>NW_026606118.1:32755000-37755000 GCF_029834395.1 Sorex fumeus
TATGATTTATAATAAGATATTTAGACACATTTAGTAAATCAAGAATATATTGCTGCAATTTAAAATATATATGAAATTTGAATTTTAAATTGATTTTATATGGACAAATTAATATGTATACAGCAAGATAAAGACTAAACTAAGTTATCATTTTAAGTGTCATTTTTCTATCTTCTTCAATTTTTAATTTTGTAAAGATTGATATATTTGATTTCTTGAAGTAAAAATTTATCCTATTATACATGTTGTGAATACCTGTTAAAATGTTTGCCAGAGTGCTCAGTGATCTGGATATTTTGTACTTGAAAGTCATATTTTCTAATAACATTTGGTTATTTCAACACCAAACTTTTCTTGAACCACGTAAAACAGATTACCTTGCTGTCTATGGTTTGGTTATTCCAGTTTCCCAGCTTCCTAGAGGAAATTCTGATATTTCCCTCCCATATCTGCACTTAGTGAACTGAATTGTAAGGAAATAGGATAGTCACTAAATGATCCTTTTAATTTGTAGAATAGATAGACAAAGCCTGCCTTTCTTTACAGGTTGCCCTTGTCAAGGAAGTAGTGTTGCTTGCACAGTTACTTGGGGATTTGACCAAGAGGGCCCACAGACTTGGATACAACTTAATCAACCCATCAATTGTATTGAATGAGAACTTCAGATAAAAGCACCTAGAGGATAACCCAAGGCACAGGTTTAAATTTAAGAAAAAGAAAACAAAACAGTTGAGTCAGTCGGGTTCCTTCATTCAGCGATTTTAGTTAAGAATTATGGGGGCTGGAGCGATAGCACAGCAGGTAAGACATTTGCCTTGCACGTGGCTGACACGGTTCAATTCCCAGCATCCCATATGGTCCCCTGAGCAGCACCAGGACGGATTCTGAGTGCAGAGCCAGGAGCAACCCCTGTGCATCTCAGGGTGTGACCCAAAAAGCGAAAGGAAAAAAAAAGAAATATTTAAAGAGCTCTAAGGCAAATCAACAAAGTCAAAACCTTGTGCAAGTTAAAGTTGTGGGAGAGTAAAATGCTAACATCAGCAATAAAAATAAAGATTACAGATGGTGGAGAAATAGTACAGGGTAAGGGCACCTCTCTTGCTTGACGCTGACCTGGATTTGATCCTCAGCTCTGCATATAGTTCCCCAAGCACCTCCAGGAATGATTCCTGAACACAGAGTCAGGAGCAAGTTCTGAGCACAGTCTGATGTATGTCTCCACCCCTCCAAAAATAATAATTGTAATTTTAATAATAATAAACAAATAAAGAGAACAGAGAAGTATCTAACTTAGCAGAAATACTCGAGTGACGTTGTAAAACCATTGAAAAGCAAGAAAGATTGAGCAGTAAATCTCAGAATTGCCTCCATTCTATTTCTACTTTAACCATTCCAACCCAAGTCTATCCTCCCAGACATTTTCCTAAAATAAAACAGAAAGTAAACACCATACATTAAGAAGTATTCATCACAATAAAGTTTTTAACCATTCTATTACTAATGATGTTTTGTTGAGCAGCGAATTAGACTTCCCTTCATAATACATTAGTACTTATGTATGATTTTTCATGGTTGGTTGGTAGTGTGCATTTTTATAACTTAAATATCATAAAAACTTCTCCATACCTCTAAGCATAACTTTTTAGTATTATTTTTAATGATTCAATATTTTTTCCAGGAATTCTTAAGCTTTTTCCACTCATAACACCTTTTTACCTTAGAAATATTTATGCAACACAGGGTATATGGGTCTATGAAATAGGTACACAAATCAAATATTTACTGACAATAAATCTTGAATAAATTTATTTTAAAACAAATGTTTAATATGTTTGCTACTCCCACATTCAGTTACACAATTCCTTATGGGTTTGTGACCCCAGTGTTTAAGAAGGCACATGCTATTATATTCCTTCTTTGTAATGTCAGACAAACACATGACAGATATATCTTTTTTTAATGTTTATTAGTGAGACACCATGAGGTACAGTTGTAGACTTACAATTTTTGTGCTTGGGTTTCAATTATACAATGATCAAATACCCACCCCTCCACCAGTGCAGATATTTTTTATTGTCTCAAATTTGTTAAGGAGCAGTCCATGTTGCAATAAATCTATTTGAAAGTTCTGAATATCTGATACATTTTTATTTTATTAATTATATTCTTAAAAAGATTTACAATATGGAGTTACTAGGACAATGATGTTTTGTTTTTGATTCAGAATATTAGCAATTTACACTTCATAAGGCATCCATTTCCCCAAAACATTGGGGGGGTCACACCCAGTGATGCTCAGATCCCTGGCTCTGTGCTCAGCAATCATTCCTCATGGACTCTGGAGACCATCTGAGTGACCATACCCACTTTAGCTGCATGCAAAGTCAATAGCCAAATTGCTGTTCTACCACTCCAGCCCCATCTTATTAATGTATTTGACTTTTAACATTTCTGAAGCAATTCATAGTAAATAGTTCCCATGTTGCTATTAAAGTCTTGGCTGTTAGCTAGGGCGTTTGCCTTGCACGCAGCCAACATGGCCGACCCAAGTTCAATTCCTCTGCCCCTCTAGGAGAGCCCGGCAAGCTACCGAGAGTATCTCGCCCACACGGCAGAGCCTGGCAAGCTCCCCGTGACGTATTCAATATGCCAAACACAGTAACAACAAAGTCTCCAATGGAGACGTTACTGGGCCCGCTCGAGCAAATCGATGATCAATGGGAGGGCCTTTACCTTTACCTAGTTTATTATTTATTTTTGTAGTAGCAGTAGCACTGTCCTAGGTTGTTCATCAATGTGCTTGAGTGGGCATTAGTAACATCTCCATTGTGAGACTTGTTGTTACTGTTTTTGGCATATCAAATACACCACAGGGAGCTTGCCAGGCTCTGCCATGGGGCGGGATACTCTCAGTAGCTTGCTGGGCTCTCTGAGAGGGACAGAGGAATCAAACCCAGGTCAGCTGCTGCAAGGCAAACGCCCTACCCACTTGTGCTATCGCTTCAGCCCATTTTTGCAGTATGGAGATTAAACCCAGCACCTTGCACATGCAGAACATGAATGTTCTCTATTGCTGAACCATATTCTCAGCCCCAGAAATTCTTTTTGTATTAAGATCACAGATATACCATCTAGCACGGATGTTGTGAATATTTCCATCAAATGCTATTTATCTTTTAAATAGTTTAATATAACCTTTGCAAAGCCAGGGAGATGCTACAGGGCTTCACTTTATCACTGTGTAAGTGTCATCCAATTGTTCATCGGTTTACTCGAGCAGGCAACAGTAACGTCTCTATTTGTTCCAGCCCTGAGATTTTAGCAGCCTCTCCTTACTTGTCTTTCCCAATTATTGGAGGCTCTTTCAGGGTTAGGGGAATGAGACCTTTTATAGTTACTGGTTTTGGCATACCAAATACACCATGAAGAGCTTGCCAGGCACTGCCCACGTGGGTGGGAAACTCTCGGTAGCTTGCCAGGTTCTCTGAGAGGCATATATATATATATATATATATATATATATATATATATATATCTCACAGCGGAAAGGGCATTTGCCTTGCATGCAGCCAATCCGAGTTCAATTCTTCCGCCCCTCTCTGAGAGCCCAGCAAGCTACCAAGAGTATCTAGCCCACACGGCAAAGCCTGACAAGCTACCCGTGACATAGTCGATATGCCAAAAACAGTAACAAGTTCCACAATTCGTTGTGAGACATTACTGGTGCCTGCTGGAGCAAATAGGTGAACAATAGGAGGACAGTGCTACAGTGCTATAGCAGCACTGTCGTCCTGTTGTTCATCACGTTGCTTAAGTGGGTCCAGTAACATCTCACAACAAATTGTGAGACTTGTTGCTACTGTGTTTGGCATATCAAATACGTCACGGGTAGCTTGCCAGGCTTTGCCATGCGGGCAAGATACTCTAACCCAGTAGCTTGCTGGGCTCTCTGAGAGGGGTGGAGGTATCAAACCCGGATCAATCAGGTCAGCCGTGTGCAAGGCAAATGCCCTACCTACTGTGCTATCGCTCTAGCCCTATATACAGTGCTATATATACATATATGTGTATATGTATATATATATTTCATTCTATGATTTGCTGTCTACTGTCTGAACACCATCAAACATGGTGTGGTAATTATGGAAAATGGGTCGGAAGTGTCTTAAGATGGGCCTCATTTTATACTTCCTTCTGGGAGGACCAGCCGTGAGTTCTGGAGGGTGATCAATGAGATTATCAGGTACTGGCAGACAACCCCAGAGGGGGGTGGACGAGAGTCCTCCCCACTCCAAGGGACCAAGCCCTGGCAGCTGACCTCCACTACTCAACAGCTGCCATGCTCCAGGCCACTTTCCGCACTCTCACACCGAAACTTTGTGACCTTGGACTCTGGACTCAACAGAACCCGGGAGTAGGGATCCTCTGCCTGCTTCTCCCAGTCTCTGGTGACCCAGGGGTCATACCCATAAGTCACACCCTGCTGCAGGATTTACTATCCAGATTTGATCGATCCCTGGCACCTTATGAACTCCCTAGCATTGCCAGATTTAGCCCTGGAGTCTGAGCACTGCCAGCATGGTCCTTGTGGTGGCTAGATCTATAGGGACCAAATAACAGTTCAGCCATGGGCCCTACCACTGAACCACCAGCCCAGTTAGCCAAGAAATGCCAGGAACAAGTCCCTCTTTTCCCTGAGTAGCACACGATCGCTCACAAATAAGCCATTTTTGTATCAAAAGTTTTTAAGATTTTATAATTAAAGTTTTAAATCTTTTCAGAACTGGAGCAATAGCATAGCGGGTAGGGTGTTTGCCTTGCACAAAGCCGACCCAAGTTCTATTCCCAGCATCCCATATGGTCCCCTGAGCACTGCCAGGGGTAATTCCTGAGTGTCGAGTCAAGAGTAACCCCTGTGCATCGCCGGGTGTGACCCAAAAAGCAAATAAATAAATAAATAAATAAATAAAGGTTTTTTTTTTTTATTAGTGAAGCACCATGAGGTGCAGTTGTAGATTTACAAATCTTTGTGCTTGAGTTTCAGTCATACAATGATCAAATACCCATCCCTCCACCAGTGCCCATTTCCCCCCACCCCCCCTTCCACCCTGCCTCTGTGGCAGGGCATTCCCCTTTGTTCTCTCTCTCCTTTTGGGTGTTGTGGTCTGCAAAAGAGGCATTGAGTGACAATCATGTTCAGTCCATAGTCTACTTTCAACATGCATTTCCCCTCCTAGGAGGATCCTCCAAACACCTTTCATTTGGTGTTCCCTTCTCTATCTGAACTGCCCTTTCCCCTAGAATATCCGGCTGGCCTCTAAGCTATGGAGTAATCCTCCTGGTGTTGATCTCAGCTATTCTTAGGTATTGATCTCATATTTTGTTGCTTTATATCCCCCAGATGAATGCAATTTTTCTATGTCTATCCCTCTCTTTCTGACTCATTTCGCTTAGCATGATACTTTCCATATTGTACCACTTCTATGTAAATTTCATGACTTCATCTTTTCTAAGAGCTACATAGTACTCCATTGTGTAGATGTACCAAAGTTTCCTGATCAAAATGACCAAAACTTTAGACAGAGACAAAATTCTGAAAGCAGCAAGATCGAAGAAAGAAATCTCTTACAAAGGAGCATCCTTAAAATTCACAGCTGATTTTTCTGATGAAACCCTCAGGGCCCGAAAACAGTGGTGGGACATAGTGAGAAAACTCAATGAAATAAATTCCTCTCCAAAAATACTTTACCCAGCGAGACTCTCATTCATAATAAAAGGAACAACACACAGTTTCACAGACAAACAACAGCTCAGGAACTTCATAGACTCAAGACCATGGTTACAAGTACAACTAAATGGGCTACTTTAAGACAGGACAGGCCCCTCAAATACACCTAATTCAACAGAACAATGGGACAAAATCCCATAACAATAATCTCTCTCAATGTCAATGGGCTAAACACACCAATTAAAAGACACAGAGTGGCTGGATGAATTAGAAAATTGAACCCAACATTCTGCTGCCTGCAAGAAACACACCTTAATAGTCAAAGCAAACACAGACTCAGAGTCAAAGGCTGGAAAACAATCCTACAGGCAAACAGCTCCCATAAAAAAGCTGGGGTAGCCACCTTAATATCAGACCACATCGATTTCAGAGTGAAGAAGGTCATAAGAGACAGTGAAGGCCATTTCTTAGTGATCAAAGGATCTGTACAACAGGAAGAACTTACAATAATAAATGTATATGCACCTAATGAGAGACCAGCAAAGTACTTAAAACAACTACTCATAGATTTGGAAAAAGACATCAATAGCAACACAATACTAGTGGGAGACTTCAACACCGCTTTGTCACCTCTGGATAGATCAACCAGACTCAAACTTAGCAAGGACATACTTAATCTGAGGGAAACAATGGAAGGAATAAAGTTTTTAACCTTTTAGTTCATGATATCTGGTTTCTCTGCCCTATTTAGAATGGCCTTCTCATTCGCATAAAAAAGGTAAAGGTAAAGGCCCTCCCGTTGATCGTCGATTTGCTCGAGAGGGCCCAGTAACGTCTCCATTGGAGACTTTGTTGTTACTGTGTCTGGCATATCGAATGTCGCATAAAAATATTCACCTAATTTTCTTTATAGATTCTTTAATTATATTTATATATTTGATAAACCTGGAGCTTATTTTGATATGACTAAGCTAAATATTTAATTTAATTTTTACTCTGTCCTAACATCTTTTCTTAGATAATGCATAATTTTTCTACTGACTGATTTAAAATGCTAATTTTATCATGTACCAAATTCCATGATACATTTAGAGACTGCAAACAGTGATGAAGCAATTTGACACTTGAATTAGAAAACTTATGTTCACACTTAGTAACTCTGGAACTTGGGCTAGGCACCAAATCCATGTAAGTCTCAATTTCCTTGTCTAAACTATGAAGATAATAATGCATCTTAGAGCCATGTGAAGTTTGAGGGACAAAAGTATGTGGAACACTTAGCCAAAAATATGAGATAATGGAAAATTCAGTAAAATGAGTTACTTGCAGCAGTACTAAGTCCTATCATGGCTTTTCTTTTCAGGCATATTAATCTTTACATTTCTGTGGAAATAATTTACTTTTAATGATTATGTCTTTATAATGAAGTCTCATTGCCATTAAAAAAAGTTCCATACATAAATTTTCTCTTAGAATTATCCCAGCCTGAGGGAGAGAAATTGAGGGGGCAATTAAGAAGAGGCAGACAGCAACTAATAGAGCAAAAGCCAGGGGCCTCAGGAATATTGGTGATAGAGAGGTGTTGTGTATGTATATATTTAAACTACGGAGCCAACAACACGTGGGACACAATTTACAATATCAAACTTTAAAATGTGCCTGTTCAAAAAAGTACAGTTGAAATGACATCTGCACTTCTATGTTCATTGCTACACCATTCACAATAGCCAGAATCTGGAAAAAACTTGAGTGCCCAAGAACAGATGACTGGTTACAGAAACTTTGGTACATCTTAACAATGGAGTACTGTGTAGCTGTTAGAAAAGATGAAGTCATAAAATTTACATACAAGTGGTACTACATGGAAAGTATCATGCTAACTGAAATGGGTCAGAAAGAGAGGGACAGACATAGAAAGATTGCATTCATCTGGGGAATATAAAGTAACAAAATAGGAGTCTGACACCCAAGAATAGCCGAGATAAGTACCAGGAAGTTAACTCCATGACTTGGAGGCCAGCTGCACAAGCTAGGGGGAAAAGGCAGCTCAGATGAGAAGGGCTCACCAAGTAAAAGGTGTTGGGAGGATTCTCCCAGGATGGGAGATGCATGCTCAAAGTAGACTATAGACCAAACATGATTGCCACTCAATGCCTCTTTTGCAAACCACAATACTCAAAAGGAGAAAGAGAACAAAGGGGAATGCCCTGCCACAGAGGCAGGGTGAGATGGGGGAGGATGGGGGGTGAAAGAGATGCTGGGTGGTGGAGAATGGGCACTGGTGGAGGGATGAGTACTCAATCATTGTATAACTGAAACCCAAACACAAAAACTTGTAAGTCTACAACTGTACCTCATGGAGTTTCACTAATAAAAATGAAAATAAAATAAATAAAATAATAATAAAATGTGCCTGTTCAGGAGGAAGGCTGTGAGGTGGCAGGGAACTTGAAGACATTGGTAAAGGGAAGCTGACACTGGTGTTAGGATTGATATTGAAACACTTTATGCTTCTATTATGAAAAACTTCATAAATTACAGGGCCAAAAAATATAATTATTTTAGTTTATGAATTTTTTTTAGAAAATAGTTATCTTTTTTTAAGTAGCTTCAGTAGCTTAATTAAAGCAATACTAATTACTTCATCTCACCAATCTTGTTTTAAAGCATATATAATCACTATCACTGTCACTGTCCTCCCGTTGTTCATTGATTTGCTCAAGCGGCCCAGTAATATTGTGAGACTTGTGTTTGGCATATCAAATACGCTACGGGTAGCTTGTCAGGCTTTGCTGTGCATTTGAGATACTCTCGGTAGCTTGCTGGGCTCTCCGAGAGGGGCGGAGGAATTGAACTTGTGTTGGACATATTGGCTGCATGCAAGGCAAACACCCTAACCGCTGTGCTATCGCTCCAGCCCAAAGCATATACAAATAAGGCATAATATTTTGTTTTTTCAGTTTTCACAAAAAATTGCATGCTAATGTAAAGAAATTGCCTAGCACAGTACCTGAAGAATATTGAAATTTTAATTTATTACCTATCATGATATTCAGGGAAATTACAATCATAATAACTTCATTTTGGAAATAAGTAAAAATGATTATTAATAAATATAAATCCGTAGCACTGTGGCACTGTCCTCCCATTGTTCATTGATTTGCTCAAGCGGGCCCAGTTAATGTCTCCGTTGTGAGAATTGTTGTTACTGTGTTTGGCATAGCGAATATGTTATGGGGACCTTGAGAGTCTCTGCCATGCAGGTGAGATACTCTCAGTAGCTTGCCGGGCTCTCCGAGAGGGGTGGAGGAATCGAACCTGGGTTGGTCAGGTAGGCCATGTGCAAGCCAAGCACCCTACCCACTATGCTATAGCATATAAATCTACAAAGACTAATTTAAATTAATTAGACAAATTAATTTGTCTAATTAAATTAATTAGACAAATTTAAACTAATTAGACAAAGAGATTCCTGAAATCCATACAATTAGAAATGCAAGTTTAATATTTTTTTGTATTTTGACTAGAAAAACATATCTGGAAGAGGAAAATAAAGAATGGACATATCAATATTCACTAACCCATTGTGCCTAAGACAATATAAAAACAGGTTGTTGAATCACAATTATCTATATTTTGTTAATATAGCTTTTTAGACAGGTAAATGTGTATAAGGATACAGATGAGTAAAGATGTGAGAATCATTCATTACACTTTGGTTAGTATACTGTATCAAAAAGGTAAACAAGCATAAACTTTTAAGGATGGTGATGGATTAAAAGTGATATGGCTTTTAAGAAATTGGTCATTGGGTCATTCCAGGAGTAAAAAAGACCTTTGGAGAATACTAAAAATCAGTGAACGAGCCAACCATCTTCCCTCCCTCCCTCCCTTCCTTCCTTCCTTCCTTCCTTCCTTCCTTCCTTCCTTCCTTCCTTCTTTCCTTCCTTCCTTCCTTCCTTCATCTTTCCTTGCTTCCATCTTTTCTTCCTTCTTTCCTTCTTTCTCATCATTCTGTCCCTTTGTTCCTTCTTTCCATCCTTTCTTTTCTCATTTAATCAACTGAAAAAATAAGGGGTCCTCTTACAACTCAGTCATTGACAGAAAAAAAAAGATCTACTGGTGAAGTTTAGTAATAGAGCACAAGCCTCTGATGTATGAGACCTTAAGTTCAATCCTCAGCAAAGCAGAAAAATGAATGAATGAATAAATGAATGAATGAATAAATAAACAAAAAATACTGAGGAGGAAGGAAACTTACCTTTCATAAATCTGTCTTAAATATCAAATGTATTATTATTTTTAATGAGACTTCCAGGGAAGCAGATTTCTTCATCCAAACCACCCACACAAAATACGTACAGTATCTTCTCTCTATGAGCATAAAATCTACTAGTGAACAAATGAAAAAACAGAAAAAAGAAATAAATGCCAAAATTTTTTTTCTTCTGGCATAATTTTCTTTTCTTTCTTTTTTTTTTTTTGCAAATGCATTATAACCAACTGATGTCAGATTGTAAGAGTTTAAAATGTCTACCTATGCTACACATCTGCCATTTGAGTGAGTCTGAATGTTGCAGCAGTCACCTTACTTTTCGGTTCTAAGGTTATGTTCAAGAAGAAAACTGCAACCAGTATCACATTGCACAAGCTCCCGGAGCTTGGGGGAAAATAATGACACGAATCAATAATGCTGTCTGGGAAATGGCTTAGAATAAAATATTACAGAAGGGCACGAACATCACCCAGGGGGAGACTTCAGTGTTGATTAAATATGGCTGCCTCAGCTCTCTTCCACACAGTGACAGATGGGAACAGAGTGCTTACTTTGGCTTTGGCTGCATTTTTCTGAACTAGGGTTACTCAGGTAGCATGAAAACAGGCTAACACATGCCAACTCATTTAACTTGGCTGCATTTGGCTGCCCCCTGAAGGCCAAAACTGCACACACAGGCAAAGAATTCCCCTATCACACTTCAATAGAATGCATAGCTTACAATAAGTTTCCAGCTCTGGATCCTTTCAAAACACTCTACCGAAAAGAAATTAATAAACAAAATCTAACGTTCGCATAGGGATGCTTTCACCAGTTCCTGCATACCAAAGGAGACAAGGAAGAGTTTATTTGTTCAAGTTAACAAAACATATTAAAGATTACATAAAGAATTAACAAAATATTCTGAAGGAGAATTTAAAGACTAGATTAATGTCAACTTTAAATCACACTTGAATGCAAAAGTAAAGAATGAATGCATATTCACACTGCCAGTGTCATGAAATTTTTATTATTTCCTCCAGATGTAAGCTATCAAAAGTAAAATGTACATGCCATACCACAAAAAAAGAAGCAAAATATTCTGCCTCCGTTCCACCCGGCTCAACTTTGAATTTATCATGGTACCAAGATTAAGAAATGAAATGTTATTTACCCTGCCATCCCTTCAATATGGCTTTTCATAGAGGCTAAGTTAAAAGCGAAACAACTTACTTTATCCCTGTGAGTAAAAAATGTGGGTGGCAGAGGCATTAGTCTTCAGGAGTCTGGGCACTGAATTTCCTCTGTGTGTGAATGCCTGTCTCTGGGTACCCTAAGACTGGAGACGCAAGTCCAGAAATGTTTGCTGCCTACTCAGCTCTGTTATAAATTTGATTGAAACCATTAGCTAGGATGTAATGAATTCCATGTGTCCATCTTATTTGGCATTTTTTTAAGATAGGATTTTTAAAACACATAATTGTGATAAACCACTTTGGTATAATACGCTTTTCTGTTTTTTAAACTAGTATTCTTTCCACACACGTGTATTACATAGCCAGGGGGACATCTGCATATTAATCTGATTTATAAATTTACACTTTCAACCAGTTTTTCCAATATGTTACCCCTTGGGAATTATTGAAAGAAGAAAGTAGATCATTGCAGAATGATATGCCATAGCCATGCCTCCAGACCCAGCACCAGGCTCTTTCATTCAGGGCACCCAGAAGGGGGGCGGGTAAGGCCCCTCCCTGCCCCAACAGAGTCAGCTCTGGCAGCCAAAAACTTCCAGAACTCAACCGCTGCCACACTCATGGCCACTCTCCGCACACTCGGGCCAAGTCTCACCCATGAGTCAACCTATTCCTGGACATCTCATACCTCACACCACTCATATTCCAAGAGTAGAGCACCAAACATTTGATGGGGTTTAAAGTAGAAGGCAACCTGTCTTGGGGCTGGAGCAATAGCACAGCGTGTAGGGCGTTTGCCTTGCATGCGGCCAACCTGGGTTCGATTCCCAAAATCCCATATGATCCCCTGAGCACTGCCACCGCCAGGGGTAATTCCTGAGTGCAGAGCCAGGAGTAACCCCTGTGCATCGCTGGGCGGGACCCAAAAAGCCAAAAAAAAAAAAAAAAGAAGGCAACCTCTCTTAGGGGGAAATATATTTTTACATATATATATTTATATAAGCACACAAGTTTCAACCTTTAACAACATGTTAGTAATAAAAGCTTAATGGCTCCTGGGTGAAATACAACAATCTTCACACATTTTCCTCTAAAAACGTTTTTTGGATCATTTTTAGTGGATTCTAGCAAATAATACAATATAAATTATTTCAGTTCCGCTTTTTGAGGCAGGAGTTGGGGTTCAGAATAGAAAACTCAAAAATATGGTGGTGGGAAGGTTTAATGGTGGTGAGATTGTATTCAAATATTAAATGTAATCAAATATTATGAACTACTTTAGCACTGCATTATAGCATTGCCCTCCTGTTATTCATCGAATTACACGAGTGGGCACCAGTAACATCTCACAACAAATTGTGAGACTGGTTACTACTGTTTTTGGCATATCGAATTTGTCATGGGTAGCTTGACAGTTTTGCCGTGTGGGCGAGATACTCTCAGTAGCCTGCCGAGCTCTCCAAGTGCGGGGAGAGGAGGGTGGAATCAAATCTGGGTCGGCTACACGCAAGGCAAACACACTACCCACTGTGCTATTGCTCCAGCCTATAGACTACTTTGTAAAAACAAAATTAAATTTAAAAAAACAAAGTAGATTTTTTTAGTTCGCTGACACTTAAAAACTTCTTGATAATCAGACACTCATTAAACTTCCTAATAATTTTTATTGGAATTTTTATAATAAATGCAAAATATTTTTGCTATTAACCTAGCTCATAAAGTACCCAAGATTAATGTCTTTTAATATTAAAAACAGTTTTAAATAATTTACCTTTATTAAATTTTATGTTAGATAGTACCAAAAATAAAAACTAAAGCATGGTCTTTCAGAACTTGTTTCTAATTCAGATATTAAACAAAGACAGTAACTCACACCTCTCAACAAAAGATTTTATCTAGGAAAACAGCCATCCTTCTTTAAAATACATAAATATGTAAATTAAATTAAATCTCTCCTGAAAAAGATGCATTTTCCATAGTGGAAAATCAAAAGTTTTGAGGAAAAATTTTTCAGTGAAAAACAATTTACCATTATTTTCTATGCTAAAAGATTAACACATGCTATAGCTATATCAAAGCAGCAAAAAACAAATCAAATCATTTTTTAAAATGATACTTTAAGTTATGAAGAAAATGAGTACATTGGATTAAAAGATGGTGAAAATAATTAAGTCCTAACTAAAGAATTTTGCTCCTTTTCATACATCATGTTTTGGGAATAACATGGCCTTCCTTAACATCAGGAGCATTCACACGTGCTTTTGAAACTTGTTATTGAGGAATATATTGTAAATCTTCACGTTGTCTCTAAAATGTAATGAGAGGGCCTGGAGTGATAGTACAGTGGATAGAGTGCTTACCTTACACACTGCTGACCCAAGTTCGATTCCCAGCATCCCATATGGTCCCCAGAGCACCGCCAGGAGTAATTTCTGAGTGCATGAGCAGGAATAACCCCTGTGCATCGCTGGGTGTGACCCAAAAAGGCAAAATAAAATAAAATAAAATGAGAGATGTGTATTTTAAAAACCAGAGAGTTAACTGAAGCGACCACTATAGTGGTTAGCAGAGGAAAAGGGAAGGTGTGGGGTGCTATGAACAGACAGGTCTTTTTGATGTTGGGGTGGCTCTGAATGATTCGTGATGGGAGTAGTGATTACACACTTTTAGAGAAAGTAGAATTCTAAATGACTGTAAATTAATCATAAGGTAAAGAATAAGCTAAAATTAAATATAAATAAATAAAAATAGGAAGTAATCTTCCAGGACCATAATTACAGTGTAGACCCTAGGCAGAGAGCACCTGAAAGATCAGAGTGACCCAGTGGTCATAAGGCTGCTTTCCCTCTTTTTTTTTTCCTTTTTGCTTTTTGAGTCACACCCAGCAATGCTCAGGGGTTACTCCAGGCTCTGCACTTAGTAATTACCCTGGCAGTGCTCAGGGGACCATATAAGATGCTGGGAATCGAACCCATGTTGGCCATGTGCAAGGCAAACACCCTACACACTGTGCTATCACTCCAGCACTGGCTGCTTTCCCTCTTACAGGGCTATAGAAAGACTGAGCTGAATGACTTCATGATTACATTAGCTCACAGTCATTTCCATCTGCACTCCTTCCTGGTGGTGCTCTAACAAGTGACCACAAACTTGGTTGCCTGTGACAATAGAACCCTATTCGCTCAAGATTCTAAGGATCAGAAGGTCAAAATCAAGGTATCAATAAAGAGATTCCTCCAAAGGCTTGGAGGAACAGTTTGTTTTGTGTATCCCTCTTACCTTGTGATGGTTGCAGGCAACTGTTGGCATTCCTTGGCTTGTAGACACATGATTCCAATCTCTGCCTCTGTCTTCACATTTCCTTTTCCTTCTCTTCTCTGGTGACACTTGTCATTGGACTTGGAACATGCCCTAATCCAAGATGAAGTCATCTCAAATTCTGTAATGTAATTACATTGCAAAGATCCTTTGTTTAAATAAACTCACATACGCAGATTCTGGGGAGACAACTTTTGGTGGAGGAGGGGATGCCAGTCAGTTTACTATAATCTCTCAGTTTAAAGTTCTGTGATGACATCAACACTACTGAAAATCAGAATTAGAGGGACAAGGCAATTATTGACCTCCATCCATTTTCGTTAATGCCGCCTTTGTAATTATTATTTGCAGAACAAAAGGAGAATCAGAACTCTGTTTGCATCTTTACTGGAGAGAATCTAATGAAGTGAAGGTGCTAGGGTTATTTTAAACTACCACAGTCTACACATTTGTAAATATTCATGCTAAGAGTGTCTACCTGAGGCTGACTCAGTGGCAAGTGCCATGCAGGGTCTCTGTGAGAATGTGCCAAGGATTCTTGGTTTTTTCTTACTTTCTTGTCCGGAAACTGCTTCTAATGCTCCTTCCATTAAAGTGGTCAAGTAGAAATCATTCTAATTGAGAAATAACTTCTGGGGGGAAAAACAAGAAGTGACACAAAGAAATCACATGATTGTAAATTTGATCATTTACTACTAAGATGAAAATTAGAGTATTCACATATTAGTCCACTGAGAAACTAAGCTGATAAGTTAGACTTAGTATTTTGTTCATGTGTAAAATAAAATTAATTTGTGACATCTACAGATGTGGTGAGATGTAGCTTATACATTTTCATAAAATCCCATACTGCATATGAATAAACCAGTAAGTATTGACTTACTTATATGCTGCCTATGTATACTTTACAAATGAATACTCAAAGATGTCGCATTTTGTTCTTATCAATTGAAGGGGCAATTCGGAGTTTTCCCCCCGACCCCCACTTCTTTCTTTTTCCTCCTTTTTTATTTTTTTAAATAAAGTTTTCTTTCAAGTCCTCTACTGTTACCGTGTTTCAGCCATCAAAGTCCCCTCCTAGCCATTTTCATTTACCTTGTGACTCGGACCCTTTGTGAAGCTGAGCATTTTCAGAGTAAACTGATCCTGCGGGTCCCCAAGGATGTTATTCTCATTTATTCACTCAGCCCTTTGAATGGAGCAGCCCTGGCTTGGCAGCCGTTCAGGAGACCAAGATTCAAAGAGCACACAATCCTTTTTCTTCCAAGGGGCCTTTCAAAACACGGTCCAAGGTTTGTCGAGAAGCTTTAATGGATGTCAGTCATTTAGCATGTTACATTTCATTCATGGCTGCCAGTGAACGTGATGAGTAGGAAGGAATAAAAGCAAGCAGGCAGACAATAAGAGGAAAGGGATAATTTTCGGAGCCTTTTGTGATGGAGGGCATTTTTGAGCTGCCATTACTCACGATGGGGGTGGGGAGAGTTAAAATACAGGAGTTAATGTGCCTGTAGTCAAAACCCCATGGAAGCCTCCTAAACAACTCCAGGGGCCAGGGTTTCAGGAAACAGGATCACTTTGAAACATGGGTGCCCTGGATCTAAGACAGCTGTTCAGTGGGGCCTTCACTCCCACCCCCAGGTGGGTGATGGAGGGATGAAGACCCTTTTGTCGTTTTTGCTGGGTCACCTCTGACAGCTGGCTCTCTTTTTTTGCGAACTTCTGAAAGTTTCGGGGGGAGGGGGGGAAATCCCTGGGGACCAGAAGTAAGACAGGGAAGCTCAGTGACAGTCCCAGGGGCCAGGGGAGGGGAATGAAGGCAGAGACTCCGGGCTGCCTCTACCTGCCAACTGGTGTGTCACAGGCAGGCTAAAATTACTCACTGCTCAATTATCTGATTAAAGAGAGAGCCTTTCATTTGGAGCTCTTTTTTTTAATCCGGATTGAAATCTAAACCGTCCAGAAAGTTACCAAAACTCTTTTTTTTTTTGAACTTCGGCATAATCAACATTTGGGGGAAGGGGTGCATGATAAAATGGCACAGGCAGAAACACTTTGTTACTGGCTACAGGCCATAAGTTGAGAATTTTCTTTTCTTTTCCTTAAAAAAAAAAAGCATTTCTCTTTTCAGTCAAACAGAAACATTGTGAACACTGGAAACTACCAGTGCCAGATTTGATCTTAATTATCTTCACACACACACACACACACACACACACACACACACACAGAGAGAGAGAGAGAGAGAGAGAGAGAGAGAGAGAGAGAGAGAGAGCTGCCAAACTGTGTGTCTCAATTAGTAGATTAGTAGAGTCAATTAAAACATTAATTTTTAAGTTAATTTTTAAGTTACCTCCAAAACAATTCATTTTTTTAATTAGCTTTACCATCACATTAAAATCCCTGTAACTTAGAGAGTGTATGAATTATGCTCTGCCAGACAGCATCAGAACCATGTCTTTGTGGCTCTTGGATTCCACGGAGGCTGTTGTGGTTTGAAAATAACAGAACAATGTGCTGCTGCTTCACCAGGGAGTTAATGATCTGCCCAGAGTTAAAGGCCCCAAACCGCACAGGGCAAGCTGGGCTAGTGTCCCCACCCCACCCGGGCCAGGGCCTGACCCGGACCTACAAACATTCCACATTCATTATTTCGAACATGCTGAGTTCACTTCTAGATATTTTTCAAAAGAATTTCTCCATAGTGCATATTGTGTTTGTTTGACAAAAACAGAAAGGGGGAGTAAGTTGTGGGTATTAGCAAACAACATATATGGAAATGTCAAAATGCCAGACCTAAATAATCCCCCCCCCAAAATGGTTTGGTTCAAAAGGGGAATGCCCTGCCACAAAGGCAGGGTAGGATGGGGGGGGAGGGGTAATGGGATCCATGGTGGTGGAAAATGGGCACTGGTGGAGGGATGGGTACTCGATCATTGTATAATTGAAACCCAAGCACAAAAATTTGTAAGTCTACAACTGTACCTCAGGGTGTTTCACTAATAAAAATAAATAAATAAATAAATAAATAAAATGGTTTGGTTCAATCTCTAGGTTGAAGATTTTTGTGTGATGAGAGGAAGGACAAAAAAAATTGCTCCTGTTTGAAAAAGTAGATAAAGAGGAGAAGGAACAAGGATAGAAAAGGGAAGAAGAAAAAGGAAGAAGACGAAAGAGAAGGACAAGGACAAGGAAAAGAAGAGGAAGAGCTGAGTGAAGAGAGAAATCAATAGTGAAAATCTCATCTCTGATACTCATTTCTCAGTTCAAAAATATATTATCTGATCTTCATAATAAGCATTATAAGAGATTTATACTAAAAAGTGTAATATACTTACAGGAAAAACTTCAGAAAAAATGTTTAGAAAGATGAATGCTGACAGTAGAACATTTTATTTTATTTTATTTTATTTTTTGGGTTTTTTTTTCTTTTTGGGTCACACCCAGCGATGCTCAGGAATTACTCCTCTGCACTCGGGATTATTCCTGGTGGTGCTCCAGGGACCATATGGGTTGCTGGGAATCGAACCCAGGTCGGCCGCGTGCAAGACAAACGCCCTGCCCGCTGTACTGTCACTCCAGGCCTGAGCAGAACATTTTAAACTGTTCTTTCCACATTATGTTTCTATTCTACTACCCCAACCAAAAACATACACATTTGCAGTTTTTTTTATTTTATCCAATATCTTTATGATCTTTATATCAAGTGAACATTGTTGCCTATTACGTTTTACATATGTTCTTGCTGCTTACTGTCTCCAGAACTCCTTTTCCCACACAATTTTGCAAGATAATGACCAGGCTGATGTGTGTCAATTGAACAAGAACTGTCACAGTTAATGTCAAAAATAAACTTGGGGGCAGGAGAGATTGTACAACAGGTAAGACATTTGCCTCGCATGCAGATGACATGTTTTAATTCCTGGCACCATATACAGTACCCTGAGCACCACTAGGAATAATCCTTAAGTACAAGACCAATGGTAAATCTTGAGTTCAGCCATCTGTGACCCAAAAAAAAAAAGTGAAATGCAAAAGAAAAGCAAAGAATAAACTTGGTAAATTATTTCTTTTATAGATATGTGACTTTGATTTCAACATTATCCACTGTTATTCATTTACCTTCTTCCCAATGCCTTTTTCAAATTAAGTGGTAATAAAAGAAAGAACACAGTAAGTATATAGTTGATGTTGTCTAGTGATAATGTGTGTATGTGAGAGTGAGAGAGAAAAAGAGAGAGAGAGAGAGAAGGTCTGTATATTTGTGTTGGAGGAAGTCTCACTTAGGAAACCATTCTCCCCTGAAAAAAAACAAAGATGTGTGAGTGAGTTGTCATGTGAAAGAAAATGTTTCTTAGTTACTAATGGAGAAAATTTTTTTCTGAGAACTTGAGTATGCATCTTGCAGAAAATATATAGCTGCATTGTCATAATTCTGCTTCAGATTTACACAGACTTTGCAGCTTGACCCCTCTGACCTTACTTCACGTTTTCAGAGCCCAGCGAGTCACTATTACTAATTAATCCTCTTTGTGAAAAACTTTGTTAGTAAACATTTTTTCTATGTGACATTAATTTACCATCTTATGACCAACCCCCATTTGCTTTACTTCTGTAACTGTGCAGGAAAATCTATCCCTGCTTCTGCAAAACAGTCTTTGAAATTTTTAACACAACTTGTCATTTTCTCAACTTAAATGAACACATTTCCCCAGTTATTTCTTATATGATATAGTTTCCAGACACCTCGTCGTCCCTCCTTTGAACAGGTTCCAATGTGCTGTCAACTTTTCTCCTAAAATGTAGTGTCCAGGACTGAATCTTGCACTTCCTATGTGACCAGAAGCAAGTGAGGTTAGACTAATAAGTCTCTTGATGTGAATGTTGTATTTCACTCGGGTATTGGCCTGAGTTAGAGGCTGAACAGTGTACTCACACTTTGCCATCACATGAACTAGCATTAAAACTATAGATACTTTCACCTTTGCTTCAAAATCAAATTCTCACCATTCTCCGGACAGGAATTTATTTGAATCTAAATGTAAGATTTTTTTTTTGCTTTACCTGTTGCATTTCAATTATTTTTGTTTTAAATAAATCACTCTACTGTATAAAATACTTGCAGTAAATTCATTATTTTACATCTCGTTTTCTAGTCCTCTTAATTTTGTATCACCTGCAGTGTTGATAAAACACTATTCTTTGTTCAAGAACACTGAACAATAAAGCAACAAGTGCCTTTAAAGATAAAAAAATTCCAAGAAGCACCTGACTCCTGGAATTCTTAAACTGATAGTGGGCATTATTTTCTAAAACCGTTTGATTTTTTCCTCTGGTGGGCATCAATTACTTCTCTTATACATATTATTTGTAAAGAATTGTAAATCAAACACATAAATAAAATAAGTTATTAAATAATTTGAAGTAGAAGTCCAAAGATTGATATTTTATTTATATTTTATCATAGTTTACTTGCTATGGTTTCAATAGTATTGAAGTCCATAGTATTAATGTACAAAATGACTAAACCACCAAGTGTACACAACCCTCCTGCATTCTTCTCTGTCACTTCTGTTCCAATATCTTATTTCTGCAGTTTTCATTTTGACTGTTTGTAAAATGAAGGTTAGAATAACTGCTCTAAGAATGCTTCTTTTAGCTTCTGCACCTCCAAAGAAACAGTGACCAAAATACAAAGACAGTCTACAGAATGGGAAAGGATATTCACCGAATACACATCTGACAAGGGGTTGATATCCAGGATATACAGAATACTGGTTAAACTCCACAAGAAGAAACCATCCAACCCCATCCAAAAATGGGGCAATGAAATGAACAGAAACTTTCTCAAAGAAGAAATCCGAATGGCAAAAAAGCACATGAGAAAATGCTCTACATCATTAATCATCAGGGAGATGCAGATCAAAACCACAATGAGATACCATCTCACACCTCAGAGACTGGCCCACATCCAAAAGAACAAAAGCAACCGATGCTGGCGTGGATGTAGCGAGAAAGGGACACTCCTTCACTGTTGGTGGGAATGTCCACTGGTTCAGCCCTTCTGGAAAACAGTATGGACGATTCTCAAAAAATTAGAAATTGAGCTCCCATTTGACCCAGCAATACCACTCCTGGGAATATATCCCAGAGAGGCAAAAATGTATAGTCGAAGTGACATCTGCACTTGTTTGTTCATTGCAGCGCTCTTTACAATAGCCAGAAACTGGAAGAAACCTGAATGCCCAAGAACAGATGACTGGTTAAAGAAACTTTGGTACATCTACACAATGGAGTACTATGTAGCTGTTAGAAAAGATGAAGTCATGAAATTTACATACAAGTGGTACAATATGGAAAGTATCATGCTAAGCGAAATGAGTCAGAAAGAGAGGGATAGACATAGAAAGATAGCATTCATCTGGGGGATATAAAGTAACAAAGTATGAAATTAATACCCAAGAATAGCTGAGATCAGCACCAGGAGGATTACTCCATAACTTAGAGGCCAGCCAGGTATCCTAGAGGAAAGGGCAGTTCAGATAGAGAAGGGAGCACCAAATAAAGTATGTTTGGAGGATCCTCCCAGGAGGGGAGATGCATGTCGAAAGTAGACTATGGACTGAACATGTTTGCCACTCAATGCCTCTTTTGCAGACCACAACACCCAAAAGGAGAGAGAGAACACAGGGGATTGCCCTGCCACAGAGACAGGGGGGGTGGGGGGATGGGGGTGGGAGGGATATTATCCATGGTGGTGGAAAATGGGCACTGGTGGAGGGATGGGTATCTGATCATTGTATAATTGAAACCAAAGCACAAAAAATTGTAAATCTACAACTTTAAAAAAAATAAAATAAAATAAAGGGGGAAAAAAAAAAAAGAATGCTTCTTTTATGATTTAACTAAGTAGCTGAGTATTTTTATTGTACCACGACAACAAACTACAGGATATTGCTTGCTGATTTCAGTGGCACCTGCAGCATTTATTTCAAGCAGATTTCCTTTTGTACATTGTCACAAAGTTTAGTATACATTTTGAATAATACTTCAAAATCTTTAACAATAACTGGAGAAAGCAATATTGAAACTTAGCTACTGCTTAGCTAAATCTTTCTCTTTCTCTATATCAGCTTTTATTCTGTATTTATATGCAAAACACATTAATAGCACTTATAATATGTGCATTCGGTATGTATATATATATATATTTATTTATTTTTTGGTGGGAGGTCATTTTGGGTCACACCTGGCAATGCTCAGGGGTTAGTTCTGTGACTAAAATCTCACTAATCTCGAACTTCTCTCTTTACCACCCACTGTGCTCTATACTTAAGAACAAAGTAATGCCTGAGAGTATGTGGAGAGGAGGAGACCTTGTTGGCCTGAGTCCTTTCCATCCTTTCCATTCCAAGATCACATCTGGATAGTTTTCTGTCTTCACTCCCTAGTGGCTTTTTTTGTGACTTTGGTTTACTGATATTTTTGAACGTCAGCTGATTCTGGATGCTTTTAATATCTACTGCCACAATGATTACTAAAAAAAATTAATAAACAAAACTGTTTTAAGACACCTAGCGAAAGAAGGGTTTTAAGTGGACAGCATAGCTATGGGGAAGCATCTGCCCTTGTAAAACTTCACTTTTTGCTACAGATTTGTTTCTACTTCATGCACTGTTTCTTCTGACTCCTACATATATCTGACAATAATTTCTTCGTTTTAGTCCTCTTCCCCCGAGTTCGATTCCTACACCCCTCTCAAAGCCCGGCAAGCTACCCAAGAGTATCTCGCCCGAAGGGCAAAGCCTGGCAAGCTACCCGTGACGTATTCAATATGCCAAACACAGTAACAAGAGTCACAATGGAGACGTTACTTGGCCCACTTGAGCAAATCGATGAACAACGGGAGGACAGTGACAGTCCTCTTCCACCTAAAAGTACTTTTTAAATAGTGATATTTAAAAATGTCTCTCAGAGAGCCCGGCAAGCTACCAAGAATATCTTACCCGCACTGGCAGAGCCTGGAAAGCTCTCTGTGGCATATTCGATATGCCAAAACCAGTAACTATAACAGGCCTCATTTTCTTGACCCTGAAAGAGCCTCCAATCTTTGGGAAAGATGAGTAAGGAGAGACTGCTAAAATCTCAGGGCTGGGAAGAATAGAGACGTTACTGGCGCCCACTTGAGTAATCAACAAACAAGGGGATTACAGTGATACAGTGATTTATAAAAATTAGCTATTTAAATTAGCCATTTCTTTCTGAAGACACAAAATTTTGATTTGTTCATGAAGGACTTTATTAATTCTAGAATTCAAAAATCTCTTAGAATCAGCATAAATGTTACACAATTATTTTTATTCTTTTTGTAATTTGAATAGTTCAGTTTTCTCATTTAATAAAAAATAATTCTCTCACCTCCAAAAAAAAGTTTAAGAAAACTATTTTTGAGAGCTTACAGAACTGAATATTTTAGTCTATAAAATGCAATTCTATAACATACATGCACTTTTGTATTTACATCACAGAAAAGAATATAGGAACTTTCCTCATAGCTCATAGCTAGAAGTTATTTGGGAGGAGGCACGTGTAATTATTTTTAAAGAATGGTTATTCCCAGGCAGAGTTTTGTCCCTCCAGCCAACATCTAAACATCCATTATGGATACACATCAGCCTTCTTAGAGAATAAGTTTGGGCGACTAAACAAAGAAAGAGCAGTTTGATCATCCCGTACATGTTTGCACATTCCTTTGATATATATTTTTTTATTTTTAATAATTTTTTAAAAATTTTTATTAGTGAAGCACCATGAGGTACAGTTGTGGACTTACAAGTTTTTGTGCTTGGGTTTCAGTTATACAATGATCGAGTACCCATCCCTCCACCAGTGCCCATTCTCCACCACTGATCCCAGTATCCCTCCCACTCCCCACCTCCCCACCCGCCTCTGTGCAGGGCATTCCATTTTGTTCTCTCTCTCTCCCCTTTTGGGTGCTGTGGTTTGCAAAAGAGGCATTGAGTGGCAATCATGTTCGGTCTATAGACTACTTTCAGCATGCATCTCCCATCCTGGGAGGATCCCCCCAACACCCTTTATTTGGTGCTCCCTTCTCTATCTGAGCTGCCTTTTCTCCCTAGCGTGAGTGGCTGGCCATTTCTTTAGGGTATGTTTGTGTATGTGCATGTGGATTCATAGGAAGCAGTGAGGGAAAGGGAAAGAAAGGAAGAAGATTACTTTACTCAAGTGTATGATGGGGATCATTGTTTCTCAAAAGCAAGACAAAACTATGGAAAATATCTATTATTCTTCATTGCCAAAAGAAAAAATTACATAACTGCACTGCACTGTCTTCCTGTTGTTCATCCATTTGCTCAAGCAGGCACCAGTAACGTCTCCATTGTGAGACTTGTTACTGATTTTGACATATCGAATATGCCACAAGGAACTTTCCAGGCTCTGCCGGGCGGGCGGGATACTCTTGGTAGCTTGTCGGGCTCTCCGAGAGGCACGGAGGAATCAAAACTGAGTGGGCCGCATGCAAGGCAAACTGTCTACCTGCTGTGCTCTCGTATCTTAAAACTTATCTGAACATTTAGTGTATATAATTTACCTTGCCTTTTCTCTTTTTTCTGATTATGAACAACTTTAACTAAACTCACATACAATAAAATTCACAGTCCTTAAATACAGAGCTTGCTGATTTTGTGTAAATGTATACAACTGAGTAGCCAATGTCCTTAAGAAGTTATAGAACATTTCCATAATTGCAGAGAATTTGTCATTTCTTATCAGCTATGTCATGTCCTTTCTACCTCAGACAACTATTGTGCCAATTTCTTTCTTCAAAGATTAGACTTTTCGGGGCTGGAGCAATAGCACAGCAATAGCACATTTGCCTTGCACGCGGTCGACCCGGGTTCAATTCCCAGCATCCCATATGGTCCCCCGAGCACCACTAGGAGTGATTCCTGAGTGCAAAGCCAGGAGTAACCCCTGAGCATCGCTGGGTGTGACCCAAAAAGAAAAAAAAAAGATTAGGCTTTTCTCCAGTGTCTATAAATTTGCCTTGCCCCTTTTCTAACAAGGTTTCTTTAGGTTGTTTTAAAAATAATACTAACTTTAACACTTTTCTTCTCTGCATTGTAGTGTATTTAAAGTTAAAGGGCTTTAAGCAAAAAAACTAAAATATATTCACCAGAGGTTCCAAATTAGAGTAATGGCCAATTTAACACTGATTTAGTCTAGCTCAAGAATAGCAATAGACCTTAAAATAACAATCTTTTATTTATATAGTTTTTAATCAGCAGAAAGATAAAATATTCACAATATACAATAAAATCTAAGCAATTTGGTCTGGAGCAATTGGAAAGCAGGTGATGTGCTTGCCTTGTACACAGTCAACCCAGGTTCAATCCCTGACAAACCATTAGGTCCCTCGAGACCCCAGGGGTGATCCCTGATCAAAGAGCCAGGAGTAAGCCTTGAGTACCACGAGGTGTGACTCAAAAACAAAAATATGAGAAAATGTCTGAATAATGCAGAAAACTGTGCTTCTAACAGTGCCAAGGTACAGATGACATTTAAAATAGGTTTAGGGTTTTTTTTAATACTGTTGGGTCCTATGAGGCTTATCGTCCAGATAGTATAAATAAGAAGAGAAAAACTGTATCTTGCCATATAAAAAAAGTTGTCACTATAAATTATACTCATTGCTAGATTTACTTCTTTAGTCCTGGAAGTCATTTAGCAGCATGTCTTTGATCTGTACATAAGAAAACAAGGCCCTGAGTAGCTTATCCAAGAGAACGAAGATAAGGAATAGCTGAGCCATATCCCAAACCAGGACCTCTGATTCCAAATCCAATACACTTTCCCATGTAGCAGGCTCATGTACAACTCCAAAACACACATTTCAAACAGGATGTACAACTTGGAAATTTTACTTTGAATTATAACCTTGTGCCCTAATTATTTTCCATCAGTATTTATCTTTGTATCTTTCTCTGTCCTGAGGGTTCTCTCTTTTGGATCACTGTTATCTGATTTTTTTCTAAACAATCCTGTTTGTCTTTCAATTTATTTCCATAATTGCTTTCCATTTTTAGGCCTTATCTCTACTTTTATTTTTATTCTGAGTTTTTTACTTATGCACATGAGAATGTAAAATAACATGGTTTTATTATCATGAACTTAGATGCAACAGTCCTGATACTTGGAGTTATCTTTGAAATATATTTCCCCTTTTTTAATTTTTATAAAGCTACCTAAGCCCTTTCATCTCTCTGAATATTTGCTTTGAAATTCATATTTGGAGCTATGATGTTTCATCTATTTTTATGGGATGAGTGTGGTTATTATAAAGAACAAAACTCTGGCATGTAATCAATATGATTCATGAATAAGCATAATTTCCGATTGTCATATCAGTTTTAAATAAAATTATGGATTGCCCAATTCTGGAAGCTTGGTTCTTCCAACATGTTTCACTTATTCTCTGGCAAAGAATTGAGTTCTTTGAGAATAGAACAAAAAACAATAGTTTATGGTGTGGTAGAGTCCCAGATCCTCAGAATTTCTGTGACACAAAACCAGGAAAATTTAAAGAAATAAGATTGACTCCACTGAACATATTAACATTATAAATGTACTATTATCCAAGTTAGGTAATCAGTATTTCAGATTTTGATTATTTACCTATTCTGGAATTAATGACAGTGAGCTCGAAAAGACAAACCAGAGTTCAAGTTCTAGTGTCAACACTCAATAGCCTTGAGCCCTTAAGCTTTGTATATTCTGGGAACTGGAGCCATAGCACAGTGAGTAGGGCATTTGCCTTGTACGTGGCCAACCTGGGTTCAATTGCCAGCATCTCATATGGTCCCCCAAGCACCGCGAGGAGTAATTCCTTGAGTGCAGAGCAAGAAGTAATCTCTATGCATCGCTGGGTGTGACCCAAAAAGAAAAAAAAAAGTTTTATATACTCTGAGCTTTACCTGTAAAGACAAAAGGGTTATTGTGACAATTAAAATAATATTACAAAGTGGATTTGATAAACAGGAGTTCTTAAAGGAAAAGTATTCAAAAAAAAGACTCAAAGAAAATAGTTCCACAAGTTTATAAATATTTGTATCTGATTTTGGTGTAATAAATTATTTTGATAACACTTGTATAAAATTTTATAGAGCATTATAAATATTTAGATAGCCTTCTCCAAACTCTTTCATTTTAAAATACATAATTTAAAAGTCATAAAAACATTTTATAATTTATTATTTACTTACAGTGCAAAAGAAAGTTCCAAGAGAAGAACCGCTCTTTAAAATGTAGTTCTAAAAAGTTATTTGCAAAATTTCCTTCTAAAAATAGCATTTATTCTGATTTTAAAAAATAACCTATTAGAGTCTAGGTAGTTACAACAGTGTTAAAGTTTATGGTATCGAAATTCAAAATTACTGTGATTCTCCCTGGAGCATCTGCTATTTAAAATCTTAATAAAAACTGATCTTAAACAGCAGATGCCCCATGGAGAATCTAAGCCTGGTAAATAAATGTAAGTACATACACCATGTGTTCTGATCTGTACAGAGAAATGCTTATCATCAGTGACAATTTTAGAATAAACAAAAATCAGACTAAAGTCAGCAGGATACTAAGTTCTTTTCAGAACGAACATGTGAATCTGTCTCGCAAAAATTTTTAATGTTTGAACTTGACAGTACAGGGATTAAGGCATTTTCCTTGCACGTTGTTACGTACCCTGGTCCGATCTCCAGCATCACGTAATTCTCCCTGAGCACCACCAGCAGTGATCTCTGGGCACAGCCAGGTGTGACCCCAAAGCAACAACACAAAGATCAAAAGAAAAACCTTTTCACTTCCCTATCAAGTCATATCATATCAAATGTTGTGGTGCATCCCTTGTTTTATTTTGTTTAGCTCAAGTCAGAACCACCTACTGGTTGTCAATTCCTGTTCTAAGCAACTAACCTCTTATTCACCTTCCATCGGAGGAGGGTTGATTGATAGAAAAACTTTTGTCTGTCCCAGTGGCTAATGCAAAATTCAGGAAAAAAAATAATAATAAAGGAGATCTTGTCTGTTTACTAAACCTATTATGCGGGTATTATTCCTATCATACTAATCATTTCTGTATTTTTAAGTTTCAAAGTAATTTTTAATACTAAGCAGCCTTTCAAAAATGAAAAAAGTAGACATTGTAATATAGATTGAAGTCAAAGAAACATTGTACTGCCGTTCCCTGACATGGCTCTTGAGTGCTGAATACAGGCCCCCAAATAATTATTTCCTCCATCCCTCACTCTTCTTTTTGGTGCACTGCCCAGGTAGGCAGCCAGTACTAAGTATCTGATAACATGCCTTGTTGGGCTGTGTAGAATAATATTTTCTTCCAAGCCCTGTAATCATGCTCCTTCACAATCTAAGGCTCCACGCCCAGCACATTTTGTCTCTTGGGAAAGCCACAGACTTTCAGTGGCCAATGCTTAGCTATTTCTACCTCTTCCAAACCAGGATGAAAAAGATTCAAAATTTCTGTTTGTTTATTGCACTGAACATACTCACATATTTCAAATATGCAGGAAAAAATGCAAATATGAAGTATTTTCTGAATTGAAGGTAAACAGCTCCTCAAAACTATTTTACTGATTGTAATATGTGCTTGCAAAGATGGTATTATGGAAATTAATTTACATTCACCTCTGCTCTCAAATTCAGCAAGAATAACTATGCTTCTTATATAGCGAAGGCAGAATCTTAAATTGACTTGCAAATTTACTCCTAGGTGCCTTGGTTTTCCATGAACATTTAATTATATTCTTGTATTTAGTCAAACAAACTTACTTACCTTAAAGAAACACTAAACTCCTGAAAGTCAAAAAAGAAGTTACATTAATTTTTAATACCAACAATAAAGCTTTAAATGTGATCTCTGTATATGTCTCATCTTGACAGTGTTTCTTTTTCCTAAATTTCCAATGGTGTGTCATAAGTAAAGCATGGAGAAAGGTCAAGTTGTTTGGATAATTGAGTTCTAGAAGGAAAGACATGGGGTCTATTATTTATTTTTCATAATGTAGCAGCAAAATGGGGGCTGGGTAGAGGAAATAAATCTTACTACACAAATCAATATTTAATAACTTGTGGTTATAGTTATAGAATTTGGTTATAGAAGTTGTGGGTAAGCCTAGCTTTTTCCATATTATTGCAATGGCCTCACACTTCCCCATTTATATCCAACTATTCTCTGTCTCTTCTAACACTGTCAAAAGCACACTTCAATTTGTGATTTGAGATACATCTACATCATGCATTTTTACATTCACACAACCCAAATCCTACCCATTATCCTGCAGCAAGTTAAGTTTAAATGAGCTGAGTCCTCAGTTCTGTAATTCACTTGTTTTACTTACAAATCTAATAAATAAAGATCTCTAATGGTCTTATGGTTGTGGGTGCAGAGTATAGGTGTAATGGCTTCTTCTTGCTTCTGTTGTGTGCCATTGTTTAAAAGAATTCATTTTTTATTTTCAAGAGAATGATTGAGAAAATACAAGCAAACAGAGCACTAGACAAGCTTTGAAAGAGAAGTGGTCTCACTTTAGGGTTGCTCAGCATGTTCATGAATTAAAACAACATTTCTCTCAAATTAAAACAAAAAAAGAATGAGACCCAAATCACTGAGAAAGTGTCTGGGGAACTACACAACTGAGGATTCTAAGAGAACCTTACAAATCAGATAATCCGGGGCACTAGGGATCAGGAGGAAGAAGAGCCTAGGATTTGTTAGGAATTCTCCAATTAATCAGAACTGTTTCCAACACAACAAATTTATCTCAGTAGAAATTCCTAAATTTCTGGATTTCCTAAGTCATGGATGGATAAAATGAGAAAGATAAATATTAGATAAATTAGGGCGAGAAATAACTTTAAAGGCTTCTCTCATTGAGAATTTTAGATATCCATGATTTTTTTTTCTCTAGCTAAACTCAGTAAATATAAACGCTGTATTTCCCAGATGGCTAAAGTAAGTACTGTTAATTATACCCCCAAACAATTGCAAAGTATGCCTTACATTTGATTGCTAGCAGTGAAGTTGACAGAGAAAAGTTGATTTTATTTCTCTCCTTTTGATGGAAACCCATAGTGCATGATGGGACTCTAATATTACCTCTGGGAATTCAATAATAATAAGACTTTAATACAATGAGTAATAAACCTTATGTATAAGGAAACAGGGGATTGGCACAGGAGACATGAAAGTTAGGGAATGATACTTCTTTCCTGCTTTCATGCTCTGAATTTCTGAGAGGCTTAAGTATTAAGTCCGTCTCACAGGGTATTGCTTAATTTTTCCTCCTTGTTTAAATGGTTCATGGGTCAGCCATTGACCTTCTCTGTACAAGACAGGATTGAGAAATCACATCCTAAGAACCAAGCTGGGCCAGATTCCATGCACCTTGCCTAGAACAGTGGGACACTGGAAGAGGGACAGAAAACACATCAAATGGAGAAAAATGAAATTGACTTTTCTCTGTCAACTTCACTACCAACAATCAAATGTAAACACATCATTACTCCCAGGCTATTAAAGCAAGACCACCTTGACTTGTGAAAATCTTGAAAGTAAAAAAACCTTATAGTTTTCTCTTTGTGGGCAAAACGCTAACGGTCACCAATAAAATTAATAGGATTTTTCTAATTTCCAGTTGCCTATGGAAAAAAATAACAATTTCATTTCCCCAGTCAAAACATAAAATTGCATTTGATTTCAACTTACTTTATTGCTTTTATTTCTATTTTTTGAAATTTAGGAAACATGATTATGAGTGTTGCTTTTTTTGTTGTTTGGTGCTCAGTACTCATACCTGACTCTGTGCTGAAGGCTTACTCCTGGTGGTACTCAAGGAAACATAAGGAGTGCTGAGGATAAATCACAAGTAAGACAGCCTTCTTACCTGTTGTACGAACTCTCTGACCCCCAACATAGTGTTGACTTTTATTATCCAAATATACGGAGTTACAGTAATTTCACCACCACCACCACCAGTTTCCAGACTTGCCACCACTGCTACCACTCATTCCTAGTCCACCCATTCATTCCCCTCCCCCCACCTTGACAATCTCAATTTTGCCATCTAAGACCTAGCTTTTTTATTTTTTAATTTTTATTAGTGAAACCCATGAGGTACAGTTGTAGACTTACACATTTTTGTGCTTGGGTTTCAGTTATACAATGATCGAGTACCCATCCCTCCACCAGTGCCCATTCTCCACCACCACTGATCCCAGCATCCCTCCCACCCCCCATCCCTCCCCATCCCACCCTGCCTCTGTGGCAGGGCATTCCCTTTTGTTCTTTCTCTCTCTCCTTTTGGGTGCTGTGGTTTGCAAAGAGGCACTGAGTGGCAATCATGTTCGGTCTATAGTCTACTTTGAGCATGCATCTCCAATCCTGGGAGGATCCTTCCAACACTCTTTATTTGGTACTCCCTTCTCTATCTGAGTTGCCTTTTCCCATAGCATGTGTGGCTGGCCTCCAAGACATGGAGTAAACCTCCTGGTACTTATCTTGGCTATTCTTGGGTGCTATTTTGTTATTTATATTTCCCAGATGAATGCAATCTTTCTATGTAATACCTAGGGTTTGTCCTCATTCGATGTCTATTCCATTGTTTGTTTCTCAATGGGCCAAGTTATTTATTTTTCTAACCCTTTCAATTTAGTAGCTCAACTTGTCCTAAATAATTTTAAGGCCAAACAACACAGCTACAGCTCTTTGACATAGTGTTTGTAACCAGAAAAATCATCAGTGCCAGAAGCTTTCTGCTGTGAGCATTTTTGTTTCTCCCCTTTTGTTTTATTAACCTCTCCACAGCTGGTGCAGTTGAAAACACTCTTTCATCACATGCTTAGCAGAAGTTCAAGTGTAGCTGAGCTTGCAGCCAAGAACCTGTCTGCTGGGTTCACTGTCAGAATGTCATGTTTCACTTCTAACCCAACTCCTATCTGATACAGCTGACAGAAACAGACAAAGGAAATCTGCAACAGGAAAGGCTCACCCTGGATCCTCTCAAACTGATTATTCCCAAGGAATCAAGGATAAGTCAAGTCTTGCAAAGTAGTAATATTCTCACATTCATATAAGAATTCAGGAAACACAGGATTTTCTGCTTGTCCATCCATTTTTTTTGAAATAGAAAAAAATCGTCTACAAATCACAGAGCTTGTAGATTGTGAAGTAATAATGCATTCTTGTCAGAGATGACTTGATTTTTTTTTAAAACAGGGACTAGAGAAATAGTATAGCAGCAAAGGCATTTGCGTTGCATACAGCAGATCCTGGTTCAATCTACAGCATCACACATGGTTCCCCGGAGCCTCATCAGGAGTGATCCCAGAGCACAGAAGCAGGAGTAAGCCCTCAGCATTGTCAGTTTTGGCTCAAGAAAACCCTCCAAAAATAATAAACAATTGAATTCAGTTAAAATAAAATCAGAATAAAGTCAGACTCAGAACAAAGAAGTGCCTGCCTTGCAAGTGTGGGGTGACACATTGAATCCCTGGTATTTCATACGTGTGCTAGTACAATCCCAGGGATTCTGCTGTCTGGAACCCTATGGCATAGCAACAGAGCGTGCGATGCCCAGCAAGCACAAGAATGAAAAGATTTGAAAGATCCAAATAGGAGTTAAAAACTCCACAGGTGTGGTCACCACAGCAACTCCTACAAAGCATGACAGTCAGAATGTGTGGGAATAGCACCACTAAATGAGTAGAATTCCTGGAAAACGTATGCACAAGACACCAAAACTAAAGACTGCGAATTTCCGAGAGCAATATGAGTTTGTTTATGAACAACGCAGCCAGGTATGTGCAGCCCAGTAGTTAACAACAAAGGGAAGGGAAAAAGGAAGAACTGAAATATAGAACTTTTTGAAAAGTTTTATTTTTTCCTCAAAAATTTTATATCTTTTCTAAAACCTAGGGATGTGTGCAGTGATTGGTTACTTTTTTAGGTTAATGCATATTTTTATTATTGCTACTAGACATTATATTGACTCTAATTATAATTTCTATAAAATAACATTCAGACTCAAGTTATTATACTCAGCAGCACTATCCAAACTGCAAGACTCAGGTAAAAATTTGACTATAGAGGGGACAGAGTAGTAGTCCAAGAGGTAGGGTGTTTGCCTTGCACACGGCTGACCCATTGACCTGCTGACCTACTGACCTGCTGACCCTCTAGCCCCTGGTCAATCCCTGACACCACATATGACTCCCCGACCTCACCAGGAGTGATCTCTGGGCACAGAAAAGGGAGTAAACCCTGGGCAGTGGCAGGTGTGACCCAAAACCCCTCCCCAAAATTTGCCTATTTGAGAGGCATTTTAGCTTCTTTTGTAATACATTTGTAATTTTGAGCATTTCTATTTAATGAGTTATTGTTAAAAATTGTCACAATGGTGACATTACTTGGCCCGCTAGAGCAAATCGATGAACAATAGGAGGACAGTGACAGATTGTTAAAAAATTACCTCCCAAATGTAGCATTGTAGCACTGTCCTCCCGTTGTTCATCGATTTGCTCAAGTGGGCACCAGTAACACCTGCATTGTAAGACTTGTTGTTACTGTTTTTGGTATATCTAATGTGCCAAGTGTAGCTTGCCAGGTTCTGCCTTGAAGGCGGGATACTCTTGGTAGCTTGCCGGGCTCTCTGAGAGGGATGGTGGAATCAAACTCGGGTCAGCCGTGTGCAAGGCAAACACCCTACCCGCAAATGTATGTATACATACTTCTTCTATTGTGACATTTGATTTATAAACACATTTAAATTAATTGTGTTAAGAGAAATTTTCTCATAGTACTTGAGAAAAATGATATTAAGGTGAGGAAATCATTGATGTTTTGCTCCATGTGGCATATCTGATTAATTCCTTTATCGAAGGATAAATATTTATTACTAAAAACCTACTTTGTGCCTAGTCCTGTTTTTTGTTGTCCTGGGACTACAAAATAAAGCAGGGGAATATAGTTTCAGTATTCTGCTAAATTCAAGAAGGAAAATAAAACATAAAATTAAAGTGCACATGCAATAATTAGTAAGGCTTAAAGGAGTGCCAGGCAGAGAATTAAAATTGGGTGGTGAGAGAGAGAGAATGATGGACAAAGATCCAATACTAGGGTGGTCAATCAGACACAAAGGCAGGCTCACAAACTTCAAAGCTCTGGGGATGGAGGGTGGTGGGGATTAAAGAGAGAGCAATCCAATAGACTGTGGTGGGGAAATACTGATAGTTTGGTGATGGTTATGGTATGATAACATATATATGAAATTCTACCCTTTAAACACATGCACCTGTGTAAACTAAGTTTATCTCAATTGAATAAATAAAGGACTGGTTAAAAAAAGTTTCCTTAGACACGTAATTGCAGTGTTTTAGTGTAATTCTTCCCCCATGAAAAGAAGACAGCCTTTTCTAATGATTTGAGAAGAAATAGCTAGCTCAAATAATTCAGGAATCAAAAAGGATCTAAAAGTACAGAAAACTTAGGTTCTACTGTAAAGCAATAATATCACATAATTGTTTTATTAGAACCATCACAATTCCATTTCTTGGTATCATGACACAAAAACATTCATTCGAAAGGACACTTTCACACCATTATTCATTGCAACACTTAGATTGCTTCCTTGTGTCCATGTGTCCAAATGACAAATGAGTGGATAGTGGTGGTGTGGTATTAATGGATAAGAATGATAAAGGTGTGTTATATATGCACAGTGGAATATTATGCAGCTGAAAGTAATAATGAAACCATGCAATTCATTGTAACTGGGATGAAAGTGAAAGAGATTTGTGGAACTAATACAAGATGATAAATGAAATGACATGGACTGTGGGTGGCACACTAAAGCATTATTAAAAACTATACAATAATTTCTTGGGAGCACCACTTTTGTTTTTTCCAAACTCTGCTTTGTGAAAATATTGGAGGTAGAATCCCTAAAGAAAAATTGGAACACTGGTAGATTAAAAAACACTAAGACCCCTAAAATGTGTCAAAACGATGGAGGAGTTAAGAGACTTTCCTTGCATATGGTCAACTTTGGCTGGGGTGACCCCACACACAAAGCCGAGTACCTCCTGAGAACCACTAGGCATGATCAAAACATCCCCTCAGAAAAGGGGGATTGCAGGAGAGATAGTACAGAAAATAAAGCACTGCTATGCATGCTTTTATTTGGACTGAAACCCTAATTAATTCTCTGGCACCTACCTTCCCCTGAGTACTGTCAAGGTCACTCCTGAGCACAGAGCCAAGATGAGCCCTTGAGCATTGCCAAATGAGGCCCCCAAACTTAAAATTTTTCAATTCCCTAAAAGTTAAGATATAATTATTGATTGTCTGCATATTCATTTTTACCACTCTAGGTATAGTTTCCAAAGAATCATTTTCTTAGCATTAATGGAAAACTGCTTATTTTGATATTGCTTTATTTTAGATAACTGACATCAGTTTCAATTAAGGTCTCTTGAGCAACATAAATATAAAAAAGTAAGTGATAAAAACTAATAAATTACATAACGCGCATGATCCATTCATTTTTGTTTGTTTCAAGCCTTAGCATCTTCATGTGAGACATGAATCAGAAATGCACTTCTTAGTTTATAGAGTAATAGGCAATAATCAAATAGTGTCTGTAAGCATGCTCTCCAAATGTTTATTGCAATTATACCCATAGGATATATAGCAAAGCAAAAACAAAAATAACCTATTGCCAATCTACTAAGACCTGGTTACTTGTTTTATACACTTTTACTTCACCCCATGGTAACCACAGCATCTTGTATTTATTCAAAAGCATTTTCCATCCTCCACTGGATTAAATGAACTATTATTGAAGACAGAAGACGATGAGAATATCATATGTCTAATTTACTATACCTACAGGCTTAACTTCAAAGCTCTGGCACCATTTCTAAGGTACTTTTCACCCTTCACACCAAACTGAAGAGCTCTTAAACACTTCAAATTTTCTGCCACTGTTTATCAGCTGCTTCTTTTCCTCTTAAAGAAGGAATGGATTATATTAACCTTCTGGATTCTAATAAAAATTAGACAACATGGTTTTGTGGTTAAAAACACAAGAGTTGGAATCAGGCTTTTCAGATTTGAAACTTATTTACTTTAATTAGTCTTCACAAGTTATTTAAGCACATCGTGTCCATGCAAGAGTGATTGGTTGTTAATGCTAGCCTTGAAGTTATCATGGAAATGTGTATAAAGCCCCTAGAACAATGCTTGGTATATAGTATGAGTTCAACAATGTTAGAGACTTAGGAACTCGGGTTATGACATGGCATTTACAATAACAGAAAGAAAAAAATGAGAGTGGATTTATTTGTGTTACTATATCTTAATGCTAGCTTATAGAAAGAAAAAAGTATAAAGAATTCTTGTCCCTGAATCTATCAAGATTGAGCTCAGTAAGACGCGAGTTCAACTCGTGTTGCTACATACATCAAGCTCAGTCCTGATACTTTTTAAACTTGGTACTCTGATGATCATTGGATCCCAAATGATGCAAGCAATTTTGAGTCACACTATGGCTAAGTTTGTATGGGCACCACAACTAAAGTGCCACAATCCTTGGTAAACACAACTAAAAGGTGATGTGTATCTTGGATGATTTTTTCCACCCTGTATATTCTCTCTTGAATATCTGCTCTTCTATTTCTCTCCCCTCACATCTCTCTAGGTATATTTCTTTCAATAAAATTTTACTTTCTTGGGGCTGGAGCGATAGTACAGCAAGTAGGGTGTTTGCCTTGCATGCGGCCAGCCTGGTTTTGATTCCCAGCATCCCATATGGTCCCCTGATGACCACCGGAAGTAATTCCTGAGTGCAAAGCCAGAGGTAACCCCAGTGTATTGCTGGGTGTGACCCAAAAAGGAAAAAAGTTACATTCTTCACTCAAATAAAAAAATAAAATTTAACTTATTTCAATTGACATTCAGGAATGCCACATAATCACCAAAATATATTTTAATTTTCTTCTTTAAAAAAATGCAGTAAATATCTAGAATTATTCAAAACACAGGTCAAAGATCAAGTGTTTTTACAGACAAGCAGAAATATAAAACAAAAATAGCTTTATCTCTTAAGTTTCCCAAAAGTACTTATGAAAGCTTATCATTTTAATAATACTTCAGTGTATTTAGGAAGATTGCAATTCAATGATTGCTGAATTATTATATCACCCTGTAAGACTGTGTTAATGTCTTAAAACTTTAATGCTTATAATTTACATGAAATTCTTTAAAATAAACTGTTAGTATAGTTAAAGTTATTATATTCAGAGAGGTTTTATGTATAATTTATGAAGCTTAGTGGATTCAGGGAATCCAGCTAAGACCCACCAGGTTTTCAAAAGTCAGACCCATTTTAGGACATTTCCTTACCAATTGGTAAACAAGTCAGTTGAGTTTCACTATGCAGTATGTAAAGTGGGTCTGCACTGCAATGGGACCTGAACTGGCTTCCTGCCTTTGATCATCAGTCTTGTCCCCTGACTCATTTTGAAAAGGAAAGTTCCATGTTTGATTCTGTCAACCCACATCCTGCAGTCCTAAGAGCACAGGATGTAATTTTCTTTTGCTATCTCCAGAGCTTTTAATGCTGCTTGTGCCTTTCACTCTTTGATGACTTCCAAGACCCTCTCTTAGGTTGAATCCTTTGAAAGAAACCAGCTGGGCCTTCCCTGGCTGGTCTCATTGACTGACTCTGGTGTCTACTCTAACTGTACCTGCTAGGTTTCATTTTACTAAGTCTAAATTTGGTAAACCCCGGGTGAACTGCCCTCCATCGCCAGTTCAAAGCAGTCCCCAACTAATTGTTGCTGTCATTTGCTTAATATCTAAAAAGGTACTTGAACTTTTTTTTCCTTGGGAATAGCTTGAGTGGAATGTGAGCTTCAGAGTTTAAAATTCAATCCTTAGCTTGCCATGACTCAGAAGAAATTACTATTCCTATATAGAAAACCTTACTGAAATCCTTAAAGAAATTTAATTTAGAAAAAAAAAATTTTTTAAAAGCATAATCTTTAAGCAAAATTTATTTAGAATTGATAGACTTTAAAATATATTAAGTACATCAATGTTTCATGAGACTATTAGGTGTTTAAATTCAATTCTAAAAATTAAAAAGACTAAAATTCATTTTTAAAACATAGGGATAAGTGTAGAACTCCAAAGAATAACTGAATAATGCTTTGCATTTAAAAGTGATATTAAATGACTGTGTTAATGCAATCTTTTGAAATCCTAGGAAGTGTGAGAAGTCTGAGATGTTTACATGCAAATTAACAAGTTAACAGGCCACTGTTTCATAATACTGAGAAATAAGACTCCTGGGTCAGAGACAAAAGACTATACTCAGTACAACATGTGGGATGAGCTTTGTGGTTTTAATAATTTCCCTTCCATCCCAAGTTCAGAAAGAGTGATACAGTGGGTGTACTTAGACACAACATACATACTGGTTCTGAGAGTGATTGAATGGGTTTAGGTAGACACAACATTCAAAGAGGATTTCTGAAGTTAGTGAAACACCAAAACAGTAAGAAGTTGCTAACAGGCTCAAACATTTCCAAAAAGGATTGTTATCTTTATTGTCCTGTGGAAGTAAATCTGCCTTTTATCCTAGAAAGATCTCTGTCATGTACAATACAATGTGCATGGCACACAGTCTTAAAAAATAGTCTGGGGGCTGGAGCAATAGTATAGCAAGTAAGGTGATTGTCTTGCACGAGGCCTACCCGAGTTTGATTTCCAGCATCCCATGAAGTCCCAAGAACCACCAGGAGTAATTTCTGAGTGCAAAGCCAGGAGTAATCCCTGTGAATCGCCAGGTGTGACCCAAAAAGAAATAAAAAATAGTCTGAAACAAAAAGTCCTTGACCTGCAGAAATATCATAGAGAATTGACCCAAGTGACAATTTCATAAAAATTATTAAGAAATTACTTCAGGGGGCTGGAGCAATAGCACAGAGAGTAAGGCATTTGCCTTGCACACAGCCAACATGGCCGACACAGGTTCGATTCCCAGCATCCCATATGGTCCCCCAAGCACCACCGGGAGCAATTCCTGAGTGCATGAGCCAGGAGTAACCCCTGACCCCTGAGCATTGCTGGGTGTGACCCGAAAAGCAAAAAAAAAAAAAAAAAAAAAAAAATTACTTCAGAGTTCAATAACAAACATAAGTGCCATTGATTCAGCAAGTGCTTTGAATCTCAAAGTTAGCAAATATCATTATCAGCAATAAAAGGTTTAACATAGTAGATCACAGAGATAGTATAGGGGTTCAAGTGCTTATCTTCCATGCTGCTAGGCCGAGTTTAACCCCCAGCCCAAGCACTGCCAGAAGTGATCCTTTAACACAATAATATGGCTCAAATTGCCCAAGTGAGAAAATAATTTGATAAATTAAGAACTGTTCTTGCATATATATTGATGTAAATTTATTCTATAAAACAGAATGTTTAAGTAGTCTTCATGATTCTACATTGAGGAATAAAATATTCTGTTGTGGAGTCAGAGGGATAGGACAAAATTAGGTGCTTGCATTGTGTTAGCAGCACATTTCTACTTCCTCCTCTCTGGCATCACCAAGTGTCACCCTGGAGCCTTCCAGGCTCCACTGGCCAAGGTCTGGGAGGTCCATACACCCCCAAGGTGACCCTGGTAGAGCCTGGAGCTAGATTGTCCAAGACGTACTTCATTCTCATGCCCTAGCATCAACTAAGTGGCCCAGGTGACTGAGAATCTCCAGAACTGGTCCCTGAGCCTTCTGGGTAATTGATTGGAGAACCCTCCAAACAAAGGACATATCAATTAATTAATTAATTAAAATTTCTATGGAAAGATAAAATGTAAATAAACAATAATGATATCAATTAAAACTTTACATACATTTTTGTATAAGAAATTGAAGAAAAAACTGTTCTATTAGAAATACAAAATAGAATAAATAATGAATTTTAATCCAGTTATTTTTTCTTAGACCTCAAACATCTGTTTGTTCCTCCTATTTAGCTAAAGAATCTCTTATTTCACTGAGAAAATAGAATTAGTTCAAAGAAGATGATGAATTTCCCGCCACCTGCCTATTTATGTCCATACCCACAATTTACCAATCTATTCATCTATACCATCTCTACCTATAGCCTTTGTCTTCTCTCCTGATAAACTGAATTATTTCTCCCTCCTTTCATATGAAACTATTTTATACACTATATTTCATCAACCTCCTGTTTTTTCAGAGATTTTTTTCATGCAATTGTCTCCTCATTCTTTTCCAGATTAGCAAAACGTTCCTCATTACTGGCCAGTTCTTATTAGTATGTAGATCAGCTTAAAAAATCTTTTATAAAAATCTTTCCCAGAAGCTGAAGAGATAGTACATCAGGCAGGGTGCTTGGCTTACATGTGACCAATCCAGGAATAATCCTAACATCCCTCAGGGCTCCCTGAGCTCCAACAGGAGTGATTCCTGAGTACAAAAATATGAGCAACCTCTGAGCATCACCAGTTATGTCCCAGAAACAAACAAAAATACCTTCCCCCCACAACCAAAGGAAGAAGAGAATGGGAAGTAATGGGTGAAGAGGTGGGGCTTCAGTTCAGTTCACTAGTGATATGGGGGGTGGGGGAATATAGCTCTATATCCAATGCACAAACTCAACAAAACTGAAAACATGAGATCTGAGCTGCAACCACAGGAACTTTGTAATATACCTGTGAAGGTGACAGGTGAAGATTGGGGCTGGGGGAGGATGGGATATGAGAACTATGGTGGAGGAAAGTTAATGCTAGTGGTTGAATTAATTTTGAAAAATTATCACTTAATCACTTAACTTCCCGTTAAAGTCAGCGATTTGCCCAAGCGGGCGCCAGTAATGTCTCCATTTGTCCCTGTCACGTGCTAGTGTAGCCCAAAGGCATCTGTTTGCTCTGGGAACATGAAGAGCCTCAAACCGATCGTTCATGATCTTGATGAAGAGGTCTGACCATCTGGTAGGTGGGCGGCCACGTGGTCTTTTGACATCCCATGGAATCCAGTCAGTAACAGCTCTAGTCCAGCGGTCGTCTTTAAATCTCATTACGTGACCAGCCCATCTGATTTTCGACACCTTGGCAAATGAGACAGCATCCCTGATTCTTGATCGTCGACGGATGTCGGAACTCCGGATTCTTTCTCTCATTTGAGTGAAACGTGATATTCCAAGCATAGCTCTTTCAATTCTTCTTTGGGAGACCTGAATAGCGTTCTCATCCTGTTTGCGTAGGGCCCAGGTCTCTGAGGCATATGTTAATGCAGGAAGAACAGTGGAATCAAAGAGATGTGCCCGGAGCTGGAGGTTCTTCATCCTCTTAGCTATTTCTTCGACTTTCTTGAAGGCGTTCCAAGCCGCTCTCTTCCTCCTGCGCAGCTCGGGTGCCAGGTCATTTGTCAGTAACTACAACTGGTCTCCTCCGTTTGAAAAATTATATACCTAAAACTTAACTATCAATAATTTTATAAATCAGAGTTTTTTAATTCGATAAAAAAAAACTTTTGAAAAGGAAACAAATCTTCCCCAGAACCTGTGTCCTCTGTAAGCTATAGCCCTAATATCCCCTTTTCATTCGAAAAGGTCCCTAAATTGTTATTGTCTTCATATCTCCACCCACATGTCTATTCTAACTATAATTCTTTCCCTCTCACCACAGCTCCTCTGGGACAACTATTATCTTGGTCAACATCTATAGGCAACATAAAGATAAAATTTCAATGACATTAATGTTTAGTAGATACAATTTTAGTAAAGATACAATTATCAGATCACTTAGAAGCTGTAGAAAATAACTGTTTTCTCTACTTCACAGGGTTTTAGTAAAACAAATTCTATAATGGACACAAACATTTATGTAATCCACAATGCACCACACATATGTAATTATTATAATTTTCTAGGCACTGAATCAAATGCAGGAATTTTTATGGTCTTGTTTAATCTTAGCATAATACCAGAAACAAGAAAATACAGATTGTCCAAAACACTGAACAATTGAACAATCCGATAATTGAATAAGTTGAAGTATCAATGGTGGAGGCATCATTGAATAAATCATCAGGTTGAACACAAGTGAAGTGCCCAATGACCAGTGATGAATAAGAACAAACACTGTCTGCAAAATACAATCACAGAAATGTCTACCTCCATAGCAACAAGAAGAACCTCTCCCTCCAGTTATCTTACACCTTGAATATCTCACAGCTGCTATTTTGTTCAAAAATCATCTAAATTTTCAAAGGATCTTTCTTGTCTAAGTTCCATTTTAATTAAGGTATTATTTATCATAAGTATGTGCATGAAACAGATATCTTTTCTGGGTAACCAACATGGAAACATTAAAACATACAATACCATCAACTCAAATGTAAAATGTGATACTTAATAAAAATATGTTTTTCTTCATCTGATTAACAACTGCTTTCAGTACAGTTGAAAGAGGCTAATAGTTTGAGACTCTAAATTAGACAAATAATAGTTTACTTTCACACTTACATTATGATACCTTCCTCTCTGTAAAATAAATTGTGGTGACACACAGTCTGATATTCTCCCTGACTTTGAAAAATTTTCCACACAGTCTAATGAGGAGCTTGGAGGCATGACTGATCAGTATTAGATCAAAATAAATGTGCTGTTTTCAGATATTTCCTCCAGGGTTCGCCGACATCAGTCTACCATGTAACAGTTTATGGAGGCGAGCAAAAAATCTTGACTTCAGCACAGTACTGCTGCCAGAGTAAACAGTGCCACAAACGAAGGAAATTTAAAGCACATGCCTTATTGTCAAATTTAACTTGTTTTACAAACCCAAATAGCCATCCAGCTTCTAGAAATTTATTTGTTTCAATAACTAACATTAAATCATAACAATAAAATAAATATATGTGTGCACATAAGTATATAGTAATTGCAATTTTGCCAAAGAATTCCATTTACTATATGGGAAGTTGTTAAAGGTAGTTGTAATAATAACTAGGAAGCAACACAAAGAAATATTAAAAAACACTATCCAGAAAAGAGTTCAGATACCTTCTACTTCTTTTGAAACTACAGACACACATAGATGTACCTGAAATATAAGTGATATTGTTTTTCCAATATATTCTCTCTTGCTACCTTCTTATGTACTGCCCTCCTAAATTATACTATATAAACCTTTGACTGAGCACTGATTTGGGCAATTAAGGAGACTTGAATTCAAATCCTAAATCTTTTATAAATGGCACGTTCCTTCCCAAGGATGTTTTGAAGGCATCTGATATGGCGGATAGCTTCTGCTATACAGTTAGTTGATTTGATTTGAATTTATCTAAACAGGGCACCATCAAATTAAAAGGCTACTGCTGTTGTCATTGTCTTTGGCCATTAAGCTACAAGAAGGCAACCATCATCCTGTTGTTCGTCGATTGCCTCCAGCAGGCACCAGTAACATCTCCTTCTTCCTAGCCCTGAGATTTTAAAAGAGCCATATTCAATGCTCTTCCAGGGTTAGGAGAATGAGACCCATCATTGTTACTGGTATTTGGCATACTGAGTATGACACGGGAAGTTTGCCAGACTCTGCCTTGCGGGCAGGATACTTTCAGTAGCCTGCCAGATTCTCTAAAGTAAGAACGAGATAGTAAGATGTCTTCCTGGAGCTGGGTTTTATAGTCTCTGGGTCTTGGCTGTTGATGGGGCAGCTGGTGGGTATGATGCCTACCTACTGGAATATGGGGGATATGGGTGGAGAAGGCCCAATCCTGATCCCAGCAGGCTTGGAGATCTCAGCCCCGGGACCTGCATGCCAGGGTTCCTCTGCCGGTTCCTTCATGCATGAGGCTTGTCCCAACATGTGGATAGTGGTCTCAGCATGGCTGTGGCTGGTTCTGGAGGTCTTCGGCTGCTGGGGCTCTGTTCGGGGGGGGGGGGGGGACTCAACCCGCACCCCCTTCAAGGGGCCCTGGTGAGGACAGCTAGGCGTGGGGGCAGAAGACTCTGAAGACAAGAAGGCAAGAAGACTTTTAAATAATTTTCATTAGGGCGTCACACCTGGTGATGTTCAGGGTTTACTCCTGACTCTGTACTCGGGGATCACTCCTGAATGTGCTGGGGATCAAACTCTGGTCAGTCTCATGAAATACAAGTACCATCACCCTTATACAGTTGCTCTGCCCCCCCCAAAAGTCTGTCCTGAGCAGTACTATATCCTCAGCATCCACACAGTATCTGAATCTTCCTAGGCATTTATTATTGAATAAATGAATGAATGAATGAATGAATGAGTAGGATACAGCACTGAATCTCCATCCTCCCATTCCATTCAAAATTCATTTGAAATACTCTACATATATATATATATTTCCTACTCACATTTCTATAGTATTTATTATTCAAGACCGTTTAGGACTCATAATGGAATTATTTACTTATATTCTTGAACATAGCCATATTAGTCACTTGAGCTTCAAGCCCTGAAGTATCATGACGTGTGACCAAAAAACAAAAACAGGTATCACATACAAACATAATCACTCAACCATTAGAAAACATGAAATCTTACCTTTTGTTTGAACAGTGGAGCATGAAAGGGGTCAAGCTAAACAAAATTAAGTCAGAAAGACAAAGACAAATATTGGATGATCTCACTCTTACAGAAGGAAAGCAAGAGAACAGTTGAGGCCAAATTGAAACAAATACTTGGACTGTGATTGCAGACCTGTATTACCAGGGAGAGAAGAGGGGTTTCTGAAGGGTAAGGAGCCTGGTAGGGTATAGTGAAGAAAGGATAATGGTACTTTTGTGGTGAGGACAGTGTGGTAAAATGTATTTAAAGGACAAATACAATTGTAGCCAGACTTTAAAAGCAACACAATCTCAGTTTTAAAAATAAAATAAAAAGCTGTGTTCTTTTTTTTTAATGCTGTTTTACAATGTTGAATGAATAAAGAAATAACACTGTGATCTACTCTGAAGTCTATGAGTGTTATTGTTACAGTGAGCAATTTTGCAATAGCCACAAAATTCCATACACATCTTTACTTCTTTACCCAGAAATTTCATTTCCTTGAATTATCCTAAGAAAACCAAAGGGATACACAATGCCTGCATAAGTATGTTATGTGTAAGAGTTAGTGTAATACTACAAAGTATCAGACTTATTACAGTAAAATACCAAGTAGTTATTACAATTCAAGCAAGAGGTTGAAGATAAAGTACAGGGTTAATGCATTCGCCTTGGCTTGCATATGGGGGTTTGACCACTGGTAGCACATATCATTCCTGAAGCACCATCAAAGAGTAATTCCCTGAGCACAGAGCACCCTTCCCCAATCAAAATAAAGCTTGTACAAAAAGATAACTATACTTAAAAATTATCCAACAGCAAATCATAAGGAATATGAAGTAAAACAATACCACAATTATTTAACATATTTGTTTGTAAAGAGTTATAAATTTATATATTTGATGAGAACATTTACATGTTACTTAAAATAAAAACTAGAATAAAACTATGAACTAGATTTTTGAGGTAATGCTACATTAAAAATCTTAAAATTTAGTGATATGACAGTAAAGGCTAATCTTTAGACTTTTTTTTTAATGTCAAGAAGAATAGGCTATAGTTCTGCTTCAGGTTTCCTCTTTGTTTTATGATTTAGTCTAGAAGAACAGCCTTCTTTGTTACTTTGTCCTTTACATGGCAGAGAGAAAAGAGCCAAGGGGGATCCAAGTAATGATGATGACTTTTAAAGATTATACTCAAAATAGCATATCATTTCCTCTCATATTTTACTGACTAAAGCAAGTTTCGTGAACTGGCTTCACTGGGGCAAGGGCAGTAATCCTCTTACATTGTAAGATGCCACAAATCACATGGTGAAACAATGAGTATGAGGAAAGCATGATTTATCACAATTATCATTGTTTTCTGGTGATAGTATTAGGCTTTTCTCCTTCCTACCCACACATATGTTACCTCTTTTTCTATCATGAACTTGTATTACTTTTAAAGAAGAAAAATACATCTATTGTATCCTACCACATAGTTCATCTCTCAACTAACTTCTCTATGCTTAGGCTATATACTATTATAGGTGGCCGGCTGTATTCTTATACATCATTTGACCACAGGTATTGAGATGGCTATGGTTGGTCTATCCGATCTTTTTCATTGAGTCTTGTGTAGGCTGCCTTCAAGCTCTATAGCTCTATGAACAATAACAGTTACATTACTGAAGAGAAAATATATGCATTCAAGTGATTCTCACTTAGAAACAATTTTTTCATACCACCTGTTTATTTGCCAAATTATGAATATAATTTTTATTGTTAAAACTGAGGGCAGGGACTGACGAGTTAGTACAAGGGAGTAGGACATTTACCCTGCATGTGGCCAACCCGAATTTGATCATGACACAGTATGGTTCCCAGAGCCCTACCAGGAGTGATCCCTGTGTGCAGAACCAGGAGCAATCACTGAGCACAGTAAGATGTGACCCAAAACCAAAAACTAAGAAAACACCAAAAATCTGAGGCTGAGAATGACTTGGTTCTGGCTTCTAGTGGGTAGTATACAGTGATATGATTAAATGAAACCCCTACAACAAAACATATTAGCTGTCAAAATTAAGAATCAATGTGGGTTTAAAATAGAATTATTCCTGTTTTAGAGGGAGTACTGAGACCCTTACAAGTATGTTGACACCTAAGTCCTCTATCACAGCTTTCAAACATGGCTAGTGGTTTCTTATTAGATGATAATCACACAAACATAATGTAGGATTGAAAATGATGTTGTGAATTAGGCGTCTTAGTCAGTCAAAGTATACATTCATCTATTTTACCATCCAGATTTATAGTCTAAGTTAATATTTTAAATAATTTGGAAATAATGTCTTGGTGAGTATAGACTGAGTCTCAGGAGAAAAAAATTGTTCTGGCATTTTGCACAGGAAATTATTGCCGACATGCGGAGAATATTTAGAAAAAACAGTGGAATGTTGTGACGGTTTGTCAGTCATGAGTAACTTCAAATCTTACAATTATCACCATCATTTGTGTACATGTCTGTCACTTTACCTTCATCTGTTATGTATTTGGGAGATGAAGGAGAACAAGAGTGACATCAGCACAATATTCAGAAGTATCTTGTAACATTTGTTTTACACATTCTGTTGTCAAGGGTTATTAATTGGCTACAATCTTGATTCTAAATTTAAAACAAATGTTACATGAGTGTCTCAATTTAAGAGGTTATTTTATAAAGGTTCTACTTATAAAAATTATTTTAAATAACACAAATATGACGGGCACTATTTCACTTTACCATATCTTTCCAATTCCTTATATCAGAAATTTTATTCCACCAATCCTCAGAGCCTTTTTACAGTCTGCCTATGTTGTGGGTTTGTATCATTACAAAATATCTTTCCTTCTCACCTACATTTGAGTTGAGATTTCCATTCTTATAATGGTTCCAGTGCCTCAGAATATTTTAATTTATCTCTAAATTATGGACTTCTAAAAAAAAGACCGCTTCTAATCTAATTTTGTAACCAGAGGTTTACATAATGTTCATTTTCTGGCAATGTAAATAAATTATTATATTTTTTATTTTCTCAGTGACCACGCATAACTGTAAAGAAGAATAAATTACATTTGGTTTTCAAAGTATAGTACAATAACTAACTTTGAGGAAGAGCACATTGTTCACTCATAGAAATGAATATCTAATGGTGAGATTTCACCAGGGATTTCACCAACGTACATTAGGAAAGGTATTTTGAGAGAAGAGAGGTTTTCTAGATTCTTCAATTCATTTCTCAAAGACTATGACCTACTCCAACACTAGTAAATCCTATTCTGACCAAAAGAAATAAAGCCAAACCAGGTACATTGTCTTGACTGTGAGAGTCCTTCAAAGTGAAAAATATTTTTCTTAAAATTATGATAGAATAAAGCAATGTAACTCAGAAGTAAAGTACTTGACTGATGTGTGTGAGGCCATATTGTTCAGTCTCTGGAAAGATACACACACAGACACACACACACACAATCACAATCACAAATCACAAATCATCCTGTTATTCGGCGATTACCTCAAGCAGGCCCCAGTAACGTTTCTTTCATCCTAGCCCTGAGATTATATTCAAGGCTCTTTAGGAGAATGAGACCCATTATTGTTACTGGTATTTGGCATATTGGGTACGCCACGGGGAGTTTGCCAGATTCTGCCATGTGGGCAGGCTACATTTGATAGCCTGCCAGTTTGTCCAAAGTAGGAGTGAGATAATAAGATGTCATAATAAGATGTCTCTGAGTCTTGGCCATTGATGGGATTACACAGCGCCAGGGGGCCAGTTGGTGGGTGTGACCCCTGCCTACTGGAATTTGGAGGATCTGGGTGGAGGATGCTCGGCCCCAATCCGAGTAGGCTTGGAGATCTCGGCCCCGGAACCCGCGTGGATTTGTCCCTCTGCCAGTACCTTCATGTGTGCGGAGAGTGGTCCCAGCATGGTGGTGGCTGGTCCTGGAGATCTTCGGCTGCCGGAGCCCTGGTCGGGGCGGGGAGGAAAGCTCAACCCGCTCCCCTCCAAGGGGCCCCGGGAAGGACAGCCAGGCGCGGGGGCAATAGAATTCTCCCCTGCCACACACACACACACACACACACACACACACACACTCAAAAAAAGCATGTAAAATTCTAACACGTATTACAATTATTGATAAAATATTTGGTCATATACTGACAACAGCAGTTTTGTTTAAAAATGTATTTACTACTTTTTAACATGTGGTATAAGTTATAGAAGTTAAACATGTAATTTGACAGTGAGAAATCTTCTAAATTCTACAACTTATTAGCTATATTTTAAAACAATAATCTGCTGCTTTGTTTAATTTTTATTTGATTCAACTTTCATTTAATTGTAAAAACATACTATGACAATAATTTCTACATTTTACCTTATTTGTCTTTTATGTAAATGGTTATATATTACATATTCATAAATTTTGGTGATGTTGCAGCACTGTAGCACTGTTGCCCATTGTTCATCGATTTGCTTGAGTGGGCCCAGTAATGTCTCCATTGTGAGACTTGTTCTTACTGTGTTTGACATATCGAATTCACAGGGAGCTTGCCAGCCTTTGCCATGTGGGCAAGGTACTCTTGGCAGCTTGCCAGACTCTGAGAGGGACGGAGGAATTGAACCTGGCTTGGCCAGGCCAGCCGCGCACAAGACAAACACCCTACCACTGTGCTATTGCTTCAGATATATATATATATACATATATGTGTATATATGTATATATATGTATGCATATAAAATATTTCAGACTCTATGCTAAACATTGGAATTAATCTCAGCCTACCTAATGGAAAGTTTATCTTCACATTTCTAATATTTTTGTCAGAAAAGCAATACTTTCAAAGAAGTTTTGTTTCCAGATGATCCTCACAAAATGATTTAATATATTATGGGATTCTGTGGTATTCATGTTTCTTTCGAATTCCAGATCATGTATTACAAGGATTGCTATTTTCTTCTCTCCAACTAAGAACAAAACGTAAGTTGGGGTATGTAAAAGTGTTTCCCACAGGGGCTGGTGAAATATTTCAGTAGGTAAGGCACTTGGCTTTTACCCTGGCAACCTAGGTTATGCTCCTAGAGAATTTATAAGAGAAGTCCCTGAGTAATGCCAAGAGTAAAAGGAGGGAAGGAAGGAAGGAAGGAAGGAAGGAAGGAAGGAAGAAAGGAAGGAAGGAAGGAAGGAAGGAAGGGAGGGAGGGAGGGAGGGAGGGAGGGAGGGAGGGAGGGAGGGAGGAAGGAAGGGGGGAAGGAAGGAGGAAGGAAAGGAAGAAAGAAGGAAGGAGGAAGGAAAGGAAGAAAGAAGGAAGGAAAGAAGGAAGGAAAGAAAGAGAGAAAGATAAAAGGAAAGAAAGAGAGGGAGGGAAAGAAGGGAAGGAATGAAGGGAAAGAGAAAAATAGAAGCAGAAAAAAGGAAAGAAAGAAAGAATGAAAGAAGGGAAGAAAGAGAAGAAAGGAAGGAAGGAAGGGAGGGAAAGAAAGAAAGAAAGAAAGAAAGAAAGAAAGAAAGAAAGAAAGAAATCTCTTTTGAAGTAGTGTTTCCCACAAATAGCAAATAAATATTATATCATCACTGCAAGAAACAACTCAAGAGCTAAGGTCTAGGGTGGTTCCTGAAAGAAAGAAAGAAAGAAAGAAAGAAAGAAAGAAAGAAAGAAAGAAAGAAAGAAAGAAAGAAAGAAAGAAAGAAAGAAAGAGAGAAAGAGAGAGAAAGAAAGAAAGAAAGAAAGAAAGAAAGAAAGAAAGAAAGAAAGAAAGAAAGAAGGAAAGAAAACTCTTTTGAAGTAGTGTTTCCCACAAACAACAAATAAATCTTATATCACCACTGCAAGAAACAACTCAGGAGCTAAGATCTAGGGTGGTTCCTGATAACATGGAGTCCCTCAAGACATGACATTACCTGACTTGCTTCACAGGAGAGATGCAACCAGACTTAAAGGAAAGATCCCTTCCAGGTTTGAGTGAAAGGATTTCTCCTCTCTGGCATCAACAGTGAACATGCAAGGAAGAGCCCTTGATAACTTCTGGCCATTGTCTCCTATCTAGGTGAGGAAACATGCATGCTGCAGACAGATTATGAGAAAAATAAATAATTTTGACCCAAATTACTTCTCCAAGTTGCTAAATTAACCATACCTGAAGACTGACATAATAGGGCTCTTTTTAATGTTTAAATGTAAAAACATTCTCTGATGTTAAATCAGGATAAGTCTGATTTCTTTAATGTAATGGATCTCTTTGATGTTAAATCAGGTTAAGTCTGATTTGTCTTACTTGTTCCTCAACAACCCAATAACAAACATTTTTTAATGCAGAACACTAAACCTTCCATTCCTCTTATTTTAACTTTCACCGTACATGTCCATCTCTAATTTCAGAGACCATTTTTCTGGTATGTATTAGAAGATAACTCTTCATTTATGGAGGGATATTTTTGGCTACTCTTAGAATCTTTTAGAAACATGGTAACTCTCTTCTTTTCCCCCCATAAATAACGGAGAAAATAAAACCATCTCAGATTCTTTTGTAGCCCTCAAACCAAAGACAAGCTTTTATTTGTTCTCTCTCTACTTCAAATGATGCTCAAATCTCAGCCTGTTTCTTTTTAACAGTTTGCCACTATGTCTGAAATTGCAAGTGTGTGTGGTGGTGGTAGCTACCCTCAATTTCAAATTACCCTGAACACCCGTTCCTAATCATGGAGATTTGGATTGGGATTAAATTTCTTCTCTGTATAGAAATCACTCATGTTCCAAGAGAAGTTTCTCTTCTGGTCAAATTATCTGTGTAAATGCTACAAATAAAAATATATGTAAGGGCAACCAGATTACAAAAAGACATTTTCTTATAAATGATCCATGTGACCCCAGATTTGAATGTCTTATAAATAGGAGAGCCTGGGGAAGATTAGTAGACCAAAACCACTGGTACCCATAAACTGGTCCAGACTTGGAGAACATATTCTCACCACAGTAGAGCTTTAATAAAAGTAGGATAAAAGATGAGAGAGAAGGGGAAAGTTTCTACTGCAATACTTTTAAATATTAAACTACAGGCTGAAGTTTACAAACAAGTGGGAGAATTATGGATAAGAATGCATAGAGAGAGGATTTTCTTAGCCTTTTCTAACCCCTACTGTTAAGATATTTTCATTCTTTTATTTTTTGTCATTTTCTTTTTTTTAAATTTTTATTAGTGAAACACCATGAGGTACAGTTGTAGACTTACAAATTTTTAAACTATTTCATTTAAGCCTCAAGCACCACCTGGTATTGTACAAAAACTGAAAAAAAAATTTTGATCCTTCTCAATTTTAAATTGTGCATTTAATTTTGCATTTTTCACAGTATAAAAGGAATAAATAAAACATACGCATTTTTATCATATAAAGTCTAGAGAAAATCTTTAATATTATATGAATCTTCCATGAAGATAATCAACCACACTATAAAAGACTTTAAGGCATAAAAATGCACATTTGCAATGCCATGAAATTCTTTTTTTATTAATTAATTAATTTATTATTTTTTTAATAGTGAGACATCATGAGGTACAGTTGCAGACTTACATATTTTTTTTTAAATTTTTTTTATTAGTGAAACATCATGAGGTACAGTTGTAGATTTACAATTTTTTGTGCTTGGGTTTCAATTATACAATGATCAAACACCCATCCCTCTACCAGTGTGCATTTCCCACCACCACGGATCCCAGTATCCCTTCCACCCCCCAGCCCCCATCCCACCCTGCCTCTGTGGCAGGGCATTTCCCTCTCTCTCCTTTTGAGTGCTGTGGTTTGCAAAAGAAGCATTGAGTGGCAATCATGTTTGGTCGATAGTCTACTTTCAGCATGCTCTCCCATCGTGGGCGGATCCCCCCAACACCCTTTATTTGGTGTTCCCTTCTCTTTCTGAGCTCCCTTTTCCCCTAACATGTGTGGTTGTCCTCCGGGTCATTGAGTAAAATTCCTGGTACTAATCTCTGCCATTCTTGGGTGTTAGTTTCCTATTTTGTTACTTTATGTTCCCCAGATGAATGCAATCTTTCTATGTCTATCCCTTTCTTTCTGAGTCATTTCGCTTAACATGATACTTTCCATGTAGTACCACTTGTATGTAAATTTCATGACTTCGTCTTTTCTAACAGCTACATAGTACTCCATTGTGTAAGTGTACCAAAGTTTCTTTAACCAGTCATCTGTTCTAGGGCACTCAGGTTTTTTCCAGATTCTGGCTATTGTAAAGAGTGCTGCAATAAACAGACAATTTCAGATGTCACTTCGGCTATACTTTTTTGCCTCTCTGGGATATATTCCCAGGAGTGGTATTGCTGGGTCAAATGGGAACTCAATTTCTAGTTTTTTGAGAATCATCCATACTGTTTTCCAAAAGGGCTGAACCAGTCGGCATTCCCACCAACAGTGAAGGAGTGTCCCTTTCTCACCACATCCGTGCCAGCACCGGTTGCTTTTGTTCTTGTAGATATGGGCCAGTCTCTGTGGTGTGAGGTGATACCTCATTGTGGTTTTGATCTGCATCTCCCTGATGATTAATGATGTGGAACATTTTCTCATGTGTCTTTTAGCCTTTCGGGTTTCTTCTTTGTCAAAGTTTCTATTCATTTCATCTCCCCATTTTTTGATGGGGTTGAATGTTTTCTTTTTGTGGAGTTGAACCAGTATTTTGTATATCCTTGAAATTAACCCCTTATCAGATGTGTACTTGGCGAATATCCTTTCCCATTCTGTAGACTGTCTTTGTATTTTGGTCACAGTTTCTTTTGAGGTGCAGAAGCTTCTTAGTTTAAGATAGTCCCATTTGTCTATCTCTGTTTTCACTTGTTTGGCCAGCGGTGTGACATCTTTGAAGACACTATTAGCTTCTATGTCATGAAGGGTTTTGCCAACATTTTCCTCAATGTATCTTATAGATTCCGGTCTGATGTTGAGGTCTTTAATCCACTTAGATCTTACTTTTGTACATGGAGTTAGGCAAAGATCTGAGCCCACATTTTTGCATGTAGCCGTCCAGTTTTGCCAGCATAATTTGTTAAAGAGACTTTCCCTGCTCCACTTTACTTTTCTTGCCCCCTTATCGAAGATTAGATGTTCGTCTGCTTGGGGGGGACGTCAGAATATTCAACCCTGTTCCATTGGTCTACAGCTCTGCCTTTGTTCCAGCACCATGCTGTTTTAATTATTACTGCCTTGTAGTAGAGTTTGAAGTTCGGGAGGTTGATTCCTCCCATTTTCTTTTTCCCAAGAATTGCTTTAGTTATTCGTAGGGGCTTATTGTTCCATATAAATTTTAGGAGTGTTTGCTCCAATTCTTTGAAGAATGTCATGGGTATCCTAATAGGAATTGCGTTGAATTTATACAGTGCTTTGGGAAGTATTGCCATTTTGACAATGTTAATTCTCCCGATCCATGAACAGGGGATATTTTTCCATTTCCTCGTATCCTCTTTTATTTCCTGAAGTAGAGTTTTGTAGTTTTCTTTGTACAGGTCCTTTACTTCCTTAGTTAAGGTGATTCCTAGGTACTTGATTTTCTGGGGCACAATTGTGAATGGGATTGTTTTCTTCATGTCTTTTTCTTCTCTTTCACTATTTGCATATAGGAAAGCCATGGACTTTTGGGTATTAATTTTATAGCCTGCCACTTTACTATACAAGTCTATTGTTTCTAGACGTTTCTTGATAGAGGTTTTAGGGTTTTCTAAGTATAGTATCATATCATCTGCGAATAGTGAGAGCTTGATTTCTTCCTTTCCTACCTGGATGCCCCTAATATCTTTTTCTTGCCTAATCGCTATTGCAAGTACTTCCAGTACTATATTGAACAGCAGTGGAGAGAGTGAACATCCTTGTCTCTTCCCTGATTTTAGAGGGAAGTCTCTCAGTTTTTTGCCATTGAGGACGATGCTTGCTGTAGGCTTGTGGTAGATGGCTTTAACTTTATTGAGAAAAATCCCCTCTATCCCCATTTTAATGCCATGAAATTCTTCTGCTCTCCTCGAAATGGTTTTATTTATATTCTTTGTATAATTCAGCACTGTAGACAAATTGAAATCTTGGGCATCATCTCTCCCTACATATAGAATGAAAGATGACTAAAGAAATATTGTACATTTTCCTTGTTTCTTTCTATTACACATTCATTTAAAATTTGTTCATTTGATCTTGGTCTAAAGAGAAGTAAATGAATCTTGCTAAATGTTCAACCTATTTCAAAACCAATACTAAATGTTCAATCTATTTCAAAACCAATAAACACTAGTTTTATGGAGGGTCATACTCTAAGGCAATGATCTAGTTTTTAAAGAAAGTGCTAATTTTGTTTACTCAGAAACATTTCTTTGTTGGAAAAGAACAAAATATATGCTTCACGTCACTTATGTCTTCTCAAATAATACTGTTACTATTAAAAGTGTTTGGTGAGAGTTGCAAGTAGCTAATTTATTGTGATTCTGAACAAATATTTACTAAAATAAATACAAATTTACTTCAGCACTTTCTCAAAGCAGTTTTTAAAGAGCCATATATCTTTTTCTCTGAGTCTATCACACAAATCACTCATTATACACCATAATAATTTATGCAAGTTGAGAATTTAGACGTTATTGAATTTTCTATCCTATAAATCTAGAGATTTTAAAAAATTGCTCTTTGAAGATATGTAGTACAAAACCTCAAGAAAATGAACACCTCACCAAGAACACTCTAAGCAGCAAATTATCACTCAGATTCGAAGAAATGATACAGAGATTCATGGACAGGCAACAGTTTAGGAAATCCATAAATGAAACCAGTTTTGCAAGAAGTGTTAAAGGAGCTTATTTAAAGGACAGAGAACAAACCTGCCAGCACTTGACACAACACAGCAGTCACTCACGGGGCTTATGGCTGCCCTCTATTAGATTAAGCATGTATGTTTACTCCTTGCTTGCTAAGCAATGTTATAAATTTTCAATATGAATTAACATCTCATTTATATTGAATGTTCTATGCCTGATCAGTGTTTTAGATCCATGGAGATTTTTGTTACACACTTTTACTTATTAATGCAAACACTTAAGCAGTACGTATAATATATTTTCTAATATAAAGCCAACTTTAATAGGCCTACTCAGATTTCCCCCTTTATGTTCTAATTCTCTTCACTCATACTAAATTTTACATTTGTAAGAGTCGCCTATTTCACGTAAACTCAAAATGTATAAAAAGATTTAATTTTTGAAAATCGTACTTTATCTCACCTACCATTACTTTACAATTTTGTGGAATTTCAGATTAACTCTATTCATCTATAAGTGTGTAGATGTCACCATTTAAAAAATATCTCTGTGGAGTTCATGCACAATTCAAGCAGCCTAATCAGTGGCTGAATAAATAGCAATACTCCTACATAGAAATAAATAAATAAATCACGGTCCCACGGTCCTCCCGTTGTTCATCGATTTGCTCGAGTGGGCCCAGTAACGTCTCCATCATGAGACTTGTTGTTACTGTGTTTGGCATATTGAGTACATCACGGGTAGCTTGCCAGGCTCTGCCGTGCAGGCGAGATATTCTCGGTAATTTGCCGGGCTCTCCGAGAGAAGCAGAGGAATCGAACTCGGGTCGGCCATGTTGGCCGCTTGTAAGGCTAACGCCCTACCGCTCTGCTATCACTCCAGCCCTCGTTTCAGCAGCACATATACTAAAATTGGAACATAGAGAGAAGATTAGCATGGCCCCTGCGCAAAGATGACACGCAAATAAATAAATAATTTGAAAAAATCTCTACCATATGTATATAAAAAGAAATATACTAGAGAACAGTACATGGTCAAAATTACGAGAACTGAAAATTTTATCTATGAAGCAAAGTTGACAGTAAGGAGGATCCTTGGGACATGGTAGAGGAAGTGGGTTCAGTGGTGATGGCCAGATGCTGAGGTACTGTGTGCACACAGAGTGTGAATAACAGTACTGCAAGCCCCACTACCTTAAAAAATGATTTTTTTAAATTTCTCTTTGGGGGCAGAGAGATAAAACATGGATAAATTACTGGCCTTGCATATGGTAAGAACCCGTTCAGTCCCTGGCACCACATATGGTCACCACCCTGAGTACCACCAGACGTGATTCCTGAGCACATAGCCAGAAGTAAGCCTGGGCACTTGAGCATAACCCCCCAAACAAACCAAAAAAATATAAATAAAATTTTCCCTTTCAATTAAACTACCTTGAAAAGAAGGCAGTGCTGAAAAGATAGTACTAGGATAAGGCAAATATTTGCTGGGCATTCATTCCAGTCACCCGAGAGCCATCAGGAGTAAGCCCTGACAATAGTTGGTTGTACCCTCAAAATCAAAAGTAAATATATGATATTCTAGAATAAAATAAAAATAGGGGATCTGTATAAATGGATTGGTTTTGCAAAGAGAGTTTTATATATGTTTCATAAATTTGGAAAGGAAAGATGTTCTTTGCTGGCCATATCACATTGTATATTTATTTTTATCCTAGTATTTGGCATATTCTTCCAAATGTCCTGAGAAATTTACTCTTATTCCCTCACTAAGCTAATGAATTTCTTTCTCACCCCTTTCCTCTTTTTTTTCAGACAAGTTGCTTGTTTTATCCTTCCAGGTGCCATGCCAGGTCCAATTTACTATAAATATTCCATTATTATTGTATGTCATTATTTAGGCGAAGCTGAAAATTTCTGCCTCTTGTCCCAGCACTTATTTATTTGTATATATCCTGTACCTATTAACTGTTTCCTCTTTGATCAACAACTTGTTGGTAACTGAGGCTTAAGGACCTCTCTCATGCATCTTTAGTATAAATGCATCCGTAAAGTAACCCCTGACCATTCCATTTCAAATTGCTCAGATTCACTGATATTAGGGTTGTCATCCTAATCCCACTTTCAATCTTCTAAGAACAAAAACTTTGATCCTCTCATAGCATAGAAATGTGAGTTACCAAAGCATGCACATTGAATGAGTCTCTGTTACTGTATTTTCTATAGAAACTTGTTCCACAATATACATTAATGGTAGGAAGAAAAAGAAGCAAAATACTATAGAAAGTATAGTGTAATTTGTGTCTTTAAAGTGGTTTATGTATCAGAACCAGAGCGATAATACAGTAGGTAGGGCATTTTATCTGGCACACAGCTGGCCCCAGTTCAAACCCCTGCACCAGGGACCATATAAAACATATGGTTCCTGAAACCCACCAGAAGTTAGCCCTGACTCAAGGCAATGGCCCCAAAACAAAATAAACAGACAAAAACAAAACAAAAAAATAAAATGGTATATGGGCTGGAGCGATAGCACAGCGGGTAGGGCGCCTGCCTTGCACGCAGCCAACATGGCCGACCCGAGTTCGATTCCTCCGCCCCTCTCGGAGAGCCCGGCAAGCTACCGAGAGTATTCGATATGCCAGACACAGTAACAACAAAGTCTCCAATGGAGACGTTACTGGGCCCGCTCGAGCAAATCGACGATCAACGGGAGGGCCTTTACCTTTACCTTTACCTTATGTTTCTATAGACCAGTAATGTTCTAGAACATAATACCTTCCCTTCTATTTATAGTTATTGCTTCTGAACAACAAATAAGAAAAAAAGAGCTAAAAGAAGAAGTGAGAGTTCTAGGAGGCTTTGTTTTTTCTTTTAAAAAATATTTTAAATGTTTTATTTGATTAACAATAATTTTTATGATTCTGAGATATGAAGAGAATATAATTAATAGGTATTGTGTGATTTACTTCCACTTTTGTGAATGCTTCATGTCTCTCGAGATATTCCTCAGCACTTCTAGAACACAAGGTCAGAGGGCCACATCTTGTTCCATGCAGGCATCTGGCATTAACAGTTCAGCCAGTTCACTTGCTGTTAATACATTTTACACTGAACTATCACCACCTTACACAAAATTGTTAGTTTTTAAAGAAAAATTACCATAAAAATAAAAAAATTAGATCCATGTAATTTGAATAATTTCTGTTTATTTCTTTGAATTAATATTTTATATGTAAGGAAAAATGTAAAGTTGATCATATTATAAATATAAAATACCCCCTTCGTTGGGTAATACATAATATTGTGACCTGGAGTATTTTCTTTTGAGAGACTAGGCCCACAAATAAGTAGGTCATCAATTAACATTTCCATCATAATGAAATATCTGAACCCTCATCATCCTTGAGATTTTTTTTTCTTACTAAATAAATTTCTCTACCTTGTCATAATCAGAATTTCTAGGCTGAAATTTTCATAACCATCCTTTTTAAAAATCAACAAACTAGAAACAATCACATAAGCAGGATATTTTTCGAAAATGGTAAAAATTAACAAAGCTCCTACAAACAAATCTCCTCTTCTTCCTCTTCTTCATCACCACCACCACTGCTGTCACCATCATCATCATCAATTTGGAAGCGTAGATATCTTTGAAATAGAAATGCTTAAACTTAAAGAATTTTCTCCACAGCATTTGAAACTCTAGTGGGTTACACTATTGGTGACAGAAAGTTTCGTTTTATAATCAATTTCAGTCCACTTGTGTGATTAAATAATTGGCAGTACCATAAAAATTGCATATTCTTATTGTCCTTTTAAAAGGATTTTGTTTCTTGAAACTAGGGACATTGGTTGCAGGGGAAATGTTTGGTGAGGGGACAGGCGTTGGAATATTGTATGACCGAAACTCAATCATGAACAACTTTGTATCTCACAGTGATTGCATTTTTTTAATTTTAAAAATATAAAATATTTTTTTAGAATGTTTATTATGGGTCTATTTTTTTTTCCTTGCTGGAGATTATTGAGCTGATAAGAACAGATACTACACTTGATCTTAGCCAAAAGGCCGAGTCTGGAGCGATAGCATAGTGGGTAAGGCGTTTGCCTTGTACGAGACTGACCAGGTGGGCCCAGGTTCGATTCTTCTGCTCTTCTTTTTTTTTAAATTTATTTATTTATTGAATCACTGTGGGAAAAGTTACAAAGTTTTCAGGTTTAGGTCTCGGTCATGCAAATATCAAACACATTTCCCTTTACCAATACTTATTTTTCACCACGAAGAACCCCAATAAACCCCCACCCCCCAACTCTCCCAATGCCTGTGAGGCAGATGAATTCTAGTTAACACTCTATCTACTTGAAGAGCCCGGCAAGCTACCGAGAATATTTTGCCCACACGGCAAAGCCTGGCAAGCTCCCCGTGGCATATTCGATATGCCAAACAAAGTAATAAGTCTCACAATGGAGGCGTTACTGGGCCCGCTCGAGCAAATCGATGAACAATGGGAGGACAATGCTACAGTGCTACAGTGCTTATTTTTAATCAGTTTTTTAATCACCATGAATTGCAAAGTTACAACGATATTTGTGATTGAGTTTCAGGCATACAATTTTCCAACGTGAATCCGTCCACCGGTGTTCAGTACTCTCCACCAACGTCCCAGTTTTCTCACTCCACAAACCGCTGCCTGCCTCTGTGGCAGGCACATTTCCCCTCTGTGATTGTCCCAGTGTTCCCGTCTCTAACTTTTTCCCTGACCCTCAGCCCTGTCCCAGTAACAAGCTTCCTACTAAAGTCCTGTCCTTACTTTCTATTGTCCAGTTTGTCTCCTCGAAAGCTGCTTGAGTTGACAGATCCAAGATAACTTGGTGTCTGTAAGTTAGGAAATACAACTTTCTTGAGAGGACGGCTTTCTTCTTAGACTTCACAGAAATGTCTCTGGGGACTCATAAAGAAGACACTGATAAATAGCATACTTAAGACGATCTTTTCAATAATAAATAGAATCATTTCTTATGACTGTTCCTCCTTGCCTGCCTCAACAAGGGCACAATGCCAGGTACAGTTTAGTAAGAGCAATTGCGCATGGGGCCAAAGCAATTTCATCAAAGTATGAAACTGTCTAGTAGACTGGCAATATTAGAAAAAAAATGGTGAGTAGATGGAATGTATATCCTTTGGGCAATGCTCTCCCAATATTATATTTTGAGATAAAAAGTATGATAAGATTTGGACAGCTTAAAAGGAAGGGCAAGCCAGCAATAAAATATAGAGTGTATGGGGACATAGGTTCTAACCGCTCATGCTGCTGATGTGACTGTGGTGTTGTTCTTTCCTTGTTGGTGATGTTGTGGAATCTGACAGCTTGAAGTGCAAGAATAAAGTATTTGTTCCCAGACTTGAAAGTATTTTATATACATGCAGGCACTTCTGACTTTGTTTAGACTTAATTTCCGTCTTTTTAGCTCAGCTCTGTATAGTATCCACTGGAGAACTGTTCCATTTCAAGCCAACTTGGAGGCAGCCCAGCTGATTAAATGTGCATTTGGTTATTGTTCCTGTTGTTGCTGCTGACTTGCATGCTAAGCCCAAACTCTAATTCTCAGGATTTTTTTGCTCCTGTAAACCCCACAAATGAAAAGGTACCAAAGAGCATTTTTGAAATGACTTTCAGAGTCCTTCTAAATCCTTTGTATTTGTTTTTCTAAATAAAGTTTTCTAAAACTTGAACCAAGCATAGAAAATGATCAAATTCTCCGAGAAACGTGGGGGCGGGGAGAGAATGAAATGCTATATTCCACCACTGTTTACATAAATTAAAAGTTGTCAGGTAGGGGCTGGAGTGATAGTACAGTGGGTAGGGCATTTGCCTTGCATGCATCTGACCCGGGTTCGATCCCCAGCATCCCATATGGTCCCCCAAGCACTGCCAGGAGTAATTTCTGAATGCAGAGCCAGGAGTAACCCCTGAGCATCACTGGGTGTTACCCAAAAAAAAAAAGTCGTAGGGTGGAGGTGCCTTGATTTCCAGAATTGTATGTCCTTCTAAGAGAATTAAACAGATCAAAAATGGCTGATTTTACCAAATGGTTTATCTCAAGAGCAGAACTACCTTTTTTGCCACCCTTTCATCCCAATCCTTCAATCCAATGGTCCAAAACATGGAAATGGAACCTATAAGAAAATCAAGAGCTGAAACTATCAAGAATACCATGCTACTTCTTTTTTTGGCATATAAACAAATTGATCAAATACATCCCTGGTGTCTTGAAATTTTCCTTTCTCTGAAAAAGTTTAATAAGCAATTCTTTAGTGCCCTATGCTCTTTTCAATTTCTACTGTCTCAAAAGAGAGCTATCTTTCCTTTCCAAAATAATAAATAAATAAGAATTTCTTGATGATTTACTTGGGGTGAATCTAATTTGAATTTGACAACTTTGAATTGAATGTACACTATAGTACAGGAAAGAAGGGGGATGATGGGGTGCGGGGGGTGGGAGGGATACTGGGATCCGTGGTGGTGGGAAATGGGCACTGGTGGAGGGATGGTATTCGAAATAAATTTTTTTAAAATGTTTTTAAAAAAATAATAGAACTTTTAACAATAGGTTGCATGGGGGCAGGTATTCTTACTGAGCCTTTGAAATAAAATCATGCTATGTAGAAGTTCTGTTTAGTTTCTAGAAATTAGGAATCTTACCTCATTCAATTTGCAATTTACATAGCACAAGTTTCAGAAGCTCATGGTTCATAACTTATTCTTGCTTATGCCATTCTTTGCTGCTGGATGCCATTCTTGCTTATGCCATTCTTTGCCATTCTATGCCATTTTTGTGCCTATTTTCTCTTTAATAAATAATGATATCATAGAGATTAGCTCATCAATCAGTCAAAGAGAGAAAATTAACTGTGTTGATTCATGTAAAATCCAAACAATGTCTTGGACAAATCCAATCATTTCTTAAGGCTGTACTTTCCTATTTGATACAGTACTTTATAAAATGTATATTCATTTGACACTGGATATATTGTTAAAGCACATTTTCTGAATTCTAATTCTAACCATACAATTCTCATATCTGATGACAAGTTCTTATTATACCTACAAATGCATTATTTTAAAAGTTATGAAAAACAAGAGTCCTGGTTTAATGATATCAAATCTATATTATGTCCAGGACCTGATATAATCCTTAGATCCCAAAGCATCAAGTACCCCCACAGGTATTCCTTTAAAAAGAGATTTTAAATAAATGAAAATACTTTTCAATAATCTTAAAATTAATCATAAAACCCCCTTCCATTGGCCTCTAACTCTCTAAGACTATGTCCGGCTAACCAGAAAAAATAAAGCAAAAATCAGAAGTACCCCAAGTAGAAAATAATAGGAAAAGAAGGGACTCTCCTGATCACTTTTGCTGTTGAGTTGTTAGACATTGATCCTGAAATTTTGCTATGTCTCTGCCCTCTCCACTCAAAGGGGAAAAGAAAAAGTTACCACAGGTTGAAAATTGTTTCTGGCATTAATCCTTCTAGCTCAGATCAGGAATTTGGATATCAGTAATCTCTTCAGGAATAGCCATCATTATTCATTTACGTTCCCTGATGGAAATGCAAAGGGATAGGGAGTTTTTTGGCCACTTTCAAAGGAACTCACAGAAGAAATCATGAATCAAGAATGCGTAGCTATGCATAGTAAAATCCCAATCAGCAGCTAGATTAGGAAGTAGAAGCAAGGCCTCTTTTTCTCAGCATATTTATTCCCTCGGGGGTTTTGCCAGAAGGCAGACTCCTGAGCTATCAAACTCAGAATTTTCCTCAATTCCTTCTTTTTCCAGTTTGCTTCTTGCGGTTAACCCCATTACTAACTTATAGCGATAAACACCTGGAGTCTATCAAAAACAAAGAGAGGCTTATTCAGTGGGTGCAGCCCTGCCTGGTGAACACCCTGAACAGAAACAAACTACATAATATAAGACTTGAGGAGGAATATGTTTTTTATGATGTGCCAGCATAAGGGGGATCAAAGGCTAAAACCAAATAAATAGCAACTGGGCAACCAGCAGAGGAAACATATTTAGACTTTAAAATAATCAAAAACAAACCCCAAGAACACTAAGAACCCTCCACATTCAACTGTGATATTTTCCCTCTTTTTCTCCATGGCTTAAACCTGTCATATGTTTCTGAAGCTGATGCGGAATCCTTTTCACTGAGGTTGTAACAATAACTAAAAAGGCTGAACATGAAGAGCCATACCCACCCCCCATCCCCCACTGCAGCCTCTTCATGCCAGCCCTCTCCTCTCTCTATTGGCCTATTATTGAATTTACCTTGGCCACATTATGGAATTTGCCGGCTGACATTAAGCCATTTATTGAGCTTGACTCCTCCTTATCTAAAACATCTCTAGGCAAACTGAAACAATCTGTCTGCCATCCACTGATTGGCAGGGCAAATTTTTCCAGGTGGTACAACTCCCAATTCAAATGATGTGCCAACGTTGTTTTAGTCTGAGAGAGCCAAAGAAGACCCAAGAAACCAATGTCCACTGCCATGTTTAGTAGCAACATATTTACATAAACAATTTTGAAAGATTAGTTATATTGAAAAAAAAAAAGTTGAGGATAAGGAGACCCTGAGCCAAGAGAAGGAGGTAGATATGAGAACAGAGAATTGACAGGCTCAACCCTAAGGGCAAAAAGCTACATCTGTATTTGATTTGTCAGGGATTTACATTAGTGAAACTTTAACTCTGCAGATGATACATAAGATTACACTTACAGAACAAGCTTATGCAAATACAGCTTAAACACCATGGTATGTGGCCTAGACAGTGAATTTGGCAGATTTCATTGAGTCTGGTGGCTGGATCTAATAAATTCATTTACATGAAGGATTAGAACATCTGGAAAAGTAGCGGTGGTGGTTTATTGAAACATAAATAACATTAATTGAAAGGTTACAGGTATGCAAAACATTTGCAGGCAGTGCAAACTGCTGTAAAGTCTCGTCCCTGTTTATTAAAGCAAAGGAGAAAATAACTTACTAACATAAACAACAAAAAAAAGGTCGTTTCCTGATATCTAATTTAAATGTCACTTTAGATAGTAAGAATGGGAGAGGCAGTCCATTTCATCTTGCCTTTGTAGTGAACCCTCTTTTTCCAAACCTGCACTGTACTGCCCTTTTGATACACATCTCAGGCACTAATTAGTGGCAGCAAGGTAGTGACATAATTAAATTTATTTTCAGTTACAAATCCCCAAACTGTCATGCCATTTTGCAGACAGAAAAGCATGGTTGATGTCTCCAGTTATTTCTTCAGCAGGTTTATTTTTATTTTAGGGCTGTAACATATACTGGCTGGTAATGTGAATTGCCGGTTAATATCTTGTGGAGTTGGTTACCATAAGCATAATAACAAATTACCCAGAGGAAAATGAGCAAAGATTGATATCATATGATTTAAAAGCTGAGAGGAAAGCTCAGGTGGTTTACAATCATTCGAGTACCTCGAGATTAATTTATAAGTTGGTAACCCATTCAAGCTCTCCTTCATCATTTATCCTCAAATAAAGAGATGACTTAAGCTGCTCAGTCACCCAAAATGCCTCCTGCACAGAGCAAGCCATTCCCTTGAAAAGGATTGTTTTCATTATAAGTCATTATCAAAATGCTGACTTTGAGAAGTCATGTAAATGAGGAAGCAGGAAATGGGGTACTCTCAGGTATGAAGACTGCGTGGAGCCCACTTCAGAAACTCTGTGTGGATTTGACATGAAATAATCAAGTAAAAAGACGTTTGACCAAAATTGAAAGCGGACCCTTGGCAATTTCTTCAATGAAATATTAGATTTAATGGAGTGATTGATATACTTTGGAGAATAACAAGGTTTCCCCAGAAAGCCTAATATCCTGAAGGCTCTTGCTTCATATAAACACAAAAAAGTAAAAAACATAAATTTTGTTTATAAAGCAGTCGATAGAATCAGAAAAAAGGAAAAAATCTTTACTGACCACTCATAGCATAACCTCACCATTATAAATTTAATTTATAGAATAATAAAAAACTAATAGTGCTCTTAATAATATTTCTGTCAGAATTAAAACAAAAAGAACCTGAAAATAAAATTGGTGGGTCAATATAGTAGTACACCAAGTCACCAAAGACTTTTCTTTAATAGTTAAATATAAAAGACAGAACTCATCAGAAGAAAAATAAATTAAGTCCTATTTATCAACTTTATGATGCTGAAAAACAGAAAATGTGATTACTTCAAAATAATTGTTTTGCAGAGAACTGTTTTAATCACACAGTGATAGGAGATGAAACATTCATCGTTAAATTATCTTTATCGAGGTAGTAGCTATTCTCATGTCGTGGAACAGCTGGCCAACAGCAATGATCAGATACCTGAAACCCACAGTGATACATATCCTGATATTGTCTGGTCTAAAATTTTAGGCTAAGTGAACATTACACACAGTGCTTCGAAGAGAAGATATGGTCTACTGACAAAAATAAATAAAAGCTTCTTGATACTGATGAGGCTTCCGTGGATGGCCCAACTGGTGTTGCAATCAGCATGAGCAATAAGGAGCCTAACTAAATTCTCAGGATTATTTTAAAAGGCTGTTTCCTCAAAATCTTTCAGAACAAAAGCAAAAATTAGAGTTCAGACTCCAAATATTCACTTTATACTCATCAGTGTTTTTTTGCTTAGTTTTGACCACCGCGAAGGCAAAGTGCAATCAGAAATACTCATTGATTTCCATTAACCAATGAAGTTCAAGAAATTGAAGGGGGACTAAGAAGAGGCAGACGGGGTAGGGGTTAGGAATCTTAGTCACATCAGTGGTATAGAGGTGAAGTACTGTGTCGGTAGAGCTGTAGAGGTGAGGTGTTGCTGGAACAGAGTCACAACACTGAAAACATCAGACCCAAACTATAATAACTCAACTTAAAAAAATGCCTGCCAGGGCAGATCAACTTGGTGTGATCGTACAGTGGATAAGGTGCTTCCTTGCATGGAGCTGACCGGGGTTCAATCCCAGGTATCACATATGGTCCCCTGGACTCACCTGGAGTGACCTTGAGCACAGAGTCAGGAGTAATCCCTGAGTACTGCTAGGTTTGTCTCTGCTCCCCCAACCTCCCTCAAAAACGTTCCTGTCAGTGAGGCAGCCAGGGAGTTGTGAGAGAACCAGAAGACATTGGTGGAGAGAAGTTGATACTGCAAGTGGGACTGGTGTTAGGACACTGTATGCCTGAAACTTATAATAAACAACTTTGCAAACCATGGTGCCTTAATAAAAAATAAAATTAATTTTTTTAAATAATTCTAAAATTTAAAAAAAAAGAAAAAGAGTGTCCCTCAGGCACAAGGGATTTTATCAAGAAAAACTACAGTTGATGACTAATACTACACTGAGTACTTTCCACAGATCAAATATGCAATTTTTTCCAATGACAAGTCATGTGTATTTGTAAGTTCAGCTTTAGTAATACTATCTACTTCATCTAATAAATAAGATTATGAACTTCATCTATGTGATAGAGAGGTTTAGATTTTAGAAAATGTATGAAGTACCTCAGGACTTATTTCAAGTGCAGCACGTTTAAAAGATGTTATGATTTAATAATAATGATGTATTAATATAAAAATGGTGGTGCAAAGGCAAATTTGTTGCACAGGCTTGAAATGGGTTGGAAACTTTACCACTGATTAGTTTGGATACTTGGCCAGTTATTTATTGTATCTGTTTTCCCCAGCTAAGCTACTTGGAGAAGGGGCTGGAGAAATAGCAATGGGAATAAGGTCTTGCATGGTTAACTTGGTTTAACCCCAGGCATTTCATATGGTTCCCAAATACCCACAGGAATGATCCCTGAGCACACTAAGAGAAGTAAGCCCTGAGCACAGTTGACTGTAGCCTAAGAAAACCGAAGAAATCAAAATAAAATATGGGGATAATAGTACTTATTTGAAGATACTAATGTAAATATAAAGTAATATAGAATATACATAAATTTAATGCTACTAAATCTATATATAATATAGATTTCTATATTAAAGTATATAATATCTTTGAATTGTGCCTAACACATACAGAAGTTTTAATATCTGCTTCTAGTACTATTCTAAAGCCTGAGTACAGAGCAAAATATAGCATATTTTAGATACCATTATTAATATCTTCTATTATTATTTCTTGAATGGGCTGAGAATAACAATACGTTGCAGAGAATAATTCATCAATGAAATCTCACTTAATCCTAAGGCAAGTATTAACCAGAGATCTTTTGGCAGATTACTAAAATGTGAAAAGGAAATAAGCACTTCTAAAAATAAATCTTGATGTGATTTATTGGTTAATTTATGTGACACACAACACAATGAGAAAAGTCTTAAACAAGAAAGTCCCAAACTATGGTGCCTTCAGACTTCTAGATACCCCAAATTGCTGCTGTGCCTTTGGCCAGACACCAACAACTTGGGCCAATTTTACCAAGAAAATAAGTAGCCTAAAGTTAGGTATATGGGAGACACACCCACAAACCACCTCCGGCTCAGCTATATAATTGGGGGCAATTCCTCTCTGGTTCTGATCATGCTTAATGGCCATGATCCCAGAGACTCAGAAACAAATACATGAACCCAGCGGCTTTTGGAAGAAATGCATCTGGTCCCCGCAGTAGGTTACCGGTGCTGGGCCACCCCACAGTGGAAATGATACTGTCCTTCTACCTGCTCCCTCTTGGCAGCTTGGTGGCCGCCATCCTCCAGAGGCCACTGGACACTCAGGTTTGGGCCTGCAGTGACAAGATACGCAGGACCTCACAGGATGGGGGTGGAACTGGCCCTTTTCTCCTTGCCCCAACAAGACCCCGGTTGCTGCTCACGAATTGCCTCTCTGGTTCCTGATCAAGCTGCTTAATGGCCATGATCCAAGAGACTCAGGAACAATTCTCGTAACCCAACAGGTTTTGGCAGAAATCCCCCCAAATTTAATTATTAAAATTTTGAAATTCCAAAATCACGTGTTCACTACTGCAGCCGCGCGACATCATATGTTATTCATAACCAGCAATAGAAAACAAATTGTCTACTGTTGCCTTTTCAGCTGATCTGAGTGTTGGGGTAAAATCCCAAGTAATAATGGTGGATCTAGTGTCAAAATATTGAATGTAATCAAAGAGAGAGTAATGTGGAAATCATCTGCCCCACAGGTAGGGGGAGGGTGTGGGATGGGGGTATACTGGAGGTTTGGTGGTGGAGAATGTGCACTGGTGAAGGTTTGGGTGTTTCATTGTATGACCAAGACTTAAACTCAAAACCTTTGTAACTGCTCTCACAGTGATTCAATAAATAAAATTATAAAAAATGAAGAAAAAAAAGTAAGGTGGAGTTGATGCCCAATTCAATCAGCCTAATCAGTGGCTGAATAAATAACAATACTCCTACATTAAAATTTAAAAAGAAGTTCTCAAACTTATTTGGTCTACATACCCCCTTTCAGGAAAAAAAAATTTCCTATCATGCACCTTCTTTAAGCAAACAAACAGAAAGTGTTTCCGTTTCAGAGTTTCACTCAAGGCTACTACCTAATCTCTGGATCTTCCAGCAAAGGCTCTGGGGATGGAGTCAGGAGTGGGTGTTAGCCCTTAGACTACAAACATTGGTCACAAGAATTCAAAAATCAACAAGGGGAAAAATATTTTGTCAAGAAAAAGAAATAGAATGAATAAAGGGGGTTACTGCCTTGCACATGGCTGACCTGAGTTCAATCCCAGCATCCCACTGATCCCAGAACCAGATAGGAGTAATACTGAGCACAGAACCAATAGTAATCCCTGAGCTCAGTTGAATGTGAACAAAAAAAAAAGAATAAAGTTGCATTAATACCATGGATTTTTTGAGAAGAAAACATTATTATAGTGGAAGCAAACATAAACAAATGGGACTTCATTAAATTAAAAAGCTTCTGCATCTCAAAGGAAATGAAACCAAGAACACAAAAACAATCCAGACTGGGAGAAATTAGTGCTCTTCACTCATCCCATAAATACCTTAAAATTCAAAGGTATATAAAGCACTAGTAGAACTTTACAAAAAAAAAAAAGCGCATTCACTGCCATCAAAAAACAGAGAAGAGAGGAACAGAAACTTCCTCAAAGAAGAAATCCAAATGGCCAAGAGGCACATAAAAATGCACTGCATCGCTAATCTTTAAGGAATTTAAATCAAACAGCAGTGATATGGCAACTCATACCAAGACCAGCAATCATTAAAAAAAAAAAACTACCACTGCTGGCATAAATGGCGGGGGTAGGGGTGGGAAAGAACCTTCATTCACTGCTGGTGGAAATGTAGATCTTTTTGGATAACAATGTGGACATTCCTCAAAAAACAGGAATTGAACTTCCTTATGACCAAGCAATTTCCCTCCTGTAAATATACCCTAATAGTCCCAAAACATAATGCAGAAAAGATATATTAACTCCTATGTTCAATGCAGCACTATTCACATTAGCCAAAATGGGTTAAAAAAAAAAAAAAACACCAAGAACAGTGGTTTAAGGAGCTATGGAACATCTACACGATGGATTACTACATACTACACAGCTATTAGAAAAAACAATGAAGACATGAAACTTTGCTTATACATGGATGTGACATGAAGAGTATCATGCTGAGTAAAATGAGTCAGAGGGAGAGACATGGAATGATCACATTCATTTACAGGATATAAAGAAACATGATAGCAGAATAATATCCATAGACAACAGAAACTAAGAACAGAGGCACTAGTCCTTAGTAGAAAGCTTGCCACAATGAGGCAAGGGCTGTTAGGTCAGAGAAGAAACCTTTACTACAATGATAGTGGGAAGTGATCACACTGACAAGAACTATTGCTGAAAGGAGATAAGATGACATGCATGATACTCTTTCAGTAACTGTTTCAAACCACAGTCCCTAAAAGGAAAAAGAAAAGTGTCTGCCATAGAGGCAGGCTGTGGGGGACCCTAGAGAAACTAGGGCCATTGGTGGAGGGAAGTGGACACTGCTGAAAGGATGGGTGCTCAAATATTGGACAACTGAAAGTCAATTGTGAACAATTTTGGAACCTTGTATCTTACAATGATACAATATTTTTAAATTACATAACCAGTAAAAAGATGTTACTTCCTTAGAGCCAATTTGCTGGGAAATAAAGTTCTGAAAAATACTGTTCTACTCCCAAATTAATCCAGGTATACAGACTCTATTTAAAGCTTTGTTGTAAACTCATAAAAATAAAATACAAAAATAGTTTTGCCTCAGTTTAAAAAGTTTAAAAAAGCAAAAAAAAAAGACAAGAGAAAAAAATCTCACCCATCTTATTGCTCCCATTAAGTTAAATCATTAAACCTCTCTTTCTCTCCTATTTTTCTCTCTCCCTCTCTATTTCTGTAACACATACACACACACATACAGGCACATATACACACAAAGTATGCCACGAATTTTTCACAACCCTGGGCATTTGTGCATATTATTTCCTCTCTCCAGCTAGCAGGCTCCCACTCATCCATCAAGATTCAGCTCAAATGTCACCTGCTCCATGAAGCTTTCTGCAACTTTCCAAGGTCAAGTTTAGTCTTCTCTACTGTCTTCCCACAACATTTTATACTTCTTGTAAAATATAATTTTATTTAAATTCTCTATGACTGGGCTTTTGGGCTCTCAGCACATTCACAGGAGGTTCTTAATAAATGTCTACTGAACAACTAAATCTCTAGTTGTCTACAATGGCAGTTTCATCAGAAGTTGGTAACAAAGTAAATGCATCAATTCATCATTTACAATATTTCTTTAAAAAACAACTAAATGAGGGGCTGGAACAATAGCACAGTGGGTAAGACGTTTGCCTTACAAGCGGCCAACCAGCATCCCCTATGGTCCCCTGAGCATGGCCAGGAGTAATTCCTGAATGCAGAGCCAGGAGTAAACCCTGTGCATCACCAGATGTGACCCAAAAAGAAAAAAAGAACAACTAAATGAAAATTTATTCAGCAGAAAAGGCTTCCCAGAAGTCATGATCGGCCAAAAAAAAAAAAATGTGATTTTTAAATGAGCTAGAGCGGTCTCAGAAAAAAATTATATATGTGATGATTTGGAATATACATTGATTATATTCATTATATATATTCCAAGTCATTATTTTCTTATGCTTCTAATATTCAGCACATATTGTCTGGATGAAAATCTTCACCTTGCGAGGTAAATCTAAGTTTTTTATTATCAGGTACAAATCGAGCAGTATACCAACTACCCTTTCACCAGTCATTTACTTAGCCCTTTAACTTTTTCACAAAATGTGCACACTGTTGACATTTCCATAATCCTCATTTGACTTCAGAATTTTCTCTCACTACTGCATTCATGGACAAAGTTAAATTCAGTGACTATTTGGTATTACTACTCAACTAAATGGAAATAAAGGAGAGAGGAGTCAGTCCCTGAAGGCCTAGCTGACAGGGAACCTTCCCATGAGACAACAGAGACACTGGGAGGGCCTTACATTCCAGATTTCAGCTGCAGTTCTCCATTCTTGCATTGCGATTTCACTTCCATTGAAATTTCACATGTCACAGTCACGGTCACGGTCCTCCCGTTGTTGATCGATTTGCTCAAGCGGGCCCAGTAATGTCTCCATCGTGAGACTTGTTGTTACTGTGTTTGGCATATCGAATACGTCACGGGGAGCTTGCCAGGCTTTGCCATATGGGTGAGATACACTCGGTAGCTTGCTGGGCTCTCCGAGAGGGGCAGAGGAATAGAACTCAGGTCGGCCATGTTGGCAGTGTGCAAGGCAAATGCCCCACCCACTGTGCTATCACTCCAGCCCATAATATAATATAATAATATAATAGGGCTGGAGTGATAGCACAGTGGGTAGGGCGTTTGCCTTACATGCAGCCAACATGGGCGACCGGAGTTCGATTCCTCCGCCCCTCTTGGAGAGCCCAGCAAGCTACCGAGAGTATCTAGCCTGCCCGGCAGAGCCTGGCAAGCTTCCCATGCCATTCAATATGCCAAACACAGTAACAAGTCTCACGATGGAGACGTTACTGGGCCCACTCGAGCAAATCGATGAACAATGGGAGGACCGTGAAATTTCACATGAATAATTTCATAAATTATTCTAGTGATTTCTTTGACTCTTCTAACTTCTGCTTGCTTGAGTATCGTCTATTTGAGTCTGTGTACAATATGGACTCATAGGTGAGGTCTCCCATAAGTAGAGCTGCTTATGACTCAAAGTTTAAATATTCATAACAGTTATACAAGTTATTTTCATAAGCCTGTTCTAAGGGATGACAAAGGCTACTAGGTCAGTTTGAGAACAGGGCCTCAGTAGCTAAGCCAAAAAAAAAAGAAAAAAACATGGAATGTGAGGTAAAGGATCACACTTCAATTGAGATCAATCTGGTAGAAGGGGGCAATGGGGGGATTGGTGTAAAAAAATGTATTGCTACATGTTGTTCTCATACAATCTCACAGAAGCTGACGAATTCTGCACTTTATACAGTTGGGTCTTGTTCTAAGTTAGCAAAAAAAATAGTTTCTTTGGGGAAAACACAACCTCTTTGAAACCTGAACATAGACTGGTGAGATGTGAGAGAAAACTCCTGAAATCTCACTGATGACACCATCAATCAAGAAAACAGCAAAGTCCATGAGTCAAAACTTTCCAGAAGGATTCCATGAAGTGTCATCAGGTCAATGGCATAAAAGCATCTACCATTGGTACTGACTGACAATGAGGCCAGGGAAAATCTGTGGCAAAGACTTATTTGTTCATAAAATAATAATAATTGCTATTCATCTATGCAAATCAAATATTGTTTGAGATTTCTGAATTCAGGGGAAAACAGGAAAATGTCATTTCATCACTTTTATTCTCCATGTAAGCTAAAGTCTTAGAGCCCAAAATATTAAAGTTCACATGCTTGCATTTGGAAAGTAAAAGAAGACTTATTTGTTCAGAACTGTATGGTATCAGCAAGTTCTCAGAGAGAAACAGTTTACTATAAGAAAATTAAAATGCAAATCAAATAAAAGGATTGGTTTCATTGTTTTAATCTAAAAATGTTTAAATCATACAAAAATTGTCGGAGGAGTCACCTATCATGCATGTACTTTTGATCTAGCTTAGCTAATTCTCAACTCATTGTAAATCTGCTAAGCATTTTAAAGCAATAGCAAGGCATCCCATAATTTCATTCCTAAATAATTTACAGCAGGGTTTCTCAAACTTTTTCTAAGCACAGCGCCTTAAAACCTTGTTTGCTTCCAGTACTTCCTTCCCTCTATCCTGCTTGTGACCCCCTAGACTCACGTCATAGCCTCCAATTCACTCAGTTTTCACCTATGGATACTTTGAAATATGCTAGGGACCCGAAGGAGCCATATGACTCCCAACTGTGAGAAATACCACTATAGAGTGTGTCACTAAACGATGCCAATTCTTATTTAAAGATGACAATATTATTTTCTCATGTAAAATAAATTGACAATAGTTCCTTAATTATTACCAATTATCCTATCACTATTTAGATTTCCCATGTCTCAAAAAATATATTTTGTTGAATTTCAGTTTATTAGAGGATCATCAGAGAGCATCAAGTTTTGTTTGTTGTTAAGTAACATAAAAATTCTATATATTCTACCTCTCATTTTAATATTTTCCTTGTCTTTTGCTAAGTGAAGTAGCCTCATAATTTCTCCTGTAGAGTTTTTCACATTTTGGATATCACTGACTATAAAATTGTGGTTTGATTATTAAGTTCTTCTGTCCTCTGGTATTCTGTATTGCGTAGATTGTGTCTAATCCTGGCATGTCCTAATTTTAATTTTACTTTTTTCTTACTAACTACTGATGCTTTTCTCTATGTGTGGGTTATGAAACAGTTGATATTTGTTCAACGAGAAAGCAAGGCCCAGTGCAGGCTTGGTTGTATTGCCAATTCTTTCTTGTGCAAAAGAATGCGTTGTTGCAGTAATACAGATTTAGACCTCCTACTAAATAAATGAGACTTTTCCTCCACTGCCTTCCACCAAAAAAAAGGAAATAAACATATAATAACCATGGGCTTATAAGTTTACTCTTCTATAAGTTACTGTTTTGTTTCAAATTCCAGAAACTCTATTTCAAATAACATAACTCATTTTTTTCATAAACTAAGTCTCCCTCAGTTTCTTTATAAAACATAATTAGATAATTTTAATCAATTATTGGAAGTCATGACACAATTATTGCATGTACAATGCTTTAATTAGTACCTGGGACACATAGCATTTACTATGATTGAAATAGCCATGGAAGTATTTAGATTTAATAAACTGTCTTTAATCTCTTTTGACAATATATACTACTTGCACTATTGCAAAGTTCATGAGGAAAAATCTCACTCCTTACTGCACAAAACATGAGCCCTGTACAGACCTTTCTAAACTATTACAAAAATACCTAGACACTGACCCAACTTGAGCCGTAAGTTGACTAAGAATTGTTTAAGAGTCTCAGCCCTAACACTCCAACCACTCTTCCCATTGAGCTACTAAAAATTCTGTGTAGGCAACAATAAACTGAGGCACTACTCTGGGACATCCTCAGGAAAGGAGAAACTACAGGAGAGACTAATAGTCAAGATAAGAATATAAAAATATGATCAAGAGTCCAAGGCTTCTCTCCTGTAACAACACTCAGACTAACTTTTATGTATTCGGAGAACACATAAATTCAGGCCAGGAGAAATTGCATACAAGTCTTTTCCCTTCAGGAAAGACCCCCATCTCTTCTTACTCCCATGCATTTCTGTATGTAAATACTGTCACTGTCACTGTCCTCTCGTTGTTCATCGATTTGCTCGAGCAGGCCCAGTAAGTCTCCATTGGAGACTTTGTCGTTACTGTGTTTGGCATATCAAATACGTCACGGGTAGATTGCCAGGCTTTGCCGTGTGGGCGACATACTCTCGGTAGCTTGCCAGGCTCTCTGAGAGGGGAGGAGGAGTCAAACTCTGGTTAGCCATGTTGGCTGCGTGCAAGGCAAACGCCCTACCGCTGTGCTATCTCTCCAGCGCAATCGGTTAGCGCACAGTATGTAAATACATTGAAATAAAAACATTTTACTTCATTTGCACACACATGCACGCGGACAAACAGACACAGATGCAGACACAGACACAGACACAGATAAACAGACAAACACACACACACACACACACACACACACACATTTCCTCTGGGTTAAAGAATTTTTAAGATGTGTGGACTTGGGTATCTGGAAAAGTAGAAGCTACATCACCACATGGAAGAGATTCATCTCACAGATTAGTCATTACCCATTCCTCAAGACCTTCTTTGAGTGATCAGATAGTCATGATTACCATAGAAGAATATCAGGAGTATTCCATAATTAGAAGTGTACCACAGAATAGTTTTATAAAATTTGATGAAAAGACAGTGATATTTGCAGCATTTTTTAACACATCTTTTCAACAAAAATTTATCCCATGTTAATTTTGTAATAAAATAATAACATGAAGAAGCATAAGACATAAAGCTTTTATTTTACTTAAATTTATATATATATATAAAATCATGCTACCTTAAATTTTTAAATAAATATTATATGTGTTAAGGTAAAATAATTAAATAATACTGAATGAACTTTAATATATTGATGTATTTATTTGGTTAAAGAACAAACATTCTCTTTGGAAAAATAACTTCTTGAAATTTGTAAATGAGTCTATCAAATTGTTTTTCCATGGACAGTATAGTCAGGTTTTTAATGTATATTTACTTGTAACTAAGTAAAGAACTGACTTATTCTTACTTTGAAAAATTTCTATCACATGATGGAACATATAAAAATGGGAAAATTCTTAAATATTAGGATAACAAGTGTGACAAAGAAATAAAGATCCTATTTCACAATAAATTCCAGAAGTAGCAATTTTTAAAAATTATGTCTAGACACTTTCAAATGACTCTACAAACTGAAAAGTTTTAAGCATGAATAAAAACCTTAATGCATAGACATGACAGAAAATGCACAATGTAAGCATTTTTTTCTTACTAATAACTTTACCATTATTTTTCAAAACTCCAGCAAAAAAATAAAAACAGCAGTACCACTCTTTACAGAAGTTTCAAGCACAAAATATGCCCAAAGAGTTTAAAAGATATGAAATATTTTAGAACTTGCTCTAAATATCATTGTGTGCAACTGAGCCTATGAGGCTCAGACTATAAAAATTCAGTGTTTTGTGGTAAAGCATTTAAATGAAAAATGGTGTTAATTAAAAGGTAAGTAAGCTAAGTTAATTAAAAAATAATAATATGTGCTGATTTAAAATTGACACATAAATGTAAGGCTGAACAGTAGAAAAGTAAACTATTTAAACTTACACACACGAAAAGACGTTTTTTAAACAACTTCGTTTAGGACTGTTGGGACGTGCTGAAAATATAAAGCAGATTGAGTCAAGTCAAAGTTGATAGTTTTATTGTATTGTATTGTATTGTATTGTATTGTATTTACAGTTTCGATCCCAGTAAATCCCCCTCTCTCTTTCAAGAATGACTCTTCCTATCACCCTGAATTTTATATATTCCACAAAAGAAAGAATAATAATTAGAGATTAATTTAGTTTTTCTATTAAGTCTCAGTCATACAATGATCAAACACCTCTCCCCTCACTAGTACTCATTTTTCACCACCAAGAACCCCAATATATCCCCCCTCCCACCCCTCCCAATGCCTGTGAGGCAGATGGTTTCCACTTAACTCTTCTCTACATTGATTACATTCATTATTTTGACAAAAGAGGCACCATTATTGTTTAGAATTTTCCCCCAACATTCAGAATTGCTGAAAAGGCATTATGAAATACTTTGTTTTCTATAGCTGGTTATGAGAATCATATAATCTTGCGTGGCCGCAATAGCAGCCTTGCAATTTTGGATTTCTGCAAAGAGCCAGATAATTAAGAGATTGGTTTCTGTGTGTCTGGTGTTATGGCTGTGCCAGAAAGCCGCTCTTGGGGGGCAACTCGTGACCTTGGTAGGGCATGAAGGACAAGCCGGCACCGCCCCCCTTCCCATGAGACTGCAGTTGCCCCATAACCGCTGACTCATACCTGGCTCTGAGGCAGTGGCCACCTTGCTACCGGGTGGGGAAAAGGCGGAAGAGAGCAACACCCTTTCCCTCCTGGGGAGGCATGGAGCCGTAGTTTAATGCATGGTCCATTCACTTTTCTGCCGCAAGCTGCGAGGCTTTGAATTAAATCCTTTTGCCTCTGGAGCCATGGCCGTGCCAGAGAGCCGCTTGTGGGGGGCAACTCATGACCTCGGTAGGGAGAGAAGAATGAGCCGGAACTGTCCCCCCTTCCCATGAGACTGCATTTGCCCCATCAATGCCGGCTCATACCTGGCTTTCCAAGAAGCTCTGAGGCAGCGGCCACCTTGTATGCGGTCTAGATGCATTTCTACCAAAAGCCGCTGGGTTTTGAAATTTGTTTCTGAGTCTCTGGGATCATGGCCGTTAATTAGCTTGATCAGGAACCAGAGAGGCTGTTTGTAGGCGGCGACTCGGGGTCTCACTGGGATGGGGAGGAAAGGGCTGGTTCCACCCCATCTGGTGACGCCCTGCATGTCTCATCACTGCAGGCCCAAACCTGACTGTCCAGTAGCCTCTGGAGGATGGTGATTACCGGGCCGCCAAGGGGAACAGGCCAAGGCACAAAACCTATTCCCACCTGGATTGGCCCAGAGCCAGTAACCTACTGCAGGAACAGGACACATTTCTGCTAAAAGCCTTTGGGTTCCAAGATTAGTTTCTGAGTCTCTGGGATCATGGCCATTAAGCAGTTCGATCAGAAACCAGAGAGGCCGTGCCTCCAATTATATAGCTGAACTGGAGGTAGTTTGTGGGTGTGTTTCCCACATACCTAACTTTTGGCCATTTGCTTTCTTGGTAAACTTTGCCCCAAGTTTTTGGGGGTCTGACCAAAGACACAGCAGCAATTTGGGGGTATCTGAAAGCCTGACGGTGCCATCAGGCTGCTGATACACTCGCCTCACAGGTACAAATTAACCTGCTGGCAGCATCATATCCCCAGTTTTTCTATTTCTATATCAAAAAAATTATAAAATGTGTTAGAAATACACAATACTCAAAATATTCTATTCTCATTAGTATATTTTCATATTTGTGCCCACTGGACTCGATACACTAGTGTTAGATGAGTTTCTAAGAAAATTTGACACTTCTTAGAAATAGCTGAATGCTATCATAAACCTTAGTTTTAAAAGTGTGATAAGCATTGACAAATAGAGAACACTCAACAAACATGTAAAATGAATGAAGAAGTTGTGCAAATATGTTGTCACCAGCAATACTGTGGAAATTTGGAAACATGGTCAGAGAAAGAGTACAGTAGGTAAGGTGCTTGCTTGCCTTGCATGCGGCCAACCCTGGTATAACTCACAATACGACATGGTCCCCTAAATAATTCCTGAACACAGACTCAGGAATAAGCCCTGAGCACCACCCACATGGCCCAAATATTTCCCATCAACTATGAAAGAAGATTTTACACAGAGTAACATTGGTCTTTAAACCTACCTAACTTTTCAGCTTCTTGGTTTTTTCTTACATCTCAATAGGTACAGATGTATTCTTTCAAATACTTCATAAGCAGAATATCAGATCAGAAATTTATGTATTGAATAGTCCAGCTATATATTTCAATTTAATTTCAAAATAATTTGCAGTAACTTGAAATAACTATATTTCATTATGTTATGTCATATAATAACTATGATATCACATCATAGTCAAAAATGTTTTGTTTTTTAAGTTGAAAAGGCACATTAAACACATTGGAGTGAGTTTAGTTCTCCTAAGACTTTATGTAATTGAATATTATTGTCACTCATTGATTTTACAGATAAGCACTCTGAGACTCTGGGACATTTTCTGTCTTAAGGTCAATAGCCTGCAAGTTGGCAGAGTTAGGCTTTAACTCTGGGTCTTCATATTCAGAAAAAAAAAGAGAAAGTTAATATACTCTATCAAAAGTTAAATCTGGCTTTCATGTGGCAGAGTTAGGCTTGAACTCCTGATATTCAGATTCCTAATAAAGAGAAAAGGTTAATATATGATATCAAAGGCTAAAACTGGATAATCTTGGACTAGAAAATTCTATACTTTCAGAAATCCAGTTTGATTACTTATGATAAAGAACAAAAGAGCTAATCAAGAAAAAGAAGCATCCTGAAGAGCTTTCTGCCATAATTCAAGAATGATTTTTCAATAATGGCAAGGATTGGAAATAAGAACAATGAGTAAGAACAAGGAATACAAGAAATTTTCAATTTTGAACTGCTTGGAACGGATTCTCCAAAGAATATCTAACATGTTCTTAGCTTCTTAGCTCCATATGTATGGGACAATAAATATATTTTGTCATATAAGATGAGTAATTTTTGTAGGGAACACTTAAGTCAGTGGTTGATCTTAATTAATCTTAATAAATCACATTGTAGATAAGGAAAAAATTAAATACTTTAGTTTTTCTGCTCTTCCTAATCTCTCAGAAACTTAATAAAGGTAAAGGTAAAGGTCCTCCCGTTGTTCATTGATTTGCTCTAGCGGGCCCAGTAACGTCTCCATTGGAGACTTTTGTTGTTACTGTGTTTGGCATATTGAATACATTACAGGTGGCTTGCCAGGCTCTGCCGTGTGGGCGAGATACTCTCAGTAGCTTGCCGGGCTCTCTGAGAGGGGCGGAGGAATCGAACTTGGGTCGGCCATGTTAGCTGCGTGCAAGGCAAATGCCCTACCACTGTGTTATCGCTCCAGCCCTTAGAAACTTAATAAAAAGACTAAAACCCTTTTTCTTAAATCTACATTTAATATATTACTTTTATTATTTCAAATAGATAGTCTCAAACTACAGTGCCAGTTAGTTTTATTCTGGAAAAAAATAAGTTTAATTAACTCTTTGTAAAAACTTTGTGTCAGAAATAAGTGTAGCCAACAAAAGTGGGAGAGAATTCTTTCTTTAGTTAAATTATAATTATGCTTTTGTAAAAATTATCTTTACAGAAACAATCTAGTCATTGAATAATTCCTTTCTATCTAAAATTTAATTTTCTTTTTCATTGTATATGCAATTACAAAAGAATAAGAGAACCCCTACAATTTAATCTTGTATATTTGAGTCCTTTCTTTTGTTTAACAGTGTCACTTGATCATTTGATCACTTGACATTCCATTACATATCGATTTGCTCAAGCGGGCACCAGTAATGTCTCCATTTGTCCCTGTCCCTTGCTAGTTTAGCCCAATGGTGTCTGCTCATTCTAGGAACACAAAGAGCTTCAAACCAATCGTTCAGGGTCCGGACAAAGAAGTCTGACCATCTCGTAGGTGGGCGGCCACACAGTCTTTTGATGTGCCATGGAATCCAGTTGGTATTGGCTCTAGTCCAGCAGTCATCTTCAAATCTCATCATGTGTCCAGTCCATCTGATTTTTGACACTTTGGCAAATGAGACAGCATCCCTGATTCTTGATCATCAATGGAGGTCAGAACTTCGGATTCTTTTTCTCATTTGAGTGAAGTGGGTTACTTCAAGCATAGCTCTTTCAATTCCTCTTTGGGAGACCCGAATAGTGTTCTCATCCCGTTTTCATAGGGCACAGGTCTCTGAGGCCTATGTTAATGCAGGAAGAACAGTGGAATCAAAGAGATTTACCTGGAGCTGGAGGTTCTTCGTCTTCTTAGCTATTTCTTCGATGCTCTTGAAGGCATTCCAAGCCACTCTGTTCCTCCTGTGCAACTCAGGTGCCAGGTCATTCGTCATGTTGACTTCTCGACATAGGTACACATAATTGTTATATTCAAAGATGTTCATTCCATTTAGAGCAAATGGAGCATCAGGAACCAGACCATTTCTCATAAACATTGTCTTTGTGAGATTCAGCTGTAGTCTGACCTTTCCACACTCACGGTTGAAGTTGGTCAGAATTTGTGCTGTTTGGCTAATGTTTGGTGTTATTAGAATGATGTCATCGGCAAAACAGAGGTGGTGTAGTTGCCGACGGTCTAATTCACTCCCATTCTAGTCGTGCATGATGTTCTTGAAAGTGGTACTGAAGAGTTTTGGGGAAATGGTATCGCCCTGCTGAGCCCTTCTCTTGACATCAATGGTCATTTCCCTGTAGAATGGTGAGATCCTGGTAGTGAATCCGTAATACAGCTCACAGAGGATCCTGATGTATTGAGTTTGAATGCCCTGTTTGGTTAGGTCTTCAATGACTGCTTCTGTCTCAACAGAATCAAAGGCCTTCTTTAAATCAATGAACGTTAGACAGAGCAGCATCTTGAACTCCTGAAAAACCTCAATGAGCTTGGTTATCGTGTGGATGTGGTTGATCATGCTGAATCCTTTGTGGAACCCAGCTTGCTCGCATGGTTGTCCTTCATTTAGTATTCTACCAATCCTATTCAGGATGACTCGAGTGAACAGCTTATAGATGACAGATAATAGGCAGATCGGGTGATAGCTGCCAATGCCGTGTATGTCTCCCTTCTTGTACAGTAGTACAGTTCTGCTGGTTTTCCATTGGAACAGAAGCTTGCATTCAGACAGGTAGCCTGTGAAGAGCCAAGCCAGTGTATTGATGAGTTCCAATGGCAGGTTCTTCAGGTGTTCGGTCTTACCTTGTCTGGGCCTGGAGCTGTTTGCATCTTTACCGACAAAATGGTGTGTTAGATTTTGGAAGGGAGAACATTGGGAACGACATATTCATCCTGCAGAATTTGGTATGTGGGAAGGTGGACGTGGCTATCGAAGAGATCCGAGTAGAAGTCATTAATAATCTTCTCCATTGCCCTTCTGGAAGATGTGATAGATCCATCAGGACATCGGAGGGCAGTCATTTTGGTCTTGTAGTTGGCAAATGACAGGTGGGCTTGAGAATGCTTTTTTCGGCTTCTGCTGCATCTGCCAGCACTGCTGCTCTTCTCTCTTTGAGGTTTTTCATTCTCGCTTCTTTGCACTGTTTTTGCAAGCTCAGATGCTTGCTTGCGGTTGCCTGATGCTTGCACCAAGCCATGTTGACGAATAAGCTCAAGAGTTTTCAAAGACACGCGTCTTTTTGTGGCTATCTCTCTCTTGGCATTCTTCGCACAATCATGGAGGTGCTGAACCAGTCGATCCCATTCCTCATCAATGTTGTCAACGACGGCATCTTCCCATGTTGCTGCAATAGTGGCAAAGAGCTCCCAGTTGGTGTTTGTTCTGGGAGTTCTCTTTTTAAACTTTGCAGCCCTTTCTCCCTGCTCTGTGAAGTAGAATTTTGCACAAAGGAGACAGTGGTCCCATCCCGTTTGGAATTTTGGGACAACAGTGACATTGGTCAGGCAAAACGATCAATTGAATATGATGTGGTCAATTTTGTTGTGGAACCATTCATCGAGAGACTCCCAAGTCCAACGTTTAGATTCAGCCTTCTGGAACTGTGAGTTACCATGAATGGTCTTGGTCGACATGATGAACTCAGACAGTGTAAGTTTAACAGTGTAAGTTGTGTAAAATTTGATAATGGTATAAATTTGGTGTTATTAATATAGAACACTTTAATTTACCTTGACTTCTAGATCATTTTAATTTCATTTGTTATTCACTGACTTAAAAGTTTTTTACTGCTGCTCACACAGGCTCATATACTGTTAACTTTTATGCTTGGAGTTTAAAATCTGAAAAGAAATTTTTTATTTAAAATTCACGTTAAGGTGGGAATAGGTTTCGTGCCTTGGCCTGTCCCCCCTGGCGGCATGGTGGCCATCATCCTCCAGAGGCCACTGGACAGTCAGGTTTGGGCCCACAGTGACAAGACACATGGGGCCTCATGGGATGGGAGTGGAGCCGGCCCTTTCCTCCCCATCCCAACAAGACCCCAAGTCGCCACCCACGAATGGCCTCTCTGGCTCCTGATGAAGCTGCTTAATGGCCATGATCCCAGAGACTCAGAAACAAATCTCGAAACCCAGCAGGTTTTGGCAGAAAGCCCTCCAGATTTAATTGTTAAAATTTCAAAATTTCAAAATCGCGTGGCCACTACTGCAGCTACGCGACATCATATGTTATTCATAACCAGCAATAGAAAACAAATTGTCTACTGTTGCCTTTTCGGCAGATCTGAGTGTTAGGGTAAAATCCCAAATAATAATGGTGGGTCTGGTGTCAAAATATTGAATGTAATCAAAGTAAAGAAAGTAATGTGGAAATCATCTGCCCCACAGGTAGGGGGAGGGTGTGGGATGCGGGGTATAATGGGGTTTTGGGGGGTGGAGAATGGGCACTGGTGAAAGTATGGGTATTTCATTGTATGACTGAGACTTAAACCCCAAAGCTTTGTAACTGCTCTCACGGTGATTCAATAAATAAGATTATAAAAAATGAAAAAAAAAAGTAAGGTGGAGTTCATGCCCAATTCAAGCAGTGTAATCAGTGGCTGGATAAATAGCAGTGCCTGGCAAGCTACCAAGAGTATTCTATATGCCAGACACAGTAACAACAAAGTCTCCAGTGGAGACGTTACTGGGCCCGCTCGAGCAAAATAATAAATAAATAAATAAATAAATAAATAAATAAATAAAAATTCACTTTAAGGGACTGGAGAGATTGTAGCAGGAAAGGACTTTCATACAGCCAACTCGGATTTGATCCTGACCTCCCAGAGCATCATCAGGAGTGGTCAATGAGTGCAAAGCCATAAGTAACCCCTAAGCATCACTGACTGGGACCCTAAAACAAAGAAACAGAAAGTTCATTTTAAGAAAGCAGCATGGGTACACCTATACAATAATAGCACTGTCCTCCCTTTGTTCATCAATTTGCTCAAGCGGGCCCAGTAACATCTCCATCGTAAGACTTGTTGCTACTGTGTTTGGCATATTGAATACGTCACGGGTAGCTTGCCAGGCTTTGCCGTGTGGGCAAGATACTCTCAGTAGCTTGCTGGGCTCTCCGAGAGGGGTGGAGAATTCGAACCCGGCTCGGCTAGGCCAGCTGCATGCAAGGCAAATACCCTACTGCTGTGCTATTGCTCCAGCCCTATACAATATCAAAGTTATTCAACATAGATTAGAATTATCTGGGAATTATTTTTAAAGAATGAGTTGGAAGTAGCCAAAGAGGTAGTATAAAGGTTAGCACACTTGCTTTGCATGTTGACCCAGGTTCAATCTCTGGTATCCCATATAGTCTCTCAAACTCCACCAGGAGTGATTCCTAAGCACATAGTCAGGAGTTAGGACTGAGCATAGTATAGATGTAGCCCCCCAAAAATGTAAATCAAAATATACATTCAAAGGATAGCTGATGTAGAATGATAGAATAGTAATGGTATCCAACGTAAAGAGAGACAGAATGTGTGAACAAAATTAAGATGTAAAAGTCTACATGTGATTTTCATGATATTTACATGAGAATTATAAAAGTAGTTATATGATTATAGAAGATCATATAAATGGGGGAAATAATATTACATACTAAATAATGTAGATACAGGACATTGAAACACAAAAATTAGAAGTTTGAGCCTGATATAAAATAATTCATTATAGAAAGAAATTATTAAAATTAAAATAATTATTAAAATGTTTTATTTCATGAACATGGATTCAATTATACTCAGATACATTTTAATAATATAAAATGATAGTAAATCATAATAATCTGTGTTCAATTTTATGAATTATTTTCATCTTACTGACACAATTCCTCTTGTTGGAGCTTATTTTTTCTGAACATAAAACTAATTTTCTTCAATGCTTCACCAAAAATAGTTACATCTGTAAGTTTATTAATAGATTTGGCATGGCATTTAGTATTCTTAGGACTTCATTCCCTGTTCTGATGTAGTGAAGCATCACTAACTTTTATTTTCATATTCAAACTGTTCTGTGCTGTTCATTAATTTTTTATTTTTATTATTTATTTTAATTGATATATAAATGATATATAACTGCATAATTTTAAGGGGTACCATGTATTGATTTGATGTGTTTTATGCTGAAATTTGTTTACCTAGTGCCTGTATTTTGTCATATAAATATCATTTAATTTGCATATGGGGACAGTTAAGAACTAGTCTCAGTAAATTTGAAGTTTATAATATGGTATTGCTATATATACTCACTATTTACATAGTGAATATCCTGGACTTACTTATCTATTTTACCAAGTTGGTTTTCTTTAAGCAATATCTCCTAAGTCCCTTCCTGGCACTTTATCCTCTGGTAATCACCCCATATCTGTATTTTTATGAGTTCAGCTTTTTTATACTCCATTATATATGTGACATCGTGCAGTAGCTGTCCGTAATTTATTTAACCTAAAATAATGCCTTTTAGATCTATCCCGGCTGTCATAAATGCTAGAGTTTCCTTCTTCCTCATGGCTGAAAAAAACTTCTTTGTCTCATTTTTGACAAATATTTTTGTTGTTTAGATACCTTGATTATTGTAAATACTGTAACGAAGATGAAGGTGCACACATCTCTTTAAAATCTTATTTTCATTTTCATTGGATATACATCCAGAAGTGGGATATATAGGTCATATGACAGTTATCTAATTTTTGAGATAACACCATAAGATTTCAATGAGGCTACATAAATTTTTGTTTTCACAATATACACAATATAGATCCATCCTTTCTCCACATACTTGCCAACACTTTTTAATCTATCGTCTCCTTGATGACAGCCGTCTACTAGGTGTGAGGTTATATCTTGATAGTTTTTATTTACATTTCCCTAATGACTAGGAATTCAGAACATATTGTCAGATATCACAGCTTATCTTTTAAGTAAGAATAATTTATATTTAATCAATGTTTTCTATGTTTCTAGAGTTTATAAACATCCAAAGAAATTTCCTGCATTTATCTGAGCATGTAATGAAGAACCAGAGGGAACTGCAAATTTTATTCCAGTAATTCATGATAAATTATTTTTATGTGCAATTCTTTCTGAAAAATGTTATTTTATTCTCTTTATAATTGGCAGCAGCATAATTAATCATTTCCTGTATGTTTTTCACATTAACTGAACTTATTTTAATACAATTTTACAATATAAATCATCAATGAAGATTCAGCTAATTTATAGATTTCTACCCATATTATTATTATTATTATTATTTCTCAATAACTTAATTCATCCCATCATGACTTCTTTGTTTGTTTTGTTTTGTGGCCTCACCCAGCAATACTCAGGGATTACTCCTGACTTTGCACTCAGGAATTACCCTAGTGGGCTCTAATTATTATACATAAAGAACAACATCCTTTTTTTTTTCACGAGTGTAAAATATTTATTTTTTTAATTTTTAATTTTTTAATGGATCACCATGGGGTACAGTTACAGACTTACAAACTTTCATGCTTATTTTTCAGTCATACAATAATTGAGTACCCATCCCTCAACCAGTGCCCATTCTCCACCACCAATAACCAGTGTTCCCAGTGTCCCTCCCACATCCCCCTACATCCCCCCATCCCTGCCTCTGTATCAACAGGTTCCCTTTTTACTCTCTCTCTCCTTTAGGGTGAAGAACAACATCCTTTAATCCCATTTTGCACATCTAAATTGGGATAATAATAAAAATTGTATGCAGACCTTTTTCCCTTGATATAATTTTTTGCTATTTGCTTACAAAGACCACTTACTTCCTGAGTCATAAGACAGGGTAAAACAGTCCTAAAAGCGTGAGTCTGAAACTTTCTGTTTCACAAAAGACATATGAAGCAGGATCCCCACCAGTGAGAAACGAATTGTAAGTAGTCTTGAACCTGTCTAAGACAGAGCCTGCTTCCACTGACATAACAATGAGTAATGTTTTTCAGCCACAAAATCCACCTTACTTACTTGGTTTTTAATTTTTAAGTAGTTTCTCATTGTCAATAGCACCCCAAAACTCTTAATCTGCAACAGGGTGAGAGAGCAATAAGCTCATTGACAAAATTGGTTTTGTTCTGTAATTTCTGTCAGAAACTTCAGCTTATAAAGGATTATGTTACATGCTTTTCAGAAAGACTTGATTTCCCTACCTAAGCACATGTTGACTTGTGAGTCTATTTTCATGGATAACTGTTGGATATACTCTGAATTCCATCAGACCAGAAAAATGTGAAAGTTCATAAATTACACCATTTAGGAACCACTGGGTGTGCTTCATCCTACCTTAAAATGCCGTGGGAATCACTTTGCCCTATCAGGCAAGCATATTGCTTTCTCTTTAAAAATTCATTTGTTTGTTTGTTTGTTTTGGGGGCGACACCGGTGATATTCAAGGATTATTCCTGGCTCCCCAGGAATTGCCCCTGGTGGTGCTCAGGGAATCATATGGGATGACAAGAATCAAACAGCAGATGGTTCTGATGCGAGGCAAGCCCCCTGTCTGCTGTACTATCTCTTCAGTTCTCAACTATGTTGCTTTCTATGACTTTTACTCATTCAGCTATTCATTTGTCAACAACAATTTTTTCATGCATTTTTTGTCTTTGAGACACAACAGAGAATATAATGTTTCTCTAGTTTGGAAAAATTGGTAGTATGATGGATGAAACTTCAGTAACATTATACTAGCAGATTGTTTAAACTATAATAAAAAACACACTTGGGTCTTCTTTGCAGATTTAAAACTTAATGCAAATTGGCCTGTAAGTAAATCTGAGTGAGATTTTTTCATTCTTTTGGGTTTATAACTGTGTCAATTGCTCAGAAAAAGTTATATTTTGTAGTCTCATGCTATTGTAGAGTTTTATAAAATTGTAGAAGAATTGGTTCTTGAAGCATTTAGAGCACTTGTCCAAATTTAATCCTCCTTTAAATGATTCCTCATACATATTATTACAGTATCAGACTATTTTCTCATAGGATATTTTAACATATATTGAAAAATTATGTTTTAATCCATCTCAAAGAATTCCTCTGAAGTCTACTTTGAGCAATTTCTTAAACTCATCAAAGGTATGCTTTTTGAAACAACATAAAATATTCTGAACAAAAATAAGTATTAAATACAAATATGAGGAACAAAGATAAACATTTTATAAACCAACCAAATGGAGGAAAATGACTTAAAATTCTATTCTCCTGATCAAATCTTTTGATCTGTGATGTAACTCTTGCTAGCTCAATAATTAGGTCTAAGTCTACAGAATGGGAAAGGATATTCGCCGAATACACATCTGCCAAGGGGTTGATATCAAGGATATATAAAGTACTGGTTGAACTCCACAAGAAGAAAACATCCAACCCCATAAAAAATGGGGCAATGAAATGAACAGAAACTTTCTCAAAGAAGAAATCGAATCAGAAAAAAGCACATGAGAAAATGCTCTACATCATTAATCATCAGAGAGATGCAGATCAAAACCACAATGAGATACCATCTCCTACCTCAGGGACTGGCCCACATCCAAAAGAGCAAAAGCAACCGGTGCTGGCGTGGATGTGGCGAGAAAGGGACCCTCCTTCACTGTTGGTGGAAATGCCAACTGGTTCAGCCCTTTTGGAAAACAGTATGGACGTTTCTCACGGTCACGGTCACGGTCCTCCCATTGTTCATCAATTTGCTCGAGCGGGCCCAGTAACGTCTCCATCGTGAGACTTCTTGTTACTGTGTTTGGCATATCGAATACGTCAGGGGGATCTTGCCAGGCTCTGCCGTGCGGGCGAAATACTCTCGGTAGCTTGCCGGGCTCTCCAAGAGGGGCGGAGGAATCGAACTCGGGTCGGCTATGTTGGCTGCATGCAATGCCCTACCACTGTAAAAATTAGAAATTGAGCTCCCATTTGACCCAGCAATACCACTCCTGGGAATATATCCCAGAGAGGCAAAAATGTATAGTCGAAGTGACATCTGCACCTGTTTGTTCATTGCAGCATTCTTTACAATAGCCAGAATCTGGAAAAAAACCTGAGTGCCCAAGAACAGATGACTGGTTAAAGAAACTTTGGTACATCCGCACAATGGAGTACTATGTAGCTGTTAGAAAAGATGAAGTCATGAAATTTATATACAAGTGGTACTACATTGAAAGTATCATGCTAAGCAAAATGAGTCAAAAAGAGAGGGATAGAAATAAAAAGATTGCATTCATCTAGGGGACATAAAGTAACAAAATAGGAGATTAATACCAAAGAATAGCCGAGATCAGTACCAGCAGGATTACTCCATGGCTTAGAGGCCAGCCGGGCATTCTAGGGAAAAGGGCAGCTCAGATAGAGAAAGGAGCACCAAACAAAGGGTGTTTGGAGGATCCTCCCAGGATGAGAGATGCATGTTGAAAGTAGACTATGGACTGAACATGATTGTCACTCAATGCCTCTTTTGCAGACCACAACACCCAAAAGAAGAAAGAAAACAAAAGGGAATGCCCTGCTACAGAGGCAGGGTGGGGTGGGGGGATGGGGGTGGGAGGGATACTGGGATCCATGGTGGTGGAAAATGGGCACTGGTGGAGGGATGGGTGTTTGATCATTGTATAATTGAAACTCAAGCACAAAAATTTGTAAGTCTACAACTGTACCTCATGCTGTTTCACTAATAAATATATATATATGCTTATGAAAAAAAGACAGAAAAAACCTAGGTCTATAATTTAGCTAATAACTATGATGTTAGCACAGAAAAAAACGAAGTGTTGGGGCCAGAACAATAGTATAGAGGGCAAGGAGGGCAGGGTGCTTGCCTTCACTCAGTCAACCTGTGTTTGATCCCTGACACCCCACATGGTCCCTGAACTTCCAGGAATGAGTCCTGAGTGCAGAGACAGGAGTAAGCCCTGAGAATCACTGAATGTGGCCCCAAAAACAGAAAGAAAGAAAGAAAGAAAGAAAGAAAGAAAGAAAGAAAGAAAGAAAGAAAGAAAGAAAGAAAGAAGGAAGGAAGGAAGGAAGGAAGGAAGGAAGGAAGAGAAAAAATGAAACGTTCGAAAAAATATGATCATAGAGAACAGGTGACATGATCATACAGATGAAAAAGCAGAGATGAGAACCAGAATAAGGCACCCAACGGGGCCAGAGTGATAATACACTGCATAGGGCGTTTGCCTTGTACACGGCCAACTTGGGTTCAAACTCCAGCGTCTCATATGCCCCCCCCCCCCCCCCCCCCGCCCAAGCGTAGTCAGGAGTAATTCCTGAGCGCAGAGCCAGGAATAATCTCTGAGCATCACTGTGTGTGAGCCAAAAAGAAACAAACAAAAAAAATTCCCAGAATCAGGCATCCATAATTCACTGCTTTTCATTTTTATTGCAAGAAATGAGCAATAAAGAGTCTGACAGACTATTACATTAATTTAACCTTGTTGGAGTTTCCAATCTGCTGGGTTTTTTAGTGTCATTTCTTACTCATATTGTAAGTCATATGAAAATACAAAATGAAGTACACTTATTTTAAGTTATTCACAAATTAAATTATTTCGTATTAGATGTACAATTATTTTATTCAGATAAATACACCTGTCCCTTAAAAAGAATTTATTTAAAAGTATAATATATACCATTATATTTCTCTCACTAAAGTATAATAAACGTATTGTTCACCACTAAGTTAAGTCATTTCTGAAACACTGTGCTTTCCTTCCTGGTTAGCATGTCACATTGAAGAGGGATTTTCAAGGCAGTAATTTGTTTTAGATTCACGCTGTCAAATCAGCTGTTGATGCCTTAAAACCACCTAATTTATTGTAGCACTGTAGCACTGTTTTCCCATTGTTCATCGGATCTGCTCGAGCAGGCACCAGTAACGTCTCTGTTCCTCGTCCCTGTCGCATGCTAGTGTAGCCCAGTGTTGTCTGCTTGCTCCATGAACATGAAGTGTTACTGTTTTTGGCATATCGAATACGCCATGGGGAGCTTGCCAGGCTTTACCATGTGGCGAGATACTCTCCGTAGCTTGCTGGGCTCTCCAAGAGGGGCGGAGGAATCAAACCGGGTCAGCCGCATGCAAGGCAAATGCCCTACCCGCTGTGCTATTGCTCCAACCCACCCTAATTTAATATTTTTAAAAATTAAATTTTTGCTAAAAGGAACGGTCTCACGGTCTTCCCGTTGTTCATCGATTTGCTCGAGCGGACCCAGTAACGTCTCCATCGTGAGACTTGTTGTTACTGTGTTTGGCATATCTTGTTATGTGTTTGGCATAATGCGGGTGAGATACTCTCGGTAGCTTGCCGGGCTCTCCGAGAGGGGCGGAGGAATCAAACTCGGGTCGGTCATGTTGGCCGCTTGTAAGGCAAACACCTTACCGCTGTGCTATAGGAGCGATAGCACAGTGGTAGGGCGTTTGCCTTGCATGCAGCCAACATGGCCGACCCGAGTTTGATTCCTCTGTCCCTCCAGGAGAGCCCGGCAAGCTACCGAGAGTATTTCTCCTGCACGGCAGAGTCTGGCAAGCTCCCCATGACATATGCAATATGCCAAACACAGTAACAAGATATGCCAAACACAGTAACAAGTCTCATGATGGAGACGTTACTGGGCCCGCTCGAGCAAATCAATGAACAACGAGAGGACCGTGACCGTGCTAAAAGGAAAAATGTTTATTATTATCCAAGTAATCTCACTTTTTGGTTTGCCTCAAATAAGAGCAGAGAATATGATTTAAGGAACTTGATTAAATTTCAAAGTATATTCTCTGACATATATTTGGTCCCAAGGAGTCTTGATTTCACTTCTCACTGGGAGAAGAAAAATACAAGGTAAAACTTCAAATAACGTATGTAGTTCTAACCACTAAGCTTTAATGATTTCTGAGAAATAAAGTGTTTTCAGATATTATGACTGGATTTGCTACTTTAGCATTGTAAAAGTTGTACTACCCTTTGATTTTCTCCTGAAGCCAATGTTCTCCATTGATTCCATACCTCACTTACTTGTCTCTGTTTTTTTGCTTATCTATTTCCACTCTGGAGAAGCATTTGTTCTCTCTGGGACACACACTTCTTCCTTTCTCTCCCCTCACACCTTTCTAAATAAGTTTCAATAGAAACTATCTTGCTTCACACACACACACACACACACACACACACACACACACACACACACACACACATCCTATCTTCAATTAAATTATTTATTTTGTAAAGTTTTTGCATGAGAACTAATTATCTGTTCTTTAACTATTAAATTTTTATCTGATAAAGTCTATAATTTATTAACTAGTAAAGCAGTTCAAATGTTATTATATCCTCTCCCATGTATTGGTCACACTTAAATATCTCTGGATATTTTAAAATTTGGCTAAGTGCTCAGGCTCCCATATTAATTGCATCACATATTATCTGTGATATGAGCACAAAAGTTAACCTCCTGTTTCAACATTCTTCATCTGTAATGATACTAATTTTATTTTATTTTTTGGTTTTGGGGTAATAGCTGGCAGTGCTTAGGGTTTACACCTATCTCTATGACCAGGAATCTACCTTGGCAGGGCTCAGGAAACCTAAACTTGAGGTTTTTCACATGCAAGGAAAGTGCCCTCCCTCTTGCACAATTTCTCAGACCCTTAGGAGTACAAATTTAAAGTTCACTTCATAAGTTTGTGTGAGGGGGCAGCTCTCCTTCCACCTCTTCCAGTGCTTCTCTCTCTCTCTTTTTTTTTTTGGTGGGAGATCACACCCAGCGATATTCAGGGGTTACTCCTGATTCTGCACTCAGGAATCGCTCGTGGTGGTACTCAGGGGACCATATGGGATGCCTAGGATGGAACCTGGGTCAGCCGCCTGCAAGGCAAATACCCTAGCCACTATACTATCGCTTCGGTCCCTTCCACTGGTTCTCTTAATCCCTTTACTTTCTTCTCTTTTCTTTTTTTCTTTCTACTTTATTTTCATTTTGTTAAGATTCTGTCCAACTGACCAAATAAATGACCACACCACAGCTGAGTTATGTACTTCCTGTATTCAAGACTAACCCAAGACAGGGAGGAACGTAAAGGTCCAACAGTATTTTACACAACATACTGACCTTACAGACTCTGACAGGCCCAAATGATATTTCCTCAGACTGACAAAGGTGACTTCCAAAGATAGATGAGCTTAGGTTGACAAACCGCCTCTGAACCAATGAACTATATCTAGTAAGAAACTACAGAGAAAATTAAATCTGCTGAAGACCACTTCTGTAAGCCCATGTCTAGGAGGAGGGGCTGGAACAAGAGTGTCTCTTGCATGTTGTTCTAAAACAGAAACTGAATCTAATAAATTTTGTCTTCCTTTGAATGCAAATTCAGGGTTTTATGTTCATGGTTTATAAAACCACTCTAAAATTCTTAGTATTAGATCTTACCAACCTTTACATGCAGTTCTTACTTTCTATTTTTAGTGCCTCTAGAAACTTATTTTGTATTTGAGCACCAATTTCCTCAAACTTAATTTCTCCACTTTCAGTTGTTTTTGTATTTTCCAAGTATCAAAGTACATTTTTAATTTTTGATAATGGCTTTGCTTGTCTTCTCAGAAAATAATAAAGATGTATGCATTACATCTTTACGTTACGTTAATGTAATGTGGGGCTGGAGCCACAGTACAGAAAGTAGGGCATTTGCCTTGCACGTGGCTGACCCAGGTTCGATTCCCAGCATCCCACATGGTCCCCCGAGCACCATCAGGAGTAATTCCTTAGTGCAAAGCCAGGAATAACCCCTGTGCATCACGGGTGTGACCCAAAAATTATTATCAGTGCAAATTATTCAGAACATACAATAGTGAAGTACATGTGTAATCAAACATGTGATTAATAAATAGAAATCTATTGTAATTTAATAACAAGACTGGCTTTCTGTTGATATACTAATTAAAATAACAATTTCTCCTTTTTATAAAATAAATACAAAGGTATCTCAAATCAGGCCAAACACTACTAAAATAAATTAGAGTTCACCTTTTAAATTTATCAATTATGCATTTTGACATCTGCTGAGTCTAGACAATGGGACATGCTTTAATTGTAGTATTTTCTCCCACTTAGTTTATAATGCTTACAGAATAAAACAGAAAAATTTTCACAGAAAAACAGAAAAATGCTTACAGAATAACAATAAAACAGAAAAACAATAAAACAGAAAAATGCTTACAGAATAAAACAGAAAAATTTTATACACACTTCTTCAATAAGCACAGACACACATATGTGCAAAATTTACTTGTACTAAAATTAATGTGAAATTCTAGATAAAAGTCACATTTATTGGTAATTCTAGGAAAGGGTTTTAACTTAATCCCAAGTTAATGAAATCCTTGCTAGTGAATTTCCTTTGTCAACACTGCATTTAATATACAGTGCTTTGTACCTGCAAAATCATCAAAACCTATGAAGCAATTAAACTCAGTTGGAATGTTACTTTTATACTATTTTGTTTTAAAAAATTATACTCAGAAATTACGTGAAAATAGCTTAAATCATTTTAAAATTTTAATTTAAATAATTTTAATTCATGTTTAAATGTTAAATAGTTTAAAATAGTTGCAATTACATGCTTGATTACACATATACTTTCTAAAAGTTTGGGCTGGAGCTATAGCACAGCGGGTAGAGTGTTTGCCTTGAACGCGGCCGACCCTGCCAACCAGGTTTGATTCCTTCACCCCTCTCAGAGAGCCCTGCAAGGTACCGAGAGTATATAGCCTGCATGGCAAAGCCTGGCATGCTCTTCATGACATATTCGATATGCCAAACACAGTAACAACATGTCTCATGATGGAGACATTACTGGGCCTGCTCAAGCAAATCGATGAACAACGGGAGGACAGTGCAGTGCAGTGCAGTAAAAGTTACATGAAAATAGTTTTAAGAAATATTTCCCATGAGGTCAGAGAGATAGTACAGAAGATAAAGTCTTTGCCTTGTATGTGGTCAACCTGGGTTTGATCCCCAACATTTCCATGTTTTGCAATTAAAATAATGGATAACTTCTATTTAAACATAATAAGGTTTTTTTCTTTACAAAAACATGTGTAATTGACAACTTTTCCTTGAAAGAAGGCAATCAGGTCAAGTACTAACTCAGAAAAATTGGCACAGATTAAATTCTTTCTATTGCTCTTTTAAGACTATACACAGAGTCACACTCATATCTACAGTCACCACCACATAAACTCGTCTGCTTCACAAATAATCTCTGCAGAGAAACTAGACTGACAAAAATTCCACATACAACAGTTTCAGGCTGAAAACTCGGGGCCTTCTTAGAGGCAGCTTTCCCCCACTCCATACTTCTGGAAGCCCTGCAGCCACACTCAGGTGCTACAGCCACACCATTAGCCATTTATAATAGTAGAAAGAAATTATGTTGTTCTTGTTAAAGGGACAAGCTTGGGGCATGTTTGGGAAAATGGGGACAAAGGTGGAGGCCAGGTCACACTGTTAGTGAAACTGGTGTTGGAAGTCTGAATGCTCATAACAGCTATATTATGAACAACTTTCTAAATCACAGTGTTCAAATAGTTTTTTTAAAGTTAAAAAATTAAGGAATAAAATTTAAAAAGACTAGACACATAAAAATGACTCCTCCAAAATTATAACAAACACCTACCCAAAAATATTTGGGAAATCAACATGACAAAATATCAAAGTCAAAGAATTGTTTGGAAAGCCAGGTATGAGCCGGTCGTGATGGGGCAACTGAAACCTCATGGGAAGGGGGGCGTTCCCGGCTCGTCCTTCATGCCCTACCGAGGTCACGGGCTGCCCCCCACGAGCGGCTCTCCAGCACAGCCATGGCTCCAGAAACACAAGGACTTAATGCAGAGCCTGGCAGCTTGTGGCAGAAATGTGAATGGACTGTGCTCCAATCCATGGCACCATGCCTCCAGAGCCATAGAAACCAATCTCATAGTTATCTTGCTCTCGGCAGAAATACTTCCAGGCTTAATAAGTAAAATATCAGAAATCCAAAATCATTTGGATTTACTTTTACTGACATCATTTGGTTCTTGTAACCAGCTGTAGAAAAGAAATTATTTTGCAATGCCTTTTCAGCAGGTCTGATTTTGGGGTGTAAACTCTAAACAATAATGGTGCATCTTTTGTCGAAACAATCTAATCAAGCAGATAGAGTGCTAATTAGAGTTCATCTGCCTCACAGGCATTGGGAATGGTGGGAGGGGAGTATATTGGGGTTCTTGGTGGTGAAAAATAAGTACTGGTGAAGGGAAATGTGTTTGATCATTGCATGACCGAGACTTAAACCTGAAAGCTTTGTAACTTTTCCCACAGTGATTCAATAAATAAATTTTTAAAAATTAAATTAAAAAAAATTTAAAAAGTTAAAGAACTGTGTCAGTGATTCATACACTGTTTTTACACTACTATTTTTTAATGTGGTCAACAATAACGTTGAACAATTACAAAATGTCAGAAAACAATATCTCTTTGGAGGTTCCTAATACATGTACAAATTTGTAGGTGATTCTAACATACCTAGGGGACTATAGAAGAATTCCCAGTAACAGTGATTTACAAGGCACAAATAGATGTTGCAAAAATAAAGTGACAAAACTTCACTAATATTGTGAAAAAAATCTATAACAAAAAATGATTTTATTTAATAGGGGGCTGGAGCGATAGCACAGCGGGTAGGGTGTTTGCCTTGCATGCGGCCAACCCAGGTTCAGTTCCCAGCATCCCATATGATACCACAAGCACCGCCAGGGGTAATAAATCCTGTTTTCATGAATCTAAAAGAGCTTTACTTCTTAAGTTTTTGTGGTGTCCTTATTTAAAGCTGGCCAGAAGTAACCCCTATGCATCCCCAGGTGTGACCAAAAAAGCAAAAATAAATAAATAAACACAGTAACAATGAGTCTCACAATGGAGACATTTCTGGGCCCGCTTGAGCAAATCGATGAACAAATAAATAAATAAAATAAAATAATTTTGTTTAATAGCATAAAGTACAAAACAAACAAACAAACACCGTCCTCTCGTTGTTCATCGATTTGCTCAAGCAGGTCCAGTAACGTCTCCATTTTGAGACTTGTTGTTACTGTGTTTGGCATATTGAATATCTGCGAGTGAGATACTCTCAGGCTTGCCGGGCTCTCCAAAAGAGGGGTGCAGGAATCAAAACTGGCTCGGCCGGGCCGGCTGCGCGCAAGGCAAATGCCCTATCACTGTGCTATTGCTCCAGCCCAGAGCATAAAGTACAGTGTTTTATTTTGTTTTTGTGCTACACCTGGAGGTGCTAGGGCTTACACATAGCTCTGTGCTCAGAAATCACTCTTAGAAGTGCTCAGAGTGATACACAGTGCCAGGAACCAAACCCAGCTCACAAAGCTTGCTCACAAAGCAAATATGCTACCTATTGTACTATTCATCTGACCTTCCAGGCTTTTATTAGGAATCAAGGTGCATATTCCAGTATACCTTGTTCTCTTTACTGTTTTCTCAGTGGAATAGATCCATAATTTCTATATAGTATATACAGTATCTCTTTTATATATAAATGTTGATTCCTTTTCATGATAAAATAAGGAGATAGTTATGAGAGTCAAGAGGTTTTTGCTTATTTGTTTGTTTTTCATTTTCCAGGAATATAATCCAGAGTTTGCACATGCAAGGCCAGTCCTCTACATTGAGCTATACCCCTGACTTTAGACTCAAACTTTTTAGGAAAATAGTAGAATATTATACAAATCTGTAGTTATTCTTCAAAAAGAGTTTTACTTCTTGAGTTTTTATGGTGTCCTTATTTAAAGTTGGTGTAGTATTTAAAAGAAAGTAGTAATTCAGTAAATATTTTTCTGAAATGTTTGAGTTATGTTATTTTGTTGCCTTTTTTTATCAGATGAGAAACTAGGAAATTTTGAAATTATTACCTTAATCCCAATGCTCAATAATTTCATAGGTATGATTCCTTTTAATTAGTTCATTCAAAACTTCGACTACAGACACACAATATCTAGAACATTAAAAAAAAAGATGAAGACATAATGCAGGGATAAAGAAGAAAAAAAAATTTTTCAACTTTTCCCACACAAAGACTCGCTCATGAGACTTGATAGGATTATTTTACTTTTTAGAAGTAAAACCAAACATTTTTCTCCATGGTCTTGTCCTGAATCTACTAGTTTGTTACTTCAGCTTGTGAAAAGGTATATCTTTTATTGCCTTTTTCTATGCTACTTAACAGTAGAAGAGATTTTCTAAATTCTCTGTTCCACATAGAGATGCCATAATAAATGACTTTTGACTTATTATATAATACCAGGAGGGAAAAAAAGACATTCATGTACATATGTTCACATACATATATTTTGTAACACCTTATATTACAATGAGGATATTAGCTTTTAAAGAAAACTATTCATCAAAAATGAAAGTTAAGGAGGGAGAAAGGGTATATGGCACTTGCTTTTGATACATGTGTGTAAATAGTCTGTCATCACCTTATTCTGCTGAAGGCAGAATGGTCTGTAACATGTCAGGAGACTTTGCCCAGTGTGATTAGAATATCCTTTCCTTTCATGCACTCCCTGAATTAAGGAAGATGGAATGTGGTGAGTCCTTTTATTTTTTTAACACGAATATTCACTGATTTAAATTGTTGCATTAAGAACTATATTATGAAAAGCCCCTCAAGAGGCTCAAACTTTTGTGGAAGTAAAATCTCTATAAATAATAGTGAGGTCAATTCCCTCAAATTATAAACCATGCGTGAAGGCTTATAGAACAAGATGAACCAAAGGAAGCCAGGGTTTGGGAATAATGATTTTCAAATGTTTACAACACTACTGCTCCAGTGACAGAGCAAAGTTAAACCTACAATACTTTTAAAATCAGACTCAAGCAATGGAGCAATAGCACAGTGGGTAGGGCGTTTGCCTTGCATGTGGCCAACCCGGGTTCAATTCCCAGCATCCCATATGGTCCCCTGATCACCGCCAGGGGTGATTCCTGAGTGCAGAGCCAGGAGTAACCCCTGTGCATTGCTGGGTGTGACTCAAAAAGCAAAAATAAATAAATAAAAATAAAATAAAATCAGACTCAAGAGGGCCAGAGTGATAGCACAGCGAGGAGGGCACTTGCATTCCACAGGCAGACCTCACACCCTACATGACCCCCTAAACTCTGTTGAGTGTGGCCTAAAAAGAAAAAAAAGAAGACTTGAACTTCTTTTTACCATAATGGGTGTTCTCTCTATTCCTTTACTGTTCTGGAGTTATTCCTTCCATTTATATGTGGCTTTGTAATATCTTAAAAAGTAAAGCGGGAAATCAGAAATATATTAATTAAAACAACAATTTAAAATATATAGGAGAAACACTATGTGAATAAATTATGTATCTTTTTACAAAAGTAGAGAAAATGGGAATTTTTAAAAATTTCTCACTAATTCTGTTTAGAGAAAGAAAGAATTAAATAAGTCATGATGACGATCATCCTGTTGTTCGTCAATTGCCTCCAGCAGGCACCAGTAACGTCTCCTTCTTCCTAGCCCTGAGATTTTAAAAGAGCCATACTCAATGCTCTTTCAGTGCTAGGAGAATGAGACCTATCATTGTTACTGGTATTTGGCATATTGAGTACGACACGGGAAGTTTGCCAGACTCTGCCATGCGGGCAGGATACTTTCGGTAGACTGCTGGGTTCTACAAAGTAAAAACGAGATAATAAGATGTCATGTGGCTGCATTTGCAGCCGTGCACTTCTGGGAACTGGATTTTACAATCTCTGGGTCTTGGCCGTTGATAGGACCAACTGGCACCTGCGGCAGCTGGTGGGTGTAACGCCTACCTACTGGAGGATGGGAGATCTGGGTGGAGAAGACCCAGTCCAGATCTGAGCAGGCTTGGAGATCTCAGCCCCAGAACCTGCATGCCTGGGTTCCTCTGCCGGTTCCTTCATGGATGAGGCTTGTCCAGATGTATGGAGAGTGGTTTCAGCATGGCTATGGCTGGTTCTGGAGGTCATCAGCTGCCGGGGCTCTACTCGGGCGGGGAGGGAAACTCAACCCGCCCCCCTCCAAGGGGCCCCGGTGAGGACAGCCAGGTGCGGGGGCATTTATTTATTAAATAAATAAGTTCCTAAGTTTGAAATAAAGATTTTACAAAAACCACAAACCTGTGAAAATTTAGTCACAAACTTGGCTTTATGATTTCGACCAAGAAAACTATAAATTTGAATCAAAATCCTTTAGATAAAATAATAAATATTTGGGAATAATTTTTTTTACAGCAGTTTGAAAAGGTCTCCACTGGGGCCAGCAAACTAGTACAGTTGAGTAGGACGCTTGTTTTGCTGGCAGCTGGCAGGGTTTCGATTCTCAGCATCCCATATGGTCCTGGGAGCAGTGCCAGGCATGATCCCTGAAGGCAGATAGGAATAACCCTGATCATCTCTGGGTGTGCCCCAAAAGAAAAAAACAAATAAAACAAGAAAGCAAAAACAGGGAAAAAAGTCTATATAGGTTCTCAGAAGCAAAGCCCTATAATGTAACAATAGTCTTCCTCAATATAGACATAACAAAAATATTAGTAGGGCACTTTTAAGAATTAAAGCGAATGGCTTCATAGCAAATTCCATGAAAATAATAGAGAAGGATTTGAACAGAGGAGAATGGTGATAATGAATACTAGACTTCTCTGTGGCTTTCTTTAGGGATAGATTTAGAATATTTCTGACTCAACAGACAACAAAATTTCATGCAATATTCCACACTTATTCACCGAAGTTTTTGAAAAATGTTGAGTGTTGTTAATATACAAAATTGCTATCAAGTACCAAGAGTTACCAAGCAAAAGAAATATATGACTTTCATAAAATAATTTCAATGAAAATATCAAGGTGATATTCTCTCTGAAATGAGGGGAAAATGGAAAGAATATCTTGCCATTTATTTAAAAAAGAAAATATAAGGGCCAGTGATATGGTAGAAGGGGTTAGATACTTGCCTTGCATGCAGTGACTCCATCAGAACCCCAGCATGGCCTGGAGTAATCTCTGACTGCAGAGTTAGGAGTAAATCCTGAGTATAGCCAGGTCTTATACCTTCTCCAGCAAAAGAAGGAAAAAAGAAGGAAAAAAAGCAGAAAAAGAGCGATAGCACAGCAGGTAGGACGTTTGCCTTGCATGCAGCCAACATGACAGACCCGAGTTCGATTCCTCTGCCCCTCTCGGAGAGCCCGGCAAGCTACCGAGAGTATCTCGCCCACAGCAGAGCCTGGCAAGCTACCCGTGATGTATTCTATATGCCAAACACAGTAACAAGACTCACAATGGAGACGTTACTGGGCCCAATCGAGCAAATTGATGAACAACGGGAGGACCGTGACCGTGACTATGCAATAAATGATAAAAAAAAAGGAGTAAAACCCAAGGATCAAAGCCATTATAAAATCATAATTATTAAATCCCCCTGGAACAAGATCAAAGGAATAGAAAAATAATTCTAAAACAGAAACTAGTTAATATTCACAAGAACATAATAAATATACATGATCTCTCAGAAATAGGTGAGAATAATTTCAGAATATTTCTAAGTTATAAATTTTGCCGGAAAAACTCCATTTAGAGAGGAAAATTAATTTGAGATATCAACATGTACATTAATACAAATAAATTCTAACTAAAAGATAATAATCTGCTGCTTAAGAATTAAAAACTAGTAGAAAATATACTTGAAACCCATTTAATATCTTCGTAGGAAAAAAACTCCCTAAATAAAAATTTTAAAACTTTAATAGATTGCATAGACATAAAACATATACCACGTCACTGTCACTGTCCTCCCGTTGTTCATTGATTTGCTCGAGTGGGCCCAGTAATGACTCCATTGTGACCCTTGTTACTGTGTTTGACATATCAAATACGTCACGGGTAGCTTGCCAGGCTTTGCCATGCGGGCGAGATAACTCTCAGTAGCTTGCCAGGCTCTCAGAGATGGGTGGAGGAATGGATCCTGGGTTGGCAGGGCCGGCCGAGTGCAAGGCAAATGCCCTACTCGCTGTGATATCACTCCAGCACTATATACCATGTATAAAATTTTATCATATTTGTATTAAAAAAATTTTAAAAGAATATTTAAAACATTTATTTTTATGGGAAATGGTAAATTTAAATATGAAATGGATATTAAACTATAGAATTGTCAACTTAATACAGTAATAGTGTTACATAACTGGTTGTCCTTATTCTTTTGTTTTCATATATGTCTGATGTCAGAGATTGAACCCACTTTTTATGTGCACCGTAGTTATTTCTTCATCCAGTATCTGTCATAGACACTTCGGTTGTTTTAGAGTTTGTTCTGTTGTGAATAGTGCTGCAATAAACATAGTAGCACCAATGATTTTTTTTTGGAATAGAGTTTTGGAATTCTTGGTTTAGATGCCAAGAAATGGAATTGCTAGGTCAATTTCCAATTGCTGGTAGTTCAATTCTTAGTTTTTGAGAAGTGTTCATATTTTTTCAAAAAAAGCTTGAACCAATCGATAGTTCCACCAGTTAAGTTACTGAGGATTCCTTTTCCCCAACATTCATGCCAACACTGATTTGGTTTTCTTTTTGAAATATGTTTTTATTTTTTTATATGTGATGGGATGATATCTCGTTTAAATTTTTATTTCTCTTATAAGTGATACAAAAAATTTTATATGCCTACTAGCCATCTGTCTTCTTTTAGGAAGTTTCTATCTTTTTTGTCCAATTTTGGATAGGGTTGCTTGAAGATTTTTGGTTTGTTTGTTTGCTTGTTCGGTTTTACATGTGCCTTATATAACTTGGCTATAAATGTTTGTCAGGTAAACGATGAGCAATACTTTTTACCAATCTATGGGGTTTCATTTATTCTGGTTATTATTGGGTTTTGTTTTGTTTTTCTTTTTTTATTATTTTATTTTAATTATTTTTTTATTAGTGAAACACCATGAGGTACAGTTGTAGACTTACAAATTTTTCTGCTTGGGTTTCAGTTATACAATGATCAAGTACCCATCTCTCCACCAGCGCCCATCCTCCACCACCAAGGGTCCCAGCATCCCTCCCACCCGCCAATTAAGAGACACAGAGTGTTTTGTTTTTCTTTTTGACAGTGCTGAGATTCTTAAGTTGTCTCATTTGTATCATTTTGTTTCCATTTTCTTGGTTAATGGCATTGAGTCATTGAAAACATCTTTAAGTTGCAAGTCATGTTTTCCTCAACATGTGTTCAGGTCCAAGACAGAGGTTTTACTCCATTTTGAATTAATTTTTGTGCATGGTAGGAGATTGGATTTTCAGTTCTTTCACAAGTCACTAACCAGTTTTCCCAAGACTATTTGTTGAGATTTTCCTTGTTCTGATTCATATTCTTAACTGTCTTCAAAGATTACTGACTTATATCTAAAGGAATGTACTTATTCTTAAGAGAAGCTATGTACTAAAGAATTTAGCTTCCATATATCTGAAGTTTACATTAGAATGTTATAAAAACAAGCATACTTACATTCAAGTGTGTTACATAAATGAGAGAAAAAGACAGTATATATCGTACCAAAAGTTTTTATCTGGTGACTCTAAGTGGAATCTATATTGTTGGATAACATTGGTCTGAGTTTTTCTCCTCACTAGAAGGAGCTTAGGTTTATTGAGTATCACCCATCACAATACTCCCAAACCTCCCATTTCCTTGGTATTATCTTTAATTTCTCCTTTGTGCTCTGTTTCCTCTTTCTGTTAATCACTCATTTCCCCTAAGAAGGAAATGACTCTGTGACTTCAAAGTCAGATTCTTTGGAGAATCCTAGATTTTGTGTTTGTAAGTGAAATATTGCTTTTCTCTTTCCTTTATGTTCTTCGCAATTTACTTTAGATCAATGTCCTTTTTGTATAGACACAGGAAGACGGTTGATGCTATGCTCTTGTTACTTGAGAGTTAATTGACTCCAAATAATATTTACTCCTGGGCATCTGTCATATTTACCTGACTTAAACCTCAGTTTGCCTTTAGTTCCTAGCACTCCAAAAGGAGGGTCCCTAACTGCCCTGGCACGGAAAAAAGTGAAGTCAAGTACCATAAAAGGCTCTCCCATTGTTCATCGATTTGCTCGAGCGGGCCCAGTAACGTCTCCATTGGAGATTTTGTTGTTATTGTGTTTGGCATATCAAATACATCATGGGTGGCTTGCCAGGCTCTGCCGTGTGGGCGAGATACTCTTGGTAGCTTGCTGGACTTTCCGAGAGGGGCGGAGGAATCGAACTCGGGTCGGCCATGTTGGCTGCGTGCAAGGCAAACGCTCTACCGCTGTGCTATCACTCCAGCCCATAATAATATAGTAATACTTAATATGAAATAATAAACATTACAATATACAAATTCACTAATAAGTACTATTACAACAATATAGTGAATAATATTACAATATACCATTTGTTGAGCCTTGCATTGTGCCAGGCACTAATCTAGGTGCTATACAGGTGTTATTTTTTATTCAGTAATTCTTTCATCTACAGCAGTAGGATGTTTGCCTTGCGCACAGCCAGCCCGGCTGAGCCGGGTTCAATTCCTTCGCCCCTCTCAGAGAGCCAGCAAGCTACGGAGAGTATCTCGCCCGCACGGCAAAGCCTGGCAAGCTACCCGTGACATATTCAATATGCCAAACACAGTACCAACAAGTCTCAAAGTGGAGCTGTTACTGGGCCCGCTCAAGCAAATTGATGAACAATGGGAGGACAGTGACAGTGACAGTGAGCGTACTACGTGATACCATTCAGCTGTGATCTGAAGTCTATAGCAATGAATAGAACAGGAGGATGTTCTCAAAGAATTTCTTGGACTTTATTTTATCATCACAATTAACTCATTTTTTACCAGTTTTAAGACAAGAACACTCTAGAATGGTTAAATATTTATCGAAGTCACACAACTGATGGGGAGTGGCTTAGTCTTCTTTAAATCCCAGACTTTTAAAATTTTGATCACAGTCCTTCTTGTTAAACCACTGACTATGGAAAAATGAGACAAATTTATAGCCTGGGGAACACTGTTGAGAAGCTGGTAATCCATGTCAGAACCTTCTACTTTATAAAAATACAGTAATTTTTTGATGGATTTACTAAAACTGTAAATCATTTCCTATGAAGTAGATTTCCCATTGAAATCAATATTTCTTAAAATATTTAAACAACCTTTGAAATGTATCATGTACTATCTCTGAGTTTGTAATCTAAGCTGCACTATTGTCAATATGAACTTCCTAGATATTTAATATACGATGAATGCAAGCATTTTTATTCAGTCTAATTATACTTATTTCTTAAAATATATCAAAAGGAAAAGAAAGATAACCTATACTGTGCCAGACAAGTTTGAAGTTATGGGATACAACAGTGAAAAAATCATTCCTACTTTAATTCACACAAAATAGTTTTGTCATATCATAGCAATTGCAGAACAAAAGGGGGAAAATGTGGAAGAAAAATGGGAGCATAAAGGGTTTGGTTTTGTAATTTTAAATCTTTGGTGTTTAAAGAGGCTTTTTTTTTCTTTTGGAGAGGTGGAAGGGATTCCCAAGGATCCCTCCAAAGACCTGGGAGCCTCTCTCTCCCAGCAACTATCCAACTAATAAGGCTGATGGTTCAGTGCAAGGACCTGAGGATACTTTGCTTCCTGTTTCCTGCAGTGCCAGAGAGTATGCACTCCATCCCAGCAGCATCAGAGGTCTTCAGGATTGCACCAAATGATGCTCAGAAGATGTCTGGGGATTGTACTGGGTCAATTGCTGGGGATTGTGCTGGGCCAACCATATGCATGACATGAGATTTAACCCTACACTGTTCAATCCCCCCAAAAAGGCAAGATTAGGAGGATAATATTTAAAACATTACTTTTAGTACTTAGAAATAAACATTTAGTCAGGGAGCCGGGAGCACGTCCCTTTTCCCATGGCGCTGGACCCCCACCTCCAGACAGCCAGAGGAGATTTTGGGGAACACCTGCCCGAGTTCTGCCAGACCTCTCACCCACCTCTTCAGGGCCCCGCCCTCCTCTGCAAGTTCTTTGGTCAGTGCCACTGGGGCCGACTGGGGGTGTGGCCTCCACATAGAGGCGTGGCCACCTCGAAGTGGGCGTGGCCTTCTCCAAAGACAAAGAAAAGAGTCCCCAATCCTCAGTAGGGGGTATCCACAAATATGCTCTCTCCGATAAAGAATTCTGAGATGAAATGCTGAGGATGTTCAAGAAACTACTCAAAGAATCAATGGAGGAGACATCCAGAAAATTAAAGGAAGAAATGAAAGAAACAGTAGAATGGATAGTCGAGAAAATAGAGGAAGAAATGAGAGCAGAAATAAAAAAGCTAGAAGTCAAAAAAAAACTAGAAAAAGAAGCATCACAAATAAAGGATTCAGTAGACGAAATGAAAAACTCAGTGGGTGCTCTCAGCAGTAGAATGAATACAGCTAATGACAGGATCGGTGAGCTTGAAGATGAGCAACAGATATCACATAGGGAACAAAAAGCAATGGGAAAAGACCTCAAAATAGCTCTAAAGAGAATCAGAGACCTAGGTGATGATGGCAAGAGGAACAACATTAGAATCATCGGAGTACCAGAAGGACAGGGAGGCAAGCCCAATGAAAAAGCCACAGTCAAAGAAATCATTGCTGAAAAGTTCCCAGAGTTGAAGAATGCAGACATCCAGATCCAAGGAGCCAGAAGGGTGCCAGCTAAAAGAGAGCAAATAAAAACACTCCAAGGCATATCAAAGTCAGAATGATGGACGTCATGGATAAAGACACAATACTGCAAGCAGCAAGGTCAAAGAAGGAAATTACATACAAAGGAGCACTCCTTAGATTTACAGCAGACCTACCAGAGGAAACCCCCTCCAAGCCCAAAGACAATGGTGGGATATAGTGAAAAAAAGTCAATGAAATGAACACCTCACCAAGAATACTTTATCCAGCCAAACTCTCACTCAAACTTGATGGAACAATACACCGTTTTGTAGATAAACATCAGCTCAGGAACTTTATAGACTCAAAAACAAATCTAAAAGAAGGATTAAAGGGGCTCCCATAAGATAAGAAACACAATGAACCCCTACAGAAAGATGGCACAAAACCCCAAGACAATATCTCTCTCAATGTCAATGGTCTAAATGCACCAATCAAGAGACACAGAATGGCAAAATGAATCCAGAAATTGAAACCAATGTTCTGCTTTCTACAAGAAACTCATCTGAACAGTCAGAGCAAACACAGACTCAAAGTTAAACCTTTTGTTAGTTCTCTCAAGCTTTTCCAGGAAATTGAAAAAACAAGAACTCTCCCAAACAGCATCTATGAGGCACATATCTCCCTAATACCAAAAGCAAACAAACACACTACCAACAAAGAAAATTATAGGCCAATATCCCTGATTAACACAGATGAGGAGATCCTCAACAAAAAATTAGCAAATAGAATCCAACAACTCATCAAAAATATCATACACCACGACCAAGTGGGATTCATCCTGGGGATGCAAAGATGGTTTAACATTTAGAAATCAATCAACATAATTCATCATATCAACAAAAGTAAATATAAAAACCATAGGATCATATCAATAGACGCAGAGACAGCTCTTGACAAGATCCAGCACTTGTTTATGATGAAAACTCTCACCAAAATGGGTTTTGAAGGAACTTTCCTCAAGATATTCAAAGCCATCTATAACAAACCCATGGCAAGCATTATCCTCAATGGGGAAAAACTAAGATCCTTCCCTCTAAGATCAGGAACAAGACAAGGTTTCCCACTATGACCACTTCTGTTCAATATAGTACTGCAAGTATTTGCAATAGCAATTAGGCAAGAAAAAGATATTAAAGGCATCCAGATAGAAAAGGAAGAAATCAAGCTCTCACTATTCGCAGATGATGTGATACTATATCTCGAGAACCCTAAATCCTCTACGAAGAAACTCCTAGAAACAATAGACTTGTACAGTAAAGTTGCAGGCTATAATATTAATTCCCAAAAATGCATGGCCTTTCTATACACAAATAATGAGACAGAGGAGAGTGACAGGAAAAAAACAATCCCGTTCACAATCATGCCCCAGAAAATCAAATACCTCGGAATCAGCCTAACTAAAGAGGTAAAGGACCTCTACAATGAAAACTACAAAATGCTACTCCATGAAATAAGACAAAACAAGGAAATGGAAACATATCCCTTGCTCATGAATAGGAAGAATTAACATTGTCAAAATGGCGATGCTCCCCAAAGCATTATACAGATTCAATGTTATCCCTATAAAGATACCCATAAAATTCTTTGAAGAAATAAATCAAGCACTCCTGAAATTCATATGGTACAACAAACACCCACGAATAACTAAAGCAATTCTTGGGAAAAAAACATGGGGAGGCATTACCCTCCCCAACCTCAAACTCTAAGACAAAGCAGAAATAATTAAAACAGCATGCTACTGGAACAAAGGCAGAGCCGCTGATCAATGGAATAGGGTGGAATATCCATACACACAACCCCAAATGTATGAACATCTTATCTTTGATAAGGGAGCAAGAAATGTGAAGTGGAGCAAGGAAAGCCTCTTCAACAAATGGTGCTGACATAACTGGACAACCACATGCAAAAAAATGGGCTTAGACCTCAACCTAACACCATGCACAAAAGTCAGATCAAAATGGATTAAAAATCTCAATATCAGGCCAAAATTCATAAGGTACATTGAAGACAAGGTCAGCAAAACCCTCCACAATATTGAGACTAATGATATCTTCAAAGACGACACTCTGCTGACCAACCAAGTGGAAACAGAGATAAACAAAAGGGACTATCTTAAATTAAGAAGCTTCGGCACCTCAAAAGATACAGTGACCAGAATACAAAGACAATCTACAGAATGGGAAAGGCTATTCACCCAATACCCATCTGAGAAGGGATTGAAATCAAGGATATACAAAGTACTGGTTGAAATCCACAAGAAGAAAACATACAACCCCATCAAAAAATGGAGTGATCCCCAGGTGGGAATAGGTTTTGTGCCTTGGACTGTTCCCCCTAGCAGCCCGGTGGCCACCATCCTCCAGAGGCCACTGGACAGTCACATTTGGGCCCTCAGTGACGAGACACGTGGGGCCTCACAGGACGGGGTGGAGCCGGCCTTTTCCTCCGCGTCCCAACAAGACCCCAAGTCATCGCCCATGAAAGGCCTCTCTGGCTCCTGATCAAGCTGCTTACTGGCCATGATCCCAGAGACTCCAAAACAAATCTTGAAACCCAGTGGCCTTAGGCAGAAATGCGTTCAGACCTTGCAGTAGGTTACTATCACCGGGCCACCCCAAGGGAGAAAGGGTGTTGTCCCTCCGCCTGCTCCCCCTAGGCGGCTTGGTGGCTGTCATCCTCCAGAGGCCACTGGACAGTCAGGTTTGGGCCCTCAGTGATGAGACACGTGGGGCCTCACGGGATGGGGCAGGAGTCAGCCCTTTCCTCTCCTTCCCAATGAGACCCTGAGTTGCCACCCATGAACGGCCTTTCTGGCTCCTGATCAAGCTGCTTAATGGCCATGATTCAAGAGCTCAGGAACAAATCTCGGAACCCAGCAGGTTTGGGCAGAAATCTTTCCAGATTTAATTGTTAAAATTTCAAAATTTCAAAATCGTGTGGCCACTACTGCAGCTATGCCACATCATATGTTATTTATAACCAGAAATAGAAAACAAATTGTCTATTGTTGTCTTTTCAGCAGATCTGAGTGTTGGGGTAAAATCCCAAATAATAGTGGTGGGTCTGGTGTCAAAATGTTGAATGTAATCGAAGTAGAGAGATAGAAATGTGAAAATCATCTGCTCCACAGGTAGAGGGAGGGTGTGGGAGGAGGGTATACTGGGGTTTTGGGGGGTGGAAAATGAGCACTGGTGAAGGTATGGATGTTTCATTGCATGACCGAGACTTAAACCCAAAAGCTTTGTAACTGCTATCATGGTGATTCAATCACTTAATCACTTAACTTCCCGTTAGTCGTCGATTTGCTCGAGCGGGCGCCAGTAACGTCTCCATTTGTCCCTGTCGCGTGCTAGTGTAGCCCAATGGCATCTCTTCGCTCCGGGAACATGGAGGGCCTCAAACTGATCGTTCATGACCTTGACAAAGAAGTCTGACCATCTGGTAGGTGGGCGGCCACGCGGTCTCTTGACATCCCGTGGAATCCAATCAGTAACAGCTCTAGTCCAACGGTCGTCTTTAAATCTCATTACGTGACCAGCCCATCTGATTTTCGACACCTTGGCAAATGAGACAGCGTCCCTGATCCTTGATCGTCGACGGATGTCAGAACTCCGGATTCGTTCTCTCATTTGAGTGAAACGTGATATTCCAAGCATAGCTCTTTCTATTCTTCTTTGGGAGACCTGAATGGCGTTCTCATCTTGTTTGCGTAGGGCCCAGGTCTCTGAGGCATATGTTAATGCAGGAAGAACAGTGGAATCAAAGAGATGTGCCCGGAGCCGGAGGTTCTTCGTCCTCTTAGCTATTTCTTCGACATTCTTGAAGGCGTTCCAAGCCGCTCTCTTCCTCCTGCGCAGCTCGGGTGCCAGGTCATTTGTCATGTTGACCTCTCGACCTAGGTACACATAGCTGTTGCATTCGGAGATGGTCGTTCCATTGAGAGCGAATGGGGCGTCAGGAACAAGGCTATTTCTCATAAACATTGTCTTCGTAAGATTCAGCTGTAGTCCTACCTTTCCACACTCACGGTCAAAGTCGGCCAGCATTTGTGCCGCTTGGCTGATATTTGGTGTTATTAAAACAATGTCATCAGCAAAGCGGAGGTGGTGTAGTTGCCGACCATCTATCTTCACTCCCATTCCTTCCCATTCCAGTCGTCGCATGATGTTCTCGAGGGTGGCACTGAAGAGTTTTGGTGAAATGGTATCACCCTGCCGCACCCCTCTCTTGACATCAACGATCACTTCTTTGTAGAATGGTGAGATCCTGGTAGTGAATCCGCAATACAGCTCACGGAGGATCCTGATGTATTGGGCTTGTATGCCCTGATTGGCTAGGGCTTCAATGACCGCTTCCGTCTCAACAGAATCAAAGGCCTTCTTTAAATCAATGAACGTTAAGCAGAGCGGCATCTTGAACTCCCGAGAAACCTCAATGAGTTTGGTTATCGTGTGGATATGGTCGATGGTGCTGAATCCTTTGCGGAACCCTGCTTGCTCACATGGTTGTCCTTCATCTAGTGTTCTGCCAATCCTATTCAGGATGACTCGAGTGAACAACTTGTAGATGACAGACAATAGGCAGATCGGGCGATAGTTGCCAATGTCATGGATGTCTCCCTTCTTGAACAGTAGTACGGTCCTGCTGGTTTTCCATTGAGATGGAACCTTGCATTCAGACAGGTAGCGAGTGAAGAGCCGAGCCAGTGTATTGATGAGTACTGACGGCAGGTTCTTCAGGTGTTCAGGTCTGACCTTGTCTGGGCCGGGTGCTGTTTGCTTCTTTACTGACGAAATGGCGTGTCGGATTTCGGAAGGGAGAACGTTGGGAACGACATACCCATCCTGTGGAATTTGGTATGTCGGCAAGTGGACATGGCTATCGAAGAGATTTGAGTAGAAGTCATGGATAATCTTCTCCATTGCCGTTCTGGAGGATGTGATGGATCCATCAGGACGTCGGAGGGCAGTCATCTTGGTCTTATAGTTGGCGAAGGACAGGCGGGCGTTACGAATACTTTTCCCGGCTTCTGCCGCATCTACCAGTACTTCTGCTCTTCTCTCTTTGAGGTCTTCCTTGATCGCATCTCTGCACTGCTTTGCAAGCTCGGACGTTAGCTTGCGGTTGCCTGAGGCATGCGCCAAACCACGCTGGCGAATTAGCTCAAGAGTTTTCGAAGATAGGCGACTTTTTGTGGCTATCTCTCTCTTGGCGTTCCTCGCACATTCATGGAGGTGCTGAACCAGTCGATCGTATTCCTCGTCAATGTTGTCAACAATGGCATCTTCCCATGTTGCCGCAATAGTACCAAAGAGTTCCCAGTTGGTGGTCGTTCTGGGAGTTCTCTTTTTGAACTTTGCAGCCCTTTCTCCCTGCTCTGTGAAGTAGAATTTTGCACGAAGGAGACGGTGGTCTGATCCCGTTCGAAATTTTGGGACAACAGCGACATCAGTCAGGCAAAACCGTCGATTGAATATGATGTGGTCTATTTCGTTGTGGAATCGTCCACCGGGAGACTCCCATGTCCATCGTTTAGATTCTGCCTTCTGGAACTGTGAGTTACCATGAATGGTCTTGGTCGACATGATGAACTCAGACAGTCTCTCACCCTGTTCGTTCCATTCAATAAATTCAATGGTGATTCAATAAATACAATTATAAAAAATGAAAAAAAATGGGGTGATGAAATGAACAGAAACTTTCTCAAAGAAGAAATCCAAATGGCTAAATAGCACATGAGAAAATGCTCTACATCACTAATAATTATGGAGATGCAGATCAAAACAACAATGAGATATCATCTCACACCACAGAGACTGGCCCACATCCAAAAGAACAAAGGCAACCGGTGTTGGCACAGATGTGGCGAAAAAGGGATTTTCCTTCACTGCTAGTGGGAATGTCGACTGGTTCATCCCTTTTGGAAAACAGTATGGAAGATTCTCAAAAAATTAGAAATTGAGCTCCCACTTGACCCAGCAATACCACTCCTGGGGATATATCCTGGAGAGGCAAAAAAGTATAGTCGAAATGACATCTGCACTTCTATGTTCATTGCTGCACTGTTCACAATAGCCAAAATCTGGAAAAAACCAGAAATCTCGAGAACATATGACTGGTGACAGAAACTTTGGTACATCTATACAATGGAGTACTATGCAGCTGTTAGGAAAAATTAAGTCATGAAATTTACATACAAGTGGTACTGCATGGAAAGTATCATGCTAAGTGAAATGAGTCAGAAAGAGAGGGACAGACATGGAAAGATTGCATTCATCTGGGGGATATAAAGTAGAAAAGGAGGAGACTAACATCCAATAATAGTCGAGATAAGTACCAGGAGTTTCACTCCATGGCTTGACGGCCAGCCGCACATGCTAGGGGAAAGGGCAGGTAAGACAGAGAAGAGAACACCAAGTAAAGGGTGTTGGGAGGATCCTCCAAGGATGGGAGATGCATGCTGAAAGAAGACTATAGACAGAACATTGCCACTCAATGCCTCTTTTGCAAACCTCAACAACCATAGGAGAGAGAGAACAAAAGGGAATGTCCTGCCAGAGAGGCAGGATGGGATGGGGGATGGGGGGAGGGATACTGGGATCATTGATGGTGGAGAATGGGCACTGGTGAAGGGATGGGTACTCAACCATTGAAGCACAAAAAACTTGTAACGTCCACAACTGTACCTCATGGTGTTTCACTAATAAATTTTTTTTAAAAGAAATAAACATTTATTGGGGGAGGGGCTGGATAGGTTAGGGCTCTCACCTTGCACTTGACTGATTTAAGTTCCAATCCACAGCATCCCACATGGTTCCTCCAAGAACCTCAGGAGTAATTCCTGAGTGCAGAGCCAGGAGTGATCCTTGAACATTGTGGGTGTCACCCCAAAAATAGACAATACAAAAACTATAGGCAATAGAAATAAAATTTTAAGAACAAAATAGAAGGTGATATTTGAACAGATTTTCAAATAAATCAATTGAGTTACACAGAATTACAAGTAAGCAGCAACAAGTCTAATAATACTGAAGCAGGCATATCAAAATTATTCTGTGTCAGGAATGGAAAATTAGCCAAAAATAGATAATGTAGGGACAGACAGGTCATGAGGAGACATTTGATTTTTTACTCAAGAATATGTAAAGTCACTGGGTACTTTTGAGCAAAGAAATACTCATAAGGCTGGAGAGATAGTACAAGAGTTAAGCCACTTGTAGTTGGTAGCAGCTCTAATGCCCAGCACCATATATGGTGCCCTGAGCACTTCTAGGGCTCATTACTGAGCACAGAACCAGGAAGAGCACCCAACCATAATGAAGTAAGGCCAAAATAACACCACAGCTCAGAAAAATAAAATTCCTGACAAGGCAAGAAACAGAGCTTATCAGGGCAAACATGATCTGATTGCAACCATATTGATGATTCCAATAAGATCATCTTATACAGGGCTCTTTTCTATGGAGACTTGGTTTTATATACATTATATATCCACACCCTTTAGTTGATTCTCCTAAGTGATTTTTATACCTTAATGCAAAGTTAGGCCAAGCCAGGCTGGCAAGCTAATGGTTTATTCGATATGCCAAAAACAGTAACAATAATGGGTCTTGTTCCCCTGACCCTAAAAGAGCCTCAAAAAAGGCAGCATTGGGAAAGACGAGTAAGTTGTTCCTCATGTTGAGTTCTCGACCTACATACACACAGCTGCTGCATTTGGAGATGTTTGTTCCATTGGGAGCAAATGGAATGTCAGGGACTAGTTCGTTTTTCATAAACATTGTCTTGGTAAGATTCAGCTGCAGTCTGACCTTTCCACACTCACGGTCGAAGTCTGTCAGTATTTGTGTTGCTTTGCTAATGTTTGGTGTTATTAGAACAATGTCATTAGCAAAGCAGAGGTGGTATAGATGCCGACCATCTATCTTCACTCCCATTTCTTCCCATTCCAGTCATTGTATGACGTTCTCAAGGGTGGCACTGAAGAGTTTTGGTGAAATGGTATCACCCTGCCGAACCCCTCTCTTTACATCAATGATCACTTCCATGGAAAATGGTGAGATCCTGGTGGTGAATCCGTAATACAGCTCACAGAGGATCCTGATGTACTGAGTTTGAACGCCCTGTTTGGCTAGGGCTTCGACGACTGCTTTAGTCTCAATAGAATCAAAGGTCTTCTTTAAATCAATGAATGTTAGAGCGGCATCTTGAACTCTTGCGAAACCTCAATGAGCTTGGTCACTGTGTGGATATGGTCGATTGTGCTGAATTATTTCAGAACCTGGCTTGCTCTCATTGTTGTCCTTCATCTAGTGTTCTGCCTATTCTATTCAGGATGACTCGAGTGAACAACTTGAGGATGACAGACAGCAGGCAGATTGGGCAATAGTTGCCAATGTCGTGGATGTCTCCCTTCTTGTACAACAGAACGGTCCTGCTGGTTTTCTATTGATACGGAACCTTGCATTCAGACAGGTAGCATGTGAAGAGCTGAGCCAATGTATTGATGAGTACTGGCACCAGATTCTTTAGGTGTTTGGGTCTGACCTAGTCTGGACCGGATGCTGTTTGCTTCTTTACCAACAAAATGGCATGTTGGATTTCAGAAGGGAGAACGTTGGAAACAACATATCTATCCTGCAGAATTTGGTATATGGGCAGGTGGACGTGGCTATCGAAGAGATCTGAGTAGAAGTCGTGAATAATCTTCTCCATTGCCCTTCTGGAAGATGTGATAGAATCCGTCAGGACATCGGAGGGCAGTCATCTTGGTTGTATTGTTGACGAAGGACAGGCGAGCATTACGAATACTTTTCCCGGCTTCTGCTGCAACTGCCAGAACTGCTTCTCTTCTCTCTTTGAGGTCTTCCTTTATCGCTTCTCTGTACAGCTTTGTGAGCTCAGATGTTAGCCTGTGATTGCCTGAGGCTCGTGCCAAACCACGTTGGTGAATGGGCTCAAGAGTTTCTGAAGACAGACATCTATTTGTGGCTTTCCCACTCTTGTCATTCCTCAAACAATTGTGGAAGTGCTGAACCAGTCTATCTTAATACTCGTCAATGTTGTCACTGGAGGTATCTTCCCATATTGATGCGATAGTGCCAAAGAGCTCCCAGTTGGTTGTTGTTCTGGGAGTTCTCTTCTTAAACTTTGCAGCCCTTTCTTCCCGCTCTGTGAAGTAGAATTTTGCAAGAAGGAGACTGATCTGATCCTCTTTGGAAATCTGGGACAACAGCAACATTCACTTAATCACTTAAGTCAGGCAAAACCGTCAGGCAAAACAACACTGGTCAGGCAAAACCGTCAATTAAATATGATGTGGTCAATTTCATTGTGGAATTGTCCGCCGGGAGACTCTCATGTCCAATGTTTAGATTCGGTCTTCTGGAACTGTGAGTTACCATGGATGATCTTGGTTGACATGATGAACTCAGACAGTCTCTCACCCTGTTTTTTCCATTCTAGGCCATAGGTCCTGATGTGGAGTTCTTCGGGTGACCTTCTCGGTCCTATTTTGGCATTAAAATCACCAACAATGATCCTGTAGAAGGTGTGGTCTTCTTTATAGAACTTCTCCAGCTTCATGTAGAACTTCCCAAGTTTTTCTTCAGCAATCAAGTCACATAAACAAAAGTGTGTGAGCACCACAAATAAATGGTAGGCCCCCTAACCTCATAACAACAACAAAGGGAAGGAAATATGGGAAATACATACACACATGCATGCATACATGTTGACCTATATAAACACATAAAATTTCAGAATTACTTTAAAATAGTTTGTGTATTAAATAAATTATAGCCAATGAAAGTTGCCAAGTCTTGGGCCACAGAGATAGTAGGGGAGATAAGGAAATTGGCTTGCATTTTGCTGTGCCATGTATGACCCTGGTTTGAATCCTTGGTACCACAAATGGTCTCCTGAGCACCTCCAAGTATAATCCCCAAATGAAAAAATAAAATAAAGGAGTTGCCTTGTTGAAAATAAACACTTGGTAACATTGTGATATTGGTCACAATTTTTGAGGAAAGTCTTCCCACAGTGCTTGCAGGTCACAGAGTCACTTCCAGTGAAACTCAGTCTGGGCATGCAGGAGTCTATGAGGGCAACAATTGACGGGGCTGGGGATCAAACTCAGAATCTTGTAGGTGCAAGTCAAGCACTCCACCACTTTAAACTATCTCCCCAGACTCACAGATTACTTTTATTTTGAATATGTTAAGCAAAAGACTTAGAAAAATATTCATATGAAAGTCCAAGAATTCTACTTGAAGTTCTGTAAATATCCTAATAATAGTAAAATTCTAAGAGAAATGATACCCCATAATGTTAAAAAGCAAAAACTTTAGGATCGAGATTGTAGTTTTCAATGGTATATTAGCCACTCTATTTGCTCAACAGCCATCCTCAATCTTATGAAATTGATAGTAAAGTGAAAGTCATCATATTATATTTTAACAATAATTGACATACATAATATTGCTGTAAAATGTAAAATAATGTTCTAGCATTAATTGAACATATAATCATAGATAAATGCTATCATTTATCCCCATTATATAGAAGTTAGATAAATTGCCCAAATCACAAAATTAGAAGTTCTGAGATTCAAATCATTTCTGTGATTTTGGAAACCAGCTGCAAGTGATTAGCTCATATTGTTATCTGTAACATGGTAATCCTTACTAAATCCACCAAATCAAGAAATAATTTTGAAACACTACTCTACTGAGGAAAAATTTATCCACAAGACAACCAGTTAAAAATCCATTATTTTCTTATAGTAAATGTTAATCTATACAAATGAGTAGACTAGGTAGAATAAATCACTGAATACAAAAAGTTTGTAGATATAATGCTTGCACAAATCTACTAAGATACTGAGTAAAGGGGGAGGAGAGAGAGTTCTGAGAATAAGGTGACTGCCTTGCACGCAGCTGACCCAGTTCCATCCACAGCACCATATAGTGTCCTTTGAAGACCACCCAAAGAACCCCATAGTACAGAGCCAGGAGTAAGTAGTAAGCTCTGAGGACAACTGCTGTGGCCCCAAACCAAACAAACAAAAATACCACTGAGCTATGGTTTGATACCATTCAATTCAACTAGGAGAAACATTTTATAAGAAAAGTATCAATTTCAAAGAGTTGGTCAAGTCCAAATTTGTAGAAAAATGCAATAAGCTTGAGCACAGGTCAGGGATGGATAGATGAGGAAAAGGAATGTAACAGGAAAAAGAGAGGATTCAAGTCAAGCATATGTCAGGGATTTTCCTGGCCAAAGCAATGACACATTGAGCTGAATGAGAATAAGCAGCATTGTTATGTGGCCAAAGATATATAACGTTATGCCCTCATCAGTCTTACTCAAGTGGTACTGTTGTAATATGGCTTTTGAGAAAGAAATTAAGTCATTATTAAATTTTAATAAACTACTTATTTAGGGCTGGAGCGATAGCACAGTGGTAGGGCGTTTGCCTTGTGCACAGCCAGCCCAGCCAAGCCAGGTTCGATTCCTCCGCCCCTATAGGAGAGCCCAGCAAGCTACCAAGAGTAGCTCACCGGCACGGCAAAGCCTAGCAAGCTACCCATGATGTATTCAATATGCCAAACACAGTTACAACAAGTCTCAAAATGGAGACGTTACTGGGCATGCTCAAGCTAATTGATAAACAATGGGAGGACAGTGGACAGTGGACTTATTATTTACATAAGGCAATGTAGTGTAGAACCAAGACCATATTCAAGATATGATTCAGCTATTAGCAGAGTCAGTAATATCAGAATCACCTGGAATTGACAGGAGCAGGTGCTGTCTCTCTGCCTGCCCCCTAGGAATCCCGGTGGCTGCCATCTTCCAGAACCCAATGAGAAGCCCAGGTATGCAGGAGCAATAATGGCAAATGCCAGACCTCAAGGGGTAGGATATGGGCCAGTCCTTCTCATCCCCCTGCCCAGATTGGACCCTGAGACGATGACCACAAACTGTAAACAGCTACTATTTAAGCTCCTTAACAGCCAGGATCCAGAGACACACAAAAGAATCTCGGAATCGAGCAGCTCACTACAGAGATCTCTCCAGACCCTAATTATCTAAAATTTTAGAATTCCAGGAGCACATGGTCATGAGAGCAGCCACATGACATATTATGATATTCATAACAAGCAATACAAAATAAATTGTCTAGCATTGCCTTTTTGGCAGAATTGAGTGGTGAAATGATGGGAAAATTCCAAGTAACAATTGTGGAACTGGTGTCAAAATATTGAATGTAATCAAAGTAGTGAGTATTTCGCCTTACAAGCGGCCAACATGGCCGACCCGAGTTCGATTCCTCCGCCCCTCTCGGAGAGCCCGGCAAGCTACCGAGAGTATTCGATATGCCAGACACAGTAACAACAAAGTCTCCAATGGAGACGTTACTGGGCCCGCTCGAGCTCGAGCAAATCTGCCATACAAGCTAGAAATGACTCGGATTGGGGAGGGATAGTGGGGATTTTGGTGGTGGAAAATGTGCACTTGTGAAGGGATGGGTGTTTGATCATTGTATGACCAAAACTCAAACATGAAAACTTTGTAACTGTATCTCACAGTGACTCAATAAAAAGAAAGAATCACCTGGAATTGTTATAAATGCTAAATCTCTGCCAGTATCATAGACCTACTAAATCAAAAATCATCGTGGGATTGAGAAGCACTGTACCAGTGTTCTAGAACTGGTTTGGTATCTCTTAACTTGTAACTAGGCAAAAATCCTTTAATTATTAAACTTCAATTACTGATCTCCAAATTCAGGGGTTGGGGGAGGTCCCTTGTCAGAAGAAGGGTCAAATAAAGCACTCCAAAGCACTTTAAGAGCTGTAAAACACCATTTGAATTTTTTTTCTAAAATAGTTGTTCATTCCCGGGCTAAATCTGAAGGCACAGGTCTGTGCTTGGATGTGCTAACTATTTCCATCACAGCTGCCTCACCATTCCTACACCCACAGAAAGAGCCTCAGGGAAATGTCTTACTTCTGAAATATAGGATCAGGTTGATGAAAGTGTCTTGGAACTGAGTTATCCCAGGGGATTTATGGGGCAATGTGTGCCCTAGTTGCTCTCCAAACCCTGCAAAGGCATTTGTCATCATGTTGGTGGAGATTTGCTCCCCATCTGAAGCTTTGAGTAGTCCTCCATGCTCTTCTGGTGTGTTAACGGGAGTACTCTGTGAAGGCTAAGAAAACAATGATGCAGGAGTCACGATTTTGAGATGTTCCCCCATCAGGAAAGCTGTAGATACTCTCCAACAGTTAAAGCGAAATATCACCTTGGAAATTTCTAGTGTGGCTATCTTCCTTTAAATAAAATCTTAAGTAATTAAAAGTTAATAGTTCATTGTTAACAATTTTCTTCCACAGGACCCTACCAGGGGAGATGTTTAAAAAAAAGAGCTCAGAGCTTAATAAATTCAGAATGCTGAACACTATCTTTTGTCCAGGACCATCACAAAACACATCAAGAATTTTCAAAAAAATGTGATTGCAGAACATTTTCTTGAAACATACCTTTTAACACAGCAATGGGATTCAGTGATTGAAAAAGTAATTCCAGTAAAAACATACTTTGAAAATTTCCTTTGGGGGAGTACATTATATTTAATACTATCTCAATAGAACAATGACATATCAAAGAGCCCTTTTGTTTACATTATTCTACACTAGATGTTTCTTAATGACAATAAATTGTTCTTTATTCTCTTGCTCTTAACACAATTAACAAGACATTTAAGAAATAATAAGTGAATGATACATTTTTAAAAATCAAAATAGAATGCTAAGAAGATAGTTCCAAGGACCGAAGTACTGTCTGGCATGTAGAGGCCCCAGATACCACTTCTAGAGCATGTGATCCTCTGAGCATTCCAGGGTGATCCTGGGTGACCCCAGCACTGATGGTCCCAAATATAACATCAAGGGGTATGGACCCTGGGCCTTCTGAGCGCAGCATAGCAGTCCCCCCACAAATCAAAAGAAAATCCATCTTTTGCATGACAAAAGATATATTTACACCAAAAGGTCAAAAAGACTTCTTAAATGGATTTTATGTAATTGTATAAACATTCAAAGAAGTTATTTAGGACGACCATCTCTATTGGTGATACATAAAGCAAACGCATCACACACAAAGAAAATCGACATAGGTGTACTATCAACCTAGTCTTCGCTGTCATCATTTCTCAATATTTGAAAATCAATCACATTTTGCTGTTTCGAAAAAAGCAGCAATTACTTGTTTTAAAAGGTGGGAGCACGTGTCATTCACTGTAAAATAGTAGAGAAGGAAAATTTGAACTAGACAGTCAATGGGGACTTGGACTCACTGTTCAAAGTTTATAGAGCTTAGTTATCAAACACCTGGTAAAGCAGAAAAACATATCCAAGGGCCATGGATTGTTCTAAATCATGCCTGTTTGTTTTCCATTGAGCCCCAGGTCTCTACAGTATGTCCTGAGAGAGGCATTTTGAGTGTGCAAAGCTGCTAGAAAAACAAGACATGAGGAATGGGTGGGGAGCAAAATGCACATTTTAAACTAAAAACGGAAACATGGATGCTGATACTAACCAAGTTTCCTCAAGGAGAGAGCCCTAGGTACGCATGCGTAACTTTGAAGTGACCCACAAATATCTCCCTTTAAAGAACTTTCTCCATCTCACCCAGATTGTATTTCCTATAACGGGAAATAAAAGCCCTTTAGGTTCTGCTCAAGTGAGTGATTTGCCACAGTCACAAGACAAAGTGACTAAATATTCCTAGCAAGCTCATGTATTTATTGAATCTGCATTTAGAGCTATTTCCAACTTTGGCCTTGGAAAGATGAGAGAAATATAACCTGGAAGGAAAAGTTTGGGTTTTCGTAGGCTCTGAGAGGGATTTGACATAAATTGCTCTATTAACAAAATGTCCTTTGTTACAGTCCCAAAGAAAAACAGGAAGTAACCATGTGCAAAAGCATTTTTTTGATGACTGTCCCAAGGACCCAATCAGTTTCTTATAAATCTCAGTATCTGCCATTCCATTGCAACCTCTCTCACGTTTTTTTAACTTCAATTTTTTTATTTTCAAGAGTTTCTGTGATCCTGCTAATAATTGAATAATATTAAATCTCAAACTATTGTTTAGCATTGTTTAGCATTTCTTTATTAACTTTGATGCTGCATCAAATTTTATACACTACTTAGGTAAACATTTGAAAGAGGTGGATTTATAGTACACATATGTTATATATTTTACATATTTTATACAAAATTTTTAAAACAAGTGAGAGTTAGCATTTGCCTTATTTAACAGATGTACCTAATCACTGTAATTCTCGAGACAAATTCCAAAAGGGGAGGTGAAAAAATTTTAAAGGAGATTTAATAAATATGAATTAAAAACAATAGCAGATCTGGAAAAGATACTTAGCTTTTGGCACCTCAATTTCTTCTGTTGTAAAATCAAGCAAATAATAAAATCTACAGCATAGAATGTAATAGGGATTATAAGGTAAAGGTAAGGTAAAGGCCCTCCCGTTGATCGTCGATTTGCTCGAGCGGGCCCAGTAACGTCTCCATTGGAGACTTTGTTGTTACTGTGTTTGGCATATCGAATACTCTCGGTAGCTTGCCGGGCTCTCCGAGAGGGGCGGAGGAATCGAACTCGGGTCGGCCATGTTGGCCGCTTGTAAGGCGAACGCCCTACCACTGTGCTATAAGAGTTTATTAAAATTTCTAGACTTTTATAAGTATCAGCTATGTCTATTGGTGGCTCACTATTATAGCATTGTCATTGATTATAAGATTTAAGAAAGTTTTAAGAAAGCACATTTTAAACTAAAAACGGAAACACAGATGCTTATACTAACAAAGTTTCCTCAAGGAGAGAGCCCTAGGTACACATGCATAACTTTGAAGTGACCCACAATTATGAGTTTTAAGATTTTTGTTAACTCTATTCTGATTTCTTTTTCTTTTGGGGAGGTGGGGGTAATACACAACTTTGCTTGGTCTTATTACTGGTTCTGAACTCAAGAATTACTCCTGGCAGTGTGCAGGAGATGGTATAAGATGACAGAGGATCGAACCTAGGTCAGTCATGAGCAAAGCAAGTTTTCTACCTGCTGCACATCTCTCCAGCAACTCTGATTTCTTTTAGAACTTAAACAACACTGAAAAGCCAGCACTCACAAAAGGAGAATATAAGAGAGTCCAGGAAAAATAAAGTCACACAAGTTTCCTAATAACTGAAAGCAATTACTGCTTATTCATAAACTGTATATAGCCAATTTATGCAGTTTTAATTTCAGAGTTCATATTAATATACATAATGTAAAATACATCATAAACTTATTGTTATATTTTTATATTTTATTATATACTACTGTAACTTACAACCAATATAAGAAAAAAAGGTAGAAAGAAAAATATATATTTTCTCTTAAAAGTGACTTGTTTTTGACTTATTCTGAGCTCTACTGGAAAAACCAAAGGAAAATATCAACAACATTCCTGTAATAAAAGTTTCTCTTTTTGTTCTGTTGTGGTTCAGTACCTAGGGATTATGGAATCTGGGAAACTTTCACATGATTATTTTTGGAAAATAAACTGAAAGAATTTTCTGAGAGACTTTAACTTCATATTTTATGTTTGATTGGTTTTCCCCCAATATCTTTGACCAAATAGTAAATATCATATGCACAACATACCTGGAATATAGTAAGTTCTCATGGTATATACTGGTTAAAATAAAGAATAAGAATTTATTATAAATTTGCCTGGAAAAGTGGTCATGCAATAATACACTGTTAATAATAAATCATTGTTTTATTTGAATATTAACACTTTTTTTACCAAAATGAAAATATGGAAGTGTAATGGGCTATAAAATGTTTACCATAGTCAAGTAGAAAACCTAGATTACATTCTAGATCATCACACCTAGCTCCTCAGTGCTAGGTGTGACTTAAAGGATCAATTGGATGAAGTGGAGCTAAAGTATTGACTCACTATAGGATACATAAAGACTTTTCTGAATACTCCACCTGCAAATAGACTGCCTACCAGGTCATGATAGCTTTCCATTGATCAGAGATTTGTGTTACATTGTTAAGAGCAATGTTGCTCAAGGGCCAGGAAGACAGTCCCATCTGTTGAAAGCTTGCTACAAGTGATGGAGTGGAGAGGGAAGTCAGAATAGAGAAGTCCACTATGACAGTGATAGTTGGAAATGATCACTCTGCACAACAGACTGCTGGAAGTAGGTAAAAGAACAACATGATAATCTTTCTGTATCTGCATTGCAACCATAATACCCAAAAGGGGAGAGAGAGGAGGAGAAGGAGGAGGAGGAAATGGAGGAGGAGGAAGAGGAAGAAGTGGAGGAGGAGGAGGAGGAGGAGGAGGAGGGGGAGGAGGAAGAAGAGGAGGAGGAGGAGGCGGAAGAGGAGAAAGAGAAGGAGGAGGAGAAGGAGGAGGAGGGGGAGGAGGAATAGAAGGAGAAGGAAAAGAAGGAGGAGGAGGAGGAGGAGAAAGAGGAGGAGGAGGAGGAGAAGCAAGAGGAGAATGAAGAGGATAAGGAGAAGGAGGAGGAGGAGGAGGAGGAGGAAGAGGAGAAGAAGAAGAAGAAGAAGAAGAAGAAGAAGAAGAAGAAGAAGAAGAAGAAGAAGAAGAAGAAGAAGAAGAAGGAGGAGGAGGAGGAGGAGGAGGAGGAGGAGGAGGAGGAGGAGGAGGAGGAGGAAGAGGAGGAGGAGGAAGAGGAGGAGAGGAGGAGGAGGAAGAAGAGGAGGAAAGAAGAAGAAGGGAGGGAGAGGTGGAGGAGGAGAGGACTGGTGAAGGGAAGGTGTTGTAACACTGTATGACTAAAACCCAATGTTGAATAGCTCTGTAACTGTATTTCAAGGTGACTCAATTTTTAAAAAAGAGAGAATAATGTTTCTTCCTCCTATTACACGTGACTTATTTTAGGTAGAGATAAAATTACTCTAGGTATAAAGTAATTTTATGTAAAGAGGATATTGTCTAATAATTTATAATATCAAGCCCAAAACACATATTAGATGCTCCTACATATCTTTTGAAAACTCACATTGGAATGAACCAAAGGCTGAACTGTTGTAAAAATTGAGTAGTGCAGAACAGAGGTGTGGTTTGGGGGGAGGTTTGAAAGACTAGAGAAGAAATCATGAATAAGAAATGACAATGTCACTGGTGGAGAGATGGTTATTCAATCATTGTATAACTGAAACGCAGCCACAAAAGTTTGTAAGTCTGTAATTGTACTTCACGGTGATTCACTAATAAAAAATTTAAAAAAAAAAGAAATGACAATGCATGTTTCTAAAGATAAAGTAATAAAAAGATACAATCATACTGCATAATGAGAGTGGTGAAGTTAGGAAATATTTAATAAAGGAGCTTGTGTCATCAAAGCTTCTGCTTCATCCTAAACTTTAAGGTTAAGCTACACATGTCTGCATTTGATAACATGACTGGCACTCTTCTAAATCATCTGCTAAATCATCTGATATGGTGAACCTTGAATAAATCAAAAATCTTGTTAAAGTCTTTCAGTGTAAATTTGTAGATGAATTGTGGATTTTATATGTTTCTAAGATTAATCACATCACTCAGTGTTTAGTAAATACTTAAATGAAAAGAAGACTGGGAATATGATTCCATGCTAGAGCACAAGCCTCTCTCTTGTATCTGAGGCTTTGGGTTCATATTGATCTCCACCAATATAGAAGTAAATATATTGATAAATGTAATCAGGAAATAACACATTAAATTAATTTAAACTTTACTGAGATAGATTTATCAATCAGTGCATTACTATCGTCTTTATTGAGAGCAACTGAGGGCAAACACCATGTGACAGTCATTGTCTTTACAAAGCCAAAGTTTACAAATGATTATACAGTGAATATTCACAAGTCAATTGAACTTGAGGAGAAATAATAAGTGGTATTTAGGTTTTGAAATAGAATATAAGAAAATAATAATATATTTTATCATAGAAATAAAAAAATAAGTTGATTTTAAAAAGATTAAAGGGTTGAAAACTTGATCAAAAGGTACATAGAGAAGCAATTTCATGACAGTGCATGAAAAAAAATTAAGTTTGCAGAAAATAACATTCCTCAAGTGGCCAGCAAACAGGATGTGGTGAGAAGTCATTTCATTCCAAAAAGTGATTGCTCTCAGAACAGGGAGATAGCTCCACGTGTTGGAGTACATTCCTTGCATGCTCAAGACCCCAAATTCAATCCTTGGCACTGTATGGGCCTCTGAGTACCTCCAGTGTGGTCTCAATAGCCCCTGAGCACCAATTTATCATATCTAAGCACATTACAAATATATCCATGTGTGGCCCCAGGGCCCATAGCACTATTTAGAAAGTCCCCCAAATAAATGATTGCTCACTAGTGTTGTTATTATAAATCCCAGTACCTCAATGAAAATGGTAAAAAAATTATAAAGAATATATATATATATATATATATATATATATATAATTGAGACTAGGAACATAGCTACAAAAAGCTGAAGCTAGAGATTTGTATGTGCAAGATCCCAAGTTCTATCCTCAGCATCATAAGATTTTTTTCAGAACCCACAGATAGGATCCTAGTGGCCTCAGTATCACCAAGTCTAAGCAATACCACATTCTAGGATCAAACATTAAACTAACTAGCTCAGTTTGAGTCAATATTATGAGGGTACCAAGGCCCCTGAGAATTACTTGGGAACCTCTGCTCAAATAAATACAATATTGATAGGTATTGACTAGACCTTTGGAACTTACCAAACTAGAATACCAGGACCATTTGGCACCATCTGTGCATGGGACAGTGCTCTGAGAACCAAGAGAATCCACCTTACACTTGGCAGCAGTTCAGCTTTCTAAGCAACAGAACATCTGTAAGGATCATGATGGCGGAGGGGGGCTGGATTCCTGGATATATCATTAAAGCGGCCTATTTAATGTTACAAGACCATAATGGTGAAGTGATGCCCTCTACTTCCACTTATATTTTAGTTTAAATGTTTCATTTTGTGCCATTTCCCACAAAATAAGACTATCTATTCCTTTCAGAGGTAAATATCTATATTAGAGATGGAAATTTCTGACACCAGCATAAATGTGCAAAGAAATTTCTAACTGAAATTTTATCCTCTGTTTTCAGAAAAAAAATCAAATTTTCTCCAAACTCATACTCTTTCTAATAAACTGTCATCTCAAAATGACAGCAATTTAAAGGACTAAAGATTCTGAGGGAAGGAAAATTAAATCATTATTTAAAAAAATAAAAATTGCTACGGAGTTATGAGTAGTTTCAAAAAAACAGTCCGATGACTAGCATTTTGCCAGATCATTTGCCAAAATGTTGACATGAGAAGTCCCTGAAAACTTTGTCTTAAGTTTCCAAAAATTTCACTGAGGAAATTGCTAAAAGAATAAACAATCAGTTCAATTGCATACAGTAAGACTACGGTCTCCATTCAATGTGCATATTCTCTGTTTATAGCTGGGAAGAATTTAAATTACTTTCTTAACATTCCTTTTGCTTTTCAAGTATAAACTAACTAAAAAAAAATTAAGTAAAAATTGATGATCTAGCAGTGTTTCTCTGGCTGCCATACAGTATGGGCAGTGAGTTCTAGACTCCAATTTATTGGTTTGTCAGAAAGTTTGGTTATTTTCATCAATTTAGCTTTACATTTAACATTCCTTCCCTTAATTGAAACCATGCGAACACATTTGGTTAGCATCCACATTCCTACAAAAGTAAAAAGGGCACTTTGTTTCAAATTCTGCACAGTATACAAGTAAGTTTTTTTTTAGTAGCAAATATGCAGTTGGCACTTAAAAGCAGATCCTTCTGAACCCCTATTATCAGTGGGTACAGTTCATCTTTAACCAACAGCCAGTGGGTTGGTAAAGGAAAGAGCCCTGTCCATAATTTTAGTAACTAAATAAATAGCTTGTCAGGGATTAATCCCAAGGTCTTAAATATGACCCTTTGAAAATCATGGCCATTTTAGAGTTTTATTATCTCCATCTTATTCTTTTAGGTTCCTACATCTACATCAAATACTGGCAGAAGGACTTGATCTGAAATACTACATTTAGGTACATTAGGCCTATGTTTTTTCATCCAGTCCTATTGTGGAAAATTATTCTGGATAGAGTCACTTATGCTTTGGGTTCAGTGAATAATGGGTTAGTAGGAATTGTACTTTCTCAGCTTTGATAAAAGAATCCTATACAAGCCAACAATATAATCACAGGATGACACATACAACCAAAATAAAATAATTTGAAGTTGACAAAGGAAGAAATGATATTCAATACCTTTGTCAGGAGAAATTCAAAGAACAAAGGGGGAGGGTGGAAAAGGAACAGAAGGTCAGGTCAAAAGACTGAGTAAAAATGACTCTCTATAGACAATGACAGCGGCTTGTTCCATCACTACTCTCCCCCCATTGTTCAGAGAAGTTGGAATCACTTAGAGCTTTCATTATTTTAGCAAGTATTTACTCAATGCTTACTATATACTCTTCTATATTCTATTGCCATTTGTTGCTACCTTTTTTAAGCTCTGAAATAAACAAGACTTCCTATATCTTACACTCTGCCTTCCACCTGTTTCCTCTTTTAGGTGCCCTATGGCTATACCCTGAGCTACAGATCCTCATTGCTTTCTGTCTTAGCAGAGGCTAGAGCGGGGAGGTGACACCTGACATGAAGGAAAACAACAAGGCTTGAGAGACTAAGTGTGTGAAGAGAAGTCCTGATGACAAATCTTGGCGGAAAGAGTCAGGGAAAATGACAAGCACAAGAGTGAAGACCCATGACAAGTCACCAAGCTGACAGTGCTCACTAAAAAAAAAAAAAAAAAAAAAAAAAAAAAAAAAAAACAGGGGCTGACCTCCTGCCTCTGCCTTTCATGCCATTCTTCCCTTAACACACACAACAACAACAAACTCGTTTCTTGTTTAAATAGGATTCTGTCGCCAACTTTAACACTTTTTCAATGACTTTTTTTTTATTTTGAATGAATTTGTTGTCCTGAAGATAAAATAAAACATAGCATGGCTTACATTGACGTGAACAGTGTTTTTCCTTAATACCTTCCGCTGTAGTACTTAATACTCCAGCCATTCTGAACTTCTTCCCCTTCCACCTCGGTATGGGGTCTACGCTATTCCCCCAGTGAAAAATAATCTCCCAGACCTTCCTGCTCGCCCCACCTTCATGACTAAAGGTGCTAGAAATTCAGGTCTTAATTTAAGTGTTACTTCTTCCAGATGATCTTCCCCACTTCTAAATCAGTATGTCTCCAGAGGACAGGAGGCTGGGTTTGTTTGAAATATTTCTGGACTGACTCCATATTAACTGAATCAAAATCTGAGGCTAGGTCCCAAGAAACCACATAGTTCATCTTTTTTATTGACTCTTAAGAACCAATGTCTAGACTGTGTAATGATATTAAAAATAATAAACAAAGTACAGTTGCCAAGAGATCAAACTGTAAATAGTAACCAGTAAGAAGAGACATTATAACCAATAAAAGAAATTCTGGCTATCAACACGTAATGCTCTAGCAGGCACTAACAAACAACAGGTACCGTTGGCTATTTCATTGCAACTGACCCTTCCTTGGGCTAGAATATACATGCTGATATTTACTAACCACTTCCTCTGTGCCAGTTGCTGTTTTGAATTATTTTCTTATTACTACTTCAATCAGCTTTCAAGGCATGAGTTAGTAGTTACAACAATTTTCATTTACAAATGGTTGACTTATACAAGATAGAAGGCCTGTTAGGCACTGACCTAATGCTACAATAGCAGTAATTAACAGGACTAGATTTCATATGTACATTGCATTTATTATGCTATATATGTAGTTTTATTTTAACTGACTTCCTCTCTGCACTGTAATCTCCATGAAGGCAAAATGTTACATAAGAACTGGACACTATACCTTTGGAGAATAAAAAATTATTTAGTTTAAGATCAAGAGAACTGGGCATCAATAATAGCTAAGATAAGTACCAGGAGGTTTACTCCATGGCTTGGAGGCCAGCCATACATGCTAGGGGAAAAGGCAGCTCAGACAGAGAAGCGAGCACCAAATAAAGGGTATTGGGAGGATCCTCCCAGGATGGAAGAAGCATGCTGAAAGTAGACTATAGACGGAACATGATTGCCACTCAATGCCTCTTTTGCAAACCACAGCACCCAAAAGAAGAGAGAGAGAACAAGGGGAAATGCCCTGCCACAGAGGCAGGGTGGGGGGTGAGAGGGATACTGGGATCTGTGGTGGTAGAAAATGGGCACTAGTGGAGGGATGAGTACTTGATCATTGTATAATTGAAACCCAAGCACAAAAATCTATAAGTCTGTAACTGTACCTCATGGTGCTTCACTAATAAAAATTTAAAAAAGAAAAAAAAGAGAAGTGGGCAGGTAGAAAGCTGATCAATTGTTTGGGATAACTTCTAGTACTTTGAGATTTTTTTCTTAAAAACTTCAAGTACAAGAGCTTGTGAACTTAGAGAAATTAATATGTTACAGCCACCCAGGGTCTCTGACAACTATATTCCTAGAAAACCTTGTCATAAATTTTGTTTTTCTGCTCAGACATTTCTTTTCAAGTGACAAAAACAATATGAGGATAACATGTCTACTCTTGACAAATTAAATCTTGTATGAAAGGTTAGGAAAAACAGAATGGAACCAGCATAATGGTCTCAATATTCCATTGAAGTTTTACTTGGAAAAATCTTTTAAGAATGCCTCTTAATGGAAGCATTTATAACACATAGCCTCACCACTGAAACTGTTCTGTCTTCTGGATCAGAATCTAAGCATTTAGCCTCAGAAAGTATGACAACATTTGTTTCTTCTCTCAGGATGGAAATCTGATTGTCACTTCCCATAGCATTATCATTCACTACCACAACACAAAGAAGACCATCTCACTTTATCTTCTTTATTTCATTGTCATTAATTATTTTTTATTTTAGTCACTGTGCTGTACAATACTGTTAATAGTGGTGTTTCATTCACACAATGTTCCAACCCCACACCCAACACCAGAGTGAACATTGTCCTTCTCTGGTGCATAGTCAGCCTTATCTAGATTTCTCGTTCACTTCTTCCCTACTCTAGTTTTTCTACTCTCCAAGCCAAATTTCAATTCTGCCAGGGGGAAAAAAGACTTCCTAAAACCCTCCTTTCACAAAGCAAGAACCTATATTTTTTAAATAACATCATAAATTAATATTCATCATTACCCTAATTATGAAGCTTATACTCTTAAACTGACACTCAGAGTATAGTTTCTATCTCTATTTTCACAAAATTTCCTCACCATATCTATGAACCTAAATTCTCTGCCAATAGATAACATAAAAGCACTCATAGTCTTTCTGAATTTTCATCTAGTGACATATCTTCCAAGCAAATCCTTTTCATTTGTTCAAGTATTTGTTTCTCTTTTGTGGACTTTCATAACTCTCATTCTTTGAACCAATAGTTTTTTGGCCATTGTTTACATTCTGTATTAATTTGCTACTATATTGCCTAAATTTAGCCGAGGATATGCAGCCTAGTATTACTCAGGTACTATGCTTCATGGGTATAGTTTAACTTGTACCTAAAAGCCTAAATCCATTCTCTTAGCCTCTTGCTAGCTTTAAAATATTCAGATGTTGCTGTACAACTGACCTTCACCATATCAATGAACCCAGCTCCACATCTCCTCAACCAGCTGACAGCTCTATCCATCAAATTTCACACTGCTCACAGTTATACTTCCTGTCACTGGGTGAAAAGGAGCAGGGAAGGAAACAGCAACTCCCAGCCAAATACCTCAGAGACTTCCAGGTGGGCTTACTACAAGGATTCAACAGCGTAGGATGTTTGCCTTGCACGCAGCCAACATGGTCGACCCGAGTTCGATTCCTCCACCCCTCTCAGAGAGCCCGGCAAGCTACCGAGAGTATCTCCCCCACACGGCAGAGCCTGGCAAGCTCCCCGTGATGTATTCAATATGCCAAAAACAGTAACAACAAAGTCTCCAATGGAACCGTTACTGGGCCTGCTCGAGCAAATCAATGAACAACGGGAAGACAGTGATACAGTGATATATCAGGAACATAGAAAACCCAATGAGGAAGACTCAGTAGGTTCAATGAGTGAAAATAATAGCAGAGAAGGCTAAGTGAGGGCCAATCAGCTCTGTAAATCCTCAGAGCATGATTTTAGTGACATTATGGAGAGAACGTGTAATGAGTTCAAATATGGTAGTTAACTAAGAAATGATGGTAAACAGATAGTTAGCAAAACACAAGAAAGTATGAGAGCTGAAATGAGAAAACTACAATCAGAAATGATATAAGTAAAGAATATAGTCATATAAATGAACATGGCACTTAGAAAATCTATTCAGCTAGATTATTATTAATAATTGGATAAATTATATAGAGCTTCATGTACAGCAAATGGTTTAGAGAATTCAGAGCCTTGAAACCAGTTTTTCAAGAAACATTAAAGAACTTCTTTAAAAGACTAAATGAATTTTTTAGCACTTGGCACTGAGAATAGTATTCACTCATGGTAGTTATGATTGTCTTCTACTAGATTAAGAAATGTTTGTTTACTCCAAACTTGCTAAGAGATTTTAAACATTTTCAATAATAAATTAACATTTACTTTATATGGAACATTCAATATCTGATCAGGTACTTTTTTTACACCCATTGAAATCTTCATCATACTCATTTAATTATTAATGCTGATACTTAATTACTGTGTATAAGATGATATTTTCTAACATATAGTCAAATTTCCTTTTTTAGGATAAAACACACTTCTATACTTTTGACCTCTACTTTATATCTATACTTCAAATTTTCCCTTAAATTTCTTTTAATTAACTTCACTCTTACTAAATTGCACATTTGTAGGATTTATCCATTTCAAGAAAAATTTTAAGGTATTAGCACTGAATTATCATATTACTAGTTTTTACTTTATGTACTTGTAAAATAAGAGAAAATATACAGCCTTTATCAACATAATTAATTTACAATTTCGTGGAGTTTTAAGAAATTAACTCTCTTTATTGAATCTAGTTGTCACCATCTCCACAATAGAGAGGGAGAAAGACAGAGATCTTTTAATGTGGTATAAAAAATAAACACAGTAGAAGAACAACAAATGGTCAAGATCATCAGAACTATAAATTTGATTTATAGAGCTTAGCTCACGTAGAAGTGGGGCTGGGGATTGGGGAGGCGGTCCTGGGGACACTGGCCAAGGGATGCAAGCACTCTGTGTATGTGTGTGGTATTAGAATGATGTATGCATGAAAGTATTACTAACAGTACCATAAATCCGGGCTGGAGAGATAACACAATGGTAGGGTGTTTGCCTTGCACGCAGTCAACCCACAGACCCGGGTTCAATTCCTCCGCTCCTCTCAGAGAGCCCGACAAGCTACCAAGAGTATCTCGCCCGCACAGCAAAGCCTGGCAAGCTACCTGTAACATATCTAATATGCCAAACACAGTAACAAGAAGTCTCACAATGGAGACGTTACTGGGCCTGCTCGAGAAAATTGATGAGCAATGGGAGGACAGCGACAGTGACTATAAATCCACTGCCACAATAAAAGTAGTTTTAAAAATATTCAGATGTTTGTAGGAAACCAGACAAGAATTTTTTTCTATAATTCTTTTCACAAAAATCTGCATCTTGCCATCCATCTCAAGGAAGAAATCCAGAAATCAGTACACAGAATATGGAGTCAGATAGACCCTCAAAGTTGCAGTGTGATTTAAGAAAGGGCACGGGGAGTGAACTGTGAACCAAAATTGAAAATTTTGGAAATATTTGCAGGCTATTCTTCCGGGCTGGAGTGATAGCACAGCGGTAGGGGGTTTGCCTTACAAGCGGCCAACATGGCCGACCCGAGTTCGATTCCTCCGCCCCTCTCGGAAAGCCAGGCAAGCTACCGAGAGTATTCGATATGCCAGACACAGTAACAACAAAGTCTCCAATGGAGACGTTACTGGGCCCGCTCGAGCAAATCGATGATCAACGGGAGGGCCTTTACCTTTACCTTTACCTTATTCTTCCATGAAACCTGAAAAGCCACATTTTCCCCCTTTCCTTCAAATCACTGCATTGTTCCATATTATTATCTGATTAGCAAATCTTTGGAGTCTGCCCCTTAGTCAGAGCTATTTGTGTTTTTTTTTTCTTTTTCCAGAATGGGTTTCATTGCTTTCAGAACTCGAAAGAAAGAATATGGAGTTCTAAACAAATAACTCCAACTGGATGAAAAGACTAGGTAAAATGTAAAGTAGTACAGTGACTAGATAGAAAGATTTATTTGAATGGCTACAAGGTTTGGGTCTAATTGTGAAGTACATATTTCCACTAAACTCTTTTCACTGTACATATATGTGTGTGTATATTTATATAATATATATACAAAATTTGTACTCATTCAAATATATATATCTACTGTGTTTATATGGGTATATATTTTATATATACGATATATATGTAAATATATATTTATTATATATATCAAAAACTTGTCGCCATTCAAATATATTATATAATTTTTTGTTGTTTTGGTGTACATATGTATTTTTAGGGCTGCACCCAATGGCAGTCAGGGCTTACTTCAGACTCTGTGCTCAGAGATCACTCCTAGAAGTGCTCAGGACCAAATATGTTATCAGATCTGGAACCTGGGTATGCAAGGTAAACACCTTATGTGCTTTTCTATCTCTTTAACCCTCACTAATTTTGTATTTTTCCCTAGATAAACCTAATATTAATTGAAATTTAATACATTTGAATTGAATTGCTACATATTTTTAGATTTCATGATTAACCTGTGAAACCAGAGAAATTAAAAACTGGTTGGAGAAAAAGTCAGCCCTAATGCCCATGCTTGTTAGGTCATTAGTAGCTGACCTCCTCTATAACGTCCCCTGTATTTCAGAATCTACAACTCAAGATTTTCTCTGACCTTCTCTTTAAGTACTTGGCTGTGTCTTTCCTGAAGATAATTCTTTGAATGTGCACTTTTGACATATATATATTTTTTTTAAAAAAATGCAACTTATGGGCCAGAAGACAGCTCAAGAGGCTGAGCACATGCTTTGCATGCAGGAGACCTGGGTTCAACCTCCATCTCCACCATGGACCCCTGAGCACTGCTGGGAGAGAACCCAAGCATAGTGCTGAAAGTAGCTCCTGAGTACTGCTGGTTACAGACTAAAAATCAATCAATCAATCAATAAATGTGAATTATAGTAAGAAATATATATAAATAATATTTAAGTTGTATTTGTGTAACTCGATTATATGCAGCTAGATTATGGCAGACAAAATAATAAATTACTCAAATTTTGTTCTTTTAACTTACATGATCAAAATTTGGGCTGGAGCGATAGCACAGCTGGTAGGGCATTTGCCTTGCAAGAGGCCAACATGGCCGACCTGAGTTCGATTCCTCTGCCCCTCTCGGAGAGCCCAGTAAGCTACTGAGAGAAACTCGCCCACACAGCAAAGCCTGGAAAACTACCCGTGACGTATTTGATATGCCAAACACAGTAACAATTGTCACAATGGAGACATTACTGGGCCCACTTGAGCAAATCGATGAACAGTGGGAGGACAGTGACAGTGACAGTGATCAAAATTTAATGGAACTAGTTATTTTGGATAGTGGGCTAAATTTAAAGACTCAGAATTTGTCAATAATTAGACTCTTCCAAAGAAATATTTATATTTACTACGGACTTGACTCTCCAAAGTCAAGGGGTGGGCTGAGGGGATTGGGGGGGGTTTAGGGATACTGGGATCAGTATGGTGGAGAATGGGCACTGGTGGAGGGATGGGTATTTGATCATTGTATAACTGAAACCCAAGCACAAAAGTTTGTAAGTCTACAACTGTACCTCATGGTGTTTCACTAATAAAGTGTTTTTAAATATGCAATATGCATTATTGTCACACTCTGTGTGAATACTTTAATGGCAACTTTTCAAATGCACCATTTTCTACATATTTTCTGTGTGTTTTGGCCATGACTCTTTAAAATCAGGAAATCAGTTATAACATTTCTTAAAAATCACACATAATACATTTAAATGTTTTACTATCTGAAACTATAACATTCTTTGGGGAGGTTATAACCCTTTTGGATTCTCACCTTCCTTGTTATTTCATAAGGGATACATCCATGAGTGAGGTCTTGGAAATCTGGTAACCAACCAAGTTTCATGACACAGTGTAACTCCCTTAGTGATATGACATTAAAACCAGGAAAGTGAAGTTTCCTCTACTGTCTTTGCTCATGGCTGAGTTGGGTTTTTTGTGTGTGTGTTGTTTTGTTTTGTTTTTCACAAACACCACATAACGGTACTCCACTGGCCTAATAATCCTGACAGAAATAAGTGAGTAAACATAACCAGCATGGACAGAGAAGCTGGAGGAAAAGGAAGTTAACACACAGAGACAAAGATAAGTCCTCACCAACACCAATTTTACACCAGGTTATAAACAAGAATATTGGAAAGAGATTAGGACCTGGATGGAGATGCTTGTTTTCAGAGAATGTATTTTTCCTTTCAGCTATTTTTTTATTTCCTTGGTGTTGAAAGCATAGATTTCTCAAAGACAATCTAACCAATAGTCACATTTATTTATTTTTTATTATTTTGGCTTAGGGGCCAGCCATGCTTGGTGGCCCTCGGGGTTAACTCCTGGCTCTATGCTCAGAGATCACTCCTGGTGAGGCTCAAGGGATCATTTGCAATGCTGGGATCAAACCCAGGTCAAGCCTAGGCAAGGAAAATGCACTGCTCTTGTAACACCTCTCCAGCCCCTGAATCACCTTTTTATAGCCCTTGCCTCCTAAATCATGAGCTGAAGTTCTGCAGCAAAGATCAGTGATCAACACTATAGATCATTCTCTTATTAATATTTTAAGAATAATTAAATATGTCCAAAACACTTATGATTCTTTCTAGAAAACAAACACCAACTTATGTCAGTACCTATTTCTCATAAAACTTTATACTTGAAAAAATAAACTTTGTACTTGATCCTATTGTTTAGTTGAGGGAGCAAAACCTAGAATTTAATCTCCATACATAGTTTATAAAACCAAAAAATGGAGAACACAAACTAGCAAGAATATTGTTAACAAAGGTAACAATTGCTTTACCATCTCAAATTTTAAGGCCTAATGAAAATTTTGCTTTTAATATTTTCATTAGTATCAATTGGAATCATTTTAGCTATCGGGAGCCATTTATGTGTGTGCCCTTCACATCAACCTACCAACTTCCAAGAGAATTGATCAAGTTCTCCATATCAATTACACATCCAAGTATAACTCAGTCAGACAGGACATTAAAATATAAGCGGCCAGAGGAGACGAGATGACTCATTGAATCAAGCATTTAGAAACCCGAAGCTGTGAGTTTGATTCCCAGGGCCTAGACAAGCATTAAGTGTGATCCCAACAGCTCTGCTGTTTGAATCTCCAGCACCACAATCAATTTTCAATAGCACCACAGTGTGTAAGTACTACAATTTTAGGTACAACCCCCAGCAAGTACCACAACTTGCAAGCACCAAGCACTGTGACCCCTAGAAAGCATGACCTTACGCTGACCCCTCACCCCCAGTGAGCTCTACAATCAGATTGGGTATGATTACCAGAACTAAAGGACTGACCCCAACCACCAGCAAACACCCTGGCTAAGTATACTAGCATCATAGCTTAAGGTATGTTCTCCAGAATGCACCCCCACTAACTTTGAGGGTATCAAAATCAAGTTTGGATGTACCCCCAGTCATTGCAACAAGATCAACAGAGAGAAGGAGGGAGAAAGAATGTAGTGACAGAAAAGTGCCGAAGAGTAGTTAAAGTAAGAGATCAATTTGGACAAGAGTGTACATATAAGGCATGGTTGCAAAATAACATTACAGCTCCAGATATGTGAAACTTTTAGGGGTCTTATATCCTATAGTCATCACAACTCTGCTAGAATATTATAACTTCAGTTCACTCTTAGAGATTTTTTAAATAGGGGCACTTGGTGATCCACAGCCACCACTCCTGACAATACTCATTTCAACAGTTTTGTACTCAGAATGTGGCACCATTCAGGCCCAGAGATGCTGGAGGCTGCCAGGGTTACATTATGAATGCTTGGGGGTCACCAGGGTCACACCTGGTGGTGCTCAGGGATACTTGTGGTACCTAGGATTAAATTTGGGACCTCAAATGTGCAAGGCATGAGTTCCACCTCTTTGAGTTTTCTCTCTATCTCCGAATATTGCATTTCTAAAGAACAATAAAGAGTAAAGCAATATTTACTGCACTATTTATTTAAAATACATAAAGAGGAGCTGGAGTGATAGTACAGCGAGCAGCCAGTAGTAACCCCTGTGCATCACCGGGTGTGACCCAAAAGAGAAAACTAAAATGTAAAGAAGAAGAAAAGCTTCAAAATCTAATTTTTGTAACAAATTAGAAAAGAAATGATGGAGGCATAATATGATAACGTATGTCAAAGATGGAAAGAGTAAATTATATGCTGCAATATCAGAGAACATAACAAGGCAATTTTGCTTATGTGACCATTTCCTCTACCAGCAAAAATAGGTTGGAAAAAAGAAATCCAGGAGACATATTACTGCAACAGCCTGTGCCAATGGGAGAAATTCTTTAACCGTTCCTTCCTTTGTTGTTTTGACGACTGGGATTGCATGCACACTTGGTTTGTGGTACTTGTAGACTCCGGGGTCACTCTCTCAGTTACACTGCTTGCACATATGCTCATCGAGAAGGGCTGCATTCAAGCATGGTGCTTGTGCATGCTCTAGCTATGTACCTTCATGGGCTCACAATCCTGCCTACTAGACTAATACATCTTTAGTTGCTGCGCTTACACACCTGGCAGTGATGCCTAAGCTCACACATGGTTACTGTGCCACTGGGGCGGGTGCTGATAGAGAATGAGAGGTTATGAGGGTGTTATGAGGGACAGCATCAAAAATTGAACTTGATGCCTCATTCTGGGATGCTCCAGTTTATATTTTAAAGTGTGTCTTTCTCATTCATTTTTTCAAATTTGCAAATATGTACTTTACATTTCTCCCCATTCTTCAATTTTTATTTATACACATGATTTAAGACACTGTTAATAAATTTTCACAAATACATCATTCCAACACCACAGCCCCTACCAATGTGTCAGCATCCCTCCAATAATGTTCCAAGGTTCTCTCCCGTTCTCCAACCTTCCCTTTAATAGACTCAATTCTCAGGTTGTATTTTTAACTCCCAAATTGTGTTTCTTTATATTCACACATGAGAGAAATAATTCTGTATTTATCTATCTCTTTCTGACTGATGTCATTCAGCATGATACTCTAGTTCCATTAATGCAGTGGTGAATTGCATGATTTCATCTTTTCTTATGGTGAGTAGTATTCAGTTGTGTATATAGGCACAGTTTAGTTATCCACTCATCTGTTTTTTGCTACTTGGGTTGTTTCCATATTTGGGCTATCGTGAATAATGCTACAATAAATATAGGAGTGCTAATGTCTTTTTGAAATAGTTTTGGGGTCCTTAAATTAGATGCCAAGAAGTAGAATTGTTGAATCATATGAAAATTCAATTCTTAATTTTTTGAGGTCTCTTCACTGTTTTCCATAGAGCCAGAACCAGCTGACATTCCCACAAACTTCTCATGCAACACTGTGATATTGTGGATCTCAATATATGATTCTTTACCAAACATAACTATGCTTAAAATTTTTAAAGATAAAAATACAAAAAGTCACTTAAATGCTTAAACTCGGAGAGCCCGGCAAGCTACCGAGAGTATCTCGCCCGCACGGCAGAGCCTGGCAAGCTCCCCAGCACATATTCGATATGCCAAACACAGTAACAACAAAGTCTCCAATGGAGACGTTACTGGGCCCGCTCGAGCAAAATCGACAATCAACGGGAGGGCCTTTACCTTTACCTTAACATGAGAAAATGAATAATCATCTTTTATGTATATATTAGGTTTATCCTAGGTTTATGACATAGTTTAGCGTATGATAAATATTATTAAAAATTATACATTTAAAATAAAATAATAGTGGACAGGGAATATAACTCACCAGTAGAGCATTTTCATATGCAAACCCCTGAGTTGGATTCCTCGCAACACACAAACACACACAAAGATAAAAATGAATAAATAAATAAATAAACGCAATAGAGTCAGACACAATTTATATTTTTAATATAACTGCTCAATAATAGTATAGTGTTTGAAACCAGGTGAAGATTGCCATTACATGCAGAAAAAAAATGAGAAAATTTTAAACAACAAGCAGTAGCAGAGATTTGAAGTTGGAAAAACTCATGCTATCACTAACACTGCAAAGAAGATATTCATCAGCCATTTTTCCATACAATAACATCTGTTGGCTGGGAAGATGGTACAGGGGTTAGGGTGCTTTCTTTGTTCATGGCTGGCCCTGGATCAATCCCAGCATCTATACGATTCCTCAAGAACCATTCACAAGGAATCCCTGAGCACAGAGTCAGAAGTAAACCTCGGTACCACAAGATTTGGCCAAAAAACTTGAAAGAAAGAAAGGAAGGAAGGAAGGAAGGAAGGAAGGAAGGAAGGAAGGAAGGAAGAAAGAAAGAAAGAAAGAAAGAAAGAAAGAAAGAAAGAAAGAAAGAAAGAAAGAAAGAAAGAAAATTGTTAGGGTTAGACCACACCAAGAGAATGATAATTCACACTCCCTTGCCCCTTGGTCTCTCTTTTTCATGACACTAATAAGTCCTTGGTAGTCACTTATGTAAACATATATTTGTGTTTTCAGTCCTTATTATAGTGGGGCATAATTTAAATCCAACTCTTTAAACTGTGTGTACTTTAAGACCATTAATGTCCTGCTACATCAGGCCATAATTTTGATACTATTTTCTATTTGATTTAAGGAATTGGTTACAAGTTCTTAATTTAATTTCTTCTTGAATGATTAATTTGCAAAGAACCCTCTATTTTCTACTGGTGATTGTACTTACTCCTTCCACTTGTTAGTGACTGCTGCTGGAATTGAAAAACTCAGAGGAAGTATAATTCTCACTTGTGTATAGAGCAATCAACATTCCCCATTTTTCTGTACCCTTGCCCTGATGATCTTTCCTTCACAGAACACAGCAACTCTTATAATTGAGTTATAAGTCTAAAACACAGACAACCCTTTTCTAAAGCGCTCAAAGTCAGTTTGTTTTGAAACACATTTTTTAGAAGAATTTTTATTGGAGCTTTATGGCATATTCCCATCAGGCTTTATTACAAAATCCCTATAGTGACAGAGATATTTCTTCAATGTCGTGCATGGAACTTCACACAAAAAGGGATAAACAAAGACTACAAATAGCTTCACCTTTCTGCAGGTCACGTTCAGCTGCCAGATAAGTTCAAGCAAGGTCAGATTTTACTGCCAGATGAATTAGGAAATGCCATTCAGTTAAAAGAGCTTATTAAATTTCAGAATCCCAGATAAAAGATTTGGGATCTGTAAATATTAACCCTTTGTGTACTTTCTATCCATCCCCCCTACTGAAATTTAAGAGCTGTGGATATTTAAAATTTTTGTTGATATTCCTCACAACATCTAGAATAATGAAAGATACAAACTTTAATATATACCTGACAGGGAAAGGAGTGAGAATATAGTTCAGTAGTCAAGGACACAGGGGCTAGGATCCACACAGGGGGTAGGACCACAGCACCATATATATGTGTCTGTGGTCCTGGTGGCTCTTGAGTATCACAGGGTGACTACGTGGGTCCCCAGCAATGCAGGACCTGAGTAACTATGGTTGAGTATGCCTGGGAGTGACCACTAGAATACAGAGCATTGCTTGGGTGCAACTACCCACTTTAAATGTTTGTTAAATGAATGAACAAGATGCTATAGCTCTGACTGACAGGTTGCCTCATATTTTATGGCAGTATTTCTCTCTTGAAAATTTTAAATTATAACACAAGGTGGAGTAAAAGCTATGGATCCATGCAAAAAAACTAAAAATAAGAGAGAAAAAGCAAAATGACATATCTTTAAAGGCATTAAGCAAAAGTTATGAAAATATGAAGGCATAAACAATGAGGTGGAGGAAGAAAAGAGAAGCCATTTGTGAGAAGTAATAGAAATGGATGAACATACTTAAGTCTATATAATCATAGTATAAGGCTTAGTATCATTGTTACCATATAAAATCTCACAAATAACTCCCATTAAAGGATTACTGTTTGATTTTGTTTCCTTGCAATTGGAAACAACTAATAACCTAGAAGAATCACATAATTTCTCTGAGCTTCAAATATTTATATAGTAAACAATGAGTTAGATGAGATACTGTAAAAATAACTTTCAATTAAAATGAGTGGGGAGAAGAAGGGTGAGGATCAAAAATACAGCAAGTAAGACATTAGCCTTGCGCATGGTCCACCCAGATTTCATCTCCAGCATGCCACATGGTCCTCAGAGCTTTCCATGAGTAATTCTCGAGTGCAGAACTAGAATAAACCCCTGAGCATCAGTAGGTGTGGTCCAAAAAAAAACAAACAGAAAGGATTACAAAACCTGCAATTCTCAAGGTTTCAGTGTGCAGAGTCACATGTGAGGGTTGTTTCAACTCAGATAAATGAACTCCACATGACCGCCCATCCCTCAGTTTTTTATTTAAAAAGATTAGTGGGAACTGAGGATTTAACTTTATAAGAGGAAGATGATGCTCTTCCTCTGTGAGAATCACTGATTGTAAGATATTATAGGGTAGCAATGATACTAAGCCTTATACTATGATAATATAGATGTAGGTATGTTCACCCATTTCTATTACTTCTCACAATCACCAGTTTGAGAATCACTGATTTGATATTGCCATAATTCATAAGGCACTCCTGAGCCAATGTACAAAGTCTTGGGCCCTCTGCAAATTATTTGATTTTATCATCTATAAAAACATGTACAAACTTTGATTTTATTGACAATCCTAAAAATATACATCTTTCTAAGGGGAAAAGAATGAAATAATGGTTCTTCTTATGGTGAAGCTGATTTAACCAGAAAGCTAACTCTCTTAAACAATACTCACATTTAATATTGTTTCAGAGACAGCAGAGACAGATCTCATGGAAGAGAAATTTAAGTTTCTGTTTTTTTCCCTTTAAATACTCTCATTTATGCTTCTTGTTTTCACAGCCAAAAGTCTTTAACTTCAAGTGACTTGGCAAAGCCTATCTATGTCCAACTGAGTTTAAGGCTCTACTAAAGTTTTTCACTTCCCTGAAAACAAGTTTCTATGAACTAAAATCTTCACAGAATAATTTTGATTGCTCTCACCAGTGCCAAAGAGAAGCTACACTGCTTGATTTTAAAACAACAACAACAAAAAGATCTAAACTATTACAGGGTGGGGGGGTGTTTCAAGTGGAGCAGGTTCAAAAGTAAAGTCTCAAGAAATCTAGAGCCACCAAATAAAAAGAATGGCTTCTATGGGAATAATTATTACTTCAAAGAAAGTAAATGCCATTCTTCACTTAGAAAAGACAAGAAAATAGGTGTAAATCGTTCTAAGTGTTTCATAGCTCACTACAAAATTGCTTGGAAAAATATTTTACTACAAAATAACAGGTTGGCAAATTTATCCACAAAATTTTGGGTGAGAAAAAAAAATGTGTAGAGACAAAGGATAGCGTTGGGTGATACTTTCGGCAATTGATCCATGGGTGATTGGTTGTCATCTATAAATATGGTGTGACAAAGCATATAAAGAACACTCCGTGTACATTTCTGGGTCATCTGATGTTCTTCCAAAATGAACAATGGATCCCTGAAAACTGAACTATGTGTGATACCATAGCCAGGACAAAGAAGATGGAAAAGGAAGGATTAAAAGGTTGACGGTGATTTTTTTTTCCTGAAGCCAATTTATTTTTGTTAGAGTTAAAAGGACTGCCTCCAGGCTGGTGTAAAGCAGTCTTCCCAGGAAGCCACATTCATCATACCAAGAAACAGCACCACAAAAGAGACAGCATGATAAATACCTAGTTTGGGGATCCTAGTATAAAGTGTCCAGAAATAAGGCTAAGAATTTCTTTATCTCCCTAAAGCCCAATAATAATCAAGCTCAAATAATATTCTCAGTAAAGTTTCCTTCAAGACACCCAATCTAATGATTTAAGACATTAAATATGTGAATTTACATGATGTTTCATCAAATTTTTAAAAGGTTTATAGAGTTGTCCTCTGATTTTGAACACACATGCAAGTTATTTGCTATGGGGATTGCTTTCTTTACAAAGTCTGTGCCCTTGACCCAATCCCATTGATCAATGTCAGGCCAAGTGAGGTCTCCGGCAAGGGACAACAGGATCCCCTCACACCCAAATTAGGCTTTTGAAACGAAAACTCGGTCCTATAGTCCAGACTCAGACTGACTTGGGTTTTAATTTTATCTCCAAACTTAAATTTGTAAGACCTTAAATGACAACCTCTGGAAACCCCAATTTCCTCCTGCTCAAAACAAAGTTAATTATGAATCAGGCCTCATAGGATATTTATGAGTGAAATTTGTTATATTAGACATAAAGTGTCTATGTTTGGCACTTTATATGTGTTCAACAAATGAGAAATTTTTATTACAGAAATTGTCTTAAACTGTTTTGCTAAATAAATTCACCGTGTTCTCTTTCTTCCCATTAAAGTATAAGAAATGAATCCCAGTACTCCTAACTGCTCTCCACAGTTGACAGCATTACAGAAAACCTGTAGGATACTCTTTCTGACTGCTGTTTCATGTTTAACAAAAATCAGAAAGGTTTGTCCCGAAACTTCATTCTGACAGCTTTTATTGTGAAAGCTAATTACTGGGGGGTGGGGGGTCTGGAGGGGAAATGGGGTGGCAGGGAATTAGGAAGGAACCAGGATGTGTCTCAGGGGTGAAAGCATATGTATGAGACCTTGAATTTCTTGAATTTGGTCCCTGCACAGAAGAGGATAAGGAAGAGGAGAAGGTGAATGTAGAAGAAGAGGAAGAGGAGGAGGAAGAGGAGAGGAGAAGGAGGAGGAGGAGGAGGAGGAGGAGGAGGAGGAGGACGCAGAGAAGATTTTTACTGACAAATTAAGTATCAAAATTAGAAATGGTTGTGAAGAGAGTCACAACTACCTAGAAAGTACTGTATATAGATAACCTTAAGGATATATTTTAGGGCTGGAGTGGTAGTACAGATGGAAGGGCATTTGCCTTACTCGCAGCCAACCTAGGTTCAATCCCCGGCATCTCATATGATCCCCCAGGAGTAATTCCTGAGTGTAGAGCCACGAGTAACCCCTGAGCATCTCTGGGTGTGACCCCAAAAGTCAAAAAAAAAGATATATTTTAGCTGATTCTGTCTAAACAAGCTGGAAATGGAAATTAATGTTTCATATGATGGGCAACACCACCCCCCAACTCCTTTGGATAATTGGATAATCCAGGAGGCACCAATAAATTTGGGTCCAATTGAAGAACTGGAGCACTTTCTGTTCTTGTGCTTAAAAAAGTAGATTTCAGGGATGTATTAAGTATATGTTTTATATATAATGTGTTTGAGTATGTGTGTGTGTGTGTGTATGTGGTACAGGGGTGGTAGATCAAAGAAGTTTGATAGAATCTATTAAGCAATGCATTTTGGATGCTGCCTATGGAAGAAATATACCAGAAAATTCTAGTCAGCAAACCTCAATGTCAAGTAAACATGCTTACCCTACATCAAAAGATTGATAATGAGTATCTGTATATATTCCAAGGGGCCCCGGCGAGGACAGCCAGGCGTGGGAGCAGGAGACTCTGCGCTGTTCTCTTCCAGGAGTTGGGTTTTATACTCTCTGGGTCTTGGCCATTGATGGGATTACATGGCGCCAGTGTCCAGTTGGTGGGTGTGACCCCTGACCACTGGAAGATGGAGGATCTGGGTGGAGGATGCTCAGCCCCGATCTGAGAAGGCTTGGAGATCTCAGCCCCAGGAAACGCATGTCTGTGTTCCTCAACCAGTTCCTTCATGCGTGTGGAGAGTGGTCTCAGCATGGTTGTGGCTGGTTCTGGAGGTCTTCGGCTGTCGGGGCTCTGCTCAGGGCGGGGAGGGAAACTCAATCAGCCCCCTTCCAAGGGGCCTCTGCAAGAACAGCCAGGTGCGGGGGCAGGAGACTCTGCCTGATTAAAATAAAATGTTTTATATATAAAACTATTACTTCCCTTTTTAGTGTCTTTAAATTTAAATTATATAGGACCAATAGACTGTATTGCAGATAGGGCACATGCCTGGAATGTGCCTAACCTGGGTCCTGTTTCTGGCACCATGTGGTACCCAAGTATCACAGGGTGAAGCCCTAGAGGCCCCCAAGCACCATGGATGTGGCTCTGGAAGCTGCCAGCAACTCAGGGTGTGGCCCAAATATCCCTCAGAAAGCAAACACCAAGCATCATTGCATCCTCAGACCTCAATATTGAACTGTCTCAGGCCCAGTGGACTGAGAATCACTGTGGGGCCTTGGTACCTCTAGGGAGGCAAAAAAAATTATGATAATTAATGCTATAACAGCAAGAATAAATCCTAATGTAAATAATGGATGGGTAAGTTATATCTGCTGGTCTTGCTGAAGCACATAGAAGGGTTTCTTCAGCATTATGCAAGTATCCTTACTCACCAAGTCCCTACTTAGGGTTCTAAATTTAAAGGAAGGGAGCTAAATTAGAGCTAATTTAGCAAACTGGTAGATTCTTGATTTTTTTTAAATTTATTTACAACTATGTTGAGTTGCTATATAAAAGAGTGCTCCCTGTGGTATAAGAACCAGGATGGGTGTAAAAAGATAAAAGGGATAAGAGGGGTCAGATAAAGCAGTAGAACTTCTTTAATGTTTCTTCGGTAATTTGATTGACCCAACGTCATCAAAAGGCTTTGTACATATATAGATTCCTAAGATCAACAACCAGTATTCAAATGCAACAAGTTTGGGATAGGACACAAAAAAACTTTTTTTGGTTCCCAGCTATTTCTGGTGGGTAGCCAGAATTAAGAATATTGATGCCAAACCTTACGATCAATTCTAAATGCAATGCAAGAAAAAAAATGTGAGCCAGGTTTTCCAATAGCCACATTTTTAGAAAACAAAACATCTTAATAATGCATTTTATTGGTTTAAGAAAACATTTATTTAAATTGATTATCTAGGGCTGGAGTGATAGCAGAGCTGTAGGACGTTCGCCTTACAAGCGGCCAACATGGCCGACCCGAGTTCGATTCTTCCACCCCTCTCGTAGAGCCCGGCAAGCTACCGAGAGTATCTCGCCCCATGGCAGAGCCTGGCAAGCTACCCATGATGTATTTAATATGCCAAACACAGTAACAACAAGTCTCATGATGGAGACGTTACTGGACCCGCTCGAGCAAATCAATGAACAACGGGAGGACTGTGGGACTGTGGGATCTAAGATATTATCATTTCAACTTCTAACTAATACAAAAAGCATTTCTGAGACCAGAGCAATGGTATGGCAGCAGGGCATTTGCCTTGTGCAGAGCTGACTCGGGTTCAATCCTGGCATCTCATATGGTCGCCCGAGCACTGTCAAGTGTAATCCCTGAGTGCAGAACTAGGGTCACTCCTGAGCACTGCCAGGTGTGGCCCAAAAACACAAAAACAAAAGCATTACTAAGGTGTTTTAATCCCTTCTATTCCATAGATCTTTGAAATTAGGATGTTTTTCAGTTACACAGAATTAACATTTGAGATAACTCACTGTGTTTTATCAGCCACAGACTGGCTACTATATTGAGAAGAGCAGGTACAGAGTGTTAAGTGACAAACTTTCTCAGTCTTAGTAATACAAGCTCTCTCAAAGACGGAATTATTTCTTGATGATTCAGAACCATTAAATACTTACATAACTAAGTTCGATCCCTAGCCTCACCAAGAGTGATCCCTGAGTGCAGAGCGAGAAGACCCAAGCACTGAAGGGTGTGGCCCAAAATTCAAAGGTGGGGGGAGAATAAAATAACATGGAAAACACAGAATGAGTATAACTCTTAACTGTAAAGTTTATTTTTACTATAAATTTAAAAAATCACAAAAGAAGAGTGAAATTTAGGCTTTTGTTCCCATGAAGGTAGTCAGTTAGAGAATTCAATTATATAAGAGTAAAAGTTATCCACTATGAAATTCATTTTTCAACCCAAAGATAGAATTCTCCGACAATTCACGTTCACATTTTTGGAAAGCTATGATAGTAGAGTATGGAATAGAAATACCTTTAGAGCAAAAGAAATGGCCTGGTATAAAAGCAACTTGTAGAAGCATTTCCAAATGTTTTAAGCTGTGCACACACTTTTTGCATTTATCACGCTATTATGTTAGTGAAAACACATTTTGGAAGCTGAAATAATAAGTCTGAACAAAGAGCTTAACATAGAACTGATGCACATTATCCTTTGGGAATTCAACCAATGTGTGTGTGTGTGTGTGTGTGTGTGTGTGTGTGTGTGTGTAAAGACTTCAACAGTAAAGGAATATCACAGCTCAAAGTGCTATAAATCAAATAAAATACTTGTGAAAGAAAGTGCCTTAATTTCTCACCAAACACTGTATCAATGAAAAAAAATCAAAATAGAATAAATTCAATGGAAATGTGTGAGGTATCAGATTTCAGACTTTTACTACACAGTACTTAAAAAAAAAAAATCTATAGGAGCCCAGTGTTACACATCAAACCTAAAGCAAAACTTAAATACCCACATGAATTTAACATATGAAATACATTTTCCTCTTACCTAATGACCACAGTTGGAACAAACCTTTACAAACATTGAGAAAGTCATAATTCAATGTAAAAAAATTTACATGCAAATTCATAGTGATTCTTCACCTAAAGGTACAACTTTCACTTAATCTCCCAATAGAGGTGCTAGGTTTTACTGCTCTGTCTTCTCTATCTTTTCATAGGTCAGAAGTGGCCACTTAAGGCCAGGGACAAAGTCCAATGGTAAAAATACATTCCTACCATTTCAGCATCTCTCTTCCTCTTTCTCTTTCTCTCTCTCCCGGTCATTCGCTTACTCACACAAACACAAACACAAACACACACACACACACACACACACACACACACACACCATGGCCAATGAAATGAAATTCAGGAGCTAAATCAGAAACAAGCAATAACTTGAAAACACACATTGCTGAAACAGTATATTGATGATAAATGAATTAACAGATTTTTTTGTAGCTCCTTTATGAATAAATCCAAAATTTGAAGACAGACCAGATCATTTTTAATAAAGGAAACCGATATTTAACCTGTCTCTAAATAACTTTAGTAAATACTTTCATCATGGAATAGAAACCAATAAAAACAACAATGATTTTTAAAAAGTAAAACAAATTCTTTGAAACCTCTCCTTCCCTTCAAGGCATCACGAAGTTACGGAAATTAAATGAGTCAGAAAGAGAGGGACTATACTCATTTGTAGAGTATAAAATAACATAACATGAGACTGACACCCCAGGACAGTAGACACAAGAACCAGGAAGATTTCTCCATAGTTCGAAGCCTGCCTCATGAGTAGGAGGAGAAGGCAGCTGGAATAGAGAAGGGATCACTAAGAAAATAATGGTTGGAAGGATCAGTCAGGATGGGTGCTGAAAGTAGATAAAGGACCAAAAGTGATGGCCTCTCAGTATCTATGTTGCAAACCATAATGCCCAGAGGCAGAGTGGGATGGGGGGGATGGGGGGTGGGAGGGATACTGGGATCCATGGTGGTGGAAAATGGGCACTGGTGGAGGGATGGGTATTTGATCACTGTATAATTGAAACCCAAGCACAAAATTTGTTAAGATTACAACTGTACCTCATGGTGTCTCACTAATAAATTTTTTTTTAAAAAAGCAGAGCAAAAGTATGTGAGAAATTGTCTGCCATGGAGACAGGAGGCAGGTAGGAAAGGCAGGGTTTACTGGCAAGATTGGTGGTGGGGAATGTTCACTCGTGGAGGGATGGGAACTCGTGAAGAATGCATGATTGTAACTCAAACATCAAAGCTTGTAACTGTATCTCACAGTGATTCAATAAAATAAAATTTTAAAAAAAAGTAATGGAAGTTATCCCAGATACGCTGCTTTACTCTTGCAATTTGTCTTCTAATCCAAGAGTTCTCATCCAAGTCATTCCCTGAAATTTTGAAGTTGGGTCTGAAGAGACTCAGTTAATTTCTGGCCAAGAGTATATTAAACTGAGTTTCAGCCATCCTGTTAGCCATGATTTTACTTATTAGAGTTTAGCTCAATAAGAGGAAATGAGATCTCCTTAAATCACTTGTTCTCGCCATACTTCTTCCCATAGGAAGGAGTTCTTTGCATAAATATTTCATCTAGAAAAATCTTCTCTCAGCCTACTTAGATTATTTCTATTCTTCCTTATCTCAATTCAATAATTCTTTTTTCAAGAAACTTTTCCTTACCTTTCCACTTATAAAATTGAAATTAGGACTGAAGAGATAATACAGACGTTAAGACTCTTGCCTTGAACATAGCCAACCCAGTCTTGATCCCTGAACCACATATAGTCCCCAGAGCACAGAGCCAGGAGTAATCCCTGAGCATACCCTATATACTTCTCAAGCTTCACTCAGAAACATTAAATTAAATTTCAACAAATAGTACTAGCAAAACATAAAGGTACAATTATTTTCCAACTTTTATTTTATTAAAGCACCGTGTGTTACAAAGTTAGTCATAGTTAGGACTTTGACATTCACTGCTCCATCTCTAATCCCACCACCAGTGTCAACTTCCCTTCACCAGTGTTCCCAGGTTCCCAGATTCCCTCACCTATGACCATCCTCTAGTTCCTGCCTGACACCTTTTAAATCTAGTTATTAACGTTTGGGTCTCATGATTTCAGGTTTGGGTATTTGTGTAAACACAAAAAGGGGCAGCAGCACTCTATCTCTCCGCTACTCATGTTCAGTAGTCTCACACCACTTCCCCCACCCTGGGGAGGTCAATGGCGAAGGGAGAACGAAGGAGGAACGAGGGCCAAGCTGGTTGGTGTCAGTTGCAGTTTACACCTCCGTTTTGTGTTTACACAGGTATTTAGCTCTATCGTTCTTTAAACGCCGTTGATGTACCTGAATCCCCTTGATCTTTTCCCCACATTCCTTCTCATCTAGCTCTTCTCCCCTACACCATTCACTCTGTTTCTTTCCTTCTCTCTATACTCTGGGCCAGAGGGTGATCTAGGCTTTCCCTATTTAAACCATTGCAGATAATGCAATTTTTTTATTGTGGTGCCTGACATTAAGCTTTCGCCAGACATGGCATTCACTTACAGTATCTATTTATTTCAAATAAATAAAATAATTTTACTTGTAAAATAATAAGTAAAGAAATAGATAAAGAACCACACCACACCATCTTTTAGGGTTGGGTGGGAGAGTGTTAGGCCATTCTGGGTGGTGCACAGGAATATACTGGCTGTGTACATAGGAGTTGTTGCTGAGGTGAGCAGGGACCTTATGTGGAACAAGGCATTGAACCTGCAGGTCCCTGTATAATCTCTTAGGTATGAAGTATCCTTCTCTAGAAAACTTTGGTTGATATGTATAACTTGCTTTGAATGACCCTTTTGCTTTTTCCCCTCTCCAAATTGTAATTTATGTGTTTTTATTGCTTTTGTTTCTTTTTGGATTTTGTATATGATGTACAGGGCTTACTTCTGGCTCTGCACTCAGGAATCACTCCTGGCAGAGTTCAAAAGACCACATGAGATGCTAGGAATTTGAACCCTGATTGGCTGTGTGCAAAGCAAGTGTCCTACCTATTGTGCTATATCTCCAGACCCTGTAATTTATATTTTTATTTTACCAAGCCTACACTGACTCCAATCAAGGCTTAATCTCAAATCTGTTTTCCCCCCTTACCACCCACTCTCTTTCCTTTCTCTAACACACACACACACACACACACACACACACACACACACACACAGTCTCTCTGTCTCTGTCTCTGTCTCTCTCTGTCCCTCTCTCTTTTCTCTCTCTCATATATTGTGTCACCCCCCCCAGAGTGTCACATACCACTCCAGATTTAAATGCTCTCTGTAAATAACAAATATTCTCTTTCCAAAGTCCCTTAAGGACTATTCATGAGCTACCTCTGCAATCTAAGTAAGAACTACAAGAGTCAGTCCAAGCACAAAACTCCCTCTGCTCAAAATATGTCAGTAGGGTATCACCACAAATAATATTGCCAAGTAAGTGTCTACAGGCATTCTAGCCAATCACATCATTACTAACAGGTTGAGAACAACACAAAACACAGATGGATTCATGTAATAACCGAAGTAATTTAATTTTGGTCTGATTTGGAGGTCACACCACTCAGTGCTTGAGAGTCACTCCATGCAATGCTGAGTTTCAAACCCAGGCCTCCCACTTGCTAAACAAGCACTCAACCCATTGAGCTATCTCTCTGCTCCCCCCCTTAAGTAATTTAAATATGTTATCATGATAGTAAATGGTACAGAAACAAATTAAGGAAGAAAACATAGAAAAAAGAAAAGCATCTTCATCTGGGAAGAGCTTTTTATTTTTAAGTAGAACGAGCAAAGGTATTCTATGGTGATATAATAACATCATATGAACAGAAACCTGAGTGAGATGAAAGGGTAAGATGTGTAGAGCAAGACCGATGTAGAGAGAACAGCAGCTGTGTGCTTGGTTCTGTTAATGAGCAGCAAGGAGGCCAGTGTGACTAGAAAGAAAAGAAGGAGAATGTAAGAAAAGATCAGAACGTCTGATCTGAGAGTCAGATCACACAGGATCTTGTAGGTCATTGTAAGAACTGGCTTTTACTTTGAGTGGGATATAAGTCTACAGGATAATTTATGTTTTGAAAGCACTGTGTTTGCTGCTTGGGATAATACTTGAGGTCAAGAATAGCAAAAAAGGACATTGGTTTAAAAGCCCTTGCAGGAAATTATATTAACTATATCAGTGATCTCAAACCATGATGTGTTGATAATGAAAGTCAATCACAAAGAGAAACAAGGAAAAAAAACTCACAAACACTTGGAAATTAAACAACTTCCTACTGAATAGAACCAGAGCGATAGCATAGTGGGTAGGGCGTTTGTCTTACACACAGCCGACCCAGGTTTGATTCCTCCGCCCCTCTCAGAGAGCCTGGCAAGCTACCGAGAGTATTCTGCCCACATGGCAAAGCCTGGCAAGCTCCCCATGGCATATTAGATATGCCAAAAATAGTAACAAGTCTTACAATGGAGACCTTACTGGTGCCCACTCAAGCAAATCTATAAACAACAGGAGGACAATGCTACAGTGTTACAGTGCTACTACTACTGAATAACTAGTGGTTAGAAGAGGAAATAAGGGGCAGAGTGGGAGTAATGGGGAGCTGGAGTGATAGTACAGAAGGTAGGGTATTTGCCTTGCACATGACTGACCTGGTTTTGATCCACAGAATCCATCATGGTTCCTTGAGCCCTGCCAGAAGTGAATTCTGAGAGGAGAGCCAAGAGTAAGCCCTGAGCACGAATGTGCCACCCCCCAAAATAAATAAATAAATAAATACAATTTTTGAAATTAAAATATAAAAGATGGATATATAAATTTGGCAGTCGTCTATGGTTTTATGAATTAAGATCAAAAGAGTGACCATACATAGAGAAGAGACCCAGGGAATGCAACCTGAACTTCTCAGTCTTTAGGTGTGAAACAGCGTGATACTACAGAAAAGACAAACCTCTCCACCCACTCCAGATGAACACCCTGGTGGCCATAAACTTTCAGAAGAAAAACTCAGGTACACAAGAATAGGGTCTGAAGACGCCAGGTCACATGGTGGCGAACAGGGTTCGTCCCTTCCCATCTCCTTGACCCTTCGGGATGCTGGCTGTCATGCCCACAAAGTAACTCTGGGCCATATTTAAGTGCATCACCAGCCTTGATCCAGAGACCAACAAATAAGTCTCAAAATGGATTAGCTCCCTACAGAGATGTCCCTGGACCCTAATCATTTACATGTTTAGAATTCTAGGAGCGTGCAGCCACTTTTGTGGACGCACGACCTCTCAAGATATTCATATTAAGCAATAGAAAATAAATTATCTAGAATCTGTCTGTAACAGGCAGGTTTGAACAGTGGTGAGAAAATTCTAAATAATGGTGGTGGAAAAGTGTAATGGTGGTGGGATTGGTGTTGAAATATTGAATGTAATCAATTAATGTGAACAACCTATAAAAATAAAATATTTAAATTATTAAAAAATATAATAAAGCTTACTTATAAAAAAATAAAAAAATACAAACCAATGGTACAGAAAAATAGTATCCTAGAAGACAAGAAAAGAAAGTACTTCACAGAAGAGGACTGTCAAATGCTACCAAGAAGCCAAGAAAGTTAAAGACAAAACTGACCATTAATCAGACATTGATTAACTTACTGCTGGTTCTTGCTTGTTTGTGGTGTGGAGTTTACCACCCAGCATTCCACCACTAAACTACATCCCTGACCCCAACCCACCAGTAATTTTGACAAGAGAATTTTTCAAGAATCTTAAAACCTGATTGGAATGGTTTCCTGATGAACTAGAAGCAGAACAAAAGATGAGCGAATCTAGACTGCTTTACTTGATCTTTCTTCTGGATGTCTTTTCTTGCCTCAAGTTTCATCACAATCTCCCTCAACATGATTCTTGCTATCTTAGGTCACTGAGAGTAAAAGCAATTAGAAAGGAACATCTCCAAGTTGCCATCATGACTTTTAACCTCCTAACTGAACCATAAAATTATTCGACATGAAATCAGTTATGTGTATGTTTTTATGCAATGTTGCTTGCACTGCAGGAATGTAACTGGAAAAGCACTGTATTAAACAGGTTTATACTTTTTCTAGGTGGGGATAATATAGGATACTAGGGACAAGGACAAAATAATTACTTAGGGGGCGAGTGGGATACAATGAGATACTACAGAGGATAGGGTGCTTGCCCTGAAAGTATAAGAATAGTCATGTTGTCAGAACCAGTTCCTGTTTGTCCATAGATTCCAAGATGGTGGCAGATAGAAAATTGATCACTGTCTCTCTGTCTGTCTCTGTCTCTCTCTGTCTCTCTCTGTCTCTGTCTCTCTGTGTCTCTATCTCTCTGTCTCTCTGTCTCTATCTATGTCTCTTTCTGTCTTTCTCTGTCTCTGTCTCTCTGTCTCTCTCTGTCTCTCTCCCTCTCTCTCTCCTTCTCTCTCCCTCTATCTCTCTTTTTCCTGTTCTGGGACCACAACTGGCTGTGTTTGTGAGACCATGCACTGCTAAGGATCAAACACAGGATTTACACATGCAAAGCATGGGCACAGTCTTTTTGCCTACCCCTTCCAAATACTCCCTCATATTTGGGGGGAAATGTTCATGAGATCCTGGGGCATCCCCTCTCCTATTCTAGGACAAATGGTCAAGCAATTCAATACAAGAGCTTGAAGAGGCAGTTCTGTTTAAGCCCTGCAGTGCCAGGGATTACTCTAACTACTCCAGGAGTGCTCAGAGACCTCCCAGTTTATACCCAGGCAATGCTTAGGGTACCATGTGTTACTGGGGATCAAACCAGGTTCAGATGCATGCAAAGCATAAAACTTAATTTCTGTACTATCTCTCCAATCCCCATTTTCTCTTAAAATTCAGAGATTTACTCAAAGCATGCAGTTTCCCTCAACTATTAATTCTACATCTTACCTCTACACTTACCCCAAAACTCCCATTATGGTCTAAATTATCCCTGAAGTAACAGGTATGGAAAGTAGCATGTTATCTATGAAAATGTAACTTTCTGTTTTCACTCTTTGATAAATCTTTAATTGGAAAACATTGCTTTCAATCTATGCTGTATATTATCTTCCTCATAGTACTCAATTGTTATCTCTTCACAGAAAAGAGACTCGACTTTAATCAATGTTAAGTCCTGTATCTCCAATACACTAAGCATGACCTATAGCTCAAATTCATATTATTTTTTAACTACCTTTTGAACAAAGCATCATCATTGACAATGGGGAAAACACATAAGAAGAATGTTTTCTACCAAATAGGCAACAAGCTAACTTGGCATAGATGAGAGAGTTTAAGAAACAGAACAATACAAAAGGAGGGACAGAATTATATTACCTCATTGCTCAAAGACCTAAGTTGGAACTGAAAGGAAAAGAACCCAAAACCAAAAAAGCTGGTATGGCAGAAAGTCTATAGACTTTCAGAAATAGTTTAATAAAATATTCAAATTTATGTTGTCTCAAGTAAAAAGAAATTCTGCAGAGATAGAAAGTGTCCTTTCTGTTTGGGAAATGCTGTCAAGATTAATGACTCTAGGTGACTACCACAATCATGCCAAATTAGCATGCTATCCTGGAACGCACAAAGCCACAAGTAAGAGCTTAAGCCCAGAACAAGGGTCAGAACAGTCGCACGCTCCCATTGGGCATAACAATTTTCTGTGATCTTACGAAAGAATCTTTAGATCAACCTATAAACCCCATAGGACCTGGACCCTAATAAAGCCCATGGCCTATGAAAGTTATTCATAAAACTTGTCTGGGAAGGCTATACAAATATGTTGTCCCAAGCACTGTGAAACTGAAAGTTACAATCTATGCCTTGGGGACTATCTACTTTTTTAACAGATCTTAAAACCATCTTTGTATGTTAGAATTTTTCAAAGGAAAAGTAGTCTGATGTAGTAGACATATTTCAACTATTTCGAATTTCTGTGTAATTAATTCTGTACCATCACAGTAATAACTACTTCAAATTGTAGTATAGATACTGAGTTAAGGATTGAATGTGCATTATCCATTGATCATTACATAAAAATAGAGCATATTAGTATTTCTATTTTAGACAAAATGAAACTAATGTTTGTATAAGTGAAATTACTTCCTGAGTCAAAATAATCATTAAACTGGCACAGTCAGGAATAATACCCAAGCATCTCTGACTAGTAAGTGTGGGCTGACAAAAACTATATGTACATGAGCTTACATCTGTAAAAACACTGAGTTTTCTTCTGCATTACCAATGTTCAAAAGAATTGTATTGGACACCATAACAACCTCTACTAATCAATCAGATGCTCAATGATTGACCCTATAAAACTGACCAAAAAATGTTGTCTGCCAAATATTCCATTTAAATGTATTTAGTATGTCAAAAGGAATCAAAACTATTGTGTGTGTCTTTGTTGAAAATTAATGAGGACCCAGCATATTGAGAAACAAAAGTAAAGCCAGTTTTAGGATCACTAATTCCCTTCAAACTTTCTATAGAGCCAATGATGGGCCTCTGACTGCATTATGATTAAACATCTATGCTATTTCATATACTCAAACTCACAGTTATTATTTCTGATATAGTGATGTTGAAAGAAAAATAAGCTGCCAAATGATTGACTAAATTTCAGGTTCATCATTGGGTCTCTGGAGAACCTATTAAAAAAGCTATACTTATGCATTCATTAACCTAAGGTATTATTGGAAAAGGAGCTAGTATATTAATAAATATTCTACTTATACTTACTATGTAAAATTTATGCTATGCTATAATAGAAGAGAAAATAACAGTAAGCATTGTCCAAGGCAGATCATATGGAGATATAAAAAAATTAAACCTTACAGGCTAGAGAAAATTAGCAATAGCAATTCATGCTCTAAAGGTAGAATGCTTTTAAATATCTTCTAAAGAAGACTTCTAAGAATATAAAATGTTATAATGCGGGTTAAAGGGAAGCACAAAACTATCCAACATAAAACCTTTGATTTTTTTTTCCTAGTTAAAGTAAAGGTCTATGATATATTGCAGAAAAAATTTCTTGGTTAAGACTTCATTCTCTCCATTTCTTCTTCCCAACGTTCATAAGCTCTGATTCTCAAGGTACTCTCTCAATAACTAGTTACATTTATGAAGTAAGTTAAGGAAGAATATTTGAATTTCTTTATGAAATATATAAACGTATACATATGTCTTTATTTTAAAGTATTTTAGCAAAGCGCATCCCAGTTTCATTTTATAGATTTGCATTACTTGGAAGTTGCCCCTTCAAGGAGAGCTACCAAATTGGGTTTTCAAAGAACTGAGGCTTGAGGACCTCGGGGTCCATGAAGTCCCAGCCTAATCTTTTCTCTGCTGCGCTGACATTGAAGCAAAACCTTATGATAGTGACACTCATGCATATCTGGTCATCTGAAATTCAGGTTACTTATTTATTGTTATTAAAATTCCTTTAGAATTATGTTGTTCAAATTATTTAGCCTTGCTCCCCACTATTTCCTCATCTGTGAAATCAAATTGATTAAAGCATGAATAAGTAAATAAGATACATTTAGAAATTTAATAAGAAATAAGGAGGATGCATGTCTAATGATTTAAAAAATGACTAAGTACAATAAGAGATTTAAAAATCCCACAGCTGTGGAGCCAAGTTCTTTGTTAGGCATGCCCAACTTTATAAATCCATAAAAATCTCAACATCTGACCCATTTCATTTTTACAAGAGAAGGGGCCATTACACTGTAAAATATGCGTAAAAAGCTGCAGCATTCAGAGGCATTAGGCAGTTTAATTTCACATTTGCTTCCGCTGTCTTCTGCTTGAGGGACAGGCTGGAGCACCTGCTGCCACAGCTCTGCTCCTGACAGCACCCACCGCCCGCCTTACCCAGCGGGGAAGCGTCCCGAGCTTCTACCTTAACCGCCGCGACAATGCTGCCATCTCCCGTTCGCTGCGCAGAATGTGCTGCTTTGCCCTCACAAGGAATGCCCAGTGAAATCAGGTAAAATTAAGAACTGGGGGTTGCTGATGCTTTTTTTTTTTGGTGGTGGGGGGTGGTCACACCCGGAGATGCACAGGGGTTACTCCTGGCTCTGCATTCAGGAATTACTCCTGGCGGTGCTCAGGGGACCATATGAGATGCTGAGAATCGCACCCGGATGGCCGAGTGTGAGGCAAGCGCCCTACCCGCTGTGCTATCACTCCTGCTCCGGTTGCTGATGCTTTTATAATTTTTTTTCTGGACAATAAATCAATTTTACTCAGAATAGTGATTTCCTAGTTTTCTTCTAGCTGTTTTAAAAATTAAAATTGCTTTGACTTACTATTGGTTTACACTACCTATCATTTTTTTTGTTTTGATTAGGGGCCATACTTGGTGATGCTCAGGGCTTACTCCTGGAGCTGTGACCTGGAAACACCCGCAAATGTGAGTTGGTGAGCCATATGTGGTACCCAGAATTGATCCCAAGTTGGCTGCAAGGCAGGCGCCCTACCCACTGTGCTATACTATCTCTCCAGCCTCAATATAGATCAATTTGGAAAGAATAGTCCTACATCTCTATATGCATACAACCTCTATATGTATAAACCTACATCCAGAGTTGTAATGACATTCCCGTTATCAAGGAGATGTGCCTTTGACAGAAGCTATTCGAGGGAAGCTTTGGAGTCTTAAACATTAACTTCTTAGTTCCCGTTTTTCTGAATATTGTTTTCATATAACCTAAATTTCAACTCTCTTCTCTGTACAATAAAACATGAATAAAGCATTAAAAACAATTGTTCTGTTGAATTTTAATTTATACATCTCTAGTGAATCCCAAATTCAGAAATCTTTAGAGAAGTGCATCAAAGAAAAAAGCTAAAATTTCTCTTATGTGGAATTTTTACCAATTTTTACCAAAGCCATATTATTTCTAATAATGATATAAGCTTATCCAAAATTTCTTTTCATTTCTATTCAGCATTGGAAAATATTCGCCAGAGTCCCATGTCTTCTAAACAAAGTTTAATGTTCTTGTTATTGCTATAAAATCAGTAACACTAGTGTGTTGATGCAGTTGTCTCCTGAAGTTGAGTGAATTTAAACTAGAATTGTATTATAGTCTAGGATAAAAATTGGAGTCTTAGGGGCTGGAGCAATAGCACAGCGGGTAGGGTGTTTGCCTTGCACGCAGCCAACCCGGGTTCAATTCCCAGCATTACATATGGTCCCCCGAGCACCGCCAGGAGTAATGCCTGAGTGCAGAGTAAGGAGTAACACCTGAGCATCGCCGGGTGAGACCCCCCCAAAAAAAATTGCTTTTGCTCATTTATTTTTAAATATTTTTTTAATTTTACTTTTATTTAGGTCATTATAATAATAGTAAATTTATTAATAGGAATCGCCATGTTGTTTTCCAAAAAGGCTGGACCAGTCAGTATTCCCACCAACAGTAAATTAGAGCCCCTTTCTTTCCACAGTCAGCACTGGTTGTTTTAGTTCTTTGGAATGTGTGCCAGTCTCTGTGGTGTGAGATATCTTATTGTTGTTTTGATTTGCATCTCCCTGATGGTTAGTGACGGAGAGCATTTTTTCATGTGCATTTTGACCATTTGTATTTCTTTTTTGAGGAAGTTTCTGATCAGTTCTTCTCATTTTTTGATGGTGTTGGGGTTTTTTTTCTTGTGAAATCTACCAGTGCCTTACATATCTTTGATATTAACCCCTTATCAGGTGGGCATTAGGTAAATAATTTTTCCCATTCCATGGGCTGTCTTTGTATCTAGGTTATTATTTCTTTTAAGGTGCAGAAGCTTCTTAGCTTAATGAGTGCCATTTGTTTATCTTTGCTTCCACTTGCTTGGTCAGTGGTGTTTCATCTTTGAAGATGCCTTTAGATTCAATGTCCTGAGGGTTCTGCTATGTTTTCCTCCATGTACCTTATGGATTCAGATATGATATTGAGACCTTTAATCCATTTTGATCTGACTTTTGTTTCTGGCATATATAGAGAGGTCTGAGTTCTCTATTTTTTTTTTTTGCATGTAGCTACCCAGTTTTTCCAGCACCACTCCTTGATGAGGAGCTATCCTTGCTCCACTTTTTATTTCTTACTCTTTCATTAAATATTAAATGAATGAATATTTTATGATATGTGTCTGGATATTCAACTCTATTCTTTTGATATGAGGCTCTGTTTTTAATCCAATACAATGTTTTAATTACTACCACTTTTTACTATAATTTCAAGTTAGGGAAATCAATGCCTCCCATCTTTTTTCCCCCCAAGGATGCTTTAGCCATTCATCGGGGTTTATTGTTCCAATGAATTTCAGGAGTATTTGATCTATTTATTTGAAAAATGTTATGGGTATCTTTTTAGGGACCGCACTGAATCTGTATAATGCTTTGGGAAGTGCTGCCATTTTGACAGTGTTAATGCTCCTGATCCATGAGCAGGGGATGTGTCTCCATTTCCTACTGTCTTCTTCTATCTCTTGTGCTTTGTAGTTTTTTTTATAGTTTTTTGTAGTTTTCTCTTATAGGTACTCCACCTCTTTAAGTCTATTCCTAGATACTTGATTTTCTGGAGTACAATTGTGAACAGGATTGTTTTTTAAATATCTCTTTCTTCCCTTTCATTATTTGTATATAGGAAGTCATGGACATCGACTTTTAGGTATTGATTTTTTTAACCTGTCACTTTACTAAACAAACCAATTGTTTCTAGTAGATTTTTAGGTAGAGTCTTTAGGATTTTCTAAGTAGAGTATCATGTCATTATATCAAATAGTGATAACTTGACCACTTCCTTTCCTATCTTGCCCTTGATATCTTCTTTTCTAACTGCTATGGCAAGTACTTCCAGTATTATATTGAATAAAAGTGGCAAAAGTGGACAAGCTTATCTTATGCCTGATCTTAGAGGAAAAGCATAAGATAAGGTTTAATTTTTTCCCATTGAGAATAGTGCGTGCTGTAGACTTATGGTAGATGGTTTTATTGAGGAAAAGTTCCTTCAACTCCCATTTTGTTGTGAGTTTTTATCATGAATGGATGCTGGATCTTGTCAAATGCTTTTTCTACATCTATTGATTATGATAATATGGGGTTTTTTATTCATATGAAACTTTATATTGATTGTCTTGTAAATGTTAAATCATCCTTGCTTCCCTGGGATGAATTGTACTTGGTCACTAATCACTAAACTTCCCGTTAGTCGTCGATTTGCTCGAGTGGGCGCCAGTAACGTCTCCATTTGTCCCTGTCGCGTGCTAGTGTAGCCCAATGGCATCTCTTCGCTCCAGGAACATGGAGGGCCTCAAACCGATCGTTCATGACCTTGACAAAGAAGTCTGACCATCTGGTAGGTGGGCGGCCACGCGGTCTCTTGACATCCCGTGGAGTCCAATCAGTAACAGCTCTAGTCCAACGGTCGTCTTTAAATCTCATTACGTGACCAGCCCATCTGATTTTCGACACCTTGGCAAATGAGACAGCGTCCCTGATCCTTGATCGTCGACGGATGTCAGAACTCCGGATTCTTTCTCTCATTTGAGTGAAACGTGATATTCCAAGCATAGCTCTTTCTATTCTTCTTTGGGAGACCTGAATGGCGTTCTCATCTTGTTTGCGTAGGGCCCAGGTCTCTGAGGCATATGTTAATGCAGGAAGAACAGTGGAATCAAAGAGATGTGCCCGGAGCCGGAGGTTCTTCGTCCTCTTAGCTATTTCTTCGACGTTCTTGAAGGCGTTCCAAGCCGCTCTCTTCCTCCTGCGCAGCTCGGGTGCCAGGTCATTTGTCATGTTGACCTCTCGACCTAGGTAGACATAGCTGTTGCATTCGGAGATGGTCGTTCCATTGAGAGCGAATGGGGCGTCAGGAACAAGGCTGTTTCTCATAAACATTGTCTTCGTAAGATTCAGCTGTAGTCCTACCTTTCCACACTCACGGTCAAAGTCGGCCAGCATTTGTGCCGCTTGGCTGATGTTTGGTGTTATTAAAACAATGTCATCAGCAAAGCGGAGGTGGTGTAGTTGCCGACCATCTATCTTCACTCCCATTCCTTCCCATTCCAGTCGTCGCATGATGTTCTCGAGGGTGGCACTGAAGAGTTTTGGTGAAATGGTATCACCCTGCCGCACCCCTCTCTTGACATCAACGATCACTTCTTTGTAGAATGGTGAGATCCTGGTAGTGAATCCGCAATACAGCTCACAGAGGATCCTGATGTATTGGGCTTGAATGCCCTGATTGACTAGGGCTTCAATGACCGCTTCCGTCTCAACAGAATCAAAGGCCTTCTTTAAATCAATGAACGTTAAGCAGAGCGGCATCTTGAACTCCCGAGAAACCTCAATGAGTTTGGTTATCGTGTGGATATGGTCGATGGTGCTGAATCCTTTGCGGAACCCTGCTTGCTCGCATGGTTGTCCTTCATCTAGTGTTCTGCCAATCCTATTCAGGATGACTCGAGTGAACAACTTGTAGATGACAGACAATAGGCAGATCGGGCGATAGTTGCCAATGTCATGGATGTCTCCCTTCTTGAACAGTAGTACGGTCCTGCTGGTTTTCCATTGAGATGGAACCTTGCATTCAGACAGGTAGCGAGTGAAGAGCCGAGCCAGTGTATTGATGAGTACTGACGGCAGGTTCTTCAGGTGTTCAGGTCTGACCTTGTCTGGGCCGGGTGCTGTTTGCTTCTTTACTGACGAAATGGCGTGTCGGATTTCGGAAGGGAGAACGTTGGGAACGACATACCCATCCTGTGGAATTTGGTATGTCGGCAAGTGGACATGGCTATCGAAGAGATTTGAGTAGAAGTCATGGATAATCTTCTCCATTGCCGTTCTGGAGGATGTGATGGATCCATCAGGACGTCGGAGGGCAGTCATCTTGGTCTTATAGTTGGCGAAGGACAGGCGGGCGTTACGAATACTTTTCCCGGCTTCTGCCGCATCTACCAGTACTTCTGCTCTTCTCTCTTTGAGGTCTTCCTTGATCGCATCTCTGCACTGCTTTGCAAGCTCGGAGGTTAGCTTGCGGTTGCCTGAGGCATGCGCCAAACCACGCTGGCGAATTAGCTCAAGAGTTTTCGAAGATAGGCGACTTTTTGTGGCTATCTCTCTCTTGGCGTTCCTCGCACATTCATGGAGGTGCTGAACCAGTCGATCGTATTCCTCGTCAATGTTGTCAACAATGGCATCTTCCCATGTTGCCGCAATAGTACCAAAGAGTTCCCAGTTGGTGGTCGTTCTGGGAGTTCTCTTTTTGAACTTTGCAGCCCTTTCTCCCCGCTCTGTGAAGTAGAATTTTGCACGAAGGAGACGGTGGTCCGATCCCGTTCGAAATTTTGGGACAACAGCGACATCAGTCAGGCAAAACCGTCGATTGAATATGATGTGGTCTATTTCGTTGTGGAATCGTCCACCGGGAGACTCCCATGTCCATCGTTTAGATTCTGCCTTCTGGAACTGTGAGTTACCATGAATGGTCTTGGTCGACATGATGAACTCAGACAGTCTCTCACCCTGTTCGTTCCATTCTAGGCCATGGGTTCCGATGTGAAGTTCTTCAGCTGATCTTCTCGGTCCTATCTTGGCATTAAAATCACCCACAATGATCTTGTAGAAGGTGTGGTCTTCTTTATAGAATTTCTCTAGCTCCATGTAGAACTTCTCGATTTCTCTTTCATCATAATGAGATGTTGGTGCGTAGACAACGAAGATAGAAACTGCAGGCAGTGAGCCACATCTATTCAAATGTAAACGTCCGATTCGGGTTGTTAGGCATTCGAATGAATCAATGCTCTTGGCCAAGTTTGTGTTGATAAGGACACCGACGCCTCCAACACCTCTTTTATCGCATGTTCCGAGGAACAATTCTTCTCCAGTGTCGAAAACGGCATGGTGAGATTCGTGTCTTCTTGTCTCGGTCAGACCAATGATGTCGTACTTGATCATTCGCGCTTGTACCATCAGGTCCTCGATGGATGCATCTGATGCTAGCGTACGTGCATTGAAAGTACAGATGGAGACCCACCCTACCCAGATAAATACCCCACTGGCAGACTTCCACTCTCGACACTACTTCCACTACCCAGCCGTCGCCACACTCCAGGACGCTTTCCGGACCCGCGCGGCAGCTCCGGCCGAGACCCACGCACAACTGAAGACCCACAGAACAAGGTAAGCGGAACTCTCTGAGACCTTGGACTCCAGGCTCGGCGGACCCAGGGACAGAGCTTCTCTGCTTGCTCCCACCACCACAGGTGACAAAGGGATTCTAATCAGGAGCCCCACCCTACCCTGCCCTGTCTGCTTCCATCAACCACCCAGGGATCGAATTGTGCACAGGAGACCCACCCTACCCAGATAAATACCCCACTGGCAGACTTCCACTCTCGACACTACTTCCACTACCCAGCCGTCGCCACACTCCAGGACGCTTTCCGGACCCGCGCGGCCGCAAGCGGCCGCGCGACACATCATAAGACACTAAATACCCGTCTTCTGGAATTGTCGTACCATATTTGATAGGGTTCAAATATGGTAACACCTACAAGGGTGATTAGAGGCCACCCCAAAAGCCTCTATACCTCTCGGAAAGACTGGCAAGCTAACGAGAGTATTCCGCCCGCACGGAAGAGCCTGGCAAGCTATCCGCTGTGTATTCGATATGCCAAAACCAGTAACTACAACTGGTCTCATTCACCTGACCCAGAAGGCTTCACCGACATGGCAGCACTGAGAAGGATGAGAAAGGAGAGGCCGACAAAATCTCAAGGCCGACCTAGGCTGCCACAACGAAGGAAGACAAAAATGATCATCTGTACTTGGTCATGGTGTATAATCTTTTTGATGAGTTGTTGGATTTCGTTTACTAGTATTTTGTTGTGGATCTTTGCATCTGTGTTCATTAGGGATATTGCTCTGTAATTCTTTTTTTTTTTTTTTGTGGTGCCTCTCTCTGTTTTAGAATTAAATTTGCCGCATATAAACTGTTTGGTAGAATTAGAAATTGAGTTTCCATAAGACCCAAAAATACCACTTCTGGGAATACATCCAAAGTCTCAAAAGCACTGCAATAAAACCATCTACACTTTTATCTTCATTGTAGAATTATTCTCAATAGACAAAATCTAGAAAAAAAAAACAAGTGCCCAAGAACAGGTGACTGGATAAGAAATCATGGTATGTTTACACATAGAATACTACATAGCCACCAGGAAAAATGATTTTCTTATAAATGGATGGACATGGAGAATATCGTGCTGAGTGAAATGAGTCAGGAGAGGAGGAAACATAGAATGAATGCTCTCATTTGTGAAATATAAAATTACATATGTAGTAAACCTCCTGGTACTTATCTTTGCTATTCTTGGGTGTTAGTCTCCTATTTTGTTACTTTTTGTTCCCCAGATGAATGCCAACTGCACACACTAGGAGAAAAGGCAGCTTAGATAGAGAAGGGAGCACCAAATAAAAGATGGTGGGAGGATCCTCCCAGGATGGGAGATACATGTTGAAAGTAGACTATAGACCGAACATGATTGCCACTAAATGCCTCTTTTACAAACCACAGCACCCAAAAGGAGAGAGAGAACTAAAGGGAATGCCCTGCCACAAAGGCAGGGTGGGATGGGGAGGATGGGGGAGTGGGAGGGATACTGGGATCCGTGGTGGTGGAGATTGGGCACTGATGGAGGGGTGGATCATTGTATAACTGAAACCCAAGCACAAAAATTTGTAAGTCTACAACTGTACCTCAGATGTTTCACTAATGAAAATTAAAAAATAAATAAATAAATAAAATTAAATATGATGAGACTAACACCCAAAGAGAGAAGAAACAAGGGCCAGAAGGACTAACTTCTATGGTAACAGTTGGAAGCCTGTCACAAGTGCCACAACTGATGGATTGGGGAAAAGAGCAATTAGGAAAGAGCTGGGACCACGATGACAATGATAGTTGGAAATGATCACTGTACAAGAACTGCATGCTGAAAGTGGGTACAAGAACAAACATGGTAACCTTTCAGCACCTGTATTTCAAACCATAATGCCCAAAAGGAAAGAAAGAGAGAGAAAGAGAGACAGACAAACAGAGACAAAGACAGAGAGAGATATGTGGGGGAGGAGAAAGAAGAAAAGTGCCTGCCGTAGAGGCAGCCTGGGGGCAGTGGGAGAGGGAAGGAGGTAAACTGGGGACATTGGTGGTGGGAAATGTACACTGGTGAAAGGACAAGTGTTGGAATATTGTATGACTAAAACCAAATCATGAACAGCTTTATAACTGTGTGTCTCACGGTATTTCAATAAAAAGTAAAAAGTTTTAAAACATTAAAAATTAAAACTTTAAGTTATTTGTATACAAAATTACTGCATCCATCATCACCAATATACTCATCAGCCTCTCTACCAGTATCCCTATAATCAAAAGAATCCTTTCTGTTTTCCAAATTTCATCCCACCACCTGTCACACTCCTCCTCCTCCTCCCCTCCTCCTCCTCCTCCTCCTTCTCCTCCACCTCCTCCTCCTCTTCTCTTCCTACTGCTCCTCCTCCTCTTCTCTTCCTACTCCTCCTTCTCCTCTTTTTCTTCCTCCTCCTCCTCCTCCTCCTCCTCCTTCTTCTTCTTCTTCTTCTTCTTCTTCTTCTTCTTTTTCTTCTCTCTCTCTCTCTCACTCTCTCTCTCTCTCTCTCTCTCCTTCAGGGTCTTCTGGTTTGCAACACAGATAGTGAAAGGTTATCAGGTATATCCCTTTACCTGTGCCCTTCACCCCACCCCCAACTCACACCCTTGTGTAAAACTTCCACAAGTGACCTTTCCTCCTGGCACCTGTTTACCCTCACCTTGGATATTAGTTTATATATATATGCATGTATGATAAATATATATAATATCTATGCATATATAATATTTCACAAATGAATGCAGTCTATAACCTGTCCTTCTCCTTCTGATGCATTTCACTCAATGGGATGCTCTCCATGTCAATCCATTTATAAGCAAAATTCATGACCTTATTCTTCCTAATAGCTACACAATATTCCATCATGTATATGTACCATAGTTTCTTTATCCAGTCATCTGTTCTTGGGCACTCAGGTTGTTTCCAGAGTCTAGCTGTGGTAAACAGCACTGCAATGAATATCAAAGTGCAGATGATGTTTCTGCTCTGTGTTTTTGGGCCTCCAGGGTATATTCCCAGAAGTGGTATTGCTGGGTCAAATGGGAGCTCAATTTCTAGTCTTCAGGAATGTCCATATTGTTTTCCAAAAAGGCTACACAAGTTGGAATTCTCACCAACAATGAAGGAGAGTCCCTTACTGCCTGCATCCACACCAGTACTGGCTGCTCTTGTTCTTTTAGATATTTGCCAGTCTCTGTGGTACAAGATAATATCTCGTTGTTTTTTTTTATTTGCATCTCCCTGATGATTAGTGATGCAAAGCATTTTTCCATGTGCCTTTTGGCTATTCAAATTTCTTCTTTGATAAAGCTTCTCTTCAATTCCTCTCCCTATTTTTTGATGGGGTTGAATGTTTTATCTTGTAAAGTTCTACCAGTGTCCTATTTAACTTTGATGTTAACCCCTTACCAGATTGGTATTGAATAAATAATTTTTCCATTCCATGGACTGTCTTTGTATCTCAGACAACATTTCTTTCAAGGTGCAGAAGCTTCTTAGTTTCATGTAGTGTCATTTGCTTATCTTTGCTTTCACTTGCTTGGTCTGTGGTGTTTCATCTTTGAAGATGATTTGAGCTTAAGTGTCATGAAGGGTTTTGCCTGCATTTTCTTCCATGTACCTTATGAATTCAGGTCTGATATTGAGGTCTTTTATCCATTTTGATCTGACTTTTGTGCATGGAGTTAAAAATAGATCTGAGTTCACTTTTTCACATGTAGCTTCCAGTTTTCTAATACCTCTTGTTGATGAAGTTTTTCTTGCTCCACTTGATACTTCTTGTTCTTAAATGTTCATATATTTGAGAGTCTGTTTCAGGATATTCAACTCTATTCCATTGGTCTGCAGGTCTGTTTTTGCTCCAATACCATGCTGTTTTAATTATTACCTCTTTGAATTACAGTTAGAAGTTGGGGAAGGTGATGCCTCCCATCTTCTTTTCCCCTAGCACTGCTTTAACTATGCATGGGGGTTTATTGTTCCCTATAAATTTCAGGGGCGTTTGGTCTACTTCTTTGAAAAATGTTATTAATATCCTTACAGAGACCACATTGAATCTATATAATGTTTTGGGGAATATTGTCATTTTTACAATGTTAATTCTCCCAATCTATGAGCAGGGGATGTGTCTCCATTTCCCTGTGTCCTCTTTTATTTCTTGGAGTAGTGCTTTGTAGTTTTCTTTACATGGCTTCTGGGTATTGATTTTGTAGCCCGCCACTCTACTATATAAATCTATTGTTTCTAGAAGCTTTTTGGTAGAGTTTTTAGGATTCTCTGAGTATAGTATAATGTCATCTGCATATAGTGAGAGATTGAATTCTTCCTTTCCTATCTGATTTTCTTTGATATCTTTATCTTGCTTAATAGCTATAGCAAGTACCTCGAGTACTATATTGAATAGAAGTGACAAGAGTGAGAAACCTTGTGTTGTGCCTGATCTTAGAGTGAAGGCTTTTAGTTTTTCCCCATTGAGATTAATGCTTATGTCAATAGATTCTTAAGAGATAGTTTCCTGTAAGAATATCAGCAATGTTTTGATAAATGTGTCAGAAGAATTGACACTTAATCCAGTATTGTTTTAAAAGAAAATCTCAAGGCTGGGAAGACAGTTGAACAGGGTGGAAAACTTGAAGAATTATGAGATTTAGATTCTTTAAACAGCATGGCCATAAGGCACAGAGCCCAACCCTCTCTAGGTAAGGCCCTTGAAGGATAGAAGGAAGGGAAGAGAAGGAACACAGGAGGAGATGAGAGGAAGCAAAGAAAAAAAGGAAAGGAAGAAGGGAAGGTGGGAAGGAAGGAGACAGAGGGAAGAAAAGGTAAGAAGGGGCAGGAGGGAAAGAAGAGGAGGGAGAAGGGGGAGGGAGGAAAAGGTGAGTGGAAAAGAAGGGGATGGAGGGAAGGAAGGAGTGCGAGGAAAAGAAGGAAGGGAAGGAAGGGGAAGAAGGAATGGAGGGAGAATTTTTTTCAAAAGTAGTTCAGCTGGAGGCATGAGTTGGATCCCCAGCACCTTATAACCCCCTAGCACTTCCAGGAGTGATCACTTCAACCACCACCCAGTTTTATCCCAGCCCCCAAATAAAAAGTCCTGTTCTGGGACAGGAGAGTGTACAAGGTTAATGAGCTTGCCTTGCACATAGTTGACCCTGTGTTAGCACTGTAACACTGTCCTCTCATTGTTCATAGATTTGCTTGAGCGGGCACCAGTATCTTCTCCACTGTGAGACTTGTTGTTACTGTTTTTGGCATATTGAATATGCCACAGGGAACTTGCCAGGCTCTACCATGTGGGCGGGATACTCTCAGTAGCTTGCTGTTCTCTCCGAGAGGGATGGAGGAATCGGACCTGGCTACGTGCAAGGCAAACACCCTACCTGCTGTGCTATCACTGTGATACCCAAAATCATATATAGTCCCCCAAGCACAAATAGGAGTGATTCCTAAGAAAGATCCAGGAGTAAATAAATCCTGAGAACCTTCAATGTCCCCCAAAAAATCTATAAATAAAGTGATAAATAATATACATTTCCCCTACCAACCAATGATAGATAATACTTGTCATGTAAAGTTATTTATGAACATTCTGAAAGTTCAGACTAATTTATCTATTTTATTTGAGTTTTTTGTTTGGAGACCATATCCAATAGTGGTTGGGGATCACTCCTGGGAATGCTTGGGGAACCATATGTAGTGTCAGATTTAACCTAGTTCAACCACATACAAAGCCGACCTTAAACACTATACTATCTCTTCAGCCCATTTACTTCATTTGATAGCAAGGCAAAATAGCAAACTGCACTCTTTCTAAAAATATGTCCTTATTATACACATCAAGGAAGGTTTTCTTCAAATCACTCAAACACAAAAAGCTCTCCTCATTTTCCCTTTTCTAATTTTTTTCTTCTTTTCTCTTTCTGCCTGAAATTTTTTTTAATTATTTTCACACCCTGCATTGCTCAGGTCCCACCAATAAAATACCATTAGTGCTAGAGAGTAGCAGGGCCATGATTAGGAATTTAACTTGGGGCCTAGCACATGCTAGGCATATGGCCTACACAAGTTATATCCTCAGAACTACTTCTCTTTAGTGACACACACATTCTTGGTCCTGTTCATTCACCTGTGTATCAAAGACTCAGAAAGAGCCTCTTGCAGATCCTTGATTTCCACTCTGCATTGGGATTGACTGGCATGGGTTATATGGAGTAAAGGCAGATCAGGAAAATACTGTACAGTAAACTCAGAGCACACAAGATGAAGCAGATAGCCTGAGGACAGTTTCTTGACATTTTAGCTTTGAAAACATTCTTCCACATCTGTACATACTTCTAATGAAAGCCATCAGTCACCAGTGTTAGCATATTTTTCCGGTATGAAAAATTGTTTATGTGCTCAAAGCATGTTTATGGTTCTCATCACTTATATTTCTCACCAATATACACACAATTTGCAAAATATTATTTTTCTACATACATTAAATATAAAATACATCTTAAACAAAATTTAAAATTCTGGGTTTTCTGGTGGTTTTGTTTTTTGGGGGTTTTTTTTTGTTGGGTTTTGGTTTTTTTTTGTCTTTTTGGGTCATGGTGATGCTCAGGGGTTTCTCCTGGCTTTATATTCAGGAATCATTCCACAAATTCTATTCTTGATCAGTTTACTTTCCATGTTCCAATCACTTGGCCTTTCCTATGATTTGTGGCTCTGTCTTCCCAGCTAGAGAATAAGGGAACTCAACAAGATCAGACCCTTCCAACTTAAAATTTCAGATTCTGTCTACAAGTTGCATATTCAATGGGAAAAATCTTGGTATATCAAGTCTAAACTCCTGATCCAAATTCTCTCTGAGAGGACATCACCTTTCCATAATATAGGACAAACCTAGAAAAATTACACTTTGGTTAGCTCAAATAGTTAGCTTAAACAATCCAACCAGAACCCAAATGGCTCTAAGGCATAAAACCTGTCTTGCAAGTGTGAAGTTTAAGTTTAAGAACCAGCATAGCCCCTGGGCACAGAGCACAACCCTGGCAAGGTCTGCTCTTCGGGGCCCTGAGCAGCACAATGATCTTCCAGCCTACCAGTGAGGTATGTGAAAGCACTGCAATTGAAAATGAAGGGTGAGCGCAGTAAGCAGGATGTGTGACCTGGGCGAGCATGGTACCTGTAAGCACCACTGTGACCCTGGAGAGTAGTATATGCATGAGCACAGTTATAGGAGTACATCCCCAGTAAGAACATGTGCAACTGCCTCAACCAGTCAGACAGTCCCCAGCAAGTATCACAACCAAATGTGCAAAGCCCACGGTCAGGGATGTGTACGAACTTGAGTCATCACACCAGTAATAGAAGGGGAGAAGGAGAAAAGAGAAACGTGATCAAGAATAGAGCGAGGAGGTCACTGATTATTTACCATAATTGCTATTAATGGCTACCCTGGGAGACAGAATTAAAGAATATTACTAGTGGGTTGGAGGTAGAGTACAGGGGTGAAGGCATTTGCCTTGCAGCTGGCCCCGATTTAATTCCCAGCACACAGTCTCACTTGCACCCTCAGGAAGCAACACCCCATCACTGAACCAGGTGTAAATACCCTGGTATTGTGGCTTTCAGATCCAACTCCTGCCCCCAAAAGTAATGCTACTGTGTCATTATGCAGAACATTCTAATTGTTTTAATTCTCTAAATTGTATTTCATTTAGCAATAAATAACTTCATGTGGTAATTATGGTTTAAAAATAGATTTTTTGATACTTAATGGTTTGTCTTAAATAGAGCCCAGAATTTCATGCAAGTACTTCCAAGTATACCCCACTCAAATGATTAAAATCAGGGGCCAAAGCAATGGTACAATAGGTAGGGTGTTTGCCTTTCACACTGCCGACCTCGGTTCAATCTCCCACATCCCATATGGTCCTCCACGCCCACCAGGCGTGATTCCTGAATGTAGAGCTAGCAGTAACCCCTGAGCAGTGCCCCTGTAGCCCAAAAACTGAAAACAAAAGAGCAAATGATTAAAATTAAATGTGATTTGAAGCATGTGGGGAATTGTCTAAGGTAGAGAATGCCAGAATAAAAGAAATGCCTATTATTTATTTGTAATCAAGGTATCAAGGCAGAAATTAGAGAATTATAAAATTACAGGGAACAGTGTTTATGTTTTCCCACTGAGCTCTACATAATTTTTACTTTTAATACTTATTTATACATTGTGAAGATCTATGCTTGGTTGGTTGTTCTCCAGTTTATATAAAGTGTTTTTAAATGTATTTTCCCCCCGAATTTTTCAGGCTTATAGCTCAGAGAGCAGGAGAAGATGCTTCGCTTTGCATCTCAGATCCCATATTTGATATTGATCAGTGCATGGTCTCCCCAACACTACTGGGATTGACCCCCAAGCACCTAGTCAAGAGTAGACCCTGAGCACCACCAGGTGTGGCCCTTAAATCAGAAAGAATAAAATTAGAGTGTTCATCTCTTATCAAAATTTGCTTTTACTTTCTAAGTTTGAATGCCTTATTTGAAAGATCAAGTTGAAACCCCCGAGTAGGATTAGATTTGGTTTCGTTGCTTCTAGAAAATATTATTGCACAGATACAAGTCTAGAAACTAGCAAAGACTGACTGCTTTATATTGGTCCAGGAATACCATGTTCCAACCCCAGTCCTTTTGTCAGTGTCCAACTCTCTCCATCGACCTTCTGTTTCCCTCCCACCCCACTTACTGTCTCTATGGCAAATGCTTTTTTATCCTTTAGGCACTGTGATTTATGATGCTGTTACTGATTGGGTATCAAGCATATCACTTTGGCATCTTTCAGCACCCCTTCTCCTCAGGAGCAAACCTTTCCCTTCACCATGACTTATACACACACACACACACACACTCACAGACACACACACTCTCACACTCACACACTCACACACACTCACACACACACACACACAAGCTTACTACGGAAAGTCAGTTTGACTGAGTGTCTTTGTATCAATAAGATACCATTTAAGATGCAACTGTCTAAAAACCATGGAAAATAACTACTACTACATTTTACTCAGTTCAATGAAAGTGAACTTATTAGGGGCTAGAATTATGGTATAGTGGGTAGAGATTTTTTGCATGTGGCTTACCTGGGTTCAATTTCCAGTACAACACATAGATTCCTGAACCCACCAGGAGTGACCCCTGAGCACCGCTGACTGTGACCCAAACCAATCCACGGGGGGGGGGGGGGGGGGGAAGTGAGCCAATCAGTTAACGTTTAGTTTACTTGGGGCTGAAACAGAGTTCAAAGGGCAGAAGTAAGCCTAGCATGCATAAGGCCCCAGGTTTGATCCCCAGCATTGCAGGATCTTCAAGCACAGCCCAGTATAAAACCAGTGGCAGTGCTGGGGAAACCCGCCAAACAAACCCCATAACTAAAATGATTCATTTATACTTATGCCCAACTAATGTTTTATAACATCAATTGCTGTTCTTCCTGAAATCAAATATGAATGATGCCACTGTACCATTTTTTAGTATTTTAATAGTGTGAATTCATTTGATCCTTGAACATTTCTTCTCCTGCCTCTCTCTTCTCCATGTCATCTCTCTCCCTTCCTAGCTCTCTGCTCTTCTCTTACCACTTGCTTTTGACACGTTTTCATTTACAGCAAGTAAACGAAATACTTCGAGTTCACATTGCCATTCTTCTGGGGGGGTTCCTGGGACCCCTGGTTCGGGCCGGCTGCTGCTTCAGCAGAAGTCTGTTGTCACCCACTGCTACGAGGGCACAAACTCAGCACTTCACAGAAACATAGGCATGTCTTCAAAGAGCAGCTCTTTTCTTACTTATTTTTACTCACACACAATGTGATAGTTTCAAACTCAAACTGAAGGTTAACAAAACTCACATCTGCCCTGCGTTGTTCCCCAGCACGCCAGATGGGAGCAATGCAACCCGGAATGCTTTGACTGACTTCACATGACAACACTGGGCAGCCATAAAGGTAGCAACTAGTACGCTCTGTATGCCTTGATCTGGTTATTTTAAAATCGAAACGATTTAATATGCATTGTTTCCTCTCCACAGAGGGTTCTCAGTTCTGCTTCTGCATTACAGCCTGGTTCAAGTTAGGTGGTCACTTCACTTCTGATATAATTGTAAATAATAGATTTACAACAGGTTCTACTTGACAGATATTTAGAATACAAAACTTTAAACTGGGTTTTATTTTGAAATGTAGACTGTGGATTGTGGTAGAATGTATTTCACTTCCTTTAAAGTTTACGTCTGTTGCCCCCCCCCCCCCATATAACAGCATAACTGTGTCCATTTATGGCCCATGTGTGGGTTAAGTACCTCCCAGCAAGACACAACATGTACCCAGTTAGCAAAACATCTGCTGAGCCCAGAACTCACCAAGTATCCCCCAAAACCAAATTTTAAAGACAGAGTTTTAAGCATGTAGTCCTCTGTATGTTAATATTTTATTTTCCCCTTATGACTCAAGTTTCTTTATGTGCATTTTGCTCCTTTTAACCTGTAGCAGTGCTATGATACGTCACAAGCCTTTTACTTAGTATTTCTCTAACAAGCCAACCAGGTACAAACAGGATTTTTATATCCGTTTGTAAATTTTAGTTGGGGGCAGTTTGGTGGAGAGAAGGAAAAATAAAAAGACAAATACAACATTTGTGTAAGATTTAACTCACATCACTTGTATAATACTATGCTGTTGGCATGTGTCTCAATAAACAGGCTTCAAAAAGAAATCATTGCAGTGTAAAATAGTTTCCCTGAATTCATGTGCTTTTTTTTTACCATTCCCAGGTCTCAAAATGGCTTTTAAAATTATTTTTTCAGACTCTTAGAGCTGTGTTCCCCATAACGTGATAGGGTATGCATCGCTGCCCTGCTCTGCAGAGCGAACTTGGAGAGAAACGTAGTACAGACAACTTGGCACCATATGGGTCTAAAAAGAGGCCCAATTTGAAAGATTCATATTTGTTGCCAGAAGAAAAGGAACATGAGAAATTAAAAGCTCAAAAAAGACAGGAAATTAAGCCTGAGAATAGAGCTCTCAAATTAAAACTAATTCATTAAATAAGTCAGTCAGATCTATTCTTCCAACTACAAATAATTGAGTACCTTTCACATTGAGCACTGTTCTTTTTTTTTTTTTATGGATTCTTTTTTTTTTCCCCCCTTTATTTTATTTTTTTTTAAAGTTGTAGATTTACAATTTTTTGTACTTTGGTTTCAATTATACAATGATCAGATACCCATCCCTCCACCAGTGCCCATTTTCCACCACCATGGATAATATCCCTCGCACCCCCATCCCCCCATCCCCCCTGTCTCTGTGGCAGGGCAATCCCCTGTGTTCTCTCTCTCCTTTTGGGTGTTGTGGTCTGCAAAAGAGGCATTGAGTGGCAAACATGTTCAGTCCATAGTCTACTTTCGACATGCATCTCCCCTCCTGGGAGGATCCTCCAAACATCCTTTATTTGGTGCTCCCTTCTCTATCTGAACTGCCCTTTCCTGTAGGATACCCGGCTGGCCTCTAAGTTATGGAGTAATCCTCCTGGTGCTGATCTCAGCTATTCTTGGGTATTAATCTCATACTTTGTTACTTTATATCCCCCAGATGAATGCAATCTTTCTATGTCTATCCCTCTCTTTCTGACTCATTTCGCTTAGCATGATACTTTCCATATTGTACCACTTGTATGTAAATTTCATGACTTCATCTTTTCTAAGAGCTACATAGTACTCCATTGTGTAGATGTACCAAAGTTTCTTTAACCAGTCATCTTTTCTTGGGCATTCAGGTTTCTTCCAGTTTCTGGCTATTGTAAAGAGTGCTGCGATGAACAAACAAGTGCAGATGTCACTTCGACTATACATTTTTGCCTCTCTGGGATATATTCCCAGGAGTGGTATTGCTGGGTCAAATGGGAGCTCAATTTCTAGTTTTTTGAGAATCGTCCATACTGTTTTCCAGAAGGGCTGAACCAGTGGACATTCCCACCAACAGTGAAGGAGGGCCCCTTTCTCGCCACATCCACGCCAGCATCGGTTGCTTTTGTTCTTTTGAATGTGGGCCAGTCTCTGAGGTGTGAGATGGTATCTCATTGTGGTTTTGATCTGCATCTCCCTGATGATTAATGATGTAGAGCATTTTCTCATGGAGCAACGTTCTAAGATACAGTATGAAACAAGTCTGTGCTTCCATGAAACTACCCTGTGGAGATTATCGTCTCTAAGATATATCTGTTGCCTTTGAATAGTTCTCAAAATTCCATGTAGGATCGTTTCACTGAATGAGGGTGGAGGGGGAAGAATGGCAACAGGCTTCTGAATATGCAAAACCAAAATATTAACTCAAAATCAAGCACATAATGAATCTGAGGTGTTTTGAGGAGAGCTTGCCCATGTTGCATTCTCAAGAACAGGGATTGAAAGTAGATTTAAGCAGCCCTGGTCAAAATGTATCCTTTTAAAAAAAAAAAAACTATTTTATAAAGTAGTTCACAATAATTGATTACATTTAATATTCAAACACCAATCTCATCACCATTACACCTTCCCACCACCATAATTCGGGTGTTTCCAATCCCTAACTCAAAGTAGAACCGAAATAATATATTTTGTATTGTTTGTCATGAAAAATCACTGAAGATGCTACAAAAAAAGTATCAGTAGAGGAAAGAATGTGAAGATTGGTGTATTTTCACCTAGGGACCATTAAATCCTTCTACAAGAGATCACTAAAATGTTGTTAAAGGATGAGGTTTGTGTGCTTTTTATATATGTATCTGTAAAATGAAAAATGTATATTTTCCCTCTAAGATGGTTGTCTCCTGGGGCTGGAGTGATAGCACAGGGCGTAGGGCATTTGCCTTGCATGCGGCCCACCCGGGTTAGATTCCCAGCATCCCATATGGTCCCCTGAGCACCGCCAGAAGTAATTCTGAGTAACCCCCGTGCACGAAAAAAAAAAAAAAAGATTGATTGCCTCCTAATTTGAACACTATCAAATTTGGTGCCATAATCTTGGAGTAAAGGTAGGGTGTCTGGTTTGAAGTATTGCACAGCCACGAATGCAGCCACGCAGTCCAGGAATAGATTCACTCATGGGTGATGTGTGGAGAGCGGCCATGAGCTTGGTGGAGGCTGGGTTCTAGAAGTTGTCGGCTGCCAGGACTCGTTCCCTTGGGACAGGGAGGGGTCTCACCCACGCCCTCTGGGGCACCCGGAGTGAAACAGCCTGAAATGTACCCACTTTTCAGAACAGGTCCAAACCTCTCTCAAAGCTTTGGGTTGGATCTTCACGAAACCCTCCACTATAGTGGAAAAGAATGACACATAAACAAAAACGTTGCTATCCAATATGTTATTATAATATATAATATCCAATGTTATCCAAGTCCTTTATTTTCCTTTAATATGTGGTCATTTCAATTTATTAGTTGTCTAAAAAATAACTACATATACCTCGGTTTCCTAAAGCATATGAAGAAACCACCTCCTCAGTTAAGGATTCAGAACTGACTGTTATACAAAGATCAAAAGCAAAAACAGGGGCTGGAGAGATAGCACAGCAGGTAGGGTGTTTGCCTTGCATGCGGCCGACCCGGGTTCGATTCCCAGCATCCCATATGGTCCCCTGAGCACCGCCAGGAGTAACTCCTGAGTGCAGAGCCAGGAGTAACCCCTGTGCATCGCCAGGTGTGACCCAAAAATTAAAAAAAAAAAAAGAAAAAGAAAAAAAAAAAAACAACCAGAAGCAGTCAAGCCTGCCCAACAATTTTTAGAGTGGGAGAGAAATCATTTCCAGGGCAAGCAAGGTTCGAAACAAGAGCTCAGGTCAATCCCCAGCACCCCATATGGTAACCCCAAGAAACACCAGGAGTGATCCCTGAGTGCAAGGTTGAGCACTGCCCAGTGTGGTCCAAAAACAACAACAACAACAACAAAAATGAGAAATTCTTGCCAAAGGGGAAGAGATTTGTGCCACTGCAACCCAGAGCTTCCCGTTAGTGTTAAGTTTTCCATTAATGTCTCTCTTACTATTATCAGCTTCTTACTGCCCTCTGCTGGCCATGTCTGAATTTGGGCTGTTTTTGTTTGCTTTTGGGGCCTAACTGGACTCCAGGCTTACTCCAGGCTCTGCGTTCTGGGATCACTACTGGCAGACTCCGGGAAACTTATGGGGTGTCCTAGACAAAAACTGGGTTTGGCAATGTGCAAGGCAAATACTCTATCCACTCTACTATCACTCCAGCCCATTGAATTCAGTCTTTTTAAGCCACTTATTTTTACACAAGTATAATTTAACTAGACGGTAAATTAACTTGGTCTCATAATTTCCTTAAATTTTTATTAATGGTACTTAATGTTAATTCCAATAAAATACTAATTACTTTTTTTCACAAACTTTCTTACAAAAAAAGTACATGATAAAAGAAAAAGGAAGTTAAAATAAAATCTCCCCAGAAATAACCGTTAAAACGTTGATATATATCCTTCCAATTTTTTTCTCTACTCACATGCACTTATATCCCATTATTTACTTTTTTATTGGACCATCATGAAATAGTTACAAAGTAGTTCATGATTGGGGTTCAGTCATATAATATTCCAACACCCATCCTCCACCAGCTGGGCATTATGTTTTGCAGTACAAGTACTAAAAGGTTATCATATTTTTTCTTTTACCTACTTTCAGGACTCAGTTCTTATCCAAATTGATCATTTCAACTACCATTGTCATAGTGTGCTTTCTCTATCCCAGCTGTTTTCTCCCATTACTTTTTTAAGCAAAATGTGATTCTTAGTTCATCTTCTGGAGCGACAGCACAGCGGTAGGGCGTTTGCCTTGCACACAGCCAACATGGCCGACCCGAGTTCGATTCCTCCGCCCCTCTCGGAGAGCCCAGCAAGCTACCGAGAGTATCTCGTCCACACGGCAGAGCCTGGCAAGCTACCTGTGACGTATTCAATATGCCAAACACAGTAACAACAAGTCTCACGATGGAGACGTTACTGGGCCCGCTCGAGCAAATTGATGAACATCTTCAATACTTTGAAAAAAATTCGCATTAATATCCTTTCACACTGACCATTTTAATAATCATATGTATGCAAATATATCAAATACTGTCTTCCACTTGCTAAACATATTTCCAATGGGTTTGTGTATTTCATTTATAATGAAGTTTTTCACTTGTAATTAAGTCAAATAAACATGTCCTCAAAACCAAAAATATTCATCTTTAACTGTACTTTAATCACTTCTCTCCTGTTACAAAAAAGAGATTTTCAAGTTGGCGAGATCGTATAATGGGCAGATTGCTTGCTTTGCACACAGTTGAGCGGGCTCAATCCCTGGTACCCCATATGGTCCCCTGTGCCCCACCAGGAGTGATTCCTGAGCATAACTAGGTGTGGCCTGAAGGCGGGGAAAAGGCAACCTTTTCAGGACCTACCGGGCCAGCCGGGCCACAGTAACATCACCAGTCTCTAGCATCACATTTCTTCCCAAAGTGTTCATACTCATGCTTTCAAGCACTTACCATTTTCTGGTACAGTTGCTTACCAAACTCAAGGCCCAGTATAAATCAATTTAGGAATAAGATTATAGCAATGACCAGCAAACAGGCCAAAAGAAAACTGCCTTGATATGCAGTAAAGGTGTTTTAGGATCAAACTTATCCCATTTTTAATCCTCTCCAAGTAAAAGACATGGTACTATATAATGAAGACTAATTATTATCTGTAGGGTTCTAATATCAAAAAAAAAAAAAAAACTGAAGGGCCCAGATACAGTTCAGTGGTAGAGTGCCTGCCTTGCAGACACAAATTCACTGATCCACATGCCAAGTCTGATCCCTTCATGCACCAGATCCAGTGCACGAAACTTAATATGTTATCTCCAGAGAGAATTGCACATGTGCACAGTAATTAAATGTGTGCTCGAGCATATAGAGTGTGCCACTCCTGACAAGCAACAACTAAGTTCGAAAGTCCTTCAAACAGATGTGGCACTGCTAGCCATCCAAACTCTAGTCGAAAAGATTATGCTATTGCCCCATGTGGCTGACCCAGGTTTGGTTGGTTCCCAGGCCCCCATAAAATCCTGAGCCCACCAGAAGTGATCCTTTAGTGCAGAGCCAGGAGTAAGCTCTCAACAGTTGGATGTGATCCCAAAACCAAACCCCCGAAAGAGATACAGATTTTTATTAGACAGGGAAGACAGCTCAATGGGTTTGAGCACATGCTATATATACATGGGGCCCAAATTTCAACACCAGCACATACACCAAGACCCCCAAAATTCAAAACATAAAGCTTACTTGAAGCATCTCAACATGTTCTAACATCAGTTGGGCACTTTGAATTTAGGTGTTTGTGCTTCTACTCTATTAAAAGCCTAAGTCAGGGTTCCAGAAAGAAAAATGAGAGCTGCATAGTGATTGCACTGCATGCCACCACCCCTGACTTAAATTAACTCTATTGAATCCAAGTACTACTTAATTATCCTGTCCTTCCACTTGGACCACAACAGTCCTTCAGGCTCCCAGCACCTTATCAGACATTACCCACGAGCTTCTTGACAGTAGTAAAGTTTTGATAGCCTCTGCTTCTCTAGATCATGTCCTCCTTCACTTTCGTTTCTTCCTGGGTGGGTACCTATCTGAGTGGCTTTTTTCCCTACCTTGGCTAAAGGGTCTCCTTCCTTTCAGGAAGATCAAAAGGCAGTTAAAGCTTTCTTGTCCTGATACTCCTTTGAGTCAGCAGGTAACAAAATGAAGCCCTGCATTTAACTACTAATACACTTTACTCTGGAGTGTATTAGGGCTGGAGCAGTAGCACAGCAGGTAGGGCGTTTGCCTTGCACGCAGCCAACATGGCCGACCAGAGTTCGATTCCTCCGCCCCTCTCGGAGAGCCCGTCAAGTTACCAAGAGTATTTGATATGCCAGACACAGTAACAACAAAGTCTCCAATGGAGACGTTACTGGGCCCACTCGAGCAAATCAATGATCAACGGGAGGGCCTTTACTTACTTACACATTACTCAACATTAGAACACACCCTCAAAGTCTTTTTCTATGGCCATCCTGGTTTTATTTCTTTGCATTTGTATTTAGTACACTTTCTAATTCAAGTAGGAAGTTGAGTTCACATGAGAGGTACGGTACCAAGAGTAAGGCACTTGCCTTTCATGCTGTGTACCAAGTTCTGAGCACCCCTGACAGTAACACCACCCACAAAAAAAAAGTTCATATAGTACAATACTCTTATAATCATGGTATAGACATACCCTTAAATAAGCTGTTACATTACTTTTAAGCAGATGCATGGGTGAAAGGATAGACAATTTAGCAGGGAAGAGCTATGGCACTGGTACAATTTTTTAGAATGTCAAGTATGGCCAAAGGTGTGCAAGGCTCTGGTTAGGTAAAATTAAAAAGTCCACCTTGGGGGCTGGTACCATCACACAGCAGTTAGGGCCTTTGTCTTCCACATTCCATTCAACCTAGGTTTATTCCCAGCATCCCATATGGTCTCCTGAGCACTGCCAGGAGTAATTCCTGAGTGCAGCAGTAATTCCTGAGTGCAGTGCAGCATCAGTTATGACTCAAAAGTCCACATTTTAATTGCACCAAATGAAAGCTTATTTCCATCAGTAATCTTGAGGTTTATCCATTTTCATGTCCAGTGGGTGCTAGATTCCTAACAGATAAACGTCAAGAAACAAAGCCTGAGACAGAAGCGAATAAACATGTAAGGAAGGCAATACAATTCTGAATATGGATACAAATAGGCTATCGATAGAATTAGGCAGAGTATTGACAAATGCCACCCATCACATTAAAGCTGTTTTTATAAATGGCTAAAAGGTGTCTATAGTAAAAGGACTCAGCCGACTAGATCTGACCATTACATTAAGGCCAACTACTTAATATTACTCAATACTAAACATTATTACTCAATATTGAAAGCTAAACTATGGCTTAGCATGCCTTAAGAGTGACAGCTGTACCTGGACTTGCACTTAAAGAGTACCTATAGTAAATACCTCAAGTAAAGCTGATTTAATTTACAAAACAATGTGAAGCACCCACATCAGTGAACAGATGCCTGTCTAACACTGATATCAAAGTTTATCTAGGTTATTTCTTAAGATTAAAATCTGTACCTAATGTCGTGACTGAAACCTGATCAAGAAAGCTTTGGAAGGGGTCTATCTCTATTAGTGATTCAATTAAAAAAAAAAAAATCAAAAAGAAAATTTGTACCAAGTCTCATAAAAAACATGGAGGCCTATAAAATTACTCTGTATTTTTAAGTAATTAAAGTATTAAAACTATGACTCTAGAGCTTACTTTGATATTGAGTCTTTAGTCATCAAATTGCCATAAGCATTTAAAAGGCAAATTGTAGTTTACATGTCAAAGCTATTTAACAACTTAAGAACTCAAATTGCATCAGTAGGTGCCCCATCATCTCACAGGCTTAAGTATCAATTGAAACTATCTTGACTAAACCTTCCTGGCCCGAAATACTCGAACATGATCCAGACTTGATTTCATTCTTTTGTGTGGTACCAGGACAATTCAAGACTATCCACTGTTAACTCAGTTTAAGTTTTTTAAGGAGTTTCTGGTTTTGTAAACCAGAAACAGATCTCATGTTATCACCTGACTTTGTCAGTGACTTTGTCAACTATGAAAATGGATCTTACTGCCCCAAATAAACCAACACATGAGAAACAGCCAAAAAATTTTTTATTTCTTGCATTTGAAGTACTCCTCGATGACATCCTTGGCCTGTGATTCTTTGCCATAGTCCTTAAAAAAAAAAAAGATTGCTTACTGTACTTGGAAACTCCAAATTGCTTAAAATGTTATTAAAACTAATGTTCTACAAAATACCATGTTATAAACATCACTATCAAAATAATTGATGTGAATCTTTATCAATTTCTGTAGCCACTTTCAGGGACCTTAACAACCTCAATGCCGTTAAGGCTCGTAACATGGCTTTAGTATTGCCAGCTATTTCTGAATTTCTGCCAACACAGTCAAGTAAGCAGATTTATTTACTGGCTTGTCAACCCAACTTTTCCCCAGTTTGGAGTTTTGATTTGCTAACCCAGAACAACCTTAATCCAGGGAATTATTACTTACCTTAACCACAACACAACTGCAGCCAACCACTTTTCGGGGTTTCCCTTCTCTGTCGATTTTACAGAGGCCAACCCATTCTCCTAGCTTCTTATTGTCATCAACCTATGGGGAGGAGATACATGAAGACAAAAGTCAGTGTATTAGCACACAGTAATATAAACCCAGAAGTTTAACCCAGAAGGCAGCTGTTGTCAGACTGGGTGACATGGCATTTTCCTCAAAGCGGTTCAGTAGAGGGAGCCAGTTGTCATCATGCACAGCAACCAATACTTTACAAAAACAGAAAAATTGTTCTTGCTCCTGAAAACCTGACTTTTCATGTTTTAGTAGCCAATGCACAATTTTTCACACCTGTAGCAAGTAATGGGCTTAGGCTAAAATCTGCCATCGGCAAAAACACTATGTAGACTCAACACAACCTTAAGCTAATTTATCATCCTCAAATATATCAGATTTGCAACATACCTTAATTAGGTTGATCTGGTGTTCAGCACAAAGTGCCTCCACCAACTTGACATACATAGGCTCATCACAGTTGGATGCAAGCACACAAAGATGGGCTTGGCGCCTGAAATACAAAATTCAAACTCGGGTCAGCTCTAGATTCACCTCTTGCAGTTCACACCATAGCTCACTTTGCTCTGGGCCCACCAGTAAACATGCAGCACAATCGAGTTATAGAACAGGTTTTCAAAGGCATGCATCCAAAATCATCTTCGGTAATTTAAGAATAAACAAGTCTGGATAAAAAAAAAATCACCAATTTGCATCCAAAAAATTATCATGCTATCCTGTAAACACATGACTATTCTATTCAACAAACTTCCAATTATTAGATTATTAACGGCATGTTGCACCCACCAGGTGTAACAGCAGGGTTTACTTCATACCATACCAAAGAAAATTTCAGCATATACGCTATATCAGTGACAGTTTCTCTGGTTTTCACTTCCGTTCAGCTATAATATGCATCCTTGCCACTCCTAATAAACCGGAATCGCTACATCAGATACCCAGTTGTCTGCACCTGTAATTTTCAAGTCATCTCAACTTCAACGCAACCAGTACTCCAGTTGCTTTATATAAATAGCTTGAAATTCCCTTTAGTTAGTTCTATTTAGTCACTTTCACCTTTTCCCTATATATAAAATTAGGTCCACAGCCTACAGGTTTGTCAGACTATACAGGTTTCACTCATGAGAGGAGTGAAGGGGTATCCGACAACAATGTAAGTCATCATTCAAACACTGTAGTCGTCCAACTTCTGGTTTAATAAGAGCGCCTTTCCCATTCCAACCGGAACCCCACAAAAACTCGGCGGGGAGGGGGGGGCTACTAGGTAAGATCCAAGGTCTGGTACCTTTTTTACTACGTTGCCTGCAGGGCGGATGTCATTCAGAACTTTTGTGCTACCACCACCATTGAAAACTTCACGCTTGGGTCCCTTGGCGGCAGTTTTGCTCGGGTTCCAACAACCCACAGTATTGAGACTCATACACGTACTTGTCTAGGGCTTTGGCGGCTTCGCGGATGCCACGTGCGAGGCCATCGTGGATGAGGGCGGTCTTCAGCACCTCTTGCAGCGCAGTGTTCACGTCCATTACACCTCCAGCAGCAATGCTAGCGACACACCGACCAAGAGCCCGTGAGGAAGTCCCCGGGGCAGGACGGGCGCGCTCGAGGACCCGGAGCTTCCCCTCCCCCCAACTCCGGCCTCCCCAAAGCACGGGCGTCCCGTCCCCGGAGCTCACCCTTCCTCGGCCATGGCGGTGGATTACGGGTGGAGCCGAATCTTGAACACACTGCAAGAAAGATACGGGGCACTCGGTTAATAGCTCCAGCTCTACCGAAAACAGAGAGAACCACGCTCGATTCCGAAGAAGAAAACACCGAACAAGAAACCATGGACGAACCACCACCCGCTCCGGCTTCACTCACCCCGAGCCTCCGCCTCCGCGTACTTCCGCGGCGGCAGGGAAAGAGGCCTCCGAAGCCCGCATGCCGGTATTTAAGGCAGCCCGAGGCCCCAGGGCGCATGCGCACTCCCTCCCGGGGCAGGGGTGGCTTCGGCAATGCCGGGTTCACAATTTCTGTTTCCGTATGGAGGCGGCCTGGAGACTGCGTGGGTTGTGCGGAACGCGCAGCAGGCACTAGCACGGACTGCCACAAATGGCCCTGCCCTCCGTAGGCGTGGCCTGCAGAGGCCCGCAGACCTCGTTCTACGGGGCGCGAGAAGGGCGAGTAGCGCACGTGTGCCTGCGTGGGGTTATAAGGCCGGGAGTTTCAGTCCACCTGCGCATGTAGTTGCTATGTCCCATTTCTTTCGTTATTACTGCTTCTCTGGGTTGCGTACTTACTTCCTCTTCTTCTTAAATACCCGTGAATGTCTGGGTGATCGCTCTGTTGGGGGCGTGTGTTTTCCCTAAAGCTAGCACGTTTTTGCTTCTAAGTCCATCGCTAATACTTTTTCTGCAAAGTCAAGTTGGACCCTCCCGCCTGGGGCTTGGTTCTGTCATTATAATTGTGTTTGATTCCAAATGAAGGTTGTTTTACTTAGGCTAGGTTAACCCTCCTGAATTCGTCATCCTGCGGAAATCGCGGGTCCGCGTTTAAATCTTGTACACGACACAGACTGGGTCGGCCAAAAGAGCATTGAAAATCTTAAAAACTCCGGGTATTGGTTTGCCAGCCAGCAAAGGCTTGTTGGTGGAATTCGAGCACTCTATTGAAACTTCTCTTGGAAGTAATATTTTTGAATTTTGCGATGGTTCTTCATCCACTTTTCCAGCACAAATAACCAGAAAAACAGGCAAATAAAAGTACTTTCTGCCCAATCGACAATTGTTAGGCTTTCGATTAGTGTCTGCACCGCGGAAACAGAGAACCGCGGCAAATAATGCCAGACTCAGGAAACAAAGCTAGGTAAGATGGTAAGAGTATAAGGGAATATTGATCTGAATAGAAGAATACTGGAATTTTAAGAAATTCCTGTGTTTCTCAGCTTTCTAAAGGTTAACTTTAAAAATGACTTTTAGATGTGACTAACGGGTAGAACACTTGATTTATGTTTAAGGCAGGGTCTCCATCCTGGTACTGCAAAAACAGCAAAAAATCACTATCAATAAGTTCTATGTTGTTCACTTTTTTTGGCTAATTTCACTAATTGCTGAGCCTTTCTAAAAAGCTGAGAAAATATGTAAGGTTGAAACATTTATTCCTGCCCCTCTTGTGGTTGCGATGTAGTAAGATTTCAACCACGCATGTACCTCAGGGCCACAGGAGAAGTACAAAGTGGCATTGTGGATAAACTAGAACAGGTGAGTGAAGGGCTTTTGACAGTCATTAAAAAGGGCTCAGAGTGAGAATGAGAGGTTTCCTAAGTTCAAAGATGGAGGAAGCACAAGGTCTTTTTTGGAAATTAGCATATTTGTAATTTTTTTAAACTGTGTAAAAAATGTTCCAGCAAAATTCTCACCAAAAGTTAAAGGTTAGTCGGCTCAGCACACAAGTATATTTCTAATACTTTTCACTTAAAATATCATAGGGAGGAGGTGGGACATTTGGTAGACTGAGAAACCTGAATGGGAAGGTAGTCAGCCAAACTGATGGGGGGCATGGAGGGGAAGGGGCTCAGCCTGTAGGTGCCAAGATAGTACCAACCAATGGTGAATTTGCTTTCAGTCTCCTAGCAGGTTCAGAAGCTCTTCTGTAAAATCAAGTATATATTTTTTTGTTTGTTTTGTTTTGGGAGCCATACCTGGAGATGGACAGGAGTTACTCATGCTGTGCACTTAGGAATTACTCCTGGCGGTGTTTGGCGCACCATATGGGATGCCAGGAATCAAATCTGGACTCACTGTGTGGAAGGCAACCGCCCTGCCCTTTGTACTGTAGCTCCAACTCCCCAAATATGTATTCCTAAAAAAAAAAAAAATACTTTGGCCTCATCTGGCTGTTCAAGTTCTTCAACGTCTCTCTGTCCTCACAGGGAGCTTATACTCTACATTAACAAATACCTTTTCTATATACTTGGAAACCTTTCTAAAAACTGGAGTGACATATTTTCCTAGTCCTACTTAGAAAAGCAGCTCTGATGCCAAGAATAAAATTTCAGGCCCACTAGGGACTGAAGATTCTTTAAGATAGATAGTCTTAATTCACTCATTTAAAGTAATTTTCTCTCAATTTTAGGTATCACCAAAGTTCTTTGAGGAATGAAATACAGAAAAAGAACACACAAACAGCCAAATGAGAGTCTAGTTGCTATAGGTTACCCCCCCACCCACCCACCCTGAGGAGCCACACCTGTGTGCTCAGGTTCTGTAGCAGATCCACAATGCTCAGGGGACCACATGGGTGGTAGATGGCATCCAGCTCAGATGTACTGGGGGTGCCTGAGAGAGGTGGGAGTGCCAGGGATTGAACCTGAATGGCCTTTTAGGCACATGCTCTGCACTTGTACTATATCCCTGGATTCAAAGTATACATGAATGTTCCATTAAATTATCAAATTCTGCATAGTCACAAGTGTACATATAAAATAGAAAAGAAAAAGCATGCTAAAAGTGTGTGGTTTTTTTGTTTGTTTTTTTAGTATTAGTGATAAGTTATGTTGCCTAGCACTTTCTTTACCAGTTGAGGTACTAAATTGTTAGAAATGGATGGTGGAGGTACAGAGTTTGGGCCACACATAAAGGTGTTCAGTGCTTACTCCTGGTTCTGTGCTCAGGGATCACTCCTCACATCACAAGTGCCTTAATTGCCTCACTGTCTGTCTGACCTAACTTACATATTTGATCCCTTGATGGCCTCTGAGAACCTGTATGACAAAGATAGTATTTGCCCTCTTTAACAGATAAGGAAACGGAAGCTTAGGTTGTTGCCTGAGAATGTACCACTGTACTCCCGTTGTTCATCGATTTGCTCAAGCGGGCCCGGTAATGTCTCCATTGTGAGACTTGTTTTTACTGTGTTTGGCCTATCGAATACGCCACGTGTAGCTTGTCAGGCTTTGCCGTGCGGGCGAGATACTCTCCATAGCTTGCCGGGCTCTCCGAGAGGGGCGGAGGAATTGAACCCGAGTCGGCCAAGTTGGCTGCATTCAAGGCAAACGCCCTACCTGCTGTGCTAGCCCTGAGAATATACAGTCAGTAAAAATGGATGCTGGTATTTAAGCCCTGTGGACTCTTAGGCTCTTGCTTCTAACACTTTAGCCATTAGTATGATTGTCTAAGTGTAGGAAGAAGAGCATTAAGAATTCAACCAACTCTATATATTACATATGGCATAATAGAATCAATTCTATGGTGTGTCAGAAAGTCGTATCTATGGGGAAAACGATCATTGCAGTGTCAGGCAGAAAAAGAAAAAATGATAGAAATAGTAGATGTATTAGTTTGCTGAGGCAACCAGGACAGACAGTCACAGATGGAGTTACAAAACCAGAGAGCTAATGTCTTCGTTCTGAGAGGAAGAAGTCTGATCTCAAGTGTCTGCAAAATGTGTTCCTTGCAAGGGAGCAGAGGAGAATCAGTTCCAAATGATACTCGTAGCTTCTAGAGTTTTGCCAGCCGGTGGTATTTTTTGACTTATAGTGGTAAAAGGTAAAAGGTAAAGGCCCTCCCGTTGATCGTCGATTTGCTCGAGCGGGCCCAGTAACGTCTCCATTGGAGACTTTGTTGTTACTGTGTTTGGCATATCGAATACTCTCGGTAGCTTGCCGGGCTCTCCGAGAGGGGCGGAGGAATTGAACTCGGGTCGGCCATGTTATAGTGGTGTAACTGTTTATTACATGTCTTTTACTGTTTACATAGCTATGCAACCAAATTTTTCTTGTTATAAGAGTGCCAGTTGTATTGGATTAAGACCCTGACTACTCCAGTATGACCTCTCTCAACTAATCACCTTTAAAACAACCCGTTTTCAAAATAATCCTGTTGTGAGGGGAAGCAATAGCACAGCGGTAGGGCGTTTGCCTTGCACGCAGCCAACATGGCCGACCCGAGTTCGATTCCTCCGCCCCTCTCAGAGAGCCCGGCAAGCTACGGAGAGGATCTCGCCCGCACAGCATAGCCTGGCAAGCTACCCGTGATATATTCAATATGCCTAACACAGTAACAACAAAGTCTCCAATGGAGACGTTACTGGGCCCGCTTGAGCAAATCGATGAACAACGGGACGGCCTTTACCTTTACCTTGAGTGAGGGGAAGAAAGGTATTCAACATATGTATTTGGGGAAAAAAATGATTCATTATACATGTCAATAAAGGAGTAAGTATAGAATAAATTAGATGCTAAAAAGATCTTTGAGCTGAACTACAACAAGCTAACTCTGGAGGTCAGTGCTAGGAATAGAAGCTGGGCCAGGATCTATAAAAGATTTTTGTTGTTGTTGTTATTATTGCAGTAGTGAGATCCAGCTGAGTTGAGTTGAATTTTCAGTTCGTTTTGTGTCCTTTGGCAGATTACTGTGTCATAAAAAAATGGTAATGGATTATAATATTGTTAGGACTAAATGATAATCAGTTTAACAATAAGCGATAGCACAGTGGTAGGGTGTTTGCCTTGCACGCGGCCGACCTGGCCAACCCGAGTTCTATTCCTCTGCCCCTCTCGGAGAGCCCGGCAAGCTACTGAGAGTATCTCGCCCGCATGGCAAAGCCTGGCAAGCTACCCGTGACTGATGTATATGCCAAACACAGTAACAAGTCTCACAATGGAGACGCTACTGGGCCCGCTCGAGCAAATTGGTGAACAAGGAGAGGATAGTGCTAGTGCCAGTGCTAGGACTAAATGAGATAATTGTTACAAGTATCTGCCACTGTGCCTGAGAAATAATGTTGTTTATAAAAAACTTCATGTGGAAACATCCAAAAGGAGAGAGAGAACACAGGGGATTGCCCTGCCTCAGAGGCAGGGGGGGATGGGGGGGATGGGGGTGGGGGGATATTATCCATGGTGGTGGAAAATGCACACTGGTGGAGGGATGGGTATCTGATCATTGTAGAATCGAAACCCAAGCACAAAAAATTGTAAATCTACAACTGTACCTCATGGTGTTTCACTAATAAAAAAAATACATTAAAAAAAAAAAACTTCATGTGGAAAGGTTCAAAACTTTTCCCTTTTCCTGCCCTAAACCACGAGGGTTAGTACAGTAACTTACTTATTGGAGTCATTATACCAACTGCATGTTACTTATATATGAACAAATGCAACAAATTCAATCATTGTATTCATTTTTATTGAAGAGGGGAGAGGGGCTGGGCCACTCCTGTTAGTGCTGAGGGGTTACACTTGATTGTGCTGGGGCATTATCTGTGGTGTCTGGTATTAAACCCTCGTCAGCTTTACGCAAGGCAACCACCTCAACTCCTGTACTTTCTAGTCCAAAGGAAATAATTTTAAATCATTTAAAGTAAATCGTTTAAAGTACATCATTTAAAATCATCATCTACTGGATAGATGGCATATCAAAAAAAAATTCTATGTTGAGAAGTAATTACGTGGGGCTGGAGTAATAGAACAGCGGGTACGGCGTTTGCCTTGCATGCAGCCGACCCGGGTTCAATTCCCAGCATCACATATGGTCCCCTGAGCGCAGAGCCAGAAGTAACCCCTGTGCATCACCGGGTGTGACCCAAAAAGAAAAAAAAAAAGAACTAATTACTTTACTGGATTACTATCTATTTGGTGTTCATTGGATATCTTGGGAATCACAGAAAACCATTATTCATTTGAAAATTTTTTAAAATGCCTTATCTCTGGGGGGTTTGAAAACAAATAAATATAATAAATTTATTTTAAGCCTGTGGACTCTTAGGCTCTTGCTTCTAACCCTTTAGCTATTTGTATGATTGTCTAAATGTAGAAAGAATAGCATTAAGAATTCAACCAACTCTATATATTACATATGACCTAATAGAATTGATTCTGCGGCATGTCAGAAAGTCATATCTATGGGAAAAATGAACCAGAAACTAAGGAAAAAGGAGAGACTCAGGAAAATATCTTGCTGCTCTGAGATAAAGCCTAGTAGACTTATTGGTTGGGAGTTTTGTGGTTGTTTTAGGATGGTGTCTGGCACCCAACTCAGGACCTCCATGTATGAGGTTTCCTTTCTTACATTGAGCCACATCTTGGCCCCAGCTGTTATTTTAAATATCAGATCACAGATCACAGGTCATCCCGTTATTCGTCGATTGCCTCGAGCAGGCCCCAGTAACGTCTCCTTCATCCTAGCCCGGAGATTATATTCAAGGCTCTTTAGGAGAATGAGACCCATCATTGTTACTGGTATTTGGCATATTGGGTACACCACGGGGAGTTTGCCAGACTCTGCCGTGTGGGCAGGCTACATTCGGTAGCCTGCCAGTTTGTCAAAGTAGGAATGAGATGTCATAATAAGAAGTCGCGCGGCCGCGCGTTTCCGGGAACTGGTTTTTATAGTCTCAGAGTCTTGGCCGCTGATGGGATTACATGGCGCCAGGGGGCCAGTTGGTGGGTGTGACCCCCGCCTACTGGAATTTGGAGGATCTGGGTGGAGGATGCTCGACTCCAATCCGAGTAGGCTTGGAGATCTCGGCCCTGGAACCCACGTGGCTTTGTCCCTCTGCCGGTACCTTCAGGTGTGCGGAGAGTGGTCTCAGCATGGTGGTGGCTGGTCCTGGAGGTCTTCGGCTCCTGGGGCCCTGGCCAGGGCGGGGAGGAAAGCTCAACCCGCTCCCCTCCAAGGGCCCCGGCGAGGAATAGCCAGGCACGGGGGCAGGAGACTGCGCTCTTCTCCTCCGGGAGCTGGTTTTTATAGTCTCAGAGCCTACTCGGATTGGAGTCGAGCATCCTCCACCCAGATCCTCCAAATTCCAGTAGGCGGGGGGGGTCACACCCACCAACTGGCCCCCTGGCGCCGTGTAATCCCATCAGCGGCCAAGACTCTGAGACTATAATTTTAAATATGGACTATAATATTATTTGGAGCGATAGCACAGCGGGTAGTGTGTTTGCCTTGCACGCGGCCGACCCGGGCAACCTGGGTTCATTTCCTCCGTCCTCTCGGAGAGCCCAGCAAGCTACTGAGGGTATCTCGCCCGAACCGCAGAGTCTGGCAAGTTACCCGTGACGTACTCGATATGCCACAGTAACAACAAGTCTCACAATGGAGACGTTACTGGGCCCGGTTGAGCAAATCGATAAACAACAGGAGAACAGTACCACAGTGCTATAATATTATTGGAAATATTGGAAATAATAATGGAAGCAATATTATTATTACTGAAGAAAAATGGTTGCCACTGAAGAAAGACTTTCCCTAAACAGAATCCTAGTATATGAATATAGGAACAAAAGATAAAGGCTGGGAGAGAGTAACGGGGGTGTGGGGGGCAGTGAGACGCTGCCTTGCATGCTATCCACCCCATTCAATTCCTCACACCACATATGGTCGCTTGAATATGCCAAGGATCACAGAGAGAAAAATAGCCCCTGAGGGGCTGGAGCAAAAGTACAACTAGTGGAGCAGTTTGCCTTGCACATGGCCTGGGTTCTATTGCTGGCATCTCGTAAGGTCCCCCAAGCAGAGCCAGAAGTAATCTGAGTATTTCCAGGTGTGGCTCGAAAACAACAACACAACAAAAATGTCCCCGGAATAAATTCACTGAGACAATTCTGTAGTGATAGAAATAGATAAAAAGTGAAAAATTAAAATGGAATATAAACTTTAACAAACCTTTTGTAAGATATAGGACAAAAAGGGGAAAAAAGAAAAAAAAGTAGAAAGAAAAGTAATAATAGATAAGCAGATCAGTTTGGGTCAGTTATTTTCAACCATCGTTCCATTAACTAGTGCCCATCTACAGGTGTAAAAAGGCTGAAAACCACTGGACTAACTAGATGATGTAGTATCTTTTAGATTAATATAGAGATAGAGAGGAGGGAATGAAAAATAATTAAAGAAACTGTTTGATTTGATGTTAGATTAAAGAAATAACTGAATAAAAGAAGGTTTTTCAAAGCTGGCTGGAGTAAGATTATAAAGGACTTTTGCAAGAACTAGCGTCATTTAGAATGATTCTAAAGCCCATTTTTCATCTTCTGTGCCCTCCCAGAAAATTTTGTATAACCTGTAGGATCCAAAGTAACAACACTTCAAGAATCAATTATGTACACATTTTAGCCAAAGTAAACAGTGCTTTGGATATGTCTCTATAGTAGAATTCATTTCATTATAGTAAATTATTCATTAGTGTCTATTTTATCTGTTAGAAAGTGCAATGCAAGCTATCAGTTGTATGGGCTGCAACCAGAGATCAAAAGTACCACCTTGGCCTCTTACACTCTACTGCCTAGTTCTCCATCATTAAAATGTGGATCAATGTCTCAGTTTTATCAGTTGAAACACCGAAAAAGGGATTGTCCTCAAATGTCCACAAATCCTTCAACTCTCTTTCCCCTGTTAATCTTTAACGGAGAGCCTCTGGATGATAAATTTAAATTAATAATAATAAAAAAAGACTGGGCTGAATTCTGGTGGACACCAAAGTTATATCCTTACTTTATTATTATTTTTAATTCAAATCTTAAAAGAAGTCACCTTTATTTTCCATATCTTCCGGCCATAACTAAGGAGAGAAACTCTTCCGAGTGAATTTATGATCAGCAATTCTGATCTAACTGTAATGCAAGAAACTTCAACTTCATATGGCCAATTTCTTTTCTAAGCATATTTGCACCCCTGTATTTTCTCATGTAGATTGGATCTGCCCCCACTAAGAAATCTCACCATCCTTAACTAAGAAATCAGCACTCAACTGTACAAGGCATTGACCAACTCTTTTATGACAGATTGAGAGATTCTCTTACTTTTTTGGGGGGGAGAGAGGAGATTGTTTTGGGGCCACACCCACTAGCGCTCTGGGTCCTCACCCTGTACAAGGCAGGTGCCCTACTCACTATACCACCCTTACCCACTGCGCTAAGGCTCTGGCATGCTTCTCTTATTGTATGTGCTGAAAACATGACTGATCCGAGTTTGAACACAATTCATGCACATGAATCAATGAAAACTAATTCTATCTCCTTAATGGAAATAGTTTGTGCCCGGCAAGAGTTTATCATAAGTGCAAGGATAAGTGACACCTAGTCAGGTAACTCCTCTGTGATTATCTAGATGCGCCGGCAGTCTTACCTAAACAAACTTAGTTACCTCTCCGGGCCATTCCCCTCTATTTACGTCATTGAGTTAGAAAGGATATACCATGTGGCACTCATGCCTCAGGATCTGCTCTTGGGCAGGGCCATGCTTTCCTGGATAGGCGCAATCCGAGACTAATATGTAGTCTCATATATAAATGAGACTGCAATCCGAAATCATCTGTAACACAGGCAAAGGAAGCCTGTGTCCCCTCCCTGCCCACTGCAGTTTGCAGGTCCATTTTTAGCTGACTTAAGTCTACATTTTTGACATTCCTATCCTACAAAGTCCTGGATTTTTTTGAGTCCAGGTAGTTTACAGTTTACAGTTTCCCAACACCATAAATTGTGCCCTAGCTCTTGAGTTCACGGAAGTCTTGGAGATAAGGGGAAATACCAGGCAGATAGTCAATGGGTAACCTTAAAAGGCCCTAAATAAGTAGACAGCCTGAACATCCTAAGTGGAAATTCATATAGGGAGTTAATCTTGGCAGCACAAAGACCCTATATCAGCCAGACTGATTTTTGTTCTCTAAGACAAAGAGAACTGACATTCTGTAACTATTCTGTAACCATTCTGTAACCTTCTTGTCTAATGAGAAGTAACACAAAGATCCAGTTTTCTTATATAAAACCCACCCCCCAAAAAGAAGGCCATATTAAACTTAGTCCTATACTAAGTTCCTACCCTAACAGGGAATTTCTTTCTCTTCTACTTTCCAATGAAATTTTCCATTTTTTTCTGAGTGTGTGCATTTTATTGCTCAATATTTTCACTCTTGAAAATACTGAAGTGGGGCTGGAGCAATAGCACAGCGGGTAGGGCGTTTGCCTTGCACGTGGCCGACCCGAGTTCGATTCCCAGCATCCCATATGGTCCCCCGAGCACTGCCAGGAGTAATTTCTGAGTGCATGAGCCAGGAGTAACCAACCCCTGTGCATCGCCGGGTGTGACCCAAAAAGAAAAAAAAAATGAAAATACTGAAGAACCCACGAGCCACGGACGAACACAGAGACCCATCATCACCATCCTGCATTAACATGAAGATACTGCAGAGTGGTTGTGAAGATAATTACTGGTCAACAAAGATCTTTCGACTCTGAGCAAAGGGTTCACCCTGTGCAAGGCAAGTCCTTTACCTGCTGTACTATTATTACTCTGGCCCCACCCTTGATTATCTTTTAACTGAACAAGGGATATCTGTGCAGAGTCCAAGAAACCCACTGTGCTTAGATTAAAAAATTTGGAGAAGTTGCAACAGTCACAGGTTACTAAACTAGCCCTTTGGCTTAAAACAGTGACTACTTCTGTGTGGTCTTAAACATTTGATTTTTATTGGTTTAGGTCTTAGGGATCAAGGTACTGAAGTACACTCCAAAAACAAAAAAAAAGGTGTAAAAATAATCTCCCTGATACACTATGCTCAAAAGTTTCAAATGCATATTCACATTGGTAATCATCAACCAAATGACCCCCCCCTTAAGACTGGAATATTAAATAAGAAAGGAATACCTGACTTGATGAATGTCACAAGAACTTAGCAAGAAGGTCATGATTTATTGATACCAAATAAAAACATCAAAATCTGTAAGAACTGCAGTTGCTTCATGGGAGTGTTAGTTGCTGCCTTAAATTTTGGTCATACCTTTTTATTTTCCCCTTAGTTTAGCTTACCTTGCACGAAAAAAAAATCCTGTTCACAATTTTATGCGTTACAATAGTAACTAAAGTACAGGACAATCGATCTTCAGTAGGAAGCTTGTGGTGGAGAGGGGCCTGGGCCGGTAGAGACAGAGCAGGAAAAAGAACATTAAGACAATGGTGAAGGGAAGTGGTCGCGGGGGAGGAGGAGGTGCTGAAAGGTGGCAAAGTGTTATGACTGAAACTTTATCATTAACAGTTACTAAAAAGTTTGTTTAAAGTATCTATCATAGAGACAGACTGGTGCCTGGGGCATTTTGGTGGAGAGAAGTGGATATGGGTGATCAGACTGGTATTGGAACATTATGTGTCTGAAACCCAATCATGAAAAACACTGTAATTAACCTTGACTAAATTTCGAAAAGTATATATATTTAAATTTTATGCACTTCGAATTTCTGGTGCCAGGAAATTTGAGGGTTAGAGTATGTTAGCAGCATCACTCTCCCTGTCCAGCGAATCATACACCCTCTGCTCATAACCTCCCTATAAGGCAGGCACTATAATTCTCTTCCATAGTTTTATGGCTAGTGAAACTCTTTGCAATCCCGGGTCTCCTTAAGTGCCTAAGACTGAAATTCAGGCGGGGCCTGCAGAGGTCATACTCCCAGCCAGCCTGCTGTGTTTTCTTGAACATTAATTATACCTCTTCTTACTCATTCTAATCCAGGTAGAACTCATTGCCAATCTGTTACTAAACTCAGATGGATGGCAAAGACAGCACATTCCCCCCACCATGAAAAATAACAAACAACTTCTCAAAAACGGAGGCATTGTGGCCTTATTCCCCAGAGGCTTTCTTCTCTACCCCCATCCCCCACCCCCATTCCCAGTGTTTATTTATGCTCTAGGTGAAGGAGCTCTACGAGACGGAATATCTACTCCCCTTATTTTCACGCCCCCACTTTCTCATAGACAACGACAACGCAGCAATCAGAAGTGGTGGATGTTTGTTGTTTTGTTTTTTCCTAGAGTATCTAAAACTAAGGTGGGGGGGGGGGGGAGGTGGGGAAGAATGAGTAATTAATGATCTAGCTCCACCCTCGCTCCGCCTCCGGGACTTGTCAGCGACCTCCGGGGCTGGGAGCTCGGCGGAGTTGGGTGTCTTGGCAGCCCGGGATGCCCGCGCGGTGCGACTCCGGGGCGGCCACCGCGTCCGGGGCTCGTCGCTAAGCCCTCGGGTGCCCGGGGCGCGGCCGGAGGACGGGCGCGGGGACCCGGCGGGGCTCCTGGCGCTGCGCATGGACTCGCCGCGGGACCCGGAGGGCTTCGGCCCCGCCGCAGGTGACTGAGAGGGGGCGGCCGGCTGGCAGCCTGGGGGACCGCGGTGCTGGCTCTTTAAGGACCACGGCTACGCTTTAGCTGCGTTTGTCGCCGTGTGGACACTCGGAGGAGCAGAGAGGCCGCAGGGTGCGGGTCGTGCGGGGGCTCCGTTTACTCTCGGGAGCCAGTGAAAGCTGGGGATTTCTGGGGTGCAGGATCATAAACGACTTTCTTCTCGGCGCCTCAGTTCTGTGGCTCTGCATCGTGGCCCTGCTCCGTGGCCTGCTCTTTAAAAGCACCGTGCGTCCTAAGAACGCCTGCACACTGGCATGCCGTCTGCTGGACCACGGGGCAGCCCAGTTCCACTCTGACTGCTCTTGGTCGCTTTTCTCTCAGTTCCCTTCCTCCCGACTCCAAACATTTTTACCGTGATTTCTCAAGACTTCCTCCCGTGGCACAGATTTTTGTTTTGCCACTACTGCAGTGGCAAACCTCTAAAAATAGATAGAGCAGAGTAGATACAATTTTCCTTACAGGTCTTTCTTTCCCTGCAAACCATTTAAAAACAGATGCGTGTTTAAAAGTAATTAAACTAGTGTCTTTACCTGTAAGGGAAATGTAATCCTGTGAAGAAGTGCTAAGTTAATTGATGCAAAAGACCAATAATCGGTGTATAAAATGTATTGGTATTTGGATTCATGGGGCTTGTCTTTGTAGGAGCATACTATTGTAGATATTAATTTTCCACTTGAATAATAGATACTTTTTCCTTCCTAAAACTTCACCTGACTTCCCTTAATACTGCTTTTGAATACATATCGAATAACTAAACCGATATGCCAAAAGTGTATATTACCATTGTAATATGGGGAGCTTGTAAACTTGAGATACTGTATCACACATCACTTTCTACCTCCAGAGTCCTTTCTGTGGACTCAATAAAAGGACATGATAAAGTAAATTTGTGTTAGGGTGGAGGCAAAATAGATTAGTTTGATGGTTTCTACACTGAAATTCTATTTGGAAGTGATAGGGTTTTCAAATTTGCAGCAGTGTACTAGGAGTGTGTTGTATTTGATCAAATAGACTAATAGAATAGCCTTGTCTCCGCCGAATACACATCTGACAAGGGGTTGATATCCAGGTTATACAAAATACTGGTTAAACTCCACAAGAAGAAAACAATCCAACCCCATCCAAAAATGGGGCAATGAAATGAACAGAAGCTTTCTCAAAGAAGAAATCCGAATGGCAAAAAAGCACATGAGAAAATGCTCTACATCATTAATCATCAGGGAGATGCAGATCAAAACCACAATGAGATACCATCTCACACCTCAGAGACTGGCCCACATTCAAAAGAACAAAAGCAACCGATGCTGGCGTGGATGTGGCGAGAAAGAGACACTCCTACACTGTTGGTGGGAATGTCCACTGGTTCAGCCCTTCTGGAAAACAGTAGGGACGATTCTCAAAAAATTAGAAATTGAGCTCCCATTTGACCCAGCAATACCACTCCTGGGAATATATCCCAGAGAGGCAAAAATGTATAGTCGAAGTGACATCTGCACTTGTTTGTTCATTGCAGCACTCTTTACAATAGCCAGAAACTGGAAGAAACCTGAATGCCCAAGAACAGATGACTGGTTAAAGAAACTTTGGTACATCTACACAATGGAGTACTATGTAGCTCTTAGAAAAGATGAAGTCATGAAATTTACATACAAGTGGTACAACATGGGAAAAGTAACATGCTAAGCGAAATGAGTCAGAAAGAGAGGGATAGACATAGAAAGATTGCATTCATCTGGGGGATATAAAGTAACAAAATATGAGATTAACACCCAAGAATAGTTGAGATCAGCACCAGGAGGATTACTCCATAACTTAGTGGCCAGTCGGGCATTCTAGAGGAAAGGGCAGTTCAGATAGAGAAGGGAACACCAAATAAAGGGTGTTTGGAGGATCCTCCCAGGAGGGGAGATGCATGTCGAAAGTAGACTATGGACTGAACATGTTTGCCACTCAATGCCTCTTTTGCAGACCACAACACCCAAAAGGAGAGAGAGAACACAGGGAATTTCCCTGCCACAGAGGCAGGGGGGGATGGGGGAATGGGGGTGGGGGGGATATTATCCATGGTGGTGGAAAATGGGCACTGGTGGAGGGATGGGTATCTGATCATTGTATAGTCAAACCCAAGCACAAAAAATTGTAAATCTACAACTCTACCTCATGGTGTTTCACTAATAAAAAAAAATAAAAAATAAATAAAAAAAAAAGAATAGCCTTGTCTCAACAGATGTTACCTTCAGAGTGCACTATGAGCACAGGTGACTTTTGTGTCCTTCAATCAGTAGGTCTGGTCTGCCTGAAATTGTACTGTCTTTGCATTTAAGGTGATGGACCTCCCGAAAGTGCAGGCGAGACACGCAGGTGGTGGGTGTCCAGAGAACAGCTTTTTGTATTGATCTCTGCAGCTTCCATCAACTTGGGTTGTATGATGTGCTATTCCATTTTAGGACCCTTTTTTCCCAAGGAGGTAAGAGTCTTCTGTATCTTTATGAACTCTTTTCCAAAACAGCCTTTTGAATTATTTCATTTTCCAGTAGGTAAAACATAGAGTCTGCATATAGGAAAGATGATATGTACAGCTTAGTCAACAGAGACTTTGCTGTTTTGGTTTGAATTGGGGAGCTACCCCTGTGCTCTGTGCTTGGAGATTGCCTCAGGTACCACTCAGGAATCACTGAGTCCTGACCTCCTGCCTACAAAAGATAAGCTCGAGTCATGTAATAAAAACAGGTTTTCCATGCTCTCTGATAGTAGAATGCTTCTCTTTGGTACGACTTGGTAGGTCATGGTGGTGTAGGAGGGGGTGTGGAGAGTTAAAAATACTAAGAACATTTTTTCTCCTATCCTGTAGAATACTTCTTGTGGAATATATCTGATACCAGGAAAATAAAACCCAAATCTAATCCGAAAGAACATCATTTAGGTTAATTCACCTAATGTAATTGTCTTTCTGAGGATTCTTTCGCTTACATAAAGCTTGATGAATCTTAAAAAAAAAAGTCTCGGGGCAGAGAAGACACCCTGCATAACTGTGATTTTTTTTATAATTATTATTTTTTTTGGTGGGACCACAACTGGCAGTGCTCAGGGCATACTCCTTTCTCTGAGCTCGGGTTACTCTGGCACTCAGGAGACCATATGGCGCAATGGGATGGAACCTAGGTCAGCTGCATTCAAGGCAAGCACCCTACCAGCTGTACTATTCCTTAGGCCCTGGTGACTGTGATCTTTTAATGATACTACAGAAAGTTAAAACTGTATCTGATTCTTGGAATTTGGAGTGTCTTAGAATTTTGTAATTAGGAAGACATAGCCCACTAAATTCTTTTTTGACTTGAGTTTCTTAATGAGTTGAGTGGTTTATGCAAAGGGGGATTTTTGGCTAGTTCTTTTAATCATACTCATAATTATAAGGTAATGAGTTTTATAGATTATGGCACAGGCTTAAAAGAAAAATACACCTAGAAAGTCCACCTGAAATCTGGGGACGAGGGGATGAAGTTGTGGTGAGTGGGCTGCAGTACAGGTAACTATGATGTAGTAAGAAAAAAATAGGTCTAGTTACTTGAGTGGAGATAATCTAACCATGTGTTTTACTTCCAGCTTTCTGCAAATCATCACCTTAGTGCACTGCTTTCTCTCAGCCCTCTATCTGTAGTTAAATTCCATACTGCGTATTATAAAAGAGACTGGAAGTTATTCTTGTGCAGCAGGAGCAAAATGCATTTGTACTCATACAGTGATTTTTAGTTTTAAATTTATTTACCACATACTTACTACATTTCGTCTCCTCAGCAAGGAAGGTGATAGAAAAGAGATAAGATTATCAGTGAGACTCTATCATGTTGCAAATGAATCATCTGGAAGGGAAATGATTTGCACAGTTCTATTTACTGAATGAGATGAGGAGGTTTTAATAATTCCCACTCTAGAGCATGCTAGACATGGATATGGTAGGACAGAAAAAAGATCTAGACAATAATCCTCTCTCTTGTCTGTTCTTTGTGAGTGAAAATAAAGGTGAGGGTGGGAATGGGAGAGTTGTTTACTGAGGATCCAAAATTTGTGAGACTCAAAAAGGTTCATTCTTTCAAAAAACTTTTATTTTTTTCATGACTGGGGCTTGAGAAAAGAAGAGGTAGTTATGAAAGGACTTAACAGAATAATTGAGAAATGTGAGTTACCAAGGTAAACAAGACTGCGAAGGGCATTTTGTATATGGAAGACAGCAGGTGCCGGTTGTTCGATTCATTCAATAAAAACAGGTCTTCTATGCTCTTTAATAGTAGAATGCCTCTCTTTGGGATGCCTTGGTAGGCCATGGGAGTGTAGGGGTGGTCTGGAGAGTTGAAAATACTAAAACCATTTATTCTATATGTTAATGACAATAGTATTTCCAAACATTCCCCCCTCCTGAAAATAACATGTCAAATCATACATGTAGGGACTTTTGCATTGTTGGGGAAACCTATAGCTTTTTCTTGGGTAACAACTGACAGCATGCTGTGGCTTGGGCTGGGGTGGAGCGAGGTGTGACAGAGGATATGGGAAAGTAGGAAAGTAGGTAGAGCAAGGATACAAGAGTCCTTCCATGCATGTCAGAGGTTTAGTTAGTGAGAAGTCATCATAGGTGTTTGAGCAAGACTAAGTAACCTGACGAGATTCAGGGTTTGGAAAAGGACAGTGGCTGGGAGCTTGAGGAATTCAGAGAAAGAACTGAAGTAAGTGGACCAACCAGTTAGAAGGGCATTTCCTGCTTCAGCTGGCACTTGAGCGAGGTCACCGAATGTTCACTTTCTCTTCGTAGAATAGGGTGCTTTGAAAGACTTTGAGTTGGTTGGTTTTATGGTTTTGGGGTTTTGGGGGTTATAGGAGGGAAGGCTGTAGGAAAGAGGACAGCCAGGAGAAAAAGCATAATTTCAGTATTGAGGGATGAGGAGTGGATTCTTTTCATTTCTCTTCCCACCTGCCCTTCCTTTTGTTGTGCTGTCTAGGAACCTCACATTTGGGTTTATTGTGCTGGATGAGACGTGCTTGTGGGTGCCAGCTGGGGGCATCCCATGGCAGGCCAGGGATCACATTTGCAGTCTTGCGCATGTAAGGCGGGTGCTCTACCTTTCAGTTGTTCATTTCTTGTTAAAGATTGCGCAGTCAGGGGCTGGAGCGATAGCACAGCGGGGTAGGGCATTTGCCTTGCACGTGGCCGACCCGGGTTCGATTCTCAGCATCCCATATGGTCCCCCGAGCACCGCCAGGAGTGATTTCTGAGTGCATGAGCCAGGAGTAACCCCTGTGCATTGCTGGATGTGACCCAAAAAAGAAAAAAAAAAGATTTCACATTCAGTCCCAGTCGTCTTCCCATACCGTATTAGTCAGAGCAAAGTAGGCAAAAGCAGTACAGGGCCTTTCTTCAGTTCTGCCACCAGATTTCTGTTTCTACTCAACCTTGCCCTGGCCACTCTCTTCCCTTATTAGAGCTGTGCATGTGAGCCAAAAATGCCTTTTAGTAACTATTTATTTCTTAACATGAAGTGGGATCCAATTCCAAAGAAGGTATTCAGCTGCTGCCAAGGTGTGTGCTTCTAAGCCATGCCAAATCACAATTCCTTTTCCATAGTAGAGGTTGGGAACATATCAGGAATTCAGTCATCATGTAACTTTTGCACGTTTGTATTTTTTCAAAATTTTTATTAGTGAGACACCATGAGGTGCAGTTGTAGTACCAGGAATTTTACTGCAAGTTTGTATTCTTATCTATAAATGAAGTAATTGAAAGTTAGATCTTTCATTTAGTTGTAAGAGATCACGTGGAACAGCACTTGATAGAGATTGTGGTTTTATAATGAGGATTTAGTAAATGTTGATTGCTGCAACCATTAAATACTTTCTAGTATTTAATTCTAGTCTCTAGAATTAAAGGCTTCCTAGATCAATTAAGTAAAGAACATTGTTTACTGTTACATGGTCAACAAACATTCCTTCTGCATCTTACTCAAATCCTTTGATTCTTTTTCTATTCTAGGGCTTCTGTAACAAAGTGGAGTAAACTAGATTTCCTTAAGAGACATATTTATCACCTCACAGTCTGGAGGAAAAAGTTGTAGGATCAAGGGACTGGCAGGATGAGTTTCTTCTGAGAGCTGGAAGGGGAAGATCTATTCCAAATTTTTATCCTTGGTTGGTAGGATGGCTGACTTCTCCCTATGTCTCTTCTCATCGTCTTTTCTCTATACCCACTTTTTATAAAAATACAAATTATGTTGGATTAGGCCCTACCCTGATGATCTCATTTTAACTTGATTATTCTGCAAAACTTGGTATCCAAATAAAGCCACATACTGAGGTACTATCAATCAGGATTTGCCACATCAGTTTGAGGTACAGAGTCCAGTCCATAGCACCCACCAACCTTTCTGCCAGGAATATTGACATCATGATTCATTCTGTGTACAGTGTAGCCATTTGTGACCATGCCATTAAAAGTATCTTTTATAATGATATCTTTCTGTTCTCCACATCACCTTATGTGCTTATTAAGTAATGGGCAGGTAAAGACTGATTTTGAATCCCATAGAATTATGAGATTAAATCTTGCCTGAGCAGTTACTGTAGAACTGTTATTTTTATCTTCTCTGCTTTTTCCATCACTTGGAACTTAGAGAACGTATTTCAGGAGGGGGATACCGCTTCCTAGGTATGGCTGGGAACAAGAGATCATCTAAATGTTCTCCTGTGGTACTATGATATGAAGTGTAGGGTCTATTTAAAGAGATTTGATGGAACTGGTGAGATTGTGGGGTAGGGCACTTTCCTTGCACGGACCTGACCGAGATTGCAGCAGAAGGGATTTGCTTTGCAGGTACCTGACTTAGATTCAATCCTTGTCGACCCATGTGGACCCCAAGAGCAGCCACCTGAGCACAGAGCCAGGACTAAGTCTCTCGCACCACTTTCTCTCTCTCTCTCTCTCTCTCTCTCTCTCTCTCTCTCTCTCTCTCTCTCTCCACTTCCCCTTTCCTTTAGGGCTTATGCCTTGCAATAAAGATAATGAAAGGTTATCAGGTATATCCTTTACCTACTTATTGTCATCCTTTAACTATTATTGTCATGCTGATCCCTTCTCTGTCCTAACTACCCTTTGTGTCCTACACAAGAGAACATTTTTTTAATTTATATTTAAAATGCAATTATGGAGAAAAAGCAAAAAAAAACACAGTTTTGTTTTGGTTTTTTTTTTTGGGTTTTGTTTTGGACAATACCTGGCAGGACTCAGGCACCTCCTGGCTCAGTGCTCAGGGCTACTCCCAGCGATACTTGTGGGACACAGTAGCTCTGGGGATTGAGTTCAGCCTCCTGCATGAGAAGCATGTACTCCAACTTGTTAAATGATCTCTCAGGCCCAAGAAGTGCAGCTTGAATTATTGTAAAGAATGAATTTTGAAGATCAAAGGATTTTGTGTGCAATATATGTCTATATTAAGTAGAGTTATTTGAAAAATAACTATTTGCTGAATTTCTGGCAAAGGATAAATGAACATTGCATCTTCCGGCCATGATCATATTGGCTCCCAGCAATAATATCTGAAGAATAGAAGGTATTTAATAAATGCCCAATGGATAGCCTGGGAGGACAGAAAATTGTGTACACTAAATTTTCAATTTCATAGCTTGACACATTGCCAAACCTATATTAAATGGTTCAAATTTATATTTTAGCTCCTCAAATAACTGTAGCTGGAACCAGATATAAGTATTTGCTGTATTTAACTAGGGTTTAAATATTTTGTTAAACCATCACTCTATATTTTATATGAATTCAGCTGTCCATTATAACTAATAGTAGCATTTGAATTTCAAAAGAATTGAGTTTAGTGCTCGTCTTGCTCACGACTAACCCAGATTCATACCCTGGCATGACATAGTCCTCTGAACACTGCCAGGAGTGATCCCTGAGGACAGAAGGGGTGATCCCTGAGCACAGATCCGGGAGTAAGCCCTATATACCACTGGCTGTGCCCCACAAAAACAATTAGATTTAGATGAACTGTTGTATCATTTATAGCAAATTCACGGACAGAATAGCTTCTAAACATTAACATATACTATTGATAGATTATAAACTACAGCAAAAGGACATCTTTTATCTGTAGTATTGCTATTAGGAAGTAAAACTTTGTTTTTTTCTTTCTTTTTTTTTTTAAAAAAAAAACTTTGTTCTTTTCTAAGCTGTCAGGTGGTTGATATAAATATCAGAATTAGAGAACTAGACTGAATAGGCTTTGGGAGAACTTACGTGATAACTTAGGGAACTTCCTATTCTTGAGCTTTTTGACTGACAAAGTTTTTTTTTTTCAGTTGTGGAATTTGATCCTGTAACGATGTGTTATTGAGTAGGAAAAACAATAACCCCTGTGTGACTGTCCCTTATTTTCAAACTTTTATCAACTTTACAATACATCTCAAACCTGATATTTAACATTTCCCCCCACATCAAGTGAGTCTCAGTAACATCCGCCTACCTTATAATTAAAGACTTAATCGTGTTAGAGTGTGCCCACTTCAGACCAGTTATAAGTACTAGGTCTCCAGGTTACCCTTAATGTCTGTGGTAATCTGGTTTGATTTGGAGCCAAATCAGAGTATCCATAATTTCCACACTTTTATTCAGTTCTTTGTAGAATGGGAAATAGACCCATGGGAAACATGTATTTAATATTTACCAGCATTTTTATGAAAGGATATGGTAAAGCGCAGAGAGGCACTTTAGGAGAGATACAACGAGCAAGGTAAGTAGGAGAGGGTGCTGAGCTTCTGAGACCTGTCTAGGAATATTCTCCTAACTCCACCTACCTGAAGGCGTGATCAATCATTAACTGAATTTCTATCCTCTCACAGAGAATGAGCACAGGGCTGAAAGTTGCAAGCATCTAACCTTGACTTGATCTTACCTTTATCAGTCCCCATCTAGAATCCACTAAAGTCACCTCATTAAGACAACCACAGAAAAACTGTCATCCAGGAAGTGCAAGGAATTTCAGATCAAAGACTAAAACTATTATTGATTTAAGATTTAAGAGCTTGACCAAGAGCAAAGACTAAAGATCAAAACCACTTAATGGAATGAAAGATGTTCCTAATGTTCTTAGGACCTTCATGGGTTTTATGTGATCTATTCTAGGAGTCTAGGACAGAGATAGGTATGTATATTTTCTATTATCTCATAGATAGAAAAAAGAAATAAGTCCGGTTGAGCTGTTAATTCAGTTTGTCTGAATGAAGTAGAGCCCAGAATTCCTCAGCCAAGTTTCTTTTGGTTTTGTTTTTCTCTTTAATTTTCATTATTTGCTTGGTAAAGCTAATAATTGGGGGGTGGGGGTGGAATGGGGTTATGGGGACCTTTTGAGATTTATCTCATTTTAAAAATTGTACACATTTTATTCATTCATATTGATAACCTTAGACATAGGCGTCTACTGATATCATTATAATAAAATACTAAGTATCTTTCACGCAGACAAAAAACATTTGTGTTTTTGTTTGTGGGTTGCTCTCTCCTTCCCCCCATCTCTTCCTCATTCTCTCTCCCTCTCTTCTTCACGTTCCTCTCTTTATGTTATTTGGTAATCAGAATAAACTGTGAGCTTATCTTGCATAACCAATGCTTTATTTAAAATAAGCAATAATTCCCCACTTGCTCCTCCAAGGCCTCTTCCAACCACCACCAAGTAGGATCATGCAATATTTGTTCATTCTTGATTGCTTTATTTCACTTAACAATTCCCTCAAGGATTATTCGTGTTACCAGTATCAGAATTTTCCTTTTTTTTAAGACTGATAATCCAGTGTGTGTGTGTGTGTGTGTGTGTGTGTGTGTGTCCCACATTTTCTTGACTAATTGTGAATAATGGTGAATGAACATAGAGTGTAGACATGTCTTTGAGATCCTGCTTTTAATTCTTTTGTATATTACTAAAAAGAGTGGATTGCTGCATCTTATGGTTGTTATGTTTTTAATGTTTTGCTGACCTAAATTTTGTTCTGTTTTTGATGTTTGTCACAGTGGTTGCAATACTTTGCATTCGGCCAGTGAATGTGGCTCTAATTTCTCCATATCATCACCATTCATTATTAGCTCTTATTTTTCTTACATCAATAGTTCTCTCAATAGATGTGAAATGTTGTATTACTTGCTTTTGATCCATACTTCTCTGATGGTTAGCGATAACACTTTCACATGTACCCAGTGGCCATCTGTATGTGTTCTTTGGAGAAATGTCTACTCAAGTCTTATACCGATTTTAAAATCTATTTTTTTCCTTGAGAATTTGATATTGGTGAGTTGTAGATTTGAGAATATTTTGAATATTAACCTCTTGGCCTTACAAGCGGCCAACATGGTCGACCAGAGTTCGATTCCTCCACCCCTCTCGGAGAGCCCGGCAAGCTACTGAGAGTATTTGATATGCCAGACACAGTAACAACAAAGTCTCCAATGGAGACGTTACTGGGCCCGCTCGAGCAAATCGACGATCAACGGGAGGGCCTTTACCTTTACCTTTATTAAATAGATAGCTTGTTAGAATTTTTTCCATTCTGTAGATTGACTTTTCACTTTTTTGATCATGGCTTTTTCCATGCAAGTTTTTTAGTCGTGTAATGCCATTTGTCTACTTTTAGTACTGTGCATTTGGTGTCATTGCATTTGGTTTCAAGGCCAAGAAAAAATTAACAAGACCAATGTCAAAAAATTACCTCATTACCTTTTTTTGAGAAATTTAATAGCTTCAAGTCTTTTTGTCTAAGTCTTTTTGAGGTCTTAGTTTTAATTTGTTTTGAGCTGATTTTGTGAGTGGTATAGATGTACGATATTCTTTTTTAAATACTCAGTTTTTTCAATTCTGATTTTGAAAGATATTGTTCATTCTTCATCATTTGTCCTTGGCATCCTGTGGAAATATTAGTTGAATATCAAGTATAAGAATATCATAAACCAAATATTTGTGATTTATTTCTGTGCTCTTTATTCTGCTCCATATATGTACTTATCCCTCTTCATGCAAGTTTAACAGTTTTAATTACTATAGCTTTGTAAAATATTTTTGAAATCAGAAAATGTAATGCCTTCAACTTTGTGCTTATTTCTTAATTTTATAAACATAATAATTATTTTGGGGGTGGAGCGATAGCACAGCTGTAGGGAGTTTGCCTTGCGCACAGTCAGCCCAGCAGAGCCAGGTTCAATTCTTCTGCCCCTCTCGGAGAGCTTGGCAAGCTACTGAGAGTATTCAATATGCCAAACACAGTAACAACAAGTCTCAAAATGGAGATGTTACTGGGCCTGCTTGAGCAATTTGATGAACAACAGGAGGACAGTGACCGTGAAATAATTATTTTTAAGTATGGTAAGTGAATAATTTTCATGTCAATTTAGATTTAACTATAGTTTCTTTCTTCTCCATCCTGTTTATCTTAAATAATAATGTTTGAAACTTCTACATGAAAGTTATAAGATGATCATATGTTGATATAATAGCAATTTTTCCATACTGATGCTAATTTATCTGTAAAATGGTTTCCATTTCTATTTCTCTATAGGCTGAAAAGAAAGGAGTCGGCAATACAATTATTGGTTTGATCTTTGGATGTTATGCTTTGTTTGACTTTCTGGCATCTTTGTTATTTGGAAAATATGTAAGTATTAAGGTGCATATATACACTTTAGCTAAAATATATACAATGAGTCATTCTAATATCTGGGGGATTTCCATGGATAAATAGATAATAACCATTATGTTTATGAATACTGCCATAGTTGATAGTTCTATTCCTAGGTTTGATTGATTTTGTATTTATTTGTCTAATGGATTTTTAAGTCACACCCAGCAGTGTTTATCTCTGACTCCAGGCTCTGTGCTCAGGGATCATTCCTGGCAAAGCTTAAGGACCGTATGTGGTGCTAGGGGGGGTCAGATTTGGGTTACCCACAAGCAAAGCAAGTACCTTAATGCCGAAACTATTTCTTTGGCCCAAGGACCAAATGACTTTTTAAATATTTGATGTTTGTGATCAATGTATGAAGCCATTCTACAATGGATTTTTATTGTAACTGATCATTTCTTCATGAAATATTATATTTCCAGATAACAGTGAATTAATTTATGCCAATTTAGACTCATAACACTCACTAATTTAACCATTTTTCTTTGATGTTTATTGTAGCTTGTACATATTGGAGCGAAATTTATGTTTGTGGCAGGAATGTTTGTATCAGGAGGAGTGACAATTCTTTTTGGGTAAGTCACATTCTATTATGTTTAGGACCTTGGGCAGATTTTATTGTCTGCTTTCAGTTTAAAATGTTAATGGAGTCCTTAAGACAATAATTTCCATTGATTGTTGGATACTTGGCAAATAATTTATGGTGAATGATATTGAGGGGCTGGAGCTATAGCACAGCGGGTAAGGCCTTGCATGCAGCTGACCTGGATTTGATTTCTCTTCTCCTCTTGGAGAGCCTGGCAAGCTACTGAGGGTATGTTGCCCGCATGGCAAAGCCTGGCAAGCTACCCGTGATGTATTCGATATGCCAAACACAGTAACAAGTCTCACAGTGGTGACGTTACTGGGCCCGCTTGAGCAATGGGAGGACAGTGACAGATTTTGGGAGAGGCCTGCAAGGGAATCACCACTAATCTGGCTACTGTACCTATTATTCATTAGGACTCCTTTGTTTGCAGTGACAGAAATTTAACTCACTTGTTTAACTCACAGAAAATTTTTTGCCTTAAGCAAAGAGTAAACTTTTGGACCTAAAGAACCAGTGGAAGAGCAGAATAGAGATCTTAATGTCACCAAAAACCGTCCTTGAGTTTCTAATTTTGTTTTCCTCTTCTTTTCTTTTCTTTTTTCTTTTTGGGTCACACCCAGCATTGCACAGGGATTACTCCTGGCTTTGCACTCAGGAATTACTTCTGGCAATGCTCAGAGGACCATATGGGATGCTGGGAATTGAACCTGGGTTGGCTGCATGCAAGGCAAACGCCCTACCCGCTCTACTATTGCTTCAGTCCCTGTTTTCCTCTTCTTGTGCTTTTTTCTTGAACATCTTTCTCTTTCACGATGCCAAGGTGGCTGAAGAAATTGCCTTAGGAAGATGGTGACACATATGAGTGTTTATTTACTTAATTTGGATCTGAGGGCCTTCTACTTTCTTTACATATCAATTTATTTAGAAGGTCTGTGCCTCACCATGGGAAGAGGGAGGATTGAATCTAGTGTGTTCTTTAAAGGTTCTTGTCAGAATGATTCTATTAAATAAATCATTTTGGTGCAATTTGTTAACAAAAAAGAGCAATTTCCTTTTGTTAAAAGCAAACAACTCTTCAAATTGTGCTTAAAATATGATTCTAATAACTATGAGCGTAGTACTACTTTTACTCTTTTCATTGAATACAGCTTAATCAGAAGAAAGAAATACACAAACCCAAATTGGCTTTTGAGAATTGTCTTTTTTTTTTCTTTTTAGTATATTGGATCAAGTTTCAGACAGATCAACATTTATTGCTCTGTGTTTTATAGTGAGAATAGCAGATGCCATAAGCTTCTCTGCAGCCATAACTGCGTCTTTTTCTATCCTTGCAAAGACGTTTCCAAACAATGTGGCTACCGTCATGGTATGTATTTTATACGTTTTCCCCTACTTTAGTTTTAGTATCGGCTCAAATATTTGACCTTCCCAGTTAAACTGGGTATTATTCCATCCCTGCTTTTCCAGTCTTTCTCTTTTCCATTTTCACCGAGGTACTGGGATTTACAGTACTGTTAATTGTACTTTTGTTCAATGATTTGCAACTCCACACCCCTGAGAACCCACTTCCCTCCACCAGTGTCCCACCTAACTGCCAAACCCCATACGTATATATTACGTGGTTCAAAAAAAATTTTAGAAGAGTGGCAAACAGAATTAACAGAAAATAAATCAATAAAAGTCAATTTGTGATGATTTGCTATATGATTTTAGCTTTTCTTAATCTAGTAGGAGGCAACCATGTGCATCATGAGTGAGTGCTATACTCAATGCCACATGATGGGAAGTTTCTCCTGTCCTTTAAACGAGCTCTTTTAATCCTTCTAGCAAAATTGATTTCAAGACTATGAATCCCCTGAGCTGTTGCCTGCCCATGATACTCTGCATAGTTCCTTCAGATCTGAATGATAATCTAGCCGGATATATATTCTTGTTGAGGTGTTTATTTTGTTGTGTTTTTGTATTATATCTTTCCATATTCTTCATACTTGTAGTGTCTTATTCAATAGATCTGCTGTCCATCTTATGTTTTGGTTTTTGTTTTGGTTTTGGGTTCACATCCAGGAGTGCTCAGGGCTTGCTTTGACCCTGCCACTCAAAAATTACACATGGTGGTGTTACAGTGACTATCTGGGAAGCATTGGATTGAATCCGGGTTTTCCAAGTACAAGGAAAGCACTGTACCCTCTGTGGTATCTCTCTAGTTCCTCTGCTGTACGTCTTATGGGCTCTCCTTTGTATATTAGTTACTTTTCAGTCTTGCTGCTTTCAATATTCTACCTCTATCTTTGGACTTTGTCATTTTTGAATATATTATGTCTTGGGGTTTTCCTGATGGGGTCCATTTTCACTGGGGCGTTTTGGGCCTTGTGAATCTCAGTACTTTTAATCCTCAACTCTGAAAAGTTTTTATCAGTGATCTCCTTAATTATTGTTTCTTCATCACATTTGCCTTCCTGTTCTGCAGGGACTTTGAAAATTCTTACATTGTTCCTCTTAAACTCATCCCATGATTCTCTGGTATCTGTTCATTTCTTTTCAGACTATTTTCTGTCTTCTGCTGTTTCCTAGTGGTGAGTATCAAATGCCCAATAGCAATAGAAATGAAGAGCAGGAGAACTGGTCTTCAGTAGGAAGCTTGCTGCTGGGATGGGGGCAGGAGTAAGTGATAAATTATGGAAGGGGAGAGGAAAAGTGCCTGTCACAGAGGCAGACTTGGGAATAGGAGGGAAACGCCCGTGAACACTGCTGAAGGAATTGGTGTTGGAACAATATATGTCCAAAGCTCAAAGATATATATCTTTGTAACTTTGAAATTCACAGTGATTTTTTAAAAAAGTAAGGGTATCTTTTTATTTTATCTTGAGTTTCTTTTGCTGTGCAGAAGCTTTTAGATTTGATTTAGTCCCATTTTTTTTAATTTTGTTCTCTTTGCAACTGTGATCATATTGTTTGAGAACAAGTTTAATTTCTTGGAGATTTCTGGCTCTTTTCTTCAATGTATTTTGTGGATTATGGTCTAATGTTGAAGTTTGCAGTTCACTTTTGTGAATCATGTGAGATACAATTCCATTTTCATATTTTTACATGGGCTTTCCAGTTTACCCAGTATCATTTTTGAAGAGATTTTCTTTGCTTTATTTCAAGTACTTAGCTCCTTCGTTTTAGATTAAGTGTTCATAAGTTTGGGGGTTTAACTCTTTCCATTCATCTGTGGGTTTGTCTTTAGTCCAGTACTATGTAGCTTTGGTTATTATAGCCTTTAATATAGTGCAAAGTTAGAAATGCAATGCCTTCCATCTTCCTTTTCATTTTCTTAGGATTTCTGTGGCTATTTCAGGACTTATATGTTAAAACTCCTATATTTTAGTTATTTAATATTTTTGTTGTTTGGGGGCAACATCCAGTGATACTCTGGAGTTACTCCTAGCACTGCACTCAGGAATCACTCCTGGTGGTGTTCAAGGGAATATTTGGGATGCAGGTTGACTACACACAAAGCAAGTGCGTTACCTGCTGTACTATCTCTCTGGTCCCAATAATTTATTTTGATTGTGATGAATATTTAAATTGTTCACATCTTTTGGTATTGCAAACAGTACCACAACACTTAAGTTTGTACATTTGCCATATCACATCTTTATGGCTATACTTGTCGTTTATATTTCCAAAAGAGGGACTGTAGAGTGAATGCAGTGTGTAGGGGGCTTGCCTTATACACGGCCCAACCTGGGTTTGATCCTTGATGGGCTGCCATATGGTCCCCCAAGCCCTTCCAGAAGTGATCCCTGAGTATAGAGCCAGGAATAAGCCCTGTGCATCATTGGTATCACCTACCCCCGCCCTCCAAATAAATAAATAAATAAATTCCCAGAAGAGGCATTCAGGCCAGAGAGCATGTGCATCTAGTAATGTTGATCAATTGTTCAGACACTCCACAGGCAATGTATTACAGAGTATGACAAAAATGAAGGGTTTTATATATAATAATAGGTAATAAATAGACACTATGTCTTGTGGTTTAAATGTTCATTTTTTAAAAAACAGATGGTGTGTTTTTTATGTTTTTTTTTTTTTACATTTTTTGGTCACACCCAGAGATGTTCAGGGCGTACTCCTGTCTCTCCATTCAGGACTTATCCTGGCAGTGCTCCAGGGACCATATGGGATGCCGGGCATCGAACTCTGGTCTGCTGTTTGCAAAGGCAAACATTCTCCCTGCTGAACTATCTCTCTGGCTCTCTGGTGGTTTTATTTATTTATTTATTTATTTATTATTTATTTATTTATTTTTAATGGATCTAAGAACTATTTGAATTTTATTTTATGGGTCAGTTTAGGACTTTCCTGTTGGGCTGTGCATTGTTTTCTCACTGATCAGTAGCAGCTCCCTTAAAGTAGTTGCAAAAATGAGCCGTTTTCAGGTTTCTTCTGATACATTTTGCCTTATGGTTTTTAAAAATATTTTTATGTGACCATTTCATAAATGTTTTTTGTGTCTTCTGACTTTTTAAGTCATAACTGCAAAATCTTTTCCATCATAACTAATTAAAACAAAATTGTCTTTATTTTATTTCACTAGTTCTTTAATGATTTCAACATGTGTCTTTAAATTTTTTGATTCATAGTGTGTTTATATAAATTATATAAAGAATAGATTTTTTTATATAGTGCCCTTTGTATTTTATTTAATTCTTCAAAATGTTTTGATTTTGTTCTTTTGTTTTCTCATTTCTAGGGAATTCTTGAAATTTTCTCTGGACTGGGACTTGTGCTAGGGCCCCCTATCGGTGGCTTCTTGTATCAGTCCTTTGGCTATGAGGTGCCTTTTATTGCTCTGGGATGCATAGTTCTGCTGATGGTGCCTCTCAACATGTGTATTTTACCTAATTATGGTAAGCCAAGATTTATTTCTCATTCTTACGATTTATTTATTTTGTACCTTTATAAGAGACCAATGTAATAGATCCTCCATTTGATTTTTTATAATCAATGGTAGATATTTTAGAGTACTTGAAAGAATTGATTTTCTTCATAAATGTTGTTAGCGACTTGTTTATATGAATTCCCCATATGACACAAATCTTTCTTTTCTCTAGAGCTAAACAGAATTTCTTTCCTCTTCATAAAACATCACCACAGGGGCTGGAGCAATAGCACAGCGGGTAGGGTGTTTGCCTTGCACTTGGATGACCAGGGTTTGATTCCCAGCATCCCATATGGTCCTCTTGAGTACCACCAGGGCTAATTCCTGAGTGCAGAGCCTGTAGTAACCCCCGTGCATTGCCGGGTGTGACCCCCCCCAAAAAAAAAAAATCACCACAGGTCTGCTCTCCAGAAGTCTTCTTGGACTTCATTTAAATATTTCAAATGGCAAGCAGTCACTGGCCAGTCCTGGTACATTTTCTTAAAGGCGAGGGGAGGGTGGGTTCCTCAAAGCTGGTTGCTCTGCACAGCTCAGATGCCAGGACCCGAGGCAGCAGGAGGCAGTAATGCAGGTCGTCCTGGCTTTAATGCTTTATGCCTATAGGAGGGGTCTATCTGTCATAACAGTTCCACAGGCTCAGGAGCCAAGCTCATGGGTCTGCATGCTCAGACAACTTATCATGTACAAAGCGTGATATTTATGGTACATTTCTTTCTATTCTGTACAGGCTGGTGCTCCAATTAGGGTTATTTTAATAGGCTTAGTAATTAGTTGGCACTTTCCCTATAATGGGTTGCTAGGGAAAGGGACTGGAGCTTGTGAGCTGGGGATGGGAGAGCTAACAAATACTGCAGGAAAGGAATCACCATGTCCAAACATTCGAGGTGCTTGTCCTCTTCCTTTGCACAGGGATCCTAGTCTCTGTAGCCCTGCATCCTGTACTGTGCTGAACTTGGTTCAGCCTATGAACACTTGGCTGAGATCCAAGAAACTGACTCCAGGAAGAAGTGTCATGTGACAGGGTCAAGTTTTCAGGATTTTTCTTGTGAGAAGGAATAAACTAAACCTGTATTATCTCATACAAGGCAGCAGACTGCTTGCCGCATTCTGGCAGATTATGGTGTTCAGAACATTGGTCATTAGCTTCTGGATGATTCCAATACCTGTTCCCCTTTCATTTTTTTTCTTTCTTATTTTGGTTTTGTTTGTTTTGGGGTAACAACCAGCAGTACTCAAGGATTGTTCCTTTTCTGTGTTCAGGGATCGCTCCTGGCAGGGCTCAGGGAACCAGATGGGGTGCTGTGGATTGAATGCTGGTTGACCTCATGTAAAGCAAGCTCCCTGCCCTCTGTATGATCTCTCGAGCCCAATCCATTCCTCTCTGAGACTTGTCATCCTTGCCTTGTCTCCTTCCCTCACCCACAACTTGGCATCTTTTGCAGTGTCATCCTCCCCTCCCCCCCCCAGTCACTAGTAAGTAGTTACTTGCTACTCTTCACTACTGTTATTCATGAATTAATATCCTGGCTTTACTGGTCCTAATAAGGTCTCGGTTAGTTGCATTTTTTTCTATACAAATAGTTTGACAAACATGGTATTTAACTACATAGAATCTTCTGTAGACTGGGTGGGAAAAACGGTATTTGGTAATAGTATCTCTAACATGAACAATGTTAAGTGAATGAGTATAAGCTCAGGTGTACACATTAATTGGTGCTTTTAAAAAATATTGTTTAGGGGAACATATAGAGACAGGTTGTTTTTTTGTTTTTGTTTTTTTGCTTTTTGGGTCACACCCGGCGATGCACAGGGCTTAATCCTGGCTCTGTGCTCAGGAATTATTCCTGGCAGTGCTCAGGGGACCATATGGGATATTGGGAATAGAAACTGGGGTTGGCCACATGCAAGGCAAATGCCCTACCCGCTGTACTATCACTCCAGCCCCAGAGACAGTTTTAAAATACATTTTTGTTAGTTTGTTTCTTGTCTACACCTGGTGGTGCTCAGGCTTTACTCCTGTCTATACCCTCAGGGGTCATTTCTGCTGAGCTTGAGGCACCATATGGGATGCTTGGAGGATCCAATCCAGGTTGGCTGCATGCAAAGCAAGCAGCTTACCCACTGTACTATTTCTCTGGGCCCCCAAATAAATTAAACTTTATTTTTATGAATATCGATGAATATTTGATAAATACTGTAAAGAACTTAACAACGTACAGTATTTTGTGTTTTGTAAGTTCTGCTTCAGGCTGGAGTGATAGTGCAGCGGGTACAGCGTTTGCCATGTAGACCTGGGTTCAATTCCCATTATCCCATATGGTCCCATGAGCACCGCCAAGAGTAGTTCCTGAGTGTAGAGCCAGGAGTAACCTCTGAGCATTTCTGGGTGTGACTCAAAATGCAAAAATAAGTAAATAAATAAAGAAAAAAAAAGTTCTGTTTTACTTCTTCCTTCTGAGGGTTGACTCCAACTTCAGAAGCTTCATCTCACTTATCTTTTATGTCTGCTCTCTGTGTAGTCAGTCTTTTGCACTGCTCTTAAATATTTCTGAAACAGTTCTCCAATCCTTTCATTCGATATGAAATAAGAAAAATTTTTTGAAAGTCATTAAGAGATTGTGAGATTTCAATAGTTGAATCCCAGAATGTAGAATATCCCCTCGCCTACTTAATTTGTAGTACCTCTTTGAGAAAGTTTTCTGAACTGTCACAATTCCAGTACCAAGTGCTGAAGAAGTAGCACCGTGCAACACAGCACTCAGCATTTCCCTGTGGCATTGTACCTGAGGTTACTTCACTTCATTCCTCAGTGCTTCATCCCTGACAGCAGCTTCCTGTGGCAGTTCTTGTCAGTCAGAAAGTCACTCCTCTAAGAAGAATCTATCAAAATTGGGAGAACAGAGAGGTATTTAACTACATGGAGTTTGATAAAACACCCTAGGAAGTTCTTCCTTTTTTCTCCTGAAGTAGCTATCACCCCAAATTTGTGTTACTTGGACTACTTCAAGAGTTGAACTTATTATTATGTGTTCATTTTCATTGACATTCTATTTTTGCTGTTGTTGTTTGATTTTTTGGGACCACACCCACGCTCAGGGAATTCTTCTGGTTCTATGCTTAGGAATCACTTCTGGTGGGACTCAGGGATCATATGTGGTATAGGGGATTGACCGGGATTGCCTGCATGCAAAACCAAGTGCTCTACCTCTCACCTCTGGTCCTCCATGTTATTGACATGCTCTTTTAACATTTTCAGAGTGTTTTCTTTCTTTTTTGGGGGGGAGGGGGTCACACCCGGCAATGCACAGGGGTTACTCCTGGCTCATGCACTCAGGAATTACTTCTGACAGTACTTGGGTTACCATATGGTATGCTGCAAATTGAACCTGGGTCAGCTGCGTGCAAGGCAAACACCCTATCCACTGTGCTATCACTCTAGCCCTAAATCTCAGAGTGTTTTCATGATATCCGACTTAATACCTAGTCCCCCTCCTGCTCCTCCAACCATGGCCTCTTCTGCTCCGATTCCCATTCTCCATGGCAGGTATCACTGGAATTTCCCCGACTGATGCACCCAGCCACTTCGTCATTCTCTTTTAAGACACCTTACAAGTAGTTAACCGGACTTAAGACCCGAAACTTTGTGTTTGGTTTTTCATTAGTGACACATCCTTGGAGCTGCCAAATTAGCATTTTGTTTGATTAAGATAGGAAAAGTCAACAGATCCCTTCATCCCTGGAAATGGGACTTTTTCCAGCATAAAAGCTACAACATGGTTAATACTTTCATAATCAGGGAAGTCAAGAGCAAATTTATCCTCTGCCATTAGCTATACTGCTGTTTGCACCAACCTCCCTACCACCAAGTAGCGGATCACGGTGATGCCTGCTGCCTTCAGCCAGACCTGTGTGGAGAACTCCTTCACTGGCAATTTTTTTTTGTTCTTTGTTTTTTGTTTTTCTGGCTTTTGGGGTCACACCTGGTGATGCTCAGGACTTATTGCTGGCTCTGCACTCAAGAATTACTCCAGATAATGCTTGGGGGACCGTAGGGATGCCAGAGATCGAACCCAGGTTGCTGTGTGCAAGGCAAACACCCTCCCCGCTGTACTATCGCTCCAGCCCCTGTGTTGGGTTTTGTGCATTTGTTTGTTTTTGAGCCACACCCAGAGGTGTTCAGAGCTTATTCTTGGCTCTGCTCCCAGGAATTGCTCCTGGAGATGTTCTAAGAACCATGATGGATGCCGAAGAATGAACTCAGTCGGTCACGTCCATGGCGAGCATCCTACACTCTGTATTATCTCTCCGGGTCCCCTTTATTGACGTTATTATGTACTATTTTGTGATAAACATTTTTCGCCGCTTTGGATTTAGAGAAAGGTATACCATTTTTGTCATTCTGATGTTACACAAAGTCCGTTTCCCTGCTTGCACTGCCATATGTAGCCACAAGGTGATGCGCGTCCTCTGTCTAAGTACATTGCAGGTCCTTCTGTATGGAGCGTGTTGGGGGCTGTGCTCAGTCTTGATTCTTAGTTCAATATTTGATAGTTAAGAAACTAACCCGCAGGATATCCCTTGTATCCTATAGCACAGCGGGTAGGGCGTTCGCCTTACACGCGGCCAACATGGTCGACCCGAGTTCGATTCCTCCGCCCCTCTCGGAGAGCCCGGCAAGCTACCGAGAGTATTCGATATGCCAGACACAGTAACAACAAAAGTCTCCAATGGAGACGTTACTGGGCCCGCTCGAGCAAATCGACGATCAACGGGAGGGCCTTTACCTTACCTTAAAAAGTTTAAATATAGTACTTAATTCGACAACTCTATGACGTTTTATATTTTGCTAATTATTGCAAGAATTTATTGAGATGAACTGTGATGCTTTTAGAAAATAGGAATATGCCAGTGTTAATTCTCAAAGAACTCCTTCAGCCAAACCTAATCAACATTTTACCTGACCTGTAAAACTGCAACTGCATATCTCCCCTTCTCTCCATTCTCCACAAGTCTGAAGCAATGTCCCTTTAAGTTAAAAAAAAAATACATTTTCACCCCTCACTTGGAATGCTCAGTTGTTCTCAGACTTTCTAGCATATTTTACAAAGACCTGCCTACATAATCTTGTCAGTATATTCCTCTGCAGCAGAATCTCATTTCAGTCTCCTACTTCAATCCTCATCATTCACGGCTCCAACTTTGCATGTATTCTTTGGTTATTATTTAAGGGCTTCACCCCATGGTGTTAAGGGCTACCCTTACTCTCTGCTCAAGGATCGCTCCCAGTTTTGCTTTGGGGATCTATGTGTCGGAAATTGGACCTGCGTGCAAACCATGTAGTTTGATCCACTCCACCACACATGGAGCTCTGAGCACTTTCAGAAGTTATCTGACAGCCTTTTTTTTTTCCTTTTTGGGTCACACCTGGTGATGCTCAGGGGTTACTCCTGGCTTTGCACTCAGGAATCACTCCTGGCGGTGCTTGGGGGACCATATAGGATGCTGGGAATTGAACCTGGGTCGGCCACGTGCAAGGCAAACGCCCTACCCGCTGTGCTGTTGCTCCAGCCCCTCTGACAGCCTTTTGAGCCTAGTCTTTGTCCCTGCTTTTATTCTTTTATTTCCCCAAACAGTAATTTTTGCTGAGCCTTGAAATATACCATTGTTGAAAAAAAAAAGTCCTGGAGATTCTTTTCTTGATTGCCCATCTCAAGTTTATCCTTTAGGTACAACTAAGATATTACTAATTTAAAAAAGCCCTTCCTAGGTATCCCCCTATTTTTTTTATCAGTGGAACATCATGAGGTACAGTTGTAGATTTACAAATTTTTGTTCTTGGGTTTCGATTATACAATGATCAAATACCCATCCCTCCACCAGTGCCCATTTTCCACCACCATGGATCCCAGTATCCCTCCCACACCCATCCCCCCATCCCACCCTGCCTCTGTGGCAGGGCATTCCCTTTTGTTCTCTCTCTCCTTTTGAACCCCCTATTTTTATTAATGAACCTGGTTTATAATATTGTCAGTTCATAGTATTAGTAGGCTACATCGTTCCAATATCACACCTACCACCTTCCCTCCATCAATGTTCCAGGGACCCCTCCTCTTCCCTCCTCCACCTCAGGCGAACTCAGTAGACTGTCTCCAGTTGTGTTGCTTTTAGTCACTTGTCATTCCTTTACCATGTTTCTTTATATTCCACATAAAAGAAATCATTCTGTCTGAGAGACATATATCTGTATCTGTCTTCTGTCTGACTTCACCCAGCATTATACCGTCTAGTTCTATCCATGTGGTGGTAAATTGCATGCTTTCATCTTTTCCTATAGCTGAGTAGTATTCTACATGATATTCTCTATAATATTTCTTTATCCATTCATTTATTGTTAGGGACGCAGGTTGTTTCCAAATCTTGGCTATAGTGACTGTTGCTGCAATGAACATAGGGGCAAACATGAGCTCCTGTTCTTTTCAAAATATTGGGGATTTTTTGAGGGGGGCGTCTTTGAGAAGCTACTGAGAAGCAGAATTGCTCAAGTCTCAATTCTTAGTTTTACGAGAAGTGTCCGTGTTTTTTTCCAAAGAGGGTGAACCTGTCAGCATTCTCACCAACAGTGGACAAGGCTTCTTTATTTTCCTACATACACACCACCACTGATTGTTTTGCTCTTTTTCATGTGTGCCAGCCTGAGTGGTGTTTGTTGTTTCGTTTGTTTCTTAGGCAGCCCTCCGCCCCCTCTAATATATGCCTTCCTGCTGCATTCTTGTTCTCTCCAATAATCATGCTAACTACTCTGTCTTCTTATACAGATTCTGCGTTTTTCTTCTTTGATTTTGTGTGCAAAGATTCTACTCAGTAAATTAACGAGAAGATAGGAACATTACCAAATAATAGTAAACAGTATTGGATGAAATAGAGTTGTGTTGCAATCATATGGGATGGGCTGGGAGCATATTTGCAGATCAGAGAAAGGTAAAATTTCTGGTTTTAATTAGGGCCAGACTCAGGCCTTCCAAAATTAATAGAATTTGCAGAATTAGAAGGAGGAAAGACATCAGAGAGGTGAAACAATGATCTTTGGTATTGGAAACAGTGAAGAAATTGGGTTACCGTCCCCGGAATCCTGGAAAATACAGCTTTTCCAAACATAATTCACACATAATTTAGCAGCACCCCTTTGATTTGCTGTTTTTACTTGCCACCAGAGAAAAATCTTGTGTTCTTTAATTAAAAATTTAGATTCCTTCTTAGCAACTTTTTTTTTTTTTTTTGCTTTTTGAGTCACACCTGGCGATGCTCATGGGTTCTCCTGGCTCATGCACTCAGGAATTACTCAGGCTGTGCTGGGGGGAGTGGGGAGGCGACCATATGGGATGCTGGGAATCAAACCCGGGTCAGCCATGTTGGCTGTGTGCAAGGCAAACGCCCCACCCGCTGTGCTATCGCTCCAGCCCCTAGCAACTTTCTTTCTTTCTTTCTTTCTTTCTTTCTTTCTTTCTTTCTTTCTTTCTTTCTTTCTTTCTTTCTCTCTCTCTCTCCTTCCTTCCTTCCTTCCTTCCTTCCTTCCTTCCTTCCTTTGTCTTTCCTCTCTTTCTCTTTTTTTCCCTCCCTTCCTCTCTCCCTCCCTCCATTCTTTTTCTCCCTCCTTGGACTCATTTCTGCCTTTGTGCTTGCTCAGAGATAACTTCTGAAAGTGCTCAGAGCACCGTATGCGGTGGAATGGATCAAACCAGGTTGGTTGGCTGTGTGCAAGGCAGTCACCTTATCTTGTCCTATCTGTCTCTACACATAGTTTCTCTACACATAGTGTCTGGCTTTTCCCATGTAACAGATCAAGGTCACATAGATGTTCTTCTGCCTGGTGAAAGCCATTCCTGATTCAAGATCTCACCTGTAATCCATGTCCCTTTCTTATCACACTGATTCTAAAGGATTTCTTTGGAATTTCAGAAACTATTTTTAAGAAACTAAACTAGTCTAGTCTAAACTAAACTAAACTAGTCTCTAGGTTCAAATGACTTATATTCAAATGTGTATTTACACAATTTCAGGTAAACTTAGAGATGAGTTCCTTTGATTGTTCTTGCTGATTTTAACTTTCAAAATTGGTTAAAATATAAAGTTAAGTGTTTTTTAATTATGCTAACAAATTTAAAAATTTTTCATCCCAAAGAATCCGATCCAAATAAACACTCATTCTGGAAACTGATCACTTTACCCAAGGTTGCCTTCCTCGCCTTCATCATCATCTCCGTCAGCTCCTGTTTAGGCTTCCTTGACCCGACTCTGTCTCTCTTTGTTATGAAGCAGGTAAGTAGCCTGAGAACAGAAAAGCTTGGCCTTGTGGCGAGTGGGTATGATTACTTTAAGGAAAATCCTCTGAGTAACTGTGAGAAAGGAGGCAAAGGGTTATCATCTGAGGCAGTCTGTGCCTTCCCTCTCTGATATCTCAGTAATGATGGGTCTGATTCTATGTAAAAATAAAAGAAGCTTTTGAAGTGACCCAAACATTGGTCTCCTTTCCAAGACACTATGTGTCTTTTTTTTTTTCTTTCTGGGTCAGACCCAGAAGTGCTCAGGGGTTTCTCCTGGCTCTACTCAGGAATTACTCCTAGCGGTGTTCAGGGAACCGTATGGGATGCTGGGGATTGAACCTGGGTCAGCTGCGTGCAACGCCTACTCGCTTTACTATCACTCTGGCCCCAACACTACTTGTCTTATAGGTGTCACTTGGGCATCATCCATGTAGCATATCAAAGTTATCATTCCTCTGTTTTTTTAGATTTCAGTGTGATAGAATATGCAATGACTCAATTAATGTGATAGGCCTTTGTTCTCCTATATATCACCTGGTCCCCTTACTGGATCTGTTGCATGTAATAAAAATGTTTTAGGGTCTATGATCAGACTGGAATGGGAGAAAGGAATCAAGAATCTCTCCCTTTTTTTTAAAGCCTGAAAAGCAGACATTGAATTAGAAATTTTTATGCCCTAGAAACATGCTTTTAGATATTTTTGAAAAATAAGATTCATAATGTAGTATGCTCTAATAGCACATCTGATGGCTTGTTTTACTAAAGAATTAATGTGTAAATAAAGAGACATCTACTAATTTTATAGCTCAAAGTGATTTGACTAGAGGCACTAAAGTTAAAAATATAGTTGTCAGAACTGCAACTCCTTGGGTCATTAGAGATAATTGTGCATATGTGAGATACCTTAAATAATAACCTGGGGAATTTTAGCACCAGTTCCAAGGATTAGAAAGTAATAAAATATCACACTTAAGCATTGGCACCCATGACCCCACACCTATGAAAATGTTTATGTTTATGCTGTCGTTTCCATTCACATCATTAACAGCGTGAACACTTTCTCTAAAAGCTATGCTTCTTTCATTGTAAGGAAATTTATCTACGCAATGAAAGATTTTGTAACCAACTTTTGATAAACCCATGTTGCTCATGTCTTTAAACATGTATTTTCAGTGGGGCCATAGAGATAGCTCAGCAAGCCACAATACATGCTTTGCAACAGGATGCCCAAATTTCATCCCTGGCACCATATTCCTATCGCACCACCAGGAGTAATTCCCAAGAGCAGAGCAAGGAGTAGTTCCTGAGCCCCAAATGGGTGTCACTCAAAATTTTTAAAAATTAATAAAATTAAAAACCTAATAAACAAATTTGCAATGTCAAAAAATGTATTTTCCTATAATATCCTAGAAATTTTTTTGCCTTTTTTGGACTTAAATGAATCAATATTTTGCTTCCCAGTTATTAGGAATCCACAGAAATAAATCACAAAGGACGTAGTGACTTGCATATCTTGCTGCTATCCTTAAAGAAATAATTTCAGCTTGAGCTATCATTCATTTTAATTATTTGTTAAAATATATACTGACCATAAGTAAATCTCATGAGATTCATTGAAGAAAATGAGAATTTAGATGAGTCTCAAAAGCAGTGCTTAGAGCACTGTGAATAGTAATAGTATGAGTTATATGGTGACTTACTAATTTAAAATGGGTCCTGACATCTGCACTTGTTTGTTCATTGCAGCACTGTTTACAATAGCTAGAATATGGAAAAAACCTGAGTGCCCAAGAACAGATGATTGGTTAAAGAAACTTTGGTACATCCACACAATGGAGTACTATGTAGCTGTAAGAAAAAATGAAGTCATGAAATTTACATACAAGTGGTACTAGATGGAAAATATCATGCTAAGGGAAATGAGCCAGAAAGAGAAGGATAGACATAGAAATACTGCATTCATCTGGGTAATATAAAGTAACAAAATAAGAGACTAACACCCAAGAACAGCTGCGATAAATACCAGGAGGTTGACTCAATGGCTTCGAGGCCAGCTGCACACTCTAGGGGTAAAGGCAGCTCAAATGGAGAAGGGAGCACCAAATAAAGGGTGCTGGGAAGATCTGCCCAGGACGGGAGATGCATGCTGAAAGTAGATTCTAGACCAAACATGATTGCCACCCAGTGCCTCTTCTGCAAACCACAGCACCCAAAAGGAGAGAACAAAAGGGAGTGCCCTGCCACAGAGGCAGGGTGGGAAGGGGGATGGGGAGTGGGAGGGATACTGGGATTGGTGGGGTGGAGAATGGGCACTGGTGATGGGATGGGTACTCGAGCATTGTATAACTGAAACCCAAGCACAAAAACTTGTAAGTCTACAACTGTATCTCATGGTGTTTCACTAATAAAAAAAAAAAGAAAGAAAAAAAATAAAACAGAAAAAAATGGGTCATGAATCTTAATTTTTTTGTGGGTGGAGGATACTCAGGGCTTACCCCTGATTCTCAGGGATCACTCCTAGTGGGGATCAGGAACCACATAGAGTTGGCGGGATCTAACTCAAGTGGGTCATGTGCAGGGCAAACTCCCCACCTGGCACTTTTGCTCTGACCCCTCCTTCTAAATTTCAGTTACATGTTGTTTGAGCTGTAGTAGAATTAACAGTGTCATTGTGTTTTTTCACACCAGTGTTGTTCAGTTTATGGACAGTCAGCATCGTGGGGGGCAGTGTTAGAAATGCCAAATGCCTGTCCCATATCCCAGTATTTGAATCAAAACATCTCAGACTGAGGAACCAGAATCTAATTTAGGAAGTTCTCCAGTTAAGTTTTGTGTATCATAAGGTTTGCAAAAGCTGGCTCATGTGTAAAGATGTTATAATTCATAGAAGTAAAATGCTATGTTTAATGCCAAATGCTACAAAGCAAGAAATCTGTACCATCAGACCTCTCGTTTAGGTATATTTCTGATAGAGGAAAAATAATCATTTATAGATGTAAGGGCAAAATTAAGTACCCTGAGTGTTGTTGGTAGAATCATTATAAACAAGAGCTGAAGAAATAGCAGACAGAAACAAGAGATGCTTACTTAAAATGAGTTAACCATAATATCTTTAATATGAGGTTTTCTTTTACAGTTTAATTTACCAGCTGGATATGTCGGACTTGTATACTTGGGCATGGCCCTGTGTTACATGATTTCTTCACCACTACTTGGTCTACTGAGTGACAAAATGCCGGTATGTAGATTTAATTTTTCTGAGAGTTGCTTGGTTTTTTTTTAGACCTTTGATATTCTGACTATAATGCAGAATTCTGGTATCTAGACATACGTAGGTTATCCCATTATCAACCTGAGATAAAATCCACTCTAGTCTACTTAAATAGTTCTAAATCATTCCATTTGGATTACTAGTATATAGCACTAGTACTGATTCCAAATTTCTATGACTTTAACACTTATTTTAAAAACATTTTCTCTCCATTTGATTTACATACTTTTTTGCCAAAGCCTTATTAACTATGTGAAGTTTACTTAGTCAAGCTGGTGACAAAACCCAAATTGCTTTAACCAGTTTTTGGAGTATGGTTTTTTTAAAACCAGTCTTATGTAATTGAACTGATAACTGTACTTTTGTCATTTTAGCTTTCATTCAAGTATCTTATAAAGAGAATTTTATTGACCACTTTTAAAAATAATATGAATTGCTAGATATTATACCTAGGAAGTGATTTTTTTATTTTATAAATAATTTTATTGGGTACTTTTAAAAATAATATGAATTGCTAGGTATTATGCCTAGTGACTCCTGATAGGGTTTGCTTTTTCTTTTCCCTCCTTCCCTCCCTTTCTCCCTCCCCTCTCTCCCTCCCTCCCTCCTTTCTTCCTCTCTTTCTTCCTCTCTCCTTCCTTCCTTCCTTCCTTCCTTCCTTCCTTCCTTCCTTCCTTCCTTCCTTCCTTCCTTCCTTCCTTCCTTCCTTTCTTCGTGAAGTAAGGTAGATTTAATCGAAAGTTATTAGGAAGACACAAGAGAAAACAGGACTGGCTTCTCCAGAGTGCAAACAGGCAAGCAAAGAAACATTGAGGCAAGCAGCAAGAACATGGGCTTGAAGAGCAAGCCTTTATTTTAATTTTCACGTTTTGAGTATTCTGTGGGCCACTCCTGATGGTGTTTGGGGGACCATGCGGCTCAAACTGGGGTCAACCATCTGCAATGTAAGCACCTTAATCCTTCTACTATCTCTGACCCCTGATTTTTATTCAATTTTTTAGGTGTCATTTAGTTCATTATTGTTAGTTTTTATCGAATTACTGTAAGATGCAAAGTTTTTCATGATTAATTTTTAGTTGTAAGTGTTGGAGCACCTATTCCTTCACCAGTGTCCAGTTACCTCCACCAATATCCCCATTTCCTCACCCATCCTCCTAGCCTGCTGATATGCTAGACACTTTTCTTTTTGTCTTTTTTCCTTTTAGGCTTTCTGCTTTGCAATACTATTGCAGAAGGGTATCATGGATATCAATTTACCTCTTTTCAGCATCTAGTTCTTGTCCAGATTGGTTCTTCCCACTAATCATTGTCTTAGCTGTCCCTTCTCTGTCCTAATCACATCCCCCCCATTAAGGCAAGTTTCCTACTAAGGACCAGTTCTGCTAGCCTTCATGTCTTTGGGTATGTTTCTTCTACTCTGTTTCTTTATATCCCACAACCGAGTGTAATCATCTTGTCTACTGACTCCTGCTTCTTAAACTGTTACAGTTTGAATAGTTCATCATTTGCAAGATCTCTAATCATATCCTTTGCAAGGAGTCCTTGTCCTTTTCTCACTCCTTTTCTTGGAGTATATTGTCCTTGCTTTTGTGTATAGCACCTACCTATTCTCTCTTAAATGTAATGTTTTGTTTTCTTCGATGTATTTTTGGTTTCTGAATATCATAACTTATGCTCTTCTTTGTTAATATACTTTGATGATGGAGGGTCACTACCTGAAAGAGTTTCTCTGTACTCTGTTTCCCAGCATCTCCGGAAATGGTTTCTGGTCGTTGGAAGTCTCATCACTGCAGGATGCTATATGTTCTTAGGACCTGCCCCAATCCTGCCCATTAAAAGGTAATTTTTGGGGCTTTTTTCTGGTATTTTTGGCCTAATAGATTAGGAATTGCAGCACTGTAGCACTGTCCTTCCATTGTTAATCGATTTGCTCGAGCGGTCCCAGTAATGTCTTCATTGTGAGACTCATTATTGTGTTTGGCATATTGAATACGTCATGGGGAGCTTGCCAGGATTTGCCGTGCGGGCAAAATACTCTCGGTAGCTCGCCGGGCTCTCCGAGAGGGGTGGAAGAATCGAACCGGGGTCAGCCAGGTCGGCCGCATGCAAGGCAAACGCCCTACCTGCTGTGCTGTCGCTTCAGCCAATTGCTATAAAGCTGTTATAAGTTCAAAACTTAAGTGTTTTGAACTGTATTATTTAAATTTTCATTATTTAGGACTGTGATAAATTGTCAGGCAGATATTCACATGGTAACACAATGGGTTAACTAAATCTTCATCAAATGAGGAAAAGGCTTATTTATCCTATTTCAATTGCACACTTGTTTGTACCTTTTAATGGACTTAATTAATTTTTTATTTGGGGACATCATGGAAGGTGCTCTAGGGTTACTCCTGACTCTGCTCAGGAATCACCCCAGTTGGGCTCTGGGGACCGTCTGGTATGCCAGAGGTTGAACCTAGGTCAGCCACAAGTGTGCAAGGCAAACGCCCTTTCCACTATACTATATCTTCAGCACCTATACTTTATTTTAAAAATAACATTTATTACTACATTGTTTTAGTTTAGTTTACAGCCTGTAATTTTTCTTGAGATAGGAACCAAATACCATTTTGTTTCTGTGTCACCCTTGACCTGTTCATTATAGCTTCCTAATAGAAAGTGAACTGCTTAGACCTTTTCTGGTACTTGTGAGTTGAAACATGGTGTTGAAAGGGCAAAGAGGTTTCTTTTATTGCATTGTGGAGGCCACACCCAGCAGAGCTCCAGGAATGCTCCTGACTCTGTGCTCAGGAGTGAGCCCTGATGGTGAAAAGCAAAGATTCTTTTTTAATTAACCTTTATTTTTATTTATTTATTTTTTTTTCGTATAGTGTGTCAGATTTAGATTTGATGTTCTGGCTCTGTCTTTTACTCCGTATGTTATCTTGGACAATTCACTTAATTTCCAAGTTTCCTTATATACAAAAAGGAGCTTAGGGGGCAGATAGATAGTGCAGAGCGTAGGGCACAGTTTCAATCCCTGTCATCCCATATGGTCCAGGAGCCCTCCAGGAATTAATCCCTGAACACCGAGCCAGAAGTAAGCCCTGAGCACTGTGGCACAACTCCCCACACCACCGTCCCCCCAAAGGAGTTGATATTACTATCTACACGGTGGGGTTGCTGTGAGGATTAAATGGTGCTAAAGACTGTTAAATTACTGGCAGTGTGATGGCATAGAGCAAATATTCGTCGCCCATCACTTAATCAGCTGCTCCCGTCCTGTACCATCTTTCATTCAAGTACATATCAATGGCAAGTGATTGATGGAGCAACATTAGCTCATTTTTGAACAATTATGAAGGGATTTCATTTGGTGAGAAGAAAAAGGCTGACTAGGCATGTGATCTGTAGGACCTAAGAAACAGAGGAACCAGGGGCTGGGGATGTAGTGGTAAAGTGTAGGACTCGCATGTAGTATACCTTGGCATCACAAAAAGAAAAGATGAAAAAGAAAATCAAGCTATCAGGATGAAATGATGCCCACATTCCCCCAAAGTAAGAGGCTGAAGGGCTAGTACTGAAATATGATCAGACAAGAAGAGAATCGTCTGATTCTCTTTAATTCTCATATTTTCACAATTATGGAATATGTGAAATAAACTTGTCTGGGATCCTGGGAACCCTCCTTTCTAACAGAGCTTTGTCTCTCTTCAAAACCTTGTTTTCCTTTCAAATTCTTTTGCAGTCAGCTCTGGTTGTTGGTGTTGATGTTAGTCATCAGTGGCATCTCAACTGCAATGAGCCTGATTCCAGTTTTCCCGGAAATCCTTAGTTATGCACAGTAAGTTACTTGCATTGCGTGAAGGGCTGTATTGTGACTAGCTGTGATCCATAATCACAGGCTTCCTTTTGTTTCTTAATCTGTGTAGGATGTTAGATATTTCTTCTCCAATTCCAAACCTTTGTGATTTCATGACAATTTTGCACTATAATAAGGCATGCAATAATATAATAAGTGACATTATTTGTAATTTGTAGAAGTATTAACATAGTAACCAGTAAAATGGTTTGTAGATGGAAGTTTGGCATAGTTTTTATGCCTTGGTGCAGTTTTATATATATATAATATATATGCGTTTCATATAATATGTATATGCATTTCATGCAAATGCATCATGATTCTCAGTCGCGTGTCCTTTAAATATTCTATATATGTGTATAAATACATATGTATATTATTTATATACATACACACACACACACACATTTGGTTTTTGGGTCACATCCGGCAATGCACAGGGGTTGCTCCTGGCTCTACATTCAGGAATTACTCTTGGTGGTGTTTGGGGGACCATATGGGATGCTGGGAATCAAACCCGGGTCGAAAAACGCCCTACCCGCTGTGCTATCTCGTTAACCCCCGGTGTAGTTATATTTTTAACTTGTTGAACACAGGAATGTCCTTATGACGTAACTTAAGCAGGAAGAGTATTGATGAGTCTCTAATATCACTTTAAACAGTTCTCACATGAATAAGGATTTGGCTGTGTATTTTCAAGACATTACCTACTGTCCTTGCTTATCTCCTTCTAAAATTTTTTAAATTTATATATTCTATGAGTATTTCATGCAAATGCATCATGATTCCCAGTTGCATGTCCTCTAAATATAATAAAATTATTTTTTAGAAGACAACATCATGTGAACATAACTATAATCATTTCTCTAAAAAAGATTAGCTTTTATCTTAGACATAAGTGTTTTATGAGCTAAAATAATATAGCAGGTAGATCTCTTGCCTTGCATATAACCAACCTGGGTTTGATTTTCTAACCCCGTATGGTCCTTGGAACACCATGAGTGATTCCTGATTGCAGAGCTAGGAGTATACTCTGAGAACCTCAGAGTGTGGTCCAATAAAATAAAATTTTTAAAAAGAAATGAGTGTTTTACTATTATTTTTATCTGGATTGCACCTGCTTTATTTGATGTTGTGCACTTTTTTATTTCACACAAGTTTTCCGTGTGTGTGTGTGTGTGTGTGTGTGTGTGTGTGTGTGTGTGTGTAGGCTATGCTTGGTGGTGCTCAAGATTTCCTCCTGGCTCTGTGTTCAGGGATCACACTTGACAGGGCCCAGGGAACCATGTGAGGTCTGGGGATTTAACCTCAGGTCAGCCATATGCAAGGCAAGCTCCTGCCCTCAGTACTATCTTTCCGGCTCCACTGGTTTCCCTTTTAATAACAACTGTATTTTTGTCTTTGCAGCGAAAATGGCTTTGAAGAAGGCTTGAGTACATTGGGACTTGTGTCAGGTCTCTTAGGTGCAATGTGGTCAGTTGGGTGAGTAACGATTGAATTTCATTCACATCTGAATGGTGATTCCCATTTTACAGAAAAAGAAATTGAGGCACTGAAAGGTCAGATGAGTTGAACCAAGACATATACTTTTGGGCAGTGTTGGAGTTCTGACTCCATGATTAGAGGTTCTACTTAATCAGAGTGTTCTGATATAACCGAGTACAGCATATAGGGTGTTTGCCTTGTGTATGCTTTGATCCCTGGCACCGCATATGGTCCTCCAGTGATTCCTGAGTGCAGGGCCAAAAGTAAGTTCAGAGCAACGCTAGGTATGGCTCAAAAATAAAAATTAATGAAATATTTAAAGAAAATTCTGAGTGGGGCCGGAGCAATAGCACAGTGGTCAGGGCACTTGCCTTACATGAGGACAAACATGGCTTGATCCCTTGGTACCCCTTATGGTTCCAGGAGCACTGTTAGGTGAGCCTCACCCCCACCCCCCAAAAAAAATCCTGATATATTTTTGTTTTACTCAGGTGATTGGTATAAGTTACTTTATAGTAACTAAAGCAATTAAAATTTTTAAAATGTTTCTTTTGTGGGGGCCTCTCAAGTGGTGCTCAGGAGGCCTGGGGGTCCTATCATAAGTTTTTGGCCAGCTGTACCCTGAGGTTCCATCCAGGGAATGAAGGACGCCATGCTGCAGGGATACCCAAGACACCTGCCGTCCTGTGGTCTCCAGGGTTGTCCGTGGAGATTCTGGGGAGATAGTGTGGAGTCAGGAATTGACCCTGGGTCAGGCAACCTCTCTATTATCTCCCAGCTCCTTTAAGTAATTTGTTTTGGTACTTGTGGTGGCGGAGTGGGAGGGGCATACCCTGTGCAGCTTAGGCTTGTTACTGGGCCTACTCCCAGGCCCCCCTGGGGTGGGGGTAAGGGGAACCCCAGGAAATCCTGGATTCAGCCATCTATTGCTCTGGTCCCTAGTCTTTTTTTTTTTTTTTTTGCTTTTTGGAGTCATACCCAGTGATGCACAGGGGTTACTCCTGGCTCATACACTCAGGAATTACTCTTGGCGATGCTCAGGGGACTATATGGGATGCTGGGAATTGAACCTGGGCTGGCTGCGTGCAAGGCGAACACCCTACCCAATGTGCTATTGCTCGAGCCCCCCTCCCCAGTCATTTTTTTAAAAAGAGTTTTATTAACAAGAGTGTGTTTCGGTTGTAAAAATGTATTTACTGATTAATTTATTTAATTTTACTCCCTGCTGCCCAAGAGGGTGACATAAATGCTGATAGTGTAGATATTATAAATCTACCAAGAGATTTTAAGCACAAATAATGAGAAAAGTGAGAATAATACAAAGATTCTTTTCAGTCTTATTTCATCTTTCTAATCTTATACAAGGCATCAACTTTTCAAAAGAAGTTATGATTGTAGAAGTGTTTAAAATATTAAACATCGTTATTATCAGAAAAAAAATTTTATACCCAAATACTTTGTACAGGATTTTTACTTTACTATGCATACTTCTGACTTCATGAAGACCTGTGTTGTGCAATCACTCACTCTTTAATAAGTACCATTTATTTATTTATTTGCTTTTTGGGTCACACCCAGACATGCACAGGGGTTACTCCTAGCTCTGTATTCAGGAATTACTCCTGGCAGTGCTCAGGGGACCATATGGGATGCTGGGAATTGAACCTGGGTCGACCGTGTGCAAGGCAAATGCCTACTCGCTGTGCTATTGCTCCAGCCCCATAAGTACCCTTTCTTTAAAAAAAAAAAAATCAGTATTTAATACTCTTCTTTTTATTGTTAGTGCTTTTATAGGACCTGTGCTGGGTGGATTTCTATATGAAAAAATTGGTTTTGAATGGGCAGCTGCTATACAAGGTCTATGTTCTCTGGCAAGTGTGAGTAATCAGTCTTTATTTTCCCTTTCCCTACATCTGTGGAGAAAGATGACTTGGAGAATTGACATTAACAGGTACTTTTAATTATGTTAAAGGGATCATCAATGGCCTTGTATTATCTGTTGGAGAACTCAAGGAAAAAAAGGTATGATCAGTTCTTTTTTTTAATTAACTTTTTAAATTTTACTTTCATAAAGTTGTTTACAATAATTGATGTATGATCAGCTCTTGACCTTTTTATCACTCCTTTAAAAATTGGTCTATGAACATAAAGTAACAAAATAGGAGACTAACACTCAAGAATGGCCGAGATTAGTACCAGCAATTTTACTCCATGGCTTGGAAGCCAACCACACATGCTAGGGGAAAAGGGAGCTCAGATAGAGAAGGGAACACCAAATAAAGGTGTTGGGAGGATCCTCCCAGGATGGGAGAAGCATGCTGAAAGTAGACTATAGACCAAACATTATTGTCACCCAGTGCCTCTTTTGCAAACCACAACACCCAATAAGAGAGAACAAAAGGGAATGCCCTGCTACAGAGGCAGGGTGGGATGGGAGGTTGGGGGGTGGGAGGGATACTGGGATCCGTGGTGGTGGGAAATGGGCACTGGTTGAGGGATGGGCATTTGATCATTGTATAATTGAAACCCAAGCACAAAAATTTGTAAGTCTACAACTGTACCTCATATGTCTCACTAATAAAAAAAATAAATTAAAAAAATGAAAAAAAATTGGTCTATGAAAGTAGGAAAGAAATTTTAATTTATTCCCTTTCTTCCAGTTAGAGGTTTCTGGACACTATGCCTCATCATTTGTTTAAGATAGTTGGATAGAAATGTAGGCACCGAGGGTGTTTTTTTCAGTTGGAGTGTGGTGGTGGGCCATACCAAGTTGGGTTCCGGAACTGCTCTCAGCTCTGTGCTTGAGAGTGGAGTCCTGTAGTGCTCAGGGGTTCACCGCCATGGTACCTGGGAATCAATCCAGGGTCAGTAGCATGTAAAGCAAGTGGCTTAACCCTCATCCTTTACAATTCCTGGTTATGGAGAGTTTTTTGTTTGTTTGTTGGGGGAAAAGGGCACACTCAGTAGTGCTCAGGGCTTGCTCCTGGCTCTGTACTCGGGAATCATTCCTGGTGGTGCTCAGGACTCCATATGTGGTTCCTGGAACCAAGCTTGGGTCAGCTGCATGCAAGCATATTACCCACTATATTTGCTCTCTGCCCCGTTGAGTTATTTGTAGATAAGAGATACTGAGGTTCTCATCTTTCTCTCACTTAGATCCAAATTTCAAGATATTCCCAGCACAGAGGAGGACCGAATTACTCTTTTGTCTGATGAAAGATAGCCCTGAGAATCCTGGATTGTTACCGGGTAGAAAACAGACGCTTTGAATGTCAAAGTTGGAAGAGTTGCTTAATTGCACACATGGAATTCGCAGATCCTACACCAGCGTTCTGGAAATGTTATCATATTTGGATGCTCCTGTTTTGTACTTAGTTGGCTGATATGTTGCTCGTTGATCCAGTCATCTTTGAATCTTTAAATGTGAAAAGAACAGCCAAATGTTAACAAAAGGACTTTTTCTTGTTTGGGGGCCACAGCCGGTAATACTCAGAGGTAACTGTTGTCTCTGCACTCTGGAAGTAGTTCTGGCAGTGCTTGGTGAACCATTTGGGATACAGGGGATCAAACTCCAGTTGGTAACATGTAAGGCCAACACCCTACTCACTGTACTCTCTCTGGTCCCTGAAAGTTTGTAAAGTAACTAAACTTGGACTTGTTATTAAAGCCTCCTTTTCCCTCTTTTTACTTTTTATTCCAACTGCACTGATTCTGAATGTAATTTTTTATTAACAGGAAAAGAAAGACATGATTGAGATGCGTAAAATATATTAAGGTGTCTCAAAACATGCAACTACTTGGAAATTTGTTTTTATTTTTTTTTATTTTTAATTTTATTTATTTATTTATTTATTGAATCACTGTGGGAAAGGTTACAAAGCTTTCAGGTTTAGGTCTCAGTCATGCAAATATCAAACACATTTCCCTTTACCAATACTTATTTTTTACCATGAAGAACCCCAATAAAACCTCACCCGCCACCCCTCCCAGTCCCTGTTAGGCAGATGGATTCTAGTTAACACTCTATCTGCTTTGATTAGATTCATTGTTTCAATAAAAAATTCACCACTATTATTTAGAGTTTACCCCCCCCCCCCCAAATCAGACATGCTGAAAAAGCATTGTGAAGTGATTTGCTTTCTACAGCTGGGTTCAAGAATTAAATGTTGGTTTTGGATTTCTGCTATTTTACTTATTGACCCTGGAAGTATTTCTACTGAAAGTCAGATAGTTAAGAAATTGGTTTCTGTGCTCTGGAGTCGTGGCCGTGCTGGAGAGCTGCTCGTGGGGGGCAACTGGTGGCCTCGGTAGGATGTGAAGGGTGTACCGAAACGCCCCCCTTCCCATGAGGTTTTAGTCACCCCCACACCCCCGGCTCATACCTGCTGTCCACAAGGCTCCCATGTGGCCGCCATCTTTCTTTCCAGAGGGAGGAGAGCGGAAGGGAGCAACACCCTTTCCCCTCCGGGCAGACATGATGGCCTGGATTAATGCATAGTCCTTTCACTTTTCTGCTCCAAGCAGCTGGGTTCTGCATTAAGTCCTTGTGCTTCTGGGGCTGTGGCTGTGCTGGAGAGCCGCTCACGGGGGGCAACTGGTGACCTCGGTAGGGTGTGAAGGACGGACCGGAACGCTCCCCTTCCCATGAGGTTTTAGTCGCCCCCACACCCCCGGTTCATACCTGCTGTCCACAAGGCACCCATGTGGCTGCCATCTTTCTTTCCAGAGGGAGGAGGGCGGAAGGGAGCAACACCCTTTCCCCTCCGGGCAGATATGATGGCCTGGATTAACGCATAGTCCTTTCACTTTTCTGCTCCAAGCTGCTGGGTTCTGCATTAAGTCCTTGTGCTTCTGGGGCTGTGGCCATGCTGGAGAGCCGCTCGTGGGGGCAACTGGTGACCTCGGTAGGGCGTGAAGGACGGACTGGAACGCCCCCCTTCCCATGAGGTTTTAGTCACCCCCACACCCCCGGCTCATACCTGCTGTCCACAAGGCTCCCATGCGGCCGCCATTTTTCTTTCTAGAGAAGAGAGGGCGAATGGGGCAACACCCTTTCCCCTCCGGGCAGACATGATGGCCTGGATTAACGCATAGTCCTTTCACTTTTCTGCTCCAAGCTGCTAGTTTCTGCATTAAGTCCTTGTGTTTCTGGGGCTGTGGCCATGCTCCAAACTTAACTCTGATTTTCAGGGAGAAACGTTGGGTGGTTTACTTCCCATTGATCACTTTGTATATAGAGAGATGTCGCGTGGCCGCGTAAGCCGCCACGTGGTTTTGAGGAAAAGTCCTAGTTCCCGCATACTCGAGCTGTGCTTGTAGAGGCTTCTGGTCACCGGGGTTCCATCTGGGGGAGGCGGGATGCGGTACCTACCCCATCTGGGACTTCCCGATGATCTCGGCTCTTTTTGGAACCTGTTTTTCTTTTTTTCCTCCGGGAGCTGTGGATCCCGCCCTCTATGTGGCCCTTCTCTTCGGCTGTATGCTGTAAAGATGGCGCTTAGGGCGGGCTGTGGGCGTGACTCCCGGAATCAGAGGTTACCTGGGAGCTGTAGTCCCGGCAGATTTGAGGAAAAGTCCTAGTTCCCGCATACTCGAGCTGTGCTTGTAGAGGCTTCTGGTCACCGGGGTTCCATCTGGGGGAGGCGGGATGCGGTACCTACCCCATCTGGAACTTCCTAATTTTCTTGGCTCTTTTTGGAACCTGTTTTTTTTTTTCCTCCGGGAGCTGTGGATCCCGCCCTCCATGTGGCCCTTCTCTTCGACTGTATCGGAAATTTGTTTTTAAAAGGTACCTCTGTGTTTCATGAGTTCTTTTCTTAATTCTTATTCAAAAGACAGTATTCCTGCTGACCACGCAAAAAGTCTGCATCATTGATTATCAGCTTTTATAAAAACTTTGAAAAATACAGGAATGACATTAGAATTTATATCTATAGGGTGATATCACAGTAGGTAGGGTGCTTGTCTTGCATGCAACTAACCAGGCTTGATCCCTAGTACTTCATATGGTCTCCGAGCCCACCCAGAGTGACGGGAATGCAGGGCAGAAGTAAGCCCCAAGCACTGCGGGTGTGACCCCAAAACAACCAAATCAGAAGAGACTTCCATCTTTGAATTATTATGTGGATTATTACAATGCTTGATCCAACACTATTAATTTTGCTTATGCTACTATTTTTCTTTAAACATAACACTAATAGGTATATCCCATCCTTAGAACAAGTGAGTTCACAGAAACTGTTCTGTTTTTATTTTTTTTAATGTAAGAATACTGTATTTATTCAGCCACTGATTAGCTGATTGAATTGGTCATGAACTCCACCTTTTTTAAATTTTTTATAATTTTATTTATTGAATCACCATGAGAGCAGTTACAAAGCTTTTGGGTTTAAGTCTCGGTCAAACAATGAAACACCCATACCTTCACCAGTGCCCATTCTCTACCACCACAAACCCCAGTATACTCCCATCCCACACCCTCCCCCTACCTGTGGGGCAGATGATTTCCACATTACTCAGCCTCTACTTTGATTACGTTCAATATTTTGACACCAGACCCACCATTATTATTTGGGATTTTACCCCAACACTCAGATCTGCTGAAAAGGCAACAGTAGACAAGTTGTTTTCTATTGCTGGTTATGAATAACATATGATGTCGCGTGGCTGCAGTAGTGGCTGCGTGATTTTGAAATTCTGAAATTTTAACAAATCTGGAGGGATTTCTGCCCAAATCTGCTGGGTTCTGAGATTTATTCCTGAGTCTCTTGGATCATGACTGTTAAGCAGCTTGATCAGGAGCCAGAAAGGTGGTTAGTGGGCGGCGACTTGGAGTCTTGTTGATTAGGGGAGGAAAGGGCCGCATCCACCCCATCCTGTGAGGCCCCGTGTGTCTCATCACTGTGGGCCCAAACCTGACTGTGCAGTGGCCTCTGGAGGATGGCAGCCGCTGGGCCAAGGCACCAGGCCAAGGGCACAAAACTTATTCCCACCTGGGGTGGTCCAGCGCCTGTAACCTACTGTAGGGACTGGATGCATTTCTGCCAAAAGCCGTTGGGTTTTGAGATTTGTTTCTGAATCTCTGGTATCATGGCTGTTAAGCAGTTTGATCAGGAACCAGAGAGGCCATGCCTCCAGTTATACAGCTGAGCCGGAGGTGGTTTGTGGTTGTGTCTCCCACATACCTAACTTTTGGCCATTTACTTTCTTGGTAAACTTTGCCCCAAGTTTTTGGGGTCTGGCCAAAGGCACAGCAGCAAATTTGGGGTATCTGGAAGTCTGAAGGCGCCATCAGGCTGCTGATGCACTCGGCTCACAGCTAGAGATTGACCTGCTGGTGGCACTATACCTCTGTGAGACTGTTCTCTTTTAAGGAAGGGATGGTCTGATTTCATATACATTTTATGCTCTTGTGCTGAGTGAGGAAATCTCAACTGTGCAATTCTTACACCTCCTGATCCATTTTTATGGTGTGGAACTACACTCACCTTTTGGAAAAAAGAATAAAAATGCTTTGAAAAAATCTATGTATTTTTTCCTTTTTGGGTAACACCCAATGATGCATGGGGGTTACTCCTGGCTTTGCACTCAAAAATTACTCCTGGCGGTACTCAGGGGACCATATTGGATGTTGGGAATCGAACCCAGGTCGGCCGCGTGCAAGAGCCGGCTGTACTATCGCTCTAGTCCTAATATATATATATATATATACATTTAAAAATTTTTTTTATATTTTGTTTTACTGGGGATCACACCCAGCAATGCACAAAGGTTACTCCAGTTTTTGCATTCAGGAATTACTCCAAGCGGTTCTTGGGAGACCATATGCAATGCTGGGAATCGAACCTGGTCGGCCGTGGGCAAGGCAAACGCCCTATCAGCTGTACTATCCCCCCAGAAAAATCTATACAATTTTTAACATAAAAGATTTCTCTGAACTGTGCAGGGTGCTATAAAAATTCTATAATCAAGATCAAGACAATCCTGCTTTTTCAGACCATGCTGTTCATTGGAATGAGCAGGATATAAGTAAATGCCAGAAACTCTAGTTATCTTACAGACCGCGATGAGGAAGAAAGCCTGTTGCTATACTATACTGATTGGTTGGGACCAACTGGGTAAGGCTCCTGAATTTAAATAAGCACTTTCCATAGAAGCAGGTATGGGCTTTGTTTTTGAAGTGATTTTTGGAGCAGTCTTAGCAATAGCACAGTGGATAGGGTGTTTGCCTTGCATGTGGCCGACCCGGGATTGATTCCTCCATCCCTCTCGGAGAGCCTGGAAAGCTACCGAGAGTATCCTGCCCACATGGCAGAGCCTGGCAAACTTCCTGTGGCGTATTCTATATGCCAAAAACAGTAACAAGTCTCACAATGGAAACGTTACTGGTGCCTGCTCAAGCAAATCGATGAACAACGGGTGGACAGTGTTACAGTGCTATGTATCTAGCAGTGCTGGGGCAAGGCTGCTCCCTGTAACCCTGGAGAATGAACAAAGGGACAGGGGACAAACCCAGGGGCCTTTGCTCTAACACTTGGCCACTCTCAGATCCACTACTTTTTGGCATGGGGGTGGCTCATTCCCCAGCCCCACCCTTCGGCCCCTGACCCTGTTACTCAGGGGACTATATTGAGCCTTCTGCAGGCAAAATATTCACTACCTACGCATTTGAGCTGTCTCTCTGGCCACTTCCCTAAGAGTGGAAATGTTTTAATGAAGATGGGTAGGATGAGGAGGCAGACATTTATTTATTAAACCAGTGCCTCGCATACAAGGTCCAACATGGGATCACACCTGCTCAGTGGATGTTAGAGGGATGTACAGGAGTTAGCTTTAGATGGGGTCTTCCAGAAATTTGATTCTTGTTTCAGGAAGGGAATCATTGTACCTACCCAGAGACAGGAAGGGGTTGTTGGTTACGAGGGTTAGAAGAAGATCTTCAGAAGTTTTAAGAGAGACTTCATTGGTTCAAGCCAGAGAAGTGTTGATAAAGAGAAAATGGTGTTTGGGAGTGAGACCAATAGGACTTACTGATCTGAATGCAGCAGAAGAAAAGCATGTAGTAGAATCCCTAGAATTTAGTTGGAGGGTATGGTCTATGTCTGTGCTCTTTGTGAGATGAGAAGGGATAGAAGCAAAATAAATAATAAATTCTTGGGCCAGAGCGATAGTACAGTGGGTAGGGTGTCTGCCTTGCATGCAGCTGACCTCGGCATCCCATATGGTCCTCTAAACACTGCCAGGAGTTATTTCTGAGTTCAGAGCCAGGAGTAACCCCTGAGCATCGCCAGGTGTGACCCAAAAACGGAGAAAAATATCTGATGGTGCAAAATAGACCACAATGGAACATCCTTTCATAGCAGCAGAACATGGAAAGAAGACAGCAATGGCGGTGTTGGAGAGCATGGAAGCAACCTGCCTAGAATTGTCCGTGGAAGACTGGAATCAGATGTGATACTGGATTTTCACAAATCCTATGAGCTCTTTATCCTATTCTCCCAAATCTCTTCCAACAAGAAACTTCCTGAATGTGGGCCAATGGGTAGGGAGCACTGTGAACTGTCGCCTCTCCCCTCCACTTCTCAAAGCAGCACAAGGACGGAATGTGACCCCGCTTGCTCCACCTGTGTGGGACAAAGTCTAGATCACCCTGACCTTTCATTCTAACCCTGTTCTCCCGGCTAGCCTTCCTTCACCTCTCTACCCGGGAGCTTCACCTGCCAATTTTGGCTGCCTGTAGTTCCCGCCGCTGCCGTGCGGGGTCGCTATGACAGCGCTGCGGAGCCTTCAGGCTGCTCCTGGCACGGCCTCGACAGTCCGGCTGGCATCACCCCTATACCAGCCTCTCGCGGCCGGGCATCTGCATAGCCCAGGACTGCCAGCTTTTACCGTTACCAGCGCTAGTGACAGCTGAGAGTTCAAGGCCAAAGCAAAGATTCCAGGCTTTCCGGTGAGCGAACTTTTAGTTCCCAATTCTCAACACACCAGCTCTCTGTACACCAACCGAGACTGGTGATCTAAAAGACTGCAAAACCAAGCTTGCCCGTCCCCATTCTATGATTTTGCATATGTTAAAATAAGTGGCAAGGGGCTGGAGTGATAGTGCAGTAGGTAGGGCGCTTGCCTTTCTGAAGGCCAACGGGATGGATCAGCAGCTCCCCATATGGTCCTCTAAGCACCGCCAGGAGTGTTTCTTGAGTGCAGAGTCAGGAATAATCCTTGAGCACCGCCAGCTGTGGCTAAAAAAAAAAAAAAAAACCCAAGTTGCAGAAATGTTCAAAACATGCCCCTGAAATTACATAATGTTGAAAATCAATAAATATTCAAAAAATTAAAGTGTTTATATATATTTTTTCTTTTTGGGTCACACCAGGGGTTACTCCTGGCTCTGTACTCAGGGATTACCCTTAGCGGTGCTCAGAGGACCATATGAGATGCTAGGAGTTGAACCCGGCTTGGCCATGTGCAAGGCAAATGCCCTACCTGCTGTGCTATTGCTCCAGCCCCAAAGTGTTTTTATATTGAAAAAAAATTAAAAATATAAAAGGAAATTTTTGTGGAGGTTTACATTTTACATATTTTCTTTGAAATATGCTCAGAACATTTGTAACTTTAAAAAATGTAGACATATACCTGACTATACATTATAATAACCCATAGATTTATGTTAAGGTTGTAATATGCAAACTTAAAAATACATATATGTTTACATCACTGTATCTCTGCCATATCACTGTTGTCCTGTTGCTCATCGATTTGCTCTAGCGGGTGCCAGTAACGTCACCATTTGTCCCTGTTCTTATTTAGGGTTAGGGGAACGAGGCCCATTATTGTTATTATTTTTGGCATATCGAATTCGCCACGGGTACCTTACCAGGCTCTGCCGTTCATATGTTTATATACACGCATATGTATATAATATAGAAATGTGTATGTTTATGCATGTTTTATATATATGACATGCACAGTAATTCAAAGGAAAAACAGAAAGGCACAAAAAATCACAGGTAGATTTTGTTTGTTTTTGATTTTGCTTTTTGGGTCACACCTGGTGATGCACAGGGGTTACTCCTGGCTCTGCACTCAGGAGTTACTCTTGGTGGTGCTCAGGGGACCATATGGGATGCTGGGAATTGAACCTGGGTCGGCCACGTGCAAGGCAAATGCCCTACCTGCTGCGCTATCTCTCCAGCCCCACAGGTAGATTTTAAAGTAGACTTTTCTTTTTTTTTTATTTTCAGAAAATCGTTCATTCACCAGAGGTTATAAGAAACTATAGGCAGAGATTGCTTGTACTCTTTTTTTTTTATGTAGGAGTACTGCTATTTATTCAGCCACTGATTAGCTGATTGAATTGTGCACGAACTCCACCTTACTTTTTTTCATTTTTTATAATTTTATTTATTGAATCACCATGAGAGCAGTTACAAAGCTTTCGGGTCTAAGTCTCGGTCATACAATGAAACACCCATACCTTCACCAGTGCCCATTCTCCAACCCCCAAAACCCCAGTATACCTCCATCCCACACCCTCCCCCTACCTGTGGGGCAGATGACTTCCACATTACTCTCTCTCTACTTTGATCACATTCAATATTTTGACACCAGACCCACCATTATTATTTGGGATTTTACCCCAACACTCAGATCTGCTGTAAAGGCAACAGTAGACAATTTGTTTTCTATTTCTGGTTATGAATAACAGATGATGTCGCGTGACTGCAGTAGTGGCCACACGATTTTGATTCCGAAATTTTAACACTTAAATCTGGAGAGATTTCTGCCAAAACCTGCTGGGTTCCAAGACTTGTTCCTGAGTCTCTGGGATCATGGCCGTTAAGAGATTGCTTGTACTCTTGATTCTGGTTCCCCTCGGCTCACATCTTAGCTTACGTTAGCATGAACAGGATGTGTTGGAAGAATCAAGACATAGAAGCATTCCCATCCTTCCTGTCACACACCCATTAGGTTCTTTTATTTTGCGGGGGTGGTTGAGTCACACCCAGTGGTGCTCAGGATTTACTCAGCTCTGTGCTCAGGGGTCACTCTTCAAGTGCTCAGCCCCAAGTCTCACCAGGGACAGTCCGTGAGGGCAGAGTCAGGGGTAAGCCCTGAACACAGCCGGGTGTGCCCTCCTCCAGACTCCCACCCACAAAAGAATTAAACCAGTGTAGAGAAATATTTTATTTGGATAAATTCATACCTTTCTTTCTTATGCCTTCAGAACTTTTGAGTATATTAATTTCTGTTTTCTTTCCTACATTATTATTTGCCTTTTATTCACTGCTAAAGATCAGCATCACTTGGTGGTCAGAGAATCCAGGCCTAAAACCTTGGTCTAGTGTTTGGATTTGTCATGTGTCAGAGGACAGGCCTGTACATCAGGAAGTGACAATGTCATCTCAGAGCCAGGAAGCAGCTGCACTGGATTCTAAGCATGCCACTTGATCTTCTGAAAAAAAAAAAAAAACAACTTTTTTAAAGTAAAGCTTTATTAATTGCCCAAAACATTGCATGGGAATAGGAAATCTTGCCACAAATTTTTCACTCTTGTGGTGATAAATTATCTTCACACAACTCTAAAGATTTTGGTTAATTGTTTCAGAGGAATGAGAATTCCCAAATTGATAACTACATTTCATTGATCTTCCCTAGAAGTGAATTGCCTTTAGCAGAGCTATGGCATAAGTCTAAGATTCCTTGTTTCCAAAATTCCTTGTGTCTAAAATTCCTTGTGACAAATGCAGATCTTGTAGTTTTCCTTCTGTCTTTGAATAAAACCACTTTGATTAATGTCACAGTGGATAAGAAACTGAGGAAACAGCTAATAAAAACTGGGACTGGAGAGATAACACATAGCTCAAGGCACTTGTCCCAACCCTCCTCTACCACTCTTCAAAATACTCAGGTGGATTTCTGCACTGGTCTCTCTAAGCTCTGAAAGCACTGTCCGTCATCCTCTTCCGGACTAGGGAACAGGAGGATGTAAGAGGAACCATGATCATATACAACCTCCCAGCTTTTACCTGCTACCCATGATGGGGTGTGCTATGAGTAGTTTTCTCTCTCTTCTCTTCCATTTTTTGTTCTTGTTGCAATGTTCAGGTGCTGCACACGTGTCCTGTCACAGGATCCCAATGGTGTGTCACAGTGGGGTGTTGCCAGTCATGGAATCCTTGACTCATGTTCTGCAAAGCATTTCCTTTACTAAGGAGTCACACTTCCATGTCTGGGATTAGTTCTTCAAGAAACTGCCAAACTTTTCCAGGGTGGCTCTGGATGAAGCATTTCATGTTCTCAACAGCAATGTCTAGTTTCGTAAGGATATTCTCGTACTTTCTTTTTCTTTCTTTTTATGTGTATGATGTACAAAAAAGTAGAATGTTAGAAGAATTGAGAGCAAAATCAAGGAGTACTCTATGCCACTTCTGGGGAGAACATCATCGAGATTAGCTAGCAGAAATCATCTTAATTTTAGGAGAAACCATGCAGGTCAAGTTGACACGGAAAAGAGGAAACATGGAAAGACAGTGGAAAAAGAACCCGAAGAAAGTAGAGTATGTGTACTAGCAAGCTCCCATTTTCACCCCCCGTCGCATGTGCACATGTGTGTGCACACACGCACTCTCTCTCTCACACACACACACATACACAGGCACACACACAGTAGTTGACAAGGACAAATGGGCATCTAACCAGGAGGAGTTAAGACCTGGGTCAAAGTTGTTCTCACAGTAAGATCTTCATCTCTGGGCCTGAGGCAATAATAACAGAACAAACAGAGTACATTACCACCATTTTTCTGAAAAGATACTGTGTTTCTTAGAGGGCACTTGCTCATGATCACACAGGCAGGAAATGCTGCAAACTTGAGAATCTTGGACCAGAGTGATTGTACAGCTGGTAGGGCTCTTGCTTTGCATGCAGCTAATGGGGGTTCCATCCCAGCATCCCATATGGTCCCTCAAGCACTGCCAGGAGTGATTCCTGAGTACAGAGCAAGGAGTGACCCTTGAGCACTGCTGGGTGTGGCCGCAAAACAAAAAGCAAAGTCAAATAAACAGAAAAACCTGGGAAATCTAGATTAAAAAAGAAAAATCATGCTGATCTTTATCAAGAGTTATGCAAACTTTGTTTTCTTTACCTGTAGGAAAGTTCTAGGAGAATATGTGTTACAGCAGAATAATTTATTAAGGGGAAAGAATGTGACATAAATTTAAGAGTGATGCCATTATGCCTTGAGGACCATTAATGTCCAGATTCTATCACTCTGATATTTCTCTGAGGCCATTTGGTTTTTTTCAGAAAAAAATCTTTATCATTCCACCTGGCTTGGGTGATATAATCTATATATTGCTTGAAAGGAAATCTCAGAAGTCAGGCTGGAATAGAAACTCCCTCTTCTGGTAACTGGATAAGAAGACAAAATATGCTGGCTGGCTGTTGCTCACCCCCCCACCCCAAAGAAAACCAAAACAAGAAGTTAAGGGGTCACTGGAGAAACTACAACAACTGGAAAGAAAACAGATGTGGAGAGCTTCATTGGGACAGAATCTTTACCTATTTAATTGTGGCTTCACATATGCTTTTTGTTTTTATGTCCTTTCTGAACAATAATGAGCAAGATGAATACTGGGAAATTGTGAAGTCCTAGCATTGCTTAACAAAACAGCAAATGTACCTCAACTCAATACTTCTCAATTTTAAATCATTCTCTTCATCCCACTATCTGAAGTTTTAGTTTTATTTTCGTATCTTATACATTTTCCAATGCATGCTAGTATAACTGTCCAAGTCAACACTTGATTTTGGTACAGCCCTTCTGTATTTGAGTCGGGGCGACTTTTCTCACTTTACCAACAGCTTTGAATCAACTGTCTAGTCACTTTGGGTTTCTGTTAATAATACCATAGATCAAGTTGCTTATAACAGCAAAAACTTATCTCTCTTATTTCTGGAGGCTGAAATGCCCAAGTATAAAGTACTGACATTTAGACAGCTGTCTTCTCAGAGAACATGATGGCAGAGGCTGGTCACTCTGGATTTATCTTGATAAGGGCAAGATTCTCATTCAGATTAACTCCACCCTCATGATCTAATCACCTCCCAGATGAAACAGTTCCTAATACCACAATATTGAAGTTCTAACCTAAGAATTTGGCATGGCCCAAAGTCTGTAGTACCAACTGAGACATTTGTTATAAGCTGCTGCTGGTGAATGCAATGAATTTTGGCAGAATAAAGTTTGCAAGGAGAATACTCACTACTGTCCTTCTTTTTGCCAATAGGGTAATCTGAGAGAAAAGGTGCATGTTATATTACTTTCACAAAAGTTCTGCAGCTCAGTCCTAACATTCTTCGAGCAGAAAACAGAAGTGTCAATCGAACACATGAAGTTGCTGTAATTATAGATAACAATAAAGCAGTTGGGGCTATGCAACTTCCTGTGTCACAAGCATTTCCGCCCAATTGCACATTCAGAGAGTACCAGGAGGTAAGAATGTGAGAGCTGAGACACTGGTCCCAGTCCTGAGCTGGATGAGCACCTCACCACTTCATCCTTTTTTAGTTTGGTTAAAGTATGAAGTTTTTCCTGTTTCTCTCTTGCTGGTTCTTTGCGTTCCGCCCCCCCGCCCCCCGCCCCTTCCACACACGCACACCCATTTGCTTCTTATTTTATTGTTTCTTCTTTGAGTATGAGGAAATGTCAAACATTGTACGTGCCATTTTCAATGCTCCACTTCTCAGCGTTTCGTTTCTGGTAGAGAGGCCAGACCAGGAAGTCCCCAGGAGCTGTTCTTCAGCAAGCTGTGACTGATTCCTCGGTGTCCTTGCTGATGTCTACTTCCCTACTCAGAAGCGACTACCATGTCCAGCTCATCATGATCTAGGGATTGGTGCCCAGGTAACTGCTCTCCATTCTGTCTCCAAATACTCCCCAGAAGAGCACCTAAAGCTGTTAAATTTATTTAATTGAAAAATAGCAGTTCCATATAACTAACTAAATAATATTAAGAGGAAAAGATTACTATATTAGCAAATTGTAATCCATTTTTGTTAATGATTATAATTCTATTTTAATCTTACAGAAGACTCTCATGTGTTTCTGAATTTCACAGTGAACTTTGAAGGCAATAAAGGTATGTATACCTGAATTTTTAGATGAGGAATAGAGGTTAAGAATGTGGACCACAAAGTAGCAGCTCTCTCTTCTACTTTTCTTACAATAGACTTCAAACCTAGCCTGGTTGCACATTATTCTAGGAGGTAATCTTAGAAAATAAGAATCTCATAATCTTTGATAATTATATATTGTAGTAGCTGTATAAGCAAGGGACAAGTATTTGAGCAGTGCTCTTTTTTAAAAAAGTAACTGTTTGATCAAATAATGTTGAATTGATTATAACCTTTTAACAAAGCTAAATAAACACAAAATGGTAAATTAGGATGTTGGGGTCTGTAAGCAATGAAATGTAATTAATCTCTTTTCCTGATAGTAAAGTAAAATTTTCTATCGCTGAGTTAAAAATGAAGAAGTCCAGTCCTACTTAATCAACTTTATGAACATGAGCATTTAAACTCATGAAGTTCTCTCTCCTTTGGTCTTTTACTTCTGCATACTTAAAACAGTATCAAGAGCATCTATGACAAGGTTGTAAAGATCATTCACTTTTTCTTTATTTTTCAAGGACTTCATATTGTTATTTCTATTATTTTTCTGGGGGTTACACCTACAGGTCTTCAGGGGATATTCCTGGCTCAGTGCTTGAAGTTTCTTTCAAGTGGTGATGGGGGGAACAAAGTAGTTCCAGGAATTGAACCTGGAGCCCCTAAATGTAAAGTATGAGTTTTAGCCCACTGGGCTAGTTCCCAGACCTCAGATCTTTCTGTATTTAAATTGTTTATTTATTCACTGGTTTCTGACTATTTATTTCAAGCAATTGCCTTTGCTGTTCAGATTTCCAGTTTAAAGTTACTGTCACTGTCACTGACCTCCCATTGTTCATCGATTTGCTTAAGTGGACCCAGTAACACTGTGAGACTTGTTACTGTATTTGGCATATCAAATACGTCACAGGGAGCTTGACAGGTTTTGCCGTGTGGACGAAATACTCTCGGTAGCTTGCCTGACTCTCCCAGGGGGCAGAGGAATTGACTCGAGTTGACAGGGTCGGCCATGTGCAAGGCAAACGCCCTACTCACTGTGCTATCGCTCCAGTCCCAGATTCCCAGTTTATATGGAACAGATTTTCAAAATTTCAGAGTCGAATGGAAACTTGTTCATTTTAACTTTATATTAGCAGCTATTTCCCTTTCTCCTTTCTACTTAAACAAAAACAAAAACCTACACCTTAATTCAAGTGATCTATCTCTTTTTTAGTCACAAAGAGAGAAAATATTCAGGAAAACCTGGAGGATACTAAGATCTGAAAGGTAGATATTATTGTTTTGGCTCCTATCCCTAAAAAAGTAAAGATTATAAACTTATCATCAACTTGGACACTTCCAAGCAAAAGACATAACAAAACATTTTAATGTGAGGTTAAATAAGAGTAGACCATGATCCAAATTATATTATAGATAAATTATATTTATAGACATGAAAGTTAAAAATATTCATTAAACATCATCTATATCAAGTGATCATTTATCATGTCTGTTGGATAACTTAGGTTTATTGAGCCACTTCCACAAGAGTGCAACTGAGGCACACCCAACTTAATTCTGTAGTGCTTTCCTTTTTCCTTTATGTAATTTGCATAGTTTATTTAGAAATGTCCTTTTTGTGTAGACACAGGAAGACAGTTCATTCTATGCTTTGTAACATGGGCGTTAATTGGCTCCAAAAATAACATTTACTCCCAGTCTTTCATATTTCCTTATCTTAAGCCTCAGTTGCCCTTTGTTCCTAGCACTCTGATAATAGGGTCCCAATGAGGGACTGCATGGACCCAGGGCAAGCCATGAGCTACCCTGGGATTGTGGGCCAAGCACCATAATACTTATCTATAAATTAAGAACATGCTCATGGACAAACTCTATCATGACCCAAAAAGGATAAGGACCCTGCGGTTTGGAAAGACTAACCTGGCCTGAGGACTGTTGTCTGGAATTTATAGCGAGATGTCCTCAGGAAGAGCCAACCTTTAAGCTTAATATATCTCTCACTGTGTTCATACAAAATGACATTGCTAGAAACATTATAACATTATAAGAAGTAAATTTACTATGACTGTTTAAATGGAAACAGCTGAGGAAAGGAGAAAGCAATACACCCTGAATGGAATCCAGCCCTTGAGCAGATCTTCTAGTAATCTGAAGTGTTGAACCCTCAGATGAGATTTGTCCTTGAGTTAATACCCGGAAGGAGTGACTTTACCTCTTTATTGTTATGATAATGTTCAACCCCACCTTTTTATCCCCATCCTTCATGATTTCCATATAACTGTGCTCTAAGGGGTAAGAGGAACAAGATGTGCTGTAGTTGTTAGGGAACAAGATGTGAAGGAGAAGTGGACTAGACTCAGGTGACTAGGTTCTGGGAGGAGATGCTGAATACTAGACGCTGAGGACCAGAAAGTTGGAGACCAGAAATGCTGAATACTAGACTAGTTGGAGACCAGAAATGCTGAATACTAGACGCTGAGGACCAGAAATGTTGGAGACCAGAAAGTCAATGACGAGACTTTGAAGACAAGGAGAACTGGGACTTTGGGACTTTGAGACTATGTTCAAAACTATGACTACGACTGTGGTGTAAGGGGAGAGATCGGATGACACTGGGGAGAAGAGAGAAATAAACCGACTGCCGACAAGCCCTGGGTCTGGGTTCCTGTTCCTCGGTCTGTCACCTGTTCGCTGCCCATCCTTCGGCCTGGGAAGGTAGCTCTTGGCCACCAAAAGCTCGAGTTCAGCCTGTGCAGGCCCATCAGACCCCTCTTTTCTCTTTTTTGAGATTTACAGATGTCCTAGGAGGTTTTAAAGAGGTTGTAGTGTGTGTGCGTGCGTGCATGTGTGTGTGTGTGTGTGTGTGTGTGTGTGTGTGTGTGTGTGTAGCACTGTAGCACTGTCCTCTAGTTGTTCATTGATTTGCTCGAGTAGTTACCAGTAACATCTCCATTGTGAGACTTGTTACTGTTTTTGGCATATCGAGTACACCACCGGGAGCTTGTCAAGCTCTGCCGAGCAGGCAGGATACTCTGGATAGCTTGCTGGGCTCTCTGAGAGGACCCAGGTCAGCCACGTGCAAGGCAAACTCCCTACCCGCTGTGCTATTGCTCCAGTCCATCTATCTATCTATTTATCTATCTATCTATCTATCTATCTATCTATCTATCTATCTATGAAGAAAGGAAAGAGATGGAGAGGAAAGGACAAAGGAAGGAGAAATAGGAGGAGGAAAAGAGAAAGGGGGAATGAAGGAAGAGCAAGGGGGAAGGAAGATTAGGAGAAGGGAAGAATGAATAATAGTCCCTTGAAGACTGGGGCCCCCTTAGCAGAGGTTCATGATTTCTCCTGATCAAATCCCAGAAAACAGCATCTAGGGATACAGCAGGGAACAAATCTGACACAATGTTCTGATTTTTATGGAGCACACGTATCTTTATCTTTAATCAGTAAGTTAAAGTTGATCTGGGTGAATTTTGTTCCTCATTTTGATTTGCAGGGTTTACTCCTAATAGTAAATGTTTACATTTTCTTATCATTAAAATAATTATGATGCAAATCATTCACCAGAACAGAAAAAAAAATATCTATTTTCTAGTTTTTGTAGTTTACCAAAAAAAAAAAATGTTATCAATGATGTCTTGATTTTTTCACAGGGGTGCTAAATTTTACTTTTTTTTACTTTTAACTTAATGAAAAGGTACAGTTGGACCAAAGTAGCAGTATAGTGAGTAGGGTGCTTCCTTGTACCTGGTTAACCCAGGTTTGATCTCCAGCACCATATAGTTCCCTGAGCATTGCCAGGTGTGATCCTTGAGCACAGAGACAGAAGTAAATCCTTAGCATAACTGGGCATAGTCCTGCATATAAATCAATAACGCTAATTAAATGGTAAAATTATACTGATAATTTTAATACTTTAATACTTGAGATGAAGACTTAGCAATAAAACCTGTTGTACTTTTTCTATATTATATTCCATTTTCATTTTGTTTTATGGAATGCTGGAGATTGAACCTGGGTCAGTCACATGCAAGGCAAGTGTCTTTCATGCTGTACTATCTTTCTGATCCATCCTATAATAATTTTTTATTGTTACTGAACAGAAATGTTTTACCTTCTAAAGTTGTCAATCATAATATATTAGTGAAATTGTAAAGTAAGAGCATTCAAGTTGGCAGTCATATATTGTATTAATGTTCCTCCTCCTATCAGTAATAACTGAATGCTGGTTTTGCTTTCAGAAATCATTGGACCTTAGCCATGATCATTTACTCTTTAAAACCACTGATAGCTATTATGACCCTACTCACCATGCATGTCAGTGCCCTGAAGACTTTCATAGCTGCTGTATATGAACATGCTGTCATATTACCAAACAAAACCAAAACACCTGTTTCTCAGAATGATGCATTGCTCCTTATGAACAAAAATATAGATGTCCTGGAGAGAGCAATTCAGCAGGCCGCTAAGCAGGTATACTTTCATTTTGTTAACCAGTTTGTGGGAGGGAGGTACATGAGAACTGGTGGAAGCAATTGAATGCCAATGTAATATAGAGAGAAATTGTCACTGTCCTCCCGTTGTTCATTGATTTGCTCCAGCGGGCCCAGTAACATCTCCATTGTGACAATTGTTACTGTGTTTGGCATATCGAATACGTCATGGGTAGATTGCCAGGCTTTGCCGTGCAGGCGAGATACTCTTGGTAGCTTGCCGGGCTCTCCGAGAGGGGTGGAGAAATCGAACTCCGTCAGCCATGTTGGCCACTTGCAAAGCAAACGCCTTACCTGCTGTGCTATCGCTCAAGCCCATAGAGAGAAAAATATTTTTTAATTTGTATTAGTGCCAGCAATCAATCCTGGGACTGCAGACATGTGACACCTGAGCTGTACCTGGATCTTTAATAATTTTGTTTATTTCTGAGTCACATCCCTCAGTGCTCAGGGTTTACTCCTGGCTCTGCACTCAGGATTTACTGCTGACTGTACTCTGGGATCATATGGAATTCCAGGGATTGAGCCTTAGCTGGCACCATGCAAGGCAAATGGCCTACCTTCCCTACTATTGCACAGAGTCATTTTTTTTTTGGGTTTCGATTATACAATGATCAGATACCCATCCCTCCACCAGTGCCCATTTTCCACCACCATGGATAATATCCCCCCACCCCCATCCCCCCCATCCCCGCCTGCCTCTGTGGCAGGGCAATCCCCTGTGTTCTCTCTCTCCTTTTGGGTGTTGTGGTCTGCAAAAGAGGCATTGAGTGGCAAACATGTTCAGTCCATAGTCTACTTTCGACATGTATCTCCCCTCCTGGGAGGATCCTCCAAACACCCTTTATTTGGTGCTCCCTTCTCTATCTGAACTGCCCTTTCCTCTAGGATACCCGGCTGGCCTCTAAGTTATGGAGTAATCCTCCTGGTGCTGATCTCAGCTATTCTTGGGTATTAATCTCATACTTTGTTACTTTATATCCCCCAGATGAATGCAATCTTTCTATGTCTATCCCTCTATTTCTGACTCATTTCGCTTAGCATGATACTTTCCATATTGTACCACTTGTATGTAAATTTCATGACTTCATCTTTTCTAACAGCTACATAGTACTCCATTGTGTAGATGCACCAAAGTTTCTTTAACCAGTCATCTGTTCTTGGGCATTCAGGTTTCTTCCAGTTTCTGGCTATTGTAAAGAGTGCTGCAATGAACAAACAAGTGCAGATGTCACTTCGACTATACATTTTTGCCTCTCTGGGATATATTCCCAGGAGTGGTATTGCTGGGTCAAATGGGAGCTCAATTTCTAATTTTTTGAGCATCGTCCATACTGTTTTCCAGAAGGGCTGAACCAGTGGACATTCCCACCAACAGTGAAGGAGTGTCCCTTTCTCGCCACATCCACGCCAGCATTGGTTGCTTTTGATCTTTTGAATGTGGGCCAGTCACACAGAGTCATTTTTAAACATTTTATTTAATTTATTTTACTTGGTGAGTTTTAATTTGAAAAACTATTTTGATTCCTGTTTCTTTGAACAGCATGCTCAAATCATTGTGACTCCAGAAGATGCACTATATGGATGGAAATTTACCAGGGAAACCGTTTTCCCATATCTGGAGGACATTCCAGACCCTCAGGTGAACTGGATTCCGTGTCAGGAACCACAAAGGTATTTGAATTCTTCGCGTTGGACAAAGTGCTGTGTTTCTCTAAAATGTGCCCATTTACCACATAAAATGATACATCCAGAGGAATATTTAGATGATATATCCTGTTTTTATACTTATGTTGGCATTTGTTAGATTTAAAATATTGTGCTTATAAAGCACCTGATAGCTCAGTAGATACAGAATGAGACTCTTAAAATATCATACACACATATCTTTGAGCAATCATGTTTGAAAATTTTAAAATCTTGAGAAAATATGCAAATACAATATTTATTAGTAGGTTTAGGAACTAAGGGATAGAGAATATATCATGAGTTTAACTATTAAGTTAATTTCTGAAATGGACAGTGTTCTGTGTTTGAAAAATATTCCAAGGTCCCTATTGAAGATACCTGTGCCAATTTCATGGGATCTCAGCTCCTGAATTTGCTTTCTAGGAAGAAAGTACTTCCCTTTCCATGTACTTTCTAGTGAATCTTAAGATCTTATACTTTGAAGCAGAGCATTTTACTAAGCTCAGAAAGCTAACTTTCCCAAGAATAAAAAAACATAAAAGAATATTTAATATAAAATAGTTCATAATACAAGTGTGTTGTACACATACTATTGTTTAATACAGGTTGAAGATTAAATTATTTAGGCACCTAAAACACTTGTCTATGTTTACAGTAAGTATACATTCTAGTAGAGAATTTAGACAAGCCATTTTTTTCTCAGCAGCTAATAGGATTGAATTCTGGGTTTGCTATAAACGTGATGTGTAAATTATAACAATAACTATAGAAACTGGCAAATTTTAGGGGAGAGTTATATTTCATTTCTTAGTACTGGAAAAAAAGGAACATATTTTTACAGAAAACATAATTTCATGGCCATCTAGTGTAGTTCATTTAACAATTCATCTTTTCATTCGTTCAACCATTCAATGTGTACCAGCTGTATTCAGGGCTTACTCCTGGCTCTGTGTTCAGGGATCCCTTCTACTGGCTCTCCGGGGACCATACTGGTGCAAGGGATTGCGCCTGGGTCAGGCACCAGGCAAATCAGATGTCTTTTTGTCTGTCCTATTTCTCAGGCGTTTTTGGTTGCTGATGGACTGCTCTGATAGAGAGGTTTGTAACTATTAAGTATGTTGGCAGGAGGGTCTGTAGAGATAGGGGTTCAATTCCCAGCATTCCATATGGTCCCCCCGAGCACTTCTAGGAGTAGTTGAGTAATTCCCAGGTTCAGTGCTAGGAGTAACCCCTGAGCATTGCTAGGTGTACCCCCCCAACAAATAAAAACAAAAACATCTTTTTCTTTTTTATCAGTGTTTATCACTGTATCACTGTCATCCTGTTGTTCATCGATTTGCTTGAGTGGGCACCAGTAATGTCTCCATTCATCCCTGTCACATGCTAGTGTAGCTTGATGGCATATTGGGGACTCTTTCAGGGTCAGGGGAATGAAAACCATCATTGTTACTGTTTTTGGCGTATCGAGTATGCCACGGGTAGCTTGCCAGGCTCGGCTTAAATTACTTGGCTTTTACTATTGTTATTATTTTTGAATGGAGTGATTAAAATATTTTTAATTTTAAGTATCTTTCTTAAATTTTGTTGTTGGATAATATTATGAAAAGTTAGAGTACACACGTGTTGATTTGCTGCTCATTATATCTTAATATGACTACTAGTATCGTCTCATCACACTTTTTTAATGGTAAGAATTAAGTCTTAATTGACTAAAATTTGTAGCAACTTTGAAGTTTGTAATAGATTACTGTTAACAAAGATCACTATGTTATTTCTTAGATCTCCAAATCTTATTTATCTATTAGTTGCTAGTTTGTATCCTTAAACTATATTTGTTCAATTCTCCTCACAATTCTGGCCTTAGTAACTTATCTGTTATGTCTCTGTGAGTCAGGCTTCTATATACTCACTGTATATGATATCATACAGTATTTTTTCTTATTAAGATGTCTTAATTAAAATTTGATTTAGATTTGGTTACACACCAGTACAAAAAAGACTCAGCTGCCTGGCCAAGGATAACTCTATCTATGTCGTGGCAAATATTGGGGACAAAAAGCCTTGCAAGTCCTCTGAGTCTACATGTCCTCCAAATGGGTATTACCAATACAACACCAACGTGGTGTATGACACAGAAGGAAAACTGGTGGCACGCTACCATAAGGTAAGAGGGGTGGATGAACGAAATCAAGTCTGTGATAGAGTGAATGCTCTACTTAGGAGTCTGAGCTTCAGTGCCTTTATTATACAAGGTTATTAGAGATTTTTTTCTAGAGCAAACATTAAAGACATTTAAATTATTTTTACATTAAATTATTTTATTTTATTGCCCGATACTAATACATGTACATCAAGGAAATAAAAGCATATTAATGAAAATGATAATATTATACTTTGTGGGATGAAGCTCTTATGGAGTAAGAAGTTAAAATTGGATGAATAAGATTCTTTTGGACAATCTTGGTGGTGCTCAATGGGAGAAGAAGACATTCCTTTTAATTTTAAATTTTTATCAAAAATACCGTAATTTACAAAGTTGCTCATCATACAGTTATTTTAAGCATATATTGTTCCAACACCATGAGTGTGACCTTCCCTCTACCGGTGTCCCCAATTTCCCTCCCAATCCGAACATACCTCCTTAGTTTATATTGCTTGTTTCTACAAAACTTTAAGAAGTGACAAATAGAATGATCAGATGATAAATCAGTAGTAGCCAATTTGTGATTACTAATAATTCTAATAATTCTAACCTATGTAAATAAGGAAATTAAAACAATTTAATACAATATAATAAAATGTCTATTCTTACTTATGGGCTGGAGCGATAGCACAGCGGGTAGGGTGTTTGCCTTGCACACAGCCAACATGGCCACCCCGAGTTCGATTCCTCCGCCCCTCTCGGAGAGCCCGGCAAGCTACCGAGAGTATCTCGCCCGCATGGCAAAGCCTGGCAAGCTGCCCGTGACGTATTCGATATGCCAAACACAGTAACAACAAAGTCTCACGATGGAGACGTTACTGGGCCCACTTGAGCAAATTGATGAACAACAGGAGGACAGTAACAGTAACAGTAACATTCTTATTTACATAATTGAGTTTTCAACTCTGAATCTAAGTATATTGCATTCAATTTTATTTTGTACTAGGATCTCATTATGTTAATAATCATGTCTTCCTGAAAATGACGTTTTAGAGAAAACTAAGCTGAAATAAAAATGTAAGTGAGACTCAGTTACAAAGATGCTGTTTGCATTCAAAAATGACATAACTCTTTGCATATATGAAACAAAAACTTTAATTATTGATAAAAGCTACTAAAGTAAGCTAATCTGTATAGTTTAATAATAAAACAATGGAAAAAAATGTTTCCAAATTAAATGACCTGATTTTACTGAAGTTAATTTTGCTTCTTTCTATTGAATCACTAAATGGTGGTCTTATTTATTTTCTATGCCACTTAATTTAATTCCTTTCTTAAATTTTAAAAAATAAAATTATGAAATTTTAACTCAGCTGAGTGTGGCCAGATATATAGTTCAGTGGTAGAGCTCTTGCATATCTGAGGCCCTAGGTTTGCAAACAAACACACTATAAACTTAATTGAGAGTTAAAATTACCTAAAACAATAATTTTCCACTAAATTCCTCAAAGAGAGAGAGACTCTGACCTCTTAAGTGTGTTTGTAATGCATATAGCTCCTGTGACTGTCCTATTTCTTTCTCAGAGAATCCTAGTGATGCTCAGGGTTTATTTTTTTTTTTTTTTTTTTTTTTTTTTTTTTCCCCTTTATTTTATTTTATTTTTTTTAAAGTTGTAGATTTACAATTTTTTGTGCTTTGGTTTCAATTATACAATGATCAGATACCCATCCCTCCACCAGTGCCCATTTTCCACCACCATGGATAATATCCCTCCCACCCCCATCCCCCCATCCCCCCGTCTCTGTGGCAGGGCAATCCCCTGTGTTCTCTCTCTCCTTTTGGGTGTTGTGGTCTGCAAAAGAGGCATTGAGTGGCAAACATGTTCAGTCCATAGTCTACTTTCGACATGCATCTCCCCTCCTGGGAGGATCCTCCAAACATCCTTTATTTGGTGCTCCCTTCTCTATCTGAATAGCCCTTTCCTCTAGGATACCCGGCTGGCCTCTAAGTTATGGAGTAATCCTCCTGGTGCTGATCTCAGCTATTCTTGGGTATTAATCTCATACTTTGTTACTTTATATCCCCCAGATGAATGCAATCTTTCTATGTCTATCCCTCTCTTTCTGACTCATTTCGCTTAGCATGATACTTTCCATATTGTACCACTTGTATGTAAATTTCATGACTTCATCTTTTCTAAGAGCTACATAGTACTCCATTGTGTAGATGTACCAAAGTTTCTTTAACCAGTCATCTGTTCTTGGGCATTCAGGTTTCTTCCAGTTTCTGGCTATTGTAAAGAGGGCTGCAATGAACAAACAAGTGCAGATGTCACTTCGACTATACATTTTTGCCTCTCTGGGATATATTCCCAGGAGTGGTATTGCTGGGTCAAATGGGAGCTCAATTTCTAATTTTTTGAGAATCGTCCATACTGTTTTCCAGAAGGGCTGAACCAGTGGACATTCCCACCAACAGTGAAGGAGTGTCCCTTTCTCGCCACATCCACGCCAGCATCGGTTGCTTTTGTTCTTTTTGATGTGGGCCAGTCTCTGAGGTGTGAGATGGTATCTCATTGTGGTTTTGATCTGCATCTCCCTGATGATTAATGATGTAGAGCATTTTCTCATGTGCTTTTTTGCCATTCGGATTTCTTCTTTGAGAAAGTTTCTGTTCATTTCATTGCCCCATTTTTGGATGGGGTTGGATGTTTTCTTCTTGTGGAGTTTAACCAGTATTTTGTATATCCTGGATATCAACCCCTTGTCAGATGTGTATTCGGTGAATATCCTTTCCCATTCTGTAGACTGTCTTTGTATTTTGGTCACTGTTTCTTTGGAGGTGCAGAAGCTTCTTAGTTTAAGATAGTCCCATTTATCTATCTCTGTTTTCACTTGCTCGGCCAGTGGCGTGGCATCTTTGAAGATACCATTAGCTTCAATGTCATGGAGGGTTTTGCCAACTTTATCTTCAATGTACCTTATGGTTTCTGGTCTGATGTTGAGGTCTTTAATCCATTTTGATCTTACTTTTGTACATGGTGTTAGGCAGAGTTCTGAGCCTATTTTTTTGCATGTAGCCGTCCAGTGATGCCAACACAATTTATTAAAGAGGCTTTCCTTACTCCACTTCACATTACTTGCACCTTTATCAAAGATTAGATGAGCATATGATTGAGGAGAGATGTCAGTGTATTCAACCCTGTTCCATTGGTCTGCAGTTCTGCCTTTGTTCCAGTACCATGCTGTTTTAATTATTACTGCTTTGTAGTACAGTTTGAAGTTCGGGAGGTTGATTCCTCCCATTTTCTTTTTCCCAAGAATTGCTTTAGCTATTCGTGGGGGCTTATTGTTCCATATAAATTTCAAGAGTGTTTGCTCCATTTCTTTGAAGAATGTCATGGGTATCCTTATAGGGATTGCATTGAATTTATACAATGCTTTCGGTAGTATTGCCATTTTGACAATGTTAAGTCTCCCGACCCATGAGCAGGGGATATCTTTCCATTTCCTCATGTCCTCTTTTATTTCCTGAAGTAGCGTTTTGTAGTTTTCTTTGTACAGGTCCTTTACTTCCTTAGTTAAGCTGACTCCTAGGTACTTGATTTTCTGGGGCACAATTGTGAATGGGATTGTTTTTTTCATGTTGCTTTCTTCTCTCTCACTGTTTGCGTATAGGAAAGCCATGGACTTTTGGGTATTGATTTTATAACCTGCAACTTTACTATACGAGTCTATTGTTTCTAAGAGTTTTTTGGTGGAAGTTATTGGGTTCTCTAAGTAGAGTATCATATCATCTGCGAATAGTGAGAGCTTGATTTCTTCCTTTCCTACCTGAATGCCCTTAATATCTTTTTCCTGCCGAATCGCTATTGCAAGTACTTCCAGTACTATATTGAACAGCAGTGGAGAGAGTGGGCATAGGGTTTATTTTTGACTCTGAGCTCAGGGATCACTTTTGGTGGTGCTCAGGAGAATATAGGAGGGATTAAAGCCAAGTCTACTGCATGCAAGGCAAGTGCCTTATGTCTATGGTCTTGCACATACAACTTTTAAAATGTTTTCTTCACAACTTTGAGAGCTTTGGTTACTTTAAAAAAATGTGTAGCTAAACTTCTATGTCTTCAAAAATGTGTCTCATACTGGAAGTAGAAATGTCAGCTATTCCTTTTCTTGTTTGTGAAACAGTGTTTGCATTTTTAATATTATTTATTTATAAAGGTATTAAAATAACATTACAGAAGTGGGTGCCATTTTTCAGCCAAGGACCATTTGGACATTTATAACGATATTATCAAGGACCATTGGACATTTATAACATAATTCATAGGTTATACATTACAGACAGGGGGATCATGGGGAGTCTGACAAGAACCACATGTGTCTTTCCTGTAATGTACCAGAGGACATGATTTTATGGGCCTTACACACCATGTTATAATCACTATCAAAAGTCAGATCCATACATTACATTTAATTAAAACTCTATGTACATTTCTCCTCTTATCCACCTTTCCCTTTGATTACATTAATTTGTTTTCTGAATCTAAGATTTTTGCTTTACTTCTTTGATTTTTACATAGTAAAATTGTGGGGTTTTTTTACTTGGTTTATTTTACTTAGCATAATAAATACCCTCATAGTTGAAATTATATTGTTGCAAATTACAAGGTCTAATTTTGTTGTTTGATTATGGATGAGTAGTATTTAATTGTGTATATGCACAATCTTAATTTTTAATTCATCTTTAAGTGAGCACTGAAGTTGTTTTCATTTCCGGACTTTTGTGAAAAATGCTGAAATGAATGCAGAGGTATAAAAATGGCAACCAATTAAAAACTGGGCAGAGGATCGAAACAGATATTTCTCCAAAATCAACATGCAAACATCAAACAGGCATGTGAAAAGATAATTATTACCCCTTATTAGGGAAATGCAAACCAATAGACCTGTTAGAATTTGACTATTATATATATATATATAAAGAATATATATATATATGACAAGAAATAATGAGTGTTGGTAAGAATATGGCAAAAGGGCAATGCTCATATGTTTGTTATGGGGCCTAGGAATTAGGGCAACCACTCTGGAAAATGGTGTGAAGATGCTTCCAAACATTAAGAATGGAAATGTCATAATTAACTTACTTTATTTCAGACTAATTGTCTGAAAAATACAAGAGCACTAATTTGAACAAATATTACACATTCCAATGATATTTTTTTCCCTCTGGCTTCTGAGCCATAGTTTCTAGGGATCCAACCTAGGTATTGTAGGACTATTCTCATGCAAAGATGTGTTCTAAATTCTACTATATACAGTTCTAATTCTAGTATTTGGGATTTTGGGGTGACAGCTGGTGGTACCTTGGAGCTACTTCTGGTTCAGTGCTTAGAGATAGCTCCTAGTGGTGCTCAAGGGGACCCTGTGGTATCAGGCTGAAGTCTGGTCTCCCTCATCAAAAATATGCATAGCCCCTATCTTGCAAGTATAATTTTTACTCTTCCATTATAAAAATGTTGGTTTGGTTAAACTAGTAGCATAGGCAAACAGTTTACAAAGCAAAATGAACTGTAAGAAGACTCAGTGCACTAAATGTGGACAAGCAAACTGAGGGCCATTTATTCTCACTTCGCACCTTGGGACTCTTTGTTACCCGTGACCCATGAGATATGTACCTAATAAGAATGGCTTTGTCAGTAAGTTTCAGTAAAGTTAAAGCTGTTTTTAATTTTTCACAGAGAAAATAAAATTAGAAGTTTCAATAGTCTTCTTTATAACTTTCAGGATTCCTTGTATGGTAGGTCGTCTTATTGAAGTGTTTATCCTTATTATTAGATTAGACAAGGTTAGTTTCTCAATTTACCTGGAAAATATGTGGGGTAATTGAATAAAAAAAAACACTCATTTTTGATTGCTATTTTGCTGTGAAAACTCTTTGCATGTACCGAAGTCTAAAGAGGAAGGTGACGCCTCTCGACTGATTAATATTTGTGGAACTAGGATCGGGGAATCAAAGGAGACTCTTGTTTGGTCTAGCTTTTTAAGATGCGCAGAGTGTTTGGGAGTTAGGGGAAGGAGAGAGAGATAAGAGAACTCACTGGATAAAGGGGAGAGAAAGACAAATGAGAATTTTCTTAGAAATTAACTTTTAATTGCCACCTTCATTCTCTTCTCATAGATTGCTACTGGTGACCATAGCAGTCAAAACTAGTATTAAGTTTGGAGGGTCACTTTAACAATAAACAAGACTTTTCTACTTTGTTTTGTTTTTTCCCAACACATTTGTTCCAGTACCACCTCTACTCTGAGCCACAGTTTGATGTTCCTAAAATGCCGGAGTTGGTGACTTTCAATACCACCTTTGGAAAGTTTGGTATTTTCACGTGCTTTGATATACTCTTCCATGATCCTGCTGTTACTCTGGTGAAAGATCTCCACGTGGACACTATATTGTTCCCCACAGCTTGGATGAATGTTTTACCCCTTTTGACAGCTATTGAATTTCATTCAGCTTGGGCCATGGGAATGAGAGTTAATCTTCTTGTGGCCAATACACATCATACAAGGCTAAATATGACAGGTAATTCATGACCAGGTAATACTTCAAAATATGGCAGATACCTCTAAAGACATCTTTTATCTCAGGTATAGCATATTGTAATTTTTTGTTTCTTTCTGTAACTTCTTTTTTTTTCTGCTTTTTTTGGGTCACACCCAGCGATGCACAGGGGTTACTCCTGGCTCATGCACTCAGGAATCACTCCTGGCGGAGCTCAGGGGACTATATGGGGTGCTGAGAATCGAACCTGGGTTAGCCAAGTGCAAGGCAAATGCCCTACCCACTGTGCTATCATTCCAGCCCCTATGTTTGTAATCTAAGATAGTGCTTATTTAATACAATGGCTCTGGTTGTATTAAGACAAATCTTTGTGTTCAATTATATTTATTTTCCTAGCCACTATATGACATGGGCATTGTCCTCCCATTTGTAGACTGGAAAGCTGAGAAACCCAGAATGCAAGTAATGTATCAAAGGTCACTAAGCCAGAAGCAAAGCTGGGAACTAAATAAGTTGTGCTCTAAAACTGGCAAAAGGCAAAGGAATATATTATATATTATATTACATATATAATTATATGTAATCAGCAATATAACTATATAATAGTAAAGTAAAAGGCCCTCCCGTTGATCATCGATTTGCTCGAGCGGGCCCAGTAACTTCTCCATTGGAGACTTTGTTGTTACTGTGTCTGGCATATTGAATACTCTCGGTAGCTTGCCAGGCTCTCCGAGAGGGGCGGAGTAATCGAATTCGGGTCGACCATGTTGGCTGCGTGCAAGGCAGATGCCCTACCCGCTGTGCTATACAATTATAGATTAATTATATTAATTCTCTAATATAATTATATATAATTGTATGTTTATAGAATTATAATAGTATTATAAGATATTGCAATTGTATAGTCTATACTATATTATATAATTATATATTATTAATATGTTTCCATATAACAAATTATCCTAAAAATAAAAAATAAAAGTGACCTAAAATAGTATCACTGTATCACAGTCTTCCTATTGTTCATCGATTTCCTCGAGCAGGCACCAGTAACATCTCCTTCATCCTAGCCCTGAGATTTTAGAAAGTGCCACATTCGAGACTCTTTCAGGGTCAGGAGAATGAGATCCATTATTGTTACTGGTTTTTGGCATATTAAGTATGCCACGGGGAGTTTGCCAGACTCTGCGGCATGGTCAGGATACTTTTGGTAGCCTGCCAGGTTGTCCAGAGTAAGAACTAGATAATAAGATGTCGAGTGGCTGTGAATACCGCTGTGTGCTTCCAGAAGCTGGGTTTTATAGTTTCTGGGTCTTGGCCATTGGTGGGATTTCACGGTGCCGGGGGCAGTTGGTGGGTGTAACACCTACATACTGGAAGATGGGGGATCTGGGTGGAGGAGGTCCAGTCACAATCCAAGCAGGCCTGGAGATCTAAGCCCCGGGTCCCGCACACCTGAGTTCCTCTGCAGGTTCTTTCATGAGTGAGCCTCATCCAAATGTGTGGAGAGTGGTCTTAAGCATGACTGTGGCTAGAACCAGAGGTCTTCATCTGCCGGGGCTCTGCTCGAGGTGGAGAGGGAAGCTCAGCCCACCATCTTCCAAGGGGCCCCTGTGAGGACAGCCAGCAGCGGAAGCAGGAGATTACCTAAAATAGTAATCTGTTAAATTCAATAATCACTCATTACCAGTCATTTCAGGCTGGAGCAATATCACAGTAGTAGGGTGTTTGCCTTGTTCTCAGCTGGCCCGGCGGTGCCGGGTTCGATTCCTCCTCCCCTCTCAGAGAGCCCAGCAAGCTACGGAGAGTATCTTGCCCGCGCGGCAAAGCCTGACAAGCTACCCGTGACGTATTCAATATATCAAACACAGTAACAACAAGTCTCACGATGGAGACGTTACTGGGCCCGCTCGAGCAAATCAATGAACAACAGGAGGACAGTGCTACAGTCCTACAATGCTACCAGTCATTTCATTCATGTTGGTCAGGATTTAGGAGTATATGAGTTGGGTGTGGCTAACTCAGGCTGTCTCTTCAGATTGCTTCCAGCTAGTTTCTGGGCTTATAGTTAACTGAAGGCTTGTAGGGTAACAGTTCTGCTCTAGGCTGGCTCACTCACCTGGCTAATGGTCTGGTCCCTCATTCAGTGACTGTTGAAAGGAGACCTCTATTTCTTCTTTCTTTTGCTTTTTGGGTCACATCCAGCAATGCTCAGAGGTAACTCCTGGCTCCCCATGCAGAACTTAATCTTGGCAGTGCTTAGGGGACCATATGGGATGCCGGGGAACAAATTCGGCTGCATGTAAGGCAAATGCCCTACCCTCCAGCCCCATTCTTCATCTCTATTTGCTTGTGTTTTTTCATTAGGTCTATGTTACATATCTTCATGGCCTGGCATAGCATGGCAACTGGTTTTCCAGACAAGTGACAAGAGAAAGATATTCTCTCTCTCTCTTTCTCTCTCTCTTTCTCTCTCTCTCTCTCTCATGCAAAGGGAAAGGGAACAAACCTACCTATTCGAAAAAAGAGTGTTTAAGAATTGAAGAATTTGTGGTTGCCAAAGTGATAAGCAAAGGCAGAATTTTGTGTCAACTTCCTCTACCTTTCAAAAACTGCTAAATATAAACATTTTATCTTTGATTTAATCTTCCTTAACTGTAATAAGTAATCCTATTATATTCAAAATTAATTTGAAGTTAGACCATCAAACATTTATTTTGTTTTATTTTAAGTCTGCAATAAATAAGTATTTGCCTAGAAAACTGTGGTTAAAGGAGCAACAGCATTTTAATTTTCAATTATTTGTTATATTTTCTTCTTCCCTTGCTGCTATAACTAGGAGTTTATGACCCAGGAGATGGTCATGAAGAGAAATATATATGTATATATATTTATATATTTCTCTTTCTTAGCACAGCGGTAGGGCGTTCGCCTTACAAGCGGCCAACATGGCCGACCCGAGTTCGATTCCTCCGCCCCTCTCGGAGAGCCCGGCAAGCTACCGAGAGTATTCGATATGCCAGACACAGTAACAACAAAGTCTCCAATGGAGACGTTACTGGGCCCGCTCGAGCAAATCGACGATCAACGGGAGGGCCTTTACCTTTACCTTTTACCTTTACCTCTCTATATATATTTATGCCTCTCGAAGAGCCCAGCAAGCTACTCAGGGTATCCCGCCTGCACAGGCAGAGCCTGGCAAGCTCCCTGTGGCGTATTCGATATGCCAAAACCAGTAACTATAACAGGTCTCATTCCCCTGACCCTGAAAGGGCCTCCAATCATTGGGAAAGATGAGTAAGGAGAGGCTGCTAAAATCTCAGAGCTGAGACAAATAAAGACATTACTGGCACCCTCTTGAGTAAATTGATGAACAATGGAATGACAGTGATACAGTGATACAGTGAGATGGTGTAGAGATTGAACTCATGGTCTCTTATCCAGAAACTGGTCCCCTACCACTGAGCTGTGTCCTCAGGCCCTAGACATATATATTAAATCTCCTGCAATAGAGAATATGGGAAGTACTTTGGTGATAAATGAACTAGAAACCTACATGCTCTTTAGTTGTGATTGATGTATTGATATGCCTACATGCCTAATGATAGGGAAACTAGTAAATGGTTTTGATTTTCTTTCTAAGACATTCTATGATTCTCAGGTAGTGGAATCTATGCACCAGACTCTCCCAGAACGTACCATTATGACATGAAAACCGAGCTGGGAAGGCTCCTCTTTTCAGAGGTAGATTCGCATCCCCGATTGTCTCCTGTCTACCCACCTGCTGTGAATTGGACTGCCTATGCCAGCAGCATCAAACCATTTCCTGTAAAGAAAACTTTTGGGGGATTTGTTTCTAGGGATAAGTTCAACTTCACAGAACTATTTGAAAATACAGGAAATCTTACAGTGTGTCACAAAGAGCTCTGCTGTCATCTAAGCTACGCAATGTTAAAAAAAGAAGAGAATGAAGTGTATGTTCTTGGAGCTTTTACAGGACTTCATGGCAGAAGGAAAAGTGAATACTGGCAGGTAATCTCAGCTCAGGTGAAAGGGAGTATTTAGGTATCAATAACTTCCTGGTGAACTTGCAATATCTGTCTTTGGGAACCAACTGTTTTCCCTTTTTTATCACTGCACACAATGCCAATCGAACTCTCTTTTTCTCTCTCACTCATCCTTTTCATGTGCACAATGTTGGGTTTAATCAGAACATATAAGTGCAATGGTGTTAGTTATAATTTGTTTCTTTGGAGGACATTAAAAATATTATCCTAAGGGCCAGAGAAATTATACTTGCTTTGCATGTACTGGTTTGATCCTCTGATCACCACCATGGGTGAAACCTGAGCACAGTGCCAAGAGCAAAACCTCAACACAGATGGGCGTGACCCAAAAACAAAATAAACAAAAATATAAACTGACTGGACTGGAGGGATAGTACATAGTTTAAGGCACTTACATGTGACTGACTCAGATTAGATCTCTTTCCCTTGAGTACTGCCAGGATTGACCCCTGAACACAGAGCCAGAAATAAGTCCCAAGCTCTGTTGGGTGTGGCTGCAAAACAAAGCAAAATAACCTAGCTGTGATCCTTCTATATTTGGTTAAAGAACTACATTACATACTTTAGTGAGAATTTTAAAAACTTCTTTAAGTGGATTTACCAATATATCTAAACATAAAATCTTGTTTTAACTTTGAAAATCAACAATAAATGCGGATGCTTTTATCTTCTTTTCTCTTGTAGCTAATGGTTCAGTGTGCTTCTGGTAGTAAGTTTTAAAAATACAAGCTTTAGAAGCATGCATTTATATCTTAATTTGCTCTTCCCCCCCACTGCTTTCTCCTAAAGAAAAAGATATGGGGAGGGGGAAACCATTGTGAAGATTTTAATCTTCCTCTTTGTTTTAGTATGACTGTTGTTTAAAGGCTTCCACTTTCTTGGTCAAACGAATATACCAGAATAATGATTTAATTCTAATTTTAAAATTGACTTCTTTCTTTGTATTTAGTTACAGGTCAGTAAATGTGTAGGATGTGTGTGTGAGTGTGTGTGTGTGTGTGTGTGTGTGTGTGTGTGTGTGTGTGAAATCATTTGCATTCCATTAGATCAGATAATCATGTAAGCCATTTTTTATCAAATGGAAAATATATTTGCTATGGTACAAGAAACTCTCGTACAAGCAATGAGGTGTAAGGCATGACTAGTCTATCTCTGTTCTACACAGGTATGCACCCTGCTGAAATGCAAAACTCTGAATTCAACAACTTGTGGACAGCCAGTAGAAACTGCTTTGACACGTTTTGAAATGTTCTCCTTAAGTGGCACATTTGGCACAGAATATGTTTTTCCTGAAGTGCTTATTACCGAGTTTCATCTGTCACCTGGAAAATTTGAGGTAGTAGAATTTTAAGAGTATTTCCCTGTTGTCAGTTTTCTGAGACAAATTCAAATTGATGATGATGATTCTATCAGGTTTTTGCTATGTAACACACTTCTTCCAAAGTTAATGGCTTTATGTTATCACCATCTCTTTCCTCCCAGTTTTGTGGCTGGCATGGTGACCTGGATGTAGCTAGATTCCCTGGTTTAGAATTGGCCTAGGTGATTCTGACTGTGATACTCTGTGCAGCAGCACTAGCTGGTGGAGGTGTCTGGGACTGGCTAGTTTGTGTTATCTTTGTTTTTGACAGCTGAGATATCACTGTCTCCCTATAGTTTAGCATGTTCCAGCAATTGGAGCTTAATGGAAGGAATCCAAGAACATCAAAAGGCAGAGCTATAGTGGACAAGTTATGCTGAAAGTTCTTCTTGTATCATGTTTGAGAATATCCATATCTCAGAGCAAGTCATGTAACCAATTTTGATGCAAAGGATAGAGAAAAAAATAGTGCAGAATCTTCAGCGGGAGCAGTCCTAAAGTTCAACAGGTTCTCAGAAACAGATGCTGATGAAATTCCCAAGAAGGATAAAAGTCATTATTGTTTTGAGAAATTGTTCCGTCAGCTAGAGAGCAATGAAATAACATACAAGGAAACTCCATTGGTGTGTCCTATTAAGAGTCTAAGCTATGGATCAGCACTTGTTCTATGAGTTCATAATGAAAACAAGGCATTAAATAAGCATCAGGATGTGTACTGAAGAATTTACTTAAGGTTTATGTTATTAAGCTGGGAGGTAAATGTTGCCAGAAACAGATCACATGTCTGAACATTGTGTCAGTATGATGTCACGTATGGGCAGATGAACTGGAGGAATGAGAAGCTCCCACACCAAACATAGCATGTTAGAATGTCATGAAGGTGTGATATTTTTAGAGTTCAACAGGTGATTTCAGAAGATAAAAATTTAAGGGAATAATTAAAATAGTTGAGATATATTCAGTATAAATCTCATAAAAGATTAGTAAATTTTGTAATATATTTTAGAAAAATGCCTAACAGGAAACCAGTAAAATTTCTAAATTATAACTTGATTCTGAGATATGAATATTTCTCTAAAATAACTAATCCCAAAATGATAAAAAAAAATAGACAAACTACTATTTTTATAAAAGTCACAAAAAATAATGTGTGTTTGACTTCATCCAAATTTCATCCATCTATAAGTTAAGGGGCATACAAAATGTAAAATGTGTGAGTGAAATGAGTTGGGTTGGAGCAATAGCACAGCAGTAGGGCATTTGCCTTGCATGGGGCCGACTCGACTGACCTGGGTTCAATAACTGCACTCCTCTCGGAGAGCCAGGCAAGCTACTGAGAGTATCTCACCCGCACCGCAAAGCCCGGCAGGCTACCCATGACGTATTTGATATGCCAAACACAGTGACAACAAGTCTCACAGTGGAGACATTACTGGGTCTTCTCGAGCAAATCGATCAACAATGGGAGGACAGTGATAGTGACAATGAAATGAGTCAAAGAAACACAAATGATCATATGCAGGATATAAAGAAACATGATTAGAGAATAACTAATGCCAAAATGCAATAGAAGTGAAGAACAGGATAATTGGTCTTTAGTGGGAAGCTTGCCACTGGTGGCTGGGGAGATGGCATAGGTCAGGAAAGGGACCACTATGACAGTGGTAGAGGAAAGTTATCCTTCTGGACTAGGACAGGGTCCTGAAAGGAAGTAAAGGGATATCCATGATACCCTATCAGAAATAGAATTGTAAAACAGTTTCTAAAGGGAGGTGGTGGTGGGGAGGAAAATAGAAACAAAAAGATTGCCTGCCATATAGGAAACCAGAGACAATGGTGGAAGAAAGTAGAAGGAAGGAAGTAGAAGGAAGCAGTCACAGGTGAAGGGATTGGTGTTGGAATATTGTATACTTCACGCATAAAGGAACCGGCAGAGGAATCCAGGTGTGCGGGACCCGGGGCTTAGATTTCCAAGCCTGCTCGGATCGGGACTGGGCCTCCTCCACCCAGATCCCCCATTTTACAGTAGTTAGGCGTCACACCCACCAACTACCCCCAGCACCTGTGTAATCCCATCAACGGCCAAGACCCAGAGACTATAAAATCCAGCTCCTGGAAATGATATCTTATTATCTAGTTCTTACTCTGGAGAACCCTGCAGGCTACTGAAAGTATCCTGCCTGCATGGCAGAGTCTGGCAAACTCCCCGTGGCGTATTCAATATGCTAAAAACCAGTAACAATAATGGGTCTCATTCTCTTGACCCTGAAAGAGCCTTGAATGTGGCACTTTCTAAAATCTCAGAGCAAGGATGAAGGAGACGTTACTGGTGCCTGCTTGAGGAAATCGATGAACAATGGGATGACAGCGATTGCATACCTGAAACTTAAACATGAATAACTTTTTTTAATGCTTTATATAAATACCATGGCTTATAAAGTTGTTCATAATACAACTGTTACAGGCTTTCAATTTTCCAACACTAATCACACCACCTGAGTGACCCCTCCACCACTGTCCCCATTTTCCCAACCACCCCCTCATCCTTTCCCACTTAGCAGACATACAATGATTTGTTTTATTTGTTTTCTATTGTTTATTACAGCATAATGGCTAAAAGAATTATAAAAATACTTCAGTAAAAAGAAAATTTGTGAAAACTGTTATGTCTCATTATGAGGTTGTTATGTCTTTTTTTTTGTTTGATTGTTTGTTTTTTGGGTCACATCCAGCGATGCTGCGATGCTCAGGGGTTACTCCTGGCTTTGCACTCAGGAACTACTCCTGGAGGTGCTGGGGGAATCATATGGGATGCCGGGGATCGAACCCGGGTCAGCTGCGTGCAAGGCAAAGGCCCTACCCACTGTACTATCGCTCCAGCCCTGAGGTTGTTAAGTCTGTGAGAAAATTTACTAAACTGCCCATCACTTGTTGAACCTTCTGTTAATTGTTTTTATTTGTTGAGTTTAGTTGACTTTTATGTTTTCTTATCTAGGTTGGTGTGCTCCTACTGGAATTTAAGTACTGTGGAATTTGGAGGCATGCTTGCTCAGTCCAAAAACTTCAATATCTGTAGAGCTGGGTTTAGTACTATGCAGAGATTCTTAGTGAAGTTGTGATGTTGGGCTGTTGGCGTGGTCACAGCAGTGGGTATGGGTGGGTGCATCTGTCTGGGCTTCTGCAGAGAAGGGACTCTGCCTGCCCCTCCCCAAGAACGTTCCAGAGTGTTTATTCACAATACCAGCGTATTCATGAATTTTAGCTGCTTGGCTCATATAGATATTTTTTTTAAAAAGAATGTATAAAAATACTCTATTTTATTTGTGTTCCATCAATTTCAAACAACTATTTTGAAGCAATGAAGATTCTATACTGAATTAATAATGAATACTGAATTAACAAAAATTTTGTTCACTTAACAATACAGTTAGTTCGTATTTGACAACTTGTCAGTGTTAGTATATATATTATCACCACAATATTTGTCTTCTAGGAAATTTAGTTTAGTTTTTTTCTACTTATAAAGTATCTTCTCAGTTTCCAAGCTTTCCATCCCCAATTATCCTTCAAACAGTCATGGATGAATTGATTTTATTTCGTTCTTGTTTTATTTATTGTTATTTGTAGTTTTTAATCACTTATCACTTAATGATTGGTATTTCTTTCCCTTCTGTTCCTTTACTTTCAGTATGCCTCTCTCTTACAGAGAAGCCTGTGACACCACAGTACAGCTAGTAATTCATGACTTTTACATTCTGATCCCTACTTTTCTTTTTGACAACATCACGTTTCTCCTCTCCACTAATATTTAGCTCTCACCCTTGGTGTGAAGTAAATTATTAATAGTTCACCCTCTTTGGGAAAGTAAAGGAAAAACCATTACTAATAGTATTTAGTCATTTTAATGGTATAAATATTTCTATAAAGATCTGTTTCAAGAACAGTGATATTGGGGCTGGAGCAATAGCACAGTGGGTAGGGCGTTTGCCTTGCACGGGGCCGATCCAGGTTCTATTCCCAGCAAATCATATGGTTCCCTGAGCACCGCCGGGAGTAACTCCTGAGTGCAGAGCCAGGAGTACCCCCTGTGCATTGCCGGGTGTGACCCAAAAAGAAAAAAAAGAACAGTGCTATTAAATAAATCAGTTTTTTTAATTCCTGGAAAAAATTGGGGGGTGATGGAGTGGTAGATGGGTAAGACAAGGGTTGGGCCACATTCAGCATTGTTCAGGGCTTATTTCTGGCTCTATGCTCAGGGGTAACACCTTGGGAATTCAAACTGAGGCTGTCTACATTCAAACTAGGGCAAGGCAATCTCCTTAACCTAGAAACTCTCTCTCCAGTCCTAGTATCTATACATTTACTCTGTTTAGTGAGGTAACATATTGTTCTACCACACCACTGATTCTAAACACACTAGACTGAAAAAGCTGATTGTCTAAGATATGCCACATAATTGTCTCAGAATGAACATTTGCTGTTTCAATGTTTTTAATTTAATTTAAAAATTTAAAAAAATTTTTTTTTATTTATTTCTAATACCCATCCCTCCACCAGTGCCCATTTCCCACCACGACGGATCTCAGTATCCTTCCCACCCCCATCCCCCCCATCCCTCCCTGCCTCTGTGACAGGGCATTCCCCTCAGTTCTCTCTCTCCTTTTGGGTGTTGTGGTTTGCAAAAGAGTTAAGTCTGATTTTCAGGGAGAAATGTTGGATGATTTACTTTCCATTGATCACTTTGTATATAAGGAGATGTCACGCGGCTGCATAAGTGGCCGCACAGTTTGGAAAGAATGTCCTGGTGCCCGCTTGCAGGCTCATGGTCATCATGGTTCCATCTGGAGAAGGCGGGGTGCAGCACCTACCCCATCTGGGACCTTCCGGTGATATCAGCTCTGTTTGGGACCTGGAGCATTCTCCAGGAGTTGTGGGGCCCCCCAGCCGGTTTTCTTCTTTGTTGTTGTGTGCTGTAAGATGGCACTGGGGGGCGGGTCGTGGGCGTGACTTCCAGAATCAGAGGTTGCCTGGAAGCCAGGGCGGGCCCACTGCAGTTTGAAAAGAATGTCCTGGTACCCGCTTGCAGGCTCATGGTCATCATGGTTCCATCTGGAGAAGGCGGGGTGCAGCACCTACCCCATCTGGGACCTCCCAGTGGTATTGGCTCTGTTTGGGACCTGGAGCATTCACCAGGATCTGTGGGGGCCCCCCAGCCGGTTTTCTTCTTTCTAATTTAATTTTTTGTTTTTTGGGCCTCACTCTGTGCTCAGATCTTACTCCTGATTCTGTTCCAAGGAATCATTCTGGTGGGTTTAGGGAAACTGCGGGATTCCAGGGATTGAATCAGGGTCTGCAATGTGCAAAACAAGATCTTCTGTCTCAGCTACTGTCCTGCTTTGGGAAGAAGACCTCGCTAACTTACCCTTTTCGGAACTCTTTCCCAATCTTATACATTAACATGCTCCTCCTCCTCCTCCTCCTCCTCCTCCTCCTCCTCCTCCTCCTCCTCCTCCTCCTCCTCCTTCTCCTTCTGTTCGATATTAACCTTAAGTGTTTTAAGCTTTATCAGTGAATTTCCCCCTTTCCTCATCCCAGAAAAGCTTACAGTGCTCTTATGAGCATCCCTAATTTCCTGAGTTTATCTTTAACCTTTCTGTTGTCCTTTACCTCTCATAGTCACTGCCCCCTCAAGTCAGTCCTGGTTACTTATAAATAAACCTTTCTGGTAACTCTGGACTTTGTATTTTAAATGAATTACTTACTTTTCTATTTCCTTTATAGTCTGTTCATATTTTGCTATAGAGCAATGTTCTTTGCTTAAACACACAAAGACCACTAATGCTATGCTCCTAATATTAGGGAGTTGATTGACTCTGAAATGTATCTACACTTGGGCATCTGTCATAATTACTTGACTCAGGCTTCAATTACCATAGTTCCTAACACCCCACAAAGGGATGTCCTGCCCTGGGACTAGGATGAACCCAGACAAGCAGAAAAGCTACCCTGGTATCAAAATGGACTATCTAGCTAGCATTAAAGGACAATCTTAATGCAAGTTGTTATGACTTAAGAGACAGGACTTGGTGGGGAAGCACAAGCTGAACCAGTCTGAGGATTTAGTCTGGGATTTATGGTAAAAGCCTTGCTTGCCCTCAGAGCCCAGAGAACTAAGTTTTGGGATGTATATCTCTTACTGTGTTTATCCAAATAACTGCCAGTACTAATAAAAAGTAAATTTAATTGTTTAATATACATGCCAAACACAGTAACAAGTCTCACGATGGAAATGTTACTGGGCCTGCTTGAGCAAATTGATGAACAACAGGAGGCCAGTGACAATAGATATATAACTAAAGGGAAAGAGGAAAGCAATGTATATGTCCTTGGGAGACAGAATGTGTCCTTGAGTTAATCCCCCCAAGAGAATAACCTCTGCTGAAAGACTTTACCTCTGTAAATGATAAATCACAGTCTTATACTTTGAACCCCCTCAGATGTTCTATAAGTATGCTAACAGTTCTGCATAAATAGGACATTTTTATCATTTGTCCATAAGGGCCCCATCTCTGTTTCTCTGCTGGGGAAAACTGGGAGGTTGTTCTGAGCCACTAAACGCACCTGTGTGCACCCACACTCTGAACTCTAATTCTTGTTCTTTCTCTCTTCCTCTCTCCCTCTTTATTTTCTCTTTTTTCCATTTCTCTCATTCTCACTTCTTTTTTCTTTTTATCCCTCCTTCCCTCCCTCCCTCCCTCCCTCCCCTCCCTCCCTCCCTCTCTCTTTCCTTCTTTCTTTCTCTCTCTCTCTCTTTCTTTCTTTCTTTCTTTCTTTCTTTCTTTCTTTCTTTCTTTCCTTCCTTCCTTCATTCTTTCTCTATCTCTTTCTCTCCCTCCCTCCCTCCCTCGCTCCCTTCCTCCCTCCCCCCTCCCTTCCTCCCTCCCCCCTCCCTTCCTCCTTTCCCCCTTCTTCCCTCCTTTCCTCCCTCCCTCCCTTGCTTCCTTCCATCCTTCCTTTCTTCCTTCTCCCCCTTTCTCACTCTCTTTCTCTTTCTTGCCAAATCCAGCGGTGCTCAGGGCTTACTCCTGGTTCTGTCACTCTGGTGGGCTCACAGAACCTATGGGGTGCCAAGGTTCAAACCCAGGTTGAACCATGCAAAGCAAGTGCCTTACCCGCTGTAATATCACTCTGGCTGTAACATACTCATTTCTTTATGTTTAGTATAGACCTAGTTTCACTATTACGTTTTAAGAATTTTAAACGATATTTTCATTGTCTAGGTCCTGATTTTCTTTCTAATAGACTGAGTAATATTTCCCTGTTCCTGAAGTTTGACTTTTTCATTAGTTTTTACATTTGATAGTTGAAACTCAAATGTTGAATGCCTTAGAATGACATTGTTCTTTGTTATGGAGCTATTCCCTCCCTGTCTTGCTTGTTCCTTATTCCTGCATGCCTATTTCCAGTCTGTCTGGAAATATTCAATCAACAGTGATGAGCAACATCAAAAAGAACAAGAACAGTCAATTCTGGTGCAGATGTGGGGAGAAAGAAACTCTCTTTCATTGTTTGGTGGGAATGTCAGCTGATCCAGCCTTTTTGGAAAACAATATGGGCATTCCTTAAAAAACTAGAAATTGAGCTTCCATATTCCCGGTAGTACCAATTCTGGGAAAAAAAGCACAGTAAAAATTATATCTACACTTGTATGTTCATTGCAGCACTGTTCACAATAGCCAGAATCTGGAGGCAACCGGAGTGCCCAAGAACAGACAATTGGTTAAAGAAACTTTGTTTTATCTACTCAATAGAATACAATGCAGCTTTTAGGAAAGATGAAGTCATGAAATTTTCTTATAAGTGGATGGTCCTGGAGAGTATCATGCTAAATGAAATGAGTCAGAAACAGAAGGACAGACATATAATGACTGTATTCAATAGTGGAATATAAAATAACGTAATATGAGACTGACACCCAAGGACAGTAGAGATAAGCTTCAGGAATACTTCTCTGTAGTTGGAAGCCTGCCTCATGAGTTGGGGGAGAAGGCAGCTGGAAAAGAGGAGGGATTACTAAATCAATGATGGTTGGAGGGGTCTTTCAGGATGGAAGATGTGTGCTGAAAGTAGATAAAGGACCAATCATGATAGACTCTCAATATCTTTTATGTAAACTATAATGCCCCAAACTGAAGAGAGAGTATGGGGGAGATTGTCTGCCATAGATGCAGGGGGAAGGGTGGGAGGGGAAGATACTGGGAACATTGGTGGTGGAAAATGTGTACTGGTGGAAAGATGGGTGTTCGATAATTGTATAATTGAAACTCAAACATCAAAGCTTCATAACTATATCTCACAGTGATTCAATAAAAATAAAACAATGCTATGCAGTATGATTGAAAATGAGTCTAGAAAAAATTATGTTACAAGCTAAATGAGAATACTTTTCCCACTTATTTTTAGGTATTAAAAGATGGGCGTTTGGTAAACAAGAACGGATCATCCCAGCCCATACTAACACTGTCACTGTTTGGAAGATGGTATGCTAAGGATTCACTTTCCATCTCAGGAGGAAACAGCAAATCAGCAAATACTTACCTCCTAGTATCTATAGTTTTCATGACAAAACTTTGCAAAGCACTGCAATAGTCTGTCACACCTCTTTATCGCATTATATTTTGCATCATGTATTTTACTGATTGTGCTTACTGATTGTATTTACTGAGATTTCCAAGCTTTTAAAAGAAATTTTGAAAGAAAATTTGAAAGGCATTCTGATTAGTATAAACCAGTGATTTTTGAACACATATATGTTTTCTTCTAAAGAATTATTAAAATTTGGTAATTTCTACACTTTTTGATTATTCTGAAATGTTCTATTGTGGTATAATGGATTCTTGGGTTTAAAAAATAAGAAAATAAGAATAAAATCATAACTCAAGTCTCATTTGCTAAGTGTGCTTATATTTGAGAGAAAACAAGAGTTTCAGAACCAGTGTTAAGATTGCTGCCTTTTAAGAAATAGTAATTATGTGGATTGGGAGAATTATTTATTTATTTGTTTTAATGGCCTCCCAGGTGGTGGTTAGTGGCCCCTGGGCCATGCCTTGTGGTACTTGGCCAACTGAATCAGAAGTTCAGAGCTCGGGCTCAAAGACGTAGTGCTACTAAGCTCCTATGTGCAGGGGCTTCTAGGATTTTGCCCAGAGATATTCTGGAAAGAACATGGTACCAAGGAATGAACCGTGGTTGGTCACGTGCCCTAATCCCTGTCCCATCCTTTGACCCTGAAAATCGAAGAGTTTATGATTAAATTCCAAAAGCAATTTGAACTTGAACTTATCTAGTTTTCTGTGCTAGGAAAGGGTTGTTTCCAATTAGATGACAATGTGGAAGCTTACATTAAAAGTGAAAGTTCTTTTGAGATATACTTAAAAGAATGACAGACAGTCCACGTGCATATGAAATGAAGCCTGATTCAAGGTACTCATAGTGTTTTAACAGTCTTACTGAAGCTATAGGATAATTTAATAGGCACATATCCTATAACACACAGTCTATGACTAAATGTAAAACTTTTTATCAACGTTGGGTCTTTTACTTTTTTCAAAATGTATTTCATGCTTCTTGAAATATATGAGTGTATTTCTTGTTCATCATTTAACACGGATAACCTAAAATTTAAGAAATTACTACATTTTTAGATAATATATTTTTAATATTAAACTACTTGTCTATTTTGATATTAATAAAATGAGGGATAATTCATATTTGCTTTTATATATTGTGTATATGTTCTTATAGATTTAATCTAACTTCTCTATTAAAATGAAGTAGGAAATAAGGGCTGCTTATAATTTAGTAGTTACTCTGAAGAGAAGAATTTGGCCATTTAGCCATGTTTTGTTTTTAACTTTGAGAAGAGCTTATATATTCCCTATGTTCAACATTGTTCGACATTGAGACATCAGAGATGGTAGTGAATGTTCATTTTACAAACAGTTCAGACCACATAATCACCAAAATCATATGAATGTTCATTTTACAAACAGGTCAGACCACATAATCACCAAAATCATATGTTCTTTTTAATTAATATGAGACATTTCAAATTTGCTAGGTTTTCCTTGAGGAAGCTCAACACAATAACTTTGTAATGTGTATATCAGGACTCTTTGTTTACCAAAGTTAAAATGTTGACAGTTGGCCTGATTGTAAAAGAAGGTTCACACAAATCCTAAGAGAAAATTCTTCTGAGTCACACTTATAGCTTATTTGTGATTCATTTCATTAAAAGTAAAAACAAGACAGAGAAGGAAAAGATTAAATCTAAAGCAAAAGGAAACACCTCAATTGTAAAATTGCTTGTAATGCAATGTTTAAAACCATTTTTTCTGGGGGGGATTTACATACACACCTTTTATTTTATCATACAACTCAAGTATTGTTTAATTGGGCCTTGATTTTTTGGAAAATGAACCCAAGATATCATTCTTTCATTTCCAAAGTATGTAACATCAGAGTCCAGTTCTTGTTACAGCCAAATTTGTGTCTCAATTTAAAATTTCATGCTAATTCTTTAGTCATAATGAGCCTGGTGGAGTAAATAAGAGTCTACTTTTCATCTTTTTTAATTTAACCTGAAAAGTATTGAAATGTATATAACCTTCTTGGTTTTATTTGTGGCACTGTGTGGCAACCAAAGCATTTCTGGAAGAAATCCCAAAGCACAGAGCTGGGAATAATCCCCAGACACTGCCAGGAGTGCATCCCAGTAATACACCCCCTCCCCAGCTTAAATAAATAATTACAAAGTAATATTGGGTGTGTGGTTCAATGGTAAAGTGCATGCTTGTGTGTGTGTGTGTGTGTGTGTGTGTGTGTGTGTGTGTGTGTGTTGAGGGGAGAAATGCAGGAAGCGCATATCCTGCAGTGCTAAGGGCTTACTCTTGTCTCTGCATTCAGAAATTACTCCTGGCAGTCTCAAAGGACCACATAGGATGCTAGGTACTGAACCTAGGTCAACCTCGTGCAAGGCAAGCACCCTACCAGCTATACTATCTCTCCAGCCCAAGTAAATGCCTTTCTTGCAGGAGATTTTGGGTAGATCTTCTGTAGCAGGAAGGAGGTGGAAAGGGAAGAATACGAGAGTTAGGGGAGGTAAAGACTAAGCCAACAGCTTGAACTGTATAATTCTTTTCTTTCTTTTGCTTCCTAGGCTTTATCGTTCATCTGGAAAAAGTATTACCTTCAAAAAAAAAAAAAGGATTTATTGAATGCTTCAGAAAAAAGCATTTCTGTCAAAAGCATTACCATCTTTCCCCCACCTCTTATTTTGAGTTTTGGGCTCACATGGGGGTGCTCAGGGTTTCTACCTGGCTCTGTGCTCAGGGATTACACTTTAGTCAGCAGATAAAGTTTTATTCAATATACTATCTCTCTGACATTCTCTCTCCTCTTTTAATAAAATTACTAAGAAAGAGGTATTAAAAACCCACCAATGGAATAAATGTCAGGAAATTTGAAGGTCTTTATAAACACAAACTATTTTGCTATCATTGCAATTTAACTTTATTACCCCCTAACACAAAAAGTTAGTGATTAAGAGAATAAGAAATTATACTCAGGTACTGTAACTTTATTTTATTCATTTATTTTATTTCTTGGGCTGGAGTGATAGCACAGCTGTAGGGTGTATGCCTTGGACATGGTCGACCCGACCAGCCAGGGTTTGATTCCTCCCTCCCTCTCGGAGAACCTGGCAAGCTACTGAGAGTATCTCGCCCCCACGGCAAAGCCTGGCAAGCTACCCATGACGTATTTGATATGCCAAACACAGTAACAACAAGTCTCACAATGGAGACATTACTGGGCCTGCTCGAGCAAATTAATGAACAACAGGAGGACAGTGACAGTAATTTTATTTCTTAATTTATTTTTGGTTTAGGTGCCACACCTGGCAGTGCTCAGGTCTTGCACCTGTGCTCAGGTATTACTTATGGTGGTACTTGGAGGACTATGTACCATATTATGTATTGATCCCATGCATGCAAGACTACACAGACATTTTTGTTGCTTCCTGTGTTGGATGTTTCTCTCTCCCAACTGTCCTCTGGCCCTCTTTCAAAGGATACTTGCTACAGGTAGAGGGGTTTGTGGTGATTGATGCCTTTTAACTACAAGCTATGTGGCCAATTGCCTTGGCTTACTCAGTAATGCACTAGAGCATATGGGCCACAGGTTTATGCCAGGCTGAGCAAATGCTTGAAGCCAACTCCATGAGAATTTCTCCTAGGACTTTTGATAGAACAATGGAAAAAAAGTGTTTTCTTCTGTGATCAGAGGTACAATGCGGATGTGAATCTGTGGTTTCCAGACGTCATTTTCACTACATATTGAAAAGAGGATTTCCAAGAAGGAACACACACACACACACACACACACACACACACACACACACACACACACACAAAACCTCATGAGGAAAACCCTGAAGATATTTCAGTCTGGTATCCAGCCAAGTCAAACTGGTATTCTACTAAAATTTCCAAATCACTTTTCAAATTGAGCCAGGGAGTGTCGTCTTTTCAAAATGTTTTGCATTGCACAAAAGATGTTTTACTTGGACAAATGCACTTCCTCATTTTTGTTGCCCTTATCTGATTCCCCAGAAGCCACTAAATGCAAAGACCTTGTGAACTTCATCAAGGACGACTTTAAAGGTGTGGTACTACTCTTTCTGCATTTAGTGGCCTTAGTTTTAGGTATAAAAACTTTTAAAAACAAAGCAACATCCAAAGTGGGCAGCATTAGTTCAATGGAAGATAATTCCTGACTTTTGTCATGTAGAAGAAGGGAAGTCATTGAGACCAGAGAAAGAGCCTGCCTAGAATTTAGAAATACCAGTGCACCAAGGAATTAATTCCCTTACAAAACCTGTGTCTATTAAAAATGCATATTTCAAGCTATTTAATATTTATTAAAATGTTTTATATACATATATGTATATATATGTATGACTGTGCAATATGATCTATAAACCTGTTCCCCAGTTTATTTCTGCCATGAGTATATTATGAGACAACTCTTGTACTTCTCTCCAACATCATTCTTTTTTTTTTCTTTTTTTTTTTTTTAGTGAAACACCATGTGGTACAGTTGTAGATTTACAATTTTTTGTGCTTGGGTTTTGATTATACAATGATCAGACACCCATCCCTCCACCAGTGCCCATTTTCCACCACCATGGATAATATCCCCCCCACCCCCATCCCCCTATCCCCCCCCGCCTCTGTGGCAGGGCAATCCCCTGTGTTCTCTCTCTCCTTTTGGGTGTTGTGGTCTGCAAAAGAGGCATTGAGTGACAAACATGTTCAGTTTATAGTCTACTTTCGACATGCATCTCCCCTCCTGGGAGGATCCTCCAAACACCCTTTATTTGGTGCTCCCTTCTCTATCTGAACTGCCCTTTCCTCTAGGATACCCGGCTGGCCTCTAAGTTATGGAGTAATCCTCCTGGTGCTGATCTCAGCTATTCTTGGGTGTTAATCTCATATTTTGTTACTTTATATCCCCCAGATGAATGCAATCTTTCTATGTCTATCCCTCTCTTTCTGACTCATTTCGCTTAGCATGATACTTTCCATATTGTACCACTTGTATGTAAATTTCATGACTTCATCTTTTCTAACAGCTACATAGTACTCCACTGTGTAGATGTACCAAAGTTTCTTTAACCAGTCATCTGTTCTTGGGCATTCAGGTTTCTTCCAGTTTCTGGCTATTGTAAAGAGTGCTGCAATGAACAAACAAGTGCAGATGTCACTTCGACTACACATTTTTGCCTCTCTGAGATATATTCCCAGGAGTGGTATTGCTGGGTCAAATGGGAGCTCAATTTCTAATTTTTTGAGAATCGTCCCTACTGTTTTCCAGAAGGGCTGAACCAGTGGACATTCCCACCAACAGTGAAGGAGTGTCCCTTTCTCGCCACATCCACGCCAGCATTGGTTGCTTTTGTTCTTTTGAATGTGGGCCAGTCTCTGAGGTGTGAGATGGTATCTCATTGTGGTTTTGATCTGCATCTCCCTGATGATTAATGATGTAGAGCATTTTCTCATGTGCTTTTTTGCCATTCGGATTTCTTCTTTGAGAAAGTTTCTGTTCATTTCATTGCCCCATTTTTGGATGGGGTTGGATGTTTTCTTCTTGTGGAGTTCAACCAGTACTTTATATATCCTTGATATCAACCCCTTGTCAGATGTGTATTCGGCGAATATCCTTTCCCATTCTGTAGACTGTTTTTGTATTTTGGTCACTGTTTCTTTGGAGGTGCAGAAGCTTCTTAGTTTAAGATAACCCATTTATCTATCTCTGTTTTCACTTGCTCGGCCAGTGGCGTGGCATCTTTGAAGATACCATTAGCTTCAATGTCATGGAGGGTTTTGCCAACTTTGTCTTCAATGTACCTTATGGTTTCTGGTCTGATGTTGAGGTCTTTAATCCATTTTGATCTTACTTTTGTACATGGTATTAGGCAGAGATCTGAGCCCATTTTTTTGCATGTAGCCGTCCAGTGATGCCAACACAATTTATTAAAGAGGCTTTCCTTACTCCACTTCACATTACTTGCACCTTTATCAAAGATTAGATGAGCATATGATTGAGGGGAGATGTCAGTGTATTCAACCTTGTTCCATTGGTCTGCAGTTCTCCCTTTGTTCCAGTACCATGCTGTTTTAATTATTACTGCTTTGTAGTACAGTTTGAAGTTCGGGAGGTTGATTCCTCCCATTTTCTTTTTCCCAAAAATTGTTTAGCTATTCGTGGGGGCTTATTGTTCCATATAAATTTCAGGAGTGTTTGCTCCATTTCTTTGAAGAATGTCATGGGTATCCTTATAGGGATTGCATTGAATTTATACAATGCTTTCGGTAGTATTGCCATTTTGACAATGTTAAGTCTCCCGACCCATGAGCAGGGGATATCTTTCCATTTCCTCATGTCCTCTTTTATTTCCTGAAGTAGCGTTATGTAGTTTTCTTTGTACAGGTTCTTTACTTCCTTAGTTAAGCTGATTCCTAGGTACTTGATTTTCTGGGGCACAATTGTGAACCGGATTGTTTTTTTCATGTTGCTTTCTTCTATCTCACTGTTTGCATATAAGAAAGCCATGGACTTTTGGGTATTGATTTTATAACCTGCAACTTTACTATACGAGTCTATTGTTTCTAGGAGTTTTTTGGTGGAAGTTATTGGGTTCTCTAAGTAGAGTATCATATCATCTGCGAATAGTGAGAGTTTGATTTCTTCCTTTCCTACCTGAATGCCCTTAATATCTTTTTCTTGCCTAATCGCTATTGCAAGTACTTCCAGTACTATATTGAACAGCAGTGGAGATAGTGGGCATCCCTGTCTCGTCCTTGATCTTAGAGGGAAGGCTCTCAGTTTTTCCCCATTGAGGATGATGCTTGCTGTAGGCTTGTCTCCAACATCATTCTTGTTATTCTCATTTCCTGGTTCACTTTTCTTTTTGCTTCTTTGGGTCACACCCAGTGATGCACAGGGGTTACTCTTGGCTTTGCACTCAGGAATTACTTCTGGTGGTGTTTGGGGGTTGGGGGGGGGAACCAAATGGGATGCTGGGAATCAAACCTGGGTCGATGCATGCAAGGCAAATGCCCTAGCCACTGTACTATTGCTCCAGCCCCTCCTGGTTCACTTCTGTCAGATATTCTATCCTAAGATATTCTATCCTAAGATATTTTTTCTAGATATTTCACTTTTTTTATTTTGAACTTTTAAATTTCAGGCACCTGATTTACCATATGTTTATTTTTAACTTTTAAATTTCAGACACCTGATTTACCATATGTTAATGGTAGGGATTCATGCATATAATGTTTCAGCATCACACCCCCCACATCCCTGATCATATTGATCTTTTGTTTTTTGCGTACATACATATACATCTTTACTTATTGCTATTTTTCCTTCTCTCGGACTATATATACATGGCATCAAAATTATACATACTTATCTGCATATTTCTTATTAAATTAGTTTGTTTTAAGCATTCAGCATTGTTCATGGATGGTCCTGGATCTGAGCTCAGGGATTGCTTGTAGCAGTGCCAATTTTAAGCACTAGTCCCTCACTCTAAACACGTCTTTCTGTATTCTTTGTAAACTTGGGATAGAAACCAGGCAAACATTTAGCACATGTGCCACCAGGTTCCCTGTTAATGCTTGCAAATAGGGAAAACCAATGAAAGCTTAGAAGAGGATTTTCTTTTCTTTTCTCTATTTTTGGGGGTGGGGGTTTATTCTTTTCTGTTTTTTGAGGGGAGGTATGAGGAGTTTGGGCCACTCCTGGAAGTGCTCAAAAATTACTCTTGGTTCCACACTCAGGGATCACTTCTGGTGTACTTGGGGGACCATATGGGGTGCTGAGGATTAAAACCAGTCTGCTGCTTGCAAGGCAAACACCCTACCTGTTGTTCTATCCCTCTGGCCCTCCTTTCTCTTTTCTTATCTCTGTGTCCTGGAATCAGCAGTCAATCATTGCACCAAGTCGCAATAACTTGCTTTAGGAGCAGTTCATTACCATTTTGCATTTTTCTATACCCTCAGAGCCAGCCTGTTGCTCCTGTTCAGAATTATCTAAGTCAGTCAGTCCTTCTTTAAGAGATTAAAAGTACCAGCAGTGTGTGGACCTCTTATAAGAATCTGATTCATGAGCATGAGCTGGAGGGCATCCCTGTTCTCCCAGAAAAACAGCCTCAGCTCCAAGGTTTCTCTGTGAAACCTCTATTTCAAGTAGGAGCCTTCTACCCTTTGTTCACAAACATTAGACATAATGCTGCTTTCTGCAATTCCTTTCTCTGTACCACTGCAGTATTTTTTTCCTTCCCATTACAGGTTCAATATCAATTTAACAGAATCTTTGTTAAATTCTCTTAAAATAGTGCATGTGAATTTTGCTAGATTCGTTGTATCTTACCTGATAGAGTGTCTACAATAGCATTTATGGGGTTGGAGCGATAGCACATCGGGTAGGGCATTTGCCTTGCATGAGGCTGACCTGGGTTCAATTCTCAGCATCCCATATGTTTCCATGAGCACCACCAGCAGTAGTTTGTGAGTGCATGAGCCAGGAGTAACCACTGTGCATCGCTGGGTGGGCCCCCCCCAAATAAAAAGCAAAAAAAAAATACAATAGCATTGTTTATTGTTGTTATTGTTCTATTGTTGATTCATATGTACAGCAGATTGGGCACTTGTCTGCAGCCCCCACCACCCCATATAGTCCCCGAACTCCTCCAGGAGTCACACCTGAGCACAGAGCCCAAAAGTGAGCTCTGAGCACTGTCCGCTGTGGTCTTGAACAGAAGCAACTTTGCTAGTGGTTTGAAATGTGGATTAGGAAAAGAAAATTCTAAAGTTACGGTCGCCATAGAAGTGACAATCAAAATAGATCCATTGGGAGTGGTGGGAGATCTCTTGGAGACATGCCTGAGAAGTATCAAGGAGAGCAGCACACTCAAGCCTGGCGAGCAGAGGAGCAAGAGGGGCTGATGTGGGAGTCGCAGGAAGTTGGAATATAGACGGTTTGTAGGCCTTGTAAGAACCTGACTTTTATTCTGATGGTAATTGGATGCCACTAAAATGCTTGGATGCAGATAAATAACACATCTATTTCATTTCTATTTTTTATTTTATTTTTTACTATTGAATCAACACAATTAGTTTTACATTCTAATAGAACCAACCTGACTACTGTTATGCAAAAGCACTATTGGTGTAAAAACCATATAGAAAGGTACTGGAATGACCCAGGATGGAGGTGGTGGTGGCTTGGATCAGTTTCCATGCCAGAAAAATTTATGATGAGAAGTATTATGAGAAGGAATCATAAAAATAAATATTTTACTTACGTACTCGAAGTAAGCAAGTGCAAAGACCAAGGAGAAAGGAGAAAAATAACAGGAGACATACGGTTAGAAAGGACAATCTGTCTCTGGGCGCCGTCTCAACACACCAAGAGCCTTGGTCCAGAGACACAGCAGTGAGTCCCAGAAGACAGCAGCTCGCAGGAGATCTCTCCAGACCCCAAACCGAGCCAATTCCACCAGTCACCTCAGGTGGAACAGGTGTGCCTCTTCGTCCTCTCCAGAAGGAAATCCCAGTGGCCACAAGCTTCCAGAAGCAAGACCCAGGTATGCAGCTTCCAGTTCTAAGACTCCAGGCCACACAGCAGTGGCTGTCCCTCCCCATCTCCTCATCCACTTGGGGTCCTGGCTGTCATGCTCACAACTGCCTATGGGCGCCATCTCAGAACACCAAAGGCCTTGGTCCAGAGACACCCAAATGAATCCCAAAATGGATTAGCACCCTACAGAGATTCCAGAGACAGAAATGTCTTTGGAATATAACCATTTACAATTTTAGAATTCCAGAAGCATGCTGTCTCAAAACTCTCCTGATATTCAAAATGTAGCACTGTGTCCCATTGTTCATCGATTTGCTCGAGCGGGCACCAGTAACATCTCCATTGTGAGACTTGTTGTTACTGCTTTTGGCATTTTGAATACGCCACAGAGAGCTTGCCAGGCTCTACTGTGTGGGTGGGATACTCTCGGTGGCTTACCAGGCTCTCTAAAGAGGGATGGAGGAATCAAACTGGGGTCGGCTACCTGCTGTGCTATTGCTCAAAGTGAGCAATGGAAAATAAAGTATCTAGCATCTTCCCCTGGCAGGCAGGCTTGAATGCTGTAGGAAAATTCGAGCAAACTATAATGCCCAAAAGTATAGAGAGAGTATGGGGGAAATTGCCATAGAGGCAGGAGGAGGGCTGGGATGGTGGGGGCCGATATTGAGGACATTGGTGGTGAAAAATGTGCACTGGTGGAGGGATTGGTGTTCCATCATTGTATGACTGAAACTCACATATGAAAGCTTTGTAACTGTATCTCACGGTGATTAAAAAAATAATAATAAGATTAGAAAGTCCATAAAGAATGAGGTAGTGGTTAGCTGTGTCAAATGTCAATGTGTCAAAATGATGCTAAGCTTTTTTGTTAAGGTTTTGTTTAAGAGTTAGTGAATATTTCAGTTATGTGTAGATCTACATTTACCTTGAAATGGCGATGAAATCATGGGGGCATGGAAGGAAAAGAATTAAGACTGTATACCCAACCCTGGAAAGGAATTTTGGTACAAAATGGAGCAGAGAAGTGAGTCTGGAACTGTAAGGGGAATGTCAACCAAGAGTTTCTTCTGAGGTGATCAAAACAACTTTCTTTCTTTAGACAAGAGGCCCTTCTCCCCATACCACTCATACCTTATATATTTAAAATAATTGAACTTCTTAATTCAAATTTTAAACTGTAAACTTTCTAATCTCATAATAGATACAAACTATCATTTTAAGTTACATACTAATAACTTGTTTAAATAACTTACGTATAATTTACATCCAGAGTTTATTCTTCACACACAGATGAGGCATTTAATCCGATTTAATTATTAATTTTTCTATCAATTTCAACATAACGAAAAGTTGGTACGTTTCCTGGCACTACTCACTGGGAAAGTGAAGGGGAATTCCCACATGCTTTTTTTGCATTTTGTTCAGAAAGTCAGGTGAGTCAAGACAAGAAGCCACTGGTAGAATTTTACGAGAAAAAAAAAAATCCAAGTCCATAAAAACATGGAGAGAAGAAATGAACAGAAGCTTCCTTAAAGAGGAAATACAAATAGTCAAAAGGCACAAGAAAAAAATGCTCTGTATCATTAATCATTAGACAAATGCTTGTTTTTTGAAAGTTTGGCATTTTCACTTGCTTTATCATTATTTTTTATCACCCAGCTATCATAAGTGAAGGTGGTTCAGTTGACGGCATAGTTCAACACACCACCCCTCTGATCAGCAGCTCCTTTTCATTGTTCCTGGATCAGAGGTATAGGAGTCAACTTGCTGACTGCACATTTCCACACCGGTTTACACATGACAGGTAAATCACATCAGCAATGTGCCAAGTGACAGTGACAGACTCACTCACATTTCACTGACCTTTAATTCACACTTTTCCTTGATGGTTTTCTTCTTAACTCTGACATGAAAATGAATAATAATAGTATTTTTTGAAAGAAATAATTTTTAAGCAACCTGGTTTCACAGGTTAAAGTGATAAGAGTGATATGCAAAGTACTGTGCTACCCCCCGCCCCCACTTAAGTGCCCAAGCTTCTCCATAACTGACTCTATGTCCCCTCTAACCTCTAGCTCTTCTATTCATTTCTATTCTATTCCCCCTGGCCCCACAGTTGGGTAATATGGATTTTTGCAATACAACTCCAAGGATTTGTCATCCTCCAAAACTTTTTTCCTGGTTTTTGTCTTTCTCTATACCACAGATAAGTGAGATAATATGGTATTTGTTCTTTCCCCTCTGACTTATTTCATGTAACATGATGCTCGCCAGTTCCACCAATGTTGCAGGAAATTTGAACTTCACTTTTTAATAGCTATATAATATTCAACTGTGAATATATACCACAACTTCCTTATCCTTTCATCTGTCATTGGCTATTTAGGTTGTTTCAATACCATGATTATTTTACTTAGTGTTGCAATGAACATAGGCAGAGGGTTTTTTTTTTTTTCTTCTTTGGCAGGGGTGGGGGCACACAAACAGTGCTCAGGGATTATTTTTGGCTTTGCATTCAAGCATCACTTGGGGACACTGGTGCTGGGAATTTACATTAGTGGAGGGAGGGGTGTTGAAACACTGTGTGACTGAAACCTAATCATAAACAGCTTTGTAGGGGTCTATCTCATAGTGCTTCAATAAAAAAATATGTAATTAAAAAAAAAACTAGTCTCTGTTAAGTACCAAGTGCTGGAACCCATGGATTGGTTGTGCTGCGCCCTCAACAAACATTAGGAAATGCTCAGTTTTCCAGAAAAAAGTTGGATGATTACTTCTCAGTAGCAGGTGTATGTGGCAATATTGAATTTTTGTGTCTTAAAAGTTAACATCCTGTGAAGACTGGTAGATAAGAAAAAGAGCAGTACATAGAAATCTATCAGAGTTTCCCTCAAAACACTTGGTCTTAGCAGCAAAATAGCAGCAGTTAAGGAAAAGATTAAAGAGCTCCAAGATGAGATGCAGGAGACGTCTAGTAAACAACAAAAGATAAAAAGAAGTTTAGAAAAAAAATTACCAGTACAATAGAGAATTCTATGATAAGATCAAGGGAACAATATAAGAATCATCAGAGTTCCTGAGGAATAGGAAGGCAAATTCAATGAAGAACCACTAGTTAAATAAATCAGAGATAATAATTTACAAGAATTGCAATAATTTCCAAGTATTCAGGCACTGAGATCTAAAGGATCCCAATGAAAACAGACGAAATCAGAAAAACTCCAGACATGCTGTACTCAGAGTGACAAAAGCCAGAAATAGAGAGAAAATAGTAAAAAGCATCAAGATCACAAAAGGAACTTACATACAAAGGAAAGTCCATCTGATTCACAACAGATCTATCAAATTAGACTCTACAGTCAGAAAACAATGGTGGGATATAGTAAAACCAACACAGAGACAGACACACACACACACACACACACACACACACACACACACACACACATACCAAAACCCAAATAACAGCATACATTTAGTGAAATGAATACCTCATCAAGAATACTCTTTTCACTAGATTATCATTCAGATTTGAAGGTATGACACAGTTTCAACATCTTAGGGAGTTCCTAGCTTTGAAACCAGTTTTGTGAGAAATGTTACAGGAAATTCTTTCAAAGGCAAGAAAATACTTTGCCATTGAATAAAGCTTTCACTCAGGAAGTTTATGGTTGCTCATAAAGTTCTTTGTTAATCTACTAGATTAAGAAAGGTCTGTTTACTTCTTGTTTGCTAAGGGATTTTATATTCTTTTTTTTTCTTTTTGGGTCACACTCGGTGATGCACAGGAGTTATACCTGGCTCTGCACTCAGGAGTTACTCCTGGCAGTGCTCAGGGGACCATATGGGGTGCTGAGAATCGAACCCGGGTTCGTCGCGTGCAAGGCAAACGCCCTACCCGTTGTGCAATCTCTCCAGCCCCAGATTTTATACTCTTTTAATAATGAGTGCAGTCTCCTGCCCCCGCGCCTGGCTGCCCTCGCTGGAGCCCCTTGGAGGGGAGCGGGTTGAGCTTTCCTCCCCGCCCGGACCAGGGCTCCGACAGCCAAAGACCTCCAGGACCAGCCACCACCATGCTGAGACCACTCTCCGCACACCTGAAGGTACTGGCAGAGGGACAAAGTCATGCGGGTTCCGGGGCCGAGATCTCCAAGCCTATTCGGATTGGGGCCGGGCATCCTCCACGCAGGTCCTCCAAACTCCAGTAGGCGGGGGTCACACCCACCAACTGGCCCCCTGGCGCCGTGTAATCCCATCAACGGCCAAGACCCAGAGACTATAAAAACCAGCTCCCGGAACCGCGCGGCCACGAACATCTTATTATGACATCTTATTATCTCATTCCTACTTTGGACAAACTGGCAGGCTACCAAATGTAGTCTGCCCACACGGCAGAGTCTAGCAAACTCCCCGCAACGTACCCAATATGCCAAATACCAGTAACAATGATGGGTCTCATTCTCCTAAAGAGCCTTGAATATAATCTCAGGGCTAGGATGAAAGAGACGTTACTTTATGGTTCTGCCCTGTGTCTTTTCCTCAAGATCACAAATTTGACTTTAACGCCTTCAATTCAACTGAGGAGTCCTAATAATTATTTCTTTTTTAAATTAAATCCTTTTATTAAGAGATCACATTAGCTGAGATATTTTGGACATTGGAGCAGTGTCATTAATTCCACACTAACAAGAGTACCTCTGAATGCTTCAACAGCACTGCCCATTTGAGTCAATGTACTTTCCAGGTGTCAGATTTATTGCATAACATCCTTTCTCGGTGCTTTGTTGTGCAATATATTGATGAAAGAATATAAATAGCTGGTGCAGAAATGGCTTTCATGAAAAGTCCTTTCCCCAACCCCCACAGTATAAGATATAAGATTTTGTCTTGTTTTAACAAAGAGCTAAAAAATTTTAGCTATGATTCTATCACACTTTTCAAAATACGCAGCAGTTTTTACCCTCTTTGTTCTGAATGTTGGTGCTTTGGACACTTTTATTGCTGCAGTATATGAGCATGCTGTTATATTGCCAAACAAAACAGAAATGCCTGTTTCCAAGGAAGAAGCTTTGCTCTACATGAACAAGAACATCGATGTTTTGGAGAAAGCAGTTCAACTGGCGGCCAGGAAGGTATCCGCCCCCTTTATTTTGTTGGTTTATTACAAAATATATTTGGGATTTGGTGGGTTTTTGTGTTTGGAATTTATAAGAATATTTTGCTTCCACTTGCTTTGATAGGGTGCTCACATAATTGTGACCCCAGAAGATGGAATTTATGGCTGGGACTTCACAAGGGAGACCATTTACCCATATTTGGAGGATATCCCAGCCCCTGAAGTGAACTGGACTCCATGTAGAGACCCCAAGAGGTAGAGTTATTACCCTTTGGCTTTTGAACAATAAGCTGTGGTATTGCAAAATACCAGCAACAAATTCAATGAATCTGAGTAATATACTCTCAGGCAAGTATCCAAAGCTTCATATTGTGTAGTATTTGGCATGTCTTCTACTTGGTAAGTGGTTTGAGAGCATGGTGACTCAGCTATTGAATTTAGTTTTCTCCAATGAATTATATGCACGTATACAGTGTTTATGATTGTGTTTAACTGGTGTTCAACAAAGTAATTTCTGTGTTTCTAAATATAAGTCATTCCATGAATATCTTCCTCCTTTGAGGGAATCACAAATGATGAAAAAGCTAATATTTCCAAAGAACTCAGCTATCTCTATCATTTGCAATGTAAATAGTATGATCAGTGGAAATTGAATAGGACTGTTGAAAACACATTTACCACCTTTTATCTGTTGATGTGAGGCAGATAACATAAACAAGTGTTTATGATATCAACTTTCTTTTCTTTAAGATAGACATGACAAAGTTCTCTCTTCCTAACTGCCCTTACAGAATAAAGAGAGTCAAATAAATAATGCTTATTGAATCTGTACATTTTTTTTTTGGCTTGTTTTGTGGCCACATATAAAAGTCCTCAGGGATTATTCCAACTCTTAGGGATCATTCCTGGCAAGACTCAGGGGAGCTTAATGGAGTTCTGGGATTAAAACCTGGCCAGCTGCTGCAAGGAAAACACTCTACCTTCTATACAATCTTTCTGGCCTCTGGATCTATATACTTTATGTTCTTTACAATGTTACCTGTCACTATTTATGTTGAATGGTCATCCAACAGAGATGAGGGAGTCTGGGGGTTACTCTTGTGGATATTTGGCCACTGTGCAGGCAGAATGACTCAATGACTTGGTGATAAGGTGTTGTTAGGAGCAGTGGTGCTCAATTTATTACCTTTTTTTTCAACAGGGGAGCTAAATTTGAGTTTATTTTTTCTTATCCTGTGAGAAATTGTAATAATAATTATTAACTGTAATTAAGGTACAATTATCTTAAAAGTTTGTAAAACAAAAAAATATTTATGAAATAGAATATTTTAGGTTATTTACTCATGGAATACTATGTGTAATTTCATTAAATGGAAAGCACTGTCAGAGTTAGTTATTTAATTTGCAAACTATAAACTGACACAGTTTTGTTCAGAATTTTATTGTTGATCCAAAGAGGAAGCTTCTTTTATAATTTTGATAAATGCAGCAAAGAGAAAAAAGAAAAAGAAAAAAGAGAGAGCTACTATGTGACCCAAGCTCAGTCTGGAATTTTCACCTTTGAAAAATATTGTCTAAATGTTGCATAATCAGTATTTGCAGTAACCATTTAACGATGATGCAGTATATACTTGATTATGTGGTTTTTCCCAGAAAGGACTAGGAAGGACTCATTGTTTCTGGTAATTCACGAGACTCATACTGAAATACACTGTTTACTTAGGCTACTTGGAAGTTATTTCTTAAAGAAATGAGGTCCAAAAGTCTGAAATTAGTTTCAAGTGTGTCATTTTAAGAAGGAAAGTAAATGGCTAATTAAATTTTCATGTTGTTGGAACTTGCAAAAACTTATTCAAATGACAAGTTTTCAATTTTGTTATTTAAAAAAATTGGGACTGGAATAATAGTACAGTGAATAAGGTGCTTCTTGCATGTGACTAACATGGGTTTAATCCTCTGTACCACATATGGTTTCTGAGCACCAACATAGTGAGCACAGACCAGAATTAAGTCCTGAATTAAGTACCCAGAATTAAGTACTGAGCACAGTCGAATACCACCCAAGACAATTCCACCCCACCCCTGCAAAAATAAAAAGTGAAAAATTCAGTATACTAGTACTTTTAGTAAAGAAAACCATTTCTTTCTTAGTAGTATTTTTCTCTGATAGAAGTGCTCATCCTTGGTGTATTTAAATACTATCATTTAGAATACTAACAGATCTCATGCTTCCTTGGACTTTGTTGATGAGGGGCCAATAACTAAAGTATAATTATTCTAATTATTTAGTTAAAAAGCAAAATGAACCAAAATACTTTTTAATTCAAAGGTTTTAATGAATATGAATACTGACCATGTTGGCCCACTTTCCCTAAGCGAGGAGGGTGGGGAGGGGGACTTTATAGTCTGAAACCATGGTCATAAATCTGCCCTTTCTAGTAAAAAATTAGTTGAACATCAATTATGAGGGGCTCCTAAGAGAGTATGAAGCAGCTAAAAGACCTCAAAACAATAAATCCATCAGTTTTATGAGTTGCCATTCTATAGCTCTAAAATTCATATTTGCTGCTATTTATATATTAAGGACCTACTCATCCCCAGGAACTATATCTGGTACAATACATACATTATCCCATTCAACTTATACTCCAGGTTTAACTATTTTCATTTAAAATATAATAGTAGAAAAATATGTAATTAACATGACAGTAATTAAAACACAGCTATTTCCTTTGAATATTGCTAATTCGATGGTACTATGAATACCTATTTGCCGTATATTATATGAGAAAATTTCAAAGACTAGTGAACTCTCTTCTTTTGTCTATGTTCTAGTTACTATTTTTAATTTTTTACAAAAAGATTGGTTTTGGGGTCACAATGGTGGTGCTCAGGGATAACTCCTGGCTCTGGGCTCAGGGATCATCCCTGGAGAGCGTGAACTATATGGAATGTGAGGCATCAAATCCAGGTTGGCCATGTGCAAGGCAAGTACCCTATCCTCGGTATGGCTCCAACCCCAAGTTACTATTTTTTTTCAGTTTCTATTTCTTTAAAAATTATTTTGGCCTTTCTACTGCCTTTATTCTAACAGTCCATTTATATACATATATCTTTTCTTTTTTTTTTTTTTAATAATCAGGTTTTATTTGGAGGATTTCCAAGGCGTGGAGGGGGAGAGAGTGAGAGAGAGTAACATACTCAAGAGAGAACATGGGCTTCTCCAAGGGCAGAGAGAGCCCCTACACACATACCAATTTCCCCTTAAAGATTTAAGGTGGTGAAATCTCTAGGGGGGAATATGATGTAAGCAGGTAGACAGGGAAGGCCACCTCCCAAGGCAATAGCAAAAGCCAGCCCTGCAGAAAATAAGAACTAAAGCTTGATAAGACCCTCACCTGGGGATGGAGCGATAGCACAGCAGGTAGGGCATTTGCCTTGCACGCAGCTGACCACATTAGACATGAAAACATGAAAGTACACATCTCAAGAGGGGAGATGTGGGTGACACAAGTGCTCAACCACCACATGTGCTCGGCTGCATGGGCACAAGCAGCACATGGGCTTGGGCAGCATATGCTTGCCCTTCCTTTGTTCAAGTTGGCCTTTATAGGGTTTCTTCCTTGGTAAAAAATCCGTTGCTATGAAGATTACCAGGGGGGTTGGGAGTGGTGATGGTCTTCTTTGAAATTTCTTTCCTGGCCTTTTGTTCCTGCAGGAGCTTCTTTAGGTCTGTTGCTGCAGCCAGGTGAGGGTCTTTTTTTTTTTTTTTGGCTTCATACCTGGTGATGCACAGGGGTTACTCCTGGCTCTGCACTCAGGAATTACTCACGGCGGTGCTCAGGGGACCATATGGAATGCTCGGAATCAAACCCGGGTCAGCTGCGTGCAAGGCAAACGCCCTACCCGCTGTGCTATCGCTCCATCCCCAGGTGAGGGTCTTATCAAGCTTTAGTTCCTATTTTCTGCAGGGCTGGCTTTGCTATTGCCTTGGGAGGTGGCCTTCCCTGTCTATCTGCCTACATCATATTCCCCCCCTAGAGATTTCACCACCTTAAATCTTTAAGGGGAAAATGGTCCATCTTCTGAAGCTGCTTCTTGCTGAGAGAGGGGCGCAGACCCTGCCTATTCAAGGGGGAAATCTCATGCTACCTTAGTTTATAATGGGCCCCAGGCAATGAATTGGTGGGCTCCTGAAGTTATCTGAAAGAAAAGATCAGATCAGTTAGACTGAGGGATATCACTTTGAAATAAATGGTTAGACCCTGGAGGAGTAGAAGGTCCTTTCTGACCCAGAAAGGGTCTTTCTAAGGACAGAGTTGTTTGGTGTCTTAAAAAAAGAGCAAGAGTTAAGGCAACAGAAACCAAAGCAACATAATGCCATACCCATATCTATCATTAAAATAATGCAAAGGAATAACTCTACCCACAGGTTTGGTTGATAGAAAAATAACTTCCTGTGTCCAGATTTTTCTAATGGACACAGAAACACCAAGCCATTCACTGGCTTTCTCAGTACAGATTGGAAAAGCTTCTGCCCATACACTGAAGCTATCAATAAGAACCAACAAATATTTATACCTTGAGCATATGAGCATTTGATCATTTGCATGAGGTCAAGCTGTCGATCCTCCTCTAAGTTCCTTGATGTTGAACAGGTGTTAGGAGAGGAGGCTCAAGATTTCCACTGGTTCATTCATGGCACAGAAAGCACAGTTCTGATTTACTTCTACCTTACTTCCTGTTCAGTCCCTTCTCATAGAGGATATTTTTCACTAGTGTTAAAGCATAACCCTTTAATAATATTCCACTGCATTGATCCAGGGGTTAGCAATTTTCCTTGTTGGATAAACCATCCATCAACTTCCTTTTGGAAACCTCATTCCAAAGCCCATCGTTCCTCTTCTGCAGAGCATTCTGACTTAGAGGAAATATTCTCTGGTATTAATCCCATTATGCAATAAAAATTAAGAGCTGTTAAAATCTATGTTCTCTCCAAATGAATGTTCATAGAACTAAAAGTGAATACTCTGAACCAGTTTAGATGCCCTTTCTTGACACTTTGGCCAATTCACAGGCTGGGGGAAAGCAATTAATTCTGCACTTTGAGCTGAGGTTCCCCCTAGTAAAGATCTGGCTTCCAATGCTCTGATCAGACTAGTGACAGCATGTATGTACAACATTGAGTTCTTTTATAGATTAGGCTGTTTACCTACAGTCAGTAAACCAAGTTTTATCTAAATTTCCCAAAAGGGGGTATCTTTTAGATCAAGATTAGAATACATATATTCAATCACCTCTGTAGAATTAGAATCTGATTCTTACAAAAAGAAAGTTACAGAAACATGGTTTTCTCTCTTTTCTTTCCACCTTCATTTTAAAACTTTGCCAGATGGCTTAACAAACCTGGCTTGTTTTTTTTTTTTTTTTTTTTTTTTTTGCATAAACACAGCAAGATTAGAGAACTCTCCATTTGGGATACCCCATTATTTACTGCAAAGTCCTGGGGGTCAGCTAAAGACAGGAGACACACCAACAACATCATTAATCTTATATGGCACATTAAAGTTACCCAGGCCTGACCATAAGATGTCCCATGATGAACTGGATGGCTTCGAGTCTTCAGGTTGAACTGGATGTGACTTTGGGCCTCATTTTCCACAGAGATATCCTGGCAGAAAGGAGTCCATCCCATACCTTCTTCACGGCTGGGAGAAATCCTGGTTTCAAGGGGTTTTTTTTCTTGATGCTGAGAGTAGGCCCATCCTTTTTTTTCTCTTTCTCTTTCAGTCTCACTTTGCCTAGAGCTAAGTCTGCTGACTGCCTTCATTAGCATTTGAATTGATCTCAAGCGGATCTCTATCTCATCTGCTTAGACTGAGACTGGATGGGGAAAGGATTTTCTGCCTAGGATTTGATCTCCTGCCCTAAGTTTCCCAGAACCTTCTTACTAGTGGGTTTTTCTCCCATTCCACCCACAGTGAACGGTGACGCGAAACAAACGAGGGATGCCTCTTTGCAGAGACCACTCAGATGCTTGCCTGGCCGGTGGAGAATCTGGCCTTAGTGGTTCAGCATTGTGAGTTGTGACTGGCAGCTATGCCAGTGCCACCCTTGACCTTATGTTCTCCATGGAATCACAGGGAGCCCACTCGAGCTCCGTGACTTTAGAGGGGCTTTAAGAGTGCCAGGTCATGGAGCTGCAAAATCACACTCGATAGGAGGACCTATCAAGGTGCTCACGCACACACACACATTCGCGCAGAGGTTATGACATTCCTCCTTCTTCCCTCCTAGAGATTTCCAAGGAACCATACCTCCATGGCAGATTTTCCACAGATTACCTCCTTCCTCATGGATTTCTTCACTTTATGTCCCTTCTGATGTCGGTGAACCCTCCGGGTGACTTATGTGAAGTGGGAAGGAGAAAGACAGTCAGTTTCTCCCCAACCACCTCTGCCACCCGGGACCCAGGATTACTGGGTTCTTGTCTCGCCTTGCAGAAAGGAATTTCAGGGGTAGAACAAGTAATGAAATAAACAGATTTTATTTGGAGGATTTTTAAAGTGTGGAGGGGGAGAGAGTGAGAGAGAGAGTGACACATTCAAGAGAGAACACAGGCTTCTCCAAGGGTGGAGAGAGCCTCTACACACATTCCAGCATTTGACACAAAAACATGAAAGTACACATCTCAAGAGGGGAGATGAGGGCGCCACTTGTCCTTTGGCGCCACATGTGCTCTGCCTCGTGGGCGCAAGCAGCCCATGGTCTCGGACAGCATATGCGCTGATATCTTTTCTTAATCTCTTATCCTCCTTTAAATTAGTGCAATGTTTGAAATCAGCTATTATTCCTCCAATTTTATTACCTCAGTCTCTTCTTCCTTCTAGGATAACATTCCAAAGTGGATGAATTTGTCATTACTCAAAAAAGCAATTTCACAGCCTGTAACCATCTCTGGGTCTCAGGATTCCTCTCTGTTTGAAGGGGAGCAATACTGATGAATGACTGAAGAGGAAACAGTCAACAGATTGGATTAGTTCCTTTTGTTCTTCTTAAATGAAATCCTCTAATAGTAATGCTTCATTTGTTCTCTATAATGTTGATTTACAGGAGACTATTTACTTCCTATTCTTATTTACTTCCATAATATGACTGTGGCTTGGGCTATAGAGAAGGTTTTTTTAATGAAGAGTCTATTAGGGCTCACACCCTTCATTTGACTTCCTAGGAGAATTTTAGAAAAGAAAGTGTTACTTCTTTTCTTTTTCTGGCATCTTTTCACTGTTAGGTCTTGCATTGCAATCTGGAGTCTGGCACATTAAATTAGATGACCTTTTATTAAGTTGGAGATTGCATTGCATGTGAGATTTTAACTGCTAGTTGTTAATGCACATCTGTTTTGTTACAGGTAAAGGGCAGTTAAAGCAAATTCAGAAATCATAAAACCATTGTAAATTAAAGGCAAATATCTACTGATTTAGGTTTGGCTATACCCCAGTTCAAGAAAGACTCAGCTGTCTGGCCAAGCAGAACTCCATCTATGTTGTGGCAAATATTGGGGACAAGAAAGCATGCAACGCCAGTGATTCTCAGTGCCCCCCTGATGGTCGTTACCAGTACAACACCAATGTGGTATTTGATTCTCAGGGTAAGCTGGTGGCACGCTATCATAAGGTGAGAGATCTTATGTCTTGTCTAAAATTGCTAATGCCTTTTGCTTGTGACATGAATGTGTACTTGTCTATTGAATGCTGGTGGGAGACTGTTAGGAAAGTATTCTTAATTCCAAAGTCATCAGAAAAGGGGGATGGAGAGAAGGTATAGCAGGAAAGGCACTCGCCTTGCATGCAACCAACCTGGGGGTTTGATCCCTCGCATTCCATGTGGTTTCCTAAACACCACCAGAAGTAATTCTTAGTGCAGAACCAGGAGTAGCTCCTGAGCACTGTTGGGTGTTTGCCCCTAAACAGAAAAAAAAAGTCATAGAAAAGGTATTTAATTTGCTTCAGTATCACAGAAACTTTCTGAGTTAGAGTTATTCTTAGAATATGAAAGACTGTAAACCAGATGTAATAAAAGTCTTACAAAGATTTCACAATTCTCTTAAAGAAGTTTGCTTTTCTGTATCATTTAACATCAGTGTTAGATCTGACTCCTACTAAGCATTCGTCATTAATTCTTTAAGTCCTTTTTATGAAAGTATGCTCATAGAAAACCCCAATTTAAATTGGCTTGATAAAAAGAGCAACGGGCATCTGCGAGGGAGCTCGTGGTGCTCACTTTGAATATCATGAGAGCTCTCCCGGTCGTGATTATAAATGTAAATTTCTAGATTTGTAAATGGTTGGATTCCAGAGACCTCTCTGTATGACACTAATCTATTTTGGGATTCAATTGGGAGTCACTGGGCCAGGGCTGTTGGTGCACTAAAATGGCACCCGGAGGTAAATTGTGGGCATCACAGCCAGCCTACTGGGCAGCTGGGGGCCCAGAGAGAGGCAGCCTGGGTCTTCTGTTGCCACAGGGCTTGGAGATTTAGTCCTGGAATCCACATACCGGGGGTGGGGGAGTGTAGGATAACATTGCTTTGTCCTTTCTCCCTTGTCACAAGGAATTCAGGTTTATTACAGTGCTCCTGAGGCACTTCCATTCCATTGTGTTTATCTGTAACCACTTCTATGCTCTCCTCCCCAAACAGTTAATTAGCTTTTCCCCTAATCAGACTCTGTTAATTTGTAAGGTCAGATCCTTCTAGGACACTGAAATTGTATTGTAAGTTAATATTGCCTTTTCTCCTCTCCTTATGTCTTTTGAATGATTTACTTTAAAGCAATGTCCTTTTTGTATAGATACAGGAAGACCGTTAATGTTATGCTTTGTAATTTAGGATTGAATTGGCTTTGAATATTATTCACTCCTGGCCATCTGATTCCTTGACTTAAGCCTCAGTTGCCCTTGGTTCCTAACAACCCAAAAGCAGGGTCCCGAGGGACTGAATGGACTCAGGGCAAGTGGTGAGCTACCCTGGTATCGAAATGGGCCAGGCCAAAGTGCCACGATTTTTTTTTTTTTTTTTTTTTTTTTTTTTTTTTTGCTTTTTGGGTCACACCCGGAGATGCACAGGGGTTACTCCTGGCTCTGCACTCAGAAATCACTCTTGGCGGTACTCAGGGGACCATATGGGATGCTGGGAATCGAACCTGGCTTGGCTGTGTGCCCTACCCGCTGTGCTATCTCTCTCCAGCCCCAAAGTGCCACGATTCTTAACTATAAGTTAAGAGCTTGATCATAGACAAATGCTGTCATGATCCAAAAGTAACGACGAGACTAGGACCCTGCTAGGAATCTGGCCTGAGCACTGTAGTCTGAGATTGAGATGGCCCTAGGAGAGCAATTCTATAAGCTTAAGGTATTTCTTACTGTATCCATACAAAATGATTTATATTATGTGTGCTTACATGTTTGTTGGACAAGGAGAGGAGAAACACACCCAGGGGATTCTGCTCTAGGTGGGTTATCCTGCTGAGAGAGTATCTGTCCTAGAAGCAGCTTTCCCCAAGGGAAAGAACTCTACCCCTATTGATTGTGACCACACCTATGTGTAATTGTTACCCCAACCTCTCATGCTTTGGGATATAACAAGACTGTAAGAGTGGGTTGGGGGATCAGTATCCAGATTCCAGAGTCAGAAGGAGGATGAAGGGGGATCGAGAAGGAGAATGAAGTAGCAGGGGGGAGGGAAGGCAGAGGAAAGAGATAGGAATAAATGGAGAGAGGATTGGAACAAACTGCAACTAAGACCAGCCAGCCTGGTTCTCATTTCCTTCCTTCGCCTGCCCATCGCTGTCGACCTTCTTGAGGTGGGAGAACCTGTGTGAGGCTACCGAACGCGGGCGGTGGGAGAGACAAACCGCTACCGCCGCTGCTGGTTTTTTTTTTTTTGAGTTTACACAGGGGAGGGTCTTGTTTGTGGAAGCTCTTGGTTGCTGGGATTCCATCTGGAGTAGGCAGAGAGAGTGCACCTGCTCCATTGGGGGTGCCCCAGTGAAATTGGCTTGGTATGGAGCCCGGAGAGATCTCCAGCGCTGTGGTATCTACCAGGACTTGCTTCTGTATCTCTGGGTCAGAGGTGTTGGTGCATTAAGATGGCACATGGAGGCCTTTGCCATTTCTTGATTCCAATTAGGTCACCTGTCTTAGTTGGGATGATCACTGCAAGATGAAGAATGGAGCAGAAAGTGGAAAAGTAATGCACTCTCATTAAAATTGGGAAGGGAAAGATGTTGCCACAACATTTGAATGCATACCTTTAGCAAAGTAAAAAACCTCAGCGAAGCATATGATGTACTCTTGAGCCCAAGTTAAGTCAAATTTTTGGAGCAATGACCAGGCTTAAGAAATAATTATATAATTAATGTTTTATCTTATTAACAGATTAGACTTTACACTGACTGTGTTGTTATTTAAAGAATGCACTGGTAGTCAGGGGAAATTTCTCAAAGTACTAGCGGACAAGTTTTGCATGCAGGAGCCTTGGATTTGGTCTCCAGTATCATATGGTCAGCTGGGCAGTGCCAGAAGCAACCCTGAGCACCAAGTCAGAGTAGCCTCTGAGTAACAGAAGATATGGTCTCAAGGACACATTCCCTCTCAATATGCTGTAAGCAACCTTACATTTACAAAATTCAAAATTTTATGACAGGAATGTTCACCTTTCAATATTATTTATAATAAAATTCATTCATTTTAGAACAATGACTTTTTATTATTATTCTATAAAAACTTCATAGTGGTATACTAGGTCTGATCTACATGAATTTATGAGCAACAGTATTAAATATGCATAACATGAAAGAAAAACATGTATGTTAATCCTTTCATCTGGCAGCATTCTAATTAATCTCTCTCCCACTTCTCTGCCCTTTGCATTTTGTCAACAGTACAATCTTTTTGAGCCTGAAATACAATTCAATTTCCCCAAGGATTCAAAAGTTGTGACTTTCGACACTCCCTTTGGGAAGTTTGGCATCTTCACTTGCTTCGACATTTTTTCCCATCACCCAGCTGTGGTAGTGGTGGAGGAGTTTCAAGTTGACAGTATTGTTTTCCCCTTGGCATGGTACAACACGCTACCACTCCTCTCTGCTGTACCCTTTCAGTCATCATGGGCCAGAGCTATGAGAGTCAACCTACTTGCTGCAAACACCCACAATACCAGAATGCACATGACAGGTAACTCACACTGGCAGAATGCCAGTGGCTCTGACAACCTCACTAAGTCTCCACTGATATCTAATTGTCAGTTTTCCTTAATAATTTATTTCCTTTTCTTTTTAATGTATAAGGCCAACAATTTTCTTTTCTTTTTTTATTGAATTACCATGAGATACATTTACAAAGCTTTCACCTTTCAGTTGAGTTTCAGTTATACAATGATTGAACACCCATCCCTTCACTAGTGCATATTCTCCACCACCAATATCCCCAGTATCCCTCCCCCATCCCAACCCTCCCCCTGCCTCTATGGCAGACAATTTCCCCCATACTCTCTCTCCACTTTTGGGCATTATGCTTTGTCAATATAGATACTGAGAGGCTATAACGTTTAGTCCTTTATCTACTTTCAACACACATCTCCTATCCTGAACAATCCCTCCAACCATTCTTTGACTTAGTGATCCCTTCTCTATTCCAGCTGCCTTCTCCCCCAGCTCATGAGGTAGGCTTCCAACTACGGAGCAATATTCCTGGCCCTTGTCTCTACTGTCCTTGGTGTCAGTCTCATATTATATTATTTTCTATTTCACAAATGAGTGCAGTCCTTCTATGTCTGTCCTTCTCTTTCTGACTCATTTCACTTAGCGTGATCCTCTCCATGATCACAATAAATTATTTCTTAATTATGCCATAAATAAATACTCCCATGGGTTTTCCTGTCAGCATTATTTAAGATCATTCTGCCCATGTATGAGTAAAGAAGGTGTTGTAAAATTTTACATAAAGCAGTTAAAGAGAAAATAAATCATCTCAAAATTTAAAGTCAGGTGGCCAAAGGGATAGTACAGTGGGTAAGGCACTTGCCTTATACAAGGCTGACCTGGGCTCAATCCTTAGCACCACATATGATCCCCTGAGCATCATCAGGATTTATCCCTGGGCACAGATGAGTGTGGCCCCATACACTGCCTCCCAATTTAAATTAAATATAAGGATCCTAGAAGCCTGAATCTACGAGCAATACTGAAATGAATTATGTTCATGTGATTAAATCAATTCAGGCTTAATCAAGTTTGTACAGGTTATCTTTGATAGTGTCAGGGTCAAGAAAATGCAAGATCAATGCAATCCCACATAGGCTGCACTAGTCTGATATTTGTTGATCCAGATAAAGTGTCAGAAATGAAAACAGATTAACTCAATGGTGAGCTAAAACCTCATGCAAGAATTTTCCAAGTTTTTGTGAAGCTGGCTGAAAGGATATCCACGTTAATAGAAAATCAAGTTTACCAAGTTATAGGATAATTTTAGCACAAATTGTGCTTTATGAAGGACACAGAGTCAAACTTTTGATGAAACTTAAACCACTGTAACAAGATATCCACTTTCAGAAAGGGTCCCCAAATTATTTGACCTACTGTCTACTTTTTCTGAAAAAAAAATACTCAGTACTTCTTTGGAAATCTTCCTTCTTTAAGTGAACAGAGTTTCCTCCAATTGCACCGAAGTTAGAACTACACTCTGGGATCACTCCAGCATCCCCTGGGGGATGTTGAGAGCAAGACTGATTCTTGGCTGTTTTGAAAACCCTTATGCTTAGAAAAATTGTTATTCGAGCACTCATCAGGATGATTCCATTTGTGTCCATCTAACATTTGAAACAGGGTATCTGTGTTACTTTACATTGCTCATAGGAAGTGGAATCTACGCACCAGAAGCGGTCAAAGTCTATCACTATGATATGGAAACAAACAGTGGCCAGCTGATGCTCTCTGAACTGAAGTCCAGGCCTCGGAGTGATCCCGCTTACCCCACACCAGTTGACTGGAGCGCTTATGCCAGAGGTGTCAGGCCTTTCTCCTCCGCACAGTCGGATTTTCCAGGAACAATTTATTTTGATGAGTTCACCTTCACGGAGCTTAAGCAAAACACAGGAAATTACACAGTTTGCCAAAAAAACTTATGCTGTCACCTAACCTACCAGATGTCTGAGAAGCGAGCAGATGAAGTGTATGCTCTAGGTGCTTTTGATGGGCTGCACACAGTAGAAGGACAGTATTACTTACAGGTAAAAGTGCTCATATATGCTAAAATGACTGTTTTTATTGGTGCTTCCTCTAAGTCATCACTGTGTTTCATTAAAAGTTGTGCTGGATTCAGTTATTTGTTTTAAAGTTACACAATTCTCTGATATTGCCTCCAGAACACTTCATCTGTTCAGACTTAGCAAGAACAGAATTTGTTCTCTTGACTTTTAAGTAAACACACACAGAGCAAATTACTTTGTTCCCAGCAGGTCAAATAATAAAAAGAAAAAAGTTTCAACTTCTATGCATGCTCGTTTTTAGTCAGATTACTTTTAGAGCAATGTTTTTTCAAATTGTCTGACTTAAACCTGAAATAAGTAATCCAAGCCACTGTAGAATTCAGAGCAGTGCAGTTACATAACCCAGTTAAAAGAGATTTTTTTTAAAGTATGCTTCGAATAGTTGATATTAGAATCAGAAATAGCATAATTATGTGTTGTGATTCTGTGTAATTCATTTAGTGCAAATTTAATACTCTAGTTTGTCCAATTTTGCTCCATTTAAAAATGAAGATCTGGGGCTGGAATAAAATACAGTGGGTAGGGCATTTGCCTTGTACAAGGTCAATCTGGGTTCGGTACCCAGTATCCCATATGGTCTCCCAAGCACCACCAGGAGTAATTCCTGAGTGCACTAGCAGAAGTAACCTGAGTATTGACACTTGTGACTCAAAAAAAGTTAAAAAAAAAAAAAGAGCTAATCTTGATCCAATAAATTGACCTTAGGACTCACTAATAGGTTAGGAACTACATTTTGAGAAGTGCTGGAAGACCACTTTCACATATTCTTCTAATTGTACAGCAGAGAAAATAGTTTCAAATGTCCTTTTCCTATACAGATATGTACACTGCTGAAATGTCAAACCACAGACCTGAGGACGTGTGGGGAGCCTGTGGGGTCAGCTTTTACCAAGTTTGAAGAATTCTCCCTCAGTGGCACATTTGGAACCCGTTATGTTTTCCCACAGATCGTTCTCAGTGGGAGTCAGCTTGCCCCGGAAGGATACTACGAGGTAAGAGGCTTTCTGGAAGATAAATATCTTTGAACAAATGTGATGAATATGCTTGAAATCCATTACAAAAACACTATTGCAGTGTTTTTGTTCATAATCTATGAACAATCCTTTAAAGACATGTGGATATCAGGGCCAAGGTAATACAGTGAGTAGGGTAATTGCAGTGCATGCAGCAGAGCTTTCATTCCTAGTACCACAAAGGGTTCTGTGAGCACTGCCAGGAGGAGAAAGTGCTGCACACAGCCTGGTGTATCCCTAAAACAAAAAACAAACCAAAAACCAAAACCAAACCAAACCCAGAAAACACAAAGACATCTGAAACTATGACAGGAAAGACAATTTGCAGTTCTAGATCGTTTTAGACTATGATGGAAAATACGTGGTTCATCTTTCTATAGGACTCTGATACTGCAGCAACATTAAATTGATGGAAAGATTAAAATGATAATGGTTTCAGATAGTAGCAACAGATGTTCTCTTCATTTGCATGGTGTAGAAGGTCCAGTCAAACATGTTTAATACTGAATATGCAGCTTCTCTGTTGGTGCACTGTCATCTGAAGTTGTTAGAATGAGAGTGATTGTAATGTCGAGTGTTTATTGATGACAAGTCATCTTTATACATTATTCCATTTAGCCACTTCTGCCAGTTTCTTTGCTGTAATTTCCCCCATGCTCTTCTGTAATTAGGCCTTTATATCTGAAATAATGTATCTTCTGACACAAAATCCTTTATGCTTTTGAATCTTACATGTAATTTTATTATATTATTATTTTATTATTATTATTATTATTTTTGCTTTTTGGGTCACACCCGGTGATGCACAGGGGTTACTCCTGGCTCATGCACGCAGGACTTACTCCTGGCAGTGCTCGAGGGACCAGATGGGATGCTGGGAATTGAACCCGAGTCAGCTGTGTGCAAGGCAAATGCCCTACCTGCTATGCTATTGCTCCAGTCCCCATATTCTTAAAATTAATATTTCATCCTCTCAAGCTGTGCTCAGGGGCCAAAAGCCACTCACAATGGTTCTTGGCAACTGGACCAGTACCAATGCTATTGCCCAAGGGAGGACTTAGTGAGGCTTGGGCCTTGTATTACCAAGGGCCAACAGGGCTACCCCCAGTTGATTTTCAGGGCCAGAAACAGCTGTACAACCCCCAGGTGATATTCAGGATGCCTTATGATGTTGGGATTGGCCTCATGACAAGCACATGCTTTAACTGCTGTACTCCCTCATGCCATGTTAGGCTACTTTTAGAGTGAGGTTGTCAGAGATGGCTTCTACGCCAGAAACCAAGTTCTACATTAGAATTAATGCTTTGATTTTCTTTTTTTAATCAGATTTTAAGAGATGGACGTCTGAAGAGCCGAAGTGGAAGCCCTTTGCCTATCTTGGTTATGGCCTTGTATGGAAGAGTGTTTGAGAAGGATCCTCCACGCTTAGGGCAGGGACCTAAGAAATTGCAATGATCTCCTTCAGTTCTAGTTTTCAGTGTTGGTCCAGTAAAAGGAGGAACAAAATAGGGGCCGGAGCTATAGTACAGCGGGTAGGGCATTTGCCTTGCATGCGGCCGACCCAGGTAATATCCCCAGCATCCCATATGGTCCTCCGAGCATCACCAGGAGTAATTCCTGAGTGCAGAGCCAGGAGTAAACCCTGAGCACCACCGGTGTGACCCAAAAGTAAAAAAAAAAAAAAAAAGGAGGAAAAAAATTAAGAATTTAGCTCTAGTATGGAAAAGATGTTATAATTTTGCTGAAACAAACTTAGATTAAAAAATAATGAATGTATGTGAATTATTGATCCTTTACATATTCTATTATGTGTTTTATTATAGTACATAGTTGATTTTATATAGAAACTTTTCTTTTGTATAGGTGCCTCTTTCATGTAGGTGTTAGTATGTGGATGTATAGAGCAACAGCTATAAATGTAAGGATTGCTAGAAAAATATTTTTCTATCCTTTTTGTGGTGATTGATGTTTGTAAAACTTCTTCCCATCATTTGTAAATGTGCAGGGTAAACAAGTATTATTTAAAAGTTCATCATACTCAATTAATGTACAAATAATTAAAATGTAAGGGCATTTAGAAATAACTATGAATAATGTTTTTGTTAATTATAATTCATTTTTATTTCTATCACCTCTTATGTTCATTTATATGAAATCATATTTTTTAATAGTGCACCAAGATTTATTTAAAGGCTTTGTTGATCAGGTTACAAAGTTGTCTTAATCTAAGCCTAGCCTAAAATTGCCCTTCTACTCAGGCATAACATTTCGAAAGTTTTTGCCCCATAAAAAAGTGTTCAGCAAAGTCTCTCTGCTCTAACTTACAAAAAATCCAATGCTGTCAAGAACTATATGCAACTCCCGAATATCTGTTTAATTAACAAAGGTTTTACTGCTTTCTACAAGGATTGACCAGGTTTCATGATAACATGGGCCAGAGCGATAGCATAGCGGGTAGGGCCTTTGACTTGCACGCTGCGACCTGGGTTTGATTCCTCTCCCCCCCCGCCCCTCAACCCCCAGAGCCCGGCAAGCTACCGAAAGGATTCCGCCCCCACAGTAAAGCCTGGCAAGTTCCCCATGACGTGTTGGATATGCCAAAAATACTAACAACTGTGTGTTTTCAGAAGGTCCGGTGGCGCTCTATCTCTCCCGCCGCCCACGTTCGGTAGTCTCACGTCATTTTCCCCACCCCAGGGAGGTTGATGGCAACGGCAGGCGAAGCAATGAACGAGGGCTGGTCGGTATCAATTGTAGTTTATTCCAATCTTCACTCTTGCCTCTGATTCTGCCCTCTGGAGCCCGAGCCCGCGCCTCAGCTTGAGCCTCAGTCTCTGCTCTCTTGAGCCCAAGCCCCCTTTGAGCTTAGTCTTAGTTTATATAGCAATCACGTAGGGTGGTGACACAAAGGTGGGTTGAACATTAACAAATCAGCAAAGAGAGGTAAGACTACTCCTCGAGGAGATTAACTCAAGGAATAAATTTCATCTAAAGAGATTTATTCCAGATTACTAGGAGATCTGCTCAAGGGTGGGGTCCCAACAAGGGTGTATTCTTTCCTCAGCTAGTAATCTACTTAAATAGTTGTAGTAAGTCTACTTCTAATATTTCTAGCAATGTCATTCTGTATGAGCACAGTAAGAGATAAACTTACAGTTTGGCTCTTCCTGAGGACATCTCACTATATATTCTGATATATATATCACACCCATGCTGAGACCACTCTCCACATGCATGAAGGTAACAGTAGAGGAACACAAAGGCATGCCCGTCCTGGGGCTGAGATCTCCAAGCCTGCTTGGATTGGGGCTGAGCATCCTCCACCCAGATCCTCCATCTTCCAGTAGGCAGGTGTCACACCCACCAACTGGTCCCCAGGTGCTGTGTAATCTCAACCGCCAAGACCCAGAGACTATAAAACCCAGCTCCCGGAAGAGAACAGCACAGAGCCTCCTGCCCCTGTGCCTGGCTGTCCTCCCCGGGGCCCCTTGGAGGGGGGCGAGTTGAGTTTCCCTCCCCACCCTGAGCTGAACCCCTGCAGCTGAAGACCTCCGGAACCAGCCACAAGCAATGCTGAGACCACTCTCCACATGCATGAAGGTAACGGCAGAGGAACAAAGGCATATGGGTCCCGGGGCTGAGAACTCTAAGCCTACTCAGATTGGGTCAAGTTACCGAATGTAAGCTGCCCACACAGCAGAGTCTGGCAAACTCCCCGTGGCGTAGCCGGTCACGGTCATGGTCATGATCCTCCCGTTGTTCATCAATTTGCTCGAGTGGGCCCAGTAACTTCTCCATCGTGAGACTTATTGTTACTGTGTTTGGCATATTGAATACATCACGGGTAGCTTGTCAGGCTCTGTCGTGTGGGCGAGATACTCTCGGTAGCTTGCCGGGCTCTCCAAGAGGGGCAGAGGAATCGAATTCGGGTCGGCCATGTTGGTTGTGTGCAAGGCAAACGCCCTACCCTCTGTGCTATCGCTCCAGCCCGTGGCGTACCCAATATGCCAAATACCAGTAACAATGATGGGTCTCATTCTCCTAACCCTGAAAGAGCCTTGAATGTGGCACTTTTTAGAATCTCAGGGCTAGGATGAAGGAGACATTACTGGTGCCTGCTCGAGGCAATCGACGAACAACAGATGATCGTGATATATATATATATATATATATATATATATATATATATATATAAAACAGTCCTCAGGCAAGGTTCGTCTTCCTAGTCCCAGCTGGGTCCTAGTCTCATAGTTACTTACTTTTGGATCATGACAGCATTTGTTCATGATCATGCCCTCAACTTATAGTTGAGTATCGTGGTGCTTTGACCTGGCCCATTTCAATGCCAGGGTAGTTCACAGCTTGCCCTTGGTCCATTCAGTCCCTCGTCGGGACCCTGCTTGGGGTGCTAGGAACTAAGGGCAACTGAGTCAAGCAAGCAGATGCCCAGGAGTGAATATTATTGGAGTCAATCAACTCCCAAGTTACAAAGCATAATATTAACTGTCTTTCTGTGTCCATACAGAAAGGACATTGCTTTAAGGTAAACTATGCCAAGGACATAACTTATAATACAAGTTCAGTGTCCTTCGAAGGATCTGATCTTACAAGCTAACAGAATCTGATTAGGGAGAAAAGGTGATTAACTGGCTGGGGAGGAGAGCACAGAGAAGAGTTTACAGATAAATAGAGGAATGGGAGTGACTCGGGAGCACTGTGATGGGTGTAACCCGATAAACCTGAACTCCCTGTGGCAATGTTATTCTACAAACAAGTCTCACAATGGAGAGTTACTAGTGCCCGCTCGAGAAAATTGATGAACAACGGGAGGACAGTGCTACAGTGCTACAGTGCTACTCATCTGAATCAAAGATATTTTCTACACAATTTACCAAGGATCCTTCATGAGCATTTCTCTCATTTCTAGTACTTGACCCTGAAAATTAGAGTCACTAGTATAGAAAAAGATTCAATATCACTTTCTGACTTCTTTATCCTCTGCCACAAAGAGATAGGGGATACAAATAAAACTCACTCTTTTTATTTCTGCAAGAATCACAGTATTGTGATTTTTGTTCTTAAGTATTATGAATTGTTTTATGTATCCTCAATTTTCTTTGTGCAATTTTATTACAATTGTTTATGACAGAAAACTAAGTGAAGTTCCTATTTTTCATCCACATCTGAACATTATAATCTTTAATACTTTATTATTAGATGGAAATTTCGAAGTAAAATCAGTGTACTTTAATGGTCTGAGCCATTGGAAAATCACGTTTCTTTTTTCCCATGACAAAAGTTTGATTTTATTTTTAGATTGAGAGAAACATAATAATTTAAAATCTCCGCCTTTTTAATTAAATCACTGTGAGATACATGGTTGCAAAGTTGCTCAGTCATAAATGTTTCAAAACCCTTCCTTCCACCAGTGTACATTACCCAACACCAATTCCTTTTCTCCTTTTGCTGCCTCCCCACCCCCCCGTTCGCCCAGCTTGTCCAGCTTGTGTCTGTATGTCTGTAGCAAGCACTTCTCTCTTGCTCCCTCTGTCTCTCTCTTTTTCCTTTTAGGCATCATGGTTTTCAATACAGGTACTGAATGGTTATCATGTACATCCCTTCGACTACTTTATATGACAATTAGATTCTTAGAATGTCAAATTAAAAAGAAATAATCTAATTTTTTGGACCACAATTTGTTTCTTCCTAAAATTATTCTAGGTAAAGTTTAACTAATTGTATTAAGTCATCTGGTTCTGGAGTTACATTGGGAGCAATTTATAAAGGGCCACGTTGTCTGCCACCTTTCCCCCAGTTACCCTTGGCCCCTCAACCCAAAACTCTGGGTTTTCACTGAGGTTGGTCACTGATTAACTCTGTGATGAGACACCCTTGAGAGCAAGGACACTGTCTTGGAAATGCAGGAGCATTTGATACTAGCCCAAATTTGTAGATATCTTCCACATTTGAAAAATATATGACAATTGCTTTCTCGATTCTCTGCATATTTATTTTCACTCCGTTTATTTCTTTTCACTTTCTTTTGTTTTTTTTCCTGCCTTTGTTCCTGGAGTCTTTTGGGGTGGGTCTGACTCAGAGCAGGTATCTATGCCTTAGAACTTGGTTCTGTGGGACATGGCATCCTCGCTCTTTATGACATCATATTGGTTCCTTCTGTGCTATCTCCCTCTCTCTTCTAAAAGATGTCTATAATTGTTTTATTACCTGATTGCTCTGATTTCCTTTTCATCTTTCACTCTATATGTCTCTTATAAGCTGACCTCAGCCCATTGTCTCTAGTATAGAGAAATGCAGAATTATGAAATTTTGTTAGTGTCTCAGCTTTTAATAATAAATTATAATAAATCCTAATAATAAATCTTAAAATTTTTTTCCCTTGACATTTATTTATCTATTTATTTGCTTTTTGGGTCACACCTGGAGATGCACAGGGGTTACTCCTGGGTCTGCACTCAGGAGTTACTCCTGGCGGTGCTCAGGGGACCATATGGGATGCTGGGAATGTGAAGCTGGGTTGGCTGTGTGCAAGGCAAACGCCCTACCCGCTGTGCTATCTCTCCAGCCCCTTCCCTTGACATTTAAAGCTCTATTTTGAAGATAGCTTTCACATCTTTTGTATCTCTCCCTCCTTCTATGTATCATGATATAAATGACAAACTCTGTTAAACTCTACTTCATATTATCTTCCTCATCTAAATTATTTCTTTGGAGGTTAAAGCTATTCTTTTCAACTAGTATTTATTAGACACAATATTATAACTAACCAGTGAGTTGAATTAATTTTTCAAGGAAACACTTTTTTTAATAATAGAAACAGCCTTGTCTAGCATATTAATGTGATTATATGTTATATAAAATCTAATTTAGGTTTTCACAAACTCTGGACCACTAAATATAAATAGCTAGACATGTATGTATTGGAAACAACAAAGATGCAGTTGTCTATTATCATGCATTTTATAATTGTTACTCTGATCTCAATTTTCATTAGCAACTGTCATTCTGACACAAGTATGTGTTTATTTTCAAATACCCAACAATACTTTTTAATTAGTTGAGTATCCTGCAATTCACCTCAATCCTGGTACTGTACCTGGAGACAATATCGGACTCAACAGGCAAAGTCACATCCAACAGGACTTGTCTCTTACATCCCACTTCATATGCCCATTACCAACTTAGTGCCTCCATGTTCCTATAAATAAAACAGACGTTCCCACGATTCCTCTTTGTAGGTGATCAATTTTCTACAGCAGTTCATAGAAACCCAAGCAACATTTTAACTTACTAGATTACCAGTTATAAGACAATGGTCCAACCATTTTATGACATTGTTGGTTATCCTTAAACTAACCCCTAGACCCAAATATGTTCTGAAAGTCCCATCATTGACGTAATCAAAGGCTTCTCTGTTCTCACAGAGGATAAGAGCTCTGTGGGGAAAAAAAAATCAAATATACTTTTCTACTAAGAAATCGCAACACTATACGTATATGTACACACAGGTGTCTGGTGATGGCTCTTTAAAGTTCTCTAAGATATCTGCAAATACTCACTCTTAAGTTCCAAATCACCCTGTGAGATCAGCTAGATCAACAAAGACAAGGCCCCACAGCAAGTTAGTGGCAGTACTGAGTCAAATATCAATTTATTTCCTTACACATCACATGTATTAACTTACTGTGTACCAGACAGTACACTAGATACTGGGGATTTAGGGGATACAGGAGACAGTATCCACTCTTTCCCTCCTGGTACACTCTGCTCCTTTTCTCCTGTTCCTTTAGCTTGTGTTCAGAAGCAGTTGCTATCATTTATCTTCAGTCTGATGCCTGAAATAGTGTCTTTGCTGAAGTTCTTTGGGTCTTGCTCCTAGTGAGACTGTGGGCTATCACATGTTCCCTTTCAAGAGGCAACTTTCAGATCCATGCAGGTTTGATTGGAGGAGACTGCAGGTACAGGTCTAGGCTACTCTCTGCATATAATTTTTGTTGGAAACAAATCCTATAGTCTCTTTATTTTATATCGGTAGAAAGCTGGCATTTAAAGAGCATGGTAGGCTGCAGGTTGCTTATTGAAGGTGACATAGTGGCACTAGGGATCACTATAACTCAAGTGTGGTCGTAGAAGTACTTGTAACATCCCTGTTTGTTCCATTTCCAGCTGATGCATCCTTTAGCATGGACCACAATTATCAACGCGAGGACCTTTTCTCTGCTAAATTCTGAGTGGTAGGTGGGTCAAAAGTACAGATTGTTGGAAATCATTTAGGAGAGAAAGATTATCTAGTGTTGTTAACTTTTTAAATAGAATGAAAAGTACATTTATTTGGAATCTAAGGATTGTAATTCAGGCCAGCTACTCTCAGATTAAAAATTCAAAAGGTGTTCTAAGAATGGACAAGACACTAGGATTTTATAGAGGCAAAGAAGATGAAAGTCGAAACCAGGCAACTAGCAATAATAGACAAGTATATCTATCCTTGCTCAAAAGCCTAGAGATAAGTTCACCCTTCCTCCAAAGCCTGAGCCTTTACTTTGGGTTTGCAGATAGAGGGAATATATAGAAAGTGTCTCAAGGGAATGTTTCCATTAGTGGCCGTTATTCATGCTGGTACCCACTGATACGTAGCAGAGTCCCCCAATCTCTGTGTGACCACCTTTCTCTGTTCTTTTGGTTTCAAAGTTTCTGAGGACAAGCAGTCCACCATTTTCTTGAGGTTTCTAGCACTTGAACGAAAAGTTTCCGCCCTCCACCCACCCCCCATTAACACAGGTATCTGGAATAATTGATGTAGGGTTTGGTAATAAGATCATAAAGAATTAAGTAATGGCTGAAATGTTATAAAAAGGTTAGTAAAAGTGATCTTTATCTGTCCTTTTAAGAAGTCAGTCTCATCCTTGTTGACTTCTTACAAAGTACATGACTTGGCCCAGTCCAAGGGTCAGATTCAGTTGATAACGATAATGAAGTGGGTTCTTGTTTTTCTGGTCCTATTTGATTATCCCTCCCATTGTGTTACTAACTAGTGTTAGAAAACAGTCTAATGATTAAGCCTCTATTTTGTCAAGAGTCTGCTTCTGGGCTGTGATCTTCACAAGTGCTTCTCAGCTTTGCTTTTCTTCCCTCAACCCTCACCCTTTGGCTTACACATGAAGCTCAAGAGGATCAAGAGCTGGGCTTCACACAGGTTTCTTAGACTCTGGTATTTCTGTCTTTCGTTACCAATAACTATATTTTCCTCCTGCAATGAGCTCTGAAGGTATCTTTTACTGTTTATTTATTTATTTATTTATTTTTGCCCAGAGAAATAGGTGCGGTTCCCTGAAGTAAAACTGAATATAGAGACTTCCCTAACCTGGGACCCGCCCTAATTTTGAGCTCTCAAGCTTGTGCATTCTGCAGCCTCTACCAAATCAATTGCAGTATAAGTGAGCGCACCATCACTGGGTCCGGTGTCCGTTCTGCAGCAGGTAAGCCTTAGTCCTTCCCTTCTATTTGGGCATGTGGCTTGTTCTGTGACCTCGGTTCTTTTAAGTAACTGCAAAAAGTTGTTGATTTTCAGTTATTCAGTTTTTCCTTTGTGTGATCGGAGAGTTGAATTCATGACCTTTCTATGACAGATGGGAAACCAATTAAGAGATCACTATTGTTTTTTTAAACTTTTAATTAACCTAACAGTGTCAAGTGTAATTTATTTAATGTCTTGGTGAATCACTCCATTTGTTACTTTTATTTCATAGTTTCTTATTATAGACTGGTAATTAATAATAATATCTCCTTGTGAGATACAATAACTTCCATACCCTCTATTATATGTGAGTTTATATTTCAACATCTACTCTGGACTCTGTGACTATACTGAAGTCAGTTAAAACCTATGTTTTTCCTAGATGTTGTACTTTTGATAATGCGTAACTATAAATTAGGCACACTAACAAATGAACAGCAATAACTAATGATAAAATAATTACAAATACCATAGTCACGGTCACAGTCCTCCCATTGTTCATCGATTTGCTCGAGCGGGCCCAGTAATGTCTCCATCGTGAGAATTGTTGTTACTGTGTTTGGCATATTGAGTACGTCACAGGTAGCTTGCCAGGCTTTGCCATGCGGGCAAGATACTCTCGGTAGCTTGCCAGGCTCTCTGAGAGGGGCAGAGGAATCAAACTCAGCTCGGCCGGGCCGGCTGCTTGCAAGGCAAATGCTCTACCACTGCGCTATCGCTCTAGCCATAATATAATGCAGTCTCTACATCTCAAAGTATATCATTTTACTATCATAATTTAAAAAAGAATTTATTTTATTTATTATTTATGTATTTATTTTTAATAAATCACCATGAGATACAGTTACGGACTTACAAACGTCTGTGATTATGTTTGTCATACAATGATTGAGTACCAATCGTTCCGCCTATGCCCGTTCTCCACCACCAATGTCCCCAGTATCCCTCCTGCCACCCCCCATTTCACCGCCCCCCCCCCCCGCCTCTGTAGCAGGCACCTTCCTTTTTACTCTCTCTCTCTTTTTTGGTGTTATAGTCAGCAAAACTGGACTGCTACATCAAAAAAATGCACTCAGATCTCTACCGAATACCATGTACTCTTGCAATTTTTTTGTAGAACAGGTCACAGATAACTAAAAGCACAGAAAGCAAAACCACAGATAAGGAGAAATTTCTATCGATTGTATCTTTATCCCCTGGGAATGGAAAGGAGGTCAGCAATCAGACAGAGCTGGTGTTTGCTGCAGATTCAGGAGCATTAATTGGGTAATAGCAATCCCCTAGTTACTCTGGTAGACCCAGAGTAAATTTGCTATTGTACCAGAGTAAATAAAACCTGACATACACATTTACAAATCGAACAATATGAAGGATGAAAAATAAAATATCCTAATAATAGAATGGGTGATCACGAACGCTATTTCTGTAAACAGGAAAACAATTTATTGAATCAAAACATATGCCTGTGCATTTCATATGAGGATCTCTAAACTCTTTCCCCTATTATGTTATTATTTTCCTCTCTTCAATCTTCCTGTCTCACTCTTCAGCTGTACCTCTTAGTCTCCCTCTTATTCTTAACACTTCCCTTTCTATGACCTTTATGGATGCAGCCTCTAAGATAGTCCCCAAAGACTTCTGCCTCTGTCATGCCCTCGTGTAATCCTCTCCCATCCCGGATGGGCTGGACCCACTGATTTACTTTTAATGAACAGAATAAAAAAAATATAGAGATGATTGTTTGGTCACATTCAGATTAGGTTATTAGTATTCCCTAGTTCAGTCTCGGTTGGGTTCTCTTGCCCTCTTGCTCTCAGACAAATCGGATACCCTATCTGAGTTTTAGTTAATGCCCTTGGCCTCTGTGGCCAGTAAGGAGGATCTGAGTTCAGAGCCTACCACCAGAGGGCGCCTGAAGCTCAAAAGTGTTTCACTAATAAAAATTAAAAAAAAAAAGTGACTCCTTCCATCCTGCTGTTAATAACCGCAGTTCCTGCCCGCAGTTTTCCTATTTTGAGGAAACAGAGTATGCGACTTTAATATTCACATAATAAGATTATAATAATTTCAACATCAGGAGCTATTTATTCTTCCGATTATGAACTGGATTTAAGAACTGATGTCCATATAAAAAGGGGAAAATTGAAGGGCTTAGGAATGTGACTCGGGGTTAGAGCACTTGACCTGCAGGTAGGAGGGAGGAAAGTTTGATCCTTGGCAGAGCTCTGCATTACCAAGTGGGATCCTTACTGCACTGCCACTGTGATGTCTTCCAGGACCCAAATTATGTATCTCTAGTGTCCTGCCACTAAGTGCATGAGCATCACAGCCGAGTGTGCAAGCAAATCAAATGTGTGACTCCCAAAATTGCAAGGATAGCACAAAAACAGCAATAAAATGGAGGGAGAAATTGAATATAATATATATATATATATATATATATATATATATATATAGCTTTTTGGATCACACCCAGTGATGTTCAGGGATTTCTCCTGGCTCTACACTCAGGAATCACACCTGGTAGTGCTGGGGGACCATATGGGATGCCAGGGATCGAACACAGGTCAGTTGCATGCAAGGCAAATGCCCTACCCACTGCACTATCGCTCCTGCCTGGAAATGAATATTTTTGTCTGCATTTTTTGTTGAAAGGTTGTCTCTCTGCTCGGGGGTCACTTCCACCAGTGTTCAGGGCACCATGTGGTACTGGGGACTGACTCTGACCCTCTCCTATGGAAAGTATAGGCTTAACCCACTTAGCTCTCTCTCCAGGCCAAAAAGTAAAACTTAAGAAACAAATATACAGGGTAAATTTGAACACAGAAGTTCACACAGAAAGAAAGGCATGTAAAGAGACACAGGGAAAGGATAGTTGTCTATAAGGAAAGGAGCCCGAATAGCCTGACTAACAGACTGCAAAAGGAATTAACCATGCAAGCCCCAACTTCCTCTGAAATGTCTGGCAGCCAGAGCAGGGAAACAAATTGATTCTGTGGTTAAGCTGCCCAGTCTGCAGAACTTTGACAAATGGATAGACATAGACTATTCACCCGAACCCCAGAAATACCTGCAGCATGGGTAGGCCATTATAATGCTTAATAGTGCTTTAAAATAATCCTGCAAAAATGGCAAGGTTTTCTGTAGTGATAAGTGCTGGGAAGAGTGTGATTTGTTGTGCTTGCCCTCTATAACGATCAGGATGTGCTCTATTTTCCAGGAATCCCAGTATGAATACTTCTCAGTTTCAAGTGACCGTGATAATTTTGGTTCTTTGCGTCTTAAAAGTCAACACGCAGGATACCTTTATTGCAGCGGTTTATGAGCATGCGGTGATATTACCCAATGAAACTCTCAGACCAGTATCCCATGAAGAGGCCTTGGTATTAATGAACCAAAATCTGGATCGTTTGGAGGGAGCAATCACATCTGCAGCCACTCAGGTACCACCCTCCAGGTTGTAGTCTTCTGGAATGAGAGAGGGAGGGGTCTGAGGATTCAGCGACCCTGGGGAGGTTAATTATCTTCTGGGGTAACACATGCACCAGGGTGCCTAAGAGCCTTGTTTTACAGTCACAGTCCACCCTCCCTCCCTATCAAAGTTGTTGGAGCAAGGATATTAGGACATTTGCTTAGAATTGAGAGCAAAGCTTAGAGATAAGGGTCCTGCTTATCTTTAAGGGGCAGCTGATTTGAGAGACTTTCCGCAAATTCTACAGTTTTGTTGCCTCTTTCCTGCTACTGATGGAGGGTGGACAGTAAATGATGCAGGGATCTTGTACTATTAAGAGTTTTAGTGAGGGTGGTCAGAGAGATAGTTCAGGAGATGGGAGCTTGCTTTGCACTGCACTGACCTGAATTTAATTCATGGCACATCATATGGTCTCTGTAGCCTTCCGCAAGTGAACTCTGAGTGTAGAATCAGAAGTAAACCCTGGGTACCACTGAGAAGCCCCCCCCCCCCCCATATATATATTATTGAATCACCATGGCATATAGATACAAAGATTTCATATTTGAGTTTCAGTCATACAATGATCCAACACCCAATCTCCACCAATGCACATTTTCCACCACCAATGTCCCCAGTATCCCCCCTCCCCCCAAATCCCAACTCTTCCCCCTACATCTCTGGCAGACAATTTCCCCCATACAAGTCTCACAATGGAGACATTACTGGTGCCCACTCAAGCAAATCAATGAACAACGGGAGGACAGTGCTACAGACAGTGCTACTCTCTCTCTACTTTTGGCAACCCAAAAATATTTAAAAAATAAAATAAAAATGAAGAGCATTAGTGGCCTCGATATACTTTTGTGCTCTTAAGAGTTTGCTATTTTAGGATGGGAGGGGGCAAGTTTTTGAAAGTTTTTTGAGAATAAAACCTAGACACTTAAACTGTAGCTACAGTTTGTTTTTAAAAACTTTAACCTGTATTTATGCTTTATTTTATGAGTTAAATTATCTCTGTTAATGCTTATAACTTCTTTTTTTTTGGCTTTTTGGGTCACACCTGGTGATGCACAGGGGTTACTCCTGGTTTTGCACTCAGGAATCACCCCTGGCGGTGCTCAGGGGACCATATGGGATGCTGGGAATCAAACCCGGGTCAGCTGCATGCAAGGCAAACACCCTACTGCTGTGCTATTGCTCCAGCCCCAATGCTTAATAACTTTTTGATTTGACTGAAACACCCTAAGTTTGGTTTGAGGGAACAGAGTTTAAGTAAGCTATTCATAGATCGCGAAAGACATTTAGAGGATCCTTAGTCACACATGAAAACACAGGACATACAACTATTTATGTGGTAGGACATGCATTGTTACAAATCAGAAATTTTCAGAGTTTCAAAGAATTCTTTTTTTCACTCTTAGTCAAACTATCGTGCCAAAGGTCACAGCATATTTCAGGGTGACTCTTCCAAGGGAAGGTCATACAGGCAATACTTCTGTGCCCAGCTTATTTCAGGTAGCCCTCCTCAGAGACAGGAACAATGTTTACTGGCTATGGAACAGAGAAGGTGGGAGCAGAGGACGACATGAAACAGCAATCCTAAGTGTGTCCAGACACAACAAAGGGTCAGAGTTCAGGCAGGGGGAATGATTTCGCAAAGAGCTAGGGTTACAGTTCAAGCCTGCAGTGATTGGCAAAACTCTGGATAGCCTGGAAAATATGAATGTCTAAAACAATGAGAAGTTAGGAAGAAATGAGTAATATGGGGTTAGAAAATGAAGGTGGTTGACAAAATAAATTTTTGGCAATCAAATTCTGAAAATACAAAAGAGATTAAAAAGATAGCACTGGGAAATCAAAGTGCCACTCAGAACCAAGTTTCTCTAACAATCACCCTGTTGACTCTTTGCTAACTTGAGAATCTATTCTCAAAATTTTTCACTTAGGGTGCGAAGATCATTGTGACTCCTGAGGATGGCATTTACGGTACAAGATTCAACAGGGAATCCATCTATCCATACTTGGAGGACATTCCTGATCCTCAAGTGAACTGGATCCCCTGTAATAATCCCAGAAGGTAAAGAAAAAGTATTGAAATTCAATTATAAGCATGAAGTAATTGTACCTAGGAAAACTTTGTAGATGACAGTACATAAGATGATAAGTTCTACTGAGAGATCACTGACCTTAGTCAGCACAGAGGGACAGAGACAAGTAAAGTGAAGAAATTGAAGAAGTTTATTGGGATGTGCCCTGGGTGAAATCTGTGAACCTCTGGCAAGGCTGGAGTAGAGGCTAAGTGGGATTTTAAATTGTCTTGGGCAGGAAAAGGGACCAGAGACCAGTGGAACCAGTGTGTTTGGTCTGGACTTCCGCTTTCTGTAGGAGTTAATGTGAGGAAGCATGGAATGCAGCCTGGAGTCTTCCTGGAGCCAGATGGGCCCTGAATCCTGTCTTCGGTGCTGGGTGGCAGGGTGATTTTTTTTTCTTCTTTTGCTTTTTGGGTCACACCCAGCGATGCTCAGGGGTTACTCCTGGCTTTGCACTCAGGAATTACTCCTGATGGTGCTTGGGGAACCATATGGGATGCCGGGGATTGAACCCGGGTTGGCCGTGTGCAAGATAAATGCCCTACTCACTGTACTATCACTCCGACACCAAACAGGGAGATTTTTTATTTCAGGAATGTTGCTATCTCATCAGGAGGTGGCCATTTGGTCCTGAGCAAACCTTACAGTAAGTTTTATACAATACGTTTCAAGAATACAATTAATTTTCATTTCTGAATAGATAAGCAAATGTAAGTGATAAAATCATACAAAATAGTCCAGAAATGTAACAAAGAAATCACCACATCCAATAAACGTATATTTCTGTGGACACAATGAATTTAGGGAAATAAAAATATCATTTGTTTAGGGTTACAGGTTAGTTGGAAAGTGAGAGAACCGGATTCAAACTCTTTTTCAATCTTCTTCCTTTACAGTGAATAGAAAATTCTTTGACTCTGTGAGTTTATAATTTGAAACTCTGAAAAATGGAAAAGTAAAATCACATGTCAGTTCTGTATTTATACTTTTTCCTTCTTATTAATAAGATAATTATATGATTTTGCATATGAAACCCTTAAAACTTAATCTTATTGTTAGGAGGTGATATGTTTATGGGTAAGATCATGTCTAGAATAAAGAAACATGAAGTGTAATTAAATTGGCACTAATACTTTTAATAGAAACAAAACAATAGCATAAATCTATAGTCTCAAATGTTAAGTATCATACTTCTTTTAAAATGTACCATTTAAAAATCATGAGCCTTTTTACAAAGAACCACTCACAGAATCATACTACTTATAAAAGATACCTTAATTGTAACAAAATTCAATATTATTTGACTTAGTCTTCTACTTATTTCTTTTGTTTTGTATTAGAAAATGTTTTATTTAGCATTTCTTATGTAAGGCCTTTGGGATTTTGAAGTTTATTTTTTTCTTTCTTTGTTTGTTTGGAAGATACTGGTAATGTTCATGGCTCACTCCTGTCTCTACAGTCTGGGATCACCTCTGGCAAGGTTTGGAAGACCATATAGGGTGCAGGGAGTTGAACCAGATTTGGTAACCTGCGATAGTAGGGCTGGAGTGATAGCACAGCCAGTCGGGCGTTTGCCTTGCACGTGGCTAACCAGGGCGACCGTGGTTCAATTCCTTTGCCCCTCTCAGAGAGCCCGGCAAGCTACTGAGAGCCTGGCAAGCTACCCATGACGTATTGGAAATGCCAAACATAGTAACAATTGTCACAATGGAGACATTACTGGGCCGGCTTGAGCAGATTGATGAACAATGGGAGAACAGTGCTACAGTGCTTGGTAACCTGCGAGGAAAAAAAAAAAAAACAGATTTTCCCTACCTGCTTTATTATTTCTCCAGCCCCATACCTTTGGTTTTTAAAGGACAAGTGCACTGTTTTCCTTCCATTATGAATTGACTTCAATTGTTTCTAAAGGGAAGGTCTTTTCCTAGAACAAAAATTTTAAAGATCTCCTGAAAATTTCCACCATGATAGTCCACTTTACAGAGATTTATTTTTTTCCCCCTTTGTTTCCATTGAGCTAGAAAGAAAATGTCATTAGCTCAATGGAATTTTCTTTCTTCACCTTCAGTCATTTCTTCAACAAAAGTTTTAAAAACCAATATGTCCAGATCCTATTCTGGGCCATATAGTAAACAAAACTACAGTTTTCTTCTCATGGGGCTTATAGTACAGTATGGAGAGATGATTAACTAAAAAATAATATATCTGACTATACAGTAATCTATCATGATATGCAGGTATATGATATAGAGAAAAAATGGAACAGGAAACATGAAAATTGTGGAACCACAGAGGGCTTAAAATTTTAGGTCAAGGGAACCATCCTTCCCTAGCTGGAATTCTGCATCTCAATAGTTTTCCTGCTCTGAGATGGGTCTTTTGTGTCAAAGGCCTCCTTGCCTTTGGGATGGCTTAGGTTTTTTTTTTTTTTTAACATTTTAAATTTTTTATTTATTTTTTATTTTTATTAGTGAAACACCATGAGGTACAGTTGTTGACTTACAAATTTTTGTGCTTGGGTTTCAGTTATACAATGATTGAGTACCCATCCCTCCACCAGTGCCCATTCTCCACCCCCACCAATCCCAGTATCCCTCCCACCCTCCCACCCCCCATCCCCCCCTGCCACTGTGGCAGGGCATTCCTTTTTTTTTTTTTTTTATGGTAGATTTTATTTTTTTTTTATTTATTTTTTTATTTTTTTCCCCTTTATTTTATTTTATTTTTTTTTAAAGTTGTAGATTTACAATTTTTTGTGCTTTGGTTTCAATTATACAATGATCAGATACCCATCCCTCCACCAGTGCCCATTTTCCACCACCATGGATAATATCCCTCCCACCCCCATCCCCCCATCCCCCCGTCTCTGTGGCAGGGCAATCCCCTGTGTTCTCTCTCTCCTTTTGGGTGTTGTGGTCTGCAAAAGAGGCATTGAGTGGCAAACATGTTCAGTCCATAGTCTACTTTCGACATGCATCTCCCCTCCTGGGAGGATCCTCCAAACATCCTTTATTTGGTGCTCCCTTCTCTATCTGAATAGCCCTTTCCTCTAGGATACCCGGCTGGCCTCTAAGTTATGGAGTAATCCTCCTGGTGCTGATCTCAGCTATTCTTGGGTATTAATCTCATACTTTGTTACTTTATATCCCCCAGATGAATGCAATCTTTCTATGTCTATCCCTCTCTTTCTGACTCATTTCGCTTAGCATGATACTTTCCATATTGTACCACTTGTATGTAAATTTCATGACTTCATCTTTTCTAAGAGCTACATAGTACTCCATTGTGTAGATGTACCAAAGTTTCTTTAACCAGTCATCTGTTCTTGGGCATTCAGGTTTCTTCCAGTTTCTGGCTATTGTAAAGAGGGCTGCAATGAACAAACAAGTGCAGATGTCACTTCGACTATACATTTTTGCCTCTCTGGGATATATTCCCAGGAGTGGTATTGCTGGGTCAAATGGGAGCTCAATTTCTAATTTTTTGAGAATCGTCCATACTGTTTTCCAGAAGGGCTGAACCAGTGGACATTCCCACCAACAGTGAAGGAGTGTCCCTTTCTCGCCACATCCACGCCAGCATCGGTTGCTTTTGTTCTTTTGAATGTGGGCCAGTCTCTGAGGTGTGAGATGGTATCTCATTGTGGTTTTGATCTGCATCTCCCTGATGATTAATGATGTAGAGCATTTTCTCATGTGCTTTTTTGCCATTCGGATTTCTTCTTTGAGAAAGTTTCTGTTCATTTCATTGCCCCATTTTTGGATGGGGTTGGATGTTTTCTTCTTGTGGAGTTTAACCAGTATTTTGTATATCCTGGATATCAACCCCTTGTCAGATGTGTATTCGGCGAATATCCTTTCCCATTCTGTAGACTGTCTTTGTATTTTGGTCACTGTTTCTTTGGAGGTGCAGAAGCTTCTTAGTTTAAGATAGTCCCATTTATCTATCTCTGTTTTCACTTGCTCGGCCAGTGGCGTGGCATCTTTGAAGATACCATTAGCTTCAATGTCATGGAGGGTTTTGCCAACTTTATCTTCAATGTACCTTATGGTTTCTGGTCTGATGTTGAGGTCTTTAATCCATTTTGATCTTACTTTTGTACATGGTGTTAGGCAGAGTTCTGAGCCTATTTTTTTGCATGTAGCCGTCCAGTGAAGGGCATTCCCTTTTGTTCTCTCTCTCCTTTTGGGTGTTGTGGTTTGCAAAAGAGGAATTGAGTGGCAATCATGTTTGGTCTATAGTCTACTTTTAGCATGTATCTCCCATCCTGGGCAGATCTTCCCAATACCCTTTATTTGGTGCTCCCTTCTCTACCTGAGTTGCCTTTACCCCTAGAGTGTGCGGCTGGCCTCCAAGCCATGTAGTAAACCTCCTGGTATTTATCTCGGCTATTATCTTGGGAACGTAAAGTAATAAAATAGGAGACTAACACCCAAGAATGGCTTAGGTTTTAATCACTCTTTTCCCCCAAGATAAGTCTTACAAGCCTCCCTTCTAGCCAATCACATCTCCCATCTTCCTTCCTGCAAAAGGTTAATTTAGATATTGAACACTTTGCAAATAAACATAAAATATAATTTATTTCTCTTCCTTTATTTCCCAGTAGCCCCAAGAGTCTGCACATTTTAAGGACATAGATAATATTATGGATTACAGGCAGATTTAAGGCTTATACATTAAACTCCAAATCTGGACTTGTGTTCTAATTGAAAGAAAAGTGAAGGTTTTCCTGGTCATACTAAACAACCTGGGCTAGAGCGATAGCACAGCGGGTAGGGTGTTAGCCTTGCACGCAGCCGACCTGAGTTCGATTCCTCCGCCCCTCTTGGAGAGCCCAGCAAGCTACCAAGACTATCTTGCCCTCACTGCAAAGTCTGGCAAGCTACCCATGACGTATTCGATATGCAAAAAACAGTAACAACAAGTCTCACAATTTGTTGTGAGACGTTACTGGTGCCCATTCAAGCAAATTAATGAACAGCAGGAGGACAGTGCTACAGTGCAGTGTTACTAAACAATACATGGACTGTAACTTAAATAAAACATTAGAATATATGATATACTTTAAAGATTAATAGATAGGAAGAAAATACATAATAGAACTGCTTCAGAAACCCCCAAAACTAGACTTTTATTTTGTGTACCTAGTCTAGCATTCAGATAATATGATAAAAATACTAGAGGTAATTATGTTTTAAGTGTTTAGATAACTCGAACGGACCCAGTACCTCTCGAGCAAATCGATGAACAACGGGAGGACCGTGACCGTGACCGTGTTTAGATAACTAATTGAAGCAGATGTAGGGAAATCATTTTATGGTCATTCTGTGTTTAAATATAGTCAAGACATTTTATATGTGGTTTTCCATCATTCTTGGGCTTTTGCAAGAATGTGTTGTATAGGTGGTTGCTGTAGTTTTGCCTCTAATTAATTGTACACATTTGCTTGCAAATCTGAAGGTCAAAATTAATACTCAAAGAAAATATTCATTATTATTGCCAGCAGAGGGCACCACATTTTCATTCATTGAACATTTACATTAGCTTGCTCAGCCTTTCTCTTCTGGTCAGCCCTGACAGGAAACCCTCTTTTTTGTAATAACAGGGATAGTCCTTAAGAACATTATTATTATTATTATTATTTTGGGTCACACCCGGAGATGCACAGGGGTTACTCCTGGCTCTGCACTCAGGAATTACCTCTGGCGGTGCTCAGGGGACCATATGGTATGCTGGGAATCGAACCCGGGTCGGCTGCGTGCAAGGCAAACACCCTACACGCTGTGCTATTGCTCCAGCCCCAAGAACATTATTTTTAATAAGATGAGTGCGACAGAAAAGAGAGAAGCTTTATGACCTCGTTTACATGTAGTTTGAAAAAATACTGAGCTTGCAGAAACAGAGAGAACAGTGGTTGCCAGGGACTAAAGATAGGGGAAATAAGGTGATATAGGGCAAAGGGTAGTGTTGTGATTTATAGCAAGAACAAACTCTGGGCACTTAGGGTAGAGTTTGCTGATTTTTTTTAACCATGCTTTTTTCTTTGAGAAAGGTGTTATGAAAACAGATTTTAAATGTTCTCACCATAACAACAAATGCAAAATGGTACTTTTATGAGGTGAAGTAGTGTAGACCATACTTTTCCTCAAAATACATACATAAACCATAAACCATCATATTTAACATTCTAAATTTACATGATGTTATTATGTCAATTATTTTTCAATAAGGATGGGGGGGAAAGGACAGTCCTTACTTATTTTTCTCTCCCAGTCAGACCCTACCAACCATAACTCTACCTTCTGTCTCTTATGAATGTGACAGTTCTAACTACCTCACTTACATAGAATTATTCAGTATTGATCTTCTTGTCTTTTTCCCTTAGCAAAAGGTGATTAAGGATCATCCATGCTGGATATTGTATGTGTCTGAAATCCCTTCCCTTAAAGACTAAATAATATTCTTGGAATATTACACATTTTATTTATCCATTCTTCTATCAGTGGACACTTGGATTGCTTCTTACTTTAAGCTAATATGAATAAATCTATGAACATAAATATGTAATGTATATTAGAGACCCTAGTTTTTTTTGCTATGTACGCAGAGTGCAATTGCTGGATTATATGATAGTTTTATATCTACATTTTTAGAAATCATCAAATTGTTGCACTATTTTACATATATACTATCAGTACCCTGGGCTGGAGCGATAGCACAGTGGGTAAGGCGTTTGCCTTGCACAAGGCCAACCCGGGTTTGATTCCTCTGTCCCTCTCGGAGAGCCCGGCAAGCTACCGAGAGTATCCCGCCCGTACGGCAGAGTCTGGCAAGCTCCCCATATCGTATTTGATATGACAAAAACAATAACAAGTCTCACAATGGAGACGTTACTGGTGCCCGCTCGAGCAATTTGATGAACAACGGGATGACAGTGATACAGTGTTACTATCATTACCCTACCTAGGGTTCTGATTCTTCCTCACCCTCACCAATTTGTTTTTTGGGGTTTTTTTTGTTTGTTTTTGTTTGATTTGTTTTTAATAATAGTCATCCTATAGTATATGAAGTATTATTTCATTATGGTTTCAATCTCCATAATAAATAGTAGTCTTGAATAAGTACTTTCGAGTACTTATTATGGGTAGGAGGAGTGTTTATTATGGGTAATTGCAACTGTGCTAAAGAGCTGAAATTCATGAAATTCACTGCACTTGTCTCTTACCCTTTCTGGAAGTTGTAAACCTTCAGCTCTACTCCAATTTCTGAAATTAACAAATCAAACATTCTGCCAGTGCAGATGGGGGGAATATTTTTGGATACATTTTTCCTGCAAGGCATGGATTTAATTATAGTAGTAGATGTATATCTTTGACCTATAATATCTATAAGATATGGTAGATTTTGTAAGATGAATGCATCACTGAGGCTATGCTTATAAAAATATAAATAATTTTATCATTCAATATTGTGATAAGTGCTATAAAAATACATAATCCTAATGATTATCCTAGAATAATTTTTTGCAATCAAATTTTTCAAAGCTTTAACTTTCTCTTGTTAGTTTGAAAGTAGAAAGTGGTGGCAAGGTCAACCTTAAGTCAACCTGCAGCAAATTATAAAGCATTAGCTTTCTCTGAGCTCTCTTTTTGTTTCAATCTTTCTTTCCTAGCTATTGTTATTTAGAGTTTACTTTTGTATATATCAAATAATAGATGCAGGCAATCATCACTCTGAGAAATAAGCTTGATGTTTTTTTTTTCTTATAATGAATGCATAACAGATTTGGCCGTACCCCAGTACAAGAAAGACTCAGCTGCCTAGCCAAGAACAACTCTATTTATGTTGTGGCAAATATTGGAGATAAGAAAACATGCAATGCCAGTGATCCTCAGTGCCCCCCTGATGGTCGTTACCAATACAACACTAATGTTGTGTTTGATGCTCAGGGTAAGCTGGTGGCACGCTACCATAAGGTGAGAAATCATATGTCTTGCCCAAACTTCCTTATTTCTTTTGCCTGTGGCATGTATATCTACTTATCTACTAAATATAGTTAAGAGAACTGTTAGGAATGTATTTCCCAATGATAACATTGTTGGAAAAGGCATTTAATTTGCTTCAATTAACATAAGTTTTCTCAGTTTAAATTTAAAATATGGCAGAGTATTAAGCAGAGTATAATAATATATTCATAGATTATATTGTTCTCTTAGAAGATAAATGCTTGATTCTCAGGAAACTTGGTGGCATGACATTATAAGACATGATCAATTTGCAAACAATTCAATTGCTGAATGCTTAGCAAAAAAAAAAAGGCATGGGGAAAGATTGTTGTTAATACTGAACAGAGAACAAAGCATTTGAATAAAAACAGAGTAGAACAAAGCATAGAAAGGAGTGAATTATTGAGTATTTTAAGAGATTAAAGTAATTTGTTGTATATTCAGAAACAAAAGTTTGTTGTGTGTGAAAGGAACTAGAAATATGCTCTACCACTTGAACTATATCACAGCATAGGACAGCAGCATAGAATAGCCTTTATTCACATAATAGTTATATTCTGGGCTTAGAGAAGCTATTTTATTCTACTCTACCGTCTTATAAAATTTGAGGAGGTCTTAATAAATGTAATTTTGAGGTATATTTTCATAAAATATAGAAATTAAACGAAGCTCCAAGTAACTGAGTAATCTCTGATTCTCTAACATGCTTTTCCTCTGAAGTTGGTTGTTTTACTAAAATGGACTCTGCTAAAAAGATGAGTTTGCCTTTTCAGACACAGTTATGTCCAGGTCAGTTTCTTAAATGAGACTTTGCTCTTCTTCCTCTTCTGTTTACTGCAGCAAAACCTTTTCATGGGTGAAGACCAATTCAACACACCTAAGGAGGCTGAATTTGTGACTTTCAACACTTCCTTTGGAAAATTTGGTCTTTTCACATGCTTCGATATTCTCTTTCATGATCCTGCTGTTACCCTGGTAAAAGACTTCCACGTGGACTCTATTGTCTTCCCAACAGCTTGGATGAATGTTTTGCCACATTTGACAGCTATTGAATTTCACTCAGCTTGGGCAATGGGCATGGGGGTCAATTTTCTTGCCTCAAATTTACATAATCCCTCAAGAAGAATGACAGGTAATGTATAACCTTGAAGATGTATAAAAGGCCCTACCATTGATCATCGATTTGCTCGAGCGGGCCCAGTAACGTCTCCATTGGAGACTTTGTTGTTACTGTGTCTGCCATATCGAATACGTCACGGGGAGCTTGCCAGGCTCTGCCGTGCGGGCAAGATACTCTCGGTAGCTTGCCGGGCTCTCCGAGAGGGGCAGAGGAATCGAACTCGGGTCGGCCATGTTGGCTGCGTGCAAGGCAAACGCCCTACCGCTGTGCTATCGCTCTAGCCCGAAGATGTATAAACCTAGAGAAATAAAAAGAGCAAATAAATTTAAAATATCTTTTTTCTAGTTAGGATGTTCCCTTAATATAATGTTTCAATGATAATTTTTTAATTGTCTTGCTGATAACCTGGTCCAAATTATTTGAAATTTAAATTGCTCTGTAGATTTAAGTCCATTTGAGTTGAATGTATGCTCTTTCTGATTTTCAAGATTTATGTGAGACTTCTTGGCAGATATCTTGCAATCAGGATCTGCTGAATTTCCTCTCAGCTATCTGTTCACATATTTGTGAGCACATTTTACTGAGATAGATAGAAACCAAGAGACTAGAATGACAGTAGAATTTAAGATAACATTAAATTTGTAATCTCTTTTCACTTTCCAGTTTTAAATACCATTTCTGATTTATTACTTTCAGGAAGTGGCATTTATGCACCTGATTCTCCCAAAGCATTTCATTATGATATGAAGACAAATGAAGGAAAACTCATCTTGTCTCAATTGAGTTCCCACCCATACCGCCCAGTTGTTGAGAACTGGTCTTCCTATGCCAATGGTGTAAAAGAGTTTCCAAGAGGAAATGAAGAATTTAAAGGCACTATCTTTTTTGATGAATTCACTTTTGTAAAGCTTGCGGAAATAGCAGGAAATTACACAGTTTGTCAGAAAGATCTCTGCTGTCATCTCAGCTACAAGATGTCTGAGAAAAGATCAGATGAAGTTTATGTTCTAGGGGCATTTGATGGACTACATACTGTGGAAGGGAGCTATTATTTACAGGTAATGATTACTTGGGTAACAGAGGAGTTATCAGATAAAGGAGAATACCTAATTAAATTTGAGCTGCAAATGAGCAAAGAATTATTTTTATTATTGAGTATTTAGAGCGATAGCACAGTAGATAGGGCGTTTGCCTTGCACGCAGCCAACATGGCTGACCCGAGTTCAATTCCTCCACCCCTCTCGGAAAGCCCAGCAAGCTACCAAGAATATCTTGCCAGCATGGCAAAGCCTGGCAAGCTCCCCGTGACATATTTAATATGCTAAACACAGTAACGTGAAGTCTCACAATGGAGACGTTACTGGGCCCACTTGAGAAAAATGATGAACAATGGGAGGATAGTGACAGTGATTAGAGTATCTCACTTTTAATAGGTGGTATTTATGCATGTTCAATTTTTCTATTTATTTAAAATGCAAATTTAGTTGCTCATTTGTATTTTTATTTGCTGAAACTTGCCATCTTGGATGTTATTTCAGTTTATACTGGTTGGGCAAAGGCAGAACATGACCAGCTATTTATTTACATGACCAGAGTTCAAAATAACATAGAAATACACAAAATAACATAGTAGTACATTTTTAATGGATAATTAACATTTGACATTTCCTGCCTAAATAAATTTGCTCATTTTTCCCTTGAACATTTTCCATGTTCACAAATGCCTACCTTATTTTATAATATTTTGTTACTATATGCTAAATATTCTATTAGCATTTGTCCTTTTGACATTCATTGAGTGCCTCCTATATTCCAGCAGTATAATGGTTCTAATTGCATAAAATGAGTAAGTATAGGCTTTGTATTGGAGGACTTTAGTGACATATTCCAATAGTCTATTTCAGTATAGGTTGGCATACGATGCAACATAGAAAGCATATTCTATCAAGGAACTTTACTGAAACTAATTTAGGATCTAGGGAATTTTTTTTGAAACATGACACATGAACTGAAGAACTTACGCTATTGACCAGGTGGGAAAGAGTGTGTGGTCAACTCTGAATAAAGTAAAGAAAACGGGCATTTATGTGGATAATGAAATCATAAGTATGAAAGGAAGAGAAGGTATTGGTGTTCTCAAGGTATAATCCTTAAAAGCAAGGATTAACTGAGGATGAACCTAGAGGCAGAATCATAACCAAAGGATCCTTCCTGTCAAGATTAGGATACCATTTTTTTCAGTCATGATCATCTGTTCCAAGACGTTTAGCTAAAAAATTATCTGATAGCTTAAAAAATGATCTGATAGGATTCACTTTTGTGTAGCATTGTGGATGATAGATTTAGGAACAAGTAGAATAGATTAGATATTGAAATAGTCATATTGAGTCCTAGGCCAGGATTATATTAGTTGGATTATATTAGAGGATGTTATGGTTTCAAGAGGTTTTAAGAAAAAAAAATGACACAGTAACAACAAAGTCTCCAATGGAGACGTTACTGGGCCCGCTCGAGCAAATCGACGATCAACGGGAGGGCCTTAGACCTTAGTAGTTCAATTGATATGGAACAGGAAAGGAAACAAAGATTTTAGAATGTATTTGGTTTCTGATCAGAGTAAAGGGCTGACGTTATGGCCCTGATGGAGAAGAGGAGCATATTGGTGGCAGTGGAGAGATGCTCAGTTCAGTTTTGGCCATATCTATCTATCTATCTATCTATCTATCTATCTATCTATCTATCTATCTATCTATCTCTATCTCTATCTATCTATCTCTATCTATCTATCTATCTATCTATCTATATCTATATCTCTATCTATATCTATCTATCTATCCATCCATCTATCTATCATCCATCTATCTATCTATCTATCTATCTAGATACCTGTCTTCTGAGAACTTTATATTGTGAGGTATTAATATATCTAAGTTTTGCATTTAAATAGCTATGTAGGAAAATGTAGCCCATTAAAAACCTTTCTGTCCTGCTTAGACACAAAATAAGTGACTTTTGCAGGTTACATGGTAGCTTCAAATCAACTGTCCTCCCGTAGTTCATCGATTTGCTCAAGCAGGCCCAGTAACATCTCCATTGCGAGACTTCTTATTACTGTGTTTGACATGGCTTTGTTGTGCAGGCGAGATACGCTCTGTAGCTTGCTGGGCTCTCAGAGAGTGGCAGAGGAATTGAACCCAGGCCGGCCGAGTCGGCTGCATGCAAGGCAAACGCCCTACCCACTGTGCTATCGTTCCAGCCCTCAAATCAACTAAGGGGTTTATTATAAATGTAATACTCCTCCATCTTATAAAATAGCAATAGCACTGTAGCACTGTCCTCCCATTGTTCATCGATTTGCTCAAGCAGGCATCAGTAAATTCTCCATTTTGAGACTGTTTTTGGCATATTCAATATGTCACAGGGAGATTGCCAGGCTCTGCCATGTAGGCAGGATACTCTCGGTAGCTTGCTGGGCTCTCTGAGAGGGATAGAGGAATCAGGAGCAGATAGCACAGCAAGTAGACGTTTGCCTTGCACTCCATCGACCTGGGTTCGATTCCCAGCATCCCATATGGTTGAGCACCCATGGGCACCACCAGGAACAACCCCTGTGCAATGCCTGGGTGTGACCCCCCAAAAATATGTAATAAAATAAAGATTTTAAAAGTCTCAATTAAGATGAAGTATATCAAGCTCTTCAAAGTCAAAGCATTGCAAACTTGAAACAATAAGCGTATTGTTCATAGTCATAGTTTGAAGATCGGTTTCTTCATACAGTTTGTAACCTGTTTAGCAGTAAATTGCAGAAATCATTAAGTTCTGAAGTCTTTATTTTAATTACAAGCTACTTAGCTATTCAGCAATAAACTAATGTAGTCTAACGAAGTGTAGTTATTTTTACCAAAAAAACCCTATTTTAATGTAAATAAAAATATCTATTTTTTTTGGTAAAGAAGTGTTACAGTTACTTTTCTTAGAATTCTGTACTTTTTAAATTACTTTTTAGGTTTGTACTTTGCTGAAGTGTAAAACAACAGACTTAGTCACTTGTGGCAGCTCCGTGGAAACTGCTTCCACCAGATTTGAAATGTTCTCCCTCAGCGGCACTTTCAGAACTCAATATGTCTTCCCTGAGGTTCTGCTGAGTGAAGTTAAGCTTGCACCTGGAGAATTCCAGGTAAGTATCTTTACTTAATATTGCCATGCCATTTCATGGACAAAGAAGTAAAGAATTTCTCTCTCTCTCCTCTCTCTCTCTCTCTCTCTCTCTCTCTCTCTCTCTCTCTCTCTCTCTCTCTCTCTCTCTCTCTCTCTCTCCCCCTACCTTACACAAGTTCTTACAAATGCCATAAAAATCTTCAGTTGAGAAGGATCAGTCCTACTAGATGAAGCCCATTAGCATTTATAAAAAATACCTGGTTACATTTGTGGTTGAACAACTGCACTCTTGCATGCAGTGAAATACACATACTAAATCAGACACTCTTAAGTACAACTGAACGAATGAGATTTTTTTTTGCAGTTAGAAGCAATTACTGAACCCATGTACGAAAGCAAAGAATTATATACTGTACTGTTAAAGTTTTGGAGTCAGCTGATACAAATCATGCGTTTTTTAAAATTGCGAGTCACAAATAAGTATCAAAATTAAAAGCAAAAATTATAGAGTTAGAGATGTAATCTGGGCCCATAGATTTGATCCTTGGCACCCTATATGGTCCCAAGCATGGTCAGGAATGATCCCTGAGCACACAGCCAGGAGTAAGCCCCGAGAATCACTGAGTCTGACCCCAAAACAAAACAAAACAAAATTTACAGCGTTAAGATTTAACTACTAGGAGTTTAAAGGGAAGTGAAAATGGGATGAGGCACAGGGCAGCAATCTGAGTGAATCTTGAAAGGACAAAGATCAAGGACGAAGAGAACAGTGAGTCTGTGCTCAAAATACTAGGGGAGAGTTGCACCAGAGTTTTAATGTGTGTTGTGAGGCTGAATATTCAAAGCAGACCCAATCAACCTTTTGTTGCTGTCTTTTCCTTTAGGTGTCACGTGATGGACGCTTGTTCAGTCTGAAGCCACTTTCTGGACCTCTGCTATCAGTGACTTTGTTTGGGAGGTTGTATGAGAGGGATGGGGATGAAATATTTTATAACTCAGGCTCTAGCGTGAAGAGTAATGCTTCTGGTTATACATTTTATGTACTCATTTTAGTGGAATATTTATGTCTTTTCTCTTTTATTTTACATAATTAAAGAATTAGGCTAAGAAGAGTGTCTCTGTGATTTGGTAATGGCTATGATCCCTTATATAGAAATGCATTTATCTGGTGCATAAGTAGGGTGCTTGCTTGCACAGAGCTAATGTGGGGGTGGATCCCAGTAACACAATATGTTCTCCCAAGCCCCACTGAGAATAATCTTTGAGTGCAGAGTAAGGAGTAAGACCTGAGCACTAGCCAGTATGATCTCCTTCCCCAAAAGGTGTTTGTCCATCTATATTTTTATTCACACACACACTCGCACATGCCAGATATAATGACAAATATTAGGAAGTTAAATATCTGTAGCACTGTAGCACTGAGCTCCCATTGCTCATTGATTTGCTCGAGTGGGCACCTCTAACGTCTCACAACAAATTGTGAGATTTGTTGTTACTGTTTTTGGCATATTGAATACATCACAGCTAGCTTGCCAGGTTTTGCTGAGCGGGCATGATGCGCCCAGTAGCTTGCTGGGCTCTCTGAGATGGGCAGAGGAATCAAACCCAGGTCGGCCATGTTGGCCGCGTGCAAGGCAAACACCTTACCAGTTGTGCTATTGTTCCAAACGATATTTTACAGAAATTTATTATTCTGTAAAAGAGAATAATAAATGTATATTCCATTTATTCTTTTTTCCTCTAGTTTTTTTTTCTAGTTTTCTTTTGGGGGGGTGGGGGTGGGGAGTGGCCATATCCAGCAGTGCTCAGTCTTACTCCTGGTTCTGAATTCAGGAATAAATCCTAGCAGAGTTTTAGTGATTATATGGGGTTCTGAGTACCAAAACCTGGCCCACAAAAGCAACCTTATCCTCTGAACTAGCCCTTTGATTTTAGTTTTTTTGGTAAGAATTAAGTCAGTTAATTCATTTGAGATCACACATTTCTGGTCCATCAAAAGCAAGTATGCAGGTCAGCTCTTATAGTTATAGACAACTGCTAGATTAAAACCAATTGTGATGCTCTTTTTTAAAAAAAAATCATAATACTTCTAACTGTTCAAAGTGCAAACATTTATTAATGCTCTGTCACATTGCATATTTCAACTTGGAAACCAGAGACGTCAACTTCATTGGCTCTGAGCTGAAGTCTCTAGTTAGGTATTCAGAAGGCAGCGAGGCTTACAGAAATCTGAGAGAGGCCACTTATGTTTTCTCATGATGTGTGCTTCTTGTGAAGATTTGCTATCTGCTTAGTGTTTTATTTATCTTATAAATCTGTGAATATATTAATATGGTGATTCTAAAGCAGGTGCTTATTATATAACATTTTTTGGTCTTGTTTTGTTTTTTGTTTTTTGTTTTTTGCTTTTTGGGTCACACCCGGCGATGCACAGGGGTTACTCCTGGCTCATGCACTCAGAAATACTCCTGGAGGTGTCCAGGGGACCATATGGGATACTGAGAGTTGAACCCAGGTCTGCCACATGAAAGGCAAATGCCCTACCCACTGTGTTATTGCTCCAGCCCCTATACAACTTTTAAATATGGCCTATAAGCTGAGAAATATTTTTACAGTTTTTTCAGTGATTGAAAAAGAAAACAAACACTGAGCTGTTCAAGGACTAGAGTACATGCTTTCAATGCAAGAGGCTGTATCTGACCCCTGACACTGCTTGGTCCCCCAAGCACTGCCTAGAGCAGCCCCTAAGCACTGACTTGAGAGTAGTCCCTGAGCACCACCAGGTGTCCCCCCACCAAGAAAATACTAATTTTTTCTGATTCATGGGAATTATATTAAGTTAAAATTTTAGTATCCTTACATTGTTTTATTGAAGCGCAAATATATTTATTCATTTAGGTATTATTGATGGTTATATTTAGGCTCCAGTGCCATAATGGAGTAGTGACATAGATTCTATGGTGAAAAAAGGAAAAAAGACTATCTTTTTTATGTATGGGAATATTCTGGTCTTATGGGAATATTCTGCTGGATTTTGCTATAAAGTTTTAAATATCAGTGATTTTAGTGATGAAAATCTTAATAAAAATCAGTGGGCAAATTTTTCTTGAATGCCTTTCTTATAGTTATTCTATGCAAGAGAAAGAAGAACAATTTATTTGTTTCATATTTGTAACACAAAATGATTCCTTTGACTTATGACAAAATATATGAAATAAATTGATGCTCCAAACAAGTGCATATTTATTTTATTTTTTTATTTTTTTTTTAAATTTTATTTATTTATTTATTTATTTATTGAATCACTGTGGGAAAGGTTACAAAGTTTTCAGGTTTAGGTCTCAGTCATGCAAATATCAAACACATTTCCCTTTACCAATACTTATTTTTTACCATGAAGAACCCCAATAAAACCCCACCTCCCACCCCTCCCCATCCCTGTGAGGCAGATGAATTCTAGTTAACACTCTATCTGCTTTGATTAGATTCATTGTTTCAATAAAAGATTCACCACTATTATTTAGAGTTTACCGCCCCCAAATCAGACATGCTGAAAAAGCATTGTGAAGTGATTTGCTTTCTACAGCTGGGTTCAAGAATTAAATGTTGGTTTTGGATTTCTGCTATTTTACCTATTGACCCTGGAAGTATTTGTTCTGGAGTCGTGGCCGTGCTGGAGAGCCGCTAGTGGGGGGCAACTGGTGGCCTCGGTAGGGCGTGAAGGGCGGACCGAAACGCCCCCCCTTCCCATGAGGTTTTAGTCGCCCCCACACTCCCGGCTCATACCTGCTGTCCACAAGGCTCCCATGTGGCCGCCATCTTTCTTTCCAGAGAGGAGAGGGCGAATGGGGCAACACTCTTTCCCCTCCGGCAGACTTGATGACCTGGATTAACGCATAGTCCTTTCACTTTTCTGCTCCAAGCTGCCGGGTTCTGCATTAAGTCCTTGTGCTTCTGGGGCCGTGGCTGTGCTGGAGAGCCGCTCGCGGGGGGCGACTGGTGACCTCGGTAGGGCGTGAAGGACGGACCGGAACGCCCCCCGACCCATGAGGTTTTAGTCGCCCCCACACCCCCGGCTCATACCTGCTGTCCACAAGGCTCCCTTGTGCATATTTATTTTATTTTTTTATTTTTTAAAAAAATTTATTTATTTATTTTTATTTTTTTTATATTTTTTTTTATTAGTGAAACACCATGAGGTACAGTTGTAGATTTACAATTTTTTGTGCTTGGGTTTCGATTATACAATGATCAGATACCCATCCCTCCACCAGTGCCCATTTTCCACCACCATGGATAATATCCCCCCCACCCCCATCCCCCCATCCCCCCCTGCCTCTGTGGCAGGGCAATCCCCTGTGTTCTCTCTCTCCTTTTGGGTGTTGTGGTCTGCAAGCATATTTATTTTTAATATATGATTGGCAACTATTTGAGTTGCCACACTATATATTTGTTGTTGCACTTGAAATGCAAAATGGTTTAGAGAAAATATTAGTTTTATTTTCAAAATTTTCCTCAAGACCAACTAATATGTTATCTTACAGTATATTATATTCATGTAAATATAGTATACTATGAATATATAATCACATTAATGCATTGTCTTATGTTTTCCTATATAAAAACCTTACTCATCTGTCTTAGAATACTTAATTTTAAAGCTAAACTTATCAGCAATGAGTTTACTTTTGAAGAAAATGCTATTTACTATGTCCAAATCTAGTTCTGAATACTTTTTAAAAATCTAGTTTCCTTAGTACATATTTGTATGTTTGTAATAGCCTTTATATGCTTTTTGACTTACTTTAAAAAATTCTATTGTTTGGGAAGAAAAGTATGTGCTGAAAGTTGATAAAGGATCAAACATGGTAGTCTCTCAGTATCTATGTTGCAAACTATAATGCCCCAAAGTAGAGAGAATATGGAGGAAATTGTCTGCCGTAGAGGCAGGGGAGGGGCGGGATGGGAGGGGGATGATGCTGGGGACATTGGTGGTGGAAAATGTGCACTGGTGTTTGATCATTGTATGACTGAAACTCAAACATGAAAGCTTTCTAACTGTATCTCACGGTGATTCAATTAAAAAAAAAAGAAAAATATTCCACTGTATAGGAAATTTGCGACGTTGATTTCAGGAAAGAGCAATGTTAAAATATTTGTTATTATAATAAAATCTATCGGCAGTTTTATTGGTTTGCTTATTTTAAGGACCACAGACAGCAGTGCTCAGGTCTTTGCTCTTGAATTTACACTCAGGTGGACTTGAAAGAAGAAACCTCAGTTTACCTTTACAAGCAGCTGTAAGCCAGCCTGTTTTTGGCTGGCCAATCCTACATTTTTGACTTCCTGCAAATTCCTAGACTTTTTCTGATAAGTAGGCAGTTAACAACTGCCCATCATAAAAATTCTTCCCCAGAATTTAAACTCACAGGAGGGAGGCTGGGATAATGGGAAATACCTATCACTATCACTATCATCACCCCGTTCATTGATTTGCTCAAGCAGGCACCAGTAATGTCTCCATTCGTCCCTGTCACATGCTAGTGTAGCCCAATGGCATACTGGGGGCTCTTTCAGGGTCAGGGGAATGATGACCATCATTGTTACTATTTTTGGCATATTGAGTAGACACGGGTAGCTTGCCAGACTCTGCTGCGTGGGCAGGATACTCTCGGTAGCTTGCCAGGCTCTCCAAGAGGGATGGAGGCTTTGGGGGCAGCCTCTAATCACCTTTACAGGTGTTCCCAGTTAGGCATATATATGGACAAGATACTCTCGGTAGCCTGACGGGTTCTCTGAGAGTGAGAACTAGACAATAAGAGATCGAGCAGCTGCATTTGCAGCTGCCCTTCCGAGAGCTTGGTTTTATAGTCTCTGGATCTTGGCCATTGATGGGGTTACATGGTAGTTGGTGGGTGTTAACTGTCTAGCTACTGGAAGATGGGGGATCTGGGTGAAGGAGGCCCAGTCCTGATCCGAGCAGGCTTGGAGATCTCAGTCCCGGGTCCCGCACACCTGGGTTCCTCTGCCTGTTCCTTCATGCATGAGGCTCGTCCTAGCAGGTGGAGAGTGGTCTCAGCATGACTGTGACTGGGTCCAGAAGTCTTCAGCTGCTCAGGGTGGAGAGGAAAACTCAACCCTCTTAGGGAAATAACTAAGGCCAAAAAAAGGATCTGTTAGATCCTTGCATCTCTTGTAACATTTGCCAAAAGCTCAATTTTCATTTTAAAGGGTCTAGGGAAAACCCTTATCTTTAACTTCCCTGCATTTCCTGTAGCTCAGAGACCTGGTTTTCCCATAAAAATCCAACAAAAAGAGCCATCTTTAGCTTAGTCCTTTACTAAGTTCTTTCCCCCTTGGTGCGTTTCTTTTCTTTGCTCTTCTGCATTCCAATAAATTTTTGGTACATTCAACTCTGAGTCTGAGTATCTTTATCTTTCAGTGTTTTCATTCTTGAAAATATTAAGGAACCCTGTAATTTTGAATGAACAGAGATCAGCTGCCACTGCTTCTGCCTCACCTGATTCAGGCTTGGGGGACAATGTGGGGTGCTTTTCGATCACGATCAAGACCATCCTGTTATTCGTCGATTGCCTCGAGCAGGTCCCAGTAACATCTCCTTTGTCCTAGCCCTGAGATTTAAAAAAAAAGTGCCATATTCAAGGCTCTTTCAGAGTTAGGAGAATGAGACCCATCATTGTTACTGGTATTTGGCATATTGGGTATGCCACGGGGAGTTTGCCAGACTCTGCCGTGTGGGCAGGTTACATTCGGTAGCTTGCCAGTTTGTCCAAAGTAGGAATGAGATGATAAGATGTTGCTCGGCGCGCACTTCCAGGAGCTGGGTTTTATAATCTCTGAGTCTTGGCCCTTGATGGGATTACACGGCGCCAGGGGGCCAGTTGGTGGGTGTGACTCCCGCCTACTGGAATTTGGAGGATCTGGGTGGAGGATGCTCAGCCCCGATCCGAGTAGGCTTGGAGATCTCAGCCCCGGGACCCGCGTGCCTTCGTTCCCCTGCCGGTACCTTCATGTGTGCAGAGGGTGGTCTCAGCATGGTGGTGGCTGGTTCTGGAGGTCATCGGCTGCTAGAGCCCTGGTCGGGGCGGGGAGGAAAAACTCAACCTGCTCCCCTCCAAGGGGCCCCGGCGAGGACAGCCAGGCACGGGGGGCAGGAGACTCTGTGCTGTTCTCTTCCAGGACCTGGGTTTTATAGTCTCTGAGTTCTGGCCGTTGATGGGATTACACGGCGCCAGGGGGCCAGTTGGGGTGCTTTTCATTATTATTAAAAGACACTTTGAATACTTTTTGAATACAATTCAACACAATTGAATGCTTTTTATTCAATTCTACTGAAGTGTTAAAATGATTTTATTTGCTTAAACTTTTGTTTACCTGAACAATGTGTCTCAGTTCTCATATGAAATAAATTGGTTCTACAGAAATTTATTATATTGAAGTTTTAACTTGTCATCTCAGAAAGTGGCTGCCTCTAGATGTCTTTTTTGGTCACACCCAGTGACGCATAGTGGTTACTCTCGGTTCATGCACTCAGGAATTACTCCTGGTGGTGCTTAGGGGAGCACATGGGATGCTGGGAATTGAACCCGGGTCTGTTGCGTGCAAGGTAAACGCCCTACCCGCTGTGCTATCACTCAAGCCCCGAGATCTATTTTTTAAGGAGGTAAAATGAAATCATTAATGTAGTTCCAATTCAGTGTGACTCGTATTCTTAGGAGAGTCAACGAAGTCTGGAAACAATGCCCTTGTGAAGATATAGAGGAAGATTGCTATCTGCAAGGGAAGTCAACCTTGGACACGGGGTTTTTGTGTGTGCTTCTTTTGTTTTTTGTTTTCTGGACCAAACCCCTTCCTGTTCAGGGGTTATTCCGGCTTTGAACCCAGGGTACTTGGGGAACCATAGGAGATACCAGAGATTGAATCCATGTCAGCAACATGCAAGACCTTACTCTCTGCACTATCTCTCTAGCCCAACCCTGGGATACTTTCATCTTGGACTACTAGACTCCAGAATCATTAGAAAATACATTGTGTTGTTTAAGAAAGCCAGTGTATATCCCTTTGTTTTGGTAACCCTAGCAAACTAATATAAATCCCAACACCCTTTCTCCCTTCTCTCTGTATCTGATCATTTGGGAACAATGAGTCTCTGAGAAGAGGACTTAGTTGGGGCAGGCAGGTAGTCAGGTATGACAATGAACTTCTGGAAAGAGAAAAATCAGGATGTTGCCAGCTACAATACACAAAGAAATGCTCTCCCCTCTCTAGAGGAATGCATGCTCTCTTGAATATATTTTCATTCCTCATACTGCCCCCATCTCCCTTCTCCCCTTACTTTCTTCCTCCCTCCCTCCCTCCCTTCCTTCCTTCCTCCCTCCCTCTCTCCCTCCCTCCCTCCCTCCCTCCCTCCCTTCTTTCCTTCCTTCCTTCCTTCCTTCCTTCCTTCCTTCCTTCCTTCTTTCCTTCCTTCCCTTTCCCCCCCTATTTTTAGGCCTTTAGGCCTTTCCCATTAGTGAAATTAATAAAATTAGGGCCACTCTTTTTTTTTTTTATTAATGTAGGAGTACTGCTATTTATTCAATCACTGATTAGTCTTATTGAACTGGGCATGAACTGCACCTTACTTTTTTTCATTTTTTATAATTTTATTTATTGAATCACTGTGAGAGCAGCTACAAAGCTTTCAGGTTTAAGTCTTGGTCATACAATGAAACACCCATACCTTCACCAGTGCCCATTCTCCATCACCAAAAACCCCAGTATACCTCCATCTTACACCCTCCCCCTACCTGTGGGGCAGAAGATCTCCACATTACTCTCTCTCTACTTTGACTACATTCAATATTTTGACACCTGACGCACCATTATTACTTGGGATTTTACCCCAACACTCAGATGTGCCAAAATGGCAACAGTAGACAATTTGTTTTCTATTGCTGGTTATGAATAACATATGATGTTGCGCGGCTGCGGCAGTGACTGCCAATTTTGGAATTCTGAAATTTTAACAATTAAATCCAGAGGGATTTCTGCCAAAACCTGCTGAGTTCCGAGATTTGTTCCTGAGTCTCTGGGATCATGGACGTTTAGCAGCTTGATCAGGAGCCTGAGAGGCCGTTCATGGGCGGCGACTCAGGGTCTTTTTGGAACAGGGAGGAAAGGGCTGGCTCCACCCCCATCCCATGAGGCCCTGCGTGTCTCGTCACTGTGGGCCCAAACCTGACTGTCCAGTGACCTTTGGCAGATGGCAGACACCGAGCCGCCAAGGGGGAGCAGGTGGAGGGAGAGCACCCTTTTCCCCCTGGGAGGGCCACGCTTAACTTTGTGCTTGGAGGTCATTCCTTATGTTGCTCAGTAAACCAAGTGGTACTAGGAACTGAGCCAAGGCCTTTTGCATGCAAAGTTCATACTCCAATTCTTTTAAGTTCTCACACCCTTTATTTAACCCTTTCAGTAAAATTTCTTTAACTCACTGTTTGAGCGAAGAAGAACCTGGGAAACCTGATTGGAAGAGAAAATTGACTTCTTTTCTTGCAAAACAACAAAACCTGTTTCTTCCTCAGACTATGGCATTGCTGGAATTTGAATGATGAGACCCATTGCCAGCTATGTGGATTAAGTGAATCTCAGATACAGCTTGGCAATGAATTGCCATCGTGTGACTGGCACAGTGGTTGTGTCTAAGCCAGGAAGTGCTTGTTCAGATTTTACCAATCTTAACCAACCACAGGCACTTCCCTCACGAGGTCAAGATGGATCAAAAGGGAGGGCAGTAGTTTTTCTCGATCTCCCTTTCTCCACACACTTTACCTTTCTGCCCCCCAATCTTTCCACTGGCAATGCTGCTAGCCTGTCTCTAGACTCAACTAGAAGCTCTCAGAGAGGCATTGCTGATAAAGTGCTGCTGAAATCACCAGATCATTAAAGATCTTGATCTATAAAAGCAGAAAATGATGAAAGTTTGCAGTAAGTGTTCCTTTTTTTACTAACAGCAAAATCTCTTGATATATATAATCAACATAGCAAACAGAAGAATATTCAAATATTTGAAAATAATAATAATAGCTTATGCAATATGTCTACCATTAGCCTTTATGATTTTGACCAAGTACTCAGTCACCACATTGCCACATCTCAGCATCATCAACATGCCCAGGACCCTCCAGGAATGCCCTTTTGTAACTTTGACCCCAGCTCTTTATGTCCCCCTTTCACTCTCTGACCCCCTTGCTCATCCCAGTTTTGTAACATAAGACCAAGGGCTGATACCAGCTCTTTTCTCCTTTTGTTTTTCTGTATACTGCAGGTGAGTAAGAACATCTAGAATTTGTCCGTCTTTGTATTTATTTTACATAAAATAATAGCTCCAGTTCCATCCACTTTGAAGCAAATGACAAGTTTTCATCTACAAAACATTTTTTTTTTTTACTCAATAGCAATAGCACAGTGGTAGGACATTTGCCTTGCATGCAGCCGGCCCGGTTGAGGCAGGTTCAATTCCTTCACCCCTCTTGGAGAGCCCGGCAAGATACTGAGAGTATCTCGCCCGCACGGCAAAGCCTGGCAAGCTACCTGTGACATATTCAATATGACAAACACAGTAACAACAAGTCTCACAATGGAGACGTTACTGGGCCTGCTTGAGCAAAATCGATGAACAATGGGAGGACAGTGTTTTAATTAATTAATTAATTAATTATTAAACTGTCACTGTCACTGTCCTCCTGTTCATGGATTTGCTCAAGTGGGCCCAGTAACGTCTCCATTGTGAGACTTGTCACTGTGTTTGGCATATCGAATACATCATGGGTAGCTTGCCAGGCTTTGCTGTGCGGGCAAGATACTCTCAGTAGCTTGCTAGGCTATCTGTGAGGGGTGGAGGAATTGAACCTGGGTCACCTGGGTCAGCCTCATGCAAGGTAAACACCCTACCCACTGTGCTATTAAAGGTAAAGGTAAAGGTAAAGGCCCTCCCGTTGATCGTCGATTTGCTCGAGCGGGCCCAGTAACTTCTCCATTGGAGACTTTGTTGTTACTGTGTCTGGCATATCGAATACTCTCGGTAGCTTGCCGGGCTCTCCGAGAGGGGCGGAGGAATCGAACTCGGGTTGGCTATGTTGGCCGCTTGTAAGGCGAACACCCTACCTTTACCTGTGCTATTAAAAATTAAAAAAAAATCGAATCATCATGAGATATAGTTACAAAGCTTTCATGATTGAGTTTCAGTCATACAATGTTCCAGCACCCATCCCTCTACCAGTATACATTTCCCACCACGAATATCCCCTCTATCCCTCCTGCCACGTTCCCTCCACACAGCCTGCCTCTATAGCAGGTACTTTTCTTCTTTGTATCTCTCTCTTCCCCCCTTCCTTCCTCCCTCCCTCCTCTCTCTCTCACACTTCCTCTCTCCCTCCTTCCACTCTCATCCTCTCTTCTCCCCTCTCTCCTTCCCTTCTCTTTCTCTTTCTCTCACTTCCTCTCTTCCTCCCTCCTCCTCCTCCTCTCTCTCTCTCTCTCTCTCTCTCTCTCTCTCTCTCTCTTCTTCTACTTTTGGGCGTCTTGCTTTGCAATACAGATACTGAGAGTCCATCATGTTCGGTCCTTTACCCACTTTCAGCACACAACTCCCATCCAGAGCGATGCCCTCAAACCATCATTTTCATAATGGCCCCTTCTCTGTTATTCGTCGTTTGCCTCGAGCAGGCCCCAGTAACGTCTCTTTCATCCTAGCCCTGAGATTATATTCAAGGCTCTTTAGGAGAATGAGACCCATCATTGTTACTGGTATTTGGCATATTGGGTACGCCATGGGGAGTTTGCCAGACTCTGCCGTGTGGGCAGGCTACATTTGATAGCTTGCCAGTTTGTCCAAAGTAGGAATGAGATAATAAGATGTCATAAAAAGATGTCCTGATAAGATGTGGCGCGGCCGCGAACTGGATTTTATAGTCTCTGAGTCTTGGCCATTGATGGGATTACATGGCGCCAGGGGGCCAGGTGGTGGGTGTGACCCGGCCTACTGGAATTTGGAGGATCTGGGTGGAGGATGCTCGACTCCAATCCGAGTAGGCTTGGAGGTCTTGGCCCCAGAACCCACGTGGATTTGTCCCTCTGCCAGTACCTTCATGTGTGCGGAGAGTGGTCTCAGCATGGTGGTGGCTGGTCCTGGAGGTCTTCGGCTGCTGGAGCCCTGGTTGGGGCGGGGAGGAAAGCTCAACCTGCTCCCCTCCAAGGGGTCTCAGCGAGGAACAGCCAGGCGCTGGGGCAGAAGACTGCCCCATTCTCTATCACATGCAAAACATCTTTTAAAGCAAAACTTTTCTCAACTTATGATTATTCCCCTAACTTTAAAGTAAAGTAGACAATGTATAAAACATTCATTTCATGCTGAAAGTAGACTATAGACTGAACATGATTGCCACTCAATGCTTCTTTTGCAAACCACAGCGCCCAAAAGGAGAGAGAGAACAAAAGGGAATGCCCTGCCACAGAGACAGAGTGGGATGTGGGGGGATGGGAGGTGGGAGGGAGACTGGGATCAATGGTGGTGGAGAATGGGCACTGGTGGAGGGATGGGTACTTGATCATTGTATAACTGAAACCCAAGCACAAACATTTGTAAGTCTACAACTGTACCTCATGGTGTTTCACTAATAAAAACTAAAAAAAAAACCCAAAACAAAAAAAAAAACATTCATTTCAGCAAGGGTCTACAGAAAACTAGCAACAATGACCCATATTTGCTCTAGGAAGTTATGAAATAAGCATATTGGGGTATTGGTTTTCAAAATTTTCTATCTCATATAATAAATTTTGAACAAAAATTATCTCGTGCTATTTAGTAACATTAGCTAAACCTTTGAAAGACATTTGAAAATAAGAAAGCTTCTAAGGTATTGAGGAAAAGGAATCTTCATGGGAAAACCTGACTGCCATACAACTTAAGCGAAATGAGTCAGAAAGAGCGGGATAGACACAGAAAGATTGCATTCATCTGGGGAACATAAAGCAACAAAACGGGAGACTAACACCCAGGAAGGGCTCAGATTAGTACCAGGAATTTAGCTCCATGACTTGAAGGCCAGCCACATGTGCTAGGTGAGAAGGAAGCTCAGATAGAGAAGAGAGCACCAAATAAAGGGTGTTGTGAAGACCCTCCCAGGGTGGGAGAGACATGCTATAAGTGGTCTATAGACCAAACATGACTGCCACTCAATGCCTCTCTGGCAAAACACAGTACCCAAAAGAAGAGAGAGAGAACAGGGAGGAATGCCCTGCCACAGCGGCAGGGTGGGACAGGGGGTGGGGTGGGTGGGGGGGGAGGATGGGGGGTGGGAGGGATGCTAGGACCCGTGGTGGGGGAGGATGGGCACTGGTGGAGGGATGGGTACTTGATCATTATATAACTGAAACCCAAGCACAAAAATTTATAAGTCTATAAGTGTACTTCATGGTGTTTCACTAATAAAAAAATGATAAAAAATAATAAATCTAAGATGCTGACTCTACAAATGTGTCAATTAAACCACGTCCATGTTGGGCCACAGGCGCTTTCTGCAGGTACCAACATATTAAAGCACAAATATACTCTGGTCTTCATATGTTTAAAATAGGCTTCAATAATGCCCAAAGGCTTATTTTTTTTGTTTAAGATTCACTGATGGATCCGTTATCCATTGTGACATATCATTCCAAAATTTTATAGCTTAAAACAACAAATATTTATTGACATATAGTTTCTGGAACAAAATTCAATGTTAGGATCTGAAGTAGGTTAGCTGAGTCTTCTAATTTTGAGTTTCTTTTAGAAACTGTAATTTCCCTGTTATTAACACATCACCAGGTTTGCTTGGAGACTGCCCCTAGCTTATTCACTTGATTGTATGCAGGCTTCAGTTTCCTCTTGGAAGTTGGCAAGGGCTTCTACTCTTTACCTTAACAAAAAAAAAAAGGAGGGAGAGAGGTAGCAAAAGATGGGGGACGGGGAAGAAAAAAGGGAGAAGAGAGTAAGGGAAAGACAGAGAGAGAAAGAGAATCAGAGAGAAAAATAGAGAGAAACTATTTCAGGCCAGACTGAAATCTACGGTATTCTCCAACCTAACTCTGACAGTCAAATCACTTCTGCCCTATCCTGTTATTCGCATAGACTTATGGTTGTAAAGAGAAGATTTAGGAGATGAGCATTATTGCAGGTAAGTCACCTTAGATGTTGTCAGAGCAAATACATACAACACACAGTTGTTACATAATTTTAAAACATGGCAGAAAAAGTGGTGTTCTATTGTTTACTATGTGCAAGTTCTTTCAAAGTACACTCTGAATATTCATTTTTAAAAGGCATTGACTAAAAGTAGAGAGATTACAGGGAATCATGTCTGACATGGAGGTACGGGGAGGGTGGAAAGGGGGAGGGATACCGGGGATATCGGTGGTGGTGAATGTGCACTGGTGGAGGGATGGATGCTTGATCATTGTGTGATTGTAACCCAAACATGAACGCTTGTAACTATCTCACAGTGATTCAATAAAAATTTTTTAAAAAGGCATTGAATAAAGAAACTTCTGCATTACTTTGTTCAGTAAACACAAAATAATTTAATAATCTCTAATTTTCAATTGTAGCAAAATTTATATAGGTTGGATTAACATTAATTTGTGCAGTATTGTATCCTGATTGCACCAATAACATTTTAATCACTCTTTATAACTATTTTATAAAAAATAGGGTTAAAAAGTAATAGAATAAGAGGCTTAAATTCAGGAAACATGTTTCTGATGTGATACTACCTAGGGATGAGCTCTTTCCTAAAAATACCATGTTACCTTAATTAACCATCTCCTCCAGTGTAGAAAGATGTGTTTTAGAAGTAGGACTATAAGCCTAAATAATTGAAATTCATTGACTACTATGGGGGATAGAACAACAACTCGTACCATTGTTCATAGGAAAAGGAATCCAACCATCAAGTTTCATAGAGGAAGCTATCCACCTCTATGAAAGAGAATAAATGAAATTTATTTATGTTAAAAATATTTATGTTAATAAATTTATGTTAAAGAGAGTAAATGAAATTTCACTGCCATCTACTGGACATTGGCCCCACTGTGCCACTCCATCGTGGGCTGCCTGAATGAGCTCATTCTTTTCACAGCTTTTGTCTCTCTTCAGAGGACAATTTCTCCATCTCAGGAAGGAACTGCTTCAGGACTGAATATCCTGAAACTCCAGTTATTGGCAACAGCAGGTAAGTTCAGTGGTACCACAGGAGTTCTGAGTGGTCCATTTTAGAAGTGGTTTTAGGCTGATTCTTATTCTCTTCAGTTCTTTAATCTGTTGTTATCTCCTGAAGTTTTTAATGTTGAGTAGTGAGGCGAAACAGCAGTTTCATCTCTCAGATTTATCATGCACAGAGCCTAGAGCTTCCTCTACCATCTCTTCTTCCTCTTCTTGCCCCAAAACATTGGTTAAGCTCCAAAGGCCAGCGACTCCCAACCAAGCCAGCATTTGGTACAGAGAATGAGATTAATGTCCATATACTTCCTACAGTGCATGAGGTTGTTGTTCATAGGTTTGAATTGCATCTTTGTGATAGTAATAGCTTCAGATTTCAATATAAGTTTACTAATTAGAAGTCTATGCTGTGACAAATAGAGATGAATGTGAAGTTCATGCTTAATATTAAAGCATTAAATACACTGAAACAAGGTTGAATTTAATTGATCATATTTTTTTTTGTGTGTATTTGGCTTTTTGGGTCACACCCAGGGCAATGCTCTGGGGTTGCTCCTAGTTCTGTACTCAGGCATTACTCTTGGTGGTGCTTGAGGGACCATATGGGATCCCGGGATCAAACCGGGGTCAGTTGCATGCTAGGCAAATGCCATCTCCAGTATAATATCACTCTGGACCCAAAATCAATCATATTTTTTTATTCATTGTGGAGAATAAAGGCCCTCCCGTTGATCGTCGATTTGCTCGAGTGGGCCCAGTAACGTCTCCATTGGAGACTTTGTTGTTACTGTGTCTGGCATATCCAATACTCTCGGTAGCTTGCCGGGCTCTCCGAGAGTAAAATTTTTCCTTGGAACTTTGAATACAGACTGGTGACATAGTAAAGGAATTTTTCAGAATTTCAGAGATAAATATAGAAGTATTGGTTAAAACACGTTAACAGAATAGTGAATTGATTTGAACTTTATTTTGATATCTGTTCTGTATTAGTGGTCTAGTCATAGAAACAGATTGAAAGTTCTTATTAGCATTAGTTGATGTTTAGCCAGCAATACCTTCTAAAAACTGAATTACTGCCAAAACAAATTAAGTCCACCTGTCTATATGGTGGTAGCTTATCTGAGAAACAGTTAATGTTTCAGCAAAGTGATGTGTAGATAATTTTATCAAATAAACATTGAACTAAATTATGAAGTCACTGTTACTGTCCTCTCGTTGTTCATCGATTTGCTTGAGCGGGCCCAGTAACGTCTCCATTGGAGACTTTGTTGTTACTGTGTTTGGCATATCGAATACGTCATGGGGAGCTTGCCAGGCACTGCCGTGCGGGCGAGATACTCTCAGTAGCTTGCCGGGCTCTTCGAGAGGGGTAGAGGAACATGGGTCGGCCATGTTGGCTGTGTGCAAGGCAAATGCCCTACCGCTGTGCTATCGCTCCAGCCCTTAAATTATGAGTATATTAATGTTATGAAATGGTGTTTTATTAGATTATGATATTGATTTAACTAAAATTGCTTTTAAATTTGAATCAGCTTCTTATTTTCTGCCTCTGATAAATTTTTTTTTATCATAGTTCATTAACTAATAGTTTATTTGCTGTTTCACTGACTGAACATTAATTGAAAATTCTCTCTTAATGTGTACCTAGAACTAAAAACTCCTTATTATATAGATTTATTATATAGACATTATAACAACAAAAAATATAAAATCTGCAGCACAAAACATTTCCTAAATACATACATTGCAAATAATTTTAGTGAAATAAATTAAGTTTCACAAGAGAATATAGATGAAAATGTTCTGTGGTAATTTTTATTATGATAATTAAAAATGTTATTTTAAAATGCTTCAAATTTATAATTGTTATGTTAAAATCTCATCTATTTACTTGAAATTAATAATCTCCCACTCAACTAACCATAGATGGATGTTAAATAAAGTTCTCAGTTAGGGGGTAGATAATCTCACCTTCCCATCATGTGTTTTGGAGAGTTTTTAAGAAGATAGAAGAAAAAGAAATTCCTTCTTTTCCCCCAAACTATTAGGAACTGGAGCTCTGTGTTTAGACAAATTTGGGGAAAAAAATCTCACTGCTACCACTTGGTAATAATGAAGTGGCAGCAAGAAGCCATAAAATTAAGAAACGACCTAAAAAGTTCTTGCCTCAGTCTCAGCTACAACTGAGTTTGTAAGCTTATGCTTAAATCCAGAATCATTCTAGCATTTACTCAGCTGGAACCAAGGCATTTGATAAGACTCTGAAAGAGGACCTCCGGTCCTGATCCTTACAATGTCCTGAAAGTGATTTTATGTATTTTTGTAGTGCCAGTGGATCTAATCCTGGGCCTCACACTTGCAAGAAAAATGACATCTCTCTACCCCAAGGAATGAAGAGGTAGCCACAACATAAAAAAATGAAATGTTCATTTTGGGACAAAGCGAATGGATCTTGTGTACTTATGCTAAGGGAAATTAGAAAATGAAAGAAATTTCAGATCATCTCACTTTTATCTGGAAAGTGAGTAACTTGAGCAAACAAATTGGCAAAATTCAGCAAACTTCTAGATTCAGTGAAAACTGGTGACAAAAGTTAAGGAAGGAGGGGATCAGGAGAATCAATAGAAGAATCTTTTTGGAGGTGAGCTGACACTGGAACTTTGGTGGCGAGAGTGGTGAGAATTATAGGTACATATAGATGTGTATCTAGGCCCCTGATTCCCATATTATTATAAGCCTAAGACAACAAGAAAAACATTAAAAAAGTAAAATGGAGCTATTATGGTGGATACTAATGCAACTGACTAATGTCTTTATAAGACGATATTTGACACATAAAGAGTTATTCAGGCGTGTGTAGGACCATGGGAGACACAGGAAGAAAACAGTTACCTATGACAAGGACAGAAACCTCAGGACAATTAAATCTGTCAACACTGTAATCTTAGTTTTAGACAGTTCTTGACCTAGACAGTTCTTCAATTGATTAGATTAAATCCAACCACATTAGGGAGGGAAATCTGCTTTCTTTTCTTTTCTTTTTTATTTTTTAAATTTTTTTTATTTATTTATTTATTGAATCACTGTGGGAAAGGTTACAAAGCTTTCAGGTTTAGGTCTCAGTCATGCAAATATCAAACACATTTCCCTTTACCAATACTTATTTTTTACCATGAAGAACCCCAATAAAACCCCACCCCCCACCCCTCCCCATCCCTGTGAGGCAGATGAATTCTAGTTAACACTCTATCTGCTTTGATTAGATTCATTGTTTCAATAAAAGATTCACCACTATTATTTAGAGTTTACCCCCACCCCAAATCAGACATGCTGAAAAAGCATTGTGAAGTGATTTGCTTTCTACAGCTGGGTTAAAGAATTAAATGTTGGTTTTGGATTTCTGCTATTTTACCTATTGACCCTGGAAGTATTTCTACTGAAAGTCAGATAGTTAAGAAACTGGTTTATGTGTTCTGGGGTCGTGGCCGTGCTGGAGAGCCGCTCGCGGGGGGCAACCGGTGGCCTCGGTAGGGCGTGAAGGGCGGAGAGAAACGCCCCTCTTCCCATGAGGTTTTAGTCGCCCCCACACTCCCGGCTCATACCTGCTGTCCACAAGGCTCCCATGTGGCCGCCATCTTTCTTTCCAGAGAGGAGAGGGCGAATGGGGCAACACCCTTTCCCCTCCGGCAGACTTGATGGGCTGGATCAACGCATAGTCCGTTCACTTTTCTGCTCCAAGCTGCTGGGTTCTGCATTAAGTCCTTGTGCTTCTGGGGCCATGGCCGTGCTGGAGAGCCGCTCGCGGGGGGTGACTTGTGACCTCGGTAGGGCGTGAAGGACGGACCAGAACGTCCCCCGACCCATGAGGTTTTAGTCGCCCCCACTCCCCCGGCTCATACCTGCTGTCCACAAGGCTCCCATGTGGCCGCCATCTTTCTTTCCAGAGAGGAGAGGGCGAATGGGGCAACACCCTTTCCCCTCCGGCAAACTTGATGGCCTGGATCAATGCATAGTCCGTTCACTTTTCTGCTCCAAGCTGCTGGGTTCTGCATTAAGTCCTTGTGCTTCTGGGGCCGTGGCTGTGCTGGAGAGCCGCTCGTGGGGGGCAACTGGTGACCTCGGTAGGGCGTGAAGGACGGACCGGAACGCCCCCCTTCCCATGAGGTTTTAGTCGCCCCCACACTCCCGGCTCATACCTGCTGTCCACAAGGCTCCCATGTGGCCGCCATCTTTCTTTCCAGAGAGGAGAGGGCGAATGGGGCAACACCCTTTCCCCTCCGGCAGACTTGATGGCCTGGGTCAACGCATAGTCCGTTCACTTTTCTGCTCCAAGCTGCTGGGTTCTGCATTAAGTCCTTGTGCTTCTGGGGCCGTGGCTGTGCTGGAGAGCCGCTCATGGGGGGTGACTGGTGACCTCGGTAGGGCGTGAAGGACGGACCGGAACGCCCCCCTTCCCATGAGGTTTTAGTCGCCCCCACACCCCCGGCTCATACCTGCTGTCCACAAGGCTCCCATGCGGCCGCCATCCTTCTTTCCAGAGAAGAGAGGGCGAATGGGGCAACACCCTTTCCCCTCCGGCAGACTTGATGGCCTGTATTAACGCATAGTCCTTTCACTTTTCTGCTCTAAGCTGCTGGGTTCTGCATTAAGTCCTTGTGTTTCTGGAGCTGTGGCCATGCTCCAAACTTAACTCTGACTTTCAGGGAGAAAGATTGGGTGGTTTACTTCTCATTGATCACTTTGTATATAGAGAGATGTCGCGCGGCCGCTTAAGCGCGCGGTTTTGAGAAAAAGTCCTCGTTCCCACATACTCGAGCTGTGTTTGTAGAGGCTTCTGGTCACCGGGGTTCCATCTGGGGGAGGCGGGATGCGGCACCTACTCCATCTGGAACTTGCGGGTGATCTCAGCTCTTTTTGGAACCTGTTTTTTCTTTTTTTTTTTCCTCCGGGATCCCGCACCCTCCATGTGTTCTTTCTCTTATGCTGAACGCTTCAAAGATGGCGCTGGGGGGCAGGCTGTGGGCGTGACTTCCGGAATCAGAGGTTACCTGGGAGGTGTAGTCCGGCAGATTTGAGAAAAAGTCCTCATTCCCGCATACTCGAGCTGTGTTTGTAGAGGCTTCTGGTCACCGGGGTTCCATCTGGGGGAGGCGGGATGCGGCACCTACTCCATCTGGAACTTGCGGGTGATCTCGGCTCTTTTTGGAACCTGTTTTTTCTTTTTTTTTTTTCCTCCGGGATCCCGCACCCTCCATGTGTTCTTTCTCTTATGCTGAACGCTTCCTGCTTTATTTTCATAAATACTATGATATTTGTCGTGGAAGCCCTAGCAAACTAGTACATTTGAAAAGAAGAGATGCTTTTTAAGAAAATAGCAGAAATTTACTTTCTCACAATTCTAGAGGCTTTAACCCCCGTGGAAAGCTTGCTCCCAATGGGCAAAAATGCTTTTTGTTGTAAGAAGTGTATTTTTCCTTTAAAATTGGTTAGTTTATACAGATGTTCACCCCAACTCTAAGTGCACATTCCCTGCACTGTGATAGCTAATTTTATGTTTCAAGTTCACTAAAATGTGGAGTGCCAAGATTTTCAAATGTTACTCTGCATTTCTAAGACTAGTTTTGGATGAGATTAATATTGAAATATGTGGACCAAGAAAAGCATATTTCCCTCCCTAATGTGGGTGGACCTAATCTAATCCATTGAAGAACTGTTTAGGTCAAAAGGATTCACAATCCCATAACAAGACAATTTCTTCTGTTTCATTCCCTTTGATCTAGAACAAAGGCTTATTCTTGTCTCTTGCCTCAAACTGAAGCATTATTTCTCCTTGGACATTCAACCTGCTTTTATTTGGACTGGAACATATCATTGACAATTCTGGTTCTCCAACATGCCAGTTCCCTCTGTAGATACAGGGATTCATTAGACTCTCAATCCATGTCTTAAAATTAATGCCTTGAATTGATCTGAGAATCCAACCTCATGAATTTATGGTAATTCAAGAATTTTAAAAAAAATTTTAAATTTTCAAAGCCCAACATTTAGCTGAGAAGGCAGAACTGCTGCCATCCAGGTGACACACACCTAAGAAGCACCCGGTGAGAGAAAGCTTGGTGAGTCAGTGCTTATTTAGCAGAAGCAGGACTGAATTGGCTTATAAAAATAAGATTTTCAGTCAGTACAGGGCTGGAGCGATATCTTTATTTAAAAGGATAAATTTAATTTAATTTATAGCTTTGCCATTTAGAGAGCAGATAGGGTGTTTGACTTGCATGCAAACGACCTGGCCCACCCAGGTTTGATTCCTCCGCCCTGGCATGCTAACAAGAGTATCTTGCCCATCATGGCAAAGCCTAGCAAGCTAACTGTGACGTATTCTATGTGTCAAACACAGTAATTAGTGTCACCATGAAGACGTTACTGGGCCCACTTGAGCAAAATCGATGAACAATGGGAGGACAGTGACAATGACAGTTCTGATTGGTGAAATATTTATTAGCAAGAGAATGGTCAAATATCTGTTCTGGGAGGAGGATTGATAAACATCAATTGACAAGCAACACAACATGATTAAACATCCAGGCACAGCATATCGAATACATCACAGGTAGCTTGCCAGGTTCTGCCGTGCAGGCGAGACACTCTCGGTAGCTTGCCGGGCTCTCCGAGAGGGGCGGAGGAATCGAACTTGGGTTGGCCATGTTGGCTGCGTGCAAGGCAAACGTCCTACCGCTGTGCTATCGCTCCACCATCAGTCCTCCAGAGGGGTGGAGCGATAGCACAGCAGTAGGGTATTTGCCTTGCACCCAGTCAGCCTGGCCTGATTCTGCTGCCCCTCTCGGTGAGCCTGGTAAGCTACTGAGAGTATCTCACATGCACGGCAAAACCTGCCAAGCCAAACGTGACGTATTCAATATGCCAAATACAGTAACAACAAGTCTCACAATGGAGACGTTACTGGGACCACTTGAGCAAATCGATGAACAACGGGAGGACAGTGGACAGTGCTACAGTGCTACAGTCCTCGAGTCAGAGGAACAATAGCTCTCTGTCCATCACACTTTGCTTATCCTAAATTCACTTAGAGTCGGGGTGACTATCTGTATAAGCTAACTGATCTTAAACTTCTCTTTGTAACAAAAAAACTTTTTTGCCCATTGGGAGCAAGGTTTCCACTGGGATTAAGTGCAAATTATCACCATCACGGAGGAACTGAAAGTGAGGGGTGTAATTTTCCTGAATACTGATATTGCAAATAAATGGTTCCCAGGTTCCTTAGCAAGATATTCTTAGATCACAAAACCATCCAGAGGATTACTTGTTTATTCACAGCATATATATACACTTTATATACACTTTGAAGGAATAGTGAAAGAACTCACCATCTTAGCTGCTTCAAGGATATTAACAACATCCTGTCTTCTCCCCACCAGACACCCATACGATATCCCTTCCCCACTCTAACAGATGCAACAGTCAATAAGATACTAATATCTTGAGAGTGGGGCCCATCCTCTCTTTTCCCACTATCAAAAAACACTGCTCTAGTTATATTAGTGGCAAGACTCACTTCTCATGAGTATCTCTTTCCCTTATCAAAAAACCCATAATAATAATAGAGGGTCCAAAGTGGTAGTACAATTTGGAGGGTGCTTCCCTTTCATGCAGCAGACCCAGACGGTTCCCTCAGTGCAGAGCCAGGAATAATCTCTGAGTACCATGTGGCCCAGAAATCAAAATAACAAAATGTGATAGGAAGAAAGCAATGATATTTATAAAAATCTCTGCATTCACTTCTTACCTTTATTTGGTCTGTTTCCTTATAATTTTTCTTTTAGTTCAGTAGTTACATGGGACGATGATATCATTTTTTTTTTTTTTTTTTTTTTTTTTATTGAATCACTGTGGGAAAGGTTACAAAGCTTTCAGGTTTATGTCTCAGTCATGCAAATATCAAACACATTTCCCTTTACCAATACTTATTTTTTCCCATGAAGAACCCCAATAAAACCCCACCCCCCACCCCTCCCCGTCCCTGTGAGGCAGATGAATTCTAGTTAACACTCTATCCACTTTGATTAGATTGTTTCAATAAAAGATTCACCACTATTATTTAGAGTTCCCCCCCCCCAAATCAGACACGCTGAAAAAGCATTGTGAAGTGATTTGCTTTCTACAGCTGGGTTCAAGAATTAAATGTTGGTTTTGGATTTCTGCTATTTTACCTATTGACCCTGGAAGTATTTCTACTGAAAGTCAGATAGTTAAGAAATTGGTTTCTGTGTTCTGGAGTCGTGGCCGTGCTGGAGAGCCGCTCGTGGGGGGCAACTGGTGGCCTCGGTAGGGCGTGAAGGGCGGAGCGAAACGCCCCCCTTCCCATGAGGTTTTAGTCGCCCCCACACTCCCGGCTCATACCTGCTGTCCACAAGGCTCCCATGTGGCCGCCATCTTTCTTTCCAGAGAGGAGAGGGCGAATGGGGCAACACCCTTTCCCCTCCGGCAGACTTGATGGGCTGGATCAACGCATAGTCCGTTCACTTTTCTGCTCCAAGCTGCTGGGTTCTGCATTAAGTCCTTGTGCTTCTGGGGCCATGGCCATGCTGGAGAGCCGCTCGCGGGGGGCGACTGGTGACCTCGGTAGGGCGTGAAGGACGGACCGGAACGCCCCCCGACCCATGAGGTTTTAGTCGCCCCCACCCCCCCGGCTCATACCTGCTATCCACAAGGCTCCCATGTGGCCGCCATCTTTCTTTCCAGAGAGGAGAGGGCGAATGGGGCAACACCCTTTCCCCTCCGGCAGACTTGATGGCCTGGATCAATGCATAGTCCATTCACTTTTCTGCTCCAAGCTGCTGGGTTCTGCATTAAGTCCTTGTGCTTCTGGGGCCGTGGCCGTGCTGGAGAGCCGCTTTGGGGGCAACTGGTGACCTCGGTAGGGCGTGAAGGACGGACCGGAACGCCCCCCTTCCCATGAGGTTTTAGTCGCCCCCACACCCCCGGCTCATACCTGCTGTCCACAAGGCTCCCATGTGGCCGCCATCTTTCTTTCCAGAGGGAGGAGGGCGGAAGGGAGCAACACCCTTTCCCCTCTGGGCAGAAATGATTGCCTGGATTAACGCATAGTCCTTTCACTTTTCTGCTCCAAGCTGCTGGGTTCTGCATTAAGCCCTTGTGCTTCTGGGGCTGTGGCCGTGCTGGAGAGCCGCTCGTGGGGGGCAACTGGTGACCTCGGTAGGGCGTGAAGGACGGACCGGAACGCCCCCCTTCCCATGAGGTTTTAGTCGCCCCCACACCCCCGGCTCATACCTGCTGTCCACAAGGCTCCCATGCGGCCGCCATCCTTCTTTCCAGAGAAGAGAGGGTGAATGGGGCAACACCCTTTCCCCTCCGGCAGACTTGATGGCCTGGATTAACGCATAGTCCTTTCACTTTTCTGCTCTAAGCTGCTGGGTTCTGCATTAAGTCCTTGTGTTTCTGGGGCTGTGGCCGTGCTCCAAACTTAACTCTGACTTTCAGGGAGAAAGATTGGGTGGTTTACTTCTCATTGATCACTTTGTATATAGAGAGATGTCGCGCGGCCGCGTAAGCGCGCGGTTTTGAGAAAAAGTCCTCGTTCCCGCATACTCGAGCTGTGTTTGTAGAGGCTTCTGGTCACCAGGGTTCCATCTGGGGGAGGCGAGATGCGGCGCCTACTCCATCTGGAACTTGCGGGTGAACTCGGCTCTTTTTGGAACCTGTTTTTTTTCTTTTTTTTTTTCCTCCAGGATCCCGCACCCTCCATGTGTTCTTTCTCTTATGCTTAAGGCTTCAAAGATGGCGCTGGGGGGCGGGCTGTGGGCGTGACTTCCGGAATCAGAGGTTACCTGGGAGGTGTAGTCCGGCAGATTTGAGAAAAAGTCCTCGTTCCCGCATACTCGAGCTGTGTTTGTAGAGGCTTCTGGTCACCAGGGTTCCATCTGGGGGAGGCGAGATGCGGCGCCTACTCCATCTGGAACTTGCGGGTGAACTCGGCTCTTTTTGGAACCTGTTTTTTTTCTTTTTTTTTTTCCTCCGGGATCCCGCACCCTCCATGTGTTCTTTCTCTTATGCTTAAGGCTTCAAAGATGGCCTATGATATCATTTTTAAAAAAAGATCGTAACTTTTCTCGTAGGGCAGTGTGGAATTTCCTTAAAAGGATAAATTTGATTTAATTTATGGCTTTGCCATTTGCTGATAATATGACTCTAGAAACTTTCCCAAATACATCATAATTTGCAAAGTGAGAATAATGACATTAATTTCATTTGGTTATTTCAGGGATAAAGAAAAAAATACAAAGTAAACATATAGAAAAATTCTATTTATGGGCTGGAATGATAGCATGGCAGAGAGGGCATTTGCCTTGCATGCAGTTGACCCGGATTCAATCCCCGGCATTACATATGGTTCCCCAAGCACTGCTAAGAGTGATTTCTAAGAAGTTTCTAAGTGCAGAGCCAAGGAGTAATCCCTGAGCATTGCCAGGTATGACCCAAAAAGGAAAAAAAAAAGAAAGAAAAGAAAAATTATATTCATAATAAATGCTAGCCCTGTCCTGTAGCACTGTCCTCCCATTGTTCATTGATTGGCTCAAGCAGGCACCAGTAATGTCTCACAACAAATTGTGAGACTTGTTGTTACTGTTTTTGGCATATTGAAAATGTCATGGGTAGCTTGCCAGGCTCCCGAGAGGGGTGGAGGAATCGAGGCAAATGCCTTATATACTGTGCTATCACTCCAGTCCAATAAATGCTAAATTAATATTATTCACTTCTATGGAGAAGCAACTTTTAAATATTTTGGAAATGTTATTAGCATACCCTTATAATTATGCTATTTATAAAAATGAGATAGGTTTTAAAATTTCTTTTTAATTAAAATATCATAAATTGAAAGTGATTTACAAGAACTAACATGCTTATATGTCTTAGAGTACAGTGTTTCCATTCTACTCCTACTATCAAAGCACCAATATTCCTGTGAAGAAGACAATATTTTCAATCCAATTTCTTTCTCCCTAAATATCAGCTCTGTGGCTAAAATCTAAGGGTTTATCTTCATTGGACACACTGTTCGTCTTGCTTTGCTTTTTCATATATCATACTTGAGTGAGAGTGTAGTATTTGCGCTTCAGTTTCTGAAGAGGACCCTTTCCAGTTCTGAAATGTTGATTTCATGTTATTTCATATTGTCATGATCACTTGATCACTTGATCACTTGACATACCATCACTAGTCGATTTGCTTGAGCGGGTGCCAGTAATGTCTCCATTTGTCCCTGTCTTGTGCTAGTATAGCCCAATGACATCTGCTTGCTCCACGAACATGAAGAGCCTCAAACTGATCTTTCAGGGTCTTGGCGAAGAAGTCTGACCATCTTGTAGGTGGGCGGCCACGCAGTCTTTTGACGTCCAATGGAATTCAGTGGATAACAGCTCTAGTCCAGTGGTCGTCTCCAAAGTGCATTATGTGTCCAGTGCATGTGATTTTTGATGCCTTGGCAAACGAGACAGCATCCCTGATTCTTGATCATCGATGGAGGTTGGAACTCCGGATTCTTTCTCTCATTTGAGTGAAACGGTTTACTCCAAGCATAGCTCTTTCAATTTCTCTTTGGGAGACCCGAATAGCGTTCTTATCCTGTTTTTGTAGGACCCAGGTCTCTGAGGTGCATATTAATGCAGGAAGAATAGTGGAATCGAAGAGATGTGATGGGAGCCAGAGGTTCTTCATCCTCTTAGCTATTTCTTTGATGCTCTTGAAGGTGTTCCAAGCTGCTCTCTTCTTCCTGCACAACTCAGGTGCCAGGTTGGTTTTCATGTTGAGTTCTCAACCTACGTACACATAACTGTTGCATTTGGAGATGTTCGTTCCGTTGAGAGCAAATGGAATGTCAGGAACGAGTCTGTTTCTCATAAAATTGTCTTCATGAGATCAGCTGCAGTTTGACATTTCCACACTCATGGTCGAAGTCGGCCAGGATTTGTGCAGCTTGGCTAATGTTTGGTGTTATTAGAAGGATGTCATCAGAGAAGAGGAGGTGGTGTAGTTACCGGCCGTCTATCTTCACTCCCATTCCTTCCCATTCCAGTCATCATATGACGTTTTTGAGGGTGGCACTGAAGAGTTTTGTGAAATGGTATCACCCTGCTGAACCCCTCTCTTGACATGAATGATCACTTCCTTGTATAATGGTGAGATCCTGGTAGTGAATCCATAATACAGCTCATGGAGGATCCTGATGTTTGAACGCCCTCTTTGGCTAGGGCTTCGATGACCACTTCAGTCTCAACAGAATCAAAGGCCTTCTTTAAATCAATGAACATTAGACAGAGCAGCATCTTGAACTCCTGAGAAACCTCAATGAGCTTGGTTACCATGTGGATATGGGCAATCATGCTGAATCCTTTTCAGAACCTGGCTTGCTCTCATGGTTGTCCTTCTCTAGTGTTCTGCCAATCCTATTCAGAATGACTTGAGTGAACACCTTGTAGACGACAGACAACAGGCAGATGGGGTGATAGTTGCCAATGTCGTGGATGTTTTGCTTTGCACACAGCCAATCCGGGTTCGATTTCTCCATCTCTCTCAGAGAGCCAAGCAAGCTACTGAGAGTATCCCGCCCAGGCTACTTTGACTGACTTCTCTGCTTGAGGTTGACTGTGTCTCATGCCAAGCCACGTTGAATTCTGAAAAATACCTATACTATGTCACCAGTCTTTATTCAAAGTTTCAAGGAAAAATTTTATTCTCCACAATGAATCAAAAAATATGATTGATTTTGGGTCCAGAGTGAGAGTACAGTGGAGAAGGTATTTGCCTAGCATGCAACTGACTCGGTTTGATCCCCAGCATTCCATATGACCGGGCAAACACGCTACCTGCTGTGCTATTGCTTCAGCCTAGTGCTGCGGATACTGTACAGAAAGCTGGGCATCAAACTTTGTTCAAGGACCACCTTACCCACTGTACTATTGCTCTTGCCCAGTCTCTTTCTTTATATCTGATTCTGTAATTCTCTGCTAAATTCTGGAACTTTCACTGTTGCACTGTCCACTGTCCTCCCATTGTTCATCGATTTGCTCCAGCGGGCCCAGTAACGTCTCCATTGTGAGACTTCATTGTTACTGTGTTTGGCATATCGAATACGTCATGGGGAGCTTGCCAGGCTTTGCCGTGCAGGCGAGATACTCTTGGTAGCTTGCCAGGCTCTCTGAGAGGGGCGAGGTATCAAACTCGGATTGACCAGGTTGGCCGCGTGCAAGGCAAACACCTTATCCGCTGTGCTATCGTGCCAGCCCACAGGCTCTGCTCTACATGTTTAAAATCATTAATAATTAAATGGAGTATGTATTCCACTTCATTAGAAACTGCTGTTATTTAAAAAACATGCCTTCTTATACAAAATTTCAAAGCTAGTGTTCTTGTAAGTAATTTATCTTGAAAACTTGATTAACAATAGCAAAAAACTGTACTAGTAATTGTGACCTCAGGTCATATGCCAACTTTAATGGTTTTATGAACTAACATTCAATTTCTTGCCAGAAAATTAGGTTCATAAATCATGTCATGTTTTTCTCATGAGGAAAAAATGTTGATATTACAAATTTCAAATGTTAAATGCAAGGAAGGTGCATGTGAGTGCTTTCCAAATTTAAATTTAAAGCTTACACCTAACACAATTATAAAATAAGAGTTATATATGAAAGTGAATAAGAAAGAATTAGTGACTATTCTTTAAAGAGGCATATTTAAAATATTTTATTATTTTCTGTAACATTTTAATAATTAACTTTGTGCCAATTCATTTCTGTTCTTTGGAATGTAAGCTTCTTCCACAAGACTTTATTTTAGGCAGATGATATTTTCATAAAAGAAAATTTTATTATTCGATTTCTCTGACCTATAAAAGTGGCACTTCCATATATTGCAAATGGATAATTTATCTCTGTGTTTCTAGTGCAGTGTCTGACACCAAGTAAAGACGAATTTTTTTTTAACTGTGCTAAACTTTAAAATAAAGTTACTTTTTGGTTTATTTTGGGGAGACACCCAAAAGTGCTGAGGGCTTACTGTTGGTTCTGTGCTCAGGGATAACTGATGAGGCTCCATATGAAGTAGCAGTAACCAAACACAGATGGGCATCATACAAGGCAAGCACACTACCTGCTATATTATTGGTCCAGTCCTCTGAACAAAAATTCTACCAAAATAATTGTCTTCAGCAAAAGTAGTAGACATGTCTAAGCAATAAGAGGAATCAAATTGCTTTTGGTTTACTCTCTCTCTTTTTTTTTCCCTTGTAGGTTTCTGGGATATATGTGAAAAACAAAACAAAACAAAGAACTCCATCCTGACTATGGATTTCAGAGAAACATTCCTCACATAAAGGGAAAAAGAAGCTTGTGGAGAGTCTAAAGAAATGATGACCTCACGATCACAACCATCCTGTTGTTTGTCGATTGCCTTGAGCAATCAGTAACGTCTCCTTCGTCCTAGCCCTGAGATTTTTTAAAAAGTGCCATATTCAAGGATCTTTCAGGGTTAGGGGAATGAGACTCATCATTGTTACTGGTATTTGGCATATTGGGTACGCCACGGGGAGTTTGCCAGACTCTGCCGTGTGGGCAGGTTACATTCGGTAGCCTGCCAGTTTGCCCAAAGTAAGAATGAGATAATAAGATGTCCGGGAGCTGGGTTTTTTAGTCTCTGGGTCTTGGCCGTTGATGGGATTACACGGCGCCAGGGGGCCAGTTGGTGGGTGTGATCCCTTCCTACTGGAATATGGAGGATCTGGGTGGAGGATGCTCAGCCCCAATCCAAGCAGGCTTGGAGATCTCAGCCCGAGGACCCGCATGCCTTTGTTCCTCTGCCGGTACCTTCATGCGTGTGGAGAGTGGTCTCAGCATGGTGGTGGCTGGTTCTGGAGGTCTTCGGCTACCGGAGCCCTGGTCGGGGCGGGGAGGGAAACTCAACCCGCTCCCCACCAAGGGGCCCTGGCAAGGACAGCCAGGCATGGGGGCAAGAGAAAGAGAAAGTTGACCTCATGCCACAATATAATTAATATATCTTGTGTGAAAAGCAGCAGGTTAAATTATGTTTGTGTTTCCCTTTATAGTTTAATGGTGCTCATAATTCTGATCACACTAGTTAGAAATATGATAGTAATTATTTCCATATCACACTTCAAACAACTTCATACTCCAACTAATTGACTCATTCATTCCATGTCCACTGTGGATTTTCTGCTGGGGAGTCTAGTCATGTCATTTAGTATGGTGAGAACTGTTGAGCAATTATTGGCATTTTGGAGAAATCTGTAAAATTCACAACAGCTCAGATATTATACTGAGCTCAGTATTGATTTTCCACTTATCCTTCATTTCCATTGACCGCTACCATGCTGTGTGTGAACCACTGAGATACAAAACCAAAATTAACATGTTGGTTGTTTTTGTGATAATCTTCATTAGTTGGAGTGTTCCTGATATTTTTGCTTTTGGACTGATCTTTCTGGAACTAAATTTCAAAGGAGCTAAAGAGATCTATTATAAACTCATTAATTGTAAAGGGTGTTGCTCTTCAGCAAAATTTCTGAAATACTGGCCTTTATGACTTCTTTCTATATACCTGGGTCTATTATGTGCTGTATCTATTATAGAATATATTTCATAGGTAAGGGACAAGCAAGATTAATTAATGATATGAATCAACTTCAACCAAGATTGGAAGAGGAAACTGGAAATTCACGAAGCAAAGAAATGAAAGCTGCTAAGATTCTAGGGATTGTGATTGGAGTTTTCCTAATATGCTGGTGTCCATTCTTTTTCTGCCTGATTCTGGATCCTTTCTTGGGTTATACCATTCCACCTGCCCTAAATGATACACTGATTGGTTTGGCTAAGTTTGAATTCGACTTTCAATCCAACGGTTTATGCATTTTTCTATTCCTGGTTCAGAAAAGCACTGAAGATGATTCTATCTGGTAAAGTTTTCCAAAAAAACTCTTCTAGGTGCATATTACTTTTGGAGTCAAATCCATAGAATTACTGTAATTTACTATTTTAGAAAAAAAAGTAAGCATATTTACAAAAAAAAGCAACTATAGCTTACTGTAAAGATCAGAGATAGCACAGAGGTTAAGGTACTTGCCTTGCATGCAGCCGACCCAGTATCAATTCCCAGCACCCCATAGGATCCCGAGCTTCACCAGCACAGGGCTAGGAATAAGGCCTGAACACTGCCAGGTGTGGTCCTAAAACCAATAAATAAGCAAATACATTTAAAACTCAAGCACATTGCACAAATTGCATGGGTATTATCAATTATTTGAGTCAATGAATGTATAGTAAGATAATGATGCTATATCTCTTTTAATTTGGGACATAGTAAATGTGATATTTGCCATGCATGTTCAGTCATCTTCAAGGTCTGCAATTTCAAAAATTAAGACCTACAGTTTAAATATTTTGAGGGGAATCTTACGTGGTAGATCCTCATGGTCATGTCCTGTGATGCTCAGGAGAGCAGGTGATACCAGGTCTCAGACAGGGGGTAACTGCACACAAGGAAATTGCCTTAATTACTGGTATATCTCTCTGAAGCCCTACAACTTTTTTTTAAAATTTTATTGAATCACCGTGAGATAGTTATAAGCTTTCGTGTTTGGGTTACAATCACAGAATGATCAAACACCCATCCCGCCACCAGTGCACATTCCCCACTACCAATATCCCCGGTATGCCCCCCTCTTTCCCACCCTCCCTCTGCCTCCATGGCAGACAGGAGTCCTCATAATCTCTCTCTAATTTTGGGCATTATGATTTGCAATACAGACACTGAGAGGTTAGCATGTTTTGTCCTTTATCTACTTTCTACACACATCTCCCATCCTGACCAATTCCTCCAGGCATCTTTTTCTTAGTGATCCCTTCTCTATTCCAGCTGCCTTCTCCCCTTTGCTCATGAGGCAGGCTTCCAGCTATGGAGCGATCTATCTGTCCCATGTATCTACTATCCTTAGATGTCAGCCTCATGTTATATTGTTTTATACTCCACAAATGAGTGTAGTCCTTCTATGTCTGTCCCTCTCTTTCTGACTCATTTCACTTAGCATAATACTCTCCATGTCTATCCATTTATAAACAAAGTTCATGACTTCATCTCTTCTGACAGCTGCATAGTATTCCATTGTGTAGATGTACCAAAGTTTCTTTAACCAGTCATCTGTTCTAAGCACTTGGGTTGTTTCCAGATTTGGGCTATTGTGAACAGTGCTGCAATGAACATATAGGTACAGATGTCATTTCTACTGTGCTTTTTTGCATCCTCAGGATATATTCCCAGAAGTGGTTTTGCGGGGTTATATGGAAGCTCAATTTCTAGTTTTTGAAGGACTGTCCATATTGTTTTCCAGAAAGGCTGACCTAGTGGATATTCCCACCAACAGTGAAAGAGTGTCCCTTTTTCCCCACATCCATGCCAGCACTGGTTGCTTTTGTTCTTTTGAATGTGTGCCAGTCTCTGTGGTCTAAAATGATATCTCATTGTTGTTTTGATTTGCATCTCCCAGATGAATCCCTACAACCTAAAGAATATTTCTTGCCTGGATATGATTTACCTTGAAATTGACAGTGGTACCTTATTCAGTAGTTTAGTAGTGTAAAATATTGGCAACTTTGGGTGGTTCAAATTAGAGTAAGTTTGTCATTAATTTGCTAGAATGTATGTCTTTGTAATGTGGCCAACCATACATATCAAATGCTATTAAATTGTATATAATTTTCTAATTTTTACCAATGCTTAATAACATATGTTCCAATATTTAAATAGCTTAATTTTTATCTTTTAGAACAGATTTTTCTGATCTCATATTCATTTGTAGTTAGGAAAATGAAGGAATAATAAACATTAATTAAATTATACAAACATAATGAATATACCACTCAAAGCTCATTTCCTTAATGAACTATATTAGGTACAACTGTTAGGAATGATGTTTTTGATGACTATCATTTCACATTGTACAGATATACAAATACTTTAAAAATAATAATTATTATTCACTAAGGAAATTAAAACTCTCTTAATAAAAATAGTATAGATTAAATTTTTTTTCACTGTTACCTGCTGTTGAAACTCAAGACAGTGTTTGAAGTTTTTCTATACCTGCCATGTTAGGAAGGAAAAAAAAACATAAGCTCAATGAAATATATGCATTTGTTGGGTTTTGTACCACACCAAAAGAGAAGTGGTTGTATATTAAAGCAGATAAATGCAAAATATAATCATATATAATCAGAGTAGACATACCATACCTATAAAGATAAAAGCAAAATGGGAGCAAATAATAGTTTCAGATGAGAAAGTGATTAAAAATTCTTAATTATAAGTATTAATTAGAAATAGAAATAGCTCATATACAAACTTTATATAGTCTGTATCATGTTGAGTAGTACAAAAGATTTATATTTATTCAATAATAGTAATTTATGCTCATAATTATGTTAGGATTGGACAGCTAATTTCAAATAAGCTAAATGTTCTTTTTTCCACATAAATTTTTGTTCACAAATGATCCATTGAATATGTATCACTGTCAATGTCTCCCGCTGTTCATCGATTTGCTTGAGTGGGCCCAGTAACGTCTCCATTTTTTGAGACTTGTTGTTACTGTGTTTGGCATATCGAACACATCATGAGTAGCTTGCCAGGCTTTGCCGTGCGGGCGAGATACTCTCGGTAGCTTGCTGGGCTTTCCGAGAGGGGTGGGTAGAGGAATCAAACCTGGCTCGGCCGGGCTGTTTGTGCGCAAGGCAAACGCCCTACCACTGTGCTATCACTCCAGTCCAGTGAATGTGTATTAAATCATTAATTTATTATAGTCTGTTTTAGGTCTGTTTAATTTCACTGATGTATTTAACTAGATTTTTGTTCTAATTATTTTTAAGCTGGAGCGATAGCACAGCGGGTAGGGCGTTCGCCTTACAAGCGGCCAACATGGCCAACCCGAGTTCGACTCCTCCACCCCTCTCGGAGAGCCCGGCAAGCTACCGAGAGTATTCGATATGCCAGACACAGTAACAACAAAGTCTCCAATGGAGACGTTACTGGGCCCGCTCGAGCAAATCGACGATCAACGGGAGGGCCTTTACTTTACTTTACTTTTATTTTTAATCATAACTTATTTTTTCAGTTAATATGTGTAGAACAAGTTGGCCCAATTACTCCTAATATCAAAAAAACTAGCTGACTTTTCCCACCCTTGAGACCATTTTGTCAAATTTGTCAAAGTAAATTGTTTTCTGTATTTTACAGGATGTTTCTTTGGTTTTCTTCATTCGCTCCCACATATTTCTCTTAATATTATTCTTTGGTATATGTACTTCTTAGTGTATATTTGCCTACTATGAATAAATCATTCAAAGTCATATTTTCTATATAACCATTAGTGTTTGTGTACAATAAATTTTATTTTAGCTTTACTGCTGACTTCTTTTTGTTTTCTTCCTTCCCCCTATTCAATTTTAAGGTCACCCCTGGAGTGTTCATGGTTTACTCCTGACTCTGTGCTCAGGAATCACTCCTGACTGTCCTCAGGGTATCATACACAGTGATGGGGATAGAACCATATTGACTGTGCAAAGCAAGTTCCCTATTCATTGTACTATATCTCCAGCCTTGTTTTGGTTTCCATATATAGTCATATTATCTTCTAACAATACTGCTTTTATCTCTTTTTCAGTAATCATTTGCATTGACATTCCTTGTATTCCATTAGTCAGAATTTCTAAAGCATAGTGATAATACTAGTAAGAGACATCATTGTCTTGTATCAATTTTAAATTACTACTCAGGAAGTATTTTTGTTTCTTGGTTATTCAGAGTCAATTTCTGAACTGGAGTCCAAAAAGGATTTTGAGAAATTTTCCATTCTAACTAAAAGTATTCTGGGAGCTTTAATAAAATTAGCTTTAATGAAACCATCTGCCCCTCTGTCACGTAATACATTAATGCAATGGAATGTGATATATTAATGCAATATAGCTATAGTATAGTCTATTGGAACTGTAATGATGGTATTAACCTTGACCTTTCTCTTTTAAAGAAGTGAGTGAATAACCCACACTATGATATTCAGTCGTTTTCTAGAATTTAAATACTCAGATGAGAAAGAAGACTGTGATCTTTAGTAGAACTGATAGCAGAAAATATGGATAATATACAGGTTTTCATTCATTGGTGTGGGAAGATCATGACCAGACTGATCTTAGTCTTGTCAGGATTCTTGGTTCTCTGACTCAAGAGCTACCTGTTTGCTTTATAATTCCTCAAGAGAGGCTTGGTTACTTAGGTGACTCTGGACTTTGTATTTGTAGTGAATTACTTGCTTTTCTACTTCCCCTACAGCATTTTCATATTTTACTGTAAAGCAATGTTCTTTGCTTAAACACAGAAAGATCATTAATGCTATGCTCCTAATATTTGGAAGTTGATTGACTCTGAAATATATCTACTCCTGGGCATCTGTCACAATTACTTGACTCAGGCTTCAGTTGGTGTAGATCATAATGCTCCAAAAGGGAGGCCCCACTGCAGGATTGGGATGGACCTAAGGCAAGCGACAAAGCTACCCCAGCATCAAAATGGGACAGTCTAGAATGCATAAAAGGACAGTCGATGAAAGTTGTTATGATGTAAGAGACAAGAACCCGAAGAGAAAGGGCAAGCTGAACTGGCCTGAGTACCTAGTCTGGAATTTATGGTAGAAGCACAGCAGCCTTGCCCTTGGAGCCCAGAGAACTAAGTTTTGGAATCTATATCTCTTATTGTGTTTATCTAAAATAACTGCAAGTATTCATAAGCAGTAAACTTAATTGTTTAATATGTACAACTTAAGGGAAAGAGAAAAGCAATATAGATGTCCCTGGGAGACAGAGTGTTTCCTTGAGTTAATCCCTCCAAGACAATTGCCTCCACTGAAATGGAAATTTACCTTTGTAAATGATCAATCACATCTATGTGCAGTCCTATAACTCAAACCCTTTCAGATGTTCTATAAGTATGCTAAAAGCTCTGCATTAAATTGGCCACTTTTACCAACAATCCATGGTCCCCAGTCTCTTTGTCTTTCTGCTGGGAGGCTGGGGAGAGAGTTCTCAGCCAAGAAATGCACTATCTCACACCTACATGTTGTGAACTCACACCATAGTTCCTTTATAAGTAATTTACATCTTTGATCTTGCTGCTTTCAGAATTTCATGGTTCTTGCCATTCTGATTAAGATGTTTCTTGTGGTATTTTTACTCAAATTTCTTTTAGCTGGTACCCTTCAAGTCTCCTGAATCTGGGTTCATGCACTTCTCAGCTCTGGGAATGATGACTTTGACAATTACTTCTTCATCAGGGTTTTCCTCCTGCCTCTTTGTTACCTCAATGATTCTTTTTTTCTTTTTTAATTAATGAAGCACCATGAGGTACAGTTGTAGACTTACAAATTTTTGTGCTTGGGTTTCAGTTATACAATGATCGAATACCCATCCCTCCACCAGTGCCCATTCTCCACCACCACCAATCCCAGTATCCCTCCCCTTCCCAATTCTCCCCATCCCACCCTGCCTCTGTGGCAGGGCATTCCCTTTTGTTATCTCTTTCCTTTTGAGTGCTGTGGTTTGCAAAAGAGACATTGAGTGGCAATCTTGTTCGGACGATAGTCTACTCTCATCACACATTTTTCATCCTGAGAGGAACCTCCCAACACCCTTTATTTGGTGCTCCCTTCTCTATCTGAGCTGCCTTTTCCCCTAGCGTGTGTGGCTGTCCTCAAAGCCATGGAGTAATCCTCCTGGTACTTATCTCAGCTATTCTTGGGTGTTAGTCTCCTATTTTGTTACTTTATGTTCCCCAGATGAATGCAATCTTTCTATGTCTGTCCCTCTCTTTCTGACTCATTTCACTTAGCATGATACTATCCATGTAGTACCACTTGTATGTAAATTTCATGACTTCATCCTTTCTGACAGCTACACAGTATTCCATTGTGTAAATGTACCAAAGCTTCTTTAACCAGCCATCTGTTCTTGGGCACTCAGGTTTTTTTATTCTGGATATTTTTGGAGCAAAATCTACAAATTCTACAATATAACACCCTAATATGAGCTCACTACACTGGATGGGAATGTAGTGGTTGCAAAAATAGAGACAATAAGGGAAGGAAGATCATAGTGATGATGAGATTGGGGTTGGAATACTGAAAGCCTGCAGCAAATACATCAGCAAATACATTTGTAAACTACAGTGTTTAAAGAATGTGGGAAGAAAGAATAAAAGAAACTCTTCTCAAATGTTTCCCAAATTAAATTATTCCATGACTCCTTCTCCTTCTAAGATTATTTAATGTGAGGTTAGACAACAGATTGAAGAAATAAAAATCTTAAACAGAACGTTACTGATTTTCCTTTTTTTACAAAGAGCAATTCCGTACTCCATCACCCTGTTTCCAGGGGGAAATTTCTCTCTATGAAATTGGGTGGCAAGGATTAATATCCACATTATCAATGGGACTCAGTAGCTGGTGGGATTATGCTAAAGTCTATCTAACTCAAGGCCAACATCATCAATCCTAAACCTCATAGGCATTTTCTTGTGTGAATTAGAAGGTGGTAGACTGCATTCTCAAGGCTATTATCACTTTTACCACTTCACATACATCGCATGCAACAATAATAGATGAAAAGTTATAACAATGGTCTTATTTAACAAACCTGTGTTTGCTTCTATATTACAAAACTTATAGTTATGAAAGCCCTAAATCAATTCTAACTTTTCCATAACTCCATAACAAATGAAGTGCTTTTGTCATCAGTGTTTTAATGGTAATTTATAAGTATGCCAATGGTGTATCTAGTCAGTTTAATCACTGAAGAAATCAAAAAGGCAATAACTGAATATAATGCACAATCACAACAATCCTTTGGAAACAAATGGCAAAGCTCAATCAAACACTAGTCCCTCACCGCCCCCCCCCCCCCATAAAAAGTCTAGTTGCTGATAAAATGTTGACTTTGTACAATGTTTAGAAGATCTTTATTTGCTATATAGAGTTGGCATAAAATTTTAAGAATAGGTGTTCACTTGTTTTATTTTTTGTTTGTTTTGTTTTGTTTTGGTGATTATTTTTTCTCTTGATGCTGACTGTAAACATATTTACATCACATAATAAGTTAAACTGAGATAGAGATCACTATTTTTGTTTCTCTTGCGTCAGCTAAAGTTTTCTTTTTTATATTTGCACTTTGCCTTTGATTAATAATTTGAGAATTCCCCAAGCATTTGGTTCTGCAAATAAAGTTCTGGAATAAATGTTTTCCTATCACCACTGAGGACAGCTATTTCCCCAAAGACTTTTGTGAAATTGTTTCCCATTCTCACCAAGGCAGAAGATCAGAGGTGTTAATGATGCCCTCTGGTCTCTATTTACTGGAAAGTTTGGCAAGTAAAAGCAAAGCATGAGACGTGGACCATGGACTTGAATTATAACTTCAAAGTATCACACTATAAATGAAGTGCTGTGGGCATTAGTAAATGTCCAATCAACACATTTAATTACTGTTATTAACAATTCTCTTTAGACTATTTTAAACAGTCAAGTTTGCAAACAATGACATTATATACTCAAAATGCATAATAACTTTATTTTAAAATGCCCTACTGTTTGAAATATTGTCTCTATGGTCTCCTAAGCACCAAAAATTATAATTTGTTGAGGTAAGAAGGTCACATTGACTATTGATTTCCCTTCTGTGGTTCATATTGCAAAACAATCAAATAAAATCCATTCAAACAAAGCATCACAGTACTGTGGTAGACTAGAGGTGAGATTATCTCAAAGTAAAAGTTGAATATTTAAAGCTAGTCCACATATCAGTTCCATTTAAAAAGGAAAGAGAAAAATGGTTACTATTACCTGGTAATTAATTACCTGAGTAATCATTTGATTGCTTCTTTACTTTTGTTACCACTATCAGATAATACCCCAACAAACAAAACCCCCAAATATCATTGCTTGTGATGTTCCTGGGAAACATTGGTAGGAATTTATATTCAGATACCCAGGATTATTAGCAACTCAGCAATGTTCACCTGAAGACCACTTACTAAACATCCTTAAATTCCCCAGTATTTTCCTTTGCAAGATTTATGACCTTCATGGTTGCTAATTTCATTCAATTATTAAATCAGTCATTCATGTAACAGTATTGATTATCTACTATATACTAATCTTTGTGCTACCTGGAAGTTAAGGATAAAGACATAAACAAGACCATGTTATTAAACTCTGTCATTTTCATGGAACTAGATTTCTTGAGTAAAATGCTATAATATCTAAGTTGTTTGTATAGCATAAACACAAAATTTAGACTATAGTCTAAGAGCTAACATTGTATTATTATTTGCAGCCTATTTTGTTACTTTTCACTTTGTTCATTCATAGTTGCAAAGACAGAATTTAATAATATATCCCTGAATAGCAATTGTGAGCTATTCAGGGATAGTATTAATTGGCAGAACTACTTCATTCTTTCCATTTAACTATACAGCGATATACCAATGTTTCTAGTTATAGTCAGACTGCTTTCTTTTGGTATTTCTTCTTGTCTGTCTAGATAATTAAAACACAGGTTTTTTTTTTTTATCAGTATATAAAGAATCTTGTTTTCACTGGGTATCCCAAATCTGTATGTACCAAGCTTAAGTAAACTACCTCATTATTCAACATTTACTTCCTGTGTTCTCTATTTTTTTAAATTTTTAAAAAACTTTATTCAAATTGTATTGGTTTACAAAGTTGTTTCAAATACAGTTATTTCAGTTATTCAGTATTCCAACACCTTCCCAGCCCCAATGTGCCCTTATCTCTATCAATGTCTCTAATCTCCCACCTACCCACCATGCCTGCTCCCTTAGCAGGCAGTAATTAATTTACTTTATATTGCTAATTACAACATGCATCTTGCAGTAGTGTTGCTGAAGTCATGGCCTCAGGATTTATTGACCAGGGAGGTGCCAGGTGGGCTTTCAGTGTTATTATTTTCACTCATTGAACTAGTGGGCTTCTACTTAATTTCTCTGGGCCATTTCTCTGACCCTGTGTTCTCTATTGACTGACACCACCATCCATATAATTGCTCAAGATGACAGTCTCAGAATAAATTTTAACTTCTTCTTTCCCTTACTCTTCACATAACTTAAAGTGGCAAATACCTCTTAATACTAGTATTAAATTTCCTTCTCAATGACTGGGTAAATCGTACAACTGGTTTTATTCCTCCAGTGTAAAGCTCTACAGCTCACTCTTCATATAGTAACAACTGATTCTTTTAAAATACCAGTGTGCTATTAAACACCCTCAAAACATCTGTGGTACTTTTGATCTTGCTTGTACCATAATGTTTTTATTTATTTTGAGGACATTTGATACATTTACTACAATGGTTCCTCTTATTCCTGAGCATGATCACAATCAATCACAAATCATCCTGTTAATCGTCGATTGCCTCGAGCAGACCCCAGTAACGTCTCCTTCATCCTAGCCCTGAGATTATATTCAAGGCTCTTTAGGAGAATGAGACCCATCATTGTGAGCATGATATAAATTTTAAATTTATATCCTCATTTACATATTTTTGTCATAAAACTTTTTATATCTCTTAAAAGCTCTTTAACTCTTTTTAAAATGGAATCACTGTGAGATACAGTTGCAAAGCTTTCATGTTTGAGTTTCAGTCATACAATGATCGAATACCCATCCCTCCACCACTGCACGTTTTCCACCACCAATGTTCCCAGTATCCTCCCCCCATCCCAACTCTCCCCCTGCCTCTACTTCAGGCAATTTTCCTCATACTCTCTCTCTACTTTTACGACCTTTAACTTTTTATTTTACTTATAAAGATGAACTTTTAAAATGTCTTATTGCAAATTGCTGCTGTTATATAGAAAAGCAATATATCTCTGCATACTCGTTTCTACAAACTTCAGTTTATTCACTCATATTAATTCCAAAATTATATACAAACAAACTGTCCTCCTGTTGTTCATCGATTTCCTCAAGCAGGCCCAGTAATGCCTCCATTTTGAGACTTGTTGTTACTGTGTTTGGCATATTGAATACATCACGGGTAGCTTGCCAGGCTTTGCAGTGCTGGCAAGCTACTCTCGGTAGCTTGCCAGGCTCTCTGAGAGGGGTGGAGGAATCGAACTCGGCTCGGCCAGGCTGGCTGAGCGCAAGGCAAACGCCCTACCGCTGTGCTATCGCTCCAGCTCAAAATTATATATTTTTTATATTTATATAAGGATTAATATCATTAGTCAATAATAGCCATTTTACACTTTTTTTAGTCCTTGGATATTTTCATTTTGGGTTTATACAGTAGAAGGAATTTTATATTGTTATGGTAGAAAAATATAGAGTAACTTCATAGGATTATTTGACCTTACTTATAAGATCAAAGGGAATGGTTTTAATATTTTCTTGTGAAATAGGCTGTCTGCTTACAAACCTTTTCTTTTATTGTAGAGTAAAAATTTGCCATAGTTTGTTATGGCTTTTATTTTTTATTATAAAGATAAATTTAGGAGCTAGGGAAATAGCATAAAGAGCTGGAGAGGATGTTTTTACATATAATGCCCGATTTTAACCTTCAGCACCATATGTCCCTCAAGCACTACTAGGTATAGTCTTGAGGAAGCCCAACACCACTGTCATGTTTCAATTTATTTGATACATGCCAGTCTTGCAGTACCATGCTCCTATCTTAAGAGCATTGAATCATAAAAGACTATCACTGTCACTATATCATTGTCATCCCATTGTTCATCGATTTACTTGAGCAGGTGCCAGTAATGTCTCCATTTGTCCCAGCCCTGAGATTTTAGCAGCCTCTCCTTACTTGTCTTTCCCAATGCTGCTGTATTGGAGGCTCTTTCAGGGTAAGGGGAATGAGACCCATTATTGTTACTGTTTTTGGCATATTGAATATGCCACGGGTAGCTTGTCAGGGGTAACTACACCATGGGTAGCTTGCCAGGCTCTGTAAGCTTGAGACTATAATACTCCGAGACTGTAATACTCACTTTAAATTGACTATTTAACTCCTTAAAAGTGAAAACTAGATTTTCAGTCGTTCCTTCCTACTCATTTCCCATCTCCATCATTATAAGAGAATGTTTAAGTACTTATTTTCAAAATGAGGCAATCTAATTTGAAATGATTGATGTTTTTCTATTAAAGAGACAAGAGTTGGTGCACTCTTTAAGTACTCATGACTTGCTATATATAAATTAAGTTTAGGACCAAGAATGTGGTTCAGTGGTAAGCACATGCCTTGATATTTGAGATTTTGTTTGATTTCTGGCTCCAGAAGCAAAACGAAAGTCTAAAATTATTGCAAATAATTTTACTAGTTCTGATAGAATTTTATTTAAAAATATTTTCACATCTATTGTTTCTAATTCTACCATAATACAAATATGAAGATGTTCTTAAATAGAAAGGTTCTGGTTACTATTTTCATTCCTATTTTCAAAAGAGTTCCTGAAAGAGATTTATCCAGGCCCTGCTGTTTAATTTGTGGGGGCCATTCCACTGTAAAACAGAAATAGCGGTTTGTCTGTTAACAATAAAAATTATCAAAGAATTCAAGAGGGGGGCAGAAGAGCATTAATTTATGCAAGTTTTTCAAAGCTCAGGGTGCCCTGAGTATGCCAACTTATGCCTATGCTGGAGGAGGCTTGAGCCATGCTGATTGACATCATACAGAGCAGTTATAATCTTAATCAAGCAATTTTATTATCTTATAGTGATAGTATTATATTACCCATTGGGGGTACGCTGTTTCCCAAGGCTGTCTCATTGGTGCAAAATGGATTTCAAATAAAAATAACATAAAAAATGAGATCATTTAATATTTGAATATTTTGAAGTCAACAGCAATTGGGATTTGGACAGAAGTGTGTAAATTCTTTAAAGAGAAAAAGAATTAGGTCCATTGCTCCTAGTCTAAGAGAGTTGAGGAATTTTGGTAACATTTGCAGTACACATTAAAGGGAAGTCCTGTTTCTCAGTAACTGAAATATGAGACATACTTTGGACTGTGCAGTCTCACATTTTGTCCAGATGGGGACGTACAAACGCACACACACAGACACACACACACACACACACACACACACACTTTTCTATTTGAGACACTGATCCCATCCATGTGTGCTTGGGATCAGGTTTCATAGGGTTGCCCGTTACTCACCAGTCCTGATATGCTTTTATAGTGGTACTTAATAGCAGAGTTAACACGCTAAGTGCTATAGGTGAGGCAAGCCTAGGTAAGCAGAGACTCCTGAGAGGACAGAGGAGAGGCTTCAGCTCATGAGGCTATTAAACTTTAGAATAGCAGAGGATGGGTTTTTTGTTGTTGCTGTTGTTGCTCTTTCTTAAAAAAAAAATGAGATATCCAAGCCCAAATCTCTTGAGAATAATGGTTAAGTTATAGAATAGCACAATTCACATTGTTCAGGTCTTCCATTACCATATAAATGTATATCACTGTATCACTGTCATTCTGTTGTTCATCGAGTTGCTTGAGTCGGCCCCAGTAACATCTCCATTTGTCCGAGCCCTGAGATTTTATCAGCCTCTCTTTACTCATCCTTCCCAACTGTGCCGCATTGGAGGCGATTTCAGGGTCAGGGGAATGAGACCCATTATTGTTATAGTTTTTGGCATATCGAATATGTCATGGGGAGCTTGCCAGGCTCTGCCCTGCGGGCAGGATACTCTTGGTAGCTTGCCAGGCTTCCCGAGAGTGAGAACTAGATATATATATGTATGTGTATATATATGTGTGTATATATATATATACATAGCCTTTACAGTGATAAAAGAGAAATTTCCTTTTGTAGAGAGTTTCATTAAAAATGGCGTCTTCTACAATGCAACAGGTATGTGAAAAAATTAAAGATATATCTGTGTTGTCTGTGAGGTTTTAGAAGAAATAAATTGTTACTCTAAGAATGCAGTAGCATTGTGGAAGCTTTGATTCTTTTTCCTTTTTTAAAAAAATATATCTTGTTCATATGCAGAGAGAATATAAAGGAATGTGGAAGATCAGGACTTGATCAAAAAATCTGTCATCAAACAGGTCAAGAAGTGCAGATCTTTAAGTAAATGCAAAATAAAAGGCAGAGCAATTTAAAGATGTGAGCAAGATAATGTATTATCTTTTGGCAGTTTTACATGGTTCTTGAAAAGATTTAGAATTCTGGAATAAATTATCTCTTCATATAGTGAATAAATTAATTACTTTTCATAGGAATTCACCTAAAAATGGCGAGGATTGGAATATTACCTGGGCTCTTTACAACAATTATGTTCTTTAACCACATGCTCGGGCTGAGCCTCACATATGAGTGAACATATTTCTGCACACACCATAAGACACTCCCTACCCATTTTCCATAATTACCACACCATATTTGATGGGGTTCAGACAGTAGGCAACAAATCACAGAGGGAAATATATATTTAAATATATATATATATATATATATATATATATATCTTGAAGAGCCTGGCAAGCAACCGAGAGTATCCCGCCCACATGGCAGAGCCTGGAAAGCTACCCGTGGCATATTCAATATGCCAAAAACAGTCACAATAACCGGTCTCATTCCCCTGACCCTGAAAGAGCCCCCAATACGGCAGCCTCGGGAAAGATGAGCAAGGAGAGGCTGCTAAAATCTCATGGCTGGGACGAATGGAGATGTTACTGGTGCCCTCTCGAGTAAATTGATGAACAACGGGATGACAGTGATACAGTGATACAGTGATGTTCTTTAATCTAAAGAAAATTTTATTCTGGTCAAATATTTCTTGCATATGATGGTGCTCATACACAACAAGGAAAAAGGTAGGGTGTGGCACTATCCAAATGCCACCTTTGATAGTGCTCATAAAGCATCAGATATTGTGTTAGGACTATTTATTTCTATTACTAATATGTTTAGTTCATTGAGATGAATTTTTTGTTAGAAATTGAACAACTGAAAGAAATAGCCAAGGGGTGGATAAGATAATTCTAGAAAATGAGAAAGGGTGTCAAGAATGTGACTGACTAGTAGAATATACTTCTTGCAAATGTGAGATCCTGGGTTTCATACCTGGTCCTAGCAAATAACTTAGTGAAGAAAAGTTAGCAGAAAAAAGGGATATATGAAGTCCCTACTAAATCTAAAAAGTGGTTGATATTACTTTTATATATATATTTTATTAGTGAGACATCATGAGGTACAGTTGTAGACTTACAAATTTTTGTGCTTGGGTTTCAATTATACAATGATCAAATACCCATTCCTCCACCAGTGCCCATTTCCCACCACCATGGATCCCAGTATCCCTACCACCCCCCACCCCCCCCCATCCCACCCTGCCTCTGTGGCAGGGCATTCCCTTTTGTTCTCTCTCTCCTATTGGGTGTTGTGGTTTGCAAAAGAGGCAATGAGTGTCAATCATGTTTGGTCTATAGTCTACTTTCAGCATGCTTCTCCCATCCTGGGAGGATCCTCCCAACACCTTTATTTGGTGTTCCCTTCTCTATCTGAGCTCCCTTTTCCCCTAGCATGTGTGGTTGGCCATGGAGTAAAATTCCTGGTATTAATCTCGGCCATTCTTGGGTGAAAAGTGGTTGACATTAAACAGCCGCAAATGAGGCATAATCCTAATGTTCAGACTACCTATTAAAATGGTATTTTAAAAGGTAAAAGGTAAAGGCCCTCCCGTTGATCGTCGATTTGCTCGAGCGGGCCCAGTAACGTCTCCATTGGAGACTTTATTGTTACTGTGTCTGGCATATCGAATACACTCAGTAGCTTGCCGGGCTCTCCGAGAGGGGCGGAGGAATCGAACTCGGGTCGGCCATGTTGGCCGCATGTAAGGCGAACGCCCTACCCGCTGTGCTATCGCTCCAGCCAGCAAAATGGTATTTTATATACATTTTTTATTTTTTATTTTTATTAGCCAGACACAGTAACAACAAAGTCTCCAATGGAGACGTTACTGGGCCCGCTCGAGCAAATCGACGATCAACGGGAGGGCCTTTACCTTTACCTTTATTAGTGAGACACCATAAGGTACAGTTGCAGACTTACAAATTTTTTGTGCTTGGGTTTTAATTATACAATGATCAAATATCCATCCCTCCACCAGTGCCCATTTTCAACCACCACGGATCCCAGTATCCCTCCCATCAATAAACTTCAATTATATATCTAAAACTAAAATAAGAGTGGTTGATAAAGCAGAGGAATATATAATATAGAAACACCAATGAACTTCAATGACTAGGTAAACAAATGAGAGAACACTAGGGGAAAAAAAACTTTGTTACTGTGATTCTCCATTTCTTCTTTCTTAGGGATATAGAAATCCCATCTTCTCCACAATTTAGTACAATCGAGTTTTGAACCATGGTATTTATGAATTGAATGGAAAAAATTCACTAGTTTTAAAATCCTTTATTTTTGTGACTGAGCTTCTTGTGGAAACATAAAAGGCATTTGACTTTGTTATGATTCATAAGAATTCTTATGCTAAGATTAAGAGTATAAAAATGGGAAAAAATAGCACTTGCAGAAAACTGAATCTATTGAATAAATAAAACATTTAGCTTTCACAGGCAATCAGTCTGAAGGAAGAGGAACATATAGCTATTGAAAGATTTATGTTTGTGGTTGAATGCCCTGTGTAAGGAATATGCTAAATATTCATGCAGAGCCATTGTGCTTAAGTGGCATTAACATTTATTGTTTTGATTAAGGAATCATTAAGTTATATTGTTATGTAAGTTTAGGTACATATCACTGAAAATAAATGTGTGCTCTTCTACAATAAGTTCACCACTGAAAGTCCAATTCTACCTTCAATGTATACTCATCTCCTATACCTCCACTTTATCATTTTCCCCCTTATCTTCTGGTAACCACTAATTGGAATTATAGTACAAAGTTCATTCTTGTTTTCTTTAGTTCATCTGTTGTTTGTTTCCACTAATTGCCACATATAAATGATGCATATGTTTGTCTTTTGGTGTTTCTCCTATTTCACTGAGTTTAATGACCTCTAGGTTTATCTATGTTAGAAATGGTAGGATTTTATGTCTTTTGACAGATGAATAGTATTACTATAAAGAGCATTATACTCTTACTATATTTTACTATATTATATAATATATATAATATATAATATTATATAGCAATACTATTTATAATATATACTATATATTGGTCTAAATATATATCTAAGTGGAATTCATTTTAAAATACTGTTAGTTAAACTCACCAAAGTATCATACTATGTGCCTCTTCCTGCTGCATGGTGATTATGTGAGGAATAATAATATAATGTATGCATCACAGTGTGTGTTTCAAAGAACTTTCTTAGAGTTCTTATAGTTCATTGACTACTTAAATCTTGTGAATGCTGAAAGGGAAAGGAATCAAGTTGTGCACTTTCATTTTAAGCTTATAAGGACTGAATGCGACTTTTGTAAAGGTGAGATGGTTGGTTAATTAATAATATCAAAGTCGCTAAACTAGGAATACTAAGTTTGTCATTAAATCTTACATTATATTGTAACAGAGTTTCCTTCAGCACAGAATTTTGTCTATGTGCCATTTTCATTAAAATAAAATTATTTCTCTCAGATTTTGCTCTTGGAAATTAAGTGATTAAAAATAAATGTTTTTCTTCACTTCTATTATGATTTTCAATGAGTATAAATAAGCTGATTAGAACCTTCCTTTGAATTTCAGAATAATGCTCATTTTAGTAATGTTTTCTTTGGTTATATTTACGTGGTCAGCAGGTGGCTAGAAAGAATGGTAATTAACTGAAAAACTTGATACCAAGAGTGGGAAGGTGTTAGTGTTGGGGGTAGGGTTCTTACCTCTTGTATTTCTTCCTAGCTTTTTTTTTCTTAAAATGTTAAGAGGGACAAATGGATAAATGTCATATGAATATTAGAATTTCTATAGTAGCTGGTAAATAGTGAAAAAAATTGAAATGTGCTTGCACTTACATTCAAGAACATTTGGGATTTTGCTGAAACTAACGGAAACAAGTCTGTCATTTCTGCAAACAGCAGTTGGAGTATTAACTGGCAGAAACCCTAATACAATTTGGAAGTGTCCTTGTTATGTGCTTGAAATGATGCTTCTGCTCCAATTTCAGGTGTCTTACAAACATATGTCCCATCCTACATTTTGGGTTTCACTTCTGCACAGGTGTGGATGAGGACTCAGGGAAGAATAACAGGAGGATAAAGCTATCTTGTACTAACTTGTTACAATCTTATGACAAAAGCATTTAATTTCAAATCAGTATCGATTCTCTTATGACTTTTATTTTTTCAATTTTGGAGTCACACCCAGTTGTGTGCAGGGCTTAATTCTGACTAGATGCTCAGGGTTCATTTCTGGTGATGATTGGAGCCCATATGAGGTGCTGGGGATTAAATCCGGGTTGGCCACATTCAAGGCAAGCACTTTAATCCCAGTACTAGCTCTTTGGCTCCTAATGTCTAAATTAGTTGCTTCAATTAAAAAAAAATCTCTACTTGAATTGGAGAACAAAGTAGAGTATCTTGATTGTTTAGCTCTAGGACTATTGGCCTGGGAAAAAGCAATTAACTAGAAACCCTCTGTTCTCACTCCTCAACCTTCTATTTATCCTGTAGTGCTGCAGAGATTTTTCCAATAGAATCTAAAGGTCTCTGCATAGCTTTGTCTCTGTTCCTCAGCTTCCATCAGCTTGGAATAAAGTATACCCTTCTTCTGTTCAAATTCTATTCCCCCTGTTGAAGTCAGATCAAAAGACCCACAACTGCTGACTTTTCTTATCTAGTCCAATCTGAAATTCTCTATGTCAATCTTTGATCAGACATACTGAACAGACCTCTCTTTATCCACTTCATTGACACCATCGCTTTTTCAATATGTGATGATCCAAATTTTATACCTTGTCTCCAGTTATTTTATAGACTCTTTCCAACTAGGGACACATTTTTTTCTTTCTTTCATTCTGTCTTGTGTATTGGAGATAGTCAGAAATTCTCACTTGGTGTGTATTAGTGCTTTTGAATCCTAGACTTGAAAACTGGTAGGTTTATATGTTTAAAAGGTTTATATATTAGGAACTGTTCAAATTTTATATGTATAAGGGTCAATGGTGGTAAAGTATTTCTACATTATTGATATGTGTGCCATGTACTTAGAGAATATTTTCGATAATTTACATAAAAATAAATGATATGAATTATCATAAGATATTTTCTTATGTATAATGAAGATGCAAGGTGAACACAAGTAGGACATTTGCTGCTTGTTTTCTGGTAGTGGAGAGGACTTTCTAACCTTTTGTGTGATTTCTCCCCACTTGAACCTGTCTGATTTTGCTTTGACCTCTTTTGAGTTACGTAGAAGAGACTCTGGAGATGCAAACTTGACTCCTCACAGAAAAGTGAGAGTGTCCTGCCTTTGCCTCTCACCTCTGATTTTGCACCTTGGCCAGTGAGATGATTACCAAGACTTCATGACTAATTGCAGAGAAAGGTTCTGTCAGACATTCTTAAATGATTCTTCCCCTTTGAAACAACACGTATGAAAAAAATTAAAATGGTAAAAATAGAACATACAAACAGATGAAATTGCTTCCAAATAATAAACTCTTGGTCCTACAATATCATAGACCCCCCCCAATTAAATCTGATCATGTATTAAAATTACTTGCTTTAGCAAAAGGCAGATTCCTTGTCTAATAGATGTGTAACTTCCTGTGTAAATGAGGACTATTAAATACAATAAGCTAAATAATAAACTTATTTCTGCTGTTCTTTCTCCTTCAATTCTTGACTTTTTCCCCTTCTCTCATACTTCCTTTCCTTATTCTTTTCATTTTAGTTTGGGCATAAACTATGAGTTTACTAAATGTTGGTGCATAAATTGGTTATCATGATTGAGTCATCTATGTATTTCTAGAATTTTCATATGAAAACTAATATAAAATATAGGATAATATCTCATCTGACAAAAATCTTATTCTTGCTTATTTTTGAAGGACACATTTGATTGTTCATAATACGGAAATTGATCTTGTCCTGAAAATGAAAAGTCACTGGGTGTCCAAGCTGCAATGTATTCGTTTATGTCAGGAGCTATATTCATCACGGTGTTTGGCAATCTTGCCATGATAATTTCCATTGCTTACTTCAAACAGCTTCACACACCAACCAACTTCCTCATCCTCTCCATGGCAGTCACAGATTTTCTCCTGGGCTTCACCATTATGCCTTACAGCATGATCAGATCAGTGGAAAATTGTTGGTATTATTGACTCACATTTTTGCAAGATTCATTATAGTTTTGATCTGATGCTTAGCATAACATCCATCATCCATCTTTGCTCTGTGGCCATTGATAGATTTTATGCTATCTGCAGCCCTTTACGCTACTCCAAAAGATGATGATTCCAGTCATCAAAAGATTGCTGCTTCTCTGTTGGTCTGTCTCTGGAACATTTGCCTTTGGGGTGGTCTTCTCAGAGACCTACGCTGAGGGCATAGAGGGCTACAGTCTATTGTTTGCTCGCTCCAGCTCCTGCCCAGTGATATTCAACAAACTCTGGGGAACCACTTTATTGATGGCGGGTTTCTTCACTCCTGGATCAGTGATGGTGGGGATTTATGGCAAAATATTTTCAGTGTCCAGAAAGTATGCTCGTGCAACCAATACTCTGCCAGAAAATCAAAACAATCAAATGAGAAAAGACAAAGTGGCTAAGACATTAGAAATAGTGATGGGTGTTTTCTTATTATGTTGGTTTCCCTGTTTCTTCACCATTTTGTTGGATCCCTTTTTGAACTTCTCTACCCCAGTACTTTTGTTTGATGCTTTGACATGATTTGGCTATTTTAATTCCACCTGTAATCCTTTAATCTATGGTTTCTTCTATCCCTGGTTTCGAAGAGCCTTAAGTACATTTTGCTAGGCAAAATTTTCAGCTCACATTTCCATAATACTAATTTGTTTACTCAAAAAGAAACTAAATAGACTCATTTTGTATAATTGAGTTGAAGCAAAAGAATTTGAACTTAGAAAACTGAAATCATTTCAAATAATTGTATGTTTGTGTGCTGTCTTGGCTACAACAGAAAGCACTTAGTTACTAAACCTTGAGGAAAATGTCTTTGAACCCAAACTCCTTCAGGCACAAATTAATAAAAGGCAAAGAAAGAAGAGGAAATAAAGTCAAGGAAATATAAGGAAAAATCAGAAAGGGAATGAAGAGGTCAAGAACTTGTAAGGTTTTTGGAAGAAATCAAAATGCAAGTCGAGTTTAATAATTTCCCTAGATTTTCTTTCACCACACACAGACTTTCTGTTCAGCTGTTTTTCCCCTTGGTGCCTTACTAGGCATATTTTCTTAATGCCAATATGAGATTATATAGGTAGGTAAATATAATTTGAAAAAACATTCACGAAGAATTAATCATTTGTTAGCTAAGAGTTAAGCCTTACTGTTTGAGATTATATGCTCTCTAAATGAAAGAGAAAATTGAAAACTCTGATGTCACAGGGTTTGTCAATATTTTCATTCATATAGCATCTTAATCAAAGTGTTCGTTGATTTCATATTTTTTTAGCAGAACATTCTATTCAAGTTCATATCTTCTTCCTTCCTTAGTCCCTTCAGTGTTTTGCATTGCTCAGTGGGTGACTGTTATAGATGTAAAAATATGTACAAAAGAAGGGTGTTTTGGTATTCTATCCCTTTTGCTTAATATTTATGCACATACATTTAAAAATACTAAAGTAGTTGGAGAAGGAAACAAGGACCCAAGCTAATATTTATTTTAGTCTTAGGGGCCTCCTTATTTGTTGTTTGGTTTCTTTTTAAGTGTAAGCTGATACCTATTAATAACCAGTGAAATTGCTGTACTGGTCTGTAACCAGTCTTTAAAAGTTTAACACCTGGCCTGAAAAGAGAAGAATAAAACAGAGCGGTAAAGTGACTATGTGTGATTCCAATATGCTACTGTCTGCAAGCAACATTCTTAATGGACATCAAACTAGAAGAAAATTTCAGAATACTCACTTTCATTGAGGGTAAATATTGCCTTGTTAAGTTTTCATTTTAGTATTCTATATATGTCTGTCATGTTCTTTGCTTTATGTAGGGGATATATTACACTGAAGTAAGCTTTTAATTTTTAAATTTTTACTAATGAAAATGTGCAATCACTATTAATGAACAATGAATGCTTTTTTCTCTTTGTAGGGAGTGCTCATAATGTCCCCAATTTGCTTTGACTTCTTCTGTTCACTGTGTTGAGCACTATTAAGTAGCATATTCAGTGGTTAGTAATCTTGGTTACCTGTCAAAAGATGGATCTAACAGCTGTTGGCTACCCATTGTCTAACCTTCCATTCTCCTTGCATCTTTGCTGGCTGCTGGTGGGCTGATCGTTCTATATTGCCTGTAGGGTAGACATGGTAGACTGAGTATCCTTTGAAATTGCAAAAATCTCTATCTCACAGTGAGATAATTTTTTTAAATGGCAACGTCAACCAGGAAATAAAAAGATAGATGCTACAAAATAATAGGAAAAATTATTTTTCCACATAGTAATTAAAGTGAAGGATTTTTATGAGAGGTAATATTGTATGTTGGATGTTATTGCGTCTTCTTGGCAATTCTTCCTGGAATATGTGGCTTATGCTGTTTTAGTATAAACATACACATAAAGAACTTTGATTTTTGTTTCATTCTATGGAAAGTACAGACTTTCTTCACCTTAGTGCAAAGGAGAATTATTTTGAATTTCATTATTGAATTTTCTTCCTATTCATTAAATGTGACTTTTATAAGCACTTAATATTTTGTTGAAGGTTCCTTGTTGGCTTGTTTGTTGAAAAGAAGTTTATGACTTTTTTAAAGTGGAATGTTGATGCTTAAGATAGGGGTAAAATTGTGCATTCTGTTTCTTACTGAGGAAGAAAATGTCAGTTCTTTGTGGGTCATTTATTTTCATATGAGGCATCTCTTCTATTAGAATATTTTCAGATTTTAATTTTCTTTTGTTTTTTTTTTCCTTAGAATCTTATCACTTTTTAACAATCACAATTCCTTCAAATAGGTCCTCTGTCAAGTTCTGCTCACTTGTCCACCTTTTCATAGCCTCCTCCTGACAAATTTTGAAATGTAGTAACTATCCTACCTTCTTTGTTGCTATAAAAGAGCAATTCAGCCTCCCAATGTACTTTCTGCCCTCCACCATTTCTTTCTGCTCCCAAATCCAGAATTTTATAGGACATTTCTTATAAGAATTTACAAATGTGAAATCTCAACCCAGGGCAGTAAGTGATTTGCCTTGGATTATGTTGCAGATTATAGATGTAGAACTAGAACCCCTATCTCCAAACTTTTAATTTAGAGCTCCATGTTCTTCTAGTTTGTTTTTTAAAAGATTTGTGACACTTTGACTGTTTCTCTTTTTAAACTGAGATTTAGTTAAACTAATACAAATTATGTAGTAAAAATAAATCACCCCAAATTCTCATTACATTCACAAATCAAAATATAAGCACATATCTTTTATGACCCAGACAATTATTTTTCTTTTGGATAAAGTCTACATTTAATTTAGCTTGCCTATGTCTATGTATTTTAATACATTGAATTTCAGTACCTTGTCTTCCCAGAATGAAGTCCAAATGACCAAGAAGCTGTTTTTATTTGGAAAAGAAAATGCAAAAGTTATCTGGGAATTAGAAATACATAGAATATTTCCATGTCCCCCAGGAAAAAAGTAAAAAGATCAATTCTACTGGGATTCTTATAAATGTTCTTCTGAAGCTCTTGGATTTTATTTCTCTACTCTAGTCCTCCTGAGAATAAATACAAACTTTTATAAATCAGATAATTCAAACCTTGACACAACTCCTTTTAGAATTTCTTGACCTCAGACCTACAGAAAATCTAGCCGATAGGTAATGACTCACAACTAACTGTTCAAGGAAGGGAAAGTACTAGCTCAATACAAAGAAATGCAAATGTACATACTGAACTTTTAAAAAATTTATGGCTCATACCCTTCTTCAAAAAAATGAAATGTGAAATACATTTCATAGAGAATTAAAAATTTTTATAAATACACTGCAAAAGAGAGGTAAGTTTTTCTCTTTTTTTTTAGTTAAAATTATCATAATATTTAAATGAAATAATGTCGCAAATCTTTTATCAAATTTTCTTGACAAGACTTATATATATTTTTTAATTCAGTGGCATAGTTAGGTAAAAATTACAGGAATTATATAAAACATGATTGAATAATTTTAAGGCATTGCTGTAGTTCAATCATGATTAAATATACTTTGATATGAGATCTCAATAAAAATATTGCTCTATACTACCTAATCTGCTGGCAGATGCTATATTTTTAATTTTTTGATTTTTTTCACTTGTGCAAAGATGTTACTCACCAGGTTTTTGCTGGTAATTCTTCAAAACTATTCATGCATTTCAGAAACAAGGAATGTCAAAAGGAAAAGTGGCTTTCTCTATTGCTGAAAACTACTCTCTAATTCAATAATGCTAGTATCCTACTAAAGATACTGATATTTTGAGATGGTCTGAGAATTTTTATTTAAAATCTCTAGACCATACTTTGATTAGCAAAATTTAGAAAGGGAAACTATAAGCAGATGAAGTCATAGACATTCATGTTGCTGAAACAGATCAGAATTGAATTTCTGTCCATTATGAGAGATGGTGAGAAGTTTCCTGGAATAGAAACTAAGAATTAAGAAAATAAAAAATAAAGAAACTAAAAAATATAAAATTAAGAAATCTGTGCTGAAAAAAGGGAAAAAGGTATTAGAAATCAGTCAACTTTAAGATGAGAAAATATATACTTATTTTTAAGCTTATTTACTACCCCAAAGTCTACAACTTTATAAAAAAAATTTCTAAAACTGGGAGAGCGAAAAGAAATGTTTGTAGAAGGAAATGGTGTTTGAACTAGGCTTGAAGCCATCAGGGTCCAAGGAACTGACAATTAGACAGAGGAAAACCGCTGGTCAAGACAAGGAGTGGATATTTGCAGCACAGAGATTACCATGACCAGAGGTTGTAGAAATACTGTAAACTGAAGTCAGGGAAGACTGTGTGGAAAGTTTCCTGCAAAGAAATGCTGATATTTTTTGTCATTTATAACATGCAAGACCAAACTCTAATATTCTAAACAAGGCTTGCTTATCCATACTTTCTTGTTTAGGCTCACCAGAAAAATTAATGCATTCTTGGAAAAAGGTTTATTTAGACCAGGTTTTCTTATTTCTAACACATTCTTGAAAGCTTTGTTTTAATAAAGATTTTTCTTGTGATTATTTTTAAAAAAATGGCTATGGCTAATAATAACAAAGAAGAGTGGATTTCGGTTTAATTTTTACTTTCCATTTGGCCTCCTCTCTCTGCATTGGAGGTTGCTCAGCCCATTGTGTGTACATACTGTTCCTTTAAATATCTTTTCTTCTACCAGATGCTTTTAGGAATAAACATTTTCAAGGTGTTATTTCTACCCATTACTAATTACCAAGTACTTTAAGCAACTTTTTTTTAATGAACTCTGACCTGTAAGGAGCAAATTAAACATTATATGTAATAACTATTTTAAATTTTTGATGTCATAATGTACAAACTATTTCGATATAATAGATTTATAGATAACATCATTCGCTTCTGGCTAATTTTCAGTACCATGTCTTATTACCATTACTGAAATAACTTTCAAGCGGTCTTCGTAATTCTTCGTAATTCTTTAAAGATTCATGGTGGTTCATGGTGAGTTCAAAAGGTGTGGGTGCACAACGCCTTCCCAGCCTCCCCATCCTCTCCAACAGAGAGACAAAGAGACTAGGGGATCACAAACTAATGGTAAAAATGGCTTGTTTAATGCAGAGCTGATAGCATACTTGTAGAATATCTGAAGGGGTTCAAGGTGTAGAACTGCATGTAGGTGTGATTGATCATTTACAGAGGTTAAAGCATTTCAGCAGAGGCAATTCTCTTAGGGGGATTAACTCAAGGAGACACTAAGTCCTCAGGCCAGTTCAGCTTGCCCTTCTCCATGGGAGTTCTGTCTCTTAAATCTTAACAACTTGCATGAAGACTGTATTTTTATGCTGCTTTCTAGATGTCCCATTTCGACGCCGGGGTAGCTTTGCTGCTTGCCCCTTGTCTAAGTTCCTTGGTGGGAATCCCCTTTTTTGGGGTGTTGGGAACTCTGGCCACGAAAGTCTCAGTCAAGTAATTATGATGGATGTCCAGGAGTAGATACAGTTCAGAGCCAATCAACTCCCAAACTTAGGAGCATAACATTAACGATCTTTCTGTGTTCAAGGGAAGAATAGTAAAATATGAAAAGGCTATAGGGAAAATAGAAAAGCAAGTAATTCACTTCAAATACAAAGTCCAAATCAGCAGAAGTTTTGGCTAAGTAACACAAGACTGACTTGGGGAAATGTGACAATGAGAGGTAAAATACAAAAGAAATGTTAAACTCAGGGAATTGGGGTGCTCATAAGAATGTTGTAAGCTTCTCTATGAAAAGGAAAAGGAGCAATTCACTGGTGAAGCCTAAAGCTCTTAGGATTAATATCCAACACTTCATATTATATATTAGTGAATAAAAAAAACTCTCAGTCATTTTTATAAATTAAAACTTTTTTCTATTATACTAAATACAACTTTACCATTTTTTATAAGATGCAAAATTTAAAGCTGTACAATAATTATGTTTTAGTTAAGAAGTTTAATAAAAAATTTGCACAAATTTTCTGCTTAGATGAACTTTTCTTTTAGATTAAGAATAATTTTTGAGCACTGAAAAATTTATATTTCAGATTGTGTAGTTTAACATCAATTTTGATAAATTACAAAGAGTTGACATAATTTTCTAATTTTTTGTAAGAAAAATGATGGAACAGTCATTGTTGGTGCTGGTTTCATTTTTTTTTTTTAAATTGACCCTGTTTCTTAAAGAAACTCTTTCAAATAACAGACACACTGAAAAGGCATTCAAAATTTTTGTGATTTGGAGAGTTAGTTTGAGCTTTTTGTACCTTCTTAAGCAGTTATCTAGTTAGTTAATATGTCTAGATTTTCAGCCTTAAATTCTAGGAATCATGGTTTAATAATCATTTAAAGGAGAAAACAAAGCACATTGTTAATAGACATTCTTCAAATCAGTGTTCAAATGAAAAAACTGGAAAATTTGCTGATTATCCCACTGAATTTGAGTTGGTACACTAAACAAGAATAACACTATTTGCTTATATCTTCCTTTGCAATACTTCTTGTCTGATGCTTTCATAACAATATGCACATAGGTGGTAATAATTTTAGGTTCTTGCCCAGATAGTTAGGTTCAAGTGGAAAGGGAACATATATTATAAAAATGGTAACCTTGTGTTAGTTGGAGGTTTATAAATATCATGTGTAATTATTGGACTTTTCTGTAGGAAGATGAGGTAAGATTACACATCCTATGAAATCTATGTGATATTCATATCTCATGTCTTTGATTCAGAACACAGAACTTCTGCTGGGCTACTTCTTTCTGAAATGAATATTTCCTGCATCTTGAAAATTCTAATCAATAATATTTAGCTCAGGTATAATCTTACACTGAAAAAATGATTCTATGAAATGTAGCACTGTAGCACTGTCCTCCCGTTGTTCATTGATTTTCTCGAGCAGGCCCAGTAGCATCTCCATTGTGAGACTTTGTTGTTACTGTGTTTGGCATATCAAATACGTCATGGGGAGCTTGCCAGACTTTGCCACGCGGGCGAGATACTCTGGGTAGCTTGCCAGGCTCTCTGAGAGGGGCAGAGAAATTTAACCCGGGTCGGCCAGCCGGCTGCGTGCAAAGCAAAATGCCCTACCGCTGTGCTATCGCTCCAGCCCTATGAAATGTACCTGACTAAATATTTGATTGTTTTTTATTCAGCTTGAAATTGAAATTTAAGGGGAATAATTTTAATATACCAATGTATTAGCACAGCGGGTAGGGCGTTCGCCTTACAAGCGGCCAACATGGCCGACCCGAGTTCGATTCCTCCGCCCCTCTCGGAGAGCCCGGCAAGCTACCGAGAGTATTCGATATGCCAGACACAGTAACAACAAAGTCTCCAATGGAGACATTACTGGGCCCGCTCGAGCAAATCGACGATCAACGGGAGGGCCTTTACCTTTACCTTTACCAATGTATTATTGTTTATAATTATAAATATTTTAACACAAAAATGATGATTCTATAAGGGCAACAGAGTTCAATATAATAGGTTACAATGTTAAAGGCATTTTGTTTATGAAAGCTGGTTAAGATGGGCTTCACTGAATGCTTAATAGATAAATGCTGTGCATTTCATATGGTATCTCTGTACTTTAAGTGAAATGTATAACATAAGATATATTAATCCTATTTTATTAAGTTGGTAATTGACTATCAGAAACACTAGAAAGTCTTCTCCAAAGAATATGCTTAATATGTGGTGAAATCAATAATTAAACACAAGTTTGCCCGCTTTCAAAGCCACAAAATTGAATATAATATAGCCAGGGAGCTAGAAATTGTACCATATAAATGAATGTTTACAAATATTCCATTTGAGGTCTTCTTCAGTCCTAAAAATATATGAATTTTATTTTATGTAAATAGTCAGTACACATAGTATATGAAAGACTTAATTTCAGGTTTTGAAACCTTGTAGAATTTACCCAGTACTTTAAAAATGTCATAAAAATGTCAAGGATATGGCAAAGCCATGTGAAGTTCTTTCTGTTCCGTGCCAGTAACTCTGAAGTTCATATGATGGAGTGGGGTATTATAAAGTGTTTCCTAAACAGTGATAGAACTTAATTGCCTATGTTTTTTATCTACTTAATATAGTATGCTCAAGTTTAATTGTAAGACTTTCCTATTCAGTGCAGTATTTGATACATTTTTTAAGGATATGTGAATTTCAGCTAGAAGGAAATCCCCAGCCAGGATAAAATATCTCAACTTCCCTTACTAGCCAATAAGCTAGTATCATTGTAGAAGGGACCAAAAAAGAGTCTGTAAAACCCCATGTTAACAAATGCCTATGGAATAGACTCTATGAAGTTATTTTCATCACTCCTCCCTAGTGCATTAAGCTAGATCACTCAGCAGGTTTTTTTTTCATTATTACATTTGTACTTCTACTGTATTCAGTATCTTTAATTTTCATCTCATTAGCCTAAAAGATCAGTAAAACATATTTAAGCGAATCTTTTAGTTATGCCTGTCAAAAGACTGCTTTGACAGGGATTATTTATTTATTTTTATTAATGAATCATTGTGAGGTACAGTTACAGACTTACAAACTTTCTTGCTTATATTTCAGTCATGCAATGATCCAGCACCCATCCCTCCACCAGTGCCCATTCACCATCACCAATATTCCCAGTATCTCTCCCACCACTCCCTCCATCCCCCGCTCTGTGGCAGGGCATTCTCTTTTATTCTCTCTCTCCTTTTGGGTGCTGTGGTTTGCAATACACGTATTAAGTGACCATTATGTTCAGTTTGTAGTTTATTTTCAGCACACATCTCCCATCAGACAGGGATTATTTAATAGCATCTTAAGAAGTTATTTGTTCTTGGAAGATAATTTCATGAATTGTGATCCCAAAATGAGTCCATCTATAACAAAACTTCCATCATAATTGAGTGTTTTTATTGAAATTATATTTTAAAGACTATACACAACTATGTAGCTATTTGTTTAAAAAATTGCGTTTAATACCTTCTTTCAGCACAACCCTAATCACTGAGAATCTGGGGTGAACAGATAGAAAGTCAGTGTCTGCAGAAGTAGCTTAAACAGGAATTCTCGATAAGTTTTGACTATTATTTAGTTTATTTTAAAGTGCAAAGGCATGAAAAGAAAGACATGAGCTAATAATACAGAATACATTTAATGATTATTTGAGTGCTTTTATTTACATTCTAAATTGTAGTCCTTTTCACAACCCATTTCACAAAGAAAAAGCGAGGCAATAACAGAATAACTATTGTGGAGAAAAACACATTCTAAATCTGATCAGACAAACCCCACAAACACCAGAACTGAAAGCATTATTTAGAGAATTTCTTTATTGAGATACAACCAACTTTTATTTTATACATTTCTCTCTTCACTTGTTCATTTTGTTCTTTTCTATTTGTTTACAAGAATATGACTTTGAATAATAAACTTTCAGCTATTCATTGTTCACAAACTTTTATTTTTTGAGAATGTGTAAGTATTGTCTAGTGCAGTGCACCTCATTTTCATGAGGAGTTCAGCGCTAACCAGAGACAGAACGTGGCATAGGACAGAAATCCTTTCCAAGACTTTCTCTTCTTTGGCAGAGATGTAAGCCCTAGTGTAGGATGAATAGGAGAGCCACATGGAACAATCAGCTCAAGAATGGGTCCTCTGTAGACTTCAGAAAGAAACCTTTCTGGGAGTCAGGAACAAAAAGTTTTTCTAAATACAGAAGAGTCAAGCAACTTGCCCAAAGAAGAACACAGAGAGGAAGAAATATCACCTCTAGAATTCCAGATTTATTTAGAACTATATTCTCAGCCACCATATAGAATAGTGAAAGTGAATAATTTGACACGAGTGAGAATAGTAATTAGTAGTTAATGAAGACATTTGTTGAATATTTTTTTCTAATAACATTTAGGTTTTTTTGTCATGACAAGTTTCTTCCCTCTCCCAGAGAGTTTTCATAGGAGTTTACTTATAGGGAAGCAACTACTTGAAGTGAAAATTGACCATAAATTCTTTTAATAAGCACACAGAAAATCAGCTACTGAGGAATAATTGATATATTACAAATACCAGCACCATCTGATTAGTTTGGAAATATGAAAACAGCTGTAATATAATCAATATGATTACTATAGTAAGCACATTCAATACTTTCCCGTTTCCTTCTGTTTTATTGTTTTTATTTATTTGTGTAGTAGTAAGAAAAGCTAACATCTGATCTAATATCTTACCAACTTTTGAAGTACACAATCTAGGCATTATGTTTTATTGATAGAACTTACTCATCTACCATAGGAAAATTTATACTTGCTGAACAAAAACTCCTTATTTCCCCTCATCCTTCAGTCTCTGCTAATATTTTATTCTCTATTTTGTAAGTCTATTTTCAATACCAAAAGTAGAATAATATCTTGAAAATCTTGTAATACATTACCAGTTGATAGATAAGCCCTTGTTAATAAAGGGCTGGATTTTTATTTTACTCCATTTTATCCACAGAGATGGATAAAATGGAGTAAAATAAAATTAAAGAATGAGAAGTTAAGAATTTTTTAATTTCAAAGACTGAAAGTGAGTCAAAAAGCTAACACTGTTCTTATAACATATTTAAATAAACAATAATGAAAATGAGTTAATAACAGGTGTAATTGAACTTTATTGTGCTACTAGGAACTGAAATTTGCTGAAAACATTTTATGAAGAAAAGAGACATTGACTCATCTTTCTAGAAAGGAATTTGAAGATAAGCCACCATGGATCTAACTTATATTCCTGAAGACATATCCAGTTGTCCAAAATTTGGAAATAAATCCTGTCCTCCTACCAACCGACCTTTTCACATCCGAGTGATAATGTATTCGGTTATGACTGGAGCCATGATCATCACTATTCTAGGAAACTTGGTTATAATGATTTCTATATCACATTTCAAACAGCTTCACTCTCCCACAAATTTTCTGATCCTCTCTATGGCGACGACTGATTTTCTCTTGGGTTTTTTCATTATGCCATACAGTATGGTCCGATCAGTAGAGAGCTGTTGGTATTTTGGGGATGGCTTTTGTAAATTTCATGCAAGTTTTGACATGATGTTAAGCCTGACCTCCATTTTCCATCTGTGTTCCATTGCCATTGATCGATTTTATGCTGTGTGTTACCCATTACATTACACCACCACAATGACCACCTCCACTATCAAGAGACTGCTGGCATTTTGCTGGTCTGCCCCTGCCCTTTTTTCTTTTGGTTTGGTTCTGTCGGAAGCCAATGTTTCTGGCATGCAGACCTATGAGATACTTGTTGCTTGCTTTAATTTCTGTGCACTGACTTTCAACAAGTTTTGGGGGACGATATTGTTCACTACATGTTTCTTTACTCCTGGCTCCATCATGGTTGGCATTTATGGGAAAATCTTTGTTGTTTCTAAACGACATGCTCGAGTCATCAGCAACATGCCTGAAAATACAAAGGCGGATGTGAAGAGAAACTTATCAAAGAAAAAGGACAGGAAAGCAGCCAAGACACTGGGTATAGTGATGGGAGTATTTCTAGCTTGCTGGTTGCCCTGCTTTCTTGCTGTTCTGATTGATCCATATTTAGACTACTCCACTCCCATAATAATACTTGACCTTTTAGTGTGGCTTGGGTACTTCAATTCCACATGCAATCCCCTCATTCATGGCTTTTTTTATCCATGGTTTCGAAAAGCTCTTAAGCATATAGTGTCAGGAAAAATATTTAGCTCTAACTCAGACACTGCAAATCTTTTCCCTGAAGCACATTAACAGAATAAAAAGTTCTGGTAAATACTTGGTAAATATCTGTAGAATGTTGAGAGGAAATGGCTACTATTTTGAGCTAAAGCACAGACCATATGCCACTCTAACTGCAACTATCATTCAATCAATGAATGTGGTGTATTTAATCTCTACAAGATCTATAGTCACTATCTTTGCTCAGTCAATCTATCACTAAACAATTGTGAACTTTCAAAGTGGCACTAAACTCTGAATAGTGGGCCGACTATATAAAAGAAATTCAAGATGTATTGTAGAATAGGTTTGCCTCAATTCATACATGAGATAATAAAAATACCAATATAACCATACAGAAAACAAAGTGCAAAGACTTTTAGTTCCTAGCTGATTTCACTTTAGGAATTTAGACTAGGGAAGATCTTTGTGACCATAAGTCCTTGGCGGTTATGTTTTCACTATCCAATTACAATTCACCTTAGTATTTGTCTTGGGACAATAACCATCATTGCAAATAAATTCAATTATTTCCTCACACCTTCTAGTTTACTGCGAAGGACAAATGCAGGGGAAAGCAGTTGATTACAAATTCTCATATGCAATTTGAACTTTTATCATTGTGGTTTTTCTCCTTGTATTTTATATTTCAAATGACTTCTCTCCACCATTTGTAGCTTCTCAATTTGCATGGTGTGGCATCAGCCCACTATTAGAAGGCATTTCTCCTCTACTTGGAAATGATCCAGCAAGTGATATTTCTGTGGAACATTTAAAGACAAACAGAATTTAAAAACAGTTCCATCATTTGGAAGGCAGGTGTACTTATGACTAACACTACTATATAATCCCTTACACCTGGGTTTGTTATGAGAAAAGGAGGTGGAACAGAAAGAGAACTCTTTTTTTTATTTCTTTGCTTTTCTTTCATTGAATCACTGTGAGGTAGTTACAAAGTTTTCATTATCAGGTTTCAGTCATACAATGTTCCAACACCCATCCCTCCACCAGTGTACATTTCCCACCACCAATATCCCCATTATGCCTCCCTCCCCACCCCACCCTCACCCCAACCAGCCTCTTTGTCAGGTACTTTCCTTCTTTGTTCTATCTTTACTTTTGGGAATCATGGTTTTCAGTACAGATACTGAGAGGTCACTGTGTTCCTTAACCCACTTTAAGCACACATCTCTCATGCAAAATCATCTCTTCCATCATTGTCATAGGGTCCTTTATCCCGACTGCCCTTTTCCCAGATTGAGACAGGCTTCTAAACATGGACCAATCCTCTTGGTCCTAGTTTCTAGTATTCTGGTGTGTTACTCTCATACTGTGTATTTGGGGGTGGATGTGGGAGGGAGTGACTCTTTCCGAACCTAAAGCAAACTGTAGATAAAACTTTAGGTACATCAGTTTGTGTCATCTTCTTGCATCTCTTCTAAAAATTTCTCTACAAACACCCTGATGCTCTCTATATGTCCTATATTCAAGAATGGGGGCTGGAGCGATAGCACAGTGGTAGGGCATTTGCTTGCATGCAGCCGACATGGCCGACCGGAGTTCGATTCCTCCGCCCCTCTCGGAGAGCCCGACAAGCTACCGAGAGTATCTCGCCCGCCCGCACGGCAGAGCCTGGCAAGCTCCCCGTGATGTATTTGATATGCCAAACACAGTAACAACAAAGTCTCCAATGGAGACGTTACTGGGCCCGCTCGAGCAAATCGATGAACAACGGGAGGGCAGTGACAGTGATTCAAGAATGTATAATTCAACTAGTGTCTCAAAGATCATTACTGTTAGTAAGAGCTACTCCAATTTATCATTACTATACTTTCCGTTTCCCACGTTTCATAGTAAAAAGTCCATGTACAATATGAATGCATAATAGATAACCAATAAGTACTTTCATATTTACCAAAGGATATTTACTGATTCAATTCCACTTCTGAGCTGGAGGAAAACCTTTTAGGTTGTACTAAGAAAGAAGAACTGGAGTGTTAGAAGCAACATTAGGTTCTTTTTTTTGAGAGTGTCATAGAACCATGTCCAGCAGCTAATAATACCTTTGTCTTTATCAATGAAGACGTTGAAATTTAGTTGCTCATTTCAATAGTGAGAGAAACTTCATATAGTCTTTCTTCTATTATATTGACTTCTTAATTCCTGCATTAAAAATTCTCTTTTGTTTCTCTATTTCTAATTAATTTTCTACTCTTAAAACTTCATGGTGTGTGAGTGAGTGAGTGAGGTTGTGTAGGTATGTGTGTGCTCGAGAGATACTGCAGCAGGCTTGGCATTGGCCTTGCATGTTGCTGACCTGGATTCAATCTTTAGCACCATATTTTCTCTAAGCAGCACCAAAAATGATCCAGAGTGCAAAGTAAGAATAAGCCCTGCGCACTGCCTAGTGTGGTCCCAAAGCAACAACAACAACAACAACAAATCCTAGGCAAATTATTATTGAATTATTGAATTCCCTTAGTATTTTCCACATTTATCAAGTAAAATGCTCAATTTCCCCTTTGATAATTCAATTTAGACTAACAATAAAAAATCTTACCTAGTACTTAACATCATTTGTAAGTTAATTACCTGTAAATTTAAATAATATTGAAATCTTTAGTAAATATGTAACAAAGCAAACTTCTTTTGTAACTTTGAACTTAAAAATCGTGCCTTAGTATTATTATGGAATTATAAAAGTCTGGTTATAAACAATCTAAAATAACAACTCATAAACATCAAAAATACTAAAATTAAAAAATATCCAACGATTGTTTTTAAGCTCGACACAAATTATATTAGTACTTTTTGACCTGCGTCATCATTTCTGTTATCAAAATCTTCATAAAGATAATATTTTAGATCTTATCTGTTGCTAAACAAATTTTAAATAAGTTAAATAAAATTTAAATAATATAAGAAAACATTTGAGTTTTAAAATTTATATTTTTAGAAAAGAGAACAGGGACCAGAGAAATAATACACTTGCCTTGTACTCAACTGAATCTGGTATAATCTCTAGCATCCCATATTGTTCTTTTACCACCACCAGAATATATGAATGGTTTTATGAGACTCTGTCTTCTACTTTCTACCAAGAATGACCCTAGAGTACATAGCTAGGTGTGGGCTTAAGCACTACTGAGTGTAGTACAAAAATAAAAATAAATAAATAAAAAGGAAATGCTTGCAGATTAAAATTTCCAAAAGAAACCAAAATCTATATGCTAAGATATCATATCTGTATTCTTTTCTTATTTTTCCTCCTTTTTTCCAGCATCTTTGCTAGTAGCAATTACTTGAAAGTTTACTTCTCAAAGCCTGTGTAGGCATATCCATAAACAACCTGTATATCCTTATTGCTCTTGCAATCCTTAAAACACAGTCAAACATTATCAAGACTGTTCTGTAAATTGACTGTTTGATTAGTATCATGGCTCAGAGATTATTATACAATAAGCAAGAGATATGCTTAAATTTTTAAGGGACACTCACAGAGATGCTGGCTTGGAATGGGGCAAGAATTTTCTTAAAATTAGAAAACAATTTAAAGAGAACATGCGTCAGAAAAATAGCACATTTGCATTGCACACAATTGACCCTGTTTAATCCCTAGCACCCGGTGTGCTCCTTTGAGAACCAGCAGAAATTATCTCTGAGCACAGAGCCAGGAGTAGACCCCAAACACCACTGACAGTGAATCTTTCACCTAACAGTACAGGACAGATGGATCTAAGACCCCACACATGGAAATGTGTGGAGCTGTGCTGGGGACACCAGGGTTATACCCAGATATACCTGAGGAGACATAAGGTGCCAGGTCTCACATATACAAGGGCATGTGCATTACCTCTTGTGCTGTCTCTCTGGCCCAATATATCTAGAGGCTTCAGCTGGACAACACTTGTCAATGCCCAGGGCTTATGCCTGACTCTGTGCTCAGGTCACTTTTGGTGGGACTCAAGAGGCCGTATCTGGTGTCATGTAAAAACATGGATAGTCAGATGATAGGCAAGTATCCTACATAATGTACTATCTCTTAGCTCCCAGCAATTTTTAAAGTAAATACTTCCCCACATTTTTCTTAACAAATATGTTTATGTTCACATATGTGCATATTTGTTTCTTGGTTCCATGGGTGCAGTAACTTTTTCCTGTGAATATCTTGGTTATTTGAAGTTTGAATTTACTTTCCAATGATCACAATATATTACTTCTTCTGATGATACAATTATTGGTAAATATTTAGGAGGTTTTCACATAGAACACAGTGATAAGCTACAATTAAACCTCAATTTTTTTACAAATTTATATCCTGGTAAGTCAAAATGTAGTCAAAGAAATTTTATTTCTTAACAATTTACTCTTCTTCATTTCACTTATTCTAATTTTCTCTTTATTCAATACTGCTTTATTTATTTTTGTGAATGAACAGCTAAAGGTGATCCCCTTGTTATACTACAAAGAGAAAATAAAATTTCATGTCAAAAAGCATTTGTTTTCCTCTTGCAAATAAAGTGCCTACTTTTAGTAACAGTAAGTCTTGGGACTCCACAGAAAGAGCAGAACAAACATAGAATGACTGCATTCATTTGTGGAATATAACATAATATGAGACTGACACCTAATGATCGTAGACACAAGGGCCAGGAATATTGTTCCATAGTTGGAAGCCTGTCTCACGAGCTGGGGGAGAAGACAGCAGGAATAGAGAAGTGATCACTAAGTCAATGATGGTTGGAGGGATCATTTGGGATGGGAGATGTGTGCTGTAAGTAGATACAGAACTCTCAGAATCTATATTGCAAATTGTAATGACCCAAAGTAGAGAGAGAATATAAGGGAAATTGTCTGCCATTCTGCCATAGAGGCAATGGGAGAATTGGGATGGGGAGGAGATACTAGGGACATCGATGGTGGAAAATGTGCACTGGTGGAGGATTGGGTATTTGATCATTGTGCTACTGAAACTCAAACATGAAAGCATTTTAAATGGTATCTCACAGTGATTCAATTAAAAAAAAGTCTTGGTACTCCAAATATCAGAAAGACTGGGATAGAGGACTAGAAAAAAGGAGGTTTATTATAGTACCTGGGAGTCTGTCTGCTTTATGTTTCATGATATTACTGTGTCATATATTTATTATATAAACACTCAAATATAGAAGAAATCCAAGTTAATGGATAATGCAAAATTTTGGTTTTGTTGCTTTGACATGATAAAACAGTCCTTATAAACCACCTGAAACTTTGTCAGCTGTGCAACTGTAGTTTGGAAGAGTCGCAGGGTGATGAAAGTTTTACTTGTCATTGATATGAAACACGGTTCCTATTGCTTTTTATTTGGGTTGAGAAGTTCATCTGGAAAAATATAGATAAAAGAATTGCAGGACCCAGGAGAAAGCTTAAGTGATAGAGCACATGCTTAGCAAGCGGAGAACCCTGAATTTGATCACTGGAACAGTTTATCAATCCCTGGCCCCACCTCAGAACTGCCAGGTGAGTCCTGGTAGTTCTGGAAAGCAGCATGGATCCGAATACTAAATTCTCAAGAGGGAACCTTTGGATGGCTCACCCAGGGTGTGGATTCTATAGAAAAATTTTCTTGAAGGGTCTAGAGCTAGCTTGACAGCTTCACAATAGGAGGTGAAAGTGAGGCTGTACATTGATTCTCCATCCAACATGGTTCAGGTACAATCTCAGCATCTCAGTGTTTGGGTTTTCTGGTATTTATACAAAGTGGGTGAACCCTGAAGAACAATGCGTGTATGATAGAGTGTGTGTTCCATTACCAACTCTGTGTGATCCAAGGTCTTTGCAGTAACAAAAGAAATGGGGGTAGGAAATTTAGGATAAAAGATGTCAATGATTGAACATGGTAGCAAAAGGAAAATATATTCTAAGATTCCAGTTTTCATTGGCGATCAAAAAATTTATTTGAAAACATTCACATTTGGTAATAAATGGGGTGAGTATTTGTTAACATTGATCTAAATTTTCTTCCTTTGATCCTTTGGTTTCTTCTTTCTCACATTCTCTTCTCCATGATTGACCTAGTGTAGGGCTGGTTTGTCCACCTTCACTTTCTGATCTCAGGGATAAAAGCTTAATGCTGGCCCACCCTCCCAGAGCCAAATCTCTGGTGATTCACAGCACACTACGATTGTTAAAGGACACACCTGTCAAAACCTGTACACCAGTAATGCAGCCTCAAGAGGTGCATTTTATGTATAAATACTGATGTCAAGAGAGCAGAAAAGAATCTCCCTTAGAAGAACATGGGCCTTAGTATCTTTTCTGCAGGAAGGTGAGATATAGAATATAATGATTTCTCACATGGTAAGAAATCTTGGCATAAGAGAGAAGTAACTTTTCAATAATTCCAATTTATTCCAATTTCAAGTGTCCTAATTATTTATACAAATCAAGTATGGCAAACACAAGAACACATTAAAAGAGGGAAAAAGAACTCAGGTTAATTTATTTGCGTGTTTTATTTATGTTCTTACCTGTTGAAAGGGACTGAACTTGAAATTTGGATTTATAAATTAAATTTTGACAATTAGGTAAAATGACTAAAATGATCAAAGACCTAGAGCAGATATTTCTTAAATCTAACTCTCAGGTTATTTCTCATAACCAACAACTTATTGTGAGGGTGAACAATAGCGAAGTAAGATAGAGTCAGGATTTCACAGTTATAATCCTAAGTGAGGAGTGTTTGAATAAATTTCCTCAGTAAGGCAATAAAATTCATTCCTGATGGAGTTGAGGGGATGTGATCTCTCTGGGCTTTCCAACCTTATTTACAATGCATTACTGACTTTGTAAAATATCTTCCTTCTGACGGAAATTTAGTTTTTTTTTTTTTGCCAGTGGCTAATAGAATTTTGACATATGATACTTTAAAGTGAATGCATATTTTTACTTAAAAGTAAGAAGAATATTTGCATTTTCAGGAAGTGTTATTTTGTGATCCTTGTTGCTGATTTTTTATTTTATTTTTCAATGGAGAACTAAATTAGATCTAAAAGGCAACACAACTCTTGATTCTTTCTAAAAATGCTGTATAGGTATTTTTAAATTTCTTGATATTTGACAGCTTGAAGTACTATTTGAACACATGAAATTTGCTATTTTCATGAAATTTTATTGATAAGAGGCTGAGGAACGCATAACAGTAACATCCCATGTAAATGTAAGTTTAATATAAAGTTTAACTAATCATAAATGTACCTTTTGTATGATTATTCTCCAAAGGAAAAAATTCCTCTCTCTGTAAAAGTTATAAGTAGCAAACAACATCCCAGTTACATTTAAACTTATTATAATAACTTATATTGAAAAACAGTAGAACAGCAATCATATTTACATTTATTTGTTTTTATAACTGTTTTTTATTTAGGCTAGTAATTTTATTTAGTAATATCTTCACAATTCACATATGTGATAACATTGAAACAAATGTGTCTCTTTCTTGTGTATTAATCTGACACTTAAATGTTTCAATATTTCAATAACATATATAATCCTGAATTAGAAACATGAGCTAATATTATTTGTTTATATTGACTGTTTCAAACTATTTTAAGCTCATTTCTTAATAATAAAAATAATAAATGAGATTCATTTGACAATTCCACGATGTTCAATGTACAAACCCATGCAAGGATTTTGCTTTCAAACTAAAATTTAAAACTTGAGAATTTTACTATGAATTATTAAAGATCCTATTCATTTAAATGTGTAATCCTTTGTCTATGAATCACTAGAAGTATGTAGGTAATTTTGTGTTAATTGTTAGTTTTTTTTAAAGAAAAGCATTTAATGTTAAAGAAGCATTTGAAAATTCACAAAAAACTGAAAGCTAAGAGAAAATATGAATTTAGTTCATTTGAGTTTCTATTTAGGTATTTAAAATACTAGTATGTTCAGTATCTTAGAAGTTTGGAAATAAAGCAAGTAATAACCAAATAAATAAAGTGGTGTACAGTCTGCAGTTCATAAAAAAATTAAGTCTTTTGCTTTCTTAAATTTTACTTTCCTAAGTCTTTGTTTCTCAGGCTAAAATTAATGACATTATATTTAATTGTACCAATTAAATATGAAGATATGCTGACCTGAGAAAGAATTATGCTCAAAGAATTGTTATGCTCAAATGTAATGTTGATTTAAAATAATAAATATTAGCACTATTATTGAAATATAGTGTTGTGTACTATAAATATCATTTACAAAAACATTTCTATTCTCATAGATATTTTTCCTAAGTAAATCTAGTGAGGATTGAACAAATTTTTTTTCCCTTATGTACTGACTCATTTTAGCCTATTCTCAGGTTGAATTCCATTCCGCCCCTTTTTTACATCTCACAAATGCTTGTCATTGGTTATCAGGGTTACACAGTTTTTCATATTGGAAACATAAATTAAACTCATACTTTCAGTCTGTCCTATTCTCACATATTTTTTTGAGAGGGCTGAGTTCTCATGGAACAGCAGCATTGATCTTTATTTCAGACAACCTCTTAGATTTACAGACTAAACTTAGAGATACCCCCTCTTTTAGCAAAATTGATTACGTACAATTCTGTAGACTTTAACATAGGTTTAGTTTGTCAGATCTTACTCCAAGTTCTAAAAAAGTTGTTAACATAGAGATATTATTAATTTAATTGTATGTTATAAAGTAAAGTAAAGGCCCTCCTGTTGATCATCAATTTGCTTGAGTGGGCCCAGTAACGCCTCCATTGGAGACTTTGTTGTTACTGTGTCTGGCATATCGAATACTCCCGCTGTGCTATCGCTCCAGCCCTGTGTGATAGCACAGCGGTAGGGCGTTCGCCTTACAAGCGGCTAACATGGCCGACCCGAGTTCGATTCCTCTGCCCCTCTCGGAGAGCCTGGCAAGCTACCGAGAGTATTCGATATGCCAAACACAGTAACAACAAAGTCTCCAATGGAGACGTTACTGGGCCCGCTCGAGCAAATTGACGATCAACGGGAGGGCCTTTACCTTTTACCTTACCTTACTTATTTATAAATGTGTGTTATAATTAGAAGTACTAGGGGCTGGAGAGCTAACAGAGCAGGTAGGATGCTTGCCTTGGAGATGGATGAACTGGGTTTTATCCCCAGGACCACATATGATTCTCCAAGTTCTGCTAAGAATGATCCTTGAGCACAGAGCCCAGGAAACCCTGAGCACTACCAGGTAAGTCCCCTGTTAAACAAACAAGAAAACAAATAAATAACAGGATTAAAAGTATTTGCAAATGCCACAAACTTTTATTTTCAAGACACAATTATCAGATTCTGTTTTTAAATGCTGGGTACTAAGTAATAGTTTTATTGGGCTATTAACTTTTGAGGGAATGCAGAGGTTGTGTGAGAGCTGCCTGTTAGTATAGTTTGAACATGCACTTACTAGGGTTTATTTAGATGGTTTTAAGTGTGTTACTAAGATGCTGTGTAGTTGATCTTTTAAAGAGATAATCCCTAGACTAACAGCATTGAGGTTTCCAAACACCTGATGAAGAAGTGAAAGTCTTATTCTCCACCCCAAAACTGTGATCCATATTACATACAGGTCCCAAATAATGTCCAAGCACATTAAGTTTGGAAGAAGTCCACATGGTCATCAGGATATTCAGACTAAATCTGACAGTACCTACTAGCTGGGATTGTATGGAAACTGCCATGCCAAAACAATTTTGCTTATTTTCTATTTTTCATTTGCAGAAAGGAGAGGAATACAATAAATTTGACAAAGACTTATTGTATCCCGAGGAAAAAGACAATGAATTCACCCGACCAATGGAATCCCCCAGAAGTAGAGTTTTGCTTTGCCTCAATTAACAACTCATGTCCTAGAAATATGAGATCTATACTGAGCGTCAGTACTATGTACTTTGTGATGATTGGTGCTATTGTGATGACCATGCTGGGCAACATGTTTGTGATCATTTCCATCGCCCACTTCAAGCAGCTCCACTCCCCAACCAACTTCCTGATCCTCTCCATGGCCACCACTGACTTCCTGCTGAGCTGTGTAGTCATGCCCTTCAGTATGATCAGGTCCATCGAGTCCTGCTGGTATTTTGGGGACCTTTTTTGCAAACTGCACAGCAGTTTTGACATGATGCTCTGTACCACTTCCATTTTTCACCTGTGCTTCATCTCAGTGGACCGCTACTATGCTGTTTGTGACCCTTTGCATTATGTTACCAAAATCACCATCCCTGTTATTGAAGTCTTTCTGCTTATCAGTTGGTCTGTTCCGATCTTTTTTGCGTATGGTCTGGTATTCTCAGAATTAAATTTAATTGGTGCCGAAGATTTTGTTGCAGCCATTAGCTGCACAGGTTTGTGTATGTTGGTGTTTAACAAACTATGGGGTGTGTTGGCCTCAGTTATAGCCTTCTTTCTTCCTGGGACTGTTATGGTGGGGATTTACATACACATTTTCACAGTGGCCAGGAAGCATGCTAAGCAGATTGGTGCAGGTCCAACAGTAAAGCAGTCTGGGTCAGAAAGCAAAATGAAGGCATCCTCCAAGAAAGAAAGCAAAGCCACTAAGACTCTAAGCATAGTCATGGGAGTGTTTGTGTTGTGCTGGCTGCCCTTTTTTCTCATGACAATCACAGACCCTTTTGTTAATTTTTCAACTCCTGAAGATTTATACAATGCCTTCCTCTGGCTGGGTTACTTCAATTCCACTTTCAATCCCATTATATATGGCATGTTTTATCCCTGGTTTCGCAAGGCTTTGAGGATGATTATCACAGGGATGATCTTTCGCCCTGACTCTTCTACATTAAGTCTATTTCCTGCTCATGCTTAATCAAGATTCTGTGTCCTCTGAGCTTCTTTCTTTTAGAGAATCTTGAAGTAACTTTGTCACCAAAGTGAGGTATGTTAATTGGCTAGATAAAGATATTCTTCTCAATGAAATCATCAACATTTACATAAGAAAAATAGATCTAGTATTTATGGTAAACCAAACCTAGCAAAGTAAGTCATTTTTGGGAGTTTGAAGTGAATTCCACTATCAAAAGAAAATTTCCCACAGCTTTTTGGTTCCTGAATTTCCCCCCTAAATTTTTTGATTTTACTCTTTAAACTTTCTCTAAAAAACCAGAAGATGTGAACATCGTAGGAGAAAACACAGTTACTCCTCATATTCATGAGGACTCATAGTCATTTGTAACTGAGTTTATCTAAAGGATAAAGACTCCAAATCTTTTTTGAATTCTAATGTGCCTTGGAGAAAAAAGCAGAAAATTTGAGAAATCTCAGAACATATGAATGACAAGAAAGGAGAGAAAAAGCAGAGTGTAGCTTTTTTCAATTTTACTGATACTTGTTTAAACCTCTTCAGAATAAATTACTGTGAGGTTCATACTATCATGATAAATTAGAATGTCTTATTAGCTAAGAAGAATGAATAAAATACTTTGGAATATATTCTTTCTTTCAGAATATACTTTCATAAGCATTCAACTTATTCACATATGCACATGTTTGGCAGAGTCTTGTGCACATTAATTGTTCACCAGATTTATATTTAAGTGAAGTCTTATTCTTCTCCTGAATTTTAAGATTCTACTTATTTTCTCAGTGAATATCTCTTTTCTATGTTCTTTCAGTCTTTCTTTGATTTCTCTTTTCCCCCCAAGCTAGCATCACACTTTTCATTATTTGGAATCTGTGCAACTGCTTTATAGAAATGTTGGTTATGTAGAAAAATAATCCACTATTTGTATGTTGAAAGACTGGGAAACTTCTTAAATGCAAATAATTCATAGAATAATTTTTCTATTCCCATAAAGTAATGAATCTTAGATTCTATTTTTATGAGGATGGAACAATTTATTCATTAATATCTTCCCAAGAATACAGAAAATAATTTGATTTGAACTCTGTCACCCTGTCTGGTGCCTAGTGATCCCTGATTACAGAGTCATTAATAAGCCCTGAGCTTATTGTGTGTGACCCCAAAACCAAATAAATAAATAAATAAATTGTTAGATACTGGTAATTTCTACATAGAAAACATATTTGTTTTCATTTGCCTATGTTTTAACAATATTAAAACTTAATTTTCACTTAATAATTCTTATAGTGATATAAGAATATTTAGTTGACTAAACTCCCTCCATTATCAAATGGTATCACACCCCACTTAGGATATCTTAATTTTTAAGTTTCTATTATGTATACAGAGAACTCACAAAAATTTTTAAAGAATACTGCTTTTAGCATTTATATATGTGCGTGTATCTATATATAAATATATATTTATTTTATGGAATATGTCAAGGGGAGCTTGCCAGGCTTTGCTGTGAGGGCGAGATACTCTTGGTAGCTTGCTGGGTGCTCTGAGAGGGGCAGAGCTCCCCGTGACGTATTCCATATGCCAAATATAGTAACAACAAGTCTCATAATTTGTTGTGAGTTGTTATCGGTGCCCACTCGAGCAAATTGATGAACAACAGGAGGACAGTGCTACAGTGCTATTTATTTTATATATATATAATATATATATTTATACATAAACATATTATATATAAATATATATTAAATCTTATATATATAAAAAATCTAGAACCCAAGTGTCCTGGACCCAGGACTGAGATCTCCAAGCCTGCTCGGTTCAGGACTGGGCCTTGACAGTTACACCCACCAACTGTCGTGTAACTCCATCAATGGCCAAGATCTAGAGACTATAAAACCAAGCTCCAGGAAGAGAACAACACAGAGTCTCCTACCCTCATGCCTGGCTGTCCTCACTAGGGCCCCTTTGAGGGGGGCGGGTTGAGTTTCTCCCTCTGCCCCGAGCAAAGCCCCAGCAGCTGAAGACCTCTGGGACCCAGCCATAGCAATGCTGAGACATGCTAGGACGAGCCTCACACCTGAAGGAACCGGCAAAGGAACCCAGCTGTGTGGGACCCGGGCTGAGATCTCCAAGCCTGCTCAGTTTGGAACTGAGCCTCCTCCACCCAGATCCCCCAACTTCCAGTAGCTAGACAGTTACACCCACCAACTGCCATTTAACCCCAGCAATGGCCAAGATCCAGTGACTACAAAACCAAGCTCCCTCTTATTGTCTAGTTCTTGCTCTCAGAGAGCAGAGCAAGCTACCAAGAGTATCTTGGCTGAATATATGCCTGACTGGGAACACCTGTAAAGGTGATTAGAGGTTGCCCCAAAAGTCTCCATCCCTCTCAGAGAGCCCAGCAAGTTACCAAGAGTATCTTGCCCACACGGCAGAGCCTGGCAAGCTACCCATGGTGTACTCAATATGCCAAAAACAGTAACAATGATGGTCCTCATTTCCCTGACTCTGAAAGAGCCCAAATATGCCATTGGGGTACACTAGCATGTGACAGGGATGAATGGAGATGTTACTGGTGCCCGCTCGAGCAAACTGTTGAACAAAGGGGTGATAGTGATAGTGATATATACACACAAACATATACATAAGTGCATACATATGCATATCACATATGTGTCCATATGTGTATACATATATACATATATGTATTATGTATATGTATTCCAAAACACCTTTTATCAACAGCTGGGAATTTCTAACACTATTTACTCAACACTCTATTGGACTTTTATAAATTCCAGTGATCATTTAATATAGTTTATTTTGGTTCTAACACATTTCAGTAAATTACTCTTATTATTATAAGATAGTATTTTCAATTTCAAGATAAAAGATAAACTTTCACATACTTTAGTCATTAACCTTTTAGTCAGAAATAGTAAAATAATAATAATTTGGTTTGGCTAGGCTCAAGGTTAAATTGATATAATTCAAACTTTCTAAATCCTCTACATATAGTTTTATAAATTAAACTAATTTACATCATTTTATGGCATTTTAATTATTTAATATTATTTTCACTTAAATCACTTAATCACTTAACTTCCCGTTAGTCGTCGATTTGCTCGAGCGGGTGCCAGTAACGTCTCCATTTGTCCCTGTCGCGTGCTAGTGTAGCCCAATGGCATCTGTTCGCTCTGGGATCATGAAGAACCTCAAACCGATCGTTCATGATCTTCACGAAGAAGTCTGACCATCTGGTAGGTGGGCGGCCACGTGGTCTTTTGACATCCCGTGGAATCCAGTCAGTAACAGCTCTAGTCCAGTGGTCGTCTTTAAATCTCATTACGTGACCAGTCCATCTGATTTTTCATATTTTATTATTAGTTTATGGAATTTATAGTTAAACAAAGGAATGGGTCATTAGAATTAATAAAGTTATCCCAACCACTGAATTGAATCTTTGCAATCTTCATTGTAAAGTTTAAGATTGAAATTTTTTTTAAAAAGAGGAGAAACTTCCCTTAAACATTTTCAGAAGAAGATGTAATAGAGATCTAAAAAGAAGATGTAATGTGATCTAAAAAGGCAGAAGATTTCACCTAAAAGTGAAATAAAATTGTGTAGTCACAAAAGGTTTGGCAAGTCATGGAAGGACAGATTACAAAGTGCCAAAGGTGATCAGAATGTAAGAGAGTGGAGTTGTACAAATAATTCTATCTCTTAAGCAACTAATACACACTTTAAAATACCATGTTACATATTCTATCAAAAATGTACATTATGAACTAGATGCTGTAGGTTTTCTGAACGAGCTATCACAATCTGTAGGTGACTCACTGACAGTATGAAGTAAGCATTTTAAATATTGGGGAACAGAAGAATAGAGAAGAATGAATTAGGGTTTGAAATTCATGTCAACACCCATTCCTCCACCACTGAATATTTCCCAGCACTGTACGACTGAAACCAAATCATGCACATCTTTGTAAGGGTCTATCTCACAGAGATTAAAATATATATATATAATAATAATAAAAAGAAATCCATGTCAGAGTTAGAAATATTTCACATTAGCAAGAATAGAATGTGAAATAGCTGGGAGCCAGTAGAGTAGAAATCACAGAGATTTTTCCCTCCTAATGTTTTTATTTAAAACTAAGATTAAAGAATGAATATTGAAAGTCTCTGGATTGAATTAGAGGATGGAAGCACAATGTAATAGATTGGCAACACTCAACTTTATAGAGGCTGGGTCAAACATCCATCATCGTCACATCAACCTCTGAATGTCCAGAACAGTTTTAACTGGAAACTCACACTAATATACTCAACCATTAAAATTCCTCCCTACTTCAAATCCTGATTTCTTTAATTTTGTTTACTAAATACGTTCTTCTAAGCTAAACACACATTGTTTCAATATAGAATTGAATGTTTTGGACTATAAATCAAAGATTTCAGTCATGGTATAAATTTTGAATTTTTATTGTAGTTTGTCAGGGGGAGGGCTGAAGCGATAGCACTGCAGGTAGGGGATTTGCCTTGCAAGCTGCTGACATGGCCGACCCAGGTTTGCTTCTTCCGCCCCTCTCGGAGAGCCCAGCAAGCTACTGAGACTATCTCACCCACACGGCAAAGCCTGGCAAGCTCCCCATGATGTATTCGATATGCCAAAAAGAGTAACAACGATTCTCACAATTTGTTGTGAGATGTAACTGGTGCCCACTTGAGCAAATCAATGAACAACAGGAGGACAGTGCTACGGTGCTACATTGTAGTTTAGGTAACATGTTTATAATAGTATTAACATTTATATTACTGATGTATGAACTAACTGCACCTTTATCATTACCAATGTCTCCAAGATCCTTCACCACACCTTAATGTAACCTCAACAGTACATGGAAACATGTGATCTCAGAATGATCATATTTAGGACTGTAGAGATGCTGGGGGTAGGGCACTTGCCTTGAATGTGGCCGATTGAAGCATGGCATCTCATATGTTTCCAGGAGTCATTCATGTTTACAGAACCAGGAGTAAGTTCCGTGCATTGCTGGAGGGAGCCACCCAATACACACACACACACACACACACACACACACACACACACACACTCTACATGCACACACACATGCACACACACATGCATGCATGCACGTACATATATATATACACATGTATATACAACCTTTGATGTTATTTACAAACTTTATTTTATTTACATAAAATTTTTTTTTAAATTTATTTATTTATTGAATCACTGTGGGAAAAGTTACAGAGCTTTCGGGTTTAGGTCTCAGTCATGTAAATATCAAACACATTTCCCTTTACCAATACTTATTTTTAACCCCGAACCCCAATAGACCCCCACCTCCCCCCACCCCTCCCAATTCTTGTGAGGCAGATGAGTTCTAGTTAATACTCTATCTACTTTAACTAGATAGATTGTTTTGATAGAAGATGCACAATTATTGTTTAGAGTTTACGACCCACCCCCCACAATCAGATATGCTGAAACAGCGTTGTGAAATGATTTGCTTTCTACAACTTGGTTTAAGGATAAAATGATGTCGTGCGGCCGCGATAGCGGCCACGCGGTTTTGAATTTCTGCTATTTTACTTATTGACCCTGGAAGAATTTCTATTAAAAGTTAGATAGTTAAGAGATTGGTTTCTGTGCCCGTGCGGCCGCCATCTTTCTTTCCAGAGAGGCGGGCCGGTCAACACCCTTTCCCCTCCGGGCAGGCTTGGTGGCGCTGTTTAACACATTGTCCATTTGCTTTTCTGCTCCAAGCGGCTGGTTCTCTGTGTTAAGTCCTTGTGCCTCCGGGGCCGTGGCCGTGCCGGAGAGCCACTCGTGGAGGGCAGCCGGCGACCTCGGTGGGGCGTGGGGGACGGCCCACAAAGCCCCCCTTCCCATGAGGTCCCCGCTGCTCCCGCCGAGCCCGTCTCAAACCGGCTGTCCACAAGGCTCCCGTGCGGCTGCCATCTTTCTTTCCAGAGAGGAGCGGGCGTACATAAAATATTTAAGTAGAAAAAAAGAAAAATTTCCATGCTGTTGTAGTTTAACAATGGCCCCCAATGATGTCCATGTTCTATCTTCCATATACCCCATCTGAAAATTGGGACTTTGCTGTTATGAGTCTGAATTGGGATATGATGCTGGATTATTCATTTGGATTCCACATGGTAACAAGGGTCTTAATAAGGGTAGCAGAAAGGCAGATTAGATTAGAGAGGAGTTATATGTTAATTGTTGATGGATTCTCTTCCAGAAATAAATTTATGGAGTGCATCTATTCAGAAAGAATATAAAATGACTGGGTCAGTGAAAATTCTCTGCTCAAACCCCTTGATCTGGCTTTTGGCTCAGATATATATATATATATATATATATATATATATATATGTATATATATATATATACACATTCATTTATTTATACCCATGTACATTTTTACATGTTACAGATAGTCATATTTATATTGTACTCATGCTGCCAGCTGGAAAGAGTTGTAACCTGGTTTATTAACTGTGAGAAATATCATTGAGTTTAAAATGTTTAGAGAAAAAATTGTGAGGTTCATAAATTTTTTTTTTAAAAAATTAAAGTCCATCTAAGGAATCTGAAACAATGCTGTTATGTCAAGTCCTGTGGAATAGGAAGGTTTTAAAAATACAGTAAAAACTAAACAAGTTAAAAAACCAAACACCCAGATATTATGATGCTTGTCGAGTTTTTTTCTGAGTGGAATGCTATTACTAAGGATGAGAATCTATCAGGCAGCAGGACATGAACTTGGTAGTGAAGTCTGACAGCTACCAAGGACTTCAGCATACCTTTGATGGATTACAAGCTATCACACTCAGGACTGCCAAGATGTTAGCAATGAAATGTGCTTTAACCAGGTTACATTAACTTGCCTGGGGTAAATATTACTGTTTATGTCATTTTCAACTTGCAATACAGTGTTTCCAACCATGTGAGTGTAAATAAGAACCTCAGTGATATTAGCAGTGTCTCTAATTTTTGACACTATTAGAAATAAATATTGTTGTATCATGAATAGTTGTTGCAGATAGCACAGGATTTCATTTATCCTCATAGTCACTTTATAATTACAATAGTTAATGCTTCCTCCAGGAGTATGTCTGTCTATGATTTTATTGTGATCATATTTTTGTAAACGATGTTGTTGATAATTGCAATCCGGTATCATCATAATCCTTTATAAAGCTAAGCTTTAAAATTTTCTTCCACTTAAATTCTTTTTCACAGATAACAACCTTGGCTATTACCAGATTGTTAAAAAGTTTACATGGCATAAAAAATTAAGACCCCGGGTCAAAGACAGTGCAGTGGGTACAGTGCTTCTCTTCCCAGTTCAATCCTTGGAACTGCAATCCTGTGTACTGCCAGGAGTGATTCCTGAACATGGAACCAGCAGCAACCCCCAAGGTATTCCAGTGTTGCCTCAGAAAGATATTTTTTTAAGAGTAAGATCACTTGTCTTAGGAAAGTACAGGAATTAAGGCATTTGCTTTGCACATGACAACCCCAGTTCAATCCGTGGCACCACAAGCTACAGCACGAATGATCCCTGAGCACAGAGATAGGAGAAAGCCCTAAGCACAACTGGGTGTGGACCAAAAACAAAAAGAAGGAAGAGGAGAAGGAGGAAAAGGAAGTAATAAAGTAATAAAAATGTAAGAATACAAGAAAGAAGGCAAGAAAGCAAGAGAAAGGAAGAGAGGGAAGGAAGGAAGGAAGGAAGGAAGGAAGGAAGGAAGGAAGGAAGGAAGGAAGGAAGGAAGGAAGGAAGGAAGGAAGGGTGTTTAGTTAATTTTCACTGAACTGGAGATAGTGAGTGAAAATTATTGTCCAAGAACAGACAAGTTCTACTTTTTTATGGTCATTCTATTTGTATCTTAAACAGAATACTTAAACTGTTGCTTCATTTGTCCAAAGGCATTACCAAAATTTCTGAATACAGCATTTTTGTTTCTTACATCTTTTCAAAGATAATGAAGGACTTCAAATCCTGAGGTCAGGATCCTAACCTGTTACTAAATAAAGTTCATTTTTGTGCTGTCCATTACAGGTATGATTCTGGTTCTGATTCTAACCCAACTCATTGCAGACAAATATTGATTGCACCATGACTTTCATGTTCTTCTATTTCTAGGATGAACTGAAAATTTATATCCCTTACATCTTGCATCTTTGAATTTTAGTTCTTTGTACTACCTGTGAGTTTATGACCTATCTTATTTCGCGTGCACGCCTCTGTGTGTGTGTGTGTGTGTGTGTGTGGTAGGGGCAAGGGCAGGGCAGGAATTGTTGAACCACACCTGGTGGTACTCATGGTGCTCATGGACTTATTCTGTCTCTGTGCTTGAGACTAATCCTGGCAGATGTCAGGATGTCAGGGAACCACGCAGTGTCAGAGACCAAACCTGAATTCAAAGCATTAACTCATCCTATTGAGCTGTCTCTTTGGGCCCATCTACTTTCCAGATAATGCAGAAATAAAGTAGACTCATCAAGGATTTTTGAAAAATTGGGGTTTGAGGTGAAGAAATGAACTTCTGTGCTTATGTGTTTTGTTTGCAACACAGATCAATCAGCTCACAATGTCTGTGGTCTGTAAGTGAGATGCAAGATATTATAGATTTTCCACAATATTAGTTCCTTCCTTTTCCATTAATTTCTCTCTGGAAGCTAAACCTGGCTGATGTTACCTTTCCCATCTAACAGAAATTAAAATGTAGAAGTAGCAGCAGCATTTTCTGCTTCTGTAAAAAGTAAATAATATACAGAGTTTTGTGTTATCCAGTAGATGAGTTTCCTTATTTTCAACACAGAAAGTACCAAGATTAGGTAAAGGTGAGAATTTATTTCTAGGGAGATAAGAAAAAAGTGTTTGACTTATAAATTGAAAGTTATATTTGCTGCTATCTTTAAGTTCTTGACGAAAAAGGAAGGAAATAATATTAGGATATATTTAAATATATTTATTTATCAATTAGCTTGTAGTAGTGTTTAAAACGTCTCCATTTGTTCCGGTCACATGCTAGTGTAGCCCAATGGCATCTGTTTGGACAAATGGAGACGTTACTGGCGCCCACTCGAGCAAATCGACGACTGACAGGAAGTTAAGTGATTAAGTGATTTAAGTGTTTAAAAGATTAAAAAAAAGTTTTCCACTTTTTTAAATTGAGGTATAATTGTACAGAATGTTAGTTCCAGTTTTACAACATAGTGATTTAACTTTTTTTGCATAAATTAAAATGGAAAATAAAGAACTATTACTTCTAAAGAAAAATGTAAACATTTTCAAATGTATTAAAATTGTTTTTACATATTTTTACATAGCTTTAATTAGGAACATGTATTTGAAAAATAGAAGATATCTCTCTAGCCAAAAAAGGAATCAATAAAATGAATCACTAATAGTAAATCAATAATTATTTACTAAATAGAAAAATAAAAATTTTATGAATTTTGTAAACAAAATAAAATCTTATTTCTCAGATGCATTAAATCTATGTCAGCATATCTCTAAATATATGTATTTAGAAGAACTTAAATCAATATATAAGGATATTTTTCAAATCTATTACTAATTTGAAAATAAATTTAGTAAGAAATGTGAAATTAAAGTGATTAGACTTCTATGGAATAGCTCTAGAAAGAAATAAAGCAGGAAATACATAAAAGTTGCCAGAGCTGTTAATAATAAATCCTGAAACACATTTGTCTCAACTAAGAGTAAGTATGAGGCTGAGATACTGGCTTTTCTAAAGAAAATCACATACTGGAATGCCTAGGAAAATAATACCTTCATTTCATAATTTTTTACAGAAGGAAAATTCAGAGTGACAAGATTTGAATCATTTTACTAAACCAAAAAAGTAAGACTTTTTCCAATAATATATTTACTTAGTCTTTACTGATGTACATAAACCAGACATACAAATCTGCTGAGTGGTGGGCTCCAAGGAGGCAAGGATTTTGAAAAACACATTGAAAAAAATAAAAGAGGCTGCAAATTCTTAAACAGTATTATGCAAAGTGACATGGACTTACGATTCAAAGTAGTATGCAAAAACTAGATTATATAATATCTGAGATCTTAGGAACATCTTAGAGCAAACAGACAAATCCTGTGATTTTCTACCTGAGGTCACTCTGTGACCCATAAATGTGGGCTGCAAAAATTGCTGAAATCTGATCAGGTACTGTCAGATGACAGAACCAGGGCAAGAACTCAGAAATCCTCACCTTGGCTCTCTTTATCTCTACCTGCAGAACTGTGGTCTAAAAGAAATAATGAATAAGGAGTTAAATATTTGCACAAAGCTTTGACTTCCCTCTCTTCAATTAAACATAGAATAAAACATAGAATGAAGAGGATTCTTGGCTCTTTCTAAATTAAGTTGCTTTTTCTTCTCCATTTAAACCTTGCAGCCCTGGAAACAGCCCCCCAAACACAGTCCATAGATATCACTCCCTATATGCTTCTGGCCAAGTCCAATCCCTGGCCTGCATTCAGTTAAAGGAGTCATTCCTGGTACAAATCAATAGTGGGTGTCCTTGGTGAGAAGAGTTCCCGACTCAGGATGAGTTTCAGTGCCTTTCTGAACCACCGGTAGGAGAAAACATAAATGATGGGGTTGCAGGCTGAGTTGAAGTAAGCAAACCAGATAAAAATGTCAAACACCAACGGTGGTGTGATAAAGTTTAGCAGGCTGTCGACCAGTGTGTCAATGGTGAAGGGAAGCCAGCACAAGAGATAGATCCCTACGGCTATGCCCAGGGTTTTAGCAGCTTTTCTTTCACGCTTGGAAGCCCCAGTCTGACTTTTGCTCATGGTGCTTATCTGCTGAGCCTGCCGGGTGGCAACTATGAAGATCTTCACGTACAAGGTGATCATAATAAGGCAGGGGAAAAAGAACACAGGGAAGTTTAACCAGCCCCAAAACTTATTGAAAAGCAGCTGACAACTGCCCACACAAGGCATCTCCTCCAGCCACTCACTGAGAGCGCGGTCTACCACATCAGTGTAGAGGAAGAAGGCCGTGTAAACGGCTGGAACGCCCCATCCTACTAGGATGAATCTAAAGGCAACCCTGACTGTGAACTTGGAGGGATAGATGAGGGGCTCACAGATGGCACAGTGGCGGTCAATGGAAATGAAACAGAGATGGAAGATAGAGGTGAGGCAGAAGAGGGTGTCCAGGTAAGTGTGCAGGCGACAGAGGAAGTCTCCAAAGAACCAGCAGCTCTCCACTGAGCGAACTGTGCTGAGAGGCAGCACCAGCAGACCCAGAAACATGTCAGCCAGGGCCAGGGAAAGCAACAAGAAGTTGGTGGGGGTGTGAAGTGCCTTGAAGTAGGACACAGCGAACACCACAAACAGATTTCCCAGAACTGTCACTAGCATACCCAACACACAGATCAGATAGATGGCCAGCTGGACACCCAGAGGATGGATTGTCCTCGGACAGGACCCATTCACCTGGTAGCACAATACCACGGGTTGTTGCTCGGCAACTGGGTTGATGGCGGTGCTCATTGATGGTTCTCTCTCTTCTCTCTTCTCTGGAACTGCCCACCTGTTCAGACACAGACACACACACAAACACAGATTCACACCACAACACACAAGAAAACCAAACCAAAATTACCTGCACTCGATTAATAATTAGAAAGTGAGATCTGGAAGTAAAAGTAAATGACAACTAAAACGGACCTTTCTGCAGCCGGAAAGGGAAAATTGAAGCTTCCTTTTTACATTTGTGCTTGAGATGTACTGGTCTACTTTCCAATAAACTCTTCTATCTTTTAAAAGCAATTATAAAATAAGAAAAATTGAAAGTTCATATTTTTTCCCCTTATTTTCCTGGTTAAGGAAACAAATGTGCTCTGAAAATCGATTACAGTATGAGATCAGGTTAAATCTTGCTTGTCTGAACAGACACTTTTGAAACTACTTTCTAGTTTTCAAATAGCCTCAAGTAAGGAGAAGCATATACATGCATAGTACATAAGCTAAATAATAACTCAATTAAAAACTATAATCACCACAAGTTGAATAAAATGGTATCTTTCATTTTGACATATCTTGTCTAAAGTAAAATAAAATGTAAACTTTTGATTCTGCAATGAGTGAATAATTCTTATCAACACATTATTACTTGGGGATGAAGTACCTTCTAAACTCCCTCGTTCAAAAATTAAATAAATTGACAAAAAGATGAATAATTAATAATGTTAATCATATGCAAACTCCTTCAAGAAGTAAGATCAACATAAAACAATAAGGACATGGATAAAAGAATAAAATGGATATTATATAGACCTCTTGTGGTGGCACATTTGAAATATATGAAAATACTAAATCAGTTTGCTATATACCTGAAGCTGCATAATGACAACTGACAATTATATACTAATTTTTAATAAGGTAATTGCACTGAAATTGCTAAAATATTATACAAATTAAAACACTGAGAAGAACAATGTAGGCTAACCACTTAGACTCACTATGCAGTTGCTACACTATTTAATATGAAAATGTGTTTTTCTCTTGGCCTCTTCTTTCCAAGTATGCTTAACAAAATTTGGAATATGCTATATAAAAACACAGATTAAAAATTAGGGAATGACTCTAGCTTAGTTTTGCTGGCTTTATATTTTCTGAAAATAACTGCCTGCACACCTTCAGAGACCTATCTGATATGAAAAAATATTTTACTAATTATGTACTGAAATTTAAAACAAGTTCTACTAAATTGATCTGAGATTCTATGCTACTTACAGAGGTAGAATCCAGGTTACTACATGGGAAGAAGTTCTTCTATCCAGATGATATAAATTACATAGACTTATCTTCTATAGGTAAAGAGAGATATATGCAATTTGTTGATGATTTTATACTCCAAATAGAAACTATTCCTTCATGTCATATGTTATCCAAATGGGCAGTGAAGGAGTACCAAGGGACCTAGTTTGCACTATTCACAAGTCTCAGTAGTTTAGGTTTTCTTCTCTGTATGGAATTATGTATCCTGCCAATTAATTACTTGTAAAAATCAGATATAAATTAGATTTATTTTTCCTTAATTACTGTGAATTTTACACACCATTTCTACTTTAGGACTATTTGTGCATCTTTCCTTATTATGAAAATAGTTGGTCCTAAGTCATTACATTTGTGACACCTCCCAACCCAACACACACATAAACACAGTGAATTCATCACAATAAAGATCATGTGCTGTATTGGTCAAAGATATAAATGACAGCAGATGAAACATTTCTAGCTCTGTAAACAGAAGAAACAAATATTTTTTTGGGGGGTACCCAATAGTGCTGGGGTCACTCCCATGAGTACTCAGAAAAACCCCTGGTATGTGGTTTGAGATTGAATGCAGGTATCCCATATGCAAAAATTGGTCTTTAGCCCATTGATCCATTTCCCTAACTCAAAAGAGTAAAAATTCATAGTTTACTACTTTCTAGACTACCATCTTCTCTCTTTATCTATTTCTACATTGGTATATGCACCAATACTTAGATTCATACTAAGTAACACATTTTGTCTTGTTTTGCATTGCTGTTGTATAACATTTGTCCAATTTTTCATTCTTGTTCGGATTATATGTAGAGCTATACTGCTTTCAAGATGATTGCTTATGGAGTTTAATTTTTAAATTAAGAAATGAGAATGTAAATGATAATGCAGGATAGTTCAGATCTAATTGTGTTATGAACTTAGAAAACTACTTTTACCATTTTGTACTAATCTAAGGCAATTTTTTAACAATCCTTAAGATAAGGGTGTTTTCTTTTGAAAGTGCTGTTTTGAAACAGGGCTTATGTAGGGGAGAGGTGCATTGGCAGCAGTTTCTTTATTTCTTTATTAATTTGTTTATTTATGCTTACCCACTCCATTTTTTCACATAGAACTTACTAATAGATATAATTGATAGCTTTATAATTTTGTTATCATTTGTATTGTCTTGACTTGAATCACTTCTTTTTGACTATAAAGAAATATTCATTTAACTTTTGAACACTGTGTGAGAAATGGAGATAAAGGTGGAATTCTAGATTCTGATTTGATTGTCTAAGATGTTCTACAATTAACACTTCTACAATCCAAGAAAGATAAATTAAATGTACATAAAGTGGAAAATTTTGCTTTCAAATGGACAGAACATAGAGCAAGGACTTTACACAGAGATAGATCTGTTTTTAAATTTTGTAATCTTGGAAAATCTTATTTATCCAAAAATCTTAACCCTATTAATCCAAAAATCTGCTTTTTGGATTAAATAGGGTTCTAATATAAAGGTTATAGGAAACAATCAGATAGTTATATAGAATAAATCTTACTATTCAACTGAAAACAAACAAATCACACAAGTTGCCTTTTAAAGGTTTTTAAGGGATATATGTTTTACCTAATCTGCTACAAATTAACAAATAAATACAGGAACTCTTTTATCTTCTGGAGACATTCCAACTGCATATAGCAGGATTCCCTTTGCACTGCACTCTGATGATGAGAAGAGAAAAAGACAAACAAACATTAGACTCCAATTCCCAAAGACTGGATTATGTGTCCCGTATATGCATATCTTTAACATTATATTTTATTTTCTTACTGAAGCTCTGTAAGCTTTAGATTGTAGTTCTATGTTTTTTTTCCACAAATTCCCACTAAATACAACCTTCATAAAGTGAGGGTCTGCTTTATTTACCATAGTATTTCCAAACTTGCACTGGGGTCTGGTGCTTACTAATCATGTTATAAACAAATAATGGGTATAATAGGTTTTGCTGTGTCACTGTCACTGTCCTCCGTTGTTCATTGTTGTTCATTGATTTGCTCAAGCAGGCCCAGTAACATTGTGAGACTTGTTGTTACTGTTTTTAGCATATTGAATAAGTCACAGGTAGCTTGCCAGCCTTTGCTGAGTGGAAGAGATACTCTCAGTAGCTTGCCGGGCTCTCCGAGAGGGACAGAAGAATTGAAGGTGGAGGAATCGAACTCAGGTCAGCCACATTCAAGGCAAATGCCCTACCTGCTGTGCTATCACTCCAGCCCAGTTTTTGCCCTAAATAAGATAACAGTATAACAAAAAGTATACGCAATTACTCAATTGGGATATGAGATGCAGTATAGCAGGCAAGGTACTTTCCTTGCACACTCTTGACCCAAGTTTGAGCCCTACACACTATTTGGTCCCCAGTACCCAACCAGGAGTCATCCCTGAGTGCTGACACAGGAGTAAAAGCATTGAGCATTGCTGGGTGTGGCCCCACCAAAGCAAAAACAAATTATTCAATAATGTTAGTTTAAACAGCGTTTTTTTTCTCCACTACCCAGATTCTAAATCAGTTATAAGACACGGAAAGTAAGAATCAACATTTAGTTTGTGCTTCTGCTTCAGGATAGCTTCTACCAGACACCCAAAAGTAGAGGAATAGTGGAAAACTAGGAGGGAGTTCAAAGGAAGAGGAAAAGAACCTAGAGAGGAGAGCACTGAAATCATAAAGAGTACTGTCCTGGGGGGTCAGGGTTTGGTTGGTTCCACATGAACTGCTCTTGTCATTTTCTCTCTTATTAATTAATTAATTAATTTGATTAGAAAACTTCAAAATTGGTTATATCCTTTTCTTGGGTGCATTTATGTAAGTCTGAAGTCCAAAAACTGGAAATGGGATAGAAATAATGCATATTTTATAATTAAAAAGACTCCTTGAAAATTTCAATACTAATTCAAATAATTGATTCTGCAAAGTTAGAGCTTATAGAGAAGTTTCTGGTGAACTTTTGTCTCTGGGAAACTTATGTTTCATTTTTGGGATTTCCCCTCTTTTTTGGTGTCTGTGGGGGGGTGGATTTGGGGCTACACAGAGTGGCATTCAGTGCTCACTCCTGGCTCTGCATTCAGAGATCACTCCTGGCTGTCCTCCTGGGACCATTTCAGGTGCTGGGATTGATCAGTCTGCTAGAAATTCTACCAATGTTTTGTTTATCTTGGATATTAGCTCTTTATCAAGTGATTGATGGCAAACACTCTCTCCCAGTTTGTAGGGTGTCATTTTACTCTGGCTATCTTTTTTTCTTTTTTTTCCTTTGCGGTATTGAAGCTTCTTCATTTCATATAGTCCCATTTGTTTATTTTTGCTTCCATTAGTTTGGTTAATGGTATTGAATTACTAAAGATGACTGTAGATTCAATGTCATGAAGTATTCTACCTATGTATTCCTTACCTAATTTCTTATTCTTTTTTTTCTTAAAACAGTATATAAATACTCTTCAAAAACAAAATTGAGCTCCATATGACCCAGAAATTCCATCATTTGCCTTCTCTGAGAGCACAAAAACTCTACTCAGAAACAACATTTGCAGTCTTGTGTTCATTGCAGTGCTAATTACAATAGTCCAAATCTGGAAACAATCCATGAGTTCAAGAGCAGATGACTGAATAAAGAAAATATGGATGGATTTGGAGATTATCATGCTGAGTTAAGTTGGTTCATCTTTCATAGAATATTCTTTAAAATTTGTACATAGCTTTTCCTTTTATAGTCATTTTCTTGGAGTATATACTTTGTAATATTTTACAAACAAAGTCAACTTGATTATTTTTTCAATTAGCATCAAAAGAAACTCCCTGAAACTTGGTTTGGTGTATCAGAACTCCCTGTGGGCTCATACTAAAACCCCTATTTTCTAACTCATCACTTTGTGTTTCTAGAATTGTGAAAAAGTCAGAAGCCATATATTTTAAGTCCTATTATTCACATTGGCTTCATTAAGGCAAACTTTCTTATGCAAACATGTCTCTCACAAGTTGACAAAACTTGTAACTCATTTACTTTTGGTTCCTTTGTTAGAAAGATCTGGATCCTTATCTCAGTTGTCCCCTCATCAGCACTGTGGTCTGTCCCGTCCCAGGCTACTTGTAATATCCAGGCTTCAATAACTTTCCCCTAAGATTGAACAGTGATAAATACTTTAGAAGCTTCTCTAAAAATGTTAAACAAGCAAAGGTAATGCTTAATTATGATGAACATAGCTCATGAATGACTAAACTCCCAGTTTCCCACAGCTCTCTTGAAAGGTATTCTTAAGTTAAGGTTTTATAAAATAAAATGCTATAGTTATTTTGATTGAGTCCTAAGGATGACAATCCTTGATGATTCTCAAATTTAATACATCTAATGGTGCTTCTACAATAGTATTTAGACAGAGCAAACAAATATTTACTTCTTTAAAAAATGCATTTGCATGCATTCTGATAATGTTGTGGTACAGACTTCTATTTTATTTTTTGATTTACTCAAATGAGTAAAAGAAGGCAACAAAAATAATAAAATTAACAAAAACAGATTTACTCTGTGAGTGTGAGTGAGTGTATGTGTGTGTGTGTGTGTGTGTGTGTGTGTGTGTGCATGTAAGATAATTTGTGGCAGTACTTGGAGGTCTGATGCTATTCCCATCAGTGCTAGAATTATGTGGTATGCACGATGAGAAAAGGCAGTTCAGGGGATCAAATCCAGAGTCTTATATATGTCTGGCACATGTTCTACCACTTCATACTCAAACCTAGCACCAAGACTTTTCTTTCCCATGGAAAACCTTGTTAAAGCTGAAACCTAAAATATGACAAAGAGCCATGTCTATGAAGATCTGAGGAAAGAGAGATCAAAGTAGATAAAATGTAGCCTTTAAGCCAATGCTGGCATGTGAGGAGAAAGGAACTCTCCTTCATTGGTGGTGGGAATGCCGACTTATCCAGCCTTTTTGGAAACAAATGGACATTCCTCAAAAAACTAGAAATTGAGCTCCCATTTGACCCAGCAATAGCACTTCTGGGAATATACTATGAGGGCCCAAAAACACACAGGAGAAGCATCATCTGAAACTTCGATGTTCATTGCAGGACTATTCATAATAGCCAGAGTCTGGAAACAACCCAAGTGCCCAAGGACAGATGACTGGATAAAAAAAAAAAACCTATGGTACACCTAAACAATGGAATACTATGCAGCTGTTAGAAAAAATGGAGTCATGAAATCTGCTTATAAGTGGATAGACATGGAGAGTATCATGTTCAGTGCAATGAGTCAGAAGTAGAGGGGCGGGTATAGAATGACTGAATTCATTTTGTGGATATATATATATATATATATGTATATATATATAGTCATGGTCATGGTCACTGTCCTCCTGTTATTCATGGATTTGCTCGAGTGGGCCCAGTAACGTCTCCGTTGTGAGATTTGTTGTTACTGTATTTGGCATATTGAATACGTCACGGGTAGCTTGCCAGGCTTTGCTGTGCGGGTGAGATAATCTTGGCAGCTTGCTGGGCTCTCCGAGAGGGGCAGAGGAATCAAACCTGGCTCGGTCGGGCTGGCTGCATGCAAGGCAAACGTTCTACCGCTGTGCTATCACTCCAGCCCATATATATTATGAGACTACTATCCTAGGTAAGGGTAACTTGTAGCCTGGAGAAGCTTGCCGCAAGGGTACGTGGGGATTGAAGGACACAGGTAAAGGGGTATACCTGATAACATTTCATTATCTGTATTGGAAACCTTAAGCCCCCCCCCAAAATGAGAGAGAGACAGAGACAGAGGCAGAGAGAAAGAGAGAGAGGAAAAGTGCCTGCCACAGTGGCAGGTGGTGGGATGCGGAAGCAGGAAGGAAACTGGGATCATTTTTGTTGGGAAAACTACACTGATAAAGAGACGGGTTTTGGAACATTATATGACTGAAACCTTATCATGAACAACTTTATAAATGTGTATATTACTGTGACTTAATTTTAAAAAATTAATAAAAAATGAAAAAATTATTAAAAAAGGAAATGTAGCCTTTAAATTTATGGATGTTTTATTGGGGGATTTGATGTATTATGAGTGGTGAAACATGGATGAGTCACAGTCAAGTTGGATTATAGAGTTTTACACCATTATTACCAAGTGAGATTTCTAGGCTATAGTATCCGACTCTAAATATATCAATAATCAATTCTAGGCCTGGAATTTTGAGTTCATCATATTTCCCACGGTCTAGACTCTAGTGCTATTTAGGTCTTTGAAAGGTTATTTTGTTCATGTATATGGATATTACTTTCATTGAATTAACTTTATAATCTCTCTTTATCCTATAGGCTACTATACCTTGGCCAACACTTGTATAGCATTATAGGAGATATTTCAATTGTTCTTATGCATTTGTTGACTTTACAGGCTTCTACTGATGACTCAGAGTCCAGAATATTATAAATCCTTGGATTTTGTCCTTAATGCTGACTTCCTGAAGAAGTCAGGAAGATCTCCAGAATGATATCTATATTCTTAGATATGACCAGGATTGACTTTACTTATCAGCACATCTTATGGGGGATATCCAAAATCCAATTGAAGTGACTGGGTCTCCTTCACTTTGATCTCATCACAATTGCCATTAGATTATTTTCTAGATATCTATAAAATGTCATTGATTGAAAAGAAATGAATGAGTAAAACTGTAGGAGATATTTTTTAAAAAGATGGTAGGGAGTCAGTAAAGAAAAATTGAATATATTCTGTTTCCTTCTCTAAGATACTTTCTTATGATATAGAAGGAAATTTCTCTTTAGAGTCTCTCAAGAATTTTTACTTTTACTTAAAAATTTTTGTTATCTATAACTTCATGTGATAGGTAAATACACATTTTCCCCCAAATAACCATTTCCTTATTTCTCTTGAACTTAAAAAATTTTATTCATTTGAAGAAGCTTTGTTGTTATTTTGGCCACATCTGGAGATGCTCAGAGTCACTCTTGCCTTTGTGCTCAAAGACCACTTCTGTCAGTGCTATGCGGGAGGATCCATATGGGGTGCCAGGAATCAAATCCACGTAGGTCATGGCCATATGCAAAACAAGTGCCCTATCTGCTATACTGTCACTCTGGTCTCAGGAAAGTCATATTTTTGATGTATTCTTTAGTTTCTCTTTAGCTTCCAAAAACATATGCTTTGGCTGGAACTCCTGCAGCCATTTTGAAACCACTAGAGAAATATAAAAATCAAAGCACTACTAATGCTTTGATTCACCAAAAAGATATAAAAACGGACAAAAACACATTAGAAGTTATCCAATATTATTAATTACTAGGAAAATGCAAAACAAGCCCATAGTTAGGCACAACTTCACACAGTGGCTGTAAAAAACACATAAAATTAAATGTTGGTGAGCATGTGAGAAAACGAACCCTTCACACATTGTTGCTGGAAATATGATGTGGTACATATTTGGAAAGTTTAATAGATACTATATATGCCATTCAAATCCAGTAGAATGTACAAAAAAAGAAATGAAAATGTATTTTGCAATAATATGGAAACAGTCCAAATGTCCACTAGCGAATAAACTCCCCTCCCCCAAAAATTTGAGACCAAAATTTTCCTTTCTTCTCTCCTTATTTAAGAAGAGTGACGTACTATGAAAATGATAGTTGCAAATGATCACTCTGGACAATAATATAGTATGCAAAATAGGTAAATGGGTATACATGATAGCTTGTCAAAACCTGTATTGCAAACCATAATGCCCAGAAGGAAAGAGAGAAACAGAGAGAAACAGAGACACAGAAAGACACAGAGAGACACAGAGAGGGAAAGTGCCTGTCATGGGGAAAGATCGGGCAGTGGGGGTGGAGGTTTGGGGGAGTGCGTGGAGGGAATATGGAGACATTATATTACTGGGAAATATACACTGGCGAAGGATTGGGTACTAAAACATTATATGACCAAAACCCAATCATGAACATTTTAACAATGCATATCATGGGGATTCAATAAAAATTATTTCAAATTGAAAAAAAAAGAAGAGTGCTCTATTAATCAGATTTACTCTGGTTTTTCCAAGAAACTTTCAAATTCTTAGTCCTTAGGATCTTCTTCCTTCAAGGTTACTGTTTAGTATGTTATGGCATTCATCATAAGTAAATAAGTAATAAAAAACAAGTTGTGAGGACTGAGTTTAGTACAGGGGTTAATGCACTTGCCTTGCATGCTGTCAACCCAGGTTTGGTCCCTGGTGTCCCATATGTTCTCCAAAGCATCACCAAGAGTGATTTTTTTAGAGCAAAGTCAGGACCCCTGGGCATCACTGGGTGTGCCCCCACCTAGCCCCCCTCCAAAAACAAGTTTTAAGCGCTTATTCATTAATATGCTTGAACTTGAGAAAAAACATATTTGTCTTTAAGAAATAAAACTGAGTAGATAAAGACTAAAAAGTCAAATACAACGTAAGCAATATATTTGTAAAGTATTAAATCAGATTTATACCAGTGTTTACAAAATGTTTTCCTAGCATGTTAGTTCTGTATATCAGCATTTTCATAATTCCCACCACAGTCTCCATGAATAAATTTGTTTTTGCATGCATACTTAAATAAATTAGACAAGCTTTTGTTCAAACTTATCTCAGACTCTCTGTAATGCTCACATATAGAGATTCATAAAGAAAAGAATATCATATGCACAAATTCTTAAATAATATTGACACAGAACATTTTATCCTTGGAGGACTTCATAGGATAACTGTTTTATGAAACTTATTTTGAAAAATGTTGACTTAGGATAAAATAAAAAAATATAACATTTGAAACCTGAGCAGAGGGGTGTATATTATATGTATATTATCAAGCTGCCAAGGCTTGTGGAATGGTAGAAGAGTTGGAGATGAAGGGGTTTGGATGGCAACCGCAGAGAGGCTGAAATTTCTTTTGTTTATTCTTTAGTTGCTCATGTTGCCTAAAAACTGTGAATTTTGGAATTTTTTTCTTGATACTGTTTATTCAGCATGAAACTTTATTCTAATATTTCTCTCCCCATTTTAACCTTTCATATTTTAAAGTCTCACTTAAATTTCATTTAATGTGTTGAATTTCATTAAATTTCATTTAATGTGTTGACTTTCAAATGAGAGAAAGAATCCGGAGTTCCGACCTCTGTCGATGATCAAGGCGCATTTGCCAAGGCGTCAAAATAAGATGGGCTGGACACGTAATGAGATTTGGAGACGACCTCTGGACTAGAGCCGTTACCGACTGGATTCCACAGGAAGTCAAAAGACTGTGTAGTCGCCCACCTACCAGAGGGTCAGACTTCTTCATCAAGATTCTAAACGATCAGTTTGAGGCTCTTCGTGTTCCTAGAATGAATAGGCGCCATTGGGCTACACTACCATGACAGGGACAAATGGAGACATTACTGGCGCCCGCTAGAGCAAATTGATGATTAACGGGAAGTCAAGTGATCAAGTGTTGACTTTCACCCAAATAGAAATTATTTTCTCTGTGTTCTTCAAACACATCATTAGTAGCCATGAAGTCCAAATCTTTAGTGTTGGTGACTTGATTTTTTCATAAAATAGTTTTTTTCATTTTTATCCTGTATTACTGAACCTGGTACCGACTACACAGCAATTCTTCAAAGCCATTTGTGAACTGAATTAAAGAATGAGTGAAATAAAGGTAAATGTCATGTTACAGAGAGTATCTCGCCTGCATGGCAAAGCCTGACAAGCTACCAGTGACGTATTCGATATGCCAAACACAGCAACAAGAAGTCTCACGATGGAGATGTTACTGGGCCCGCTCGAGCAAATCGATGAACAACGGGAGAACAGTGTTACAGTGCTACAACAGTTCTGCTCTTATAGAACTGGGTTAGAAACAAACTTTATCATCTAGTAGTTGTGAACTTTGTACATCTTGAAATAAATCCTTAGTTTTGTCACAGTATTAGGTTTGTAAAAAGTTGTGAAAATAATGCCCAGGGTTCCTGTATACTGCCCATTAAGTTTATCTTATTATTAGCATTTTGAATTAATATTTGTTGGAATTAATCAGCCAACACTGTTAGATTATTATTGTGTATCAATGAAAATTTCATATATTTTCAAATTTCTTGTCTCTGTTATGTCCTTTTTTATCATATAACAATATGCATTTTATTCAATAAGAAATTTTAATAATTACTTATTTTTCATTAAGCTTATAGACTTTTTTGTTATGTCCTTTTAATCACAGAGTTTTTCATTAGGTTATCACAGTAAATGTAGTTGTCGTGCAAATTTAGGATCCTCAAGATTGGGTAGTTTCTCATTGCTTTATTCTGATAATGATTTTGAATAGTATGATCAAGTGTATTTTTTTAAACATAATCTGCAAAGAGGATTTGTCTCATGGTTTGCATATAATATAATGGATTTTGGAAAGAATATTATAGAAGTGATATGTCATTCTCATCACATCATGACAAGGTCACATGCTATAAAGATGACTTACCACTTCTAAAGCCAATCTGGGTTTACTTACCAAGCTAGTATTTGTACTTTTACAAGTATCCACATTTAACAGCATTAATTCATGGCATAATTTTTAAAGATATATTCACTTATTAATTCAACATCATCTAGCACTGATTTTAATATATTTTCATCCAACATATGGTACTAGCTGCAGAATTTATAAAATATAAGAAAATTTCTGGATTATTTTTATTGAAGTATATTCCATCTGGTTGCTGAAACTTGAAAATTTTGTGGCAGAATTAAGTTCTAATTCTGAAAAACAAATAAAAGCATAGAGTATATTTATATATAGTTTTCCTAAATGTATAATAGTCAGTGTTTATGAACTGATAGTGTAATATAGTGTGTGCTATCTATAATCAACCAGTCATGATTTTGAGAAGTAACGAAGTCTGCAAGGTCAGAAAATTAACCACCCTTACAACTACAATATTCTTAGAAGTACAATGGCTTCTGTTTTTTATATTGGTGAAAGTTGGTGAAGAAATGTTACATATTATTAAATATTAAAAAAGGTAAGAGTAACTTGACAAACTCTCACAATATTCTGAAGATAAGATCTCTGCTGATTTTCAATTACACACCATGGATGTGTTACTCAACAAAGCTTATAGACACATATTGCAGGTCTCTTCCCTCAGATGATGAGCACAATATATTATTTCTTTGAGGTATTTCCTGGGAAAGTAAAATGAGTAATATTAAACAGTGATCTGGAAAATAATAGTCTCAGGTGAAATTTTTGATAGTGGGTGAAGGGGATTGTTTTGTAAGAAAAGAAGAAAGAAAATCAAGAAACGAATATGTTTTCAGATTAAACTCTAAAATAAGGAAAAGACAGTTAAAAATAAGAAAGTTAGGAAGGAATATTTTAGTGGTATATTGATTTCTAAAGCAAACAGAAATACTAGAAATTTAATATTTGTTATTAGCCAATAGTGTGGTTTTAAAGATTTGATAAAGAAGTATATATTCTAACGAGGCTGGAAAACATGTTATACTATTAAATTTGAAGAGTAGTTTGTTTGTTTTGTTTTTATTAACAATCCTTCTTAGCTTTTAACATTTTTATTTTATTTGATAATTCGAAAGAAACTTTCAACTTCCTCAATCTAATTGCTTATGTTTGTTCAGAAGACAAGTTAATTGATGCCGAACTATCACTAAAAACCTTACCACTCACAAATATGTATATGGCTTTTCTAAACCATGGGTAAAATAGAGCATAAATCAAAGGGTTCATGGCCGAGTTATAATAAGCACACCAGACACAAATTTCATAAATATAGGCTGGGGTTATGAATCCAACAAAGGCATCAATTAATGAATCAATACTATATGGTAGCCATGAAATCATAAATGCTACTACCGTGATACCAAGAGTTTTTGCTGCTTTTCTTTCTCTTCTAGCCACTCTAGCTTTGTAACTATCTGATGATGATTCTGTTTTGCTACTGGTATTTTCAATCTTCTTGGCTTGTTGTCTAGCCACAAGAAAAATATTACTATAGAGGATGACCATAATAAGTGAAGGTAGAAAGAAGGCCAGAAAATCTACCAGTACCCAGTTTTGATTCACAATTGTCTGACAACCTCCTACACAGTTGACAGCGTTAGATAATTCCTCCAACCCATCATCGTAAGCGCCTGTGTAGAACACAGCTCCACTGTACACTAGGGGCAGGATCCAGGATATGCCGATACATATCCCTGACACATTCACAGTGAATTTAGTAGGATACACCAGGGGATCAGTAACAGCAATGTACCTGTCGATAGAGATGAAGCACAAGTGAAAGAGAGAAGAATAGCAAAATGCCACATCACAGCAAGTGTGGAAAGTACAGAAACTTCGTCCAAAGTACCAGCAGCTCTCCACAGACCTGACCATGCTGAAGGGCATCACAGTCACACCCACCAGGAAGTCAGCACAAGCCAGAGAGCAGATGAGGAAATTGGTTGGAGAGTGCAGCTGCTTGAAATGAAAGATTGAAAGCATCACCAGAAGGTTCCCGAACACTGCCAGCACAGCCCCTAAGCCGAACACTGCGTACAGGATGATCCTGGCTCCGGGAGAGTAGGGAGTTTTCACACAGGATCCATTCACATTCTCATAGCAGAGCTGCAGGGCTGCGGGGGAGGATGAGTTACTGCTCATGGTTTCTGTTATTTGCTTTTGAGAATTATGTTTTCATTATCGCAAAGCAGATGGTATTCTAATTTTCATTACACCTGGAATAAAATAGAAGGCAGTAAGTGAGAAAATGGATAAATATGGTCACCAGTACATTTTTTCCATTTGTGTTGCTAATCTTAAAAGCTTCAAAAATTCTTATTTGTGGCGCCACCATTGATAATTTTGTTAAAGTGTTTCTTGCATATAATGCTCCAATACCACATCTACCACAAGACTGCTTTCCTCCACCATTATCTTAGTGCCTCCTAATTGACTTTTACAACAAAATAAAATTCAGCAAAAGTCATATAAGAGTCTAGAATGGTTGTTCCCAATCAACAAGTTCATGCATACCTTAATATGAACAAATTCTATTTTAGCAATAAATATTTTCAGTTTTTAAATTTTACCTCCAGAGATCCTCTTTGTAACAGCCACCACCACGAGCTGTGAATGCGTATTTAAAAGATCACCATATCTTAGCTTTTTCTTTGTAGTGAGTGATCTGCAATACTGACGAAGCAAGCAACTCTTCTAGATAAATCACTGGAAATCCCCAGATGAAATCCCTATAGTCCAAAGTGTGAACTTAGAAAATGATTTTCATGTGATCATTAGGAAAGCTTTTCTGCAGAACAACACTTTAAAAATTAAATTGTGCTGACCATTATGTTGTTTGCATTAATGATAATTATTTCTTCTTATACTGACTTGAAACTACCCCCATTCTTTCACAACCATAATAGACATTTGTTACTAAAATGCAAAAGTTTGTAGCATTTTTTCTTCTTTTCAAAATCATTCTTGTCTCTGCATTATGGTTCCAACAAACATAAATGTAATTTGAGAACAGTTTGATATTAATAACATATATTGTTATGTTATTTTCTAATATGGTGCCTAGAGTCATGGATATGACACTAGAGGATCATTATTAAAGTGTTAAAATGGATCTCAGAACTCATTGCTGATGAGAAAAATATGTGAAGATTGTGTTAAATTGTGTTCAGAAAAGTCTACAAAATGATTTTCAATGATTGGACGGACATATTGATGACAAGAAATCATAAGAAACAGCAAATAAAAGCAAAGTGGAATTTTTATTTATTTTTTATTTTTATTTATTTATTTTTTTATTATTAGTGAAACACCATGAGGTACAGTTGTAGATTTACAAATTTTTGTGCTTGGATTTCGGTCATACCATGATCAAATACCCATCCCTCCACCAGTGCCCATTTTCCACCACCAGGATAATATCCCTCCCCCCCATCCCCCCATCCCCCCCTGCCACTGTGGCAGGGCATTCCCTTTTGTTCTCTCTCTCCTTTTGGGTGTTGTGATCAGCAAAAGAGGCATTGAGTGGCGAACATGTTCAGTCCAGTCTACTTTCAACCTGCATCTCCCCTCCTGGGAGGATCCTCCAAACACCGTTCATTTGGTGTTCCCTTTTCTATCTGAACTGTCTTTTCCCCTAGAATACCCAGCTGGTCTCTAAGCTATGGAGTAATCCTCCTGGTGTTGATCTCAGCTATTCTTGGGTATTAATCTCATATTTTGTTATTTTATATCCCCCAGATGAATGCAATCTTTCTATGTCTATCCCTCTCTTTCTGACTCATTTCGCTTAGCATGATACTTTCCATATTGTACCACTTGTATGTAAAGTTCATGACTTCATCTTTTCTAAGAGCTACATAGTACTCCATTGTGTAGATGTACCAGAGTTTCTTTAACCAGTCATCTGTTCTTGGGCACTCAGGTCTCTTCCAGTTTCTGGCTACTGTAAAGAGTGCTGCAATGAACAAACAAGTGCAGATGTCACTTCGGCTACACATTTTTGCCTCTCTGGGATATATTCCCAGGAGTGGTATCGCTGGGTCAAATGGGAGCTCAATTTCTAATTTTTTGAGGAACGTCCATACTGTTTTCCAAAAGGGCTGAACCAGTCGGCATTCCCACCAACAGTGAAGGAGTGTCCCTTTCTCGCCACATCCACGCCAGCATCGGTTGCTTTTGTTCTTTTGAATGTGGGCCAGTCTCTGAGGTGTGAGATGGTATCTCATTGTGGTTTTGATCTGCATCTCCCTGATGATTAATGATGTAGAGCATTTTCTCATGTGCTTTTTTGCCATTCGGATTTCTTCTTTGAGAAAGTTTCTGTTCATTTCATTGCCCCATTTTTTGATGGGGTTGGATGTTTTCTTCTTGTGGAGTTCAACCAGTATTTTGTATATCCTTGATATCAACCCCAAAGTGGAAATTTTAGATTGAGTTTTAACATTCAGTGAAAAATAAGAAAAAGAAAAATCATAGAAGTTTTTTTTTTCATCCTTAAATCCATTCCTGGGCTTAGCACATTTTTGAAACTTAATGTCGCCTAGCAGATGACGAAACTGAGTATGGCACATAAGTACTATCCACAGGGCACAGAAATCCTTGGCTGGACTACAGTTTTGAGTGGATCTAGTTTCACAGTCAGGCTGAAGGAACACTTCCCTTCTTGGGAGAATGCTACTGAGTCTTCACCTGATTATGGGAAACACATCCCTAAGAGGCATCCTGAAACACACACAAAGATGGATGTAAAGGGAAAGGAACTGGAACTAAAATGTAACTGGATGTAGGGACGGGGTGAAAACCAGACTTTGTAAACTACTGCAAAATTTCTAGTACTTGGAAGAATATGAGCCTCTGAGAAAAACTAAAAAGTATTGCATGAAAATAAATTACATCCCTAGCATACCTGAGTATGTGGTATTATGTTTTGTATCCTTACACTTACTGATCTAAATAAGCACAGGCTATTTGATAAATGAGCAAAGATATGATCAGTCTTTTTTGATACTTCCATATATACATATTTAAATTATTTAATGTATAAATCATAACATATAAGTGATTTTAATCATTTCAATGTGGTGAAATTCTATGACTTTTGCATATTCACAGTGCTTTACAACCATCACTACTAATTGCAGTTTCTAATTCTAATTTTAATTCTAAGGTCAATACATCTGCACCCCAAACCCCCCAAACAAACTCACCTTGCACCCATTAAATACACACTTGCTTTTCTCAGAACAGGCCAGGACTATCACTAATCTGGTTTTAGTCTCTCTACATCTGGCTGCAATTGCTGGTATTTCCATATCAGTTGATCATATAAGCTAAGGCCATTGCCTCTGCTGCTTTCACTGAGTAGGTTTGCAAGATTCAGTGGTGTGCTGTAGCATGATTTTATGCTTCACCATCTGCATTTATTTATTCATTGCCAGACTATACACAATATCTAGAATCTGGAAAAAACCTTATGCCCACGAATAGACTGGATAAAGAAACTTTTGCACATCTACACAAGCAGAACACTACTATAGAGTAATTAGGAAAAGTGATGTCATAAAATTTGCATATAAATGGAAGCCCAAAGAGAGTATCATGCTGAGTGAAATGGGTCAGAAGGTGGGGGGAGGGGGAAAGGAGAGAGAGAACAAAAAGGAATGCCCTGTCACAGAGGCAGGTGGGGTGTGGGTGATGGGGTGGTGGTGGTGGGAGGGATTCTGGGATTATTGGTGGTGGAGAGTGGGCACGGGTGGAGGGATGGGTACTTAATAATTGTATGACTGAAACGCAAACACAAAAGTTTGTAAGTATGTAACTATACCTCAAGGTGATTCACTAATAAAAAGAATAAATAAATAAAAAGAAAAAAGAAGGTGTGGGGACAGATATAGAATGACTGCCCTCATTTGTGGGATATAAAAAATAGTATGAAGCTAATGTGAAGAGCCGAGCCAGTGTATTGATGAGTACTCATGGCAGATTTTTCAGGTGTTCAAGAATGACATTGTCTGGGCCAGGTGCTGTTCACTTCTTTACCGAATAAATGGTGTGTCGAATTTCAGAAGGAAGAATGTTGGTAACAAATATTCATCCTGAGAAATTTGGTATGTGCACAAGTGGATGTGGCTATAGAAGAGATCTGAGTAGAAGTCATGGATAATCTTCTCCATTGCCGTTCTGGAGGATGTGATGGATCCATCAGGATATCGGAGGGCAGTCATCTTGGTCTTGTAGTTGGCGAAGGACAGGCAGGCGTTACGGATGCTTTTCCTGGCTTCTGCTGCATCTACCAGCACTTCTGCTCTTCTCTCTTTGAGGTCTTCCTTTATCGCTTCTCTGCCCTGCTTTGCGAGCTCGGATGTTCGCGTGTGGTTGCTTGAGGCTCATGCCAAGCCACGTTGGTGAATGAGCTTGAGAGTTTTTGAAGACAGGCATCTTTTTGTGGCTATTTATTTCTCGGTGCTCCTCGCACAATCATGGAGGTGCAGAACCAGTTGATTCTATTTTTCGTCAATGTTGTCAAGGACGGCATCTTCCCATGTTGCCGCAATAGTGCCAAAGAGCTCCCAGTTGGTGGTCATTCTGGGAGATCTCTTCTTAAACTTTGCAGCCCTTTCTCCCCACTCTGTGAAGTATATTTTTGCATGAAGGAGACAGTGGTCCGATCCTGTTTGGAATTTTGTAGCAACAGCAACACCAGTCATGCAAAACCATTGATTGAATATGATATGGTCAATTTTGTTGTGTAACCATCCACCAGGAGACTCTCATGTGCAACATTTAGATTTGGCCTTCTGGAATTGTGAGTTACCATGGATGGTCTTGGTCGACATGATGAATAAAGAGAGTCTCTCACCCTGTTCGTTTCATTCTAGGCCATGGATCCTGATGTGGAAGTCTTCGACTGATCTTCTTGGTCCTATCTTGGCATTAAAATCACTGACACTGATCTTGTGGAAGGTGTGGTCTTCTTTATATAACTTCTCCAGCTCCATGTAGAACTTCTCAATTTCTCCTTTATCATAATTAGATATTGTTGCAAAGACTACGAAGATAGAAACTGCCAGCAGTGAGCCACATCTATTAAAGTGTAATTGTCCAATTTGCATTGTTAGGCATGCGAATAAATCAAAGCTTATGCCCAAGTTCGTGTTGACAAGGACACTGACACCACCAGCGCTTCTTTTGTTGCATGTTCCAAGGAATAGTTCTTATCCACTGTAGAAAATGGTGTGACGTAATTGATGCCTTCTTGTCTTGGTCAGAACAATGATGTCATACTTGATTTTTCACGCTTGTATGATCAGGTCCTCGATGGAGGCATCCGATGACAGTGTACATGCATTGAAAGTACAGACAGTCATTGGCTTGGCTCTTCACACCTGTCTGAATGCAAGGTTCCATCCCAGTGGAAAACCAGCAGGACTGTACTACTACAAGAAGGGAGACATCCACGACATTGGCAACTATCACCCGATATGCCTGTTGTCTGTCATCTACAAGCTTGAGTCATCCTGAATAGGATTGGTAGAACACTAAATGAAGGACAACCATGCGAGCAAGCCGGATTCCGAAAAGGATTTAGCGCCATCGACCCATATGATAACCAAGCTCATTGAGGTTTCTCAGGAGTTCAAGATGCTGCTCTGTCTAACATTCATTGATTTAAAGAAGGCCTTTGATTTTGTTGAGACTGAAGCAGTCATCGAAGCCCTAGCCAAACAGAGTGTTAAAACTCAATACATCAGGATCCTCCATGAGCTCTATTATGGATTTACTATCAGGATCTCACCATTCTACAAGGAAGTGATCATCCATGTCAAGACAGGAGTTCAGCAGGGTGATACCATTTCACCTAAGCTCTTCAGTGCCACCCTCGAGAACATCACATGATGACTGGAATGGGAAGGAATGAGAGTGAAGATAGACGGTCGACAACAACACCACCTTAGCTTCACTGATGACATCGTTCTAACAACACCAAACATTAGCCAAGTGACACAAATGCTGGCTGACTTCAACTGTGAGTGTGGGAAGGTCTGACTACAGCTGAATCTCACAAAGACAATATCTATGAGAAACCTTCTAGTTCTTGATGTTCCATTCGCTCTAAACAGAATGAACATCTCCGAATGCAATAGTTATGTGTACCTAGGTCGAGAAGTCAACATGACGAATGACCTGGCATCTGAGTTGCGCAGGAGGAAAAGAGCAGCTTGGAACACCTTCAAGAACATTGAAGAAATAGCTAAAAGGATGAAGAACCTCCGGCTCCAGGTACATCTCTTTAATTCTACTGTTCTTCCTGCATTAAGATATGCCTCATTGACCTGGGCCCTACAAAGAAAAATGAGAACACTATTCAGGTCTCCCAAAGTGAAATTGAAAGAGCTTGGAGTATCATGCTTCACTCAAGTGAGAGAAAGAATCCAGAGTTCCGACCTCCGTGAACAATCAGGAATCAGGGACGCTGTCTCATTTGTTAAGTCATTCAAAAATCAGATGAGTTGGACACTTAATGAGGTTTGGAGATGACCGCTGGGCTAGAGCCAATACCGACTGGATTCCACGGGACGTCAAAAGATCACGTGGCCGCCCACCTACGAGATGGTCAGACTTTTTTGTCAAGACCCTGAACAATGGGTTTGAGGCTCTTTGTGTTTCTATAATGAGCAGATGCCACTGGGCTACACTAACACTCCCCAGGGATGAATGGAGACATTACTGGCACCTGCTCAAGCAAATCAATGAGTTTCGGGATGAAGCTAATATGCAAAGTCAGGAAAAAGAGGGACCAGGAGGACTTTCAATGGTTGGAAGCTTCCTACAAGTGTGTATGGGGCAAGGGGCAGTTGAGGTACAGAAGGGACAAGTGTGACAATGATAGTTAGAAAGGATCATACTGGACAAGAGCTGAGTGCTGAAAGTAGGTAAAGGTAAAGGGATATATATGATAACCTTTCAGTATCTATATTGCAAACTGCAATGCCCCCCCCCAAGAGCAGAGAACAAATAAAGAAATAAAGAAATAAAAAAAAGAAAATGGGAGGAATCAACCTCCCTAACTTCAAACTCTACTACAAAGCAATAATAATTAAAACAGCATGGTACTGGAACAAAGGCAGAGCTGTAGACCAATGGAACAGAGTTGAATATACTGACATCTCTCCCCAAGCATATGATCATCTAATCTTCGATAAGGGGCAAGAAAAGTGAAGTGGAACAGGGAAAGTCTCTTTAACACATTATGCCGGCAAAACTGTATGGCTACATGCAAAAAAGTGGGCTCAGATCTCTGCCGAACGCCATGTGCAAAAGGTCTAAATGGATTAAAGACCTCAATATCAGACCAGAGTCCATAAGGTTCATTGAAGACAAAGTTGGCAAAACCCTCCATGATAGTGATGCTAATGGTATTTTCAAAGATGCCACACCACTGGCCAAGCAAGTGAAAACAGAGATAGATAAATGGGACTATCTTAAACTAAGAAACTTCTGCACCTCAAAAGAAACAGTGACCAAAATACAAAGACAGTCTACAGAATGCGAAAGGATATTCGCCAAATACACATCCAACAAGGGGTTGATATCAAGGATATACAAAGTACTGGTTGAACTCCACAAGAAGAAAACATCCAACCCCATCAAAAAATGGGGCAACGAAATAAACAGAAACTTTCTCAAAGAAGAAATCCGAATGGCTAAAAGGCACATGAGAAAATGCTCTACATGATTAATCATCAGGGAGATGCAGATCAAACAGATCAAACAAACACTGAGATATCATTTCACACCACAGAGACTGGCCCACATCCACAAGAACAAAAGAAACCAGTGCTGGCGCGGATGTGGCGAGAAAATGACCCTCCTTCACTGCTGGTGGGAACGCCAACTGGTTCAGCCCTTTTGGAAAACAGTATGGACGATTCTGAAAAAATTAGAAATTGAGCTCCCATTTGACCAAGCAATACCACTCCTGGGAATATATCCCAGAGAGGCAAAAATGTATAGTTGAAGTGACTTCTGTACTTGTTTGTTCATTGCAGCACTCTTTACAATAGCCAGAATCTGGAAAAACCTGAGTGCCCAAGTACAGATGACTGGTTAAAGAAACTTTGGTACATTTAAACAATGGAGTACTATGTAGCTGTTAGAAAAGATGAAGTCATGAAATTAACATACAAGTGATACTACTTGGAAAGTATCATGTTAAGTGAAATGAGTCAGAAAGAGCGGGATAGACACAGAAAGATTGCATTCATCTGCGGAACATAAAGTAACAAAAATGGGAGACTAACACCCAAGAGTGGCCGAGATTAGTACCAGGACTTTTGCTCCATGGCTTGGAGGCCAGACACACATGCTAGGGAAAAGGGGAGCTCAGATAGAGAAGGGAGAACCAAATAAAGGGTGTTGGGAGGATCCTCCCAGGATAGGAGAAGCATGCTGAAAGTGGACTATAGACCAAACATGATTGCCACTCGATGCCTCTTTTGCAGACCACAACACCCAAAAGGAGAGAGAGAACAAAAGGGAATGTCCTGCCACAGAGGCAGAGTGGGATGGGAGGGATGGGGTTTTGGGAGAGATACTGGGAGCCGTTGTTGGTGGAGGATGGGCACTGGTGGAGGGATGGGTACTTGATCATTGTATAACTGAAACCCAAGCACAAAAATTTGTAAATCTACAACTGTAACTCATGGTGTTTCACTAATAAAAATTTTAAAAAAGTAAAGAAATAAAGAGAGTGAGAAGTGTGAGAGAGAGGGGAGAGAGAAAGAGAGAGACAGAAAGAGAGGAGAGAGAAAGAGAGAGAGAGAAAGAGAGAGAGAGAGAAGAAAACTGCCTGCTACAGAGTTAGGTGGAGTTGAGGGAAGTATCTGAGGATATTGGTGGTAGGAAATGTACATTGGTTAAGGGATGGATTTTGGACCACTATATAACTGAAATCCAATCAAAAACAACCTTGTAACATTGAATCTCACTGTGGTTCAAAGAAAAAAAAGAAAGAAAGAAAGAAAGAAAGAAAGAAAGAAAGAAAGAAAGAAAGAAAGACAGACAAAGAAAATCCAAAGGGGAAAATTTGAGTAGGCGTATGAAATTAGAAAATGTTCAAGCCTATCAACTTAGAATATTGTTTTTATATTAGAAATTATTATAGTATATGTGTTACATTTAAAATATTAGAAAATCTTATGGCAAAATAGTATACCATATATGCATTAATAAGCAAAGGTTTATAATAAATATTTCTATGCATGTAAAGCATGTCATCTGACATATATAATTCTATATTTATGATATCTTAATATATAATAGAAAATGTATAAAATCTCATAGAAACCATAACAGAAAAATATTTCTAAATCCCTTGAGTGAGTGCCAAACACAATGCCAACTGCTGGAAAATTGGTCCTGTCCTTGAAAAAATCCTCCTGCAATCAAAAAAAAGTTTTAGTGGAGATTATGACACATAACTTTCCTCTCACTGCTCACACATTACACCAGAGGGACACATATTTGATGATTTTGTATATGGGATTTGGCTGTGTGTCCTGTGGGTTTTCCTCATTAGTCTCTCAGCCTGTGCGAGCAGGGTGGGGAGTTGCAGTGGTACAAAAGGTAGTTAATAAGTACAGATCATACAATCTCACTCAAATTCACAGAGCAATATCCGAGATACCAAGACCAAGACACAGAGAATATTTGATATATCAAAGGTAATAAATATTTCGGGGAAACAGAAAGCATTTTGTTTAAGCTAGTTAGAATGTATATTTAAATGAAGCAAGAGATATGCTTCTATTTAAATTCTTTTTGAGGTAAGAAAATTCTATTAAATAATATTCTAAAGAATGATAAAATACTAATACTGTAGGGTGAGATTAATTACAAGTATGATCTAACATGTTATTACTCTATATGTTCAAGATTAAAATTAAAGTTTACCGGTGTTAGGTTATGAGGATGAAATTGGCAGCTCTATCATTATTCCCTTCTAAAAGATCTTAACTCTCTACTTTCAAGATGTATGATGTGCTTTATTTCATGTGCTTGACAAATGACAGATCTTCTCTGAATATTTAGAGACTGTTTACAGCAGCAGCATGAACAGCAACTCATCTTCCCCCGCAGCCCTGCAGCTCTGCTATGAGAACGTGAACGGATCCTGTGTGAAAATTTCCTACTCACCAGGATCCAGGGTGATCCTGTATGCAGTGTTCGGCTTAGGGGCTGTGCTGGCAGTGTTCGGAAACCTTCTGGTTACTATTTCCATCCTTCATTTCAAGCAGCTGCACTCTCCAACCAATTTCCTCATTTCGTCTCTGGCCTGTGCTGACTTCCTGGTGGGTGTGACTGTGATGCCCTTCAGCATGGTCAGGTCTGTGGAGAGCTGCTGGTACTTTGGACCGAGTTTCTGTACTTTCCATACTTGCTGTGATGCGGCATTTTGTTTTACTTCTCTCTTCCACTTGTGCTTTATCTCCATCGACAGGTACATTGCTGTCACTGACCCTCTTGTGTATCCCACCAAGTTCACTGTGAATGTGTCAGGGATATGCATCAGCATCTCCTGGATCCTGCCCCTAGTGTACAGTGGAACTGTGTTCTACTCAGGCGCCTATGACGATGGACTGGAGGAATTAGTTAATGCTCTCAACTGTGTAGGAGGTTGTCATCCACTTATAAATCAGCTATTCATTTCAGTTGATTTTTTACTATTTTTCATACCTGCCCTTGTTATGATGATATTATACAGTAATATTTTTCTTGTGGCTAGAAAACAGGCTAAAATGATAGACAGCATTAGTAGCAAAGCAGATGCTTTGTCAGGGTCTAACAAAGCCAAGGTGACTAAGAGAGAAAGCAAAGCTGCCAAAACTCTCGGAATCACAGTGATAGCATTTTTGGTTTCTTGGTTACCTTATATAATTGACTCATTCATTGATTGTTTTCTGGGCTTTATAACACCTTCATATGTTTATGAGATACTTTGCTGGTTGGCTTATTACAACTCTGCTCTAAATCCTTTGATCTATGCTTTCTTTTACCCTTGGTTTAGGAGGGCAATGAAAATCATTATTACTGGAAAAGTATTCAAAGATAGCTCATCAACCATGAATTTATTTTCAAAATAGACCTATATTTCAAATGATAGTTTTATTAAACTAATGTAAAGTTTTCATTAACTTTGGTAATCAAGTGTTCTGTTTCTTGGGGAGAAGACAAAGTACTTCTTTTCAGTAGCATAACCTTGATGCTTTACTTTCTTGATGAGTGATAATAAAGTCACTTAAACATGGTTGACACACGTATGTTTTGTATTTGTTTCCTTGGGTATGTTCATTTTTCCTGTTTTGTTAGTCTTTGTTCATTTTCTTTTTCCTGACCTCCATTTTAGGATATACTTTCTGCCACTTCAAAGGGTCTTTGGCTTGATACTCCTGTTAAAATCTGCGTTCTTTTTTCTTTAAATGCAGTTTTATTTGCTCTCATTTGAGTTTCTTAGAGACCCCATTTTCTGGAACTTCTGAGACATCCTTGACACATATACATCAGTCATTTTATATTCATGAATGAATTCATATTTTATATTTTGGGAAACCTTGGTAACTTTAGAGTGATTTTGAAAAATTGCTACAATTTGCAGTATATTTATTGTCTTTCTGTTTGATTATTTTTCTCATGACATAAAATAAAGTTTTACCTTAATTTAATTCCTGAAAACCATGATCGAGGGCAATTTCCTGTTTTTAGTTTTCTTGCAGCCTCTACACACTGTGTACATTGTCAGTGACAAAAATAATAGTTCATTGTAAATCATTAGGAAAACATTGATTTTTTTCAAGAAAGGATGATGTAATATATAGTTCTTTGAAAAAATATTGCCTTGTACAATATACACAAATGGTATATATTTTTCTGATAAAATAATCATAAGAAAATATTGCTTTGTGGAAGATCATGACTAAAAATCTACTTGGATTGTTATATTCACTATGCTTTTTTAAAAAAAGTACTTCTAAGTGGTAGGATGAGTGGAGGGGAGAATTTGGTGAAGCAGCACTTCGTTCTACTCTTGGCATTGATGTTTGATCCTTGGTGTTTGATCCTTGGACCTCTGATGTCGAAGTGCTCTTCCTGGTGATGCTCGGAGCAGAGCTTGTGATCCCAGAGATCAAGCTAAAGTGTACCTGCAACTTACCTGCTCCAACCTCTGAGCCATCTCTTGGATCTCAAGGTCTTGAATGTTATTTTTATTCTGATAAAAAAAATGACCATGTTAAGGATGAAAAATTGCACTTGGAAGTAAAATTGGTAGTTTGGAAATGAAATATGGACTAATGTGACTATCATGATGTTCAAAATGATGTTTTTATGATGAAAGTCACTTAATATGTTAAAATATAATAAGATTTTATAAAAAAGAAGAGACAATTGTTACAGGTTATGAACAGGTAACTTCTCAAAGAAAGAAATACCAGTGGTTAATAAATACATAATATAATGCTAATAAATCTTTGTTGTGTTTATGTATCAAAATGAAATTTTTTGATTACATCATTTCTCTGTGTAAATTAGTCAGTGAAATCAAATACTTATGATAATAAAGATAAATATGTCTCAAGAAGATATAATTTAAGTTGTACATCTAACGTGGATTAAAAATATGTTTATAAAGCTTTTAAGCACATATTTAAGATGATTCTGTGATTCTTTTGCTAGCATTTAAGCCTAAGAAAATAGGTAGATATGGAAGCAAATATTTTAAGTTTGTTCATTCTATAACTCTTAATCATTAACTGAAAATATCTACATCATACTAGAAAAATGAAATAAATTAGTGCACCATCCTCACTCTGTTCTCAGGGCCTTCAGCGTCTTTCACTTACTATCACCACGATTTTTTTCTTCTGTACTTACAAATAGCTTTCATGCTTCTTTCCTATTAAAGTTTTCCTTGCGGTAATCTGGGAAGAACTACTATTCCAGAATAATTTTGCTGGCCTTGATATTATGATTTTCTATGGACAATGCAATATGGAATAATGTGACTATTGTCGTGTTCAAAAGGATGTTTTTACTTAATTTTCTGGTAGCCCTAAAATATTGTCACAGAATTGAACTGAGAATGCACAGTTAGAGAAGTTAAAAAAAATGAGAGTGTGAGAGATATTGTCACTCAGGTGTTGGGGGCATGTAGTAGCACTGCATGTATTAAATAATGATATCACTGTGGCTCTAAAACCCCAATAAAAGCAGAGTATTAAAATTAGAAACCCAGAAACATTAAGGTACTAAGCATGATAATAAATAAATGACTGTTCCTGGTTCAGCTGAATTTTTGCCCAAGGATGACCTTAGAACACAATCTGAAAGGAACCTGCTCCATCAGCCTGAATCCAGCATAAGAGCGGATAGTGGTAGAAGAATATTGGCACTTTCATGGTGAAGAAGATAATTTTATAAATAAAAGCTTATCAGCATTTGTATACTTGAAGTAAGTAACCACACCCCCCCAAAAAATACCATAAATATATGTTAAAAATTGACGAAAATTATCTTGGGTGTGAAAATATCAGGGACTATTGTAATCCAAAGTTAAAGAAAACAACAGAATGTTTTTAATTTCCCCAAGAATCACAGAATAATATCTAAGGGACTGTATGATCAAAGTGTGGAAACTAGAAAGTACATTGGTACTCTTGTTTTAAGTACATTTGTTTTAGGTAAGACCTCTCCATGTTAGTTAAAACACTAAAAGTAGGAAAAATTGTGTGCTCTTACCTCCACCAATGTCACCAGGTTCCCGCCCACCCTGTGGGATAACATTGGCTTGTCCTTTTAGTCTTGCTGCAAGGAGATTAGGTTTATTGGGTTACTCCCATCACAGTGCTCTCATCCCTCAGTGTTTATTGGTAACCTCTTTCTTTGTGTTTTTTTGACTTGTAAATATTGTTTTTCTCTTCTCCTTAAATCCTTTGCACAGTTAATTCAGAGCAATGTCTTTGTGAATGGACACAAGAAGGCAGTTAATACTATGCTTTGACTCTGAATGATATTTACTTCCTGGACATCTGTTATCTCAACTTAAGCCTCAGTTTCTAGGTACTTTCTAACACCCCCAAAACAGGGTCCTGATGAGGGACTGGATGGAAGCAGGGCAAGCTGTGAGCTATGTGCTACCCTGGCATCAAAACAGGCCTTGCCAAAGTGCCAGAATAGTTAAATATAAGTTAAGAGCATGGTCATGGACAAATTCTGTCATGATCCAAAAATTAATAAGTAGATTTGGACCTTGCTAGGGCTAGGAAAGATGAATCTGGCCTGAGCACTGTAGTCTGAGTCTGTGATGTTCCCAGGAGAGTCACCCTACAAGCTCAGTGTATCTCTTACTGTGTCCTTACAAAATAACTAATATTAAAATGTAGAATTAAGTGTTAATTAAGATATTAATTAAGTTACTGGACTAAGCAGAGTAGGAAAACTCCCTAAGTGGTATTTCACATGTGAGCAAAGGGAGGGAGGGCTTTCTCCTGTTGATTGTGCTACTGGACAGATGGGGTGTAGTGTCTACCCCCAGTGCTGGGAAGGTGGAGAGAGACTGGAGGGTTGGAGAAAGAGGAGAGAAAAACAGGGCAACAAGATGGAGCGTGGAGAGATGAGCGGGAGAGACAGGAGGAGACAGGAATGTGGGGTAGTGTGAGACTAGAATGGGGAACTTAGTGAGACTGCAACAGGTACATGGGGAGAATGGAATAAACAGCAACTGGTCACCAACCAGCTTGGCCCTCATTTCCTCCTTCTTCCATCCATGGTCTGTGCTGCCCCAGGAGGGGAAGTGGCCCGAGTCCACCGGACCCGGGTGGTGAGAGGGAGAGCTGTGAGGGCCTTCCTAACTGCCTGGAGATTATACACCACCCCACAGTTTGCTCATAAAAAATTATTTCACCTCACTTGTTCCTACAAAATCTAAAAGAAATAGCAAATATGACTAAGACAAAATGAATCAGTAAAAGTCAATTTGTGATGGTTGTGTGCTATTGGATTTCTACCTATGTGGATATGAAATTTAAAAACACTGAATATAATAAAATCCTGTACTCATTTATATAAATAAGTTTTTAAGTCTGGCATCTAAAATGTTTTGCGTTAAATTTTGTTTGCACTTGTATTTTATTGTAGTAATTTTCATGCCTTCCCTTTCATGAGTGAAACTTAAAAAAATCTGCAGTAATTTATTTTAGCATTTCCATGAAATAAGCAAATGTTTTATTCTAAATTTAGTTTGGAGTGAAGAGAATTAGGAAAATTTTAAGAAGAAAATATGAATAGACCTATAAAGTATAAACTTTTTTTTTTCCTAAGAAAGGTTAACATTGATTTAACTGTTAAAAATTATTATATTATATATACTGATATAAAAATATTATATTATATATACTGCTTAATTGTCTGCACTAACAAGCAAATAATGATAATGAAAATCTCTATGTATGTAAAAAACTGATTAGACATAGATTATCCAATGTTAATGAGATGTTAATTCATAATTGAAAAAAATGTATAAAGTCCCTTAGAAGGCATGGAGAAAAATATTTTTTTTAATCCAGCAGAGGACAAACAAAAGGATCATGAGTGAGTGCCATATTGAACGCCAAGTGCTAGAAGTTTGCCCTATTCTTCAAAGAAACTCCAGAAAGGACCTGTATGACAATGATAGTTGGAAATGATCATTCTGTAGAAAAATTGAGTGGGAAAAGTAGGTAAAAGGATATACATGATAACCTTCCAGTAACTGTATTGCAAGTCATAAAGCCCTAAAGGAAAGAGAGAAAGAAGGCAGAGAGAGAGAGAGAGAGAGAGAGAGAGAGAGAAAGAGAGAGGTGCATGTCCGCCATAGAGGTAGACTGTGGGTGGGGAACAGGAGGGAGAGAAACTGGGGCCATTGGTGGTGAGAAATGTACACCAGTAAAGAGATTTGTGTTGGAGCATTGACTGAAACCCAATCATGAACTGTATTTTAATTTTAAAAAACAAAACAAGCAGAAAACAACAAGAAGGCTCCATTAATTATTCTGGCAAAATGACTACGAATTCCCTAAGCTATTGCATTTTTCTAAAGCTCTGTATCTCTCTTTCAAATCTGAGTGATAATCTAGCTGGATACAATATTGGTGAGTTGTTCCATTGATTGAGTTTTTGCACTCTATTCTCTTCTGACTCATAGGATCTCATATATTGTGGGCTTTCCTTTGTATGTAAATTCCTTTCTTATCTTAATGCTTTTAAAATTCTTTCTCTGTCTTGTGGTTTTTGTCATTCCGAGCATAATGTATCTTGGAGTTCTTAGTTTAGTCTCTTTATCTTGGGCTGTTCAGGTGTATTGTGCTTTTGTTAGGCAGCTGTATTTCACAACTCAGAAAAATTCTTAAGCATGGTTTCTTTGACTATTGATTCTTCATCAAATTTGTCAACCTGCGCTCAGGTATTCAAAAGATTATTATGTTATTCCTCTTGAGTTCTTTTCATGATGGTTCACACTAGGTGTACTGCCCTTTTTTTCAGTCTTTTTCTCATTGTCTGTTGCTTTGTAGTGGTTTCCTCCATCTTGGATCTTCTCAATCTTTTCCTCTGCTGCTGTAATTCTACTTATAAGTCATCAGAGCTTCTAATGACTTTTTCACATCAACTCCCAAACTCTTCATTTCTACTTTTTTTTTTTTGGTTTTTGGGTCACACCTGGCGAAGCACAGGGGTTACTCCTGGCTCTTCACTCAGGAATTACTCCTGGTGGTGCTCGGGGGAACATATGGGATGCTGGGAATTGAACCCCGATCGGCTGTGTGCAAGGCAAATGCCCTACCTGCTGTGCTATGGCTCCAGCCACCCCCCCCCCCAAACTTCATTTATTTCTGCTCTCAGAGTTCCTTGTAATGTGCTGACTACTTGTTCCATCGTTTTCATTGAACTCACCATGGTGTCACTGGAGTTATTTTCTGAGGATTCATAGAGCTCCTTGATGTATTTTGTGCCCTCCGTGTTACTGATTTTGCTCACTGAACTTGGTGGGCTTCTACTTGTTTTCCCCATTGGTTCTCTCATGTTTCTGCTATCCTCTGGAGAGGCTTTGTAGTTAGACATCCTGGAATATTCTGAGACTACATGCTGAGCTTGCTTATTTACTTCTCTGCTCACCTTCACTGAATTAGAAGAAATATAACTGTCAGCTGTGTGTAATTTTCTGAGAAGCTGTCGTGTAGGCCCCTCAATATCATAGAATTTGCTGTGGAGACTGCTGGCACTTAGTCAGAAAGAAGGACTCTGTCTCCCATTCTCAGGCGAGCCAGAGATCTCAGTCAGAGATTAATTTCACCTGGAAAGGTAGAGCATAAAGTAGAGGTTCATGAGCTGTGGTGTGGGTTTTTAATATCACAAAATTCCATTGTTATGACAGACTCCTTTCAACTCCTTTCATGATACATCTCTCTTTTCATGACAGGGTTGATTTGTAAACATTTTTTTCCGGTGTATAAAATCTCGAGGGGTGGCTGGGAAGAGGCCCATTGGCCCTCCCCCTCGCCACCCAGATTTGGGGGGCCAGGGCTGCTCCCCCAGCCAAGGTGGCCCGGGCCATGGGGCAGATGGTGGATGAAATGAGGGCCAAGCTGGTTGATTGATTAAATGTCGTTTATTCCATTCTCCCCACACATCTGCCCCAGTCTCTCTGAGCCTCCCATTCTAGTCTCACACTACCTTCATTCCGTCTCCTTCTGTCTCTCCTGCTCATCTCTCTGTGCTCCATTTCACAGTCTGGGCTCTCTGTCTCCATGTGCTTGCTCCTGTATTCTTCTACATTCTTCTCTCTGTGTCCTCCTTACTAGCCTCTCCATGGTCCATCTTGCTGCCCTGCTCTCTCTCTCAGCTCTCTCCAGCTCTTTCCCTCTCTCCAGCTCTCTTGTCACTCCAATTCCCCCAGCACTTTGGGCTGAGACTGCACCCAGGCTGGTAGCCAAATAAATCAACATAAGAAAGCCCTTCCTGAGGTCCCACCAAGTTCAGAGGGAACACCACCTAAGAGGTATTCCAAAGCCCTTCCTGACTGCCCAAGGGCAAAATACCTCCTAAGGTGTTTTTCTCCTTTCCTCAATCCAGTAACTCTATCAACATCTTAATACTAGTTATTTTTGTATGGACATAGTAAGAGATAACTTTGAGGCTTGTAGCGCAGCTCTTCTGGAAACATCTTGCCACAGACTCAGACAACAGTGCTCAGGCCAGATTAATCATTTCTAACCCTAGCAGGGTTCAAATCTAGTTATTACCTTTTTGGATCATGACAGCATTTGTCCATGACCAAGCTCTTAACTTATAGTTAAGCATTATGGTGCTTTGGCCAGGTCCATCTCGGTGCCAGGGTAGCACATAGCTTACCACTTGCCCTGGTTCCATCCAGTCCCTCGTTGGGACCCTGCTTTGAGGAGCACTGGGAAGTAAGGGCAGCTGAGGTTTGGGTGGCGAGAACAGATGCCCAGGAGGAAAATATCACTGAGAGTCACATTACAAGCAAATAGCATATACTGTCTTCTTGTGTCCATTCACAAAGGACATTGCTCTGAATAAACTATGCGAAGGATTTAGGGAGAAGAGAAAAGCAATACTTACAAGTCAACAGAGCACAAAGAAAGAAGTTACAAATAAACACAGAGGAATGGGAGTACTGTGATTGGAGCAACCCAATAAACCTAAACGACCTGAGGCTATGCAGGAAGGACAAACAATGTTATCTTACATTCTGGTGATTTTTTTTTTTTAATGTATGAAGTGCTATCTCATTTTTCTTTTCAAGAATGTTGTGTTTACCATTCAGCATTGAAACTATATTACATGAAACAATAAAGTTTAAGTGGAGATTATTACATATAAGTTTCTTCTTGCTATTCACAACTTACACCAGAGGGACTGCACATTTGATGATTTTGTATATGGGATTTGACTGTGTGTCCTTTGGGTTTTCCTCATTAACCTCTTAGTCAGTGCATGGGGTGGGGGTGAGCCATTGCAGTGGTACAAAAGGTAGTTAATAAGTACTGATCATACAATCTCACTCAATTTCACAGAGCAATATCCAAATACCACGATCAGGACACAGGATATTTGATATATCAAAGGTAATAAATATTTTGGGGAAACAGTAAGCATTTTGTTTAAGCCAGTTAGAATGTAAATTTATATGAAGCAAGAGGTATGCTTGTATTTAAATTCTTTTTGAGGTGAGAAAATTCTATTCAGTAATATTCTAAAGAATGATAAAATACTGATACTGTAGGGTGAGATTAATTACAAGTATGATCTAACATGTTATTACTCTATATGTTCAAGATTAAAATTAAAGTTTACCGGTGTTAGGTTATGAGGATGAAATTGGCAGCTCTATCATTATTCCCTTCTAAAAGATCTTAACTCTCTACTTTCAAGATGTATGATGTGCTTTATTTCATGTGCTTGACAAATGACAGATCTTCTCTGAATATTTAGAGACTGTTTACAGCAGCAGCATGAACAGCAACTCATCCTCCCCCGCAGCCCTGCAGCTCTGCTATGAGAACGTGAACGGATCCTGTGTGAAAATTTCCTACTCACCAGGATCCAGGGTGATCCTGTATGCAGTGTTCGGCTTAGGGGCTGTGCTGGCAGTGTTCGGAAACCTTCTGGTTACTATTTCCATCCTTCATTTCAAGCAGCTGCACTCTCCAACCAATTTCCTCATTTCGTCTCTGGCCTGTGCTGACTTCCTGGTGGGTGTGACTGTGATGCCCTTCAGCATGGTCAGGTCTGTGGAGAGCTGCTGGTACTTTGGACCGAGTTTCTGTACTTTCCATACTTGCTGTGATGCGGCATTTTGTTTTACTTCTCTCTTCCACTTGTGCTTTATCTCCATCGACAGGTACATTGCTGTCACTGACCCTCTTGTGTATCCCACCAAGTTCACTGTGAATGTGTCAGGGATATGCATCAGCATCTCCTGGATCCTGCCCCTAGTGTACAGTGGAACTGTGTTCTACTCAGGCGCCTATGACGATGGACTGGAGGAATTAGTTAATGCTCTCAACTGTGTAGGAGGTTGTCATCCACTTATAAATCAGCTATTCATTTCAGTTGATTTTTTACTATTTTTCATACCTGCCCTTGTTATGATGATATTATACAGTAATATTTTTCTTGTGGCTAGAAAACAGGCTAAAATGATAGACAGCATTAGTAGCAAAGCAGATGCTTTGTCAGGGTCTAACAAAGCCAAGGTGACTAAGAGAGAAAGCAAAGCTGCCAAAACTCTCGGAATCACAGTGATAGCATTTTTGGTTTCTTGGTTACCTTATATAATTGACTCATTCATTGATTGTTTTCTGGGCTTTATAACACCTTCATATGTTTATGAGATACTTTGCTGGTTGGCTTATTACAACTCTGCTCTAAATCCTTTGATCTATGCTTTCTTTTACCCTTGGTTTAGGAGGGCAATGAAAATCATTATTACTGGAAAAGTATTCAAAGATAGCTCATCAACCATGAATTTATTTTCAAAATAGACCTATATTTCAAATGATAGTTTTATTAAACTAATGTAAAGTTTTCATTAACTTTGGTAATCAAGTGTTCTGTTTCTTGGGGAGAAGACAAAGTACTTCTTTTCAGTAGCATAACCTTGATGCTTTACTTTCTTGATGAGTGATAATAAAGTCACTTAAACATGGTTGACACACGTATGTTTTGTATTTGTTTCCTTGGGTATGTTCATTTTTCCTGTTTTGTTAGTCTTTGTTCATTTTCTTTTTCCTGACCTCCATTTTAGGATATACTTTCTGCCACTTCAAAGGGTCTTTGGCTTGATACTCCTGTTAAAATCTGCGTTCTTTTTTCTTTAAATGCAGTTTTATTTGCTCTCATTTGAGTTTCTTAGAGACCCCATTTTCTGGAACTTCTGAGACATCCTTGACACATATACATCAGTCATTTTATATTCATGAATGAATTCATATTTTATATTTTGGGAAACCTTGGTAACTTTAGAGTGATTTTGAAAAATTGCTACAATTTGCAGTATATTTATTGTCTTTCTGTTTGATTATTTTTCTCATGACATAAAATAAAGTTTTACCTTAATTTAATTCCTGAAAACCATGATCGAGGGCAATTTCCTGTTTTTAGTTTTCTTGCAGCCTCTACACACTGTGTACATTGTCAGTGACAAAAATAATAGTTCATTGTAAATCATTAGGAAAACATTGATTTTTTTCAAGAAAGGATGATGTAATATATAGTTCTTTGAAAAAATATTGCCTTGTACAATATACACAAATGGTATATATTTTTCTGATAAAATAATCATAAGAAAATATTGCTTTGTGGAAGATCATGACTAAAAATCTACTTGGATTGTTATATTCACTATGCTTTTTTAAAAAAAGTACTTCTAAGTGGTAGGATGAGTGGAGGGGAGAATTTGGTGAAGCAGCACTTCGTTCTACTCTTGGCATTGATGTTTGATCCTTGGTGTTTGATCCTTGGACCTCTGATGTCGAAGTGCTCTTCCTGGTGATGCTCGGAGCAGAGCTTGTGATCCCAGAGATCAAGCTAAAGTGTACCTGCAACTTACCTGCTCCAACCTCTGAGCCATCTCTTGGATCTCAAGGTCTTGAATGTTATTTTTATTCTGATAAAAAAAATGACCATGTTAAGGATGAAAAATTGCACTTGGAAGTAAAATTGGTAGTTTGGAAATGAAATATGGACTAATGTGACTATCATGATGTTCAAAATGATGTTTTTATGATGAAAGTCACTTAATATGTTAAAATATAATAAGATTTTATAAAAAAGAAGAGACAATTGTTACAGGTTATGAACAGGTAACTTCTCAAAGAAAGAAATACCAGTGGTTAATAAATACATAATATAATGCTAATAAATCTTTGTTGTGTTTATGTATCAAAATGAAATTTTTTGATTACATCATTTCTCTGTGTAAATTAGTCAGTGAAATCAAATACTTATGATAATAAAGATAAATATGTCTCAAGAAGATATAATTTAAGTTGTACATCTAACGTGGATTAAAAATATGTTTATAAAGCTTTTAAGCACATATTTAAGATGATTCTGTGATTCTTTTGCTAGCATTTAAGCCTAAGAAAATAGGTAGATATGGAAGCAAATATTTTAAGTTTGTTCATTCTATAACTCTTAATCATTAACTGAAAATATCTACATCATACTAGAAAAATGAAATAAATTAGTGCACCATCCTCACTCTGTTCTCAGGGCCTTCAGCGTCTTTCACTTACTATCACCACGATTTTTTTCTTCTGTACTTACAAATAGCTTTCATGCTTCTTTCCTATTAAAGTTTTCCTTGCGGTAATCTGGGAAGAACTACTATTCCAGAATAATTTTGCTGGCCTTGATATTATGATTTTCTATGGACAATGCAATATGGAATAATGTGACTATTGTCGTGTTCAAAAGGATGTTTTTACTTAATTTTCTGGTAGCCCTAAAATATTGTCACAGAATTGAACTGAGAATGCACAGTTAGAGAAGTTAAAAAAAATGAGAGTGTGAGAGATATTGTCACTCAGGTGTTGGGGGCATGTAGTAGCACTGCATGTATTAAATAATGATATCACTGTGGCTCTAAAACCCCAATAAAAGCAGAGTATTAAAATTAGAAACCCAGAAACATTAAGGTACTAAGCATGATAATAAATAAATGACTGTTCCTGGTTCAGCTGAATTTTTGCCCAAGGATGACCTTAGAACACAATCTGAAAGGAACCTGCTCCATCAGCCTGAATCCAGCATAAGAGCGGATAGTGGTAGAAGAATATTGGCACTTTCATGGTGAAGAAGATAATTTTATAAATAAAAGCTTATCAGCATTTGTATACTTGAAGTAAGTAACCACACCCCCCCAAAAAATACCATAAATATATGTTAAAAATTGACGAAAATTATCTTGGGTGTGAAAATATCAGGGACTATTGTAATCCAAAGTTAAAGAAAACAACAGAATGTTTTTAATTTCCCCAAGAATCACAGAATAATATCTAAGGGACTGTATGATCAAAGTGTGGAAACTAGAAAGTACATTGGTACTCTTGTTTTAAGTACATTTGTTTTAGGTAAGACCTCTCCATGTTAGTTAAAACACTAAAAGTAGGAAAAATTGTGTGCTCTTACCTCCACCAATGTCACCAGGTTCCCGCCCACCCTGTGGGATAACATTGGCTTGTCCTTTTAGTCTTGCTGCAAGGAGATTAGGTTTATTGGGTTACTCCCATCACAGTGCTCTCATCCCTCAGTGTTTATTGGTAACCTCTTTCTTTGTGTTTTTTTGACTTGTAAATATTGTTTTTCTCTTCTCCTTAAATCCTTTGCACAGTTAATTCAGAGCAATGTCTTTGTGAATGGACATAAGAAGGCAGTTAATACTATGCTTTGACTCTGAATGATATTTACTTCCTGGACATCTGTTATCTCAACTTAAGCCTCAGTTTCTAGGTACTTTCTAACACCCCCAAAACAGGGTCCTGATGAGGGACTGGATGGAAGCAGGGCAAGCTGTGAGCTATGTGCTACCCTGGCATCAAAACAGGCCTTGCCAAAGTGCCAGAATAGTTAAATATAAGTTAAGAGCATGGTCATGGACAAATTCTGTCATGATCCAAAAATTAATAAGTAGATTTGGACCTTGCTAGGGCTAGGAAAGATGAATCTGGCCTGAGCACTGTAGTCTGAGTCTGTGATGTTCCCAGGAGAGTCACCCTACAAGCTCAGTGTATCTCTTACTGTGTCCTTACAAAATAACTAATATTAAAATGTAGAATTAAGTGTTAATTAAGATATTAATTAAGTTACTGGACTAAGCAGAGTAGGAAAACTCCCTAAGTGGTATTTCACATGTGAGCAAAGGGAGGGAGGGCTTTCTCCTGTTGATTGTGCTACTGGACAGATGGGGTGTAGTGTCTACCCCCAGTGCTGGGAAGGTGGAGAGAGACTGGAGGGTTGGAGAAAGAGGAGAGAAAAACAGGGCAACAAGATGGAGCGTGGAGAGATGAGCGGGAGAGACAGGAGGAGACAGGAATGTGGGGTAGTGTGAGACTAGAATGGGGAACTTAGTGAGACTGCAACAGGTACATGGGGAGAATGGAATAAACAGCAACTGGTCACCAACCAGCTTGGCCCTCATTTCCTCCTTCTTCCATCCATGGTCTGTGCTGCCCCAGGAGGGGAAGTGGCCCGAGTCCACCGGACCCGGGTGGTGAGAGGGAGAGCTGTGAGGGCCTTCCTAACTGCCTGGAGATTATACACCACCCCACAGTTTGCTCATAAAAAATTATTTCACCTCACTTGTTCCTACAAAATCTAAAAGAAATAGCAAATATGACTAAGACAAAATGAATCAGTAAAAGTCAATTTGTGATGGTTGTGTGCTATTGGATTTCTACCTATGTGGATATGAAATTTAAAAACACTGAATATAATAAAATCCTGTACTCATTTATATAAATAAGTTTTTAAGTCTGGCATCTAAAATGTTTTGCGTTAAATTTTGTTTGCACTTGTATTTTATTGTAGTAATTTTCATGCCTTCCCTTTCATGAGTGAAACTTAAAAAAATCTGCAGTAATTTATTTTAGCATTTCCATGAAATAAGCAAATGTTTTATTCTAAATTTAGTTTGGAGTGAAGAGAATTAGGAAAATTTTAAGAAGAAAATATGAATAGACCTATAAAGTATAAACTTTTTTTTTTCCTAAGAAAGGTTAACATTGATTTAACTGTTAAAAATTATTATATTATATATACTGATATAAAAATATTATATTATATATACTGCTTAATTGTCTGCACTAACAAGCAAATAATGATAATGAAAATCTCTATGTATGTAAAAAACTGATTAGACATAGATTATCCAATGTTAATGAGATGTTAATTCATAATTGAAAAAAATGTATAAAGTCCCTTAGAAGGCATGGAGAAAAATATTTTTTTTAATCCAGCAGAGGACAAACAAAAGGATCATGAGTGAGTGCCATATTGAACGCCAAGTGCTAGAAGTTTGCCCTATTCTTCAAAGAAACTCCAGAAAGGACCTGTATGACAATGATAGTTGGAAATGATCATTCTGTAGAAAAATTGAGTGGGAAAAGTAGGTAAAAGGATATACATGATAACCTTCCAGTAACTGTATTGCAAGTCATAAAGCCCTAAAGGAAAGAGAGAAAGAAGGCAGAGAGAGAGAGAGAGAGAGAGAGAGAGAGAAAGAGAGAGGTGCATGTCCGCCATAGAGGTAGACTGTGGGTGGGGAACAGGAGGGAGAGAAACTGGGGCCATTGGTGGTGAGAAATGTACACCAGTAAAGAGATTTGTGTTGGAGCATTGACTGAAACCCAATCATGAACTGTATTTTAATTTTAAAAAACAAAACAAGCAGAAAACAACAAGAAGGCTCCATTAATTATTCTGGCAAAATGACTACGAATTCCCTAAGCTATTGCATTTTTCTAAAGCTCTGTATCTCTCTTTCAAATCTGAGTGATAATCTAGCTGGATACAATATTGGTGAGTTGTTCCATTGATTGAGTTTTTGCACTCTATTCTCTTCTGACTCATAGGATCTCATATATTGTGGGCTTTCCTTTGTATGTAAATTCCTTTCTTATCTTAATGCTTTTAAAATTCTTTCTCTGTCTTGTGGTTTTTGTCATTCCGAGCATAATGTATCTTGGAGTTCTTAGTTTAGTCTCTTTATCTTGGGCTGTTCAGGTGTATTGTGCTTTTGTTAGGCAGCTGTATTTCACAACTCAGAAAAATTCTTAAGCATGGTTTCTTTGACTATTGATTCTTCATCAAATTTGTCAACCTGCGCTCAGGTATTCAAAAGATTATTATGTTATTCCTCTTGAGTTCTTTTCATGATGGTTCACACTAGGTGTACTGCCCTTTTTTTCAGTCTTTTTCTCATTGTCTGTTGCTTTGTAGTGGTTTCCTCCATCTTGGATCTTCTCAATCTTTTCCTCTGCTGCTGTAATTCTACTTATAAGTCATCAGAGCTTCTAATGACTTTTTCACATCAACTCCCAAACTCTTCATTTCTACTTTTTTTTTTTTGGTTTTTGGGTCACACCTGGCGAAGCACAGGGGTTACTCCTGGCTCTTCACTCAGGAATTACTCCTGGTGGTGCTCGGGGGAACATATGGGATGCTGGGAATTGAACCCCGATCGGCTGTGTGCAAGGCAAATGCCCTACCTGCTGTGCTATGGCTCCAGCCACCCCCCCCCCCAAACTTCATTTATTTCTGCTCTCAGAGTTCCTTGTAATGTGCTGACTACTTGTTCCATCGTTTTCATTGAACTCACCATGGTGTCACTGGAGTTATTTTCTGAGGATTCATAGAGCTCCTTGATGTATTTTGTGCCCTCCGTGTTACTGATTTTGCTCACTGAACTTGGTGGGCTTCTACTTGTTTTCCCCATTGGTTCTCTCATGTTTCTGCTATCCTCTGGAGAGGCTTTGTAGTTAGACATCCTGGAATATTCTGAGACTACATGCTGAGCTTGCTTATTTACTTCTCTGCTCACCTTCACTGAATTAGAAGAAATATAACTGTCAGCTGTGTGTAATTTTCTGAGAAGCTGTCGTGTAGGCCCCTCAATATCATAGAATTTGCTGTGGAGACTGCTGGCACTTAGTCAGAAAGAAGGACTCTGTCTCCCATTCTCAGGCGAGCCAGAGATCTCAGTCAGAGATTAATTTCACCTGGAAAGGTAGAGCATAAAGTAGAGGTTCATGAGCTGTGGTGTGGGTTTTTAATATCACAAAATTCCATTGTTATGACAGACTCCTTTCAACTCCTTTCATGATACATCTCTCTTTTCATGACAGGGTTGATTTGTAAACATTTTTTTCCGGTGTATAAAATCTCGAGGGGTGGCTGGGAAGAGGCCCATTGGCCCTCCCCCTCGCCACCCAGATTTGGGGGGCCAGGGCTGCTCCCCCAGCCAAGGTGGCCCGGGCCATGGGGCAGATGGTGGATGAAATGAGGGCCAAGCTGGTTGATTGATTAAATGTCGTTTATTCCATTCTCCCCACACATCTGCCCCAGTCTCTCTGAGCCTCCCATTCTAGTCTCACACTACCTTCATTCCGTCTCCTTCTGTCTCTCCTGCTCATCTCTCTGTGCTCCATTTCACAGTCTGGGCTCTCTGTCTCCATGTGCTTGCTCCTGTATTCTTCTACATTCTTCTCTCTGTGTCCTCCTTACTAGCCTCTCCATGGTCCATCTTGCTGCCCTGCTCTCTCTCTCAGCTCTCTCCAGCTCTCTCCCTCTCTCCAGCTCTCTTGTCACTCCAATTCCCCCAGCACTTTGGGCTGAGACTGCACCCAGGCTGGTAGCCAAATAAATCAACATAAGAAAGCCCTTCCTGAGGTCCCACCAAGTTCAGAGGGAACACCACCTAAGAGGTATTCCAAAGCCCTTCCTGACTGCCCAAGGGCAAAATACCTCCTAAGGTGTTTTTCTCCTTTCCTCAATCCAGTAACTCTATCAACATCTTAATACTAGTTATTTTTGTATGGACATAGTAAGAGATAACTTTGAGGCTTGTAGCGCAGCTCTTCTGGAAACATCTTGCCACAGACTCAGACAACAGTGCTCAGGCCAGATTAATCATTTCTAACCCTAGCAGGGTTCAAATCTAGTTATTACCTTTTTGGATCATGACAGCATTTGTCCATGACCAAGCTCTTAACTTATAGTTAAGCATTATGGTGCTTTGGCCAGGTCCATCTCGGTGCCAGGGTAGCACATAGCTTACCACTTGCCCTGGTTCCATCCAGTCCCTCGTTGGGACCCTGCTTTGAGGAGCACTGGGAAGTAAGGGCAGCTGAGGTTTGGGTGGCGAGAACAGATGCCCAGGAGGAAAATATCACTGAGAGTCACATTACAAGCAAATAGCATATACTGTCTTCTTGTGTCCATTCACAAAGGACATTGCTCTGAATAAACTATGCGAAGGATTTAGGGAGAAGAGAAAAGCAATACTTACAAGTCAACAGAGCACAAAGAAAGAAGTTACAAATAAACACAGAGGAATGGGAGTACTGTGATTGGAGCAACCCAATAAACCTAAACGACCTGAGGCTATGCAGGAAGGACAAACAATGTTATCTTACATTCTGGTGATTTTTTTTTTTTAATGTATGAAGTGCTATCTCATTTTTCTTTTCAAGAATGTTGTGTTTACCATTCAGCATTGAAACTATATTACATGAAACAATAAAGTTTAAGTGGAGATTATTACATATAAGTTTCTTCTTGCTATTCACAACTTACACCAGAGGGACTGCACATTTGATGATTTTGTATATGGGATTTGACTGTGTGTCCTTTGGGTTTTCCTCATTAACCTCTTAGTCAGTGCATGGGGTGGGGGTGAGCCATTGCAGTGGTACAAAAGGTAGTTAATAAGTACTGATCATACAATCTCACTCAATTTCACAGAGCAATATCCAAATACCACGATCAGGACACAGGATATTTGATATATCAAAGGTAATAAATATTTTGGGGAAACAGTAAGCATTTTGTTTAAGCCAGTTAGAATGTAAATTTATATGAAGCAAGAGGTATGCTTGTATTTAAATTCTTTTTGAGGTGAGAAAATTCTATTCAGTAATATTCTAAAGAATGATAAAATACTGATACTGTAGTGAGATTAATTGCATATATAATCTAACATGTTATTATTCTGTATGTTCAAGATTAAAATTAAAGTTTACCTGTATTAGGTTATGAGGATGAAATTGGCAGCTCTATCATTATTCCCTTTTAAAAGATCTTAACTTTCTACTTTCAAGATGTATGATCTGCTTTATTTCATGTGATTGGCATAGGAAAGATCTTCTCTGAATATTTAGAGACTGTTTACAGCAGCAGCATGAACAGCAACTCATCCTCACCCGCAGCCCTGCAGCTCTGCTATGAGAACGTGAACGGATCCTGTGTGAAAATTTCCTACTCGCCAGGATCCAGGGTGATCCTGTATGCAGTGTTTGGCTTAGGGGCTGTGCTGGCAGTGTTCGGAAACCTTCTGGTTACTATTTCCATCCTTCATTTCAAGCAGCTGCACTCTCCAACCAATTTCCTCATTTCGTCTCTGGCCTGTGCTGACTTCCTGGTGGGTGTGACTGTGATGCCCTTCAGCATGGTCAGGTCTGTGGAGAGCTGCTGGTACTTTGGACGAAGTTTCTGTACTTTCCATACTTGCTGTGATATTGCATTTTGCTTATCTTCCATCTTCCACTTGTGCTTCATCTCCATCGACAGGTACATTGCTGTCACTGACCCTCTTGTGTATCCCACCAAGTTCACTGTGAATGTGTCAGGGATATGCATCAGCGTCTCCTGGATCCTGGCCTTGGTGTACAGTGGAGCTGTGTTCTACACAGGCGCCTATGACGATGGACTGGAGGAATTAGCTAATGCTCTCAACTGTGTAGGAGGTTGTCAACCTGTTATAAATCAGTTATTCATTTCTGTTGATTTTCTACTATTTTTCATACCTACCCTTGTTATGATGATATTATACAGTAATATTTTTCTTGTGGCTAGAAAACAGGCTAAAATGATAGACAGCATTAGTAGCAAAGCAGATGCTTTGTCAGGGTCTAACAAAGCCAAGGTGACTAAGAGAGAAAGCAAAGCTGCCAAAACTCTCGGAATCACAGTGATAGCATTTTTGGTTTCTTGGTTACCTTATATAATTGACTCATTCATTGACTGTTTTTTGGGTTATATAACACCTTCATATGTTTATGAGATACTTTGCTGGTTGGCTTATTACAACTCTGCTCTAAATCCTTTGATCTATGCTTTCTTTTACCCTTGGTTTAGGAGGGCAATGAAATTTATTATTACTGGAAAAGTATTCAAAGATAGCTCATCAACCATGAATTTATTTTCAAAATAGACCTATATTTCAAATGATAGTTTTATTAAACTAATGTAAAGTTTTCATTAATTTTGGCAATCAAGTGTTCTGTTTCTTGGGGAGAAGACAAAGTACTTCTTTTCGGCAGCAATGCTTTATTTTCTTGGTGAGTGATAATAAAGTCACTTAAAAATGGTTGACACATGTATGTTCTGTTTTTGGTTCCTCGGGTGTGTTCATTTTCCTACTTTGTTGGTTGCTCTTCATTTTATTTTTTCAGACCTCCATTTAAGGCTCTTCTTTCTGTCAATTAAAAGGGTCTTTGTCTTGATACTCTTGTTAAAATTTGTGTTCCTTTTTCTTTAAATGCAGTTTAATATGCTCTCATTTGAGTTTTGTGGAGATCCAATTTTCTGGAACTTCTGAGACATCTTTTAGCCATATACATCAGTTATTTCATATTCAGGAAGGAATTCGTATTTTATATTTTGGGAAACCTTGGTAACTTTACAGTGATTTTGAAAAATTACTACAATTTGCAGTACAGTTATTGTCTTTCTGTGTGATTATTTTCTTATCACACAAAGAAAAGTTTTAGCTTAATTTTATTCATGAAATTCATGATCGAGGGTCATTCACGGTTTTTATTTTTCCTACAGACTCTACACTGTGTACATTGTCAACACAAAAACAATAGTTCATCGTAAACCATTAGAAAAACATTGATTTTTTTTCAAGAAGTGACGATGTAATACATAATTCTTTAGAAAACATATTGCCTTGTATAATCTACCCAAATTATAACTATTTTCCTGATATGATAATCATAAGGAAATATTGCTCTGTGGAAGATCATGACTGAAAATCTATATGGATTTTTATATTCACTATGCTTTTTTAAACAGAATTCTTCCAAGCAGTGGGATGAGTGGAGGGGAAAGTTTGGTGAAGCAGCACTTCGTTCTACTCTTGGCATTGATGTGAGCCTGATGTTTGATGATTGGGCCTCTGCTGCAGAAGCGCTCTTCCTGGTAATGCTGGCAGCAGAGCCTGTGATCCCAGAAATCAAACTAAAGTGTACATGCAACTTACCTGCTCCAACCTCTGAGCCATCTCTTGGATCTCAAGATCTTGAATGTTATTTTTTATTCTTATGAAAATACGACCATGTTAAGGATGAAAAATTGCACTTGGAAGTAAAATTGGCAGTTTGGGAAATGTAATATGGACTAAGGTGCTATTGTGATGTTAAAAATGATGTTTTTATGATAAAAGCCATTTAATAGATTAAAATATCATAAGATTTTATAAAAAAGAAGAGACCAACTGTTACAGGTTATGAACAGGTAACTTCTCAAAGCAAGAAATACCAGTGGTTAATAAATACATAATAATAAATGCTAATAAATCTTTGCTATGTTTGTGTATCAGAATGAAATTTTTTGATTACATCATTTCTCTGTATAAATTAGAAATGAAATAAAATACTTATGATAATAAAGATAAATATGTCTCAAGAGGATATAATTTAATTTGTACATCTTAAGTGGATTAAAAAATATGTTCATAAAGCTTTTATGCACATATTTAAGATGATTCTGTGATTTTGTTGCTAGCATGTAAGCCTAAGAAAATAGGTAGATATGGAAGCAAATATTTTAAGTTTGTTCATTCTATAACTCTTAATCATTAACTGAAAAAAAAGTCTATATCATACTAGAAAAATGAAAAAATTAATGCACCATCCTCACTCTGGGCTTAGGGCCTTTGGTATCCTTCACATACTATCACCAGATTTTGTCTTCTGTCCTTACAAATATTTTTATGCTTCTTTCCTATTAAGGTTTCTCTTGTGTCAATCTGGGAATTGACGCTATCCCAGAGTAATCTTGCTGGCCTTGATATTATGACTTTCTATGGACAATGGAATATGGAATAATGTGACTATTTTTGTGTTCAAAAGGATGTTTTTACTTAAATTTCTGATCACTGTCACTGTCCTCCCATTGTTCATTGATTTGCTCTAGCGGGCCCAGTAACATCTCCATTGTGACCATTGTTACTGTGTTTGGCATATCGAATATGTCACAGGTAGCTTGCCAAGCTGTGCCGTGCAGGCGAGATTTTTCTGGCAGCCCTAAAATATTGTCACAGAATTGAACTGAGGATGCACATTGGGAGAAGTAAAAAAAAAAATCAGAATGGTTTATAGAGATATGCAGCATGTAGGGAGCTGGCCTTGCAAGCAGCTATCCTAAGTTTGATCCGTGGCATTTCAATGGATTCCTGAACCTTGCCAGAAGTGACCTGTATGCAGAGGCAGGAGTCAGCCCTGAGCATATCTGCTGTGGTTAAAAAATCAAATAAATAACATGGAAGACAATGCAATCTCAATTCCTGCCTTGGTGCACAATTGCAACACTCATTGTCTAATCCACAACACTCATTGTGGAGAGATATTGACACTAAGGTGTTGGGGTGGAATGTAGTAGCACTGCATGTAAAGTAAGTAAAGTAAAGGCCCTCCCGTTGATCGTCGATTTGCTCGAGCGGGCCCAGTAACGTCTCCATTGGAGACTTTGTTGTTACTGTGTCTGGCATATCGAATACTCTCGGTAGCTTGCCGGGCTCTCCGAGAGGGGCGGAGGAATCGAACTCGGGTCGGCCATGTTGGCCGCTTGTAAGGCGAACGCCCTACCCGCTGTACTATCGCTCCAGCCTAAAATATGGAACGCTTCACGAATTTGCGTGTCATGTATTAAATTATTATATGATTATTATGATTATGATTATGATTATTATATGATTAATAATTATGATTATATTATATGATTATATGATTAATAATTAATAATTATTATTATGATTATTATATGATTATTATGATAAAACCCCAGTAAAACAGATTATTAAAATTAAAAACCCATACACATTATGATGCTAAGCATGAACATAAATAAATAATTTTGCCTGGTTCAGATGAAATTTTGCTCAAGGATGCCCTAAGAACACACGATCTGAAAGGAACCTGCTCTTCAGCCTGAATATAGCATCAGGGTGGATAGTGGTTGAGGAATATTGGCACTTTCATGGTGAAGAAGGAATTTTTGTAACTAAAAGCTTATCAGCATTTGTTAACTTGAAATAAGTAACCGCATTAAAAAATACCAGAAAGATATATTTTAAAATGATAAAAATTATCTTGGGGTGTGGAAATATCAGGGACTATAGCAATCCAAAGTTTAAAAAAAACATCAGAATGTTTTACATTTTCTCAATAACCACAAAATAATATGCAAAGGACTATAAGGTCAAAGTGTAGAAACTATAAGGTACATTGAGACCAGGCACTTTGTCTTAGGTGAGACCTCTCAATGTTAGTTAAAATACTAAAAGTAAGAAAAATTGTGGAAGAGAATTAAGAAAAACATGTAATTTGACATTATTAGTTTATAAAAGTGTGACTATTTCTTCAGAATGAGGGAAGACTGACTACGGCACAATTGTATTATTCACCCTAAAATTGAATAAAACTAAAGCAGCATGGAAATTCCGTGAGTCACATGTGGGTGTTCAGGAACCCATGCTGAAGGAATCACCAGATTCCTTACCTTTCTGTGGCCATGAGAGGGCTATTATTATGTGCACTACTCTAGAGTTTAAGATGAGACATCTTTTCTATTCCATTGCAACAAAGATAGTAATTTCATGACAGAATAATCCTTGAAAGAAAATGCAAATCTACTCATGTGGTAATCTGACATGACTTCATTACATCCTATAATTTTTATTCCGCCTGGTGCTCCCCCCAAAATGAGCTCAAGTTTGTTGCTTGACATAAAAGAGGGATTCATAAAACTTTATAGAAAGTTTCAGAAAACCTAGGAAATTGCACTCTGCTTCACCTGAATTTGTGGTAGATGTGATATTTGGCTGCTGCTGTTTTCTCCACTTGCTGCTCTAATCATAGGATAAATGTTAGCAATCACCACTATAAGCTAGGTAAACACATTATTTTGGCCCTGACCCACACAGTCCACTCAAGAGTCATGAGGGCCTGTCCAGATAGCAGACTATCCTACAAAGCTCTGAACAAGTAAATAAGCAGAGGACTCATTAAAAACAATTTCTGCTTCCCTAATGTGGCTTCTTGGCTGCATGTCTATGAACCTTACTTCACATAAAGTAAGGTTTTCACATAAAAAAAACAGCAGGTATGTAAAGTCTGCTCGGATCTGTGGCCACAGGAGATAAACAACACCTTTAATTTATAGCATTGAGGGTTTATAGAGATATGTAGCAGGTAGGGAGCTGGCCTTGCAAGCAGCTAATCTAAGGTTGATCTATGGCATTTCAATTGGCTTCCTGAACCTTGCCAGAAGTGACCTGTGTGCAGAGGCAGGAGTTGTTAGCCCTGAGCATAGCTGCTGTGGTTAAAAAATCAAATAAATAGCATTGAAGACATTGCTATCTCAATTCCTGCCTTGGTGCACAATTGCAACACTCATTGTCTAAACTAACTTGTTTGATCTAAAGGACAATACTAATCTTGGGTGTACTATTAATGAGAATTTCTTAGAGACAAGAACTAAAGTGTTCAATGTATATCATGATACACAGTGTAGTGTTTTTGGAAATTTTACTTCATATTTGCACTGTTGTTCCATTCGTCCCTTTAAACCCTGTCAAACTCAACAGAAAACACTTCCAATTTTATCCCAATTTTATATTTATGCATCATTTTTCACTGTGTACTTTGTACGAGCATAGAGGATGGTTGATAAACAGCATGGCAAGAAATCTGTGGTAGTCCCAGGATGCGAGATGCATGCTGAAAGTAGACTATAGACGGAATATGATTGCCACTCAATGCCTCTTTTGCAAACCACAGCACCCAAAAGGAGAGAGAGAACAAAAGGGAATGCCCTGCCACAGGGGTGGGGTGGGATGGGAGGTTGGAGGGGTGGGAGGGATACTGGCAGCATTGGAGGTGGGGAATGGGCACTGGTGGAGGGATGGGTACTCAATCATTGTACAACTGAAACCCAAGCACAAAAATTTGTAAGTCTACAACTGTACCTCATGGTGTTTCACTAATAAAAATTTAAAAAAATAAATCTGTGGTAGAAGCAATTTTTCAATAGATTACTTGAATTTAAATTGCTACTGAGTTTAGTTATTTTAACTCAAAATACACAGTGCAAATATTAGCTTTTGCTTTGTTTCTCATATTGCATGGATATGCACCTAGAGAGCCTAAATATTTTCTTCTGTATTTGTATCTTTCACACTCTGACACAAATGGACACCTAATAAAAACGGGCAGTTGATTGTATTGATTATATGAACGACTGGTTTGTTTGTGTTTTTATTTTTCTCAGTGAAAGTCATTTATTTATTTCTTTTGGGTTTAAGTTAGCACCCGCAGATGCTCAATTTACTGTCATCTCTGCAATAAAGGATCACTTCCAGCAGTACTCAGGGGACCTTATGTACAGCAGATTGAAACTGAATCAGCTGCGAGCAAAGCAAGCACCTTACCTGCCATAATATCCTTCTGGCCTGAAAATAACATGTCTGATGGTAGCAAACCAAATCCAACAATATATCAAGATGATTATACACTGTGACTGAGTAGTTAGTTTTTAGCTTGGTGTACTTATTTTGAGAATTGATATCTGAACTATCTTCTGATTATTGGAGAACTAATGCCTTTTACTAACTTAATAAGTCTATGCAAAATTTACATTTTAGTATATTAGAGATGACTGTATCTTTCAACTCCTATCTTCAGTATCAAGATCTCTTTTCTCCACCCTTCTCAGAGAGCCCAGCAAGATACAGAGAGTATCTCACCTGCAAGGCAAAGCCTGGCAAGCTAAACACAGTAACAACAAGTCTCATAATGGAGACATTACTGGGCCCACTCCAGCAATTTGATGAACAATGGGAGGACAGTGCTACAGTGTTATATATATTTTTACTAATGAATACATTCTGAACTTTATCAAATATTTTAAAAGTAAACTAAAGTAAAGTAAGGCCTTCCCGTTGACCATCGATTTGCTCGAGAGGGCCCAGTAACGTCTCCATTGGAGACTTTGTTGTTACTGTGTTTGGCATGCGAATACGTCACGGGGAGCTTGCCAGGCTGCTAGAACCTCCAAACAATCAAATATTTTATTGCAATTAAACATATCATACAATTTTTTTTATTAGTGAAACACCATGAGGTACAGTTGTAGATTTATAATTTTTTGTGCTTGGGTTTGATTATACAATGATCAGATACCCATCCCTCCACCAGTGCCCATTTTCCACCACCATGGATAATATCCCCCCCACCCCCATCCCCCCATCCCCCCCGCCTCTGTGGCAGGGTAATCCCCTGTGTTCTCTCTCTCCTTTTGGGTGTTGTGATCTGCAAAAGAGGCATTGAGTGGCAAACATGTTCAGTCCATAGTCCACTTTCGACATGCATCTCCCCTCCTGGGAGGATCCTCCAAACACCCTTTATTTGGTGTTCCCTTCTCTATCTGAGCTGCCCTTTCCTCTAGAATGCCCGACTGGCCACTAAGCTATATATCATACAATTTTAACTTGGTCAACTGTCACTGTCACTGTCCTCCCATTGTCCATCAATTTGCTTGAGCGGGTCCAGTACCACCTCCATTGTGAGACTTGTTACTGTGTTTGGCCTATGAATATGTCAGGCGTAGTTTGCCAGGCTTTGCTGTGCAGGTGAGATTCTCTCGATAGCTTGCCAGGCTCTCCGAGAGGGGCAGAGGAACTTTAACTTGGTAAGAAGTGGATTACCTGATTCTTGTTTAAAAATTTATTTTTATTAAGATATCCTGACTTGCAAAGTTATTTATAGTAGAGATGTTCCAGGCGTACAATAGTGTTGCAACATCAATACCACCACGTGTGTGTTCTTACCTCCACCAATGTCACCAGGTTCCCTCATGTCACTTGTTCCTACAAAATCTAAAAGAAATAGCAAATATAATTATGACAAAATTAATCAATAAAAGTCCAATTTGTGATGATTTTTTGCTATTGGATTTTAACCTATGTAAATATGGAATTTAAAATCACTTAATATAATATAATCCTATATTCATTTATATAAATAAGTTTTTAAGTCTGGCATCTAAAACGTATTGCATTAAATTTTCTTTGCACTTATACTTTATTGTAGTAATTTTCATGCCTTCCCTTTTATGCCTGAAACTTAAGAAAGTGCTGCAATAATATATTTTTGCATTTCCATGTAATGAGCAAATTTAATTCAGAGTGAAGAGAATTAGGAGAGTTTTAAGAAGAAAATATAAACAGACCTAAATAGTACAAAATGTTTTTCCCAAGAAAGGTTAATATTGGTAACATTGGTTTTAACCTTTAAAAATTATTGTATTATATATACTGAATATTATATTGTATTATATATCACTGTCACTGTCCTTCCATTGTTCATCGATTTGCTCAAGCGGGCCCAGTAACGTCTCCATCGTGAGACTTTGTTGTCACTGTGTTTGGCATATCAAATATGTCATGGTAACTTGCAGACTTTGCTGTGCTCGGTAGCTTGCCAGGCTCTCTGAGAGGGGCAGAGGAATTGAACACAGGGGGTCGGCCATGTATAATACAATTGTATTATATATTGTATACAATATAATATAATATTGTATACATTACAATATAATAAAAAATTGTATACAATATGATACAATGTATATTGTGTTATATATACTAAATATTGTAGCACTGTAATACTGTCCTCCCATTGTTCATCTATTTGCTCAGGAGGCACCAGTAACAACTCCATTGTGAGACTTGTTACTGTTTTTGGCATAGTGAATATCTCATGGGTAGATTGCTAGACTTTGCTGTGCGGGGAGATACTTTCGGGCTCTCCTAGAGGGGCAGAGGAAGCGAACCCGGGTCAGCCACATGCAAGGCAAATGCCCTACCCACTGTGATATTGCTCCAGCCCACTGAATATTATATTCAGAAAATATTATATTCTATCACTTAATAACTTAACTTCCCGTTAGTGGTCGATTTGCTTGAGCAGGCGCCAGTAACGTCTCCATTTGTCCCCGTCGCGTGCTCCGAGGTCGGAACTCCGGATTCTTTCTCTCATTTGAGTGAAACGTGATATTCCAAGCATAGCTCTTCTATTCTTTTTTGGGAGACCCGAATAGCGTTCTCATCTTGTTTGCGTAGGGCCCAGGTCTCTGAGGCATATGTTAATGCAGGAAGAACAGTGGAATCAAAGAGATGTGCCTGGAGCCGGAGGTTCTTCGTCCTCTTAGCTACTTCTTCAACGTTCTTGAAGGCGTTCCAAGCTACTCTCTTCCTCCTGCGCAGCTGGGGTGCCAGGTCATTTGTCATGTTGACTTCTCGACCTAGGTGCACATAGCTGTTGCATTCGGAGATGGTCGTTCAGTTGAGAGCGAATGGGGCATCAGGAACGAGGCTGTTTCTCATAAACATTGTCTTCATAAGATTCCTACCTTTCCGCACTCACGGTCAAAGTCAGCCAGCATTTGTGCCGCTTGGCTGATGTTTGGTGTTATTAAAACAATGTCATCAGCAAAGCGGAGGTGGTGTAGTTGCCGACCATCTATCTTCACTCCCATTCCTTCCCATTCCAGTCACTGTATGATGTTCTCGAGGGTGGCACTGAAGAGTTTCGGTGAAATGGTATCACCCTGCCGCACCCCTCTCTTGATATCAACGATCACTTCTTTGTAGAATGGTGAGATCCTGGTAGTGAATCCACAATACAGCTCACGGAGGATCTTGATGTATTGGGCTTGAATACCCTGATTGGCTAGGGCTTTAATGACCGCTTCCGTCTCAACAGAATCAAAGGCCTTCTTTAAATCAATGAACATTAAACAGAGCGGCATCTTGAACTCCCAAGAAACCTCAATGAGCTTGGTTATCGTGTGGATATGGTCGATGGTGCTGAATCCTTTGCGGAACCTGGCTTGCTCGCATGGTTGTCCTTCATCTAGTGTTCTGCTAATCCTATTTAGAATGACTCAAGTGAACAACTTGTAGATGACAGACAATAGGCAGATCGGCCGATAGTTGCCAATGTCATGGATGTCTCCCTTCTTGAACAGTAGTACGGTCCTGCTGGTTTTCCATTGGGACGGAACCTTGTATTCAGACAGGTAGCGAGTGAAGAGCCGAGCCAGTGTATTGATGAGTACTGACGGTAGGTTCTTCAGGTGTTCAGGTCTGACTTTGTCTGGGCCAGGTGCTGTTTGTTTCTTTACCGACGAAATGGCGTGTCGGATTTCGGAAGGGAGAACGTTGGGAACGACATATCCATCCTGTGGAATTTGGTATGTCGGCAAGTGGAAATGGCTATCGAAGAGATTTGAGTAGAAGTCATGGATAATCTTCTCCATTGCCGTTCTGGAGGATGTGATGGATCCATCAGGATGTCGGAGGGCAGTCATCTTGGTCTTATAGTTGGCGAAGGACAGGCGGGCGTTACGAATACTTTTCCCGGCTTCTGCCGCATCTACCAGTACTTCTGCTCTTCTCTCTTTGAGGTCTTCCTTCATCGCATCTCTGCACTGCTTTGCAAGCTCGGACGTTAGCTTGCGGTTGCCTGAGGCATGCGCCAAACCACGCTGGCGAATTAGCTCAAGAGTTTTCGAAGATAGGCGACTTTTTGTGGCTATCTCTCTCTTGGCGTTCCTCGCACATTCATGGAGGTGCTGAACCAGTCGATCGTATTCCTCGTCAATGTTGTCAACAATGGCATCTTCCCATGTTGCCGCAATAGTACCAAAGAGTTCCCAGTTGGTGGTCATTCTGGGAGTTCTCTTTTTGAACTTTGCAGCCCTTTCTCCCTGCTCTGTGAAGTAGAATTTTGCACGAAGGAGACGGTGGTCCGATCCCGTTCGAAATTTTGGGACAACAGCGACATCAGTCAGGCAAAACCGTCGATTGAATATGATGTGGTCTATTTCGTTGTGGAATCGTCCACCGGGAGACTCCCATGTCCATCGTTTAGATTCTGCCTTCTGGAACTGTGAGTTACCATGAATGGTCTTGGTCGACATGATGAACTCAGACAGTCTCTCACCCTGTTCGTTCCATTCTAGGCCATGGGTCCCGATGTGAAGTTCTTCAGCTGATCTTCTCGGTCCTATCTTGGCATTAAAATCACCCACAATGATCTTGTAGAAGGTGTGGTCTTCTTTATAGAACTTCTCTAGCTCCATGTAGAACTTCTCGATTTCTCTTTCATCATAATGAGATGTTGGTGCGTAGACAACGAAGATAGAAACTGCAGGCAGTGAGCCACATCTATTCAAATGTAAACGTCCGATTCGGGTTGTTAGGCATTCGAATGAGTCAATGCTCTTTGTCAAGTTTGTGTTGACAAGGACACAGACGCCTCCAACACCTCTTTTATCGCATGTTCCGAGGAACAATTCTTCTCCAGTGTCGAAAACGGCATGGTGAGATTCGTGCCTTCTTGTCTCGGTCAGACCAATGATGCCGTACTTGATCATTCGCGCTTGCCCACCTACCAGATGGTCAGACTTCTTCGTCAAGATCATGAACGATCGGTTTGAGGCCCTTCATGTTCCCGGAGCGAACAGATGCCATTGGGCTACACTAGCACGAGACAGGGACAAATGGAGACGTTACTGGCGCCCGCTCGAGCAAATCGACGACTAACGGGAAGTTAAGTGGTTTTAAGTGATATTATCATTATATATTATCATTATATTCTATATCCTACTTAAGTGTCTACATTAATAAGCAAATGATAATAATAAGCATTTCTATGTAGGTAAAAAACTGATTAGACATACATTATACAATGTTAATGAGATATTAATTCATAACTGAAAAACTATAACATTCCTTAGAAGGCATAGAGAAAATTATCTTTTTTAATATAGCAGAGGACAACTATAAGCATTATGAGTGAGTGCCATACTCAACACCAAGTGCTGAAGATTTGTCCTGTCCTTCACAGAGGCTCCAGGAGGGATCTGTAACATGGCATTGCTAGTTGGAAATGATCACTTTGGAGAAAAATTGAGTGTTGAATGTAGGTAAAAGGATATACATGATAGCCTTCCAGTAACTATATTGCAAGTCATAATGCCCTAAAGGAAAGAGAGAGAAAGGCAGAGAGAGAGAGAGACAGAGACAGACAGAAACAGAGTAGAGAGATAGAGAGACAGAGACAGAAAGATAGAGAGAGAAAGAGAGAGAGAGAGAAAGAATGGAAAAGTGCCTGCTCTAGAGACAGATTGTGGGTGGGGCATGGAGGGAAGGAAACTGGGATTATTGGTGGTGAGAAATGTACACCAGTAAAGAGATTTGTGTTGGAGCATTGACTGAAACCCAATTGTGAACAACTTGTAACTCATTAATCACTGTAATTTGATTTTAAAAAACAAAACAAGCAAAAAACAACAAGGAAGCACCATTAATGCTTCCGGCAAAATGACTACGAATTCCCTAAGCTATTGCATTTCCCTAAAGCTCTGTATCACACCTTCAAATCGGAATAATAATCTAGCTGGATACAGTATTGTTGAGTTGTTCCATTGATTTTTGTGCACTCAATCTTTAAATTCTCTTCTGGTTCATAGGGTCTTGTTTGTAGATGTGCTGTGATCTTGTGGGCTTTCCTTTGTATGTAAATTCCTTTTTTATCTTAATGCTTTTAAAATTCTTTTTCTGTCTTGTGGTTTATGTCATTCAGAGTATAATGTATCTTGGAGTTTTTAATTTAGTCTCTTAATCTAGTGTTCTTCAGGCATATTCTTTCTTTTTTGTTGTTTTGTTTTGTTTTTGGGGGGTGTCACACATAGCGATGTATAGGGGTTACTCCTGGCTCATGCACTCAGGAATTACTCATGGCAGTGCTCGGGGGACCATATGGGATGCTGGGGATCGAACCCGGGTCAGCCATGTGCAAGGCAAATGCCTTACCCGCTGTGCTATGCTCCAGTCCCGTATATTGTATTTTTATTAGCTGTATTTTAGAACTCAGGCAATTCTTTTTTTATTTTTTCGTCTTATATTTATTGAATCACTGTGGGAAAAGTTACTAAGCTTTCAGGTTTAAGTCTCGGTCACACAATGATCAAACACCTTTCCCTTCACCAGTACTCACTTTTCACCACCAAAAACCCCAATATACTTCCATACTTCCCCTCCCACCCCACCCAATGCCTGTGAGGCAGATTTTTACTTAACTCTTCTCTACATTGATTACATTCATCATTTCGACAAAAGATGCACCATTATGGTTTAGAATTCCCCCCACCCACCACCCAACAATCAGAATTGCTGAAAGGGCATTGTGAAATACTTTGTTTTCTATAGCTGGTTATGAGAATCATCTGCTATTGTGGCCACGCAATTTTGGATTTCTGCAAAGAGCCAGATAGTTACAAGATTGGTTTCTGTGTGTCTGGTGTTATGGCTGTGCCAGAGAGCCACTCGTGGGAGTTAACTGAGGACCTCGGTAGGGCGTGAAGGACAAGCCGGTACCGCTTCCCCCTTCCCATGAGACTGCAGTTGCCCCATCACTGGCAGCTCATACCTGGCTTTCCTATAAGCTCTGAGGTGGTGGCCACCTTGTTGCCGGGGGGAGGAGGGTAGAAAAGGCGGAAGGGAGCAACACCTTTTCACTCCCAGGAAGACATGGCACCATAGTTTAACACATGGTCCATTCACTTTTCTGCTGCAAGCTGCTGGGCTCTGGATTAAATCTTTTTGCCTCTGGAGCCATGGCCATGTCGGAAAGCCGCTCCTGGAGGGTAACTCGTGACCTCGGTAGGACATGAAGGATGAGCCAGTACCACCTCCATTTCCATGAGACTGCAGTTGCCCCGTCACCACCGGCTCATACCTGGCTTTCCAATAAGCTCCGAGGCAGTGACCACCTTGCTGCCAATGGGGAGAAAGGCAGAAAGGAGCAACACCCTTTCCCTCCCAAGGAGGCATGGTGCCATAGTTTAACGCATGGTCCATTCACTTTTCTCCCACAAGCTGCTAGGCTCTGGATTAAGTCCTTTTGCCTCTGGAGCCATGGCCGTGTATGTGGTCCAGATGCATTTCTGCCAAAAGCCGCTGGGTTTCGAGATTTGTTTCTCAGTCCCTTGGATCATGGCCATTAATCAGTTTGATCAGGAGCCAGAGAGGCCGTTTGTAGGAGGTGGATTGAGGTCTTGCTGGGATGGGGAGGAAAGGGCCGGTTCCACCCCCATCTGGTGAGGCCCCGCGTGTCTCATCACTGCAGGCCTAAACCTGACTATCCAGTGGCCTCTGGAGGATGACAGTCACCAGGCCGCCAAGGGGAACAGGCCAAGGCATGAAACCTATTCCCACCTGGAGTGGCCCAGCCCCAGAAACCTATTGCATTTCTGCCAAAAGCTTTTGGGTTCTGAGATTCGTTTCTGAGCCTCTGGGATCATGGCTGTTAAGCGGTTTGATCAGGAACGAGAGAGGTCATGCCTCCAATTATATAGCTGAGCTGGAGGTGGTTTATGGGTATGTCTCTCACATACCTAACTTTCGGCCATTTACTTTCTTGGTTAACTTTGCCCCAAGATTTTGGGGTCTGGCCAAAGGCACAGCAGCAATTTGGAGTATCTGGAAGTCTGAAGGTGCCATCAGGCTGCTGATGCACTCGCCTCACAGGTACAGATTGACCTGCTGGCGACACCATTCCCCCTACAACTCAGGCAATTCTTAAGTGCGTTTTCTTTGACTATTGATTCCTCATCACAGTTGCCAACCTGCACCTAGGTATTCAAAAGGTAGATTATTATTGTTCCTCTTGAATACTTCTCATGGTTCACTATAGGTGTACTGCTCTTTTTTTTTCCTTCAGTCTTTCTCTTATTTTCCGTTGTTTTCTAGAGGTTTCCTCCATCTTGGTTTTTCTCAATCTTTTCCTCTGCTACTGTAATTCTGCTGCTCAGAGCTTCTAATAACCTCCCAAACTCTTCATTTCTGATTGTAGTTTTTTTTATTTCTGTTCTCAGAGTTCCTTGCAATGTGCTGACTACCTGTGCCATTGTTTTCATTGAACTCTTTAAACATCTTCACCATGGTGTCACTGGAGTTATTTTCTGAGGATTTATAGAGCTGCTTGATGTGCTTTGTGCCTTCTATGTTATTGTTTCTTGTTCACTGAACTTGGTGGGCTTCTACTTATATCCCCATTGGTCCTCTCATGTTTCTGCTATCCTCTGGAGAGTTTTTGAAGTTAGACATCCTGGAATATTCTGAGACTACATGCTGAGCTTGCTTATTTACTTCTCTGCTCACCTTCACTGAATTAGAGGAAGTTTAACTCTCAGGGCTGGAGCGATAGCACAGCGGATAGGGCGTTTGCCTTGCACGTGGCAAACCTGGCTGACTTGGGTTTGATTCCTCCACCCCTCTCAGAGAGCCTTGCAAGTGAACGAGAGTATCTCGCCCGCATGGCACAGTCTGGCAAGCTACCTGTGACGTATTCAATATGCCAAAATCAGTAACAACAAGTCTCACAGTTTGTTGTGAGACATACTGGTGCCCGCTCGAACAAATTGATAAATTATGGGAGGGCAGTGCTACAGTACTAATTCTCGGGAGTATGTAATTTTTGGAGTAGCTGTGGTGTAGGCCCCTTAATATCATAGAGTTTAGCTGTGGAGACTGCTGGCACTTAGAAGGAAGGACTTTGTCTCCCATTCCCAGATGACACAGAGATCTCAGCCAGAGATTAATTTCGCCTGGACAGGTAAAGCAGAAAGCAGAGGTTCATGAGCTGTGGTATGGGTTTTTTATATCACAAAATTACGTTCTTGTGACAGACTCCTTTCATGACACACCTCTCTTTTCATGGCAGGGTCGATTTGTAAACATTTGGTTCTGTTGTTTTAATTTATGTATACAGTGTTCCCTCATTTTCCTTTTAACCAATGTTCTATTTAGCATTTACCATTGAAACTATACTGCACGAAACAAAGTTTAAGTGGAGTTTATTACATGTAAGTTTCATCTCGCTATTCACAAATTACACCAGAGGGACTCTACTTTTGATGATTTTGTATATGAGATTTGGCTGTGTGTCCTATGGGTTTTTCTCATTAACCTCTTAACCTACATGTATGGGGTGTCAGAGAGTGGTATAAAAGGCAGTTAACAACTACTAATCACACAATCTTACTCAATTTCACGAAAAGAAATATGTAAGATATCAAGACTAAGCAAAGAGTATGTTCAATATATCAAAGGTAAGAAATGTTTTGTGGAAATAGTAAATATTTTGTTCATAAGCCCAAGTGAAAATTTAAATTCCAACTAAGGAAGAGAGAGATTTATTTGTATTTAATCATTTTTGGTATTAGAAAACTATTTTCAATTATATTCAAGAGAATAAAAATGAAACACTAATCAATAATGCAAGATGCATTTTATTTGCAAATCTAATTTAACATGTTATGATTTTATATGTTCAGAAATTTTTACAAGTCCATCTATAACAGATTATGAGGATAAAATTTGGTATCATTCACTCTTAAAGGGTCAGTTTTCTCTCCTTTTAGCATGCCTGACCTGCTTTATTTCGGGTGATTGAAAAGGACACATCTTCTCTGAATGTTTACAGCAGCACCATGAGCAGCAACTCATCCTCCCCTGCAGTCCTGCAGCTCTGCTATGAGAACGTGAACGGATCCTGCGTGAAAACTCCCTACTCTCCAGGAGCCAGGGTGATGCTGTATGCAGTGTTCGGCTTAGGGGCTGTGCTGGCAGTGTTCGGGAACCTTCTGGTCATCATTTCAGTCCTTCATTTCAAGCAGCTGCACTCACCAACCAATTTCCTCATCTCCTCTCTGGCCTGTGCTGACTTCCTGGTGGGTGTGACTGTGATGCCCTTCAGCATGGTCAGGTCTGTGGAGAGCTGCTGGTACTTTGGACGAAGTTTCTGTACTTTCCACACTTGCTGCGATTATGCATTTTGTTTGTCTTCTCTCTTCCACTTGTGTTTCATTTCCACTGACAGGTACATTGCTATCACTGATCCTCTGGTGTATCCCACTAAGTTCACTGTGAATGTGTCAGGGATATGCATCAGCATCTCCTGGATCCTGGCCTTGGTGTACAGTGGAGCTGTGTTCTACACAGGTGCCAATGATGATGGACTGGAGGAATTATCCAGCACTTTCAGCTGTGTAGGAGGTTGTCAACCTGTTATAAATCAATTATTCATTCTGATAGATTTTCTACTATTTTTCATACCTGCCATTGTTATGATTATATTGTACAGTAATATTTTTCTTGTGGCTAGAAAACAGGCTAAAATGATAGACAGCATCAGAAGCAAAGCAGAAGCTTTATCAGGAACAAGCAAAGCGAAAGTGTCTAAGAGTGAAAGAAAAGCAGCCAAAACCCTAGGTATCACAATGATAGTGTTTTTGATCTTATGGTTACCCATTATTATTGATACACTGATTGACTGTTTTGTGGGTTACATAACGCCTTCGTATGTTTTTGAGATACTTTGCTGGTTGGCTTATTACAACTCTGCTGTTAATCCTTTGATTTATGCTTTATTTTATCCTTGGTTTAGGCGAGCAATAAAACTTATTGTAACTGGAAAAATATTAAAGGATAAGTCATCAACCATGAATTTATTTTCAAAATAGGTTGACCTCTACATTTCTAATCATAATTTTATTGAAATATTAGAAGTTTTCAGTCTTTCACGTAAAAAATTATTGCAAAAAATTTCATTTAAATTGGGGAGGAAACATGGTGCTTCTTTTCAGCCACACAGCCATTCTTGGTGAGTGACCATTATGTCACTTGACATTTAAAAATGCTAGAAACATGATTTTATTTTGTTTCCTCATGTCTGTTCATTTTCCTATTTTGTCACTTGCTCATTATTTTCTTTTTCCAGAACTCCATTTTAGGCTTCACTTTCTGTCACTTTTATAGGGTCTTTGGCTTTATACTCCTTATTAAAAATCTGTATTTCCTTGCCCTAGATTTGGTTTAATTTGCTCTCATTTTGAGCAGGTTGTTTCATGGAGCCCTGTTCTCTGCAACTCTTGAGACATCTTTGAGTCATATATGTCAATTATTTCATATTCAGAAAAGAATTTATATTTTATACTTTGGGAGATCTTGGCAATTTGAGATGACCCTGAGAAGCTACTGCAACTTGCAGAATAGAGAATCTCCTTTAATGTAATTGTGTGCGTGTTTTTTTTATACCACTTTAAAAAACTATGACAGTTATGATAAAGGGCAATTTTCTATCACCTTTTTCTGTACTCTCCAGACTTTTTATACCATAAATGCCAAAAATAACGTTTCATTGTAAATTATGGGAAATTGATGGATTTTTCAAGAAGTCATGATGTGATATTATTTGGTAAACACATTACCTTGTATGATTCACAAATAATAACTATTTTCAAGTATAATAATTAGAAGAAAATATTTCTTCGGTGGTGTATAATGACTGAAAATTTATCTATGCTCCTGCATTTGGTGTACTATATTTTCAAAGAAACCTTTCCAGTGGTAGGTTTTGTTAGGTGGGAGAGATGGTGAAACACCACTTCCCGTCACTGTTGGCATTCATATGAGATTGATCTGTGATGCTTGGACCTAGAATGCAGAGATCCTCTTTCTCGTCAGGCTGAGAGCTGGGTGTGTGGCCCCAGAGATGAAACTGAGGTGCACATGTAACTTGTCTGTTCACTGCCCTTGAGTCATCTTCTGAATATCAAGGTCTTGAACTATTTTTTAAATTTTGAAGAAGTATGATCTAGTTAAGAAGAAATAGTGACATTTGAAAAGATAATTGGCATCCTCCGTGATGGAAAGAAGTTTAATAGATTTAAAAATGAAAAAACCTTTCACAAAATAGTAAGGGCAAGCTGCACTAGATTATGAATGGGTAATTTTACAGAGAAAGAAATTCTAATGATTTCTAAACACATTAAAATTTACAAATAATAAATTCTAATAATATCGTGATAGTTTTGTGTGTAAAAATGTTAAACTATTAGCTGTATCAGTAATTTTTAGTGTAAATTACAGACAGGGATATGCAATACTTGTGGCGATATAGTTTACATACATCTCGAGAATACAATATAATTTAAACTTTCCTAAGTGAATTAAAATACATAAATAAAAATTTAAAATATCTCTATGACTTAATTCTGTACTGCTATTCCTAGTAAGTATGCTTAAGAAAACAGGAAAAGAAGCACGCATTTTAAGGATATTTATTCTATAGTTCTTAATTACTATGTCAAAATTTAGGTCAGTATTAGAAAACTTAAACATGTCAATACACTGTCTTCTCTCCTGGCCTTTGGCATCTCTTACATCTGAGCTTTTGTCTTCTTTCCTTACACCTCTCTTTCATGCTTCTTCCCCTTAAAGATTCTCATGCTACACACTTCTGAGAAGAAATTACTGCCAGGAAAAATGATGTTAGTGACATGACTCTCTCTGGACAATGCAATATAGACCAATGTGACTATTACTCTGATCAAAAAATAAATTGGGGGAAGAGTCATTGGTGGTGTTCCAGGCTTTCTCTTGGTTCAGTGTTCAGGGAGAACTCCTGGTGGGACTTGGGGAGGGGGGGCATATGGGATGCTGGGAATCAAAGCAGGGTCTACTTAGTGCAATGAAAATGCCCTAACCACTGTAAAATTGCTTGGCTCTCATAAATGTGTTTTAAAATTTAGTATATCGTAGTCCTGAGATGTTGTCTACAGAACTGAACTGAGGATGCACGGTAGGAGAAGAAGGGGCATTGAGAGAACAGTGGAGGGATATTGCTACTCTGGTTTTCAGGTGATGTAGCAGCAGTACATGTGTTAAACAATAATGTGAATGCTGATGTAAAGGTGATATGTTAATAAAAGAAACAGACTATTTAAAAATTACAAAACCAAACACATTCTTGACCAAAGCATGGATATAAGTAAACAAACGTATTTGAATGGATCAACCCAATTCTTGCCCAAGTATGCCCTAAGAGCAATGATCTAACAGGAACCTGTTCCTCAGCCTGTGTCCAGGAGACACGGTAAAGAGCAGGGACTCAGCTCACCTGCAGTGGGACACAGAACTGCTCTCAGTATGCAGTCCCATGGGACAGGAGAAAAAGGAAATCTTCTCACATCACTTAATCACTTAATCACTTAACTTACCGTTAGTCGTCGATTTGCTCGAGCGGGTGCCAGTAACGTCTCCATTTGTCCCTGTCACATGCTAGTGCAGCCCAATGGCATCTGTTCGCTCTAGGTACATGAAGAGCCTCAAACCGATCGTTCATGATCTTGACGAAGAAGTCTGACCATCTGGTAGGTGGGTGGCCACGTGGTCTTTTGACATCCCATGGAATCCAGTCAGTAACAGCTCTAGTCCAGCGGTCGTCTTTAAATCTCATTACGTGACCAGCCCATCTGATTTTTGACACCTTGGCAAACAAGACAGCGTCCCTGATTCTTGATCGTCGACAGATGTCGGAACTCCGGATTCTTTCTCTCATTTGAGTGAAACGTGATATTCCAAGCATAGCTCTTTCTATTCTTCTTTGGGAGACCTGAATAGCGTTCTCATCCTGATTGCATAGGGCACAGGTCTCTGAGGCATATGTTAATGCAGGAAGAACAGTGGAATCAAAGAGATTTGCCCAGAGCCGGAGGTTCTTCGTCCTCTTAGCTATTTCTTCGACGTTCTTGAAAGCGTTCCAAGCCGCTCTCTTCCTCCTGCGCAGCTCAGGTGCCAGGTCATTTGTCATGTTGACTTCTTGACCTAGGTACACATAGCTGTTGCATTTGGAGATGGTCGTTCTGTTGAGAGCGAGTGGGGCATCAGGAACGAGGCTGTTTCTCATAAACATTGTCTTCGTAAGATTCAGCTGTAGTCCTACCGTTCCACACTCATGGTCAAAGTCAGCCAGCATTTGTGCCGCTTGGCTGATGTTTGGTGTAATTAAAACAATGTCATCAGCAAAGCGGAGGTGGTGTAGTTGCTGACCATCTATCTTCACTCCCATTCCTTCCCATTCCAGTCGTCGCATGATGTTCTCGAGGGTGGCACTGAAGAGTTTCAGTGAAATGGTATCACCCTGCCGAACCCCTCTCTTGACATCAACGATCACTTCTTTGTAGAATGGTGAGATCCTGGTAGTGAATCCGCAATACAGCTCACGGAGGATCTTGATCTATTGGGCTTGAATGCCCTGATTGGCTAGGGCTTCAATGACCACTTCTGTCTCAACAGAATCAAAGGCCTTCTTTAAATCAATGAACGTTAAACAGAGAAAAAGGAAATCTTCTCACATACCATTCAAAATTTCTTTTATGTGGGAAAAGTAACACACTCATAATTTCAGTGACAGTTTCCTGATGCACTCGTACTCTTATACTCTTAACAGTGTATTTTCTAATCTTGAAAGTAATCCGTTTTTGCATTCCCTCTTTTAAATATCTCAGTTGAGTGTATTAGGATGTACAGTATCAATATAGAACAGTTTAGGTCACAAATATAATTTTTGCTTATTTTTGAACCACCCACAGTTGTGCTAGAGATTACTCCTTTTTGTGCTTTGGGGACCATATGGGGTTTTAGGGATTAAATCTAGGTCAGTTGCATGCTAAACAAGTGTTTTACAAATGCGGTACTTTCTTTCTGGCCCTCACAAGATAAGTTTTTTTTTTTATGTTTCCCAGTATACTTCAAATTTTTTCAATTTGAAAGAATGGTCTAGCACTATGGGTGTGGGTCCTGAACAGAAGGCTCAAATGGTTCTCAAGACCTGGCAAATACTGCCAAATGTCCCACAGGGAAAATTATTTATTTATTTATTTATTTATTAGTGAAACACCATGAGGTTCAGTTGTAGACTTACAAATTTTTGTGCTTGGGTTTCAGTTATACAATGATCAAATACCCATCCCTCCACCAGCACCCCTCCTCCACCACCACGGGTCTCAGCATCCCTCCAACCCCCCATTCCCCCCCATCCCACCCTGCCTCTGTGGCAGGGCATTCCCACTTGTTCTCTCTCTCTTCTTCTGGGTCCTGTGTTTTGCAAGAGGGGCATTGAGTGGCAATCATGTTTGCTCTATAGTCTACTTTCAGCATGCTTCTCCCACCCTGGGAGGATCTTCACAACACCCTTTATTTGGTGTTCTCTTCTCTATCTGAGCTTCCTTTCCCCCTAGCACGTGTGGCTGGACTCCAAGTCATGGAGCAAAATTCCAGAGGGAAATTTTATGCCACCTTTCTCAGGGCCATATTCAGAAGAATGTGGTGTCACTTTGAATATGTCTTTCAAATATCATTTACTGATACCTGCTATGTGCATATCGCGCTTCTAAATTTTGTGGGTCCACAATTCCTGAAATGTCATCACTGATTCAAAATTCCACAAGTCCAAAGGCATAGAAGTAGATCCAAATGAGAATAAACATTCCAGAATGAGACTTATTTACCAATAATTTGACAACAAAGAGCTGCAATACTCAGAAGAAGAAATAGCAGATTTCTCATTACAATACTTAGTACTAAAGGGCTAAGGAATTAGAAGGCTAACCAAGTTCAGATTTTACCATCCTCCTTTCCTTAATCTTAGTGATATTATCTACTTTTACTCACCTCAGTTTTCTCATCTGTTAAGTACAAAATTGGCTATCTCACAATGTTGTGAAGAAGAGGTGGGATAATTGTGTTAATGTAGTAATTGTCAAGGTTCCTGGTGTAAAGCATTCCATAAATTATTACAGTGGCAAAGAGAAAAAGACATGTGGGAGCTTCCTTTGATTGTTGGCGTGAAATAATCTTTTCTAGTGATGTTCTGAGTATAAAATACATAAATAAGTAGTCAATGAATATCTAAAGATACATTTCCAGTTTAGAAAAGTTAGAGGGAAGATATTCAGTCCTGTTTCACATGGTTGAGAGATACATTTCAATAGCTAAATAAAGTTAATTCTATCTTATTAGAATGCTGAGACAATTATTATTAAGAATAGAAAATAAATGGCAAATTCTTGAACATGTTAGGAATAAAAATATCTATTGAATAAAGAGAGGTATTTATGAACTAGAAATTAAGGTTTACATATTGGTAGATTTGCAACAAATGCAAAAGATAAAGGAATGCATTTTATTTTTAAAATTTTATTTTTTTATCAAGACACTGATTTACAAAGTTGTTCATAACAGAGTTTCATGAAAACAATGTTCAACACATGTCCCACCAGTGTCATTTTCCCTCCGCCAATGTGCCCAGATATCCTTCCACCTTCTAGGAATTTTTTAAAAGTTTTAAATTGGTTAAGATTTTATTACTTTAATGTGGTTAATTTTTAAGCTCATTCTGTGTACTCTTAAGGAAAAGGCACATTTTATTTCTTTCTCTGATGTATCTATTTTTGAAATTTAAATATTTTATTTAGACATCGTGATTTATAAAGCTCTCAAAGTTGAGTTTTAGGCATCCTGTGTTCCTGTACCAATCCCACCATCAGAGTCAATTTCCCTTCATCAGTGTCCCCAGTTTCTATCTCCCTCTCCTTCCTCCAACCCTGCTGCCTCTTTATTTATTTTGCTCCAACACATTTGTATTTCTTTTCTTTTGTCTTTTTTCTTTTTTTAAAGCAAATGATAAAGATTCAGTTAATCAACTTTACTTTTTTATGTAGGAGTACTGCTATTTATTCAGTTACTGATTAGGCTGATTGAATTGTGCATGAACTCCACCTTGCTTTATTTTTTTCATTATTTTATAATTTTATTTATTGAATCACCATGAGAGAAGTTACAAAGCTTTCGGGTTTAAGTCTCAGTCATACAATGAAACACCCGTACTTTAACCAGTACCCATTCTCCACCACCAAAACCCCCAGTATACCCCCATTCTACACCCTCCCCATACCTGTGGGGCAGATGATTTTCACATTACTCTCTCTCTACTTTGATTACATTCAATATTTTGACACCAGACCCATCATTATTATTTGGGATTTTACCCCAACACTAAGATCTGCTGACAAGGCAACAGTAGACAATTTGTTTTCTATTGCTGGTTATGAATAACATATGATGTCATGTGGCTGCAGTAGTGGCCATGCTATTTTGAAATTATGAAATTTTAACAATTAAATCTGGAGGGATTTCTGCCAAAACCTACTGGGTTCCGAGATTTGTTCCTGAGTCTCTGGGATCATGACCGTTAAGCAGCTTGATGAGGAGCCAGACAGGCTATTCATGGGCGGCAACTTGGTGTCTCATTGGGACAGGGAGGAAAGGGCTGGCTCCACCCCCATCCTGTGAGGCCGCGCGCGTGTCTTGTCACTGTGGGCCCAAACCTGATTGTCCAGTGGCCTCTGGAGGATGGCAGCCACCGAGCCACCTAAGTGAGCAGGAGGAGGGGCAGCACCCTTTCCCCTCTGGAGTGGCCTGGCAACAGTAACCTACTGCAGGTCCAGACGCATTTCTGCCAAAAGCCACTGGGTTTCGAGATTTGTTTCTAAGTCTCTGGGTTCATGGTCATTAAGCTGCTTGATGGGGAGCCACAGAGGCCATTTCGTGGGTGGCGACTTGGGGTCTTTTTGGGGTGGGGAGGAAAGGGCCGGCTCCACCCCCATCCCAGGAAGCCCCACGTGTCTTGTCACTGTGTGCCCAAACCTGACTGTCCAGTGGCCTCTGAAGACGGCAGTCACTGGGCCGCCAGGGGGAACAGGCCAAGGCACGAAACCTATTCCCACCTGGGGTGGCTTGGCGCCCGTAACCTGGGTAGGGACTGGACGCATTTCTGCCAAAAGCCATTGTATTTCGAGATTTGTTTCTGAGTCTCTGGGATTATGGCTGTTAAGCAGTTTGATCAGGAACCAGAGAGGCCATGCCTCCTATTACATAGCTGAGCTGGAGGTGGTTTATGGATGTGTCTCCCACATACCTAACTTTTGGCCATTTCCACTCTTGGTAAACTTTGCCCCAAGTTTTTGGGGTCTGACCAAAGGCACAGCAGAAATTTTGGGGTAACTGGAAGTCTGAAGGCGCCATCAGGCTGCTGATGCACTCGCCTCACAGGTACAGATTGACTTGTCGGCAGCACCATACCCCCTCAACTTTACTTTTTAAACCTAGGCTTAACATGATAATTGTCAAGATTTACTGTACTGCCAGCATTCATGCACAACTAGAAAAACATTCTCAATTTATATTAAGCCAGAAATGTGTTAATAACGATTCATTACTATGTTTCACTACTAAATGTTGGAAAATTGAAATTATTTTGTGGACTATATCCTAGCAGTGTAAACTTCACAGCATTTTGGGCTCCCATCTGAACACAATGGACAGCAGGTCTGTGTTGCTGTTGGTGTATGAAAAAGTCACAGTAACCTCGGATCATGTTTAATAAAAAAAGCAAAGTGCATAGAGATATTGACAATGATTTTAAAGACACACCCCACAAAAATCCTATTATGTGGTCCCAATAATCAACTTAAAATCATGACAAATAGGGCTCTGATGGCTTGTTTATAAATACTTTAGATATGGAATCTTAAAAATATATTCCTGTTAATCCTCAAATGGTGCTGTTATAGTTAATATTTCTGTTAAGCCCAACAAGAATTACTTGTTCTCTAATCACAGCAGCTGCTCCTTACCATCTATTCTTAAGGACTAGCTGGCTGTCTTCTTCAAGTTTACTTCTTGACAATTCTCTTGGTGATGACTTTTCTGCTGTTAACTATTTTGGTAGCAGTTGATACAGATTTAAAGGAGCTCATCTCACTAACTCTGGATGCTGAGGAGTAAAATGATGTGAGGCTCCCATGGCCTAGGGATTCGAAGGACGTGAATCCTGTATCAAAAAAAGGGAATCCCCCAGAAATATGGAAATCTACCAAATGCGAGAAGAATGGCCCCATATCTCAGTTCCTGCTTTCATGAAGTCCTCGGCAGTTCCTGTGAGTCCTCAAATGGGTCTTCAAATAAAGTCCACTGAAAACAGTCCTGTTCACCAAAAAATTCCTTGAAGATGTCCTCTGGAGTATGGAATGAGAAGCCGTAGTCACATGGACCATTTCTACCTCCACCATTTCATTCTTCTTTGTCCTGTTTGTCATAGAAGTCCCGTGTTTTTTTTTCTTCCCCTATCTGAGATCACTACATAGACCTTGGCTACTTATTTGAACTTTCTTTCTGTTTCTTCTTTATCAATTAATCACTTAATCACTTAACTTCCCGTTAGTTGTCAATTTCCTCGAGCAGGCACCAGTAACGTCTCCATTTGTCCCTGTCGCGTGCTAGTGTAGCCCAATGGCATCTGTTCACTCTGGGAACATGAAGAGCCTCAAACTGATCGTTCATGATCTTGATGAAGAAGTCTGACCATCTGGTAGGTGGGCGGCCATGCGGTCTTTTGACATCCTGTGGAATCCAGTTGGTAACAGCTCTAGTCCAGTGGTAGTCTTTAAATCTTATTACATGACCAGCCCAACTGATTTTTGACACCTTGGCAAACGAGATAGTGTCACTGATTTTTGATCATCGACGGATTCTTTCTCTTATTTGAATGAAACGTGATATTCCAAGCATAGCTCTTTCAATTCCTCTTTGGGAGACACGAATAGCATTTTCATCCTGTTTACGTAGGGCCCAGGTCTCTGAGGCATATGTTAATGCAGGAAGAACAGTGGAATCAAAGAGATGTGCCCGAAGTCGGAGATTCTTCGTCCTCTTAGCTATTTCTTTGACGTTCTTGAAGGCGTTCCAAGCCGCTCTCTTCCTCCTGCACAGCTCGGGTGCCAGGTCATTTGTCATGCTGACTTCTCAACCTTGGTACACATAGCTGTTGCATTCGGAGATGGTCGTTCCGTTGAGAGCGAATGGGGCATCAGGAACGAGGCTGTTTCTCATAAACATTGTCTTCGTAAGATTCAGCTGTAGTCCTACCTTTCCACGCTCACGGTCAAAGTCGGGCAGGGTAGGGTGGGGCTCCTGATTAGAATCCTTTTGTCACCTGTGGTTGGTGGGAGCAAGCAGAGAATCTCTGTCCCTGGGTCCGCTGAGCCTGGAATCCAAGGTCTCAGAGAGTTCCCCTTATCTTGTTCTGTGGGTCTTTAGTCATGCGTGAGTCTCAGCCGGAGCTGCCATGCGGGTCTGGAAAGCATCCTGGAGTGTGGCGGCGGCTGGGTAGTGGAGATATTTTTTTAAATTTCTTTTTAATTTTTATTGAATCACCACAAGACAGAGTATTACAAAGCTGCTCATGATTGGATTTCAGTCATACATTATTCCAACTCACATCCCTCCACCAGTGTAATTTCCCATTACAATGTCCCAATTTCCCTCCCACACTCCCCAACCATCCCCCACCCCTGCCTGCCTCTATGGCAGGCATCTCTCTCTCTCTTTCTCTCTCTCTCTCTCTCTCTCTCTCTCACTCTCTTCTCTTATTTTAGGCATTATGGTTTGCAATACAGATGCTGAAAAGTTATGTCTATCCCTTTAACTTAATTTCAACGCTCGGTTCTTGTTCAGAGTGATCATTTCCAACTAATGTTGTCATAATGGACCCCTGTGTATTTTCGGGATTCTTATCTGGATGCCGCTTCAGCACCAGTAACCGGTGCACCTTTTACATCTGCACGCCTGGCACTTCATAGTAACCACCATGTTTAAACAGGTTCTTGAAGTTCGAAAACCTGGTGCAGTTTCCTTTCTCTCTAGCCTGCCTCATTTACAGTTATTGACTCTGTTGCGTAGGTATATACATACACCACACACAACCAATGTGCCAAAGCTCCTACCATTTGCTCCTGTTACCTCGTTTTACTCTTTCCCTTATTTCTTTCCACATTCCTGTCTTCATTTCTCTAAACTTGGATCTAGGGTAACATAAGCATCCCCTCTTTGATATCTTGCATAGTGAACACATTTTAAACAGAAAACTCAGAAGAGTAAAGCCGTATCTGGCATTGCCTCATCGTGCTGCTGTGGTGATCGTGCAGTACCTTGGAACCGAGGCTCCAGCATTTTAAGTCTGTGTACCTCCTTCACCCTTTTTGGTCATACTTTTATTCATTAAATCATTATTTCATGAACTTGAATGCTTATCCAGGAAGTTACAGCAAAGGGTCAGTGTGTAAACACACAAAAATTAAAAAGCCGGCGGTCAGGCCGTTTCTCCACTCTATGGAGGTCAATGGCGATGGTCAGGTGAAGGAAGGAAACGAGGCCAAGCCCGTTGGTCTTAGCAGCAGTTTATTACATGGAAGAGATGTATGTCATGGAGGCCTCAGGAATCCTCAAGCATGTGCACCTTTGTTCTCTCAGCTTCCCTCCTCAGCCCCATCTTCCCAGGTTCTCTGATGCACGTGTCCCCCGAGAGCCCTGAAATCTCCCTTACATAGATCATGGTACCTCTAAAGGGCGCAATATAGTGATATTCCAAAACCCAGTAACAATGATTGATCTGGTTCCTCTGAACCAGAAAGAACCTCCAATGTAGCACATGCTAAAATCTCAGGACTAAAACGAATGGAGACGTTACTGGTGCCTGCTCAAGGAAATCAATGAACAACAGGATGATAGTGATAATGATAGTATGGCCTTGGCTATTCAGAGTATCTTCTGTTTAATTATTTAATTATTGACTTCAGTATTTAATTATTGATTTCTTGGTTCATGAAGAATGTCATTTAATGGAATTTTGTGGAGTCATGGATAAATTTTATGGAATCAGAATCTCTTCTGATTCCATTCAAACTTAATTACAGACTTCTCTAGGTCCTTAAAGAATGTAAACTTAAATGGAGATTGCATTAAATGTATAATAGCTAAATAGGATATAAACAACTATTCCATTTTTGGGTGTCTACCCCCATGACCAAAAAAAAGTTCATTCAAAAGGACACATTTACACCATAATTAATTGAAGCATTTAGTACAATAACAAGAGATTGAGTCATCCTAGGAGTCCAATAAAAGATGAATGAATTATGAAGAAGTGGTATATATACACAATGGAATATTATGCATGTGGAAGGAACAATAAAATCATGTATTTGCTGTAACTTGGATGAAGATAGCAGATATCATGTTGAGTGAAGTAAGCCAAAAGAAGAAAGACAAAGTATGGATGGTCTCATTTATCTGAGTATATAGAGTAACTTGACATGGGAACTCAGAGTAGTAAGGTGGGGGAGATGCCTAGATCACCCATCACCACAGTATAGTAGGAAGAAGGACAGAGAAAGAAAGAAATTAAAGGGGAAAGAAAGAAGATGATAAAGTCATGAAACAGTGGAGAAGTGGTCAGGGGCCTTGTTGGGGAGTGGGATAGCTATATAGTCAAACAACCACAGACTCAGCAACAATAAAAATATGAGATCAAAATTACAACCACCAAACTATGAAATGTGATTGTCCAGGTGGCAGGCTGGAAGGGCGGGAGGGAACTTGGAACACTGGTGGAGACAAGATGACACTGGTGGTGGGACTGGTACTAGAACATTGCATATACAAACTCAACTATCAATAATTTTATAAATAACTGTTTCTTAATTCTAAAAATTAAGGAAAAAGATATATAATAATATCAGAAACCCAAGTTTCCCCAAATGTTTCTGGTCTTAAAGCTGCATCATTTCACTTTGAAAGGAGTGCCTTCAAATATGTTTACAGAAATAATGAAGTAGTTCTATTTATTTATTGGTGATTCTATCAACTTTTGGGGTCCCAAGAGTATATTCTCGGAAGTGGTATTGCTGGGTAAAATGGAAGCCATAACACAGCGGTAGGGCGTTTGCCTTGCAAAAGCCATTGGCCTGGCCAAGCCAGATTCGATTCCTCCACCCCTCTTGGAGATGAAGAAGTCTGACCATCTTGTAGGTGGACAGGCATTCTTTTGATGTCCTGTGGAATCTAGTCTCTAACAGCTCTAGTCTAGCGGTTGTCTCCAAATCGCATTATGTGTCTGACCCATCTGATTTTCAACACCTTGGCAAATGAGACAGCGTCCCTGATTCTTGATCGTCGATGGAGGTAGGAACTCTAGATTCCTTCTCTCACTTGAGTGAACTGTGATATTCCAAGCATAGCTCTTTCAATTCCTCTTTAGGAGACCCAAATAGCATTCTCATCCTGTTTTCATAGGGCCCAGGTCTCTGAGGCGTATGTATGTTAGTGCAGGAAGAACAGTAGAGTTGAAAAGATATACCTGGAGCTGGAGGTTCTTCAACCTCTTACCGACTTCTTTCATGCTCTTGAAGGTGTTCCACGCCACTCTCTTCCTACTGTGCAGCTCAGGTGCCAGGTCGTTCATCATGTTGAGTTCTTGACCTAGGTACACATAATGGCTGCATTCGGAGATGTTTGTTCCATTGAGAGCGAGTGGAAAATCAGTGGCTAGTCCATTTCTCATGAACATTGTCTTGGTGAGATTCAACTGAAGTTTGACCTTTCCACACACACCGTTGAATTTGGCGAGCATTTGTGCTGCTTGACTAATGTTTGGTGTTATTAGTACAATGTCATCAGCGAAGTAGAGGTGGTGTAGTTGCTGACTATCTATCTTCACTCCCATTCCTCCCCATTCCAGTTGTTGCATGACATTTTCAAGTGTGGCATTGAAGAGTTTTGGTGAAATGGTATCACCTTGTCGAATCCCTCTCTTGACGTTGATAATAACTTCTTTGTAGAATGGTGAGATCCTGGTGGTGAATTTGTAATACAGCTCACAGAGGATCCTGATGTACTGAGTTTGAACGCCCTGTTTGGCTAGGGCTTCGATGACTACTTCAGTCTCAACAGAATCAAAGGCCTTCTTTAAATCAATGATCATTAGAGTGGCATCTTGAACTCTTGCAAAACCTCAATGAGCTTGGTGATTGTGTGGATATGGTTGATCGTGCTGAATCCTTTTTGGAACCCAGATTGCTTGCATGGTTGTCCTTTGTCTAGTGTTCTGCCAATCCTATTCAGGATGACTTGATTTAACAACAGGCAGATGGGGCTATAGTTGCCGATGTCATGGATATCTCCCTTCTTGTACAACAGAACAATTCTGCTGGTTTTTCATTGGGATGGAACCTTGTGTTCAGACAGGTAACATGTAAAGATTCGAGCCAGTGTTATTGATGAGTACTGGTGGCAGATTCTTCAGGTGTTTGAGTCTTAACCTTGTCTGGACCGGGTGCTGTACACTTCTTTATTGAAGAAATGGTGTGTCAGATTTCAGAAGGGAGAATGCTGGGAATGACATATCCATCCTACAGAATTTTGTACGTCAGCAGGTAGATGTGGCTATCAAAGAGATCCGAGTAGAAGTCCATTGCCCTTCTGGAAGATGTGATAGATCCATCAGGACATCGGAGAGCAGTCATCTTGGTCTTATAGTTGGCAAAGAACAGGCGAGTGATGCGAATACTTTTCCTGGCTCCTGCCGTATTGGCCAGCACTGTTGCTCTTCTCTCTTTGAGGACTTCCTTTATCGCTTCTCTGCACTGCTTTGCGAGCTCAGACATTAGCTTGTGATTGCCTGAGGCTCGTGCCAAACCACGTTGGCAATTGAACTCAAGAGTTTCCGAAGACAGGCATCTTCTAGGGGCTTTCTCTCTCTCGGCATTCCTCGCACAATCATCGAGGTGCTGAACCAAGTATTCCTCCTTGATGTTGTCAATGACGGCATCTTCCCATATTGCCACAATAGTGCCAAGGGGCTCCTAATTGGTGGTTGTTCTGGGAGTTATCTTAAACTTTGCAGCCCTTTCTTCCTGCTCAATGAAGTAGAATTTTTCATGAAGGAGACAGTGGTCTGATTCTGTTTGGAATTTTGGGCCAACAGCAACATCAGTCAGGCAAAATTATCAATTGAATATGAAGTGGTCAATTTCATTGTGGAACTGTCCACTGGAGACTCCCATGTCCAACATTTAGATTCGGCCTTCTGGAACTGTGAGTTACCATGGATGGTCTTGGTCAACATGATGAACTCAAGACAGTCTCTCACCCTGTTCATTCCATTCTAGGTCCTGAGTACCGATGTTGAGTTTTTTGGACTACCTTCTTGGTCCTATCTTGGCATTAAAATCACCGACAATGACCTTGTAGAAGATATGATCTTCTTTATAGAACTTCTCCAGCTCCATGTAGAACTTCTCATTTTCTTCTTTGTCGTAGTTGGATGTTGGTGCATAGACGGTGAAGATAGAAACTGCTGGCAGTGAGCCACATCTATTCAAACATAAGTGACTGATTCATGTTGTTAGGCATTCTAATGAATCGATACTCATGGCCAAATTTTTGTTGATGAGGACACCAACACCACCGACGCCTCTACTGTGGCATGTTCCGAGACACAGTTCTTCTCCAGTGTCGAAAACAGCATGATGTGATCAATGCCTTCTCATCTCGGTCAATCCAATAGTGTCGTACTTGATCTTCTGTGCTTACACATCAGGTCCTTAATGGATACTTCCAATTCCAGTGTATGTGCATTAAAAGCGCAAACAGTCATTTCAGTCCTTCTTTGTTTTGGCAGCCTAGTTCAGCCCTGAGATTTTAGCAGTGTCTTACTCGTCCTTTTCAACGCTCCCATATTGGGGGCTTTTCCAGGGAGTGAATGAGGTTCATTATTGTTACTGTTTTTTGGCATATTGAATACACCACGGGTAGCTTGCCAGGCTCTGCCATGCGGGTGGCATGTTGGTTTGCTCTTTGCCATTGGCACCGTTGCCACCCCCTGGCCATGATGAGACAGTGAACCATCAAGGGGGAAGAGTCTTGTAGGTTGAATAAATCTAAGAATAAATACATTTCCACCCACTACTAAATTTCTACCTACTTTTGTATGTACACCTACTTGGTATAAGCTAAACTCTAATGACAAGAGAAAGATACTAATACAAAAAGAATTTTTTAAAAAAAATCTAGTCTGGCAATCAAATATCCAATCTGTTTTCACAGACATATTTAGAGGAATAGAACTTGGGTGAGACATTGAGAGTGTCCACTACAGGTGTTAAAAGGCTAAAATAGACTAATAAAATGGATAGTGTACCAATAAAAAAGAGAATGTGGCATGGAAAAAAGAACATGAGAATTCTGAAAAGTAGATTTACAAAGGTCAGAGAATAAGCAATGTTGGAAATGGAGGACTTGAAAATTCTTGTCCTATTGTTTTATTATTGGGTCTCACTAGGTTTTTATTAAGAAACATTTAATTTTCATTTTCACTTTGGTTTTGTGTTCAGTCCAACTTTTTATTACAAAATTTGCTAATTATTTATATTTTTGTAGTCAGGCATATTGAAGGGAAATATTTTGTGTCTGACCATTTTCTTTTAAGGAAGGAGAGGGTGAAGATTCTATTGAAATAAAATAGGAAAAATGATGAGGTAAAATCATCCTTTATAATTAAAGGCAGGATAAAGAGTTTTTTAGAAAAAAGTCAAAGTAGTTTATTACTATCACACCAATCTTATACAGATTAATAAAGGCATTTCTGTATACTTTTTAAAATTTGTTAATTACCATGAAATGTTCCTAAATTACAAAGATGTTCCTGATTGAATTTCAATTCACACAATGTCTGAACACCCATCCCTCACTAGTGTCTACTTCCATCCACATGTCCCCACTTTTCCTCCTGCCCCTGAGCCTGCCTTTATGACTAATCTCTGTACCACTGTATCACTGTCCTCCCATTGTTCATCAATTTGCTTGAGCGGGCACAGTAACGTCTCCATTGGAGACTCTGTTGTTACTGTGTTTGGCATATCGAATACATCATGGGTAGCTTGCCAGGCTCTGCCGTGCTGGCTAGATACTCTCAGTAGCTTGCCGGGCTCTCCAAGGGGGCGGAGGAATCGAACTAGGGTCAGCCATGTTGGCTGCGTGCAAGGCAAATGCCCTACTATTATCACAGTAAAATATGAAAGTATTGATCCGATTGGAAAGGGTAGAATGCATTAAAAATAGTGGATTAATCACTTGTAAAGCTAATCGAATGGTTATAAGACAAAAACAGTAAAAAAAAACAGCTGACTATAATAATTTTCTAAGGATGAAACTTATAAAGAATGAAAAACATAAAGTATAAAATGTAGTATCAGAAAAATAAAATGTGAGTAGGAGAACAAGAATGTAGTTTTACAATTTTTTCAAGCATGTCACATAATCTTAAAATATGCTCTAATGGATGCAATTTATTATACTTAACAAATGTGGTAACCTCAAAGAAAAGTGCCTGGAGTACAGGGTGATCACTCAGAGGTCTCGAACACATACCTTGCATGTATTAGACCCCAAGTTTGTTGACACTACAAGGCCACCTGAGCATTTTCAGTAGAGTACTGGTATCCCCCAGCATCACTAATCTGAGCTCTGAATTGCAGGCCCTAAGCCCTGAACTGCAGCCAAAAGAGTATGATAGGGAATAGGCCATAGGTCCCCTGAGTACTTGCTCTTGAGCCCAACGAAAAAAGACAAACAAAAACACTTTTAGTGGATACACAAAAGATGAGAAGGAGGCCAAAGAAACACCACACACAAAGTAATGCATTTACTTTGCATGTGATTGGCCCCTGTTCAATCCTCATCACCACCAGGAGTGACCCCTGAACAGAGACAGAAGTAAGTCTTGAACACTGAGACGTCTGGCCCCCAAACTTAAAGTGAACAAACAAACAAGAAAATTTTGGAAGCACTATGATTTACAATATTATTGTTGTTGAGGTTTCATTCATACAACATTCCAACACCATACCCTCCACCAGAGTGTTCTCTTCCTTTCACTATTGTCTTAGTGTCTCCTCCTGGCTTTTCTCACTCTAAAAAAAACTTGTTTTAAGAGGGGGAAGAGAGATAGTTCAGGGGAGAAGTATTTACCTTGCACGTGACCAATCTCTATTCCATCTTTAGTACTTCCCAAGCTGCCAGAAGTAATCTGTGAGCACAGAGCCGGGAGTAGGCCTTCACACAGTGGTGTGTGGCTGCAAAAACAGAAAAAAAAAAGCAAGATAAAAATTAAACATGCTATTAAAGAATGTCATTGAGCTGAAAAGTAAAATAAAAAGAGAAGAAATGAGTAAAGAAATTACTGTCACTGTCACTGTCACTGTCCTCCCGTTGTTCATCGATTTGCTCGAGTGGGCCCAATAACGTCTCCATTGGAGACTTTGTTGTTACTGTGTTTGGCATATCAAATACATCACGGGGAGCTTGCCAGGCTCTGCCGTGTGGGCGAGATACTCTCGGTAGCTTGCCGGGCTCTCCAAGAGGGGCAGAGGAATCGAACTCAGGTCGGCCATGTTGGCTGCGTGCAAGGCAAATGCCCTACCGCTGTGCTATCGCTCCAGAAATTACAAAAACTGAAAATTATTAACAAAATAGCAACAAATACATGTCTTTCAACAATGCTTTTTAATAAAGTTGAACTAAATTCTTTAAATGGATCTCAGTGTGCAAGATTGTTAAGGCCCATAATATATAAATGAGTATGTAAGAGACTCATTTTAGATCCATGTAAACATATAGACTGAAAGTCAAGAAATGAAAAATGATTTCACATAAATGGGAACTATAAAAATTGAGTTAGTTATACAGACAAAGACAAAATAGACTTTGATACCGTGACTATGAAAGGAATCAAACAGCATTATAAACTATAAGGAGCCCATTGAAAAACAGAATATGGTATTTACACATATTAATTTATATAATATCAAAGCACCTAAAATTTTAAAATGAACATAAACATAATTAAAGGGAGAAAATGTGTAGCAACTCAAAATTATTAGGGGTTGTAACAATTGAATTGTACCAAAAATAAATGATTCACACAGAAAATAAGTAAGGAATTAATAAGCTTCAGTCACACATCAAGATATATATATATATATAATTTATGACATGTCTTTGTGTATAAAAATGGAAAATATTGGAAAATATTTCTATGTGGGGTAAATTAAAGGGAATTAGTAAATTAAAGGGAAAATATTTCTATGTTGGGTAAATTAGAGGGAATTATCATGTGTAATGATAAAAATGAAGTTTATTTGCTCTGATATACATCAAACTATTCATGCACATTACTTAAGATAAAACTAGTTAGTATGTCCAACATTTTCCAATCTCTTCTCACTTCTCTCTTCTAAATAGTAAAAAGTCAAATGTTTCCCTGTTGTTACTGATAATGATCTGATAGAATCCTTTCTAATGAAATTTGAACAGAAATCTGTGGAGAGATTCTGGGGCAGCATAATCTTTAAGGGATGGGGAATGAATGTTACCTTCCCCAAATATTTCTTCCTTTCTTAAACACTGCGCATATTTATAATGAACTGTATAGAATTTTCATTGTGATATGCCACATCATCTTGATCCAATTGTTTTATGGTAATTTTTATGGTATGTTTTATGGTAACTAGCAATATAAAATATTTTCTTTTTGGTATGGGTGGGGGCTGGGGGGGCAGAGTTGGGAGGTAGTTGCAAAATAGGGACAATAGTGTAAGGAAGATCACAGCAATGATGGGATTGATGTTGTAATATTGAATGCCTGCAGCAAATACATCATGAACAACTTTGTAAATCACAGTGTTTAAATAATGTGGGGAAAAAGAACAAAATAAACTCTCCTCGAATGTTTCCCAACTAATGTGTCTCCTTCCTGAAATTCTTTAGTGTGAGGTCAGACAAAGAAAAAAATTTTGAACAGAAGGATTACTGATTTTCCTTTTTCTACAAAGAGAAATTCCTTATGCCACTACCCAGTTTCCGGGGGGAATTTCTCTCCAGGAAATTGCTGGTGAGGATTAATTTCCACACCATCAATGGGACTCAGTGACTGGGTATATATTATGCTGAAGAATATGTTAACTCAAGGCTAACTTCATCAATCCTAACCATCATAGGCCCTTCCTCGTGTGAATTAGAAAGTGGTGGAATGCATCCTCAAGACTATTATCTCTTTGCCCACTTTACATACATCACATGCAACAGTAATAGATGTAAGGTTATAACAATGGTTTTACTTAACAAACCTGTGCTCTTACAGTAAAAAAGTTTTAGTTATGAAAGCCCTAAATCAATTTTAACTTTTCCATAACTCCACTAACAAATACAGTGCTTCAGTCAGCAAGATTTTAATGGTAATTCGTCAATATACCAACAAGGTATCTACTCAGCTTAATCACCGAAGAAATCAAAATAATTGTTTATAATGCACAATCATAACAATCCTGTGGAAACAAATGGCAAAGCTCAATCAAACACTAGCTCCTCTCCCCAAAAAAGTCTAGCTGCTGATAAAATTTTGACTTTGTGCAATGTTTAGATCATCGTTATTTGATATATAAAGTTGACATCAATTTTTAAGATATGAGATAGGTGATCAGTTGGGATTTTTTTGTTTTGTTTTAGTGCTTTATTTTTGCTCTATGATGCTGACTATAAACATATTTACATCACATTATAAGTAAGACTAAGATAGAGATCACTATTTTCGCTTCTCTTGCATCAGCTAAAGTTTTCTTTCTCATATTTACACCTTTCCTTTGATTAATAGTTTGAGAATTCCCCAAACATTTGGTTGTGCAAATAAAGTACTGGGATAAATGTTTTCCTGTCACCACTGAGGACAACTATTTCCCCAATGACTTGTGTGAAATTATTTCCCATCCTCATCAATGCAGAAGATCGGAGGTGTTAATGATGCCCTCTGGTCTCTATTTACTGGAAAGTTTGGCAAGTAAAAGCAAAGCATGAGACGTGCTGCTTAGATTTGTCTCTTTGGAACATGGACTTGAATTATAACTTCAAAGTGTCACACTATAAATGAAGTGCTATGGGCATTAGTAAATATCCAATCAACATATTTAATTACTGTTATTAACAATTCTCTTAAGACTACTTAAAACCAATAGACAAGTTTGCAAACAATGACATTACATGTTTGAAATGCATGATGACATTTTAAAATAAAATGTTTTAATGTTTGTAATCTTGTCTCTATAGTCTCCTAAGCACCAGAAATTATAATTTGTTGAGGTAAGAAAGTCACATTGACTAACTATTGATTTCTCTTTTGTGGTTCATGTTACAAAGCGATCAAATAAAACCCATTCAAACAAAGCATCACAGTATTGTCATAGACTAGAGGTGAGATTATCTCAAAGTAAAAGTTGAATATTTAAAGCTAGCCCACAGGTCAGTTCCATTTAAAAAGAAAAGGGGGAAATGGTTACTATTACCTAGTAATTGATTGCCTGAGTAATCTTTTGATTGCTTTTTCACTTTTGTTGCCACTATAAGAGAAGATCACAAAAAGCAAAAACCCCAAAAATCATTGCTTGTGATATTTCCTGGAAACATTGGTGGAACTTATATTAAGATACCCAGAATTCTTAGCAACTCAGCAATGTTCAACTGAAGAACAATTTGTAAACATCTTTAAATTTCCTAGTATTTTCATTTGCAAAAAGGGTAACTTTCACGGTTGTTGGTTTTCTTCACTTATTAAGTCATTCATTCATGTAACAGTATTGATTGAGTATCTACTATATGCTAATCATTGTATTACCTGGAAGGTAAAGATACAGACATAAAATAGACCATGTTACCAAATTCTTTTATTTTCATGGAAATAGTTTTTTTTTAATAAAATGCTTTAATATCTCAGTTGTTTGCATAGCATACAACACAAAATTCAGACTATGGTCTAAAAGCTAACATTGTATTATTATTTGCAGTCCATTGTATTACTTTTCACTTTGTTCATTCATAGTTGCAAAGACAGAATTTAATAATATATCCCTGAATAGCCTGCTTGAATCGGTACTGGGCCTTCTCCACCCAGATCTCCCATCTTCCAGTAGCTAGGTGTTACACCCACGAACTGCTCCCCAGTGCTGCATAATCCCATTATTGGCCAAGACCCAGAGACTATAAAACCGAGGAAGCACAGCTACATATGCGGCCACATGACTTCTTATTGTCAAGTTCTTGCTCTTGGAGAACAGCACAGGCTAGTGAGAGTATCTTGCCTGCAGGGCAGAGTATGGTAAGCTCCCCCGGGTGTATTCTATATGCCAAAACCCAGTAACAATAATGGATCTCATTCCCCTGACCCTGAAAGAGCCTCTAATGTGGCACTTGCTAAAATCTCAGGGCTTGTGGCTATTGTTCACAGTGCTGCAATGAACAAACAAGTGCAGATGTCACTTTGACTATACTTTTCTGCCGCGCTGGAATATATTCCCAGGGGTGGTATTGCTGGGTCAAATGGGAGCTCAATTTCTAATTTTTGAAGAATCGTCCATACTGTTTTCCAAAAGGACTGAACCAGTTGGCATTCCCACCAGCAGTGAAGGAGGGTCCCTTTCTTGCCACATCGTGCCAACATCCGTTGCTTTTGTTCTTGTGGATGTGGGCCAGTCTCTGTGGTTTGAGATGATATCTCATTGTTGTTTTGATCTGCATCTTCCTGATGATTAATGATGTAGAGCATTTTCTCATGTGCCTTTTAGCCATTCGATTTCTTCTTTGAGAAAGTTTCTGTTCATTTCATCGTCCCATTTTTTGATGGGGTTGGACATTTCTTCTTGTGGAGTTCTACCCGTACTTTGTATATCCTTGATATCAGTCCCTTGTCAGATGGGTATTGGGCGAATATCTTTTCCCATTCTGTAGACTGTCTTTGTATTTTGGTCATTGTTTCTTTTGAGGTAGAGAAGCTTCTTAGTTTAAGATAGTCCGATTTATCTATCTCTGTTTTCACTTGCTTGGCCAGTGGCGTGACATCTTTGAATATACCGTTAGCTTCAATGACATGGAGGGTTTTGCCAACTTTGTCTTCAATGTACTTTATGGATTCCGGTTTGATGTTGAGGTCTTTAATCCATTTTGATATTACTTTTGTACATGGTGTTAGGCAGAGATCTGAGCCCATTTTTTTGCATGTAGCTGTCCAGTTTTGCCAGTACAATTTGTTAAAGAGGTTTTCCTTGCTCCACTTCACATTTCCTGCTCCCTTATAAATGATTAGATGATCATATGTTTGGGGGGATGTCAGTATATTCAACCCTGTTCCATTGGTCTGCAGCTTTGCCTTTGTTCCAACACCATGCCATTTTAATAATTACTGATTTGTAGTAGAGCTTGAAGTTAGGAAGTTTGATTACTCCTATTTTCTTTTTCCCAAGCATTGTTTTAGCTATTCATGGGGGCTTATTGTTCCATATGAATTTCAGGCGTGTTTGCTGAATGCCCAAGAACAGATGACTGGTTAAAGAAACTTTGGTACATCTACACAATGGAGTACTGTGTAGCTGTTAGAAAAGATGAAGTCATGAAATTTACATATAAGGGGTACTACATGGAAAGTATCATGCTAAGCAAAATGAGTCAGAAAGAGAGAGACAGACATAGAAAGATTGCATTCATCTGAGAATCATAAAGTAACAAAATAGGAGACTCACACCCAAGAATAGCTGAGATAAGTACCAGGAGGTTCACTCCATGGCTTGGAGACCAGCCACACATGCTAGGGGGAAAGGCAGCTCAGATAGAGAAGGGAGCACAAAATAAAGGGTGTTGGGACGATCTTCCCAGGATAGGAGATGCATGTTGAAAGTAGACTACAGACCAAACATGATTGCCTGTCAATGCCTCTTTTGCAAACCACAGCACCCAAAAGGAGAGAGAGAACAAAAGGGATGCCCTGCCACATTCCCTTTTGGTTATGGTGGGTTGGGGGGGATGGGGAGGATGGGAGGGATAAAAGGGTAGTGGGAAATGGGCACTGGTGGAGGGATGGGTATTTGATCATTGTATAATTGAAACCCAAACACAAAAGTTTGTAAGTCTACAACTGTACCTCAAGGTGTTTCACTAATAAAAAATAAAAATAAAATAAAATCTCAGGGCTATGACGAATGGAGATGTTACTGGTGTCTACTCGAGGAAATTGATGAACAGGATGACAATGATACAGTGGTCCCCGAATAGCAATTGTGATCTATTCAGGAATAGTACGAATTTGCAGACCTACTTCATTCTTTCTATTTAGTGATAAAACGATATGCCTTTGTTCCTAATTATGGACATATTGTTTTCTTTTGGTATTCTTCTTGTTTGTCTTGCTCATTAAAACAGTGTTGTTTTATCTGCCACATAAGGCATCTTCTCTTCATTGGGTATCCCAAATCTATAGGCACCAAATGTAAATAAACTACCCTATTATTCAACATTGATGTACTTCCTGTGTTCTCTGTTTTAAAACTTTATTTAAACTGTATTTGTTTACAAAACTGTTCCCATAATTAGTTTACTTTATATTGCTCTAGGGCTGGAGCGATAACACATCAGTAGGGCGTTTGCCTTGCACACAGCCTGCCCGGCCCAGCCAGGTTCAATTCCTCTGCCCCTCTCGGATAGCCCGGCAAGCTACCTAGAATGTCCTGCCTGCACGGCAAAGCCTGGCAAGCTACCCATACCATATTGGATACGCCAAACACAGTAACAAGAAGTCTCACGACGGAGACGTTACTGGGTTCGCTCAAGCAAATCAATGAACAACGGGAGGACAGTGCTATATTGCTCATCACAACATGCATCTTGCAATAGCATTGCTAAAATCATGAACTGAAGATTTATTGATAAGGGAGGTGCCTGTTGGCACTTCTGTGTTATTATTTTCATTCACTGAACTAGTGGGCTTCTACTTAATTTTCCCTTCTAGTTTTTTTTGTCTCTTCTGGACTATTAGCGCTGTGATTTTTGGAGGTATGGTGCAGCTGCATAACGTGGCAGTAGCTGCAGGGGCTTTAGAATCTGTTGTGATCAACTGCAAAGGGACTCTCTGGCTTCCATGAGGTCCATTCTGAAGCTGATAAAATGCTCTGGCAGCAGCCAGAGGCATATGTGGATGGGAAAGAGCTGGGTCCTTAGCAGAGGAGGGACTTAGTCTGCCCCCATCCCACGTGGGCCTATTGATCTCCTCCCAGTGGCCGCTGGCCCTTCCTGGGATTTCTCAGCTGGGTAATTTCTCTGGCCCTGTGTTCTCTATTGATTGACACCACCATCAATATGGCAGTCTCAGAATAAGCTTTAACTTCTCCTTTTCCTTACTCTTCACATAGAGTTAAAAGTGGCAAATACATCTTAATAATAGTATTAACTTTTCTTCTTAGTGACTTTGGGTAAATCCTACAACTGGTTTTATTCCTCCAGTGTTAAGGTCTCTAGCTCTCTCTTCATATAGTAACCACTGATTCGTTTAAAATCCCAGCGTGACTCCTAGTCCAAACGTTTATCTGCTGTTAAACACCCTCAAAACTTCTGTGGTACTTTTGATATTGCTTGCCCCATAATGCTTATTATTTATTTGGAGGACAATTGGCACATTTACTACAATGTTTCCTAATTCCTGAATGCACTGTCCTCCTGTTGTTCATCGATTTGCTCAAGAAGGCCCCAGTAACGTCTCCACTGTGACACTTGTTACTGTCTTTGGCATATCAAATATGTCACAGGTAGCTTACCAGGCTCTGCTGTGCGGGCAAGATACTCTTAGTAGCTTGCCAGGCTCTCTGAGAAGGTGGAAGAATTGAACCCGGCTCAGCTGGGCCGGCTGTGCGCAAGGCAAACGCCCTACTGCTGTGCTATCGCTCCACCCAATTCCTGAATATGATATAAATTTTAAAATTTATATCATCATGTACATATTCTAATAAAACATGATTTTTATCATAACATCTTTTACATCCATTAAAAGCTCTTTAACTTTTATTTTACTTATAAAGATGAACTTTTAAAGTGTCTTATTGCAAATTGCTGCTGTTATATAGAAAAGTAATACATCTCTGCATACTGGTTTTTAGAAACATTTTATTTACTCTCACATGATTCTAAAGTGATATTTTCATATTTATATAAAAATTAATATTATTATCAGTAATAGCCACTTTTCATTTCCTTTTAGTACTTTGACTTTTCCATTTTGGCTTTATATAGTAGAAGGAATTTTAGATTGTTATGATAGAAAAAATACAGTAACTTTATAGGGTTCTTTGACCTTATTTCTGTGCTTAAAGGGTATGGTTTTAGTATTTTCTTGTGAAGTAAGCTGTCTGATAAAAAGCTTTTCTTTTTTTATAGGTTAAAAAAGAAAAAAATTATTACTATAGTTTGCTATGAGTTTTATTTTTTATTATAAAAATAAAGTTGAGAGCTAGAGAAATAGTATAAAGAACTGGAGGGGATGTTTTTGCATGTAAAGCCCTGAGTTTAACCTCCAGTACCACATGTCCCTCAAACACTACTAGGTATAGCCCTGGAAAGCACTAGCACATTTCAGTTTATATGATACATACCAGTCTTGCAGTACCATGCTCCTATCTTAGGAGCATTGAATCATAAGGGACTATAATACTCTTTTTTTCTTTCTTTTTTCTATTTTTTGGGTCACACCTGGCGATGCACAGGGGTTACTCCTGGCTCTACACTCAGGAGTTACTCCTGGTGGTGCTCAGGGGACCATATGGGATGCTGGGAATCGAACCCGGGTCAGCCACGTGCAAGGCAAACACCCTACCCACTGTGCTTTCTCTCCAGCCCCTAGAATACTCATTTTAAATCAACTATTTAACTTCTTAAAAGTGAAAACTCAATTTTCAATCTTTCCTTCCTCATTTCCCATCTCCATAATTACAAGACAATGTTTAAGTACTTATTTTCAAAATGAGGCCGTCTTATCGGAAGTGATTTGCTGTTTATCTATTAAAAGAGACAAGAGTTGGTGAACCCTTTGAATGCTCATGACTTGCTACATATTAATAAATTAAGTTCTAGGACTGGGCTGGAGTGATAGCACAGCGGTAGGGCGTTTGCCTTGCAGCAGCCAACATGGCTGACCCGAGTTCGATTCCTCCGTCCCTCTCAGAGAGCCCGGCAAGCTACCGAGAGTATCTTGCCCGCACGGCAGAGCCTGGCAAGCTACCCGTGATGTATTAGATATGCCAAACACAGTAACAACAAAGTCTCCAATGGAGACGTTAATGGGCACGCTTGAGCAAATTGATGAACAACGGGAGGACAGATTACAGAAGTTCTAGGACCAAGGTTGTGGCTCAGTGGTAATCGCGTGCCTTGCTATGTGAGAGCTGAGTTTGATTCCTGGCCCCATAAGCGAAACAAAACAGAAGATTTCTTGGCAAATAATTTTACTAGTATTTTTAAAGTTTTATTTAAAAATATTAACATACACATTGTTATGCAATCTTTTGACGTCCAGATGCATTCCACGGGACGTCAAAAGATCACGTGGCCGTCCCCCTACGAGATGGTCAGACTTCTTCATCAAGACCCTGAATGAATGGTTTGAGGCTCTTTGTGTTCCTGGAGCGAGCAAATGCATTAGGCTACACTAGAACATGACAGGGACAATGGAGGCATTACTGGCACCTGCTCGAGAAAATCGATGAGTAATGGGATGTCAAGTGATCAAGTATTTTTAAAGTTTTATTTAAAAAATATTTTCATTCCCTTTTGTTCTCTCTCTCTTTTTGGGTGTTGTGGTTTGCAAAAGAGGCACTGAGTGGCAATCATGTTGGTCTATAGTCTACTTTCAGCATGCTTCTCCCATCCTGGGAGGATCCTCACAACACCCTTTATTTGGTGCTCCCGTATCTATCTGAGCTCCCTTTTCGCCTAGCATGTGTGGCTGGTATCTAAGCCATGGAGCAAACCTCCTGGTACTAATCTCAGCCACTCTTGGGTGTTAGTCTTCTATTTTGTTACTTTATGTTCCCCAGATGAATGCAATCTTTCTATGTCTATCCCTCTCTTTCTGACTCATTTCGCTTAGCATGATACTTTCCATGTAGTACCACCTGCTACAGAGGCAGGGTGGGATGGGGGAAAAGGGCGATGGGAGGGATACTGGGACCCGTAGAGGTGGAAAATGGGCACTGGTGGAGGGATTGGTATTTGATCATTGTATAATTGAAATCCAAGCACAAAAATTTGTAAGTCTATAATTGTACCTCACTAATAAAAAATAGTGTTTCAATAATAAAAATTTTAAAAAAATTTGAGTAGAAGTATTTCAAGATGACAAGACACAGCTGACTTAACAAAGCATCAACAAAATTTCTAAGGGTGGAAGTGTGCCTCTGAGAGTCTCCTAGGACTTACTATAGAGTGAAGAACATTTGAGACTTGGTGAATAATATCTGCTTAACCCAAAAGAAGTAGTTGCTTAGGGTCTCAGCATAAAGATGTCAAAGATGGCTAAGATATGGACATTTTCATAAGAAAGTCTTTCTTGTATAAAAAATAAAAATATTTTCATACATATTGTTTCTCATTTTACCATAATATAAGTATGAGGGTGCTCTGAAATAGAAACTGGATTCTAGTTTCTGTTTTTCTTTCCTCTTTTCAGAAGAGTTCCTGGGAGAGACTTTAGCCAGGGCCAGCTGTATAATTTGTGGGGGGCACTCCATTGTAAAACAGAACTAGAGGTTTGTTTGGTAACAATAATAATTATCAAATAATTTAAGAGAAATCACTTAATCACTTAATCACTTAACTTCCCGTTAGTCGTCGATTTGCTCGAGCGGGCGCCAGTAACGTCTCCATTTGTCCCTGTCGCGTGCTAGTGTATGAGAATGAGAAAGCTGTTAAATTATATGTGAGCTTTTCAAAGCTCAGGTTTCCCTGAGTATGCCAACCTCTGCCTGTACAGGAGGTGGCTTGAACCATGGTGATTGAAATCATACATAGTAGTTATAATCTTAATTCAAATGATTTTGTTATCTTCTAGTGACTAGTATTTTATTACATATACATTGGGGGTATGCTGTTTCCCAAAGCCATCTCATTAGTGCAGAATGGATATGAAATTAAAGAAAAACACACAAAAATAGATCATTTAACATTTGTGTATTTTTAAGTCAACAGCAATTGGGATTTGAGCAGAAGTGTATAAATTCCTTAAAGAGAAAAATAATTATATCCATTTCTTCTAATTTAAGAGAATTGGGGATTTTAGGAACATTTGTAGTATGTATTAAAGGGAAGTCCATTTTTCAGCAACTGAAATATGAGACATACTATGGACTGTGACAGTCTCACATTTTGTTCAGATGGGGACACACTCTCTCTCTCTCTCTCTCTCTCTCTCTCTCTCTCTCTCACACACACACACACACACACACACACACTTTTCTATTTGAGACACTGATCCCATCCATGTGTGCTTGGGATCAGGTTCCATAGGGTTGCCCGTTACTCACCAGTCCTGATATGCTTTTATAGTTGTACTTAATAGCAGAGTGAACACGCTAAGTGCTATAGGTGAGGTAAGCCTAGGTAAGCAGAGACTCCTGAGAGGACAGAGGAGAGGCTTCAGCTCATTAGGTTATTAAACTTTAGAAGAGCAGAGGATGGGGTTTTGTTGTTGTTGTTCGTTCTTGGAAAAAAAATTCAGGCCCAAATCTCTTGAGAATAATGGTTAAGTTATAGAACAGCACAATTCACATTGTTTGGGGCTTCCAGTACCATATATATATATGACCTTTACAGTAGACAGAAGAGAAAGAAATTTCCTTCTGTAGAAAGTTTCATGAACAATGGCGTCTTCTACAGTGCAACAGGTATGTGAAGAAATTAAGAAGGATAGATCTGTGTTATCTGTGAGGTCTTTGAAGAAGTAAATTGTCATCCTAAGAATGCAGTAGCATTGCTGAGACATTGACCCTTTTTACAGTTTTTTAAAAAAATATATCTTGTTCATATGCAGAGAGAATATGAAGGAATGTGGAAGATCAGTACTTGATCAAAAAGATCTGTCATCAAACATATCAAAAAGTACAGGACTTTAAGTAAATGAAAAATAAAAGGTAGAGCAATTTAAATATGTGAGCAAGATAATATACTACCTTTTGGCAGTTGTACAAGGTTCCCTGAAAAGATTTAGAATTCTGAAAAGAATTATCTTCTCATAATAAGTGACTAAATTATTTACTTTTCACTGGAATTCACCTAAGAAAAGCAGAGGATTGGGATGTTACCTGAGTTATTTACAACAATTATGTTCTTTAACCTAAAGAAAATTTTATTCTAGTCAAATATTTCTTGAATGTGATGGTGCTCATACCCAATAATGAAAAAAGTAGAGTCAGGGGTGGGAGGTAAGGGGGGGAATGTCACCTTTGATAAAGCTCCTAAAGCATCAGATACTGTGCCAGGACTATTTTTTCATGTTACTAACATGTTAAGTTCATTGAGATGAAAGTTTTGACAAAAATTGAACAGCTGAAAGAAATAGTTGAGGGATATACAGGATAATTCTAGAAAACGAGAAAGGGGTCAAGAATGTGACTCACTGTAGCAAATATGAGTCTTATTGCAAATTTGTAGTCTAGCAAATGTGAGACCCTGGGTTCGATACCTGGTCCCAGCAAATAAATAAGTAAAGAAAAGGTAGCCAAAAATGGGAATATATGAAGTCCCTACTAATACTTAAAAAGTGGTTGCTAAAGCAGAGGAATATAAAATATGTAAACATCAATGAACTTTAATGATTAGGTAAACAAATCAGACCACACTAGGGGGAAAAAAATCTTTGTTATTGTAATTCTCTGTTTCTTCTTCCTTAGGAGATGTAGAAATCACATCTTCTCCACAATTTTGTACAATCAAGTTTTGACCCAGGGTATTTATAAATTGAATGGAAAAGAAATGTACTAGTCTTAAAATCCTTTATTTTTGTGCCCGGGCTTCTTGTGGAAACACAAAAGACATTCAGAAAAATCTAGGTTTCCATTTGAATTTGTTATGATCCATGAGAATTCCTATGCTAAAATTAAGAGTATAAAAAGAGTATAATTGTTTAAACAAAACATTTTGTTTTCTCGGGCAATCAGTCTGCAGGAAGAGGAAGATATGGTCATTGAAAGGTTTAAGTTCATGGTGGGTGCCCTGTGCAAGGAATACACAAAATATTCATGTAGAGCTATTATGCTTAAGTTGCACTAATATTTACTGTTTTGATTAAGAGTGATTAACACTAATATAGTGTTAACTATTATTGTTTGATTAACACTAATATAGTGTTATGTAAGTTTAGGTGCATGTCACTGGAAATAAATGTGTGCTTTTCTACAATGTTTGTCACTGAAAGTCCAGTTTTACCTTCAAATTATACTCATCTCCCTTACCCCCACTTTCCAATTTACCCCATTCTCTTCTGGTAACCACTAATTGGAACTAAAGTCCAAAGCTCATTCTTGTTTTCTTTAGTTCATCTGTTGTTTGATCCCAGTAACTGCCACCTGTAAACGCAGCATATGTTTTCCTTTTGTATTTCTCTTATTTCACTGAGTTTAATGACTTCTAGGTTTATCCATGTTGTAAATGTCAGGATTTTATCTTTTTTTCTGATGGATGAATACTGTTACTATATAAAGTTAAATTTTTAATATATTACTATAGTATATAATATGTACAATATATCATATAATAATAGCAATATTATTCATTATATTCTCACTCTCTCTCTCTCTCTCTCTCTATATATATATATATATATATATATACTGTACTGTACTGTACTGTACTGTTCTGTACTGCCTTCCGTTGTTTATCGGTTTGCTTGAGCAGGCCCAGTAATGTCTCCATTGTGAGACTTGTTCTTACTGTGTTTGGCGTATCAAATATGTCACTGGTAGCTTGCCAGGCTTTTCCATGTGGGCAAGATACTCTCAGTAGCTTGCCAAACTCTTCTAGAGGGGCGGAGGAATCGAACCCAGCTTGGCCGGGCTGGCTGTGCGCAAGACAAATGCCCTACCACTGTGCTATATCTCCAGCTCTCTCTCTCTCTCTCTCTATATATATATATATATACATATATTATACATATATATGTATATATGTATATAAAAGTGCTGCTGGTTGAACTCACCAAAGAATCATACTATATGCCTCTTTCTACTACATGGTGATTATGTGAGGAATAATAATACAACATATGCATCACAGTGTGTGTTTCAAAGAACTTTCTTAGAGTTCTTATAATTAATTGGCTACTTAAAGCTCATGAATGCTGAAAGGGAAAGTAAACAAGCCAAGCCGTGCACACTCATTTGAAGCTTAGAAGAACTGAATGTGACTTTTGTAAAGTGAAGATGGTTGGTTAATTAATAATACCATAGTTGCTAAACTAGCAATACTAAGAAATTTGTCATTAAATTGTACAGTGTATTGTAACAGTTGCCTTCAGAAACAGAATCTAGTCTATATGCAATTTTCATAAAATAAAATTGTTATTTCTCTTAGATTTTGCTCTTGGAAACTAAGTAATTAAAAATAAACGTTTTTCTTCAATTCTATAATTTTTAACGAGTGTAAATTATCTTATTAGAACCTTCTTTTGAATTTCAGAATAGTGCTTATTTTGGTAATGCTTTCTTTGGTAATATTTATGTGGTCAGCAGGTGGCTAGAAAGAATGATGATTAACTGAAAAACTTGATACCAAGAGTGGGAGAGTATTAGTGTTGGGGGTAGGGTTCTTAGCTCTTGTATTTCTTCCTATCTTTTTTCTTCATAAGATGTTAAGAGAGACAGTAGATAAATGTCATATGAAATTAGAATTTCTATGGTAGCTGATAAATAGTGAAAAAAATTGAAATGTGCTTACACCTCCACTCAAGAACATCTGATATTTTGCTGAAACGAACAGAAATAGGTCTGTCATTTTTGCAAACAGCAGTTGGAGAAACCCCGAAACAGTTAAGAAGTTCCCTTGAAATGATGCTCCTGCTCCAACTTCAGGTGTCCTACTGACACATGTCCCATCTCACAGTTAGAATTTCATATCTGCACAGGTAGGGATGGGGACGCAGAAGAAGAAGAATAGGAGGGTAAAGCTATCTTGGAATAATTTATTAGAATCTTAAGATAAAAGCATTTAATTTCAAATTAGCACCCATTTTCTTATAACTTTTATTTTTTAAATTTTGGGGTCATGCCCAGCTGTGATCAGGGCTTAATTCTGAGTAGATGCTCAGGGTTCATTTCTGGTGATTGTTGGGGGTCCATTTGAGGTGCTGGGTATTAAATCAGGATTGGCCACATGCAAGGCAAGTGTTTTAATTCCAGTACTAGCTCTTTGCCTCCTCATGCCTAATTTAGTTGCTTCAATTAAAAAAAAAATCTCTACGTGAGTTGGAGAACAAAGTAGAGAATCCTGACTGTCTCTTTACTCTCTAGGACTATTGGCCTGGGAAACATAAATGAAACTAGAAACCCTCTGTTCTCTCACTCCTCAACCTTCTATTTTCTCTGTAGTGTTGCAGAGATTCTCACAATGGTATCTAAACATTTCTGCATAGCTTTTTGTCTGTTCTTCAGTTTCCATCAGCTTGGAATAGAAGTTTGCCCCTCTTCTGTTCAAATTCTATTCATTTATTGAAGTCAGATAAAAAGTCTCATAATTGCTGATCATTCTTATATAATCCAATCTGAAATTTTCTTTTTGTCGATCTTTGATCAGACATACTGAACAGACCCCTCTTTAGCCACTTCATTGACACCATTGCTTTTTCAATATGTGATGATAAATTTATACCTTGTCTCCAGTTATTTTATATTCTCTTTCCAACTAGGGACACATTTTTTCCTTTCTTTCATTGTGTCTTGCGTATTGTAGACAGTCAGAAATCATCACTGGTGCGTATTAGTGCTTTTGTATCCTAGAGTTGAGAACTGGTAGGTTTATATGTTTGGAAGGTTTATATATTAGGAACTGGTCATGTTTTACATGTATAAGGGTCATTGATAGTAAAGTATTTCTACATTATTAATATTTATTCCATGTATTGTGTATAATTTACATGAAAAATAAATTTATATAAATTATCATAACAGATTTTCTTATGTAAAATGAAGATACAAGGTGGACACAAGGAGGGCATTTGCTACTTGCTTTACTTGTAGTGGAGAGGACTTTCTAATCTTTTGTGTGATTTCTCCCCACCAGAACCCATCAGGCTTTGCTTTGGTCTCTTTTGAGTTATGTAGGAATTTGAGAAGAGGTTCTGAAAATGCGAACTTGACTCCTCACAGAGAACTGAGAGTTCACTGCTTTGGCCTCTGCTCACCTCTAATTTTGCACCTTGGCCAGTGAGATGATTATCAAGACTCCATGACTAATTGCAGAGAAAAGTTCTGTCAGACAGGCATTCTTAAATGTTTCTTCCCCTTTCAAACAAACTTAGAATGAAAAAATTAAAGCATGGTGAATCCAATAAAACATACAAATGAAACTACTTCCAAATAATAAACTCCTTGGTCCTACAATATCATAGAGCCCCCAAAATTAAATTGGTCATGTATTTCAATGTCTTGTTTTAGTGAAAAGATACGTAATTTCCTGTGTAAATGAGGAGGATTAATTATATAAGCTAAATAATAAACTTGTTTCTGCTCTTCTTTCTTCTTCCTCTCATCTTTACTTATTTACCTATTTTTTGTTTACCTATACTTATATATTTATTTACTCTTTATTTATTCATTTATTTATTTACTCTTTACTTATTTAACTATTTACCTGTTTATTTCTCTTGACTTATTTTCTTAGTTTCCATCTTCTTTTTTATTCTTTTTGTTTTAGTTCTGGCATAAACTACGAGTTTACTAAGTGTTGGGGTCATAACTTTATATTTCTGCATAAATTGATTATCTTGATTGAGTCATTTATGTACTTCTTTTTTTTTTTGCTTTTTGGGTCACACCCAGTGGTGCTCAGGGGATACTCCTGGGTCGTGCACTCAGGAATTACTCCAGACGGTGCTCGGGGTACCACATGGGATCCTGGAAATCAAACCGGGTTGGCTGCGTGCAAGGCAAATGCCCTGCCCACTGTGCTATCACTCCAGCCCCATATATGTACTTCTTAAGTTAATATATGAAAGGTAAAATAGCACAGCGGTAGGGCATTTGCCTTGCAAGCAGCCAACATGGCCGACCCGAGTTCGATTCCTCCGCCCCTCTCGGAGAGCCCGGCAAGCTACCGAGAGTATCTCGCCCGCACGGCAGAGCCTGGCAAGCTCCCCGTGACGTATTCGATATGCCAAACACAGTAACAACAAAGTCTCCAATGGAGATGTTACTGGGCCCGCTAGAGCAATCGATGATCAACGGGAGGGCCTTTACTACTACTACTATTTAACAAAAATCATATGTTCTTGCTTTTTTTTTTGAAGGAAACATTTGATTGCTCAGAATACGGAAATGGATCTTGCCCTGAAAATGAAAGGCCACTGGGTGTCCGAGCTGCAATGTATTCATTTATGTCAGGAGCTATATTCATCACGGTGTTTGGCAATCTTGCCATGATAATTTCCATTGCTTACTTTAAACAGCTTCACACACCAACCAACTTCCTCATCCTCTCCATGGCAGTCACTGATTTTCTCCTGGGCTTCACCATTATGCCTTACAGCATGATCAGATCAGTGGAGAATTGCTGGTATTTTGGGCTCACATTTTGCAAGATTCATTATAGTTTTGATCTGATGCTTAGCATAACATCCATCTTCCATCTTTGCTCTGTGGCCATTGATAGATTTTATGCTATCTGCTACCCTTTACGCTACTCCACAAAAATGACGATTCCAGTCATTAAAAGATTGCTGCTTCTCTGTTGGTCTGTCCCTGGAACATTTGCCTTTGGGGTGGTCTTCTCAGAGGCCTACGCTGAGGGCATAGAGGGTTACAATCTAATGGTTGCTTGCTCCAGCTCCTGCCCAGTGATGTTCAACAAACTCTGGGGAACCACCTTGTTTATGGCAGGTTTCTTCACTCCTGGATCGGTGATGGTGGGAATTTATGGCAAAATATTCTCAGTGTCCAGAAAGCATGCCCGTGCAATCAATACCCTGTCAGAAAATCAAAACAATCAAATGAGAAAAGACAAAAAAGCGGCCAAGACATTAGGAATAGTGATGGGTGTTTTCTTAATATGTTGGTTTCCCTGTTTCTTCACCATTTTGTTGGATCCCTTTTTGAACTTCTCTACTCCGGTAGTTTTGTTTGATGCTTTGACATGGTTTGGCTATTTTAATTCCACCTGTAATCCTTTAATCTATGGTTTTTTCTATCCCTGGTTTCGCAGAGCCCTTAAGTACATTTTGCTAGGCAAAATTTTCAGCTCACATTTCCATAATACTAATTTGTTTACTCAAAAAGAAACTGAATAGACTCATTCTGTATGATTGAGTTGAAGCAAAAGAATTTGAACTTAGAAAACTGAAGTCATTTCAAATAATTGTATGTTTGTGCGCTATCTTGGCTACAACAGAAAGCTCTTGTTTCTAAACCTTGAGGTCCAAACTCCTTTAGATACAAATTAATTAGAGGCAAAGTAATAAGAGGAAATAAAGCCAAGGAAATATATGTAAAAGCCAGATAGGGAATGAAGAAGGCATAGAATTTATAAGGTTTTTGAAAGAAATCAAGAATTTATAAGGTTTTTGAAAGAAGCCGAGTCTAACAATTTCCCTAGTTTTTCTTTCATCACACATAGACTTTCTCTTTAGGTGTCTTTTCCCTTGGTGCCTGACTAGGTGAATTTTCTAAATGCCAACATGAGATTATATCAGTAGGTAAGTAGAATTAAAAAAAATCGCCAGGAATTAGTCATTTGTTAGCTAAGAGTTAAGCCTTCGATGATTTTACTTTTTGAGATGATATGCTCTCTAAATGAAAAAGAAAATTGAAAACTGACTGATGTCACGGAGTTTGTCAATATTTTCATTCATATAACATCTTAATCAAAGAGTTTGGTGATTTTCTATTTTTTATCAGAACATTCTATTCAAGTTGATATTTTCCTTTCTTCTTTAGTCCCTTCCATGTTTTGCATTGCTTAGTGGGTGACTGTTACTAGATGTAAAAATATATACAAAAGAAGGGTGTTTTGATATTCTGTCCCTTTTGCTTAATATTCATGCACATAAATTTTAAATTATAAAGCAGTTGGAGGAGGAAACAAGGACCTAAGCTGTTATTTATTTTAGTCTTAGGGATCTCCTTGTTATTCGGTTTCTTTTAAAGTGTAAGTTGACACCTATTAATAACCAGTGAAATTGCTGTACTGGTCAGTAACCAGTCGTAAAAGTTTAACACCTGGCCTGAAAAGAGAAGAATGAAGTATGGAGGTCAAGTGACTATGTATGATTCCAGTATGCTACTGGCTGCAAGTAACATTCTTAAATGAACATCAAACTAGAAGAAAATCTCAGAATACGTCACTTTCATTGAGGGTAAATACAGCCATGTTAAGTTTTCATTTTAGTTTTCTGTATATGTGTGTCATGCTCTTTGCTTTATGTAGGGGATATGTTTCACGGAAGTAAGTGCTTGATTTTTAAATTCATATTAATGAATAAGAACAATCACTATTAGCAATGAATATTATTTCTCTTTGTGGGGAGTGCTCATAATGCACCCAATTGCTTTGGTTTTAGTTCACTCCATAGACCATTATTAAATGGTGCACATTCAATGCAGCAATAGTACTGGAAAAAAAGCAGGTAGTCTTGATTACATTGTATAACTGAAACCCAAGCACAAAAATTTGTAAGTCTACAACTGTATACCTCATGGTGTCTCACTAATAAAAATTTAAAAAAATAATAAAAAAATAAAACAAAACAAAACAAAAAAATATTAAAATGAGGCTTTTCCAATAAAAGGGGAATATCCTGAAAAAAAAAATATGAACCTAACACCTGTTGGCTACTTATTTTTTAGCCTTTGACTCTCCTTGCACCCTTACTGGCTGTTGGTGAGCTGATTCTTCCATGTCAACTGTAGAGTAAAGGCAGTAGAGTGAATCTCCTTTGAAATAGCAGGAGATACCTACAAAATAAGAAGAAAATTGATTTCCCACAAAGTAATTAAAGTGAAGGGCTTTTATGAGAGTTAATGTGGTATGCTGGTTGTTATTGAGTCTTGGCAAATCAACTGGAATGTGCTATTTATGGTGTTTTAGTATATAAATATACAATAAAGACTTTTGGTTTCTGTGTTATTGTATGGAAAGGACAGATTTTCTTTACCTTACTGTAGTGGAGAATTATTTTGAATTTTTATTGAATTGTCCTCCCATTCATAATGTGACTTTAATCAACATTAAATATTTTGTTGAAGGTTACTTGTTGGCACTTGTTTGTTGAAAAGAAGTCTATGACTTTTTACAAAATAGAATATTGATGCTTAAGGTAGGGCTTATTGTTCATTCTGTTATTACTGAAGAAGAAAATGTTGGTTTTCTGTGAGCCATTAAGTTTCTTATGATGCTTATCTCTTCCTATTAGAATCTTATCATATTTTAATTTTGATTTTTTCTTTTTGAGTATATTATCGTTTTTTAAAATCACAATTCCTTTGCCCTGCCACAGAGGCAGGGTGGGATGGGGGGATAGGGGGTGGGAGGGATACTGCGATCCGTGGTGGTGGGAAATGGGCACTGGTGGAGGGATGGGTATTTGATCATTGTATAATTGAAACCCAAGCACAAAAATTTGTAAGTCTACAACTGTACCTCATGATGTCTCACTAATGAAAAAAAAGAAAGAAAGACAAGGCTTGATTTTATCAAGGAGTAAATGTAATAAAAAAGAGCACTTTTGCTTAAAAAAATGTAAGCTTTCTTTATAATAAATTAACCTCAGCAACTCCTTGGGTATGAGATTGCAGACATTCCCATCTGTATTTCTTCAGAGAATTGACATAGTATTTAAATTATTTGTTCTACTTGAAAAGTACATTAATACTTCATTGTGAAAACAAATACTTCTTACTTCATATCAAACTCCAGGAAGTCTCTAATTACTGCAAACCTATGATAGTTGCACTATGTGCAAACACTCAGCTCTTAGACATTTGCTTTATTCTGTTCTCTTAAGCACCATGGTTGACATATGAATTGTCCTGCTTCCTTAAATTACTTCCATAAAACCTGACTCTACCTTCAAGAATTTTTTGTTTATCAAAAACAATACTGTGTATCTATTTTTTCTATCTTGTCCCATTTCTACGCTGTTTACTTAAGATGTTAACAATTCTCTGTGTGTGTCCATTTGTCTGTCCAGATAAATATTGTACTCTGCCCTTTGTCAAGAAAGATTAAAGATCTTACACTAGAAAAAAAAAATCACAATTCCTTCATATAGGCCTTCTGTCAAGTTCTGCTCACTTGTCCCATTTATTTTAAAATAAAATTTTATTTTCACCTTTTTTATAACTTACACCCCCCTCCCCGATTTCAAAACGTAGTATTCATCCTATCTTGTTTGTTGCTATAAAAAAGCAATTCATCTTCTGCTTTATTTTTTGCCCTCCACCATCTCTGCTCCCAATCCTAGAATTTTACAGAATATTTCTTTTTTTTTTTTAAATTTTTATTAGTGAAACACCATGAGGCACAGTTGTAGATTTACAATTTTTTGTGCTTGGGTTTCGATTATACAATGATCAAATACCCATCCCTCCACCAGTACCCATTTTTCAGCACCATGGATCCCAGTATCCCTCCCATCCCCATCCCCCTCATCACATCCTGCCTCTGTGGCAGGGCATTCCCCCCTGTTCCCTCTCTCCTTTTGGGTGTTGTGGTCTGCAAAAGAGGCATTGAGTGGCAATCATGTTCAGTCCATAGTCTACCTTCAACATGCATCTCCCCTCCTGGGAGGATCCTCCAAACACCCTTTATTTGGTGCTCCCTTCTCTATCTGAGCTGCCCTTTCCCCTAGAATGCCCGGCTGGCCTCTAAGCTATGGAGTAATCCTCCTGGTGCTGATCTCAGCTATTACAGAATATTTCTTATAGAAACTTACAAATGAGAAGCCTCAACGGAGGACATTAAATTTCTAATTTAGAGTTCAGTGTTTACTAGTTTTTTGCTTTTTATTTTTTAAGATTTGTTACACTATGACTTTTTCTCTTTTCGCACATAGGTTTAGTTGAACTAATACAAATTACTCTACTACTGTAGTAAAAATAAATCACCCCAAATTCTCATTAAGAAATCAAAATATAAACACATACCTTTTATGACCAGACAATTATTTTTCTTTTTTAAAAAGTCTAAATTTAGTTTTGCTTGCTTGTCTATGCATTTTTATTACTACTTTTGCTCTGGAATGTTTGTTGAGACTCTGTGATTTACAAAATTGTTCATAATAGAGTTACAGGTATACAGCATTACAACACCAATTCCACCACCAATGTCTCTTATCCTTCACCAATATCCTCATTTTTCTTCCCACCCTTTAGCCTACCCTCTTGGCAGGCATATAATAAATTTATTTCATATTAAGTATTCTAAGAAAACATAAAGGAATGTCAAATAGAATTACCAGAAAGTAAATCAATAAAACTCAATTTGTGATGATGAAAAAACACTGGGGTAGTATTCAAGAAGGTTTTATCAAGTTAAAATATATAAAGCATGATTCTTAAAAATAAATAAAAAATATAAATATTGTTGATTGAACAATAATCATACATCTAAAATTTTGATCTTTAAATTGATATACTTAAGAAAATCACAGAATTAATATGCAATATTCCTTCATGGTACTGTAGTACAGACATACTTTTGAAATAATTAATAGTAATAAAACTCTGGTTTTATAAAGAATAATGACTGATTATTTAAGTGAATATTGATTTTTCTCTGCCACAATTAGAGTAGGCAATACTATCCAATGCATTAACTGAACAGTAAAAGTCTTTCAACAAATAAACCAATGCAGTGTGGATTATCTAGAGCTTCATGTGAGATAATTTTCTTTCAAATATCTTAGGTGAGAATAAATTTGAAATTTCCCAAATTGGCTATGTTCCATCTGTGTATTTTTGTTTTTGTTTATTTTTTCTTTTTGAATCACACCTAGCAATGCTCGGGGGTCACTTCTGGCTCTGCACTCAGGAATTACTCCTGGCCGTGCTCAGAGGACAATATGGGATGCTGAGAATTGGAATTGAACGCGGCCCAGTCACGTGCAAGGTAAACTCCTTACCTGCTGTGCTATCGCTCCAGCCCCTATCTGTGTATTTTTTTTTTTTTTGCTTTTTGGGTCACACCCGGCGATGCTCAGGGGTTACTCCTGGCTTTGCACTCAGGAATTACTCCTGGTGGTACTCAAGGGACCATATGGGATGCTGGGTATCGATCCCGGGTCGGCCGCTTGCAAGGCAAACACCCGACCCACTGTGCTATCGCTCCAGCCCCATATCTGTGTAATTTTAATACACTGAATTTCATAACTTGTCTTCCCAAAATGAAGTCCAAACGACCACAAAGCTATTTTTATTTGGAAAAGAAAATGTAAAAGCAATCTGGAAATTAAAAATACATAGACTATTTCCATGTCCCCCAGGAAAAATGTCAAAAGAGCAATTCTATTGGGATTCTTGTAGATGTTCTTTTGGAGCTCAAGAATTTCATTTCTTTACTCCAGGTCTCCTGAGAACAAATGCAAACTTTTATAAATCGGGTAATTCAAACCTTGACACTACTCCTTTCAGAATTTCTTGACCTCACACCAACAGAAACTCTGGTAAAAACAAGTAATGACTCACAATTAACTTTTCAAGAAAGGGAAAGTACTGGCTCAATGTAAAGAGATGAAAATGCACATATTGACCTTTCAAAAAAATTGATGGCTCAAACCCTTCTTCAAAAATAAATGAACCGTGTTAAATAAATTTTATAGAGAACTAGAAATTTTTGCAAATAGACTTCAAAAGAGAGGTAAGCTTTTATTTTTTCTAGTTACACAATCATAATAAGTTTAAATGAAAGAAGGTCTCAAATTTTTTATCAAAATTTGTTTGACAAGACTTAGAAGATTTTATACAGCATCATAGTAAGGTAAAAATTATACAAACTATGCAAAACATGATAAAATAATTGCATGGTACTGCTGCAATTCAATCATTTAAAATATACTTTGATATTAGATCTCAATAAAATATTACTATATACTATGTAATCTGCTGTCAGATGCTACATTTTAAATCTTTTGATATTTTTCTTCTTATGGGAAGATTTTACTCACCAGTTGTTTGCTGATTGCTCTTCAAAATTACTCATGCATTTCAGACTCAAAGAATGTGATAACTATTTTAAATTTGTCATGGAATTATATACAAACTACTTTAGATATAATACTTATAGATAAAGTTATTTGCATGTGGTAAATTTTCAGTGCTGTGTCTGTTAGCTTACTTATTACCATTATTGAAATAACTTCCAGGCACTTTGTGATTGTAAACTATGAAGATGGTGTTACCATCTCCCTTTTCTTCTGCGAGCCTGGCAGTCATGCCCATGAAGTGCCAAATAAGTGCCAAATAAGCTCATTAACTGGCCATGATCCAGACTCATAAATATATCTTGAAAGAGATCAACAAATTGCAAAGATGGTGAAAAAATCAAACCCGGGTCAGTCGGGTCGGCCATGTGCAAGGCAAACACCCTATCCATTATGCTATCGCTCCAGCCCAATGAGCAATAAAAAATAAATTATTAGAGCTGGCTATTAGGGGACGGCTTGAGTGGTGGTTGGGAAAATTGGAAATAATGGTGGTGGGAAGGTGCAATGGTGGTGGAATTGGTGTTAAAATATTCAATGCATCAAATCGTCATGAACAACTTTATGAAAAAACTAATTTTTTAAAAGATTCATGGTAGTTCATATTAGACATTAGAGAATAAAAGAACCAATTCAATGAATTTTTTATAAATTGATACATTTTCTTTTATAATATACTAAATATAACTGGATTCCGCACCAGGCTGTTTTCACTCAGAGCCCTTCCAGCTCCAAGGAACCTAGTCTCGAGCACCGACCTCCACTACCCTACCACTGACATGCTCCAGGCCACTTTCCAGACACATTATAAGATACTTCCTACCCACTTTCCATAATTACCATACCATGTTTGATGGAGTTCAGACAGTGTGCAGCAAATCATAGAGAGAAATATATATATATTTCTTGGAGATATATATATATATATATATATATATATATATATATATATATATATCAGAGAGCCCAGCAAGCTACTGAGAGTATCCCGCCCGCACAGGCAGAGCCTGGGAAGCTCCCCGTGGCATATTCGATATGCCAAAAGCAGTAACTATAACAGGTCTCATTCCCCTGATCCTAAAAGAGCCACCAGTCATTGGGAAAGATGAGTAAGGACAGGCTGCTAAAATCTCAGAGCTGGGACAAATAAAGACGTTACTGGAAACCACTCAAATAAATTGACGAACAACTGGATGACAGTGATACAGTGAAATATAACTCAGCCACATTTATAGTAAGACACAAAATTTAAAGTTATACTGACATTCTGTTTTATTTAACAAGTTTAATTAAAATCATTTGCGCAAATTTGTTTTTCAGATGAACTTTGTTCTTAGATAAAGAATATTTTTTGAACATTGAAAACATTTAAATTTCAGATTTTGTAGTTTAAGATGGGCTAGAGCAATAGCACAGCAGGTAGGGCATTTGCCTTGAATGCGGCTGACCTGACCAACCCGAGTTCGATTCCTCCACCTTTAATTCCTCCGTCCCTCTCAGAGAGCCTGGCAAGCTACCGAGAGTATCCTGCCCACAAGGCAGAGTCTGGCAAGCTCCCGATGGTCTATTCGATATGCCAAAAACAGTTACAAGAAGTCTCACAATGTTACTGGACCCGCTCGAGCAAATTGATAAACAACGGGAGTACAGTGACAGTAGTTTAAGATCAATTTTAATAGATTAAATTTTAATAATTTTCTGATTTGTTGCAAGAAAATTGATGGAGTAGTCATTGTTGGTGCTTGTTCAACTTTTTTAAATTAGCCTTGTTTCTTGTTTTTTTTTTTACTTTTTTATTGAATGACTTACAAACCTGTTATGATCAGATTTCAGTCATACAGTGTTCCAACACCCATCCCTCCACCAGTGTACATTTCCCAGCACCAGTGTCCCTAGGTTCCCTCTGTCACCCCAACCCCACCCCTGCCTGTCTCTATGGCAGACACTTTTCTTCTCTCTCTCTGTCTCTCTGTGTCTTTCTCTGTCTCACTCTGTCTCTCTGTCTCTCTCTGTCTCTGTCTCTGTCTCTGTCTCCCCTCCCCTTTGGGGCATTATGGTTTGCCGTATTTATACTAAAAGGTTATCAGGAATGTCCCTTTACCTACCTTTAATCCTCAGCTATTGTTCAGCATGATCATTCCCATACTGGTCTCTTCTCTACCTTACCTACACTCAGCTCCACACACACCTGTGGTGAGTTTCAACCATTGACCAGTCCTCCTAACCCTTCTTTTCCCTGGCCATGGATATTAGTCTTCTACATATATATATTAATTTGCAGCACATACAAATTTATATATAAAAATATATTTTTATATATCACTGTCATCCCGTAGTTCATTGATTTACTTGAGCAAGTGCCAGTAACGTCTCCATTCATCCCAGTCCTGATATTTTAGCAGCCTCTCCTTACCCATCTTTCCCAATTCTGCTGTATTGGAGGATATTTCAGGGTCAGGGAAATGAAACCTGTTATTGTTACTATTTTTGGCATATCGAATATGCCACAAGGAGCTTGCCAGGCTGGAAACTCTTCGTAGGTTGTCGGGCTCTCCGAGAGGCATATATATATATGCATTTATATATATTCATTCATTTAGTAAATTCCCATCATAGCCAGAAAAAATGCATTTTGTGCCAATTGGGGTGGGGGTGGGGGATAGGTGGGTTTCAGGCCACACGAAGCAATGTTCAGGAATTACTTCAGACTCTGCACTCAAAATTATTCCTGGTAGTGCTTAGAGGCCCTTATGGGATGCTGAGGATTGAACCCAGGTTGGCCATGTGCAAGGCAAGCACCCTACCCGTTGTACTATGGCTCCGATCCCATTTTTCCCAATTTTACTAATAATAAATACATGGGAAGTAAGAAAGTCTAATGTGAAGGTCTGGGCTTTGCACTCATTTTCTTATGCATTTATTCACTAAACATCAATGAAAATCCAAGAGGTCCAAGTACTAACAAAGAAGAAAAGAGAAAAATCTCTCATTGAGCTTTGTTATCTATAAGAAGGGAAACAGTAACTGAAAATAATAAATATATGACATAAGCTATCGGGAGAAAAAGCTACTACACAGGGTTAGGTGAAGCTGAGGATGAAAAGTATAATTTTAAACAGAGAATTTACCTAGGAGATGACATTTACATAAAAACTTCAAGCAAGTCAAGTAGTCAGCCAAGGTGTGCTGGGGAAAACCGCACCCAAAATAGAGAGAGAGACAGCGCCATCTTACAGCACACAGCAACAAAGAAGAAAACCGGCTGGAGGGCCCCACAGCTCCTGAAGATTGCTCCAGGTCCTAAACAGAGCCGATATCACCGGGAGGTCCCAGATGGGGTAGGTGCTGCATCCCGCCTTCTCCAGATGGAACCCCGGTGACCTTGAGCCTGCAAGCAAGTACCAGGACATTTTTTCCAAACCGTGCAGCATCTCCTTATACACAAAGTGATCAATGGAAAGTAAATCATCCAACGTTTCTCCCTGAAAATCAGAGTTAACTCTTTTGCAAACCACAACACCCAAAAGGACAGAGACAACAGAGGGTAACGCCCTGCCACAGAGGCAGGGTGGGATGGGGTGGGGGTGGGGGTGGGAGGGATACTGGGATCCGTGGTGGTGGGGAATGGGCACTGGTGGAGGGATGGGTATTCGAAATAAGTTTAAAAAAAAAAAAGAGGGAGAGCAAGTGCAAAGGTACTTCGACAGAAGGTAGTGTAGTATGGAAATGAATTCAAGCCCCTGGAGACATAGGCTAGAGGGATAGTAGAGCAGGTACGGCGCTTCCCTTCCATAGCGGGAACCCGGGGTCGATTCATGGTATTCCATATAGTCCCCAGAGCCCTGCCAGGAGCAATTCTTGAGTTCACAACCAAGAGTAATCCCCAAGCATCACTAGTTGTGGTCCCAGAACAAAGAGAAAATAAATAATAATAATAATAATAATAATAATAATAATAAAGTGGCTGAGACAGGCCAGAGAATAAGGGCAGTGGATCAGGGAGCAAGGGATGGTGGACCAGTCTGAGCCTTGTGGAACTTGAAAAAGTCTCTGGCATAAAATCACATCTTTACTGTTTACCAGGAGACAATGGACAAGAAACTTGCTTCTCTGAGCATTAGTTCCCTGATCTGTAAAACTGAGGACACACTGCTTCTTAGAGTATATATATATATTTACCGCAAATAAATTTAACCTTGTTTCTTAAAGAAGCTCTTTCAAATAACAAACATACTATGAATAGGCATTCAAAATTGCTGTGAGTTTGGGAGATTAGTTTGAGCTTTTTGTACTTTCTTCAGAAGTAATCTAGTTAGCTAATATGTTTTGAGCTTTAGCCTTAAATTGTTGGAATCGTGGTTTAATCAGAACTTAGAGGAGAAGAAGAAAACACATTGATTATAGTTAAGCTTCAAACTTGTATTAAAATTAAAGAACTTGAAATTTTGTTGCTTATTCCATTGGATTTGATTAGTACACCAAAAAAGAATAACACTATTTGCTTTTATCTTTGCAATGCTTCTTATCTGATGCTTTTAATTTTTATTTATTTATTTATTTATTTTTGCTTTTTGGGTCACACCGGACGATGCACAGGAGTTACTCCTGGCTCTGCGCTCAGGAATTACCCCTGGCGGTGCTCAGGGGACCATATGGGATGCTGGGAATTGAACCCGGGTCGGCCGCGTGGAAGGCAAATGCCCTACCCACTGTGCTACTGCTCCAGCCCTCTGATGTTTTTTAAAACCAATATGCACATAGGTAGCAATAATGATTTCAAGTTCTTGCCCCAGATTTTTAGGTTCAAGTGGAAGGGAAATATATATTATAGACATGGTGACGCTTGTATTAGTTGGAGGCTTTAGATATCATGTGAAAATATTTGCCTCTTCTGTAGGAAATTGATGTAAGATTACACATTCTATGGCATCTATGCGACATTCATATTTCAATTCTTTGAAAATTATGTTTATAATGCAGAGTTTCTGTTAGGCTACTTCTTCCTTTTTCTGAAATTAATATTTCAGAATTAATATTTCCTGCTCCTTGAAAATTCTGATCAATAATCTCTAGCTCAGTGATATAATCTTACACCGAGAATATGATTTTATGAAATGTACCTGACTAGAGCATGATTGCTTTTTATTCAGCTTGAAATTGAAACTTAATGAAAACAGAAAATGAGCCAAAAAGCAACCACTATTCTTATAACATATTTAAATCACCAATAATGGAAATGAATTAATAACAGGTGTCATTGAACTTCATTGTACTACTAGAAGCTGAAATTTTCTGGAAATATTTTATGAAGAGAAGACACATTTACTCCTCCTTCTAGAAAGGAATTTGAAGAGATAAGGCACTATGAATCTAATTTATATTCCTGAAGGTCTATCCAGTTGTCCAAAATTTGAAAATAAATCCTGTCCTCCCACCAACTGACTTTTTCACATCCGAGTGATAATGTATTAAGTTATGACTGGAGCCATGGTTATCTTTATCCTTGGAAACTTGGTTATAATAATTTCTATATCACATTTAAAACAGCTTCACTCTCCAAATTTTCTGGTTTTCTCTATGGCAATGACTGATTTTCTGCTGGGGTTTTCCATTACGCTATATAGTATGGTGTAATCAGTAGAGAGCTGTTGGTAGTTTGGGGATGACTTCTGTAAATTCCATGCCATAATATTACTTAGGGGAATTATAAAAGTCTGGTGATAAATATCCTAAAATGACAACTCATAACATCTAAAATACTAAAAATTAGAAATATCCAAAGATTGCTTTTAAACGTGCCACAAATTATATTAGAATTCTTTGACTTGCATCATCATTTCTGTTATGAAGATAATTTTTAGATCTTTTCTGTTGGTAAAAATGTCTTAAGTTAAATAAAAATTGAATAATAGAAAATTTGAGTTTTAAAATTTATATTTTTAGAAAGAAGAACAGGGACCAGAGAACTATTACATTTCCCCTGCAGACAACTGAACCTGGTGTAATCTCTAACACCCCATATTGTTCTTCTACAACCGCCAGACATGTGCATAAACAACCTGTATATCCGTATTGCTCTTACAATTCTTAAAACTCAGTCAAGCATTCCCAGACTGTTCTGTAACTGATTATTTGATTTAACATCATGGAGCAAAGATTATTCTGTAACAAGAAATATATATGCTTAAATTTTTTACGGATACTTATAGAGGTTCTGGCTTGGAATGGGGCATAAAATTTCTTAAAATTAACATTTTTGAAATAAAAGATATTCAAAGAGAACATGAACCAGAAAAATAGCACATTTGCATTGCACACAATTGACCCTGTTTAATCCCTAGTACCCCATGTGCTACTTTGAGAACCACCAGGAATTATCTCTGAGCACAGAGCCAGAAGTAAGCCCCAAACACCACTCCCAGTGAATCTTTGGCCTGACAGTGCAGGACAGATCGATCTAAGACCCCACACATGGAAATGTGCAGAGCTGTGCTGGGGGCACCAGGGTTATACTCAGATATGCTTGAGGAGACATAAGGTGCCAGGAATTTAACATGGGGTCTCACATATATGAGGCATGTTCAACCCCACTAATGCTATCTCTCTGGCCCAATATAACTAGAGGCTTCAGCTGGATAACTCTTATCAGTGCCCAGGGCTTATGCCCAGCTCTGTGCTAAGGTCAGTTTTGATGGGATTCAAGAGTCCATATCTGGTGCCTGGTGAGAACATGGAAAGTCAGATGATGGGCAAGTACCCTATATAATGTACTATCTCTTAGGCCCCCACATTTAAAAAAAATAAATAGTTATTCACATTTTTCTTTTGCTTAACAAACATATTTATGTTCACATATGTGCATATTTGTTTCTTGGTTCCTTGGTTGCAGTAACTTTTTTCCTGTGAATATCTTGGTCATTTGAAGTTTGAATTTACTTTCAATGATCACACTATTCAGGTAACTATTTAGGATGTTTTCTTGTAGCACACAGTGATAAGCTACAATTAAATGTCATTTAATTGAGATTAAGCTGTAGCACTGTAGCACTGTCCTCTCGTTGTTCATCGATTTGCTTGAGCGGGCCCAGTAACGTCTCCATTATTGTTACGGTGTTTGGCATATTGAATACTTCACGGGTAGCTTGCCAGGCTTTGCTGTGTGGGTGAGATATTCTCGGTAGCTTGCCAAGCTATCCAAGAGGGGTGCAGGAATTGAACCCGGCTCGCAGCTGGACTGGCACACAAGGCAAACACCCTACCACTGTGCTATTGCTCCAACTCTGAGATTAAGCTACAATTACAAATTCATATCCTGGTAAATCTAAATGTACTGCATTGCAGTGTACTGCACTGTACTCCCGTTGTTCATTGATTTGCTGGAGCAGGCACCCGTAACTTCTCACAACAAATTGTGAGACTTGTTGCTACTGTTTTTGGCATATCAAATACGTAATGAGTAGCTTTCAGGCTTTGCCATGCAGACCAGATACTCTTCGCCCAAGACGGGTGGAGGAATCAAATCCGGGTTGGCTGCGTGCAAGGCAAACGCCCTACCTCTCAAAGGAGCACATGGGGTGCTAGGGATTAAACAGGGTCAATTGTGTGCAATGCAAATGTGCTATTTTTCTGGTTCATGTTCTCTTTAAATATCTTTTATTTCAAAAATGTTAATTTTAAGAAATTTTATGCCCCATTCCAAGCCAGAACCTCTATAAGTATCCGTAAAAAATTTAAGCATATATATTTCTTGCTACAGCTATTGCTCCAACCCAAATCTAAATGTAGTGAAAGAAATTTTAATTCTTTCTTTTTGCTTTTTTTTTGGGGGGGTCACACCTAGCAATGGGTTACTCCTGGCTTTGCACTCAGTACTTACTCCTGGCGGTGCTCAGGGAGCCATATGGGATGCTGGGAATTAAACCCAGGTTGGCCACATGCAGGGCAAACGCCCTACCCACTCTACTATTGCTCCAGCCCCAAGAAATTTTAATTCTTAACAATTTACTCGTGTTCATTTCAATTATTCTAATTTGCACTTTATTTAATATCACTTTATTAATTTTTGTGAATGAGCAGCTAAAGGTAATCTCCTTGTAATACTACAAAGAGAAAATAAAATTTTATGTCAAAAAGCATTCATTTGTTTTCCTCTTGCAAAGTAAGGGCCTATTTTTAGTAAAAATAAGTCTTGGGACTCCACAGAAAGAGAAGGACAGACATAAAATGACTGCATTCATTTGTGAAATATAAAATAACATAATATGAGACTGACACCCAAGGAAAGTAGAAACAAGAGCCAGGAATATTGTTCCATAGTTCATGAGCTGGAGGACAATAGAGCAGGGATCATTGAGTCAATGATGGTTAGAGGAATCTTTCAAGATGGGAGATGTGTACTGAAAGTAGATAAAGGACCAAATGTGATGGCCTCTCAATATCTATATTGCAAACCATAATGTTTCAAAGTAGAGAAAGAGTATGGGGGAAATTTTCTGCTATAGAGACAAGGGGGAGGGTTGGAATTGAGGTGGATACTAGGAACATTGCTGGTGGAAAATGTGCACTGCTGGTGGGATGGGTCTTCAGTCATTGTATAACTGAAACTCAAACATGAAAGCATTGTAACTGTATCTCACTGTGATTCAATAAAACAAAAAATCTTGGGACTCCAGATATCAGAAGGACTGGGACAGAGGACTAAATCAAAGGAGGTTCACTATAGTACCTGGGGAGTCTTTATGTTTCATGAAATTACTGTGTCACATATTTATTGTATAAATACTCAAGTTTAGAAGACATCCAAGTCAATAATTAATTCATTATTATGTTGTGTTGCTTTGACATGATAAAACAGTTTCTGTAAACCACTTAAAGTTTCATTAGGTGTAGAATTGAAGTTTGGAAGAACCACAGGGTTACAATAAAAGTTTTTACTTTTAATTGATTTGAAACACAGTTCCTATTGCTTTTTTTTGTTTGTTTGAGAATTTTATCTGGAAAAGTATAGATAAAAGAATTGCAGGACCCAGGAGAAAGCTTTAGTGATTGAGCAAATGCCTAGCAAGTATAGAACCCTAAATTTGATTCTGGAACAGCTTATCAAACCCTGTCCCCACCTCAGAATAGCCAAGTGAGTCTTGGAAGTTCTGGAAGGCAGCACAGCATAGGCCTGAACAATAAATTCTCAAGAGGGGACCTTTGGGTGGCTTAACCAGGGTGTGGTTCCTATATAAAAAAATTCTTGAAGGGTCTGGAGCTAGCTTGACAGCAGAATGCCAATACGAGATGAAAGTGAGGCTGTAAATTCATTCCTCAGTTCCAACTAACATAGTTGAGGTACAATCTCAGCATCTCAGTGTTTGGGCTTCCTGGTGTTCATGTAAAGTGACCCCTGAAGAACAATGTATGTAAGATAGAGTGTGTGCTCCACAACCAACAGTGTGAGATCCCAGGTCTTTGCAGAAACAGTAAGAAAAGAAATGAGGATAGGAAATTTAGGGCAAAAGAAGTCAATGATTGGACATGATAACAAAAGGAAAAGATATTATAAGATTCCAGTTTTCATTGGGGATCAAAGAATTCCTTATTTGAAAACTTGTCACATTTGGTAATAAGTAGGGTGAGTATTTGTTAACAATAAACAATTGTCTTCCTTTGATCCCTTGATTTCTTTTTTCATTCTTTTCTCCATGATTGACCTAGTATAGGGCTGGTTTGTTCACCTTAACTTCCTGATCTCAGGGATAAAAGCTTGATGCTGGTCCGCCCTCCCAGAGCCAAATCTCTGGTGATTCACAGTACACTAAGATTGTTAAAGGACACACCTGTCAAAACCTGTACACCAGTAATGCAGCCTCAAGAGGTGCATTTTGTGTATAAATAGTGGTGTCAACAAAGCAGAAAACAGTCTCCCTTAGAGGAACATGGGCTTTAGTATTTTTCTGCAGGAAGGTGAGATATAGAACATAATGCTTTTTCACATGATAAGAAATCTTGGCATAATAGAGAAGTAGCTTTTCAATAATTCCAACTTCAAGTGTCCTAATTATTTCTACAAATTAATTCTGTAAACACAACAGAAACACATTGAAAGAGGTAAAAGAAATCAGATTAATTTACTTGCTTATTTTATTTATATTCTTACCTGTTGAAAGGGACTAAACTGAAAATATGGATTTATAAATTAAATTTTGATCATTGAATAAAATAACTAAAATGATCAAAGACCTAGAGCAGATCTTTCTTGAATCTAACTCTCAGGTTATTTCTCATAACCAACACTTTATTGTGAGGGTAACCGTTAGCAAAGCAAGATAGAGTCATGATTTCACAGACAGAGCCCCAAATGGAGAGTGTTTGAATCAATTGTCCCTACTAAAGCAACAAAACTCATGCTTGATAGAGTTGATGGGACGTGACCTCTCCTGGCTTTTCAGCTTTATTTACAATGCCTTACTGACCTTCTAAAACATCTTCTTTCTGAAGGAGATATGTATTTTTTTTTACCAGTGGGCTAATAGAATTTTGACATCCAATACTTTAAGAAGAATTTTTATATTTCCTTAAAAATAGAAAGAATATTTGCAGTTTCAGGAAATGTTATTTTGTGAGCTTTGTGGCTGATTCTTTATCTTGTAATCTTTTCCAGTGCAGAACTAAATTAGATCTAAAAAGCAGTGCAATTCTTGATTCTTTCTAAAAATGCAGTAAAGGTTTCTTTTAAAAACTGTTGGCAAAAATGTAATAATCTCTATGTATTTTTGGGTGATAGCTTGAATACCATCATTTAGTATTTTTATGAAATTTTATTGATAAGGGATTGAGGTACACATAATAGTAGCAGGCCATGTAAATGTTAGATTTAAAATAAGGTTTAACTAATTAAATATGTATCTTTTGTATGATTATTCTCCAAAGGAAAACCCCCCCTTTCTTTAAAACTTTAAGTAGCAAACCACATCCTAGTTGCATTTAAATTTATGATTTTGTTGAAAAATTTCTGTTGAAAAACAGTAGGCCAGCAATCATATTTACATTTACTTGTTTTTGTGATTGTTGCTTTTTATGAGGTAGGCTCGTAATTTTCTTGACATTATCTTCACAATTCAATAGCACTAAAACAAATGTGTCTTTCTCTTTCTTGTGTATTTGTCTGGCACTTAAATGTTTCAATATTTAATTAACATGTAACCATGAATTAGAAAAATTAGCTAATACTATTTATTTATAATGACTGTTTCAAACTATTTTTAAGCTCAGTTCTTAAAAATAAATAATAAATGAGATTTGCCTGACAACTCTAGGATGTCCAATGTACAAACCCATGTAAGGATTATGCTTTCAAACTAAAATTTAAAACTTGAGAATTTTATAGTGAATTATTAAAGAGCCTATTAAGTTATATGTGAAATGCTTTGTCTATGAATCACTATAACTCTGTAGGTAATTTTGTGGTAATTGTCAGTTTCTTAAAGAAAAACCTTTAACGTTATAGAGGCATTTGAAGATTCACAATAGAAGGAAGCTAACAGGAAATATAAATTTAATTAACTTAAGTTTGTATTTAGGTGTTTAAAATTTTATTATGTTCAGTATCTTAGAACTTTGGAACTAAAGTGAGAAAGAATCAAATAAATCATGTGGTTCTCCAAAATTTACAGTCTGCAGTTCATAAATAATTGAGTAAGTCTTTTTATTTCTTAAATTCTACTTTCCTAGGTCTTTGCTCCTCAAACTAAAATTAATGTCATTATATTTAATTGTACCATTTAAATATATGTAAGAAAATGTGTTAACCTGAGAATAGAATTGATATGATCACAATAAACTATGTTATGTTGATTTACAATAATAAATATTAGAACTATTTTTGAATATACATTGTTGTGTACTATAATTACTATTTACAAAGATATTTACATTCTCATTGATATTTTTCCTAAGTAAATCTGTTGAGGATTGAGAAATGGCTTTTTTCCCAATGTACTGAATCATTTTAGTCTATTCTTCGGTAGAATTTATTTTCTACCTTTTCTATTATATCTCGCAAATGCTTCTCATTGGTTATCAAAATTACGCGCGCAATTTTTCATACTGGAAAAGCAAAATAAGTTCATGTAATACTGTCAGTCAGTCCTCTTCTCACATTTTAAAGGCAATAGAACAATATACATAAATTTATATTTTCAAGACAGAATACAATGCATATGTTTATATATTTTCAGTTTGTTGTTAATGCAAGACTTGAAATTTCTGAATGAGACTAAATCCACAAGAATTTCAATTAGAGATGGAATTGCTTTTGTTTGTTTGTTTGTTTTGTTTTTAGGACTATATCAAACAGCATTCAGGACTTATTCCTGCCTTTACAATCAAGAATCAATTCTAGAATAACATGGGTTACCAGCTAAGATTCCTAGATAGAACCTGGGTCAGCCATGTGTAAAGCAGGCAAGCTACTTGCTGTACTATTTCTTCAGACCATGTAACTGCTAATATCAAAGGATATCAGATATACAGATTAACCTTGGAGATATACCCCCTTATTTTACCAAAATTATTTATGTACAATTCTATGACTTTACCATAGATTTAATTTAGCATATATTAGTTTAAATTCTAAAAAAACATGTTACTAATAGAGAGATTTTATTAATTTAATTGTATGTTATAATTAGAAGGATTAGGAGTTGGAGAGATAACACTTCAGGTAGGATGTTTGTCTTGGATGTGGCTGACCTGGGTTCTATCCCCAGAACCTCATATGGTTCTCCAAGCCCTGCCGAGAATGATTCTTGAGCACAGAGCTGAAATAAGCCCTGAGCACCACCAGGTGAGCCCCCCCATTAAACAAATAGGAGGGTTGAAAGTATTTACAATACCCAAAGACTTTAAAAATAAACACAATTCTCAGATTCTTATTTTAAATTGTATAGTTACTAAATAATAGTTTTTATTGAGGAAATGCAGATGTTGTGTGAGAGCTGCCTGTTAGTGTAGTTTGATCATGCAGTTACTTGACTTTATTTAGATAGATTTAAGTGTTACTAAGATGCTGTGCAGCTGATAAGGGATAATCCTTAAAACTATTGAAGTTTCCAAACACCTTATGAAGAAGTGAAAGTCTTATTCCTCACCCCAAAGCTGTGATCCACATTACATACAGGTTTCAAGTAATGCCCAAGCACATTAAGTATGGAAAAAGTTGATGGTCATCAGTATATTCAGACTAAATCTGACAGTACCTGCTAGCTGGGATTGTGTGGAAACTGCCATGTCAAAACAAGTTTGTTACTCTCCTTTTTCATTTGCAGAAAGGAGAGGAAAACAATACTTTGACAAAGACACATTGTATCCTGAGGACAAAGACTATGAATACACCTGACCAATGGAGTCTCCCAGAAGTAGAGTTTTGCTTTGCCTCTGTTAACAATTCATGTCGTAGAAATATGAGGACTATGCTGAGTGTCAGTACTATGTACGTTGTGATGATTAGTGCTATTGTGATAACCATGCTGGGCAACATGTTTGTGATCATTTCCATCGCCCACTTCAAGCAGCTCCACTCCCCAACCAACTTCCTGATCCTCTCCATGGCCACCACTGACTTTCTTGTGAGCTGTGTAGTCATGCCCTTCAGTATGATCAGGTCCATCGAGTCCTGCTGGTATTTTGGGGACCTCTTTTGCAAACTGCACAGCAGTTTGGACATCATGCTCTGTACCACTTCCATTTTTCACCTGTGCTTCATCTCAGTGGACCGCTACTATGCTGTTTGTGACCCTTTGCATTATGTTACCAAAATCACCATCCCTGTTATAGAGGTCTGCCTGCTTATCAGTTGGATTGTTCCAATCTTTTTGGCCTATGTTCTGGTATTCTCAGAATTTAACTTAATTGGTGTCGAAGATCTTTTTGCTGCCATCAACTGCACAGGTTTGTGTATGTTGGTATATAACAAACTATGGGGGGTGGTGGCCTCCTTTATTGCCTTCTTTCTTCCTGGGGCTGTTATGGTGGGGATTTACATACACATTTTCACAGTGGCCAGGAAGCATGTTAAGCAAATTGATTCAGGTCCAACAGTGAAACAGGCTGGGTCAGAAAGCAAAATGAAGGCATCCTCCAAGAAAGAAAGCAAAGCCACTAAGACTCTAAGCATAGTCATGGGAGTGTTTGTGTTGTGCTGGCTGCCCTTTTTTCTCATGATAGTCACAGACCCTTTTATTAATTTTTCAACTCCTGAGGATTTATACAATGCCTTCCTCTGGCTGGGTTACTTCAATTCCACTTTCAATCCCATTATATATGGCATGTTTTATCCCTGGTTTCGTAAGGCTTTGAGGATGATTATCACAGGGATGATCTTTCGCCCCGACTCTTCTACATTAAGTCTATTTCCTGCTCATGCTTAATCAAGATTCTGTGTCCACTGAGCTTCATTCTTTTAGAGAATCTTGAAGGAAATTTGTCACCAAAGTTAGGCATATTAATTGACTAGACAGTGATATTCTTCCAATTGAAATAATCAACATTTACATAAGAATTGTAGATCTAGTATTTATGGTAAACCAAATCTAGCAAAGTAAGTCATTTCTGGGAGTTTGAAGTGAATTTCACAACCAACAGATTTTTTTCCCATAGCCAAATTTCCAAAAAGCTTTTTGGTTTTACTCTTTAAACTTTCTGTCAAAACCCAGAAGGATCTCTTGTGAACATCCAGGAGAAAACACAGTTGTTCCTCATATTCACGGGCATCATTTGTAACTGAATTTATCTAAAGGATAAAGATTCATTTCAAGTCCTTTTTTGAATTCTTATTATGCCTAGAGAAAGAAACAGAAAAATTGAGAAATATAAGAACAAATCCATGACAAGAATGGATATTAAAAGTGTCACATTTTTTCAATTTAACTGATACTTGTTTATACTCTTCAGAATTAATCGCTGTGATATTCAAACTATCTTTAGACATTGGAAAGTCTTATTGGCTAAGAAGAATGAATAAAATATTTATTCATTCATGCAAATATTTATGCCTCTTTTCTGTCTTCTTTCTGTTTTTTTTCTTTTTTCCCCACAAGTTAACTTCGCACTTTTCATTATTTGCAATATGATATTCATCCTTTTTTTTATGACATCTTGTTGTCTCATTCCTACTTTGGACAAACTTGCAGGCTATCGAATGTAGCCTGCCCACAGGGCAGAGTCTGGCAAACTCCCAGTGGCGTACCAAATATGCCAAATACCAGTAACAATGATGGGTCTCATTCTCCTAAAGAGCCTTGAATATAATCTCAGGTCTAGGATGAAAGAGACATTACTGGGGCCTGCTCGAGGCAATCGACGAAAAAATGAAATGAAATTCATCCTTAACAGCATCTTTTTGTATCTCCTGTTAATTTGTGCTCAATCAGACATATAATTTTTATTCTTGTGCACTTGGCAATATTTGGTGTCATTTCGTTTCCTACAATTAGTGAATGTGTTTACTGCCATTTAAAGAGTGAAAGGAAAAGGTTCTGTAGCCCTTTCAATGAATAAAACAACTTCCCCCAACATAGAATGAGACATCAAAAGTTCACTATAGCCATGGTTAAGAAACTCTGGTATATTATTATTGAACTTCATCGTCAATACTTACTCTGTTCAGATTTCCTGTATTTTTGTTTTTCTTCCTACAACTTCCCAGCACTTTGAGTCCCTCATTTCTTCCTACCAGTTATTTCTTAGATGCTCCACCACTATCTCAAACTCAACATATTCAGCATCTTTCTCCATTTCTCCCTTTTATCCCACAATTGTATTTGATGACTATTGATTTGTAACTGAGTTAGGATCTTATAGGCAAATTCTTCTTAAGTTCCTTCCATGTATGACTGTCTTCTATTATTCATCTTTGTACCTCACAACCTCTGACATATTTTTTCCCATTAAACTTTTTGAACACATGCACTGGATAACTAAATGTTGAGGACAGTAGAAAAAATTACTTAAATTCAGATACATAAGTTATTTTCTGGGTAACTAATGATATGGCCTTCTGAGGAAGCAAATGGAAAATAACTCAATAGCTCAAATACGGTATTCCAAATAAAACTTTAGAGGTAAATTTCTGTGGCTCAAAGATAGATTTTCCTCCTTTTTGGACTTTTGCAACCTAAATTGTGCAACTGCTTTATAGAAAGGTTTGGTTATGTAGAAATGTAGTCCCCTATTTTGTATGTTGAAAAATTGGGAAATTTCTTTAAATGTAAATAATTTATAGAAGAATTTTCCTAGTCTCATGAACCAGTGAATCTTAGATTCTATTTTTTATGTGTTTGGAATAATGCAGCACTGTAGCACTGTCCTGTTGTTCATCAATTTGCTCAATGACGTTACTGGGCACCAGTAACATCTCCATTGTGAGACTTGTTGTTACTATTTTTGGCATATCAAATAGACCACGGGGACTTGCCAGGCTCTTCTGTGCGGGCAGAATACTCTTAGTAGCTTGCCAGGCTCTTCCAGAGGAACAGATGAATCGAACCTGGGTGGGCCACGTGCAAGGCAAACACCCTACCTGCTGTGCTGTTGTTCCAACCAGCTGATTAGAATAATATATTCATTAAACTCTTATTATGATTAGAGAAAATAATCTGATTTGAACTCTGTCAGCCTGGATGGTGCCCAGTAATTCATGAGTACAAAGCCATGAGTAAGCCCTGAGCATTTCTGGGTGTGGCTCCCCAAACCACATAAATAAATAAATAAATTGTAAGACACTGGTAGCTTCTGAGTAGAAAATAAATTTGTTTCCATTTACATATGCTTTAACATTAATGTATTTCACTTAATAATTCTGATAGTAATGTAAGAATATTTGATTAAGTAAACTTGATTATTTGAATTATCAAATAATGTCATACCCCATTTAGGATATCTTATTTCTAAATTTTCTACTGTGTATGTACAAAACTCCTCAAGGCTTTTAAAGTAACACTGCTTTTAGCATTTATACATGTATACATATACATAAAGTGTGTATACATATGTATACAGAATACTCACACACGCAATACTCCAAAAGTTCTTTCATTAACAGATGGGAATTTCCAATACTCTTTACATATTCTATTGAACATTTACAAGTTCCAGTGATCACTAAATATTATGGTTTTAGGTCCTAAGATACTTCAGTAAATTACCCTTAAAAGGCAGTATTTTCAATTTCAACGTAAAAGATAAGCTTCCACATAGTTTAGTTATTAACCATTTAGTCAAAAATAATATGATAATTTGGTTGATTAGGTTTAAGGTTAAGTTGATCATTATTTAAACTATGTAAATAATCTACATTTAGTTTTATGAATTAAACTAATTTTCATTATGTCCTTAAGATTTTTATTATGATATGTTACTCTTGTATTTTATTATTGGTTTATATAATTTAGAGTTAAATGGTCTCAATTTAGTAATTTATTTATAGTTTTCGTTATACCATAATCTTATATAGATAAAAATCTATTATACTCATTATTTGTTTATTATATGATTAGTAAGTGCCAGGCTCTGGTACAAGCTTTGGGATACAGTGGCATATAAAACAGATCCTCACTTTATGAACTTTATACTTAGAGGGAGTATGGAAAAAAGCATAAAACTGCAATATAGATTTTACAGAGTTTCAGTAAGAAAAAAAGTATAAGGCTAAAGATATGCATAAATGGGGCACATAATCCAGTGTTTGGGAATTGGGGCCTAATATTTCTTTTTTCTGTTCTCATTATCAAAGTACAGTGTTGTGTGAATATTCTTTTCGTCAGGGCCATAGAGATAGAATGGCAAGAAGAATTTTTAAAATGGCTGGAGGGCTGCTAACTCTCTGGCAGGGCAGCGGCGAAGAAGCGTCCCACGGTCTCTTTTATTTACTATTCTACGTATACACATCTAATGTACTCAGTCCAAAGAAAGCATTAACAGTGGAAGGGAGTTCTAGGAGAGTCATCGAGACATCAAGGCTACATTTTACTGTCAAGTCTGCAAGCCCAGTGGGAGCGGCCTTCAGAGAGGAATGCAAGGCCAAGCAGTCTGACACCATGAGTTGTAGCCCCTTGCACCTGGAGTGATAAGGGGATGTGAGAATGTATTCCAAAGCTGAACTGGGTTAGGGATATGTGAGAAAGGGAAGATTGCTTCTATGTACTACAAAGAGCTAAAGGGCAGCCAAGGGATGGGATGCTAACCCTCTCCAATCCACTCCAGACACAGAAGTCATGGATTGCCCATTTTCATGGGGCCTGTGTTCCTGCCCGCTTGGTCAGTCTCCACGGGCTCATCCTAACAGTTCTAGCAGGGCACCACACTACAGTGCCAAGGAAATTCTGCTATATGCAGTTGGGATATCTACAGAAGATGAAAGAGTTCTTACATTTTTTTTTGTTAATTTTTGACAGGCTTAAGTAAAGAAAAACCTTTAAAAGTCAACTTGTGGGGCTGGAGCAATAGCACAACAGGTAGGGCATTTGCCTTGCACGTGGCTGACCTGGGTTCGATTCCCAGCATCCCATATAGTCCCTGAGCACCACCAGGAGTAATTCCTGAGTGCAGAGCCAGGAGTAACCCCTGTGCATCGCCAGGTGTGACCCAAAAAGAAAAAAAAAGTCAACTTGCGTGCTTTTTATGTTTTCAGTTGAATAGTAGGATTTATTATATATAACAATTGGATAATTTCCTAAAACCTTTATATTAAAACACCATTTACTCTAAAAATCAAGGTAAAATTTTCCAAGATTACTAGATTTAAAACAGATCTATTTCTGTGCAATGTCCTTGGTCTTTGTTCTGTCCATTTCAAAGCAAATTTTTCCACTTTATGTACATTTATCGTTCTTGGATTGTGGAAGTATTAATAGCAAAATATCTTAGACAACCTAATTAGAATATAAAATTCCATCTTTAGTTCCATTTCTTACACACTGTTCAAAATATAAATAAATATTTCTTTATAGTCAAAGAGAAGTGATTCAAGTCAACACAATACTGCAAATAATAACAAAATTATAAACTTATCAATCAGTTGGGCTGGAGCGATAGCACAGCGGTAGGGCGTTTGCCTTGCACGCAGCCAACATGGCAGACCCAAGTTCGATTCCTCCGCCCCTCTCGGAGAGCCCGGCAAACTACCAAGAGTATCTCGCCTGCACGGCAGAGCCTGGCAAGCTACCCTTGATGTATTCGATATGCCAAACACAGTAACAACAAAGTCTCCAATGGAGACGTTACTGGGCCTGCTCAAGCAAATTGATGAACAATGGGAGGACAGTGAGAGTGACAGTGATCAACCAGTTATATCTGTTAGCAAGGTCTATATGATAAAATGGAGTATGTATGAATAAAGAAAGAAAGAATTCTGGCAATGAACCTCTCCTCTGCATCAACCCCATTTCAAACCAGTACTTTTCAAATGAAAGCACCATTAGCTTAAGGATTTCTAGAAAATCGACTTAGATTGTAAAAGTGGTAAAAAGTAGTTTTCTAATTTTAGCACATAATCAGACCTGCATTTCTTTTTTTTTTTAATTTATTTATTGAACCCACGCATGTTCCGGGGCCGAGATCTCCCAGCCTACTCAGATTGGAGTCAAGCATCCTCCACCCAGACCCTCCAAATTCCAGTAGGCGGGGGTCACACCCACCACCTGGCCCCCTGGCGCCGTGTAATCCCATCAACGGCCAAGACTCAGAGACTATAAAATCCAGCTCCCGGACGAGAACAGTGCAGTCTGCCCCCGCGCCTGGCTGTTCCTCGCCGGGGCACATTGGAGGGGAGCGGGTTGAGCTTTCCTCCCCGCCCCAACCAGGGCTCCGGCAGCCGAAGACCTCCAGGACCAGCCACCACCATGCTGAGACCACTCTCCGCACACCTGAAGGTACTGGCAGAGGGACAAATCCACACGGGTTCCGGGGCCGAGATCTCTCAGCCTACTCGGTTTGGAGTCGAGCATGCTCCACCCAGATCCTCCAAATTCCAGTAGGCGAGGGTCACACCCACCACCTGGCCCCCTGGCGCCGTATAATCCCATCAACGGCCAAGACTCAGAGACTATAAAATCCAGCTCCCGGACATCTTATCAGGACATCTTTTATGACATCTTATCATCTCATTCCTACTTTGGACAAACTTGCAGGCTATCGACTGTAGCCTGCCCACAGGGCAAAGTCTGGCAAACTCCCCGTGGCGTACCAAATATGCCAAATACCAGTAACAATGATGGGTCTCATTCTCCTAAAGAGCCTTGAATATAATCTCAGGGTTAGGATGAAAGAGACATTACTGGGGCCTGCTCGAGGCAATCGACGAATAACAGGATGATGAAATGAAATGAAATGAAAAATTTATTGAATCACCATGAGAACAGTTACAAAGCTTTCAGGTTTAAGTCTCAGTCATACAATGATCAAACACCCATCCCTTCACCAGTGCCTATTTTCCACCAGCAAGAACCCCATTATACCCTTATCCCACCCCTCCCCATGCCTGTGAGGCAGATAATTTCCACTTAACTCTCTGTCTATTTTGGTTACATTCATTATTTTGACAAAATATGCACCATTATTATTTGGAATTTTACCCCAACAATCAGACCTGCTGAAACAGCATTGCAAAATAATTTGCTTTCTCTTGCTGGTTATGAAGATCATATGATTTCACACAGCCGCAATCGCGACCACGCGATTTTAGATTTCTGGTATTTTACTAATTAAGTCTGCAGGGATTTCTGCCAAAAGCCACATAGTTCCGAGATTGGTTTGTGTGCCTCTGGGGCCATGGCTGTGCCAGATCGCCACTTGTGGAAGGCAACTCAAGGTCTCGGCAGGGCAGGAAGAGCCTGCCGGTTCTGCTCCCCTGCCCCCATCCCACGAGGCCACAGTTGCCCCGTCACCACCGGCTCATACCTGGCTGTCCAATAAGCTCTAAGGTGGCAACCACCATGCCACTGCGGGGGGGGGGGGGGTGTCGGGAAGGCGGAAGAGACAGGCACCCTTTCCCTCCTGGAGGTGGGGAGGCACCACGCCATAGCTTAATGCATAGTCCATTCACATTTCTGCCAAAAGCTGCTGGGTTTTGAATTAAGTCCGTGTGCCCCTGGCGCTATGGCCGAGCAAGAGAACTGCTCCTGGAGGGCAATTCATGGTCTCGGTGGGGCGGGAAGGGTGTGCCAGTTCCGCCCCCGCATCCCATGAGGCTGCAGTTGCCCCATCACTGCTGGCTCATACCTGGCTGTCCAATCAGCTCTGAGGAGGCTGTGGGGGGGCAACCAAATCCTGCATTTCTTAATTTACAAATCATACTCCACAAGGAATCATCTTGAAAGCAGTGTAACTCTAAATACAATCTGACAAAGAATCTCTGAAAAATTGGACAAATGTACAACAGCAATGCAAAATAAGACAAAATGTGGTACTTTACTTAGCATGAATCTACATATAGGTTCATTTGCCAATATAGAAATAGATTAAAAGAGTGGATGATAGTCTAGAAAATGGTGAATTAAGAAATTTTGCTCTTCTGGGTTTGAGAGATAGCACAGCGGGTAGGTCATTTGCCTTGCATGCTGCCGACCCAGGTTCAATTTCCAGCATCCCATATGTTCCCCTGAACATCGCCAGGAGTAACTCCTGAGTGCAGAGCCAGGGTCACACCTGGTAATTGTGCATTACCGGGTGTGACCCAAAAAGAAAAAAAAAAGAATTTTTGCTCTTCTGAGTTAGGGAAATCACTCAGTGGGGTGATGAATTCATTTGTATATGTGTGTGGGGTGGGAGTGGGGAGGGGGTCTCACAAATGTAAAGACAAGATCAATTATTTTTCATAATAAGGAGAGATGCACAAATATTCCTAAAGTATAAGTGGTATATAAAATTCACAAAAATTAAGCAAAATGAATCTAACATATGTGTTTTGTACATGTAATTAATTGGTAGGATACATAATTCCATACAAAGGAAGAAAACTTAAACTACTGAGAATTGTGAATAGAACAAACTAGGTCCCTTAGTACTCCTTCACTGCTCATTTGGGTAACATGACATTAAGGAATAGTTTCTATTTGGAGTATAAAATCATCAACCAATTGCATATATCTCCTCTTTGCCTATAGAAGATAAGGCTATGCAACTCATGTCGACTGACTAGAAGGACTTCTTCCCATGAAGTGATTTGGACTTCTACCTCTGTAAGTAGCATAGAAACTCAATTCAATTTAATAGAACTTGTTTTATATTTCAATACATGATTAGTAAATTTTTTTTATATCAATTGTTCTCTGGAGATGTGCAGACACCGTTATTTTCAGGAAACATAAAGCAAGCAGGGTCATCTCTAATTTTTAAGCGATCTTTTTATATAGTATATTCCCAAGTTTGTTAAACATACTAGAAGAGGCCAAGAGAAAAACACATTTTCATATTAAATGCAGTATCTAAATAAGCACTGTAGCACTGTCATCCCTTTGTTCATCGATTTGTTTGAGCGGGCACCAGTAACATCTCCATTGTGAGAGTTGTTTTTACTGTTTTTGGCATATCGAATACGTCATGGGTTAGCCTACACTGTTTTTCTCAATGTTTTAACATATAGTATTTTAGCAATTACAGTGCAATAACCTTTTTACAAATTAGTATATAATAGTCAGTTATTATTATGTATCTTCAAGTATATAGCAAACTGATTTAGCATTTTCATATATTTCAAATTCACCACAACAATAGGTTGAGATAATATCCATCTCATTCTTTTATCCATGTCCTTATTGTTTTATGTTGATCTTATTTCTTGGGAGGCTGGAGTGATAGCACAGCGGTAGGGCATTTGCCTTGCGCACAGCCTCCCTGGCCGAGCCAGCTTCGATTCCTCCACCCCTCTTGAAGAGCTCAGCAAGCTACCGAGAGTATCTCACCCGCACGGCAAAGCCTGGCAAGCTACCTGTGACGTATTCGATATGACAAACACAGTAACAACAAGTTTCACAATGGAGACATTACTGGGCCCCCTCGAGCCAATTGATGAACAACGGAGAACAGTGCTACAGTGCAGTGCTATTTCTTGGAAAAAGTTGACATATGATTAACATTATTAATTATTGAAGTTCTTTTGTCAATTTATCTAATTTTGAAGGAAAAAGTTCAGAAGGTAATTCATCCCCAAGTAATAATCTGTTAATAAGAATTATTCACTCAATTACAGAATCAAACGTTTACATTTTATTTTACTTTTGACAAGATATATAAAAATGAAAGACACTACTATATTCAACTTGCAGTTATTATAGATTTTATTTGAGTTATTATTTAACTTATATATTTTGTCTGTATATGCTTCTCTTTCCTTAGGACTATTTAAGACTAAAGACTATTTTCAAAAATGCCTTGTCAGGACTCACAAATGAATCTCAGAACCGAGCAGCTCACTGCAGGGATGGCTCTGGACCACACGCCAGGCTGGTTTCACCCGGGCACCTCAGATGGGAGAAGGAGTCTTCTCATGCCTGCATCAGATGAACCCTGGCAGTATCAAACCTCTAGAAACCAATCGACGCCACCCTCACGGCCAATCTTCACAGTCTTGTCCTGGGACTCCCCCTATCAGGATCAATTTTCAACCATCGGTGTCCACAAGTTTCCTCTTCTTCTTCCTTCCCCACCCCAGCTCCCTCTTTATTTATTTTTTGCACCAACACATTTGCATTTCTTTCTTTTCTTTTTTTAAAGATTTTAATTTTTATTAGTGAGACACCATGAAGTACAGTTGTAGACTTACAAATTTTGTGCTTGGGTTTCAATTATACAATGATCAAATACGCATCCCTCCACCAGTGTCCATTTCCCACCACCACAGATCCCAGTGTCCCTCCCACCCCCCATCCCCCCCATCCCACCCTGCCTCTGTGGCAGGGCATTCCCCTCTGTTTCCTAAAGATTTTTTTGAAGTAAAACAAATTTTATTTAGAGAATTTGTAGGGAAGGAGGAAGAGAAAGTGGGAGAGAGTGGAGAGTAACGTGATCAAGAGAGAACCCGGGCTTCTCCAAGGGCAGAGAGAGCCCTACGTACACATACAAGCATTAGACAGGAAGCATGAAAGTACACAGCTCAAGAGGGAAGATGTGGGTGACACATGTGCTCTGCCACATGGGCACAAGCAGCACATGGGCTTGGGCAGCATATGCGCGCCTAAGATTTTTTTCTTTTATTGAATCACTGTGAGATAGACACTTATGAAGATTTCATGATTAGGTTTCACTCACACAGTTTTCCAAGACGCATTTTTCCACCAGTGTACATTTCCCAGCACGAGTGTCCCCAGTTTCTCTCCCATCACCACATCCCACCCCAGACTGCTTCTACGGCAGGCATTTTCTGTCTCTTTTCTGTCTCTCACTCTCTTTCTTTCTCCCTCTCTCTGTCTCTCTCTCACCTCTCTCTCCCTTTCTCCTTCCCTCCTTCTCTCACCTTTTGGGCATTGTGATTTGCAATACAGATACAGAAAGGTTGTTGTGTATATCCATTTACCTACTTTTAACACTCAGTTCTTGTCCAGTGTGATAGTTTCTAACTGTTATTGTCATACTGGTTCCTTCTCTATCCCACCACACTTCTACCTCACACACAACTCTGGTAGATTCCAACCATTGACCAGTCCTGTTTACCCTGACCTTGGATATTAGTCTTCTACTACATGTATTTTTGTATACTACAATGAATGAAGTCATTCTATATTTGTCCCTCTTTTTTCTGGCTCATTTCACTCAGCATGATAATCTCCATGTTCTTTCATTCATAAGAAAATTTTATAACTTCATTTTTCCTGTCCACTGCATAGTATGTCATTGTGTAGATATACTGTGGTTTCTTTATACATTCCTTTGTTCTTGGACACGTAAGCTGTTTCCAGTTTTGGGCTATTGTGAATAGTGTGACAATAAACACAGAAGTGCAAATAATGTTTCTGTTCTGTATAATGAGGGCCCCAATATATATTCCTAGAAGTGGCATTTCTGCATCAAATGGGAGTTAAATTTCTAGTGTATTGAGAAAGGTCCATATTGTTTTCCAAAAAGGCTGTACCAGTTGGAATTCCCACCAAAGGTGAAAGAGAATACTTTTCTTCCCGTATCTGTGCCAGCACTGGTTGTTCTTATTTCTTTTCTGAGGAATTTTCTGTTCATTTTCTCTTCCCATTTTTTATGGGGTTGGAGGTTTTCATCTTGGAAAGTTCTAAACTGCCTTAAAAATCTTTGATATTATCCCTTTCTCAAAGGGTATTGAGTGAGTAACATTTCCCATTTCATAGACTATCTTTGTATCTTGGTCACTGTTTCTTTTGAGGTACATAAGCTTCTTAGTTTAATGTAGTTCCATTTCTTTATCTTTGTTCCACTTGCATGGTCAGTGGTGCTTTATCTTTGAAGATACCTTTAGCTTTGATATCGTGAATGGTTTTGCCTACATTTTCTTCTATGTACCTTATGCATTCTAGTGTGATCCATTTTGATACGACTTTTGTTCATGGTATTAGATAGAGGTCTGAATCTGGGTTTTTTTGTTTGTTTGTTTTTGCATGTAGCTGTCCAGTTTTCCCAGCATCACACGTCAAAGAAGATTTCCTTGCCCACTTTGCATTTCTTGTTCTCTTGTCAAAGATTAAATGATCATATATTTGAGGGTGTGTGTCAGGATACTCAACCTTATTCCATTGGTCTCCTGGTCTGTTTTTATTCCAATACCATGTTGTTTTAATGACTACTACTTTGTAGTACAATTTGAAGTTGGGGAAGGTGATGTCTCCCGTAGTCTTTTTTACAAGCATTGCTTTAGCTATTTATGGGGGTTTATTTTTTCATATAAATTTCAGAAATGTTTGATCCATTTCTTTGAAAAATGTCATGGGTATCTTTCTAGGGAGCACAATGAATCTGTATAATCTTTGGGGAGTATTGCTATTTTGACAATGTTAATTCTCCCAATCCATGAGCAGGGAACTGTCTATTTCTTTATGTCCTCTTTTATTTCTTAAAGTAGCGTTTTATAGTTTTCTTTGCATGAATCTGTTACCTCCTTAGTTAAGCTGATTCCAATGTACTTGATTTTCTGAGGTACTGTGAACAGGAGCGCTTTTTAATATAACTTTCTTCTCTTTCATTATTTGAAAATAGGAAAGTCATGGACTTTTGGGTATTGATTTTGTAACTTGCCACTTTGCTATATAATTCTGTTTCTTGGAGCTTTTTTGTAGAGTCTTTAGGATTCTTTAAGTATAGTATCATGTCATCTGCAAATAGTGAGATCTTTACTTCTCCTTTTCCTATCTGGATGCCCTTAATATCTTTTTCTTTACTAACTGCTATGACAAGTACTTCCAGTACTATGCTGAATAGATGTGGTGAGAGTGGACAACCTTTTCTTGTCTCTGATCTTAGAGGGAAGGTTTTCAGCTTCTTCCCATTGAGAACAGTGCTTGCTGTGGGCTTGTGATAGATGGCTTTGACTGTAGTGAGGAAAATTATTTCAGTTCCCATTTTTGAGAGTTTTTATCTTTAATGGGTGCTGCATCTTGTCAAATGCTTTCTCTATATCCACTGATATAATTATATGGTTTTTATCTTTTCTTTTATTGATATTATGAATACATCGATGAACAATGGGAGGACAGTGCTACAGTGCTACAGATATTATGAATTATATTGGTTTACTTGTGAATTTTGGACTATTATTGCATTCTCCAGGACGAATCCCATTTGGTCATAGTGCATGATCTTTTTGATGAGTCATAGGATTCTATTTGCTAATATTTTTTTCCTTAAATTTTTATTAATGAAAAACCATGAGGTACAGTTGTAGACTTACAAATTTTTGTGCTTTGGTTTCAGTTATACAATGATCAAATACCCATCCCTCCATTAGTGCCCATGCTCCACTACCACCAGTCCCAGTATTCCCCCCCTCCAAATCCCCCCATCCCACCCTGCCTCTGTGGCAGGGTATTCCCTTTTGTTATCTCTCTCCTTTTGAGTGTTGTGGTTTGCAAAAGAGACATTGAGTGGCAATCTTGTTTGGACTATAGTCTACTCTCATCACGCATTTCCCATCCTGAGAGGAAACTCCCAACACCCTTTATTTGGTGCTCCCTTCTCTATCTGAGCTGCTTTTCCCCTAGTGTGTGCGGTTATCCTCAAAGCCATGGAGTAATCCTCCTGGTACTTATTTCGGCTATTCTTGGATGTTAGTCTCCTATTTTGCTATTATTTTGTTGAGAATCTTTACATTTGTGTTCCTCAGGGATACAGTTTTCTTTTTTGTAGTGCCTTTTTTTGCTTTTCTTATCAGGGTGATATGTGCCTCATAGAAACTGGGAGTTTTTCTGTTTCTTCAATTTCCTAGAAAAGCTTGAAAAGGACTGGCATAAGGTCCTCTTTAAAGGCTTGAAAGAATTCGCTAGTGAATACATCTGAACCTGAGCTTTTGTTTTGGGGAAGATTTTTGATTACCCTTTCAATTTCTTCAATAGTGATAGGTCTATTCAGTTATTCCAGTTTTCTTGGTTCATCCCTGAACCAAGGAATCTAGGAATTTATTCATTTCTTTGAGGTTCTCTTGTTTTGTGACATACAGACTCTCAAAATAATCTCTGATGATTTTTTAAATTTCTGTGGTTTCTTTTGTGATGCCCCCTTTTACCTTTTATTTCTAATTCTGCTTATTAAAGACTCTCTCTCTCTCTCTCTCTCTCTCTCTCTCTCTCTCTCTCTCTCTCTCTCTCTGTGAGTCTACTAGTAGTATATAGACTTTGGTATACAGACCTTGTTTATTTTTTCAAAGAACCAGCTCTTAGTTTTATTAATTTTTTTGGATTTATTTTAAATTCCAGCTCATTGATTTCTGTGCTAAGTTTTATTATTTCTTTCCTCCTGCCTGGTTTGGGTTCCTTTTGTTGTTCATTTTCTAAGATGTTAAACTTTAAAGTCAAGTTACTTACTTGAACTCTTCAATCCTTCCTGATGAATACTTGCAGAGATTTAAATTTTCCTCTTAACACAGCTCTAGCTGTGTCCCACAAGTTCTAATAGCTCATGTTCTCATTCTTATTTGTTTCCAGAAATATTTTGATTTCTTTTTTGATTTCTTTTCAAACCTACTGAATGTTGAGCAACAAGCTGCTAATTTCCAGGTGTTTGATTTGATTCTCCTTTTCTATGTGTGGTTAACTTATATCTTCAGTGAATTGTGGTCTAAAAAGATAGTTGATACAATTTCTACCTTCTTGAATTTATTGATGTATGTTTTGTGGCCGAGTATGTGGTCTATCTTGGAAAATGTTCCATGTGTATTGGAGAAGAATGTGTATTCAGCTTTTACAGAATAAAATGCTCTGTGTATATCTACTATCCCTCTCTCTTCCACTTTTTTGCTTCAGAGCCAGTATATCCTTGCAGAGTTTTAGTCTCCTTGATCTATCAAGAGGTGACAAGGTGTTGTTGAAGTCTCCCATTACTATTGTGTTGCTACCAATGTCCTCCTTGAAGACTATTAGCAGTTTTTTTAAGTCCCTCATTGGCTGCATATATGTTTAGGAGTGTAATTTCTTTCTTATTTACATATATATTAATTATTAAGAAATGGCCGTCTCTGTCTCTCCTAATCTTTTTCAACCTGAAATCTATGTTGTTGGATACTAGTATGACCATCCTGGCTTTCTAAAGGAGTTGTTTGCTTACAGGTACCAATGATGATCAGATGGAAGAATTATCTAGGGCTTTAAACTGCATAGAGGGGTGTCAGCCTGTGATTAATCAACTTTGGATTTTAATAGATTTTCTTTCTTTTTTTTTTCACCCCAACCTTTGCTATGTGGTCCTGCACAGTATTGTTTTCCTTGTGGCTAGAAGACAAGCAAAAATAATAGAAAGCATTAGCAGCAAAGCAGAAGATTTCTCAGAGACTTACAAGCCCAAAGTGATTAAGAGAGAAAGCAAAGCATATCACAGTAATAGCATTTTTGTTTTTTTGGTTGCCCTATATAATTGACTTATATATAATTGAGTTATATATAACTCATATTTGGGGTTACATAACACCTTCACAGATATATGAGATACTTAGCAGGTTATTAAAACTCTGTTCTAGATCCTTTGATATATGCTATATTTTACTCTTGGTTTAGTAAAGCAATAAAACTTACTGTAACTGAAAAGGTATTAAAAGAAGGTTCATCAACCACTAATCTATTTTTGAAGTAGGTTTCAATTACAAGTGGGAATTATAATTATGTTTTTTAGTTAGAATTTTCTAATGAATTTTATGTGAAATATGTGCAAAAAATAGTGATTCGTTGAATTGGGGAGGAGATAGAGTACTTCAGTTTCAGTACCACAACTTTCATACTTTTACCCTATTGGTGAATTTAGTGTTAAAAATTTAGGATTCCTGTCTAGAAGACCTTTCTCATAATATAGGAGTTTCCTGTTTCCCTTTCCTCCTTTTAACTAAAATTTATTTCTATTCTGCAAAAAAGTAAAGAAAAGAATTTGACAGAAACACGTTCTCTTATAAAGGTTGGTACATGGTCTATTTCCACCCCTCAGATTTGGTCATTTTCTGACTTGTTCATTGCTAATTATTTTTATTCTCTTGAAATTCCTTTCAGGCTTACTTTTTCTATTACTTCAAAGATTCATTGGTCTTATAATTCCTGTGAAAGTCTGTATTTCTCTAGCTTTGGATTTAATTTTATTTTAATTTGTTCTCATTTTGAGCAGCTTATTTCTTGGATTCCAGTCTTTCTGTGATGCCTAATTGGTCTCTGAGCCACATACACCAGCCACTTCAGATTCAGGAAAGTATTGGTATATTATATTTGGGAAGAGACTGGCGCTTATGAGAATGACTATGAGTAGATGGGACAGTTCTCACAATAGTGATCGTCCTTTAATGTGATTGCTTTCTTAACCAAAAAAGGTTTTTATTTTACCTTTCATACATGATGGAGGTAACTTTTCTGTCATTTTTTTCCAACTGTAAAATCTCTCCAGATTTTGTGTTTTTACAAAAAAATGTAAATTATGGGAAAAGACAGATTTTTCAGAAGAAATTTACATGATAGCACTTTTTGGGGAAAAAAAACTTGTATCGTCACAAAATAGTAGCTATTTTATCAGGTTTTTAATAATTAGAAGAAATACTGCTTTCCTTGGAGAGCATGACATAAAATCTGTATAGATTCATGCACTCAATACTTTAAAAAATAGTATCAGTTCACATTTGACTTTTTTCCCCCAGTGTTTCCCCAGTGGTGGGGACAGGGAAGGTGGTTCTGGTATTTCTTTTGGCCACACTTGATTGGATGGTTAGACTGATGTTTGATGCTGGGACCAGTGAGGCAGAGATGCTCTTCCTGGTCAGAGTGGAAACAAAACATGTGCCCCAGGGATCAAAATAAAGTGTACATGCAACTCATCCTCTCCAACCCGGGTCTCTGAGGTCTCAAGTTATTTAATTCTAAAGAAAACATAAGCTACTTATGAATAGTAAGTAATATTTGGAAGAATAACTAACAGCCTCCTTAGAAAGGAGATGAATGTATTTAAATATAAAATCTGTACAGAACAGTAAGAGATGAACTACACTAGATGATAAGCAAGCAGTCTGAGAGAACTACAAACAGTTAATAAATATTTAATTTTAAAGTAACATTCAAACAAAAATGTGGTAGCATTTTATATATATATATATATATATATATACAGAGAGAGAGAGAATTGAAAAATTTTAGCACTACCAATAATTTGCAGTGTAAGTTAGTGTGATAGAAACTGATGATTCCTGAGAATAGTGTTCATTTTGGGATAATTTATGTTAATTTATATTTTTACAAGAAATAATGTCTTAAATAAATCAGAATATTTAAAGCATTATAAGTAAATATATAATTGTATTAAAGTACAAATTTTTTAAAAATGTTAAAATATATTTAGAATTTTAAAACACATATCTTGATTCCACAGTCCTTTTCCATAAATATTCTATAGCCCCAAGTCTAATATCAAGGATCATAATTCTATTATTTCTTCTATATATTTTATAGTTTTATTTCTTACACCTAATCTGATCCATTTTGAATTAATTATTGTTCAAGCTGTTAGATCATCAACTTGTTTAATACTTTTCATGTGGCAGTCCAGTTTTACCAATACTGTGTATGAAAGAAAATGTCCATACTCTATTGTATGAACTTAGTTCCTTTGTCAAAATTTGTTACCCATAACTATCTGTGTCTATTTCTGAGTTCTCAGTTATGTTTCATAACATATGACTTTGATTCTATAAGCAGTAATTCATGTATGCATGTGATAAATTTATTGATATGTTATGGATAGAAATTGAAACAAGTCTCACAAGGACCTTGCCATTTTAATTACTATCACTTTGTAATATAGTTTGAATTGAAAGTATGTAATATCTCTATTATTGTTCTTTTATCATCAGTATCATTTTGACATTTGGAATAATTTGTAGTTGCAAGTGAGCTTCATGAGTTTTTCATATACATGTGATACAGATTGCACAAGGGTATGAGAAAATTTTCTGTACCATAAAAATTCTATTCTTGACTTCATTGGTGGTTATGTAGAACAATACAGAGAATAACATATAAAAAACTTTTTTTTTTTGCTCTTTGGGTCACACTCGGCGATGCACAGGGGTTACTCCTGACTCTGTACTCGGGAATTACTCCTGGCGATGCTCAGGGGACCATATGGGATACTGGGAATCAAACCAGTTTGGCTGCATACAAGGCAAACTCCCTATCTGCTGTACTATCACTCCAGCCTCACAAAAAAACTTGTAAAAAGTGCAATTTTTAAAAACAAAATATCAAAATATTATTTTAATATATGGCCGAAATACATTCAATAGAAATACTTATCTTAGGCTAGAGTACAGCAGGTATGGCAACTTTCCTTATAGGAGACTGATCTGAGTTCAATCCCCAGAATCAAATACGGTCCCATGAGTACCAACTAGAGTTACCCCTGAGCACAGAGCCAAAAGGATGTGCTGAGCATCATTAATGTTATCTAAAAATAACACAAACCTTTTCAAAGTCCAAGATTAGTTCTATTGCAGAACTCCAAATGAATAAGACAATTTGTCAATGGTGAAATTAAGTCATAATATAAAAATATCCACATTTATAAATATTCTTTCTTAAAAAAAACATTTATTCCTTGAGGTTCTAAATTCTATTCCTTTTACGTTACATAATCCCTCTATAGTCTATAGGAGGCTTAAGTTCTGCCATTGCCAAGCAGAAATTTTCATCATTAGTGTCCACACACCAGTCATGTCCTAATAGTCAAGAATGGCAGCATAATTTGCATGCCATTTCTATCAGAACTCATGAGTAATATACAGGTATATTGATCTCACATGCCAATGACTCAAGCACCTTTGACTGTACAACCAAAAAAGTTACTGGGTGTTTCTTTCACTGATTTATTTACTATTTTAAACACAACCAATGTGGTATATAATGAAGACATTACCTGAATAAGTTTTTGTGACAGTTAACGAACGTTCTTAAGTGAATTTTCTTACAAAATAAATGTCCACTCACCAATACTTAGTAAGGTAAATAATTTAACTTTTGAAACATTCAAAGATACATAAAGAGAAGTATACTGAACGTTTCTAATTTTGATGTACATTTTTGTTGTTTTGTTTTCCCCGTTTTATTTTACAGATGGCATCATGAAACAAGATGGGCATAAAATTTCTATCATTAACAAGTTCATTTCTTTTCACACCATGCGCTTCTGGGATTCAAACTTAAGATGTTTGGGTAATTTATAATTATCAGCTACATTCCTTAGGGAACAGATTTTTTGGCAGCAGCCTAGCTCTCATAATTATAAAAGGAACTAATAAAACATAGCAGACATTTGGGCATCATATACTAGCTCATCAACAAACGTATCTCAGGTAAGAAATATGAGATAAGGCAAAAAATGGTAACTTTAAATTAAATGGTAAGCAGTTTTTATGTAATGATGAAAATCTACTTCTCCTTTTTAGAAACTGATATATTTTACAATGAGATAACTCACTTTCCAAACATGAAATGAAAGGATCTGTATTTACAAAGAAGTAGGACTAGAAAAGTACTGGCAATTACTGACATATTGTGTATATCATTTTCAAAGGATTTATGAAAACTGCAAGGACATATTGGCCACAAAGGACAAGTTTCTCCAGGTATCAAAACTGAGAGTGATGAGCGGTGATTCTCCCTCTCCTGCAGCTGTGGAGCTGTGCTATGAGAACCTCAATGGATCCTGCATCAAAACTTCCTACTCACCCGCCCCCCGCCTGCTTCTCTATGCAGTATTTGGCTTTGGCGTGGTGCTGACCATATTTGGAAACCTCATGGTAATGATTTCGATTTTTCATTTCAAGCAGCTACATTCTCCAGCCAACTTTTTGATCGCGTCTCTGGCCTGTGCAGACTTCTTGGTGGGAGTGACTGTGATGCCCTTCAGCACTGTGAGGTCTGTGGAGAGCTGCTGGTACTTTGGAGAGAGATACTGTAAATTTCACTCCTGCTTTGAAGGGTCCTTCTGCTATGCATCTATCTACCACTTGTGCTTTATTTCTGTAGATAGATACATTGCCGTCACTGACCCTCTGGCCTATCCAACCAGGTTCACTGCCTCTGTTTCTGGCTTGTGTATTGGTTTCTCTTGGCTTTTTTCCATTATTTACAGTTTTTCCCTTTTTGGCACAGGTGGAAACAGTGCTGGACTGGAGGAACTAGTAAGTGCTCTCACTTGTGTGGGAGGCTGTCAAATTGCAGTGAATCAAAACTGGGTATTGATAGATTTTCTAGTATTTATTATTCCCACTCTCGTGATGATAATAATTTACTCCAGAATCTTCCTCATTGCTAAACAGCAGGCTAGAAAAATTGAAAGTATGAGCAGTAAGACTGAGAAAGCCTCAGAGAGCTACAAAGATAGAGTGGCCAAGAGGGAAAGAAAAGCAGCCAAAACATTGGGAATTGCAGTGATGGCCTTTCTGATTTCATGGTTACCCTATTTCATTGATTCAGTAATTGATGCCTTCTTAGGTTTCATCACGCCCACATATATTTATGAAATCCTGGTTTGGTTTTGTTACTACAACTCAGCAATGAACCCTTTAATATATGCATTCTTTTATCCTTGGTTTCGAAAAGCCATCAAATTAATTATCACTGGTGGAGTCTTTAAAGAGAATTCCTCAACAATACATTTGCTCCCTGAGTAGTTTCTGGTTTTAGTTTCGTGAAACTGAAATAGAATAAAAATAAAATATTATGAGAAAAAACTCTCATAGATATGTAAGATTTTTGAATGCAAAATATATTAAACTTTAGTTTTGACTTAAAGACTCAATTTATAGTCAGTTGAGAATATCATTAAAGTTTATGTCCAATGGAAATAGTACACCATCAGAACTAGAAATGCATGAAATGGAATAAAAACTGTCACTTAACACTGTGATCTTGTATTACTTAGTCCCTCTGAGCTTCATTGTTATTCTCTGGCTAATAACCCTAATTTGGTAGTATGCTTGAAAAAAATTAAGAAAATATATATATAAACTTTATAGTTTTCTTCTATTTTTCCTCTCATTCATCTTTAGGGACTCAATGTCTGGTTTATTTTTTTCTGCTTCAATGATATTAATATACAGATGCCTCTTAGAGAACTGTTGGCATTTTGCTCAAATAGGTTAAATTAGTGAGTTTGCCTTGCCTGTTGTTTTGATTTGCAGGTCCAAAAATGCTGTTCAGAATAAGGTTAGATAGGTCTATTAACTGGATAGCGATAGCAATTTCTTCACTTAGTACAGTAATGATAACTGACATCATAAATAACCACCCATTTATTGAGTAACATTCTTCCTAAAAAGTAAATTTGGTAAAAAATATGCAATTTTTTACCAGAATAACTAGTGCAAGGATTTTAAGTTTGTCATTCTTATACTTCTTTAAAATTAATTGATGATTAATTCACTTAATTTATGTATTGTTCCAAAAAGTCTCTATATATGGGATATCAAGTATAGATATCAAGTATAATTTAAAATGTATTAAATGATGAAAGAATACTGAAATCAAGAACAGAACATGTATCAAAGACAAAAGTGAATACTTAGATCATTTGCTTATAATCCAAGATTTTTTCAAAAGAAAATTGACTTAGTTACACAATTCAGAGTAATTAAATTCAGTCAGTCATTACAGCAACTAAATAAGATTGTTTTATCATGAAGATATCTTGAATTAGTTATTTTCAGAATCAGGACTATGCAATCTTTAGAGCAGTAATGATATATGCACACCTTTATATAAATTCATATTATAGTTATTTAACTTCTAAAAAATCAAACATATCAATGTGCACATCATTTTTGATGAATGGAATTGGTAAAACTCTCCTGAAATATGTTACTTGTGCTACTTATCAATATTTTTCAAATATATTGTTCTTATTTGATATTTGTATAATGAAAATCCCCCATGACTGCTTGGATACATTTATCTACACTTCAGTTTTGACACTGTGGTTTTCGTATAGTATCATTTCTTGTTCTTTTTGTTAAGCTAATGTAATGTACACATACTATTGATTAAGAATGAAGCAATAATTTCCCCAAACGACTGTTATATTTATGTTTTCACAAATGTTTGAAACTTTGGCAATAAAACACTATGCCATTTCCCTTAATAATCTCTCCTGTGAACTACTCTGTGTGCAGATAAAGCAATATATGTAACTATATCTAGATATACATATCTAAATACTTACATATGTCCTAATCTTAAAAATGAAGTGTCTAAAATCAAAACATTCAAGAAATCTGGTTTATATCAAAAGATTCTGCATTGAGAAAAGATCTACTATTGTCTATTTGATGTAGTCATGCCTATCTTTTCTATCTCTAGTAGACTTTTGGGCTGGAGCTGTAGCACAGTGGGTAGGGCATTTGCCTTGCAGGAAAGCCAACATGGCCGACCAGAGTTCAATTATTCTGCCCCTCTTGGAGAGCACGGTAAGCTACCGAAAGTATCTCACCCGCACAGCAAATCAATATTCTCTTCTGTAAACTACTCTGATTGAGTGACAATGAGCTTGCTGGCATTTCTTAGAGTGAACACTTCCTCAGTGCTGATGGTCTGTAGTTATAGGCTCTGGACTTGAAGACTGCAGCAATCAAATGTATTTAAACAGAGTAATGGCTACTTATATGAACGTAATGGAACACTATTTCCTCCAACGCACTGGCTGACCTGACGAAGTCTACTTAATTTTACAACATAGGAAGCTGAAATTAGACCAGTGCCCAGTGTGGCCTATTCATTAAACAGTAGAACCAGGATATATCAGAGGGAGAGGGTAGATAGAAATGCCACTGATTGTTGTCCCTGCTACATCTTTGTTCCGCTCACATGTCCCATACATGAAAGAGAACATCTTTCAGCCACTAACTTAAGTTGTCAAAAGTAATGTGGAGAATAATGTTTGAACAGAAATTTTTATGAAGGGAAAAATGAGACCATCATAAAGAAAAGTGTAAACAAAATTCCTTGTGACGATGCATTTTTATAGAGTTTAGCTGATTTCCTAAAATAACCCATTTAAATTTATAGCCAAAATTATAGATTTCCACACTTCTATGTTCTTTCACTGTGAAATCATACTTTAATTTTAAAAATCCCCCCATCCCTGAGATGAACTCCCAAGTCATTCAGAAAAACTGTATCGTTTGTAAAACAGGGCTAATACAGTTATCAAGCAATTTCATAATCTTACTGTAGCACTGTCCTCCCTCTGTTCATCGATTTGCCCACATGGGCACTAGTAACGCCTCACAACAATTTGTGCAACTTGTTGTTACTGTTTTGGGCATATTGAATAGGTCATGGATAGCTTGTCGGGCTTTGCCTTGTGGACGAGATACTCTCTGTGGCTTGCCTGGCTCTCTGAGTGGGGTGGAGGAATCGAACCCGGTTCCACCTTGTGCAAGACAAATGCCCTACCAGCTGTGCTATCGCTCCAGCCCATAATCTTGCTGTTTTACATTATTGATTTATTTGGTTCCTTTGTCCCTTTTCTGCACAAAATTTCTTCTTCTCACTTAAGCATTATTGGGATGAGAATTTTTATTCACGGTGAGCTGTATCTCAGTGTTAGAATGCATCTATGTGAGAGAGGCTGAGTTCAAACATGGGCATCAAAAAAAACCTGAAAGAATTTGAAGAAAAGAAATTTATTAAAATTTTTGGATGAAAAGGAGAGATAGAATAAAAGGGAGTGCCCTGCCACAGAGGCAGGGTGGGATGGTGGATGGGGCGTGGGAGGGATACTGGGATTGGTGGAGGTGGAGAATGGGCACTGGTGGTGGGATGGGTACTTGATCATTGTATAACTGAAACCCAAGCACAACAACTTATAAGTCTACAACTGTACCTCATGGTGTTTCACTAATAAAACAAACAAACAAAAAACTAAAATGAGATATACCAAAAAAATTTTGGATGAATATTATTAATTCAAAATTATGTTGATAAATTTTGTGCATCTTTAGTGGTTCATGTATTTAACAAACCTTGCAAATAGAACTGTACTTGTATGCAAAGATGAAAACAGTACACTATAGAAGCATTTTTGTACTCTCCTTTCATATGAATTACTATGTTCATTGAACCTGTGGATATGCTTTTCTTTACTATTATCTGATGAATGTATTTGTTTTTCTCCCAACTGTGTTCCTCAGGAGAATAAAAAAAGAACATTCATTTTCACTTATATTCTTATTCATTTTTATATCACTTGTGAAACTTATATTATCTTTGAAATAAAAACTACCAACAAATAATTGTACTGATATATTCAGTTTTTTTACATAAATGTATAGAAAAATTTTATAAGTTTATTTATAATAAAATGACCATATTAAAACAGCATCATTATGTGTGGAACATTTCTTATGAATTAAAGTGGTTATGTTATCAATATTAAGAACACTATAACTTCTAATTTATCTTATATAACTGTAGTCATTTATGGAAATGAATCTTATTGTCCTTATAAATAGATATTGTATTGAAGGAACTGAAAAATTCCCAAGTAAAAATATTACATACTTCCACATTCTTCTTACTTTCTAGTCATTTGCCTTTGACAATAAGTGCACAAATTTCTGACCTGGAAAACTTTTAAAATATATAAAAATAAAATATATTTTAAATAAAATATTTTATTATAAATATAAAAATATTTTAATATAAATATCATTTTATTAGTATTTAATTTTAAATTCTTTCATCTATATACCATTAGTTTGCCAAACTATGTATGTGTAAGTAGTAGTTTCACCCTTTGATAAACATACTTAGCACAGCTTGCTTGTGGGCAAAACTTTAGTTATGTTCAACTTATGAAACTTAGCCCCTCTACCCATTTCTCCTACATATTTTGCACTTTCCCTTTAGGTAACTGTTTGTTCTCAGAAGCTGCAGGATTTTTTACGTTTTATTTGTCCATTCATTTGTCATTCATCTGAGTGTAATAACCAGTTTTTATCTTTTCCTTTCTGACTTATTTAACTTAATATCATCAACACAAGTTACATCAAGGTTATTACAAATGGCAATATTTGACATTTTATAGACAAATAGTATTCCATTGAGTTTAAATACCATTGTTTACTTTATCCAGTAATCTGTTAATAAACACTTAGGTTGTTTCAATGCCTTGACAACTTCTAAAATCAATGTTGCATTTAATGCACATTATTAATACCTTGACATTCTCTGGATAAATACCTAGATATGGTACAGTGGGTATCATATTGTTAGCAATATTTTTAGCTCTTTGAAGAATTTAAATACATATTTTCATAGAGGAAAGTCTGTATGTATATCAACAGTATATATAAAGAATCCTTTATTAAACTTTTGGATATAGATTATTCTCACAGTTATATGTTAAGAACTAATTGTAGTTATAATTTGCACATACCAAATAAGTGACACTGAGAAATTTTTTGTGCCCATTGGCCATCTTCTCTGAAGACACACATATTCAAATTATCTGTCCATTTTAAAAATGGGCTTCTTATTTCATTGTTGACTTATTTAAATTCTTCATATATTCTGTGTACTAACCTGTTGATAGACATGTGATGCACAATGTTTTCTTTTGTTTCATAGGTTATCTTTCAATTTGGTGAGTTTCTTAGACTCTATAAGAGCTTATTCGTTTGTTATACCTTTGCTTATACCTTTGCTTTTGTTTCACTTGCTGTGGAGTCAAGTCCCAGAGATATCTCTAAGGCTTATGCTGTGGAATATGTTGACTATAGACTCCATTAAAAATACTTAAAATAAGAAATGAGTACACAAAGGGAGAAAGATACAAAATAAATATTGGTTTCATTTCCATATGAGAAAGAATATAGTTTAGAAATAATTCCATTTATAGCTACATCAAATTATGTTTAGTATTCAAAATACCTGGGAATACAACATGTATTGTCAGATTGAAACTGAAACTTAGACCTTACTTGAGCAAGGTAAAGCAACCAAAGTCTCATGAATTCATGTAAGGAATTGGACACACTTAAATTGTATTACTTTATTACTACAGCTTATATTGGTCTACCTTCATCTCTTTTAATATATGTTTATAGAAAATCTCATATCCATTTATATAACTTTATTGACTGTAAATACTAAGCTATTTTTTGCATGTACATAAATATTGATTATGTAGCACTGTAGCACTGTCCTCCCGTTGTTCATCAATTTGCTCGAGTGGGCCTAATAACGTCTCTATTTTGAGACTTGTTACTGTGTTTGGCATATCGAATACGCCACGGGTAGCTTGCTAGGCTTTTGCCGTGAGGGCTAGATACTCTTGGTAGCTTGCCGGGCTCTCCGAGAGGGACGGAGGAATAGAACCCGGCTCAGCTGGGCCGGCCGCGTGCAAGGCAAACGCCCTACCTCTGTGCTATCACTCCAGCCCATTGATTATGTAGTGTATATAAATATTTATATGTAAACATATGCACATATTCAATAATACCTATCATTTAAATAGTTTTAAATATTCTATAGATTATTAATTATAATAAAAATTAAACTATAATCAATATTTTGGTTCATAAAAATCCCTGAAAATATTTAAAATATTTTTTATTTCTTCTTGGAGTGATAGCACAGCGGGTAGGGTGTTTGCCTTGCATGCGGCCGACGCAACTTTGATTCCTCCATCCCTGTCAGAGAGCCCGGCAAGCTATTGAGAGTATCCCACCTGCATGACAGAGCCTGACAAGCTCCCTGTGATGTAGTCTATATGCCAAAAACAGTAACAACAAATCTCACAAGGAGATGTTACTGGTTCTCACTTGAGCAAATCAATGAACAATGGGAGGACAGTGACAGTTACAGTGACTTGAAAAAGTGTGTTTATGAGAATTTTGATGCCAGCATGGGTTTTATACCTTGTTTTCAGTACTTCTTTCTGATCACTATTCTTAGAATCATTTATATTTCTTCAGTTTAGTCATGATTAACACTGGGTATAGTAATGATTCAGGCATGCAATTTTATACCACACCCACCACCAGAGTGTCAACATCTCTTGACCACCATTTTCTAGGTTGCCTAAGCTCATGTCCAGGGACCCATCCATTGCAAACTCATTTCTATAATGCTGACTCTCAGGTTCTGATATTGTTGGCCAGTTTTTATTTCCCTTACTGTATATATTCATATTCCACAGATGAGAAAAATTATCTGTATTTGTCCTTCACCTTCTAACTCACTCAGGATCTTTTAGGATTTCCTTGCTTTACATTTGTTTGAATTTGTTGCTTTATATTTTGTTTTGTCTAGTTATTTTCTTAAAGATTACTTGCTAGAAAAAGAACTTTAAAATCAAATGTTTTATCTGATGAAAGTTTTTATATAAGTATTTTCATTCCCCTCATAAAGTTTATGTTAAGTTTTATTTTCCCAAGTTATATATAATCAGTCATGAATACTCAATAGCTTGGTTCTAATTAGCATTACTCTTTATTGGTTCTGCTAAGATTTTTAATTTATTATATGTAAAGTGATTAAATTTTAATTAATTTTAAATTACTTTTATGTTAATGTACTTATGATCCTTTAACATTTTTCCTGTTTGCTATTGCAATTAATTTGTTTAGTAAAACTTTGTGATTATTTTAATCTTTTAAAAATTATTTATCATGTAGCCCAGCAAGCTGCTGAGAGTATCCCGCCTGTATGGCACAGCCTGGCAACCTACCTGTGACGTACTCAATAGTACAAAAACAGTAATAGTGACAGTCCTCATTCCCCTCACCCTGAAAGAGCCCCCAATACACCATTAGGCTACACTAACATGTGACAGGGATGAATGGAAACGTTACTGGCACCCACTCAAGCAAATCGATGAACAACAGGATGACAGTGATACGATAACACAGAGATACCACAAATACTTTTCCAAGAATATTTTTTTCTTTATGTGGTTTTATTTTATGATTATTATTATTAGTAGTAGTAGTAGTACTAGTAGTAGTAGTAGTAGTATTTAAAGTTTAGTCACCATGAAAATACAATGATTGGGTTTCAGGCATTCAATGTTTCAATGCTGAATCCCTTCCCAGTGTCTTTCCATTATGCCACTCCATCTACATTGGCATCCCACCTACAAATCTGCTTTTAAGAAAAAAATTTTGACACCTTGGCAAATGAGACAGCATCCCTGATTCTCTATCATCAATGGAGATCGAAACTCCAGATTCTTTCTCTCATTTGAGTGAAGCGTGATACTCCACGCATAGCTCTTTGGATTTCTCTTTGGGAGGCCCAAATAACGTTCTCATCCTGTTTTCGTAGGGTCCAGGTCTCTGAGGTGTACGTTAATGCAGGAAGAACAGTGGAATTGAAGAGCTGTGCCCAGAGTCGTAGGTTCTTCATCCTCTTAGCTATTTCTTTCATGCTTTTGAAGGCATTCCAAGTCGCTCTCTTTCTCCTGAGCAACTCAGGTGCCAGGTCATTTGTCATGTTGATTTACAGACCTGCGTACACATAACTGTTGCATTCGGAGAAGGTCATTCCATTGAGAGCGAATGGAAGGTCAGGAACAAGACTGTTTCTCATAAACATTGTCTTCGTGAGATTCAGCTGTAGTCCAACCTTTTCATATTCATGGTCGAAGTCAGCCAGCATTTGTGCCACTTGACTAATGTTTGGTGTTATTAGAACAATGTCATCAGTGAAGAAGAGGTGGTGTAGTTTCCGACCATCTATCTTCACTCCCATTCCTTCCCATTCCAGTCGTCACATGATGTTCTCGAGGGTGGCACTGAAGAGTTTCGGTGAAATGGAATCACCCTGCCAAACCCCTCTCTTTACGTCATTGATCACCTCCCTGTAGAATGGTGAGAACCTGGTAGTGAATCTACAATACAGCTCATGGAGGATCCTGATGTATTGACATTGAACGCCCTGGCTAGGGCCTCGATGACCATTTCAGTCTCAACAGAATCAAAGGCCTTATTTAAATCAATGAACATTATAGAGAGTGGCAACTTGAACTCCTGAAAAACCTCCAGGAGCTTGGTTATCATATGGATATGGTTGATTGTGCTAATCCCTTTTCAGAAACCAGCTCGCTCACATGGTTGTCCTTCATCTAGATTCTGCCAATCCTATTCAGGATGACTCGAGTGAACAGCTTGTAGACGTCAGACAAGAGGCAGATCAGGTGATAGTTGCCAGTGTCATGGATATCTGCCTTCTTGTACAGTAGTACAGTCCTGCTGGTTTTCCACTGGGACAGAACCTTGAATTAAGACAGGTAGCGTGTGAAGAGCCGAGCCAGTGTATTGATGAGTACTGATGGCAGGTTCTTTAGGTGTTTGGGTCTGACCTCGTCTGGGCCGTGTGCTGTTCTCTTCTTTACTGATAAAATGGTGTGTCAGATTTCGGAAGGGAGAACGTTGGGAATGACATATACATCCTGCGGAATTTGGTATGTGGACAGGTGGACGTGGCTATTGAAGAGATCCTAGTAGAAGTCACAGATAATCTTCTCCATTGCCCTTCTGGAAGATATGATAGATCCATCAGGACATCAGAGGGCAGTCATCTTGGTCTTGTAGTTGGAGAAAGACAGGCAGGTGTTGTGAATGCTTTCCCTGGCTTCTGCCACATCTGCCAGCACTGCTGCTCTTCTGTCTTTGAGGTCTTCTTTTATCGCTTCTCTGAACTGCTTTGCGAGTTCGATGTTTGGTTGCAGTTGCCCGAGTCTTTCACTAAGGCAGGTTGGCGAATGAGCTTGAGAGTTTTCAAAGACAGGCATCTTTTGTGGCTATTTCATCTCGGTGTTCTTCACACGATCATGGAGGTGCTGAGCCAGTCAATCATATTCTTCGTCAATGTTGTCAATGATAGCATCTTCCCATATTGCCAGATTCACTACCAGGATCTCACCATTCTACAGGGAGGTGATAATTGATGTTAAGAGAGTAGTTTGGCAGGGTGATACCATTTCACCCATACTCTTCAGTGCCACCCTTGAGAATGCCATGTGATGACTGGAATGGGAAGGAATAGGAGTAAAGATGGACAGTCAGCAACTACACCACCTCCACTTCGCTGATGACACCAAGTGGAACAAATGCTGCCGACTTCGACACTGAGTGTGGAAACGTCAGACTACAGCTGAATCTCATGAAGACAATGTTTATGAGCAACAGACTCGTTCCTGACATTCCATTCACTCTCAACAGAATGAACATATCTGAATGCAACAGTTATGTGTTTCTAGGTCGAGAAGTCAACATGATGAATGACCTGGCACCTGATTTACACAGGAGGAAGAGAGCGGCTTGGAATGCCTTCAAGAGCATGGATGAAGAACCTCCAGCTCCAGGAACAGATCTTCGATTCTAATGTTCTTCCTGCATTAACATACGCCTCAGAGACCTGGGCCCTATGAAAACAGAATGAGAACGCTATTTGGGTCTCCCAAAGATGAATCAAAAGAGCTATGCTTGGCGTATCATGCTTCACTTAAGCGAGAGAAAGAATCCGGACTTCTGACCTCCGTCGATGATAGAGAATCAGGGATGCTATCTCATTTGCCAAGGTGTCAAAAACCATATGGGCTGGACCTGTAATGCGATTTCAAGACGACCATTACCGACTGGATTCCATGGGACATCAAAAGATGGCATGGCCGCCCACCTACAAGATGGTCAGACTGTTTCATCAAGACCCTGAATGATTGGTTTGAGGCTCTTCATGTTCCTGGAGTGAGCAGGCACCATTGGGCTACACTAGCACGCAACAGGGACGAATGGAAATGTTACTGGCGCCTGCTCAAGCAAATTGATGAGAAATGGGATGTCAAGTGATCAATTGATCAAGTGATGTTTATAATATGCAATATACCTTATTTAATTAATTATTTCATTGATCACCATGGGATAGTTACAAAGCTTTTGTGATTGAGTTTCAGTCATACAAAGATCAAAGAGCATTCCTGTGAACAGTGCACATTTTCCACCACCAATATCCTCAATATCTCTCCCACCACTCCTATCCCATTCCACCCTGTCTTTTTGGAAGGCACCTTCCTTACACACTCTCTCTCTGCATTTTGTCATCATTGTTTGAAGTACAGATATGGCAAGGCCATCATGTCTGGTCCAAACCCTACTTTCAGAATACATCTTCCATCCTGAGCAATCCCTCCAACCATCATTGACTTAGTGGTCACTTCTCCATTCCTACTGCCTTCTCCCCACCCTATGAGACAGGAATCCAAACCATGGAGAGATCCTCTGTCTCTTGTCTCCACTGTCGTTGGGTGTTAGTCTCATATTATATTATTCTATATTCCACAAATGACTGTAATCATTCTATGTCTGCCCATTTATTTCTGACTCATTTCACTTAGCATGATACTCTTCAAGTCCATCCACTTATAAGCAAATTTCATGACTTCATCTTTTCTAATAGTTGTATAGTATTCCATTGTGTAGATGTTTCTTTGACCAGTTGTCTGTTCTAAGGCACTTTGATTGTTTCCAGATCTGGCTATTGTGAACAGTACTGCAATAAACATACAAGTGTAGATGTCATTTCTACTGTGCAACCCCAGAATATTTTCCCAGAAGTGGTATTGCTGGGTCAAATGAAAACTCACTTAATCACTTAACTTCCCGTTAGTCATCGATTTGCTCGAGCGGGCACCAGTAATGTCTCCATTTGTCCCTGTCGCGTGCTAGTGTAGCCCAATGGAATCTCATTGCTCCGGGAACATGAAGGGCCTCAAACCGATCGTTTATGATCTTGAAGAAGAAGACTGACCATCTGGTAGGTGGGCGGCCACGCAGTCTTTTGACATCCCGTGGAATCCAGTCGGTAACAGCTCTAGTCCAGCGGTCGTCTTTAAATCTCATTACGTGACCAGCCCATCTGATTTTCGACACCTTGGCAAATGAGACAGCGTCCCTGATTCTTGATCATCGACGGATGTTAGAACTCTGGATTCTTTCTCTCATTTGAGTGAAACGTGATATTCCAAGCATAGCTCTTTCTATTCTTCTTTGGGAGACCTGAATAGCGTTCTCATCTTGTTTGTGTAGGGCCCAGGTCTCTGAGGCATAAGTTAATTCAGGAAGAACAGTGAAATCAAAGAGATGTGCCCGGAGCCGGAGGTTCTTCGTCCTCTTAGCTATTTCTTCAACGTTCTTGAAGGCGTTCCAGGCCGCTCTCTTCCTCCTGCGCAGCTCGGGTGCCAAGTCATTTGTCATGTTGATCTCTCGACCTAGGTACACATAGCTGTTGCATTCAGAGATGGTCGTTCCATTGAGAGCGAATGGGGAGTCAGGAACGAGGTGTTTCTCATAAACATTGTCTTCGTAAGATTCAGCTGTAGACCAAACTTTCCACACTCACGGTCAAAGTCGGCCAGCATTTGTGCCGCTTGGCTGATGTTTGGTGTTATTAAAACAATGTCATCAGCAAAGCGGAGGTGGTGTAGTTGCTGACCATCTATCTTCACTCCCATTCCTTCCCATTCCAGTCGTCGCATGATGTTCTCAAGGGTGGCACTGAAGAGTTTCGGTGAAATGGTATCACCCTGCCGAACCCCTCTCTTGACATCAATGATCACTTCTTTGTAGAATGGTGAGATCCTGGTAGTGAATCCGCAATACAGCTCACGGAGGATCCTGATGTATTGGGCTTGAATGCCCTGATTGGCTAGGGCTTCAATGACCACTTCCGTCTCAACAGAATCAAAGGCCTTCTTTAAATCAATGAACGTTAAACAGAGCGGCATCTTGAACTCCCGAGAAACCTCAATGAGCTTGGTTATCGTGTGGATATGGTCGATGGTGCTGAATCCTTCGTGGAACCCGGCTTGCTCGCATGGTTGTCCTTCATCTAGTGTTCTGCCAATCCTGTTTAGGATGACTCAAGTGAACAACTTGTAGATGACAGACAATAGGCAGATCGGGCGATAGTTGCCAATGTCAATGAAAACTCAATTTCTAGGTTTTTGAGGAATGTCCATACGTTTTCCAAATGGCTGGACTAGTTTGCATTTCCACCAACAATGAATGAGAGTTCATTTCTCCCTGCATTTGCATTGGCACTGGTTGTTCTCATTCTTTTTGATGTGTGCCAGTCTTGTGGTGTGAGACGATATCTCATTGTTGTTTTGATTTGCATCTCCCTGATGATTAGCGATATAGAGCTATTTTATGTGCCTTTTGGCCATTTGTATTTTTTTTTGAGGATATTTCTGTTAATTTCTTCTCCCCATTTTTTGCTGGGTTTGGAGGTTTTGTTCTTGTATAGCTCTACCAGTATCTTGTATATCCTAAATATTAACTCCCTATCTCATGAATATTGGGTAAATAATTTTTCCCATTCCATAGGCTTTCTCTATACTTTGACAATATACCTTATTTAAATAAAACATGCAATATAGCTACAAAAAATGACCAGGTACCAGGTTCTTAATTTTTTTATTTTTTGATAGGCACAGAATTGATTTATATTTTAAATGACATAAACATTCAATTTTGGAGGTTACATTTTCACACATTATCTTTAACTGTTATAAGTTTCCATATCACCAGAAAACAGGAAAATATATTCTTACTGAGAATTAATGTGAGAGATCCTCCCAGGATGGTAGAAGCATGCTGAAATTATACTATAGACCAAACATGATTGCCACTCAACACCTCTTTTGCAATCTTATTTTCTTATGTACATACATAAGTACCAAAATTTTCAGACAAAATAGTATTTAGTTATAATGTCAAGTACAATATTGCTAAGGCCCACTTCCCTATTTTTGGTAAAAATTCCTCTTTAGTCTATATCACATATCTACTAGCTTCTATTTTCAGAGCTCCTGTTTGCAATATGATTGAGATGAAAGACCCCTTTCTTTTAACTTTACCTTCATGTTGTGTTGCTTTCACACTCCAAAGGATGCAGTCCTTTCAGATCCTTAGGTACTTTTAATAGGAATATCTCTGATGGAATCCCTATTGTTCTGGCTGTGAATTTTGAAGATTATTATCAGCAGAAATCACTAAAGCAGTTGTTCTACAAAAGAATTCTTTACATTTAGTTAATTTAACCATTATGTTTTAGAGCTATTATTTTTTACTTGAATGTTTCCCCTAGTCTTGTTATTATGAGTTTTATTATGAGTCCATCTTGTTGAACTATTGCAGGTAGACACAGTGAGATTCAGTAATTTTTTCTCTTCTATGAAATTTTTTCTCTCCACTTGGCCGTTCCTACCTTAAGAGTGATTACTCCATGGGTCAGTGACTCAATTCAGGCGCCTGTCATTTGCTTATATATTCCAAATACTCCTCCAGGAGGGGAGAAAAGAGCTGCAGAATGGTTTGAAGAATCCACTAATATCACATTTAAAGTGTTAATAAACTCCATTGATCATCTCACCTCCACATGCCAGTGGAATCATTTACTTATAGTGAAATCATAAACTCTATTCCCCATAGTAACATTTGAGGACTTTAGAATTAATGCCAGTTCAATATGAATGCCTAATAATTTCATACAACCAGAATATTTCTTTTTCCAAAGTATAGTTTCCTAAGAAGAGTCTATATTAATATTAGGAGAAAGGATATAATCTTTTATAATACTATGCCACATCATTGATTCAATTATTTTCAGGTAAGGCCTCAAGCTGATTCTAGATTTTGGCTCTCATATACACTGATGCAATAAACATACAACTGTGTTTATATAAAATAGACATTATTTATATGTAATTTTCAAATAAATGATTTTGTATTCTTTATAAAAAATCAAAGGTGAGTAAAATTAATCACACAAATTTTGAATTTTTACATAATTCTTTCCATTCTTGCTGCACCAATTGATAATCTCACTAAGAATGTACAAGAGTTACTTCAACTTTCTCTTCAATATTTTTCTTGTTTTTATAAAATAGGCATTCTCACTGATATGAAGGAATAGCTCATTATGTTTTGTGTGCATTAGCATTGGCATAATAGATATGATAAACAGGTGCTTGTTGATCATCTATGTCTTTTTTAGAGAAGTGATTATTCATTCCTCTATTAATATTGAGTGGCTTGCTTTCTTTATGTTATTGAATTCTATGAATTCTTCATAAACTATGTATATTTTATTTTATCAAATAATTGGTATGTAAATATCTTTTGCAATTCTGTACATCTTTTCATCTTTATATAGCTACTTTCATTGTTGCAGTTTTTCTAATTTGAGACATCTAATGTTTTAATTTTTCTTTTGTTTTTTTACCATTGAAGTTGAACAACCCCAAAACATTTCTAAGTGTTATACCAAGTGTTATATCAAGTGTTATATCATATCAATGAAAGTGTCACTGTCACTATCACTGTCCTCCTGTTGTTCATCGATTTGCTCGAGCGGGCCCAGTAACATTGTGAGACTTGTTACTGTGTTTGGCATATCAAATACGTCACGGGTAGTTGCCAGGCTTTGCCATGTGGGCAAGCTACTCTTGGTAGCTTGCCAGGTTCTCTGAGAAGGGTGAAGGAATTGAAGGCGGAGGAATTGAACTGGGTCAGCCTGGTCAGCCGCATGCAAGGCAAACACCCTACCCACCGTGCTTTTTCTCTACCCATCAAGAAACATATTGCAATATTTCTTCTCTATACTTAATATTTTTATATATTCCATTCATTGATCCATGGAACTGATGATCCATTTTGAATTGCTGTTAGATCATCAATTTGTTCAATAGTTTTCGTGTGGCAGTTCCGTTTTACCAGTACAGTGTACTGAAGGAAATATCTGTACTCTATTATATGAGCTTAGTTCCTTGGAAAAAAATTTGTTATCGATATATTTCTATTTCTTAGTTCTCAATTATTCCATAAATAGGAGTTGATTCTATACATGCAGTAATTTGCCTATGTATGTGAGTAATTTATTGACATTCTATGGCTTGAAAGTGAAACAAAAGTCTCACATGGATGTTGAAGTTTTAATTACTATCACTTTGTAGCATAGGTTAAAGTGGATATTATATATCTCATAATATCTTTATTTTTGTACTTTTTCCCTCAGGACTATTTTTCACATTTTAAATCCTTTGTAGTTGCAAATAAGCTCCATGATTTTTATTATATATGTGATGCTGATTGCACAAGAGTATGAGAAAATTTCTGTACCATGAAAATATTCTATTCTTGACTGCAATGGTCGTTATGTACAGCAATGAGTTTAATAAAAATTATGCACTGTAGCCCTGTCCTCACATTGTTCATCGATTCGCTCGAGCGGGCCCAGTAACATCTCCATTGTGAGACTTGTTGTTACTGTGTTTGGCATATCGAGTACATCACAACTAGCTTGCCAGGCTTTGCTGTGCGGGCGAAATACCACTCTTGGTATCTTGCCGGATTCCCCGAGAGGGGCGGAGGAATTGAACCCAGCTTCGCTGGACCAACGGCTTGCAAGGCTAACACCCTACCACTGTGCTATTGCTCCAGCCCTAATAAATTATGAAACACTTTAAAAGGGTGAAATTTTTAAAGGTAAAATATTCTAAAATATCAAAAGACTATTTTAGAATATGGCCAGAATATAAGTGTCTTATAACGTGAAGTGGCTGCACGACACATTATAAGACACTTCCTACCCATTTTCCACAATTCTTACACCATATCTGATGGGGTTCAGACAGTAGGCAACAAATCATAGAGAAAATATATATAAATATATGTCTCTCCAAGAGCCCGGCAAGCTACCAAGAGTATCCCACCCACATGGGCAGAACCCGGCAAGCTCCCCATAGCATATTCGATATTCCAAATACAGTAACGACAACAGGTCTCATTCCCTGACCCTGAAAGACCCTCCAATAATTGGGAAAAGATGAGTAAGAAGAGACTAATAAAATCTCAGGGCTGGGGAAAATAGAGACTTTACTGGTGCCCGCTCACATAATTCAACAATCAATGTTATGACAGTGATACAGTGATATGGCCAAAATACATTCAAAAGAAATATCTTCTTCAGGCTGTAGGTACAGCTGGAATGGCACTTTCCGTGTAGGTGACTAATCAGAGTTCAATCCTAGCATCAAATATGGTCCCCTGAGCATCAGCTAGACTGACCCCTGAGCACAGAGTCAAAAGGGACTGATGAGCACAACTAGGTATGGTCCAAAAACAAAACAAATGTTTACATTGTCCAAGCTCAGTTCTATTGTAAAACTCCAAATGGATAAGACAAACTGTCGATGGCGAAATAAAGTCATAATATAAAACTATCCACATTTACAGATATTATTTTCTTACATTATTAATATATCACTTTGTAGTTAATTTTTAAACAGAACCAAGAATAAAGAAATAAAGGAATACCTGAATAAAGAATAAAAAAATACCTGAATTAGTATTTGTGACAATTAATGAAAGTTTCTTAAATAAATTTTTTTTACAAAATAAAAATCCAGTGACCAATATCTAGTAAGGTAAATTTAACTTTTGAAACATTCAAAGACACCTAAAGAGAAGAACTCTGCACATTTCAAATTTTGATATACATTTTTACTGTTTTATTTTCCCTGTTTTTATTTTAAATATGTCACATGAAGCAAGATGGCCATTAAATTTTTATCAATAATAAGCTTACTTCTTTTCACACCATGTGCTACTGGGATTTAAACTTAAGGTGTTTGTGTAATTTAAAATTATCAGCTACATTCCTTAGGGGACAAATTCTTTGGGGCACCATCCGAGCTCTCTGATAATTATGAAAGGAAGTAATAAAACAAAGCATACAGATTTGTGCATCATATACTAGCTCAACAACGAACGTTTCTCAGGTAAGTAGTATGATACAAGGCAAAAATTGGTAGTTTAAATTAAATGTTAAGTAATTTTTATAGAATGATGAAAAGTTACTTCTCATTTTTAGAAACTGATATATTTTACAATGAGATGACTCACTTTCCAAACATGAAATGAAAGGATCTGTATTTACAAAGAAGTAGGACTAGAAAAGTACTGGCAATTACTGACATATCGTGTATATCATTTTCAAAGGATTTATGAAAACTGCAAGGACATATTGGCCACAAAGGACAAGTTTCTCCAGGTATCAAAACTGAGAGTGATGAGCGGTGATTCTCCCTCTCCTGCAGCTGTGGAGCTGTGCTATGAGAACCTCAATGGATCCTGCATCAAAACTTCCTACTCACCCGCCCCCCGCCTGCTTCTCTATGCAGTATTTGGCTTTGGCGTGGTGCTGACCATATTTGGAAACCTCATGGTAATGATTTCGATTTTTCATTTCAAGCAGCTACATTCTCCAGCCAACTTTTTGATCGCGTCTCTGGCCTGTGCAGACTTCTTGGTGGGAGTGACTGTGATGCCCTTCAGCACTGTGAGGTCTGTGGAGAGCTGCTGGTACTTTGGAGAGAGATACTGTAAATTTCACTCCTGCTTTGAAGGGTCCTTCTGCTATGCATCTATCTACCACTTGTGCTTTATTTCTGTAGATAGATACATTGCCGTCACTGACCCTCTGGCCTATCCAACCAGGTTCACTACCTCTGTATCTAGCTTATGTATTGGTTTCTCTTGGCTCTTTTCCACCATTTATAGTTTTTCCCTTGTTGGCACAGGTGCAATCGGTGCTGGACTGGAGGAACTAGTAAGTGCTCTCACTTGTGTGGGAGGCTGTCAAATTGCAGTGAATCAAAACTGGGTTTTGATAGATTTTCTAGTATTTATTATTCCCACTCTTGTGATGATAATAATTTACTCTAGAATCTTCCTCATTGCTAAACAGCAGGCTAGAAAAATTGAAAGTATGAGCAGTAAGACCAAGAAAGCTTCAGAGAGCTACAAAGATAGAGTGGCCAAGAGGGAAAGAAAAGCAGCCAAAACATTGGGAATTGCAGTGATGGCCTTTCTGATTTCATGGTTGCCCTATTTCATTGATTCAGTAATTGATGCCTTCTTAGGTTTCATCACGCCCACATATATTTATGAAATCCTGGTTTGGTTTTGTTACTACAACTCAGCAATGAACCCTTTAATATATGCGTTCTTTTATCCTTGGTTTCGAAAAGCCATCAAATTAATTATCACTGGTGGAGTCTTTAAAGAGAATTCCTCAACAATACAATTGCTCCCTGAGTAGTCTCTGGTTTTTGATTCGTGAAACTGAAATAGAATCAAAATAAAATATTATGAGAAAAAATTCTTCATAGATTTGTAAGATTTTCTAATGCAAATTATATTAAACTTCAGTTTTTCTAAAGAGTCAACTTAAAACTTATGTTCAGTTGAAGATATCGTTAAAGCCCATGTACAATGGAAATAATATACCATCAGAACCAGCAGTACCTGGAATGGAATAAAAACTGTCATTTAACACTGTGACCTTGTATTACTTAATCCCACTGAGTTCATTGTATTTCTCTGGCTAATAACCCTAGCTTAGTATTTTTGAGAAAATTTAAGAAAAAATATAAAATCTTTATAGTTTTCTTCCATTTTTTATTTTAATTAATCTTTAGTGGCTCAAAGTCTGTTTTTTGTTTGTTTGTTTGCTTCAATGATATTTATATACATATGCCTTGGAGAGATTCTTAGAGAATTGTTGGCATCTTGCTCAGAAAGATCAAATAAGTGAGTTTTCCTTGTCTTGTGTTTTGATTTGCAGGTCCACAAAAGCTGTTCATAATAAGGTTAGATAAGTCTATTAACAAGGTAGTGGGCTCATTACTTTTTACAGTAACGGTAACTGACATCATGAATAACAACCCATTTATTGAGTAAATTTATTCCGAGAGTAAACTTGCTCATAAAATTATGCTAACACTTTTTACCAGCTAACTAGTGCAGGGATTTTAAGATTGTCATACTTTATACTTCTTTAAAATTAATTGATGATTCGTTCATTTAATTTATGTATTGTTCCAGAAAGTCTATACATGGGATATCAAGTATAGACATAAAGTATAACTTAAAAATGGATTCAACAATGAAAAGACACTGAAATCAAGGATAGAAGACTGCTGAAATAATTTCCTTGTAATCCAAGTTTTTTAAAAAAAAAATTGAATTAGTTACTCAGTTCAGAGTGGCTAACCTCAGTCCGTCATTACAGCAACTAAGTAAGATTGTTATATCATAAAAGTATCATGAATTGGTCATTTTCAGAATCAGGAAATATCCACTCTTTGAGACAATAACAATATATGCAGACCTTTATATAAATTCATATTATATTTAATATCTAAAAATCACACATATGAATGTACACATCATTTTTAATGAATGTAATTGGTATAACTTCTTGAGATACTGTGTTATTTATTAATATTTATAAAGTCTGTTGACTATCTGATTTTCATGTAATTATAAGCACCCACAACCACTGAATAAATTTATCTATATTTCAGTTCTAACTCTGTATTTTCAGTATAATAACTATTTACAGTCCTATTACATATGCTAATGAATACATATTATATCTTAAGAATGAAGCAATATTCCCCCAAAGGACAGTTATGTTTATTTTTTCACAAATGTTTGGTACTTTGGCAGTAAAACACTATGCTAATTCCCTCAATATTCTCTTCTGTAAACTATTCTGTATGAAGAAAAGGAGATATATGTAAATGTATAGAGATATGAATATCTAAATATATACATACATCTTAATTTTAAACATGAAGAGTCTAAAATCAAATCATTCAAGAAATCTGTTTTGTATCAAAAAATTCTGTATTGAGAAAAGTTCTACTAATGTCTAGTTTGGTATATTCATGCCTATCTTTTATCTTTCTTGTAGTCTTTTATTATATGAGCCAAATTATCTACTTCTACCTTCTCGCCAACCCCGCAAAAATGTGAGGACTATTGTGCTTATTTAAAAAGAAATGTTTGAAATGTTAGTAATAAAATAGCAAGTCACTGCTTTCAATATTCTCTTCTGTAAACTACTCTGATTGTGTGATGAAGAGCTTACTGGCATTTCTTTCAGTGAACACTTCCTCAGTGCTGAAGGTCTGCAGTTATAGGCTCTGGACTTGAAGACTGCAGCAATCAAAAGTATTTAAACAGAGTAATGGCTACCTATATGAAAGTAATGGAACACTATTTCCTCCAACGCACTGGCTTACCTGATGAAGTCTATTTAATTTTTACAACATAGGAAGCTGAAATTAGACTATTGCCCAGTGTGACCTATTCAGTAAATAGTTGAACCAGTATGTATCAGAGGGAGAGGGTAGATAGAAATGCCACTGATTGTTGTCCCTGCTACATCTTTGTCCCCCTTAGATGTCCCATACATGAAAGAGAACATCTTTCAGCCACTAACTTAAGTTGTTGAAAATAATGCGGAGAACAACGTTTGAATAGAAATTTTTATGAAGAGAAAAATGAGACCATCATAAAGAAAAGTATGAACAAAATTCCTTGTGGAGGTGCATTTTTATAGAGATTAGCTGATTTCCTAAAGTAACATTTAAATTTTTAGTTAAAATTACAGATTTCCACTCATCTATGTTCTTTAACTATGAAGTACTATTTTTTTAAATTCCCCCATCCCCAAGATGAAACCCAAGTCATTCATATAAACCGTGTCTTTAGTAAATCAGAACTAATCTGCTCATCAAGCAATTTCATGATCTTACTGTTTTACACTATTGATTCATTTGGTTCCTTTGTTCCTTTTCTCACACAAATTGCTTCTCACTAAGCATTATTGGGATGAGAATTTTCATTCACGGTGGGCTGTATCTTGGTGTTAGAATGCATCTATGTGAGAGGGGCTGAGCTCAATCCTGGGAATCAAAAAAAGCTGAAAGAATTTGAAGAAAAGAAATTTATTAAACTTTTTGGATTAATATTATTAATTCAAAATTAGGTTGATAAATTTTGTGCATCTTCAGTGGTTCATGTATTTAACAGACCTTGCAAATAGAACTGTACTTGTATGCAAAGATGAAAACAGTACACTATAAAAGCATATTTTGTACTCTCCTTTCATATGAATTACTATGTTCATTGAACCTGTGGATATGCTTTTCTTTACCATTATCTGATGTATATATTTGTTTTTCTCTAAGCTTCCTTCCTCAAGAGAATATTCTTATTCATTTTTTATGTCACTGGTGACTCTTACATTATGTTAGAAATAAAAATTACCAATAAATGATTTTACTGACCAAATATTTTCTTTAAATAAATTGTATAGAAATATTTTATAAGTTTATTTATAATACTATGACCATAGGGGCTAGAGCGATAGCACAGCTGTAGGGCGTTTGCCTTGCACACAGCCAACATGGCCGACCGGAGTTCAATTCCTCTGCCCCTCTCGGAGAGCCCGGCAAGCTGCCGAGAGTATCTCGCCCGCACGGCAGAGCCTGGCAAACTCCCCGTGACGTACTTGATACGCCAAACACAGTAACAACAAGTCTCAAGATGGAGACGTTACTGGGCTCACTCCAGCAAATCGATGAACAACGGGAGGACCGTGACCGTGACTATGACCATATTAAAACAACACAATTATGTGTGGAACATTCCTTATGTATAAAAGTAAATATATTATTAATATTAAGGATACCATAACTTCTAATTTATTGTATATAACTGTAGTTATTTATGGAAATGAATTTTATTGTCCTCTTTAAATATCTATTCTCTTTAACTGACGAATCTGACCATGCTGAAGGGCATCACAGTCACACCCCCTAGAAAGTCAACACAGGCCAGACAGCAGATAAGGAAATAGGTTAGAGAGTGCAGCTGCTTGAAATGAAGAATGAAATGATGACCAGAAGGTTCCTGAACACTGCAAGCACAGCTCCTAAGCCAAACACTACATACAAGATCACTCTGGCTCGGGGCGAATAGGGAGTCTTCACATAGGATCTTTTCACGTTCTTATAGCAGAGTTTCGGGGCTGTGGTGGAGAATAAGTTGTTCTCATGATGCTCCTGATTGCATTTCAAAATTTTGATCTTCTTGATTATGCAAAGAATATAAGTTTTTAATGTGCAAAATACTCTAACTAAAACATATAGGATAGTTATAAAAATGACCATAAGTCTTAAATATTTTCAGATATAATAAAATTTAGTTAATTTTGCTAAGGACTACTTCTCCCTTTTTGATTAAATTTCTCCTTAGTTATATGTTTATATCACACATCTACTAATTATATGTCGTCAGAGCTCCTATTTGCAATAAGATTGAGATGAAAGACCCCCATATCTTGGCTTTATCTTCATGTTGTGTTTCCTTCACACTCCGAAGGATGTAGTTCTTTGAGATAACTAAGGTTTTTTAATGGGAAAATCTCTGGATGGAATCCCTATATTGCACGTGTGAGCTTGGAAGATACTGTCAGCAAAAATTCCTAAAGCAGTTGTTCTACAAAAGAACTATTTGCATTTAGTTCATTTAGCCGTTATGTTTTCAAGCCACATATTTTTTATTTCAACCTTTTCCTTATTCTTGTTATCATGGATCCTTCTTTTTGAATTATTGCAGTATACACAGTGAGATTAGGTACTTATTTTTCTCTCCTATTAAAAATTAGTTCTGCATCATGACTGGATGACTACCAACAAGCAAAAGTTATACTTTGAGGAGAGCTAAGAGTAAAGATGCTCACTACATATAAATTTTAAAATGAAACGACCATATAATGTTCAGATGTATCAGTATTTCAGAGTCGCTATAACTGTGAGTGCTGGGAGAGAAAAAAGCTCAATTTTTAAGACTGTCATTGGAAACACTTCTGAAATTTCTCTCCATCAATTTTTTAAAAAGGCAGTGATCTTCCTTATTGGACATTCATTTTCTAAAAAGCAGTAAAATGATAATGTGTGATGGTAAATGGAAACACATCTTTCGGTAATTTTTCTATGCTTAAGTAGGGCTGGAGCGATAGCACGGTGGTAGGGTGTTTGCCTTGTGCACAGCCAGCCTGGCCGAGCCGTGTTCGATTCCTCCGCCCCTCTCAGAGAGTCCAGCAAGCTACTGAGAGTATCTCGCCCGCACAGCAAAGCCTGGCAAGCTACCTGTGTTGTATTCGATATGCAAACACAGTAACAACAAGTCTCACAATGGAGACGTTACTGGGCCCACTTGAGCAAATCAATGAACAACGGGAGGACAGTGCTACAGTGCTAAGTAGGAACATTGCAAGGTAAGAAGCACCTTTCCTAACCGTCTCAAAGAAGTATTCCAGATGTCTTCCAGAACAGCACAATTCAATTATATTTGTGAACTTTTTTTTTTCAACTACTAAAATGCACAAGGTATTGATATTTCCGTTTGGATATCTGATTCCTAACAATTATTAAAACTCTTAAACTAATGATCTTTTAACTACCTCCTCATGATTTCTAGTTTTGTGAAACATTTTTATATATTATTGCATACAATTATTAATTATTAAGTTGTCAATCACTTTATATAGGCGATGGGCCTACACCAAGATTTCTCACCTTCAGAACTATAGAAATTGGAGTTTAAGTTAGTCTTTGATGTGGTGATCTGTCTGGTATAAACTGAAGGTTGCTTAGTAGCAACCCTCCTACTAAATATCAGTGATGTCAATATAATTCCACTAGCTCTAAAGCAAAACTATCTCCTGCAATTGCCAAGTGTTCTGAGGAAAAACATTGTTCCTCACACTTGCTCATTTGGTATCTTACTGCTCATTTTTAAGATCTTCACACAAAATTGAATCATATTCCTTTATATATTTTTTTGAAAGTTGACTCCTTTAAAAATATATGTATGTGCCTTAATCCCAATAACCAGACCTAATTTGGAAAAAGTTCCTTTACAAACGAGATATTGTTTTGCTTCCAATTCAAGTCTGGTATCCTTATAAAAAATAAAAAGAGAAATGCAGGGGAACAGGATAAAGATTATATGAAGGTGTAGACAGAAATTCTAGTTATGGTGCTGAACATGGGTCATTGCCCAGTACATTAGATAGCCAAGTACAATCATACTAGCTTTGACAATAAAGAAAATGCTTTTATTGTACTCAGGAATGAGAGGAAATTAGGGTAAATTATTCTATGTACAATCCTGATCTTTTGATTTCAGGAAGAATTTATATGAGTAGAAGAAGGAACTGAAAACTTCTATCTTGTTTATTTCTCAGATTTTTAGACACATAAATATGTTAGGTCTTCTTTTCAGAGGAAGAGCAAACAGAAACTCACAAAAACCTTTGTTTCTGGTTGTCTTTTCAGGAAGGCCAGTTGAACTTAAAATCTGTTGTAGTAACACTGTAGCAAGAAATGCACAACAAAAACACATTATCATTCAGAAGAATTTGAGACTATCAAGTCACATGACCTGAATGATGCTATAGCTCCTGCAAAGACAGTGTGAAAGAGCTATTTAATCCAGACCAAGTTATCAGTATGAGGTCTCTCTGACCCTTTGCCATGTCAGAGATTATGGTCTTTTAGAGCTACGATTTCATTGACAGAAGCCAAGGATGCCTGAAGTCACCACACTGTATTTTACATGGTGATAAACATTGAACAAAAAAGACAACTAAATAATTTTGGGTTGCTAAAAGTGTATACTGCCTTTGCTTCTCAACCACTATCATATTTGTCATTATATTTCCTGTACTTAAGTGAGGGAATCAACACCTTTTGATAAAGTAAGGTAAAAAAAGGTAAAGGCCCTCCCGTTGATCGTCGATTTGCTCGAGCGGGCCCAGTAACGTCTCCATTGGAGACTTTGTTGTTATTGTGTCTGGCATATCGAATACTCTCGGTAGCTTGCCGGGCTCTCCAAGAGGGGCGGAGGAATCGAACTCGGGTCGGCCATGTTGGCCGCGTGTAAGGCGAACGCCCTACCCGTTGTGCTATCGCTCCAGCCCTGTTTATTGGTAATACTTTCTTTAAATACGTGTGTTTAGCTTTAGAAGTGTTATATATGCTTCTCTATTTTAGATAAATAAATAATAAGTAACATATGGAGGCAAGTCTTAATTTCCTATAGTGATAGGTAAAAAGTTATTTTTAGCTGGCATTCTAGAGCAGTAAATCTGGAAGGACTTCAGATTTTAGTCCAAATCCAAATTTTATAATTCCAAAGAGTCGCAACATTGGATCTTGTATATAATTAATTTGGTGACAATTGCTGACTGGCCTGTTCTGATAAACTCATTTCTGAATTCATTTTATTTCCAGACTGTATGAATATTTGTGTTTTGCTATAAAATAATGTCAACAATTGCAAGTACTTCAGACAATTCTCTGCATTATTTAAAATACATTATGGATATAGCTATTTTCAATTTAACAAATTTGGATTTTCAGAAATTCCACAAGTTTCAGACAAGAGATTATAACCCTGTAAATACCAGGTTCTTTTTGACCACCACTTGAACTTGAGGCTGAAAGTAGACAAGATCCTCAAAGGAAAGAGTTTCCAGGATTATGAGGCAGATAATCACATGGTAAAGATCATGGACAATGGACTCAGTCTACCTAGATTTGATTCTAGACTCTTTACAACTTTTTACATACACAGGCCTGAATAATATAGCTATGAAATGGGAATAGCATCACCTTTATAGGAACTCAGTTTTCTAAATCGTTATATAGCACATTATACAGCAAGTGTTTTTATTTACATACTGAGAAAGTTGAGAGGGTAAGGAGATATTGACAGAGTTTAGTATTAAATTTAAGGTGAAAGAAGTGGGTAGGTTATATGAGTCAGCAGATAGCATTGTTTAAAGGAAATACGATACTATCTGATGACCTCGGGATCTCTTGGAGAAAAAAAATGATTTAATAGTATATGGAAAACCCTTCTTCGCTGTTTTCTTTCTGGAAAGAAGAAGAATCCTCAGTAAAGCCAAATTTCATGAAGGTTCAGAAAACAGGAAAATTTCTTTGAATTTCTTAGAATGTGTTTCTGAAGTTATTCCTAAATTATTAATATGCAGGTTGTCATAGAATCCTAACAAAGTTGTACCAAAGTGACATTGTTTCTTTCAGACATGGAGGGTAGGTCCTAATCTCAGCTTATAGTTTGGTTTATTTTTGTGGTGCATATGATCCAGCAGGAGCTGAGGCGTGGAGCACCAGGTTACTTTAAATCTCTACCCATAGAACAGGTAGCACTGCACTGTAGTACTGTCCTCCCGTTGTTCATCGATTTGCTTGAGCAGACCCAGTAACATCTCCATTGTGAGACTTCTTGTTCCTGTGCTTGGCATATGGAATATATCACAGGTAGCTTGCCAGGTAGCCAATCAGAATAGAGATAGGGACAACTGGGAGTGGGATTTGGCAGCATTTAAAAGGAAGCCCCCAGTCCTATTGCACTCTCACTGTGAGCACATGCTCTCTGGTCTCTCCTCTCTCCTGGGATCAGGTAGGGCGGCAAGCCCAGAGACAGGGCCTAGTACAAGCAGGCTGCATAGGCCTCAGTAGTAGCAGAAAACAAGACACTGAAATCTTCCTCATACACAGAGGCAGTGGCCGGAGTCTGAGGAAAGCATACATGGAATAGAGCGAGTGGAATAGGAAAAAGACAAGGAAGTCATTCACGGAATGGACAGTGTGGGACATGAACGGAGACTTCATTTGTTCGGACTAGTAGATGACGTGGAACAGGATGGGTGATATCATTCACAGGTAAGAGGAGAGGACTGGACGTCTGCGGAGGGACCCTGACTCTTCTATCTTTATCTGTATAATAAACTCTTAACTTTTCATCTTCAAGTTTTGTATGCAAATCTTTCATACAATTCTCAGAACCCACAAGAATGGGAAAATCTGCTTTTGCACTGACATATACATCTGAATAGCTGAAGGTTGGTAGTTACTAATCACAGAATTTCAGGAGTGTGAATAGGGAAAGGATTCAAGTGAAGGGATCAGCAATAGCCACCATTGTTTCAGGTATACCTGACTCTATAGAGAAAGGACACTGTAGTCCCTAACATCTGAACATTAAAGATAAGGGTTTAGACTGGTCTATACTGAGTCCTGAGACAGAAAAACAAATCCTAGAGTTTTAGGTTAGAGAAAGCTGAATTACTTTTTTACTTCTTTGATGAATTGCAACGATCAAGTATTTGGGCATGATCCAAGGCAGAGAATTTAATCTCAAACATTTTGCACAAATAGAGGTTAAGAGTAACTCTAGAGTTCAGTGTGGAATATGCCTCGGGTTGTTTTCCAATCCTTTCACTAGGAACTCTGGAATAATTGTGATATTTTTTATAGTTTCTTTGTTACCTTCCCGTTCCTCACCAAGCCAGATATAGAAACACTGTCCTGCCTCAGTCCAATAACTTTATCAATATCTTAATATTAGTTATTTTTGTATGGACACAGTAAGAGATACATTGAGGCTTGTAAGGCAGCTCTACTGGGAACATTTTGCCAAACTCAGACTACAGCGCTCAGACCAGATTAATTATTCCTAACCCTCTCAGGGTCTGAATCTAGTTATTACTTTTTAGATCATGACAGCATTTGTCCATGACCATGCTCTTAACTTATAGTTAAGCATTATGGCACTTTGGCCAGGCCCATCTAGATGCCAGAGTAACACATAGCTCACGGCTTGCCCTGGGTCTACCTAGTCCTCTTAGGGACCCCGTCTTTAGTGGTGCTAAGAAGGGAGGGCTGCTGAGGTTTAGGTCAAAAGAACAGATGCCCAGGAGGAAAATAACACTGAGAGTCAATAAACTCCCACATTACAAAAGCATAGCATTTACAGTCTTCTTGTGTCCACACAAAAAGGACATTGCTCCAACTAAACTGTGCAAAGGACTTAAGAAGAAGAGAAAACAGTATTTACAAATCAACAGAGAACAAAGAAAGAAGTTACAAATAAACACAGAAGAATGGGAGCACTGTGATGGGAGGAATCCAATATACCGAAACTACCTGAGACTATGCAGGAAGGACAAAACAATTGTATCCTACAAATAACTCTACAGCCTTTCTCTTTCTGTTCCCATGCTTGGGGAACTGCTGCCATGGTGTAGATGCGGCCAAGTCCAAGAACTACACCATGCACAATCAGCCTCAAAAATGGCACAGAAATGGCATTAAGAAACCTGGGTCATGGTGATATGAATCTCTTAAAAGAATGGATCCTAAATTCCTAAGGAACATGCGTTTTGCCAAGAGGCACAACAAGAAGGGCCTGAAGAAGATGCAGGCCAACAATGCTACGACTGAGTGTCCATGCAGAGGCCATCAAGGCCCTCGTGAAGCCCTAGCAGGCCAGGCCCGTGATCACAAAGAAAAACAGTCACAAGCTCAGTCGGCTTGCATATATTACTCACTCCTGACTCAGGAAAAATGCTTGTGCCCTCATTGCTAAGGGTCTCAGGCTTTGCTAGCCAAAAACCAACTTTGAGTGCAGTCTTTCTATGTCTGTCCTTCTCTTTCTGACTCATTTCACTTAGCATGATACTTTCCATGTAGAACCATTTGTTTGCAAATAGTAACAGAATGGGTGATGAACACCCAAGAATAGTTGAGATAAGTACCAGGATGTCTGCTCCACGGCTTGGAAGCTGGAAGCACATGCTGAGGAAAAAGGCAGTTCAGATAGAGAAGGGAACACCAAGTAAAGAGTGTTTGGAGGACTCACTTGGGATGCAAGATACGTGCTGAAAGTAGACTATAGACCGAACTCAATGACCACTAATACTTCTATTGCAAACCACAACACCCTAAAGGAAAGAGAGAGCAAAAGAGAATGCCCTGCCACAGAGGTGGGGCAGGGTGGGGGTGATGGAAGGGGATGGCCACTGGTTTCATTGGTGGTGGAGAATGGGCACAGGTGGAGAGATGGGTACTCAATCATTGTATAACTGAAACCCAAGCACAAAAGTTTGTAAGTCTACAACTCTACCTCATGATGTCTCACTAATAATAATAATAAAAAAAGTTGAAACCAAGAATCCTCCAAGGCTAAAGCCAAGACTCAAATGAAGGTTAAAGCCAAGGCCCAGAGTAAGACCTAGATGGCTGCAGCTCCAGCACTAGCTCAAGCTTCCAAAGGTTCCTAGGCCCCCACCAGGGCTCCCTAAGAGTCTGTCAGTATGAGCATGGAAGGAGCTGGTGCGCCCTCTGGGCTGCCTCCAGTATGGGTCCTCCTTTGCTATTTGTAAAAATAAACCTGAGAGCAGGAAAAATAATAGTAATAATAACTCTACATGGAATAGTATAAAAACACACTATTGGAAGATATGACATAAAGAATTTATAAAATTCATCATAATGAAACTTCACAATGTTAAAGAATTTTGATTAAATACAGAAAAAACAAGATGTAGACCTCTAAAATAATTTATACTTTTTTGCCTCTCTGGGATATATTCCCAGGAGTGGTATTGCTGGGTCAAATGGGAGCTCGATTTCTAATTTTTGGAGAATCATCCATACTTTTTTCCAGAAGGGCTGAAGCAGTTGGAATTCCCAACAGCAGTGAAGGAGGGTCCCTTTCTCACCACATCCGTGCCAGCACTGGTTCCTTTTGTTCTTTTGGATGTGGGCCAGTCTCTGTGGTGTGATATGATATCTCATTGTGGTTTTGATCTGCATCTCCCTGATGATTAATGATGTAGAGCATTTTCTCATGTGCCTTTTTTTGCCATTCGTATTTCTTCTTAGAGAAAGTTTCTGTTCATTTCGTTGCCCCATTTTTTATGGGGTTGGATGTTTTCTTCTTGTAGAATTCAAGCAATACTTTGTATATCCTTGATATCAACCCCCTGTCAGATGTGGGCTGGAGCAATAGCACAGCAGGTAAGGTGTTTGCCTTACACGCGGCTAACATGGTTGACCAAGGTTCGATTCCTCTGCCCCTCTCGGAGAGTCCGGCAAGCTACTGAGAGTATCTCGCCCACACAGCAAAGCCTGGCAAGCTACCCATGTCATATTCAATATGCCAAAAACAGTAACAAAAAGTCTCACAATCTGTTGTGAGATGTTACTGGTGCCCACTCGAGCAAATCAATGAACAACGGGAGGACAGTGCTATAGGTGCTATGCTAAAATAAGTCTGCTTGATACTAAAAGTAGACTACAGACTGATAGTCTAGAATTGGAAACTCAAAATTAAATCTCTGCATGTAAGAATGATTAGTTTATGGCAAAGGCATTCAAGAGCACAACACAAAGAAAGGAAAATCTCTTCAATAAATGCTATTGGGAAAATTGGATAGCTACATGAAGGAAGGAAGGAAGGAAGGAAGGAAGGAAGGAAGGAAGGAAGGAAGGAAGGAAGGGAGAGAGGGAGGGAGGGAGGAGAGAGGGAGGAGAGAGGGAGGGGGGAAGAAAAATGAGAACAACCCTGAGATTTTTACCACAAAATTAGGATTACTGAAGGGGGGTTGGGTGAGCTAAAAATGTAGTACAGGACTGAAAATAATTACAGTAAAGAAATTTGGGTATTTTTGTGGGGGGAGTGGGCAGAGAAAAGTGTTGTAACATTGTATCCCTAAAATAGATAATTATTTACACCTGGTAAAGCAGTATTACCTCAGTAAAAAATTCACTTGAAAAATGGAAAAATACCATTAGTAAAAAATGAAATCATCCCATTTGGACAAAATGAACAGAACTTGAAGTGATTCTATTGAAATTATAAGGAAGTAAAAGATAACTGCCAGATAGTTTCATTCATACATAGATACAAATAACTAAAAAAAATAACTAAAACAAGTTAGCTGGCAAAATTCCAACTCTTAGACTAGTGAGAACTATGGAAGTTAGAAAAAAACAAAAAAAAAATCCCAATAGCACAGCGGGTAGGGCGTTTGCCTTGCACGCAACCAACATGGCTGACCCGAGTTCGATTCCTCCCCCCCTCTCAGAGAGCCCGGCAAGCTACCGAGAGTATCTCGCCCGCACGGCAGAGCCTGGCAAGCTCCCCTTGACGTATTCGATATGTCAAACACAGTAACAACAAAGTCTCTAATGGAGACGTTACTGGGCCCGCTCGAGCAAATCGATGATCAACGGGAGGGCCTTTACCTTTACCTTAGACTAGTGAGAACTATGGAAGTTACAAGAGAGAATAGGGAAAGGAATAGGAAAAATGGTAAAGGGGTTATTCTGACAGTGAGATAATAGTAGTACTTTTTTTTTTGCTTTTTTTTTTTTTTGGTCACACCCAGCAGTGCTCAGGGGCTACTCCTGGTTCTGCACTCAGATATTACTCCTGGTGGTGCTCGGTGAACCATATGGGATGCTGGGAATCGAACCCGGGACGGCCTCGTGCAAGGCAAACGCCCTACCCGCTGTGCTATCGCTCCAGCCCCAACAATAGTACTTTTGTTGTGATTATGATGAGAATCATATAGAAAATTTAGCTATGCTACTAAAATTCTATAGGATTGTAAAACAGCCATATAAACTTAATAGTTCATTCTGGGATTTGATTGTGAACTGGGGCAAGTTTCCCAGTGGTCAGAGAAAAATTTTTAAAAAATAGTAACAGTAAGAAACATTTCAGAATGAAAAGTGTATTCAATTTACAGGACAGTTCTTTGTTTTAAAGAGTCTGCACTTCCTGAATATTTCCTACTAAAATACTTTTAATTTTATGAAATCATGACATAATGATTTGGGTAAAAGTTATAGTTCCTCTTAATGCTGCTTATTGTGTCCTTCAGTGGCAGAGTTGAAATTTGGCAATTTTCTATGAGTTCCCTTAAATTTAATCTAATTTATTATTATTATTATTATTATTATTGCTATTTTTGGGAGGTCACACCTGGTGATGCACAGGGGTTGCTCCTGGCTCTGCACTCAGGAATTACTCCTGGCAGTGCTCAGGGGACCATATGGGATGCTGGGAATCGAACCCGGGTCGGCCCTGTGCGAGGCAAATGCCCTACTCACTATGCTATCTCTCCAGCCCTAATTTATTATTTTTAATCCAAGTTTCTACCAACTACATTTCTGAGGCATTGGTGTTTTTTAAAGTAAAAGGTGGCATTTTCAACAAGAAAATCTTTTATTATTTCCCTCAAATTATAGCAGGGTAATATCTGATCAACCCAAAACTTTACTATAGGGAAGCAATAATGAATGATAATAAAGTCAGTGTGATCCAATACAGGCAGATGCCCAAGAAGCCACCTATCTAGAGAAAATATTAATGTGAAGTATATAAGAAAAATTTTACAGGATTTTTAAAATTTTTTCTTTACTATTATAACTAATTTGAGGAATCTTACTTATACTTTAATGTTTGGAATTATTCTAAAAAGAGCAAATAACCCCATGCTGGGATGGCTTGTAAGTTGGAATTTCTTTTTAATGCTTTAATACCTCTAAAATTTTTGTAGCTAAAAGACACTCATAACATGCTCATTAGATGGCCTTGAGTAAATTAAACGAATTTAGGTCATAACACCCAGGTTAGGATATGGAGATAAACTTTTTCTTGTCTTGCATCACCTAATGGCTTAAATCTCCTATCTATATTTGGCATTTAGTTTGCAGGCTTTGAGATGTTCAGAAGCATTCTTCAAATACAGTTTACTAAGTACACAACCTCCCTAATGACTGAGAGTGTGAAACATTCCTCATTATGACAAAAGTTTGAGAAAGAGGTGTTAATGAGGCTCTCAGGGTCTCTCCAGTGTTTAAACTCCAAAGTTTGTTAATGAGAAGAGGGTAAGAAAAAAGTCTTGTGTGTTGTCTCTTTAGGTTAGTAGTTATAGGTAATCAAATAGCAAGTTGGGTCAAAGTGTCAAACTGTAAATTAACAGCAGTTGGTAATGATAGCATGCAATCAATACATTAATTACTTAATTATTATATTTTTAAAAACACTACACGGTTCTTCAGGTTAGCATATAATGGAGTCAGTTCTCAACTTGTCTGATTACATAAACAATTATTGTTAATTGTTATTTCTTAGCTAACTACTTATTTCTGTTAACTGATATTAAATATGTGGCATGGTGTGAGAAACAGTATATCATGTTATCTTTGATCAGCCTCCAAGTTTTTTTCTAGAAATTTTTCCTTTTTTCCCTCAGATAGACTTTCACTGAGTGCTAAAAATTTGCTGAGAGCTAAAATTTTGATCTACTTTAATGTAAAACTATAATCTATATCTTACTGAAAAAATCCAGACCTTTCTGTGGCCTGTGCTATCCAGATGTAAGTTTAAAAGTCTTGATTTTTAGAGAAGTGTTGTGATTTTTTTTTTATTCCTCAGCTTATTCTCCTTTGCTTCTTCTACATCATAGGGAGAAGTAAGTTGAAATCAAGGAACACAATAATTATCTAGCAAATTTTGTCCCGTAGTAACCTTTACTTGTTAGTTCTGAACTCTCTCTCGCAACTGATTCTTGTTGCAGGCAGTGCACATCTGGGTTCTTCAGCATGCATGTAGGAAACATGCCTATACAAACCTTTCATGTGCTGTGATTAGAGCTGGATTGCCCTTTCCCAACTCACTCCTAATATACTCTTCAGAAAGAACTCTTCTGAAGTCTACAAAATACAGTTAGTTTGATGACTTTTTGAAACCAAGGATTTAAAAAAAACATAAATAAGGATTCACTGCTGCACTATAGTAAACAAACATGTAAAATAGAGCCACCACGAAATCAGAAAGGCCATCACTGTGATTCTCAGAGCTTTTGTTGAAATTCTCTTCTACCTAACCCCTCTTTGTGGCTAGCTGATTGCTCCTTCAGTCTTATTACCCATATTTTCAGTTTTCTCATCTGTTATTTAGTATTGAGAAAGATTTTGCAGTAAACTGTTATATACTAGATATATACTGGATATATACTAGAAAGTATCAATACCCAAATTTGACTCCGCAATTTGACAATCTCCCTTAAAGTGAGAGGCTTTAATTGGGTCCTATACATTTCAGCTTTATTTGCACCTGTGCTACAAAGAGAAAAACTGTAAATAATGGGGGAAATCAGGAGAAGGCAATACACAGCCAGAAACAGGCAGTGAGCATGTTTGGGTAGGCCAGAAGGTCAGTGAATACGATGTATCTAGCTACAAAAATAACACACAAGTGGTAGAAGCATAACAAAAGGACCCTTCAAAACAAGAGTGAAATCTTCAGTAACTCTGTCACTAAAAAAATTTAAATTTACAATAAATCAGGTGGGGGCTGATTCTCTATACAGTATTTGTGTAGGGGGCTGATTCTTTCCATCCACAAGGGTGTAGAAAGTTTTGACATAGGATTCATTCACCTTCTCATAGCACAGCTCCACAGTCAAGGAGAGAGAGAATCACTGCTCATGACTCTCAGTTTTGATATCTGGAAAACCTTAGTCTTCACGGTTGTTTTATCATTTCAGAGTTTAAGACAAAGAAGGCTCACCACAAAAGAATGCAATTAAGTTATCAAGACAGATCACTGTCACTGTCATCCCGTTGTTCATTGATTTGCTTGAGCAGGCCCAGTAACATTTCCATTGTGACAATTGTTACTGTGTTTGGCATATCAAATACGTCACAGGGAGCTTGCCAGGCTTTGTTGTGGGGGCGAGATACTCTCGGTAGCTTGCCGGGCTCTCCGAGAGGGGTGGAAGGATCAAACTTGGGTCATCCATGTTGGCTGCGTGTAAGGCAAACGCCCTACCAGCTGTGCTATCGCTCCAGCCCCATCAAGACAGATATTATCCTGCAAATCTATTGTTGCCTGTAAGTTTTAAATAAGTTACATTGAAATTATGCTGATAATGATATGTATCATCAGCCCCCAAATTATCCTTAATGGCATATAACCACTTCTTTACATTCTAGGTATTGCCAAACTCTTAGGACATTTATAGATCATGGGTATACAATGCCAGTACTGGATAGGTTAAACATTGTTGCCATACAAATAATCTCAACTACCTTTCTGGGTTACTACATCAGTATTTCATTTCTTACTCACATGAAATTCATCACGGGTCTGAGGGACTTTCAAGAGCAACTACTCTCATCACAGAGACCTGTTTGTACAGGCTGGTGAAATTCTGGGCTCTCTCTTTTCATATAATACAAAAACTGATGCCTGCATTTAGCCAGAACTAAGCTAACAGCCCCATCTAACGGCTCGGAGCTGTAGAGAAGCCAGAGGACTGCCAACTGCATACTGATGCTTTTGCTGCAGATGCCTCATTGGCATTTTGCATCCATGAGTGAAATATCACCCTGTTGCTAAAATTATTTCTCAGAGTTTGAATTTTCTTAAAATTCTTCTAGCATTAATTAATTCTGCATTACTTTTTCTAGTCAATGAGCATTTACTAGATAGGAATTAAATAGAAAACATATTATTGGCAATCCCAAAGACTATGAGAGCGAGACTTTACCCCGATTACCTCATCTCTTCATGTGCCTCTTTCCTCAGATGTTCACAGACTTGGTTTCCTACAACCTGATTAAAACACAGATTTAACTGGCTTTTTTTTTTTTTTTTTGCTTTTTGGGTCACACCCGGTGATGCACAGCTGTTACTCCTGGTTCTGCACTTAGGAATTACTCCTGGTTATGCTCAGGGGACCATAGAGGATGCTGGGACTCGAACCCGGGTTGGCCACGTGAAAGGCAAATGCCCCACCCCTGTGCTATTGCTCCAGCCCCACTTGGATTTCTCAGAAAAAAAAATCACTGTCTCAACTAGTGTTATATTTCTTTCTTTCTTTTTTTTAAAATTCCTTCCATATAGTCCCCCCAAATGTATTGAAAACAGGCATCTAGTGACTGTTCTAATGGGACACAGGTGTACTCCTGTATCTCACATAAAGAGTCAGCACTTATGACAAATCCTTTTTTGTTTACTTTTCTTTGTTTTGTTTTGTGGCCACACTGAGCAGTGCTCAGTGTTTACTCCTGACTGCACACAGGTATTACTCTTGATAGTGCTAGATGGAACATATGGGGTGCTGGGGATTGAACTATAGACAACATGTAAGAAATGCCCATCTCACTGTACTATTGATCTGGCCCACCACTGACAGATCTTGAGGATGAAAATATTTGGTCCTCACAGTCTTTGAGCAAAAAGACTTTGTTGACCACCCTGTCAAAAAACAATTAAAAACTCACACGTGCATCCTCCTGTGCAGGATTAGGGTTGAGGAGGCTATAGGAAGGCAAGGGAAATTGCACTTAGTTTAGCCATTGAAACACACACACACACACACACACACACACACACACACACACACACACCTGCTCCTATATTTCCATGACACTAATGCTACCATAAAAGCCTATTTCTCTAAGATGAACTTAGAAGTCAAAGCCAAAGCATGATGATTTCTTTTGTGTTAGAATAAATTCTAAGTCTATACTATTCCCCATCATAGCTTACATCATCTTATCCAAGAAAACTGTCTAACCCCTTGCTGATTATGCTCTACCTTCATACCTTTGGCTATTCCAGAGGACACCTCAGAAGCTTTGCCCCCATTATCTCTTCTCTCCGTGTACCTCTTTCCTCAAATATTCATAGACCTGGTTTCATGCAACCTGATTAAAACTCAGTTTTGACTTGGCTTTCTCAGAAAAAAAAAATCACTGTCTCAATTGTTATTGTATTTATTCCTTTCTTTTTTTTTGTTCCTTCCTTTTTGTTTTACTTTGGTGAACTTACCATCATTTTATAATATCATTTGTCCAAATGCTTGCATTGTGTCTGTCTCTTCCAGTGACATAAAAGCTCCTTGAGGTTAGACAACTCACGTACTAATTTAAGTTTAATGTGATTAACTATTCTTGTTGTTTCATTTTGGTATTTTTTGCCTTTACTTATTTTGTTTCAGTTAGTTGTGGAAAGGTTGGACTGCAGCTGAATCTCACTGAAACAATGTTCATGAAAAACGAACTAGTTCCTGATGTTCTATTTGCTCTCAACGGAACAAACATCTACGAATGCAGCAGCTAATGTGTACCTGGGTCGAGAACTCAACACGAAGAATGACTTGGTGCCAGAATTGCATAGGAGAAAGAGAGCGTCGTGGAACACCTTCAAGAGAGTCGAAGAAGTGGTTAAGAGGATGAAGAATCTCCAGCTCCAGGCACATATTTTTGACTCCACCATTCTTCCTGCACTAATATATGCCTCAGAGAACTGGACCCTACAAAAACAGGATGAAAACACTATTTGGGTCTCCCAAAGAGGAATCGAAAGAGCTATGCTTGGAGTATCACGCTTCACTCAAATGAGAGAAAGAATCCGGAGTTCTCACCTGCATCAACCATCAAGAATCAGGAACGCTGTCTTGTTTGCCAAGGTGTTGAAAGTCAGATGGGTTGGACACGTAATGAAATTTGGAGACAACCACTGGACTAGAGCCATACCGACTGGGTTCTATGAGACGTCAAAAGATCGCGTGGCCGCCCACCTACGAGATGGTCAGACTTCTTCAAAACCCTAAACAAACAGTTTGAGGCTGATCGTGTTCCTAGAGTAAGCAGATGACATGGGCTATACTAGCACTAGCACATGACAGGGATGAATGGAGACATTATTGGCGCCTGCTCGAGCAAATCCAAGATCAATGGAATGACAAGAGATACAAGTGAAGTGATAGTTGTTTGAATGAATAAATAAAAAAGAAACTCATGCCCTCCCATTTTGAATAATACATGCAAATATGTTTTTCTTAGAGAATACAGTAATTAAATTGGCTTGGTCTAGAGACTGTTGTTTCAAAGTGCTAGTAAGTCACTTGACTTTTTATTCAGCAAGTTTTGCCAATCTCAGGATTTGATCAACAAAAATTAACTTTTATTTTTAAAGATTCACCAAAATAAAAAATAAATCTTTATAAAAATAAAACTGTTTGCTGCTATCTACTCTTTCTAGGAAAAGTTAATGGAAACAGCTGGAGCAGCAAACCCCAGGCAATGACTCTCACAATTAACCTGAGGTTATGGATGGACCTTAGGAAACTGGGTTCTAATTTCTGGCTCTACTGCTCAGTTTTTAGGACTTTGAACAACTTATTTTATCTTTATGGACCTCAGTGTGAGATGACATGTGAAATACAGGAAAGATAATTGTGCAATAGAATATTACATTTTTATCATCAGGATTGGGAGGCAAAAACAGTATGAGAAGAAAAAAAGATTATAAAGGATAACACTTGGTGAAACTAAATCTAGTTTATGGGATAATGAATGGAAGCATGAATGATAAAAAAGACACAGAGAAAAAGGATTGAATTAATAAATAGCATCTTAAAACTCAGAAGTGGTTGAAGAACTCAATTGGTGAATGAAGCAGCATTTATTACTAATGCTTGGCATATTTTCCTATTGCATATGATTTGAAACCTTAACAGCACATATTTTGTCTGTTTTACTCCTCAGATTAGAAATTTTCTTTAAATATTTTAATTATGCCAGCCAAATGTTATACAATTAAATTGAACATGAGAAGCATACTTCTTGGAAAATAAAATGAAAAAAGAAAAAGATTAATTTTTTTCAACTCTTTTTATAAACTGAAACCCTTTGCTTTGGGACACAACTTAGCTTTTTTGTTTGTTTACTTTTGTTATGTTTTTGATTTCTGTTTGGTTTTGGACTACACCAGGCCAATTGTTCAGGGTTCACTCTTGGCTCTGTGTTCAGGGATCCCTGTTGGTAATCTCCAAAGACTATACTATTGCTAGGAATCAAACCTATCTGGCCCAATGCAATACAAGTGTTCTACTGACAGAATTATCACTCAGACCCTGATTAACTTAAATTATTAGATCACTTTTCACTTTGCTTCCTAAGTTCTATGGTACTCATTGTAACAGTTTAATAACCTAAATATGTTATTTAATAAATTAAATTTGCACTTCTTTTATTTTTGCTTTTGAGTGTTCAAATAGTTTTGCCTTTAACTTAAAATACTTATTTAAAGGTAGATTAAAATACAAAAATTTACTTAAAATCTGTTATCTGTTCATGCACAAAACATTCCTTATATAAAATAGCGTGCTATCCAATACTTTCTAGTGTATTTTCTCCAAATTTTGAGTGCAATTTTTGAAAAACTAATTCCTGAAAGTATTGATATAATTAATCTTCTAGGGTTGTAAAGTGAATTTCATTTACTTAAGTTTTTTAACTTTATATTAAATTAATTGTAATATCTCACTTTTCTTATGCAATTTTTCATATCTAAGGAAGTTTTTAAAGCAAAAAGAGTGATAAATTTATTTTTATAGTTCCTACAAAATATTCAAAGCAGCGAAAAAGAATGAAGATGGGTCTAATCATTGTGCTTATTTATGAGTCACTTATCTGTGTATTTCTAAGGCGAAAATCTGATACAAGAAAATAAACCAAAAAAGTGCTCAGTTAGCATTTTTACAATTACTTTACTTCAAGTTACTAAAAAAGAATTACAAAAACCATCTTTATGTCCACTTGCTTGCCTGACCATAAAAATTATGCTCTCCAAAAGTAAGATGTAGTGTGTAATCATGCAACCATTGTAGATATTCTTTGTGAACGTAGTCCTTGATAAATGAAGAGGAAGCTTTGCCAAAGTTCTGTAAACAAGAGTTCCAGTGTTTTTCAGAGAATTTTGAATCACTAGGCAGTTTCACATTCTTGTTCCCTATAAAACCCATTTAGATGATAAATAGTTTCAGGAATTTATAATCTTGTATTTGCTTTTCAAAGCAAATATAATTTAGAGTTTTGTCCCCAAACTCATTAAGTTTGGAAGAAGCTTTCCTTCCCCTCTTTATTTGTTTTAGACAATGGAACATTGGTAATGGGGACTCTTCCATAGTTTTAAATTGTTTAAAGAAACAGAAAATTCAGAGAAATTATTAGAAATTATTAGAAATTGACACCAAACTAGAAACAACAGAATAACAGTAAGTAGGAAGTAATCAGAAAATCTCATTCATTAAATCAATCATTCAATTCCTTAAAAAATGCTAAATAACTGATGACTTGAAATGCTTCAGAACTAAGGTTCCTACTTACTTAATGATTAAAGTCACCTAGACACATGTGTTTAGTTTCACACTTGATCATAGTTACATGTTAGTTTTGAAGTCTCTGCAGAGATCTTGTCGATTGATATTTGCTCCTTTGAAATAAGTTAATTGTGTAGAGCTTGCACACACCCCTCCCAGGTGCAATTCCTAGCACCTTATAGGTACCTGAGCCAGCCAGAAGTGATCTTTGAGCACAAAGCCAGGAGTAAGCCCTGAGCACAGCTGGAGGTACCTCCATCTCCCAAGAAAAAGACTTAGCTATGTGTTAAAGAGAAACTTAAGTCTGAGTAAGAGAAATAGTGACTGTTTTAAACTCAATTGAACTCTGAAGCAATTTAAGAAAAGATTCACAAAAAATTAAACAGCCAAAAGTTAGCTGAGCCATGCCCACAAACCACCTCCAGCTCAGCTATAGAAGCTCATTTATGGCTTTATTTCAGAGGCCCATAAATAAATGACAAAAGAGATCAAAAGCCACAGTTAAGATTGGACCGGTGCATGGCTGAACAGACTGGGGTAAAGCTGAGGGGGTCGGGTGAGGCTGGTGCTCACCGAAGCGGAACCCCCAGCAGCTGCTTGCTTCCACAATCCAAAATTGCTACCATATCCCCGACCCTACTCCACCATCTCAGGAAAGACCTCACCAAGATATAATCTGTTGAAAATTTGGATAAGTGGGTTTTGTGACTGAAATCTCTACACTTTCTCTGAGTTGGGATGGGCTACCTCCCCCACTTCCCAGTACTCCTGGAAGCACTGGCAGTCATTCCCATGAACCAACTACAGTGCTACTATTACTATGTAAGCTCTACTACTGGCCTTGCTTCAGAGACCCATAAATAAATCTCAAAAGAGATCAAAGCTGCAGTTAATATTGAACCTGCACATGGCTGAACAAAGTTAGGTGGAGGGGGGAAGGTTAGGCTGGTGCCCACCCAAGCAGAGTCCCCGGAAACCACTTGCTTCCACAATCCAAAATCGCTGCCATACCCCAAGGCCTGTCTCCACTGTCTCAGGACAGACCTCACCAAGATATAATCTGAAAATTTGGTTATGCGGGTCTTGTGACTGAAATCTCCAGGCTTTCTTGGGGTCGGGATGGGCTACCTTCTCCCACCTCTCTATACTTCCAGATGCCACATCAGTCACATTCACACAATTCAAAATGGCTATCCAATTGAAAATCTACTCCAGTCTTACCGTCCTGATAAAAATACTGAATTTCCTGAACAGACACCATGACCTCTTGGCACCTGTATTGCAAATCATAATGCAGAAAAGGAAAAGGAGAGAGAACAAGAAAGAAATTGCCTCCCATAGAGGGAGGGGTTGGGAGGGGTGGGGTTTTGGGGGATTGTGGTAGGGAAACAGGGTACAATGGTGGGAAATGCACACTGGTGGAGGGATGGGTGCAGTATTATTTATGACTGAAACCTAGTTATGAACAGTTTTGTAATGGTCATTATCATGGACATTCAATTAAAAAGTTTTTTAAACATTAAAAAAAAGTAATGTGGAATTCATGTCCAAATCAATCAGCATAATCAATGGCTGAATAAAAAGCAGTTCTCCAACATTAAAAAGAGAAAAAAAGAAAAGTTTCAGACTTTTAATCAGAACAGGGGTCTCATGCAAGTTCAGGAATCATTAGCCTGATCAGTGCTACATAGTCACAGCAATCAGTAAATGACAAAATTCAGTTAAATGCCATTTCAATGGCTTTAAGAACTGACATACCACTAAAAAAAGAATATAAAGAAGACAGTGTTAAGCCCGAGATTCTGGGTTCCCAAGTGGCGAGAAGGACAGAAACTCTAACTCCATAATGCAAAAGCAGTAGGAGTTTTATTCCAGTATACTGGGGTCAACTACCTCACCCATAGAGTGGTCTCTTGATAGCGACCCCGACTTCAGGCAGCAAGCAATTTATATAGGGTTTGATTTCATAAGCAGTACTTGCCTTAATGTTTCAGAAAAAAAATCCTTATCTTGTTACCAAACAAAGGTGTTTTGTCAAGTGTCTAGGGTTACAGCGGTCAGGCAATAGTTAAACAATATTTTCCAGTAACAGTTCATGGTTCCATAAGCTACTCATTCTTTTAGGTTAACAAAAGACAATTTCTGAGGCATTTTGACTGGGGACATAGTGATTGATTGATCCCACTTGCTGGGCCTAGGAACTTTTCCAGGTGGGTTTAGGTTGGCTAGTTACACATTGTTTTATTGCTGAGAAACTGAAACTGTTTTAGTTCCCGTAACTGAACCTGAGGCCTAGCTGATTTTGCTGATTTCTGCCGCCTGTCATGGCATCAGTTTTGCCCTTACAACAGAAATTAGATTCCTGGATGAAAACAGCTAGATGGAACATTCCTTTAGAAAAAGAATTTAAAATTACACAAACAAAATTAGTTACGTATATGAAATTGAGAAAAGAAACCAGAACGTTTTCTTTTCTTTTTAACAGTAAAGATGATTTGTACCATTGTAAAGATGATTGTAAAGATGTTGTAAAGATGATTCTGGGTAGCTACATTACCAAGTAACTGCCATAACAGTACTCTAAGTACCTACCTAAACATTTTTCTTTGCATAATGATAACTGTGGTATCTGATAGGTTAAAGATTCAACATGCAATAGAAGAATCCCACATTTTTACTTCAACAAATTATTAATGATTTTATTGATTTTAAACTATAATTATTATCAGGTAATTCTGATCTTCTAATGCCCCTAGGTAAATAGGCCTAAGAAAGAGAAGTGCATTTGTTGCTACTGTAATCCCATTTGCTCCTATGTAGTGAGGAGTAAACATGAGTGAAACCCTTGATCAATTTTAAGGGATAATGGTAGAATTTCTAAAGCATCTATTTTTCCTTTTTTTTTCCAAAATGAAGCACTGTCGTTGACTAGAGTAACCTAATAGCCAAAGTGTTAGCTAAAGACAAAGGGAAGATGGAATAGGTAGTGGGAAAGAGAATACAAATTTCAGTTATATCTCCATGACCAATTATGAACAAGATGATTGTTTAACTAATTTTTCTAATTTCCTATTTTTCAACTTAGTGCAGAATCTCCTGCCCCCACGCCTGGCTGTCCTCGCCAGGGCCCCTTGGAGGGAGGTGGGTATCCCTCCCCACCTCACCCCAAGCAGAGCCCCAGCAGCCAAAGACCTCCAGAACCAGCCACAGCCATGCTGAGACCACTCTTCACACGTCCAGACAAGCCTCATGCATGAAGGAACCAGCAGAGGAACCCAGGCAAACTGGTCCCGGGACTGAGATCTCCAAGCCTGCTCAGATCGGGATTGGGCCTTCTCTACCCAGATCCCCCATCTTCCAGTAGGTAGGCGTCACACCCACCAGCTGCCACCAGCACCAGATTGCTCCCATCTACGGCCAAGACCTAGAGACTATAAAACCCAGCTCCCGGAAGCAAGCGGCTGACATCTTACTATCTCATTCTTACTTTGGAGAACCCGGCAGGCTACTGAAAGTATCCTGCCCACAAGGCAGAGTCTGACAAACTTCCTGTGTTGTACTCAATATGCCAAATACCAGTAACATTGATGGGTGTCATTCTCCTAACCCTGAAAGAGCATTGTATATGGCTCTTTTAAAATCTCAGGGCTAGGACGAAGGAGACGTTACTGGTGCCTGCTCAAGGCAATCAACGAACAACAGGATGATCGTGATCGTGATCGTGATCACCTTCCTGTAATATAATTACATTTCCCTTTCTGTCTCCTTCTATTTCACTACTTTCTAATGAGCTCATTAATGATATTTAAATTTATAAATTAGTCAAAGGGTATTGACTATTGAAAGAGAATTGTACACTACCCATGAATCATAAATTTAGACCTGATAGCAATAGAAATTGCAACATAGGTAAGAGGAAGGTATTTGGGGGTCTATGTTACAATATACTGTGTGAAAGTGGGGGGAAAGTACTTACAAATGGAAGGGGCAAAAAGTGTGTTGATGTCGAAGGCATAAACTTGAGTGCCATTATTTGAATATACTTCCTAGTGCACACACACACACAGCAGACACGCCATCTGCACTCTGTGTTCATTGCAGTACTATTTACAATAGCCTGAATCTGGAAACAACTCAAGTGCCAGAGAACAAACGACTGATTAAAGAAACTATGGTACATCTACACTACACAACCACAGCAAAAATAAACTCATGAAATTTGCTTATAGATGGTTAGACAAGGTGAGTATCATGCTGAATGAAATGAATCAGGAGAGTGACAAATTTAGAATGATCGCACTCATTTATGGTATATCAAAATATATATATGAGATTTAATACCTAAGTAAGGAGAAACAAGGGCCAGGAGGATTAGTCTGTGGTTGTAAGCCTGCTTTAAGTGCTGGGGGAGATAGGAGTTGGGATAATAGTACAATAATAGTTGGACATGATCACTCTGGATTAGAATAGCAAGCTAAAATTAAGCAAAAAACAAACATGATAATCGCTCAGTACCTGTTTTGCAAACTATGATGCCCAAACGAAGAGAAAGAGAAAGAAGAAATGTACCTGCCAAAGAGGCAGGCTTGGAGAGCAGGGACAGTGGTGGGAGGGAAACTGGGGACATTGGTGAAGGAAAATGTACACTGTGGAGGGATGGGTGTTGGAACATTGTAAGACTGAAACCAGATCATGAACAGCTTTGTAACTGTGTAACTCACGATGATTCACTAAAATTTAAAATATATATAGATACAAAGAAAAAAGACTATATCTTCATTTGGGAATATTTATTTGACTTAAAGTGTTCTTGGGGGTTGAAGCGATTAACACAGCTGGTTGGGCACTTACCTTGCACACAGTTGACTTGGTTTCGATCCTTGACACCACATATGGTTCCCAGACCCTTGCAAGGGGTGATCCTTGAGTAGCTCAGAGCCAGGAGCAAGATCAAAGCACTGCTGAGTATGTCCAAAAAACAATAGCAAAAGCAAATTAAAATAAAGCAGTTTTGAACAATTTTGTTGTTTGGCGTTGAGACAATTGATAATCTAGGAATAATTCACTTAACATTAATCTAAATTTGATGGTGAAAATAAGATTCCTAAAATAGTAGCTAAAAGATACTAAGGAAGTTAGAGCCTATTACTCATTATTGGCATGCTTTTATTGCTGAACTCTTAAACTACTTGTTCCATTCTGGCTTATGGCTTCGTTATTTTTCCTGTACTCTGCTGCCACTTAGTGGCCACTTTAAAACAGCAAAATCAAGAAAAACTTGGGGGTATGGTGCGGCCAGCAGGTCAATCTGTACCTGTGAGGCGAGTGCATCAGCAGCCTGATGGCCCTTTCAGACTTCCAGATACCCCAAAATTGCTGCTGTGCCTTTGGCCAGCCCCAAAAACTTGGGGCAAAGTTTACCAAAAAAGTAAACAGCCAAAAGTTAGGATGTGGGAGACACACCCACAGACCACCTCGGGCTCAGCTATATAATTGGAAGCATGGCCTATCTGGTTCCTGATCAAACTGCTTAACGGCCATGATCCCAGTTACTCAGAAACAAATCTTGAAACCCAGTGGCTTTTGGCAGAAATGCGTCCGGTCCCTGCAGTAAGTTACCGGTGCTGGGCCACTCCAGGTGGGAATAGGTTTTGTGCCTTCGTCTGTTCCTCCTGGCGGCCCAGAGCCATCCTCCTTCAGAGGCAACTGGACAGTCAGGTTTGGGCCCGTAGTGACGAGACACTTGGGGCCTCACGGGATGGGGGTGGAGCCGGCCCTTTCCTCCCCACCCCAACGAGACCCCAAGTCGCTGCCCACGAACAGCCTCTCTGGCTCCTGATCAAGCTGCTTAATGGCCATGATCCCAGAGACTCAGAAACAAATATTGAAACCCAGAGGCTTTTGGTAGAAATACTTTTGGACCACACAGTAGGTTACTGTCGCTGGACCACACCAGGGGGTAAAGGGTACTGTCCCTCCCCCTGCTCCCCCTTGGTGGCTCAGTGGCCGCCATCCGCCAGAGGCCATTGGACAGTCAGGTTTGGACCTGCAGTGACAAGACATGTGGGGCCTCACGGGATGGAGGTGGAGCCGGCCCTTTCCTCCCAATTCCAACAAGACCCCGAGTAACTGCCCACAAACGGTTTCTCTGGCTCCTGATCAAGTTGCTTAATGGCCATGATCCCAGAGTCTCAGGAACAAATCTCGGAACCCAGCAGGATTTGGCAAGAAATCCCTCCAGATTTAATTGTTAAAATTTCGAATTTCAAAATCTCATGGCCACTACTGCAGCCGCTTGACATCATCTGTTATTCATAACCAGCAATAGAAAACAAATTGTCTACTGTTGCCTTTTCAGTAGATCTGAGTGTTGGGGTAAAATCCCAAATAATAGTGGTGGGTCTGGTGTCAAAATGTTAAATGTAATCAAAGTAGAGAGAGAGTAATTTGGAAAATATCTGCCCCATAGGTAGGGGGAGGGTGCGGGATGGGGGTATACTGGGGTTTTTGGTGGTGGAGAATGGGCACTGGTTAAGGTACGGATGTTTCATTGTATGACCGACACTTAAACCCGAAAACTTTATAACTGCTCTCATGGTGATTCAATAAATAAAATCATAAAAAATGGAAAAAATGTAAGGTGGAGTCCATGCCCAATTTAATCACCCTAATCAGTGGCTGAATAAATAGCAATACTCCTACATACATACAGAGAGAGAGAGAGAGAGAGAGAGAGAGAAACTCCATGAACATAAAAGCTCCAACAGAAAGGAATGGTGGTTTTAAATATCAGGAGTACAAGGCAACAGTACAGTGAATGGGCTGCTTGCTTTGCAAGTGGCTGACCCAAGTTTGATCCCTAGCAGTCCATATGGGGCTCTGAGTAATCACTGCCAGTTGTGATCACCGAGCACAGACCCAGAAGTGTGCCCTGATCATTCCACAAACTCTTTTTGAGAAATGCTGTTCCAGGGGAAGCACTACTGTTGTAGAGGAAGAACTCTAAAATTAGAAAAATATGAGCCCTTTCATTCCTCTCTTTCTTGATTAGCCTCTTCTATTTAAAAAATAAAATAAAAACGGGTTTTATTTAGAAATGTTGAGGAAGGGGAGGAGGGAGGGAGGGAGAGACAGAAACAGAGAAAGAGCACAACTCGCAACAGAGAACTCAGACTTCTCCAAAGAGAAAGAGAGTACCATTACACACCCCAGAGTTAAGGTAGAAAAGTACAGATCTCATGGGGGGAGATGTACTCTGGTACCACATAGTCAGGCAATGCATGTGCACAGATAAACCCCTTCAGGTACCAGGCATTGATGTTAAATGCTAACAGTGGATAGAGAAGTCACAACTTCTGATTAAGTTAATAGTCTACTTAGGGAGAGGCCAAGTAAACAAGCACGATGCTCTGAGATAAGAACTCTAGAAAGGGAGTGGAAAAACAATCCAGGAGTGTGGGAGGTGGGGGATTTCAGAGCCAGAGTACAGACATTTGAGGTAGGACAGAGAGAGAGTTCAAAGGGCTGACCAGACCCAAAGCTTAATGTAGGCAGGTTAGATCTCAGGCACTGCCTCTCATCTCTGCTCCCTATCCTGGCCCCAGCAGCTTCTGAGCTCAGAGCTAGAAGTTCACCCAAACATCCACCAAACCAAAATAAGCAAAGATATTTGCTGTTGTAGTTTCTCCAGTGAATGAAACTGTAAAATTGTTGTATATAGTCCTTGTTAAGTTCCTTTCATTGCCATTTTCGTGAGATATTTTATCATTAAATGGATGTTTGATTCTGTCAAAAGCTTTCTCAAGATCTGCTTATACAGCAAATGATTTTGAATCTTTCTTTTGTTGATGTGATATATTATATTAAATTATTTGCATCCCTGGGTAAATCCTGCTTGATCGTGATATATAGTCCTTTTATAATGTATTGCTGAGTTTCCATCACTAAGATTTTTTTATTACTCTTTTTTTTACTCTTTCTAAGAATCAGCCTTTGGTTTTGATGTTGTTTTTTATTTTACCTTTGCTTTTAAATTTTGATTTTCTTTCATATGCTTTAGAAATTTTTTATTTGGGTGATACATCTAGTAGTGCTACAAGGCTACTTACTCTCAGTTCAGTGACCAGGGGTCGTCACAAGCAGTGCTTAGGAAATTATGCAGTTCTAGGAATTGATCCTCTGGTATGCAAAAAATGTACTCCGGCCTGTTAAGCTTAGTCTCTAGCTCTTTACTCCAATTTTTAGTATGGTTTTTTTTTCTGCTGACTTGGAGTTTCAGTTGTTGTTCTTTTCCTCATTTCTCAGCTTAGTTTGTTTATTTGAGGCTTCTCTTGTTTACTGATATAAGCCAATATGTAAGCTAAAGCTACATTACTTTTGTATTCCTTCTGTTTTGTTAATTTATGTCTTTATCCACATTTTTTTCAGAAATTAGTTTTAATTCCTCGACTTCCTCATTGACCAAGTAGCAATGAACAGCATGTTGTTTTGTCTCAAAAATGTTTGAGTTTTGAGGGCCGGAGTGATAGCACAGCGGGTAGGATGTTTGCCTTGCACACGGCCGAGCTGGGTTTAATCCCCAGCATCCCATATGGTCCCCCAAGCACTGCCAGGAGTAATTCCTGAGTGCAGAGCCAGGAGTAACCCCTGAGAATCACTGGTTGTGATCCCAAATTTTAAAAAAATGTTTGAGTTTTTGCCAGATTTCTTTGTATGCTTGATTTTGACCTTCCTAACAATGTGACATAAAAAGATTCTTTAATGATGTATAGCTTCAGGATTTTATTGAACCTTATTTATGTGAAGCTTATTTATGTCCCAGAATGTGGTATCTCCTAGAGAAATTTTTGCACCAACTGTAGAAGAATGAGTAATCAGCTCTGGAGGGGTGCAATGTCCTATGTCTATTAGCTCAGCCTTGCCTAACTCATATAAATCTACAGCTTCTACACTGACATTCTTTGGTTGGTGAGAGTGGGGTGTTGAAGTCTTCTACCACTATCACAGTGTTTATTTCTCTCTTCGGGCCTAGTAGTTGTTTCACGATTTTCATGATCATCCTGTCATTCGTCGATTGTCTTGAGCAGGCACCAATAATGTCTCCTTCACCCTAGCCCTGAGATTTTAAAAAGTTCCATATTCAAGGCTCTTTCAGGATTAGGAGAATGAGACCCATCATTGTTACTGGTATTTGGCATATTGGGTACACCACGAGGAGTTTGCCAGACTCTGCCGTGTGGGCAGATTACATTTGGTAGCCTGCCAGGCAGGTTGTCTAAAGTAAGAATGAGAAAATAAGATGTCACGCGCATGCTTCCGAGAGCTGGGTTTTATAGTCTCTGGGTCTTGGCAATTTGTGGGATTACACGGCACCGGAGAGGGGGGAAGGGCAGTTAGTGGGTGTGACCCCCACCTACTGGAAGATGGAGGATATGGGTGGAGGATGCTCAGCCCCAATCCAAGCAGGCTTGGAAAACTCAGACCCAGGACCCGCATGCCTTTGTTTCTCTGCTGGTACCTTCATGCATGTGGAGAGTGGAGAGTGGTCTCAGAATGGTTGTGGCTGGTTCTGTAGGTCTTCTGCTGCCAGGGCTCTGCTCGGGGCAGGGAGGAAAACTCAGCCAAGTATTTGTTGTTGTTTTAAATATTTTAATGCTCTTTCACTTTCCCCACTTATGTTAATAGAAACATTTATATATAAACATCTATCCTGACTTTATTAGTTGTAAACATATTTTGTCAGATGTAGTAAATATGGCTCTTCCTACCTTTTCGAGATTAATTTTTGCTTCTTTAATTGATTTAAACCTTCTGAACCTATGCTTTTTTGCTTGTTTGCGTTTGTTGTTGTTTTGAATAAGCCCAGCTCTGCTCAGCGCTTACTCCTGACTGTGCTCAAGGATAATTCCTGGTGAGCTCCAGGAACCAGATGTGGTTCCAGGGGTCAAACCTGTATGCAAGGCAAGTTGCAATCACTCTGGCCCCACTTTGAACCTACATTTATCAATGAGGTTCAAATGGCTTCCTGTTGGGTTTTGTTTCCTGATCCATTCCATCTCTCTTTGGTCAATTTAGACCTTATCAAACTAGTGAAATTCTTTTTTTTTTTTTTGGCTTTTTGGGTCATACCCGGTGGTGCTCAGGGGTTACTCCTGGCTCTGCACTCAGGAATTACCCCTGGCGGTGCTCAGGGGACCGTATGGGATGCTGGGAATCGAACCGGGGTTGGCTGTGTGCAAGGCAAACGCCCTACCCGCTGTGCTATTGCTCCAGCCCCCTAGTGAAATTCTTAATATAAAGAAATTCATTACTATTTTGGTAGATTGAATATGGGCATTTTGCAATTTGCATTTGATTTTTTTAGTTTACCCTTATTTATCTCCATATACTTAAATGGGATTTTTGGGGGGTGGGGAAGTGGGAGGTGCATCGGGACACATGTGTCACATCCAGTAGTGCGCAGGGCTTATTTCTGCTTCTATCCATAAGGGTCACTCTTGGCAATGCTGAAAGAACCTTATATAGTACAAGAAATTGAACTGGGGTTCCACACACCATGTATTGTCTTTACCCCTGTACTAACTACCACTCCAGTCTCTATTGATCCCTTTGCACTTGGATATCTGTTTTCTGTGTGGTGATCAGATTCCATTTTTCTCTTCATATTTGCTTCTTCTGCGTCTTTTGTATTGAGACAATCATGACTTTTTTTATATAAAGTGCCAAACTTTTATTCTAGTTTTAATTTAAAGTCAAGATCAATCAAAGATAATACATTATTGCTCTCCCTCCCTAAGCTTTATATTTTTAAATTATCTTGCTACTTCTAATTGTGGTTATTTGACTTTTATAGAGGATACTTTTTTGTTTCTGTATAGTCGAGTAAGAGGCCATGAATGCATTTAATTGTCATTTTTCTTTAAGAAGATATTTTTCACTTCTTTAAGTATTAGTAATAATATCCTGCATAGATTAATCTTGATTAAAGGTTTTATTTGTACTTTGTACATATCATGCCATTTCATTTTGACCTGTACAATTTCAGTTGATAAGTATTCTGGGAGTCTTATGGGAAGGTGGGTTCCATTATAATTGTGTCTTTCATTTTTCTCATTTTGCGTTTCAGAGTCTATCTGTGTCTTTAGCATTTGCCATTTTAGTTATCATGTATCTTGGTATATACTTATTTAAGTTTATTCCATTTAGAACCCATTGATGCTCTTGAATCTGGTTATATGTTTTCTTCCTAAATTTGAGGAAATTATCAGCTATTATTTCTTCAACTAGTAACGCTTCCTTTTTCTATTCCCTCTCTTTCAGGATCCCTCATGATACAAATAGCCAGTGATGAGGATCTGTGTTCAAGCAGACCTGGGCACTATTGGAGGTTCTTATCACAAGTACCAGGCAGTGCATGTGGCTCTAGGTTTCTATGGACTAACTTCTGGGAATCTGTGGGCATGAGGGACTTTAGCTGCTACGACACTGATCACTGATAATGAGTGGGCCTGGACAGTGATAGCCTCAATTCTCCTAGTCAAAGAGATTCTCATTTAATGAATAAATGAAGAAATGAAAATATAATTTACTTAACATTGCAGAAAACATTGACATCACTTTAACTTAGTGATCAAGATTTATGTCACTAGTATCATCTTGATATGATGTACTTCTTGAAATAATGTGATGAGAATGCATCTGTAGCACTGTAGCACTGTCATTCCATTAATCATCGATTTGCTCGAGTGGGTGCCAGTAGCATCTCCACTTGTTCCAGCCCTGAGGTTTTAGCATCGTAAACTTTATGCCCTCTCTCCAAAGATGTGGCACACCAGCTGGATGTCTTTGGGCATAATGGTGATGCATTTGGCGTGTATGGTGCAAAAGTTGGTACCCTCGAAGAGCCGCACCAGGTAGGCCTTGCATGCCTCCTTCAGCACCATGATCTCCGAGCTCTAGGAGCACAGGTCAACCTTGAAGTCCTGTGCAATCTCGCGCACCAGTCGCTGGAACAGCAGCTTGCAGATAAGCAGCTCAGTGGACTTCTGGTAGTGTCGGATCTTGCGCAGCACCAAGGTGTCAGGCCGGTAGTGGTGCGGCTCTTTCATGCCATCTGTGGCTGGCATGCTCTTGTGGGCTACCTTGGTGGCCAGCTGCTTGCTGGGCACCTTCCTGCCCATTGACTTGTGCACCGTTGGCTTAGTACAAGCCCTCTCATTCTTCCCAACTCAGCTAGAGACTCTTTCAGGGTTAGGGAAATGAGACCTATTTTTGCTACTGTTGTTGGCATATTTAGTACATCACAGGTAGCTTGCCAGGCTCTGCCATGCAGGTGAGATAACCCCGGTAGCTTGCCGAGAATGCATCATCTTTGTGATATTCTTTCCAAAAATTTATAACTGAGGCTAATCATCTGAAGACGTTACACAAACGGAACTCTAGATATATTCTGTAATATACCTGACCCATAGTCTTTTTTAAATAAATGTATTTGTTTGCCTTACAATATTTCAAGTGTTGAGCTTTGCAGCTCTATATGTGTATAATTCTCAAAATTTCAAACACCACAATTCTAGTGCCATCCTACCACCAAGATTCTCATTTATTCATTCTTCCCACATTACTTTCTCTTTTACCTTAGGTAACAACCACAGCTTTTACTGAGAGTAAATATTAGTTTTATTGGTATTTTCACTTTGTTTCTTTATCTCATGTTCCCCTTTTGAATAAAACCATCCAATAATTGTCTTTTACTCCCTTTTGCATTTCACTTGGTGTAATTACCTTGGAATCCATTCATTTTACTCCGAAGAATACAATTTCAGCTTTTAATTAGCAGACTAGTATTCCACTGTGTACATATACCACAATTTCTTTATCTTGTCATCTATCTAAGGGCATTTAGGTTGATCCATGTTATGGCTATAAAGAATTATTCTGCTATGAATATAAGCGTGCAAATACATTTCCCAATTATTGCTTTCATATCCAATGAGTAAATTCTTAGGAGAAGTGATGATGGATCAACTAGAATTTCCATTTTTTAATTTAAAACCAGATTTATATTTTTTACACAGTTACAAATGGGTTTGTGATGATTGCGCTTCAGTCATAAAATATTCCAACATCCATTCTTTCACCAGTGTACATTTCCCACCACCAATGTCCCCAGTTTCCCTTTCCCTAATTTTCCTCCTCCTCCTCCTCCTCCTCCTCATCCTCCTCCTCCTCCTCTTCCTCCTCTTTCTCCTCGTCCTCCTCCTCCTCCTTCTTCTTCTTTGTTGCCGTCATCATCATCATCTTCTTCTTCCTTTTCCTTCTCTCTCTCGTTCTGTGTCTTTCCTTTTGGGCCTTGTGCTTTGCAATACAGGTACTGAAAGGTTACCAGGTATATTCTTTTACCTACTTTCAACCCTTAGTTTCTGTCCAAAATGATCATTTTTAGCTATTATTGCCATATTGGTCCCTTCTCTAGCTTAACTGCCCTTCTTCCCTGCCCACACGCTCTAGTGACAAGTTTTCAATCATTGGCCTATCCTTCTGTCCCCCATTTTCCCTGGCCTTGAACACTAGTCTCAAACTATATTTTCTTATATTCCAAGAGTGAATGCAGTCATTCTATATCCATCCCTCTTCTTCTGATTCATTTCACTCAGTATGATACTTTCCATGCCCATCCATTTATAAGCAAAGTTCATGACTTCATTTTTCCTAATGGCTGCATAGTATTCCATTGTGTAGTGGTACCATAATTTTTTTAACCAGTCATCTGTTTTTGGGCACTTGGGTTGTTTCCAGATTCTTTTCTGGCTAATGTGAGTGATGCTGCAATGAACATAGAAATGCAGATGATGTTTCTGTTGTATGTTTTGGGGCCTCCAGCGTATATTCCCAGAAGTGGTATAGCTGGGTCAAATGGAAGTTCAATTTCATTTGAGAAATGTCCATATTGTTTTTCAAAAGGGATGGACAAATCGGCATTCCCACCAACAATGAGTGAGAGTCCCTTTCTCTCCACATCTGCACAGCATTAGTTGTTCTTATTATTTTTGATGTGTGCCAGTCTCTGTGGTGTGAAATGATATCTCATTGTTGTTTTGATCTGTTTCTTCTTGATGATTAATGATGTAGAGCATTTTTCCGTTTGCCTTTTGGCCATCTGAATTACTTCTTTGAGGAAGTTTCTGTTTATTTTTTCTCCCCATTTGTTGATGAGGTTTGATGTTTTTTCCCTTGTAAAGTTTTACCAGTGCCTTATATATCTTGGATATTAATCCCTAATCATATAGGTATTGGGAAAATATTCCATGGACTGACTTTGTAGCTTAGTCACCATTTTTAAGGAATCTCTTTAACATTTGCCTTTAAAATCTCTTGCACCAATTTATAGTTTCATCAAGTGTTCCAGTTTCTTCTTTTTCACATCTTCCCTAATGCTTGTTTTCAGTCTATTTTCACCAACATAAGGTTTATGATTTTGACTTTCATTTTTCTCATGAGTGATGCTGATAATGTTTTTATGTATCTGTGGGCCATTTGTATATTTTTCATGTGTCTGTGTGCCATTTGTATGTTCTTCTTTTGAGAACCCTTTTCAATACTCTTAAACAGTGCTAAGGTCATAACAAAAAAGGAAAAAGAGAAAGACAAAGAATTGCCACAGATTGGAAGAGACAGAAGAAATGTTTCACAAATACAATATGGTATCCTAGATTAGATAGTGGAACAGGTAATGGATATTAGTGGAAAACTGAAATTCAAATAGTAAATTTCTTTATTCCACAATGTTATTTTTTTCGTTTTGACAAAAGATAGCATTATGATTATAGATGATAACTTTGTAGAATTTGGGTGGATTGTATGTGTAAATTAGATAGAATCTTTGTAACTCTATAGTTCATAATTATTACAAAGGGGCCTTAAAATTAAGAGGAAGAAAGAAAATATTGAGTTAAAAAGAACTACAGGAGTAAATCGCAGAAATTGGAACTACCCTCGTATATGATTGGAAAGCTTTTAGGGGAGAGGTAGGAGCAAATAGAAATAAAATTCTTTAATTCAGCAGAGTGCAAGCAGGATCCAAAACACATATACCCTAGCATTTAAAGTGACCATACAAAAATATACTATCTTAACTGGAAAACTTTGAGAATGAAAGTAGGAACTTATCTGGGAAGACACTGATAAATAATGCATCAAGAGGTACTGTCGTGGGGAAAATACATACCATGAGTCTAAAAATATGCCACATTAAGGGACATGGACTTTATTTTGAGTGCAATTATGTTTTCAGTAATGCATATTCCTTTTTATCATTGTTACTCATTTATTTTTAAATATTTATTTATTTATATTGAATCACCATGAGCTATAGTTACAAAACTTTCATGTTTGAGTTTCAGTCACAGAATGATTGAACACCCATCCCTCCACCAGTGTACATTTTCCACCACCAATGTCCCCAGTATCCCTCCACCCCCCCATCTCACCCCTCCCCCTGTCTGTATGGCAGACAATTTTCCTTTTACTCTCTTTCTCTTCTTATGGGCATTATGATTTGCAATACAGATAATGAGAAGCCATTATCTTTAGTCCTTTAGCTACTTTCAGCACACATCTCTCATCCCAAGCGATACTGCCAACCATCATTGACTGAGTGATCCCTTCTCTATCCCAGCTGCCTTCCCCAGCTCATAAGGCAGGCTTCCAACTGTGGAGCAATCTTCCTGGCCCTTGTATAATGCGTATTCTTAAAGTACTTAAAACCATTAAAAATTTTCAAAAGTGGGCTGGAGCGATAGCACAGCGGGTAGGGCGTTCGCCTTACAAGCGGCCAAAATGGCCGACCCGAGTTCGATTCCTCCGCCCCTCTCGGAGAGCCCGGCAAGCTACCGAGAGTATTCTATATGCCAGACACAGTAACAACAAAGTCTCCAATGGAGACGTTACTGGGCCCGCTCGAGCAAATCGACGATCAACGGGAGGGCCTTTACCTTTACCTTTACAGTAAACAACTGATACATTTAACAAATAACTGATGATAGCGAGCAGAATACCTGGCATTACACTTGTTTCCTTATAAAACTACATCTCAGAGTCTTTAATTTACTAAAATGAACCCAATATCTTCAAGAACTTACATAAACATGTTTCACAGTCATTTTCTAATAAATATTCTCTGATTCCTTCCCTTAAACTATATAGTCTCAAAATCTTTCCCAATGAAGTACTTATATTTCGTTTTATATGTATTTATTTTTAAGATTATAATGGGATGCTTGAGACAACTGACAGTGCTCAGTGCTTGGGCTCTTTGCTTGGTTTTCAGGAAACCATGTGGGGCTAGGGATCAAATCTGGGCTTCCCACATGAGCAAGCATAAGCTCTCTCTCTCTCTCTCTCTCTTCATCCCAGCACTTTATTTTTAATGAATATCATCAGTAGAATGCAATAATCACAAGGATGGTATGTAATGATATTTTAAAATTTGTGCTTCAAACACTCAATGGCACATTTGAAAATATAAAGTTGAGTAGAACTAGAGATAGTGAGACTGATGAGGAGACTGTCTAAGCGACAGGGTTTCAGACAATGAGAGAGAGAGAGAGAGAGAGAGAGAGAGAGAGAGAGAGAGAGAGAAGAGGGAACAAATGATTAGCACTGATGAGGGAATATAAAAAAGGATTATACTAATCATCATTTAATAATGATCCATATAAGATTTCTATGGACTGTTGAATTTATTATGTCCATGTTTTAAATCAGAGCAAAATCTGTTCTGTCCTTCTGTACCTATCATTAAAGAAGGTTTTAAAGCTAAATAAGAACAAGCAAATGATTAAGCAGAGACACGGGGCCATGTTTAAATTATAAGACACAATAATAAAAAGTCTTATGATTAGATATTTGCTGAAGCCAACTTTTATTTTTATGGCACATTTTTTAAAACAGTTATGGGTTTCACATCGTATTATAAATCAAAACCAGACTTTTATAACAGCTTGTCTCTCTGATTCCTTGTCTTGTTATGTTTTCATTTGTTTGTCTTTCACTTCTCTAGCTAAACCACATGGTGGTCATTTAAAAATATTTTTAGTTCAAAGACTGTTACATGAAGAGGGAATTACCGCCTAGCCACCAGAATATCTATTCTAAACCCAGGAGAAACAGTAGTGGCGACTTCCCCATTCTGCATGGCAGTGCTTATTAGGTGATATTTATAGCCATCTAGACACAACAAATGATTGTGTGCAAATGATTCCCACTCAAGGGATTCTGATTGGTCATTAAAATTTATGTTTTAAGAAAACCCAAAAATACTAGATTAAAAATTCAAATTACAATTATTGAAATATGAGTCACACCTCCAAGTGTAAAGCACTTGAGAGGGGATGAGTAAAGTGGCTACTTGTTTAACCTGCAGAAATTTTGAGTTCTACTGGTACATGACACCTAGATGAATTTCACTAAGTAGCATGGAGATATAAAATTATGATTTATGAACTCTTGTCTATCAATAAGGTGAAGAAAAGATAATAATTTCTTATTTATTCTAATAAACTAATTTTTTCTGTGCTATCCTAACTATACTTTCCCTCCACCCGTTGGACTGCAAATGGGTGAAATCTGCTCTTAGGTTTTCAAAGATCTAAAAAAAATCAATTTATAAAGTGTTCTAAAACATGAAAATAGGAAAGAGACCAGAAGGAATCAGACAGCTGAGCCTTGGTTCTAGCTTAGTCAGGGAGTTATGGATCACTTTAGAGGCAAACTGACTTGAATTCTGCCACAGCATGTTGTGCTTTTAACTCACCCAAATCCCCTTGCTCTATCAAAGATCACACTAAAATACGCAATCTTTCCTTCCTGAAAATTCCCAGTCTCTTCTACAAAGGTGAGCTCTTCTCAAGACAGTGCTTTAAAGCAGAGGGAGCAGGGAAATGAAGAGTTGAATTAGAGGTGACCCAGGACAGTTTGGTGGTGATGGAGTGCAATAATCTTTTACTCCTTTTCACAGACCTCAATATTATGGTTAATCTAAATATTATTGTTGTAATTCTTATTATTACATTATTGTATCACTTACAATTGGGGTTGGAGCTATAGCACAGCGGATAGGGCGTTTGCCTTGCACGCGGTCAACCCGGGTTCTATTCCTCTGTCTGTCTCTGAGAGTCTGGCAAGCTACCGAGAGTATCCCACCTGCACAGCAAAGCCTGGCAAGCGACCTGTGACTATTCAATATCCCAAAAGCAGTAATAACAAGTCTCATAATGGAGACGTTACTGGTGCCTGCTCGAGCAAAAACAATGGGAGGACAGTGCTACAGTGCTCCTTATAATTATATTATTATATTGTATTTGCTCGAGTTTGTATTTGCTATCAAATGTAGCCTGCCCACACGGCAGAGTCTGGCAAACTCCCCGTGGCGTACCCAATGTGCCAAATACCAGGAACAATGATGGGTCTTATTCTCCTAAAGAGCCTTGAATATAATCTCAGGGCTAGGATGAAGGAGACGTTACTGGGGCCTGCTCGAGGCAATCGACGACTAACAGGATGATTTGTGATTGTGATTGTGATTATATTGTATTAATTTTAATATGCTTATGTTATATTATTGTATTGTATTATTTAATATTATGTAACATAAATATTATTATTGTGACCTAAATATTAACCTTAATATTATTACTACTTAAACAATTATGAAATATAAAATAATAAAAATTTAATGGTATAGAATATCAGTGGGATGGAGCGATAGCACAGTGGTAGGGTGTTTGCCTTGCACGCGGCCAACCTGGCCGACCCGAGTTCGATTCCTCCGTCCCTCTCAGAGAGCCCAGCAAGCTACAGAGAGTATCTCGCTCGCATGGCAAAGCCTGGCAAGCGCTCGTGACATATTCAATATGCCAAATACAGTAACAACAAGTCTCACAATGGATATGTTACTGGGTCCGCTAGAGCAAACTGATGAACAAGGGGATGATATTGCTAGTGCTAGAATATCAACATTTAAATTAATTAACTCTTATGGTCAGGTAGAGTATATTGAATAAATGTGACAGTTTTTCTTAAAATAGTGTTTCTTAAATTTTTTTCTTAAAAGTGTTTTGCATGACTTAAATGTATCTCCTAAATTCACTAGCCACTTCTTCATTCTTAAATTCAATACATACATTTCAGTTCTTAATTTACTTGAACTTTCTGTGACATGTAATATCATCAACAATTTTCTCTTTTTAAAATAATTTCCTGTATTTGTCATTTACCTTTGACATAATTCCTCTTTTTCTGATTATTCCTTTATCAGATTTTCTTTCTCTGATGTTTCCTAAGCAGAAGTATATAACAATTCATTCTTAGAGTTAGTGAGCTTATAACCTCAACTTGAATCCAAGCTTACTTCTAAAAATACCTGTGAGACACTGGACATTTCAAACTGGATATTACTTCCACAGTATTGTAATTAAGCATCCCCAAATCCAAATTTACTGGATGTTGGTGTTTATTTTCTTCTTTTCACCCATTCCTTCCTCAAAGTGCAATGGCTTTATTAGCCATCTTTAGTGTCAGATAGCTAGATCATGTCCAGCTCAGTTTCAAGTACCCTAAAAGTAGAAACCATCTCTTCGTTTTCTTTTTTTGTATCTAATGATTTCAAAATCTTTTCTAGTTATTTCTCTAAGCTGTCCTCACCTTTTCTGTAATGCGTTTGCCTTAGTGCATTTTCAGTATCTCTGATATTGGGGAGTTGCTAGTTTTTTTTTGCTAGTTGCTATAATTGCTAGTTATTATAATTTCAACAGCTTCCTAAATTATGTCTGTCTGTCCCTGTCTGTCTGTCTCTGTCTGTCTGTCTGTCTCTCTCTCTCTCTCTCACTCACTCTCTTTTTCCTCTAGTCTCAGTGTTACTTCCTTTTTAGTTTCCAGCTTTCTCTGAATGTTTTTATATCAAATATTTACAAGGACACTACATCTTTGCTTAAAAGTCTTTACAGGTGGGAAATGGGCACTGGTGGAGGGATAGGTATTTGATCATTGTATAATTGAAACCCAAGCACAAAAATTTGTAAGTCTACAACTGTACCTCATGATGTCTCACTAATAAAAATAAAAAAAGTAAAATAAAATAAAATTGAATTTTCACCAAAAAAAAAGTCTTTACAGGTTTAGCTCTGCTACAGTCATTTACCACAATATACTTTTTTTCCTATTAACTTCATTTGCCTTTCCTATCTCATATTCTTCCTGTCTACCTATAGTTTGCTTAGAATGTCTTTTTAGTCTTTTTAATATTGAGGTATCTTTAAATAGGCATGACTTAGAATTTGCCCTTGATTGTTTTTTTTTAATTGAATCACTGTGAGATACAGTTACAAACTTTCATGTTTGTGTTTCAACCATACAATGATCAAACACCCATCCCTCCACCAGTGCACATTCTCCACCACCAATATCCTCAGTATACCCCCACCTTTCCAACCCTCCCCCCTGCCTCCATGGCAGACAATTTTCCCCATACTCTCTTTCTACTCTTGGGCATTATGGTTTGCAATACAGATATTGTTATCACTTCTTCTTTGGAAGGGTCTCTGACTCCATCTTCAGGCATTTTTCTCTAGGTTCCAATGTGCTGTATACAAATCTACCATAGCTTCATTTACAGTGACCTGTGAAATATTTCACTCCTTGAATTTCTTGAAGAAAATACTATATCTTAGTCATATTGGTATCTGCAGTGACTGGCACAGTACTGGCACATGGAGTACTCTGCTGATTGACTGACAAAAAGTAGAAAGAGTTTGGGTCTCTGAATTAGGTGCTTGGCACTTGTGCTGCTTGTCCGTATGCTTTTGATAATTTGGGGGTTTATTTTCTTTAATCTGTGAAATGGGCAAATAGAAATAGAATTTTGTAAGGCTTTCTCCAACTTTATTATCCCATTATACTTTACAGAGGGACTGAACCAGTTTTGTTTGTTTCCTTTCAGGTCACTTGATCTTAGCCAAAAGGCCGAGAAGTGGGCTAGAGCAATAGCACAGCGGTACAGTGCCTTGCACGCAGCCAACTTGACGACCCAGGTTCGATTCCTCCGCCCCTTTTGGAGAGCCTGGGAAGCTACCGAGAGTACCTTGCCCGCCCGGCAGAAGCCTGGCAAAGCTTGCTACCTGTGACGTATTCTATATGCCTAACACAGTAACAACAAGTCTCACAATGGAGATGAGCAAATCCATGAACAATGGGAGGACAGTGCTACCATGCTTTCAGGTCACACCCTGTAATGCTCAGTGCTTACTCTGCGCTCTGGGATCACTCCTGGCAGTGCTCAGGGATGCTGAGGATTAATTCAGCTTCTGCTGTGCAAGGAAAATGCCTTACCTGCTCTACTATGGTTTCATCTCCCAAGAGACTGAATCAACTTATCTGACTGAAAATATAATATAAAAATCGAACCCCTGGAAAAACCGATTTGACATTTGAATCTGAATTTCCACTATATCTTGATAAAACAGATTAGTGAATGAAATTAGGTTTATATTCCTAAAAGTCTACAATAAGCTCTGGTTGAATCATACTGCCCCTTTCAATGTACCTCCTGCTGGTCAGCAAGACCAACACACCGCCCACCTGCCCCTTTTCAAAGAGGTAGAGTGTAAGATGCTGTTTATCACACTTGAGTAAACATGAGAAATTAAAAGCATGTCGTTTTCTCATTTATCTCTTAAAGTAGAAAGATTAAAAAGGGAGAGAGACCATTGCGTTTCTTCTCCATGGCTCATCTCACTCTCTTATGTACTATGCGTGTATGTACTATGCGTGTCTTATACATGTATGCAAAAATGCCAAACCACGTAGCATTTGCTCAAAATATTCTGTTTCTGCCCCCTCTACTCAAGTCTAAGAGCATTTGGACTTTTGATTTTGATATCATAATGAGCCTTTCAGAAAAATCAGTTTTGCCTTCACATAAGCAAGGTGCAAGCTAATCTTATCTTCTAATTAATTTGCTGAGGTATTTCGCCTGAAGCAATTGATGCTCTTCACTTAACAATTCCATTGTTTGAACTTTAGGATATTCTCTGCCCCCGCCCCCTTAAAAAAAATCTGCCTTTCAAGCACGCTTAGAATGACCGGCTTGTGCTATAAAAATTTACTCCCTAATGGAGCACACGAAGGTGACCCCACTCTCTGCTTTATTGTTCCTCCTAGGACTGCAGATTTGTGATCCCACGTTTTACTGGAGCGATGAATACATTCTATCACCGTTAAGCGTTAGGAAGCAAGAGACAGGCATGAGCTGATGGGGCGGGCTAAAGACACGCATCCGCAGAGTCCCGCCTCACTCGAGAAAAAAGACAGCTGCCCTTCACCTCCTCTTCTTGTTTCTTGCAGGCAGGCAAAGGAATTCACCATCTGCACCTTTAGCTTCCAAGAACAAGTTTGAATTTTGCTCATACGTCGTTCCAGCCCAACGCTCCGAGCCCCCGGCACTCCGCCGCTTTATTATAAGCTCAGGTCCAAGGGGAGGCGGGAGGACAGCGCCTGTCACTCATCTTCCTGGGCCAATAGACGTGCAGCAAGCCACGCCTCCTTTCCGCGGACCGAGTCGCGGGCATGCGCACTGAGCGACCCCACGCCACCGCCCATCAGCTGAGAGTCGTCGCTGGGGCTGTGCGGACGCTGGGAACCGCCGGCCCCGAGCGGACGAGCCGGAGGAGGAGCGCGCCCTGGAGGAGGTCAGGGTAAGAGGATCCTGGGAAGGGGGTTCCCTTGGCTGCGTGTCCCCCGAGCCACGGCGACCCCCGAGCCGCCCGCTCCTCCTTGTTTGGTCCGCATTGTCAGGTGGCCGCGGCTTTGCGGCAGGCGTTGGCTTGGCGGAGGGCGTCGGCTGCGGGACCGTGCGGGGCCGCCGCTGCTCTTGTCCCCCGCCGGGCCGGGCCGGGCCGGGCGCGGGGCGGTGCAGTGCGGTGGAGCCGGTCAGGCGCCCGACGCCCTGGGGACGCCCCGGGGCCTCCCTTCCTCCCCGGGTGCAGCCGGGCGGGCGGGGCCGCAGCCGGCCGGGGCCGGCCAGCAGGAATCCGGCTTCTGCCTGCAGCAGGTCGCGGAGTGAGCTCTTGGGTAACCGCACGGTTCCGACCCGGACACTCCTTGAAAGTGCTCGTCTCAAGAGCACGTTAGAGGACCTGGACCTCGGCGGTGACCGCGGTAAAGGCTGCGCAGACGTTCGCTCGTTGTAGTTGTTTTTTTTTTTTTTTCCGGTTCGGTCTGATGACTGACACACTCGCTTTGATCGCAGTGCGTGTCATTAGTTGGTCTTCATCAAGGCCTCTATGCTGTTTTAAGATGCAGTCACCAATCTTTGATGTTTGTTTCTTTTTTTTTTAGGGTCCTTTAAAAAATTTGGGCAAGACCCCGCCCTCCCCACCCCTGCACTCAACCCAGCATTGCTCTTTCCCATTCAAATGCTTTATTATTTGCTCTCTCTCTCTCTTTTTTTGAACACACACACACACACACACACACACATAATTTGTTTAATTCAGATCAGTGTCTTCTGATTATCGCCAGCAGTAGTTCCAGCTTGCTCAAAATCTGGAAGAAAAGGAAGTGGTTATGAAATGCTGTGCTGTGTAGTAATCTTGGGGGTGGGCATGAGTCTCACCAGCGCCTAACCCCCAGAGCTTTCCTTGTCCTGGTTGTGGACAAACTTCTGCTTTACAGACCACTTTGAGAAGTTTGTCTCAAGGCTTCCAAGTAGTTAAGAATTATGTTCTAGTTTGGAAGTTTGTGTCGAAGTTAGTATGATAATCATATTAATTTGTTAAAGTCTGCATCTTTTTTTTTCCAGCCCCCCTCCCCCCCCCCCCACACACACTACTGCTCCCAATAAGAAATTCAACCGTGATTTGAGTTAGGATTGCAAATGTGGGTGTTTGAAAACTAAATGACACAAAACACCTGTAAGGCAGCTGACTCAACTTTGTCTTGGCTCTACTTAATTTGAAAGTTGAGTGTGTGAAAGAGGGAAAAAAAATCCAAAAGTAAGTTTTGTCACCGGATAGTCACAAAGCTACGGTTTCATAGTATAGTAGTTAATTGGCTGGGGGGGGGGGGCTGAGCTAGAATGCAGATAATATAATTTATTTGAAGAATACTCAGGTCCACATTCACGCTCACATCCCCCTTTAAAGTACCCATGCACCTGCCACTATGGATTCCACAGAATGACAGTGTTCTAATATTTTATTACAGAGGTAGAAATAGGTAATAAGCAACATATTCAGTAGCTCATTTCAAGTAAGGCAGCAAGTTAAGAGAACCCTGCAGAGTGGCATACTTCTCATTAAAGATCCCAGTGGTCGCCGAAAATTTCCCTAGCATGTGATGGGAAGTTGGGGTAAAGAAACCAGTCACATGGAGATCATGGGATAACTTCCAGGGAAATGACATCCAGAAAAGTCCCAGAGGCAGCAATAAGCCTGGAAATTTAGAATCTGAAAAAAAAAAAAAAGCAGAATTTAGTTAACCTCAGACTGGTATGTGTTCCTAGGAAATAAATGCATGCATTATTTATTTTGCAAATATATATTAAACACTCCTTGGAGAAGAGAGCAGTTCACACACACAGTCTTCCCCTCGGGAAACTTACGTTTTGAGACATGACATGGAGAAAGTCTAGAGCTTTATGCTCTTTCTCACAATTTAGAAAATGAAACTATTTTTGCTTCTCTATCCATGCTATATTTATAGAGCAGACGATTTATGCTTATTGATTCTGCAGTGTGTCTAGTAGTAACCCAGGGTGGCATTGGACATTGAAGATTTCATTTTGATCCATCTTTTGTACTCTGAAGATTCACATTTTGAATATCGTACTTTGATCTTGTCTTTGAATATTATTCCATATATTCATTAAAAGGTTATTAGAATGCTTAGGTGAGCACTGTTCAATAGAACTTTCTGTTATGATGGAAATGTTCTAAGCTTCTGATCACATACATATGATTGAGCACTTGGAGGGTGGTGATTGCAACTGAGGAACTGAAATTTTCATCTAATTTCATTTTAATGTGCATAACCCATGAGGATAGTGACTCCATTGTCAGATACTACAGGTATAAGATAATAAGTTGTTATTTTGATTAGTACAACTAGGAATTCTGAACAGGCTTTCAAAAGTATTCACTGAGTATTGTAGCACTCTTTAGCTCTGGACTAGGTGCTGGTGGTTGATGAGGAAAGCAAACTTTGGAATAACATGGTTGACTTAGCCTGTATGCAAAGATAAACTTTTACGTTCTTTTATAGTTAGCTGCCTATAGTACATTTTTATAGTACAGCTAATCATTTTGTCTTTTTATCTTATTTCATCATAAAAGGCATTCATTGTTGCATTTTTTTCTTTCTGATTTTTATTGAGGTACTGTGATAAACTACTATTGTCACTGTCCTCCCATTGTTCATCAGTTTGCTTGAGGAGGCCCAGTAACATTGTGAGACTTGTTACTGTGTTTGGCATATCGAATACGTCACTGGTAGCTTGCCAGGCTTTGCTGTGTGGGTGAGATACTCTCGGTAGCTTGCTGGGCTCTCCGAAAGGGGCGGAAGAAAGAATTGAACTCGTGTCGGCCGTGTCAGCTGTGTGCAAGGCAAACACCCTACCTGCTGTGCTATTGTTCCAGCCCAACTACTAATAGTAGTTAAACTACTATTAACTATACATTTGATGGATTTATCATTGCCACAGCACACTAGCCACCAGAGTGGCTACTTCCTTCCACCCTTTTCCCCTCCCATCAAACTACTCCCTAGATATGCATAGCTAAATAAAGCTAAATTCCTGAAATCCCATGTTAGTATTGTAGCACTGTCCTCCCGTTGTTCATCGATTTGCTCGAGCAGGCCCAGTAACGTCTCCATTGTGAGACTTGTTGTTACTGTGTTTGGTATATCGAATATGTCACAGGTAGCTTGCCAGGCTTTTGCCGTGAGGGCGAGATACTCTCAGTAGCTTGCCAGGCTCTCTGAGAGGGGCGGAGGAATTGAAAATCCCACGTTATATTTTAGATATCACTATGGAGTAACAGAAAACTAACTTATTTAGTTCTGTGACCTTGACCCACTTAGATGAGTCTTTTACCAAGTCTGTTCCTCATCTAAAGATTGGATTTAGTGAAATGTCATATATTTCTATATGACATTCTGCAAAAAAGTGGTAAATCAGTTTTTCTAACTGAACGGTCATGATTTTGTTATACAGGGAAATGTATAACTTTTTTTTGTATAATTTTTTTTTCACATTTTTATATAACTTTTTAGTGTCTAAAATATGGACTTTAATTTTTATCTCTTTTGCTTATATTAAGCAAGTTCTAAGAACCAGTTGAGAAAAGAAATGTAAATGCGCAGAACCAGAGCTAGAGTACAGTGGATAATGCTCTTCCCTTGAACGTGGCTGACTCAGGCTCAATTCCTGGTACCATATATGTTCCTCCTACTCCCCTCAGGAGTGAACCCTGGGCACAGATCCAGGAGTCATCCCTGAGAATTAAGTGTGGCCTCAAAACAATAACAAAAAATATATAAATGTCCTAAACACACTGTGTGTGTGTGTGTGTGTATAGTGAGCTCTGAGTAAATATTAACCATTATTTATCTTGTTGAATTTTATCTCATTATTTGCAAATTGCTTTTCTTTATTTCTAACTGAGATGAGGTGATCACACTGTGCTCCTTCTCTAAGAAAAGTTCAGCGATTCCAACAGTAGCAGCTTTTTGGTTGAATGAAGCCCAGTTTTCTCACCAGTAAAACCTTTCTCAAATTCAGTTGTTTGAGTAAAGAAGTGAGAAAAATTTGGTGGGTTTTGCAGTTTTAATGTTTGCAGTAATGTGGTTGTTTCTTGAGTGAGGGAAGAAGAGGCCTTGAAAAACAGTAGGGTTCAATGCTGTTGGCCAGGCAAACAGAAGCAAAGATAAACCAATCAGACTATATCAAACTAAGCAGCTATGCACTGCAAAGGAAAGATTGACAAGAATAAAAAAGACTTCACAACTGGGACAGAATGTTTGCCCATCACTCATCTGATAAAGGGTTGATATCCAACATACATAAAGCACTGGTAGAACTTTATAAGAAAAAAAAATCGATGAACTCCATCAATAAATGTGGGGCAGAGAAGAGCAGAAACTTCCTCAAAGAATACATACACATCACTAAAAGGTATATAAAAACATGCTCAGTTTTAGTTATTAAAAAATAAAAAAATAAAAAAATAAAATAATGATTATCACCTTGGGCAGGAGTGATAGCACAGCGGTAGGGCGTTTGCCTTACCAGCGGCCAACATGGCCGACCCGAGTTCGAGTCCTCCGCCCCTCTCGGAGAGCCCGGCAAGCTACCGAGAGTATCTCGCCCGCACGGCAGAGCCTGGCAAGCTACCCGTGATGTATTCGATATGCCAAACACAATAACAACACGTCTCATGATAGAGACGTTACTGGGCCCGCTTGAGCAAATCTATGAATAACGGGAGGACCGTGACCGTGATTATCACCTTACACCAGTGAGACTGGCATACGTTACAAAGAACTCGAACAACCAGTGTTGTTGTGGATGTGGGAGAAGAGCAACCATCATTCATTTACTGCTGCTGGGTATGTTGACTGGATCAGTCTTTTTGTCAAACATTACAGACAGTTTTCAAAAAACGAGGAATTGAGTTTACATGTGACTCAGTATTTTCACTTCTTCGCATCTATCCCGAGTACTCAAGAACTATTCAGATAAATCATTTGCACTCCTGTGTTTGTTGCAGCATTATTCATAATAGCCAAAACTCGGAAACAACCCAGGTGTCCAAGAACAGATGACTGGATAAAGGAACTATAGTACATATACACAATGGAATACTCCTTGGCTTTAAGAAAAGATGAGATCATGCAATTTGCACCTATGTGAATGGATCTGCAGAGTATCATGCTGAGCGAAGTTAGAAGAAGAGGACAGACACCGAATGATGTACCATATGATACATGGAAACATATAACATAAAAGGAAATAACAAATGACCGAAGACAAGAAACTGAAAACTGGTCTTCAGTCGGAATCTTACCACAGAGGGCTTACACAGATGGTGGTGGGGAACACTGGAGTAGGGGACAGCGAGAGACAGAGGTCCAGTGTTAGAAGTGGCGACTCTGCTAGGGAGTATGGTGCTAGAGTACTTTATGTTTAAAACCCTATCAACCCTCCCCCCCTTTTTTTCTTTTTTTAAGGAAGAAAACAGTTAAAAGGTTCACAGTAGGTTGTCTGAGTTTTGAGAATGATTGAAACCGCTACAGTCCTTAATTCAAGACATGAATTCAAGGTGACAGGATCAATAATTATCACCTACAGTCTGGCAGTAGAAGGCATTGGGTAATAAAGTGGTTCTGATGCAGGTGCAGTTGCCATGATCCGTTTATGCTAGCCCTGAAAGATGTAAGGGCAGATCATACCTTTCTATGGGTAAATTGGAAAAACTTTTAGTCCCAGATGTGCATTATCTCATTTTAATCCTAGCAGTAATTCTAAGTGCTAAGTGTTTTTGCCTGTGGTAGAGATTTCCAGTTGTTCATCTGGAAGCTAAAAAGATAGTTGGCAGGTCCATTTAGCTTCAGAGATATGACAACCCTGAATAACTCATTGGATTTGTGTAGAGCCACAGAAATAGTCAAAGACTGAGCATATGTATTGCATATCAAGGGTTCCCAAGAACTGCTGGGAGCCCAGAACTGTGAGTAGCCTTTAGTATTAGCCTGCATGGCCCCCAAAACAAAAAGAACATAGTGTTAATGTAGAGTTAAGGGTATGACTTGAAACAGGTATGGTACAATCATATGTGAAGCTTATAGTGATATTATATGAATTGAAGAGGTTCCTCTAAGAGAAGACGTAAGTAAGAAAAAGAAGCAATTCCTTATTTGATGCTTATGGTGACTGGAAGCCAGGTTTTCTTGAGATAACATTGAAAGGACAAAAAGAATATCTTTGAAGTAGGAGAAAATTTCTTTCTGTGCAGTGGAATATTATTTGGAATAGTATAGCAAAAAAAATGACTATCGATACTCATTACACTATGAATAGAACTCAAAAATGCACTGAGAAGTCACAGAACAACACATATTGTATTATCCCATGCACATTAATTGTACGAAACTAGAAAACTAATAGACATGAAATAGAATAGTGATAGTCTATAGGTGGAGAGGTTTGCAAGACATGACTAATGACTGTCTGGGAATGGTGGTTTGTGGTATAATGAGATACTCTAAAATTGATCATGTCTGTCCAACTTTGTGAATATCTTCAAACACCATACGTTTGTACATTTTAGAAAGCTGAATATTATGGTATGTCACAGTAAAGCTTTTTTTTTTCCACTCCTGGCTCTTTCTCAGTGGTCACTCCTGGCAGACTTGGGGGACCATATGGGTGCCAGGAATCGGCCCTCGTCAGATGCATGCAACCTTATCCACTGTTACTATCTGCCTGGTCTCCCAGAAAAAAAACTCTTTTTTGCAGGAAAAATGTAGAATTTAGAGATCTATCTGGTGTTTTGTAGGATTCTTGGAATGGAATTGGTCTCATTGTCTCTAGAATTTCATTCTTGTTCAACATGGTCCCCCGTTCCTTCCATGGCTTCCAGTCTCAAATCCAAGACCACCTGGAAGGATGCTCATTCCTTCTACCCTGCTGTAGTGGTTATGCTGAGTTGAATTTGATCGGTATGGAAAGTATCTGTAAGCTCCCTGAAGTTTGGGGTGACTTGGTACTTGGCATTAGGCACCAGTTTCAAGGTTGGGAACCAATGCTGTTCTGCCTGTCTCAGCAGGTCAGCTGGGGTACTCCCAGCCTAGTTTGACCCTTAGAACAGAGTCCTACATACCATTATAACTTCCCTCTCAGAACCCTCCCGTGACTTCTTACAGTATCGTATTGAAACTAAACCTAGCATCAGGGTTTAAATAGGGAGCACTTCCTTATTTATTATGTTTCTGTTTGGACATTTGTGTGGAAGCACACTAGGGTAGCTTTGGAAAAAAGAATCCTACCACCGCCTCACAGGTGGGTTGCACTGCTTTTTCAGTTACCTAATGTTTATGAGCCGTAGCTCTTCTCTTTAAGATGAGGTTTATGCTGTCACCAACTTGAAAAGGAGAATTTGAAAATTAGATGGCACACGGGTAATGCTTTTCACTTTGCCGCTGCATAATATCTTCCCTCTCTTCCCTTTGCTCTGTTGTATGCTGCTTGGCCCTGCCTTGAGCCATCTGATTCAGGTTTCTCCAGGAACTTCCCTTCCCTTTATATCACCCCAGTGGTAAATGACACACTGCATTTATGCTGTCCTCATATCCTGGGCCTTTTCACACCAGGTTTCTCATCTTTAACCTTGTTTTTTATACCAGCCAAACCCAGGTATCCAATATTGTGTTTGTTCAGTCAATTTTAAGTAAATGTAGTTGTGGTATTTCCTTTTCCTAACTCTTTCTTTCTTTCTTTCTTTCTTTCTTTCTTTCTTTCTTTCCTTCTTTCTTTCTTTCTTTCTTTCTTTCTTTCTTTTTTTTTGCTTTTGTATTTATTTGGTTGCTTCACATTATGGACTTTTTGTTTTCTTAAGTGACACACTGACTTTGAGCAAATATGTTATCTTTGTTTGCTTGCTTGCAGTTTCCAACCATGGCTTCATGCTGACATATAAGGAACTCAGTCTCAGAGAGTTGGCTTACAAAGTTACTGCTTGTAACTTGTCAGTACTCACTGCATAGGAGTGAAAGAGAGGTATATTGTTAGTTGAAATTCTTTGTTATTCCCTGTAGTACTGAATGGAAGGGCATGTCTTTTCATTCTCCATGGTATGGACTGAAAAAAGAACTTCATTTTACCTACCCCTGAACACCCCACCCCCACCCCCAGCCCACACAAACGCCAATACCATAGTACTACTTAGTGCCTGTTGTAAGAGGCTGATTTCTGGGAAAAAAAGTTATTCCTGTTGTGTCAGGAAGTGGTAATGAGCATTTTATAGTGTTCCTTTATTTTGCTTGTCAACTCTTCTTTCTCAAATTTGATCTTCTTTCCCAGTAAAATTGAAGTCCTGGTAGTCTTATGATTCTGAGCTGAGAGTGTATTAAATTATATATAACACAAATTCTGGGAATATTCTGAAATCTGTGTTTGATTTAACAAATAAGTATTCTGTACTAGGAATTATTTTCAATATTGTGGAAAGAAAGGTAGACAGCTTGTGGGCCTTTCCGTATATTTTTTTACATTTACTCCAGGAGAAAGTGCATAAACAATTAAAATTATGTACAGAAAAGGGACTGAATAACTCATCCTCCAAGAGAACAACAATAAAAAAAAAGTTCAGAGAGAATGTGCAATATGAACATTTAATTAATGTGTTACTGCCCTGTCAAATACAATTTTTTTTTTTGCTAAACATGAGAGTTTTACTTGCTGTGCCCCTTAGCTAAACTTCAACTCTGTTATGCTAATCAAGTTAGTAATGTAATATCCCAGATTGATAATTTGGAAAGTGAAAACCAGTGTCTTTAAAAATAAATTATGTGGGGGCTGGAGTGATAGTACAGTGGGTAGGGTGTTTGCCTTGCACACTGTTGACCCGGGTTCCATTCCCAGCATCCTATATAGCACCCTGAGCACCGCCAGGAGTAATTTCTGAGTGCAGAGCCAGAATTAACCCCTGTGCGTTGCTGGGTGTGACCCAAAAAGCCAATAAATAAATAAATTATGTGATTATTTCTTTTTATTATTTAGGTGGCTGCTTTGAAAACAGCACAGTTCACCAGCATCTGATGAAATTATTGACAAAGCAAATCAGCCATGTCTTACACTCCAGGAATTGGTGGTGACCCTGCCCAGCTGGCCCAGCGGATCTCTTCCAACATCCAGAAGATCACACAATGTTGTGAGTTGAGTTATAAATTGATTTTGCTACTAGTTTTCTGTCCATAGTTGAATCTCAGTACAAGTTCATAAAAGACAAGAATTTATATTGAAGGGAGAAAAAGCATTTGTTAGGAAGAGATTTTAGGGCCCAGAAAGAAAGAAAAAGAGTAAGGCACTTGCCTTGCATGGGACTGACTCTATTTCCTGTCCTCCTTATCACATACAGTCCCATTGAGTCCGTTAGTACTGCTCAGGGTCACTCCTGAGCACAGAGCCAGAAATAGCTGCTGAGTACCACTTAATGTACCACTGAGTATCCCCAAACAAAACTAAAAGACAAAATAAAGTTTCAAACAGATTAGAATTCTTTAGAATTCTAGAATATAAAAATTACATATGAAGAGTTAACATGAGACCTTTTTTTTGGTAGGATATCTGACATGTAATCTGTATAATTTCATTCATTAATTAAACATTTCAAAATTATACACTTATATTTGCTTTGAGATATATATATATATATTTATTTTTATTAGTGAAACACCATGAGGTACAGTTGTAACTTATAAATTTTTGTGCTTGGGTTTCAGTTATACAGTGATCGAGTACCCATCCCTCCACCAGTGGCCATCATCCACTACCACGGGTCCCAGCATCCCTCCCATCTCCCCCACCCCCTTCATCCCACCCCACCTCAGTGGCAGAGCATTCCTTTTTGTTCTCTCTTGCCTTTTGGGTGCTGTGGTTTGCAAAAGAGGCATTGAGTGGCAATCATATTCGATCTATAGTCTACTTTCAGCATGCATCTCCCATCCTGGGAGGATCCTCCCAACACCCTTTATTTGGTGTTCTCTTCTCTATCTAAGCTGCCTTTTCCCCTAGCATGTGCGGCTGGTCTCCAAGCCATGGGGTGAACCTCCTGGAACTTATGAGATATTTGGTTTTAGATATTAATGGACTTCCTGATAAAATCTTACAGGTTTAGAATTGAAGATCACTAACAAACACAGAAGGACATTTGTTTATTAAAAATTAAACTTGACTGGATATTATTAGTTCAGTTTTGTAAGGGGAAAATACTTGGTACATTTATAAGAATCAGGACAATCCTGTTTATTCTTTTTGAAGAAGATATGGAGAATAACTCAGGATTTCCTGCAAATTACCCTTTGCTATTTCTGACAAAGACAAAAAGGATAGACTAAGCCAATGTGTATTTATTATGTATACAGAACATGTATATGTATAAGTGTGTGTATACAAATATACAGTATATTTATATATAAGAATGTAAAAAAATTACTGAAGTAGATTTTGAGCTCATGGGTTACTTTGTTATTCCTTTGTCATAACTAATCACATATTGGGTCACTCTTATTATCTTGCTGAACTATTGCAAGTATAATGTAATTTTATTTTTTAACCTGGTTTTGTTACAGCTATTTTCTTTACCAGAATATGTTAACATACTGCTGAAATAAAGAATGTTTTCAGATGACAAAACTGTGTTTTTGTATTTAATCATTAACTTTTTAACAGTTACTTCTCTTCCTTGAATGGTTTCAATGAGTTGTCGGTTTTGAAGGCAAAGAGAATAAGATTAAAGGTAACTCTAAAGTATTGATGTACATAAAATAGCTCTTTTGTGATTCAGGGTAATTTTTTTTTTAACTAATCTTATAGGAGCAAGGAAGTGAGTACTACAGAATTCCCTTGTTATCCACATTAGGAACTTTAGGAATAGGGCATTAGAATTGTTCCACTTTATTCCAGGACACCATCATTGGCTTCACCTATGGAGTCTGATTTCTGCTCGCTCTCTCTTCTCTCTCTCTCCTCTCTCTCTCTCTCTCTCTCTCTCCTCTTTAATTAAAATTACTTAGAAAAATAATCAGACTTGAATGGCTTCTCTTGGAGAGGAAGGTTATGAACATTTCACACTTTTGTTGGCAATGCAAACTTCAGCTTTTTTAAATAGTATAAAAAGATATGGGGAAATTTTTCTACCAAACCCTCTGTTGCATAAAGAAAAAAAATTAACACTGCATAGATCTGTCAGATTAAATGTTTACATACTATCCTGCACATACTCATAAGAAAATCATACAGGCAGCTCCTCTGTATTGATAAAGAGCTGCAGGCTGGAATTCGCTTGCTGCTAACAAGACTCATGCCAAGTGTGCAGGATCCTGTTGCCTGTTTGTGGGGGATAGTGGAGAATTCATGTGGGAATATGGGAACAAGACAAACAGGAGAGACAGAGATAGGAAGAAGAAAAAAGATGAGGTGCTGGAGAGATAGTGTAGTGAGTGGGTAGGGCACTTATCTTGTATATGGCCATGGCCAACCTGAGTTTGGTCCTCAGAACCCCATATAGTCCCCTGAACCCCACCAGGAGTAATTCCTAAGCACAACCAGCAGTAAGCCTTGAGCACCACTGGGTGTGGCCCAAAAACTAAAAAGAGAGAGAGAGAGAGAGAGAGAGAGCAGGGAGGGAAGGAGGGAGGGAGGGAGGGAGGGAGGGAGGGAGGGAGGGATGGTGGGAAGGAAGGAAGGAAGGGATGGTGGGAAGGAAGAATAAAGAAAGAGAAGGAGGAAAGGAGAGGAGAAGCCATGCAAAACTAGGAGGGTGAGGTGCTCCCTTACGGGGCAGCAGAGAGAGAGAGAGAGGAGAGTGTGTATGTGTGTGTGTGTGTGTGTGTGTGTGTGTGTGTGTGTGTGTGTGCGCTCACATGCTCGCAGTCTGTACATATAACTACACTCTGAGCAGTTTTCTTTTTTTTATGGCTCCCTTGTTGCTGGTTAGAAATGTGCTGCCTCAGGCTACTCATGTGACATTTATGGATTAAGATAATCAGTTCTTTTATGCAAGAGAGGTAACAAAGAGAAGAACAGGGCAATTAGGCTCTGTGGGGAAAGCTGAATGGTGTCAGAGATTCTGAGAAGATGAGGAAAGACTGGTGCATTGAGGTTCTCAAGTCAATAAACAACTTTTGGTATAACTGCATAAAATGAAGATTGTATGTGGACTTGAACTAAAGGAAGACAATTTAAAATTCTATGTGCCTTTTAGAAAGAGATCAGTTAATCTAGCCAGATGAGTGGTAAATATTGGGTTAGAGTTGTGTATTCATGGCAGTTTGTCATTGAAGATGATAAACCGGTTTCTGAAAACCAAGGCGTTGATTCATATGGGGCCCATCTTCTAGGCAGAGGTTTTTGAACCCTTCTTTCCTTTTCCTTCTCAGTCTGTCAAAATGGAAATTATCAGGAGGATAGTTTTTCGTATGTATTCACTTACAATTTTCTGAAGTTTACTTTGTCATATGAGTGTAGTATAGGAAATAGTCTCCGTTCAGTGTATTATACAGAAAAGATGTTGATTATGATACCTGTAAGGTTTCTGACAAATTGGGAGTCAGAAGTTATAAGTTATATATAAGTTATATATAAGTATATATAAGTTATATAAGTTATATATAAGTTATATATAAGTTATAAGTTATATATAAGTTATAAGTTATAAGTGAATTGTCAATTGTGGGGCATTATCACCTCTTCATGTGTTGTTCGAGGGTCAGTTGTACATGGCAGTTTGGGGCAGTCTTAGCGAAATCAGGATAGTGATGGGATAAACCACTCGGCCTTGTGAGGAATCCTTAGGAGACTTTTTTCAACCAGGAGAAGGTATAATTATAACTTTCATATATGTGAAGCACTGTGGTTTAAAACACAAGAAACAGAATAATCATGAAGGACTCCACAAATGAGCAGAAGCTGCATTGGTAGGCCTTCAGCTTGAAAAGAAGCAGGACTTGGAATAACCCAGGTTGTTCAGAGCTGGGGAGGTAGCACACAGGGCTGGAGTGGATTTCTTGCATAGGCTCGTCCTTGATTTTGATCCCTTGTACTACATTCCTCCTTCCCATGAGTCCCAGGGTGGACCTGATACCAGTCCCTAGTGACCACCAACATTACTGGATCCAGACAGCTGTGTATTACCATCTGAGCACCTACTATCTGGTGGGCACAATTATGCCATATATCAGTAGGGATGGCCCCTAAACAACAAGAAAGTTGGTTCTGGAGGAATTTGATTTTTGTCACTAAGTAACTATATACTTAAATCAAATATTTCTCACGCTGTTCGTTAAGAGTATAAACTCAGGAATAATGGGTAAAAATAATTATTTAAAAAGTTGATACTGTCTGTATCCATTTATTTAGTAATTGATTCAGTACTTACCACTTGCTTAGTGACTATTTCAGACTTGATGAATCCAGCAGTAAACATATTCCAAAAAGCCTGTTCAGCTGTAATTTACCATATAAGGCGGAGGGGGCGGGGAGAAGTGGTGATTCAGAATATTAAGCACAGAATTCGTATGAGGAGAATAAAATGAGAATATTGTGAGAGCACATGATGACGGAGTTGCTGTGTTAGTTTTCCCAGAGGAGAGGAAACTGCTCCTGGGAGACCCTGGGCTAAGGAGGTGGTAGAAGCCTCAAGTGAACTGGGAAGGCTTTCTGTTGAATCACTTAAAGTGGAATTTCCGGGGGGCTGCTGATTAAAGTTTTTTTTTTTCTTTCTAAAATAGGAGGCAATAAGCCAAATACATTTGGGAATCTCTGACTTGGATAATTCTCTGAGTAAGGACTAGCAGGGTGAGAAAATACTAGGAAAGAGTATATAAGTGGATGCTACATTAACTAAATATTGAATTCAATGAAAAGCTCCAACAGCAGACTTTAAGCTTGTTGAGAGTCAAATTGGCAGGAGATGAAATCAGGGAAGCCTAAGCAGATCTCCTGAACCTCAGAGATCTTTTGGACCATTGTGATTTCCTTCTAGACACTGGGAAATCAAGCGAACTTGCACCTTGGAAAGTCTGCTCTGACAGCAGTTTCGGAAATAGCCTTTGGGGAAGTGGAAGGGTGATGCCAGGGGTAGAATGAGGGAGGAATGAACTTGCAATAGGTAGAGCAGGGCACCATGATAGTTGTACTTTCGCGACAAAGTCATCTGAACTTGCTGATGAACATGGGTAATGTAAGAAGAAAAGACTGACTAAGAATTTTTTGCATTGACCAACCCAGGTAGACGGTAGGGGATATGTCTTCCCAGAAATGGGAAGAACTACAATTCCAAGATTTATCGAGAGTCTTGTTGTAAGCAAGTAAATTTTAATTTTTACATGTAAGTGAAGATAGCAAATATCTAGTTGAGATACATGAATTTGAAGCTCAGAGTACTTCTAGAGAAGAAATGATATTTCAACTATAGACCTAAAATAGTCACAAAAGATTGACCAAAGAGAAAAGAAAAGAAGGATAAATAATTAAACAAAAAACCTGTAAGTCACAGGGGTGAAAGGCAACATAAAAAATAAGAGGAGAGGGTAAGAAAATAAGAATATGAAATTTGTAGAAATAAAAAAGTGTTTCAGGAATAGGTAGGTATCTCAGAAAGATGAAAGTAGAGAATTGGATGTGGGAAATGGGTGACATTGAAACGAATCATATTCCTTGTTCTGAGTGTAGATGAACAAAGAGAGGGAGAAGGACCCATCCCTTCCATTTAAAGAGACTTCCCAGTTCTTATTCACCTGTGATTATGTTAGAGACCAGAAGCTATTTTTGGTTACGTGGCTATACCTATTATTAGAAAGACTAAAAATATCCTTTATCTGGGTTGCAGTATGCTCACTAAAATTAGACATTGATCCATTTTGATAGATAACTTTATAAGAATCAGTGTTTCTTAAGCAGCTAGCGAATTCTACCATGGAAGTTGAAAGAGTGTCAGGGAAAGATTTGACTTTATCCACTACAAAAGGGATAGTCTAAGGGAGAGTTTAATTGTGATTGAAGACGGAAAGGGGAATGGTCGACTAATGTCTAGTTTAGCTTTTATTCACTGTATAGACAGCAAGTATGGTAAGGACAGTACAGTTATTTATTTTTTGTCGGAGGGCCCCATGTGCTGGTCCTAAGGGATTACTCTGGACTCTGTACTAAGGGGTTTCTCTGGATGATACTCTGGGACAGCTTCTGGTGGTACTCGGGCCAGGCGGTGTTGGGGATTGAACTCAGGCCCTAAACATGCAAAGCATGTGCTTAGTTCGTTAAATTATTCCTCTGTTTTAACAGGTCTGTTTCAAATAAGAGGTAGAGGCATAAAATAGGGAATGAGAGGTTGTTGGGAGTTCATGGAAAAAGAGAAAATGTCTGCTTGTACTTTTGAGTACAAAAATACAAGGAGGGGGTGGTAGCCTCCTTGGGGCAAGAGAGAAGAGTTCTGTGCCAGGTTTAGCACTTATTTGATATTGAGGGTCTGAGTTTACTGAAATACACATTACCGTAATTTTTCAGTCTCAGGATTCACTGTCTAAATTATGTAGGTAGGAAAAGTTATGGTTATAAAAATCTCAGCTAGCACCCTGTGCAAGTTACTGCTCAGGGCTCTGTTGTAGTCAGGTGGAAGTGAAAGACAGAAGTGTAAAATTTCAGTTCACTTTTTCCCCATCTGGTAGCGCTAATAATACCTAATGTGACTGAATAAAATGGGGCTTCACACCACATTTTTTAGGTACTTTTTTTTTTATACTAAATTTGCGTCATTTGAATTTGAGTCAGTACAAATGAGCTCTTTGTATAGAAAACAATGTAGGGAAACAACGATTGAAAGTAAACAAGTCCATTGTAGATAGAATATGTATCTGATCAACTGCAGCAGAAGAGTACCCAAGAATTGCACTGGGAAAAATTGTTTTCATAATAGCCTTGAGATCAATGAAAACTTGTAAAACTATTTAGTTCTGTAGCTTAGTTCAGAAGTTTGCAACTGCTGGTCCACAGAACACGGCCTGACCTAGGCATGAGAAGGTTGAAAACCACTGACTTAATGTATACAAAAACAAAAAGAAGGAAATAGCTTCTTATTCTCTTAGGGGCCTGGGGGATATTTCTGGCTCTGTGCTGAGCAGTGATCTCTTGGGTTGCTCCAAAGACCGGGTCAGCTGTATTCCAGGCAAGCAACATAGCTCCTATACTACCTCTCTGGTCCCTTGTATTTAAAAATTATTAATAGTGGAATTAAGGTGGAATTTTATTAGAAATTTCTCTTTGAAGTATTTAAAATAGCTAAGAAGGTTTTTATATGCTCTGAGAGAAAGTTTTCATGGATTCTATAACAGAGGCAGTTAAGGAGTTATTCCTCCAGTGTCCCATCTTTGGTCAGTGACTGGTGCCAATGAGGCATCAAGATTTTCTCAGTACTGTTTTATAGGTAGTCATTCCTAGTAGACTTGAGTTGGTGCAGTTAAAATAATTTGGCTCAGTTCTCAAAGATCATTATGCATCATGGAAATGCTTATTAGTCTTGCTTCTCAAGTTTGGGATTGAGGTGTCCAAAAGTAGCATTTTATTAGCAGGAAATGAGATTTGAACCTATTGGTACATTCTTACCTGTTTGTATTTGCTTTGGGACATTGCTGCCTGTATAAGGGTAAGCAAGCCATTGAGGGTTGAAATGTCTGAGCCTTTTATATAAATTAAATCAGACTATAATATTTTACCAGGGCCGTTCATTGTTGTGCAGACACAAACAATATAGAGAAAAATTTTTATTCAGGAGACACAGAACACAAAAGAACTCATGTCTTTGAAAGAAGCAAAAAAAAAGGTATTGAAATATATTACAGTTGTTTCTTCTAACTTTATATACATATATATATATTTAGAGAGGAATACATAAATTATTAGTGTGCTCAGTACATTTATCTGTTTCAATATCATTCATGTCAAGAAATAGAACATCACAACCCCCGGTAGTCCTTCTGCTTATACCTTTCTAGGTTCTCCAATAATACCCAGTGTTCTGATACATAACTGTAGCACTGTAGCACTGTCCTCCCATTGTTCATCTATTTGCTTGAGCGGGCACCAGTAACGTCTCCATTATGAGAGTTTTCATTACTGGTTTTGGCATACCAAATATGCCATGGGGAGCTTGCCAGCTGATACATAACATCAGCTATTAATATTTTATTTTTATTTTTATTTTTTATTTTTTATTTTTTTGCTTTTTGGGTCACACCTGGCGATGCACAGGGGTTACTCCTGGCTCATACACTCAGGAATTATTCCTGGCGGTGCTCACGGGACCATATGGGATGCTGAGAATCGAACCCGGGTCGGCCACATGCGAGGCAAACGCCCTACCCGCTGTACTATCACTCCACCCCCAATACTCCTATTTTTAAATACTAATAAAATCAAGAAATATGTTTTATGTCAGATTTCTTTCTCTCCTATCTGTACAATTCAACCATGTTGTTGCTGTAGCTCTTGGTAATTTGCTTAATTAGTATAGGTATTTCATATTCAAACACATCATAATGTATTTTACTATGAATTAGTATCTGTAGCACTTTTTGTATTAGAAATAGCACTTCTCTGAACATTCTTGTACATTCTTTTGTTTGATGTAGGCTGGGTTGTTGGGCTATAGGGTATGAGACAAGCTGAACAGTTATGTAAAATAATTCAACGTGTGTTTTTACTCCCACCAGCCAGAGTTCATTTAGCTTTAAATTCTTGCCAACATGTAGAATTTAATCTATAAAATTTTACCCGTATTAACCATATTGTTATCTGTGATTTATATTGCAAGTCAAGTATAAAGTTAGAGTCAGGTTTTTCAAAATGAGTGAGGAAAATTAATGAAGCAGTAGAAAAACATAATGGTATGTGTGTGTGCACATTTCCTGAAATCAAATCAAAAGGCTGTGTGATCTTGAGTAAGCGAATCACTTTCAGGACACAGTTTTCTTATATAGATAGACTTGTGGGCTACATTATAATCTTTTCTAACTTTAATTGACTTTCATTTGAGCGAATTTTTAAAGACTTTTGAAAGCTCTTCTAATACATAGGACTATTCTCTTGGCTATTAAGGGGCCAGTTGCCTTAAATGGATCCATATCAGATGCTTTTACAACACTATGAAAGAAGTGTTTTATACTTTTTCTTATATGTGTTTTATACAAGACAAGCTAGATTATCCAAAGCTATAGCTATTTTGTCTGTATTAATGTGGAAAACTTGTACACATAAGGAACTCTGTTGTGACTAAGTTATGAATTGACTGAAATTGTTGAACAGAAATGCTAATAACTGACCTTGAAACATGTTGGATAAAACGTTCCCATCCATATAGTATTTTAATGATCATTCCTAATGAGAAGTCTGGCATTTGAGTATTATTTTTAAACAAGTAATCGGAAAGAGATAGTGATTATAATTTAACCTTTGAAAATTGAACAAAATAAATCCATTTATAACATCTAATATGCTCATCAGAATTTGTAAATGTATATGTTTCCTTCCAAAAATATGCTTCACATATCACCTGGAATCTTACATGATTTTCTGCAGTGCTGGGAAGGTAAAACCTTTTAGGTAAACAGAAAATGTATGAATTTCTGTTGAATCTTCATTATTTTACATCATTTGTCTTATATGGTTAAAGCTTTTAGTTCAACACATATTCCAAAGTTACTTAGAGTTGAAAAAAATTTTTTGAGTTGTAATTTGCTTCTCATATGCTTGTATTTCTTGTTTATTTAGAAAGAGTCTTAGGACTTGTAATAATGTAAAAGGTTTATATAGAAGTGGAAGAACTTTTTACTTTTCAGTAAAGTAAGGTTCTTTTAATTAGAGTGTAGTGACAGCATACTTGTTTTTGCATTAACACATGACTGCACAAAAGAGAAGCAAACATTAACTAATTTTTTTTACCAGGGCCAGCTTCTTTTTTGTCTAAAAGTTCCGATCCTGAAAGCTAATGAATTTACTGGAACTGTGTATTTATTCAGAAATTGTAGATATTTTGAGGTGAGGGATTTGTTGGTGGATATTGGTGGATGAGAATGCCATTTCTCAAGTTGACTACTTTTGCCTAAGGTGTTGCCCTAGAATAGAGATGGGTCTATAAATTAATGTCTTATTCAAGAATTTCAACAAAGAAGCACCAACATTTTTTTCTCTCCTATGAATTGTCCTGCTTGCTAATGTGAGTGCTAGTTATAAGTAAATGTGAATGCATTTTTTTTGGCGGGGGGGGGGGGCTGTTGTTTATGAATTAAGACCTTAAGATATGACTCAGGGAATTTTCATAGTTACAGCTCCTGTATTTCAACAATCAGTGTATATGCCTCTGCTTTATTTTTTTTTTAAATTTTTAATAGTGAGACATCATGAGGTACAGTTACAGACTTACACATTTTTGTGCTTGGGTTTCAATTATACAATGATCAAATACCCATTCCTTCACCAGTGCCCTTTTCCCACCACCACGGATCCCAGTATCCCTTCCACCTACCCCCATCCCCCCCATCCCACCCTGCCTCTGTGGCAGGGCATTCCCTTTTGTTCTCTCTCTCTTACTGGGTGTTGTGGTTTGCAAAAGAGGCAATGGGTGACTATCATGTTTAGTCTATAGTCTACTTTCAGCAAGCTTCTCCCATCCTGGGAGGATCCTCCCAACACCTTTATTTGGTGTTCCCTTCTCTATCTGAACTCCCTTTTCCCCTAGCATGTGTGGTTGTATGCCTCTGCTTTAAACATTAATTTCCTTACCCTTCGCTCCAACTCCAAACCCAATCTAGTATATTCCAATCTAATTCTACCTTCCAGATTTGTCCATTTTCTCCATCTCTCTTACCACCATTCAGGCACTAGTAGGCACTGTTTCTTTCTTCTTTGAAGGGCTACAGCCTCCCACTAGTTCTCTAATGCTTTCTTTCCTCTCTCTCTCCAATCTGTTCTTCACATGGTAACAAAGGTGAACTTTCAAAACTATAAATCAAACTGTGTCATCCTATAGCTCTGGTCTATAGTGATTTGCTGTGGCACTGTGATCTAATGGAAACCCCTAGCATGGCCCCTAACATCCTTCAGGATCTGAGTCTTGACCTGGCTTGTCATGCTCATCCCCTCCCCCCTCGCAGCTGTAATATTCTGGTCACATTGGCCCTCTTTCTGCTGCTTGGACAATACAGCTCATTCTTACCATGGGGTCTTTGCCTTTGCTCATCTGCTTCAGGCATCTTCGTGTTATTTGCTCTTTTGGTGTCCAGCTCTCCACCCACGAGCGACTTCCTGCCTGCAGTCAGTCTTTTTGGCATTCATCACTTTTGTGTCAATAATCCTTTCACTCACAGGCTAAACTGTACGATTATTGTCTATTCTGTTGTCTGTGTTCTCTACTGAAAATGATCTCCCCGGGAGGAAGAGCTTATACTAAGTCTTGGTCATAACTCTGTTTATACTATAAGAACAATGCCTAGTAATGAATTGGCCATAAATAAAATGCAAGCAAATGACCTTCACTAGGTTACTGAGCATATCTAAATTATGTTTACAGATTTTTAAAAGTGAAGGTGTTAGAAGTAGAAGCCACTGGATACTTGTTTTATTTGTCTTTCCTTTGATCAAATGGCAGCAGTTTCTTCTCTTTGGTAATAAGATGCTAACTTGTGGCTATATTTTGGACTTTCAGTTTTTATGTATTGTTTTTTTTAAGTACTGGCATTTTTCTTGACCTGATACATACACACATACATACACACATACACACACACATACATACTTGTATACATAATATGTATACAGAGGTCAGTAATCTCTTCTGAAGGGGATCACGTTATTATGCATAATTGTATTTCTTGAGGACTTTATAACATGAGGCTTGTAAAGATTTTTTATTTGAATAAACATAGAACTGAAAATTTCAGAAACCAGAATACTGTGATTTCAAGATGTGACCCCAGAAGGAAGGAAGATAGAAAGGTCTCAGATACCCTGGCTGCAAGGTGAAATTATTTTAATAAAGAGAAATAAGGCAATCTTGGAGGAAATGTACATGACCTTCCTGTGAACTTTGTTCTTCAGAGGAACAGTTTACTGAATGTGAATGATGGCAAGAGAGAGGAATGATAAAGATAAAGAAATCATTGTGGTAGTTTTGAAAATACGGGTTACCCTTTACCTTGAGGGGAGCTAGGATTGCTGCTGTAAATAGTTGAAGGATAGTCAGGTTGAAGAAGGTCTTCTTTCTTTGCTTTCTCTTTGTATGATGTTAAGTTCAGTAAACACCAGCAGAAGGAAATTATAGCAAGTATGAGTGGTCCTTCCTGTATGGTTTTGTGAACTGGTTGTTATCTTTTCATGGAGTTGTTTGAGCTTCGTTGAACTTACTTCACAAATATATTAGTTTATTCATTAATACTTTCCTTCATAGTGCAGTCGCATTAGCACTATGAATGTCCCTGTTCGGGACAGAATCGTATTCCCCAGTCATGTACACATGGAAGCCTTCACCCTTTGGTGTGACTATGTGGGCAGATCCTCAAATGCTGCTAGTTTCACTCGTGTTGTTTTATGTAATGATGAGTGGGGAATACTTCATGTGGCATTTGTATATGTCTGCATGGGTTTTCTCCCTCGGTCTTGGGTTCATTCCCATAGCCAAAGATGGATGCACAATTCAGTGATCTGTCAGAATTGTTTCTGTCATATATAGTGAGAGGGGTGTGGGATGGGTGCACGTGGAATACCGGGTGACCTGCCCACAGTTGGCTCCGGCTTTGTACCCTGAGCTCTGAGGAGAGGCTCCAGGCCTCCTGCCATCCTGAACTAGATACTAACACAATGTAATATAAATGAGTATACAGATGGCTATTTGACATTGAAAATGTTTTTAGGTTTTTATTCAGATGTTTTTGTGACCAAACATGCTCCAAACTTTAAGTCTTATTTCTGTCAATTGGCTGATGGTAAAATCGGTTTGGTATAGATTGTTTTTCCTAAATCACAGTTTTCATGAAACTTTAGGGAGCTCCTAGTGAGGGTGTAATATACTTTTTGTTGTTGTTGCTTGTTTTCCTTCTGATATACACCTGGCTTTGGGGATATATAAACTACTTCATAGTGTTAGCTCTCCTTTATTGGACTCTCTGTATATCCAGTATAAGTAAATATCGCTCAAAGTTCATGGGGTCATTTTCTCTCCATTTCACTGTTGAAGCAGTTACAGGTTGGAGAGTTTAAGATACATTTTCGGACCAGAATGTGTGTGGTCAGGCTTAGAGTCAAGCTGTCTGGCTTCCTGTATACTTGTGTTTTGTTATTAAAATCTTCTACTTCTTCCTCAGTACAATTTGGGTACAACTATATCAGAATTTTCAAATAACCTGTCCGAGGGTGGAGGTTTTTAGATGCTTTTTTCCCCCAACAATTGGCTATAATAAGTGACTTATTTGGGGCTGAGCAATAGGGAAATTTTATACTAAAAAGGGAGATATCTCTTCTATTCTCCGTTATTTGAAGACAGTTCATTGAACGCATTCTGTGTGAACCATTAGGGCAAGGTCGGACTGTCCCAGCAGCACGTCCACTCCCAGTGATCAGACAGTGTCTCCTTGTTCCCCAGTGAACTCTGACAGGTTGTAAGAATACATAGCCTACAATGCCAACTGCTGCCCAACCATTTCAGTGCAAATCATCTTTGTTCTGAAGTCTTTTTCTTAAGTTATCCACTAGATGGCAGCAGACCTGAGTCAAACAGAGTGGCTCTTCCTGCTTGAGAGGGAACTGTTTTGATTTGGAGGAAATAATAATGTACCCCCCCCCCTTTTTTTTTTGGATGTGTAGGAACTAGTGTTCTCTTCATGTTGTGAAAGATGTAGCACATCTTTGCAAGTGATATTGGTGCACAGATTCCAAAATTATAGGTAATGCAAGAAACAAAATGTTTGTTGTATTCTTGTTGAAAAACACCTTGGTGAGGAACAATTTTCTGCCGGAAAAGGTTTCTAGTCCTGGAAAGAATATTATCTATTAATGAAAAAATTGAATATGAATATCATATAAAGTTATACCACCTCAGGCTAGATAATGGAATGATACCTAACTTGAGAAAACTAGCTTGGGATGATTGTCAATTTTTCTAGGTGACCGTCCTTCTTGTCACATACCTAAAAACCTCTTTATTGTTTCCCACACTCTAAGTTTGAATGTTGTATAAACTTTTTTGCCACCCATTTTTAAACTTTAAAACCCCACGAACCACTTTTTTCTTTCTTATCTTCCAGAAGTAAAAGCATTAGGCAACAGTGGGGGGATAGACCACTTAACTTGTATGCAGCCAGCACGGATTCAAGCACTTGTACCTCATCTGATCCCCTGAGCCTGCCAGGAATGATTCCTGAGCACAGAGAGCCAGGAGTAAACCCTGAGAATTGCCAGCTGTGGCCCAAAAAATTCCCCTGCCTCCCTCTGCCCCAAATGGGAAGTAATGAAATAATAGCAAGGGAAAAAGAGACAGCAAGTATTCTACAAAACAATGTTTATCAGATACAACGATAAAATAACTGTTATTTCTCAATTGATGTGAGAAGAGCAGCTATTGAAAATACAGCACCACCATCAGTGAGCAGACACTATGTTCTATAGGAAAGTTGTACGAATTCAACTTAGAATACATTTTGGATATTCAGTGGAAAATTTTGCAGCCTGTCAAATATGGTTCCAGAGATAGATATCATTATGTTATGAGTACTTAGTACATTCAAGTAACATGCTGAGTTTGTGAAGATAAAGTTTTAGTAGTTTTTACTAAGGACAGAGATCACTCAGCTTTTTCTATAAAGGGTCAAACAGTAACTATTTTAATCATTGCAAACCACATATGATCTCTTGATTATCTTTTTCTTTGTTTTCCTTCTGCAAGAAACCACCCCAACCCCCACCTTCCTCCTTTGCCTCCCACCCCCCACACACACACACAAACACCACCACCACCACCACACAAACAGGTCATCGTTTCTGTTTCTGCTGGCTTTGTGATAAGAAGATGATGCTAGTCAACTATAAACCAGTGTCTCTGAAAACTTTCAGTAATGCCTAAAGAAAGGACCAGAGTTGATTCATTTCTCAGCACCAGTTTTAGCTGGGTCAAAGGGAAGGTGCTTATGGCACACCGTAGCTATAAACCCACAATTATTGCTTAAAACATCTAAACATCTCAGTAACAGAACTTTAAATTACTCTTCCAACTATCCCACATTTTAGGGAGGGTCTTCCAAAGGGTGCTTGGGAGGCAGTGGGGTCCTGGCCCAAGGAGGCAGTGTTGCTCTTTTCTCTCAGAGCCAGGGATTATCTGGACCACCCTGTGATGCTCAGGGCCTCCAGGACTGTGCCTGATGGTTTTAGGGGATGACCATGTGCTGCTGGGGATCTAACCAGGGTGGACATGCAAAAACGTGCACCTTAAACCCTGTACTCTCTCTGGCCCTGCCTTCCATTTTTTTCCCCCTCATAAAAGTTAGTCAGGTTTCCCTGCTGTACGTTAGTATTTAATCTAGTTATGAAGATTTTTTAAAAGGAAAGAACCCTCTGGATCTGAGATAAGTGGCTTCCTCTATCCTGTCCTGTAGAGACCTGTGTTACCTTTTTTTCCCTTATTGACATTAAAAAAATAAAAGCTTTCAGTTCTTACAAGGCTGTCCAAGAAAGTCTGTTGAGGTCAAGAAGGAAAATATATAAGTAATTGTGATTTTAAAACAGCAAGCAAAACCTCTTTACACAACAGAAGAAAAATCTACTGTAAAAAACCCAAAAACTATTTCTTTGAAACTGTTTAAATGGTTAACAGTTGCTCTATTCTGTATGATTCCTCTCTAGTTCTACAAAATATTTTTCAGTCTTCACTTTAAAGCACTGCTTATTACATCATCCTTAGTGAACAAAAGTGCTCCTGTATTTTGGAATGCAGTCATTCTCATGATCCTATAAATTAACCTCTCATTTTAAATAAAAAGAATGGGTGGGTTAGGTCATTTTTCTCTAGTTCTTGGAAGTACTTTATTTTGAAATGTTCTTTACTTAATTCTTTACATAGATTGGTAGTTCACTCCTACTTGGCATTTCATTTGTGCATGTATGTTCACAAAGTTGTAGGAACTTGTGTGTGCGCTCTTGTGTGTGTGTGTGTGTGTGTGTGTGTGTTTTAATTGCAGTTATTATTGTCTTCTAAATTATGGCTTTACCATAAATTTTAAACCTATACCTTTTCATTTCAAATATTTTCAACCTACAAAAAAGTAAGTGTATTGAAAATTATGTTATATGTACTTTATGTGAATTGACACTTTCATTTAATCTCTCCCTCTTTCCAAGTTTAAATTCAAGTTTCTCCAATTATTTCCACAGTATTTTTAAAAATTCTATTATTTTTTGATTCAGAGCCCAGTCAGAAATTCTACATGACTTTTTGTGGTTTTATTACTCTGGGTGTTCTAGTTCCTTAGTTAAAAAAATCTGGACCAGAGCTGAGTGTAAAATTTGCTTTACACTCAGCTGACCTGAATTGGATTCCCGGTACCCACGTGGTCCCCTGAGCTCGCCAGGAGTGATCCCTGAGTGCAGAGCAGGAGTAAGCCCTGAACACTGAAAGGTGTGGTTCAAAAACCAAGAAACAACAAGGAAAGAAAAATGAAAAGAATATCTCCAAAACCTTCATCTTCACTGTCCCCCTCCATGTAACAGTGACTTTTTTTTTTAAAAAAAGGACACTTGTTCACTTGTTTTATAGATTATGACATAATCTGAATTGTTCTGATTTCTTTCTCACAGATTCATATTAAACATTTTTGAAAGAAAAATTCTGGGTTATGAGGTGCCATTCTTACGGCATTATGTCAGCAGCTTTATAATATAATTTGTTCTTTGGAGGTGCTAAAGTTGATCACTTGTTTTAAACAATGAATTTTTCTGTGACAGATTAATTCATAAATCATACCTCTGTGTGTTAGTAACTTGAGTTTATATGATCATTCTTTGATTTTAGTTTCTTATAATCCTTATATAACAAAGTTATTACATATATTAATTCAAAAATGATTTTTCTCATTCTATTATCTTTATTAAATTATAACCTAGTCACTTTATGTTTCATCAAATTATTGTTTACAATGATTCATACAGTTTTTATGCCAGGAGAAATGAATGAAAGCCCACTTACCATTGTATTAACTGTTATGATGTGATAGGAAAGAAGATATTTTTTAATCATAGCTGCTAACTCATTTACTCATTAATATTAAATGCAGTTTTACTCATTTTACTCTCCATCTACTTTCCTTTTGAAAATGAATGTATTGACACTAGATTTAAATAATATTTTTCTTTTTCTTCAAGTTTTTTTAATCTCTTTTTATAAATGTTAGTTTTTTTTAACCTTGACATTTTTAACATTCATTTACTTATTATTATAGCTGTGGAAATACAGAGGGCTTTGAATCAACTTGGAACACCTCAAGATTCACCTGAACTAAGGCAACAGCTGTAAGTATTTCTTTTTAAAGGAAGGGAGGAAAGAGAGGGAGTAAGGCTATTATTATGTTTCTTTGATAATTTTATTTACTCGAGAAACAGTGGTAGTTTTTTTTTTCCTTCCTTTATTTGAATTACAGTTTCATGTAGATATTTTCTATCAGTGAAGGGAAGCGGCTTCTTAATTTATTTGAAAGATTGGCTTACTTTTTCAAGGTAGTATTTTTTTAGTTGCATTCTTATGTTTTCTAAACAGGGTTGTATTTTTAACGATTTTTAAAAAGTGGTACTTCTTTCTTTGTGGCGTGCTTCTCACTGCTAAAAATCCTTACAACATCCAAGTTCTATTTGGAATATCTCAAATGTCATGCATCCATCCTTAGATTTCTAAAAGCATTAAACTGTATTTTGAAGAAAAAGTTAAATGAAGTTATTAATAATGCATTTTAAGTAATGTTGATTAAAAAATAGTAGTATTTTGTGGTGTAACAGACTTTACAAAGTGTTTTTGCACATTTTATCACCTAAGCTTACAAAATTGGAGTGAGATAAATTGTGGATCAAAGGAACTAGTTCTGTATTTGCTTGGAAATCTGATGATTTGCCCAATATTGTTCCAAACCAGAACCTGAATTACATTCTGTGACATAAATCTTAAATAATACATATTATTTTAACAGGTCTTAAATTTGACCAATACATGTTTAAAATGAGTGCTTAATACATGTTTAAAATGAGTAAAACAATACATGTTTAAAATGAGTTAAAACGGGTCTTAAATTTGACCAATACATGTTTAAATGAGTTTAAAATATGTGAGAGGTACTAATCTTGTAGTTTGTAGATCATCACAATCCAAGCTTGTTTTTTAGTGTCACATTCTTTAACTAGGTATATTACTTTTTTTACATTCTAAGCTAACTAACAAGATAGTTATAGATACCAGTATAATTTATTCCTTTTTTTGTTTGTTTGTTTCCTTTGGAGATATTCTGTTACTCACTAGCAAATTTATCAGTAAAAGTGTACTGTAACTCATTACCTCTCCTCTCTTTTCTTAAAAAATATATAAGATAAAAATGTGTAAGTAGAGAGTAGGACAGACCCAGTGTAACCTCAACCTGAGAACTGGCAATTTATGACAACAGCCCCTCTTTATTTAACTTGTTTCTCAACTGGGTTATGAAAATTAAAGAGCTCTTCAAACTTGCAGACATTAAGCTTCCATATTCTGAAACTCGTTTTAAGTCATCTTCCTTTCTAAATCATTGCAATTTTTATTTCATGGGGATCAGTTACCCTGGTCTGAGTAAAGATTTTTCTATGTATATTTGCTTAATGTTTTTCAAAGGATGGAGTCTAAAACCGTAATTTTCACAAAGCCTATTGATTTTTATAGACGGTTATAAAAAAATATGGTTTTTAAAATAAATTTTTCAAAAGAATTGATTCAAGTGACAGAGCTATAACTTAAAGACATATTAGTTTGTGGACTATAATGTGTATTTTCTCAATTCAGGCAGCAGAAGCAGCAGTATACTAACCAACTCGCCAAAGAAACAGATAAGTACATTAAAGAGTTTGGATCTCTGCCCACCACCCCCAGTGAACAGGTACTGCGCTTTTATGTACATTGTTGATTGTATTGAGTATGAAAGGAATCAAATGCATTGTAGGGTCTTTGAAATCTTATGCTGGAGAGGAAATTAGGGGGAAAAGTTCTATTTGAGTTTTGTTCACAAAACACAAAGCTGCATTTAATTACCCAGGTAGTATCCTGTGGTTTAATAAGGTAAAAATTATTTCTGTGCAGTTTTCTCTGGCCCATAATTAAGTAAGTGCTCACAAAGTGCTCCCTGAGTAATTGTTTCCTGGCCTTACAGGATTGACTCAATGCAGTGTACAGTCATTCAAGGTGTGGCTTTCTGAGGAGTGCACATTTATATCTTTATTTAGTGCAAGTTACTACTTAGAAAGAGTTTATGATGTTACTTCCTTTAAAAAAATTTTTGGAACACAAAGAAATACTTCAAACTTGGAGTTCAGTTTTTAAGATGAAAATTTGACCTGAGAAAATCCAGCATTGTGGGCCTTTGGCCTTAAGGTAAATGCACACAGTATTTGAACATATTATCAAAATGTTACTGAGAATTACTCACCAAGGCCCTATATATAATTAGAGAGGAGTACATGAACATTTGAGAATTAAATAAGGAGCCAGGTAGAGGTGAAACTGCTTTTGCAAATTCCATTGCAATTCACAGCTTGATTCTAGTAGGTTTTCCTTCACTTTTTTTTTTTTTTTTTTTAGCGTCAAAGGAAAATACAGAAGGATCGTTTAGTGGCTGAATTCACAACATCACTGACAAACTTTCAGAAGGTCCAGCGACAAGCTGCTGAGAAAGAGAAAGATTTTGTTGCTCGAGTAAGAGCCAGCTCTAGAGTATCTGTAAGTATTTTTAAAAGCACTATGAAAATAAACACAATCTTAAAAGATCATTAGGGTTCCATAAAAGATGTCATTGGCATTTTTTAAAAAATTATTATTAGTGAAACGCCATGACGTATAGTTGTAGACTTACAAAGTTTTGTGCTTGGGTTTCGATTATACAATGATCAAATACCCATCCCTCCACCAGTGCCCGTATCTTTTAAACTTACTTCGACATGTATTTCCAAATGTTTCTGCTAAGTTTCCTTTTCCTTCCCTTGCTGCGGGTCCGAGTAGGGTGTAGTCAGGATTGCATCTGAATCTATAGTCTCAGCACTGACTCTGGGGGCTTCCTAAGTCTCAGACTATTTTTTTCCCCCTAGGTAGTTAAGATCACTTTCATGTGTGCAGGTTGGCCCAGTATTTTCAGTACCAAGTTTGTGTTTGTACTAGGCAAGAGTGTTAGGCAGTTGAGCCATCCTCTAGGTCCCACAGTTCAATATCTTTTTGTTTTGACTTCAGGCCGCATTCATAGGCTTCAGATGCTGCTTCCCAGCATGGTAGGAGAAGACTCCTATTAGTGCTTCGGAGGTCAGGCTCTGCTGGGTGGGTCAAACCCACGTTTCCCTCATGCAAAGCATGTCTCTGCCTGGGGAGCCATCTCTTGCCTCTCATTTTATAAGAAGGACAGTAGTTATGTATTATTGTTTGCTCTTCATGGATCAAAATAGTGTAATGTTACAGACAATACAAAAACAGGTAGTCAGAAAAGATTAAAGTCATACCCTATTCTAAGTAGTTCCATATTTATTTGAATTAAGGATTGCCATTTTGTATTTGAAGCTGATTTAAAGAGTGGGTACTTTACTCCCAAACCATATGAAGATGGTGGAAATGAAGAGAATAAATATGTCTCATAAATACTGAAAATGAATATACACCCAGAAAACATAAGCAAAAGTATTTTCTTTAAAATGGACTTTTTAGTGATTCCAGTTTTAAATTCCCTTAGAAATCATGTATTTCCTGTTTCTAATTGCAGTGATTCAAAAATTTTGTTACATTTTAATCAAATGACTTTACTAACCATTCTTTGACAATAAAGGGTGTCATTTTATTACCTAAAGCAGTTAGCCCAAACATTTGAATAAGCAAGTCTGCCTTTGTCCACATGCATACACATAAACCAGTTAAAAATTATTACAAGACAAAATGCATGTTGTGTGCTTTTTTCTTTGCCCTATAATAGTTCACTCTCTCGCTAATTTATTTAGGGTGGCTTTCCTGATGACAGTTCAAAAGAGCGGAATCTTGTATCCTGGGAAAGGTAAGAAATGTAAAGAATACTAATTGTAAAATTAATTTTTAAGCATACTTTGTGCATTATAGTTCATAGATCAAAAAGCTTTCAGTATAGGGTATTAATTATGGTGATCCTAAGTTTTTAATTTGAAAAAAATATTTATTATGAAGTATAAGATGCATCATTGTATCACTGTCATCCCGTTGTTCATCAATTACCTTGAGCAGGCACCAGTAACGTCTTCTTCGTCCTAGCCCGAGATTTTAGAAAGTACCACATTCGAGGTTCTTTCAGGGTCAGGAGAATCATTGTTACTGGTTTTTGGCATATTGAATATGCCACAGGGAGTTTGCCAGACTCTGCTGTGTGGACAGGATACTTTTGCTAGCCTGCCAGGTTCACCAGAGTAAGAAGTAGATAATAGATAACATTTGCGGCTGCGTGCTTCCGGGAGCTGGGTTTTATTTCAAGTCAGAATAAATATATATTTCATATATATAAATGCCTTACTATAATTTGGTTGATAAAGATTTTTTACTCATATGAGATTTAAGTCAACTAAGAATTAAATGCCCAGTTGCTCGTGTAGCTTAAAATAATAATGAGACAAAGTAATTTTATTGGTATGAAATGTGAATAAAATTTGATTAATATTTCTTTTATTGGGATTTGAGTAAGTGATTCTCTGAGGAGAAATTACATTCAGTCATTTTCCAATGAGGCGATGGTTTCATTAATACCATATTTTTTTTTCCCTATGTACTTTTTTTGTTAGCCAAACTCAATCTCAAGTGCAGGTGCAAGATGAAGAGATTACAGAAGATGACCTCCGTCTTATTCATGAGAGAGAGTCTTCTATTAGACAGCTTGAAGTAAGCTTTATTTCTTAGAGTTGGAGTATGGCTTTGTCCTTAGAGAATTTGTCCTTAAGATGTTTAGACAGTAAGGGATGAGGGATTAAGAAAAATAAATAAATAAATAAATAAGAAGGAAAAAAATGTTCTTTTCAGTGGCGTGTCTCTGATAAATTGGATTTTTAAGATTTTTCTCTTTAATACTCCACAGAATTAATGTTATGATGAAAGAATATACTGCTGCTTTCTTCTCTATCCTTTTTATTTAGATTTTGTTGTCATCTGACTGAGGCCATTGGTCTAGAGAAATACCTTAAAATCACTTCAGTGGTATGCAGTGCATAGCATACCCCCATAAGTAAGAAAACCCCTTAAAGACCTTAAGAGTATTTTTTTCTTCAGTATGTTTATCACATCAAAGAGGGTTTATTAAGCCTTTGTTTTTTTCTTGCCTATTCCCAGCAGATGGGCTAATGATAATGCTAAGTACAATTTATTGGGCTTCATGTTCACGATACTTTGTGATAAATTCTTTATATTAACTGCCTCATTTTAATTCATATAAAAGTGATATGAAGTGGCTAACTATGCTACTATATAGCAGTTTTACACAGAGGGAACTAAGGCACAGGATAACTATGTAAATTGTCCATTGCCAGCATAATAAACTACTTAAACTTTAACCTTTAGCCAAGTAAAATAATTATCAGCTACCATTGCATGTTCAAATGGATCTGTATGAAACTTTAAAGTTATACCTAATATGTCATTCTTTTGGACCGTAACTTTGTATTAGAATCATACAAGCAGAAAGACAATTTTATACCCTTGTGTGGAAATATGGCTTGTGATAGCAAAAGTATCAGATTGAATGACAAACTCATTAAAAGTTGACCTCTGTTATATAGATCTTCATTTCTGTCCTGCTTTTCCTGATACTTTTAACCTCACACCTCACACCTATAGCCTATTTCGGGAAACTTATCACTGTTAGATTGGGTCTGTATACTCAGGATTGCTTATAACAGATTTTTCTAGTGTTTTCAAAACTTAGATATTAAGTCTACAGGCATGCTCACCTTTATATGAATAATAATTGAGTTTGTTTTCCCCTTTTGTGAAATGGGGACTGGGTTTCTGATTATAACTATATGTTTTTTTTCCTCTTAGGCTGATATTATGGATATTAATGAAATATTTAAAGATTTGGGGATGATGATTCATGAGCAAGGAGATGTGATAGGTAAGTCCTTCTGAGTAGATATCATAAGTGCACTGTACCATTGGTAACTTCTCAATTTAAAGTAATTGCTTCTCTCTCCATCTCTCTTTTTTTTTGTTTTGGCGCTACATATAATCCAAAAAGCTCAATCTCTGCAATATCATCCTTGACCCTCTCTGAAACAGATCTCACTTTGGCTACTAATGGTTGAAATGACTATCTTCTTCTACTTCAAAAGTCCTAATTTTAATCAGGCCATCTGTTACTGAGACCATGAGGTGCCGTATAATATCGCTCTAGTTTATAATTTCCTGACCTCTGGTGTCAGTACTATTCCAACTTAATTTTTATCATGCCAGGAACTTTTTCATGTGTTATCTTGTCTTTAAATTAGAATAAGTAGCCATGTGCATGATCATTCAAGTTTCTTTTTATATGCTGCAAAATTCAGATGCTACAAATTCTTCCCAAAATGATTCTTAAAATATTAGTATTTAAAACTCCCTTTAAATGCAGTAGTTCTTCAGCTAAGAACTGAAAATCAAAAGTGTCTGTGATTTTTCTAATGATATGTTTAATATAGTTTACCTTTTAAGTTTGGTTTCTTTATACTGGTGGAGCGATAGCACAGTGGGTAGGGTGTTTGCCTTGCACACGACTGACCCAGGTTTGATTCCTCCGTCCCTCTCGGAGAGCCCGGCAAGCTATTGAGAGTATCCTGTCAACACAGCAGAGCCTAGCAAGCTCCCTGTGGTATATTCGATATGCCAAAAACAGTAACAACAAAGTTTCACAATGGAGACTGGTGCCCGCTTGAGCAAATCGATGAACGACAGGAGGACAGTGCTGCAGTACTTCTTTATACTAAAGTTCATACTAAAGTTTAGTGTAACTATTACTTGACCATTCATACTTTACTTTTGTAGTCCCAGTAGATAATAGGGTAAAAAGAAATGTTTTTAAAACCTATTGATTTATTCTTCCAACAAATCTTTTTTTGAGTGTCAACTATATCCAGGCACAAATGTAGAGACTGGGGATTCAGTTAAAACTAAACAACATACTAAATACTTTTCTTTATTGAATCTTTGATCTAATCTAATTAGGGAAGAGTGAATTCTTTATTTTTTCATTTTTGTTTCCAACTTTTTGTATTGATTGACATTCTCCAATTTTCACTAATGTTAGTGGTGGCTTCCAGTGCACATAATCACATAATTCCAACAACACACCCTGCACTAGTGCACCTCCCACCCTCCCCTAAGGACTCCCTTTAAATTTCCCACCCCACCCCACCCCCATCAGTTAAGTGGATTAGTTCACCTTGCTGGGAATCTTCAAATCCCGCACATCAGAGAGATCATTCCTATCTATCCCTTTGCTTCTGATTGGCTGCACTTGGAAAATTATTTATGAAGAAAGAAAAGTAACTAGTGATAAAGTACTATGAGGAAAATCAGACCTAAGTAGGAAAAGTGGTACTGTTGGGAATATCTTGCTGCTTTTGTGAAGGTAGGTGAAGCATTCATTACTGAGAGCGCCCATTTTGATGAAGACTTCACGAAAGTAAGGGAGCAAGTTTAAGAGCAGTCAGGCAGAAAGACGAGCCAGAATCCTAAGGCAGAAGCATTCCTGGTGGACAAAGTAAGCAGGAGGAAGAAGAGGAGGATGTTAGACGTCATGGTAGCATCATGATTGAACCTATGCCAGTGAAAGGACTTTCATTACCCTTAATGTGAAACCACAGGACGATTGGAATAGGGTATATCATTATCTCCCTTAGGTCTAATGAGGCTCACTGTGACTGCCAGATTGTAAAGGGCTAACACCAAAAGCAAAGAGATACTGAAAAGGATATCGAAGGAAGGCAATTATGTTGCCTTAACGATCAGAAAGAGAGCAGTGAAGTGGTGAGAAATGGTAAAATTCTGTATAATTTTTTAACATAAGAGCAAAAAAAAATTTAATATAAGAGCCAAAATGCTTATACCGGACCTGGGTGTGAGCAAGTTCGTTCAGGGATGGCTTTGTGATTTAACCCAACTTATGAGTATGACAGTGTTTTCTCTAGTTTTCTGAGATGAGGAAATCTGTAAATGGAGCAGGTTTAAACAGAGATAAATCGATATTTTCTGGATAAGCGTGAGGTGACAGTTGATACCCGGTTGAAAGTCTGATAGACATTAATAAAGAGAATGTAGAATTTGGGGGAGGTGTCTGGACTGGTATACACTGGATTTAAATCCAGTAGACAAATGCACACGGGTGATATTTAAAACTATGCACTAAGGTTAAATTACCTAGGAAACGCAAGAGTGGAGAAGAAAAAGGGATTCATGACTTAACTCTGGATCCTCTAAATATTTAAAGCAGAATTGTCAACCTCATCTATTCATTAAATGTCATCTACAGTAGCCTTTGTGAAACATGCATAATTGAATGTGACAAATCGTATGAACCACAAAGCGTAAGATATGTACAGTTTTCATAGACTATTTACCAAAATTACAAGGTAAAGGTAAAGGCCCTCCCGTTGATCGTCGATTTGCTCGAGCGGGCCCAGTAACGTCTCCATTGGAGACTTTGTTGTTACTGTGTCTGGCATATCGAATACTCTCGGTAGCTTGCCGGGCTCTCCGAGAGGGGCGGAGGAATCGAACTCGGGTCGGCCATGTTGGCCGCTTGTAAGGCAAACGCCCTACCCGCTGTGCTATCGCTCCAGCCCCGAAATTATGTTTACAATTTTTTCTAATTTTATTTTTTAAGTCATATGTATTAGTATTTATTTTCCTAAATTTTATTTCATTAAAGCACTATGATTTACAGAGTTATTCATAGTTGACTGCCAAGCTTAACAGTGATTAGAGCACAAGTGACATCTATGAGAGCTGCGTTAGTGATACGGTGTAAGTGAAAGCATAAGAGAGAAAGGAAGGAATGCATAAGAGGGAAAGGGAGGAAAACAGCTGGAGATAGATAGCCAGTGCAGAGCCCTCTCAAGGAGTCAAATGGGAAAGTGAAACAAAGAATGAGGGCAGAGCTGCCCATAGAGATGGACTATGCGAGAAAGTTTGGGGGCGGTTTTTACCATTGCCACTATAGAGGCTGGAGAGATTGTACAGCAGGTAGGGCTCTTGCCTTGCACCTAGTCGGCATGTGTTTGATTCTTGGCTCTTGCTTGGACCAGAGGCATTTCCTTCCTACAGTTGGAGGGAAGTCAGAGCAGAGATACTACTGGACATGATCGGTGAAAGAGATAAGGGAGAGATGGAATTATCTTTTGGTTGTTACTGTTGTGCCAGTGATCGAGAAATCAAGGTTATAGACTAAGTTTGAAAAAGAAGGGAGAATATATGTTATGTTTTTCAAGACCGAGGAAAATAAGATTAACTTGCTGGGCGATCATAAACTTAAAGTGAAATACTCAGCCTAGGATTTTTTGCGTCTGTGTTCAGCTGCATGAGTACATTGAAGGTTTCCTCGTGTATGCCTAAGGAGCGAGGCAAGCTGACAAAGGGCGAATGCAAGAAATGATGATAAATAACTGCTGCTTAAACTATGCTCGATAAGGAGTGAGTCAAAGGCATGAACTGTGAGAGGGACAGTGAGAAACTGATAGGATCGCGAAATTAGGGTTTTAGGTCAGGGGTTGGATATTCAAATAACCAGCTTTTGAGTTGGAGAAGTGGGGGGGGGGGCGGGGGCGGGTGCGGCGGGTGCTGCGCCAGACCACTCTCTGGCCCGCAGAAGGACCGACTAAATGAACACAAGACACAAGAGACAGAGTGCAGTTTAGAAACAGAGAGAAAAAGGGACAGGCTTTATTGAGGGATCACACAATCACAAATCACAAATCATCCTGTTATTCTTCGATTGCCTTGAGCAGGCCCCAGTAACCCTCTTTCATCCTAGCCCTGAGATTATATTCAAGGCTCTTTAGGAGAATGAGACCCATCATTATTACTGGTATTTGGCATATTGGGTACGCCACGGGGAGTTTGCCAGACTCTGCCATGTGGGCAGGCTACATTCGGTAGCCTGCCAGTTTGTCCAAAGTAGGAATGAGATAATAAGATGTCATAAGTTCCGGGAGCTGGTTTTTATAGTCTCTGAGTCTTGGGGGTTGATGGGATTACACGGCGCCAGGGGCCAGTTGGTGGGTGTGATTACACGGCGCCAGGGGGCCAGTTGAGGGATACAGGCTGTTTATATAGGGTCTGGTATAGCCCAGTCACAAGCAGAAGCAATATAACCATACATGGTAAGGTTAGCAACAAGAGTTTTACATAGCATTCAAGGTAAACATTTGTATATCAAAGGGTGTTATGGTAGATGTATCCTGAGCTTTACATTTGTATATCAAAGGGTCCTATGGCAGTAGATGCATCCTGGAGGTCACTATAGATAAGGCCAGATAAGATAACTGTCAGCCTGATGTTATGTGGCTATAGATCAGCATCCACTGACGTCAGGAAGCCATGGGAGACTGTCACCAATGTCTGTCCCAAGCAGTTCCTAACATGGGAACCACGGCCAGGGTCTGTGAGAGGGCTCTTGGCTTCCCACAGAGAAGCATTGAAAAAAAGTAGCAGTGAATTAAAGGCTAACTTAGTCAATGAAGGAGAAAAAAATGAACATGACATTTTTGATATGCTAAAAGTGAAGGTTGGGCAAAATTGATGACTAAGATGACCTTCAAAATAGAGTTTGCAGGTGCAAGGAAGATTCTTTGATCATGCAATTGACAATTGGCTCATCACTGAGCATAATAGGGTTGGAAGGAAATCTGCCATCACCTGCAGAAAAGGCCCATTTTCAGCACAGAAGTAAATTGATGGCCACATTGTAAACAGTGGTTTTTAGTATTTTCCCTGATAGCAACTGTCAGATGCTTGGTACTGACCTGTTCGTTAGTGCATACAAAACAGATTTCTATTTTACTGTCATTACCAGATAGACCAGAAATTGTATTGTAATGCAGAGGATCAAGTTTATTTTCTTTAAATCTGTAAGTTTTGTTTGGATCACCTGGGAAATAGTGTGGGAAAGAATCTTAGCCCACATAATTTTTTTTTAATTTTTCCCATTTACTATTATAGTGGGCTGGAGTGGTAGCACAGCAGTAGGGCATTTGCCTTGCATGTGGTCAACCTGGCAGACCCGAGTTCGATTCCTCCACCCCTCTCAGAGAGCCCAGCAGGCTTCTGAGAGTATCTTGCCTGCACAGCAAAGCCTGGCAAGCTACCCGTGACATATTCGATACGCCAAAACACAGTAACAACAAGTCTCACAATGGGGACTTGTTACTGGGCCCGCTCAAGCAAATCAGTGAACAACCGGAAGGACAGTGCTACAGTGCTACTATTAACGTTAACCTTTTGAATAGTGAATATGCTTAATCTTACCTTCAAGTGAGGTCTCATTATTTTTACAACTTTATTGCCAGAACACCAATACGTGTTTAATGGTTTTGTGTGTTTATGTTTTATTTTAAAGATAGCATAGAAGCCAATGTTGAAAATGCAGAGGTGCATGTCCAGCAAGCAAACCAGCAGCTGTCAAGAGCAGCAGACTATCAGGTAATGATATTCTGAGTGAATTGCGTTAGAACTTAGACTTTCGACTGTTGATAACAGTTGATGCATAGCTATGTATGATTGATCAGAAATATATCTATATAAAACTGGGCTTTGGCTATTTGTCCTCAGAGTCGAACCATTATTATGGCCCATAGAAATAGAAAGTTACGTGTGAAGAGTCCTGAACTAAGCAATAGATTACTCCAGATTTCTCTGTCGGCTGGCAGTCTCTGATATCACTCTGACATTCCCACCCAGATATCTCTGTGATAGTTTTCCCCTGTTTCTCGTTCTGTGTAGCCTTTCCTGCCTTTTTTTGTGCACCATGATACTCTGGACCAAAAAGGCCTTGTATCCTTGTTGTAAGGAGATCTCTTTAAGTCCTGAAGAAATTAGGATAATTTGGACTAACCTTAGCCATTAGTATTCTGTCAGTATTCATGAAAACCCTTCATTAGAAATGAACTGAGTGAGTCAGATCACTATGGAGCCCATATGTATGTTCAGGTGTAAAATACTATACAAGTATTTTGCACTTTAGAACCATAAATTATTAATATAATTTGACAAGTATTGTGTAACATTATTACAAATTATTAATATAAAACAATATTATTACAATATGTAAACCTTTTCTATTCAACAAAGTCCATGAGGAGTTCCTAAATATCATCAGAGCACTTTATTTTAGTTTTAAAACTTTGAAATTGTCTCTAATTACTTTTCATCCTCTTAACCTTCTGATAAAACATCTACCATAGACCACCATTTTTTCAATGGCTTCTCACTTTTATCTAAAATTAAGAAAGTTCTTAAAAATTTAGAAGAAATATTTAAAAGTGCTTTTAGTTTCAATGTCATTTTTACTAAGCAAATCACTTCATAGTGATATGTGGTAAACAGTGATGCTTCTTAGATTCCTGAGTGACAGTCAGTTGTATTTTGTAATATCATAATTCCACCACTGCACATTATGGATGATGATTTATGCAGCACATATACTGTAGTGGAACCATGATTATTCATACACACATTAACATTTGTATTTGTGGTCACCAAATGAGGTCTGGGAAAATACTGCTATGTCAGTATGAAACTTCAGAGAACTTTTGTTTACTATATAAGAAGTACTACTTTGAAAAATTAAATTAATGTGTAAAACGCTCTGATATATGTGTTATTCAAGGTAATGTCACAGAAGCATATAATTTTGTAAATCTTACAATACTTTTGGTTGACATAGTTAATTTATAATATGTATTTTTTTCACTTTGTAAGAAAGAGGATTCCTGCATGTTGCTGTGATATACTCAAGCCATTTAAGAAATAAATCTGCGCTGGGCCAGGGATGAAGATAGAACAGAAGTCTTAATCTTTATACATTAAATGATGATTATGATTATCATCTTTTGTTTGTTGAGATTTTAAATGCACTTTTTATTAGTATTGAAGAATTTTTAAAAACAAATATTTAGGAAAAATTGATGAGCATTTATACTTGCTGATATTTGTAGAAAACTTACTTTGAAAAGCAGTTTTTTAATAAAATGCAATATATGTGACTTAAACTGACCTTTGTTTTATTTATTTATTTTTTATTAAAGCATCATGGTTTTCGGTTATTTATGTCAGTTATTTAAGTCTGGCCAACCACCCAGAAAAATTACTATCAAAAGTTCATTATACCCCAGGTTACATAGTTCAATAAGAATATTTTCTGTAACACTAGCACCATATGCATTGAAGAGATTTTTGAGAAGCAATAATTAGAGCCAGAAGTTTGAGGGCAATAAACATCTATTAATTTTACTCTACCAATGAATCAAATTTTTTTAAGTTGCTATTGAGATGCTCCATTACATCTGTAAACATGTTTTTGTTTTTGCATCTGCAGCGCAAATCCAGGAAAACCCTGTGCATCATCATTTCTATCCTTGTCATTGGAGTTATAATCGTTGGTCTCATCGTATGGAGTTCATTGAAAAGCTAAAATTATGAAGGAATACACTATTGCACTACATTGTCTAAATTAAGTAGGAAGATTCCTGTAATCATTTTTTTAATTATTATTTTAAAGCTATTGTATAAAGAATGGTTTTCAGGTTTTGTTACTTTTATTTGGGGGTGGGATAGGGAAGTTCCTTTGGATTAAATCTATTTTCTAGTACTAAAAGTCTTCCTAAATATCACTGCTGGAATGGTTTCTGTTCTTTTTTATCTTTTATCTACCAGATTTTTTGCCACGTTGTATATGTCTTTCATTTATAATTTATTTATACTATTGACGTCGTTTTGGGAATGAGTCCATTTAAAGGTATGTCACTGAGCTCTTATCATCTAATCACAATGTAACATATATCCAAATTTTGTTACTTCAATTAAAAATTTCTAATTTGATTTGAGCCAGCAGAGGAAATATCCTTAATAACTTAAAGGAAATTAGTCTGTTTATGTGTAAGTGTGTGTTTTTCTAGCTCCCTCCAACCTAAGTATTCTATTTATCTCTTAAAGTTCTTTTTTCTCTTAAGACCCTTGCTTACACTGAATGAAGTCAGTGAATTCTTTTCTAGTATATTTCATACTCCTGATGTGTACATATTAAAGCATTTGGTGTAGACTGCCTAGTAAAACATTAAGGATAGTCTTTAACTAGACTAGATATGCCTGATATTTACTAGGGAGTGTGTAGTAACTATAAAAGTTGAAAAGTTATTTGGCAAGAGTCTGACCAATCGAATTCTATTGTTTCAGAGTCATAAAAATCCAACTTGTTAATTTTCTGTGTATTTGCACAGCTATTATAGGGCAATTCAAAAATCCCACTTGTTAATTCACTGTGTGTTTGCATAGCTACTATGGGGCAATTCCTGGGCAATTCATCACCTTTCTTTACATCCTACAGAAAAATGGTTACATACACACACACACACACACACACACACACACATATCCTTGGTCAAATTTGCTTTTTGGAAGTATTTTTCTCACAATTTTGTTTTTAAGCATCTAATACTTAAAATGTGGTATTTATCTTTCATACTACTTTGTACTGTCCTTCATCAGAAAAATGAACTGGATGTTTGCCAATTAATGCATTTGCCTTTTAAAATCAATACTTTAATGCACTAATGTGAATACTGTTAAGAGGATGAATTTGGTTGAAATGTATTTTATATTATTCTTATATAGCAGTTTGATAGTGAAGGCAGTGTTTTACATGGCAAATTATGAGATTTCAATAGAGAACAAAAAATATTCAGTCACTGAGAAAATTGTTCAGTATCAAAATAAAGATAATCTTACACATTCTGGATAGCTCTGTTCCATGAGAATTCAGCCTCCTTAGGACAGATGCCTGACACTTACCTCACACTTTTGCCGCTGTACTACCTGACATCTCAGCCAGGGGCTAACAGTCACATGGCAGCGATTTTACATCTATGTGGTTTTCTCAAATTTTTTTTTTTATTTTGACTGTCCTGAGACGTTTTGTCACTAACTGGTAGGAGCTGCTTTGCATGGCAGCAAATTTGTTTTTTCCACAACACAAGACTAGAAAAAAAAATTATGGCCTTAGAAACTTTGAACCAGAATCAGACTGCTTTAGTAATAAACAGGATGGATGGTGCAGGAAGGTGAGCTCATCCGGATACTACCTGATCTGAGGTCAGTACGTGTCCATAATGCCTGCTGGAATACCTTCCCTCCTTTTGAGTACACTGTTTGATTTTATAAGTGAGGGTCATGTGGCTATTAAAGTCTCAAGGACTTGCAGTGTATTCAATATTTTTCATGGTTATATTTGATAAAATAATTATCCTCATACAGGTAAACTTATTTACTTCTATTTATTTTCACAGTGCTTTTCCACTAACAACAAAAGCCCTTAATTTGGAGGGCATGATTTTAGCACTTTCAGTTACTGCCTAATAACATATTATTTAAATGGGGATACAAATAACTGATTTAAAGCAGGAACTTTAGTGCCTTGCATTCTTTTAAGGAAAAATAAAAATATATTTGGAGCACCAAAAGTAGTTGATTAGAAAGAAAATAAAATTAAACACGTGAAATAACTAGAATGTTTTAATTCTTAAAAGTTTCCTTTTAGGTTAGTTTAAGGTCATTTTTAAACATGGAGTTTATACTGCAAAATAAAATCAGAATTGTTTCTTGACTGTCTGCATACTCAGATCTGCTTGAGTCAAATTGCATCTCAAATGGAAAGTAGAGCTTAGAAAGTGATGCAATATTGTTCATGTAAGTGTCCTCCAAAGACATGCTTGAATCATAGAGCTTGAGTTAAACTACCCTCTTACGTTAAATGACAGTATAGCATGAAATACTCAACTATTGGCTTGGTCATTAAATAAGAAAATGCTTTGATTATAAACCATGGTAAATGATTAGAGAATGATCCAACTTGTTTTTAGTGGCCATACGACGAGCTTAAATAAATAGATGGTTATTGGCACAGATGACCCCAGGTTAAGAGAGCAAACTGTAAAAGCACAGCCCCCAGAGTCAGACCCTCAGAACATATGCCCAGCAGCAGACTGACAGTATTGCACCCGAAAGACGCCATCAGTGCTCCAGAGAGACATGTCACATTTTACACACACAAGTTTTTGAATGGGTTTTGAATGCCTAAATTTATAGACAAGTTTGTAATGAACAAAAACATGACTTGAAAGACTTCTTGTCCCACACAGTTGTCAGTAGTTTAACCAGGAACACAGATTTCTAGTTGTAATGTTTGTTTCTTCCTGTAGTAAAAAGAATGTCATAATAAAAGATGAAGCCTATAAAGAAAAATAATGTCCATTTAATGGCAAAGAGTAATGCGCAAAGACAACTTAGCATTTATTTTATTGAAAGACAAAATTGAATCTCTTGTACAAATGACCAGGTTACTACAATAAAAATAAAAATTCAGAACTGGATGAAGAAAGTTGTTTGTGTAAATTATGAATTATATGGCATTTTTGTTTTGGTTTGGTTTTTAGTTTGGGAGCCGCCCCACCAGTGCTCAGAGGTTATTCCTGACTCTGTGCTCAGAAATCATTCCTGATGGGCTTAGGGGATGAAATACAGGATATGGGGAATCACACCCAGGTTGGCCACAAGCAAGGCAAGCACCCTACCCTACTGCACATTCACTCGAGCTCCTTTTTGCCAATTTAAGTTTCATTTAAATTTCACAAAAAGCATTTTCATTTGTAGTGAATAAAGAGCTTCATTAGGCATTCTTTCTGATCTTGGGGGAACGTTGCAAATTTTTATGTTTGGGTTAAAAAGTGAAAACTCTACTGTCAATTTTAAAATTTCTTCACCGTAAGATGTGATGATTCTTGATTCTCTTGATCTCATCCCTTGTTCTCTGGTGTGCTGTTCATTTCTTTTCGGTCTTTCTTCCATTCGTTTTCATCATAGAACTCATTAATTTTTCTTCAGTTGTTACCACTCGCGATTGAGGACTTACATCGAGTTTTCTATTTCATCCACCATACTCTTCAGATTGTAGCTTCTCATATATGCTGTCATGCTTTCTTGTTCTTGTATCGTTCTTTCTTTGAGCGAAGTAAATATCCACATCACAGTGTCCCTAAGGTCTTTAGCTGAGAGATTGTAGAGTGGGTTGGTGCTGGGAGAGTCATCTCAGCTTGGTGGGATTTTATGTAGCTTCCCCTCTGTGCCTGCTGCCTCCACTAAGAGTCTCATCTGTTAGGATGCTCACCTGGGAATTGGCAGTGTTGAAGTTATGGCATGATGAAAAATGGCAGGCAGATGCTGACACCCGGGCTTCTCTGGGGGCAGGGCTGAGCTGGAAGGCTTTCAGTTGGGGTTTTCTCTCCTCGCTCTAGGCTGCCCTTGCTAGAATTCTGGTCCATTTGGAGCACTCCTTATTGTTAGATTTGAGATTCTTGATCTCTCAGCAAGGAAACACACTTAGCCAAATTTTCCCCAAGTCTTGAAAGTATTAAACTGTACCATTTTCTTGACAGGATGCCTAACATCTCTACTTAACAACCATTCACATACTTCCGACACCAATGAAAGTAAACACTTCCACCATATATTCAGGAATTTGTATTCTCAGAACAATGTTACCAGGGATGCAGTAAAGAAATAACCTAGTTGTAAATATTCGCGGTCATCTTTTTTCATTTCCAGCTGAAGCACCTAAGTTAAGAAAACATTAGGAAAATGTGTATTCTCTTAAGGATAAGCTAACATTTTCATCAGAGATTGATCAGGAAAACAGCCACTTGGTGGCGTCGTAAGCCGAAAGGGTTTTAAAGAGGAAAATTGGAAGCTTCCACCAGCCTTGGCTATGCCAATCAGAAAAGCTGCTCCTCAGTACTGCTGCTGAGTGGTACTCAGAAGCCTGTGACTTTGGGAATATGAAGAGGCGTTCCCATTGCCTCCATCCACAGATATGATTCCAGTGAGTCTCAAGTAACCATCGCCAGCTGTCTCAGCTGCTGATAGCTCTGAAGCAGGTGACCGACAAGAGATTTTGAAATTGCTGCAGAACCACAGTGTGGTCTTTTTCCCATGCTGCAAAAATGAACAAAGAAGGGCTGTTGCTTTCCTCTACCTTCCAAATCTCATGGAAATACTCTTCATTGGGTCACTCTGACATTGGATGAAGACTTGAGAGAAATGCTAGCACACCTAATTTCTAACTTCCCCGAAATGAAGAAGGTACTATATGGAAGCAGGATGTATGGCAATAGGACAACCTAGCACTACAGAGAAACACTGATAACACAGGGTTTAAATCACAGCCTCCCATTAGGGATTATTTGATGAAAGAAATTTTAAAGTACCACCTCTAAATGATAACCAATTCAAATTTCCAAACCAGAATTAAATCTGTATATTCTAAGACTCTAGGGCCTCCACCTCACAATTCTCTTCCTGCCACCACATCTGCACAAGAAATATTTACTGATTCAATTTGGTACTTGCTTTGTGCCAGACAGTTTTATAACTGGGCATTTGGAAGAATATATACAATATAGATATAAAGAGTATAAATACAAAGAATATAAATAATAAATATAAAAGAGAACTGGGATAACATGGCTCCTGTCTTTGGGAAGCATACATTTTGGCTTTCAGTTATTTATAAAAGCAATGTGTTAAAAGAAAATAGGAGGGAGTCTTCAAACAAAAAATAGGAATGAGGGTGGATTTGCCATGCCTCAGACCATCTTACAGCTGTATACAGTTAACTCCTGTTTTTCGTATTTGTCCAAATAATTTGATTTCTTTTTTTCTTAAGAGATTATTCAAAAATTGATAGTTTCTGGGGCTGGAGCAATAACACAGCGGGTAGGGCGTTTGCCTTGTACACGGTCGACCTGGGTTTGATTCCCAGCATCCCATATAGTCCCCTAAGCACCGCCAGGAGTAATTCCTGAGTTCAGAGCCAGTAGCAACCCCTGTGCATTGCCGGGTGTGACCCAAAAAAGCAAAAAAAAAAAAAAAGTTTTTTTCTAAGGAGTATCTAATTTAAAACCAATTTAAAAGTTATCTGTAATATCTCCTAAAGGAAGCTGCTTTTGGTGTTTAAATTCATAGGGCACTCTTACTCTCAGCACTGGTTATTTTCAGGACGTTCATTAAATTATTGCCCTAATGAAGAGCAGAACATCGGAAAGAGACAAAGCTAAGATTTGAAATCTATTTTCGGAATTTACTCAAAGCCATTGCAATAAGTATGTTCTTGGTAACTTTTTCCTTAATGTTTTTAATTTAACCCTCCCTATCCCCGTGCAAATCTTTTTCTTTTCTTTTATTTCTTTTTTTTTTTTTGCAGAGGGTTAATGGATAAAGCACACCCTCCTGGTGACTCATGTTAAGTCATTTTCTTAAGCTTCAAAGGCTGTATCAATACTTCAGTTTTAATTCTATGTTTTGGCATTCATTTGATTGACATGAAAAGCATGTAATATCTTATTTTCCCCCTAAGTCATCCTAATTTTAAATACAGGAATAGAACTGACATACTAAATAGTTTTTGTAGACTCTGTTGCTTCTGGCAGGTTCTTAAGAGGTTGGTCACTTAATTACTCAGCGTGGGATTCCTGTAGAGCTTGTGTAGTGATGGCATTTCTGCTTAAAATGTAAGTGGTGGAAGGCAAAACCAAATTTCCTGTGCTGTCCTTCCATCTATGACACCCCTACTTGTTCTAGAGAGAGTCTGCTAAAACTGAACAGAATCTTTAAATAAACTTGAAAGGGCATTAATTCCCACTTTGGCCAACCCAAAGTACAATTTTTTAAGTGTTTACTGTAAGTACTGCTCAATAGCAGTTGCTAACTCCAAAACCTAGGTAGCATGGGTAGGAAACTTTAAAATGCACTTATTTAGTCCCAGCAATGATTTCATGATACTTAAGTTTCAAATACCTTTTTTTTAAAGTTTATATTAACTAGATCAGATTAAAACCAGATTAGAATCATGAGAACTAAATTTTCATCTCTGAAAATTAGAGTTAGCCTGAGTGATATTCAAGCTTCCAGTAACTTGTACAGTTAGGGATTGGATTGCAAAAAGTTTTAAGGTCAGAGCTAATCTTTTTTGTCAATAATTATTCGAAAATTAAATTTAGTATATAACATATACTAAACTATAATTTAATATATGATATATCATTTTAATATATGATATATCATTTTAATATATGATATATCATTTTAATATATGATATATCATTTTATTATCTTTCTAATCCTAGATGATAATGTTAAAAGCATTTAAAAGCATTTTCAGGGACTCTGCTTGTCTTTGACCTGTTTCCAATGCCAAATTTCCAGTTTGAGTCTTCCTGAAGTCTAGTTAGCAAGATTTTCTCAATTATTATGTTTTTCTGGGGTATTTTTCAAAACATAGCACTGTCACCCCATTGTTCATCGATTTTGCTTGAGTGGGCGCCAGGAACGTCTCCATTGTGAGACTTGTTACTGTTTTTGACATATAGAATACGTCGCAGTTAGCTTGCCAGGCTCTGCCTTGGGCGCAGGATACTCTTGGTAGCTTGCCGAGCTCTCCGAAAAGGACGGAGGAATTGAACCCGGGTCAGCCACATGCAAGGCAAATTCCCTACCCACTGTGCTATCACTCCCAAGACATAGTAAGATAAATATTATTTAAATTAGTTCTCACAGATGCGAGAGTACATTATTCTAAATTAGATCTACACTGATACCTGTCTTTTGTTTATGATTTTTTGTTGTATTTTGGGAATATTTTATATTGTATTAAACTTTGCATTTAAATGAAAGAAAGAATCCAGAGTTCTGACATCCGTCGACGATCAAGAATCAGGGACGCTGTCTCATTTGCCAAGGTGTCGAAAATCAGATGGACTGGTCACGTAATGAGATTTAAAGACGACCGCTGGACTAGAGCTGTTACCGACTAGATTCCACGGGATGTCAAAAGACTGCGTGGCCGCCCACCTACCAGATGGTCAGACTTCTTCATGAAGATCATGAACGATCAGTTTGAGGCACTTCATGTTCCCGGAGCGAACAGATGCCATTGGGCTACACTAGCACGCGACAGAGACAAATGGAGACGTTACTGGTGCACGCTCGAGCAAATTGACGACTAATGGGAAGTTAAGTGATTAAGTGAAACTTTGCAAGTCTGGGATAAAACAACTAGCTAATTTTTTTTTCTTTTTGGGTCACACCCGGCGATGCACAGGGGTTACTCCTGGCTCTGCACTCATGAATCACTCCTGGCAGTGCTCAGGGAACCATATGGGATGCTGGGAATCGAACCCGAGTCAGCCGTGTGCAAGGCCATGTGCAATAGCATGCCCTGCCCTCTGTGCTATTGCTCCAGCCCCAGCTAATATTTTCTAATGACAAGAATATATTTCAAAACAAGAGTCTTTTCACTATTAAGTATAAAATATTTTAATGTCACTAAATTGTTTTGTTGTTTGGTTTTGGAGTTACATCCAGCAATGCTCTGGGCTTACTCCTGGTGGTATTCAGGAGACCATACATGGTGCCAGTAATGGAACTGAGGCTGATTGCATACAGGTCAGCACCTTTCCCACTGTACTAGCTCTTAATTTTTTTAAACTTTTATTTTGAAATAAGTAGTTTAGCTACCTTTGTATGAAACGGTAAAGAGATCTCTTTCCTGTACCTTTTACTTAGTTACTCTCCTCTTTGCTATCCATAACTGCATCTTGCAAAACTATAGCACAGCATCACAATCAGGATATCGGTATTGATATAATTGTTCCATTAAGAAATTTCCCAATACCTGACCAGAGCAATAGTACAGCAGAAAGGGTGCTTGCCTTGCATGTGGCCAACCAAGGTTCAGTACCTCGCATCCCATATGGTCCTTCAAGGGCTGTCAGGAGAAATTTCTGAGTGCAGAGCCAGGAATAACCCCTGAGCATCACTAAGGGTGACTCAAAGCAAAACAAGAAAAAGAGTATTTGTCAACACAATTCTATAACTTTTAATGTTACATAGTGTATAACCTTTTTGGGTTAGCTTTTTTTTTTTCATGCGACATAATTATCCGACAGTTTAACTATGATGTTATAAGTTTTAAGTATACCAATACTATTTTTAATGTTGCGTGGTTTTCCCAGGCATGTATGGTGAAATTGACGTATAAAAGCTCCAATAAATGAAGTCAGGAGACTAGAAGAGAGTGGCCTCGCATGGCAATCAGCAAAGTACAGGATTCAATTTACCTTGCATCTGGCAATGGGAAGTATTTCCTCACCCAGCTAAGGAAGAAGGAGGCAGTTTTTTCTATACTGAAGATGTCATGGAAAGCTGGTGCTGGAAGCAGAAAGGGACATGTCTGGCCATGAGACTACTTTCCAAATTGCTTTAGATTCGTTCCTGAAAAAATAATTGTTGGTTGAACTGTCACTGTCACTGTCCTCCCGTTGTTCATCAGTTTGCTCGAGCAGGCCCAGTAACATCTCCATTATGACACTTGTTACTGTGTTTGGCATATTATTTTTTAATTTGAGTTCAGTACATTCTGTGGGTGACCTGTATAGAAGTCTGAAGACCTCCCGCTAACAACTGAGCAACTGAAGTTGGTGGGAAAGTGGGGCTCGGTGCTCAGACTGGGTTAGCTGTCCCAGATCCTGGAGTCTTAGGGTAAATCAGGAAACATCTTGATCTGAGATGAACTGCTAAGCATTGATTTCTCCAGAGATATCATTTGGGAATTATTTCTATTTCATGACATGTTTTATCTGGGGACACCACTCTCAGTATGTGAATCGGTCCGTTGAGGAATCAGGCTATTCCACTGGAGCTGCATCAGTGTTTAGCAGTTTGTTGTTTTTAAATTTGGAAGCTCTCATAGAGCTGTATTGGCCTTCAGACAAATTCTTTGGAGATAAACTTCCCAACCGGAGTTATTGTCAATATTGAGCCTCTGGATTTACATTCAACCTGATTGTATACTGGGAAAGGGCTATTTCATTAGAATTGTGCGGTTTTTCTAAGTACTCTGTGGTTTTCAACTCAGTTTCCTTTTGGAGACCATTGAGAAGATCCTGTTTTGATAAAAGTGAAATGAGATCCTAGGTGACTGACTAAATGTGTAAGGAACATCCCTCCTTCTGAAGCTCCTACAGGCTTAGATTTTCAGGACTATGTGCTTTTCGTGCACATTTCTAACTGAGTAGACTGAAGCAATTAAATGTAGCATCTCAGTGACCTTTATGGGAAACTGTGACACTCACATTTTCTCTTCTTAAAGCAGAATTGAGTAGCCATTGCTTTGAAATAGATAAAACTGAATAAAATATATCACTTAGTATCTGGGAATCTCCAAAACTTGTCGACTATGAAATTGCCTACTTGTGAAGAAGTCTTTTAAGTTAAAAGAGACACACAAAATTTAAGGAAAAATAAGTTCCCTTCCAAGATTCTCCCTTAGTAACTCAGTATGGGAGATATCCATCCCATTTCCTCAGGAAAACTGCTTCTTTCCAAGTCTCCTCCAGATCCTTCCCCCTCCACACATAAAACTTTCCCATTCAAGTTTTATCCTTCTGAAGATGCAAACAAACCTCAGCTCTTTTATCTTCCTGCAATTTGATTTAGATCAAATTGTAAATCATAGTTAAAACTTCTGAAAGTAACTGAAGACACTTGTAGGTTTTGTTTTTTCATGGTCAATAAAAAAGTATTTATTTCATTTAAAAATACTTTTCAATAACATTTTCTTACACAGATGAAAATGCACACATAGAACTTATTTATAACAACAAACTTTAGTACTTGTAATACTTCTGAATTGGGGGAGAGAGGATCTATGAGGTAGACAGAAGGTAAAGGGAGAAGACAGTGCCTTGCGGTCTGGCCTCAGGCAACAAATGGCTGGAGGGCATGGAACCCAGAGAGAAGCCCAAGAAAGCATCTGTTTGTGTCCTCTAGTTTGAGGATGAGGTTCAGCTTCATTCATGGAAGGAGATCTTAGAGGCTTCTTTACGAAGAGCACTGGCATTCTCTGGTGTTTTCTCAGCATTCTTTGGGCTACCATGAAACTAGTGGCTCTAGACATCTCAGTGCTCATGGTTCTAGATATCTCACAGCTCATGGTTCTAGTTATCTCATAGCTAGTGGCTTTGAGCGGACAAATGATCAGTGAGTTGACAGCTTTCCAAAATCCATGCACAAACCAACAGTGATGGGTAAAAAGACAGATATAGAGAGGATCTTCTCCCCACCCATTCTGAGGATTCAGGTTTCTTCTCAGAGGGCAGAGAGAAACAACTGGATGCCTGCATTTCCTTTACATTAAATGGTTATTCCAGAGAAAGTGCAGGAACCTATCAACTCTTCCAAAGAAAAATATGACAAAATGAGCCAATGCATCTCTGCCTTCTTGTTGAAGATCCTTATGAACCATACTACAATTGATTGTGTCCCCAATGTTTCTTAGCTGCATGGCCAACTTGGGGATTATTTCTTTCTGATTATGGTTCTGCCCAATGCTATTATTCTTGGACTGAGAAAGTAGGTTGTGATCTGGTTTTCTTGCCATGGCCGAAAGTGACTGGTTGCTGACAAGTCTGGTCGTGTATGCTTTCTGAAAACTGTTTTACCCACAGTAGTCTGAAACAATTCATTACTTTGGAAGAGGGATTCAGAACTTCTTTAGGTTGATAAACAATGACGTCATGTTTTTTTCTTCTTTTTCCCTCTGCATCTGCCCTTGGCAGTGGAGTCTATGACAATCCACTGAGGGCCAAAGCAATAGTACAGTGGGTAGGCATTTGTCGACCTGGGTTCGATCCACGGCATGTCATATGGTACCCCCAAGCACTGCCATGAGTAATTCCCAAGTACAGAGTCAGAAGTTGACACTTGTAGATTTACTGAAGAATTTGACAAAGTTATGCAAAAATGATCAACCTAGCTTTTTTTTCTGATTTCTAAGAGTAAATTCAAATACTTCTTTGTTGAGGATCAAGCCAAAAACCAGATAAAACCAGATTAGAACATCCTGATGAAATATTTAGATAAACAAAACCCTAACTTCTGGCAGGAACCCTAGGAAAATGGCTGATAGTTCTCAAAATGATTTCACAAGCTTTTTCTGAACTTATTGATTGTAATAAAGTATAGCCTTGCACCTAAGAATTGGAAGGAACTGTTTCTGATTATAACTGCTTCAAATTGTTTAAATAATAATAGTTCCAGGAGTCAGGAATATAGTAGAGGGTTAAGGCTCATGATGTGTCTGTAGCAGACCACAGTTTGATATCAGAAGCACGTGGATCCACCTTTGTCAGCTGGTGCCAGACAATAGAACCCCAAGTACCAGAAGGGTGACCTGGGATTCCTGGTACTACAAGAGCCAAACAGCACTCAGCCTTCACATTGACCTGCTGGTCCAGTTGAGTGAGAATTGCCAAAAGAGCCTCCAGGGCCTCATGAGGATTGAGGAAACCAAATTTAAAAAGTTTAGGAGTCCATAGTGACAGTGTAGTGGGTAGGGTAGGTATTTGCCATGCCACCTGGGTTTGAACCCCCTGATAACCCCCACCCTAGCCTTCCAGGAATGATCCCTGAGCACAGAGCCAGGATTAAGTCCTGAGTATCACTGGGTATGGCCCCAAATCCAAAATAAATAAATAAATTATAAATAAATTCCAAGTCTACCTGCCAGTACAAAATCATCCAGACCAACCTGCATTTAACTCTGTGTTTCTTGGCTAAGATAACCAGAATAGCTGGGAAATTTTGTCCATTCTAGGTCTGCTTAATTCAAATAAATCAACTTGCTTTGACTCTAGAGGAGTCATTTAAAGAAAGATTAGAGTCCAGAACAATAGCACAGCAGGTAAGGTGTTTGCCTTACAAGCAGCTGAACTAATTCTATTCCCAACATCCCATATGGACCCCCAAGCCTGCCAGAAACTCAGAACTCAGAGCCAGGAGTAAGCCCTGCCTGAGCATCACCAGGCATGGCTGCAAAATAAACAGACCTTTTTCTAAAAAAGAAAGATTTCAAAGATCCTTAATCTTCAGCCTTGACAAACCAAGATTCACACATAGCCTAGTCTTCTCTCTCTTCTCTCCCTGCCTCTCTGTGTCTCTGTTTCTGTCTCCTCTCTCTCTCTCTCTCTCTCTCTCTCTCTCTCTCTCTCTCTCTCTGTTTGCCTAGTCTTTTTATTTTTTTCTGGTGGGGCCTCCCAGCAGTACTTAGCAGAGCCCTTCTGGCAATTCTTTGCCCACCAGGTGAACTATTCTATGTGAGAGCCCTTGGGGTCAATGCTAGAAATTACCCAGACCACCTGGTAGAGTTTGAGAACCACCAATGCTGCACCCAGTGGTGTGGTGGAATTGTGCAGTGATCTGGTTTCAGTTATACAGTGTTCCAATACCCATCCTCTCTCTGCCAGTGTATGCATTTCCTACCACAAATGCTTTAGTTTCCCTCCCACCAACCCCCTTTGCAGCCTGCCTCTATAGGAGGCACTTTCTCTCTCTCTCTCTCTCTCTCTCTCTCTCTCTCTCTCTCTCTCTCTCTCTCTCTCTCTCTCTCCCCTCTCTCTCTTTCTCTCTCCTATCTCCCTCTTCTTTCTCTTTCTCTCTGTCTCCTTTTGGGAATTATGGTTTGCAAATACAGATACTGAGAGGTTATCATGTTCACTCCTTTATATACTTTCAGCACACAGTTCTTATCCAGAGTGATCATTTCCAACTATCTTTGTCATAGTGTTTCCTTCTCTATTCCAAATTTCTTCTCCCCCAGTACTTGAAGCAGGCTTCCAACTATGGACCAATCCTCTTGACACTTGTTCCTACTGTTCCTGGGTAGTATTAGTCTAATATTATGATTTTTATATGTCCCACAAATGAATGCAATAATTCTATGTCTTCCCCTCTTTTTCTGACACAGTTCACTCAGCATGATACTCTCCAGGTCCATTCATTTATAAGCAAATTTCTACTACTTTGTGTAGTATTTCATTGTGCAGATGTACCATAGTTTCTTTAACCAGTCATCTCTTCTTGGGAGCTTGGGTTGTTTCCAGATTCTGGCTATTGTGAATAGTGTTGCAGTTAACATAGAAGTGCAGTTGGCATTTCTGCTGTGTGTTTTGGGGCCCCCTGGGGTATATTTCCAGAAGTGGTAATGCTGGGTATGGAAGTTCAGTTTTCTTTTTGAGGAATGCCCAGATTGTTTCCCTAAAAGGCTGGACCAGTCAGCATTTCCACTAACAATGGAGAGTCCCTTTCTCCCCACATCCATGCCAGCACTGGTTGCTCTTGTTCTTTTTGGTGTGTGCCAGTTTCTGTGGTGTAAGATGATATTTCATTATTGTTTTGATTTGCATCTCCCTGATTATTAGTGATGTAGAGCATTTTTCCATTTGTATTTCTTTTTCAAGGAAATTTCTGTTCATTTTTTCTCCCCATTTTTAATAGGGTTGGATGTTTCTTTTTTTTTTTGCTTTTTGGGTCACACCCGGCAATGCACAGGAGTTACTCCTGCAGTGCTCAGGGGACCATATGGGATGCTGGGAATCCAACCCGGGTCGGCCGCGTGCAAGGCAAACGCCCTAGCCGCTGTGCTATCTCTCCAGCCCCTCTTGTGAAGTTTCTACCAGTGCCTTATATATCTTGGATATTAACCCTTTATCAGGTGGGTATAAGGAAAATATTTTTTCCAATGTGTGGGCTGTTTTCTGTATCTTGGTCATTGTTTCTTTTCAGATGCAGAAGCTTCTGGTTAGTTTAAGGTAGTCCCATTTCTTTATCTTTGCTTCCACTTGCTTGGTCAGTGGTGTTTCATCTTTGAAGAAAGGCATGCATCTTAAACCCTGTTCTATCTCTCTGGCTCCAATAGCCTAGGTTTTGTTACTACTGTAAAAATCAGGACATTGCCTTAAAGTATTCCAAACTTTTGCAGCTTTCCTAAGTGACTCTTTAAAGACTTTAAATTCCAAGTTATAGGGCTTCCAGGAGAAAAGAAAGGAAAGGGGAGAGGCTTTTCCCAGTTCTCACTTATCAGCTCATGAGACAGCTCTCAGGATGAGAAAAACATCTGTCTTATTGAGATAGCCATACTTGAGACACTTAACCCCATGACTATATATTATAAACAACCTTCTATTCAAAGTACAAAGCAGTTCAAATAATGGTTTTATTAAACTCCAAAGAGTTCCTGTCTCTGAACCTATTCCTTTTTGTTTGGGCCCCCAGGGCATCAGTTTTTTCTTTGCCCCTTTGCCCACATAGATTTAATATGTTGATAGTTCTTTGGAGAGCTGACTGATCCCACAGTCAAAAATAGTTTCAGCTCAATGATCTCTTGATAAATATGCTAAGATACATTTTAATAATTGTAGAACCTTTGATCATTTACTTGCTGAGCATGGTGGTACCGTGTGATAGCAGTATCACCTGTTGCACATGGATAAATGCCTCAATAGATACTTAATTATGTGAAATTATGAATCAAGTGTGTATGTTAAAAGTTGCAGTGAATAACCCTTGGTCTTTTGATCTAATTAGCCAGCTGTGTTTGGGTTCAGTTTCTGAGTTGGTATCATGCAAACTGGATATGTAAAATTATTTAATTATGCTCTAAATAGTTATTATTAGGCTCACACTTGTTGTCAATAAAGCTTGTGTATCATCAAGGAGATAATACAGTCATCGGTAGGGCATTTGCCTTGCGCATGGGTTTGATCAATGACACTACATATGGTCTCCTAAGCCTGCCAGGAGTAATCTCTGAGCACAGAGCCAGGAGTAAGCCCTGATTACCACTAGGTATGATCCAAATACAAAAGCAAAAAAACTTGTGTAGGAACAAGAACATAATGGTGATAGAGAATTAGTGCTTCAAGAACATCTGCATGGTTTACAGTACCAACAAAATGTAGATTTAAGCAATGTCTGAACCGTTTTGTACCCACCTTGTTGCTTATATATTTGTGACTTCACTAGATTCCTAATCTGTGCATTTCTCTCCATGAGACACAATTCCAGAGAAGGGTCCTTCCTAATACCAAGGGACAAAAGGCCACTTAATGGGTTTGGGATAAATCTAGACCTTGTTCAACAATGCTTTCAGAGAAAGATGTGTTTTGAATTTATTTTGCATAATTTGTGAGACTTGGATTTACCTACTTTTTTTGCCATGAGATATCCAATTGTTCTTATAGAATATCTTTGGTTGAGCTTTTTAACCTCCTTTGAATTGTTTTTGCTTCTTTTTAAAAAAAAAAACAACAACATTGAATTAATGGAGAAACGGTCACACTGGTGATTGGATTGATGGTGGAATATTGAATGCCAGTAATGAAAGCATCATGAACAAATTTGTAAACCACAGTGTTTAAATAAAGGGAAAATATTGTTTAAAAAAACACTCTGACAAAGTCCACAAAGATAGTATAAGGGTTAGGTCATTTGCCTTAAATGTGGCTAACCAAGATTTTGTATAATTTCCCAATCACTGCCAGAGAACAGAGTCAGAAATAGTTTCTGAGCATGGCATAAAGTTGTCCCAAATCTGTCCTCCACCTAAACAAGAGAAGAAAATGTTATGGCCAAAAACTTATAACAATAAAAATGTAACAAACAAACAAACACTGTCCTCCCATTGTTCATGAATTTGCTCTAGCGGGACCAGTAATGTCTCCATTTTGAGACTTGGCATATTGAATAGGTCACAGGGAGCTTGCCAGGCTTCGCTGTGCATGCAAGATACTCTCAGTAGCTTGCCAGGCTCCCCAAGAAGGGTGGAGGAATCGAACCCGGCTTGGTTAAGTTGGCTGTGCATAAGGCAAACACCCTACCGCTGTGCTATCGCTCGAATCCAATAAAAACATAAAATCTTAAAAATTCTTTAAACACGAAGGAAATGAAAGATGAAGTGTTTGTTGAACGTTAGGAAATAGGTAGGAACATGGTAAGCAAAATTATGGTTAAGTACAGTGACTTTCCTTGAACCAGAGTCTGCTGAAGTGGCAGCGTGCAACGCAAATGACTTACTTCCTGTACTCTCTCAACAGTCCCAGTATTTTTAATGTAGATAGGCCTATGGGAATTTTTTTTTTTTTTTTTTTTTTTTGCTTTTTGGGTCACACCCAGTGATGCTCACTGCTCATAGGTTACTCCTGACTCTGCACTCAGGAATCACTCCTGGCGGTGCTCAAGGGACCATAATGGGATGCCGGGGATTGAACTCCTGGTCCGCTGTGCAAGGCAAGCGCCCTACCCACTGTACTATTGCTCTAATCCTTGTAAAATGGCTTTAAGGAAACAGTTCTTTTACTACAGCATGAGAAGTGCCCATACCACTTCCATCTAAATTTCATGATTTCTGGTGAAAAATCTGATTTTTGATTTCTGCTATTCAAAATGTTTTAAGCAGTTTAAAATGTCTTCTCTCTCTTTCCTTCTTTTTTCTCTCCCTCCTGCTCTCTCACTCTCTCTCTCTCTCACACACACACACAAACACACTTTCTAAACTATAGTTTTCTCTTTCTCTCTCTTGTTTCTAGTTTTTAAAAATTTGACTATTATGTATTTCATTCCCTTACCCCGAAAGAGCCCCCAATATGCCATCAGGCTACACTAGAACATGTCAGGGACGAATGAAGACGTTACTGGTGCCTGCTCGAGCAAATCAGTGAACAATGGAAGAACAGTGATACAGTGATATGTATCTTGGTGCAGAATTGTGTGTGTGTGTGTGTGTGTGTGTGTGTGTGTGTAGCTTCAGCTCTACATGGACTTGGGGAACCATATGACACAGGCAGACAAGCGCCCTGCTCTCAGTCCTATCTCTCCAGCCCCTTGATATAGATTTCTTTTATTTGTTCTGTTTGATATTTCCTCATCTTCTTGATTTTGTGTGTCATCTGCCAAATATACAAAGTTCCTAGATCTTCTTTCCTCAACTGCTCTCCAGACTTATATTTTTTTCTTCTAGAACCCTAAGTCAAAGGATAGATAACTCCTTATAGTACTTCAAGTCTAGAGGATTTGTTCTTTTTTAATTCTGTTTGCTTTGTAACTTTCAGGATGCCAATTGTTTTGTTTGGATGCTAATTATTTTCAGTTCTATATTTTCTAAACTGAACTGTACTGATCCCTAAAGTAACAAATAAATGTGGTAGAGAATAAAAACTATATTTTAAAAGGGTATAACTAGTGAAACTGAGAAAAATCAAAAGAGATAAAGGTATTAGAAATAAACATGCAGATCAAGAATTGAAAAGATTTAAAAATTGGAAGACACTATGAACAACTATGCCAATACATAAAAAGTAGATAAAGTGAGTAGTTCATATAAGATTAAAAGTTCAAATAACAAGACTTAACTAACAAGTAGATCATGTCTGCTCCTGGCAGTATAGTTAACTAGGTACACAGGATTTTTCTGCTAAAATACAGTTAGGGAGGCAGGAGATAGAGCAGCAGCTACTTGGGAACCTCCCCTTGTCAATAAATTTTAAATAAAGTAAAACTTGTTCTTGGATAAAATAAAACACATGTAATATTTAGTTAATTTTAAGACTGAAGATATCTATAAAGCAAGATGGTCAATTACAGGTAATTTCAAATAAAAGTGAATTAAACCCCAGTGGGTTCAGAAAGGAAAAATATATGCTTCTGAAACCAAAGTATGGATTGCAGGCAAAGTAAAGAATCAAAAGACTGCTATGAGAACAGAAAACTTTTTTTAAATTAAATTAAATTTTTTTTTCTGCTGGACCATATATTTTTTTCCAGTAGTATAACATTTATTTCATCATTTCAGTCAGATTATACAAATTTTTGTGCTTGGGTTTCAGTTATACAATGATCAAGTACCCATCCTTCCACCAGCTCCCATCCTCCACCACCACAGGTCCCAACATCCCTCTCATCCCCCATCCCCCCCATCCCACCCTGCCTATGTGGCAGAGCATTCCCTTTTTCTCTCCTCTCTGCTTTTGGGTTCTATGGTTTGCATGAGAGGCATTGAATGGCAATCATGTTTGGTCTATAGTCTACTTTCAGCATGTTTCTGCCATCCTGGGAGGATCCTCCCAACACCCTTTATTTGGTGCTCCCTTCTCTATCTGAGCTTCCTTTCCCCCTAGCACGTGTGGCTGGCCTCCAAGTCATGGAGCAAAATTGCTGGTACTAATCTCGGCCACTCCTGGGTGTTAGTCTCCCATTTTGTTACTTTATGTTCCCCAGATGAATGCAATCTTTCTGTGTCTACCCCTCTCTTTCTGACTCATTTCACTTAACATGATACTTTCCATATAGTACCACTTGTATGTAAATTTCATGACTTCACCTTTTCTAACAGCTACATTGTGTAAATGTACCAAAGTTTCTTTAACCAGTCATCTGTTCTCGGGCACTCAGGTTTTTTCCAGATTCTGGCTATTGTAAAGAGAACTGCAATGAACAAACAAGTGGAGATGTCTCTTCGACTATACTTTTTTGCCTCTCTGGAATATATTCCCAGGAGTGGTATTGCTGGGTCAAATGGAAGCTCAAATTCTAATTTTTTGAGAATCATCCATGCTGTTTTCCAAAAGGGTTGTACCAGCTGGCATTCCCACCAGCAGTGAAGGAGGGTCCCTTTCTCGCAACATCCGTGCCAGCATCAGTTGCTTTTGAGAACAGAAAACTTTAACATATGAAAGTTGTCTTACATGTAGTAGAATGAATTAATTAAATCCTGAAGCAAATAAGTCATTTCAAACTAGCATGTCAAAAAAGCAATTCTAAATAGAAAAACCAAGAAGCCCAATAGAATCAGTTTTCTCATTGTTTTAGCTCAAACATCATAAATGTAACTATTTGGAACAATAATATGAACAAAATAGATTTAATCAATACCTGAAAGATCATGAAATTTCAATTAGAGAAAGAACTTATATAAAGGAAAATTTCAGAATGTTTGTGACCTCTAACAAAATATTTTTTAAAATATGCAAAAATATTACCTATGGTTTTAATAAAATAATCATTTTGTTTAAACATCCCTGGTCATAGCATTGTCAATTTATTAAAAATAGTCAAGGTTAGTTGCTCAATCTTCAATAAATTCTAAAATGCTTTCCATTATAGATAGATGGGAATCAATCTTAATGTCTCTTCCTTATAAACAAGGAAGAAAGAATTGTGCCAGATTTAACAAAAAAAAAATCTTATAGGTATTTTGGGTCCAAATTAAGAGAGCTTTTGTTTACATCTTGAGATTAAAAAAAAATTGTATTCTATTTAATTTTTTTTTCTTTTTGGGTCACACTTGGCAATGCACAGAGGTTACTCCTGACTCTGCACTCAGGAGTTACTCCTGGCAGTGCTCAGGGAACCATATGGGATGCTGGGAATCGAACCCGGGTTGGCCGCATGCAAGGCAAATGCCCTACCCGCTGTGCTATCTCTCCAGCCCCTTTATTTTTTTATTTATTTTATTTTTTATTTTATTGTTCCTGTGGTGACTAGGGCTCCACACACTTGGATACTTACAGTCTCACACACTTTAGTTGCATTTAGTTACACACACCTGTTCGATGGCACAGTTTTGTTTGTTTGTTTTGCTTTGTTTTAGATCACACCTTGCAATGCTCAGGAGTTACTCCTGGCTCAGCACTCAGCAATTACTCCTGTTGGTGCTCAGAGATTATATAGACACCTGAGATTGAAATTTGGTTGATCGCATGGAAGTCAAATGACCTACATGCTGTTCTTTCACCCCGGTCCTGATAGCACAACTTTTTGTGCTAGTAGACTGCGATTGCTCTTGGCATAGAGAGTGGTGTTGGGATGAAATTCTTGGCCTCATATTTGTAAGACATAAATTTCTCCACTGGGATATCCTTGGGCAAGAAGTCATTTCTTCAGTGAAATAGAAAACAAACAAATAGAAAAACCCGCCACCAATCTATGGCACACCCCTGTAAAGGAGTGTGATCTCATTCCATCTCAGAATCTTAGCAGTGCTGAGGCTGATTGTTACTTACCCCTTTGTGGAAAGAACAAACATGGGCTTTGGTGGAATTGAATCCATCCTAACTGCATGGACAGTTAGGTACTTCTTTATATAAATCAGTATAAAAATATTTTTTTACCTCAGTAATTAAATCAGGATGGACAGTGTACAGTCTAAGCAATAAGTTCAAGATTTACCCTCCTTCCACCTGTAGCTCAATTTGGACAATTTGAATGTTATTTTCTGCATATGAAACCAGAAACTAAGGTAATATTTTAGTCCAATGAATAATGACATGAGGTTAGATAGAGTTATCCATTCATACAAAAAGAACTTGATAAATACATAATAAATATTGGGTGCCCAGAAAAAAAAGAGTAAAAGCTAATTCAGTAAATTCTAAATCTGAGGACAATGAAATTGTTAATTAGAAACTAAGATTATCTCTTAAAACAGCTTTGTGTCTAGGAAAACTTTTACCAATCAGGAATTTTAGTGCTAGGAAAAGAAAAAACACAAGACAATGAAAACTTTGCATGAAAGGTTTCTTTCATTTTTTTTTCTCAATTGACAGTTTTCACCCCAATCATCATGATTCTAAGCGGCTTCTAAATACAAGTGACTCTGTGTTCAGGGCTAGTAGTTGGCCTCAGGAAGATGAATGATCAGACCTACTCACCATATGATTATAAGGGTCAGGTAGTTTAAAAAGAAATTACAATCTGAATTGAACCAAGGATGAACAGTGTTGCTATTGAGCTACAAATCCCAGCTAATAAGCATAACCTTGTAAAGAGAGGTTAGTGTTTGGGAAACTGCATGTTCTTGCAGAAGGGCAAAGCTTTTGCAATATAAATAGTTTTAAGTGTACTAACTTTCATCTTTGATGCGTTACCCTCTGTGTTTAGAGTTTTGTGGGCTTGATTGTGAATATTAGAAACTTCAGCTACTAAAAAGATTGTGATCACAATCCTACATGTAATTAAAAAAATTTTTTTTAAAGATCCTAAAACTACATAAATATAATTACGTTTTCCCTAGATTTTCTTATTTTGAAGTGCTAAATAAAGTCAACACAGTTAAGCTTGTCTTAGTCATTTTTGGTTCATGAGTTTGGATGGTATCCCTGTTTAGCCTATTGTGTAGTAATTCAGCATTGCTCTTTTACGAGTATTGATTAATCCTCTGATTAATTTCTAAAACATAGATGTAGAGAAAAATATTAATTCAGAGATAAATATGTTTCAGCAAATAGTATGCATTGATTTGGGGTCCTCTAGATATATGTTTTTCTGAGTAAATCTAATTGAAGGAACAACTTTTAATCCCTATATATTCCACATTGACATAGTAGTAAGTTTTCCAGAAAAACTATGCAGGTTTTATTTTGGTATTCTACAAAGGTAACTGAACTAAAATATTGTGAGAAAAAAAGTAACACGTAGGTGTTTAAGGGTCAGTGAAATGATCCGGGCTTTTTGATGCCTTATTTTTCCAAGTGTTTTTAACATTGTTTCTCTGAGAACTAGAGTGAGATTTATTCCATAATTTTTCACTAAACAAAGAATGCTTAGAAATCTCCCATTTTGTGATTCCCAAAGCTATGTTTTATTTTAAAATTAGTGTGAGATAGCCTTTTAAGAAAATTATTGTACAAAGAGAAAATGAAAAGATCAACAACTCCTGCTAAATGCTTTCAATGTGACTTTTGTATATATGTAGACATGCTTTCATTCTAAAAATCTCCCCAAGTTCTGTGTAACAGAACAAAGAGAAATTGACTTTTTTCTCTTCTTTTGGATGAATCATTACCAGAAAAAATTAGTTGTATTGAGATCTTAAAGTAAGAGTAAATATTATTCCCAGTGAGAAAAACAACTATCTCAGTTAATTATCTTTGAACCTTTTCCAATCCTTTATTTAAATTTAAGTTCTTAAGACTTTTCATATTATCTAAAAGTAATTCTTGGCCTTTCTTGACCTAGTAATTCCTTTAAAACTATTGAAGGCTTTGGAAAAGCAGTTAACAGGGGAAGGAAAAATAGCAACAGACATATTTTAAGCAGGTAAAACTAAGTACAATTGTGTGTCATTTAACGAAGAAGAAATGTTTTAACAATTGTGTTGTTAGGCAATTTCTTCACAGTGTGTAAATCCTGAAGTACATAGATTGACCTAGATTGTCTAAAGTATATGTAGGAAACAGCATAGTGTATGGGGTCTGGATATATGCATAGCGTAATTGTAGTTATGTTTATTTAGGTTACAATAAACAACTAGAGGATTTCAGTTCTCAAAAGGAATGAGAACACTGTAATTGAAACAAAATACTTCTTAGTTTATATGAGAGTTACCCAAACTTTTTCCACTCAAGAAATATCTCAAACCTCTTATACCCAAGAAATGTTTTTGCAACTCCTGATATCTAGATGTATACGATAGGTATGCAAATCAAATATTTGCTGTTAATGAATCATAAAAAAATAGTTTTAAATGATCCCTATATTCAGTTGCACTAACTAATGGGGTTGCCACCTACAGTATAAGAAGCCAAAACTGTGGGCCTGGGAAATAGTACAACAGATAAGGTGTTTGCCTTGTAAGCAGCTGAGTTGGGGGTTTATCCCTGGTGTGCATATGGTCTCCCAGCACTGGCAGGAAGTGATCCCTGAGCACAGAGCCAAGAGTAAGCCCTGAACAAGCCCTGAGCACTGTGAGTTTGGACCAAAAAACTAAACCAAAAAATTTCCAAAAAAAATAAAAAATCCAAGGCTTGCATCATTGGTCTACTATGTTCTCAGGTTCATGCCTTTTTTAACCAGCAACAAGAATTAACTTTCCTTAAGACTCTAGTGGTATTGATTCAGTTCCATTGATGAAAAAACTAGAGAGACAGTTCTCACTTGCATTTCTTTCACTATTAATTGCTTTCAAAACTTTTTATTTAATTTCTCTGTCATCAAAATTGAAAAATAATTGCTAAGAGTTAAATAGGTGATAAAAACTGCAATGAAATCCTTTTTTTTTTTTAACTTTTATTAGTAAAACACCATGAGGTACAGTTGTAGACTTACAAATTTTTGTGCTTGGGTTTCAATTATACAATGATCAAATACCCATCCCTCCATCATTGCCCATTTCCTACCACCACGGGTCCCAGTATCCCTCCCACCCCCCCATACCCCCCATCCAACCCTGCCTCTGTGGCAGGGCATTCCCTTTTGTTCTCTCTCTCCTTTTGGGTGTTGTGGTTTCCAAAAGAGGCATTGAGTGGTCTATAGTCTACTTTCAGTATGCTTCTCCCATCCTGGAAGGATCCTCCCAACACCCTTTATTTGGTGCTCCCTTCTCTATCTGAGCTCCCTTTTTCCCTAGCATGTGTGACTGGCCTCCAAACCATGGAGCAAACCTCCTGGTACTAATCTCGGCCACTCTTGGGTGTTAGTCTCCTATTTTGTTACTTTATGTTCCCCAGATGAATGCAATCTTTCTATGTCTATCCCTCTCTTTCTGACTCATTTTGCTTAACATGATACTTGAAATCTTTAAGACTATTGGAGAGAGAGGAGGGGGAGAAGGAAAAAGGGAGAGAGAGAGAGAGAGAGAGAGAGAGAGAGAGAGAGAGATAAGAACTCAGCTCTCTTAAAAAGAAAAAATGTAAATGTGGGGGAGTTTTAAGCACTGAGATAACCTGAAGGACTTGTACTGGAGGGCACTGGTGGGAAGGTCTGCTAATCAGCGCTTATTAAAGTTTGGCTGCTATCTTCTCACAGAGAATAGGAGATAAGGATACTGACTTTCTTGATAACATTTCAAAGGGATGTTCCTCTGTTCCAGAGAAAAGCATTCTCAGACTGTAAAGATTTACATCTCAAAGGGACAGAAAAAGGAATTATAATCACAAGATTTTTTGAAAAATAAATGCTTTATGAAAAGAGGGGGCAGGGATTCAAGGTCAGGAAGAAACATCTAGGGGTCAGAGTGATAGTACAGAAAGTAGGATCTTGCACACAGCCAATCCAGGTTCAATTGCCCCCACACCTTTAAGCCCCAACAAGAGTGGTCCCTAAGTGTAGAGCCAGGAATAAGCTGTGATCACTGTTAGATGTGGCCCAAAAATTGAGAGAAGTAAGGAAGGAAAAAAGGAAGGAAGGAAGGAAGGAAGGAAGGAAGGAAGGAAGGAAGGAAGGAAGGAAGGGAGGGAGGGAGGGAGGGAGGGAGGGAGGGAGGGAGGGAGGGAGGGAGGGAGGCAGACTAATGGGAAAGAGCCGACAGATTTTAGATCCAGGACTTACAGGAGGAGACTTGTCACAGACACCCAAGGAAAGAACAGTAAAGAACCATATGCCAACCAAAGGCAAGTGTCAGTTCTGCCTATAGTTTCAAAGAGTGCCTCTTTGTAATCCCTAGGCAGGCTGCTCTAACAGTTTGCTTGGTACTAAGGAAACTTCACCCTTTTCCAAGAGACAGTGGTGGTGTGCAGCTACCCAACTCGGGAATTAAGTAGAATATAAACAGGAAGAACCTCAATAGGTGATTCATTTCAGATATCCACCCTCCTGCCTAGAGAGTGTTTCAGGCTTTCAATTTTTTTCCTTCTTTTATTTATTTATTTATTTATTTATTTATTTATTTTTGTCTTTTGGGCCATTCATGGCAGTGCTCAGTGCTTCTGGCTCTCAGCTCAGGTATATGGGGAACAATATGTTATGCCAGGGATCAAATCTGAATCACCCATATGCAAAGGCAGTCCCTTTCCCACTGTACCATTGTTCCAATTTATGTTTTAAATTTCTTAATGAACACAGAACTTGTTTGCCTTGCTCACAAGAACAATTTTACAAACTCTTTTCTGGAAATACAAATGAATTCCTAGGAGAGCTTCCTAGAAACATAAGCACCAGATGATCCAGAAAAATAGTAGGTGGTGATGATGATGATGATGATGATGATGAGTATAAGTTACTTAACACCTCTATAGTGATTCATTTTCCTACATGTCTGGGATGTAGAAACTTTTTTCTTCTAAAAAAGCTACAGTAATAGTTTTCTATTGTGGGTCTGGTTCCATAGGACTGGTACTGTCCACAGGCATAGATAAGGTTGGAAACACTGTACTCGCTATCTAGAAGATAATGCATGCTCTCCTTTATCATTACCCATAGAAACTGAGTTACAGTTTTCTTACAACTATGAATTTCTTGGGTTCCACAAAGGATTCAGCACGATCGACCATATCCATACGATAACCAAGCTTATTGAGGTTTCTCGGGAGTTCAAGATGCTGCTCTGACTAACGTTCATTGTTTTAAAGAAGGCCTTTGATTCTGTTGAGATGGAAGTGGTCATCAAAGCCCTAGCTGAACAGGGCGTTCAAACTCAATAGATCAGGATCCTCCGTGAGCTGTATTATGGATTCACTACCAGGATCTCACCATTCTACAAGGAAGTGATTATCCATGTCAAGAAAGGGGTTCAGCTGCGTGATACCATTTCACTGAAACTCTTCAGTGCCACCCTCGAGAACATCATGTGACGACTGGAATAGGAAGGAATGGGAGTGAAGATAGATGATTGGCAATTATACCACCTCCACTTCCCTGATGACATCATTCTCATAACACCAAACATTAGCCAAGTGGCTCCAGTGCTGGTGGACTTTGACCGTGAGTGTGGAAAGGTCGGATTACAGCTGAATCTCATGAAGACAATGTTTTAGAGAAATGGTCTCTTTCCTGACGTTCCATTTGCTCTCAAAGGAATGAACATCTCTGAATGCAATAGTTTCATGTACCTGGTCAAGAAGTCAACATAACAAATGACCTGGCACCTGAGTTGTGGAAGAGGAGAAGAGAGCAGCTTAGAATGCCTTCAAGAGCTTCGAAGAAATAGCTAAGAGGATGAAAAACCTCTGGCTCTGAGCACATCTCTTCGATTCCATTGTTCTTCCTGCATTAACATACACCTCAGAGACCTGGGCCCTACAAAAACAGGATGAGAACACTGTTCGGTTCTCCCAAAGAGGAATCGAAAAAGCTATGCTTGGAGTATCATGCTTCACTCAAGTGAGAGAAAGAATCCAGAGTTCCAACCTCCGTCGATGATCAAGAATCAGGGACGCTGTCTCATTTGCCAAGGCATCGAAGATCAGATGGGCTGGACACATAATGAGATTTGGAGACAGCCGCTGGACTAGAGCCATTACTGACTGGATTCCACGGGACTTCAAAGACCACGTGACTGTCCACCTATGAGATGGTCAGACTTCTTCGTCAAGACCCTGAACAATCAGTTTGAGAGTCTTCATGTTCCTGGAGTGAGAAGATGTCATTGGGCTACACTAGCATGCGACAGGGACAAATGGAGATGTTACTGCCACCCGCTCGAGCAAATGGATGAGTAACGGGATGTCAAATGATCAAGTGATGAATTTCTTACCATGCAAACAGTAATCAGGCAATACATGGCAGAGCTTTAGCTTGTTGATATCACTGGATATGAATTCTGATGGCTCTTGACACCATGCATGATCCAATTTGATTAAGTCTTTGCTGACTTAATGTTAAGCATTTGCTGACCCCAAATTCCTCTGAGCTGTCCTTGAGATGATGAGAGGTACATGTATTTAAATCCAGAATCACATGACTCACTGTAGAATAACATTGTCTTGTCCTTCTTGCATTGCCTCAGATAGTTTAGGTTTATTGGGTTGCTCCCATCCCAGTGCTCTCGTTCCTCTGTGTTTATTTGTAACTTCTTTCTTTGTGCTCTGTTTACTTGTAAATATTTTTTTCTCTTCTCCCTAAGTCCTTTGCATAGTTTATTCAGAGCAATGTCCTTTTTGTATGAACACAAGAAGACAGTATATGCTATGCTTTTGTAACGTGACTTTCGGTGATATTTTCCTCCTGGGCATCTGTTCTCTCGACCTAAGTCTCAGCTGCCCTTAATTCCTAGTGCCCCCAAAAGCAGGGTCCCAATGAGGGACAGGATAGAAACCAGGGCAAGCGGTAAGCTATGTGGCACCCTGGCATTGAGGTGGGCCTGGCCAAAGTGCCATAATGCTTAACTATAAGTTAAGAGCATGGTCATGGAAAAATGCTATCATGATCCAAAAAGTAATAACTAGATTTGGACCTTGCTAGTGTTAGGAAAGATTAATCTGGCCTGAGTGCTGTAGACTGAGTCTATGGCAAGATGTTCCCAGGAGAGCTGCTCTACAAACCTCAATGTATCTTTTACTGTGTCCATACAAAATTAACTAGTATTAAGATGTTGAAAGGGCTGGAGTGATAGCACAGCAGGTAGGGAATTTGCCTTGTACATGGCCTACCATGCCAACCTGAGTTCGATTCCTCCGCTCCGCTCCTCTCGGAGAGCTCAGCAAGCTACCGAGAGTATCTCGCCTGCATGGCAAAGCCTGGAAAGCTATAGGTGACTTATTCGATATGCCAAACACAGTAACAACAAGTCTCTCAATGTTACTGGGCCCACTTGAGCAAATAGATAAACAAAGGGAGGACAGTGACAATGACAGTGAAGATGTTGATTAGAGTTATTAGACTGTGGAAAGAAGAACACCTTAGGAGGTATTTTGCCCTTGCGCAGTCAGAAAGGGCTTTCGAATAACCCGTAGGTGGTGTTTCTGCCTTGAGCCTGGCAGTCAGAAAGGGCTTTCTTATGTTGATTTTGCTATCAGACTGGGTATAGCATGAGCTCAGAGGGCAAGGTGTAGAGGGGTGGGAGAGAGGCAGAATCCAGAGAGCTGGGATCGAGGAATGAGGGGCTAGGAAGGCAGAGTGCTGGAGTTGGAGAGATGAGAGTCTGAGAGAGACAAGAGTTGGAGAAAGAGATGAGAGAGAGAGAGAGAGAGAGAGAGAGAGAGAGAGAGAGAGAGAGAGAGAGAGAGAGCAGGGCAGCAAGACGGGCTGCAGAGAGACTAGAAGGGACCAGAGGGAGAAGGATGTAGAAGAAGAATACAGGAGCAGGCATGTGGAGAGAGAGAGCCCAGGCCTCTAGATGGAGCGCGGAAAGATGAGCGGGAGAGACAGAAGGAGACAGGAATGAGGGGCAGTGTGAGACTAGAAAGGGAGGCTCAGAGAGACTGGGGCAGGCGCATGGGGAGAATGGAATAAACGGCATCTGATCAGTCCAAAGGATTGGCCCTCATTTCCCCCACCGTCTGCCACATGGCCTGGGCCACTCGGGGTGGGCAAGCAGATGAATGTGGGCAGCTAGGAGAAGAGCTGTCAAGTCCTCCCCCTCGTTGCCCCCGGGAGTTTATACAACTCACCACTAGGGAGAAATCCCTGGAGTCAAAGACTAGGTCTGAAGGCCTGAAGTTATGTCTCAAGGCCAAGGACGATGAGGAAATATTTTGTGTATCTACTATTTCTCCTGCATGTAATGTAACAACTCTCAGGTTGATGAGGATCAGCAGGATTATACAGAATATCTGACACCCCCACTTTGCCTAACTAGATTTACTTCCTCCTATTTTTCTGGACAATGCACAGAACATTACAATGGATGCAAGTAAGAAGGTCAAAATAGCCTCATTGGCAACAATTAATCAATAAATTCACCTCTGGCCATAACTGGCATCTTTCTGAAGGATCTAGGTAACAGTCAAATGTATACTTAAAACTTACCTGTCACTGAACTATAGAGGGCAATTAACTACAAGTTCTCATTAGTATAACAATCCTTACCAAAGATCTTGTAAAAGATCAGAGTTCAGAGTTTGTATTTGATTGAGTCGAGATATGTTAATGGATAGCTTGAGTTGCATGAAAGAAAAGGTGAGTAGATGTGAAGATAGATAGTGGAGAAGAACATAGATGGTTCTTTGGGAAAAGGCTACAAATAGTAAAGAAACTATTTTGCAGTTAGATTCATTGTATTTGAGTACAATGGAAAATTAAAGTAAGAAGAAAAAGAAACAAAATAAATAGCCCTTAATGCTGTTTCTCTCCTATAAAAACTTCCCTTTTATGAACTGGGCACAAGAATAGATCTATGCTTTCCAACTAGCAGTGCGGGGAATAAACACTGGATTCAGCCTATGAAGATCTCAGAATATAGCAAACTGAGAACAAGGAAGGTACCTCAGGGTAGCATACACCAGATGCTAATAGTCAAGGGCACACTTTAGATTGCCAGCAACAGGTGGTAATCTAATCTCTGGGAACCTCAAGGGAGGCCTGGGGAGCTCTGGCAGCCAGAGAGAGAAAATGAATACTCTGGAGATCACATTCAAGTCCCTAACACTGCTCAGTTTCCTAGCTTGCCTTGGGGATGTATTTTTAGGTGCTGGAGAACAAAAGATACATGGCTTTTTTTTCAATTTAATGAATCACCATGGGGTACAGGTACAGATTTACCTTTCAGTCATACAATAATCCAGTACCCATTTTTTCACCAGTGCTCATTCTCCACCACCAATGATCCTGGTTTCCCTCCCCCCACTCCCCCACCCCCCGTGTGGCAGAGTATTCCCTTTTGCTCTCTCTTTCCTTATGGGTGTTATGGTTTGCAATAGAGGTATTGAATGGTCAGCATTCGGTCTGTAGTCTACTTTCAGCACGTATCTCCCATCCCGAGCGAGCCCTCCAAGCACCCCATACTTGGTGGTCCCTTTTCTATCTGAGCTGTCTCTTTTCCCCAGCATGTGAGGCCGATTTCCAAGATGTGGAACAATACTTCTGGTATTCATCTCTACTATTCTTGGATGTAATTCTCCCATTCTGTTAACTTTATAATCCACAAAGATACATGGATTTTTTGATAGCAGAGTATTTCCTGGTGAAAAGCCACAATGAACTGATTTCAATTGCATGTGACACACTTTTTCTGTTTCCTACAAAATTCTGAACACAATGGGGAAAGGGGCATAGATTTTATTACTTGATAAATTGAGACTAATATTTCCACCCATCTGTCAAATGTAAGGTTAAAAGTAACCAGGTATGAGATTCTAGTGTTGGTAGGATTTAGGGGACTGCCACATGATCTGAAAAATTTATTGGTATTATGATTTACCAATCTGTTAATAATATAGTTTTCAGGTGTCCAGTGTTCCAAATCCACACCCACCAGCAGGGTGCCAGTGTCCTTCCACCAATGTCTCAAGGTAATATGTTTTAAGTTTTGTGTTTAAAAATTTGGGGGCCACAGACCATGGTATACAGGAATTATTCCCAGCACTGTGCTTAGGAGTCTCTTCTGACGGTGTTGAGGGGTCTGCTGCATGCAAGGCAAGTACCTTAATCCCTAGACTGTCTCTCCAGCCCAGGGTGATGTTACGAATTATCTTCATACGTTTCACCTGAATTCTCCAGGAAAGTCATCTCTACAGAGAGTATGTCATTCTCTTGGTAGTAAGAAATTTTCTTTGTAAGGTACTGATTCTTCAATTGGTGGTCCCTAATAGTTCATGAGGAGGAGCTGTTGTCTATTCTCCATGTCTCCTGGAATATGTAGCTAGCCAATTACTTTGTGTCACTTATGGGAAGCCAGAAAAGGGAGTGACATAAGTTTATTTCTTATAAACAATATCATCAGCTAAAATACATCAAATTATATCCTTCCAGAACTTTTCTATAAATACTGAATATAAATGTCTGTACCTATATGTATGTAATTGCAATCTACCTAAATTTTCCAATATGTTAGGATCACCTTTTACATTAATATCCAAATAAGATAGTTTACATCCCCATCTTAAGTATTTGAAAATTTAGCATTTCTTCTAGCAGTTTCAGTGGTTTCTAAGGAGTATGATAATATAAAGTGGTTTGTTTACTCCTAGCTCTGGATCCTGTGGATCCAATGAACTCAATTATTTATTGATTAAGTTGTTACTTTTTTTTGCCTACTGACTACTTAATCATTCTGGTTTTCATCCATTTTGGATATTAGACATTTTAGACACCATCTCATCTCCTTATATTTCGAAGACATAGTTGTATGACATCAAATTTTACTGAAGGTTTAGGATGTTAGAGAGGATACATAACTTAACCCTCACTCATATTATTTTTCACTGAGCTTCTGCCTAGTTATAGTTCATGGTCCTCTGCCACTTACGGCAATTATTAATAATTATGATACATATCATCTTTAATGGCTAACGTTCATATTGTGCTAAGAACTTTTCAGGTGTTGCCATATTTAAGATTTAAGGCAATCTTGTGAAGTAGTTGTTATCAACATCATTATTTTATAGATTAGGAGATGAGGTTAAGAAAGGCTAATTTATCCATCATCACAGAACTCACTCAAGTATTAGTTTTAAAATAAAGATCTCTGACTCTGAAGTTTTACATTATCAGTCATTATACTCTTGTCCTCTTGCATTCATAATTATCATAAAGCGATACTTGTATTTTCCACAAATATTAGTCCCATTTAACTTAAAGGGAAGTTTATAGTCTTTTCTGTGTATTTATCTTCATCTTTCTCTTTCAAAAACCTTTATTTTGTTTTACAGTCTCCCCCAAAGCATGTTTTCTTCTTCAGCAGTCATTTTAGTTTTGCTTATTTGTGGGAGTATCTTTTTACACAGTGCTAAGTGTGCCAGGGTGGATTTAGGGTGACCCTGCCAAATGGACTTGCCCAACCCAGCCTTGATGGTTTAATGCTCTGGTTCAACCAGGTGGTGCTGCTGGAGTCTGGTGGTTCTGTGGTTATAAGGTCAGCCACAGCAATGCTGGCCTTGGGGACTCTATCTACGCTGTACTCAGCGGTGTTGAAAAGAAGAGCTTGCGGTGTTGGTGTCAAAACCTAGCTCCAGTTCATGCAAAGCAAGTACCCATGACTGCTGAGCTATTTTCTCAGTCCCTTGGTGCTCATTTTAGCCTTAACAATCTTGAATAAACACTATCTACCTTAAGTTACCGTTAAGATTAAACTTCACATTAAGATCAGTGCCATAAAATACTTTTCAACTCTGTGACTACTTTGAATCTCTCCATTTTTTTTTAATTTCAAAGCTTTCTCTTTCTATGAGAGCAACTTACTGGAAAACTCTAAGAATCACAGTCTATGCAAAGTATGAACAAGTCCTAGAGGACACACACAAAAATGTGTCTTTAGTAAAAGTTTTAAATATGATATACTGGGTATCTTAGATGCTATTACTATGTATGGGGGTGAGCTCGAAGCTGGATGACTGTAGACCCTGAAATTGGTGTGTTAAAGTTTTGTCATGGGGCACTGAATACACATTTGTCACAGAGTTTTAGTAAAATATAATTATTGAATATAAAGGATACATCTGCTACTGATCTGAAAAACTTGACATGTTTTGTTCCCCTATCTTTCCCCAGGGCATAAGAAACTTTTTTTGTGTGTGTGTGGGGGGGAAGGCACAACTGGTGCTCAGAGGCTATTTTCCAGCTCTGTGACAGGGAATCGCTCCCAGCTGTGATCAGGTTTACTGGAGATCAAACCAGAACCTCCTGCATGTGATACTGGATACTGGATATCACACTGTCCCTTCTGTGAGACAAGAGATCAAACCTAGGCCTCCTGCATGCAAAGCATGAGCTCATCCCAGTGAGCCATCTCTCCAGGCTCAAGAAGCACTTCTAAGTTCAAGTGAATTCATAAAATGAAATAACAAAATAAAAAATAAAGTGTGGGACCAAATGAAATTTTACTGACTTTCCTTCTTGCAATCTCAAATGCTTAAAGAATAAATATCTTCAGGTGGCAGGTAAGGCTCTCGCTTTGCGTGTCGCTGACCTGAATTTGATTGCTTGCACTCCACATGGTCCCCTGAGCACCTCCAGGAGTGATCCCTGAGTGCAGAAACAAGAGTAAACCTTATGTTCTGGGTGTGGCCCAACAATCCCTTCAAACACACACAAGAAAAAAAAAAAAGAATATCTTCAGAAATGTTGTGTCACATCACAGGTGTTTTAAACTGGGTTCTTAGTTTTATCAATTAATGTCTTATAAAGAAGATTTGTGATGCTTATTTTTTACTATAATGGGATAAAATGTTTTGTTGCATTTTTTGGAAACAATTGTGATAATCAGTAACCAGACTGAAGATACGAAGAAATATATTTCAGTATCAAGGCCAAGCAAAAACACATATGAATTGCTTCTCAACCTTTTGGCTAAGATCAAGTGTAGTATCTGTTCTTATCTATTTAAGATCTGATATGTCCTCTGTCAGGTTGGAGTGATAGCACAGCGTGTAGGGCGTTTGCCTTGCATGTGGCTGACCCCAGTTCGATTCCTCTGTTCCTTTCAGAGGGTCCGGCAAGCTACCGAGAGTATTCCACCCATATGGAAGAGCCTGAAAAGCTCCCTGAGACATATTCGATATGCCCAAAACAGCAACACGTCTTACAATGGAGTCATTACTGATGCCTGCTTGAGCAAATCGATGAACAATGGGAGGACGGTGCAGTGCTATTTCCTCTGTCTAAGGACTATATACTAAATGGACTTTTGGAGCAGGGAGTTGGAATAGGAGTTTGCTCCATCAACTATATGGAAAACACCCCCACATTTGATTCTTGATCAGTATCCCATCCTGTATCCTGGGACTTGAAGGATTTATCCCAGGAAATATGAAAAATTCCATATCACCACTTATGCCAGTTTCCATGTAATTGCAAAAGCCTAGGAGTTATATTTATGCCTGACATTGTGGGAATTTAAATTATAGAATGTCTATGTAATTGCATATTGTACGACATACAAATATATTAAAGAATTAAGAAATAATGTTGAAGACATAATGTAAGTAAAAAAAGAAGAGACAGGACACAAAATAGTAAGCTGTTGCTCAAAACTATGTTGTTATATATTGAAGAAGAAACAAGCCTTTTGAGAAAGTTGTTTTCTCACTTCTGATTTTCCTCCTAACTTGCTGTGCTACCTTGAGTAATGAGACATTGTCAGAGAGTGAAGAATGGTTAAAGCTATCATTAAATACCCATGGCATCAGCTTCACAAATTCTGGACTATGTGGACCCACATGCCTCCCAAAGGATATTGAAAATTAACTACACACAGAATAAGGTGAGAAAAACTTATATTTTTTGAGAAAAAAATTCAATTCCATTTCTTTGTTGTCAAAGGTAAAAAGCACTTCTCTGATTCCTTGAGCAAGATATTTCTAGTTTGGGGGGCACACCATCCGGCGATGCTCAGGACTTATTTCTGACTATGCACTCAGGAATTACCCTGTAGGTGCTCAGGGGACCATACAGATTCTGGGGACTGAACATGAGTGGACCGCTTACAAGGCAAGTGTCCTATCTACTGTACTACCTCTCCAGCTCAAACAAGGTTTTTTATTTTAATAAAGTTGGTATATTCTGAATTGGAAAAATCTCTGATTCTTGCTAGAGTGCAGATTCCTGATTCTGCATGAAACCTACTCAACCAGAGTACCTGTGACCTGGAAGTCTAAATTTTTGGAAACTTCCCAGTAAATTTCCCAAGAGTATAACATGCTGGAGCATTATCTTCTCTTTCTGCTGCTCCCCCCACACAACTCCTCTATTGCCTTGCTCTGGCTCTTAGTCTGTTTCCTAATTCTTCACACCAGCTTTGCTATATGAGGCTCATGATCATTAAGAATCCTATGATTTATGACTTTTGTATTTCTGTTTCTCCAAATGATAGGATTTTGTTGTTGTTCATTGAGAGGATTTTGGTATAGTCCTGCGGCTCTGTAGTGCAAGAATTAGATACCACCTCCTTTTTCTCTCTTATTCATTCTTAACCTAACATTATTGGAAAAACTATGAGGAATTAGAGGGGAACAGGAGCACTCAGCAGTGTCCTTCTTACTAAAATTTCATGATTACCTAAGTCATATTTCTCTCATAACATTCCATGTCACATTCTCCTCCCGTCTCTCCTTTTCAAGTATATAAATACAAAAACAAGAAGATAAATTAAATATTGAAGTCAACCTTAGTTTTTACTATAGTTTAACAAGATACTAGAATGGTTTATATGATCTCTGGAATGAATAAAAATTTCATTATTAAAGGTTAGAGTAACTACTTAATATCTGGATACTGAAGGACATATTTGATAGTGGGCATGTTCTAATAAACACTCCTCCCAATGCAAATGTTGGCTTGGTGTTTCTTGGGTATGTTACCCTCAGGACACAGTTCATTTGTCTTGGATTGTATGACATGTGCTCTCCCACCTACACATTTCATAATTTTTCAAGTGTGGACAAGTGCTGTCTTTTGACTTCCTCCTGTTTCTTGGTGCTCAACTATGCTTGAATCATCAGGGAACACATATGTCTATCACCTTTATCATCATCATTATTTTATAAATAATAAGTAAAACCTTTTGAAAGATTTTTATTAAAATGTTGTCCTAATTTGAAAGTTCAGATCCATAAATTTTTTGGTAGCAACTTCTAGGACCTGCTTTCCAAATTGACAAAACACCTCCATGTGCTTTGTAGGGAAGGGGATTGTTTTCTCTTAGATTAAGTAGAGGAAAACAATCACTCGCAGAATGAAAGTGGCTGTTGGTTCACAGGAAAGCTTTCTTGAGTAGAGTTAGAGTGACTTTTTTTTTGGTCTAAAACTTGTCTGATGATGTCAGTTCAATAGCTTGTGCATTGTATTGGCCCACCTTTATTTTAATCCCTTTCAGGTATGCTTTTTGGCTCTTATGGAGGTGCATGACTATGGGTGCTTTTGGTTATGCTTCTGAAATTCATTTTTAGTCTTAGTATTTGTGCCTCAGAAAACTTGTTTTAACTGGTTTGAAACTGTGAGAATATTTGTGCAGTATAATAGTTATTAAATAAGTTTAAAGAATCAAGCTCTTGCAAGATAAATGGGAAAACACTGATAAGGAGTTGAAGCATAGTTTAGTCAAACATATTCTTATTTTTCTCTAGAGAATAAATAAAAATATTGAATGGTATATTTATGTATTTACTCTTAGTTTTTAAAAGTGTAGCTCTCTCTCTTTTTCTCTGTCTCTCTCACTCGCTCTCTATCTCTCCCTATCCCTCTCTCTCTGTCTCTGTCTCTCTGTCCCTGTCTGTCTCTCTGTCTGTCTGTCTGTCTCTCTTCCCTGTGTGTGTGTGTGTGTGTGTGTGTGTGTGTGTGTGTGTGTTTGAGCTTACTTACTGTGCCCAGTTATTCCTGGTTCTGTGTGAATGAGCTTGCCAGTTCTCAGGTGATCATACACAATGCCAGGGATTGAAATAAGGGTCAGCCACATGGAACACAAGGAAAGGGAAGTGTGTTTTACTCCCTGTACTATCTCTCCAGTCCCTCCAAAATAAATGTTAATTACTTTTTAAAAAATGGTAGGCAAGGAAAAAAAGCTGAAAGAGCTTCAGTACATGCTTTGCATGCTGAAATCCCAGGTTTGATTCCCAGCACCAGATAATCTCCAGAATATCACCAGAAGCAACCCCTGAGTCCCAAATTGGGAGTAGCAGTGTTCTAAACTTTGTCTCCCCACTGCCACCACAAAAAATTGTTTTTAGCACAGTGGGTAGGGTGTTTGCCTTGCAAGCGGCCAACATGGCCGACCCGAGGGTTGCTAAGGAGTTAACCCTGGCTCTATGCTCATGAATCACTCTGGGAGGGACTTTTGAAAACCGTATCAGATTCCTGGGATTGAACCCAGATTCAAAGTAAGTGCCCTGCTCACTGCTCTCATTCTGGTCTCTCTCCCTAATACATCCCTCCACCATTTTATTTAAACAGCTGTGGTCAACAAAGTTGTTCATGATGACTTGTTACATACATTCAATATTGCAACACCACCACTGTCACTTTTCCTGCACCATTCTCTCCATTTTCCCAAGCACCCCTCAAGACCTCTCCTGTAGCAGGCACACAATAATTTACTTTATACTTCTTGTTACCGCTAACTGATTAATGAAATGATCAAAAAAATATTTCAGTAAAAGAAAACTTTGTGAAAATTTCTCTATCTCACCTTGAGGACATTAAGTCCTTGTTTGAGGGTTTACTAAGCTGTTGCTGCAAGTTAAACCTTTTGTTAGTAAAGATTAGTTGGCTTCTACATTATCTTGCCATCCAATTTGATGTGCTACTACTGGGATGTTAGTATTGTAGTGTTTGGAGATGTCAAATAACCACGTGCTCCAGAGAAACCAGAATATCTAACTGGGCAGTCAGGCCCAAGATATGATATCTGTTAGGACGTCAGTGTGGCTGCACAGCCTTTGATAGGGCAGGATCTTGGCCCATTCCTCCAACCCAAAGATTCCCCCTGCCTCCACTGTCAAGATATCAGTCTGGACCAAGTATCTGAGAAATTTTTGTGGCTAGGTGATCTCTTTCGAGATTTATTTATGAGTCTCTGGAACAAGGCTGGTAGATAAGCTTATATGATGGTGGCAGTGAGTCTCTTTATCACTTTTAATACAAATGCAACTTTTCTTTTTTTTAGTAGAGAATATATAAATAAACATATTACATTTATAGAAGTTAAACTGTCTCAGAAAGATAATTTTAATAAATTATGCAATAAGGAATAAAACTTAAGATCTTTGTATTCATTTAAGTTGTCTAATATTACTGTGTGTAGGAGTCTGGTCTTTAAAATTTAAGATCAAACAACATCTACATTATCCAAATTTAAAAATCAGGTAAAGTAATGAAGAAGATACTGATCCCAGATAAATGGATATATTTATCCTTCTTCTTTTAACTCAGAGATATTAAGAGTTGGTTATGATATGGAGTATTTGTTTTATCCAAATAATATTTAAGAAACAAATGATAATCTTGATTAAAGAAAATCCTGTGTATATAGATAAGAAGCTCAGTGAATTATGAGTGATTAAGAGCCAGATTTATTCTTTAGATATCAAGAGCAGTAGAAATGATTGGCATGGTCTGGCAAATTCCACCTTTAAATCTGGAGAACTTGGATGGTATACTTGATAACTAATGGGAGTCTTGAATACTTTAGGAAGATAACTGAATAAAAAAAATAAAAGGTTTTAATTAACATGATGTGGCTAAAATTTCATCAATTTCTTTACTAATTGTACAAATATTTATTAAATACTATTTGCCAGACACTATTCTTGGGACAAAGTTCTGAACTAACCACCACAAAGTTCTTTTTTGATAGTGTGGGTGATGAACGCGGCTGGCGCCACACCCATTGATGCTAAAGGCTTACTAACTCCTGGCTCTGTACTTGGAAATCACTCCTGACAGATTCTGGAGACCATATGTGGCTAAGGGATTAAAACCACGTTGACTGAGTGCAAGGTAAAAGCCATACCAGCTGTATTATCATCCCAGCCTCTAATCAGGAAAAAATCCTTGCCCTTCAATAATTTCTATTTGGAATGTAAAAGACTTAAAAATAAATGAAAATTATTAATATGTCGAATACGTCCTGAGAAAAAATGTGCAGAGAGGGAGAACATGGAATGTGAGATGTGCACTTGGAATGTTAGGTAACTTAGATTTACATTTCCTGTAGAATCCAAGAACTCTCAACTTGAAAAACTAGCAGAAAAGTCTCCTGTGTAGGTAGCTTTGAGGTTTCTTGGAGAAGCTATTATAAATCTTTCCTGAATAAATGCAATTTCAAATTATGTCTTCCATGATCCTATTTAGGATATTCCTAATAAATATGTGCATAAATAACAAAATTATACAGCATACAAGGAGACAAGGAAATAAGGAAACAGAAGCAAAACACTGAGTGATGTTTCAAAGAATTACTAAGCTCTGTGATTAAAACCCAAGACTTCAAATGGAATAATTATGAAAAATTGGGGCTGGAGAGATAGCACAGTGGGTAAGACAACTTGGGTTGAATTTCCAGCACCCGATATAGTCCTTGGATTCTATAAGGAAACATTCCTGAGTACTAAGCCAGAAGTAACAAGTAATCCCCTATGTATGACACTTCTCCAAAAGATAATTATGAAAATAAAGATGCAATGTGGTGCAGAATAGTTATTTGTATAAAGTACTATGAAAATAAAATACAGTGTGGTACATTTACAGTATACGCAATGACCTCAGTTTGAGCCCTGGTTCCTCATGGTCCCTTGAACACTGCTGGGAGTGACTCCTAAACAATACTAGGTGTGGGCCCAACATGGCTATTTTTAAAATATTAAAATAAAAAAAATAAAATAACTGATAATAATATATATAAATGATCAATAAAATCTGAAAACAAATGAAAACAGTAGAAATCCCAAATAAGGAATAAATAATAAAATCATGAATGTTGTAATTTCATTAGAGCGTCCTATTATAGCATATCAGAGCAAGGAGATAATCTTCTCTCTAGCAGGCAACCATACAGTTAGTCAAAAAAAATCTGATCTTTTCATTGTTGTTACTATTACTGTGTTTGGCATATCGAATAAGTCACGGGGAGCTTGCCAGGCTCTGCCGTGCGGGCGAGATACTCTTGGTAGCTTGCCGGGCTCTCCGAGAGGGGCGGAGGAATCGAACTTGGGTCGGCCATGTTGGCTGCGTGCAAGGCAAACGCCCTACCGCTGTGCTATCATTAGGCTTAGAAAAAAGCATTTAACAAAACCAACAACATTTATAATAAGAATATCTAATAAAACTAAAAATAGAACACTCCTCATTCAATTGATAAAAGGTAGATTTGAAAAAGCCTATAGACTGAATACTCATTAATATCAGGACAAGAACATTTCACTTCATTGCTTCTGCTTTATGTTGTATTAGAGGTCTTTGAAAGAAATAAAGTCATAATATTTGAATAAGAGAAAGCAACATTTTGTTTGTTTGAAGATGACAAGGCCCTAAATTCAGATATCTTATATTTTATTATAACTACTAAGCAAGTTTATTAAGGTTGGATAAAAGATGAATTTACACAAATCAGTATAATGTAAATTTTTTCTATTTACTACCGAGAGTATTACGCCCGCATGGCAAAACCTGGCAAGCTACACGTGATGTATTCGATATGCCAAAAACAGTAACAACAAGTCTCACAATGGAGACGTTACTGATGCCCGCTCAAGCAAATTGATGAACAACAGGATAGTGCTTCAGTGCTACTAGCAATGATAGAAAATAAAATTTAAAAGATAATTTAATAAATATATATTAAATATTGTTATACTTAAACTATGGTACATCTACACTATGGAGTACTATGCAGCTGTTAGGAAAACATGAAGTCATAAAATTGGCTTATAAATGGATGGACATGGAAAGTATCATGCTGAGTGAATTACTTCAGAAGGAGAGGGACAGACAGAATGATTGCACTCATTTGTAGTATATATATATGTATATATAGCATATATACATATATATGTATACATATATGTACATATATATGTATCGTATGTAGCACTGCACTGTAGCACAGTCCTTCTGTTGTTCATCAATTTGCTCAAGTGGACACCAGTAACATCTCCATTTTGAGACTTGTTACTGCTTTTGGCACATCGAATATGCCACGGGGAGCTAGCGAGGCTCTGCTGTGCAGGCAGGTTACTCTCAGTAGCTTTCCGGGCTCTCTGAGAGAGATGGAGGAATCGAACATAGGTCAGCTGAGTGCAAGGCAAATGCCCTTACCCACTGTGCTATTGCTCCATATGCATATGTAGTATCTATCTATCTATCTATCTATCTATCTATCTATCTATCTGTCTGTCTATCTATCTATCTATATCTGTATAGATATATACTGTAAATTGAGACTAATATGCTGAAGGACAGTAGAACACGGGCCAGCAGGATTGGTCTACAGTTGGAAGTCTGCTTTATGTGCTAGGAGAGAAGGCAATTGGGATAGAGAAGGGACAATTATGACAAAGACAGTTGGAAAGGATCAAACATGAGAACCGTATTGTAAACTATAATGCCCATAATGGCCAAAAAGAGGAAAGGGGAGAGAGAGAGAGAGAAAAAGAGAGAGAGAGAGGAGTGTCTGCCAACAAGACAGACTGATTGGTGAAGGACTGGAAGGAAACTGGGGGCATTGGTGGTGGGAAATGTACACTAGTGAGGGATGGGTGATGATGGAACATTGTATGACTGAAACCAATCATGAACATCTTTGTAACTCTGTATCTTCCCGTGATTCTATAAAGAGTAATTAAGTAATTAGGAGTCTATTCAACAACGAGATATAAGACACAGTTAAAATGATAAAACTTGGATATTAGAATTTATAGATTTGGAGAGAAATTTTATTTCTATGGATCAAAGTCTCAGTATTAAGATGAAAGTAAAGTAAGTAAAGTAAAGGCCCTCCCGTTGATCGTCGATTTGCTCGAGCGGGCCCAGTAACGTCTCCATTGGAGACTTTGTTGTTACTGTGTCTGGCATATCGAATACTCTCGGTAGCTTGCCGGGCTCTCCGAGAGGGGCGGAGGAATCGAACTCGGGTCGACCATGTTGGCCGCGTGTAAGGCGAACGCCCTACCCGCTGTGCTAGATGAAAATTCCCTCCAAATTATTCTTAGCCAAGGAATTTTATAAAACTGATGCTAAATAAATACAGAAATGCAAAAATGTGTGACAACTAAAATTTTAAGAGATGAAAATGTTGGAGAACTAAAATTGCTGATTTTAAAAAGCAGTATAAAATCATGATGACCTATATGTGTGTATATGTATTTTTGTTTTATAAAAAATTACTTAATGGCTTCATTATCTCTTAGAGTGTTTGTAGATAAAGAATTCAGTTGAGATCTACTTCCAAGATAGCTTCCTCACATAATTGGTAAGTTACTAATGGATTAAATTATGGAAAGCCATATTTTATTCCCATATGTTCACTCTAATGACTGTATATAGCATCAGCAAGATACATAATATTGGTATAATTATTGGCATATAAGATCAACAAAACACATTTGAAGTCCTAAAATAAAACTTTGCAACATTATATGATCAATTGATCCAAAGACAATTCCTTGAGGAAAAGATAGTTCTTTAAAAAGGGGGGGGGGGGTACTGAGGGAACCATTCAGCTGGGAGGAGGTAGCACTGAATGGAGACAAAGTGTTAGATATGAAACCCTATCTAGCAGACTGGTGGGTGGGAAGCAAATGGGGAGAGGGTGGAGAGTGCACTGGGGAACAGAAGTGGACACCCTTAAAGAGATGAGTGTTGAAACATTGTTTGCCAATCACGAATAACTTTGTAACGTCATGGTGACCACATAAAAGTAATTAAATAATTGAGTAACCACATGTAGAAAGTAGACTTTAGATACTTATTTTAGGGAACTGCAGTGATAATACAGTGGGTAGGGCATTTTCCTGGTACATGGCCAACCCGAGTTGGAGCCCTGTTGTCTTCGAGGGTCTACTGAGCAAGGCAAGGAGTGATCTTCGAGCAGGAGTAAATCCTGAGCAGCATAGGGTATACTGCTTTTCCTGCCCTCTTCCTCCCCTCTCCCTCCCCTGACCCCCTTGCACTCACCATACATACATACATACATACACACACACACACACACACACACACACACACACACACACTAAATAAATAAAAATTTTAAAAAACCCAAAACAAAGGGATAGCACTTGGTAATACTACACAGGAAATGTGTAGTTGGGACAGGACCAGAACACCATAATCTGGAGCAGGAATCAGGGGACAGGATGAATAACTTTGTTCTTTGCTTAAGAGAATAACGTAGACACTGGAGAGGGACCAAGAACCCGCTACCTAAACTGTAGAATAAACTAACTCTACAAGCATCTGAAATTTTGTATGCAAATCCTTCATACAGCACTCAGGAACTCAAGAGTTTAGGAGTAAATCCATGTTTGCAGTAAGAAATAGTTTTACTTCTTTCTAATTTAGATAGTTTACATGTAAGTTTTCTTACCTTATTGCTCATTCTAGGAATAACAGCAATAATTTGAATAGTGGTGGAGAAAGTGGGTGTCTATGCCTTGTTTCTCGTCTTAGAGCGAAAGCTTTAGTTTTTTACCATTGTTTTTTCCATTGAGTAAAGGTAAAGGCCCTCCCGTTGTTCATCGATTTGCTCGAGCGGGCCCAGTAACGTCTCCACTGGAGACTTTGTTGTTACTGTGTTTGGCATATCGAATACGTCACGGGGAGCTTGCCAGGCTCTGCCGTGCGGCCGAGATACTCTCGGTAGCTTGCCGGGCTCTCCGAGAGGGGCGGAGGAATCGAACTCGGGTAGGCCATGTTGGCTGCGTGCAAGGCAAATGCCCTACCGCTGTGCTAAAAACATGTAAATATTTTGTCCTTTATTATTATTTCACAATTGCTCTATTATTTCTTAACTCTCTGTTCATGATAGATTTTCATTGCATTTCATTTAGGATCATTTCCAATTCTTTAAGTAGCAAGTTTTCCTGTGTTGCTGTTTCTTTTAATTTATTTTTCTCTTCCCTACAACTTTTATATTGTTTTTGTTTCTTTCCCTTTGGGTGGGGGGGGCTACACCTGGCAATGCCCAGGAGTTACTCCTGGTTTGCACTCAGGAATTACTCCTGTTGGTGCTCTGGGGACCATATGAGATTCCAGAGATAGAACTCAGGTCCTCTGCTTGCAAGACAAGTGCCCTACCCACTATGCTATTAGTCTGGACCATATTCTCTCAACTTTTATTCTAGAATAGTAGAGACTATCCTCAAGACTGTATGATCCTTTGTGGTTTGGTTCATACATTGAAAACTGGGATGTTCAGTAGGGAGTTCAGGAACCTAGACAGAGTTGTTTATAATGGAATAGTCTCATCTACTATTACTCTGGGTCATATTCTCTACAACTTTTATTCTAGAATAGTAGAGACTATCTTCAAGAATTGTTTACAGTGGAATGGTTTCAACTACTTAAACAGTCAGTGGGTGAGTCCTGATTAATATCTTTAGAGCAAGTAGGTTTTCCACTTGGGCTGGAGCAATAGCACAGCGGGTAGGGCATTTGCCTAGTATGCGACCGACCTGGGATCGATTCCTCCATCCCTCTCGGAGAGCCCAGCAAGCTACCGAGAGTATGCCACCTGCACAGCAGAGCCTGGCAAGCTCCCTATGGCATATTTGATATGCCAAAAACAGTAACAAGTCTTACAATGGAGATGTTACTGGTGCCCACTCGAGCAAATCGATGAACAATGGGAGGACAGTGCTAGAGTGCTACAGTGCAGGTTTTCCACTAAGTAAGTTTTTATTTATTTATTTATTTATTTATTTAATTCACTGTCCTCCCGTTGTTCATCGATTTGCTCAAGCGGGCCCAGTAACATCTCCATTGTGAGATTCCTTGTTACTGTGTTTGGCATATTGAATACTCTCGGCAACTTGCCAGGTTCTTTGAGAGGGGCAGAGGAATCGAACCTGGCTTGGCCAGCCTGGCTGCATGCAAGGCAAACGCCCTACCGCTGTGCTATTACTCCAACCCCCTTTATTATTATTATTTTATTATTATTTTTTTTAAATGTAGGAGTACTGGTATTTGTTCAGCCATTGATTAGGCTGTTTGAATTGAGCATGAACTCCACATTACTTTTTTTTTTTGTATTGAATCACCGTGAGATAGAGTTACAAAGCTTTTGTGTTTGAAATTCAACTGTACAATGATCGAACACCCATCCCTCCACCAGTGCACACTTTTCACCACCATGTTCCCAAAAGACCCCCCATCCCAGTCCTCAACCTGCCTCCATGGCAGGCAATTTCCCCAATACTCTCTCTCTACTCTTGGACATTATGTTTTGCTCAAATTTTCCCACCACCATTTAAGCCTGCCTGCCAGGGGCAGATGGTAGATCATTTATTGTTGATTGCTCATTTTGAATATCTTGGGTGCTGCAGCTGTGCACTTCTGGAATCCTAGATTGTTAATGGTTGGGTTCCAGAGACATTTCTGTATCCATTTTGGGATTCAGTTGGGTGTCTCTGAACCAGGGCCGTTGGTGCATTAAGATGGCTCCCAGAGGCACATTGTGGGTTTGACAGCCAGGCTGAAAAGCAGGTGGGGAGCCAGGGAGAGACAGCCCGGCACCTCTGCCATATGCTGCATGGAGATTTAGTCCTGTAACCTGCATACCTGGACCTTGCCATGGAAGCTCTTGGTCACCGGGATTCCATCTGGAATAGGTGGGGAGACTGCACGTGCTACTTCTGGAGTCCCCTGGTGAAATTGACTCAGTATGGGGCCCGGAGAGATCTCTGGCTTTGTAGTGTCTTCCGGGATATGCTGCTGTGTCTCTGGCTTTTGATCTCTTGGGAGATTTATTTATGGGTCTCTGAAGAAAGGCCAGTAAGAGAGTTTACAGGGTGCCACTGGAGTTCGTTTGTGGGAGTGACTGCCAGTGCTTCCATGTGTATTGGGAAAGGGGGAGGAATAGCCCACCCCAACTCCGTAAAAGCCTGAAGATTTCAGTCACAAAACCTGCATACCTGAATTTTCAGCAAATTATATCTTGTTGAGGTCTGTCCTGAGACAGTGGAGTCAGACTAGGGGTACAGAGGCGATTTTGGATTGTGGAAGCAAGCGGTTGCTGGGGGCTCTGCTTGGGCAGGCAAAGGCCAACCTGCCCCCTTTCGATTTACCCTAGTCTGTTCAGTCATGTGCTGGTCTGAGACTGTGGCTTTTTGTCTCTTTTGAGATTTATCTATGGTTCTCTGAGATAAGACCAATAAATGAGCTTATATAGCTGAGGTGGAGGTGGTTTGTGGCCATGGCTCCCACATACCTAATTTCTGGTCGTTTAATTTCTTGATGAACTTGGTCCCAACTTGCTGAGGTCTAGCCAAAGGCACAGTATCAATTTTGGGGTGTCAGGAAGCCTAAAGACATCATCAGGCTGCTGATGTATTTGCCTGGCAAGTACAGGTTTACCTGTTGGTGGCATCATATTTCATGAGTAAATTTTTAATCTAGAGGGTTTAATTTAATTTCCAGGATTCCTGAAGCCAATGAGACATAATGACTGACATTCCATATTTTATACCTTTCTTTCTCTCTCTTTCTTTCTCTCTCTTTCTCTTTCTTTCTTTCTTTCTTTCTTTCTTTCTTTCTTTCTCTTTCTTTCTTTCTGTCTGTCTTCCTTCCATCCTTCCTTCCTTCCTTCCTTGCTCTCTTTCTTTCTTTCTTTCTTTCTTTCTTTCTTTCCTTCTTTCTTTCTTTTTTCTCTTCTTGGATGCATGAACTCAAAACGACCTGTTCCTTCTACTCCCTACAATTGCTCTGTCATCTTTCTGGAGAATAATCCTTCAGTTTTGGACTATAATCAAAGACAATCATTAATCTTAGTAGGAAGAGAAAGAGAGAGAGAGAGAGAGAGAAGATTGGCTAACAACTTCTAAAGTTTTCAAACATTTATCCAGTTTTCACTCTCTTCACCACCACATGACCTTCACTTGCAGGAGAATTTTGAATCCCCAGAGCTGTATCATTTGGAGATGTGACATAAATAGCCTTTCTCCAGGACTTTTTATATTGCTATTAAGATTTGCCTTTATCAAATTTCTTAAATTGATAACATTGGTCCATATACTTCATGGTTTTAATTTTTCTGCTCTTTCTCTCTTCCAGTATATATATTTTTTGTGAGTTTAGAACTCTGAAAAATTACATTATGGGTTTCAGAAAAGAGATAACAAATCAAGTTTTCAGTTAGCCGTTTTTATTCATAGGTATGAATCATAAGTATTATAAGATCATAAGTATAATTCATAAGTATTATTTTTATGTAGAAAATTTTCTCAATTTAAATTAATAGATTTATTTTGTGCTCAGATACTTTCAGGACAAGGCTGAGGTTGATGATTTGTAAGGGCAGTTACCTATTTAAAGAATGATACTGTATTGTCAGCATAGTCATATGAAATTTTCTCTATGAAAAATATAAATTACATTTATTCTGATTTCAAAGCAAATGTTATTCTTTTCTTGAGAAAGCCAAATATAAGACACTCAGTAGATTTTTTTCTTCCTACATATTTTGTTCCTATTTGAGAGTAGATGTTTAATCACGGTTTGGTTGATCAGAAATTACAGCGTTACAAAAAATTAAGCATTTACATTTGCCATTTCTAGAAGTAGTGTCTAGTTCCAAAGCCCATAGACTTGTGTTTTACCTTCCTTATGACTGAATACCTACCTCAGCACTCTCTCAGAATTATGTTTTGTTATTAAGTGATATGGCAGAGTGATACAGCTCACAGAAAACAAGTGTTTTGCAAGCGATGTCAGAAGCCTTTGGGTCGTCTGTAAGTCTGTGTGAGGTTTTATTCAACTGAATCAAACTCAGCTGCCCAACTAGTCACCACTCAAGAGACAAGGGAATGGACAGTCTGTCTCTGATTTTACCTGCTCAATAATCCCCAAGATTAACAGTTTGTAACTCTACTTGTAGATTCTACTACCAGCGCTGGTGAAATTCACACTCATGATCAGAGCTGCTGCTGTGGTTAGTCTGATGGAAAAAGAAGCTAAATTCAGCTAACTCGGGGAAGTCCACGCCATCAGACATTCTTTCCTTTAGCTGTTGCCATTATTTATCCTGTAAATCTTCATTTCTGTTAATCAGGACACACACACTGGAGCAATGAACTCTTTTATTGGAATCAGCTGACATCAGTAGGACACTTTTCTGGCTTTTAATTACAGGATTTAAAGATGGGGTTTTCTGATTTTGCGTCACTATGTCACTTTTGTACCCCCCCTCTCAAATTTTCGTCCCAATCTAATTTCAGAAGAAATTGTGGCTTTCATTAACAACTGTGAAACGGGACATAAAGGATCACTTCTGAAATCGTTACTTCCAAATAAGAATTAAATGCACAAAAATGAAGACATTTCAGTTTCTGGAAGCAGATTATGTTTGTTGTACAAGAACAGATGTAACAAAGTAAACAAAATACTGGATGGCTTGACTCACTTCTGATGATATTGCTCAGAAATTATTTTTTGAGTGAGTATCAGTTTTGTCTTTAGGTTTATTTTATTTAGCACGTAATAATATATAGCAGTTCCTAGTGTCAAGGTCTGAGACTTAAAGTGTAAATTCATTTAATACGAATAACCTTATGAAATAACTATTAATTTTGTTCAAGTTATATGTGATTTTAAAAATGGGGCACAAAGTGTCGTGCCGGGTTTGCATGAACTTGGTAAGATCAGTCAAAGCCAAATAAAAGAGACGAACAAGAAGGTTTATTCTCCTTTCCCAACACTGCTCAGTGGGGTTGGATTTTAATAAATGTCTCAAAGACTATGATCACATTTATGCGTTAAAACTACATTCCAGCATGTTGATTATGAGTGTACAAGATTAACTGCAATCTGTAGTAAACAAAGTATTGCCCCATCTTGACGACATGAGAGGAGAACAAGATATGGCTGCAGTCATATGATCAAAGGGGACAAAATGATCTTTTTGCACTGTCAAGGCACACTTCCCAACAACTTGTCAGGGAACCCATCCAAGTGGTTGCTGGCAGAGTCCAGGGGCTAGCTAGGAGTTAGTGTCAGCACATGGTACAGAGTGAGCACAGATATCTGCCCACAAAGCTCAGGGACAAGCTTGGGACCTTAGTTTGGTCCAGCTGTGTATAGTACTTGGCTGAAGTTTTCTTTACCAATTCAACATTATAAAAGATACTACAAAGTGGGGTGTATCAAAAGAAGTTAGTTTTTGACAGCTTGCATAGTGGGCAAAACTTAGGGCTGAGACTCAATGCAAGTGATTCCCTGATCCGAAGTCTTCCTTTTCTAAAAAATTGAATCCATATCTTGTTAGCTGATTTCTATTTGTTGAAATTAAAAAAGGATAAAGAAAGGAATGAAAAAAGAGGCAAGAAAGTGAAGGAGAGAGGGGAGGAGAGATGGAATAAGAGAAAAGGAACAATAATCAGTCACTTCCATCGCTAACATCACAAACTGTGCTTATTACATTAAACACAATGCAGACAGCTTATGTACCATTTGACAATCCTTCCCACGTAATTTATATATGGTGTAAAGTAATATGCGTCTTTATTTGAAAGCAATCAAACTGTATATTCAAATATGCATTTGTTTTAAATAAAACTGTCACTATCACTGTCCTCCCATTGTTCATCGATTTGCTCAAGCCGGTCCAGTAACATTGTGAGAGATACTCTAGGTAGCTTGCCGGCCTCTCTGAGACGCGCGGAGGGGTCAGCCTGGTCAGCCGAGTGCAAGGTAGATGCTTTACCCGTTGTGCTATCGCTCCAACCCGCTGAAGATCTTTCATAAATAGGTTATGTTTGTGGAGATATAAAGATACTATATCATTTCAAAACATGTGCAGAAACTTCTCAATAACTAGTTAAGGAATAATATGCATATCAGAAAACAGGTTTCCATTTTATTGTATTTCTAAGAGTTTTTATTCTGTACTTAAATGATTGAATTTTAACTTTTGCAAAAATGGCCTAAATAGAGAGCTTCGGGAAATAACTCAATTGGTGGAATATATACTTTGATTGATTGATACCCTGAATTCCGTACTTGGTGAATATGACTCTCCCATCTAGTACTGGGGGTATAGCTGCAGTGTCCTGGAGCATTGCCAGGTGGTCTGCAGTGAACATTGTACCAAAGATTCTAGCACTGAATCTTGAGGTCTATATGATAAGGCTTTGCATCACTCAAAGTGCCTCCAGCCCCGAACTAAGTGTGGCTTTACAAAATGGGTTGGCATTACTTTATGTGCCTGTTTGTTCCTAGGCAAATACAACTATGCCATAATTTATAGACTATCTTACATATGTGGTTATTCCTTGTGTTATGAATTGGAGATGTATTTTAACTGTGTATATGTGGTGTGGGACATAGTCTGGAAGTTGATTTCAGGAACAATGGGACCAAAGAATGAACGTGTTTGTATAAAGAGATTAGAGTAAGTATAAAACAAGGGGCAAAAAGAAAAAAGTGTTTATGAAACTAAGCTAATGATTCAAAATGTCATATACAAACATTCACTCGTTTGTCTGATTTTGGTCCTCACTAGACTGATTTTATAACTTTAAACATCTATGCTTTGGGATATCATATAACATAAAGCAACAGACCTCTTGGACACTATACTGGAGACCTGCTCATAAAGCACAGCTCTATTTGTTTTTTTCAGTGCTTAAGTACACTGTTTCTTTATGTTGGTTTAAATTTTGTGTCTTGGCTCTATTAAAAGTATCTTGATGCAACACTTTCATATAAATATTCTTTCCCCAAATTTTTGTTTTGATTAGTTATTGTCTATGTTCAGATAATTCTAACCACATGGAACAAAACATTTCAACACTTTATTTATTTAGGATAATAGAGAAGCCCTTATTTTGTCGAAGCTGAAATTAAGAAGTATAACTACGTCAAGAAAGGGTTTACATTAGAGCAAAATGTTTTCCATCCTCTGCCTCAAAATGGGGAAAATCTGTTTTTTTTTTTTCATTGTGGTTCTTGTAATTTTTTTTTTTTTTGGCCATGCCTAGTGGTGCTCAGAGTTACTCCTGGCTCTGCATTCAGAAATTACTCATGGTAGGCTCAAAGGGCTCTTATAGGATGCAGGGGATCAAACCTGGGTAAACAGTGTGCTAGACAAATGTCATACTTCCTGTTCTTTTACTCTGACCCTGGGTCAGGTTTCTGAACACTTATAGTTTGATTCTTCTTCAAGTGCTTCCTGGACTACTCAAACCACCACAATACAAGTTCCATTAATAGACATGTTTAAAAACATAAATTTTATTCATGAGGTATCTCCAGTGTCTAGAAATGTAGTCACACCATAGGTTCTCAAATATATTTAGGAATAAATAAATGAAATAAAATCAGGGAAATCAAACTAATTTAAAAGGTCACAAATTTCAACCCCTTGAACTATTTAAGGATTAATCCTAAATTAAGGGATGATCTTTATAGTACTGTTTAGATATGGCAGTTCCTTAAGAAGATCTTGCTTTACAATGTGTGTGGAGTTTGAAAAAAGAAATTTTGGCTTGTTTAGAAGTTTTAGTGAAAATTCAATACTGTAACATTTTTAATCACTGTTGAAAGTAGTTTTAAATGCTTTAGATAATAGACATAAACTACTTTACCAATAAGTAAAAAGGCTAAATAAAACAAACTTCTATTAGAATGCAGGTGGAATGCTTCTTTCTATTAAATATGTAAGTGTTTCTTACTTTAAAAAGATTATTTTAATAAAAACAATCACAGTGTTGAAGCCAGACTGATAGTACAGGGATTAAGGCACTTGCCTTGCATGCAGCCTCACTCTCCAGTGCCACAGTTGGACTCCCAAGATCTGCCAGGAACAATTCCTGACACAGAGCTTGGAGTAAGCCCTGAATATAGTCAGTTGTATATTCAAAGCAAAAACTAAATAAATAAATATCAAACATTTTTAAAACTTTATGATTTCAAAATTTTGCGCTTACTATATTTATCCCAAGGATGAGCATCTTTTTTTTTCTAATTGAAACTGCAGAGATAACTACTACAAATCTAGAATGAAATCTCATTTATATTGAAATTTTATTTTTAACCCTCCTATTCAAAGTGTATCTTTAAATTCTGTTCGTAAAGTAGTCTATTTGCACAACTTGTCTGTCTTCTCATCAACATCCATGTTAGTTGACAGAATTGTTCAATCTATGTTTCCGTTCTCTATAGGAATATTCCAAACGTTTAGTCTTCTTTGTATAGCAAGCTCTGCTATAGTATCCAACCCAGAGAAATCATAACAATTCATGACCATTATCAAAGGAGAATTACCTTGGAATAAACTGACCGAAGGTGGTGGATATAATACAGACTTAGCTTGTGTGATGATCTTGGCAGGGCTCTTGTTTTATACATTGTCACCCCTGTTCCTTTCATTTGTACACTTCTCCCACTCTCTTGACTCATTCAATCTGTTGGTTTTTCTAATTCATATACTTTCCAATTTTTACCTACCAAATAAGTTTTCAGAATTCACACTACAGTGAACAGGCAAATTTTAGTGAATTTATTTCAAATGAACGAGTTGAGTTACTTAATGTAATAACTCAGGATTGATAGCAAATGTTGCTTTAAAACATGATCCTATGAAGTCTGAGAGTTAGTACAGGGGCACGGTCTTGCCTTGCATGTGGCTGGTCCTAGCTCAATACTTATGTATGTTCTCCAAATTACGTATGTTCTCCAAATACCATCAGGGATCATGCTTAAACACAGAGCCAGAAATAGCTGCTGAATATTTCTGGGTGTAGCCCAAATCCTGGTCCCTCCCACAAAGACATGAATACCATCTGATTTGTAAGTTTTCTTAAATTTGTCATTTTTTCAGCCTCAAATAAACATTTCATTACAGTGCACCTGCTTTCAGAAGATTATCTTTTCATGGCATGCCTTACTATTTTCTTAAGAAATATGTTGATGTAGAAATTTCCCTAAGACTAATTAAGGTATTACTTTTAAAGTAGAATGGGGCAAAACATTGTCTTTTCTGGCAGATCACTTAGTTTTTTCTCTGCAGAAAGTAGGTCAGAGAGATTCCCAAAGGTCAGGTCAACTTCCTTCACTGGAATATTTATCTCCCTAAATATTTTTATATTTTGTGGTTAAGTCTACTACATAAGGGAAATATTTTCAAATCAAAATATTGTTTATGCTAGCCAAAAAAATCAACTTAATAGCAGGTATAGGAATACCGTTTATAATTTTTCTGGTTTATAAACCAAATTATGATTTATTTCACTTCTTTATTGTTAGATTTTTCAAGAGAACAACTGAAAAATAGGATCTCATTTTATTAGGACTTGGGGATGTGGCTCTCAGTGATAGAGTTCCAGCCTTGCAGGTGAGATCAGGAATTTAATCCCTGATGTCACCCTATGTTCCTGAAAGCCATCCCAGAATCACTATCTCTATGATTTCTGGCTCCATAACTAGTTTGTGACCTGTTATACACTGCATCTGGTTATGTGAACACCAATTTGTGTGTTTGACCCAAGGACATTGAAATAGCAACAAAGAGAAGGAAAGAGGAACATCTTAAAAAATTAAAAATATTTCTTTAACTAACTGCTGATTGCTTGTGGTCATGGCCTGAATGAGCTAAAAGCGTTTATTTTCTAATGTTCTGGTAAGTCATATAAAAAACTTACAATTTGAAATAAATGTGATAGTGGTAATGTTCACCCTAATGTTTTTGTTGATATAAATTTGAAACACTTGGCTCTATGTTCAGTGGGATCATCCTTGGCATGACTCTGGATACTATATTGGATGTCAAGGATCAAACTTATGTACAAGGCAATCACTTTGCCTAACTGTATTATTTATTTAACACCTGTTAAAAACTTTCTGAGGTTCCTGGATGTGGGTATCTGACTGCTTTTCTCATCTTAAAATTTTATTTTTGGCTATTATTTCTTCAAGTGAAAATTCTGCACATTTCTTTTCTTTTTCTGAAATCCCCATGCTGTTTCTCTTGATTCTGTCCCAGATAGTTCTACGTCCTCTTCAGTAATCACTATTTTTTCTTCATTTTTATGGGCTTAAAAAAAAGATTTACACTGTTCATTGATTAGATTTTTGGCTTTCCCAAACTGATGATGAGTTGTCTATTGTATTCTTACATTCAGTTAATACATTCCTGTGGATGTGTGGTCTCCATTTAGACTTTTCTCAACCGTTGTCATTCTTGAAGATCTCTTCTGATTTCTATTCTCATTTCAGTGAGCATAATTAAGATTGTTGATTTGCAGTCTCCTCAGATAGCTTGCATAACTTTTGTATCTGAAGTTGTTTCTAGGATGCTGTCCTTATACATAAGTGTGGGTGAGGTACTCCTTCTTCATTATGTTTGGTAATCCATGGTATTCGACTTAGGGCCCAAAGGCTTTTGCTCAAGTTTATCTGAGCAGTGATCAGGACTCAAAATGGTAAGTACTTTGGGGGTTCTTGTACAGCAAGTTTGAAAGGATGTGGACATTGATCAGAACATTAAGGTTGCCAGCACCCAGCAGCTCTCAGACTTCTGTGGCCATATAGACCATATAGGGTGGTAGTGAGAGAATTTGTGCCAGGATAAGTTTCAGAGAAATCTGGGGTATCAGTTCTCTCTGGCAAACAGTTTGTTCCCTGAGGCTGGCAAGAGCCTACAGCAGCCAGAGAGGGCCCCTGATTAATTTATTATACTATGGAAAGTTCACAGCTCTAACTTAAGCCAGCTTTCTTGAAGTTAAATATGTACTGGATGGGAATGAATATGTCTCTCAAGAAAATGCAATCCTGCGGCCTGAACAATAGGACAGCTGGAAGGGCATTGACCTCACATGTAGCCAACCTGAGTTTAATTCCCTGCTTTCCATATGGTCCCCTGGGCACTGTCAATAGTGATTCCTGAGCAAAAAGCCTGGAGTAAGTCCTGAGCACAGTTGGGTATGGCTCAACAAAATAAAAAAGGAGGGTAAAAGAGGAAATTTGGACACTGGTGGGGGAAAGTTGACACTAGTGACAGATTGGTGTTGGAACATTGTATGCCTTACAGCTCGACTATGAATAATTTTGTAAATCATGGTGCTCTAATAAAATAAAATTTAAAAATAAGCAAATAAATTTGAATGCAGAAAAAATTTCAGTCTTTTGTCTAATTGTCTAAGTAAAACAAAAGATACAGTTTGAAGAACAAATTACATTTATATGAGTGTAAGCAATTAATCTTCAATTTCTAAGCTAATCATTCCTTAATTTATTTAACTTATAATAAGTTAAAGTTATTAATTTAAGTCTTTTAAAGCAAAAATTACCCAAGAATTGAGTCTAGAGCTTAGATTTAGAAATAAAAAGAAATAAAACTGCGTAGTATAGGAAATGACAATAAATAAAGCTTTGAAGTTTTAACACTAGTTCCCAGTCTATATCATATTTTCCAGTTATTGCTGATTATACTCTTTTTCAATTATATTCAGAAGCTATTTTCATTATTATGACTAGTAACCATTATAGCTTTAATTAAGTTTTTATATTTAAATGTTAATATTTACTTTTTTTTCATAATAGTACAGATTTCACTAAGTTTTCACAGATCCACATGGGGAATTAAGTAATACTAAATTATCTCATAATTCTCAGTAGAATTTTTGTTTCATGTTTAATTAATGCTGTTCGCTTATTTCAATTAAGTGCTTTAATTTTTTTTAACTGATGGTTATAGTTTAAACAAATAGAAGCATAGTACTTAAATGCCAAATTTATTGAATAGCCAGAGGGTAATATCTGAAGGATAATGTTAAGGTATCACAATGCTTCTTTCTATGTTTTTCCCAACATGTTTACTTAAGACAGACCAATACCAGTGAAAAGTGAAGATGAGTCATGGGAAACAATAACTTAAGAAGAGGCAGTAGAATGAGATTGACATTGTTAATTGTATTGGACAACCTATTATTCTTTAAAAATTGGAACCTTGAGCAATTCACTTTTCTCTTGGATCTACTTTCCTCAGTTACAAGATGATAACATGATTGACTCCCAAGATTCCTTTAAAGTTCCAACACTCCTAGAAAAAAACTCAGGAAATTTAATCTTAAAATTTGTTCTTTCCTCCCTTAATGACTCATTGCTTCAGTTATTTCATCACAATATAAGTGAAAATTGTCAAAATATGAGAACATGTTTTTTTCATGTTAAAGGTCAATCTGACAATACCAGGATCTGTTGTTCTCACCAATCCCTAAACAACCTCCTAAGCATTGCCTCACAATAACACAGGCTAACTCCTAGTATAAATCCATTTCTTTTTTTAAAATCACATTATTGATATACAGAGTGATTATATTTAAAGGACTATGATTAGTAATCAAAAGTATTATTTTTTTCTTTCGCAGACATGCATGTATATGTTGAAACTGGTTAGTACATGGTTTATAGTTCAGATCAAAGTGTAATGTTTTTCTGTTTCTTTTTTTTGTGGGGGAGACCATGTCCAACTGTACTCAGATCTCATTTCTATCTTTGAACTCAGTTATCATTTCTGGTGGATGTTGAGGACCATACTGGGTGCTAGAGATCAAACTTCAGTTGGATACTTCCAAGGCAAGCACCTTACCCACTATATTATCTCTTTGCCCTTCTAAACTACAGGTTTTGGTTTGTTTATTCTTATTCTTATTCTACCGAATGTAGCCTTCCCACACGGCAGAGTCTGGCAAACTCCCTGTGGCGTACCCAATATGCCAAATACCAGTAACAATGATGGGTCTCATTCTCCTAAAGAGCCTTGAATATAATCTCAGGGCTAGGATGAAGGAGACGTTACTGGGGCCTGCTCGAGGCAATCGACGATTGTGATTCTTATTTTCATATGGGAGAGCCTAAGAGTGATGTTTTCCAGTGCCAATAGGTACTCAATACGTACTCAATAAGGTAAACCCAATAATTCAGTTAGACAACATCAGTTTCCTGATCATAAAAGTAAATTATTTTTATCTTCACCTTCATCCATGTCTTCATCATCATTAGTATCTTCCACTACTCAAAGAGGAGTATAAAGTTGGAATATCGAAGCACAACAAGAAAGTATCACTTCTGAAAGAATGTTCATTGGTCAAGACTTGGTGACTTGATGATTTAAAAATTATACATATATATTTTATTAAGATGAGGTAAGAATTACAAAAAGTATTCTGTTTAAAACAAAAGAAAGAAACTAAAGTTCTAATTTTTGCTTTTGTGCCACTGACTCATTAATTTCAACTTTCATCTGCTGTCCACACAAGAGTTTTAGTTAACAGACCACAGTGAGAAAAATGCTTCATGTCTGAGTGCTGGAGAACTTCTGAGTCCCTTTTATCAATATTTTCTTTGAACTCCTAAGAAGATAAAAACTTTATAAATATTTAGTGTTATCGTACCTTAGTGAAAGAAGACAGGAAAATTATGCTACTCGCACATTTTAAGTAAGAAATAACCAATTTCAAACAATTCTTGTTCATACTAAGTGACTTGTATTGGCTTGTTAGAGTCCCTTGGGCTTTAAGTTTTCTTTCCTGCCCCCCAACCATCCCCACAGTTGACAAATGTAGAAATATAAATAAAAGTTCTCAGCAGAAAGCGTTTAAAGTAAGGAAGCCCAGCATGGGTGCAGTCACACTGGCTGATAGCAAGCTGTGTAATAAAATGAATGAGGGTTCAAAATAAGCATTCCATTTAAAAGTCCTGATTGAAAAGTGTGAGGAAATGATTCATTTTCAGAATGAGTAATATGGTTGCATGCTCCAAAAATAAATAAGAAATGACTGAATCTCAGGACTTGTCCATTCTATTTGGGTTTTGGATATAGATGGAGAGAGAAAAACCCTCAAAACAGTGAAACTGGAAATGCTTAGAGTTATTCTGTCTAGTTCAAATAGAGTTATGTAAAATTAATTTTCTTTTTCGACTTTTGTACTCAAATTCTTGACCAATAGGCTGTTCCTGAAAAGTTTTAGTGAAAGTTTTCTTTTGAAGAAAGATAAGGGGGGGATGACATTTTATAAATGCACACAAGAATAATTTTTAGATGATTGAATTTCAGCTGATTTTTAAAAAAGTTTACTTTCTTATTTACACTTTTCTGCATTTCTGTGTATATGACTTATGCCTTTAAAGAGCAAATATCATTTTTACAATAAAAAATAAAAATGAAATCCTTTCCCACTTCTATATGATGTTCATAATATAAATCCACAGCTCACATTTGGAATATGCCTGAGATTACCTGAGATTTTAATTGCTCTAAACATTCTTCCTACTTTCCTTATAAGTTTAAGACAAGCAGATAGAATGATTTTAAACTGGAAAGTTGAGTTCTCTATGCAATTGAATTGGGAGGTGATTTTGATTGTAGAAACTCACATAAAGTATGATTAAGCTTATGAAGCATATTTGGATAAAATTTTCTCTTGTCTGTATTTTACTGGAACAATTCAAGCCAAAGCAGAGTTGATCCCAAATCTGAATTATTGCCAATATTGTCCTGTTAGCTGATACAATCTCAAGATAATTTTATTTAGTTTTAATAATTTTGAACACTTAGTGTGCTTTAGATGCAACACCAGCAGCAAACATTTAAAAGACAACTTCCTACTTAATGATCTTAATTAAATAACAACAACAAAAAGAGACTTTCTCTTTTCCAGTCTTCATACATGGTCTCTCCCCATTTTCTTCCCTCTCTCCCTTCTTTCCTTCCTACTTTTCTCTTATTATTTCTTATTTATTTGTTGCTATTGTTACTCCCAGAGGTGCTTCATAATTATTCACTGCTTGGTGCTTGGGAAGTTCCCTCAGCAGTGTTCAGGGTAACCTACAATGCGGGGGGTCAAATCCAGGACCCCTCCCCCCCCCCCCCCCCCCCCCCGCCACATGCAACGCATGTGCTTAATCCTTTGAGCCATCTACCTGACCCTTCTTTTTAACTTTACCTTGATAGCAATGCCAGACAAGACATTCATTCCTATTTAATGCTAGCTTGGGGAGTGGCTCCACTACCCCAGTCTAGCTTTATTCAGATAATTCTTTCTTTTTTTAATTTTATTGAATCACCATTGGCTGGAGCGATAGCATAGTGGGTAAGGCGTTTGCCTTGCAATCGGCAATATGGCCGACCCGAGTTCAATTCCTCCGCCCCTCTCGGAGAGCCCGGCAAGCTACCGAGAGTGTCTCGCCCGCACGACAAAGCCTGGCAAGCTCCCCGTGACGTATTCAATATGCCAAACACAGTAACAACAAGTCTCATGAGGGAGATGTTACTGGGCCCACTTGAGCAAATCGATGAATAATGGGAGGACCGTGACCGTGATCATTGAATCACCATGAGAAAGTTACAGCCTTTCATGTTTGGGTTACAATCACACAATGATCAAACACCCATCCCTCCACCAGTGCACATTCCCCACCACCAATGTCCCCAGTATACCCACCTTTCCCTGCCCTCCCCCTGCCTCCATGGCAGACTTTACTTCCAGGAGAATGTGGAAATACATCGATGCACTTTTCCTACAAAAATTTATTAGTATCTATTACATGCTGATCACTATTCTTAATAATGTGGTTAAAAACAAGGAACTAAGAGCAACTCCTACAAAGGCTACTGGGGGAAAGCTAGTGAAGAAAGTGATGCTAAAATTTTGAGTGCCATTATGAGGTTAGGAGGGAATATTCTGTGGGCAATGCTATGGAGAGATAGGTGTTATGTGATTGCAGTAGGGGAAAAAAGGCAGAACATATTCCAAAGAACAAAGGGAGAGTAATGGAAGACATGGCAGAGTGAATATCTCAAAGGGCGCATGATGTAAACTAGCAGGACATTCTTAAGATTCTAGGAGTAGTTTGTTTGTGTCGGAGAGAGCAACGGTAAAAGAAGTTGGGGGTGACAGAAAATCGTGACAAATCAGTAAATATGGGTCAGATTCTAGTTGTGAATTGTGGATTCGTATTTTTAAAAAGACTATGAAATGGCATGTATTTGAGGTTCTGGATTCCTCTTTGCTAAGACTCTAAGTAGCATTGTTCTCTCATTGTTCATTGATTTGCCCGAGCGGGCACCATTAACGTCTCCATTGTGACACTTATTACTGTTTTTCGCATATCTAATATGCCACAGGGAGCTTGCCGGGCTCTGCCGTGCTGGCAGAATACTCTTGGTAGCATGCCAGGCTCTCCAAGAGAAACAGAGGAATCAAACCCGGGTTGGCTATGTTCAAGGCAAACACTTTACTCGCTGTGCTATCGCTCCAGCCCAAGACTCCAAGTTGGGTGAGAAATGTCAGAAAGTCTTTGAACATTCTGGAGTAACTTAATCCTGAAATCCCTGTCCAGTGTGATGAAAGTGGTTCGCCTGTTTCTACTCTTATCGATCTCCAAGTAAACTCTTTGGTTCTTTTCTCACGCCTGGACTTCTTTTCATGGCTAGAATAGCAGTTGAGCAAGTCGTTGATGCTTGTGGAAACTGTCTTTTAAGATTGCTGTCCTTGTTAGCGCTACCCTGATATCTGCTCAGGGGGTCCTGTGCTCACTGATGGATCCTGTTCTCCATCAGTTTTCTGAAGGTTTTACGGGATCTTTTATTACTTGTTTCTTCCCAGGATTTAACAGGATGGTGCCTGCGAGGACCACGAATGGCTCACGCTTGAACGTGGTTTAATTATCACAAATTGCAACACCAGCACCAACAGCCTTCTCTGGTGCTGGTGTGTTGTTGATCTAGATGATTCTTTTCTTGGACTGATTCCTTCTCTGGCATGTCTGAACTCCCTGGTAAGCAGATCCTTGAAGGCTGCTTCAGATATGGTGGCAGGCCCAGATCCTAGGGATAACTATTTTAATGATACTTGAAAAAGTTGTGGGAAAGGACATAAGAAGAGAAAATAGAAAGAAGCAAGAAGGCTGAACCACCATGAAAAGAGAATAACAAGTATAGGTGGCTATTGGGTCGCTTTAAAATCAAGAATATGTATTGCAAGCCATAATACCCCAAAGTAGCGAAAGATTATGAGGAATCATGTCTGCCATGGAGGCAGGGGGAGGGTGGGAAAGGGGGGTATACAGGGGATATTGGTGGTGGGGAATGTGCACTGGTGGAGGGATGGGTGTTTGATCATTTTGTGATTGTAACCCAAACATGAATGCTTGCAACTATCTCATGGTTATTCAATAAAATTTTTAAAAATTAAAAAAAAATCAAGAATAATTAGTACATTTTTGCACTATTTTTCTAAACTAATTTTTCCCCATGTACAGTCTCTCTTATTTGTTTTTTCTAGTTTGCATTATTTATATTTTTGCAAGCTTCCTTAGAATTTTTTTGAACCGTGGCAGAATATTACAGATGAGAAAATAAGAAAGTAATTCACCGTGGCCACACTCCGTAATGAGCATTCTGTAAACAGGAAAGATTCATGGGTCAAAGAGAGAAGCCAAATACTTCTTTTGATAAACACGCCTGTGCCCAGAATGTGAAACAGCAGGAAAAGAGGATTTCAAATTAAAATCTAACTCTCAAATGACCCCTGAGTCTTGACCTGTTCCGCCGATGGCAAAGTAGTTTGGCAGGATTTGTCCGCTCAGCAGCAAAGCGAACCCAAACCAACCAGGCAGAAGGCACGCACCAGGGGGCCAGTTCCAGACTTCAGAAGATTTCCCAGACTGGGGACCCCCGCCATCTCCGCGGGGCGGGGAAGGGGAGCAAAAGGCGCTGGAGGAGATGAACTGTGTCTCTCTAGGTCACTCCGCAGAGTTAGGAAGGTCTCTGGGTATCGTGGCTGCAGAAAACCAAACCTCGAGTGATTGATGTAAAAACAGTTATCCCGGTCGGAACTTCCTCGCTATGACCTGCCCCTCACCTCGGGATGGTCCCTTTGCGCTTCAGTTCCTCCCCTCCCCTGCTGAGCTACGCTTGCCATTCCTGTGCAGTTTCTCATTCCTTCACCCGGAGTCCGTCCCCCTGAACATCCCCTAGGGGCCCCCAAGTGCCCTACAAGTTTGCAGCTCCTCTGAGCTCGCCGCACTCTTGTTCCTTTCGCTTCTGCGGGCTCCTTCTCCTTCCGAGACTCCGCCGGGGAACCCCAGCAGCCCGCTCGGAGGCCCCCCTGAGCCCGGGACCCCGGGAACTCGGGGAGAGGGTGCGGGTAGCAGGTGGCGGGGCGCGCCGGGCGGGCCCCGGCGGGCGGGCGGGGCGGGCAGCGGGCGGGCGGGCGCGGGGCGGTCCCAGACCTCCCGCTCGCCTCCTCCCCGCGCGGTCAGTCGGAGCCCAGGTGGCAGCGGGGCGGCCCGGAGCGCCCGAGGATGCTCGGCTGGGCGCTGGTCCTGCTCTGGGGGCTGCTCCCCGCGGGGGGCTCGGCGGACGCCCTGCCGCACCGCAGCGCGCTCGACGCCGACGGCCGCTACTGGCTGAGCTGGGGCCCGCGCGGCAGCCGCCTCGCCTTCCGTCTCGAGGTGCGCACGACCGGCTACGTGGGCTTGGGCTTCTCGCCCACCGGGGGCATGGCCGCGGCTGACATCGTGCTGGGCGGGGTGGCCCACGGGCAGCCCTACCTGCAGGTAAGCGTGCCCCCCATCTCTCGCGCAACCCCCCTAATCCCCCCAATCCCCAGCCTCCGCGGGCGCACAGCCCGGTCCCCGCGTCCTCGCGCAAGGGCTGAACAGTCCCGCTCCCCTTCCCTTGGCCATCAGTTTCTGCACCCCTGAGCCCAAAGCGCCCAAAGCTGGGCTCCCCGAGTCCTCTTCACCCCAGAGTCCCAAAGAAGTGGAGCTCCGGGGGACCCTCCTCCTCTTTTCCCGCGCAGGTTGGGAGACTTTATTGTGCCTCAGTCCCTGTTTACAGGACCTGTCTGTTTACCCCCAATCCCACCTCTCTAACACACACACACACACACACACACACACACACACACACACACACACACACACCTGGCACCGACCTGTCGTCTCCCTTCATCCCTTAATGATACAAGAGAGGGGATGTGGCTTTGCCTGCGATCAGGGTTGGAAGGTCACAAAGCTCTTGGCTCTTACTGCGCTTAGTGTCAGACATCTCAGAATTTGACCCTTCATGGGTTTTTTGAGACACCCGTGTGAGGCCGGAGTGTCAGCAGCCCCATCTCCAAGAGAGGAACGAAAAGTTCCCCAAATCTGATTAGGAGTCACATTTAGATTTCCACAGAGCCTACAGTCCCCAGGCAAAGTCCCTCTTAAGTGTGAAAGTTGTTACCTACTTGATTCAAGAACAGGTATTTTGACAGCTGCTGCTTAGCCATACAGATGTGGCCTGTTTATAGAGATCTTTGTGAGAAAAGAAGTAATTGGGAACTGACCAGGATGGTTTGGTGGTTAAGTTTTCTGGACATTGATGCTTGTTTGACCTTGACCAGTATGGAAACCTTCCCTGTGACATAAGATCATGGTGAATGTATATTCTTTGTGACTTAACCCAAGTTCTTCCAAGTGAAAGATTCATTCAGATGAAAACTATTAGTATTGGCCTGATGCTATGGCTCTGATGATTCCAAAACTTTGAACCCGGTGAGTTCAAATTGCCTTTCTCAGTAATTTCATTCTTCACTTCTAAGTTGGAGTTCCATAAAGCTCTGACTGAGGTGCTATCAGATTTGGACCCACATTCTGGCACTGTGCTATGAATTTTGGCTATAAATAAAGAAAATCACAGCAATAAAAACTTCAAAACCACTCCAGTGTCGTTCCCCTCCCCCATAAATTAATTCTTTCCTCCCCAAATATGTGCTCTGAAAACTCCAATAAAATGAAGTTTTATGAGGATGATTTTACTCTGTTGAAATCACTGATGTATAAATTTTCTTCTGCTGTAGCATCTTAAATGTCAGATTTGTAAACCAAAAATATGGCCCCAAATCAGGCCTAACTAGCTGAATAATTTAATTCTCCTTTGATATGAAGTTGATAGTGCCTTATTTGTGTACCTATTTGGTCTAATTTTTGCTTATTTGTTTTAGGGTGGGGAAGACAATATGTTTCTTAGCTATCCTTGCGTTATTTCGTTGAAGGGGGAAGGAATTAACATACTGTGGGACATCATATAATAGGACATAGTTATAAAATGACTTTATAGTGTTTTTTTACAGAAGAGTCACATTTCTAGAGAGCCCTGGCAATTTTATAGGAAATAAAACATCAGTAATAGAATCCTGTTTCAGCTGTCAGAGTGACCCACCACAGACAGACTGTTAAAACTACAATGTTTTCATGCTGCTGGTAATTCTTCATAAAGATTGCATGAAAGTATATTAAGTGGCTTTAAAATAGTTTTTAAACAATTGAACTTTTCCTGAAGTAATTCATGAATACACACCGTTATGATATAAACCTTTGAAATGGATACTTTCCTAGCATACCTAAGCAGGAGGTAGGCATTTATTCTCTAGTTTGTTTCCTAAGAAAATGAGATGTATTTTCACATAGAAAGATTAATTTTTTCCATAGTTAACTGACACTCCATTTCCTTAAATATTCCATTCTTTTTTGAACATACAAAACACAAAATTATGGTGACAGTTAAGTGGGAAGACTACTTAAAAAAACCTCTTTAATAAGAGGAAGACTAAACATGAAAAATATAAAAGAAGTATCAGTAACAACTAGGTCATCCAGTTTAGGGGATTATGTTTGCCAACACTTAAAATTGTCTCACTAGAAACAATTTGAGATTTTTTATACTGTGATATAGATACCTTAAATAACTACCAAAATCTAAATAGAATTCTTAATCCTAGTGCATGTTATTCTGTCCATAGATTGAATTTCTGGCAATTTTACTTAGCATCAAAGGTCACATGAAACAAACAAAAAAATCATTCGCATTCGGGTCCTCCAAGGCCTCGCAGTAGCTTCTGATAATTGAAAATGGCAGCAGTCATCCCAGACACCCATCCTGATGACTTTTATTTCAAGTGATTTATTTTATCCCTTCTTAATTTTGAAAAGTTATACTTTAAGTCATATTTTGTCCTTAAATTATTTTAACTTTCTCACCTACCTACCTTAAACTTTTTTCCAGTGGGATGTTATCCCCTGGTTAACTATATAAGAATATATTATAAGCAACCATGTAGAGAATTATTGACTAAACAAATATAAATCTGGATGCCTGAAAATGGCCAGGTACCAAATGCTCAAGAATAATGAGGTTTAACTAGAGCAGGCCGGAATAATGCTTCAGAAAGTAGAGGATACTACAAAAACCAGAATTCTCATGAACAAATTATTGTGAAATTAGAATGCAAATCAGATAATACCAGATCTTTTACTTATTTTTTTTTGTTGAGGGAAGACTGAAACTTAGATTTGTGCGTGTTAAAATTTCTGACTCACATTTATATAAAGCACTCTGAAGAACATACAATAAATCATATGAATGCATACAAAGTTGAGATATACTCATGAACAACTTAATCTGGGAACAAAGGGAAGGGTAAGGTTAATAAAGAATCAACCCACATTATGAAAATCCAAGACAGTCAGAGAGGTAACTCTCATTTCTTTTCAGGTGAGATTTATTTTATGTCAAGAAATGTGCCTGGAGTCAGTGGGTAACTTGCCTATTCTGTTACCTATTGTTGTGTAACAATTTTACCTATTACCTGTAGTTGTGTAACAAACCACCTTAAAGCATGTAAGATGAACACAATCCAACACTCCCTTTGTTCACAAACATGCAATATGAGAAGCCTTAGAGGAGAGTTAGCTCTATTCTACTTGGTATCAACTCAGAGCTGGGTGGATGGAATCATCTGAAGGCTTTCTGTCTCACTTGTGTGGAGCTGGTGTTGGTTATTGGCCGGGACCTCAGCTGGTTCAGAGGTGACACTGGAGTCTCACTAGGCAGTTGCTTTCTTCTTGAGAACTGGGTGCTTGAGTCTCAAGAGTAAATATTCTCAGAAGTCAGTTGGAATAATTGGCAACCTTTATAATAGCAGTACACAGTAACAAGTCTCATGATGGAGACGTTACTGGGCCCGCTCAAGCAAATTGATGAACAACAGGAGGACTGTGGTTTTCTTATAATAGCATTTGAATCATATAGTGTGTCTCCTTTCGTAACCACAGTCCTACTGTATTCAACAGAGCCTCAACACATATCATATGGAAAATACATTTTACCATGCCCATGCTTGCTGGCTTGCCGTCCGTTTCCTACTACCTACCAATTTTGAGCACCTGTTTTCATGTATTCACTCTCTCCACATAGTTGAGATTGGGAAACAAACGAAATCACACACAAATCGTCCTGTTATTCGTCGATTGCCTTGAGCAGGCCCCAGTAACGTCTCCTTCATCCTAGCCCTGAGATTATATTCAAGGCTCTTTAGGAGAATGAGACCCATCATTGTTACTGGTATTTGGCATATTGGGTATGCCACGGGGAGTTTGCCAGACTCTGCCGTGTGGGCAGGCTACATTCGGTAACCTGCCAGTTTGTCCAAAGTAGGAATGAGAGAATAAGATGTCATAATAAGATGTTCGCGGCCGTGCGGTTCCGGGAGCTGGTTTTTATAGTCTCTGAGTCTTGGCCACTGATGGGATTACACGGCGCCAGGGGGCCAGTTGGTGGCTGTGACCCCCGCCTACTGGAATTTGGAGGATCTGGGTGGAGGATGCTTGGCCCAAATCCGAGTAGGCTTGGAGATCTCGGCCCCGGAACCCGCGTGAGTTTGTCCCTCTGCCAGTACCTTCATGTGTGCGGAGAGTGGTCTCAGCATGGTGGTGGCTGGTCCTGGAGGTCTTTGGATGCTGGAGCCCTGGTCGGGGCGGGGAGGAAAGCTCAACCCGCTCCCCTCTAAGGGGCCCTGGCGAGGACAGCCAGGCATGGGGACAGGAGATTGGGAAACATTTTCACTTATTCATTTCCCCTCACTTTACACACGTATATATGCATATGCATGCACACACATTCACAGAACAAACCCACACACAATACACACTCCCTATTCTGAAATTTCTCCACTCTCCAAATTTCCATACTCTTTCCACTCCTTCACCATAGGAGGAGTTCTGAATTTCTGTGACCCATACTATTCAATGGTTGCCAATCATTAATTTAGGGTTACCTGGTTAGGACTAATAATAATAATCACTGTCACTGTCCTCCCGTTGATCATCAATTTGCTCGAGCGGGCCCAGTAACATTGTGAGACTTGTTACTGTGTTTGGCATATCGAATACATCACGGGTAGCTTGCCAGGCTTTGCTGTGCTGGCGAGATACTCTTGGTAGCTTGCCGGGCTCTCTGAGAGGGGTGGAGAAATTGAACTCGGGTCGGCAGTGTCGGCCTGCAGGCCTGCATGCAAGGCAAATGCCCTACCTGCTGTGCTATTGCTCCAGCCCAATAATAATAATAATAATACCTACTAGTACTACCTCCAGAGGGCAGTGTGTCATTTGCTTATAGACACATGTGAAAAATGAGATGTTGAGTCTTATTACCTCAAGAATAGACTTAGTCTTGTTTCTATTATTTTTGCTTGTTTATTTGCTATACCTATTGGTTCTCTGAAGCCTTTCTCAGTTGTGTTTGGGAAACCATGTAGTGTCAAACAAAGCCCAGTGATGTGCGTGCAAAGCATTCCCTCCAGTCCATGAGTGCATAGAGCTATCTCCTCAGTCCCAACTTAAACACAATTTAGACTATTCCCAGAGATGAAAAATTCAGGAATTTTCTGCTCATCCTGCTCATTTTGTACCTCTCTGTCTTGTCTGGAGATTGCAAATGACTTATAATCTGGTGTGATCAAAATGGGAAAGAAAAGAGTTGGGGAAGTGAAATCCATTGTCCTATAAAAAAATCTATGGGATGAATTGTTGCAGAATGGTTTACACCTGGGTAAATGTTACTCTGGGATGCTGTTGCCACCGTTTTTCTATAATATCTTTCACAGAAGTGCCAAGACTTGGATGGGAAGATGCCTTTCCTCTTGTCTTAATTTTTGAAAACTCCTCTATTTTGTCCCAGTGAATTAACTCAACTCTCACTTTCCTGATGGATTCGTGTCCTTTCCTTGTACTTTGCCCCTTTTTGACACAGAGCAATCCCACCCCCACCAGGCCACTTAGCAACTGTGAGTCCCTATTTGAGGCAAGTAATCCGGGTTGATGAATGCCTAGTTTGTGTGAGTTAAAGAAGAGAGCACCATTGTCGGATGTGCCTGTTGAATTTGCACAAAAATTGATTCACTCTTCCTTTGGGGGCATAAATCGCCAGTGAATGGAGGCTGAAACATATGTCATCATTTGTTACAGCCTTGCTTGTTGGCTCTCTCAAAAACTGAAGCCTTTCTGTGATGAAAAGTAAGTCTTTAGCAGCAGGGTAATTGCTGCTGAGCTGCTCGCTGAGGAAGTGCTTGGAACTGATTTGAAATCACAGAAAACAGCGAGTATTCTTTGTGGTTAACGATGTGCTTCTTTAAAGTGCACCCCAGCTAAGGGCAACAAAGAAATGTTTGGAAAGCAAATTGAAAAGCTGTAAGGGAAAGATGAAGAGAGTGTGCAACTCTGACACAGCTTATCTGGGGCTTTATTAAGATATATTTATAAAACTTTAGATTATATCTTCTTAATTTCCAGCTGAGGAAGGGATCTCCCCCAGGTTCATGCTTTGTGCATTAGTAAATAAAGACACATGTGCCAGTGCAATGTATGAACACACGATGAAACCCTTCAGCTGTGTGGTTCTCTCTGGCAGGGTAGTTGATTTCACAATGCCACCCTGAGGAAGTGGGCAGACCCTAGTACCAAGGGAACAATGCACCTGAATTTACAAACAGTTCAAGCCTTCAGGCAACCAACGGTACATTTCTGGGTGCATGCAAGGCACAGCAAGAGTCCATTTCAAAGAAAGTGAATGTTGGTTTATTGATTCATCATTCGTAATAAAGCTCTATTAAAATTAAGTTGTTGGCAAAAGAGATGAGTGATTGTGCCACATCATGTTTTTGGAAAAACTTGATTCGTGTGTTAAAAAGAAACCATAAAACCTGTGCACACGAATGTTTCACAATACTGTTTACGATAACTTTTATTTTATTTTATTTTAATTTTTATTAGTGAAACACCATGAAGTACAGTTGTAGACTTACAAGTTTTTGTGCTTGGGTTTCAGTTATACAATGATCAAGTACCCTTCTCTCCATTTATGATAACTTTTTAAAAAGTAACTAGCACAGAACTTTCGAACAGAAAGTTATTTTCCCAAAAAACTTCCTTTCAATTTATATCTTTCCAACTTGTCAAATTCTAGAATAAAATGCTGCTCATAAAGGCTCCCTATAGTCCCCAAACCAAACCAAGGATTTTGCAAAAATAATTTCACAGAGCTTATTTTCACTCACTTATATTTGGAATTATATAAGTTCTATACAGATGATACAAATGATGCTTAGATCAAATTTAAGTTGCTGTTGATATTTCTTATTGATCTAATGTAGCCAAAATTTTTGGTAAACTCTTTAAACAAATTTTACTTTTATGTGTTAAATGTTGGCATTTTGTGCTTTTACTTGGTGCTCTTAGAATCTAAGTGGGAGATTGCTCAAGGGAAATTGGGTGCTAGAGCCCCAGATTGGAGCACTGCTACTGACAGCCTGAATAATGAATAGGCCTCTCACCTCCAACACCATGAAATGGGACCCAAAACAAATTAAAAATATAAAGAGCTCAGAGTTCACTTGATTACCCTCAAATTTCCTAGTCTGCCCACTCTTCAATTTGTTTATTGGAGAAAATAAAGGGGCGAAAGCTGATTCGTAGCTTTTATTAATCACTTTTTTAGAAGCCATCTAAACAGCAGCCTACAATTACTTCCTCTTGTGTTTCTGCAAGATAAGAGGTAGCTTACCTAAAAATATGGGCTAATATTTTCTTCCTGAATAGTGGAAGAACATATATAAAATAATACAATTTTAGATTGATTTATAATACTTTAAAAATTGATATTTACTAAAATGCATTCTAAATAAATAAAATAATCTCTTATAACTTTTGTTCTCCTATCCATGTTTAGGTAGACATTTTTATGTTATATTTAATTTATGGAATCCTTAACATACATCATCTATTGCAACAAGTTCTTAAGGTGTGTTGTCTCATGTAATGATCACTATAGTCGAATGAGGACTACTAGGCAGGTGTGGTACCAAGTCACACAGCATGGGAATCCTTTGTGACTTTAACATCACTGTTCTACTCCTCTTCTAATAGAGAATATTACAATATTTCTTCCTTTCTTCAACCATTATTTATTGAGTGTTTATTGACCAGTATTCCATGTGGAGGAAAGAGTATCAAATGCAATGAGAACAATTTTATTGGTAACTGATAAAATTAGTTGACATTTTGGTCAGGGAAGATACAAAAAAGTGTCAGAAGTTCTGTGTGCAGAGGTAGTACATGTGCCTTGCATCTGCCAAATCCTGAGTTCGATGCCGGCCTGTATCACCTGGTCAGGTGAAGCCCTGCTAGGGATGAGTCCTATAAAAATAACAAAGTTGGTTGATGTGATAAGGGGCAACTGGGTGCCTATATCAGATTAGGATATCATAATCAAAACATGAAGGAAAGCAAGCATTCTAACCTTTAAAGGTTGTCTTTTGAGACTAACCATAGTGTTTATAATTTAAAATATTATATAGTATGAAGAAGATTATCTGGCATGGGCATCAAAGAGTTCAGTAGACCTGGGATATAGGAAACTGCCTACCTGGAGGAAATATAATTAATGTTTTTTCAGATGTGTCTGAGCCACATGAGCTCCCTTTTCTATTTCTAAGGCATTGTTATACAGATGTTTAGTAAGCTCAACTAGAGTTTTTCAAGCTTTGATCTAGAGACTTGGTGATTTTATGGAAGGTTCTTTCTTAATACTAGGTGTGAGTTTTTTTTTTCCTGTTATTCTCAGTGTTCTCTCACATCTTAAGTAATAGTAACAAAACCACATGTATTTGAGGGCTTTACTTCATTTTTCAGTTAGTTTTTAAGCTACAACTTTAATATTCCTTCCAACTAAAGTCTTACACTGAAACGCTCACACAGTGGGAAATTCATGATGTATGAAACCATGTAGAAGTTAGGACATCCTCATACTTTGGACATGGGAACCATTTGGGTGAAGTAAACATGGAATAACATTACAGTCCAATGATGAGCAGGTAGAGAGCACAGAACCGAAAACTATGCCAAAAGCCCTTATATTTCTCTTCCTGTTGCAATCACTTGGGGGAAATCTTTTAAAAATTCAAAACTGGACAAATTCTTCCTTACTCCATTCCAGTTAAATTACAATCTCTAGGGTGTGGACATGGAGATTTGTATATATTTTTTAAGTTTCATGGTTAAACTTATGTACAGAGAAGTTTGACTTCGTGTGGTTAGACTCTTTGATAGGAATCATGTGACTTTATGGTCAATCTACAGAAGTTTGGAAAATTCCAGAAAGAGCATGGAGTTTCCCCAGCCATTCAGAGTGACCATTTGAAGCTTGAAGCAAGAGCTAGTGTATGCTTGAATGTTTAAGATTGTTTGGTAAAAATAAAAAATAAAGTGGGTTTTCCTGGAATGGAAATGTTTCTGAGATGAGTTTAAAGAAGTCGTTGATAGCTATAAATATTTTTGTGAATTTACATGCAGAAATCAGAGCAGCAGTTGAACTGAATTAGAAGTATAGTTTAAAAATGCTGCACCAGAAATCTCTCTCCTACTCAGCCCTAGATACCTTTTATCGTTTGGTAAAATATAGATAAATCTCTCTCCTACTAGCCCTAGATGACTTTTATCACTTGGTAAAATCTAGATAAATCTCTCTCCTACTAGCCTTAGATACCTTTTACCATTTGGTACAAGTTGCAGAATTTCTGAGCAAGAAGCATATTTACTCATGGAAAAGCTTAACATTTTCAAGTTACATCAGGTCATAAGGACTGAAAAAAATTAGCAAATGAACTTTCAGATATTCTGAAAATTTTCATCCTTTATTTAAAACAAGAAAAGTTTTCTACCCTATTTTTTATTATAAATAACTATAATAAAATGTACTCATATTTTTTCATTAGATCATTTCTACTTGATAAAATAATCCTTTTTACCCCTTACTCCCTCCATTCTCTAAGGTTATGCATAAGTAGTGAAATGCCCTGAAGATTTCCTTGCAGAAGGAGAAGAAAAAATATTAATGTGTTGTGGTTAATTAGTATTTTATTAGGCTATAGGCAGTCCATTTGCAAGTTAATGACTGAGTGTTGCCGCATTTCCTAGGGTACCTGCCTGTGCTTGGCAGGTCCTCAAGAAATATCTACTAAATAACTGCTGAGCAGTTAAGAACAGGAGATCTTAGACTAGGTATGAATCCCAGCTCTGCGTACTGTTTACTCGTTATGTGGCCCTTGGCAAACTCTTTCACTTTCAGCCAATGTTTCTTTTAATATATAGGTATGTACTGTCAAGTCATAAAATTGTTCTAGGTCTATAGCTCCTGGACCGCACAGCAGTCTTTTGATTATAAAAGAAAAGTTACACACACAAACACACACACAGATATACACAGACACACACAGATACACACACATAAATATGTGTCTATATATATACATATATACATATATATGAAAAATAAGGGAAGAGAAAATAATGTCTTTTTTAAAAAAATAAATTTATTTATTGAATCACTGTGAGAGCAGTTACACACACCTTCTCCCTACCTGTGTGGCAGATGATTTCCACACCGCTCTCCCTCTACTTTGATTACATTCAATATTTCGACACCAGATCCAACATTATTAATTGGGATTTTACCCCAATACTCAGATCTGCTGAAAAGGCAACGGTCATGGTCACAGTTCTCCCGTTGTTCATCGATTTACTCAAGCGGGCCCAGTAACGTCTCCATCGTGAGACTTGGTTGTTACTGTGTTTGGCATATCGAATACGTCACGGGGAGCTTGCCAGGCTCTGCCGTGCGGGCGAGATACTCTCGGTAGCTTGCCGGGCTCTCCGAGAGGGGCGGAGGAATCGAACTCGGGTCGGCCATGTTGGCTGCGTGCAGGGCAAACGCCCTACCCGATGTGCTATTGCTCCAACCCGGAAAAGGCAACATTAGACAATTTGTTTTCTATTACGGTTATGAATAGCATATGATGTCCGTGGCCACGCAATTTCAATTTTGGAATTCTGAAATCTTAATAATTAAATCTGGAGGGATTTGTTTCTGAGTCTCTGGGATCATGGCTTAAGTAGCTTGTTGAGTAGCCAGAGGGCCCATTTGTGGGCGGTGACTCAGAGTCTTGTTGGGGCAGGGGAGGAAAGGGCTGGCTCCACCCCCTTCACAGGGGTGCCCACAGGCAGTGCCACAGGCCCCTACCTGGCTGCCCAATGGCCTCTGGAGGATGGCGCACCCTGAGCCGCCAGGGGGAACAGGTGGAGAAAATAATGTCTTTTGACTTCTCTTTTTATACTCAGAAGACCACTGTGTGGTCCAGGAGCTATAGATCGGATCGGTGGCTTGACAGTTTGATGAAGTTCAGTTGCGGAGCTGTAGTGTTTGTGTGTCAGAGATTGTCAGGTATAGCTATGGGTGGCTGTGCCTTCAGGAAGAAATAGGGAATCAATCCACCCCATTCTGAGAAGGCCCCAAAGTTCTCAACCCCATATCTAGACTTGGAGATCCAGTATACATGTTCTTAGCCTCTGATCTTCCCAGCCTAATTGAATATTGAAGCATTACAAACTTCCCCTTATTCTCCCACAGCATGCTTCTTTTCCTGCCTTTCCAATCTCAGTAAATATTACCTTTAGTAGCTCCAGTCAAAAATCAGAAATCTCTCTCTGAGAGAGAAAGGAGAAAAGTGCCTGCCATAGACACAAGTGGGGTGGGGGAGGGGCATGGATGTTGGAACATTACATGACTGAACCCAATCATGAACAAAGTTGTAACTGTGTGTCTCACTGGGATTCAATTAAAAAATATTAAAAAAGAGAGTTGGGAAAAAATTAAATATTTGGAAAATAATTTGAAAAATACTTTGGAAATAATTTGGAAATACACTGAAAAAATAATTAGGAATTATTCTTTTTTCTTCTCATCTCTTCACACCCATATAAAACCTTTCTTTAAGTTCTATTGACTACTTTCCTCCAAACTAAATCTAAAACCTGTCCACTTTCCTTCAATTTTATTGCCTCTCATCAAATTTGGACTTCTAAGATTACTGAAATATCTTCTGATCACTGCTCTTTCCTGTTTCTCTTCTTTTCTGCATAGTAGCTTGATCTCTCTCTCACTCTCTCTCATTCTTGCTCTCACTCTTGCTTTCTTTCTCAGAAACACATATCTTCATGTCAAGCAGAATGTCATTTATTACTTAATAATCAAATGACTTTTGTATAAGCATAGTGTAAAATACAGTAACCTATAAGGAACCACCATGTTATGGGCTTTCTCTGAGTCAGTTGAAATCATTTCTCCTCATGCCCCCTCATTTCCTTGGGCACTAATGTTCAGCTTCTTTGACTGCTATTTATTTCATCAGATTAAATAAACTTAGTCCCACTGGGTACTTTGCAATAGCTGCTGCCTCTTCTGAATTTCTGAATCCAGCACATCTTTAATGAATTGCTCCTAACTATAGTTTATTTCTCAGAAAGTATTATTAAAATTAAAACTGTGTTGGAGCGATAGCACAGCGGGTAGGGCATTGCCTTGCTCAGAGCTGACTCGGGTTTGATTCCTCTGCCCCTCTTGGAGAGTCCGGGAAGCTACCGAGAGTATCTCATCCGCACAGCAAAGCCTGGCAAGCTACCTGTGATGTACTTGATATGACAAAAATAGTAACAACAAGTCTCACAATTTGTTGTGAGATGTTACTGATGCCTGCTTGAGCAAATTGATGAACAATGGGAGGACAGTGTTACCACCTACAGTGCTATTATTAAAATAAACGATGATTTTTTTTCTTAAAATGTTTTTTGTTGGGGCTGGAGCAATAGCACAGCGGGTAGGGTGTTTGCCTTGCACGCAGCCGACCTGGGTTTGATTCCCAGCATCCCATATGGTCTCCCGAGCACCGCCAGGAGTGATTCCTGAGTGCATGAACCAGGAGTAACTCCTGTGCATTGCCGGGTGTGACCCAAAAAAAGCAAAAAAAAAATTTTTTTTTGTTGAATATCTGTGAGATAGACCATTACAAAGCTGTTCATAATTGGGTTCCAGTCGTACAATGATCCAACACCCAACACTTTACCAGTGTACATTTCCTATCACTAGTGTCCTCCGTTTCCCTCCCACCCCATCCCCAACCCGTCCCCAGCCTGCCTCTATAGCAGGTACTTTTCTTCTTTCTCTCTCACCTTTTGTGCATTTTGGTTTGCATACAGATAGTATGGGGGCATCGTGTTTGTTCAGGACATTCAGTATTTTTGTTGGGAAGGTAAGGCTGGAGTAGCTTTTTTATCTAGGTGGCAGCTTTTGGGTCTGGACATGATTGCTGAGAATGGTAACATTTCTTTTCACTTAACCTGAAGATTTCTTTTTAAATCTTTCCATAATATTTATTTTATAAATATTTATTTTATATTTTATTTTATAATATTTATTTTATATTTTTATATCTTTATAAACATTATTATCTGAACAAATCTGATTATATTTTTTATGAAAAAAATGCCTGCTCTCTTTACATTGAACAACATGCCACTATATTTGACACTTTGTCAACTCTGTGTTCAGTCATGTGCTCTTGGTCCTACAAGAGTGACTGAAGAACAGTATCACTGTCACTGTATCACTGTTATCCCGTTGTTAGTCAATTTACTCAAGTTGGGCACCAGTAATGTCTCTATTCCTCTCAACCCTGAGATTTTAGCAGTCTCTTCTTATTCGTCTTTTCCCAACAATTGGAGGCTCTTTCAGGGTCAGGGGAATGAGACCTGTTGTCTTTACTGGTTTTGGCATATTGAATATGCCACGGGAAGCTTGCCAGGCCCTGCCCATGTGAGCAGGATACTCTTGGTATCTTGCCGGGCTCTCCGAGAAGCATATATTTATATATTTCTCTCTATGATTTGTTCCCTACTGTCTGAACCCCATCATTCATGATGTGATAATTATGGAAAATGGGTAGGAAGTGTCTTATGATATCTTAAGTTTCGCAGCCACATGGTCTGGAAAACGGCCTGGAGCATGGTGGCAGTTGGGTAGTGGAGGTCAGTTGCCAGGGCTGGGTCCCTTGTGGTGGGCAGGGTTCTTACCCGCCCCACTTTGGGGCGCCCCAAGTGAAAACAGCCTGGCGCGAAGTCCAGTGGCCTGGTTGTGGGGGTCTCATTTTATACTCCCATCTGGGAAGAGCAGCCATGAGTTCTGGAGGGTGGCCGATGAGGAGATTATCTGGTGCCGGCAGGAGGTGGCTTATGGTTATGATCCATGAGTCACTGAAGACTGGGAGAAGCAGGCAGAGAATCTCTGTTTCGGGTCCTGTTGAGTCCGGGGTACAAGGTCACAACGTTCTGCATTTTCTGGGTTCCATGGAACTTTATTCGTGTGTGAGGTTTGGCCTGTGCATCCGGAAAGTGGCCTGGAGCATGGCAGTGGTTGGGTAGTGGAGGTCGGCTGCTGGGACTGGGTCCCTTGGGGTGGGGAGGGCTCTCACCCGCCCCAATCTGGGGTGCCCCAAGTGAAAATAGCCTGTTGTGGAGTCCGTGAAACAGCAGTCAGTGAAATACAGTTTGGATGATTGGAAGAAAGGAAGGATTGGAAAGAATGAAGGGTAAAAGAAATGAAGAATGAAGGGAAGACAACAGAAGGAGGAAGGGAACAGCCATACAAGGGAAGAAGGAAAGAAAAGGAGAGAAATGAAAGAGAAGAAGCATAAGAAAAGGAAGAGCCAGCAGGGAAGGAGGAAAGAAAAAAGCGGGAAGGAGGGGAAGTAGGGTTAAATGAAAGGAAGTAAGAGGAAGGAAGGAATGAAAGAGGGAAAGAAGGAAGGGGAGACGAGGAAGGAAGGAAGGAAAGGAAGAGAGAAAGGAAGGGAGAATGAAAGAAAAGAAGGAGGGAGGATGGAGGAAGTTTCTTAAAATGATTTCCTTGTATTAACTACTCATGAACAGTTAAGAAAGGCATCGTTTTAAAAATTAAGATGATGTAAGACAAAAGTAAAAATACTCTTTCAACGGTTAGATCTAAATTTTTTTTTTGTTTGTTTCTTTGGGCCACACCTAGTGCTTCTTCCTGGCTCTGCATCAGGGATCTCTCCTGGTGGGCTTGGGGGACTGTATGTATGCCTAGGATTGAACTCAGGTCAGCTACTTGCCAGTAGCTGATCACTTTGTCCCCTAAGATCTAAAATTACTGTTTCTAATGGAATTTATTGTCAGATAATTGTTTTAATTTTGTACTTTATCTCTGGTAATTCTATAATTATGGCAATGCATTAGATTATTTTATATGACAATTACATTGAGATGATTGTGAAAGAAAACTGAGATTATGGGATCAGAGAGATAGTACACGTGGTAAAGTGCTCACCTTGCATGCAGTGATTCTTGTTTGATCCCCAGCACTGCATATGGTCCCTTGAGCACCACCAGGAGTGATCCCTGAGCACAGAGCCAGAAATGATTCCTGAGTATCACTAGTTTGGCCCCCAAATAGAACAAAAAAAAATAAAATTGAGGTTGTATATTTTTAGAAGATCAGACACACTGGAAAGGTGGACCTCTCATTGCAACATAGGCTACAGGGTTCATGTTTTTCCATTCTATTCACAATTTATTATAAAACAAAAAGTTTCAGTGCTAGCTGAAGTAATTTCTAGAAGGCTTTTTCTATTTTGACATTCTGCTTAGATATCTAAGAATTAGTGAAGAAATACTTATTAAAATGATGCCATATTGAATCTGGAGATTATGTTCATATGGCTTGTTTATACATATATATGTATTTATTTTTGTAGGGTTTAAGACTCTTTAACACTTTAACCATCAATATTATTAAACCATCATAACACTTATTATAGAAATTGGTGTTACAACAGAAATGTTTGAAGTGGCAAGGCTTTTGAGATTTAGAAAAAGAAGAAAAATTACAAGCACCTGTTGAAGAAAATGATGACAGATGGTAACGTTTTTCTCAAGGTTCCCCCTGCAGCTGTGCTTACATTAGATTCTCTAGGCTGAAATGAGTCTATTCATATCTTTTATTACACCCATAAGAGTTTTTCACTTCATTCAGTGTAATGCAGCACCAGTCAAAGCTCTTTTCTGTTGCAAAGATTTTATTCGAGATGAGGGGGAGAGGGAGCTGACAATGAGAGACAATTTAACATCTGTGTAATCATGTTTTTAGCATGGGGGGTGGTGGTTCTTAGCAATCTTGCAGATTAGCAAAGCTAGCTTTCTGGGGTATGTTATCTTAGTTTGAAAGTGGCAGCTAGTACTCTCTGCTTATCACGCTAAATGAAAATGCCAATTTATGCTGATGTTGATTTACTTGACTGTTGCTACACAGCATTTTGAATACTCAGCGATAGATTTAATTTTTTTCCCAAACATAAAGTATTGAAAAGAAAAAGAATCCTTTGAGAAATGTGAGTACATGTTTCAGGAGTGATATTTTTATGAACTAATGGTTGATGAACTTTATTGCTGGGACCTAATTGTCAACTCAGATTTTCATGGACAACAGATAATAGCTTATCTTTTAGAAAGTAAAAGCAGGCTAAAAACATGATTAACATAGAACCCTGAATTAAATGAAAAAAGCAATACCTTAGTTACGAATGACATGAAACTGATCTTAATACAGGTATTTGAGTTAAGATGGGATTGAAATCCACATAAAGCTATTGTGAGAGGTAGCATTACTACACATTCACTTTATAACACATTAAGCTGAGTAAGTATTAAAAAAATGGCTTCTGCCTTCAGCATATATACATAATTTATATTTATATATTTTTCTTATTTTGGGGGAGGGGGCATGGCAGTGCTCAGGGCTTACTCCTGACTTTGCATTCAGGAATCACTCCTGGTGGTGCTCAGGGGACCATATGGGATGCAGGGGTAGAATCCTGGTCAACCCTGTGCAGGGTAAATTCCATACCCACTGGTCTGCCTGGCCCCTACTTTTGTTACTTAATTGAACTACAGTGATATACACAGTTACAAAGTTGTTTATGCTTGGGCTTCCATTATACAGTGTTCCAACACTTGTCCCTTCACTAGTGGACATTTAATACCACCAAAATCCCCAGTTTCCATCTCCTCACCACCTTATCTTCTTTCTCTTTCTGTATCTCTCTCTGTCTCTATCTCTGTCTCTGTCTCTCAGTGTCTCTCTCTACTGCTGAGCATTAAGGTTTTCAATACAGGTACTGAGAGGTTTTCATGTATATCCCTTTACCTACTTTCATCATTCAATTCTTGTCCAGAGTGATCATTTCCAACTACCATTGTCATAGTGGTCTCTTCTCTATTCGAACTGCCCCCACCTCCAAATTGTGGCAAGCCTCCAACCGTGAACATCCTCCTGTTCCCTGTTTCTACTATCCTTGGGGTATTAGCGCCATGCTATGTTTTTTTTTAATATATATATATATATATACACTAAGGTTCAGTTCCCTGTATCCATATGGTCCCCCAAGCACTGCCAGGACTAATTCCTGAATACAGAGCCATAAATAACCACTGAACATCTCTGGATGTGGCCAAAAACAAACATAAAATTTCTGGAATATCAAGATCTAGATAAAGATGACTGAGAGAGATGCCTTCAGAACAGATGTTCAATGAGCTGCATTTGACTCCATTTACTACATGGAATGAGAATAGGAAGTGAAGGTGCCATTCTAATTCTAAAGATGAACATTTTCTAGTAAAAATGCTCTGGAAAGTTTCCTAAAATCATTTATAAGTACACAATGGTATGGTTTTAGTAAATATAAAGTTCTGAGCAATATTTATTATTCAATTAGTTGGTGTTTTCTTGCCAATTTTATTCCCTAATGCTTTTCCTAGAGAATGATATATAGTACATTGACTTCTGCTTTTTTGTCAATTGAATAATAATAATTACATTGCCAGGAATTCTTTAAACTTATCAAGCATACTTTTTTTTTTTTGCTTTTTGGGTCACACCCGGTGATGCTCAGGGGTTATTCCTGGCTCATGCACTCAGGAATTACTCCTGGCAATGCTCAGGGGACCATATGGGATGCTGGGAATCAAACCTGGGTCGGCCATGTTGACTGTGTGCAAGGCAAATGCCCTACTCGCTGAAGTAGGGTATTTTTTTAATATGTGTAAAAATATGTATGTGAAAAGTATGTGTGAATAGTGGGTGATAATTCTTTTGTTTTCAAAATTATCTGCTCATTTAGATTTAGTGAAAAAGAAAGTGCTAATAACACACTTTTAGAATCTTTACTACCGAGATCTTATTTTACACTATATTTTCTTTAAAATAGGTGATCAATGACCTCATAATCAAAAAGGATTTCAAAGAGTTTTTGTATGCATATTTTTTTTTCTCACTGCTAATGTCAGTTTTGTAAGATTCATGTCCATTTAAGGGTTGAAAGGTCATAACAGTGTTCCCAGATTTCAATGCCAGATGTATCTACATGGCAGATCATGCAGATCCAAACCCATATTAGCATCTGGTAAAACACATTCCACACCAGATCTTAACCATATGTAAATATAATTGAGAGCAAGTGGTAAAGTTATATTTTGTGTTCTCTTTTGTTCCATTTACAATGTAAATAATGATTTACAACTCGATTAACAAGACTAGGTGTCTTTTTAGTCAAGTACAACATGGTTGAGAAGATAAAACTGTATGCTTAGGATATATTGCCTACTAAATTGGAATGCAAATAGGTGTATAAGAATACAGAGAGAGAATGACCATTTCCAGCTGTAATGATCAAAGAAAATTTCATTAAGACAAAATGGGAGAAAAGGAAATATTTCAGTGGATGGAGAATGTGGAGAGACTATCTCAATGTGAGCAAGAGAATAGGGTGTATGAAGATAAAGAATGTGAACACAAGCAAAGAACTTAAGAAAGGCAGAGTTTTGGATAGAATTATGAATAATAAAAACCATGTAATAAAATTAATTTGAAAAACCAGTGAAATTTGACTAAATTTTAGAGAAACTTCAATCTAGATTACAGAATTTAGTACTATATGTTTGAACCAAATGTAATGACACATTGAAAATGATTGCAGGGGGCCAGAGCAATAGTAAAGAGAGTAGGGCATTTGCCTGGCATGTGGCTAACCCAAGTTCCGTCCCTGGCATTCCATATGATCCCCTGAGCACTGCCAGGAGTGATTTCTGAGTGCAGAGCCAAGAGTAACCCTTGGTTACTCTCCGGGTGTGACCCAAAAAGCCAAGAAAAAAAATGATTTCAGGGAAGAACCTGACAGAAATATGCATATGTTAGCATTAGAATTGAGACAGACATTGCAATGGCGTTATAGTAATAGGTAGTTCCCACAAGGTCCCATCCATACTCCAAGTGATAAACTGATTGTAGCAGGGATATCTCTGGAAATTAGAGGCCCTCCCGTTGATCATCGATTTGCTCGAGCGGGCCCAGTAACGTCTCCATTGGAGACTTTGTTGTTACTGTGTCTGGCATATCGAATACTCTTGGTAGCTTGCCGGGCTCTCCGAGAGGGATGGAGGAATCGAACTCGGGTCGGCCATGTTGGCTGCGTGCAAGGCAAACGCCCTACCGCTGTGCTATCGCTCGGTTTTGAATTTTTGTGGCTGGAATAATGGCAGTAGGGCTAAAAAAAATCAGGAAAACTTGTCTTATAGGTAGAGGGTGAATGCAATTTTGGATATACTACAATGAAATGCCAAAAAAATTCTAAGTGAAAGTAACCAATAAACGTTTAGATGGCTTAAAAAGATGATGATTGGAAACTCTTGGAATAGATGTGATTTCAAGGGATGATATTTTTTGCTGGAGTGATAGCACAGCGATAGGGAGTTTGCCTTGCATGCGGCCAGCCCGGCTGAGCTGGGTGAGATTCCTCCACCCCTCTGGGAGAGCCCTGCAAGCTACCAAGACTATCTTGCCTGCACAGCAAAGCCTGGCAAGCTACCCATGACGTATTTGATATGCCAAACACAGTAACAACAAGTCTCAGATGAAGACGTTACTGGGCCTGCTGGAGCAAATCCATGAACAATGGGAGGTCAGTGCTACAGTGCTACAGTGCCCTTGCCACAAGGAGCTTAGGTTTATCAGGTTACACCTATCACTGTGCTCCTGAGTCACTCCCATTCGATATTTTTTGCAGTCTGGCAAGGAAAGACTTTGATGTCCTTAATTAGTAAATATCAATTAAAGTCAAACCATCAGAGATGGACAGATAATCTGGACAGATTTGTGTGTGTGTGTGTGTGTGTGTGTGTGTGTGTGTGTGTGTGTTGTGTGACTGTACTTAGGGTTTACTTCTGGCTTTTTGTTCAGGGATTACTTCAGGGCTTACTCCTGGCACTGTGTCCAGGGATCAATTCTGGTAGGCTCGGGTGACCATATGGTGTACCAGAGATCAAACCTGGGTCAGCCATGTGAGAGTTTGAACTTGGGCTCTGGCACGTGAAATATATATTCAACTCTTGAGCTCTTTCCTTGGCACCCAATCTTTTCACATTGTATGATTTATTTTAACAGAGTTTTTTCATTCAAGTTTCTTTTCAACTCATCCCATTTATTCTTTGTTCTCTTTATTCCCTCTTAGATTAGTTTTTATGATCCTATAAGTGGATATTAGTATAGAACAAAATAAAACATGAGCTCTAGAATATAACTAAAATACTGCCAATAAGGTGAGTCTTGTTAGAAGTTGAGGTGGGAAAATGTTGGCATTTTGCATAGAGATGGTTTAAAATTGTCTTGTTTGTATTCTAGGAATTATCAAGAGATGAGTGTGGATTTTCAGGCATTAGTGAGGGCCTAAAAGATGTAAACATGCTCCTAATAATAATCTGGGTAGCTAAGATATACTGTGTTCATATCCAAAGATATTTCATAATAGCCCCCAAATTTGAAACAGTGAGAAAAATTATAATGTAGTTAAAGTGGTAATTCAGCTATTTCACCCTTCTATTTTAGTTTTTACTAATCCATCTATCTTTCCTCTTAACAGAATGAGGGTATAAATTTCATTTAGATAGTCACAATTTTACAGGAGTTTACAACTTTGATACAGTTGGCAGCTTCTTCTAACATTGAACCTGTGGCTGTTTACATAAGAGAGGTGGTTTAAGAGACTGGAGTTGTGCTTTGCAATGCAGGAGGCCCAGTAATAGCCCTGGTACTGCACGCTTCCTTGAGCACAGAGCTGGGATCAGCCATTCTGCTGATCACCTTTGGTTGTGACCTCAAAACAAAAGCAAACAAGCAAAAGACACTTTAGAGTTGAGTTCAAGAGGATTTTCAGACAGATCTGAATGAAGCCTCTGTCATTTTTTCACTTAAGTTTTCTGAAAAGAATGGTGGAATGGCTAAGAGGACTTGGTTGGTGAGTGGAAATAAACAGTGGAAAATTGGCAAGTTAGCTGAATATTCTGTGGGACTAACGGTTTTTGAAACATATTTACAAGAGTAGGATAATTATTCTACTCTTTGAACTGGTTGCATTTTATATAGTTTTCTTTTTGTTTGAAAAACACTCTGATTTCTTGAATCATGTCCTAAAATGTGAGCTCAGGATAAAGGATAAAGGCACAGTTTATCTAAGTCTAAAAGCTGGTTGAAAACATATATGATCAAAACTGGGAAAATTCCATGCATCAGAGGAATATTTTGTCTGAATTTATTCCACATTTTTAATTGTTTACAAGATAAATTTCTGATAATTCCCAAATTCAGTATTAGAAATAATAAAATTTAAGGTAAAAATTTTGATGTACAAGTATCCTATAGACAAAAAGTATAAATAAGCCCATACCTTTCCACTAGGTGTTACTACTGTGTACAGTAAAAAAAGCTATCACCTGGAGGCAGACAGTATGTAACTGAATATGGGCTTTACTACACAACATGTATTATTATGATAAAATTTGTGCTTTAGTGTCTTCACTTCTACATAGTAAAATTGTTTTATTTTGACATTCTTACTGGACTTTTTACCCAATATCTACTCAACACATTTAACTATTACTGAACCAAAAAAATGTTAGGCTCAATGCCTCACCAATAATTTTGGATTTGAACAATATCAGATCTTGTAATATTACTATCCAATTCACAAACTTCATAACTAACATAAAAAGGCACTCAAAGAAAAATGTTATTCATTGAATTGGAACATTTTTGGACAGCTTAATGATGTTTTCTTATACTTTGTATTTTCTTTGACAAGCATAGCAATAATTTCTTCAAATGTAATTTTATTTATTTATTTTTGTGTTCTTTTTAATTATCCAATTGAATTTTTAAAATTTGAATTCTTTACCATGAGATACAAAGTTGTTCATGATTGGGTCTCAGTCATACAACATTCCAAAACCTGTCCCTTTACCAGTGTATATGTCCCACTACTAATGTCTCCAGTTTTTTTTCTTCCCTTTTTTCTTTTTTAAATAAATTGAAACACCATGGTTTACAAAGTTGTTCATAATACAGTTGTTATGGGCTTTTGATGTTCGAACACCAATCCCACCACCAAAGTGACCTTCATTTCACCACTGTTCCCATATACCAATATTCCACATTGAGTGCCCCATGCAGGCACACAATAATTTATTTTATATTGCTTGTTGCAACTAAATTCCTAAAGAAATTATAAAAAAAACTCCAGTAAAAGAAAATATGATAAAATTGTTATATTTCACAATGGAGTTATCAATCCTTGTTTAAGGATTTACTAAGCACATTAGTGAAGTGGTGCAGTTGAGCCATTGGTGTGGCTGCAGTGATGTGACAGCTAGGACTTCTATAGGGCAGGGGCTCAGCTGGCTCTCATCTCTAAAGCTCCTCTGAGTTCTCTGGGGTGGGATGGAGGATGGAGACACAGCATGTCCATGAATTTTAGCTCCTTGGCTTGTATTTCCTCTAACATTTAGTCATAATCGGTTGAGCAGGGTTATGTGAGTGAGTCAGCATGCTGTGTCTGTGGAAGTGAAATGTAGTTTTTTTTTTATTGAGTCACTGTGAAATATAGTTAAACAGCTTTCATGATTGAGTTTCAGTCATACAATGATTGAACATAAATGTAATTTTAATGTTAAAAATTTCTATCAGTTAGATAAACCACTCGCAACACTCACAAAGAAACAGAGAGAGAGAACCCTAATAAACCGAATCAGAAATGAGAAGGGGGATATCACAACAGAAACCAAAGAAATCCAAAAGATCATCAGAGACTACTTTGAAAGTCTGTATGCCACGAAACAAGAGAACCTAGAAGAAATGGACAAATTCCTGGACTCCTGTAATCTCCCAAAGCTGAATCAAGAAGACCTGGAGTATCTGAATAGACCTATTAACATCAACGAAATAGAAACTGCAATCAAAAGCCTTCCCAAAAACAAAAGCCCGAGCCCAGATGGATTCAATAGTGAATTTTTCCAAACATTTAAAGAGGACCTGCTGCCAGTCCTTCTCAAGCTCTTTCAGGAAATTGAAAAAACGGAAACTCTCCCAAACAGTTTCTATGAAGCCCATATCTCTCTAATACCAAAAGGAAACAAAGATACCTACCACGAGAAAAGAAAACTACAGGCCAATATCCCTGATGAACACGGATATGAAGATTCTCAACAAAATACTAGCAAATAGAATTCAACTACTCATCAAAAAGATCATACACCACGACCAAGTAGGATTCATCCCGGGGATGCAAGGCTGGTTTAACACTAGGAAATCAATCAACATAATCCACCATATCAACAAAAGAAAAGATAAAAATCATATGATCATATCAATAGATGCAGAGAAAGCATTTGAGCAAGATCCAGCACCCATTTATGATGAAAACTCTAGCCAAAATGGGGATAGAGGGGACTTTTCTCAATATAGTTAAAGCCATCTACCACACGCCTACAGCAAGCATCGTCCTCAATGGCGAAAAACTGAGAGCCTTCCCTCTAAGATCAGGGACGAGACAAGGATGTCCACTCCCTCCACCGCTGTTCAATATAGTACTGGAAGTACTTGCAATAGCGATTAGGCAAGAAAAGGATATTAGGGGCATCCAGGTAGGAAAGGAAGAAATCAAGCTCTCACTATTCGCAGATGATATGATACTATACTTAGAAAACCCTAAAACCTCTATCAAGAAACTTCTAGAAACAATAGGCTTGTATAGTAAAGTGGCAGGCTATAAAATCAATACCCAAAAGTCCATGGCTTTCCTATATGCAAATAGTGAAAGAGAAGAAAAAGACATGAAGAAAACAATCCCATTCACAACTGTGCCCCAGAAAATTAAGTACCTAGTAATCACCTTAACTAAGGAAGTAAAGGACCTATACAAAGAAAACTACAAAACTCTACTTCAGGAAATAAAAGAGGATACGAGAAAATGGAAAAATATTCCCTGTTCATGGATCGGGAGAATTAACATTGTCAAAATGGCAATACTTCCCAAAGCACTGTATAAATTCAACGCAATTCCTATTAGGATACCCATGACATTCTTCAAAGAATTGGAGCAAACACTCCTGAAATTTATATGGAACAATAAGCCCCCACGAAGAGCTAAAGCAATTCTTGGGAAAAAGAAAATGGGAGGAATCAACCTCCCTAACTTCAAACTCTACTACAAGGCAGTAATAATTAAAACAGCATGGTACTGGAACAAAGGCAGAGCTGTAGACCAATGGAACGGGGTTGAATATACTGACGTCCCCCCCCCCAAGCATACGAACATCTAATCTTCTATAAGGGGGCAAGAAAAGTGAAGTGAAGCAGGGAAAGCCTCTTTAACAAATTATGCTGGCAAAACTGGATGGCTACATGCAAAAAAAATGGACTCAGATCTCTGCCTAACTCCATGTACAAAAGTAAGATCTAACTGGATTAAAGACCTCAACATCAGACCGGAATCTATAAGATACATTGAGGAAAATGTTGGCAAAACCCTTCATGACATAGAAGCTAATAGTGTCTTCAAAGATGTCACACCGCTGGCCAAGCAAGTGAAAACAGAGATAGACAAATGGGACTATCTTAAACTAAGAAGCTTCTGCACCTCAAAAGAAACAGTGACCAAAATACAATCTACAGAATGGGAAAGGATATTCGCCAACTACACATCTGATAAGGGGTTAATTTCAAGGATATACAAAATACTGGTTCAACTCCACAAAAAGAAAACATTCAACCCCATCAAAAAATGGGGAGATGAAATGAATAGAAACTTTGACAAAGAGGAAATCCAAATGGCTAAAAGACACATGAGAAAATGTTCCACATCATTAATCATCAGGGAGATGCAGATCAAAACCACAATGAGGTATCACCTCACACCACAGAGACTGGCCCATATCCACAAGAACAAAAGCAACCGGTGCTGGTGCGGACTGTTGGTGGAAATGCTGACTGGTTCAGCCCTTTTGGAAAACAGTATGGATGATTCTCAAAAAATTAGAAATTGAGCTCCCATTTGACCCAGCAATACCACTCCTGGGAATATATCCCAGAGAGGCAAAAAAGTATAGCCGAAGTGACATCTGCAATTGTCTGCTTATTGCAGCACTCTTTACAATAGCCAGAATCTGGAAAAAACCTGAGTGCCAGAGAACAGATGATTGGTTAAAGAAACTTTGGTACATTTACACAATGGAGTACTGTGAAGCTGTTAGAAAAGACAAAGTCATGAAATTTACATACAAGTGGTACTACATGGTAAGTATCATGTTAAGCGAAATGACTCAGAAAGAAAGGGATAGACATAGGAAGTTTGCATTCATCTGGGGAACGTAAAGTAACAAAATAGGAAACTAACACCCAAGTATGGCAGAGATTAGTACCAGGAATTTTATTCAATGACCCAGAGGACAACCACACATGTTAGGGGAAAAGGGAGCTCAGAAAGAGTAGGGAACACCAAATAAAGGGTGTTGGGAGGATCCGCCCATTGATGTGAGAGCATGCTGAAAGTAGACTATCGACCAAACATGATTGCCACTCAATGCTTCTTTTGCAAACCACAGCACTCAAAAGGAAAGAGAGGGAAATGCCCTGCCACAGAGGCAGGGTGGGATGAGGCCGGGGAGTGGAAGGGATACTGGGATCCGCGGTGGTGGGAAATGCACACTGGTGGAGGGATGGGTGTTTGATCATTGTATAATTGAAACCCAAGCACAAAAATGTGTAAGTCTGCAACTGTACCTCATGATGTCTCACTATTAAAAAAAATTAATTAATAATAAAAATTTCTATCAGAATGTTTATCACTTCTTGGACTTTTGGCGTAGATCAAGTGTAGAATGTTTTAGCCAGTACATTCTAATCAACTCATGTTAATTAAAAAAAAATCATTATCTACCCAAAAGTCAGGATAATTTAAGCAGATTTTGTGTTTCTGTAAGTGATGAAAGATTAACATCTCGAGTTTCATAACACCAAATGATAAAAGGCACAGGAAGCATTTTGGGAAGGAAAACAACTATATAATAAAAACTGGGAAAAAATGAGCATTGGCCATGCTGTGATAAGTGTGTTACTTCAATATACAACTTTACTTATCTTTCAAAATCAATAAAATAGGTATTATACCCTTTTTACTAATATTAGAACTAAACCTTACAAAATTTGATTTACTATCCTGAAATCTGGGGCTGGAGCAATAGCACAGTGGTAGGGCGTTTGCCTTGCATACAGCTGGCCCTGCTGAGCTGAGTTCGATTCCTTCGACCTTCTTAGAGAGACCGGCAAGCTACCGAGAGTATCTCGCCTGCACGGCAAAGCCTGGCAAGATACTCATGGCATATTTGACATGCCAAACACAGTAACAAGTCTCTCGATGGAGACGTTACTGGGCCTGCTTGAGCAAATAGATGAACAACGGGAGGACAGTGCTACAGTGCTAAATCCTGAAATCTATTTAGGGGTTGAGTTGGGGGCCAGATCCTATTTTAGTCAATTTTAAAGCCTTTGCTATGCTACAGCTTATGTCTGCATCCCAAGGATCACCAAGTGTAACCCATTGAATAAGTATGTAGCACTGTAGCACTGTCCTCCCAGTGTTCATCAATTTGCTTGAGCGGGCACCAGTAATGCCTCCATTGTGAGACTTGTTATTACTGGTTTTGGCATTTCAAATATGCCACAGGGAGCTTGCCAGGCCCTGCTGTGTGGGCGGGATACTCTCAGTAGCTTGCAGGGCTCTCTGAGAGGGATGGAGGAACTGAACCCAGGTCAGTTGCGTGCAAGGCAAACACCCTACTTGCAGTATAAAAATTATAACTGATTCACAGAAACAAAACTTCTTTAGCTTTTTATTTATTTTTTATTAAATTTTTTTTAATAGTGAGACATCATGAAGTACAGTTGCAGACTTACACATTTTTGTGCTTGGATTTCACTTATACAATGCTCAAATACCCATCCCTCCACCGGTGCCCATTTCCCACCACCACAGATCCCAGTATCCCTTCCACCCCCCTTCCCCCCATTCCACCCTGCCTCTGTGGCAGGGCATTCCTTTTTGTTCTCTCTCTCTTATTGGGTGTTTTGGTTTGCAAAAGAGGCAATGGGTGACAATCATGTTTAGTCTATAGTCTACTTTCCGCATGCTTCTCCCATCCTGGGAGGATCCTCCCAACACCTTCATTTGGTGTTCCCTTCTTTATCTGAGCTCCCTTTTCCCCTAGTATGTGTGGTTGGCCTCCAAGCCATGGAGTAAAATTCCTGGTACTAATCTCGGCCATTCTTGGGTGTTAGTCTCCTATTTTGTTACTTTATGTTCCCCAGATGAATGCAAACTTCCTATGTCTATCCCTTTCTTTCTGAGTCATTTCGCTTAATATGATACTATCCATGTAGTACCACTTGTATGTAAATTTCGTGACTTCATCTTTTCTAACATCTACATAGTACTCCATTGTGTAAATGTACCAAAGTTTCTTTAACCAATCATCTGTTCTTGGGCACTCAGGTTTTTTCCAGATTCTGGCTATTGTAAAGAGTGCTGCAATAAACAGAAAATTGCAGATGTCACTTCGGCTATACTTTTTTGCCTCTCTGGGAAATATTCCCAGGGGTGGTATTGCTGGGTCAAATGGGAGCTCAATTTCTAATTTTTTGAGAATCGTCCATACTGTTTTCCAAAAGGGCTGAACCAGTTGGCATTTCCACCAATAGTGAAGGAGTGTCCCTTTCTCACCACATCTGCGCCAGCACCGGTTGCTTTTGTTCTTGTGGACATGGGCCAGTCTCTGTGGTGTGAAGTGATATCTCATTGTGGTTTTGATCTGTATCTCCCTGATGATTAATTATGTGGAGCATTTTCTCATGTGCCTTTTAGCCATTCGAATTTCTTCTTTGTGAAAGTTTCTATTCACTTCATCTCCCCATTTTTTGATGGGGTTGAATGTTTTCTTTTTGTGGAGTTGAACCAGTACTTTGTATATCCTTGAAATTAACCCCTTATCAGATGTGTAGTTGGCGAATATCCTTTCCCATTCTGTAGACTGTCTTTGTATTTTTTGTCACTGTTTCTTTAGCTTTTTAATATCTCATAATCCAACTACTTTAATATATTTCCGTATTTACTATTGCACTTTATTTTATAAGCATGTGTCTTTAAAGCTCATACCAAAACAACTGTTATCAATGACTCTATTTTGCTTTGGGGAATGGTGAAGGTGACCAGTGTAATATGTGGAAACAGTGCTTACCTTGGAACAGTGCTGGCCTTGGAGTAGGTCTGGTCTCTCCATGAACTACTTCGTTTTGGGTTCAGTAACTTTACAGCATTGAAGTTTCTCTTTCCCCTTTGCATTTGCATAATGAAGGAAAGATCAAAATCCTCATTGATCTGAAGTGTTTATTCTCTCCATCTTTACCTATTCTGTGATATTATAAAGTACTGCCATTTTCTGAAGGACCAGAAGTTTAAAATGAAATACTAGTTTCTAGGAAACTATGTCCCTAACATGTTCTTATAAATTCCCATTCCTCACCCCTTCCCACTTCCCAAGTTTTAAAAGGTCCTATAAGTCGTATAAGTACTTGGAGTAGTTGAAAAAAATTTTTTAGAAATTTTACTTTGAGGCACCATAATTTACAACATACTGTTTATGATAGGGTTTCATGTATACAACATTTCAACATCATATTCTCCACCAGAGTGATCGCTTCCGCTTCTCTTCATTTTCCCAAGGTGCCTTTCTATCTCTTCTTCCTATCCCTTGCTCGACCTACCCCCTACATTTGGTAAACTCCATCTTTGGTAAACTTTGTTTTGTAGGGATGTTCTCAGATTCTGTTTCCTTTGTCCATTGTTATTCTCACTAGTATTGAGGTTGTCTGATTCTCTCTCTCTCTCTCTCTTTTTGATATTTTCTACAGGATTATTTTACAAATGAAAATAGGGAATTGAAAAAAGACGCTCAACAAGATTACCACCTAGAATATGCCATGGAAAACAACACACATACAATAATTGAATTTACCAGAGAACTACATACATGTGACATAAATGATAGGAGTATAACGGTAAGGAATCTTGGTGAATGTGTGTATAAGTTATGCATGTACAGTTGTAAAATACTTTATAAAGTGAAATGAACAAATATCCCTTTGTTGCCCTTTAACAACAAAATCACATAGTTATTTTTGGAATGCTTTCAGTTGTCCTTGAGAGTCAAGAGATAGTCTAAGACTGTAGATTTCATTAAAGGCAATTTTTGTGTGAATCTTAAGTTTGAAAGGCTTTTAGCATTTCTATAATGTTTGAAAACAGACAGTAATAAGATAGGAAGGAATGGTTTCTCATGATTCTAAATATTAGGATATAATTCATCTGATCTACAATTGATTTTTCTTTGTTAATTTCTGAACTCAAGATGACTTGTGGGCAAGTTAAAGCTGACCACTAACATGTTATACAGAATATTTTGGTGGTTCCGGGAATCAAATATGTAACATTTCTTACCAAGCACTATGAAGATTAATATCTTAATGATTTTTAAGATAAAAATTTAGAGAGCATTTCATTCATGGGATACTTTGAAAATTCCTGTGAATTTTTTTCTGTCAATTTTATTTGTGATCAATAAAAATACCTTTTTTTGTTTGGTAAGTTAGAGCTTTTAAAAAAGGGAATTTAAAAATCTGAAGCATTTTTGATTAACAGTCAACATAAAATATAAAAAAAGAAAAAAAACACATGCCAAGGCATGGATCACTTTATGTAACATATAGTGCAATTATATTTTAATTGGAATAATAATTATAGTCATTTGACTTATTAAGAAACACTATAACATTTAAAATAAATACCTTTTGCTTTATTATTTATTTTCAAAGTTCTTATTATAAAGATCTGACAAAAACATCTTTATCTGTGGGAGTTAAAATTTTTCTTTCACACCACCAAATTCTTCCCCTTGCTCCACCATCCTTTTGGCAATCTGTCTTGGTTACTCAATGAAAACCATTTCACCTGACAGTACTTTCCCTAGTTGGGATACCCCAGGCCCTCGGAAATCCCCAGGATTCATAAAATGACTATATATAGATTCTCAGATAATAAACAAATCCAGATCAAAAGTTCCTCTGTATTTGTGTTTTCTGTAGATCCTTACCTGTGACTGGAATAGTGCCTGGGAAAAATTTTACTGCAAAAGTAAAAAGTCTTGACATGCAAAGTAATTTACATTTCAACTCTATTTAATTTCCCTAAAATTAAATAATGAAGCAGATTTTAATTTTCCAATATACCTGTGATTTAACATGAATATTTGCTTGTTAATCACTAGTTGCTATTTGGAGTTTTAATGTGGCAAGGATGTTCTGATATTATGTGCATGACAGGTTAACTACTAAGTCAAATCTCCTTCACTTAATTTTGGAATACAAAGTCTCATCTGTTGAGAGGAAGAAACCCAACAGTGTGAATATTTTATGACTTAGTCAACTTTATGCTGTTAATATTAGAGACTATTTTGAGCATGCCACATTATTATTCTCTTTTCTTCACTTCTGTATCCTATTTTAAATAGAGTTATTTAAACTCAACTCAGTGGTAAGGGAAGTGCTCTCATGAGAGATAATGATGCCCATGTCTGCTCACCAGGAGAGTACTGTCAAAGTGATCTGGGCCTACCACCAGGAGGATGTGGGAGAAGCTGGTCCTAAGTATCATGATTCCAATCGTGGCACCAAGAGTCTTCGGTTACTGAATCCTAAGAAAGCCAACATGTTCTCTACAGCCACATCATACTTTGACCTGATAAATCAGGACGTAAGTCTTTCACTTTGTTATGATTATCGGAGTGAGCTTATACTTGCATGATTATGTTTAATGTCACACTAATGCAAGAGAATGTGACTTTGTGTTCTTCCCCTTTTTATTAAGACAGGTCCCTGTTCCAAACAAAGGTACAACATATTGGTGCCAAATGTTTAAGATTCCTGTGTTCCAGGAAAAGCATCATGTAATAAAGGTATGTGTTTTACAGACTAAACTTCATTTGTATAAATGGAGAAAAATTATTGTTCTTACAACTAAGAAGATAAAAAAGAATTATGTTCGATTATATAAAAACTATTTAGAGAACTAAGAACTGGCTTACCTCACCTTACACTCTATTAATAGTCACTGATTTAGAGAGAAAGCATGGATTATACTAGTATTTTTTTTCTCTAATGTTGCATTTAAGGGGGAAGTCTTGGAATGCATCTGAAAACCTTTAGTTATTTCTTAGATAACTCTTCTATGGTTGGAATTCTAATATAAAACAGTAATTTATGTAATAAATTGTATTCTAGAAGATTATATTCTCTACCAACATTGCTTGAGAATATACTATTCATTGAAAACAATACATGTAAAAGTATCATTACAGTGTTTTTTGGTTTTTTATTTTTTTGTGATGGGGAACCCATGCCCAGTTGTGCTCTAAGGTTACTACTACTACTGGCTATGAACTCAGGAATCACTCCTCATGGGCTTGGAGACTATATGAGATGCTGGGAATCGAACCCAGGTTAGCCCTGGGCGAAGCTAGTGCCCCACTTTGTCTGTACTATCACTATGGCCACCCTCCAGTGTTTAATAGAAATACAAGAAAATTGTAACTATATGCTAAAATACTAGATTTTTAAAATGAATAGTTGTATTTTTAAATTTTATAGTCTGGAAATTACAAAAGTAATACATTAAATAAATTTGCCTATGCTCTGTAATTCCTTCCCATCCTTATTTGCTGCCTCCCCCTACCCCCTGAAATCTCTCAAATTTTTAGCTTTTAAGAAGTGAATAAGCTAATAACTGTAAAAGCTAGCAGATCCTCAGTTCTATGTTAGGAATTCTTTGGCACTTCCAGAAACTGAAGGTATCTCTACTCTCAAAGATTCTGTAGAGATATTGGAAAAGACAAGACAAATGCCCAAGAGACAATAGGATTTGATTAGGTAGTAAGTACAAATTGCTGTAAGCATTTAGCACACAAGACATTGCTAACTTTGTGTCAGAGTATGTAATGAAGCATTGTGGCTATGAGAAAGAATAAATGTCTAGATTCTAGAACTAATAGGGAAATATATGGGTTCAACTGCGGAGTGACTAGCTGTATGATCTCAGGTAAATTTGTCTGGGAAATCTGTAAGCTCTGATTTTCTCAATTGTGAAAGGTGATGATTAACAACATTTCCCCTACTAGCTTGTGTGTATTTTCTCAGAGATCATAACAAGAAGCATATTCTGTATAGTGACTTAAATTTGTTAAATTCTCATATGCTTATTCGGTGACACAGGTAAGCCTTATGTTTCCAGAATGATTCTTTACTATGTAGGCAAGAGAGGCAGGTTTATTTAATGTTTATTTAATTAATAGGTGATCTTAAATATTCATGGAATAATTTTTGCAGCAAGCATTATCAATAATCGGATAGTAAATGAGTCATTTGCTCTCTACATGTTATTTAGCATTTTTGCATATGAGAAGAAAATGCAAAATCTAGTCTTTCCTATAACTTAATGCAATTCCTAAGTCATTCTTTTAATCAAGGAAATCTCAGAAAATAGATTTTTGTATTTATATATACAGTGTTCCATATGCACATAAGTTTCAGTAAATTAAATTGAAATCTACATTAAGAAACAAATATAAAGCTATAAACTCAGGAACATGAAATAAATGTTTCACAAAATAACTCCTTGATTGACTTTTTAGCTAATGACAACTGATTGGATGTAAAGTTCTTGAGCATTATATTAATGCATTTTTATTCTTTTCATAGTGCTAACACTTAAGCTAAGCAGAACAAAAACTATTACCTATACTTAAAGGGAGGCAGCATGTGTTTTGACTCTGTCAGACATTTACTTTGCAAATCCAAGAATTTTTAGCTGACTTTGCTATCACAGTCATATCATAGGAATTTTCAGATATGTGGACATCCACGAGTATGCTTAGATTTAGCCTCATTGGGGATCGCATTGCTCATTTCACTGGCTATTACAAAACATCTCAGTGACTTGAAAGACTGGAGATTCATTTTCTGTGTTTGGAGGTCTAGTAAAAGATGAGTGTTCTGTATACTCTGAGCAAGAAGAGATTTCAGGTGAGGCAGCATGTCAAAGAAGTAATCATACAATTTTTTAAAATTTAAGAACAGTGGGTTCATAGCAATAATCTTTTAATAAATACAGAATATCTCTTATAGAACAGAGTCCTGAGCTGTTTATTCAACTCTTGAAATAGCTTTCCAATAAATCATCCTTTACTCATAAAGAACTTAAATAGGATAACATAAAAATAGTCTTCTCTGGGGAAAATTTAGACATTGATAATATTGCTCAACATTTAATAGTAAAGTAAAGGCCCTCCTGTTGATCATCGATTTGCTCGAGCGGGCCCAGTAATGTCTCCATTGGAGACTTTGTTGTTACTGTGTCTGGCATATCGAATAGTCTCGGTAGCTTGCCGGGCTCTCCGAACATTTAATAGTTCTAATAAATGTAAAACTGATGATAAAAACATCAGTAATTCAGTCAATATATTTTATTGGGATGACTAAAATTTAAAATATTAATTATAATCTAATTGTAATTTTAATTACTCCATTACTAAGGCTAATATTTAAAATTATGAAACAATAAGGCAGTAATTTCTAAAATTATAAATTAGGGGAGTTAAATAATTTCCTCTATGAGAAAGATAAGATTTTGATAAAAATTATTAATAACTGTTTCCAGTTTACTTGATTCCAGTTTATTGATAGCATTTTTGTTCTTGAAAAAATTTTCTAATTCCATGACAAGATATTTGTATTGTTAGATGATAATACATTGCACTTGCAGTTGAATGAGAAGGATGTAGAAAGTAAAATATTTGGTAATTTATATTAAAATTTTACTTCTTAAAGTTTTCTTATTTAAAAATAACCTTACTGAAACTTTACCAAATATACAACTTTACTCTACATTTAAATTTTAATTTGTACTCTTTAGTCAATTGAAATACCATTTTCATAGTACATATGTCATATCATTATTGTCAATATTATTGATTGGATAGACTGTTAGAAAGTGGGTTATCACACTTTTTGTTTTTTTTGTTTTGTGGTACTAAGGAAATTTTTCTTACATCTAAACTAAACTAGTTCATCCATTTACAAGTTACATTTCTACTATATTTGAAAGAGTTGATGGTTTTTATACTACAGAGAAAAATTTTAAACATCCAGGCCCAAAACTCCTTTTTTTCACCATAAATAATTAATGTCCCAACACAAAAGTAGTAAACTGGATATAGTAATTGGATTCTCTGTTTCTATGGGAAAGGTTTTAATTCTTTTCTCAAATTGCCAACCCTTTAGTTATATAGCCTTAGAAAAATCATCAATTACCCCAGCTCCATTTTGTCTTTTGGATAAAATGAAACCTTCCTTATGGAATTATCTAAATTTAAAAAAGATTAGCACTTGACACAGTATCTGACACATAAAATTAAGAATAGCAACCGTTCTTATCAGACTTTTTGTATTCAGCATTGTTCACTAAATGACTTCACATTGAAAGCTAGAAAAGATTAAAGTATCTTTCTAAAAGGTTAACCGTTCTGAGTTTTAAAGGAGGATAACTTTTACTAATTTTATTACTGCAGACAAGCAATTTATAGGCATGTGTCTCTTACTGATCTGATACATACTGAAAAATGTATTATTAGACAATTTTATTGAGAACAGTCACAAAGTATATTTATACAAACCTCAATGGTGTAGCTCACCACACAGACTATAGTAATCACCAATATGTAAGCGTTGAGTGAAAGACCCATTTTGAAGAAGGCTGATTTAGATGCTCAGTGTTACAAAGTTTTTTCCTACTTTCTCTTAGGTTTTACCTACTTCACAGAAACTTTAGGGATTGTCTAGCTACATGGGTGATCTTTATTACTACTTCAGAGCCCAAAGTGATGAATTCACTTTGAAAGCCTGTTTTTTGTGAATGTGCTTATTGCTGACTTTGTTGCTAGTTAGCTTTCTGATATTAAAGTAAAGAACTTGCTGATCCTCGGTATTTTTGTCTGTAAGAGAAAGGTATTAGGTAGCTGCTTCAACTGACATTTTACTTCTAATAAAATTAATATTTGTGAATTTCTAAAAAACTAAAAGTAAAATCTACTGAGTTTGGATGCTCTGATGTTCTTGATATGAAGACTTCTGACTGTTTCCTAATATGCTAAGATGGAAGTGGTGGGACCCCACTGTCTTACTTGAAGTTAAAAGCATCCCCCAACCTTCACCTTGATCTTGGCCTCTTAAGCACTTACGCTTAGGCTTAGGTTTCTATTTAAACAATAGTACTTTTCTAAGTTGGTAGTATTTACCTTGGGGGAATAATAGTACTTATCTAAGTAGTATTTGTCTTTGTCAAATGAGATAATATCTACTTTTTTTCTTATAGTTACCAACTGTATTCCCAATTTACAGTAGTTTTCAGGTACCTCTTAATCTTGGGAAAATATGGATAAAATTTGTTAAAATAGTGAAATAGCTTAGAAGAAATCACGATCACAATCATCGTGTTGTTCGTCGATTTCCTCGAGCAGGCACCAGTAGCGTCTCCTTCCTAGCCCTGAGATTTTAAAAGAGCCATTTAAATGCTCTTTCAGGATTAGGAGAATGAGACCCATGATCATTTCTGATATTTGGCATATTGAATACGACACGGGAAGTTTGCCAGACTCTGCCGTGCGGGCAGGATATTTTTGGTAGCCTGCCAGGTTCTCCAAAGGAAAATAAGATAATAAGATATCGCTCGGCCGCAGCTGGTGGGTGTGACGCCTACCTACTGGAAGATGGAGGGTCTAGGTGGAGAAGGCCCAGTCCCAATTCGATTAGGCTTCGAGACCTCAGCCCCGGGGCCCGCATGCCTGGGTTCCTCTACCAGTTCTTTCATGCATGAGACCTGTCCGGACGTGTGGAGAGTGGTCCCAGCATGGCCGTGGTTGTCTCCGGAGGTCCTCAGCTGCTGGGGCTCTGCTCGGGGCGAGGGGGGGGGAGGAGAGAAACTCAACCCACCCCCTCCAAGGGGCCCCGGTGAGGACAGAAGAAATACCTTTTAGAAATAAATTAAGGGTGCCAGAGTCAGCACCGATTACAAGGTGGTACAAAGCACAGAATGTCTGTGGACACGGCTGTTCTATTCTATCTCTGTGTTTTATTGTTCAGTGACCTTGGGTAAACAAAATTCTTGAGAGTTTGCAATTTCACTTTCTAAGTAGGAATAAAAATTCCAGTGAAGATGAAATGCATATATGTGAAAACACCTGTTGCCTAATAGGATCATACTTGCTAATTTTTTTCTCTTGATGGGGATTATAGAGATGGATGGCTAAAACTCCATCTAATATTTTCTCATGGTACAAAGTCAGGGCTGCATTGAAACCACAGTAGGCAGTAATTTTCTATTTTATTTTGAAGAAAAGGTTCCCTAGGAATTAGATTTCATAACTTGCTTCCATTATTCTAAACCAAATGAAACTTAAGCTAATTTCCTCCTGCTCTTGCCTAAGTCAGGATAAAAACCAGCTGGTGATATCCTTTGGGAAATATTCTTTTGCATTCTTAGGTCAACCATTAGACTTCCATTCTAGCGTAAATAATACCATTTTCAACAGACATAAAAAGATATTTATTTGTCTTTTTTTGTTCTATCACCCAACACTACCCCCAATGTAGGCCACCTTTTTGAAGTTGTTTAAAAGGGTCAGTGAATAAAATTGAGAATAAAATTGAGAAGTATTAGTATACTTATTGATTGTGCCATTTTAAAGTGATTAATAGTACTTTCACTTAAAAAGTACTAAGATTTTATGCTAATTCTAGATGCTTAGTTCACAAATAATAGGATATGAATGACTCTTACATTTTAGAGAGCTGTATCAGTAAAATACCTATGTTTTCCTAATTTAAATGTTATTTTGTTAGACCACCACGGACTTCCATGAGGTGAGCTGAATTATCACCACTTTCCTGATGAACACCCTGAGACATGGCATGCATAAGTAAATTGCTTAACATCCAGATTCTCTGAAGTCATGCCAAGATTAAACTTAGACTATCCTAGTGAAACAATGAGCCTTTCTCTACATAATTCTTCTAGCTCAGGATTTAGGAGTTTTCTAGATGATACATGCTACAACAAAAAATAATTTGTGTGAATGATGTCGAATAGCTCATATCCAGCCTCAGGCTCTTAAGAATCCTATAGTTTCAGAGTATAGACTCACAGCTACCTGAATAAATCCCACCAGAACCTTCTAGAATTCAGAGATCTTGAAAACAGGCTTAGACATAATCACATCACATTTGAATAGAGAGAGGTCTGCTATTTTCACCCTGGGGCATGGGACTAAGCATTAACAGGTTATGATGCAGACAGACAACATTTCCTTAGTGATCCAAGAAGCTTTTAAATAGTGTGAGGTTAAGGTGATTAGGCAAATGCTATGCATATGGCCATAACAAAGGCATTAATATAAATTCTCAGGGATAAAGGAATTAGTGAGAAAGGAATTGGAAGTAATTTCAGTAGAAAGAAGGTAAATGGCAAGTCTTATGTATGTATGTATGTATGTAAAAGGTAAGGTAAAGGCCCTCCCGTTGTTCATCGATTTGCTTGAGCGGGCCCAGTAACGTCTCCATTGGAGACTTTGTTGTTACTGTGTTTGGCATATCGAATACGTCACGGGGAGCTTGCCAGGCTCTGCCGTGCGGGTGAGATACTCTCGGTAGCTTGCTGGTCTCTCCGAGAGGGGTGGAGGAATTGAACTCGGGCTGGCCATGTTGGCTGCGTGCAAGGCAAATGCCCTACCACTGTGCTATGTATGTATGTATGTATGTATGTATGTATGTATGTATGTATGTATATAAATATATGTGTGTGTGTGTATTGTAACATAAAGGTCATTGGAGTCTTCTACTTGAACTGAATTACATCCTCTTTGGAATAGGTGAAAATAATAGTAATGACTGCTTTGTTTCCATTCACTGTAGTGACTTACAAAAAGAAGATTGTGAGATGGAATACTAGCATTTTTATTTGGAAGTTGAATTTATGACTGAATGCTTGGGGTGCTGAGCTGTGTTATTACAGGGAGAACTAGAAGTGTTGGTATTAAGAATGGCTGGAGAACTCCACTAGGAATACAGCATCTAATTCAGAATTGGACTACTGCTCAGATGAAAATGAAAAAGCACCACAGTACTTTTCAGGGACTAAATTCATGTCATTAGCATAATTCAGAGATTATAACTCTGTATAGCTGTGATATTGTTATGAGTGATACTTAACCCTCTAAATGAACTTAAATTTTATTTTGATGTCTGTTTTCAGAGTAAAAAGTATATACTTACCAAAACATAAGAAGATTAATTTTTTTCTTCTAATATAATAACAAGTGATATAACAGCAAAACTTTTTATGGTTTTTATAAATAAAACTTTTTAGAAGTTAGGAGGAAATTACATATGTAATAGAGGTTCACTTTTTTGATTATTATCATACTTTTTGAATCACACCTGTTGATATTCAGGGCTTATTCCTGGCTCTGAGTTCAGGGATCACTCCCAAGGGTGCTTGGGGGAAAGTACAGGGTGGTGGTGATCTAACCTAGGTTGGCCACATTCTGGACAAGCACCATACACACTACTATCTCTTTACCCTTAGTAGCTCATTTTATTTAGTTTTTATTATTGTGAGACCTTGTCTGGAAATGCTCAGTTCAGACCAAACCACTGAATGCTTGTTGTTGAGGGTCTTACATTGCCTGGGATCAAACCCAGAACTCACATGCAAGGAATGAACTCTCCTGTGAGTCATATTTCTGACACAAAACACACTTTCAATAGATTTATACTATTCAAGTTTATATAACTTTAATCAAATTAAATATATAGTTTTATATTTGTGAAAGGATGATTGGGCCACATCTAGCATTGCTCAGAAGCTGTTATTTGTTCTGTGCTCAGACTGTCACTCCTGACAGTCTAAACCCATGCAGTACTGGGATTGAATAGGAGTTGGCTGCATGTCAGTCAAGTAGATAAATCCCTATACTATTCCTCCAGCACTTTGTATTTGTTTTTCATTTTGGTTTTTGGGCCACACCCAACAGTGCTTTGGGTTTACTTCTGGCTCTGCTCTCAAGGACCACTCCTCATTCCTGATGGGGTACAGGGGATTGTACACAGAGCCAGGGATCAAACTGAGTTAATCTGCATGGAAGGCAAGCTCTCTACCTGGTATATTATACCTCTAGCCTCTCTAGTTAAATTCCTTAAATTATCAAATATTAAGTATAAAATATCACCAGACTCCTTGAGAGGTTGTGGGGTGGGTGAGAGCCCTCCCCACCCTAAGGGACCCAGCCCCGGCAGCCAACCTCCAACTATTCAACCACCGTCATGCTCCAGTCCCCTTTCCGGATCCTCAGGCCAAGCCTCAGACATTAATAAAGTCCCATGGAACCCAGATAATGCAGAACTTCATGACCTTGGCCTCTAGACTCAATGGGACCCTGGAACAGACATCCTCTGCCTGCTTCCCCCAGTCTCCAGTGACTCGGGGGTCACACCCATAAGCCACACCCTGCCAGCACCAGATAATCCCCTTATTGGCCACTTTCCAGAACTCAGGATGCTTCTCCCAGATGGGAGTATAAAATGAGGCTCCCAGAACCGTGCCACTGGACTCCGCACCAGGCTGTGGGGTGAGTGAGAGCCCTCCCCTCCCCAAGGGACCCAACCTCAGCAGCCGACCTCCACTACCCTACCACCGCCATGCCCCAGGCTGCTTTCGGAGACATTATAAGACACTTCCTACCCATTTTACACAATTACTACACCATATCTGATGGGCTTCAGACAGTAGGCAACAAATTATAGAAAAATATATAAACATATGCCTCTGGGAGAGTCTGGCAAGCTACCAAGAATATCCTGCCTGCATGGGCAGAGCCTGGCAAGCTCCCCGTGGCATATTTGAAATGCCAAATATAGTAATGACAACAGGTCTCATTCTGTGACCCTGAAAGAGCCTCCAGTCATTGGTAAAAGATGAGTAAGAAGAGGCTGCTAAAATCTCAGAGCTGGGAGGAATAGAGGCATTACTGGCACCTGCTTGAGTAATTCACGGATCAACGGGATGGCAGTGACAGTGACAGTGATCAAATATTAGAGCTTTACAGTAGGTAAGGCACCTGCCTTGCATGAGGCAGTACTAGAATCAATCCCATGCACCCTGTATGGTCTCCTGTTCTCCACCAGGAGTCATTCCAGATCACAGAACCAGGCATAACTTCTGAGCACTGTCAGGTATGCCCTTAACCCAGAATATATCAAATGTTGGGGCCAGAGAGCGAGTACATCAGGTTATGTACTTGCCTTGCATGTAGCTGACCTGAGTTCAATCACTGGCATTTTATATATTCTGCCAAGTATCACCAGGAGTAATCCCTGAGCATAGACCCAGGGGTAAGCCTTAAGCACAACTGGGTATGGCTTAAATTCTCAATCCCCCCAAAATATAAACATTTGTGTATTTAAGAAATTATACATCAAAACTTTATATCATACATAAATGTTTACGTCTATAAATAAAACATGCTTATATGTACATATATATGTAATATCATTATATAAGTAATATATTTCTTGAAGAAAAATATACTCACAAAAGTGCTGAGGTGATGTTTCAGGGGTCAGAATATTTGCCTTGCATGTGTAAGGCCCTGTGTTTAACTTCTAGTACTGCATGCCATAGATGTGCTTCTGGTGGTCCCAGCACTGCTGGGCCTAAGCAGCATTGCACTACCAGGCCCTAGCATAGAGTCATCTTTCCCTGTTGGCTGGGTGTCACCACCTGGGGTGGACTTCAGGTTTCCTGAACATTCTTAGAAAAAAATCTCCTCCATAATATAGAGTGTGTGTATATATACATCCATGTATATATATATGTGGGTATACATATGTGTGTGTATATATGTATATACACTCTGACCTACTGCAGAGCCTGGCGAGCTACCTGTGATGTATTTTATATGCCAAAAACAGTAACAATAATAGGCCTCATTCCCCTGACCCTGAAAGAGCCTCCAGTAAGGCAGCATTGGGAAAGACGAGTAAGGAGAGGCTGCTAAAATATCAGGGCTGGGATGAATGGATACGTTACTGACGTCCGCTCGAGTAAATCAATGAACAATGGGACAACAGAGATACAGTGATACACACTGACCTATATTATGTGTGTGTATATATACATGTTGTATAGATATTTGTATATATGTGTATATATGTGAATGAATCCATAGATACACACATGCATGTACATATATATGTGTACATACATTTATATCCATATATGTATGTACCTGTAATATATATTCATTTACGTATAAAACATTGTAATTAAGTTCTCCTTCACTGGGTCATTGTAAAAATCCCTCTCGGCGGAGCTGTGTAAACTCCTTCGCTCAGGGATTACACATTAAAGAATGTCTGCGAGCTCTCTGTGAGGCTCTCTCTCGCCGCTCACATTCGGTGCTCTCAAGCCGCTTCCCCACCCAGACCGGCTGTTGCCTTGGATGGATGAAGGAAGAACGGGGGTCAAGCTGGTTACTGATTTAGTTGCCTTTTATTCAGTCTCGTCTCTCCCAGCTCTCTTCAACCCTCTCTCTAACCCGCTCTACAACTCTCTCCGTGACTCCTCTCCAGTCTCCCAGCCACTCATACTCTCTCCCCTCAGCCTTCTCTGTAAGTCGCAGCCTTCTCCTCTAACTTGTGTCTCTTCTTCTCTCTGTCTCTGTCTCTGTCTCTTCCTCAATCTTCCCAGAACTCTCTCTCTAGCTCAATCTACTCCTCCCCTCCTTTCTCTCTCTCTGATTCTCTCTCCCATCTAACTCCTCCAATCTACTTTTCCTCTACCCACAATTCTTTCTTCCTGCCGTAACCGTCTCCTCTATCTCTGTCCCTCTCTCACTCACTCTTATCTCCTTGTCCTTCTGTCACCATCTCTCCTTCAATCTTCTCCCCTTCTCTCCCCCAGCCAATCCTTTCCTTATCTCTCACCACATCTCCCCTACCATGCCTCCCATGAGAAGCGTCACCAACATGTTTTTCCAGTATTCCTGACCACTTGCAGCCCACAGGGGCAAAGCATCCCTTAAAGTGTGTTTCTCCTCTCCTTAGACCTGCAACTTAATTAGACAGCACTGTAGCACTGTCCTTCCATTTTTCATCTGTTTGCTTGAGCCAGCACTAGTAACGTCTCACAACAAATTGTGAGAACTTATTACCGGTTTTGGCATATTGAATACGCCACGGGAGCGTGCCAGGCTTTGCCACATGGGCGAGATACTCTCGGTAGCTTTCCGGGCTCTCCGAGGGAGCAGAGGAATCAAACTCTGATCGGCTGCATGCAAGGCAAACACCCTACCCGCTGTGCTATCGCTCCCGCCCACAACTTAATTCACAACTTTAATTCTACTTCCTAGTATTTACCATTCTGTACGGACACAGTAATAGACACTTTTACACTTGTAGGGTGACTCTTCTGGGGGCATCTCACCAAGGACTCAGACAACAGTGCTCAGGCCAGATCAATCATTGCTAACCACAGCAGGGTCCAAATCTAGTTATTACTTTTTGGATTATGGCAGAATTTGCCCATGACCATGCTCTTAACTTATAATTAAGTATTATGGCACTTTGGCCCAGCCCATTTTGATGCCAGGGTAGCTAGCTCACCACTTGCCCTGGGTCCATCCAGCCCCTCGTTGGGACCCTGCTTTTGAGAATCTAGGAAGGACATCTGAAGCTTAAGTTGAGAAAGAAGATGTCCAGGAAGTAATATTATCTGGAGTCAATCAACTCCCAAGCCACAGGCTTGCCTTTCTGTCTTCCTGTATCCATACAAAAAGCAATCGCTCTGAAATAACTAACCATGCAAAGAACAGTAAGGAGAAGAGAAAGACAATATTTATAAGTCAGAGTCTGATCAGGAGACAAAGGTGATTGACAGGTTGAGGGAGCAACCAACAAACCCAGTGGCCAGGGAGGAAGGGCAAACCAATGTTACCCTACAGGTCATGGTCATGGTCATGTTTTATTTTTGATTTATACCCTGATATTTAACTGAATCCAAGTGAATATAATTTTTAAGAGATGAGCTCAGGCCTTGTATTATTGGTTGTTGTTGCTGACATTTGGAAAAGATTCCCAAGTGATCCCGATACAAACTTCACAGTTGAGAATTAATATTTTATATCATTAAAATTTCTCAGGAGATAGCATTTATATTGCATTTTATGTTACCTTATAAAATGCTCTTCAAATTAAGTAGAATGAACATTATATTCTATAGTAATACAGTATTTTATTCAACAAATATAAAAATTGATTTTATATCCAAGATATCAAAATTCACTCTTTATTATCAACATGGAAATATTTAAACAGCTTATGGCATAGAGATAATTTATTTCTTGATGCATTGCATAATTCTTTGTGGAAGTGGAGAGACAAAAACTCCAGCTGTTTCCTGGAAGCACAGCTGAGTTAGAAATTTTGAATATGAACTAATTTGGACCTAACATGTACTTTTTTCTATCAAACGAAAATGTGTGTCCTAGTGCAATATATACACTAAGTTAAATCTATAAAATAATGTTTATAATGAAATAGATCCATCTTATCTTGTAAACTATATACTGAAGGTCTTCTAGATGACTTTGAACGCAGATTCTATTAGCAGTGAAGAGAGTCTTTTCATCACCAAAATGTTACTGGATAGTTCTAGGTGGGATTTTAAATATTAAGTAAAGACAAGGCTATAAATGCTACTCTAGTCTCTCAGCATTTAGCTTGACCTGAGGAATTCTCGACAATACAGGCACTTGGTGGTGTGTTTCAGAAACAACATGTATACTGAATATAATATATATCAATGAGAAGCATTCCTTTTATCTATCTTCTAAATCTCAAAATCCCAATAAGAGCCAAAAAGAGAGAATAATGAAGAACTGAGCAAGTTTCATGACATATGAGAAGAAGAGCTTGAAAGAAAAAAAGTCCAAGCAAATAGATTTTAGTCATGAGGATGTAGACATGAACTGAAGATGGGTAACCGGCTATTCCTTTATATGCTTACATATCTACACGAAGTTAGATATGACCCAGCATTTACTGAGAGTACTATACATCTTGAGATTCATCAATCCTCATAAAAAAAGAAGACCTCCACATTGGGTGACATTACTGTCTTTATACACAATAAAACTGAAGCCAGAAAAGCTAAGTAGTTTATCAATTGCCAATAATTTTCCTATTTTGTACAATTTTTCTTTAACTGTATGTTTAAAAAGAATATATACGAGTGCTTTTGCTGTTTTACCTCAGAACATGCAATTTTTGTTCTAAAATCCAAATCCATTTACTAAAACATTAGGCTCTTGCTCCAGTGTTAAACTGCTTAAAGTATTATACATGGGTGCGTGTGGAAGCTCCATCTGGTCTCACATGTGGCAAAGAATACTTGACGTTACCACCAACATCTGCCATGCTAGAGCCAACCAGCAGCTGCTGCCTAAGCTTTAAATCCATAGTCTAGTTATGTCAGATTAGAATGCAGAATCCCTGTGGTTCCTTGTTGTCACGGTAACAGCATTTTTTTTTTGATCAGAGAATGCATCAACCATAGGAAGGCCCCTAGCATGAAATATTGAAAGGGTTTGCTCACTGGCCTTTTGGACCTAACCAGGGTCAATGATTTTATCTTGAATGAAACCATTGTGTAGCTTTATCCCCAGACACTAATTTACGCATTTCACTTAATGCTACGACTCTGGCAAGTTGTGTCATAGTCTCCAAAATAGAAATGAATGCTACCTCTTAATTGCACAAATATGTATTAGTCATTAGTTCTTTAGAGAAAAGTTGCAGGCAGATCCTCAGAAGGGTGTGGGGGCCTGTCAGTGCATGGTGAAAGGGAAGTGGGGTGCTCCCTGGAGCTCCAGTGACTGTTGAGTCTGTTGGGCATCTAATCTCTTTGTCAAAGTCAGTTGAGTTAATAGTTTAAATGTGTGAAATGTCTAAGAACTTCCTTATAGAAAAGACTTTTCATTTAAATCACAACCTATTAAAGCTCTCAAGAGATCTTCTATCACCCCAAATTTGAAAAATAACTCACTCTTTAAGGCCAAATTTTGTATGTTTCTCCTCATCATTATACTTTCCCGTAGGTTTTCAAAAAACCTTTCTTAGTGAAATTACTAATTTTAATCATAGTAGCTTTATAATTTTATGAATTCAAGAGAAGAAATTATTATTTTTTGATGGAAACTGAACTTACTAGAACAATGGATAACATAGCCTTTGAATATGCCCTTTTGTTTTTCTCTGAACTTACATGATATATATGTGTGCATAATACATATATTTCCACTCTTTCTGCTTTCAAATATTTGCTCTACTCTTTTACCTTTTATATTACTCTGTAAACTTACACAAAACTTCTCTGTATCTAAGTTTCCATTTTGACCAAATGAAGATATTACCTATGTACAAGATTATACTAGCGGTAAATACACTGTTAACACAGGGAGGAATGTGAGAGAAATATAATTGTGGGAGCCCTAAAAGAGGGATAAATTCTGAGAGGTGGGCAGAGAAAATGTTGAAACCCAAAGAAAGAATTATGTTTTTATTTCCCCCATTAGATAAAAATAATTACAGTAAATAAAATATGCATAGAAAAAAATACACTGTTAAATGCCTTATTATATTTGAAAATGTTTATAAGTCTCCTGAAGCAAATAAAACATACTGTCATTTTGTAGTAACTTTTTATTGTTTTGTTGTGGAGCCACACCCTACAATTCTCAAGGCTTACTCCTGACTTTGAGCTCAGGGATCAATCCTATGGTACTGGGGGAACTATATGAGGATTGAACCTGGATTGACCACTTGTAAGGCAAGTCCCCAACCAGCTGTATTACCTGTCACTCTCTTCCCAGTTTTATTATCCATCTTATAATTTTTGGGTTTTTTTGCCCCACACCTGGCTGCATGCAGAGTTTATTCCATGTTCCGAGCTCAAGGATCAACCCCGTTGGTTCTGGGAGAGACAGTATGGGGTGCTAGGGATCTAAACGGGGTGGGCAGCTGTAAGGTGTAAGCACTCTGCATATTGCTATCTTTTTACCATCGTAGTAATTATTATCCATTTAAACTTTAAATTTAAACTTTCTTCTCACTTTTGTCAACATTTTATTTCATGGGAAGTATAGTGTAGTATAAATAACAATGAACCTTTTAATCCTATCAGTTAATTTAAACTAAAATGCAAGTTTAAGTCATAAATTCCAAAAAGCTATTATTTATCTGTATTTTTCTTTCAGTATTAAATAGAAATCATTTCAAGCTAAAAAATATACTCAAGAATTTTTCCCTTTGTATGCTGTCATTTTTTTAAAATCTTATTTTATTTTATTTTGGGCCAATACTAGTAGTTTCTCTCAGCTCCATACTCTGTCATCTTTTACAGTTTATAATGAAAGAATACTTTGGGCTTTTGAAAAAGCTCTAAATTATGTAGACATAATTATCCAATAATTTAGAGCACTTAATGAAACTCACTTTGATTTCTTTGACTTTCCTGAGACTTTAAAAAGAGGGGTAAAATGAAATATATTTGTTATAACCAATTGCACTTTTTATTGTGTATTAGATCCTTTATAATTTGGAGTTTAGTCTTTATAAAATTCTCACTGTTTCTGCCTTTATTTCTGAAGTTACTTTTGAGATAAAGCTTAGTTCTTTAGAGAATCAGCCTATCAATGTATCTTATTTGTAATGTAGGCAAACTTCCATTGCAAATGTTTGTAAAGATCCACAATTGAATTAGACTTAAGAGAACAACTGGTGTCTTAATCACAAACAGAAAATGTCATTACTATGAGTAACATTTTCCACTCATATAGTAAATAAAATTTTCCAACAGATTGTTGATTCAGTCACGTTATTTCAAAATTTATTTGTTCCAAGCACAAAAAAATATTTTATGGCTTAATTTATTTATTCTTTAGCTTCAGTTAATAGTCATATGAAATTCATATGTGAGATGTTGTGCTCCTAGAATAATCTGAATTTCAATAATCTGAAAATAAACAAGTCCCTCATGGCTTGGGAATTTTTGTTTTGTTTGTTTTGGGGGCGATATGTGGTAGTGCTTAGAGTCTACTTTGATTAGGGTTTAGGTTTCATTCCCAGTGGTGTTGGGGGATCATGAGGTGCCAGGGATCCAATGTGGGCCTTGGGACTACAGATCTTGTGCTCTTGCTGCCTGAGAAGTCTCCCCAGACCAATGTGTCATGGTTGGGAAGATGGAATAGCATGTCAGGCGGATAGTTTCTCAAGGGAGCATTCAGCTTTCTTCCATTTCACCTGCCATCTGTATCTATGCTGATCTGACAGCTTTGAATGTTGCATATAATAAAGTTCTTTGATGGTCTTATTTTGTTATTTTGACATTGATGCTTGGAATTTTAAAAAAGTATTTTCTAATAAGTACTTGTTTGAGTTTCAATAATAATGTATCACAGTACAAAAAAGGGAGAACGTTTGCAAAAAACACTAGTAACAGTGTCCAGCTTTCCTCAAGTTTTCTCCTGAGATAACCAATGGATTTGTTTCCTTCCATAACTTTGTGCTCAAGAAAACATGTATAAAGTTTTATATAATTGTATGGAATTAATCTCCCTTCTTTTCTAAACAAAATTAGGATTAGTGGCCTACTGGTTCTTACTACAGGCGGTTCTCTTTACACTGACTGCCTACAAAGAGGCACAGTAACCCCACCTCATGTATACCTCAGCCTGGTATGCATTGTGAATAGGAGGACATGGAAAAGATATAAAGATTACAGGTCACAATATACTAAGAATTTGCTTTAATGGTATATTTAAAAATACCTTATCATATATAGACCATGAATTTCTAGTATAAAATGCACTAGACAGTCAAGGTTATTTCATGCATTTTTCCTATGAACACTTGAACAATTTTTTTCAGTAAGTATTATTATATCTGTATGTTTACATAGAGTGGTTTCATTTTATCTGTGACTTTCGTATTATAGTTTAGGAAGTATGGTTACAGTAAAGTAAAAAGTTTGTAGTATTGATGTGGAGTTATTGCCCACCATCAGCCCCAAAGAGCCCATGATTCTTCACTCACTATCCTTATGATACATCTGGTCCAATTTTCATTTTCCCCACTCCTTTCCCTACTGTTTTATTAATACCTTTTGTAATTCAAGGCCAAATATTTGTCATTATTTGACCCTGTCTATTCCCTTATTTTGTTTCTCTCTGTCCCACAGATATTTTGGTAATTATTCTTTTTCCTTCTGATTTATTTCATTTAACAATATACTATAGATTTCTGAATGAATTGAGTAAACCTTAGATGTAGTAAAAGTACAGTCCATTAGAGAACAAAAGGTAAACCTCAGCTTGGAAAGTAGTCATGAATATTAGAGAAAGAAGGTAAACATTTTGCAGAAGTTGAAGTACTTGGCAAGTCATTTAATTTTAGGGCTTAGGACTCTAAAGAAGTGATGGGGGCAGGGGGATGATTCTTTTGGAAACTAGTATTATGATTCTATTCATTAGATTTTTTTAGGTTTCTTTTCTGTTTTTTTTTTTTTTGACTGCCAAGATCGAAAATTTGCCAGAGTCCTGAAACTGAAAATTTGTTTTTGACTATATAGTTGTGTTTATTTTATTTTGAGGGTTTTGGCCACGGCCTGCTCTGCTTTCTCTGTGTTCTGTGCTTAGGTGGTTCTTGGTGGAATGGGGATGGCATTTCTGAATGTTCACAAGACAAACATATTATCCACTATATTACCTCTCTGTCCCAAGTATTGTTAATGTAATTTAATGACTAAAGATCTTAAACTATTTAAATTCTAATCAAAATTTTTGACTAAAATAATTATTTTAGGTTTACTTAAAGGATATGGTTGACCTATTTAGAAAAGAGCAGTTTAAACCTGTTAAGACTAATGACTTCGCTATCCTTAAGACACCTTCGTGTATGAGTTTGGCAGTGCAGGTCATTGTAAAAGACAAAGAATGATCATAGACATGTGCTGTATTAAGAGGCCAAAGTGGTATGAAAAAGAAAAAAATGATAAAATGTTAACTCATTCTGAGATATTTTCATATGAATGATATTCTTTATTTTCTTAGACATAAAGTTTCAATTTAATTAAGAAGCAGATAAATAACCCCAAAGATTAATAGGATATTTGTTTTGTTCTTCAAAAACTTGCACCTATATGGCATGAGCTATTTATTCCATTAACTTAAAGGTAATAGAAGGAAAGAGTTTTTTGAGAAGGCGAGTTAAACGTGACCCTAGAGTTAAGATATCCATAAGGTATCCATAGAAGACCGCCAAGAGGGCTCAAAGAGACAGAAAATACATTGCATCTGGAAGCACTGCTAAGTTTGGCTCCAAAAATAAAAACAAAAAGCTAAACCTCTGACTACAGGCTGACATGTACTTTAGTTCATTGTTTTTCCTTTTTCATGTCCTATAAACGAGGACTTCCTTTTTGTAGAGGCCTCATGTTTGAACACAGAGAATGAAAGAGAAGTGAAGAGAGAACAGATTTATAATAGAGGTCTACTGGTATTCATTTATTTGATAAACTTTTTTTTGTAGTATAGAAGACTATTTTCCTAAATTCTAGTAATTACTAACTACAAATTCTCAGATGTTCCAAGCTTAGTACCTTTCATGTTTTATTTAATCATCTTTTTTTTGACCAGAAAGCAAAACTCCCTTTAAATAAATTCACTGGATCTCTGAAATAGTACTGTAGTATTAAAGTACAAAATTATTTTAAGTTATATTCTAGTTCTTTTTCTGATCAGAGTTGCCTCTTCAGACCTCTCTTGTAACTAATAAGGCAGGGAGTATTAGACAGGGATTAATAAGAAAGGAGTCAGAGAAGGGGACTTAAACCAGTCTGCCCTAGATACAAATTCAAACCCTTCTTGCTACTTGGCAGCAGTGTGAATTTGCTCAACTTACTTAATTGCACCTCAGTATCTTTATATATAAAATAAAGACAGAATTCTCTATCTCAGAATGTATGCAGATGAAATGAAATATTAATTGTGACATATAAGTTTGGTTCGGAGAGCCTGGCAAGCTACCGAGAGTATCTTGCCCCCACGGCAGAGCCTAGCAAGCTCCTCGTGGTGATGTATTCAATATGCCAAACACAGTAACAACAGGTCTCACGATGGAGATGTTACTGGGCCCGCTCGAGCAAATTGATGAACAGTGGGAGGACCATGACCGTGATGAAGTTTGGTATGCAAAAATACTTATAAATTCATATTATTCATATCACAACACCTAAGTTTTCTATGGAACTCATCTTTTACTCTTGGCCATAGAACTTAAACTTCCTGGCAGTTTGGCTGTACTTATTCTTGAATCTTTAACTCATGGCACAGTTTCCTGACATTGGTGTGTGATGAGTTTTCTTTGGATGAATGAGTCTAGCGTAGGTTCAATTCAGTATGGTGATTTGACAGAGTTCGGAAAAATCTATCTTATCCCTCAAACAAATAAACTTTGAATCTCTGTCAGTGTGGATTATGTACCTTCACTGAAAACTTCTACTGTGCTGCTCAGATGCTTCATAGAAGGGGCCAATATCAGTGAAATAAGTTTTAATTTGGAGATTCGTATTTATTACCAAATTTATGCAAACATTATTTTCTTCTTAGAGAAAAACACTAAATATTATTTTCTCCTCTCATTGTAGTGTTAGAAAACTTAATGCTTTAAATTTAATTCAAATTTATAGAGCAGTGAATACTTGACTTCCAAATAAAGTGAACTATAAATCTTGCCGGAGGCAATTTTGTTAATTTTTATTACCTACAGTTAAATCTAATCTTTAAACTTTGAAGGAATAAAAGAAATACATTCACTAATAATTTCCCTACTTCTAGGAGAAAATGAAGAAAAGGTGGTCTATTCATTGAATTTCTCTGGGATGCACAATACTTAAATTATGATGAATAAGTTCCAAAATGACATAGTTTATTTAAAATAAACAAAACCATTATATGTAAACCAAGGTCCTGTAAGTTTCAGAATATTAAAGCAAACTTTTTTTTTTTTTGCTTTTTGGGTCACACCCAGCGATTCATAGGGGTAACTCCTAGCTCTGCACTCAGGAATTACTCCTGGCGGTGCTCGGGACCATATGGGATGCTGGGAATTGAACCTGGGTTGGCAGTGTGCAAGGCAAATGCCCTACCCGCTGTGCTATCTGTCCAGCCCCATAAAGCAAACTTTTTTAATAAAGAACTTAACTGGAACTCTAGAATTGTATCAATGGTGTGGTTTTTATCTACATTAAAATAAATAAAGAATTAAATTAGGAAAGGAATTTAACTGGTTATTTTTATATGTAAGCTGAATTGGGATAAATGAACTCAATTATTTTTTCTTTTCCCTAATTTGGGACTGTGGCATTTTATCATGAAGATCATCTGTTAGTAATTGAGTTCTGTCCTTTCATAGATGGAATTATTAGGCCTTTTAAACCATAAAAAAAAGTCACACACAACAATAATAACAAAAAGCCAGCTAGAAACTGCTACTTCAAAGGATACCAAAAAAGAAAAATAATGACCCAGAGAAACAAGATGTTTGATGCAGAACCAAGGGGAGGCCTCTGGTCCCTGACCAGATACTCTCAGCAGGAACTGTGCCTGTTCAGAGTTGAAGCCACAAGCAGTGACGTCTGCCCTTGAGCTGTGAACTCATCAGAGAAGATTTGGAGAGGAAAACTCTTAGTTATTCTAACAGCCTAAACTCTGAGAGGATATAATTTGGGTTTTCTGAACGACACCTTAAATTTATCTTAGCCATTTATTAGTCTAAATAACAAAATGTAGAATAAAAATTAGGAGAAAAATAAATTATGTTGCATTAATTCAGGATTAGGGAAATAAATGTTTTTGAGCTTAAAGAGTGCATATTACATATTTAAGGATACTACATTGTATACTATATAAGGAATATATATATAAATATTACATATTTAATGATACTACATTTTATACTATATAAGGATACTTATATACTATAGAAGGATACTACATTGTGGTATTCAAGGACGTATCATAGAATGATTATGAAAAGGAAATAATGAAAATATTGGATGAATTCTTTGTATATACCAGGCATTTTGTGGGGGTTTCTAAATTCCCATGTAGTTCTTACCATCAGAAGGCAGGAGTTACGGACTCACATGGCATTGGTTCTCAGGGGGTGTTAAGCTGTAAAGTGAGGAACCCAGCAATTTGGGGCAGGGAAAGGAGCCATGCTCAGCTGTTCTTGGGGATTACTCCTGGCTTTGTGTTCAACGATCTCTCCTAGCAGTACTTAGAGAGTAATATGTGGTGGCTTGGATTGAACTGGGGTTGGCCATGTGTAAAAAAAGTGCTTTAAGCCTGTACTATGTCTTGGCCGAGGAAATCATAAATTAAAAATGTATTTAAAAATATTTGGTCCCAGTAAAAAAAAATTAAACACAGAAGCCAATCAATTTAAGAGAAAAAGCCCTTACTTCTTTCACAAAAGTGCTGCTTCCATAAGGCATCATTAATATTTTTTTCTGTTGTTCTGAAATTTCCTATACTTCACTGTCAGTGTCACTGTCCTCCCACTGTTCATCAGTTTGCTCGAGCGGGCCCAGTAATGTCTCCATTGTGAAACTACTTGTTACTGTGTTTGGCATATTGAATACATCACAGGGATCTTGCCAGGCTTTGCTGTGCAGGCAAGATACTCTCAGTAGCTTACCGGGCTCTCAGAGAGGGGTGCAGGAATCGAACCAGGGTTGACCAGGTCAGCTGCGTGCAAGGCAAGCGCCCTACTGCTGTACTATCACTCTAGCCCTTCCTATACTTATGCAATTATATTCATTTATAACAATCTCTGTTTAGATTCTTATTTTTTATTTATATGATAGGTTTCTTATTTTTAGATTTCTGTGAGGGCTATATGATTCAATACTTGCTTTTACATATTAGCAGTTTATTTTTAAGAAAATACTTTAGTGTGAATAATTTCTTTCTTCTTCATCTATAACTCTGTGGTAGCCCATTTTCAAAATTCAGTATATGTTGATTAGGAACATTACCGCATTTTCAGTTTTATGCCATTACAACCTTTTTCTTTTTCTATTCCTTCCTTCCTTCCTTCCTTCCTTCCTTCCTTCCTTCCTTCCTTCCTTTCTTTCTTTCTTTTTTTTTGCATTTTGGGTCACACCCAGAGATGCACAGGAGTTACTCCTGGCTCATTCACTCAGGAATTAGTGCTGGCGGTGCTTGGGGGACCATATGGGATGCTGGGAATTGAACCCAGGTTGGCTGCGGGCAAGGCAAATGCCCTACCCGCCGTGCTATCGCTCCAGACGCCCCCCATTACAAACTTGTTCTCTGAGTCTCCTTGACCTGCCATAACAAAATACCATAGACTGGGTGGCTTATACAATAAAAATTTATTTCTTGCTGTTCTAGAATCTGGCAAGTTCAAGTTCAAGACCAACAAAGTAAATTTCCTTTTGAAACTTCTCACTTGACTCACAGATGGCTGAGATTTCAACATAGGAATTTTGTAGAGAAACAACATTTGTTCCACAGCATTTTCCAACATTACCTAATAATAATAAAGAAATAGATGGAAAAATATGCAATTTTCATTTCCATTTATTTAATTATGAAAGACTTTAAGAGCTGCTTTTCTTTAGTTTTTAATCTCTTTGTTATGAACTTTTTTGTTCATTTGCATTGTCTCTTCATCTCTTTTGGGGTTTTAGTCTGTTTTACTAAAGCTTTTTGTTTACTTTTGTTATGGGGTCACACCTGGCTGTATTCAGGGCTTATTCTTGGCTCACAAATCATTCTTGGAGGGCTCCAGAGGCCAGGGATATAACCTCTCAGCAGTGTGCAAGGCAAGCACCTTACCCAGTGTTCTAAGTAAACTAGTTCTATGCTTGACATAAATGTTGTGAATGTTTTCAATACTATTTTTGGTTTTCTTTAATTTGATGCTTTATTTCCTTTACCCTTATTTTTGTTGTCATGGTAATGTCTGGAGGTCACACAGTTGGTTGTGGAGTTCACACACTTTGTGTTACCATGAGACACACACTTTATAGTGATGTCAGGGATCAACATCACAAATCAACATCACAAATGGCAGCCAGCCTGGATTATACCCAGGCAGTGACAGCGTTAGGATTTATGGCCTTGTTCCCACCTAGGGCCTCTCCTTCTGTGCTCTCCCTGGGTGCCCCCATTCTTGCTTTTTAAATTTAATTGTTAATTATCTTGTTTAGCTAATTGTTACTTCCAGTTTATTCCTCATTAATCTTAAGATTACACTTCCCCAGCATAGGAGGTAGAGACGTCATTTTAAAAAATTGAATTCCCATGTATTTTGCATAGTTCTGTTCTGTCATTCTCCGATATGGAATAATGTTTCTATAATGTGTTCCACATTTATGCAAAGTGCCCTTCATAAAGTATGTTAGTCTGGTATGTTCTTCTATCCTAAGGAGGATTAACAGAAATTTTGCTATACTCATGTCTTTGATGTATGTACTGCTGCATTGAAGAACATGTGTTGGAAAACTCTGAGCCATTTTTCTGCAATATGAAGCTTTATGTCTCTATAACATAGATACCTACATTGTATAAAATGTATGTTCAAGTCTGTGAATAGCCAAAATTTGAAATTCAGGGTCAATTAAAATTTTAATTTATTGTTTAAAAACTGATCATACTTAAAAGATGTAAGTAGTAGCATGTCAAAAATGTTAAGATCTAGTCTTGATGTTGTATTTCTTAGTCTTTGATAATAAAGACTTTGAAGGAGTCTGTTCCGTGTAGTAAATTGTCAGAAAATAATGAAGCTATGAACTGCTATGCCAGTTAAGGAGAAAAATTATTTATGAAATTATTTTATTCAATAGAAAAACGCAAGTGCTAACTTGTACAGAACTTAATATAGTTTTCAACTGTTTAGTTCAAATTATTAAGTGAAGATACTAGTCTATAAATAAGAATTACTAGTCTATAAATACGAAAACTCAGTTTCAGTAAGGTTAAGTGCTTGCCTCAGGTCATACAACCACTAAGTGCCAGACTTTGGATTCTAAACCAAGTCTTTAGATTCAAACTACAACATGGTACTGCTTCCCCCATGAAATTCGTAGAAACAAGGCAGACGTGAGCCAAAAAACATAAAGGGGGCATCCATGGGAAACAAAACCTAGTACTTCAAGAACATGTTGAATTTTGTAAAACAAAGTTGAATAAACGGAAAAACTGTGAATGTATCATGGTGGTAAAAAGAAATGTGATGAAAGAGGGGAGGATATTCTCTCTAGGAATTTATGCATATGGAGTGTGTAGAAACATGTGGGCAGTAACAGAGAGCCCTGGATATCAGATAAAGAAGTCTGAATGTGATCAGATATAGGATACATTATATGCAGCCAGAGAGTATTATTGATCAGATTAGTGAGTTAGTGATTTGTCAATTTTGTCTGAATGAGATTTGAAGTATCATCTGATTTGCAATTTCTTAAATATGAAGTAAGATAAACAGGTGGGATTGATCTAATTCAGATAGGATGGATAAGAGTAAGGACTGATATGATTTGAAAGTAACTGGAATAATTTGACAAGGATGAAGTAGGATGAGTTTTACTTTGAATTATTCTCAGTATTTAGTATTCTTAAAAATGTGACTTTCATATAATTATGAAATTTATAAGATTTTATTATTATTATAATATAGTATTATCACATCATTATTAAAATGCAACTTTCAAAAATTATTTCATATTGATTATGAAATTTAATTCATCTGTTTACTACTTTGGGAACTCTTTTTTTTATCCATAAGTCTGAATTAATAAAAATGAGTCTAGGTTTGAATAGCTATCTCAATTTTCATTGTCTCCATAGGGGAGAAAAACAAAGGATGACCAAAAGAGAAACTTATTGTGCATAATTACTATCAGCATCAAACCAATTTTATTTCAACCGAGTGTTACTTGAGGTTACTTTAAGTAACTCTTTAGTCTACAAGTTTATGATTCAAGAGATGTAGCTTTACTGTATTCTTTGTCCTTAATATGTGTTGCCTTTCTCCTTAGGTTGCTTTCTCTTACAATAAAAAAATAGCACTTCAAATGTCTGAATATTCTTTCACGTCCAAAGAAATAGAGAAGGCATCTCTTTTATTAACTATCATATTAAAATCCTGATATTCACTAACTACATAATTTCATATCAAGGATGGGATCAGATTCATGGACTTGGGGCACTCGAGAGAAGTGAGAGTCACAGTTAGACAAATGGTGTAGTAAGAAATTCAGGATCCTGTTAGTAGGTCTTCAGGGAAAACCAATGCTGAAGGTGACCAACAATGATTATTCATAATTAGTGCCACTGCTTCTTTGAGTTCATTGAACTTTCTAACAATGATATTACCAAAGTCATTGTCTGAGGATTTAGTGAGCTGCTTGGTGCTGGTTGAGCCTTTTGTGTCATTGTTTGCAATCATTGAGCTTGGTGGGCTTCAAACATATTACCCACTAAAGTTATCCTGCTAGTTATCCTACTGTTAGTAGTGTGAAATTTGGAGGTGTATAGGCAGCAGCATGAACTTCAGGAGCAGTGGAACTAGACCTGTTTTATGGCAGAGGAAGTCAGATATGGTGACTGCTAAGCATAGTCAATGGAGAGGAATCCCCCTACCCCTGTTCTGAAAAGGCCTCACAGTTTTCATCCCAGGATCTATTAACCTGGAAGGGTGCGATGGATTGAGATTCCAATAAAAAACAATCACTTTCACCTTACCTTCTCTACAATAATATAAAGATTGTCAGACCATATATAATGCCTATTTAATTTTGGGAACCTACTAGAACACGTAGTAATTTCTTCAGGGAATAAGTGAATGAATGAAGTAAAAACATCTCTTGAGAGGAAAAAATTTTCATATAAAAATTTAATGGAAAGTTTATTCAAAATTTACATAGACTCACATAGAAAATATCAATGTATAGATTTCTTTCTGAGAAAGAAGAGGTACTATTCAGAAAAAGATCTCTATATAGAAAATAGAACTCATTTTCATACATATACATTAGAAAATAAAAATCCTAAATAGGCATGACATACACAAATAATCTGTGTTTCAAACAATGAATGTTTTGCAAGGTAAAATATATGGTCATGGCATTTGGTCTCAAGCCATCACACACTTCTAGGTAGATAAAAGATAGAATAGTTGGCTATAGGAACATTTTATTGAATATTTATTATAGACAAGCCTTAACACGAAAATTTAAAGTATGAGTACTTATGAAAAATACTATTCACTATAGCAGGAATCTGGAAACAATCTGAGTGCCTGAGAATAGATGACTAGATAAACTATGGTACATCTGCACAATGGAATCCTATGCAAGTGTTAGGAAAAATGAAGTAATGAAATTTGCCTATGAATGGATGAACATGAAGAATATCATGCTGAATGAAATGAGTCAAAAGGAGTAGGACTAGGACAGATATAGAATAGCTGTCCTGGCAGTACTTGGGAGACAATATGGAGTGCCCAGAATTGATTTTTGGCCAGCCACCCACAAGGCAAATGCCCTGCCCACTGTATCACCTCTCTGGCTCTCTGCAGCACAATATTAAAAGTATATTTAAGATCTTTGAATCCCATATATGTAATAATGCTCCCATTCTTTGAGCATATACACTTATCTGTTGCTTTATTTGTGCTATTATTTCATTCTCAAGTTATTTTAAAGTAGGTCATTGTCACTTATTTACTGACAAAAACCTAAGATAGGTTTGGCATCAGGAAACAAGAGATAGGAAGGGATAGAGCAATATTCAAGCCCAGAAAACATGCTCTTTCATGATTTTTACTGGTCTTAGTTAAGTTCCCAGAGATAGTCTCTTGAGATCAGTACAAATAATTGACAAAGGGAAAAACACTGGTGATGGCAAAAAGTTGGGCATTACATTAAGTGAATAGAACAGTGCTTTGAGGGATGAGGACAAGAAGGGATAGGAGAGGCAAAGAATCTTTCTCTTAAGAGTACAGGAAGGAGGTGATGGAGAGGCACAGAATCCTTGTCCTAAAATGACACATGAGCATATCAATAGGAACTTATATTAATCTATCTATCTTGCTTGGGCACAGCAGAGAGGGCATTTGCCTTGCACGCAGCTGACCCGTGTTGAATTCCTTCGCCCCTCTTGGAGAGCCTGGCAAGCTACTGAGAGTATCTCGCCTGCACAGCAAGGCCTGGCAAGCTACCCATGACATATTCAATATGCCAAAAACAGTAACAACAAGTCTCACAATTTTTTGTGAGATGTTACTGGTGCCCACTCGAGCAAATTGATGAACAACGGGAGGACGGTACTACAGTGCTATCTTGCTTAGTTTTGGGTTGAAATGTTCTCACAGGCAGTATCATTGTTATAAGTTACCCTTAGGTTAACCTTTGTCAGAAAGGTGGACAAGCCTCGGGTGGGTATATAAAGCAGGGTGGCAAGAACAAGAACAGGCAAGAAAGTGATGGGGATTTACAAACTCTCCAACTCATTAAAGATTCCACCCATCACCTATCCTTTTGTTTTAATTTTTAATTTATTGAATTACAAGTTGTTGTTGGATAAGAGCTTTGTTCCACTCATGTTTCAACAAGTAGCATCTTAAATGGGTAGACTTGGAAGAATAAGTATAGGAAAATTGCTCATAAGCGCTCTAATAACATCCTGTTTTTCTCTCTCTGAACTTAGTATACTTAGACATGACAAGAAGGGAACCTTCCCCACACATTATCCCCCAAATTAAAACAAGATACATGCATTTCTAACTACAAATAATGAGACTTGTTTAACCTCAATCATATAAGAGGAAGAATGCATTTATTTTGACAAATTCATGTTACGAATTCAGAGACAAACAAGACCTACACATACATGCACAAATTTTCAAGTGGATAATGGAAGAACATATTAGCAATCTAGAGATGCCATCATAAGTATTAATAAGTGGAGTATCTTGCACTAGCTGAAATTCATTCTCTCACAGCGCTGGAATCCAGAAATTCAAAGTATCTAAGTGTCATAGTTCCTTTGAAGAATTTAGGAGAGAACTTTCCTTGAATCTTTCATATTGGGTGTTTTCTGGCTGTCTTTGGCTTGTGATAGCTTGTCAGTCACTACTTCTGTCTTTGCATGATTTGTGTATGTTAGAGTCTGAATATACCTCCTCTTTTTATTTATGAAATACAATAGTCATTGGATAGAGGATCCATGTTAAGCTAGCACAGTCTCTTCTGAACTGATTACATTTTGCAAAGGTCTGCAAACACTCGATTTCTAAATATTTACATTTTGATGTTCCAGATCTGCAGGAGAGATGACTCTTTACAAAGCAATACAAGGGACTTAAGCAAAAATATTTCTTAGAACTATTGTTACTGTTTAGGTAATTGGTTCTTAAGATTTTTAAATCATGAGGATTTTGAAATATGACAATATTCAGCTGTTTTCATAATGAGTCTTTTCAACTGAAGCTGTCTTCAGAGGAGGTACTAGTGATACATTTGTCTGTACTTGGGTATTTGAGTTGTTTCCATATCTTGGCTATTGTAGTAGATGAGCAGTGAACATAGATGTGATCATTAATACATTTGTGATTTTGTTCTATGTTTTGTAACTTTGTGATTTGGTATATGCCAAGAAGTGGTGTCACTGTATCTTAGGGGAATTCTAGTCATATTTTTGAGAGATCTCCTTATTGCTTTCCATAGAGGTCGAACCAGATGTCATAGTCACCAACAGAATTGAAGGTTCCTTTCTCATTGCAATGCTGCCAACACATATGTTTCCAAGCATTTTCATATATGCCATTTTTACTAGTGTGTGATATCTCATTGTTATTTTGATTTGCATTTCCCTAACATAAGTAATTAATAATAACAAATACTTCTCATATGCCTATTGGCCGTTAGAATGTCTTCTTTGGGAAAATATCTATTTTCTCTCCCATTTCTGGATGGGATTGAGTTTTTGTTGTTCAGATTTAGGAGTTCTTTATAAGTCTTGGGTATTATCTTTTTTTCATATGCAGTGTGTGATAGTTTCTTCCATTAGGTTTTTTTTGGGGGGGAGTTGATTTTCTTTTGCTGTGAAGAAGCTTTTTTTCCCTTTAGTATCTTGATTTTTTATTCAGGTGATTGAAAAAAGATTCGATAATTCTTTTTAGTTTATAAAAGATGTATTTACTTTCAATTTAGGCATAGACTTTTGGATTTTAATAGACTTAAAGCAAAGTAATCATGCATACATTTTTCTGTACATCAGTTATATATCAGGAATAGGGATATTAGAATTTCTGTCATACAAGGTAGGTGTGTCTTATTTGGAGTGATCTCCTAGTTTATTATTCATCAGTATTTAAGGGGTACTCTAAAATTATTATTTTCCAGGTCCTTAAAATATATCTATTGTATTCTATAATAACTTGTGTTTCTGGAAATACCTGTTCAGATCTAAACTGAACAGATTGAGAGTAAAAGAAAAATGTTTTAGAATCTAGGAATACAATAACCTAGATCACAAAGAAGTCTGTGATCAAAGGTATTAAAGCCAAAATCTGTTAATTGCATCTATACTTTGAAAATTATTTTGAAAAATATTAAATAATAGTCTTTTCCTCTTTTAATTTTCATTAAGATACCATTGATTTACAAAGTTGTTCATAATAGAGTTAAATCAGGCATATGTTCCAACACCTACCCCACCAGCAGGGTCTCCCTCACCAATGTCCCCAGGCTTCCTCCCATCCCCAAGTCTACTCCTTTGGTATGCATATAACACATTTATTTCTCATTACTATCTCTCCTTGAAGGGAGCATAAAATGAGGCCCCCATAAGCATGCCACTGGACCCTTCAACAGGCTGTTTTCATCTTGGGGTGCCCTGGAGGGGAGTGTATGAGAGCCCTCCCCTCCCCAAGGGACCCAGTCCTGGCAGCCATAAAATGAGGCCCCCATAACCATGCCACCAGACTCTGTGCCAGGCTATTTTTACCTCAGGGCGCTTTCGAGGGGAATGGGTGAGAGCCCTCCCCACCCCAAGGGACCCAGTCCCGGCAGCCGACCTCCACTACCCAACTGCGGGCATGCTCCAGGCCGCTTTCCACATGTTCGGGCCGAGCCTCACATATGAGGAACATATTCCTGGACCGCACAGTGCAAAAGCGGCCATGTGACACATCAAAAGACACTCCCTATCCAGTGTATATATATGTAAATATATATATATATAGAGAGAGTATATATATGTAGAGAGAATATATATATATATATATATATATAGAGAGAGAGAGAGAGAGAGAAAGAGGCATATATATATGCCTCTTGGAGAGCCCAGCTAGCTACCGAGAGTATCCTGCCTGCATGGCAGAGCCTGGCAAACTCCCCATGGTGTATTCAATATGCCAAAAACAGTAACAATAACAGGCCTCATTCCCCTGAACTTCAAAGTGTCTCCCATACTGATGAAGTGTTGGGAAAGACGAGTAAGGAGAGGTTGCTAAAATCTCAGGGCTGGGACAAATGGAGACGTTACCGGTGCCTGCTTGAGTAAATCAATGAATAACAGGATAACAGTGATACAGTGATACAGTGTGATACAACGATCTCTGCCAAAATTTAAAGAAATGGAATCATGTCTGTGCACTTTAGAAGCTGTTGAGCAGGCCTGTGTATGTGGAATAGGTTGGTTGTGGAGGCTGCTAAAATCTGTCCAAACCAGGGGCTGTGGAATGTGGGAGATAGGTCTGCCTTCACTTTGGGATCAGTTATTGCTGGGAGGCAGAGAAGCAGACAGAAGGTCCCATAGAAATTTTAATTTGATGCTGTTCTATTTTTTTCCCTTTCCTTTTGTTTTTATTGTCTTTACCTCTCTGGTTATCTTATTGAAGAAACTTCTGAGGTTCATTTCTTGGAAAGTTCTTCATATATTTTCTTCAATGTTCTTTACTAATTCTGGTCTAATCTCCAGGTATTTAATCTGTCTGGAATTTACTTTTGTGTATGGCATGAGGTACAGTTCCAATTTAATTTTTTACATGTTGCTCTCCAGTTTTTTTCAGCACCATTTGTTGAAGAGAATTTCTATGTTCCTCCTCATGTACAAAACTACTTTGTCATGCATTAACTACCCATAAATCTGAGGGGTTACCTCTGGATTCTTAAATCTGTTCCATTCTGTGAGTCTGTCTTTATCTAGTACTGTGCAGTTGTGATTGGTACAGCTTTGTAGTACAATTCAAAGTTCTGAAATGTGATACCTCTCACTATCTTTTTATTTGCTGACAATTTCTTTGACTCTCCTGGGAGTTTTGTGGTTCCACAAAATTTTAGTAGAGTTTGTCCCAAGTGTCCAGGGAATGTCAATGGAATTTTAATAGGTATGGCATTGAATCTGCATAACGCTTTGGGTAAGAAAGTTATTTGACAATGTTGAGTATTCCAATACATGAACATCAAATATCTTTCCATGTTATTGTATCCTCTTCTGTTTCTTTTAGCTGTGATTTATAGTTTTCACTAATAAGTATTTAATTTCCTTGTTAACTTGATTCCTAGGTATGTGACATTTCTGATTGCCACTTTGAATGGGAATTTTCTTTTTAACTTCTCTTTTTTTCTAGATCATTATTTACACATGGAAATTACTCAGACTTTTGAGTAATAATTTTGTAACCCAGTACCATATTGTTTACTGTTTTTAGCAGTTGTGTGTGTGTGTGTGTGTGAGATATTGGAATATTTAGGGTTCTCAATGTATATTATTATGTCTTGAAATAGTTATTGTTTGATTTGAAATTTGGATTCCCTTGATATCTTTTCCTTACTGCTGTGACAAAGACAAAACTGTGTTGAATAAGAAGTTCACTTTCTTGCCTTATGTCTGATCTCAAGGAAAGTGTTTTCAGTTTTTCAACGCTGAATTCGATGTTGGCTATGAGTTTGTTATAGATGGCTATTACTATGTTGAGATATGTTCCTTCTATCCTGATTTTTTAATAGAGCTTTTTTTATCATGAGTGATGTGGAATCTTCTCAAAAGTATTCTCTGAATAATTTGATATAGTCAGGTGATGTTTAGAATTCCTTTTGTTTATATGCTGTATTATTGCATTAATTTATTTGCATAAATCATTATTACAACCCTACAAGGAACCTCACTCAATCTTGATGTAAAATCCTTTTGACACATTTATGGATTCTTTTCCCTATAATTTTGTTGAATATCATTGTGCAAGTGTTCATCAGGGATGTTGGTCTATAGTTTTATTTTTTAGTAATGTCTCTTTTTGGTTTTGATATTAAACTATGAAGGAGAATACCTGTTTTATTGAGATTTTGGAAGAATTTAAGAAATATGAACACTAAGATCGTCTTTGAAGTTTTATAGAAATTGCTAGTGAGCCTAGCTGGAACTGAGCTTTTGTTTTCAGGGTGATTTTAAATTATTGTTTCAATTTACTTGAGATTCCTTTGGTCATATTTTCAGTATCCTCTTGGTATAATATTGGGAGTTTTTTTTATTCTAAGAAATAATTCATTTCTTTTAGGTTCTCAATCTTGGTGGCATGAAATTGTCCATAGTAACTTCTTCTAATCTTTTGCATTTCTCAGGCATTTATTATAATATCTCCCCTATCATAAGGCATTTTCTTAAGATGAACAAAAAACTCAAAGAGCCCTGTAACTGGTGATAATAACACTGTAGTTCCACTGGGCTTAGTAAACAAAGGGTCTACATTTTCTATGGATTTAAGAGTCTCTGGGATATTAGGATGTGTTTACCTTATTTAGAATTTATTAGGCAAGGTAAGTGCTGAAAGAGAAAACAAGTTCTAAAGTATCTGTTATAGTGAATAGTAAGGAAAATAAAAATGAATGAAATCAGATAGATAATTAAAGTCCTATGATTCTTGGAGTAATTACTTTTTTCATTTATTATTATCATTGTTTTCTCATTATCATTGTCATTACCTCCAGGAAAAATTATTCTTGAACCAAACACCTTTACATAATTGACAAGAATATTCTCTTCGAGAAATGGAGGATCATTCATGCAATTTTCATGCTATTGGAAAGTTGTAGATAGTTTTATTTATTGTATACTTCCTCTCATTTTTTTTAGGTTGAACCAGTGATACAGAAAGGCCATGAGAGTCTGGTCCATCACATCCTGCTTTATCAGTGCAGCAGCAACTTTAATGACAGCGTCCTGGACTATGGCCATGAGTGCTACCACCCTAACATGCCTGATGCTTTCCTAACCTGTGAGACTGTTATCTTTGCCTGGGCCATCGGTGGAGAGGTAGGCCTGATATTACTGATATTATGAATTCCACAATTAATTGACTGTGTTTTTTTTACAATAATAATAATACAGTGGAAATACACTAGTTATACTACAAAACTCTATTCTCTGTTTTTAATGTGGAAGCAACATAGGAAATACTTTGTTCTTAAACAATTTGATTTTTAGCAATTAGAGATTAGTAGAGTTTGTATGCTGCTAAATTTTACTTTGAACATGATTTTTTTTAGGTAAATGTCAAATATCAAACCATGCCTGTGAGAATGGCACATATCCAAAAGTCCAGAAATAATCAAAATTAGTGGGTTTGTTGTGAGAATGGAACCCTCATCCACTATTGGTGGAAATGTCATCTGGTTTAGCCTTTTTGAAAAGCAAAAGTCTATCCCAAAAATCAGAATAGAACTATCATACAATCCAGAGATATGAATTCTTAGCATCTGTCCCCTCAAAACACAAAAACATTAATTCAAAATGTCACATGTGCACCTATATTCATGCTACACTTAGTACAAGAGGCAAAATATAGAAACAACCTAAACACACAACTAAGATGAATGGATCAAGAGGTTGTGGTATGATGATACAGTGCAGCTCTAACAAAGAACAAAATCATGCAATTTTCAGCAACATGGATGGAACTAGAGGATATTATGCTGAGTAAAGTTAGTTAGAAAGAAAAGAATAGATACAGAATTATCTCTTTCATATATGGCACTTAAAGATATACAGCATGGTAGCAACAAAAGCCCAAAGGTAACATAATGGGAGAACCAGTCCACACAACTGAGTTCAGGGGGTGGTTCTTGGGGATGGTTGGTAGTGAAGGGAATTTAGGGTCTTGGGAGAGGGAGGTGGTATACTGTTGATATGTGTGGTATTCGAATTAATGCATGAGAAACATTTACCAATAGCATTAATAAACCACATATTATCAATCAAAAGTTTTAAAAGGAAAATAGGTCTTAATGGAATCAGTTAGCCAAAATATAAAATAAAGTTATATATTGAGAGCAAAAAATAAACTTCCTCAGAATATTGTCTCATAGAATTTTATTTATTTAGGGTTTTTCCTATCCACCTCATGTTGGATTATCTCTTGGCACTCCATTAGACCCTCACTTTGTTCTCCTGGAAGTCCATTACGACAATCCAACAAATATAGAAGGTGAGTTTGTTCTTCATATAGTCTATCTATGATTTTATTTGGAGGGGGAGTTTGGGTCATACAGGTCATACCTGGATGTACATGGGGGATACCCCCAGGTCTGTGCTTGGAAGACCATGTGCTGGGAATCGAACTGAACATGAGGGAGAGTGCCTTAACCTATCATCTCTCTCTGGTCACTCCTGTAATTAGTTGTTGACATTATACAACTCCTGTTTTTATAGAGTTAAAATAAAGTACTATCCAATCTTAAAACTAAGTAACAAAACTTTTATCCTAATAAGAAACCTTTGAGTGACTGTGTAAAGTACTTAGAGTAGAAGAGGTGGTTAATTATAGTTATACTGGGCAGCAGGAATTATCCAGCACTTGAAGCGGGCAAATGGGTATATGTGGTCACTAATCCTGAAACAAACCTTTGCAAAATATTTACAGAGTAACCAATAAATAAGTGTTTTTCCCCTTTCTGATATAAATTAGTCCAAAATACATTGGACTTTTGAAATGTTTTCTGACCTCACGTGAAAAAGCAGAATTAATCACAACAGCACATAAAAAGCAGTTTTCTATGTTGGTATATATACTAAATATATGTGTTAAATATACTATATTTAAATAACACATATAAATATATGTATTAAATATACTATAAATATACTAAATATAATATCCTAAAAATTATTCAGGCTATGATATGATATAATGTTATGTTAAAATGAAGTATAAATACCTACATTTGATTATTGAATTTGTTTAAATAATATTTCAAAACCAATATATTGAAATATTCCATATGGAATTATAAACAGAAATAACTTATTTTACATCAATATATATACTTCTGAAAATATTGAGAAAGAACTATATGCTAAGTCTGTTGTTGATGATATAATATTACCAAGAAACAGACAAAAAATTGTAGTGTAGGAAGAAGTAACAATACAATCACAAAAATTCACAATACATCATTATGATATAGGTAGTAATGCAATCAATATCATAATACTTAGTACTCATTATATGCTAATTTATCTGAGGATCAATTTGGGAGCCACAAGTAGCTAAGTCTTCCTACAAAGGCTCTCAGTTTATTGCATTTAGAGGAATGGATTTGTTAAGTTCTCAGAACTCAAATTTTACTCCTTATAACTAGGTCATAGCAAGGAGTATGTCTTATTCATCTCCCCACAATCACAATGCCTAATGCAGTTCTCTTCACATAATAAAATCTTTATGCTGGTTGATTAAATCGCCTGTAAGTGATTCTTTAAAGAACTCTCAACACTGTCCTCCCTGTTGTTCATCAGTTAGCTCGAGTGGGCCTTATAATAACATCTGCATTTTGAGACTTGTTGTTACTGTGTTTGGCATATCAAATACATAATGGGTAGCTTGCCAGGCTTTGCCGTGCAGGTGAGATACTCTGGGTAGCTTGCCAGGCTCTCCGAGAGGGGCGGAGGAATTGAACTCTGGTCGGCCAGGTTGGCTGCGTGCAAGGCAAATGCCCTACCTACTGTTCTATTGCTCCAGCCCATTAAGAAAGATAAGACGGTAAAATAACATATAAACTATACATATAATGAGTCACATACATATAAAAACATAAAAACTACCCGTATAGAAAGTCAATAATTAGTAGTTTCTTAGCAGCATTGGTTTCTAGACGGAGGGAGTCTTGCCTCTATGAAATGGTAATGAACCTGACTTCCAAAACATATGAAACAAAACCATCTTATGTTTTTGTTTTATAACAAATGGGTTTAAACTTTTCATTCTGTCTTTATGTTAGAAAATTATGCAATATATCAGCTGGATGACTTAATCATTTCACAGTAGGCTGAGTGAGTCAAAAATGGTTGCTGATAAAATCGCATCTGGTCTTTTCATTCTTGCCTGTAAAGTTGAATGTTGTCCTTATTTAATCTTTTCTCCTCTTCTTTCCCCTTGTGAGATTTAAGGAAAATTAATAAATCCTCTCAGTTGAATATGGAGAGCTTTAAAAAATAAATAGCTCTAATTCACTTTTAATTATGTATTCCTATTCTAGGTTTAATAGATAATTCTGGACTGAGGTTATTTCATACAACAAATATAAGGAATTACGATGCTGGGGTGATTGAAGCCGGCCTTTGGGTTAGCCTCTTTCATACCATTCCTCCCGGAATGCCTGAGTTTTTTTCGGAGGGTCACTGCACCCTGGAATGCCTGGATGAGGTATGCTGCATCTAAATCAAGGGGCTGCAATTTAGAGATTAAACTATACTTTCAGAACACTATTTTCTAAAATATCCCATGATTTAAAAAAAAAATCATGATTTATTTCTGTCAAACTTCAAAAATCATGATGTATGTTTTTAGCAACAACTTGAATGCTCTTTTTAAATCTTGAGGACCATCAGAATAGAATTCTAAAGACAAGTTTCTTCCTTTTCCTGCCTTTATTTTTCAGATTGGATGCTATAATTTTTACAGTTTCTACTTTTGTCAGGGCTGGAGCGATAGCACAGCGGGTAGGGCGTTCGACTTACAAGCGGCCAACATGGCCGACCCGAGTTCGATTCCTCCGCCCCTCTCGGAGAGCCCGGCAAGCTACCGAGAGTATTCGATATGCCAGACACAGTAACAACAAAGTCTCCAATGGAGACGTTTCTGGGCCCGCTCGAGCAAATCGACAATCAACGGGAGGGCCTTTACTTTTGTCTAGTGCTTCTTCCTGTATATTTTATCTTTTATTCACTTTTTTAACTTTTTATTGGTTATTAAAAGTTCTTTTTGCCTTTATTATTGGCTTCCTTTAATCTGAAAAGCTCTGTAATTACTTTCTGTTATTCCAGAAAGCAAGAATAACATACAAGATTATGTATTTAAAAAAGAAAAAAATCAAACATAAGTTTTTATAGTTTTTTCCTCTTATGAGAGTTTTTCCAAATATTCTTTATGCTTTTATGCTGTGAACTGTATAGTAGTTGGTGAAGTGGAAAGATTTTGCTTTTTCTTTCTTATTCAGATCATGAATCGAATTGCTGCAATTATTTATTAATTGTAGGACCATGGGAAATTAATTTATTTCCATTTATGCGCATTGATTTTTTTAACTGAAAAAGTATTATAATGTCCTCATCTTAGAATTTTGATTAAGGGTACTATCAGGTACTATCATACTAGAATCTCTTTATAGGACATTTGAGTTTCTCTTTAAAAGAAGATCAAGGTGAGGGAGAGAAGGGAAAATAAAAGAAGAAAATGAAAGGTAACATTTAGTCATTGTGTAGTAGGTCCTCAGTAAGCATTAATTTCTTCTCTCCAGGCAAATGTGGCTTGACAAGGATAACACTGTTAAGAAATAAGAAAAAATTCAAATTCAAAATGTTTGGCAGCTCATGCATTCACTTAAATTGCTTAAGCTTTTCTTCTCAGTTGTCCCTCCAAGGCTGTTTTGACATGAACTGTCTGAACATGTATTTGTTGGAGCTAATTGAGTTTTCCTCTGTGTCCCCGTAGGCACTGGAAGCTGAAAAGCCAAGTGGAATCCATGTGTTTGCTGTTCTTCTCCATGCTCACCTGGCTGGCAGAGGAATCAAGCTGCGTCACTTTCGCAAAGGAGAGGAAATGAAATTACTTGCTTATGATGATGATTTTGACTTCAATTTTCAGGAGTTTCAGTATCTACAAGAAGAAAAAACTATCCTACCAGTATGAATGCTTTGTTCTTTCTTTCACCAAATTTTATAGAAGCGCAAAGACATCTCTGCCGAGATTTAACAAGTTTTCTACTAGCTAAGTGAACTGCTGATCATATCCATATTTGTAACACCATCCGCCTTGGGTGTTCCACAGCCCAGATGGAATGTGTTTGATCTATTTTCCAAAATCCAAACTCATTTTTCTTGTTATCCCTAGGGGGAAACTCAAGATATTGATTTTAAAAGCAAATAAAAAATTGGGCTCAGAGCACTAAACATAACTTGTTTTCTTACTCAACTAACCACTTAACAGTGCTTTGGTTTGCCCTGATAATGATAAAATCAGCGCTTTCCTTATGTCATAGAAGCTTTTTTTGGAAGTTTGGTTTCTATGACAATGAATATAATGATAATACATTCACTTGACAAAGCATACTAAGTATATACTATGCCGTTTAATACTTGAGATTATGGTGGAAAGATATAGATATAAGATAAAGATATATATATATATTTTATGCCTTATAATCATAGAGGCTTAAAACAGACAATGCCTATTTTACTAATTAATTTTATTGTATGACTATCAAGTTCAATAGTAACATAATTCCCTATATCCTTACTCCATCATAAATGGCAGATTCTTATATTATTTTAGAACTTCTACAGCAATGTTTTTTTCTTTGAACAAAAATAATGTGATTATCCTGAGTATAGAAAGTTTAGGTTTGAGAAGCAATAATCTTATCTATATTTTTAAAGGCCACACTCATTTCATGGTACAGTTTGAGGATTTTCCAACTAATTACGCTCTCTCAGCACTGTCCAACTGGTGTGCAAAATGAATAAGTTCTAGGTGTGTTTAAGTGTGTTGAGATACTGATACCTATTTCCTCTAACATGGTAGTAACATGGTAGCACTGTAGCACTGTCCTCCCACTGTTCATCCATTTGCTTGAGCGGGCCCAGTAACATCTCTGTTGTGAGACTTGTTGTTACTGTGTTTGGCATATCAAATACCCCACGGGTAGCTTGCCAGGCTTTACCGTGCAGGCAAGATACTCTCGGTAGCTTGCAGGGCTCTCTGGGAGGGGTGGAGGAATCAAACTCAGGTCGGCCAAGTTGGCCGCGTGCAGGGCAAACGTCCTACCACTGTGCTATCACTCCAGCCCAAGTAACATGGTAGGGAGATCAAATTCAGGGATCAGAAGCCAGAGATAGCCACCGCCTCTAGTTAATGAATATAGCACTTGCCATTTCACAGTAATAGGGATCCATAAAAATATTATTTTCTATGTGTGTTGAATTTTTCAAAAGCGTAGACAATTCTAGGATAGTAAGTTGCTATTAATCACACTTCTTTTATAATTTAGTAAAATAATCATTTATAAACAGGTCTTTAAATGAAATAATAGAAACAAAGGTAACATAGAAGCTAGTATCTATTGCTGATATTTATGAAGTGTCTATCTTACTGTAAAGACTAGAAGTATATTGTGTCATTTAATTTCCTCACATCTGTGCACAATAAGTGCTATCTTTATTACTTTTGTTTTTATATGAACAATTGTGTCCAGATGATTCATTTCCTTACCTAAGGTCATACAGCTAGCACATGTTGAGTCTGGCCTGAACCCAGCACCTTTAGTTTGTTTGATTGCTTATTATATTAATAATTTTTGAATTTGATCTATTTACTAGTTCAAAAGTCTTCTCCTGAATAAAATTAACGAATGTGATCATTCATATAGGGAATTAAGTGTTAACTTACAAGAGCATTGAACAAATAACACAACATAGTACCCCAAATTGAATACTTTTCCTTTTATTTCAGGGAGATAATCTGATAACTGAATGTCGTTACAACACTAAAGATAGAGCCCGGATGACATGGGTAAGAAAAATGTTGTTATTATTGATATTCATTTGTGGATAGTGAGGAATAATTTTCGATTTTAGGAGTAAACAACTAAAAATATATCCACCAGCAGCTAAATACCTAAATGTCTCAAGTGTGAAAACTCATAAAAGTAAAAATCAGAGCTATCCTATGATTTGTTAGATAACTCTTTAGTCTTTTAGTTTAGTTTGTTGTTTTCCAGGAAGTGCAACATCTAGCAGTGTTTAGGACCCAGCTCTGTGTTCAGGGCTTGCTTGGGTGTTTAGGGTCAATGTAATGCTGCCAGTCAAACGTGGGCCTTCCCGTGCCACGCATGCGCTCAGCCCATTGAGCTCTCTCTCCAATTCCATTCTTTTAGGATTTCTTCACCAAATATTATTAGTAAAAGACCTATTAGTCATCACTAATGACTGCCTACTCGAGTCTGGCTGGAGATGAAGCAAGACTTCAAAAGGGACAGTGAATTTCATGACCTCAGGGCTTCTGACCCAAGAAAAATGTAATTCCTACAGGTTTCCTGAAGAGTTTTGTCAAATATTCAAGTAACAGTTTACCTATGCTGCACTGTCTTTTCCAGGGAAAAGAAGGAGAAGGCACAGCTCTAACCAAGCCATTTTAAGGGTATATCATAATCGTAATATTAATACTAAAATTTCCTAACAGATCTACAGAAATCAACAACATGGACCAGATAGAAATAGGTTTGACAATGTATTGACAACTACAATTCTGCACTATATAAAAATTAGTGTTATGATTCATTTGAGTTTAATGTAAGGAATTTAAAATTGTTTTATATTAGCAAATACATAAGAAATTGTTAATCAGAGCATTAAAAAAGATTCCTACAATTACTAAGTTATGAGGAAAACAAGAACAGTTAGCAGACTAGGAAATTGGAAAGAATAGCCTGAACCAGAACAGAAGTAACTGTGAAAAACCTATGGGAAATAGCAAATTAAGTGAAGCTCTAAAAAAATTTTCTTAATGTCAGGTAATATAAAACGGATGATAACCATGACTGTTCCTATTCAGTGTTGTCCTGGAAAAGAAACATGGACAAAAAGATAAAGAAAAAGAGCAAAGATGAAAAACATTATTCTCAACTGTTATAAATTTTTCATCAAAAATGCTCAAAGTTTATATCTAAAATTAAATTTATATTCATTCACAAAACATTATTTTAACATTGAAAATTATTGGTTTCATAAAAATAAAATCTAGCACTATATGTGCTATAGTTGTGGAAAATTATACAATTATATTTGTAAGACCTCAAAAATATATTAAATTAAGATTCCATATTTATTCATAGTAAGGACCAGTAAAATAAAGATAATCCTTTTATCCAAATTGATTTATAAACTTGATATAACGCCAGTAAAATATTTGGTGTTGTTTTTTATTTGGGAATTGTGGTTTCTTGAGTAAGAAGTTTTTACCATGACTGCAAACATTTTTTTCTTTGAAACATTTTAAAAATATTAGTTGTAACTTCTACGTGTACCAGGTTGATTTTAAAAACTGCAAAGAAAACCAAAAGATTAAGAATAGACAAGACATTACTTAGAAGAATAAACTAGAAGACTTTTGAATATAAAGGTGTTTTTTACAACTATGCCAACTACTGCAGATGCATTGCTTTTCAGAGTTAGAACAGTGGTACAGAATAGAGATCCCAAAAGCAGATCTTGAAATCCTTTCTAGGAAAACTTAATTTATTATAGACATGTCATTCGGATAGAAAGGACAGAATAGATTTTCATCTGGGTACCCAGATGACATAGACAAAATTTCTTAATCTTGAACAAAGCATAACAGCCAATTCTAGTTAGACTAAATATTTGAATGTGAAGAGCAAAATATAAAAACCTTAAGAGAAAAATATATAAGTGTATTTTTATGACAGTGGTGTGTAAGAATTTCTTTAAGGAAAAATAAAAGTCACAAAATATACATTGAAAGATCAATGAATTTGTCTTTCTTAAATCTTTTTGTAGTCAAAGCCCTAATACATGAAGAGACACATTTTAAATGGTAAATTGTCATTTGCAATATGTAGATTACCAAAGCATTAGTATATAGAGGCCAGCAATGTGGCTCCAATGGTAGGACATATGTTTAGCAAGTGCAAAGTCCTTTGCACACACATGATCTCCATCATACTTTAGAATGTGGCCCTTGTGACCCCTGAGCACCAAACTGTCAGTACCATCCTGCCAGGCAGAACTTTGCCAGAAATGGCCCACACCTTTTCCCAGCACTGCTGAGTATGACACAAAAATTTTTAAAAAAATTATTAGATAAATTTTAGGTTTTTTTTTTTTTTTTGCCTTTTGGGTCACACCTGGCGATGCACAGTTACTCCTGGCTCATGACTCAGGAATTACTTCTGGCGGTGCTCAGGGACCATATGGGATGCTGGGAACCGAACCTGGGTCGGCCGCGTGCAAGGCAAACGCCCTACCCACTCTGTACTATCACTCCAGCCCCTAAATTTAGTTTTTTTAAAAAAGCAAACACAAATTTATTTCACAGGAACAAAAGACCAAATAAGTAATTAACATTTAAAAGATTGCTCAATTTCATTTGAAACCAGGGTCAGGAAAGTGTAAACTGGATATGGTATTTTAAACTCACTACTTTGTCAATATTTAAAATTATGATTCCAATGTACTATCTTAGAACCCTCATATGCTGCTAGTAGGGATTTGAATTAAAAATACCAATATGGGGAAACATGTCATTTTCTAATAAAACTGTGCATTCGGTTAAGTTCTACCCATTTCCATGTCTATGTTGTTTTAACCTCGAGGTTACTTTCACAGGAATTGTTTCATGAGATAAATATATAAAATATTCATACTAATGTGTAAAAACAGAAGAATAAATTTGGGAACATCTCAACTAATTATCAAAGAAGAATCCATAAGTGCGTTATAACATACATAATTGCATTTCGGCTTCCCCGCCTTGATTCAATTCTTGGCATGGCATGATTCCCAGAAAGTCCCTCACACAGAGCTTGGAGTAGTCCCCAGGCATAATTGGGTGTGGTCCATCCAAAAAAATAAATAGTAAATAGTTACGAAAATGAATGAATGCACTAACATGTATTATTGAGAATAACATAATGCTTATTGAAAAGTGCAAGTGTATAGTATGACATTTTCTAGACAAATTAAAAAAGAAGTTAAACAATTTGTTCTTTAAGGATGTATATCTGCTAAGAGGCTGGAGCGATAGCCCAGTGAGTAGGACGTTTGCCTTGCACTCGGTCGACTTGGATTCGATTCCCAGCATCCCATATGGTCCTCTTAGCACCACCAGGAGTAGTTCCTGAATGCAGAGCCAGGAGTAACCCCTGTGCATCTCAGGATGTGACCCCAAAAGCAAAACGAAACAAATTTTTTTTTGAAAAGAAGAATATATCTGCTAGAGAGATCAGACAGCATGTAGGATGTTGTGGTGACCAGGTTTGATGCCCAGCACCACATATGCTCCCTTGAGTCCCTGCAGTAGTGATCCTTTGAGCACAGAACCAGGATTCAGCCCTGAACATGGCCAGACATGCCCTCCACCTCTAAAAAAATATATGTCAGTGAACAGATGGTAAAGTGGAATGAATAATAATAAAATAGGAATATAAGAAGGTAATTATCAACTCTGGTTAAGGTGAGGAAGAGAACATTTCCCATAATAATCACATTAATGGAAATGTGCATATGGTTTTTAAAAAAAGAACATGGAAAATAAGCACAGAGAGAATTTTCAGTGAATTGTGTTGGCTTTAATTTTTTACATGCCTTATATGTTATACAGTTTGGATAGCTTTTACTCAAGATACAATAAATTACTATCTGAATATATGTGTTGACTTTGTCTACATATCTTCACTCAAGACCTGCATATCTGAAACTTAACTATTAAAAGTATCAGATAATCAGAGCTCATGGATGTCCCTCTTTGAGCATTGCCCTTTGTAGCAGAGAATACCTCACTTGAAGTTTTGCTTCCTCCAGGACCAAGCAGCGACCAAGGAGAGAATCCAAGAGTCCAGCTCCCTTCCTACAATTTGGTATAATTTTGAATGGCCATCCTTGTCCCCTCATTTTTATATCAACTTCTCCCATTTCCTATCCCTGCCTTGCTCATAAAGTGCAAGACATTACATTTTTGGCAATGAGTGAACCATCATATATTGGCCATTACATCATATGATTAATCATTACATGAGTAATATAGTACATTTTCCACATTCACTTTTTTCAGACAGATGATTTTCTGGATACAGAATTCTTGCTTTATTTGTACTTTTGATCATTCAGTATGTAATTCCAGTACCTTTTTGTTACTTCCATCATTTATGATGAAATTTCAATTGAGTCTAGTGTCTTACCTGTATGTGATGTGTTATTTTTTTCTCTTACTGCTCTTAAGAAGCATAATTTTTAATGAGATTATTTAGGTTATTTTAAAAATTAACTTTTAAAAAGTTAGAAATAATTCTTAAAAATTTTAACTATCTAAAAACAAAATTGTTATTTAAGTTTTTTAGTTTTAATATACGTTAAACTTCAACATTAGAAACACTATCAGATATGGGTAGGTTTTATTTTGTGTCAGAAACAGTGGAACATATTCTTCCCTTAAATGAATTATCTCTATTTTCAGGGAGGACTAAGTACCAGGAATGAAATGTGTCTTTCGTACCTTCTTTATTACCCAAGAATTAACCTTACTCGATGTGCCAGTATTCCAGACATTATGGAACAACTTCAGTTTATTGGTGTTAAGGAGATCTACAGGCCAGTCACGTAAGTAGTAAGCATATTTTCACAGGAAGAGTATGTTATGTTTTAGGGAAGGATGAGATTTTTGTGTTGGATTGATTACCATATTAGTGAATTCCTTTGTGTGTGTGTGTGCTACTGTAATGCATTACCTTCAGGCAGGAAAATCAGGTGAGTATCTTGGTTGTTATGTACATTAACATAACATCTGTTAACCAACTCCCAGTTTTAGTGATTAGCATCTAAGTACCTCAAGAATTCAATGCACAGTTGTCCCATGGGCAATATTTACTGCAGTCAGATGGGAAAAAGAAAAAGACCCACTGGGCAAAATCCAGCAAACCAGGTACATGTTCAAGGTGTATATCTCAGTGGAGTTGTACTGAATGTGCTTGATTCAACTCGCATCAAATTACGGCAGCATGTCTGGAGGACTGAGAATTTAGGAAGCTCATGAGAAATGAAGTACCCAGAATTACCTTTAGAGGTTTGTCACAAAGCTGAAATCAACCTAAGTACTAGCAAATCTTCAGATTCCCCAAAAGAAATTAAGCAGTTAACATGCAATATTGTTTGTGTGTGTGTGTGTGGGGGGGGGGTAGGGCTGGGGGGGCTGGGGACTTCAAGGCAACCCCCAATGATACTTGGCCAACCAGCCTGGATGATTACGGTGATATGGTAACGCTCAGTCGGTGTGTGTGTGGTGGTGGTGGGGGGCGGGTGCCCACTAGGGCAACACTTCTGGGACTCGGGCTTCCAGACCTAAGCCATCTAGTGCCAACCTTCTAACTCAGGTACTGGCACATGCCAGCTCTGTGCTTCTGACTGCTGAACTGCCTCCCTGGCACCAACAATACAGTTTTCCAAAGCTTACAGTTTTAATTGTCTGTGCTTCATGGATCATTCTTATCACTCAAAGAAAAATTTGTATCAGTATAGGAGATTGTGTATTTCCAGAATTCCCTAATGCCAGCTAAAGGTCACTCTTCCAAACCAGCCTGCTCAGTGGACTCTTTTTTGCATAATTAGAGATTATAGAAACTAAGTATAAAACACTACACAGGGTAAATATCTTCCTCACAACTGTGATTTTTTCTAGAGTGGGGGCAAGGTGGTAAATAATAATATGATTGTAAATGACTGAACTAGGGTTTCTATTCTGGTTTCTGAGAAAGATCTTTATATGTATAGCTAGACATACAATTGTATGTACCTTTTTATTCAAAATAAATGGATTCATAATGTAAAGCTGCTAAAGTCAAAAGGGCAGATAAGTCACTTGGAAGCACAAGAACATAGTCTTGAGTATTCAATTTTAATATTATGTTATTATTTTTTGGGGGGTGTCACACCCAGCGATGCACAGGGGTTACTCCTGGTTTATGTGTCAGGAATTATTCCTGGCGGTGCTCAGGGGACCATATGGGATGCTGGGAATCGAACCCGGGTCAGCCGCGTGCAAGGCAAATGCCCTACCCACTGTGTTATCTCTTCAGCCCAGTATTATGCTATTCTTTCCTGTGGTGTAAGTAGTCTATTTTTCCTTAAGAATTTTTTTAATTCATTGACCAGAAACTTTTCCAAATCATTTGAGAAATGATGGAAAAAACAGATATTGAAAGCAATGTGTTTTATGCTTTGTTTGGGGCTTTGGTTTTTGTACCACACCTGACTGTGCTCAGGAATGATTCTTTCCTTTGAGCTCAGAAATCATTCCCGATGGGGCTTGGGACCATATAAGCTGCCTGGGCTCCAAACCTGATTGTGTGCAAGCCAAGCATCCTATCATTGTGTTGTCTTTTTGACCACTGAAACTAGTGTGTTTGACAAGCTGAATGAAATGTCTAATTATTTCCTTTTTTGTTTAATTTGTCTTAAGCTTCTAGAATGTTCAGTTCTCTGTCTTAACAAGTTCTGCTGGAGTCTACACTGCTGTGACCTCCCCCCACCCCCCTGCAGGAAATATTGCAGCTAGACTTTTCATCACTTAGACAGGGAGAATTGCTTCATTGAACAAGGCCAGTTTTGAGATGTCATTGCCCACGTAAAAAACATTTAATGACATGGTGAAATTTATTTATTCTTCAAAAATATGAGTTAAAAAGGAGCTTCTGTTATAAAGCAAGTGGTGAGACTTTAAATTAACTTTCAAGTCTAGTTCAGCATTGCAGTGACCTAAATGGTATAGAAGGCCAAGCCAACAAAGTACTGGCTTAAAGATCAGAAAGAAAAATGATTTATATGTTTCTTTTTTCTATTTTGCTCTACAATAAATTGTTAATTTGGTTTCAGGATGCAACACTAAAAAGTAGCATTTTATGATACCAAATCTTCCAGTCTGTGCTTTCAATACTTTGATGAGTTAAGTGCTCTCTTTTCTTTTAACATTGTGGAGTCGTGGTAGCAGTAGAGGACAAGCTGTAGAAAACTAGAGATCATTCTATCCCATCTTATGATTTGTCTTTTGGATGATGCAGGCCTTCTCTGCTTCTCAATCTAATAAGACTTAAGGAAAGATGAAAGCTACAGACATTAAAGAATAGATGATAAGTTTAGATGAACTCTTTATTATCTGTTGTAACACCTATCATCCCTGTCTATGTAGTTTTAGCAAGATGTATATGATGGAAACATCCTGTGTTGTGGTTTAATTTATAAAATAAATGTTTTTTTGGCGCTGGGAAGATCCTCCCAGGATGGGAGATGCATGCTGAAAGTAGACTGTAGACTGAACATGATTACCACTCAATGCCTCTTTTGAAAACCACAGCACCCAAAAGGAAAAAGAGAACAAAAGGGAGTGCCCTGCCACAGAGGCAGGGTGGGATGGGGGGATGAGGGGGTGGGAGGAAATAGATCCCCTACCACTGCAGGTAGGGCTCTTGCCTTACACATGGCTGATCCAGGATGTATCCCCAGCACCTCATAATGTCCCCTGTGGTCCCCATATGGGGTCGCTGGGCACAGAGTCAGGGTCATTAATTTATATAAGCTCCTTTTCAATTACCTGTCAAAATTTTCCTCATTGTTTAATTATGTTTCTTCTTAGTATCAGTTACAAACATTCTTTATGTTTTTTGATTTTTAAATACTTTAGATCTATGTCAGAAGATGTCAAATATGTATTTGCAAATAACTTTACCAATTTGTGATTTAATTTTCATCTTTTAGATTGTCTCCCCCACAACTCCATTTTATCATTTTTTTTTCTCTTGCCCATTTACTCTCCTGTGTAAGAAATCTTTGCCTATGAGTGATAATTTTCTTCTATATTTTTCCTACATGTTTTCAGCTTCAGTTTTTACTGTAGCACTATAGCACTGTCCTCCCATTGTTCATTGATTTGCTTGAGCGGGCATCAGTAACATCTCATTGTGAGACTTGTTACTGTTTTTTGGCATATCGAATATGCCACAGGGAGCTTTCCAGGCTCTTCTGTGTGGGCAGGATACTCTTGGTAGCTTGCTGGGCTCTCTGAAAGAGATGGAGAAATCAAACCCAGGTTGACCGTGTGCAAGGCAAACGCCCTACCCACTATGCTATCACTCCAGGTTTTACATTTATGTTAATCCATTTTAAATGTAATTTTTATATGTAATATGAGGTAAATGCTGAGTCTCATTATCAATATATTAAGTTGTTTCAGGTGCTTTTGGTGAAAAAATACCCGTTTGCTTTTTAATATTTGTCTTGACTTTGTTTGAGGTCACACCTGGTGATTCTCAGGGATCATTCTTGACTCTATGTTAAGACTTACTCGTATCAGTGCTTAAGGGGCCATATGTAGTGGGCTGGAGCAATAGCACAGTGGTTAGGGCATTTGCCTTGCATGCGACCGACACGGTCGACTCGAGTTCGATTGTTCCGCCCCTCTCGGAGAGCCTGGCAAGCTACCCGTATCATATTCGATATGCCAAACACAGTAACAACAAGTCTCACAATGTTACTGGGCCCGCTCGAGCAAATCAATGAACAACGGGAGATCAGTGATCAGTGATGTGGTGCCAGGGACCAAACCAGGACTGGCCGCATACAAGGCATGTGCTTTATGCCTGTCATGTCTCTCCCACTCTCCAACTGAATTGCTCTAGAATGTTTGCCAGAAATCATTTGACCATACTTTAACTATTTCTGGAGTCTTGTTTAATGTTTCACTGCTATTCACTGTTACTATAATTTCATACCATTTAAATAGTTTTATCATTATGTCTATCATTATGTCTTAAAATGTTTGCAGTTACCCAGACTTTGTCTTTTTTTCTTTCTCAAAATGGTTTTGGATAATCTTAGGCTTATTCCTCTGTTGTATTAATTTTTTAAAATCCTTCAATTAAAATACAAAAGAGCATTTACTTATCAATGTTAAGTTATATCTGTCACTGTCACTGTCCTCCTGTTGTTCATCGATTTGCTCGAGCGGGCCCAGTAACGTGTCCATTGGAGACTTTTATTGTTACTGTGTTTGGCATATCGAATACGTCACGGGGAGCTTGCCAAGCTCTGCCGTGCAGGCGAGATATAGAATTGTGAATTATTATATCAGCTACACTAATACATAAATAATACCCTTTATAAATATATGCATCTGGGTTGACATTTACATCAGTGCACAGATATATGGAAACAGTTGTGTTAACCTCTGCTACAATCTTTTTTTTTTTTAATTGAATCACTGTGAGATAGCTACAAGCTTTCATGTTTTGGTTACAATCACACATTGATCAAACATCCTTCCCTCCACCAGTGCACATTTCCACCACCAATATCCTCGGTACACCTCCCCTTTCCCACCCTCCCCCTGCCTCCATGACAGACAATATTCCCCATACTCGCTCTCTACTTTTGGGCATTATGGTTTGCAATATAGACACTGAGAGGTTATTATGTTTGGTCCTTTATCTACTTTCTGCACAAAAACATTGGTTAGATGCCACAAAGTAGGTGGCAGTGCCTTAACTATATGTGTGTTGCAGGCCGAAGCCTCTTCCATCCTTGTCAAGGGGAATGCTAACCTTCTATCCTTTCATACAATACCCCCTACTACAATTTTAATATTCCTAAATAATCCCAGCACCATTGATAGTAGAAGCACTTAATATTTTAAGGTTATTTCTTTCTGGTTTAAAACTTAGTTTGGGAACCTGGAGAAGAGATAGGCCAATAAGGTGCTTGCATTGCATGTGACCAAACTGGACTTGAATTCCCTGAGCTCTGCCAGGAGTGACCCCTGAGCATAGAGCTAGGAGAAAGTCCTGAGCAGAACTGGGTGTGCTCCCCCCACAACCCACTCCCAAACCACTTAATTTTTAAAAGAAGAAATGCAGAGGATTTCAGTCTTCTCTTTCTCCAGAGATAATCTGGAAAACTACTGAGATGACAAGTAGTTTGTTGTTGTATTATTACAGAGCATGGGTCTGAACGAAGGAAAGAAAAGAAGGCAGAAGTGTCAGCTAGCAGGTCTGTCTCAAGAGGGTTTTTGGTGTCCACGTGCCCAGCTCAGCCAGCCTTGGGCTTGCTGCCTCAAATCTATGAACCAGTGGACGACATCTTCTACATAATTTCCCCATGTTTTTATAGTAATGTTACAAATGAACTTATACCTATTTTGTCAGTTTACTGTGAAATGCCGATGAATAATAATTTATTGACATATCCTAGCGGCAAAGCTTTGTTTGTTTGTTTGTTTTTAAAGAGTTCTTCTAGGCAGTGTTTTGCTGTATTCACTTTGCACTGTAGAAAGTTCAATTCGCCCCAGAGCGAGAGTCCAGCGACACCTCGTGGTGTTTTATGTGGTTGCAGGCTGATGAGTTCCACCTACATTTCTTTTTTTTTCCTAGTTTTTATTAGTGAAACACCATGAGGTACAGTTGTAGACTTACAAATTTTTGTGCTTGGATTTCAATTATACAATGATCAAATACCCATCCCTCCACCAGTGCCCATTTTCCACCACCACGGGTCCCAGTATCCCTCCCGTCCCCCATTCCCCCATTCCCCCCTGTTTTGCAAACCACAACACCCAAAAGGAGAGAGAGAACAAAAGGGAATGCCCTTCCACCTAGATTTTTGATTTATAACTTTTCTGCATTAGCACAGCGGTAGGGTGTTTGCCTTGTGCGCAGCCAGCCCGGCCGAGCTGGGTTTGATTCCTCTGCCTTTCTCAGAGAGTCCTGCAAGCTACTGAGAATATCTTGCCCATATGCCCAACACAGTAACAACAAGTCTCAAAATGGAGACGTTACTGGGCCCACTCGAGCAAATTGATGAACAACGGGAAGACAGTGTTTGGACAGTTTATCCACCTTTTAGTTTTGATGGATCGATTTTACATTTAGCATTTTATTTTAAATTATTTTACATCTTGGGTTCAGTGGGTAAGGTTCTTGCCTTGCACGTGGCCTTCTGGGCGTGGATCACCTGTGCCTCATAGGTCACCATGGTCTCTGACAGGAGTGAACCCTGAGCACCACCCAAAAACAAAATCATCAATAAAATAAAATAGTTTATATCTAAGAAATTAACTTTAGTTTTCATTGTATTATAAGGACATTACCTATAAAGCATAAGATGCCCTTTTGAATTGTTTTGTTTTATATTTATTTTGGATATCTGTACAAGCCTTCATGACACGGTAGCACTAAAGCACTGTCCTCCATTGTTCATTGATTTGCTCGAGCGGGCCCAGTAAGTCTGCCTCGTGAGACTTGTTGTTACTGTGTTTGGCATATCGAATACGTCACCGGGAGCTTGCCAGGCTTTGCCATGTGGGCAAGAAACTCTTGGTAGCTGGCCGGGCTCTCCGAGAGGGGCGGAGGAATCGAACTCCGGTCGGCCTCGTGGGAGTTCATGGCAAACGCTCTACCCTCTGTGCTACTGCTCCAGCCTTCCTGACAGTTTTACTATGATTGAAATAACTTCAGTTTATAATTTTAGCTCATGTGTAACAATTCACATCTAACAATTATAACTCACATCTGTGTATGATATATAATGATCCTTATCAAAATTCTGGTTCTTGCTCTCTCCCTTCACTTATGGATCTTCCTCCCTGTTTTTCTGTCTCATTCTCTTCTCTCTCTGGTGATCACCATACTGTTTTTCTAATCTCAGAGCTCATTTTATTTCTATTGAATCACCCTGAGATGCAGTTACAAAGCTTCATGGTTGAGTTTCAGTCATGCAATGAGCGAACACCCATCCCTCCAGCAGTTGCACATTTTCCACCACCAATGTCCCCAGTGTACCCTCCTGCCATTCCCACCCCACCCCTCCCCCTGCCTCTATGGGAGGCACTTTCCTTCATACTCTCTACTTTTGTCAGAGTTCATTTGTGTCAGTTCATGTTTTTTTCTTTACTTTTGTACAAAGAGTACTTACTGCATCTTCTACACTATTTTGTGACCTTCAGCAAAAGTCATTTCTCACTAACATGTATTTAAAGACAGCATTTGCTATAGCTGAGTAAATTGGGTGTATAAAAGAGAATAGTGATTTAAGTAAATGATGAAACTGTGAAGATTAGGAGTGGGAATTTCTAAGCAGGAGGTTAAATTAGCTAGTAATAACTGAAAATCACCACAACATCTTCGTGTGTTTTCATGGGAGCCAAATATCGACTGGCTACCCTTGATAACATACCAGAAGGTCCTTGGACCTTCAAGATGCTTCTGAATTTTTCTCTAGTTTTTGACCTGTTATGTGTGATTTTTTTGAGCAGCAAGTGGAAACAGCAAATGTCTTTACCCTGTTTATTTTTCAGTAAAAAGAAACAGAACAGTGGTTCATTTTTAGATCATTTCTATTTTTGTCACCTAGGCAAACCAAAACAGAGCAGGCAGCAGAGGTCAGATTTTAAACAGTGTAAAATTTAAATTGCCATCTCTGTTGCAGTACCATGCATGAAGATGCTTTATTGTTTATTTTGCCAGAGCCATTACAATTCTTCATAACTGAATACTTATAATACTTATCCGTTCTATTAACTAGAACCAAAATAGATTGAGTGAGGAATTTTAAGCTCTGGAGTCAAAACTGTTTGTCTAAGAGGAATACTCCAGTTACTGAAACAGGGGTTTGTATTTTAGAGACTTTTTATGTGCTATGCACTATAACTTGTCACTGCTAGAGAGTTCATGAATGCTTTGCAGTAGACAACCTATGTACACAAACAAACAAGGTTGTTGAAAAGGTATAAACACATGGTATGCTTTATTTTTTCTGAAAACTTGTTATTCCTCTTAAACTCAGGACCTGGCCTTTTATTATAAAAAGCCCCAAGCAATATAGAAACCTGACTTTCATGGATGCAATGAATAAATTCAAATGGACTAGAAAAGAAGGTGTCGCCTTCAATAAACTTGTCCTCAACCTGCCTGTGAACGTGAGATGCTCCAAGACTGACAATGCAGAGTGGTCGGTAAGTCCTACTGCATCAGAGGCTTCTGTGAAACCCTAAGGGAGCTACTGCCTGACTCCGTGACAAAGCTGGGAAGGGGACACATATTTGTAAATCAAGAATCTGCTTGATTTTTTTTTGCTCTGTTTTGTTTTGTTTTGTTGTTGTTGCTACTTTCGGGGGGTCACACCCAGCAATGCACAGGGGTTACTCCTGGCTCATGCACTCAGGAATTACTCCTGGCGGTGCTCAGAGGACCATATGGGATGCTGGGAATTGAACCTGGGTTGGCCGCATGCAAGGCAAACGCCCTGCCTGCTGTGCTATCGCTCCAGCCCCCATCTGCTTGTTTTTGGATGGGTCTCATAATGCATTCAATGATGGTTAGAGTTGACTGATAATTTTGAAATCCACTTCTTTTTGAAGACTAAATTTGCTTTAGAAATAGAATTGAGTGAAGCAGGAGCAAATTAGAAGTTCCTGTTTTGTGGAGCACTTCCTCTCAAAGGAGTATTATCTGTCATTATCTCGTAACTACGAAGACCCTGGGAATGAGGAGATGGTCGGTGTGTAAGTCTAGGGCAACAGATGCTCGAGACATGGCCACCCACACAGGCCAGATAATCTTAGTCATATGACAAAATTTATTAGGAGAAGCAAATCAAGACCAAAGTATGGTTAGATAGAAGCTGAGAGAATGTGCTTACATGCACTAATGAGCAGGTGATGGGGGAAAGCGGGGTAAGCGGGGTAATATTATGACTAGGAAGAAGTTGCTGGAGCACTGTTCTCGGTGCTTTAAGGCCAAGGCAAGGTGGAAATATTGCTGACACCCCAAGATGTGTGTTTTCACATCTCAAGCCATGGGCCTAAGCAAATCACTGTATCACTGTCATCCTGTTGATCATTGATTGCCTCGAGCAGGCCCCAGTAACGTCTCCTTCATTCTAACCCTGAGATTTTAAAAAGTGCCAAATTCGAGGCTCTTTCAGGGTCAGGAGAATGAGACCCATCATTGTTACTGGTTTTTGCCATATTAATTACGCCACGGGGAGTTTGCCAGACTCTGCGTGTGAGGAGGATATTTTTGATAGCCTGCCAGGTTCTCCATAGTAAGACCCAGAAAATAAGATGTTGCGTGCTTCCGGGAGCAGGGTTTTATAGTCTCTGGATCTTGGCCATTGATGGGATTATACGGCGCCAGGGGTAGTTGGTGGGTCTAACGCCTGGAAGATGGGGAATCTGGGTGGAGGAGGCCCCAGTCCCAATCCGAGCAAGTTTAGAGAAGCAAATCAAGACCAATTAATCTACGAAATTCTTAGAAATGCCAGAAATTTACAGAGAAGATGGGAGTGGGTCCAGCCACCTCTAGGGGTCAAGGGGTCCTGCCAGGGAGGACTCCAACAATTGTTCCCCTTTCCACCTCCCTCTGAAACCGACTCCCCCCCCCTCAAGTGACATTGGACTCATCCAGCAGCTACACCCTATCTTCGGATCCTTAACCTCAAGACCACCACGCTGCCCAGGAACCAGACCCTCATTCACTGTATCTGCTCTTTCCCTCCAGATTCAAGGAATGACAGCATCCCCTCCAGACATAGAAAGGCCCTACAAAGCAGCACCTCCAGTGTGTGAAGTACCTTACTCCTCCTCCTCCTCCTCCTCCTCTTCCTCCTCCTCCTTGGCGACGCGCAGGCGCGGCTTCCTCCTGATGCACCTGTGCCTCATGTTGTTCAGCGTGTGGCCCTGGTCCTAGCTTGGGCCGCTGTTCGACCACCGACCACCGTCCACGCCTCTCACTTCATGTGCAAATTACAGACACTGTGGCTTCGATGGCTGAGTCTGGGGAGCATGGAGACCCTCCTGTCGGCATCCCGTTCCTCCCCTGACCCCCCCGGCTCTAGGGACGACGTCATTCCCTTTCTCTTCGTGTCCTCAGAAATCTCTGATTTCAGCTGTGAGTTATCAAAAGCAACACCAATCTGGCTGGGTTTTTTTTTGTTTTTTTTTTTTGTTTTGTTTTGTTTTTTTTTTTTGCTTTTTGAGTCACACCCAGTGATACTCAGAGGTCCCTCCTGGCGGTGCTCAGGGGGCCATATGGGATACCGGGAATTGAACCTGGGTTGGCTGTGTGCAAGGAAAACGCCCTACCCACTGTGCTATCACTCCAGCCCCATGGCTGTCTTTTTTTTTAAACGTTAGAAAAAATCAGGGTGAGAAGAAAATAAAGGGGTAGTTTATTTCCTTCCACATCCCAATTTAATGAAACAGTCAGTGTTGCTTTTTCATGCTTTAATTTGGAGGGTCTGTACTCCTTTGAAAGAATAAATTTCTGTTCAAAATATAAAGGGGGCATACTCCAGGTCCTCACAGATATTACAGTGGTTATATAGCACCTGCCTCTTTTGGGGATTTATCCAGAGTCCCCTTCCCACAGTCTTTTCTGAGAATGCCACAATCAGCTTCTTTACCTACCCAGATTTATTGGCATTGTTAATTCATGCCAAATCTATTCCAAAGGTGATGTTTTATTCTTTTGTCCTTGTTCTGCCCTTGCCCAGGTGTATTTTTGGCTTGGGCTGTATCATCCTTTCTCAGAAAAGAAAGAAAAGACATGTGAATTCTGGTCCAGAAGTGAGATGGACAGAGGAGAAGGCAGGTGGGGGCAGCCAGCCCTGTGCAGGGAGGGCGGGGTCCAAGCTGAGCAGTGTGGCCCACCAAGGAGGTATGAGCTGTGAGGTGCTCCAGCATCACACTGACCCTCTCCAGTCTCACACACACTGCAAACTGACTGCATCTGTCACAATTGCTCTTGTAGGTATATTTTTGTCTGTTAATAAGCCAACTTTCCCTAATAAAATGGTCATCAATTGGAAAGACTTGTTGCTTTTTTCTTTCTCTTTGTGTAGATCAGCTAAATCTCTTGTGTCCTTCCCTCATTTGTTTCTTTCTTGTTTTTTTTTTTTTCTTCTTTGGGTCACAGCCAGTGATGCTCCGAGCTTATTCCTATCTTTGCACTCAAGATTTACTCCTGGCAGTGCTTGGGGGACCATATGGGATGCTGGGGATTGAACCCAGGTCGGCTGTGTGCAAGGCAAATGCCCTGCCCCTATATTATCACTCAGTCCCCTTCCCTCATTTCTTAAGCGCAATCTGTTTGGATCATATATAAATAAACTCAATAAAGTTAATTGTGTGTGTGTGTATGTGTGTGTGTGGTATCTCATATACTCCTTGGAAGAAGCAAGGGACAATACAGATGTTTTGTATTATCACTTGCAATACAAGAGACAATAAATTTTCAAGCCCCTTCTCCCTGACAAATATCGTCTTTGGCATGAACTCTGTCATCTTTTTAACTAAACACTGTACTTTGGAGTGTTTCTGTCCTGATTCTCACAATTTTTCCATTTCATAAAATGTTTGTGATAGTAAGTTTTATAATGAACTTTACACCTTTTTATTTTGTAAGTGCTATATAAATATCACTATTCATATATTTGTGTAAGAAATGTAATTATTCCAAGCACTCGCTATTTGAAATCTTATATTTATTTTTAGGTCAGAATTTCTCAATCTGATTTATCAAAGTAAAATAATCTTCAGAAAGTTGATTCATAATTTGTTTTCCTTTTTTTGCTGAGGAAGGCAATCATATATAAGAAATATATATATAAGAAAAAATATATAAGAAAAAATGTAAGCAATTATGTGAGAGGAAAAGGATACAATTTCTGAAGACTACATGTTTTTATCCTAGAAATCTTTTTTTATTTTATTTTATTTTATTTTATTTTTTGCTTTTTGGGTCACATCCAGTGATGCACAGGGATTACTCCTGACTCATGCAATCAGGAATTACTCCTGGTGGTGCTTGGGGACCATATGGGATGCTGGGAATCGAACCCGGGTTGACCACTTACAAGGAAAATGCCCTACCCGCTGTGCTATCTCCAGCCCTCCCAAGGAATCTTTTTGTGATGTTACAGAGAATATATCTGACCTTCACCTGTAGTTCTCAAGAATACTTATAATTTTAGAGAATTGGCTTTTTTTCTCTGAAATAGGTTATTTTGCCAACCTATCTGAAGGATTCTGATTATATTAGCTGGTAGTTTGTTTACACTGAGCTTCCTGAAGAAGCCAGGGGCTCTTTTCTGCTGCCTGGGAGGAAGTGAGTCACATGCATCTTAGGAATTCAGAGGAAGTGTTTACCCCTGGGGACTTGTAGAGTCTCCATATGTGATAGTGACTCCTTTGATATTTGGGGAAGGGGGGAGGTGGGAAAACCCATGTTCATCAAGGCCAGTGTGGTGGAGGTATCTAAGGATGCTTTTGTTAGTCTGGGTGATACAGTCTACAGAAACAGACATATAAAAAACTTTGAGCTTTCTCTTCATGACTAGAGAAGCCAGTGGTAAGTGGCAGGCAGGAGGGAATTTGAAAGTAATATATAAATTTGTACTATATAATTTACTCAGCCAGATTCTTATGATTGAACAAACAGGATGTTCCCAGTTGTTTAATTGTGGGCTAGGAAGATAGGACAGTGGGGAGGAAACTTGCCTTGCATGTGGCTAACCTGGGTTTGAGATCCACTGCTACATATGGTCCCCCAGTTCTGCCAGGCGTTGATTCCTGAGTGCAGAGCCAGGGTAAAGCCCTGAGTACCACTAGGTGTGGCCCCCCCCTCCATACAAAAACAAACAAAAAAGTATCCCAAGTTGTTCTGTATGATAAATATTGCTGGCATTGGGTCTTGTAATTAAAATGTTTTTATCTTTATTAGTATTCACCTCCAAGTAGAATTACAGAATTAATAAGTATATATTTCTAAGATTTTAAAAGTAATATTACATATTATGGAGAAATATGGTGCTTCATTCCATATGGATTCAACTTATAGTTTAATTTATTCTCAAGTGATTCAGAACAGAATTCTATCATTGTTTCTAAAGAGAATAAATAAAATATTGTAAGTGACAACAAGAGAAGGTTATGGGTTAAGAATAGAAGCTTTTAGGGTCTGGAGAGACCTTATATGGGTTTAGGCACTTGCCTTATGCAGAGCTAACCCCATTTTCTTCCTCAGCACCAGGTATGGTCCCTAACTACTGTCTGTCATAACCCTGCACACAGAGCCAGGATCTGTTGGTCGTAGCTTATGCCCGCTCCCTCCAAATTAAAAAATAAATTTCATACTAAACTTGCAACTTTTAAGTTTTAAAATCATTTAGGATAAAAGGTTATAAAAACAATGAGGAATACAGATTGTGTAAAATGTTGCATACAAACTTTCTTCTGTAGATATGATTAATGATTTTGGCATGGTGAAGGGAATTGGATTGGAGTTATTTCACAGATTCTCTGGCACAAGAAACGAGTAACTGACAGTTGGCTAGTTCTAACTACAAATGAGTAACTTGGGGTTCAAAATTAACGAAGAACTTGGAAAATCCAGAGAGTGATGAACAATCTCAAAAACAAAAAAAAAAAAAGGGAAGACATCTTAGAGTGTGGAGTAAGGTATAATTCATTTTGTGCTTTTCTCATGGTCATAAACCAAATATATAGTAGTGAGTATTCTCTGGAGAAATATTAGATAAATTATTCTATAATAGGACATACCTGGAAAAATTGATTCTCCCAAATCATTCTGGCTGGAGCGATAGCACAGCGGGTAGGGCGTTCGCCTTACACGTGGCCAACATGGCCGACCCGAGTTCGATTCCTCCGCCCCTCTCGGAGAGCCCGGCAAGCTACCGAGAGTATTCGATATGCCAGACACAGTAACAACAAAGTCTCCAATGGAGACGTTACTGGGCCCGCTCGAGCAATATAATAGTATTGTTAACCAATTCAAGAGGTGACCATATATTCAAGGAAAGAGCGTCTCTGCTGGCCGCTAGAGGGCGGCATTGTTTCTGATGTAAATCGTGCCGCGCTGGAGCAGAACTAGGACACGCGGAGCTCAGCGTTCGCTGGACTCCACATCTCAATTATCCTCCTTTCCTGCTAAGTTTATTGATTCTCATTTTGTATTCAAATACCTGACGGTTAATACTTCTTTTCTAGAAACTAGCTCTAAGATAAGTCGTATTTGTCTTAACCTTTCCCTGCCCTGTGGTTATACTAAGCCCATTTTTTTAAATGTTCTAATTTTAATTTTACTATGGCTTCTGCTTTAATTTCATCTTCCATTTTACGATAATTTATGTACTTCACTTGATGCTTTCTTATCTCCTTTTGTTGATGTTAGATTAATTTCCACATTTAATTCCCTATTACTGCTTTAATTTTTTTTTCTTTTTGGGTCACACCCAGCGATGCACAGGGGTTACTCCTGGCGCTGCACTCAGGAGCTACTCCTGGTGATGGTCAGGGGACCATATGGGATGCTGGGAATCAAACCCGGGTCGGCCGTGTGCAAGGCAAACACCCTACCCGCTGTGCTATCTCTCCAGCCCCATGCTTTCCAATCTTTATCATTCCTTTTCAATCATTTTATTATTCAGTCCAATAGTTGTCAATTTAAAGAAATTATACTTCTTTATTCAGGTATTAACTTGAATCACTTGAGTGGCATTGGGAGCAGTGCTGAGGACATGCTTTGTATATAGGTACAGTGGAAGAACTTTCCTTCCTTCACCCTACAATTTCGGTGATGGACCCGCTATTGTGACTATTGCAAGACAGATGAAGGAAAGCTTGAAGTTAATCTTACTAGACGCACTGCAAGCACCCAGCACTCCACTGTCCTCCTGATTCGCAAGAGGGGTGTTGCTTTACACAGACTATTTAATCCTCTGCTCTTTAAAACTCCGCTGGCTTTAATTTGCAGAAGCAGAAATTTTGGAATAAACGATGACAATCCCATTCCCTAGGCAGGAGGAACAGGGCAGTAAACTTGGAAACTAATTCTGAGGTTGGACAGTGTTCTTTTTGTCACTTTGACAGAAAGTCAATTAACTAGAGGCAATTGATTTTCTTGCCTTCTTTTAAAATATTCAATGGATATCAACAACTAGTGCAAGATTTCCTGTGCTTTTCTTTTGTTTAATTAAGATGCATTTGATGCATTTGCGCTCTGTAGAAAGCCAGTGTATAGCTTTTAAACAATCTTTCATCAGTCATTATTGAGCCAATCTGCTGCAGAGGAGGAAAACATTAGTGTACAAGGAAACTGAAGCCCAAATCCACTGATTGTAGCTATGAATTTAAAAATCTCTTTCAGGGCTGGAACGACAACACAGTGGGTAGGGCGTTTGTCTTGCATGCGACCAACCCAAGTTCGATTCCCAGCACTTCATATGGTCCCCTGAGCACTGCCAGGAGTAATTCCTGAGTGAAGAGCCAGGAGTAACCCCTGTGATCTAAAAAAGAAAAAAATCTCTTTCCCACCATCCCCACCAGCAAACAGGGCAGGGGGTCCTGGAGGCCTCTCAGCACATGGGAGAGGTAGGGGGGCGGGGTATGGCCCTAGTGGTCCCCTCCCAAGGGATGACCCTGGAGATTCCCTATGTGACAAGCCCAGAGCGAAATCCTCTCTCCTTAGAATCATCCAAACAGTTCAGTTAGCCAAGAAGAGCCAGAAGTGGCCGTGGGCCTCCTGAGCACTGATTGAGAACTCCCCTTCCTTCCAAAAGTATTAGAAGGCTCACTTTTTTTTTAGGTACATATACATATACATATACATATACAGAGAGTCTCCTGCCCTTGTGCGGTCCTCACTGGGGCCCCTTGGAGGGGGGGCGGGTTGAGTTTCCCTCTCCGCCCTGAGCAGAGCCCTGGCAGCTGAAGACCTCCGGGACCCAGCCACAGCCATGCTGAGACTGCTCTCCACACACTAGGATGGGCCTCACGCATGAAGGAACCGGCAGAGGAATCCAGGTGTGTGGGATCCAGGGCTGAGATCTCCACACCTGCTCAGTTTGGGACTGGGCTTCCTCCACCCAGATCCCCCAGATTCCAGTAGCTAGACAGTTACACCCACCAACTGCTGTGTAACCCCATCAATGGCCAAGATCCAGCACTATAAAGCCAAGCACATGGGAGTACGCGGCCACAAATGGGGACAAATAGACCTCTTATTGTCTAATTCTCACTCTCAGAGAACCCAGCAGGTTACTTAGAGTCTCCTGCCCACATATATGCCTGACTGGGAACAACTGTAAGGGTTATTAAAGACTGCCCCAAAAGCCTCCATCCCTCTCGGAGAACCCGGCGAGCTACTGAGAGTATCCCGCCCACACAGCAGAGCCTGGCAAGCTACTTGTGGTGTACTCGATATGCCAGAAGTAGTAACAATGACGGTCCGCATTGCCCTGACCCTGAAAGAGCCCCCAATATGCCATCGGGCTACATTAGCGCATGACAGGGATAAATGGAGACGTTACTGGTGTCCGCTCAAGCAAATCAATGAACAACGGGGTGATAGCGATAGTGATACTCAATAAAATGCTACTCAGCTATGAACAAAATGAAATCATTACCTGTTTTTGTGATAACATGGATAGAACTTTAGATAATTATGTCTATTGAAATTAGTTAGAAAGTCAAAAAGAATTCATTACCAAATAGTTTCATTCATATGTGGGTGTACATAACTATAGAAAACATACTGGAAAAACTAAGGAAACTCTTAGGCTTTGAAAAATATCATGGCAACAAGAGATAAAATGAAGTGGGTAGGAGGTCTGGGTAGAGAGGGCCATTTTGACAGCCCTGAAGCTTTCTGGGCATAAACATTTCTAGAGTTGTGGAGATGACTTTAATAGTATTGTAAATCAGCAGCAAATCAATAAACTTTGATTTAAAAATAAACATATGATGGGATAACTGTTGCCCTAATTTGTGAGAAAAAAAATGAAAAAATACAAATATGATAAAATTCTGAAGTGCTAACATACATTTCTGTCCCTCCTTTTCCTCTCCCAAATAAGGGGATGTGAAATACTAGTGAAATGTGATTATTTTTTGCAGTTTATACTGTTACAATATCAATTTAATATGTTTTAATGATATATTAAGATTTTATAGGATGGTATCACTGGAGGAAGTTGGATGGATGTTCAATAATGCAGTGTAATGTTTCCAACTTTAAAACTCTGAAATTATGGGAGCTGGAGCCATAGTACAGTGGGTAGGGCATTTACCTTGCATGTAGTAAACCCGGGTTCGATTCCAAGCACTCCATGTGGTCTTCTGAGCACCGCCAGGAGTAATTGCAATTTTTGCAGCTGAGTGCAAAGCCAGGAGTAACCCCTGTGCATCGCCAGGTGTGACCCAAAAGCCAAAAAAAAAAAGACTCTCAAATTATTAGAGTACAAAAAATGTTAATAGAAAGAAATAAACAAATCACTATGTGGTCATTGAAAAAAATAATGGAAGTACTGAACTTACTACACTTCTGATGTGTCCCTCAGTGGAAAAGTGCAGTGTAATAGGTGAAAGTTTAATTATAGGATGGGAGTTAGAAAGGAACAGTGCAGACTTTTCTCCAGCTTGCAGCCAACAGCAGTTACTGGAGAGGACAGAAGATTCAGTGGCCTTCCTGCCCTTCCAACTGTTCATGGTGCCTTATTGATGATGTCTCTGGGGGAGCTCAGAGAATTACATGGGTCTCTGGGGCGTCACAGCTGTGGACTCTTAATGAAAACTTATTTCAAAGAAATTCCATATTTTTTCAGCTTCTGGTCCATAATCCTTTATCATTCAAAGACCATTTATACATAATTATCACTTTAGAGATTCTGTGAATGACACAACTGAGTTAGGGGTGAAAAGAGGGGAATTGGGGTCCTTGGAGGAGGAAGGGGGTACACCAGTGATGAGTAAGGTTCTGGAATTCATGTTCATGGGAACCTATCATTAACATTATAAATCATAGGACCTCATCAATTAAAATTTTAAAAAGCAAAGAAAAAAGTCACAAAGATTCTGTGAGTGGGGCAGAGACATAGTACAGGGATTAGGTGCATAGCCTGCCTGTTGCCAGGCCCAGGTCTATCATCAGTGCCACGTGGAGTCCACAAAGCAACACCAGGAATGTCCCTGAGCACAAGTAAATCCTGAGCACTGATGGATGTGGACCCTAGACCCTCAAAATACACAAACTAAAAATAAATGAATTCATACTCATATCCATACTCCAAGAGTTCCATACCATGTTTGATGGGGTTCAAAGTAGGAGACAACCAATCTTAGAGGGAAATATATTTTTGCATATATATACATATATATATTTATACCTGGAAATGACTTGATAAACTGTTTTACAGTGCAAAGTCAACAGCATCAGTATCACTGATGGAAGACTAGGTGACGCTATGAAAGTCACTGTGAAAGTCACAGGAGATGAGCTCGTTGCCGATGTATTTCAGGACATGCTTTTAAACTCAGTAACATCTTGGACACTGATGCATTTTCATCAGACATGGTGGTTTTTACCCATTTAAATTTCTGATGAATCATTTTTTATGTTTTCTTTGTATCTAATTAATATGTTCACAATTTCTCCCACGCTTTCTTTAACATATGGAATGGTTCTAAGAACTGTTAAAATGTTCTTGTTTTCTAATTCCATCACCTTGACATTTCTAACCAGATTCAATGTTTATATTTGTAAAAATCATTATGTAGTGGGAGGGAACTCAGGGAATTTTGTTGGAGAGAAGTTGTAATAGTAATGGGATTGGTATTAGAACATTGTATACCCAAAACCCAAATCATGAACAACTTTGTAAATCATGCTGCCTTAATAAAAATATCATAATTAAAAATCTATTATAGGGGCTGGAGCAATAGCACAGTGGGTAGGGCATTTGCCTTGCATGCAGGTGACCCGGGTTTGATTCCTAGCATCCCATATGGTCCCCTGAGCACCACCAGAAGTAATTCCTGAGTGCATGAACCAGGAGTAACCCCTGTGCATCTCTGGGTGTGACGCAAAAAAAAATCCATTATAGGCTATATTTTCCTGCTTCTTTGCAGAACTCTTTTGGAGAGAATAATTGCTGATTGAATATCAGACACTTTAAAATTTACCTTGATTCTTGGATGGAGCAATAGTACAGCAGGTAGGCACATGCTTTGCATGTGGCTCACCCAGGGTCAATCCCCAGAATCCCATATGGTCCCCTGAGCACACTAGGATTGATCTCTGAGTGCAGAGCCAGGAGGAAGCCCAAACCAATATTTATGTATATATACACAGGTATACATATTATATACATAAGTATGTATAAGTACATATGTATACCTGTGTATATATACATACATATACTTATACACATATATCAATATATATCCATATATATACACATAAATATATCTTGATTCAGAGTCAGTCAGTGATAGAGAACTTGTCTTAGACGTTTGAGGCCCTTGGAACTGGGTTTGATCCCTGGTATTACAAAAGAATAGCAAAAATAATGTTAAAATAAGTAAAATCTACCTTATTAATTTCTAAATATTTTGTGCTCCTATAAATAATTTTGAACTTTGGTGTGTTTTACATTTCATGAAAACAGTTTAATGTCAAGATCTTTCTCTTAAGCTTTGTTGATGGGAATAGGGCAGCATTAAGCTAGGGTTAAAGGTTTCCCATTACTAAAGAAAGAGATTTTTTTTTTTTTGCTTTTTGGGTCACACCTGGCGATGCAAAGGGGTTACTCCTGGCTCTGCACTCATGAATTACTCCTGGCGGTGCTCGGGGGACCATATGGGATGCTGGGAATCGAACCCAGGTCAGCCGTGTGCAAGGCAAACACCCTACCCACTGTGCTATCGCTCCAGCCCCAAGAAAGAGATTTTTAAAAAATATTTTATATGATGCTTTCTGTTAATAGATTCCTCTGCTCCTCTCAGAGAGTCCAGCAAGCTACTGAGAGTACCTTGCCTGCAAGGCAAAGCCTGGCAAGCTCCCTGTGACGTATTCAATATGCCAAACACAGTAACAAGTCTCACAATGTTACTGGGCCTGCTTAAGCAAATCGATGAACAATGGGAGGACAGTGACAGTGACAGTGATGATGCTTTCTGAATTATGATTTTTCCACTCTGGCCTTTGGGAACAGACATTGCCATTGCTTTAGCCTGTGTGACCTGCAAGCACTATGCCTTTAGTTGTTTTCAGTTTGTTTTTTTTTCCCCAGGGATTCGGCAGTTGCTAATTAGTAGTCAACTGAACACTCCATGGAATGGCCTGCTGGTTGTGGGGTTCTTGCTCTGTGTAGCTCTCTTCTTCATGTTTTTCAAGTGAACTCTCCTCCTCAGATTTCCTGTAATTCTGACTCTGTTTTCTCAACTTGTGTTGTCCACTGGGGTCCTCTAATTCCTTAAGGCAGCAACCTTGATAAATGCTCATGAAATTAACAAACTTGTATATGTGTATACATGTGTATATGTACATATATATATATATATATATATATATATACTTCCCATCACTAAAGAAAGATATTTTTAAAAAATATTTTATATGATAAACCAAATCTCATTGGGCTGGAGCAATATAGCACAGCGGGTAGGGCGCTTGTCTTGCACACAGCCAACCTGGCTGACCCGGGTTCGATTCCTCTGCCCCTCTTGGAGAGCCTGCAAGCTCCCGAGAGTATCTCGCCCAAACGGCAAAGCCTGGCAAGCTACCCATGATGTATTCGATATGCCAAACAAGTCTCACATTGTTACTGGGCCCGCTTGAGCAAATCTCATTTATATGATCAACCAAATCTCATTTTGGTTGACTTGGTTTTTGACTGAATTCTTACTTTTTCTTCTTTCAAATTTTTTTGGGTGGGGACCACATCTAGCTGTACTCAGGGCTTATTCCTGGCGCTGTGCTTAGGGGTCACTCCTGATAGGCTCAGGGGACCCTACGAGGTGCAAAGGAGGAAACCAGGATTGGCTGCGTACAAGGCTGTTATCTACCCACTGAATTATTACTTCGACTACTCTTAATTTTTCATAGTTTAATGAAAAGTTTTATTTATCTAGTCCACTGGGGTTCCTTAGGTGTGGGACAGGGATATGAAGTTTCCACCTAATTCACAGGGCACAATTTTAAAGGGAACACTAAGACCATGGAAGAACACACAGCCAAAGCAGAGCAGAGAAGTGAAAACCAGTTTGGCCCAAGCCACCGGAATATGCAAGCAGAAGTATAAGTTGCATGTGAACTTCCTCCAGGGATCTTTCCTCATTCTCCCACCCCAAGCATCTGGGTTAGCTGCATCTGTTACCTGAGAACGTCATGTGCTCCCTTTCTCAAATAATTTATCACTTTATATTCCACGCATGTTTTTCTATGTCATCTGGCCACACAATTCCTTGAAGTTGAGAATTATATCTTTGTTGCAAATTGCCATTTCACTTCTTCTTCACATCCTACCAAGTACCGAGAAAATGCTCAGCAAAACTTTGTTCAATTTTTAAAATTTTATTGAATCACTGTGAGATATTACAAGCTTTCATGTTTGGGTTACAACCACACAATGATCGAACACCCATCCCTCCACCAGTGAACATTCTCCACCACCAATATCCCCAGTATACCCTCACTTTTCCTACCCTCCCACTGCCTCCATGGCAGACAATATTCCCCATACTCTCTCTTTACATTTGGGCATTATGGTTTGCAATGCAGATAATGAGAGGTTATATGTTTGGTCCTTTATCTACTTTCAGCACACATCTCCTATCCCGACCTATTCCTCCAACCCTCATTTTCTTAGTGATCCTTTCTCTATTCCAGCTGCCTTCTCCCCTCCGCTCATGAGGCAGGCTTCCAGATACGGAGCAATCTTTCTGGCCCTTGTATCTACTGTCCTTGGGTGTCCGTCTCACGTTATGTTATTTTATTCTCCACACTTTGTGCAATTTTTAAAATAAATGCATTTTTCCCTACACTATTAGGGCCAAAGATTGATTATTTTTGAATACAATTGTATTCAATTTCTCCGTTGCCTTTGTCACAGAAATCATTGCTTCCATTCTCTTTTATACCTTTTCAATTTGGGTTTTATTTTATTCTCTCCTTTTTTTTTCAATTTTTGTTTTTTTCTCCCTTAAACCTTTCCCACTCTTTTTGGGAAGCACATTTAATGACTATGGTGAACATGTAATAAAGTAAGAGTAATATTGGTTAGTTATATGAAATGTAGGAATGTAGGATCTCTCACCGAATTAGAGAACAGGCGGAGCCAGCCCGGCCGAGCCAGGTTCGATTCCTCCATCCCTCTCAGAGAACCTGGCAAGCTACCGAGAGTATCTTGCCCACACGGCAAAGCATGGCAAGCTACTGGTGATGTATTCGATATGTCAAACACAGTAACAACAAGTCTCATGATGGAGATGTTGCTGGGCCCACTAGGGCAAATCGATGAATAACGGGAGGACCGTGACCGTGACCTTCAGGTAAAACTTTTTGCTATTTTGACTAAATTATGAGAAGACTCTGGGGGTAAAAGTTTTTTTTTTTTATGATGTTGCTGCTTCCAGGTTTTATTTATTTAAAATTGTATTTTGGATTTGGGGCCATATCTGACTGTGCTCAGGGCTGACTCCTGGCTCTGTGCTCAGGAATCACTCCTGGAGTTACTTGGGGGACCATAGAGTTGCTAGAGATTGAATCCAAGTGACCCACATGCAAGTTACTTACCCACTGTACCAGCAAAATAAACATCTTAGATGCCTGCTGAAAGTAATCTGTGGACCGAACATGATTGCCACCCAATGTCTCTTCTGCAGACCACAGCACCCAAAAGGGAGTGCCCTGACACAGAGGCAGGGTGGGATGGGGGTTGGGGGGCTGGGAGGGATACTGGGATTGGTGGGGGTGGAGAATGGGCACCGGTGGTGGGATGGGTACTCGATCATTGCATAACTGAAACCCAAGCACAACAACTTGTAAATCTACAACTATACCTCATGGTGTTTCACTAATAAAAAAAAATTTAAAAAAAAGACAAAGAAAAATGCAGAAACATAACAAATTATAAGCATCTTACCCACTGTACCAGCAAGATAAGTTCTTTGCCCACTGTACCAGCAAGATAAGCCCCTTGCCCATTGTACTAGCACAACAAGTTCCTGACCTGCAGTGCTGGTCATTCAGCCCTTACTCCCCAGCTTAAATATATTGGTGCTCCAGGGTCCTTTCCTCTATTCATGGAATCCATGGATATTTGAATTATGGTAATTCCTAGTCTAAAACAAAGGAACTTGGAGATACTATCTAAGTTTATATATATATATGTGTCAAATAAATATTACGTTATATATTCTTAATTATATAATAATGTATAATATACTAGCATACATATTTGGTGAAAATTTATTATCTCCCAAATAAAATTCATCTTGCTTCAAAGTGTCTGTTCTTATCTCAGTCATTTAAACAACCATTTCTCATTCACTTAACTTGATATTTCAGTTCATCTGTTTTAAATATTACTCATTTATTTTCTACTCCTCACATTTTTTTATTCCTGTTCTCATAGAAACATTTAAAATCTTTTTGCCACCCTTAATGTTAATTTAAATCACGTTCCCTTGTGTGTCATCTTGATCCGTGATTCCAAAAGCTGGATGTGTGTCAGAATCCCCTGGGATTTTTGTTAAAAGACCCCAAACCCATTCCCCACACCATACACAACTGAAATATTATCTCAGGGGATTAACCTAAAGACTCACATTGGTTACCTGAAACAATGCGTTAACTTTTATAAACACCACTATTCTTTTGTGGGGAGTCAGGGCTGGGGACTACACATGGTAATGCTTCAGGCTTACTCCTGGTCCTGAGCTCAGGACTCGCTCCTGCAGTGCTTGAGGGAGCCTATGAGGCATCAGGGCTGGAATCCAGGTCAGCTGGGTGTGAAGCAAGTACCCTTTCCTCTGTACTAGCACCGAGTCTCTAAAAAGGAATTGCTGTCCATACTTTGGAGAGAGTTTTAGCCTATCACAGAAACTAGAGGCAACATGAAATAAAGCTTTAACTTATCACCAGAAACTAGAGACATTGAGAAGCGTAGCATAATCTACATTAAAAGAACTTTTGCTGGGGGACGGTAGAAAATAACCTTTAGCTTGAAAACAGCTTTTTCTTTCACAGTGTTAACATTTTTTGAAACAAAATCACATTTTCTAAAACCAGAAAATTTTCTTAAAAATAAGTTACATATTTATTAATTAAAATGCTACTTATAATAAGTATCCCCCCACCATAGCCCCTACCCACCCATCCACCCTAACCCCACCCCGGACAAATGGCAGTGCTGATGGTCAGGACAAATTTAAAAGAAATTGCAAACTTTTGTGCTAGCCGCAACACAACGAGAGGTGAAGAGGCGCCACCTTGTGGTTTAGATGAAAATGACTTTCCGTTCTGATAAACTAGTAATTCCCATTACATTATTTTTTCCCCTTTGAAATGATCGAACTAGAATGGGTCCTCTCTTTTACCTATGTACAAATTCAAAGCACACGTGCAGACGTTCCATTTTCAACTCTGGAATCTTCTGCGGTAAATAGGGACGGAAGACAGTTGCGCTTGAGATTCTTTGGGGGTCTGAATTGGGAGCATAGTGCCCTCTTGTGATACATCGCTCATTTTGCACAGAGAGTGAGAAATTTCTCTGGAGGAACACAAGGATAACCGTATTTAAATATTATCAAACGATTGAGTGAGCATTTGAGGATCTGCATAGAAAGGGATCTTTGGTTTTGGTTTTTGGATCACATCCCGCGATGCTCATAGCTTACTGGTAGCTCAGCGCGTAGTGTCACTCCAGGCGGGGGTTCGGGGACTCCGCTTGGTGCCCAGGTCTCCTACATGCCTCACACGTTGTACTTTGCATGAGCACCCTGCTGAGAAATCCTGAATGCAATCCTACTTGAATTATCTATTTTCTACTACCTATGAACAACAAGAAAGTTCACTCTAACTTTCCAATGATATTTATTCTAAAGTATTGGTTTTGAAAAGAACTGTTTCCCTAACATTCTTGTCTTATGTACATTGTAGAATCAATAGAAAATAATGACACTGCAAAATGTTTTCAGCATTCACAAATTGAAATAATTAAAAAAATAATAAAGCTGTCTATAACCCTACTCATTGTCAAAGTCCATATGTGAGAAAGGCAGCTAAATTTAAATTTTTTATCATAGGGTCTTGGATGTCCAGTGGGTGTGCAGTATAATGAAAACAAATTTATTTTAATATATTTTTATTTAATGTAAATCGTTACATCATAATATCTATCTACAAGAATTCAGATATGATACATCTTAAAATGATATTTAGTTTAGATAATGAAAAAACTGTGTAAATCAATTGTTTACATTTAAAATGCATTTGAAAAGAGTTCATTATACTAAACTTGTATTTTGTGTTTAAGGACTGCTGTAGGTTACTGTGGATAAAAATAACAAAGATAAAACCCTCGCTTTTGAAGAGAACTCTGAGGAATGTAGCTCATAAGTACTTAGAATCTAATTTTTTTAAATTAGTCTCATAATTTAAAAGTATATTTCTTACAATATAAAGTATGTATTAATTAGCTTTATATCAATAGAAGTTTGACTTTTTCTGGTGATTTTTTTTAGTTTTCTCTATTTTCTAAAATAAATAGAGTGTAAATGAAATTTTAACTTAATATAAAAATATATATTATTGCTTTCATATGAGGGCACTATTAGGTTCCTAGAGTAATAGAAACAGGAAATGTAGGTCTGTAGATAGAGATATGCTTCAATACAAAGGAATGGATATATATATCAATGTTGTATAAGACATGTGATACATAATCTTATTTATTTATTAATTATAGAAATTGTTTCTCACAATAATGGAGGTCAAAGAAGCATAAATTTAACTGTGGAAATCAGTCTGTTCCAAATGTCTTAGAATTAGGAACTGACATAAATCCCTTAATAAATTCGAAGGGCCAAGAACCAGGAAAGTAGGTGTCCACTGGCAAGAGAAGATAAAATGATTTAGCTCTAGAAGAGGAGAAAGGAATTTGTCCTTGTCTGTCTTTTGTTCTATTTCTAGAGACCTCAAAAGTTTGGGGATGCCTTGGATGCACCAATGCGTATGCTAATTTCTTCCCTAGATGCTCCAGTCACTGCCAGAGATGATGCTTTTCTGGCCATCTGGGAACTCCACAGCCCAGTACCAGTCATAATAACATGTAAAGTGAGTTTCACGAGGCATACTGCTGCCTTAACAAGGAAGATATCTGACAGAACAAGATATGCAGGTCATGATGCTTCCTTTTCCATATTGTAGCTACAATTTTAAAATATGTAAGCAATATTCACTTACAACCTAGGGATCATAACTAAACATTTTGTCACTTTCTGAAGGACCTAGAAATTAAGCAGATTAGTTCTGGAAAGAAGATTCTGTAGAAAAAAATGACCCTAGCATCTTGCTTCCTTAACATGGGGTCTTTGGAATTCAATTTAAAAAGTCCAACATAATAGTTTCAATCCAGGAAGAATAAGACATGTCTTTTGTTACATTTCTTCTTTCCCACAGGAGAAACGGTGTCTTGTTTCTATTTCGTTTTGAACACAAAACTACAAAACTACTTATCTCAGATCTTGTTTCGAAAGGTTCTGAAAAGATGTAGATTGCCCGTTATCCCACTTTGATGTGTTTCAGTATTTGATGTTTGACTACACTATTTTTTAAAAAAAATATTTTTGTTTGTTTTTGTTTTGTTTGGGGGGCAACATCCAACTGTGCTCAAGGATTACTCATGGTTCTGCACTCAGGAATAACTCCCCCAAGACGGGATTGGGGGACTATACTGGGGTCCCAATTCCAACCTAGGTCTGCCGTGTGCAAAGCAAGCACTCTACCCACTGTGCTATCTTGTTGGGGAACAGTTTTTCCCCAACGTGCCCAGACATGTTATGCATCAGCCTGGGAAGACATGGGGCAAAGAATGATGGGCACTCGGAGAAACCACTCTGGGACAAGCGGATGGCTGTTCACTTTATTGCCAAATACACACATATTTTAAAGAGGGTCTTGTCTTTTTTTAAAAACTTTTGTTCTTGGGTTTCAGTTGTACAATGATCGAGTACCCATCCCTCCACCAGTGCCCATTCTCCACCTCCAGTGATCCCAGTAGCCCTCCCACCCCCCCCACCTCATCCCCCCCCCACCCCGCCTTTGTGGCAGGACATTCCCTTTTGCTAGCGGTAGGGCGTTCGCCTTACAAGCGGCCAACATGGCCGACCCGAGTTCGATTCCTCCGCCCCTCTCGGAGAGCCCGGCAAGCTACCGAGAGTATTCGATATGCCAGACACAGTAACAACAAAGTCTCCAATGGAGACGTTACTGGGCCCCCTCGAGCAAATCGACGATCAACAGGAGGGCCTTTACCTTTACCTTTATCTCTTTCCTTTAGGGTGTTGTGGTTTGCAATAGAGGTATGGAGTGGTCATCGTGGTCGGTCCATAGTCTACTTTCAGCACGTATCTCGCATCCCGAGCGAATCCTCCAAACATCCTTGACTTGGTATTTCTTTCTCTATCTGAGCTGCCTTCCCCCCCAGCATGTACTGCCGGCTTCCAAGCCATGGAGCAGATAAAGGGTCTTGTCTTAAGAGGATGGTCCAATAACATAAGGTTTAGCATTACTGACCTGTCACCTTTCCAACTCTGCTTTCCCTTGGCCCAATCCCAATTAGGGCTAGATGCTGCAGTTAGGAATGACTCACTAAGCGTAGGTGACAATTCTTTGAGACTCAAAGCTGGATACCTGTTGCATGTCAAATGTGCCCAGACACTCCCCACTGGGCCGCTATTCAGGGACAGGTCTTATCTGCTATGCAGGAACAGATCTTATCTGCTCTGGTGCCTGTTGCCATGCTCCACACTATCTCTCCAGTCCTCAAGGACACTGTTTTGTTTTGTTTGGAGTCACACACACAGCCATGCTTAGGGCTCTGAGGGCTTACTACTAGCTTTTAGCTCAGGGATAATTCCGGTGGGCTCGGCGGACCATATGGGGTGCGGGGTACTGAGTCAGGGAAGGTCATATGCAAAGCAACACCCGCACCTGCTGTACTATTGCCCTCAATGCCACTTTTCTATATGCTCAGTACAATGAGCAGATCCAGAGTCCCATGACTGTGGTAGGATTGGAGGAAGGCAGGGGCAAGTGATAGAAGGGCTTTGGGATTCTCAATGTGTCCTTGACAATGTCTGAGGGGAATCAAATTGGGGTTCCTGGAAAGGCCTTGGAAATATAACCTTGAGCGCCCTCCATCAGTCGGCTGCCAGCCTCAGCCCGCAGTGGGCATGTGTGAGCAGTCCAGAGGTTTGAACTGGTCTCAGAATACCAATCTCCTTCACTGCTCTCCTCCAAGACGGTTTGTTCAAAAGAGTCTATACCAAATAGGAAGCATTACCCGGAGCAGACGCAGTGGCAGGAGGTTTTATTTCTGCCTGAGGTTTTCCTGGACTTGGGCTGCAAAGGCCAGACGGGGCCGAGAGTGCTGAATCCACAGAGAGGCTTTCTATGTGTAGTTCATGTCTGGAATTAATAAAGGGAAAGTCTCTGTTCACTGAAATTTCCACGATTTGGTCATTGCTAGAGAGTTCTGAATGTAACACACAACAATTATAAATCCTCCAGAATGCCAAAGATAACTTGATCCAGTGATAGCAAGAAAAACAGTGCACTGAAGGGGAAAAGCGAACACTGCTGACGGTGCGGTGTCTCCCCAGCCAGTACTTGAGGAACTTCTAGTTAATTTTAGCACATTTTCCTGGTAGGAAACCCAGCGTGTCGGGGGGTACCTCTCCAACCCACACTGGAATGCAGCTGCCGAGATGAGGGGACTCCTGATCGTGTTTAGTCTGGCTGGCTGATCAAGAGAAGGAACAGAATGTGCTGCTTCTACAGCTGCGGGACTCACTTGTGGTACCAGCTGCTCCAGGATCAGGGGCTTGTCCAAAACTATTAATATTCTGGAAAGTTCTCTGACTCATAAAATTGGAGAGGTCAAAACTCTCCACCCCCTAACCCCCCGCCCCCCATTACAGAACTGTAGAAAGGCAGTAGCTAATCATGTCACGGTCATGTTCACTAAATTGGCAATAATGACCCCCAGAGGGATGGTGATGGATAATGCTCTGAATGATAAGACATTGGAAGGAATGAAGTTGACTTCCCCTTCTCCCCCCCGAAACAAAGCATCCAAGAGACAGATTTCCTTAGCTGCCTGTAGCTCTATACTTGGCAGGCAACACTTTTACCTATATTCTGCAGGAAGAAGTATATTCCTTCACATTGGACATCTAGTGGGCATTGTTGGAAGCCCCCAAACTGACATAAACTGTGCAAAAGTGGAAACCTCACATTACACTAACCTGATGAAGGGAAAAAAATCTTTCCTTTCTTAACATTTGGCAATTACAGCAATATATTTGAGTTTCAAGGACTATAAGGCTTTGAAAATACATTTGAAGCAGATTTCCAAGGACAACTCTGAATAGAGAAGCGCAAAATTGAAGACTTACTAAAATTTATTTCCATTTGATACATGAAAAAGGAAAATATAATACTAATCAAATGATTTAAAGGGTGTTAGAGCAGAAATTTTATTCAAAATCATTTACAGCCACATTTCCCCTCCCTGGGGTGTGCCAGGAAATTAGGATTACGGCCAGTGGTGTTCAGATCTCACTCCTGACTCTGTACTCAGGGATCTTTCCCAGGGGTACTTCTCACATTTGAAGTGTTGGAAATTGAACTGGGGTCAGCTCTAACAAGGCAAACTACCTTGACTTTTATACTATCTCTGGCCATGCACACACTTTATTTGGATACCCAGTGGCGAAAGATTTGTTCAAAATGAGAAGACATTAGCATTATCACTATTTCTGATAGTTTTAGGTTCATTTTTAAACAACTCCCTCACTTTCGTGAGCCAATTACTTATCCTCAGCAGGTGACAAAATATTATATTCAAACTCGAATTAACAAACTTTAGGGTAGCAAGTGAGCTAAATGGGCTGAACATATGCTTTGCATGCTAGAGTCCTGGGTTCATTCTTCAGCACCACATGGGGTCTCCCAGAATTGAGCTGAGAGTCAACCTTGTGTGTATTACTGGTGTAGCCTCCAACCCAAGCAAACAAAGCCACCCCACTGGTTTACAGAGCAACTTAAATTCCATTTCTGATAGACATTCTCTACATGTACTAAAAAGTATCTTAAAACAACAAATACCTAGATATAAAATTGATACACTATGATTTTTAAGTGTATATGCCCAACTTTTTTAACCTGCGAAGAATGTTTCCCAAAAAAGGATATAACTTTCTTTCTTAACCTCCTTTTCCCTTTATTAAAAAAAAAAAAAGCAGGAGCACAACGAAATAAGCAAAAGGTGGGTTGCCTGGTATTCAGTGGCAAAAGACTTTGTAGATTTGTGACAAGAACTCTGAGAAGTGACAAAGGATATATACTACTCTAGAAACCACAGTTTCTCTCAGTTATTTCTTTTATTGCCTGGCAATATTTGTTGTGATCTTCTGAAAGACCATGGGGAAGAGATATCAGAGTCTTGATGGTGACTGTGTTATTGTACCATGTGCTTAGAAGATGCATGAGATTCTGCCCCTAAAATCTATAGTCGGATGAATTAATTCTATCTCTGATAAAACCCAAGTAAACAAAAATGCGACATGTAAGAACGCTTCAGGTAGGCACCTGGACTTACTCAGTACCTCTTGATAATCATAGGGGACTGGTTCCAAGTCGTGAGCAAGTCTGATAACTCACCATATCAAAATTCACGAATGTTCAGATCCCTTAGTATGAAATTCTGTAATATTTGCATATATGATACTAATAACCTTCCTTAAAATTTATATCATCTCAGGATTACTTATAATTCTTAATATATAAACAGATTTCAATAATTTATAAAAGTTTGCGCTGTGTTGTTTAGGCAATAGTGTCAAGGGAAAAGTCTGTGCATGTCCAAACCAATCACTGTAGGCCTATCTACTCAATAATTATTTTTCATGTGCAGTTCATTAAAGCAGGAACAGATTCTCTCCCACCCCTGCCCCCATGCCAAGTGAGGTCAGGACTGGCAAAGAGATGGAGAAGGGAAGAGGAAGGAAGGAAGGAAGACGGTGGTTAAGATCACCTGTGTTGACCCACACTGAGCTAATAAATAGGGCCTCTGAGATGCCTTTTGACTTTGGTGAGTTGCCTGCCAGGTGTGTGTGGATACAGGGAAAACTCAGGAACACAGGAAAAAGAAAAGCCAAAATTTACTCTACGTATCTCTGTGTTAAAACTACTGACGCAGTTCACACTGGGTATCCAGCTCTGGAGAGACCAATGAGTGGAGAGACGACCTGGGAGGCTAGTTATCTCAAGGCAAGAAGGGGTATTTTTCACATCCTGTGAAAACTGAGAATAGTGTGCTTTCTTTTTTGGAAATAAAATTACGGAAAGTGCGGAAGGTTTGGGTAAGCAGTTTGAAAATAAAAATTGTTCTCCTTGTGATTGTATGCCTTTTCCTCTCCAGCCATCCTGTACTGGAGAGAAACAACTCAGCTAAAAATCATTTCCTTTTGTTCCAAAGCCTATTCGCAATGATGAATTCTTAAAGGTCATCAGATGGTTTGCCAGCACATTTTGTACAAGGATTCCAGTTTTCCTTCTTGACGTTAGTCAGATACGCATGTAGCACCTGAGGAATAAGGAGGAGGCCAGGGAGAATCAAATTCTCTTTTGGCACAATCAACTTGGAAACTCTTATATGTCTGAGTTCCTTATTTGGTCTAGACATGCCCTATTCCACAAACAAATACTTTGTAATATTTTTTATACCACAGTCTTAAAATTTTACACTTTGGTGGAGCTCACCTACCCTGAAAATTTTTCCTTTTTTTTCCATTTCCGTTCTCAAACTCTTTTCTGGATATCCTTCAATGTGTCACTGTCTGGGACCTGTCTAGATGTACGCATCTTTTAATGAGATTGTTTATAGTCTCATGAAGATTTTAAAACAATTAGTAGCAATATAACTGGATGAATTTTGTGTCATGAATCCTAGAGGAATAGCCCACAAATCATTAGAAGTTCACACTGATTGCTACTATAATATAATTAATTTTGTTGTCTACCTATACATTTGTCTGTCTGATCAATAATCTTTTGACACTCTTAAACATTTTTGACCTTTTATTTTATTTTAATTTTTTTCATGAAGACATTGAAGCATTTTATTTATTTTTTTAATTTTTTTTTATTAGTGAAACACCATGAGGTACAGTTGTAGACTTACAAGTTGTTGTGCTTGGGTTTTCAGTTATGCAATGATCGAGTACCCATCCCACCACCGGTGCCCATTCTCCACCACCACCAATCCCAGTATCCCTCCCACCCCCCGTCCCCTATCCCACCCTGCCTCTGTGTCAGGGCACTCCCTTTTGTTCTACCTCTCCTTTTGGGTGCTGTGGTCTGCAGAAGAGACATTGGGTGGCAATCATGTTCAGTCCATAGATTACTTTCAGCAGGCATCTCCCATCCTGGGCAGATCTTCCCAGCACCCTTTATTTGGTGCTCCCTTTTCTATCTGAGCTGCCTTTACCCCTAGAGTGTGTGGCTGGACTTTAAGCCATGGAGTGAACAACCTGGTATTTGTCACAGCTGTTCTTGGGTGTTAGTCTCTTATTTTGTTACTTTATGTTACCCAGATGAATGCAATCTTTCTTTGTCTGTCCCTCTCTTTCTGACTCATTTCGCTTAGCATAATATTTTCCATGTAGTACCACTTGTATGTAAATTTCATGACTTCATTTTTTCTAACTGCTACATAGTACTCCATTGTGTAGATGTACCAAAGTTTCTTTTAAAAGAGTTTACTTCTCTTTTTAGGCGAGTTTCACTGGTTATTTATTCCAATCAATACATCTACTTACTGAATGTTTATAGAGTGCCAGTAAAAACCTGATAGGATTTTGGGCTACAAAAATGCATAGCTGCTGTAGGACTTGGGGACTACAATGATGAATAGTTGTGTAAAATTTTGTGGGCTACAATGATGAATAAAAAATCCCTGTGATTTAAAACAGCTCACAGTTTTAATAATTAAACAACTTTCACAAATATACTACAATTCAGTGGTAAATTATAGACGTCATCACATATGAAATGTTGTAAGAATACAGAGTAGAGATTTCTTTTCTCTGGTCAACTTCCTGGGGAATAGAAAAATAGGTAAAATCACAAAGAGAGAGTGATATTTAAGCTAATGTTTGATATGATTAAGAATTCACTAAGTGGTTCTGTGTTTATTTCAGATATATCTAAGTTTATGTGAACATTTTCCAGGTCCAGATACAAAACTTCAAAATGAGGCATTTTTTCATTATTTTCTTAGTTTTCACTTGCCATTGTTATTCTTATGATGTTTTCAGGCTGTTGCTTTCCAAAGCAAAATTTCTCTTCCAGGCCATTCTACTCCTCTGCTTGTCTGTACCATCAGTATACGCAACCCTCCAAGTTAATTTTTCACTTTCCACTCTTTCTGTACTTAAGGAATCCATTACTACGTACAGCTATACAAAACCACCCATTCTACTCATCGTATAACAGAAACTTTGAGATCTCAGCTCTCCTCATAGTCAATTGCCCAAGTGGAAGAAAACAGGACGGATATTTTTTTTTTCCTGTGTGAAGTATTCAAGCACACTCAATACAGTAGCAGAGAAAATCACCCCAGATGGTTTCCATATTTAAGTACTCTCACTTCTGTGAATTAAATTTGGCACTTGGGGCCCGAGTGATAGCACAGTGGGTAAGGTGCTTGCCTTGCATGCAGCCAATCCAGGTTTGATCCTTGGCATCCCTTATACTTCCCAGGAGTAATTCCTAGTGTAGAGACTGGAGTAAGCCCTGAGCATCACCAGGTGTGGCCCCCTTAAAAACAAAACAAAAAATAAACTTAGTGTCTGACCTTATATTTTTGTAGGTATTTTATACTAGTATAAAATCTATGTTCAAATTTATTATTAAATCATTATTTCAAATATTTAATTCTGTCACAAATGATAGATTTCAGGGATAAAATTTCTCTCTACAATAAATTATAAATGAAATTATTTCATACTTTACCTAGTCACCAGGTATCAGTAAGATATGATTCTACAGCAAGCTTCCCCAATTTTCTTGAATAGAAAAGCTGAATAAAGAGTAATGAGGTCTTTGAACTAATATTTCCTGTAATATAAAGACAATTCTTGACTATATCAATGACAATAATTCCTACTACGAAACAAGAAAATTAGCAGCAGAGGTACAGGCGGCTTAACAGGAATAAGATCTTTGTTACTTTATCATTAGTCAAATTATATACTTACAACAACTAATTTTTCCTTTGCCTTTGTTCATTAGAGTGTGAACAGTACAGAATTAAAAACAACCCAATTGTTTTTAAGTTCTGAGAAGCAGTGTGCCAATTAAATTTTTAGGGAGTCTGTATTTTTATAAGTCTTCTTAAATTTTCCCTTTGAGGGTGGAGAAAATACTGCTTTCTGAGAAAAAGGTATGTTCTTGGAACAGCTGCAAAAAGTTAAAAATAGTAGAAATTGAATATAAGAATGCCTGAAGGTAAGAGAGCCAAACTGTAGATTTGAGTTACTATATTTGACTTTTAATGTCTCCAAAAAGGGAAGAAAACAAAGTTCTAATAAGTTACATTAAAAACCCAGTTGATGTTATTTGAAAAGCAGCTGTCTTTTATGGTGCAAAATTTGCTTTTCTTAAAATAACTCATTCCAGTTCATTTATTTTTCTGAGAACTCTATCAATTCAATTGGCTTAAGATCCTAGATATTATTGGTTGTATAACTAAATTTAGTTCTGTGATCATAAAGATCAAAACACTCTGGATGAAGTTTCTTGACAATTTTTAAGAATTCCAAGTATTCTGTTAATAAATGTTATTCTCTTCATAAGGCACCTCAATTTTCAAATGAAAGTCAGAATTTCCAATTGAAAAAGGCTAATGACCTATCTAATCCATCTTATGACATTTTGAAATTTGGTTGGCTATTAAAAGGAGAATAACATTTTAATATGTCGGGGAAAAAAACAACATTAGTGTAACATATATAGAAATGATGAATCAGGGATCTTTTTAAAAACTATTTTTATTTAAACCTATATATTTACTGCCACTTAAGCAGCATTACAAGAATGTCTTAGCTCTAAATTATCTGTTTATCTTTAAATCCCCTGGAAGGCTTATTAACCCTTTGATGTCGGATGTGCAAATATTTTTTCGCAATTAGTAAGGGGTTGTCTTTGTATTTTAGGATTCATTTTTTTTTTAGAGCACAGAAACATTTTAGTTTGCTAGAGTACCATTTGTTTATTTCTGCTTCTGTTTGCCAATATGTTCTTTCCTCTGTGTATTTTATAGAAGCAATCTTGCTATTCAGTTCCTTGATCCATTTTGAACCTTGGTAGATGGCATGAAATAGCAGTATAATTTAAGGGTTATTTTTTTTTGTGTGTGTGTGTGTGTGGTTTTTTTTTTTTGATATGGATAATCAGTTTTTCACCGAGATTTGTTGAAGATGCTCTCCTTGCTCTGAGCTGCAGCGATAGCACAGCAGGTAGGATGTTTGGCTCACATACAGCCGACCCCGGTTCGATTCCTCCACTCCTCTCGGAGAGCCCGGCCAGCTACTGAGATATCCTGCCGGTGCAGCAAAGCCTGGCAAGCTCCCCGTGACGTATTCGATATGACAAAAACAGTAACAACAAGTCTTACAATGGAGACGTTACTGGTACCCACTCGAGCAAATCAATGAACAATGGGATTACAGTGCTACCGTGCAGTGCAGTGCTCTTCTTGCTAAACTTTATACATCTACTCTTTTTGCCATAAATTAATTGTTTATACATTTTAAGGTCTAATTGTGAACTCTCAATTTTTTTTCCTTTTTTTGCATCACACTGAGCAATGCTCAGGATTGCTGGCTCTGTGCTCAGGAATTACTTCAGGAGGTGCTTGGGGAACCATTAGGGATGCTGAAAATCGAACCCATGTTGGCCACGTGCAAGGCAAACACCCTACCCCACTGTGCTATCATTCCAGCCCCAGGACTCTGAATTTTATTCCATTAATCTGAGCCACTCTGTTACAGTACCATGCGTTTTTGATATATAAAACATTTTTTAAATTTAAACAACAAAAAGACAAGGAATTACATAAATAATGGGAATAGGAGTTAAACATCCATTTCCTGGAAGAAGACATAAAAATGTTCAATATGCATTTTAAAAAGTTTATCATCAGCTATTATAAAGGAAAAATGTATGTCAAAAGGACACCAAGATATCATCATCTCACACCAGAGGGAATGATCTATGTCAGAATTCTGGAAACAGTAAGTACTAGTGGGGATGTGGTGAATGTGTAACTCTCTTCACTGCTACAGGACTGTTGCATAATTCAGCACCTTTATAAAATGATTTGGTTCCTAGGGCATATGTAGTGGGAGAATATTTCGCGGCTGCGTTAGCGGCCGCGGCTCCGGAAAGTATCATGCTAAGCAAAATGAATCGGAAAGAGAGGGATAGACATAGAAAGATTGCATTCATCTGGGGAATATAAAATAACAAAATATGAGATTAATATCCAAGAATAGCTGAGATCAGCACCAGGAGGATTACTCCATAACTTAGAGGCCAGCCGGGCATTCTAGGGGAAAGGGCAGCTCAGATAGAGAAGGGAGCACCAAATAAAGGATGTTTGGAGGATCCTCCCAGGAGGGGAGATGCATGTTGAAAGTAGACTATGGACTGAACGTGTTTGCCACTCAAAGCCTCTTTTGCAGACCACAACAGCCAAAAGGAGAGAGAGAACACAAGGGATTGCCCTGCCACAGAGGCAGGGTGGGATGGGAGGGAAGGGGGTGGGAGGGATATTATCCATGGTGGTGGAAAATGGGCACTGGTGGAGGGATGGGTATTTGATCATTGTATAATCGAAACCCAAGCACAAAAAATTGTAAATCTACAACTGTACCTCATGGTGTTTCACTAATAATAATAATAAAAAAGAAATAAAATGATTTGGAGATTTCTCCAAACATTATGAGTAGAACTTTCATATAATTCAGCAATTCCTCTCCTAGGAATATTTCCCCAAATATAAAAACATTATCCAGAAGAGGCATATGCGTATTCATACCTATGTTCATTGCAGCAATGTTTACAGTAGCCAAATTCTGAAAACAATTCAAGTGTCTGACAGCAGTTAGGTGGATAAAGAAACTGCAGTGTATATATATACACAGTGGAATATTACTCCGCTACAAAAAAGATAAAATTTTGCGGTTGCTACAACTTTGGTATAATTGGAATGCATCATGTTAAGAGAAGTGAGTCAGGATATAAAAGATAAGCACCATATTATCTCACTGACATGCAGAGAAAAAAAAAAGAAAGGGACTAGATAATTACTAATGAAAAAAATCCTGAGACAGGATTGAAAAATAAATAAATAAATAAATAAAACACCCCCTAGATACTGGTGTGGATGTGGAGGGAAAGGAACTCTTCTCCATTGCTAATGGGAAGGTAGACTAGTTACACTTCTTGGGAAAACAATATGGACACTTCTCAAAAACTAATATTTGAGCTTTCATATGACACAGTGGGCTGGAGCGATAGCACAGCGGGTAGGGCGTTTGCCTTGCATGCAGCCAACATGGCCGACCCGAGTTCGATTCCTCCGCCCCTCTCAGAGAGCCCGGCAAGCTACCGAGAGTATCTCGTCCTCACGGCAGAGCCTGGCAAGCTCCCCGTGCCGTATTCGATATGCCAGACACAGTAACAACAAAGTCTCCAATGGAGACGTTACTGGGCCCTCTAGAGCAAATCGATGATCAACGGGAGGGCCTTTACTTTACTTTTATATGACACAGCTATTCTTATACTTGTATCCTGCCTCCAAGGGCCCTAAAACTCTATCGGAAAAGACATCTGCACTCCTATGTACATTGCAGCAGTATTCTTAATAGCCAAAAATCTAGAAACAAGTCATGTGTGTAAGAACAAATGACTGAATAAAGAAAGTACGGTCTGTGTACACAATGAAACACAACTTGGGACTGGAGCCATAGCACAGCATTTGCCTTGCACTTGGCTGACCCAAGTTCGATTCCCAGCATTCCATATGGTCCCGTGAGCACCGCCAGGAGTAATTCCTGAGTGCATGAGCCAGGAGTAGCCCCAGGGCATCGCTGGGTGTGACCCCCCAAAAAACAAACAAACAAACAAACAAACAAAAAAAAGAAATACGACTTAAGAAAAGATAAAATAGATAAAATCGTGCAATTTGGTACCATGCGAGAGTTAGTCAGGAGAGTGACAGACACAGAATGATCTCTCTTCTATGTGAGATATAAAGAAACAAAGTGTCATGATTTATAAACCTGCCTATGATAAAATTTCAGGTCTCTGCCTTCCAATCAACACGCTAGTTTTAGTGGGCTAAGAGATGGAAGATTTTTTAATCTTTGCTTGAATCATGAATTTCCTCTTACACATAAGTTTTTGGGAAACCAATTGCCAGAGTTAAATTAAAATTATAGAGAAAAGGTCATTTTCATTTGCTCCTTGTTTCCTCTTCCTTCTCCTCTTCTTTTCATCTTCCTCCTCCACCCTCTCCCCCCTCTTCCACTTCCTCCCCCCTTTTCTCCTCCCCTCTTCTTTCTCCCTCTTCCTCCTCCCCCTTCATCCTCCTCCCTGTTCCTCTACCTACCCCCTCTTCCCCTCTTCCTCTTCCATCTCTCTTTCTACTCCTTCTCTCTTTCTCCTCCTCCTCCTTCCTTCCTCCTCCTTCTCCTCCTTCTCCCCTCTTCCACTTCCTTCTTCTTTTTCCTCATCCTCCCCCCTCCTTCATATTTTCTTATCCTCCTCCTCCTCCTTATTCTTTTATTATGCTTGGCGGAGGGATGGTAGGCTGGGTCATACTTAACAGTGCTGGCTCTGTGCTCAGGGATCACTTCTAACAGTATTCAAGGAATCTTATGTGGTTCCAGGGATTGAGCTAGGGTCCTATAAGTATAAGGCAAGCACCTTGCCTTCTGTTATTTCCCTAGATCCACAAAATCCCTTCCTCCCTCCCTCCCTCCCTCCCTCTTTCCCTCCCTCCCTCCCTTCCTCTCTCCCTCCCTCCCTCTCTCCCTCCCTCCCTGTCTTCCTTCCTTCCTTCCTTCCTTCCTTCCTTCCTTCCTTCCTTCCTTCCTTCCCTCCCTTTCTTCCTTCCTTCCTTCTTTCTTTTTTTCTATCCAATTCTGCTCAGGGCCTTCTCCTGGCTTCTATACTCAGGCGTCACTTGCTCCTGGCTGTATTTGGGGACAACTTGTAATGGTATCAAACCTGAGTTGAGTGCATGCAAGACAAGCTCCCAACCTGTCATTCTCTCTCAAAATGATCTTGTGAGAGAATATATTTACTGGATAATTTTTACAAAAACAGAATTCATTAAAAAAGATAAAAGGAGAATTTTAGCTTCTAAAATTTGACTCATACTAGAACAATTGATTAAAAGAAATAAGATATTTTTAAACATCATAAATTTATGGTTTATTATAAAACAAATTTACAAGTAACTTTAAAATTACTGAGATTCAGGCACAAGTTTCAAATAAAATGTATGTTTATAAAAATAACCAAAAGTAAAAAGATTTTTAGAAATTAACAGACTTTGTAAATAATAAATTTAAAGTATGCACATATAGATTGGTAGTTATATAAGTGTAATATCTTAATGCCATTTACCAAATTTATTGAAAGTAAAATAAATTCTCTACAGTTCTTCCAACTGCCTTCTCCCCATTTGTCTCTTCACAAAGATATCCTCAATAAGCCCTGAAAAAATACATTAACCTTTCCCATGATTTATATCCTAGACTTTATTACATTATTCCATTTTTATCTTCATATAGTAAACATATTCATCAGAAAAATAAATGTATTCATTGATTTCAATATATTAAAAAAATCAATATATTCATTGATTTATTTCCCAAATATTCCTGCAAATTTGTGTACCTGGACTAAAAACACTTTATATCATATTTTTCATGATGGTTTGAAGAATGCCATATGACATGTAATAAGTTATTCCATAGCATCATATGATATGTCAATAAATTTACTAGTTTTTGTATGTTCACTTTCATAAACATTTATTATACAAAAACCTGCATATAGTTATTTAAGGGAAAATAAAGGAAAAAAACACTTACTCCTAATTTTAAAACTTTAATTGTTTAAAGGTAAAGGCCCTCCCGTTGATCATCGATTTGCTCGAGCGGGCCCAGTAACGTCTCCATTGGAGACTTTGTTGTTATGTGTCTGGCATATTGAATACTCTCGGTAGCTTGCCAAGCTCTCCGAGAGGGGTGGAGGAATCGAACTCGGGTTGGCCATGTTGGCCGCTTGTAAGGCGAATGCCCTACCCGCTGTGCTATCGCTCCACCCTTTAATTGTTTAAATTATTTAAAATGCTTTAGCATTTTCCTTGCACGTGGCCAATCTGGCTGACCCAGGTTTGATTTCTCATCCCCTCTCAGAATGCCCGGCAAACTACCGAGAGTATCTCACCCGCACAGCAAAGTCTGGCAAGCTACCCATAACATATTTGATATGCCAAACACAGTAACAAGTGTCACAATGGAGATATTACTGGGCTTGCTTGAGCAAATCGATGAATAACGGGAGGACAGTGACAGTGACAGTGAACATTGCCAATCAGTTGAACAAGTCTAGTTTAATCGCATTCCTGCTTTCAATCCACGGTATTGGCATCATGTAATGCTCATCGTAGGTCAGGTTTGTAGAGTACTCTATCTGTGCTGGTGATGAAATATGACAGCACTTTCAATGTGGTACTTGGCAGCAATTCTTAGAACTGATATTCACATTTTACACACTGGTGACAGAACTCCTGAGCCCGTGTTCGATGATTGTTTTTAGGATAGAAGGAGGTATCACACACAATAGTGCTCCAGGTCTATTCCTGGTTGTGCTTGGGGAGACCAAGCAGTGCCAGGGATAGAACCTGAGCTTCCTGCATGCAGAGGATGGACTCAGTCCATTGAGTTATCTCCCTGGCCCTGAGGCCACATTCTGAAGAAGCAATTTGTGCTATCCCAGCTTTTGTTATCTAAATGTCTCGACATTCCATATTACATAAACATAAGTAGCTCCATCATGCAATGTGTTAATGATAATTTCTCTCTTGGTTAAGCCCAGGTCTTAACTTGTATACCTAGACCACAGAAATGTATAGGAATTCAAATCTAATAGTCATAGGCAACTTTCTTTGTTGATTTATTCCAGATACTGTATTTTTATAGCTTGTTAAAATGGAACCATTTCACATCCCCAAAATGCCAGGAATTGTTTCCTGCTGTGCCAAAGGTCACTTCTAAAAGCCTCAGCAAGCCCTTATTTGACATTATAGTTGTCCCAACTTGTCTGCCTTTGATGTGGGTAGCAGAATGATGTGACACATGACTCACTATAGATGGAGAAGCAAGTCAGATTCTGAACCATTCTGCTCTTCCTGTCACTCCCTTATCAAGTGCAGATAGAACCGTTTATCTGCTTGTTTGTTTTTTAAAGAGTTATTGTCCTAGTTGGGATGAGAGAACCATTCATTATCAAAGAAGTTATCGTTATCTCAATATTATAATAATCAATTATTCATTTTCCTCCATTTACATAAGTAGGATCTCCTTGAAGTTCTTGACTGAGAAAGATAAGAAAAAAAGAAAAGCAAACTGGTTTTGCCGTGACTGATATAAGTTAAGATAGATGTCTCATTCTCAGCCTGTACCAGAAGTTCTTTGTGTAGACTAAAAGATCATGTCTGCAGTTGCTATTAACCTAAGAGTGATAGATGTCCAGAAATTACTGAATCGATATTTATTTGAACGATCTGCTGAAATCTTCTCATGTTATTGCTAGAATCCCCAATGAAGTCTGTACATTGCATAGAATGTACATCTTTGTGCAATATAACTATGTACAGCACAGAACAGTGCATTCGAGCAAGTCTAGATTTAGAAGTACACCATTACAGTCACTATCCTGTTTGGATTATTGGTATGATTTCAGAATGCCCTGAGTCTGTTTCATTGCAGGAAGGTCCTCTGCCCTTAAAAACAGAGAGTTTTTGAGCTTCTCCCTACTATTATCTTTGTGTGACTATGGCTGTATCTCGTTCTCAGGTCATGAATGAGAGTTTGGAAGATTCCTAAAACCAGAAATCTTTCTTTTCTATTTTCCTTGAGTAAACATTGATACTTACTTGATAATTACTTAATAGCTAATAATAAATGCCTAATAATTTCTGAGAATGATGCCTCACTCTATATACTGTATTCAATAATTAATATTTAATTGATAAATCAGTGGGACAGAGCAATAGCATAGCAGGTAGGGCGTTTGCCTTGCACATGGCTGACCCAGGTTCAATCCCTCCGTCCCTCTCAGACAGCCCAGCAAGCTACTGAGAGTATCCCGCTGGCACGGCAAAGCCTGGCAAGTTACCCATGACGTATTTGATACGCCGAAAAACAGTAACAAGTCTCACAGTGAAGACGTTACTGGTTCCTGCTCGAGCAAATCAATGAACAAAGAGAGGACAGTGCAGTGATAAATCAATAATATTAGAGGTGAATATTTTAATTATGGCAAATAACATATAAATGAATATGTTAATATTATTAAATATTAAATCTATATATGAGCACACATAATAAATAATGTGTACGTATTTATAAAACAAAATAAATACAAATAATTAAAAATAAAAATGAATATTTTAATTAACTAGTTGGTAAAATAAATATTTGGTAATTAAAAGTTATTAATTATATATGATGGACACCTACCATGAGTATGTGAGATGGTGCTCCATGTTCAATCAAAAATTAGTTTACACATTTTGCTTTATTTTGATAATGCTTATAAAGTTTGTTAATATTATTTTGACCATACCTGGAGGTGCTCAGGGAATGTTCTTGGCTCAGGAATTACTCCTGAAAAATCTTATAGTTCTTACACTGTGCTGGGGATTGAACCAGGGATGACTGTGTGCAAGGCAGGTGCCTACATGTGCTAGTAAATCAAAAAGGTATTAATATTATTCATTAATTAATATTTACCTCATCAGTTAAATTTTAAATAATTTGATAATTATTTAACAGTAAATTTTATTGCAGTTTGTTAGCATAAATATATTAACTACTAATTATGTACACATATTTATAAATTTGATGTTTTCTTACTTAGTAATTATTTTATAATCTATGTATTTTTATCCTATATATTTACCTAATATGTTTGTTCAATTATCAGATCAATTATCAGATCAACCAGAGACTGAGTCCCAGACTTATAGAACATGAGTTTGGGGAATTTGTTCATAATTCCTTCTATCTTGAACTCAAATCAAATGTATAGCATTGCCTTCAAAGTCAATTAGTCTCTTATATAAAGACTTCAATTTTCAATCAGGACACAGCACATATTTTCCAAGTTACCAACCAAAGAGAAATCTGGTCTATAGTGTTTTATAAGGGAAGAGAATAAAAGCAGGTTATGATTGTTGTAGACTATTTAAGAAGGTCTCTTTTTAATAAAGAAATCAGAAATGCAACCAGTTTCTTTGTGCCTCTTGGTGAGATCTGAGAAAAAACGTTATGAAACTCTAAGCAGAGTGCAGCATACCCAATGTATTATTCTGTCTCTACATTCCTTAGCACTAAAATTTATAGAATTATGGTCTTATATGTTGAATATTTTGCTTGCTTAGTAGTTTCAATGAAATTATTTTCTTTAATTCAAAAGGTAACATTATAAAGCTTCATGGTAATCCCAATACAAAAATAAGAATGTAAAAATACAAATGGGGGTAAGTCCTTAAGAACAATTTTATGAAATGCAAAACAGTGTGTAATATTATTAAACAGTATGTGACAAAAATTTACTTCTTTTAAATAGCTATATTTTTTTAGTCAAGGAAGAGCTATGTAAGGCTTTACCAATACCTCTAATTTTTTGAAAAGTCCTTTTAAAAATGGTTTTTAGACATTGCCACAAGGTGGTGTGAAGAGTCTAATCTAGCTTGTTTGTCCAGTAGCTAGCGGAGGCTGAGGGAGGTTGGAAGAGGAACGTCTACCTCATAGCAGTCCAAGCAAAGTGAAGGACGAGGCCGATGTCAGAAAACTGAGTAACTCTGAATATCCTCTTCTACTAGGTTCAGAGACTAAACTCCTCCTCCTCACAATGACTATACTTCTCCCTTCCTCAAATAACATAAATCTCTGTTTTTTCTAAATTTCCTTCAGAGACAGTTTTGTCTTTTGACAACTTCTCAACCTATAATCCTATAGTGCCTAACTTTTTATTTTTAACCATATCACATTTAGAGTTAATAATTCAAGAACGGGGGCCAGAGTAATAGCACAGTGAGTCATGTGCTATTTCTGTGCATGTGGCTGATCAGGGTTCTCTCCCTGAGATCCCATATAATTTCCCTGATCACTTCCCAGGAGTGATCCCTGTGTGCAGAACACAGGAGAAAAACCTTGAGCACCCCCCCCAGATGTGACCCCCCCCCAAACAAGAAACACAAAAGAATTTATGAATTTGGGGAGTTCACATAAACTCCCCACACTTGGTAATCCATAACCAATAAACCAGATGGGATAGTTATCCCTAGGAAGGCTTATACAATTAACCCACATTCACTTGTGAGGGAATTTAAGGAGTCTAAAAAGGGTTGGTTATATCAAATAGACGTTCTACAGGCTTCAGCTTGAAACAGTTGGAAGAGCACCCTTAACAGTGTTCCAACATTTTCCATCTGGACTGTCAGTGCGTGTTGACAGAGCAAGAGCAACACTGGAGGAAATCAACCTGGAAAATCCCCTGCAGGGTATTAATTTTCTTTTTCTCAGAGAAAGGTCTGGGCATGAAAGGAAAATCTTGCAGCTATTACAGAGAGTCACATTCTTTGGGGTGGTTGGCTTTTTCTACCGATTTGCAAAACTGAAATGTTGAGATGCAAAAATAAAAAAAAAACATGTAAAACCTTTCCTGATAAACATTTCTCACTCCTAGTGTAATTTTTCCTCTATAAGATTAAAATGAATTAAGAATATACTTCAAAAATTAACTTATATATTACTTCAGTCTAGAAACTACCTGATATATAAATGTATATCTGTGCTCAGTGCAAAACTAGTGTTTTCTTGTCTGAGTGCTGGCCCTTTGAGTCATAGTGATCAGCACTAGAGTCCTTACAGTGAGAGAGAGCCTTATTCTATTACTTCACATGAGGGTTACAAAACAAAATCTCCCATAAGAAAAATAGACCATTACAGTGGTGAAGAGTCTTCGGTGATGGCAAAGTTGTAGTAACTTTGTACATGAAAACCATAAATATTATGGTTTGTAGAAATGTCACTTAGGTTACAATAAATATTTGATACAGTTTTAAAAGAAAGAATAAAGAAAGTTGGATTAGAGACTAGTGGTATGACTCAATGATAAAATACAGGTCTTGCACACAGGATATCAGGAGTGATCTCCAGTCTGGTAAAAAGAAAGAAAGAAAAATCAAACTTTCCCTGGTGTTTTAAAGAAATGTTGATTATATTTGGAAAAAGTTAATGCTAAAGGTGGGATTACAGAGAGACATTTGAACATCTTAATTTAATGCCAATGATTCACAATTTCAAGTCTGTAATAGAAATGCTAATAAGAGATATTATTCACTGAGTACTTAGGATTACAGACTCTATATTAAATCTACACAATGGCTCTATAAATTAGAAACACCATTGCTTCCTGTTATACATAAGACAACCATGGTACAGAAGCCTCAATCACTTCTTTACAGTCAGCATCTCCTAAGTGGTAGAGCAACAGATTACAGCCCAATATCTAAATAACTAAAACATAATGAAATTTCTGTTTGTAAAGCTACAAATAATCATAATAATACAGGTGTAAAATAATTATTTCCTTTAGTATACAATTTTAGGGGAATGGTAACTTTATGTATTTGTAATACCACAGAAAACCAAAAATAAAAGGTAAAGTGCTTCCATATATGTGGAAAGCAGATTATGGTATTAGTGGATGAAGCCCCATGGGATGTAGATGTAACACAAGTCTTCATGTAGGTTTCTCACTCTACATCAATATGCTTGTGAATCCAACTAGAAATCACAGTTAAAACCTAATCTCAGCAATCTGCCACAAACTAGCTAGTCCTTCTTTCAGTGAGTTCACTTTCTACATGTCAGAAAATTTATGAATTCCTGTTGCTTCAATCACCCAGCGCTCTGTAGTATAGCTAGAGCATTCTAACATAGCAACCTTGGTTTTCACATTCAAATACATCACTTCAACCTTCTTTTTCCACCTCTGTCTTCCTGGGATAGATATTCTTTTTTTTTCCTTTTGGTAGTTTAATTATTTAAAAAAATTTTTTGATGTATCATTGTGAGATACAGTTACAGACTTACAAACTTTGGTGATTACGTTTCAGTCATACATTCAAAGATGAGTACCCATTCCTCCACCACTGCCCATTCTCCTCCACAAATGTTCCCTATATCCCTCCTGCCACTGCCACCCCAAGGCACAGATATTCTTGAAATCACGCTGAGTTTTACCATGATAAAAGAACTGGCCCTAGATAATGTGATTGGATAGCTCCACAAGATGTATCAACAATAAAATACTGCAATCACATAAAGATAGAACTTTTAAAACAAATATAATACATTTGATGACAAAAATATAAAACTTAGGGAATATAGGTTCACATTTAAGTGTATTAGCCTCACCTGTAATCAAAGTTCTAGCATAGCCACACTATCAAAATGATATTGCTATAGAAATCCTTTCCCCCTCTATCCTTCCCTCTCACCCCTCTCATTTCCACTCTCATAGCTATAACACTTTTAACAAAACCTAAGAGTTATTTTTGTTTTGTTCTGCCAGTTTATTTGCTTTGACCAGTCATATTTTACATAATGACAAAACTATCTGGTAATTTCCTCTCACTATCTAACTTAGCACAGTCATCACAAGTTCCATCAGTAATGTCCAAAAATGATTTCACATTTTACAATAGCTGAATAACTATGTATATACACTTAATGGAATATATACATTTCCTATATATATATAGGAGAACATATACATATATATACTATAGCTTCTTTATCTAGTCATCTGTCAATAGATATTTAGTTTGACTACATATTTTGGATACTGTGCATAACATTAATATGAATACAAGGTGCAATCATAATCTTTAGTGTTCTTATATCCTTCAGATAAATAACTTAGAGTGGTATAACTGGATTTTGTATTTCCGATTTCAGTATTTTCAGATATTGTTAGTGTGGAGACCACACCCAGTAGAGTGCAGGGCAATAGGTCCATCCCTGGAAGTTTTCTGTCACCACCTGGGCCATACTAGGTGACATTAAATGTGGTGCTAGAGATCAGATTCAGACATTTGAAAAGACATGTCTTTCCCAGTAGTGCCACACCGCTGGGATCACCATGTGTAGTTTTTAAGGCATCTCCATGCCGTTTTAAAATTTTCTATTAATTTGAGCACCATTGGGTGTGCCTCAAAAATCAAAACCAAAAAATTACAAGTTTGAGAATACATTTTTCTTAACATTTTCTTGAGAAGTGTTGGACTGATCCCCCCCCCCCCTTTTACTTTTAATTAATTTATTTTTCTTGAGAGGTTTCTGTAGTGTAGTGGCTATCACGTTCACCTAACATGCGAAAGGTCCCCAGTTCAAAACCAGGCGGAAACATGGTGCACTGTTCCTCTCAGAGAGCCCAACAAGCTACCAAGAGTATCCTGCCTGCAAGGCAGAGCCTGGCAAGCTCCCTGTGGCATATTCGATATGCCAAAAACAGTAACAAGTCTCACAATGGAGATGTTACTGGTGCCTGCTTGAGCAAATCGATGAACAATGGGAGAGCAGTGCTACAGATTTGATGTTATTTAAGGCACTGTGATCTACAATACTATTAATGATAGGGTTTCATGCAGATAGTGTTTCAGCACCCCACGGATCTCCATGCTGCCGAAGCATAAAGGCCTCTCTAGTTTACATTCCCACCAATGCAGTACAGAGTTCCTTTTTTCTCTTGTCAAAACTTGCTACTTCAGGTCTTTTTGCTATAGAATAGTCTCACAGGTGTGAGATGGTATCTCATAGCTCTTGTGGTTTTGATTTGCATTTCTGTATTATTAAGTAATGCTGAAAGCTTATTTTAAAATTTTCCCATAGATCATCTGTACATCTTTGTTGTAACAGTGCCTGTTTGGGTCTTTTGTCCATTTTTTTATTGGGTTATTTGTTTATGCTGCCATTTTTATAGTTTGGTGAGTTCATTATCTATTTTGGATATTGATGCCTTGATATATATATATATATATATATATATATTTTCTCAAATTGTAGGGTAACTTTTGTGGTAGCTGCTTCATTTGATGTAGACACATCGTTTTATATTTGTTTTTCCCCCCTGTACATTGGAGTTCAGTCTCTAAATCCATCTTAGAGGTTAAAGTCCAGGAATTTGTCATCTATATACTCTTCTATGTATTTCATGAGTTTGGTTTATAAATCTATTTAAAAATAGTTTTTGCATATTATTTGAAACATTTATTTGTCTAATTCATTTATATATGGCTGTCCAATTTTTCCAAAACTTTGGTTGAAGAGGATTTTTCTTTTTTCATAATATGGTCTTGGCTTTATTGACACAAATTAATTGTTCTTATACATGAGTTTAACTCTGGGTTCTATATTATATTTTATTGACCTATGCATCTGTTTTTATTCGAATACCCAACCTACTAATTTGATTAACATTATACTGTGATATAATTTGATGCCCAAAATTATGTTACTAGCTTTCTTTTTTTTTTAAATCTTAGAATTGAATAGTTTTGGTCTTTTGTATCTCCATATTAATTTTATAATTGTTTTTATATTTTATATTTTATAATTGTTTTATATCAGTGAAAAATTTCATTGGTAGTTTGATAGGGACTACATTGAATTTTTAAATTATTTTTGACAATGTGGAAATTTTAATAATATTAATTCTTCCAGTCCATGATCTCAAGATGCCTCTTTCTTTATTCCATTTTGCTACTATTTATTTTAACAATGTCTTATAGCTTTCAATGTATGTAAGTCTTTCACATTTTTTTTGTTCAGTCTACTCCCAGTTATTTTTATCACTATGGGGCAGGAGTGATAACACAGTGGGTAAGGTGCTTACCTTGCATAAAGCTTACTCACATCTGCCAAGAGTGATCCCTGAGATCAAAGCCAGTAGTAAGCACTGGGCAACACCAGGTACAGTCCCAAAACAAAACCAAAATTGGAGATGGGAAATTTGATTTTTTCCCTTTGAATTCATTATTTGCATATAAAAAGTAATAGATTTTTTGAATATTGATATTGTGCCCTGCCATTTTATTATATGCATTTATAATTTCCTTAGTAAGTTGTTTTTGAGTCTAAGGTTTCTCTGTGAATTATTATGTTATATTCAAATAATAATTTCATTTCTTTCCCAATTTAAATTCTTTTACCAAATACTTCTTTTAACAAAACACTTTCTGAACCAATAGAAAGAGCTTAGAACTTTTATCTGTTATATGTTTAAAAAGTAAAATGATATTTATTAAGCACATGTGATTGTTCAGAACAGTTTTGGGAACTCTGGTTTATAACTAAGCACACAATATAGTATGCGTTTGTTACTTGCTATTTTAAATTCTAGATAGAAGCTAGGAATGATAATATACCAAATTATGCTTACAGATCAGTTGACATTTTATTTCTTATTTATGTTTTAAAAAACTGTGCATGATGTTCTAAATTATAAAAAGAGACATAAATTATTTCCAACAACCAAATTCACTGGAGTGTTTTTGTTCCTTATTGGCTGATCCATATCATTTAAAAGAGGTTGTAATTTCTGTCCAAGAGCTGAATGGTGTTTTTTGTTGTTGTGCTTTATCAAAAAAGTCTGATTGTTAAAGAGCGGGAGTGGGTATTATAGTTGCTATAATAGGTTGATTTATATATCCTGAAGTCTCATGTCGAAATCTTAATTCCCAGTAACTTAGAATGTTGTCTTTCTTGAAATTGGAAGTTTGCAGAAGAAATCAAGATAAAATGAGATCATCAGAGTGAATTTTAATCCAGTAAGACAGGTGCTTATTGCAAAAGGAAATTTGAGAACAGGAACACACACAAAGAGAACTTCATCTGTATCAAGGCATAAATAGGGAAGTAGGGGTGATATGTCTACAAGCCAAGGAATGCAAAGTTTCCCTCAGCTCATCAGAAGAGGGCAGAGTCGTGGATCAGCTTCTGTCTCATTGTTCCCAGAGAATCAGGTGTCTCTTTATTTTGAATTAGTCACTGGAATTGTTAAACAATAAATTTATATTCTTTAAATTTTTTATCTTGTAGTATTTTGTTATAACAACTTTTGCAATGAATACAATGCTTAACTTTCTTTTTTTTTTAAAAGAATTTAACAAAATCTTGGCATGCCTCCACGTGACTGCTCCAAATCAGCTATTTAAATATTTGAATCTGCTTTTCTATCAATTTTCTTTAAATTTGCCATCTCATTATATGACAAAACTTAAGACATTGAATATTTGAATTTAAATCAATAGATGGTGTACAAAGTCACTGATTGTTCACTTTGTAATGCCTGAAATCACTTTACAATGTTGTAATGCTTACAGTAATAGAAACCTTATAGAGTACGGAGGCTATGGCAACTGCAAAACATTGACATATATAAATAGATGATATCTTTTTATAAAAAAAACCAACAGCAAGACAAAAGCTAATTAGGCTGTTAAAATTCAGAGGAACCTTATCTGTAGATTAATAGAGTGACATCACTATTTTCTTTACAAAATAACTTGCTGTTCCATTAAGCAGTGAAAACCATTAAATGACTTTAAAAAGCGAAAACAATGGATGAGTGATTTGTTTATTTGGTATTGGAGGATTATGTTCATCTAAGATTAAACTATTAAATGTACATAATAGTTTTTTAAATCTTGCTTGTAGAAACTTCTCGAGTCATTCCATTTAATTTCTAAGCATAATTTGACCTATTGAATATCATCCAAGATTTAGGGGATGGAGAGCAAAAGTCTTTTAAATACATAAATTTAAGTTTATTTCTGGTTTATTTGACAATAAAACTGAGGCTAAGAGAAGGATAGACATGCAGATTAATAAAATACGCCCTAGATGCAAGAAACTAAAGAAACTTACGGTTTATTAGAGAGATGAATAATTGGAGCTAAAGATTTATTTAGCATTCTGTTGTTATCATCATTTTTCTTATCCTCTCTGATTCCCCATAGAAGACCCAAGGACAAGTGTCATATCACAATATTCAAACTAAATCATGTTTCAAATTTGGAAACAGTTTTGAATTTCATGAATAAAGGACTATTCTGGTTAAGGAGATTTAACAATAAAATATAGAGAACTCTAATATTTTTGTGAATTTTGAGTGAACAATTGCCCTGTTATGTTTACCTTGTGATACTGGAAGTTTTTTTAATGTTCTTTATTATTTCAGTTTTGAAAATATGAGGCAAGACTATATTCTCTACTCCTTCCAAAGTTCTTCACCTACTATTTTTTTCCACAAATCTGGAATCAGTTTCCTTTCTTTCTTTTCCTTGTTTGTTGCTAGTTATGACATAGCTTTCCATGATTATCATATATAGCTACAAGTCTTCCAACTAAACCCTGGGTGCCCACTGCTCCAGGTCATCTTTTTAAGAATGTAGAGTGGAGAGGCTTGGAAGAGAGAGGTAGTATTCCCTCTGAAACAAAATTATTTTTTAAAAGAATTTTGTTTTGTGATGTTGTGTGTGGAATATAGGACACTGAACAAGTGCAAGCACTCTAACACTGAGCTACATTCCTCACAAAATTCTGACTTTCTTACAGTTTTGGAAGATGAAGAGGGTGTCCCTCCTATAGAACAGGGGAAACATGGCTAATCCTTATGATAATATTGGGTTCCCATATCTCAGGGAATATTCCATATTGTTTTCCTTGAATGCAACCTACTGTGCGTACATCTGTTATATGGCCATTCTTTGTGTTCCTTTATGTACATGGAGGCCCAGGGGACTAATACAAATAAAGAAAACTATCAGGCTATTTTTTGTCCTATGAATAATAAATGCTTTGGTCCTATGAATAATAAATGTTTTCTCTGACCCAAGAGACTTGTTTCTACAATTAGCATTTGTGAAACTATGAGAGACTAAGTTATTAGCTTTGTAAGTAGAATAAAATCTCTGACCTTTCCCCTCAATTCTTGACACTCTCTTTCAAAACTGGGCACAGAACTTACAGTGCATTTTATCTTCACTGATTTAAGAGTTCTCTTTATTTGAAACCTAAATGCTTCAGATACTTGCCTCTTTGAAAACAGTCTCCTCTCTCCCTCCTAGTCAGTATTTGGTGTTCTTGTCAGTATGACTTAAGTGATAATTCTCTAAATAGTGTATTTTATTGACTTTCCTCAAAAAGATTATGATGTCAGAACATTTAAAAGTTCCCTAGTGCATTCGCTTGAGCAAATCGATGAACAAGAGGACAGTGCTATAGTGCTACATTGCATCATCAAAAATGTTATGAACCACTCCTCTAATTATTCCACCTTAATTATTAGATCACTAAAGTACATATTATACCCCAATCTTAATTCACTGTGGCATCTGCAAAAATATAATAATCTTTGATATTCATGTCTCTGCTCATACTAGTGTAAGAAATACACACACTGAAGGGTGTGTGTGCGTGGGCTCTCCAGGCGGCTCTCTCTCACTGATGCCCTGGAGTTTGGTGCCCTCAAGCAGCTGTGTCTGGACTGGATTGGGATGGCTGTTGGTGATGGGCAAGTGAAGGAAGAACAAGGGCCAAGCCATTGATGATCTGTTGCCATTTATTCAGTCTCTCCCATCTCATACACTCTGCCTTCCTAGCCCCTCAATCCAGAGTGTCCAGCTTTCTGGATTCTTCCTCTTCTCCACTAGTCTCTCCACCCCTACTCGTCTCTCTCCCCCTTGCCCTCTGGGCCCATGCTACACCCGGTCTGGTAGCAAAATCAACACAAGAAAGCTTTTCCTCAGGGCCTACCAGGTTCAAAGGAAACACCACCTAGGAGGTATTTCAAAGCCCTTCCTAACTGCCCAAGGGCAAAATACCTCTTAAGGTGTTTTTCTCCTTTCCTCAGTTCAAAAACTCAATCAACATCTTAATACTAGATATTTTTGTATGGAAACAGTAAGAGATAACATTGAGGCTTGTAGGGCAGCCCTCCTGGGAACATTTTGCCACAGACTCAGACTACAGCGATCAGGCCAGATTAATCTTTCCTAACCCTAGCATGGTCTGAATCTAGTTATTACTTTTTGGATCATGACAACATTTGTCCGTGACCAAGCTCTTAACTTACAATTAAGAATTATGGCACTTTGGCCAGGCCCATCTCGATGCAGGGTAGCACATAGCTCCTGGCTTGCCCTGGTTCCGTCCAGTCCCTCATCGGGGACCCTGCCTTTGGGGGCACTAGGAAGGGCAGCTGAGGCTTAGGTGAGAAAACAGATGCCCAGGAGGAAAATATCACTGAAAGTCAAGTTACAAAAGCATAGCATATACTGTCTTCTTGTGTCCACACAAAAAGGACATTGCTCTGACTAAACTATGCAGAGAATTTAGGGAGAAGAGAAAAACAATATTTACAAGTCAACAGAGCACAAAGAAAGACATTACAGATAAACATGGAGGAATGGGAGTACTGTGATGGTAGCAACTAATAAACCTAAGCTACCTGAGGCTATGCAGGAAGGACAGAACAATGTTATCCTACTACTAGAATATCCCATCTCCATATACCATCTTCCTACCAGCCCCCACCAAAACCTATTAATCATATCTATTAGTCAAGAGTCAACCAAAATTCTCTTCATACATTTTCCTGATATTCCTTTTCCCAATATAAGACATATATGTAATATATAATTATATATTTACAGCTCTTCTCCTATGTTTCCTTAAGCATATCATACAAACAAAATTTATGAATTGTATTATAATTCTTATTTAGTTATCTGCATTATCTGCCAAAGAAAAGTGTCCCTCTCATTCTGGCTTATATCTTCTGTATACCAAAGAGATCCCAAGAAAGTACAGGTTCATCTTTCTTGATTCATCATTGAATATATATATATATATATATATATATATTATATATGGCTGGAGCGATAGCACAGCGGTAGGGCGTTTGCCTTGCACGCAACCAACATGGCCGACCCGAGTTCGATTCCTCCGCCCCTCTCGGAGAGCCCGGCAAGCTACCGAGAGTATCTTGCCCGCACGGCAGAGCCTGGCAAGCTCCCCGTGATGTATTCGATATGCCAAACACAGTAACAACAGAGTCTCCAATGGAGACGTTACTGGGCCCGCTCGAGCAAATCGAAGAACAACGGGAGGGCCTTTACCTTTACCTTTACCATATAATATATATATATATATATATATATATATATATATATATATATATATAGTGCAGTCTCCTGTCCCCGTGCCTGACTGTCCTTGCCAGGGCTCCTTGGAGGGGAGCAGGTTGAGCTTTCCTCCCCGCCCCGACCAGGGCTCCGGCAGCCGAAGACCTCCAGGACCAGCCACCACCATGCTGAGACCACTCTCCGCACACCTGAAGGTACCGGCAGAGGAACAAAGGCAAGCGGGTCCCGGGGCTGAGATCTCCTAGCCTAAGCCTACTCGGATCGGGGCTGAGCATCCTCCATCCAGATCCTCCGAATTCCAGTAGGCGGGGGTCACACCCACCAACTGGCCCCCTGGCGCCATGTAATCCCATCAACGGCCAAGACTCAGAGACTATAAAAACCAGCTCCCGGAACCGTGTGGCCGCACGACATCTTATTATGACATCTTATTATCTCATTCCTACTTTGGACAAACTGGCAGGCTACCGAATGTAAACTGCCCACATGGCAGAGTCTGGCAAACTCCCTGTGGCGTACCCAATATGCCAAATACCAGTAACAATGATGGGTCTTATTCTCCTAAAGAGCCTTGAATATAGCACTTTCTTAAAAATCTCAGGGCTAGGATGAAGGAGACGTTACTGGGGCCTGCTCGAGGCAATTGACGAATAACAGGATGATCGTGATTTGTGATATATTTAGGGACTGGTTCTTTATTTCAAAAAGACACATCAATTTTCAGTATCAAAACGGTTGCATTATTGGATTATCAGCCCAATTGGCCCCCACAGAGGCAACACCAAAGAAGAGGGCATTTTAAGCCACGAAGCTGCAGGGTGGATGCACACTGAACAGATCTCACAGAACCTCACTAAAAAGGGGGAAATTGGGTAAGAAGGAAAGAATGTTTTCAAAGGCCACACTGCAGATCCAGACCAGGTGGTCACTGTGCCCCAACCCTAGAGAAGCAAAGATTTCAAAATAATATAAAAAGGTTTGTATATGTAAGTTATTCAAGATTTCTCCAGCACTAACCGATACAAAGCACAGTGAGATGGCACTTTTAGAGACAGCAGCTTCAGACCCAGAAAAGGGCTATGGGATGAGTTTCATATGGCTAATCAGTGGCAATAACATTTTGTTTTTCATTCAAGAATTCAGGAGAGCAAGTAAGTGGTCACTTCAACCTAAAAGGGTACATGATTCATTCTTCTCAGAAGGCAGAGAGAGACAGAACAAGGATTTGGACCTGGGTTCTCATTATCTTAATTGAGTCACTTCTTTTTCTTTTTGTTTTGGGGGTTACACCTGGCTGTGCTCAGGACTTACTCCTGGCTTTGTGCTCAGGGATCCTCCTGGCAGTGCTCAGGAGACCATTTGGGGGAGCGGGATCAGCAAGGTTGCAAGGCAAGTGCTTTACCTGCTGTACTATACCTCTATGATTCCTTGAGTCACTTCACTGATTTAAAAATAAGAAAAAAGAAAAAAAGAAAGAAAAGAAAGTTACCCAGAGATACCTTAAAGCTGGAAACCTCAACAGCACTTTTTCTTTTTCTTTTTTAAAATTTTTTATAATGTTGTTTATTGAATCACCTTGAGACCAGCTACAAAGCTTTCAGGTTTAAGTCTTGGTCATACAAAGAAATACCTGTACCTTCACCAGTGCCCATTCTCCACCAACAAAAACCCCAATATACCCCCATCCCACACCCTCCCCCTACCTGTGGGGCAGATAATTTCCACATTACTCTCTCTCTACTTTGATTACATTCAAATATTTTGACACCAGACCAACCATTATTATTTGGGATTTTACTCCAACACTCAGATCTGCTGAAAAGGCAACACTAGACAATTTGTTTTCTATTGCTGGTTATGGCACAGCGGTAGGGCGTTCGCCTTACACGCGGCCAACATGGCCGACCAGAGTTCGATTCCTCCGCCCCTCTCGGAGAGCCCGGCAAGCTACTGAGAGTATTCGATATGCCAAACACAGTAACATATGATATCATGTGGTTTCGGTAGTAGCCGCACAATTTTGAAATTCTGAAATTTTAACAATTTGGAGGGATTTCTACCAAAATCTGCTGGGTTCCAAGATATGTTCCCGAGTCTCTGGAATCATGGCCTTTAAACAGCTTGATCAGGAGCCAGAGAGGCCATTCGTGCACGGCGTCTCAAGGTCTCATTGGGATGGGGAGGAAAGGGCCGGCTCCATCCCCATCCCATGAGGCCCTGTGTGTCTGCCACTGTGGGCCCAAACCTGACTGTCCAGTGGCCTCTGGAAGATGGTGGCCACTGAGCCGCCAAGGGGGAGCAGGTGGAGGGACAGCACCCTTTGCCCCCTGGGGTGGCTAGGCGACAGTAACCTACTGTGGGCCCGGACGCATTTCTACCAAAAGCCTTTGGGTTTCAAGATTCGTTTCTGAGTCTCTGGGATCATGGCCGTTAAGCAGCTTGATCAGAAGCCAGAGAGGTCATTCATGGGCAACGACTCGGGGTCGTGTTGGGTTGGGTGGGAAAGGGTCAGCTCCAGCCCCATCCAGTGAGGCCCCACATGTCTCATCACTGCAGGCCCAAACCTGACTGTCCAGTGGCTTCTGGAGGATGGCAGCCACTGGACCGCCAGGGGGAACAGGCCAACTCACAAAACCTATTCCCACCTGGGATGGCCCAGCACTGGTAACCTACAGCAGGAACCAGATGCATTTCTACCAAAAGCCATTGGGTTTCAAGATTCATTTCTGAGTCTCTAGGACCATGGCCATTAAGCAGTTCGATCAGGAACCAGAGAGGCCATGCCTCCAATTATATAGATGAGCCGGAGGTAGTTTGTGGGTGTGTCTCCCACATACCTATCTTTTGGCTGTTTACTTTCTTGGTAAACTTTGCCCCAAGTCTTTGGGGTCTGGCCAAAGGCACAGCAGCAATTTTGGAGTATCTGAAAGTCTGAAGGTACCATCAGGCTGCTAATGCACTCGCCTCAGAGGTACAGATTGACCTGCTGGTGGCACCATACCTCTGAACAGCACTTTTTCTTTTGGTTAACTCCTCCTTGTACCCCCTTTCCTTCAGTCTGGCTAGTCCTTGTACACAGCACTGAGGTATCCCACAAGTGGCACCTTTTTTCTATGTTGTATATCTCTATAAGGCAGGCCCAGTCCTTTCCCCTCTCTACAGAGAGGGCAAAATGCAATCAGCTGGAAAGTTCCCCTTCCTAAAGAGAGAAAGGATTAGACTGCTGTTCAAAACTGTGGAATGACTTGGAATGTCTTACAAAAGCTTGCTACAAAAAAAGGGTAATTACAAAATGTGTACATGACAAAAAATGCATGTGTACATGCTTTAAAAGACACTTTGCATTGTGCTCACATTCTCTTAGATGTTGTTCCCAAAGGTCGCTCTGCCTCTAGCCCAAAGGGAATCTCTGGGGTAGAGGAGGAGACAGTTTGGCTGAAAACACAGCGAGGGTAGGGGTGGGGGAGATGGGGGGAGGGACAGTGAGGTAGAAAGCAGCTTTCCAGTTAAAGATCAGCCCTCGGTGAAAGGTCAGCTTCCGGTGGGCTGGCCTCAGGCAGAGTCAGGGTTGAAGGAGGAGCAGCGGCAGGGTGAGGACTGTACATCTCATTCAGGTCCAGCAGAGTCTGGTCCAGCATCCTTTGTGTACAGAGGTGCTCCTCTTTGGTGCATTTCAGTTTATCTTCCAAATCATCAATTGTCTTTTCCAACTTGGCTACCGATCTCTCAGCAAACTCAGCACGGATCTCTGCCTCCTTGATTTTATCAGTAAGAATCTTTATCTCTTCTTCATATTTATCTTCTTTTTGAGAATACTTTTCCTCAGCAGCACTCAGACACTTCAGGTTCTCGTCCATCAGTCTGATCTGCTCATCCCTCTCTCAGCAACGGGACTTGGCCAGCTCAGCCTGTTCCTCTGTTCATTCCAAGTCGCCCTCAATAATCACTAATTTACGAGCCACCTCTTCTTTTTTCAGGGTCTGTCTCTTCTGCAATATGCTTAGCTTCTTTGAGTTGAATTTCTTGAAGTTCCATTTATTCTTCATCTTTTAAAGTTCGGTTTTCAATGACCTTCATCCCTCTATCACTCTCATCATCTGCTTTCTCAGCTTCCTCCAGCTTTTGCAGGGCAGTCGTCAGGCGCTCCCGAGCACAGTCCAGCTCCTCTTCAACCAGCTGAATCCTCTGGTTCAAAGATCCCACCTGGCCTTGGCTGGTTCCCGGGCCCGCCTTTCTCCCTCCACTTCTCATTGCAGGTGCTCAGCCTTCTCCTCCGCGTCGTCGGCCTGCTGCTGCAGGACCTGGATCTTGTGCTTCACCGCCTCGATGGTGGTGATCTCGGCTATGGTCCCCCCGCCCTGCCTTGCTGCCTCCTCAGCCACCTTTGCCTGCTCTCTGTTGGATATATATTATTGATGAGTAAACAGAATTCAGACTTTTTTTTTTTGAGAGAGATATTCCAACCTAAGTTGTTTTTTTCAGAGTATATCTTCAACCTGAATTTTTATTTATTAAAAAAGCATAGGTCCTGAGGATAGAGAGATAGGACAGTAGGTAGAGTGCTTGGCTTGCTTATGGCATACCCCAGCACCCCATATGGTCCCCCCAAGTGATCTCTTAGTAGAGAGCCAGGATTAAGTCCTGTGCACCACCAGATATGACCACAAAACAAAACAAAAAATAATTATAAGGGTCATAAGCAGCTGTGCTGGAAGGCACTTTCAGCAATCTCTATCATCTTTGAACCACATCCTCAGCCCTACCCTGATTTTAATTTTTTTATTTTTTAAATTTGTTTTAATTGAATCACTGTGAGATATAGCTACAAAGTTGTTGATGATTGTCTTTCAGTCATACAGTGTTCCAATACCCTCTCCGTTAACCACATGCCTACCTTGCTTTTTAATATGAGAATTCTTGTTGTAGTTATTCTGGGTATATAGAGAATGTAGATTAATCATCAAAACCTGTTGTTTATGATAATTAACGACACCTCATCTATAAAGGGTTATGAAATGTCATCAATGAATTGACCATTCAATAAATTCTTGGCCTCTATTGACACAGCTGGCATGGGTCTATGTTATTAACTTTATGCTAGTAAGTTCAAAAACCACAAAAACAACGATTGCAACAACTCTACATGAATGAATCCAAGTTTAATAGTAAAAACAGAATCTTCCTGAGTTACATTGTGGGAAACCTGAGAGTTGTATCTGAGAATTTGATTATTAAAGCCCAAATTCTTCTTTCTCTTCAGAGGGATATCACCTATCAAAGTGGGGGTGGGGGGGGAAGATGCCCTGTGGCTGTTTCCTAGTAGATTTGGACTTATCACTGTTTTTCTTTGTTCCTCCAGACAGTTGAGCTTACATTTCCAGTAAAGGAAACGAAAAGGAAGTAAGTGGCTATCTTATTTGCAATGGGACTGCCAAACAAGGAAAGGCAGGAATAAGAAATCGGAGAAAGTTATGGTTTTAGAGCTCAGGGGAACAATTCACGCCCTCTTTTCCCCTTTATCCTGTATATATTTTCATAGCCTCTGAGTCTGAGTTCACTGGAACTCCTAGGAATGCCAGCCAAGTGGAAGATATGACTGGATAAAGAACTCTGAAAACCGAAATGCCCCGAGTTCACTGTTTGAATCCAGGGAACAACTACATTCCCTTTCGAGGGCTTGAATGCCTCAGATATCAGGCCACAAGCATGCATTGCAAGGTACCCTTGAAACTTGGGCACCAGAGGGAACCTGTGCTTAGCCAGTGTCACCTCATCAAAGTGAGAAGGAAATAATCTGGCATTCTTCACTCAAAGGAGGAATATTCAACCAAGATTTCTAACTTGAACTAAAAGCCTGTTCTCTGGAGCAAAGGTGGACCTGGGGACAGATACTTTCCTCATGAGACAGCTTTGAAGTCATCCCTTAGTAAACATGTTTCCTCCCCAAGCTGTGCACACACACTGAGTTGCCACCTACGGCTACCTCTGCCACCCAGAAGAAACCCCCAGGGGACATGACTTTCCCTCACACTGAGGATGAAGAAGAGGATGGGGGGGATGCCCATGACCTCCTGTGCTGGCCCTCAAGACAGCTGTGTTGGTTTCCCACTGCAGTAGAGGACTGCTATTGGAAGAGTCAGTGGTGAACTTAAACTGGCATATTTCTAAGGTCTTCTTTTAATTTTTTAAGAAAATATTTATGACAGGAAGTTGGGTTAGACATTCCTGAAGCTAGCAAGAGCTTATGAACACACAGTCCTCTCCTCCCTGGACATGTAAATGCAGTTAGCTTATTGAATGAAGACCCAGATACCTCATTCCTTTACATTTAACCCCCAGCCATTGGAGGAATGCAAACATTGATCAGAAGCCAAGCCTCTGGTAAAGGAGTACCATATGTGGGCCACACAAGGAAATTCCTTCTTGCCACTAGAATATTTTCTAGAGTGAGCTATGAATAGAAAGTTTGTGCGTGGTTATGAATATGGATAAAATACATCACTCATGGCCAGGGAATGGCAAGCAAAATTAAAAACACATATTTGGAATCTCATAATATTTTCAAAAATATATTTAAAAGAAAATAAACACAGGTTGTGTGTGTTCATTTACTGCTTGAAGTACCTTTGGGGAAAAGAGACATCAACAACTTTTCTTTCCAAACCATTTACTTTCCCTTATGCCTCTTTAGCACAGACCTGGACCCTCTGGAAAGGAACAGGGGTCTCATAAAGTGCATAGCAAGTTGTTTTACTGGCAAGCATCATATCCCCTTCCTGTAGAAGACAAGGAGTTGAGTCTTTGAGAATGTCCAGAGTACTATGTGGCTTGAGGAGATGTCTTCAGTTCATTCCTATTATTTGTTTACTCATCCTTCAATCTCGGAAGGACGCTGCTGGATTCTAAGTTTTATGCTTTCATTTTTTTTTCTTGTTAGGTTATTTATGAACACCAACTGTACCTGTGTTACTAAGCGTTCATTTGAAAACTGAAAATTCGCCAGTTCATATAACACCAAGAGGTCTGGTCTCTCTAAAATTAAGAAAGAGAAAAGTTTTATTCAATCCACTTTGATTGATACATGCTATTATAGTGAGTTGTTCTTCTATTTGAGGGAAATTTGTCTCCTGAAGGTATTCTTAAATATCAAAAAAACCATTAATGTACATACCAACTACACATGCCCTCCCAGAGTTGAAGAGTCTCCTTAATTTCCTCTTCTCTTCTTTATTCTTCCTTCCAATGAATTTTTTTTATTCAACTTGAGATCTTGTAATCCATTATGAAATAGTAAATGAATTTGATATTTTAAGCGCGATTCTCTGGTGGATTTGGGTGAAATGTTTTTAGTTAATATGGATACCTACAACTTCCATTCCTTTTCTACTTGCAGTCTCATTTTAATAAGCTCCCTCACTTGGAGTAGTTAACTGGGCCAATGAGATTCACAGGGAACACAGTATAAGTTGATGGATTGATTGACATTGGGACCATAGGAACAGCATCTCTAGTCTCTAAGTTCTACCAGAGACATCAAGTTATATGAAAAACTGTCCACAGAGTGATGTATTGTGTCACCTTTTTATTTTTTAGGAATTTTAAATAAGCTCACCAATTGTTATTGTCTGAATATGTTATTGTATGAATATATATGAGATCATAATGCGGAGTATGGATGAATAGCCATGGATGAAAAGACTGAATATGAGGTTCGTGTGAGATCCAACTATAATCTGTTTCCTGTTTTTCACTTTCATAATATAAAAATGCATTCAATCATTGGAGATTACTTTTTTCTGTAAGCAAAATAACATTAATAAGAGCAATAGTGATCTTTCTTTGAATGAAGCCTTAGTCCAAGGCAGGCATGGACCTTCTTCATGCCAACATCTGGCTCTGTTACAACACAGTGTTGTAAGATGACTTAAGAGTTCTTATAAAAACTAAGTGAAAATAGTACAGAAACTTTCTAATTTTAACAAATACTTCTTTGTTGGAAAAAATTTGAATAAATTGGTTTATAACTAATGGGACAGTTAATCTACACATTACCTTCTTGTCCTTCTCTAATTGTAACCTCACATACTATAATACCAATAAGTAATCTCAAATTTACCTTGCATATCTATTAGATGTTCCACATGAGGTAGCCTCCAAGGGGCATAAATATAACCTTTGAATTTATTTGTTTGGTCTTTAACTTAATGTGTTCCTATGACTACTAAATGTTATTATTAAGTGGGAATCTTGTGATAGTAATTTTGATAAGGTTTAAACTTTTGGCATATTAAGTTAATTGTAGTATATCATACATTCTTTTGTTTTTATTTTCTTCACCAGATAGAAAGTAAAACTCATGCAAAGAGACTTGTTTTTAGTGTAATATCCTAATGACCAGAAAGGCGTCTCTTTTCTTTTGATTTATTAAGGTTTTATTGGCATTCAAAGAACTTCACATCCTTAAAGTGTACAATTTGAGAGTTTGAATATATAAAAACAACATGGTGTGATTACCACAATCAAGGTGTTAGAAGTTTACAAGACTGCCTTAATTTTTTTTGTGTTTCTTTGAGGGTTTTGTGTGTGTGTGTGTGTGTGAATGTGTTTACATTTTTAATGGTAAAAATACTTCATATGAGATCTATCCTCTCAACAAATTTTTATTTTGTTTTTTGTTTTGTTTGGGGGCCATACCTGGTATGCTCAGGGTTTACTCCTGACTCTGAGCTCAGGGATCACTCCTGCTGGGTTCAAGGGACCATATGGGATGCAGGGGATGGAACCCAAGTTGGCTTCATGCAAGGCAAATGCCCTACCCACTGTACTAATGCTCCAAGCCCTTCCCGTTAACAAAATTTTAAGTATTTACTATAGGCACATTGTTCACTATAGACACAATGCTGTAATACAGATATTTAGAACGACTCATCCAATATAAATGAAACTTTATACTGATTGAACAACATCTCTCCATTCTGCCTCCTATCCCAACCCTGTTGTCTTTAATGTAGTAGACAGTTAACAAATATTTGTGGAATGAATGAATGCTTAAAGATTTCTAAAAACCCCACAAAGGAAGCAATTTCCTCTTCCAGTCCCAAACTTTAGTGTTTGGTCTACTGTAGACAAAGTGCTTTTCTCTATTCTGTGCCAGACCCACTTTTTCTTGACATTAGTCTGTGACTGCTGTTACCCCAGACATTAATGAATGGTTGACCTACTTGATGCAATATTATTTTTTTTGATAATGTGGTATTTTTGGAAGCTACATACTTGATAATATTTCTTATCCCTGACACTGATGTGGTAACTAAAAAGTACACCCCAAATATATGTTCTTGTTGCTAAGTAATTTGCCAATGTTTAAAGAGTCAGCAGAGGAGGATGTTTTGATAGGGTTTAGGAACAGAGAAAAGAGACAGCAAAATAAATTGTCAATTTTCCTCTTTCAAATTTGCTTTATTAAAAATAAATGTATCATATATATACATATATACATACTTATATGTATATACAATCACTCACATGTGCCCAGTATATATAAATAGTTAGGAAAGAAAATTGGCATTTACCTCAGTTTTGGAAGGTTAACATTTCCATAAAACTCTTAGGAAAATTAGTTATGGGATAAATATCTTCCAAATTGCTTCAAGGTTCCTTGAAAAGTTATCTCTATAGGGAAAATGGCTTAACTACTGAATTTAGGTCAACCTTCTTAACTTTTGTTTTTATAAGAGAAAGTAAAACCTAGTCAAATCTTCTGATTTTCAAGATTTTAGTTCTCTGCTTTACTGTTGTTTTTACCTAAGGGACTATTTCTTGAAAACCATTCAAATTTCCCAAATTTATTAGATTTTGCTTATTTTTCAGCAAACCCCCAAATAAATAAAAGAATGGATATATTTAGGGTTGTTAGACTCATTGATTGTCTTTGTTTCCTTGCATTGTTGGCAAGTGCATTTAGAAAAGAAGCTGCATTGTTTAAAAATGGAAAAGGGAATTCATAAGGAAGTGAGAATCATTTTAATTACTTTTTTACAGCTGACACACAGATGTGATGCAAACACAAATATCCTGTAGCCTGAATTTTACCGCCTTTGTGGCTGTGAAAATTTATGGTTGTCTTTTAAACAGCTCACTAGTGCCATTAGACATCAAAAGGCATCAATATCAACCATGACAAGTTTCCATTAAGTGTTATTTTTATATGTGTGAAAAATAAAATATTCATCAAAGAAAGCCAAAACACACAATTGGCTATGGACACCATAGAAGAAACAAAGTTAAATGACATTCTCATTTCAGAAAGTGCAACTTTTAGAATGAACACACACACACACACACACACACACACACACACACACACACACTGCTTACAGATGATTATTTTTTTAAATGCACTACCACCTTTATTATTTTTATTTATTTATTTATTTAGCTTTTTGGGTCACACCTGGCAATGTTCAAGGGTTACTCCTGGCTCTGCACTCAAAAATCACTCCTGGTGGTGTTCGGGGAACCATATGGGATGCTGGGAATCAAACCTGGGTTGGCCGTGTGCAAGGCAAACACCCTACCCGCTATGCTATCACTCCAGCCCCTTACAGATTGTTTTTTTAAAAAGACCCTCTCAGGTCAACTTATTGATAAACGTACAATTAACAAATTAGTTACATATACAATTTTTGGCAGGGCTGCACCCAGTTCTGCTCTAGGACTACTTGTGGCACTATTCAGAAGATCATAATTAGTGCTAGAGACTGGATTCAGGTTGGTCATATTCAAGGCAAGCAATTTTCCCAGCTCATCATATACTTTTATTTATGTAAATCCTTTCAGTTTAACTCTGTCCTATTTTTTAATGTATCAGAAAATCAAACTATCATTAAGAAGTAAAAAGTTATAAGGAAATGTGTCCTTTTATAAATTTAAAAGAATTTAAAAATAGAAAAATAATCTTGCAGAACAATAAATAAATTACAGCTTCACAGTAGCAAAAGCAATGTAATGCACTCAAAAATCACTTTGTTGTGATTTTTTGTGGCTTCACAAAAAATTCTTTGTTAAAGACTACTAAGGACCAGCACTGGACAAACAAGTATAATCAAATAGAAAACACTTGTTTAAAGATGGTAATATAAGAAATATGTTCATACAGAATAATCAATTCAGAGATGTGTTTTTAGCCAAGAGGAAGTTAAGCACAAACAGGACAAAAATTGACCTTGAAGAAAATGACCAAAATTATACCCAATTCAAACAAGTAAATGCTTCACAACGCAATTGGGGTTCTTTATGTTCAATATCTTTTGAAAATATTTACAAATTAAAAAGTCAGTGGTTTGAATAAATCTAGCCTTGAATAACTAGTTTTCCAACCATGAAAAAGATATTTTTTGCATTTATTTTCAAGGAAAATTTGAAGTATCAATATCATTACAGGGATTGCTTTTATCATCTTACTCTCAAGTAATAGACAAGTGTGAAGAAACAACAAAAATAGCAGTAAAATAAAATACACAATAGAAGATTCAGATGCAAAAAGCCAAGGATTTATATAAATCAATCCAAAATGTAACTGTTGTGAGTCACTAACCTCTAATCATAATTGGTATGGGCCTATTTCTTTATAAATTTTTTAAATTGGCATGTTATAAAATTAAGCATAGGATCGAAAGTAAAAGATAAAGACTGATAAGAATGGCAGCTGGAGGATAGTTTGCTATGATTACTTAATCACTTAACTTCCCGTTAGTCGTTGATTTGCTCGAGCGGGCACCAGTAGCATCTCCATTTGTCCCTGTCGCGTGCTAGTGTAGTCCAATGGCATCTGTTCGCTCCGGGAACATGAAGACCCTTAAACTGATCGTTCAAGATCTTGACGAAGAAGTCTGACCATCTGGTAGGTGGGCGGCCACGCGGTCTTTTGACATCCTGTGGAATCCAGTCGGTAACAGCTCTAGTCCAGCCGTTGTCTTCAAATCTCATTACGTGACCAGCCCATCTGATTTTCGACACCTTGGCAAATGAGACAGTGTCCCTGATTCTTGATCATCGATGGATGTCAGAAATCCGGATTCTTTCTCTCATTTGAGTGAAACGTGATATTCCAAGCATAGCTCTTTCTATTCTTCTTTGGGAGACCTGAATAGCGTTCTCATCCTGTTTGCATAGGGCCCAGGTCTCTGAGGCATATGTTAATGCAGGAAGAACAGTGGAATCAAAGAGATGTGCCCGGAGCCAGAGGTTCTTCGTCCTTTTAGCTATTTCTTCGACGTTCTTGAAGGTGTTCCAAGCCACTCTCTTCCTCCTGCGCAGCTCGGGTGCCAGGTCATTTGTCATGTTGACTTCTCGACCTAGGTACACATAGCTGTTGCATTCGGAGATGGTCGTTCCGTTGAGAGCAAATGGGGCGTCAGGAACGAGGCTGTTTCTCATAAACATTGTCTTCATAATATTCAGCTGTAGTCCTACCTTTCCACACTCACGGTCAAAGTCGGCCAGCATTTGTGCCGCTTGGCTGATGTTTGGTGTTATTAAAACAATGTCATCAGCAAAGCGGAGGTGGTGTAGTTGCCGACCATCTATCTTCACTCCCATTCCTTCCCATTCCAGTCATCACATGATGTTCTCGAGGGTGGCACTGAAGAGTTTCGGTGAAATGGTATCACCCTGCCGCACTCCTCTCTTGACATCAACGATCACTTCTTTGTAGAATGGTGAGATCCTGGTAGTGAATCCGCAATACAGATCACAGAGGATCCTGATGTATTGGGCTTGAATGCCCTGATTGGCTAGGGCTTCAATGACCGCTTCCATCTCAACAGAATCAAAGGCCTTCTTTAAATCAATGAACGTTAAACAGAGCGGCATCTTGAACTCCCGAGAAACCTCAATGAGCTTGGTTATCGTGTGGATATGGTCGATGGTGCTGAACCCTTTGCTCGCATGGTTGTCCTTCATCTAGTGTTCTGCCAATCCTATTTAGGATGACTCGAGTGAACAACTTGTAGACGACAGACAATAGGCAGATCGGGCGATAGTTGCCAATGTCATGGATGTCTCCCTTCTTGAACAGTAGTATGGTCCTGCTGGTTTTCCATTGGGACGGAACCTTGCATTCAGACAGGTAGGAAGTGAAGAGCCGAGCCAGTGTATTGATGAGTACTGACGGCAGGTTCTTCAGGTGTTCAGGTCTGACCTTGTCTGGGCTGGGTGCTGTTTGTTTCTTTACCGACGAAATGGTGTGTAGGATTTCGGAAGGGAGAACGTTGGGAATGACATATCCATCCTGTGGAATTTGGTATGTCGGCAAGTGGACATGGCTATCGAAGAGATTTGAGTAGAAGTCATGGATAATCTTCTCCATTGCCGTTCTGGAGGATGTGATGGATCCATCAGGACGTCGGAGGGCAGTCATCTTGGTCTTGTAGTTGGCGAAGGACAGGTGGGCGTTACCAATACTTTTCCCAGCTTCTGCCGCATCTACCAGTACTTCTGCTCTTCTCTCTTTGACGTCTTCCTTGATCGCATCTCTGCACTGCTTTGCGAGCTCAGACGTTAGCTTGCAGTTGCCTGAGGCATGCGCCAAACCACGCTGGTGAATTAGCTCAAGAGTTTTCGAAGATAGGCAATTTTTTCTGGCTATCTCTCTCTTGGCGTTCCTCGCACATTCATGGAGGTGCTCAACCAGTCGATCATATTCCTCATCAATGTTGTCAACAATGGCATCTTCCCATGTTGCCGCAATAGTACCAAAGAGTTCCCAGTTGGTGGTCATTCTGGGAGTTCTCTTTTTGAACTTTGCAGTCCTTTCTCCCCGCTCTGTGAAGTAGAATTTTGCACGAAGGAGACGATGGTCCGATCCCGTTCGAAATTTTGGGACAACAGCGACATCAGTCAGGCAAAACCGTCGATTGAATATGATGTGGTCTATTTCGTTGTGGAATCGTCCACCGGGAGACTCCCATGTCCATCGTTTAGATTCTGCCTTCTGGGACTGTGAGTTACCATGAATGGTCTTGGTCGACATGATGAACTCAGACAGTCTCTCACCCTGTTCGTTCCATTCTAGGCCATGGGTCCCGATGTGAAGCTCTTCAGCTGATCTTCTCGGTCCTATCTTGGCATTAAAATCACCCACAATGATCTTGTAGAAGGTGTGGTCTTCCTTATAGAACTTCTCTAGCTCCATGTAGAACTTCTCGATTTCTCTTTCATCATAATGAGATGTTGGTGCGTAGACAACGAAGATAGAAACTGCAGGCAGTGAGCCACATCTATTCAAATGTAAACGTCCAATTCTGGTTGTTAGCATTCGAATGAATCAATGCTCTTGGCCAAGTTTGTGTTGACAAGGACACCGACGCCTCTGACACCTCTTTTCTCACATGTTCCGAGGAAAAATTCTTCTCCAGTGTCGAAAATGGCATGGTGAGATTCGTGCCTTCTTGTATCGGTCAGACCAATGATGTCGTACTTGATCATTTGCGCTTGTACCATCAGGTCCTCGATGGATGCATCCGATGCTAGCGTACATGCATTGAAGGTACAGACGATCATTTTTGTCTTCCTTCGTTGTGGCAGCCTAGGTCGGCCTTGAGATTTTGTCGGCCTCTCCTTTCTCATCCTTCTCAGTGCTGCCATGTCGGTGAAGCCTTCAGGGTCAGGTGAATGAGACCAGTTGTAGTTACTGGTTTTGGCATATCGAATACACAGCAGATAGCTTGCCAGGCTCTTCCGTGCGGGCGGAATACTCTCGGTAGCTTGCCAGTCTTTCCGAGAGGGATAGAGGCTTTTGGGGCGACCTCTAATCACCCTTGTACATGTTACCATATTTGAACCCTCTCAAATATGGTACGACAATTCCGGAAGATGGGTATTTAGTGTCTTATGATGTGTCCCTTGGCCACAAAGAGGCCACGCGGGTCCGGAAAGCGTCCTGGAGTGTGGCGACTGCTGGGTAGTGGAAGTAGTGTCGATAGTGGAAGTCTGCCAGTGGGGTATTTATCTGGGTAGGGTGGGTCTCCTGTGCGCAATTCAATCCCTGGGTGGTTGATGGAAGCAGACAGGGCAGGGTAGGGTGGGGCTCCTGATTAGAATCCCTTTGTCACCTGTGGTTGGTGGGAGCAAGCAGAGAAGCTCTGTCCCTGGGTCCACCGAGCCTGGAGTCCAAGGTCTCAGAGAGTTCCGCTTATCTTGTTCTGTGGGTCTTCAGTCGTGCATGGGTCTTGGCCGGAGCTGCCACGTGGGTCCGGAAAGCATCCTGGAGTGTGGCGACGGCTGGGTAGTGGAAGTAGTGTCGATGGTAGTGGACGTAGTTTGCTATGATATACTATGAAATTTAAACTTTGTCTTATGAATAAAACAAAAGACTAGACAAAAACAAGATGGAAAGAAAAGCCTTGGACTCTGACCACAGAAGTGTGGTTTCTGGAGATGAAGAAAAAAGAAAGGGGTGAGGGGTCAATGGATGGTGGAGGAAAGGCATTGGGACTTCACTGGTGTTTATGGTGTGATAACATCCATTTTGAAGAGATGTGAAATTATACCCTTAAACATAGTATCTTGGAACCAGAGTGATAGCACAGTGGGTAGGTTGTTTGCCTTGCACAAGGCCAACCCAGGTTCATCTCTGGCACCCTATATCATACCCCTGGGCACTGCCAGGAGTGATTCCCTGAGCACAGAGCCAGGAGTAAGCTTTGAGCATAGCTGAATGTGTCCCGACCCTCTCTCCAAAATCAAACAAACAAACAAAGAAAAAAAGAACAACCACGAAAAACCCCAACCACACCAAATTTAAAAAATAGTGTCTTCTTTCAGCCCGGTGATTCAATAAAATTAAAAATAAATTAAAAATAAATAAATAAATTAATTAATAAATAATAGTGTCTTTTAAACCAATTTCTAAAAAGCAGAAAACTTCAATCTTAGAACAGTAGTGATTCCTTGAGGCTAAGATATGTTTTTCAAAGAATCTGAGAAGAGAAGAAGGAGAATAATCACCCTTCCTTGAGTCCAAAACCAAAATATTATATATTACCTCAGAGAAATCTTGAGAGCTAGAATACTGTCATATCTTTCTCCTCAATCCATATAAAACTCTTAAAATGTAATTAAGTTCATTGTTACTTAAATCTGGGCTGGAGCAATAGCACAGCAGTAGGGCGTTTGCCTTGTGTGCAGCCAGCCCCGCTGATCCGAGTTCGATTCCTCCGCCCCTCTTGGAGAGCCCGGCAAGCTTCCGAGAATATCTCACCTGCATGGCAAAGCCCGGCAAGTTACCCATGACGTATTTGATATGCCAAACACAGTAACAACAAAGTCTCACAATGGAGACGTAATTGGGCTTGCTAGAGAAAATTGATGAACAACAGAAGGGCAGTGACAGCAGTGACAGTTACTTAAATCTGGGACAATAGGTGAAGTACAATCAATGCAACATGTGAAAATGATGCTGTGCAACTATTTCTCTTAGGTCACGAAAGGAAATGGATTCTGCCAGACTTTTTCTTTTAGGACCTTTGGCCTGGGAGCCCCGTCTCTGTTCATGAAAAGTGAAGAGATCATTTTTTTGCTTGAGAGCGTTAGTGACAACTAACAGTGGACTCCAACAGAAAAATATCAGAACTGTAAGTGGAGGATTCAAATAGTTCTTCTAACACATTTTAGTTTTAAAAAGGAGACTGCCAGCACCCCTGAGATACTGTGTCAAAGTTTCCTTTACAACTCTTGACCTATACAAACTGAGAAGTAATAAATGATTATTGGTTTAGTCATACGCTTGGGTTTTATAAGTTTACTCTTCCATGTACTTCAATTATAGATTATATAGATGCACACACTTTTGATCCCTATCAACTCACGTTTTAAGATAAATTAGAATCCTTCTGAAACAAGAAATAACCACATACTTGGGAAAATATATTTTTCTTTACAGCTAATTCTATTACAAAAGAAGATTATTGTGTGGTTAAGTCAATAAACATTGGAAAAATGTGTATGCATGTGTGTATATATATTCTCAAAGTACAGTTATATGCTATTATGTGTCTATATGTGAACATATATTTATAGAACATATATTTATATTTGTCTCATTCCCCTAACCCTGAAAGAGCCTCCAGTCTTTGGGAAAGATGATTAAAGAGAGGCTGCTACTGGGGCCCACTCAAGTAAATTAATGAACAATGGGATGACAGTGATGATGGCAGTGATATTTATATTTATAGGCCTTATAGCAACAAATCATAGAGGGAAATATATATTTATCTCGGAGAGCCCAGCAAGCTACTGAGAGTATCCTGCCCCGCACAGCAGAACCTGGCAAGCGATCCGTGATATATTCGATATGCCAAAAACAGTAACAACAGTGGGTCTCATTTCCCTGACCCTGAAAGAGCCTCCAATACATTGAAAAAGATGAGTAAGAAGAGGCTGCTAAAATCTCAGGACTGGGACAAATGGAGACGTTACTGGCACCCGCTCAAGTAAATCAATGAACAACAAGATGACAGTGATACAGTGACAGTGATGTGAACATATACAGTAAAAATGTATATGTATGTACATATATATCTCTGGCTTCTGTCAGATGTATACATATTTCATTCCATAAAAAAATGATGAATCCAATCTATCTTTGAATAAACTTCTAATGAGAGGTACCTGAAACAAGCTTGAAAATAAGTTAGTCTGGGTGGTGATAGTATTTATTTGTGTGTATGACTATGGATCAATCTAAATTTATTAGTGTAAGTTAGTCTAAATTTAACAATTTCCCTACACTTACAGGGCAGAGTTTGGTTTTTAATTTTGAAAGTAGCCAAACCTAGCCACTAAGCATTTCGCAAAATCTAACTAAACTTAACGCTAGCCCTCCTGCTAAATCCTAGCCAAAACTCTAAAAAAATCTTACCCAAAGCTAGACCTAAACTTACCAGATAGCCTAGATTTAACCATCCTCCTATACCTAACTTTCATGTTCTTACTTGAATATAAGCAAACCTAAAGCTAAAACTAACATGAACCCGAACATAACCCTAATACTAAACCTAGTTGTAACACATACCCTAACCCTATTGCAATCTTACCCTAGTGTAATCCTACTGCTACAACCAGCAGAAATGGAACATTCATCCATATCTATGATTGATTTTTCACTTTAAATATTTCCAATCCAAGACCCTAACCCCATCAAAAATCCAAACACTAACTTTACCCCTAATGATAACCCTAACCCTATGCCTATATAAACATTACCTTAGCCTAGGCCTAAATCTACAAATTAGCCTCAGTTTAACTATTGTTCAAAGCATAGAATTGATATTTAACTCTGAACATTGCCAAATTTCACCCTTACGTTAACTTTTCTGCTCATCCTTGCCCTAATCCTGTACTAACATGACCCAAATCTAGACCTAAAATTACTAGTTAGCCTAAGTTTAACCACTTCCCTATAGCTTTCATTTTCAAGATTGAATATAACCAAATCTAAGTAAGTCCTAAACATAATATGAGCATTAATGCTAATCCTAAACCTAACTGTAACCATATAACAACCTTACTTTGTATAGTGACACAAATTAATCTAAATGAAATTTTCCCTATGACTAACATGATTTTTAATTTTAAACATACCCAAACTGAGATTCTAATCCTATTAAAATTCTAACCCTAACTGTATTCCTAACGTTAACCCTAAACCTAGCCTTATACTCATGTTACTTGCCAATAAGCTAAGTTTAATGTTCACACCAATCATTACATATTTCTAAGTTTGAATTAACACCAATACTTTTCTAAATTTTTTTTATTTTGGGGTCACACCGGCAATGCTCAGGGGTTACTCCTGGCTCCACACTCAGGAATTACCCCTGGCGGTGCTCAGGGGACCATATAGGATGCTGGGAATCGAACCTGGGTTGGCCATGTGCAAGGGAAACGCCCTACCTGCTGTGCTATCACTCCAGCCCCACCAATACTTTTCAAACCTACCCCAGCCTTTCTAATTGCCCTAACCCTAATCCTTTCATCTCCTTATCAGAATGATGCCTATGCCTAATACTTAATCTAAATGAACCATCATCCTTTACCTACTTTTATTTTCAAGGTTGAACAAAACCAAACCTAAACTCTAAACCAAAAGTAAGCTTTAATCCTAATCCTAAATCTAAACCAAACTGCATCCTTAACCTTAACTCTATATTCACCTTACCCTAGCCTAGATATAATCTACAAAGTAGTCAAAATTGAACTCTATTCCCATACCTAATACTTAGTTTTCACTTTAAACATACAAAAACTGAGACACTGACCTTAACCCTAACTCTAGTGGCATCTTTAACCCTAGCCCTGTATTAACATTTCCCTGGCTTGGGTCTGAATCTACCATTAATCCTAGATTTATCAATTGATCTAAACATAAGATTGATTTTTAACTCTGAACTGAGTCAAACCTTTATTCTAATCCTTTCACAAATGTAACTCAAACCTAGATCTTGGCTCTTGCTAGCCCTAACCCTATACTAACCTTACCTGAAGCTAGGCCTTAACCTTTCAGTTAGGCTAAATTTAACCATTTCCCTATAAGAAACTTTCATTTTCAAGGTTGGTCACAACAAAATGTAATTCTAAACCTCATGTGAACCCTAACCTATAACTAACTTCAACCCTAATCTGTAGTAACCTTTCCTTAGCCTAGGCATAATTCTAAACCTTTCCTTAGCCTAGGACTAATCCTATACAATAAAAAACCTAAATAAATAAATCTAACATTGATTTTTGACTTTGAGAATAGTCAAAAAGAACCCACAGAATTGTAATTTAGTTATAGGTTGATGAAGAAGATTTTTTTAAATGAATTTTTTCAGAAAATGTATAATTCTGTGCTAGTAAATTTTATAGTTACATGAATAGAGTTACATAAAATAGGCAAATTTTTTTTTCCCTCCCGTTGATCGTCGATTTGCTCAAGCGGGCCCAGTAACGTCTCCATTGGAGACTTTTTAGAGATATAAAATTTAGTGAGAATAAAAATGATGTAGGCAAGTAGACAGGGAAGGGCACCCATGGCAATGGAATTCCTAGGATGTAATAAAATCAATAAGACCAAGTCTGTAAACACAGGAACCGAAGCCTGATATGACCCTCACTGGGTGCCAGTAACAGACCCAGAAACGGCTGGATCCCCCTCCAAGAGATGCTCCAGCAGGAACCAAAAGGCAAAGAAAGGGATTTCAAAGAGGACAATCTACCACTCCCAACTCTACCCCTTTGGCAACCACCCTAGCAACAGACTCTTACCTAGCTGGAAATATCCCTATGGGAGCAGGTTGGAGAGATCCTATAAAAGCCATCTGGAACAAAGGAAGGATGCGCATATGCTGTCCAAGTCCATGTGCTGCTTGTGTCCACTCAGCACATGTGGCACCCGGGCACATATGTCACTGGCATCTCTCAAGATGTGTACTTTCATATTTAATGCTGAGGTGTGTGTAGGGGCTCTCTCCGCTCTTGGAGAAGTCCACATTTTCTCTTGAGTATGTTACTTTCTCTCTCTCACTTTCTCTCCATCCTTCCCCTTCCTAAAAACCTCTGAATAAAATCTGCTTTTACTTCACTGTTTGTCTAAACCTGAAATTTCTTTCTGTGAGTAAGAGAAGAACCTATAAACCCTGGGTCAGGCTTAGGACTGACTCTCCTTTCCTGCAAAGGGCAAATCCTCTCTCCCTCTCGAGTCCTAGTCTCCTCACGAGTCCCCAAGTTGGCAGAGGCAGATAGTGAGAAAGTAACAGTCTCTCTACTCTTCACCTCACATAAGCCACTGGTGGGGAACTGACTTCATAAACAATTAAGAAAATTTAAGGGGAAATCTAAATAGTCTATAAAAGCACAAAGTGTGTGTTTTTAAAAGGCCATATTGGCTTTATATTAGAAAATATTACATTGTTGATACTGCTTAAGTGTTATGCAGCATTAATTATAAAAGATTTAATAATATATATACTAATGCAAAAAATCTGGCAAGACATATAAGTTCACTATAAATGAGATCTACTTCATTATTGTTAAATGTGTAAAATTCATTAACAAACTAGGAGTAACCATACCTTTCTTAATCTAGTAGAAGCACCATGAGCGAGTGTTATACTCGGTGCTAAGTTCTGGGAAGTTTGTTCTGTCCTTTAGAAACTAAACTCTTGCCAGTCCCTAAAGCTCTATCTTGTTCCTTCAAATCTGAATGATAATCTAGCTTGATAGGGTATTAGTGAAATGAGAGTTTTTTGGCGTGTGTGTGTGTGTGTGTGTGTGTGTGTGTGTGTGTGTGTGTTTACTATATCCTTCCATTCTCTTCTGGCTTGCAGAGTCTTATTTGATATGTTAAAAATCTCATGGGCTTTTCTTTTTACATTAGTTCTTTTTTTCATCTTGCTCCTTTCATTATTTTGTTTCAGTCTTTGGTTTTTGTTATTCTGAGCACAGAACTTCTTGAAATTTTTCTAGCAGAGTGTTTTTGCTACACCCTTCAGGCGTCTTGTATTTGGTTGCCTATATTCCTCAACTGTATTCCACCTTGGGTACCTGGGATTGAACCTAGTAAGCCACATGTAAGGCAAGTTCATGACCCAACATAATATCATACCCACATACTATGCCTCCTATTGTGAGTGATGTTTGTCACAGAAAATAAGATTCTAAAGTTTAAATCACAGTTTTTAATTAAAAAATGTATAACTTGAAAAGTTTTTAATTTAAAAAGTTTTAAAAGAACATTCTAAAGTTCCTTGAGATCACTCTAATTTTATATCTGAATAGTATCCCACTATAGGGATATTAATACTTAACTTACCCGTTCGTAGTTTTCTATTATATGAATATATAAATAATCATTAGTTGATAGACACTGAGATGATACTAGTTTGAGGCTATTATTATTTCATATATTTTAATAACATGAAACTATTATGTTTCAAGTATGCATCATTGTAAATAAATGTCTCTATAAATTATGTTAGGTTATGCTGACATTTCAAACTCTGCTGAGCTAGTTCACAATAGTATAAGCATAAATAGCCTCTGTTATGACTTTAGTTTTGACTGATTAAAGATTACATGAACATAAAATATGTATGCAAAAGCATTCCTTTTTTAATTGTCTATCTCCTACAGGGTTCCAGTGGCAAGGGAGGGTCTAAGAATTTGGGGAGGGTGATGACAGAGGTGGATAAAAAAAATACATTCTCACACTCCTCCAGGTCAGACTCAATAAGTCTGCTTTTATGTGAGAGGCGGAATGGAATCTGATGGTGTCTGTTTTGGCAGTCAATGCTATGGAGATGCACCTATCCAGAGGATGGCAGCCATTTTTCAAACTCAATGCTAACTTGTGTCTCCATAACACTTAAGGAAGCAGCAATTGCAAGACTCACAGGCCTGTTACCAACCAGCAAACAGACAACTTACTGTTTTCTGATATCCAGTCCCTAAATCACCTTTCACTCACTGAAGACCCACAGTCATAAAATAAGAAAATACTGAGGACACTTTTTCTCCAGTGACATAGGTTAGCAAAGAGATGAGTATGTCCTTATTCGTTGTTATCATCAACTTGGACAATAGCCGATACAGCAACTGACAATTCAGGAACTAGAAAATTTCATTAGATTCTTTGCAAAGTTCCAAATACTAATTATCACTGTTACTGACTTTGAAAAAAATCATTGTTATGAGACCTTTAAACAAAGAGTTCTTCAAAATTAATTCATGCTTTGTTGGTAATAAGTCTTGCGATTTAAAATTTTTCACAAGTCCTATGTTTAAATCTTCACATTCTCAGAATATAAAGCATGACAAAAGGGACATGAAACAAAGTTGCACCACGCTATAGTAAAGTGTTTAAAACATTTTATACAGAAAGCACAGCTGCTTATAAATCATAAGCAATATAGTTCAGGAATAATGCATTCGACTGAAATAATGCACTGAACGTGCTGTTTTAAAAGAGTCATACCTCTTTTTTTTTAATGGGCACACACATGTGCAACCTTTATTGATGATCTGGGGACACAGAGTAAGTAGTTTTTCCTAGTTCATTTGACTAGTAATAAGAGTAAGAGAGGAGCTTAGATTTTGCAACCCCTAATAGTTTCTTCCATCCATTCATATTGCTTCTCCCAAATACAGTAATATATAGTATGTACTTTGCAGTTCCCTTTTTTATTAGTGGTCTGATTGACAGACAACATATTAGTCTCAGTGTACAGTATTTAATATTTTTATATTTGTGCATTTAACATTTAAATTCAATATTATAGCTCATAAAATGACCATCACATAAACCTAGTTAACATTTTTTTTCTGAATTAATTTTTTTTTTATTAGTGAAGCACCATGAGGTACAGTTGTAGATTTACAAATCTTTGTGCTTGGGTTTCGGTCATACAATGATCAAATACCCATCCCTGCACCAGTGCCCATTTTCCACCACCCTGGATAATATCCCCCCCCCCCACCCTGCCTCTGTGGCAGGGCATTCCCTTGTGTTCTCTCTCTCCTTTTGGGTGTTGTGGACTGCAAAAGAGGCATTGAGTGGCAAACATGTTCAGTCCATAGTCCACTTTCAACATGCATTTCCCCTCCTGGGAGGATCCTCCAAACACCCTTTATTTGGTGCTCCCTTCTCTATCTGAACTGCCCTTTCCCCTAGAATACCCGGCTGGCCTCTAAGCTATGGAGTAATCCTCCTGGTGTTGATCTCAGCTATTCTTGGGTATTAATCTCATATTTTGTTGCTTTATATCCCCCAGATATATGCAATCTTTCTATGTCTATCCCTCTCTTTCTGAGAGTCATACCTCTTTTTTCTTTCTTCTTTAATAGCATGCTTTTCTTTCACTCTTATGAAGGCTGGAGTGATTATGAAGTAAGTGCCTCCCTTTCCTCCCCCTACCCTAACATATACCGGTGTCTTATGTGAAGCAGAGAGGAGAGAGACAGCCACTTTCTCCTGAAATACCTCTACCCAGCCTGGGACCAGCTGGGAAGGCTAGGACTAATAAAGTCTGCACTGAGCCCATTCTCAGCATGGACTACAAGTCCCACCAGCCCCGCTAGGTAGCCATCAAGCCACACCTGACATCCACTTGTCCTTCTCAGCTCTGGAGTTAATCCCCTGGTTAAACCTGATTTCTCGGGGAGCCATAGACTCAGGCTAAGGAGAGGAATTTCTCTTTGCAGGAAAGAAAGCCAATCCTAGGTCTTACCCAGGGCTTCAAGATCCTTGTCTTTCTCACAGTAAAAGAATTCCAGAAACAGATGAGCAGTGAACTAAAAATAGATTTTTATTTGGAGGCTCTTTGAGGAAGGGAAGGTGGGAGAAAGAGTAACACACTCAAGAGAGAATGCAGGCTTCTCCAAAGACAGAGAGAGCCCCAGTACACACCTCAAGAGGGAGATGCAAGCACCACATGTGCTCGGGCACCATATGTGCTCGGCCATGTGGACACAAGCAGCACCCTGACTTTGGCATGCACATGTGTTTCCTTCGTTCAAGTTGTCAAGTTGTCTTTTATAGGATTTTTCCTAAGTTGCCTCACATGGGGCTTCTATCTAGATAAAAGTCCATTCCCAAGGGCCTGCCAAGGGGGTAGAATTGGGATTGGTTGATGATCTTCTTTGAAATTCCTTTCCTGACCTTTGTTCCTCCTGGAGCTTCTCTCAGAGGGGTCTCTGGGTCTCTGTTGCCAGGTACAGGTGTTATCTGGCCTTAGTTCCTGTGTTTACAAGGTAGGCTTTTTGTAATCTTTGGGCTATTGGTTTTATTACTTCCTAGAAATTCCCTTTTCGTGGCTGCCTTTTCCTATCTACCTGCCTACATCAGTAGTATCAGCAGAGAGAACATTGCCTTGCACAGGCCAATCGTATGATGCCCCAAGCCCACCAGGATTGATCCCTGAGCACAGAGCCAGAAAAATCCCTGAACAGTGCTAGGTGCAGCCAAAACTAACTGCTACTACTACTACTAATAATAATAATTTTTGTCTTACATTTCTATTAGATTTTGAATGCACACTGAATGTGCTATTTGTTTGTGTTTTAATTATATCATGTATGAAGATTTATGAAGTTTTTTGGACAAGACCATCATTTTTGCACTCTCTTCAAACTTCTGTTGTTTCACACTGGTAGGCAGGCATGGAGTTTTGAGCATTTCTTTTCAAACTATTCACAGCCAGCTATACAGTTCATACATTGTTTTCATAATAAGGTACATTGTTTTCTTAATAAGGAACATAAATAAAATAATAGCAGCTATTCCTTTTGTTAGCATACCAAGTCACACACCATTTGGTTTTATGTATACTAATCTACTAATTTACTTATCAATAGAATAGGCATTAGGCTAATCTGCACTTTAATAAGATATACACATTAAGTAATTTTCTTATCACAAAGAGAATTCTACTTTTTGTGTAAGATATATATATATTTTTTTCTTTTCTCCTCTCACATTTTATTTAGCAGACACCTACCAGTTACACGCAATTTGTAGCAAAATGCAGAATTTCATCTTTTATAACTGAATAATAGTCCAGTGTGTGCATCTACTATAACTTATTTCCCCTCATCTGTCACTGGGTCCATTTCCCCCCTCCAGATCATAGTCTTTTTATTTTATTTTATTTTTTTTTCTTTTTTTTTTTCCCCCTTTATTTTATTTTATTTTTTTTAAAGTTGTAGATTTACAATTTTTTGTGCTTTGGTTTCAATTATACAATGATCAGATACCCATCCCTCCACCAGTGCCCATTTTCCACCACCATGGATAATATCCCTCCCACCCCCATCCCCCCATCCCCCCGTCTCTGTGGCAGGGCAATCCCCTGTGTTCTCTCTCTCCTTTTGGGTGTTGTGGTCTGCAAAAGAGGCATTGAGTGGCAAACATGTTCAGTCCATAGTCTACTTTCGACATGCATCTCCCCTCCTGGGAGGATCCTCCAAACATCCTTTATTTGGTGCTCCCTTCTCTATCTGAACTGCCCTTTCCTCTAGGATACCCGGCTGGCCTCTAAGTTATGGAGTAATCCTCCTGGTGCTGATCTCAGCTATTCTTGGGTATTAATCTCATACTTTGTTACTTTATATCCCCCAGATGAATGCAATCTTTCTATGTCTATCCCTCTCTTTCTGACTCATTTCGCTTAGCATGATACTTTCCATATTGTACCACTTGTATGTAAATTTCATGACTTCATCTTTTCTAAGAGCTACATAGTACTCCATTGTGTAGATGTACCAAAGTTTCTTTAACCAGTCATCTGTTCTTGGGCATTCAGGTTTGTGTAAGATATATTAATACTTGACCAAAGAAAGAATAAATAATTATACATCCTTGTGGTCTTACATTGCTTTTGTATCAAAATACATAAACTCATAGCTATTTATTATTATAGTAATGTGGACTAAATTTCCTGACCAATGTATTTATAAAAGTATATATACTTCTGAATAATATATACGTACAAGTAATGTAGTAATAAAGAAAATGATAATTAGATGGCCAACATTGAGTAGAACAGAAACCAGGGGGATAATTTAAATTGCCTACGGGTATCTAGGCAAATGTTTTTTAGTTTACTTGATAAAAATAAATATAATTTACTGAAACCAGATCTAATTCTCTCATCTCTCTAGTACAAAAGTATATACATATCTATTAAATTGCATGCAATATGTTTTACACACACACACACATATATATGTTATGTGTATTATAGAGCATGGTGTTTATAGTTAACAATACTGTATATACTCCTAAAATATGTTAGATTGTATATTAAATAATTTTATTACAATAATAATTAAAATTCCAGTAAATAATTTTATTTCCTATGGGAGAAAAAAACTTGATTATTTCATGAAAATTTATTTCTGATTATGTATGGGATTTGGTACACGATGTATTTTTTATTATGAATCACACACCAAAAAACTGGAAAAATATTGATCTCTGAGGTTCACTCCATTAAACTCTATTAAATTAATTTGTTTAGTCTGATGGAAATAAAACTCTATTCTTAGTAAAAGGGAAAAGACCATCATGCAAAATACCGAATGGCCCAGCAGTTTTCATTCTAGTATTGTTGATTTAAATTTGCCAGTAATTTAGTTATTAAAAAACTGGAAGAGACTATATGTAAGAACTATATTAGGTGATTTAACTTTACACAAGCCAGAGGTTTCATAAGATTGGCTCTAGGTCTGTGAGTTGATTGTGTAAAAAATCAAGTAGTACTTTGTGCCAAATGTACTCCTTCCAATACGAAAGCATTCATACGTAAATGACATTACATAGTTGATTTGATAGTTGTAGCAAGGCAGTATTGTTAAATTAAGAATGCAAGCATAAATTTGGTGAATAAAATGCATTTAAGAAAATAAATAAGGATAAATCAATTCTCCTTTTTCTACATCTTTGTCTGCTCAGGAATGTGTTCATATAACTTAATGGCACAGCTTTTAAAAAAAATTAGCTTCAACTGATTTGTGTTAACCATATCAAGCAGATGAAGGGGATTCTTAATGAAGTGGTTTGAACCAATTGCATAAACATTCCTGGTAACTAATGAAAACAGTCCAAGAGTATAGGGACCTGATTCTTTCACCTTTCCCAGCTCCAGGGAATTAAAGTCTCACATAACATGGGTTTCGTTCAGTGTTTTCCACTCCAACAGAAGTTTTCTTTGTACTATTCCTGCAACTTGCATACCAATGGGGCTAAAGGAATGACTCTTTTAAAAATCGGTTCTGTTTTTTTCCCAGATTTTTCAAATATATTAACTTTGGTTGCAGCTCATCTTTCCCACAGAAAAAAAATGGGGGTGGGGAGTACTTGTTTTCATCTGGCCTAGGCTAAGATGTTTTCCTTTAGTACAGAGAGAAGCTGAGAGGGCATGTGTCTGGGTCACAAAGACAGATCTCAGCTGTGTTTTTCAATGTGCAGGTAGGTGGTCCTAGCTTTCTTGGCAGAATACAGGAGTCGTGTAATAAAACGACTACAGGGATAAAGTACGTTTGTCAATCTGGCATGAAAGAGAGTAGTTCCTCCTCTCTAAGTATAACAAGGTTGTTTTCTTCACTGCTGCCAGCCTCCAGAAAACCCCAAACCCTATAGAGTGAGAAAACTTAAATGAGTCCCTCCTTGAAAAAAATTCTTCAAGACATGTTCAGACCACATCAGTGATGTATGAACCACATCTGAGTTGTAGAAATATCATGTAAATAATACAGGAACCACTTTAGTGAACCATAACTACGGTGCATGGGCTGTTGAGAGTATCATATTCCAGCCACATAAAGTATGTGTAAAACACTAGAAGCACACATGTAACTGATAAGTAATAGAATGCTATCAATTGTCCCAGTCATAGAAATAAAGTCAAGACAATCTCTTATTGTATTAAATGCATACGCTACAATTTTTATTCAGAGATTTTACATAAATTACATATTTAGATGTGTCCATTCAAGCAAATTGTTGCCTATGAATTACTTATGACTCCCTGAAGAAATTTTAAAACCTTAAAATAATCATATTCATCAGCATATTGCCATAAAACAACCAGCTTATTAGTATATTTCGATGACAATAGATACTTTTCATTGTATTTTCTTCGGGACTCCATTCCAGGCTGTGGGGCAGTTGAGAGCCCTCCCCATCCCAAGGGATCCAGCCCTGGCAGCCGACCTCTACTGCCCAACCACTGCCATGCTCCAGGCCCCATTCTGACACATTATGGGACACTTCCTGCCCATTTTCCATGATTATCACACCATATTTGATGGGGCTCAGACAGTAGGCAACAAATCATAGAGAGAAATATAAAAATATATGCCTCTTGGAGAGCCTGGCATGCTACTGAGAGTATCCCGCCTGCACGAGCAGAGCCTGGCAAGCTCCCTGTGTCATCTTCGATATTTCAAATACAGTAACGAGAATGGGTGTCATTCCCCTGACCCTGAAAAAGCCTCAAATCATTGGGAAAAGACGAGTAAGAAGAGGCTGCTAAAATCTCAGGGCTGGGAGGAATAGAGATGTTACTGGCGCCCGCTAGAGTAAATTGAAGATCATGGGATGACAGCGATAGAGTGATACAGTATTTACTTCAGGTCGATTCCCCATGTCATATTTTAATACATAAGAAAAGGAAGTGAACAAACCAAATGCGGAATTCTCAGTTGCTCAAGTGGCACACATATAAATGAAAGATCATTAAAATATGTAAAAGAATTCAGTCAAATTGAGATGTAAATATATAAAAAATTGTTACTCTATGAAGTCTTAAAGGAAAGACAAAGGAAAAGATGATAAAAATGGTAATTTAAGTAACATATTAAAAGGCATGTTTATGTTTCATATAGTTGATTCTAAAGCCTCATTACTAGAGGCATTTAGACAGAGTAGAAGTTTCTAGATTATGAACTCCCAGAATATAATATATTTTGGATTCAATTCAAGAGTACTCATAGTTCAAATTCACTATCCTTGTTGGACATTATTACCATCATCTGCCTCTTCACAGTCATATCAGTCATATGTTCACTTCCACAGCAGATTGAGATTTTATTTTATTTATTTATTTTTAAAATTTTTATTAGTGAAGCCAGAATTTGGAAAAAACCTGAGTGCCCGAGAACAGATGACTGGTTAAAGAAACTTTGGTACATTTACACAATGGAGTACTATGTAGCTGTTAGAAAAGACGAAGTCATGAAATTTACATACAAGTGGTACTACATGGAAAGTATCATGTTAAGCGAAATGACTCAGAAAAAAAAGGGATAGACATAGAAAGATTGCATTCATCTGGGGAACATAAAGTAACAAAATAAGAAACTAACACCCAAGAATGGCAGAGATTAGTACCAGGAATTTTACTCAATGACCTGGAGGCCAACCACACATGTTAGGGGAAAAGGGAACTCAGAAAAAGAAGGGAACACCAAATAAAGGGTGTTGGGAGGATCCTCCCAGAATGGGAGAAGCAAGCTGAAAGTAGACTATCGACCAAACATGAGTGCCACTCAATGCCTCTTTTGCAAACCACAGCACCCAAAAGGAGAGAGAGGGAAATGCCCTGCCACAGAGGCAGGGTGGGATGGGGGCTGGGGGGTGGGAGGGATACTGGGATCCGTGGTGGTGGGAAATGTGCACTGGTGGAGGGATGGGAGTTTGATCATTGTATAATTGAAACCTAAGCACAAAAATGTGTAAGTCTGCAACTGTACCTCATGATGTCTCACTATTAAAAAAAAAAAAACAAAAAAATTAGTTCTGTTATTCCAGGATGTATTGCCATAAAAATTCTGAAATAACAAAGAAAAAAATAAAAAAATAAACCATGAATAATTCATATTAAAAAGGCTAACTTTTTATATCAAAAAATAAAATAAAATAAAAATTTTATTAGTGAAACACTATGAGGTACAGTTGTAGAGTTACAAATTTTTGTGCTTAGGTTTCAATTATACAATGATAGAGTACCCATCCCTTCACCAGTGCCCATTCTCCACCACCAATGATCCCAGTATCTGTGCAACCCCCCACCCCCCCACCCCCATCCCAACCTGCCTCTGTGGCAGGGCATTCCCTTTTGTTCTCTCTCTCCTTTTGGGTGTTGTGGTTTGCAAAGCAGGCATTGAGTGGCAATCATGTTTGGTCTATACTCTACTTTCAGTATGCATCTCCCATCCTGGGAGTATCCTCTCAACATCATTTATTTGGTACTCCCTTTTCTATCTGAGCTGCCTTTTCCCCTAGCATGTGCGGCTGGCCTCCAAGACGTGGAGTGAACCTCCTGGTACTTATCTTGGCTATTCTTCGGTGTTAGTCTCCTATTTTGTTACTTTATATTCCCCAGATGAAGGCAATATTTCTATTTCTGTCCCTTATTTTCTGACTTATTTCACTTAGCATGATACTTTCCATGTAGTACCACTTGTATGTAAATTTCATGACCATCTTTTCTAACAGCTGCATAGTACTCCATTGTGTAGATGTACCAGTTTCTTTAACCAGTCATCTGTTTTCAGGCACTCGGGTTTTTTCCAGATTTTGGCTATTGTGAACAATGCGGCAAAGAACATAGAAGTGCAGATGTCATTTTGAATATACTTTTTTGCCTCTCTGGGATATATTCCCAGGAGTGGTATTGCTGGGTCAAATGGGAGCTCAATTTATAATTTTTGGAGAATTGTCTATATTGTTTTCCAAAAGAACTGAACCAGTCGGCATTCCCAAGAGCGGTGAAGCAGGGTCCCTTTCTGGTCACATCCTCGCCAACACTGGTTGCTTTTGTTCTTTTGGATGTGGGCCAGTGTCTGTGGTGTGAGATGATATCACATTGTTGTTTTGATCTGCACCTCCCTGATGATTAATGACGTAGAGCGTTTTCTCATGTGCCTTTTTGCCATTGGGATTTCTTCTTTGAGAAAATTTCTGTTCATTTCATTGTCCCATTTTTTGATGGGGTTGGATGTTTTCTTCTTGTGGAGTTCAACCAGTACTTTATATATCCTTGATATCAACCCTTGTCATATGGGTATTGGGAGAATATCCTTTCCCATTCTGTGAATGGTCTTTGTATTTTGGTCACTGTTTCTTTTGAGGTGCAGAAGTTTCTTAGTTTAAGATAGTCCCATTTGTCTATCTCTGTTTTCACTTGCTTGGCCAGTGGCATGCCATCTTTGAAGATACCATTAGCTTCAATGTTGTGGAGGGTTTTGCCAACCTTGTCTTCAATGTACCTTATGGTTTCCAGTCTGATGTTGAGGTCTTTAATCCATTTTGATCTTACTTTTGTACATGGTGTAAGGCAGAGATCTGAGCCCATTTTTTTGTCATGTAGCTGTCTAGTTTTGCCAGTAAAATTTGTTAAAGAGGCTTTCCTTGCCCCACTTCACATTTCTTGATCCCTTATCAAAGATTAGATGATCATATGTTTGGTGGGAGATGTCAGTATATTCAACCCTGTTCCATTGGTCTGCAATTCTTCCTTTGTTCCAGTACCATGCTATTTTAATTATTACTGCTTTGTAGTAGAGTTTGAGGTTAGGTAGGTTGATTTCTCCCATTTTCCTTTTCCCAAGAATTGCTTTAGCTATTTGTGGGGGCTTATTGTTCCATATGAATTTCAGGAGTATTTGTTCCATTTTTTTTGAAGAATGTCATGGGTATCCTTATAGGGATTGCATTGAATTCGTACAATGCTTGGGGAGTATTGCCATTTTGACAATGCTAATTCTCCTGATACATGAGCAGCGGATATCTTTCCATTTTCTCGTATCCTCTTTTATTTCCTGAAGTAGCATTTTGTAGTTTTCTTTGTACAGGTCCTTTACTTCCTTAGTTAAGCTATTTCCTCGGTACTTGATTTTCTGGAGCACAAATGTGAATGGGATTGCTTTTTTCATGTCTTTTTCTTCTCTCTCACTATTTGTGTATAGGAAACCCATGGACTTTCAGGTATTGATTTATAGCCTGCAACTTTACTATACAAGTCTATTGTTTCTAGGAGTTTCTTGGTAGAGGTGTTAGGGTTCGCTAAGTACAGTATCATATCATCTGCGAATAGTGAGAGCTTATTTCTTTCTTTCCTACCTGAATGCCCTTAATATCTTTTTTTTGCTTAACCGCTATTGCAAGTACTTCCAGTACTATACTGAACAGCAGTGGAGAGAGTGGGCATCCTTGTCTCATCCCTGATCTTAGAGGGAAGGCTCTCAGTTTTTTCCCCATTGAGGATGATGCTTGCCGTAGGCTTCTGGTAGATAGCTTTAACTATATTGAGAAAAGTCCCTTCTATCCCCATTTTCATGAGGGTTTTCATCATAAAGGGGTGCTGGATCTTGTCAAATGCTTTCTCTGCAACTATTGATATGATCATATGGTTTTTATGTTTTCTTTTGTTGATATGATGGATTATGTTGATTGATTTTTGAATGTTAAACCATCCTTGCATCCCCGGGATGAATACAACTTGGTCTTGGTGTATGATCTTTTCGAAGAGTTGTTGAATTCTATTTGCTAGTATTTTGTTGAGAATCTTCGCATCAGTGTTCATCAGGGATATCAGCCTGTAGTTTTCTATTCTTGTGGTATCTTTGTTTCCTTTTGGTATTAGAGAGATGTGGACTTCATTGAAACTGTTTGGGAGAGTTTCTGTTTATTCAATTTCCTGGAAAAGTTTGAGAAGAACTGGCAATAGGTCCTCTGTAAATGTTCAAAAAAATTAGCTAGTGAATCCATCCGGAGCTGAGCTTTTGTTTTTGGGAAGACTTTTGATTACAATTTCAATTTCCTTGATGTTAATAGGACTATTCAGGTACTCTAGATCTTCTTGATTCAGTCTTGGGAGATTATAGGAATCTAGGAATTTATCCGTTTCTTCTAGGTTCTCCTGTTTCTTGGCATACCGACTTTCAAAGTAGTCTCTGATGATCTTTTGAATTTCTTTGTTTTCTCTTGTGGTATGTCCCTTCTCATTTCTGATTGGGTTTATTAGGCTTCTCTCTCTCTCTCTCTCTCTCTCTTTGTGAATCTTGCTAATAGTTTATCTACCTTGTTTATTTTCTTAAAGAACCAGCTCTTGGTTTCATTGATCTTTCTGATATGATTGAGATTTTAATCATTTTGTAATTAAACTTTACCATAGTGAGTATTTAAATTTAGACGCCACATGAGTAACTTAAATATTGTTTATATCTATACTATAATTATACTAATCTTCTTTCTCTTTCCTTCCTTTATTTAGATGGGGGGATTGAATCAAGGATCTCACACTTGCTTAAACTAGTTTCTTAAATGACAATTTAGTCCTACATTATTGTTTCAATTTCCTTGGTGTTTGGGTCACACCTGGAGATGCACAGGGGTTACTCCTGGCTCATGCACTCAGGAATTATTCCTGGTGGTGCTCAGGGGACCATATGGGATGCTGGGAATCGAACCCAAGTCGGCCGCATGCAAGGAAAACGCCCTACCCACTGTGCTATTGCTCCAGCCCCCCATTAGTCCTACATTTAATGGTAGCAATTGATTAATTTGATAAATAGTAGGCTTCAAGTACATTCTCTGGACACATTACTAACTTTCCTTCTCTTCCAAAGTCACAGAATACAGTCTTTCCCCAATCAGCCTTTTCACAATTGTAGGTTCTTTATCCACAGTAAATCATATATGAGAAGCCATACAGTGCCATCACCCATTGTGGGAACAATATTGTAATTCTAGTTCTTAAAGATATTGTGTTCTATAAAGGAGCATTTCATTGATTATCAATAATCTGATGAGTAGGAGATGCTGCACCAGAAACAGAGGTAAAATAATGCCTACATCGTTTATAACTGAAGAGTTTTAAATAAATGTTAAAAATGAAAGCATTAAATGAATGCCAGAAAAAAAAGTCTTACTATTTGGAGATGTTTTTCTCTACCCACACATACAATGTTATTTAATTTTTTACAGGTTAGTATTCTGTCCACTGTATTTTTGAAAGTTTTCATTGATAAGTTTCTCATAAGTGGATACCATGATATGAGATATCTATCAATAGGAAGTTTATCCTGCTATGGTACTTATGTTTCTAACCAGACATTTTTGAGGTCTTGATGTAGTTCAACTATTTCTGTGTGAACCACATTTATGAGAGTAATTCCGTTTATTTTTATTTATGGGAGGAACCTGTTAAGGATTTTTTTACCACAAATCAGACACTTTTTGTGATTATTATTTGTTCTTTGTAGAATGCTGGTGGAGTTTTTTTGATGTGTTGGAAGTCCAACAGAGCTGAGAATTTAAAGGTCATGGAAGAGAATTTAAAGGTTCAGGGAAGAGAAAACAGTCTCTAGCTTGGCAGTTAAAAATAAAAAATCAGTAATTATAGGTTTGGATCTCATAAGTCACTACTCTTTAGTCAGATATTTCAATTACTTTAATTCTATTGATTCGCAATTTTGATTAAAATGAATTGTTAAAATATCAATAGTGGTTGTTTAATTCTTTTGCAATAAAATAGTCATTTTGTTGATTATTCCTTTTTAATTTTCACTTTTAATTTTCCTTTTTAGGGGAATTTCTGGTAACAAGAATTAATCTATAATTGTGTGAAAAAGTTAAAGATAAATGTAAAACATCCTGTCTATGTTCATTGGTTATTTGACATATGGATAAAAATATATAGACAAGAAGATAGAAAACATGATTGATAGCTCTTTCTCAGAAATTACTAGAATAGTATTACATACATTGTATTACTCATGAAATTTAATTACAAAGGTGAAAATAGCAGAGATGTAAATAAAAAATTAAAAAAATGTTTTTCATCATGATTTTCTCTGACTTGCTTAACCTCTTCTTGTCATCATATCCATCTCAACAGAGAACTCAAATGTCATGTTTATTTTTCTGTGTACCTTGTTTTTTTGTTTTCTACCAAAATGTTCTCTTTGCCTCTGGAAAAAGGCAATAGCTAACATCTCTTTAAGAGTCCTTCCTTCATGCATACCTTCCATAACAACTCTTATCAACTCTGATATCTAACTTTACTACTATGAGTCATAATACTCCATAATTAAGAATAGAATTGTTTTAAGACTTCAGAACATTTGAAGTGATTTTTCAATTAGTACCATGGTTGATTCACAATAAACTAGAACACTTCTAAGAGGCATTTAGAACCATTGATGCAATAAAAAAAATGCAAGTGTAACATACTAATAAATGAAAAGCTATCTCATCTGGGAGCTCCTTGATCTTTTCCTCTGCTGCTGTCATTCTACTTCTTAGAGCTTCTACTGGGTATTTTTTATATCACTACCATACTCTTCATTTCTGCGTGTAGGTTTTTTTTTTATTTCTGCACTCATTCTTTCTTGAGCTTTGCTGACTATCTCTGTCGTCATTTCTTTGAGCTCACCAAACATCAACATGCTAGTGTCTCTAAAGTCATCCAGTATTTACTGAGTTGGTTGCATCTGATTGAACATTCTGTTTTTGCTCATTACTTCTATGTTGTTACTGTGTCTGGCATATCGAATACTCTCGGTAGCTTGCCGGGCTCTCCGAGAGGGGCGAAGGAATCGAACTCGGGTCGGCCATGTTGGCTGCGTGTAAGGCGAACGCCCTACCCGCTGTGCTATTAGGTGTGCTGTGCTCCTGCTCTGCTGAGGGTTAGTACTAGTAGTTAGCCCCCTTGGGACTCTCTGAGGAACAAGATAGACAACTGTTATTTCCCTTTCCTGCCTGTCTTAACCCAGTGATAGAATGTATAACTCTCAAAAGTATAAACTTTAATGAGGAGCTGTTACACTGCCACATATGTGACCACATATCAGGAGCTGTGGAGTTGGGTTCATTGAAATAGCATAAGTCAGGCGTGGAGGCTCCTAGACTTAGCTGGAAGGGAGAGGTATATATTGGCCTACCTGCCATTTGAAAATCTTGGGAGTTGTCAGCCAGGAGATCAATCTACCTGAAAACACACTGTGGCAGGAAACAGAAGTTCAGGAGCTGTGGATCAATTAAAATGATGGAGGTTGAAAGCAGGTAAAAGAATATACATGATAACCCTTCAGCATCTTTATCACCTAGTGGTGATAAAGTAAACCATAGTGCCTAAAATGAAAGAGAGAGAGAGAGAGAGAGAGAGCGAGAGAAAGAGAGAGAGAGAGAGAAGAGGAGCCTGCCATAGAAGCAGGCTGGGATTTGTGGGGGAATGGTTTGACATAGTGGGAAGGAAACTGGGGACACTGGTGCTGGGAAATTACACTGTAGCATTGTATGACTGCAATACAATCATTAAAACTTTTGTAGTGCTCTATCTCATGGTAATTCAATTAAAAAAGAGATCATTGAAAACTTCAAAATTAAAAAAGTTAAAATGCTGGAGGTTGGGCACGGAGTCCCTAAATGAAAGGACAAAAACGTGAAGACAAAACTAGAAAGATCCTAGCAACAAAAAAGAAAAGTAAATCTCTGAATTAAGTAAAATTATAGTTTAGAAAAGAACCATACATCATGTCCATCTGACAAAAAATTATGAGACATGCAAAGAAAAGAGGCATGGAAACAAAATCGAAGAATGAATCACCCAATATAGAAAGAAGCACAGGTATCATAGACAAAGGAATTACCTTTAAAGCATATCACTGTATCACTGTCATACTGTTGTTTGTCGATTTACTAGAGCAGGTGCCAGCCTTGAGATTTTGTCCCAAACCTGAGATTTTAGCAGCTTCTCCTTACTCGTCTTCCCCAATGACTGGAGGCTCTTTAGGGGTCAGGGGAATGAGACCTGTTATAGTTACTGTTTTGGGCATATCGAATACACCACGGGGAGCTTGCCAGGCTATGCCTGTGCAGGTGGGATACTCTCGGTAGCTTGCTGGGCTCTGTGATTTGCTGCCTACTGTTTGAAATCCATCAAACATGGTGTGATAATTATGGAAAATGGGGAGGAAGTGTCTTATGACCACAAAGCGGCCCTGCGATCCAGAAAGCAGCCTGGAGCCTGGCAGCAGTTGTGTAGTGGAGGTGGGCTGCCGGGGCTGGGACCCTTGGGGTGGGGAGGGCTCTCACCCGCCCCCTCTGGGTAGTCTCAAGTGAAAATAGCCTGGCGCAGAGTCTGGTGGCATGGTTATGGGAGCTTCATTTTATGCTCCCTTCAGGAAGAAGCAGCCCAGTTATTGAGGGCGGTTGATGAGGAGATTATCTGGCACGGGCAGGGAGTGGCTTATGGGTGTGACCCCTGGGTCATGGAAACTGGGGGAAGCAGACAGAGGATCTCTGCTCCCCGATCCCATTGGGCCCAGAGTCCAAGGTCAGAGTCCAAAGTTTCTCATTTCCTGGCTTCTGTGGGACTTCACTCATGCATGAGGCTTGGCCCGAGCATCCGGAGAGCGACCTGGAGCCTGGCGGCAGTTGGGTAGTAGAGGTCTACTGCTGGGGATCCTCTGCCTGCTTCCCCCAGTCTCCAGGGACCCAGAAGTCATACCCATAAGACACACCCTGCGGTGCCAGATAATATCCTCATTGGCCACCCTCCAGAACTCATGGCTGCTTCTCCCAGAAGGGAGCATAAAATGAGACAGCTGACCTCCACTTTAAAACATAACTATAATAAATATCAAAGGGCTTTGTGAAAGACATACATAACATACACAAATATTGAAATATTTAAACAGAAAGATAGAAAACAGGGCCAGGAAGATAGTATAGAAGAGAAGGTGTTTTTTTGCCTTGCTGGAACAAAACCCATGTTTTATCCATGTTACTGCATATTGCTCTCTGAGCCCCACCAGGAGTAAAATAATCCCTGAATACAGAGCCAGGAGTGAGCCCTTGGCATCACCAGAAGTGGTCTAACAATGAAATAGAGGAAGAGTAGAGAAAGGAAAGGGAAATAAAACTCTAGGAGTAAACTAGTGGAAAACATTAAGTTGAAGGATTTTAATGACTTAACAGACTTGTTATAGCTCTAAAAGGGTCAATGAATTTAAACTTGTAGATGGGTTAATAAAATCTATCCATATTGAAGCAAAAAGAAAAAATAATAAAAAAGAAGCAAGCAAGAATAAATGAAAATCTGATTAGTAACTGAGATGTATAGTATTAAAGAGATTTAAACTAAGTAAAGCCAGATTAAGGAAACCAAAACCAGATCTTGCATAGTAAAACTGTTCAATGCTAATGAAAAAATAATACTTCAAGGAAGTATCAACATAAATTACAAATAAATGTTCATTAGAAATACTAAAGGACAGAAATCACAATTAAAGCCTCAAAAATGAAAGGAAAAAGACAGTGTTATCTGAAAACAAAAAATTTCAGGGCGTGGAGATTTGTTTTCAACTGACCTTCTAACTGAATGCTATTTCTTCCAATGGAGGGGAAAGTGAAAATTTGTGGAAACCTTTATGGACAGGAATAAGGAAAGAATGTAAGAAATGAAATACTCAAAAACAGGAATTAGAAACTGATCTCCATCTAAACCATGGCTTTGAGACATCTTGAACTCCCACTGTACAAGCAATAGAAAGAGTATGCAAAACATTGAAGGTCAAATTGTGAAATGTGAGCTTGCACGGAAAGAAATAGCTGCAGAATTCCGAAAAAGCCAGTGGAACACACTCCCTGTAACAAGCAATATAATTTTAAAATTAAATTTTCTATTTTCAACTATGGTAACAAGTTGCACAGGCAGCTAAAATACTTTCTATGAGCCTCATTTGAAACCATGTGTTAAGCAGGTGGGGGAGATAAGATTAGCTAAAATTCACATAACAAATTACACTGTATGATCATTTGCAGTATTGTAACTCATGGTGTTCTCAATAACATTTCAAAGCAAGCAAAAGAGTCTACATCGATTATTTTCAATTTGCTTTCCATAATCACTGCCTCAGAGAGTGATCTGCCTGTCACCTGATGTCCATTTATATTTCTTTATAAATTAAATATAATATCTAAAGAGGTTCTTTGAGAACAAACCCAATAATGATAACCCCATTCAAAACCTACCAGTGACTTAAATAAATAAATTTTAACACAAAATTTTACAAAAGTCGCCTTTGGTCCGGCCGCCCATCAGAGTTGCTTCCTTGTCCCCCATCCCCCAGGTTGGTCTTTGCGCCTCCCCTCTGACCTGGGACTGGAACCCCACCGTGCAAGTGTCTGCAGGCGCCCCCCCCCCCCCCCCCCGACGCTGGGAGGAAAAGGGGATCTTCGTCTCTCTGCCTGTCCCTTTGGTCCGTCCGCCCAGCAGCTCAGGAACTTCATAGACTCAAAACCAAACCTAAAACAAGGAATAAAGGGGCTACTATAAGACAAGACAAACCCTACAACCACAACACACCTGCACAGAAACATGACACAAAACCCCATAACCATACTCTCTCTCAATGTCAACGGTCTCAATTCACCATTGAAGAGACACAGAGTGGTAAAATGGATACAGAGACAGAACCCAACATTTTGCTGCCTACAAGAAACTCATCTCAACACTCAGAGCAAACACAGACTCAAAGTCAAAGGATGGAAAACAATCCTGCAAGCAAACAGCTCCTGTAAAAAAGCTGGGGTGGCCATACTAGTATCTGACAACATTAATTTCACCCTGAAAAAGTCTAGAAGGGACAGTGAAGGCCATTTTCTATTCATCAAGGGATACGTACAACAGGAAGAAATCACACTCTTAAATGTATATGCACCTAATGAGGGAACAGCCAAATATTTAAAACAACTGCTAACAGACTTTAAGGAGGACATTGCAAGCAGCACAATAGTACTTGGAGACTTCAACATTGCCCTATCACCTCTGGACAGATCAACAAGAACAAAACCCAGCAAGGAATCATTGGTTTTGAAAGAAGAAATAGAAGAGAGAGGGCTTATAGACTTATACAGGGCTTTACACCCCAAAAAGGAAGAATACACATTCTTCTCCAGTGCACACGGAACATTTTCCAAAATAGACCATGTGCTAGGACACAAAACACACCTCAACAAAATAAGGAAGATAGAAATAGTATCAGCCATCTTTTCAGACCATGATGCACTGAGGATAGAAGTGAATCACACACAGACACGGAGAACCAAATCAAACACCTGGAAATTAAACAACTCAATGCTGAACAAAGAATGGGTCAGGAACAAAGTCAAGGATGAAATCAAAAGATACCTGGAAACAAATGAGAATGAAGACACGAGCTACCAGAACCTATGGGATGCAGCGAAAGCTGTATTAAGGGGAAAATTTATAGCTCTGCAAGCATATCTTAGGTCTGTGGAAATGGTGCACATAAACAACTTGACCTCACAGCTCAAGTTCTTAGAGAAGTATCAACAGAAAGAACCTAAATCAGGCAGAAGGAAAGAGATCATAAAGCTTAGAGCAGAAATCAATGACATGGAAACCAAAGAAACAATTCGAAAGATCAATGAAACCAAAAGCTGGTTCTTCGAGAGAATAAACAAGATAGATAAACCACTCACAACACTCACAAAGAAACAGAGAGAGAGAACCCTAATAAACCGAATCAGAAATGAGAAGGGGGATATCACAACAGAAACCAAAGAAATCCAAAAGATCATCAGAGACTACGTTGAAAGTCTGTATGCCACGAAACAAGAGAACCTAGAAGAAATGGATAAATTCCTGGACTCCTATAATCTCCCAAAGCTGAATCAAGAAGACCTGGAGTATCTGAATAGACCTATTAACATCAACGAAATAGAAACTGCAATCAAAAGCCTTCCCAAAAACAAAAGCCCGGGCCCAGATGGATTCACTAGCGAATTTTTCCAAACATTTAAAGAGGACCTGCTGCCAGTCCTTCTCAAGCTCTTTCAGGAAATTGAAAAAACGGAAACTCTCCCAAACAGTTTCTATGAAGTCCATATCTCTCAAATACCAAAAGGAAACAAAGATACCACGAGAAAGAAAACTACAGGCTGATATCCCTGATGAACACAGATGCAAAGATTCTCAACAAAATACTAGCAAATAGAATTCAACTACTCATCAAAAAGATCATACACCATGACCAAGTAGGATTCATCCCGGGGACGCAAGGCTGGTTTAACACTAGGAAATCAATCAACATAATCCACCACATCAACAAAAGAAAAGATAAAAATCATATGATCATATCAATAGATGCAGAGAAAGCATTTGACAAGATCCAGCACCCATTTATGATGAAAACCCTAGCCAAAATGGGGATAGAGGGGACTTTTCTCAATATAGTTAAAGCCATCTACCACAAGCCTACAGCAAGCATCGTCCTCAATGGCGAAAAACTGAGAGCCTTCCCTCTAAGATCAGGGACGAGACAAGGATGCCCACTCTCTCCACTGCTGTTCAATATAGTGTTGGAAGTACTTGCAATAGCGATTAGGCAAGAAAAGGATATTAGGGGCATCCAGGTAGGAAAGGAAGAAATCAAGCTCTCACTATTCGCAGATGATATGATACTATACTTAGAAAACCCTAAAACCTCTATCAAGAAACTTCTAGAAACAATAGGTTTGTATAGTAAAGTGGCAGATTATAAAATCAATGCCCAAAAGTCCATGGCTTTCCTATATGCAAATAGTAAAAGAGAAGAAAAAGACATGAAGAAAACAATCCCATTCACAATTGTGCCCCAGAAAATCAAGTACCTAGGAATCACCTTAACTAAGGAAGTAAAGGACCTGTACAAAGAAAACTACAAAACTCTACTTCAGGAAATAAAAGAGGATACGAAGAAATGGAAAAATATCCCCTGCTCATGGGTCGGGAGACTTAACATTGTCAAAATGGCAATACTTCCCAAAGCACTGTAAAAATTCAATGCAATCCCTATTAGGATACCCATGAAATTCTGCAAAGAAGTGGAGCAAACACTCCTGAAATTCATATGGAACAATAAGCCCCTACGAATAGCTAAAGCAATTCTTGGGAAAAAGAAAATGGGAGGAATCAACCTCCCTAACTTCAAACTCTACTACAAGGCAGTAATAATTAAAACAGCATGCTACTGGAACAAAGGCAGAGCTGTAGACCAATGGAACAGGGTTGAATATACTGACGTCCCCCCCACAAGCATACGAGCATCTAATCTTCGATAAGGGAGCAAGAAAAGTGAAGTGGAGCAGGGAAAGCCTCTTTAACAAATTATGCTGGCAAAACTGGACGGCTATATGCAAAAAATGGGCTCAGATCTCTGCCTAACTCCATGTACAAAAGTAAGATCTAAGTGGATTAAAGACCTCAACATCAGACCGGAATCTATAAGATACATTGAGGAAAATGTTGGCAAAACCCTTCATGACATAGAAGCTAATAGTGTCACACCGCTGGCCAAGCAAGTGAAAACAGAGATAGATAAATGGGACTATCTTAAACTAAGAAGCTTCTGCACCTCAAAAGAAACAGTGACCAAAATACAGTCAACTGAATGGTAAAGGATATTCGCCAACTACACATCTGATAAGGGGTTAATTTCAAAATACCAGTATACAAAATACTGGTTCAACTCCACAAAAAGACAACATTCAACCCCATCAAAAAATGGGGAGATGAAATGAATAGAAACTTTGACAAAGAAGAAATCCGAATGGCTAAAAGACACATGAGAAAATGTTCCACATCATTAATCATCAGGGAGATGCAGATCAAAACCACAATGAGGTATCACCTCACACCACAGAGACTGGCCCATATCCACAAGAACAAAAGCAACCGGTGCTGGCGCGGATGTGGTGAGAAAGGGACACTCCTTCACTGTTGGTGGGAATGCCGACTGGTTCAGCCCTTCTGGAAAACAGTATGGATGAATCTCAAAAAACTAGAAATTGAGCTCCCATTTGACCCAGCAATACCACTCCTGGGAATATATCCCAGAGAGGCAAAAAAAGTATAGTCGAAGTGACATCTGCAATTGTCTGTTTATTGCAGCACTCTTTACAATAGCCAGAATCTGGAAAAAACCTGAGTGCCCGAGAACAGATGACTGGTTGAAGAAACTCTGGCACATTTACACAATGGAGTACTATGTAGCTGTTAGAAAAGATGAAGTCAAGAAGTTTACATACAAGTGGTACTACATGGAAAGTATCATGTTAAGCGAAATGACTCAGAAAGAAAGGGATAGACGTAGAAAGATTGCATTCATCTGGGGAACATAAAGTAACAAAATAGGAAACTAACACGCAAGTATGGCAGAGATTAGTACCAGGAATTTTACTCAATGACCCGGAGGACAACCACACATGTTAGGGGAAGGGGGAGCTCAGAAAGAGAAGGGAACACCAAATAAAGGGTGTTGGGAGGATCCGCCCACGATGGGAGAGCATGCTGAGGGTAGACTGTCGACCAGCATGATTGCCACTCAATGCCTCTTTTGCAGACCATGGCACTCAAAAGGAGAGAGAGGGAAATTCCCTGCCTCAGAGGCAGGGTGGGATGGGGGCTGGGGGGGGAGGGGATGCTGGGATCCGGATCCGTGGTGGTGGGAAATGCACATTGGTGGAGGGATGGGTGTTTGATCATTGTATAATCGAAACCCAAGCACAAAAATGTGTAAGTCTACAACTGTACCTCATGGTGCCTCACTATTAAAAAATAAATAAATAAATAAATAAGATGAAAAAAAATTTTACAAAAGTCTATATAGTTACCTATGCCACGATTCTCATAATCTCTGAAGCCCTTCCCTTCCTTCCCACTTTCTGATGGTCTAGGATTGCTTCCTGTCCCCCAAACACATCAGACATTGAGCCATTATTCTAACTCTCCTCTCAAACAGAAACTCTCTTTGTTCAGTTATTAACAATGTCCGTCATTATAGCAAAATAATGCATCCATCTCTTTAAAGATATTTCTCTTGCCATTCCCTTGTGTATTCCAACTTCAATTATTTTTCTTCCTCTTTCTCTTGTTATCCAATAGTTACCATCTATATTTCAAAAAAAGAAGACAAGCAGCTCTCTACTTATAAAGTTTTTTGAATAATTTTATTCCAGGTTTGCTCCCCTAAACTTCCCTAACAGAAAATAAAAATACTGCATTTTGGAGACATACATTGGGAAATACCTGACCACTTTGCACTGCTCTCAATTCAGGATGCTTCTCATCTTCTTCTGCATGACTTAGAGGTTACATCAAATCTTTCAGAACCTAACATTCTTTCATTAATTGTACTTAGTTATTTGGGACACAGAATTCATACTCTGTCTTCTCTCAAGGAAATTGTACGCAAGTATATATCTTGTAGCATTGTAGCACTGTCCTTTGTTCATTGATTTGCTTGAGTGGGCACCAGGAACAGCTCCATTGTGAGACTTGTTGTTACTGTTTTTGGCATATCAAATATTCATGGGGAGCTTGCCAGTCTCTGCCTTGCAGGCCGGATACTCTCAGTAGCTTGCCAGGCTCTCCGAGAGGGACGGAGGAATTGAACCCAGGTCAGCCGTGTGCAAGGCAAACGCCCTTCCTGCTGTGCTATTATTTCAGTCCATATATCTTGTATCATTGAAAAATAAGTTCAATGTCAAATGAACAAAAAAGAAATACTAGTAAATAATTATTTGGTTTGCGATGCTGGCGTGGATGTGGCGAGAAAGGGACACTCCTTCACTGTTGGTGGGAATGTCCACTGGTTCAGCCCTTCTGGAAAACAGTATGGACGATTCTCAAAAAATTAGAAATTGAGCTCCCATTTGACCCAGCAATACCACTCCTGGGAATATATCCCAGAGAGGCAAAAATGTATAGTCGAAGTGACAGCTGCACTTGTTTGTTCATTGCAGCACTCTTTACAATAGCCAGAAACTGGAAGAAACCTGAGTGCCCAAGAACAGATGACTGGTTAAAGAAACTTTGGTACATCTACACAATGGAGTACTATGTAGCTCTTAGAAAAGATGAAGTCATGAAATTTACATACAAGTGGTACAATATGGAAAGTATCATGCTAAGCGAAATGAGTCAGAAAGAGAGGGATAGACATAGAAAGATTGCATTCATCTGGGGGATATAAAGTAACAAAGTATGAGATTAATACCCAAGAATAGCTGAGATCAGCACCAGGAGGATTACTCCATAACTTAGAGGCCAGCCGGGTATCCTAGAGGAAAGGGCAGTTCAGATAGAGAAGGGAGCACCAAATAAAGGATGTTTGGAGGATCCTCCCAGGAGGGGAGATGCATGTCGAAAGTAGACTATGGACTGAACATGTTTGCCACTCAATGCCTCTTTTGCAGACCACAACACCCAAAAGGAGAGAGAGAACACAGGGGATTGCCCTGCCACAGAGACAGGGGGGATGGGGGGATGGGGGTGGGAGGGATATTATCCATGGTGGTGGAAAATGGGCACTGGTGGAGGGATGGGTATCTGATCATTGTATAATTGAAACCAAAGCACAAAAAATTGTAAATCTACAACTTTAAAAAAAAATAAAATACAATAAAGGGAAAAAAAATTAAAAAAAAAATAATTATTTGGTTTGATTTTGAGGTCATACCTTGCAATGATCCGGGCTTACTCGAAACTCTAAGCTCAGGGATCGTTTCCAGAGGGGGTCAGGGGGCCATATGTGGTGCTGGGAATTGAACTTGGGACAGCCACATGTAGGGCAAATGCCCTACCCAATATACTATCTCTCCAGCCCCAGGAGATACTCCTTGAACTAAAGAAGATATACTAATTGAGCAATGTAGTTAGATTTTCTGGGTATTATTTAAAATCTATGCATTTAAAATAAGAAATTTGGCTGCATAATCTGTAAGGTATTGTTGAATTCTAATTTATATCAGATAGTTCAGCTGGTAGGGCATTTATCTTGAGTGCAACTGACCAGGTTTCAATCCCCTGCATCCCATATGGTCCCCCAAGCTCTGTTATGAATAATTCCTGAGTGTAGATCCAGGAATTAGCCTAAGCATGGAAAGGTATGGCCCACAAACAAACAAACGAACAAAAATTTATATAGTTTTAATTAATTTAATTCATTTCAATAATTAAGTGCTTGTCTGGCTCTCTCAGATGTGAGGTCTGGGCCATTTTCTTAACCTTGGCAGCTATTTATAAATTTTTAATGAGGCCTACTTCTTTTTAAATGAGGCCCTCTAAGAGTTCCAATGGTCGCCATTTTCTAGAAGGCAGCAAGAAGCACCAGGTACGAGTCACAGTGACGGTAAATCCCAAGTCTCATGGGACAGGGGAGAAGTGGGCCCCTCTTCCCCCCACCCCGATGGGATACAGAGATGATGCCACATCTGCCCACCGTGTACTTAAGCTCCCATGTGGCCATGATCCAGAGATACACAGAAATCTCAGACCCAAGTAACTTGCGGCAGAGATGGCCCGGGACTTTGCAATAGGCCCTCTCCGCTGGGCTGCTTCAGGAGGGGGCAGATGCCGTCCCTCCACCTGCCCCCTAAGAGTTCCAGCAGTTGCCATTTTCTAGAAGCCAGCAAGAAGCACCAGCTCCCAAATGGCCATGATCCAGAGAATCTTGGACCCGAGCAACTTGCAGTAGCAATATCCTCAGACCCTAATTATTGTAGCATTGCACTGCAGCATTGACCTCCCATCGTTTATTAATTTGCTCAAGAGGGCCCAGTAATGTCTCCATTGTGAGACTTGTTGTTACTGTGTTTGGCATATTGAATACGTCACGGGGAGCTTGCCAGGCTTTGCCGTGCAGGCAAGATACTCTCAGTAGCTTGTTGGGCTCTCTGAGAGGGGCGGAGGAATCGAACCTGGCTCTCCCGAGCTGGACGTGGACAAGGCAAACGCTCTACTGCTGTGCTATCGCTCCAGCCTGCAGAGTAGTGCCCACTCTCATGGCCACGGGACATTATATTATATTCATAACAAGCAATACATAACACATTGTGTAGCAATTGTATTTTCAGCAGGTATGAGGGGTTGTCTATTATGCCAAATAGACCAAATTGATATGCCAAATCCAGTAATAAATGGATCTCATTTCCCTAACCCTGAATATGCAGAGTCGAGAAGGATATGGAAGGAGAAGCTGATAAAACACCAAGGCAGACATAGGCTGCCAAAACGCAGAAAAACAAAAATGATTGTCTGTACTTTTAATGCTCGTACGCTGGCATCTGCTGCATCCATTGAAGACCTTATGGTACAAGCACGAAAGATCAAGTACGACATCATTGGTCTGACCGAAACGAGAAGACATCAATCCCATCATGCTGTTTTCGACACTGGAGAAGAACTGTTCCTTGGAACATGTGATAAAAGAGGCGTTGATGGTGTCGGTATCCTTGTCAACACAAACTTAGTCACAAGCATTGATTCATTTGAATGCCTAACAACCCGAATCGGACGATTACACTTGAATAAATGTGGCTCACTACCGGCAGTTTCTATCTTTGTTGTCTATGCACCAACATCCAGTTATGGTGAAAAAGAAACTGAGAAATTCTACATGGAGCTGGAGAAATTCTATAAAGAAGATCACACCTTCTACAAGATCATTGTCGGTGATTTTAATGCCAAGATAGGACCAAGAAGATCAGTCGATGAACTCCACATCGGAACCCATGGCCTGGAATGGAACGAACAGGGTGACAGACTGTCTGAGTTCATCATGTCAACCAAAACCTTACATGGTAACTCACAATTCCAAAAGGCTGAATCTAAACGTTGGACATGGGAGTCTCCCGATGGACGGTTCCACAATGAAATAGACCACATCATATTCAATCGGCGGTTTTGCCTAACCGATGTTGCTGTTGTCCCAAAATTCCAAACGGGATCAGACCACCGTCTTCTTCGTGCAAAATTCTACCTCACAGAACGAGGAGAAAAGAATGCAAGGTTTAAGAAGAGGACTCCCAGAACAACCACCAACTGGGAACTCTTTGGCTCTGTTGCGGCAACATGGGAAGATGCCATCATTGACAACATTGATGAGGAATACGATCGAATGATTCAGCACCTCCATGATTGTGCAAGGAATGCCAAGAGAGAGATAACCACAAAAAACCGTCTTTCTTCGAACACTCTTGAACTTATTCACCAACGTGGCTTGGCACGTGCCTCAGGCAACCACAAGCAAACGTCCGAACTGGCAAAACAGTGCAGAAAAGCCATCAAGGATGACCTCAAAAACAGGAGAGCAGCAGTACTGGTAGATGCAGTAGAAGCTGGGAAAAACATTCGTAATGCCCGCCTGTCCTTCACCAACTACAAAACCAAGATGACTGCCCTCCGACATCATGATGGATCTATCACATCTTCCAGAAGGGCAATGGAGAAGATTATTCATGACTTCTACTCAGATCTCTTTAATAGCCACATCCACTTGCCCACATACCACATACCACATGATGGATATGTCGTTCCCAATGTTCTCCCTTCCGAAATCCAACATGCCATCTCGTCGGTAAAGAAACAAAAAGCACCTGGCCCAGACAAGATCAGACCTGAACACCTGAAGAACTTACCATCAGTACTCATCAATACATTGGCTCGACTCTTCACACGCTACCTGTCTGAATGCAAGGTTCCATCCCAATGGAAAACCAGCAAGACTGTACTACTATACAAGAAAGGAGACATCCACGACATTGGCAACTATCGCCCAATCTGCCTATTGTCTGTCATCTACAAACTATTCACTCGAGTCATCCTGAATAGGATTAGCAGAACACTAGATGAAGGACAACCATGTGAACAAGCTGGATTCCGAAAAGGATTCAGTACCATTGACCATATCCACACAATAACCAAGCTCATTGAGGTATCTCGGGAGTTCAAGATGCCGCTCTGTTTAACGTTCATTGATTTAAAGAAGGCCTTTGATTCTGTTGAGACGGAAGCGGTCATTGAAGCCCTAGCCAATCAGGGCATTCAAGCCCAATACATCAGGATCCTTCGTGAGCTCTATTGCGGATTCACTACCAAGATCTCACCATTCTACAAAGATGTAATCATCCATATCAAGAGAGGGGTTCGGCAGGGTGATACCATTTCACCAAAACTCTTCAGTGCCACCCTCGAGAACATCATGCGACGACTAGAATGGGAAAACATGGGAGTGAAGATAGATGGTCGGCAACTACACCACCTCCGCTTTGCTGATGACATCGTTCTAATAACACCAAACATCAGCCAAGCGGCACAAATGCTGGCGGACTTTGACCGTGAGTGTGGAAAGGTAGGACTACAGCTGAATCTTACGAAGACAATATTTATGAGAAACAGCCTTGTTCCTGACGCTCCATTCGCTCTCAACGGAACCACCATCTCCGAATGCAACAGTTATATATACCTAGGTCGAGAAATCAACATGATGAATGACCTGGCACCTGAGTTGCGCAGGAGGAAGAGAGCGGCTTGGAATGCCTTCAAGAGCATTGAAGAAATAACTAAAAGGACAAAGAACCTCCAGCTACGAGCACATCTCTTTGATTCCACTATTCTTCCTGCATTAGCATATGCCTCAGAGACCTGGACCCTACGAAAACAGGATGAGAACGCTATTCGGGTCTCTCAAAGAGGAATCGAAAGAACTATGCTTGGAATATCATGATTCACTCAAATGAGAGATAGAATCCGGAGTTCTGATCTTCGTCAACGCTCAAGAATCAGGGACGCTGTCTCATTTGCCAAGACATCAAAAATCAGATGGGCTGGACACGTAATGAGGTTTACAGACAACCGCTGGACTAGAGCCATTACTGATTGGATTCCACGAGACATCAAAAGATCACGTGGACGGCCACCTATAAGATGGTCAGACTTCTTCGTCAAGACCCTAAATGATCGGTTTGAGGCTCTACATGTTCCTAAAACAAACAGATACCATTGGGCTACGCTAGCACGCAACCGGGATGAATGGAGATGTTACTGGCACCCGCTCGAATAAATCGATGAATAACGGGGATTAAGTGATTAAGTGATTAAGTGATGAGGGGTTGTAGGACTGGTCTAGAAATTATCAAAGGTAACTAAAGTAAAGAAAGAGTATTTCACAAATTGTCTGCCACAAAGGCAGGGGGAGGTGTGGAATGGGCGGGGGGGGGAATACTGGGGATTTTGGTGGTGGAAAATGTGCACTGATGAAGGGGTGGGTGTTTGATGACTGTATGATCGAAGTTCAGACATGAAATTTTTGTTACTGTATGTCATGGTGAATTAATAAAAAAGAAAAAGAAAAAAAGAAAAAAGAAAATTGCAACTGCTGGAGCTCTTAGAGGATGGGGAAAGGAATGGCACCTGACCCCGTCCGGAGCAACCCAGCGGAGAAAGCCTATTGCAAAGTCCTGGGCCATGTCTGCTGCAAGTTACTCAGGTCTGAGATTCCTGTGTGTGTCTCTGGATCATGGCCACGTGGGAGCTGGTGCTTCTTGCTGGCTTCTAGAAAATGGCAACCACTGGAGCTCTTAGGGGGCAGACCCCCTAAGAGGTTCAATTCCTCAGTTCCTCTCGGAGAGCCTGACAAGCTACTCGTGACGTATTCAATATGCCAAACACAGTAACAACAAGACTCACAATGGAGACATTACTGGTGCCCACTCGAGCAAATCAATAAACAAAGGGAGAACAGTGCTACAGTGCTAACTTCAATACAAAGATATCAGACAATTTATTGTGTGGTACTTTTATAATTGATTTTTACTAATTTTCACGAAGTACTCTTGCAGTTGTAGCTCAAATTTTCCCCTTAGGAAATTCTATAATAATAGTATTTATTTTATAGGAACTCCCCTCTTGTATGTATTCTTGTATAATGTTTAAATACAATAACTTAAAATTGACAATGATGAAAAAAGTAAATGGAAAATTAATAGAAGGCAAGTAAAAATAAATTATAACTTGGAACACTATATATTACATTTTGCAGCTTCACAGGAGAATGTGTTAAGTCACACTGGTACATTGTTCTTTATGGTTCTCTTCCTTTATAGAGATATTTGGTAAGGAACATGTTGTAGAAAATGCCATACTGTGACTGTGATGTCAGTTAGGAATTTCATTTCCTAAATAATGCCAAGAAAGCAACGTGCAGGGATCTCTCTCTCTCTCTCTCTATTCCTCTCTCTCTTTCTCTCTCTCCCTCCCTTCTTTCTGTGTGTGTGTGTGTATATGTGTGTGTAGTGAACTCTTTTATCCAAAAATATCTCCACAAACTCAATGACTTTTTTTAAAAGGCACTGAAGTAGGCCTCATTAAAAATTTATAAATAGCTGCCAAGGTTAAGAAAATGAACCAGACCTCAGATCTGAGAGAGCCAGCCAAGCACTTGGGAATCTTCTTGGCAGTTCTTCAATCAGAGTCAAACACTTGTAGAAACAGTCCACTCTTAAGATAGTGAGTGTCATCAAATTGTTTGAGTCCATATGTTTGACTTTCTCTGATTTCTTACTCATTTCATAAAAATTCCTGTTCATTACATCTTCTGGGTCATTTGGCTGAATTCATTGCCCTACACGACATTGGCAACTTATAAAACATTCCTAGTTGTATATTTTATGTTCAAACGTGTTCATGACAGTTTTATTATCATAAAATGAACTTGTTTGTGCTAGCAGTTGCCAGTTCACAGATAACTTATTTATAGTTTACAAAAGGGCATCTTTCTTCATTTAGAATATAAAAATCATTTTAGGACCTTCAAAGTCCTAAAATTCTCCTTATCCCTATAAGCTATCAGAATGGTACTGATTCAAGACTGACTTTAACCAGCCTTTACTTGGTTAAAATCCAAAACAATGAAGCTCACTGAGTATTCAGGAAAAAAAATTCTCCCATCCCAAGATCTAGTTCTTAATCTTCCATGCATTTGAATAATTTAGGTGGCTCAGTGACTTGTGCATTGTGCTCTGCTCTGACCCTTTGCTGAGTTATGTTTTGTATGACTATGTTTTTTGGATACTCACTAAAATGGCACAACAGGCATGGCACTCTGTCCCAGTGGAGTCAGAGATCAGTGTTACTGAGACACATTCATTCCTTCCTGGGGTCATGTTTGTTTATTGCCTACCTAATTTACCCAGGCACTATTGGTTCCAAGAATACTGTTAATTGATTTTGCCAGAAACCTTGCTTTCACTGAGCCCAGACAAGAATAAACAATCATAACATTGTAAGCAAACTGCTAGGAGAGAACAGTACCCAGAAGGGATGCCAAACCAAAGACAATTAGATTAGCAAAGGTTTCTCCAAAGGTATGAATTCTTCCCAGATCTGCAAAATGAGTAAATGAGAGCCAAAAGTCTGGTTATTGATTGTTGCACAGCACAGCAAACGACCTCAAAACTTAATGTCATAAAGCAACTGTTTTATTTAATCTTACTATTTTATGGGATAAGAGTTTGGCGAGGCCTATGGATTGTCATGGAGGGATAATGGTACTTTGATAGTGGCATGGTGCAACTGGATTGGACCCCTAAAAAATTTAAAACTGGGGAGATAATATGAAAGTTAAGGCACATGCTTGCTTGCAGGGTCTGAGTGGAACCGCATGCTCAGGCCCTCGCACTGATCAACTAGCTGAACTAACTGAGAATTACTAGAAGGGGGTCTCCTGGCTTCTTACGCCCACTGGGAACTCCTCTCAATAAATTTAAACAAACAAAACATTTATAGAGTTGCACTTTTGAATGCTAGTGTAACCCCAGTAAGTTAAAGAGCCCAGCAAGCTACCAAGACTATCTCTGCACTGCAAAGCCTGTCAAGTAACATGGGTAACATGATGTATCCAATATGCCAAACACAGTAACAAGTCTCACAATGGAGACGTTATTGGGCCTGCTCAAGCAAATCGATGAACAATGGGAAAACAGTGCTAGTGCTACTAAATAAAACATATTTTATAAATAAATTTTGGACAAGATTTGACTAGCTAACACTTGTGCTCCACGTCATGTTCATACAGTGTTTTATTTGAAATCCTGTCAACATGAGCACTTTTCCCCGCTTAATGCTTCAGGGCTGTCAGGATACTTGTTAAGACCTACTTTCTTAAACTCTGGGATTAGTACGAGAGCCCTTTTTTAAAAACTTGGTTTTAAAATAAACATCTTGGGTTGGAGCTATAGTACAATGGGGTTTGATTGCAGGCATCCCATTTGGTTCCTGGAGAACTTCCAGGCATAATTCCTGAGGCCAAGAGAATCCCTTGAGTATTGATGGATGTACCCCCCACTCCCAAGTAAAAAAAAAATGAACATATTTATGATTTATTACCAGCACATGGTTGATTTTTACTACCTATTTTATGTATCTGTACACCTGGATTAAACATTTTTCTGGCAAAAAAGGGTGGTGAGTAAAAACGTCTAAGAATCCCTACTCTAAGAGACAAAGATGAAATCAGTAAGACCTCTGACCAGGCTCAGGTATGACACACAAGGTCTTCTTTAAAATTCAATTTTCCAATTGGACTGGAGAGATAGCACAGCGGGGGTGTTTGCCTTGTACGCGGCCGACCCGGGTTCAATTCACAGCATCCCATATGGTCCCCTGAACACCGTGAAGAGTGACTCCTGGTTGCAGAGCCAGGAGTAACCCCTGTGCATTGCCAGGTGTGACCCGAAAAGCAAAATAATAATAATAATAATAATTTTCCTTAGGAGTCATAGGGAAAACAGGCAGAAGAGGGAAAGATATACCAGGTTATGAATAAAAAGAGGCAAACTTCTCTGGGAGAGCCATATGTGGAGACCAAATTACCCTGTAGGTGATGAGAAAATTAGGGAAAACTGAGTCTCAGGCAAGAACATGGTTCTTTTGAGAAATTAGAATGCTTTGCTATTCCACCTATAACAATAAAATAAAAGATACTTGCTTCATCTTTTCTCTTTCTTGTCCTTTGAGAATTTTTATTTGCAATACATACTTGGTATATACATAAGTATACCTAGTATTTTTCTCATAAGATGTCAGGACCACATATAAATTCGTAAAGGAAGAAAGAAAAGATTAAAGTTATTGGCTATTATCTGTTGTCACTGAGTGCTTTGTAAATTAAAATTCGCAAAGCAAAAAATGCCTCATGAATTAAAATTCTTATATCAATGACTTTGAAAAATACTCAAAATACTCGTTTTTTTTTTAATTTAAACCAAAAAATATCAAGTCAACCTCTAGAACAAATAATGTTTCTTATAACACTAAGAGATTTGTCTTTCACATGGCTGATGTGGATTCGATTCCCAGCATCCCATATGGTCCTCTGAGCACCTCCAGGAGTAATTCCTGAGTGCAGAGCCAGGAGTAACCCCTGTGCATTGCAGGGTGTGACCCAAAAAGCAAAAAAAAAAAACAACAAAAACAAAACCAGTTTTACTTAGATATTAGCCAACCTCCTGTGCTAAATTAATCTCCTCTATTACTAGTACACATTATGTTACTATTGCAAATGACTTAGGTGAAGAGATGTGGCATCCTGGAAATGGTAATCTGCCTCTTCTTCTACTCATCTTGGTTACTTGGGCAAGTGCCTGGTAAAGTTTGGAATGTTGCAAGTCTTCTATGAGCACATGCCTGGTACATACCTTATATCTCACCAGTCTTATGAGGAAGTCATCAAGCTGTACTTGGATTCCACTTGTCTTGGGGATCATGGGAAATGATCCCTACCACAAGATTTCTCAAAGATGCTCATGCTGGAGTGAGTAATTTTTTTGTGTGTGTGGGAATGAAAAGTCAGTTCTAAATCTTCTCATGATTTTTTTCATCTGTGGTATTCCCTCACATTCCCTCACAGAAGAGAATTTCAGGAGGAGACAAATAGTGAAGTAGAAACAGTTTTACTTAGGGTTGGAGTGATAGTACAGAGGGTAGGGCATTTGTCTTTCACATGGCCGATGTGGATTCGATTCCCAGCATCCCATATGGTCCTCTGAGCACCGCCAGGAGTAATTCCTGAGTGTAGAGCCAGGAGTAACCCCTGTGCATTGCAGGGTGTGACCCAAACAGCAAAAAAAAAAAAAAAAACAAACAAACAAAAAAAACAGTTTTACTTAGATATTTTGAGAAAGAAGGGATTAGAGAGAGAGAAACAAAGGGAGAAACAGAGAGAGAAAGAGACAGAAAGAGAGAGAAAGAAAGAGATCGTGACAGTACCATGTATTCTACAGAGTAAACATCCCAGGTAAAGTTGTAGGCCACTTTCCAAAATGAGGAAGTATCCTGTTTGTCTTTTCAGAGATGATTTTGTAGATTTTTTTCTCCCCCCATAAATCTGCCCCCCACATGAGCCTTCTATATTGATAAAAGATTACTAAAAGTCTATTTTGCTATGGTGTTGTCAAAAAGAATTGCTCAGAACTTTTGGTGGTCCACCGTCATGTCCTAGTTCCCATATTGTTTCCACTAGACTGTTTCTTCAGAGCTGGACCTGTGTTGACACCAGTTAGTTTTATCATACCTCAGTCTCTGTGTCCACAAAGTAGATCCAATATAATGCTTCCTGGCTAATTTGGGATAGTGAAGAGTAACTTCTTTCAACCCCATCTTGGTTTTAAGACTTCAGGAGAACTCATTGCTAAGCTTCTCTCTCCACACACCACCCCCACAATCTGCCTACTTCAAACTCTTTGAAAAATGGGACTTTTTTTCTTAATTTAAAGCAAATTTTTAATGTTATATTTTTATTCTCCTGATTATAATCCTATTTATCCCTCCTAGAAATCAAAACCTAAAAATAAATTGCCAACGATCTGAAGAGGTGAAAGCCAAGACGTTCCAAACACCACAGTTTTAAAAAATAAATCAAATCTAGCATTAGGAAATTTATATGAGCCTAGCTACGCTTGTTGTTAATGGAAATAAAGGCAGGGTACTGCCTTCATTTCTCATATTTTAATTATTGTTTTGGCATAAAATTTTAGTCATGATTTAGTGCCTCAAGGCAGGCTACTTGCAGATTTTAAAATAAAACTACTTTTTATGTGCCATGAATGGCCTTATCAAAAAAAAACCTTTTTTTCCCTTTAATAAAACCTCTATCATGACTTACTGAAAACCGTAGGTCCTGTAGAAACTAATTCCTCATCTGATAGATAAAACATTTTTCAGGTCAGTGACTTTCTTTATTCTCTCTCTCTCTCTCTCTCTCTCTCTCTCTCTCTCTCTCTTGCTTTTTGGGGCACACCTGGTGATGCTCAGGAGTTACTCCTGATTCTGCACTCAGGAATCACTTCCAGAAGTGCTCAGGGACCATATGGGATACCAGAGATCAAACCTGGATCAGCCGCATGCAAGGCAAATACTCGCTGTACTTGTCCCAGCCCAGGAGACTTTCTTAAAGTTTACAATGCTTTGAGGTTGATTTAGTTGCAGATTTATTTTATGTTAAGTACTTAGCAGAATATTAATATAAAACTGAACATCAGTTTCTTTTTCTCTTTTTAAAAAAATATGCTTGAATTCTTGTCTAAGGAAGGCATTCCGTTCATCATGTGGAAAGTAACACTGTTGTAAGTTCTTTCACTGGGAAGAAAAAGGACATCTTTGAAACCTAGTTACCGAACGTTCTATGGTGAGGTTTGAATGAATATGATGCAAACTTCCCCCTCCTAATTTTCAGCAATATGATTCTACGCATTAGGGTTAAATGGATGGTTTTCCGAGTTGCCTTATTGAGATAAAAATTGTATCTATAGCATGAATGCAAAAACCCAGAAATGGTGTTGGTTTTGAGAGATGAATTCTCTAGGTATCTGCGAAATCTTGGAAGAGGATTATGGATTTCTAACCACATCAATGAATGTACAAAACAAGTGGAAGATTTGCATGATACCTTTTTTAAGTGAAAATAAGGGTAATTCAATCGTTTTTAAATCTTAAAGTGTACAAAATAGAAGGTAAAGGTAAGGTAAAGGCCCTCCCATTGATCATCCATTTGCTTGAGTGGGCCCAGTAACGTCTCCATTGGAGACTTTGTTGTTACTGTGTTTGGCATATCGAATACGTCACAGGGAGCTTGCCAGGCTCTGCTGTGCAGGCGAGATACTCTCGTAGCTTGCTGGGCTCTCGGAGAGGGGCAGAGGAATCGAACTCGGGTTGGCCATGTTGGCTACGTGCAAGGCAAACGCCCTACTGCTGTGCTATCGCTCCAGCCTATACAAAATAAAATGTGGTATTATTTTTATAATCGTGAGACTTCTTGTTACTGTGTTTAGCAGGCGAGATACTCTCGGTAGCTTGCCAGGCTCTCCAAGAGGGGCAGAGGAATTGAACTCAGCTCGGCCATGTTGGCCGCTTGCAAGGCAAACACCCTGCCCGCTGTGCTATATGACTAATACCAATTCTAAGCTATTGTCCCTGATGGGTTCACACACACACAAAAAAAAAAAAATAAGAGAGGAAAGAATAGAAGTAAAATCATTTTGAAGAACAGTGTAATTTACAAACACTAGACATGACAGACACTCATTATGAATTAGCCTCTTGGGTCAGAGATAAGGCACTTAAATGAAATAGAATTGGTTGTGACCCTGGGTTTGATCCCTGAATTACAGAACTAGGAGTAAGTCCTGGCCATCAACAGATATGGCCACCAATTCAAAAATAAAGAAATAAAACAAAGCATTTCTTTATTCAGTCAGAACTATTTTAATTTTGGAAAGGGGCCACATATGGAGGTGTTCAGAGATTTCTCCTGACTCTGTGCTCAGGGATCACTCCTGGCAGGCCATAGGGGACCATCTGTGGTGCTGGGATCGAGTCCTGGGTGGCTGAGCAAGGCAAATGCCTCATCTTCTGTGCAGTTTTGCACCATTAATAAGAACTATTTTAAATTTAACTAGTCTGTTAAGAACAATTTCAAGGGATGGAGGGCTGAGTGACAATATAGATTTCAGGGTGTTTGCCTTCCGTGCATTTAGTGAGATTTGATCTGCTACCCATAGGGTTGCCAAGCCATGCCCAGAGTGATCCCTGAATGCGGTCAGGAGTGGCCCTGAAAACCACCAGTGTAGCACCAAAACAAGCCAGCAAAAGCAATTTCAGTGGTACCATAAACATTTAGTAGCACTGTAGCACTGTCTTCCTGTTGTTCATCAATTTGCTCAAGCAGGCCCAGTAACATCTCCATTGTGAGACTTGTTACTGTGTTTGGCGTATCACATACATCACGGGGAGCTTGCCAGGCTCTGCTGTGCAGGCGGGACACTCTCTATAGCTTGCCGGGGTCTCCGAGAGAAGGAGGAATCGAACCCAGGTCGGCTGCATTCAAGGCAAACGCCCTACCCACTGTGGTATCCGGAGCAATAGCATGGTGGGTGGAGCAAAACATTCAGTCACTGTCACTGTCACTGTCACTGTCCTCTTGTTGTTCATCGATTTGCTCTAGTGGGCCCAATAACGTCTCCATTATGAGAATTGTTACTGTGTTTGGCACATTGAATATGTTATGGGAAGCTTGCCAGGCTTTGCCATGCAGGCGAGATACTCTCGGTAGCTTGCCCAGCTCTCCGAGAGGGGCGGAGGAATTGAAACTGGGTCAGCCTGGTCGGCCGCGTGCAAGGCAAACGCCCTGCTGCTGTGCTATCACTCCAGCTCAAAACATTTAGTACTAACTATAAATTTTACATGTAGATATTAAATTCAAATACCTTTAATAAAAAAGTGAAAGCAAATTTCACTGAATCCATAACAAGGTAAGGCATCTAATAAACTATAAAAGTAAATTTTAGAGAAAGATAGTGTATTAAAATTTTTTTTGAGGATTATACCATCTAAATTATATGGTGGAGTTTTTTTTTCTTTCTTACTTTTTTCTTTCCTTCTTTTAGACACCATGATTTACATACTATCAATTGCATAAACATAACATTACATAAACATTCCAACATTACGCCCTCCACTGAGTGTCTACTTCCTTCCACCAGTGTCCAAATCCCCCCACACACACCCACTTCCCTCAGGCATCCCCCCTTCTGGAGCAAACTTACTACTAAAGACCATTTCTCAGCTTCTATCATGGGGGCGGGGGGGGGGGGGACATTCATTATTCCTCTACTGTAGGATACATTAGTTTGTCATTTCTCCCTGGTCTCAGGGAGCTTAGGGTTATTGTATTACAACCATCACAGTGCTCCCAAGCACTTTCATTCCTCTGTGTTTATCTGTAACCTCTTCTCTGTGCTCTACTTTCCCAACAGGTCAATCACCTTTATCCCCAAATCACACTCTGTTGACTTGTGGGGTCGGATTCTTCTAAGGACTCTGTATTTGTATTTCTAAGTGAAATAATGTTTTTCTCTTCTCCTTATGTCCTTTTCATAGTTACTTCAAAGCAATGTCCTTTTTATATAGACACAGGAAGACAGTTAATGCAATGCTTTGTAATTTGGGAGTTAATTAACTCAGAATAATACTCACTCCTGGGTATCTGCTTACTCAACTTAAGCCTCAGTTTTTCCTTATTTCCTAGAACCCCAAAAGCAAGGTCCTGAAGAGGGACTGAATGGACACAGGACAAGGTATGAGCTACCCTGGCATTGAAATGGGCCAGGCCAAGTGCCGTAATACTTAACTACAAGTTAAGAACACGGTAATGGGCAAACTCTGTCATGATCCAAAGAGTAACAACTGAATTAGGACCCTGCAAAGGTTAGGAAAGACTAATCTGGCCTGAACACTGTAGTCTGGGATCTATAGTGAGATGTCCCCAGAAGTGCCACCCTACAAGCTTAAGGTATCTCTTACTGTGTCCATACAAAATAACTAATAATAAGAAGTAGAGTGCTAGACCTAATATTAAGAAGTTAGAGTAGAAGTAGAGTATTCTACCATAAGTGTGGGAAGGTTGGACTCCAACTGAATCTCACAAAGACAATGTTTATGAGAAATAGTCTCGTTCCATTGAGAGCGAATGGAACGATCATCTCCGAATGCAACAGTTATGTGTACCTCGGTTGAGAAGTCAACATGATGAATGACCTGGCACCTGAGTTGCGTAGGAAGAAGAGAGCAGCTTGGAACGCCTTCAAGAGCGTCGAGGAAATAGCTAAGAGGACGAAGAACCTCTGGCTCCGGGCACATCTCTTCAATTCCACTGTTCTTCCTGCATTAACAGACGCTGCCTCAGAGTCCTGGGCCCTATGCAAACAGGATGAGAACACTATTCGGGTCTCCCAAAGAGGAATCAAAAGAGCTATGCTTGGAGTATCACGCTTCACTCAAATGAAAGAAAGAATCCGGAGTTCTGACCTCTGTGGACGATCAAGAATCACGGACGCTGTCTCGTTTGCCAAGGTGTCGAAAATCAGATGGGCTGGACACGTAATGAGATTTGGAGATGACCACTGGACTGGAGCCATTACTGACTGGATTCCATGGGACATCAAAAGATTGCATGGCTGCCCATCTACGAGATGGTCAGATTGTCAAGACCCTGAATGATCAGTTTGAGGCTCTTCATATTCCTAGAATGAACAGATGCCATTGGACTACACTAGCACGTGACAGGGACAAATGGAGATGTTACTGGCGCCTGCTCAAGCAAATCGATGATTAACGGGAAGTCAAGTGATTAAGTGATCAATATTTACAATAGTTGAAGTAAAATACCATAATATTTTTTATTTTAGAATAATAATATTCATATAGCATACTATCACTGGATGGAATTAAGTTGTCTAGAAACTAGTAACTAAGGCGTAGGCTAATGCTTAACTAGATGTTCAGAATCTGAGCAGATAATAGGTTCTCTGTTATATCTCATTTCCTCAGTATTGAAAGTCTCAGTGTTTAGTCTGAGCAATTGAAGCCAGTCCAAGGAAATTAGGGCTAACATCACTGTCACTGTCCTCCCATTATTCATCGATTTGCTCGAGCGGACCCAGTAACATCTCCATTGGAGACTTTGTTGTTACTGTGTTTGGCATATTGAATACACCACTGATAACTTGCCAGGCTCTGCCGTGTGGGCGAGATACTCTCTATAGCTAGCCGGGCCCTCCGAGAGGGACGGAGGAATTGAACTCGAGTCGGCTATGTTGGCTGCGTGCAAGGCAAACACCCTACCACTGTGCTATCTGAAAAACTGAAAAAAACTGAAAAAAAGTCAAAACTGAAAAAAAGTAAAACAAAAGGAATCTAGTTGTCCTGTGCAAAAAGTCTGTTAAGTATAAGGACAATGATCCTTACCTTTTTCTCCCCTCAAAAGCCTCAGTTCAGTGGTGGTGGATAATGGGCACTGGTGGAGGGATGGGTACTTGATCTTTGTATAACTGAAACCCAAGCACAAAAATTTGTAAGTCTACAACTGTACTTCATGGTGTTTCACTAATAAAAATTTAAAAAAAAATAAAATTATGTGAATTAAAAAAAAAAGCCTAAGTTCTACTTTGTTTATACTTGCAGATAAGGCAGAATGTGCTTCCAGATCTAGCCCATAAGTGAATTTATTGTTCTTTCTGGAACTCACTGGTCTGAACTCTCCCTTTCTAAAAATATGCTTGCTTCTTCTCAACAAAAACCTCTTCTTGTGACTACACTGACAAAATGTTTACTTTGAAGACGTGATCCTGCCATCTTGCAACCTGGTGGGTAATTGCAAATTAAGCTCTTTCTCAAGCCTTCAATAAGGGGGTAAATAAACAAAAGGTCAATCATTTGTTTTTCCCCTAAATAATTTATTAATATCTTCCTAGTGCACAAATTTTTCCTTGTATTTTGTAAAAGGTTTTTTCAGTGAGACCACAGAAAGCATTGCTCTAAGACAGCATTCTTTCTCATGACTATGTTCTTTTTCCTTTTGATTTATTGTACAGCCAAGAAGTGGAATTGCTGAACCCAGTGGTGTTCAGGGCCTTCTCTTTGCTCTGTGCTCAAGGATCACTCCTGGAAGTGTTCTGGGAACAGCGCAGAATGTTGTGAAGAGGATAGAGATCAAATTGTGATGAGCAAACTCCTTAATCTTTGCCCCAATTTAATGAGTAAACAGTCTTATTAGGATATTAGCAGTCAGATTTCAAGCAGATTATTTGCTTTCACAGAAAGAAAAAGTTGATGTTTATAAACAGTAACATGCATTCACCTTCAGCTCCAGAACAATATTGCTTCATAACTGAAGTTGAATTAAGCAATCCAGGTTCTATGTTTTACCAATTTTATATTTACTGCTTCACAATTAGCAGCCTACTCTGTCATCCTCTGAGATCATAACTGTCTGCTTTATCCCATGGCCCTCATAGCTCTTCACATGGTTACATCAAATAATTTGTTCTCTTTTACATTTTAAAGAATATATTGACATAACTTCTATCTATTCATAAAGAGTACATTTCATTTTATATTTTAAGTAATTAAGTAGAAATTTTAGACTACATATTTTTCTTCTTCATATTCCAGTGGAATCAGAGTTTCAAGTTTAGGAACCTTGGGACTGGAGCAATAGCACAGTGGATAAGGTGCTTGCCTTGCATGCGACTTCCCTTGGTTCCAGATCCACGCATCCCATATGATACCTGCTATATCTCCAGGAAAGATTCCTAAGGGCAAAGCTAGGAGTAACCCTTGTTCATTGCCAGGTGTGGCCCCCAAACAAAAAAAAATAAAGCCTTAGGAATCGTATCATCATCCTTCAAAAAAACATGTGGTCAAGCTTTTTATTTTGATGTTGTTTCTTTCTCCATAAACTCATGTTCTCCCCAATAGAACATTATCCTAATATATTATACTTTATACTTGAAAGTATTATTAAATATGCTACATTTTTTTAGGGAAAAAAGCATGTGTCTCTATCGTTATGTCTTATATTGATCAGGGATTTAGTTTTTGTCTGCCTCTACCTACTGTAATGTAAACTTCATATGGATAAAAGACCTCTCTCTTTAGCTATTGTTGAATTCCAAGCACTTAAGATAGGGACAAATATAGGGCAACTTTTGACTAAATTTTAAATGAAAGGATAAAATTAAATACTTTTGGTTTAGATTGGATCATAATGACAATTTTTATTAACATGCAACTTTTAGAGGCTACATAAATATGTTAGAATCTTTCCCAGTACCAGTTTCCCTCCCATCACTCTCACTCCCCCCTCCAGCCTGCCTCTATGGCAGGTTCTTTTTGTCTCTGTATCTCTGTCTCTGTCTCTCTGTCTCTTTCTGTCTCTGTCTCTCTGTCTCTGTATCTCTCTGTTTCTCTGTCTGTGTCTCTCTCTGTCTCTCTGTTTCTCTCTCTCTCTTCCCCCCCCCCCTTCTCTCTCCTTTAGGCCACTGGAAATGTACACTGGTGAAGGGATAGGTACTGGAACTATCGATATGACTGAAACCAAATCATGAACAGCTTTGTAAGGGTCTGTCTCACAGTGATTCAATTTTTTAAAATCTTAAGAAAGAAAGAAAGAAAGAAAGAAAGAAAGAAAGAAAGAAAGAAAGAAAGAAAGAAAGAAAAAGAATAGTCCTACACACAAATACTGTACAATCACATCATTCATCTGTTAGTTTAAAGTAACAAAGGATCTTAAGACAGGGAAGATGAAATACCAAATAGTGACAAACCTCTGAGCCTGGATTACAGAACTGAGAATGCCAAGCTGAGAGTGCAGAGGAGGAACAGTGAGGGAATTAATAATAAGATGCAGACAAGTGACAGTGACACTAAGGACATTGGTCAAAGATTTAGGACATTTTGGTAATGGAGAGGTGATGTAACTGTGTACAAAAAAAACCACATGGTATTGATACTATTAAAAGCGTGTTACCCAAACTATAAAAATAAATGCATAAATAAATATATTAAAATCTTCAGTTTTTTTTCAGTTCTGAGGATCCAGCCCAGTGTATCACACACATAAGATGTGTACTGCACTCCAACTCAAAATGTTGGCGATTATTAAGATAAGATGCAAAATGTTAGAAATGTAATTTCTGTCAATCCATGTTTTCATTATACACGTTATAATGAAATTATAACAATTTATTCTGAGACAATGTTACTTGAGGCCAAAATGAAGTAGTATTCAGCATTAGTTCCATTTGTTTTGAAAAGATCTTATAGATGTAGCACTGCACTGTAGCACTGTCATCCCGTTGTTCACCGATTTGCTCAAGTGGGCACCAGTAACGTCTCCATCCATCCCTGTTGCATGCTGGTGTAGCTCAATGGTGTCTGCTCGCTCCAGGAACATGAAGTGAGACTTGTTGTTACTGTTTTTGGCATATTGAATACACCACAGGGATCTTGCCAGGTGCTGCTTTGTGAGCCTGTTACTCTCAGTAGCTTACCAGGCTCTCTCTTATAGATGTAAGTACTAAAAATAATTGCATAACAAAATACGAAAGCAGTTTGATAGCACTGATACGTGATTCTTTAAAGTTTGATTCTTGAAAACACCTACTGATCAAGATTTTTCATGTGCCCAGGGAACTCCAATTTAAGAGTCACTGTTCTAGATTCCATTTAATTTGTCTGTGAAAACCTTCCTCCCACTATTAAGAGTTGATTTAACTCAAAGTAATGCCCTAACTCAGTATTTCTCAACCTTTTTCCAACCTTTACCACCTCTTGAGACTTCATTTTTATCCTATTGCCCCCTCCACACCCACCACCACCACACACGCACACAGAGTCCTGCCAATTGGTTTTAATTCTTATACCACTTTTCCCTACTACTTAACTAACCCCTTTGAAATATCTTAGGGTCCCACAGGGGAGGCTAAACTGTACCAGTCTGAAATAGTCCACAGCAATGACATGCAATTGATTCCTGCTTTGCCAATGAACCATTACTGGAGTATTAAATAGTGACACTATCAAATGATGGCACAATTCCCCATCTTATGAGCCTGCATACTCATAGTCCAATCTTTAGATATTTATGTTAGTCAATGGGCTGGAGCGATAGCACAGCGGGTAGGGCCTTCGCCTTACACGTGGCCAACATGGCCGACCCGAGTTCGATTCCTCCGCCCCTCTCGGAGAGCCCGGCAAGCTACCGAGAGTATTCGATATGCCAGACACAGTAACAACAAAGTCTCCAATGGAGACGTTACTGGGCCCGCTCGAGCAAATCGACGATCAACGGGAGGGCCTTTACCTTTACCTTTTATGTTAGTCAATAAAATGTCTTTATGTTACTTGAGCCAAAATAGGATAGTTAGTTATAAGACCAAATAATCTTTTCTTTGATTCATATCAGCAACAGGAAAAGAATACTTAAGAGCCTCAAATAATGTCCCCTGAGGCACTTGCTTTTTTAAAAAAATTACAAAATAATATAAAAACTAATCAATTTTACTAATAGCACAGCTGGTAGGGCATTTGCCTTGCACATAGCCAACCCAGGTTTGATTCCTCCATCCCTCTTGGAGAGCCCTGCAAGCTACCAAGAGTATCCCACCTGCAATGCAGAGCCTGGCAAGCTCCCAGAGGTGCATTCGATATTCCAAAAGCAGTAACAACAAGTCTTACAATGGAGACATTACTGGTTCCTGCTTAAGCAAATCAATGAACAACAGGAGGACAGTGCTACAGTGCTATGACTATTTTAGAATGCCGGTTCTGTTAAAGTTGTCTTATCAAATTTTGTAGGATACACAAATTTGTTTCTTATTTCTATAGTGTTATTAATAATCTTCTGTGCTTGCCTAGAATTGTATTTAAGATTTTTTTTCAGTTTTTTGTTTAAAATATACACTCCTGAATGCAAGGATTTTTGACTGTCGAGGTAAGTCCAATAGGCTATATACTTTAGAATCATATACTGAATTAAACATTGTTCTGAGCATTTTGGTTGTCAATTCTTTTAGTTCTCTTAACAGTGCAATAAACTGTCTTGACAGTCATCTTAAAGTTGAGGAAACTGTGGCATAAAGAGGTTAATGGACCTAAAGTCACACGCATAAAAGTAACATAACCAGGGTACAACCCAGTCACCTCGGGGTCTGTGTTCATTTTTAATGACTGTCATATCATATGGCACCTAAAAGAAAACAAATTTAATGTATAGCTAGCTATACTAGAATTACAGAAAGGAATTTTTGAATCTTTATCTAGGAACAATCTAAGTAACTAAAAATAAAATCAAATGGGAGTGGAGTAAACTCAGTGTCAGAGTAGAAACAGAGCTGGGAGGTTGTGGCAGAAGAGGAGACAAGCGAGGTCATTAATTGGGTTTAGCAAAAAACTCACTTGGGAAGTCAAATCCTGGAACATTATTCCTGGGCTAGTCGGAATGTCTGCATCCTAAATACAATAGTGTTGTGGAGCTTGTGTTAGAGGAATAAGATGGGACTATAAGGGACTGGTAAAATGGTAAAGTAGAATGTTCACATCCACAAGCTCAGCAACGACTGATGTTTTTAGTCTAAAGGCATATTCTGCCTCTTCTAGGACAGTTCTGTAAATTGGCTGCTGAGAGAAACTCCAGCAGTTCTTCATAATCCTTCACTGTTCTTGAAGCTGTAGATTTATAGAGTGGACAATCTAACCACAAATTTCATCCATAAATGGAGATAAAAAAAATCAAGATTCACCAAACACTTAAGAATGCAGTGGAAAAGAGCCCATAACACTGAAGTAAACCAAATAATTTATTACTGAAATCTCAATATGCTACAAGGGAACATTTAATCCATAAAAATAAAAAGATAGCTACTGAAAACTAAGAATCTGTTTATGGAAATTAAATTTTAAGAGAGTCAGTACTGTTAGAGGAAGCAAGTCTGTCCACATGTAAACAAAATAATTTAAAGATACAAGAATTTTGTTATTTTCCTACTTTAATATCATTCCACATTTCCTTGCTAAAAGAGTAAAAAATATACCTTAAAGGAACTAGATAGAAAAGTAACATGGTACAAGATTCAGGGAAAGAAGACATATCATAAAAGAAAAAGAAATTAAAATATAAAATAAAAATTAAATGAGATGAAAGATGTATCTACATGTTTTGGAGTAGATCTTAGAGGAATTAAAGAAAAATAAAATATCATGATATAGAAAGATAAAGAATGAAGCTGTGGATTGAGATACCAAAATAGATTATAGGTAAAGACAGAGATAAACAGATAGAAAATTAGATCAACTTACAACAATAACAAGATACCTTGTCAGATATGAGTGACAAGAGCAGAATAAAAACATGTGCCGAATTTTAAAAGCCAGTATTGCTTCTACTACTCCACACAGGAAGTTCTATTTGTGGGGTTCTCTGTTAGTATTTCTTTCACATAAAGTTATTAGAAGACTGAAATTGGTTTGTAAGTGGGCAAAGGTACCATTTAAGAAAAAAATTCAACAAGAAGGATTAAAATAATTTGGATTCTGAGCAGACACATAATATGGAGGTTTATGTACTTGGCTTGCACGTGACCTACTCTGTCTCAATCAGTACGGTAAGCTCTGAGAACTGCAGAAAATCGCTTCCGCTCCCTATATTTAAAGTCAGGTGGGTTGGACTTTTCAAATTTTTCTTAATTTCTAAATGCTAAAATTTCCACATAAAGAATAAGAAAGCCCAGATTTAAGTTCCCTTTATTTTTAGTAGTTACTGGAAGAATAGAAGAAGAATAGAAAGAGCTATGCTTGGAATATCACGTTTCACTCAAATGAGAGAACGAATCCGGAGTTCCGACATCCGTCGACGATCAAGGATCAGGGACGCTGTCTCATTTGCCAAGGTGTCGAAAATCAGATGGGCTGGTCACGTAATGAGATTTAAAGACGACCGTTGGACTAGAGCTGTTACTGATTGGATTCCACGGGATGTCAAGAGACCGCGTGGCCGCCCACCTACCAGATGGTCAGACTTCTTTGTCAAGGTCATGAACGATCGGTTTGAGGCCCTCCATGTTCCCGGAGCGAAGAGATGCCATTGGGCTACACTAGCACGCGACAGGGACAAATGGAGACGTTACTGGCGCCCGCTCGAGCAAATTGACGACTAACGGGAAGTTAAGTGATTAAGTGATTAAGTGATTATTTTTAGTAATACTTCAAAATGAGTTTTACAATTAAAATATATGACTGTGATTTTTTGGGCTGGAGCAATAGCACAGCAGGTAGGGCGTTTGCCTTGCACACGGCTAACCCAATCGATCCCAGTTCAATTCTCCCACCCCTCTCGGAGAGCCCAACAAACTACTGAGAGTATCGTGCCCTCATGGCAAAGCCTGGCTAGCTACCCGTGACATATTCAATATGCCAAAAACAGTAACAACAAGTCTCACAATAGTGACGTTACTGGTGCCCACTTGAGCAAATCAATGAACAATGGGAGGACAGTGACAGTGACAGTGACTGTGAGTTTTCAAAGGAGAAGCGCAGGGGCACATGGGACTCCAACATTCAGTGGCCAAGAGCCACCTCCCCATCCTGGATGATGTTGACTGATGGACGAAGGGCTCGGGGAATGGAGAAACAGGGCCCTTAGGCTTGACAGTAGTCAGTTTATTTCTCTCTCCTCCCCAGCGTAGTCTGATCTCTCCCCTTACTGCACAATCGTAGTCATAGCTGTGGTCGTAGTTCCAGTCACCATAGTTTCATCATCCTAGTATCCTCATAGACCTCAAAGTCCTCTACTAGTCCTTATCTTTCTAGTCTAGTCCCCTCTTATCCCTTACAGCATAGTTATATAGAAATCACAAAGGGAGGGGGTACACATAGGTGGGGTTGAACATTGTCATAACAATAAACAGATGTAAAGTCACTCCTTCAGGGAAAGTTCTAGGAGATTAACTCAAGGACAAAAATCTCATCTGAAGATTCAGCACTCCAGATTGCTAGGAGATCCACTCAAGGGCAGGATTCCATCTAGGGTGTATTGCTTTCTCCTTTCCTCAGCTAGTAATCCATTTAAACAAACGTAGTAAACTTACTTCTTATAATATTTCCAGTCATTTTGTTTGAACACAGTAAGATATATATTAAACTTAGAGCTCGGCTCTTCCTTGGGATTTATTGCGAGAAAAGCAGTATAGAATTATTAGTGCTTGATGAAATTGGGTGTGCCTCAGGAGTACTGTTGTGGGAGTAGCTCTATAAACCTAAGCTCCCTGAGGGAGGAGCAAGGATAACCCAATGTTATCCAACATATGGCATTTATGACACTTTTTTTTTCTTTTTGGGTCACATCTGGCGATTCCTAGGCTTATGCACTCAGGAATTATTCCTGGCAGTGCTTGGGGCACCATATGGGATGCTGGGAATCGAACCGGATTGGCTGCATGCAAGACAAACACCCTACCTCCTACCTGCTGTGCTATCACTCCAGTCCCCATTTATGTCACTTTTAAACACAAATCTTTTTAAAAATTTTATTCTCTAAATATTAAAATTATTGACTATATCTCTGCAGATATTCTTTGTGTATATATAATTCAAATTTTTTTAGTGTTTTACATACATATGATATAAAGATAAATTTAACTTTCTTGTTAATTTATTACAATTTATTAGAGATAAATTTAATTTACTAACTTATGTGATTGATAGAAATAATAAATTTTTTAATCACAGGTATCAAAATTTAGTGCTTGATTATTTTCAAATGTATCTGAGGTTTAGCTATAGGCTTCCTTTGCTCTACAATGTCATTCCATTTAAGTGGCTATTATTAAGAAATTCAAGCAAAGCATTAGAGAAGCTTAGTGAAAGAAAATATCTCCTCATTGATGATTATTGAATAGTAAGAGCTCCATTTTCATTTTGCATGGTTGTATCTCTTTATGTATGTGTTTTCTGTAACATTTTAATAAAAGATGGATAAACAATAATTTCCTAGCTTTTGTATATTATTACTAAACATTTATCAGGAAGGTAAATATATGTGATTTTCAAAGTTTATTATTTTTTTGGCACCACACCTGTTAATGACCAAAGCTTACTTTTGGCTCTGAGCAAGGGGATTGTGTCTTCTGAATTGGGGGGGATCATATGAGGTGCTGGGGTTAGAATCTGGGTTAGCCACATGCCAGGCAAGTGATGTAACACCAGTACAATCTCTCTTGCTCTATTTACTAAGTTCTTGGTTGTCCCTAGAGTAGAGACATCTTGACCTTGGAAATAAAATCTTTAAAAGACCACAGGAACCTGTTAATGAAGTGGGAAGATCTCTACCAAACCTGTTGATGACATGGGAAGAGCACTAGGGTGGATCTCCTCCCTAACACTGCACAAGTGTGGGAGGAAAGAACATGCCCTTTGAGTCCCTGACCTGTACAGTAAACCTCAAACCAGATCTTTAGACACTGGACTGGAGACCTCCGTGGGTAAGGAGATAGGACTTGGGAATACTGGACAAGAGACCACAGCCTACAACAGAAAAAATAGAGAAACTAGCTTCATAAAATGTATGAAGTTCTGTGTGCTAATATTATGTGTAGCTCTCATGGATTCATGCATACTCAGGTCTAAATCCAGATTAGCTATATCAGAAACAGGAGGATCTTACTCTGAATTAAGTAGGGAAACACTAATGTTAGAAACTTTTACTCAGACAGAGGAGCACATTGTGAGTAAACTAGCAAACAATCTTCAATTTAGAACAACATATATAGTATATAAAACAAAGGATAGATATACAGAAACAATGAGCACCCTTTATAAATATGCAAATACTAAGCAACAGAATAAAAATAAGACTGAGGGGCTGGAGTGATAGCACAGCAGGTAGGGTGTTTGTCTTGCACGTGGCAAACCCGGGTAAGATTCCCAGCATGCCATATTGTTCCCTGAGCACTGCCAGAAGTAATTCTTGAGTGCATGAGCCAGGAGTAACCCCTGTGCATTGCCGGGTATAACCCCCCTCCAAATAAATAAATAAATAAATAAATAAATAAAATTTAAAAATAAAAATGAGACTGAAATATAGAACACTTAAAAGATGCTATAAAAAGGGAAATTCAGGCTTGGAAAATATACTTTAGATTAATAAAAACAATACCTATAGGTGGTGGCAATTTTGAAGTCAATAGGAACTGTAAATTACAGCATCCATTTTGAAAAGTAGTTGACAATTCCAAATGAAGTTGAAATTCCATCAGTTACATATGTGCTATAAGACATGTATGAAACTATTTACAACATCATTACATTAATATAAAATGAAATAAAATATTGCAGAGTAAATGGTGGGAAAAATGAAATAGATACAGCTAGCAGTCTAAAGGAATGAACTGCAGTTACCTTTATCACTTAATGAAACCTTAAATACAATACTAAGCGAGGAAAGGAGATTACTGATTAATACATACAGTATCCTACTTGTGTAGCAAATATGGACTAGAAGCTGAGTGTGGGGATTCCTATGTAGTGTGTGAAGTTAGTATACAAATCTCCCGATGTTTATGCTGATAGTTTCTTTATTTTACGGTGCAATTATATTGTTGGCTGTAGTCTCTGATTTTTCTCTTTCCAGTGTGTGATTCCACATGGTTTGTCCAAAGCTCTCCTCTGGGTTTGTGGTCTGCTGTTCAGTATAAGGCTTATTGCCTTCTGCTCTTGGTTCTTTTCCCGGTTCTTTGTTTTCCTGCTACTGGTAAGAGACCTACTGCTTTCCTGGGCACAGGCGAGGGGTGAAAAAAAGGCTGTCATGCATCAGAGTTCAGTATAGGGTCAAAAAGGAAGTTACCTGTTCCATACTCCTTTTCTTTAGCATTTGCTATCTCTGTCTCCTGGTATTTCCAGAATCTATTTGACTGGCGACACCTCGTGCAGATGAGAATGTCCAGTTTATTTTATTTTATTATTTTTTTTTTGATTTTTGGGTCACACCTGGCGATGCTCAGGGGTTACCTGGCTCATGCACTCAGGAATCACTCCTGGCGGTGCTCGGGAGAACCATATGGGATGCTGGGAATCGAACCTGTGTCGGCCATGTTGGCTGCGTGCAAGGCAAACGCCCTACCGGCTGTGCTATTGCTCCAGCCCTGAATGTCCAGTTTATTTTAACTAGATAACTTAGTGCTGTTTTCCTCCACCCTCCACTACCACCCTGTTTATGCAAAGCTGAAAACATGGCAAGCAATCTGGATACTGTGCTTTTGTAATGTAGATATATTATTCCTAAGAATGGTGACCAATTCAAACTGAGGGAAGGCAGAGCTGAGAAAGGAACCTCCATAAATGTAAGAATGTCAATCATTTTATAAAAAGATGTTTCTTTCGAAAATTAAGGTTAAAGTCAATATAGTAAACTTCTAGAAACTGGGTTTATTTTTAGTTCCAGATGCTAATAATATTGCTAAATTGAAATATTTCCTGATAATTAAACCAAATGCATTTGAAACGTAAGAACCTGGAGATTATTTTTTTTGAAAAATGGTTTTAGGTAAGGACTATATACAGAATAGAACAAATTTAAAGATTTAACTTTCTGCTGTAAAACTTGGGGATCCTCTTTTTAAGAAACCATGTCTTTATCTTAACCTCAATCTTCTGGATAGATTAGACCTGTTTGCCTTGACTTTCTGAATTTTTCCAAATGGGACCTTCCAGCAATAACAATTCAGGGGTCTTATGGTAGCAGACTATTTAGACAATATGAAACCGAGAAGTTGGAAGAAAAACCTTCTTGGAATTCAAATCGAAGTTTGGACATACATTAAAGAATAAACAAACCATTCATATACATTTCAAATAATTGGGAGGAAAAATTTGCATTGCCTTTTTTAGCTTTTTCTGCAGAAGATTTTTGAAAGACCTCTTTATAGTCTCCTTTGAGCATTTTGTTTTCTTCTTTTCTGGGCATGGTTAACAAATTAAAGAGCCTATTTCCTCTCCACAGCTGTGCGTCATTGCCTCAGGGACTATTATGGGAACACATTCTAAAGGAGTTCAGTTGGCTGACTAGCAGCAAGAACTCTCAACATAAACAAGCCAGCAGCCTCCCTGAGGATTAGGCAGATGTCTGGGCTTTTTCCTGCAAGGCTACAGTAATTGTCCTGCAGGAGGCTCCTGGTATATTCCCTGATAGCAGATCTCTGACCCATAAAGTCAGTCTATGGCCTTGAAGATACTGTATGCGAGTTAGATCTCAAGTAAATTGCAGATTGTGCTTCCCTACCCAGACCTTATGGCTAGAACATCTAGGAGGCTGTCTAGAAATCTCTATCAGGGTATTTGTCAACTTTTACTACTTTGGTGAAAATGAAACCGATATGAGTGCTTTTTGGAAAAATGCTATGTTCTGGTAGAGGAAAATTTGTAGTTTTATATCTCTGAATTTTTACGCAGCTGAAGTGGGCACATGTTATCAAAGATTCATTGGAGAAATGGTAATTGTGTAAGTATTGTTTCCAGCTTATGCAAACTAGGGTGAAGGTTTGGGCACCTCCACCCAGTGTGGTGTCACTGTCAGAGAGAGTGAGATGTGCCACACCCACCACTGCTCACAGTGACAACAAAGCAAGACATTGGAAGAATTAAGTCAACAATGAGATCACAAAGCTGTTAACCACGCAACAACCATCAAAGTTAAACATGCTGGATTTAGTCTTCTTTGACAATGCCTCAGCAAAGGACTCTTACCTGCACCGGAAGCACCAAACTGGGACAATTTTGAAACATCCCCCCAGGATCTCTGAGTGTGGACCTATAGGTATAGGGCCTTTATCTACTTGTATAGGTCCTCAGATCCTAGAATTAAATAGCTATCAGGTTGGCCAAGAATGGCTAGAAGGGGTCATGCCTCTGGGCCTCCTTAGTACTGTCAATTCCCCCCTACTCCTGCCCCAAGTTCCCCACCCACCTACCCCTGCCCCAAGGAAACACATATAAAATTAGCTTTGCTAAAGAACCCTCTGGACACTCCACACTGGGCCTAACCACATCCCAGCTTGTGGTGAGTAATTCCTTGCTGTTCCTGGGTACTTCATTCTGGGTGGAGGGCACAGTTAGGTGGCTCATCCTAGGTCCTAGCTGCTGACCAGGCTTATGTAACTGTTATGTATTCACAAGATAGCATGAGCCCAGGGCTGGGAAAATAAGGGAGACAAGTGAGTCCCCAGGCCCTGGGCCAGCTTTGCTCACTCCCTTGCATAATGTCAGATTGACCAGAACTTGTGGCGGTAGCTGGAATCAAGGCCTGCCAGACATACCTGTGGTCCACACTTCTAGGCTGGCCAAATTGGGGAGCTTTGTGCTTGGCACAGAGAGAGACTCCACACTGGGTGTGCAACATTTTTGTTGCTGCTTTCTTCTTTTTGCGGGGAGGGGGGCACAGCTGGCAGTGCTCATGACTAATTCCATGGGATCACTCCTGGTGGAATTAAGGGCATCATATGGGGTTTTGCGGTATACAAGACAATCAACTTACCCACTGCACTATAGCTCTGATCCTGGGTGTGCAACTTTTGTCTTTACAGTGCATTCCATTCTGGGCTCACCCATATCCTAATCTAGGGTGTGAAATTCCTTTCATTTACCTTAGGGGGATCTCCTTATTGCTAGTGTGGGTCTTTCCAGGTAGGTCCTCAGTACTGACAAGAAGAAAGGAGTGAGGCACATGAGATGAAAATGTAAAGCAGGCAAGAGTTTATTTGAGAGCAAAAAGTCCAGAGTGGAGTGGGCCAAGCAGAGTGGCTCGAAGCTCCAAGTATATAATTCAAGGCCATTTTATTGGAGAGGTTGAAGGTGAGGGTTGAGGGCTGTTTTAGGATGGGGAGTTGAGGGGCTGGACGTTTGGTCAGTCTAATTGGTGTGTGCTGGTTATGTGAGAGAACTCTTATGGGCTATTTGTTGGTCTTAGTTTCTATTTTTTTTTGACACTATTCACAGCATGGGCTGTCTGAGAGAAATGTGTTAGCTAAAGCTTGGTGGACTGAAAAATCCTAGTTTTGATGTTTGTTGGTCTTTGACAAGGTTGGTCAAGGGTTGGTCAAGGTTCATTGACCTTGTTCCCTATCTAACCTGCCTGTGTATCCTCTTTCCTCCTATATTTCCTACATATAACTATATATCTTCAAAACAAAAAGCTGGGGCTGGTAAGATAGTACAGGGAGTAAGAAATTCGCCTTTCACATTATCAGACCACAGTTCCATCCCTTGTGCAATTCCTGGAGTTACCACTGAGTACAGAGTTAGGAGTAAGTTCTGAGCACCTTACCACTGGCCTCCAAAATACAGTACCACTCCCTCACTAGCTCCAAAAAAAATGAAGAAAAAAATATTCTGGTTCAGTTTAGTCTTAAAGTAGCTAACTAGTTTTTTTTTATGTTGTAGGTGGAAAGGTAGAGTGGATGAACTGGTTAATTAATTGGTCATTTTAAATCTTGCCCACCAGAAAGGTAACCAGTCAAAAGAGATCATGGGATGACTTGAGTGGGAGGTAACAAAAAGTAAAAGGAAACCCCTGGTTAGGCAGCTCTCTCTTTGCCCCTCTACCTATGCCCAGATGTATAGGCAGGACAGCAGCAAGTTCACCAAGTGCACGTGACCAGAAATTAAGGAAAGCAGAGGGGACAAGTAGCTGCTGAGCTTGTATCAAGCCCCAACTAGTGGATATAGGCTAGAGGTTTCCAGTTGCAGATTCCAGGTCAGAAATGGTGAAGGGACAATACTTGGCCTTTTACACTAGAGGTAAGCAGATAGCAGGAGATGGGATTATGATGTCTTAATCTGGACCAGGCATTAAGAAACAGGGCAGGTGATATAGTACACGGGTATGAGAGGCCAGAGCATTGTAGAGGGATCCAGATTCATCTTCTTAACTTTAGTAAACGTGAGCTTCTTAAACATCTGAGTCTTGCATATAAATCTAGGTACAATCCTCAAGAACCCACAAGCTCAGGACTAAATCTTCTTTTACTCTAAGAGTTTGACTTCCAATATTTTTTTGTTTATTTATTTGTGATTGCTTGACTATTAGCAAATAGATTTGAACATTTGTTACTATTAGAAAATAAGATTTGAACAAGTGACATTTTGGAAGATGGGACAGGGGACAAAAATAGTTTCTTTGCACTATGAAATATCTATCTCTTTTGAAGACAATGGGAATAATATGAAAACTTCAATTGGAGATATTTCCTTCTTAGAACTTGATTGTGCATAAAAGCAGTCAAATGATCTTATAACTGATGTTGGAAAATAAAAGGGTGTTGGTGTTGTTCAATGGCTTTGTAATATGGTCTTGTCAAACAGAGACCACTAAGAGACCACTAATCCCTTAGAAAGCAGCTTTCAGACTTGGCGAAATTTTTATTATCAATAAGAACTGTAGCAGAGACTGATCAATAGACTGGGGGAATGGTTAATAGACATAGCTGACAGTGATTTAGAAATATTTTCTTTATATACTTATTTTTATAGCAATAGCACAGCAGGTAGGGCGTTCGCCTTACAAGCGGCCAACATGGCCAACCTGAGTTCGATTCCTCAGCCCCTCTCGGAGAGCCCGGCAAGCTACCGAGAGTATTCGATATGCCAGACACAGTAACAACAGTCTCCAATGGAGATGTTACTGGGCCCGCTCGAGCAAATCGACGATCAACGGGAGGGCCTTTACCTTTACCTTTACCTTAGACTCACACCAAAATTTGGAAGAAGACAGAAAGCATTATCATATATCAATTCTCCCACAAATGTGTAACATCATCCAGTACTAGCAACACTCACTGGAGTGGTACATTAATTAAAACTGATGAGCCTACATTGAAATAGCATAATCACCAGAAGGCCATAATTTATGTTTTGGTTCATTCTTTATGTTGTATATTCTGTAGGGCTGGAGCGATAGCACAGCGGGTAGGGCGTCTGCCTTGCACGCAGCCAACATGGCCGACCCGAGTTCGATTCCTCCGCCCCTCTCGGAGAGCCCGGCAAGCTACCGAGAGTATTCGATATGCCAGACACAGTAACAACAAAGTCTCCAATGGAGACGTTACTGGGCCCGCTCGAGCAAATCGACGATCAACGGGAGGGCCTTTACCTTACCTTTATTCTGTAGAGCTAGATATATTTGTAATGACATGTACTATGGATGCTCACTGCCTTAAAATTCCTTTGTATTCCTTTCTCTACTTCACCAATCCTGGTAACCACTTTTTGTTTTAATATTTCACAGTTTTTCTCTTAATTTTCATTGTCTTGCTATTACTACAATTTCATATAGTTGGAGTCACAAGTATAATCCTTTTCAGATTAATTTCATTTAATAATGTGCATTTAGTTTGTGTATTTCTTTTCATGGTTAAAAAGCATGAAGATTTTATTACTAGCTCTTTGTACAACATCACCATTTGTGTGTTCTCTCACTAAAGGATACCTTAGTTGCTTCCAAGTTTGAGCAATTATGAGTAAAACTTCTCCAGACTTCTCTGTTCAGGCAAAAATTTTCAACTGTTGAGTCAGTACCAAAGATCATAATTACTCAATGGCTGGACTGTATGGTAAGGGTATGCTTACTTTTATAAGAAAGTGCTAATGCCTGTTTCCCAATGACTACCATTTTGCATTATCACCAACAATGAATGTGAGAGTATCTGTTACTCTGAACCCTCACCATCATTTGGTGTTATTAGATATTGATTTTGACCATTCTACTGGGCTTATAATGACATCAATTTGTTTCAATTTGCATTTCTCTGATGACATATGAACCTATTCCTGGCATTACAGGCCCACTTTATCTTCTGTGGTGAGGTGTCTGTTAGTGTATTTGATATATTTTACATCATAGTTATTTATTTGTTTATTTTTTTGTTTGTCTTTTGGGGGCCGCACATGGTGATGCTCAGGGGTTACTTATGGCTTTCCTCTCAGAAATCATTCCTGGAAGGCTCTGTGGACCATACAGGATGCCAGGAATTGAACCTGGGTCAGTCACACAAAAAGCAAGTACTGTCTTGATTGTGCTATGGCTCTGGACCATTTCATAGTTGTATTTATGTTGGAGAAATAATGTTTTAATTTTTAACTAAAAACAACCAATGCTTTCTTTTATGGTTCATGTCTAAAAATTGCCATATTTGTCCACTCTAATCTAGGTTTTTCCCTTATGTTATCTCCTGAAAGTTTTATAGTTTTATGATTATGTTTTTCCATATAATCCATTTTGGCTTAATTTTTTTAAGGAGCGATAGCACAGCGGTAGGGCGTTTGCCTTACACGCAGCCAACATGGCCGACCCGAGTTCGATTCCTCCGCCCCTCTCGGAGAGCCCGGCAAGCTACCGAGAGTATCTCGCCCGCACGGCAGAGCCTGGCAAGCTCCCCGTGACGTATTCTATATGCCAGACACAGTAACAACAAAGTCTCCAATGGAGACGTTACTGGGCCCGCTCGAGAAAATCGATGATCAACGGGAGGGCCTAATAATAAAAAAAAAATTTTTAAGAGTATAAGGTCTGTGTTTAAATTCCTTTTTAAAAAAACTGTGGCTATACACTTGTTCCAGAAACAATTATTGAGAAGATTATCTTACTCAAGTTATTTTTTTTTACATTTGCTCTTTTTAAAAGATCAATTTATTACACTTATGTGTATTTATTTCTGAGCTTTCTATTTTGTTCTATTGATTTTTTTCTTTTACAAGTCCTTAAGTACTTTACTATCATTTTACATTATTTTGAAGTCAGGTAGCTGTGGAGAACAAGTTACGACTCATTTGGGGTTCAGAGAGTTAGTTTCTGGGTTAACACACTTGCTTTGCATGCAACCAACCCCAGTTCTTCCCCAACACCTCATAGGTTCTCTAAGCACTGCCAAAAGTGAGCCCTGCATATAGAGCACAGAAGCCCTGAACACTACCAGATGTGGCAGAAAGACAGAAAATAAAAATGAAAAGAAAGCAAAATATAATGAATACACATATTCATTTTGCTCTTTAAATTTTTCTTTCAACATTTATGTATATTTCAAATTTTCCATTGTAAAACTATGAATAAAAATAAATACTGAATTAGAGTTTCTATGCAGGCTAGAATTATACGTATTTTTCAATACTACAATTCAAAAGTTGTTAAAAATATCTCATTTATGCTTGAATCTGAAGTGTACTGTTGGATAGAATATGGTTTCATGAGACCTATAAGAGGAGCAGTTCACAATGTCTTTTTTTAAAAACAAGGCATGACAGAACAGTACGTTAAGAATACTGTCTGTCGAGTGTATTGAAATACTTTATGTGCCTATGATGATTTAAATTATTTTATCAGTCTGAGATTGTGAATGGAGTGATAGCACAGCGGTAGGGCGTTTGCCTTGCACGCAGCCAACATGGCCGACCCGAGTTCGATTCCTCCGCCCCTTTCCGAGAGCCCGGCAAGCTACCGAGAGTATCTCGCCCACATGGCAGAGCCTGGCAAGCTACCCGTGATGTATTTGATAAGCCAAACATGGTAACAACAAAGTCTCCAATGGAGACGTTACTGGGCCCGCTTGAGCAAATCGATGAATAACGGGAGGACAGTGACAGTGAGATTGGGAATAATGATAACCTGATTCTTGAAGAGATTGCTGAATGGCTTCCCCCAAACTACTGGTAACCTCCACTGTTGCTGGGCCCAAGCAGTACCATATCATGGAGCCTAAACTGAATTCGCAGGCCAGGCCAAATATTTCTGGAGTGGTCCTAGGTCCCTTGAGCACTGATGGGAGGCCCCAAATCAATAAATAGCAAAGAGTTCTCTCAAAAACGTCTTATGTGAAAACTTTATTTTCAAAACTTCTGCACAAATCAATTCAATAAAACTTTTCTTCTGCTTTTTTTGTTTGTTTGAGGGCACACTCAACTCTGCTAGAACTTACTCCTGACTTTGTGCTCAGGCATCACTCCTGGCATACTTTGGAGCCATACACATTTCTGGGAGTATACTCAGGTCTGTCACATGAAAGTCAAGAACCCACTGTACTGTCTCTCTTCAATCGCAATAAACTTTTATCTAGAACATCATTATGTAAGATATCATGTTTTATGTAGAAGGTAAAACAAATCTTTGGGGCAAAGTTAAGTTTATAAATTACATAAGAACGTTACTCTCTATAGATAACTATTGATACATTTTTAGGGTTCCTGAGCTCTTACGTTATTAGGGATTTTATTTTTATTCTCTATTATTGTTGTGAAGCAAAATTATTAGAAGAGGTTCAATAAATAGTGATAGAGAAATTGGCAGTTTTGTACTGGAAATGGTAGAATAATATACATTTTGAAGAGGTATAAAACTGTACCTTTAAATATATACAGTCCTATAAAACCAGTTGCTACATCTATTTGGAAAAAAAGGAAAAGAAAATAAACTTGCAGGTATTACATCCTAACTATAATGGGATCATTAGTTACTTGAATCAGCCACCTGAAATATTTGGTGTCATACTGTTTTGGCTGTGATACTTTCCATAATATTGCTCCTGGCTTGGTCAGTGTAGCTAGTTCTTCTATTAAATGGCTTATCTTAGGGGCTGGAGAGATTGTACAGTGGATAGGACACTTGCCTGGCACACAGGCTACCAGTGTTTGATCTGAGCATCACACGTGGTCCCCTGAGCAGTGTGAAAAGTGATACTTGAGCATAGAACTGGGATTGAGCCCTGAGCATTGCTGAGTGTAGTCCAAATATCAAAATAAATAACTAAATAATTTCCATACACAAAAGTAGACCTAATGAATGTTGAATATACATTACTATTGTTTGCTTGGATGTTCACTGCTTTTATGGGTGTGTTTTTGTGGGTGTGCTACTACTATCTTAGGTAGAAGTCCATCCCAGTTAAGATAGAATTATAATCAATAATTTGGAAAATTGCCTTCTGTTTTCCAAAGATTTTAAATTTATGATCAAATTTTATATTAAAATATCACTGCCATATCCACTTTTTCTTTTATTATATAAAATTTGATATGTAAGATAAAAATTACCTTTGAATTATTAAATAGGGTAAAATCCCAAAACCCAAGGATGAGGTTATAACTTGGTCTAGTCATGGGATTTCATGCCTCCAACCCACACACACGACAAAATGTTATTAGTATACAGTTTGTACTGTATTCTGGTACATTTCTCTGTGTCATGTCCTAAAAATGTGCTTTTTCCTTACTTGGATAAGTCATGAAAGTCACAAATGGCCAAAGCTATTTTGTGTCCAATTTCCACTGTGTGGCTGTAGAATTTGGGGGAATATTTGGTCAGTGCCAAGTATGGGCAGAAGTTTACTCACTGTAGGTTCTTCAACAGAGGGTTTGGTGTTTGAAATCTTTCTCTTGAGAATTTTATTCTTACATTCAACACGTCTATTTTTTATTTTTACAAGTCCAAGTAACAATTTAGTCTACCTAGTCTAAGCACACATTTTTTAATGGCTTTAATGGTCCTATTTTGTGCAGACTTGTAATGAAACCACAAAGAGTTATGTTAAAAATAGACTGTTCTCGACCAGAGATATAGTACAGCAGATGAGGCACTAGTTTTGATGCTGCTTAACCAGACTCAATCTCATACCCATAGAGTCCCCTGAGTCCTTCGAGAAGATATATCTGAATCTAGGGCAAAGAGTAAGCCCTGACTAGTGCTGAATATACTCCAAAAGCCACACACAGTAAATACATACAAATAAAATGTTCAATGTAAAGACAGGTATCTAGGTGTTCAGAATAGTATCAAGTGGTCAAAAGTGTGACCTCTTTCGTTCTATCACAAAGTAACTCATCTGCTTAAGAAGTCAGCATCAAATACCAGTTTTTCTACTTTGCATTCCATGTAATTCATCAAAATTTGAATCCTAAGTATATACACATACACAAAATAAACTCTTTTTTAAAAGCCATGCCAGTACAAAATTCAATTAGAAAGTCTAAGTCTGCCATCAGGCAATTCCATTAATCAGTCTCATTACTAGAAAACTGGTAGTATCTTTACATGTCTTAAACTTTCTAAAACCATAAATTATTTTGAAAAACTTTAAAGGCATATAAAGAACTGTCAGGAAATAAGCTCTATATGCATGTGATAAAACACTCCTTAACTTTCTCAGGAGCCGTTATGAAAGGGAATCCTAGATGCAGACTGTGTCAGACTGGAATTTTTTTTCTTTGAATACCTTACTGTGCCAGGGGATGGCCATGGTGGCCAACTGCTGAGTCAAGTCTGACTCATACAAAGAAAGACAATTTCTCCAATACCAGTAACAAATGCCTTTTACTAGGATAAAGATGCCCATTGAACATAAAAATCTCATAAGTGGGAATAAATTTTAGAAACGCAGTTACTTTGCGTTCAACATTCTTTCCCCCCTCAGAAAACAGATAGACATATTCCTTTAGAGAAACATTACCTTTCTCTTTTCAAATTACTAATCTTTTTTAATAAAATTCTCAAATTTTGACAATGCATTTTTTGTTAGGGTCTGTGTGTTGGATTCCCTGCTGGCTCTTTCAGAAGCACCTGGGTGGTGTCACCGGGTTGGGTTGAGTAAAGCTCCAGGGATTCTCCTTGAGGTGAGAGGGCTTTCGAGACAGGGCTTCAGAGATGGGTGGATAGCACCAAAAGGTCAGGGTCACCTCACCCATTATTAGTAATTGCTGTGGTTCAGTTAACAGAATCTGCTGAGTCATTGCCCCACTACTATGAGTAGCTCCACTTGACTCTCTGTGGACTCTTCTGTCTCACAAAGCTTATGTTAATTGCATTACTGGTTGCCTTTGTGTCCTCCTTTGCAAGTGCTTTGAGACAGGCTGACTCACCAGACACTCAAAATTCTCCATGCTTATGTTAAACTCCTTTGTGCTATACTTCCCTTGCATTGTTTCTCATTCTATCCTTGTCCCTCACTGGTTCAGCAGTGCCTCTTTCCCTGTATTAGGCCTGTTTATTTTCAATAAAAATGTTGTGGGCTATCAGCCTGTGACAGATTCCTTCATCCATCAGCAAGGGGGAATGATTATGGGTTCTGAATGCACCAGGGGACAGGCACACCACAGGTTGGTTGCATGTATGGAAGAATAACCTATCGTTCTGGGTTCTTTTTAGACTGGTTGAATAAAAATATGTGTAGGAATAAAAAGAACAAATTTCATTATACTTTTGGAGAATTTCATTTCTGTGAATTCTAATAAAAGTAGCACTGTACCATAGCACTGTCCTCCTGTTGTTCATCAATTTGCTCATTGTGAGACTCCATTGTGAGACTAGTTGTTACTGTTTTTGGCATATTGAAAACACCACGGGGAGCTTTCCAGGCTCTCCGAGAGGGACGGAGGAATCAAACCTGGGTTGGCTGTGTGCAAGGCAAACGCCCTACCGGCTGTGCTATTGCTCCTGCCCCTAATATAAGTAAATAGGAAAAATGAGGGTTTATATGCAGATGTAGGAATGTTATGGATGACTGAAGCATCTAGGAGAGGTCTCACATTATAGGTATGAGGGATAATTTTATAGGACAAAATCTTACCTATAAAAATTTGTCCTGACTTAGAATTAAATTCTATGAGTTGGTTGAAAAGAGTCTGCTCTGTATACCTTCCATTATCAAATCTGACCCAAATAGATGCCCACACTTAAATTTCAGAGAAATGTGATTAAGGTCACCCATTATTTTTAATTTAGGCAGTGCCTCTTTCATAGACAAATCTTTACCTGTTTTGTTTGAATGTCTGCTTTTATTGATTATATAAGTCGCTTTCTATCGTCCCTACTTTTGCATCAGTGGGGTGCCATTCCCTCTTGGGGAGGTCACTTTTCCTCAGTCAGAATCATTAAAATATAAGTGCATATAAGTAACTCAAGCTGCAGGGATAATTTCAATATCAATACATATATCAGTTGCTTAGTTAACAATGTCTTATTCAAAGTTCAGATCTATGAAGTCATAGACTGACAGATATGTTGCATAGAAACTATCAGATCTTAAATTAATGGTAGTTTAATTGACCTATAATATTTGGCCAAAATACACTACACACACAAAACAAACAAACAAATAAACAAAAGCATCAGGGTGAAAGAGGAAGCCTCGGTTTACCCTTGCCAGCTGCTGAGATCATTCCCTTTTCTGGTGGACCCACCGTATTTTTTTCTGATAAACGGGTAGTTAACAATTGTTCATCATAAAATTCTGCTCCAGAGTGTAGGCTCACAGAGAAACTAATACAGTGGACAATACCTGAAGCAGACTGCAGAGAGACTCAAACCAGCAAGACCACCCTATAGATTCCTTGCGTTCTCTGTAATACCGTCAGATGATAAGAAATGCAAAAGGCCTATACACATTCTTACTTTTAACTTAGTCCTATACTAAGTTGCTCCTCAGTTGGGGAGCTCCTTTTCTCTTCTCTTCTACTTTCCAATAAACTTTTCTACTTTCCAACTCTGAATCTGAGCATCTTTATTATTCGAAAATTCTTGAAAACATTGAAGAACCTGGGTATGCTGAATGAATACAGAGACCCTCCACCATCACTTCTGCCTCACCTGCATCAAAAGAAAATACTTAGGAGCTTATAACTTGGACTCAGATGAGAGTCTTAGAATGTATCTTCAACAATACTCGGTCTCCCACGTACCACTGAAAACAAGCCTAAAGCATGAAGCCAGAATAATCTTAAGCACCCATGAGTAGGACCATGACCATAGAAGCAAACAACAAAAATCAAACATAAAATAATATGAGGGTACAGTTCAAGAGATGGTGCACAAGCCCCCTGCTTGAAGACCTGAAGATGAACCCGGCACCTCAAGAACCACCCCAATCCCAGTAGGTATAGATGGTGCCCAGTGCTGCCAGGTCAGACTAAGGAGCAATCAGGCCTATGACCGCTTGGAGTGGCCTAACAACCCTGAGCCCTGCTGGGAGCTTCCTTCATTTTCCAATGATTTGTGACCAAGGAAACTCTAAAAGTCCTTCATGGTCCTTAATGTTGATATTCTTGACTCTATCAAGTATTCTAATATGAATAGACTCTGTTTTCTTTCGAAGAAAGAGAATCTGTATGGAGCATGCAAAACTTCCCCTGACAGAGAATTTCTAATATGCAGGTCTTCAGTATCAAGCAGTCTCTGCAGACTCTGGAAAGCTGGTTTCAGATAAGAACTCTTAAACTTACTGAGTAAATACAGCTGTATTGAGAGAGATACAGAATGTGAATAAAAAGTCTAACAGACTATGAGTAAGAAAATGCTTATTCAAGGTATACCAACATGGTGGAACTTCTATAATATTTTAGAAGAATGTAGCATAACTGGTAGTCTCCTTAGGGGTCATAGATTATCTGTCAAAAAAGAAATATTTTATGATATATATATATACCATATATCTCATCATCATGTATTTATAGATCAAATTCATTTTACTTCAATATTTTAAAGATTATGTAATAAGTATTTACTATTTAGAGCCAAAATTCTACTTCCCATTTCAACAACTATAACATGATAGAAAAGCATTTATTCATTAAAAATTATTTTGTTATTACATAGTCACTAATAAATGTTTTTCTATCATGCAATAGGTGTTGAAGTGGGAAGTAGAATTTTGGCTCTAAATAGTAAATACTTATTACATAATCTTTAAAATATTGAAGTAAAATGGATTTGATCTATGAATATATGGTGATGAGATATATGGGTATATATGTGACAGATATTAATAAATATGAGGGTATAACAATATATAGGTTAAGACTATGATCCTATAGTGAATATATATCTGCAAATGGCACATTTTAAAATGTGATATAGACTATGGAAGGAAAAATCAGAAAACCTCTTTGGTTATCAAAGATAAGGATTTAACTGTAAGCTTAGAAATCTGAGAAGGCTGCTTGAAGATAGTGACATATTAATTAATTAATTATGACATATAAATTAATGGAACATATTACTGAAGAGACCCTAATACTGCAGGAACCCAAGCAGACCATACAATTGTGGTTAGGTGGACGGTTTGGGTAATCCAGTCACTTCATATACCAATTGTTACCTAGAGCTCTGATGGACAAATGAGTATTACAGCAGGAACTGTCAGCTTCGTAGAAGCTCAGAGTCACTTGTTTTCTTCATTATAAATCTTGTTTTATAATCCAGGCAGTTTGATTCATATCAGGCTGAAATTTAAGGCCATTTTGCCCTCAGTAATTAAATTGTGAAACGATGTAGAGAGGCCAACACCAAATAGACTGTTATATTCGCCGGGATTATTTCTTTTTTTTTAAAAAAAATTTTATTAGTTCGTCTTACAAGCGGCCAACATGGCCGACCCGAGTTCGATTCCTCCGCCCCTCTCGGAGAGCCCGGTAAGCTACCGAGAGTATTCGATATGCCAGACACAGTAACAACAAAGTCTCCAATGGAGACGTTACTGGGCCCGCTCGAGCAAATCGACGATCAACAGGAGGGCCTTTACCTTTTTATTAGTGAAACACCATGAGGTACAGTGGTAGACTTACAAATTTTTGTGCTTGGATTTCAATTATACAATGATCAAATATTCACCCCTCCACCAGTGCCCATTTCTCATCACCACGGGTCCCAGTATCCCTTCCATCCCCCCATCCCCCCATCCCACCCTGCCTCTGTGGCAGGGCATTCCCTTTTGTTCTCTCTCTTCTTTTGGGTGTTGTGGTTTGCAAAAGAGGCATTGAATGGCAATCATGTTTGGTCTATAGTGGACTTTCAGCATGCTTCTCCCATTCTGGGAGAATCCTCCCAACATCCTTTATTTGGTGCTCCCATCTCTATCTGAGCTGCCTTTTCCCCTAGCATGTGTGGCTGACCTCCAAGCCATGGAGCAAACCTCCTGGTACTAATGTTAGCCACTCTTGGGTGTTAGTCTCCTATTTTGTTACTTTATGTTCCCCAGATGAATGCAATCTTTCTATGTCTATCCCTCTCTTTCTGAATCATTTCACTTAACATGATACTTTCCATGTAGTACCACTTGTATGTAAATTTCATGACTTCATCTTTTCTAACAGCTACATAGTACTCCATTGTGTGCCTTGGCAACCACTGAGTGTTAAGTAAAAGGTAAAGGTAAAGGCCCTCCCGTTGATCGTCGATTTGCTCGAGCGGGCCCAGTAACGTCTCCATTGGAGACTTTGTTGTTACTGTGTCTGGCATATCGAATACTCTCGGTAGCTTGCCGGGCTCTCCGAGAGGGGCGGAGGAATCGAACTCGGGTCGGCCATGTTGGCCGCTTGTAAGGCGAATGCCCTACCGCTGTGCTATCGCTCCAGGAGTGTTAAGTAACAGAACAAAAAGAATTTAGGCCTATTTTGTAGTTTCTTTGCTTATATTCTTTTTCTCCAATTCTATCAGTTGTTTATTTGGTTAATTCATTCAGTGTCTCACATTTCTTTGTGAATATAAACCACAAGTGAGTAAAAAGTGAGGTCATTCAGTCAGCCAATCATTTTATCTCCATAATATCAAAAAGAAAATTTGTGTGGTGAATAATTTTGCTTTGATAAATTTCAATAATTGTTAAATATTAAGTTCAGAATATTTTGTTTTGATAAATTTCAATAATTTGTTTTTCAATATTAAGATCAGACTTCAAACATTTAAACTGACATTTTAACCAATGGACTAGAACTACAAGTTAGATTGTCTTGACTTCATACATAGCTGTCTTTCTTGAAATTGACCCCAAAGAGTATTCAACATCATTTTATCATGACTTAGTACTTATATGTGATCAGCTTGCCTCAAACTGAAAAAGCTGTTTATTACAGCTGTGGAATGGGTTTTTTAAAAACTCATGCCTCAAAATCATAATTTAAAACATTAAAAGTTAGTTCTATGTGTGTCATACTGCTATTTCTGCTCCCTGTCTCTACCTTCCCCTCTTTTTTATACACAGATTCTTGAAACTTGTCTTTTCTGACATGTAGAAACCTGGTGAGTTTCTCTGAGTACAGGAATGATTATTGCCTGTTTTTATGTTCCATCTTTCAAATCTGTGCTGATTCATTTTCCTTTGCAAAACTAGCATTCAAACAATTGGAATTTTATTCTTCTGATACATTCATTCAGTGATATTCATGTGCATAGTTAGGATATTATATTAGCAGTTGTCACATTCTATAGAAATTTGATGATAAATCAATATAAGTTTGATATAAGAGAGAAGTAAGGGAGAAATGTTGAGGAGACTTAGTCTTTGAATTTTGTTTATAAGAGGCAGCAATGGGTTGGAAGATAGAATTTTGAGTATAATTTAAAAAACATAATGCAATCAAGAAATCTTGTATATTATCAGTTGATTGAATTTTTTTAATTTGCTTTGTTTTCAACTGTATTTTACAAATTAAGATTTTTCATTATGTTTACATTTTGCTTATATTTTTGTTTGTGTTCATGATTATGCCTTTAGTTTATTACATCAACAGGCTGAAATTCCTATAAAACTAGGATAACCATACTGAGGAAGTGGATGGTGTTTGGCAAAGGGGAAGCATAATATGGAAAGAATTAGTCAAAGGCTGTTGTTGTAATAATTTGGCTCAGTGAAAGGATTCATTTGTTTTGCATTTCTAGTCCAGTGTATTATAACATTATTGGAGATGATCTCATAGGTCAAGTGTCACTAAGTAACCCCATATTTTTATTTAGCATGAAGAGATCCAAACTTGCCAGAAAGTCAATATTTATCAGGGTCACTTCATTTAATACTCCTGTTTCTCCATAACCTAATCCCATTTCTGAAGTTGACAACCTTAGTCAGTGGTTTGGTTATCCTCATTTTGCCAAAATTAGTGTGTGCCTCCAATATAACTCTTTGTTGCTGGAAAGTGAGATTAGGTGAAAGTTTATTTCAATGAGACTTAATAGTTCAAAATAGTAGTGAATATATTATACAAGTATTCAATAAACTATTAAATTATGGTATTCAAATAGTATTTTCACTGAATAATATATCTGCAGCTCAAAGAAATCACCATTAATGACTTATCTATTAGGTTTGTTTTTGGTCAATTTTAGGCCCATCATGTAGAACATTTCTTATAGGCAATTTCATATTTTTTGTTAAAAATTTGTTTGCAGATTCTAATTGTATAATGATAAAAACCTAAATGCAATAAAGGGAGTTTAACATCAAAATAAAATTTTCTGTTCTATTTGTTTTGAAAGTTACTAAAATTGAAGATATATTTAAGATGAAAGAAAGACTAAGCAGAATTTTTGCTGAAATCTTAACTCAGATAAATTCTTGAATAAGCTGTAAAAATTGAACTCTCTTCCCAAATAACCATTATTTATCAATGTGAAGTTGTTGGATTTTTTCCCCCATTTTATTTATTTATTTATTTATTTATTTATTTCTTACTCTTGGCTCTGTGTTCAGGGATCACTCCTGACAGGACCTTTCCTGCTATGCTATCTTTCTGGCCCCTCTGTCATTTTTTTATATCAATATAAATATTGCTTATTTATAGTCACAGAGTATCACAACATTGATGAAACTTAATGTCATCCATACTTCCAAACTGAAAGTTTATCTTGGTAATGCTAGTGCCAGATGTATTATTCACATGCTCATAAAATTATCTATAAATGTTGCTGATAGAGAAACTTAGTCATGTCAAATTATTGCATTAATTCAATTAGGTACATATGTTTTATCTTCTAGTTTAGAAGATTTTCCTTGATGTTACTAGAGTTTTGCAAAGATTACCTTATTACTCAATACTACTTATAAATAATTCTTCAATCTTTTCTTTAAACTATTTTTTTGTTCCTGATTTTGGTCCACACCTGGAATTACTCTTAACTCTAGGGTTAGGAATCAATACTGATGAAATCAGGTGACCGTATGGGGCACCAGGGATAGTTTCTGGGTTAGCCACATGCAAGTCAGGTACTCCAACTGCTGTATTATCCCTCCAGCTCATCCTCTAAACTATTCTATTTTTAGAAGAATTGTTTTAAATTCCATGAAGCCCTGTAATTCTGTTGCTATTTTTCACAGCATTTTTTTAATTGATGCAATTCTCTGTAAAATTAGTGATTGTTTTGAACTTCTCTTTAATAACAATATTTTCTTTTATCCCAGTATATTTGATTTCCATTTTTATTCCTGTTAGTTTTCTTCCATTCCTTTACCTATAATTGCATATTTTTGCACATGAAGCAAAGAGAAGTGATAAGAAAGGAGAAAGAGGAGGACATCGGATGTTGATTTTTCAACTGATTAACATTCTCTTTGGAATCTAGAATGTATTATTTCATTCTACCTTATGTTGGGGAGAGAAATTTGTGATTCATAGGGGTAGACAAAAATAAGGCAGATTTGATCTCCATAGGTTCTATAATTCTATCTATAAAAAGTCGGTAGTTTCTATAATTCTATCTATAAGAACCTATTAAGCAATCAAAGTTATATGTAAAATGAATGACAAGTTACAAAATGTACATCAGAGTCCATTTTTATTGTATATCATATAATCTTTTCATCACTGTGAAGAAATATCTCTCTAGAATGTTCTGATTGCCTTTCTTTTTTAAAAATTGGACAGTGGTAGGGCATTTGCCTTGCACACAGCCAGCCCAGCCGAGCTGGGTTCATTCCTCTACTCCTCTTGAAGAGCCCAGCAAGCTACTGAGAGTATCTCGCTCACATGGCGAAGCCTGGCAAGCTACCCATGAGGTATTCAATATGCCAAAATACAGTAACAATAAGTCTCACGATGGAGACGTTACTGGGCCCGCTCAAGCAAATTGATGAACAATGAGAGGACAGTGACAGTGACAGATTTTTAATTAATTAACTAATTATTTTTATTTTAATGTAATAGTATTGCTATTTATTCAGAAATTGATCAGGCTGATTGAACTGGGCATGAAATCTACCTCCCCCCCTCTTTCTATAAATTTATTTATTGAATCACCGTGAGAGCAGTTACAAAATTTTCAGGTTTAAGTCTCAGTCTGGATGGATAAAACACCCATCCCTTCACTCAGTTCCCACTTACCACCGCCAATAATCCCAGTATACCCACCCCACACCCTCCCCCTACCTGTGGGACAGATGACTTCCTCATTACTCTCTCTCTACTTTGATCACATTCAATATTTCAACACCAGAGCCACCATTATTATTTGGGATTTTACCCCAAAACTCAGATATGCTGAAAAGACAACCATAGATAATTTGTTTTCTATTGCTGATTATGAATGATATATGATGTTATGTGGCCACAATAGTGGCCATGTGATTTTGGAATTTTGAAATTTTAACAATTAAATCTGGAGGGATTTCTGCCAAAACCTGCTGGGTTCTGAGATTTATTTCTGAGTCTCTGGGATCATGGCCGTTAAGCAGTTTGATCAGGAGCCAGAGCAGCCGTTTGTGGGCGGTGACTCAGGGTCTCGTTGGGGCAGGGAGGAAAGGACCGGCTCCACCCCCATCCCGTGGGGCTCCACGTGTCTCATCACTGCTGGCCCAAACCTGACTGTCCAATGACCTCTGGAGGATGGCGCCCACTGAGTTGCCAGTGGGAACAGACCAAGGCACGAAATCTATTCCCACCTCAGGTGGCCTGGTGCCATTAACCTACTGCAGGGACTGGACGCATTTCTGCCAAAAGCCACTGGGTTCCATGATTTGTTTTTGAGTCTCTGGGATCATGGCCGTTAAGCAGCTTGATCGGGAGCCAGAGCGCCATTCGTGGGTGGCGACTCAGGGTCTCATTGGGGCAAAGAGGAAAGGGCAGGCTCCACCCCCATCCTTTGAGGTCCCACGTCTTGTCACTGTGGGCCCAAACCTGACTGTCCAATGACCTCTGGATGATGGTGACCACCTCGCCACCAAGGGGGAGCAGGTGGATGGACCCCCTTGGGGTAGCTCAACACCAATAGCCTACTGCGGGGACTGGACGCATCTCTGCCTAAAGCCACTGGGTTCCAAGATTCGTTTCTGAGACTCTGGGATCATGGCCATTAAGCAGTTCGATCAGGAACTAGAGAGGCCTTGCCTCCAATTATATAGCTGAGCTGGAGGTGGTTTGCGGGTGTGTCTCCCACTTATCTAACTTTTGGCTATTACTTTCTTGATAAACTTGGCCCCAAGTTCTTGGGGTCTGGCCAAAGACACAGCAGCAATTTTGGGTTACCTTTCTAAGATGACTAGAACAGGTCTAACTTCATGTGTTACTTTTATATATGGATTATTTCCTGCTAAAATTAATCAAGGTTTTTACTGGCTTTAAGATAAACTACTATGATTCTCTTATTCTAGATGAAAGAAGATAGGAAATATGACCCACTGAGAAATTCCACCTCTGGGTATCTACTTCCAGGACAAAAAAACATCCATTCAAAAAGTCAGCTGTATACCATTATTTATTGCAACACTTAGTATGATAGAAAAGATATGGAATCAACATAGGTGTCAAACAATAGGTAGGAGATAATTAAGTATAGGGAAAAGGATAGAGAAGGAAAAAAGTCAAGGGGAGAAGTAACAAAAAACAGACAGGAAGCAACAGGAGGTGAGGGTGAAGGGGATTTGGGTACACCAGTAGTGTAAAGAGCAGTATAGCAAAGTATCCAAACCACAGAGTCAATAATACATAAGACATGAAATCCAAACTTCAAAAATCAAACTTAAAAAAGTTCCTGTCATGGGGGTGGAGGTATTGGTGAGAGGGAACCTGAAAATCCTGGTGGATGGAAGTTAACACTGATGGTGGGTGGGATTAGTGCTGAAACATTATAGGTCTAAAACTCAACTATAAAGGAATCACTGATGGTGAAGCTCTGGAGACCATGTGGGGTGCTGGAGATTGAACTGGGTAAGCCATATGCAAGGTAAATTTTTACCCACTGAACTATTTTGCTAGTGCCCTCACATTATTTATATTAAAATTTTCAAACATATACAAAAATGAAGTCTGTAGTGTAAGGAATACCCACGAAATATTTTAAGGCCAAAGACATACTTTTTTTAAAAAAAAATACCTCGATATATCCCCTAGCTGATAAATACTTATTGCTTTTGAGTAGTGCCAGGGATGGAATCCAGGGTCCACATATACTATACTCAAGCAAGGTAGACTACCACAAAGTCGTATCATCTGTTCCCAGGAAAGGACTTTAATAAATTAACCATGGTTTAACTATAACATTTATCAACAATAATCAGATTTTTAATATTTATAAATAGCCAACTAACTTCAGATTTTCCCAATTGTCTCAAATCTGTATCTCAAATTTATCTCAGTTTACCTATTTGATTGACCTATTAAATATCTTCATCTATGACTCTTAAACAAATATTTTATTATATGATTAATGCTATTGAAATATTACCTACCTATTTCATAATACAGACATATAATATATTTTTCTAAAAGATAATGTATAGAATAGATGAACATAATAACACTGTTAATACATTTGTCTTCTTTGAAGGCAGCAATGACTTAATTTATTTAGGCCTTCTTTAATGTTATTTCCCCTCTCGGAGAGCCCAGCAAGTTACTGAGAGCATTTCGCCCGCACGGCAGAGCCTGGCAGGCTCCCCATGATGTATTCGATATGCCAAACACAGTAACAACAAAGTCTCCAATGGAGACGTTACTGGGCCCGCTCGAGCAAATCGATGATCAACGGGAGGGCCTTTTTAATGTTATTCAAAAATATTTAAGAAATTTTTCATGACCTTGAATATTTTTATTAGATATGTTTTGACATATCTTATTTTTAAGTTGTATCTCAAATGATATTTTAAAATTATATTTTCTAATAATTATTGCAACTACATAGTACTTTCTCTTCATTACTTTATCTTCTCATATTGTCTGATTAATTCTGTTGATTCTACTATAAATATTTTAGTTCCTTGATCCTAACCTTAGGCCCTCCCATTGTTCATCGATTTGCTCGAGCGGGCCCAGTAACGTCTCCATTGGAGACTTTGTTGTTACTGTGTTTGACATATCAAATACGTCACGGGGAGCTTGCCAGGCTCTGCCGTGTGGGCAAGATACTCTCGGTAGCTTGCCGGGCTCTCCGAGAGGGGCTGAGGAATCGAACTCGGGTCGGCCATGTTGGCTGCATGCAAAGGAAACGCCCTACCACTGTGCTATCACTCCAGCCCTTAGAAATTCCTGACCTTAGAAATTCTATTTTTTTTGGTCTTAATTTACCATCTTAGACTTTTTGTTGAACTCAAGTGGTGGTCTTTTCTTTGTCTCCTTCCTTCCTTCCTTCCTTCCTTCCTTCCTTCCTTCCTTCCTTCCTTCCTTCCTCCCTCCTTCCCTCCCTCCCTCCTCTCTTTCTTTCTTTCTTTCTTTCTTTCTTTCTTTCTTTCTTTCTTTCTTTCTTTCTTTCTTTTTTTCTTTCTTTCTTAATGTGTGTCACTTCTGATAGTGCCAGGTGTGCTCTCGTTCTGGCTCTTATTTTAAGGAGACACTTTTGTTGCAGGCAGGAAGAAAGGAGGTGTAGGGTTGATAAAGTATATTGGGAAAAACATTGTCTGGAACTTAAACCAGCCTGAAGACATGAAGGACTTCGACAGAAAAGAACTTCCTTCTCAGGACCTAGAAAACCACTGAGATGCAGAATTTGAGGTCCTGGTGCACAGACAACTTCCTGAGAGGAGAGACTGATTCTGTGGGAGTAGAGGCCCCACCACAAGGCCAACCTAGAATGTCAAGAGTCTGCACCCACTTGGCAAGAGCTCTAGGAATGTACTGGGGATGGGGGTGGGGGGGAAGTTTGGTGAGCAGCTTGGGAAAACTACATAAACTTACTTAACCAAAGTCCTCCAGATCAGATGCTCTGAGGGGCATGTGAGATCAATGGTGATCCACACACAGGAAGCAGGGCAAATCTGTGACATTTTTGGCCTGGCATCAATGCCAGAGACAGCCTTAGGGCAGAAGGGCTGTTCCAAGGGTCTTCTGCTAGTCTGATAGTTACCTTTTGTATTTTTACCTTTTAAGCTAAAGAAATGAAAGCTCAGATTTTATGATGACAAGAGATAGCCCAATAGACTGATTTTAAACTCATGGAAACAGTTATTTACACAGTTATAAACCTAGTAAACACAGTTATTTACTAATCCTATTTACCTCATTCTGAAAAAATAAAATGACTGTATCTGAGAGTTTTGTCTTTTCAAAGAATTTCTTAAGATAATACTCTAAGTTCTTCATTAAATTTTTGTGTCCCTTTGAAATTGGCATTCTGTTATGGTATTGGAATCTGGAGTCTTTTGGAGATGTTTAGGCCATAAAGGTGAAGTATTCAATGAAATTAATTGGTTTATCAGTTAAAGTAATGGTCTTATGAGATGAATAAGGAGAAATCCTTTTTCTCTTCAACTATGTGAGAGAAATAAGAAGATAGCAATCTGAAAAGCAAGAAGGACCTCCACAAACAGAATCCTCCAGATCCTGAATCTTGGACTACTCAGTACCCAGTATGATGGCATATCACTGTCACTGTCACTGTCCTCGCATTTTTTATTGATTTGCTTGAGCGGGCTCAGTAACATTGTGAGACTTGTTAATGTGTTTGGCATATCGAATATGTCATGGGTAGCTTGCCAGGCTTTGCCGTGCTGGCAAGATACTCTAGGTAACTTGCCGGGCTCTTTGAGAGGGGCGAAGGAATCGAACTCGGGTTGGTCGTGTTGGCTACGTGCAAGGCAAACACCCTACCCTCTGTGCAATCGCTCCAGCCCATGATGGCAAATACATTTTTATTATTTATAACTTACAATTTAATGCACTATTCTTTTGATTCCCCATCAGAATAAACTTATTCCCTTAATCCTATCCTTATAGGTCAATTGCCAAGGAAATCCTTCCAATCTAAAAAAAGCTGCATATAGACTTATGAAGGGAGCTCACAAAGCTTATGACAGCACTGAGATCCAGTTTCATTAATAAGTTTCAGTTCACCGAAGTCTGGCAAAGGCAGATAGCCCATACTCCAAGGGACATTTGTTGGTTTCAAGTCTTGTTGTCTCTCTGCTATGGTTTTAAGTTACAGCATTTCTGACTTCTTGTAAACAAAATAAAAATCTAAATCTCCTCACCATTTTCCTCCTTTTCTTCCCTTCAATTTTGTTTCTTAGAATGCTAAATAAACACCTGATCCATAGAAGTCTTAAAATTTACTGGTCATATATTCTCATTTTGGGTGTGAATCAATGACTAACAAGGTAGAAAAGGTCCAACAAGATTCACATTTTATACAAAATAGTATGTTAAAGATTATATGTAGGTCAACTCTTGAAGCATCTCAGTTTCACATTAAAAAAATGGCAACTGGGCTGATGAGATAGCTCAATGTGCTGAAGCATGCAAAATTTGGTTTGCATGAAGAGGACACATTTTAATTCCTGCCATCACATGATCTCTTAAGCACCTCAGGTAGCAGGCCTCACTCCAAGCACAGAGCCAGAAGTAGCCCTCAAGTCTTACCAGATGTGACCCTAAAATGAAACGAAGAGGGAAAAAAGAAGGAAGCAACAACCCTTTGGGAGAAAGGCTTTTACTCCACTCCATTCCCTAAAGCAATGTCACTGGCTCATTGTGGTACACAGTTGAGATCTTCTAATTACTTACATAACACATAGATGGTACGCATCTATATATTAAACTTTGACCTCAGTGATATAAATTATAATTTAACATATATATAAAATTTGTTTATCTGTAAAATCAAGTTTTCAAGGATGCTTATCACAATAGTGTTTTATAGAAAGTAAATGTCAGGTAGCTACTGATCACTGTATAAAGCATGAATGGAAACATTTTTATGACATTTTCTACTTATTAGACTTATAACTTAGAAAAAATTAATAGTATATTTGTTGAGCAAACACAACTTTAAGGCAGGCCTCTTATTTTCTTCCCTAAATGTTTCTTTCCTAGCCATCTGCTCATATAAAAATATCACTGCTGTGTTCCCCCATATAAATTATTTTACAAAGTATTGTTAGATGATAAAATTAGAAGAAAATGTAAATATTATACCTTTTATGTAAAAATCATATTGTGTCTGTGTGTATGTGTATGGTCTACCTTTGAAAGGAAACATAACACATTTGTTACTGGGATGCCTCTGTGATGAAAAGGGAGAACTCTGAACATCTTTGGTTAAAAAAAACCAAGCATTTTCATTGAGATATCTATAAAGAATCACACTTAGATTAATAATTTTTATCTCTAAATGTATAAACTGCCTATGGTTCATTTTTGTTGTTTCTACAATGAACATGAATGTTTTCCAAATAAAACAAAACATTCAAAAATATTTGCAAAGTATAATTCAACAAGATTATAGGAGAAAAAAAGATACAAGCGAGTTTTGGTAGCCATGAGAGCAACAAAAATTGTAATTGTTGTTGCTGAAAGGAAATATATAGTCCTGGTTGTAAATCTGAATGCTGACATAAGAACAGAAAAAAATAATAATACAAACATAGAAAGTCAAATGGTTGGTAGAGAAACTAAATCATGATACAAAATAAGCTATTAAAATCATTCAAGTTATGTAAGTAAATAAAAATTTGAAGACCATCTTGACAATATCTTGCTTTCGCTATTTATTTTGATGTCTTTGAGAAGCAAAAATATGACCAACCAATGAAGCAAATAGTATTGTAATAAATTCCACTTCCATTCATTAGGTTTCAATGGTTCGGTTTCTCCGATTTCTATCTGGTCTAGCCTTAGTTATTACCATACCATATAGACAGACAGATCTCTGGAATTCTTTTATTCCCACGGCACTTTGAAGGATTTGAGATAGAGAAGTCTGTGCCATTGCTTTTACACATCTTCCAGACACTGGAGAATGTGTTTTGGAGCAGCAGATTGAAGTTCATCATCTGGGGTCCTGTGAAAATATCTTTTGCCTTTGTAGTAGATTGATGAACTAAAAAAAAAATTCAAATCATTTGTTGATTTTGTATATTACCATTATTCTTCTCATGTATTCCATATAAATCAGATTATAAAATGCCAAGGATATAAGATGGATGTTTCAACTTTTTTCAAAAATCAGCACCTCTAAAAATAATTATTTTATTTCATCCTTGGGTTGTTGCTAATGGCAACAGAAAGAATTCAATGGACTGTCATAATAATCCTCCATTAAATCCCTAGTGTTTAAATTTTAATGCTATAATTCAAGAGCTTACAAAAGCCCATTGAGTGCGTCTATGGGGAGGAAAACAGGCAGGCCCATTTTCTCAGGGGTGATGCTATAGCAACAAGGAATGAATTTGGGGTCAGGGAACAAGCAGTCTCCAAGCTTTGTTTGTATTTCCTGGCTAAAAGTAGAATTCAACATTATAAATTTTACCGAACTTAGTAGTTATTTTGATCTGCAAGAAGATAAATCCCTTTGTGCTGTTATTTACATTAAGACCAGAGGGAAGGTAACAAAACCAGATTAATAGAAAGACATGTGACAAATATATAATGAAATGACTCAGAGTGGCCACTTTAGAAACTCCTAGATCCTTACTCTGCATGATACTTAACTCTTCTCCCCTGAACAAATGATACTTTAGAGCATAGAGAAGCATTATAATTCCCAAATATCTTTCAAAAATGAGATTAAAAAAAAAACTCCAATCAACTATTCCTTGCAATCTTGCAAGACTGGCAAAGTTGTATGTATATCACTTTATAATGGCACTTTGTTAAAATGGGGAATATTTTCCTACAGAATAAACAAATACACCTGAATCACAATTGCCTATTGTACAATGAATGGTAAAAACAAACAAGTTAAAAGAATAACCAAAGAACATCTATTCAATTCTCAGAAGTTTGTTGTGCTGCCAACTTCTCTTTCTCTACGCATCTGTGTTTTCACTCTTCGACTCAGTGTTGAACATTAGGATATTGTTCAACTGAGTATTCAATAACATCAACTATTTCCTTTGATGTGGTTGTATAATAAGTCATAACTGGTTATGGACTCTTTTTATATTGCTTTCAATATGCAAAAATGGGTATGTTTAGCTTTTAAATGCTAAGTCAAATTTACCTATAAACCACATAGCTCAACAGAACTCAAAACCATTCCTTATCCAGGCCTTCACTGTTTCACCTCAACTATTAGATATCTTGACCCATCCCAAACTCTCTAGACCTCTATTGCATACATTTTGCATTTCAGCTTAAATATGACAGTGTTAATCATTTTTCCTGAAAACAGTAACAAAGTATCCCCTCCATTCAAAAATCTTTGATGTTCACAAAATGATATTTTGACTCTTACAACTTGATTCTTATTTTAAGTAAGTCAAATGGTATGTTCTGCTGCTTGATCAACATTTATTCAGATTGTTTTTTCATTTGAGGGCAGTGGGTAAAGTGATACAGACCAACCATAGGGATTTATGCATGCAAGGCATACATTTTACCTCGTTGTTAGTGGACCAATTGTTGCAAATTTAAAGTAGCCATGAAAGTAGACTTTAAAGTCCTCATTACAAGGAAAAAATGTAACTTTGTTGATAGATGGGAACTAGACATATTATGGTGGCTGTGTCACATATACATATAAGAAACATTGTTACATACCTGGAACTAATACAACAGTTACGGTCCATTAAATAAAATCTTCTCATAAGGAAAATGCACAACTCAAATGACTTTATTTATGAATTGGACTAGGAATTTGAAGTAGAAATTATAGCAATTATACCTATTCTTTTTTTATTTGTTTTTTTTTTTTTGTACAGAATTTGTGTTTAAGGAAGCAGTCTGAGTTATTCACAAATGGAGATTTTAGAGTTCAGGTCTAGTTTTAAAAAAAATTTGTAATTTCAACTGTGCTATAATTTTGTTGAAGTTATTCATTTGTTTTCAGTTAACATTTTATTTGTTAAACTTAGACAGTTTCTCTCCTAGTACATGTTGATGTATGACAGGAAAGATGAAAAGCTGTTGCTATTGAACAAATAAATCATAGTTATAGGCTTTTTGAACATGGTTAAGAGCAATATCAACATGATAAGTTAGTGGGAAAGGAGAAGAAAGAAAAGAAATACCCGTAAATTTGAGTTTAGATCAAGGTGAGTTTTGCATACACAATTGCCAAAATTAATTATAATTTCTTCCAATGTGTTTATCACAGTCCTCATGACTAGTAAAGCAGGACATATGAAAGCAGCCTTTCATCTGCTTTGTTTTCTAGTTGTAACATTTGCTATTGTGTCTTCTTACAGAATTTTTTCCTAAACATAATAAAAATCAGAAATAAGGAAGAGAATGAACAGTATATTTGAGTGAACATGAGCTTTCAAATAAGAAAGAGCTCTGGCAAGCATAAGCAACATACTTTTACTAAATTATTCAGTACATGTATTACAGTATATATTTTAATATTTTAGGTCAATTTTCCTCACAAGTTGACTCTGAGATGAAACAAATATCTAAAATTTTAGGTGGAGGGTTGCTATCGGGATCAACTTCTGTATAGGATGGAAAGGAAAAAGAATTAAATCAAGGGGAAAGTAGTTTGTGGAACAGTAATAATCATGGTGCTTCAAATAAATTTGTTACAAATAAGAAGAAAAAAAGAGAATTAAAGTGGGGCGAGGAGATAGCTGTTTAGCACATGCTTGACTTGCACCCTAGTTTGATTCCTGACACCAAGTGGTCCCCCATGTGTTACAATGTTTAATCCTAGAGGTCTCTAACACATTCATGGAGGCCTGAGTATCCCGAACATTGCAGAGCTGGAGCTGCAGTGATATGTATTATTTCTTTTATTGAACCACATGTGATCGTTGTATTGAACCGCATATTCAAATAGCCAAAAATCACAAATGTGACCACTTAGCCTCCTAACAACACTTTGAATGAGCTCTTAGGCTGGACTGACATTGAAAGTAGGTTTCATACCCCACATTAATTAATTTTGAGTTGTATTTTCCCTTTAAAGGTAGAGTCATATTTGTAATAATGACTCTCATAAGGACATAAACCACAGAGAAAATTAACGGATGAAAATTATCACCCAGCAATATACTCAAATGTTGAGGGGATTAATCCTTTCTTCTTGGAAGGAGAATTTTAGCATTGTGGAAATTTACATACATACAAAACATCTACCTACTCTTACATGGCTTAGATCCACTTGATTCATGTTGATCCTGAAAGTCATTTCTCTGGGATTCTGAAAGTCACTTTCCTGGGTCAATTTATAAAATATTATTGGATAAAAGTGAATGGCACAAATGCTATCTTTTACTATTTATGTGGATTTTAGACTGCAACTCAAAGTCAGTTTATTTTCCAGTTTCTGCAAGATTCTCTTCCCGCACAACTAGTAACTGTTGATTTGGTGGTTAATCTGGTGGATTGGCCCAAAATCATAACAGTGATGATTAAATTCCTAGTCATCAGTTTTTCCTCGTAATGTGACTGTTGTATTTTTCCACTTGCCATCAAAATTCGACCCCAAAATATTAAGAGTAGACCAAGGACCAACATATTCCTTCCTGTTTCCAATGCATTGTAACAATTTTTCTCCTGAGGGTCAAACCTGAATCAATATGGCGATCCCCACTGGACATGAAGAGTATGAAATTCACAGGAAGAAAAAATACCACTTATATTTTTGTGAGAGATGTTTCCCATACTAGACCATGATCACTAAAATTATGGATCATAATTTCAGAAAACAAAGCAGAACATCTTTTAGATTAATCCTGTTTTCAACTCTTACTTCCTGGAAGCATGAATTTTTTATTAGTGAGGCACTGTGTAATTTGAATTACACAGTAATTTGAATGTGAACTCAATTTAGAAGATGACTTACTACTCTTGCAAGCTATTATTTTTACCTTGCATCTCATCTTTGCTATCTATAAGCTGTATGGTTCTCTTCAATGTCTGCTTTTGGATGACAGGATACATGAAAGGAACAGAGAATATGATTGTGATTTTTTTGTCAGACAACCTTTTATAAAGTGAGTCTCAGTACAGAGTTTTCGAGTAGTGATATACTAAAATTTTGAGCAAGATGAATTATTCTGTTTGGGGATGGTGACTTGCACATCGTGGGCTGTTTAACAGCAACCCTGGCTTCTAGCCACTAGATGTCAGTAGCATCCTCCCAGTTATGACAACCAAAAATGTCTCCAGTCTGCCAAATATCCCCCGTGGGGGAAATTGACCCTGGTTCACAACCACTGCCTAGTCTAATGTGCTATTAAATGAAATCCCATTTGTGTAGATTTAATTTCTTGTAATCCCATTGATAGAAGGCTGATTATTTTAATAATAAATCACATTTATATTGGAAAATATGTTGATTGATTTAAAATAAGTGTGCTGCTTCTTTCATAATGGAAAAAGTTCCATATATTCAAATCTCTACACTTGACTTATTGTGCTCTTTTGAAGACGTGATGTTGAATTGGCGCTTCAGTATCAGTCTCTTTTTCTGACTGTTGGTTAGTTACCAGTGGCAGGAGCAATACTAATCTTGGTAAATGGAAAATCCTGTATTTGGTCTGCATCCCTTAACACAATTGTTATTCTGTTCATTTTTCTCAGTGTTCAAAGACTGTAATTTTTAATAATAAAGGGATTTCTTACATACAAGGACTGGCATTTAATCTATTCTGATTACTTGATTGTTCAGTACCTGTTCTAGGGTAGATGATCTCTGATGGACATCAGCATACAATACAAAGACCTTCACACTTAACCCTCTCCCGTTATAAATCCAAGTAACGTGTGTCCAGATTTTCTTGTGTCTGATATTCCTGTCTTTCTCCTTTCAATATTTTTACTACCCATAATTTAAATGTTTTTTTTAATATTTGTCCATCCTCTTTTTACAGAAAGATGATCAGTTTTAACATATGAAACTCTATCTTTTGAAAAGATTTTTTCCACAATAGTCTTTAAAGGTCACCATGGTGAGGAATATCGTGAAGTTCCAAACCATTTTTATCTTTGACATACATGCTGTGATGATAATATATAAATAAGCTTTGTTCTTTTCCTCTTTTGTGGCTTATTATAACATATCCTTTACATATTATAGGTAAATACTGCTTAAGGGTTTCTTGGTGCAACCAACAATGACACTTGAAATAGATATCTTGCCCTCCAGCCTATGATGCTTACTTGATACTTCTGGGGTTGCTTATACTTAATACTTGATGTGCCACTTTCTTATTAAGACTTGATGGGTCTGACAATGTGTGTATTTTGACCACTTACTCGTAACAATGAGAGGTTTGAAAACCTATAAAATCTGTTTAAGTGTTCAAATTTTATAAAAGGAAGCTAGCTGACTTTATCTTCTGAATAATGAATGGTAGATATTTGCAACTCATGTGCCTTGCTTTCTGAGTATGAGAGCATTACATGGACTTATCTATGAACTACATATATACCTCTCCTTGTCACTCTCCTAACCAATTGAAATATTACTATATTACTATGGGAGATCCAATATATTTATATAGAAACTTTTGTTTTAAGGAATGAGCTGATACAATTATGGAGGCTAATAAATACAAATTCTGTAGGGTGAGTGAATCAGTAATCTGGAGTTCTTAAATGAACTAATGTTCCAGGTCAAGTCCAAGGTCTTCATGCTGTGTGGGTGACCACCACTAAAAACAGGTTACCTTTGTCCAGGACCTGGACTGACTTGTCCTTGTTGCAAGATAGCCAAGAACAAAGGAATCACCTGGTCATTTATTGAACACTATTTCTGCTCTGGTTCATTGGGTCCAGGTATGTGAGCCATTGTTTCTGTTTACAGGTACACTAAGAACAGGTACATTTAAAAGCAAAGGCTGGGATATTTATGTAGCTGCAGCCATAGAGTGAAAAACAATCAGCAAATACCTTTAATGTATAAAGTGAAGTAATGGGAATTTCTTAGTCTATTTATGCATGGGTGCACACTTGAAGCCCTCATTGTCTACACTAAACTAAACTTATTTTACCCAAGGGACTAACTGTGCCAACCTTGGCATATATTCAGGGGACATATTCTCACAAGGCTGGAGACTCAGAGAAGAAATCATATTGTAATCAAGTTCAATGTTAGGCAATCATTGAATGCCTAACAACCCAAATCGGACGTTTACATGTGAATAGATGTGGTTCACTGCCTGCAGTTTCTATCTTTGTGGTCTACGCACCAACATCTCATTATGATGAAAGAGAAATCGAGAAGTTCTACATGGAGCTAGAGAAGTTCTATAAAGAAGACCACACCTTCTACAAGATCATTGTGGGTGATTTTAATGCCAAGATAGGACCGAGAAGATCAGCTGAAGAACTTCACATCGGGACCTATGGCCTAGAATGGAACGAACAGGGTGAGAGACTGTCTGAGTTCATCATGTCGACCAAGACCATTCATGGTAACTCACAGATCCAGAAGGCAGAATCTAAACGATGGACATGGGAGTCTCCCGGTGGACGATTCCACAATGAAATAGACCACATCATATTCAATCGACGGTTTTGCCTGACTGATGTCGCTGTTGTCCCAAAATTTCGAACGGGATCGGACCACCGTCTCCTTCGTGCAAAATTCTACTTCACAGAGCGGGGAGAAAGGGCTGCAAAGTTCAAAAAGAGAACTCCCAGAATGACCACCAACTGGGAACTCTTTGGTACTATTGCGGCAACATGGGAAGATGCCATTGTTGACAACATTGACGAGGAATACGATCGACTGGTTCAGCACCTCCATGAATGTGCAAGGAACGCCAAGAGAGAGATAGCCACAAAAAGTCGCCTATCTTCGAAAACTCTTGAGCTAATTCGCCAGCGTGGTTTGGCGCATGCCTCAGGCAACCGCAAGCTAACGTCCGAGCTTGCAAAGCAGTGCAGAGATGCGATCAAGGAAGACCTCAAAGAGAGAAGAGCAGAAGTACTGGTAGATGCGGCAGAAGCCGGGAAAAGTATTCGTAACGCCCGCCTGTCCTTCGCCAACTATAAGACCAAGATGACTGCCCTCCGACGTCCTGATGGATCCATCACATCCTCCATAACGGCAATGGAGAAGATTATCCATGACTTCTACTCAAATCTCTTCGATAGCCATGTCCACTTGCCGACATACCAAATTCCACAGGATGGGTATGTCGTTCCTAACGTTCTCCCTTCCGAAATCCGACACGCCATTTCTTTGGTAAAGAAGCAAACAGCACCCGGCCCAGACAAGGTCAGACCTGAACACCTGAAGAACCTGCCATCAGTACTTATCAATACACTGGCTCGGCTCTTCACTCGCTACCTGTTTGAATGCAAGGTTCCATCCCAATGGAAAACCAGCAGGACCGTACAACTGTTCAAGAAGGGAGACATCCATGACATTGGCAACTATCGCCCGATCTGCCTATTGTCTGTCATCTACAAGCTGTTCACTCGAGTCATCCTGAATAGGATTGGCAGAACACTAGATGAAGGACAACCATGCGAGCAAGCAGGGTTCCGCAAAGGATTCAGCACCATCGACCATATTCACACGGTAACCAAGCTCATTGAGGTTTCTCGGGAGTTCAAGATGCCGCTCTGCTTAACGTTCATTGATTTAAAGAAGGCCTTTGATTCTGTTGAGACGGAAGCGGTCATTGAAGCCCTAGCCAATCAGGGCATTCAAGCCCAATACATCAGGATCCTCCGTGAGCTGTATTGCGGATTCACTACCAGGATCTCACCATTCTACAAAGAAGTGATCGTTGATGTCAAGAGAGGGGTGCGGCAGGGTGATACCATTTCACCGAAACTCTTCAGTGCCACCCTCAAGAACATCATGCGACGACTGGAATGGGAAGGAATGGGAGTGAAGATAGATGGTCGGCAACTACACCACCTCCGCTTTGCTGATGACATTGTTTTAATAACACCAAACATCAGCCAAGCGGCACAAATGCTGGCCGACTTTGACCGTGAGTGTGGAAAGGTAGGACTACAGCTGAATCTTACGAAGACAATGTTTATGAGAAACAGCCTTGTTCCTGACGCCCCATTCGCTCTCAATGGAACGACCATCTCCGAATGCAACAGCTATGTGTACCTAGGTCGAGAGGTCAACATGACAAATGACCTGGCACCCGAGCTGCGCAGGAGGAAGAGAGCGGCTTGGAACGCCTTCAAGAACGTCGAAGAAATAGCTAAGAGGACGAAGAACCTCCGGCTCCGGGCACATCTCTTTGATTCCACTGTTCTTCCTGCATTAACATATGCCTCAGAGACCTGGGCCCTACGCAAACAAGATGAGAACGCCATTCAGGCCTCCCAAAGAAGAATAGAAAGAGCTATGCTTGGAATATCACGTTTCACTCAAATGAGAGAACGAATCCGGAGTTCTGACATCCGTCGACGATCAAGGATCAGGGACGCTGTCTCATATGCCAAGGTGTCGAAAATCAGATGGGCTGGTCACGTAATGAGATTTAAAGACGACCGTTGGACTAGAGCTGTTACTGATTGGATTCCACGGGATGTCAAGAGACCGCGTGGCCGCCCACCTACCAGATGGTCAGACTTCTTTGTCAAGATCATGAACGATCGGTTTGAGGCCCTCCATGTTCCCGGAGCGAAGAGATGCCATTGGGCTACACTAGCACGCGACAGGGACAAATGGAGACGTTACTGGCGCCGGCTCGAGCAAATCGACGACTAACAGGAAGTTAAGTGATTAAGTGATATTCAAAATTGTTTTCTGAGCAAAGTTGATTAAGTCCAAGCATTATTATTCAATATTTCAGTGTATAGACTTTTATGCAATTTTTGAAGGTTGGTTAACATCTTGAAATCCTTGAAGAAAATATTTTAATGACTATTTATATGTAGTAATAACTGTTATAGATTCTTATTTTTAGGAGATACAATTTATATTTCTAAAATAATGGCCTGTTTGTAACTTTTTAAAAATCAACTGTGTTGCCTCCTCAAAAAAATTCAAGAACTCAAGGGTTTTGGAAAGATAGTACAGTGAGTAGGGCCCTTGCTCTTATGCACCAGACATCCCATATGTTACCCAAGCCCACCAGAAGTAAGCTCTGAGAACCACCAAGTGTGGCATAAAACAAACCAAACAAAAAAGTTAACACAGTGTGCTCACCAGTTCTACCTTTCTAAGTTATGAAAAGCAAGTTACTAGGGCTGGAGTGATAGCACAGCAGGTAGGGTGTTTGCCTTGTAAGCAGCCAACCTGGGTTCTATTCCCAGCATCCCATATGGTCTTTCTTGCACTTCCAGGGGTAATTCCTGAGTGCATGAGTCAGGAGTAACCTTTGTGCATCACTGGTTCTGACCCAAAAAGCAAAAAAAAAAAAAAAAAAAAAAAAAAGCAAGTTCCTGAAAAATCTATGACTTTGGTTTTTAATATTAATCTTCTAATAGTGATATTTACAAAAAGTTTTACTGAATTGAATATGTTTTAAAAATGAATCTTATTGTACAATTTAATTAGTTATTTTTTACTTTAAACTCACTGAAAACTTTTAATACCACTGTTAATATTGTAAGATATGAATGATATCTGAAACTATTTCATTTGACCAAATCCAACAATCATGCATACATAACCTGAGTCCATTTATTTCTGTTAATAGTATTTCTTCTCAGACATTTGGAAAATGATTTAAGCTGAGGTCTTATTTTATTTGTTCTTGATACCTGATTAATTGAAAATGTATCCAGATACACATACACATTATTTTTTTTTTCTTTTTGGTTCACACCCAGCGATGCACAGAATGATGGGTTTCATGCTCCCTCATACCCCTGCACTCAAGAATTACCCCTGGCGGTTCTCAGGGGACCATATGGGATGCTTGGATTTGAACCCGGGTTGGCTGCGTGCAAGGCAAACACCCTACCTGCTGTGCTATTGCTCCAGCCCACACTTACACATTATTAAATCTATTTATGTTTTAAAGTCTTTGGTTGAGAGGTATTTACCACCCATTATTGTTCTCACAATTGTGCTAGTAACAAGTATTTATAAGTGAAAAAATTCAGCAAACTTATTTACTGAGAAATATGTAATCCCTTCCATATTATTCGCAGTGCTATTTCTGTGTCTGTAAGCATAATTTACCTGTTGTGTATAAATTTTAATTCATACTAAAATGATTGAAGTAGTGTTTACTAAACCATATCAAATAGAGGATGCTGTGTAGTAAGAAATAAAAATCTTAAAACATTCTAATTGTTTTCTGTTAAAAGTATCTTTTATAACTTTATAATTGTTTTATTATAGCAGAGTATATAATTTTAAAAAAGATTTGAGATAAAAATCTAAATTAAAATTTTATCACTAGGGTCCCTTGGAGGCAGCGGGTTGAGTTTCCCTCCCTGCCCCGAGCAGAGCCCTGGCAGCTGAAGACCTCCGGAACCAGCCATAGCCATGCTTAAGATCACTCTCCACAAGCTCGGACAAGCCTCATGTGTGAAGGAACCGGCAGAGGAACCCAGGTGTGTGGGCCCCAGGGCTGAGATCTCCAGGCCTGCTCAGATCAGAACTGGGCCTCCTCCCCCAGACCCCCATCTTCCAGTAGCTAGACAATTACACTCACTAACTGCCCCCTGCACCGTGTAATCCCATCAACGGCCAAGATCCAGAGACTATAAAACCAAGCTCCTGTAAGTTCTTGGAGCACCCGGCAGGCTACTGAGAGTATCCTGCCCACATGGCAGAGTCTGGCAAGCTCCCCGTGGCGTATTCGGTATGCCAAAACCCAGTAGCAATGGTGGGTCTCATTCCCCTGACTCTGAAAGAGCCTCCAATGTGGCACTTGCTAACATTTCAAGGTTAGGATGAATGAAAACGTTACTGGTGCCTGCTTGAGGAAATCGATGAACAATGGGATGACAGTGATACAGTGATACAGAGATACAGTGATCGTGGGGGTGGGGGGAGTGAGGGCTGAAGCTTTAGCACAGTCGGTAGGGCGTTTGCCTTGCATAAGGCCAATCTGGGTTAAATTCTTAGCATCCCATATGGCCCCCTGAGCACTACCAGGAGTGATTCCTGTGTGCAAAACCAGGAGTAACCCCTGAGCATCTCCAGGTGTGACCCAAAAAGCAAAAAAAAAAAAAAAAAATTATCAAGGGGGCCAGAGATAGTACAACAGGTTGGGCACTTGTCTTGACAACCCAGTTCTGATCCCCAGCATCCCGTATGGTCCACCAAATACTTTAGTAGTAAATCTTGAATTCAGAGCCAGGAGAAATCCTTGAGCATCACTGGTTGTGACAGTCCCCTCCAAGCCCCCCCCCCAAATAAAATATTGAAATTTTATCTTTATTAAAATTTTGAAAGTAAAATTATTTTTATAGAAAAACGAATAGCTTGGTTGTCCTCAGAAAACTAAATAACTTTATATTAAAAATAAAAATGAAAACTACGGGCTGGAGCAATAGCACAGCAGTAGGGCGTTTGCCTTGCACGCAGCCAACATGGCCGGCCCAAGTTCGATTCCTCCGCCCCTCTCGGAGAGCCCGGCAAGCTACTGAGAGCATCTTGCCCGCACGGCAGTGCCTGGCAAGCTCCATGTGACGTATTCGATATGCCAAACACAGTAACAACAAAGTCTCCAATGGAGACGTTACTGGGCCCGCTCGAGCAAATCGATGATCAACGGGAGGGCCTTTACCTTTTACCTTTACCTTAGTAAGTAAATTATTGGATTTGATGCTTTATAGTGTTTAACTTAATCAGATCTTATGTAGTCAATATTGCGCTTTAGGGTGATAATATTGTACTAGAGGAACGGGGGGAGGAAATAATGGGAAGACAAAGAAAAACGAGAGAAAGTAGAATGACAGAAAATCAAATGAAAGTAAGGAAATGAAGAAGAGAAAGGGAAGGAAATCTGCAGGGAGAAAGAAGGGGAAAAACAAGTTTCAAAATTAAAATAAATTAGCACTTACAGATAAAGTAATTGTTATCATATATGTCTTATTATATAAGAATGAAATAAGCAAAATAAATTTTTTTTAAAAGAGTTTCTTGTCTTTACTCCCATTCACCTGACAACAGCACCCATTTTGCTGTGGAGTTCTGGCTTCCTCATGGTGCAAGGGATATGCCTACTAGTGTCTATTAGTTATGTATAGAATATTTTTCTCATTAAATCTGACCCAAACTAAAATAAAACATAATAACAATGTTGAATCACCTTATATTGGGCTTATTTGTCTCAGTCATATAAAAAGCAACACTTGCCGTGCAAATAGCTGTCTCAGGTTTCTTCCCAGAATCCCACTTTGTTCCTCTGAACCCTCTAGGAGTGATCTCTTTTTTTCTTTTTATTTTTTTTTTAATTTTTATTAGTGAAACACCATGAGGTACAGTTGTAGACTTACAAATTTTTGTGCTTGGGTTTCAATTATACAATGATCACGTACCCATCCCTCCACCAGTGCCCATTCTCCACCACCATTAATCCCAGTATCCCTCCCACCCCCCATCCCCCCATCCCACCCTGCCTCTGTGGCAGGGCATTCCCTTTTGTTCTCCCTCTCCTTTTGGGTGCTGTGGTTTGCAAAAGAGGAATTGAGTGGCAGTCATGTTCGATCTATAGTCTACTTTCAGCATGTGTTTCCCATCCTGGGTGGATCTTCTCAACACCCTTTATTTGGTGCTCCCTTCTCTATCTGAGCTGCCTTTACCCCTAGCGTGTGCGGCTGGCCTCCAAGCCATGGAGTAAACCTAGGAGTGATCTCTGAGAGAAGAGTCAAAAGTAAGCCCTGACCATCACTGAGTCTGTCCCCCAATGTTTTTAAAAAGCAAAATTGAGTCTGGAGCAGTAGCACAGTGGGTAGGGTGTTGGCCTTGCACACAGCCAACCCTGGTTCGATTCCCAGCATTCCATCTGGTCCCCTAAGCACCGCCAGGATTGATTCCCGAGTGTGTGAGCCAGGAGTGACTCCTGTGCATCACCAGGTGTGACCCAAAAAGCAAAAAATTAAAAATAAAAAGCAAAATTTATAATCTTGAATAAAACTGACTTGAACCTCCTTTGAGTGATACACACAACCTTCTAGAATATAAATTGCTCTCTTGAAAATGTCTGGATTTCCATGGAGTCAGAGTGACAGTACAGTAGGGAAGGAGGTTGTTACACATGCTGCTGACCCAGGTTTGATCCCCATAACCGTATGGCTCCTCAAATCCCTCCAGGAGTGGTACCTGAGCACAGAGCCAGAAGTAAACCCCGAGCACTGCCTGGTATGACCCCCAAACCAAACCTAAACAAAAGCCCAGCTTTCCATTGTGAGTATGATTACAACTTTATGTGGATTCATATAAATTACAATATTTACAAGAATGCTTACTGTTTGAAAAAATGGCTTCCCTTAAAAAAATTCATGTAGTGAAGACAAGTGTTCTCATAAAAAGAGTTAAAGCAATTGGTTTGCCTTAAGTGACACAGGCTGAAATTCCACAGACAAACCACTTTCAGAGCTTTCCTCTGCATAATCTAAATAGATTTGTTGTTCATGAACCTTGCATACAATTTGGACTATGTTGAGGAGAATATTTGTGGCATCCGTATTTTATAACATTCCCCCCCAAATTTTAAGAAATTATAAACACAGAAAATATTGCTTGAACATAACAGAAGGCATTGGTAATTGACTGAAGAAAATATTTCATTATGGGACAGTTTAAAAAAGAAAAATACTCAAATTATAATAAATTAAATGCACATTCTATACTTTATATTAGAAAGTGGATTATGGCAGTAGAAAATCAAAAACTGTATAAATTCAAGTTGAAAATTTCAGAAAATTTTATGATTTATTTTTATTAAATTTAATCACCTTGATGTAAAAAGTTAGAGAAAAAATGCACTATTATTTGGTAAATATTTTTACATTTTATGTAATGAATACTCACTCCAGTCTAAAATAGCTAACAGACAAACCTGCTTCTATAAAACCTCAAAAGTAATGGTTCATTACATACATTAATATACTGGTCTGTGAATACTAGATATTGATGTTTATCTCCATGTCAAGCAGAGTAATCACCTTACTCCTTACCTGATCCAGTCACTTTGAGGAAAATAAATGTTTTCATCTGAAAGTTCACACAAGTAAAATAGATAATTTATGATACCTAGCAATACAAAAACATTCCTAAATAGCTCCCTAATTCTCTCCATAATGTAAAAGAAGTGAAAGATACATGTTATGTAGCAACAAAATAAGCTGTGAAATGAACTGTAGTCTTGGGATAATAAGCTTTAGACCACTGATTCCAGTGTGAGGGAAGGCTAGGACTTGCAGACTGAACATGAAGAATCTGTGTTTACATATTCCTATAGTCACAGAAAATATATATGCAGATGGGTTTATACACAGCAACTGACCTAAAACCCTAATGAACAAAGATTTTATTGAAAGAGACAAAAGCAGAATAACGGTAGAGACATACAGTCATCCCCACCAAATGGTCCTGGTAGCCTTAATGTATGGCCAGACCCAAGCACCACCAGAAATTACTCCACGTACTCCACAGACTGCTTACTGTAATTGATAAAGTTAACTTGATCACTTGATCACTTGACATCTGGTTATTCATGGATTTTCTCCAGCGGGTGCCAGTAATGTCTCCATCCGTCCCTGTCATGTGCTAGTGTAGGAGAGTGGTGTCTCCTCACTCCGGGAACACAATGAGCCTCAAACTGTTTGTTCAGGGTCTAGACAAAGAAGTCTCAACATCTTGTAGGTGGATGGCCACGTGATCATTTGACATCCCATGGAAGCCAGTCAGTAACCGCTCTAGTCCAGTGGTCGTCTCCAAATCGTATTACGTGTTCAACCCATCTGATTTTCCACACCTTGGCAAATGAGATCATTGATGGAGGTCGGAACTCTGAATTCCTTCTCTCACTTGTGTTAAGTGTGATACTCTAAGCATAGACCTTTTGATTCCTCTTTCGGAGATCCGAAGAGTGTTCTCATTCTGTTTCTGTAGGGCCCAGGTCTCTGAGGCGTATGTTATTGCAGAAAGAACTATGGAGTTGAAGAAATGTACCCGGAGCCGGAGGTTCTTCGTTCTCTTGTTTAATAACTCGATAAAGTTATTAAATAAAAACTCATTGCATTTTTTTAAATTGATATTTACTTTAACATAGACAAAAGCCACAACTTTTGGTAACTTCTAGGATTGAAACTGATTAGCTAACAAAGCTCCAATATTAAAATTAGTAAGTATAAAAAATATTAATGTTTTATGTGAAAAATTGTTATATATCTGATCACAGCCATTGTTAAGTCCTCACCTAAGAATTTATCAAGATATTACTTTTGAGTCTTCTGTTGTTCTTTTTATTTGTTGAGTTTAGTCAACTTCTGTGTTCCTTTTCCCTCTGATTTGGTGTACTCCTACTGGAATTTCAGTATTGAGAAATTTGTCCAGAGACTTCAGAATCTGTGATCCGAGCTGAAGAGTTGACTTGGTGGTGGCATCAGGAGGTGGGCATCTCTGCTCGGGTTTCCAGAAATATGGGGGCATTGGACGAATGGTTGGGGAAGACTTTGAGAAGTTCCCAGAGTTTTAGCATGGGTACATTGGTACCTGAAACATCACCTAAGCATATTTACAAAAGGTTTAAAATTCAGGTACATGTTTGTTATAAAGTTAAATGGAAAAACAAGAATTTAAAATTATCTAAAGTTACATTCGTATCATTAGAAACTTTTTTTTTAAATGTAGGAATACTGCTTTTTATTCAGCCATCGATTAAGCTGATAGAATTGGGCATGAACTCCACATTGATGGAAGGAACTGGGCACTTTGGTGGTGGGTGTGGTGTTGGAGCAATCTATGCATTAAAGTGTTATTAATAATATTGTAAGTCATGATACCTTAATAAAATATGGGTAATTATAAATTCCTGTTTATAAAAATGAACATGTGGTATATATACACATAATAGAATATTACTCATATATTAGAAAAGATAGAGATATTGCCTTTTGCAAAAATACTGATGGAACTAGAAGGGGTTATAGCACTGTACTGTCCTCCCGTCGTTCATCGATTTCTCGAGCGGGCCCAGTAACAACTCCATTTTGAGACTTGTTGTTACTGTGTTTGGCATATCGAACACATCGCGGGTAGCTTGCCAGGATTTGCTGTGCAGGCATGATACTCTCAGTAGCTTGCTGGGCTCTCCGAGAGGGGTGGAGGAATTGAACCTGGCTCGACCGAGCAGGCGGCTTGCAAGACAAATGTCCTACCACTGTGCTATCGCTCCAGCCTGGAAGGGCTTATATTGACTGAAATAAATCAGCAAGTAAAAGCAAAACAGTAGATGATCTCATTCATATGTGGTAAGTTAGGAAACAAAAGAAGTGGAGAAATCAACAAACCCTTAGACTTTAACCACAGATTTCAGGTTACCAAGAATTGGCCAAGACCAGTAGGCTGAAAGGGTCTAATTTAATGTGCTGAAGGGATTTTGGCACTGTGGTGGTGGGCATGGTGTGGTAACACTGTGCCCTTAAAACATATAAACATTTACAATTACAGTCTTTAAGCCAATATTGCCTTAACAAAAAAAAAATTCCAATATAAACTTTCTTTTGTAAATGGTAAAGAAAAAAAAAACAGAGCTCAGTTTTAAAATTTGTTTTTTGTTAACTCAGTATCTTTCTAAACAAATATATTAAGCAATGTAGAAATGAGATCATAAAAACAGTTATTTTCATTAAATTAGTATTTTTTTAAAGAATAGCATATTCTCAAGCCCCCCAAAAATCATTACTATCAGACTGAAGGTATGTTTTTCTACTGTATATATTTTTTAAAAGTCATCATTATGTGGGTATAGTGCCATCAGCAGGTCAACCTGTACCTGCGAGGCAAGTGCATCAGAATTCTGATGGTGCCTTCAGACTTCCAGATACCCCAAAATTGCTGCTGTGCCTTTGGTCAGACCCCAACAACTTGGGGTCAAGTTTGCCCAGAAATTAAACGACTAAAAGTTAGGTATGTGGGAGCCACACCCACAAACCGCTTTGGGCTCAGCTATATAAGCTCATTTATTGGCCTTATTTCAGAAAACCATAAATCTTGAAAGAGATTAAAAAAGACGTAGGTAAGTGGGAATTTATGACTGAGATCTCCAAGCCCACTTGGATAGGGACTGGGCCTCCTTCCTCCAGGTCCCCAGTTTTCCAGTAGCTAGGCAGTCATACTCACAAACTGCCACCAGCACCAAGTAATCTCATCGACGGCCAAGATGCAGAGACTATAAACTAAAATTCCTGGCAGAGAGCACCGAAGAATGTCCTGAACCCACAACAGGCTGTCTTCTCCGGGGTACCTCGGAGGGCAGTGGGTTGAATTTCCCTCCCTGCTCCAAGCAGAACCCCGGCAGCCGAAAACCTCCAGAACCCAACCATCGCCATACCCAAAGCCATTCTCCACATGCTCGGAGGAGCCTCACCCAAGATGGGATGAACCTTGCCCAAGAGTGAACCAGCAGGAACACCCAGCGGGAACCCGTGACTGAGATCTCCAAGCCCGCTTGGATTGGGACTGGACCTCCTGCCCCCAGGTCCCCAGTTTTCCAGAAAATTGACAGTCACACCCACAAATGGCCCCCAGCGCCATGTAATCTCATCAACGGCCAAGACCCAGAGACTATAAACTAAAGCTCCGGTAAGAGAATGACACAGAATTTCCTGGACATTATATTCTATCCATAACAAGCAATGCATAACAAATCATCTAGCATGGCCTTTTTGGCAGGTTTGAGTGATGGTGGGACTGGTGTCAAAATATTGAATGTAACCAAAGTAGAGAGAGTATGGGGGAAATCGTCTGCCACACAGGCAGGGAAGGGTTGGAATGGTTTGGGGTGGAGAAATACTGGGGATTTTGGTGGTAGAAAATGTGCACTATTGAAGGGATGGTTGTTTTATTATTGTATGACTGAAGCTCAAACATGAAAGCTTGTAACTGTATATCACAGTAAATCAATAAAAAGGGGGGGATAATAATAAAATAATAAAATAAAATTAACATCTGAATAAAAAAAAAGTAATGTGGAGTTCATGCCCAATTCAGTCAGCTTAATCAATGACTGAATAAATAGCAGTACTTCTAAATTTAAAAGTAAAAAGGTTATAATTATACTAATGTAACTTCAGATAATTTTAGATTCTTGTTTTTCCACTTAACTTTATAACAGATAGGTACCTGAGTTTCAAACATTTTATAAATAGTCTTGGATAGTGTTTCATCTAATTGGATCCCCCATGTTTTAGAAAATAACTTTTAATGTTTTTAATTTTATGTGAAATCTTCAAGATTTAAATATTTTTTACTGATACCTGAAAATAAAATCATTTTGACTTGAACCTCTAGGAGTATAGTGTTCATTCTAGTTATACTTAATCTTTCTCCAGAAGAATTTTCAGAAAAAAACTTCAGTGGCAAAGTGTGAACAAGCAAAAGAACTGCCAATAATAGGAAAAAAGTTATTCCTATGATGTTGCAATTTTCAGAAGCAAGGAATAAGTCTTAGATATTTTGGGATTAGTTTATTCAAATATCGGATTTGAGGAAGTTTTCAGTTCACATTTTTCCTGGACTAGCCTGCTTTTGACTCTTTATCCTTATATAGAAGTGGGCTGGACTGGTCACATTTTAAAAAGAAATGGAGAAAAGATTTTTCAGGCCAAATAAAATTTCATGTTTCTGCTTCCCCCAAATTATTTTCAGATGAAAGAAAAAAGAAAACCACATGGAAGAAATGCACACTGCAATGAAGCTGGAATGCAAAGTCTTCATCAAAAGGGAGGGAACAAAGTTTGAATAATTCAACCACAAAATATGTAAACCACATACAAGGGTAAATACACAGGTAGACACAACACCACACTCACACACGCACACACACAAACACACACAGACACACACACAGGTTTTTACTTTTCCCAGGAATTTTCATTGGTGCTTATATTAAAGCATATTCATGTCCTAGTAAAAGTATGTAAAGCTTCACAGTTCTTCTAGTGTCTAATTGCTTTACTTTATAAATAAGAATGTACACTATAAAAATTTAAACACATGTAAAATATAATTTTTAGAGGATTATTCATAATAAGCAACACAAAATAAATTATTTGGGTTTTGTTTTGGGGGCAGGGATGGAGTTCGGGATGGAAGAATTCGAAATATGATGGTGGGAAGGTATAATAGTGGTGGGATTGGGGTTTGGATATTAAATGTAACAAATTATTGTGAATAACTTTATAAAAATTAAATTAAAAATCCATAAAATATAAAAAATGAAGTCTGCAGAAGCTAGTTTTTTCTTTGATAAGGTTATCTAAGTCAAATTAAATGCCCCAGGCTTTACTATTACATTAGGATAGAGTCCCTAAATATTTCTGAAAGTATAGGAGATCTTGTATGCATTGCTTTTATTTTTCCTGTTGTTTAGGTTCAATTGAGCACATTATTTGTCTCTTCTTTTCCTCCTCCTCCTTCTCTCTCCCTCTCCTATTCCTCCTCTCTTTACCCACCCCTCCCTTTCCTCCTCCCCTTCTCCTCCACTTCCTCTCACTCTCCTTCCTTTTCCTCCCCCTCCTCCTCCTCTTTCTTCTTCTTCTTCTTCTTCTTCTTCTTCTTCTTCTTCTTCTTCTTCTTCTTCTTCTTCTTCTTCTTCTTCTTCTTCTTCTTCTTCCTCCTCTTCCTCCTTCTCCTCCTCCTCCTCCTCCTCCTCCTCCTCCTCCTCCTCCTCCTCCTTCTCCTCCTTCTCCTCCTCCTCCTCCTTCTCCTCCTCCTCCTCCTCCTCCTCCTCCTCCTCCTCCTCCTCCTCCTCCTCCATCATCCCCTCCTCCTTCTCCTCTTCCTCCTTCTTGTCTTGGGAACAAATCTAGCAGTAATTAGGTCTTATTTTTGTCTCTGTGCTCAATGATAACTCCTCTCAATGCATGGAAGACTGCATGCAGTGTTAGACAATGAACCAAGCACATGAATCCTTATATCAACTCTCTATGCACAAATGCATTATTCCTACCAAATAAAGCATTGAAGGGATAATGCAAAAAGTTTAATATCAAATCGCAGTCTTTTTTAAATGAGTTGTTTCAGGCATACAGCACTTCAACAGCAATCCTAACACCATTAGCCCCTTCCCTCTACCAATTTACCCAGGTTCCCTCCCAGCCTCTTGGCAGGAATATAGCATTTATTTGATACTACTTGGTGCAGTAAAACTTAGACTTGACTTAAAGGCAAATAGAATTATCAGAAAATAAATCAATAAAATTACATTTGTGGTTACAAATTGTTATGTTTTTAATCTTTCTTAATCTAGTATAGGACAACCATATGCAACATTAGTGAGTGACATGCTCTATGCCACATGATGGAAAGTTTTTTCCTGTCCTTTAAAGAAGCTCTTTTAATGCTTCTTGAAAAACTGGTTTTAAGGCTATGAGTTCCTTAAGCTCTTGTTTATCCACAAAGCTCTATATAGTTCCCTCAGATCTAAATGATATTCTAATTGGATAGAATATTCTAAGTGAGGGTTTCATGCAAAATATAGAGTTTTTGAACTTTATTCTTCCATATTCTTCTGACTCATAGAGCATTTTTTGATAGATCTGATGTACATCTAATGGCTTTCCTTTGTAAACAAGGTCCTTTATTGACCTTTCTATATTCAATGTTCTATTTATCTTTAAATTTTTTCTTGTTGACTATAGCATGTCTTGGAGCTTTCGTAATTAAATTTATTTTCACTGGGATCCACTGGGCCTTCTTGATCTCAGTGACTATAATCCTCAGCTCTGGGAAGTTCATTATGATTGCTGTAACTAATGTTTCTTCATATTTGCCTTCCTGTTCTTCAGGGAATCTAATGATTTTTATATTGTTCCACTTGAACTCATCCCATAGTTATCTGATATACTGATCATTTCTTTTCAGGTTATTTCCCACCTTCTGCTGTTTCCTAGTGATTTCCTCAATCTCATTTTGGAGCTTCTTAATTTTTTTGCTCAGCTTCTGTTATTCTGCTGTTCAGAGCCTTTATTAACTTTTAAAATATTATCTACTATGTTCTTCATTTCTGCCATTTCTGAGTATAGTATTGGTTTTTTTTTTTTCATTTTGACTCTCATACTTTCTGTGCTATCGTCTTCTTAAACTCAGAGAACATCCTTATCATAATGTCACTAAAGACACTGTCTGAAGATTTACTGGTATTATGCCTTTGGTGATACTGCTTTTGATCATTGAGCTTAGTGGGCTTCTACATTTACCCAGTGGTTTTCTAGTGCTTTTGTTGTGCTGGAGATGAGTCTTTGTAGTTACTCTCCCCAACTGCTGAAAGGATTAAGCTGGAGATTGCTTTCTTTTCTCTGCCCACTCTCACAGAATAATAAGAAGAACAACTGAACAGCGTGTAATTTCTTGAGTAGATATGTCATGTCCACTTCAGGATCTGTGGTTGGGTTCTTAAGGCACAGGTCAGGTGTGAAGGCTGCTTCCACCCACCTAGTCTGTAGGAGTTCTCCCATTCCAAAAATAGGCCCAGTGGTATCAACCTGAGGCAAACGTCACCTGGGATGGGAGAGTAATAAGCAGAAGATAAGGCAGAAGCTGTGGTGTGGGCCCTTGGTATGGCACAAACTGTAGTCTTTATATCTCATAAATGTAAAATAATGTAGTTAACTGCATCTTACTTAGAAATAAGTTGAATTTTAAGTTTTTCTTAGATAATGAACATCTTCATTGAGCTAAGCATTCTCTTTCAGGATTTTTCAGAGAAAAATGAAAAACAATATGACTTCCCATGTCTTGGAATAATAATAATGCCCTATATACTTTTAGAGGTTCGTTGTCTTCAGGGAATTTAATCTATAAGATTGTATTATTAGCTGTTTATTTTTTCTTAATTTCTTTCATGTCACACATGTATCAGCTACTGGGTTGGCTTTCAAGAATTTCTACATTCGAAATAGTAAATGTTCATAAAAGGTTTCTATTTGTGAAAAAGTGTCTAATTTTAAAGAAGCTTATTCACCTTAATTTATAAGATGAGTAAGCTTCTTTAAAAGTAGGGTGGCTGGAGCTATTGTACATTGGGTAGGGCATTTGCTTTATAGTTGACTAATCCAGGTTTGATCCCTGGCATCCCTTATGTTCTCTCACGCATTGCTAGGAACAATTCCTAAGTGCAGAGCTAAGAGTTACCCTTGAGCATTGCTGGGTGTGGCCCAAAAAAGTGAAATAAAATTTTTTAAAGGTGAGTATCCCCCTTTATTTGGGAAATATGGTGGAGTTATTCTCCATGTAAAACTGTTAAAAAAATAGAATAACCAAAAAATGCCCAATAAATTTTGAAAATAGTATAGTATTTTATTATTTGTCTGAGCTGGTGAGAAATCTAAACAATCATGATGAGCAGATACAATAGAAATACACAGAGAGTAGAGAGAAGTGATCACAAAGTCAGCATTTGACCCTAAGGTATCTGTTTTGCTTTGTGGCTCACATATGCAGGGACAGAGCAGTGAGAAACCCTGAGTATCTGCAGGGGGAGCCATGAGAACAAAGGAACACCCCAACTCAAAGTCTTGAGAAAAGTGACATAGAATTAAATGGATGTCCAAAAAAATACTCTATCAGAAAGCAATGAATCCATATAAACAAATTATGAACAAGAATCACCAGAAATTAAACTCAAAATATCATGAAGACTATGAGGTATAATTAGTCCCTAATTTTAAGAAAGAAAACATTAAGGTTCTGAAGATGGAATTTTTATTTAAGTTCAAATGATAAATCTGGAAAGGTCTTCATCACAATACAATACAGGCAGAGAGATTAAAAATATAAAGACAGTTAAGTTAAACATTAGATAGTTTAGAGAAGAAGATAAATTAATAAAAAAAGAGGGTGGTGGAGATAAGTTTCATGCTTCGATATATTCTCATAGTTATCTTCTGTTTTATTAGCTTGCACTCTAACAAAAAAAAATTGAGCCATACTGGACTTTAGAGTTAAGTCCCACTAACACAGAGCACCCTAGTCATGCCTAGGCTGAAATTTTGACTTTAACGCAGCCTAGTCTTGATCCTCAGACACTTGAGCATTACGATAAGCTTGGGACTAGGGAGATGGCTCAGAGGTCAGATTACATGCCTTACATACTCAAGGATCTGAGTTTGATCCTTGACACCATATTGATCCCCAACAACTAGCACTGCCAGATGTAGCTGGGGGAGCTCCCAAGCACTGTCAGTTGTAAATGAATCTGTATAGTTATATAAATATCTCCCTATATGACTGCATGTCTACTGAGATTATATATCCATAATGACTGCATTTCTACTGAAATTATATATCCATATATGACTGCATATCTACTGAGATTACTATATATATTAAACCCACAGTTTACTTGGAATTCACTCCTATAGTGCTCAGTGGACCATGTGGTTCGAGGGATCAAAACCAGTTCTCCAGCACATAAAGCTTGGGCTCAGTTCTTTGAGCTATCTCTATGGACCTAATCATTCTATACAATGCTAAAGTTTTATGCAGGTTGGCCTAAACATCTTGTGAATTTTTTTTCTGATACAAGTTTTGATTCATTCTTTATGCATACCAGATCTATGATAGGGTGTTAATTGAAATGATACATAATATTGTTGTTCTGGTTATCAGATTTGTCATGCAAATATTCTCCATTAAGTAACTCAAGAACATTTCCAGTCATCTTAACCTATTTACTCTGATGTATTAGGGAGAGGTGGGGCCAGTATGGGTCTTGGAGAAGTATCCAACTCCTCCCTGGGAAAGTTCAGGCTGAAGGGTGTAGACCTCAGTCATGATCAATTTTTTCAGTCTCTTAGAACTCTTTAAAAACTTCTTTACCCACAAAGTGTTCAAGAACATAGATGTCTGTGATATTTCCATTCATCTTAAGGATGTGTAGGTCTTGGTCTGAAAATTATTCATCTGTAAAATGATGAAATAACAAATGTAGTTCTGTGAGATCACAAAGAGGGGGGAAAATAATAATAATGTCAAATATCTTCCGGCATTCCCACAATCACATTTGGATGGTTTCTAATCACCAGATGTTAACTTAATCCACTGTAGTCAGTTTGGGAGGAATTTACTCCTACATAATTATTTCCTGTTGTATGACTAGTAGTCTCGCGTCATGTAATATCTTTGCTTTACCAGTATTGACTGTTATATCAAGCTATCAAGTGGCTTTTGTCTCAAAGTACAAACACTATAATAGTTTTATAAATGTATTGTTTTAATTGGCTTCCAAAACCACTCCTCTTATTCTATAAATATTTATCAGAGAATCTTCTTTTTCAGTGTTTATAAGATGGTGCATAAGGTTAGAGTTATAAGCCAAACATACTGATTCTTATAATCACATTTTCTTCATTTAGCTCATAAATGGAGGGCAAGAAAAACTCCACCCAAAGTAAGGATAATGTTGCTCAATCATGCATGTTACTTACCCCTCCGAAAAAAACTTACCCATAATTTTAACTAATTAACTTATTCATTTTAATTCTTCTTAGTGAACCACCAGCAGCAATCAGGGTTAACTCCTGACTCTGTCCTCAGGGTTCTTACCCAGAAGTGCTTGGGTGGGGTACCATATGTGACACAAGAGTCAGACAGGGTCAACTGCATGCAAAGTTCAGCTGTGAACAAGATAAACTCCAAATTCCTTTCTCTGTCTCTCCAGGCTCTAAGCAAGCTTTAGTTGTAGTTTGTTTGTTGTCCCAACTTCATTAGTACTTGGAACTTACTGATATTGTAGTCAGAAACTACTCCTGCAGTGTTCAGACTATCAGATGTAGTATGAGGAAGTGAACCCTGGACTATTGCATGCAAGGGAATCACTTCACATTCTATTATCTTTCTGGGTCCCTAACCAAAATTTTTACAGGTCTTCTTACATCCTCCTTAAGCAACTGTCTAATTATAAGTGGATGTGTACTAAACAGACATTACTTCAGCAATCTTATTGACTCATGAAGTACAAATTCTTTGCCTTGTTAAGAAATTTACATTAACAATGGCAAAATATATTTTGATAACTGAAGGTTCAGCATAACGGTTTGTTAGAGTTTTGTCCCAGTGAAGGAATTGGGAATTTTATAAATCCAGTCTAAAGTGAAACAAGATGGTATGATGGTATGTTACATTTCTGATGGCTTGTGGCTAAATACGATGTTGAACTATAGGATAGCACAACAAATGAATTCAATCAGAAAGAAACGAATTGAGACAGAATGATCTTACTCATATATGAGACCTAAGACACATAGTAAGGTAACAACAAAGGATCAATGACAGCACAATGAAAAGACTGATCCACAGTACTGAACTAGAGGGCATTGAAAGGAAAGGACATTGGGCTCTTTGCAGGGGACAGAGGTGGGAACATTTGTGATTGGTGTGGTGATGGAATTAAGTGCATGGGAAATTACCAATAACAGTACTGTAAATAAAAGAACTTCAATTAATTTAAAAAAAGTAAATAAGTCAATTCAAGTTAAAGCTGAATTTTTCTGTACTTCTTACTCTAAAACAGTAGTTCTCAAATGAGTCTTCTCAGTGACACACAAAATGGCAGCATTGATATGTCCAATATGCCTAAATGGGCATTCCTAGGTACACATAAATGTTGCATTCGGAGATGTTCCTTCCGTTGAGAGTGAATGGAATGTCAGGAATGAGTCCAATTCTCATAAATATTGTCATTGTGAGATCAGCTGTAGTCCAACCTTTCCACACTAACAGTCGCATAGGAGGAAGAGAGTGGCTTGGAACACCTTCAAGAACATCAAAGAAATAGCTAAGAGGACAAAGAACCTCCAGCTTCAGGAACATCTCTTTGATTCCACCATTCTTCTTGCATTAACATATGCTTCAGAGACCTGGGCCCTATGAAAACAGGATGAGAATGCTCTTTGGGTTCCCCAACAAGGAATCGAAAGAGCTATGCTTGGAGTATCACACTTCACTCAAGTGAGAGAAGGAATCCAGAGTTCTGACCTCCATCAACAATCGAGAATCAAGAATGCTGTCTCGTTTGCCAAGGCTTCGAAAATCAGATGGACTGGACACGTAATGCAAGATGATCGCTGGACTAGAGCCTTTACCGACTGGATTCCACAGGACATCAAAAGATTGCGTACAAGATGGTCAGACTTCTTTGTCAAGACCCTGAAAGAACAGTTCGAGGCTCTTCGTATTCCTGGAGAGAGCAGATGCCATTGGGCTACACTAGCATGTGACAGGGATGAATGGAGACGTTACTGGTGCCCGCTCGAGAAAATAGATGAGTAATGGGATGTCAAGTGATCAAGTGATCTCTTGCAGTAATCACTTATTTGGTTTGATAATTAAAAAATGGATGTTTATTTCAATTGGTTAATTTTATAATTTGATTTCTCCACCCGCACAGCAGAGCCTGGCAAGCTACCCGTGATGTATTCAATATGCCAAACACAGTAACAACAAAGTCTCCAATGGAGATGTTACTGGGCCCGCTCGAGCAAATGGATGAACAAAGGGAGAATAGTGACAGTGACAGTGACAGATTTCTCCATACCACTGAGTGAAATCCTTCAGTATTTTTTTTTCACTTGACATTTCATATAGATCCATCCTTGTTGAAAATGGAAGGCTTTTATCTTTGTAGTTGAAGAGTATTCCATTGTATATGGGATACTATTATCTCATATACATAACTACTTCATTGTTTTAAAATTTGATCATCTGTTCCTGGGTATTTAAATTGTTTCCAGCTCTTAGTAGTTGTACATAATTGTATATAAAATCATAATTACATGGTTAAGTATGCATATATATTCAAATTAGTTTTTCATTTCTTTTAGTGACATCCTAGAACTGGATCATATGTAGTTTCTACGTTTAACATTTTGAGAATCTCCATAGCTTTCCATAACGGTTGCACCTCCCAACCCACAATATACAAGGGGGTTCTTTCTCTTCATGCATTCTCTCTAATATTTGTTCTTTATGTCTTCTGACACACATCATCCTTATAAAATCATATGATATTTCCTTACTATTTTGAAATGCATTTTCATAATATTAACAGATGATGATGATGATGATTTTTTTATGACTCTCAGCCATCAGCGCATTTTCTTTATTGAAGTGTTTGTTCAGATCCTCTGTCCATTTCATGATCTGTTTTTAATTGTTGTTGTGCTACTTATGCATTTGTGTAATAAACTCTTTGATATTACAAAAATTACTCTTCAAAAAAGTAAGTACTCTAAAACTTATCCAACCAAGGTTTTTTATGGCAATTGATCCAAGAATCTCTCTGCCAAGACAGGAAGTTTAAAAGTACTGCTCAAAAAGAGGACACAAACCTGCTCTTAGGCAGCACTGGATTCTAGGAATGGTCATGTTGGGCTTGCGGTTAGATTTCTGGCTGCGAAGAGATTCTGGCATTGTTGTGAATGTACTGGTCTCACTGTCATTCTCTGCTAAATTTTTCCAGGAAAATCTCCCTGCAGGATGAAATCAGGAGATACAGGAGATACAATACCAGCCCACTTGTAACACAAGCGGACTAAGGTCTGAAAATTCTTTAAATGGGACACTAGAACTGTTGGAAACAACAAAGATTGAGGGAAATTAGAAATGTTTTATCTTGAGATAGCTATTACCACTCATTTTTTTCAGTTAAGGGGAAGTAATGATGAGCTCTTGATTACATACATACATAGACCATCAACCAGAAAGGTAAGAAATCACTGATGGCACTTATATTTGCTTCAGACATGCAGACTTTGATGTTCTTGAGATTCTTTCTGCCTACACATAATTTTGGCTTGCAATATGTTGTGTGTGTATGTGTGTATATGTGTGTGTGTTTGTGTTTTGCCCAAAGAATAATAAACATATAGAAAATAGTGTGAGGAAATAGTGTGAAGTCAGCTGAAGGAAAGAAAGAAGACAAAGAAATTTGGAAAAGGCACAAAAGTCAGATCAAAGCAAATTAAAGACCTAAATATCAGACCTGAATCCATAAGGTATACGGAGGAAAGTGTAGGCAGAACCCTTCATGACAATGAAGCTGAAAGTATTTTAAGGATAAAACACCACTGACCAAGCAAGTGGAAACAAACATAAACAAATGGGACTACATTAAACTAAGCTTCTGCACTTCAAAAGAAACAGTGACGAAAATACAGAGAGAGCCCACAGAATGAGAAAGAATATGTACCCAATACCCATCTGATAAGGGGTAAATATCCAGGATATACAAGACACTAGTAGAATTGTACCAAAAAAAATAAACAAAAAACCCCCTCCAACCCCATCAAAAAATGGGGAGAAGAAAACCTTCCTCAAAAAAGAAATACAAATGGTCAAAAGGCACATGAAAAAAATGTTATGTCTATTTTATCTGTACAGATAAAATGGACATCTTATTTTATCTGTTTTTGAAAGATAAAACAGGGGTTAAGATGCATACCTTTCTTCAAAGACCACTAATCAAGTAAGTGGAAGCAAAGATAAACAAATGTGATTATATTAAACTAAGAAGCTTCTTATATTAAACTAAGAAGCTTCGGCGACTTAAAAGAAACAGTGACCAAGATACAAAGACAGCCCACAGATTGGGAAAAACTATTTTCCTTAGACCCACCTGATAAAGGGTTAATATCCAGACATATATAGCACTAGTAGAAACTTTACAAGAAGAAAAGATCCATTTAAAAAATGGGTGAAAAATGAACAGAAATTGCCTCAAAGAAGAAATACAAATCGTCAAAAGACACATGGAAAAATTCTCTATATCACTAATAATCAGGGAGATGCAAATCAAAACAACAATGAGATATCTTCTCACACCACAGAGACTAACACACGATCACAATCATGATCACAACCATCCTATTATTCGTCGACTGCCTCGAGCAGGCCCCAGTAACGTCTCCTTCATCCTAGCCCTGAGATTTTTAAAAAAGTGCCATATTCAAGGCTCTTTCAGAGTTAGGAGAATGAGACCCTTCATTGTTACTGGTATTTGGCATATTTGGTACACCACGGGAAGTTTGCCAGACTCTGTCGTGTGGGCAGGTTACATTCGGTAGCTTGCCAGTTTGTCCAAAGTAGGAATGAGATGATAAGATGTTGCACAGCCGCAAATGCGGCTGCGCGCTTCCAGGAGCTGGGTTTTATAGTCTCTGAGTCTTGGCCGTTGATGGGATTACACGGTGCCAGGGGGTCAGTTGGTGGGTGTGACCCCCGCCTACTGGAATTTGGAGGATCTGGGTGGAGGATGCTCAGCCCCGATCCGAGTAGGCTTGGAGACCTCAACCCCGGGACCTGCGTGCCTTTGTTCCCCTGCCAGTACCTTCATGTGTGTGGAGAGTGGTCTTAGCATGGTGGTGGCTGGTTCTGGAGGTCTTCGGCTGCCGGAGCCCTGATCGGAGTGGGGAGGAAAACTCAACCTGCTCCCCTCCAAGGGGCCCCGGCGAGGACAGCCCGGAGCAGGGGCAGGAGACTGCACTGTTCTCTTCCGGGAGCTGGGTTTTATAGTCTCTGAGTCTTGGCCGTTGATGGGATTACACTGCACCAGGGGGCCAGTTGGTGGGTGTGACCCCCACCTACTGGAATTTGGAGGATCTGGATGGAGGATGCTCAGCCCCGATCTGAATAAGCTTGGAGATCTCAGTCCCAGGACCTGTATGCCTTTGTTCCTCTGCCAGTACCTTCATGTGTGTGGAGAGTGGTCTCAGCATGGTGGTGGCTGGTTCTGGATGTGAGGGCGATCTGGCTGCGACATCTGTTACCCCATTGTTCGCCAGGGTTGATTCGATTGATCTGGCTGGCTAGGCGGGTGTCCCCTTCCTCCCTCACCGCTCCATGTGCGTCCCTCCCGAAGCTGCACACTCGGTCAAAGAGGACGGCCCTCCCCGAATAGAGACAGACCGGTCTTTGGTCGAGGGTGTACAAGTAGCTGCGCTCCCCTGCTAGAACCTCCAAACAAGCTCTCAAGACTAACACACATCAGAAAGAATAAGAACAACCAGTGCTGGCATGAATGTGGGGGAGAAATGGAGTCTAACTGTTTTTGGCATTGCCAACTGGTGCAGTCTTTTTGGAAAACAATATGGGCATTCCTTAAAAAACTAGAAATTGAGCTTCTATATGACCCAATAACATCACTTCTGGGAATATATTCTGAGGGTGCAAAAAAGCACAGTGGAAATTACATCTACTCCTGTATGTTCATTGCAGCATTGTTCACAATAACCAGAATCTGGAAACCAAAGTGCCCGAGAACATACGACTGGTTAAAGAAACTTTGGTACATCTACACAATGGAATACTATGTAGCTGTTAGGAAAAATGAAGTCAAGAAATTTACTTATAAGTGGACTGTCAAGGAGAGTATCATACTAAGTGAAACGAATCAGAAAGAGAGGGACAGACATAGAAAGACTGCACACATCTGTGGAATATAAAATAACATAATATGAGGCTGACACCCAAGGAGAGTAGACACAAAGGCCAGGAATATTGCTTCGTGGTTGGAAGCCTGCCTCATGAGCTGGAGGAGAAGGCAGCTGGAATAGAGAAGATATCACTAAGTCAATGTTGTTTGGAGGGATATTCGTGGTAGGAGATGTGTGCCAGAAGTAGATTAAAGACCAAACGTGATAACCTCTCAAGATCTATATTGCAAACCATAATGCCCCAAAGTAGAGAGAGAATATGACAGAAATTGTCTGCCATAGAGGCAGGGGGAGGGTTAGGATGGGGGGTTATACTAGGGACATTGATCGTGGAAAATGTGCACTGATGGAGGGATGGGTGTTCAATCATTGTTTGACTGAATCTCAAACATAAAAGCTTTGTAACTATCTCGCAGTGATTCCGTTAAAACATTTTAATAAAAAAGAAATTTGGAAGTAGAGTACAAAGAAAAGTTGTGACCATTCATTATCAATACTTCCTGAGTATTTCGTTGAAGTTCAGGAACATGGCAATTTTTAAAAAAATTTTATTAGTGAGACACCATGAGGTACAGTTGTAGACTTACAAATTTTGTGCTTGGGTTTCAATTATACAATGATCAAATACCCATCCCTCCACCGGTGCCCATTTCCCACCACCACAGATCCCAGTATCCCTCCCACCCCCCACCTCCCCTCTCCCACCCTGCCTCTGTGGCAGGGCATAGCCCTCTGTTTTGTCTCTCCTTTTGGATGTTGTGGTTTGCAAAAGAGGCATTAAGTGGCAATCATGTTCGGTCTATAGTCTACTTTCAGCATGCTTCTCCCACCCTGGGAGGATCCTCCCAACACCCTTTATTTGGTGCTCTCTTCTCTATCTGAGCTGCCTTTTCCCCTAGCATGTGTGGCTGACCTCCAAGCCAAGAAACATGGCATTTTTGGAAAGAGTTGTTTTGCTCAAATTTGGATACTCAGAAGAACTATCTTGTCCCAAATCACCAAGCTATTGTAAAAATTAATACATAGAAAACTGGTTTAAATGAGATTGTTTTCATGCTTATTCAGCCAACAAACTTGAGGACCAAGCACATCAGTCTTTCACCGCCCATTGGAAGTGATGCTACTTCCCTACCCTAGTGGCAGGAAGAAGGAGGCTCCTCTTTGCAACATCTCAGCCAATGAGAGAATACCATGACCAATCAATGAAAAGCCACCACATACCAGACTCCTTCCTCCCGACCCATTCTACCCACACACTAAAATCTGTTAATTAACACTAAAATAATTAATTTAGATTTCTCTTCTGGAAAACGTTATGCCTATTTTATCTGTACAGACAAAAGGCACATTGTATTTTATCTTTTTTTTGAGAAAATATACTTAATTCTTGAAATAAGCTGGCTGGTTTTTATTGAAATGAATGCTTTAAGTGGAACCACAAACCCAAGTTTCTTCTATGCTGGAACCCTGTGATGCTAACAGTTAAATCTCCATGTTTTCCCAGTTCTTGGGTCTTTTGCTCCATCTATTTAAAAAATGTAGTGGGGAATTGTTTAGGAGAACTTTTATTTAAACTTGCCACTGGAGAATTCAAGGGCAGGATCAGAGCCAAGGACATTGGAACTTAACATTATCTGTGGGAGTGGTAATGATCATGGTTTGAATAATTTCCATTTCCTGTTTTTTTCCAGGTTACTTTAAAAGTTCATCAAGATAGGTAAGAAAACTGGAATTTTGGAAAGCACTGTTTAGGTTAAAAATATTTGCATTTAATTGTAATTTGTCTTTTACCATGGCTCATGGGAGCCAAAGTGTTTTACTGTGGGAACAGTATGATACAGAGTTCTTAGTCTTTGAGATTTCTTTGTGCAATTGATCAGTTGCATTTTTCAGATACTCTAAATGGTTTTGATATACATGTGTTCATTTGTATTCATGATGTAATTAGCTCATAGTATCAAGACAATGGATAAAGTCCAACAGAAACGAAAATAGAGAATTTCATCTCCCTTCCACTTCCCTGGCTCTTCACTCATTAATTTCAGATCTGAAATTTTGAAATATAAGTGTTTTATGAATGAATCAGTGACTTTGCAGAAATGAATATTTCATTCTAGATCTTACAAGCTACTTTCTTATCTGCTACAGAGTCCTATTTTAGAAAAGGGCAGACAAAGTTTACCAAAGAACATAATTGCATCGGACCACAGTTCCAATCCTTAAAGTATGATGAAACTTTTTCATGCTTTTTATGCCCCACAAGTAGAATCTTGGATAAGTATTTTCTTTGAGATAACACCAGAAAAACAAAAACAAAAAAGCTATATCATACAGTTTCTGGAATCTTGAAGAACAGAGTAGATTTAAGTATTTTAACATTGGGATTTAAAATGAAAAGTATTATTGAAACATCACAAATCAAGTTTCTACTTATTATATTTAGAGTTACTGTCAACTACTTCAACAAATAATATACCATCATGAAACTCTTGATCAGACTTGATTAGATATGAAATAGATACACCCACTAGCTTTTATTCTTAGAAAATTAAGGTAAAGGTAAAGGTAAAGGCCCTCCCATTGATCGTCGATTTGCTCAAGCGGGCCCAGTAACGTCTCCATTGGAGACTTTGTTGTTACTGTGTCTGGCATATCGAATACTCTCGGTAGCTTGCTGGGCTCTCCGAGAGGGGCGAAGGAATCGAACTCGGGTCGGCCATGTTGGCCGCTTGTAAGGCAAACGCCCTACCGCTGTGCTATCGCTCCAGCCCGGAAAATTAACAAAATAATAAAAATATTCATATTTCTCATGCCTTAACTTAGCTCATTAATCATAATCGTATTGTGTTAAAGCACAGATTTTGATTCAGTTTTGCTGAATGGGGCCTGTGATCATACTTTTCTAGCAAGTTTTTAAGAGGTGATGTCATATTTGATCTGTTTTTGAAACTTTAAAGCTTTAGATAATACAAACTCCCAAGATATCCCTGGAAGGCATTCCATGGATTTTCAGTGACGTGATCCTTCATGGTGGCCTCTTACAACTTATGAAAGATGTTAGTAGACTTTTATGTCAGTTTAAATATTATATTTCAATATAGTGCCAGATAAGCCTGATTAATTGAAAAGACTAGGTTGAAAATCCAACTGGTACTCATAGTTATAAACACAAAATAAGACTCATTATCTCTAAACCTACAAATCTGAGAGGAAGCTGAACTTTTTTCTAGTGTAATCTTTATAACACATTTTCCACATCAAAACTGCTGTTATAAAACCATGCAGATTATTGCAACCCACCTTTATTGTTTGTATTTAATGTACACAGAAATACATATACAATCATACACACAATATAACTATTCTATCATACACATGCACCTTCATATGCCTGGACATTGGTTGAAGAATTTGTTATATAAATATCTTAAGATCATCATCAATTTTCTTTATGGACTCGGACATGACTTTTCAATAATAAGTTGATAATAAATTGGGTTTTCATATGATCTATGGATTTTGTTTTTCCAGTAATTTCAAGCTTTATTCTAATATGATTTTAGTATATTAGGAGAAAGTTATTACAGTTAGAACATGCTGCAAGGGTAACTGTACTTTCCATGTGGGAATATGTCAGCTTTTCCCAAATAACATTCTTGTAGAGATTAGAGGATAATCTGACAGTCAGAGTTGGCCAATTAAAATAGTAATTGAAATGGTTTTAGTGTTTTTGTTGGCAAAATTTGGCTATTTTTGCCTCATTTTGGGTTTCTTTGAATAACAAAAATATAGGCCTGGTCGTAAGTCTCCTAATTTATTTTCTTGGTTATCTTTTCCCATCAAACAAAAAGGACTGCTCTGGAGCTTGAATTAAAAAATAAAAACTAAATTCTGGAGTGATGAGAGAACATAAAATGATTTTTAAGCTAACAAAAGTAAATCATTCAGCATGGAATATGTGGAAATTTATGTTTTAGATAAAAATAGTGAAATAAACAATGAAATAAATAAAGATGTGTTTTTGTAAAGTATATATTTACCCCAGATAAAGAGGTGCTTAGATTTTATGACTATAGTTTACAATATCTCAGATAAAAAACAAAAATATTATTTTACACACTATATTTATCTTCTAGTAAAATTAATTTTATATGCTAGATTTATCTTCTAGTAAAACAAACAAAACTGTCCTCCCGTTGTTCATTGATTTGCTCGAGCCGGACAAGTAACGCCTCTATTGTGAGACTTCTTGTTACTGTGTTTGGCATATCGAATACTCGCGGTAGCTTGCCAGGCTATCCGAGAGGAGCTTACCATAATCATGTAGGTGGTTTTCCCAGGGCGAGGCCTATCCACTGCACTTCTAGTAAAAATCAATTGTATTTTCTTGAATGTTTAATTGTTTAATGTTTTTCTGTGGGTTAATAGAGTACCTAATCTTTAACAAACAAACACCACAATCAGGGCAGACATCAGTTTCCCTGCTACACTTTCTTGAGTAAAGTTGAGAACAGATGTGCAAGGTCAACTTTGTAAGCCATGATGAGCCTTTTCAGCAAACCATTTACTGCATTTAGAATTTACAAAAGATAGATAAGAAATTGTAATCTAGATAGATATCAAGCAAAAATTAAAAAAAATTTGATTGGTTTTATTTTCTGCTTCTTTGCTTACTTGCTTATGTTTACTATTTCTTTTTTTAAAATTTTTTTTAGGGAAACACCATGAGGTACAGTTGTAGACTTACAAATTTTTGTGCTTGAGTTTCAATTATACAATGATCAAGTACCCACCTCTCCACCAGTGCCCATTCTCCACCATCACTGATCCCAGTATCCCTTCCACCCCCATTCCCCCTCTCCCACCCTGCCTCTGTGGCAGGGCATTCCCTTTTGTTCTCTCTCTGCTTTTGGGTGCTGTGGTTTGCAAAAAAGGCATGGAGTGGAAATCATGTTTGGTTTATAGTCTACTTTGAGCATGCATCTCCCATCCTGGGAGGATCTCCTCAACACCCTTTATTTGGTTCTCCCTTCTCTATCTGAGCTGCCTTTCCCCTAGTGTGTGCGGCTGGCCTCCAAGCTATGGAATAAATCTCCTGGTACTTATCTTGACTATTCTTGGGTGTTAGTCTCCTATTTTGTTTCTTTATGTTCCCCAGATGAATGCAATCTTTCTATGTCTGTCCCTCTCTTTCTGACCACTTCACTTAACATGATACTTTACATGTAGTACCACTTGAATGTAAATTTCATGACTTCATCTTTTCTAACAGCTACATAGTACTGCATTTTGTACATGTACCAAGTTTTTTTAACCAGTCATCTGTTCTCAGGCACTCAGGATTTTTCCAGATTTTAGCTATTGTAAACAGTGCTGCAATGAATAAGCAAGTTCAGATATCACTTTGACTATACTTTTTTGCCTCTCTGGGATATATTCCCAGGAGTAGTATTGCTGGGTCAAATGGGAGCTCAATTTCTAATTTTTTGAGAATCGTCCATACTGTTTTCCAAAAGGGCTGAACCAGTCGGCATTCCCATCAACAGTGAAGGTGGGTCCCTTTCTCACCACATCCGCACCAACATTGGTTGCTTTTGTTCTTTTGAATGTGGGCCAGTCTTTGTGGTTTGAGATGATATTTCATTGTTGTTTTGATCTGCAGCTCCCTGATGATTAATGATGTAGAGCATTTTCTCATGTGCCTTTTTGCCACACGGATTTCTTCTTTGAGAAAGTTTCTGTTCATTTCATCGCCCCATTTTTTTTGGGGGGGTTGGATGTTTTCTTCTGATCAAGCAAAATTTTTGATAGACTTAGTAGGCAAATTATCCTCTCACAACTAAATCTGTTCTTCTGAGATTTCAGATTGAAATTGTAAACCTTGAGAAAAACAAGTCATACATTTTTACTGAATGAGTCAGAGAGAGGGGAACAGACATAGAATGGCTGCACTCTTTTGTGGAATATAAAGTAACAGAATGAGAGACTAACACCCAAATATAGTAGAGATAACGTGATAATAGAGATAATAGTGATCCTCCTGGATCACTCCAGGGCTTGGAAGGGAGTGATCACATGCTGGGGGGAAAGTCAGTTGGGATAGAGAAGGGACTACTAAGTGAATGATGCCTGGAGGGCTCACTCAGGATGGGAGATGCGTGCTGAAAGTAGACTATAAACCAAACATGGTGGCCACTTACTACCTATATTGCAAACCATAACAACCAAAAGGAGAGAGAGTGTGTGTAAAAGGGAGTGTGCCTGTCACAGAGTCAGGGAGAGGGGGTGGATAGAATGGGGTGACGGGAAGGATACTGGGAATATTGGTGGTGGAGAATGGGCACTGGTGGAGGGATGGGTACTCGATCATTGTGTGATTGAAATATAATCATGAAAATTTGAAAGTCTGTAACTGTATCTCATGATGATTTATTATATATATACATATATATATATATCTTCTCCCACGCCATGTAATCCCATAAAGAGCCAAGACCCAGAGACTATAAAACCCAGCTCCCAGAAGAGAACAACCAGAGTCTCCTGCCTATGCGCCTAGCTGTCCTCACCGGGGCCCCTTGGAGGAGGGTGGATTGAGTTTCCCTCCCCATCCCTAGCAGAGCCCTGGCAGCTGAAGACCTGCTGTTCCAGCCACAACCATGCTTAAGTCCACTCTCCAGATGTTTGGACGAGCCTCACGCATGAAGGAACTGGCAGAGAAACACAGGTGTGTGGGACCCAGGGCGTAGATCTCCAAGCCTGCTCAGATTGGAACTGGGCCTCCTCCACTCAGATCCCCCATCTTCCAGTATGTAGGTGTTACACCCACCAACTGCCCCCAGCACCGTGTAATCTCATCGATGGCCAAGACCCAGAGACTATAAAACCAAGCTCCCAGAAGCATGCGGCTGCAAATGCGGCCACACAACATCTTATTATCTAGTTCTTATTCTGGAGAACCTGGCAGGCTACCAAAAGTATCCTACCAACATGGCAGAGTCTGGCAAACTCTCCGCGGCATATTCAATATGCCAAAAACCAGTAACAATGATGGGTCTCATTCTCCTTACCCTGAAAGAGTCTCAAATGTGGCCCTTTCTAAAATTTCAGGTCTAGGACGAAGGAGACGTTACTGGTTCCTGCTCAAGGAAATCGATGAACAACAGGATGACAGTGATACAGTGATTAAATAATTTTTAGAAAATGTTTTACTCCAAAGTATCTGAATTATTTTTTTTATAAAATACATACATAAAATATTTAAGGATAGAACACAGACTGAGCCATAAAAATTATCAATAAATAGTGAAGTCACACAAAATGCTTAGCTGATCACACTGTAGCACTGTCCTCCCGTTGTTCATAGATTTGCTTGAGCGGGCCCAGTAACGTCTACATTATAAGACTTGTTGTGACTATGTTTGGCATATCAAGTACATCACAGGTAGCTTGCCAGGTTTTGATGTGTGGGAGAGATACTCTCGGTAGCTTGCCGGGCTCTCTGAGAGAGGTTGGAAGAATCAAACCTGGCAATTAACCAGAATATTAATACTATAAATTATACTATAGGGAAGCTACCTTTATTTTTAATTATTATAAGGTCTTCGTAAGTTTAGCATCATTATTAATGTTTACCATGTTCAAAGAATGTATAAGATTTCAAGTTTGAATCATCCTCGACTACGTTAATTAAGGTAACAGGGTCATGTACCTCAGCAGGTCCACCTCCACTTAAGTTTCATTTAAGTACTTCAGTTAAAGTAGTCCAGAGTCATAGTTTCATATAAAAGTTCTTAACCATATAGTGGGCTGGAGCGATAGCACAGCGGGTAGGGCATTTGCCCTGCACTCAGCCAATATGGCCGACCCAAGTTCGATTCCTCCACTCCTCTCGGAGAGCCCGGCAAGCTACCGAGAGTATCTTGCCCTAACGGCAAAGCCTGGCAAGCTCCCTGTGATGTATTCGATATGCCAAACACAGTAACAAGTGTCACAGTGGAGACGTACTGGGCCCGCTCGAGCAAATCAAACCAAATAATAAAATCCCATTATTTCAGACCTAACTGTATTATGATATTATAACATAGTCATAGATTATCTAAAATGTTATGCTGCTTTAAAAAGTGTCGAATAAAAGTGCTGTTAATTTTATAGTGTTTATTCGTTTAAGTGAAAACTAAATTACTGGCTCTTAAGTATAATTCAATAAATAATTATTTTAAAGACTAACGCATTCACTATTTTCACTGTTACTAGTTCATTTCAAACTGTCATTTCAAGCACTGTCATTTCAAACTAGTTAGGAATTCCCCCCCACCAATTAAAGATGACCTACCAATAGCGTTTTTGTTTACTGAGTACAGAATTTGAGTTCTGGGGCCAGAGAGAGAGCGCCTAAGAGCATTGCAAGCCAGTGTGAGACCTCCCGCTATCCATCCTAGGACATCACAACAGCAACAAAAGGGAAGTGAAGGGAGAAAAAAACTTTCTAACTCATATTCTAACTATCTCAGATTCTCCATTGTTTTTGAGGGAGTAATTTTCTATTTTTTCAAATGTTCTTTAGAGTCACAGACATGTGGCTCAGTAGTAAAGTATGCGCGTTGCCTGCATAAGACTCTGCACTGAATATAAAATTTTTAACTGAAAAGGAAGTCTTTTAAATGATTTTTACTAATTTTACAAAAAATGCCCTCCTGGAATTAATCAATATTATTACTGTATCTGATATATTAATTATTATTATTATCTTAATAATAATAATTATTATTAAAAAAGGTAAAGGTAAAGGTAAAGGCCCTCCCGTTGATCGTCGATTTGCTCGAGCGGGCCCAGTAATGTCTCCATTGGAGACTTTGTTGTTACTGTGTCTGGCATATCGAATACTCTCGGTAGCTTGCCGGGCTCTCCGAGAGGGGCGGAGGAATCGAACTCGGGTCGGCCATGTTGGCCGCTTGTAAGGCAAACGCCCTCATTCCTACTTTGGACAATCTTGCAGGCTATCAAATGTAGCCTGCCCACAGGGCAGAGTCTGGCAAACTCCCCGTGGCGTACCAAATATGCCAAATACCAGTAACAATGATGGGTCTCATTCTCCTAAAGAGCCTTGAATGTAATCTCAGGGCTAGGATGAAGGAGACGTTACTGGGGCCTGCTTGAGGCAATCGACGAATAACAGGATGATGAAATGAAAAATGAAAAAAAAATTATTATTATTATTATTATTATGGGATTCACAGATTTGGCACTTACAAGTGTTATTGCTACCAAGATTCTTACATGACATCATGATTTTTCTACTGAAGCATAAACCTTTTGGGTCCCTAATTCTGATATGCACTTAACATACAGAGGGTAGGACATTTGCCTTGCACGCAGCCAACATGGCTGACCCGAGTTCGATTCCTCAGCCCCTCTCAGAGAGCCCTGCAAGCTACTGAGAGTATCTCGCCTGCATGGCAAAGCCTGGCAAGCCCCCTGTGGCGTATTCGATATGCCAAACACAATAACAACAAAGTCTCACAATGGAGACATTACTGGGCCTGCTCAAGAAAATCTATGAACAATGGGAGGACAGTGACAGTGACAGTGAACCAGTACTTCTAGAAAAGACTTTTTTTATTTGGTGGGCCTCCATATGTTTCCCCCAAGCCTCTCCAGGAGTGATTTCTGAGTGCAGAGCCAGGCATAGGCTCTGAGCACTGCTGGGTGTCACCTTCCAAACAAAACAAACAAACAAAAAACACCTTCTAAGGTGTGGGCAGATAACTTGGGGTGTATGTTTTGCATCTGGAAGGGTTTGAGTCAATCACCATCACTACATGGCTCCTGAACACTGGTTTAGTGTCTCTGATGGCCACTTCTAGCCCTGAACCTCATCAACATTGAACTATCTGGCTGCTCGACCTCTACTTGGAGCTGATCACAACATATTAAAATTATCAATGTGATGGCTGAAAAGTCAGTACAGGGATTATGATGCTTGTATAACATATGCCTGACCCAGGATTTATTCCTAGCACCATATACAGTGTCCCAACTCCACCAGCAGTACTCTTTACAAACATCCGGATGTGTCTATGCCCCCCAAAAAATAAAAAGTAAAGTTACATCAGGCAGAAATGATATCACTTTTCAAATTATAAAAGATTTGTGGATAGAGTGAACTGTCATCCTTTCCATCCACTGGGACTCATATAGCCACAATGTTTCTAAGGAGTGTGTGTGTGTGTGTGTGTGTGTGTCTGTGTGTTTGCATATAAGAGCAGGAGGAGGGGGGGCAGGGAAAGCTAAAAAAAAAACACCTTTTTTTCTCAGTGAGGATGGAGCTTAGCAGTAGAGTATTTGCTTTGCATGTGTGAGGTCCTATTTTCAAACCCCGGCACCAAAAAAATCCCCAACAAAACCATTTCATTTTCTGTCAATTCATGTGTGAGGGTATGTGGATTAAGGCATTAGGGCATACCAGGTTGTGCTAAAGCATCAATCACTCTTGCAGGTGCTAGTGGATCATGTTTGGTGCCAGGAAATGGACTATAGAGTTGCCACATGCTAAGTAAGCTCTTTACTCCCTGTACTAGCTCTCTAGCCCTAAAATAAACTTGAATCCACTATTAAATTCTCTGAAATTATTTGATGAATCCTCTTTAGCATTAATCTTCTTGGAAGACATATATGATCCTACTCAGTAGAATCATTTGGCTCGCACCCATATGATACTAATTTCTTTATCTCATCCAAGACTAATGAAACTACAAGGTTTCATGCAGGGCATGGTATTGAATTTGCAACCAGGATTAAGACAATAACTATGCAATATATTTATTTGTATATATTTTTTAAAGTACTCTGTTGTATGTCTATGTTTCATCTATTAAATTATAAATTCTGGAAGACCACCTATAGTCTAGCAAAGTTTATAATTTAACATATATTAACATACAGTACTTTAATTTAATATATTCGGAGAGCCCGGCAAGCTACCGAGAGTATTTGATATGCCAAACACAGTAATATATTATATATATATAAACTATTTCTTCTGTATCCAGCACTGGAAATCTTATCAATCATAATAAAACTTGGATTATACTTTAAATGGACTAGAAAAATGACATGTTATATGGACTACAATTAAAATTCATATTTAATTATATCTTCTGATTTTCAGGTTTTAAACCTAACCCAGAAATGTTTGAATTGGGTCTCTTTTACCACCAGCATATGTTAATCATTATTGATTGTTCAATTATACTAGGAAACACATGCAGAAAAAATCATCATTTTATGCAGAAATAAAAACAAATTATAACTTTGAATTATTATGATTAAACCTGGTAATGTATCTAAATATTATATGACTAGTATTATGTACATAAATATACATTTTTAAAATATATTAATATAGGAGTTTCACTTTTTTCTAGAAGATCATAATAAAACTTGGATTACACTTTAAATGGACTAGAATATATATAGCAGATATATTAATGTTATATATCTGCTATATATAATGTTATACCATATTTTATATAGTTCATATATTTACAAGTTACAACTCAGAACAAATCATCATACTATTAAAAAAATTACCCTGGTCTATTTTCCAAATACACACTCATCATCATTAGTGGCTCCACTGATCTAATTTCTATCTATAAATCTTGGAAAGCCACATTTCATGTGTAGAAATCTATGCCACCCCCAGGCATTGCAACAAAGCCAAGAACAGCAAAAAGCACAACAAATAGCAGCTGTGGGTCTTTGCATGTATGATACTGTTTAGGCTAATGTTCAGGATATCATATCATTTGTCCAAAGGGTGCAGCTGTACCAGCTGTTCAATGTGGCAAAAACACAGATGGCAGAAACTGGCACCAATCCTTACCCCTCCCACGCTCAGTCCCTGCACACTGCTTTGAGCAATACTCACAGAGAACCATCACCAGTGTTTGGATGAAACACATAAAGTAATACAGCCAGAGGGCCGGTGCCATAACTTGATGCAGTCACTGACAAGACTTACATGTAGGCGCATTTGAAATTAAGTGTATTTGTTCAGTACTACTGCTGTGTCACAACCACCCCCAAATGCAGAAAGTTTAAAAGAGCAATCATTTCTTATTGCTCACACGATGTGAGTGGGAAGGGTTTCAGATGGTCTAGGCTCATCTTGGCTGAGACATTTTTTCTTCCTTACTGTAACTTGTAGATTGACTATGCAGCTCTGGCCTACATACACATTCTGAGGCCCAGGTTGAAGTGCAGAAACAACCTTAAACTCATGGCATTGGCATAAGTACAAGAGTCACTGTCACTGTTACTGTCCCTCCATTGTTCATCGATAAACTAGCCCAGTAACATCTCCATTGTGACGAAGTTGAAATTTGGGACTTTTCATGCCTAGGCTTAGAACTGGCAAATTGTCACTTTTGCTTTTAACCAATGCTTTTGACAAAGACATGTTGAATGGCCAAGTCCAAAAATAACAGGAAAGAACCACATTCTACCTGGAAGAGGCCATATTAAAGATATAGGTAGAAGGATGAATAGAGAATTAAGTCCACTGTACTACTGCACTACATAAATCTATGAGTTTTTCTGTAAAAAAGTAATGATAATAATAATGATAGTAGCTATCTTTTATATCACTTAGAGTGACCTATGCACCATTACATTATGTATATTATAAATATGTTATTATAAGCATATATACACATATATACATATACACAGAGACTAAATTCTTATAACAATACTATAATATGAATGTTACTGTATTCTCACATTATAGAATGGGTACTATTGGTAGGGAAAGGACTTGTAAACAAATAATGGGATACATTACTAATTTGAAGTAATTGTTAGTTTTCTTTATTTTATAGCTGCGAAATATGAATTCGGTACAGTAACTTTGGGATTACCCAACTTGATATTTCCTATTTTGTGCATAGATATAAACAATCTGAACTTCATGTTTATTAAGGAACAAGGAGAAGAAGCAGTATTCATCTCCTACAGGAGGTAGGTAGAGGAGTCCAATGATCTTAGCAACAAAGACATTTACAAAACAGAAAAATCCCTCGAATAAAAGGCTAAACAATTCCAGATGGCTTAGGATGTATCAGGATAAAATTCTGATAAGGAATTCAGTTTGCTTTTACCACTTCTTTCTATTTCTTTTAGGTTTGAGGCAATAACAGAAGCCTAGGGACCTCTGGTAGTTGATAAAAGTAATCCTCTGCACATTCGTATCTTGAACATATTTGGGAAGATAATTTCACAGAAAGGGGGAAACAGTCATTACTGTTTCTTTGTCAGAAGCGGAGGCTGGATGAAAGAGCAGACATAGGGGTTCCCAACAGTTTCTGGGCCTCTCCCTCAAATAGCTTTTGTGCTTCTGGCTTCTGCTGAGTCTAGGAGCAAGATGGAATTGTACCTTGTGATTCTGAAACTTCCTAGGTTTGCTAGAGAAAGCACTTTCTCCTTCAAAAATATAGAGAACTTGTTTTCATAATTCCTTACACTAAATTTTCTATTCAAAGTGATTATTTGGCCATTCTAATTGATTAAATATGTTAATAACTATTGACCATTTATAAACAGATAAATATAAAATAATCCGTTCAAAAGGGAATTATTATGTCCAAAATATTCTCAGGGATGGAAATACAGTAGGTAGAGTGTTTTTCATGCACATGCCTAATTAGGTTGATGGCCTGCATTCCACACATTCCCTCTGAGTACACCAAAAGAGATCCCTGAGTGCAGAGATAGGAGCAAGTGCAAAACTGGGTGTGGATAAAAAGAAAATGAAAGTTCTAATAATCAAAGTCCCAGAAAGCTAAATATATGTAAAAAAGAAACTAAACAAATAAAAAGATATTAATGCCAATCATCTAGATTACAAGATACTTTTCACAAAGACAGGCTGTTAAAAAAAATGTATGCTTTAATTTTCTCTAACATAAGGCTATTATTCTTCCTTTTTTTTTTTCAAGAGATACATTAAAAAACATTTCAGAGGCCAGGATACAGTTCAGCCATGACAGCATATAGAGTTGAGCATGTGTTTGATCCAGGTTAGTTCCCTGATACCATATTTTCTCCTAAGCATCAATGGGGGGTCCTCAAATACCACCACGGTGGTCCTGGAAATACCCCAAACAGCAGAGTTTTTTTTTGAGCAGCACCCAGTGGCCCTCAGGCTTTCTGAGCAACTCTTTGAAATAGTCCCCTTCCCACTTCACTGAATTAATGTTTTACTAGGGCCGGGATGTGGATCAGCAGTTAAACATTTGCCTTACATATGTTAAGCCCTATGTTCAATACAAGAAAAGTTTTCAACAATTGAACACCAATCTTTCAAACTATTTAATCAAGAAAAATAAAATTTAAAGCAAAACTCATTTACTCTGCAATTCATTTAATCAACAATGATTTCTTGGCACCCTATTATTGACAGGCAGCATTTAGATAGTAAGGAAATGGCAGGCAACTAAAGAAATTCAAGCTTTCACAGTTATTCAATAAATAAATTAAAAAAAAAAGAAATTCAAGCTTTCATGGGATGTGGTTCCACTGTTAATATGTAGACAATAAAGGTATTTAATAAATTTAATAAATTTAATCTTCACTCTCACCTCTGACTCTGCCCTCTGGAGCCCGAGCTCCCAAGCCCGAGCCCACGCCTCTGCCTGAGCCTCAGTCTCTGCTCTTTCAAGCCCAAGCCCAAACCTGAGCTTGAGCCTGAGTCTGAGCCTCAGCCTTCTCCTCAGCCTGAGCCTTCTCCCTTTGCTCTCTCGAGCCCAAGCCCCCTTCGAGCTTACAGTCTTAGTTTATATAGCAATCACACAGGGTGGTGACACAAAGGTGGGTTGAACATTAACAAATCAGCAAAGAGAGGTAAAGACCACTCCTCAAGGAGATTAATTCAAGGGTAAAATTTCATCTAAAGAAATTATTCCAGATTACTAGGAGATCTGCTCAAGGATGGGATCCCAACAAGGGTGTATTCTTTCCTCAGCTAGTATCTACTTAAATAGTTGTCGTAAGTCTACTTCTAATATTTCTAGCAATGTCATTCTGTATGAGCGCAGTAAGAGATAAACTTACAGTTTGGTTCTTCCTGAGGACATCTCACTATACATTGCGCTATATATATATCACAAATCACAAATCATCCTGTTAATCGTTGATTGCCTCTAGCAGGTCCCAGTAACGTCTCCTTCATCCTAGCCCTGAGATTATATTCAAGGCTCTTTAGGAGAATGAGACCCATCATTGTTACTGGTATTTGGCATATTGCGTATGCCACGGGGAGTTTGCCAGACTCTGCCGTGTGGGCAGGCTATATTCGGTAGCCTGCCAGTTTGTCCAAAGTAGGAATGAGATAATAAGATGTCATAATAGGATGCCGCGCGGCCGCGACATGTTCTCTTCCAGGAGCTGGTTTTTATAGTCTTTGAGTCTTGGCAGTTGATGGGATTACACGGCGCCAGGGGGCCAGTTGGTGTGTGTGACCCCCACCTACTGGAATTTGGAGGATCTGGGTGGAGCCCAGATTCAGCCCCGATCTGAATAAGCTTGGAGATCTCGGCCCCGGAACCCACGTGACTTTGTCCCTCTGCCAGTACCTTCATGTGTGCGGAGAGTGGTCTCAGCATGGTGGTGGCTGGTCCTGGAGGTCTTTGGCTGCCGGAGCCCTGGTCGGGGCGGGGGGGGAAAGCTCAACCCGCTCCCCTCCAAGGGGCCCCGGCGGCGAGGACAGTCAGGCGCAGGGGCAGGAGACTGCACTGTTCTCTTCCGGGAGCTGGTTTTTATAGCTGGTTTATGTATATATATATATAATATTTAAAATATAAATATATAATAATAAATATAAAATATATAATATAAATATATAAAAATATATATTATAGCTGGTGTTTATATATATATATATATATATATATATATATATATTAAAGTCCTCGGGCCAGGTTAGTCTTCCTAGCCCCAGCAGGGTCCTAGTCTCGTCGTTACTTACTTTTTGAACATGACAGAATTTGTCCATGATAGTGCCCTCAACTTATAGTTGAGTATCATGGCTCTTTGGCCTGACCCATTTCGATGCCACGGTAGCTCACAGCTTGCCCTGGGTCCATTCAGTCCCTCGTCAGGATCCTGCTTTTGGGGTGGAGGCTAGGAACTAAGGGCAACTGAGTCAAGCAAGCAGATGCCCAGGAGTAAATATTATTCAGAGTCAATCAACTTCCAAGTTACAAAGTTTAATATAACTGTCTTCCTGTGTCCATACAGAAAGGACATTGCTTTAAGGTAAATTATGCAAAGGACATGACTTACAATACAAGTTCAGTGCCCTTAGAAGGATCTGATCTTACAAGCTAACAGAATCTGATTAGGGAGAAAAAGTGATTAACTGGCTGGGGAGGAGAGGACACAGAATAGTTTACAGATAAACAGAGGAATGGGAGTGAATGGGGAGCACTGTGATGGGTCTAACCCAATAAACCTAAGCTCCCTGTGGCAATGTTATTCTACAATTGTACATTACTTATTTATTTATTTATTTTTCTTTTTGGCTCACACCTGGAGATGCACAGGGGGTAGTCCTAGCTCATGCACTCAGAAATTACTCCTGGAAGTGCTCAGGGGACCATATGGAATGCTGGGAATTGAACCCAGGTTGGCCACATGCAAGGCAAACACCCTACCCTCTGTACTATCACTCCAGCCCCCATCGTACATGAGTTTAAAAGAAGAGTTTTACAATGAATAATAAAGTGGATAGGAAATTCTGGGATGTAAGTTTCCAATTTAAAATAGGGTAGTCAATGTAGACGCTATTGAGAAATTGACTTTATTTGAGGGAGTTATTCATTTTTTTTTTTTTTTTTGCAGGGCTGGCCTGTGGGTCATGACCAGCTGTGCTCAGGGCTTACTCCTAGCTCTGTGTTCAGAGATCACTACTGGCAGTGTTCATGATACTATATGCAGTGCATGGATTGACCTGGTTGGTGGACTGTATGTGAAGCAAGTCCCTTGGCTACAATATGATCTTCAATCTGAGAAAGTGACTTGAAACAAAAATTTAAAATAGGCCAGGGATAAGGCAGGCAAATAATGATGATATTCCCAGGCACTGGAAATTGTATTTGAAGAGAACCTGAGGGAGGAATGTGCCCTGTACTTACAAAGAACAGGAAGATGAATTTTACTTAGGTAGCAAAAATAATCAATGATTTGAGTTAAATAGCTACTTGGCAACAACCAAAAATATATTAAATTACTTTTTTTTTTCACTTTCTTTTCACCATCTTGTCTGCATGATTACATGAAGGGTTTGTTACAGGCAAAGAACAGGAAAAAAAGGGAAGAAGCAGACCAGTGAGCACCAGAGTGAAAAATAAAATTCACCAGTGGCCTGGTTCAATGAAGCATAATCTGCTTGGTTTATCTACGAATATTAACAAACTAACAGGTAGACTTTTGACTAGGGAAAAAATTAGAAAGATTGTCTTTTTGAATTTTGGTAAATTGATGACAAACTATCCTTTTTTTTTTTTAAGCTGAGGCAAGGATAGCTGTCCTACTTGAATATTGATCTTCAGACTAGTTCAAGCCCCATTGTCACTCATTTCCATTGCTTTGGAAGTTGGGGTGTTGAGTCAAAGCTGACTGCTTTCTACTGAAATAATCTTTTACTGACTTTCCTTGGAATTCAAGTATCAGGTGAAGCTGTTATCTATATATTTGATTTTTATGATAATTTTTATATTTCCTACTGTCAGCTGTTCATTTAAGATACAGGGCAGCAATTCAGATTTAGCTATTTTCTGCTGAATGAGGTCATCATGAGAGTAAGGGTAGAACATAACAAACTTCATCACTAATCTACCACATAATTAGAGAAATTACACTAACAAATTAAGTTTATTTCTAATAAACATAGTGTTTTTTTAATCATTAAATTTTTACCAACCCCACCACCAGTATGACCTTCTCTCTACCATTGTCCTCAGTTCCCACCTATTCCCCACACCTGCCCCCTTGGTAGGCAAAAAATAATTTATTTTTTTATTGCTTGTTACAATGAAAAGGTAAATGGAATTATCAAAAAATACTTCACTTAAAGTTTGTGAAAATTGTTATCTCTCACAATAGTGTTATTAAAGCCATTATCTAAGGATTTACTGAGTTGTTTGTTGCTAGTTGAGTCTTCTGTGTTGTTGTTTTTGCTTATTGAGCTTAGTTGACTTTTAAGCTAATTTCTCATCTAATTAGTCATGCTCCTCCAAGGCTGTCAGTATTGTGGAATCTGGAAGTGTCAGACAGCCACATATGCTCCAGGATCTGTGAACTCTAGGATCTGTGTACCTGGGAGTTTTGTCAGCTTGGCAGTTTTTTCCGAGATTAGTCATGAAGCACTGAAGTTGGCCTGCTTGTAGAGCAGCAGCAGTGGCATGTGGGTGTAGCTACTGAGACTTCTGATGGTATGGAGACTGTGTGGGCAGGCTGCCCACCCCCACTCCGAGAAGACTCCAGAGTTACAGCCCCCGAAGCCGTGTACTTGAAAGTTTCATCAGTTTGGCATCTCTCCAAAAATTAGTCATGAAGCTGCAAAGTTGGGCTAATGACTGTGGGGTGTGGCTGTGGCTGCCTGGGACTTGCCCACCTCTCTTCCAGGGGTGCCCCAGAGTTTCAGCCAGAAGACCGGTGTACCCATGAGTTTCCTCTACTCTGTTCATGTCTCTTCCTCTTTTTTTCATTTTTTTAATACCCGTGAATTTAATCTGCTTGACAGGTTGCTAATTTTAAGGAGATAATATGCACACAATATACATTTTTTTCCATCTGTACAAAGGGGTGCATGTTGAGAAGAAGTGTTTGCCCTGCTTTCAGCCAGAGTTCATAGTGCTTGCTTCACAGGAAACAATATGACTAGGTCTTCTATGTATCTTTCCAGAGACCTCTGACACTCTAATACACTCTGCCTGTTGAGGTATTTTGGAAAAGTAGAGTGTGTCATTGAGAAAGATCTGGACAAAGTTGTCTTTCATAGATGAACCTTCATCTTTGTACTATAATTATAGACCTCAAAAGAGAGTGGTGGCCCAAGATGTGCTTATCCCAGAAGGGTGGGGCAAAGCCTATCTTGTGACTTCACCAAGTCACCTCATGATGAAGCTACCGTGTGTGGCCAGAGTTTATTTTGAGAGCTCTTTCTGTTCCAGAGGAAGATTTCGTAGCTGTCATTTCTTGTCTGTCATTTTCCCCAAGGATAAGGTATGAGTCACTTAGTATTTTAAGACAGGTGTAAGAAAATGAATAAACAAATTGTTAACAAACAAAAAATAAAATAATAACAAAGTTATAAATAAATGGAAAATTTCTGTTTCTCCAGTGTCAATGAGAAGGTGACAATAGGTTTGTTGTTTGATAAAAGTTAGAAGTTCCAGGGTAACCCAAGATTTTCCTCTAAGAGCAGCAAAACTATGTGTAATATATACTTCAGGTTTCCAGACATTTCCTTTGCAGGTAAACAAACAGCAAGTCATAAAACCTTCTGTATGTCTTTGGAATTATAGCTGGTGCTCTCTTTCATCAAGAACCTCCCAGTGTGATTCAGAGCAGTCCTGAATAATTTTTAATGGAAAATTGTCATATCATGTGGTATATTCTTTCAGTTATATTAGGATAAAATTCTTTAATCTTCATAGATATTCTTATAACATGAGCATTGCCATCATTTGACAACCTCCTTTATAATGACTAGTTTTCATAAGGTTTATACATTTCAGATAATACCTAGAAAACATGAAATCTCCCTCCTCTTCCTCTTTATCCTATTCTACTCTTCCTCTTTTCTCTCTCCTCTCCTCTTCCTCCTGCATAATTTCAGCTGTCATCATCATATTCATACTCATGTAATAATAAAAATTCTATGATTTGAATTTAAGTACTTTTTTTTAAAAAAAGTGTGGCAATAGGACTTATCATCTTGATATTACTAGAATGTCAGTCCCATGAGTAAGGATGTTTTCCATAGGTTTTATATTTCTGCCTGACAAAAAAAGTGATAGATAATTTTATGTGACAATTTGTCTATAGTATTGTACATATATATTTGATTAAACACTATTATAGATGAAGTTATTTTAAAGATACTAATATTTAAATCATCAGACTCCAAGCAAAGAAAATTGCCCTCCATAAGGTAATCTCATTCAATTGAATGCTTTAATAAAAAAAAGACTGACCTCAAATAAAAGGTAATAATGACAGCAGACTGACTTTTGACTCAAACTATGATTCTTAGTTGATCTTTAAAATGCTTACTTACTTGCCAATTTTACAATCATATGAGCCAGTCTCTAAAATTCTATTTCTTTCTTCCCCCTACCTCTCACACACATACATATTAATAAAATAAAAGCATTTTATACAGAAATGGATTTTATAGCAATGAAAGCAAGGCCATAGTAGTCTCTTAACAGGACTGAGTTGAATTTGTTTTGGAAGAGGCCATAACTGGGGCTAAAAGATTTGCTTTCCTTTGTACTAATATTTCCAGGGTTCTCATTCCCACAATTTATTCTTCTTAAACTAAAAAAATTACCAAATTCACTTTTTTAAAATATTTGATTCTGTGTTTGTTCCCCTAAATGTAAAGTTAGCATGAAATTTGGCTACTAGTCCTCTTGTTTTGCCCTTTAAAATGTTTACTTACTCTAATACACATGTATTCTAGGACTGTCTAGTTCTTAAAACCCCACATCCAAGAGAAATACTTATTTCTTTTAATATTTTTAATATTTCTTTTAATACTTCTGACATAATATAAAGAGTCAAATCAACTAAATGCAGTGAAGACTATTGAGAAAATGGCTAGGGTCACAGAGATAGAACTGGGATTAAGATACTTGTCTTGTATCTGGCTTACCCTGTTTAGATATCTGGCAGCCTAAATATTCCCACTAAGCACCACCATGAGCAATGTCTAAGCACAGAGACAGGAATGAGCTCTGAGGACTATAGAGGATGGTCTGGTTCTCTCAAAAGAGAAATGGGCTAATAAATATGCTAAAGATTTTTGACATAAAAGTATAAAGACGGTATTCCAAAAAAGGTAGAGAAAACTGACATGGTGATGATTTTCTTGACACCCTGCCTTTTATTATCACCATAATCTTCACTGTTATTGTCCAGTCTGGGTTTTCATTCCTTGCAAAATCAATCTAGGTCATTTATGCTGATTACGAATTGTCACTCATGCTGAAAACTGGGACATAAACAAAATGTATTCATGGGTGCTAATGAGTTAATACCCTGGCACTCGCAGATGCCAATTGTAATAGATTTCTGGACATGATGTCTCTACCTGTGCCATGGAATTCATTAATCAAAATTCCAGGTTCTTACTGATTACCAGAAGAAATATTTGGGATAACAATGATTTTTGGATTTCATTAAGCAGGAGAATTGTCTACTAGAATGTCTACTCAGACTATCTGAGGAGTCCAGTGAAATTGTGATTTTGTCAGAGCTCTGCATAGGATCTGAAAAGATCAAATTAGTGACAGGATCAGATGCTATAATATTATTAAGTTTAGCTTTGGGTGAGATTCTTTTTATCAGTTGTCTTTCTTTTCTCTTCATAAAAATAATGGACCTGAAATTATTTTATCAGGAAATAATTCTGTGAGGCTTGACTTTCTATTATAATAGGGTTAGGGAAGTCTTTGAAATTCAGTTCCTGCAGGAAAAAAGGATGTGAAAAAGGATGCCTATGTTGTATGGATAAATTTTTTTTAAAGTTAAGTAGAAGAGAGATGGGGACCAGAGAGATAATACAAAGGTTAAAGTAACTTCCTTGTATAAAGCAGACTTCTATTCCTGTGTGGCCTAACCTCTTCCTTCCAAGCCCCACCTCTTCCCAACCACCACCACCACCACACACACACACACACACACACACACACACACATACACACACAAATACACACACAAAATAAAAAGACAGTGTGAAGGAAGGAGGTAGAAAAAAAGGGAAGGAAGTTATCAGTTAATTTACAATTTCAAAATAACTTAGATCTGCTGAATCAATTTTATTTATTTGCTTGTTTTGAATCAATTTTAAACTCATGTATCATTCATTTAAACAATTATGAAACAAAGGACAATAAATTTAGATACTATTTGCCATTTTTAAAGATGAAATAGAATTTCTTCTAAGAGGAGTTTATAAACTCAAGGTTAGATATCAAAGAGATTCCTGAGTCTGGAAAGAAGAAATATATGAAACAGATTTGTTTGGGGAGTTGCTGCATAAGCCTCTGATGTTGGGCTAAGTGAAGGAAAAAGTTGTTGGATCCTGAGTTTAGCTTTTTAGTTTTTTTCATGAGTAGAAATGAGCTAATATAAATAACATTTCCCTTTTGTACTTTGCCCTAACTGTTCTTCTAAACCAACATTTAGTCCAACCAGTTCCCAGAGATTCTCAGATTTCTGTCTCAGAGCTGCTCATGAAATAAACAAAATTTTTATAAAATTCAGCTGCATATTAAATATATTTACAATTTTAGCATAAATACTATGTAGCAAAGTACATAGAACAGAGATCCCAGGGGTCTTTGTTCCAGGCCTTCTTTCCTGCTGGCTATCTGGCAATGAACTCAGTTGCCTAAATTTTCTCATTAGTGAAAATTGAGGGATGAACTGAGCAACTTGTGTTTTCTGCCAGCAAGAATAATCAGACTTTGTCATATAAAAGTAGCCTGGGCATGAACAACAGTGTTAATAACAGTGAGTAATGTGCACAGTCATTTTTCAATAAATTTGAGAATTTGTGTCTTGAGAAAAATCTTGGAAATTGTGCAATCTTGTACTCCATGGGGAAGAAAAAGTCTTTTGGCAGTAGAGTTTTATATGTCAGATTGGCAGAAGAAAAAAAAAGTGTGTCTCTGTGTGTGTATGTGTGTGTGTGTTTATATACATATATACATATATAGTCTAAAGAAGGTAAAATAAATATATATGTCAGTCTAAGAAAAAGAATGAGATTGGAACTGGGCTCTTCAAAAGAGAGAAGGGTCATTCACGGCATAAGAACTGATAGTTGATAATCAGATGTTTGCCCTGATACGCAGATGGATCACTAAAAGGTATTACTTAGAACTTATTATACTCTTGTACCCCTCCATCACCTAAATTCTTCAAAATTAGAAAAAAGGTAGAAAGAAAAGGTAAAAGTTTCTCTTGAGCCTGCAGGGTCCCAGTCACATTTGACTCAAAATAATCTGCATGCCAAAGTGAACCACATCCAGGTACTCCATCCCCTCACTGCACTTGGAGCTGCACCTTCACCATTCAATTATGCACACCCGGCCTGAGATTAGATTCTCCCTAGCTAGCATGGGTATAAATAACATTTCACTTCAGTATTCCTAATGTCATTTCTCCCTTGTGTTCCATCTGAGTCTCCCAGCTGAATTCTCCACTTATTTTTGCTTACTCTATCCTTAGCAGAGAAAGAAAATAACTGGGACCAACCATTCGTGTGTTATCTATTATTAATCTGATCCATGGTAAATGTGTCCGTGTAAAACGTTTCTGCCGTCTTACATTGCATTCCAGTGAAATGATAGAACCTGATCCCTTGTTGGAATGTTCTCTTTTGGGTCTAAAATGAATAGACAATAAAGGCAAGCAGGCTGGCAGGAATATCGTGCAGTAGATGGTAGGCACAGGGCAAGCCATTGTTTCTTTTGCTAACCATTCCCTTGGCAGCCTGTGCTCTGCAGTCCTTGACTAGTGCTCTCTGAAATCAGCAATTTTGGACACATTAAACAAATTCTTCTACAATGAAGTATGGACTCAAGTCTTTTTGAAGAATATGGTAGACGGCAAGTCTTCCTAGGAGTGCATAGTGACTTGATAAAGAAAGCACTGATGAATGAGAACATAATGATACTGTCTAATCCTACCTCCTGTTGAACCCCTTGTAAGACTCATTTTCCAGAAAGGCAAATAAAGGTGAAGAATATCCTACCATAAGTAGGAAACTGAGAATTTATGTGATCAACACAAGCTTATTTAATAAAGAAGAGATTTGGAGTTTGAAGAGAAATGAAAGCTGATTTATTTTGCCGTTGTTCCCACAGTGACCAAAAGTACTTGCTTGTTCACTTTCCCCCTCACAGTTGTGTGGGTGTCCTGGGAGAAACCTGAGAGAAAAAACTGGCATTTCCTGAGGATGGGCTTCCCCAGCTTTCTCCAGGGCTGACCAAGTTTGTGAATCAATGCCGGGGGGTTGGGCATGGACAGCTGGTTTCTCCTTTACCCATTCAGGCCATGATTAAGAAGCATCTGTGTGTCAATAGAAGCTTCCAGCTGTATTTCCAGTCTGGCTTCCTACTAACTGACTCATTCTGTGATGCCACAATCTGATGTTTATGATTTAACAGGGGATCACCATGGAAGTAGCACAAATCATACACTTTTGAGGAGCAAACCCAGAGGAGAGATGGTGGACCATTCAGCAGAAGAAAAAGGATGGATGACTCTTATTTGTCCAGACCACATGTGAAGACTGATCACCCCATGCCGCTTGTGACACTTCCACTGCTTGCTAAAACTGAGATTTGGATGACTCTTTGCCTTTTGGAAAACCCAAATAAGGATTAACAGTGGCCACATATAAACACCATGATGTTTAGAAGTGAAGGGGAAGAAGTGGAAGGTAAAATACCTATGTAGCAATGTAATGAGGCTTGGGATTATAAATTCTGTTTCCTTACCTTTGTTTCTTAAGGTTTTCTTTTTTCCCTAAGATGCAGAGATGCCTTTCAAGGAAAAAAGGAAGTGTTTGAATGTCAGGAATAGACGAAGTTTCCTCAATACTCATCCTTACACAAAAATTCTGGTCATATATTCAACAATATATGGGCTGGAGCTATAGCACAGTGGTAGGGCATTTGCCTTGTACACGGCCAGCCCGGCGGAGCCAGGTTTGATTCCTCTGCCCCTCTCGGAGAGCCCAGCAAGCTACCGAGAGTATATCCACCGCAAGGCAAAGCCTGGAAAGTTACCCATGACATATTCGATATGCCAAACACAGTAACAAGAAGTCTCACAATGGAGGCATTATGGGTCCGCTAGAGCAAATCGATGAACAACGGAAGGACAGTGCTACAGTGCTATATTCAAAATATGAAAGACACCAGAAAAAACTTTCTGGGCTATTCCATGACCCTAGTAAAAACAAAAGCTTAAAATGAAAAAGCCAGTAAAATGATAACTGCTTTTTAGTAAAGATCATCATATCAAATGCTGCTAGTAGCAGGAGATCTTGGTCCAGATGTAGTAATGAGAGGAGCTGCGTGGTGAGGAGAGGAGCTTGCCTTCCCAGCCTGTCCAAACCAGACTGAGGACCCACAGGATCTGGCCTTCTCCAGTCCTGAACAGCTTGTATGAACAGTGTCTCGCAGCAGGATTTGTGGTTTAGGAGTAATGTGAGAGTCTTTTTATAACTGTTGAGGTTTAATTTAAAAGGAAGCTCAGAATCAGTGGTAAAGGGAGGGAAATGCTGTGAACTGCAGACCATCTGAAATGGGGGAAATCATAAATACCAGAGTGTCTGATTATTTGAGTCTCTTGAAGTCGAATAATGAACCTTCTTCATGTTCAGCCTTTTCTGGACTTGGCGCCCTCTGACAAATTTGCAGGCATCAGGGTCTGTCTGGAATTCATTCCAATTTGGAGGGATATTTTTTCCCTTGACATTTTGCAGCTGAGACAGCCTGAAGCAGGAAACTGAGGAGAGTAACATTACCAAATATGTCCCTTCTCCTGCCCTTCTATTTTATTTCCACAGGAAAAGAGGGCAGCTTGCAGGCCAATGAGAACTGGCTAGTGAGAACCCGGCAATAGCAGTCGATGGTCTCTGCTGGCAGTGGGGAAATTGATCAGATGCCATTTTTCACAAAAAGGAAACTATTCCAGGTACCGGGAATTGAAATTTTTGCTAAGTTGGAAGAAATCTGACAGTTTCCTACAAGTCATCCAGCTGTTTAAAAGAAATTATTCATTATGTTGGTCTCATTTTCTCAAGTGGTTCTTCGTTAAAAACGAAGGCAATATGGAAGGGCAGAAGAGGATGGGATGGGAATTGGGAGTGAGCTGTGTCCTGTCAGTCACAAGTCTTCCTTTGACCAGATGAGTCAGCCTCTGTGTAGAGTGAGTAGCATCCCAGTCTTTCACTGTAAAAGGCAGGTTGAGAAGACATGGGTTTCTGAATCCTTTTAGAGTTTCCAAGACTCTAAACTTATTGGTTTCGTACTTAATAACTAAAATACATTTGAACACCCTCTCAGATAGAATGTGTTTACGCATACATATATTTTATAATATAAATTGTAAAACATAAAAACACATTTCTCCAAAACTCAAGTTTGTCTTAAACACTACATGGACAAACTTAAACCTCTTTGGAAATCACTGTTCTAAGGCCATTTTAAACTACACTTGTCTATAAAGATGTCTTGAAAAATGTCTTTAAAGATGTCTTTACAGATGTCATTAAAGACGTCTTTACAGATGTCTTTAAAGATAAGACAGGAGTCTTAAAATGTCCATTTCTACAAACAGAAGGAAAGAACTTAAATAAGCAAAGTGGGTTCATATATCATTTCCTTTGGTTATATATTAACACGTTGACACTGGCATACAATATCTGTTGATTAATACACATTTAAGTGTGAACCACCAACAGTATGTACAAGCTTCAATGTGTAACACATGTAAGAAAATTCCCTTTTGGGACTGGAGAGACAGTACAGCCTTGAAAGTGGCCAACCACTGTTCAATTACTAGTACCACAACATGGTCCCAGAACATTGCCAGATGCAGTCCTGGAGACCACTGGCCCTGTTGGCTGAGAATCACCAGGATGACCCTAGGCTCCCTGAGCACTAGTTGGAAGGGGTTCCATTAAAAAAAAAAACCAGAACATCCTCTTTGACATTATCTTCTCAATTAACCTTGTGATATTATTTTAAAAGAGAATATTGAAGATTTTCTTTATTCAATAAAATAACAATGTAAACATTTTATAAATTACAATGGAATACTTTGCGTTAAGGTAGATATTTGGGAGAAGAAGCTATTGGGGTGATCTGGACTATATATGCCTTATAAGTATGTCAGAGGGAAACTGGTTTTCCGCTCCAGTGGGTTTTGATCATCCAAGAGAGGGGTTAGGGATGCCAAGTCTAATTTTTCAAGGGAATTAGTAGTCCCATATTTTAATGTTGGACACTACCTCCACTACCCAGCCACCGCCACACTCCAGGACGCTTTCTGGACCCACGTGGCCACAAAACGGCTGCGCGACACATTATAAGACACTAAATATCCATCTTCCGGAATTGCCGTACCATATTTGACAGGGTTCAAATATGGTAACACCTACGAAGGTGATTAGAGATCGCCCCAAAAGCCTCTATCCCTCTCAGAAAGCCTGGCAAGCTACCGAGAGTATTCCGCCCGCACGGCAGAACCTCGCAAGCTATCTGTTGTGTGTTTGATAGGCCAAAACCAGTAATTACAACGGTTCTCATTTTAATGTTAAATAAGTTAATTTCTAGAATTAAAGTTGCTCCAAATTTTTTTGAACAAGCACACAATGACTACACCCAAAAATGGCAGGTCCTCGGTCATCTCTAATCTAATAATGGTTAATTTATTGCTATAATTTTATTTAGATGATATTGGCACTTAACAAATTATGGCTGGGCGATTATGTATGTGTAATTCAGAAAAGAATGAAATATCATTTTACTTATATCATGTTTTTTCTTGCATTTTAAAAGTTAGTAAGAAATTCTCTCAAAGCTGCCTCATTAGATCAAAGACCATGTTTACTCCAAAAATAAGAAAATGCTACACTATTCTTGTTATATTGATCACTTTTTCAAAAGTAAATTTAATAGAACATGCATTTTAAATTAATCCCTCTTTTCACAAGATCAGAGGGTGTCATTTTTTCCATATTTGTTAGGAAATATTTTGGCTTAATTGGCCATATGGTCTCTGAATCTGCTACTCAACAACAGCTACTTCACAAAATTTGCCATTTGTCATTACAAATGGATAAGCAAGTCTAAATTTTAATAAAACTTACTTTACACTAACAGGTTATGGGACCTATGTAGCTGTGGACTATTGTTATCAATGCCTATTAAATTACTAGCTCCCCTGTGTTTGATTCAACTCTGTATTTCCCGTCCACATAATCCTAGTGCAGAGAAAACTTTCTGTTAACATTTAAAGAAATAAATTGAAGGTTGTGGAGTTTAGCAGCTTATGTCAATAATAATTAATTTTCTACTGGGGTGATTGAAAACCCAAAGAACAGGTTGTATTCACTCTGAGGCTTATATCAGCATTTGAATTCCTTCAAGGAGAGTTAATCCACCCCATTAATCTTATCAAGAATCCTAAGAAAGTTCTTAGACCCCACACTTTGATGAGTCAAAGAGCAAGAAAATCCTACAATGTTTGAGACTTTTTCTATTTTTTTTGTTCTTTTATAGTTAAAATAACCACATGGCAAGATTGTGAAATATTTCTCGAAATAATGGTGATGTACCATTAAAAATGGTAAATCAGTAAAATGTTTATTTCATGCAAATCTTATTCTTCCTATGATTTCATGATATTTTATTTTTGTTCATATTTATTTTCAGTACTGGTCAAAGTGTTCTAATCAGATTTTTCCACCTACTCTGTATGACTTTTGGCTTGAAAGTCAAAGAAACATATACAGTTCTTACTCAAAAGGAATTTACAATCTAATTAGATAAATAAGATTAAGATATTTTATCATCTATAGAATAGTCTAAAATGAGACAAATCATTGCATTCACAGAATTTGGCCTTTTTACTGGTAAAAATGACTTTTTACCTTGAAAATGACTTTTAAAAATGAAAATTAAGTGCTTTATTAACTTTTACCACCACTTATACAGAAAAATCTAAAAAATGTGAGAAATGGAAATGTATAAATTGGGATAAGTTTCAGCTTAAAGGAAAGAAATTAATTTTTAAAGTGAATAAGCAGCACAGTTTCTTTAATTTTTATTTACTTCTCAGGGTAGAGGAGTATCCAAATTAATATTTAGCAGGAATTTGTTACTGAAACAAATATTAGAGGACTACAGAGAACAAAAGTTCCATGTACTCATTTTCAAAAGTTAAAAAATGTTACTGGAATAATGGCCTGGAGTAGAATCTGAGTTTTCCAAGGGAGAATAACTCTTGGGAGAAAAGAAAAAACAGAATTTGAAGATTGGATAGGTTTAATCTCAATATGCAGCTATAAAATTTTAAAAAATTGGCCAATATGATGTTTGATTTTGTTTTTCTTCTGGTACCATAACCAGCCATGCTTAGACTTGCTTCTGTCTCTGTTCTCAGAGATTGCTTTGGGAAGTGTTTGTGGGATCATATTGGTTTCAGGGATGGTACTGAGATCAGCTGTGTACAAATCAAGTGAATTTCCTGCTGTGCTATCTTTCTAGCCCCTGTTAGGATAATTTTTAAATTACATATATATATATGATTTTCTTTGATTAGCATCCTCTAATTCATGAAATTTGCCCTTAGACAATAAGGATAATAGCTAAGAGACTTTGGTAGCCAAAAATCAAGCAAGTTAATTACTTTTGATACATGCATTCAAGTTATGGGTAAAACAATATTGGTTGAATAAAGGAGTAATAAATTGATGGGATGGAATTTGTAGAACAGCCTATAAATAATCACACATAATCATGTGCTTTACTACATCAGCTGCTTTGGTAAACAAAGGTCAAGCAAGTTAATTACTTTTGGTAGACACATTCAAGTTATGGGTAAAATCGTTGAATGAAGGAGTAATATGTTGATTAAATGGAATTAATATAACATCTAAATAACCACATGATTTTATCAGCATTAATAATAAAGCAGAGAACTCATAGAAAAGCTCTAGATGTGAGCAACAAGTCAATTTGAAAAAAAAATTAAAATGCCTTAAATTAACATGGGATAAGTGCTCAGGATATGGTTATTTCAGAGTCAGAAAATAAATGACTATATAAAAGGTTTAAAAGAAAATGAGACAAAGCAGAGAAATTAATGGATTAAAATAAAAACCAAGGACTAAGGAACAATGCAAATCACTACTTTCATTACCTTATGTACGATCCTGATTTTTATGAAGAAATGATTATCTTTCTCAGTTCAATTTTATCATTTTAAAAAGGGATTTAACCTGAAATTAGTTGTAAAATGAACAAATAAAATAAATAGAAAACAATAATCATCATATTCTTATCATTATGTAAATTATTTGCATTCACAGAGTAGATGACCTTCTCCATTACACAGATGATGACATCCAGAAATCTAGGTTTATAGATGCTTTAGGGAAGCTAATTGAAATTATCTCCTAGTGTAAACTTTCATCAATTTTTTTCAAAATGCAATTAATTTTAAGCCAATTAAAACATCAAGTGTTATAACCAAATCTAATTCCACTAACTATATCAAAACCTGGCTTCTGGGACTGGGGAGAGAGGACAATGGGTGATGCACTTGACTCACAAGCATCTGAGAAAGGTTTGATGCCTGGCATTGCATAAAGTCCCGTCTCTTTTTTCCCTCTTCCAGCACCTTGAACCACCAAAAGTGATCTCTGAGTAAAGAGCAAGGGATAAGCCCTGAGTACCATTTGATGTGTCCCAAACCCCAAACTAAACCCCCAAAAAAGAAAAACCTGACTTAGATTTATTGAAATACTGCATTTCATAATCAGTTTTAGAAGGAAACAGCTCTATTGCTAAAGCCAAATGTTATATTATCTCTTAAAACCTTGATATGATTAAGTGGCTTATCCTAAGTTTTCATTACATGCACAATCTATAATAAGGGTATTCTTGAAATCACAGTTTTCAGAATAAAGCTCATTAAGCTTGATTTCATAGCATTACACAAAATTACTTAACTTCAGAATAAAATGTGTAAGTCTGTATCCCAAGACTAGTTAACAAATAACTGAGGGCTGTGAATACGGTTTAATAGCAGAGCCTAGGTTTGGCCTGTGTGAGGCCCTGGGTTCGATGTGAGCACCACAAAAAGAAAAGAACAAATAAATTAATGAGGGCAAAATTAAGTAGCATGATAGATTCAGATAGATTGGCGTTATAAGAAGAGAAAGTATCATATAGATCTAGAATTTCAGGAAAGTCCCTTGTTAGCACAGACATATACAATTGACAACTTATTAAAAAATTTGACCATTGAAATTAGTAGAATGTAAAGAAGTATTAGACCATCCATCCTAGCTGTGAGGTATCATTTCAGGGTAGATATCCATTTATTTCATTTGCCTTTGAGATCAAAACACTATATTCACTCTATTTGGGAAACTTGCCCTATGACAATGGCTTTTTATAGTATCATAAAAAAATCATAGCAAAAAAATGTTCTCAATGTAAACTTCGTTACTGATTACCTTTTTGTCATATTACCTTAGCTTTACAGCAGTAAAACTCACAAAAATATGCATGTAGTATCTCTCTATATGTAGTGCCAATATTGCAAGCAGACTAATTTGACAGCCAAATTTATTACTGCACACACAATTTATAAAATAATATTTTTAGAATGAAGCTAAGTCAAAAGAAGGTTGAGTTATTACAAAGCACACAGATCACAGATCACACAAAGCACAATGGACAATAAAGAGTCATCTTTGAAAAATAAGGACTTCCCTAAACCTTTCTATACACAGGACCAGAATATAATAAAGGCACTCAGATTCCTTCAGTATATTTATTTGTTGTGTGTTTGTGATAGTGTTTAAAGTGCAAGGCCAATTCCAGGGCCCCATCCTACTTGCATATGAAAGCAGAATTAAATTTAGGTTATTTCGCAAGTGTTTTCCTAGATGTACAGAACCTAAAACAACTTGATTCATGAACAAACTTTCATATAAAATATAATTTGGGATTGCTTGGTGAGCTAGGACCTGGTCATTCTGTGTATTACATAGCGTTATCAAGGTATCCATTGCCATATGCATGAAAATAGAGTCCAACGTTCACCTACAGCAATTGGGCTCCATTAATATAAGCGTTGTTTTTCTTTTTCTGTTTTGTTTGTTTGTTTTTTTTTTCATGGACACAGTCGAGTTTCTGCTAGGGAAATCAGGTTTTCTCCAGTGTTTTGTTGTCTTCTTATAAGAATTCTCAATCCAATTGACTTGGCAGCTCCTTGATCTTGACTCCTGTTTTCTTAGTTTCATGCCATTCTATCTTGTTACACTTAAGTTTTCACCACTATTTTATTTTCACTTTAATAATAAACATTTTCACGTTCTGGTCAATCCAAACTTTGGTCTTCCCCAAACATGTGTTTCCCCCTCCAAACTCATAACACTTTACAGGCTCTGAACAATGGCTAACTGTTCCTGTCTGTTAGGTTTCCAGAAACAGGCTTTAGAAAGCTGCCATGTGTTTATCTTTCTCAACACTCCAACAAGCACCCCTCCGTGACTCACACACACAGAAAGCCAAAAACCCTGAATGGTTGTTTATTCTCAGCAGCTGTATGACCTTGCACGTGGCTGTCAGCATGGGTGAGGATTAGAGAACTCTGGAGAGGTGCGTCATGTAGATTTAAGTACAAACAAAACTGTATTACCAGGCCCTTTGCTTAGATCCTTTACGGAAGTTCAGAGCTAAGCATGAGATCCCATTAGCTTGTCATCTTTGCTTTTATCCATTTATGTTGAAAGGGAGAGTAAGGATAAGGTGTGGTGGCATGAAAAACAGTAATAGCTTGAGGGTTTGCCATTTTTCAAGAGTTTACAACACAGTGCTTAGCATGGAAACTGGATATATGGCATGTCGTTATCAAAGGCATAATTACACCAGTGTGCTAGGTCTGCTTCATAGCAGTACTCATGAACAACAGTTACCCCATTCACAAATTATCTGTGAGCTCTAGGAATTATTCTCACCTGTCACCTGATTGCCTCTAGCTGAGTTTTGTATAAAGTTCATCCTAAACGTCTACAGACTAAAGGGGTCCCAGTCTAAAAACATGGTGGTCTTTCTCTACACAGAAATCTCCATTCTCACTGCTGGTTGATCTGACAGATTTCAGTGATTCTGCCTTCTTAAGTTCCCACATCTATCTCCTTCGTTTAGTAAAGATTGCAGTGTTTTATTTGAGTTTCTGTTACTTGGATCTGGGTTAGATAAAGGTAGAAAACAAGACATTCATTGAGCTTGCTTTATTTGTTTACATTTTATCATTATAGTTCTGACTACCTGTTGACAAATTCCTGTTATCAGTTATAGGCTCTATTCAGTTTTCTTGTTGATTGTGACAGAGAAGTAAATCTGCTACCAAGTACTTCATTGTGACGGGAAACAGGACTCCCTAATTATGAATTATGGTTTAATAAGATTAAAATGAAAATAAAGATAACTTATCAAATTAGATTTTTTTATTTTACAGTTTACACTTCACTTACCATGCTGAAAACAAGGAGTAGAAATTTATCTCTGAGGTGGGCATGGGGATTGAGGGACTGGAGGATTGGAAGAAATGTCTAAAATTAGAGGAGGTTCACAATGAAAATATTGAGGAGACCTATATATAGTAAGAATAGTCACATAAAACATAAATGTTTTAACTTTAAGTGTCATTTTATATGAGTTATAAGTCCTTGTAGTTAGAGTCAGTTGAATTAAGTTTCTTCCCAATTTATAGCCAGAAGCATACTAACAGGTATAATCCTTAATGTCAGTAGATGACTTGCAAGTCCTTAACTGAAGTCACAAAGGAAACCAAATATACAGTGAGAATTTTATTTCAACAAAGGTTGATTTACTTAGAGATTATTCAAAGATGTGTACAATAGGTAACCTACATAAGTGACCTAAGATAAAAAATGTCAAAAGAGCATGAAGCAATAGTTATAAAGAATATTGTTCAGGAGAGTAGATAAGGATGAAGATCCATCAATATTATCAGGATGAGTAGGAATAATGGTAAACAAAAGGATGGCATCACAAATCACGACCATCCTGTTGTTCACCGATTGCCTAGAGCAGGCCCCAGTAACGTCTCCTTCATCCTAGCCCTGAGATTTTTAAGAAAGTGCTATATTCAAGGCTCTTTAGGAGAATGAGACCCATCATTGTTACTGGTATTTGGGTACACCATATTGGTGTTTGCCAGACTCTGCCGTGTGGGCAGGTTACATTTGGTAGCCTGCCAGTTTGTCCAAAGGATGGCATAAAGATGAGAAATATTACATACAGAGGAGGAAAAGGAAAGAGAGAAGAAAGTCACATGAAAACTACTCTGAGAAAAGACAACAAAGAAAAACCTTTATTGCAGATAATTATCAATTTGTTCTTGAAAGCTTTTTAGTTTTATTGTAGAGGGTAACCTAACCAAATTTTATACTGTCTTTTCCTTTCAGACATGTGATGAAGCTCAGAATAAAATTAGAGATGAATCAGTAGCCCTGACTTAGGAAGAACATGCTCCTGACCTAGAAGCATACTCTAGATGAAAAAGGAGAAAAACTCATGGAGTCATATTGAGTCTCAGAGATTTATATACCCAGATCATGTTCAATCTCATTAACTTTGGTAAAACAACATTTATTTTGTTTTTAGAGTAGTATGAAAACAAATCCAAAACAAAGACATAAATATTGGAGCATTTTATAGAAAAAAATTACAAATAGAAGACAATGCAATTTATCGAAAGCACCAATGATTACTAAATGTACTTTTCTGAATTTTATAGTTTTATGCAGCAGCTTTTCTCTTCAAGAAGCTAATCCTCTCCTTAGTAGATGCAAAAGCTTTTTAATACTAAAGAAATGTAATACAAAATAACATTATAAGGATATAAATTTTATTGATACCTTTAATGTTTTTTCTTTATAAAGTCACAAGTGTCTTCAGATCAGCCAGAATCAGTACCACTTAATATTCTATTTCAAAACATTTTTATTTTCATCTCTTTTTATTTGTTTGCATTGTGGCCATACTCAGTTGTGACTAAGGACTGCCCCCTCTCCCCCCCCAGTCCTGTGCTTGAGTGTCATTCCAGTGCCTGGAATGAAATTCAGGACTTCTTCATAAAAAGTGTGTGCATAGTCCATTGAGCTATATATGTTTATTCTGACAGAAAACTAAAGGAAATAAAGTTTTGAATTGGTTACAAATAGGTTTATAGGAATAATTTTTTCCTAAACTAATTTGGAAGAAGTTGTCTTCTTTTATCAGTGTAATTAGATACAACCAATTGAATTAAGACCTAAAGTTTTTAAATATTATAATACACATGCAGTGAATGTTATGTTAGAAATATTTTAATTTGAGGATGTCAATGTCAGAGCTCCTTTTATCTGGCACCAAGGATTGTTAGGTTAGGAGGAATTAATGAGAGAATGTTTATAAAAGTACTTGCTCCAGGGCTTGGCACTCAGAAACACTCAAAGGAAAACTATCACTATTATATCATCATCATTCCAAATAGGCCAATCCCATTATGTTATCATTGTTATAAACATTGTGAGGTTTTGTTTTTAACTGAAGACCAATTTGGTCTAATTATTTGCTGTAAAGACAAGTCATATCATGTCAATTGCCTAAGTTTAGGAAATGGCAGATGAAGTTTATCTAACAAAAAGTTTCTCCTTTAGTAATCCTGGCCTGGAAAATGAGTCAAGAGATGCTGAAACTAAAGACAGAAGGAACACATTTTTGTATTACGTTTTTTATTGCAAAGGTATTCTCTGTCTGTTCAGTCTCAACTTTACCAAATCTTTGCATCATCCCAGACCCTTCTGAAGATAAGCAGGATTCCAAAATTAAGGCAGTTATATTTGACAGACAATTGTCCAGTCTCATTGACTTATTTCTTTCCAATGAATTTGATAAAGCTTGCTATAGTATCAGGGTGATTATTGTTTTCTCAGTTGTAACTAAGGACTTTGATACAACTGAGGTATCAAAGTCAGTTACCTACCCCACTCCACTTTAAACTCCACTGGAAAACATAGCTTAGTATTTTCAAACAGGAAGTGAAAAACAATTTCACTATTTTCCTGTTGCTTCCCAACAAGCCCAGTGGATAAGAAACCCTGCAGCCCAGTTAATGGTAATTCCTTCTCACTTTATAATAGAAAGGAGAGTAACAAAATGGAATTATTACCTATTGAAAAGAAATAGTGACTAGCTAGGTTTTTTGTTGTTTTTTGGGGGCTGGGGTGGAGTGAGGGGAGGGTGTTGTTTTCATTTGGGTTTTTGCCTCACACCCAGAAGTGCTAAGAGTTCACTCCTGGCAGTGCTTGGGGTGCCAAGGATCAAACTCAGGTTGGTACATGCAAGGCAAGTGACCTGCTCACTGTACTATTTCTTGGCACAAGTGTGGATTTTTAAGATTGGCTATGTCATTTAGGATTCAAGTAACATTAGTCAGGACAAGAACCACTAGAAGGGTTCTAAGACCTCTGAACGCTGCTAGGGAAATCCTCTCTTTAAATGAATTTAAGTTTTTCTTATATTTCAGAGAAACAATAGTTACTGATATCTGTAGGTAATTTAAAGTAAAAGTGAAAATTGGGATTTTGGTAAATTTAACATTATTTTGAGTTTGGCATTTATATGAGTGTCCCAATACACTGCAACTTTCAATAGAATTGGTGGTGAAACTAATAAATGTGGCACATATGCAATTAAAATATGTCAATATTTACAATATTTGAATAACAATTAAGTACTATGTTTCAAATGATCATGATCAATGCATGATTCTGCAAAGAAAAGATGTATCAGAATAAAGGACAGATTAGTAGACTTTAAAATAAGGATATTAAAGTTCCTTGATGGTTTAAGTTTAAATAATTTTGACTTATGTTTAAGAAGTGGCCAATTATTTATTTTTTATGGTCGATAATATTCATGCTATGAAATTATTCCTACTACTCCAATTACCTACTATGTGAGGACAGATTTTTGCACAAACCTTAATCAAAAAAGCAGGGTACAGACATGAGCAATCTGCTTTCTTGTATTGTTAGGCATGCAAGGTATTTGCAAAAATTATAAAATAATGTCACTAACTTTTTGCTTTAAAATAGTTATTTGTAAACATTTGTATATAACTTATTATTTTTTTAAACAAAATTTTTTTATTTTTTATTTTTAATATCTAATGTTGATAGATATCATATAACCTAAACAAGAGTTCTTTTCTGTTTTTAAAGAACTTTTATGATTACAGTAGGATATTGAAGTAAAAAAATGTATGAACTGCTGGATCAGAAAAATAGTACAGGAGTAAAGATGGTGCTTGCTTTGCATGTAGCTAATCATGGTTCAATCTCCAGCACTGAATATGCTCTCCAAAGCAGCATCAGAACCCTGAGCACAGCTGGGTAGGGTCCCTCCAAATATGTATGAAGCCTATATCACAATCACGATCATCCTGTTGTTGGTCGATTGCCTTGAGCAGGCCCCAGTAACGTCTCCTTTATCCTAGCACTGAGATTTTAAAAAGTGCCGTATTTAAGGCTCTTTCAGGGTTAGGAGAATGAGACCCATCATTGTTACTGGTATTTGGCATATTGGGTACGCCATGGGGAGTTTGCCAGATTCTGCCGTGTGCGCAGGTAACATTCGGTAACTTGGCAGGTTGTCCAAAGTAAGAATGAGATAATAAGATGTCTATAAGAAGCCTATATATTTTTAGGAATTTTTTAAATTGAATCACTGTGAGACAGCCCCTCACAAAGCTGTTCATGATTAGGTTTCAGTCATACAGTGTTCCAGCTCATGTCTTTTCGCCAGTGCACCTTTCCCAACACCAGGTCCCCAGTTTCCCTCCCATCAACCCCACCTCCCACAGCCTGCCTCTATCTCTTTGACAGGTACTTTTCTTCTCTCTTCTCTCCTCCTCCTCTCCTCTTCTCTTTCTCTCTCTCTCTCTCTCTCTCTCTCTCTCTCTCTCTCTCTCTCTCTGCTATACAGATACTGAAAGTTGGTAAAGGGATATTCCTGATAACTTTTCAGTATCTATATTAAAGTCTATTTTTAAGCAGTAAACTCAGGAAGGCAAACCAACACAACTGAATTGACAATAAGCAGTGCTTTGTTGTTGTTGATTTTGTTTTGCTTTTTTAAATGAAACTGAATAGTTTTCATTAAAGAAATTTACTTAAATACGAAGGGAGAGAGAGAAAATTGTCTCCACCAGGATTTCTCTGCTTACATAAAGATTAATCTGGTTATTGCCCAGGAAAGCCTTAGACTTTTCAATATCCTCTCATATTATTCTGAACTTTGGATTCTCTAGTCAGTTTTTTTCTGAAGGGTAGTGTCTCAATTTCCTACCTAAAAAGAGCCCAGGATTTACATCGCAAAGGGATGTGTTCCTGTGCCTTTGGGGTGTGTTCCTGTGCCTTTGGGCTATTTCAGGGCTAGGCAATTTGTTTATTTTTGTTTTTGAAACACACCCAGGTATGCTCTGGGATTACTCCTGGCTCTGCACTCTGGTAGAAACTGCATGGGATGTGGGTCAACTGGGTCAACCACATGCAAGGCAATGCCCTCCCTGCTGTACTATCACTCTGGCCTTGAGTTAGACAATTTCATAAGTTTTACTTATTCCCCAAAGCTCATTAAAACAATTCCCATATATATCTTACTGCAAAATTCCCAATAGATATCACCTTGTCTTATCTATAATTGGTACACAGGTAAAGGTCTTTACTCTGCAACTTCATGCTGACAAAAGGGTGCAGACTCTGCCTATGCAAAGGAATGAAATATGTCAACTTAATTTGAATGGGACCAGGAAATTGTTGATAGGGTTTCAAAGATTTCAGTCTGAAAGAGAAATCAAATAGATATGACAACTATTTAAAACATTAGACCATGGAGGATAAAAGATTCTCCTTGCCCAAGAGACAGTATATTTAAGGAAACATTAGGGACTGGTACTTTATCAATCCCCCACCTGTCAGACACTAATGACTCTTTTTTTCTAGCACTTTTTGAGGAGTCTGGAAAAGTAGTAGCTGATCTAAAATTAATTTTGTGAACTCCTCCAGCATAAGGGCAGTTGCTGCCGCAGTTCAGGACATCACCGAGACACACTGTCAAACAGTGAGGGCTTAGTTATAAGAATACAAAATGAAGAAAGATGCCTTAGAGGTATTGAGAGAAATCAAGGATAGTCATTACAATTATAAAACATTAGTAGAAAATGCTTAGTCTTCCCATTTTGTTGGTACCGTCTGTTTAACTCACACGTGTAAAGAAAGTCATTATCTGGCACGTATTTCAAAACATAGAAACCGTAGGTATATAAAATGTCTACTCCTTTCAGGGAAATCAAAACTATGCTAGACACCTTTGTTTACCCGGGTGTATCTCTCTCTTATAGGCAAAAGAATTATAATTTTGACAGTACACCTTAAAGGTGGTGAGTGGACATTGTATGTAAAATAATCCTTAAAGGTTTTTTTTTTCTAAAATGACATGAATAAAATAAAAATGGAAAAATGGCAAATGAGAAAATGAATGCCACTGTCCAAGGAAATAATATTTAAGAATTCAGAGAAAAAAATATATTCTCTAAACTTAGTGATACTGTAGACTACTGTATGCCATTAGATTATAACCACCTGGAATAAATGTTAAATGTGCCACTTAAAACAGTTCATACCAAAACCATTGAAAGTGTTTCCTCCATTTTATTCTATTTACACTGTATATAAACAGTATTTCTTAGAGAAAGTTGCAGACACTACAGCAATCTCTCAAATCAGATAGCCAATATTACTATGAGTATTAAATGTTATGATGAATTTTATCACATGATGAATTTAATATAAAGTTAGGCACAAAGTTTAAGTGAATCTGCAAAAAGATTGAGAATGAAATAAATAAAATGTACTTAAAGTTAGTACATGCTTAATAGCAGATATGATATATGAATCTATTGAAATATAAGACAAAACCTGAGATTTGTGTTGTAACTGTATGTTATGTCTAATTTGTGTGTTGTGTCTAATTTGTATTATAATCTGCACTACATATTGTGCCCCAAGCAAAATCTAAAACAACCTCCAATCTTGTCTATACAGATTTATGCTCCAATGTTCTTTTGGGTATCTTGACAGTAAGTGGAGTATTAAATTATGTTAAAAACAGTAAATAACTTACTCTTTTGTAAGAATAAGGATTAAAAACAATTTTTTTTTCTTGCCACATCTGCGCCAGCACCAGTTGCTTTTGTTCTTGCCACAGAGGCAAGGTGGGATCAGGGGATGAGGAGGGTGGGAGTGGTACTGGGATCAGTGGTGGTTGAAAATGGGCACTGATGGTGGGATGGGTACTCGATCATTTACAATGGAAACCCAAGCACAAAAATTTGTAAGTCTACAACTGTACCTCATGGTGTTTCGCTAATAAATAAATAAATAAATAAATTCACTTACGAATAGCCTTCAGTTAACTTCTATTCTTATTCTTATTTCCCCTCTAAATTTGACATTATCAAAACTTCTATAAATTATTCCTAATGAACACTTCCTTTATATTACTATTTTATCAAACTATATCATTTAGTTTCCTAGTGCCCTTGTAGTCTATAATATCTATTAGCAAAAATCCTTTGAAAATTACCAACACTTCCCCTTCCATTGGCTGAATAGTCAGAGGCAGGAGGATATGAGTATGATGTAATACATGACAGCAAGTTTAACTCCGAGATTGTGCTTTTAGCATTTTGTGAAATTCTACCATAGAGAAATAGCCTAAAGGAGTTCTGCCGCGCTGTGGCTAAAACAATAGTGCTAGTTGTTTTCAAGGTATTAAGATGTCTTCCATTAGTAATTTGTCCATATGATATTGAGCATTTCCCATATTCCATTTGGCCGTGGACCGGATTTGTGGAATACAAATGAATAGAATGAGTAAAATGCAGTCCCTGATGTGACTATTCTCAAAGTCTTGTAAACACAAGAACAGATTGAAGATAGAACAAAGGAAGTTGTGAATATTGGATTGATTACAAGTGCATTCACTCAGACACACTGCAGCTCTGGACAATTGCATTCATTTTCTCATTTGCCATTTTTCCATTTGAATTTTGTTCATGTCATTTTAAAAGTTGGTGATTTTAATGTGAAGAAAGGACCAAGAAGATCAGTTGAAGAACTCCACACAGGGACCCATGGCCTAAAATGGAATTAACAGGGTGAGAGACTGTCTGAGTTCATCATGTCGACCAAGACCATTAATGGTAACTCACAGTTCCAGAAGGCTGAATCAAAATGTTAGACATGGAAGTCTCCTGGTGGACAATTCCACAATGAAATTGACCACATCATACTGACGGTTTTGCCTGACCAATGTCCCTGTTCTCCCAAAATTCCAAATAGGATCAGGCCACCATCAACTTTGTGCAAAATTCTACTTCACAGAGCAGAGAGAAAGGGCTGCAAAGTTTAAGATGAGAACTCCCAGAATGACCACCAACTGGGAACTCTTTGGCACTATTGCTGCAACATGGGAAAATGCGGTTGTTAACAGCATTGACAAGGAATATGATCAACTGGTCAGCACCTCCATGATTGTGTGAGGAATATCAAGAGAGAGATAGACACAAAAAAACGCCTGTCTTCTAAAACTCTCAAGCTCATTAGCCAATGTGGCTTGGCGCATGCCTCAGGCAACTGCAAGCGAACGTCTGAGCTCGCAAAGCAGTGCAGAGAAGCGATAAAGGAAGACCTCAAAGAGAGAAGAGCAGCAGGGCTGATAGATGGCGGCAGCAGCCTGGAAAAGCATTCGCAATGCCCGCCTGTCCTTCGCCAACTAAAAGACCAAGATGACTGCCCTCAGATGTCCTGATGGGACATGCCCTTCCAGAAGGGCAATGGAGAAGATTTCCCATGATTTCTACTCAGATCTCTTTGATAGCCACATCAACCTGCCCACATACCAAATTCTGCAGGATGGATATGTTGTTCCCAGTGTTCTCCCTTCCGAAATCTGAGATGCCATTTCATCAGTAAAGAAACGAACAGCACCTGGCCCAGACACAGTCAGACCTGAACACTTGAAGAACCTGCCGTCAGTACTCATCAATATACTGGCTCAGCTCTTCACACGCTACCTGTCTGAATGCAAGGTTCCATCCCAATGGAAAACTAGCAGGACTGTACAAGAAGGGAGACATCCACGACATTGGCAACTATCGCCCAATCTGCCTATTGTCTGTCACCTACAAGCTGTTCACTCGAGTCATTCTGAATAAGATTGGTATAGTACTAGATGAAACCATGCGAGCAAGCCAGGTTCCTCAAAGGATTCAGCATGATCGAACATATCCACACGATAAGCAAGCTCACTGAGGTTTCTCAGGAGTTCAAGATGCCGCTTTGTCTAATGTTCATTGATTTAAAGAAGGCCTTTGATTCTGTTGAGACAAAAGCAGTCATCGAAGCCCTAGCCAATCAGGGCATTCAAACTCAATACATCAGGATCCTCCATGAGCTGTCTTACAGATTCACTACCAGGATCTCACCATTCTACAAAGAAGTGATCATTGATGTCAAGAGAAGGGTTTGGCAGGGTGATTCCATTTCACCGAAACTCTTCAGTGCCACCCTCAAGAACATCATGCCATGGGAGCCTTGTGGAGAGCCAGGTGTGAGCCGGTGGTGATGGGGCGACTAAAACCTCATGGGAAGGGGGGTGTTCCTGGCTCATCCTTCACGCCCTACCGAGCTCACCATTTGCTCCCCTTGACGGGCTCTCTGGCACGGCCATGACTCCAGAGCACAGGAACCAATCTCTTAATTATCTGACTCTCAGTAGAAATACTTTCAGGATTAATAAGTAAAATCGCAGAAAACCAAAACCGCGTGGCCGCTATTGTGGCCATCATTTAAATCTTGAACCCAGCTGTAGAAAGCAAATCATTTCACAATGCTTTTTCAGCAGGTCTGTTTTTTTTTGGGGGGGGGTAAACTCTAAATAATAATGTTGCATCTTTTATCGAAACAATGAATCTAGTCGAAGTAGATAGAATGTTAACTAGAATTCATCTGCCTCACAGGCATTGGGAGGGGTGGAGGGTGGGGGTTTATTGGGGTTCTTCGTGGTGAAAAATAAGTATTGGTAAAGGGAAATGTGTTTGATATTTGCATGAACAAGACCTAAACCTGAAAGTTTTGTAACTTTTCCCACAGTGATTCAATATATAAATAAATTATATATATATAAAAAAGAACATCATGCAACGACTGGAATGGGAAGGAAAGGGAGTAAAGATAGATGGTTGGCAACTACACCACCTCCACTTTGCTGATGACCTTGTTCTAATAACACCAAACATTAGCCAAGCGGCACAAATGCTGGCTGACTTCGACCGTGAGTGTAGAAAGGTCGAACTCCAGCTGAATCTCACTAAGACAATGTTTATGAAAAACAGTCTCATTCCTGACGTTCCATTCACTCTCAACCAAATGACCATCTCCAAGTGCAACAGTTATGTGTAGCTAGGTCAGAAGTCAACATTACGAATGACCTGGCACCTGAGTTGCGCAGGAGGAAGAGAGCGGCTTGAAACACCTTCAAGAGCGGTGAAGAAATAGCTAAGAGGATGAAGAACTTCTGGCTCCCAGCACATCTATTCTATTCCACTGTTCTTCCTGCATTAACATATTTCTCAGAGACCTGGGCCCTACAAAAACAGGATGAGAACACTATTCCGGTCTCCCAAAGAGGAATCGAAAGCTATGCTTGGAGTATCACGTTTCACTCAAATGAGAGAAAGAATCCGGAGTTCCGACCTCCATTGGCGGTCAAGAATCAGGGATGCTTTCTCATTTGCCAAGGCGTTGAAAATCAGATGGGCTGGACACCTAATAAGATTTGGAGACAATCGCTGGACTAGAGCCATTACTGACTGGATTCCATGGGAATCAAAAGACCGTGTGGCTGCCCACATACGAGATGGTCAGACTTCTTCATCAAGACCCTAAAGGATCAGTTTGAGGCTCTTTGTGTTCCTAGAATGAGCAGACGCCATTGGGCTACACTAGCACGCGACCTGGACGAATGGAGACATTACTGGTGCCTGCTCAAGCAAATCAATGAGTAAGGGGATGTCAAGTGATCAAGTGATCATTTTAGGAAAAAAACCTTCTTGGATTATTTTATATACAAAGTCCACTCACCACCTTCAAGGTGTACTGTCAAAATCAAAATTCTTTTGCCTATAAAAGAGAGAGACTCCTGGGTAGAGTGCATTAGTGAAAATCATGATCAAAAGCAGAATATTGTTCAGGGCATGGCCCAGTCACCGAGCAAGTGAGCACAGAATGGCAAGCTCACCATTCAGTATGCCCTACTCTGTGGAACCAATGGCAACATCTTTAAGGGAGTTTTAGTGCAGAACTCTTGGACATTTATGAAGCCTAGTTTTCTTTAATATGATGAACACAAGACAAAATTTCAGACAAAAAATGAGCAAGAGATTCCCCCTTTATTTTGGAAGTTTATTACAAATCCATTGAACATTCTGGAATGTACCGTATTAGAGAACAATCAAGAAAAGTGGCTAAACAGAAGAAGTTAGAAATTTTTCCTCTGATCAGGTTATTGTATCGGGCAAGATTAAAAACCCAAATTTGACGTGGATGGAGTTTGGAATCTTAAAAGGCAAAAATGTAAATTTGGAAAGTCTAATTAGTTTTAATAGTTTTGTTCTTTTTACTCAATAAGAAGCTACTAAAGCATATTAATTTTTTATTCATAAAATTTTGTTTGTATCATTCAAACCAGTGCCCCTTTAATAAAAAGCCTGTAATACTAAAAAAAAAAAAAAGGAAGCAGGTTAGCATGAAATGTCATAGGTGTGTGGGAACCAGTGTTATTAGGAATTCAAGTTATTTGTTAGTTCTAGATAATTAATTTATAGTATTAAAGAAATTAATGATGATACTGGAGTTTTATGAAGGAATAAGACTAAAAATTATATTAGAATAAAGAAGCCACTTTTTCAAGGACCTTCTGAAGACCCTATGAGAGATAGTGCCTGCAAGGTGAGATAGAGTACTTGCCGTACATGCAACAAACTAGATTTGCTCTCTGGCACCATTTGAAACCCTCCAAGAGTGACCCCCGTGGGCAGAGTCAGGACTAAACCCTGAGTATTGCCAGGTGTGTCCCCCAACAAATAAATAAAAGGAACCAGTGACTATAATGTAATAATGATCTTATGAAGGCTTATTAAAATCAAAATATTACAAATTCGTTAGGTCAACATAACTGTTATGCGGAATTTGGGTAGAAATTTCAGATCATGAGATATAGATAGAAAAAGGTGTTTAAATTTACACCACAAAGATAAACAGGAAGTTTATCTAGAATGAAGAATTGAATTTTCCAGAGACATGTAGCACATACTTTACACACGTACACATTCTCACAGAAAAAAATTATTTGTAATTGCTAAAAAATATTTACTTATTACACAGTATGCTGAAAGTCAAACTTAGGTCATGATTATCCTAAAAGAGAATCAAAACAATCCAACCAGTTTAATACATATTTCTGCTCACTTAGCTCTCTGTATGATTCCTAGCTTCTTCAACTTGTTAAAACTGGCAAACTTTTATATATGCCGCTGTGGAGATATTAATGACAAGCTATAGAGATGAATTATCTTGATATCACCCACTTTTTCCTAATCCTTTTCTGTCAGTTGGAGAAAAATCTTTTCTGTGATATGAACTGCATACAGAGTATTCACAACGCACCACATCTCTGGGCAAAACTCATCAATCCCAAGGAATGTAAAAACCTGGCTTCCAAAACACAAGCTGACTGATTATTCTGGCCATCTAAATTGAGAACTAATTAAATGTTTTAACTGGAAGTCACTGTAGCAGAACAGTCATTTTGTAGCAAACATTTCAATATCCCACTTCTTTGGGATAATCCAGTTTGAATACAAGAAACAAATGTTTTTGGTTGGCAGCACCATCTACTGCTACTTGATTTTTTTTCCACCAGTGTATACACAGAGGCTAAAATATTCCATGTGCTAAGTGTACCACAGAGAAAGGATGACACATTGCATAGATATCAAAGCCATCAGGAACAGTTTGTTCAAACTTCTGTACAACCCTGCCTACTGGTGTTGATAAAAGCTGATATAAATAATTGAATAATGTAGTTTTTAGAGCAACACTCTAAAATGCTGAATATCACTTGAATGTATACGAGTGGGAGGTTAAGTTATTGCTTTTATTTCCATTAATAAATAAATTTTGGTTAAAGGCATTTTTCTTACTTAGCAATTCCTTAAAAAATATAGTAAGAAAAGGCAACAGGCCTCTAATTTTCTTCAAGTAATAATTCTCTGCTTGGGCTTATCTACTTGGACTTATATAAGCCCAAGCTGTTTTACAAAATCAGGAAACTTTAACACCACAAAATATGACCTGTTATTATTCAGTATAATCCATGCAATTGTTTGAAGCAGAAATTAGTAATTGGACATGAACATACCTGTAAGAAATTAAAAAAAGAATAGGACTTCAATTTGTTTAACAGCTGCTCTTGGGCAATGTTTGTCTAGATTGAAGATTGCCATCAATGTTGAGTGACTTGAATACTTAACATGAGTCAGAAATTGTGCAAGGTGATGATGGGGCAAAAATAAGAGAAAAATACATAAAATGAAACAGATATACAAAAGGGAGACTTGACAACAGATGCATGAAAGAACAACAAAAGGACAAGTAAGATAAGTTAAAAAACAGACAAATATAGAGTAGCATAGAAGCCACCCTGTGAATGGAAGTTGAGGGAAGAAATGTTTAAAGGAAACCAGGCCTAAACTAAAATTTTCACATTGAGAAGCTTTTGGTCAATTTTATGCACACAAAGTTCTAACAACAATTCCAGCACCAATGTCCCCTTCTCTCTGCCAATGTCCTAGGTGTGAAAGTTATTGAATAGATCTGTCATACAACCTCATAAGTGGCAGCACACTCCAGACTGTGGAACAAGCATAAAGGCAGGAAGGAGCTGTGATGTGGTTTCCCCAGCTAGCCCCCTTGACAGGCATATAACAAATATATTTCCCATGACTTGCTCAAAAAAAGGTTAAAAGTAATGGAAAGTGGAGTTATCAGAAAATAAATCAATAAAAGTCCATTTGTGTTATATTCTTAACCTTTCTTAATCTTAGACGTCAATACTATGCACGATTAGTGAGTGTCATACTCACTGCCAAATGTTGGGAAGTTTGTTCTGTTCTATAAAGGACTTCTTTTAATGCTTCTTGTAAAATGATTCCTTTATATTCCCCAGATGAATACAATCTTTCTATGTCTGTCCTTCTCTATCTGACTCATTTCACTTAGCATGATAGTTTCCATGTAGTACTGCTTGTATGTAAATTTCATGACTTCATCTTTTTTAACAGCTACATAGTACTCCATTGTGTAGATGTACCAAGTTTCTTTAAACAGTCATCTGTTCTCGGGCATTCAGGTTTTTTCCAGATTTTGGCTATTATGAATAGTGCAGCAATCAACAATCAACATAGAAATGCTGATGTCATTTAGACTGTACTTTTTTGCCTCTCCAGGATATATTCCCAGGAGTGGTATTGTTGAATCAAATCGGAGCTCAGTTTCTAATTTTTTGAGAACCATCCCTACTGTTTTCCAAAAAGGCTGAACCAGTCAGCATTCCCACCAGCAGTGGAGGGTCCCTTTCTCACAACATTCGCACCAACACCAGTTGCTTTTGTTCTTTTGGATTTGGGCCAGTCTCTGGTGTGAGATGATATCTTATTGTTGTTTTGATCTGCAACTCCCTGATGATCAGTGATGTAGAGCATTTTCTCATGTGCCTTTTTGACATTCTGATTTCTTCTTTGAGAAAGTTTCTGTTCAATTTGTCGCCCCATTTATTGATGTGGTTGGATGTTTTCTTCTTGTGGAGTTCAACCAGTGCTTTGTATTTCCTTACTATCAACCCCTTGTTAGATGTGTATTCAGTGAATATCCTTTCCCATTCTGTAGACTGTCTTTGTATTTTGGTCACTGTTTCTTTGGAGGTGCAGAAGCTTCTTAGTTTAAGATAGTCCCATTTGTCTATCTCTGTTTTCACTTGCTTGGCCAGTGGTGTGTCATCTTTGAAGATACCATTAGCTTCAATGTCATGGAGGGTTTTGGCGACCTTGTCTTCAATATAACTTATGGATTCCAGTCTGAGGTTGAGGTGTTTAACCATTTTTATCTTACTTTTATACATGGTGTTAGGCAGAGATCTGAGCCCATTTTATTTTTTTTTTGCATGTAGATGTCCAGTTTTGCCAGCACAATTTGTTAAAGAGACTTTCCTTGCTCCACTTCACATTTCTTGCTTCCTTATCAAAGATGAGATGATTGTATGTTTGGGGGAAGATGTCAGTATATTCAACCCTGTTCCATTGGTCTGCAGCTCTGCCTTTGTTCCAATACCATGCTGTTTTAATTATTACTGCTTTGTAGTAGAGTTTGAAGCTAGGGAGGTTGATTCCTCCCATTTTCTTTTTCCCAAGAATTGCTCTTTGTTCCATATGAATATCAGGAGTGTTTGCTCCATTTCTCTGAAGAATGTCATGGGTATCAATATAGGGATTACATTGAATTTGTACAATGCTTTGGGGAGTATTGCCATTTTGACAATGTTAATTCTCCCTATCCATAAGCAACAGATATCTTTCTATTTTCTCATGTCCTCTTTTATTTCCTGAAGTAGCGATTTGTAGTTTTCTTTGTACAGATCTTTCACTTCCTTAGTTGAACTGATTCCTAGGTACTTGGAATTCCTAGGTACTTTTTCTGGGGCACAATTGTGAATGGGATTGTTTTTTTCATCTCACTTTCTTCTCTCTCACTACTTGCATATAGGAAAGCCATGGACTTTTGGATATTGATTTTGTAGCCTGCAACTTTACTATACAAATCTATTTTTTCTAGGAGTTTCTTGGTAGAGGTTTTAGGGTTCCTTCATCTGAGGAGTATAAAGTAACAAAATAGAAGACTAAAACCCAAGAATAGCAAAGATAAGTACCAAAAAGTTCACTCCGTGTCTTGGAGGCCAGCTGCACATCTTAGGAGAAAAGGCACCTCAGATAGAGAAGGGAGCACCAAGTAAAGGGTGCTGGGAGGATCTCCCAGGATTGGAGCTGCATGCTGAAAGTAGACTATAGACTGAACATAATTGCCACTCAATGCCTCTTTTGCAAATCACAGCACTCAAAAGGAGAGAGAAAACAAAAGGGAATGTCCTGCCACAGAGTCTCTGTGGGAAGGGGGATATGGGGGGGTGGGAGGGATACTGGAATTATTGTTGGTGGAGAATGGGCACTGGTGGAGGGATGTTTACTTGATCATTGTATAACTGAATTCCAAGCACAAAAACTTGTAAGTCCTCAACTGTACATCTTGGTGTTTCACTAACAAAAATTAAAAAATAAATAAAATTTAAAAAAATTAAAAACCCATGAGGGATATTCTTTTAAGAGAATAAAGTAACAATAATCATAAAATAAAAAAATCTCCAAATTTTTATGTTAGTCATCTCTGGTGGTGAAACTCTTAGAAGTATGATTTAAAATTGTATTTTTCACTTTTCAAAATACCCATAACAAACATGGTTCTAAGAAAAAAAAAACTAGTTCAAGGGTATGAATTCCCTAAATTGTTGCCTGTTTATAAAATCTGAATTATTTCCTATTATCCCTTCAAATATGAATGATAATCTAGCTGGATAGAATATTCTTCGTGAGGTTTTGATTTCATTGAGTTTTTTTACTATATCTTTCTATATCCTCTGGCTTGTAGACTTTCATTTAATAAATATGTTGTAGAATCTTAAGGGCTTTTTTTGTATGAAACTTCCTTTTTTGGATCTTGCTGCTGTCAATATCCTATCTCTATCTTTGCATTTTGTCATTTTTCATTACACTGTGTCTTGAAATTTTCCAATTGGGTATATTTTCATTGGGCCTTCTAGGGGCCTCCTGGATTTCGGAGTCTATGTTCCTCAACTCTTTTAAACTCTTATCAATGATTTCTCTAATTACTGTGTTTTCATGACATTTGCCTTCCTGTTCTTCAGGGACTCCAATGATTCTTATATTGTTTCTCTTGAAATCATCCCATAGTTCTCTTGTATGCTATTTATTTCTTTTCAGACTATTTTCTACATTCTACTGTTTCCTAGGATTTTCTTCTTATATTAAAGGTCATGGGCTGGAGCGATAGCACAGCGGTAGGGCATTTGCCTTGCACACAGCCAACATGGCCAACCCGAGTTTGATTCCTCTGCTCCTCTCGGAGAGCCCGGCAAGCTACCGAGAGTATCTCGCCCGCACGGCAGAGCCTGGCAAGCTACCCGTGACGTATTTGATATGCCAAACACAGTAACAAGAAGTTTCACAATGGAGATGTTACTGGGCCTGCTCGAGCAAATCAATGAACAACGGGAGGACTGTGACTGTGATTAAAGGTCATTGTACTTTTGCTCACCCGCTGGGTGTTGTACATCATCTTCCATACTCTTAATTTCTGATTGTAGTAGTTTTCTCATTTCAACTTTTACACTTTTATTTGCTTTGTTAACTATCTGTACCAATGTTCCTTTAAGTACCTTAAACATCTTCATAATAATGTCACTAAAGACATGCTTCAGACTAAAACGTCTGAGGAATTACTGAGCGGGTTAGTATTGTTTGTGTCTCTATGATACTGTTTTTGCTCATTCAACTTGGGTTTTTCCCTCTGTCTTTCTAGTGTTCTTGCTGTGCGGGGGTGGGGGGTGTGTTCTTTTTAGTTAGACCCTCTGGAAGATGTTGAGGGATTAGACTGGATGTCACTCTCTTTCATCTCTGCCCATCTTCACTGGATGACAAGAAGCTTAACGGTAAGGAGTGTGTAAGTTATTGAGTAGATCTGTCATGTAGCCTAATAAACAGAAGCACATATAGGGGATGGTGTATCAAGCATAAAGTAGGAAAAAGTGTGGTGCGGGACCTTTATATGGCACAGGTCAGCTGTGGAGGCTGCTAGGACCTAGCCGAAAGGAAGGGGCTCTGCCTCCAGGCCCTGAGTAGGCCCAGTGAAGTCAGTCAATTTTATAAGGAATGATATTGTTATTGCAATCAGAAGAAGCAGAAGAATCACAATAATATGCTCTTCTTCTTCTTCTTCTTCTTCTTCTTCTTCTTCTTCTTCTTCTTCTTCTTCTTCTTCTTTATATTTTAAGAGGTTTAATATTGCTAGACTATATAAGAAATGAAGTTTTTATGTGTGAATAATAAAAATTTTAGCAAAGACAAGCATGTTAACTAAAAACAAAAATTCTTAAAAATAAGAATTAGCAGATTTTAAATATCAATTCTGTCCCCTGAGAACTATCAGGTGTGATCCTGGAGCAAAAACTCAACAGTAATTCCTAAATACCAATGAAGGTGGCCCAAGCTCTCCCAAATGCCAATTTTAAATATATGTAAAAATATTTTACTAGATGCATTATAAAATTAATCTGTGCATTATAAAAGTGGATATCTAAATATTTAAGAAACTTGATGCATTAGTAATAATGGACTTTTAAAAAAATCCCCAAAATTTTATGGTAAGAAATTTGGAATTTATCCTTTGAATACTGGAAAACATTGAACAATTTTGAAAATAAATCAAGGGAAAAGTAGACAATAGAATCAGACCCACAGAGGATTTGGATATATGGGATTATATGTGTATAGGTATATGGAAATGTAGAGTCCAGAAAAATCAATATTTTTGAAAAAAAATTGCTGGAGAAATTATCAGGTGCTAGAGTCTGTAATGAAACAATAAAATAATAACTAATGTAATGAAATATAATGCAATTGACTTGAGAGTCCTAAAACAAAACAAATTCACACAGATAAGACGTTGTCATATTGACAGCATTACCATGCAGGGACAATGAACCAGTGCTCAGTAAATGATGCTGGGTCTTCTACATGTGCATATGAGAAAAAAATGATTCCTATATAATCATATCACAAAGATCAATTCTAAGTATTTTGTTCAACTTTAAAAACACTGTAAAAGATAATATAGTAATGATTTTAGAAAAATAAGAAGAAAAATAAGAAGATACCATCTTGATTTGGGGGCAAGTAATAATTTGTTAAACAGGTTTCACAAGGCAGTAGTAGAGGAAACAATTGATAACTTACCTTTTTTTGATAACTTACCCCTTTTTTTTTTTTTTTGCTTTTTGGGTCACACCCGGTGATGCACAAGGGTTCCTCCTGGCTCATGCACTCAGGAATTACTCCTGGCAGTGCTCAGGAGACCATATGAGATGCTGGGAATGGAACCAGGATTAGCAGCGTGCAAGGCAAACTCCCTAGGTGCTATTGCTCCAGCCCCTGTTAACTTACCTTTTAAACATAGTACATCGAGCTATTGCACGGGTGCCATATTTTGGAGAACATAAGTGCTGGATGCTTGAGCACAGTTAGTCTTTCCTGACAGGAGAGACCAGGTAAGGGCTAGGAGGACAAAGAGCAAAACCAAACTAGAGATGAGCATGAACTAGATCCTGGAGGCAGGGGATGAAAATGGAGTGGCAAATATAAAAACTGAGATTGTTTCTAGTGATGAAAATATGAAATTGAAATATGGAAATAAGTTATAAATAGGGCAATCAGAACGAAAGAGGAGAAAGTAGACCGCTAGGAGTGGTACAGGTAGTAAACAAACCTGTTGTGAATTAAGATGGCTGGAGAAGTAAGAAAACACTCTTACCAGGTCCACCAACCCATGCCAAATAAGAATCCTCAGAATGAGATCTAAGCATCAATGTGTGTGTCTCTCTGTGTGTGTGTGTGTTTTAGTTACTCCTGTATTTCTGATTTCCACTGACTGTGGCACTGTATATGAGAACCATTGCTCAGGAAATAGAGTTCTCAGTAGCTCTCTTCAAAACTCCAGCATAGAATGAGTCAGATTACTATAAGACTGTTTAAAGGCACTGGAGGGAACCAAACGTTTGTTAGTAATTCAGAAAGATGAATGGTAGGAGAAGGAAATATTTGCTTCACAAACTGAAGATGGAAAGCCACTTAAAAGCAAACCTAGTCAGAAAGATGAATCAACTTGCTTGTCATCTCAAAAATGGTTAGTGAATCTTTTCCTTTCAGTGGTTACTTCGGATGAAACTTTTGGAAGCAAAAGGGAACAATATGTGATTCAACCATAATCTGAATATTTGATTGCTATTGGTTACTGTAGTAGAGGGTGGTGATACTATTTTCTAAGTAAGGAGGAAGGATAAAGAATAAGTGACGGTATAGCTGAACTTGTAATGGGTAGTGAATCCTTTCAAAGGGATCCCCATAAGGAATTATAAATATAAAAACAAAGAAAGTTGATTAAGTGTCTCATCCCCAAAACAGAAAATTACCAAGAGTTGCTTACCTACTTGTTAGAAAAGAACAAACGCCAGATGTCTCTGAGATGACCAGATAACCTAAAGCACCCAAGAATAATGCTGAATTTATTTAAAGATTATTCTCAGGTGTCTTTGACTCTCCCTCATCCTAGGTTGACATTGTATCTGTTCTATTGTCTGCTTCACTGAAACCAGAATGGCGGCTGCTGAGGTAAGCCATTGACCAGTGTGTTTCCTCAATTCCTGAGGAATGTTTATTGAGGTGTGGTGTTTTTCAAAGCCTTTAATAAGAAGTACACTATGTCCTCCGTTACCTTTATTTTTCTAAATGTGTGGGGAGGACACACTGTTTCTGTCCCCTTGCCAGCATTCCAGAACATTCTTGTCACTGTGAACTCCATGGCATCCTCTGAGAGTGGCAGCATGACCACAGCTTTGTACTCAATACTGTATTCAGGTTTTCCAAATAGGAAACCTACCCTACGGATGTCCTGAAACTGCAACCCACCAGAGGTGTAAATTGAAATTGTTTTGAAAAAGGAAATGTGGGATCAAAATAACATACCATTTATATTGGTCTTCAGGACACTAAGACAGCAACCAAAAAAGGTGTTATTTAATAACCTCTTTGGATCATTTTGGTCCATATGAAATTAATTATAATTATTTAGATAGATAGCCTGCTTGGATTGGGACTGGGTCCTCCTCCACCCAGATCCCCCATCTTCCAGGCGTTACACCTACCAACTGCCCCTGGCACTGTGTAATACCATCAACAGCCAAGACCCAGAGACTATAAAACCCTGCTCCCGGACATCTTATTATCTAGCTCTCACTCTGGAGAACCTGGCAGGCTATCGAAAGTATCCTGCCCACACGGCAGACTGGTCTGACAAACTCCCCGTGGCGTATTCAATATGCCAAAAACCAGTAACAATGATGGGTCTCATTCTCCTGACCCTGAAAGAGCCTCGAATGTGGCACTTTTTAAAATCTCAGGGCTGGGTTGAAGGAGACATTTCTGGGGCCTGCTCGAGGCAATCGATGACCAACAGGATGACAGTGACAGTGATTTAGATATAACACAAAATATTGTATAAGGAAGTAAACTTTAGGTTCAGTGATAGCAATGTTTGTTTCCTAATGCAGCACTAAAACTTTTACTGAGTTCACCACTGTGGACCAACCGCAATCACAGAACATACCTCCCAGACCCTCTAGCCCCCATCCAACCCTAGCAGAAGTGCCCTGGTATGAGGTTTACAATGATGGCTAAGTAAAATTGTGTTAAACTACGTTTCACCAGATGTTGAGTAAGAGTAGAGCAGAAAGACTATTACATTTCTGCCTGTTATTGGAGTGATGGAGTCTTTCCAAGAACCACAGAGAAGTTTATCAACATGATAGTGACTTAAATGATCTAAATATGCTCCTCTATAAAAAGTTTGAGAAGCTGAACTCTGAGAATCAAGACTTCTCATATTTTGAGGAAGAAGACTACTTTGCATCCTTTTATTTTTCTTCAGAGCATGACATGGTTACATGCATGACATGGTTACATTCATACCTCAGTTTTCTGATTGGGACACCATGTTGCACTCTGATTCAAATGACAGTCAATATTAACATCTGGAAAATGATGGAGAGGAAACTTTTTCACATACATTCTCTGTAGTAACTGTCACAGTCAAGGGCTTGGAGGTTTTCCATAATTATCTATCAGCTTTTCTGTCTTTCTAGAAATCAAAGGGGATGAAAGGGAGATTTTACTGAGATTTCTGTACATCAGTGCTTCTGAGTATGGGCAATGAATTGTGAAACATATTAATTGCTTAAAAACAAAAGAGCTGCATCTTTGAACTTTAAACATAACGTGAAAGTTATATGTATTTGTATGTAATACTTTTTAAAAATTGAAATTAGGATAGAAAAAGCTAGGAGGTAGTCTTTTATTTGCTATTCTTTTCCTAATTATTTGTTAAAACACTCTTTGTAGCAAAACCATTTAATAAATTTAATAAATGCTCAATGATTGGAAGCTTGCTATAAGAGTGTGTGTGAGGCAAAGGGCAGTTAGAATAAAAAAGGGACCAAAATGACAATAATAGTTGGAAATAATCATTTTGGACAGGAGCTTAATGTTGAAAGTAGGTAAAGGGATATACCTGAAAACCTCTTATTATCTCCATTGCAAACCATTTAACCCAAAAGAAACGAGAGAGACAGAAAGAGACAGACAGAGGGAGAGAGAAGAAAAATGCCTGCCATAGAAGCAGGAGAAGCAGGGTTGGGGGGACCATTTGTTGGTGGGAAAAGGGTCTGGTGAAAAGATGGGTGTTGGAATATTCTATGACTGAGAAAACCAATCGTGAATAACATTGTAACTGTGTATATTACTGATTCAATAAAAAACATTTGAAAAAATTTTAGATGGTATTTTTAATTTCCATGTCTTAAAATTGCCATAGTAGTGTTTGTTGTTTGGTGGTTTTGAGGTGCTTGGGAGGACCAGGATGTGACAGGGGTTGAACCTAGGTCTACACATGCAAAACATGTATTATAACCCTTTAAGCTGTCTCTCTGGCCCTATTGTTTAAGTTTTAAACTATGAATTTCTGTTAAATTGGTATCCTAAATGCTACTTAAATGTTAATCATTAGACTTAGTGACTTTGGAGTGATATTTTATTTTATTTATTTATTTTTTGGTTATATTTATTGAATCACTGTGGGAAAAGTTACAAAGCTTTTAGGTTTAAGTCTTGGTCATACAATGATCAAACACCCTTACCTTCACCAGTATTTATTTTTCACCACCAGCAACCCCAATATACCCCCTACTCCTCCCAATGCCTGTGAGGCAAATGATTTCTACTTAACTCTCTCTCTACTTTGATTACATTTATTATTTCAACAAAAGATGCACCATTATTGTTTAGAATTTCCTCCCAACAATCAGAACTGCTGAAAAGGCATTGTGAAATAATTTGTTTTCTATAGCTGGATATGAGACCCATATGATGCTGTATGGCCACTATCACAGTTGTGTGATTTTTGATTTCTGATATTTTACTAATTAAGGCAGAAAGGATTTCTGCCAAGAGCCAGATAATTACGAGATTAGTTTCTGTGCGTCAGGTGCTATGGCTGTTCTGAAAAGCTGTTTGTGAGGGGCAAATTGGGACCTTGGTAAGCTGTGAAGAACAAGCCAGTACCATCCCCATCCCATGAGGCTGCAGTTGCCCCGTCACCACTGGCTCATACCTGGCTTTCCAATATGCTCTGAGGCTGCAGCCACCTTGCTGCCAGGGGGAAAAAAGGTGGAAGGGAGAGATACCCTTTCCCTCCAGGGGAGGCATGACACCGGAGTTTAATGCATAATCCATTCACTTTTCTGCCACAAGCTGCCGGGGTCTGGATTAAGTCCTTGTGCTTCTGAAGCTATGGTCATGCAGGAGAGTCACTCGTGGGGGGCAACTCGTGACCTCGGTAGGGCATGAAGGACGAGCCAGTACTGCCCCCCCCCCCGCCCCATGCCATGAGTCTGCAGTTGCCCTGTCACCGAAGACATATCTGGCTTTCCAATAAGCTCTGAGGTGGCAGCCATCTTGCTGCCAGGGGTTGAGGAAGGGGGGGGGGGGGGGGAAGGTGGAAGGGAAAGACACCCTTTCCCTACCAGGGTGGTATGATATTTTAAAGGCCTTACAGAAATTATTGAAATCCTAACATAAAAAAATAGAAAAAGAAGTACTGACGCCAAACTTTATATGAAAGATGCAAAGGGAAATTAACTTCGGTAAATATCTACAAAAATATCTACAGGGGCTGAAGTGATAGAGCTGGTAGAACATTTACCTTACATGCTGCTGACCTGGTTTTGCACTCAGAGATCACTCCTGGTGGGCTCAGGCATCATCATACAAACTAAATTTTCTTTCAAAAATAAGGGTCGAAGAAATAGTTTATTGATTGTACTGTTCCAGTAGGCTGCTTGTCTTGCATATAGTCCACCTGGTTTTGATCCTCGGCACCAAACACACTCCTCTTAGTACAACCAAAAGTGATCCCTGAGCACAGAATCAGGATTAAGCCCTGAGCATTGCCTTGTGAGACCCCAAAACCAAATAAATAAATAAGACCTTACAATCTATAATGGCTAGAAATATTTTAGTTTTAATTAGCTTTTAAGGTATATAAAAGCTAAAGAAATAATAGATTGTACTTGGAAATACAATTCTTAGTTATGGCTAAATTGACTATATATTAATATGATTGAGTGACATTGTGAATGAATGTCTTTATTGTTACTCAGGGACAGTCCCTGTTTCCTCCTCTTATCCAGGAATAACAATATGAAATAAGTCACACAATTATTCTATACTAAAGAAAGAAGTCCATTGCAGCAATATTCACAATAACAAGAATCTGGAAACAACCCAAATGGCTGAGAACAGACATATGGATAGAGAAACTACGGCACGTCTACATAATGGAATACTACACAACCAACAGGAAAAACAAAGTCATGAAATTTGCTTATAAATGGATGAACATGGAGAGTGTCATGCTGAGTGAAATGAGTCAAAAGAAGAGAAACAGACATAGACTAATTGAACTCGTCTGTGGGATATAAAAAAGCATATGAGACTAATATCCACCAACAGTAAAAACAAGGACCAGGAGGAATGGTCCACAGATGGAAGTTTCCCACAGGTGAAAGGCAGAAGGAGGGCAGTTAAGATAGAGAAAGGAACCTGTAAGACAATAACAGCTGGAAATGATCATTCTGGACATGCTGAAAGTAGGTGAAGGGATATACATGATAACCTCTCTCGGTACCTATATCGCAAACCATAATGCCTGGAAGGAAAGAGAGAGAGTGAGAGAGAGAGAAAGAAGAAAAGTGCCTGCCATAGAGGCAGGATGATACTGCAGAGTAAGGGGGAGGCAAATGGGAATGATGGCAGGAGGAAAACTGGAGACATTAGTGATAGAAAATGTACACAGGTGACGGGATGGATATTGGAACATTATATGGCTTAAACCCAATCATGAACAAACTGGTAACCATGTAAAAAAATTAGACAAAAAACTGGTCAAATTTTTAACACTGACTTTGATAACACAAGTAATTGTTTAATAAAATTATGCATTCAAGAACATTTAGAAAATGATTTTTCTCAATAACAGAAAAGCCTCAAAAATAAGAGTCAAGGTTTAAAAATAAGTTAAACAATTACTCTATAGTACAGAAATAAAATGTTTGACATGTTATAAAATTTCTTTATTCTTTTCAATTCCATACCATATTTTCAACTGCCAAATTGCAGGGGATTTGTTATATAAAATAGAAAATTTGTAATTTTCTCAAGGATTATAAGAAAATAATTGCTGAAAATATAATGCTAACTACCCCCTTAGGATTTTGAGAAATACCAATAATTGGTACCAATAATATTTCCAATAATTTGGACTACAACAGGGTCTCAGTTGTTGGCAAAAATTTCACAACTCTATTTAATTTGTGTTTTGTAGGAGTATGGTTAGTTGTTTGCTGTTCATATTTTTAATTGAAATAAGATAATATGCATTTCTCACTCTTTTTTCTTCCTCTAAATCCTCTGATTAAAGCAAATAGTGTTATAAGAAGGAAACTTCTGGTCTATTCCCATGCAAGTAAAAACAGATAAATTGTCTTCATTTTCAAATTATATGTTATATGTTATAATTTTGATATTCTGCTTTCTAATGTATAAGTAAATCAGAAAATAAGAGTTGGTATTTTTATATAGGAAGAAAGTATCATGATAAAATTGGTATGTGGATTTTCACTTCTTGTATTTTGAAAGATCAATTAGTAGATTTAGAAGAAAAAAATATTTTGCCAATATGATGAAATAGGTAAGGATAAAGCAACATAAAACCTATAAGTTTAATTAAATATTTAAGTATCACTATAGCACTGTCCTCCTGTTGTTAGTCGATTTGCTCAAGGGGGCCCAGTAACGTCTCCATCGTGAGACTTGTTGTTACTGTGTTTGGCATATCGAATACGTCACGGGGAGCTTGCCAGGCTCTGCCGAGCGGGCGAGATACTCTCGGTAGCTTGTCGGGCTCTCCGAGAGGGGCAGAGGAATCGAACTCAGGCCAGCCATGTTGGGTGCGTGCAAGGCAAAAGCCCTACCACTGTGCTGTGCTCGCTTTGGGAGCACATATACTAAAATTGGAACGATACAGAGAAGTATATTCAATATAAAAATTATTTTCATGGAAAATAAATAGATGCTAATGTGAGAAAAATCCATGATGCAAATCTTGCAATGTATGAAAGGAAATTGTGACAATTGAGGAGGTTGTTGGTTAGGGTAAAAGACATATTCATTGTAGCGTAGCTAATATTTAAATCATATCGCAGTTTAACTTCTGGAAAAGTCATCACAGTGAAAGTCAGCATTCACTTCAAGACGATGGCTTACCTCTATTCTGTATAATGGTAAGTATTTTTTGTTTTCTTTACTTTTTGAGTCACTCTGGTTATGCTCAAGGGTTACTCCTAGTTCTGCAATCAGAAATGACTCCTGGTGGTGCTTGAGGAACCATATGGGATGACAGGGATGGAGCCTGGATTTGCCACATGCAAGGCAAATGCCCTACCCGCTGTACAATCTCTCTGGTCTCTGTACTGGAAACTTTTTCATATGTCAATGAACTTTGTTGGAGATAAATGAGAATTATTGAGAATTATATTGCCCATATTGACATCCCAAGAATCAGGGAGAATCGGCACCTAACACTTTGATGGTAAGGATGTGAGCTGTGATTCCAGTTCCTCTAAAATCTTGTTTAGTTTTCTCCCTGTTTGTTAGAAAGATAATCTTTAGTATCCCAATTTATGTTTTCATATAAAAATATCTCTTAAAAATAGTTAAATATTTTGGCTGAAGGGACATAACTCTTAATTTAATGTCTATACTCCCTAAATCAAGTTTTTAAGGAATTATCGGTTTTTTTAGTACAAATGGTTCGCCTATTAGACTTGCTAACTATGTTTACAAGAATAAATTGGTATAATTATATTATATAATTATATATATAATTAATTGGTATAATTATAAACCTCAAATTAAAATAATTTTGAATCAAGCCAAGAGCACATATACAGTTCATTAAAAATGAGAACATACTCCATATTTAAGGAACTATCTATGTCCCCCAAAGCATCCTTAAAAAATGTCAGTGCAATTGTTCTGTTCTAATTCCTTCAGGAGACTGATAACTTTCCAAGTACAAATTCACCCTCCCTGATTCAAGAACAACACATGACTAATTTGAAGTTCAAGCTTGGCTAGCCACATAACTTCCAAGGAAGTATGACTTGAAAGTTCTTTGTGTAAATATGTAAGGTAACCAAGTGACTTTTCCATGTAATATTAGATTTTGCTCCATGGAGAAGAAAAGTAATAACAGTAATCATGATTCACAGCTTTTACTTCATCAACATCACCTCATTTTTCAGAATTTGTCATTTTCAAAATGATGCTGATCCACCCACAACATTATCCTAATTTTTTTTCAGAATTAACAATTTGTTTATTATATATAAACAATATGTTTTTATGATTATTGATATCCTAAATGCCTTATTTAAGTTCTATAAATATAATTAATTGTACTCCTTGATGCTGTGATTTTGTTCTGGGAATAACTAAACATGAGAAACACAGGAACTTAATATTTGACATATATGACATGATCTCAACTAGGTATAAAAATCTCAACTCGGTAGTTTACATGCTCAATGATCTGCTATTACATCAGATAATTATTGCTGTGTAAGAAAATATTCCAAAACCCAATCATCTAAAAATACTAAGGTGTATTTATTTTTTATAATTCTCAGTGCTATCTCCCTAAGTGTGGTCTTCCTTTTTATTTCACCAGTAGCAACATTCAACTGGAGTATTGGATCAGATCTTTTTAGTTTTGTTTTGGTTCAATTGTTTATGTATTTGTTTAGGGTGTGGGGAAACACTTCCCTATGCTTTTGGCTTAGTATTAGGGTATAACTCTTGGTTCTGCTCAAGTTATCACTGGGGTGCCAGGGATCAAACCCAATCAACATTCTGAAAGGTAAGCACCTTACCCTCTTTGCTAACTCTCTGGTCTCATTGGCTAGAATCATTTAAGAGATACTAGCTTGAATCCTGATAATATGATAATTAATCAGGGTTCCAGTGAGGTTATTCTCAATACACAAGCAAATACTAAACTTCTAGTTACATTTGCTGGTAATGTATTATACAAAGTAAGTTACCTGTTCAAGCACAGATTGAACAATGTGGGAACTGTATACCTCCATAAATAATGAAAGGCATAAAATATTCCTTGGGGCCTGAATTTTTACAAGTTAACACAAATGGTAGTAACATGTAAAGTGTTTTATTTTACATGGGGACATATTCATGCCATTTAATGATTGCCATTCTAAACTTAATCAGGAAGAACATAAATTGATCAACTGACATCAATATGAAAATATGAAAATCATGATTACTGCTTAGAAAGCTATGGATGTAAAATTTAATATATAAAATTGCATGAGTTCTGAGATTGAAAGTATATACCAAGCATGATATAGATACAATTAAGATAAATTCATGTGTAGATGTATTACAAAGAAACTGCATATAGTTTTTAGGATAAATCTAAAAATTTGTTGAAAATAAAATAGAGAGACCAGGGAATAGTAGAGAGGGTAATGCATATACTTTAAATGCCACCATCCTAGTCAACCCTAGCACCATAGAGTGCCCCAAGCTTATCCAGGTGCAACCATGGAGGCCCCACACATCACTACATGTGGTACAGGTGTTCCCCAGGAACTGCCTTATCAGTGTGGCCTGAGTCATATTCATCACTGCAGGACCTGCTCTGCACCATGCATTGAACCACTGGCCTGATTGGCCAGGAATTGCTGGGAGAGGCCCCAGGGGTCTGAGCACTGCTTTGGAGACTAGAGGAAAGAGAAGAGTTTTCTATAAATTAAAATCATAGAAAAACACAACAAATACTATCAGTAATAGTAGATTATATCATACAATTCCGTGATGTCTTCTAAATACAGAAATAAAAATACTTTTGGTATAATTCTAAATTTGATTCAACAGTCATTTAAGAATAAACAATCACTTGATCACTTGATCACTTGACATCCCATTACTCATTGATTTGCTCAAGCAGGCACCAGCAACATCTCTATTCATCCCTGTCATGTGCTAGTATAGTGTCAATGAGTGCCAGTGCCAGTGGTGTCTGCTTGCTTCAGGAACATGAAGAGCCTCAAACCAATCATTCAGGGTCTTGACGAAGAAGTCTGGGCAGACTTCTCATCAGTGGGCAGCCACACAATCTTTTGATGTCGCATGGAATCCAGTCGGTAATGGCTCTAGTCCAGCAGTTGTCTTCAAATAGAATAATCTGCCCAACCCATCTGATTTTCAAAGCCTTGGCAAACGAGACCAGCATCCCTGATTCTCAATCATCAACGGAAGTTGGAACTCCGGATTCCTTCTCTCACTTGAGTGAAGTGTGATACTCCAAGAATAGCTCTTTAGATTCCTCTTTGGGAGACACAAATAGAGTTCTCATACTTATTTTTTTTAGAGAACAGTTCTCTGAGGCATATGTTAATGGAGGGAGAATGGTGAAGTTGAAGAGATGTGCCCCGAGCCAGAGGTTATTCTCTTAGCTATTTCTTCGATGCTCTTGAAGGTGTTCCATGTCGCTCTCTTCCTCCTGCGCAACACAGGTGCCAGGTCTTTCATCATGTTGAGATCTCAACCTAGGTACACATAACTGCTGCATTCAGAGATATTTGTTCCATTGAAAGTGAATGGAACATCAGGAACAAGTTCGTTTTTTATGAACATTGTCTTGGTGAGATGCAGCTGTAATCCAACCTTTCCCACTCACAGTTGAAGTCAGCCAGCATTTGTGTCACTGGCTAATGTTTGATGTTATTAGAAGTCATCAGCAGAGGTGGTGTAGTTGCCGACCATCTATGTATACTCCCATTCCTTCCTATTCCAGTCATCGCATGACGTTCTCAAGGGTGACACTGAAGAGTTTCAGTGAAATGGTATCACTCTGCCGAAAACCCTCTCTTGACATGGATGATCACTTCCTTGTAGAATGGTGAGATCATGGTGGTGAATCTGTAATACAGCTCATGGAGGATCCTGATGTATTGAGTTTGAAAGCCCTTTTGGCTTGGGCATCAATGACTGCTTCCGTCTCAACAGAATCAAAGGCCTTCTTTAAATCAATGAATGTTAGACAGAGTGACATCTTGAACTCCCGAGAAACCTGAATGAGCTTGGTTACCATGTGGATATGACTGATCATTCTGAATCACTTTTGGAACCCGGCTTGTTCACATGGTTGTTCTTCATCTAGTGTTCTGCCAATCCTATTTTAGGATGACTCCAGTGAAAAGATTGTAGAAGACAGACAACGGGCAGATTGGGCAATAGTTGCCAATGTCACGGATGTCTCCCTTCTTGTACAATAGAACAGTCCTGCTGGTTTTCCATTGGGATGGAACCTTGAATTCAGACAGGTAGCATGTGAAGAGCTGAGCCAGTGTATTGATGAGTACTGATGGCAGGTTCTTCAGGTGTTTGGGTCTGATCTTGTCTGGGCCAGAAGCTGTTTACTTATTTACCAACTAAATGGTGTCTCGAATTTCAGAAGGGAGAATGTTGGGAATGTCATATCCATCCTGTGGAATTTGGTATGTGGGCAGGTGGATGTGGCTATCGAAGAGATCTGAGTAGAAGTCATGGATAATCTTCTCTATTGCCCTTCTGGAAGATGTGATAGATCCATCAGGAGGTCAGAGCGCAGTCATCATGGTCTTATACTTGGCGAAGGACAGGCAGACATTGCGAACACTTTCCCCGGCTTCTGCTGCATCTACCAGCACTGCTGCTCTTCTCTCTTTAAGGTTTTCCTTTATTGCTTCTCTGCACTGCTTTGCGAGCTTGGACGATTGCTTGAGGTTGCCTGAGGCTTGCGCCAAGCCATGTTAGCAAAGAACCTCAAGAATTTTGGAAGACAGTCTTTTTATGGTGGCTATCTCTCCCTTGGCATTCCTCGCATAATCATGGAGGTGCTGAACCAGTCGATCGTATTCCTCGTCAATGTTGTCAATCACTGCATCATCCCATGTTGCCACAAGAGTGCCAAAGAAATCCCAGTTGGGGGTCATTCTGAGAGTTCTCTTCTTAAACTTTGCAGCCCTTTCTCCCCACTCTGTGAAGTAGAATTTTGTATGAAGGAGACGGTGGTCAGATCTCGTTTTGAATTTTGGGACAACAGCCACATCGGTCAGGCAAAACCGTCGATTGAATATGATGTGGTCAATTTTGTTGTGGAACTGTCCACCAGAAAACTCCCATGTCCAACATTTACATTTGGCCTTCTGGAACTGTGAGTTACCATGGATGGTCTTGGTTGATATGATGAACTCAGATAGTCTCTCACACTGTTCGTTCCATTCTAGGCCATGGGTCCTGATGTGGATTTCTTTAGCCGATCTTCTCGGTCCTATCTTGGCATTAAAATCACTGACAATGATCTTGTTGAAGGTGTTGTCTTCTTTATAGAACTTCTCCAGCTCCATGTAGAAATTCTCAATTTCTTATTTATCATAATTGGATGTTGGTGCATAGACAATGAAGATAGAAACTGCCTGCAGTGAGCCACATCTATTTAAGTGTAATCATCTGATTCGGGTTGTTAGGCATTCGAATGAATCAATGCTCATGGTCAAATTTGTGTTGACAAGTTGACAAGTTGACAAGTCGTGTTGACACCAATACCACTGATGCGTCTTTTGTCGCATGTTCTGAGGAACAGTTCTTCAGTGTCGAAAAAGGCATGATGTGATCAATGCCTTCTCGTCTCGGTGAAAGCAATGATGTCGAACTTGATCTTTTGTGCTTGCACCATCAGGTCCTTGATGGATGCTTCCAGTGCCAGCATACACGTGTTGAAAGTACAGACAGTCATTTTAGTCCTTCTTCATTTTGGCAGCCTAGTTCCGCCCTGGATTTTATCAGCCTCTCCTTGTTCATCCATCTTCTTTTTTTTTTTTTATTAGTGAAACACCACGAGGTACAGTTGTAGACTTACAAACTTTCGTGCTGAGGTTTCAGTTATACATTGATCGAGTACCCATCCCTCCACTAGTGCCCATTCTCCACCACAATGATCTTAGTAGCCCTCCCATACCCACACCCCATCCCCCCCACCCCACCCCAACTCTGTGGCAGGGTGTTCCTTTTACTTACTCTTTTCTTTAGGGTGTGGTATTCGGCAATAGAGGTCGTGAGTGGCCATCGTGTTTGGACTGTAGTCTACTTTCAGCACGCATCTCGCATCCCAAGCAAGTCCTCCAAACATCCTTTGCTTGGTGTTCCCTTCTCTATCTGAGTTGCTTTTTCCCACAGCATGTGAGGCCAGCTTCCAATCCCTGGATCAGACCTCCTAGTATTTATCTCAATTACTCTTGAGTGTTCAACTCTCATTCTGTTACTTAATATTCCCCAGATGAGTGCAGTCTTTCTATGTCTGTCTCTTTCTTTCTGGCTCATTTCACTTAGCATGATACTTTGCATGTAGAACCACTTGTATGTAAATTTCATGACTTCACCTTTTCTAACAGCTGCATAGTACTCCATTGTGTACATGAACCAGTCATCTGTCCTCGGGCACTTGACTTTTACCAGATTTTGGCCACTGTGAACAGTGCAGCAATGAATATAGAAATGCAGATGTCATTTCAACTGTACTTTTTTGCCTCTCCGGGATATATTCCCAGGAGTGGTATTGCTGGGTCAAATGGGAGCTCAATTTCTAATTTTTGGAGAATCGTCCCTACTTTTTCCAAAAGGGCTAAACAAGTCAGCATTCCAGCCAGCAGTGAAGGAGAGTTCCTTTCTCGCCACATTCTCACCAACACCAGTTGCTTTTGTTCTTTTGGATGTGGGCCAGCCTCTGTGGTGTGAGATGATATCTCATTGTGGTTTTGATCTGAATCTCCCTGATGATTAGTGATGCAGAGCATTTTCTCATGTGCCTTTTTGCCATTCATATTTCTTCTTTGTGAAAGTTTCTGTTCATTTTGTCACCCAATTTTTTGATGTGGTTGGATGTTTTCTTCTTGTGGAGTTCAACCAGTACTTTGTATATCCTTGATATCAACCTCTTATTGGATGTGTATTTGAATAATATCCTTTCCCATTCTGTAGACTGTCTTTGTACTTTAATCTCTGTTTCTTTTGAGGTGCAGAAGTTTCTTAGTTTAAGATACTCCCATTTATCTATCTCTGTTTTCACTTGCTTGGCCAGTGGCGTGACATCTTTGAAGATACCATTAGCTTCAATGTCATGGAGGGTTTTGCCAACTTTGTATTCAATGTACCTTATGGATTCTGGTCTGATGTTGAGGTCTTTGATCCATTTTGATCTTACTTTTGTACATGGTGTTAGGCAGAGATCTAAGCCCAGTTTTTTGCATGTAGTCGTCCAGTTTTGCCAGCACCATTTGTTAAAAAGGATTTCCTTACTTCACTTCGCATTTCTTGCTCCTTTATCAAAGATTAGATGATCATATGTTTGGGGGAGAGATGTCAGTATATTCAACCCTGTTCCATAGGTCTGCAGCTCTGCCTTTGTTCCAGCACCATGCTGTTTTAATTATTACTGCTTTGTAGTAGAGTTTGAGGTTCAGGACGTTAATTCCTCCCATTTTCTTTTTCCCAAGAATTTCTTTAGCTATTCCTGGGGGCTTATTGTTCCATATAAATTTCAGGAGTGCTTGCCCCATTTCTTTGAAGAATGTCATGGATATCCTAATAATGATCACATTGAATTTGTACAGTGCTTTGGGAAGTCTTGCCATTTTGACAATATTAATTCTCCCGATCCATGAACAGGGGATATTTTTCCATTTCCTTGTGTCCTCTTTTATTTCCAGAAGCAGCATTTTGTAGTTTTCTTTGCACAGGTCCTTTACTTCCTTAGTTAAACTAATTCCTAGGTAGTTGATTTTCTGGCGTACAATTGTGAACGGGATTGTTTTCTTCATGTCATTTTCTTTTCTCTCACTATTTGCGTATAGGAAAGCCATGGACTTTTGGGTATTGATTTTATAGCCTGCAACTTTACTATACAAGTCTATCGTTTCTAGGCGTTTCTTGGTAGAGGTTTTAGGGTTCTCTAAGTATAGTATCATATCATCTACAAATAGGGAGAGCTTGATTTCCTCCTTTCCTACCTGAATAACCTTAATATCTTTTTCTTGCCTAACCGGTGTTGCAAGTACTTCCATTACTATGTTGAACAGCAGTGGAGATAGTGGACATCCTTGTCTCACCCCTGATCTTGGGGGAATGCTCTCAGTTTTCCCCCATTGAGGATGATGTTTGCTGTAGGCTTGTAGTAGATGGCTTTAACTATATTGAAGAAAGTACCCCCAACCCATTTTGGCAAGGGTTTTCATCATAAACGGGTGCTGGATCTTGTCAAATGCTTTCTCTGCAACGATTGATATGATCATATGGTTTTTATTTTTTTTTTTGTTGAAGTGATGGATTATGTTGATTGATTTCCAAATGTTTAAGCATCTTTGCATACCCGGGATGAATCCCACTTGGTCATGGTGTATGATCTTTTATGATGAGTTGTTGAATTCTATTTGATAGTGTTTTGCTAACAATCTTCCCATCTGTGTTCATCAGGGATATTGGCCTGTAGTTTTCTTTTCTTGTGCTGTCTTTGTTTCCTTTTGGTATCAGAGAGGTATGGGCTTCATAGAAATAGTTTGGGAGAGTTTCTGTTTCTTCAACGTCCTGGAAAAGCTTGAGAAGAACTGGCAATAGGTCCTCTTTAAATATTTGGAAAAGTTGCTAGTGAATCCATCTGGACCTGGGCTTTTGTTTTTGGGAAGACTTTGATTACAGTTTCTAATTTCCTTGATGTTAATAGGACTATTCAGGTACTCTAGATCTTCTTGATTCAGCCTTGGGAGATGATAGGAATACAGGAATTTATCCATATCTTCTAGGTTCTCTTGTTTCGTAGCATACAGACTTTCAAAGTAGTCTCTGATGATCTTTTGAATTTCTTTGGTTTCTGTTGTGAAATTCTCCTTCTCATTTCTGATTTGGTTTATTAGGGTTCTCTCTCTCTCTTTCTTTGTTAGTCTTGCTAGTGGTTTATCTATCTTCTCTATTTTCTTGAAGAAGCAGCTCTTGATTTCATTGATCTTTCGGATTGTTTTTTTGGTTTCTAATTGTTGATTTCTGCTCTAATTTTATGAACTCTTTCCTCATGCCTCTTTTGGGCTCCTTTTGTTTGTCCTTTTCTAATATCTTGAGCTGTGAAGTCTAGTTGTTTATGTGGGTCCTTCCTTCCTTCCTGAGAAATTCTTGCAGAGCTATAACGTTTCCCCTTAACATGGCTTTAGTTGCATTCCATAGGTTCTGTTAGCTCATGTCTTCATTCTTATTTGTTTCCAGGTATCTTTTGATTTCGTCCTTGACTTTCTTTCTGACCCACTCATTGTTCAACATTGACTTGTTTAGCTTTCAGGTGTTTGATTTGGTTCTCCGTGTCTATGTGTGATTCACATCTATCTAGTGCATTGTGGTCTGAAAAGATTGCTAATACTATTTCTATCTTCTGTGGCCTAGCACATGGTCTATTTTGGAAAATGTTTCATGTGCACTGGAGAAGAATGTGTGTTCTTTCTTTTGGGGGTGAAAAGCCCTGTATAGGTCTATAAGACCTCTCTCTTCTATTTCTTCCTTCAAAGCCAGTGTTTCCTTGCTGTGTTTTGTTCTTGTTGCTCTATCCAGAGGTGATAAGGTGATTTTGAAGTCTCCGGCTACTATTGTGTTGGTAGTAATGTCCTTCTTAAAATTTGTTAGCAGTTGTTCTAAATATTTAGCTGTTCCTTCATTACGTGCGTACACATTAAAGAGTGTGGTTTCTTCCTGTTGTACGTATCCATTGATAAATAGAAAATGGCCTTCACTGCCCCTTCTAATATTTTTCAACCTGAAATCTATGTTGCCAGATACTAGTATGCCACCACAACTTTTTTGAGGAAGCTGTTTGCTTGCAGGATTTTCTATCCTTTAACTTTGAGTCTGTGTTTGCTCTGACTGTTGAGATGAATTTCTTGTAGGCAGCAGAATGTTGGGTTCTGTCTCTGAATCCTTTTTGCCACTCTGTGTCTTTTAATTGGTGAATTTAGAACATTGACATTGAGAGAGAGTACTGTTATGGGGTTTTGTGTCATCTTTCTGTAAGTGTTTGTTGTACTTGTTGGGTTTGTCTTGTCTTATAGTAGCCCCTTTATCCCTTCTTTCAGTTTTGGTTTTGAGTCTATGAGGTTTCTGAGCTGCTGTTTATCACAAAATCTTGTACTGTTTCTTTGAGTTTGAGTGAGATTTTAGCTGGATAGAGAATTCTTGGTGAAGTGTTCATTCAGTGAGTTTTTTCACTATATCTGACCATTGCTTTCAGGCTTGGAGAGTTTCCTCTGATAGGTCTGCTGTGAATCTAAGGGGTGCTCCTTTGTATGTGATTTCCTTCTTTGACCTTACTACTTGCAGTATTGTGTCTCTATCCACAGCATCCATCATTCTAACTATGATATGTCTTGGAGTGTTTTTGTTAGGATCTCTTTTAGCTGGCACCCTTCAGGCTCCTTGAACCTGAATGGCTGCATTGTCGAGCTCTGGGAATTTTTCAGCAATGATTTGTTTAACCGTGGTTTTTTCATTAGGATTGTTTCCCTCAGCTTCTGATACTCCAGTGATTCTAATGTTGTTCCTCTTGGAAGCATCTCCTAGGACTCTGATTCTCTCTAGAGCTCTTTTGATGTCCCTTGCCACTGTTTGTTGTTGCCTGTTTGCTTGGTGCAGCTGATCTTCCAGCTCACTGATTCTGTCTTCAGCTGTGACCGTTCTACTGTTGAGGGCACAGACTAAGTTTTATATTTCATCTACCAAATCTTTTATTCGTGACATTTATGTGCATATCTTTCTAATTTCTGCTCTCATTTCTTCCTGTATTTTCTCGATTAAAGTTTCTCTCATGTCTTCCTTTAATTTACTGGATATTTGTCTCACTGTTTTATTGAGTTCATCAAATATCTTCATTACTTCATATCTGAATTCTTTCTCAGAGAGGTTCCTTAGGCGAGTAGCACCTAATGAGGCTTTTGGACTCTTTTCATTATCCTCCCCTCATGATGGGAATTTGCATTGTTTCTTCATGCTGGTGTGGAGGTATCGAGACTGAGATGTTACCTGAGATTGCTGGATAAGAGTAAATTTTCTGTGACCACGTGAGCATCTGATGGCCCTAAATTAGGCCAGGCCCACTTCTGAAGAGGCCACGCCCCCTACGGGTACCTTGTGTGTGTCAGGGGTACAACCTGGGAGAGAAAGAAGACCGGGCACAGTGTTGGGGATGAACAGGAAGAGGCTCACTCATCTTCGTAATGTTGCTGTATTGGGGACTCTTTCCGGGTCAGAGGATTGAGACCCATTGTATTTACTGTTTTTGTCATATCGAATATGCCATGGATAGCTTGTCAGGCTCTGCCGTGCAAGCCTGATACTCTCAGTAGGTTGCCGGCCTCTCCAACAGAGATAGAGGCTTTTAGGCCTGCCTCTAATCGCCTTTGCAGGTGCTCCTGTGGTTCAAACCATATTTGAACCCCATCAAATATGGTGCAGTAATAGTGAAAAATGGGTATTTAGTGTCTTATAATGTATGGTGCAGCCGCTTTGCAGCCGCCCGGTTTAGAAAGCAGCCTGAGCGTGGTGGCGGCTGGGGAGTGGAGGTAGTGGAGGTTGAGACCTGGAAACAAAGGTCCTCTGCCTGCTTCCACCAATCTCCAGCGACCCAGGGATCACACCCAAAAAACCCACTCTGCCGGAGCCAGATAAATACCTCATCGGCCGACCTCCACTGCATTCACATATAAAATACTTCCTTCTTGACCAATATTCATCTATAATGGTAAAAATTTACATTAGATGTGAAAAGAAGATTTTATTTTAAAGAACTTGTGGGAAATCCTTGGACGCTATTTGTCAGATAGATATAAAAACTATGTATGTTTATGAGGTCTTGTACCCATGGGTGTAAAAGAGCGTCAATATTCTCTTAGGAGGACATGAGGAAATGGAAAGACATCCCCTGCTCATGGGTCGGGAGACTTAACATTGTCAAAATGGCAATACTACCGAAAGCACTGTACAAATTCAATGCAATTCCTATAAGGATACCCATGACATTCTTCAAAGAAATGGAGCAAACACTCCTGAAATTTATATGGAACAATAAACCTACACGAATAGCTAAAGCAATTCTTGGGAAAAAGAAAATGGGAGGAATCAACCTCCCTAACTTCAAACTTTACTACAAAGCGGTAATAATCAAAACAGCATGGTACTGGAACAAAGGCAGAACTGTAGACCAATGGAACAGAGTTGAATACACTGACATCTCCCCTCAATCATATGATCATCTAATATTTGATAAAGGTGCAAGAAATGTGAAGTGGAGTAAGGAAAGCCTCTTTAACAAATTGTGCTGGCATCACTGGACGGCTACATGCAAAAAAATGGGCTCAGAACTCTGCCTACCACCATGTACAAAGGTAAGATCAAAATGGATTAAAGACCTCAACATCAGACCAGAAACCATAAGATACATTGAAGACAAAGTTGGCAAAACCCTCCATGACATTGAGGCTAATGGTATGTTCAAAGATGACACGCCACTGGCTGAGCAAGTGAAAGCAGAGGTAGATAAATGGGACTATCTTAAACTAAGAAGCTTCTGTACCTCCAAAGAAACAGTGACCAAAATACAAAGACAGTCTACAGAATGGGAAAGAATATTCGCCGAATACACATCTGACAAGGGGTTGATATCAAGGATATACAAAATACTGGTTGAACTCCACAAGAAGAAAACATCCAACCCCATCCAAAAATGGGGCAATGAAATGAACAGAAACTTTCTCAAAGAAGAAATCCGAATGGCAATAAAGCACATGAGAAAATGCTCTACATCATTAATCATCAGGGAGATGCAGATCAAAACCACAATGAGATACCATCTCACACCTCAGAGACTGGCCCACATTCAAAAGAACAAAAACAACCATTGCTGGCGCGGATGTGGCGAGAAAGGGACACTCCTTCACTGTTGGTGGGAATGCCGACTGGTTCAGCCCTTTTGGAAAACAGTATGGACGTTCCTCAAAAAATTAGAAATTGAGCTCCCATTTGACCCAGCGATACCACTCCTGGGAATATATCCCAGAGAGGCAAAAATGTGTAGCCGAAGTGACATCTGCACTTGTTTGTTCATTGCAGCACTCTTTACAGTAGCCAGAAACTGGAAGAGACCTGAGTGCCCAAGAACAGATGACTGGTTAAAGAAACTTTGGTACATCTACACAATGGAGTACTATGTAGCTCTTAGAAAAGATGAAGTCATGAACTTTACATACAAGTGGTACAATATGGAAAGTATCATGCTAAGCAAAATGAGTCAGAAAGAGAGGGATAGACATAGAAAGATTGCATTCATCTGGGGGATATAAAATAATAAAATATGAGATTAATACCCAAGAATAGCTGAGAGCAACACCAGGAGAATTACTCCATAACTTAGAGGCCAGCCGGGTATTCTAGGGGAAAGGACAATTCAGATAGAAAGGGGAACACCAAGTGGAGGGTGTTTGGAGGATCCTCCCAGGAGGGGAGATGCAGGTTGAAAATAGACTGGACTGAACATGTTAGCCACTCAATGCCTTTTTTGCTGATCACAACACCCAAAAGGAGAGAGAGAACAAAAGGGAATGCCCTGCCACAGTGGCGGGGGGGGGGTGGGGAGATGGGGGGATGGGGGGGAGGGATATTATCCTGGTGGTGGAAAATGGGCACTGGTGGAGGGATGGGTATTTGATCGTGGTATGACCGAGATCCAAGCACAAAAATTTGTAAATCTACAACTGTACCTCATGGTGTTTCACTAATAAAAAAAATATTCTCTTAGGACAGACATTTATGGAACAAATATTCACACCCTGAATCCTGAACCCTGAATCCTTTTAATGCTTATGAGACTCACTTGCCTGCAGCAGGAGACTAAACAGGATGGCCAGAAATCCCCCAAAAATAATCAAGATAGAAAAAAATATGCTATCATCAGCTTCTGAGTAAGAAACTGACTCACAGTCATACACAAAGACATAGACTAAATAGAAATTTATCTTCTAAAAATGAAATATATGCAGAATTACTAGGGAGTGATCCAGTACAATGTGGCACAAAATATTAGCATTATTTGAAAATCTGCTTTCAGTTTTCTTTGTGGGAAAAAACTTGCTTTATTATGAGATTTTGGGTAAATGAATGGGTGAGATCAACCAAGAAATTAATGTGTAAGAGTAAAACTTCTCAGGGCATTAATAACAGAAAAACACCCTTTAAGTTAAGTCATTGTAGCACTATAGCACTGTCCTCCCGTTGTTCAATTTGCTCAAGCAGGTCCAGTAATGTCTCCGTTGTGAGACTTGTTGTTACTGTGTTTGGCATATCGAATACGTCACAGTGAGCTGCCAGGCTTTGCTGTGTGGGAGAGAAACACTCAATAGCTTGCTGGGCTTTACGAGTGGGGCAGAAGAATCGAACCTGGGTAGGCCATGTTGGCCACATACAAGGCAAATGCCTTACCCACTGTGCTATCGCTCCAGCCCATTGTAGCTCATAAACCATAAAATAAAATAAAATTTAGAAGAACTATATAGTAAAGATTTAGATAATCAGAGAAAATGTGTATAAAAATTTCTGTGCATTTCCGGCCATAACACCAGACGCACAGAAACTAATCTCGTAATTATCTGGCTGTTGGCAGAAATCCTTTCAGACTTATTTAGTAAAATATTTGAAATCATATGGTTCTCATAACCAGCTATAGAAAACAAATTATTTCACAATGCCTTTTCAGCAGTTCTGATTGTTAGGGGGAAATTTTAAACAATAATGGTGCATCTTTTGTCAAAATAACGAATGTAATCAAAGCAGAGAGAGAGTTAAGTAGAAATCACCTGCATCACAGGCATTGGGAGGGCTGGGAGAAGGGTATATTGGGATTCTTGGTGGTGAAAAATAAGTACTGGTGAAGAGAAAGGTGTTTGATCATTGTATGATCAAGGCTTAATCTTGAAAGCTTTGTAACTTTCCCACAGTGATTCAATAAATAAATATAACAAAAAAATTTTCTGTGCATTTCTTTACTTTGAATTTCTGGTTCTATGTGTGTTTGTCATTTATAAAGTTACCCTAGAGGCCTTTTTTAACCAAGTGTGATTAACTATCTATACTCTATAATTTTACTTAACAAATAAGGAGTAAAAAATGAATGAAGCAAATTCATTGTTCACACATACAAAAAAATTGTAAACAGCCTATATGGTGAGTGAACCCCAAAATGTAGGGTGCTTTCAACTTAGGTGTCTGCACAAGCCATCATTGTGTTAAATTTTAAAAGACTTTCAAAAAAGTATAATTTCTTATATTGTGCTATTCAGTAAGAATGTATTTATCTAGATTCTGGTTGAGCCAATGATTTCATGAATAAGGACACATAATTGATACTCTTGTGTTTGAATTCTATATATGAAAAGAATAATGAGTAAAAATGAAAAGGGTGGCTAAATGTAGAGTTATATGAATTGGGTTGAATTTCAAAATGACTTAACTCTCAAGTCAGAGAACCTTCAGTATAAGTATATGCTAACAATTTCCATGGCTTCTGTTGTGCACTAGCTTTCATTAGAACTATGGAAGAGTTCTGTTCCACAAACATCATATATATTTTATACATTAATACGCCTCTTCTGTCAATACAATGACAGCTACCAAACTATATGATATTGAACATCATTATAATTTTACATTAATATTTTATTTTATTAATTTTTCTATCAGTTTGTTCCTTCTGCTTTTTCTGAGAAATGTTACAGTGGATGTTGGCACTCTTAAGCATGCATTTAACTACACATTGATACCTTTATTTTTCTTTGTGATTACGTATATCTATATATTATTTCATATATACATATATATGTACATGGGCTGGAGAGATAGCACAGTGGGTAGGGCGTTTGCCTTGCATGCGGCCAACCCGGGTTCGATTCCTCTGCCCCTCTCGGAGAGCCTGGCAAGCTACTGAGAGTATCCCGCCCACACAGCAGAGCCTGGCAAGCTCCCCGTGGCGTATTCAATATGCCAAAAACAGTAACAACAAGTCTCACAATGGAGGCGTTACTATTGCCCCCTCGAGCAAATCAATGAACAATGGGAGGACAGTGCAGTGCTATATATACATACATACCTATATGTCTTTTATATAAAAAAAAAATCCAAGAATGCCAAGGAAGGAGGGAAGTGGAGGGAAGGAATGAGTAGTGATAATATAGACCATTGGTCAAGGATCTTGTTCAGTAACTTGAGACAACACAATTATATACATTAAAACCACCAGAGTCAATACTAGTGTAAATTTGTTATCCATACTGTTGAAAGCAATTTTTTTAGAAAGCAAGTTTGCTAAATAGGTGACATGGAGAGACAAATGAACACTTGAGTGATTGTTAGAGGGACATGACACTGGTGATTAACTTGGAATTGGACATTAGATGCCTAAAACTATCGCTATCAACAGTTTTTGTAAATCACTGTGATTAAAACAAACAAAATACACCCAATATTTGATCTTCAAATATTCAAGATTCTAAAGTTCTGCAAGAGAAACAGAATTTTAGAGATAGGAAAGAATTACAGTGTTTTTAAGTAAACGAGTATCACAGTCATGATATGGAAAATTCCTGTCTCTGGGCTTTTAGCCCAACACTCTTTCTATCATCAAAGATAATAGTCTTTCATATGACTCTCTGGAGCTGGCCAGTCACTGACAGTGTACTTTGTTATCTCTTCAAAAATAACAGAGAATATGGAACCAGAGAGATGTTACAGGAGTGTAGACACTTGCCTTGCGCATGTCTCACTCTAATTCAATTCCTGGCATCACATACGGTTCCCTGCACCCTGCCAAGAATGATCCCTGAGCACGGAGCCAGGAGTAAGTCCTGAATATTCTTGGTGTGATCCAATCACCATCCCCACAAAATATAAGAAAAGAATTTTGAAAAATGAATAACATGAAATTTTAAGTCTTCCAATATTTTTCATAAAAAAAATAAAAACTTGACCAAGCAAAATCAATCAAAACTTATAAGCTTAACATACAACCAATATAATTATAACTGAACTATCAAATCTTTATATGGTGCCTGAGAAATATTGATTTTATGTTAAGTAAAAGAATCTCCTGCCCCCTCACTGGACTGTCTTCACCGGGGCTCCTCGGAGTGGGCGGGTTGAGTCTCCCTCTGCTCACCAAAAAGAATCCCAGCAGCTGAAAGCCTTTAGAACCCAGCTACAGCCATGCTCAAGGCCACTCTTCACACACTCAGATGAGCCTTATACATAAAAGAACCGGCAGAGAAACCCAGGTATGCAGGATCCATGACTGAGATCTCTAAGCCTGCTCCGGTGGGGGCTGGGCCTCCTCCACACAAACCCCCAGTTTTCCAGTAGCTTGGCAGTCATACCCACAAACTGCCCCCAGCACCATGTAATCTCATCAATGGCCAAGATCCAGAGACTATAAAACAAAGGTCCCGGAAGAGAGCGACACTGTTTTTCCTGGAGCCTTCATCCCCCCTCAAAGAGCCTGGCAAACTACTGAGGATATTCTGCCTGCACACAGAGCCTGGGCAAGCTACCTGTGGCATATTCCATATGCCAAAAACAGTAATAATAACAGACCTCATCTCCCTTACCCTGAAAGAGTCTCCAATACGGCAGATTTGGGAAGGACAAGTAAGGAGAGGTTGATAAAATATTAGGGCTGGTGGGGCTGGAGCAATAGCATAGAGTGTAGGGCATTTGCCTTGCAAGCGGCCAACCCGGGTTCAATTGCCAGCATCCCATATGGTCCCCTGAGAACCACAATGAGTAATTCCTGAGTGCAAAGCCAGGAGGAACCCCTGTGCATCACCTGGTGTGACCCACCAAAAAAAGAAAAAAATTAATCTCAGGGCTGGAACAAATGGAGACATTACTGGCACCCACTTGAGCAAATCAACAAACAACAGGATGACAGTGATACAGTGTAAAGAATATAAATAATAGGAAGCATACATTCTAGGCATTGAGACTTGTGGACCTCTTATTTATTGGATGATCTATTTGAGTCCTAATTTTCATAATTGAAATGGAAATGTAGTAATATTATATATTAGTCTCATTAGTCAAAAATATACATAGCCATTTATTTCTTGAGTTGTTAAAATTTCTTAATAATTATAAATAATGATACGGTACACATTGGTGCACATATGTCTCTGTGAACTACTGGTTCTTCAAATTTTTTAGGTAAATAACCAGAGATGAGATATTTAGATGATAAAGAATTTGTATTAAAAATTTTTTTTTGGAGGGGGCAGTTTTCAATCACACTTCGCTGTGCTCGGGGCTTATGGTTGGCTCTTTATTAAGGGATCACTTCTGGAGGTACTGGAGAATCATATATGTTAACGGATCTACTGTATTCAAGACCTTACCTGCTGGAATATCTCTCGAGTCCCTGCACCTTTAAAACCTTTTTAAATATTCATGCTTCTTCGCATAATGACTGTACCAATTTATATTCCCATTAACAGTGTAGAAAGGATTTCTTCTCAGGTTGCTATCATTCTGGTCCTCAAAGCTCAAAGGGGAGACCCACTTGTGATCTCTGGCACCATTTACACCACAATACACCACTGGAATAAGCGCTGAACATTAAGTTCAGAATAGCTCCTGAGCATCACTGGGTGTGACCCCCCCAAAAAATAAGCAGACAAAAAAAGAAAATGAAAAATGTTTTCTCTATGTATTCCCCAATTTGTTTCTTGAATTTTATTTAAAAGCATTGCTCACAAGGGGAACTATGATTTTTATTTCTCTATGAGTAAGAGATGAACATTTTTTGTGTAGATTGGCCATGGTCCATCTTCTTTGGAGACTTGTCTATTCAGGCCCTCTATCCAGTTTTTTAGTTTTTTTCCAAATACCTAATTTTATGATTCATTAAATATTTTGAATATCAATATAATAACATCTTCTCCTTTGGGGACCAGAAAGTGGGTAGGGCACTTGTCTGGTATGCGATCAACCTTGGTATGATCTGAGGCATCCCATATGGCACTCAAGCCTCAGCAGGAGTGATCTCTGAGAATAGAGCCGGAGTGAGCCCTGAACATAGCTGTGTGGCCCAAAAACAGAAACTAAAGTCAATATCTTGTCCTGTTAAGTAGAGTGTCTTGTCTTTTTGTTGTTGTTGTTGTTGTTGTTGTTGTTGTTATGGATAATGGTACTCAGTAGGTTAGGCCATATCTGGCGGTCCTCAGGGGCCATCCAGTGCTGAGGATTGAACCCATGTCTCATTGTGCAAGCAATGGATTCTATCATTTGAGGATAAATGTGGGTCTACCTGATCCTTTAGTCTTGCATCTTTGTTTAGATTCAAATTTCTTTCGTTGTTAAAATCTTTTTAGTTGAAGTCCTATTTGTTTACATTTTATTTTTTTTTACCTACCATTGGATCAAGTCCCCAAGCAAACACATCTCTAAGGATGACATCAAAGGGCATATTATCTGTTTTCTATTTATTTTATGATTGGATATGGAAGGGGCTTGGGGACAACAAGAATGCCCACTCTCACCACTACTAACCACTATAAAATGGCAAGTATTAATAAAAAAAATTCAAGGATGTAAAGAAATTCCAAGTTAGAAAGAAGAGCAATGACCACTATCTGTTGATAAAATAATAATATACATGAAAGAATGCTTTCAAGTTAAAAAAAATAAAAATAATAAATACAAAATTCATATGACTTGATCTGCTGTATTTTATGCAAGAAATTAACAGAAATATAAATCATGCAAGCAACCTAGTTAAAGTACATTAAAAAATAAATTAAAATAAGTTTAACTGAAAAAGTGAAAGACCCAGACACAAATATTCTATAAATCATTAAATTGTTAAAAATTAGAAAGCAAGAGAGTCAGAGAGACAGTAGCATAGATAGTGCATTTGCCTTGCACCTGACCATACCCTAGTACTCCATTTGGTACCCCACGTCCTGCCGGAGCCAAGAGTAAGCCCTGAACACTACTGGGTAAGGCCAAAGAAGGGAAAAAAGCAGAAAAAAAGAAGAAAATAAAATAAAAGAGAAAACAATTAAGGTATAAAGGTATTTTGTGTTCATGGATTGGAAAAATTTATATTAAAAATAGGATAACATATAAAACAATAGACAGTGCAATGAAATCCCTATCAATATACCAGGGGTATTCTCCACAGAAATGGCATAAAATTGTGTAATTTATTTAGCAAAGAATCTCAAAGAGCATAAAACACTCCTAAGGAAATGGAGGTACCAGAGTTCCAAATTTCAAACCATACTACACTCCAAAATCCAAAGTAATTAAAACAACATGGTATGAGCATAAATAGACACAGATATCAGTTAAATACAACCAAAAAACTAACAATAAGACACATGTGTCTGGGCAACTTATTTATGACAACAGTGCCAAGAGCTTCAGATAGAGCAAGGGAGGAGTCTCTTTAATAAAAGGCATCAAAAAAGGTTGACAGTCACATGCAAAAGAATGAAACAACACCACTGTATCACAACATACATGGAAATTAAATATATCAGAGTCTTGGATATAGTACTGGATATAATAAAATACCAATTAAAATAATATTTTAATCTATGATGAAAATAACAGCAGGAAGGCAAGTTTAAAGCAATGGACTATTAAACAAACTCATATTATTAAATGCCTAGGTAGTTCAATAAGAATATATATCAATGTTTTTAAATGAATCAAAAAATTCAGAGAGGAGTATCTCTTCTCATTAGCCATCTTTTATAATTGCATAAATTTGTCTATTTCTACATTAACATCCTCCCTCTAATTTTAATAGATCATTTTAATGTAAAGTGCCATTACTTTATTTACCCTGGGAGCCTTCATACTTACAAAAACGAAATATTCTTTCTTATCTGGCTTCTACACAGTTTTAGAACTCTTGTGTTCCTTGGGACTACCAACTGACTACATTATTTTATACTTTGCATTTTGTAGACATATTTTCTATTTGTAAATTCTATTTTGGATTTGCATTTCCCTATGAACACCCTTTCACTTGGAAACATAAATTTATTAGAAGCGATTCTTACTGACTATAGGGTAAGTTGCCTTAAGTTTTGTGTCCTTTCATGTCCTACATTGGTCAAATACAGTATCATTCTGTAAAGTTTATCACTAGTTCTTAAGTCACTAATCATGCCTTCTCATGCATGTCTTGCAGTTTTGTTATCTATTTGTTTTACTGTTTTTCTTTAGTGCTTCAATTCTCAGAAATCCCAAAGAATGCAGTGCTAGGACGGAAATAAGCAGAAAGCCTCTGAATAGTCATAGGAGTTCATATCCTGTTGCACTGGGATAAAGATTTTAAAGTCAGAGTGAAAGTTGAAATGCAATTGGCTGAGAAATATTGCCTGGGAAAATTCACAGAGTCCTCTTACATACTTTTACATTATCCTCCAGAGTGCCTCATGTTCTACTTATTTTTTGACCACTGAAATAACCTCAGCATATTTCAATAACAGTTCAAAAAAAGAGCATGATTTTGAGTTCACCATGTATGGTTTCAATCCAACTGTTTTGTTTTGCGTCACACGCTGTTCCTAAGTTGGGTTCTCACAAACATGACGTATAGCCACATCTTCCCCAAGAGGGTAAAAGGTGCTTGCCTTGGAATAAGCACAGAGAAATTCATCCAATCATTTAAGCCTTTTACTCATAACCCTGAACTGAACAATTTAACCGTTCCCTCTTGCCTATTATAAATATTCTCTGGTACCTATCACTTTAGCTCACAGGGAAAGAATGCAAACAGTCTCAGGAATGAAATACTCAAGAAGGTTGTCCTGCTTAGTAAGAGCTATTTTATTTTAAATGACAACGTTTTCCTCCAGACACAGGGAAAGTTACGTGTTTAGCCTGTGAGTTTCTCATTCTTAGGAATGTGTGATGTATCATTTGAGGAGAAAAAAAAAAAGAAGAAAATGCAAATGGTAAAAATGTGCTGAACAATACCTTTCTCCCCTCAGTTGGCCTTTAATGGAATGCTCATTATTTTGATCATATCTGTGTGGTCAAGCCACATTCTCCAGAAACAAACACAGTCTATGTCAAGATCTGTTCATCAGGGCATTTAGAAAGCCAGGAGCATGAAGAGACCAGAAATAGAATAGGTGCTTTCTCTACCCTGGAGGCTGGCCTGTAACTCAGCCTAAGATGTGTGTTCTGGTCTTCCCTCTTATGAGAAGACTTTGTTTTTCCTTTTGTTGCCTGGTATTTATCTAAGTAACTTTTTAAAAAAAATAAGGAAAAACAAAACACACACAAAAATCTAAAAATACATTACAGTGGAAACCAAATTGCAACAACAAAACACCTTCAGGAGCACTTGTTTCAGAAAGGCAACTTCATTTTCTCCTGCAGGAAGAAATAAATGTAGAAACATTTAATTTTATCATACAGACAGAAAGTTTCCTTGAAATAGAAACCATTCAAGATATCTTATGAAAAATGAATATAAAAGGGTAATTTATAAGTATATAAATTTCTGGCTTATGTTATTATATATTGTCAGTAAACTATAATATTTATAAAGAGGACTTTTGAGGTTTAGGTTCTGAATCTGACAATATTTCTAATCTTGACATAAGATAATGATAAGGCACACGATTTAAAAAAGAAACAAATATCTTGATTGTGGTAACAAAATATGTCTAAAGATTTACCACACCTTTTTCTCTTTTCTTTTCCTGTATTTTGGGTGACACAGTGGTGCTCGGGGCTTACCACTGTTTCTGTGCTCAGTTGTCACACCTGGACTTACCTGATGGGAAGCCATATGTAACAACAGGGATAAAATTGGGTTGCACTTAACCACTGCATTGTCTCTCTGGTTCCTCCCACACTCAGCAATGCTCAGGGGTTACTCCTGGCTCTGTACTTAGGAATCACTCCTGGTGGTACTCAGGGATGCTGAGATTCGAACCTGGAGACAGCTATGTGTGAGGCAAGTGCTCTACCTGCTGTCCTACCGCCCTGGGCCCCTCTATGCTTTGTCAGAACAAAATAAAATGCCTTTTACCAAGATCACTAAATATCAAGCTGAACTACACACCCCAGTGATTTTTATTTTCATACTATTGTAGTTCTGTTACTGACTTTTGTCACTAGGAAGGCTGATTGGAAGTTGGATGCTGTATACTTTTTGGAATACTCATTTTTTTTATTGAGTCTAGGTCCTTTGAAGAGTCTTAGAATAAAAATCTTTATTAAAAGCTGATGATATATGATGATATTTAATTTATTTAATTTGACAATATGATACAGTTTTGATTCTAGTTCAATCCATATTTTTAGCACAAATCAGAAATCTAATGTTATTAACAGATTACTTGTGTCTATAATGTTCTAATATTTATAACTTAATGTTATAATAATAAAGAGGTTAAAGAACAAGCTATATTTAATGCCTCCGTAGCCTTGCTATGTGAAAGGCAAGTGCTCTACCTGCTGTCCTATGACTCTGGGCCCCTCCATGATGTTTTAGACCAATATAAAATGCCTCTTACAAAGATCACTAAATATCAAACTGAACTACACATCCCAGTGAACAAAGAACATAAACCAAAGTCAATGTACTTGAATCCAAAGAAAAGAAACAAGAAAAATCAAACACAGTTACTAGGCCTTCCTCAATAGGGCAACTATTTAAAATATAATCAATGGGAGGGGGGGGATACTCACACACACACACACACACAGAGAGAGAGAGAGAGAGAGAGAGAGAGAGAGAGAGAGAGAGAGAGAGATTTATTTCAGCATCCTCTCTTAAAAAAAAAAAAGCCCTTTAGTTTCCATTCATAGAGATTCCCTAACCACCTTTTCACCTTTTCTTTGGTGCTGCCCAATTCAAACTGACAAGTGTTTGAATAAACAGAAAGTTCCAATGTGCCTCACTTTCCCTCTTAACAATGTGTAACCTTGACATATTTGCTGAAATATTAAAAAGAAGTGATTAGACAATTCTCTGAAAAAAATTTCAGTTTTGTCTAAGAAACCTAAACCTTTTACTAAGATTACAGAAACATAGTTATAATAGTAGAAGTGAATTTATATAAAGTTCGTAGAGTAAATGATGTATTATACTGAAGTAAAATTGGCGTGCAATATTACTTTAGTAATTTTATGTGTGCAACACGAAGAACATCACCAGATGATCAATACAAAAATACTCCAACTCGGGGCTGAAGCAATAGCATAGCAACTAGGGTGTTTGCCTTACACGTGGCCGACCCAGGTTCGATTCCCTGCATCCGATGTGGTTCCCAGAGCTCCGCCAGGAGTAATTCCTGAGTGCAGAATCAGCAGTAAGCCCTGTGCACTGCTGAATGTGACTCAAAAAGAAAAAAAATTACTCCAACTTTTGTTAGCGACTTAAATATTTGGGAAAAGGGTGGACTCAGTTGGGTCACACCCACCTGTTCTCAGAATCAATCCTGGCCCCTCTGATGGAATCTATTTGTCTGTGAGTTATAGGGGAGGGTAGATGTGTGTGTGTGTGTTGGGGGGGGGGTTGGTGGAAGAGTTTGGATATTTAACCTGGGTCTGCTGTTCACATGCCTAATGCCTGTACTATCTCTACAACCCTTGAAAGTTTAGTGTTAAAATAATTTTCTTTGAGGGGACACATTTTAACTCATGAATATTTAGATGTTTCCATGACCATATCTACTTGGCCATATAGGCCCTCTTTTCTCAAGCCCAATAAATTATTCATAAAAGCAAATTCACCAAAGTCCCTAGGCAAGATAAACATTTTTATTAACTGTACATAGAACATAATTAACCATGGTACTAGTGATGTTAATTCATGCATCTATAAAGTTTGTATCTAAATGGTAGAATTTGAAAATAATAATCCATTTTCTTCTTTTTTTCTTTTTTCAAAAATTTAAATTTTTATTTTGGGCACCACACCTGGCTGAGCTCAGGGGTTGCATTTGACAGGACTTGGATGGTGTTGGGGATCCAACTCTGGTCAGCCACATGCAAGAAAAGATGCCCACCCACTGTACCATCACAACTTGATGCATTTTCTTTTTAAAAAATGCTAAGTTCAAAGGACATAAAGTCAGAAAATAAAATTGTAATGGAGAGTGCCATGAGGGGTGGATCTCAGGCTGCATCCTGAGCCATTTTCTGCCTGCAGGTGAGCTGGGTACAGGTACAGGTACAGGCACAGGTCAGGAACTCCAGGAGGGCTTCAGCTCCTAGCATCTTCTCCCTGACACTGCCCAGCCAGGCCAAGGCCCGGAGCTGCCCTCGCCATCTGTGGGCGATAGCTGCAGCCTCTGGAACGCAGACCTCACTAGCTGCCTGGCTTGGCCTCCTGGCTCAACCCTTTGCCTTCATTCTGGTCAAATTCCTTGTCAAGTTACCAAAATGGGGCACCTTGGGGCAAAAGGCATGGTCAGGAAACATTAAGCAGATAGAAAAGGGGTCACCTGAATGCTGCAATGGCCAGTGGCTCCTGCAAACATGCTAGAGGAATTATGGATGTGGCCATCTCTGAACCACAAGGCTGTGCAGATGCAGAGACTGGACTGACCACTCTGTCCCATTTGGATAAGACGGTCCTTTTCCTCACAGTGACCTACAAAGTTCTAAAGGCCCAGAAGGTTAGCAGAGCCTCAGTCTTCATATCATATGCTAGAACAGTTATGGGACTCTCACATGATCATGTGGTTGGTCTTCATTCCACCAGGTTTATGGGGGAAGGGAGAGAGAGAGAGAGAGAGAGAGAGAGAGAGAGAGAGAGAGTTATATAACCTAGGAGCCCACGACCCTTTGGGAAGATTTGGTGGCCACTAAGAGAAGCCTTATTTATATAATATGCAAAAGAAAACAAACAACAACAAAATCTGCTCTCAATTTGAACTTCTATCTTTTATTTGTTTTGTGGTTTTGGGTCTTGGTTTTGTTTTGTTTTGGTTTTTGGTTTGTGGGCCACACCCAGCAATGCTCAGGAAATCTAACCACTGTGCTATGGCTCTGTCTCCTTTTTAATTTGTTTTTATTTTTTCTAATTTGTTTTTTTTGGGGGGGGGTCACACCCAACAGTGCTCAGGTCTTACTCAGGTCTTATTCCTGGCTCTGCACTCAGGAATCACCCCTGGCAGGGGGGAACCATACTGGGTACCGAGGATCCAACCTGGTGCGGTCTCATGTAAGGCAAGCACCCTACTCACTGAACTGTCCCTCCACCCCAAACCTCAGTCTTTAAAAAGAAAACTTTTGGTTCATCTAGACATTGTTTAAAGTGGTTGCTGGTGGATAATACAGTAGAAATAGAAAATGACATGTCCTGTAGATGTTTGTGTTTTTGTTGCTGTTATTGTTGGTTTTTAATAATAGAAAGGAAATGTCTTTGGGAAATGACTTTTTGAAATGGAATTATTAAACCATTTTCAGGAAGCAACAGCAGGAGTGAATGTGGCTACTTTCATTCAGTGGTTAGCAGACACAGGTAGAGAATCTTAAGAAAGAGAAGACTGTTCTATGTCAGACTGGCCTATTTTAGAAGACATTTTCATATTATAACCATTGTTTTGCAAATGCATTTATTTTTTACCGTTGCATAAACAATTTGCAATGTTAACTGCTTTTCTGAAATATCTCAACTTTCTAGATGTTCTACAGTGCCTAACATAAGTTAAACATAGAGGTAGTAAAAATGCTTTGTAAATATCTATTTTGCTAAAATCCATGTGGAATTATTTTTTTGTGAGGGAATGGCAAAACCATTTCCTTTGAACAGGGCATATTGTGCTTGTGTGCTGGATCTGGGGGCAGGCAGGGAAATGTGAAGAGCTGCCTGTGTGGTTCTAATGAGGCAGGATAATTGTCCCTTTTGTTCACTTAGTCTTAAATTGCTGTGCATATAGTGTATATTGTGGACATGAATCCTAATATACAACATTCAGGCTTGGCAGTGTATAAAAAAATAGTGAAAATACATTTTTTATGCAAGCTATCATGAAGTAACCACTGAGCTAAAGCACGGCAAAGCCTGACAAGCTACCGGTGACTATTCAGTAAGCCAAACAGAGTAACAACAAGTCTCACAATGGAGATGTTACTGGGCCTGCTTGAGCAAATCGATAAACAATGGGAGGACAGTGCTGAAGTGCAGTGCTACATTTTTTTACATTTTGGTGTTAAAATTCCTAACAAAGATTGTCTTCTGAAACATTGACATTATAGCATCCTGGAGTGGAGACAGGTATTAGAAGGGCTAGTATTGGGATAAACTATTCATATTTCCAAGAAAATAACAGATTATTACTGTTACATGGGAGCAATTTATTCAAGACTGCTCTGTTTAGAGTGGAAAAAGTAAGCTCTTCTTTGAAATCTAGTCCACTGAAGTATTTAGAAGTGACTGACCCATGTTAAATGTAGAGGTACACTTTTTTTTTCTAAGTCATGGAAATATTGTCTTGGAAATGGAAATGAAACAGAAACATTAACCCAGTATTAGCATAGTGTGAAATATGCTATCATCTATGTTAAATGATTGAGAGGCCATAAGAAAAAGAACTACAAAAGGTAATATGCTAACATGTTTATATTTGACACTTTTTAGTAAAAGTTTTTTTTGTATGTTAAATGTTTTGTATATATATGCATATGTATTGCATGTGGACAGACATACGTATATATGTATGCAGATGTAGACAAAATCTCTCTCTCTATATATATATGTGTGTGTGTGTGTGTGTGTGTGTGTGTGTGTGTGTGTGTAGTAGGGCTGGAGCGATAGCACAGCAAGTAGGGCATCTGCCTTGCACTCGGCCAAACTGGCCAACCTGAGTTCGATTCCTCCACCCCTTTTGGAGAGCCCGGCAAGTTACCAAGAGTATCCCACCCACACGGCAAAGCCTGGCAAGCTACCCGTGACGTATTCAATATGCCAAATACAGTAACAAGTCTCAATGTTAGTGGGCCTGCTCAAGCAAATCGATGAACAACGGGAGGTCAGTGACAGTGACAGTGATGTTACTAGTCTGGTGCAACTAAAGATGTACTTCATGTTTTCACTTAAAGAAGTTAGATTTCTGGGAGACAAGTAATGAGAAAAAAAAATTCTGAAAATGGAGTAGTAGTGTTATAATAGATTCTCACTAGCTTCTAGTGACCAGTGTGTAGCATTATCACACCAAACACCAGATGTCTTTAGTCTTACAGACTTTTTTTAAAAAAAAAAATATTTGTTTATTTATTTTTTGCTTTTTTAATCACACCTGGATACTCAGGGGTTACTCCTGACTCTGCACTCAGGAATTACTCCTGACAGTGGTTGGGAGACCATATGGGATACTGGGGATCAAACCCGGGTCGGCTGCATGCAAGGTAGATACCATACTTGCTGTACCATCACGTTGGCCCAAAAGCTCTTCTTTTTATAGCTCATATTGTATGTATATTTCTGCAGGCTAATTCTTTGATGTGACTGGAAGCAGCCTCAGAAATTGGAAACTTCATGTCAATGGAATTCAAGGAACTCAAAGAATTCAAAATGCTGTTTCTCTTCTCTTCCTTGTCATTTGCTGAATTGCCCACTCAGCGCATGCACCTGAGTCATTTGTATCATGGAACATTCTGCATTTATGCATATTACCTATCCTTGCCCCTTAACCATTTCTGCTAGTTGCAATCTATGTAAATGAGATTTTGTTAAATGACATTAGATTGGATAAACACTATACTAATAAGTTTTAAGGTTGGGAGATGACAAATCAAATTATATATGAACTTTACAAATGAGGTTTCTGAGATAACTAATTGGAACTCTTCTGGAACTCTTCTGGGTCGTCCCTCCTCATTTCCTCCAGAACAGTAGGCCAAATAAATTTGGTAACCTCTGCTCTGTATGTTAAAGAGGTTGCTTGTGCATGACAAAAAAAAAAAAAAGAAGTAAAATTAGCACATTGCACATTTTGCACATTTTGTACTTTTTGTGTGACTGTTATAGGAAAGCTTTTTTTCTGCTAATGAATTTTGAATATAAATGTGTTTAATAAATCCCTAAATAGTATACTTACATGAACTTTCTTACTGGATTGTGTGTGGATAGAAAGATTAGTAATGGAAGGTCCAGGTCAAAATAGTCATATTTAGAGGTATCTCAGAACATAACCACTGTTATGTGGACAGTTTTATTTAATAGTACTGTGTGTACATTGTGAACAAGTAAGTTTTTATATAAATTATATCCAGCCTTGGCATTTAGAAGTGCTAGATGTAGTTAAAAGTTGAAGTAGAACAATGTATCTTATAAACAGTTTTAAAAGTTGGTGGAAAATATTTTTGTAAGTAGAATCGTTAAACTTCCCTGAAAAATATACTCTATTCTTATTCATGGGGTTGAAAGAGATAGAAGGAAAAATATTACAAAATTTGTTTTCGCTGATACTAGAAAATTTATTTTCTATGATAATATGAAAATTTATTTTCTATGATAATATGAAAATTTATTTTCTATGATAATATGAAAATTTATTTTCTATGATACTAGAAAATTTATACAAGAAAATTTCAACTTACCCTATGAGTTACTTGCATTTAATTTAGCTTTACTGTATACATGTTATATATAATGGACAATCAGGTTCTGATTTTATAATATTTAGTTGTAGATTTTAACAAATTTGCCAATATTTAACAAAAGCACACTTTTTCTACCCTGTTAAAAGTCATTGAAAGCTCTCTTCTGAAAAGAACCTAGAGAAATAAAATCATTCCTAACCTCACCATCAATTAGTGCTAGCACTGTAGCACCGTCCTCCCATTGTTCATCGATTTGCTCTAGCAAGCACCAGTAGATCTTCATTGTGAGACTTATTGTTACTGTTTTTGGCATATTGAATACGCCACGGGGAGCTTGCCAGGCTCTGCCTTGCGGGTGGGATACTGTCAGTAGGTTACCATCTGAGAGCTATGGAGGAATCAAATCCAGGTTGACCGCGTGCAAGGCAAATGCCCTACCCGCTGTGCTATTGCTCTAGTCAGCTTTACCGACTGGAAAAAATAAAGAATTCTAGACTAGAAAGTAGATATTTTCAGATATAACCATTATTACATGTGTGTTGTATATTCAACCCTACTCTGTCCATAGTGCACCAACTTAGGTCTTTATTTGAGCCAAGCATTTCTACTTTGTGTGTGTGTGTGTGTGTGTGTGTGTGTGTGTGTGTGTGTGTGTGTGAAGCAAGATACTTTTTATGGAAACTTTTTTACAAAGATGAGAAAGATGAGAGGGGAAAAAAAGGGCAACATTAAATCTTTATTTGAAACATCTAGTCTTTTTTAAAAGTACACAACATGCTAAACATGCTAAAGAAAATAAAAGGTAGAGAAAACAAAGCCCTTTTTTCTGTTTACTCATAGGAAAAGTTGTGTTTACAAATAGAATTGTTGAATTTGATGTCTTGTAGAAAACTACTGGCTGTTAAACTTGATGAATGGATAAAAGATAATTGTTCTTGTAAGGAGGAGGAATGTACAAGGAAGAAATTTCAGAGAGAAGGGTTCTTTATTCATGAATCTTGAGACAGGATCAGATTTTTTTAAAATATATGCATTTTAGTTAATGTGTCTATTTGTTAAAGGACAAACAAATATTAATGCCCCAAGAATATTTTTAAAGTAACATTAATAAATAAATTGTTTTGCAATGACTTTGGTCATTTTTCTGTCTTTTGGAATAGTCTGTTAGTTAACTCTCCTCTGAGTGCTAGAGATAGTCTTATACTTAATGCTTGAAATGGTTGAGGAAGGATAAAGGTAAAGGGAAGAATTGTAATATTATCTCATTATTTAGGACAGCATTTTCTCAACTGTAATCTGTATATTCCCACCCTTGCTCCTCAGATAGTTAAAGGAGGTTAAAGTTAGTAATCACATAATAGGGAGACCTTGATAGAGGACCAACTGGTAGAATGGGGAGCCACAGAAGCAAAAAAGGTTGGAAAAGGGCTGAAGATGGAAAAAGTTTGAGAAACACTACCTATCTAGAAGATTTTTTATAATAGTGGTCTTTATGTGCACCTTGTAGGTACCTTATTTTATTGCGAACAAGATTCATCAATTATTTTTAACATAGAAGCTTTTTAGATGTCCTGAGGTAGCAAAATATAATGAAAAACAGAACTAGTGAATTATCCAATTTGTAATTATTTTTATTATATATTTTATAAGGTGATGGAATTATTAAACTATCTCTGAATAATTAGACATCAAGACTTATATCTTCAGTTTACAGAAGAGGGGCAGAAGATGTGCAGGGTAAGGAGGTATATATGAACATGTTAAACATTGACTGATAAACAATGATGTGTATGCATCTCTCTGACTATAGCACAGGAATACATTGTACTTCAGTGAATGCTTCCCCTCCTTACCAATATATTTTTTATTTTTTTTAATTTTTATTAGTGAGACATCATGAGGTACAGTTGTAGACTTACAAATTTTTGTGCTTGGGTTTCAATTATACAGTAATCAAATACCCATCCCTCCACCAGTGCCCATTTCCCATCACCACAGATCCCAGTATCCCTCCCACCTCCCATCCCCCCATCCCACCCTGCCTCTGTGGCAGGGCATTCCCTTTTGTTCTCTCTCTCTTATTGGGTGTTGTGGTTTGCAAAAGAGGCACTGAGTGGCTATCATGTTTGGTCTATAGTCTACTTTCAGCATGCTTCTCCTGTCCTGGGAGGATCCTCCCAACACCCTTTATTTGGTGTTCCCTCCTCTAACTGAGCTTCCTTTTCCCCTAGCCGTGGAGTAAAATTCCTGGTACTAATATCGGCCATTCTAGAAATTGAGCTCCCATTTGACCCAGCAATACTGCTCCTGGAAATATATTCCAGAGAGGCAAAAAAGTATAGTCGAAGTGACATCTGCAATTGTTTGTTCACAGCACTCTTTACAATAGCCAGTCACTGATCACAGTCCTCCCGTTGTTCATCGATTTGCTCGAGCGGGCCCAGTAACGTCTCCATTGGAGACTTTTGTTGTTACTGTGTTTAGCATATTGAATACATCATGGGTAGCTTGTCAGGCTCTGCCGTGCGGGCAAGATACTCTCGGTAGCTTGCCGGGCTCTCCGAGAGGGGCGGTGGAATCGAACTCGGGTTGGCCATGTTGGCTGCATGCAAGGCAAACGCTATCGCTCCAGACCAGGAACGAAATTTTAGGGACTAACAGAATAAGATCATTTGTTTGGATGGAAAAACTCAAAGCGAAAGGTCAGAAATGCCACTCAAATTTGGTTGCTGATGCTTATTATTTACTATAGGGGGAAGGTTCTGGTTATATACATCAGTGCTCAGGAATCACTGTTGGGAGCGCTAGGGGTTATATGTGTGGTGCCAGGAATCAAGCCAGGATCGGCTGTATGCAAGGCAAGCACCTTAGCAGCACCTTCCACCCTGTACTCTCTTTCTCCAACCTTGTTTTTGATGCTGAGTCAGATCCTTCCCAGGTGCTGAACCAGCAATGCCATTCCCCCAGTCCCAGGCTTAGGAAGCCAGCTTATATCAAATTTTATACTTCCAACGCAAGGGAACTACATCCATGGAGGTGGAAGGGCTCCTCCAGACAAACTACTAGAACTGAGGTTAGCACCTACAAAGTTTCATACCAATACATCTTCAGATCAAACCAACGAACTCAAATCTAAGCCATGGATTTTAGTGGCAGACCTAATGGTAAGCAGAAGTAAATAATGTGTGAATAAAATGTGTGAGTGCTTTGAAGGAGCATAACCCAGGCTGTGTAGCATGGGAACTCGGCCAGCACTGCCGAGACGTGCTCGGTTACTCAAATATGTATTCCAGTGCCAAATGGTACCAGGGGCCTTTGTGTCAGGAGGTCCATGTGCAGACAATAGCCAGAATCTGGAAAAAACCTGAGTGCCCGAGAACAGATGACTGGTTAAAGAAACTTTGGTACATTTACACAATGGAGTACTATGTAGCTGTTAGAAAAGACGAAGTCATAAAATTTACATACAAGTGGTACTACATGGAAAGTATCATGCTATGTGAAATGACTCAGAAAGAGAGGGATAGACATAGAAAGATTGCATTCATCTGGGGAACATAAAGTAACAAAATAGGAGACTAACACCCTCCTTACCAATATTTTAACAGTATAGATTGAATAATGAATAATATTTGAAGCATTACACATTGTGTGTTTTGTCGCTTTGCCTCATTTTTATTCAGGGACTAAAGAAAATCTGGTATTTTAACTGTAACTATGCCAATATTTTTATCTAGAGGCCTGGTGACATTTTTGTTTTACTTGCCCAGCAAGTTCAGATTATGTATTTTTATTCCAGCTAGAGTTGTTGTAGTGTTTTCTTGGTTATCAAAGGATGAGTTTAGAGTGGGGACTTTATTTTTGTTTTCCTTTGTTTTGTTTTGGTGGCCACAGCTGGCAGTGCTCAAAATTTGCTCCTGGTTCCATGTTCAGAGATCACTCCTGGTGGGGCTTGCAGAACCATGTGAGGTGTTGGCAATTGAGTTCAGGTTGGCTGCATATAACACAAGAGCCCTACGGGCTTACTACTAAGGTCTGGAGGTCAGCCCCTGGCTTTTTAACTTTAAAATAATAAATATTCACAGTATAGTAAAAAGTCTGATATAATATTATTAGCATGATGATTCTTAGTTGTATAGCTAGAAATCTAGTACACATAGAACTGGTTGCAATTGTATATGACTTTGTTTTTTGTTTCTTGTTTTTATCAATTTTCTATTATTTAACTTTTTAAAAATACATGATAATTTAAAAGAAAAAGATGTAAACTCAGGGTTTTAAAGTACTTCAAAACCATATTTGAGGCTGTCTAGCTTTACAATTTCTACATACTTCAGAGGGAAAATAGCAGGAGAAATATATCTAGTCTGTTTCCTCTTATCAAATTTTGAAGAGTTTTTTTCTTAAAATTCTGGACAACAACCTCCAGATTTTAAATGAAGTGAAATCGTTCCATTTAGCTACCTATAAAGGAATATCTTTCAATTTTATAACAACACTTAAGGCATTTGAGGAGGTACAGGATATATAAGTACACAGGGAAATAAAAAAATACAGTAGCACTGTAGCACTGTCCTCCCTTTCTTCATCGATTTGCTCTAGAGGATCCAGTAACATCTCCATTGTGAGACTTATTGCTACTGTGTTTGGCATATCAAATACATCACAGGTAGCTTGCCAGGCTTTGTAGTGTGTGCGAGATACTCTTGGTAGGTTGCCGGGTTCTTCCAGGGGGGTGGAGGAATAGTACCTGGCTCAGCAGAACGGCTGTGCGCAAGGCAAACATACAATAAATGTTTTAATTAGTTTCATAGAGGTTGTGTTGCTAAATATATATGCCTCACAGCTGATAATAATATTAATACTGTAGAAGAAAAGCTGTACTTTTGCACAAAGGTGGAAATTTTGAATCAATATAGCATAAGCAGGTCGAAAGAGAATGCAAATTTGGAAATTGTTTTAAATTAAAATTAAAGCAATGCTCAAAGCTTCCACTTACTCTACATTTGGAAGTGGTGAGCTTTGATCTCAATTTCAGCGAGAAAACCACTATCCTAGCTACTATTTCCCTTTTCTTTACAATTTAAACTTTCAAAAACCTGTGTCAGCAATTTTACATCCTCTTGCACCTGGAAAAATGCTGTTTCAGGCTTACAAATTATTCTTCAGGTCTCTCCTCATTTCACTTCTTCACTAAAAGTAAAAAGTCGGAGAAAATATTTTTTCTAGCAAGACTATCTTTGGTATATTCCTTATCCATTTCATTTTGGCTTTACAGTTTCCTGGATTTCAGTTACCCCCAGAGGTAAAAATTGTGAAGATCTTTAAATAACAGACTTCCTTTGAATGACTGGCAGGAAAACCATGCAAAATGTATTTCTAAAAGAAGATTGACATCTGGTCAGCATAACACTGTGAAAAGTTTACAACTAGGAAGATAAAATTTTCTTTCGGATGAGTTTGAATATAATTTGGTTATGTCTTAAAAAAAGCAAGGACAAGGTATTGCCTAAGATAATACAGGTTATAAAAAGTTAAGCAAACTAAGGCAGACCAAAAAAGAAGAATACAGGATGATCTCATTCATATGTATTATATAAAGAATGAAGCAAGGTACTAGACAATATACAATAAACATCATGGAGATTCTGACAACAGAACTGGGCTTTCCCAAGTCAGAGAAAGTAGAAGGGAAGGGATTTCTTTTTTATTTTTATTTTTATTTTTATGTTTTTGGCTTTTTGGGTGACACCTGGCGATGCACAGGGGTTACTCCTGGCTCTACGCTCAGGGGACCATATGGGATGCTGGGAATGGAATCCATGTCCGTTCGTGCAAGGCAAATGCCCTACCCGCTGTGCTATCACTCCAGCTTCAGGGAAGGGATCTCTTGATAGTGGTGGAGGGATGCTGTCACTTTGGTGATGGGAGTGAGAGGGTACCATTGTACTTTAGAGCATAAACATTGGTAAACTTGTAAACTATAAACATGTATTTTTAAAAAAAGAAAAAAAAAGGATTTTCACATTTTAACTTTTGATCCCATTTTCGATTTAGTTTTGTTTTTTTGGGTAACACCTAGCGGTGTTCAAGATTTACTCCTAGGTCTAAGCTCAGGGTTCATATGTCACTGCTTTGGCGCAGATCTGGGAGTAGCGGATGTAGCTGAGGCCACCCTGCTGCCAGTAGGCCACCACAGTGCCTGGAGAGCAGTGTCCAGGGCGTGGACGTGGCAATGTCGCCTGGCCCGACCTGGCAGCAGAAAGATTAGGCCGAGGAGACACGAATAGAAATTTAAAGTGTACATTTTGGTGATTTGACTAACATCTGTTGTGAAAGAATACCTCCTCCATCTACTTAATTAATCTTCCACTTCACATATTTGTCTTTTTTGTTTTGTAAGAACATTTGAATTCTAGTCACAACAAATTTCTATGAAACAATGTTCTCAACTATCGCCATAGATGATAGAAATTAGATCTTCAAGCTCTATGTATTTTGTTACAGAATGTTAGCATACTTTCACCATCGGCCCACTATTTTTCCTATGCCTGAGCCCCTGACAACAGCTTTTCTATGAGTTTTTGTGAGTTCAAGACCTACCCGTTTGATACAAATGTCAGGATTATTTTTGTTGTTCTTCTCATGGCTGAATGATGTTCTATATTGGTAACTATGTATATATCCACCACTTCATTTTTATTATTCATAAATAAAGATTTGGTTTATATCCATATTTTAGCTTTGCAAAAATATTGCAAAAAATGGGGAGTACAGATATTGCAGATATTGAGTACACTGCAATCATTTCCTTTGGCCATATAACCAGAGCATTACTGAATTGTATTCTACTAGTTATTCTATTTTAATTTTTTCAGGAAGTTCCACAGTTTTCCATAGTGGCTGCAACAATTAAATTGCCACCAGAAGCCAAAACAAGAGTTTCCTTGTTACAAATCTTCACTGACACTTAAGTTTGTCTTTTTTTCAGAAGAATCATTCTAGTTGATGTGTGGTGAAGTTCCTGTGATTTTGATTTACATTTTTCTGGTAATTTACAAAAGTTAAACATCTTTTCATGGACTGTTGTCCATCTATATGTCTTCTTTGATAAATTGTTTATTCAAATTTTCTGAAAATTTAAAATTATTTTTGCTATTAAATTTCATTAGTTTTATATATGTTTGATGTAAATTTCTTTTGGCATATCAGTTAAAAATATTTTCCCCTTTCAGTCAGTTTCCTTTTGGTATTGTTAATTTCCCTTTCTGTTTTGCTTACGGTAGTCCTATTTTATGTAACTGAGGATTCATAAGGAGAACTGGCAAGAAGATTGAAAAGGTGAAGAGCGTTCAATGAACAGTGGTGGAGATATAAATACTTGGAAGGCGGCAATGGTATAAAACTGTACTATTTAAATATAGAAAGTCTTGCAACCAACATTTCATATACTAAACATACACACACACAGACACACACACATATATGTACATGCACACAGGCATTGACTAACCAATAACATAAAACTCTTATTTGTAATGCTCAACCAAGAAACAAGCCTAATATACGAAATACTTATAATAATTAATATACATACTCGAATATTTTGATGGATCTTCTCATATTTCTCTATAAGAAGTGTTAATTATCTGCTCCAATAAGTTAGATATTTTCCAATTCTTAAAATTATTCAAAGTATGTGATATCTCTCTTGGAACACATAAAAATTCTTGGATTACTGCCTTCAGTCATTCCAAAATACAAAAATGGACTAGTTTAATTACAGAAATGTACTTCATGGATATCATCTTGGCAGTGTCACCAGAATAAAAAATAATCTCTCTCCATGGAAACCAAATACAACAAGGAAATTTTTATTGAATCACGTGCAACATGGACATGAGCTATATTGTTTTAGTCACAGACATTTATTTCCCATCACCTTTTAAAAATAAATGGGGGGGATGGGGGTGGGAGGGATACTGGAATCCATGGTGGTGGGAAATGGGCACTGGTGGAGGGATGGGTATTTGATCATTGTGTAGTCGAAACCCAAGCACAAAATTTGTAAGTCTACAACTGTACCTCATGGTGTCTCACTAATTAAAAAAACTAAAAATAAAATATCAATTACACTGAAGTTTCAAAGGAATTTCTTCCTAAAAATTAAAATTAAGTAAAATTTATGAAAATAATTATGGGATTACAAATATGTTGAATTTAACACAGGTTTTTAGTTGCACTAAATCAAAACCACAATATATAAATAAGAATAAAGCAATTAGAATAAAAAGAAGAGGGAATTAAAATAGGTAAGGGATTATGAAGAACTAAGTCATCCTTCTGATTACCCAGACCAAGTATTTTAATATTGCCCCTACTTTCACTCCCACTCTTTAATACTAAATCCGTTTCATCATGAAATCTTGTCTTACCTACCAAAATAAAATATTCCTAATTTAACCAATTTTCTCTAATTCTACTGCCATGACACTAGTCAAGACCACAATCATCTCTTACCTGCCAATACTTTTTTATGGAAAATTTGAGGTCAGTTTTTCTCACAGGAATGAACTGGTACCTGATTTTTCTCTTGATCATGTGTTAAAATATTACACTTTCCCCCACCTCACTGAGAATCCTAATGTTCACAACGGCCCATCATGCCCTACCTTGGTTTGCGCTCTTATTTCTGTCCTGATTTTTATTTTATTACTGTGCTTTGTTCCACATTGGACTCTTAATCCCCAAACATCCTAGTTATAATTCCATCCCATGTTACATCAGCTGCTCTTTCTACCCGGAGTGCTCTTCTCTCAAAACTTGCACAATTCAAGCACTGTGATGTCACTCCCTCCTGTTTATGCTTGTTTTCTTTTGGTATGGTTTGGTTTTTGAGTCACACCTAGGAGTGTTCAGTGTGGCTCTGCACACAGGGGTTGAACCAGATCTGTAAGGCAAGCACACACCTTCCTTGCTTCTTCACTTCCTCCTGGATACCATCTCTAACACATCTAAATTGCAGTCCTAATTCACATATACTTGGTTATAATTAGCTGACATTCTAATACCACAGCACTTATAACATACTATATACTTTTCGTATTAAGGGTGGTATCTTGCCCAGTGAAATAGGAGCTCCTAATGAACAGTTTTGTTAATCCCCATTGTGTCATCTGTACCGAGTTTGTTAAGTACAAAAAATAAGGTAAATAGATTAAACAAAGGATGACCAGCTAACTTTGAAGACAAAAAGCAGGTAATTTGTAAAAATGTAAAAATATATTTGTTTTTGGTTCACACCCAAGCAGTTCTCAGGTCTTACTCCTTATTACTGACTCTGTGCTCAGCTATCCCGTCTGGAGATGCTCAGGGTACCATATGTGTTATTGGGAATTGAATATGGGTTAGGCATATGCCAGGCATGTGCCCTATCTGCTACACACTCTTCTCTCTCAAAGAGCAGATAATGATTTTCTGCTCATGGTTTTCGAATTTTTGGGGGGATATTGGATTTTGGGGAGGGGGTGTTGGGTCACACTTGATGGTGCTCTGGGATTACTCCTGGTTTTCTGCTCAGGAATTACTCCTGGTAGTGCTCAAGGGACCATATGGGATGCCAGGATGGAACTCCATTCTTCCACGAACAAGATAAAAGCCCTACCCAATGTCTTATCTCTCTGGCCCTGGCAGATGTTGTAATATAGGTATATTGCCATGCAATTTTTACTTTTTAAATGAGTTTTTAAATTTTTGTTAATTTTTTTATCGAATCATAGTGAGATGCACAGTTAAAAGGTTCTTCTTGATTAGATTTAAGTCATATAATGTTCCAACAGCCATCCTTTCATCAGTGTACACTTCTCACTACCAATTTCCTCAGTTTCCCTGCCCCCATACCTGCCTCTGTAACAGGCACTTCTCTCTCTCTCTCTCTCTCTCTCTCTCTCTCTCTCTCTCTCTCTCTCTCTCTTCGATGATGTGGTGCTGGGGAAGTGTAAGAAATTCAAGTGCCCTACACATTTTACTATCTCTCTGGCCCCAAGAAGTGAAATTTTTTTCTGTCTTTAGTATTTTATTATAAATAACTATAATAGTTAGAATATAAAAGGCAATAAAAATAGAAAGCAAAAATCTTTTGAAGTAAAAACCATGGGAAAACTTTCAGAGATACTTTTTATAAACATTAGATTTTGTGTTATAAGGTATTTTTGCATATTATATGTTGGTAAAAATAAATTATTATATAACAACCCCATAAAAATGTGTGCAGGGACCATGTTGGTATCAGATGACATAGACTTCAGGCTCAAAATGTTATAAGAGACAGAGGGTCATTTCTTTTTTTTTAATTTATTGTTATTATGTTTTTATCATTAGTTAAACACCATGAGGTACAGTTGCAGACTTACAAATTTTTTGTGCTTGGGTTTCAGTTATACGATTATTGAGTACCCATCCCTCCACCAGTGCCCATTCTCCACCACCACTCAATCCAAGTATCCCTTCCACCCCCCACCCCCTCATCCCACCCTGCCTCTGTGGCAGGGCATTCCTTTTTGTTCTCTCTCTCCTTTTGGGTGCTGTGGTTTGCAAAAGAGAAATTGAGTGGCAATCATGTTCGGTCTATAGTCTACTTTCAGCATGCATCTCTCATCCTGGGCGGAGCACCCTTTATTTGATGCTCCCTTCTCTATCTAAGCTGCCAAGAAGTGAAATTTTGAAAGATTGATGATTATAAAAATGATTTGCACTTATTTATTTAATGGAGATGGTACTCAGGAGGCTCAGAGGCATCACCAATCACCAGAGGACATTTTCCTACCCACAAAGTAGTGAATGATTCAATGTAAGGTTCCAGGAATGTGAGGCTGCTTGACTCCTGCAGAGATGTGGATACCCAGGACACAATGGTTGTGCTGGGAACCTCCAGGGCCACACCCAGAAGTGCTCAGGGGACAATGTATGCCAGGAATAGAACAAACATATTGGCATGTGTCATAACTGCTCTACTATCTCCTAGAATCTCAAACTTATTTACATCTATATATGCCATTAAAAATGTATGACTACATAATATGTATGTAGTCTTAAATTACAACTTCAAGAACATATACAATTAAATAGGAATAAGCCTAAAATGTATTACATATTCTCTACAACACTATAAAGCATGAAAAATAAAGAATTTTAGTAAATTTTTATGGATTAATAGGATCAACATATTAATTCATAACAATTAATATGTTGATAAATATTTATAAATTAAACTTATAAATTAAATAAAGTCAAAGTAAAGGCTTTTCTGAAAGGCTTTTCATCAGAAATTGAAAATCTTGTGTTCAAATTTATACAAACATACAAATGGTCGAGGATAGTTAAAATTTTTGAGAGAGTTCACGCTACCAGACCTCAATAGTACCAGATTACAGTAATTAATAAAGAAAGTATGTTATTGATACATGAACAAGTAGACCAGTGGAACATAAGAGATCAGTGTTGTAAGTCAAATGTACATTCTCTTCATTTGGGACAATAAAAAATCATTAATTCTATATAAATTGTGACATGTAGTTACAAAGTATAGAGCAATAGAATTTAAGCAGATAATATAAAGACTCTCTTCATGAATGAAAGAAGGGCATATTTCTTAAACACAACCAAAACAATTAATCAGAAGAAAAAAGTGAGAAACTGTATTTCATTAAAATTAGGTACCTTTATAAATCAAAATAACATTAAGAGAGTGAAAGGCCCCCAAGTGGGAGATGGTATTTCCAGGACATATATTTAACAAGACCTCATTTACATAAAAAATGAAAAAAAAACTCAATTTACTTTATTAGACAGAATTTTCTCCACTTAAGACACTGGAATTGCACAATAAACATATGGGAAAGTATTCAAAATAATTGGTCTATAGGGAAATACCAATTAAAATAGCAAGTTAGTATTGCTCACTCATTAGAATGGCAAATATTAAAACAAACAAACAAACACAACTGACACTACTAATTAATGGGGAGGATATGAAGAAACTGCAACTTTCATAAGTTGCAGATGGTAACATAGATTAGGACAACCACTTTGGAAAAGTGCCAAAAAGCATATGCATATTTTAGCAATTCTAGTGAACAATGTACCCAATGTAAATGAATACATATGTTCACTAAGGAATTTATTTAAGGATGCTCATATGTTAGAATAGGCAATGTTTAACATGGCCCCAGTTAGAAACAAGCCAATTGTATGGAGCTTTGGGAGCCTAATAATGTCCTCTATCTGAGCTTAAATGGCAATTAGATCTTCAGTTCCAACAACTCGATATGTAATATGTGTGTTATATTAAGTAAACTTTTTTTTCCAAATAGGAAGAAGAATCAGTTAAGGGAGAAATAAAATTTATAAAGATAGAGAAGGGCAGAGATTTAAAAAAAAATCAAAAGAAGTAGGAGAAAGAGAGAAAGAAGTCAAGATAGAAAAACAAAAGGAGGGAAAGAAAAGGAGAGGGAAGGAGTGAGAACAAAGGAGAGTGAAAGTGGACAGAGAGGAGAGGAGAGTAATAGAGACAGAGAGAGACAGAGACAGAGAGAATTTAAATTTAGTGAGTATCAGATGATTGGTTAAAGTATACATCCCTTTCACAAAGACAAACTATTCAGGGTCCAGAACAGAAGAGGTGTCTAAAATATATTTATTTACATTCATTCTCCTGGCAAAGAGAATGAAAGTAAGGAAAACTTTTGTTCCTCAGATTTGGAGAGAAATATGCAAAACTACAGTGTTAGTGTTCAAATTTAAGCTATATGTGGGGAGTAACAGTGTCTGAGATAAGGAACTAAAATATACAAAAATTTCCTACAGAGAAAGCACAAATGTTAACACTATTTAAGCATGTTTCCTCAACTACAACAAAATAAATATATTTTTCAAAAATCACTTGATCACTAGACATTCCATTACTCATCGATTTGCTCGAGCGGGCACCAGTAACGTCTCCATTCATCCCTGTCAAATGCTAGTGTAGCCCAATAGCATCTGCTGGTTCTAGGAACATGAAGATCCTCAAAACGATCGTTCAAGGTCTTGATGAAGAAGGCTGACCATATTGTAGGTGGGCAGCCATGCGATCTTTTGACGTCCTACGGAATCCAGTTAGTAATGGCTCTAGTCCAGCGGTCATCTCCAAATCTCATTATGTGTCCAGCCCATCTGATTTTTGATGCCTTGGCAAACGAGACAGCGCCCTGATTCTTGACCGTCGATGGAGGTCGGAACTTCGGATTCTTTCTCTCACTTGAGTGAAGTGTGATACTCCAAGCATAGCTCTTTCAATTCCTCTTTGGGAGACCCAAATAGCGTTCTCATCCTGTTTTCGTAGGGCCCAGGTCTCTGGGCGTATGTTAATGCAGGAAAACAGTGGAATTGAAGAGATGTTCCAGGAGCCAGTGGTTCTTCGTCCTCTTAGCTATTTCTTGAATGCTCTTGAAGGCGTTTCAAGTTGCTCTCTTCCTTCTGCGCAGCTCAGGTGCCAGGTCATTCGTAATGTTGACTTCTCGACCTAGGTACACATAACTGTTGCATTTGGAGATGTTCATTCTATTCAGCGAGAATGGAACGTCATGAACAAGACTGTTTCTCATAAACTTGTATTCATGAGATTCAGCTGGAGTCCAACCTTTCCACACTCATGGTCGAAGTCAGCCAGCATTTGTGCCACCTGGCTAATATTTAGTGTTATTAAAACAATGTCATCAGCAAAGTGGAGATGATGTAGTTGCTGACCATCTATCTTCACTCCCATTCCTTCCCATTCCAGTCATCGCATGACGTTCTCAAGGGTTGCACTGAAGAGTTTCAGTGAAATGGTATCACCCTGCTGAATCCCTCTCTTGACATGGATGATCAGTTCTTTGTAGAATGGTGAGATCCTAGTAGTGAATCTGTAATACAGCTCATGGAGGATCCTGATGTATTGAGTTTGAACAACCTGTTTGGCTAGGGCTTCGATGACTGCTTCTCTCTCAACAGAATCAAAGGCCTTCTTTAAATAAATGAACGTTAGACAGAGCAGCCCAGCGATAGCACAGTGGTAGGGCATTTGCCTTGCACGCAGCCAACATGGCTGACCCGAGTTCGATTCCTCCGCCCCTCTCGGAGAGCCCGGCAAGCTACCTAGAGTATCTCGCCCACACGGCAGAGCCTGGCAAGCTCCCGTGATGTATTCGATATGCCAGACACAGTAACAACAAAGTCTCCAATGGAGACGTTACTGGGCCCACTCGAGCAAATCGATGATCAACGGGAGGGCCTTTACCTTTACCTTTACCTAGATAGAGCAGCATCTTGAACTCCCGAGAAACCTCAGTGAGCTTGGTTATTGTGTGAATATGGTCGATCATGCTGAATCCTTTGCAGAAGCCGGCTTGCTCACATGGTTGTCCTTCGTCTAGTGTTGTGCCAATCCTATTCAGGATGACTCAGTGAACATCTTGTAGACGGCAGACAACAGGCATATCGGGCAATAGTTGCCAATGTCATGGATGTCTTCCTTCTTGTACAGTAGAACAGTCCTGCTGGGTATCCATTGGGATGGAACCTTGCATTGAGACAGGTAGCAAGTAAAGAGCTGAGCCAGTGTATTGATGAGTACCAATGGCAGATTCTTCAGGTGTTTGGGTCTGACCTTGTCTGAGCCAGGTGCTGTTCGCTTCTTTACCGACGAAATGGTGTGTAAGATTTTGGAAGGGAGAACGTTGGGAACGACATATCCATCCTGTAGAATTTGGTATGTGGGCAGGTGGACATGGCTATCGAAGAGATCTGAGTAGAAGTCATGGATAGTCTTCTCCACATTGCCCTTCTGGAAGATGTGATAGATCCATCAGGGCGTCGGAGGGCAGTCATCTTGGTCTTGTAGTTGGTGAAGAACAGGCCATGCGAGCATTGCAAATGCTTTTCCCAGCTTCTGCCGCATCAGCCAGCACTGATGCTCTTCTCTCTTTGAGGTTTTCCTTTATCGCTCCTCTGCACTGCTTTGCGAGCTTGGATGATTGCTGCGGTTCCCTGAGGCTTGCACCAAGCCATGTTGGTGAATAAGCTCAAGAGTTTTCAAAGACAGGTGCTTTTTTGTGGCTATCTCTCTCTTGGTGTTCCACGCACAATCATGGAAATGCTGAACCAGTTGATCTTATTCCTTGCCAATGTTGTCAATGACGGCATTTTTCCATGTTGTCGCAATAGTGCCAAAGAGCTCCCAGTTGGTGGTCATTCTGGGAGTACTCTTCTTAAACTTTGCAGTCCTTTCTCTCCAGTTCGTGAAGTAGAATTTTACATGAAGGAGACAGTGGTCTGATCCTGTTTGGAATTTTGGGACAACAGCGAAATAAAGAATTAAAAATTGCTAACTAAATAATCTTTCAGAATACACAGCGGTAGCAAGTAATATCCCATCTGAATGAATACATGCTCAATTCAGGTATCATTTGCCAGTCAAATGATATTTTGGGGATAAGCTGATAGTAAAATTTTTTTAATTAGATGAGAAAACAAGTGTGTATACTGTCAATGTCACTCTAAGAATAAAGTTGCCAAGAAAATTCAAGTCAAAATATGACTTAAATATATATAATATATGATATATCATATTATATGAGATACATAGAATTTCAAAGATAAAAATCTTTATTCAAAACGTGCGGCCTGAGAATAAGGATGTGGGCCTGCAGTAGATGTCCAAAGTGACCCGGATGAGATTAGAGAGCCCCCAGGGCCATATGTAAGCAATGCTCAAGAGATCTTGTGATGCTGTGGATTGAACCAGGGTATACATCTGGCCCCTGTGTACATTAGGCATACATCTGGCTCCTGTGTACATTAAAGTGAGTTGTAGAAAATTTCTCATTTAAGTATTAATAGTAAAAAACTGAGTAAAATATATTGGCCACTAATACAATTTGTAACTGAAAAATTCTAATATTATGATTCTTTTTTTATTTTGTACATGCCATTTCAAAGATAGTTATAGAAGAGAATAAAACTACTCAGCCAAATAGAAAGTCAAGTTTTTGGTAAATGACAAACTTTTAATATAACCATGCACTTTTGGTTCTAATATACATTTTGACTCTACAAAATCTATTACTTCATATAGATAAATAAGTATTTTGTTATCTATGATCAACAATTTTTAATCCATAAATTAAAAATTTGTGATAATTTTGTTATCTCTCTTGGCTTTGCTACATATTTCCCTGTCCCCCTTTCTAGATGAATATGCTGCAAATATTCCAGCAAATAGATCATGATAGAAAAAATAGTACCAGTAAAGTTGCTATGATGCTAGTAACAAACATACATAAACTGTTCTGTAGATACACACAATGCAACACAGAAAGCTAAAACGGCACATTACAAAGATAGCAGGACATTTGAAAAGTCCAAACAGCTGTGTGTGGAGTACACTTAGGCGTACACTGGGGTCAGGAGCTATTTTATGACATGTTTTTTGTTTGTTGCCATAACAATTTAATTTTGTCATTTCTTTAATCTATAATGCACTTTGTTTAATAATATATATGCCTTTATCTACATATGAAATGCCTGACTAAATGTTATACATATAACATTATATATATGTTATGTATATAAGATATAATTGCCATATAATAATAGCTTTAAAAGTTAAATTTCAGTTAATATTTATCACTAAGGCCAAAAAAATAAGAACTTTTAAGATTTACTTAGAAAATTTCAAATACAAAATACATTATTGGGGACTGAAGCTATAGCACAGCAGATAGGGTACTTGCCTTGCATGTTTAGTCCTAAGCATATGATATGGTCCCCTGAGCACCTCCAAGAGTGGTTCATGAGCACAGAGTCAGGAGTAAGTCCTGAGCACAGCCAGGTGAGGCCAAAAATACATAGAAACATACATACATACATACACAAAAACATACATTATTATTAAGCAATCATCAATATGTGCATTAGGTCCCAAGACTTATTTACAACTGGAAATAATTTGAAGTTTGTTCTTTTTAGCCCCTTCATTTTGCTTACCTCACCTCTGTTCTAACAATTTCCAATCTACTATACCTGTGAGCTCACTCTTTGTCTTTTGCTGAGATTTTCTTGTTTTAGACTTTACACACATGTAATTGATACCATATGATATTTTTCCTTTGCCATCTGACTTATTTCCCTTAGCATAATGTCCGCAAAGCCACCCATTTGCTCACAAGTCATAAGATTTCATTCCCTTTTATAGTTGAATAATACTCCATTGTGTATTTTCTTTAACCATTCATCTTACAAACCCCTAAGTTGATTTACTATTTTGACTATTGCAAATAATGCTGCAAAAGACATATCTCTGTATCAAGAAATTTTGTACATAATAAGATATATGTACCATGCTAAAGCAAAATATAAATGGAATGAACTTCTCTTGAAAATGTAATTGTTAAAAATAAAACTGGAAATTTATTAGGAAATGAGTTCTGAGACATGTCAAATCAACACAATATTAAAAGATTGTTCTATGATAAAAAAAAACTCCTTAATTCAATCCATTACAAAATTATTAGACTTAGATGAGGTAGGAATTACTTATGCATTGTTTTGAAAGTAAATGTTAATTTCATAATTGTATGTCTTTAAAAAACATGATTAATTATATTCCTATTAATTGCTTTAGCATCACCTAGTGAACATGCTTACATGCTTGTTTTCATGTAGACACATTATTTTATGTCTTATAAAAAAGGATATATATCACTGATAGATGACATGTGCTCTTGCCATCTACATACTTGGCAAACCCAAGTCAAAGATATGTGTGAATCATCTCACAGAGTTTTTCTGCCCATATTCTATGCAGCTGCAGTTTTTCGGCACCAACTTGTAAGTTCCAGGTATTTTAGGTAGTCTTCAACTAACAACAATCTCTCCCTCAAAAACTGAAGAATATTCTATATTTACTTGGGTTCTCAATACCAAAGTTGTAGCAAGAAAAAATCAAAGGTAAAAAAAAAATATGGTTTCTCTGTGTTTTTCCTTTGTCTCAATTATAATTCTGTGATGCCTGTCAATGCTTAGAAATAAATGTACTTTGGGCCAGAACCACAGCACAGCAGGTAAGGCATGGGTTCCATATGGTTCACAAGCCAGGAATGACCCCTAAGTAAAGAGTAAAGAGTAAGCCCTGAGAACTACCAGGTGTAATTCAAAAACAAACAAACAAAAAATCCAAACCCACAGAGAAAAGACCATTTTGACAAATGACCACTTTGAATAAGAGCTGCGTGCAAGTAGGTAAAGGAACAAACATGGTAACTTCTCAGAATCTCTGTTGCAGACCGTAGTGCGAGAGAGAGAGAGAGAGAGAGAGAGAGAGAGAGAGAGAGAGAGAGAGAGAGAGAGAGAGAGAGCGGGGGCCAGAGGAAATGTGGTCATTGGTGGTAGGAAATGCATAGTGTTGGAGGGATGGGTGTTGGATCATTGTATAACTGAAACTTGGTCACGAACAGCTTTGTAACTGTATATTTCAGGGTGATTCAGTTCAAACAACAAACATACAGACAAAAAAAAAACACTCAAATTCCCCCAAAGAAAAATAAATGCACCAGCTATTTCTTCAATTTTGTAAGATAATAAATGTAGCACCAGTTGCTCTGTAGCATGGCTGAAACTGACAATATCTTGTGTTCTTGATTTTATTTCATGCTCATAGAATTATTAATGTTTTCTTTATCTTCTTAAGTCAATTCTGTCTTTCTAGGAATTTGTCTATTATGTCTAACTTTTCATAATTCCTGGTGGAAAGTGGCTCTAAGAGCTTATTTTTTTAATATTCATGACTGACTTTCATCTTGCATATTATTTTCATGATTTTTTCCTGATGTTTCATGACAGTTTTGTCAAATTAATTAGCTCTTTTAATAAACCCATCTTTTATGCTATATTGACTTTGTATACCTCCCCCCTACTTTGTTTCTATTTTCTGCTTTTATATTTATTGTTTCCATCCTTCTGTTTTCTTGGAGAGAAGATTTTGTTCTTCAGGATTATACATAATTCATTAGCAACCCAGTGTGTCATTTCTTTGGCAGTTTGTGATTGATTATTCATGTGAAAAGTCACTTTATATGATACAACATCTGTTTATCTTTCTATTTTCAGTACCTAACAAGTGCCTAAGAGACAGGAGGTCCTGAAATAATAAATGTTTTATATTTTTATAATTATCTGGGAAAGCACATTTTGATGCAAATGTTGCTTGGGAAAATACAACTAATTGAAACACATAAAATTTACTCAAATGTGGCTTGCAGGAAATCATTGGGTGTGTCACTTAAAGTAAAGTTTATGAACTGGAACATTTATGTCAATTTTGATCAACTCTTACAAAATGATATCATTTATATTAATGAATAGAAGTTAACAGCATTAAATTTGTTTAGAGTATTTCAAACTTTCTTTAAAATATTTCTCAAATTCCTAAAACTAATGCAGCTAGTGTGTTTTTAAATATATTTTTATTCAAAACTTCTTAGTTCACTTAAATCTGGGCAACATATGACAAAAGGACACAGACATGTAACTTTACATAACATTTAAAATGAAATAGTTTATCTTTAACTGAAAAAATTTAATTTTATAATAAATATCCTGTATGGGATGAGGAGACAGTAGAGTATTGCAGGGAACTTGCCCTGTACCTAGCAAACCTCGGACCAATCCCCTACATGGGAAATGATCTCCTGAGTCCCACCAGGAAGTGATCCCTGAGTTTAGAAACAGGTATAAGTCTGGCCCAAAAACCAAAAAAGAAAAAAAAGAAGGAAAAGGAAAAGAAATCTTTTAGTTATTTCAAATGTAATTAATTGTACATGATTCATGTCAAGTATACAATATAAAATACAATATTTGATGACTTTTTAAAATAAATTTATTTATTGAATCACCATGAGAGCAGTTACAAATCGAGCAGGCCCAGTAACATTGTGAGACTTCCTGTTACTGTTTATGGCGTATCAAATACGTCACAGGTAGCTTGCTAGGCTTTGCAGTGTGGGTGTGATACTCTCCGTAGCTTGCCGGGCTCTCTGAGAGGGGCAGAAGAATTGAAGGCGGAGGAACCAAACTTGGGTCAGCTGGGTTGGCTGTCATTCAAAGCGAACACCCTACCCACTGTGCTATTGCTCCAGCCCAATATTTTCATAAAACTTTAATAATTAGCTACCTTTATAGGACAATTATCAAATGTAGAAAATCGCACCTTACAAAGACAAAGAGTCTGAAGAACAAAAAGCAACACATTTTAAACAGGATTATTAGAGGTAGTGCTACAGTGCACTGTAGCACTGTCCTCCCGTTGTTCATCGATTTGTTCAAGCAGGCCCTGTAGCATCTTCATTTTGAGACTTGTTGTTACTGTCTCTGGCATATTGAATACGTCACGGGTAGGTTGCCAGGCTTTGCTGTGCAAGCGAGATACTCTAGGTAGCTTGCCAGGCTCTCCAAGAGGGACTCGGCCAGGCTGGCTGCGCGCGAGGCAAATGCCCTACTGCTGTGCTATCACTCCAGCCCTATTAGAGGTATTATTTTATTAATTTTATATGATTCTGTTCTGGATCACATGTGTACTAATTTAGTAATATACATAGATAAAATTGTTAAAAACATCGAATCAACAATCTATCCAGGTCAAATCCCTTAAAAATTCAGTAAAATATTGTTCGGTGTGGTATCAACTAACAAGTTGCCTCACACATTATTGCAAACTACTCTCTGTCACCTTTTATAACACAGTTACTTCACACTACACCACTTATACAACTTGAACAAATTACTCTACTACAGCATCTGCACCCATTGTGCAATCCCAATCCAAAATTTAAAGTCATCTTCTCAGTATCTCATCTGTTTTCAAAGTCTACTCAGAGTTGGCATAGTAATGAGCTTCTACTTGATCTTCATCACTTACACTAGTAAGACAAGTCTAAAGTAATTTTCCCATTGCAAAATTTCCATGTTTTTTTCTTCTTATCTAGCTTTCTGTGGTTTATTTTTGTTTCATGCTGTTTTTATTCATACTATTTTTAGAGTAATTTTAGGTTACTTTAAAAACAATCATAGCAAAATTGAACAGAATATCCAGAGATTTCTCATGTATCCTTGACCTTACACATACATGCCTCCCAGCTACAAACATCCTTGACCAGAGTTCATCATAAGATGGATGGACCTATATTGATACATCATTATATCTCAAGTCCATCATTTGCATTATAGTTCACACTTTTGTGGTTTGACATGAATGTAAACTGACGTGCTCATTGTTATTATTATGTGTTTTTTAAGTGAAAACAAAGTAAATTTGACCAGGAAGCACAGAAACTCTCACAGATGGGTAATTGTAAAATAAATCAAAAGTCCACAAGTACAGGTTTGGTTCTACTCTCAATTATTCTTTTCTTCAAACACATGAAAACCTGTATAGATAATATTTTGTAAAGAAATCTGTTACGGTGGCTACAATAACAAAGCTACAAACTGCAATATTGGAGCCTCACTTCCAACCAAAATTAATCCTAAACAAAATAAAAGCGAACAAAAGTGTGGCCTCCTACCCTCTGGAGGGTATGTTTCTTTCTTCTGTTCAATATTTACCATACATATTCACACACCATAAGGGATTATCACACTAAAGCAAGAGCACGTGTCCCCAAACCTTCCCTCTACCTGCCTATATTAACTCTACTTTTATGAACTTGTTTGATCATTTGAAAAAATCAACCCTCAATGAATGCTTAGCACTGTAACACTGTCCTTGATTTGCTCAAGCGGGCACCAGTGACGTCTCCATTGTGAGACTTGTTGTTACTGTTTTTGACATATCGAATACACCACAGGGAGCTTGCCAGGCTCTGCCATGTGGGCGGGACACTCTTGGTAGCTTGCCAGGCTCTCCAAGAGGTGCAGAGGAATCAAACCCGGGTCAGCCGCATGCAAGGCAAATGCCCTACCCGCTGTGCTATCGCTCCAGCCCAATGAATGCTTACAAATGAAAAACTCATTATTTCATCCATCTGTGGCAACAAATCATACCTATTCTGAAAATGCCACCTAAATCAATGATGCCGTATAGAACATGCAGTTTTATGTTTGAACAGCAATTTAAGATCAACAACACTTTACCTATATTCTGTGTACATCAGTCCTTTAAAACAAAAGAACCCCCCCACCCCATCCTCTCCTTCCTCCCTTTTGCCTGCCAAAGAGCAGGCAAGTTGACACCTCAGTAAGGTCTACTTACTCACTCAATATGTGGGTTGAAAATAAGGCCCCCTGCAAATGTCTGCCATAGAGGAAGGGGGAGGGTTAGGATGTGAGGAGGAGGGATACTGGGGACTTCAGTGGTGGAAGTTGTGCACTGGTGGAGGGATCGGTGTTTGATCATTGTATGACTGAAACTCAAACATGAAAGTTTTGTAACTGTCACTTAATCACTTAATCACTTAACTTCCCGTTAGTCGTCGATTTGCTCGAGCGGGCGCCAGTAACGTCTCCATTTGTCCCTGTCGCGTGCTAGTGTAGCCCAATGGCATCTGTTCGCTCCGGGAACATGAAGGGCCTCAAACCGATCGTTCATGATCTTCACGAAGAAGTCTGACCATCTGGTAGGTGGGCGGCCACGCGGTCTCTTGACATCCCGTGGAATCCAATCAGTAACAGCTCTAGTCCAACGGTCGTCTTTAAATCTCATTACGTGACCAGCCCATCTGATTTTCGACACCTTGGCAAATGAGACAGCGTCCCTGATCCTTGATCGTCGACAGATGTCAGAACTCCGGATTCGTTCTCTCATTTGAGTGAAACGTGATATTCCAAGCATAGCTCTTTCTATTCTTCTTTGGGAGACCTGAATGGCGTTCTCATCTTGTTTGCATAGGGCCCAGGTCTCTGAGGCATATGTTAATGCAGGAAGAACAGTGGAATCAAAGAGATGTGCCCGGAGCCGGAGGTTCTTCGTCCTCTTAGCTATTTCTTCGACGTTCTTGAAGGCGTTCCAAGCCTCTCTCTTCCTCCTGCGCAGCTCGGGTGCCAGGTCATTTCTCATGTTGACCTCTCGACCTAGGTACACATAGATGTTGCATTCGGAGATGGTCGTTCCATTGAGAGCGAATGGGGCGTCAGGAACAAGGCTGTTTCTCATAAACATTGTCTTCGTAAGATTCAGCTGTAGTCCTACCTTTCCACACTCACGGTCAAAGTCGGCCAGCATTTGTGCCGCTTGGCTGATGTTTGGTGTTATTAAAACAATATCATCAGCAAAGCGGAGGTGGTGTAATTGTGGTCTCATTCACCTGACCCTGAAGGCTTTGTAACTGTATCTCATGGTAATTCAATTAAAAATGGGGGAGGGGGATAAGCCGCAAAGAGTGGCTATGCAAATATTTTGCTAAGACTTGGGGAAATGTACTAAATGATAACATAAATGATGAAACTGTTAACAATAGGGTCCAAAATGTTGTTAATTGAGTTTACAGTGAACAGAATTCACTTTAAGAAGCTATTTCAGAAGATTACAGAACAATTTACAACAGTGCGGAAAGTAACTCCTGAGACTCTAAACATCAATAAATTTCATTTGCTTTGCAGTGGATGCTTGGAGAAATTTTTATAAAATGTGATTTTTTTTTTCAAAAAAGCACACATATGCAGAATTTTTATTGCATTTCCCATAACCTATATTTTCTTTAAGTTCTCAGTTTTGCTTTCCATAATTTTACACACCACAGGGACTTTCACAAATCTGCCGGATGCCCCTAACCACTCCACTGAGTAAACACCTGGACTGCCTATATAAAATGCAGTTCTGTTTTCTATATAAAATGCAGTTGAAAAGATGCAAAAATTGCTCTTAGTATGCCCACTATCTTCCTTTTCGGTTATTAAAAGATACTCTATTTGTGTACTATCCCCACTCTTAAAACACTTTATCTTAGGTGAGTAGGAGAATAAATAGAATCTCTTCTTAATAATAAATGTGGGTATGGTGTTACTAATACTTTTAAGATAGATCTGTAAATATCATACGATTTGATTTTTTAAACATTAATATTGAGACAGATGTTATTTGTTATAAAAATATCATTTCACAAACAAAAGTTGAGGTTAGAAACCAGGTCTTTGTATCCCAAGTTCAATGTTTTTTTCCATTATACTCCTCTTTCCAACCTTGTTTAAATGTTTGTTGTTTTATTCATACTTCTCTATGACAATAAGAATTTTATACTAGGATAGCAGGTGAACACTGTTTCTCTTTACAGAGCAGATAATTTTAACCCCTACTTTAAAAGTTTTTGTTTTCGGGACTGGAGCAATAGCATAGCAGTAGGGCATTTGCCTTGCACGTGGCCAACCCGGGTTCAATTCCCAGCATTCCATATGGTCCCCCAAGCACCGCCAGGAGTAATTCCTGAGTGCACGAGCCAGGAGTAACCCCTGTGCACTGCCGAGTGTGACCCAAAAAGCAAAAAAATAAAAAGTTATAAAATTTTCTGTTTTGGTTTGGTTTGGTTTCGTTTGAGGGACACACCTGGTATTGCTCAAGGCTTACTCCTGACTATGTGCTCAGGGATAAATTCTAACAGTCCTTAGGGACCATAACCAATACTTTTGAAAAAATGTGCATCTAACAGAATGAGTGATTTTATATTATATTATATTATATATTTGAAAACTCTGGACATCAAAGAGGTAAAGTCTCATGTAATTCACATAGTAGATGATATCGACGATATTTAAATTTTATCTGATTCCAAATTCCAAGGAATTCCCCTTAAATTATCATATATTTGCAAATGCTGGTCTCTTTGGCAAATCCTACCTAAGAAAATTATTTGGTAAGAGGTGATCAACCTAAGCCTATTCTTATTAAAAATTCTTTGGCAAACAGTAAGTTTCATTCAGACAAAGCATTCCCTGGAATGTTTCCTTTTGGAGATTCCCTACAATAACAAGCATTCCTTTGGCAGGTGTCCAATTTTGCAGTCTCCTTGGACTTTGTTGGATGACTCACATCAGACTACAGCAGCTCCAAACAACTTTCTAAACCGTTTAACAATGTCTATGACTCAGGTACTATTGTTTCAGATGACCTTGGAAGGAGGCCATGATTCTCACAAGCACGAAAACTTAATTGGTGCAAAATGGGGGAAGTAAAGGTGAGGGGTTTTTCTATTTTCTGGAGAAAACAAAGACTTAAAGATACACCAGTGGACCATACACAATCTGATCATTTATTATCTTCTTTCAAATTAAACCTTACTTGCCCCTCTTTTGATATAAGGAAAAAGCAAGATAAGGTCCCAAAGCAGTTTCCCTTTGAAACCCTTCAGGAAGTGTTTATTTAATTTTATATATAAAATCATTATCAGTATCCAAAAGAACTTGATGTCCCCCTTAAGAATGAAAAGGACCTGGTAAACAACTGAAAGGAGCAGATAGCATGTAGCCCCAAGTTCATTCTCCCCCTTAAATTGCTCATTTAAAACCCAGGAAAACATTTCCTGCCTTGGTGCATAACAGAGGACAGCAAATGTTCTGAAATAACCTCAAAAGACTTAGCAATTTTCCAAAGAACTTAAATAAAGTTTGCTCAAAATGTCAATTAATTAGACATCCGCCAAACTATTTGGAAAACATCTGCTTTCAGGAAGAATATTCTGGAGCCAAAATGATATAGTACAGTGGATAGGATGTTTGCCTTTCATGCAGCCAACCCGGGTTTGATATCCGGTATCCCATATATTCTCCAGAGCAGTGCCAGGAGTAATTCCTAAGTACAGAGCTATGAGTAACCCCGCAATAGTGCCAGGTGTGACAGAGATACAAAAGAGAGAGAGAGAGAGAGAGAGAGAGAGAGAGAGAGGGAGAGAGAGAGAGAGAGAGAGAGAGAGAGAGAGAGAGAGAAACTTAACCATAACTATAGTCTCATTGATGTATGAGTGATTTTATTACAAATTTAGCATTCATTTCCAATTCTCCCTCACTTCTATCCAACTGTAACTATTAAAATAAAGTGTGCAATTTATTGACTTTTGTAAATCCCTATAGATGGAATACATTCATTCATTTAACATTGTGTTTAATACAGAACCAAGTGTTGGGAATACAACAACATCAGAACTACAGTTGTTTCTTGAATACTGTCGGTTTCCAGTACTGAGTTAGGACATGGGTTGTGATAGTGACATAGCCAGTGAACCACCCTGCCCTACTGGAGTTTTAAGTTTAGTGCAGTGTATCTTGATTTTATCAGTGAACACAAATCACTAGAGAGCTTTTATAGTAGAGCTCTAAAGAGATCACACCTGACTCCAATTAAAAAAAAAGTTACTGATTTGAAAGTAGATGTTGACTACAAAATAGAAGATTACAAATGATAAAATGCGACTGAAAAAATAAAGGATTTTTTTTACTCTCCTTCATTTTATTTTTAAATCACTGTGAGATACACAATTTCAAAGCTGTTCATGGATGAATTTCGGTCATGCAATGTTACAATGTTCCAACACCCATCCATCCACTTGTGTACATTCCCCACAACATTCCCAGTTTTTCTTCCACCCCTCCACTTCCCTTAACCTGTCTAAAGCAGTCACTCTCTATCTCCTCTCTGTGTGTCTCTGTCTCTCTCTCTCTCTCTCTCTCTCTCTCTGTCTCTGTCTCTCTCTCTCTCTCTCTCTCTCTCTCCCCACCCTCTTGGGTATCATGGTTTTCAATACAGATACTAAAGATTATCATATCTGTTCCTTTATCTATTTTCAGTATGCAGTTCTTATCTAGAGTGATCATTTTCAACTGTTTTTGTCACAGTAGTCCCTTCTCTATAGGCAAATGTCTTCTCCCCCCAGTATTTAATGCAGGCTTTCAACCATGTATCAATCCTTCTGGCCCTTGTTTCTACTGTCCTTGGGTATTAATATTATATAATTTTTTTATATCCCACAAATGAGCACAATCATTCTATGTCTGTCTCTCTCTCTCTCTACCTCATTTCACTCAGCACAATACTCTCCATGTCCATCCATATATAAATGAATTTCAGAAGTTCATTTTTCCTGCATTGTATTCCATTGTGTAGATGTACTATAGTTTCTTTAACTAGTCATCTGTTCTTGGGCACTTGGGTTGTTTTCAGATTCTGTCTATTGTGAACAGTGCTGCAATGAATATAGAAGTACAGATGGCATTTCTCATTTCTTCTAGTGTTTTGATCCCTGTCTAGAAGAGGCATTGCTGGGTAGTCTGGAAGCTCATTTTCTAGAGTTTCAGGAATACCCATTTGTTTTCCAGAATACCTATAATAGACCACTTGCTGTTCCTAACAACAATGAATGACAGTCCCTTTCTCCCCTCATCTATGCCAGCAGCAGTTATTCTTGTTTTTTTTTTTGATGTGAGCTAGTCTTCTGTGGTGTAAGATAGTATCTCATATCTCATTCTTGTTTTGATCTGCATCTCCCCGGTGATTAGCAATGTAGAGCATTTTATCACTTGCCTTTTGGTCATTTATTTTTCTTCTTTGAGAAGTTTCTGTTTATTTCTTCTCACCATTTTTTTTAAAAATTTCTATTAGTGAAACACCATGAGGTACAGTTGTAGACTTACAAATTTTTGTGCTTGGGTTTTAGTTATACAATGATCGAGTACCCATCCCTCCACCAGTGCCCATTCTCCACCACCACTTATCCCAGTATCCCTCCCACCCCCCCATCCCCCCAACCCACCCTCCCTCTGGCAGGGCATTCCCTTTTGTTCTCTCTCTCCTTTTGGATGCTGTGGTTTGCAAAAGAGGCATTGAGTGGCAATCATGTTCGGTCTATAGTCTAGTTTCAGCATGTATCTCCCATCCTGGGAGGATCCTCCCAACACCCTAAAAATAAAGGGTATTTTGAAGTGAAAAAAATTACACACAACCTAGATCCAGAGTTGAGCAGCAAGTTTTAAGTGATGACTTATCAGTTGGCTTAGGATATGAAGAAATTCTAAACAAAAGGAGTATGAAATTCAAAGGCATATAGGTGCATTTCTGATATGGTGCAATATTATTGGTATATTTTTTAGGATATCAGATGAAACTCACGATGGAAATAAAAAAGAAAAAAAAAGATTATCAGAGGAAGTTGATTAATAAGCAGAAGCCAAAAAAAGCAAACCCCAGATTCTCACGCAGAGGATTTGGGAGCTTATTTGTGGAACAATTGAAGCCCTGGTGGAAATTTCTTTCATTAAATTTCTTTTCTTTAGAGTCACTTATCTGACTCTAAAGATTTTCACCATCCCAAGCCTTGAAATGATGCTAAGAACTCTTAGCAATGTTTTTCCATGATATGGAGAAAGCTTCATAGTGCAAGAGAATTATTTTAGTCTCATGCACATGTTTTTGGTATAAATGGGAACAAAATATTCTAGAATAGTTTCTAAAGCATTTCCTCAGCTTGCTTAATAGATAGGGCAAGAAAGAGAATCATTCATTTTCCCAGGAAATGACAGGGATTTAAACCTCATACTGTCCTCTATAGACAGACTTCATGTAGCCTTAAATATGTTTTTGTTATTTAAAACCCCTTAGTTCCCTCCACTATTCATAAAATAGTGAAAACAGTTCTTACAAATATGGGAATATTGAAGTACAGTACCCACTTGTTTGACTCAATATTTTGATTTGATTTAAAAATCAATAATTTATTTTAACTAAATGACAGACATTTTAGTTCTATGTACAAAGAACTCAGAAATTCCGTCCCTACCTCCCACATCCCGTTTGGTCACAAGAGATAATGGCAGCATTGACAAGAACTATTTCCAGTTCCTGTCAAGGGTCATTTCAGAAAGAAAGCTGAAGCAAAAGCCTCACACTATTATTTTTATTTTAAAACATTTAAAAATAAATAACTAACTCTTGACCTCAAGGGTCTTCTTGTTTCTGCAAGTGAAAACCATAGGAGGAAATAGTTTTATGCTAGTGAGGCCCCAGATTGGGCAGATTAAAAGGGAACCAAAGACAACAGCTAAAAATGAACCCTCTGTAGTTACTAGTCAGACACTGTTTTTTCTCCATTTGGTTTGCTAGTAGTATTCTGGGGTTCATCACTCGAGATAAATATTCACTCAAAACAAATCTGAAGTTTCCTTTTGAGAAGAGATAACAAAATGCTATATCTCACAACATAAATACTAACAGCAGCTACCGTTTGATGTTGTATTTTGTACTTGGTACTGTAATGAGTATTTTATACAGTATTACATTGACAGGAAAAGACACAGTTGAAAAGTAGGCCAGGAAAAATTTGAATTCATTTTTATGTCACAAAACTGAGTGCTCACAAAGCATTACAAGTTTCTGTTTTCAGTCGGTCAACAGATTTTTTCATGCAAAATCATTATTGTTTTGTTGTGTTTATATGGCACGTACTTAATCTTAAAAAAGGAAACAAAAAATGAGAAACTGGGCCAGAGCAGTGGTCCAGAGAGTAGTTTGCTTGTCTTTCTTGCTCATGGCTGATCCGAGTAAAATCCCTGGCATCTCCCTGAGCCAGCTAGGAGTGATTCCTGAGTGCAGAGTCAGGAGCAATCCCTGAGCACCGCTGCAGCCCAAAAATGAGAAAAGAAGAAACAAGAGAGGAGGTGAGAGAAGAGAAGGGGAGGGGCCAGGAGAGGAGGGGAGGAGAGGAGAAGACGGGGAGGAAAAGGGAGGAGAGGAGAGGGGAGGAGAGAGGAGAAGAGAAATTAGCAACTCTGACTCATTGCATATACATTTATACCTTTCAGGTATGAGTCATGAAATTTTAAGTACTAACAATCATACAGCTCGAGTAAGGCTCCAGCAATTAATTAACTAGGAACCAGCTGGAGGTCACCTAATCTTGCAAAACAATTCAAAGTCATGTAGCTCTTTCCAGTACTGTAGCCAAGAAAAGGAAATGGAGGGTCATTAATAATGTTTTTGTTTTAGACCTGTTAGTCCAGAGGTAATTGTCTATGAAATATTTACTCTTTTCTTTCCTGGTCATGTCATTCCCATGGCTATTCTTGGTGTAGCTAGCAGATTACCATTTAAAACTATTTTCTGTCCCAACACTTGAGTAGGCTTCCAACCATGGACCAATCCCCCTGGCCCTTGTTTCTACTGTCTTTGGATATTAGTCTCATATTGTGTGTTGTTTCTTTTTATATCCCACAAATGAGTGCAATCATTCTATGTCCCTCTCCTTCTGACTCATTTCACTCAGCTGGGGGAGAAAGCAGTTGGGATAGAGAAGGGACCACTACGACAAAGATAGCTGGACATGATCACTATGGGTAAGAGTGGGTAAGAGCTGTATGCTAAAAGTAGGTATAGTCATGATAACCTCTCAATGTCTGTATTGCAAACACATAATGGCTAAAAAGAGAAGGTGGAGAGAGAGAGAGAAAGAGAGAGAGAGAGAGAGGTGCCTGCTATAGAGACAGGTTAGGGTGGGGGAGGGAAACTGGGGTCACCGGTGCTGGGAAATGTACACTGGTGGAGTGATGGGTGTCAGAATGTTGTCTAACTGGAACCTTATCATGAACAGCTTTATAACTATAAATATCATGGTAATTGAATCTTTTTAAAGAAAAAAAACTATTTTCTGTGCTCTGACTTCTGTTTTAGGCTCTTGTGCTAGTTCTAATAGAAACAAAAGGAACAAAACTGTTGGATTTCAATCAGTCTCTGACTTTTTAACCTTAATGGTAACTCTTGATTCAAGTCTTTATTTGAGATGTCACATTTTATAGAATCTAGGTACAGCCTGACCTCTGCCATACCAATTAAAATCCTGGCATCAATATTTATAACTTAAGCTCTACAGCTTTGAGGTTTATTTTTTACATATGGACATAATGCCTAATATGCAGAGTTGTTATAAACTCAGATAAAATGATGGAATTAAACATATAGGCCAAATACTCTGCATTTTCAAAATAATGGGTACAAAGGATCATATAAATGTTCTTGACTATGAGTTGAAAGAAGTTTTAATTAATATATTTCAAAATTAAATACTACTAGATGTATTTGGAAAAATGAATCTATTTAGACAGATCACTTAAATGATATTTATTTCTGCTTCACTTCTCAGTCCATTGTTAATAGATGGTAAGAAGCAAATATAAAGCTTTTATTTATTTAAATTTTTTTTTTCTTTTTGGGCCGCACCCAGCAGTGCTCAGAACTTCCTCCTGGCTCTGTACTCAGGGATCATGCGTGGCAGTGATGGGGCTCCAGGGACCCAATCCAGGTTGTCTGCTTGCAAAGCAAGTGCCCTACCCAATGTATCCAGACATAGTGTGAAACTTTTATAATAAAAATGAAAGTGTATTTTATGTAAAATGTTTCAGTGGTTATAAATTTCATAATTATAATTAAAAATTTATTCTTCTTATATTATTTCTCATTTATGTATAAAGTAATCCAATATCAATAATAAATTCACTGATAGAATCAGTGAATATCCATGAATATGACACTGGACTTGACTATGCAGTCAGATTGGGCAAGAGGCATCACAGAACAGTGGGCACAATCCATGCTCTGAGTTTGAACCTTAGCATCTTGCGGAAACTTTTTCTTATCCATATGCTAGAAACAATAATATTTACTATTAGTACTGTAGCACTATCCTCCCGTTGTTCATCGCTTTGCTCCAGCGGGCCCAGTAACGTCTCCATTTTGAGACTTGTTGTTACTGTGTTTGGCATATAGAATAGGTCATGGGTAGCTTGCCAGGCTTTGCCATACGGGTGAGATACTCTCAGTAGCTTGTCAAGCTCTCCGAGACGGGCGGAGGAACCCGGCTCGACCAGGCTGGCTGCATGCAAGGCAAATGCCCTACCACTGTGCTATCCCTCCAGCCCAATATTTACTATTATCAGTAATAAATACAATAATGGCAGGGGAGGTATAAACACAACTATTTTGTGTGCTTAGGGTCCACCTCCTATCTCTCTTTTCATATTCATAAAACTAGTAGTTACAATGTATATTAATTCAGTTGAAATAGAAAAGGAACTGACATTCAAGTTACTGAGTAACTTTCCATTCAGGTTTATAACAATTAGGAAAGTCAGTTAGCATAGCTACAGGTTTAGTTGTTTTGAAGTTCCCAATGCTCCCAAATAGCTGTCTGCACAAAATGTCTGATGTCAGAATTTGCATTTCCAAAGTGATTTTGAAATCTTGAGGTTCATATCTAGTTACATGATTAGCAGGATAAAAATAATAATAAAATTGAATAACAGATATACCTCAGTATTTTAACCCAACATACAAGACTCAAAATTTCAAAGATTAATTCGCTAATCCAGATCCGTTCTACTTTCTACAGAAAAAAAAAAGACAAGAGAACAAAGCAAATGATTTCATACCTTTATCAGACAGAAGATTTCATAATGACAAAGAGTAAAATAAACTGTTGAGAAATAGAAAGAAAACTACAAAAAAGAAAAAGGAGAGAGAAAGAAGAGGAAAAGAAAGAAAATCTGGCTTATGTATTCTTGTATATATCTCATCTCCCTCATGGGTCGTTTAGCAGATATCTTGAATTTCCAAGAGTTTTATCTTCTTTGCTTTTGTTTGGGGGGCCACACCTGACCATGCTCAGGGCTTGCTCTGAACGTACTCAGACCGTCTGTCGGATGCCAGGGCTTTAACCCGGGTTGGTCACTTACAATGTAAGCACAGAACCTTGCCCACTGTACTGTCTCTCTGCTCCAACCCCCAGGAGTTTCAAAGGATGGTTTTCTTAGACTGTCAACTACTTCTGCTTATTGTTTTTCTGTTCAAGTATACTAATATACTTTGCTGGTAACAAAGAGCCCCTTACCCTTCCATTTCCTCTATCTTCCTGGTGGAATTTTCACAGCTGTGGTAGGCAGATGAAGTCCATTTCATGTGACTCCACCACCAAACTGATGATGTTGACCCATTGCTGCTTCATATTATGATAGCAAATACTGGCAATGGAAATCTTGAGATCATACATCAAACATTACAAGGTAAAAACATTACAAAGTTAAAAACATTACAAGGTACAAACTTCATGTGTCTTCATTAGAAGTCATTCTGCTTAATTCATATTTTCCATTAGGACCTTTTTCGAGTCCCAGTTTCACTAGGAGGTGAAAATGTTATAGAAGAGGTCAAAATGTTATGCCTACTCTTATTTTTAGAAAGATACTTTTACTTGAAAAAGAAGTTTTTTCTCTTTTACAACTAAAACAGAATTTATATTATGAGACATATTAAGAGCTTCCCCTGAAGAAGATTGAATTTTGAAAATTGAATCTGTGTCACAGATTGCAAAACAAAAATAACTCACTACATATTGAAGCCACTTAAAAGAAAACTAAAAGTATAATTAAATAGCTCAGAAAGTTATTTTAAAAAATCTGTTTATTCAGTAACAGAAATTTGCCCCAGGCTGCAAGTCATTATTATTCCAAACAGCAAGTACTTAAAGATTAAGTCTTCCTTTCTGTGATGGATGTCATCTTCTAAGAGCAGTTGAAAATATGCACTGAAAATAATTCAGTTGGAAGAGTTTGTACCAACAACATCACCATCCCTTAAAACAATCAAAATTATTACTGAAATGTATAAATAAAACTCTCCAGATTCTTTCAGAATTTTAAACATTGGAATATTTTATTTAAACACAAGTCAGAAATTTTTGAGCTTTTTAAACTGTGTTAGTTTTCTTTTGCTGCACTAGAAACAACCCTTACTTCATTACTTTGCAGGTCAGTGAGTCGTACTACAATCAGCTGGGTAGTTGAGGTCACAAACAGGTTCACACATGAATCTTCTTCCAGTCCCTCGGGTTAGTTTATACTAGCAAAATAATGACCTATCAAATATATCCATATCCTATTTCATTTAACCTGTGACTACTACCTTATATAGCAAGAAAGTTAAGATTCCAGGTGGAATTAAGGTTTTTCAATGGATTTTTTTTTTGGAAAGGGAGGGACAGGGCTTATGTAGCTCAAACAGACTAAGCACATGCAGAAGGCCTGGTCCCTCAAGCACTGTTGACAAGCACCTGAGAGCACAGAATCAGGAGCAATCTCCAAGCACTGCCAAGTGTGGGCCACAAGAAGCACTGTAGCACTGTAGCACTGTCCTCTCCCGTTGCTCATCGATTTGCTCGAACCGGCACCAATAACGTCTCCATTGTGAGACTTGTTATTATTGTTTTTGGCATATAGAATACACCACGATGAGCTTGCCAGGCTCTGCTGTGTGGGTGGAATACTCTCGGTAGCTTGCTGGGCTCTTGGAGAGAGACGGAGGAAGTGAACCCAGGCCAGCCACGTGCAAGGCAAACTCCCTACCCACTGTGCTATTGCTCCAGCCCGGGGCCACAAGAAACAAATAAATATTTTTCTAGATTACTTGGGTGGACCCAATTTAAATGAAAGCATCCTTAAAAATGTATGAGGGGGGTGGAGCAATGAGTGGGTAAGGCACTTGCCTTGTATGTGACTGACCCAGGTTGATTCACAGAATCCCAAATGGTTCCCAAAGTACTGCCAGGAGTGACCCCTAAGTGAAGAACCAGGAGCAAGCCCTGAGTAGCACTGGGTGTGACATCCCCCCACTACAATCCCCCAACAGACATAAAAACAAAAACCAAACAAAAAAAAGTATAAGGACTCAGAAGATGAGCAAAATAAAATGATGTGAGGTGAGAAAACTGTGTTTATTCCACTGGTTTTGGAAGTAGAAGGGACCATAAAGTGAAGCATGCAGGCCACCTTTAACAGCTGAAAAGGTAAGAAAGGAGTTCTTCCCTAGAGCTTCCAGAACACAAATCTGGAAATACCTGCATTTATTTAGCCCTGTGAACCTCATCAAACTTCTGTATCTACAAGACTTTAATTAACTTGTTTTAAGCTCCCACTAGTAATATGTTGCAGTAGGCGCAGAAAGGAACATCTGATCTCATCCTTGGCCGTTTGTATCAGGGTCTGTTCACTTAAAAGGTGAACAGGTTTCAGGAACCCTGTAGGTAGTTGCTAGGCCTGTCGCTATAGAAGCCCAAAACTGAAACATTATCAAGTCTGCTACTTTCTATTGGCTAATACAAGCCACCAAGCCTCCCCAGACTTAAGGAGAAGGAAAACAGCCTTACCTCCTACTGACAGCGGCTGCTGCATTGCTCAAGGTTTGTTTAGACAGTTTGTTTAGACTGTTTAGACAGTTTGCTAAACAATCTACCCCAAACACTACAAAATCCACAGTCTACTGTTTAAAATGGTAGAATTGATTTGGAATTGATTTAAAATTTACATAATGGTGGGCTGGAGAGATCATACAGCAGGTAGAGTGCTTGTCTTGCAAATGGGCTGACCCAGATTCAATCTACAGAAGCCCAATATGGTCCTCTGAGCCTTGCTAGTAGTAATCCCTGAGCACAGAGCCAGGACTAAACCTTGAGCACTACCAGATGAGCCCCTACCTCCCCATACGCCAACACACAATAGTGCATAATTGCAGTACTTTTGTGTGCAGGGGGAGAGGTTGCGGCGGGGGGGCGGGGGTAGAGATACACCAAAGAAGTACTCAATTGCTCTGACTTACTTCTAGCAACACTCTGCCCAATTTTACAATCCCAACGGGCAGTAATCAGACACAGAGATGTGGCACTGTTAGAGGCTCAATGTTCAGCACCACCTGGGAGGTATTTTGTGGGCTTTAGTGGAAAAACTAAAAATAGCCTGTTGTATACTTTGAAGTGAATTTCACTTCTGAATTATAATATCAATTTTTCTAATGGCTATGGAGATAGGCAGGATCAAGGGACATCTGTCTTTCCAGACTCATACTTCAAAATCGGGCCTGGAATGATAGCATGGCAGGTAGGGCATTTGCCTTGCACGCGGCCCACCCGGGTTCAATTCCCAGCATTTCATATGGTCCCCTGAGCACCACCAGGAGTAGTTCCTGAGTACAGAACCAAGATTAACCCCTATACATTGCCAGGTGTGACCCAAAAAAGCAAACTTCAAAAGCATAGGCTGCCCCACCAATATTGCCAGGTGTGACTTTAGGGACCCTCTAAGTGCTGTCCGGGTGGTTGTGGTGGAGCCCAGAATCAAAGAACCGAAGCAGCCCTGCACACTTTGGGCCTTCACATTGAATTGTGCAGCCCATTTGCAGAGTATCACGAGGGGTGGCTCCAGACCCTCTGAACACTGCTTGGGAGAATCCCCAACAAAATAATTAAATTACTCAGGGTGTCAGAATGGCTTATTAGCAATATAATGTAGCTTAACCATTTTAGTAACCCCATTTAAAGAATGAAAATAAACAGATGAAATACATTTTAATACCATTCAATCTAATATATTAATATCATTTATCATGTAACCAATATAAAAATGGATATCAGTATTTATATTTATAGAAAGTCTTCAAGGTTTAGTGTATATTTTGCACTTCTCGGCACACTCCAATTTATATTAGCCTCTTTTCAAATGTTCAGCTGCATATGTCCAGTGGTTATCAGATAGACAAGGCATATTTAAAGGATTGGAAGAAAGTTTCAGGCAAAATCATAAGGTGCCAGAAGTTTTCGTTTTTTTCTTTTTTCTCTCACTTTGCTCAATTAAGACACCTTCCTGCTTCTCTTTCAGGACCTGTATGATTTTTCTGTCTCTGTTCTGGCTTTTGCTCAGAAAAAACAATGGACCATAAATCTTGCCAAAGCATTGTGATTCAAACAGTTCTTGATCTGAAACTTGAAATGCCTTTTATTAGATCTTGTAACAGAACAAATGCTAAGCTTCAGAACCCTGTTTACAGCTATCATACAACTTTTCACACACTTCTATGAAGGTCACATAAATTGACATATGTAATGATATTTGCAAATTGATTGCAATAGTTCAGGATTGTAAAAAAAGAGGGGTCAAAAAAAACCTATTAGTTTGACATCATATCTGCCAGAAGAAGAAGACAGAAATTCCTAAAATTTCAAAAGTAGATTTCTTTCAGAATTTCAGTCACTGATCTTAGATTATAATGAATATTCCTGAAAAATGAGAAATATAAACAGATGGTGCAGGTAAAGTATGTTAGAGAGGAAGACATCCTGCGAGGCTTCTCATAGTTCCAGATTCTTCTTTCTATTTAATATCAGGAAAGAAAAAATGTTAAAAATTTTTTTCAATGTTTATTCAACAAAAATATAAGATAATTTTCAGTTACTTTCATAATACCTACTTTAAAATTTAGATAACTTTTCAGTACCTGTATTAGAAACAATAGTGCCCCAAAAGAAAGAGACAGACAGAGGGAGAGAGAGACACACACATACATAGAGAGAAACAGAGACAGAGAGAGGAGAGACGTGCCTGTGACAGAGGCAGGGATGGGCTGGGAACATTGGTGGTGGGAAATATACATTGGTAAAGCTACTGGTGATGAACTTTATATGAATGAAACCCACTCATGAAAAACTTTGCAACTTTGTATCTCATAGTGATTCAATTTTTTAAAAATTAGAACGTAAAATAAACTCTAAAGATTTTAGATTTCTTCTTTTGGCTGGAGTGATAGCACAGCAGTAAGGCGTTTGCCTTGTGCGCAGCCAGCCCGGCCGAGTCGAGTTCGATTCCTCCACCCTTCTCAGAGAGCCTGGCAAGCTACCAAGAGTATCTCGCCTGCACGGCAAAGCCTGGCAAGCTACCCGTGACATATTCAATATGCCAAACACAGTAACAGCAAGTCTCAAAATGGAGACGTTACTGGACCCGCTAGAGCAAATTGATGAACAACGGGAGGACAGTGACAGTGACAGTGACTTTGGGGGAGAATGAGATTGGGACACACTGAAAGTCAGTTTAGTCTTGCCTCTGTGCTCAGGGATCATAACACTTGGGTGGATCAAATGCAGTGCTGCAAAGCAAACTTGGGTCATGCATGCAAAGCAAGCACCTAAACCCTTGTACTAGCTATGTGGCCTCATTGTTTTATGTGTTTAACCAAGACGCATACTGAGTTTCCAACACTGGTTGTAGTAAAATCTGACTAAATACAGCAATAAAAATCAGAACAAAAAAGATAAATTCATCGATGATTTACGGTTGTTTAAATCTCAATGTTCTCTATGGGGTAGACACATTTTAAATTCTCTTATATATCAGTATAGTTCATACCTTTTTAGTGAATAATTTTCCTTTCAAAATGAACAAGAAAGATACAATTATGAGTTTCCAGAAGAAGAATACAATGTTGGCAAATTCAATAAAATATTTGCTTTGTGATTCAGGAGGTGAGTCCTTTGATATTTCCAAGACAATTGGAAATTGCAATTGTAAAAAGAATCTTTTGGCCTTCAGCACACGTAACTGCAGACCAGGTAAGTATATAACAGAGATGAGTGGGGAAAATTTATTAAGTTATCTCATGGCCTAACTGGTTACCTGGTCAGACATTAGAATATATTTGCATGTTTTCTTATGTATATTAGTTCTATATGGTAAAAATTAATGAAGAATTTGGATTCACAGTTCAAGAGACTTTAAAAATGTTTACAATATTTTATCTAAGTATATTTCAATAATTTATTCCAACTAATATTTTTATGATGAGTGCAAAAATTCTACTAGACTTATTTGCTCTAGCGGGCCCAGTAACGTCTCCATTGGAGACTTTGTTGTTACTGTGTCTGGCATATCGAATACTCTCGGTAGCTTGCTGGGCTCCCACTAGACTTATTTATTGTGGTTATATTAGTAACAACAAAAAATGGTACAAAAATCTACATTGTAGTGATTTTCATAATCAATAATCTATTAAATCATAATCTGTTAAATAATCAATTAAAATATAATTTACAATCATCTTTAACCAGAAAAATGCTGATGTTTCTTTAACCACATGTTGATGAGTGAAATTAGGACCAAATAGCTCTAGTCAGTAGATTTTCTGTAATAATTACAGAAAGTGTATCTATACTATTGGAAATGGTAAACACTAGTCACAAATATCAAATACAATAAGGTAGGACCCTTTTCTTTCCCCTCACTCAGTTTCCAAACAATCCCTCTGAAACTATTTTCCCTTTTTTTCTTAATAATATGCTCCCAGTTGATTACTGAACAAATAGGTCTATTACAAGCACAATAAATCCTATTATGCAACTTATTTTATACATATTTGACATATCGGAAATTTTAACAAAAAAGTTAACTAGAACCAAAGCAATACCATAACCTAATTCATAAAACTAATAGTAGACAAATCAATTTATATCTTATATATAGTAATAGAACTTCCATATTCTCATTTTAAAACATTAGTTCTTGATCTCTGGACAAGTTACAAGATGTATTCAATGAGGACACTAACATTCTAGTTTATGACCAACATAACAGAATTAGTTGCAGACTTTATTACTTTTATAGATTTCTTATGAATTACTAGGTATTTTCAACATATAGAATCATACCATCTGTTAACAGAGATGCCTTTACATCTTTTTTTCCAGTCTTGAACATTTTATTTCTTTTATTGTCCAGTTAATCTGACTAAAACACAGTATTTAACACTGTGGCAACAATGGAAATATTTCTGTTGTTTCTGATTTTACTGGGAAAGTTTTCAGTCTTTGAACATTGAGTTTTATGTTACTTGTGTAGTTTTGTTGCTATTGTCATTGTTGTTGTTTAAATACCCTTTGTTGCTTCATAAAAATTCTTTAATATTTTATTTTTCTGGGAACGTCTTTAATAATATGGTGTTGGGCTTTGTCAAGGTGAACTGCTTCAAGGACAACAACACGCTGTAAACAGCACCTAGGATTGAGCTTTGCACAGTCAACAATTTAATTAGTGTTTGCTGAGTTGAACCAATGTGAAAACAGCAAATACCAAAAACCTGAAATCACATGGTAAAAGACATTCTTTGAATAAATTATCCTCAGTTTCCCTCGGAAACATTATTTTCTCCCTGCACAAGCATATAAGTCGTATTATAGTGACTTATCTATCACTTTATATTTTAAACTATAGAAAAAAGCGTTAAGTCTGACGCTTAATGAGTGAATATAGTTGACTAAGAACTCTTATGAATTTAAAAATTTCAGCAAAAAGCGGTAATGGGGGAAAACAAAGCCCCAGCCTGAGTCTTGTGCAGGATAAATACAGCCTCAAATTCTATGCCAATAGACAAGGTTCCTCGACAGCTTGATGTCATATTTGAGTATTTGAGAGTTTCCCCTAATTAGAACATATTACATATATTTTTAAAGTCTATCAACATCAGAGAAGTATTTTGCAGAAGGGGCTCTGTGGCTTCCACAAAAAGTCTATATTTTTCTCCTGGGTACATCTGTGGCATTTCTTGCTAGGTGTGATGGCCCAGCTATGTTATTTTCCTTTCAGGCATCCTAATTGGACCTTGCTGATGAAAAAAAATCCACAAGGAACATGCAGTACAAAATAATATTTGTCACTGATGTGGTAGAAATAGAAAATTACACAAACAATTTGGGAATTATAGGTTCATCACCACTGGGGTGAAAAGTTATAGACCATTTCTCACCTTCAATTATCCATTGGTTCCCTGTTGTGTCAGAGCCAAATTCTTGGTTTCTTTGCATGCTTCTCTAACTTCTACTGAGTAAGTTCTAACACTGAAAACTGCCAGCTAGGAGTGACACTGGCCAGGTTCTCGGTGAATAACTTCGAGGGCAATAATATATGTTTACATGTAACTCATAATTAATCTCTAAACTTCCTTTTGGGAAAAAAACACATTTTGGGGTGTATTTGACTGTCTGGGGGGGCAAGAAATGACAGGATGGGAAGAGAGGAGAAGCAAGTAAGGGGGATGATTGAAAACATTTGACTTGGCTTGAAATAAAAGTACATATTTCACACATATTTTTAACCAACCCCAAAAGACAGCCTGACTTCGAACATGCTGAACAGGAAGCCATTTATGTTGGAATGCTAGCTGAGCCCATCCAAAACACACACTCTCCTAATACCCCTGGGCTATCTAAAAAGGATTGGGGTGAAAATATTTGATTTATATGTGCAATCCTGCTTCCTGTTTTATTTTTTCCAACTTTGCCAACTCTGTTTTTCAAACTTAGTGAAAACTGATAGGAAACCAATTCATTTTGTTCCCATTCCTTATTGACCCAGCTGTATATTCTCTCTCAATTTATAGCCCATACCTGGCTTGAAGACCAAAGAAAAAGAGAAAGGTAAAGACGGATGTTAAAATCCCCTGATTAGTGTGGCTGCAAAGGAATTTGAACTGGGAAAGCCTGCGATGGTATCAATATCAAGTACAGGAGGGTGTGGAACATGGGTTTGCATTGGCTTTGAGAATGTGTGCATTTAGTAGTATGCATTCAATAGAGTGAAAAGGAAGATATATAACAAAAAAAGAGGAAAAGAAAGTGTTCTGAGTATGAGATGAATGACAGAAGACACCTGCATCCTATTAAATTTCAAAGAAACAATCCTGGTTATCAAGAGGAATTTTTTAATATTTTGAAGAAGAAAATAGAAATGCCAAAGTGATTAAGAATTATAATTTAAGCAAAAGACTTTTCAAAGCTTTAACTATATTTTAACGGCTTCATATTTGGTTTAATATTGAGTTTATGTTCTTTTAGAATAAAATGAATTCCAGATGGTGTGTTTTACATCGTATACCTGTTACCCTTATTATTATATTTTGATTTCTTGAGAATGCTGAGTCAATGTGCAATAAAACATTTGAAAGAAAACCTGCTGAAACCAAATGGAAACCCAGCTTGAAGTTCAGATTTCAAAATTTTTGAACTCAATCTAATTTTCCCAGAAAGCTAACCACACTCTATGGAAATCCTGTCATTGAAATAATTTTATAATTGAGCAGTTTGTTTTAAATACTTCAAAAAATATGGGGAAACCTGTAAATACTTGAACTCAAATAAGTATTTCCAACATTGCCTGTTTAAGTTATGCTTCAATTTTTAGTTCATAACAAAATAATGCTCCACATAGAACACTGTTCTGGGAAATTCTACCTGTCACCATGGGCTTCACTGTACCTAATATCCAGGTAGCTGGTTTGCCTTCATGGTTGTCTAAAGTTGAAGGCAGCAAACTAGTTCTCATTTTTGTGAATGTGTTCAACTAGATAGAAATAGTTTCTCATTTTTTTTGTCAAATCAGTTTTCAAGATTATAAATATATGTAATAATATCAACTTTTACTTTTAAATTTCAAGAGAAATTCAGCCTTCATACGAACATACAAATGTTTGTGACCACAGAGTCATACTACATTCGACATTGCACAACTCTATTTCAGATAACACAACTAATTATGTTCTTATAACTTATTTGCCCCATAACTCTAGGGCAGTCATGTGAGAGATTAGAAATTTCCAATATATTTTCAAGACAAACTTATATGGATTGCCAATGTTGCTCCACCTCTAGTTGTTTCAACCATCTACAATAATTATTACAACTGTTCTTACAGAATTCTGAGAGCAGTTTTCACATAAATTTATAACTCATAGAATTCTGGATTATTGCATTATCAGTATTTGTCACCTTTCAATGCTGCCATCAGTGGTGTGCCATTCAAACATATTTTGAGCTATCAGGAAGAGGTTAACCATTGCATTTATAGCGATTTCTATGGTGTAACATTTCCCATCATTTCAGAATACCAATTTGATGATGTCACTGCACACAGATATAACCTGGTCCCAGAACATAATTCATGACACACACCCTTACTCCAATCAATAGAATGTCTCAGAAGGAGGATTGAGGAGATAGCTGATAAAGTAGCGCACATGCTTACTGTTCATGAGACCCTGACTTCAATCCCTGGCACTAAACACACATGAAGACAGATAGACAGACAAACAAACACACACACTATATCAGAAGGAGCATCCTTCTCTTTTAAGTGTACATGATTTTCAAACAACTTTATGCTCTCCATTTGATGACTGGCAAGTCAAGAATAATAAAGGCCGAGATACTGATATCAGGAGTAACCCTTGAGCATTTCCGGGTGTGGGGGGTTAGGGGGAAGGGAGGGCTACACTCTGCTCTACCTTGAAAAGTTCCGGACCTTTTCTGTTCCAATTTTTCCCCTCGCTGAATCTCCTCCTGTTTCTTAACTCTAGCGTCCAATTAGTACTTTGTTAGTACTGATCAGATAGTGTTCTGGTTGATGTGTGTCCCAATTTCTTTCTTCTGATCTCTTATCTTCGGAGTTTAAAAAATCTTACTCCAAATCCCTTAACACCGAGTAAAGCTATCTTGCCCAGTTAATGATGCAAACTATACTTAGCTCAGGAATTCACTTCTGAAAAAGTTTCCTGAACCCTATCCTGAGCAACTATGTACATAGGATGCTCTCTAGTCTTAAAGGTTGGTGCTTCCCTCTGAAGGGCAACTCTGATCTCTTCAATTTAGATCTTTATGGTATATAGCACCTTGGCATGAGGGAGGATCTAAAGATAGGCCAGTCTCCATTATTTCCTCCTGAGAAGTTAGTCCATTCAACCTCCTGTCCATCTCCATATATTTTTTTTTTGCTTTTTTGGTTCACACCCAGCGATGCTTTGGGGTTACTCCTGGATCTGCACTCAGGAATTACTACTGGCAATGCTCAGGGGACCATATGGGATGCTGGGAATTGAACCTGGGTCAGCCGCATGCAAGGCAAATGCCCTACCCGCTGTACTATCACTCCAGCCCCCCATTTCCAATTTGATGTGGCCTTCCTGGAATCCATTCCTGATAGACATTGAGTAGCGCAATGTTCACTTTCAATCAAATATAATTTCCACTATCTTTTCAATATAAGGAAAACTTTACTGTCACAAAATTATTCAAATATCACCATATAGAACTATAAACTTTGTGATTTCTAAATTGAGTTAAAAAATCATGACTGAGCTAGAGAGATAGTATATGCATCAAGTCTCTGACTTGCATCCAGTCAATCCTAGTTCAAATCCCCAACACTACATATAGTCATCTGAAAATGTCTAGGTATTACACCTGAGCACAGAGCCAGGAATGGCCTCCTGAATAGTGTTGGGTATAATTCTGAAAACAACAAAAATAGAAATAAAATGAAACCAAAATCTGCAAAAGGAGCGATATCACAGCAGTAGGGCATTTGCCTTGCACGCAGCCAGCCCAGCTGAGCCGGGTTCAATTCCTCTACCCCTCTCAGAGAGCCCAGCAAGCTACAGAGAATAACTCACCTGCACGGCAAAGTCTGGCAAGCTACCTGTGATGTATTCAATATGTCAAACACAGTAACAACAAGTCTCAAAATGGAGACGTTACTGGGCCCGTTCGAGCAAATCGATGAACAATGGGAGGACAGTGACAGTGACAGTAACTACAAAAATACATAATCTAATCTTTTCTGGTGTATAATAGCCCCTTTGAGGAGGGCGGGTTGAGTTCCCCTCTCTGCCCTGAGCAGAGCTCCGGCAGCTGAAGCCCTCTGGGACCCAGCCACAACCATGCTGAGACCACTCTCCACATGCTTGAATGAGCCTCACACATGAAGAAACTGGCAGAGGAACCCAGGTGTGTGGGACGCTGAGATCTCCAAGCCTGCTCGGTTTGGGACTGGGCCTCCTCCACCCAGATCCCCCATCTTCCAGTAGCTAGACAGTTACACTCACCAACTGCCATGTAACGTGTGACCCCATCAACGACCAGGATCCAGCGACTATAAAACCAAGCTCCCAGAAGCACATGGCCACATTTGCGGCCTCCGGACCTCTTATTCTCTAGTTCTCACTCTCAGAGAACCCAGGAGCCTGCTGGGAGTATTCTGCCCGCATATATGCCTGACTTGGAACACCTGTAAAGGTGATTAGAGTCTTCCCTGAAAGCCTCCATCCCTCTCGGAGAGCCTGACAAGCTACCGAGAGTATCCCGCCCGCATGGCAGAGCCTGGCAAAGCTACTTGTGGCATACTCAATATGCCAAAAACAGTAACAATTATGGTCCTCGTTCTCCTGACCCAAATATGTCATCGGGCTACACTAGCACATGACAGGGACGAATGGAGACATTACTGGCGCCCTCTTGAGCAACTCGATGAACAATGGGGTGATAGTGATAGTGATAATAGCCCTTCATTTTCCTAATAAAATTTCTCATATATGACTGATAATTAAGTCATAATCATATAACTGATTCTTAGCATGGGACCTACACATAATAGTATGGAATAATCACTGTTATGATTATTATTGTTGATGACCTTTTTGCAAATATAGTACATCTTAACCAAACTAGTATCTGTGTGTCTCCAACATTTACCTTTATAACCTACACAGCAGGAGTGACTACTTTTACACTCTTAAACTGGAATCTAATCAGATCATAAAACACAAATATTTGTTTAAACTCTCTAATGGTTTCCTACCAAACTAAGAGTAAGTACCAATATCTCAGTCAAGTCTACACAAGCCTTTATGTTCTGACCCCTGCCTAACATTCATGATACCTTTCTGATCTTCAAATCAAATTAGTAGGCTTCACAGGATTATTGCCTTTGCTATCTACTCTGCTCAAATTCTTCTGCTTTATCTGTACTTGGCTGATTCTTCTTAGTCATCATAGCTTGAGTTATGTATCTCTACTTCAAGTTGTTAAGTTATTACCATTGGAGTTCAGATGAAATATAGACCCAGATAATCTATACGTAGTCATCACTAACTTGTATTTTTAATAGAAAGAATATGCTATTTTCATTTATTTGATGCTATTTTCTCTTCTACTTACTATTTTCATTGTTTTAGTGATTGGTCTAATATAATCTTATTCCAAAACTCTGTCTAAGGTTGTTGCTTGTGGAGAGAAATGAGAAAACTGCATCTTCCCTAAAGTTCCAGACGACTTCTGTCACTTAAAAATCAGGTTATTGCTATTAAATTTTTCCATAAGAACATTTATATGGACTTCTTGGTAGGGTCTCAACCTCAAAATATAATAAACATTCTATGAAACATATATTTCAGCATTGTATCAACAGGTAAATTTCTGTCTGCCTCTGATGTTTACATATAGCAGTTCTAGAGAAGCAAAAAAGTAATCTTAGGGCATCTTTGTGCTTTTATTTTTACTCACTTTTAGTGTAACTATTGTGTATCTATCTGTGAATCATAAATTCATTTATAAAGTTAAAAATAAATTTAAATCATTTTTTCTTTTGGGGTCACACCTGGCAATGCTCAGGGGTCATTTCTGGCTCTGCACTCAGGAATTACCCTTGGCGGTGCTCAGGGGACCATATGAGATACTGGGAATCAAACGCCGGTCAGCCGCGTGCAAGGCAAACAACCTACCCACTGTACTATAGCTCCAGTCCCCCAAAATAAATTTAAATTTATTTTTTAAAAAACTCTACTTCAGAGAGGCCTTTCCCTAACCACCCAATTGAAACAGCATCCAGTCCCTCTACCCTAGTACCTAACTTAATCCTTGACATAGCAATTTAGTCCCTAGATTCTGTTTCTATTTTTATTGAATCATTCATTTTCTGCTTTTGAAATCCCTGTCTAACTTGTTAGCCATTATTTTAATTTTTAAGCCATTATATGCTTATGGAAGGTGATTTATAATATATCTTCTTTGTTCTTTTTACAATTTGTATTACGGTGGTTCTTACAACCCATTCTAGGACTATTCTATTTATGTACTACTTGATATAAAGCCTCCTCTTTAATGTAACCAGACAGAGTCTTCACTATCCACTTGAAATTGAACAGTGAATGTTTTTCAAACTTTCCCAGTTAGTTTCAATGGAAACTTCTCCCACAGTGGTGAGTTCCACAGTGGCATATGATCTGTCTTCTTCCAGCTTATATTAGCATCATCAGGAATCACTGATAATGTGCCTCACATTGTAACTGAAACTTATAAAACTGAGAGTCAATAAATTCAGCATCTTAAATATTCACAGCAAACTAGACTGATTCATCCCTAATTACTGCAGTTAAAAAAAATGAGTACAATAATTGAAAGTTGCTTTACAGAAACAGTCTTCTGAGTCATGGTGGAAAGTCTCAGACACCTCAGCTTAGCTGATTTGGGGCTGAAGTTATATATGCTCTTGTACAAACTGCTTAAGCATTTTAAACATATGTGTTTGTTGAAAGTATCTTCACATAGGAGGCAGATCCTTTTCCCTCTGTTTCTATATAATTACCAAATAAAACAAATGTTAAGAACAAAGAATATAATTCATAAAATACATTTCACAATAAATATAAATTAGCCAACTGAAGATTGACTGCTGGAGACATACTGGCTGAGAATTCAGCAACTGTGAATGCCAAAGAGTGACAATAGAGACTGAGAATTTGGCAAAAGATACTAATCCAATATGGATAACAAAGGAATAGAGAAATAGAATAAAAACTAAAGTAAAAAAAGAAAGATAGACCATGAGGAGATGAATACATGGGTTGTATCTGAATCTCACCAAACATGCAACCACCTATAACTTTTCTCGTGTTTCCTGTAGTTCTTTAAATAAATGTAATAACTAATCTGGTAAAATAAACTTTAGACACTAGTTAGAGCCTTCAAAAACCATAAGGAAAGACTTACTCAAAAAATGTAGTTTTTTCTATTGCTGGCTATTTGAAAAACACACAGTATTAAATGTTTAATTTGAGTCACAATCAATATATATTCCTAGCTGAGCATTTGAGTTTTTTAATTTTTAAATAATGTAACTTGAAGGAAAAATTATATAGAGATTTGTGATTTTGTAATACTAAGCAAAAAATATGGTGAACAAATACAAAGAAAATAAATGGATCAAAAATCTTCAATGGACCAGAGCAACAGTACAGCAGTAAGGGTGTTTACCTTGCACGTTGCATGGCCCTCCTGGGTTAGATCTTTGGCATCCCATTTGGGCCCCCTGAGAATGGCCAGAAGTAATTCCTGAGTCAGGAGTAACCCCTGAGCAACACTGGGTGTGACCCAAAAGAAAAAAAAAGGGCATCCTAAATAAATAAAAATTGTAAAATAAGAACTTGAGAAAAAGAGTTGCCAAAATGACAAGTCACAAATCAAATAAACCAAGAATTTCTATAAAGAAATAGGGGGAAATTAATAAATATCTTAGAGAGGTAAAGTAGCTAAGGAGAAATATTTTTGATAACCTATTGTAAATTAGTAATAACAAATAAAAACTAACATTAAAACTCATATTAGTAATAATTATTCTAAGTAAAATTCTCATTAATTCTTAAGTTTGGTCAACAGTTATGCTCATAAACTGAAGCTAAGAAAGTACGGGATTTTTAATCTTCCTAGAAAGTAATTTAGTCTTATATTCTATCAATATAATGCTGCAATTTCTCTTTTAGGGAATTGCCCTGAGTAAATAATCAGAAAAAAACTCAGATATAAAAATGTTCATCATGGTTTAATTTTTAATTGGCAATAGAAAGTGTTACGTTAACCATGCACTAATAATAATAAAAGCTTGTGTTATCTTTGGAAAGTTTTAATTACCTTATTTTAAAATAACAAATTATTAATAATTACTTGGGCTGGAGCGATAGCACAGTGGTAGGGCATTTGCCTTGTGTGCAACCAGCCCGGCTGAACCGGTTCGATTCCTCTGCCCCTCTTGGTGAGCCCAGCAAGCTATAGAGAATAACTTGCCCGCAAGGCAAAGCCTTGCAACCTACCCGTGACATATTCTGTATGCCAAACACAGTAACAACAAGTCTCACAATGGAGACATTACTGGGCCCGCTGGAGCAAATCGATGAACAACAGAAGGGCAGTGCTATTAATGACTTACTATTCTAATTAAGTAACACATATTTCGTTGTAGAAGCTGTTCAAATGTTTTTTTTTTCCTGAAAACCCATGGATCCTTATAATAACCTTATGAATTCTATGCTATTATTATTTTTTTTTATCTCATTTTAGAGGTTAGAAAAGTGATATGTAGAGAGGTTAAGTCATTAGCCTAAAGGCACCCAGTTGGCAAGCTTTAGGACTGGGATTCAAACCCAGGCAGACTGACTCCAGAATCCAAGGTCTAACTCCTACGCACATTACCTCACATGTCTGCCCATAATACAGAACTGAGATAGCCATTAAAATGTTTTAAGCACTATTTAATGATGTGCTTACATTATAATTAGAGGAAAAATCATTATGCAAAAAAATACACTTGTGGCATTCTCCCAATTTTACAACAAACAAAATGCATGTGAATTAAAAAATTAAGAAATACAAGCAAAGGTCAAAGCAATTAGCCCTCCGTGGTAAGGAAATTGGAAGAAATTTTCAATATTTTTCTCACTTTTGTTTGTTTATAACATTAAAAAAAGTTATTTCTATAATCAGAGAAATAAAAGCAAGTCATTCTAAAAGGATAAAAAAATAAATAAAAAGAATAAATAAAAAGAATAAATACTGGTACATAACTAAAAATTATCTACATCCTCTTGCCTTGTTTGCCTTTGTAATTATATTCTCAGGTTACTACTAGATGGCTTTACTTCCACTTGCAGGACTATCAGAGCAGCAGTTATCCATTGGATGCTGTCACAGTTATAGGGTCATTTATGTGACTATCTGAAGCACATTCTTTACAGTCACAATTAAGACATCCATCACTCAAGTACCCTACTGTTTTTACTAAAACAAACAAAAAAAAAACCGCTCCAGACTTTGAGTTTCCAAATCTACTGAGAGATAGACTAATGAGAAGCAAATGAGTCTCATTTCTTGTTCTTTCTTTCTTTTCCTTTTTTCCTTTTGGCAAGGACATTGAAACTGACTTCCAATAGTTACTTCTGTGCTTCTTTCAACCACAACCCATTGTCATGATAAAATATCAACATAAAAAAGCAAACAAGAGTCTATTCGTTTGTACTATGGAATTCATATATAGCTTATTTCTAAATTAAAAAAAATATTTTTCATAGCTCCTGCTTTTCTCTGAAGTCCCACACTTCTAGAAACAGAAGAAATACACACACGTGAACCACCTCCTATATGTAAAAATTGAAAACATGTCTACTTATACTATCTTTCTTTATTCTCACAATATCCCTTTGAGGTAATAAAATACAAAGATGCTATGAGAAGGCTTACAAATTAAAGCAAAACTGTGACTTACAATTATTTAAGAAACACACAGAACTTGAATTAATAAAGTGATTTGCATACCACAAACTTTCAAAGGCTATTAACACTGACCACGAGTAATAAAAAGCAGTGCACAACTAAATAAATGCAGGAATTATGGTTAAGGCAGATTGCTATTTAGGTCTGGCTACAAGATCTGAAATAAATTATTGGCAATGCTAGAATAATCTTCTTATGCTGTCCTTAAGACTGGGAAATTTTTTAATACAGCCTGAAAGTGAATTATTTATTTTTAGGGAGCTTTTAATCTTGTCAAATACCAGTTCCTTACAAACTACTCCCCAGCTACCAGATCACAAGATAGAGTGTTAATTTTTTAATATAATTTTCAGGGCAATTTGTTACATTTATTTCAACAGCCTTGGATATTAGATGTATATCCTTAGATATATCCAGCTTTATTGGAATATAACTGATACATAATATTGTATTTTAAGGTATATAGTCACACATATATTATAATATGATTATCACCTTAACATTAGCGAACAGTTCCATCACATTCCATATTTTCATTTCTTTGTGCTAAGAACATTTAAGGTCTACTCTCGGCAACTTTCAATTATACAATAAAGTATTGTTACCTATGATCACAAATTTTATGTACTAACTCCAGATTATATGTACCTTCAACTAGAAGTTTGAGGACAGATTTTGAGGGAAGGGAATAGTTACCATGTGAAGCTCAGGACTTACTACTTCTGACTATGCGTAGCAGTCAATCCTGATGGTGTGGGGGGAAACATATCATATTGTGATCTAACTAGGTTTAGTTCCTGAAAAGCAAGAGCCGAAATCAGAGTATTATCTCTCCAGCCCCTTGTGGACAGATATTTTCAATCATCAACCAGATAAATGCTTGAATTGGTCTCTGGGACACTAGATATGACTAATAACACCAACGTTAAGATGAAGTGTTGATAAGTGAGTTAGCTTTCCATTTGCCTAGATGCAAAGCAAAAATAAAAACACTAATTTGACCTATACCAGATTGTGTTTAAAGGTTTACAAATTCTCTGCTTCTCACTCCAAACACCAAATCAACAACAACAACACACACAACACAACACACAAACATACAACACAACACAACATATAACACACATATAAACTGGCTAGGAAAATCAGCTAGGGAACTATGATGGCTAAGAATATATTCCGATCTTCCTTCATGCCCTACTGAGGCCATGAGTTTCCCCCCACGACTGGCTCTCCTGCACAGCCATGGCCCCAGAGGCACACAGACCTAATTCAGAACTCAGCAGCTTACGGCAGAAATGTGAATGGACTATGCGTTAAACTATGTGCTGTTCCCCCGCCCCCACTCCCGCCCAGAGGGAAAGGGTGTCTGTCTCTTCTGCCTTCCCACCCACCCCCCCAGCAGCATGGTGGCCACCTCAGAGCTTATTGGACAGCCAGGTATGAGCCAAGCTGTGACGGGGCAACTGCAGCTTCATGAGATGGGGGGCAGAACTGGCATGTTCTTCACGCCCTACTGAGACCACAAGTTGCCCCCCATGAGCAGCTCTCTGGCACAGTCATGGCCCCAGAGGCACCCAAACCAATCACGTAATTATCCGGCTTTTGGCAGAAATCCCTCCAGACTTAATTAGTAAAATATCAGAAATCCAAAATCATGTGGCCTCTATAGCAGCTGTGCAACATCATAGAGTATGCATAACCAGCAATAGAAAACAAATTATTTCACAATGCCTTTTCAGCGGTTCTGATTGTTGGGAGAACATTCCAAATAATAATGGTGCGTATTTTGTCGAAATAATGAATGTAATCAAAGTAGAAAGAGAGTTAAGTAGAAATCATCTGCCTCACAGGCATCAGGAGGGGTGGGAAGGGGGGTATATTGGGGTTCTTGGTGGTGAAAAATGTGCACTGGTGAAGTGATGGGTGTTTGATCATCGTATGACAGAGACTTAAACCTGAAAGCTTTGTAACTTTTCTCACGGTGATTCAATAAACAAATTAAAATAAAATAAAATAAAAATAAAATTAGTAAAAAATAATAGAATGGGGAGGTACTAAGAATGACATTTTTCTTATTCTAAGACAATTATTTATTTATTTATTTATTTACTTATCTCGAATACCCATCCCTCCACCAGTGCCCATTTCCCACCACCATGGATCCCAGTATTGCTCCCACCACCCATCCCCCCCATCCCACCCTGTCTCTGTGGCAGGGCATTTCCCTCTCTTCTCTCTCTCCTTTTGGGTGTTATGGTTTGCAAAGAGTTAAGTCTGATTTTAACGGAGAAACATTGGATGATTTACTTTCCATTGATCACTTTGTATATAAGGGGAAAAAATGTCCTGGTACCCGCTTGCAGGCTCATGGTCACCGGGATTCCATCTGGAGAAGGTGGGATGCAGCACCTACCCCATCTGGGACCTCCCGGTGATATCGGCTCTGTTTGGGACCTGGAGCATTTTCCCTCTAAGACATTTTTAGAAATTTCAAGAAGGAATTAGTGGATAATTGCTTACAGCAAGAGACTATCAAAATATAATTTCTAACCAGATGGGAAAATTCTTGATATTAATGTTTTGCTTGTTCAATTCTGAATCTCCACCAATGATTATTATTTATATGCTGTATAACTATTTCTTGGCTGGAGTGATAGCACAGCGGGTAGGGTGTTTGCCTTACACGCAGCCAACATGGCTGACCGAGTTCGATTCCTCTGCCCCCTCAGAGAGCCCGACAAGCTACTGAGAGTATCTCGCCCGCACGGCAGAGCCTGGCAAGCTACCCGTGATGTATTCAATATGCCAAACACAGTAACTACAAGTCTCATGATGGAGACGTTACTGGACCCGCTTGAGCAAATTTATGAACAACGGGAGGACAGTAACCGTGAATAACTATTTCTTGATTGAAGTCACATGATACTGAAAAGGTCACATCCTTTAATTGTGAGAACATTAAGAAGAAAATTTTTTTCAAACTTTAGCTGTAAAAAATTTCATAAATAGTTACATACATTTAAGTCAGTAAATTATATTGAATTATAATCTCTACTATGTACCAAGTCAATAAATGTAGTATGTGCTAATTTTGAATAAAATTCCAAGGAATTTTGTCACTTCAAAACAAAAAAAAAAAAGAATATTTTCCTGTCTTATTGTGAGCATAGAACTAATTGAGCCACTTCCTGCCTGTAACTTTCAATGGCTTTCCTATTCCATGAAGAATATAATCCAAACTACATAACCTGTTCTAAAAACAAACAAAACAACAAAACCACCTCTCCAATTTATTTCTTACCTAAGCCAATTCACTTATCCTAGTGAACTTTTATGTGTGTTTGTTTGGGGGCCACACTCAGTGGTGTTCAGGACTTATTATTCCTGGTTCTGTGCTCAGGGATCATTGTTGCCAATGCTCAGGGGACCACCTGTGGTGCCGAGATTGAAACTGGGTGAGTGTAAAATCTTATCACGCCGAAGGTTGTATGTTCACGGGCTCACTGGATGGCACTGTTTCACCGCCTGCGTTCGGTGCTCTTGAGCCACTGTGTGTGGCCTGGATCGGAACAGCTGTTGACCAAGGGCAGATGGAAGAAAAAACGGGGGCCAGGTCGGTCTATATCAATAGTAGTTTATTCTAATCCTCTTCACTCCTGTCTTTCTCTGCCTCCTTCTCTCCTGGGCCCCAGTCTTGAAAGCTCTCTCCTTCTGGCTCTGACTCTGGATCTCTGGAGCCTGAGCTCTCTCACTTCTGACTCCCTTTTCCGAGCTTATGTCTTAGTTTATATAGCAGTCACATAAGGCGGTGACATAAAGGTGGGTTGAATACTGACGAATCAACAAAGAGAGGTAAGACCACTCCTGCAGGAGATTAACTCAAGGATAAAATCTCATCTACAGAGATTACTTCAGATTACTAGGAGATCTACCCAAGGGTGGGATCCCAACAAGGGTGTGTTCTTCCTTCAGTTAGTAATCTACTTAAATAGTTGTAATAAATCTACTTCTAATATTTCTAGCAATGTCATTCTGTATGAGCACAGTAAGAGATATAAATTTAGTTTGGTTCTTCCTGAGAACATCTCACTATACATTTCGCAGTCCTCAGGCCAGGTTAATCTTCCTAGCTCCAGCAGGGTCCTAGTCTCGTCGTTACTTACTTTTGGATCATGACAGCATTTGTCCATGATCATGCCCTCAACTTATAGTTGAGTATCGTGGCTCTTTGGTCTGGCCCATTTCGATGCCAGGGTAGCTCACTGCTTGCCCTGGGTCCATTCAGTCCCTCATCGGGACCCTGCTTTTGGGGTGCTAGGAACTAAGGGCAACTGAGTCAAGAAATCAGATGCCCACGAGTAAACACTATTCGGAGTCAATCAACTCCCAAGTTACAAAGCATAATATTAACTGTCTTCCTGTGTCCACACAGAAAGGACATTGCTTACAATACAAGTTCAGTGTTCTTAGATGGGTGTGACCTGACAAACCTAAGCTACCTGAGGAAGGACAAAAGAGTGTTATCCTACAGGTGAGCACACACAAGGTAAATGCCTTACCTGCTCTGTTATCTCTTCAGCACAACTCAGTGTGCTTTGTACACAATTCCCAGATTATATCCTGACCTAACATGATTCTAGAGCTTTTATAACCACACACATTTTTCCTTAACAAAATTTGAATTTGAGAAAATGTGATGATAAAAACTAGATGGATTAGCAAATATTTTAGCTACTTGGAAGCAAACTTTTTGTTTTTATTCTATAGTTCATCATCATATAGACACACAGCCTTTGAGAGAATGTTATTGATGACCTTAACAGACTCCCTAATAGTTTTTTTGTCAGGGATTTTCAACAATAAATTATTTAGTTGTTAAGAATCCTAGACAGATGTTTTATGTTTAACCAAAGATTACATGCCCCCTTTGACATTAGAACTCACTTTACAGAGTAGAGTAGAAACTAAGGAACTTAGTTATTCAAATCCGTTTTCTCCATTTGGAAGTCTTTATTCCCTTTAGACAGTCAAATTTGACAGTAGTCTTCCATAACTCATTTTGAGTGCAATAGGTCAAACATGTTTATCTGGAGTTCTTTGTGGTATGAAACACTAGGAGAACTATGGACTTTTGAAATATGCTCAACATTAAATGGGATGTGTTTTTTTTAACATATAAAAATACTGGTCTCATAATAAATATGACCTTAGCATTTGGGGAAATATTTTCAAACTGGATAATCACCCAAATTAAATGAAAGGGATGTAGACTTGGAAATTAAAGAAACAGCTCAATTTTAAAAGATTTCCCTCAAACAACATTTATAGTTACTATAAATAAGCTTTATTTTTATTATGAAAGTTTTTAAAGTAAGCATTTTAAATAATACAATAGTAATATTAACAATAAGCTAGACACAATCTCTTTTAAAATTCTAAAAACAAATGAACAGGAATCATTTATATAAAATTATTTTACTTTCATGGTTTTCAGGCTACAAAGATTTCTAAAAGAGTCCCTTAAACCTGTATAAAGAGGTTAAAAAAAAAAACTCCTGTTTGTTCATTGCAGCACTGTTTACAATAGCCAGAATCTGGAAGAAACCTGAGTGCCCAAGAACAGATGATTGATTAAAGAAACTTTGGTACATCTACACAATGGAGTGCTATGTAGCTGTTAGAAAAGATGGTAAAGGTAAAAGGTAAAGGCCCTCCCGTTGATCGTCGATTTGCTCGAGCGGGCCCAGTAACGTCTCCATTGGAGACTTTGTTGTTACTGTGTCTGGCATATCGAATACTCTCGGTAGCTTGCCGGGCTCTCCGAGAGGGGCAGAGGAATCGAACTCGGGTCGGCCATGTTGGCCGCTTGTAAGGCGAACGCCCTACCCGCTGTGCTGAAATTTACATACAAGTAGTACTACATGGAAAGTATCATTTTAAGCAAAATGAGTCAGAAAGAGAGGCATAGACATAGAAAGATTGCATTCATCTTGGGAACATAAAGTAACAAAATAGGAGACTAACACCCAAGAGTAGCCGAGATTAGTACCAGGAGGTTTGCTCCATGGCTTGGGGGCCAGCCACACAAGCTAGGGGAAAAGGGAGCTCAGATAGAGAAGGGAGCACCAAATAAAGGGTGTTGGGAGGATCCTCCCAGATGGGAGAAGCATGCTGAAAGTAGACTATAGACCAAACATGATTGCCACTCAGTGCCTCTTTTGCAAAACACAACACCCAAAAGGAGAGAGAGAACAAAAGAGAATGCCCTGCCACAGAGGCAGGGTGGGATGGGGGGGGGGGGGAAATGGGGTATGGGAGTTGGGAGGGATACTGGGATAAGCAGTGGTGGAGAATGGGCAATGGTGGAGGGATGGGTACTCAATCATTGTATAATTTAAACCCAAGCAAAAAAGTTTGTAAGTCTACAACTGTAACTCATGGTGTTTCACTAATAAAAATTAAATTTTAAAAAATAATAAAAATAAAACAATGTTTTCAAGGGTAGCAAAAAAAAAAAACTCTTTGATCAAGAATTGTTGATTCGGCGTGGATGTGGCGAAAAAGGGACACTCCTTCACTGTTGGTGGGAATGTCCACTGGTTCAGCCCTTCTGGAAAACAGTATGGACGATTCTCAAAAAATTAGAAATTGAGCTCCCATTTGACCCAGCAATACCACTCCTGGGAATATATCCCAGAGAGGCAAAAATGTATAGTCGAAGTGACATCTGCACTTGTTTGTTCATTGCAGCACTCTTTACAATAGCCAGAAACTGGAAGAAACCTGAATGCCCAAGAACAGATGACTGGTTAAAGAAACTTTGGTACATCTACACAATGGAGTACTATGTAGCTGTTAGAAAAGATGAAGTCATGAACTTTACATACAAGTGGTACAATATGGAAAGTATCATGCTAAGCGAAATGAGTCAGAAAGAGAGGGATAGACATAGAAAGATTGCATTCATCTGGGGGATATAAAGTAACAAAGTATGAGATTAATACCCAAGAATAGCTGAGATCAGCACCAGGAGGATTACTCCATAACTTAGAGGCCAGCCGGGTATCCTAGAGGAAAGGGCAGTTCAGATAGAGAAGGGAGCACCAAATAAAGGATGTTTGGAGGATCCTCCCAGGAGGGGAGATGCATGTCGAAAGTAGACTATGGACTGAACATGTTTGCCACTCAATGCCTCTTTTGCAGACCACAACACCCAAAAGGAGAGAGAGAACACAGGGGATTGCCCTGCCACAGAGACAGGGGGGATGGGGGGATGGGGGTGGGAGGGATATTATCCATGGTGGTGGAAAACGGGCACTGGTGGAGGGATGGGTATCTGATCATTGTATAATTGAAACCAAAGCACAAAAAATTGTAAATCTACAACTTTAAAAAATAAAATAAAATAAAGGGAAAAAAAAAGAATTGTTGATTCTTACACCTTATTTTTTTTTTTTTTTGCTTTTTTGGGTCACACCCGGCGATGCTCAGGGGTTACTCCTGGCTCATGCACTCAGGAATTGCTCCTGGCAGTGCTCGGGGGACTATATGGGATGTTGGGAATCCAACCTGTGTCAGCCATGTTGGCTGCATGCAAGGCAAATGCCTTACCCACTGTGCTATCGCTCCAGCCCCATCTTACACCTTATTTTTAAGCTGAGGAATAGACTACTAAAGTTGAAAGAATTAGCCAAACCCTTTAGAATGAAAGTGAGAGAAAAATATATATCAAAGCCTTTACATATAATGTAGAAAGGAATGGTAAGTAGGATTGCTGGCAAGGGAGAAACACATCTCTGCTTAGAGCCCACGTGTAGAATGGAACTCTAAATTCTAGGGAGAAAATCCATCATTTGCCTGTGAAATCTCAAACATAATTCTTACCATACAAATTCATTACTTCCTGTTAGTATACTTATTCTAGTGTCTCATCCTGAGTAAAGTAGAGACAAAAGTTGTAATATTAAATTCTATTCTATGCCATTCTAAGTGGTATGTTATGAGTTCATTTATTGCAGATTTTTTTTAAAAGGACCATTTTTTTCACCTTTCAAATGTACATTTTTCAATTAAGTCAATGAAAATGATATTTCCAATTGAGGGAACTTTATTAAACACACTATTAGTTTTCTTATTACTCTCAATCAATAGCACTAAAATGGCATCTTAATAAGATTACAAATGTTATAAATGTTAAATTGCACCGAGGTCTCTGAGCTATTTCTGCTTTTATAATTAGAACCCATTTCAACAATGTTTTTTCTGCTAGTGTTGTTAGCATTATTTGTTTATTTTGTTTAGTTTTTATATAAATCTATGAAAAATTCTCTCAGATTTACTCTACACTAACTCATATACAAAATAGGAACTTATGGTTGTTTTATTTTTAAAGATTCAGGTCTAAGAGATGATAGGGATTAAGGTACTTCCCTTGTCTGTATTAGGCCATTGGTTTGTTTCCAGATACCACAGATGGTACTCTAAGCAATACCATGGATGATCCCTGAGCTCAGAACCCCTGAGCAATATAGGTAATATGCTTGGTTTATAAATAAATATATGAAGATACTTTGATTTGTGTGCCTCATTTGCATATGAAATCTTCAAATGTCTCTGCACTTCTCTTTTTCTTAAATTTTAATAAAACCCAGACTATTTAGTTTCCAACTCAGATTTCTTTTTTGAGCCTATCATATTAGATATCATAAAAGTAATTCTTGATTATTAAGAGCAAATTACAAGCACTTTATTGGAATTCATTGAGTGAATATATTTTTTGGAAGACAGACAATAATTTTTTTAATTTTTAATTAAAATTAAATTAAATTTAATTAAAATTTAATTAATTAATAAAATTAATTTTTAATAATTCTCTTATTACAGCATAATTAATAATTCTCTTATTACAGCATCCAAATTTTATGCACCATGTTATGTAAGAGGTTTCCACAAAGATATGAAAATTAGAAAATATTTTAAATTATTTTTCATGCTCTAATCTATTTTGATAGAGAAAAATCACTAAGCAAAATTATGGGAATATAATAATACTACCTTCTACATAAAAATATACTTCATTGATTCTTAGTTAATTTAATGTCATGAAATTAGAATGTGTCATACAAATTGTTTGCTGTAGTTGTATATCTAACTCAATAATTGAACAATCAATCTAAATATAATCTGCCAAGCCATTATATGTAAATCTAACTCTAAGATAAAGCTTCACATTTGAAAACCTGTAAGAATCTGTAAGCTTCAGAGATTTTACTAATAGCTACACAAATTTGAAATTTCTCTTTTTTTGAGGGGTCAGGGAGATAGTGTAGTGGTTGTGTTGTTTGCTTTGCACATGGCTGACCCAAAGTGGAATATATGTAAAAAAATTAATCTGATGTAAAAAAATTTAGAAATGGGAAGAGGGCTGGAGAGATACTACGGCAGCTAGGGTATTTGCCTTGCAAACAACTGACAAGAGTTCATTTCCTGGCACTCAATATGTTCCCCTGAGCCTGGCAGATGTGATTCCTGAGCACAGAATCAAGAGTAAGCTTTGGGTATGCTGGGAGTGACCCAAAACACCACCACCACCACCACCACTACCACCACCAACAACAACAACAACAGAAAGAAATTTGAAATCAGAGTATTTCCTGACTCTTATTTCCTATAACACTGCCCTTTCTTCCAATAGATACAAGTAAACTACCAGATAATGCCTCAGGGCAGTCATATCCATCAATCTCTTTAAGCTTAAATGCAGTATCCTGCATCCCTAAATTTATTTTTCCATTCAAATCTTTTATGCACTTAAAACTTATCAAGAGCTGAGACTAGCTCAGCAGTAAAACACTTGCCTCAAACAAAGAAAGCAAACAGAAAGTTATCCTTATGTACCTTTCCACCTTTTCAGTATCTAAATAAGAAAAATGAAAGTAAACAAATCATAGATACTGTAAATGAGGAAGATTCAAAGGTTTTAATGACTTTTTAAATAAAATTTGTGTTTCACACTGTTCTAAGCAAAAGAGTAAAAGAAAGAAAGAAAAGAAACCTCTTAATGAAACTAAGAACATATGAGAACATTTTCACATCATACACACACATACATCACTTAATCACTTAACTTCCTGTTAGTCGTCGAGTCGATTTGCTCGAGCGGGTGCCAGTAACGTCTCCATTTGTCCCTGTCGCGTGCTAGTGTAACCCAATGGCATCTGTTCGTTCTGGGAACATGAAGAGCCTCAAACCTATCGTTCATGATCTTGATGAAGAAGTCTGACCATCTGGTAGGTGGGCGGCCACGCGGTATTTTGACATCCCGTGGAATCCAGTCGTAATGGCGCTAGTCCAGCGGTCGTCTTTAAATCTCATTACGTGACCAGCCCATCTGATTTTTGACACCTTGGCAAATGAGACAGAGTCCCTGATTTTTGACCGTCGACGAATGTCGGAACTCCAGATTCTTTCTCTCATTTGAGTGAAACGTGATATTCCAAGCATAGCTCTTTCAATTCTTCTATGGGAGACCTGAATAGCATTCTCATCCTGTTTGCATAGGGCCCAGGTCTCTGAGGCATATGTTAATGCAGGAAGAACAGTGGAATCAAAGAGATGTGCCCGGAGCCAGAGGTTCTTCGTCCTCTTAGCTATTTCTTCGACATTCTTGAAGGCATTCCAAGCTGCTCTCTTCCTCCTGCGCAGCTTGGGTGCCAGGTCATTTGTCATGTTGACCTCTCGACCTAGGTACACATAGCTGTTGCATTCGGAGATGGTCGTTCCGTTGAGAGCGAATGGGGCATCAGGGACGAGGCTGTTTCTCATAAACATTGTCTTCGTAAGATTCAGCTGTAGTCCTACCTTTCCACACTCACGGTCAAAGTCGGCCAGCATTTGTGCCGCTTGTCTGATGTTTGGTGTTATTAAAACAATGTCATCAACAAAGCGGATGTCATCACTTTCCACACACACATACATACACTCTTAAATATTACTATGATCATTACAGTCCATTTATAGAGTGTATTTTAAAAGATCTTTTGGGTGAAGTTGAGGAACTAATCGGAAAAATCCGATCTTTAGTTGTCATATGATCAAGTGGTTGGATGCTCTCGATTCATGTTCTTGACTCTTGTATTTGTTATCATGACCTTAGAGCAGTAATTTACGCTTCTTAGAATCCCCTTTTTAAAAACCTATGAAACATGATACCTTCATAACATGTTTTTTAAAAGGAAGGAGCAACTGACTCAATAGATAAAAAGTACTTCCAACTATATCTGGCACATGGTATGCATGCAACAAATACTATTATTGTATAAAACCATTTCTATAATTTCTACACAAGTTGGAGGCTCCTGTAAGTTTGTGTTGACTATAAAGTCCTTTATAGAGAAGAATGGTAGTTTGCTCTCTCTACAAGTAGGTGGCGAATAATAAGAAAATTGATTTTAAAGCAGTGATTTTAACTTGACACAAGTGCCTTTGGAATATCAAATCATAATATTCAATCTTCAGTATTCTGTGTAGTATTTTCCTTTTCAAGTATTAGGAAAGAAAGAAATAACTCCCTTCCGGTTAAATATTTACCTGCTTAAAGGCACACTGTTAAGTGAATCTGATGCTATTTCTTTTTCAGTCCCATTGTTCCATTTCTTCCACAGGATTTAGTCATCAGCCTCTCAGAGAGATCTCTATTGAATTCCATACTTAAGACTTCTAAAGAAGGCTTTAGTTTGGCTCACCTTCCCTCAGTCTGTTTAATATTACTTTAAGGGAATGGACAAAAATTTAATATTGGAAATAACCAAAAGTTATCAGGGTGTCTTGTCCCTACCATAATCTTGCCATAGTGGCCCAAATGCAGTTGAAGGAGATTATTATAGCTTAAGTGGTACACAGCAAGGAATCACTTACATGGCAATAGGTAGAGTCTACAAGAACTAATGGCTCCCTCTTCCAATTTCTTGGTGTAAAATATAGGATTCTACATTAACCCCATTCAAAGGGTTAATGACAAAGGGGCAGTTTCATTGCTCTTGTGTTCCTGTTCCCCCATTAAGCTGCAATGACCCCTCCATTGACCCTTTATAATGCCACATTAGGGAATGTTAAAGAGCCAGTCTATTTACTTGCATCCTTCTTTATTATGCATCCAAAATACTCTTTGGTTTGATAGTAAAAGAGAAAGAATTTGAAGAAGTTCTATCTCAGATCAACCTTTCCGTAGTTTCTGCTAGGATCATGACATATTTGGTTTAAGAATGGATTTGATGTTATATCAATCTAAACAGGTATATTCATTACAGCCTGTTTGGTTTTAAAAGCAATATGTATGCTATCATCATTCCTCTTTCTGGTCATTGTGCTATTCCAAAAGTATTTGAACGATATTAACAAGTCAAAAGATGTTCACAATAGTAAGTGATTATATATCTATAATCAAGACTGCTACTTAGGAAGGACTTCTATTTAGGAAGAATTCTTTTTCTCGGGTAATACTGAAATTAAACAAAAAAATGATGAGAAGCAATTTTATTTTAATTTGAGAATCTCTCGATGTTAATATCATTTTATCCAATTTATAAAAACCAGCCCTTTAAATATTATCTACTAGATTCAAAATCTGCATTTATTCTAATGTAAAATCTAAATTTTTCACCTTTACCAAGATTTTTCTACACTTGGAAGAAAACCACTGGAAAAAGTCCTTCTCATCATGACTGTGAAGGCTGCACCAGCAATATCTTCTTGAGAATACTTGGTCTGGCCATATTTTACCATTTCAATGTTAACATTAAAGCCATATCCTACAGGAAAAAAAATCCCCGCCCAAATGCCAGAAATTCCAGGAGCAGCAGAGGGCCTGCCTATTCACCACTCAACAATCACAGCCTTTGACAGTCCAGAGCCTGTTCCTTCTGTCTTTCCTTGGAACATTAGTTGCCTATGTCCTTGAAATTAACCTATGAAAGGGGCATCAGCTCACAATACACAGAGATTTGAATTAAAACTCTATTGAGACCCAAAGTGGAAAAATCTGAAAGTCCTCCTCTTACCCCGCCATTCCCCCTTTTGTAAATTGCCAGTATAATAACAAAAAGTGTTTTTCTTGGTATTAATTAGCGTTGTTCTGCTCTTCTATCCCCTTCCATCAACCCACCAAGTCTAACGCACTAGAGATCTCTGGTCTCAAGGGTGCTAGTCTGTTACCTTAGAGACTGTTTCTTTACAAGGCAATGGAGTGGCAGAGGGCATGCCTTTGCTGCTTACCTTGGCAACCATGAATTGCTGAATGCTGTTCTCATGAATACAAGTCATTCACTGCCATTTGGACATGCCCACAGGTATAAACATTTTTTTTCATGAAAGGACCAGGGCTTACACATTGCTTCAATAAATCTCTTGAATGACACACAAAGCCATTCCATATGTAAGAGTAGATATATCATATTATAATTGATGTGTCTCTAATGGCATTGCTTCCAGACAAGGTCAAATTTATTTGCAGTTTAAACATCCATCAAGTTTATCAGGAAAACAGCTTGAGTCAGGCTAGGAACTATGAAGTTGGAGGCAGAAAGAGGCTGATCCTATAAAATGGAAGACCACTAAGTTTGATACAGACATAAATATGATTTTTTTAAAGAGACTAGGGGTAACTAGATATGATCACTATCTAAGCATAAAGAGGAGGAAATTATCCCTGGACAAAATCTAAATAAGATTTTCACTTGTCCCAATCAAAGGCAATTTATGTTGATCACAGTTATTACAGATTAAATACTCAACATTTTTATGAGTCTAAGTTTTATATGTGGATGACAGTCAGAGGTGAAGCAGAGGATGAAATAAGAGTTCAATTAAAATTTCCATATACAATATTTCTATAAATCTTTGAAGTTAATCATACTCAATTTTACTTTTAACTATTTATACTTCAATTTAAACACTGTTACATTTTATTATGACAATTTTATTAATTTACTAACATCTCAGGTACAAGATCTTACACATATTTATTTCATGCTCATTCATACATATACACAAACAGAAGTAAAATGTATCATTCTAGCCACACTGGAGTTTATAAAACCAAAATAAAATAGCTCTTAAAATAAAGACTCCTAAAAGAATTTTTTTAAAAAGGGGGGGGATAAACCTTAGGCAAAAAGAGTCAGTGACTTTCCTAATATGCAATACAAATAAGTGGGCAATAGGAAGAAAGACTAGGGCTGGACAGGTGTCTTGGTGAGGATAGGGGGCAGTAGGGACCAGGTGACAGAGAGCTTGCCTAATTTTGCCACTTGTAAAAATAAGAAACCTTCTAAAAGTCTTTATGGACCAATGAAAGGCATATGAAGATGGCCAGGTAATATTTTACAAAAATTACATCACTCCTAATACCCCTGTTGCCACGACTAAGTAATCTAGTGTAGTCTCAAACATGACTGAGTGGAAGAGGGAAGTTTGTCACGCTTACCATAACAAGAAGTGCTACTTTTTTCCTTCCTTGCTGATAAAGTTTTCCAGTTCAGTAAAAATCTTTGTTTACAGATACAAAAATGGTCATTTTGACCCTGGGCTTTTTCTTTCCCTTAGCTCTTTCCCTTTTGCCTTTTAAAGTTCAGGATGTCTCAAACAGTAACTGTTATATTCTGTCTAGCAAGCCTGGACTGTGAACAGTGATCTAACCTTTCTGGAAAAGACATGGAGTTCACCCAAAAACAGAGGGAGACATTCTCTTGCCACAGCCGCCAGCTCATGGGTTTCAAAGCTCTGGGACAGACCTCATGAGCAGCTTGGGGCTTTAGCATGTAAGCTGGCAGTGCCAATTCAAACACATAAGGCACTTCAGCAGGTATAAACAGCAGCCAGACACCAGGACAAGCTCCTGAAAACAGACAGTGAACAGCGAGAAGCGAAGCGGAAGGCCCCTGCCCACCTGCATCAGTCTTAGGCCTCACCTGTATCTAGGGAAAGCTGGAGGGGAAAGTCCCAGTTAGGGTGCATGGTGAGGAAATTAGGAATCTAATATTAAGTGAATATTATAAATATATTTTCTCTTGCTGATAAAAGTTATTGTATTGTACAGTACACACTCACATGCGCGCACACACACACACACACACACACACACTCTCTCACAGACACACACACATACACACCATCTCTGCAGCAGTATGTCACCTAAAATCATTTTAATTTAATTTGGAAGTATAAAAATGACCTTCATTAAGATAGATATAGACAAGATAAAGCCACTTCTTTTTCCCTTAGGGATTTTGCTGAATTGTTGGTGAGTATTCTCAGCAGCCACCTTTCAAGAGTTCACAACTTTCTTTAAATTTAATTTATAACTTTTGTACATTTATAACTTTTGCTGACCTCGGGCTTTTAATCCTAAATTAATCACTAATCTCAGTGGTTCCATGGCAGTAATGGGAGAATTGTACATCAATATAATAAAAAAAAGAATGGTACCACCAAGTTAAGATGAGGTCATGAAACTTTTCAGACATAGAAAAGTTTGCTTGGAGCATCCTGGCTACCACTGTTTTAGGGTGTTTTATTCGGTAGCATTTTGTTTTTTTGTTTGTTTGTTTGTTTGTTTTAATCATACCGCATGGTGTTCAGGGGCAATTCTCAGCAATGTGCTTGGGGTACCATGAGGTGTAAGGGATTACATCCAGGCTTCCTTCATGGAAGCTTGAGTTCAAGCCCACTGACTTATCTCTTTGCCCCCCCCCATTATATATTTAATAGCTAGACTATCAACCTTGATAGATGTTGCTCGTTTATATAATTTCATAGAAAAATAAATACATTCCATCCCACTTAAAGTTTATTAGCTAATATATCATTTTCTAAAGGAACAGTTCATTTTTGTGTATATTTTTATAACTTTATACTACTTTTATGCTTAATTGCTGTTCATTCAATAATATTTATTTCAGTAACTAACAGCTGTTTTAGCTCATTCATCATTAATTCAACTGGTGTTCGCTCTTGTAGACATATGTAATTTATATGCCTATTGAGAAGCACAGACTGTCCTTGGAAAAATGTATTTCAAAATCACCCATTATAAAGTTTTCAATTCAAAAATGTTAAGACCTCAAATGTTGTTCTTATTAAATGACATTAAAGTATTTACTTAAGCATATACTGTGTTCTGAATTCTTCTAAATTATATTGAGCTATAGTTCTAGTTCAGAATGTACCTGGGTTTATAAAAACATATGTTTCACTTATGTCATGCTTTATATTTTGAAAGTCAAACTTAAATGAAATGAGGACTTTTTCAAATTCACATGATCACATTATAAGTAAAATAAAGTAAAGGCCCTCCTGTTGATCATCGATTTGCTCGAGCGGGCCCAGTAACGTCTCCATTGGAGACTTTGTTGTTACTGTGTTTGGCATATCGGATATGTCACGGGGAGCTTGCCAGGCTCTGCCATGCGGGCGAGATACTCTCGGTAGCTTGCCAGGCTCTCCGAGAGGGGCAGAGGAATCGAACTCGGGTCGGCCATGTTGGCTGCGTGCAAGGCAAACACCCTACCGCTGTGCTATCGCTCCAGTCCACATTATAACATAACTATAATCTATAGACATTCTACTGGGAATGTGCATAGATATTTGCCTATACATTAAAAATGACAGAATAATATCTGATTAAATTTGAAAAACTACACTCAAACCATGTTGATTATTAGCTCTAAGTAAAGCTATGTCAAAGAAACAAATGCTTGTTCAAGTAAGATCTGGCCTACGCCTTTCTGTTATTAACATCTGTGTATGTGTAAGGTGTTGCATGAGTGATCCATCAGTCAGCTGAAGGCGCAGAGACAAGACACATGGAAGGTCAATGTGTCGATATGGCTTGAGAAATCTGTTGTATTGGAGTATCCATATATACTCCCCCTTTTTGTTTAAGCAACATCTCTTCCAGGGAGCGATTAGTTCTCTCAATTATAGCTTATCCTGTACTATTGTAAGTAATACTAGTAATATGAGTGACATTATAAGTAGAAAAAAAGGCACGCATTTTGGCAGAAGAGTAGCCGGGTGTGTTATCAGTTCTGATGGTTTTAGGAACACCAATGACTGAGAAACCCTCTAATAAATGGGTAATTATGGCTCCTGATTTCTCAGAAGCCATCACAGTAGACCATCAGAAATGAGAATAAATGTCAATAGATAGATGAACATATTTTTGTTTGCCAAAAGCTGGGACAATACTCACATCCATTTCCCAGATTTCATCAGGCAGGCATCATGCCTCAAGGATAAATCCCCAGAGGCATAAGAGGCGTATTAATTGCTTGACAAGTAGGACTTTGCCTAATAATGGCCCTAGCTTGTTTCCAAGTAAGAGCATACTGTCTTTTAAGGCAGTGGCATTTTGATGTAAAATGTGAGAATCTTCAGCAGATACTACTAAAGCTACCTGCCTGTGACTCTGTCATTGCCTTGGGCTAAAGGTCTGGGAAGGCCTGTGTAAGCTCGCATATGAGTAATATATAAAGGATGTTTACAATTTCTTGGAATTTGTTGTAGATCCTTGAATAAGGAAATAAGCTCATAATCACTCAAAGGCAAGGCAACTGTGAGTATATGATTAACAGTCTATGCTACATACTGAGAATCTGTCACAATATTAACTGGCTCTGAGTAATCTTGTAAAAGGAAAATAATTGCAAACAGTTCATTCTTTTGAACCAAATATGCAGAGTTTATAAAAGTAAGGTAACTTCTTAACAGATTAATTGGTTCCTATTTTAATTTTATTTACAAATTTAATAGTAACTTGATCCTAAACCAGTTATAAGCTTTCGTCATAATAAATTGAACTTTATATTAATTTTGAAAACTCCTGAATGACTTCTTAAACTTTGATGAAGCCATTTTTAACTCAAATAAAATGAATGTAATCACACTTTTCTATCAATAGATATACAAGTTAATCAACTTCATAAAACCCTGGAAGAAACATTTTTATGTTTACTTTGCTCATAAGGAACATTTTTTTTGTTGATTTTTGTTTGGGGGCCACAACCAGCAGTGCTCAGGGATTACTCCTAGATCTGCACTCAGGAAATCTCACCTGGCAGGCTCAGGGCACCATATGGGATGCTGGGAATCAAACGTGGGTCAGCTGCTTGCCAGGCAAGCACCCGACCAGCTGTTCTACCTCTCCAGCACTTTTTCATAAAGAAAATCTTAAACTTAATAGGAAAATTCATTTGTTGTATACTGATTTTGTCATAGTGTTGATTCAGCATTAAATATCTTATAAATCCATTTAGTGAAATTAAATATACAAAATTAAATATACAAATAAATCTAGGCATCTAGATTTATTAAGTGCAATCTATGTCAGTCCTTTAGTGTCTGTTCATAAATGGCGAGAAAAGGACCCTCCTTCACTGCTGGTGGGAATGCCAACTGGTCCAACCCTTTTGGAAAACAGTATGGACGATTCTCAAAAAATTAGAATTTGATCTCCCATTTGACCCAGCAATACCACTCCTGGGAATATATCCCAGGGAGGCAAAAAAGTATAGTCAAAGTGACATCTGCACTTGTTTGTTCATTGCAGCACTCTTTACAATAGCCAGAATCTAGAAAAAACCTGAGTGCCAGAGAACAGATGACTGGTTAAAGAAACTTTGGTACATTTACACAGTGCAGTACTATGTAGCTGTTAGAAAAGATGAAGTCATGAAATTCACATACAAGTGGTACTACATGGAAAGTATCATGTTAAGCAAAATGAGTCAGAAAGAGCGGGATAGACACAGAAAGATTACATTCATCTGGGGAACATAAAACAACAAAATGGGAGACTAACACCCAGGAGTGGCTGAGATTAGTACCAGGAATTTTGCTCCATGACTTGGAGGCCAGCCACACATGCTATGGGAAAAGGGAGCTAAGATAGAGAAGGGAGCACCAAATAAAGGGTGTTGTGAGGATCCTCCCAGGGTGGGAGAAACATGCTGAAAGTAGACTATAAACCAAACATGATTGCCACTCAATGCCTCTCTTGAAAAACACAGTACCCAAAAGAAGAGAGAGAGAACAAGGGGGAATGTCCTGCCACAGAGGCAGGGTGAGATGGGGGCTGATGGGGGAATGGAAGGAATGCTGGGACTCGTGGTGGGGGAGGATGGGCACTGGTGGAGGGATGGAAACTTGATCATTGTATAACTGAAACCCAAGCACAAAAATTTGTAAGTCTATTACTGTAGACTTGTTGTTTCACTAATAAAAAAATTTAAAAAGAAAAAAATAAATAAATAAAAAATAAAAAATTCACCAACAGGAATATAATTTTATAAATAAAGTGTATGTATGTGTGTGTATATATATGCATATATATGTATGTATATAAAATTCCCTCTAACCAATGAATAAGTGAAGGAAATCAATCTGTAATGGATATGGATAGATCTCAAAATAAAATCCTCAGAAAAATATATGACACATATTAGTCAAATTTTTAAGTAGACTAAAAGGAAGATAAGCTCAGATATAAAAGATGAGTATTAAAAGGTGAATAAGAAAGTGAATAAGACTATATATTTGTTGACTAATAGAAAACACACACACACACACACACACACACACAGTTCTCTGTTTCTTACTTCCAACACAGGGCTCCTTGGAATTTTCTGGGTTATAGGAGTCTATTATAGCTTTATGATAATAGTGATGTCCAGAATGACCAAACCATAATAAGCTTAAAATTTCGGTCTCATCACAATCCACAGCCATCCAGATGGGGGGGAGTTGAGTTAATGATCAATGATGCACACATAATAAAATCTACATGAAAATGCCCTAAGTGTAAGGTCTGGAGACCTTCATGGAAAGTAAAAATATCAGCACACTGGGAGGATAACATATTCCAGAATCTTGGGGAGAGACCCCTATACTTCAACATCTCACTTTCAGCTTTCTGTTACATTTTTCACTTTATATAAACAAAAGTGCTTTCTCTAAGTTGTGACACATTCTAGCCAATGATCATGTAAACACCATCAGGAACTCAAGCAGAACTGACAGCCTGGATTGTGAGTGATGTTGGAAACCTGGGAAGGAAATATTGCAGAGTCTATGGAGTCTGTACTAGAGCTGGTAAGAGTAGAAATGAATTGTAGGATACCCAACTTGTGTTGCATAATTGTCTGCATAGAAAATACCTACATATTTGGTTGTCACAAAAGTAATATATCATATAAGAACAAAAGAGGTTCCTAGACAACATCAAATTGGGAAAATGCCTTGACTAAAACTAGAGACAATATAGCTATACGTGGTTCTTTTGTAAAGAAATAAATAACTTCTTTCAAAATTTTAACATGAATTTTCTTCAAATTGACAAATATTGCAATGCAAATACCAACTGAATCTATTTATTTTCTTTTTCAGAACTCTACAATGGATCATCTGAGGGGAAATGTTGAAATATAGTCAACATATTTTTTGAAAGGAGTAATGAGGAAAATTTTCTTTACCAGACCTCAGAAATGTACAATAAAGTGAAAATAATTAAGACAATATGGTATTGGGTCAGAAAAATGTTGGTCGATCAAGGGAATAAATTATGGAGTCTGGAAACAGATCCACCCATATTCATTAGGGTCCTTTTGGTTACAAGTAGTACTCAATTTGCTTAAGCAAAAACAACAAAAAAGAATTAAAGAAATAAAAATATGAAAAAAATCAATATGCCACCATTACCATATGCAATCAAAATCCAAAAATGGTATAAATTACCCATGTTTTCCTCAGTAGATAACCAGATTAGCAAAATGTATTGGGCAATTATACATTCTTAAATAGAAAGGAAACTCTGATATATACTTCGGGGCCTAACTTTGACATAATGCCAATAAGAAAATGGCAACAGTTGTAAGATTCCATTTATATGAGATAACAAAAACAAAAAAATCCCAGGAGACTTTTAAAAAACAGGAATTACAATGATTTCCAGGAGCAGAAAGGATGATGGTGCTTATTGGTTTATCATTTTAATTTTTTTATTTATTTTTGGGGAGCAGTGACTGAACCAAAAGTTTGTTCTTCATAGGCATAAACTCTACTACTTGAGTCACATCTCTCTCCATAGGAAATTTTTATTTAATGGGTGGGGAGTTTTTGATTCAGAAGATGAAGAAAATTGTGGGGATGGATTGTAGTGACAGAGACAGCTGTAGAGCACTGTGAATATACTTAATGCCACTGAGCTATTTACAATATGATTGAATAGTCAATTTCATGTCATCAGGAGAAATATATCAGAAAAACAGAGATGCATCCAATATTATTGAATAACTGAATTCAAAAATTCCAACATAATCAGATCTCTTTAAAACTGAGAGATCTTTTGATTGTACTTCTCTTCAAATTGATCTTAAATAACTTTACTACAAAATACATTTTCTAGGACTGGAGAGATAGAATAGGGGTCCAGGCACATGCCTTGCCTTACACTGACCATTGGAATCAGATGTTTCACTGAGCATCACTGTATGCAGACCTGGAGGACTCTAGGTATGACCACTGGAGTGGTCCCAATAATTCAGGAATCTGGAGGGCCTGAGCAGCATAATATCCTCAGGCCCTAAGTATCAAACCCTGACAAGGTTAGATAAAAATCGCCCGAAAAGGCCCATGACTTTTCTGAGCAGTGTCTAGGAGGCTCCTCCCTCTATCCCATAATATATTTTCCAAAAAAGTGGCTGAAATCATAAATAATAATTAGCCTCTGAGTTTGATATTCAGAACTTCAAATTATTTCTAGTTACAAGGCCAAAACTTCCAAGGAAGTTGAGATCAACCAGTAGGTACCCACTCTTGAACCAATTAAATATGGCTTAGATGGTAGAGTCAGAGTGAAATCAGATGATCACTGCCATACATATAACTAACAAACATGTTAGTTATTTTCATCATCAAGTGAAAAAACAATAAGGGACCTGGGTTCTGAAGACAGTATGGGGATTAAGACACACTCCTTGTGGCAAATCCCTATTTAATCCCTGGCTCTAGTTGCCTGAGCATTGCAGTGCAAAATATGGAGTCAAGTTTCCCCAGATAATCCCTAGCACCAAAGGGGTTGAATGCAACTGTATCTTTGACCCTCAAAGTGAGGAAAGGGCACTGGAAATTTGGTGATAGTTTCATGGGGCTAATAGCCATAGAGGTATGAATCTATTCCACCAAATTTATGTAGAAATGCAAGCCAGTAAATAAATACAATCTGATTTATAAACAATAGATAAAACATATCTTTAAATGAACTGTTGCATCTAAATTATTTCATAATTATCTTTACCCAAATCTTGGTGATCTTTAAATCATTTCCCTCTGATACAAAAAAAACACAAAATATTCAATATGTATGAGGAATATTTTGTGTTGTTTATATGAAACTGTGTTATCTTTCTTTTCTCTAAATTGTTTTGGTAGTCCTGAATGGAAATTTTCATTCACATGATTTAAAATCTGACTTTGCAAAACAATGCATGTGCAAAAACCATTAGCGGCAAGAGCACTTGCTAAATATTGGCATGTGACTATGGATCAACTTTAGCAGCATTGGGATATCTAGTTCTCAAGAAGAAGAAATGTGGAACAAAAATAAGAAGTTCTAAGAACCTAGATTTGTCAAACTTCTAATAAAATTATAATAAAATGTAATAAAATTTTCACCATTATCTAATTAAATGGAGATATGTTGAATAGTTGTTTTAAAAATAAGCATGGGAAGCTATAAGATATAAATAAGTATATTGATACATACACAAAGATCAAAAGGAAATCCATAGTCAGAAGAAAACTTTAAAAGTTTAAGCTAACGTTTAAGCTAAACTTTGAAAAATTTTTTTCTCAATGGAGTGAATGGTAAGAGAAAGATGAGAAGCAATGTAGGGGTGAAGGGCACCCAGATATATTGGTGGGGTTAAAAATGACAGGGATAAATATCCAAACCACAGAATCAGCAACACTGAACTCACGAGACCCAAACTTGAATAACTACAGTTAAAAAGGTGCCTGTCAAGATGGCAGACTCGGGAGGAAGTTGAGTGAAAGTAGGAAAGGGAATCTGGGAACACTGGTGGTAGGGTTGGTGATGGAACACTGCATGTCAAAAACCTAACTATGAATAACTTCATATTCATGGCACTTTAATAAAATTTTGAAAATAAATAAAATAAACCTGTTTCTCAGGTCAAGTTGTTAGTTCAAGAGCTAGAGCATATGCTTTGCCTCCACAAGTTCCAAATTCAATCCCTTGTACCATGTGGTCCCCCAGCAACTGCAAGTAATCCCAGTATACCCCAAAATTAAAAATATAATCGAATCATAAATTTTTTTCCCATTATGGTCTTCTGATTAAGGAATTTATTAAGAAAAAAAATTGTAAGCTCTTTAGTATGCATGACTTAAGATCAAAAATCTCTGGCAAGACGAGAAGAAAAAAAAGAAAGAAAGAAAGAAACAAAAACAAGCAAGGGACTTGAAGAAACTGTAAGCATCCAAAATCTGGCACAAGATTTGGCAACAGATAAATTTTCTTTGGAGGGTATTAGTTTTGTAAGTCAAAGCTATTAAAATCCAACTTCCTGTTTCAGGAAGGTAAAATGCACAGGTCTCTGGCTCCAGTTGTCTCTAAGATCTGTGTTTCATCCAACTAGTCCCACTCCCTTTACTGGCTCATAATTTAAGCGCAAAAATCTACTGGCCAAGACCATTCCTTTAGTTTGCCACATACTGTGCGGAAGTCCATGTCAGCGTCAATCCGACCTTCCTGGATAAGTATAGGCAGTTCTGTTAAATACACAAACTTACCTACAGCTCCCCAAAATCCCTCATGATACTTTGAAATCTTAAGGAAATGTTTCATATCCGTTTGTTTCACAACTCTGTTGGAAATAGTCTAATTGCCATTCATAAGACTGTATTCATCACCCTTAAATTCCATCTTACTTTCTCAAATTGTCTGGTTCCAACTATCCTTTGACCACAAGGAATTGATCCAAATTTTCTTAATATGTAAATTCTCCTACTCTCTCTCATATAACTTTCTCAAACCTTCATTTTTATACTTGAGTCTCGATTCCTCACTTCTCTTCCAGTAACTTCATCACAAGTTGTCTATGAATGGCTATGTGGCCGATTCTTTTGATCTGCTTTCAAAATCACGGTTTTCTTGTATAAGTATCTTCTCCTTCATTATCCATCCTCTTCAACTTTACCTACCATTATTCAAATATAAGTGTGCAGGGCCGGAGAGAGAGTACAGCGGATAGGGTGTTTGCCTTGCACAGGGCTTACCCAGGCTCAATCATCGGCATCCCATATGGTCCTCCAAGCACTGCCAGGAGTTAATTCCTGAGTGCAGAACTAGGAGTAACTCCTGAGCATCGCTGGATGTGCCTGAAAAAGAAAAAAAAAAGTGTGCTAAGCCACTCATCTTGTAAATCTCTCTAAATAACACTTACCCCTCCAAGTACTGCGTATTGCCTTCTCCCTCTGTCTCAGAACTCTTCCACTTATTGTATATACTTCCCACTTCTTATCCACTCTGCCCTTTGCTCAGCCCCATTTCAAACAGGCTGTCCTCCTTGATATTAAAACCACTCCACAATTGGAGCTTGGACACCAGGAATCTCTTCCTGAGTGTTTCAGCCACAATGATTTGCTTACTATTTCCTGAACAAGTCAGACTCATGCTCACGTCAGGATCTTTGCCCTTACTTTTATGTCTTCCAGGATTATTATTTTTATCTTAGAAACGTGCACAGTGCCTCACCTCCCTCATGTGATCTCTCTCAGTGTTATTGTTCCTAACTCTTCTCGGAAGAAGTGTAACCCTACACAGTCTTCTATAATCTAGTCACCATTTTGTTCTACACTATTGACACATAATATTTTATTGTACATATTAAATGTTAATTTCAACGAAGGTGAGTATATTCTATTTACTGCTGTATTCCCATACTTTAAATAGTGTCCGGAACACTGCTTAATAAATGAATTGAATGAATACGTGTGATCTGCTTACTGACTACCAGGAAGTGTGGTAGTTACCAGCTATATTCCTTTTCTTTTTTCCATTTGAATGTCTCAATGATTTCATTATGTATCAAGTGAAATTTTTTTTCATTTATAGACAGTTGTCAGAGTAAGGAATCCTTGTAACTTTCATAGACCTTCCTGTAGTATAAAATGTAAAATATAGCATCTTCTATTTTTAAAATATCTAATCTATAAATTATGTTGTAGTTTGGTAACAGCTTTTTTTCATACTTCTATTTTATTAAAGCACCATGAGTTACAAGTTATTCATAGTTGTGTTTCTAACATATAATGAATGTTTCATCACCAATCCCACCACCAGGGTCAACGTCCCTCCACCAGTGTCTCCAGGTTCTCTCTCCTCCCCTCTCAACTCCTCACCCCAGCCCCAGAATGACATCTTGACAGGTATTTTTATGTTTGGTTATTAAAGTTTGGATCTCATGATTTCATGTATTGAAGCTTTGAATATTTAATTCTATATTTCTTTAGCATCTCTGATGTAAGTGAATCCGCAGGACCTCTGCTCCTATTGCTTTTCAACTATCTCTTTTCCTCTTCCTTTCACTCTATTTCTTTCCTTCTCTTCTCTATACTTTCTGGTCAGGAGTGATCTGAAGATCTCCCCCCTTCAAACTACTGCACCTCCTCTTCTAGTTGGTTACTTAATAAAACATAATTTACACTGTTTATTCTTCAAAAAAGGTATTTAAAGACAAGCTCAATAATTCCCTTTGAAGTTTCTTCAGTGAGTAATTTGGGTGTTTGTATCATTTTTGACATCATAACTCTGACATTCTATAAAGGTTTTAGAAAAAAACACTGCATTTTTCTTTGGAGAGAACGTGTTGTATCCTCTAAACTTCATTCCCTGTTCAAAATTTAAAATATAAATAATTTATAACACAAGTTGAGGGACTGCGGTGACAGTACAAGGGGTAGAACATTAGCCTTACACGTGGCTGACTGGAATTCAATCACAGGCACCCACATAAGGTGCCCGGAGCTCTGCCAGGAGGGATCCCTGAGAGCAGAACCAGAAGCCCAGAGCATAGCTGGGTGTGACCCAAAATGCAAAACAAACAAACAAGCAGTGGAAGAATCTAGTAAAAATACAATATTAAGAATTAGCTAATGAGCTGTTTCTATTTTTTCTGATTTTGAAGTCTCAATTCATTAAGCAAAATAAAGTCAAAGGTAACTGCTGGTGAAACAACAGGTTTTGGCTGGTAGATATCTTTCCACTTGAGCTACAACCTCTCTGTGTTTACCCAAACTCTCCTGCTGCCTGAGCAGACAGCCAGGTGACATTGCCTTTCTCTTTTAGCTGTGACCTCATGGTGGGGTCCTAATATGTGATTCTATCCTTGGTTTAGACTGAAGCATTTAAAAGCATCCAATGTTTTTTACCTAAATTTTTATCTAATTGAGTAGAAGTCTTGAGAAGTTGTTGAAACCCAGAAAGATCCTGGAAGAAGCCTGGATTCTTGACTATCCATAAGACTGCCTACTGATCCACTCTGGATTAAGTATAGATAAGAAATACATATTTATTGGGTTAACACATTGGGATTTGGAAGTTTCTTGTAGCATTCATTGCTATAATGAAAAATAAAATGCTAGTAGAGCATGCCCCCTCCACTAAAAAAAAAAGTACTAGTAAAATCTGTGATTCTTTGAGGTGACTGACACATAGTCCTATCAAAGGCATATCCTCCGGATAGCTGGCATGAGTGCATATAAAATAAACATACTGCACAGCACTAAAAAAGTGCCTTTCATCTTTTTTCTCAATGACTTCCAGAAAATGACAGAAATAAATTAAGACTTCCCAGAACTAAAAAAAAAAATTAAAAAGAGGAGTTCCGAAATACAAGTCAAAATGACTTAAAATGCAGGTGTTTAGTGAATAAGAACCTTTCTTCGTTCTTTAAATGATATATAAACTAAATTCCCCCACTATGAATCCCAACACTAAGTAATAAATATTTTGACTTATTTAAGCAGACAAATCTTTCCAAAACTTCTCTGAAAATCACTATGACACCGTAACGTATTTCCTCACATTTATAACATAGATCCATTCACACAAGTTTATTAATGTCTATAATATCCAAAGCACTGAGAGCTTGTGGAGCTAAAAAGAGAATACATGGTGCCCTTTGTTACTTCTGAACTTGACTCCCAATTGCTTCCAGAATTCAAACAATGCTTTTATAGCAATTTAGGCTGGTAAATTCTCATGCTGATTAATAGTTAGCTATTAAGCAGTCTTCTGAGCAAATTCTGTCTACCATTCCTTAATTAGCTTCACTAATGTATATCTTGCCATTTCAGTAGCTGAAAGGTTAGCATTTTTTCTTGGTTTACCAGATATTGAGAATTAATTTCTAGCCATAACTATGTGACTTCTGCTGGCTGAACTTATTTCAATCTCCAAAATCTTTTCTTTAAGTGAGTCAGGTTACGTGGTTATGTGCAGGATAACATTGGTTTGCCCTTTCTGCTTTGCCACAGGGAGCTTAGGTTACTCCCATCACAGTGCTCCTATTCCTCTGTGCTTATTTGTAACCTCTTTCTTTGTGCTCTGCTTCTCCAAGTGGTCAGTTACCTTTATTGCCTAATCAGATGTTAACTTGTAAATATTGCTTTTTTCTTCTCCTTAAGTCCTTTGCATAGTTAATTCAGAGCAATGTCCTTTTTGTATACACAGGAAGACAGTTAATGCTGTGCTTTTGTAACTTGGGAGTTAATTGACTATGGATGATATTCACTCCTGGACATCTATTTTCTCAACTTAAGCCTCAGTTGACCTTACTTCCTAACACCCAAAAATCAGTGTCTCATCAAGGGACTTGATGGACCTAGGGCAAACTGTGAGCTATCCTGGCATCAAAATGTGCCAGGCCAAAGTGCCATAATACTTAACTATAAGTTAAAATCATGGTCATGGACAAATTCTGACATGATCCAGAAGTAACATCTAGATTAGGACCCTGCTAGGGTTATGAAAGATCAATCTGGCCTGAGCACTGTAGTCTGAGACCTATAGCGAGATGTCACCAAGGAGAGCCACCCTACAATCTTAATGTATCTCTGACTGTGTCTATACAAAATAACTAATATTAAGAAGTAGAATTAAGATGTTAATTAAGATGTTAAGTAATTGGGCTAAGGAGAGGAGGAAACACCTGTAGGAGGTATTTTGCCTATGAGCAGAAGATGTGTTGATTTTGCTACCAGATGGGGTGTGGTGTCTACCCCAATGCGGGGAGTTGGAGAAAGACTAGAGAGAGACCAGGCTGCAAGAGGAAGCATGGAGAGATGAGCAGGAGAGACAGATGGAGACAGAAATGAAGGGAAGTTTGAGGGTAGAATGAGGGGCTCTATGAGACTGGAACAGGCGCGTGGGGAGAATGGAATAAATGACAACTGATCAACCAGCCTGGCCCTCATTTTCTCCTTTGTCCGCTCGTGTCATAGGCCCTCTGGGGTGTGAGAGTCACCTGAGACCACCGCAAATGCAATCAGCAAGAGAGAGAGCTGTGGGGCTTCCTTATTGATTACATAGTTATGACCATAAAGTAAGGGGGAAATAATTTCATATTTAGCTTTGCCATATAGTTTGGTTAATATCAGTGAAGTTCTATTGTTTGTTATTTGTATGCAAAATTTTTTAGACCTTTAGATTATTTCACAATCATGTTATTCAGATGATGACAAAGATTTAGTTTGTTGTCAAGCATTTGCTTGGTTGAGGGCCAGAGAGATAATACAAAGGGTAAGTTACTTGCCCAGCTTGTAGGTGACCCAGGTTCCATCTCTAGCACCACATATGGTCCCTAGAACCTGCCAGGAGTGATCCAAGTCCAAAATTAGGAATAGGCCTTGAACAGCCCGGTGTGACTCAGAAACAACAACAACAAATGTTTTTTTATTTACTTATTTATTTTTTCTTTTTGGTTCACACCCAACAATGCACAGCGGTTATTCCTGGCTCATGAACTCAGCAATTAATCCTGACAGTGCTTGGGGACCATATGGGATGCTGGGAATCAAACCCTGTTGGGCCTCGTGCAAGGCAAATACCATACCCACTGTGCTATTGCTTCCGCCCCAAACAAATGCATTTGATTGATGAAAAGAATAAGTCAAAAGATTTTCTCTTACAACTATGAATCTTATTACAAACATTGCTGAAACAATAAAACAACTACCATTTACAGTGTTTAAACTGCAATAAGAACTGCATTTAGTCCTTTATAACCTTGCTGAATTCTATGATAACCCTATCTCTCCTTTTATTATTCCAGTTTCAGAGCAGAGAAAGCTGGAGTTTCAGGGCTTTAAAGTGGCTCATACAGTATGCATCATTCATTCATCGTGCATAAGATAAGTATTCAAGTGTCCATCTACATACAGTCATTGGTAATTGTACAGAATTCAGAAGCTGGACTCTATTCATGTCCTGCAAAAATATTTAAACCTGGTTTCTGTCTCAGGTAAAGGTCTAATATGGGCCTTTTGAAGTTTGCGGGATACTCAGCCCTAAGTGCAGCCATGGTCTAAGAAATTCAGGCTGAGTATAAATTCAAGAAAAACACTGTGGTGGATTTAACACTCTCATCATGCTGATGGGGTACAATAATTTTGTACATCAGTATTATAAAGGTTACTGCTGTTGTAACCACATTACTAAATTATAACAAAATTTGTTTTAAATGTGAGAGCTATCATAAAAGCAGGGTATAAGCAAATGAGTTCACTGTCACTGTCCTCCCGTTGTTCATCGATTTGCTTGAGCGGGCCCAGTAACGTCTCCACTGTGACAATTGTTACTGTGTTTGGCATATTAAATACATCACGGGGAGCTTGCCAGGCTTTGCCATGCAGGTGAGATACTCTCGGTAGCTTGCCGGACTCTCCAAGAGGGGCGGAGGAATCAAAGCCGGCTAGGCCAGGCTGGCTGCGCACAAGGTAAACGCCCTACCCACTGTGCTATCACTCCAGCAAATGAGTTATATTCAGTTAAATTCTAAAAAATAACTTGATTTATTTTTGTTTATTTTTACTTATAGATATTCTTAGCAACACCGTGGATCCAAATTCTTCCTACATTTCGTCATAAATCACTCTTCTAAGTGCTATTATTTTTCAACAAATTTAGATTTGTATGGTTAAGTCAACATTAAATTCTAATTATTATACTCAGGAATATATACAGACTGAGTGAATGTATACGGGCACAGTGGGTGGGGCATTTGCTTGCATGCGGCCGACCCGGCCAACCCAGGTTTGATTCCTCTGCCCCCCTCGGAGAGCCCGGCAGGCTACGGAGAGTGTCTCACCCGCACAGCAAAGCCTGGCAAGCTGCCCGGGGCATATTCAATATCCCAAACACAGTAACAACAAGTCTCACAATGGAGACGTTATTGGGCCTGCTCAAGCAGGTTGACGAGCAATGGGAGGACAGTGCAATAGTCAGGAATAGAAGAGTATCTTGAATAGTCTAATTCAAAGAAAACATCTACTGGGTATGATAACCAGAGCTAGCCTTTTAGTTTACAATATTTTCAATTATTCAAAAATGACAAGGTTGTATTTGTATTGAAATTGGTACAGGGAACAGATTTTAGAACTTCTGACTTTCAGAACAAGTAGTTCAAAAAAAAAATCTAAAAGTATTTATGAGTACCTCTCATTATAAGGTACAGTCCAAGGCAAAGCAAAAAAAAACAAAACTATCTTACTAGAAATATTGTGTTTCAGTTTTTCTCACTTGTAAAATGAAACTAATATTTCCTAATTTATTCCTGATACAGTATTTCTCTTTCTCACGAAAGAGAGAAGGCATGTGAAAGCATAATGAAAACCCTCGAAAGTGCCAGTTAGGTAATAAGATGTAAGAATAGGTGCAATAAATGTTTCTATAAATTTTTGCATGATTCTTATTTTAATATTGACCTAAAAGCCTAATTTTTTTATTTTTTTTAAAGATAAACTTAGAACTTTCTTGAGGACAAACTTTCTCAAGACATTTTAGAATTTCCTGCTTATTTTAATTCTAGCCAAAAGTACTGCAAAAACAGCCACTCTCATAATTCTTTCACACCTCTGCTTCCAATCCTGGCCAGACTCTCAAATACGAAAAAGATGTGTTGAGATAGTCAGGGGAAAAGTTCAGTGGATGCTATTGAACCTCTAAAGTAAACTTTAGAACAAAAGTAAAAGCAGTTATTTTTTTTTTTGGTGTTCAGTGTACAGTTCTTCCAGCTACTGTGACAGTTAATATGCCCTAATTTCTAGATTTTTGATGATAAAATATCTTAATTGCCTATTGCGGTTTCCTTATATTTATAATTCTAATTTCCAGAACCCAAAACCTATTGCAATGAAACATAGATGATCATTCAAATCTTGACAGACTTGTAAACCAAGTTCAATGCTATATAGTCCAACATTCAGTGTCTTTTGTAGTGGAAGCACTTAAAAATAAGGTATTTTTATTTCCTCTAGACCTAATCTAATATGAACTCACAAGAGAAGAAAAGAGAAAAGGGAATAAAGACCATAATACAAAAAAGAAATGAAATATTTGTGGTGAAATATTCCCACAAACAAAATGGAAACTACTATTCAGGTAGATGTTTTGATGGACCATTGAAAGTCTGAGATTTATTTAACGGGAAAATTTAGCAAAGCTTATGGGAACTAAAACCCCACAATTTCCAGGAAACATGAAGCATGTGTCTACCTTGTTATTCATTTAACTGCATAATTTAAAAAAGACAAAACATGTTTTAATGCTTTTCTAGTCATGTCAACCTAGATTCCTGTGCTCTAATTTTTTACATAAAAGAAGAAAAACAACAGCATTTAAACTAAAACCACTAACTTTAAAATCTAGGGGCCAAATCTTAGACTTGACTTTCTTATGGAAAGAAACACAAAGTAAGAAAGAATAAGACAGGGAGTATGGTGCCGCCAACAGGTCAATCTGTACCTGTGAGGCAAGTGTATCAGCAGCCTGATGGTGCCTTCAGACTTCCGGATACCCCAAAATTGTTGCTGTGCCTTTGGCCAGACCCCAACAACTTGGGGCAAAGTTTACCAAGAAAGTAAACAGCCAAAAGTTAGGTATATGGGAGACACACCGACAAACCACCTCTGGCTCAGCTATATAACTGGAGGTAAGGCCTCTCTTGTTCCTGATCGAACTGCTTAATGGACATGATCCCAGAGACTCAGAAACAAATCTTGGAACCCAGAGGCTTTTGGCAGAAATTCCTCCAGATTTAATTGTTAAAATTTCAGAATTCCAAAATTGCGTGGCCACTACTGCGGCCACATGGTATCATATGTTATTCATAACCAGCAATAGAAAACAAATTGTCTACCGTTGCCTTTTTGACAGATCTAAGTGTTGGGGTAAAATCCCAAATAATAATGGTGGATTTGGTATCAAAATATTAAATGTATTCAAAGTAGAGAGAGAGTAATGTGGAAATCATCTGCCCCACACGTAGGGGGAGACTGTGAGATGGGGGAATATACTGGGGGTTTTGGTGGTGGAATATGGGCACTGGTGAAGGGACAGTGTTTCATTGTATGACTGAGACTTAAACCCAAAAGCTTTGTAATTGCTCTCATGGTGATTCAATAAATAAAATTATAAAAAAGAAAAAATAAGGTGGAGTTCATGCCCAATTCAATCAGCCTAATCAATGGCTGAATAAATAGCAATTCTCCTACATGAAAAAAAAGAAAGAATAAGACAGAAGGTTTGAACTATTTTTCAAACTTGTCTGAATTTAATGACAAATCTCGTAGATAGCTTGGTTCAGAGAGAATTCTTAGGTATGCATGTTTAATTATTTATGCTAATTTCTTTATTTTTCTTTCCTATTTTGTTTTTGTTTTTGGACCAAATCCAGCCATGCTCTGGACTTACTCCTGACTCTGCACTCAGGAATCACTCCTGGAAATTCTCTGGGGACCATATGGGATTTGAGAGATCAAACTTGTGTCAGTGTGCAAGGTTAAGTGCCTTACCAGTTGTACTATCTCTCTGGCTCCTGTTTATATTAATTCTGTGTTAATTGAGTAACCATTTATTTAAAAATATTGCTTTAATTATATAGAAAGATGTCACAGTCATAGTTTAGAGCTTTTTTTGGCTTGTTTGCAGGGCACAGGGAAGGAGATTGCTTTTTGGCTGTAACTGGCTGTGGTAAGGTGTTACTCTAGGCTCTGTGCTCAAGGATCCAAGGATCATTTCCAACAGTGCTCAAGGAACTATATGCAGTGCTAGAGATTGAAAGCACTTTATTAGCTATAAATCTCTCCAATCTCAGTTTAGGATTTTATTATTATTTCTCCATAAGCATACACACAAAATTATGGATTTAAACAACATAAAATTTACAGTTTTAAATTTTTAATATTGTTATTGTTTCTCTGGGCTGAAGTGATAGCACAGCATGTAGGGCATTTGCCTTGCACTTGGCCAACCCAGGTTTTATCCTCAGCTCCTCTCGGAGAGCCTGGAAAGCTACTAAGAGTATCATGCCTGCACAGCAGAGCCTGGCAAGATACTGTTTTTGGCGTATTCGATATGCCAAAAACAATAACAACAAGTCTCACAATAGAGATGTTACTGGTGCCCACTTGAGCAAAACAATGAATAATGGAAGGACAGTGCTACAGTGCTATTGTTTCTATGCACATATGACATTGGCCATGCCTTTACACAGCAAAGCCTGGCAAGCTACCCGTGATGTACTTGATATGCCAAAAACAGTAACGAATCTCACAGTTTGTTGTGAGACGTTACTGGTACACGCTCGAGCAAATCAATGAACAATGGGAGGACAGTGCAGTGCTACAGTGTAGTGCAGATTATATGATGAAAATACCACATAGAAAAAAATGCTTTCTTCAAAAAGAACTTGTTGAGGGCTAGAGCGATAGCACAGTGGGTACGGCATTTGCCTTGCATGCAGCCAACCCGGGTTTGAGTCCCAGCATCCCATATGGTCCCCTAAGCACCGCTAGGAGTAATTCCTGAGTGCAGAGCCAGGAGTAACCCCAGTGCATCAAGGGATGTGACCCCCCCAAAAAAAAGCACTTTTTAGAACAAAAGAATTTGCTTAAAGGAGTTACATGTAAGTGTTCTTATAAATGTAATCATTGGAGTTCTTCCCCAAAAGAGTAAGTATAATTAACATAAGCTTGAATATGCACATTATGGGGGCTGGAGTGATAGCACAGTGGGTAGGGCATTTGCCTTGCTCGTGACTGACCCAGGTTCCATCCCCAGCATCCCATAAGTTACCCCCAGGACCTCCAGGAGTAAATCCTGAGTGCATGAGCCAGTAGTAACCCCTGTGCATCACCGGATGTGACCCAAAGAGAAAAAAAAATATGCACATTAAAAGATGGCACAGTTGGAAATTAAATTTCCTTCCACATAATAAACCTGTGCGATCTATTAACAGTTTTTAGACTCTCTTTGAAGTGACTGTAATTTTGATTGCGTATCACAGGGTCTTTACAGAAAGACAATTTGTTTTTGCTTTTGTTTTGTTTTGTTTTGTTTTGTTTTTCATTGAATCACTGTGAGATACACAGTTACAAGGTTGCTGATTGTTGAGTTTCAGTCATACAGTGTTCCAATACCCATCCCATCACCAGTATACATTTCCAACCAGCACTGTCTAGTTTCCCTTCCGCTACCCTTCCCCTCATTACCCCCCTCCAACAACCCCCACTCCTGCTGTCCTAGCCTGCCTCTATGCAGGCACTTTTCTCCTTCTCTCTCCATCTCTATCTCTCTCTCTTTTTCCTTCTGGGCATGATAATTTTCAGTATAGGTACTGAGAAATTATTATGTATTTCTTTACCTCCTTTCAGCACTCCGTTCTTGTCCAGAGTGATCATTTCCAACTATCCTTGTCATAGTGGCCCCTTCTCTATCCTAACTGCCCTCCACCTGCCCTTTCACTTGTGGCAAGCTTACATCCGTGATCGAGTCTTCCTGGCTCTTGTTTATACTGTCTGTGGGTATTAGTCTCATTTTAGACTTTTTAATATTCCACACGGCTGGAGCGATAGCACAGCAGGTAGGGCGTTTGCCTTGCAAGCAAGGCCAACCTCAGTTCGATTCCTCCGTCCCTCTCGGAGAGTTCGACAAGCTATCGAGAGTATTGTGCCCTCACGGCAAAGCCTGGGAAGCTACCCATGATGTATTTGATATGCTAAAAACAGTAGTAACAAGTCTCACAATAGAGATGTTACTGGTGCCCACTCGAGCAAATTGATGAACAATGGGAGGACAGTGACAGTGACAGATGATATATACAATAGGAAATATCTTAGAATTATGCTTCAGAATTTTTTTATCATCACTTCATTTACAAAAACTCTCTTTAGTTTAAGATATTGCCCAAGAAAAAATCACACTGGAGTAATTTTCCTAATAAATTAGTTTAGTCACAATTTAAAAATATATCTACTGATAACAGGAACAGAGGCTTAAAAATCTCATGGTCTACATGAACTTGCCTTCTAGATTCATCCTGCAGCAAAGCCTTACTGAATATCTATCACAATGCATTTGGATGCTAGACACAAAGATAAAGAAGATAATTAGCATATACAAATAGAGCTTAGCAAAATTTATGTAGCATTCTCAGCTCACTGCTTGGGGCAGAATAAACCATTAATCTGTGTTAGCCACTGCAATAATCATGTTACTCTCAACATACAAAATGTTGAAAAATTTTTTGTGTTAGTTTTTTTTTAATATATTGTGATATTAATTAGCCTTTCAAATAGCAACAAGATTAGTATTCTTCCTGCCATGGTAAAAGAAACAGAGACTATATTAAAATATAAAATACAAAGAATAATTGAATGAAAAATTAAAACAAAGCAGAATAGTCCCTCAAGCATGGTTAAGATGTGAAAATGAGGAAAGAATCCGTTCTTTGGGGCGGGCATCTGAGTTTTGAAGATAGGAAACAGTACAATGAGAGAGTTCTGCAAGACTTCAGAATGCATGAAAGGAGTTGTCAGGCGAGGAAGAGAACAACCTTGAATGCTAGATGAAGAGCTTTAGAAATTCATTCATCAAATAAAATTGGGGCAATTGAAGTATTTGAACAGGGAGTGAAATACACATAATCATGTTCAAAAATAAGTGTGTGTGTGTGTGTGTGTGTGTGTGTGTGTGTGTGTGCAATGCTGATCCAAAATACTTTCATCCTTCCTGGTCAGTAATTTCTCTTTCTCACTAGAAATAAGACCTGCATTGTTTTAGCTTATGAGAAATAATTTTGAGCCATCTAGGGATAATGCTCCCCAAAAAAGCTGAGGTACACACAAGTCTAATATCAGAAAGTGTCCTTCTCTGTGCTAGGTTAGAGCTGATACCAGGAAGGAAGAATAGTGTCCTGCATCCTGCATCCTGTTCTGTCAGAGGAAGACTGAGAGAAAATTTGCAGATTCCCTCCAGGCTAGCTGGAAACTATCTACCTTTTTCCATGCTGAATTTGATCTGGAGCTCTTTTACAGGAAGGATTGAAATGCTACTGATCCTAGAATCTTAGCTTCTGTTCAGAACTAGATGGATCTAAGAGTCTAGTAATGTTCCTATCTGCACTGTAGATAAATAATTCTTCTTTCCTGGGTGCTGGATTAGTTTTCTAGGACTTCCATAATAAACAGAAATTAAATTAAATTAAATTAAATCTACAGAAATTTATTCTCTCAATATTCTGTAGGCTAGAAATCTGAAACCAACGTGGTAACAGGTCCATGCTATCTCTGGAGGTTTTGAGGAAAGATTCCTCCCTTGCTTTCTGGAGTTCCTGTGATGACTGATAGTCTTGGCATCTCTTGGCTTATAGATGCAACACTCCAACTTTGCTTTGTCTTCACTGGTCTTATCCCTAGATTTCTTTTCTGTTTTAAAGATTAGTGGCGACACTAAAGCAGTATGACTTCACCTTCACTTGATTATATCTGTGAAGATCTATTTCCAAATAAAGTCATAATCATAGATTCCAGGGATTAGGATACCAACATATCTTTTAGGGGCACAGAATTCAAACAATACAATTGGCTTGTTGCTCACTAGAGATTAAATGCGTGTCTCCCACCATTCAACGGCTGTCTCTGATTCAGTGACCGAAAATCCTAACAAAGAATTTACTGAGTCATGAGTGATCAGGATTCCAGGAGGCAGGAACACAAGGTCCCACAAGTGCCTGAAAAATTTAAATTTCAACCTTTCAAAATGCCTAAATATCGCACTACAAACTAAAAGTCTAGAAAAAAAGTCTGGAAAGGAACTATAAAGGGAAGTAATGGTTCCCCTGAAGTGATGAAATCTTATGATAATCCATCTGGCTTTACAACCTCATTAATCTCAATTCCTCAGAACATTGATGGTCAGCTTATTGCACTGTTTTGAGCAGTTCTTAAAAGTTTATGCAGGTCCATGTGTGTAAGAGGCCTGTGGAACCACGATACTCCCCTAAAAAGGGCAATGTGGTTTATCTTTTTGTCCTGAGGTGGCAAAAATATATGCATTAGAAAGGACTATAAGGACTATTAATAACATGCACAAAAACAGAAATTTTGGTACATTTTTATCTTATTTTGATACAAAGTCCTTTTAGCATTTTTAATTTTTTTTAATTTAGATTTTTATTAGTGAAACAGCATGAGGTGCAATTGTAGATTTACAAATTTTTGTGCTTGGGTTTCAGTTATACAATGATTGAATACCCATCCCTCCACCAGTGCCCATTCTCCACCACCACTGATCCCAGTATCCCTCCCAACCCCCCCTGTCCCCCCCATCCCACCCTGCCTCTGTGGCAGGGCATTCCCCCTTGTTCTCTCTCTTCTTTTGCATACTGTGGTTTGAAAAAGAGGCATTGAGTGGCAATCATGTTCGGTCTAGAGTCTATTCTCAGCATGCATCTCCCATCCTGGGAGGATCCTCCCAACACCCTTTATTTGGTGCTCCCTTCTCTATCTGAGCTGGCTTTTCCTCCAGATTGTGTGGCTGGCCTCCAAGCCATGGACTAAATCTCCTGGTACTTAAAACCTGGTACTCTGCTATTCTTGGGTTTTAGTCTCCTATTTTCAAAGTCTTTTTAAAAAGTGACAGAAACTGCCCTTTCTTCTGTAAAAGTCAGTTTAGTGTCTGCTACTGCTTTATAATTTCCAGCTTAAAATCAGCTAGTAATTTAACATATTACACATAAGGCAGGTGTAATAAAGACATAGCTTTTAATGTTCTTTGTATGCATTTATGTTCGCATTGACCCAGGATGACAACTACCAGTTTAATCACAATTTATCACAATTGTAGTACATTCCTTGTTTGTAAACTAAAGTAAATAAATTATAATAAACTATTTGCCTAGTAACTCTTGCAAACTGTTCACCTTACTAAATCCTGTTTCATTAATTCTGAACTTGCATGAATATTTGGTTCTCTTCTCACTCCATAGGAATACAGGGGAAATAATTATGTGTCGTAAGGGTTACCTTCATAAGGAAATGGAAAGGAAAGCCAATGAGTTGTTTTGCAGCTATGAATTATCTCAATAAATTAATGTAAACCACAGTCATTTCTCCAGAATTACTGAGTTGAAAAATTGTTGCTCTTCAAGCTGATAAAGAATTGACTGGATTGCATCATACACAAAAGTAAAGCACATATCTAATGTCCACCGTCTAGAACAAAGGTGTGTAAAAATATGCTTCCATCTCGAATTCAAATTCCCAGATTCTTTAAATTGGCAAAATTTATATTCATTTAAACTTATAGAAACTTACCAATTGATAAAAGTGCTAATTCAAACATTTTATGATTCAGGGCCAAACATATAAGAAAACTTATGTTGAATCCAAAATAAATAAATATATGTAAGTATGCAATTCACTTTACTACAGAATAACATTTGTATACAGTTGCAAAGCATTTGTATGATCTTATTTTTAAATTTTCTGTTTTTCCTGTGCTTACTTGCTCTCCTCTTAAAACACTGAAACTAGCTCAGCAGTTTATAAACAAGATATACTTTTTATTCATAGCTTTATTCACTAGCTAATCTTCAAGGCAAATACAACTCTGGGATTAGTTTTTTATTAAAAATCTTTTTCTGGGGGCTATAGTGAGTACAATGGGTAAGGTGCCTGTCTTGCACATGGGAACCCAGGTTCAATCTTTGATATCCCGTATGGACTCTGGAGCACATAGGGTCTGTCCCCAAAACAAAAACAAAAACAGAAATTCTTTTCTGTGGGGCCTGAGGACAACAGGTAGAGCTTTTGCCTTTTACATGTCTGATCTGGGTTTGATCTCCAGCACCCCATATGCTTTGCCAAGTCCTCCAGGAATGATCTCTGAGTGCAGAGCCAGAAATAGGCCCTGAGCACTACAAGGTGTGGCATGAAAACCAAAAAGGAAATAATAATTTCTGTGTTTAATTTTCATAAAGAGGGAAAAAACAGCCTTTTAAATTTTTTTAAATCTGTTTCCACTTTATTTAAACACCATAGTTACAAAGATTGTGATGCATTTGTTACAGGCATTCAATATTCCAACACCAATCCCACCACCAGGGTGACATTCCCCCATCATCGCCTCCCTTTTCCCAACCACCCCCAAGACTGCCCCTTAACAGGCACAATACAATTTATTGTACGCTGCTTGTTACAACTAAATGCTCATAAAATTAAAAAAAATACTTCTGTAAAAGAACATTTATGAATATTATTATATATCTTTCCATGGGGACATGAATTCCTTGTCTGAGGGTTTTCTAAGCTGTTGCAATATCAACCTTTTAACTTATGAAAATTATCAAGAATAATTGAAAGGTGGTAGTTAAAATTCACTATTAAAGTTAATGATAACAGAATATCTAGAAATAGAAAATAGTCATTTCCTAATTTCTTTTTGGTCATTCTTTTGGTCTAGCTTCACTGTGTGTCTCCCATCATTTCTTATTTGCACTAAACCCTTCCCATCAATACTCCTCATCTCCCTTCTGGGCCAGAATCTTTGTTCTCCCTATATACTTGTTGTCTCTCCTCAGTCCCTCTCAGCTGACAGTTAAAGGCCTTTTGGAAGTGTAAATCAAACACAGATCATCCTCTTCTTGAATTAGGAGTTGAAGAGTTTCCACTGGCTCCTATACTGGAGCTGTCTGGATCCTACATGAAAAACTTCTCTCCTCTTCCCCACTGTGTCTCCTCATACTTACTTGTGATGCATCCATATCCTCTTACTCAGTTCATCCCATCCTATCCACATTTATTCTGACATTTAGTTTGATATTTCTGTCTTCAATTCAAAATTAACTTCTGCTGTGGAGAGGATGTCTTGGCCTGGCCATATCACCTGAAATAATATCCGGCTTCTCCATTGTGGTCTTTATATGTTATGAGTATGTTTCTTTCCTGCTATCCTATAGTATCATCTGTAATGATTTCCCCTATGTATTGTCATTGCCACAATTAGCTTCTCTGGTTGGTGACAACAAGGGCGTGATCTATTCCTTCACTGCTCTATCCCAAGCACATAATATAGAGTCTGGCATAAAAAGGGGCCCACTAATCATTTCATAAAGGAATCAATAAAGAAAGCGAAAAAAATTAACATTAGCAAGATCTGTTTCTTCTATGTTTACTAAATATATATTATAGTAATTAATTCATTCTTTCATTCAAATGCTATAAAGGACAATGCATGTCTTGAGTAAATCCTTGAACTATAGAGTGTCATCATATTACCATCTGTTTTTTTCCTCAGTAAATATTTAAAATCCATAGACTTTAGCACAGTGGTAGGGCATTCGCCTTACAAGCGGCCAACATGGCCGACCCGAGTTCGATTCCTCCACCCCTCTCGGAGAGCCCGGCAAGCTACCGAGAGTATTCGATATGCCAGACACAGTAACAACAAAGTCTCCAATGGAGATGTTACTGGGCCCGCTCGAGCAAATCGACGATCAACGGGAGGGCCTTTACCTTTTTTACCTTTACCTTAGACTGATTGTGGACTTACGAGAATATACTGCTCACCCAAATCACTCCTATGAACATGGATATAAAATTCTTACCAAAACAAATGGAAGCAGAGCAAATCCTGTGGTATATAAAATGAACAACATGTTATACCTAACATAGCTTCCCTACAGAAATAAGAGATTATTTAATGCTTGAAAACTACTTTAAGAATTAATAAAATTACAAGAAAAAAAGTAGACATATATTGTAAAAAAAATTTAAAGGTCATTTGATAAAACAGAATTCATTCATGGTAGAAAAGGAGGAACATATTAGAAATATAAGGAAAATTATACTTATAAAAGACAGCTAACAAAAAATACAAAATAGGAAAATCCCAATTTAAAGCTCAGGATTTAAGATGAAATACAAAAAGCACAACATACTTTCTACATTCATGTGACAAGGTGGATGAGCTCCCTCCCCCAAGAAAACAAAATCAAACCAAAAAGCCATTTACTTGTACTTTTAAACAAATAGGATTAAGAATTTAATGGGACATTCTTAGTTATCTATTACCACTGTTTAATTTGTTCTCTTTGTAAGTTACCTCAAGTTAAATGTGTAATTAATTGCTGAATAATAAAAAATAACATTTAATAAAATTAATAGTAGTAGTAATAATAGGAAACAAAAAGTAGTTAAGGCAGAACTCAATAAGGTCACTCTTTTTAAGCTCTTGGTTTTTCAAGATATTTTTGTAAAAAAACACATCTAAGTAACAGAAAATCCTAAAACACATTGTTTTTTCCTTCCTTCTAAAACAATTTCTGTTCAATTAAGATTACCAGAAGAGAAGGAAGATTCCAGGAGGGAAAGGGCCCAATGAACTGGGGATGGAGAGTCTAGTGTTACTTTGGTAGTAGATGCAGTATGGTAGGCAACATGTGTTTTAAGTTCAATACCATATATCACTATATAGGCAGATAAACTATAGTTTAAATCATTAAAAAAATCATTAAAAATATACTAGAGGGCCAAAAATATAATACAGCAGGTAAGTCTCAAACTCAATTATGAATAACTTTGTGATTTCATGGTGATGAAATAAAACACAGCAAAAAAGAGTAAGCTTGCCAATACAAATCCCCATATCAAAAAATATATATTAAATATATAATACATATACATATATATACTATTTTCCAACTACTTGGATACCATTAGCATACACATTTTACAGGTGGTAGAACTAAGACTCAAAGTTATATAATTGTCTAATCACAGAGTTACTAAATGGTAGGCAATAATTTTACCTCAAATTGTCTCCCAAATGTATCCTTCTAACATTGTTATCCTATCTTTATTTTGTAAAACCACTTTTCACTTATAGTATGAAGTCTTTGAAATCCAAAACCAAATTTTTAAAAAAAAAATAAAATAAAAAGGAAGAAAAAAGAATAACAAAGGAAGGGAAGAGAGAGAAAGAGAGATAAAGAACAGAAAAGAAAGAAAGAAAGAAAGAAAGAAAGAAAGAAAGAAAGAAAGAAAGAGCAATAGGCAATCACACTTCCTAAAAGATACGAGACATAATGGCAGGGCTTGTAAGGACACATATTGGAGCCAAGATGTTTTTTAATAAAACTGAAAAAATAAAAGGGTGAACTGCTTTCCCACAGAAATTCTGGAAATACATATGCTGTCCAACTTTAGAAATGTAAAATTGTTCATGTTTTTGATCTGTGGACCAAAGGAAAAACTACAAATTCCACTGTTTGGAACATTTAATGGAAGAGCTTAAAGGAAACCACTATTTTAATCATGGTACCCAGCAGCACTATGAGAATTCAAGTTCTGTCAACATTTCTTTATAAATTTACTATTAGGACTTTCTAAGTCATCCAGTATTACTCAGCTAGAGCTTTAAAATCTGAAATGCTAGATTTTAAATTGTGAGTAATATTTTCCCAAGAATTAGGAGGAAAATGAATATCATGTGATAGGCACAATAGAAAAATGCTTGGCTAATGCAACATTTTAACAGGTATTAGCTGTCCTTCACTTTGTTTTTCTTGCTTTGGAAACAGATTTAGGGCAGGCATTCATCTATTTTCAACAGACTATCACCAATAAATTAAATGTTTAGTATGCTATATATAGTTTAATAAGCAAATAAAACTTAAATGTCCCCGATTTCTGAATTTGTGTCTGTAACAAAGGCTTGGAATTTCATAGAGATTACTTTGAAGAACTTTGGCACTTTGCTTTTAGCCTAAACCATAAAAAATGAAAGAAGTCATTTATAATTCTGTCCAGTACATTCCAGATAAATAGAAACAGAAATAGAAAGAATAAAGACCTATTCAATTATTTTTAGAACTTCAACAAATACTGAGTTAAAATCCTTTCTCAAAAAGGGTTAAAGCTGCAGAACATCTGATTCTTTTTTAACATGCTTCTGTGTCTCAATACTCTATATCTCTTAATAATTTTTTCCTTTTGTCCTTCAGATAGCACACATTTAATAAAAGAAATGAAGCAAATTATGAAGGCAAGTAAAATAAATGCATTTCATTCATTCATTCATTCATCATCCTGTTATTCGTCGATTCCCTCGAGCAGGCCCCAGTAACGTCTCTTTCATCCTAGCCATGAGATTATAAATGCATTTAACCTGCATTAATTTAATATTTAGTGTTAAATTTAAAATGCATTTAACATTCAGTCTGCACATAAGGTTAATTTCCTCATTCATCATGCATAAAATCCATGATAAATGGTTTGTAGGATCACATTAGATGTCTAAAGCGAAAAGACTAAATGAAACAGGGCCAGAGCGATATAGTATAGCAGGTATGGCATTGGCCTTGCACCTGGCCAACCCAAGTTCAATCCCTGGCATCCCATCTGGTCCCCCAAGTACCGCCTGGAGTAATTTCTTTTTTTTTTAGTGTCTTTTTTTTTCATTTTTTTTTATTAGTGAAACACCATGAGGTACAGTTATAGGCTTACAAATTTTGTGCTTGGGTTTCAGTTATACAATGATCAAGTGCCCATCCCTCCACCAGTGCCCGTCATCCATCACCACGGATCCCAGCATCCCTCCCCCCACCCCCCATCCCTCTTTCCCTGGAGTAATTTCTGAATGAAGAGCCAGGAGTAACCCTTGAGCATTGCTGGGTGTGACTCAAAAAGAAAAAAAAAGACTAAATGAGATAATGCAATCCATTTAACTTATTATGTCCCATTGACATAGTCACAAAACATAAAGAGAAAAAGCCACTCATCAATGCTGGAAATAAGACAGTGAATTTCCCAGGCCACTCTACTTCCTTAGAATTGGCTAAAATAAAGTTTATATGACTTCTTTACTAATTTATCCAGCTCTATTTTTACCTCAGATAGTCTTAAAAATATATATGCTAGAGGCTTCTGAACTTTTTCTACATGAAATCTCTTTACCAAAGAAACTTTTATGGGACCCAAGTATATATAACATAGGTATCACATGAAACTGATACTAAATTATAAAGATATTTATTTTTAAACAATTATTTTTTAAAAAATTATAGTTTTAACACCTAAAATTTAAGAATCTACAATGTACAAGAAATACAAATTTTTTTAAAAAAATTATCATGTATTTTGGTTTTGGAGTCATGGTGACCATTTCTGGACTTACTTCTGGTTCTGTTCTTAGCAGTCACCCCTCGTGATGCAAAGAGACAATATGTGGTGCCAGAGAAAGAACTTGGCTCAGCTGCAAGCACTGTCTCTGGCCTCATGAAAAACCAACTTTAAATTCCCTTTACTTCCTAGGGTACTTAATAAGCAGCTAATTATTGGGGCCAAAGGAAGCTTAATTTTATTTTCAGGTAGGTTCTAGTAATCCTTGCCAACAAAAAATCATCACACTATTTTACTTAACAGATTTTTTTTTCTCTCTGGATTTTCTTTACACAGTAAATGTCTGCATCAAATGTTAACGAGTAAGTCCCTATAATAAACCTATTTAAAATAATCTAATAAAGTTTTGAATGATGAAAATTAAAGTTTTTTCACTTTATATACTGATTCACACAATTTTATCAAGTGCCTATTTTTCCTAATATTCAATAAAAGGGGTCGTAAAGTAAATTGATTCATATGACAACATAATCTAAATATAGATGACATTTTATAAGTAGAGATCATGTTAAACTTCTCAAGCTAAATAGCTTACTGTAAGTAAGAAGTCAAAAGTTCAGACACTCAGCCAAAGTTGATCCAAACCTCTTAGGTTGAAAATAATACAAAAGCAGGCTTTTCCATGAAATGGTCTGTATTTCCTGTTTTTTAGCTAGCTGAAAATGAAATAGGAACAATGCTTATTATGGCATGTCATTGCTTCTACTTTGGGCTTAAAAACACCAAGAAAAGACTATGTGCATGACAAACCAAAAGAAGTAAAGTTTAGTGGAGAGGTGTTCTGGGCTAAGAAAGACAGACTTAATGGGAACAGAATTTCCTAACTTGACCACCAGTTAACCAAAGCTTGGACGCCTGATGTGTTATGAGTCACTAGAAACTTGCTCCAAAATAACATAAGAACATCTTGGACTAGATCATTACTGGATGGAGTGTATTGTTAATAATGAGGTCGTTTTTTATTTTATTTTATTTTATTTTAACAGAAGACTCTGGAAATAAGATAGCACAACCAACTTGCTAGACAGCCTGATAGTGTTATTCACCACATCCACTTAGAAATTTTAAGCAAAAATCACAGCTCTCATCAGCAAGGTTGATAGCAAATCTTCACAGAAAAAGTGTGGAATTGTTAAAGACAACACACAGGAAAAATTTCAAAAGCAAAGTTTCCAAGTTTTAATGCAAAAAGAAACATTCTTAGTTCTCAAAATATCAGGTTAGTGCTGTTGTTGTCTCTAACTTAATTTCTTGGAGTTTTAAATGAAAATGTTTGAAGCACAAGGAGTAGGAGCTTGCTTAGCACACAGCTAACTCTGTTTGATCCATGCCACTACATGTTATTCCGTGACTACCACAGAATAATCTCTGCACATAGAGCCAGGAGTAAGCCCTGAGCATGGCTGGGAGTGCCTCCCCACCATTCCCACCCCAACACCACCACCACCACCACCCCCAACAGAAGAAAAAAGCAAATTTGACTTGAAAAAACACTACTCTGCTGAATCTTTCCAGGTAGATTAATCTCCAGGATGGAAAACTCTAAGACCCTCTTGGAATGGGAGTGAGCAAAGTTCTGTCCCTCCAGAGAGGCCCAGGAGCCACCACATTCAACTACCCCTGACATATAAATGTCCCAGCTTCCCTGCTCCTGAGCATGACCTGTGCAGTCGTTTGACATCTCCATATTTCACAGTACTAACAACCCAGTAGGAAGACACCAAATTTGATGAAAATTATATAAGAATCCCATTAAGCAAAATGAGTGAAACAACACAAAAGGTTCATCAAGCACCAACCAGCTAAGTATATCTGCAGATAATGACTTGAGTAATGCTATTTTTTTTTTGCTTTTGGGGTCACACCCAGCGATGCCAGGGGTTACTCCTGGCTCTGCACTCAGGAATTACTTCTGATAGTGCTCAGGGGACCATATGGAATGCTGGGAATCGAACCTGGGTCAACCGCGTGCAAGGCAAACGCCTTACTCGAAGTGCTATCGGTCCAACCCCCTTGAGTAACACTATTGTGAGATATAAAAATTAGCACAAATTGACTTCTATTGACTTATTTTTTGATAATACCATTTGTCATTTTGTTTTAATGAGCAATATGAAGTAAATTTTTTTTGTTTCAGTTAATGGGGGCAGGCTTTGGCAGTGAGTGGAAAATGGGACATTGATATAGGGAAGTCCACACCAGTGGTGCAATTAGGGTTGGAACACTGAGTGCCTGAAACAACTGTGTGATGTACTTTGTAAATCATAATGTTTAAACTTTTTAAAAGCAAATTTGGGGCCTTTCTGGTCTTTTCTATATGATCCCTTCATGATAAACAATAAACTGTGATGTTCTCTTATGGGATTAGCTCAGCTCCTGAAACTGTATGATAATCATCTTTACCAAGTGAGTCACACAATAGGTCCCACAAAGCATCAGTTACAATGATGTCCTCAAGGAGAAAGCTCCTTCTTCCTAAGAATTCATATCACTGCCTCTCTGTACATACAAACTGCATTATATTAGTAAAGATTTTTAGAGGTCTTAAAGCAATGAAAACTTTTGAATAATATTTGAACCCAATATTTTTCAAGTTTCTGGAGCCATGGGATCCCCTTTCTATATTCTATCCTTTGATAACAATATAGATGCATAGACTTAAGAAAACCAGGTCTACCCAAGTTAGTGGCATTTCCCAAGAGCGACCCTGTTTTTGGCTATGTGCTTGTGCCATTGTCTTCTCTCCACTGGCTGAAATAATAACGATAAAAAAATTCAATTAAAAAATTAATTGTAAAGTTGGACAAATCACTTGGTGATGCAATTTCTGTGGATCCTTGTTTTAATCTGAAAATATGACGTGCCCCCTTAGTAAATCATTCACAGGAAATATAAGAAAAACATAAATAAAATACCAGAGAGAAAAAAAATAGTCAAGAGCTTATAATTTGAGACCAAGGCAAAAGAGACTAATTGATGCTAAAACATGCAGGACACTTGTGTGTCCCTACAAAGAATGAAAAGTAATGAGACAGGAGAACTGAGACACAGATTTAGGTAGCACTAACCTCATACATTGGTCTGCAGAAACCATCAGTCCCAGTAAAATTTGCAGGCCCAGCTGCCTGGTAGTCAGGGCAAGCATCCTGTGAATGCAGGGCTAGGCAGTACAATGACTCAGACTCAGTCAACCAGAAGAGCAAAGGGTGCTTTGCACAAAACCAGCTCTGGAGCAATAACTCTACCAAGATGAAGGCACAAGGCCAGGCAAGAAATGGTCTGTGAACTTTAGAATAGGATCCCTTGGGGGTATGGTGTGGCCAGCAGGTCAATCTGTACCTTTGAGGCAAGTGCATCAGCAGCCTGATGGCGCCTTCAGACTTCCAGATACCCCAAAATTGCTGCTGTGCCTTTGGCCAGACCCCAAAAACTTGAGACAAAGTTTACCAAGAAAGTAAACGTCCAAAAGTTAGGTATGTGGGAAACTCACCCACAAACCACTTCCAGCTCAGCTATATAATTGGAAGCATGGCCTATCTGGTTCCTGATCGAACTGCTTAATGGCCATGATCCCAGAGACTCAGAAACAAATCTCGAAACCCAGTGGCTTTTGGCAGAAGTGTGTCTGGTCCCTGCATGTAAGTTACCTGTGCTGGGTCAACCCAGGTGGGAATAGGTTTCGTGCCTTGGCCTGTTTCCCCTGGCAGCTCTGTGGCCACCATTCTCCAGAGGCCACTGGACAGTCAGGTTTGGGCCTGCAGTGACGAGACACGCAGGGCCTCAGGGGATGGGAGTGGAGGCGGTCCTGTCCTCCCCACCCCAACGAGACCCCACGTCATCGCCCACGAATGGCCTTTCTGGCTCCTGATCAAGCTGCTTAATGGCCATGATCCCAGAGACTCAGAAACAAATCCCAAAACCCAGTGACTTTTGGCAGAAATGCTTCCGGACCCCACAGTATGTTATTGTCGCCTGGCCACCCCAGTGGGGGAAAGGGTGTTGTCACTCCACCTGCTCTCCCGTGGCAGCTCAGTGGCCATCATTCTCCAGAAACCATTAGACAGTCAGGCTTGTTGGGAAACAAGCAGTGATGAAACTTGTTGGTCCTCAGGGGATGGGGGTGGAGCTGGTCCTGTCCTCCCCGTCCCAATGAAACCCCAAGTCATCGCCCACGAATGGCCTCTCTGGCTCCTGATCAAGCTGCTTAATGGCCATGATCCCAGAGACTCAGAAACAAATCTCGAAACCCAGCGGCTTTCGGCAGAAATGTGTCTGGACCCCGCAGTAGGTTACTGTAGCCAGGCTACTTCAGGGGGGAAAGGGTCCTGTCCCTCCTCCTGCTCCCCCTTGGTGGCTCAGTGGCCATCATCCTCCAGACGCCATTGGACAGTCAGGTTTGGAGCCGCAGTTATGAGACATTTTGGGCCTCATGGGATGGGGGTGGAGCCGGTCCTGTCCTCCCCACCCCAACGAGACCCCAAGTCATCGCCCACAGATGGCCTTTCTGGCTCCTGATCAAGCTGCTTAACGGCCATGATCCCAGAGACTCATGTCAGGTTTTAGCAGAACTCCCTCCAGATTTAAGTGTTAAAATTTTGGAATTTCAAAATCGCGTGGCCACCACTGCAGCCACGTGACATCATATTTTATTCATAACCAGCAATGGAAAACAAATTGTCTTCTGTCGCCTTTTCAGCAGATCTGAGTGTTGGGGTAAAATCTCAAATAATAAAGGTGGGTCTGGTGTCAAAATATTGAATGTAATAAAAGTAGAGAGAGAGTAATGTGGAAATCATCTGCCCCACAGGTAGGGGGAGGGTGTGGGATGGGGGGGTTACTGGGGTTGTTGGGGGTGGAGAATGGGCACTGGTGAAGGTACGGGTGTTTCATTGTATGACCGAGACTTAGACCCAAAAGCTTTGTAACTGCTCTCATCGTGATTTAATAAATAAAATTATTAAAAAATGTCACTGTCATTGTCCTCCCGTTGTTCATCAATTTGCTCGAGTGGGCCCAGTAACGTCTCCATTGGAGACTTTGTTGTCAAAGTGGAGTTCAATGCCCAATTCAATCAGCTAATCAGTGGCTGAATAAATAGCAGTACTCCTACAAAAAAAATAGAATAGGATCCTTCTCTAAAATCAGTACAGGGAAATGATAAAAGGGACTTGATATCTGCAGCCAGTAAGGAAGTATTCCAGCCCTACAATGTGATTTCAGTGTATATGTTGAATAAGGACCTACTCTATCCGTGAGGACAAAAATCTCACCAGGGTGAGTCATTTTGTTGTGTTTCTGTGGGCTTGAAGAACTCCATTAGCCCTGGCTCTTGCCTCTGCCTTTATTTAGAGCACTGATGCTGTCTGATGCTGCTCCCTCATGCGTCCCCGCTTGTCTCTGTTCCAGGTCTGATTTAAAACAGATTAATCAAGTGCACATAAACTATGGTTATTATTAGTGTTATTAGTGTCTACAGCTAAGTTAGTGACTTCAGTTAATGGCTTGAGAGAGAGAGAGAGAGAGAGAGAGAGAGCTGGAGACAGAGTAATAATGAGCCCTTCTTTAGTGGCAGTCAGACTTACGTCCTGGAGCCATCCTGGCTGTGGGTTCCCATCCAAGCATGGGACCACATTCCAATCACTGATGGTAAAGCATGGATGGGCATTGGCAGACTTGAATAGATTAGCTGACTCTATTTGTGTGCTCACCTTTGACTTCATGGGGGGAAAAAAGACGGTTGTTTGATTTCTGGCCTAGCTGAAGTAATCCCAGCACAAAGGAAATTCAAACTACATAGAAACCAAACAAACACATGCAGAATGGTTCTTGAAATTTATAAACTAAGTGACAATGAAACCCTTGTGGTGAATTATTTACTGGGGGCAAAGTTCATGCATTGTGCTTCTTTTAAAAAATTGTATTTGCCCAGCATCTAAGTATAGTGTCTGCATGCGGGGGCATTGTTCCTTAAGCATTCAGTGAATAAGGATGAACTGCTTGCTTCATATCCCTTTACTATTCTCTTTCCATGAAGTCAAACTATAATAATCACCTGCCTCGGGGATCATTTCTTTTCCTTTTTTTTTTTCATTTTATTGAATCACAGTGAGATACAGTTACAAGCTTTCATGTTTAAGGTATATTCATACAATGATCAAACATACATCCCTCCACCAGTGTACATTCCCCACCACCAATTTCCCTAGTATATGCTCCCTTTCCCACCCTTCCCCTGCCTCTATGGCAGACAATTTCCCCCATATGCTTTCTCTACTTTTGGGCAGTAGCACTGCACTGCACTGCACTGCACTGTAGCACTGTCATCCCGTTCATCAATTTGCTCTAGCGGGCACCAGTAACATCTCCATTGTGAGACTCTTTGTTACTATTTTTGGCATGCTGAATTTACCACAGGGAGCTTGCCAGGCTCTGCCATGCGGGCGGGATATTCTCAGTAGCTTGTCTGGCTCTCAGAGAGCGCTGCGTGCAAGGCAAATGCCCTACCCGCTGGGCTATTGCTCCATACTGCTTTGGGGCAGTATGGTTCGCAATACAGATACTGAGAGATATCATGTTTGGTTCTTTATTTACTTTCAAGTCCTTTATTTACTTTCAGCTCACATCTCCCATCCAGACTTATCCCTTCAACCATCATTTTCTTAGTGATCCCTTCTCTATTCCAGGTGCCTTCTCCTTCCTCCCTCCCCCCCATAGGGCAGACTTTCAGGGATCATTTCTACAAAAGATCCTCCCTGACCTTGCTGACTTGATCAGTTCTCCAAAAATATCCTTCTATATTTTAGGCACTTTCCTTCAAAGCACTAATCATAGCTATTATTTTATGTATATTTGCAAGCGTTTTTAATATATGCAATACAAACCGCAAACAATAAATGTGGTTTTTTGGGGGTTTTGTCTATGCAGTAAACACTGCTTTTGTTGACACTCAGTAAACACTTGTTAAATTAGTGACCTCGATAACCCATAATTTTATTAGATTCTTCTCATTCTAATAATACTCAGAAGGCATCAAATAATAACTAAATTATTCAGCACATACTCACATAGAGGGCTGGAGCGATAGCACAGCGGGAGGGCATTTGCCTTGCATGCAGTCAACATGGAAACGTTACTGGGCCCACTCGAGCAAATCGATGAACAACGGGAGGACAGTTCTATACTCACATAATAGTCTAAACTGGGAAAACAGTTTGTTATACAGGGCATCTAGTAAGGAAAAATTTTGATAAGGCAACAGAAAAAAATTATAATAGAATTTATTTGGGTTTTGCTTTTTGTTTTGTTTGGGGGCCACACTTCGTGTTTCTTAGGACATAGTCCTGGTTTCTACACTCTGGGATCACTCTTGGCAGGTCTTGGACAAAAATAAGGGGTAAAGGGGATCAAATCCAGCTCAGACAGACCCATGCAAGGCAAGGCTAACAGCCTCACTGAACTATAGCTCCAGATCAAAAATATCATTTATTTTGACCAGAAGTTAAATATCCATTTTGGAGAGTATCATAGAAATATATTACATTTTTAGATTATATCACTGTGTGGAGTGATGTCCATTCTTTTACAGGCATCTTAGTTTTTTATGGAAAGAGAAAAGAAGGGCAGGTAAGGGAAAGGAAAAAAGAAACAATGAAGGAAGGAAGGAAAGAAGGAAGGAAGGAAGGAAGGAGGGAGGGAGGGAGGGAGGGAGGGAGGGAGGGAGGGAGGGAGGAATCTATTTCCTATGGCATGAATTAAAAGCATAGTTTTCAGTTAGCAATTTTTCTATGTTATTCTAATCTAGAACACAATACTAAAAAATATGAAATCAGAGGTTTGACAAAGTAATTTTCTGGTTAAAGAAAGACCAGAAGGGCTAGAGACAGGACAGTTACAGCACATGCTATGTATGTCGGTGAGCCCAGGAAGCATTGTGTAGTGCAGTGCAGGAAGGCCCCCAACCACTATTGGCCATGACCTGGAGGCTCCTTCAGCACCACCAGGGTGACCCAGGCATCTCTGGAACCTCAAACCCGCCCAATGAACCACTGATAGCTTGGTGCCAAATCTCTGGAAGGAACTCTCGGCGACTCCCAAACACCTTCTAGAAGATTCCTCTCTCCAACAGAATTTTAGAAACTAAAACTTGGTCACATTTAAATAGTATCTGAAGAATAAAAAGAAACTAATATATCAAGTACTCCAGTCAACAGCTTTAAAAGTGAAGTTCCAGAAAGGCATGGGGAAAATAAATAAATAAAAACCAGCTAAGAAGCCTGTTGCTTGGATTTAACTGGCCTAGACAGAGAAAGAACCCCTGTGTGTCTCAGGCAGTGTACTGGGCACAAAGCACAAGCATTCAACAGATAAATCCCCACCCTCAGGGATTTGCAAGCAAGAGCACAGTGAGAACAGGCACTTTGTTGAAGAACCAGCAATAATGTTCATAGTCCCTCCACCTTCCTCTCATGCCCTGCCTCGGGCAGATCCTTGATGAATGCTTTCCTTCCCCTAAAGAGAATCACTTCTCTTTACTACTCAGAATTCTTTCGAGACAGTAGTCTGCACAAACTCAGTTTTCAATAACCATTCATTCTTTCATAAAAATAAATTAGTCACTCAGTTTATATGAAGGGAATCTATGAATTAGAAATTGGTCAAGAGCACTTTCCTAAAGCTTACTTTGGACAGATATCAGGTCATGTTTTCCCCCCGGAGTTGATTTATGAGAATCAAATATTCAAGTTTATTTCTTGATCACACTTGTGATTCTTTTTTAAAGCAATTTTTAGGGCTGATTTAAGACAGAGTGATGAGACAGGGTGAAATGACAGAGTGATAAGACAGGCGACAGAGTGATAGTATAATGGACAGGGCGCTTACCTTGCACACGCTGACCTGGGTTTGATCCCGAACACCTCATACAATCCCCAGAACCCACCAGGAGTGATCCCTGAGCTGAAAGCAAGGAGTAAACCCCAAGCACCATTGAGTGTGGCCCCAAAACAAAACAAAACAAACAAAAAAAGAAAGTGTTATCCAAAAGTAAAACTTCTACTGTCTTCTTTACTATATTGTATGCATCTAATACCACAAGCTCTGAGAAGAAGAAAAGTCAATTATTTGTCACTGTGTAACTTTGGCACAGTAGCTAGACAGTTACACCCACCAACTTCCGTGTAATCCCACCAACGGCCAAGATTCAAGACTATAAAACCAAGCTCCCGAATTCACGGCGATGCAATGTCTTATTGTCTAGTTTTTGCTCTCAGAGAACCCAGCAGGCTACCGAAAGTATACTGTCAGCATATATGTCTGATTGGGAACACCTATAAAGGTGATTAGAGGCTCCTTCCCTCTTGGAGAGCCCGGCAAGATACTGAGCATATCCTGCCAACATGGCAGAGCCTGGCAAGCTACTCCTGGCGTACTTGATATGCCAAAAACAGTAACAATGATGGTCCTCATTCCCCTGACCCTGAAAGAACCCCTAATATGCCATCAGGCTACACTAGCATGTTACAGGGACGAATGGAGACGTTACTGGCACCTGCTCCAGCAAATCCATGAACAATGGAATGACAATGATACAGTGATACAGTGTAACTTCAGGGTACTTAAAAAATCTCAATGTGCCCTTTTATTTTTAGCCTGTAAAATGCTGAAAATCATACAGCAATTTGAGGCAAGCACTCAGGAGGCCTAGTGGGGGTGCACCTTTAATTCTTGCCCCCCCTTTAATCGTTGGCCAATCATGTTGGTGACCCTGGCCACTTTGGCAACTCAGGGATTGGGGCAGAGGGCTCCAGGGTTTCAACAAGTGATGCTTGGGGAACCAGGTGATACCAGAGATCGAACCAAAGTTTAGTTACCATACTATCTTATATAGAAGTTTTATGCACGCTAACTAAAACAAGACAAGCACTATGCAAGTATGTGGTATATAGTAAGTGCTCAACCAATGCTATTTTGATTATGTATTATTTATTATTGTATGCATTATTATAATAATACATGACATGATTATGCATGGCCGACCCGAGTTCGATTCCTCCGCCCCTCTCGGAGAGCCCGGCAAGCTACCGAGAGTATTTGATATGCCAGACACAGTAACAACAAAGTCTCTAATGGAGACATTACTGGGCCCGCTCGAGCAATAATAATACATAATTATTTATAATGGGTGGAGTGATAGCACAGTGGGTAGGGCATTTGCCTTGCACGTGGCCAATCCAGGTTCGATTCCTCGGTCCCTCTAGGAGAGCCCAGCAAGCTACCAAGAGTATCCTGCTGCTAGGCAGAGCCTGACAAGCTCCCCATGACTGTGTTCGATATACCAAAAACAGTCACAAGTCTCATAATGGAGAAGTTGCTGTTGCCCACTTGAGCAAATCAATGAACAACAGGACAGTGCTACAGTACTACATTATTTATAATAGTAGTATTCTATGTTCATATATTTGTAGTAAATTACATACTTTAAATGTTAATATCCATTAAGTCAGTCCTAATATAACTGAAGAACTCTGATAAAAGTCTCCAAAAAAGACCTGATAACTCAGTTCAATTACTCTACAAATGTTTAATGAGTTTCTTCGAGGAATCTAGGTTGACCTAACCTCAGCTTTAGTTGGGTGATTAACTGGACTGTGGAAAGGAAAAGGGTTAAGATACAGAAAAACATTAATAAAAAGTAAAAAGTTAATGTGATCAAACAGGTTGAAATCCTAAAGGTATTTAGAACAAGTCAAAGGTGTTGGATATAGAAGTAAGTGTCAGGGTAAATGGAAACATTGGGTCTTAGAAACTCACATTTAACAAGAGAGTCCAAGCTTGGAGAACTTTCTTACCTGTGATGGACACCACTTATTCTAAGTTAGAAAGAAGACTGCTCTTTACCTAGGTTTCTATAGATGAAAAACATTACAAAATTTTAATAGTGAAAAGACAAGGAAGACAACAGACTGACAGTTGGAAGAAAAGAAAACAGGATCTAGTGAATAGGAGTAAGGACCTACTACTGACCCCAGTTTTAACATAAAATAAGTAAGAAAAGAATTAAATCATGAAAATATAAATGTATACTGTTGACATTTTTATTCCTTTTAGGAAGAAAGTTCAGTCCAGAATATGGCACTCTGTTCTTTTTCAGTGGATATCAATTTTTGGCAAAGACACCACTTGAAGAATTCTGATTTTCCATTGAAATTAAAGTGTTTGAAAAAAAATCAACTCTCACTTCTCTAAATTCTCCTGAGAAATTAAATGCTGTGAAACACCCAGGGAATTTGATGTGTCTAAGTATTTTTCCTAACAGCATCCTCTGATCTAGAAAAAAAAGTGGTTGGTATAGCTTTTAAGTATGACATCACCTTCTGGAATATAAGGAGTTTAGAAGTCAGTCTGCACCACAGGTCTTTTAAGTTTTGTTCTGTTTTCAATTCCATATTTTATCACTCCTGTGATCTGATGAGTGTTAAACACATCCAAATCCTTCTTGTTAAACATTTTATTTTCCACTTTGAGAAGGTCCATTTGATTAATTTACATACATTCCAATTCCCTGATGAAACTAGTCCCTCTTTTCATCTGCTCTGACATCATTTCTTCCATTTTCTTGATCACATGAATCATAGTTATTTAAAAATTCCTATCTGATCATTGAAGCAACTATTGACTTACTGTTATTTTTCTCATGGAGTTGAGTCATTTCTTCCTGTTTAATAGCATGTCTTGCGATTATTTGATGGATGATAAATAGAGAAAAAAACTTCTGGACACTCTGAACGGTAGCTTTCTCCTAAGAATTAATTTTTCTGACATTCAGAAAAATAAATATTTGTTTACTGTGTCATTGTATCTAGGTTTGATTTAAAGCTCTGATGTAGTGTATCTATTTCAGTTTGGCTAGGGTGAGGTCCATACTCTTGAGGATTGCTAAAAAAGATTGCCACTGATAGCCTAAGGTTGCTCACCAAAGCCCATTTACTTTGGCAGCATTTGTATTCCTCTATCCCATTCACCATGTGGTTTCAAATATTAAAAACATCAAGGCTATCCAGTTGTTCCTTTGTGCTTGGTTTTTTGGGGTCTGCACTCTCTTGAGGAGCAAATTGTCAGGTGGCAAATAACTTGGACAGAAAATATAAGCAAATAGTGGTGCTACTTCTTTGATGCATCCTCTCTCCAGAAATCTGTCCTTCTTGTCCATTCCACTTTGTTTGCACCAAATTCTGCCATCTTTGCTCAGAAACAATGTGACCTATAGTTTAATTTATATTAGATCCTCATGGAATAAGCAAAAATAGAATAAAGTTTACTTATGGTTTCTCTTCTCTCAAGTACCATAATCTGCTCATGTCTTATCTATGATTTATTTCCAATGCCTTTAAGCCATGGTAATCTACTGTTGGCCAAGTTTTATAGTCATTTATTTCAGAAGGCTTGTTTGTTGTAAGTAATTCCATCAGGTAATTCAGGTCTTCGTTATAAACTTTATAATACATAACCTTTAGAGAATGAAGCAAACTTTCAGGTTGGAACAAGCATGAGGTGATCCTCAGAATCATGAGCTCTAATATAAATGAAGCTTACTGAAGTTGAGCAGTACATAGTTGCACGGGCCTCTGGTAATCTAGCTAATGTTTTCTGCAAAAGGTAACCTTTTATTTTATCTAGACCATGGCTTACTAATGAGACTCAATCACTGGGGGAAAAAAAGGGTAGGCTTGAAACAGTTTTGTGTAGTTAGAGAAAACAGTGACCTTGGTCATCAATAATTGCATGAGGAAACATATTTCTACCAGAAGAGAATCTACAATCCTCAACCAACTCTTCATTTCCCACTGAATTAGACTTGAAGAGAGACCCTCCATCCTGGGCTTTATTCAGTCTCATCAGTGACCTAATCCTATATCACAAAGAGGATTTCCAACTTATGGGAGGTGTAATTCATGGTAATAACTAAATTGCATACTTAATAATAATTTTTGAAAAAACACATTAGAGAATGTTTCATATTTAAAACATTTAAGTTGGGCTTGAGTGATAGCACAGCTGGTAAGGGGTTTGCCTTGCATGTGGCTGAGCCAGGTTCGATTCCGAGCATCCCATATCCCATCCCAGCATCCATAAATCCCTGAGCACCACCAGGAGTAATTCCTGAGTGCAAATTCAGAAGTAACCCCTGAGCATCACCGGGTATGACCCAAAAAGCAAAAGTAAATAAATAAATAAAATGTTTAAGTAAAATTACAATATTAAACATGCATCCTTATTTCATTATTATATTTAGTATGAACAAAGAATTATTTGGTGATTAATATTTATGTTTAAGAACCAGGAAAGGCTAAAGAGATAGTACAGGGATTAAGGTGCTTGTCTTGCAGGCCAGATACTACAGCAGATAAGGTATTTGCCTTATACCTGGCCTATCTGGGCATAATCTCCAGCATCTCATCATTTCATCTGGTCTCCCAAGCCCAAGCCTGCCAGGAGTGATCCCTGAGTTGAAAGCCAACAGTAAGCTCTACAGTAAGTATAGCCAGGTGTGCCTGTTTTTCCTCAAAAAATGGTTCAGAGTCATAGTAAAGAGGGTAGAGCATTTGCCTTGCACACAGTTGACCCAGATTCAATCTCCAGCATCCCATTTGGTCCCTTGAGCACTGCCAGGAGTGATTCCTGAGTGCAGAGCTAGGAGTAAGCCTGAGTTTCACCAGGTGTAGCTTCAAAACAAACAAACTACCAATGAGTAAATATATATATATAATTAAATTTTAAAAACCTGGAAAAATTGGCTTGCTCTTCAAAGCCATGTTCTTTCTTAAACATGTATCTTGCTTGTTTGTCTCTTGCTTTTTTCTTTCTTTGCTTTTTTCATTCTGAAGAAGCCCATATTCTCTCTTGAACACAATTTTCTCTCTTTTTTTTTCTCTCACACCTATGTGAGTTTTGTTAGTTTTGATAAAAAAGCTACCTTTTTTCACCAAAAATAAAAAGAAAGAAAGAAAGGAAGGAAGGAAGAAAGAGGGAAAAATATTTGAAAGAATCAACATTTTATATATAGCTATATATATATAACTATATATAGGTGTATGTATATATTGTTTTATATATATATCTTTTAGTTAGACTATTCTATGAGACAGTACTTATCTATCTCTATATTACTTTTATGCTCAGAAAGAAAAATATAAAGTATTCATCCTTTAGTTTTTCCCAGGGTTTAGCATAATTCCAGCATATAGTAGATAATCAGTAGAGAAATAATGAACTAACCAATGAAAAGAAACAACAGGATAACTTTGCATCGATTCAAGAGTATAGTCATCATAGTGGCTCTCCAGCAAGGCCATGGCTCAAGAGGCAAAAGGACTTAATCCAGAGGCTGGAAGCTTGCGGATGTACAGAAACCAATCTTTTAATTATCTGGTTCTTTGCAGAAATCTCTCCAGTCTTACCTAATAAAATATCAGAAATCCAAAATTGCGTGGCCACTACCGCTGCCACACGACATCATGTGATTCTCATAACTAGCTATAGGAAACAAATTATTTCACAATGCCTTTTCAGCAATTCTGATTGTTGGGAGAAAATTCTAAACAATAATGGTGCATCTTTTGTCGAAATAATGAATGTAATCAAAGTAGAGAGAGAGTTAAGTAGAAATCATCTGGCTCACAGGCATTGGGAGGGGTGAGAGGGGGGTACATTGGGGTTCTTGGTGGTAAAAAATGAGTACTGGTGAAGGGAAAAGTGTTTGATCATTGTATTACTGAGACTTAAACCTGAAAGCTTTATAACTTTTCCCACAGTGATTCAATAAATAAATATAAGAAAAAAATTTTAAAAATGGAATAGTGTTGAAATGTGGAAAATAAAGTAAACAATCAAAATCAATTCCAAAAGAAAAAAAGTATAGTCATCATGCAGCTTATTAAGTCAGTGGATATTTTTTCATGCACATCTTTATTTTTTTAATGGAGAAATAAACCTAAATTTGGTCACTTAATCACTTAATCACTTACCTTCCGGTTAGTCGTCAATTTGCTCGAGCGGGCACCAGTAACGTCTCCATTTGTCCCTGTCGCGTGCTAGTGTAGCCCAATGGCATCTGTTCGCTCCGGGAACATGAAGGGCCTCAAACCGATCGTTCATGATCTTGACGAAGAAGTCTGACCAACTCAAATTTTGAGTTCTTTATTAGAAAGTGTAAGTGGTGGAATCCAAAGAGGAGAGGGTATCTGTGTAAGTACAGGCTCTGCCACAGCTGCCTGTATGGCTATTTCCTCTGTAATTTTGGGGAAAATAAGGCACAAAATCTATCTGTTGGAAGCAAACATTGCAGGCTGGGATGTTCATTTGTGGTATTATTGTGGCCCTTCTCTGTCATCTTTGCAGATGCTTGATCTGGCTTCCTTTTATCTTTCTGTTTTTATCCCAAATCCACCAGTTATTTTGATATGCTACAGTTGAGACTATCTTTCCACACTCTTCCTTTCTTTCCTCCTTCTCAGTTTGGTTTAGTCTTCTGAATAAACCATATACTAATGGTTCTGATTTTATTATGGAATTACTTCAGGTTTATCTTTCCCCCAGGCTAACTGATTTTCAGATATGCTGAGTGTTTTGTACCTGGTTCAGACTTTCCATTGTGCCCCCATTGTACAAAGTTTGACTAGACCAGACTGGTTCGGGTCAATTTCTGCTTGTGCTTTTAATCTAAGTTATTATTTTCTCCAGAATCATGTTCCTCAGTCCTTATTATACTTTGATCCCTCTATAGGTATTATAGTTGAATCCCACCCATTGACCATTGTTTCTGGGTTCTTAGAAGTCTCTTTTCGTTTTACCCACCCCTTTGGTGTGAATACCTTCTAAACTGTCCCTGGTCCTCTTAATTACTTGTGCTTCTATTGTCATCCCCAGCTATCAGGATCACAACCAGGAAATGTTGAATTCATCTTTGCAATGTACAAGACATCAAATGTCCTATATATCTCTTTAAGAATATTCTAAACCAAACCCATACTTTGCTCCTGCACACCCCAAATTTTCTTTTTAAAACTAAAAGGAAAAACACAACTGACCACACTGGGTGGTCTTAGTGGCTCTCTCAGCTTGGAGCTCAAGAGTCAGGAGTTGCTCCTGGAGCCTCACAGGGACTGTCTAGGCTGATGATCAAACCCAGGACTTCAGCTTTCCAAGTATGTACGTCAGCCCTTTGAACTATATCCCTGGCCCAAATATGCTTTTGTATGTATCTCCCAGTTTAAGTAACTGGAATTACCATTTCATTCCCTTCTGAAAGCCTGTAAATTGTTCTTTGCCTCTCTTATATGCCTGTATTTAATCGCTCACAAAGCTCTGTGAGCTCTACCTTCTCATTATTTCTTCCCTACATATTATGCTCTCAACATCTTCTGTCTGAATAATGCATTAGTTTTCTTGTTATTAACCTGTCTCTTAATCTACATTGCCAGTCTGCTCCAATTTAGTTACTACTGCTGCTTAAAGAATGTCTAAGTGCTTACTCATCTGTTAAAACCTCATAGCTTCTATGGCCTCTTAGATAAGGCTCTTTTTTTGGCCCTTACAGTTTCCATTCTTATCTGTCACTAGCCTCATCCCCGTCCAATTTTATTTTCCATCTCCTATTTTGTTTTAGTCAGTTTGAATAACATAGTTATCATATTATTTGATGGCTTTATAATTTATTCAAATTGCTAATGAACATTTGGAGGAGCTGTAAGGTGTGTTTATACCAATTAAACAATTGAATATAGGAGATGGCTTCTTTTGTTTTTAGTATCATATCTGAAACAAAATGGTATTGAGGTAGAGACTCCCCTTTGTCCCAATGCTTTGGGATTCATCCCAGAAGTGTTTTAGGGGACTATGCGGTGCTGGGAATAGGACCCAGGACTTCTGCATAACAAAACATATTTCTTCCAGTCCATTGATCTAGCTCCCCAGCCCACAGGCACTATTTAATATTTGAATCAGTCCAGGTATAGTCGGACAGTGAAATGAAAGTTTTATAGAAAAAAAATTTTGCTGCTTTTAAGTGTTCTATATTGGCATTTAAAAATATTTTCAGTCTTTTAAAAATGCTATTTTTTACTACAAGATTATTTTTCTACCTAATTAAATCCACATATTTGAAATAAACATCTCTCTCATATTCCTATATGTAATATACACATGTTTGTCTATGCTATATACATATTGATAGTACTGAGATGTTTGGAGTAGGCTACTTGAATAAACAGTCATGAAGTCATGTGTATATATGAGCATTCTGAGACCACCTGTATTTGTTGGCAGCTTGCTGTGAGCATTCTGAAACCACCTGTATTTGCTGGCAGCTTAGTGTATGCAATCCAGTGAAATATAGAATAGGACATAGATAAAAACAAAACCCATTGATTCTAAAAGTTAAGTCAAACCTTGCCTGTCCCAATATGCCAATGAATCATTTTCATGAGCCCATAAGCCAAATTTTAAAAAGTTTTCTAATTAATCTGTAGAAAAACTCAGGTACGTGGGTTTTGTGACTGAAATCTCCATGCTCTCATGGAGTGGGGGATGAGCTACCTCCCCACTTCTCCCTGTTCTTCTGAAGTCCAGCAGTCATGTCCATGAAATGTCTCTGGCACAAAATAAGCTTATTAACTGGCCATGATCCAGAGACTCATATATAAATCTAGAATGAGATCAACATGTTGTAAAGATGCTTCCAGACCTCTCACCAGGCTGAGTTGTGAGAGGCACCTAAAGTCACCATCCAGTTAAAAATTTAACTCTTACTGTATCACCCCATTCAAAATTTTTGAATTCCTGGAGCATGCGGCCATAAATCTCAAACTCTGCATTACTTTTAAACAAGGATTAGCACACCACATTGGATGGGATGTAAAGTAGAAGGTAAACAATCTTGATTAACAAGATATAAACATACAAGGCTTAATCTGTAACAACATGTTTGTAATCTCTTATACAAGGGCTAAAGGGCTCCACAATGAGATACAGCAATCTTCCCACACTTTCTTCTAAGAAAATATATTTTAGTAATTATTCATAACAAACAATATAAAATAGATTATTTAGGGCTTGCTATAGGGACAAGCTTGAGGGGTGGTTGAATAGATTAGAAATAATGGTGGTGAGAAGTTGCAAGGGTGTTATAATACTAAACGTAAAATATCATCGTGAACAACTTTATTAAAATTCAAAAATTAAAAAAAAATGTTTTCTGGGGCTTCAGAGATAGTATAAGGGCTTAGGTACATGCTGCATGCAATTGAGTCCAGTTTAATCGCCAGGATCACATGGTTCTCATCATGGATGTGGGCCTAGATGTTCCTGAGTGCTAGAGGGGAAGTCATCCGTGACACCACAGCTTCCGAGCAGCACTACGTTCTTTGACTCTTGCATGAAGCCACAACCTGGTCACAGCCTCCTGAGGACTATCTGGAAGTCCCCACCCATAAAGAAAAGAAAAAAATTTCTAGATATTGCACAACAGAATGTCCTGATTTACCAATATGAGAGACATAGTTAAACTTTTGCAATCATGTTTTCTAATATAATTACATAATCATATTTTCTAATCCTATCAAAGAATTAGGATATAACCATGCGTTCCAGCAGCTTGTCCTCTCTTTTACTTCCAATGCCAAGGGTTAAACCCAGTGCGTTATGCCACTGGGTCGCACCCCTGCCCCCTTCAGCATTTTTTCAAACAACAAATTAGATAGAAAATATAACATTTTTTATATGGTACTTTGAGACACAGACTTCCTAAAAGTTTTGGAACAGTAAAGTTATAGAAGGTCTTTTGGTTAAAAATATCAAGATCATAGGGAAGATTACTGGCAAATTGCTACTTTTTAAAAAAAAACCTTCTAGGTAATTTAAGGCATTTCTTGGAAATTCACTTCTGAGTATTTATGAATAACCTCTCACACAACATTGAGTGTAAACAAACCCACCATTGAAAGAATTCCTTATATTAAGTTTGGGAACTAGCTTGAACTTTAAAATATTCTACAAATGTTCTATATTTAGCTAAATATGGGCAATTTCTAAGATCTTAGAACTATGCTGCTATGAATTTTAGCATATTTGTATCAATTTATAGGTTCATATTTGCTTTATTGATTATATAAATAAAATTTAGGACACACTGGTATTCATGCCGTACTTTTTTAATTCATGAGAATACTGGATTATTTTCATTCCAGCCATAATTTATTATAGTAAACAGCACTATTAAATTGTTAGTAACACTAGGAAATGTTGCTGATTAACTCACTGATGTGATACAACATATTAGTGTAATTGTCAAACTTACCTAATTGTGGTTGCAAGAAAAAAAGCTTTTTGCCACAACTAGCTGTGCTCAGGACTTACTTCTGATTCACTCGTAGAGGGTTCAGAGGCCCATATGTGGGGGTGGGAATTGAACCCAGGTTGGCCACCTGCAAGGTAAGTACTTTATCCTCTGTACTATCTCTTGGCCCCTCAGTCACTCATTTGTTGATGTTTCCATCTCAGTAAATTGTTAGATCACAAATGTTTTGATAATTTGTTATACTTCTAACTTTAAAAATGAGCTATTAAAAAATACTTAGCCTGTGTACAAGGAAATGACAGTCTATATGTGAAGCAAGTCATATACATACAGACTAAAAGTTAAACCAGTGATTCTCACAGTTAAGTGACAAGGAAACCACAGAACACTGAAAACTCCAGATGATTGGTGTGATGTAATATTTTGTGATCTTGAAATTAGAACTCTGAGAGCTTGGAGGCATAGATTATAATAGAAGCACATACCATGAGGCTCAAGTCAAAATACTGGTGGTAAATCATGATGTGGTCAAGGAGGGATATTGCTCAGCATTTTCTAAGGTTGAAAAAGAAACCAACATGGAAAAATACAATGTGGCCTTTTATAGATATATACAGGACTGAAGGAAGATGGAAAAGGAATAGCAAAATTATTCTAGACTTGGAAAATGCTGTGGCATATTTGGAAGAGAATAGGTAGGATGATTTGACCCCTGATAGTATGAATTAGTAACATTAAGCAAGGAACAGCAATGGAAAGAACAGAATTCTAATTTTTCTTTTTACTTTAATGTTAATTACATATTTAATCATCTTTTGAATGTATATTATAGATATATTTTGTTTTTGGGGTCACACCCAGAAATCACAGGGGTTACTCCTGGCTCTGCACTCAGGAATTACTCCTGGCGGTGCTCAGAGGCATATGGGAATTGAACCCGGGTCAGCCACGTGCAAGGCAAACGCCCTACCCGTTGTGCTATCTCTCCAGCCCCTATAACATATATCTTTAACATAGTTCTCAGGATTTAGTGAAGCTGATGAAGATATTTGCATATCTATGTGGTAAAATTTAGAGAACCCAAAAACTAAGAATTAAAAATACTAAATTTGTTTGCTACTGTTTCTCCACTTTTTTGTCTCAACAGATGGCAGTGATATAAATAATGAAAGTCACAAAAAACACAATAAACTTTATTGATTTAATTAATCTTTGCTATGGGAGGATACTATACATATAAGTCCTTTCATGACCCTTTATAACTCTTATAGAAGACCTTATGACATCTTACATAGTGAACTGTAATAAAATATTAAAGTTCTTTGTTATATGGTATCAAATATGTCTCACTTCAAGCTGTCTCACGAAATATTTCATTCACTCACTCAGTAATGGGAATATACTAGATGCTACTAATATGAGAACTACTAATTGAATGACATTAAGACGTTTTGTGTCTTTATAAGTTAGACCAGGTATGGCAAAGTTTACTTAGTCTTCAAGTCTCAGCTTACATGCAAGTTTTAGGTGGAATACACCCAACAGAACTCAGGGGGTCACTCCTGGCTCTGTGCTCAGGACCACACCTGGCAGTGCTTGGGAGAAACATACGCAGTGCCAGGATTTGATACTACACTTGATCTTAGCCAAAAGGCTGAGAATCGATATAGTGCCAGGATTTGAATCAGGCTTGTAGCTGCAGTTGCATTTGTACAAACATCTTTTCTTTCTTTCTTCTTTGGATCACACCCATCTGTGCTCAGGGGTTACTCCTGGAGGTGCTTGATGGACCATGTGAGATGCTAAGATTGAACCTGGGTCAGCCACGCTCAAGACAAACACCCTACCCACCGTATAATCCCCCCTGCCCTTACAAAAACATCTTAATCTTTGTATTATGTCTCCACTCCTCACATGCTGCTTTTTAACTGGCATTGCTGACTGGGAACATGCTCTCCCTTTCAGAGCTTCTCCCTAAGTATATGGTGGCTTATTTGTATTTCTTCCTAGATGGAGTTGGAGGGAGCGGAAATGAGTTATTTGCCTCCCTAGTTCTAGAACCAAATCCAATACCTCATTAATAGATGTCATTTGGTGAGAGTTTCAAGTGCTTATGCAACAAATGAAATATTTATTCATGTGTTGTCAGATATCTGGCTTTAAACCAGCAATTTGATACTTAAGTATTCTGTGAAGAGAGCTGATAAAAACTATAATGGTTTGTAGAGAGAAGATGAACTAGTAAGAAAGAAAACCCAAAAAGTCACAAAAATACAATACAAAATGAAATACATCTTGCTGCGAACAAACCATGTTGCTGGTCTACATTTGTTATTGCCACACACTTTGATTCTGTAGCTTGCTCTTTTGATGACCCTTCATAGACAACCCATTCAGTCTACTTAAGTGGGAGAACTTCGGGACAGCAGGGTCCTTAAGAGCTCATTCAGTCGAAGTAGTGGTTAACTAAAAAAAATTCAACCATATTTCTTTTGTTTTTAATTTTTATTAGTGAAACACCATGAGGTACAGTTGTAGATTTACAATTTTTTGTGCTTCGGTTTCGATTATACAATGATCAAACACCCATCCCTCCACCAGTGCCCATTTTCCACCACCATGGATAATATCCCTCCCACCCCCATCCCCCCATCCCACCCTGCCTCTGTGGCAGGGCATTCCCTTTTGTTCTCTCTCTTCTTTGGGGTGTGTGGTCTGCAAAAGAGGCATTGAGTGGCAAACATGTTCAGTCCATAGTCTACTTTCAACATGCATCTCCCCTCCTGGGAGGATCTTCCAAACATCCTTTATTTGGTGCTCCCTTCTCTATCTGAGCTGCCCTTTCCCCTAGAATGCTCAGCTGGCCTCTAAACTGTGGAGTAATCCTCCTGGTGCTGATCTCAGCTATTCTTAGGTATTAATCTCATATTTTGTTACTTAAAATCCCCCAGATGAATGCAATCTTTCTATGTCTGTCCCTCTCTTTCTGACTCATTTCACTTAGTATGATACTTTCCATGTTGTACCACTTGTATGTAAATTTCATGACTTCATCTTTTCTAAGAGCTACATAGTACTCCATTGTGTAGATGTACTAAAGTTTCTTTAACCAGTCATCCGTTCTTGGGCACTCAGGTTTCTTCCAGTTTTTGGCTATTGTAAAGAGTGCTGCAATGAAGAAACAAGTGCAGATGTCACTTCTACTATACTTTTTTGCCTCTCTGGGATATATTCCCAGGAATGGTATTGCTGGGTCAAATGGGAGCTCAATTTCTAATTTTTTGAGAATCGTCCATACTGTTTTCCAGAAGGGCTGAACCAGTCAGCATTCCCACCAACAGTGAAGGAGTGTCCCTTTCTCGCCACATCTGCGCCAGCATCGGTTGTTTTTGTTCTTTTGAATGTGGGCCAGTCTCTGAGGTGTGAGATGGTATCTCATTGTGGTTTTGATCTGCATCTCCCTGATGATTAATGATGTAGAGCATTTTCTCATGTGCATTTTTGTTATTCGGATTCTTCTTTGAGAAAGTTTCTGTTCATTTCATTGCCCCATTTTTTGATGGGGTTGGATGTTTTCTTCTTGTGGAGTTCAACCAGTACGTTGTATATCGTTGATAACAACCCCTTGTCAGATGTGTATTCGGTGAACATACTTTCCCATTCTGTAGACTGTCTTTGTATTTTGGTCACTGTTTCTTTGGAGGTGCAGAAGCTTCTTAGTTTAAGATAGTCCCATTTATCTATCTCTGTTTTCACTTGCTCGGCCAGTGGTGTGGCATCTTTAAAAAATACCATTGGCCTCAATGTCATGGAGGGTTTTGCCAACTTTGTCTTCAATGTACCTTATGGTTTCTGGTCTGATGTTGAGGTCTTTAATCCATTTTGATCTTACATTTGTACATGGTGTTAGGCAGAGTTCTGAGCCCATTTTTTGCTTGTAGCCATCCAGTGATGCCAACACAATTTGTTAAAGAGGCTTTCCTTACTCCACATCACATTTCTTGCACCTTTATCAAAGACTAGATGATCATATGATTGAGGGGAGATGTCAGTGTACTCAACCCTGTTCCATTGATCTGCACTTCTGCCTTTGTTCCAGTACCATGCTGTTTTAATTATTACTGCTTTGTAGTACAGTTTGAAGTTAGGGAGGTTGATTCCTCCCATTTTCTTTTTCCCAAGAATTGCTTTAGCTATTCGCGGGGGCTTATTGTTCCATATAAATTTCAGGAGTGTTTGCTCCATTTCTTTGAAAAATGTCATGGGTATTCTTATAGGGATTGCATTGAATTTATACAATGCTTTCGGTAGTATTGCCATTTTGACAATGTTAAGTCTCACGACCCATGAGCAGGGGATATCTTTCCATTTCCTCATGTCCTCTTTTATTTCCTGAAGTAGCGTTTTGTAGTGTTCTTTGTACAGGTCCTTTACTTCCTTAGTTAAGCTGATTCCTAGGTACTTGATTTTCTGAGCCACAATTGTGAACGGGATTGTTTTTTTATGTAGCTCTCTCACTGTTTGCATATAGGAAAGCCATGGACTTTTGGGTATTGATTTTATAGCCTGCAACTTTACTATACGAGTCTATTGTTTCTAGGAGTATTTTGGTGGAGGTTATTGGGTTCTCTAAGTATAGTATCATATCATCTGCGAATAGTGAGAGCTTGATTTCTTCCTTTCCTACCAGAATGCCTTTAATATCTTTTTCTTGCCTAATCGCTATTGCAAGTACTTCCAGTACTATATTGAACAGCAGTGGAGAGAGTGGGCATCCTTGTCTCGTCCCTGATCTTAGAACGAAGGCTCTCAGTTTTTCCCCATTGAGGATGATGTTTGCTGTAGGTTTGTGGTAGCTGGCTTTAATTATGTTGAGGAAGGTCCCCTCTATACCCATTTTGGCTAGGGTTTTCATCATAAAGGGGTGCTGGATCTTGTCAAATGCTTTCTCTGCATCTATTGATATAATCATATGCTTTTTATCTTTTCTTTTGTTGATATGATGGATTATGTTGATTGATTTCCGAATGTTAAACCATCCTTGCATCCCTGGGATGAATCCTACTTGGTCATGGTGTATGATCTTTTTGATGAATAGTTGGATTCTATTTGCTGGTAGTTTGTTGAGGATCTTTGCATCTGTGTTCATCAGGGATATCGGTCTGTAATTCTCTTTCTTTGTGGTATATCTGTCTGCTTTTGGTATCAGTGTGATGTTTGCTTCGTAGAAACTGTTCGGAAGTGTTTTTGATATTTCAATTTCATGGAAAAGCTTAAAGAGGATTGGGAGTAAGTCCTCTTTAAAGATTTGGAAGAATTCACTAGTGAATCCATCCGGGCCAGGACTTTTGTGCTTGGGGAGACTTTTTATTACCATTTCAATTTCCTTGATGGTGATAGGTCTGTTCAGGTATTCCAGGTCTTCTTGGTTCAGCCTTGGGAGTCTGTAGGAGTCTAGGAATTTATCCATTTCCTCGAGGTTTTGATGTTCCGTGGCATAAAGCTTCTCAAAGTACTCCCTGAGGATCCTTTGAATTTCTGTAGTTTCTGTTGTAATGACCCCCTTTTCATTTCTGATTCGGTTTATTAGGGTTTTCTCTCTCCCTTTCTTTGTGAGTTTTGCTAGAGGCTTATCAATCTTGTTAATTTTCTCGAAGAACCAGCTCTTGTCAACCATATTTCAGAGTGCACAAAGCAGGGTTATGTATGAAACCTTATCAGCAACAGAACTGTAAGTCAAGTCGCATTGCAAAAACATATTAAGAAAACAAAAGACAAAAAATGTCTCTCATAGACTGGTGGCTGGAAAGCAAACTGGGGGAATCTGGGAGGGTCGGGCATGGGTGGAAGGAAGTGGATACTGGTGAAGGGATTGGTTTGGAAACACTGTATGGCTAAGACCAATCACAAATAACTGCAATTTCTTAATGACTAAAAAGAAATACGGCACAGTTAATGAAGACATGGTGTTCTAGAGTTTAAGTTAGTAGGAGGTGATTAGTACAGGGGTGAGCACAAGTGCCATCTGGAGCTAAAATGATTTAAGAAATGGATTTAAATACAAAATGTAACACATTCAATGCATTTGTTTCATTATTTTATTCATTTCCTCTTCGTTGTTGATTATAATGAGCGAGGATTGCCCACAGGCTGCCTTAGATACTTTTACACTTGAGATGGTACTACTCAGAGTCTCACGCCAACCTGTGGTATTGGTTTTTTCATCTGTGGTCAGGGCTTCATTCCTTGAGTTGTGCTCCTACATGTGCTGGTCAGATGCTGCATTTTCTGTGTGCTAACTGTGGTACCTGCTCATAATCTCACTCATTTTTAGTAATACTGACACATACCTTATAGCGGTGTTATTGGAAGTCACTGTGTAGTAGAAATTGCAAACATCAGAACTTCTAAGCTTAAGCAGTGAAGCTGCCAGGAACTCATGCTGCTCAGAAAACTTTTCACATTAGGGATTTGAGTTCGTCACTGGCATGTAAGGCCAGAGCTCAATGTCTCAGCATTGTTCCTCCTGTTTTGTTATTAAAACAACTTCTGAATAATTATTCTTCATACTCTTGATTCAGTTAAGTCAATGAGTATTATATTTAGGTGAAAAATAGGGACCGATTCAATTAAAAGTATTTTTTAAAAAATTACTTAGAGTATCCTGCCCGCACTGCAGAGCCTGGCAAGCTCCCCGTGGTGTATTCAATATGCCAAAAACAGTAACAACAAATCTCACAATGGAGACGTTACTGGTGCCCGCTCCAGCAAATTGATGAACAATGGGAGGACAGTGCTACGTGCTACTCAGAAATACTGTTTGTAACAAATACAGTGGGATCAACTACCACTTCCTTTTCTTTTTTTGAGTGTGGCCTTTCAATCCCAAACAGAACTTTCAAGAATAAATAAAATTTACTTTGTCATGGGGTCCTATTCCTCTACAAAGTTGGATAGAGACAAGACTATGTATCAGCTGATAGCCATGCTATTTGATCCTTTGAATCCATTTAGAACAGAAGTTAAAACAAATGCAAAGTAGGAGAAGAACTAATTACTTTTAGCACAGATGGATAGCTCTGTAATAAAGAGACTTGTTAAAGTGTATTATTTTCCCTACAAACACCTTGGACTCAGCTTGTACTTCTCTTAATTTTCCCCATATGCCCAGCAGAGAACTTTGCATATGAATGTAGGAACTGCTTACATTTTTTTCTTTTGGCATGATTGAAATTTACCTTGATTTTGAGTCAACCTCCAAGGAATGAGATAAACCATTGCTTTTTGTTAACTAGTTTGTGGAAATATTTTCTAATCTGTGTAAATCTTCGAATATTTTAGCCACAAAAGGTGGAGAAGGGCTGACTACTGACGTAGAACTAAGCCACAATTGTCAGATTAATTTTTTTCTTCACCCAGAATTAGGGTATTAGGAATTCCATGTAAACCTATAATTCTGAGCTATGCTGCTCTTACATTCTAGAATGATTTAGTCCTAGCCTGTCATTTCAGTGATAGGTTTAAATATATATATGTATATATATCTATATATATATGATGATAGTCACTTTTATCAAAAGCATTATAAGGCAGAGAATTCTACAGCTATCCCTGTATTAATGTCCCTAACTAATATGATGGAAAGGGTGATTGTTATCAGACAATCTGAGACACAACAATTAAATTAAGAGATGAAAAGATAAAACAATATGTTAGTTTTTGTGAGTATACCAAAAGAGAAAAAAGGATATTACTACAGTGACTTTAAAAAGCTAAAACTTTAGTGAAATTGATGACATTTCTTTTCATTTTATATTTGATTTGTGAACTTATTTTGAATGTGCTTATTAAAAACTGAAAAATAAATATGAAAAAGGTCACATTTCTACCTCCCTTTCCCACTGCCAAGGAGGAAAAGTAAAAAAATTTAACCCATGCATTTTACTGAATTCACTTATTGTTACTAGTAAGTTATAATTTCTTTAACCTAAATGGGTATAACAGTTCTTCCTGTAGAAAATGTTAGCATGATTGTTGCATAGGCAAATCCTGAATAGAGGGAAGTATAATTTTTACTTGGAGGATACAACTAGCAGATTTTGGAGATCTCATTGTGAAAATAACCTGTTCTTTGGTTTCAGGTAGAAGGATGAAGTGACAGTCCTTGACTGACTTCCTACCAGGACCAAGGTAAGATAAGAAGAAAGGGAACTATACCTTGGATGTTCCAATCTACCATCCCATAATACCAAATATTACTATTTAGCATTTCTGTTGGTAAACAGTTACTCTGACATAAGTAAAACAAAAATATAAACCTTCCATTTTCTTTTTATGATTTCTCTTAAAAACAAAAGTGGCCTGTTCTGTAAGATACATGTTTAGCAGAGTTTCCTAACTACTTGATTTTCTAAATAATTAATTTATTTAATGTGTTTTATCTTCAGGAAATAGCAGAGTTATCAAGAAGAATCATGTAGAAAAAAAACTGGATAATTTTGCACACTTATCTAGTGGGAAAGTCATATAACAAAGAAACCATCTGAATAGTTTTCAGAGCCAAGTTTAGAATAGTATTATAGAAATTAATGTATGACTGTAATTTGCAGTCATTTCTTTAATAATTGTAATTATAGTCACAATTTTAATGATTATTATTGACCTAGCTCTCTAAACTTAACTCATGAATTTTTATCTAGATCAATAAGAAAATTTTTATCTTATTGTTTGGAATATGCATTTAAGCACTTGTCTAAAGTCATATAACTTATGCAGGACTGATGCTATTTACAGATTTTCTAACATTAATTTTGTCTATTCCCCCCCACTATTACCTAAGCCTGATTTGGGGGAGTTATGGCTTTGGGACACACCTGATTGTGTTAGTACTCACTCCTGTTAGGACTTGGGGGACTATATATGCTTCAGGAATCAAACCTAGATAGACCACATGTCAGTCAAATGTCTTACCAGTGGTATTCCCTAACTCTACTTTATATATTTCCATGGAGAAATCTGTTCTGAGAAGAATAAGCATAATGAAAATACAAAATGAATTCTTATTTTATGCTTGCTCTTTTGGGGTAATTTCAAGCAGCTTATAGGACATCCTGTAGATGCTGAGGGACAGTGGAAGGCATAGTTGTCCCTAGGCTGGACTCTGCAGTCAGGCTGCTGGGTTGAAGTAAGTGGCTTTACCTAGGTGTGGAAAAAGCTTAGTTCTCAGCTGCTCCTGTGAGAGATGAACCAAACTTGCTTTGTGGTGGTTGTGAGAATCCAGTGCTGTGTAGCTGAAGTATTTAGATTAATGTGCTTAGCACATGGCCCTCACAATGCTAGATTTTCTATTTATTTTAATATTGCAGAGGAAGCTAAAAGATTTTCTATCCCAACCAAAGTGCTGAAAAAATATATCAAACGGAAATTCAATTTCTGGAAAGATTTCTCAGAGCTCCATTGCGCTCTCTTCTAAGTATTGTTACCTCATGGTAAGGAGTATTACGTACAGTATTATAAAACTAAGTCATCATGACTTTTGTGAAATTAAACAGAACTTAAGTATTATTCCAAAGGATATTTTATTTTTCATTAGCACATTCTCGCTATTTTAGAACAGTCTTATCTAACAATATAATTTCATACATTTTCCCATATGTACACATTGGATTTACTATCAACTCTATGTACGGTGTGTCACATCAGTCTATGCAAGTCATTTTTACTCTTATATACTTTCTTCATTTCTCTCTCGAATTTTATGATTTTAATGGCAAAGACTAGAAATTTACATGTTTCTCTCTTCTATAGCAACAATACTATCCAGGACCTTGCATATACACAAAACTTCTTCACAGGGCTAAGAGAGAAGTTTGGAAGGTAGGGCACTTGGTTTGCTGAAGGCCAACGCCCAGTTCAATTCCTGCCACCACATATGCTTCCCAGAACCCCCTCAAAAATGACCTTTGACTTCAAAGCAAGAGGAAGCCTTGAGCACTACCGTCTTCCTCAAAACAAACAAAACCTTTCATCACATCACATAGAGGATTTATCCAGATACTGCTTTTGCAACTATCACAGAATCATTAAATTAAATATTAAACATTAGCCTAATTTTTCATAACTATTTCTATTTTCTTGTGGGTATTAATCCTCATATTTACTTTCTTAATTACAATTGTTATGAAATTCCTTAAACTGTACTATTTGCTTTTTCCAAGAACGCATACTCCCCCCTGTGGCAATTTGATGGCAAATAAAAGGAATCACAATTCATAAATCATTCACCAGTGACATACCAATGGTGTGAGTCTTGCTAGAAAAAGGTTCTAAACAGAAACAGTTCCATTGTTCTTTCCTCTCCATGTAATGCTGACTAAGCATGATCTGAAACCCTCAAGGGCAAGTGCTAATACGTGGCAAATGAGCTAAGGTAAAAATTTAGTACCTGAAAATACTTACCAATGAATTGAAAGAAAAGCTACATTTCTCTTTAATGAACATTTATTAAGTGCTAAATTCCATAACAAACACTGTGCTCACTCGGCATTCCAAGAGGTATCAGTTATTTCATCCTCATAAACTATTACAACAATTCGATGTGGCAGGGTCTGCTGGTATATCCAGCTGAAGAAGAGCTAAATGAGCCTTTGAGAAATTAAGTAAATTGCTTTATATAAGTTATTTAATAAAATGATTAAAAATGAAAGAAAAAGAAGACCTCTTGAAGTAGAAGAAAGAAATACAAATTCCAGCAAGTTCTATGTTCAAATACTCCTTATATTTCCCCTACTAATAATAGGACATTTGAAATGATAACAAAAAAGTTGACCTGCCTACTTCAAAACAATGGTTTATTTTATGAAATGCTTTCAACCACAGAATTAGCATACAACTTTATATCAGAACAACAAGTCAAAACTCTTGAAAATATTGTTAATTAAATAGATAACAAATTGATTTCGTCATGCTTCTTCAAAACCGTAAAGGTAATGCATACCTTTCACACAACTAACCAGCTTTCAATCCTTGGCATATCATAAGGTGCCCTGCACCCTGCCATAAGTGATCCCTGAGCACAGAATCAGGAGTCACTACTGAGCAATACCAATGTGGCCCAAAATAAAAATAAATAAATAAATAAAACATAAAGCCCAAACCTTTTACAAATTATCTTTTGGCTGTGATGTTTTTTAACCTTTGCCTTTGTAGACCTAGCTTGACTGAATACCTGGCAGACAGAAACAGTACAATAGAACAGTACATAGCATTTACTATGACTACCAGTGTCAGGAAAAATAAGAAGCCCTACCAAAGTAAATCACTAAAGAGTGGCTAGTGATGTGCTAGTCAATGCTTTGAGAGCACTGTACACTTTTGTCTCACCTCTGTCACATACAGAGTCTAAGAGTTCTTCTACCCCTTGGCACAAATTGTTTGAGACTTACTGCTGCCATTTCTGGTTCAACATAAGGCCATTTCCTGCCTTGAGAAGTTGGAGGTGAACATGAGAAAAATAGGAGTTTGTAGTTCAGGAACCATCTTTAGACTGAGGTCCAGCTTCAGGGAGTGAAAATACAGGAGAGACAGACATGGTAAAGAAAGACTTCAGAGCTATTGAAGTTCCTTTAGAAGCTGATTGTGGAAATCAAGTGTACTAGTGAAGGAGGGACATGATAAAAAAGCCGTCAATGTAGTACCCAGTCCTACAGCAAAGTAAAGGTTGTTTCAAAGCTATCTGAAACTGGACTGGAAGTTTGCTTGCCACATAAGAGCCTAAAATAGTCTGTCAGAGTATTGGGATTCAGACATGTATGGAAATATCAGCTCAAACCACATGAGCAAGAATAATTAGCAGAAAGCAGTTAGAAAAGATAAAAACACTACAGAAGATTCATGTGGACAAGTAAGCCTCATCATCTGTATCTGAGAAACGTCTCAGTAGCAAATTATATCTGGATATCAGCAAGTTTATGAAGTAATATGAAACCTCATTTTCTAGTTGTTAATTTTTAAGCATGTGCTTAGATCAAAAAGAAATCCCCCTCATTATATAAGCCTGACTATCCTGGACAATAGTCTTAATTTCAATTATGTGCAGTTATAGTATAGGTCTCACTCCATCAACAACATGAGTCAAATTAAATCATGAGTCAAATTAAATCATTTCATAAAGGTAAAGGTAAAGGCCCTCCCATTGATCGTCGATTTGCTCGAGCGGGCCCAGTAACGTCTCCATTGGAGACTTTGTTGTTACTGTGTCTGGCATATCGAATACTCTCGGTAGCTTGCCCGGCTCTCCGAGAGGGACGGAGGAATCGAACTCGGGTCGGCCGAGTTGGCCGCTTGTAAGGCGAACGCCCTACCACTGTGCTATCGATTTCATAGTAATCATTTATAGTAAATCATTTCATAGTAAAGGAGAAAGGATAAAGCTGTAAGCCTGAAATAAAATTGTACTGTTTGAGAAAGACTGCATTTTGACTAAAGGCATATGTAAGATAAGCACTATGTTCATAACATGCTTGGGCATTTCTAATAATGATTATGAAGGAAGACATATATAAAAAATCATTTGTTTTTAGAAGATACTGCTTCAGTACCAAAGGTCTAAGATTTTTATCATGATATTTACTTATAATGGTAACATATCAGCAGATGACACAATTATTCAAGAAGACTTTTGAGATGCCTGTGGTTGGTCTGAGTCTCAGCCTAAACAAGACTCAACTGATTTAGAGACTAAATATTTTTGGTGTGGGATGAAGCTGATGTCACAGCAGTCCACACCCTGATATTAGCCTCCTGATGCACACCCATCATCTTGATTCATTTTTCCTTTTTTTAAACTACACCAGTTCATTTGTGGATAAGAAGAAACACATCTGTCTGCAAAGCAGAACTGCATAAATCTTAACTGTCAAAACTGTACAACCAGTGTCTTTAACCAATATTTTTGTCTAATATAAATCATTAAAAATCATCTTTTTACTTTGTACTTATCTCAAACTATTGTTTCATTCTGACTCCACCAATTAGTCCACTCAGTTTTATATACCTCTACAGCAAGTGCCTTTAGAGTTTAAGATCTGATATAACTCTCTTAAGAACACGCAGTGTTCATAGATCACTGTATATACAACGTAGAGGAAAGAAGCAGTGGAGTTTGGAGATACAGGGAAGGGCTCACCCTTTAGAAAAACAGAATTCAAACTCAGGTGTCTCTATATATCTCTCACCAAGTGTGCTGTAACACCAATCCATCCCCCCTCCCCAAACACACACATACACACACCCCAGAGAAATGAAGAGAACAATATCTTAAAGGATTATTATAAGGTTAAAGCGAGACATTCTATCTGAAAGGACTTGTAACAGTTCAATATCTACATAAAAAGAAGGTGGTATGGCCCACCTGAGTATCTATTTCAGGAACACAGAGTTCTAAAATACATTCTTGATAAACTTATCAGACAGAAGTCCCATTGTGCATTCTAATGTCCAATTAAACGATGCATTAGCTGACTTCAACTTATCCGATCAGGTGAAGCAATTAGAGGTTAGTTATTTTCTTCACAAATGTTAGATACTTCAACAGAAAAGTTAAAATACCTTCTCACGAAGTCTTATTCACATGTTCATATTTTAGTATGACTTGCATAGAAAAAGTATTTTAAAAATTAAAACACAGGAAATATTTTAGAAACTTCAGATAATCTGAAAAACTTGGTTTTTAAAAAAATGTACTGGCTTAGCAAAATGTACTGGCTAACAATTCCTAATATATTTGGCTATTTTCTTGTCACTATTGTGAACAGTTTATACTATAAAATTAAATAACAGAATACTATAAACAAACCCAAACACGTGTAGAGTGAAAAATACCAAGTGTGAAAATATCAAGAGTGAAACAATATCATATAGTTATGATTAGAAAAAGGACACATCTTGGTTTCTGAGTAATAAACAACATAAAGGAAACATTACAGATGGCCTATAGTAAAATTGTAGTTGCTTCTTTCATATTTATACATGATATTCTTACATATCAGCTAGTGGAAATTTACATAGTTTTCATTGAAAAAAAGAATACTATTTGGAACACTATCAAAAAATAACAAAAAACTACAAAATGGAAATAAAGAAATAGATGCTATTATGTATAAAATCTAAATATAAAATTTCTTTATAAGTATGCTTAAAACTATAATTAAAAGAAAACTATAATATCATTTTTCTTTCATATAAGTGTTTTTGTGTAATGATGTTAAGAAGAATTCATTTTTTGGAGCTTTCTTTTATAAAATGTTTCTATTATTTCTGAGCATATAATCTAAAACATGAAGAAAGAAGATTCGGTTGATTTTCTCTAAGATTTCACAAAGTTTCAAGACTCTAAAGTCCCTATAAAAGGTAAATGGGGTTATAAAACCACACCATAATGGGCTTTTAAAATCAGAGCTGAGTCAGACAGTCTGTTTTCAAAGAAAAAATTTTAATCTTCTATAATTCTACCATGCGAAGATTATTCACTGTTAGTTGTGTGGTTTTTCTTTGCACTTTTTGGCATGCATTTAGATTTTATAATTTTATTGTTATTTTTAAAAATTTATCATAATGAATGCTCGTATTTAAAATGTTTATAACAATATTAAGGGTTGTTATAGAACATAGAAGAGCAAAGACAGACGTAACTGAATAAAATCACATGCTGAATATTTATTATCAGTCATTATGCTAAGCATCTTTTCTTTTATTGAAGTATCATGATTTATTGTAACATTATTAATGTTCTATGTATGAAATATTTCTGCACCACATCTACCACCAGTGTCCCATGTTAACCCCCCAAATCCTACTTGCCAGACTCAATTGTGTAGGCCAACTCTCATGATTTGTTTTCATTGACCATCTATTCTCTTGCTTTGTTTATTTCCACAAATTAGTGAGATCAGATTTAGTCTAAGAGGAAAGAAGAGTTGTTGAAGAGGGTCGAGAGACTATAGAGGCTAGGGCATTTGCTTTGCAAATGGCCATCACTGCATATGGTCCCCTGACCACTGCCAGCAGTTGTCCCTGAACATAGGGATAGGAGTAAGCCTTAAGCACCATCAGGGTGATGCCCCCCAAAAGAGCCATTAAAGAACATAACATTTAAAGAAATTTAAAATTCGAATGCACAAAGTAAAAGTGTTTTCACAAATTTGTCTCCTTGGGCTGAAGACTATGAACGGGTAGGCAATATAGAACTCATAAGGAATGGGTAAATTGCCTGAATATGGCATATAAGCATTAAGATAGGAGCCCTCACCCCACCTCTGCAACATTATCTAAGGGTTTGCATAATGTATTTGGGGATTGCTAAAGCTGTGAGAAGCAGGGAAGGAAAGACAAGCCTTCTAAGATGCAAAATTTTATTTTCAAAGAGTTGGTTACAGTAATTGATTACATTCAATATTTCAACACCAACCCCACCACCATTACACCTTCTCACCACCATTATTTTCAATTTTCCCACCATGACCCAAACCTGCCCCAATGGCTGATGCTAACTAATTTAATTTGTATTGCTTGTTATGAATAATTGACTAAAAATGATCCAAAAAGATTTCCTTAGAGTAAAGTGTGTGATAATTGTTGTATCTCATCTTGGAGCCATTAATCCCCGGAATTAGAGATCATTAACATGTTCTTAGTGTTGAGTCTTGTGGAAAGCACATTTCTAAGGATAAATTAATGAGGCTTAAATTGCACATTCCCCCTGCAAGCCTCCACAGAATCCCCAAGGACACATTCACATATACTTTACACTAGTCCTTTTTAAATACTTAGCTTTCCATTTACTCATATACTTTGAAATACAGTACCTAATATTTGTTTTCTCTCATTTAAATCTAGTGCTTTAATTTTCCCAAATTACACATGTGAAAGAATGGTAACCTCCCTTTTTTTTATTCCCACTCATTTACCACGTTAAATATCAATTTGAGAAGACTTTTCTTTATGAACAAATTTACAGCCCTTTCCTTACAGCAAAGGGTTGTGGATACTCTTGGTAGCTATATTATAATAAGTAAGGGTCACCAGTCTCTACCTCTAATAGCATCTCTGCCCTCTAGCCCATTCTGAGAGAAACAGACTAGAGACAACACCAGATTCTACTCATACAAATAAAAATAAATGAGACAAATGGCAAATTGAATGGAATGTCATATTTTTAAACCCCTTTCCTTTTTCCCTCTTCTAATCCTCAATTCCACATCCAAGTGAGTAATGAACGGGCAAACATTGAACGGACCTTGAACATGGAACAGCCCTGACAACCTTTTGATAAATACCTTTACATCAAAAATATCCTAAAAAATTCAGAGAACTAATTATAAGGAAGGAAAAGCATGGAGGAAATTGAAGTAATTTAGGTAGTAAACATCCGCAATTCTTTCCCACCTCTGAGCTCCCGGCAAGTATGCCCTTTCTATAACCTTCATTTTAAGCAAATATAAGGCAATGTAAGCCAAGCCAGGCTCCCTGAAGATTTGAGGATAATATTTATTACTATTTTTCTGAAGGATCTCTGGCATACCATTTTTGGTGGAACCCATTTCCATCTGAGGCATTTTACAAACAGTAAAAACCCACTTTTAACACACTATATTGACAGATCATTCACTGTCCAGATGCCCATATACAGTCTGGCTTCCTGTAACCCTGATAGCTGACTGTATGCATTGCGTATGGTTCTTGGCTCTGAAACACATTCCTCTGGTGTGTTTCCCTGGGAGCTTTGATTTCCGCTTTGAGGGCTGGCACAGAGTCCTACTTGCTCTTATAAGAAAATGTCTATGACTGAAAGTTGAAAATGTGCAAGATTCCTTCTTTAAGTACACAAACACTCCAAGTCTAGCCACTTTCCTGTAGTCCAGCCAGGTTTTCTCTATGTCTGATACCTGATCAAGTAACCTTTTTTCAGGAAGGAAAAACAAGAGAAAAAAAAACTAAGGGAAGGAATGTAGTACATCCACAGCTGAACATCTTACAAGACTTAACCAAACGACCTGTACAAACGATGCCCAAGTAGACCCACACATACCTTATATAGCTCTGTAAATAAGACTGTGGCCAGCTCAGTGAATTCCTCATTTTGCCAGGCGTGGTGGCGAAGGTGGGGAGGGGGTTGAGGAATGCTTTCTAAAAAGTATTTGCTAGATAAACACTTGCTTACAAGACAAAATTAGTGCATCTCAGCTATTTTTCTTATAAATTTAATGGTTTCCCCTACATCCTCCTCAAATATTACCTCCTGTCAATCAAAAGATTTGGGACAAGTCAGAGTTGGACAAAGTTATAAGAAGCCACTATTACCACTTTACCGGCCAGGCACACACAAACATTTGCTGAGTCATTTATAATAGTACAAGAATTCAGATCCCATGGCAGGAATTAAGGACAGAATGTCAGTTTTTTCCTTTGAATTTCCTGGTACTTTATGGTCCAGATCACAATATAAACATAATTTTGAATCTGTGAATGTCTTGGATAACTCTCTCCACCTCTACCTTCTACCCTCCCTCTCTTTATCCTTCTCTGTGTCCCGTATCTCATATCTGCCTGTGTATCAATAATAATGTCTTATTCTATTCTTCAAGAATTCTGATCATAAGTTTCACCCTATAATATGCAGCATAATTTCTATTCTGATTTCAATGTCCTGTGTATTTCAATACATTTATTTTCCTATCATCAATATAAAAAAATCATCCATTTGGAATAACTATGTACTTTTGGAGACTTTGGAGGACCTTGTGAATTTGTGGAGGGAGGAAGTAGATCACACCCAGGTGTGTTCAGGGTTTACTCCTGGCTCTGCACTCAGTGATCTCTTCTGGAGAGGCTTGAAGGAACATAGCAGTGCCAGAAATCGAATTTGGGTCAGTTGCATGCAAGGCAAGTACCTTACCCACTGCTCTATCATTCTGGTCTCGTGAATTTGGTGTAAGGACATATTGCTTGTATAATATGTCTTGACATGGTTAAGTCTACATCAGAGTGAGAACAGACCTGTTATGTGTGTGGAGGAACCCAAAACTTCAAGAATGATTGAAAGAAAACTAGAGTCCCAGTTCCTTGAGAATTGTGATCTAATTAACCATATCATTAACTTCTACTAAATAAAACGTTTTCATTATTGTCATTTTATAAATGGAACCTGGGAAATATTCATGAGCTCCCTACAATTTGTGAATGGCAATTCTAAGAATGCAGCCCAAATCACCCAACTGTAACCCTGTCCAGCAATTTATTCGTCTATGAATGAGTCTCTGCTCATACAAGAAGTTGTTGTTAGTGGCTCTCAGACTCTCCAGAGGATTCAAAAATTCCCAACAGTTTTCCCAGCCACCTCATCCTGCAAGCCAGGGGAGAGCTCACCACTGAGGCCACATTCCACCTAAGGCAACATTTGAGCTTCATGTCCCTCGTTGCTCCTCTTCTCCATCAAGCACACCTTTTAAACCTTCAGTGGTAGATGTAATTGGGGGTTAGGTCTTGAAAGATTTCACTGTGGCTTCCTATGTATTTTGGGCTTTTCAAGTCATCCACAAAGAGAGAAAACGTTGGGGGTCAAGGTGTCTTTAATACTCATGTGGCTATTAACGTAACTTGGAATGTTCCTTCTTTAAATAGGCATTTTGAGGCCTCTTTAAGGAATGCTTGGAAGGAACATTAACTGACAATGATGAAAATTCTTTCTGAGCTTCAGAGGCCCCCTTTGCTAGCCAGTTATTCACACTTTTGATACACAATGAAACTACAGGGCATGTGGACTGTGTAACTGGTAATTGTGTACAGATGATGCAGCACATGCTGAATTTGCAGTGGTTATTTTGGTGCTGGCTATTTGTCAATACAAATGAATTGGAACTTTGAAAAATGTAGCCAGTCTAAAGAGACTGTTTTCCAATTAGAAATCTATAATGTTGTGTTGTTTCTAAAGCCTGTCTTTACATAGGAAATAGATAGTCATATTTCAAATCTAGACATTGAAGCTTTATAACCAAGTCTACTCAGCAATTTCTGTGTCAGATTCTGAGGAAGTATTATAACAGAAGAATTTGAGAAATAGGCATAGTCCTGGGTTCATTCCCTTTACTTAAGACAGTAACAGAAACTACAGAAAGAATCTTTAAATAATATTCTAACCAAAAGTACAATAAATTAATCAGAGACTTTTTGAAATTAACTAGGAATATTAAGAAAATTAAAGTTGTGCTTATGTTTTTATTGGTCATATTTGATATGTATACACACATTGCAGGAAAAAAAAAACTTGTTATTTCCTTGATCTCATCTTACTCCATTAGGCTAGAGAGAGGCCCCTTAAGTTAAAAGAAATCACAATTACTATTGATAGCTATAAATAGTCACCAATATACTTACTGATACACTTAGTTGATACAGATAAAAGGTAAAAGGAGATAGTGTTTTTATTATATAATTTTTTTCTGCATGACAAACTGAGTTCAATCCACATTTGTAGATTACAGTTTTAAGTACAAAAGGAATCATTTATTTCTCAGAGTCCCACAATTGTTTTTAAAATGTCCCTAGTAAATCACTAAGATTTTATGTGGCCCCTGCTACCTAGTCCCTCTGCCACTCACCCCTGAGTTCTCGTCCCAACACCCAGAGCGTCTACCTTCTGGATATCATCATTTGCTCTGACACAGAAAAAGACCCACTGAAAGTTTTCTTTTGAAGAACACTCCTCTCCTTTCCCCCCAATATCTCCAATGATGAAACTGCCACATACACTAAGAGGGAAAAAAAGAAAAAATGCTGTGAACTCCCCACTCTCACCCCAATAAGTATATCAATACCCAGTCCTCCTTTTTGCCTGGCAATGTGCATTCAAACCATTATCCCAATGATCAAATTCCTACAAGGCAGTTTGCAGGGTAGCTGCCTGGGGATTTCAGCTGATTACAAACAAGGTCCTCCTTTTCCTCCTTCCCAAGAAAAAGTCCTTTCAAAGGCACACAGCCTCAACTACAAAAGCCATCGCAAAAATTATTTTAAAAAGTCAAAGAAACCCTTTTGAGTGTTTCAGGAGTCCCTGCTGTTGACCGTCTGTACAGCGATGCAGCTCCTAGAAGAAGAAGAAGGAAAAAAAAAATAGGTTTGTGTCAAGGGGTACAAAAGGCTCAGCTATTAAAAATAGAAGTCCTATTAAAAAATAATACTTGCATATGTGTTTTAAAATAATGTAAGCCGAGAGTGTTGGGGTAGAGGCACGGAAGAAAAAACTCCTATTTGATGTTAGAAATATTGGAGGACTGAGCCTCTCTTTTTTTCTTACTTTTTTTTTTTTTTTTTGGTGAGCTGGAGCGTGCCAGCTTTTTTCAGACGGGAGGAATGCTGAGTGTCAAGGGGTCAGGATCAATCCGGTGTGAGTTGATGAGGCAGGAAGGTGGGGAGGAATGCGAGGAATGTCCCTGTTTGTGTAGGACTCCATTCAGCTCATTGGCGAGCCCGCGGCGCCGGCAGCGTATAAAAGCCGCAGCCGCCAGCCCCAGTCTCACACAACAACTCTTCCCGCTGGAGAGGAGGCCACCAGCGCCACTGCAGCCCCCGACGCCAGCCGCTCCGGCCGCCAGCCCTGCGACCACCGCGAACCCTGACCATGTCCGCCGCCGGTCCCGTCCGCTTCGCCGTCGTGCTCCTGCTGGCCGTGTGCAGCCGGGTAAGCGCGGCCGGATAGAGGTGTGAGTGTGCATGTGTGCGTGTGACTGTGTGTGTGTTTCTGTGATCTGCGTGTGTGTGTGTGTGTGTGTGGTGTGTGAGTGTCTGCCTGTGTGCTTGTGTGTGTATGTGAGTGTGTGCGTGTGCTTGTGTATGTGAGTGTGTGCGCGTGCTTGTGTGTGTATGTGAGTTTGTGTGTGTGCGTGTGCGTGTGCGTGTGTGTGTGTGTGTGTGTCGCGGCGGGGCGTGCGCCCTACTGACCGCCCCTCTCCTCCCCGCAGCCCGCCTCCGGCCAAGACTGCAGCGGGCAGTGCCAATGCGCGCCCGGCCCGGCGCCGCGCTGCCCGGCCGGCGTCAGCCTCGTGCTGGACGGCTGCGGCTGCTGCCGGGTGTGCGCCAAGCAGCTGGGTGAGCTGTGCACCGAGCGCGACCCCTGCGACCCGCACAAGGGACTCTTCTGCGACTTCGGCTCCCCGGCTAACCGCAAGATCGGCGTGTGCACCGGTGAGTCGTGCAGCCCCTGCCGGCGACTCTGAGCTCAGGAGGGCTGGCCCGGATGGATGGGTGCTTGGGGACACTTGGTGATGAAACACCGCCTTCCTGCTGAGGCTCGCTTGCCCGCCCGCCCGAGAGCGAGCTACTTACTTTGAGACTTGCCCTCTGGCTGTGTGCACCCGCCCCTTGTGGTACCCGGTCCCCGACAAGCATCACTGACCCGCTTTAGTGAACCAGAGACCACCGGTGTCTGACTTGAATAACCGTTTTGCTTTGCTTTCCTACGACAGCCAAAGATGGTGCGCCCTGCGTCTTTGGTGGGACCGTGTACCGCAGCGGAGAGTCCTTCCAGAGCAGCTGCAAATACCAGTGCACTTGCCTGGACGGGGCGGTGGGCTGCGTGCCCCTGTGCAGCATGGACGTTCGCCTGCCCAGCCCTGACTGCCCCTTCCCACGGAGGGTCAAGCTGCCTGGCAAATGCTGTGAGGAATGGGTGTGCGATGAACCCAAAGACCAGACGGTGGTCGGCCCAGCCCTGGCAGGTGAGTCCTGAAGTCTGTGCTTTGATTCCCAGGCTGAGAGGGCAGGGCGCCAGGGGCCCTAACTTTGCCAAGGGCAGGAGGGAAATGCCTGGTCCTAGCGTCTCACCTTCTTTCTGTTTGTGTGCTCTGCCCACACAGCTTACCGGCTGGAAGACACTTTTGGCCCAGATCCAACTATGATTCGGGCCAACTGCCTGGTCCAGACCACGGAGTGGAGCGCCTGTTCCAAGACCTGCGGTATGGGCATCTCCACCCGTGTTACCAATGACAACGCTTTCTGCAGGCTGGAGAAGCAGAGCCGCCTCTGCATGGTCAGGCCTTGCGAAGTTGATCTGGAAGAGAACATTAAGGTACCAGAGCTGTTCCTATTCAGGCATTTTCCTGGGGTGGGAGGGTGATAGTGCAAAGGACCAAGATGAGGTTTCTACCAACCTGGTTATTATTGGCCTATTATCTCCTAAAAATATCAGAGCCGTGAGTTGTCTTGCTGCAATGAGATGTTTTCTAATCGGAACTAGCAGCTTTCCACTAGAAACTCTCCACAATGTTAACTTGAGACATTCCAACAGAGGCTCTCTGCCTATTTTTAGAAAACTGGGAAAGGAGACTCAAACTTCCTCTCTCCCAAATATAAACAGCAATCCAACAGCATAAGACTAGAGCACACAGAGGTCAAAGAAAGTCACTCCCCTTTGTAGTCATTGATTTTTTTTTCTCTCTCTCTCCATGTTTTCCATAGAAGGGCAAAAAGTGCATCCGGACCCCCAAAATCGCTAAGCCTGTCAAGTTTGAGCTCTCTGGCTGCACCAGCGTGAAGTCCTACCGCACTAAGTTCTGTGGAGTGTGCACGGATGGCCGATGCTGTACCCCCCACAGAACCACCACCCTGCCCGTGGAGTTCAAGTGCCCCGATGGGGAGGTCATGAAGAAAAGTATGATGTTCATCAAGACCTGCGCCTGCCATTATAACTGTCCTGGAGACAATGACATCTTTGAGTCATTGTTCTACAAGAAGATGTACGGAGACATGGCATAAAGCCAGAGAAAGTGAGAGACACGTGAACTCAGTAGGCTATAACTTGAACTGATTCGCATCTCATTTTTTGTGTAAACATGATTTCAGTAGCAAAGTATTTAAATCTGTTAACAGGGGGAGAAAGGAAAATTCCCCCCCAAATTCAAACTACTCTTCCACGTGACATTCAAATAGTCTTATCAACCCCAGACACTGGTTTGAAGAAAGTAAGACTTGACCTTGGGACTACATTAGTATGGTAGGGGCAGAATGTATGGTAAGGTGTGGCCGTGAGCCAGTTGGGAGGGTGCCTACAAAAAGGCTTGTCGTTGAGAGTAGAAATGCGCCTGCTATCAGGGTGTAGTTGAGAAGGGACATTTTCAGTTTGCCCACGGACCTGCCTGAACCTCCAGCCACAGCTTGGCTATGCTTTCTCCAGCCATCCTAAGGCTGAGACAAGTTCTCTGAAGTCGGAACAGCAGGTTCAGCTCTGACATTCTGATTCAAATGACGGTAGTCGGGAATCAGAATCCTGTCTAATTAGACTGGACAGCTTGTGGCAAGTTAACTTGCCAGTCACAGGCCAGATTTTTAATTGATATTGTAAATACCATGTATATATATAAATATATATATTTGTACAGTTATCTAAGTTAATTTAAATGTGTCTGTGCCTTTTTGTTTTTAATGCTTTGATATTTCAAATGGTAGCCTCAACTCTGAACACCATAGCTAAGGATGTCAAACTTGTTTGATAATTCAAAGCGTGAAATGGATATTCAAATGGAAATTCTGCTCAGTTAGAGTGACAGTCCACCTAAAGAGTTTGCTAAAGGTGAGGCAGCTAGCCCTTGAAAGTCTCATTTGTGAGTTGGAAATGTGGTAGCCTCACTGGTCATAAACAAATGGCCTTTACTAATAAGTGAGTGGCTTAAGAGGGCTGATCAGTTTTTCCACCTGGAAACATTTGTTTCTTCTTTGACTATGACTGTTTTTTGGGCAGTTTATTTGTTGAAAGTGTGACCAAAAGTTACATGTTTGCACCTTTCTAGTTGAAAATAAAGTATATATTTTTTCTATAAAAGACTTGTCTATTCATTTATTCTCTAGACATTTATAAGTTTTCTTGGATATAAAATAAAAAGCCTTTTATCTTAAAACAATTCACCAGTAATTCTATCTTTTCTGGTATGTATGTTAGATCACTTTAATAAAATTTTTACATACTTTTCACACTGAATGAAGTGTCACAGACTCACAGGTATATACATTATATTCATTGCAAAGATATTTTGTTATCCTCAGTATATAGAAACACTACATTCTTCTCTACATTTTTTGTCACCACTAGCTCTATTAAATTGCACTTGGTCTTGTATATATATATATACTACCTCTCTGACCACTGTAAGCTTTTCATTTTCTATCAGCATAATATACTGAAGACATTTCTGAACTTCAATATTTCACTGTTAAATCTGAGCAGCACAAAGTTAAATCTGTATGATCCTGGAGTCAATTGGTTTGATATTGTACACTTTTATTTGCCATAATAACAATCTCAAATAGATGATGGCATAAATTTAAAAAAAGGCTGCAAAAGTAAATCTTCAATTTATTAATATTGATAGAAATTGTCTTAAAGCAAGTCCTCTATTACAAGTTTGGGGTATTTTCAGATCTTAACATCAATAACCTACCAAATGGTATGTAAGTGGTAAGATAAATTTGTTCAACAAGGCCAGTTTTGAAATCATACTGGACATGTTTAGTCTGCTACCAAAAATTGAAGTGGTGAACAAAGTAAGTATTCCAGGAAAACTAGAAGCCTTCACACTTTATTTCCAGATCAGAAGTGGATTCTAAGGGAGAAAGATAAAAATGGCTCATCCTGAGATAATTAGCAAGACCATGCTAGAGTCCTTCTCAGAGACAAAAATGAATCTTAAAATAAAGACGTTCTACAAACAGAGCCATGGCCACAAACCAAAGAGAAAACTTCCTATGTTAAAAATTTAAAACAATTTTCAGGTCAAAGCATTGAACTTCTAAAATGAACCCACATACATATATAGTAACTCTGTCAGTGACTGTACCCCATTTACCCACATAAACCTACCAAGAAACACACACACATAGAATATTATATTATTTAGTTCAAATTTCCTGTCTAGCTATTAAGTCCTAGCTATAGAAGTAAAGTTCATTCATGGTAAATGAACCTGTTTTAAAGAGTATTTGAGAATTTTGTGAGCATAAAAAAGGCAGTGAAGGCATAGATTTTTAGATTGTCTAAATCTCCTCTTAAAAAGTTACTTGCAAAATCAAAGCACTGTATTATTTATTAAAAAATAAAATAAAAAGTAAGGTAACAAAACATAGCTTGAGCCCCAGAGTACAAGTGGGAGAAACAGTCAAGAATAGCAAGACTTGCACTGTGTCAGCATATGTGTTGGAAAAGCAAAGGAATTGAGCAAGGTAACTGAGAACAAGAGAACTAAGAACATGAGAACTCCAAAAGAGTCAACAAAATATAGAAGAGCTGCTAAAACCAATGGGAATTTTGCTCACATGGCAAAATATGAAAATCTGAGTTCTCTTCCAAGGTGAAATTCCATACTTGGGCATGGAATTCAAATTGAGCAGGTTAGAAACAATAAATACATTGAAAGAAAGGGTCCTGATCAATTAGAAGAGGTTCAAAATCTCAGGAAGCAAATGCCACACTTTCAATGTTACACAAAAATAGGGGGTTCTGTCACGTTAGAAAAGTTATCTTAACTAAATGTTCTTTCTGAACTTATTCAGGAAAACTAATATTACATAAATGGAACCAAATTATCAAAGTCAAATCTCTTGCTAACTTACTGCATAGAAAAAATAAAGGCTAGAATAACATGCCCATGGAAAATGAAAGTATGCCAGAAACCAGTGCCCAAAAAACATGTCAAAACTATACCCTACCATTCAAAAATAACATTAGTAAAATAACAATGCACAAAAACCATGAAAAGAGAACAATGACATTAAATAGCAAAGTGAATCACTGTAAAGCCTAGAAATATTGTGATAAAATTCAAGAAGGAATTAGAAATAGAATATATCAAACTAGGAGGACAAGCATGAATAACAAGATAATTCCTTAGAGGAATAAGGGAGAAGGACAAACATTTTTTTGGTAGAAGAAAGAATAAAATATTCCCCAAAACGGAGATAAATATTGTAACTAGCAAAGAAGATCCAACAAACTCAAGTAGATGTATTTATTTATGAGGAAGTGAAAAATATAAATAAATCATGAAACCATTACTGATATAAGAAATTTAATTTTACTTACAGTAAATTTTGTCATATACACATATTACAGAACATACCTCATCACTGATAGAATTTATATTTTAATTTTTTATTTTAATTATACTTATAGTAAATGTGGCTAAATGAACTTATTACAGAACAGATCAGGTCACTAGTGAAACCTACCAAAACCAAGACATAGTCTAATAAAGCTTCTTGTACTATAATTAGTAAAAAAGGAAATCTAGATATCTAAAGCAAAAAAAAAGGACATATGAAAGAAATTCACATAAAATGAATATAAAATAAAACTAAATTGTCATCTGACTTTTTGGCAGTACAGTTCATACTAGAAAAATTGAAATAACACTTTTAAGTTAGTCAAGGAAAGAAAATGTGAACCAAAGGAATTTTTATCCTCCAAAAATGGCATATGAGAGGAAAAAACCCCAAAACTTCAAAAACACACAAAACTCAAGGTATGCTGTTCATGTGATCCCTTCCTGAGGAGTCTGCTAAGGAATCTCTAGCAGAAAAAAAATGTCTGAGATATATTAACATAAAAGCAGATGGTAAACATTCAATAAAGTGTATCATTGAAATTAAAACTGAAGGGCTGGAGAAAAAGTACAGAGGGTAAGACACATGTTTTGTACACGGCTCACCTGGGTTTGGTCCTAGTATCCCATATGATACCATGAGCCTCACCAGAAGTGATCCCTAAGCTCAGTGCCAGGAGTAAGGCCTGTGCACTTTCAGGTGTGACCTCAAAACAAAACCAAACCTAAAGCTAAATTGAAGTTAGAGAGGAGCTCATAATTTATAAAGAATACTTTACCTTTTACTGGCTTCTTTGACTATCTTTAAACATTTAATATAGAAAACTTTCTATCTCTGTTACTTTGTAATCTGTATTTAGAATTGAAATCTGACATGGTATTTTAAGGATATATTTTACACTGTTTATTTTATTCTTAGGCTAGCGACAGTTGATATATAACCAGCATCATTAACACAATCAAGAATAGTTGTTACAAATTTACAGAAGAAAATATTCCATGATTTTATTTATGATACATATAAATTACATTAAAAATGAGCAAAATAAACAGGAATCTTCTAGAGGCTAATGCGTTTTACAGTGCTCTAGGTCCATGGTGATTTGAGAAGTGTAGTTTCTTTTATGTTCAGATATTATGAACTGTTTATCTAACCATGACTTTTCTTTTTTTTTATGTAGGAATACTGCTATTTATTCAGCCACTGATTAGCTGATTGAATTGGGCATGAACTCCACCTTACTTTTTTTTATATATATAATTTTATTTATTGAATCACCATGAGAGCAGTTACAAAGCTTTCAGTTTAAGTCTCAGTCATACAATGAAACAACCATACCTTCACCAGTGCCCATTCTCCACCACCCAAAACCCCACTATGCCCCCATCCTAAACCCTCCCCCTACCTGTGGGGCAGACAATTTCCACATTACTCTCTTTCTACTTTGATTACATTCAATATTTTGACACTAGACCCACCATTATTATTTGAGATTTTACCCCAACACTCAGATCTGCTGAAAAGGCAACAGTTGACAATTTGTTTTCTATTTCTGGTTATGAATAACATATGATGTTGCAGTAGTGGCCGCGCGATTTTGAAATTCCGAAATTTTAACGATTAATTCTGGAGGGATTTCTACCAAAACCTGCTGGATTCTGAGATTTGTTCCTGAGTCTCTTGGATCACGGCCGTTAAGCAGCTTGATCAGGAGCCACAAAGGCCATTAGTAGGCGGGAACTTGGAGTCTCGTTGGGACGAGATGGAAAGGGCCGGCTCCAACCCCATCCCGTGAGGTCCCTGTGTGTCTTGTCACTGAGGGCCCAAACCTGACTGTCCAATGGCCTCTGGAGGATGGCAGCCACCGAAGTGCCTAGGGGGAGCAGGCAGAGGGACAGCACCCTTTCCCCCCTGGGGTGGCCTGGCAACAGTAACCTACTGTGCAGTCCGGACACATTTCTGCCAAAAGCCGCTGGGTTTCAATATTTGTTTCTGAGTCTCTGGGATCATGGCCATTAAACAGCTTGATCATGAGCCAGAGAGGCTGTTCGTGGGCAGCGACTCAGGATTTCGTTGGGACGGGGAGGAAAAGGCCAGCTCTACCCCTATCCCATGAGGCCCCATGTGTCTCGTCGCTGTGGGCCCAAACTTGACTGTCCAGTGGCCTCGGGAGGATGGCGGCGACCGGGCCGCCAGGGGGAACAGGCCAAGGCACAAAACCTATTTCCACCTGGGGTGGCCCAGCGCCTGTAACTTACTGCAGGGACTGGACGTATTTCTGCCAAAAGCCGTTGGGTTTCGAGATTTGTTTCTGAGTCTCTGGGATAATGGCTGTTAAGTAGTTTGATCAGGAACCAGACAGGCCATGACTCCAATTATATAGCTGAGCTGGAGGTGGTTTGTGAGTGTGTCTCCCACATACCTATCTTTTGGCTGTTTACTTTCTTGGTAAACTTTGCCCCAAGTTGTTGGCATCTGGCTAAAGGCACAGCAGCAATTTTGGGGTATCTGGAAGTCTGAAGGCGCCATCAGGCTGCTGTTGCATTCGCCTCACAGGTACAGATTGACCTGCTGGCGGCACCATACCCTCTAAAATCGTGGCTTTTTCGTTGGGATTGTTTCCCTGACCTTCTGGTACTCCAATGATTCTAAATGTTGTTCCTCTTAGAATCATCTCCTAGGACTCTGATTCGCTCTAGAGCTATTTTGAGGTCTCTTGCCATTGTTTGTTGTTGCCTGTTGGCTCTGTGCAGCTGATCTTCCACCTCACTGATTCTGTCTTCAGCTGTGGTCATTCTACTATTGAGGGTACAGACTGAGTTTTTTATTTCATCTACAGAATCTTTTATTCGTGACATTTCTGTGCATAGTTTTCCAATTTCTGCTCTCATTTCTTCCCATAATTTCTCGATTGTTTCACTCATGTTACTGGATATCTGGCTGACTGTTTCATTGAGTTCATTGAACATCTTCATTACTTCATATCTGAGTTCTTTCTCAGAGAGTTCCTTTAGGTGAGTGGCACCTACTGAGGCTTCTGGACTCTGTTCATCATCCTCCCCATGTGGTGGGGATTTGCGTTGTTTCTTCATGTTGATGTGGAGGTATGGGGACTGAGATGTTACACTAGATTTCTTGGTATGACTAAATTACCTGCAGCCGCATGAGCATCCACGGGCTGGAAAAATTAGGCCATGCCCACCTCTGACGAAGCCACGCCCACTTCAAAGGCTATGCCCCCACAGGTACCTGGTGGGGGGTGGGGGGTACTAGCTGACAGGGGAAGAAGACCAGCACACCAGCACAGTGTTGGGGAGGAACAGGAAGAAGCTCAGGGATGCTGTCGTCCCAGGGTCCTAGAGGACACCTGGGACACTTGCATGGAGAAAGCCAAGTCCCGGGTTCGAATATTTGCGGGTTAACTGACCTGGGAGGGGAAGAAGACGGGCACAGCGTTGGGGACAAGCCAGAAGAGGCTCAGGGATGCTGTCATCCCAGGGTCCTCTGAACTATTTATCTAAATGCTATCATGGAAAATTTCAATTATTTTTATGTTTTTTATTAAATAAAATTTTATCAAAGTATAATTTTCTGATTATAAAATAATTACATCATTTTTTAAAAAATTACAGAAAAACTGGTAAAAGGTAAAGGTAAGGTAAAGACCCTCCCATTGATCGTCGATTTTGCTCGAGTGGGCCAGTAACGTCTCCATTGGAGACTTTGTTGTTACTGTGTTTGGCATATCGAATACTCTCGGTAGCTTGACGGGCTCTCCGACAGGGGCAGAGGAATCAAACTTGGGTCGGCCATGTTGGCCGCGTGTAAGGTGAACGCCCTACCGCTGTGCTATTGCTCCAGCCCTGAAAAAACTGAAGAAAAGTAATATTTTAGGGGCTGGAGAGATAGTACAACTATAAGGCACTTACTTGCCTTGCATGCAGCTAACCTGGTTTCTGTGCTGGCATCCCCTATGGTCCGCCAAGCACCTTCCCAGGAGTGATTCTTGAGATCAAAGCCAGGAGTAGACCTGAGCACTGCCAGGTGTGCACCACCCCAAACAAAAAAAAATATTTTAAGCTGTCATAAGAAAAATATGATTGTTTAAATTATTTTTGTGGTCATGTCTGAGGATTATGTCTGGGGCTGGAATAGATTGGGAAATCTTATCTGAGGCATTATGAGATGCATAGTATATCAAAGGTAGGATACTGAAGTTTTTATTGGAAGATTATATTTTAGTAGCTTCCCTATCATCTCATGTAGTGGAATAGGTTTTTGTTTAACTTTGCTATTAATACATTTAATCATAGTCTATAGACTAAAAGTACTGCTTTTTTTTTTTGGTTGATTTTGTTTTGGGGGCACCGCACTGTACTCAGGGCTTACTCCTGACTCTGAGCTCAGGCATTACTCTTGATGGGCTCTGGAACTACTAATTCCAGGATTGGAATTTGGATTAGTTTATGTGCAAAGCAAGCACATTACGTGCTGTGCTATTTCTTTTTCCCCTGTATTGCACTCCTTAGCTTATTTTTGAAGTTCAAATTGATTCAGTTTTAGGGAAGTCTCTTCATTTTGCCTCAGATATCCAGTAAAGTTATCCTATTGAACTTCATTTATTTCATAGGCAATTCCCAACAGGAAAATATGTTCAAAGCATAGCAGTATAGCAGTATAGCATAGCAGTATTTATCGTACACATTTCTTGTCACAGACCCAAAAACCAGTGATTTTTTTAAGGAGCTCTAGTATTTCGGTGGAATGTAATATTAAGAGCAACATCTGGGCCTACGATGCTCATTGGTCTTGAGTTTTCATAGCATCTAAGTCTCTTTCATGAACAAATATAGGTAAACATTATATGCATACAAATATGTGTGTGTGTCTTACTTTTTTTATTTTTCTTTAGACACACCCAGAAATACTCAGTGATTACTTCTGGCTCTGGGCTCAAGAATCATTTCTGGTGGTACTCAGGGAACCGTATGTTGTTTCAAGGATTACATGGGTCAATCATATGCAAGTGCCTCACCCACTTGCACTGTCTCTCTGGCATCTGCGTTTTGTGTGTCAAAAGATAAAGCATATCATAAGTGTATGTTAGTATTTCTAACACAACTTCAGGAGTATAGTTTTACCCATACATGTATAAAAACTTGCATAGTTAATAAAATTTTACTTTTATACTATTTATTTTACTTACCTTCATGTGTGCAGTACACATGCGCACCCATGAAGGTACTGGCAGAGGGACAAATCCACGCGGGTTCCGGGGCCGAGATCTCCCAGCCTACTCAGATTGGAGTCGAGCATCCTCCACCCAGATCCTCCAAATTCCAGTAGGCGGGGGTCACACCCACCACCTGGCCCCCTGGCGCCGTGTAATCCCATCAACGGCCAAGATTCAGAGACTATAAAATCCAGCTCCCAGAACTGCGTGGCTGCATTCGCGGCCGCGCGACATCTTATCAGGACATCTTTTTATGACATCTTATTATCTCATTCCTACTTTGGACAAACTTTCAGGCTATCGAATGTAGCCTGCCCACAGGGCAGAGTCTGGCAAACTTCCTGTGGCGTACCAAATATGCCAAATACCAGTAACAATGATGGGTCTCATTCTCCTAAAGAGCCTTGAATATAATCTCAGGGTTAGGATGAAAGAGACGTTACTGGGGCCTGCTCGAGGCAATCGACGAATAACAGGATGATCAAATGAAATGAAAAATTTTACTTATGCTTGACTTGATTATCACTGTGACTGTCCTCCTGTTGCTCATCGATTTGCTCGAGCGGGCCCAGTAATATCTCCATTGTGACAATTGTTACTGTGTTTGGCATATCAAATACATCATGGGTAGCTTGCCAGGCTTTGCCGTGCGGGCGAAATACTACTCTCAATTGCCTGCCGGCCTCTCCGAGAGGGGCGGAGGAATCGAACTCGGGTCAGCCATGTTGGCTGTTTGCAAGGCAAACGCCCTACCCGCTGTGCTATCGCTCCAGCCCAACTTGATTATAAATTATCAATAGGCATGTAATTATATTATAGTTATACTTTCTGACTTTATCATTCATAATAACACTATAGAGAGAATGAGAGTATCTATACTGTCTCATTTGCTTTACCTCACATTAAACAACCAACAATCTCAGAATAATAATATTAATACTAGCACTACCAGGATATGCAGTGAAATATTTGGGGAGTGATACACTAGCTATACTAGAAAACAATATATTTTATTTTCTTCCTTTTTTAAATTATTGTACTGTATACTTTTAGAAAACATATTTTTGAAAATATTTTAGAATGTATACTGTCAACAAAGCTTATATATGTAATTTAGAGAAAATATTGACTTTGAAAAATGATATGACATTAAATACAAAGTATATGTTTACCTATAACACAGTATACTATTTTTGCCAGAGTGCCTCCCAAGCCGTGTGTAGCAGGCCACTGAACTGAAGTTGGCAACAAGCAAGGAATGTGCTTTAATCCCTACACTATCTTCCCGGCCCTGATTAAGTAGACTTTTACTCCTACATATAGCATTGTAGCACTGTCCTCCGGTTGTTCATTGATTTGCTCGAGCAGGCCCAGTAATGTCTCCATTGTGAAACTTGTTGTTACTGTGTTTGGCATATTGAATACGTCAAGGGGATCTTGCCAGGCTTTGCTGTGCCGGCGAGATACTCTAGGTAGCTTGCCGGCTCTCCGAGAGGGGCAGAGGAATCAAACCGGGGTCGGGCGGGTCAGCCACGTACAAGGCAAACCCCCTACTCGCTGTGCTATCACTCTAGCCCAATACAGAGACAAGAGAAATGAACAAAATACATATACAAAATTCTCAATGCAGTTTTATCCACCCAAAACCGGAGTATGTCAACAGAATGATAAATAGAATGTAGAATACTTATGCAGTGGAATAATTTCCATCAATAATAAAGAACTACTAATATTATGCCAACGTAAAGAAATTTCATCGTGATTTTACTCATAATGTTGAACAGTAGGCAAAACTAATCAAAGTTTCAGATTTCAGAATAGTAGTTTCGTGGGAAGGGAGGACAGAATGAGAGTAGTAGGAAGGAGATTCAAGTAAACTTGAAATGTATTTGTTAAATTAAAAACTTTAATACAACATAAACTATTGAAAGAAATATAGAATACAAAGATATGAAAATTTTTCCTTGTTCATGGATTAAAAATATTGTTAAAGTAATTGTTTTAGCTAGAGCAATATACAAATTCATTGTAATCCCTACAATTTTTTTCACAAAAATAGAACAAAAATTATGAAATTTACTTGGAACTGTGAAAGATATTAAATGGGGGTGGGGAATATCCTAAGGGGGGGATGGAAGTGTCACATTCCCCAACTTTAAAGTATAGCCATTGAAAGAGGATAGTATTGAAATAGGCACACAAATCAATGAACAACAGATTTGAAAGTATGAAAACAAACCCACACACATATATCGGCAACTAATTTATGACAAAAGGACTTTAATAAAGTTCACAAATGTGCAAGAATAATATCTTCAATAAATTATACTGTAGAAAAAGGACAGCACCTGAAAAATAATCAAACTACCAAACATATTAAAATTTTTTCTAATAGATGAAAGACTGTGTGTAAGATCTGAAACCATAAAACATATAGTGAAAACATAGATAATATTCTCCCGGACATCAACCTGGAGATGTGTTCCAGGACCCTACTCCAAAGGCAAAGTTTTCAAAAAAAGGATAAACTAAACATAAAGATGTGCAACTGAATTGAGGAATATAAGTGTACATCAGACATCTGTATACTCAACATATACAGCAAACACATAAAACTCAACCTTTTTTTGGAAAAAATTTATTGGGATTGCATTTAATTTGTATATGACTCTAGCTAAAACAATTACTTTAACAATTTTTTTCAGTCTGTGAACAAGGAAAATTTTTCATATCTTTGCAATTATCTGTAAAGCAGATATTCATTTATTTCTATTTCTTCCAACAGTATATTTTGTATTAAAATGACTTGAAAATGAACATAGATATAAATAGACATTTTACCAAAGAAAATATGATTTAATTTCCAGCACCACCAAAAGGAAAAAAGGCAAAAGAAAAAGAAAAGAAAGGGAGGGAGGGAAGGAGGGAGAGGAGGTGCGAGGAAGGGAAGGAGGGAAAGCAAGCAGATATTTAGGGCTGAAGAGATAGCTCAGTGGGCTGAGCACATGCCTACACGCAGGAGGCCATGACTTCAATTCCCACATCATTTAGGCCCCAGCACCACTAGAAGTGACCCAGGAGTGGCAAGCCTTCAGTGAAAACATGGAAGCAGCCTCAATGACCTCTGCATGTAATACAAAAATAGAAAAAATGTGAAAAACCACAATATGTAAGTAAAAAAAAATAGTTGAAATCCTATCATTTTCAAAATAATGACAAACCTAGAGAATACATGCTTAGTGAAATAAGTCAGACAGAAAGACAAACATTAACAATATGATTCACTAGACAGTGGTAGATTGAAAATCAACAAACAGAAAATAAAATAAAATATATTTTAGATTGCAAACTAAATAGAAAAGAAAGAGAAGTGGGATGAGTAAATTGGGACAAAGAGGACAAACATATGGTGAAGGAGAGAAATGGACTTCCGTATTGAACTTAGTATAATACATAGACATGTTGATTTTCAATGATGCATACCTTAAAATTATAAAATATTATTCATGTTACTGTAATTAATAAAAACAAAAGAATTTTTCCAAAACCCTAAAAGGAATTTTCTGGGGTTTTTTTCCATCTTTTGACACTGGTGATGGGATAGGTATTGAAAAATTACGTACCTGAGACTCAAATATAAATAACTTTGTAAATCGCAGTGCCTCAAAACAATAAAAAAAAAATGGATGTCCAAATAAATAAGAATCAGAAGCTGCTGACTCTCACTTGGAGTTGTGTTCATTATAACAGTTGTTGCTTCTATGTAGGACAGATGACAATCTGGTTCTGGAAGCTGCTATGATGAAAACTCAGGCTAAGCACCCCCCAAAATATTAAGTAGTCAATGGAAGTTGACATTAGCAAGAGCAGCAGCCAAGAAGCCTTACTGAAGCATGTTGACTGCAAGCACCATTGGGTGTATCTCATAGAGGTGCTAGGTCTGTGAATCGTCCTCTTGAAGGATATAAGGGAGGAAGCTCTTTGTTTGTTTAAACATGCTCGAATGAATCACCCTTGAAGTTGGGGAATGAAGAAATACTAGTGCTCTTATTATGCTCTGCACAGAAAGAGCATCATAATTTCCATCAAAACCAAAGTCTCCATGTGGTCTTGCATTTTCTATTAATAGTGCTACTGATCTACTTGCTACGCAGGTGGAAACACTCCATTACCAAATCATCCATTTCTCTTTCTCCCACACGCAGGTATTTAACTTCAGTTTCTAAATTCATTACCCAGAAAATAAGCCCAGATCCAGTCATAGAGTGGTCCCCTGGTTTTGTGAGTAAGAGTTCTATGAATATTGGAGAAAACTCCCTCTTACTTCATGCAGAGGAAAAAGAAAGTAATCATTTCTATCATTTTTCTTAACGAGGCCAGCTCTCAGGAGAAATTGTTTCACCAAATTCAAACCTAGTGAACTCTTTTCAGAATCTAACCTGTCTGGTGAGAGGAAAATAACTGACTTTAGTTTCCTCTTGGAATGTGGTCACACCTAAAACACTGTCCTCCCGTTGTTCATTGATTCACTAGAGCGGGCCCAGTAACATCTCCATTTTGAGACTTCTTGTTACTTTGTTTGGCATATCGAATACATCACGGGGAGCTTGCCAGGCTTTGCCATGTAGGCGAGATACTCTCTGTAGCTTGTTGGGCTCTCCGAGAGGGGCGGAGGAATCAAACCCGGCTCAGCCAGGCTGGCTGCGTGCAAGGCAAATGCCCTACCGCTGTGCTATTGCTCCAGCCCTAAAATGGGGCAAAAACTGAGAAATGCTGGAGTTCGCCCGGACACAGTCTCACAAAATACAGAGGTCTAAGCTTAAGACTATAGAATGCTTCCTCTCTCTATACACCTAAACATTAAATGACTAAAGACATATTTCCTGGTCTGGATAAATAAGCAATGAGCATGCAGAAGGCTCATATTTGATCCCCATATCCAAGGTTATGTGCCCTCTAATTTCCCCAAGCATAAACTGTAGCAATATCCTATCATAGAGCCAGAATGAACACACCATTACTGGGTGTGGCCCCCAAATGAACAAAGAGACATACTGTAGCTACTTTTACTGGAATTATCATGAGTATCTTTCAACAACAATAACAAAATACAAAACATTAAACACATACACACACACACACACTCTGGATGCCAGGGATCAAACCTGGGTAGGCTGTTTTAGGGGCTGGAGCTCAGTATGCTTGCCTTGGATAGGGCAGTTCAATCCTCCGTAACCCATATGGTTCCCTGGCCCTGCCTGGAGTGATACATGAGTGTAGACACAGGAGTAAGACCTGAGCATGACCAGCTGTGGCCAAAATACGAATACTAATAATTTCAAAAATGGAGCGATAGCACAGCGGGTAGGGCGTTCACCTTACACGCGGCCAACATGGCCGACCCGAGTTCGATTCCTCCGCCCCTCTCGGAGAGCCCGGCAAGCTACCGAGAGTATTTGATATGCCAGACACAGTAACAACAAAGTCTCCAATGGAGACGTTACTGGGCCCGCTCGAGCAAATCGACGATCAACGGGAGGGCCTTTAATTTAAAATTTAAATTTTTAAATTGAAAAACTGAAAAACAACAGTTTTTTTTATTGTTAACAATATAATCGTATTTATATTTTTTCCCCTTTATTTTATTTTATTTTTTTTACAGTTGTAGATTTACAATTTTTTGTGCTTTGGTTTCAATTATACAATGATCAGATACCCATCCCTCCACCAGTGCCCATTTTCCACCACCATGGATAATATCCCTCCCACCCCCATCCCCCATACCCCCTGTCTCTGTGGCAGGGCAATCCCCTGTGTTCTCTCTCTCCTTTTGGGTGTTGTGGTCTGCAAAAGAGGCATTGAGTGGCAAACATGTTCAGTCCATAGTCTACTTTCGACATACATCTCCCCTCCTGGGAGGATCCTCCAAACATCCTTTATTTGGTGCTCCCTTCTCTATCTGAACTGCCCTTTCCTCTAGGATACCCGGCTGGCCTCTAAGTTATGGAGTAATCCTCCTGGTGCTGATCTCAGCTATTCTTGGGTATTAATCTCATACTTTGTTACTTTATATACCCCAGATGAATGCAATCTTTCTATGTCTATCCCTCTCTTTCTGACTCATTTCACTTAGCATGATACTTTCCATGTTGTACCACTTGTATGTAAATTTCATGACTTCATCTTTTCTAACAGCTACATAGTACTCCATTGTGTAGATGTACCAAAGTTTCTTTAACCAGTCATCCGTTCTTGGGCACTCAGGTTTCTTCCAGTTTTTGGCTATTGTAAAGAGTGCTGCAATGAACAAACAAGTGCAGATGTCACTTCGACTATACATTTTTGCCTCTCTGGGATATATTCCCAGGAGTGGTATTGCTGGGTCAAATGGGAGCTCAATTTCTAATTTTTTGAGAATCATCCATACTGTTTTCCAGAAGGGCTGAACCAGTCAACATTCCCACCAACAGTGAAGGAGTGTCCCTTTCTCGCCACATCCGCGCCAGCATCGGTTGCTTTTGTTCTTTTGAATGTGGGCCAGTCTCTGAGGTGTGAGATGGTATCTCATTGTGGTTTTGATCTGCATCTCCCTGATGATTAATGATGTAGAGCATTTTCTCATGTGCTTTTTTGCCATTCGGATTTCTTCTTTGAGAAAGTTTCTGTTCATTTCATTGCCCCATTTTTGGATGGGGTTGGATGTTTTCTTCCTGTGGAGTTTAACCAGTATTTTGTATATCCTGGATATCAACCCCTTGTCAGATGTGTATTCGGTGAATATCCTTTCCCATTCTGTAGACTGTCTTTGTATTTTGGTCACTGTTTCTTTGGAGGTGCAGAAGCTTCTTAGTTTAAGATAGTCCCATTTATCTATCTCTGTTTTCACTTGCTCGGCCAGTGGCGTGGCATCTTTGAAGATACCATTAGCTTCAATGTCATGGAGGGTTTTGCCAACTTTATCTTCAATGTACCTTATGGTTTCTGGTCTGATGTTAAGGTCTTTAATCCATTTTGATCTTACTTTTGTACATGGTGTTAGGCAGAGTTCTGAGCCTATTTTTTTGCATGTAGCCGTCCAGTGATGCCAACACAATTTATTAAAGAGGCTTTACTTACTCCACTTCCCATTACTTGCACCTTTATCAAAGATTAGATGAGCATATTATTGAGGGGAGATGTCAGTGTATTCAACCCTGTTCCATTGATCTGCAGTTCTGCCTTTGTTCCAGTACCATGCTGTTTTAATTATTACTGCTTTGTAGTACAGTTTGAAGTTCGGGAGATTGATTCCTCCCATTTTCTTTTTCCCAAGAATTGCTTTAGCTATTCGTGGGGGCTTATTGTTCCATATAAATTTCAGGAGTGTTTGCTCCATTTCTTTGAAGAATGTCATGGGTATCCTTATAGGGATTGCATTGAATTTATACAATGCTTTCGGTAGTATTGCCATTTTGACAATGTTAAGTCTCCCGACCCATGAGCAGGGGATGTCTTTCCATTTCCTCATGTCCTCTTTTATTTCCTGAAGTAGCATTTTGTAGTTTTCTTTGTACAGGTCCTTTACTTCCTTAGTTAAGCTGATTCCTAGGTACTTGATTTTCTGGGGCACAATTGTGAATGGGATTGTTTTTTTCATGTTGCTTTCTTCTCTCTCACTGTTTGCGTATAGGAAAGCCATGAACTTTTGGGTATTGATTTTATAACCTGCAACTTTACTATACGAGTCTATTGTTTCTAGGAGTTTTTTGGTGGAAGTTATTGGGTTCTCTAAGTAGAGTATCATATCATCTGCGAATAGTGAGAGCTTGATTTCTTCCTTTCCTACCTGAATGCCCTTAATATCTTTTTCCTGCCTAATCGCTATTGCAAGTACTTCCAGTACTATATTGAACAGCAGTGGAGAGAGTGGGCATCCCTGTCTCATCCCTGATCTTAGAGGGAAGGCTCTCAGTTTTTCCCCATTGAGGATGATGCTTGCTGTAGGCTTGTGGTAGATGGCTTTAATTATGTTGAGGAAGGTCCCCTCTATACCCATTTTGGATAGGGTTTTCATCATAAAGGGGTGCTGGATCTTATCAAATGCTTTCTCTGCATCTATTGATATGATCATATGCTTTTTATCTTTTCTTTTGTTGATATGGTGGATTATGTTGATTGATTTCCAAATGTTAAACCATCCTTGCATCCCTGGGATGAATCCTACTTGGTTATGGTGTATGATCTTTTTGATGAGTAGTTGGATTCTATTTGCTAGTAGTTTGTTGAGGATCTTTGCATCTGTGTTCATCAGGGATATCGGCCTGTAATTCTCTTTCTTTGTGGAATCTCTGTCTGCTTTTGGTATCAGTGTGATATTTGCTTCGTAGAAACTGTTCGGAAGTGTTTTTGATATTTCAATTTCGTGGAAAAGCTTAAAGAGGATTGGGAGTAAGTCCTCTTTAAAGATTTGGAAGAATTCACTAGTGAATCCATCCGGCCAGGACTTTTGTGCTTGGGGAGACTTTTTATTACCATTTCAATTTCCTTGATGGTGATAGGTCTGTTCAGGTATTCCAGGTCTTCTTGGTTCAGCCTTGGGAGTCTGTAGGAGTCTAGGAATTTATCCATTTCCTCGAGGTTTTGATGTTCCGTGGCATAAAGCTTCTCAAAGTACTCCCTGAGGATCCTCTGAATTTCTGTGGTTTCTGTTGTAATGACCCCCTTTTCATTTCTGATTCGGTTTATTAGGGTTTTCTCTCTCCCTTTCTTTGTGAGTGAAAAACAACAGTTTTAAAGAGACTGAAGAGTTTTGGGCCAGGAATGTGGCTGATAGAGCAGAAAGTTTCAATTAAAAGACTGGATTTTTTTTTAAAATTTAGACACTGATTTACAATGTATGCATAACAAGAGTTTCAGACATGCAATGCTCCAACACCAATCTCACCACTAGTGTCAGATTCCCAATATCCCCAGTTTCCTCTCATCTACTGAACCAACATTTTAAGTCCAATTTTTGTGTATTGGATTCCACACTTAGAATGTTCATAGATATGTCTGAGTACTTGACCCTTGCCCTAGTTACTTCACATCCATTTTCCTGTTTCCCCTTTCATTTCTCTCCTTCACTGGCTTTTACATTTCTATAATCTAGAACCAAGGATTTACCCACCCTTAGTACCTTGAATTCTCTTATTATGTTATTCTTTATATCAATGATGAGTGATACCATCCAGTGTTTGTCCTTGATCTTCTGTTTTGTTTTACTTTCACTTCATTTCACACTCCAGTTCCATCCAATTCCATCAAGTTACAGTGAATTGCATGATTTCAGTATTCCTTATGGCTGCCTGATAGTGGACAGGCAGTATATACCTTATCTTCATTATCCCATTCTACATATACTGCAAATTCATTAATCCACTCATATTTAGTTGGATTAGTTGATTATACATCCCAGCTATTGTATTAAGTGCCACAATGAATAATGATGTACATATGTCCTCTTGAATGAGTTTTTTTTTCTTTTTCTTTTATTTATTGCTTTTTTAGGTTACACCCTGTGATGTTTAGGGGTTACTCCTGGCTCTGCACTCAGTAATTACTCCTGGTGGTGCTTGGGGGAACCATATGCAATGCCGGGGACTGAACCAAGATTGCTGCATGCAAGGCAAATGCTCTACCCCCTGCACTATCACTCCAGCCCTAAATGAATGTTTTTGTTTCTTGGAGGTAGATACTGAGAAGAAAAATTCCTGGGTCTAATGGAAGCTTTTTACTTATATTGTTGTTTCATTTTGCGGTTTTATCCAGTGCTACTCAGGACTTACTCCTAGATCTGAGTTGAGGAATCACTTCTGGTGGTGATTAGGAGACCATTTGAGATGCCAGGGATCAATTCTGGGTGGGCTGTGTGCAAAGCAAGCACCTACCTACTGGACTATGCCTCCAGTCCCTCTAATCTTATTTTTTGAGAATATACATATTATTTTTCTTAGATGATGAACCGAGCAACATTCCCACCAGCAATAGGTGAGAATTCCTTTTTCACCACATCCCTATCAACACAGGTTGTTTCTAAATAACAAAATTTTTTAATTTATAATTAATATGATAATAAATTAACAAAAATATATATGTGGCATCTAAGAACGGATAAATATTATAAGCAAAACAATGGCTATAGGAAAAATCAAAATGTAGACGCCAAAAACAACACTACAAAAATTAAACAATGCCTTTTGATGGATAATTTAGTAAATTGGACACAACAGAAAAAAGTCTTAAGCTTGATATGGTAATCTATATTTTCAAAACTCTAAAACACAAAGTAAAAGAGCTGACAAAAGCATAGACAATTCAAGGTGTATAGAAAACTAAAATGATGTATAATATATGTATAATGGGAATACATAAAGGATACAAAAGAGAGAAAAGGAGAGAAAAATTATTTGCATCTTAAATTGCTGAAAAATTTCTCCCAAATCAATGTTGGGCATCATATCATAGATTCAGGAAATCCAAAGGACAGCACACAACAAAGTTTGTGCAAATTTTGTGAGCAACTCAACTAAAAGTGTGTGCAAATACTCCAGACAAGAATGTGTGCACAACAACCAGATGTGTGCAATCCCTGGTATCATAGAAATAACAATGGCAACAACAGGCCATTTTGTTTTGTATTTGTTTTCCAGACCACCTCCAAATGGGAGTAGATATTTTTCCTAGTTCTGAATACAGGGATCGCCTCTGGTGGTCTCAGAGAAATATAAGAGGTGCTGGGGATGGAACATAGGTAGCTGTGTGTAAGACAAATGCCCGCCCTCTGTACTATCTCTCCAGCTCAATGGCAAAATAATATTTTTCCAGAATTTTCAATACTTTAAATATTGCAAGTGTGACAGAATGCATGATTTTGTAGCGTTTTAAATTTAATTTTAATTAACACTATTGTCTATTGGCTTTCATTGAGGTCATAAAGAACTAGAATATGGATGAAATTGACAGAGTAATGTAATAAGATTATTAGTACCATGCTTAGTCTATTTCAAATGCAAGCAGGCTGTGAACTGGTTAGGATATTTAGGAAAGGATTCCTGGGAGTGACTTGTGGGAAAAATTTTGAGGACAGCTAAAGAGATTTCTAAATAGATGTTTATATGTTCGTATATACACATAATACCCACAAAGGGGCATTAAGGAAAATTTTTGCAGACAGAGAAACTGAATTAGGTAAAATGTTAAAATTATTTAGAAAATAGAAATAAGGCAAGTTTGGTTTGGGCATTAAATGTATGTACAAATAATATATTATTGTGAATAGGTCCTTTGAGGTAATTTTTATGGGGGATCTTGAGTACTTGGCAATTTTATGGAGATTCTGAGTACTATGGTGATAAATATCAACTCTATTTTTGATAATTTTGTATCTTTCTTTTTTTTGAGCAACAATGGATGTGACTAGAGATATTAATCTTATGGCAACAATTAAGAAAAAACTTGGGGAGAAACAGAAAAACTAACCAACAGACTCATAATATATTTCTGGCAAAATTCCTGAGATCTCTAATTTTAAATAATGAGAATGGACAGTTGGAAATGATTGAGAATTTTCTGACTTTGGAGGTATGTTAGGCGAGATTAGTGCCTACCGCTTGGAGAGGTACTTCAAAACTTTAGAGACTTCTGAATGGAAGATAATTTACAGTAACAGGTTTCACCAGAAAAGCATAGAGATCTTTGTGCTTGAGAAGATGAAGAAAATATCAACCCAATATCAGTTTAATGAAGCTTTTTGAGAGAAAGACTTCAGCACTTTGCATGGTTTATTAGAAGCTAGACAAGAGAAAGAAGTGATAAAACTATCCCGTGATTTCTTGAGTCTTTTAGGAAGTCCTGAAATGCTCATCGGAACAAAAATACCTTATTTGTTTAAATCTCAGAGAAGAAACAATAGGTTTGTGACATTGAGAACTGAGCAGCATGTTAACTTAAGGCTCTGAATTGTTTCCAGACCTTGGTTATTGTAAACAGTGCTGAAATGAACAGAAGGACAAAAACGTGATTTCAAAATATTGCTTTTGGACCCATGGGATATTTGCCAAGAAATAGAAGCTCAAATTTAAGATCTGGCAAGAACCCAAGTGCTCAAGAATAGATGACTGGATAAATTAATATGTGTATATAAATATACAGATACACACGTGTGTATATATATGTATGTATATGTTTTATATTTTTAAAGCTGGAGCGATAGCACAGCAGTAGGGCGTTTGCCTTACAAGCAACCAACATGGCCGACCCGAGTTCGATTCCTCCGCCCCTCTCGGAGAGCCCGGCAAGCTACCGAGAGTATCTCACCTGCACGGCAGAGCCTGGCAAGCTCCCCGTGACGTATTCGATATACCAAACACAGTAACAACAAAATCTCCAATGGAGACGTTACTGGGCCCGCTCGAGCAAATCGATGAACAATGGGAGGACCGGGACCGTGATTTGTATATATGTGGGGCTGGAGCGATAGCACTGCGGGTAGGGCATTTGCCTTGCATGCAGCCAACATGGCTGACCCAAGTTCAATTCCTCTACCTCTCTCGGAGAGCCCGGCAAGCTACCGAGAGTACCTCACCCACAGACAAAGCCTGGCAAGCTACCCGTGACATATTCCTTATGCCAACCACAGTAACAACAAGTCTCACGATGGAGATGTTACTGGGCTCACTCGAGCAAATCGATGAACAATGGGAGGACCATGACCGTGATATATATATATATATATATATATATATATATATATATAATGGATCGAGCGATAGCACAGCGGGAAGGGCATTTGCCTTGCACGCGGCCGACCTGGGTTCGATTCCTGCATCCCTCTTGGAGAATCCGTCAAGCTACTGAGAGTATTGAGAGTATCCCACACGCACAGCAGAGCCTGGCAAGCTCCCCGTGGCATATTTGATATGCCAAAAACAGTAACAACAAATCTCACAATGGAACATTACTGGTGTCTGCTCAAGCAAATCGATGAACAATGGGAGGACAGTGCTACAGTGCTGCATATGTGTGTGTGTGTGCGTGTGTGTGCGTGTGTGTGTGTGTGTGTGTGTGTGTGTGAGATATAGGGACCGAAGCAATAGTAGAGTGGGTAGAGTGCTTACCTTGCATGAGGACAACCTGGGTTTGATTCCCTTCACCCCATATGCTTTCCTGATCACTTCCAGGAGTTATTCTTGAGCGCAGAACTAGAAGTAATTCCTGAACACCACTGAGTGTGACCCCAAAACTAACAAAAATATGATGTATGTGTGTATATAACACACACATGCATATATATATATATATATATACACACACAGACTTATAACAGGAGAATAGTTATCAGAATATATAATAACTGGATAAAGAAATATATATATGCATACATATATATATATATTTGCTCAGCTATAAGAAATGATGAAATCACAATATTGCCATGTGGATGGAACTAGAGGGCATAATTCTGTGTGAAGTCAGTTAAAAGGAAAAGGACGAGAAAAGGACAAACACAGAATTATCTCTCTCTCTCTCATATGTGACATATTTAGAGAAAAAAACAGTACAGGAGCAAAAAAAAAGGTGAAAGGAAGTATAACCTGTGAGTTGTTCTACAAAACTGAGTTTACCTGGAGGAGGAGGAGGGGTGGGAGGATCCTTGGATCACTGGATCCATGGGACATTGGTGGTTGGAAGCAGGCACTTTGGGAGTGGGTGTAATGGTGGAGAGATATATGCATAAATTTTTCATTGCAAATCATTTCATATAAATAAAAATGGGGAAAAGTTAAATTAAGCCTTTGAAAAATGAGTTGATTCAGTTAACACTGATTTTCTATGAAGTACAGCAAGAACCTTGCAAAGAATTTCTCACCCTAGTAAAATTGGCAGGAAAGAATATTTCACACTTGTAATTGAAAAAGCAAAATGCTGATGTCATTAAATCAGATGATGTCATTAGGGACAAATAATTAACTTTATTGGCCATTCAAATATCTCCATGACTTCATTTCTAGACTCCTGACATGGAAACTTGTGGTCATGTGACATGGGTGGTTAAGGACTTAACTTTCATGTTACTGTTCAAACTTTGTTAGTGTGTTATTATTACAAGTATGGACAATATCACTGTGAACTTGCTAGGCTTCTATCCTATAATTCAATGCGAAAATACTCATTTTCAAAGTAGATCCATAAAGATACAGTGGGAATGATCTTATTCGAGGGAGCTTACCTCCTGAACGCCTATGTCAATCAGCTTTCCTATATATAATAACAAGCAGTCCCAAATCTCAGAGACATGTAACAAGAAAATAAAACAACTTTCAAACAATTCCATGTTAGCATCTCTACTTCACTGCTATTCTTTGTTCCTGATGCCAGCTCATGCCAGAAAGCAGGTTAAGAGATCACTTGATCACTTGACTTCCCATTAATCGGCGATTTGCTCGAGCGGGCGCCAGTAACGTCTCCATTTGTCCCTGTCGCGTGCTAGTGTAGCCCAATGGCGTCTGTTCGCTCTATGAACACGAAGAGCCTCAAACCAATCGTTCATGATCTTGATGAAGAAGTCTGACCATCTGGTAGGTGGGCGGCCACGTGGTCTTTTGACATCCCGTGGAATCCAGTCGGTAACAGCTCTAGTCCAGCGGTCATCTTTAAATCTCATTACGTGACCAGACCATCTGATTTTTGATGCCTTGGCAAACGAGACAGCGTCCCTGATTCTTGATCGTTGACGGATGTCGGAACTCCGGATTCTTTCTCTCATTTGAGTGAAACGTGATATTCCAAGCATAGCTCTTTCTATTCTTCTTTGGGAGACCTGAATAGCGTTCTCATCCTGTTTGCATATGGCCCAGGTCTCTGAGGCATATGTTAATGCAGGAAGAACAGTGGAATCAAAGAAATGTGCCTGGAGCTGGAGGTTCTTCGTCCTCTTAGCTATTTCTTCAACGTTCTTGAAGGCATTCCAAGCCGCTCTCTTCCTTCTGCACAGCTCAGGTGCCAGGCCATTTGTCATGTTGACTTCTCAAACTAGGTACACATAGCTGTTGCATTCAGAGATGGTCATTCCGTTGAGGATGAATGAGGCGTCAGGAACGAGGCTGTTCCTCAGAAACATTGTCTTCATAAGATTCAGCTGTAGTCCTACCTTTCCACACTCACGGTTGAAGTTGGCCAGCATTTGTGCCGCTTGGCTGATGTTTGGTGTTATTAAAACAACGACATCAGCAAAGCGGAGGTGGTGTAGTTGCCAACCATCTATCTTCACTCCCATTCCTTCCCATTCCAGTCGTCGCATGATGTTCTCGAGGGTGGCACTGAAGAGTTTCGGTGAAATGGCATCACCCTGCCGAACCCTTCTCTTGACATCAATGATTACTTCTTTGTAGAATGGTGAGATCCTGGTAGTGAATCCGTAATACAGCTCACAGAGGATCTTGATGTATTGAGCTTGAATGCCCTGATTGGCTAGGGCTTCAATGACTGCTTCTGTATCAACAGAATCAAAGGTCTTTTTTAAATCAATGAACGTTAGACAGAGCAGCATCTTGAACTCCCGAGAAACCTCAATGAGCTTCGTTATCGTGTGGATATGGTCAATAGTGCTGAATCCTTTGTGGAACCCGGCTCGCTCACATGGTTTTCCTTCATTGTTCTGCCAATCCTATTTAGGATGACTCGAGTGAACAACTTGTAGATGACAGACCATAGGCAGATTGGGCGATAGTTGCAAATGTCATGGATGTCTCCCTGCTTGAACAGTAGTACGGTCCTGCTGGTTTTCCACTGGGACGGAACCTTGCATTCAGACAGGTAGCGTGGGAAGAGCCAAGCCAATGTATTGATGAGTACTGACGGCAGGTTCTTCAGGTGTTCAGGTCTGACCTTGTCTGGACCGGGTGCTGTTCGTTTCTTTACTGACGAAATGGTGTGTTGGATTTCGGAAGGGAGAACGTTGGGAACAACATATCCATCCTGTGGAATTTGGTATGTCAGCAAGTGGACATGGCTATCGAAAAGATTTGAGTAGAAGTCATGGATAATCTTAGGTTAAGAGAGAAGACTCCATTTAGGACATAGTATCATTATGGATAAAGTGAGGAAAGGGTAGCAAATCACACAGCTGTTCTTCACTTTGCTGCTTCAAGTTGGTGTTTGTGCTTCCAATGGCTGAAGCAACTCACAGGACTGAGCTGTCATTGATCAGGAGGTATATTCCACCCGCTGGGTGGCTAAACAGGTGATATCGAAATGGGTGAGGAACATCACTAAGCAACAGGGAGGGAATGAATCAGTGGGAACAATTATGCGACTGACCACAAGACCCAATTAGCACAATCATCTCAAGTGTGTCCTTCCCACAAAACATTATTCTGAATTTTAGATGATTTGAGATCCTGCTGCCTCTTCCAACTTCAGCTAGAGAAGTTAAGACCTCAAAGTTAAGACCTCGATCCTGACTTCCGTTCTTTCCCTTTGCTCAATTCTGTTCTTTCCTGAAACACAAGGATTTAATCCATCATTCTCTTTTCTATACCATTTTATCAATATATTTGGCACTAGACTTACCATTTTACGATACATTCCTGGAAGAAAAAATATTTAAACAAACAGCGGGTCAGATAAGCTAATAATAATGCCAGACTTCTCACTATTAGAAATTAGCATGTCCAGAAGGAGAATTCTGTTGAATTTCAAACCACAATCTGTCTGAAGCTTGCTTTATGCCAGAACAGGAACGACAATATAAGAGTGGAGACAGGTGTTATTAGGCACTGAGTTGTTTTTTGTTTTAACGTAGGTTCTACTCTGTACCAGATAACATCAGCAAACAAAACCTCATCTCACACTAAAAATAATTTTGGTTGCAAACTTTTCAAAAAGATGTTTATAATTTTATTTTCGAAAATATGTGTCTACAGGTAGCACTTGATTTATGGTTGGTTATTATTTCTCAGCTATCACCAAGTAGACAGGAATTCTTTCCAAGTAAGAAATTCCAACTTAGAAGGCTATTTTCAAAAGCAATAAAATTTGTATAAATACAAAATTTTATAGTTGCAAATACAAAAAAACTACAGTTAAAAAAAATTATTACTTTCAGCATTCCACTTCTCTTCCATTGTTTGAAAGCAGCACATATTTATTTCAGGACTTAAACATTTTCATGGATTTCTGGAAGATCATAGGCTCCAGAGTCTGCACCTATTCAACCCAATGAATAAAACAGCTCTAAAGTAGCTGTATCCCAAAACTATTCTGGGGGAGGAAAAAACACATTCTTGAAACATTTGAGTCCAGAGCCAGAATCTTAAGAAGAAATCTGAGCAAACACCAAAATAAAGCAGCAAGTACTATGCAAAGACCATAGTCATATCTCTGGACAAAGTGAGAGGTTTGGCTTTAGACTTGAGAAATAAAAGTTGATGAGAGGAGAAAAGGGAAGAAGTGCTCATCCAGTAAGATCACTATAGACATGGGAAGCACTTGAGCCTCTATGGAACTATTGAAAGGCTGATGTTTTATAACATGTTTTTTGACAACATGATGTTTCACAAAAGCACTTTGTTGGTTGTTTGGGCCATATTTGACTGACTTTGCACTTGGGATTCAATTCTGGTGAAGTTCGGGGGATCCCATGGGGCACCGCTGGGGATCAAACCTAGCTAGAAATGGGCAAGACAAGTGTTCTGCTCCCACTGTGCTCTCTCCAGCCTCCTAAGTACTGCATACCTTTGTGATTCATCTGGAGCCAAAAGACTTGCCCTTCACTTTCTAGCCCCAAACAACTCAACATCTATACTAACAATTTCCTTCCTATAAGTTCTGTCAAGATACAAAAATGTATCAGAAAAGACACAAGCATTTTTTTTCCAAATAATCAGAGCCAAAACCTTTTACTTTTCACTAAAAGTACAAGAGAACCAGATATCCAAGAAGGACTCCTGGGGTCACGCATGGAAGGGATTACATCAGGCAAGGAGCCCATAAGGAAAACCACTGACATGTCTACTGGAAAATTGTAGAAGACAAGAACAGCATCAGCACAGAAGTTGTACGTCTAGGGGACAGCTACTTGGGGCCAAAAAGTAACAGGCAAATTTTTGTTTTCATCCAAAATTAATTAAAAATATTCCTTTGAATAAGTGTTTTAAAATTGACATAAGTGCCAAGGAGTGGTATGACTGCATCATACAATAGCTCCATTTTTTAGATTTTATTTATTTAGACGGGGTGTTTGCGCCACATTGATGGTGCTCAGTGCTTACTACTATCTTTGTGCTTGGGCTTCACTCCTGGACATGTTCAAGACAGTATGCAGTATCAGGATTAACCATGTGCAAGACAAATACCTACACACTATACTATCACTTCAGCCCTCTTTATATTTTTTAAGGCATATCCTTACCATTTTCACCAGATGCTGCAACAATCTACATTCCCACTGATAGTGCATAAGGGATGATTTTTCTCTTCCTCCTCACAATACTTATTGTTTCTTATCTTTTCTATTTGGTCTATTCTTACATATACAAGATATTTCATCGTGGTTTTGATTTTCATTTTCATAATGATGCTGAACATCTTTCATGTGTCTGTAGACTATCTATGTTTTCTTTGAAGAAGTGTGTATTTCTGTTCTTTGCCCATTTATTAATTGGTTTGCTTGCTTTATTTTTGAAAAGTTGTGTTAGGTTTTTTTTGTATTTCATATATCAACCCCTTGTCACATGCATGATTTGTTAGTATCTTCTCTCAGTTACTAAGTCGGCCTTATGTTTCTTTGGTGGTTTCTTTAGCTATGCAAAGTTTTCAATTTAATTGAAAAAATATAATAAATATTTAATTTTATTTAGCCTATTTGTTTTACTCCCTTGCCAATGCATTTCCTTTTGTTGCTTGCATTTCTCTTGCCAATGAAGTTGACTCTCTGAATGTATTTCTGATACTGAAGTCCTGGAATACATCACTTATGTTTTCTTCCATGTACTTATGATCCAATTCCCAAGCTGTAATCGATTTTTAGTTAATATTTGTGTGTGGGGGGAGAGGTCAATGACAGGCATGAAACCCAGTGCCTTAGACATGAAAAGTATGAACTCAGTCACAGAGCTATGTCCCCAGCCTCTTTTTATTTTGTAAATATGACTTTCAAACATTTACAGTTACAAATGTGTCTCACAAATTTTTTGAATACTGTTTCATATTGACATGTATCTTTTGTTTTTAAAAATATATAATTGAATGGTTAAATATTTACCGACTATTTTATAACCTTTTCCCTCTTCCTTATATGTCAAGAACATCTTATAATGAGCATCGATATTTACCTGCAAACTCAGAAGAACAAAATAAGTGTGAGATTCTCATTTGCTGGAATAAGCAATTGCTCTGCTGAGCAAAAAATATGTAACAGGAATCTCTAACTCTTGATTAGTCATTTTCCAAAATATTAACGGTAGAAAACAGAGGAGTCCTGGCCTATTCAAAGAAACGTATTTCCAGGAATCTGAGTAGAGACTTGGACTGAAAGAATGTTTATGAGCTAAACCTTCCTTTTACGTTTCTCCTAGTTGCAGTAACAATAACACACTTTTGTCTATCAATGATGTCTTAGGGCTTTTCTCTCATACAGTTTATAATCAACTGAAAATACTATTTTTAAGAAATGACTATAGAGTAGACAAATCATGCAGTAGCCATAGACTACCTCTAAGCAACCAATACAAAACAGATTCATGGAATTTGTTTCTTTTAAGGTCTTATTGGAGAACCGGGAATAATAAAGTCTCAGAATAGATTTTCTTATAAGAATTTTTCCCTTTAAATGTCAAGTTTTAAAGTTCAACTCAAATATAGCAAATTTGGATTCTCGTACATACGAAATAATTATTTTGTATGTATGCCTATATAAACTGGCATAGAAAGGCCAAATTACTTTTAAATTTCCAGATCCCACAGCAATAATTAATGGCATCAGTATTCCTACCACAGTAAAAACTTTTGGAGACAGTATTCACTACTAATACTGGTTCTCAGAGAGGTAGCCTGGTACTGTGGAAAAATCATGAGTTATTAATGTTTGAAAGTCTGGTATTTAAATCCTGGATCCACATTTACAGGTTGTATGACCTTAGAATGCAATATAATATTTCTAAATCTGTTTTTCCATTTTTACAAGGGAGAAATAATACTTGTATGTCAATGATACTTCAAATTTAGTAATATATTCAACGAGTTATTTTAAGAATTTATTATATGATGGGCACAGGGTAGCTGTTATATAATAATCAATCTTTAAATTGTTCCTTTCCACTTTAATTTACTTAAACACAACCTAACTGTTTCATTAGAGATAGAAATGAAATACAATGCCCAAAACACTCTGATATTTGTTTCTTCACAAGAAGAAACAGGCAGAACTCAGGTTTCTATATCTAGATTTGAAGATAACAAAATAATCTAGACAAAAAGCTACTATGATGGGTTCACTCTAAGGTGGAAGTGTTTATGAATGTTAAGAAATAGTTGAATGACATTCAGTATTAACGATTTCTGGATTTATTTCTGATTCTGGGAAGTAAATAATCTAATAGGCCTGCCACTAAAAACCTAGGAATCCCAGATTAAATATAGCTAACATTCTTTAGTGTACATTATTGAGCCCACAAGGAAAGAGAGAATTCGGTAGGCCTTCAAATCATAAGAATTTAAAGGTACAGCTTTGAGTTCAAACTAACTTCAAAGCTCCCCTGAGATGGAGAAGCTTTCTAGTTCTGGTTGTTAAGCAAGAATCCCAAGTCTTCACTCCCACATAAGCACTGACCAAGAAACCCTGATGATACGAGGTGGAGATAAACATAAGACCAAACACCCATGGCCTATCTATCCAAATTAAACAAGAGTACTTGGTGAAGTAAACTGCCAGTGAAAGGGTGAATCAGAAAAAACTTCCACAGTCGCACAAGGGAATCTTGGTCTGCCTGAGTAAGTATCAAACATCCTCTGACATTTATAGCTGTGGATTTTTCTATAAGCAGTTTGAGTTTTGAAATAGCACTATGTATATAGTCAGAGAAACCCTTCTCTTCTGCTCCCCATGATAGCAAATTAATATGAAAATTAGTGTTAAAATGCTGGGTTAGTAGGCAGATCCAAAGATTGGAGGTCATTCCTGACATGCAGAGGGCCCCAAGATGGATCTCCTAACATCATATGTCCTTCTGAGCACCGTAGATACAGTCCTGGTATTCTGCCTCCAGCCCAAATTAAAACAAAAAACAAAAAAACTTAATCTCAAAAGGATTATATCTTTCTGGTACCTGACTAAACTACATTGGAATCTCTTTGAAGAGGCATATTTCCAAGTCACGCTCTGGAGAAGTTCCATAGAAAATGATGAGCTCACAAATCAAAATTACAAAAGTGATGTTGGGCCGGAGTGATAGTACAGCGGGTAGGGCATTTTCCTTGCACACGACCAAACTGGGTTCAATCTCCAGCATCCCACATGGTTCCCAAAGCACCGTCAAAAGTAATTCCTGAGTGCAGATCCAGGAGTAACCCCTGAGCATTGCTGGGTGTGACCAAAAAGCCAAAAAAAAAAAAAAGATATTTTACAACAATCTATTTAGAGTATAAAACCCAGGTCTTTCAAACCCTCAGAATTAAGAGAAAAGAGGAACCAAACATGAGTTTGAAACACAATGAGAGGTGTCTGCTTTATAGAAACAGTAAATGAGTGGTGGTAGCTGCCCTACGTAGTGTTTTGAGAAGTATCTGAGGTCTCATTGAGGCTTTGTGCAAAAAAATGTAACTGTCACATGTAGTGTTCTCTTTCTATTGGAAAAGATTTTGCTTATTTTATATCTCTGAATCAAGAAAGTCAGGAGCTATCAAATAGTAACGAAATGTGACTAAAAAAGAAAAAAGTAGCATTAGCACATTAAGGTTCTCATAATGTTTGTTCCATTTTAACTTCTCAAATATGTTCCCACTGCATTTTGTAGGCACACACATATGTTAAGACTTATCAGAGGGGCTGCAGCGATAGTACAGCCGGTAGGGCATTTGCCTTGCAGGCAGCCGACCTTGTTCGGTTCTCAGCATCCCATATGGTGTCCTGAGCATTGCCAGGAGTAATTCCTGAGTACAAAGTCAGGAGTAACCCCTGTGCATTGCCATGTGTAAACCAAAAAGCAAAAAAAAAACTTATTAGAGACTAATATGAGGTAAAAGGTAAAAAGGTAAAGGTAAAGGCCCTCCCGTTGATCGTCGATTTGCTCGAGCGGGCCCAGTAATGTCTCCATTGGAGACTTTGTTGTTACTGTGTCTGGCATATCGAATACTCTCGGTAGCTTGCCGGGTTCTCCGAGAGGGGCGGGCGGAGGAACCGAACTCGGGTCGGCCATGTTGGCCGTTTGTAAGGCGAACGCCCTACCGCTGTGCTATCGCTCCAGACTAATATGAGAGGTATACAAATCTGTCTGTAGAACTTTGCAAGAACTATGGTCAAGTAGAAGGAGAAAGACAGCAGGGTCTGAGAAATAGTAGAGTGGATAATGTGTTTGCCTTGCATACAGCCAATCCCCAGCACCCATTATGGTACTCTGATTAGTGCCAGGAGTATCCCTGAGCACAGAGTCAGGAGAAAGCCCTGAGCACTACCAAGTGTGACCCCGTCAAACAAACAAACAAACAAAACTACAACAAAAAGAATTTTTAAAAAATTCACTAATTTTGAATCCTGAGGGCTTCTTAAATTACTGAACTTGCATTAATAAAAATAAAATAAAATAATCAAAACTGAATGAGAAACAGAGAGTGAGTTAAATTCTGCTTTGTTGCCTGTTTTCCTGGAATTCTGGAATCCGTGGCCGGAGTGTGACACCAGCTGGTTAGAAGCATCAAAGGCAGCACTCTGTCCTCAGGGGACAAGCAAGACACAGGAAGTCAACTAATGAAAGGGTTAGCAGAACTCTTGCTCAAATGCCACCGAGAAGCCACTATTTTTAATCCTCACAAGATATTTTCCACTTCAAAATGGTCACCTTTCCCCCTTTCACTTCCCAATTAAGTTTCAGACTTTCTTTCTTCCAGTTTCAAAACAAAATTCCCTCCCCAGAGATAACTCTCCAAACAGGGTTTTATGAGGAAGACTAACCGACATGGACTGTAGGGTGTTAATGGCACCTTTGAAATGGATGAGAGCACAAACAACCCTCTCCCCTCCAGGGAGAGCAGCCAAATAGCCAACCACTTTAAATAGACAGAACTGAAGCCCCATCAGCCTGGCCCTCCTCCCCTTCATTATACCCCACATCCGAAATCTCTATCCATCATTCACACCCCTGTTTGGTCTGGACACAGGAGTGACTTTGGCAAGGCTCTCCGAATATTCTTCATGAACTCCGGCATTCCTCTCTGTGGTCTAGTCGACCACAGTGGATTAGTTTAGCTTCCCCTTTTAACGGAATTGTAGGAGCTCGTGGACAACTTTTAAAACGCTGTTGAGAGATGAGAACATTGAGAGTGACAGGAATGAAAGGATACGAAGAAAAGAGCTCTTGTGGAAGACATGGCTTTCAAGCAAGATTCTGAAGAAAACGGGAAGGGCACTCACTCCGTGGGAGACAAAATGGTATGGTCCTCAGCTATGGTGCACATCAAAGTTGATGGTTTGAAGGAAACAGGACAAAATTAGCAGCATGAATGAAGGTGAGAAATAAATGATTGCATTAAGATGGTGGTGTCAGATGGTAAACGTAAACGAAGTCATTCTGGGGCAATAATCAAAGCCATTTTGCCATTTGAGTTTCTACCACGGCTGCTGTTTCTACAATGTCTCAAATAGGCCTCAAAATCTCCATGAGAACTCACAGACTAGTATCTACTCTCTTGTCCCTTGAGAAATAGAAATACACACTATAAAATATGAATATTTGTCCTGAGACAAAAAAAACACCTTAGGGAAACCAGCAGCCAAAAGTAGCTGAGAGTGAGGATAGCAAACCTAGAGACCCTGTAAGCAGAGATTAATTTGTTTAGTTATGCCTTTCACACAGCGGTTAGGGCATTTGCCTTGCATGCAGCTGACCCGGGTTCAATTCCTCCGTCCCTCTTGGAGAACCCGGCAAGCTACTGAGAGTATCCCGCCCACATGGCAGAACCTGGCAAGCTCCCCATAGCGTATTTGATATGCCAAAAACAGTAACAAAAAAGTCACACAATGGAGACTGGTGCCCATTCGAGCAAATTGATCAGCAACAGGAAGACAATGCTACAGGACAGTGGACAGTGCCACAGTGCTTACCTTTCACTACCTTAGCCCATTCTTACCACAGTCCTCTGACGACTACCAGTCAGTTCTGTTTCTATTGGTTCCAGTTTTTAGATTCTACATAGAAATGAGATTATATTTGTCTTTCTGACATTTTTCCTTGTGTATCGAAAATGACAAGATTTTCTTTTCACAGCTGAATAATACTCCTCTATAGATGTATGCATGTATGTACATGTGTGTACAGCATTTCTTTTTTTTACTTTGTTTTTTATGCCATTCTATAAACATGGCAGTACTACTATCTATTCAACATAGTAATTTCATTTATTTTGATAATATACTCAGAACAGAATTGCTCAAATATAGAGTAGTTTCATTTTTAACATCTGAACATTTCCCTAATGTTTCCATAATGATTATACCAATCTGTGTTCCACCAATGGTATACAAGAATGCCCTTTCTCCTCATCCTCACCAGTACTTACCAGCTCTTGCCTCATTGATGGTAGCTCTTCTAACAAGTGTGAGGTTGTGTTTTATTGTGGTTTTGATTGGCTTTTCCCCATTGGGTAATCCTAGAGTAACTTTTCATTCATTTCTTAGCTATTATTTTGGGTATTTTTAAATGGTATTGAAGTCCTTTGTCCAATTTGTTTAGTTTAGGGGGCCACAAATGGCTGTGCTCAAGACTTATTCCTGGCTCTGTTCTCAGGGATCACTCCTAGAGTGCTTGGGGGGTCAATTGTGATTTCAGGGATTGAACCCTAGTCAGCTACATGCAAGGCAGTTCCCTAACCACTTTACTCTGGCCTTCTTTGTCCAGATTTTAAATTAGATTTTTTTTTGCTACTGAGTTCTCTATAATTTTAGATATTGATCACGTTGTCAGACATATGAACCAATGTTCCTATTCTTGTACTTCCCTCATTCTATAGAGGGAAGTATAGAATGTAAAATAAAATTACATTACATTTTACTTTCCTGACAATTTGTTGTGCAGAAGGCATTTTGTTTCACATGTAAGTCTCGTGTCCAGAAAAATGTCCACAAAGACCAGTGTCAAAAAGCTTTTCCCTTATCTTTTCTTCTAGAAGCTTTATGGTTTCAGGTCTTATGTTTGTCTAAAGAACTTAGAGTTAATTTTTATGAAAGTTTAAGAGGAGGGGTTCATTTTCATTTCTTTACGTATGACTATTCCATTTTTCAAGCACTATTCATTGAAAAGACTATCTTTTCTCTGATGAATATTCTTGGTTTCTTCATCAAAAATTAGGGAAGCAGGCATTCTGGAGGTGGACATGGATTGGAATGATACATGTCTAACAATAACAGAATTCCAAATCATAGCACCTCAATAAATTTAAATTTAAAAGAAATATTAAGCTAGAAAACCTAGAAAAAGTGGTGCTTGTTCAAAACTTCATAAACTCTGACTCTCGTGGTCTTTGGGAATGTGCACTACCGAAGCTGGAGGAGAGATGGCACAGTGGGTAGAGAACTTCTACCCACTGAGGACAACCTGGGTTCAATCCCTGGCAGCATACACAATGATCCCCCTCATCCCCACCTGGAGTATTGCTGAGCACAGAGCCAAGAGAAAGCCCTAAGCACTGCCAAGTGTAGCCCCCCAAAGTAAAAAATAAACAAAGAAACAAAGGGTGTGCACTCTCCTGGCCTGCAGATGTGTTTCCTTAAAAAGCTGAAAAGAATGCTGAGATGGGAAGGGTGCTTGCTTTGCAAGCTGCTGACCCAGGTTTGATCCCCAGAACCATATATGGTCCGCTGAGCCCCACCAGTAAGTGATCCCTGAGCACAGAGCCAGAGCCAGGAGTAAGCCCTGAGCACAGCCAGGTGTGGTCCAAAAATAATAATAACCAAAAAAGACTTCTATTGTAAAAGCTTTCGTAGTAGGCAATTTCAAATTACCATTGAGTACCAACCAACCTTCAAAATATCTGTCAAATTTTGGTGGGTTTGTATGAGCCTATATAGGCTGGCACCAGTAGATAATTATGATTTGGTGAGTCTGAGAGGGGCTACACAAGGGTGTTTAGGACCCCTGTGGGCCAGACACTTCCAACTTTAGACCCAGGAAGGTGCTATACTGCTTGGGTAAGGCAGTGTTGAGGACCACAAGGGCCACCCCAACTAACACTGGGATGGGATTGTCTGATATTGGGGATCAAGCTCAGGGTCGCATTGCCGTGCCTGCACTCCACCCTTTAGCTCTGTCTCCTACCAAAGTCTGGTTCAAATGACATCAGACATCTAAAAGGAGGTGAGCAGTTAGAATTACAGACGTTGTTCTGATAAGAAGCTGATGAAAGTCAGATCTCATGTGGAATAGGAGAGACTCATACCAAAAAACTGAATTCCAGGTTTCCTGACCCTACTCAACGGAAGCATCAATGGTGTATCTCTATTTAGGGCCTAAATATGCTATAGGCACCAAATGAAATAGTATTTCAAGTGATATTAAAATTATATTTTTTGGGGACGGGGGACTTTTTGGGTCACACCTAGCGATGCTCAGGGAATTATTGGCTCTTCACTAGGGAATTATTCCTGGCGGTGCTCAGGGAACCATATGGAATGTCTGGGATCAACCCTGGGTTGGCCGCATGCAAGGCAAATGCCCTACTAAGTGCACTATCGCTCCGGCCCTGATATTGAAATTAAAATTAACTTCAGGTTAATATGAGATTCAGTATGCTTTTAGAATTGCCTTTTCAAATAGATGTTGTGACACTTTTCAGCATTTCTCTTAGTCCTTTACTGCCCCCTGCTGGACAAAAGAGGGTAAAGCACTCAAGAAGAAAATTTATGTCTCTGGAACCAATTGATCACTATTGTAACTTCTGAAGCCCTTGCCCTCTGATATTCCTGGTTTTGTTAAATCTAAAGTCAGTTGAAAACAAAAAGTCGAGAAACTTTAGAGATATACTTACAAAGGAAACTTTACCAGTTAGTTGTTCCGAGAACATCCCTGTGACTTGCCTGGTCTTCAATGACCTTGATATTCAAGGAAGGCATTGCATTCCACTGGACCCCACAGGATTTCCTTCAAACAGTTCCCCTCGTTATCCAAAACCCTCACTGGATACGAAGATGGGCCGTGATTCTTAACGAATTGCCACTGCATCTATTTATCTTGAAAAAGATAAAAATCAAGAGATGATCACTTCCAAGTTGTAGATGCCACAGAAAATGCAAAAATTATAGCAAAGGGGACAAAAAGCTTAATACTTTCAAGATCAAGAACTAGAACTCGGAGGTTTTTTTTTTTTATCAATTGAGTCATTTTAGTAGTCTTAGTTTGTGCTTCCTCTGAATTATAGATACAGTGGGCTTAAGAGGTGTGCACAAAATAGAATTTACAATACTGAGATTATATTCTGCTTTCAAATGCTTTTTCCCCCCTTCCTTTTTGTTAATTAAATGTGTACTTTGGTTTCCTTTTTCTATTTTGTCTAATTTCCTTAGTAACTATCTTATACCGAAGCATACCAGCCTATGTTCAGACCTCATTTGATTAAGGAAATTTAATCAAGTCACTTAACTTCCCGTTAGTCGTCGATTTGCTCGAGCGGGCGCCAGTAACGTCTCCATTTGTCCCTGTCGCGTGCTAGTGTAGCCCAATGGCATCTGTTCGCTCTGGGAACATGAAGAGCCTCAAACCGATCGTTCATGATCTTCACGAAGAAGTCTGACCATCTGGTAGGTGGGCGGACACACGGCCTTTTGACATCCCGTGGAATCCAATCAGTAAAAGTAAAGGTAAGGTAAAGGCCCTCCCGTTGATCGTCGATTTGCTCAAGCGGGCCCAGTAACGTCTCCATTGGAGACTTTGTTGTTACTGTGTCTGGCACATGGAATACTCTCGGTAGCTTGCCGGGCTCCCCGAGAGGGGCGGAGGAATCGAACTCGGGTCGGCCATGTTGGCCGCATGTAAGGCGAATGCCCTACCCGCTGTGCTATCGCTCCAGCCCAAGTAAAAAAAAAAAATTGCCCCTGTACTTTTGAGTACTAGATGAATCAAATGGATTTATTTGTTGTTATTATTATTATTATTATTATTATTATTTTGGTTTGGAGGCTACTCAGAGGTAGTACTAAGGGCTTACTCCTGGCTCGGCACTCAGAAATCACTCTTGGCAGGACTCATGGAAACATATAGGTGCTGAGGCTTCAACCCAGGTCCTCCACTATAATATTTCTCTGAGCACTTGTATCTGTTTCTTTCAAAAGAAAATACTAACATATACCAAAATCCCATATCTACCAACATTTCTCAGAGTAGCAGATTGTTTCTCTGCGAAGATCAGGAGCCTGCAAGGTTATCCACTAACCACTGTTACTCAATATTGTACTGTAATTATTATCCAGGGCAACAAACAAGAAAGGGAAAATATTTACAAGTCACCTATCTAATAAAGAACATGTCTAGAATTTATTTAAAGATTCTTAAAGATCTCAGAAAAGAGTAGCAAGCCGCAGAGATGTCTCCCCACCCCACACCAGGCTGGTTTTACCTGGGTGCTTCAGAGGGGAGCAGGCGAGTCCCTCCACCTGCTCCAAATAAACCTTGGCAGCTGCAAACCTCCAGAACCTAATCGCCGTCACACTCAGGGCTGATCTTCACAGGCTCGTCCCAAGTCCCCCATGCATGAGAATGAATTCACTGAAAAACCCAGGTATGCAGGATGAGTGACTGAAAACTCCAGGCTTCATGGAGTCACGAATGGGTCTCCTTCTCCCTACTGGTTTCCTGGCAGTCATGCCTACAAACTGCCTCTAGGGCCATCTATGCTCTTTAACCGTCTTGATTCAGAGACTCACAAATGAATCTTGGAGGAGAGCATGCTACAAAGATAACTACAGACTCCAATTATTTAAAATTTTTGAATTCCAGGAGCATGCAGCTGCTTTTGCAGCCATGCAACATCTCATACTATTCATAACAAGCAATATGAAATAAATTATTTTTAGCTTCTGCCTGTGGGACAGGCGTGAGTGGTGGTGGGAAAATTTGAAATAATGGTGGTGGGAAGGTGTAATGGTGGTGGGATTGATGTTGAAATATCGAATGTAATCAATTATTGTGAACAACTTTATGAAAATAAATTTGAAAATTTTTTAAAAGATTCTTAAAGAAAAACTCATTTAAATCAAAAATAGATTTAAAAAGACAAGATATATTTCAGCAAAGGAAATTTACAGATATTTACTGCTTATGCACCAACTGCATGGTATTCTGTTACAGTAACTTTCATGGAACAAACAAGAAGAAATCATATTGTTAACATAAGTACTTTAAATCGAAACTAAAATTTGCATATGGTTGACTATAGTTCCTTTGTAAATGAATCTAAAAATTAAAAATAGCCAAAATGTCCTATAACAGATAAATAATTAGGCAAAACTATGTATGTATATCCTTAACAAGAAAATAGTCAGCAATTTAAAGAAGGAACAGATTAGAGTTGTATAGATCTATACAACCCAGATGTATCACAAGGACATTGGACTATATTTTTTTAACTTTACCATTTTTATCAATGTACTGGGTTTTATAATAATATTAATTATACTTTTCAGGAGTAAGCCCTGTGCATGGCCAGGTGGGACCCAAAATGCAAAATTTGCATTTTTTTTTTCATTTGCCATAGACATCACACGGCAGAGTCTGGCAAGCTCCCCGTGGCATACCCAATATGCCAAACACCAGTAACAATGATGGGTCTCAGTCTCCTAAAGAGCCGTGAATATAATCTCAGGGCTAGGATGAAAGAGACGTTACTGGGGCCTGCTCGAGGCAATCGACGAATAACAGGATGATTTGTGATTGTGATTGTGATACTTTTCATGCATACATTACTCCAGTACCACACCCAGAAATCACCAGTGTCTGCTTCCCTTCACTCGTGTCCCAAGGGCCTCTTTCCAGTCACTAATCCTCATGTAAACTTATATCTATAAACAAATTTCCAGTTTCAATGATGCTAGCATTCAGTGTTCCTGAAGCATGTTTCATTATATCCCACATTATGATAGAGGTCATTTTTAATTTATTTATTGTGGTGGTGGTGTACACATATAGGTGATTGGAACTAAACTCCATAGCACTGTAGCACTGTCCTCCCGCTGTTATAAATTTCACAAAATCTTAAATCAATGATAAGTTGAAAACTTATTTTCAAAAACTTCACAGTTCTCTTTTGAAGCTATATGAATTTAGAAAATTAATAGTGTGAATAATTCTATGGTATTACATTTTAAAATGATCACGAAATAGATGTATCTTACAAATGCACAATTTAGTAAAAGTGAGATGAGGATAATTATGAAAATTTTAAGAGGAAATCAGAAAAGACTGATAAAACAATAAATGTATGTTTTATCCTAAAGAGAGGGTAAAGGCTTTATTTAGAAAATATATATAACACTTAGGTATCTGAATTAATAAGTAAAATAAAAATCTCTGTCACTATCACTGTCCTCCTGCTGTTCATTGATTTGCTCGAGTAGGTCCAGTAACATTGTGAGGCTTGTTGTTACTGTGTTTGGCATATCTCCACAGATGCAAAAAATCACCTGAATAGGCATAAAACATTCAATATAAACTAAAAGTTAATTTATTATTTAAAAAAATCTCTCAGTAAACTAGAAATAGACAAACTTTTATTAATCTGGTAGAGGGCTAGAGAGATAGCACAGTGGGTAGGGCATTTGCCTTGCACCCAGTCAACCCGGGTTCAATTCCTCAGAGAGCCCGGCAAGGTACTGAGAGTATCTTGCCCACACGGCAAAGCCTGGCAAGCTACCCGGGACGTATTCGATATGCCAAACACAGTAACAACAAAGTCTCACGATGGAGACGTTACTGGGCCCACTCGAGCAAATCGATGAACAATGGGAGGACAGTGCTACAGTAAAGGACAACCATAAGTGAATGTTATACTCAAAGGACAACCATGAGTGAATGTTATACTAAATGGCAAAGTGCTAGGAAGTTTTTCTTGTCTTTTAAAGAAACTTCTTTAACGCTTCTTACAAAACTGGCTTCAAGGCTGTGAATTCCCTGAACTGTTATTCCCCCATGAAGCTCTGAATCATTTCTTCAAATATGAAAGATAATCTTGCTTTAGCTTATCCTTGGAGAATTGTTCATTTAATTGAGGTTATTTTTCACTATCCTCCACAATCTCCTTCTGGCTCAGAATCTCATCTGATAGATCTGCTGAGTTTTAGGAACTTTCCTTTGTACATAGTTTCCTTTTTTAAATCCTGCTGTTTTCAACATTCTGGCCCTATCTTTGACTTTTGTCATCTGGATTATAATGTGTGTTAGGGGGTTTTCCATTTGGCTCTGTGTTCGCTAGGACTCTTCTGACATCTTGGATCTTGGTATATGCACTCCCCAACTCTGATAAATTCTTGGCTATGACTTCTTGATCCCAAGCTTCTATTGTTTTCTGGAGACTTCCCGAATCTCGTCTTGGAAATTATTTATCTTTTCCTAAGATGCTGTTATTCTGTTGCTCCCTCTATTGTGCTCTTTTGTATCACAGCCATACTCTTGATTTCTGTCACTTCTGAATATGATATTCTCACTTCTGCTCTCATAATTTCTTGTGGTTCTTTTGACTACTTGTGCCTTGGTTTCTTTGAACTTATTAAACATCCTCAACATGGTGTCACTACAGTCACTCAGAGCTTACAGAGTAGAATTGATACTGATACAGCATTTCACATTTTTTTTTTGCTTTTTTGGTTACACCTGGCGATGCACAGGGGTTACTCCTGGCTCTGCACTCAGGAGTTACTCCTGGCAGTGCTCAGGGGACCATATGGGATGCTGGGAATCGAACCCAGGTCTAGCCTCGTGCAAGGCAAATGCCCTACCCGCTGTGCTATTGCTACAGCCCCAACATTTCACATTGTTATTTGAAATTATGGAGCTTGTGGTTTTAGGCATCTTTCTCATTTTGTTTGTGTGTTCCTGCTGCATTGAGATATAATATGTAATGAATATATGTATATATATATATATATTATACTTGAGATGTCATGTGCTAGTGATTTTTTTTGTATTTTTCTGTTTTTTTTTTTTTCGTATAAACATGAGTTTTCTGTTTTTCTCTTTAGTAGATGTCACCTCTGGAGCAAGAGGCTGGAGATGGTGGAAGGAGAGTGTGAGTGTGTGTTTTGTGTGTATGCAGAGGTAACATTAGGTGATTTTGATGATGACAGATCATGTTCTTATTTTGATTGTAGAGCTGTTTACCAAATCAAAATATATGGTAAAATAACATAAGCCTGGGGATGTGACTTAGCAATTAAGAGTTCATGCCCTGTATGTTAAGACCTAGGATTTATATTAAATATAAATCGACAAACAATGGGATGACAAGTGATTACAAGTGATAAATATAAAACAATGGTCACGGTCACGGTCCTCCTGTTGTTCATCGATTTGCTCGAGTAGGCCCAGTAACGTCTCCATCATGAAACTTGTTGTTACTGTGTTTGGCATATCGAATACATCACGGGTAGCTTGCCAGGCTCTGCCATGCGGGCGAGATACTCTCGGTAGCTTGCTGGGCTCTCCAGAGGGGCGGAGCAATCGAACTCGGGTCGGCCATGTTGGCCGCTTGTAAGGCGAACGCCTTACCCGCTGAACCTGCAATTATTTGATTTTGTTTTGTTTTGTTGATTTGGGGGCCAAACCTAGAAGAGCTCATGGTTTACTCCTGGCTCTGAGCTCAGGGATCATTGTTGGCAGTGCTCAGCATTCTGGGGACTGAACCCAGGCCGACTGCGGGCAAGACAAGAGTGTTACACACTGTTCTATTGCTCTAGCCTCGAACCTGTAATTATTTGAAAATAAAAATCTGCTGAAAAATTATGAACTAGAAAAAAACACCAAATATTCTTTGGCAATGTATGTATTTGGGTACCAATGTATGATATAAATTCTTAGTGAATTCTAAATGCAGGAATTAAATCTACTGATTATACTTCTTTTAAGTATATTAAGCCTTTCACTGACTCCTTATACCCAAATCCTTATATTCTGGTACTTGGACATTTTCTATTACTAATTAGATGTCACAGCACAGCTTGGTAAACTCCCCATGGCGTATTCGATATGCCAAAAACAGTAACAAGTCTCACAATGGAGATGTTACTGGTGCCCACTTGAGCAAACTGATGAACAACGGGAGGACAGTGCTACAGTGCTAATTAGATGTCAAACTCAAGTTGCATCAATTTTTCTTTGAAAGCTATGCTTAGCACTGTGATGAAACATTATAGTTTCATTTTGTTTTATAAACAAAACTTGAAATAGAGAAGGGAGCACCAAATAAAGGGTGTTGGGAGGATCCTCCCAGGATGGGAGAAGCATGCTGAAAGTGGACTATAGACCAAACATGGTTGCCACTCAATGCCTCTTCTGCAAACCACAACACCCAATAGGAGAGAGAGAACAAAAGGGAATGCCCTGCCACAGAGGCAGGGTAAGATGGGGGGGGGGGGGGGGTGAGAGGGATACTGGGATCTGTGGTGGTGGGAAATGGGCACTGGTGGAGGGATGGCTATTTGATCATTGTATAATTGAAACCCAAGCACAAAAATTTGTAAGTCTACAACTGTACCTCATGGTGTCGCACTAATAAAAATATAAATAAATAAACAAAACTTGATGAATGGTTGAAAAGTTGAAGAATGAATGAGTGAATAATTTCATATAATTGCAATGAGAGTTTAGTGGCTTTACAGGAAATATACCAGGGAAAGTAGTTAATTGTACAAGGAACTTTCTCTTTACAGCTGCTGTTTCCTACAACTGGACAATTCCAAATTAACCAGCAGGGGGCGAACTACTCATTGGTTTAGAGTTGGAAAAAAATTTTAGAGAAAAAAGAAAGTTAGAAGAGGGAAAGGGATTTTACTTTTCTACAAAATGGGTATCTCTCATATATTATATTCTAAAATATTTTGTCTTAAAACTGTCACTTCATGGTGGAAGGAAGTTGTAACGGTGGTGAGAGTGAGATTGGTGTTGATGCCTGTAACAAATGATAATAAACAACTTTGTAAACCACAGTGTTTTATAAAGTGTAAAGGAAAAACTGAAATAAATAAGTAATGCTTTAAAGCCATGATTTCATAAATTCTGTGAGGTTTCTCAATAAATTTAGATAAACATATATTACTAGAATAGTCTATATATGAATATATTTCTACCATTTCTATAATAAGAGTTAACCACTTATTATATCACTTCATATCATTTTATATCTTCTTACAATTTATAAAAGAGTGACTTCTTCAGAATAAAATATAAATCAAATTTATAAAAAAATGTTTCACTTTTGAAATACAATTCAAACCGCCATCCTATCTATCTGTACTGTACTATCGCCCCAATGAATGACTACTTATTAATTTTGCAACACTGCCGAGCTGTAAATTTTTTAAATCTTTATACCACAGTGCTATGCACAAAAAAGTGTCATTTGCACCCTTTTTCATTAATGGCCTAATAGGTTTATGCATTTGTTTACTCTTTGAATTTCTTTCCAATAAATGTCTTAATCCAGATTTGCCCATACTTTCAGTTGAGTGTTAACATATTTTTATAGGATTTTTCCTTGTGATAATTTACAATATTAATATATCATAATAACTGTATTTCAAAAATGGCTTAGAAGTCAACAAATGAAGCTGATGAATTGACCATTTTCAATGTTCCACACAGTTTAAACATCTGAATTTTGCCAAGACCTGCATTCAAATCCTTGCCCGAATACTAAGCTAATCAGGTTAGAATTTGAATTTCTTATTACAGAGTCACTGTGGAATACATGCACAATTTAACACAATATTTGAAATAAAATAGGCACTCAGTAAAAGCTAGTTATAACATGTGATCTAGTTTCAGATTAAGAGTCTTTACTTTGCAATATTTCATTTTAACTGGATATAGATAAAATTGAAAGTTATTCATTGTCAACCTTCCACCAAATATCTGATAGATGTGATGACTTCACTTATTTCTAATAATTCTAGAATTCACTACTCTCTTAAGCAATGTGAGATTTTATTTACCTCAATTCCAAAGGGCTGGAGTGATATCACGGCGGGTAGGGTGTTTGCCTTGCACATGGATGACCCGGGGTTTGATTCCTCCGTCCCTCTCAGAGAGCCTGGCAAGCTACCGAGAGCATCCCGCCTGCATGGCAGAGCCTGGCAAGCTCCCCGTGGCATATTCGATATGCCAAAAACAGTAACCACAAGTCTCACAATAGAGACATTACTGGTGCCTGCTTGAGCAAATAGATGAACAATGGGAGGACTGTGCTACAGTGCTACAATTCCAAAGGAAAGGGAAAATCTTTCACTCTTGGGCAAAATAAAGTGGACTGAATAACTCTTTCAAATGTGCAATCTGGTTGTTGCCACATAACTAAATATTTCTTCCAGTCTAGTAATGTACATTTCCATCTCTTACCTGCAGTTGATGAACTTGGGAACTGAGAAGTGCTCCGTGCGTTGCTCCCCTTTGTCAGTGAGTATTTACAAACTGCTGCTTGTTGCTGGAGAAACACGGCTGTGCTTTGTAGAGAGGCTTTCATAAGAGATGTCAAAACTGAAAAGTTTATTCTTTCCTCTTCCATTCACTCGCCATCATCTGCACCTCCGGATGTAGGTAATCACTGAAACAACAATGAATGGCCCTTGAAAGGCATTTTTATCTTTTTTTTTTATTCTGTCTTGTGTCTTGGGAAGTTATCTATCAATGAACTCTATTAAAAAAGAGGTCATTGAAAAATACCATCTGCCACTTACATAAAACCAGGGATGTAAAGAATAACTAATTCTTATGTGATTGTCCTTTAACTTCATGTCAGGAACCGTGGGTCCTTGGCTCGCTAAAATGAGAGTTTTGGTAGTAGGCAGGCAGATATGGGATTGGCAATGAGTTCTGGGAAGGAACATGATGGGCACGCAATACCTCTATTGCAAACCACAACACCCAAAAGGAGAGAGAGAGCAAAAGGGAATGCCCTGCCACAGAAGCAGGGTGTGTGGGGGGGGGGGGGGGGAGGGGGGAGGGAGGGGGATAGAGAGAGGGTGGGAGGGATACTGGGATCATTGGTGGTGAAGAATGGGCACTGGTGGAGGGATGGGTACTCAATCATTGTATGACTGAATTGTAAGAACAAAAGTTTGAAGTCTGTAACTGTACCTCATGGTGGTAAAGGTAAAGGTAAATTCCGTTGATCATCGATTTGCTCGAGCGGGCCCAGTAACGTCTCCATTGGAGACTTTGTTGTTACTGTGTCTGGCATATCGAATACATCACGGGGAGCTTTCCAGGCTCTGCCGTGCGGGCGAGATACTCTCGGTAGCTTGCCGGGCTCTCCGAGAGGGGCAGAGGAATCGAACTCGGGTCGGCCATGTTGGCCGCTTATAAGGCGAATGCCCTACCGCTGTGCTATACCTCATGGTGATTCATTTAAAAATAAAAAATTAAATTAAAAAAAAAAGTATGAAGGCTGAACCCTCTTTGTACATGGCTCAGGAGGAACAAAGGCTGAATGGAAGACACCTGGACTCAAAGATCTTTCTTGACAAGGCCCTAGGAAGGGATTCATATGCACAGAAAGCCCCAAGCCAGGACAGTTGGGGTAGGCCCAACTTAAAAGTGCTTGCAAAGCAAGCAGGCACTCTGCACCTGGAAATCACCCATGCCTCTCAGCTCTGCCTGTGAAACTTTTTTCCCTTTATGGATCTACACACCATAGGGGGTTACCCACATCCCAACATGGGGTTTGCAATTCCCTCCTTTTACTTTATAGACTGCTTTTATTTTTTTTTGCTCAGTTTTCTTTCTCATATTTCCAAAATAAAATTATTTTGCTTCACTGTCTTTTCCTGAAATTCTTGGCTGCAAGAGCAGACAATGAACCTGGGAAATGTAGGTGGGATTCAGAACTTTACTGTCAACAGCTGCTAGGAGCTCATGAAATCTTTCCTTTAACCCAGACCTCCCCAGGCACTTCGCCAGCAAGGTCAGTAGTGGGACGAGCAGGAGGTTAAGCAGCCCACATACACTCCACATCATCTTGTTAGGTTTGGTTCATTTGGAGCCTTTAAACTGTGCAACTACTATGGGCTAGTGACATAAAGATTATTTATGTTCTCGATGACAAATAAATTTGAAGATTAATATATGCATGAGAAGGAAAATTAGTTCAAGACATATAAAAGATATATTAAATTGCAAATGAGAATTGCAGTCTCCTGGGGAAAAGTATCCCAAGGACTGACTTATAATCCTTAGGAAACCATACGCTCATGACACATACATTTTCGTCGAAGTTACAGTTTTTGGGAATAGGCTCAAAGGATAGAGTTTTTGTTTTTACCTGGAAATACAAATTTAAAAGAAGACCGCAGTCTGGGAAATGTTTAGCTAGCCTAGCTTCTTAAGACTTCTCGATTTCCTTATGAGGTTTGTGGTGATGAGTTCTCTTAAGGATAACATGTTGCCAGGATCTGAAAACCCCAAGTTGACGGTAACAAAACCAGAGTGGGACCTAGACCCACACCACCATAAATATCTTTTCTTTTACAAATGTAGGCTGCCTTGAGCAAACCTCAGAGAGGAAAGGAGCAGGGATGTCTGGATATACACTTCATTAGAAGGTCACAATGCCACCTAGCAATACTGACTACAAGTTATAAAACAATCAATTGCTTTATGCAGTTAATTGCAGTTTAGAGTAACAGCAGAGTGAGTAACAATACTTGTTTAGCTTCGGGGCATGTGCTGATTTGTATCTTTAATGTTTCTAAGAAAGTCATCTCATGCCTAAAGGTTCCGAGACAGGGAGGAAATAGCCAGGTTTAAAACACTCTCAGGGGGGTTTCTCTCCTGCCTCCCAACTTATTCCTAATGCCTAATTCTTTGATATGAGGAATAATTTGAAACCTATTTTTTTTTCTTCTTTTTGGGTCACACCCAACTATGCACAGGGATTACTTCCTGGCTTTGCACCCAGCAATTACTCCTGGCGGCGCTCTGGGGACCATATGGGATGCTGGGAATCGGACCAGGGTTGGCTGAGTGCAAGGCAAACGCCCTACCCACTGCGCTATCGCTCCAGCCCCCCAATCTTGACTCTTTGTCTCCAAGTGTGCTGTTGAAATAATCTGTAGTGCTCTCAAAGCTCTATCAACTCAGAACTCTCTTTTTGGACATTAATGCTAGCAACACCTCTGAAGAAATGAAATTGTGACAAAGTACAGATTAGTTCATAAACTGACATTAAAAAAAATTTAAATGATGAACATTTGAGCAATGAGATAGATCTATTTTTTGCTAAAAAAAATTTGGATTTCAGTTATTTAAAGTTCTTTCAAAGAAACTGAGGGGTGGGGGTGGGAGGGTGGAAGAATATGAGAAAGGAAATAATGAGGGCCCAGAGGTAAGTGACGGAGTGATGGGGGGGGGAGGAGGAGGAGGTGATTTAGCTATATACCAAAAGCACAGACTCAACAACACTGAAAAGATGAATCCAAACTGCAGCCACCAAACTTTAAAATGTGCCTGTCACAGTGGCAAGCAGAAATTGAGATAGGAGAGGGGGATGCGGGGGGGGGGGGGGAAGGTGACAGTGTTTGGGGGGCAGCTTGAGGACACTGGTGGTGGGATTGGTGCTAGAATATCATAACACCTAAACTCAGCTATCAATAACTTTATAAATTTTTTTTAGAAAAATATAAATTTTGGGGCTAGAGCAATAGCACAACGGGTAGGTCATTTGTCTCGCACATGGCCGACCCAGGTTCGATTCCCAGCATTCCACATGGTCCCCTGAGCACCGCCAGGAGTAATTCCTGAGTGCAGAGCCAGGAGTAACCCTGTGCATAGACGTGTGTGACCCAAAAAAAGCAAATATATATATATATATGCTGGAGCGATAGCATCTCGAGAGTATCTCGCCCTCACGGCAAAGCCTGGCAAGCTCCCCATGACATATTCAATATGCCAAACACAGTAACAAGTGTCACAATGGAGACGTTACTGGGCCTGCTTGAGCAAATCAATGAACAACGGGAGGGCAGTGACAGTGACATATATAAATATATATCTATATAAATATAGATATATATCTATATATATGGATATATATGGATATATATCCATATATATGGGCTAGAGCAATAGCGCAGAGGGTAGGGTGTTTGCCTTGCACACAGTGGACCCGGCCGACCCAGGTTCGATTCCTCCATCCCTCTCAGAGAGCCTGGCAAGCTACCGAGAGTATCTCGCTCTCACGGCAAAGCCTGGCAAGCTACCCATGATGTATTCGATATGCCAAACACAGTAACAACAAAGTCTCACAATGGAGATGCCACTGGGCCCGCTTGAGCAAATCGATGAACAATGGGAGGACAGTGACAGTGATATATATATATAATTTTAAGAATTCTTTCAAGATTTTATTAATTTATAAATGTTCTGTTCTGAGATATCTGCTTCACTTTTACATTACAATCACCCGAGTAAATGCACACTTTTTTTTCACAGTATAAATATACCCAAATGTCACAGGGCAAATTTATCAAAGATATGAAAAAAAAACACACTTCAGGGATATTTATTAAACTTTTTAAAATATTTATTCTGTAAATGTTTAAGAACTAATTTTTAGTTCTGAATTCCTGATATATAATTGGATGTGAATTTACTTTTTTCTTAATTAAAACCTTCTAATTGCCCCCTAAATTGAGGATTTATGGAAAAGTTGCAGGTTAAAAAAAATGTCTTGGGGCCACATTCAGAGGTATTGAGGGTTTACTCCTGGCTGTGTACTCAGGGACCACCGCTGGTGAGTTCATGGTGACCACTCTGGTCCCTAAGTTAAATTTAAACGACAGTGTTTGGGTGGGTGGAATAAAAAGGGCTTTTTTGATACTGCCTCCTTTGGGCATCCCAAGGGTACAGTACCTGTTTCAGAGATCCTGTCATTTTCAGCTGGCTAAAACTTATGTATGTGATTTCTGAGTGGATATGATTTCTAGTAAACATCTTTGCTTTTTCCTCGATCACTATTTAAATATATTGGAGAATGTGCAAAAAAAATCACATTGGAGAAAATAATCTGTGAAAGTTACATGTTGGTGAATTTTCCCCAATTTAGATCACTGTAAATACTGGCAGGAAATTTGTATATGTGTGTTACTTGCTTTTTATCTGGAGTATGATTAAATGTAATTAAGATATCAAAACAAGCTATAGGTCACTGACCAGATGGTTTACTCTGTGAACTTAAAATGAACTTTGGATATTAAACTTTTCCAACAATGCAGTGCTGATTGGATCAACCCTTGTACTCAGTCTGAAGAAATGGCACCACCCAACCCGTCAAAAACCCGCCCAGAGCACACAGAACAGGAAAGCAGGCATCAGCTTAATATACAACTTTTATTTCCAAATCCACATCTCTTAGCTTACAGACACATATATGTTGTCGATGCTTTTTCTCCCTTATAAAATTCAGATTCACCAAAAATCAAGGCAAATGTCCTTGGATGGTAGGCATGATAATATCTTACTTGGTGCTTACAAATTACCCACAGCTGTGATAGGTTTCAGCATGAAGTGTAATCGCCACCTTTAGTTCAAAGTTCAAGTGCTAGTTCTGTCATAGATAAACACTTAGCTAACAGAACAGGGACAGGCAGTGAATGTAGCTAGTGAGAGAGCAACGGCAAAGGAAGGGGGAGGCTTCTGGCTTCCTGTGGGGAGTGAATGTTCTAAACTCCATTCCTGTATTGTCTCTTTAACTGGTTCAGGGCTCTCTGGGAATCTACTCATTATTCTGAGACCCAAACCTTCCTCCCTAAAGTTTGCCTTGTTTACTACTAGGAAACAGTGTTCCTTCCATCAACTTTTTTTTTAAATCTTTTCTGCCATGAATGAATGATTGTGTGAACTTTTGTATGGAAATGAAATTACCTCATTTAAGAGGCTTGAAGTTAGAGCTGAAAATAAAATCAGAGCTGAAGGTTTTGCTGTGCATTTGAAAAGTGTGTGTGTCAAAAGTGTGTGTGTCAAAGGTGGAGGGGATGTTGGGGGGGGAGGACTTTATAGAAAAATGTAGAATAAAGGCATTTCCATACATGGCTGTATGAATTAGCCATTTAAATTGGGGAAGTAGAAACCAGTCACATATTTTAAGTTGATGCAATAGTACGAGGAACTTTCTCTTTCAAGACAAAAAATAAAATACTGTAAGACAGCAAATGAGTAGTTTAGGAGAAATAGAAGTGGATGCCTTTTCCTTTAAAGGGTCAGGGCAGAATTTATAGTGACATTTCCCTTAGAATAGATTATGACAGAGCAAGAAAACTGAAAGTTTCGTATTATAAACTGTCACAGCAACACACAGAAAATATCATAAGAGTAAATGGCAAAATGCCAAAAACTGAATGTAAGGGATGCTTGACTGCCCTTTCCTTACTCATTCACCCAAAGCCCTAATTCTTCCTTCAGATTCAAGTCCAAATATGAGCGATTCCAGGAAGTCCTATTGATGCTACAGCACCCCCCAGTCTCCTTTGTTCTTTCCCTCACTCCCTCCCTGACCACCCAGAGGTGATCTTTTATTCTTCTGCTACCTGCTCTCCAACCCCACACTCTAAGGAGCAGACTTGTTTTTTCTTTGTATTCCCAGCACTTGACAAAGGGGTGGGACACCTGTCTCTAGCTAAGACCTGTCAATATGCTTTATGTGGGAACAAAAATTTTTTAAAAAGCCTTTACAGAAAAAAGTGTGTGTCTGCAGATGTCTTGAAGTACATATAAAAATCAATGAGACACTTCTACAAAGAAGTAGATATCCTTCTGCTAAATGCAGACTGAAAGCATGAGTATCATATATAAAACAAATACAGAGGAGATTCTGAAAGGTGGAGACAAAAAAAAAATGGCTGGGGGCCTCAAACTCCTGGAGCAACACTGGGAAATCTCCCAAGTATTTTTCTTAGCACATATAAAATATCCAGACTTGGTGCTGACAGAGTCAGCCATCTGGACGCGTCAGATGCAGACGCAAAGAAGTGTCAAGAAAGACTTGTGTTCTGTCAAGACAGAACCAGAAGAAAAAATAAAGAGCAAGAGAGAAAACAGCCATACTGTAGCCAAAGGCCACAGAAAAGACCATGGCCCCACCCTCCTGGGCAAAGGCTAAGTGAGGAGTATGAACATCTACCCTGGCCAAGCCGCATTCAAGTCCCGAACTTCTCTAGTTGGCAAGTGTGGGAAAGCTGAGTTGGTGGCTGCTCATTTCAGTATTTCAATTCCACCTGGTGATCATCAAGTCTTCATCATCAACCCAGACCACAATGTCAGTGAAGACCACAGAGCAATATGGTGACAATGTGCTTTCCACCTTGCAGGCATCAGCAAAAAGGCACTAAGGAGCAGAATTCCCACCCTACTCAGGGACCCCTGTTATCTAAGTGTGAGTGTTGGCTAAGTGGGCAACCTGAATCCCTAGTCATACCAATAAGGACATTATCATCCCCAACTGCCTGGCGAAGGTGATGTCAGAGAAATTTAGTTCAAAGAGACTTATAATGATCCAATTGTGTAACAGTATCTAAAACACCCAGGTTTCAGTTAAAAATAATTCATCATACCAAGAACCAAGAAAGTCTTTTTGAAAAGTAAGATAAAAATAATGACATCTGAATAACATAGATATCAGAATTATCTGGCAAGAATTATATAGCAGTCAACATAAAATTGCTTCAATGAGTAATTATGAATATGCTCAAAACAAATGAGAAAAAAAGCATCTCAGGAAGAAATAGAAAGCCTATGAAAAAGATAAATATTCTCAGTAAAAAAAATAAAGGGTATAAAAATGGAAATTTTAGAAAAATATATAATAACTGAAATATAAAAACCACTGGATGGGCTCTACAGCAGAATGGATTAGACAGAGGACAAAATCAGTAAACTAGAACAATAGAATCAGTAAATCTGAATCTAACATAGCAGAAATTATTTCATTTGAACTACAGAGAGAAATGTGTTGCTCTTCAGGGACCCATGGCAGTGAAATAAAAACCAATGTAACTTCCTACATTATTAAATATTAACTAATTTCCAGATGCAAATTGTATTACCAACAGGTCTTTGTGGTCCTGAGGTTATAAGCATAATTATAATATGAAAGACAAACACAAATCTTTGGTATAATATCTAAGTCAGACACTGGCAGCCTGAATTTGAAGGCAGCCTCTGAACTCTGAAAATTTCTAGATTGTGATAAAAGTGATAGTTATCATAACATAGTAAGGAAAACAGACTGACTTATCACGACCATCAAAAACATATGAAATGTGATGACATTTACCCTTTAAATCATGGAACTTCAAAATGAATAGCTCATCACAGTACAACTCTGCTGGTGTGACCACTTTTGTGACAGAGAAAAATATTTTTATGGTCTCATGAAAAATGTCATTAGCACGTACTGATAAAATTTTATCAAGACACAATTTTAGCAATCTAAAACTGATTTTAAAGGTTTATAAGAGCTATTGAAGAGCTACCAGTGAATAGGATGTGATTTTTCTAAACAAGTATGGTTTGAACTTTGTAACAGATATACACAATATACAATTTCTTCCTCAAAGTTTGGCTTGTCAGTTATAAAATCTGAATACATTGATAATAATCAAAATATGCACAGTATTATACATTGACTTTTGAGAGATTATACAGAAAAGGTAGAAATAAGACCTCAAAAATATTTTTGCTTTTTTTTTGATTAAAACCAAAAGAATAATATAAAATTTTATGTTAAAAGAATCCAAAAATTTCAAGTTCTTATGAAGACATTAATGTAACATGAGTTCTTCTGATCCTATTCATTTAAATTTTATAACAGATATACTCAATCCACAAATCCTCAAAGTTTAGCTTGTCAGAGTCATTAAATGTGGATACATTCAATCTAAGTAAAATATGCATGGTATTATATATTTTACCTTTTAAGGGTGTATATATATATAAAGATAAAAATAGGACCTCAAAAAACTTTGCTTTTTTGTTTTTATAAAATATAAAATTTTATGTTAAAAAGAATCCAGAATCTCACATTATTGTGAAGATACTAAAGACACTCTTCTAATCCTATTCATTAGTCCAATGTTTACTGTGCCTGTACCAATTAATATATTTTTCAAATATCTGGCTTCCAGACAAAATTCACAGCTACTTCTGCCCTTAAAGAGGTAGAAGAGCAGTTTTAGTATGGTGTGTCTTTATTTCCCAAACTTGAACAATGCATTCAGTGCTCACACATACAAACATGTGTAAGACTCAATAGGAGCTTTCTCCTATCGTTATGCGGAGGCCACAGATTTCCCTGAGACGGTAGTGATCACAGAGGATGCCCAGTTCTAACTCTGGTTGACAGTTTCCAAAAAATGCGATAGTGTGAACAGAAGACCGTATAAAACAGAAAGTTCTTTCCAAAGATTTGTGGTTTGTATGTTCTGCAATTAGAAACATATCAGTCGTCTTGGGTAAAGGTTGGCAAGTATGTTTTCAACGTTAAAATTTCTGAAGTTGGCTCTTCTCTTTCTTGATAGAAGCTGAGTCCAGTGAGGTGTTCAATATCTGTGATTCGAGCTCTGTGTAACCTCAATAGTTCTTCAACCCATGAAAATTCACGCTTCCCATGCTATGGGGGGTGGAGTTGGGGAAATAAAGAAGAAAAAAATGTCATTGGTGAGTAGTCAGCTCATTTTTCCTACAAGGTGTCCATCTCCCCTACTTTATTCAGTTCTGATACTCGGGCTCCCAAATGACAGATGCCCCAAGATTTACTAGATTGAATTCCTGCTCTTGTTTAGCTCATCATGTACTATATACCATATGGGTTTCATTAGATGTATAATATTTAGGAAAAAGGATACTGTGAAAGAAGCTCATATATTGAATTGGTACTAGAAACATCAATAGTGTTGGGTTTAAAAAATGTTGGCAAACAGAACCATAAAGAACCAACAAAATATAGGGACTGCTGTGAAGAAACAAACTGCATGCCCTGGTTCTATAATTACCTTACCAAGTAAACTATGACAAGTTATTAAATATCTGAATACTGATTCCTTTACCTGCACCTCTTTAGTTTTTTTAGGAGAACCAGATGTAATGATACATGTAAATGTATTAAATAAACACTAGATCTTAAGAGAATTAATTCTTTTCATTGATTTTCACTGAGAAAAGGATTGGGAAAGTAATAAAAACCAATTTTATTTTTGGTGTGGTAATAAAATCTTAGTTAACATGAGATCTAAGAAGGATATGAAAGTTGCTAAGAGTGTAAAGTCTTTAAAGTTGTCATCACCAGAAAAAAAATTACCGCCTTATGGCAACAAACGTTAGATTTATTATGATGATAATTTTCCGGTGATGTTATATACCTGTAATTAATGTTATATTCAAGTATACTGCAAAAAAAAAAGTTAAAAAAATAGAATTAGGTGCAGACAGCCTCTCATATGGAGGTAGAAATGGTAGTTTAGATAGGGTTAAAGATGAAAATTATATATATGTATATATGCATATATATACATATATACAATTAAAATTTCTGAAGTTGGCTCTTCTCTTTCTTGATAGAAGCTGAGTCCAGTGAGGTGTTCAATATCTGAATTCAATATACATAATATATACATTATATATATATACACATATACATATTTTGGTGAAAGTTTTCTTGAAAATAGCTACTCAGAAAAGGTCAGATAAAGAAAGCATTCATGAGTTGATGGGCTTCAACTGTACTTTATTTATTTCTTTTTTTTTTTTTGCTTTTTAGGTCATACCTGGCGATGCACAGGGGTTACTCCTAGCTCTGCACTCAGGAGTTACTCCTGGCGGTGCTCAGGGGACATTGGGATGCTGGGAATTGAACTCGGGTCGGCCGCGTGCAAGGTAAACTCCCTACCTGCTGTGCTATCGCTCCAGTCCCTGAACTGTACTTTAAAGACACATTTCAATAAAGTTTCACATCTCCTGGGACATTTTTAGCCATAATTGATACATTTAGACTTCTTCCATAGAAGGGGATCAGACCAAATATTTCTATTTTCCCACTAGCTTTTAATTACACACTACCAATACTGTTGTTGCACTCAGTCTCTGCAGCAATCCTCACTCTAGCTCTAAAAGAAGTAGGAAAAAGAATTGAGAATGGAAACAAATGCAAAGAACTGAGAAAGGGAGGAGTCCTCACCTAGCTATAAAGAAAGCGAGAAAAGAAAATCCGTTCTAAAGAGACTGAGTCAGCTCATTTGACTCACTGAGCTCCTTGCCAGCAGAAAACTTCCATCTGTTCCAACAGTCATAGGGATAGATAAGAAAGTACATATAACGGATATTGTTTTTTTTAGGCCAACATTCATCTCATCTTTGGATTCTGCCTCAGAGATGAAATAGAAGGCATCTGTCTGATAGAACTTCCAGTCATCTTCTCTTACATAATGAGTCTATCAGTAACACTGATGACAGAAAGTTTTCATTTAGGATATGAGCACACTAGCTTTTGGGATGGTAGAGATGGAAAAGAAAATCAACATTTGGTTCTTGCAATTTAATGTCACTTTGATCAATGCCATTTAGTAGAAGCTCATGACTTTTTTTTTTTTGGAGGTAGGATCCAGAATTAAGACATTATCTGGAAAAACATAAGTCATCTTCAGCCCACATGGCCATGAGTTAAGAATGGTGGTCAAAACAGCACAAATGTTCTGGCTCCTAATGCTCTTGTTGACCAATGTACCATCCCAAGACTTTACCCGGGAATTTCCTCTTGCATGAGGAACTCCTTACTGCTCAAGTTTTTGTAAGTGAGCTTTATGTTATTTGCTTCAGTATATAATGCTGTTATGTAAGTCTCACAATGGAGTCTCACAACTCTTAGTATTAGAGTATCTTTAATAAGGAGTCAATGAATGAATTAAAGAAGAGATAAATAAATGAATGCTGGTGCCCACTCGAGCAAATCGATGAACAATTTGAGGACAATGCTACAGTTCTACATATAATGCTAACTTATACTTTTAAGGACAATTTAATATCTCAAAAAGGAGGCCAAAATGAAGGAAGTTCATGTAATGTGTCCAACAGTTTCCAGTTGGTAAGGTAAGAGAGAAAACAAGCAACCAAAGATTAACTTACTACTGTAGTGTATAAGAATAAGGAAAACTTAGTCACTGAGATGTGTTCTGAGGACTGATCAACTGATTCTGAAAGTTTGTTGTAGAAACAACTAAATAATTAATCAATTAAAGAGAGGCACATCTTTGTGAAATTTAATGAATGACACTTTGGAAAACCACTAGTCTCCGGGTTGCTGTATTCTCTGCGCCCATACCAAGACCCCTACCTGCTTCGTTCAGTGCTGTGTCCTTAGTATTAGAGTATCTTTAATAAGGAGTGAATGAATGAATTAAAGAAGAGATAAATAAATGAATGGAGGGACAGGCGAGTGACTGATCACGTGCTCTCTCCTGCTTAGTTCAGACTGGGTCCTTTTGGCCTCAGGACTCCATATCAACTGTCTATCCAAGGTCTATTCACTGAGGCAAATAAGAAAAATAGAAAAATCCATACTTTTATTTGCCAACTTTGGCCCATATTTATTTTAATTTCGAAGAGGGTTGGAAGGGAAGGAGAAAGATACTAGAATAACAGGTAAATACTCATCATTTTGGTTTATAATAAAAAAATTAAAAACTGCTAAAGTTGGACTGGTTGGACCGGGCTGGAGTGATAGCACAGCGGGTAGGGCGTTCGCCTTACAAGCGGTCAACATGGCCGACCCGAGTTCGATTCCTCCACCCCTCTCAGAGAGCCCGGCAAGCTACCGAGAGTATTCGATATGCCAGACACAGTAACAACAAAGTCTCCAATGGAGACGTTACTGGGCCCGCTCAAGCAAATCGACGATCAACGGGAGGGCCTTTACCTTTACCTTTACCTTTAAAGTTGGACTGGAGCTATAGCACAGCAAGTAGGGTGTTTGCCTTGCATGCAGCCAACCCAGACTCAATTCCGAGCATCCCATATAGTCCCAGCACCACTGGGACTAATTCCCGAGTGCATGAGCCAGGAGTAACCCCTGCGCATCGCCAAGTGCGACCCAAAAACAAAACAAAAACAAAAAAACAAACAAAAATGCTAAACTTTTAATGTAGCCTTGATGTTCAAAGATAAATTTTGAGCTACCAGGATAATAAAAAAATTCTTTTTCCTGACACTGGAAGGTCATAATAAGAAACTGTAATAAGAAACAAACATGATTTTTATAATAAAGAACATGAAAAATTTGAAGCTTTGCCTAACCACAACTTTCAGAATCTAATTATAATAGTGTTTAACACTTTTGAAAATTCTAAATCTAGTTATAAAATAAGAGCAAATTCATACTTCATATAAACCTAGAGTTTATTACCTAAGTCACATAAAGTCATTATGTTTTTACATTTGTAAATCCGATTTTTTTTTGTTATTTTTAACAGATGGGTGGTCTTAAAACTTTCCATCTCAGAAAATAAAATTTAAAACCATCCTGTAATTTCAAAGCACATGTATACTCAAGTGTAGTTTTTCCCATAAAATATCAGATACACAATATACACAAAACCAGATCAGAGAGATGGCTCTAAGGTCTGAACAAAAGCCTACTACACAAGAGGCCTGGGTTCAAGCCCCAAAACCATATAGTACCTCGAGCACTGCCAGAAGTGACCCCACAAACACTGATTAGCCCTTGAGCAACGCTGGGTGAAGCTCACACACACGCACATACATGCACACACCACACACACACACACAAATATATTTATATTCATCTTTTCAGTGTTCAAGGTACATTACCAAAGTCTACATACCACACAGCTCTCACTGTTATCAGGTCTGTGAGGCAAAATAAAAGCCAAAGGATCCAAATTTCTACACTCTGATGGAGTTTGGGTTGTATTTTTACAGCTTGTTAACACAATGAAGAAATGAGTTGGAACTAGAACTTCTTGACCACGGATGGATTTTCTGTTTCTGTAAATATGACAATAAGAATGTTAGGAAAGAATAATCCCAGAAAAAGGGGGGCGTTCCGGTCCATCCTTCACACCCTACCGAGGTCACCAGTTGCCCCCGCGAGTGGCTCTCCAGCACGGCCACGGCCCCAGAAGCACAAGGACTTAATGCAGAACCCGACAGCTTGGAGCAGAAAAGTGAACGGACTATGCGTTAATCCAGGCCATCATGTCTGTCTGGAGGGGAAAGGGTGTTGCCCCAGTCGCCTTCTCCTCTCTGGAAAGAAAGATGGCGGCCGCATGGGAGCCTTGTGGACAGCAGGTATGAGCCGGGGGTGTGGGGGCGACTAAAACCTCATGGGAAGGGGGGGCGTTTCGGTCCGCCCTTCACGCCCTACCGAGGCCACCAGTTGTCCCCCACTAGCGGCTCTCCAGCACGGCCACGACTCCAGAGCACAGAAACCAATTTCTTAACTGACTTTCAGTAGAAATACTTCCAGGGTCAATAAGTAAAATAGCAGAAATCCAAAACCAACATTCTTGAACCCAGCTGTAGAAAGCAAATCAATTCACAATGCTTTTTCAGCATGTCTGATTTGGGGGGGGGGGTTAAACTCCAAATAATAGTGGTGAATCTTTTATTGAAACAATGAATCTAATCAAAGCAGATAGAGTGTTAACTAGAATTCATCTGCCCCACAGGGACTGGGAGGGGTGGGGAGTGGGGTTTTATTGGGGTTCTTCATGGTAAAAAATAAGTATTGGTAAAGGGAAATGTGTTTGATATTTGCATGACTGAGACCTAAACCTGAAAGCTTTGTAACCTTTCCCACGGTGATTCAATAAATAAATAAATAAATTCAAAAAAAAAAAGAATAATCCCAGAAAAAAATATTTAAAAAGAGCATCTGTTTAACACAATGCAGCATAAAACAAAAGTCAAGTCAAAATAACTAAATATGCTGTAAAAAGTTGGCTGGAGCAATAGCACAGCGAGTAGAGCATTAGCCTTGCATGCAGCCGACCCAGGTTCAATTCCTTCATCCCTCTCAGAGAGCCCGGCAAGCTACCTGAGTATCCCGCCCACACGGAAGAGCCTGGCAAGCTCCCCGTGATGTGTTCGATATGCCAAAAACAAGTCTCACAACGGAGACGTTACTGGTGTTCACTAGAGCAAATCAATGAACAATGGGAGGACAGTGCTACAATGCAGTGCAGTAAAATGTTAGTAATTATAAGGGGCAGGAGCAGTAGTATAGAGGATGTCCTGTGTTAGAATGCCAAAACGCCTGGGTTCAATCCCCAGCACCTCATGTGGTCCACCGTCTGCCAGGAGTACAGACTCTAAATGCAGAGACAGAAGTCACACACAGAAAGTTTAAACACTGATGTTACCTTCTTGACAACTAACAGAGTTCAGCATTGAAACTGTGGTCTAGAATTACCCATTGAAATAGAAAATAAAAATACTACTTTCGTTTTTGTTTCTGTTTTTTTTTTTTTTACAAGTGTTATTGAGACACTGTGATTTACAAAGTTATTCATGACTGAGTTTCAGGCACAAAATGTTCCAATACCAGTCTTTTTACCAGTGTCCACTTCCCTCCAACTATATTCCCAGAGAAACACAACTTTGATCTAAAAATATTGTATTTAACACCAAGAAAAACTTGCAAATTAATTGTATATTCTGAGATGCTTTCAGAGTAAATGGAAATTGTGTACATAAATATCACCAGTACCAGAGAAAAATTTGTATATTTCTTTTTTCTAAATATATAAATGAATTTACATGAATATATTTATAAATAAATAAATTTATAAATAAATATATGCCTCTTGGAGAGCCCGGGAAGCTATCAAGAGTATCCTGCCCACACAGGCAGAGGCTGGCAAGTTCCATATGGCATATTCCATATGGCAAAAATAGTAACGACAACAGATCTCATTCCCTTGAGCCTGAAAGAGCCTCCAATCATTGGGAAAAGACAAGTAAGAAGAGGCTGCTAAAATCTCAGAGCTTGGAGGACCAGAGACGTTACTGGTGCCTGCTCGAGTAAATCGACAAACGAGATGACAGTGATACAATGACACCTGAGAGAAAAGTTTTTGTCAATTTAACTTGACAGGTCAGAATATTTGATGGCTATTTTTGAGAGTAAACAAAGTATGTTCTTACTGCTTCAGGATCTCTGCAGAATCATGACGTCCATCATAATCAAAGTCAAACACAGGACCACTGACAACATTGATGCCATTTCTTTCCTGAGCATACCTTTGCAGCAGGGTGCCATGGAAGTACAGCCATATAACTGAAACAAGAAGACAATATGGTCTCAAAAGGACAAGGTGTCATGAAAGCGAAATACATCAGCCCCAGGAGTAAACTTACTTTGTCATAACTAGAAAGTCATTTGACTCTGTCTTAGTGTGAGAACAAAGATATGTATTATTCAGCTGACTGGCACATGTTCGCCTCAACTGTTTTAAGAATCCCTGAACATGTGCATCATCACGAACTTGTCATCACATATTATTATCTAGTAAATATTACAAGCACAAACAAGGCATGCTATTTAGCTTCACTCTTAATATCAGAATAGCCTCATTAAAATTATTTGCAAATATTCCAGACATAAATGACAGTAAGAATCTCCTTACATGCTCTATGTTTCGAAGAACATTATGTCATGTTAAGTATAAAATTTATATTTATTCTTATGCATCAAAGACTCATAATTAACAAGGATGTAAAATCTTTAAAATATATTCTAAACTCCAAAACAATAATCAAGATCTTCCAAATAGTAAAATGAGGAAAACAGACTTTTTTTTTAATTTAAATTTTCTTATTATAAGTTTTGGCTTTTGGGGTCATACCCCACAATACTCAGGGGTTACTCCTGGCTCTGCACTCAGAAATTACTCCTGGCAGTGCTCGGGGGGGGGGGGGGGATCATATGGAATGCCAGGGATCAAACTTGGGTCAGTCGTATGCAAGGCAAATGCCCTCCCCTCTGTACTATCACTTCAGCCCCGGAAACAGACTTTAGGTCAATAACTGCATTAGTATACAATACAGTAGCTAGATAATCTAAGAAACAGCATTTTTTTGTCTTCAAACTTTATAAACATTTAGGTAGAATAACAGATAATATACATACACACAAACATGCACACAGACACATGTATTCTACAATTTTAATAATCATAAAATGTTTGTGTACTTGTATTATTAAAGTAAAAAAACTTTAAAGTAATTAAAATTCAGTCACTTAATTTAAACATACACCTCCTATATTTATACATAAGAAATTCATAAGAATTATAAATATAGATAAAAATATCTTTACCTTGAAAACTCTGGTACATTGGCACTATATTAGTAGTAAGCAATGCTTCAGAATTGATTTTATTAGATACTTTATTTAGTTCTGCAAAGAAAAAAAAAGAGAAGAATTATTTTCTCTTCACAAATAACATTAGACATTACAGTTTCTTGATAGTTTCCTTTGAAACAATTTAGGATATTAGTTAGAGCTACACAGACAGTGGGTCAGGCACTAGTCTTGAATGTGGCAGATCCAGTTTCAATGCCTGGTACCACATAGGGTCCCCTAAACCCTGCCAGGAGTGATCCTTGAGTGCAGAGACAGAGGTAAACTTTGAACACCACTGATGTGGAAAAGGAAGGAAGGAAGGAAGGAAGGAAGGAAGGAAGGAAGGAAGGAAGGAAGGAAGGAAGGAAGGAAAGGAGAGAGGGAGGGAGGGAGGGAAGGAGGGAGAAAGTGAAAGAAAGAGGAAGAGAGAAAAAGAGAAAGAAAAAAGGGAAAGACAGAGAAAGAGAAAGAGAGAAAGAGAGAAAGAAGGAAAGAAAGAAAGAAAGAAGGAAGGAAGGAAGGAAGGAAGGAAGGAAGGAAGGAAGGAAGGAAGGAGAAAGAAGGAAGGAAGGAAGGAAGGAAGGAAGGAAGGAAGGAAGGAAGGAAGGAAGGAGAGAGAAAGAAAGAAAGAAAGAAAGAAAGAAAGAAAGAAAGAAAGAAGGAAGGAAGGAAGGAAAGAAGGAAGGAGAGAGAAAGAAAGAAAGAAAGAAAGAAAGAAAGAAAGAAAGAAAGAAAGAAAGAAGGAAAGAAGGAAAGAAAGAAGGAAGGAAGGAAGGAAGGAAGGAAGGCAGGCAGGAAGGAAGGAGAGAAGAAAGAAAGAAAGAAAGAAAGAAAGAAAGAAAGAAAGAAAGAAAGAAAGAAAGAAAGAAAGAAGGAAGGAAGGAAAAAGAAAGAAGGAAGGAAGGAAGGAAGGAAGGAAGGAAGGAAGGAAGGAAGGAAGGAAGGAGAGAGAAAGAAAGAAAGAAAGAAAGAAAGAAAGAAAGAAAGAAAGAAAGAAAAGAAAGAAGGAAAGAAAGAAAGAAGGAAAGAGAGAGGGAGGGAAGGTAGGAGGGAGGGAGAGAGGGAGAAAGGAAGGGAGGAGGGAGAAAGTGAGAAAGAAAGAAAGAAGGAAGGAAGGAAAGAAAGAAAGAAAGAAAGAAAGAAAGAAAGAAAGAAAGAAAGAAAGAAAGAAAGGAAGAAAGGAAGAAAGGAAGAAAGGAAGAAAGGAAGGAAAGAAAAGAAAAAAGTTACCCAGCTATCATTTTAAACCTGTAAAATTATTTTCCTAAGCACTGTAACAAGGGGGGGAAAAAAGCAATAGATTTGATCGAGGTCTTTAAAATGTCTCTTGATATTTTGTAATATAAGGCAATAAAAATGTTTAGAGTGTCTTCTTTTAGATTTGTTTGTTTGGGGACTTGCCCAGCAGTGCCAGGGCTTATACCTGCCTTTGTGCTAAGGTGTCACTCCTCGCAATGCTCAGGGGACCACTTAGTATGGAACCTGGGTTGGCCACAGGCAGGACAAGTACCCTAGCCACTGTCCTCTCTCTCCAACCCCTACAACGAATTGCTCAAAAAAATAAAAACTATGGGATCTGGAACTAGATAACAGGGGTTGCCTTGCATGTGACTGATCCAGGTTTGATTCCCAGCAGCGCCTATGGTCCCCCAACCACTGTCAAGAGTGATCCCTGAGCAGAGTCAACAGTTTAAGCCCATGAGCACAGCCAGTCAGGACTCAAATACATAAATATAGCACTGTAGCACTGTAGCACTGTCCTCCCATTGTTCCATCGATTTTCTCGAGTGGGCACCAGTAACATCTCACAACAAATTGTGAGACTTGTGGATACTGTTTTTGGCATATCAAATATGTCACGGGGATCTTGCTAGACTTTGCCATGAAGGTGAGATACTCTTGGTAGCTTGCCGGAATCTCCAAGAGGGGCAGAGAAATCGAACCCAGGTCGACTGCGTTCAAGGCAAATGCCCCATCTGTTGTGCTATCACTCCAGTCCAACATAAATATAGTGAGAAGGAAGGGCCCAAAGTTAAACACATTCAAACTCTATCTGACATTTCAGGTAAAGCGTTTTGACAATTGTGTTGACAATTTTTCCCTAAACTCTTTTACAGTGAAAAGGAAAAAAAAAAAAGAAGAAGAAGAAGAAGAAGAATGTCTGGCTTCAAAACAACACCTATTATCCAGAAAAAACATCACAGGATGTCTGCCTCGAAATGTTGCACAAGGTTTCTTTGTATGAGTTTTCAGTTTGGATCTGGTTTATTTTTATAATGCAGAGGCCAAGCTCTGACATCAGGCTCTTACTCTGGGGAGTGGATTGGACCAAGAGGATATGACAACACCTAGACTGCTGACTTTTCCCATGTTAAGACTGGCCTCAAAATGTCTGCTCTTTAACCTTCTACATTTTATCCACTTTAGCAAATAGTACCCTAAGCTTTCCCCCCAAAAAAACCATCCCCTACAGGCATGGGTTTAGTGAAAGGACAAGCTCTTAAGACTCTACTTCTTTTTTTTACCCATTGTATTTTCATTTTAAATTAAGAAGTGCTATCTTCTTCCAAAGAGCCATAATGCATCTTTCTAACTTATCTGGGTTTTCTCAAATTCTGTTCAAAATAATAAAGAAAAATGAAGACTATCCTGGCTACAGCCTCAATACAAATCCATCTCCTTCCAAATAGTAACAAATGTTTTCTAAAATTCAAGACATATATGCCTTAAAATCTTCTCTGCATACTTAAAGTCATCCTGGATTTTCATCAATAAATAAGCAAGGTGATATACACCGCCCTATAATGTATGGCAGAAAAAAGAAAAAGGAAGAGAGGAAACCGATAAGAGAAAGTCAGAAACTTACGTGGTGGAGAGAGGAATCCATAACTCAATTTAGTGTTGCTTTTATAAAATGAACATTTGTGGACAGGAATAAGAGAAATTCGAGGATCCTGGTAAAAACAGTTGGAAAAATTTTCTGTAGAGAAACTGTCCTAAAGTACAAAATGAGAAGGAAAAAAAAATCAGGCATATAAAGAAAAAGGAGATTGATTTATAAATAGCTAAGGGTGAATGACATCATAAAGTTATGGTGCTTCTCTTACTCATGTTCTTCATGTTCCCATTTTTCTACTAGTATGTTCATCTATTTTTTCTGACATGCAAAAACTTACAATATTAAAGATGTCAATCATTTGTCATTAATGTACAACCAATTTTTTACCATGCTGTGCTAATTTTGTCAATGTTTTTCTTTATTCAATTTTAAACTCGTGTCGAGTGAAATGCTCATCTTTAAAGATCTGAATCTATATTCCGTATGCAACAATATGGACTACAATTGGAGAGGTAAAAAATGCCCTAATGTCAAAAGAATATAAAAACTACGGAAGTAGTAGTGGCTGGTCATTTATATAGCTCTAGCTTTATAAAAAAAAAACTTAAAATTCAAATTATTACAAAAATTATGTAATAATAACTACATAATACGTAAGAGACAAAACAACAATAAAAATAATAAGACCAATAAAACAATGGATAGACTTACAAAGGCAACTAAATAAACTTAAACTGGAGGTCACACCCGGCAATGCTCAGAGGTTATTCCTAGCTCTCTGCTCAGGAATCATTCCTGACAGTGCTCATGCTCAGGGGACCATATGAAATGCCAGGGTTCAAGCCCCTGTCAGCTGTGTGCACAGTGAGCACCTTACCTACTGTACTATTGCTGAACCCAGCTTTAGTTTTTATTTTTAAATTTTTGTTCAAGTAACACTGGTTTATAATATTACACAGATTTCACCCGTGCAGCATTATAATTTTACATCTATATATGTTACTTTTTCACACACACCAAAAGTCTGGTTTCCATCCTCCACCACAAAAGTTACTCCCCCTTGTACCTTTGCCAACCCCATTCCCTTTCATCTTTTGGTGTACACCCTTCTGATCACACAAGCAAGGAGTCTGTTTTGGTTTAATTTGCTAGTTTTGTTTTTGTGGGTTTAACTTTTCAGGTGTCCAGCTTTGTAGCTTGACCTGTATATATTAGGATCATCTGAGAGTCTAGTTGCCATCTACCACCATTCAAAAATGTGTTTTTTTAAATCCAACAACTGAAGTCAGACAAGTCCTTTCAATTTTCCTTTCCATCCTTTAGGGCATCCTCCAACTTGTCAGATGCGTTCTGTTTCCGAAAAATCTGGTCAGTCTAGTTTAAGCCTCCATTCAGTTCCATATATGATCTCAAATCCATCTCCAACCACCTTTCTTTGTTTCAAGGCCCATTTCTTTTCTTTTTCCCTCACAGCATCCCATGAAAAGGGTCTAAGGGGAGAGGTAGGCTTCATTTTTTTGTAGCAAACCCATGAATAATGCAGGAGAAGAAATTTGCTTCGAGTACAGAGTCACATAGCTTGCAAGTGGCAGAGCTGGAACCTAATTTTACTTCACATTTGCACTCAGTCATCTCCTAATTTGGGAATTGATTACAGAGTCAAGAGCAACAGTGAGAAAGTATGCTTCAATGTTCTGCTTAATAAGTTGAAACAATGACTTATGCTTAAAGACGCGGCAAATACTTGCATTTCTGTCGACAGTGTAGGATGTCCAAAGAGGCATGAGGATGTCATGGCTGTAAGCACTCACAAATTGGTGCTGGTAGAGAAGACAGACGTTGCTCTTCTTCTGGAGAATTCTAGGTCTTCCATAGGGCAAAGCCCTGCGCTTGAGGGTTTTCTCTTGGGTTATATGGGGAAAATGGAACAAGCACTTCAATGTACTGAGTATGTATTATATTATGATTATATAATGATAAACTTATTAAACCTTTCTTCCACTTAACTCTACTGAAGATGTATTATAGCATTTCAGAGTGAGAGTCCTACCACTCCCCGGCGGCCCTAAAGCCATCCCTGGAAATTCCCAATCTGGCATTGTGGGCCTGATAGTTCAGTACTCTGGCCCAAAGATGCAGTGCTGTTTGGACCTAGCAGTGCTTGCTACTGGGGCCACTCCTGGTGGTGCTGTGTGTCAGGAAGACTATACCCAGCAATGCTTAGGGACCTTGCAGTGTCAGAAATCAAAATCTGGAACTATGAATGTGAAGTATGTGTTCTAGCACTCTGAACTATGTTTGCAGACTCTGAAAAATTATGTTAACTATAATTTTTATATAGAGAAGATTCATTAGCAATTAAGAAAACAAAAAGAATGCCCTGTAGTACTTTTTTCTACAAAGCTTCTGAAAGATTAATGGACTATCAAAATATAAGAGGATGCTATATAAGATGACTAGAAATGTAGGCAATTAGGACTTAAAAGGATATTACCAAAATTTTGTGACAGATGAGGTCAGATACATTCAGGGTCATACAGCTACAGACTCAAAATTCTGTAAAATGATTTACAGAATTTACAGAATATGCACTTAAAGCTTACTCTTCAAGACATTCCATAAAAAACTTTCTTAGATGACATACTCAGCAAAACCAAATTTTCAAACTAAAATTCTAAGTTTGGAATATTTTTTGGAATATAATTAATTAAATGAAACTATACTAGTTAGTATATACCAATCATTATTATTTTTTAAGTGTTCAGTATTTTGCAGAATTCTTTGCTTATTTCCTCTAATTTAATTCCTATATGAGAATTAAGATTACTCACCCATTTTGCAGATGAAAACATAGAAGTTTATAGGGGCTAAACATCCTTTTTCAAAAATAGATAGTCCCTAAGCTCATATTTATACTGAGATCCACTCAGTTTCAAAAGTGCTATCCTTTGTCACAACACTTGCAACCTTGGGACCATCAAAGATTTTTTTTTAATCTAACAGAAGAATTCACAGGTTGAAAATGGTGCCAAATTTATCATTTTTATTCAGGCAAGAAAAACTTCAAAGAACTTAAGGATCAGAGACTGCATCAGTGTAACCGTAAACACTAAAGTTATAACTGAAATATTCCACTAGGTTTCTCATACATCTATTTTATTCAATGATTAGAAAGAAACATCTTTTGATAGACTGATTTATCCTTTCTTAAAATTAAAAATCAAGAGAGTTGTCTATAATAGGTACTTTAAATAAAACCTATCATAGGAACTACTGCACACTTTAAAAAAATCTGTAAATTTCAAAAGACGTCTATTATGTTCATAAAGAGTTATTTAGGTTCCATTAACTCTATTACACAAGAGTTTCCACTGCAAATATCCCTTCCATTTTTAATGACTGACAATCGAGACTAGTAAAAGAAGAAATCTGCTCCATAAGGTGACCCTCCATTACTTCCTTAATTCTACTGGTCACTCTAAAATCACTGTCACTGTCCTTCCGTTGTTCATCGATTTGCTCAAGTGGGCCCAGTAACGTCTCCATTTTAAGACTTGTTGTTACTGTGTTTTAGCATGTCAAATAAGTCAAGGATAGCTTGCCAGGCTTTGTCATGTGGGCAAGATACTCTCGGTAGCTTGCTGGGCTCTCTGAGAGGGGTGGAGGAATCAAACCCAGCTCAGCGGGGCTGGCTGTGTGCAAGGCAAATGCCCAACCGCTGTGCTATCGCTCCAGCCCACTCTAAAATAATGCCAGAAAACCAATCCTGTGTCTCCGATTACTGAGAAAAAGCCGGCTTTTATATTCTAAACTCGAAAGGCCTTACCTTCTGTCACAGTCAGATTCAACTGGCTCTGAAAATCCATACTTGGCAAAACCTAAAAAGTTAATCATATTAATTTTAAGGATTGAGAGACGTTTTAATTTTACAAGACATAGTATCTACAGTTTAATAATTCCATCAGAGAAGAAGATAACATTTGAAATCATCTCATGTGAGGTTTTCCTGTTTGTTTATTTATTGTGCGGAATGAACTTTAAGAGTGTTTGATATACTTCTCTGAAAAATGTATGGGTATCCTTAGAGGGACTGCATTGAATCTGTATACTGCTTTGGAGAGTACTGCCATTTTGACAATGTTAATCCTCCCAATCCATGACTGTCACTGTCACTGTCACTGTCCTCCCGTTGTTCATCGATTTGCTGGAGCGGGCCCAGTAACGTCTCCATTGGAGACTTTGTTGTTACTGTGTTTGGTATATCGAATGCATCACGGGGAGCTTGCCAGGCTCTGCCATGTGGGCAAGATACTCTCGGTAGCTTGCCGGGCTCTCTGAGAGGGGCGGAGGAATCGAACTCAGGTCAGACATGTTGGCTGCGTGCAAGGCAAACGCCCTACCGCTGTACTATCGCTCCAGCCCAATCCATGACTAGGGTATATGTTTCCATTTCTTCATGTCCTCTTTTATTTCTTGAAGTAGTGTTTTGTAGTTTACTTTGTATAGGTCATTAGTTAAACTGATTCTGAGGCACTTGATTTTCTGAGGTATAATTGTGAATGGGATTGTTTTTTTGATATCTCTTTTTTCTCTTTCATTATTTGTATATAGGAAAGTCGTGGGTTTTGGGGTATTGATTTTGTGATCTGCCACTGTACTATACAAACTTATTGTTTTGAGGAGCTTTTTGTGAGTTTTCTTTTTAAATATGAAGAGGAAAGCATAACAACATTGTTAGTATAAGTACACTACTAATCAAAAATTAAGAATTTAATTGATCTTTTGTAACTCACTTCCTATACTTCACAGTCTTTATGCAAGTGTAAAATGAAATGAAACTTAAAAAAATCAACAGCTTCTGGAATGGAGTGATAGCACAGTGGGTAGGGTGTTTGCCCTGCACGTGGCTGATTCAGGTTCAATTCCCAGCAACCTATATGGTCCTCCGAGCACTGCCAGAAGTGATTCCTGAGTGCAGAGTCAGGAATCAGGAGTAACCCCTGAGCATCGCCAGGTGTGACCCAAAAACAAAAACAAAACAAAACAAAATCAACAGCTTTTGATAATATCATCTTATGAACACTATCAATTTTCTTTATAATTATCACCTACATGTTTAATTTGTTTTTGGGGGGGCATGCTTAGCAGGGTTTAGGAGTTACTCCTGGCTCTGCACTCAGGAATCACTCTTAGAGGGGTTCCAGGGACCACATGGGGCACTGGGGATCAAAACCAGGTAGGTCGTGTACAAGGCAAGTGCCCTTCCCATTGTACAATTGCCCTGGCTCGATTATCACCTATTTTGATCTTCTTACAACTGAACATTAACAGCACAATATTTCCTTTCCTGATATTAAAAATAAAATTTTCTCCCTATATGTAAGTAAGTTGAGGGTGTGCTATAGAAATAAGCTTGTAGCTCATTCAAAATTGTGACCTCACTTAGGATTAATAGCACAGTCTCACATTCAGGATGTTCTAGAATTCTGCCAGACTTTCACCAGAGTATCAAAGGATAAAAAGTGGAAATGCAAAAACTAGGTAGAAAAGAAAAAGCCATAAAAGGTCTGCATGTGACACTAGAATCAAACATAAATTTTACTCTTACATACAAATTTTAATTTGATAATTATTTCTACAGCACAGAGTGTGCTATGTAGAGGGTGCACAATTTCTTGGTACAACTTACTGAGGGATCGCAAGAACAGCCAAGATTATCTCTGGGGGTTCCTATGAAGGGGCACTGGTCCAGGGGGTGGGGTTCACTGGGATGCTCTGGGATGTAAACAGGTCTTTTCAGAAGGTGGTTAAGACTTCCATGAGTTCCATTATTAGAAGCTGGTGCCAAATTCAGTAAATCTGCATAATTTCAAAAATATAATGAGTTATTTAGAATTTTCAAAATTAAATGGTAGATTTATACCATAATTTCTATTTTTGATTAAAACCAAATTGAAGGCCAGAGAGCTAATACAGGGGTAAAGGTTACCCCAAGTCCATCCCTAGCACCCTATGTAATCCTCTGAGTACCACCAAGAGTAATCCATGAGTACAGAATCAGGATAAGCATGAGAACTTCTGGGTTTATTATTCATCGACAAATAAAACCAAATCTATTAAAAAATTTTTGCACTATAAAACAAAAGTATAAAAATCTCCTGAATTTTAAACTCTACTTATATTAACTACCATTTATAACTACCATTTATAACTACTATCTATAACTTCCATTCATTTTTTTTAAGGCGGTGTTCACACCCAGTAGTGCTCAGGGATTATTCTTGACTCTATGCTCAGAGATTACTCCTTCTGGGGTTCCTTGGGGGACCATACAGGGTCTAAAGAGTGAACTGGAACTAGAGTTGGCCTTGTGCAAGACAAGCCCCTTACCTTCTGGATTATCTTTCCAGCCCCTGCTAATCTTAATCGAAACACTGACATGTATGCTAAACTACTCGAAGAAATCCGCTAATAAATTTTATGTCTGTAATAGCTGAGTACAACTTAAGTGCTTATAATATGCTAAACACTGGACTAAAGTGTTGCTGTTACTTAATCCTCAGCATAATCGAATAATTTCTTGTCATTATTTAGTAGATAAACTATCAAAGTGACTTATTCAGGTCTCAAACCTAACACAATAGGATTCAAAACCAGCTTTGTCTGAGTTTATTTATTTATCCTGTATTTTTATCAGGAAAATAAAGCAACATTTTAAACCCAATTTTCAACCATAAAAGTACTAAGAAGATAAATAATAAGCCAAAAATATTCAATAGGATTCGCCTCTGTATCCCCAACCTCAGCATCCAGATAATTATTCCTACTATCCAAGGTTCTGCCAATTCTGTCCACAGTTCATAAATTCCAAGCACTTTTTATTAACTGGAGTTGCAGCATGATTAAACACACAGTAATAAGACTGTAGCACTGTAACACTGTCCTCCATTGTTCATCGATTTTCTCGAGTGGGCACCAGTAACGTCTCCATTGTGAGACTTGTTGTTACTGTTTTTGGCATATCGAATATGCCACGAGGAGCTTCCCAGGCTCTGCCATGTGAACAGAATACTCTCGGTAGCTTGCCAGGCTGTCAGAGAGGGATGGAGGAATAGAACCTGGGTCGGCCGCATACAAGGCAAATGCCCTACCCGCTGTGCTATGACTCCAGCTATATATTCTAATCTTTTTCAATGACTTTGGGTCATAAAGATGATGCTAAAAATCTAAGGGGGCATTATGTTTCACTTTCATCTCCAAAAGAGGAGTGGCATGAAACCATTTTTGATAAACCATTCTTGCTCTATGTCCAGAAGGAATAAAAGTTTCCTGGTCAGACTTACCACACATTAAATTATAGACTTCAATATTTTCAAAGGCATCAACTTCAATGCCATGCTTGAATCCAGGTCCATAGCCAATAAAGAGAGCCTACAATGACCAAAGAGGAAACATTTATTAACTCATTTTTAGAGATGTATGCAGCTGACAAAGAAACTGATTTTGTATTATTAACACTGTACATACATTAAAAAAGTATGTCAAGAGAGGAAATTTTGTTTTGAGTTGAGCAACATCTGGTGGTGCTCAAGGCTTACTTTTAGCTCCAGGACTATTCTTTTTTGTTCTGTTTTTGTTTGGGGGCCAGATCTGGTGATACTCAGGAGTTACTACTGGTTCTGCACTTAGGAATCACTCTTGGGGATACTCAGGAGACCATATAGAATGCTGGAGATTGAACCTGGGTTGGTCATTGTACAAGGCAAGCACCTAACTCACTGTACTATCTCTCTGGCCCCTCAGAGATCACTCTTGGGGGCTCTGGGGACCACATGGGACACTGGGGATCAAACCTGGGTCAGCAGCATGCAAGGCAAGCTCCTTACCCACTGTACTATCTGTCTGGCCCATGGGGATAAATCTTATGCCCATTGTATACTATATGATTCTTTAAGGCTCCTGTTCCATTTAACTTAAGGACATGAAGAATATTTCCCCTTACTTCATCACTATTTCTGATCTGACAATCAGAATGGAAATGATAAAATATTTTATTTTAATCTTTGAAAGACAATATCAATCTCACCCTACCCACCTCACACAATAATGATCAAGAGATTAAATTAGAGAATTGTGTTTTGTATTTAAAAAAATAAAATGCTAGGATAAATGCAAGTCACTTTATTCATTTAGAATGTTAAGTAGGAAAAGATATTTACTTATTCAAATGCTAGCTTTTTTTAAGTGAGGCAACATCCTAAATTAAGTATATATAGGTATAAATCATATAGTTTAAGTTATAAATCTCATATTCATAAAACTCCAATATAAAATTTAACAATTTTATTAATTTAAACATTCAAAGTATTAGAAGTTTTTGACACAACTAGGCAAGAAAGAGATATTAAGCAAATCCAGCCTGAAAAAGAATAAAACCATTACTATTTGCAGATGACAAGCTTCTATATTTAGAAAATCCTACGGACGCTACCAGAAAGCTCCTAAAAACCATAAACCCATACAATGAAGCAGTAGGCTAAAAAAATCAAATGAAAAATTTGTTGTGTTTCCTTATTCTTCTCTTGCTTTTTGGGTCATATACCCAATAGTGCTCAGGGATTACTCCTGACTGTGCACTCAGGAGTTACTCCTCCCACTGTTCAGAGGGCCATGTAGGTTGCCATGTATAAGGCAAACACCTTATCTGCTGTACTATCACTGACTCCTGTGGTGCTTCTAAACACAAAGAATAAGTTGGGGGGACAGATTCTGAGAGAGAGAGAGAGAGAGAGAGAGAGAGAGAGAGACAAAGAACCCAATTCACAACTGTGCCTTCAAAGATCAAGTATCTGAGAATATACCAAAGTGAGACTTACACAAATAAAATTGTAATTCATTATTTCACTATTTTTTTGAAAAAGGAAATTTAAACACATTCCTTGTTCATGGATTGGAAGGAGTAACATTCTTAAAATGGCCATCCTACACAAAGCACTGTACTAACTCTTCAGTTTCCATTAAAAAAGACTCATAAGATCTTTCAAATACTGTAAAAATTTATATAAAATTCATAAACTCTCCCAAATATCCAAAGAAATAATGGTAAAGTGAAAGATGACTTTTCTTTCTCCAACTTTAAATTACACTATAAATCTGTAATAATCTAGACACTGTGGTACTCATATTAAGGCAGACAGATCAATGGAATAGAACTGAGTCTAGAGAGAAACCCTCAAATATATAGACAGCTAATATTAAAGTATCTAGGGGTATGGAATAGAGCAAGGTAAACCTCAAATATATAAACAGCTAATCTTAAAGGTTAGGGGTATGGAGTAGAGCAAGATAAACCTCAATAGTGCTGGGAAAACTGACTAACCACACATAAAAAAAGATAAATCTGCATCTCTGTGTCACATCACATGCAAAAGTTAATTCAAAATAGATTACAGAATTTTATACTAGACCTGAATCCATTAGAATACATCAAGGAATATATGGACAGAAATCTACATAATATTGGCTCCAGAGGCATCTTAAAGACTCAATGCCATTGGTCAACAAAACTGAAGCAAAATAAACAAATGGTTCTTACATCAAATTAGGAAACTTCTGAGACTATAGACCAAACATGATTGTCACCCATTGACTCTTTTGCAAACCACAACAACCAATAAGAGAGAGAGAACAAAAGGGAATGTCCTGCCACAGAGGCAGGGTGGGATGGGGGAGAAGGGGGGTTGGGAGGGATACTGGGATCCGTGGTGGTGGGAAATGGGCACTGGTGGAGGGATGGGTATTTGATCATTGTATAACTGAAACCCAAGCACAAAAATTTGTAAGTCTACAAGTGTACCTCACGATGTCTCACTAATAAAAATTTTTAAAAAATTAGGAAACTTCTGTATCTCAAAAGAAATAATGACTAGATTAAGAAGATATTTCATAGACTGGGAGAAAACATCTCACCACAAACTTGACAAAGAGCTAATATCTAGATCTATAAAGCTATGTAAAACTTAACAAAAAAACAACTACATCAAAAAATGGGGTGAAGAACTGAACCCATCCTGATAGAAGACAGAGAGATGGCCAAAAATTATATGAAAATGTATTATTCCACCAACACTTGTCACCAGGGAAATAATAACTAGAAATACAAATGAGATTTCACCTCACACCAGTGAGATTGACAGACACTGAATAAGTGCTGGTAGGCATGTGGGGAAAAGGAATCCTCAACAATTGTTGGTGCAAAAGTTTTGTCTGACTCAGCCTCTATGGAAAACAGCATGGGGACCTTTCAAAAAACTAAGAATCGAGCTTCCATTAGATCCAGCATTTCTACTTCTTATTTTGTTTCTGGACCATATGTGGAGGTACTCGGGACTCACTCCTGACTCTGCATTCAGGGATTACTCCTAGCAGTCTCAGGGGATTATACGGGGTGCCAGGGATTGAACCCGGGTCAGACATGTTCAAGGCAACACACTACCCAACTGTACTCTCCCTCTGACCCCAAATTCTCTTCATGGCATCTACCCCAAAATGACATTTTACAAAGACATTCAGTATCCTATGCTTTTTGCAGAACTTTTCACAACAGCCAAGATGGAGAAACAACCCAACTGTCCCAGAAAAGGTAAGCAGATTTTTAAAATTAAGATATATATTTAATTTTAATTATATATAATTATATATAAGTTTATATAAAAGTATATAAGTTTAATTATATATAAATAATTATATATAAATATATAAGTTTAATTATATATAAGTATATATATATAATTAAACTAAGCTTTAAGGAAAAATTCTGCAATTCTTCTGCATATACATGCAACCAGAGAATATCACATCGAATGAAGTCAAGAGGGAGAAGGACAAAAATAGAACGATCCCTCTCATACGTTGAATATAAGGAAACAGTAGGAAAATTCAAAATGACCAACGTTAATAGCCCCTGAAAATTAACAGTCCCTGAATGTGCAAAGGAGGAAGGTGGGAGGATGAGACAGGATGCTGGCTGGCACTGAGGTGGTGGGTGTGCTATTACACTGTATGCCTGAAATACTACTATTAACAGTATTGTACATCACAGTGTCTAAACTAAAAAATACAAAACCCCACAAATGCCTTCATTTTATATATATATATATATATATATATATACTACATATATACAACTCATTCAAAACATGTAATGAATCTTTTTATTTATTTAAATAGGGGCCCAGCCCTGCAGCGAAACGTATGTGCTCCACCACTGGGGTTATTACCCTGGCCCATTAATTGATTATATTCTTTAGTCTCAAACTTTAAATGTCTTCCTCTGAATATATATACTGTTATTGCCTTACATTATAACATCTACTCACTTGCATATTTGAAAATCCATTGTCAGAGCCGTGAAATCCTCCTCCACAATATTTTCTTTCTGAAGGATTCCTAATTTTGACATGATTTGTATTAATAATATAAAGTTAAATCATAAAGCAAAATTGATAACTATAACATTATTTACATTAATAAGGAATAAGTAGCTATTTTATTTGTTAAAAACACCTGTTTTATTAAATAAAAACAAAGCAAAATGTGGTCTCTCTGAACAGCCCTAAAAGGCAAACTTTTGGTTTGCAGACAAACCAGCTCCACATTACAGAAGAGGAAACCCACGAGCACGGTTCTGAACCTTGGCTGTGCTATTTACCAAGACTTTGGTAATTTAATTTTTCTCTTGCTGCCAAGAGTGTGTGATGCTGGATAATTTATAAAAAAAAATAGATTGATTTTCATGTTAAGTGAAATGAGTCACAAAGAGAGTGAGAGACACAGAAAGATTGAACTCATCTGTGAAATATAAAGTAACAGAATGGGAGACTAACAATCAAAAATAGTAGAGATAAGGACCAGGAGGTTTGCCCCATGGCTTGGAAGCCAGCCTCACATGCTGGGGGAAAAGAGTTCCCATACAGAAGGGAAAACCAAGTAAAGGGTTTTTGGGGGACCCACTCAGGTTGGGTGATACTTGCTGAAAGTAGACTATAGACCAACACAGTGGCCACTCAATAACTCTATTGCAAACCACTACACCCAAAAGGAGAGAGAGAGAGAGAGAGCAAAAGGGAATGCCAGGCCACAGAGGCAGGGGGAGGCGGGAATGGGAGTGGGGGTGGTGGGAGGGATACTGGGATCATTGGTGGTGAATGGGCACTGGTGGAGGGATACGTACTCAATCATTGTATGACTGAAATGCCAACACGAAAGTTTGTAAGTATGTAAGTGTACCTCATGGAGATTCATTATTTAAAAAATAAATAAGTAAATAGCACTGTAGCACTGTCCTCCCATTGTTCATCGATTTGCTCAAGTGGGCCCAATAACATCTCCATTGTGAGATTTGTTGTTACTGTGTTTGGCATATCGAATACATCATGGGTATAAAAAAATAGATTGTTTTAGTCAAAAGAAATTCTGGGTCATAACTGATACTATACACTAATTTTCCCATGTGAGCAAGAACTGTTCTTTCACTTTCTTCTCTACTTTGGAGCAAGTGCAATATTTGAGAGTGTTGGGCACTCTTGTTTTGGGCGGGACACACCTAGTAGTGCTTGGGGACCACTCTTGGCAATACTTGGGGAATCATGCAGTGCCAGGGATCAAACTGGGATTCCCACATGCAATTTTTCACAAGCTTAGCTTTCTGAGCTCTTTCTCCAGCCCCACATTCTTCTTCTACACCAGTCTCTTTCAGAACAGGTGACACAGTATACTGCAAAGTGCTGGAAGCACCTAGGAGAGCAGGAACAGCTTCAGGCAGAATGAAAGGGTGTTTCTGCCCTGTTAGTTTAAAGACGGTAAATTTCCAAAGGGATGCCAAGGGATTTTTGTTAATTTTTCTGAAATGGGATAAGTGTGGAAATAAGTCTGGGAACGTCTGTAATCAAAACACGAAAGCGAAACTCTTAATCACAGGCCAGAGCAATAGTACAGCAGGAAGGGCGTTTACCTTGCTCTGCTGGGTTTGATCCCTGGCATCTCATATGGTCCCCTGAGCACCGCCAGGAGTATTTCCTGAGTTCAGAGCCAGGAGTAGCCCCTGAGCACCACTAGGCATGAGCCCAAAAGCCCAAAAGCCAAAACAAAACAAAACAAAAGCGCTTAATTACAATGAAGATAATGCAATTTTGCTGACTAAACTCTGGCTCACTGCACAGGTTTGGTATGCCACGATATTTACTATACCTTCTTTGCAATCAACAAAAATAGGTTAAAGAGGACGGGAAAGATAGGTAGCACAGGGGTGAAGGTACACACCTTGATGTGGCTGATGCAGTGCAACACCTGAGTATAACCTGGTGTACGCCCTGAGGGCCCCGGAGGTACTTCTGGTATGGGCCTGGAGGCTCTGCTCCATGTGGAGTGGCGAGATCATTGCCATCACTACAAGCCCTGAGCAGCAGCACTCCCTCCAGGGCTCTTGGGGCTGCACTGAGTATACTAAGGAACTTCAACAGTCAAATTCAAGGCATGCACCTTCATCCTCATGCTCTCCAGTCCTCTCTGGTGATTGCAAAGAAGGAGGTGTAACAAATACCATGTCAACCAAACAGAAAAAAAAAAAAATGAAAGCAGCAACATCATTGTCTGGAAGAGAATCTGTGCTCCCACCCTCAAAATAAAAGGTTAATGACAAAGTTTTGATATACTGGCAGTATTAACTGCACTCATAGCTTCACTGAGCACATTGATAAAATGAGGTTAATTGATAGATTAAGTTAATGAGAATGGAGAAACAACTCAGCTTCATGATGAAGGTGACTGTTCTTTATTAAAAAGAATTTTTGCCAATTATTTGCTGGCATCTTAGGGTATCATTAGCTGTACAGAAGAGCTACCATGTCAAGTGGTAATACAAATATGGAACATAAGAAAAGCTAAAGACAACTGTGCACAAAGTGCTGATTCCTATCTGTGGAGGTTTCCCTGACTCCGGATTTTTCAGTGTACAGAGACACTTTCTGTTGTTGTTGTTGTCATATCTATGAAAAGGGGAGCATTTTATCTAGTAGGTGGAGATACTTTCAAACATCCTGCAATGCTTAAGACAGCAAAGAATGATTTGATTTAAAACGTCACTAAGCCAAGTTTGAGAAACTCTGAAAGAGGGTGAAGAGAACAATTTATGTATCATGTATGTAACAACATTTTTGAAAGGGCTCAATATTTACCTTGAATTACTAATAGATCAAGTGAATTATTGTATTATATCAGAACTTACAATGCAAGTTGCCACTGGGGATCCATATAGAACGTCAAGGGCTCAATCCTATCACTTTTGGCAAAGTGGAAACGCTTAGGTAAGAAATGTTTCAAGTAAGGTTTGAAATGCTGGTTTGGTTCCCGGCACTGAAATGGTAGAAGAAAAAAAAGCTTTATTTTGTAATTCCTTAAATGTAAACTTCTCTTGAAACTGCTTTGAACCTCGTATGAAATATTCCCCATACTTTATCAGCATGTTCTCTAAGTCCCATACATACAAAAATAAAGTTGTTCTGAAAGTATTTCATAAAAATTCTTAAAATCTTTCAAACCTAGGTTTATACAACTTATTCATAAAAAACTTTAATGAAAACAGAATGCTTAATCGTTGGCTCAGATACTCAAAATTCTAATCCTGCAATCACAAGAAAAAATACGGAAACTTCACCCAAAATATATATCCTATAAAGCTAATAAAATAATTCAATAATTGAAAAATAAAGATACTCACAGAAAGATTCCTGGCAATGCTTTCATAATTAACTGAAGGGAAACAATGATAAGAATTAACAATTGATAGTATGCTATCATTATAAATAAAAATAACCCCCCAATATAGATTAGACTCAAGCTATATTTAAATACCATAGAAGATGTCAATATTTAATTTTGATTTACATATATTAAATATTTAGGATATTCCCATGACCATGAGCTTATGTCATATTGTGAAAAGACAAGTTATGAAACAACTATTGATTCCTCTGTTTATTCACACCTGCCAATTCAAAACATACAATGACTTAGCCATTAACCTGTTAGTACATCTGCCATCTGTTCATTCCTACGAATACCCATCCACCCATCTATCTATATCCAGCATGACTTTGCTGTCTGCTTTTAAAAATGAAACTGTGGGAGTTGAGCAATAGTACAGCAGATATGGCATTAGCCTTGCATGCAGCTGCCCTGGGTTCGATCCCTGGCATCCCCATACTAAGCCCTTACAGGAGTAATTTCGGAGTGCAAAGCCAGAAATAACCCCTAAATATCGTTGTGTGTGATTCCACCCAAAAATAGTGAAAGAATAAAAGTGTTGTATATACACATGGAAAGTATCTGACAAGGTATTTCAAGAGAAACAGTGTTTAATCTCTAAAGAAAGGAAATGGGCTGTGAATTTACAGATTTTGGTAGAAAGCTTGCACTGATAGAGCTACACTGACCAATTAGTAGGGCAAAGGGAAATTTGAAGAAAGAGAAATACAAAAGTATTAAAAATGGATTTGTATAGCAAATCTAGGTATAGTTACCTGGTGTACTTTGGGCTGTAAACCTGTCAAGTTTTCTAAAATGATATTTTTTTAATTGGGGTAACACCTAGAGTAGCAGTACTATTCCAATCAAAGCTAAGCCCAAGCATGAACCAATGGTTTTCCAGGGACCCCAGGGCCAGAAGTGGTAGTACTTGGGGGCCACTTGGGGGCCACATATGCCCAGTGATATTCAGGACTAAGTGTTCCCCGGGCAAGAGCCAGTGCCACATACATGCTAGGCATGTATTATACCATGTGGGTTCTCTCTCTGGCACCCTCTAAAATTCTTTTCATAAAATTCCTCAAACAAACTTGAGAAACTTATTCAGACAAAAGAATATTAACATGTTATTATCATTTTACTATATTAGATTATAAGATTATACATGTGTGTATCTATATGCATATAGCTATTGCTTCAATTTGAAAAAATTAGGAACCTAACTGAGATAAGGGTGTAGCTTACCCCATCTTAAATATCTTTGACGTGACCACTGCGTCCAGTTTTTATGAGAAGTTTTAGAACTATTTTAACAATTTATAATTTTATTATAATAAATTTATATTTTATTTACATTAATGTAATACATTATAACAAAATTTTAAAACCACAGATTTTTAAGTATAAATATTTATAATAAATTTACTATAATAAATTTTAAAAGTATAATAAATATTATTGTGCTACATTTTTAAAAATTCCAATTAAAAATTTGATGGAGAGACAGAGCAACAGTACAGTAGGTAGGCCATCTGCCTTGCACATAGCCAACCTGGGTTTGATCCCCCCACATCCCATATGGTCCCCCAATCTCTGCCAAGAGTGATCCCTGAACTCAGAGTCAGAAGTAACCTTGACTGTGGCTCAGAAGCAAAAAAAAAAAAAAAAGTTTGCTGGATGAGCCTATGTTTTGGATTACTGTATTAATACATTTGCAAACACAAAGTACACTGAAATAGTAGAGCCTAATGTACTTTTGATAACTGCTAGAAATTATTTTTCTCTTTCCATTTCAAAGTAAACAACAACAAAAAGATAAGCAAAACTTGTTTTAGATATCTGAAAACTACCAAGGAAAACGATCAAAAAAGAGGATTATATCATCTGTAAACAGCTTTATAATTAGGTTTGACTTGAACAAGAATATTTTTAAAAGATTGCCAATCTGAGTTCACATGTAGTCAAAAAAAAAAAAGAAATAACCTGCATTTTTTTTTCTCTCTTTAAAAAAGGCATACTTACTTTGGGGAGAAGGATGTTTTAGAAAAGGTGTTTTGGAGTCCAGGAATCATGGCTTAAACCATGTTGGCATGCCTCTCTTCAAAACAGTTAATTCCAAAATAGCTATAACTGGTTTTTCATTGTCATTGAAAGTTGAAAATCTATGGTTGAACTTTGCTCTAGTTTTTTTTTTTCCCCTTTAGGTATTTTTTTTCACCCTAGCACAAGTTATCTTGAAACTAATATATGTAAAATGCACACTACAACATAATATTATACTAAGCTCATCAAATAAAAAAACTTAGCCGTGAGTAACAACTTAGATAAGTGGTTAGGCTTGTCATCTCACATACAGTTCAAAAATCCCTCTGGCTATGGAAGAACTCCACTAGAGATTATAATCACAAAAAGGAAATTAACTTTAGTCATCTGGCTCTCATTCAGAAATAGGAAGATTTAGAGAAACGTACTCTCATAGTGAATAAAATATAATTACTCTCATCTTTGCACAGAGAGGTACTCACATGAATAATATTTATCTGGGACATCAGTAGGTCGCAAACGAGCTGCAGGTCCATAGACAACTTTAATATTTTTAACATCTCCCAGATATTTATTCAGATATACATATTTCTTACAACTGCCTTGTTCCATGCCTAGGAGGGGGAAAAAAAATCTCATTTTCCTCATGTCGCAACATTAATCAAAATTTGACTACGTCTTACCACAACTTCTTTCACTTCTAAAATTTAATTCAATATACTTAGGCTCAGATTGTATCTAAACGTAACATCTTATAGGTAAGACAGAGAATTTCAGCATTATTGCAACTTATTGCAACTTATTCAAAATATTTTTCTTTTCTTTCTTGCAAAAGAAGTTCAAGGTTTAATGTTATTTAAATTTTTTATTCAGATACTCTAATGTATTTATGTGAATGAGGAGGAATGTCTTATAACAGAATTAGATTAGATATGAAAGTCAAGATACTTTCCTTAAATCAACCAAAACATGAACTTAGAGTACAAAGTTCTCTCTTATTCAGGACTGGAGCTTCTTTAGGATAAAACTTCCTAGTACTATTTCTAGAAGGAGACTTTAGAAATTGTTTCTGAAGCAAACAACAATACAAACAAAAATAAATATTTTGAAGTCAGAGAAATAATGCTCAGGGTAAGGCTCCTGGCTTCTGCATGGTCTATCCAAGTTCAATTTCAGCATCCCATTTACTCGACTAAGCCCTCCCAGGAATAATTCCTGAGCATCACTGGATGTAGCCCTCAAACAAAAACAAAACAAAACAAACTATGTTATTCTATTGCTCTATGGCTGCATACAAACATACACTTTAAAAATTATAACAAGTAAATGTGAAAATATTACCAAAATTAGAATATACTGCCTCTAAAGCTTCTTCATACTAAAGAAAATGGAAAATTTTCATACTAAAGAAAATGAAAAAGGAACATACTAAAGAAAATGGAAAATGGAAAAGGAACATCAAAATTGTTCAAATAAAATGTAAGTATGAAGTTTACTTAAAATTCATGTTGGAAAAAAAAGTTTCAACTATCCAAGTTCCTGATGCAAATCTTTCCCAAATTTTAAAATTGATTATATTGTAGTTAAAAGGTTTTTAGGTTTCTCTGAGTTCTATGCTTTAATTGAACTATTTCATTTTCTCTTAATGACTTCATAAAAAAAAACTAAAAAATTAAGCCTGAACAGAGAGATAGTACAGTAGATAAGACACTTGCCTTGCATGCAGCAGACCCAGTTTGACCCACTGCACTGTATAGTTCCCAGAGCCCCACCAATGGTGAGTACAGAGCCAGAAGTAAGCCCTGAGCACAGCCAAGAGTGGCCCCACCCTTCACCCCCCAAAAAAGAAAAAAATAATAAGTTTGAGAGGAAAAAAAATACAACAATAATCAATTAAACTTTGAGGGCAACATTTAAAATAAAGGTAAAATGCAAATGCGAATTACCATGATCTGAAATAAGGATGAGGTTCAGACATTTATGCAAGTTCAGCTCTTTTAGACCATCCATCAGCATACCAACCATGTTGTCAACCCTTTGCAATGCTCTGATGACCTAAGGAAGAAACACAGTCCTAAGTAATGTATTCCATACTAAAGGCTATTTCTTTGCAACACTCTCTCTGTTCAAGAAGAACGCCAATGGATGCAACTGCCTGGATGAACTGATTCACACCAGGCTAAGACAAGTCAGAATACATAATGTAACTGCTGACGCTTAACAATTGGAGAGCCCAAGTTCCACATAGTCTCAGTTCTAGGTCCTGGGAATAACATTAGCTGACCACATTAACTCCTTCTCTGAGATTCAGAATGTTACTCTTTAAATCAGACCTGTTTTCATTCAAACTAGCAATGGTCCAGAGTCAGTGTTTGGCTAAGAAACTAATATACTCTGAAAGTTCATTTTCTAAGTCCATTTCTTTGAACAGTTTCTGGTCATTTAGATGTTTACTATGTAAATGTTTCCAAATTTTCAAACTATAAAAAATTAGTCAGGACAGCCACACACGCTAGGGGAAAAGACAGCTCAGATAGAGAAGGGAGCACCAAATAAAGGGTGTTTGGAGGTTCCTCTCAGGATGGGAAATGCATGATGAGAGTAGACTATAGACCGAACAAGATTACCACTCAATGTCTCTTTTGCAAACCACAGAACTCAAAATGAGAAAGATAACAAAAGGGAATGCCCTGCCACAGAGGTAGTGTGGGATGGGAGGATGGGGGGAGGGAGGGATACTGGGACTGGTGGTGGTGGAGAATGGGCACTGGTGGAGGGATGGGTATTCGATCATTGTATAACTGAAACCCAAGCACAAAAATTTGTAAGTCTACAACTGTACCTCATGATGTTTCACTAATAAAAATTTAAGAAAAAAAATTAGTCAGAAGATACTTAAAAAAAAGTCATTCAGCGGAAGGCAGTTAAGATAGGGAAGGGATGACGAAGATAATTGGAATAGTTGGAATAATAATAGCTACAAATAATCACTGTAGACAAGAACTGGATGATAAAAGTAGGTAAAGGTTATCATGGGAGGGTAACTGGGTACAATGGTGGTGGAAAATGTACACTGGTAAAGAGATGGGTGTTGGAACACTGTATGACTGAAACCCAATCATGAAAAACTTTGTGTATCTTATGGTAATTCAATTAAAAATACATTAATACATTGATTAACCAAAATATAAATAAATTCCAAGGAAGAAGGAAGGAAGGAAGGAAGGAAGGAAGGAAGGAAGGAAGAAAGAAAGAAAGAAAGAAAGAAAGAAAGAAAGAAAGAGGAAGGAAAGGACTTTTATGTATATATAAAAATTCTATGCAGTCACTGTCAATGTCACTGTCCTACTGTTATTCATCAATTTGCTCGAGCGGGCCCAGTAACATTGTGAGACTTGTTGTTACTGTGTTTAGCATATTGAATACGTCATGGGTAGCTTGCTAGGCTTTGCCATGCAGGCGAGATACTCTCAGTAGCTTGCCGGGCTCTCCGAGAGGGGCAGAGGAATTGAACTCTGGTCAACTGTATGCAAGGCAAACGCCCTACTCACTGTGCTATTGCTCCAGCCTGTTCTATGCAGTTAATTTTAAAAATTAGAAGGCTGAGGAATACAGTTAACTATTTCCTTATAAATATATGTATTTTATGTACTGATGTCATAAAGACTGGTGGGCAGGTAGTTTAGATGGAGTGCTTTTTGGCAATAATCTTTCCTTCTCTACTTGCAAAACAATCTGAGAAAAATGGAGTTTGATAAATTTTCTGTAATTTATCTTATAACTCTAACCCATTTATCTTATCGCTAGTATTATTTCACTGTAGTATGCAAGATTGAGTTTTTAAGTATTAAGATACTTAGTACTGATGAACCAGTAATATAACTTAGCAAGTTTATAAGATGGTGAATACCATTTGATAACCAGTGAGCTGAACCTTGAATGAAGATCAATCAAAAACAGAGAAACCAGAAGGAAATTAGTGAATTAGGAAAGGTAGAACTCACATTAAAGTTTATATGATCTGATAATCAAACAATTATAAAACAACGAACGCACACAAGCTGACCTAGGAATGGGTAACTGTCAATAACTTAAAGAGTAAAAATTATACTAGCATCTGGTCAATTGTTCAAATCCAGATAAACAGTTACTAGAAACTTTTCCTTCCATCACTTATGACATGACCATTTTTTCACCACATCATCTTCCTTACCCCATCTCTAATAAGGATCATTTATACATAGCTGAAGGACAAAATGAAGATAAAAGTATATGATGTGTTTAAATACAACTGAACTTCTAAACATGAACAGGGGGTTGGGAGCAACAGGGAACAGGGGTTGCTCCTGGGTGGGAGCAACCCAGTGGAACTGGGGGCTATTATTGGTGTGGTGCTTGGAGTGTCACTCCCAGCAGCCCTTGGGAGACCATATGGTGGCTAGGATTGAACCAGAACCTCCAACACGCAATGCATTCAGCACTTGAGTTATTGCCCTGGCCTGTGGAAATGATTTTAAAGAAAGACTATACACTGTCAGCCATAGATGAGGGTAAACTTTTTTTTTATTTACCCTTTTTTACTGATGACACTCATCTATTCTTTAAGATGGGCTTACATGGACTGATTCAGTATAAGAAAAGGCAGGCAAAGATGGTTTAAGCAGATATTTTATATTTAAGCAAGGAAAATGATGATGCTTGAATGTCTCATATTTATTCTGATGCTGAAGTAAGCATGAGGAACAGTCAGCATCCATGAAACAGGGCGCTCAGCAATACTGGAATCCAGTCCCCGAGTTTCCCATCTATCTGGGTAGGACCATCCAGACTTCGTTTTGTTTGTTTTTGTTCTGGGGCCATACCTGGTGGTGATCAGGGTTTACTCCAAGCTCATCACTCACTGATCACTCCTGACCAGCTTCAGGACCATTATGGGTGCTGGGAATGGAACCCAGATTGGCTGCATACACTGGCCCCATCATCCAGACTTTTAATGACTGGAATCCCCTGGAACATCAGACAAGGACCCTGAGGCAGGGATCCGTGGTGTCTTTTCTCCCTCTAATTGAGGGCAACAAAATTCACAGATACTTTCTTAGAGTTTCTTTACATATATTAGGTCACTGAAAAAAATCTAATTACAAGTAAAGAAGAACAATAAGGGGTTCCCTCTGCAGGTACTGTCAAGATCCAAGGAAAGAGGCTCAGAGCACTATTCTGTTTTGATACTTCCTATGCTAATATAAAAATGATAAGGCTGCACAAAAACTGAAAGTAGTACTGGAATTTTTATTTTATTGGTTTTTTTTGCATTTGAAATTTTAAATCACTAAAGCAGTTGTGACTTCTTAAGACTTATGGCTAACAGTCATAAGAAGTTGTCCTGAAAATGGTAGATCAAATTAGATGCTACATTAAAAGTTTATGAACTGCGTCCCTACTTCGAATTTCCTAATAATCATTCAAAAATACAATGATTAGTTCAAGTTCTCTATACTTTTTTGTTTGGGGTCACATCTGGAAGGGCTCAGAAGTTACTCCTGGCTTTGCACTCAGGAATCATTCTGGCAGTGCTCCGGGGACCATATGGGATTCAGGGGATCAAACCTGGAACTGCCACATACAAGGCACTTGCCTTACCCATTAAACTGCCATCAGCCCCAACATCTCTGTTTTGATAAAGTTTTATACCCCTTGGTGGACAAAATCTGCTATCAGCACAGTCTTGGAATATCAGAGATATATTTATTTGCTAAGTGGGGGAGAGTTCATACAAAGCTCTTGATATCTGACAGATTTCCCTCAATTTTCATAGAAAATTAAGACTTTACTTATTTCTAAATTTTCAGAACACTTTGTTTATAGGCCAATAGGATATATAAAGAATGGATAGATGCTTCAGAATAAAACTTGGAAATTAAATTTATCATTCATTTAATTTAGCATTGCTAGGAGGATAAATGACACCCAACTGTTATTTTGATTAAAGTGTGTTGGTTATTTTAATAAAACTGCTCAATAAACAATCTTTCACCAGAAATGATCAAATCTTAAAGAATCTAAACCTGCTTCAGAGGAAGGTTTGGTTAGATGTTAGCAGGCTAATGCAATAATTACTGATAAAAAAAAAAAAACATACTTACTTCACTGCTGACTGGTCCATACGTATGACCTGAAGAATCTGGTTCTTCTAAATACAGAGTGTAAAAGTGTGGTCTAAATCAAACAGTATCAAAATGTAATATTTTATGAACACATTTTAAAACAAAACGAAAAGAATAATTCAACAGTAGTGATTAAAACATCTACAACATGGGTAACACTTCTAAATTTTCTGAGAAATAATATAGTTTGGGAAATCTTCAAAATGTGGTTATAAAAGTTCACTCAAGAGTTCACTGGTATATAATTGCAAAGTTTTGTTGTATTCTATATTAAAATATTGTGCATAATTTCTATAAAACAATAGGATATTGATAAAATAAATTTGTCATCTACATACCTTTCCTCTTTGGGAAGCTTCAGCCATTTAAGAACTGTTAATATTCTTTCTTCAAACGGTACTGAACTAAAATTAATAAATAAAACAAATATGTGATAGCTGTTTGAATTTAAACTTTATTTTTCACACTGAAACTTTTATGAGAGTAAAAGTTCAATCTGCTCATTGTGTTTCAACAATATAAAAGCTCTAGTAGCAAACTCAAGTTTGTTTTCCCAACAAAGGGACAAAAGCTAAACTTCACTCAGGAAAAAAAAAAGAAAAATTGTGACTGGGTCAAAATGTGCTTTTCATACTCTGTGTAAGGATATTTTCATTCTACTTAAGCATAATAATGACTACCAGGTAATATGTGTCAGCATTCAGGTGGGCAGCTCATGAAGGACACTCATCAGTGGGTTTGCACACAGCAGAGAGAAAGGCATGAAGAACAGACATTTCCCCCTGCAACTATCCTCAGCAGAATTTGTGGTGATTTCCTTTGGAAACAGGATCACATTTACACAGTCCAATTCCAAGTACAGTGAGCTGTGTTCTCTCGTGAGACTCTGAGAAGTCGAAGAACATATGTAAGGCAAGGGACATCTCAATGACCATGGAATGAAAATAATGGCAAGTGATACCAGGACTGCCGTGATCATGTCAAACACAAAGATTAAACAACAGCATAAATTATCAGAGAAAACAGGTATGCAAAGCTGGGGTTTTGATTTTGTTTTTCAGTTTGTAGGCCATACCTGGAGGTGCTTGGCGGAAGGAGGGCGCATATTGCTGATGGACTTGAATTCAGGCCTCCCACATGGAAAGAACATGCGCCAGCCCTTTGGGCTTTCTCCCCAGCTCCAGGGAAGCATCTCTTACTTGTAGTTTATGATCTTTCCCATTAGTTCCCCCAGTGCATATTTATATTGATTTTGTGAAATTTCCTAAGTCTAAAGTAAAGGCTCGAGCGGGCCCAGTAACGTCTCCATTGGAGACTTTGTTGTTACTGTGTCTGGCATATCGAATACTCTCGGTAGCTTGCCAGGCTCTCCGAGAGGGGTGGAGGAATCGAACTCGGGTCGGCCATGTTGGCCGCGTGTAAGGCGAACACCCTACCCGCTGTGCTAAACTATGGAAAGTCTAAAGTAGTCTCATTAAAATTAATCTGAGTAAATCTCCCAGAAAAAAAAACTATTTTACTACATCATAGACTTTTTAAAAATCCTAAGTTGGGGCTGGAGCAATGTCACAGCAGGTAGGGCATTTGCCTTGCTTGCAGCAGACCCGTGTTCGATTCCAAGCATTCCATAAGGTCCTCCAAGCACTGCCAGGAGACATTCCTGAGTGCAGAGGCAGGAGTAACCCCTGTGCATTGCTGGGTGTAAACCAAAAAGCAAAAAAAAAAAAAAAATCCTAAGGAGACCAATAATTTTTCTCATATCAATTTTATATTTATTAAATATGGAAATGCAAATTCACAAATGCCATTGATAACTGCTTTTAAACAGTATTTCCAGGCACCAGAGATGCATTCCAAGCTGCACTGGCTTTAATACTTCTGTCTTTTCCAGCCCCCAGACAATTGGTCCACAGAAAGACCTCTATTCTTACATGACTTCATTTTTCACTCCTTCCCAAACGACAACCAACAATCTACAACCAGCACTTTCTAGAAAGCTTCTTAAAATAAATCTGTCTAATTTACTACCTATTTGTCATCCACCTAAACAAAACTTAAAAGTCCTTATTCTAACATTGCTTCTTTTTCACCTATCACATTTTTCAAATGACAGAGCTTAAACCCCAATTCAATAAAAGAAGTGAAATGAGGATTAGAAAATATATTTAAATATTTAAATATATTTAAAAAGTTGTATTATAACTACCTGTCTTAGGAAAATGTACATCTGCACATACCCATTATATATTTTATAGAAGTCTGGGAGAATCCCATCGATTTCCACATCTGATCCTGGCCAAAAAAAAGTCCCAGTCCTCAGGCCTTGATGCTTAGCAGTAAGCCAAATCTGACAAAGATAAGGAAGGGAAGTTATCTAGACATAAAGTCTCAGGAAAGTATGTGTTCATGCAACACCAACGCATTCTTCTACAATGGCAGAATGTTTTTAAGTTTAACAAGCTCCAAAAGTTAAACTACAAAATAATCATGTAATATAACTAAATAGCAACAGCAAGATACGAAAGAGATTAACCCCCAAAATGGCTGGCAATTCCTGCTATGTCAACGCCATATCCATACTAAATAGGTTCCCCTTAAAAGAAAAATAAATGCTTTCAATGTATTGACATTTTATGGATATGACTAAAATTTATTAAGTACTTATTACGGATTATAATTATAAATAGTATTCCTATAAGCATCCTAAATTTATATTTTATTATATTATAAAATTTTATTTTAATTTATAAAATTTTAAGAAAAGAAAGGAAACAAAAAATGAAAAAGTATTTTGTATCTGGTATTTTGTTCTAACAGTTGCAGCTAAAATAACAAAAAACTTACTGGTTCTCCTTTGTACCACTCAGGATTAAATTTCTCTTTGCTTTTAAGTGCAAAGGAAGCATTCATTTGGGGATCATACATTTTATTGTCAATTATGCCATGGGATTCTGGATAAAGTCCCTAAAATAGAAAATAAGAGTTTATGCAAGTAAAGTCCCTAAAACATAAAATGAAGAGTTTAAGCAAGTTTTTTACTATTAAATAAGGCCACAGAACAAAACTGTGACACAGGAACTGATAACTGGAAACTAGGAAATGACAAGAGAGTGGACATAATCAAAACTTAACCAGTCAGTCAAGATTTTATGAAGCATTTGCATTTTCAGACTATGTAATCAGAAAAAACAATTAGTAAATGCTATGGATGAAGTCTGGTAAAAATAAACAGCCTCCCAGATTTTAAATGAAAAGCATTGCTAAGTGAAACTTTCCTGTGGAACAAATTCCTTTTGGGTTGTGTCCAAGAACAACATGCATCCACACAGGCTAAAGTATTAATTTTCTAGCTTCAATCCTTAGATCTAATGAAAAATTTTTAATGGATTTAAATAAAATCTGGAAGCTTGAAAGAAAAGCTGTAATTCCATCTACAAGTATGGAAACTGACTAGGTCAAATTTCTACATCAAGACAAAGGTGGGCTGAGAATATGTTGAATGTGGACAGTAATAGGCACAAAGGAAATAAGCTCTACGATTTCTAAGGGAAAAATAGGACATAAGAATCAGAGCATCCTGACACTGAACATCACCTTTTCACAAGTGGGAAATTTAAGAAAGAAGGGAGAGAGACCTTCTCAAGGTCAAAGAGAAAGAGTGGTAGAACAATGACCAAAAACTATTTTTCTTCCTTAAATATACAATGGAAAAGAACTTATTTTTCTTATCTGATATCTATCCCCCTTAAAAATGTTACATTCCCATATACAAACATTTAAGACTTGACTGAGCCTCTTACTGTGACAATACTGTAGTGATTGGGAAAAGTTTTTGTTGGATAGACGGGTCTCATGTTTTTAGTGTATGTTCCACAGCTTTCTACAAAAGAAAAAAAAATGTTATTAAATGCAACTAAAAATCCATTAAATTCATTTAACTTTAGTACTACAGAAGTCTAAAGAGTAAAAAAAAAATCTAAAAATTAACACACAAGAGATTTTTATTTTAACTAGTTTGGTTTTGTGCTACACCTAGATGTGCTCAGAGCTTAGTCTTGGCAGGGTTCGGAGGACGATATGGAGGACCAGTGAGCAAACAACAGTGCACGTAAGGCATATATGTACTATATATGTGTGTGTGTATACTATATATACTATATATATGCTATATATACTGCTATATATTATATATATGGGCTGGAGCAATAGCACAGTCGGTAGAGCATTTGCCTTGCATGCAGTCAACCGGGGTTCAATTCCTCTGCCCTTCTAGGAGAGCCCGGCAAGCTACCGAAAGTATCTCGCCCACATGGCAAAGCCTGGCAAGCTACCCGTGACATATTCGATATGCCATAAAAACAGTAACAAGTCTCACAATTTGTTGTGAAACACTATGTTGCCTGCTTGAGCAAACTGATGAACAATGGGAGCACAGGACAGGACAGGGCAGGGCAGGACAGGAGATATATATATATATATATATATATATATATATATATATTATCTCATCAGCCCAAAGAGAGATTTATAACCACATAAAAGTTCAAAGTGAATTTTAAAACAGTACTATAAATAGAAATTGACAGTTAAAAGCTTAATTATGGATATAGGGCTAAATATACATCAAATTTCAAAGTCTCCATTTAAAAAAGAAATTAAAAGAAATATATTGATTTTATTTTATATTGATTAAATTTGAAGGGATAATATTTTGGTCATCTGAGGTCAAATAAAATATATTTTTAAAAATATTATGAAGTTTTTCTCTTAGCAAAACATATTAAGAAGATAACAAAACCAAGGAAACAATTAGTTAATACTCAGTAATAACATTAAGTTCCAGACGGATCAGTTGTATTGCTGATGCATCTTAGATAAGATTACTTGGTGATCACAGAAGGAAATTATAAGTGATAATTCATAAACAAACAAACAAAACCATTAGCAGCTAAATATTCAGTATTAATGCAAGAGTAAAGAAATACCACAAACCCAAACTAGCTAACTTCATACAAACTCACTGCTGCTCTAGAAAGTTGAAAGACTGCAAGCAACAGAATTCTAGCACAGTAGTTAGACTGTTCCAGGTTTAACCCTAGTCAAGTACCTCTTTTTTGCTTAATACAGAAGGCGAGCAAGATAATTGTTGCAACATTTCAATACATCATTGCCTGAAAAAGTTCCTTTGACAGGATGTGTCTATGTAGCTCGTTGCCTTCTAACAGTTCAAAACAACCAGCAACATTTCCCTAAACATCTAAATCTAATTGATAATCATTCTATTTTAAACTTCACATGTAGATGCCCACACAGTAACTTCATTCTGGATGACTTCTCAGGAAATCAGGTCTGGTATAATTGAGACAAAATTTTTCTTCAGCAAAGGGATGGGTTAAAGCTTCACAGACCAAAAATCTGGCTAATGAAAACAGAAGTTTCCTTGTGCATGCAGGTTTTTTCTAAAGACTTTTTAAATGAAATGACTGTTTATAAAACTAGTTTACTCCAGACAGAAGTTAGAGTCATTTTAAGAAGCACTCCTAATACAGTTTTTGTTTCTCACAAAAGTAGTATCATTACTATGCATTCACTATTAGTAACTTTAACATTCATTACAAAATCCCATATTCAAGTTCTGGTAAAATATTTTTATAATTCTGAAAGGACACTAAAGTGCTGTATTTACTTACTTCTATTTATGTCATACTCAAGTTAAATACATATCACTAACAAAGTTCTATAGTTTTTATGTATATCCCCCTTTTTTTCTTTTTTTACTCAATAATGTTGATACAGGGCCAGAGTACAATGGAAATGGTATTTCCTTGCACATGGCTGACCCAGGTTCAAACCCCAGCATCCCATAGGGTCCCCAAGCCCTGTCAAGAATGACCCCTGAGTACAGAGCCAGGAGCACTACCAGGTATGATCCCAAAAATAATAATGATACGAGTGATATCCACATACTGGGGGTAGGGAGGGGGTAGTTAATATGATTCAGATCTTGTAAATTTTGGCCAGAGAGATAGAACATGGGTTAACTTGCCTTGCATGCAGTCAACCCTGACTTTTATCCTGGGCGCTCCATATGGTATTACAAGCATTACCATAAGTGATCCCTGAGCACAGAGCCAGGAGTAAGCCCAAGCAATGCCAGGTACGGTCCAAAATTTTTTAAATGAAATGTAAATGATTTAACCACAAAAAGAATGAAAATTTTTAATCAAATATATTTCTATAAATAATAAAACAGTATTTAACTTATACATGACATTAGCTAAGGGATAAAAATCCTAATTACTTTACCTTAGATGAATCCAAAGGTATGATTCACTACAATTAAGATATTAAAGACTAATCCCTTATCAGGTTCAACTATTTTATGATTTAAAAAAATTAGTGAAACAAGTCAAGTTCTGTCAGTATTTTTCCAAAAACAATCTGACTCCCTAGTCTATGTCACTGCAAGTATGATACTCAACAGTAAATTCTGAAGTTACTCACTTAATTTGCTAATAACAGGAAGAAGTCCACCCCAAGTGTGTAAATATTCTGCCCTGAAGCCATCCAAAGAAAATAAGAGGGTAGGAGGATTTTCATACCTGGGTAATGAGAAAGAAAAAGAAAAGGAATGTTTAAGGAGCAAAAGATGACACATCCTAATGAAAGTTTTCTTGATACTGGCATGGATCCTGCGAAGATACTCCTCTGAGACAGTATGTGATCTAAAGTAAGCTAACAAGCTCAGCAAGTCCCCTCATAAAGAATACTCCACAAGCATTTATATTCATAACTTCCTTTCACATGTATACACACACACACACACACACACACATAAAATCAATAAGTATTAATTAGCACTCATACCATTTTTGGTTACCAGACAGAAAACACCATAGTTCCTGCTATTCTAAACGTCAAAATAAATGCTACTAAAAGGAGGAATATTTTCTGCAGATAGCAGGATCCTGAAAGCAATCCTCCATAAATACTGAGGAACAGCTGTAGCTGTATATTGAAGAGGTGAAGTCTATTCCTGAAAATGGGTAATTCAAATTATAAGAGCCTCTAGAACACAGATAAACATACCAGACTCTTCCTTAAACTTTCTGCTCTTTAAATTCCAAGCAAAGAAAATTTAGTTTTCTTAAACTAAAACTTTAGTTTTAGTGTCATGCAGTGTTTGGGGGCTAGGTCACAAAGTGGGTCACCAGCTCAGTATATCCCAGTGATACTCAACAAACCATACTATACAGATACCATACATGCTCAGCCCAATGATATGATGCTGATCAGTCCAGTCATCCTGGGGCAGCTAAGACCCGATCCCGTGGTGCTCAATGGCCTCTGGAGACACACCCCATAATACTTAGGGGTAGCATGCAATGCTAAAGATTTAAACTTGGGGCTTTAGCATGAAAGGTATGAGCCACTGAGTTCTGAGTCATCTCCCAATACACAAACTTTTTCTAGATGACCTAATTAACATAGGGGGTAAAAAGAACGACTAAAATTTATAAAAATAGCATTCTTTTATTTACTTATTACCAAAACTTATATAGAAACCCCCAACTAAAAACCATAAAACACAAAGTATAAAGCCAGTTGCTACTTGCTCAACTGTCAAAACTCAAAATTAGGGGCTGGAGTGATAGCACAGCGGGTAGGGCGTTTGCCTTGCACATAGCTGACCCGGGTTCAATTCCCAGCATCCCTTATGGTCCCCTAAGCACCACCAGGAGTCAATTCCTGAGTGCAAAGCCAAGAGTAACCCCTGAGTATCACCGGTGTGACACAAAAAGCAAAAAAAACCCTCAAAATTAATTTAAATTTCCTTTAAGTAAGTCCCAAGTTCTTCTGTTTAATGCTAATACAAATACAGACTCTAAATATTCATGACTTCCCTTTTTCCTACTGATTTCCAGTGTGGCTTCATGCCATAATCATTTTTATACTACAAGTGCCAAATGCAAAGCATGACTGCAAATAACATTTGATTAATTATGAAAAATTATTTGTACATTTTAATTTTGGATAAAAAATAGCACTTCTAAAGGAGAAGGTATTAATCTCTCAGAGTATAATCTTACCCTTCTGGACACTGTGTCTCATTAATGATCTCACATTTTTCTTCTACCCAACTTTTCTCACCTAAAATATTTTCAAGAAATAAAACAAGTTGAACAAATTTCATAACCAACAAAAATTTGGCATCTTATGAGGCACAGCATGAAATTTGAGATTTCCAAAACAAAAACAAAACTTGATATAGAAATGAAATTTAGAAATCAAATACAATGTAAGGCATGATTCTAGAGAAATACACAAATAAAATATTCTGCTTCAATATAACAGTAGATATCAGCAAGGAAAAAAACTGAATGTGCAATTGCAAGATGAAAACATACTAACGTATTTGTGAAAAGTTGGAGGCATCTTTTGCATTTTGGGTGTTGATATTTTTTTAATCAAAATTTAGAACCCTGTTTCTATCCAAGGTTATATAAATCTTCTGCTAATAAATCTCACATGTCTTAGTTCCTTTCACGTCGAGTCAAATTTTGTGAAAGAATTTCAAGAAACCCAAACACTCAGATAAAGCATTATAATAAAGTAACAGTCGATGATTTCTCATGCCTATCCTCTCAAAACAGGATACACACTGACCTTATTTACTACAGAAGAAACTGGTGATATTCCCACCCACAAATGCAACACTAAATATTCAGCTAATCTCAAATGATCAAAATACTTGGGCATGAGAGGACAGTGGATAACAAACAAAGCTTGGCCATGTGTAGGTAATATTAACTATTCTACTGGGTATCAAGTACCAGATTTATGACATTCTCTCTTCCAGAATGTATTTGAAATGTTCTTCACTAAATAATTTTTCAACTGATACAAATGGTCTGGAGCGATAGCACAGTGGGTAGGACATTTGCCTAGCATGAGGCTGACCCAGGTTCAATTTCTCTGCCCCACCCGGAGAGTGCGGCAAGCAACCAAGAGTATTTCACCCGCATGGCAAAGCCTGGCAAGCTACCCGTGACGAATTCGATATGCCAAAAGACAGTAACAAGTGTCACAATAGAGACATTACTGGGCCCGCTGGAGCAAATCGATGAACAACGAGAGGACAGTGACAAATGATCAATAAACCTGAGTCCTAATGTTAACAAACAATAAACCACCTTTGAAAAACCCACCTAAACCCAAGGAGTCTGTGGGTCTGCTGTAGAAAAAGCAGAGAGAGAGAGAGAGAGAGAGAGAGAGAGAGAGAGAGAGAGAGCATACAGAAAACAAACCTTGACAGACAGCGCTGTAGTTGATACAGCAGTCACCCTTCTCCTTGCAGTCATCTGAACAGGAGCAGAGGCTTTTTGACAACCTTTTCTCACCACACCGGAATTTGCTGCATGTCCATATACTCTCTAGAAACAACCATCAACAAAGACACGTTTTTAAGGTCCAAGTCCCACATCCTGCACGGCAGAGCCTGGCAAGCCCCCTGTGGTATATTCAATATGCCAAAAACAGTAACAATAAAGGGTCTCATTTCCCGACCCTGAAAGAGCTTCCAATACAGCAGTTTCATTGGGAAAGACGAGTAGTGAGAGGCTGCTAAAATCTCCGGGCTGGGATGAACGGAGACGTTACTGGCACCCGCTCAAGTAAATTGATGAACAACAGGATGGCAGTGATACTACAGTGAAGTCCCACATCTGCAGCAGGAATACAGGCTTGCATTCTGGAGCAAGATCCAAGGAGACAATGAACTATTTCAGAATTCTTTGTCACTCCAAGGATCTGCTGTGCCTTGGTTGATCTGAACTAACAGAACACATTGCAGGCACCGATTGTTACACCCTCAGAGTTGCATCATTTTGAAATGTGGGCAAACATAAATATTATTATACAACTTACAGGGAGCTCCTGGAAGTCTTTCATCACACATTTTCCGGGTTATCAAAAGTTCAACCTTAATCTGACTCACTTTTCATTGGAGTGTTATTTCATGTCATACACAGGAAAGTCCAAGTCAAATTGATTAATTTGAGTATTTTGATGGTTTCATTTCATTCATTATTTTTATTTGGCTTTGGGGTCATATTCAGTGGCACCTCAGGGGTCACTTCTGGTCATGTAGCCCTAGGGACCAAACCTGGGTCTCTCATATGCAAAATGTGCACTCTAGCTGTTATTTTTTTTTAATATCTCCTCCGCCCTGATGGGCTTTATTTCAGTTTAGGTGAGCATCTAAGCACTTTCGCATTAATAAGTCCATAATAGAAATTTTAAATATTTTCATATTTCAACTGTCTTTTTAGAGTTAAAGACAAATTAGACTATACAGGTTATCAACACACACTAAAAATACACACATTTGTTTTCTAAGATAACTGTTGGAAAAAAAAAGGTTGAAGTTCAAATGTGTATGTGAAATTTTTCAAAATCTTGTATCGGTTTGGTAAGTCCCATTTAAAAAAGATAGAGAGCTTAAAGTTCACCTCTTCCCCCGAACACTTTTTACCTGGTTCTATGCATGTCTCCTGGTAATCTAGACAGCAATTCCCAAGGGTAACACAGGCAACGTCACAGCGACAGTTCCCAAATGTTCTCTCAAAGCAGCGGCCTTTGCAGCTTTTAACTGAAAATACCGAATATTGAGTTATATTCTTCTAAAAATCACATAAGAAAGTATAAGGGAAAGAAGCAAAGGTCAAATAACACTCTTAAATCAGACATAAAGGAGATTCAAACAGTTTAGAAAGCAGAGATGAATAAAAAAGTCACCCAAGAATCTTCTCACAAATCTAAAATATAACATAAACACATGGAAACTTTATATAGACAAACTTTATATAGACAAAGTTTGTAATCATTTAGAAAAAGATTTTTCTTTCATTGCAAATGCTGCTGTGTCTGAGTCTTTATTTTTCTGTATCAAACTGATTTAAGCACAAACTATCACTTTGTACCTAAGACTACTTGAATGAAAGCCTTTAACTCCTAATTGTGTTTAAATATTGAATGAATTTGAATAGATTGCTGACTGCATAAAATTACTAAGTAATAAATTTTATTTCAGCAATACATATTAGCTTAATAATCACCAAAACATTAAATTACTAATTATTACAATTACAGAGTAGTTAATAGGAAAACAAATTGTTCATTTTTCAAACTAAACTTCTTAGTAAAATTAGTAATGATTTCAAAAGAAAAAAAATGAGAAAGGAAAAATAATGACTGTTACAATGTACCGTGACTCAAAGACTTATTATAGTAAAACTTACATGTTGAATTGAGGTCTGTACTTTGTGTTAATTAAAAAAAAATACGTAGATGCTTAAGATTTTCACTATTGTTGTGAAAATACAAATGTCTGTAAATTTAAAAGCCTTATGAGCACATTGTAAGTTTCTGGTTGCCAAGGGATGCTGTTTGCTTAGTAACGCCCAGGCTGCTTCTGCAACCAATCCCCTGAGGAGAAACTGTGTCCTGGGTATCCCCAGAGAAAGAATGAGGGTTTTAGTCGAAGAATACTTCAGCTCCCCTGCTTGTTGGTTTCTTTGTCCTTAATTTATATTTTATTGTTTGGGGGATTTACTTGTTATATTGGTTTCACGGGCTTTTGCATTATGGCCCTGCTCTCTAGGGTATTAATTTTTTATGGCAAAGATTTTGCAATAAAATATTTTTTCTTGAAAGAGCTTCAAGGAAAAGGCTGGTCCGTTCAACATCAATTTTTCAGTAACCAAAGGGATTAGGACCTATAGTTTATCTTAATTATTTTATAGGCAGCTAAAATAAAGCACACACACACACACACACACACATACACACACACACCAAATTATTACCTTCTTTGGCACAGCTTGGTTTTAATCCAAATATACAACCAAGAATTGTTGTTAATACACAGACTGACAATACCTGTAAAGAGAAAAGAAAATTATATAAATTCTAAAACCCTTTACTTGTTCCTGTTTTATTTCTTCAAAAGTTTCTAAACTTATGAATGTTACCCTATTTCCTGATCTGTGTTTTGAGGACACATATTATCTACTTTGTGAAAAAAAATAGTAAAACGGCATACTTATAACTTTAAGCATTTCTATGAATGTATACTTTAGCAAATGACTATTAAATTTTGACAAACAAATCTATGCCCTACGAAGTTTATGTTGCCAGAAAATATTCAATTGGTATAAATGTAATCTAGTCAAAAAATTAGATAAAAGTTATAAAGGAAAAATATTTGGGGCTAGAGCAATAGCACAGCAGGTAGCGTATTTACCTTGCACTCGGCCAACCTGGGTTTGATTCCCAGCATCCCATATGGTCCCCTGAGCACCGCCAGGGGTAATTCCTGAATGCAGAGCCAGGAGTAACCCCTGTGCATTGCCGGGTGTGACCACCCCCCCCAAAAAAAGGAAAAATATTTTAGAGACTTAATTTTCAATGTATTCATCCAAAAGAGACAATAAAGTACAATTAACAATGTCTCTTGTAACGGTTCAATTATAAAAACCTAAACCCTATCTTTATGAACACTGTGGTGTGGCATTTAGAGATAAGCATTGGAGAGGAATAAGTGACTACATCAGTCCCAACTGTTACCACAGAAAGTACTATAAATTGAGAAGGTCACTTTAATTTTCTGGGTATTACATTCTCTAACAAAATTGGTAATTTAAATGAAGTCAACAGCTGGAACTGAATGAATCTCCAATATCTAACTCTACCATTTCACCATTTTCTAATTATTCATCAACTCTTATCACCCTGGAATTTTAAAATTAATGACATACTGTATAATTCCTACAAATAGTAGCCTTTATTTGCCTTTATTTGAAAAATTAAAGAAAGTAACACGAGCAATTCACAAAACAATCCTGAATTCTTTTGGGGTGAAGTAAGAATTCCTCTTATTGTCGCTGTAATGCCATTTTGCAGGGCAACTCAAAAAATGCAGTGAGTACCAAATATGTGTAAAGGCTATCAAGTGTTTAAGAAAGAAAGACAAGTAGGGAGCTTCTGGGGATGGAGCAGGAAGAGAAGGCAAAACAAAAGCATAAATGGCTTATATATGTAAACTATGAAGCAGCATCAAAGTTCCACAGTTGTTGGGGCTGGAGCAATAGCACAGCAGGTAGGGCATTTGCCTTGCAACCCAGGTTCGATTCCCAGCATCCCAAATGGGAATCAGAAAACAAGACTCAGAATGCAGAACCAGGAGTAACCCCTGAGCATTTCTGGGTGTGAGCCAAAAAGCAAAACAAAACAAAACAAAAATACCAAAGTTCCACAGTTGTTTAAAGGAGAAAGGTGGGGGCTGCTAAGGAAGAGTGTCTTTGAGAAAGCCTTTGGGTAGGCTTTGAAAGGGGTGATATAATGGCTTAATATTGCCAGTCAGCTGAGGGAAGGTAGAAGACAAAACTTATAGAACACAGACCATCATAAGAAAGGCTCAGAAGAAAGACATTGAGAGGCAGAGAATGAATAATAAGGGGCTGCTGTGAAGCAGAGCAGGCAAAGGGCTGTGTGTATACAAGGCGCAGGGATGGGAAGGTGAAGAGGCATGTTCCAAGCTATGCTGAGGAATTAGTAGAGACAGGAAGAATGAGTAAAAGGACCGTGCTGGGTTGTAGCTGTAATGAACTCATTCCTTCAAATAAAAATCAAGCAGTGACCAAATGCTAATCTCTAGGCTCTGTATTAGATAATCAGTAATAAAACAGATATGACCTCTGATCTCAAGTTACTAGTACTAAGACTCAGAAAAAAACGGGAAGTGAGTAGTAAAGTGAGGCAGCAGGTCTAGCTTATATAAGAAAAAAGGGGGTAAAGGTAGGAGAGAAAAAAATACAGGGAATTCTAAAATACAACAGGGCTTCTTTCAGGTTTTTATTTAGGAAATCAAAATTTAAGCATGTTCAAATAGGGAGTCATGAGAGGAAGAGTTTGAACAATACATAAATGATAGCAAGGAGAAAGGGTCAGGGGAGTATGGCCATTCTCTTAAACCTCTATAGACCGGAAATGTGGCTCCATGGAAAATAGTTTATCCCGCAAACAAGAGATCTGGAACTGATTCTAGGAAAAGCTGTCCACCCCCGCACCCAAAAACAGCAACAGCAAAGATCTTCCTAACCAATTGAGGGCATTTTAAACCACATAATGTATGGGAGAGGGAATTTAAAGGTACTGATTAAAGACATTAAAAGTTTTACACTCTGGTGGGGCTCAAGAGATAATACAGCAGCTAATGTGCTTGCCTTGCACTTGGTTGACCTGGGTTTAATCCCACAAGAACCACCAGGAATTCCTGAGCAGAGTCAGGGTTAACCCCTGAGCATCACTAGATGTAACTCAAAAACATACAAACAAACATAAACAAAAAGAAATGCAATTTGGGGCCAAAGAGATAGCAAAATGGGTCGAGCTCTTGCCTTACATTCAGCCAACCCAAGTTCAATCCCCAGAACACGATCTGCTCTGAGCAATCCCTGAGCACAGAGCCAAGAGGAAGACCTTAATACTACCTTAGGACCTTAGTGTAGCACAAAACCAAAAAGTCATATGAGCTTAGTATACATTAGTATACAAATAATCAACATATCTGCAGGCTCTCTGTGCTTTAATACACAACTTATCATGACCACTGAATGACCTGAGAGAGGTGACATTGGTCACTGACCACAATACCCATGTTATTTACACAGTGATTTGAGAACTGAAAACTAGCATCAAAGATTGTATTTAATGAAAATATTCAGCTAATAAACCCTGGCAACTGAAATTTGGACCATGCAGCTAGGGAACTAGCCATGCCAGTACTTAGTGAACTGGACTAAAGACGGGCAAAAGACAGTACAAAGTGTAAAGCACTTACTTGCCTTGTAAGCAGCCAATCCCAGCTCACTCACCAATAGCACAAATGGTCCCCTGAGTACTTCCAGGAAGGACTGACTCCTGATCACAGAGCAAGGAGTAACCCTTGAGCACTAACCAGGCATAAGCTCTAAAAATACCCCTATTGAAACATCAGTGGTTTAACTGAAAGTTTGTGTTATCAGAGCCAAGGAGAGATGGGGCAGCCTGTATTGCCATTAAGTAGCAAACAATTTTTTACTTCAAAATCAACTGTCAAAATGAATAAAGATAAAGACTGTCACTGTCCTGTCACTGTCCTCCCGTTGTTCATCGATTTGCTCGAGCGGGCCCAGTAACGTCTCCATTGTGACAATTGTTACTGTGTTTGGCATATTGAATACATCACGGGTAGCTTGCCAGGCTTCGCCATGCAGGAGAGATATTCTCTGTAGCTTGCCAGGCTCTCCGAGAGGGGTGGAGGAATCGAAATCAACTGTCACTGTCACTGTCCTCCTGTTGTTCATCAATTTGCTTGAACGGGCCTAGTAACATCTCCATTCTGAGACTTGTTACTGTGTTTGGCATATCGAATCTGTCACGGGAAGCTTGCCAGGCTTTGCCGTGCAGGTGGATATACTCTCGGTAGCTTTCCGGGCTCTCCGAGAGGGGCAGAGGAGTTGAACCTGGGTCGCCTGGGTCAACCACATGCAAGGCAAACGCCCAGCCTGGCAAGCTACCTATGACGTATTTTGCCAAACACAGTAACAACAAGTCTCACCATGGAGATATTACTGGGCCCGCTTGAGCAAATCAAAATCAACATTTAAAAAAAAAAAAACAGAAACAACCTACGTTCATTTTTAACACTGGTTTAACCCATCATATTAAAGCTGCATGCTTAAATACTCTTCGCGGGCTCAGATCCAAAGACAGATGTCTCAGAAGAAGGTGGAGGAGGAAGAGAGATGACAAAAAAGCCAAGACATAGGCACAGGAAATGAGTTAACAGCTGCAGATGAAGTACCTGGAGGAAAAGTTGTCACAACATGGCTCTGAATCAAAGGGACTAGGACACCCCATGTGAAGAACAGTAAATCAGTGGGAACACAGAGACTGAATTCAGAAAGGCTGAGTGAAAAGATCCTCCAGTACTGGAAGTGCAACTTAGCCTGAGTTTGTGAACTGTAATGTAAGCAAGTGGCCTAGAATGCCTGGAGAGAGCGTAGCTAAGCAGTTACAAGATGACAGCACAGGAATCCGGGAAGGGAGAGCAAACGGTACAGAAGGGGGCAAGATACTGCAGCAAAGATGGAACAGTCAGTAGATAGTAGCCATGTGTTCTCAAATAGGGAACTGGGATAAGGCAGGAGGGACAGTCAGAGTGGGAATAATGAATGGTCTGAGTGAGAAGAAGGTTGAAAATTGGCAGAAGGTACCAACTAGAAGTTAGAAGACCACTAACTTCAAATACAACTTGGGATATCAGAGTTAGAGTTTACTATTTGAAAAATGAAAGCCAGTAAGAGTTTTATTCATAATCCGAAATTTATTGATTTAGATTATCTATGCATCTTCCCTCAATGCTGTAAGAAACAGTCATTAATATATTATCAATTACTTCACTATTCTTACTAATTATAAAACAAAACTTATGAGAGGCTAATTATGACACAAAACTTAATAATCATAAAAAATAATTTATACAATTTAATTATACGAATTTAATTCTATTATATAATTACATAAATTTAATTTTTTAATGTATTCATTATAAAAAAAATCTTGTTAGAGTTCCACAAAACGGATCTCACTGTGAGAAAAATGATGGAAGGCTTGGTGCTGAGCAAGCATTTAAATGGCAATAATAGGTTTGAAACACACAATATGTGCCAGATTTTTACCAACTTATTTTTTGGAGAAGAAGTTTTATGCATTCCTTTAGCTGAGATATTAGAATGTTGAATTTGGGGTTCTAGAGATACATTTCCACCTGATGTGTCAGCAGGTTAAGTGTATGTTTAACATATGCATTTAATACAGCTAAGTATAGGACTATAATATATACTTGAAAACATGCATGTTCAAATATGATCATGCTTAGCACATACTTAATTCTTATTTTGGGAAAATATATATTTTTGCATAAAAGAGCTTTCCAGATACCTATGTTTTCATCTCCACAGAACTTCTTACCATTTTAAATACAGTACTTTGCATAATGCATAATGAATGTATTGTCAACATTTTTGCCTTCTGAAACATGGAACTAATGATTATCTTTTTAAGCATGGGGGTTTTGTACTTTATATGTGGTGGACTTTGGACAAACTGGCAGGCTACCAAATGTAACCCGCCCACACGGCAGAATCTGGCAAACTCCCCGTGGTGTACCCAATATGCCAAATACCAGTAACAATAATGGGTCTCATTCTCCTAAGCCTGAAAGAGCCTTGAATATGGCACTTTTTAAAAATCTCAGGGCTAGGACGAAGCAGACGTTACTGGGGCCTGGTCGAGGCAATTGACAAACAACAGGATGGTCATGATCGTGAATAGGCTCATTAATTATTTTAAATAATCTTTTCACTGCTCGAAGAGGTTAAGAATTAACATCTGTTTTCTAAATTGATTTCAGGCCAAATTTTTATTTAGTTCCATACATACCATGGAACTGACAAAAGCAGGGCAACAGAAAAAATAATTTCTGATCTAATGTCACATCGACAGAAGGTAAAATTTAGTACTCAGCACTTTGTTCAAATCATTTTAATGGAATATTTCACATCAATAGTTTTTTGTTTTGTTTTGTTTTGTTTTGGGGCCACACCTGGCAATGCTCAGGGATTCCCCTGGCTCGAGGCACAGGGATCAGTCCTGGTAGGACTCAGGGAACTATACAAGGTTCAGGGACCAAACCTGCACCAGCCACGTGCAAGGCAAGCACTCTATGTTCTGTGCCACTCTGGCCCCCTCATCAATAAATTTTAGAGCAATGAAATTCTCAATTTTGTCCTTCAAAGAAGCTTAATACAGCAATGTCAAATCAGTCCACAAGTACTTTTTATATTTTGTTGTTTTGTAACTATGGGAAAAAAATGTTTATATTAGAAAGCATGGAACTAAGAGACATATGAGGAAATGTGGAGTTGTGGGCATGTGTTTGTTCATGTATTAGAAAAACACGTATCTAGACTGTTTGATTAAGATCCTCAAGTCATTAAGTCTTTCTTGTGCATTTGGTACACGGTCAACACCGTCCTCCCATTGTTCATCGATTTGCTCGAGCGGGCCCAGTAATGTCTCCATTTTTAGACTTGTTACTGTGTTTGGCATATTGAATATATGTGGGCGAGATACTCTTGGTAGCTTGCCGAGCTCTCTGGGAGGGGTGGAGGAATCGAACCTGGCTCGGCAGGGCCAGCTGCGTGCAAGGCAAATGCCCTACCGCTGTGTTATCACTTCAGCCCATGCGTTCGGTAAGTCAACAGAAATAAACATTAAATCACCTCAAATAGAGAAAAATGGATATTATTCTTTGTTGTTTATTCAAATATCTGTTTCTTGTGCACTGCTGTTGGGCCAAAAAAAAAAAAAAAAAAGATACAAATGAAAGCAACTTCTACCTTGCCAAAGAAACACTTAAAAATAACAGTTATATTAGAAATATCCTTTAAATGTTAACACCTGAAGGAAATCAGTGGGCTATGTTGTTGTCAATTCTCTCACTTCTGACCAAACATATTTGCTTTCTAAAAACAACTCTGTGAAAATGCATACCGCATACTGACTTGAGTCTTTGGGGAATTTCTCTTCTTAGAGGACTAAACTCTAATGTAAAAAATGCACTGCTGAGAACCTCCATAGGACTTTTCAAAGATAATACTACATTCTTACAGAATTTTTAAGCACTTCAAAGTTCAAAGTAAGGACAACTATGTAAATGAATTTAGGAATGTTTTTCAAGAAACTACAATTCTTTACTTAATTTTTATACTATATAATAAAATGAAGTTTCAATTGCCTTTTAAGACCAAACTAACACAATGAAAATCTTTGCAGCCAACAGGTTGAACTGACCTGACAAGACTGATCTCAGACCAGATACGACTGTTAAAAATCTTGCATTCTTTTAGGGAGAAATGTCTTGTGTTATAAAATGGTTGGTATTTTAGAAATATGAAATGCTAAGGCTGGGGAGACAGCTCAAAGACTGGACAACATGCTTTATAAGGTGGGGTCTGGGTCAGATGCCTCAGACCACACTTCCTGAAGCACCTCTGGGAACAAACCCTGAGCACTACTGGGTATGGCTTCCCCCAAAGGAGCCAGCTTTGTCTGCTATCTCCTTTTCCCCCCTCTCTGTAATACTGATACCAGAAAAATAAAATTTTATATTTGGGGTGAAAAAATCTGTATAGATATTAATATAGGAGATTTCTGTGTGTCACAACACTTGCTTCATTAAGTTAAAATATTCTCTGATGCAAAACACTTTTGAAAGCCTAAACACATATGGTGAAACACATATTGATGCAAAGTTGTTTCCAAATCCCCTTGTTATTGCTATAGAGATAGGATGCACTTGCCCTGCGCATAATCAATCTAAATTTAATCCCCAGAACTCAATATACTCCGAAGCACACCAACAGCAATTCCTGAATGCAGAACTAGGAGTAAGCCCTGAGCAGTGCCAAGTAACACCCCAAAACCAACCAAACAAACAACTGAACAAACAAACCCCTGTTATTGGCCCAGAGAGAGAAATCAACAGGATAAGCATTTTCAAAGAAAAACTATCCAACACTTGTGGTTTCGGCCTGAGTGAGCCAATTCCTTTTCCTGGATCTCACTGTGTTTTCACAATTTCTCCCCACAGTTACAGATCAAAGTATTAAATGAACATCTGGTAGCATATTAGTAGTTTCAGAAGAGACTTAAGCTTTGATGTCAACCTTCACTCCATGACTTTGTAATCTCAAACTTCTCTCTGTATTTTTGATAGGTCAGGAATTTGGACAGGGCTTAGTTGGACTGGTAGCATTTAGGAATTCAGTTGGACATGAGGGCTGGCTCTGTAACAGTTTGCAATGGAGTATCTAGAAGTTGGCCCAGGTAGCTTGCTCCCATTTCATGTCCTTAGCCTACATTTTCTTCTAGTGGTTTTTTGGTAGCACTGCACAGTAGCACTGTCCTCCCATTGTTTAATGATTTGCTCGAGCGGGCACCAGTAGCATCTCCATTGTGAGACTTCTTGTTACTTTTTTTGGCATATCAAATATGCCACAGGGAACTTGCCAGGCTCTGTCATGTGGGTGGGATACTCTTGGTAGCCTGCTCGGCTCTCCAAGAGAGATGGAGGAATCAAACCCAGGTAAGCCACTTGCAAGGCAAATGCCCTACCCGCTGTGCTATCGCTCCAGCCCTGGTTTTTTGGTATGCCTTTAAATATTTATTCTTATTTTATTAAAAGACAAAGGTAGATATTCAATCTATTATATACTTTCCTCGGGATCAGAATTTATATGAAAAAATCTTAAAAATGCCTTTTGCTGGAATAACAGTACTTTTGAAGACAAAGCACAGTGAAATTGTCTTCAAATGAAGGACAGAGCATTAATGTATAATAATTCTGTGATCATTCACAGGCACTACCTGTTTGTGGGTGTAAATAGTTCTTTTGGCAAGAGACTATCTGAAGAATAACCCTCTGACCTTTTTAAAAGGGATTATGCTTTTTGTGGAGGTATTTGCTCTATCCATCTTATTGCTTAGTTGTTTGTGTCTTAAGATTTATTGAGAGGTATATAGGTCAGGAATTTGGATAGGATTTGGGTTTATATAAATTCTGATCCTGAGGAAAGTATCTAACAGATCAAATAGCTACCTTTATCTTTTTTTTTTTTTTTTGCTTTTTGAGTCACACCCAGCGATGCTCAGGGGTTACTCCTGGCTTTGCACTCAGGAATTCCTCCTGGTGGCGCTTAGGGGACCATATGGGATTCTGGGAATTGAACCCGCTTTGGCTGCGTGCAAGGCAAACGCCCTACCTACTGTGTTACTGCTCCAGCCCCTACCTTTACCTTTTAATAAAATGACAGAATAAATATTTAAAGGCATAGCAAAGAACCACTAGAAGATAATATAGGCTAAGGGCATGGAATGGGAGCAAGCTACCTGGGCCAACTTCTAGATATTCCATTCCAAACTGTTACAGATCCAGCCCTCATGACCAGCTGAATCCCTAAACTGTACCCACCCAGCCAAGCACTGTCCAAATTTCTGACCTATCAAAAATACAGAGAGGTGTTTGAGATCACAAGAGATGAACGTATGAAACAGTGATACTAACCAATATGGCTCTCTGACCATAAGCAAGGATGCATTTGCTCTTTTCCTACATGAATTTTAAGCCTAACTCATCCCTAAGGAAAAAGAATTCATGAAGGAATCTAAGCGGTGACTCTCCAAAAAGAAAAAGCAAACAATTGGTCAGCTTCACGCGGAGGGAATGACCTAGATGTTTCTTCAGCAACGAAAGAAAGTGCCTGCACACCCCTCCATACTGTTACCTTGATTTGGGTGGTGTGATGAGCACTCTTCTTCTTTTGACAAATGCACAGTGTTTAAGCACAAAGGTTTTACATAAATCTACTTTTAACCTGCAAGAACAGAAGTGGACTTTGATTATATACATAAGTTTTATGGCAGCAAGAATATTATTTAGTAAGATAGCTGGGCCTGCAGTGGAAACAAAGAAAGACAAGACAAATAGCCTAACTAGTATCAGTGTAAGGTAGTACTAGCCACATTCACAAGCACACAGACATCATGACTGGTGTGTACCAAAGGGACACAGAGACCAGCTCCAATGACCAAAACTGAAACTTGTGGGAAAACAAAGCATAGCATCAGTTTTTAACCCAAAGAATAAAATCAATGTCAATGACTTCATTACCATGTAAATGATTGAATAAATAAATGGGAAGGGGGCCAAGGAAACAGCATAAAACTTAGGTGTAGGGGGGCTGGAGCAATAGCACAGCGGTAAGGCATTTGCCTTGCATGCCACTGACCCAGGTTCAATTCCCAGCATCCCATACGGTCCCCTGAACACTGCCAGGAGTAATTCTTGAGTGCAGAGGCAGGAATAACCCCTGAGCATCACCAGATGTGAGCCCCCCCCCCAAAAAAAATTAGGTGTAATCTTGCATGCCCCTAATCTGGGTTTAATTCCCAACAACAAATGGCCTCAATCAGCACTGGATGACCCTGATAGTCCCTCCAGGTATGGCAGGGCCTCAACAGCAACCGTCTCAGGCCCTAGCACAGAACAGCTGATCCAATTTGCCAAGTACCATCAGGAACATGTCCCCAGGCCTCCTGCACCTTATAGGAATGGCCCATCACCAGCGAAATTGAATTCTAAAACTAAATAACTGGAGTACAAACATCTTCAGTACCCAAGAATCCCAAACAACTCATGCAGATATTCTACCCTTAAAAGAGGAATACACTCTGTTATCTTTAAGCATAGCTGGGCAAAGTAACTTCCTTAAAAGGAGTATAGTTTAGTAAATGAGTAAAGAAAAAAAGACCATCCTCACAGTGAACAAATATGATGAACACTACATAAACTAGGTAATTCAAACTAATGTCATTATTGATTGAGTTACATCAAAGTCTGAAGAATAGAGAAGGGCACTTTATCTCTGAGGATGACCTCACAGAACACACATGCCTACCTAAGAAAGAGAAAACCAGCAACAAAGCCTGGCTGTAAACATTTCACAGAATAATGAGTGACCAGTAGACCTCTGGACTCCAAGGTTATCCAAAACAAGGAAATCTGAAAACTTTAGTCAAATTAAGGAGATGTAACCACCAAACATTCCTGGATATGATACTGAAATAATAAACAAAGACATTAGGGGGAAAACAGAGATCTATTAGGTATGAACTTCAGTTTATAAGGGTATATTAATACTGGTTTGCTAGCAGTGATATATGTCCTTGTATTGTAGACTCTTAGCACTGAATTTTTTTATAATTGAAGTGCCTACACCAAGCCTGGCATCTATAATCAAAACTGCATCCACTTCAAAGAGGCCTAACTCAGAGAGGTCTTGAGAAGAGCCTGGTCACCTCCTCCATTGAGGAAACTTTTGTTTTATAGATGCCAATTGATTTAGATCACTGATCAGTTGCATTTGACTTTTTTTCCCCCTTTCCTTTCCCCTTTCCCTGTTTTAGATTTCTGCTGCAAACATTTGAATGTTCCAATAAATAAGCTGACAACCCCCCTGATGCTCTTCTCAACTCTCAGTACAAATTAAAGCAGGTTCCTAGACCTCTCTATCTCCAGGTCTCAAGTAAAAAACCTTCTTCCCCCCAACCCCCCCTCATCTCAAGTTACTGTTGTCACTGTTAAAAAATATCTTGCAATCTGAAGAACATTTAGACCTTGTCCAGTTCAAATATCATTAGACTGAGACACATAAACTACCACACTCATGTAGGATATTGATGACAGGGACACAGGCATGGGGAAAATGGGAACACTGTACTCTCCTGGCAGCTTGTCTGTAAATCTATAACTGAAGCCAGACCAAAGAAATGAAGAGTTGAATTCAGGATCAGAAATCCTAGAGAATCTATCTGGTTACAGATAGTTGAAAATGTTGTGAATGCGCCCACCTCCAAAAAGATAGGGAGACTGAAAGAGTAATCAGAAATCTTCCCTTGTGCCTCAGAGACTCAGCAAATTTACTGATCACCCTGGGACCCACAGGCCTGTAACCCACCCTTCCTGAAAATGAGCTTCTCTTTTCTTTATTAAACCCTTTCTCATGACCATACAGACAGGACAGTTGCTTGGAAGACAAGAGTTTGCCATATTCCAAGTTTGGGCATGTTGCCAAAAAAGCTTTTGCTTGACCCGTCATCATGTGTCTCTTTTTCTTCTCGAATGCCAGTGGAATTGAATCCTCCCATTACAAAATCATTCTATAAAAGTTTCTGTTCAGGGCTGGAGCAATAGCACAGTGGGTAGGGCATTTGCCTTACACGGTGGCCGACCTGTGTTTGACTCCCAGCATCCCATATGGTCCCCCAAGCACCGCCAGGAGTGACTCCTGAGTGCATGAGCCAGGAGTAATCCCTGAGTATCGCCGGGTGTGATCCAAAAAGAAAAACAAAAGTTTCTGTTCAAAAAGACAGCCATATTCCTCCAAAGTTTTTCTATTACTTACTAGGTACATGTACTCCTGCAAATAATTATGTATATAACTGAGAAATTATTCTCTATATAATTTCAGTTAAAATGATATACAGGGGCCTGGAGCAATAGCACAAGCAGGTAGGGTCTTGCCTTGCACACGGCTGACGTGGGTTCAATTCCCAGCATGCCATGTGGTCCCCCAAGCACCACTAGGAGTAATTCCTGAGTGCAGAGCCAGGAGTAACCCCTGAGCATCGCCAGGTGTGACACAAAAAGGAAAAATAAATAAATAAGTAAATAAATAAATAAAATGATGTACAATTTTCTTTTTTTTCTTACTATTGTTAAGTCTTTTCTTATTCTACTAGTAAGTTGTTAATATATATTTAATTTTAAACTTATGGTGATACTGTTAAATGAAAAAATCAAGTTGAACTTTCACTTTGCACATTTCTGTAACATCGAATTTTTTTGTTTTTCGGAGGGTGGGGGCATACCCAGTGATGCTCAGGGGTTACTCCTGGCTCTTCACTCAGGGATCACTTCTGGAGATTCTGGGGGACCATATGGGATGCCAGGGATCAAACCTGGGTTGGCCGCGTGCAAGGCAAACACCCTATCTGCTATACTATCGCTCCAGCCCCTAACATACAACTTTTAGATGCGAACACAACAGTGTGAAGAGATTGCTTTTCTATCCATTTCTGCTCTGTGCCGGGGCTGTAGGAAGCTGTTCCAGTCTGTTTCCTGGAATGAAGAAATTGCTCCATTGGCTGCTGGGAGCGGGGTCTGCAGGGACAGCCTAAGCTAAATACTTCACCTCGCCCAAGGTCACACAGCCTCCTCACAAGCCTGTTTGTTGTTCCCTTTTGGAGAACTCTGAGACCTTGACAGGAAGAAGAGCTCATAAAGTGGGCCCTGTGGTCACTGACATTGCCTCACTAGTCAAAGGCTACCCTGGCCACAGTCCTCTTTCTTCTCCTCTTCCAAGATGAGGCACTCAATTGCTCCCCTTATACTCCCTTCACCCCCTCTGCTAGACTGTCTCAGCATCTTTTCCCAGAGCAGGTCAAATTCTGAGAGGGTCACTGCCTTTCTGCTGAGCTCCTCTGTTAAGCAACACCACTAACTGACTGCAGAGCCCAGACTCAGGGACTCCAGGCATCCGGCCTGGATAAGCCAAGGGGAAACAGTGACAGAAGATGCAAGGGTGGGAAGAGAGAAGTCACCAGAGATGTTTCTTCTAGTTCTAGGCAAAACTTTGGCTTGGCTGCCTTCCTCTGAGCACTCTCTCTGGGCTTTGTTTGTGTCACCTTTGCCCTTTGCCCTTCCTGCCCTCAGTGGAGCAGCAATGTCCTTTTGTTACCCTTCTCTGGGGAGTCACTGCTTCCAGCCACACCATTATCTCCTTGGCTTTCAGCTCTTCCCAACACCTTTTTGAAACTTACTTCCTTTATGAAATTCTCATGGTAAATTGCTAGGTTTGGCCTTTACTTTCTGACTGGACCCGCCTAGTATAGCAAATGTAGACAATAAACGTATACTTATATGCAGATTCAAAGAAGCCTTTTCAATTTGAAGGTTCACCTGCTTTTAATCCTGTATGTCCTAGATGTAAAAGTATTTAATTAGACTTAGCTTCAATGAGGGGGGAACAAAAAAACACCATCGCCAAAAGAAATCCTGAAAGCAGCTGTAATGACAAATAAGAAGCTATGTGTGTGAGAATTATGAAACTGTAATGAAAATTAAGAAAATGTAATTGGGACTGGGAAACTGAAACTGACCCCCTAAGTTAAACAAGAGAAGGCAAGGAGAAGCATTCCTTTTGTGACCCCAATCAACCGCTTTAAGGGCCCAACAGCCTACTAGATTGATGGGAGCACACAGGGCCTGATAGATTTATGGGAGTGCACGGGAGATGGTACCTGAAGGCCGCACCAAAACTGGCCAAGATATAATGACACTGTTTTTCTTTTGAGCACCTGAAGGCCGTACCCTGTGGGAGTGATGCATTGATCATTTTTCTTTTACTTATTACCACTTAGGGCTGGAGCGATAGCACAGCGGTAGGGCGTTTGCCTTGCACGCAGCCAACATGGCCAACCCGAGTTCGATTCCTCTGCCCCTCTCGGAGAGCCCTGCAAACTACCGAGAGTATCTCACCCGCACGGCAGGGCCTGGCAAGCCACCCGTGACGTATTCGATATGCCAAACACAGTAACAACAAAGTCTCCAATGGAGACGTTACTGGGCCCCCTCGAGCAAATCGATGATCAACGGGAGGGCCTTTACCTTTACCTTCATTACCACTTATTACCACACGCTGGAGCAATAGTATAGCAGGTAGGGCATCTGCCTTGCACGCACGAGTTCAATTCCTCTGCCCTTCTTGGAGAGCCCGGCAAGCTACCAAAAGTATCCCGCCCACATGGCAGAGCCCCCTGGCATATTGGATATTCGATATGCCAAAAACAGTAACAACAAGTCTCACAATGGAGATGTTACTGGTGCCCGCTCGAGCAAATCGATAAACGGGAGGACAGTGCTGCAGTTATAACCACTGTTATTTCCTGTCTCACTGATAAGAATGTACATAGATTGCAGCCCACCTTTGGATGATAAAAGAGAGAACCTCTCAATAAATGAGTCTCCAAGTATCTTTCTTTTCTGACTTGAGGTCCTCAGCACTGAGCTTCTAATAAACTCACTATCCCATCCTGAGCTGTCTCTCACTCAGTTCACTCGCAGCTCGTGCCAGTATTACACAGCTTCTTTTGAAGCTATGATCAAGAAAGATAAGTCTCGTTAAATAAAAGTAGTATTGATTTTAGAAAAAAAAAAGTTTCTATAACAAGAAGGGAGGAAAATGGCGGATGGAGTAGAACAGCCCTTCCTCTTTCTGCCTTCAGTCAGAGGGCAAACCAGAAGGACCATAAGGTAAAGTACTACAGGTTTTAGCCAAAAGTCATTTGTCTTGCATGGGCAGTTTTCTGGCCTATGTAGATAACAGGTCAGAAATGAAATACCAAATTAGAAAGAACACACATATGCTTAAGACTGTGTGATTTTTTTTGTGGTTTAGTTTTTTCTAAAGTAATTTTTAGCAAATAATGATTTATTCTTTAAAAAAAAATGGCTCAGTAGAAACAGACAGCTGAAATATTGGTAGTAACTTTCCTCAGGAAAAGAAATGGGAGGAGATAAAAAAAAATGTACAACTGAATGGGTGTTGGAACATTGTATGACTTAACTCAATTATAAACAACTTTGTAACTGTGTATCTCACAGTGGATCAATTTAAATTTTTTTTATTTTAAAATATTTAATTTTTTTTTTTATTTTAAAAGCCAGGGCTGGAGCAATAGCACAGCGGGTAGGGCATTTGCCTTGCAAGGTGACCGACCTGGGTTCGATTCCCAGCATCCCATATGGTCCCCTGAGCAGTGCCAGGAATAATTCCTGAGTGCAGAGCCAGGAATAACCCCTGAGCATTGCTGGTTGTGAAAGCAAAAAAAAAAAAAAAAGTCAAAAACTAATCCTCTTCTGGGAATATACCCACGGGGACCCAAAATCACATAGCAGAAATGCCATCTGAACTTCTATGTTCATTACAGCACTATTCACAATAGCCAGAATCTGGAAACAACCTGAGTGCCTGAGAACAGACGACAGGATAAAGAAACTATGGTACATCTACACAATTCAATATGATACAGCCACCAGGAAAAACAAAGTCATGAAATTTGAGAGCACGATGAATATGGAGAGTATCATGCTGAGTGAAATGAGTCAAAAGGAGAGAGACAGACAGAATGACTGCACTCATCTGTGGAATATATAAAAAGTGTAAAATGAGACTAATATCCACAGACAGTATTAACACGGGCCAGGAGGACTTGACCACAGATGTAAGCTTGCCACAGGTGAAAGGGCAGGGGGAGGGCAGTTAGGATAGAGAAGGAGCCACTATGACAAGGATTGTTGAAAATGATCACTCTGGACAAGAATGGAGTGCTGAAAGGAGGTAAAGGAATACATGTTCTCAGTACCTATACTGAAAACCATCATGCCCAGAAGGGAAAAAAAAGGGAGAGTGAGAGACAGAGAGTGAAAGGAGAAAAGTGCCTTCATAAAGGCAGCTGCGACTGGGGGGCTGGAGAGGTGGGGGAGAGCGGTTGGGGGCAGGGAATGGGGGGGAAGGGTAGCTGAAGGGAAACTGGACATCGCTGGTGGGAAATGTACACTGGTGATGGGATGGGTACTGGAACACTGTATGACTGAAACCCAGTCATTAACAACCTTGTAACTAGGCATCTCACAGTGATTCAATGAAGAAAAAAAAACTGTCTTGCTGTAAAGACCCTGTGATGCTCAATCAAAATTATAGTCACTTCAAAGAGAGTTTAAAAACTGGTAATAGATGGCACAGGTTTATTATGTGGAGAGAAATTTAATTTTAAAATGTGCCATCTTTTAGTGTGCATATTTTTTTTCTCTTTGGGTCATACCCGGTGATGCACAGGGGTTACTACCGGCTCATGTACTGAGGAATTACTCCTGGCAGTCCTCAGAGGACCATATGCAATGCTGGGGATCAAACCCGGATTGGCTGCATGAAAGGCAAATGCCCTACCCGCTGTGCTATCACTCCAGTCCCCATAATGTGCATATTTAAGCTTATGTAATAATACTTACTCTTTTGGGGAAAAACTCCAATGATTACATTTATAAGAACACTTACATGCAAGCTACCCGTGACATATTCAATATGCCAAACACAGTAACAAGAAGTCTCAAAATGGAGACGTTACTGGGCCCGCTTGAGCAAATCGATGAACAACGGGAGGACCATGACCGTGACATGTAACTCCTTTAAGCAAATTCTTTTGTTCTAACAAGTGCTTTTTTTTTTCTTTGTGGGTCACACCTGGCGATGCACAGGGGTTACTCCTGGCTTTGCACTCAGAAATTATTCCTGGTGATGCTCAGGGGACCATATGGGATGCTGGGACTCGAACCCGAGTCGGCCACATGCAAGGCAAATGCCCTACCCACTGTGCTATTGTTCCAGCCCCCAACAAGTGATTTTTGAAGAGAGCATTTCTGATATTTGCTATTTCCATTATTAATTGTGGGAAGAACTACACATGTTAAAAGCAAAACCCTTGTTATCCCTTAGCCTTTAAGAAGGAAGCAAGAGAGGTCCTCAAAACTTAAAACCACTCTATTTTATGGCTCTGCTACCCAGCAGAGCAGTGGCTAGTACGGCAGTGCTAAGCACCTGAGCAGTGTTTAGAATAACTGAAAAATTGAACTCCTGCTTACTATAGTAAATTAGATTAATGTAATTTTTAAATTAGGCAACCCGAGACAGAACTTAAAATCAAGGAGAAAAATGAACAATTTGGAAATGGCCCAGAAATATAAATAGAGACACTGTGCTTTTTCTTATACCTGTAAGTTTTTTGTCAATCTGTTCCTTCAGCTGCAGCTTGACTGACCTTTCCAAAATGGGAAACAGGTTTTTAATCTCCGAAGACTACAGAAACAAAACCAGGAAAAGATGCTGGTGATTTCCAATTCCTAATGAAAGAAAAATCTAAATCTCTATTCTGGTCTGCAGGGCCAGCATGGACCTGGCCGCATCTTCCGTGACACACATCCTGGTTGCCAGTCACCCTGGCCATCACCATTCCCAGGGCCAAGCTCCCTGACAGCCAAGGTATTGCTCTCTTTCCCAGGGCCCTGCTCACACATCATTTTCTCAGGAGTGCCTTGTCAGCTTCCTATGACTAAATCAGTGTCCCTTCACCACTCTCACTCACAACTCTGGATTTAGCTTAGCGGAAGCACTTATCACAGTCACAATGCAAGACTATTTGGTGGAAGTCTCTGACACGGGGCTAATCCTGTGCGGACAGACCATGAGAACAGTCAGTTCCCTTGCTTCACCAGCATTTAGTTCCCAGCCTTTCGGATAGGATGGCTCACACAGTAGGAATTATTTGCTGAATAAGAAAATAATTACTAATCACAGCAGTAACAATGAACTCAAATCTAGCATCTCCTCTCTCTAGATCATCACTAGCCTAAACCTATCAATTTATCTCATGCTCAAAAGAAACCAAGAGAATCTGTTTTTAAATGCATCTTACAGGAGAGGGAACGAAGGCACAGAGAACTTCAAGGATTAATCCAATGAGGCACACTCATGATTGGTGACACAATAATATAGTTGAGCCTATTACTAACCACTAATCTCCTGCTACATGTGATTAAGAGGCTACTGAGTAGCTCAATATTGAGAGGCAGATACTAAGCCTAGAGACATCAAAGGAATGTTCCTTATGGGAGGAAGAAGTTTATAGGATCCCAGGAGCTTCTTGATACTGTGTGAGAAGGGGGAGGTGACAAGATCAGTCCTGGGTTAGAGTATGGAACCAACTACCAAACATAGTGTGCATGATACAAGTCCAAGCTGACTGTGAAGGCTGAAACATCTGTGAGAAGCATCTAGAGGTCCCTTCTGACTCTTAAAATTAACCAAGTACCAAAGGAGCAGCAGTTGACAGAAAAATGCCTGAGCTTTTCTAAGTCCTAAATCCAAATTATAATGTAACATATGAATGTTCAAAATAATACATGACCCACTGAGGTGTGTTTGCCTTGCTATTTCAAAAGACATAAAGTGCTTAACATAGGATTTGATAAATGTCAAACTCAATAAAAGCAAGTACGTATTCAACAAATGCTAACATAGCACTTACTAAATGTAAGGGTCTACCAAATGCTTGACAAATATTGACTAAGGGCTACTACACATGTGTTTCATAGATCTTCAGGACTGCAGTAAGTGGATGAAACTATCTGGGCTAAGCCCTTGAGAGGTAACAGTACTCCTGGAATGACGACATACAAGGCTAAAAAGATTGAGCTAAGGGGTCTATATTTTCTCCCATAAGGTGTGGCAGAATCTGGAAATGTTGAGCAGAAAAATGATGCAGAGAAGACATTATTTTGAGAAATCTGATGACAAAAATCATAAAAAAGACACAAGCAAGGGAGAGAGATTAAATAGATAAAATGTGTTCTAGTAACTAAACAAATTTGAACCAGATAGTACAGCATATAGCACATTAACTTTGTACACAGACAACCTGGGTTCAATCCCTTACACTACTATACTTAAGGTTTAGGACACTACTATACATGATTCCGGAGCCCAGAGTCAAGAGGAAGCCCTGAGTACTGCCAAGTGTAACCCCAAAACAAAAAATCACTATATCACTGTAACACTGTCATCCCATTGTTCATCGATTTACTCAAGCAGGCGCCAGTAAAGTCTCATTAGTCCCAGTCCTGAGATTTTAGCAGCCTCTCCTTACTCGTCTTTCCCAACACTGCCATATTGGAGGCTCTTTCAGGGTGAGGGGAATGAGGCCCATTATTGTTACTGTTTTTGGTATATCAAATATGCCAGGGGTAGCTTGCCAGGCTCTGCCATGCAGGAAATAAATAAATAAATAGAATAGAATAAAAAATACTCACAGGTCACAGTCCTCCCATTGTTCATCGATTTGCTCGAGTGGGCCAAGAAAATAAAAAAATAGTAATAATAAAACTAAAATAAATGGTAGGGATTCATTATGTCTACAATATAAGTAAGCTTTGGAGATAAAAAAAAATCTCAAAGTCCTGTTCATAAAAAGCACATCAAAAAGATGTTAAGCAATGGTAAAATCCATAATGGAATATAACCAAAAAACCAAAGAAAGAAAAGTAGTAAATGTAGTATGGTTCCTTCATTTTTTTTTAAAAGAAGATGGCAATGATAATAATGAGAAGAGAAAAAAAAGAGGAAGGAGGGAAAGAAGGAGGAAAGGGAAGAAATAAAGAAAAGGAGGAGGAACAGGAAGGCAAGATATATGCAAATATAGAAAGGTCTTGAGCAGGAAAAAATAGTAATGCAGATAATAAATGCAGATAGTAAGATGAAAGTGATTCTTATTCTTTATTGATTTTTACAAATTTGAACTCTTTACAGTATGTAAAATTTTACACAATTGAGGGAAATACTAGCTCTATCCAGAGATTTTAGATTTAGAAGAAATCCACTTAATCCAAACCATATTTTGATTAAGGGCACTGAAAGTCAGTGAAGCAAAGTAATTCTTCAAAATTCATATGGCAAATAATTCTTCTGACTCCATGTGCAGACTGTTTACGTGACCCCTTCTCCCAAGACTTTGCCTGAAGCAACCCAAAAAAATCTGTGTTCTCTTTTTTTCTGAAGGTTTCCAAGAGATGACAAATGTACAAATATTTTTATATGTCAACCTGCATCACATTTACTTCATTTGAACTACCAAAAAGTTAAATAATGAACAAGTGGAGTTGTTTTTTTACTGATTTCCCTCTGCTGCTCAAAGATAGTAATAGCAACACAATTTATTTATAAAGCTGCTTATAAACACATACCCTTTACACACAAACATATTTCATTCACCTGTTTCCTAATCACTGGAAGATTCTAATCTAAATGATGTTGGGTGGTGCTTCATGGGAAGCCAATGTGACTGGACAATGAAGTATTATGGAATAAACTTTGTGCCAAGGACATTTAACCTGATTTTACATCACTTAAAAAGTTCTTGTATAAGATTCCTTTGTTTAGTTTTGTGTAAAGTGTACTGTTGACTATGGAGAATACTAAAGTGGATGGAAACTTTGAAGGGTTCAGTAATGGCATAAAACAAATCCAGTTGATATTCTTATACAGATGGAGGGTTAACTTGGAAAGAACATCTGAATATTATCAGATCACAGAAAAAGCAGATTGGCACAGTTGAGAGAAATGAAGGCCAATTAAAGGACAAGTTGAGGCAGAGTTGGAAAGGCAATTAAAGCATAATAAACACAGGAGAGCACAAGTAGACTCCTGCAAACCAGAAACAGCACATGTGAGGGGGTAATTACATAGTGCCCTGTACCAAAGCAATGAGGCTTCATGAATCAATGTACCTCTAAGTCCAAGGCAGGATAGGGGCCAAACAAATGAAGCCAACAGTAACACCATTTCAATCCAATACAACACAAGTGATGTCATAAGAAATATTCAGTCTTTTCTTTTTTTAACTATAGGATGGTAAGTGAAGTTAATGGTAAACAAGATTGGAACAGAACTTCCAACTAAAGAAATGTTCTGGGTCTCTATTATACGGACTAACTGAGCTTGGCATGCTGCTCTTTAACCTTTAATGGCCAGATGAATCCAGGGCCTGTGGAAATGCAGAATCTGGTTCAACAAGCCAAGGAAAAGGCTCAAAGTTCTGCATTTTTAACAAGTTCCAAGGAGGTGATGCCAATATGCTAGTCAATATACCACACTTTGGGCACCAAAACTGTAATGTCTTCAAAGTAAAGCAAAAAAGGAAATCAGTGAAGCTTATCAGTAAGAAAAATTCAGGGTACCCCCTTTATAACATTTAATATGGTTTTGTCATCTCTATTTTGAGGTTGAAAAGCAGATGTTTGGAAAAGAATTTATTTTCCCATATTCAAACACCAAGCACAAGGAACTAAATGCAATTATGACTTCCAAACTACTTGTTAATAATCTGCAAAAATGAGTTTAAGAGAATTAATCTGGTGATCTTGCAAAGTTGCTCCAATTTTTCTGATTATTCTATAATCTGAAAATTATAGATTATTCTAACCCAGGGATAATGGCAAAGCTTAGCTCCAAAAAGGTAGCACATATAAAAGTAGTTTAAATCTACAAAGGACTTTAACGATGGAACTGTTGATAATTAGCTAATACCTTTTATATATATATATCTCTTACTCTTTTCTCCTCCCAAGTTCTTCAAGTATAATTTAGTGTATCTTTTCTTATAGCATAAAGTCTCAAAACTCTTGGTCTCAAAGTAGGCCTGAGCCATAGTACAGTGGGTAGGGTCTTTGCCTTGCATGTGGTCAACCCAGTTCAATCCCTAGTATCCGATATGGTCCCCCAAGAATGGCCAGGAGTAATTCCTGAATGCAGAGCCAGGAGTAATCCCTGAGCATTGATGGGTGTGACCCCAAAAGCAAAAGATAAAAAAAGAAGAAAGAAAACAAGTTCTTTTATGTTCCTAAAGGAGGAACTTCAAAAGAGATTTTCTGTGGATATATTATTTAAATACACCAAGTCAAGTGGTGGTAATTAAATGTGGCTTAAAACAATGTTACGGTACTTTTTATAAATTAAAAACTCATTAGTCAACTTTACACTTCAGTTTTATTATTTAATGTTCTGAAATAAAAATGATAGAGCTTTAGCATTTGAAGTACCACAGGAGCACAGTGTCACACCTCAGCGTGGGTTTAAGCATATACACACCAGTTTCCTGCCTTTCCGATCAAAGTTCCAGTGCTATTCAGTTGTCAGAGGACCTCTTCTCTTCTCACCACCATCCCCTTTCCCTCTTACTTATTTCACTAAGTTTATATAAGACCCTCAAATTCTATCCACATTGTTGCCAAAAATTTTGTTGTCATCGTTTAAGGAATCTCTAGACTGCTACACTCATTTCTATTCTCACCAACTCTTCCCACCAAATTTTCTCAGCATATTTGCTGTTGGATAATATTGGGTTGTCCTTGTTCCTCCCACAGAGAGCTTAGTTTTATTGATAACTCCCACAACAGTGCCCCTGAGGCACACCAAATTCCATCAAGCACTAATAATACTATATTGCTTTTCTCTCTCCTTTATGTCACTTGCAAGGTTTAGCCAAATCCCTTTTGTATAGACACAGGAAGACAGTTCATGCTATGCTTTGTAACTGACTCCAAAATAATATTTACTCCTTGGGATCCATATTTACTTGATTTAAGCCTCAGTTTCTCTTAGTTCCTAGCACTCCAAAAGCAGGGTCCCAACGAAGGGACTGGACGGACCCAGGGCAAGCTATAAGCTACCCTGGCATCTAAAGGGAACAAGGTAAGCACCATAAGTATAATAAGTTAAGAGCATGGTCATGAACAAACTCTGACATGACCCAAAAAGAAGTAACTGAATAAGGACCCAGCTGGGGTTAGGAAATACTAATCTGGCCTGAGGATTATAGTCTGGGCTATACAGTGAGATGTCCCCAGGAAGTGCCAACCTTTAAGCTTAGTATATCTCTTACAGTATTCATACAAATGATTAGAAATATTAGTAAGAAATAAAGTTACTATGATTGCTTAAATGAATTACTCGCTGAGGAAAAGATAAAGAAATACACCCTGGATGGAATCCAGCCCTTGAGCAGATCTAGTAATCTGGAGTTCTGAACCCACAGATGAGATCTTATCCGTGTATTAATCCCCTAGAATTTCCCCTGTAGGAATGACTTTATCTCTGTTTGTTATGACAATGTTTAACCCCACCTATGTGTAACTCACTCTTCATGACCGCTATATAACTATGCTGTAAGGGGAAAGAGAGAGAATATGAGACGCAGAAGAAGGGATAAGATGAGGGGATAACGAAATAGAGGACTTTGAGGTCTACAAGGAGACTAGGATGATGGAACTATGATAACTGGGACTATGACCAAAATGTAAGACTATGGTTGTACTCTCGGAGAGCATGGCAAGCTACCGAGAGTATCCCACCCGCACAGCAGAGCCTGGAAAGCTACCCGTGACATATTCGATATGCCATAAACAGTAACAATAACAGGCCGCATTCCCCTAATCCTGAAAGAACCCCCCAATATGGCAGCGTTGGGAAGGACAAGTAAGGAGAGACTGCTAAAATCTCAGGACCAAACTAGGTTGCCAAAATGAAGAAGGACTAAAATGACTGTCTGTACTTTTAACACATGTATGCTGGCATCAGAAGCATCCATCGAGGACCTGGTGGTGCAAGCACAGAAGATCAAATCCACAGGACGTCAAAAGAGCGCCCACAGAACATAAAGTAACAAAATAGAAGACTAACACCCAAGAATAGCAGAGTACCAGGTTTTAAGTACCAGGAGGTTTACTCCATGGCTTGGAGGCCAGCCGCGCACACGCTGGGGGGAAAGGCAGCTCAGATAGAGAAGGGAGGACCAAATAAAGGGTGTTGGGAGGATCCTCCCAGGATGGGAGACGCATACTGAGAGTAGACTCTGGACCAAGCATGATTGCCACTCAATGCCTGTTTTGCAAACCACAGCACTCAAAAGGAGAGAGAGAACAAGGGGGAATGCCCTGCCACAGAGGCAGGGTGGAATGGGAGGGGACAGGGAGTGGGAGGGATACTGGGATCAGTGGTGGTGGAGAATGGGCACTGGTGGAGGGATGGGTATTCGATCACTCTATAACTGAAACCCAAGAACAAAAATTTGTAAATCTACAACTGTACCTCATGGTGTTTCACTAATAAAAATCTAAAAAAAATAATAATAATAACGCCCACATACGAGATGGTCAGACTTCTTCATCAAGACCCTGAATGAATGGTTCAATGCTCTTCATGTTCCTGGAGTGAGCAGACGCCATTGGGCCACACTAGCACGTGACAGGATAAATGGAGACGTTACTGGTGCCCAACAAGCAAATCAATGAACAATGGGATGACAAGTGATACAGGTGATACAACTGTGCTAGAAGAGGAGATATCGGACTATGCTGGGGAGGAGAGAGAAATAAACTGTCTAGCAACCAGCCTGGGGCCCTGTTCCTCCATTCTCATTCCCCCATCATTCCTCTGACAAGTGGGTTGGCCAAAGGAATGGTTCTCAGCCACTGAATGATCAGGTCCCACACTCCCTCAACTTTTCTTGATAATTCACATTTGCAACAACAGACACTGTTGTCAATCTTTCTGAACAGGTCATTCTCACAGATGTGAGGTGCTCTCTTTGAAACTTCATTTGTACTTCCTTAATAATACATGAATTTGAACATTTTTTGCTTGAGCCTGGAGACATCTGTATGGGCTTCTTCAGAGAAGTGTCTATTCAAATCTTCTGTCCACTTTTCATTTGGTAGACTGACTTTTGTTGCTAGTATGTACAGGCTCTGCATAATATTTTGGTGTGTGACTATAAGGTACATATTTTCTTGGTCAGTAGGTTGCCTTTTAGTTTGTGTGGTGTTCTCTTTCACTGTACAAAAGTCTTGGCACGAACGAGATTTTGCAAGCAGGGTTTTGCCTTGTACACGGTTAACCTGCATTTGATTCCCAGCACCCCATACGGTGTTGCAAGTTCTTCCAACGGTGACCCCTGAGCACAGAGCAAGGAGTAAGTTCTGTGCATCACCTAGTATGGAACCCAGATGAAAACAAAATAAAAAACTGCTTCCAAGATTCATATACTCCAATTTATTTTTGCTTTTGTTTTCTTTACTATTTGAGTGAAATCGCCAAAGGCATCCCTGCAGAGGCCATTCATGAGAATTTCACCTATTTTCTTCAGGTATTTTATGGTTTCAGTTAAATCCAGCCTTTAATTTATTTTCACTTAACCAAAATTAGTCTAGTGTCTCTTGTTATTTTCTACATGTGGCTATACAGGTTTCCCAACTCCAGTTACTAAAAGATTTTACTTTCACCACTTTTCTCCCATTTCTTTTATTCCCAAAGGTGTTTTGTCTCCTTCATTTTATACTGTCTGTCTAGATATGTGTTTTAAACTTTGAATAAAAATTTGACTATGAATAATTTTAAAATAGTATTGGCCCTATAGAAAATAATGATTCACTGAGTTATGTAGTCCTTCGAAATGCTGTAGTTATTCACTATACTATAGGTATATAGTTTTTATACTATAGCTATCAATTTGGCCAGAAACCTTTAAGGACTAAAAAGCTGTTAAACGAATAAAGGCTGCAACAAGCTTTCAAAATTTCTAATTTTTACTTGAAAGCTCAGATTTTATATGGTAACAGGTGCCATCATTTCTTTCCTTTGAAGTGACAAGTTAATATCATTTATTTTTTTATAAAAGATATGCTAAATACACAAACCTGAATAATCACTTTGTCACTGTTCTTTCAAACAAAAAGCATTACATAGGGGTGGGAGAGCAGTTCGTTTAGCTCACAGCTCTATCCCACACTTACTTTTCATCCAGAAAACAGAAGTACCTGAGTATGAGGCAAATGTACAATGCATATATTTCTGATTTTGTTAACAAGGTTTGTTAAAAAAGATGGGGTAATCTATGGTTGGAACTTAATAACGTTTCTATCCTTATAGTCATTTTTACTACTTCACCTCATATATTCTCTTTTTATGGGGGAGAACACTCAGTGGTACTCGGCTTACTCCTGGCTCTGCATTCAGAGATCAATCCTAGTGGTGCTCAGGGAACCATGCCCCATACCAGGTCAGCTGCATGCAAGGCAAGCACCTAACTTGTACTATTTCTCTGGCTCCTACCCAGTAAATTCTTTAAGTAAAATTAATCTTTTTATTTTTCCTAATTCCAAGAACATGCCTTGATTTCTGCAATGGTGCCAACAGCTTTTACCCTTCACTGCTTTAATACAATCAGCATAAATGTCAACAAAATGGAAAAGGGAAAATGATGTCTCAATACTGTTTTAAAATAGTCTGGAATTCATATATATCTTAAAAGGCTCTTACAGATTCCCCCAAGGGGCCACAGACAACAGTTTGAGAACTGCTACCTGAAACATTTCAGCTGAAACTGCTGTACCATTGTTCATTTGGCTGGAGCAATATGATATAATTTAGAAGAATCTCATTACAATCACTGAATTTATTTTGCTGCCTAATCAATCACAATCACAATCATTCTGTTGTTCATCAATTGCCTTGAGCAGGCACCAGTAATGTCTCCTTTGTCCTAGCCCTGAGATTCTAAAAAGTGCCACATTCAAGGCTCTTTCAGGGTTAGGAGAATGAGACCCATCATTGTCACTGGTATTTGGCATATTGGGTATGCCATGGGGAGTTTGCCAGACACTTCTGTGTGGGCAGTAGCCTGCCAGGATGTCAAAAGCAAAATGAGATAATAAGATATCATGTGGCCACAAATGTGGTCACATGCTTCCGGGAACTGGGTTTTGTAGTCTCTGGGTCTTGGCCACTGATGGGATTACACGGTACTGGGGGGCAGTTGGTGGGTGTGACCCACGCCTACTGGAAGATGGAGGATCTGGGTAGAGGATGCTCAGACCCGATCTGAGCAGGCTTGGAGATCTCAGCCCCGGGACGTTCATGCCTTTGTTCTTCTGCCGGTACCTTCATGCGTGTGGAGGGTGGTCTCAGCATGGTTGTGGCTGTTTTTGGAGGTCTTCGGCTGCTGGGCCTCTGGTCGGGGCAGGGAGGGAAACTCAACCCACCTCCCTCCAAGGGGCCCTGGCGAGGACAGCCAGGAGCGGGGGCAGGAGACTCTGCATTGTTCTCTTCCAGGAGCTGGGTTTTATGCCTAATAGCATCATAAAAAAAACGACTCAAGTGTCTGCCTTCCTTAGAGGTAGGTTGAGGGGCAGGAGGGAAATGGAGGATATTGAGGAAGGAAAGTGGACACAGGTGAAGGTATGGGTGCTTGAACACGGTACATTTGAAACTCAATCATGAACAACTTTGTAACTCATAGTGATTCAATGAAATTTGTAAAAATAAACAAAAATTAAAAACTACCCAAATTTCTTTTCAGTTCTCCCTTTTCATGAAAGATAATAAACTTCAGATGCTTCTTAATGTCATGGGAAATAAATCAGCTCTAAGAACCAACACTTTCCAGGAACAGTCTTCTGAAACCAAAGAGAACTGTCATCATTATGGGTCCTTAGTCATAAACTGTCTGTAACAGAATACCTGTCACTTAGGCATAGTGAGAAAATATCTATCTACAAACAAAATATGCATACAAAAATTGAATCTCCAAAATGACTTTCTATTTTCCTATTTTATAGTACATTTTAAAATTATTACGATTAAACACTCAGATTAAAAATAAAGTTACATCAATAACTGAGAATTGAAAGCAGGTAAAGGGATATACATGATAACCCCATAGTTTCTGAATTGCAAATCATAATGCCCAAAGGGCAGGGGTGAGGGGGAAGGGGAGAGAGAGAGAGAGAGAGAGAGAGAGAGAGAGAGAGAGAGAGAGAGAGAGAGAAGAGAGAGAGGAGTGAGAGAGGGAGGGAGGAGAGGAGAGAGAGTGTGTACCTGCCATAGATGCAGACTGGGGTGAGGGTGGGGGGTGTTGGGGGGACAGGTGGAGAGAATGGCAGGAGGGAAACTGAGGACAGTGATGGAGGGAAATTTACACTGGTGAAGGGATGGGTAGTTGAACATTCTATGACTGAATCAAATCATGAACAACTCTGTAACTGTGTTGCTCACGGTGGTTCAACTGAAAAAAAAAGAAGTCACTTACCCAAAAGCCTGAACACACAACTTCACAAAAACACAAGACTTCTGCATTCACACTACCACAAATAGCAAATAGATGGGAAGGCACTAGCCATAAGAACAGAATATAAAATCCTAATTAAAAGTCTTCTCACTTATTCTAGTAGACTACTTACTAATTGTGTGGTTTTAAATATAAATTTAACCCTTGTTTTTAGTAGAGGAGTAAATGAACCATGGATTTATGATTAACTTGAGGTCATTGCTTAAAACGAAGACTCCTTAAATCCCTTTCTTAGTCAGTTTGTTATAACAAAATACCAGAGCCTCGGTGATCTAAACAACAAAAATTTGTTTTCTTCCAGATCTGGAGGTAGGGGATTTTTAAGGAAGCCAAGTTCTGGGAATTACCTCCTGGATAATTCTTTCTGCTCCCTTGTTAACAAACATCTACTTTCTAGTCCTCATAGTGAGCCCACTTTGAGGGTGGGTTCTCCCCCCCCCCCGACACACACCCCTATTTATAAGGTAACTAACTCCATAATAATTGTCTTACCCTCATGACTTCATCTAAATCCAAATTGCTCTCCAAATCCCTGCCTACACATCAAATACCATGACTCCAGGGTCGGAGATTACAACATATAAATGGGGCACAGGAGACACAAACATTCAGTTCATAGCGATTCCAAATATCCTAAGTAATAAGCACTGGAGTCAAAGCCCAGGAATGTCTTTAGCAATTTCTCCAACGGTTCCCATCATAAAATGATTGAGAAAACTGATTAAAAAGAAAAACCCCAACCCCCTTTCTTTATCTGTAAAGTAAAACTTACTATCACCAGATTTTTCTATTTCAGAGTTGTTGAGGCACTGTGAATCAATTAAGAACATATGGGAATCTGCATACTAAAATTGCAAAGTGATGTTTTTATGATTGTAATCATCTAAACTTTTATCACCACTGCTTCCACTGTTATGTTGAAAACTAAATGAGAAAATAATAAAATATATATATATACGGGTACTATCTTCATTCTGAGTTTTTAATTCTCAGGAAAAAAAATATTCTGGAAACAGAGTCCTAGATAATATTCAGTTGAAATTCTGGTCACTCTTTTGAAGGACTTCTTTAGGTTTTTTAGTTTCTCTCCATGGTAAATACAAAATTAGCTCTTATTTGATGCCAAAGAGTTTTCATGTGGGGTTAGTATTTTGAAATATCTGATACATAGCATTTAGGCTCAGAAGAGTAATCTCTGTTCTGCCTTGAAAACTTTGCAAAAAGCTTTCTTATATACTTTTTTGTCATTTGCGGGGCACTTTCCCGTTATTTTAAACAAAGGCAGATTACAAATTACAAGCTGTACTCCAAAGGATTATTTGTTCCTAAATTGTTTGGAACTTGAAATATCTGTCTCCTTAACAGAAAGAGAAAAAGGTTGTGAATCAACATTTAGTTATCTAACATGTTTATAAAAGTCTGCAACATAGACAAAATGCATTTGCTAAGTCATACATCCCTATAACTTCAAACTCAAAAAATAAAATTGAATATTAAACTATTTAATAATGAGAGCTGAGAGAAAAAAATAAAAATAAAAAAAGATGAGAGCCAATTGATAAAATGTTCTGTGAAGAGTCTAAGAAGGCTAAATAATCTCTAGCTCTTTTGTTGTTGTTAATTAGGGTGTCACCTTCATGAGGTGCTGAGTAAGGCCATCTACCTGGTAGTTCCAGGTCTTTATTTTATAGAAAACATGGGGTCTTTTGAAATGGGATCCTCTTCAGAACCATTGGGAGCAGAAGACAGCAAAACTGTTTCTCCAGAGTTAAGTGAAGAAGTGGAGTGTTAGGGGGAAACTATGGGTGTTGAAGAGATGGCCGTGACTCATGAGGAGGTATAGAGTGGAAAATATAAATGGTGAGAAAAGGATAAAACAGAAACGGGACTCAAGACAGAAGAAATAGCAATGCTGCAGGAAACACTTCTTTACAGGAGTCATGAAGTCTGAAATCAGTTATCTGTCAACAAAGTGACTACAAGAAAAGTGGCACACGTGAGGGAGCCACGTTTGCATGTGCCAGATGTCCGTATATGGGAGGTGCCTACCACAGTGACTGGACTCTGATTCAAGTCATCACAGAGGTCATTTTTGGCCTCTTTGTAGAGATACTAACTTTAATTGTGAAATTTTATCTAGAGTTAATTTTTTTTCTCTTTCACTTCTCCAGGCCCTGGCAAATTAATATTCCAGATCTGATCTTAACACTGAGCTGTATATCTCAGTGTCAGATCATGGTGCATCAGTATTTGTATGCCAGTGCCAGATCATCAGTTGGTCATATGGGTCTTGGTTCGTACTGAGTCTTCCCCTTCCTGGCTTTCCCAAGTCTAAGTAACAAGGACAGAAAAAGATCACTGGGTAGAAAAGCCGTATCCAGCTAAAAAGAAAGTACTAAGGCATGGAAAGGCCCAACTTTTCATCTGGCAAAAACGCAAATTTACGAGAGAGAGAGAGAGCTAAAAGACTCCAAGTTTTCCTGTTTCCTACAACCATGAAACTTCCAATTCCCTTATTCATGTGCCCACCAAAGATAGTCCTCTTTGTATTGGGTAAGGTACCTCTATTCTGCCTTAACTGGACATCCCAAAGGTTATCATGAAAGTCCTGACTTGACTATCAAAGGATTTAAAATGGGTGGGAGCACAGGCTTTGAGCATTCCAGAAAAAGACCTCTCATAATTCGCCATTTGAATCAAATGTTCTACCCCTTCAAGGTAGAAGGGAATAAACCATTACCATGACCATTTAGAGCCATCCCGTGGAAGTACCTGCCACTTTTAATCCCATGGAGAATCTCTTTCTTCTTTTTTTTCTTTCAATATATTCAGTATTCAGAGATGACTGAAGCATTCATAATTTTTTTTTTTGCATTTCACCCCAAGAACCTGCTCTTGCCCTAACAAAAGTCACTTGGTCTAAATAAAAGTACAACACATTCAAGAATTCAACCAAAATAGACATTGGATTTGGCATTGTCTTTGTTCCATTAGTAAATGCTACAGGGTTTTTTGTTGTTGTTGTTTTGTTGGATTTTCTTTGGTTTTGGTTTTTGGGTCACACAAAGCTATGCTCAGGACATATCCGCATATTCTTATGCTTTTGCTTTGTTTTACTTTTTTTTTTTTTTTAAGCCACATCTGTTGGTGCTCAAGGATTACTCCTGGTTGTGCACTCAGAAATCATTCTTGGTGAGCTCAGGGATCAAACCCAGATTATCTGCGTGCAAGGCAAACACCCTACCTGCTGTATTATCTCTTCATCCCCAGTAAATACAATATAGTTTTACTGGTTTCCTAGAAGTGGTTCTAGGAACAACTAGAACACATTAAAAATAATACTATAAGAAGTCAAGTGGAGACTTAACTAGTCTCTAATATGCTGAGCGACAGCACAGCGGTAGGGCATTTGCCTTGCACGCAGCCAACATGGCTGACCCGAGTTCAATTCCTCTGCCCCTCTCGGAGAGTCCGGCAAGCTACCGAGTATCTCACCTGCATGGCAAGCTCCCCGTGACGTATTCGATATGCCAAACACAGTAACAACAAAGTCTCCAATGGAGACGTTACTGGGCCCGCTTGAGCAAATTGATGAACAACGGGAGGACAGTGACAGTGAATATGCTGATTGTTTTTTTGTTCTGTTTTCAATTTGGGGACTAGACCTGGTGGTCCTTCTGGAGTGCTGGGATTTGAACCTGGTTGGTTGGGCTGCATGCAGGGCAAGTGCTCTACTCACTGTACTATCTCCAATCATCATGCTCTTATCATTTGAAGTCATACTAAACTATTCACTACACAGATAATAAATTTAGAAGCAAAATATCATGTAAATTCAAAATCAGATTAAGAACTACATAAATGAATACAAAGGAACTAGCTTGACTATGATTCCATGCTAGATTCTGTATATAAAATAGTATATTATAAGAGGAAGAAGCTAACTGAATAACTGTGACACCCCAATGTCTGATGGAAAAAAATCACTTTCTGTGACTTATAAAGAACTTTTTCATTAAAAGTAGAAAGCAATATTGACTCACCCACCGACGCCCACAAATCCCTTGACATGGACACAGGTAATCATACAGGCACAGCAGGAGTTGACAAACAAAACCATTCTACACAATAGCTCACTAATGGAGAAATGGTTACAAAGTGGCTGGCTATTCCATACCACTTTAAAACTACATCAGGGACATTTTCCGAAGGACAAATACATCTTTAAATTCAATCAATGCCGAGTTTATATCTCGGATCAAATCTTAATCTGAACCAAGGAAAGGCCTTCAGTATGTAACATTCATGAAGCATACAGAGCATTATCCTTGTGTTTGCTCTCACAGTTTTTTTGCACCCGGGTTGGTGCATTGCCATGAACATTTCTAAGACCTATGGTCAAAAGCCCACAGAGCAGTGTCTATTCTAGTCTTTCCCTGGGCTCAAACAGGATATAGAACAAGAGCAAGCGGGCATAATCTCCCCTTCTTTCCCCAATTCCACAGACCTACATCATTTTTCCACAATATTTTCAGAAAATACACAATTTTGCCACCAATTATCTCTCTGCAAGGCAACTCTTAATTTATCACTAAAAAAATAAAACACTGTGCAAGAGCTCTATCTCACAGCAGACCAATCTCAGTCATCCTGATCTCAGATGTGATTAGTCATCCATTTTTTCAGCTTTTTGAAAAGAGTGATTTTAACCTGAAAAACAAATCCCACAACTGAGTCTTTTTTTTTTTCCCTTAGAAAACCAGCCCCAGGCTCTTTGATGACAACTGTCAAGTTCCTTTTGGTTTCCTTTTGAAAGTGCTAATTTGAAGAAGGTAGGGTGGGGTGGCTGGGAGAAAGGTATTGAGAGAAGAGAAAAAAGCGTAGGTAAACTGTCAATTTAGTTGAGTTTCAAAAATACAGCAAGAATTTGGGTGTACAATAATATGCCACTGTATTTCATCAAAAGATATGAAATAAGAATTCGTTCTAACTCAGTATGCTTTACAGTAAGAGAGCCAACCTCATGGGATTAAAAAATATTCATGGTTGTCGTGCTCACTCAGTTCTGTGACACTTTATGGCAAATGCACAAAGCTGCATCATCATAGCTTAATGAACTGTCATTAGCTCCACTGACTACAGGCGTCAAGGATGGAAGGGTAGATATTTGCTGATACTTAGGGACCTGTAAGCAAATGAGTAGGAAAGATTTAAAAATCGACGTTAGCAAATGGAAATTTGGCAATTTTTCAAGATTAGGCATTTGGAAAACAATTCACACGAGATTGACACAAAGATTTAATTTAATACAACTGCAGAATACCTTGAAGTGTGGCTAAATTCCTGAAAATAATCTAACCCGACTTTAAACAATGATACTGGAAAAGCCAAAAATTCATCCCAATCACGTGTTCTACATTCAAACTGTGATACAAGTTGTGGAAAGATATTATGTGGTTTGGGAAACTTACTCTTGGGAATTTGGAGCTTAAGTTCCATGTTATCTAACACCATCTCTTTAGGAATACGGGCTCCTAAGAATACTGTAATATTTCCTGATATCGAAGTTACGGTAAAAACGGAAATGTTTATGAAAGAAAAATATTTTTAAAAATTTTTGAAAAGGCATTCTCTATACAGCTTGTTCATCCATAGCACGTTAGAGAATTGTTTAAGGATGCACTATACATCGCAATCTGTTACACTTCCACATAAGACACAGTCTCCTTGTAATTTTCAATTTATTGTGACACACACATTGTTCCATTTGATCCTTATAATAAATCTATGTGATATGCAAGTGGAGTTGATGTCCTCATTGAACACAAAAGAAATTAGGAAGAGCTGCACCAGGCCTCAGTTACTGCTGCCCATAAAACCCAAAACCCAGACCTTCGCTCAGGGTCCAACGCTATAGATCTAGAACGAAAACAACGCCCACGCTTCCTAAAGTGGACTGCGGCTCCAGCAAACTGTCACAGCAGTGCAGCCGGGGAATAATTGGTACTTTTGTTCGCAAGGTAACCAGAGTAACCTATGGTTAAAATACTGGACAAAGAATCATAAACGTTTCTGCACATTCACGTAATCTGAAGACTGGTGGAATTTCTGAGTAACTTCAAGGAAATTCCTAAACAGATCCAAGGAGAAAGTGTGTTCTAGGCTTTCTGACAAAACGACAGGGGTCTGGCATGAAATCTTTCGGTGCAATCGGTTAGCAAGGAATCATCAACGCTGACTCCCAGCCACCCCCGATGAGGGTCAACCGTGCGAGGATCCCGCAACTTTAGGGCAGGTGACTTTCCCACCCAAACTCGTGTGCTGGGGCGGGCCGTCTAAAGGTCACGGCGCTAACAGACTGCAGGGCATCAGTAAGAGCAGTGCGAGTGCCGGAGAGCCGGGGCGCAGGGAAGAAAGGAGCGCGCGAGGCGTCCGCTGGAAAGGTTTGCAGAGGCCAGGCGCCCGGTGCAAAGGTGCGCGCAGCGCAGCGGAGCCACGACGGTCCCTCCCGGGTGCTGACCGCGATCTGGGCTCCCGGGCTAAGCTGCCCGTCTCCACCCTCCCGCGCACCTACCAGCGAGAGCACTTTATAGGTGTTGGGGTCTTTGGCCGTGCGGGGTCGCGCCGCCTTCTCCAACGCCTCCTCCCCCAGGTCCAGAGGGGCCAGCAGGGACGCGGCCGCCTGCGGCTCGGTGGACACATCAGCGGCCGCAGGGCCACGACCCGGGTCCCGGCCGTTCCCCGCCGGGCCGTCCCGCCGGCCGTTCCCGCCCCCCACGCAGCCGTCGCGCTCCATTGTGGCCCTGGGCGCTCGGGGCCCGGCCGCCCGCCGCGCCTTTAATAGGCTCCGCGCCCGCCGCGCCCCGCCCCGGCCGCCGCCGCCGCCGCGCCCGCCCCGAACCGCCCGCCCGCCCGCCGCGACCCTGGCTGCGCTCCCGCCGCGAGCGCGCGCCTCTACGCCCCGGATTATTTGGCTTCCTGTCTGATTGCGGGCACTCAGCGTGTCAGTTATTTTGAGTCCTGGACGTGGGCGTGTCTTGCACCCACCCACCCTCCTCCTTTCTCTCCTGCCCGCCCAGCCTTCCCCGCACCACGCCCTGGGCACCCTCCGAACTCTTTGCAGGAATCGCCCCGCGCGGCCTCGGGACACGGGCTGGACTGGAATTGCAGAGTGTGGTCTGCAGAGGGCATGAGATCATGGGGCCCCAAAATAGAGCTGGAGGAGGAGGAGGAGAAGGATGCAGCGGTAAAGGCAGGAAAGTGCCGTCGGGACAGACCCGAGTGTTTCAGGATGGAGGAGAGAATATGCTCCTTCCTTTGGTCCAGTGTGCGGAAAAGGCAACCTTCTTTCTCTCCCAGGTAGCGAGAATTCTACCAAAGCCTGCTGTCCACCCGGTCTGCACTGCTCAGAAAGGAACTAATCCAATTGTAAAATACCTGATTTTACAAATGCCCGGGAAAGGAGGAATTCGCTGTCTATAGTTTCATGTGCTTTAATGGTCTTTGGGTTTCTGCATTTGTAATACACTTATTTATTGGTTCTTTTAGAATGTCCACGTCCAACAAGCTTCTAAATGTTGGCGTTGACTTACCCTGGGGCTTATACTGATATTCCTTAGTGATAGCAACGTTTTCTTTATAAAGGCCACACCCGGAGGCGCTGGGGTATGCCCTCCCCCTCAATCCCCCCCCCCCCCCCCCCCCCGCCTTAATTGTGAGGGGAGCTTGAAGTGCAGAAGGTGACTCGGGTCCTTGGAGGTGAGGAGCTAAGCATGCGCACTGTCACCAGAGCTAACTCCCCAGTTCCAACACCTGAGAAAATTAAACGTTGATAGTTGGTCTTCAAACTAGGAAGACCATGAGTGGTCTTATTAGTGGAATTTGATTCAATGGTTTTACATTTCCTGTGTCATCAGTTGAAAGAGCCTCTGATGTGTGGTAATATGAACCTTATCTGTCTAGATAGAAACCAGTGACTTCCACCTGTTTGCAATATCCACTAATATTAGTGGCCAAGAGAAGTTATACAATCTCCAGATAATTCAGCTTCCATTCATGTGATTGATACATAAATGTGTGCAAAAGTTTATAATGACATTGGATGCTTAACAGATGTAAAAGTAGGTTGCTACCTTTTGATTTGTTTTTCATTGATGCTGGTTCACTCACTCTTTGAATTATGAATCTTTTATTTCACTCTCTCAGTTCCTCAGTATGCCTGCCATACCAAAGAAGAATATAAATGTCTTTTTCAGTTGGTTTGCAGTCTGGTCGAGAGAGAAGGAAGTAAACAAAACATTAAACCTAGTCATATAGACATAATAGAGTAACCCAGGCAATTATGGGAGTTTGTTGGGAAGAGTAGCCAGCATCTGGAAGACATTAAGGGTATCCCTCAAAATATTATTGGGTTCTTTTTTTTGTTGTTTATTTGTTTATTCTATAGTTACCTTAGAAGCCATCCAAAAGAAGCAGACTTTTACTATTTCATAGTTACACATAATTTTATACCCCAGGCTTGATTCCAAATATTTCTTTGACTGTTTCAAAAAGCCAGATTCAGAGAGAAAGATGTGTTCCAGAGGTTGGTCAAATGAGTGGCAACACTTCTAAAAGCAACTCAACAGAGATGTTCCAGAGTGGTTTTGAACCTGACGAAACAAACGGGGTAAGTATTTTGTCTGTATCCCCAAAGAGCAAGCCATTTTCAAGTCTTCTCTGTTGGAACGTCAGTGTGTCATCTATAGGGTCAGAAATAAACACGAAGAGACTGGCAGGAGCCATCTGTAAGTAAGGTACTTCATCTACTGAACTTGTGCATGGCCTGTTCAAGACATGTATTTGGCAGAATTTTGGGTCTATTATAGCCAGATAGTCAGATTTTTCATGAGAAACAGGAAGTTCAGATGTTTGTTTGAATTCTCCAGATTGCAAAATTTTGTCTTAAAATTTCAGGAAAACAATTTCCTTAGACACTTTAAATGCCAAACTAAATCTAACACATCTGCAGTGTTGGCTTGGCACACACGCCACCAGGATATGCCTCTCTCATAGGCATTTGTCTTGCTTGTGTCAACTTTATCTTTTCTGGGTCACTCTAAAAATTTGATTGATGTTTTGAAGAGACAGGAAGTTGTAGCAAGAGAATACAATCTAAACTGTGTGTAAATTAATGTGATCACAAGAAAATATTAAATAAATTAAAATTAAAATCCTACTGAATTTCTAAGATCAGAGGAATAAGAATGACAAAAGGTCAGGTTGTAGCTTAAGTGATCAAGAACCTGAATTTTCTTTTTCTTTTTTTTTTTAAATGGTGTTGAGAAAACTGGAAAATCACATTTATTATTTTTATTTCTTTTATTTATTTGCTTTGGGGGTCACACCTGGCGATGCACAGGGGTTACTCCTGGCTCTACACTCAGGAATTACCCCTGGTGGTGCTCAGGAGAACATATGGGATGCTGGGAATCCAGGTGGGCTGGGAATCCAGGTGGACCACCTGCAAGGCAAACGCCCTACCAGCTGTCCTATTGCTCCAGCCCCAAGAACCTGAATTTTTATCCAACTTCAGAATATCTGAAAACCTTGTGTTCCACCCTGCCCTACAGCACCACTGGGTGTAGACTCATTAATATTCTAAATACTCATTGTTCTTTTGTTTGTTTGGGGGGGGGGAGGAGAGGTGGACCACACCCAGCTGTGCTCAGGTATTACTCCCCACTCTTCCCTCAGGGATCACTTCTGGCAGTGCTTGGGGGACCCTATGGGATCCCAGGGTCAGCTGGTACAAGGCAAATGTCCCACCTCCTGTACTATTGCTCCTGCCCCACTACTCACTCTTCTATGTAGCATAGCCTAATGTGACCTCTATTAAACAAATGATGTATTAATTATGCCACTCATAGTGTTTCCCTAATGACATTATAACACAATAACTAATTTGAATCAAGTGTTTCCTCTTCCTCGTTCATAAAATAAATGATCAGAGGAACAGCTTTTCATTCCAAAAGAAGTAAAGTCACAAGACAATATCTCTAGTTTGTTCAAAAGGGATCAATATATTTTTCATCATTAGTACTAAACCACTTTGTCTTAAAGAGTAAAGACACTAATCTAGAACAGAAGTAGGATGCTAATTTAAGATACCTTAAGGTTTTACTATATATACATATTAAACATTTTCCCCTCAGAATCTGATAATTTAGACATTGATACAGTCAACACCCCAAACAAAAGCAACTTATCTTGTACTGTAGTTACAAGTTGAAAAAGAACTCTTCTCAACTTAAAAAATAAATATGTGATAATAATTTTAGCAGCTGCTTTATAATTTCTCTTTCATCAATTACCTAATGGGCTGGAGCGATAGCACAGCAGTAGGGCATTTGCCTTGCACACAGCCAACATGGCCGACCCGAGTTCGATTCCTCCGCCCCTCTCTGAGAGCCCAGCAAGCTACCGAGAGTATCTCGCCCGCATGGCAGAGCCTGGCAAGCTCCCCGTGATGTATTCGCGATGCCAAACACAGTAACAACAAAGTCTCCAATGGAGACGTTACTGGGCCCGCTTGAGCAAATTGATGAACAACGGGAGGACAGTGACAGTGACAATTACCTAATAAACACAAAATATATTCGGTCAAGGCTCAAAAAGAAATCACAAAGTTCTTTAATGTCCATGAACTCTAGGAAAAAGTTCATGCATTAATATATTCATAAAATATCTCTTTGTGATTTTTCTTCTGAGCACAAAAATTTGCTCTCAAGAAAAAGAAGAGTAGATAATTTAGTAACCATGTACATACATTAGAAAAACTCTAAGTCTTGTTTTCCTCATCATAAACTGGTGTTGCCTTATATAAAGTTAAAAATTGACAACATAGTCTGTGGTGATAAAAATTAGATCTCCTATGGGGGATATGAAATCTTGGAATGCTGGTTTTGAGAATTTCATTGTTGTTTCTGAACTCTAATTAGCGGTATGTGTGTGTGTGTGTGTCTGTGTGTGTGTGTGTCTGTGTACACACATGTGCACACTTTATAAAACTTTATCATTGTATGCTTGTTATTTTTGCACTTTTCTGTTTGCAGGTCATATTTTAATAAAGGTTAACTTGAACATGAATTAAAATGTTTCACAGAATACCACAAAAATTCTGCTCCTATCTCTAAACACTAATAAAATGTTTACATATCCCTAACTTAAAATTAAAAATTAAATCTATCTAGAGGTTGGAGCAATAGTACAGAGGTAGGGTATTTGCCTTGCACATGTCCAGCCCAGATTCGATTCCCAGCATTCCATATGGTCCGCCAAGTACCACCAGGAGTAATTCCTGAGTGCATGAGCCAGAAGTAACCCCTGTGCATTCCCCAGTGTGACCCCAAAACAAGAAAAACAAACAAACAGAAAAGAAGTTCCTTCAGCCAGTAGGGCATTTACCTTGCACATGGCCAACCGGGTTCTATTCCCAGCATCCCATATAGTCCCCTGAACACCGCCAGGAGTGATTCCTGAATGCTGAGCCAGGAGTAACCCCTGTGCATCATCAGGTGTGACTCAAAAAGAAAAAAAAAATTAAAAAATTAAAATTAAAGAATTTTAAAAAGTAATAAAAATTAAATATATTCTGTCTATATTTAAATTATCCAATGCCTATCCCCCAAACAAAAGAAAAAAAATTAATGTAATTTTTGTACAAATTATTTGTGATTTACTTCTAAATTCTATGTCAGCTTATGATAGGGCTACAGATTTTTTTTACAAATACTTCTACCTACAGCTACATCATTCATCCGGAAATGGTCTGGTTCAGTATATTTGGGTTTATGACTTATCTTTAACTATCAGGTCTATTTGTCCCTCTGCCAGTACCTTCATGTGTGCGGAGAGTGATCTCAACATGGTGGTGGCTGGTCCTGGAGGTCTTCGGCTGCCGGAGCCCTGGTCGGGGCGGGGAGGAGAGCTCAACCCGCTCCCCTCCAACAGGCCCCGGCGAGGAACAGCCAGGCGCGGGGGCAGAAGACTGCACTGTTCTCATCCTCCAGGACCAGCCACCACCATGCTGAGACCACTCTCCGCACACATGAAGGTACTGGCAGAGGGACAAATCCATGCGGGTTCCGGGGCCGAGATCTCCCAGCCTACTTGGATTGGAGTCGAGCATCCTCCACCCAGATCCTCTAAATTCCAGTAGGCGGGGGTCACACCCACCACCTGGCCCCCTGGCGCCATGTAATCCCATCAACAGCCAAGACTCAGAGACTATAAAATCCAGCTCCCGGACGAGAACAGTGCAGTCTTCTGCCCCCGCGCCTGGCTGTTCCTCGCCGGGGCCCATTGGAGGGGAGCGGGTTGAGCTTTCCTCCCCGCCCCGACCAGGGCTCCGGCAGCCGAAGACCTCCAGGACCAGCCACCACCATGCTGAGACCACTCTCCGCACACATGAAGGTACTGGCAGAGGGACAAATCCACGCGGGTTCCGGGACCGAGAATTCCCAACTTACTCGGATTGGAGTCGAGCATCCTCCACCCAGATCCTCCAAATTCCAGTAGGCGGGGGTCACACCCACCACCTGGCCCCCTGGCGCCGTGTAATCCCATCAACGGCCAAGACCCAGAGACTATAAAATCCAGCTTCCGGAACCACGCGGCATCTTATCAGGACATCTTTTTATGACATCTTATTATCTCATTCCTACTTTGGACAAACTTGCAGGCTATCGAATGTAGCCTGCCCACAGGGCAGACTCTGGCAAACTCCCCGTGGCGTACCAAATATGCCAAATACCAGTAACAATGATGGGTCTCATTCTCCTAAAGAGCCTTGAATATAATCTCAGGGTTAGGATGAAAGAGATGTTACTGGGGCCTGCTCGAGGCAATCGACGAATAACAGGATGATGAAATGAAAAATGAAAATCAGGTCTATAGTACAATTCCACTGATTCTCAACTATCAGGTACCGAAGCAGACTACCAACCTATGCAAAATGAACACTTTGTTTATTATTTCCAGTTAATATAATAGCCAATGGATGAGTGGATGCATTGACTATTTAAGATGCAATGCATGCATCATAAATTCCCTTTCCCCTAAAAGGGAATATTCATCCCAACCCTCCTTCTCTCTTTCCCTGTGACAGCAGAAAATAAATTTTTAAGTGAAGTCTACCCTAGCTGCACAGAGATGGAGAGACAATCTTATCGTCAGAGACAGAACACAGGAAGTTATATAAATAGATCTTGCTTAGTTCATTAAATTACTGACACAAGCAAAAACTTTCAAGAATTTCTTTGTCTTATCAGTTTGTCACATATTAATTACTTCCCCTTGTCTAGAAGTTATTCAAACTGACAATTTTGCTCATTTACTAGGCTCTATATCTTTATGGGCCTTTGTGTACATGAAATTAAAATTATTTTCTCTTGCTAATACCTTTTGAGTCAATTTATTATCAGGCCAATCAAAGAAATCAAACTGGAGGGGGAAATGGAGAGACCCACTTAAAATTTTTCCCACACAACTGTTTACTTCTTTATCCTTAGAAGGCTTGTGAGAATTTCAGGATTGCTCCCATCAAAACCTTCGGAGTGTCACCTCAGATTCTATTCAACCTATGATAGTAGTTTCTGTTGTTGTTCATTTTGGAAGGAGCCTCTTGTTGATGAGGGAATTATTCTGCTGACAGTTCCCCCATAAAGCCCAATTCTTCCATACGGAAGCAGAAAAAAAAATATGTTTTTAACTCTACTTAATCTACTTAACTATTAATGTTTACTGCTAGTCCAAGATTAGAGTTTATTAAAAGCAAAGCCATTGCAGGGCTGGGGAGATAGCTCAAAGAACTGCAGCTTTTGATTTGCATGAGGAAGGCCTGGATGCTATCCCATGGCACCTTGTGATCCCCTAAGCACTACACAGAGCATGTGACCCCAAGCAATTTGCCAGAATTATCCCCTGAGAAACCACTGGATGAAGCCCCTAAAACAAACAAACAACTCAAAGCCATCCTAAAGCCCTAAAGCCCTCTCTCTCTCTCTCTCTCTCTCTCTCTCTCTCTCTCTCTCTCTCTCTCTCTCTCTCTCCCTCTCTCTCTCTCTCTCTCTCCTTACCTCGCCTCTCCTCCTTCTATCCTCTCTCCCCCCTCCTCTCTCCCGAATCCTCCCCCCTCCTCTCTCTCTCCCCCCTTACTCCCAGAGGAGTGCTGAAGTGCTGAGTGCTAAGAGCTTATTTCTGGTTTCTGGTTCTGTGCTCAGGTATCACTCTTGGCAGAACTCAGAAGCAATGTTGGAAATCAAACCAGTGTCATCCCCATGCAAGACCAGTGCCTTAACCCAGTGCTATCTCTCTAGTCTGTAATTTAGGGTCCTCACTTATTTCCTTTCAACACTCCATACTATCCAAGAGTCAACTTTCCCTCATTCCAACGTACCAGTGATTTCTCAGGTATATACTGAGCTCTATTTTATGGTTCTTGGTAAACGTAATTTTCAAGTTTTTCAGGTCTCTTGTTTCACTTTGTTTTGTTTTGGGATGAGGGTGGGGGTATCCCAAATAGTGCTAAGGGAACACTCCCAGCAATACTTGGCCAATGAGGAAGATCATGTTTAACACTTTAGCCAACCAGAACTGGTGCTATTCAGGTTGGGGATGATTGGAGATACCAGAATTGTTTCATATTGTGTATCAAGTATCTAACGTTAGCAATTAGTAGTAGGAGAGAAACCATGTGAGCTTTATATTTTCCTCAGTTTAAAGTCATTTTGGGGCCCATAGAGCAAGGAAGAAGAACCCTCCTGTCCTGTAATTGAATACAGAAGCCACCCCCAAAAAATCATAATTTGTAGAAAATATTGCAGACAGAAGGAACTTGTAAGGGACAGAAAGAAGTGGATTTACTCTGGCAATCTGTCAGGAGTGCCTGTTAAGTTTATTGGAATAATTTATGTTCCTATGGCCAGAGTGAAAAGTCCTTAGGAAAAACAGATTCTACAAATTCCACCAAAGATTATTTAATAAGTGAAGTTAAGAGGACTTAAGAGCCAGAGAGATAGTACAACAGTTAAGGCCCTTGCTTTTCATATTGCTGATCCAGTTCTAACTTAGGCATCACATATGATTCCCTCATCATGGCTAGGAATAATTCCTGAGCACAAAGCCAAGAATTAGCTCAAAGCACCTCTTGGAGTGGGAAAAAAAAAACCAACACTTACAATAATAACAACAATAATTAATTAATAAACAATGGAGTTTAAAAAGATCCAGACTGAATAATGTTCCAAATATTACTTATAAAATCTTAAAAGTTAGTCTAGAAAACTCCAACTGATTCCAAGAAACAGGATAAGAATTTGACACAATTTAAAATATTTTAAAAAGAAAAATCTCAGCCAGGACTGGTGTCCCTGGAAGAAGAGAATGAATGTGCAGAGAACAATTCTAGAGGACACAATGACATGATGGCCAGCCATCTCATGCCCAGGACAGAAGCCAGTGACTCTCACTAGACCAGCCTTGTAGCCTGGTTTGGCCCCAAGCAGAAGTCCCAGAAGTGGTTCTGAGGGTTTTTGCTGCCACCACCAATGGTGGCAGATGTTTGAACCTTTTCTATGAACAGGAAGTGCCTGTGGCGACACAGGCCACTCAGGCCTAGGCCAAGAAGCTGTCTGACCCTATCTGGTTCTGTCCACCTTACCCAGGGCTGCTGAGACTCCCCCTCCAAAGCCTCACCGTCTAAGACTTGTACACTCAGCTGAACAACATAGCCCATCATCTGGAACAGTCCAGAGTTTATTTTTCTAATACAATTGTTTATTTCTTTGACAAAAAAATCTAGCAATTGACAACATAAATCTAAGTTTAACATCTGCAAATTACCAGATTTAAAAAACTGAAAACACATCATTTTTAAATATGATAAAGTTAAGGAATCGAACTCGGGTCGGCCATGTTGGCCGCTTGTAAGGCGAACGCCCTACCCGCTGTGCTATCGCTCCTTCAGAAAGCCCAGCAAGCTACCGAGAGTATTCGATATGCCAAACACAGTAACAACAAAGTCTCCAATGGAAACGTTACTGGGCCCGCTCGAGCAAATCGACGATCAACGGGAGGGCCTTTACCTTTACCTTACCTTTAAAGTTAAGGAAAACAACACAAAAATGTCATGAATGATGGAAGTACATCTAAGAGCTTTACCTAAAATGACAAACAGAATTCCCTTTTTAAGATGGTCACTTAGTAGCAGTAGAAAAGCATAGATATTATTTTTATTTGGAAGGTCACATTAGCTGTGCTCAGACTTACCTTGGGGATCACTCCTGATAGGTTTGGGGGACCATATGTGATGCCAAGAATTAAAGTCAGAGAGAGCCATATGCAAAAAGCAGTATAAAATACAAATATTGTTAATCACTGTCACTGCCATTGTCATCCCGTTAATCATCGATTACTTGAGCAGGCACCAGTAGCATCTCCTTTTGTCGTGGCCCTGAGATTTTAGCATCGTAAACTTCATGCTCTCTCCGCGGATGCAGCATGCCAACTGGATGTCCTTGGGCATAAGGTGCCACACTTGGCTGGGAATGAGCAGAGGTTGGTGTTCTCGAAGAACCCCCACCAGGTAGGCCTCGCACACCCCCTGCAGTGCCATGACGGCCGAGCTATGGCAGCGCAGGTTGGTCTTGAAGTCCTGTGTCATCTCATGCACCAGCCTCTGGAATGGCAATTTGCAGATGAGCAGCTCGGTGGACTTCTGGTAGCCACAATCTTGCATAGCACCAAGATGTGAGACCAGTAATGGTGTGTCTTCTTCATGCTGCCCGAGGCGGGTGCACTCTTGTGGGCCACCTTGGTGGCCAGCTGCTTGCAGGGTGCCTTCTTGCCCGTTGACTTGCACGCCATCTGCTTAGTACGAGCCCTCTCTTCTTCCCAACTCAGCTGGAGACTCCTTCAGGGTTAGGGAAATGAGACCCGTTTTAGCTACTGTTGTTGGCATATTTGATAAGTTACGGGTGGCTTGCCAGGCTCTGCCGTGCAGGCTGATTATAAGTATTATTCATATACTAAATGAATTAGAGAAAGCCATCAGCATGATGGAGAAAGAAAAGCAAGATGAAGGGGGAAAGTCACAAATATAACTTTTAGAAATTAAAATGCAACATACTTGGAAAAAAGGAGCACTTGATAGGTTTAGGAACATAATAGAGCCTGAAACATAACAGTGAAACTGAAAGCATAGCAATTAAAATATCAGAATAGGGGGCTGGAGTGATAGCACAGCGGGTAGAGTGTTTGCCTTGCACGCAACCAACATGACCGACACAGGTTCGATTCCCAGCACCCCATATGGTCCCCTGAGCACTGCCAGGAGCAATTCCTAAGTGTATGAGCCAGGAGTAACCCCTGAGCATCGCCAGGTGTGACCCAAAAAGCAAAAAAAAAAAAAAAATCAGAATAAACACACTTGATCACTTGACATCCCATTACTCATCAATATGCTAGAGTGGGCACCAGTAACATCTCCATGTGTCCCTGTTGCCTGCTAGTGTAGCCCAATGGCGTATGCTAGATGCAGGAACACGAAGAGCTTCAAACAGTTCAGGTCTTGACAAAGAAGTCTGACCATCTCATAGGTGGGCGGCCGTGCTATCTTTTGACTCGATAACGGCTCTAGTACAGCGGTCATCTCCAAATAGCATTACGTGACCAGCCCATCTGATTTTCGACACGTTGGTAAACAAGACAGTGTCCCTGCTTCTCAATCGTCATGGGAGGTCAGTGATTCCTTCTCTCAGCTGAGTAAAGCATGATACTTCAAGCATAGCTGTTTTGATTCCTCTCTGGGAGACCTGAATAGCGTTCTCATTCTCTTCATAGGACCCAGGTCTCTGAGGCATATCTTAATGCAGGAAGAACAGTGGAGTCAGAGATGTGCCCAGAGCCAGAAGTTTTTCATCCTTTTATTTATTTTTTCTATGTTCTTGCAGGCATTCCACACCGCTCTCTTGCTTCTGCGCAGCTCAGGTGCCAGGTCATTTTTCATATTGAGTTCTCAACCTAGGTACACATAACTGCTGCATTCAGAGATGTTCATTCCATTGAGAGTGAATAAAACGTCAGGAATGAGTCCATTTCTCATGAACATTGTCTTCATGAGATTCAGCTGCAGGCTGAACTTTCCACACTCACGGTCAAAGTCAGCCAGCATTTGTGCAGTTTGGCTAATGTTTGGTGTTCTTAGAACAATGTCATCAGCGAAGCAGAGATGGTGTAGTTACTGACGGTCTATCTTCACTCCCATTCCTTCCCATTCCAGTCATTGCATGATGTTCTTGAGGGTGGCATTGAAGAGTTTCGGTGAAATGGTATCACCTTGCTGAACCCGTCTCTTGACATCGATGATCACTTCCTTGTAGAATGGTGAGATCCTGGTAGTACAGCTCATGGAGGATCCTGATGTATTGAGTTTGAATGCCTTGTTTGGCTAGGGCTTTGATGACTGCTTCAGTCTCAACAGAATCAAAGGTCTTCTTTAAATCAATGACCGTTAGACAGAGTGGCATCTTGAACTTCCAAGAAACCTCAATGAGCTTGGTTACCGTTTGGATATGGTCAATCGTGCTGAATCCGTTTTGTAATCCGGCTTGTTCACATGGTTGTCCTTCATCTAATGTTCTGCCAATCCTATTCAGGATGACTCGAGTGAACAGCTTGTAGATGACAGACAACAGGCAGATCGAGTGATAGTTGCTAATGTCGTGGATATCTCTCTTATTGTACAGTAAAACAGTCCTGCTTATTTTCCACTGGGACGGAACCTTGCATTCAGACAGGTAGCGTGTGAAGAGCCAAGCCAGTGTATTGATGAGTACTGAGAGCAAATTTTTCAGGTGTTCGGGTCTGACCTTGTCTGGGCCAGGTGCTGTTTGCTTCTTTACCAATGAAATGGCGTGTCAGATTTAGGAAGGGAGAACATTGGGAATGACATATCTATCCTATGGAATTTGGTATGTGGACAGGTAGCCACGGCTATCAAAGAGATCTGAGTAGAAGTCATGAATAATCTCCATTGCCCTCTGGAAGATGTGACAGATCCATCAGGACGTCGGAGGTCAGTAATCTTGGTCTTGTAGTTGACGAAGGACAGGCGGGCATTACAAATGCTTTTCCCAGCTTCTGCCGCATTTTTTTCCTGTGTGTTTATTCTTATTACTCCAGGCTAAGAAGAATAAACACGCAGGAAAAAAATGAATAGCAAACAAAATTTTCCAGTTTTCAAGTAAATGACAAATCCACAGATTCCACAAAGTAACATGCCAGTTAGAACACACACACACCCACACACAGACACACACACATGCACACTATAATTATATTGCTAAAAACTGGTGTTAAAGAAAAATATTAAAAGTAGTCCAAGAGGAGAGATGTACAATATGTAGAGTTGGGGAAAGATAAGAAACATGGGCTACTTCCTGATGGAATCTATTGTAACCAGTTGGCTATGGAAAGATGAGTTCAAAGTACAGAAAGACATAAGAGGTAAAACAAAATTAAAAGTTAAAAACTATATGTCTTCACCCAGTGTAAATTACTTTGATAAGCAAAATCAAAATAAAGACATATTTAGATGAAGCTAAAAGAATGTCTCCCCAGAAGAATTGCACTACAACAATTATAGGAACCTGTTCAGGAAGAAAGAAAATAATACTAAACCAAAACTTAGGTCTATATAAAAGTAGTAAAAGTAAAGTAAAGGCCCTCCCGTTGATCATCGATTTGCTCGAGCGGGCCCAGTAACGTCTCCATTGGAGACTTTGTTGTTACAGTGTTTGGCATATCGAACACGTCACGGGGAGCTTGCCAGGCTCTGCTGTGCGGGCGAGATACTCTCGGTAGCTTGCGGGGCTCTCCGAGAGGGGCAGAGGAATCGAACTCGGGTCGGCCATGTTGGCTGCATGCAAGGCAAACTCCCTGCCGCTGTGCTATGGAGTAAATAAAATTATAAATTTTTAAGTGAATAGGATTTTTTCTATTTAAGTTTTTTAAAATCCGCTGGCAGTTTTTGAGAAATTTTCAGGGGATTTTCAAGAAAGCATATGTGAAGCTGAGGATTGAACTAAAGTCACCAAATGCGAGGTAAATGCATTAATTACTGTATTGTCTCACTGCCACCAAATATTTTTAACTTAGTGAAACTGAAAACATAATAAGCAGCTCAATAAATATTTTAGGCAATTTTATAATGTTAGTACTCACAAATAGAAGATAAAATCAACAAATTTAAAATCAGATGTATACCACCAAAATAAAAATTACAAACAGAAAATAATGAAGAAAATCAATGACACCAAAACAACTTTATTTAGAAAACTTAACAAAATTGACTAGGATCTAGGAAAGCTTAGGGAAATATATGAGAGCTCTCAAATTCCCAATACTGTGAAAATAGCAGAATATAATTGCTATAAATCATATAAACATTAGATGGATAAAGAAATGTTACAAACTATTCCATGTGACTTTTTAGAAACTTGAAATTTTAGTGACAGAAAGCAAATCAGTGTGGGCTGAGACAGGAGGGAATTTATAAAAAGGTACTGTTGTGCTGGCAAAAGCCAAAAATGAACAGAGAGAAAGACAGCACAGTTTGTTAGAGGCTCAACACTGAGGACCGCAAAAGAAAGAAGAGAAAGAGACTTGGAGCCCCATCTGCTGAGAGGGTCTCTTTTTCATTCTCTAAGAGTGAGATGTAATTTAGTAAAAGAGAAAAATGAAACATCTTTCCCAGCCTTCAGATGCACTCCCCCCCACCCCCCAAAAAACAAAGAAATGTCTGTGTCAATATCTCTTGCCCATTTGGTGTGACCTTCATGTGTCACCTTCCGAGCACTTCCCTAAGTCTGGCAGGCCTCATGCTTTCCCGTTCATCTTGCGGCCCCTTATTCTACCTGATTATGGTCATACAGAGCAAGAAACTCTTCCTCCCTTCTCTGGGCTGAACTTGGGGTTCAGTTCTCACTACATTACTGTTTCATAATTCTCATTACATTCAGCTTTTTATTTTCAGTTTCTTATTTGTCGTTACAGCACAAGGTGAGTTTTCTGAGTGTATGATAGAAATAAATGTTCTTTGTCTTGACTAGCGAAGTTACATGACTGAAAATTTACGCCAAATACATTGAATAGTAGATTGAAAGCTGTATTGAATCAAATATAAATTCATTAAAATAGATTTATATGTATTTGAAATGATAAGATGTTGCGCTTCCGGGAACTGAGTGTGATAATCTCTGGATCCTGGCCGTTGTTGGAGTTACACGGCAGTTGGTGGGTGTAACTGTCTATTTACTGGCAGGTCCAGTCCCAAACTGTACAGGCTTGGAGATCTCAGCCCCGGGTCCCACACGCCTGGGTTCCTCTGTCAGTTCTTTTATGCGTGAGGCTCATCCAAGTGTGTGGAGAGTGCTCCCAGCATGGCCTTGGCTGGGCCTCGGTGGTCTTCAGCTGTTGGGCCCTGGTGGAGACAGTCAGGCATAGGGTAGGAGACTCTGTCTTGTTCTCTCCCAGGAGCTGAGTGCAACATCTTATCATCTCATTCCTAATTCGGTCAAACTGGCAGGCTACCAAATGTAACATGCCCACACGGCAGAGTCTGGCAAACTCCCCGTGGTATACCCAATATGCCAAATACCAGTAACAATGATGGGTCTCATTCTCCTAACCCTGAAAAAGCCTTGAATATGGCACTTTAAAAAAAAAAAATCTCAGGGCTAGGACGAAGAAGACGTTACTGGCACCTGCTCGAGGCAATCGACGAACAACAGGGTGGTCGTGGTCGTGGTATTTGAAATATTATTCAATAGATGGACTGGAGTGATAGCACAGTGGGTAGGGCGCTTGCCTTGCACACAGCTGACCCGGGCCAACCCCGTTTCGATTCCTCCGCCCCTCTCAGAGAGCCCGGCAAACTACCAAGAGTATCCCGCCAGCACGATAAAGCCTGGCAAGCTAACCATAACATATTCGTATGCCAAAAATAGTAACAAGTCTCACAATGGGGATATTACTAGTGCCTGCTGAGCAAATCAATGAGCAATGGGAGGACAGTGCTACAGTTCAGTGCTACTCAATAAAGCTGTTTTATTTTCATTAAAAAGGGCATAATGCAATTAAGGTTCTTTCAAAAACATGTTAAACATGTATTACTTCACCCAATCTGTCCCTCCCCTCCAGGTGGTTAGGGGGAGTCCGAGCCAGGACCGCTGCACTTCCCCCCCTCAGCCCTGCGCCTTTTCCCGCCGAACCCCACACCCTGCAGTGGGAGACACCAGGAGCAGCTCCGCTGGACTCCCCATCACCCCTCCTCCATTCCAGGATCCTAGGTGGTAGTGACGCTGGGCCGGGCCGGGGGCGTGACCACTACGTAGGGAGCGTGGCCTCCCAGAAGTGGGCGTGGCCTTCTCCTGGGCAGGTGGCCACATTAGTGGCGGCAATTATACTTCCCAATCCGAGCACTTAGGACTTTCATCCCACACTTTGTCACCTAATACCGACCATAAATTTCTGACCGCCTGTACTACAATACAACAATATTCCACTCACCTATTCCATTTCTAACAAAAGACCAGTATGAAATAAGCAGTACAAGCTCAATATTAAAGAGCACCTCCTCCAAAGCTTCATTCAATGTCCGTTATAAAACAAAGAATAATGCCTGACTGAGAAAAAAGTCGGACTCTAGAAAGGGAGAAGGGTGACTCCCATCGACCAACCTTATCCAAAATCCTTTCCCACGATAAGAGGGAACAGTACCTGTGATTTCAGGGTTCTACCTCTAGGCAACCAAAACAACATGAAGAAACAGAGCAAATCTCCACTACAAGGAGAATACAAAGAAAAGAATCCCGAATCCTCAACCAAGGTTGTCCACAATTATGCTCTCTTCGGTAAAGAGTTACGGGACAAAATGCAGAGGCTGTTTAAGGATCTACTCAAAGAATCAATGGAAGAGATATCCAGAAAACTAAAAGAAGAAATGAAAGAAACAATAGAACAGATAGTCGAGAAAATACAGGAAGAAATGAGAGCAGAAATAAAAAAGCTACAAAAAGAAGTGTCACAAATAAAGGATTCACTTAATCACTTAATCCCTGTTATTCATCAATTTACTCGAGCAGGTGCCACTAACGTCTCCATTCTTCCCAGTTGTGTGCTAGCATAGCCCAATGGTATCTGTTCGTTCTAGGAACATGCAGAGCCTCAAACCGATCATTCAGGTTCTTGACGAAGAAGTCTGACCATCTTGTAGGTGGGCGTCCACGTGATCTTTTGATGTCCCGTGGAATTCAATCAGTAATGGCTCTAGTCCAGCGGTTGTCTGTAAACCTCATTACGTGTCCAGCCCATCTGATTTTTGATGTCTTGGCAAATGAGACAGCGTCCCTGATTCTTGAGCATTGACGAAGATCAGAACTCCGGATTCTATCTCTCATTTGAGTGAATCGTGATATTCCAAGCATAGCTCTTTCGATTCCTCTTTGAGAGACCCGAATAGCGTTCTCATCCTGTTTTCGTAGGGTCCAGGTCTCTGAGGCATATGTTAATGCAGGAAGAACAGTGGAATCAAAGAGATGTGCTCATAGCTGGAGGTTCTTTGTCCTTTTAGTTATTTCTTCAACGTTCTTGAAGGCATTCCATGACAATCTCTTCCTCCTGCGCAACTCAGGTGCCAGGTCATTCATCATGTTGATTTCTCGACCTAGGTATATATATATAATGGATTAGCAGAACACTAGATGAAGGACAACCTTCATCTAGTGTTCTGCTAATCCGTTGAGAGCGAATGGAGCATCAGGAACAAGGCTGTTTCTCATAAACATTGTCTTCTTAAGATTCAGCTGTAGTCCGACCTTTCCACATTCACGGTCAAAGTCGTTCAGCATTTGTGCCACTTGGCTGATGTTTGGTGTTATTAGAACGATGTCATCAGCAAAGCGGAGGTGGTGTAGTTGCCGACCATCTATCTTCACTCCCATGCTTTCCCATTCCAGTCATCGCATGATGTTCTCGAGGGTGGCACTGAAGAGTTTTGGTGAAATGGTATCACCCTGCCAAACCCCTCTCTTGATATGGATGATTACTTCTTTGTAGAATGGTGAGATCTTGGTAGTGAATCTGCAATAGAGCTCACGAAGGATCCTGATGTATTGAGTTTGTACGCCCTGATTGGCTAGGGCTTCCATGACCGCTTCCGTCTCAACAGAATCAAAGGCCTTCTTTAAATCAATGAACGTTAGACAGAGCGGCATCTTGAACTACCGAGAAACCTCAATGAGCTTAGTAATCATGTGGATATGGTCGATGGTACTGAATCCTTTTCGGAATCCTGCTTGTTTACATGGTTGTCCTTCATCTAGTGTTCTGCTAATCCTATTCAGGATGACTCGAGTGAACAGTTTGTAGACGACAGACAATAGGCAGATTGGGCGATAGTTGCTAATGTCGTGGATCTCTCCCTTCTTGTACAGTAGAACAGTCCTGCTGGTTTTCCATTGGGATGGAACCTTGCATTCAGACAGGTAGCGTGTGAAGAGCCAAGCCAATGTATTGATGAGTATTGATGGTAAGTTCCTAAGTTCTAAAGGATTCAGTAGATGAAATTAAAAAGTGAGTAAGTGCCCTTAGCAATAGGATAAGTGCAGCTGAAGAGAGGATCAGCAAGCTTGAAGATGAGCAACAGAAATCCCATAGGGAACAACAAGCAATAGGAAAAGACCTCTAAATGGCTCTAAGGAGAATCAGAGACCTAGGTGATGTCGTCAAGAGGAACAACATTAGAATCATTGGAGTACCAGAAGGACAGGGAGACAACCCCAATGAAAAAGTTACAGTCAAAGAAATCATTGCTGAAAAGTTCCCAGAGTTAAGGAATGCAGACATCCAGATCCAAGGAGCCAGAAAGGTACCAGCTAAAAGAGACCCCAGAAAAAATACTATAAGGCATATCATAGTCAGAACGATGGATGCTGTGGACAGAGACACAATATTACAAGCAGCAAGGTCAAAGAAAAAATTACATACAAAAGAGCAACCCTTGGATTCACAGCAGGCCTATCAGAGGAAACCCTCCAAGCCTAAAGGCAATGGTGGGATATAGTGAAAAAACTCAATGAAATGAACGCCTCACCAAGAATATTCTATCCAGCTAAACTCTCACTCAAATTCGACTGAATGATACACCACTTTGTAGATAAACAACAGCTCAGGAACTTCAAAGACTCAAAACCAAATCTAAAAGAAGGACTAAAGAGGCTCTTGTAAGATAAGAAGGAAAACACGTATAAACACAACCAACTCCTACAGAAAGATGGCACAAAACCCCATGACAATAATCTCTTTCAATGTCAACGGTCTAAATTCACCAATTAAGAGACACAGAGTGGCAAAATGGATTCAGAGACAGAACCCAATATTCTGCTGTCTACAAGAAACTCATCTGAACAATCAGAGCAAACACAGACTCAAAGTTAAAGGATGGAAAACAATCCTGTAGCAAACAGCTCCCTCAAAAAAGCTGGGGTAGTATCTGACAACATTAATTTCAGGCTGAAAAATATTAGAAGGGACAAGGAAGGTCATTTTCTCTTCATCAAGGGATACGTACAACAGGAAGAAATCACACTCTTAAATGTATACACACCTATTGAAGGAACAGCTAGATACTTAAAACAACTGCTAACAGATTTTATGGAGAACATTGCTAGCAATACAATAGTAGTTGAAGACTTCAACATTGCCTTATCACCTCTTGTTGGATAGATCAACAAGAGCAAAACTCAGCAAGGAAACACTGGCTTTGAATGAAGCCAATGAAGCTCACAAAGAAAGAGAGAGAGAGAAAACCCTAATAAACCGAATCAGAAATAAGAATGGAGATATCACAACGGAAACCAAAGAAATTCAAAAGATCATCAGAGACTACTTTGAAAGTCTGAAAGTCTGTATGCCACAAAACAAGAGAACCCAGAAGAAATGGATAAATTCCTGGATTCCGATAATCTCCCAAAGTTGAGTCAAGAAGATATAGAATACCTGAATAGACCTATTACCATCAAGGAAATTGAAACTGTAATCAAAAGTCTTCCTAAAAACAAAAGCCCAGGTTCAGATTGAATTCACTAGCTAAATTTTTCAAACATTTAAAGAGGACCTCCTGCCAGTCCTTCTCAAGCTTTTCCAGGAAATTGAAAAAACAGAAACTCTCCCAAACAGTTTCTATGAAGCCCGTATCTCTCTAATACCAAAAGGAAACAAAGACACCAAAAAAAAAAAGAAAACTATAGGCCAATATCCCTGATGAACACGGATGCGAAGATTCTGAACAAAATACTAGCAAATCGAATTCAACAACTCATCAAAAAGATCATACACCATGACCAATGGGATTCATCTCGGGGATGCAAGGATGGTTTAACATTCGGAAATCAATCAACATAATCCATCATATCAATAAAATAAAAGATAAAAACCATATGATCATATCAATAGATGCAGAGAAAGCATTTGACAAGATCCAGCACGGGTTTATGATGAAAACCCTTGCCAAATTGGGAATAAAGGGGACTTTCCTCAATATAGTTAAAGCCATCTACCACAAGCCTACAGCAAGCATCATCCTCAATGGGGAAAAACTGAGAGCCTTCCCCCTAAGATCAGGGATGAGACCAGGATGCCCACTCTCTCCACTGCTGTTCAACATAGTACTGGAAATACTAGCAATAGCGATTAGGCAAGAAAAAGAGATAAAGGGCATCCAAATAGGAAAGGAAGAAATCAAGCTCTCACTATTTGCAGATGATATGATGCTTAGAGAACCCTAAAACCTCTACCAAGAAACTCCTAGAAACAATAGACTTGTATAGTAAAGTTACAGGCTATAAAATCAATACCCAAAAGTCCATGGCTTTCCTATCTGCAAAAAGTGAGAGAGAAGAAAATGAGATGAAGAAAACAATCTCGTTCACAATTGTACGCCAGAAAATCAACTACCTTGGAATTAGTTTAACTAAGGAAGTAAAGGACCTGTACAAAGAAAACTACAAAATGCTGCTTCTGGAAATAAAAGAGTACGTGAGGAAATGGAAAAATATCCCCTGTTCATGGACTGGGAGAATTAATATTGTCAAAATGGCAATACTTCCCAAAGCACTGTAAAAATTCAATGTGATCCCTATTAGGATACCCATGACATTCTTCAAAGAAATGGAGCAAAACTCCTGAAATTTATATGGAACAATAATCCCCCACAAATAGCTAAAGCAATTCTTGGGAAAAAGAAAATGGGAGAAATTAACCTCCCGAACCTCAAACTCTACTACAAAACAGTAATAATTAAAACAGCATGGTACTGGAACAAAGGCAGAGCTGCAGACCTATGGAACAGGGTTGAATATACTGACATCTCCCCTCAAACATATGATCATCTAATCTTTGATAAAGGAGCAAGAACTGCAAAGTGGAGTAAGGAAAGCCTTTTTAACAAATGGTGCTGGCAAAACTGAATGACTCAATGCAAAAAACTAGGCTTAGATCTCTGCCTAACACCATGTACAAAAGGAAGATCAAAATGGATCAGAGACCTCAACATCAGACCGGAATCCATAAGGTACATTGAAGATAAAGTTGACAAAACCCTCCAAGACATTGAAGCTAATGGTATCTTCAAAGATGTCATGCCACTGGCCAAGCAAGTGAAAATAGAGATAGACAAATGGGACTATCTTAAACTAAAAACCTTCTGTGCCTCCAAAGAAACAGTGACCAAAATACAAAGACAATCTACAGAATGGGAAAGGATATTTGCCAAATACACATCCGACAAGGGGTTGATGTCAAGGATATACAAAGTACTGGTTGAACTCCACAAGAAGAAAACATCCAACCCCATCAAAAAGTGAGGCAATGAAATGAACAGAGACTTTCTCAAAGAGGAAATCCGAATGGCTAAAAGGCACATGAGAAAATGCTCTACATCATTAATCATCAGGGAGATGCAGATCAAAACAACAATGAGATACCATTTCACACCATAGAGACTGACCCTCATTCAAAAGAACAAAAGCAACCTGTGTTGGCATGGATGTGGTGAGAAAGGGACCCTCCTTCACTGCTGGTGGGAATGCCTACTGGTTCAACCCTTTTGGAAAACAGTATGGACGAGTCTCAAAAAGTTACAAATTGAGCTCCCATTTGATCCAGCAATACCACTCCTGGGAATATACCCCAGAGAGGCAAAAAAGTATAGTCGAAGTGACATCTGCACTTGTTTGTTCATTGAAGCACTGTTTACAATAGCTAGAATATGGAAAAAACCTGAATGCCCGAGAACAGATGACTGGTTAAAGAAACTTTGGTACATCTACACAGTGGAGTACTATGTAGCTGTTAGAAAAGACGAAGTCATGAAATTTACATACAAATGGTACTACATGGAAAATATCATGCTAAGCAAAATGAGTCAGAAAGAGACGGACAGACATAGAAAGATTGCATTCATGTGTGTAACATAAAGTAACAAAATAAGAGATTAACACCCAAGAACAGCTGTGATAAATACCAGGTTGTTCACTCCATGGCTTAGAGGCCAGCCACACATTCTAGGGGTAAAAGCAGCTCAGATAGAGAAGGGAGCATCAAATAAAGGGTGCTGGGAAGATCCTCCCAGGATGGGAGATGCATGCTGAAAGTAGTCTATAGACCGAACATGATTGCCACCCAATGTTTCTTCTGCAGACCACAGCACCCAAAAGGAGAGATAGAACAAAAGGGAGTGCCCTGACACAGAGGCAGGGTGGGATGGGGGATTTGGGGGTGGGGGGGGTGGGAGGGATACTGCGATCGGTGGGGGTGGAGAATGGGCACTGGTGGTGGGATGGGTACTCGATCATTGTATAACTGAAACCCAAGCACAACAACTTGTAAGTCTACAACTGTACCTCATGGCGTTTCACTAATAAAAGAAAAACAAAAAACAAAACAAAACAAAAAATGTATTACTTTAACTTTCTCTCCAAACCACATACACACACACACACACAATCAAAAAATAGATAAAGGACATGCATACATACTTCTTCAAAAATAGGATAAAAGGTGAACAACAAGCATATAAAAAAATGTTCCTCACCGTTGTTTTTTATGAAAGTAAGGAAAATCAAAATGACAGTTAGGTATCACCTCACATTGGCAAGGGTAGTCCATACCAAAAAAATCTAGAAACAACAAGTGCTGATGGGGGTAGGAAAAAAGAAACTCTTATTCACTGTTGGTGGAATTGTTTGGTTCAGCCTCTAAGGAGAAATGTTTAAGAATTCTCAAAAAAAAATCAAGATTAGATAGAGTTCTATTTGATTCTGCATTTTCATTACTGGGCATCTTATCCAGTAGTCCAAAAAGTAATTTATACAACTATGTTCATTGAAGTTGATGGGTGTAACGCTTACATACTGGAAAATGGGGGATCTGGGTGGCGGAGGCCCAGTCCCAATCCGAACAGGCTTGGAGATAGAAGGAGATCTAAGCCCTGGGTTCCACACACATGGGTTCTTCTGCCGGTTCCTTCATGCATCAGGCTTGTTACACCCACAAACTGCCCCCAGAGCTGAGTAATCTCATCAATGGCCAAAACCCAGAGACTATAAAACCTAGCTCCTGGAAGTGACATCTTATTATTTAATTTTTACTCTGGAGAATCAGGCAGGCTACCAGAAGTATCCTATCCACATGGCAGAGTCTGGCAATCTCCCCGTGGCATATTCAATATGCCAAAAACCAGTAACAATGATGGGTCTTGTTCTCCTGACCCTCAAAGAGCCTCGAATGTGGCACTTTCTAAAACCTCAGGGCTAGGACGAAGGAGACGTTACTGGTGCCTGCTTGAGGAAATCAATGAACAGGATGACAGTGATACAGTGATGTTTATTGAAGCATAATTTAACCATAGCCAAGATCTGGAAACAATCCAAAAGTCCAAGAACACATACGTGGACAAAGAAATTGTGCTGTATATATGCACAGTGAAATACTTCTCAGCTATGAGATAAGATGAAGCCTTGTAGTTCACTGCAACTTACATGGAAGTAGAGGAAGTTTGCTAAGTGAAGCGATCCAGAAAGTAAAAGACAAATACTTCATGATATCACTCATTTGAGGAGTATGAAGAAACCAAGCAAGGGAATGGACAATCCTCAAAGGAAACAGTCCTAGACCCAGTCAATAAAATTGTGATTTGACGGTAAAGGGGAAGGAGGGAACCCCTGAGATAATGGTAGAGAGGTCCTGGCACTCTGGTGGTGAGCATGGTATAGCAGCAATGCAAAAATAACTAGTGTTATACTATTAAAATTATTTTTACTAGAATAAAAAACACCATTTATTTTAAAATAAGAAAAACAGAAAAGAAAAAAATAGTTTTAAATAAATCCACAAGGACAAAAATTGGAGATTCTTTTATCAAAATAACACATGTGATGGGAAAAACATTAGCACTGTAGCACTGTCCTCCCGTTGTTCATCGATTTGCTCAAGCGGGCCCAGTAACGTCTCAATTGTGAGACTTGTTACTGTTTTTTGCATATCAAATACGTCATGGGTAGCTTCCCATGCTTTGCTGTGCGGGCGAGATACTCTCGGTAGCTTGGTGGGCTCTCTGAGAGGGGCAGAGGAACCAAACCTGGCTCTGCCAGACCGGGCACACGCAAGTCAAATGCCCTACTGCTGTGTTATTGAACCTTAGATTCTTGACAACTGCTTAGGAAAAGTTAACCCTAATTTTGAAGTAGAAGTGAGTCAAGATACAATCAGGTTTAAAGAATAAATGTTTAGCATTAAGTACTTTTGTTAAAGGAAGTAAATGGAAGACTGAAAGACAGGAGAACTAAGGTTCATTTTGAAACAAAAATTCCTCTCTCTAATAGTATGCCAATTACTCTTTCCCTTATTCAACAACTTATTCTATAGAGAAAATAATACAAAGGATTTGGACTCTTGGAATCCATCCTTACAGAGACAAGAAATTAGAATTTTCGTGTATTTAAGAAATTACTATATAATGATCAAGTGATATATTAAGCAAAACATTGAAATGTTAAATGCAGAGTGCGATATACTAGATTTCTTGTAATATAGATCTTACTTGTTGTACACCAAGAATACATGAAATAAAGATTGAAAAATAATACTCAAGATATGTCCATCATCACAAGAAGTTGCTACTCCAGAGGAAAAGACAGAAATATGAATAACTAATGGAAATAGTATATTTTGAGAACATAATGGGTAAACTTTTCAATGAATTGAAAGAGCATAAAAATTTACCAATTTCAAATGGGAGGGCCATGATAATCATGACTATCATCGTTTATACCTCTTGTGGTTCAGATTAGAAATCCTATTTCCCTGACCGTCACTTGAAAGGGAATCCCATATATTCTGAGATATAATCTTACCCCTGTAGTCATGATTTGATCAGATAGATCACAGACAGTCAGTTTCTTTGTTGGAACCAAAATTTCCTCTAGCATGGGCTGAGACTTTCTTTTGAGAATTTTATACCAGGCATAGCTATAAGATTATTATGTAGGAAGGACAACTAAGGTGACCACTATGAGCTAAGCATTTTTTTTTCTTTTTGGGTCACATCCAGCAATGCACAGGGGTTCCTCCTGGCTCATGCACTCAGGAATTACTCCTGGCAGTGCTCAGGGGACCATATGGGATGCTGGGAATCAAATCCGGGTTGGCTGCGTGTAAGGCAAACACCCTACCCACTGTGCTATCACTCCAGCCCCGAGTTAAGCATTATTCTTGGCTAAGTAAACATCAGACTCCATTGAAGTTTGATCAAGAGAAGAATTCTAGTTAGCTATTAATCAAATGAGTGCTGAGAATTATACTATAAAATTTAAATAAAAACCATGATTTAAAAGTACAGGACTAGAATATATAACTGGATGAATAATTCATGATTCATTCAATAATATGAATCAATCTGTGGAAGAGATAATATGTGGTCAGTAAAGGATTCCTTGAGGAAGTAGGCTATGAACCAAGATTTGGCAGGGTGTAACTAGAAAGAGTTGCTGTAAGACCGCAGACTCAAATGATTTTGAAACATGGATTTTGTTGGTTGTGTAAGATCCTTATTTAGGTAAATAATGAAATATACTGGCTATGAGTCATAAACTGAACACTAGTCACACATATGTTTTGAATTTATCAATTTAATGGCTTTCCTTTTCAACATTACAATAATTCTAGATCCCTGTTAACTTTCCAACATTTCCAGAAACAGTTTTGGGATTAGATAGCAAAGATCATTTAAATTCACAGGTCAAAAAAATTAAAAACCTTGGAAGTGATGGTAATTCTGAATATGTGAAATACGATTCATGTTTATACATTTTGAGAACAGAGAAACAATACGTTAGGTAAAATACATATTAAAAATGGATTCAAACATACCTTTTGAAAGCATAGTGAATCACACACATCTCTGAAGGATTCTGAAGGAAAGCAAGTTACAATAATGTTAAACAAGGAAGTCAACATAAAAATGTTTTGTAAATATGTTATTTTGATTTGAGTTCTGAAATACTATCAGTAATAAGTTTCCTTTTTCTTGAGCGGGCCCAGTAACGTCTCCATTGGAGACTTTGTTGTTACTGTGTCTGGCATATCAAATATGTCACGGGGAGCTTGCCAGGCTCTGCCATGCAGGCGAGATACTCTCGGTAGCCTGCTGGGCTCTCTGAGAGGGAGTTTCCTACTTATACCAATTAATGGATATTCTATGTAGCACTGTAGTACTGTCCTCCTGTTGTTCATCGATTTGCTCAATCAGGCACCAGTAATGTCTCCACTGTAAGACTTGTTACTGTTTTTGGCATATCAAATATGCCACAGGGAGCTTGCCAGGCTCTGTCGTGCAGGTTAAATACTCTCTGTAGCTTTCTGGGCTCTCCGAGAGGGATGAAGGAATTGAACCCAGGTCAACCACATGCAAGGCAAATGCCCTACCTGCTATGCTATCACTCCAGCCCGGATATTCTGTATAGAGACACACAAATGAAATTTTAGGTACTCTATCCAGGCAGAGAACTCTGTTGCTTTTCTGGAGTTGGGGTGGACAGACTCCCCCCCCAAACATCCCCTATACTTCTGGAACCCCCAGCAGCCACACTCACCTTCGACAGCTGCCACCCTGTCAATTCACTGGCCTACACAATAGATCCTGTAGTCTCTGGACTAATTCCTCAATACTAAAATTCCAGTGGGAGCACACCAAATTAGATGGTAACGTGACAAAGAAGCCAACTAAATTCAACAACAAAAAACAACACAGATGGTTCAACTAGCAACAAACAGCTTAATAAATTCTTAGACAAGAACTTAACAACTGAGCAATCAGATACAACAATTTTCACATAAATGATTTTTTATAATAATTTGTTTTAATATTGGAGCTTTTTTGCCTAATCAATTTTAATTGTAGAATGTATTGGCAGTTGTGACTTTTTTCTGTATAGAAATTAATTAATTTTTTAAAAAAAAAACAACAAAAAGCAGGAAAAAGTTTGAAAAGAAGCAAACAGTGGACTGGAGCAATAGTATAGCACGTAGGGCACTTGCCTTGGAGGTGCCCAAACCATGTTCAATCCCCAGCATCCCATCTGGTGCCTCAATACCCTCCAGTGATCTCATCACAGATCCAGGACTAAGGCCTGAGACCAGCTGGGTGTGACTCAAAAGCCAAGAGGGGGCAGAAAGCAAGAAAGCAAGAAAAGCAAGAAAGCAAGCAGGCAAGAAAGAAAGAAAGAAAGAAAGAAAGAAAGAAAGAAAGAAAGAAAGAAAGAAGAGAAAGAGAGAAAAAGAGAGGGGGATGGATGGATGGATGGATGGATGGATGGATGGATGGATGGATGGATGGAGAAAGAATAGAGGAGAGGAGAGGGGGAAGGGAGAGAGGGACACCGAAAGAGAAAGGGGGGGAAGGTAGGGGGAAAATGAACAGCATGCTGATTAATGAACAAACCAGGTATTATTTCAACATAAGAATCACCAAATTCTCTTAGGAATAAGAAAGTAAGTTCACTGAAGAGCCAGTAGTCAAAAATAAACAAACAAACAAATAAACAAAAACACCAAAAAACCATAGAGCTTCCCAGAGTTGAGGTTACAAGTAGAGAGACTATGGGGGAAATTGTCTGCCATAGAAGCAGGGGGAGGGGTTGGATGGGGAATGGGAGGGGGAATACTGGGGACATTAGTGGTGGAAAATGTGCACTGGTGGAGGGATGGGTGTTCTATCTATTTTTGGGCATTATGGTTTGCAATACAGATACTGAGAGGCTTTCAAATTTGGTCCTTTATCTACTTTCAGCACACATTTCCCATCCTGAACGATTCCTCCAACCATCATTGACTTAGTGATCCCTTCTCTATCCCAGCTGCCTTCTCCCCAGATCATGAGGCAGGCTTTCACCATGGAGCAGTATTCCTGATCCCTGTGTCTACTGTCCTTGGGTGTCAGTCTTATATTCCACAAATGAGTGCAGTCATTCTATGACTGTCCCTCTCTTTCTGACTCATTACACTTGGCATAATACGCTCCATGACCATCCACTTATAAGCAAATTTCATGACTTTGTCTCTCCTAACAGTGCAGATGTCATTTCTACTGTGCTTTTTTGCACCCTTGGGATATATTCCCAGAGGTGGTATTGCAGGTGGTATTGCATATATTCCCAGAGATGGTATCACATAGAAGCTCAATTTCTACTTTTTGGGGGAATGCCCATATTGTTTTCCAAAAAGTCTAGACCAGACGACAATGATAGAGAGTTCCTTTCTCCCCACCATTCGTGCCAGCACTGAATGTTCTTGTTCTTGCTGATGTGTTATGTGTATCAGTCTCTATAGTGTGAGATATCTCATTGTTGTTTTGATTTGCATCTCCCTGATCATTAGCAATGAGATTTTTCTACTTGGTCTTACCATAAGATAGTTCTTACTATGCAGGCCAAGCATATCCAATATAATGATACATTCAGGAATCAAAAAAATTTGGGGCTGGAGAGATAGCACAGCAGGTAAGGCATTTGCCTTGCACACAGCCAACCCGGGTTCAATTCCCAGCATCCCATATGGTCCCCTGAGTACCGCTAGGAGTAACTCCTGAGTGCAGAGCCAGGAGTGACCGCTGTGCAACTCTGGGCATGACCCCAAAACTAAAAAAAAGAAAAGAAAACTCAAATTTGATTATTCCAAGTCTTACATGATCTTGATATGAGCCAATAAATTAATTCTTATTTAACCAAAATATAGCCATATTGTACTAGAGAAGAAGCCAGGATCAATCTTCACATCCCTGATTTTGAGAGCAAGTCATTTGACTTAGATTCAACAGTTCCTAAAATGTCTTAATATGCCTTTACTTGTGTAAATGACTTAAAATCCTTTTGGGAAATAATTAAAAAGAATCAAGAACATATCTACTTCCTTTGGTCTGGTATTTCATGTTTATAGGAACCCAAAATAAGTATTTATGGGACTGAAAATGTCTCAGCTAATGAAAGTAGGCTAAGGATTGGAGATTTTATTGACTTGTCTGCCATTATCATCCTAATAGTCCATTATTGGTTTGTTTTGTAATTTAGATTGAATAATAAATACCTTGTAGTATGTCCTACTAAAGCATCCTATTCCATTAACCATATTCATAGTCTTGGTGACCCAGGCTTTTCTAGTTGCCATTTCTACAATGTCATGATATGATAACTGCATCACCTTACTTTTGAAATCCTTTTCTGGCTTCCATTACATTGTGAAAGAAGTTAGAACTGGATTTTTTTTTAATGCTGTAAGGTTGCTTCTATCCTAAATCCTGACCCTGGTAAAAAACACCAATGAATTTGTAACAACATGGGTTTCTTCTCACAAGCACTTTCTTATGTGTTTGATAATTGTGTTCTTCTGGAACTTTTCACAGAATTAGTCTTATGGTTAGCTTTTTGACCAAAGATAGTATACACATTCTAACTAATATATTCCTGTAACCTCCTCGTATTTATTCCACCTTTGATCGCAGTTCTGGAATTTCCACTTTCTAAAATATGCAACATCATTTCTCCAAGTTTCCTAGCAACTTATTAGTCCATTATCAGTGGACCATGTCAGTGTTAATCCTGTGTCAAGAGTGGGCATGGGGGGCTTGTTGATAGACTCATATTTTATTCATATTATATACAATATTCCATCCTATTTCACTTAGCATGCTCACATATGTTTTCTCCTAGAGAGTGATAGCATATACTAGTTATACTGTGCACCTCATCTGGGTAATGTCCCCTTTCTTCCCTAATAGGTTCAATATCCCCCACACACTGCACTTCAAGAGAAATTATGCTTAGACTTGTTGTAACTTATGATGGTGTGAGCAAGTATCAGAAATAGTTGTACCCTAAAGAAACCTGTGCTTTCTTGTAAGACTCCAGATTCATGTTCCAAATGTGAGTACATGGTTTTGAATTGGAAAGGTGGGGGGCTAGAGTGATAGTACAAGAGACAGGGCCTTGTGTGAGGCTGATTCTGGTTCAATCCCCAGAATTCCTCTGCCAACCAGTAGTCATCTCTGAGTGCAGGTCTAGGAGTAAGCCGTGAGCACTCTACCAGTTGTGGTCCCCAAAAAAATCAAAAAGGAAAAGGAGGAAAGACTGACCTATTTTCCAGTATTGAACAATAATGTTTTGAAGGATAAAGTGATCAATTCTTCTAAGATGGGTAAATGGACACAAACTATAATATAGATTATGTGTGCTGCATCATATTAAAAACATTTGATTATTTGGGGGAAGAGTATGAGGGGTGTGTGTGTGTGTGTGTGTTTGTGTGTGCGTGTGTGTGTGTGTGTGTGTGTGGTGTTGCATGTGTTGCATGTGCCAGGGATTGAAACAAGGCATGTACTCTGTCACTCAGTTATATTCTCAGCCCATAACCAACTTTTGGGGAGTTATTATTGAGTCAGGATGCTTGTATTACTGTTTCAGTACTTTATATACTTTTACATGCTATCTTCTCTATGATCACTTGATCACTTGACTTCCCGTTAATCTTTGATTTGCTCGAGCGGGCGCCAGTAGTGTCTCCATTTGTCTCTGTCGCGTGCTAGTGTAGCCCAATGGCGTCTGTTCACTCTAGGAACACAAAGAGCCTCAAACCGATCGTTCATGATCTTGATGAAGAAGTCTGACCATCTGGTAGGTGGGCGGCCACGTGGTCTTTTGACATCCTGTGGAATCCAGTCAGTAACAGCTCTAGTCCAGCGGTCATCTTTAAATCTCATTACGTGACCAGCCCATCTGATTTTTGATGCCTTGACAAACGAGACAGCATCCCTGATTCTTGATCGTCGATGGAGGTCGGAACTCCAGATACTTTCTCTCATTTGAGTGAAACGTGATATTCCAAGCATAGTTCCTTCAATTCCTCTTTGGGAGACCCGAATAGCGTTCTCATCCTGTTTGCTTAGGGCCCAGGTCTTTGAGGCGTATGTTAATGCAGGAAGAACAGTGGAATCAAAGAGATGTGCCCGGAGCTGGAGGTTCTTCATCCTCTTAGCTATTTCTTCCATGCTCTTGAAGGCATTCCAAGCTACTCTATTCCTCCTGCGTAGCTCGGGTGGCAGGGCATTTGTCATGTTGACTTCTCGACCTAGGTACACGTAGCTGTTGCATTCAGAGATGGTCATTCCATTGAGAGCGAATGGAGCGTCAGGAACGAGGCTGTTTCTCATAAACATTGTATTCAGCTGTAGACCGACCTTTCCACACTCACGGTCAAAGTCAGCCAGCATTTGTGCCTCTTGGCTTTGTTTGGTGTTATTAAAATAATGTCATCAGCAAAGCGGAGGTGGTGTAATTGCCGACCATCTATCTTCACTCCCATTCCTTCCCATTCCAGTCGTCACATGATGTTCTCGAGGGTGGCACTGAAGAGTTTTGGTGAAATGGTATCACCCTGCCACACCCCTCTCTTGACATCAATGATTGCTTCTTTGAAGAATGGTGAGATCCTGGTAGTGAATCCGTAATACAGCTCACGGAGGATCTTGATGTATTGAGCTTGAATGCCCTGATTGGCTAGGGCTTCAATGACCGCTTTCATCTCAAACAGAATCAAAGGCCTTCTTTAAATCAATGAACGTTAGACAGAGCGGCATCTTGAACTCCTGAGAAACCTCAATGAGCTTGGTTATCGTGTGGATATGGTTGATGGTGCTGAATCCTTTGCGGAACCCAGCTTGCTCGCATGGTTGTCCTTCATCTAGTGTTCTGCCAGTCCTATTCAGGATGACTCGAGCGAACAACTTGTAGACGACAGACCATAGGCAGATCGGGCGATAGTTGCCAATGTCATGGATGTCTCCCTTCTTGAACAGTAGTACGGTCCTGCTGGTTTTCCATTGGGACGGAACCTTGTATTCAGACAGGTAGCGTGTGAAGAGCCAAGCCAGTGTATTGATGAGTACTGACGGCAGGTTCTTCAGGTGTTCAGGTCTGACCTTGTCTGGGCCGGGTGCTGTTCATTTCTTTACTGACGAAATGGCATGTCGGATTTTGGAAGGGAGAACATTGGGAACGACATATCCATCCTGTGGAATTTGGTATGTCGGCAAGTGGACATGGCTATCAAAGAGATTTGAGTAGAAGTCATGGATTATCTTCTCCATTGCCGTTCTGGAAGATGTGATAGATCCATCAGGATGTCGGAGGGCAGTCATCTTGGACTTGTAGTTGACGAAGGACAGGCAGGCGTTAGGAATACTTTTCCCGGCTTCTGCCGCATCTACCAGCACTTCTGCTCTTCTCTCTTTGAGGTCTTCCTTGATCGCATCTCTGCACTGCTTTGCAAGCTCGGACGTTCGCTTGCGGTTGCCTGAGGCATGCACCAAACCACATTGGCAAATAAGCTCAAGAGTTTTCGAAGACAGGCTTTTTTTGTGGCTATCTCTCTCATGTTGTTCCTCGGACAATCATGGAGGTGCTGAACCAGTCGATCGTATTCCTCGTCAATGTTGTTAACAATGGCATCTTCCCATGTTGCCACAATAGTGCCAAAGAGCTCCCAGTTGGTGGTCATCTTCTCTATGATGGACTGATATTTTCTCAAGTGCTTTTGTATCTTGTTTGAAACCTAAGTTTTTGATAAATCTTCTTAATAGTATTTTTCCTGGGACTGGATAGATAGACGGTGTGTGTGGCTCTTGTCTTGCATATGGCAGACCCAGGTTTGATTCCCAGCACTATATATGGTCCACTGAGCCAGTCAGGAGTGATCCCTGAACTCAGAGCTACGAGTAAGCCCTAAGCATAGCCAGGCCCCAAAATCAAAACAAAACAAAATTTGTTTCTAAATTCTAATATATTTTAAAGTCTTCCTTAGTATGTTTATCCACACAACTTCCTCCTTAGACTGCAATAACTTTATTAGGAGACTCTTATTGGAAGAGAAGGTGAAGAGAAAGGGAATCCCTAGCAGGAAGGAAGGGAAGTGAAAGAATAATTTGCTCTCAATCTTCATAAAACACAACTGAGCTTTCCTAGATAATTATTAGTAGAGAGGGAGCCTTGTTTAAAAATAAAGGTAGTTAACTAAGTGCCATTTTGTGGGGAGAAAAGGTTTGGAATATAGCAAATCTTTGTTGAAGTCCTATTTTGTCTATTTGATGATTAGGTGATCCCAGCTATGTGGCAGGACTTCTTTTCAGTTTGTTTCCCATATTTTAAACATGAGGATAATAATACTCATTGTTTTGTCAAACTCATAAAGGGATATTTAAAATATTAAGATTCTGGGCATAACTGCACTTGGTAAATTTCAAAGGTGCAGTAGAGTTTGTATATATTATAATATATTTATCCTATAATAATTGTGCAATGGCTATAAACTATAAGCAAATTTTTACAAATGGGTGATGTGTCACTTAGGGATAGTGACCTTCATTAAAAAATCCTGATTTTATTTTTAAAAACAAAAAGTCAATTTTATCTCAAACTAAGAATTGACAAATGACTCAATACTTAAAATGAGTGAAAATATTATACTTTAAACTAACACTCATTTCTAATTTCTTATCACAACTATTTTCACACACTGAGAAAAATCTTTTTTTCACCTTTTAATTAGTTTTTCTAAAAAAAATGATTCAACACAGAAGTCAACTTATTTTTCTCAGTTGTTCCAAGAAACCTCCTGTCGAGAGGTGATAATTGTATTAATTTGTAAACATGACTGAAGAATCCAGTCAATTTATAAATATATAGGACTCTATGCAAGAAAATGACCATTTATTTCAAAATAAATTTTGAGTTTAAAAATAAGTCCTTGTGGGTTTTTTATAAGCTCTGTGCTAAATTAAACAAACCTGCCCTCCCAGTGCCCATTTGCCAACTGTAGTGACTTTCATTTCTAAAAAAAGTCTGGTAAGATTTATTTGTTGCCTAATGTTACTTCTTTCTGACCCATACCCTGTTCTAGTCTCAATACCTTTTTGTCTGTTATTCTAAAGGTGACATTAGCTCTCAGGTACTTAGCAGCTTTCAAATATCCTTTCACAACAGAAGTTTTAGATATTCCTTAATTTTTCCCACACATAATATAACATTTTTTAAATTTTATAATTTTTTTAATTTCTTAGGTCACCCCCAGCTATCCCTGGGGTTAATTCCTGATTTTGTGCTCAATGATCACTTTCGTCAGGGTTCAGTTGACCATAGGTGGTGCCAGGGACTGAACCCACGTAGACTATGTGTAAGGAAAGAGCTTTATCTACTGGTCTTCTATTATTTTTTAATATTTGTAATTATACAATATGCATAATATTTAGAATGCAATGTAGCATATAATATAGACATAATGCTATTGATTATTATTATTATTATTATTATTATCTTAAGTAAAGACTTTACTCATTTTATTTAATTTTAAAAAGTTGGAGCCACATCCTGCAGTGTTCAGGGTTTACTCCTGGCTCTTTGCTGGGTGGTCACAGCTGGCGGTGTTCAAGGAACTGTATGTGTTTCTAAGGACCAAACCAGGACCGACCTATATGCAAGGAAATTGCTTAACTTCTGTACTGTCTCTCCTACTCTTGATTTTACTCATTTTAATTTACTCATTTGGCTAATAGATGAAAGAAGCTCAAGATAACATCTTACTAAGAAAGCAGTCCTTTGAAATAGTTCTCATGAATGTGTAACAAGTTTACAGAGGGAAATAAGTATGCCCATTAAAAAAATACCATAACTTGCATAGCATCTTATCTCATAAAATTTCCTCCAAATATTAAAACAAATCTTTAGACAAGTTTTAAATTTGAGAAATAATTTGTTCTGCCTAATAAATCACAGACAAATGAGAAATGAAAATATAAAATATACTTACCAAATTGAATTATTAGAGTGGGCTATTTTACCTTACTCAGATCTTTGGGAAATATGTCAATTTTCTTGTGTAGAATGCTGTATCCCCTAATGAAGCAAAAATAACAGAAATATTTTAAAGGGTTAAACCCGTTGCACATCTACGACCTGGTCAATTCCAATGGTTCTCCACTTCTCGTCTTTCTTTGTGTAATTTCCCCCAGAATCACCAGGACCCCATGATGAGATGACCCTGACTTCAGCCTAGAAGCTTCTGTGGAATATACTAACTAGGCTTTTAGGGGAGCATGTGTAGTTTGAAAATAGTACATATCTATGGTTTGAGTAACTTTATATTTAAAAAAAATTTTTTTGAAATTTGCTTTCACTAAACCTATAAAACATCACTGTCTCTCATTTAAAAAAAAAACATTTTTTTCTTTTGCTTTTTGGGTCACACCCAGCGATGCACAAGGGCTACTCCTGGCTCATGCACTCAGGAATCACCCCTGGTGGTGCTCGGGGGACCATATGGGATGCTGGGAATCGAACTTGGGTTGGCCGCGTGCAAGGCAAACACCCTACCTGCTGTGCTATCACTCCAGCCCTAAAAAAAAAAAAATTATAGAAGTTACATCGTATTACAAAATTATAAAAAATATTAGGTGTGTATCAGTATTAGTACATAATACATTTACTTCACTACCAAATTATTTATTGTTTATTTTATTTCCAAGGTGGGAGCAAGGCTATTCAGTGTTGAGATGCCAGTCAGACTTTTTTATCCTTCCTACTGTCTGGGAGAATTCGCCCAAGAGTCCAGCCAGGAACAAAATGCCTTGAAAATGGATATCAATGAGACCACCAGCTTTTTATCTATGAAAGTAAAAGAGAGAGAGAGAGAGAGAGAGAGAGAGAGAGAGAGAGAGAGAGTCAGCCTTCAGCAGCTCCCAGGCACAGAGCCCAGAGCCCACTGTTCACTCCCATCTCTTCCTTGTAAACTCAAAGCCCAGAGTCAATGTATACGCAAAACTTGAATTCCATGTCTGAGAATTGAACTGATGGAGTGGCTGAATCAGAGATTGTGTACAAAGTTCACCATCCTAGACAGAGCAATTTTTTCCACAAAGATTTCCAGAGAGAGAAGAAGGAAAGAGAGACCTAGAACACATTTATCATTTTTTTAAGTTTTATGAACTTTTTGCTAAGTAACTATAAAAAATACATTGAAAACAGACTTCATTACTACAATCAGAAAATATTTTTTATGATTCATTGAATGTTAGCTTCCAATTCCTGGAATACAGTCTTACAAATGAGAATGCACTAGTAGTTCTCAGAAATCTTGTAACGTTAAAACCACATATACCAGATGTACTAGAGAATCTTAATTGCTTACACATTGTAATTTGATAATTTCTTGTGGAGAATAAATATAAAAGTCAGTTTACAACACAGAATAACCAGTAGGAATTGTCAAAAGGGGTGATGAATTAGCTGGCTGACTAAGATACCTAAGAGTACCTAAGTACCTAAGAGTTATTTAATAGGCACGCTTTTTTCTTCTCTCTCTCTCTGTTCTTTCTTTTTTCTTTCTTTCTTTTTATTTATTTTGCTGAATATTCTCTAGGTCCCTATGCTCTCTATTTCAAAATGGAGTAATGTTTTTTTAGCAGATTGATATTTCTGAGTGATAGATCCACAATATTAAAAGCACATACCTGATTACTTCAAACAAGTCACCTGCATCTCCTACATTATTGCTCATACTTTGATTTTGGTGGCCCAAATTTCCAGGTAAAAGTTCCAACATTAACCAGCAGATGCTGAAATCTCAGATTCAGTATGTGATAATGCCTTTGGTGGGTTTAGTTCTTTTTAAGAAATTCAAATAATCTTCACGGATATAACAGAATATATTTTAGATCTTAATGTTCATGTCATAATGTTTATGGTGACCCAGTAGCTGGTTCTGACAAGGTAAGGAAGAGAGAAAGGGTGAGGGTACTGAAAATCTGAAAAGGCGGTGCCAGATGAGGATGTGCATCAAGGGCACAATGGAATCTGAAATCAATTTGCTTATGTGCTTCTTAAGGTTCATCAAACCCTCCACTGATAGCATTTCTGGTTCAATACAGATTGTTTGAATGAAAGACTCAAAAACTAGTGAATAAGGCAAGGTAGTTTCCACACAAATGAAGCAAGTTAGAACAAGATGGAAATCTCCGTATCATAAAAGTCCATTCATAACACCCTGGAGAAGGGTGTTCCAGAATGTGCAGATGTCAATGCTCTATAGACACACATAATCTTGATATAAAATGATATTTCTTATTTACCTGGTTTCCCTGCTTTTGGCTGAATCCCAATGTTCTCTATTCCCTGCCTGAGGCAGTCACACCATATCCTATTGCTTATACAGTTCTTTACCACTGTAACCTGTTGGATAACATTGGCTTGTCCTTGCTCCTTCTGCCTCTGGGGCAGGCACATTCCCTCTGTTTGTTGTTATGACAGTTTTCAACCCCATCTATGTGTTCCCCCACCCTTCATGATTTCTATATAACTATGCTGTAAGGAGGGAGGGGGAAAAATAATGACACTGTATTAAGGAAGGACATAATGACACTGTAAGAGGGGAAGAGAAATTACTACACTGTGAAGGGAGAAGAAACAACTATGCTGTAGGAGAAAGAAGTGTACGAGTGAGGTTTAGAGTGAAATAAATGTCCCCTGATTACCAATCAGCCTAGGGTCCTCCCACTCCCCCATCCTTCATCCATCCATTGCCGTAGGCTCATCAGGGGAACGGGGCTCGGCCACCAAACACTTGCATCCCTTTGCATCCATACTTGAAAATCGTAGTAATCCTTGGGTGTACATTTGTCTCCTATGTGTTTCTGTGTTCAGAAAACTATGGTCTTGTTTAGTAATACCAGCATGGTTTCTTAGAAAATGTCTCTTACAAGGACCAAAAAAAGGAGCACAACCCGAACAGGAGAAAGGAAATAATAAAACTCAGAGCAGAGATTAAAGAGATGGAAACCCAAAAAACAATCCGAAAGATCAATGAAACCAAAAGCTGGTTCTTTGAGAAAATTAACAAGATCGATAAGCCTCTAGCAAAACTCACAAAGAAAGGGAGAGAGAAAACCCTAATAAACCGAATCAGAAATGAAAAGGGGGTCATTACAACAGAAACGACAGAAATTCAGAGGATACTCAGGGAGTACTTTGAGAAGCTTTATGCCACGGAACATCAAAACCTCGAGGAAATGGATAAATTCCTAGACTCCTACAGACTCCCAAGGCTGAAACAAGAAGACCTGGAATACCTGAACAGACCTATCACCATCAAGGAAATTGAAATGGTAATAAAAAGTCTCCCCAAGCACAAAAGTCCTGGCCCGGATGGATTCACTAGTGAATTCTTCCAAATCTTTAAAGAGGACTTACTCCCGATGCTCTTTAAGCTTTTCCACGAAATTGAAATATCAAAAACACTTCCGAACAGTTTCTACAAAGCAAATATCACACTGATACCTAAAGCAGACAGAGATACCACAAAGAAAGAGAATTACAGGCCGATATCCCTGATGAACACAGATGAAAAGATCCTCAGCAAATAGAATCCAACTACTCATCAAAAAGATCATACACCATGACCAAGTAGGATTCATCCCAGGGATGCAAGGATGGTTTAACATTCGGAAATCAATCAACATAATCCACCATATCAACAAAAAAAAAGATAAAAAGCATATGATCATATCAATAGATGCAGAGAAAGCATTTGATAAGATCCAGCACCCCTTTATGATGAAAACCCTAGTCAAAATGGGTATAGAGGGGACCTTCCTCAACATAATTAAAGCCATCTACCACAAGTCTACAGCAAGCATCATCCTCAATGGGGAAAAACTGAGAGCCTTCCCTCTAAGATCAGGGACGAGACAGGGATGCCCACTCTCTCCACTGCTGTTCAATATAGTACTGGAAGTACCTGCAATAGAGATTAGGCAGGAAAAAGATATTAAGGGCATTCAGGTAGGAAAGGAAGAAATCAAGCTCTCACTATTCACAGATGATATGATATTCTACTTAGAGAACCCAATAACTGCCACCAAAAAACTCCTAAAAACAATAGACTCGTATAGTAAAGTTGCAGGTTATAAAATCAATACCCAAAAGTCCATGGCTTTCCTATACGCAAACAGTGAGAGAGATGAAAGCAACATGAAAAAAACAATCCCGTTCACAGTTGTGCCCCAGAAAATCAAGTACCTAGGAATCAGCTTAACTAAGGAAGTAAAGGACCTGTACGAAGAAAACTACAAAACGCTACTTCAGGAAATAAAAGAGGATATGAGGAAATGGAAAGATATTCCCTGCTCATGGGTCGGGAGACTTAACATTGTCAAAATGGCAATACTACCGAAAGCATTGTATAAATTCAATACAATCCCTATAAGGATACCCATGACATTCTTCAAAGAAATGGAGCAAACACTCCTGAAATTTATATGGAACAATAAGCCCCCACGAATAGCTAAAGCAATTCTTGGGAAAAAGAAAATGGGAGGAATCAACCTCCCTAACTTCAAACTCTACTACAAAGCAGTAATAATTAAAACAGCATGGTACTGGAACAAAGGCAGAACTGCAGACCAATGGAACAGGGTTGAATACACTGACATCTCTCCTCAATCATATGCTCATCTAATCTTTGATAAAGGTGCAAGTAATGTGAAGTGGAGTAAGGAAAGCCTCTTTAATAAATTGTGTTGGCATCACTGGACGGCTACATGCAAAAAAATAGGCTCAGAACTCTGCCTAACACCATGTACAAAAGTAAGATCAAAATGGATTAAAGACCTCAACATCAGACCAGAAACCATAAGGTACATTGAAGATAAAGTTGGCAAAACCCTCCATGACATTGAAGCTAATGGTATCTTCAAAGATGCCACGCCACTGGCCGAGCAAGTGAAAACAGAGATAGATAAATGGGACTATCTTAAACTAAGAAGCTTCTGCACCTCCAAAGAAACAGTGACCAAAATACAAAGACAGTCTACAGAATGGGAAAGGATATTCGCCGAATACACATCTGACAAGGGGTTGATATCCAGGATATACAAAATACTGGTTAAACTCCACAAGAAGAAAACATCCAACCCCATCAAAAAAATGGGGCAATGAAATGAACAGAAACTTTCTCAAAGAAGAAATCCGAATGGCAAAAAAGCACATGAGAAAATGCTCTACATCATTAATCATCAGGGAGATGCAGATCAAAACCACAATGAGATACCATCTCACACCTCAGAGACTGGCCCACATTCAAAAGAACAAAAGCAACCGATGCTGGCGTGGATGTGGCGAGAAAGGGACACTCCTTCACTGTTGGTGGGAATGTCCACTGGCTCAGCCCTTCTGGAAAACAGTATGGACGATTCTCAAAAAATTAGAAATTGAGCTCCCATTTGACCCAGCAATACCACTCCTGGGAATATATCCCAGAGAGGCAAAAATGTATAGTCGAAGTGACATCTGCACTTGTTTGGTCATTGCAGCACTCTTTACAATAGCCAGAAACTGGAAGAAACCTGAATGCCCAAGAATAGATGACTGGTTAAAGAAACTTTGGTACATCTACACAATGGAGTACTATGTAGCTCTTAGAAAAGATGAAGTCATGAAATTTACATACAAGTAGTACAATATGGAAAGTATCATGCTAAGCGATATGAGTCAGAAAGAGAGGGATAGACATAGAAAGTTTGCATTCATCTGGGGGATATAAAGTAACAAAGTATGAGATTAATACCCAAGAATAGCTGAGATCAGCACCAGGAGGATTACCCCATAACTTAGAGGCCAGCCGGGTATCCTAGAGGAAAGGGCAGTTCAGATAGAGAAGGGAGCACCAAATAAAGGATGTTTGGAGGATCCTCCCAGGAGGGGAGATGCATGTCGAAAGTAGACTATGGACTGAACATGTTTGCCACTCAATGTCTCTTTTGCAGACCACAACACCCAAAAGGAGAGAGAGAACACAGGGGATTGCCCTGCCACAGAGACAGGGGGGATGGGGGGATGGGGGTGGGAGGGATATTATCCATGGTGGTGGAAAATGGACACTGGTGGAGGGATGGGTATCTGATCATTGTATAATTGAAACCAAAGCACAAAAAATTGTAAATCTACAACTGTAAAAAAAAAATAAAATAAAATAAATGGAAAAAAAATGTCTCTTACGTCCTAGCAGGTCAGAAATAGGCTAAATAGTATCCAGATCATTTCAGTCTCCCAATCTGTTCATACTTCTATCTTTTGGTTTTAATATCTACAAGGCCTTTACATTTACATTTTATTAGCATCCATCAATGAATGAGACAAAAATATTGAATTAGGGAATGTGACATGACCCAAAGATATACAAATGTGTGCCTTTTTAAACACTTTCCCTTACAGTTTTGTTAGAGGGATGTTAATTTCCAGATTTCCTTATAGTTTTTATTATCATGATGAAGATAATATTTTTAAAAAATATTTAAAGTTGGAGGGAGCTCTGGAGCAATAGTACAGCAGGTAGGGTATTGGCCTTGCAAGTAGCTGACCTAGATACAGTCATTGGCATCCCCAGAGCACTTCCAGGAACAATTCCTGAGTGGAGAGCCAGAGTAAGCCCTAAGCACCACCAGGTGTGTTGCAAAAACAAACAAACAAATCAAATTTTGAACCAACTTCTGGTGATACTGAAAATGCAGTACATACAGATTTCAAAGTATGAATTTGTGTAGCTTAAACTTAAAATGTTAATTCAAAACAAAAAAATAGACATTTCACAAGAAATAATAAAGAAAAACAAAAATATCTATTGCTATATAGCTACATATAAATTTTAAAAGAGCACAAGGGGCGTAGGGACACGGTGCATGGGGAAAGCTTGCACTGCAGGCATGTTGTTGCAAGTTTTTCATACCAGGTACCTCATGGCATTGTCTAGTGCAATCCCTGCATCAGTGCCACTGTGAACCCCAGTGCAAAAACAAATATGCAAGTTCCATCACACCACAATAGAGTGTACAACTCTTGAACATCAGAACCAAGGGAAGGTATGGCACTTATAGCAAAAGGTCAGGCTTTTCGCCCCCCCCCCCCGCCCCCCATGAGCGGCTCTCTGGCATGGCCATGGACCCAGAGGCACATGAACCTAATTTGGAACCCAGCAGCTTTTAGCAGAAATGTAAATGGACTATGCATTAAACTACAGCACTGTGCCCTCCCAGGAGGGAAATGGTGTCTGTCTCTTCCAACTTACCCCCTCCCCCTGGCAGCACAGTGGCTACCGCCTTGGAACTTATTGGACAGCCAGGTATGAGCTGGCGGTGACGGAGCAACTGCGGCCTTATGGGATGGGGGGTGGAACCTGCAAGTCCTTCCCACCCGCCGAGACCACGAGTTGCCCCCCACGAGCGGCTCTCCGGCATGGCCATGGACCCGGAGGCACACAAACCAATCTTGGAACTATGCGGCTTTTGGCAGAAATCCCTCCAGACTTAATTAGTAAAATATAAAATATCCAAAAATCATATAATCTTCATAATCAGCAATAGAAAACAAATTATTTCACGATGCCTTTTCAGCAGGTTTGATTATTGGTGTAAAATTCCAAATAATAATGATGCATCTTCTGTTGAAATAATGAATGCAATGAAAGTTGAGGAGAGTTAAGTGGAAATCATCTGCCTCACAGGCATGGAGAAGGGTGGGATGGGGGGGTATATTGGAGTTCTTGGTGGTGGAAAATATGCACTGGTGAAGGGATGGGTGTTTGATCATTTTATGACCAAGACTTAAACCTGAAAGCTTTGTAATTATTCTCACGGTGATTCAATGAATAAATTTTAAAAGTTTAAAAATAATAATAATAATAAAAAGATTGGGCTTTTCTCCACACTATCACTGCTAGGTCTTTATTCTGGAGGGACTGTGACCTGGCCGCATGCTTGGGACCTAGGATGAGGACGAGTCTTTGACTTTGGCAAAGGCAGTAGGATCTTGGGGACAGAATCCAGACAAATAGCAAGATCTTGGATACTTGTGTACATACCTACCCATCGGTTTTCAGGAATCCTGGGCATCATGCCAACTTAGTTTCCTGCCCTGTGAGTACTCCCAGACAGTGGGAGCTGGAGCAGCTGTTAGTGAGCAGAGCAGCTGCTGCTGCCTGGGGTGTTGTCAGAGCTGATGCTGATGTTGTCTGAGCTGTCTCAAGAACATGGGCAAAGCAGGGAGTCTACTGCATCCACTGATATTCTCTGGGGACACTGTTAGCTGATAGCTTGGGGAAAGTTAGGGGGCAGCTGGAAGCAGCTGAAGGCAAGTGAGCTAGCTAGAGAGACTCCCAGGTATGGTCGTTGCCAGAGTGGATGCCTGCTCAAATGGTATCAGAGACCTGGGAACCGTAGAGGGATCCCAACCCCTGACAGAGATGGAGCAGGGAGGGCTGCAAGCTACAAGCTGCTGTTACCTGGGGCCACCACGCTGTCTAGAGCTGCTGCTGCATAGTCCTGGAATGACCCTGAAGCCAGAGGCAACCCCTGGCCCCTGAGGCAGCAGGGAGGGCCATAAGACAAAGTGCATGGCAGTGAGAGCCCTGAAACAATGCCTGCTTGCAGAGAAGAGAGGGAGAGAAAGTGAGAAAAGGCCTAAGATTGCTAGAAAGCAAATTAGTGGCAACAATGAGGTAGTTGATGGGGCACCTCCGAGGCGGGCAGTTTGAGTTTCGCTCCCTGCCCCAAGCGGAACCCCAGCAGCTGAAAACCTCCAAAACCCAACCGCCACCATGCTCAAGGCCACTCTCTACATGCTCGGATGGGCCTCACCCAAGGAGGGCACGGGCCTCACCCAAGAGGATGAACATCACTCCAGAGGGGACTGCCAGAAAAAAACAGGTATGTGGGAACCCATGACTGAGATCTCCAAGCCCGCTTGGATCAGGACTGGGCCTTCTTCCCCCCCAGCTTCCCAGTTTTCCAGTAGCTTGGCAGTCACACTCACAAACTGCCCCCTGTGCCATACAATCTCATCAACGGACAAAACCCAAACACCATAAACTAAAGCTCTGGCTACTAGACCTCTTATACTCTCTCACTTATCAAAAGTAGCACACGCTTGTTTGGTTTTAATATACTTGTTTGTACTCTCATATTTGGGCTTAAATGGCTCCAGAATGAAATACAACAACCTTCACACACTTCCCTCTTATTGTGGTGGGAAGATACTCAGTGGTGGGATTGGTGTTTAAATATCATCTGTAATGAACTACTGTGAACTACTTTTATGATCACAATCATCCTGTTGTTCGTCGATTGCCTCGAGCAGGCACCAATAACATCTCCTTCGCTCTAGCCCTGAGATTTTAAAAAGTGCCGTATTCAAGGCTCTTTCAGTGTTAGTAGAATGAGACCCGTCATTGTTACTGGTATTTGGCATATTGGGGGTACATATTGGAGTGTGCCAGACTCTGCCATGTTGGCAGGTTACATTTGGTAGCCTGCCAGTTTGTCCAAAGTAAGAATGAGATAATAAGATGTTGCACAGCCGTGAAGGCTTTTATGAAAATAAAATATATTTAAATAAATAAATGCATTAAGAGTATGGGGGGAAAAGGAGGTAGTTGAATTGTGTGCAGCTCCAGTAAAGAATATCAGACCCCTAGCCCCATCACCCACACACTGATCTTCTCCTCCTTTACCTGCATTAACTCCTGGATCCAAGTTCCTGGATAAAGAGTGGGTAGAAGGCACTGTGTCCAACAGAAGGGGCTAGGGGAAGAAGAAAATTCGAAGATCGTACAGATTGAAACCAAGGATAGGAATCATGCATTCATCAGGAATCAGAGCTTAATGGATTCTGGATTCAAATCCACTCTATATGGTTTTTCATAATTAGAATGAGATTTCATACATCTTCTCTGTCTGAAAAGCAATTCTTGAGAATATTTATTTTGTACTAGGTGCCATAATAAGAATATATAAACTCCTTAAATATATTCATCCATAATAATGATCTACGAGAACTGGAGAGAAAGTACCACAACATGGACCCAGCATCACGATCACGATCATCCTGTTGTTCGTCAATTGCCTCGAGCAGGCACCAGTAATGTCTCCTTCTTCCTAGCCCTGAGATTTTAAAAGAGCCATATTCAATGCTCTTTCAGGGCTAGGAGAATGAGACCTACCATTGTTACTGGTATTTGGCATATTGAGTACAACACGGGAAGTTTGCCAGACTCTGCTGTGCGGGCAGGATACTTTCAGCAGCCTGCCGGGTTCTCCAAAGTAAAAATGAGATAACAAGATGTCCAGGAGCTGGATTTTATAGTCTCTGGGTCTTAACCATTGATGTGACCACCTGGCACTGGCAGCAGCTGGTGGGTATAATGCTACCTACTAGAAGATGGGGGATCTGGGTAGAGAAGACCCAGTTCCTATCTGCGCAGACTTGGAGATCTCAGCCCTGGGACCTGGGTTCCTCGGCCGGTTCCTTCATGCATGAGGCTTGTCTGAATGTGTGGAGAGTGGTCTCAGCATGGCTGTGGCTGGTTCTGGAGGTCTTTGGCTGCCGGGGTTCTGCTCGGGGCGGGGAGGGAAACTCAATCCACCCCCCTCCAAGGGGCCTCGGTGAGGACAGCCAGAGGTGAATGTGCCTGCCACAGAGGCAGGGAGTAGGAAGGGTGGGGTTGGCGGGAGGGATACTGGAAACATTGATGGTGGAGAATGTGCCTGGTGGTGGGATGGGTACTGGATCATTATATGATTGAAACATAATCACGAAAATTTGTAAGCTTGTACCTGTATCTGAAGGTAATTCATTTTTTAAAAAATAGGAATCATATAGGGAATATGAGCAATGTGTTATATGCTCAAAGCAAAGAAAATATAGTAGTTTCCATTGTTCTCTCTCTCTACAGATAAAACATTGATATTTAGTGCGTTTAAGTGAATACTTTGTGTTCAGAACTCCTAAATATCACATTGTGTTTCTATATGCTGCTGCCAATGGCAAAAACTTTGTTTACTCTGCAGAGGGAACCAGGGATACTAGCAAAATATATAAAAATCTTAAGAATAATAATCAGATTGATGTCAGTAGGCCGGTTCTGTGATTTCTAGTCCAGTGTATTCCCCAGTGAGTTTCTCTGAGAAATTCCTTTCAGAAGTTGAATATAGTTCAGGAAAACCAAAGGAAATCTTGTCTTTTTAAAATTTCAAAGACCTGCCAATTGGCTTGAAAAACTTATAAAGACAGATCCAGAACATTATCTCACTTTTCCCGTATCTGAATCCAGTTTTAACCCAGGAGTAGAGAATTGTGTGTTTGGAGAAAGACCATAGGAATAAACTAAATGTGAATTGTTGCTCCTGCAGGAGTTCCTGTAGAGATGCTTCTCTGTGATCAATTTCTCTTCCTTTCTCAGGATGAGAATCCAGAAGGTCTCCAATAAAATAGAGTATGAGCCTTGCCCATTCCTTTCCTTAACCGCAGTAGACAGAGGCGAAATGGCTCGGGACTCCTGAAAAATGCCCCCATTGAGTATACTGATGAGCCCAAGGACACAATGTTTACTTCCTTGTGGTCAGGCCACTCAAAAGCACAGAGTATCTCAAAACCCAAACTCCCGTGGTTTTTGGATTGGGATCCTCCACCCACTCCCCCATACCACTTCCTGTTCTGTTTTACTGCCATCTACTTAAATCATAGTGTTTATAAAGTGATTCTCTATATAAGTTTATTGCATCTAAAAAAGTTCTGATTTATTTACTGCAATTTTTATAAATCTTACAAATGCCATCTTTTAATGCATGGCATTAATTCAGAAAAACTAGCTCATATTAATATGGCAATGTCTGCATGTAAATATATTTTAAATTATGTATACATTATGTCTGAATTTTATGTTTATAAAAGTATATATTAATATATTTTGCTATAAGTAGTATTTTCTGATGCCTCAAATTTTTAATTGAGAAATTTTAAATTAAGAACATAACTTCTGATAGACTATTTTACCCAATTTTTATTTAATAATAAAATTACTGTTAAAACTTTAAGTTAATGAATACTTATGGTAAAAGAGCATGATAATGCACATGTAAAATTTTTTTGGTTTGGAGTCACAACCAGCAATGCTCAAAGGTTACTCCTGGCTCTGCACTCAGGAATTACTTCCGACAGTGCATGGGAGACCATGTGGGATACTGGGGATCAAACCCCATGGCCATCAAGGCAAGCACCCTACTATCTGTCACTGTCACTGTCCTCCCGTTGTTCATCAATTTTCTTGAGCGGGCCCAGTAACATCTCCATCGTGAGACTTGTTGTTACTGTGTTTGGCATATCGAGTACATCACGGGTAGCTTGCCAGGCTGTGCCGTGCGGCCGAGATACTATCGGTAGCTTGCTGGGCTCTCCGAGAGGGCAGAGGAATCGAACTCGGGTCGGCCATGTTGGCTGCGTGCAAGGCAGATGCCATACCCGCTGTGCTATCGCTCCAGCCCAACCCTACTATCTACATAAGTAAAATTTAAAACATGTACTTGCCTTTAAATTTTCTAGATATACAGTCAGATTTTAAAAACTCTCTTCTTCTAAAAAGTATATTGATTTATTTAACAAATGTATATTATGTTGTTGATATATATCTTGTACCACCTGCCAAGTGTTATCTCTAGCAATGGAGATATAACGAGTACCAAGAAAGGTTTGCCCTTTTCTCAGGGAGTTTAGAATCTCATGAGAGTGTTAATCAAATAATCACATCAATGCCAGGGAATGTGGCTCACTGGTAGAGCTTATGACTTTTGTGTGTAAAGCTCTGGGTTTGATCTACAGCACTGCAGACAAATAGAACAAAATGAAAAGCCACAGACAATGGCATCAGCAAACTTAAGTGAATAAAGATGTTGAAGGAAAAGGTATGAAATGTGTCAATATATCAAATCATTTACAACAAAAATATTGTTATAACTACTATATTAGGATGTATGTAAATAACCTACTTGTTACTCAACTAGTATTTAATATTTAATCAACATTATAATTTCAATATGTCATAATTAACATTTCTTCTCCTTAAAGTCTGCTTTTTAGGGTTTAGTTGATATTAATTTCATACTTTCAGTTCACAGATCACAGATCACAGATCATCCTGTTATTTGTCGATTGCCTCGAGCAGGCCCCAGTAACGTCTCCTTCATCCTAGCCCTGAGATTATATTCAAGGCTCTTTAGGACAATGAGACCCATCATTGTTACTGGTATTTGGCATATTGGGTACGCCACGCGGAGTTTGCCAGACTCTGCCGTGTGGACAGGCTACATTCGGTAGCCTGCCAGTTTGTCAAAGTAGGAATGAAATGTCATAATAAAATGTCGCGCGGCCGCATTGCGGCCGCGCAGTTCCAGGAGCTGATTTTTATAGTCTCTGAGTCTTGGCCGCTGATGGGATTACACGGCGCCAGGGGGCCAGTTGGTGGGTGTGACCCCCGCCTACTGGAATTTGGAGGATCTGGGTGGAGGATGCTCGACTCCAATCCAAGTAGGCTTGGAGATCTCGGCCCCGGAACCCACGTGGCTTTGTCCCTCTGCCGGTACCTTCATGTGTGTGGAGAGTGGTCTCAGCATGGTGGTGGCTGGTCCTGGAGGTCTTCGGCTGCCTGGGCCCTGGTCAGGGCGGGGAGGAAAGCTCAACCCGCTCCCCTCCAAGGGGCCCCGGTGAGGAATAGCCAGGCACGGGGGCAGGAGACTGCACTGTTCTCCCTCTTCAGTTAATTAGGAGAAAAAGGCGGTATCATCTCAATTTCTCTTCCTCCTTCAATCCTTTTTCAGCCAATCTGGGACTCTCCCATCAAAAAACCTATAGAATACAATCGCTTCTTACTCCCTGTATTGGTCCCTCTAAAGTCTGGATTATTGGAATATAATTATTAAATATTGATTGTATTTTTGCATTCCTCTTAAATCATCTTCCTTCTAGATTTCCCTGTTAGCTCTCTAGTCTCAGTGTAGATGGTGTCACTGTTAAAAGTTAACACGTGACCTACCTAGGTCCAATCCCTGGCATCCTATATGGTCCCCCAAGCAACACCAGGAGTGATTCTTGAGTGCAGAGCCGGGAGAAATCCTGAGCATTGCTCAGGTGTAGCTCAAAAGCCAAAAACAAAACAAACAAAAAAATTAAAGGTGAGAATGAGTCATATCTCTTCTCAAAATCTTCCAGTTTTCTTTATTGACAGACTAAATTCACAGTACTATATAGGGCTCCATATAGACTCACTTCCTTGATTCCACCATTCTTGCTTTCCTATTGGTCTTAGAACTGACCAAGTATATTCCCTCTTCATGGCCTTTGTTCCTGCTGTTCCTCTGGCCTGGATTCCCTGCTTTCAGAGATCGTCTTGGTTCACTAATACCTTACCTCCTGCACGTCTTTGCTCAATGACATCCTTCCAGTGAAACTCACCTCTACTTAATACGGCAACCTGCTCTGGCTCCACTGCCCAGAAGTCCTGATTCCTGTGATTATGTCCTCTCTTTCACTCTCTTTTTTGTTCTGCTATTCAATATCTATTTAATGTGTACACCATTTTACCTTTTGTCCATTTATTTCACAGAAATCTAGAATTAATAAAAAGGCCCTCCCGTTGTTCGTCGATTTGCTCTAGCAGGCCCAGTAACGGCTCCATTGGAGACTTTGTTGTTACTGTATTTGGCGTATCGAATACGTCATGGGGAGCTTGCCAGGCTCTGCCGTGCGGGCGAGATACTCCCGGTAGCTTGTCGGGCTTTCCGAGAGAGGCGGAGGAATCGAACTTGGGTCCGCCATGTTGGCTGCGTGCAAGTCAAACACCCTACTGCTGTGCTATCGCTCTGTCTTTATTTATTGATATATCAGGTATCTATTTGCATATCAGGATGTATTTGGCACAAAGTGTCCAGGAACTTAGAACAATGCTTGGCACACATAGTGTGTACTCAATACTATATAGGCCACTGGAAGTCGTAGGCAAGGTAAAGTGGTGTAGTGCAGGTCTAGATTAGGGAAACCTGAGTTGAAATACATATTTTTAGGTTGTTTGAAAGAGTCCTTTGTGTAATTCATTAAGTGCAAATTCATTCATTTTTCATTAATCATCCAAAAATAATTTACTGAATCTACCATGAACCACATAAATCATCTTTTGACTGTAAAACTCTCCATCTGCCTGGAAAATACACTGTGATTTTTTGATAGCTGATAGAGACTTGTCATAGTCATAGTAAGCTGTATCTTTAAAAATTGTTTCACAAAGCCTCTTATCACATAAGAAATTAGGTAGTTTTTTCCCAAACTAGTTTGCGAGGTCTCTGACCAATAGAAGATGACATGAGGAAGAGCTTCTTCTGGCTTGATATGTAACTGTAATACACTGAATGAGCCAAGAAGGTGTCTTAGGTACCATGTGTAAGAAACATATCCAGAAAGGAAAAAGAGACTCACTCCCTTCTGTAGAGTTCACTTCATGTGAAATACTCAATCCCACCCATCACAATTAAAAATAAATGTTGCTAACCTGAGTGACTGAGAACAGATGACTGGTTAAAGAAACTTTGGTACATCTACAAAATGCAGTACTATGTAGCTGTTAGAAAAGATGAAGTCATGAAATTTACATACAAGTGGTACTACATAGAAAGTATCATGCTAAGTGAAATAAGTCAGAAAGAAAGGGACAGACATAGAAAGATTGCATTCATCTGGAGAACATAAAGAAGCAAAATAGGAGACTAACACCCAAGAATAGCTGAGATAAGTACCAGGAGGTTCACTCCATGGCTTGAAGGCCAGCTGCACATACTAAGGGAAAAGGCAGCTTAGATAGAGAAGGAGCACCAAATAAAGGGTGGTGTGAGGATCCTCCTAGGATGGGAGATGCATGCTGAAATTAGACTATAGATCAAACATGATTGCCACGCCATGCCTTTTTTGCAAACCACAGCACCCAAAAGCAGAGAGAGAACAAAAGAGAATGCCCTGCCACAGAGGCAGGGTGGGATGGGGGGGTGGGAATGGGGGTGGGAGGGATACTGGGATCAGTGGTGTTGGAAAATGGGCACTGGTGGAGGGATGGGTACTCGATCATTGTGTAATTGAAACCCAAGCACAAAAATTTGTATGTCTACAACTGTACCTCATGGTGTTTCACTAATAAAAATTTAAAATAAAATAAAATAAATGTTGTTAAAGTAAGAACAGTACAAAGATGTTAACATGGTACACAGATTCTGTCATATGAAGAACAACTGAAATAGAAGAATCTAGGTGATTGCCTGGAGGAACACATAATTGTTACCCCTTGAAAATGTTGTTCCAGTTATGGATGATTTCTGATTCAGGCACTCCTGAGTTACAGCAGCTTATTATCCTTCTCCTTGTTTTCAGTTTCAAAGTTATTCTTCCTTAAGAATTCTCTTTGTTCTTAGTGGCCAGTCAGGCATTCTAGAGGAAAGGGCAGCTCAGATAGAGAAGGGAACACCAAATAAAGGGTGTTTGGAGGATCCTCCCAGGAGGGAAGATGCATGTCGAAAGTAGACTATGGACTGAACATGTTTGCCACTCAATGCCTCTTTTGCAGACCACAACACCCAAAAGGAGAGAGAGAACACAAGGGATTGCCCTGCCACAGAGGCAGGGTGGTATGGGGGGATGAGGGTGGGGGGGATATTATCCATGGTGGTGGAAAATGGGCACTGGTGGAGGGATGGGTATCTGATCATTGTATAATCAAACCCAAGCACAAAAAATTGTAAATCTACAACTGTACCTCATGGTGTTTAACTAATAAAAAAAATAAAAAATAAAAGAATTCTCTTTGTTTTTTCTCTCTGTGTGTCCCACAACCAGGCATGCATACACAACCACACACACGCACACATACACTTGCACACACACACATAATCGCTGGTCAAGTACAGCAGAACTCTCGAAGAAAAATTGCTTCTGTATGGCCAGTTGCAGCTTCTGACTTACTACCCCTGTATTGACTTAACCTCATCTTTTGTAAAAACTACAAGGTATCAGTGTCAGGGAGGTTTCAGATGAGAAAAAGAGATGTATTTTACTCTTGTAGGTAAATGTTTAGCTATCAGAAGGAGGCAGAAAACCCTCTCCAATCACAAGTGACTTTGTGATCTCAAAGACACAGGAGACTGTATGAACAGTTCTTACAGGGGCCAGAAAAGTATACCGACATAGGCCAGGGCCAGTTTGCTGATTTCCTGAATGAAACTTTAGGATTTTAAAATATACAGTGGACTTTGGAAACGAGAAAAAATTGGTGTGCCTGGAAGGGACAGTCGATTGAATTTCTTCAGTTCAATAAACATTCCTGAATTAGGCTTCTATTCCTTTAAGAACTATGCTTACCTTCAGATTCATTTCAGTTTTCAGAGGCCTTCTTTAACAGCAGGATTGGTGAAGAAAGAAATCCTTTCAGGGAGACCTCTGAAAATATATGAAAAGGTTCTTTGAAAACTATCACATTTTGAAGCAGACTTTCAGTATCTTGCTGTCAGCTGCACTGATCAGTTTAAGTAGATTCAACTGCTTTTCTTTATGCTTAAAATTTAATAACTCACTTTTTACTAAAATTGTCAAATGCCCTTAGTATTCTAGTATAACCTTTCCAAGAAATTAGTAGTATATGAAGCAACAGTCTTTGTACCCCCTGGAAATGTTCACAGTAAATTTCACACATCTAAAAAATTTTATTGTTAAAAAGCATACATTTATAGTCATAAAAATTAAAACTGTTTGAAGAAAACAGATATCTTAAAAAAATCACCTTGATGAAACAGTAGTGGTGCTCTCTTCGGTACTGTGTTTTGGAATTTAAAGTGCTTTTATGATGAAGCAGTTACCTAGATGTTGTGTTCAGGTGACAGATAAGGGGGAGGTCACGCTTTTTTTTTTTATTAAAATTTTTTTTAATAGTGAGACATCATGAGGTACAGTTGCAGACTTACACATTTTTGTGCTTGGGTTTCAATTATACAATGATCAAATACCCATCCCTCCACCGGTGCCCATTTCCCACCACCACAAATCCCAGTATCCCTCCCACCCCCCATCCACCCCAGCCCACCCTGCCTCTGTGGCAGGGCATTCCCTTTTGTTCTCTCTCTCTTATTGGGTGTTGTGGTTTGCAAAAGAGGCAATGGGTGACAATCATGTTTAGTCTATCGTCTACTTTCCGCATGCTTCTCCCATCCTCGAAGGATCCTCCCAAAATCTTTATTTGGTATTCCCTTCTTTATCTGAGCTCCCTTTTCCCCTAGTATGTGTGGTTGGCCTCCAAGCCCTGGAGTAAAATTCCTGGTACTAATCTCGGCCATTCTTAGGTGTTCGTCTCCTATTTTGTTACTTTATGTTCCCCAGATGAATGCAATCTTTCTATGTCTATCCCTTTCTTTCTGAGTCATTTCGCTTAACATGATACTTTCCATGTAGTACCACTTGTATGTAAATTTCGTGACTTCGTCTTTTCTAACACCTACATAGTACTTCATTTTGTAGATGTACCAAAGTTTCTTTAACCAGTCATCTGTTCTCAGGCACTCAGGTTTTTTCCAGATTCTGGCTATTGTAAAGAGTGCTGCAATGAACAGACAATTGCAGATGTCACTTCGACTATACTTTTTTGCCACTCTGGGATATATTCCCAGGAGTGGTATTGTTGGATCAAACGGGAGCTCAATTTCTAATTTTTTGAGAATTGTTCATACTGTTTTCCAAAAGGGCTGAACCAGTTGGCATTCCCATCAACAGTGAAGGAGTGTCCCTTTCTCACCACATCCACGCCAGCACCGGTTGCTTTTGTTCCTGTGGATATGGGCCAGTCTCTGTGGTGTGAAATGATATCTCATTGTGGTTTTGATCTGCATCTCCCTGATAATTAATGATGTGGAGCATTTTCTCATGTGCCTTTTAGCCATTTGGATTTCTTCTTTGTGAAAGTTTCTATTCATTTCATCTCCCCATTTTTTGATGGGGTTGGATGTTTTCTTCTTGTGGAGTTCAACCAGTACTTTGTATATCCTTGATATCAATCCCTTATCGGATGTGAATTTGGAGAATATCCTTTCCCATTCTGTAGACTGTCTTTGTATTTTGGTCACTGTTTCTTTTGAGGTGCAGAAGCTTCTTAGTTTAAGATAGTCCCATTTGTCTATCTCTGTTGTCACTTGCTTGGCCAGCGGTGTGACATCTTTGAAGACACCATTAGCTTCTATGTCATGGAGGGTTTTGCCAACTTTGTCCTCATTCCAACCTTATGGATTCCGGTCTTTGATGTGGCAAAGACTCGTCATAGACTCCATTCAATCTGTCTTTCCTTCCCTTCTCGAACCTCACAAATCACCTATAGCAGTCATGTTGCTCATGTTGACTTTTACTAAATACTTATCATAGCCAGGCATTTAAAAGATGCAATTGAACTCACTCATCACAATCACCTATATTCCTTCCTGTTTTACAAAGGTGGAAACTGGAGGTTTACAATGACTGCTTAAACAATTGGCTGATAAGTGGTAACTCAAGCGCAGAGTCCTAGCCCTTCACTATTATTCTAAAAAAGACACACTGGGAGAGTAGAGGTATGGTAAATATTTACATTTAAACCACAGAACCAACAACACAGTAATTATGAGACACAAGCAACAATAAATAAAGGTAAAAATGTGCTTGCAGGCTGGGAAGTGGGAGGGAGACCTACCAACAGTTGGGGATTGGTGTTGGAACATTGTATGCCTAGAAAACTCTACAATGAACAACACTTTTAATAATAGTGTCTTCATAAAATAAAAATAAAATAAATAATGTGAGGCTGGAGAGACAGCAGCAGATAAGGGACTTTGCTTTGCATGTGGCTGACCTGGGATGGAGCCTGGACATCCCATATGGTCCCCAAGCCCACCACGAATGATTCCTAAGAGCAGAGCCAGAATTTATCCTCGAGTACTAATGGATATGGACCCCAAACAAAAAATAAATTTAAAAAAATGTTTCTCTGTGCCAAGTTTCTTCCATCAAGAATGACTGTGGATGCTCAAACTTAAATATATATATATATATATATATATATATATATATATATATATATATCTTTTCTAGGGAAAGGAAAAAAATGTAAAGTCAAAAGTGAGTTTGTGAAACCCAGAAACTCTGACCACTGGATAAAAAAAAATGTTCTGGCAGCACTAACTGAGTGTCAGATGTGAGGTAAGTCTAGGTGGCTCACACACCATCAAGGCTGCAGTTTCAACCTGCAAAAGCTCAAGTGTATTTTACTCATCCTTTTTTATTTCTGCATTTTTAAATTTCTGGGCTTTGAATATCTTTCTGAAAAGTTTAAGAACTGTCTTCTGAAACCTGGGAGTTGGCAGCACCCTAGGAGTTGTTAGCCAAAAGCTTCAAACACTTAGCCTCATCATTGAAACTTGTCTGTTGGAAGTAGCTCAAAGATATTCTTTCAACCAAGATGGTTTATCAAAGGGGAGCCATTGTGCCTTAGCGAGCTCACCATTGATAACTAGGGCGAGATAAGAACTGTTCTCTCCTCTTTTGCCTCCTGAGACTTTAGATAGTAAAGTACTTTTGACCCAGTGCAATAGATATCCTTATTCTTACTGAGAATAATATGGGGGACAAGGGGAGGCAGGCAGGAAAAAGTCAGTGTCCATTGTTCTGCTTTTCAGCACCATCAGCCTTCATTTAACACACAGTTGCGGGAAATGTGACTACCTAAGACCCACACCAACCCTGCAGGGGTGAAGAACATGTAAACCCAAATGATGCTGTTTAAGCATGTTTTGTATTTGTTTTAGTTTCTGAACCATGCACCTAGAGATTTTCAGTGTTTACTCCTGGCTCTGGGATCAGGGATAACTCCTGGGGGGAACTCAAGGGACCATATATATGGTACAGGATTGGCTGCATGCAAGGCAAGAGCTTTAAACTCTCTTTTGGGATCACACCTGGCAGTGCTTAGGGGACTATTTTGGTGCCAGTGATCAAAACAGTGACAGCTGCATGCGAGGTAAGCAGCTTACCCTTGTACTATCTCTCTAGTCCTTTATTTTTCACAAGGAGTAAGTCCTGAGCATTACTAAATTTCCCAAAACCAAAAAACTATTTTTTTTCTTATTTTATTACACTAGAGATCATGACATATCAGCACTCCATGGTTAATACATTTAATATTGTCCAGCACTTAGGTAGTCCTTTATTCTCAACAGTACTTTAAGCAATGGAATGACAGCATCACTCACATACTTTTATTTTTTTAACATTAGCCAGTTACCTCTAAAAAAATTGCCAAATCAAAACAGCACATTTATTACTGTTTCTAAGATGATGTCGTCCAGGAAGAAGGTACTCAGCAATAGTTTCTGCTGAAAGTTTCAGGAGGTCTTCTCAAAAAAAGCAGAGCAAAACAAGGATCCCCAAACAATTCAGGTTAGTGAAACAGCAATTTCATTCCTTTGCTAGGGGGCCTCCACTGAGGCTCTACAATTCACCAAGGTATTGTAAATCATTGTCACTTTCTTGCCTCATTCCCAATCTTGTAAAATGAAACTGCAGCAGAATTAGATTATTATCACCAAACAATGAAAAATCCCAGGGGCCTGAGAAAGTACTGCTTACGCATGCAGTAGCATTGTTAAGAAAATAGAGCAAAAGCCAGTGTTTGGTGTAAAAGCTTGTCTACAGCATTTGATATAAAAACTGAATCTTCAGAGTTGCAAAACTAATTTATTTTTCTAATTCAGACACAATATTTATTATCTGTCAGCTACTCCAATTAACATGTGAATCTCAAGTTATTTTATTCTCAAAACAACCCAATAAAAGCAACATCATTTTTATCCATATTTTTGCATGGTGATTATGTAACTTGCTAGTTTCATCAATTATTCTCTAATAAAAATTAACCACAAAATAAAGTTCCCATCAAAGAAAGTCCCAACTAAAAACACCCCCTGATTTTTTGGACGATAGTAAAAATTTTTCCTATCAAGGTGAAAGCATCATTTTACTCAAAGTGCCAATGTAAAATCAATGAAAACCTGACTGCTCACAAAAGGCGCCATCACTGTGATCACCAATGTCACAAATATGGCCTACATTTTACTACTAAAATGTGTGTGTGATCCCTGAATACCGTGAACGCACATGTATCAATTTGGCTATATAATTTCCAAGTCAATCTATTAATTTGCTAAAGCTAATATATCAAACTACTACAAACTACTACCAGACTGAATACCTCAGAAAACAGAAGTCTATTTTCTTACCACTCTGGAGACTAGAAATCATAGATAAAATTGTCATTGTTAGGCTCTGAAATCTGTGGAAGACTTCTCTCTCTTTTTATTCCTCTTTTTGGGTCATATCCAGTGATGCACAGGGCTTACTCCTGGCTCTGCATTCAGGAATTACTCCTGGAAGTGCTTGGTGGACCATATGGGATGCTGGGAATTGAACCTGGGTCGGCCGCACGCAAGGCAAACAGCCTACTTGCTGTGCTATCGCTCCGCCCCAGAGCTCTTCTCTTTTCTTTGATAGCCTTTTCTCTTTGACTTGTAGTTTCTACTATATCTTTATTTCATCTTCTGCCTGTGAAAGTGACCAAATAGTCTCTTCAAATAAAAACAATGACCTTGAGTAGGAGAACTAGTTCAAGGGGGTGAGTGTGAGTGTACACTTTACATGCAAGAAGCCTTGGTTCAATCCCCAGCACTTCATGATCCCCTGAGCACAACCAGGAATGACATTCAGCACAGAGTCACCTGTAACCCCTGAGCACTGCTGCGAATGGTTATATATATATATATATATATATATATATATATATATATATATATCAACCAAAAACGTCTTATAGGAGTAGTTCACCCTAAGAATTACTCCTATAAAGAATCCATTTTCAAGTGGAATCATCTTCTGAAATACTGAACAATAGGGATTTAGTATACGATTTTTTTTTTTTTTTGGAAAAGCTCATCTATAACACAGTCTCTAGTACATTAAGGAGAAAAGTGACAAGCAGGGTTGGTCTAAGCATAGCAGCAATGAGAGATGTAATAAACAATTGACTGGTACCAAAGGAGAGAGAGAGTAAGATGGACATGAGAAGCAGAGAGAACCACTGTTCATGGAAATGAGCAGTTTAAAGGTGGAGCAACGACTGTAATTATATTATAAAGCAGTCCTTCAATTATGATTATGTGACATTAAATATTGCTTTGATGGTAAACATGAACATTTTAGCTAAGACATAATCCCACAGAGGTCTTCATGTTTCCTGCTAACTTTCATCCCAATGTGAATTTCTGCAGAACATAGACTAGAAAGATGAAAGAAACAAAATAGCCAGTTGCGAATTAAAAAGGACAAAAATGTGAAGAAAACGCTTTGAGGGGAATAACAACTATGTGCTAAATCAGACACATTATTTTCTTTAATTCTTGTTCATGCTCTTGGTTTTTCTTCTTTACCACCCACCTTCTAGTACATCTACTTAGCATCCTGGAACAGTGAATCACCCCCAGGAAGGAAAACCAGAGTACTGATTTCTTGGAAGTTTAGCAGGTGACTCATATATTATTAATTTTGCCTTTAGAAATTTTGTTTGAAAAATAATTTTCACATATTCCAAGTATACGGCATGTGTCTGTTAATAAATTTAAAGTTGATGAAATAGTGCACAGCTTGTTATGCACAAAAGTATTACATATCATTTATAAATATGTGTATATACTATATACTTTTGTTGCATAAGGCATTTTATTTCACATAATGTTTTCTACAATCATTAACCATAACTGCTATCAAAATTGTATTACTTAGAGAAAATGTTGTCAATATAACAGTAGAAATACATATTTTTTAAAATTTTTATTTATTTTCTAATTTTTATTTGTGAAACACCATGAGGTACAGTTGTAGACTTACAAATTTTTGTGCTTAGGTTTCAGTTATACAATGATTGAGTACCCATCACTTCACCAGTGCCCATTCTCCACCTCTAATGCTCCCAGCATCCTTCCCACCCCCCACCCCACCCCACCCCACCCCTGTGGCAGGGCATTCCCTTTTGTTCTCTCTCTCTCCTTTTGGGTTCTGTGGTTTGCAAAAGAGTTATTGAGTGGCAATCATGTTCAGTCTATAGTCTACTTTCAGCATGCATCTCCCGTCCTGGGGGGATCCTCCCAACACCCTTTATTTGGTGATCCCTTCTCTATCTGAGTTGCCTTTTCCCCTAGCATGTGTGGTTGGCCTCCAAGCCATGGAGTAAACCTCCTGCTACTTATCTTGGTTATTCTTAGGTGTTAGTCTCCCATTTTGTTACTTTATATTCCTCAGATGAATGCAGTCTTTCTATGTCTGTTCCTCTCTTTCTGACTCAAGAAATACATAATTTTTAAACTGTTCCCTTGAGTATTTATTTGGGATGGTTTGTGTCTAACTTTGGTGATGCTAACAGTTCCATATTCATAGGTGAGTCAAATATAAGAATATTTTTGTTATAATCAACAAAGAGAAAATGCTAGAATATAGAATATGCCTAAGTTCTTTCCATAGTAGATTAAGAAAGGACATTAGTCTGGATATTTTTGTACTCCTGAAATTTCTTCATGGAATTCTTCAGTCTAAGTCAGTGTCTGGACAGCTATAGATAGAGTGAGAACTGCAACATAAATAAATCATGATAGAGTTACCTACTTGTGTGTAGACAAAGACTTCTCATTGGAGGATGCCCAAGAAGCTTTATTTCTGCAACATGACAGCAAAGTGTTTCTACATTTTAAATCAGTATTTACTTCACAAATAAAGTGTTTAATAAAAAATTATACATAGAAACACTTGACACAGTTCTTAAATAAGAGACAGTTATTAATAAATACATAGAATATGACCTTATATAAACAGTAACGGTGCAAGACTACATCATTTGATAGCTTTTTAAGAGTGCTAATTTTCTTACTTTTCTGAATATCTCTGCAGTAAATATTTGTAACATTTTAACAAAACAATTAGAAAGATGTTCTTAGTTTTAAGTTTAATACTTAAGTGTTACAGAATATTCTTCTAGGATCAAATCTGAAATTCCCTGTTAATTGAATAATTCAATAAACCCATTTGCAAAACAGGTCCCTTTCCTCTAATTGGGAGTTTCACACATGCTTCAATGTTTAGATATTGATCAATTTTTATAAAGTGTATATGAAAGAAAATACTTTGATCACTTAGTTATTGTACTTTTGTTTCAACATGATACATTTGGAGGAAAATTAACAACAGGTAAGCTGATAATCACAAAAGCATTTTCAATGAGAAGAGATGGGCTCTCACTGCATGAAAGTCAAAATAACCTAAATAAGTCTGAAATTCTATGATAATTTCTGCTCTGTGTCTGTGTCTGCTCTGGAGCCAAACAGCTTTTGGCCACATACCCCAAATAGATCCAACACTGCCAAAGTTTGGATCTATTAGTAAAATTATCTGTAAATAATACCAATTATGCTGAAGCTACCCAGGGGAAATGAGCAAAGGAAATTGCATTACATATCACCCAGAAAATCTCAATAAAAGTTCCATTTGATAGGTACACCCACACTCCATCTGCTCCTCTGCCAGGAATACAGTTATCTCGTTCCTCCTCAGTAATCATTTCTTTTCTCCGTTAGGAGAAATAATACAACTCCAGCTTTTGACTTGAATTTCCAGTTCGAAGAAACTCCAGTTGTTAATACAACTCCAGCTTTTGACTTGAATATCCAGTTCGAAGAAACTCAGACTGGTTTCCTGTCATGCCCTCTATGAACATTACCCATCACTATCACGACAGAAAAATATATCACTAATGATTTACTTAAGTCTGGTCCATGAATATTTTAGCTTCCATCCCTGTAGTTACTACAATATTCATTCAGCAAATCAGGTATGTGCTTAGGGGGAGTAGTTCTAAGAGCATGTTATTTTCACCCAATGGAATACAGTGGTCATGCATCCAAAATACATATGGAAAATATACACAATTTGAAATGACAAGGACTCTTTCCACTCGGCCCTCAGCCTATCATTTCCTTTAGCTTTCTGATAAGAAGAACTAGACATCCCTAGATCCCTAGCAATGGGACTAAGCATCTTTGCTATAAGTTCCCTCTATATAGGAGCCTTCTCTCATGTGGACTATCATATCTAAGTTTCTTTTTCAAAGAAATACTTTTTAATCCTAACAGCTATTCCTCTCTATATTTGTATAGCACATTGACTGATAAAGATAAATTTGAATTGAAAACACAAAGCAAAGTCAGCGTCTACTCAATAATTTGAGTCCTACTAGAATATTAACATGTCTATAACATGAGAATAAGACTTACCTTGATAGTTGTCATGAATCCAAATTCAAGCCTTTTCCCAACTATTTACACCATCACTCAGCAACCATTTAGTAATTGCCCATTTACTGTTTCCAAGTATGTGGGCTCTGGCTTGTAAAATCAGAGTGGGAAAAGAGGAAAACGCAGTCTACAAAGTTTCCATCAAATAAGTCTGAACTCCAGACATGTCTTGAGTCATCCTGACTCTACTTGGTTATTGAAGTTTTATGGAAACTTTTAATGCTCATTGGCGCTGCGAAAACCGTTAGAAAAAAATTTGTTTCCAGTATTATGGGGCAGTTTGCTATTTGTGCTTTTTGAAAAATGAATTTTATTCTTCCAAATTTATCTGTGTTGTGGGGCCAAGTTTCAAGTTTTATGCTTACAATTTTTACAGAGGATATCCCTATTTTAAAATAAAAACAATCCCAGTTTTAGAATGACGTGCTTGACCCCTTCATTAGTCATCGCTTCTCCATACCTTGGTCTCTTGCTCTGTCTGAAGAGCCACAGTTGATTCTCAGCATCTTATTCTCAAAACTCTATCACCATGTCTATATTTATTACCTATCCCAACCCAAAGTTGGGGGAGAAATTAATAATGAGGTTATTTAATCACTTAGAAATTTAAAATTCGATGAATTTAGTAGTCTTATGGGAGTAAAGCCCTCAAAGAAGAAGTTTTCAGGACAAATCTTGACCCACTTGGCTCTTGCCCTATTCCATACTTTTCAGAGCAGGGGGACATAAAACTGGATCAGGATCAGTACTCTAAATTCATTGACGCTCAGTGATTGCATCCATATCTACTAATCAAAAATATCTTATGAGTACATATAAATGTTGCTTGAACAGTAGTACGGTCCTGCTGGTTTTCCATTGAGATGGAACCTTGCATTCAGACAGGTAGCGAGTGAAGAGCCGAGCCAGTGTATTGATGAGTACTGACGGCAGGTTCTTCAGGTGTTCAGGTCTGACCTTGTCTGGGCCGGGTACTACTGTTCAAGAAGGGAGACATCCATGACATTGGCAACTATCGCCCGATCTGCCTATTGTCTGTCATCTACAAGTTGTTCACTCGAGTCATCCTGAATAGGATTGGCAGAACACTAGATGAAGGACAACCATGTGAGCAAGCCGGGTTCCACAAAGGATTCAGCACCATCGACCATATCCACACGATAACCAAACTCATTGAGGTTTCTCGGGAGTTCAAGATGCCGCTCTGCTTAACGTTCATTGATTTAAAGAAGGCCTTTGATTCTGTTGAGACGGAAGCGGTCATTGAAGCCCTAGCCAATCAGGGCATTCAAGCCCAATACATCAGGATCCTCCGTGAGCTGTATTGCGGATTCACTACCAGGATCTCACCATTCTACAAAGAAGTGATCGTTGATGTCAAGAGAGGGGTGCGGCAGGGTGATACCATTTCACCAAAACTCTTCAGTGCCACCCTCGAGAACATCATGCGACGACTGGAATGGGAAGGAATGGGAGTGAAGATAGATGGTCGGCAACTACACCACCTCCGCTTTGCTGATGACATTGTTTTAATAACACCAAACATCAGCCAAGCGGCACAAATGCTGGCCGACTTTGACCGTGAGTGTGGAAAGGTAGGACTACAGCTGAATCTTACGAAGACAATGTTTATGAGAAACAGCCTTGTTCCTGACGCCCCATTCGCTCTCAATGGAACGACCATCTCCGAATGCAACAGCTATGTGTACCTAGGTCGAGAGGTCAACATGACAAATGACCTGGCACCCGAGCTGCGCAGGAGGAAGAGAGCGGCTTGGAACGCCTTCAAGAACGTCGAAGAGATAGCTAGGAGGACGAAGAACCTCCGGCTCCGGGCACATCTCTTTGATTCCACTGTTCTTCCTGCATTAACATATGCCTCAGAGACCTGGGCCCTATGCAAACAAGATGAGAACGCCATTCAGGTCTCCCAAAGAAGAATAGAAAGAGCTATGCTTGGAATATCACGTTTCACTCAAATGAGAGAAAGAATCCGGAGTTCTGACATCCGTCGACGATCAAGGATCAGGGACGCTGTCTCATTTGCCAAGGTGTCGAAAATCAGATGGGCTGGTCACGTAATGAGATTTAAAGACGACCGTTGGACTAGAGCTGTTACTGATTGGATTCCACGGGATGTCAAGAGACCTCGTGGCCGCCCACCTACCAGATGGTCAGACTTCTTTGTCAAGGTCATGAACGATCGGTTTGAGGCCCTCCATGTTCCCGGAGCGAAGAGATGCCATTGGGCTACACTAGCACGCGACAGGGACAAATGGAGACGTTACCGGCGCCCGCTCGAGCAAATCGACGACTAACGGGAAGTTAAGTGATTATAAGTGATAAATGTTGCTTACATCTAAAGAATATTAACAAACTAGTTAATAATATGCAATTCCATTTCCTGAATTTCATATTTTACCATATAGTTCTATGAAATATTACCATTAGGGAAAGCATATGAAGTGTATAATGAATTCATCATACTATTTTTAAACTCACAGGCAATGTTTCATAAAGTGACTTTTGTGGAGTTTTAGTCTTCAGAGATGATGGCTAATTTTATAATAACCTGACTGAATCTTGCATATTTTGAGAAGGTGGTTTTAGTGAGATTTGAGTTTTTGTCTGTAGATTTTGATACAAGCAGATCATTCTCCATAAAATGGCTGGACCTTCCCCCAATAAGTTGATAAGCCTGAATAGAACAAAAGGCTGACCTCCCTAGGCAAGAAGGAATTCTCCAGAAGAATTCAGTATTTAGCTGTTCTGTTTTTAACTGTTCTGATGTAAGTGTGTAGGGGATAAAACTAAATATTTCTATAATTTTCTAGGTTCTATAACACATTGGTGAAGAAATGTAATTTCTTACATTCTGAGCGGCCTCAGAGAAATGAGTCCTTGAAAAAGATGTACAAAGGTGGGTTTACACACCATTCTGAGTTAAAGATATAGTATTTCAAAGGATAACAGGGCAATTTACAGGAAGATGGCAAGAACAGATATTGCTTAAACAAATGTTTGCTGTCTAGGGAAAAGGATAAAGGGGTCCAGAGAGAACTTTGTACAGACTCTCCCAATCTCCCGTGGTCACCCCACACAGCTCATATTTTCCTTTACTATCTCTCTGATAACTTTTACCCTGCTGCAGGTCCTCTGTCAAAATTCTAGCTTAGTCAGTGAAGAAGGAGAAGGTAAAAGTTTTTCTTCATTCTTCTGAATGTTTGTTCTCATTAGCTAGATGCCAAAGCAGTGTATTTTAGGGATACTTATTCTGAAGTCTTTCATTCAAGCTTTAACTCTCCCCTGGATTGTCAGTGTGTGAGCCATCCTTCAAGATTTTACACTCAAACTCTAAAATTATTCCATAAAAGAAATCTATTGTATCTATTAATATAGCACTGCACTGCACTGTCCTCCTACTGTTCATTGATTTGCTTGAGCAGGCACCAGTAACGACTCTATTGTGAGATTTGTTACTGTTTTTAGCATATCGAATATGCCACGGGGAGCTTGCCAGGCTCTCTGAGAGGGATCTATTAATATATTATAGATAATTTACATATGTCATGATTATATTACTAGTAGAACCTAATCACCATTTGCTCGAGCGGACCCAGTAACGTCTCCATTGGAGACTGTTGTTACTGTGTTTGGCATATCGAATACTCTCGGTAGCTTGCCGGGCTCTCCGAAATCACCATTAAGTCCTCTAATAGTGTTACTTTGCTTAGAGCTTATGAGAACAAACAGTCCTATTAAATGAAACAATGCTATTATATATAAATAATAAAAATTATATAATCTACATAGCACTATAATTAGTCTCCTTTGGAGAACCTAAATTATAGACCTGTGATGCTCCATTACAGAACTGTTTCTATACTTGACCTATTTCATTCTTCACTTAAACATAAAATTATCTAGCATGAGTGATAGTACAGTGGATAGGCTTTTGCCTTGCACATAGGATCCCCAGAACTCTACATATGGTCCTTGAGCCTCCACAAGTGATCCCTGAGTGCAAAGCTAGTAAGACATAAACACCATTGACTGTGGCCCCAAACAAAATAATAATAATAATCACGATCACAATCACGATCATCCTGTTGTTCGTCGATTGCCTCGAGCAGGCCCCAGTAACGTCTTCTTCATCTTAGCCCTGAGATTTTAAAAAGTGCCACATTCAAGGCTCTTTCAGGGTTAGGAGAATGAGACCCATCATTGTTACTGGTATTTGGCATATTGGGTACGCCACAGAGAGTTTGCCAGACTCTGCCATGTGGGCAGGTAACATTTGGTAACCTGCCAGGTTATCCAAAGTAAGAATGAGATAATAAGATCGCATTCTTATAATAAGATAATAAGCGCATTCGCAGCGGCGTGCTTCCAAGAGCTGGGTTTTATAGTCTCTGGGTCTTAGCCGTTGATGGGATTACATGGTGCTGGGGGTCAGATTTTAAAAAGTGCCACATTCAAGGCTCTTTCAGGGTTAGGAGAATGAGACCCATCATTGTTACTGGTATTTGGCATATTGGGTACGCCACAGGGAGTTTGCCAGACTCTGCTAATTGTTCTAAAGATTACCATAAATTAAAAAAAAAGAACCCTATTGACCCAGATACAACCCTTAACTTACCAATGATCACCCACCAGGATTGATTCCTGAACTCAGAGCCAAGAATAAACCCTGGGTGTTGCTGGGTGTTGCTCATCTCCCTCACTCCCACTCCCACTCTGCAAAAAGCAACGACAACAACAACAATAAAAGGCCAAAACTAAACATTAACATAAGCTGACAGAGACCCAAATATGAAAGAATTTAGCCTAGTTTTAAATATCAGATTGCAAGACTAAGAGATAATAGAGAGTGTAAGGAACTTGCCTTGCTCATAGCCAATCCCAATTTGATCCAGGTGCTATTGGTCCCTGGGTGAGCTGTCTGACTATGCCTGAGTGCATGAGCCATCAAGTCTGTCCCTCGATATGTTGAGGAATTATCAAGGAATTTATAAACTAATTTCCCCAAATTACAACCTGTTGTAAAAAGACAGTGTCCTTATGCAAAGTCCTATTACTATGTAGCTAAATAATAGCCTTAATTTTGGTTTTGACCTTAAGAAGGCAAGACATTAGTTTATCCAATTAACCTTTATTCACATTTGGATGAGTCAGGATGAATAACTTATTCTCCAAACATGCAAAGAAATCTATGTGTTTTTTTTAAAAAAAGTTTAAGGTAAAAGGTAAGGTAAAGGCCCTCCCGTTGATCGTCGATTTACTGAGCGGGCCCAGTAACATCTCCATTGGAGACTTTGTTGTTACTGTGTCTGGCATATCGAATACTCTCGGCAGCTTGCCGGGCTCTCCGAGAGGGGCGGAGGAATCGAACTCGGGTCGGCCATGTTGGCCGCTTGTAAGGCGAACGCCCTACCCGCTGTAAAATACTTTCAGTTTTAATGTGACAATAGTTATTTGTTATTGTAAAATTAGGTGTATTGTACTCAGGGACAAAAAAGGATTCAGAGAATCTGGCAGGTAAAATTTTTGCATGTACCTATTTAATTTGGGGGCCACACATAGAGGAGGAAGGCTTACACCTGTTTCTGTATTCAGGGGTCAGTCCTGGAGGGGCCTCAGAGACCAGATATAGTGTTGGAGATCTAATCTGGGTTGACCAAATGCAAAGCAAGTGCCCTACCCACTGTACCATCTCTTTGAAAAGTTTTAAATTATTTTTGATTGATATAATTAGATTAATGCTAACATATTAATTACAAATTTATTGAAGGCAAGACAGGTTTTGAAAACCTTCTATCTCTGAATATCTTAATTGATTATAGTATTACTGTGCAGATGCTATGACAGATGAATTAGTAGTCAAGAAATATGGAGTCCAATTCTGGCTCAAAATTCTACTACTTTGTGATCTTCAGTAAATAAGTCAAAGTTTTTGTATATATATATAGTTTTTAATCACATCAGCTATATATATGTGCTAGGAATAATAGTAACTGTATCAAAGATTATAAATTTAAATGAGTTATAAACAAAAGTATTTGACTTAGTATTAACAGATGTTTCATCAATCATTTAGTTATTACTTCATTACAAAAGATTGTCAAAATCTATCTCTGACAACCAGCACACTTCCTGCTATTTTAATGTTACCCAAATGTAGTATGAATTAAACCATACAAATTTGCAATATTTAACAATTTTTGAGGTATAAGAAAGACAATTTCATATGGCTTATTCTAATAATTAATATGACTTGATAATAATTAACATGACTTGATATAAATATATTTGGGTTTATTGCTAACCTACTTCTTATTACTGTCTAGGGTTTGTCATATTTCCCTCACTCGTTATAATCTATGAGATACTATTCTGGGTCAGTGTGACTAGCACACCTATTTAACACTGATTTGTTTATTTAGATTTTAATTTTTAGACCAGTCTCAGCTCAGGGCTTACTTCTAACTCTGCACTCATCATCACTCCTTGGAACCCAGGTGTTCGGGACCCGGGGCTGAGATCTCCAAGCCTGCTCAGATCGGGACTGGACCTCCTCCACCCAGATCCCCCATCTTCTAGTAAAGTAAAGTAAAGTAAAGGCCCTCCCGTTGATCATCGATTTGCTCGAGCGGGCCCAGTAACGTCTCCATTGGAGACTTTGTTGTTACTGTGTTTGGTATATCGAATACGTCACAGGGAGCTTGCGGGGCTCTGCCGTGCGGGCGAGATACTCTCGGTAGCTTGCCGGGCTCTCTGAGAGGGGCAGAGGAATCGAACTTGGGTTGGCCATGTTGGCTGCATGCAAGGCAAACGCCCTAACGCTGTGCTATCGCTCCTGGTGGGGCTTGGAGGACCAAACTGGATGTCAGGGATCCAATCTGAGTCAGGTCCATCAAGGCAAGTGCCCTACCCACTCTACTGTCTCTCTAGCCCTCTTTTTAATATAACTACTTAAATTTTCTAACGATGGCTTTTTTTCCCCCCTGTTGGAATATAAGCTTCTCAAGTAGGCATCTTTGTTAAGCTTGCTCACACAGATTATTCAAAGTCCCTGGAACAGTACCTGAAACGAGGTAGGAGTTCAATAAATATTAATCAAATAGAGGATGAAAAGATCAAGACCTGTTGCTGAATGATACATAAGGTAGTTGCTTCCATAGTCGAAGGGAGAGTAAGAGAGAAAAAATTAAGTAGAAAATAATAAAATTTTTGATTATAAATATTTGGGTTTTAGTTGTAAAAACTTTGTTATATGTGAATCTAAAATGTAAATTTTTTAAATATGAATCTGAAATGACAATGATGAATCTCTTAGGGTGCAGAGATAGTACAGTGGGTAGGGCACTTGCTTTGCATGCTGACCCACATTCTATCCCCAGGACCCCATATGTTCCCCTGGACTATGACAGGAGTGATCCCTGAGCGCAGAGGAAGGAACAAGCCCTGAGTACAGCTGTGCCCTTCTTTCCCCAGAAAATGATGAAATCTCTGCACAAAATAGTTCTTTTTTCTGAAATGAGATCACAACAGATCTGGAGGAAATACGTTAATCCACTTTCAGTCCTAGACGCTGTGAACAATTCATTTCTGTTTCTTTTTTTTTTTTCCAATATCTCTGGGTAACAAAGTTACCCATGCCATGATTCTTCCTCCTTTAAATTGCTAATGTGGCCATAATTTAAAAAAATATTCTTGGACCTAACCAGTGAATAGGGATTGTAATAAGGGCAGGCCAAATTTAAAGATCAGGGCAGCCCACAAACCAAGATGGACAATGCTATTAATGTGACTACTCATCTTGGCAGGAAATGTAGATTTAAAACCCCCAAATCATAGGGCAAAAACCAATATGACAATCCACAAATTTGAGTCACCAGAACTGTGCCTAAACCAAAGTAAAACAGAAACAATTGCTTGGTTAGTTCGAAAACGGTTCTTTCTGTATAATGAGGAAATGATAATGCAGCTCAGCTGGAATGTTTGCTGTGTACAGTCGTATCTAGTACAGTCTTGAGTTCCTGCAACTTTCAGAGGAAAGTATTAAACGATCTCCATTTTACTGATGTGAACTACTGTCTTAAAATAACCTGCCCCAGTAACATGGCTAGAAAACCTGGATTTAAAATCATGTGTCTCAAGGCTCAACCTTTAACGACATGTTACTAATCTCTTATAGAAGAGCTTACTGGCTTCTCGGTGAAATACAACAATTTTCACACAGTTTTCTCAATAAGCCTTTCCAGATCATTTTAGCAGATTATTCATAACAAACAATACAAAGTAAATTATTTTGGTTCTTCATTGGGGGCAGGGTTTGGGATTCGGGATGGAAATATGGTGGTGGGAAGGTTTAATGTGCTGGGATTGGTTTTTGAATATTAAATGTAATCAAATATTGCAGACAAATTTATAATTTTTTAAAAAAGAACCAAATGATGATTGCTACTGGGAAGGGGATTTGGATTAAGCAAACCTGATAAAACAGGCCAATCATATGAAAATAGTGGAAATTAGACATTTTGTGGGGGCAACAGTGTAACATATATAGATGTTCGATCAGAATACATTTCTAAGACCTATATAGTGTTAGAAAGCATTGCTATTTTGATTTAAAAAATATTTTCTTTTAAAAATATTCTGCTTTTACAAAATGAATTTTAACAAAAATAATAAATAAAATCATGTGTATAACTTGGATATTCATGCTCTTAATAATTCACTGTTACCTCATAACACACAAATAGATGATTCCTTCAGGCTATGATAAAGACATTTATAGTTAGTACATTTATAGACAGAATACTGCTATTCATTGAACAAAATTTCTTAATTTCTAGGAGTATGAAAATAGATTTTATTTAGGGTCCCTAAAAATAGTTTATGATCTTTACTCATTCTGGGGCCAGAGCCAGTACAGGGGATAGGGCTCTTGTCTTGAATGCAGCTAACCTCGTTCCAACTGCTGACATTCCATGTGGTCCTCTGAGCACCACCAGGAGTGTTCCCTGAGCACAGAGCCAGGAAGAAGCCCTGAGAACTTTTGGGTGTAGCCCTGAAACAAAAAAAATAAAAATAAAAATAAAAAAAAGATCTTTACTCAATCCTTAGAGATAAGCCACTATAAGTGGAGTCTAAAGAGAAGGACTAGATGGGGTCATGGGAATGGCATCAGGAGAATGGCATCATGGTATAGTGCATGCCTTGCAGGCAGGAACCTATGCATTCTATGTGTGATCATGCTAGGTGTGATCGAGGTGTGATCCAATTGACATTTTTAAATCTTTCACACTGCAACAAATGTATGTAGTACTTTTAAAGGTACATTTAAAACTTACATTAAGTATGAAACTGAATGATTTTATCCTATTTGAAGTATTGGTAGGGATAGTCAGTTTGTATATTAAATTACAATGATTAATTAAAAATAAATCTTGCAGTCATTTAAAATAATCTAAAACATTAACACTAAAATTTATTATTTTATCAGTTATTTTACTTATAAAGAGACTAACTGGATTTTAGGAATATGATATCTAAAATTATTTTCACCTTTAAGATTTCATACTTTTTGAGCTTATTTTGAGATGGGAATCTACTAGGTATTGCCATAAATCTAATGAAATAGAAGTCAGTTACAAAACAACAAGTGTGGTCTTTGGTGCATTGCAACAGAGTGTGTGACCCTGGTCATCACAACAATAACAAAAAGGAAGTGTGGACAGAAAGTGGGTGATCTCTCCAGATTTCTTTTAGACCTGTGAATCTTCAATTTACACATAGAGTGGTATACTATCTAAAACAACACACCCAACTTAGCCTGGAGTCCAGTGTTATACTTTACTTGCTGTTATACAGCTGTGTTTGTGCCGTGGATTTGGGACAAGTCAGAATTGCACAAATTCTGTCATTGGAAGACTGAGGTTTGTTCCTGTCTGAAAGTTTGCTCAAGTGTGAGTCCACTGATTGAGGGAGTGATTGTGGTCTGCCCAGGGTGCTGTGTAAAAAGGAAGTTGTTTCTTCCAACAGCCTTGTTTGTGTTTTTGAAAACGGTTTCAGTTTATGTCCTGTTTCCATTCCCAGGCCCAGCCCTCCCAAAGTAAACAGATGACAAGGAGTGGTGGTGGGGTAGTGGTGATGCAGGGGTGGAGGTGGAGGTGGAGGAAGGAAAGAGATTTCCCCAGGGCAAGAGGATTTTCAAAGAAACCAAATACAATTTGGAAATAAACTCATGTCAGGACCAGACGGGATTCATATTATCAAGAACAGTCCAAAATATAAGTATAAATACAGGCTTATAGAAATTCCCTTTAATTTACTCTAAACTGATCAAACAGTGACCTGGATTCTTGCAATAAATTTCAGCTAAATTAATGACTAGGTGAATCCTTGGCACATCAGTAAGTGTGCATCTTTATCCCAATCATCCCCACCCATGTACGTCTATTTACTCAGAAAACTCATTTGTATGAACAGACACTGAATTCCCTTAAGTGCAACAAGAGTACTAAAAATTCTAAAGTTAATATGAAGAAGACGAAAGAAAATGAAACAAATATACTGAGAAGATTAAGTTTGAATTTATATCTGGAAAATAGATCAGCATTGAGAATTTCTTTACTTTCCAAGTCCACTTCCAAGACCTTAGCTGACCTTACATGGATTAGAATGTTCGCTTTATACAAATGAGAATGAACTACAACCCTTAATTCAGCAACACTGAAAAATAAATGCCTGCCTACAAAATACACTCAGTTTCTAAAATAGTAGTATATGTGTCCTCTCTATTTAAAAACCATCATATTGGATTAAATTTATTAATTTAAATTTATTAACTTGTCAACTTTTAGTATCTCTCATATTTAAAATGTTCTGACAGCAGAATGAAAGGAAAGATAATTTTGTCACCTGAGATGATTTAGTTCTATTGTCCAAAAATAAAATACAAATATCAACAGGAAAAAACATTCCAGAAGACCAGGGTGATGATTAATTATAGATTCTAATATGGATTCTTGTTACACACTCATGAGTATTTATTAACTACCAACTATACATGTCTAAACACCAATTTGTTAAAAATTAAGCATTTATTGAAAAGTTAAACTGTTGTTTTCTTAATTGTTTCATTTAGTTATTTTCTAATACAAAATGTTTCTAAATTTTCCAAACAGAAGCATTTTTGGAGAATAATTTGAAATTCAAAAATATATCATTTTAATCTGAACAAAAGTAATATGAGGTTGCCCCCCACGAGCAGCTCTCCAGCATGACCATGGACCCAGAGGCACACAAACCAATCTCAAAACTATTTGGCTTTTGGCAGAAATCCCCTCAGATTTAATTAGTAAAATATCAGAAATCCAAAATTGTGCAGCCGCGATAGCAGCTGCATGACACAATATGATCTTCATAACCAGCAATAAAAAACAAATTATTTCACGATGCCTTTTCTGCAGGTCTGTTGGGGTAAAGTTCCAAATAATAATGGTGCATCTTTTGTCGAAATAATGAATGTAATCAAAGTAGAGAGAGAGTTAAGTGAAAATCATCTGCCTCACAGGCATGGGGAGGGAGTGGGCTGGGGTGTATATTGGGGTTCTTGGTGGTGAAAAATATGCACTGGTGAAGGGATGGGTGTTTGATCATTGTATGGCCAAGATTTAAACCTGAAAGCTTTGTAACTGTTCTCATGGTAATTCAATAAATAAATTTTTTAAAAAATTAACTTCTATTTTCCAAATTTCATATTTAAGTACTATGTCCAAAGGATTACTATGCCCAGGGTTAATGAAATTTGATCCTTATAATTATTACAGATCAAGCAAAGATTATGATATACACATGCTCCAGTGTTGTGGTATGTGTGTCTGTCTATCTGTGTGTGTGTGCTGTGCATGTGGACACACACACAGACAGACACAAAGTTTCTTTAAAAACTAACCATGGTTTAACCATATGATAAAGTAATCACACTTCTTGGTATTTTCCCAAAAGAATTGTAAACATCCTCTTCAAAAAAGAAAGAAAGAAAGAAAGAAAGAAATGGGCTAACAAAATATACTTAGATCATTTTATAAAAATAAATAGGGAAGTGATAAACCAGAAACTATGAACATTAATTTTCTACACAGAGTAGAAAAAAGAACTGGAAAGAGAAAAGGATGATATTTCTTCTGGATGTCTATCTAATTTTAACTTTGGAAACATGTTCAAAAATAAATAAAACTGATTTAGCACACATGGAGAACCCTCTAAATAAGAATAAACAGAAATAAATATCACCCTTTTTATTTTAGAGACTAATATGACTACAGTGGAAAGGGGAAGTAAATTCAAGTAATTTTGGAATACAGGATCCTGACTGTTAATTCTTAGCCTAGAAACACAAAGAACTGGAAATATTTCTTAAATTTAGGAAATTAGTTTCTTTCAATGGTGTTGATTAGCAATTTCTACTAGTCTTTCCATGTATTGTAGGATTAAGCAAATTAATCAGTGTGCTAGTAATGTTGGGAATTAATCTTTTAACTATTAAAGACAGGCATAATAGTAAATAGGAAAGAATCCAATGATATTAAAATTCATGATATTTTATATAATTAGTTTTAAACAGAGGTAGATATCTAGACAAAAATATGTCTATGTGGATTTTATTTTTATTTATTCATTTTTATTTTACCAAGTAAGCTAATGCAATGATATCCCAGGAGTAATTAAGAGACCAGTGTCCACTAGCTGTGAAAAAAAAATGGCACATCCCAATCAGCACAGGGAGAATACATGATGAGTCTAAAGTTTTGTACAAAAACATGCTTTAAAATGATAAGAATATTAAAAAGATCACCAAAAAATAATTTGAAGGAGCTCCCAGAAGCCAAATTCAGGCAATTTGAGTACCAAAATAATGATTATCATAGATTTTAATCCACTGAAATAAAGAAACTATAGAGAAAACAAACACAATCAACATAAATAAGCAAATTAGATGAACTTAAGGTCTTGAATTCTTCACTCATTAGAAAAAAATTCTTTCAAACTCTGTTAGCATTGATATTTTGACCTCCTTAATAGTGGATGTTTTTAGGAGCATCTAGAATGATGAGCTTTTTTTTTTTAATTGAGTCACCATGAGATACAGTTACAAAGTTTTTATGTTTGAGTTTCAGTCATACAATGATCGAACTCCCATCCCTCCACCAGTGCACATTTTCCACCACCAATGTCCCCAGTACTCCCCCAACCACCCACCCCACCATCCCAACCCTCCCCCTGCTTCTACGGAAGACAATTTCCTCCATACTCTCTACTTTTGGGCATTATGGGTTGCAATATAGAAACTGAGAGTCTATCATGTTTGGTCCTTTATCTACTTTCAGCACACATCTCCCATCCTGAACGACTCCTCCACCATCATTGACTTAGTGATCCCTTCTCTATTCCAGCTGCTTTCTTCATGAGGCAGGCTTCCAACTATGGAGCAATATTCCTTATCCTTGTGTCTACTGTCCTTGGGAGTTTTACAGAAGATTTTTTTTTTACTTTGCTCATATTCTTTGGAGGAATCTCTATTACAGATTTAGACTTAGGAAATGTATTTTTATTTTGTTCATTTTTATTATATGATTCTATGATATAGTTGAAGTTGGGTGTGAGCTGTCTTCATTTTTCTTTTGTCTCAGTATTGCCTTGGTATTGAGGGTCTTTTGTGATTCCATGTAAATTTCAGCAATATTCATCCCATTTACTTGAAAATTGTTATTGAGACTTTAATAGTTATTGAGTAAAATACATATAATACCTTGATTCAGATGACCACTTTTTATTACAATGTTATTCTTTTCATCTACAAGCATTGATCTTTCCATCTCCTTGTTATTTTCTATTATTTCTTAATCCTTTTTTTGGGGGGGGGGGAGATGGTAGGGTACAACTAACAGGGCTCATGGCATTCTTTTGGCTCTGTGTTTGGAGATCACTCCTGGTGAACTTGGGGGATCATATGTGATGCCTGGAGTCAAACCAGGGTTGGTCACATGCAAGACAGGTGTCTTTCCCCAATTTCATACTGTTTTATAAAGCAACAGTAATGAAAACAGCATGGTATTTGGACTAGAAACAGACCTTCAGACCAATGGAACAGAGTTGAGTATTCTGTCAGACTCTCAAATGTATGATACTTAATCTTTGATAAAGAACGAAGAAATGTGAAGTGGAACAAGGAAAGCCTCTTCAACAAGTAGTGATGGGAAAACTGGACAGCTAACTGCAAAAAAAAAATGAACTCTGACCTCTGTCTAACCCTATAAACAAAAGTCAGATCTAACCCTATAAACAAAAGTCAGGTCTTGATTAAAGACCTCAATATCAGACCTGAATCCTTAAAGTACATGGATGAATATGTAGGCAGTACCCCCCATGACACTGAAGCTAAAAGCATCTTAAGGATGAAACACCACTGACCAACCAAGTGGAAACAAACATAAATAAATGAGACTACATTAAATTAAGAAGTTTCTGCATTTCAAAAGAAAGTGACCAAAATACAGAGAAAGCCATGGAATGGGAAATAATATTTACCCAATACCTATCTGATAAGGGGTTAATATCCAGGATATACAAGACACTAGTAGAATTTTACAAGAAAAACCTCCAACGCCATCAAAAAATGAAGAGAAGAAATAAACAGAATCCTCCTCAAAAAAAAATACAAATGGTCAAAAGGCACATGAGAAAATACTCTACATTGCTAATTAGAAAGATGCAAATCAAAACAACAATGAGATATCATCTCACACCACAGAGACTGGCATACATCAGAAGGAACAAGAACCAAAGTTTGGTGCATCTACGCAATGAAATACTATGCAGCTGTTAGAAAAGATGAAGCCATAAAATTTGCATAGGGGTGGATCAACATGAAAAGTATCATGTTAAGTGAAATGAGTCAGAAAGAGAGGGACAGATGTAGAAAGACTGCACTCAGTTTTGTAATATAAAGTAACAGAATGGGAGACTAACACCCAAAGGGATGGGTATTTGATCATTGTATAATTGAAACGTAAGCACAAAAATTTGTAAGTCTACAACTGTACCTCTCGGTGTCTCACTAATAAAAATTATAAAAAAAGAATAGTAGAGATAAGTACCAGGAGGATTATTCCACAGCTTAGAAGCTGGCCTCACATGCTAGCAGAAATGACGGCTAAGATGGGAAGGAACTACCAAGTAAAGGGTGCTAGGTGGGCCCTCTCTAGATGGGAGATGCAGGCTGAAAGTAGACTGTAGACCGAACATGATGTCCATGTAAACCCTCTATTGCAAACCACAACACCCAAAAAGAGAGAGCAAAAGGGAATGCCCTGCCACAGAGGCAGAGTAGGGTGGAAGGGATGGGATGGGGTGGTGGGAGGGATGCTGGGATCATTGGTGGTGGGAAATGGACACTGGTTGGGGGATGGGTACTCGATCATCTTATGACTGAAACACAATCACAAAAGTTTGTAAGTCTATAACTGTACCTCACAGTGATTCACTAATAAAAAAAATGATAAAAAAAAAAAGAGCAAGAACAATCAGTGCTAGCGCAGATGTGGGGAGAATAGGACTCTTTCATTGTTGATGGGAATGCTGACTGGTCTAGCAATTTTAGAAAACAATATAGGCATTCCTTCAAAAACTAGAAATTGAGCTTCCATATGACCCCATAATACCACTTCTGGGACTATATCTCGAGGGTACAAAAAAGCACAGTAGAAATAACATATGCACCTGTATGTTCATTGCAGCATTGTTCACAATAGCCAGAATCTGGAAACAATCCGAGTGCCTGAGAATAAACGACTGGCTAAAGAAACTTTAGTACATACCACAATTGAATACTATGCACCTGTAAGGAGAGTGAAGTCATGAAATTTGCTTATAAGTATATAGTCATGGAGAGTATCATGCTAAGTTAAATGAGTCAGAAAGAGAGGGACAGACATAGAATGATTGTACTCATTTGTGGAATATAAAATAACATTTTATGATACTGACACCCAAGGACAGTAGACACAGGGCCAGGAATATTGCTCCATAGTTGGAAGCCTGCCTCATGATTTAAGGGTGAAAGCAGCTGGAATAGAGAAGGGGTCACTAAGTCAATGATGGTTGGAGGGATCGTTCTGGATGGAAGATGTGTGCTGAAAGTAGACACAGAACCAATCATGATAGCCTCTCAGTATCAATATTGCAAACCATAATGCCCAAAAGTAGAGAGAAAGTATGGAGGAAATTGTTTTCCATAGAGTCAGGGGGAGGGTTGGGAGTGGGGGATAGGGATATTGAGGACATTGGTGGTGGAAAATGTGCACTGGTGGAGGGATGGGTGTTCGATTGTTGTATGAATGAAACTCAGACATGAAAGTTTTGTAACTGTATCTCACGGTGATTCTATTAAAAAAATAAGACAGGTGCCTTACACTTTGCACTGTCTCTTCAACTTCTCTCTTTCTTTTAATACTGATTTATAATTTTTGTTATTTACAAGTAGATTCTGCTTTTAAGTATATTCGTTAATGTGTTTGATGTGATTGTAAATGAGATTTAATTATAGCTTTTTCTTCTATCCATACCTTACTTATAACCATAGTTCAGACGCAGAGCTATGGTTAACAGACAGGAATGGGGAAGAGAATTGAACAGACTTTGATAAAGGGAGTTTGGTACTTTGGTGGTGCATTTAGTGTGATAACTTAATTTGAAGAAGCACAAATTGTATATTATATATTTTAAACATAAAAGTTATATAAATCAATAGTATCTGAATTTTATAAAACATAAAACAAAATTTTAAAAAAGAAGTCAGACATGGTAGGGTCAAAGGAGGAAGGTTCAATCATCTAGATGGTCTATATAGATAAGGCTTCAAAAATGATCATGGGAATAAATTCTGGGGAGATAGAGATATAATTTTGCTTTTGAGATTCCCAAAAGCTCCATAAAAAAGACAATACAAAATAAAATAAATTTAAAAGCATAAGTTAATATAGTCAACTTAAAATATAATTATCCCTTGATCCATGGATAAAAATGAATAGTGTGATAGTCATCATAAAAACATTAACCATCTTGTACATTTCCATCAGCACTCCTGAATGACCAGATACAAAATTAATGAGCAATAATATTTTAAAGAATTCCTTCTAAAAATTGATCAATATCCACTTATCTGTCATTGGATATATATGCTGATTCCAAATATGTGCTGTTATACTGAATGTTGCAATGAATAATAATGTACATATATTCTTTTGAATAGATGTTTTTCTGTCATTGGGTAGATATTCAAAAGAATACACTGTGGAATACTACACAGCTGAAAGGAATGATTAAATCATGCAACTCACAGTAACATGGATGGAACTGGAAGACTTCATGCTAAATGAAGTAAGCCAGAAGAAGAATACCCACGGGATGATATAACTTATATATGGTATTTGGAATAACAGGATGAGGGAATGTTATGTTTTATTTTTTTTTTATAATTTATTTATTTATTTTAAATACCCATCCCTCCACCAGTGACCATTTCCCACCACCGCGTATCCCAGTATCTCTCCAACCTCCCACCCCCCCAACCCACCCTGTCTCTATGGCAGGGCATTCCCTTTTGTTCTCTCTCTCCTATTGGGTGTTGTGTTTTGTATAAAAGTTAAGCCTGATTTTCAGGGAGAAACGTTGGATAATTTATTTCCCATTGATCACTTTGTATATACAGAGATGTCACGCGGAAGCGGCTGTGCAGTTTGGAGGAAAAGTCCTAGTTCCCGCATACTGGAGCTATGCTTGTAGAGGCTTCTGGTCACCGGGGTTCCATCTGGAGGAGGCAGGATGCGGCACCTACCCCATCTGGGACTTCCCGGTGATCTCGGCTCTTTTTGGAACCTGGTGTCTTCTCCGGGGGTGGAGCCAGCCCCCCACGTGGCCTTTCTCTGTGGCTGTGTGCTGTGAAGATAGCGCTGGGGGGCTGGTTGTGGGCATGACTTCCGGAATCAGAGGTTACCTGGGAGCCGGGGAGCGGGAATGTTATGTTTTAAAGGGAGTGTACCAGATCAACTTTGACCCCAGAGTAGAGGGAGAGGAAGAAAGAAAGAGTGGAGTGAGGGTAGGGGAAGAGACAGAAGAAAAGCAACAGGGACCAGGTTAGAGAATTATGGTACAAAGGTGCTGTTAAAGAATAATAGAGCCAAATATCCAAGTCACAAAGTCAACAACATTGAAATTAAGACACTCAAACTTTAATAACAGAACTCAGAAATGTGTATATCTGAAGGCAGGCTGAGGGGAGAAGAGGGATGGGGAGGACCTGGGTGGGGGGGATCTGGGGACATTGGTGGACAGAGGCTGACACTGGGTGGGATTGGTGCTGCAATATTGTATGTCTAAAACTCAACTATGAATAACTTTTTAAATCACAGTGCATCAGTAACATTTTTTAAGAAGTAAATCAGGTGCAATTCCAAAACAGTGAGCATTAGGTCTCAGCATGGGGTTTCAAATATTCAATAAACCAGTTGTAAATAGATATTCTGTCACCCAATTTTGGTGTTTTGTTTTTCCAATTGCAGGGCAGTTAGCATAATTCTTAAAAATTTCAGGAGTTTGGACACTGATGTCAACCTTAAGTCACCAGTTGCTACAGCCTTAAGAAGAGAGTGAATCTGTCTTTGAAAGTTGAAAAACTAGTCATTCACTTATTTATAGCTATGAAAACCCTTGAGGGCATTCTCTTCCAATATAAAGCTATTCCATCTTCATTGAAAATCTTTTGTTTAGGGCCAAAGGAATTTCTTAATTAAACAGAGTATAAACTTTGCATGTAAGAGGTCTGGACTCAATCCTTGGCACCACATGTTCCCTTAAGCACTTTTGGGAGTGACCCAAGAACTGAGATGAGAATAAGCCCTAGCACTGTTATGTGTGTCTTTGCCCCCTACCAACCACCAAAAAAAAGAAAAGAGAGAAAAATCTATTATTTAGTTAAAATCATCAATGATTTTAACTAAATTTTCCAGGTAATTTTCTATATCTTCTACATCCTTACAAAAATACTTTCTTTTCTGACACTAGTGCTGGCTATAGTTGTGCAACACTTTATGCCTGAAACTTTATTCACAGCATTACAATTCATATTCCTAAATTAAAACAAGAAAATTTTTCTTGATTTTCATAACTTGAAATGTATCTCATTACATTATTATTATTGTCATCACTGTAATATCACTGCAGGCGCTCTTTCATTTTGATTTTGGGCTTCAGGCCACACCCAATGGTGCTCAGAACTTATTCCTGGCTCTACACTCAGGAATTATTTCTGGTGGGTCTCAGGTGATCCTGTGGGTTAGTGGAGATTGAAACAAAATAAATCATGTGCAAGGCAAGTGCTCTCCCTGCTGTACTATTATTCTGGCCTTACACCCACTTTTTAAAGTAATACCAGAACTTAAAGAACAAACAAAAACTTCAAGATAATAGAAAGTTAATACAGGGTTAATGCACTTCTCTTCCACGTAGCAGATCATACTTTGATCCAAAGCAGGCATCATATTGTGGTCCCCCAACCTTGAGCAGTTGGGTGTGGCCCACTCCCAATAAATAAGTGATAGCAATAATAAATTTTCATACAATGGGCACATTCCACTCTTCACAAAAAAAAATCACATGAAACTTGCAATGATAGTGCAGTAAAATACAGTAACTGGTGTGTGAGTCTTAGCATTAGTCTTTCTCAAGATGTTTTCCTTACAAAGTTTAGGCATATCAAGCTTTTGATTTAAGTGTGAATTGTGTAACATTTCCGTTTAATTAATCAATTAGAATAATCACATGGTTATTAATTGCCTAATTTTGACACTGTTTTGTCCCAGAAAATAGTCCCAAAGACAATGAGAGAAATGGGAGGTTGAGTGGGAGAGGGCAGTCCTCTGTGGTCCACACAGCCTTCAGACACATATTTATTCAATAAGATTTTCACTTTCTCCTATAGGAAAGGTTCACAAAACCTCCAGTAATCACAGTTATAACATCAAGAATTACAGGTCCCAAATCATCATAACAGATATACTAATACAAAAAAAAATGAAGTACTATGAGAATTAACAGAATGTTGTATAGAAATATGAAATGAGTATATGCTGCTAACAAAATATACTCGATGCAAGGTGCAACAAAAGTCAAATTGCTAAAAATAAAATATTTCTGTGAAAACAATTAAAGCACAATGTGCCCCTGTGAAAACAAGTTAGTGGACTTGAGAGAAACACAGAATCAATGAAGACATACATTATATGTGCAGATTTTGATTGTAACCATCGTCCATTGTCTCCCGTAAAGGGGTCTAAGTTCCAAGTGAGTAATAGTGGACCAAGGGAATATTGGAAAAGTGGTTTCTATATACAAGCTATTAAGAGCCTTCTTGTACATCTAGACATGATTATTTATATGTATGTTGTTTTCCGGTCTTTCTGCGCTGCATAAATTTTAAAACTAAATCCTGCAAGCAGAGAAGTGTGTAAGATATAATACTAGAGGTATCAAGGTAATATTTTAATTGCTCATAATTAGCTAGATGATTTCATTGAAACCCTATTAGGAAAGGAACAAAAAAGGAAGCTTCTGTTGCAAGATTTTTCACCACCAGCAAACTTCTTTCTCTGGCTGAATTTATCTTAATCTCAGAGACTAATCAGAAGTATAGGTAGTCTGCTCATGCATATATATGTACTTACATATACACACACACACATAAACACAGAGGTATTTTCACTTTCTTTTTTGGCAGTAAAAAATCAACATTTTATCTTCCTCTTTATTATTAATTCATTTCTGCTTCTCTGCACCCAGCTTATTAAACTAGTACTAATAGTTTGGCCTTTGGGCCCAATCCAGCTCTTATCTCATTTTATAAATAAAATTTTATTGGAACACAGTAATTCAATTTCTTTTTACTTATTGTCTTGATCACTTCTTGATGTGGGTAGAGTCAAGCAGTTGCAACTGAAACTATATATGGCCTGAAAAATTTTGTCTAATTCTTTTGGAGCAGTGGGAGCTTAGTACTGTCTGATCTACAATAGAAAAAGTTTGCTGATCCCTAAATTTGATATCATACTATCTATGCTATTCTGCTATTTGATCTTCATTTAATAATACCTATACATTAAATATATAGTGAGGATTCTTTATTGGAATATTTCATAGTTTAAAAAATTCATAAATTATTCAATCAGACTTTCATGTTGCTTCTCATATATTCAGGTCTTTGTAAAGAGTGACATGTTCATGCATTTATGAAAGAATATTGATTATTACAGCTTTATAAGTGAAATTACTGAAAAAAGTTAATGAGCATATGAATAAAACTTTCCTATTTGTCAAATGTAAAATTCCCCCCCATAAAATTTGTGTAACTTATTCCTCCTTGTTTTTCCTTCTGTTTAGTTAATGTGAGGCAGAAAATATAGTCAAAAAACTAACTTTAAAAGATTTATGCTTATAGAAACTAAAAAGAGAATAATGAATATTAGGCAACACAACTTTTAGAGGAATTAAGGAAAAAACAGAAAACTTCATTTTATGATTTTCCAACAATTATTTTAATATTTTTCCAAAATTGTTTTCTATATAAAGTTAAAAAACAGTTTCAAATACGGGTAAATATGTCTTTAGTTGCAAAATTTCAGAGACAGGCTGTTTTTTATCCTGATAAAAGTTAAGTCCAGTAAGAAGTTCCACATCACGAACCCTGGTAACATGAGTTTTCAATCTTTCCTCAATCCAAACATCTCCTGAGCTAAATTCCTGTAGAAAAGAAAACAGTGTTGTCTACAGGGTATACTTTTTCATGAACAGAAAGATCTTTCATTATTTAGAAGTTGTCTTTTTCTTTATTATTTTTATTGCCTTAAATATTAATTTTGTAGATACATTTTGTGCTTATTAAAGTAAAAAGAAATTCTGTAAGTGCTATAGCAAACACAGTTTCTTTCTTCACTGAAAATAATGATTACAGAAGTGTGAATAAGTCAGTATTTTAAGAGCGATAGCACAGCGGGTAGGATGTTTGCCTTACATGCTGCCGACTGGGCCGACCCAGGTTTGATTCCTCTGCCCCTCTTGGAGAACCCGGCAAGTTACAGAGGATATCTCTCCCACATGGCAAAGCCTGGCAACCTCCCCATGATGTATCCAATATGCCAAACACAGTAACAACAAGTCTCACAATGGAGATGTTACTGGGCCCACTTGAGCAAATCAATGAACAACTGGTGGACAGTGCTACAGTGCTACTGAAAGCTTTATAATATATAGCATTTGTAATTTACAAATTATAAAAATCATCTTATACATGATACTATATAATTATATTTATTCAGTACTATAATGTATCTATATTATGAGTATTATACTTTAATAATATTTTGTTTGGTACTATAGTTGATCTATAATCTATAATTTAGTTTATAATTCATATATAGTAATACATCTATATTTAACTCATTTTCTTATAGCTGTGCTTTGTTATGTTTTTCTAAGTATAGCACCATATTTTTATCATCTCTATAGTGATTGGATGTTTTACATTTAACTGACATACATTTACTGGGAAAAAGAAATCTCTACAGAAGCAAGAAGATCAATGCTCTAAGTAAATCCTTGCATACCACTGAGAAATGCCTTTGATTTATACAGATAGGTTTTTCATATGTATAAATACAAAGACACAGAATACATGTATAAGTAGCTGGACTATTTAAAACATTATCACATACATTGAAATACAACTCAGCTTTTTGAAGCTACAGAGTTTATTTCTCTTCCTTAATCACTTCCTTAACAATTGCAATCTGGCTATACTAATGAAACAGCTTCGTTCAAAGATGACTTAATTGAATACATTTTTTTAAAACTCCTGTGTTCTTCTGAAAGTTCCTCCTTTTGCTTTCCATTGTGCTAATTGTTTACTTGCTTCACTATACCTCTTTCTTGCATCTCAACTGACTAATTTTTCTTCATCCAACAATGATTGATATTTTCCCATTTGACCTCTGGATCTTTTCTTTCCACTTTATTTCCGTTTGTTATTTTTATTTCACCCCTTGATTTCATTCCAAATCTGTATCTATCAATCTAATTTCTTCCCATTCCAAACCCTCTTTTCCAGGATCTAAAGAGACGTTCACAATGAGAATACTCCATTGGAGTTGTGGAAATATTCTCATTAATCTCATTGTTATTTAATTAATCAAAGATGAGGGAACAAAGAAAGAGGGCGAAGTGGGGGGAAAATGGAAAGAAGAAGGAAATGCAGAAAATAAGTATGAATCTAGTTCACAGGATCAAGTGTGAATTGGAATTGTGAATCTAATATTTCTACAACTGATGCCAGTTACCTCAAACCTGTAATTGTGAATGCAACTACCCACCCTTAGTAATTAAATATTTTAATGTCTTTCATACAACATCAGTTATTAAAACAAGTCAATTATTTAATTAGATACTAATGGCACATTTCCTACTCTGCTGCTGGTGGAAAAGGAAATGTTGGCTAATTTGGGTTGAGAAGTAGCTTGCAAATATTCTGTACTCTTTTAATGACTTTATTATGGAGAATTTTAACTGCATGCAATCTTACTTTGTAGTGACTTTATAATGAAATTCTGTCATAAGTTGTGGCTGTGACAATTTTGTTGGTTTCCTTTTGTGCCACATGTGGTGATGCTCAGAGGTTACTGCAAGCTCTGTACTCAGAAATCACTCCTGGTAGTGCTGGAGGCGGGGAGGAGCATCTGGGGTGCCAGGGATGTAAGCTGGGTCAGCCTATGCAAGGCACATGTCCTCTCAAGTGTACTATCTCTCCAGCCCCAACTGTGATTCTTTATTTAATGATTATATGCTTACTATTTAGTGAAAATTCTTACAATTCTTCAATACAAAATATTTCATTTAATGCTCACAACTGTGTTAGAAGAGGTTATTTTTCAGACAGCTGATGAAAGTGACATTAAGTCATTATAACCTTAAGAAGCCAAGCCAATAACTGAACCAACTGCTTAACTCTGGAACCCGGGTGTTTAAACACTGTTCTTTATTGCTTCTCATATATTCGTTAATTTCAAATCTTTAAATTCAATCATTAGCTCAACGGGCTGAACACCTTCTCTGTGTATAGAAGGTACAGGTTTGATCCCCAGTATCACATGGTGCCCTGACACCACTGAGGGGTAACCCTAGACACAAAGCCAGAGCAGTCCCCCACACCATTGAATATAGCCCATCCTATATCATAATATATAATAAAATTAATACTTCTATAATTGACTTAGACATAATGTGTCTAGATTCTATTTCTATTTTAATGAACATATAAAAAGTTGTATATAAACTCTTTGGGGCAGAGTATAGCACTGTAGCACTGTCCTCCCATTGTTCATCTTTTTGCTTGACCGAGCACCAGTAACATCTTACTGCAAATTGTGAGACTTGTTACTGTTTTTGGCATATTGAATATGTCACGAGGAGCTTGCTAGGCTTTGCCGTGAAGGCGAGATACTCTTGGTAGCTTGCTGGGTTCTCAGAGAGGGGCAGGGGAATCAAACCAGGGTCGGTCACATCAGCTGCATGCAAGGCAAACACCTTTCCCGCTGTGCTTTATTGCATATAATTTTTTATCACAATACTGAGTACTTAATAGATGCTCTATAAATTTGCTGAATGATCAGTGAAGCTCAATGATTTATTTACAAAAATAAGAAAAAATATTTTCCTTTAAAGAATTCCTATATGAATTGAAGTAACTGTTTACATATAGCTTGCCTTGATCCAAAAGGATTGTAAGATGATTTAATACATGATATTAAACGATTGGGATTTTCACTAACTAATTTCAAGTTGATGGAATTCTTTATTCATATATACATTTCAGTACTGGCTTTGTAATAGAACCTAAAACTATGTACAGAATAACAAGATTAATAAAAATTTTTTCTTCATTAGTCAATGTAAATAAAATGAATATAAGTAATTTATACATAAGATGTGCATTTATAAGCATATTTTCATATAGGTATGTGTGTTTAAATTGATCATAATTATATAGAGGTCAATAGAGTAGGTAGAATTTTAAAATAAAATCAGTTTTTAATGCAACTAGACCCTAAAAATATGTAATAAAATATGCGGTAGTTAAAGTCATTTCCATTAAAGCCCAGATGAGCTATGACTGATGATTCTCTCACTCCTAGGGACACCAAGGCATACTCACAGGACAGCTTTCTACGTTGGTGGGCTCGTGAGGAATGACATAGGAGACAACATCCAAATTCCCAGGGCAGGCATCAGGGGTATGGCTTGCATTTTTACAGCTTGTCAGCACAATAAAGTAATGTGTTGGGATAGGAACATCAGTGTCAGGAACATGTCTAATAATATAATGTAAAGGAACTGATATTATTATACATTTTTAAAAATTATGAGTACATTTAAGTATTTTAAAGAAGTACCAAGGTAAACAAATGTCAATAGAAAAGCAAAACATTTCATGTAGATATTTCTAGAAAATCTATTGTCATCATTTCAGTATCATGTGAAGATACCAATAAAATATAAGGAAAATCAGAGCATAATATTTTATCCCCTGTAAATATTAGTTTGACTAAATTTTTTAAAAAGTTTTATTTTATTTTTATAAAGCTGTTCACAATAATTCATTACATTTTATGTTCAAACACCAATCCTACCACCAGTGCACCTTCCCACCACTGTAAGAGGAAAGTGTGTGAATATTGTTGTATTTCATTCTGGAGCCATTAAGCCCTTGTATAAGAGATTACAAACATGCACATTAAACCATATGTGTTACACTTGATACATCAGTGGGGTAGAGTATGAGAGGTCGCTCCAGGGATTCTAAAATTTAGAATATGATTATAGAGCAGATTAACTCATGAATAAAGCCGATATTTATAGCTCTCTTCCAGGAGCTTTATTTGAGTCTCTGGATCTTGGCCATTGATGAGATTATATGGCTCCAGGGGCAGTTTGTCGGTGTGACTGCCAAGCTACTGGTAAATTAGGGAGCTGGGGGGAGAATTCCCAGTCCAGCTCTGAGCGAGCTTGGAGATTTCAGTCATGGGTCCTGCATACCTGGGCTTTTCTTCAGGTTCCCTCTTGGGTGAGGCTCATCCAAGCCTGTGAAGAGTGTCCATGAGCATGGCAGTGGTTGGGTTCTGGTGGATTTCCCAACTTAATTTTTTATGGGGGTAGGGTTCCACAGATTGAACCCAGAGTTTTGTACAAATAAGGCATTTGCTCTTATCACAGAAATATTTTACAGGCTCTTTGTTTTGTTGATTTTATACTTTAGAGCAACATTTTGCTAATAGAGGAGAAAATGGAGTTATACCTCTATTTGTGCACTTTCACTGGATCTATTTTAATCCTCTATTATTGTGAGTTACTAAGTTTCTTCAGCCTTTACATGGTTATGATTCTGGGCTAGCAAATACTTAATGTAGCCTTGGAGGTTAACTCACACAGCTGATATCACTGTTCTTTAGTTTTAGGTAAGAAACATGAAACTAAAATGAGTTTAGCTCAATATTAAGATAAGTTACTATTATGAGCCTGCTAAAAGAATTATCATCTGGTATAGTGGTAAAGCATTAGCATGATTTAGAATTTCTATATGAAGATTTGGGATGTGGTTCAGTGGAATAATATATACTTTCTATGTTTATGAGGCTTGGGGTTTGATCAAAGGCACTGCGGGGGACACCATGAATTATTATATGAGTCTGGAGAGCCAAAATAGATTTTTATTCTGGCTTTCCCACCCATTAGCTGTGAAATAGGATAAGTTATTTATTATCTCTGGGCCTGGGTTTCACTTCTTAATGGAGACTTATGGCATCTAATACAGGGATTTTTTTAAATTAAATAAACTAGAAGTAAGTACAAAACTGTATGTGGCATGTAGAAAAGTGTTATGATGGTGTTTATTAGAACTATTAAAAAGTGAAAGACAAACACAATAAACACTAAAAGTCAATACAATGGAAAGACCACATGCTTAATAGCCATACCAGAAGGTGCCTGTAAAAAGTATTGCCTGATATATTCACACAGTTTGGAATGGGTGACCTCCCCCCATCTCCCGTGCTTCCAGTAGCCTGGCAGTTATGCCCAGGAACTGCCTCTAGCACCATATTAGCTCATCAACAGCCATGATCCAGAGACTCACAAATAAATCTCTCAGAAGAGAACAACACAGAGCAACAGGGTGCAGACATGCTTCCGGAACCCAAAGTCACCATCCAGTTAAAAAAAACATTAATTCAATTAACCTCAGCTGTATAACTGTATTTAAAACCTTAGAATTCCTGGAGCAACATCTAATACTCTACACCACTGATGTATCGAGAGTAGCACACCACACTTGATGGGATTTAAAGCAGAAGGCAATCAATCTCGGGGGAAAAAATTATATATATATATATATATATATATATATATATATATATATCACTGTCCTTCCACTATTAATTGATTTGCCTCAGCAGGCACCAGTAACATCTCACAACAAATTGTGAGACTTTTTGTTACCAGTTTTGGCATATCAAATACATCACAGGTAGCTTGCCAGGCTTTGCCATGTGGGCAAGATATTCTACATAGCTTTCAGGGCTCTCAGATAGGGGCAGAGGAATAAAGATTGTTGTATTTCACCCTGGAGCCATTAAGCCCTTGTAGAAGAGATTACATTCTTTCCTCTAAGGAAGATTTTTTTGATTAATTTTAGCGGATTATTCATAACAAGCAATAAAAAATGAATTATTTGGGTCCTGCTTTGAGGAAAGGGCTTGGGGGTTAGGGTGGACACGTTTGAAATACGGTGGTGGGATTGGTGTAATATTAAATGTAATAAGTTATTGTGAACAACTTTATAAAAATTAAATTAAAAAAGAAAATATTGCCTGATATAAACCTGGCTTACACGGTATAATTCATTAATTTGGTACTTTGTGAGTTTTAATAAAAAAAAGTTACATCTTTCTCTAAAATGCTCTTAACTACAAACTGGAGGAAGGAGATTATTACAAGAAACATTTTTACTGTTTTGTTCTTAATAAAAAGAATAATTTGTATTTAAATGTTTATTTATTTAGGTTTGGTGAGGGATACACCTGGTGTTGCTCAGGGCTTACTCCTGGCTCTGTGCTCAGGTACCACTCCTGTTGGAATAATGGGTACCATATGTGGTAACAGAGATTGAACTGACCATTGGCTGAATACAAGGCAAGTGCCTTAACCTCTGTACTATCTCTTGCCCCTTACAGGTTATTCTTAGAAGCTGGGGAGATAGTACAGCAGGTAGGATACTTGCCATGCATGCAGTCAACCTTAGTTTGATCCCCAGTAACACATATGATCCCCTGAGCCTCACCAGGAGTAATCCCTGAATTCAGAGCTAGGAGTAAACACTGAGTACCCCTGGGTGTGGACAAGAATTAAATAAATAAATAGGAAAATAAATAGTTATTCTTAGCCACCTGTTATGACTAAATTTAGTACAATATGTACAGTTTAGTAGAACTAGTTACCTGCATGAACCCTATACACCTTCCTGGGAAAGAATTATATAAATCATTCACTGCTTAACAATATTATGAATTGTCACCACTTGATTTTTTTGTTTGTTTTGGGGCCATACCCAACTGTGCTCAGGGCTTACCTCTGACTGTGCTCAGAGATCATTCCTGGTGGGACTCTGAGAACCACATGTGGTACTAGGGATTGAACCTGAGGGTGGCCAAGTGTAAGGCAAGTGCCATATACCCCTGTACTATTTCTCTGGTCCTGCTTTTTAAAAAAATTTATCTTGGAATTCTTTATTTATTGACAGTACAAAGTTCTCTTGTATCACTACCCTTTACAAAATTATTCGTTTCCTTTGTATATTAGTTTAGAATTTTTCAAATAAAATTTTTGCTCAACTTTTCTAGGATACATTCTCTTTGTCAATTACTTAAAATGTTTTCCATATGCATCTCTATTTACTTACTAAGAAAACCTATTTGAAAATTACTGACCGTATCTTGTTATAAGAATGCTATGCAAAATTTATAAAACTTAGCTTTTAGGGGATCAGAGTGATAGTACCGTGAATAGGGTGTTTGCCTTGCATGCTGTCCACGTGCGTTCAATCCCCCACACCACATATGGTCCTCCAAGCCCTCCAGGAATAATCTTTGAGCTCAGAGCCATGAATAAACCTTGAGCACCACCAGATTTGGTGAACCTCCAGAAAAATAACCTATAGATTTTCTTTAAAACATTGAGGTTTACACTTCAAATACCCTATTATTAAATCAAACTATCCATTTGGTTACAAATTACTTACTCTTTAATTTGATCTGGAGCATCAAAAAGACCATCATAATTATAATCAAACACTGGTCCACTAACCACATTAACTCCATTTCTTTCCATCGCATGTCTTACAAGTAGAACACTGTGGAAGTAATCCCATATTTCTGAAAATAAAAGAACAAAGTGTTAAATATATTTACCTTTATTAAATATAGAAATATTGTCTATCATATACAGGAACATTTAAATCACTTTAAATTCAGCTTCAATAATTTCAGGTGATAACTGGAAAATTCTACAAAGGAGTTCATACACATAAAATAAATTAATTAAATAAGGGCTAAATTCTTGGGCTCCTGATCAAGCTGCGTAATTGCCATAATCCCAAAGACTCAGAAATAAATATCAAAACCCAGCAGCTTTTGGCAGAAATGTGTCCAGACACCACAGTAGATTACTGTCACTGGGCCACCCCAGGGGGGAAAGGGTGCTATCCCTCCGCCTGCTCCCCTTAGGCGGCTCGGTAGCCACCATCCTCCAGAGGCCATTGGGCAGTCAGGTTTGGGCCCTCAGTGATGAGACACATGGGCCTCACGGGATGGGGGTGGATCCAGTCCTTTCCTCCCTGCCCTAACAAGACCCTGAGTCGCCACCCATGAACAGCCTCTCTGGCTCCTGATAAAGCTGCTTAATGGCTATGATCCCAGAGACTCAGAAACAAATCTCGGAACCCAGCAGCTTTTGGCAGAAATGCTTCCAGTCCCCGCAGTAGGTTACCGGCACCGGGCCACCCCAGGTGATAATAGATTTCATGCCTCGGCCTGTTCCCCTGGTGACTCAGTGGCCGCCATCCTCCAGAGGCCATTGGACAGTCAGGTTTGGGCCCACAGGGACGAAACATGTGGGGCCTCATGAGATGGGAGTGGAGCTGGCCCTTTCCTCTCTGCCCCAACGAGACCCCCAAGTCGCTGCCCACAGAGGGCCTCTCTGGCTCCTGATCAAGCTGCTTAATGGCCATGATCCCAGAGACTCCGGAACAAATCTGAAAACCCACAGCAGGTTTCAGCAGAAATCCCTCCAGATTTAATTGTTAAAATTTCAGAATTTCAAAATCATGCGGACACTAGTGTGACCTCACAACATCATATGTTATTCATAACCAGCAATAGAAAACAAATTGTCTACTGTTGCCTTTTCGGCAGATGTGAGTGTTGGGGTAAAATCCCAAATAATTATGGTGGGTCTGGTGTCAACATATTGAAGGTAATCAAAAATAGAGAGAGAGTAATGTGAAAATCATCTGCCCAACAGGTTGGGAGAGGATATGGGATAGGGATATACTGGGGTTTTTGGTGGTGGAAAATGGGCACTGGTGAAGGGACGAGTGTTTCATTGTATGACTGAGACTTAAAACCCGAAAGGTTAGTAACTGCTCTCATAGTGATTTAATAAATATAATTTTTAAAAAGGGGGGGACAAAAATGACTAAATTTGTAACAGTTTTTTTGTTGTTGATATAGTGGAAATCCTGAAATTAGTTTTATTTGTAGCTTTTTACAGTTAAATCCTCCACACCACATATGGTCCCCCTAGCCCTCCAGGAATGACCTGGGCTTAGGGTTAAAAATAAATTAGCAAATTTCCAGTAAATAAGACATTTGAAGTAAAAAATAAAAACAGTATTAGAGTTTCTTACTGTACTTGTATATAAAATATTAGAAGAAAATAACTCTTAGAACAAAATCTAAATGCAACAAGATGTGATTAATCTGTACATTCAGAAAATCTCATAGATATTCTTAAATAGTATAAGTATATACTTACTTTTGAATTCCCCATACATAGGGACAAAGTTACTTGTAATTAAGCCATCATATTGACTTTCATTAGTTCTATTGTTTCCTGTAAAACAAATTCATTTTATTAAATCTCACTATGAGAGAAAATGTGACAAAATTGTGACATACCATGTAGTAGATTTATAACTATTAATTAATAATATAAATTTATTAAATATCAAGCAGTTGGCTGAACAATAGCGAGAAAAGCTGAGATCTTGCTTTCCCAGCTATGGGTTACCCTGGGTTCTGTCCCCAGCACTATATGTTCTCCCAACACCACTAGGAGCAATACCTGAGCCTAGAGCTTGATGTAACATGTGTTTGACAATGAGTGGCTCCCAAACTAACTACAACAGAGTCAAATTGTTGGGCTGGAATGACATTATAGCATGTAGGATTCTTGTCTTGCATGCAGTCAGTCCAGGTCTTATCCACAGGTCCAATATGGTCCTTCTGAGCCAGGAGTGATCTCTGAGCAGAGCCAAGAATAAGTCCTTAGCACTTGCAGTGTGCCTCCCCCTGCCTTTTCCCCACTCCACCTCCAGAAGAAAAACCCAAAATGTTAGTGCACTTGCTTTGCATGCAAAAGGCCAGTTTGAGTTCTAGGAATATATTATTAATTGAATACCTCCTGAATAATCCCCCAAGTACTGAACCAGGAGTAAACTCTCTGCAATACTGGGTATAGCCAAAACAAACAAACAATATAGAAAAGAGGAACATGGTCCTCCTTTATTCAATATATTCCTATATTCAATATAGAAAGAAGTAACATAATATATTCCTATATTCAATATTCAACAATATATTCTTATATTCAATATGGAAAGGAGAAACATAAAGTGATTGCAGACTCCAGACTCCAGAACTATGAGAAAATACATTTCTGTTTTTTTTTAAGATATCAAATATATGGTCGTTGTTATAGAAGCATAGGAATCAAATATAATACAGACACAAATGCATTGCAATTGAATGTGAAAATAATAATAATGCTATTAAAAATAATTTTCAGGGGATGATGGTTAGTACAGTGGTCAGAGCACTTGTCTTCTATGCACCCAACCTGGGTTAGATCCCCAGTACCACAAGTAGTCCCCCAAGCCCTGTTAGAAGTAATCCCTGAACACAGATCCAGAAGTAAACCCTGGACAGCACTGGGTGTGATCCCCCACAGATAAATAACTTGCAGAATAAATTAATACAATAACTCTCAAAATAAAATTTTTCCTAAGATAGTAGGTTTTAATTTCATGAAGACTACTGGCAACACAAATGATCAATTCTGAAGGCTTGGGGATGTCTGGAAGAGTGACTGCAAGGAGTGTGAGCTGTGGAACCAGACTACGAATAAGTAACTTCAGCCCAATTTTTCACCAGCTGGACCTCAGACAAAGTGGACAAAGTGTTACATCTCCCTTTGTTTCATTTGTTTCATATCAGTTCTTTCAGGGCAATATTATAGGGATTATAAAAACTATAAACCAGCATTATTTATAATAGCCCAGGATCAAAAGCAAACTAAAGTAATAAAATGAGAGTATAAACTAATGGAATATGAATCAATCATGAAAAAGATAAAGGCCTGAAATTTGCAACAACATAAATGACAGAGTGTTTTATGTTTAGGGAAAGAATGCAAATGAAGTTATATATACACTTTATAATTTTACATACCACAAAGTTGTAGTATGTAAAAGAACAACAAAAATGAGTAAACTAAATAGACTAAGCAAATGTTTAGATTCCAAAACCAATTTAGTTGTTACCAAAAGGGAAAGGGAAGTAACTGGGTCAATTGGGTAAAATTTATCAAAGTTCTGGTATGGTCAAGGACTGAATGAACTTTTGGTGGTACTTGATGTAGCTATGATAGATCCTACATACTATTGCACATCTGAAACTAGTTATAATGCAATGCTACTTGAAAATTTTTATTCAAATATTATTTCTAATAAAGCAATATCGTAGAAAATTGCATGTATGTGTTTATTATACTACTTTTTCTATTAAACTACACTTAAGTGAAAGACCAATCGGGTGGACACCAAAAGGCAAAGGAAGCCATTTGCTATTGGTTTAAGGCAAGAAAAATATTACTTCCCTTAAGAAAGAATTCAATTTATGATGGAGATTATAATCCATACAATTTAATTTTCTTTTTGGAGGGGTGAGGGGTTATACCATTAGATGTAGAAATTGCTCATGGCAGGCTTGGGGGCCATATGGGATTCAGAAGATCAAACCTGAATGAACTCAAGTTGCATGCTAGGCAAACATGCTACCCTCTGTATTATCTCTCCTGTCCAATAAACTACACAATTTATGGTGCAGTGTTAATATGGAATTTCATTTTATCTCTAACATCTTAAGACAAAATAGTTACTTCATTCCTTTGTTGATGCAAACATTTATATAACAATCAATAAGGCAAAGGTAAAGGCCCTCCCGTTGTTCATCGATTTGCTCGAGCGGGCCCAGTAACATCTCCATTGGAGATTTTGTTGTTACTGTGTTTGGCATACCGAATACATCACGGGTGGCTTGCCAGGCTCTGCCGTGTGGGCGAGATACTCTCGATAGCTTGAGGGGCGGAGGAATCGAACTCGGGTCGGCCATGTTGCCTGTGTGCAAGGCAAACGCCCTACCGCTGTGCTATCGCTCTAGATAACAATCAATATGATAATTTATATGACAATTAATATTAAAAAGTACAATCTTATAAGCCAATAAAAAAATAAAACAGTATAGCTATTTGGAATTTATCCTAAAGTTTACAAAATAGTATAATAAAATATTTTCATAATATAGTATAATTATTTAAAGTTTATCTTAAAATTTACACAAATTTGATAGTCCTATTAAGATGTAAGTTCATTCATTCTTACTTAGTTGGGAATTTTAAATTGAGGCATCACTCTAACTCGGTAAGTCCTTTCCTCCACTATAACTCAGAATCTTTAACTACAAATGTCCAAACTGACCTCTTCTGTCATGGTTTCCAGAAAGACAAAAACCAAATATCAGGAATCAACTCCTTCCCAGAAGTTAAAATTATCGAAAATCTCATGGGGGAGATAATGAAATGACATTTCCTGGTACACAGGAAGGAGATGTGAGTTTGAGAAAAATCACAGTCACTTTTACATCTCCCAAGAGAGGAGCTTTCTAAAATCAAAACCAAAAAATGTAAAGCCTATGTAGTTTCCTAATCCACAATTTTAAAATACAAGACAAAAGGCCCAAGTTGAGGGGCAGAAATTGCAGCCAGATTTCTTGTCACAAGGTCAGTTTCATCCCTCATTTCTTCATGCAGGCTTTAGTTTGGGCTACAGCCTTAAAAAATAAATATTTATATATATATTATGAAATATACAGAAACATATGGGTTTTTTCAGCTACTTGTGACCTTCCTGAAGGAATCTTTTAAAATTAAACTTAAACCTGCTGAACTCTCTAAACATCTGGGACAGATTAGAGTTGATGTGTCGTTCCCATTGGAAAATTTATTAGTGTCTATCACAGCGTTTGCACTGCATCTGGTCAGTTTATAACCACTGGGCGCCTCTTGGACAACTAGCTCAGTTCTGCAGGCAGGTTCAGCTGAGAATATATGTCTAAGACACATGCCCATATGCAGCTGATGAGGGCTTTCCAAGACACTGCTCTAAAAAAGAGTTATACTCACCAGGAGGATAGAGGAAGCCGTGGGTGATATTCTTGTTTAAATAGAAGGAACATTTTTGGCTCTCAGAAGGAGCAACCCTGACATCAGCCCGCAGACAGTCTAGGACAGTGGGAGGAAGAGGCGATGTGTCTCCCTGTAGAAAGAGAAAAAAAGAGAAAAAATTACGCCCACAGTTGTGGCTTACCCATGACCTTATATGGCTGGTAACTTCCCTACACTGTTTTTCATTTAACCTTTTCCTATTTTCTTAGTGAATCAGGGCTACGCAAGCAGTGGAAGTGGATGTCTTCGGTGATGTTTTCTTCTGCAGTTCCTTTCTGGTGAGGGACACCAAGAGGGCAAATCAAATACACCTTGGCAACGAATATTTGCAGAACCTAAACTTGAAGTCAGAGCAGAGGAATAATGGGAGCTATCATAAAAAACCAACATTCTCTCCAGAAGCTCAGCTTTTAAAGAGTGATAGAAATTATAATTGGAAAAAATATATAATTATTTCTGAAATATAATCTAAAGATAGTATTCAGTTGGGCAAGAACTTCTAGTCAACCTAATTCAAAGCAGTTACAGCTCTCTGGTTTATTTAGGGATTTAGACAATGTTGAGCTATGCTATATATATATATCATGAAATATAGAAGAGAATTTTTATGAATTTTTGACAAATATTTAGACAATACAATAACTTGGGGCTGGAGCGATAGCACAGTGGGTAGGGCATTTGCCTTGCACACAGCAGATCCGGGTTCGATCCCTCCGCCCCTCTCGGAGAACCCAACAAGCTACCAAGAGTATCTCGCCTGCACGGCAAAGTCTAGCAAGCTCCCCGTGACGTATTCGATATGCCAAACACAGTAACAACAAGTCTCACAATGGAGAGGTTACTGGTGCTCGCTCGAGCAAATCGATTAAAAACGAGAGGGCAATGCTACAGTGCTACAATAACTTGGGGTTGAAAGCAGGAGTTTTGGGCTGTACATGGCTGTGCTCGGGACTTACTCCTTACTCTGTGCTCAGAGGTCACACCTGGGGTGCTCAGGGGAATATATATAGAGCTGGGGATGTAACCAGGGCCAGTCAAATGCAAAGCAAACACCATGTCCACTGTTCTAACTCTCGGAGCTCCCAAATACAATAATCTATTCATTTTATCCTATATGTGTGATGTCAAATTTAATTTAAGATAATATCATTTTTATTAGCACATAATCTTGAGCTAGAAAATATGTTTTCTTTATAAAGAAGAAAAGTTTATTAGAATGTAGAAGAGAAAAGAAAAGGAACTCCCCGCGAGAGAAGGAACTTAGTACAGGACTATTTCATGACTTAGCAAATATTTAGCTAGTCATTTCATTTTTTAAATTTTTATTCATCTCCATTCTACTTCCTATAAGTTAAATGTGCCTTACAGTTTTATTCATTAAATATGCAATATTAGGATGACTTTCCTATTGAAAGCAAATATCAGTTTTTTAACACTGTCCTCCCGTTGTTCATTGGTTTGCTCGAGCGGGCCCAGTAATGTCTCTATTGTGAGACTTGTGGTTACTGTGTTTGGCATATCGAATATGTCATGGGTAGCTTGCCAGGCTTTGCCGTGCAGGTGAGATACTCTCGGTAGCTTGCTGGGCTCTCCGAGAGGGGCAGAGTAGTCGAACCTGGCTTGGCCAGGTCGAGCCGTGCACAAGGCAAACGCCCTACCACTGTGCTATTGCTCCAGTTATAGGATTTAAAATGTATGTATTAAGGGGCTGGAATTATAGCACAGTGTCACTACTTGATTTTTTGTTTGTTTTTGGTGAGTTATAAGATAGGTAGGAGATTAAGATAAAAGAATTTGGGGGAAATGAATTGGGGGAATTTAGAAGATCTTAATTCTCTAGTTGGAAAGCATTATACAAAAATTAAAGGGACTTCACAACCTGATTGAACATTTCTCTCTACTCCCTTCTAAAATCTCATTTAAAGATACTAATAAGTAGGTGGAGGGCTGGAGCGATAGCACAGCGGTAGGGCGTTCGCCTTACAAGCGGCCAATGTGGCCGACCCGAGTTCGATTCCTCTGCCCCTCTCGGAGAGCCCAGCAAGCTACCGAGAGTATTCGATATGCCAAACACAGTAACAACAAAGTCTCCAATGGAGACGTTACTGGGCCCGCTCGAGCAAACCGACGATCAACGGGAGGGCCTTTACCTTTTACCTTTACTAATAAGTAGGTGGAGAGATAGTACTAGAATAAACTTTCACCTTGTTGCAATGGCCAAGACCTTTATCTGAGTTCCTAGCACCACATGCTCCCTGAACACTGCTGAGCACAGTAAAGAATAGATCCTGACAACTACAGGTATGGTCCAACCCTACCCCAAAATAAATTAAAATATTTAAAAATACAATAATGATGCACTGTCCACTGTCCTCCCGTTGTTTATCAATTTGCTCGAGCAGACACTAGTAACGTCTCCATTGTGAGACTTATTGTTACTGTTTTTGGCATATTGGATACACCATGGGGAGCTTCCCAGGCTCTGCCATGTGGGCGGGATACTGTAGGTAGCTTGCCAGGCTCTCTGGAGGAATCAAACCTGGGTCAGCCACATGCAAGGCAAACGCCCTATCCATTGTGCTATCAATCCAAATGATAACTTTTTTTCAGAAGCTGGAAAGCAAAAAGATTGACAGATTGGTGTACTAAAGTAATCTGTTAATTGACAAGAAAACACTAGTTTGTGGTTGGGGAAAGCAAACTAAAGCTGATTCCTAATGTAGAGCCCCCAAAAGAAGCATTTGAATAATCCTAAATACAAGGAATGTGTGTAGAATTTTAAAAAATAATAACTTTTACTCCCCAAAGAGGCCAACCAAAGGGAAGATAAGACTAAAGACTGGAAGTGTGTTGGGAGTAGATTCTTTGATCACATTGTCTTCCAGACTAAAGATAAGGCATCAAAGAAAGTCTGTAGTCTAATTGTGGGGATTCCCTTAAGTATCATGTATATTATCTCAGGTACCCTGCTACTGTCTTTACTTTGGGAAAAAAGTAACCTGAAAGGGAAACCAGATATTTTCAACTGGGAGCCCCCAATATTACTGGTTGGTTTTTTATTCTAATTAACTTACAGTGAAGTCTTTAAGCTGGCAGCCCCATAATGAGGCTTAGTGTCTTGCCTAAATATATGAGCTTACAGAAGGACACCAGGTAACTGATGGGAGACAGGAGAGGAATTAAGAAAAACAAAAAGATACTATGTTGGGGACGGGCCTATGCACCCCCTGCCTCAGTCCCTGTAAACAGGGAGGGGTGTGGAGAAACTTGGTGTGAGGGCGAGCTGTCTCCTGACAGCAGACCTTGACAGGCGGCCGAAGGCTCACCATGCTCTGGCGGCCAGCCTGGAAAGGGGGTCGAAGGGCCACCATACTCTGGCAGCCTGCCTCAGGAGAAAAGCCGAAGGGCCAGCATGCTCTGGCAGCTGGATTTGAGAGGAGGTTGAAGGGGGGATTGGCTCATATCCGCCTTGGCCAGACCCAAGGCCACATCTCCATTCCTTGTTTCTCAGGGCTGAGATAAGGAACCGAAAAACAAAGAAGGAACCAAAAAACAAGTAATATTGGTAAAAATAAAGTTGCTTGCTCAGCATGGGTAATATTGTTAATGAAGCTTATGTAACCTGTTGGTCATTGCTAAAATAAGACTATATAAACTTGCTGTATGCCGCATATTGGATGCAGTCGTCCCTAGCCCTGGTTAGCTCTCATTTCCTTACTCCGGCCAAGGCTCAAGTTGGCCGCATGGGACGCGACAATACTAGACAAAAAGATCAAGAAACCTTACTTCTTAGAGTGATGCAGTTATATGAGACAAACATAAGAAAGGGTAGAAAGTGCTAAAAAGAGGAAAAGGTATTACAAAGACCTCTTGAACTTTAAATAAATGAGCAGATATAGAATCTCTGAGAAGGCATAGAAAATGACATTTCAGATAGTTCCAAAAAAAAAAGGTGGAGTTAAAGAAAATAGATGGAAAATAGGGAACATTTAAGAGCATTAGAGGCCCAGTCCAGGAAATCTAATGTTATATTGTATTGAAGAAAAACTATAAGTAAAATTGTAAAGTAGAATCATCAAAATTCTAAAATTCAATAGTTAATCCCACAGATACAAAAATATTTTAAATATACAAGGTCTCAAAGATTTATCTTCCTTTCTTTCAGGGAAATTTACTAGTGCTATTGTCCATGAAAATAAAGAAATAAACCAAGAAATATGAAGATATTTGTGTTAAATTTGGTAGAGTATTCCCCACTATTTATTTCACTCTTCTGGAAAGGGATACTGGGAAGCTAAAAGCATGTCTTATGTCATATTAAAAAATATAGCATAGCAAACAAATCTGAGTAACCAGGATTTTTCATTTGGCATAAAGTGACATATATAGATGCCATGACATGGGGGAGACAAGAATATTCTTGATAAACAACCCTATAGACATCCAAGATGCTGTGACTTGATTTCTACCGCATATTTTTTACCTTCTATTATAAAACTTCACATCTAGTACATTGCACTTGAACACATACACAATTCATATAGGCAGCCATAGATGCTGATTCCATAATGTGAGGAAAAAGAAAACACATTTCAACCTAAAATCATCAAGACTAGGAAACACAGCAGGAAGTTTCCACTATAAAAGTTAGATGTTATCCAATAGGCAGTCTTCTACAGAGATGGAAGGAACGCAAGTCACAACATTTCTGAGTCCTGAGCTCTTAAGAGAAAACAGAGTGAACCACTGTTGCAATACACACACACACACACACACACACACACACACACACACACACACGTTATGTCAATCCTGCCATTTTTTTTGGTCTTTTTTTTCCCCCCGAGACTTCCTTCAAGGATTTTTAAGCCAAGGGATAAAAGTTAAGGAAAACAATAAGCAGAATGACAGTGAGATAAATTCTGATCTCCCTAGCCCTCAAAATTCTTCAAGAAAAAGGTGATGAACACAGATAGAAAAGTATGATTCTTTTTTATTTCTTGCCTGATATGGAAACCAAACAGAATTGAATGCACAGTAAAATTATTTTGGGGAAATAATGCACACTGCTTAACTAAAGATTGGATATAAAACACAAAGTATATTTAAATATTGGATGATTATCTTTTGGTGAATACACATTTATAATTTGTTATTTCCTTAGTTGTGATATTATTTCCTACAGGGAAAAGTTATTTTTAATAGAATATCTTTCAGTGCCATAGGGCAAACCAAGGGTCTCAAGTGTGTGAGGTAAGAAAACACTATACCTGCTGGGTGCATTAAAAGAAAAAGTATTTCTTGCATTTTTCTGGGGGATATAAAGTAACAAAATAGGAGATTAATGCCCAAGAACAGCCGAGATCAGTACCAAGAGGATTGATTACTCCATGGCTTAGAGGCCAGCCGGGCATTCTAGGGGAAAGGGCAGCTCAGATAGAGAAGGGAGCACCAAATAAAGGGTGTTTGGAGGATCCTCTCAGGAGGGGAGGTGCATGTTGAAAGTAGATTATGGACTGAACACGATTGCCACTCAATGCCTCTTTTGCAGACCACAACACCCAAAAGGAGAGAGAGAACAAAAGGGAATGCCCTGCCACTGAGGCAGGGTGGGATGGTGGGATGGGTGTGGGAGGGATACTGGGATCCATGGTGGTGGAAAATGGGCACTGGTGGAGGGATGGGTATTTGATCATTGTATAATTGAAACCCAAGCGCAAAAATTTGTAAGTCTACAACTGTAAAAAAAAATGTATTTCTTCTTCTTTCGTTTATTTATTTATTTTTGTGGGGACCACCAATAGCACAGCGGTAGTGCATTTGCCTTGCGCGCAGACGGCCTGGCCGAGCCGGGTTCGATTCCTCCGTCCCTCTCGGAGAGCCCGCAAGCTACTGAGAGTAGCTCACCCGCACAGCAAAGCCTGGCAAGCTCCCCATGACGTATTCAATATGCCAAACACAGTAACAACAAGTCTCATGATGGAGACTTTACTGGGCCCACTCAAGCAAATAGATGAACAACGGGAGGACCATGACCGTGACCGTGGGGATCATGCCCGATGTTGCTCCTGGGTTATTCCTGTCTCTGCAATCAGGAATCACTCATGGCAGTGTTTGGGGGACCATATGGGATGCCGGGGGGCTGAACCCGCATGGACCGCATGCAAGGCAAGTATTATCTGTACCGCTGTACTAAATATTCAGCCTCTAAGTATATCTCTCAGGTCTCCTAAAAAAGTATTCCTTTTTTTTTTTAACTGCTTTTTGGGTCACACCCAGCGATGCTCAGGGATTGCTCCTGGCTCTGCACACAGGAATTAAGGAATTAATCCTGGCCATGTTTGAGGGACCATACAGGATGCCAGGGATTGAACCCAGGTTAGCCACATGCAAGGCAAACGCCCTACCCGCTGTACTATCGATTCAGCCCCTGAAAAGATATTTATTACATTTACAACAATGCCTGCAATACACAAACTTTGTGCGTCTAGTTTTTAGAAGCTCACAATACATAGTTGGGTCAAAATTTATAATATCAAATAATGTTTAGGAGAAAAAAAGAGTTGTTTCAAAATTCAATGACATACGATATATACGTTGAAAGCTAAAGAGACAAAAAATAATACCCAAAGTACATTCTAGTTTTTTTTCTAAAAAACTTTATTTCATTATTAACCTTCTAAGATATAGGCTAAATTATTTCCATAAATCTCATTTTCGTTTTTTCAACCTAGAAACTGAAAGAAAAGTTACCATCTTTTTGCTAAGCAAGCCCAGAAGCAAAAGCCAAAAGGAGTCCGATCAAATTTAATGGTTTTGAAAAGCTGTTATAGGACATTTAAAATCACTACTACTTCCCTAGAACTGTTCTGAGATAATAACAACAACAATTAGAAAACCCACCAAAACCACAGCAAAACAAAAGTTGCACCAAACTTAAAGGCACAGGCCAATTAAGTCCATGCTCTAAACTGTGCTTATTTACAGTCTGATTTTTCAAACACAGGGCTGATTTACAATATTTTTATGCGAATCTCAAAACATCCTTGTATGTAATTTTCCTGAACCACAACACACTAACAAGAGTAATTTCTGAATTAGAAAGCAGAAAATTGCTAGAATTCCATCCTGTCACATGGAGGGAGAAATACACAAAGTAGTTCTGTGGGATCACAAAGAAGCAGAACTTTGGTAACAAAGAAGCTAGTTTTGAAACAATAACAACAAAGAATTGTACTAAGCTAGCCTGCAAGCACTTAAAAATTACTCTGCTTTTTTGGTTTCCTCTGAAGCTCACGTAAATTCAAGAATATGAGACAGCAGGAGAAAGTATCAAAAATATAAATTTTCCCCCTAACTACACACAAATTTCTAGCAGTACCTGGACTCCATGATACAAAAAATTGGCCTTGTATAGACTATCCTGCTCAGAAACAAAAACAAAACAGAAGTTATTTTGTGGATTAAATAACTTCATATTGAAATGTCATAGAATATTAGAAAAATCATAAATAACAACATTATTCATTTTAAGAAAGGAATACGCAACGTGCTACACATATAAACTAAGGTCGTTGTTGGTGAAATATCTGCCCACACTGGGAAGCAACATTAGAGTTCTCCTACTACTAGCCACAATTAAACCATTGTCAGGAGCTGAGTTGGGTTTTTTGAACACAAAAAGCTTTGATTAGTACTGGGGAAAATGTACTTATTTTTCTCTACAAGTTTTCATTTAGAATCAAAAGAGAAAATAATCCAGATACAACCAGTCAGTTCCAATAAAGAAAGAAAAGTTGGCATATCTGTACTCTTAGCAAGAATAATTAATAGAAGCCTGTCATCACAGACTTTAGATATAAATTACTAAGATTTTCTCAGCAAGAAAGCTTCCTGATTACGTATTTATCCCTTTAGTCCAAAGTGCTTCTTTGTCTTTAAATCCATAGAATAATTGTTGGGATTAATTCATTTTGTGTACGTATTTAATAACATTTTCTGGCAGCTTTATTGTTCTAGGGATACACTAAATAAAAACATCCTTGTCTCAGGGAATGTTCAGACTGATTTGGGGCTGACTTTGATTTTTACACTACTTTAAATTTCTCTGGTTGCTAATAAGATTTCATTGCTTGACTCATAATATTCGTCCATTTATTAACCAAGAAGCTTGTAATTCCCTTGTTTAGTGGTACTGTTTTATTAGCTATACTGGATCATAATTTCGATTCTGGAGACTCATTGCTTCTTTCTTACATGCAATGTAAATATATTGTCCCTCCCATAACTTTGTCTTTTTGTCACACATTAAAGTTAATGTAACGAATGAATCAATTTTTCTGTAGTTTTGTTGTCATGGCCTCAGAAATCCTTCTCTAAGGTCATAAAATTAAGCAAAAGGGAAAATAGAAACTTTCTGTTCAACTTTAGGTATAAATTCATCAGTAATTTTGTTTTGTAGATAGAAAAAAGTGGAATCTAATATTTTCTTTCCTGTGGGAGCCATTTATTAAAAAGGTAGTCTGCCAGATAGCGAAGAGGGGAGATTTAAAACTTAAATTCTTAGGCTGGAAAGTTTAGAATAATTGTTGGGATTAATTTATCTTAATAATTAATAAACATGGACAGTAGGTGCTTGCCTTGCATGTGAACAACTAGGTTTGATCCCTGGTACCATCGATTCCTCCAAGCACCACAAGGAGTAACTTCTGAATACAGACCAGGAATGGCCCTGGAGTCACACTGGGTTTGGTCCACCACTACCACCACCACCACACACACACACACACACACACACACACACACACACACACACAAACTTCCCCCCAAACCTTGGATTTTTATCTTCAGGCTAGAGAGACCTTTGACAATTCACACCTGTACTTTGCAGGTCTGATCTGAGCTTTTGATTCTTCTGGAAAGGATTACTATAACAACAGAAGTGAAGAAGGGGGTGTGTGGCGTGCAGGGGGTGGGGGCTGTATATATATACACACACATACATCACTGTATCACTGTATCACTGTATCACTGTCATCCCATTGTTCATCCGTTTTCTCGAGCAGGCACCAGTAACTTCTCCATTCGTCCTAGCCCTGAGATTATAGCTAGTGCCACATTGGAGGCTCTTTCAGGGTCAGGGAAATGAGACCCATCATTTTTGCTGGGTTTTGGCATATAGAATACACCCCGGGGAACTTGCCAGACTCTGCCATGTAGACAGGATACTCACCGTAGCCTGCCAGGTTCTCCAAGAGTGAGAACTAGACAATAAGAGGTTGTCTTATTGATGGGATTACACTGCGACAGGGGCAGTTGGTGGGTACAACGCCTAGCTACTGGAAGGTGGGGGATCTGGGTGGAGGAAGCCCAGTCCCGATCCCAGCAGGCGTGGAGATATCAGCCCCGAGTCTTGCACACTTGGGTTGCTCTGCCAGTTCCTTCATGCATGAGGCTCGTCAGAGTATGTGGAGAGTGGTCTTAAGCATGGTTGTGGCTGGTGCCGGAGGTGGCTCTGCTTGGGGCAGGGTGGGAAGCTCAACCTGCCCCCCTCCAAGGGGCCCAGGTGAGGACAGCCAGGCACGGGAAGCAGGAGACTGTGTTGTTCTCTTCCTGGAGCTCAGTTTTATATGCATATATATGTATATAGCATCTGGGTGAGCTGAATGGTCTTTATCTTGCTAATCTGACTGTTTTTGTTTAACAACTCAGACTAATTAGTGCTACACTCTTGTATAAAATATCAGGCATGATCAATCAGACACAGGAGCAGGGATAGTAAAGTATAGTAGCACAGGTCCTGGAAGAGCAAGAAATCTACTGGAGAAGCAGCTGCAGGAAAGAAGCTTGACTAGACAGTTGTCTGCAGGAATTTGTGGGAACAGCTTTACTGAAAAAGAGCTGTGGGCATCCCGGTCCTAAAAAGGGGTTGCTGCTGACCTCTTGTGAGCTTCAAGAACTGTAGTAGTGAAGACAGCTGGTGGCTGGTGCGCTGTTCTTACTTGCCATCTCTCAAGCACTGGAAGCCCCTTGGTTAGCCATTTGCTCTATAACATCACCTTATTCATACGGTGCCTATCCTAATACATTGCAGGAGGCAAATTATTTGATAAATAATTTAAAAAATGTGACACCCTTCTAGCTGCTATGCCAGATTCTTCATAAGTAGTTAAGAATGCCTCCAGACTTCTCTTTGAATCTTTTTTGAAATCTTCTTTTCTACCAGTCATATTTGTTGAATAACTGACCTGTAAATACTTCCTAATTTCTCAGAGAAAAGAACAGTTTTCCTCTTTTATGCTCACAGAACACCTATAAATCTCTTTAAGGAATGTCTGGAACATTGACTTACAAGCCTAAGGTCAGTAATTTTCCTTTGAGTTCTCTACTGATAATTAAAATTCAAATTTTAGAATATTAAAGAACTACAGATTTTTTTTTCCACCAACCTATGTAGATCAAAAACACAGAGACTTACGGGTTTGGGAACTGTATATGAGGTCCACATGGGCATCTTAAAAGCTTTTCCATAACCATTGATATATTCCCTGTGATAAAGAAGACAGTGTTCCTTGTTTTTCTGCATAACTCTGGGCCTTCCAAATGGCAAATTTAGTTTCTCTGTGGCTGTTACTAAAATAAAAATGACATAAAACAAAATTAAAATGTTGGTGAAATTAGCAAATGTTTCTATGCACGGTAACTACCAGTCTGTGAGAGTTGTTCATTTGCCAGGTACTCTAGTAAATATTTTATATATTTAACATCTCTTGACTCTTTCAATGGCCTGAGGTTGAAAGCTATGATTACAAATCACAAAACCTAAAGGCTGGGGAGGTAATAGACTGGCAGGGTGCTTGTATTGCACCTGATCAACCTACATTTGATCCTTGGCACCCCATATGGTGGTACTCTGAGCTCCCCAGGAGTGATACCTGAGAGCAGAGTCAGTAAGCCCTGATCACTGCCAAGTGTATCCCCAAACCAAAATCAAAACAATCAAAACACAGGTTACAAATCCAAGGCTTAGATAAATTTAGTCAAGCAATTAAAAATTCACATAACACCATGAGCGGCTCTCTGGCACGGCCACAGCCCCAGAAGCACAAGGACTTAATACAGAAATCCAGCAGCTTGGAGCAGAAAAGCGAATAGACTATGCATTAATCCGCGCCATCTTGCCTGCCCGGAGGGGAAAGGGTGTTGCTCCCTTCTGCCTTCTCCTCTCTGGAAAGAAAGATGGCGGCCGCATGGGAGCCTGTTGGAGAGCAGGTCTGAGCCGGGGGTGGGGCGCGATGGGTACCTCATGGGAGGGGGGGCGCGCGATGGGTACCTCATGGGAGGGGGGGCACTCCGGCCCATCCTTCACGCCCGACCGAGGTCACCAGTTGCCCCACACGATCGGCTCTCCGACACGGCCTTGGCCCAGAAGCACAGAGACCAATCTCTTAATTATCTGACTCTCAGTAGAAATACTTGCAGGGTTAATAAATAAAATAGCAGAAATCCAAAACCGCGCGGCCGCGATAGTGGCCATGCAACATCATTTAATTCTTGAACCCAGCTGTAGAAAGCAGATCATTCCACAATGCTTTTTCAGCATGGCTGAGTTTGGGGGCGGGGGGGGGGGGTAAAGTCTAAATAATAATGGTGCAACTTTTATCAAAACAATGAAGCTAGTCAAAGTAGACAGAGTGCTAACTAGAATTCATCTACCCCACAGACATTGGGGGGGTTGGGGGATAGGGGTTTATTGGGGTTCTTCGTGGTGAAAAATAAGTTCTGGTAAAGGGAATTGTGATTGATATTTGCATGACTGAGACCTAAACTTGAAAGCTTTGTAATTTTTCCCACAGCGATTCAATAAATAAATAAATAAAAAATATTCACATAACAAGTGAAGATAAAAAGAGCTCAAATGCAAAAGTATACACATTGTAACAAAGAACTACTTTAGAAAAGATATCAGAAACTATGCCAAAATTAGTCAAATTTTCAATTGTCTGCAGTTGTAAGACTACTTGTGAATGGTTTAAAAGATTATAAAACTTTTATGCCACAGAATAACATTCAGCAAATTATTGCAGTACTAAAACAACCAATCTGCAGTTACTGAACTCTCACTATATTCCAGGTTCTATTCTCAGAGCACACATATGTCAACTCATTTAATAACTAAAAAGTAGACATCTCCATTTGATAAATGATGAAATAGGTGTAGCGAGCTTAACACAAGAACACTTAAAATATAATAAGCAATAATAATATTGGTGCATTTTCAAGGCCAGAATTGTCCCAAATTCTTTCTGTGGTTTAATTGAAGCTTAACTACAAGAGGTGAATAACATTGCTCTAATAAAGATGAGACACCAAGAAGGTAAATAATTTGACCCAGATTACAATCATGAAATGCTACCTTTGTATGTTTCTTCATGCATGTTAGCAATAACATTTTTACACTCCAAAGTGCCTTTCAGTTTAATTTGGATACTTCTCAAAGGCAATATTGTTTTGTTATGCCCAAATATCCAAAGACTTAACATGTTTTCTATTAACTTACTTTCATTTTGGGTGAGATTTAGCATTTTATTCACATGCTCTATGGCAGCATCCTGCAAGACAATGTGGGACAGAGGCAAAATTTAGCCAAATTATAATGCATATTTTTAAAGGCAGACAAGCTCATTTTTGCAATCTTTGCTGAATAAATGACTTCTCCCTGTAATTTTTTTTTTGGTGTGGAAGTTTGCAAAGATATCACTGATATTGGAGCAGAGCGTTTTGATCACAGCTGAAAATAGCTATTATATTGGGATGACATCCCAGTGCTTCTCAGGACGAAACAGCATACGACTCTGTTGAAGTTTTGTGAAAAAGCAGATTCTGCGTCTGTAAGCTTGAGTTCAGGGGACCTTGTCTTTCTGGAGCTTTTATCAGCTCACAGGAAATGCAGAAGCTGATGGACACACTTTTGATTTTGTTTATGAGCCACACCCAGCAGTAAACCAGTAACCAGGCTACTCCTGGTTCTGCACTCAAGAGATCACTTCTGGGGCTGGGTATTGCATCATAACCAGGTCCTGGGAATTGAACCCATGTGGGCCACGATCAAGGCTGTACAATCTCTCCTGCCCTGCAAGAACCTTTTTGTTTTTTTAACAGAGTTGACCTTGGGGGTTATTGTCAGACAGATAAATCCTCTGTGACCCTGAACAATTTCTGAGCTTCTTTATCTCTGAAATGAGAGATAAAACACCTACTTGACAATAATTAGTATATCATTGTAAAGGGGCGTGTTTATTGACATTATCTTCAGCTGTAGATAAGAAGTTCATATCCTTATGTGGATTTGATTTTGACTGGATTTTTGTCCTTTCAAGCCTCTTCTGGTGAGTTATTTATGTGGCACAAAATTCTAAAGATTGGAGAATATAAAATTCTCCCTTGACTCTGAGATAAATTTTACCTGAGGAAGCTGATGTTTGTTTAACTCTAAATAAATAAATATAAACAAAACTTGCATCCCTGGAATCAGCATGACATGCAAGTTTTCCTTTTAGCTTAAAAGAATTTCAGATAATTGGACTCAGAAAATCCAGTTGAAAGCCAACCCCCACCCACTCACATGCTTTCATTTTCATAGAGGGGCTGGTCCTTAAATTTTAGTCTCAGGTTCTAACTCCTTGACCATTGGAGGACCTTCCTAGCACTAGAATCTCATGCTGGATGTCTCCTAGGACCTGAATTCCAGCTAAGAAACTCAACCTTGACCCTGATCCACAAAATAAGATCTTTTGTGTGTTGCCTGACTGTTGTCTGACTGCAAGCAGGTCACACAAATGAACACCTCCCACTTGAGGGCTGAGTAGCTTTCACAGAACCTACCACACTGTGTGTATTTACTCGATCGCAGAAGCGTACCTTTCCAATTCTTTCTGCTCTAAATAACCAAGTCCATTCACCTAATTAATTTTGATAGGAAATCAGAGAAAGCTCCACAATTTGATTGGTTCTCAGTGGTGAGTATCACTTAGGTTGCAAAAGAATAAATTTCTGAATTTCTGTAAAGGACATTCCAATTTTCAAAACATATGTTTAGTATTATTCTTCTCATTTCCAGAAAGGGCTCAGCAGATCACATACATTTTCTGGACAAATATTAAAGCTGGAATACAGCTACCTTGGTTGCATACTAACCAGGTTACAAACTAGCTTGCTTTTTTATAGGATTCTGGATGATTTATTACTTACATTTGGTAATTTAGGGCATGAACATCCTAGATCATCTGTAGGCTTCAAAGAATCAAATTTACAGTCAGAAGGACTTGACATTTCCTGTTCATGGCTTGGATTATAAAAAGGCACCTTCAAAAGATGGTTGAGACTACCGTGGCTACCATTGTTGGGTGCTGGGTGAATATGTAGAAGATCTGTTTTGAAACAAGAAGTTTAAAGTAGTTTTAAATTGGAAGACAACAGTTAAGAAGGAGATGTGAGCAAATGAATAGCTACTGTTTACTCCCTTTGGTAAATTCTGCGGTAATGCAGTCATGGGTAACCACTCAGTTTAGGAATATTTCCCCCAGAGTCACCATCACTAGCATGTCTGGAGAATTGAATAGTGTCTGTGAATGTGCTATGGGAAGTCCCATAACTCGTTCTATTCTTCCAAGAGAAAACCATTATTGTTTAAGTGATCCCATTTCCCTTAAGCATCTGATGGTTTTCTTGCATGAAGAGGTTCCATTCAGTAAAAACAAGCTTAACAAAGTTAAATTATTAACAATATTAACTGTCCTATATTTATTTAATTATATGACATTTCTCTAAGGACAGATATTTTAAAAATAAGCTAGTAGATTTTACTTCATAGGGAGATCATTTTTCTGATTTTTTTCTATAAAAATAAAACACAAGTGTTTTATAAGAATAACTTTTTCAGAGCCTCTTGCTGAGTACCATAAAATGTATTTCTCCTGGAATTCTAATCTTATCGGGATCTTTCTAAGCCTCTTCCAAGGGTCCAGCAGTCCAGACCACAAATTCAGTCTTGAAAACAAGAATTTCATTTAATAATGGTACAGCACATTCTTTAATTACATTTTGTCCTTCTCATCCTCTTTGTTGAACACTTTAGCTGTGTTTTTCACACAGACAAGTATGTTTCTCCTGCTTTTTAATGTTAGACATGTAATCTTATTTACTCAAGTTTTACTTAGTAAATTAGATAACCAAACAGGAATCAAGTTGGTCTACTGAGATCTTACGTTTTCAGCACTAGAAAAAGTAAAAGTTTTTCATTGTAGAATAGTTTCCACTTATAAAACTTCTCCCTTGGGGCTGAGAGATGGCTCATGAAAGGCCCTGAGTTTATTCCCTACACCATTAGACACCCCAAACACCATTTTGTGTATCCTCTAGCCCCTAAGCACTCAGGCCCTGCTGTCCACACACTGGACTGTGTCTGCATCTCCAGAAGTGACTCTAGGCTCCTAGCAACACTGGGTGCAATCCATAGCATAAAAATCTCATATTTTTATTTCCTCTCCTCTGAATGGAGAACATTTATCTGAGATTCAGTTTATCAACAATTTCACAATCAGTACTTTTTGAAATAGAAGCCACATTTTGCAGTTGAATTTAAATATACTTTACCACATATTAGATTATAGACTTCAATGTTCTCAAATGGTTCAACTTCAGTCTTCTCTTTAAAACTGGGTCCATGCGCCAAAAAGAGAGCCTACGTGGTAAGAATCAAACCATTACTGGATGCCACCTACATTCAAACCCAAGTTGGAAGAGACATGACTTTCCTTCTCTTAAAAACTCAAGTTGTGTTCCAGTCCTTTCCAAGTATTTCTGTTTGACTTTGAAACTGAGCTTTAAATTGTTTTCACCTACGATACTGTGTCAATTCAAAACAAATATGATTCCAACTATCTTTATTTGTCTATCCACATGTTTTCATGTACCTCCAATCCATGGGCTCAAAGAGTAACGAACACAAATGGTCAATGAGTGCTATCATAATCTTACAATATCTAGACATATAAATTAGAAATGCATCATATTTAGTCACATATTCTTTTCATTTTCCTTTCATATCATTGCTTAAATATATTAATACACGACAAAAATGATGGCTCTTTGCATTAAATTTTTGCTTTGTATATACTAACCCACTATCTTCTCAAATAAATCTCTTTTCTACTTATAGGATGTAAAGATTGATGTACGTTTACTTGTATTTAATTAAAACTAATTAATTGTTATATAATCTATAGAATTATTTTAGATTAAAATAAGTAGTGGTATCAAGCATTGATAATCAATGATTTTTCTGGTAATATGCATTATTTTCATATGTTATACTTTTCCCCAAGAATATCAGCAAGAATTAGAGACAAATGTTTTTCTTCCAACAATTAAATCAATTATCAGATAGTCCCCAAATTAATGGAAAAGTTCTCTGACTTCAGGAAATTTTCAAATAATTACAAAAAAAATAATTTATCATAATAGTGTTAGGAAACAGCATATTTACAAAGAGCTTAAAATCATGTTTTTTTCACTATTAAGAAGGCATTGTTGTGTGTGTGTCTGTGTGTCTGTGTGTGTTGTGTTTCTATGTCTGTGTCTGTGAATGTGTGTGTCTGTGTATGTCTGTGTGTCTAGTCAAATGAGACTCAAAAACTAGACAAGTTAATGACAATTAGGTTGCATATTTCACAAAACTTACCTATTGACGGTTATTATTTATATTTTATTCATGAAATGCTCTGAATAATTTGTCACTTTGACTTCCAGTACACTCCAAAACACCAGGAAGGGAGGAAACCAGTCCCTTCTAATTTCGTTCCTTCCTGACTGGTACTACTTTTAATTTCCTTTTGCTAGTAACTCCTTTTCTATCAATTTCTTTAAGTAGAAGTACTTAGAGCTCAGTACTTGGGTTTAATTTTTTTTGCACTCAACCACTATGAATTTTGCTCTCCTCATCTCACTTAAAGTTTCACACTACCTCCAATGGAACTGTGAGCACCCCTGTTTCCAACAACTCTGAATTACTTTTCTTTATTTCCTACAGTGCTGACCCTCTGGCTATTAAATAATGTACTCTTTAATACGCCAATGTTCTAATTCCCCTCTTAAAATGAGGTCAGGGAGCTTCATTTTATTTATGGATTTATTCAGCACTTTGAACATTACTTATCAGAAAGCGAATACCCAAACATTTATCACAAAGCAAATAATCAACAAATACTTGTTTGATAAAAGAAAAGACAGTAAATTACCTCCATGCTCTTAAACTCATTGTCATAACCATGATTGCCTCCTCCGCAGAATCTGTAATTTTTATTCCTATGAAGAAATAATAACACTGTGATCAATATAGCTCTATGCTAAACCCTATATTGAACTGGGCTTTAATGACTTTTTTAATGTAGCTCCTGTCATTATCTCATTGTTTACTGAGCATAAATATGCTCGTGCTTAAATTCACACCAGAGAGGAAATATGAAGGAGAGAAGGAAAGGAAAATTCACGAGTCTATAAATGGAAATTGCATATCTTTGACTTGAGGTGGAATAGCAGAGAATAGAGTGGGTCTGGGGGGATATATCCTGCATGCACAAAAACCCCTGAGTTCTCCTCTGAGTTTTTATCTTCATCCTCTTCACCATCCACATGGATGGCCCCTCCCTCTATCCCAGTGATCCCTGAGCATGGCTAGACCCACTGTTTGAGAGGATCTCAATAGATAGATAGATAGATAGATAGATAGATAGATAGATAGATAGATTTTTTTCTTAATCTGACTCAGACAACATAATAATGAATATGCAAAATTTACAGGTGGGGACCCACATCTAGCAGTGCAGGATTCCATCCCCTGCACCGCGCACTTCCTAGACAGTACTCAGTGCAGCCTTGAAGAAGTAGCTCAGGTATTTTTCTGTACTACAGGTCAAAGGCAGCATCACATCCTCCAATCCTCACACTGAACTTCAGAACTGGTTGGCAAAGTAAGACAGGGAATACCCTGAGCCCTCTTAGCACGGATCAGGAACTCTGCTTCACCCACACCCACCATGCTAGCAAATATTTCTCTCACTTTCTTTTCAATTCCCTGTTTCTCAGGGTGTGCACACACGCACGTGCGCACGCGTGCACACACAAAAACACACACAAATTTTCTTTGGTTTTAGGTTTACTGAAGAAAGAATTTTAGTATTTTAAAATGTGACTAAAAAGTTTATAACTTACTCTTGTTCAGCTTAAATAAAAATAAGTCACAAAGCAGAAAAATTAATTTTATTGACAAAGACAATGAACCAAAAACAAACAAATGAGATTACATCAAATGGAAAAGATGTAATGTAAAAGATATTTCTTTTCCTGCATGTAAAAGAAACACTGGCTTAAACTAAAAGACACATAACTGACTGGGTGAAAATGTTCACACTCAGATAAAGGATTAATATCCAAGATATGTAAAGTACTCAAAAGGATCAAACAGAAAGTCAATAACCTTATTCAAAAATGGGGAGTGGACATAAGCAAACACTTCTCTGAAGAACACAGGCAGATGGCTAATAGGCACATGAAAAAATGCTTCTTATCACTTGTCATTATGGATATCTAAATCAAGATGACAATGAGATGTCATCGCACACCAGTGAGAATGTCACATATGAAAAAAAATGGGAATAATCTGTGTTGGTGGACATGTGGAAATAAAGAAAATTGTCATCCACTGCTGGTAGGAATGCTATCTGGGTCAGCCTCTATGGAAATATTCATGGAAATTTCTCAGAAAAGTAAAAATAGAGCTGCCATACAACCTAGTAATTCCACTTTGGGGTATCTATCCCCTAGTTACAAAAACATTCATTCAAAAGAATACATACAGAGTCCACCTGAGTCGCCGCCCACGAACGGCCTCTCTGGCTCCTGATCAAGCTGTTTAATGGCCATGATCCCAGAGACTCAGGAACAAATCTCAGAACCCAGCAGGTCTGGGCAGAAATCCCTCCAGATTTAATTGCTAAAATTTTGTAATTTCAAAATCGTGCGGCCACTACTGCAGCTGTGAGATATCATATGTTATTCATAACCAGCAATAGAAAACAAATTGTCTACTGTTGCCTATTAGGCAGATCTGAGTGTTGGGGGAAAATCTCAAATAATAATGGTGGGTCTGGTGTCAAAATATTGAATGTAATCAAAGTAGAGAGAGAGTAATGTGGAAATCATCTGCCCCACAGGTAGGGGGAGGGTGTGGGATGGGGGTATAATGGGGTTTTTGGGGGTGGAGAATGGGCACTGGTGAAGGTACGGGTGTTTCATTGTATGACCAAGACTTAAACCCAAAAGCTTTGTAACTACTCTCACGGTGATTTAATAAATAAAATTATTGTAGCACTGTAGCACTGTCCTTCCATATTCATTGATTTGCTCGAGCGGGCCCCGTAATGTCTACATTGTGAGACTCTGTTGTTACTGTGTTTGGCATATCAAATACCAAAATGAAAAAAAAATAAGGTGGAGTTCATGCCCAATTAAATCAGCCTAATCAGTGGCTGAATAAATAGCAGTACTCCTACACTAAAAAAAAAAAAGAAGAAGAAGAATACATACAGGGTCTGTAAAGATAGTACAGCAGGCAGGATACTTGCCTTGCATGTGTGGCTGAGACCCAGATTTAATCCCTGGAACCCCATATGGCACCTGTGCTCCTCCAGGAGTGACCCCTGAGTAACCCCAGGTGTTCCCCATCTCCCACCCTGACAAAGAATATGTAAACACCACTATTTATTGCAACACTTAGTACAATAGATAGGATATGGAATCAAGCCACGTATCCAACAATAGATGAGTGGATAATGAAGGTTTGGAATATATACATAATGAAATACTAAGCAACTGCAAGGAATGATGAAATCATGCCATTTGCTGCAACTTGGATGAAACTGGAGGACATCATGTTAAGTGAAGTAATACAGAAGAAGGACAAATATTGGGTGATCTCGCTTATCTTTGGTATATATAGGACAAAGTAATGCAAGATATCAAATCTAGGAATACTTAGATTACCCTGGATCCTAGATTATAGAAATGAGGACAGAGAAGAAAATCAATCAAAGAAGTGAGAGGCAGATGGGAGGAAACAGAAACAGGGGCAGGATGTTCAGACTCATTGGTTGCTTATATATTTATAAACAACACTATAAGTATGAAACCCAAACTACAGTAACCAAACTTTAAAATCTGCCTATTGAGAAGGCAGATTGGGGATAGGAGAGTACCTCAGGACTGGTGAAGGGAAGTTGACACTGGTAGTATAAAAAATTGATGTTGGAACATTTTAGGTCTGAGTTCTCATTATGAACAATTTTGTAAGTCTTAGTTAAAAAATTAAAATAAAATGAATTTCAACACTGAGATGACTACACTCAACTACCCAATAGAGGGAAGAAAGAAAAGATTTACTAATTGTAACAAAAGAAGTTGTGACAAGGAGTTTAAATTTGATTATCCCAAGGTGTCAGTTCATGTCTTTATCTGACTTGCAATAAAGCTGTCAAACCTTTTCTGTTTTTGTTTTTGGTCCAGGTCTATCAATGCTCAGAGTTTATTGCTCGCTCTGCACTCAGGACTTACTCCTGGGCGCTCAGGGTACATATAGGGGTGCCAAGGATTGCACCTAGATTACCGTTGTACAAAGCAAGAGTCCTACCCTTTGTACTATCTCTAGCTCCATAAGTCAAACTTATTTTTAAATATTTTTATCTTTGTATAGATATATAGTAGGTATACGAACACTTGAATCATTAGGGATATGTTTTAATTTTATATTATTTGTGAGAGATTAGAATATATACTAACAAAAAAAGAAAAAAATTCTTTTAAGTCAAATCACTGGTAAATTTCCTAAACTTGATCCTTTATCTATCCAGAAAAACATAGTTTTAAAAATATTTTCAACTCCTGGGCCAACTTAATTAAGAAAACCTTTCTAAATATCAGTTTTACTTGAAAGCAATAAAAAAAAAGTTTGAAAAGCTCTATGTTTTCTTGATTTCCCAGTGAAAACCTTAGAAATATGCTCTTTCTAATTGCTTATATTCATGCTTTCCACCCAATTTGTTTGGTTCTGGGAATTACATATGGGAAAATGAAAGCTTAAATTTGGAAAAGATGGGCTGATTTTATCTGTAATATTTTTGCTCGATTCCCAAGTACTATGTGAACTCCTTTGGAAGAAATTCCATGGATAAATGGTTTTTATCCATGTCTAATTAGTAAAGGCAAAACCAAGATCGGGTTACTTTGTTGCTCGGGGTCATGATATATATTAGAGATAAACAAGATTTCCTTCCCAATTCCCAGTTACCACGTCCTTCCTGTGCTCTGTAGCACTTTTACCATTCCCTTCTTTCCTCTTCCATGCCTAATCACTCTAACCTCAACAAACTTCCTCGTTGGTTATTCTTATTCTAAACTTCCAACCCTTCCCACCTAACACACACACACACACACACACACACACACACACACACGCACACACACCCCTAATCATATTTAACACTATCACTTCTGCAAATGAAGACACAAGTTTTAATGAATACAAATATGAGATCATGTGAAAAATTATCCTAGAAATAGAACATAGAAAAATTTCTTTTATCCTCAAAAATCCAAGTCATAGGTTCACCATACAGACATTCCTGATAACATTGCTACCTAAATACTGTCAGCATTCCCCTCCCCAGCCACCACCACCACCTATACAACCTGGATTGGGACTATCAGTCATGAAGAACAGCTCATGACATTCATCTAATGGGTTTCCCTTCACTCTTTTGGCAACAGCACTAAGTTATCTGAAAAGCAAATGCCACTACGTTTACTCCCAGACACTGACTACAAGGCCTCCTGCTTTCTTGACAGTTTAAATTTCATGCCTAAAAAAATGAAAAAATAAATAAAAATAAAATTCATGCCTAATTCACTAAGATAATATCCCTCATGCAGAAGGCAGCTTCATGCACTCTATAGCCCCAAATAGAAAATCTTTTGCAATTGATGAAGTCTAGTTCTTCTCCCTAGAAACCAGAATCTTTCTGTTTCCTTGTCCCTGAGCTGTTACAGACTTTTAAAAGTGTCCCAATTTCTCTGGGCCAAATGTTTCCAGAAAAAAAGCGGACACAGGCTTCCTTGGCAGACTCCGTCCCCTAGGACTTAGTGAACTGGACAAGGGTTGCATTTCCGTTCTTATTTTCTTAGTTGAGTGCCTGAGGGCCTCTGTAGAATATGTAGAATACAAAACTTCACAGGTGAGCCTGCTGTATGTGTCTCACTTAACATAACCTGGTCTGAGTTTCAAAATCTAGCCAGAGTACCCAGGACATACTACAGCAGGCAAGCCACTTTCTTTGCATGCAGTTGACCTGGGTTTGATCCCTGACAACACATATGATCACATGAACCATGTCAGGAGTGATCCAAGAACACAAACCAGGAGTAAGCCCTTAGCATTGTGAGGTGTGGCCCCAAAACAAAAACCACTGTCACTGTCCTCCCGTTGTTCATCGATTTGCTTGAGTGGGTCCAGTAACATTGTGAGACTTGTTACTGTGTTTGGCCTATGGAATACGTCATGGGTAGCTTGCCAGGCTTTGCCGTGTGGGCGTGATACTCTCAGTAGCTTGCCTGGCTTCCTGAGAGGGGCGGAGGAATCAAACTCAGGTTGCCCTTGCAAGGCAAATGCCATACCCGCTGTGCTATTGTTCCAGCCCAACAAAAACCAAGAAAACAAAAATGTAACCAGAGTATGAATTTGGAAGCATTATCTGACATCAGCGCCTGAGCTGTGTAATGACATCTTTCTTGACTCTAGTATAACATTTGTCGTACATAATTATAATTGTTGTAGTCCTTATTGAAATACACATTCTTATGATGAAAATCGTGTCTGTTATCTTTATTCTGAATCACGATCCTCCCATTTGCTCAAGCGGGCCCAGTAACGTCTTCATTTTGAGACTTCTTGTTACTGTGTTTGGCATATTGAATAAGTCACAGGCAGCTTGTCCGGCTTTGTCATGTGGGCGAGATACTCTTGGTAGCTTGCCGGGCTCCCAAGAGGTGCGGAAGAATTAAATCCGGCTCGGCCGGGTGGGCTGTGTGCAAGGCAAATGGTATCTGGAATATATGTCAGTTTCTGCTCATAACATGAAAATTTTTATTATATTCTCTGAAAGTGTAATTTAACTATACTTCAACTACAGCTTGAAACAATTCTTAAATTAGAAATATATAACATTGTTTAGGACTGGCCCGCCCGCTCCTCTCTGGAAAGAAAGATGGCGGCCGCACGGGAGCCTTGTGGACAGCCGGTTTGAGCCGGGGTGGGCGGGAGCGGCGGGGACCTCATGGGAAGGGGGGCTTTGTGGGCCGTCCCCCACGCCCCACCGAGGTCGCCAGCTGCCCCCCACGAGCGGCTCTCTGGCACGGCCACGGCCCCGGAGGCACAAGGACTTAGCACAGAGAACCAGCCGCTTGGAGCAGAAAAGCAAATGGACTATGTGTTAAACCGCGCCACCAAGCCTGCCCGGAGGGGAAAGGGTGTTGACCGGCCCGCCCGCTCCTCTCTGGAAAGAAAGATGGCGGCCACACGGGAGCCTTGTGGACAGCAGGTCTGAGCCGGGGGCGGGGGGCAGCGGGGGCCTCATGGGAAGGGGGGCGTTCTGGGCCGTCCTTCACGCCCGACCGAGGTCACTGGCTGCCCCCCATGAGCGGCTCTCCGGCACGGCCACAACTCCAGGGCACAGAAACCAATCTCTTAACTAGCTAACTTTTAATAGAAATTCTTCCAGGGTCAATAAGTAAAATAGCAGAAATTCAAAACCGCGCGGCCAAGTTGTAGAAAGCAAATCATTTCACAACGCTGTTTTGGCATATCTGATTGTGGGGGGTGGGTCGTAAACTCTAAACAATAATTGTGCATCTTCTATCGAAACAATCTATCTAGTCAAAGTAGATAGAGTATTAACTAGAACTCATCTGCCTCACAAGAATTGGGAGGGGTGGGAGGTGGGGGTCTATTGGGGTTTGGGGTTAAAAATAAGTATTGGTAAAGGGAAATGTGTTTGATATTTACATGACTGAGACCTAAACCCGAAAGCTCTGTAACTTTTCCCACAGTGATTCAATAAATAAATAAATTATAAAAAAAAAGAAATATATAACATTGTTTATGGAAAAAAGGAAGAGTAAAAAGAAGGAGGGAGGAGGGGGAGGAAGAAAATTACATTAAAGAATGAAGTGTTGTATAGTTTTGGAAAGGGAATCTAATATAGATATTGATAGATATTAAATGCTATTACTAAAACAGCATTCTTGAACTAAGAAAATAAGTATCCTTAACTTGTGGGTTAAAAACTGGTGATGATAGAATGAATCCAGGATTTAATCAGATTAAAAGTTACTCTACTTAGGGCTATAGTCAACATTTCCTTTATTATAACTTAGATTGTTTTGTATATCAATTATAAGAGAAAAATAAAACCAGAGTAATCTTGTGTTACGAGATATTAAATCCAAAGATATTATTTTGTCCAGGTTCTTACAAGCTACGTGAAAGTCAAATCCTAACTCTTAGACTCTTACTAATTTACCTCAAACTAATTGCCAAATATACAAAACTCGTAGTTAGAGACAGGGTGTTAGTGTGATACCCAGGAGTATTCTGGGGAATGGAATCTCCTATAATCCCTTGTTGATATGGTCAGATAGGTGGGTACTTCCTCATTTTGTATTATCAATGACCAACTTCACTGATCTATTCATAAAATAAATATTTGTAGAACTCACCCACTTTTGTTAATGTAATTATTTGCATATCATACACATGCATTATTAATAATGTTGTACATATAATATTACCAAAATTTAATTTTGTTCATGTCATAGTACACATAACACCCTGAGCCTAACTAGTCTCAAGAAGATAGGCCAGTGCCATCTAGTGTTCATATGTGAAACTGTATACTTTGTCCTAGGAGAGTACAGTTAGGATTCCAGTAATTTTTTGTTTGCTTGCTTGGTTTTGGGGGGATTTCCAGTAATTTTTTTTTCTTGGTTAGTTTTGGGGCCACACCCGGAGGTTGTCAGAGGTTATTCCTGCTTCTGCTCTCAGGAATCACTACTGAAGGGCTCAGGGAACCTTATGGGACACTGATGATCGAATTCAGGTTAGCTGCGTAAATTTTTTTTTCTTTTAGAAAGTGAAAATTTTTTTATTATAGTTTAGGTAATATGGTCACCTAGAGTGAAAGTTTATAATATTAATGTGCAAATTTGCTGCATACCACCACCGACCACCAAAGTGCCCATGACCCTCCACTACTGTCCTTATGTCATCTTGAGTTTGAGAAAGTGTCTAAGCCACTTTAGTGATTTCTAAACCACTGCAGGAAACCCTTCATTGATGTTGACACTAAGAGCATTGTAAGGTAGAAACTGTGTTTGTCTTAACAGTGCAGAACCCTTTAGGTATTCTTAGAGTGATAGAAACGAGACAAACTATGAGCTGTAATCAGCCTTAAGCCAAGAACATTCGTACCAGCTGGAGGAATAGGGCACACATTGAAGCTGCAGAAATGACTACCTCTATCTTCATCCATATACATTAGTGAATATGAGGAGACCACGAAATGCTATGTGCTAGAAGCATTTTTTTTTTCAGTGCCTTGAACAAAAAAGTTATCTGTAAGACTGCCAAGAGCAGGATTAAGAGCCAGAACAGGTGGTCATGTGAGCCAAATTCCCAGGAAGAGTTGCCTACTGTTTGACTTGAACTTGCCAACCCCACTTCACTGAAACTATGGTAACAATTCCTCCATAGTTCCTAAACCCACTGAACTTGGTGTGATGGGGAATCCAATAATAAATTGAAGGGATCAGCTCCAAGGTGAATTGATAGCCTGACCAAAGAAAGGCACCTTTCTTGCTCCCTTACTTGGAAATACTGACATTATGGGACACTATGGGTGATTACATATTAATGGATGTTCACTGTCTCTCCGGGTGATTCTTTCTCACTGCCCGTGTTCAGTTTTGGAACCTCTTCCCCACCCAGGGAATGGGCAGATGAATGAGAAACGAGAGAAAAGCTGGTTGGTGATCAGTTGCCATTTATTCCATCTCTTGTCTCTCCCAAACTCTCTCCACAACTCCCTCCCCCTCTGGTCAAAACTTGGTCCACAACTATCTCCAACTCCGCCCAACTATTCTCTCTCTCTACCTTCCTCTGCAGTAATCTCCACCTTTCTCTCTGCCAACACCTCTCTCTCTCTCTCTCTCTCTCTCTCTCTCTCTCTCTCTCTCTCTCTGCCATCAACTCGCCACTCTCGCTGTAGCCAGCACCTCACAACTCTCTTACTCTCTCAGCTTTCTCCAACAGTCTCTAACTCAGCACTGTGGCTGCCACCACCACCTCAACCCCCTCTTCTCTCACCAACCCTCCCCAACCAGGCCTCCCGCCTCTCCCAGGCACAATCAACATCTTTATCGAGTCTTCCTGACCACTTGAAACCCACAAGGGCAAAACAGCACTTAAGGTGTTTTCTCCTCTCCTTAGACCAGTAACTTAATTAACCTCTTAATTCTACTTCCTAATATTTGCCATTCTGTAAAGACACATTTAGGCTTGTAGAGTGATTCTACTGGGGACATTTCGCCACAGACTCAGACTACAGTGCTAAGTCTGGATTAATTAATCATTCCTAACCCTAGCAGGGTCTGAAGCTGGTTATTACTTTTTGGATCATGACAGAATGTCCATCACCATGCTCTTAACTTATAGTTAAGTATTATGGCACTTTAGCCTGACCCATTTTGATGCCAGGGTAGCTCACAGCCTGCTCTGTCTGGGTCCATCCAGTCCCTCCTCGGGACCCTGCTTTTGGGGATCTAGGAAGTAAGGGCAACTGAGGCTTAAGTTGAGAGAGTAGATGTCCAGAAGGTAATACTATCTGGAGTTAATTAACTCCCAAGTTACAAAAGCATGTTTTTTTAACTGTCTTCCTGTGTCCATACAAAAAGTAACTGCTCTGAAGTAACCAACCATGCAAAGGACACTAAATAGAAATACTGACATTACAATATTTACAAGTAAACAGAGTCTGATCAGGAGGCAAAGGTAATTGACAGGTTGGGGAAACAATCAACAAACCCAAGCTCCCTGTGGCCAGGGAGGAAGGTGAAACCAATGTTATCCTACACCAGATGGTCTACAAGCCCTACCAGAAGTAATCCCTGAGCACAGAGGCAGAAGTAAGTTTAGAGTATCGGAGGCTGGGGTGATAGTACAGCAGGTAGGGCGTTCGCCTTGCACACCGCCGACCCTGGTTCGATTCCCAGCATCCCATATGGTCCCCCAATAACCACCAGGAGTAATTCCTGAGTTCAGAGCCAGGAGTAACCCCTGAACATCACTGGGTGTGACTCGAAAAGCAAAAAAAGAAAAAATAAAGTAAAAGAAGTTTCAAGTATATCCCAGTGTGGCCCAAAATACGAGAAAAGAAACAAGAACTACATGATAAGAGACACTTACCTCACAGCCAGCCACTGTCGTTCCACCAAAAGATGAGCTTTGTCAATTCTGACATGATTAGCAAAGTGTAGTCGTTTGGGCAAATTTGGAGTCAAATAAGGTTTGAAATGCTGGTCAGGTTTTCTGCACTGAAAAAAAAAATCCAGGTAAATTATTTCTGTCCAAAAGGCAGTAAGTATTCAAGTCATTCAATAATTTTATCTTCAAAGGGAATTGATTTAGCACAACCCCACCCCTTTTATTGGTGGTGGGGTCTCACAGAGGTGCTCTGAGAACTCCTGCCCATGCTTAGACAAGTGACTGGTAGTTTTGTGCTAGGTCTGTGGCTGTGGACAATAGGAGTCACCCTAGCAGTGCCTGGGACCATCAGGGTTAGCATCCCATGATGCTTGGAGCTTTGCTATGACAGCAATGCAACAAGGTCCCAGGCATTGTATGCACTTGGATCCCTGTACTATCTCCTGGCCCTATTAAACACTTTTATAAAAGAGAATTTAGCCTTGGCTAATACAATAAGAATATTAAATCCAGCATCATCATTGCCACTTTCTTAATTACATCATTTATATTGCTGCAATGATGTTTAGGCTGCAATTGACAATATGATTAAATTAAATTACATGCATTTAAAGTTTATGTAGCACTGTCATCCCATTGTTCATCAAGTTGCTCGAGAGGGCATTGGTAATGTCTCCATTATGAGACTTGTTGTTACTGTTTTGGCATATTGAGTACGCCACAGATAACTTGCCAGGCTCTGCCATGCGGACGAGATACTCTTGGTAGCTTGCCAGGTTCTCCAAGAGGGATGGAGGAATCGAACCGGGGTTGACTGCTTGCAAGACAAACACCTTACCTGCTGTGCTATCGTATAAATATAAGCATCTTTTTGAAATGAAATAGATGTATCTAGACTAAGAATGACAAATTACAATTTTTGTTTGAAATACACATGAAAAGTTAGCAGAGGGATGGATGCTGGAACACTGATTGAAACCTAATCATAAACAGCTTTGTAAGGGTCTATCTTACAGTGACTCAATAAAAAAAATTTTTTTTAATTATTTAGCAGATATAAGTTTAAAACATGGGGGTATGGTGCCAACAGCAGATCAATCTGTGCCTGCAAGGCGAGTGCATCACAGATGATGCAGATACCCCAAAATTGCTGCTTGCCCTTTCCTCCCCACCCCAATGAGACCCCGAGTTGCCTCCCATGAACGGCCTCTCTGGCTCCTGATCAAGCTGCTTAAGAGCCATGATCCAAGAGACTCAGAGACAACTCTCGGAACCCAGTGGCTTTTGGCAGAAATGCGTCCTGACCCTCGGTAAGTTACGGTTGCCGGGCCGCTCCGGGGGGGGGGGGGGGGGGGGGGCGGGGGGGGGAAGGGTGTTGTCTCTCCGCCTGCTACCCCTAGGCAGCTCTGTGGCCACCATCCTCCAGAGGCCTTTGGGCAGTCTGGTTTGGGCCCTCAGTGACAAGACATGCGGGGCATCACGGGATGGGGGTGGAGCCGACCTTTTCCTCCCCATCCCAAGGAGACCCCGCCATGAATGGCCTTTCTGCCTCCTGATCAAGCTGCTTAACGGCCATGATCCCAGAGACTCAGGAACAAATCTTGGAACCCAGCAGGTTTTGGCAGAAATTCCTCCAGATTTAATTGTTAAAACTTCGGAATTCCAAAATATCGCGGCCATTACTGCAGCCACTTGACACCATATGTTATTCATAACCCGCAATAGAAAACAGATTGTCTAGTGTTGCCTGCTAGTGTTGCCTTTTCAGCAGATCTGAGTGTTGGGGTATAGGCCCAAATAATAATGGTGGGTCTGTCAAAATATTGAATGTAATCAAAGTAGAGAGAGAGAGAGTAATGTGGAGATCATCTGCCCCACAGGTAGGGGAAGGATGTGGGATGGGGGGTATACTGGGGTTTGGGGTGGTAGAAAATGGGCACTGATGAAGGTATGAGTGTTTCATTGTATGACTGAGACTTAAACCTGAAAGCATTGTAACTACTCTCACGGTGATTCAATAAATAAAATTATAAAAAATTTTTTTTAAAAAGTAAGGTGGAGTTCATGCCCAATTCAATCAGTTAAGCTAGTGGCTGAATAAATATCAGTACTCCTACAATAAAAAAAAAAAAACTAAAACAGCCTGGGGGCTAGAAGTCCTCCTGGAAACCTCCGCTGAGTATCTGCAGGCAGGACTCAGTAAGCAGTCTATTGGAATTCCTGGAACTTGTAGAGAAGCTCCTATCTAGGAAAAACTTGCTAAGAAGCTCCAGTTCCTACTTCCTCATTCCATTCCACCCCTTTCCCCACCGAAAACTGCCCAATAAGATGCCCAAGCAGCCTCACGGGCCTCTTTAGAGACCCCTGAAGTTACTCCAGGAGTGCCCCTAATAAGGCTACTTTGGCTTTCTTTTCCTCTCAGCTTTAGTCTCTTTACTTCTCGTGAAGAAAAGTAAATAGAAAATTTTGGAAATGGAAATGAAAAAATAGCAAATGGAAAAATTTCAATTTATATTTGAAATAAACTATATTTACTTACTCTTCAAATCAGCAGTTTTGAAAACTGGTGTTGTCTTCACATTTGTGAGCAACACATAGATTTCCACTAAATTGAAGCAATATTTTTGTTTCTTTGACACTACTGGTAAATGGCAGGTTTAAAATACAGTGAAAATGCAAACTGCATTGAAATCTATTCCCATAAAGAAAAAAGGTAATAGAATTGCAAGAGAAATGAGAATTAAAACTGATGAGGGAACTTCTTTTCTTTCAAAAGGAATTTTTTTAAGGACAAAAGATTAAAACACTAAACAGGTAAGACAATAGAGAAAGATATACTTTTGACTTCTTCATTTTCTTGTTTAATACCTTTCTAAATATTTTAAGTGTGGGTTACTTTTGCCTCATGCTCAGGCTAAATGAGGGAAATAAAAAGTTTACGTGTAAAACAAGAACCATTATGAAAGTGAACAAAAACAATTGGAGTAGGGGCGTCAGTCACATCTGGTGGTGCTCAACAGCTACTCCCTGTGATGGGACAGTGCTCCCATAGGCAAAACATGTGTTCCAGCCCTTTGACCCATCCCTGGTATCACAAAACCAAATTTTAAGTGCAAAGAAAATAGGAGAGTAGATAGAGTTAAAAAAAATGAAGGGTTGGGATGGGGGAGAAAATTATTTATTGTACATCAATTGTATCAGGTTTTTTTCCTTTCCTGGTCTCATATGCAAGTTAATTTTTCTTCTCTTTTTTTTTTTAACCTTACTTTTTTTCATTCAGTAAGCCCCAGGCAAGAACATGATAGCATCTGATAAGCTTAGAGCTTCCACAGATGCAGGGACTAGAGTATACCCTCAGGAACACAGATCATTAGGCAAATGGTCATATTTTTCTAGGCTGGCAGATTTCCAGAGCAAGTCCAAAGAAAATTAGGGGTACACTGTTAACCTGTAAAGAAGGAGGTTTTTTTTTACATTTTATAATTTGAGGTGAAGACACTAGAGTTGAAATATTGGGTCCTTTTATGTAAGAACAAAGTTGCTGCTGCTGTATGCCACACAACCAGAATACTGTGGAGGTACAGAATTTGTGCTAGTTCTGCTTATCCAATATAAACTCTATGTAGGACACAGAACATCATTACCTGCATTGTTGTTCTACTACATGAGTCAAGTAAATATTTTGGAGTTCATTCCCATGTTACATAGCATAGCATTAATTGTCTTCCTGTGTCTACACAAAATGGACATTGCCAAATAAACCAATCAAATGGTATAAAGGAAAGAGAAAAGCAACATAGGATTATTAGTTGGGCCTCAGTTGCACTGTTATAGGAGTGCTCAATAATCCCTAGCTCCCTTCAGGAGCAGCAAAAACAATCCAGTGTTATCCAACATACATGGAATATTTTCCTGCAAATTCTGAACTAGTCTGTGAAAGGGCACTGCATTTCTTGGGGACTCTAGCTCCAAGGCAGTCTGCACCTGTGATGTGGTGAAATGGATTCCCCGACCCCTTTTTCTCCTTTTCCTCTGTTGCTACTGTTGTTGTGAGGCTGGGTCACACACACTTGTGATGCTCCAAGGCAGGTCACACTCCTGACTGTAGTGCAGGAATCATCAGTCTCAGCTTGCCAGGGCTTATGCCCTTTTAGCTGTCAGTGTTTGCCTACGTGCTTACCTGTAGGCATGTTCAGCTTTGCTGCTCATGCCCACCATTATAGTGCTCACCAGGGAACCTGTGGTGCTCATGTAGACCACCCTGTGCCGCTCCTGGGAGGCTGCATGTCCTGTTATCTGTCCTCTCTCAAGCATACCTGGCTATGGCCAAAGGTCACAGATGCTTTTACAGCACTGAGGCCTCAGGCAGCATATCTGTAGGGCCTTAGTTTGATACACGTGGGTGCCACTGGGCATGGAATTCTTGGCCTCCGCTTGCTCATGTAGGTACCTTGGGTCACTGAACATCCTACGGGCTCCTGGGAGTAATGGATTTCTGAAGTCCTGTGATTTCCAGTCTTCTTGCACCACCACTGTGAGAGATTTACCGTCATAATCCCAGTGGTGATAATGATAATTACCCTTCTGACCTCACTAACAGGACTTCAGTGATATGATTCACGAAATAATGGGGGAAAGAAAGGGGGAATGAGAGGATTTAGAGATATAACCAATCAGCAGACCATGCTGCATATATACTCTTGACCAGTAGGGGGCCAGATTGTCATTACCAGGAAGGGTAACCGAAAAGGGAGCAATTGAACCTCCAAAGGATTTCTGTTCTAGGGGTCATTCTTACTTCAAAATTTATTTTTTTAATTTTAATTAAAAATTATTTTAATTTAATAAAATAATTAAAATAAATGTTAATTCAAAAAAACTTTAAAAATTATTGTAGCACTGCACTGTAGCACTGTCCTCCCATTGTTCGCCAATTTATTTGCTCGAGTAGGCACCAGTAACGTCTCCATTGTGAGACTTCTTACTGTTTTTGGCATATGGTATATATGTTTCGGGTAGTTTGCCAGGCTTTGCCGTGCAGGTGAGATACTCTCGTTAGCTTGCGGGTCTCTCCGAGAGGGGCGGAGGCATTGAACCCAGGTTAACCACGTGCAAGGCAAAAAACTATTATCTTACAAATAATAAATAATTTATTTATTATTATTTTCAGTGTGTCTCTGGTTACAGTAATCATATTTCTTCTTGCAATCATTTATATTTCATCTTAACAATTCTTAGCTTAATAGCCTCTGCTATACCTAAATTCAGCATCATTCCAAGCAATGATAAAGTCAGGTATTTGCTATCATAGATGTACATCTATATGAATATACTTTGAATATAAAACTATGAAAATTAGCACAGAATCACGTTAAAGTGTCTCCATAGCAGTGAACTCCATCATGGAAAAACAGATTGTTTTCAACTCCCTGGAGTTTGATCTGCGCTCTTTATTTATTTATTTAATTAATTAATTATTTATCTCTATTTGATTTATTTACAGCCTGGGACATGGAGGGGACCAATCAAAAGCAGTTTTAATTACACCGAGGGTAAAGAGATTAAGTCTTTTATTGTATTTCGCATTTTCTGATTCTGGCACATAAAAACTGTGAAAATGAGTATTCACAGAAGTTTACTAGCAAGTGCTCTTTGGATTTGAGTGGGTTTTTTTGTTTTTCGTTTTCAGATTTTGGCCATACCTGGTTATTTTCAGGGCTTATTCCTAGATTTCTGCTGAGGACTCACCCGATGGTGCGCAAAGGACCATGCATGGTGCTATAAATGAAACTAGGGTTGATGGTGTGAAAGAGAAGAACCTTCACCCCTGCACTATCTATCTGTGCAAGGATCCTTTGAATGTTGTATGAAAACTAGGAATCTATGCCACAATTATTCCAAACTTATTCCCTGGGCTACAGAGCTAAAAACTGAACACAAAATGAACAAAACTAAATATTCTACTAGAAATTTTCAACTAAAAATTAAAACAGCTAACAGCTAATATTCATGTAAAATGATGTTGGTAGAGGGTTAAAAAAAAGTAAATGATAAGAGAATCAAACTCCAAAATATAGAATATAAATTTCTTGAAATACAGAGTAAGGGCATTGCATTAATTCATATATATGTTTTTGGAGAGCATATACTTACACTGAGATTTTTAACAATTTCTGCAGAATTAACTGTTTGAAAAGAAAAAAATAACATTACAATTGTTACTTGACAACTGCAAAAACTTGTGAACAACTCAAACACATTTATTTATTAATGTCTATAATCTGATAAAATGAAATAAAACATTTTTAAGATATAATTATTTTATCATACTAGAATAGAATGGTATATATTTTAACAAAAAATAATATTAGATTTATCATAGACTTTACAGGTTGCTGTTTTCAAACATAGAAATTTCTCATTTGTTTCTGTGCAATCTTCACAAGAAGTCAGAAAAGGGGCCTGACAAACTTTACAAAATCAGAATCAAGAGACTTTCGTTGTTTACTTTCAGTTTTACCTTTTCCTTCCTATGGGTTTCTTCATACTTACAGGTATAAAAGTCATCAGGTACATTTCTCGACCTGATGCGAGGGGCAGGTCCTTCGTACATGTAGAAGTTTATTTGAGAAAAATAATCAGTCATGAATTCGAGTTTGTCACAATAAGTCTGCTCCATTCCTGAATTAAGAAGAAACTTACTAAATATATAGAGATTATAACATTGGTTGTCTTTTATTATATCATATGGGAGATATTCCATGTTATAGAGTTCAAATTAAGTTTTACTAAGAGCCTATACAATTTACCCTATTAATATATTCTCAAAGACAAGTTTGAAAATCCTGACAGTGAAAAATAAAGTCAAATGACCTCTCATGTTTAAAAGAAAGGTCATTTTAATAAAATTTATGGACTAGAATTATAAACAGTTCACTTGCTTAGAGAAAATGGAGTTATTTTGATAAAATGAAAATTCTCTATAAGATGGCAATTAGTCTTTTACAATAATTATTAGTGTGCTAAGCAAGATACATTTTTAAATACACAGATATATAGTTTCAAATTTTAAAAAGAAATTTTAAAAATCAAATATATTATTTAAATAAAAAATAAAGAAACTAGGAAAAATTAAGAGACTACGGGTGTCTCATAAGTATATTATTTCAATGTGTATAAGTAGGATGTGCTCAAAAAGGGGGGCTATTAAAAAAGCTAATAAATAAATCACTATGTTTATCATTGTCTTGATATTCAAAAATATAAAGAAGAGTTCTGAAGACATGGCCTTTCCTCTTCCCACCCCATACATAGTTCTTTCACAGCTACTGAAGTTTAGTTTGAGTGTTTTCTTAATTATAAAACAGTTCTAACTACCCTATTGAAAAAGAAATCATTTCTGCTTTATATACTTCTGAAAATGCAAGATCTAATAAAGTGATTGGCATTGAGTCAGCATCTAAAAGTATTTACTGGACAAAAGATTATAGCAGGGCCTCAAATAACATTGTTTTGTTCAACATTATTTCCTTGTAATGTTAATTGGAAAACAAATCCTATTATTACATTGGTAAAGGTAAAGGTAAGGGCCCTCCCGTTGTTCATCGATTTGCTCGAGCAGGCCCAGTAACGTCTCCATTGGAGACTTTGTTGTTACTGTGTCTGGAATATTGAATACATCACTGGTTGCTTGCCGGGCTCTGCCATGAGGGCGAGATACTCTCGGTAGCTTGCCGGGCTCTCTGAGAGGGGCAGAGGAATCGAACTCGGGTCGGCCATGTTGGCTGCGTGCAAGGCAAACGCCATACCGCTGTGCTGAATGAAAAGTTATACAAGGACCTGCCTTTGGACATTGGACATTGGACAGTTATACAAGGACCTGCCTTTGGAATCTTCAGAATAAGTTTGATGACATTAATCTAGAAAATATAGTTTTAGGGGTGGAGTGATAGCACAGCGGGTAGGGCATTTGCCTTGCACGCGGCTGACCTGAGTTTGATTCCCAGCATCCCATATGGTCCCCTGAGCACCGCCAGGGGTAATTCCTGAGTGCAGAGCCAGGAGTAACCCCTGTGCATTGCCGGATGTGACCCAAAAAGACAAAAAATAAAAAATATAGTTTTAGTTCTCTATTCATTACAGTCTACCACACTCTTGACTCATTTTAGCAATTTTTGGTCTAGAAAACAGATTTAAAACAAAAGGTCATTTCTGATCAGTGCTAAGGGGACTGTGTGATTCTGGGAATCAAAACCATGCCTCTTACTTATAAAGCATATGCTCCAGGCCTCTGAGCTCTCTCCCTGAATACCCAGAATAGCATCAGGTAAGTCCACCACGCAAGTTTTTCTTTACAAAGCATGCTCAAAAACTGTCAAAATTTCTTAGCAAATACTTATGCTCGGTAAACAAATTATGTACCATGATCATTCTCTACTTGAGAACCTTAGTATTTTAGTATGGTCTTTGGACTATCAAAGTATAATCAATGACAGAATGACAGGATGATTTTAAAAACATACATACCGTGGTCAGCCAAGAGAATTATATTAACACAATTGTGCAAGTTCCGCAGTTTGAGACCTTCCATCAACATTCCAAAGATCTTATCTACTGACTGTAAGGCTTGAATTACCTAAGAAGAAAAATTGAAATTGTTTGTCTTCATAAATTAAGTCTTGCTTCACCATTATTTACACTGATATTGCTGGGTTTTGAAATAGACGTGAGAGGACATCAATGCCCTTTCTATTACATTTACCAAACACTAAATATCTCAATTTTCATAAACAAAGCAGTAAATCATGTTAAAGCAAGACACGCTACCATCCAACCAAAAATCTGGGGCATATGTAGTCACAACACCTGAAACTTTTTCAGATTTTCATGTTAAAGATTACATGAAAATGTTCAACACTGGAGATCCATGGAACGGATGGATTCAGGGAGTTTGCAAGAAATACCCTGTAACATAATAATTATACCTCTGGTCATTTGTTCTGACTAAACACTTAGAGTACAAATGAAAATTTACATGCAAGGATATTCAGCCCAGTATTTATTTACAATTCAAATATATAAAAAAAATAAATCACGCCACATCCTTTAGAAAACATATTTAGTGCCAGAGTGATAGTACTCTGGGTAGGGTACTTGCCTTGCATGCAGCCAAACTGGGTTGGCACCCTGACATTCTATATAGTCTTTTGAGCACTGGCAGAAATGATCCTTGAGCACATAATCAGGAGTAAGGAGTAAGCCATGAGCACCACCAAGTGTGTCCACCTCCCAAGTTTTTCTTTAGAAAACATGCTCAATAAGTATTAAGATTTCTTAGCAAACACTTTTGCTCAGTAAACAAATTATGTACCATGAACATTCTTCTCCATTTGAGAACCTGGTGGAGGCATATTGGGGTTCATGTTTTCAAATATCTTAAGGATTTTATTGAGATCTATAAGTAGAAATTTAACTGTGACTTTTCTTTAGTTTTTTTTTTTCTCCACCTTTAGCTCTTTTCTTCCTGTCACTTCTTTGCTGGTATTCCTATTCTGGTTCCGATAATCCATCGTCGGTCTATTCATTAGAATCACCTCTAAGAGTCTCTCCACATCACCTTCAACCATACCCATACAGAAGTTGTTTGTCATTTCAACCATAATCTTAACTATTTATGAAAACTTTTTCCATGCTTGAAAACTTTCACTATCATGGATGAAATTTTTGAATGTCTTCTTCCATATTCCCTCATATAGTCCTTTGTGATATCACTCCAGACCAAACAAGATTCTTGATACCATCATCAATGTAATACTTTGAGAAATATATCATTTGCAGCAATAGTCTGTACAAAGGCCCAGGCCTTAAAATATAATGTTACCCTTGGATTCATTGATTGTATTAGATAGATGATGCATAGAGGGAGAAAAACCAGGTTGATATTTAGATAAGAATGTGATAAAAGGATGATATCCATTAGCATGATGAACAATGGAAAAATCTTGGACTGTAGGGATAATTCAGCTTGTAGCGCACTTGCCCTAAACTTGGCCAACCTGGGTTCAATCCCTGGTCCCTGAGTCCCTCCAGGAGTCTCTCCAAGCTCAAAGTCACAATATTACTGGGTGGGCCCCCAAAACAACAACAGAAGTCTTGAGAGAGGCACGCTATTATTCAAATATTTCCTCTTTTTTCATTTTTCTGACATAACATTTCAAGAGTAAGGGGAGCTGAGTCACCCAGGACTCCTTATTACACTCATAACACACACCACAGGCATTGTGTGCTTATTGATATGCTTGAAGGTCTTGAGGTTCCACTATACCAACTGACAAAAGATTTTAAATTTCAGCCTGTTCCCCCAAGCAAGATTGTTAGATTATCCTTGAAGACTTGAAATCGAGCAATGACTTGATCTTCTTATGAATGAAAGCCAGGCATCTGTTTCAAAATTATTGGGGCTTAATCCATAGTGAAGAATTGCTCTGGCAAGGAATTTTTATCCACAGTCAACCTATCTAATTTTTCCAAATCTGGGAAGGGGGCTCCTTTATACCAGCATGAGCACACTTACCACTTACTTGCATATTATGTAATGAATAATAGTTCTTGAGACATTTAAACCACCCAGAGCTAGAAGTCAATTCAATATTGTAGTCAGATCCAATCTTTTCTTTCAACATCACAAACATACATTTCATTCTGGTCTTGACTGCAATAGGTCAGAGACAGATGTCTATGTCTGATCTTCAATCGAGATCATTAAAACTTTCTTTATTTTTGATATATGACCCTTTAAAACTTTTTAAGAGGTCTAAAAGCTCTGTATTATTTATTAGTAATCAGAACATTTAATAGCTTTTATTACTTAATTCTTGTTCTTTAAGTGTCTAAGTATGGTGAAGTGGCCATATCTGACTACTGAACACATACTATCACTGATTTTCCACTCTCGTTTCCCAGTTTTCAATTTGTTTCCAATTGTTCCCTCACAGGATGTGTTATCTTAATGTTAGCAGTACCAGTGGATTTGTATGTTTAGCTACCATGATAAATAAACACCATATATTAAATCAAGCACAATGAAAAGTAACATCATCAAGAACCATCGAACAAGATGTATACGGCTGTTGGTTGCATAAAATGCAATGATATTATTGTCAACAACTCTGATTGGGTTGGTTAGGTATGGGTGATAATGGAAATTTGTCTATGGATCAGGCAGCCTGTTTCTTGATTTTTCTATATCTGAGCAACATGATGCATTGAGCTTTTCATAATACTTCAGTGAATTATTTTTAAATTATATAACTTCTTATAATTTTTAGTAAAAATGGATTGGGATAAATATTTAATCTGCTTAGTACCAATAGAACAATGATTGACTTTCTCCTTTCTTTTAAAATTACTAATTAAGTTTTACTGCATTATTTTATAAAATACTCAAAGTAGATATTTATATGTTCCAACATTTATGGAACTTCCAGTTGTAGAAACCAGAAAATTTATGGTTTAAAGAAGTTTAATAATAACAAGCTTTTTGACTCATAAAGTGAAGAAAGGCAGGCCTTGAACTCAAACTATCTCTATCTTCTTTTAGAAGTAGTAGATGGATTTATTTAGCAACTCTAAGGGATATTTATAACCTCTTTGTGTTTTGTGCTGCACCCAGTGAAGCTCAGGGGAAACTCCTGGATCTGTGCTCAGGGATAATTCCTGGCGGTGCTCGACCAACCATATGGAATGCCAGGGATTGAACCCAGATTGGCCACATGCAAGACTAGTGCCCTACCCACTGTACTATCAGTGCCCTCTGACCTTTTTTTTGCTGACCGTGCACTCTGGTTTGTCATTGAGAGTCATGCTATTGACCTATTGTCATAATTCTGTCTCCTTGCATATCCTTAACCCTCCCCTTTTGTCCTCTTAGAGAACACAGCATTCTACTACCACTGGATTGTTCACAGTTTTGTGATCATCTGTATACATGCCTACTTCCTTGGGAGAGTATGAGCTCCTGCAGAAAAGAGAACATGCAACCTAACTCATCACACACACCTTTTCACTTTCAAAAGTCATATGAACTCTGAATTAAAGTGTTTTAATCAACTGTATAAAAGGCATTAGCTATAATGAAGATATGAAGCCTTCCAGCTTCTCCATGTTTTTGCACTTTCTTAAATTGTTTGCTTGTTTATTTGGGCTGGAGCGATAGCACAGCGGTAGGGCGTTTGCCTTGCGCGCAGCTGGCCTGCCGAGCGGGGTTTGATTCCTCTGCCCCTCTTGGAAAGCCCAGCAAGCTACTGAGAGTATCTCACCCGCACGGCAAAGACTGGCAAGCTACCTGTGACACATTCAATATGCCAAACACTGTAACAAGTCTCACAATGGAGGCAATACTGGGCCTGCTCGAGCAAATTGATGAACAACGGGAAGACAATGACAGTGACAGTTTATTTGGTGGGGGTGGGGGGCGGGGCACACCTGAGATGCTCAGGGATTACACTTGGATCTTCACTCCAGAATTACTCCTGGTGAATTCAGGAGAACATCTGGGATGCTGAAGATTAAACCAGGTTTGACCTCATGCAAGGCAAATGCCCTACCTGCCATACTATTGCTCCGACCCCTGCATCCTCTTAAATGAAGTTTGATCTTATTTCTGCTTATCTTTTTCACTGTTTAGTATCTCCTTAGACATTTTCACTTCCATATACCATTTATGTGATATCTAGATGCCTAATCTTTATGCCCTTTGAGTTTTAAATCCACACAATTGTCCTCTAGACATCTTCATTTGGTTAGTATTGCTAAAAATTTCAGTCTTTCTCACTTCATTTATTTTTTTGCTTTTTGGGGGTGAGGGGGTCACACCTGGCAATGCTCAGGGCTGACTCCTGGCTCTGCAATCACGGATCACTCCTGTAGATGCTCAGAGAACCATATGGGATGCTGGGGCTCAAACTTGGGGTGGCAAACACCCTACCTGCTGTACTATCAGTCTGATCCCTCTCTCACTCTTTAATAGTTTAAATCTACCAAAAGGTGGAATTTTTTTGTGAAAATAATTTCTTCAAAAGAGGAGAACCATTTTCTTTTGATTCATTTCATTCATTCAAAATAAAAATACTACAGCAAGATGATCTCACTTAAATATTGCATACAGAACAACGGGGTGAAGGAATGCAATGTTTGTTTGTGAAACATGAAGATCACCCTTGGCTCCATAAGAAAAGATATTGAGGAGAGAAGAAGAGATAGATGGGAAGCAACAGTGAGCAGGGGTCAAGGGGATTCGGGTACACCAAAGGTTTAAAGAAGTAGTATAGGTAAATATTCAGACCACAGAGTCAACAACACTAAAAATAAGAGATTCAAACTTCAATTACAAAAAGTTAAAATGTGACAGACTCGGGATGGGAGTGGGTATGAGGAACCTGGGAACCCTGGTGGAAGGAAGAAGACACTGGTGGCATTGGAACATATATGAATAACTTTGTAAATCATGGTGCTTTAATAAAAAAAAATACTTCATATTAAAGTAGAGAAAAATTGAATTTACTTCCGAACCGCCTTGCATAAAATAATTTGCTAAAACACTAAAAGCAGCTCCATATGCAAAAATAAATACATATACAAGTGGCATATAGCCATGTGTAATCTTATTTTACTCATTTTATAGTGTTTGACTCTTCAAAACTCACTTCTCATAACATGAATCCAATCAAGGAAGTTAAAAAAATGGACTCTAGGGGGGTATGATGCCGCCAGCAGGTCAATTTGTACCTGTGAGGCAAGTGCATCAGCAGCCTGATGGCACCGTCAGGCTTTCAGATACCCCAAAAATGCTGCTGTGCCTTTGGTCAGACCCCAAAAACTTGGGGCAAAGTTTACCAAGAAAGTAAACAGCCAAAAGTTAGGTATGTGGGAGACACACACACAAACCATCTCTGGCTCAGCTATATAATTGGAGGCATGGCGTCTCTGGTTCCTGATCGCACTGCTTAATGGCAATGATCCCAGAGACTCAGAAACAAATCTTGGAACCCAAAGGCTTTTGGCAGAAATGTGTCCTGTTCCTGCATTAGGTTACTGGCTCTGGGCCAATCCAGGTGGGAATAGGTTTCATGTCTTGGCCTGTTCCCCTTGGTGGCCCGGTGACCACCATCCTCCAGAGGCTACTCTACAGTTAGGTTTGGGTCTGCAGGGACGAGACACACGGAGCCTCACCAGATGAGGGTGGAACGAGCCCTTTCCTCCCCATCCCAGCAAGACCCCAAGTCACCGCCTACAAATGGCCTCTCTGGCTCCTGATCAAGCTAATTAAAGGCCATGATCCCAGAGACTCAGAAACAAACCTCAAAACCCAGCGACTTTTGGCAGAAATGCATCTGGACCACATACAAGGTGGCCACTGCCTCATAGCTTCTTGGAAAGCCAGGTATGAGCCAGCGTTGACCGGGTAACTGCAGTCTCATGGGAAGGGGGGGCGGTACCAGCTCGTCCTTCAAGCCCTACCGAGGTCATGAGTTGCCCCCCACGAGCGGCTCTTTGGCACAGCCATAACACCAGACGCACAGAAACCAATCTCGTAATTATCTGGCTCTTCGCAGAAATCCAAAATCGAAAGGCTGCTATTGCGGCCATGCAAGATTATATGATTCTCATAACCAGCAATAAAAAACAAAGTATTTCACAATGCCTTTTCAGCAATTCTGATTATTGGGGGGGGGAATTCTAAACAATAATGGTGCATCTTTTGTCGAAATAATGAATGTAATCAATATAGAGAAGAGTTAAGTGGAAATCATCTGCCTTACAGGCACTGGGAGGGGTGGGAGGAGGGTATATTGGGGTTCTTGGTGGTGAAAAATGAATACTGGTGAAGGGAAAGGTGTTTAATCATTGTATGATCGAGACTTAAACCTGAAAGCTTAGTAACTTTTCCCACAGTGATTCAATAAATAAATATAAGAAGAAAAATAAATAAATAAATAAAATTATGAAAAAAAAGTAAGGTGGAGTTCATGCCCAATTCAATCAGCTAATCAGTGGCTGAATAAATAGCAGTACTCCTACATAAAAATAAATAGACTCTAGTAAAAGTACAGAATATTTTGCTAACAATGTACTACTGAGTTTATAATTTAAATTTTTATGATAGCTAGATGGTCACAGTAATTTCTGAAGCATTCATACAATACTTCAATCTACTGCATTTCAGCTATTTTTTTCCTGCACAATTACAAAATTTCATGTCAATAGTTTTCTGTTGAATTCTTTATTGTTGTCTTCATCTTTAGGTCCATTGATAGCATCAGGGTAGACTTCAAAATAACCTCCTCAAGACATAAATCTTTCGAGTCATCTCTATCTATCTTCTATTCTGATTGGAGATCAACAGCTGCTATTACAATAGCAGCTTTGTTACAATTTGGATCTCTTATTATAAAACTTGTGATGTCGACATAAATTACTATCATATCTGCCCTTTGTATTGAATAGTGTTTGCAAAATTCTTAATGTCAAAAATTCTTTTAAACCCAGGCTGAAGGCAGTGACAGGGCAACTGCAATCTCATGGGAAGGGGGGCATTCCCAGCTCATCCTCCACACACTACCGAGGTCACAAGTTGCCCCCGACGAGCGGCTCTCTGGCACGGCCATGGCTCCAGAGCCACAGAAACCAATCTCGTAATTATCTGGATCTTGGCAGAAATCCCTCCAGACTTAATAAGTAAAATATCACTGTCACTGTCACTGTCCTCCCGTTGTTCATTGATTTGCTCGAGCGAGCCCAGTAACGTCTTCATTGTGAGACTTTGTGTTACTGTGTTTGGCATATCAGAAATCCAAAATCATGCGGCCGTGGTAGCAGCCATGCGACATCACATGGTCCTCATAACCAGCTATAGAAAACAAATTATTTCACTATGCCTTTTCAGCAGTACTGACTGTTGGGTGGAAACTCTAAACAATAATGGTACATCTTTTGTTGAAGTGATAAATGTAATCAAAGTATATAAAGAGTCAAGTAGAAATCATCTGCCTCACAGGCATTGGGAGGGGTGTGAGGGGGGTGTATTGGGGTTCTTGGTGGTTAAAAAAATTACTGGTGTAGGGAAAGGTGATTGATCATTGTATGACTGAGACTTAAGCCTGAAAGCTTTGTAACTCTTCCCACAGTGATTCAATAAATAAATATAAAAAAATTAAAAAAAATAAACCCAGGCTGAGAAGCGACCAACTTTCATAAACATTCAAGAATCAATGTATGCATGGCATGATACAAGCACACTAGTAGGAGCATGTATTGGCACTGCCTTTACAAAGAAGGTGACTAGCTCTGAAGGGGATAAAGTTGGAATGGATTGGCAGACAAAGTACAGATATTTGGTTTAAAAAAAAGACAACAATGAATTAAATATCACTGTACAAGGCAGATTTCCTAAGTCATTCTAGACTAATTAATGGAGTCCCTCCTTCACTCCCCATTCCCCAAGCCCTGTCTAATAAACCACCAAAAACAAGCAGTCAGTGCAGATAATACTTGATATTGGGATAAAGAATTGTATTACGCCTCCAACAGATTACAAGTGACAAGAATGACTCCAGTTATTATCAGGAAAGGTGTCATTTGTCCAGAAACATATAAAATTTTGTAGCTGCTATTTCTTCTCCAAACTCAGCACAAACTTGCCACTTAACAGAGAAAATGGTATAAACCTAAGGCAGGGAATGAAGAACTAAAGTTTCCTTTCTCCAGGGGGTAGGGGGGAATGTAGTGAAATAAGAGACGTTACTGGGCCCGCTTGAGCAAATCGACGATCAACGGGAGGGCCTTTACCTTTACCTTTTACTGTCCCTATAGAAAAAAATAATTTAAATATGGAGTAAAAAGTACCAGTTTCATGTTAACCACAGTAAGTCATGAGAACATCGATTCCTAGAACCTATGGTGATAATCTCTTGAAATCTTATCATTTGCATTGATACCCAGGACCAGAAGCATTAGTTTAAATATGCTGTGTTGGGGCTGGAGCAATAGCACAGCAGGTAGGGCGTTTGCCTTGTACGCGGCCAACCTGGGTTCGAATCCCGGCATCCCATATGGTCCCCTGAGCACCGCCACAAGTGATTCCTGAGTGCAGAGCCAGGAGTAACCCCTGATTATTGCCGGGTGTGACCCAAAAAGCAAATAAATAAATAAATAAATAAATAAATAAATAAAAGATGCTGTGTTGGGGCCAGAGAGACAGTACAGTTGGTAGAGCATTTGTCTTGCATGTGGCCGACCGGGGATTGATTCCCAGCATTCCATATGGTCCTCCAAGCATCACCAGGAGGAATTCCTGAGTTTAGAGCTAGGGGTAACCCCTAAGCATAGTCAGGTGTGACCAAAAACAATAATAATAAAAATAGTTCCTGTGTAGATGATCAGGAACTATAATCAAAAAATTTCATGAGCCCATCTTAAAGTTTAATCATATAGAGAAAAAATTGTTTTGTTGTTATTGCTATTTGTTTGCTTTCTTTTGTGGTGGGGAGTGGGGGTGGGTGGGTTGCAGCATCCAACTGCTGTGGATTTGGAGGTACTCTACCTCAATGCTCAGTAGCTGTTCCCAGAAATGCTCCAGCACATTCTGTTATGTCCCTCTCAAACAGTTCCAGTTTATTTTTTTTTTTTTTTGGTTTTTGCGTCACACCCAGAAATGCACAGGGGTTACTCCTGGCTCAAGCACTCAGGAATTACTCTTGGCGGTGCTCAGGGGACCATATGGGATGCTGGGAATTGAACCAGGGTTGGCCACATGCAAGGCAAACACCCTACCCACTGTGCTATCACTCACTCCAGCCCCTCAAACAGAGTTTCCTTGAGGATCTCAGAAGTTCTGGTTGAGAATGGTGACATTTCTGGAAATTCAGAAGCTGCTCTAGAATCCCAATCTCTGTGTATCGTCAATATTTATTTTCTGGTTAGGAATGTCCATACTTATTTGCCACCCATGTCTATTCCTCTGTTTCTATGTCGCCGTTGCTGCCTCTCATTTTGTCGGAGGGAAGGGGCTCCTTGTATCTCTTGGAATTGGTCTATATGTGACCCGGGGACCTCAGCTCCAGTCTCTCTTGCTTTCAAAATTACTTTCTGGAAACCAGGCTCTGTGTGTCAGAAGGGCTGGTTAGCCCACCATTGGCTGCCCAAGGTAAACTCCATCACCTGCATTCTACAGGTCCCTACCTTTGTTCTTGGGGCTTTGTTGTTTTTTTTTTTTTGTTTTGCTCTTTTACTTACTTCGGCACTGACTGGTCCAAAGTCATGTCCTGCAGAATCAGGCTGTTCCACATAAATGGTGTAAAAATCAGGTCTAGGAATAAAATTGAGCAGAGAAAAGATATTATCCACTTGAAATAAACCTACAGGTTGAAGGTGGAAGTTTCACAGGTGTAGAACTCTGTGATTGTTTCTTTTTCTGCCTCTCTGGCCTCCTTTTTGTTATCCAGGACCACTGGTTCCTAAGGGACATGGGAATTAAAACAAACCTTTTCAGAAAGAAAGTATTGTTCTGAATCAGTAATAAAAATCTGCCCCTTTTTTTCAATGCTGTTTCTATGCCTAAGTCCTTTGTGTGCCATTTCTAACACTTATATTGAGTTTCTTCTCCAACGCCTTTATGTCCTTAAATGCTCTCTAAGGCCCTATGGACCTGGAATTCTTCCGGAACCTTCCTCTTCCATTCTATTGCCAAGGCCTTTCCAGCTGGCACCTCTTAAGTCAGTTCTTCTAACCAAGTTTCAAGTCTAATGTCATTTCTGCTCTCAGATCTCACCTCCTGGATGACATTTGTCTCTTTATGACTAGCTCAATGTCTATTGCCTACTATGGTGACCACATTCTCAAAGGCAAAAAGCCAACTGTTCCAAGAAATAACTATTGCAAAGATCCTCTTTAAAAGGTATTGTCAAGGGGGTTCCCCCGCCACAGTCTCCCAAATGACCACTTATTTATTTTGGAGAATTGGAGTGACACCCATCTGTGCTCAGAACTTTCTCCTGGCTCTGTGATAAAAGATCATTCCTGGCATTATTTGAGTAACTAGATGCAGTGCTGTGGACCGAATTGGGATTGACCATAAAAACCAAATACCTTACCCTTTGTTCTATCTTCTATCCCCTCACCAAATGGTCATTAAGAAATATTTTTTGTTTTGGGGCCACATCTGATAGTGCTCAAAGTTTACTCCTGGCTCTGTGTTCAGGGCTCACTCCTGGTAAGCTTGGGTGACCATATGGATTCCGGGAATTGAATCTGAGTCAGCCACCTGCAAAGCAATTGCCCTACCCACTGTACTATCACTCTGGTCCCATTTAAATTTTTTAAGTGATTTAAGATTAATAACATTCCAGTACAACAGCAATTCTCTGACTCTTGATATTACCTTTCAGCTTTGGGAAGGTCCAGCCAATTTAGCAATGTGAAAATCCTATTTTCATATGGAATACTCCTGAAAACAGAAATAAAATTTTTAATTAATTAAATCAAGATCATCCCATTATTTTCCTACTCAGGAAATCATTGCATTTTCAGGTGATAAATTTGTGTTCGCATATGATTAAAGTGTTGAAGATGATTTAGTGTTACACAAAGGATTAGTGTTTATTCCCCTCAACCTTATAAAGAGATACACTTGAATTACTAAAAATGACTTTCTATTTTTGCCTAAGTGTCATAATTTATTTTTAAAAATACTCATTCTGTCTCATAATCTAAGAATAAATTAGAAAGATTGGTAGAGGAGGGCACTGGTGAAGGGATTGGAGATTGGTGTTGGAACATTTATGCCTGATAATCATGAATTAATTTGTACTTCACATGGCTCAATTTTAAAAAAAAATATTAGGGTGGAAAAGAACAGCAGCATAAATACATGTAATGAGGCAAATGCAGGCAAAAGAAATATAAAGCCAGAATATTGGGAGGTAAAAATAAGATCTTAGACTGTATACATTTTGAATCCAAGTTATAATCATTTACTGATAGGTTGGGTGAAGAGTGTAAGATAAGGGAATAAATGATAATGGTAACAATTTTGGCCTTCAAACTGGAAGAGCAGAAAAATAAGCTAATCACTCCCCAGCCTAGAGTGAATCATAATAGATGAGTGCTTTAGTACTTGTTGTAAAACATGTATCTTGTTGGAAAGGAGCCATTTATAGCCACGTCTGATCCTGGCCAAAAGTAGGTCCCGGCTTTTAATCCTTGATACATTGCTGTTAGCCAGACCTGTAAGAAGAGAAAATTTATAAGTAGAAGTAAAAAAGACAATCATTTAGAAAAAAATATATAGAACTATATTACTAGGTACTAATTTCATTTACTTATTAAAATTTATTTGGGCTGGAGTGATAGCACAGTGGGTAGGGCATTTGCCTTGCATGTGGCCGACCCGGGTTCGATTCCTTCATCCCTCTTGGAGAGCCCAGCAAGCTATTGAGAATATCCCACCCTCACAGCAAAGCCTGGCAAGCTCCCCGTGATGTGTTTGATATACCAAAAACAGTAACAGCAAGTCTCACAATGGAGATGTTATTGGTGCCCGCTCAAGCAAATTGATGACAGTGCTACAGTGGACAGTGCAGTGCTATTAAAATTTATTTAAATTTTTGGAAACTTTTCTTTGTAGCAATTTAGGACATAATTTTATAGGGGCTTACCTTTAAAATTAAAAATAAAGTAAGGTATAAAAATACAACTTGCTTTAAAATTGGTAAAATTATACAGTTGCTTCTCTCCTTTAAAGGAGCTATAAAACAGTTGCACTCTATTCTAGCATTGCCTGAATCCCAGTTCAGGGTACAAAATTTCTTGTTTTATGGGATAGTTCCATTTGCTCTTTTATCTCTATTTTTTCCTTTTTTCCTTTTTTTTTTTGGTTTTTGGACCAAACTCAGCTGTGCTCAGAGCTTACTTTGGCTCCATGTACAATGATGAGTCCTTGTGGTTCTCAGGGGACTGTATAGGATCAAACCACAGTCAGCCATGTGCAAGGTACTCACCCTATCCGCTATACTATCACTCCATCCTCATCTATCATATTTCTTAAATAAAATTATGCTCTTTTAAAATATTGTTAAGAAAATAAGAAAAAAGTAGCACGTTCTTTCCAAGTAACTAACAGATTTATATATTTATAATTAATTCCCAAATTTCAACACAATGTAATTCAGGAAGTCATGAATGTTTAAAAGATTCAAATTATAAAATTACAAATATTGGTGAGATATTTTTCCTTCTCAGTCCTTAGATACTACAAATATCATGTCAAGCTCTAAGAGGAGAGAGAGAAAGGTGATCCAAAGTCACAATAGAAAATGGGGCCATTGTGATGCGAGAGTCTGCTACATACTGGTTGCCCTTGCCACCAAGCTGGATTATTTTTCTCCGCCGAGGAAAGTGAAAAATTCTTGTTGAGTTTTACATCATACATATTATTGTCAATGATGCCGTGTGATTCTGGATATAAACCCTAAAATGATAATTTTGAAAAATAATTTATAATAAAATTGTATGTTAATAAACATTTAAATTAAATTTATAGCCTGACATCTATAACTCACATCTTTAGGTATAAACCCCTATATCTGCACCAAATATATATGTGGATAGTCTATACACATAGTCTATACTAAAACATTTATATACATAAAAATATACAAAATATACCCATCCAAGTTTCATCTTAGTCTATATGACATATACCAATGTGCATGTGTATAGATACTTAAGGGTAGAAAATTAAATTAGTCACAGTTAATGTTCTATTGCAATGCAAGACTAAATGCAAAGTAGTACAGACACATAAAGGCTTTGGCAGTAAAAACTGAGGCAAAAAGTTCTCCTTCAAATGTAGTGTAAGGCTCAAGGATGTAGCTGAGCAAGTAAGGGTACGTCTTGCACAAACAAAACCTGAGTTTCATATCTTGCAGTATATATTTGTAAATGCTTTCTAAATATGCCCATGTTCAATAACAGTTTTCTTGAGTTATGTCTTACCACACTTTGAAGAGAATGTATCTGACAATATCCATTCATTTAAAAAACAGAACCAAAAGTAATGAAAAGACTAGGAAAGAAAGAACTTCCCTACATCATATGGACTGACCTCATTCTCAGCCTGTCATAGCTAAAATATCTTCAAATAAGTGGGAGCCAGTCAAAAGATCAGAGAAGAATGGTATTTCTCTCATTCAAGAAGCCAAGAAGCTACTTGGGCTTATCACAAAGGTGAATTAGCCTGAGTCAGAACTCTCACCTACAGTTGGTAACACGCCTCTCAGGAACAAACTGACCAAACTCAGCTGTAATGTCTTTAATCCTCCCTCCCTCCCTCCCTCCCTCCCTCCCTCTCTCTCTCCCTCCCTCCCTTCCTTCCCTCCCTTCTCTCTCTCTCTCTTTCCCCTTTCTTTCATCTTTGGGTCACACATGGCTGTGCTAAGGGCTTACTCCTGACTCAGTGCTCAGGAATCACTCCTGACAGTGCTTAGGAACCATATATGCTGAGGGAATTGAAACCAAGTAGGCTGCAAGCAAGGCAAGCACCCTATCCACCGTACTATCTCTCTGGACCTCAAAGATTCTTTTGAAAACTATGCCATGGGGCTCAGCCAGTTCCTTTCTGAGCTTATCTGGTATGATTTATTGTCCCCATCTGGCTCTTTAGTTTTTCAATTGGGTCAAACACTTACCGTGACAACGGTGTAATGATTTGGGAAGGTTTTGCTTGGATAAGCAGGTCTCATATATTTTGAGTGAACTCCACATGTTTCTGTAATGATGTATAGTGAGAAATTAAGAATTTGTTACCTCCTCAGAAGTTTTTTGATAACTGAAATATCAAAACAACTTTTATAAGAACAAAAATTTTTAATTTAATTTTAATTTTAGCACAGCTGGTAGGGCGTTTGCCTTGCACGCGGCCCAACCCAGGTTCAATTCCCAGCATCCCATATGGTCCCCTGAGTACGGTCAGGAGTAATTCCTGAGTGCATAAACCAGGAGTAACCCCTGTGCATCCTGGGTGTGACCCAAAAAGCAAAAAAAAAAGTAAACTGGATACTGGGATCGGTGGTGGTAGCAAATGGGCACTGGTGGAGGGATGGGTACTCGATCATTGTATAACTGAAACCCAAGCACAAAAATGTGTAAGCCTACAACTTTACCTCATGGTGTTTCACTAATAAAAAATTTTAAAAAATTAAAATAAAAAGAAGTTTAAATTTAGATGCCCAGAATTTCTTTATTCCAGTGAATTCTGATTTCCAGAAATTAAGCGAGGCATGAAATAAATCAGAAATCTGAGATCTTTTTCTATCAAAAGCCAAATAATAAATATTCTAGGCTTTAAAAGTCAACATGGTATTTTTGTTTTAACAGCTCAATTCTATCAATGGCCAAAAGGATCCATATACAAAACATAAATAAATTAATATGCTATAAACCTTTCTTAGGGATGTTGAAATTCAAACCTCACACAAATTTAACATGACATAGAATACAGTATTCTTCAACCATTTAAAAATTGAAAACAATTACTAGCACAGAGCAGACCATATAAAAACAGAGTGGGTTAGTACTGGTGCATGGACCAGAGATTGCTGACCTCTAAAATAAAGATACTCTAAATAGTACAATGCCAGCTTTGTTTCTTTCTTTTAACTTTTTTTAAATTGTATCACTGGCCGACCCAAGTTCGATTCCTCTGCCCCTCTCGGAGAGCCTGGCAAGCTATGGAGAGTATCTCATCGGCACAGCAAAGCCTGGCAAGCTACCCATGATGTATTCGATATGCCAGATACAGTAACAAGTCTCACAATGGAGATGTTATTGGGCCAGCTGGAGCAAATTTATGAACAGCAGCAGGACAGTGCTACAGTGCACCACGAGATACACAGTTACAAAGCTAATCATGATCGGGTTTTAGTTACACAATGATCCAACAGCCATCCCTCCACCAGCGTCCATTTCCCAACACCAATGACCCCAGTTTCATACCTGCCATCCCACCCACCCACCCCCAGCCTGCCTCTCTGAGCTTTTGGCAGGGCTCTCTCTCTCTCTCTCTCTCTCTCTCTCTCTCTCTCTCTCTCTCTCTCATCATTTCAGTAAGAATTTCTAAGCAACATCCGCATTTCAGTTAATAGCAAATAACACTTCTTTCTAAATAGTAAAACAGGTTAACTAAGTAATAGAAAAGGACTTTGATCCTGGCTTAGAGTGCTTGAGCCCACATCATGTAGGATTGTTTATAAAATGTGCTAATTTTAGCGCTAATTACTCTCAGTACAGTTCCCATTTGATCTGTGAAGCTTCCTGTCATTTGTTTCCCACCAAGTCTGGCATACATTTTTTTGAGACCTTTCTATTGTGCTCAGACTGTGCAGTTTCTCTGCCTACGATGGACTGAGTGACAAAGATCAGAACACTCTGCCATTTCCTCAGCAGCCCTGAAGAATAAGACTATTCCAACTAAAATTACTGTCAACTCTAATTCTAAAAGAAAGCTTTACTGTAATTGATTCTGTTTCTATTAAGCAAATAGTGAAAATGACTGTTGTTCAGAAAATAACCAAGTTTGCAGCTGGAAATAATGAGTGTTTTCTCAAACAGGCATGAAGTTGGTCTGCTTCCAGTTTCCTGCCTGGTGTTTGTAATATGATCCAGAAATTTCCTCTTTCATTATCTTCCAGGGCACCCATCAAGAATATTAAATGAAACTCTGATGGCAGAATAGTGGCAAGAAGAGAAAAGAGACTTCGACAAACACACCGTTTTTTAACAAACACACCAAATGACTCTGATGTGGTAAAGTTGGAGGACTGCTCTGGAACTTGACTTGTAGGTAGAAAGATTAATTGTTAATCTCCCTTTTTAAGTGAATGCATGAATAAATAGATCTAATATGAATCAGGGATAAATTATTTAATATTGTATAAAAGTCATATAGTAAGAAAACAAAGTGAACTTATTTTAAAAAAAGAAAATCATCATGTAGGGCCGGAGTGACAGTACAGAGGGGAGAGCGCTTGCCTTGCATGCAGTTGATCAGGGTTCAATCTCCAGCATCCCACATGGTCCCCCCAGGTTCAATCCCCACCATCCCACATGGTCCCCTGACCACCACCAGGAGTAATTCCTGAGTGCAGAGACAATCCAGGAGTAGGCCCTGAGCATCGCTGGGTGTGACCCAAAAAGCAAAAAGAAAGAGAGAAAGAAAGAAAGAAAGAAAGAAAGAAAGAAAGAAAGAAAGAATCATGCAAAGAACAGAAATAGAAAGTTGGTTCCTGTATTTCCTTGAGACATGAGTGACACAATCAAAATTTTAAGTGCCTAAAGGCACAAAATTAACTAAAAACTACTCTACCAGTTTTGTGGAAACATGACATCTCCATTGACATAATGTCCTGAACATAATCTACTGGTTGTCTACAGAGTTAGGCTACCATCTTGCATCAGCTACATTTGAATCAGAACTGCTATAAAATGATTCATAGAAAGCAACAACCCCAACAATAATTTTTCTAGATATAAATAATTCTCAGTTGAGTAGAATAATTCTGGTAGGATATACAATAGAACCAGTAAGAGTAGTGTTTACCATCTGCTCCTTAAACATCTTTTAAAAAGAAAGTATCTTAGACTAGAAAGCTAGTATAACAAATACGGTGCTTGTCTTGCATGCAGCCAACCGTGTTCTGAGTCCCAGCATCCCATGTTTCCCCAGTTCTCTTCAGAAGTGATCAAAGAGTAACCCTGAGCACAGGTGGGTGTGGCACCAAAACAAACTGATTAATTAATTTAAAAAATAAATAAGGGGCTGGAGCAATAGCACAGTGGGTAGGGTATTTGTCTTGCACACGGCTGACCTGAGTTCAATTCCCAGTATCCCATATGGTCCCCTGAGCACCGCCTGGAGTAATCCCTGAGTACATAAGCAGGAGTAACCCCTGTACATCGCTGGGTGTGGCCCAAAAAGCAAATAATAATAATAGTAATAATAATAATAATAATAATAAATAATAAAATAAATAAAAAGAAAGTCCCAAACAAGCAAAAACCCTTGAAGATGTAACTGGAATGATCAAATACCTTTAGTAACTATAAATTATAACCCCAGATGACTAAATAGATGAGTGGGAAAAAATAGCTAAACAATGCAAAACTGCAGCAGAAGCTTTCCTACACTTAAAAAAAAAATTTTCCCCAAATACTCAACCCAACTTTCTATCTTAGGGAACTGAAAAAATGACAAACAAAACCCAAAACTAGCAGAATATCAAGCTAAAATTAAAAAGACATTATACTGAAGGGGAGAATGTCTCCCCTTACAATATTTGCATAATGTCTATCTTGGAAGAAAAGCCAAGTTAATGAAATTGCCACGTACACTGGTCCTTAGGCTAAAGATGCGGGAGACTTCTTGAAATGGGGGCAAGAAGCCTCCTCCCACCCACCTCTACTTTCATCTGGCCAGACATCTCAGCAGTCACACCCCACAGCAGTGGCATAGAAATGGCCCAGCTTCACAACTTCATGACTAAACTTGAAAGAGATGTCATGATATTCCCGTGAAACTCCCAAGGTCCCAAGTGTATCAGTTTTTAGACTGAAAACTCTAGAGCCTTCTCAGGAGGCTGGGGCGGGCCATATCTCTACACTGCCAGAAGCACCTGCGGCCACTCATACCCCACAGCCTCCAGTATGTAAACATCCCAGCTCCATAACTTTATGGCTAATTTCTGAAGAAACACTAAGTCAAAGAATCCTTCCAGTTCTACAGTTCCTGGAATTCAGGACCATGTAAATTTTGCAATACTGACAGCCCTGTAGGAGCACAGAAAATTAAATGGGAAAGTAGTATAGAAATCCACTAAGCTCAACAAGTGAAAACAATAACACAGAAGGCTTGACTGGCACTAAACAACTCAGTCAATCCCCAGACAGTAACTTTAATAACACTATCACTGTCACTGTCTTCCCATTGCTCATCGATTTGCTCAAGCTGGCCCAGTAACGTCTCCACTGTGAGACTTGTTGTTACTGTGTTTGGCATATCAAATACGTCACAGGTAGCTTGCCAGGCTCTGCCCTGCAGGCAAGATACTCTCAGTAGCTTGCTGGGCTCTTTGAGAGTGGCAGATGAATCGAACCTGGGTCGGCCAGGTTGGCCGCATGCAAGCAAACGCCCTACCTGCTATGCTTTCATTCCAGCCCACTACTACTGTGAGATATATCAATTTTCACAAATTTTCTTTTATTGAACTATTTTTTGATAATTCTATTACTATTTTGTTGTAACAAGCAATATAAAATAGTTTGTGACTGGGTGAAAAGCTGAGTACAAAGATAGAGGGAAGGTCACACTGGTGGTGAGATCGGTGCTGGAATATCGCATACCCAAAACAACTGTATTATGAACAACTTTGTAAATCACAGTGTTTAGGGAGAACAAGTAAATATTTGCACAAAATATTCTAGATGAAAGGCTAATAAACAAGATGTATAAAGATATACAAAGTTAACAACAAAACCATTTGGCCAAAAATAAAGAGAAGAGAAGGACTCTTAATTATAGAAGAAGACATACAGAAGCCAGAGAAAGAGTAAAGTAGGTATATCACTTGCTTTGCAGGTGGCCTACCCTGGTTCCATTCCCGACCATGCATATGGTTTCTTGAGCAATACTAGGGATTACTACTCAGGCTCATTCAGAACCTTTCCTTGCTGGTCACATCCACCCAACTAAGTCACAGAACCCAGGTCTCACCAACAATACTCAAGTTAGGACATGTGAACAGACTTCCATAGAGCAAGTTAAAGTCAAATAAAAAATAAATCAAAATAGCAAAAAGGAAAAATATGCTACAAACAAGGAAGAAGCTAACAAATGTGGAAAGGTATGATCAAAGCAACAAAATCTTGAAAGGATATGTAACTAAGACAAATAATTAGCACTAAAGGTCAGAAAGAGAGGCTGGAGTACATCCAGTAGGGCACTTGCCTTGTAGGAGACCAACCAGGATTTGATTCCTGGAATCCCATATGGTCCCCCAAACCTGTCATGAGTGATTACTGAGTGCAGAGTCAGGAATAACTTTGGAGCACTGCTGGTTATACACCCCTAAACACACACACATACACACACACACACACACACACTTAAATAAGTAAAAGTAAGAAAGGTCACTAGAGATTCATGAACTAGGTATGGCTATTATTTGGTGCCTCTGGCTGTGAAGACTTACTCATTTTATTAATATAAGGCATTAGGATATCCCATGTCTGTAAATATTCAGCTCTAAATCCATCCATAGAAAACAAAATAACAGGTGGTCGGTCAAATCTGAAACATTAAAAAAAAAAACACAAAAAACACTAACTGATTATTTTTATTTTAAAACAGAGACATTTTCAATACTATTTACAATTTCCTAATTCAGAAAATGATTACAAATTACAGTAAAAAAATAGTTTTGTATCAAGTTTTATTTATCCTCCCTCTAAGAAATTGTTATCTCCTTTAACAATCAAAACTTCTAGTGCAGAAGCTGGAGCGATAGCACAGTGGTTAGGGTGTTTGCCTTGCATGCGGCCGACCGGGGTTCGAATCCCAGCATCCCATGTGGTCCCCTGAGCACCGCTGGGAGTGATTTCTGAATGCAGAGCCAGGGGTGACCCCTGAGCATCACCAGGTGTAACCCAAAAAGAAAAAAAAAAAAACTTCTAGTGCATCGGTAATCCTAACAAGAATGTACAATATATTTTTAAATGTTTCATAAATTATCTGAATCTTTAAACTTTGAGATTTACCAATTTTTGAACAATTTTGGATAGTTTAAATTACATTAAATTACTTTGACTGACTTCACTAATCTGTTCTACACAGGAAACTCACTGAGAGTTTATAATGACAAGATAGTACGCTGCTTAACAAAGTAAGAACTTTGGCCTCAGAAAGACTTGAATTCAAGAATCATCATTCTTTATTAGCTATTTAACTCTTAGCAGTGACTTAAACTCTCAAAACTAAATCCCAACCCCACTACCAAGTATTTTTTAATTGTTACACCACAATATATTAGTATCATTGTCTCAACTAAAATATATTTAGTGTTTTTTCTCTTTTTTTCTTTTTTTTGCTTTTTTTGGGTCATATCCGGCAATGCACAGGAATTACTCCTGGCTCTGCACTCAGGAATTATTCCCTGCAGTGCTCAGGGGAACATATGCGATGCTGAGAATAGAACCTGGGTCGGCCGCATGCAAGCCAAATGCCTTACCTGCTGTGCTATCGCTCCAGCCACTATATTTAGTATTTTAAAGTGGAGTTAATACATGGAGCTAATTAATTACGTTTTACAATATAGGTCTGCAGCTTACAAACAGAGCATTAACAGAACATCAACAAAAATTTTTTATCAAGAAAAATCACTATTTATTTGAAAATGGGAGGCAGAAAAAATTTATTTCTACTCTCAAACTCAAAAATTATAAATTTTACAATGAGTTTTTCATCTTGAGGATACAACTATGAAATGAAATTTAGAAAATATAGTTTGAGATACATTTTAATCACTCTAAAGATCTATATTTTAATTTTATTATATCAAAAAATAGCATTAGCATAAAAAATTGTTCGTCCATCACCATAAATACCAGAGGAAAAGGCATTTACGAGGATGGAGTGAGAAGCAGCACTTTATGTATTTGCCCTTGTACCACCTGAATCCTCCTCATTCATTCTTCATCCACTTTTCATTGTGAGATGTTCCATGGACAAAGTTGTCTCCCTCCCTTCAGAAGGGAGAACTTCAGGTAGCAGAATATTGATTTTAAAATATTTCTAGCTGGAGTAACTTCAGTCTAAATTCTACCCCCGATCACAGAACCTGAGGAATGTCAGCATGTGATGCTCCAATGAAATATTAAGTCATCATCATAATACAACATGATCATACAACAAATTGAAATGAAATTGTTTTGTGAACAACAAAACCAAATAAGTATGTAATGGGTTTGACGTCACAAGGAAATCTAATCTTCTGATAACTTTATTGTTTCCAAGTTGAAAGTGCAGGAAATTCCCACCCTGACTCTGAACTACAGCTGTCTGCAAGATTTTAAAGAAGGATAAAATTCTCCACATATTCTCACCCTTCTGGACACTGAGGCTGTGGGACTGTTTCACACTCTTCTTTCACCCATGAGGTTTCTCCTGAAAAGCAAGAGATCAAAATATTTAGGCTGCAACAACACAGACCAGAAGGTAGAAACAAGTTGTCAGTGGACATAAGATTCCCTAATTAATTTGTTGCCCTGATGACTAAGTTCTTCCAGAAAATGTTAAGTGCTATTTCACATGTTGGCAAGGTCATTGCCTCTCATGATTGGCATAGACCAGCAATCTACATTAACCAAATACTGGGAAGTGTGTCTTTACCAAGAAAAACAAAGGATAGTCCTTAAACTGGAAAAGCACAATTTCTTCCTACTATACTTAGAATTTTTTCCCCTAAGGATACTCTTTTCCCAACTGGTAGGACATGAATAAGCTTCATAAATACAGCTATACAAGCTGAAAGAAATATTTTAAAAAGCATATTTTTAAAAAAGCATTTAAAAACTATTTAGCCAGGGGCTGGAGCGATAGCACAGCAGGTAGGGTGTTTGCCTTGCACGCAGCCGACCGGGTTTGATTCCCAGCATCCCAATATGGTCCCCTGAGCGCCACCAGGAGTAATTCCTGAGTGCAGAGCCAGGAGTAACCCCTATGCATCGCTGGGTGTGACCCAAAAAGGAAAAAAAAACTACTTAGCCAACACAATACTTGATATCAAATGGGAAAACTGAACAAATATTTAAGATATTTATAGACTTCTTACACTGACCGTGTTTCTACCTGTAAAATATTCCAGCTGATTCGCAAATAGAAATGACAGACTATGAATGTCACTGGCGATATCAAATGAAATCGGGCAATATCCCAACTAACTCACAAATAGAAATGGCAGACTTTGAATGTCACTGACAATATCAAATGAAATCGGGCAATGACATTCAATGGCTAATCTGCTCCCCGCAAAGAGAAAGACTCATAAGATATGCTTTTTGACAGTAGTAACACTTCCATCTATGAAATAACCAGTAGGTAAATTAGCAAATTAAGTAATATTATTTAAATATAACTTGTCTCCCTTTCAAAATACCTATTTACAGGAGTTACAAAAAAAAGTAACCTCCTAGTAACCTCCTATACCATTGGTTGTGTAATCTGCACACTCCGACTGGAAAACTCTATAGGACAAATTTCTCCTTTTTGCCAGCAAGTAAATTGTAAAGGGTTAAAAGATGAGAGAAGGAGAACTTTCCTTCCCTTTAGACTGCTACGACACAGACCAGAAAGTAGAAACAAGTCATGAATGTCTATTTACTAGCAGTTAGATTGTATAAAATTCATGTATGTTCTACTTAAAATAATTTTTAAAAACATTATGAGGCAAACAGAATTTTATACATTTTATGTTTTACTTCAATAAATATCAATATTTTAGACATGTTAATGACATTGGGAAAATTTTTACTTACTTTTCTAGATAATTTCTGTAAGTACAGATAAATGATACTACTTTTTAGGATATGCTTCAAAATAATATAAAATTTTGGTAATTTGGCACAAATAAAGAATGTATTTTTAAAAGAAAAATGTTCAAAATTTGAAAAGCAAAAGGACTGATGACTGAAGTTTATTTTAGCATCATGCTTTATTACCAACTTTTCTAAATGGTCAAATGAGGATTTATTGTTTAAATGCAAGCTTCATTCAATATTGAAAAATCAAATATATCCCATTACTTAAAAATCTAAAACATTAAGTCATGAAGAAGAAAAAATTATTTTGTTAGGTAAAGGTAAAGGTAAAGGCCCTCCCGTTGATCGTCGATTTGCTCGAGCGGGCCCAGTAACGTCTCCATTGGAGATTTTGTTGTTACTGTGTCTGGCATATCGAATACTCTCGGTAGCTTGCCGGGCTCTCCGAGAGGGGCGGAGGAATCGAACTCGGGTCGGCCATGTTGGCTGCTTGTAAGGCGAACGCCCTACCGCTGTTTTGGGCCCACACGTGATTGTGCTTGTGTTCAGGGGCTACTCATGGCTCTGTGCTCAGGAATGACTCAAGAGGACATACGCTGTGTGTGGGATTGAACTAGGATGGTCACATGCAAGGCAAGTAAATAACCTCTGTAATATCTCTCCACTCCAAGAAAACACATTATTTAAAATTCTAATTAAATCTACAACCTAAATCTAAAAAAACCAGGATAGTTTCTTATAGTGGGAAATTTCCTAAACTCATGGGTACTTGGCAAAAATCCTAGACTTAGTGCCAAATTTTATACTGCAATATAGAATGCTTTTCCCTAACTTTAGCAACAAGGTAAGTATATACTTTGGTTGTTTGTCTTTTTGCCATCTGTATTCAACAATATGGGCTGGAGCGATAGCACAGTGGTAGGGCGTTTGCCTTGCACGCAGCCAACATGGCTGACCCGAGTTCGATTCCTCTGCCCCTCTCAGAGAGCCTGGCAAGCTACCGAGAGTATCTCGCCCTCACGGCAAAGCCTGGCAAGCTCCCCGTGATGTATTCAATATGCCAAACACAGTAACAACAAAGTCTCCAATGGAGACGTTACTGGGCCCGCTCGAGCAAATCGATGATCAACGGGAGGGCCTTTATTTACTTTTTATTCAACAATATATTTGAAATTCTACCCAAAGCAATAATGCCAGATCATAATAAAATATAGAGAGAATGGAGAGAAAGAATTGTTTCTTTTTTCTTTTTTTCCCCCCCTGCTTTTTGGGTCACACCCAGCAATGTACAGAGGTTATTCCTGGCTCATGAACTCAGAAATTACTCCTGGCGGTGCTCAGGGGACCTTATGGGATGCTGGGAATCGAACCCAGGTCGGCCACGTGCAAGGAAAATGCCCTACCCGCTGTGCTACTGCTCCAGCCCCAATGTTATAAGGTTTAATGTTTAATGTATTTATCTCATTACAAAATGGAGGGAAACAAACTCACATCAGAAAACAATAGGTATATTTATCCTTTGCGGTTAATTTCTGTCAGATACCATAATTAGAGTATGTATGGAGTCATTTTTTTCCCCGTATTCTCTTAGACATTTTCTTTTATGATGCCATAAAGGTGTAAAAGATCAGGTTAAAGAAAATTCTTATGTAAAAAAGCATAGAATTGACCAGCTAAAGAAAGAAGCGCCATCTAGAAAGTAATACAAGATTAACATAATGAAGGAAAGGTAGGGACAATTATCATACTAAGTCTTAAATTATTTTAACAGAGAGAGCACGTGTTTTGCAAGAATGAAGCTCTACAATTCAATTTTGAGCACTAGTCTGCAAGACTCCTGAATCACTGCTGGGGTGACCGTTAGTGACCCCCAGCACTGGGTCTACAGAGAGTAGTCTGGGCCAGGCCAGATGTCACAGGAAGTTCCTGGGCTCTGCTGAAGAACCCCACCAGCTTCACTTTGCCACCCACTGCCATGACACAGAAAAGTCTAACAAATTTTAGTTGTCCAAGATAGCGACGTAATTTTTCTTTCAAGATTGTAGTAAAAACCAGCTTGTAGGATAACACTCTTTTGTCCTTCCTCAGGTAGCTTAGGTTTATCAGGTCACACCCATCTAAGGACACTGAACTTGTATTGTAAGCAAAGTCCTTTCTGTATGGACACAGGAAGACAGTTAATATTATGCTTTGTACCTTGGGAGTTGATTGACTCCGAATAATATTTACTCATGGGCATCTGATTTCTTAACTCAGTTGCCCTTAGTTCCTAGCACCCAAAAAGCAGGGTCCCGACGAGGGACTGAATGGACCCAGGGCAAGCAGTGAGCTACCCTGGTATCGAAATGGGCCAGGCCAAAGAGCCACGATACTCAACTATAAGTTGAGGTCATGATCATGGACAAATGCCGTCATGATCCAAAAGTAAGTAACGACGAGACTAGGACCCTGCTGGAGCTAGGAATATTAACTTGGCCTGAGGACTGCGGAATGTATAGTGAGATGTTCTCAGGAAGAACCAAACGAAGTTTATATCTCTTACTGTGCTCATACAGAATGACATTGCTAGAAATATTAGAAGTAGATTTATTACAACTATTTAAGTAGATTACTGAGGGAAGAACACACCCTTGTTGGGATCCCACACTTGAGCGGATCTCCTAGTAACCTGGAGTAATCTCTGTAGATGAGATTTTATCCTTGAGTTAATCTCCTGGAGGAGTGATTTTACCTCTCTTTGTTGATTCGTCAGTATTCAACCCACCTTTATGTCACTGCCTTATGTGACTGCTATATAAACTAAGAGGTAAGCTCGGAGGGAGGACAGTCAGAAGCGAGAGAGCTCGGACTCCAGAGATCCAGAGTCAGAGCCAGAAGGAGAGAGGTTCCAAGATTGGGGCCCAGGAGAGAAGGAGGCAGAGAAAGACAGGAGTGAAGAGGATTGGAATAAACTACTATTGATATAGATCTGATGGCCCTCGTTTCTTCTTCTGTCTGCCCTTGGCCAATAGCCGTTCCGATCCAGGCCACACACAGCGGCTCAAGAGCACCAAATGTGGGCAGTGAGACAATGCCATCCAGTGAGCCCGTGAACACACAACCTTCAGCATGATAAGATATTACACCAGCTAGTTGAGGGCAGCTCACTCACTGAGAAGGAAAATCAAGTGTATTGTGTTCAGCAGGGAACAAGACACCTGTTTTCTTGTCTCTTCTTACTGATTGCCTCAAAACCAAAGCATACCACTTGCTTTCTGATGCCTTGTTAAAGCATTATGGATAAAGAAAACCATTAATATTTTTTTCTTGATATTTTATTTTGGGTAGGGGAGGATTTCCCTGTTTTGTTTGTTTTCTTTTTTTGGGTCACACATGGCAATGCACAGGGGTTAGTCCTGGCTCTGCACTCAGGAATTACCCCACACAATGCTCAGGGGACCATATGGGATGCTGGGAATCAAACCCGGGTCGGCTGTGTGCAAGACAAATGCTCTACCCACTGTGTTATTGTTCCAGACTCTTCCCTCTGTTTTCTGTCTTCAAATTAGTGACCTGAAACCTCATCTCTTCTAATTTTTTTTTCCTTTTTTTTTTTATTATTTGTGAAACACCATGAGGTACAGTTGTAGATTTACAATTTTTTGTGGTTGGGTTTCGATTATACAATGATCAAATACTCATCCCTCCACCAGTGCCCATTTTCCACCACCATGGATAATATCCCTCCCACCCCCATCCCCCCCATCCCACCCTGACTCTGTGGCAGGGCAATCCCTTGTGTTCTCTCTCTCCTTTTGGGTGTTATGGTCTGCAAAAGAGGCATTGAGTGGCAAACATGTTCAGTCCATAGTCTACTTTCAACATGCATCTCCCCTCCTGGGAGGATCCTCCAAACACCCTTTATTAGGTGCTCCCTTCTCTATCTGAGCTGCCCTTTCCCCTAGAATGCCCGGCTGGCCTCTAAGCTATGGAGTAATCCTCCTGGTGCTGATCTCAGCTATTCTTGGGTATTAATCTCATATTTTGTTACTTTATATCCCCCAGATGAATGCAATCTTTCTATGTCTATCCCTCTCTTTCTGACTCATTTCACTTAGCATGATACTTTCCATATTGTACCACTTGTATGTAAATTTCATGACTTCATCTTTTCTAACAGCTACATAGTACTCCATTGTGTAGATGTACCAAAGTTTCTTTAACCAGTCATCTGTTCTTGGGCATTCAGGTTTCTTCCAGCTTCTGGCTATTGTAAAGAGTGCTATGAAAACCATTAATATTAATATAAACACAATGCTATAAAGAATGTCTTTAAATAGTTTTTTTTTAAAAAAAAAAAAAGCAAATGCAGTAAAGTGAAAAATGTTTCTTATAACTCATGGGGTCATGAATTAAAACCCAGTTCTGCCCCATGTGCTGAGGTAATCAGGAGAGTACTGTCATCTGAACTCATGGATCATTCCCGGCAGGACTTGAACCCAAGTCCACTCAGCACCCTACCCACTGTACTATAAGTCCCCAGCCCTTATTTGGTTGGTTGGTTGATTTTTTTTTAACCCCCAGAGAGAAGGGCCAAGAAGATGATTTAGTAACTTAAAAGTGCTTGCCTAATAAAATGCCACAGCCTGTAGCACACAAAAGTGCTGAAGTAATATTGATAGCCCTGCTGGTAAAAATTCCCAGAGATATAGAGCATGTGAGATAGGTCAGTGTCTTAGAAAGTGCCCAGGGCAAAACTCTGAGCTAAGATTGTATTGCTGGGCATGCACCAAGGCGATCTTAAGCCCAGGGACTCTGATCCCCATGAGGAAAAAAAAAAAGAATTCCTGGGGATTATCTAATTACCCTAATAAAGAGTTATCCAAATAAGCCAGTCTATCACTTACTATAATTAGTTCTGTTTACTCTTTATTGTTCATTTCTTCTAGTCAGCAAAGGTTTCAACGAGTTGCTAGAAAGGTAGCAATGTAACCAATTCTAGTCTTAAAATAAGTAAATTATTCTGTAGAAATACAATTCATTTTTCTACCAACAAACATACTTTTCGTGATTTTATCTTAACATTCTTTCTATTCTAGATGCACTTAGTCTCTAATTCTCTGAGTCAGTTTAACATTCATTTCAGTTGATTATCGCATTAAACATTCATTTCAATTGATTATCGCATTAAAAAGCTGGAGCGATAGCACAGCGGTAGGGCGTTCGCCTTACAAGCGGCCAACATGGCCGACCCGAGTTCGATTCCTCCGCCCCTCTCAGAGAGCCCAACAAGCTACCGAGAGTATTCGATATGCCAGACACAATAACAACAAAGTCTCCAATGGAGACGTTACTGGGCCCGCTCGAGCAAATCGACGATCAACGGGAGGACCTTTACCTTTTACCTTTATCGCATTAAAAATTAATCTTTGTTCACTTTACATTCACATATGAGAGGTGTTTTAAAGATTTTAAAATTTGTATTGTCAAGATGAGGCAAAAGTGACCACAAATTGGTAATTGCTGAAGCCAGGTGGTGAGCATACTATTCTTTTCTTTATGTTAGAAATTAATCACCATTTTACAAATTGTACTTTTTTCTTTGTGTTTTTATCTTTTTTCCCTGCCATTTAATTGCTTTTTATTTGTTAGAGAAATAAGCAAACTGGAAACTACCTGTCTTTAAAATATTACAAGAAATTTTAATGAGAAAGAAGAAAACCAGCTGGAGGGCCCCACAGCTCCTGGAGAATGCTCCAGGTCCCAAACAGAGCTGATATCACCGGGAGGTCCCAGGTGGGGAAGGTGCTGTATTCTGCCTTCTCCAGATGGAACCCCGGTGACCATGAACCTCTACAAGCATAGCTCTGGCATGCGGGCACCAGGACATTCTTTCCAAACCGCGTGGCCGCTTATGCGGCTGTGAGACATCTCCTTGTATACAAAGTGACCAGTGGAAAGTAAATCATCCAATGTTTCTCCCTGAAAATCAGGCTTAACTCTTTCGCAAACCACAATACCCAAAAGGAGAGAGAGAACAGAGGGGAATGCCTTGCCACAGAGGCAAGGTGGGATAGCGGGTATGGGGGGTGGGAGGGATACTGGGATCCGTAGTGGTGGAAAATGGGCACTGGTGGAGGGATGATATTCGAAATAAATAAAAAAAAAGTTTAAAAAAATTTTCATGATACATTAATAATTATTAAATGCAACATAATTACTATTTTTTAAATGTACTATTTTTAAAAGGTTAAAATTTAAGGTTTTATTTTATTTTTCATGGATCCTTGTGGTTTATTTTCAATGAAGCATTGTATAAAAAAGGATTAATTAATAAATAGCCTATTTTTCTACCAGAGGCTATTGTTAATATTACTTCTACTATGGGCTGGAGCGATAGCACAGCGATAGGGTGTTTGCCTTGCAAGCGGCCAACATGGCCGACCCGAGTTCGATTCCTCCGTCCCTCTCAGAGAGCCCGGCAAGCTACTGAGAGTATCTTGCCCACACGGCAGAGCCTGGCAAGCTACCCGTGACATATTCGATATTCCAAACACAGTAACAATAAGTCTCACGATGGAGATGTTACTGGGCCCGCTCGAGCAAATCGATGAACAATGGGAGTACCTTGATGGGCTGGAGCAATAGCACAGAGGGTATGACGTTTGCCTTGCATGAGGCCGACCTAGGTTCGATTCCTCTGTTCCTCTCAGTGAGCCCGGCAAACTACCAAGATGATCCTGCCCGCATGGCAAAGCCTGGCAAGCTCCCCGTGACGTATTCGATATGCCAAAAGCAGTAACAAGTCTCACAATGGAGATGTTACTGATGCCCGCTCAAGCAAATTGATGAACAATGGGAGGACAGTGCTACTTCTACTATAATTTTTCTCCTCTTTAAAATTTTTGAAGTCCATGCTAATTTTGGTCTAAAAATATTAAACATATAAGTTAATATGTTCTCTTTTCATATAGTGTTATGAAAAAGGCTTGATAACAAAACAATTTTGTGTCTTTTTGTATGTAGGAATATTTTGATGACATTTTTATGCATTTCATCAGATATTCAGAGGGATAGGTGATTTTAAAATACCTCTATCAAATACACAAAAATGTCACAAGAAGGGAATTAAAAAATACCAAGATGGACTCTAATTTAATATAGGTAGTATTAACTACCTAAGAGTTAATAATTTAAACAATCTACAAAATAATTTAATAACATTTAGTAATTCACTCAATAATTAAATTGAGAAAAAAATTAGTTTAACTATTTGATAACTTTAAATAATTATATGTGTTAATAATTTACTCAGCAAATTAAAATTAAATTTTAATTTAACTATTTAATAACTTTAAATAATTATTTAAGGGTTGATAATTTAATCACTCAGGATGTAGCTGTTTCAATATTAACAACACTAATCTAGCAGGTTGATATTTAACCTAAATACTACCTTTATCATGTTCCTACTTTAGGATGACAACTGGTATCTCAAACCTAGTATGGTTATTGGATTGATAAGAAGTTTGCCTTCGCAGATGCAATTGGAGTTTTAAGCTTTCTCTTAGCTAGCTGCTTAGAGGTCTCTTTTGGCAGTACTCAGGGTATCATATGTGGCACCAGGGCTTAAAACTGCACCTTCATGTTGAAACATTATATGACTGAAACCCACTCATGAACAATTTAGTAACCGTGTATCTCACTGTGATTCAATTAAATAGATAAATAAATAAAAACTGGACCTCAGGCATACAAAGCCTGTACTCCAGTCCGTGGAGCTATCCCTCTGGCCCTCTTCTTTTCTATAATATCTATGATATGATCCACTTTTAAAAATGCACTACATTTTTTGCTTCCCAAGTGACATTTCTTAGTGTCATTCATTGAAAAGTCTAGAACCAGCGGAAAGAAGAGAGTCAAACACTCATGTCCTCTAGATCTTTTAGATTGAGTTGGGGCCAGAATGATACTATAGCAATTTGCCTTGCATGTTGCTGACCCAGGTTCGATCTTTAGCATAGTTCCATGAGTTATTCCTGAGTGCAGAGCCAGGAGTAACCTCTGACCCTCTCTAGGTGTGCCACTACTCCCAAGAAAAAGGCAGAGTTGGGTTTTTCACCTCATCCATATAATCTAAAGAAAAGTGATATCTGCATTGAGGGAGTGGGCACTATATGCACGGGAATGCCCACCAGTCTCAGCATGGAGAACAAGAAGAGTCTAAATTACCCAACATGCAATTGGTATTGCAAGCAAGTAAAACAAGTTAAGGACAAGATTCTTGCCAGGAGAATCAGTGTTTGTGTTGAGCACATCAAACTCTCCAAAAGCATAGAGAGCTCCCTGAAATTTAGGAAGAAAAAGAATAGGAGTCAGGGAGACATGTATTTGGGTCCCATTGAAGTCCCTTTCTTTTCCACCCAGAGAAGCACAATATAGGAGAACCAATGAAAAGAAACTGAAGCTCCTGGAACCTGTTCTCTTATTAATTTCATGGTCTGGCAAGTGTTCTATTTTTTTATATAAAAATTTAAATTAAGGATCTCTGGACTATAAAAATAAAAGAAAGCAAAATGCATTTTTCCTCACATTAAATCCTTTTGTGGTGTCTTCTTTCTATATGGAGTGACTGAAGACTATCATACTCATTTTATATTTTGAGGTAGAGGCTAGCTCAGAGCCAAACAGGTCTACCCCCACTGCTTACCTTGGCAGACGCTTTTATAGTCAACACAGCAATCTTTCCTCTGCAAACAGTCATCTGAACAAGAACAGAGGCTGGATTCCAGTCTGACCTCACCACAACGAAATACACTGCATGTCCACATCCGAGCTGTAAAATGTTAAATATGGAATTCAGTTATGTGTATTTAACCCAAACATCCAATCATAAAAAATATGGTAATTCAGGCATTTTCCCCTAGAATTTATAGTGCACTTCAATTTTTGGTTTACAATACTAAAAAGTGAAAGTAAATGATGAGAAGTGATCCACCACATTTGTTTATTTAGAGCTAGTGGCAGAGAGAAACACAGCCTTATAATCTACAGCGCTGGTTAACCTAGGTAGGAGTTGAATCCCCAGAAACACAAAACACTGGTTATTTTTCCTTATAAGGGCAGGAGCTCTCAATAGGGAAGTAGACTATTTCTGAATGATAGTTGCTCAATCACTGTCACTCAAGGAAGTTTTTCTCAGCCTTCTCCTTGGAGAGAAAAGGCAGGGACAGCAGAAATGATAGGAACAAATTGGTCACTTCTGCAAGAATGTATATCAGGATATCTATAGGCTGGGAATTATAAAAGTGAGCAGGTAGATCAGTAACCCACAGGCGTCTGGTTTTACTGTAAGACTGTAGAGACTTAGTATAAGATCAAGTAAACCAAAAGCTAAAAACAAGGTGATAAAAACAAGGTAATTTCCTATTGCCTCCTGCTAGGAAACAATGACTAAAATAAACAGCACAGTGCAAAGTGAAATAGGTAATTGCTGTGTGCGTGCATTGTCTGGAGTTCTTTGCTTGAAGATATTTTTTATTTGCTTAGAGAAGGCTTTTGGAGATTAAGTAAAAGAAATACTGATCTTATCTCTAAAAGTTCATTCCTTCTTCCTTGACCTTTTCAGAAAGCAATTTAAGGTGCTTCACTGTTTTAAACTCGGGAGTAGAGTTCAGTGGTAGAGCAATTGACTGCACTGTTTTAATACTCACTCTGCTATAACCACTAGATGACCCCATATTTCCAAATTTTTAGAAAATCAAACATTGAAAATTATCTTTTCTGCCTTGAACATGGTGATTCTCTGGTTGCCGTCTGTGGAACACTAATACACTAATATCAGGATCACACCTGCCCTCTGTGTCTTAAGAATTCTGAGTTTGAGAATTTTGCAAACAAAACTAACTCAGATTTTTACTTTAGTTAAGTTCATCTCAACTTTACAGTAAAATTCCACTAAAATGTGTGACATTATACAACATTTTCCCATCAGCTTCAAATAATAAAGACTCTGCTTAGCACTGTGAAGATGGAGGTGATAGTAACATATCCTTTACTCAAATTGTTATGGATTGAAATGTGTCTCCTCCTTACCTAAACATTGGTGCCCTGATCCCCATTATCTGGATAATGACTTTATATAAAAATGGATCTATGCAAATAATGAGCTAAAATGGGATCACTAGAGGAGGGGGGCTAACTTACTATTTTTGGTATTCTTACAAAGAGGGGGAAATTTGAAGATAGAAACACAAGAGACAAGACTGTGAAGAAAACAGGGAGAACACAATGTGAGGAAAAATCAGACTTGGGGTTTTAATGTACAAATCAAAGAATACCAAAAACTAACAGCACCCTTCAAAAAGCTGGAAGAGGCATGAGAAAAATACTTTCCTAATTCCTTAGGTGAGATCCAGCTTTGTAGACACCTAGATCTTGGGGACCTCATCTCCAAAGCTGAGAGAAAATAAACTTTCTGTTTTTTAACCCCTCCTTGCGTTATATGTTATTATGGAAACACTCAAAAACAAATACACCAAGTACATGGGAGAGCATTTGGACACGTATTTTTAAAAATGACATCACATAGAATGTATAAAATGACATACAGGTAGGTTATGCCTGATCTGTTCAATAGCCTGGCTTCTAGTTTGGGCTTTGCATCAACTCCATAGGTCATTTATGAAGGATTATACTGGGGTCAAATAGTATCTCTTGTGAACTTGCATACTGTGCAAAGTACAACGAACATGCTAGTGTTCCTATTATCAGAGCTCATACCTGATTCCACACACGTGTCCTCAAAGTCCCAGCAACAGTCACCTCGAGCTTTACATTCACTGTCACACCGGCAGTTTTCCAGTCCTCTATATGATGAATCAAAGCATTTTTTCCTGCAGCTGCCTGTTAGGGGAAAAAAAAAAATAAGAAAACCTCCAACCATCAGAAAGGACCAAACAGGGGGCTGGAGCAATAGCACTGTGGATAGGGCGTTTGCCTTGCACGCGGCCAACCCGGGTTTGATTCCCAGCATCCCATATGGTTCCCTGAGCACCGCCAGGGGTGATTCCTGAGTGCAGAGCCAGGAGTAACCCCTGTGCATTGCTGGGTGTGACCCAAAAAGGAAAAAAAAGGACCAAACATAATGGCCTGTCAGTATCTCTGTATTGCAAATCATAATGCCCTAAAGTAGAGAAAGAGTAAAAAGGAAAGTGCCTGCCATAGAGGCAGGGGGTGGGGTGGGAGTGGGGTGGGAGGGATACTGAGGACATTGGTGGTGGAAGATGTTCACTGGTAGAGGGATGGGTGCTGGATCATGACTGAAACTAAATCATGAAAGTTTTGTAACTGTATCTCATGGTGATTCAATAAATAAATGAATAAATAAATAAAAGAACACTTCAACAACAACAAAAAAGAAAACAAGGAAACCAATATTTAGACATTCTTCATTATCTCATAGCTAGACAGAAAAAAACACACAGAAGCAATTACACTGAACAAGATAGACAAAGAGACAAATGTTGTCTATCAGTTCAATGTGATCATGAAACTCTGATATATATAGAAGTACATGGAGAACAGGATTTGGGGTTGGAATCTAAACTAGAAAGATGGTATAGAAGACTACACTGAGTCATAGAACTATGAGCATGAATCCTCCCCTACCTCCACCCATTTTGTGCATACATCATTTAGAACCAGGATTTGTTTGTTTGTTGGGCCACACTTGGCAGTGCTCAGGGAAGACTCTTGGCTCTGATCCCCTGGTACTAGGGATCAAACCTAGGATGACCATGTGCAAGGCAAATGCCCTACCACTGTACTAACTCTTTGGCCTCAGAATCAGGATTTTTGTTTTGATTTGTTTTGTTTTATGGCCACTCCCAGTGGTGCTCAGGACTGACTCCTGTCTCTCTGCTTAAGGATCACTCCCGGGGGAGCTCAGGTCTATATGGGATGCTGGGGATCAAACCCTGCTGCGCTGTTTGCAAAGCAAGCACCTTACCTGCTATACTATCACTTCATCCCCAACCTCCAACCACCCTCTCCATGAAACCACAATTTTTTAAAACCAGCTAAGCTCAGGAAATCTGGACAGTTTCATATCTAAGGAGTAGAGATCAAGGTGAATATAAACTGGCGAGAGGAAGATGCAAAAGCTTGGGACTAAACTTTTGGAAATAGAAAGTAAGAAATAGAGTAACAAAAGGAAATCAAAAATACCTGGATTAGATGCTCCCTCTGAACAAGAGAGGAGGAGACAAGCAAGGGGTAGACATTATTGAGCCAACTAGATTTTTATACAAACCACAGAAAGGAACAAGGATTTGGCTCAGCAACAGAATAGTTGTTTTGTATGTGTAAGACCATAGCTGGAGAGATAGCACAGTGGGTAGGGTGTTTGCCTTGCACTCAGCAGACCCGGCTAACCCAGGTTCGATTCCTCCACCCCTCTTGGAGAGCCCAGCAAGCTACCAAGTGGATCTCATTCACACGGCAAAGCCTAGCAGCTACCTGTGATGTATTTGATATTCCAAGTGTCATAATGGAGACGTTACTGGGCCCGCTCAAGCAACTCCATGAACAACAGGATGACAGTGACAGTGACAGTTTTTGGAAAACAATAAATAATATGATCACAAATCACAAATGATAAGGGTTTATAGAAATGTAATAGCAGCATATACAAAAATATTTCAAAAGTAAAGATAATTAAAATGTAATGGGAAGTAACTCCCGAATTATAATGGAATAGGGGGCCGAAAGAGATAGTATAGTAAGTAGGATTCTTATCTTATACACGGCCAATCTGAGTTCAACCCCTAGCATGCTCTATGCTCCCATGAGTACCACCAAGAGTGATTCCTGAGGGGCTGCAACAATAGCACAGTGGATAGGGGTTTGCCTTGCACACGACCAAACCGAGTTTGATTCCCAGAATCCCCTATGGTCCCTAGAGCACCTCCAGGAGTAATTCCTGAGTGCAGAGCCAGGAATAATTCCTGTGCTTCACTGGGTGTGACCCAAAAAGAAAAAAAAAAGGGGGGGGGTGATTCCTAAGTGCAAAGCCAGGAGCAACCCCTGAGTACCACTGGATGTAAGCCAAAACCAAAATAAAAATAAAAATAATAATTATAAAGAAATAAAATGTACTGTAAGGTAAAAAGTTATAGGAGGATAATTTCACATTAAAGGTGAAAGGTCAGAGAGCCAAAATTTTTTCCCCAAGATATAGACATATTTACTTTTTCTTAATATCCAAGAAAAAAAGTGTTTTTTTTAAAAATTTCAGGTATTGGTGCTGGAGCAATAGTACAGCAGGTAGGGCATTTGCCTTGTACCTCCAGGAGTAAGTCCTTAGTTTAGAACCAAGAGTAATCCCAGAGCATCACTGGGTATGACCCCTGCCAAATTAGAAAAAAAAAAGGCCAAAAAGAAATAAATAAGTCCCAGATAGTGAGGTGTGAAACCCAGGAAAGAGAAAAATAAACTAAATGTGCTGATTTTTGGAGTTATCAGCACATCAGTAGTAATAAACAATGGGAATTTATTAGTTCAAATGAGAGTTCAAATATGTAAGGAGTATGCACTCAATTAAATAGAATTCTCCCCATTATATTATTAGAATTTTTATTTAATTCTTATTTTTATATTTGTATTACAAAGGATTTCATCTTATTTTAGATAGTACATGCTATGCTTGGAGGGAATTCAACTACGCTTACCTTGTTCCCATTCCCTTAAATCATTGCACAGTTTTATTTGTTTCACAATTATTTATTCTTGCATTGTTATGTGTGTGAGACACAATGCAAGGCACTAGGGAGAAATGATAAATAATTCAAACATGGTTTACAGGTTTTATGGTAGAAAATGTTAAATGGTAGCACTGTGGCACTGTCCTGCCGTTGTTCTTTGATTTGCTCAAGCGGGCACCAGCAACATCTCACAAAAAATTGTGAGACTTGTTGTCACTGTTTTTGGCATATCAAATACGTCACGGGGAGCTTTCCAGGCTTAGCTGTGAGGGTGAGATACTCTCAGTAGCTTGCCAGGCTCTCCGAGAGAGGCGGAGGAATCAAACGCCAGTCGGCCGCGTGCAATGCAAATGCCTTATCTACTGTGCTATCACTCCAGCCCATTAAATGGTAATTAGAAAATAATGATGAAATAGTATTACATATATTAAAGTAAATTATTAATGCCATGGGAACAGATGTCTTTTGAAATCTTGTTATACAACAGATATAAAATTGTATTTTATGGTTGGAGAGAAAGTTCAAAGGGCTACAGTGCATGCCTTGTGTAAACAGGGCTCCAAATTTTATCTAATTTGATAACAAACTACATATCCTTCCAGCCATGCTCACTAACATCGCTAGCACCACTGGCTATAGACCTGGTTGCCCCCGAGTGCCATGAGCTGATTTACATGGTAGCTCCAAAACCTTCAGGCCTCACAGTCAGGTGAATATCACCAAGATTGGGCCTCAGATCTTTGAGGCAATCTCACAAATTAAATTGGAGGGAAGTGCTTAACAAAATAGAGGTGTTCTTGGAGTCAAGTAGTTAAGGGCAATATTTTAGGATACTTATTTTAAAAGTCCATAAAATAAATTAAAGATGATAAGGGTTGATATAAAAATAACTACAAGGAAGAGCGTTTAAAACTTGAGTTCCCTGTATCTTATCTTACTATTGCTTAATACCAAAGGTAGAAAACAGAAAAATCTGGTGATTCTCAGAATGTTGTTATGAAGGCAAGGAGATGGCTCACAGGCCTGGAACACATGCTTTGCATACAGGAGCCCCAGATTTCATCACATGATTCCCTGAACATCTCTACATATAACCCTAGTTGTCCCCTAAGGAGACCACCCCCTAAAGATGAAGTTTACTAGCCAAATATTAGTGAAAATATATGCAGTGTGGTGAATTTTACCACCCATTAAATAAATGAACTAGACAAATGTTATTAGTGTAAATGCCAAAATCTTTCAGAAAGATTGCATGACATTACAAAAACTATCCCTAAATTAAGAAGCCTTAAACAGAAAAAATATCTGAAAAGGGAGAAGAGATGGAAGGAAAAAGGAAAGCTGAAAGGAAGAAAAAAAGAGCTGGTGGGAGATTTAAAAAAAAATGGGGTCAAAGGGCTACTACAGTGGTTAAGTACTTGCCTCACATGTTGAGTATCACCAAAGGTTACTACTGAACATAGAGCCTGGAAGTACCCACAAATATCACAAGGTATGGCCAATATCCTCTCTCAAAAAAGGAAATGAGTGTAGGGCCAGACAGATACTACAGCAGATAGGGCACTTGCCTTGCCTATGGCCAACCAGATCCCCAGCATCCCATGTGGTTCCTTGGTGGCCACTTCAGCCCAGCCCCAAATACCAACCAGTCAGTATTGATCCCTGAGAACAACTGGGTGTGGCCCAACCCCTCAAAACAAAACCCAAATTGGTGAAGGGTACAGAATAAATATTTGAAAGACAGAAATAAAGTAATGAATAAAGCAACAATGTACACCTAAGGTGAAGAAGTTCCTGAGGATCCCAAAAAAGACCAAACTCAGAAGTACAAATACAACTAATACTCAACAATTTTTAGTTGAGACTAGAAGGGATACGTAGAGGCTAAACATAGTGGAATTGGTTGAGAGAAGTAATTGTCATGCTTTTTTTCACTTTAGAATAAGATGCTTAAGATGAGAGAAATAGAGGAGTGACTTTCTTCACAGAAATAGCAAGCATGCTGGATAGCTATGATGCGATAAACAAGACTTAAGTGTAATCAGATGATTACTGTACATTTGAGAATAGCAGGATCGACATGGAAAATAACCATCAAAAACATGAACAAAGGAAAAACTTGCTCAAGGGGTAGGAGGTTTAGTGCTGCCAAAGCGTGCTTGCCTTGCGTGCTGCCAAACAGGGTTGGGTTCCATATGGTCCCCTAAGGCTGCCAGAAGTCATCCATGAGCTCAAAGCCAGAAGTAAATCGTTGAGTAAGCAGTGTGCAGTCAAAAAATTAAAGAAGGGGCTGGAGTGATAGCACAGTGGGTAGGGCATTTGCCTTGCATGTGGCCAACCCGGGTTCAATTCCCAGCATCCCCTATGGTCCCCTGAGCACCGCCAGGGTAATTCCTGAGTGCAGAGCCAGGAGGAACCCCTGTGCATTGCTGGGTGTGACCCAACAAGCAAAAAAAAAAAAACCCATTAAAGAAAACTCTCGAAAAGAAAACAAAGTAGAGAGTAACACACAACACACGCACACACACACACACACACACACACACACACACACACACACACCTCTGAGATCTTCAGGAAAGAGAAGATGTTGCATCCACATAATAAGGAGGCTGTTATAATGAAAAAATAAATATCAGTCATGTTCTTAGAAATGAAACATATGAGAGTTGTAATTTAAAAAAATAGAGGGATGTGGTAGACAGAATGGGTACTGAGGGATTTATGCCTTGATCTCTAAGACTGAATATGTTGCAAAATTTTGCAAAGGAACCTTGTGTTACTGATTAAGGCTATTTCAAATGACCTTAAGACACGGGAGCAGCATCTAAAGTCAAAACCCAAAATTAATTCAAATATTATTAAAAGGTTAAATTGTAAAATTTCTCAGTACTGAAAAACAAACTATTTAATCAAAACTTTCCACCAAATTTTCTGTGACAAAACTTGTACCAAGCGCTCAATAGATCATTTTTTTCTCCTGCCCTATTTAGCAGTTTACTATTTTTGCTAGTGGCTTGGTAAAATGGGAAGTAAGGGAGAAAACAATCCATTTCTCTGACTGATCAACCTTTGACACCTTGGGAAAATATCTGTTGAAGTCAGGACTGATAAAGTCAGGTCAGAGGACCTACATGATCTGGAGGCTTGTGTCCCACTAGCCCACCACAGAGCTGTCAGACTGCACCTGAAGCCCACTTGTTCTGCTCAGCATGGGTACCAGTTCCCATCACCTGAGTTCTCAGGGAGCCATGGACCCTGGCTGGAGTGAGGAATTGCTTTTTGCAGGAAAGGAAAATAGTCCTCACCTCAGCACAGGCATACCAGGTCCATTGCCTTCCTTCACAGAAAGGAATTTCAGGAGGAAGCTAAATAATGGAACAAAACAGAATTTGCTGTTGTTCTTTATTGTTTGGGGGTCATACCTGGCTGCACTCAGGAATCATTCCTGGTGATGCTCAGGGGACAATGTGGTGTACCAGAGATCATACCTAGGTCAGCTACATGCAAGCAAGCTCTAGAGTTGCTGTACTATCTCAATGACCCCTAAAACAGTTTTTAATTGAGAGTAATTTACAGAGACGTGAGGAAAAAAAGAAAGATCTGAGCACAAGAGAGAACATGGGCTTTTCCAGAATGAAAGAATGCAGATAACAGTTTTTGCAAGAAGATTATATAAAATTTCTCAAAATTGTCTTGGCCTGGAGATCTCTGTACGGTCACTGTCCTCCCGTTGTTCATCAATTTGCTCGAGCGGGCCCAGTAACACTGTGAGACTTGTTGCTGTGTTTGGCATATCGAATACGACACTGGGAGCGTGCCATGCTTTGCCGTGTGGGCAAGATACTCATGGTAGCTTGCCGGGCTCTCCGAGAGGAGCGGAGGAATCGAAGTCAGGTCAGCCATGTTGGCTGCGTGCAAGGCAAATACCCTACCCGCTGTGCTATCACTCCAGCCCTTCTGTGTACATGAAAGTTAATCTGGGTGTTGTCACATAGGAAGTCTAGCACTCCTCATGGTCCTTTCATACATATATAAGTCCTGTAGAGGCTCATACAGCTTCTCCTATTCTGAGGGATTGTTCTCAGAGTGAGACCTTGAAGTTTTGCATCTCAGTGATGTCTCTGCTTATTCATCGCCACAGAACTCAGAACTTGCTTGTCAAAGGAATGAGTTCTTCATGCCTTTGGGCTGCTTCAGAACTGGGTAATTTCCTAAACTTCATAATTTCACAATCACTAACAGTAACTCCCTTATCTATCTACCTGTAGCACAATATTTCTCTCTTTCTGTTAGCAAGCAATTTGTTGAGATAGTTTAGGAACATTAAATACTCTACTCTCTGGTTAAAAAAAAAAAGATAAAATAAATAAGCCCTGGATTTACTATTGGTTGGTGATTCTTTTGTGAAGTAAACTTTGCTGTGATGAACAAATGATGTAAAAAGAACAAATGATTTAAACATCAGCACTCTTTAATTTCACTAGACACTACTCAAATCTTTTTCTGTAATCAAGAGCCTTCTTCTGCAATTATGTACTTATTTATTAAGAGCACATACTCATGAACAGAACATTTTTAAATATGTTTAAATTTATACCTATACTTTTTTATTTTAATGGGAGTAAAAGTGTTGGCTTTTATGACCCCTTAAAACTGGCTTCTGGGTACTAATTGCTTGTCAAGAGGGTGCTCCTGCTGCTGGCTTGGTACAGTGGGGATCAAGGGAGGTAGCCTTGAGAAAGGAGAGTTTTAATCTCTCTGCTTGGCCCACCTGGTCCATGTTCACTCAGAAAAATGATCATCTTTGGTCAGGACTACTGATGTCTTGTGAGTACCTACACTGTACTGACACTCAGTTTCCACCACCAGTTCCACAAGGCTGCACCTGAAATCCACTTGTTCTACCTGGCATGGGAGATGACCCCTACCACCTGATGACTTGCAGGAAAGGAAAGTCAGTCCTAACATTGGCATAGGTGTTCTGGGTCTGTAGCCTTCTGCACAGAAAAGAATTACAGAAGGAGGCAAAATAGTGGGAACAAAAGATGATTTTTATTGGATGAAATATACTTTAGAAAGAGGAGGTGGGAGAAAAATAGAGTAAATACGTGTTCAAGGGAGAACAACGGCTTGAAGAGCAAGACTCAATCAAAAAAAATTTTTTTCAAGCCAGAGCAATAGCACAGTGGGTAGAACATTTGCCTTGCATGCAGCCGAGCTGGATTTGATCCCTGACATCGCATATGGTCCCCCAGCACTGCCAGGAGTGATTCCTGAGTGTAGAGACAGGAGTAACCTCTGAGTATTGCTCGGTGTGATCCAAAAAGCCAAAAAAAAAAAAGAAAAAGAATTTTTTTTAAATCATGAGAGAGGGGCAATAGCGAGAGTACAGTGAGTAGGGCATTTTGCCTTGCACATAGCCCACCAAGGTTCCATCCCAGGCAGTCCATATGGTCCCCCGAGCACCACCAGAAGTAATTCCTGAGTGCAGATCCAGGAGGAACCCTTGAGCATCACTGAGTATGACACCAAAACCAAAACAAAAAAAATAAAAGATCATGAGATTGAAACTAAGAGAGGGAGCGAGAAAGAGAGAGAGAGAGACAGACAGACAGACAGACAGACACAGAGAGACAGAGACAGAGAGAAGAGAAAACAACCCTGGAAGTTGTGAATCCCCCGCCTCCCCACCAAATTAAGACATAAGCCAAAAATGATTATTGCATAGTAATTTATATTAAAATTAAAGCTGTAAAATAATTTTACAGCTTTTACAGTTTCTGCTAATATATATAACATCCTATGTGTATAAAGTGTTACAGATGTTTATTTACTTGCGTTTTCATGAACGATTTTTAAATGCTTAAAATTTTAAAAGCAATTTAAAATGTTTCAAAGGAGAAAATGAATGCAGACATAGTGTTTATATAAAAATCTCACACTTTTACATTCACTCTCCTTTGAAACATTTCAGTACTTGTCCTTGAGTACAAAACAATCATATGGTGTTTCTCCCTCTTTCCTGAATGCTTCTTCCTAATCTTCTGGGTTTTGTTCCCTTCCCATCACCCCAAATCTTTGAGGCTCCTGTGCTCCAGCCACACTGCTTCAGATTTTACCTGTGATACTGATTACCAGCAGGTTGTATGTCAGGCATGACTTCCTCTGTAAAGTCTAAGTCATATATCCACTCTCCTCCACTTTTCTACACTAACATCTGGTAGACATTAACGTCTGGCAGACATTTCAAGTTTTACATATCCTAAATTGAGTCCTGTTTAGTCTCCCCAAAGCAGCTTCTTCTAAAGTCTTACCTTGCTCAGTTATGGAAACTGTATTTTCAGAAATTTATGCCAAAATTCTTTTTATTTGTTTTGGGGCCACAACCAGTTGTGCTCAGGACATATTCCTGGGTCTAGTGCTCAGGTGCACTCCTGGTGGAACTTTCAAGGGACCAAATGGATGTGGGGACTGACTCCAGCTTCTCAAACCAAGAATCTGAAAGTCATCCTTGACTCTTTTCTTCCTAACTCTGTATTTCCACTATGTCAAGAACTTCTACTTTGTGCATTAAAATTTATCCAGGAGCTGAATCACAGTATCAAGGTATTATGCTCTTATACTGGTCCAAAGCGCCAGGCTTTTCTGTGTGGTTTTAGCGATTTTCAAATTTCGCTAATTATCCTAATTTCCCAAAACATAACAAAACAAACACATTTTTTAAAAAAAATAAAGAAAAAAGAAAAGCAGTCTGTGTGACTGTGCTATAAGGCAAGTTATTTCATATTATTCCCCTGTTCAAAACCTCGCTCACTTCCCCCAACACTCAGAATGAAAGCCAAAGAATGTATTTTGACTTTCCAATCCTTCAAAGATCTGGCTCCTCTCTGACCTTATTTTATGACTAGATGACTCTAATCATCTTAGTTCAAGCTCACTGAGCTCCTTGTTATTCTTTAGATGGCACATTACATATACACATCTACCCTAGGCTTTTAACTTGCTATTTCCTCATTCTTGGAATAGTCTTCAAAATATCCCTGTTTCTCCCTTCCTTCAGCTCTTGATACAATTTCTTTTACACATCATACCTACACCCTCTCTACCTTGATTTCATTTTACAGAGTCCCCTTTTACTTATTCCTTTACTTTGCCTTGATATATATATAATTATACACACTTATTGTTAACATTTTTATGGTTCTTTCTGTGCCAGATGGTACATTCTAAAAGGATTTTGTTTTAACCACTGTACTCTCAGTAATAAGAATATAGTTGTTGAGTAATAAGTGAAGAGCACATGTTCATAAAGCAATACAATGAGATGATAAATACAAATGCAAACTAAAATGAAAAGCTAGTTTAAAATTCCACACTAGGAAAAAAGTGTATTAGCTAAAGCAAGTGAGTTAATAGGAGTTAGAAAATGAGACAAACAAGTCAGTGCTGGTGAATTGAAAGCAGTTGTGGTGGAAGAATGAGGGGACAAATATGTTAAGGATACTGACAAAGACAATATGTTAATAATGCCAGCCAGCCCAGACAATATTCTAGAAATAAGGATGTTAGTTAAAGTGTCTGAATAACCAATTTTGTTCAGAGATTAATCTATTCTTCTTACCCTTGATTAATAGGATTTGTAGGATAGCACAGTCCAGTAACAAGGCCCACTCAGTACACCAGGATGGTGCTACTAAAATAGCCTGTTAGATTTAGGACCGAAACTGTTGTTCAGAAATACAATGGCCAAGAAAAGACTAATTTTCCAGTAAATATCTACTTTTCCTGTTTCTATTGTGAGCTCATGGTACCCTAGGGGTTTTGAGTGGTTATTAATTCTTAGGTGTAACTAGAAACATAATTGGCAAACTCTCAATTAACCTCGCTGATTTCCCTCCTAAAAGCAGACAGATTTTCTCCACTGACATCAAAACTTGCAGTTAGAAAGGTTGGAGAATAGTACAGCAGATAGGGCATTTGCCTTATACAAGATCGACTTGAGTTTGATCCCCAGCATTCCATATGGTCCCCTGAGCACAGCCAGGAGTAATTTCTGAGTACAGAACCAGGACAAACCCCTAAGCAACAACAAAACTAGCAGTTAGGTGTTCAATTTTAAAAGGGAATAAATTATCTAAACTTTGACCTCAGATTTCTCCTTAGTAAAAGCATAAAATCAATACAGGGCCAGGGATATAGAATAGGGGCTAAGGCACTTACCTGACACGCAGCCAACCCTAGTTTAATGCCCATACTTAATATGGTCCCTTGAGCACTGCAATAAGTACAGTACACAAGTAGTGAGCACAGAGTCAGGAGCAAGTTCTGAGCACCACGTATGGTCCAACTGCTCAGCCCCACAAATAATAAAATAATAATAATAATATATGGCTTATTTACTGCACATGCTATTGAAACATTGCAAAAGAGACATGTATTTTTACACACATATACACACACTTTTTTTTTCTCTAAACTGTATTTCAAGTATAAGGAGCAGCCTAACCAAGAAAGAGTGACATTTCAGAGAGAAGACAATACAAACATGCTATAAGGATACAGGATGTCTTAGGAGAGGATCAACAAAGACATTTGAGACGGAGTATATTATCAGATATGATTTTTGTCCCTCTGGATTGAAAGGAAGGTTGGAATAGGGAACTATGGTCCAGTATCAAAGTCCTGAATGAAGGTACCACAAAGGAGAAGAAAAACAGCATGGTGATGTGACTCTCAAAGGAAATGGATGAAGGTCAAGACTAAAGTCCATAATTGACAGTGACGAATGCTCTTTAGTACAATGGGCTACTAGTATGCACAGGAGGAATGAAGGAGAAACTATAATATTCTAGTAGCAGAATACTGCCGTGAGGGAGAGAAAAAAGAAGAGAGCCCAAATTGTCGAAGGTTTGCCAATAAAGGATGAGAGGGGACCTTGAAACATTGTGGAGGCCAGGGGGTTTTGACACTGGTAGTGGGTGTGCAACTGGAACATAGTATGCCATGAACTCTTACTAACAGTACTGCAAATTATAGCATCTAAATGAAACTGAAAAAAAAATAATAACTACCAAAAAAAAAACAAGGAAGCAAGTCATTATTTCAGCAATGTGAGACACAATGAAAAGACTTCATCAGCATATCAAGGATTAGTTCTTAGACTTTGATAAGAAATAGAACCACAGGGAACCAAGAAATAATAATACAATAATACAACCAGCTTTGCATGTGACTGACCAGAGTTCAATTCCCTGGCATCCCATCTGGTCCCCTGAGAACCCTGAGGAGTAATTCCTGAGTACAAAGCCAGAAGTAACCCCTGAGCTTTGCCAGGTGTGGTCCTCCCCACCCAAAAGAATTAGAACCTTACCCAGCACCAAATCTGCTGACACCATTTTCTTGGACAGCCTTGGGAACTTGAGAAATAACCATCACTTATGAGTTTTTTTTTAAAGTGTAGGTCAAGTGGAAGAAGAGCTCAGAAAATACTAAAAGGATACCTTGATTCTCTGGTTGCCTTAGTCCAAGTCCCAAGCCCAGGCCAAGACTCACAATCACCAACAAGGCAAGAAGAACCTATTACAAAAAAGAAAAACAAACATTTTTTTAAAAAACCCTGCAATTAAAAAATACATAGTGTAGATAACCACCCTCCCTCAGTGAAAATTAAGTTCAGAAAACACAACAGTTAAGCATGAAACCCGATCCAACCATGATAGATGTACAACATTTTAATGCCCACAAATTTATGAAAAAATAATTTATTTGGGGGAATAATTTCATTATAGATCTTCAAATTTAAATATGCAAAACCTAACAAACTAACTCCAAATTGATTTAGAATGAGTACTAACAATGGGAAACATTTACCTTTGCCTATTTTTCTTCCAACTAGATAACTGGAGATTGTTTATCCAAAGGCATTCCAGAACTGTGAAATCATTATCATTCCTAAGACATAAGGAATTTTTTTTCCCAATTCTATCCGCAATGAATAATAAAAATGTTTAACAATGTAAAAATACTGTGTCCAAATAATTCATTGTCAAGTGATCATCTTTGATACACCACTCAGACAGAGCTAGAGTAATCTGGAAATCAGCTATGTGATCAAAGATTGTGTCTGTGTGTTATCCATTATCTCTATGCTGACAAATTTTTTTCAGTAGTGATTGGACTGTATGCTATGACTTGACTTAAATCACAACATAAAAATAATTCTCCCCACCGATCTCTTCTTCTTCCACTAAGTCCAGCGATAAATAATACATAGGAATTGAGTAATGTATATTGATATAAAGAATCCAGGTGAATTGAACAATTATAATATCAATAGCCATATATAGCATAAAACAACAACAAAAATAGAACTGAGTTAACAAAAAGGGCTGGACAGAGAGTTGAGATAGAAAGGGTAGAAGGTGTCCAGTGGATAATACTGGTAATTGAGTTGTACCATGTGTCATATATTTTAAAGCTATGGAATTCTACCTCAAAACCTGTTCAGTCTTCAATAAAAATAAAATAATGAAACAATTATTTTCATATCAAACTTTCTTAGACAATAAAGAACTACCGAAACTAAGGGTTTTGTTTCCTTGCTTCATTCTGAAAATGGCATATATAACTTTTACAATAGAAAAAAAAAGTCATTGAGAAAATATCTTAACATGCTAGTAAAACAGTTCTCACATGAAGCCTCAAAGTTAGCCCCAGAGACAGTGACCTTTCAGATTACAATCTCTTTTTGTGATGCTCAAAAGTCACAGGTGATCAAGACTAATATAGGATTACTACAGAGTGACAAAACACTGAGAAATTATCCTATGATAAGATTCATACACCAAAGATTTATACATTGATATATTGTGATCTATATCCTGTTTTGGTTCTTTAGTCATTCAATCTTGCTAGGAAAAAAAATCTGTGTTTAGAATGCTTATTAATTTTCCAATATTAAATTTTCAGGTTTTCTTCTTCAGGAATCTTTACTTATTCATATACATATGTTCATATATACATATGTGTGTAAACTCAAAAAGACTGCAACGGTCTATCTCTCCTGCGGCCCGCGTTCGGTAGTCTCACACAGGTTCCCCCACCCCGGGGAGGTCGATGGTGATGGGCAGGCAAAGGAAGGAACGAGGGCCAGGCTGGTTGTCTTAGTTGCAGTTTATTCCAATCCTCTTTCCATTCACTCCTGTCTCTCCTCTGCCTCCTCCTCCGCTTCTTCCTCTGCCATGCTATTTCGTTCTCCTCCTCAATCCCCCTTCATTCTCCTTCTGGTTCTGGAATCTCAATCCCCTTTCTCCTTCTTCTAGAGTCTGGGTCTGGATCCCCCAGTCCACTCTTAAAGTGTAGTTAAATCCCAAAAGCATGATGGGTTGGGGTAACAATTACACATAGGTGTGGTCACAATCAATAGGAGTAAAGTTCTTTCTCTCTGGGAAAGCAGCTTCTAGGACAGATACTCTCTCAGCAGGACGATCCACCCTAGAATGGAATCCCCTGGGTGTGTTTCTCCTCTCCTTGTCCATATAAGCATTCATAATATTAATCATTTTGTAATCAGTGAGAAATATATTAAGCTTATAGAATTGCTCTCCTAGGACCATCTCAATCTCAAACTACAGTGCTCAGGCCAGCTAGTCTTTCCTATCCCTAGCAAGGTCCTAGTTTCGTCGTTACTTCTGGATCATGACAGCATTTGTCTATGATCAAGCTTTTATTTTATTTTTTATTTATTTATTTATTTATTTTTGCTTTTTGGGTCACACCTGGCAATGCACAGGGGTTACTCCTGGCTTTGCACTCAGGAATTACTCCTGGCAGTCCTCAGGGGACCATATGGGATGCTGGGAATTGAACTTGGGTCAGCCGTGTGCAAGGCAAACACCCTATCCGCTGTGCTATTGCTCCAGCCCCTATGATCAAGCTTTTAATTTAGAGTTTAGGTTCGTGGCACTTTGACATGGCCCATTTTGATGCCAGGGTGGCTCACAGTTTGCCCTGGGTCCATTCAGTCCCTCGTCAGGAATCTGCGTTTGGGGTTCTAGGAACAAAGGGCAACTGAGGCTTAAGTCTAGAAAGCAGATGCCGGGGAGTGAATAATATTCAAAGCCAATTAAATCCTAAATTAAAAAGCATAATATTAACTGTCTTCCTGTATCTATACAAAAAAGGACATTGCTTTAAACTATTCATAAGACATAAGGAGAGGAGAAAGGTAATATTAACTTACAATACAATGTCAGTGTCCTAGAAGGATCTGACCTTACAAATGAACAGAGTCTGATTAGGGGAAAGAGCTGATTAACTGCTTGGGGAAGTGGTTACAGATAAAGAAAGAAATGGGAGTGACTCAGGAGCACTGTATGGGTATAACCTGATAAACCTAAGCTCCTCGTGGCAAGGGAGAAAGGACAAAGCAATGTCATCCTACACATATGTGTGCATGTCTTTTTTTTTCTTTTTGGGTCGCACATGGAAATGCACAGGGGTTACTGCTGGCTCATGCACTCCTGGCAGTGTTGGGGGGGGGCGGTGTTGCACATCCATATGGGATGCTGGGATTCAACCTGGGTTGGCCACATGCAAGGAAAACACCCTACCCGCTATGCTATAGCTCCAGCCCGTGTGTATGTCTTATACTTTGATTACTTTCAAATCCTTGAGAGCAAGCATTTCCATTTCATATAATAAATTATTGCAAACTTTTGCTTCTGAATAAATTTCCTTTTTTCCTTTTTCTTTTTTTTTTTCTTTTTGGCTGATTGTTTCTGGACTATACCTGGTGATACTTGAGTTCTGCTCCTGTCTTGCTTCTGAGGGTTATTTCTGACAGTGGTCAAAAGATCCTGGCTAGGAATTGAACCTATGGTTTGACACATAAAAAAAAGTGCTCTAACATCCCTGAGGAGATTCCTGTTATTGAGGTGCATATATATCTTAAAACTATCTTACCACTCTTTACAAGGTAAAGATGGGGGTACTCTACGTTTCAAAAATCATTGAAAAGTCAACATTTGGTTTTATTTTGCTGAATAAAAACTATTAGAAGCCCATTAGGTAAAATTATAAATAAAAATTCATAAAAAATTTGTGAATAGTGGGGCTGGAGAGATAGAACAGTGGGTAGGGCGTTTGCCTTGCACGTGGCCCACCCGGGTTCGATTCCCAGCATCCCATATAGTCCCCTGAGCACTGTCAGGAGTAACTCCTGAATGCAGAGCCAGGAGTAACCCCTGTACATTGCCAGGTGTAACCCAAAAAGCAAAAAAAAAATATATAAAAATAAAAAATAAATAAAATTTGTGAATATTATAGTATATAAAAGTATAATTTTAAAGTACTAAATATCCATTATATGCACTAATAAACCACGGGAGTATACAGAGACTAGATGGAAATGGTGTCCAACCTTTGCTCCCCAAGAATTAATCAGTTTCCGAATGTTTGCCTTACAAGCAGCCAACATGGTCAACACAAGTTCGATTCCTCTGCCCCTCTTGGAGAGCCCAGCAAGCTACCGAGAGTATATCGCCCGCACCGCAGAGCCTGGCAAGCTACCCGTGATGTATTCGATATGCCAGACACAGTAACAACAAAGTCTCCAATGGAGACGTTACTGGGCCCACTCGAGCAAATTGATGAACAATGGGAGGACCGTGACCGTGACATTAGTATGATAAATATATTATGTGGCAAAAGACCTAAAAGAAAGTTTCCAGAAGAATGAAGGATAAATAGAATATCTTGAGGATTTACTTTGTTAGTTTCTCAGATCAATGTGCACACATGTTGTTTCATTTATGAAATATGCACACACATATTGTTTCATTTACAGAGAAGATGGTGGTTACATTAAACTTCAAATTTTAGGAGATACGTGTGGAAAATTATGCAATCGGTTCTGGCTTGAGGTACTAAAGTGAGGATCTAGAAAGCAAGCATTTAAAATTATATGACAAATACTCAGCCAGCTCTGATCTATTAGCAATTAACTTAGTTGGATTGCTATCAAATAGTAGGTAATAAAAACTATTGCCCATAAATTTGCTTGTAATTCTTGGGTGAATATAACTGATAAAATAACGAAAGAAGATGAGGTGATTCTAATGAAAATTACCTGAGGGAGGACTGAATGAACATTTATGCTAGAGGTGCATTAAGAAAAAAGATAAATTATCCAAGAATGGAGATAAGAAAAAAATCCTTAAAACAACAATTTTCATGGCATCATGAAAGTAAGCAGAGTATAATTTGAAGTGAGAAATCAGAACAGCAGCAGGAGGAGAGTGTTTGCCTTGCACAAGATCAACCTGGGTAAGCCTCCCATATTGCCACATATGACCTCCCATATTCCAGAGATCTCTGACATCCTGGAGCAGACCTAGTAATCTTTCCATTGCGAGACTTGTTGTTAACTGTGTTGGGCATATTGAATATGTCAAAGGTAGCTTGCCAGGCTTTGCCGGGAGGGTGAGATACTCTTGATAGCTTGACGAGCTCTCTGAGAGGGATGGAGGAATTGAACCCGGTTCGGCTGGGCCGGCCGCATGCAAGGCAAACGCCCTACTGCTGTGCTATCGCTCCAACCCTGACATCCCAAATTGTCTCTGAGCACCACCAGGAATGATCCCTTGAGTGCAGCACCAGGAGTAAGTACTGAGCATAGCTGCATGTAGCCCAAAAACAGAAAGAGAGAGACAGAGACAGAGACAGAGGTAGAGACAGACAGAGACAGAGACAGACAGAGAACTAAACAATATGCACATATTTTGTTTTGGAGACTAAGTAGATAGACTGTGACAAGAACTGCCTTTTGAGGGCGTGTCTTCAGTAGTGAAAAGAAACTGAAATAATCAGGAATAGTTGGGTGGTGAAAAAGCGAAAGAGTGGATCATATTATCTTCTTGATGAAAGTTTCATGCTCAAGGGATTAAAGAGAAATAAAATTGAGTCAAGAAAGCAACTTTTGGGCCACAACAATAAGTAGAGTGGGTAGGGCGTTTACCTTGCACTCAGCCCACCCAGGTTCAATCCCATATGGTCCCCCAAGCACCTCTAGTAGTAATTCCTGAGTGCAGAGCCAGGAGTAACCCCTGAGCAGTTCTGGGTGTGACCCAAAAAGCAAAAACAAACAACCAAAAAAAAAAAAAAAGCAGAGATGAGTTTACCACACAAAAAAATCAAGAAAGATAACTAACACAAAACTCATCGTCTGTCCATAGGAATGCAGTAAAGTAGAATAAAATAAAACAGATGAACTTAAATTTTCTATGTTCTAGCTCTAAAATATTAATGCAATATAAAGTTGACTTGCAGTGTAACTATAATCACACAAAACTGTTGCATAAAAAATGTCGCAGTATGGATTCTGCCCTTTTAGATTTATTAGTCATTAATTTGTTACTCCAGTTTCTTAATAAACATGTAACTAAAATGTTAACTTTGCATAGAAATTGCCATAACGTATAAAATTAGTTAATTAAAACTTTACATTTAAATAGCAACACAATAAGTAAATACAGATGGTATTTAAATATTTGTCAAAGATATTTAAACAATTTTCATGAACCTAAAAATAATTCAATCAAAGAACTGTACTTACAATACAAAGTATTTTATATTTTTTAACATTGTTCTTAACAGGTTCTTCTGTCGATAAACTCACCGCCTCCAACATTCTGTTAGCTGCATAAACCTGTTTTACTAGAACCCAATAGTATCCCTTCCTTTCCCTAGCACACCGAAGAGAAAGTGTGTGAGCTACAAAGCTGTGACTGCTTTTAAATGCCTGGAAGCATCATAGCTCCTCAGTGATTGGGCAATCCAGAGAGAGGAAAAAAACTGCAATAACAATAGCGTCCAGAACTGAAAGTCTATTTCCAGTTCATTGCAGACAGCTGGGGATTTTTTCTCATTGTAGTTTATGTTTACTTATCAAACTATCTGTAACAATAATCGATTGATCAAATTATCATGTAGTCTGATAATTTATCTTCTTTTGAAATAGCCCCAAAAGTGTTAAGTACATTTCAGGCAGTTTCTACATTAATTATAAACTTCAAGTTGGAAACCAACATACTGGACCTTGAAACCCGACATAAAATAGGGACTGAAGAGATAGTACAGCAGGCAGAACTTGCCTTGCACGTGACTGGTACTCCATATGGTTCCTCAGACTCACCAGGAGTGATTCCTGAAAACAGAGCCAAGAGTAAGCCCTGAACTCTGCCTGGTGTGGTCCAAAACAAAACTGAAAACAAAAACTCTAAGAGTGCCTGAGGCTAGGAAGATAACTCAAAGGGCTGGAGCGCCTGTATTGTCTGTTCTAGGGTAAGAATTTCCAGTTTCTTAATAAACATATAACTTTCCAGGTATAGTCTGAGGGTGCCTGAGCACTATCAGTTTGGTACTGTGACCTTCAGCTCCACTGAAAGCCTTTCTGAGCATTACTTGGGAGATCGCCCCTCTTCCAAAAACAAAAATAGGAGCAGCATCAAACACAGCCCAGGCTGGCTAGGTAGGTTGCCTTAAGTGCAAAGAAGAAACAGGACCTCAGGAACTCAGAAAAAAAGAAAAATAAAACACATGTCAATCTACTTGGCAACTATAGAGTTTCAAAGTACTAAGCAGCAACAACTTACCCTTGAATGGGGTGTCTGGAAATGCAGTGGAATCTCTTCTCTGAGGGAACATTAAACAAGGTGCTTGTGGACAAATAATCAAACTACTTAACAGTAAAATTTATCCCAATTGATGTAAACCAAGTGTGAATGTTTAAGAAAGAGAACTTAAAAGTAAATACATATGACATTGCTTTGGATAAATATTTTTAAAATACTGCTGCTTTAGCCAGATGATTCTACTCAAATGAAGTAGAGTTTGAACTTCAGAGTTTTAAATATAAAAGTAAAATTATATGATTGCATTAGGGCTTCTAATTTTAGTCAGTGGGAAATACTTGACAAAGGCATTCAAATGTGTTTTTACACACTTCTGATGTTTTTTTTCGGGGGGGAGGGGGCTCAGGGGTGCATACTGGTGTTGCTCAAAATTTATTCCTGGTTCTGCATTCAGGGACCACTCCTGGCGGGGCTCAGAGGATCACATGTGGTGCCAGGTGGACTGTGCAAACAACATATGACCTACCCACTGTACTGTCACTCTGGCCTCTCCCTTTTGATTTTCAAAGACTTAATAGTTCATTGTACTCCATAGAACAAGTTTGCAGGATTCTGGATTAGGTGGTTCCCACAACATACTCACATTCCAAAGCTAGTTCCTTATCTAACAGCCACTTTTTTTCCCCCAACAGCCACTTATTTTGAAAGCTGTTACTATGTAGGCCAGAGGTGGAACTTGTGACATGTTGGTATACTGTACTGAGGGAGTCACAGGAAAAAACATAGAGCTTTAAAGCAAAAGAAGGAAACATGGATATTCTGTCTTATACTTTTCCTTAAGAGAGTAGATTTAAATAACGGACAAGGGGATTTAAGCATGATTTTCAAATTATTTAAAATATTTATGAGTCATTTTTATTAGGAGAGATTCCTTTCCTGATTATTTTACAGCTTCCAGGGAGAAATGTTTTACTGAAGCCTGCAGGATTTTTATAAACTTTATGTTAGAAAATAACTCTGAAGCTTTATTTAACCAAGAAGGCTAGCATGCTGAAGGTTGTGTGTTCGCGGGCTCTCTGGACAGCTCTTTCTCACCGCCCGCATTTGGTGCACTTGAGCTGCTATGTGTTGCCTGGATCGGGACGGCTGTTGGCTAAGAGCAGAGGAAGAAAGAAACGAGAGCCAGGCTGGTTGGTTTTAGTTGCAGTTTATTCCAATCCTCTTCATGCCTGTCTCTCCTCTGCCTCTCCTCAGTCCACTCTTCCAGTCTAGTTATAACCCCCAGCATGAGGGGTTGGGGTAACAATTACACATAGGTGTGGTCACAATCAATAAAATTAAAGTTCTTTTCCTCACGGGATTAGGTGGTTCCCACAACATTAGGAGAATAAACATAGGACAGATTCTCTTTCAGCAGGACGACACACCCAAGGCAGAATCCCATGAGTGAGTTTCCCCTCTCCTTGTCCAACAAACATAATATTAATCATTTTGTATGAACACAGTAATAGATGCCTTAAGCTTATAGAATTGCTCTCCTGGGGTCATCTCGATCTCAGACTGCAGTGCTCAGGCCAGATTAGTCTTTCCTATCCCTAGCATGGTCTTAGTCTCGTCATTACTTTTGGATCATGACAGCATTTGTCATGATCAAGCTCTTAACTTATAGTTAAGAATTGTGGCGCTTTGGCCAGGCCCATCTCGATGCCAGGGTAGCACATAGCTTACCGCTTGCCCTGGTTCCATCCAGTCCCTTGTTGGGACCCTGCTTTTGGGGGCTCTAGGAAGTGAGGGCAACTGAAGCTTAAGTTGAGGAAGCAGAGGAAGAGACTGAATAATATTCAAACACAATTAAATCCCATGTTGCAAAAGCATAATGTTAATTGTCTTCTTGTGTCTATACAAAAGGACATTGCTTTAAAGTAAACTATTCAGGCCGAGATTAGTACCAGGAATTTTACTCCATGACTTAAAGGCCAACCACACATACTAGGGGAAAAGGGAGCTCAGACAAAGAGGGGAACACCAAATAAAGGTGTTGGAAGGATCCTCCTAGGATGGGAGAAGCATGCTGAAAGTAGACTATAGACTAAACATGATTGCCACTCAATGTTTCTTTTGCAAACCACAACACCCAAAAGGAGAGAGAGAACAGAGGGGAATGCCCTGCCACAGAGACTGGGTGGAATGGGGGGGATGGGGGGTAGGAGGGATACTGGGATCTGTGGTGGTGGGAAATGGGCACTGGTGGAGGGATGGGTATTTGATCATTGTATAATTGAAACCCAAGCACAAAAATGTGTAAGTCTGCAACTGTACCTCATGATGTCTCACTATTAAAAAAATTTTTAATAAAAAAATAAAATAAACTATTCAAAAGACATAAGGAGAGGATAAAGGCAATATTAACTTACAATATAAGTTCAGTGTCCTAGAAAGATCTGACCTTACAAATTAACAGAAACTGATTAAGAGAATAAACTGAATAACTGGGGAAGAGAGCATAGAAAAATAGTTACAAATTTAAAAAATAATGGGAGGAACTCAGGAGCACTGGGATTGGTGTGACCCAATAAATCTAAACTACCTGAGGCTATGCAGGAAGGACAAAAACAGTGTTATCCTTCAATCAATGCTCCATGAGAGTATAATTTGAGAATTTAGGGCTCAAGGTGAGTGAAACTAGAAGAGCTTAACAAACAGCATTTACTAGAACTCTTTTTAGCCACATGGCTAGTAGTTCAACTTCTTTCAGCATAAATCTGTAATATTTAATACAAAACACTGAAACTCTGAAACTCAGGAAGCTCTGGTCTGTTTTAGCTTGAAAAGAGCAAATTTGATTGGTTAGTGAAAATTTCTTAAATTTGGACTTTAAAAGATATGGGGTTCCAGTTCCCCTTCTAGCCTCTAATAAATATCTGACTTTGGACAAGTCAAATCATTGAACTTATCAGAGACTTATTTTACTTAACTGTGTAATAGGAATACAATATTTCCAAGAGATAGTAAGTTTGACATGACATGATATGTATAAAATAGATAAAATTTTGAACACTAAAATGCAAGCCATAATTGTCACAGAATAATTACTTTTTTATAGATTCAGTGGAATTAAAAATTTCCAACAAGGGTTAATGTTGGATTATATCTCTAAACACTTTAGGTTTAAAGTGGGTTTGTCCTTTGTCCTTGCCTCTAGGAGTTTAGGTTTCTTGGGTTATACCCATAATAATGCTCCCAAAATACTCCCATTCCTCTGTGTTTATTGGCATATAGCTCTAAAATTTTAGTTTTAACACTGGCATGTCCTTTCTCTTTTGTCATGTGGAGTTTAGGTTTATAGGGTTACACCCCTCATAGTGCTCCCAAAGCACTCCCATATCTCTGTTTATATTTAACCTCTTCTCTGAGCTCTGCTTTCCCAACAGGCTTATCATCTATATCCCCAAATCAGACTTGTGACTTTTAAAGCCAAATTCCTCAGAAATCTATTGCAAAACAATGCTGAAAAATAGAGAGTATGGGGAAAATTGTCTGCCATGGAGCAGGGGGAGGGTGGGAAAGGGGGCATATACTGGGTATATTAGTGGTGGGGAATATGCACTGGTGGAGGGATGGGTGTTTGATCATTTTGTGATTGTAACCCAAACATGGATTTCTATTTGTAAGTGAAATATTGCTTTTTTCCTTCCCTTATGTCTTTTTTCATAGTTTATATTGGTGTATTGTCCTTTTTGTAAAGACAGGAAGACAGTTAATGCTATGCTTTTGTAACTTGGCAGTTAATTGACAGAATAATGTTCACTCCTGAGCATCTGTTTATTTGACTTAAGCCTCAGTTGCCCTTAGTTCCTAGCACCCCAAAGCAAGAAGGGATTTGATGAACCCTGGGCAAGCAGTAGGCCACCCTGGCATCGAAAAAGGTACAGGCTTGTATGCCATAAAACTTCTAATAAGCTAAAAGTACGGTTGTGGATGAACTCTGTCATGACCATAAGAAAAGTAACTGGACAAGGACTCTGCTAGGGTTAGGAACGACTATCTGACCTGAGCACTGTAGTCTGGGATCTAGAGTGAGATGGTCTCAGGAGAGCCACCCTATGAGATTAATGTATCTCTTACTGTGTCAATACAAAATTACTAGAAAGACTATTAAGAAGTATAAGTAAATCTAAGATGATTGCTTATGGACTAAGGAAAGGAGAAGTATGTCCTTAGATAAAAACATGCCTTTGAGTGGATTTCCTAGCAGGAGGATATTTTATCTTAGAAGAGCTTCCCTGGAAGGAAGGGCTTTACATATGTTGACTGTGCTACTTGACCTAGGTTTACTTGCTACCCCCAGTGCTTGGAGGTTGGGCTCTAGACTGAAGCTTCCATACAGAGCACATGGAGAGACGATCATGGGGGACAGGAGGAATATGGGAATGGGTGAGACTGGAAGGAGGCAGAGGGAGATGAGATTGGAATAAACTACAATTGACCACCAACCAGCCTACCCCTCATTTCCTCCTTTGTCCACCCATTGCCATAGGCCATCTAGAGTGAGGGAAGTGGCCCGAGACCATCAAATGCAGGCAGAGAGTGGCGTCATATTCATTTTTGAATACACAGGTTAAAACACTTTTTCCAAGATAGGGGTACACCCTAGGGCCTCACAGACAGGAGGTATGTGCTCAGCTACTAAGTCACAGCCCCAACAGTAAAGTACCTTTTCAGTACTTCTGTTTTCTTTTCCTTTGGTTTTTGTTATTGCTGTTGTTGTTTTGTTTTTAGACCACACCCCAGAGTTCTGGGGGCTCATGCCTGCCTCTGTGCTCAGGAATCATTCTTCACAGCGTTGGGGGATCCATTTAGCGTGCTGGAATGGAAACCGGATTGGCTGCATGGAGACAAATACCCTATCAACTGTACATTGCTGTATATTGCTCCAGCTGCACAACCCCCCCTACCCCCACCCTGCCCTTGTTTATTTTCCTTCCTGTAATGGTTTACTTTGTGTTTCAAACTTGCTAGGTTATAATACAAATTTAGTCAAAATTAATAATCTAGGATGTTTCAATAATAGCAATAATAGTCACTGTCCTCCCGTTGTTCATCGATTTGCTTGAGCAGGCCCAGTAACATCTCCATTGTGAGACTTTGTTGTTACTGTGTTTGGCATATCGAATATGTCATGGGTACCTTGCCAGGCTTTGCCGTGTGGGCGAGATACTCTTGGTAGCTCGCCGGGCTCTCCGAGAGGGGCGGAGGAATCGAACTCGGGTCGGCCATGTGGCTGTGTGCAAGGCAAACGCCCTACCCACTGTGCTATGGCTCCAACACTAACAGTATTTTGTAGAAATGATAATATATACAATAGTGAGTGTAAGTAAAAAAGATCACCCTCTGTCACGTCCCATCAGTTAAAGTTCTTAAAAAAAAAAAAACTAGAGAAAATCTTTAGCAGAGAAGATATTCACCAGAAAAGAAGAAATTATTTCTCCAGATTAGACCTACAGTTTGAGTTAGCAGCAGCCTACGTCTGAATTTTGGTAGATATCTTTCCAGTTCCCATTCCTTTCTCTCTCTCCCACTCCCTCCACTGCTGCATATAAAAATATCCTTCTCTATAAAAATGAAAAGTATATGATACATCTTTGAACATTTTCTGATTTCTTTTTCTTTTTCAAGCTTTGACTCATTTCTGAGCTTTTCCTTTTATTTTTTTACCTTTGGGAACTGTGCTCTTGGTTTCTGACTGTCCTGGTATTAACTCTTTGCTGTGATATTTTCTATCAAGTATATATCTTGATTCTGGAACAACTTATCTGATTTTAATAACCCAGCTGCACCTTTCAGATTCTGCTTATTTTTCAAGATCATTAAATTTAATATCAGTTTTCCTTACTATGTTGGGCTGGAGCGATGGCACAGCGGGTAGGGCGTTCGCCTTACAAGCGGCTAACATGGCCGACCCGAGTTCGATTCCTCCGCCCCTCTCGGAGAGCCTGGCAAGCTACCGAGAGTATTTGATATGCCAGACACAGTAACAACAAAGTCTCCAATGGAGACGTTACTGGGCCCGCTCGAGCAAATCGACGATCAACAGGAGGGCCTTTACCTTTACCTTACTATGTTAAGGGTACCAAGAAACTTGCTTTGCACTTTTACTGTGTGATTTTTTTAATTAAAAATATATATTTTATACTTTTTTAAATGTAATCACTGAAAACATTATCATCATCATCATCATCATCATCATCATCATCATTATTATTATTACTATTATTATTGTGCAAGGAATCTTTAGGGCCTCACACATGAAGCATGTGCTCTCCTGTTGCACCACATCCCCAGCCCTGTAAAAGTATGTTTTTTTTATTTGGGGGCCACAACTGGTGATGCTCAGGGACTATTCCTGTCTCAGTGCTCAGGAGTCATTCCTGGCAGTGCTTGGGGGAACCGTGTAGTATCAGGGGTTAATCCCAAGCCTTCTGCATTCAAATACATGTTCCAGCCTATTGATTTATCTCTCTGACCCCTGAGAGCACTTTTTAAACACAGAAAAACTGCCTCAAATGGAAAGCTGACAATCAAATCGCTTTTAGCATTAAAATACATAAGATGTGTGTCCTGTACAGTTTAGGGGATTTGATCCGTGATCACTTTCACCAAGCTGTACAGGCTATTTAAATATGCATATTCCCAGCAATGAAAAATCAAAGCCTTGTATCTACCATAATCATAAAAATAACTGAATTTCTAAATGCTTTGTCAGTCTAGATTATGGGGGTCCAATAAATTTAAGCATTATTTATTGTAAAACTGCTCTTCAGCTTAAAACTGTTGCTTTTACATAGTTTACATTAGAAATTTGGTCAGTTGCTTTTACATAGATCACATTAGAAATTTGGTCAGTTGCTTCAGTAGCAATCATGAAAATATCTCTAATCATTACATTTTGTTTAAGGATTTGGCTTCCTTTTTTTATTGCTTTGGTTTGGGGACTATGCCTGCAGTGCCTAGGGCTCCTCCTGGTCTTGTGCTTAGGGACTGATTTACATTTGAATACTTAACATTCTCTGTTTAGGCTTATGTGACCATCATAGGCATTATAATGAATTGACCTCTGAAATTTGTTTTTCTAGATTTTATCTGACTTAATTACTTTGGTGATAGCAAAAAGATAGTCATTTCCTGTTAGTGGTATTCTCATGCATTAGTTATGTCAATTCTACATGAATTCAAACTCACGATTCAGATTCAAGTTACAATCAGAGGTTAAGGCAGTTGTGGTTTTTACATATTCAAAGTTTTCTAGCTTATATGCAGAAGACAGCTGAATGGAAAGGAAACATATATATGATATATATATATATATATATATATATATATATATATATAATGGCTTGGGTTGGGGAAATGATTCAAAGAACTGGAACAGCTGCTTTCCATGCAGAAGTTTTGGGGGTTCAATTCCTAGCACCCCATTGTCCACTGAGCCACACCAGGAGCAACCCCCAAGCACCACTTTATTTTAATTCAAACCAAAATAGATTGTCCAAAGAACCCCTTATTTTATCTCTGTAAGTATATTTTATACTCATACTACAATTGACCAGCTTTTTTACTACAGAGACAATGTGTGCTCTTAAGAGTTCAGATGCTACTCCTGCCCTTGATGCCATACAGATAATGGATGAGAACATAATTGTTATTTATTTAGCGCCAGTCCATTCTGCTGAATCCTTGCAGTTTGTTATTTCCCATCTTTAGAAAACTGTTTTTGATGGATGTGAGTTACTTCATTTTACAGAAAAATTAATTCTGAGGCTCAGAAATCAAGTAACTTGCCACACATGAGTTGGTTTTAGAACTGATTTCAATTGTCTTTCTCTTTCTACAGCTCACATGTTTCATGCTCTCCTGTGGCTTCAGAGAATTGTAAATTCTTTCATGATCTCTATTATATCAACCTTATAAACACATTTTACCTCTCAAAGCCTAAAACCATGTATTACTGTTCAGACCGGCAGAGTCTGGCAAACTCCCTGTGGCGTACCCAATATGCCAAATACCAGTAACAATAATGGGTCTCATTCTCCTCAAGAGCCTTGAATATAATTTCAGGGCTAGGATGAAGGAGACGTTACTGGGGCCTGCTCGAGGCAATCGACGATTAACAGGATGATTTGTGATTTGTGATTTGTGACTGTTCAAAGAATATCTTCCCTTTAAGAGATAACTTTATTAGTAGAGATAGTTGGCCTACTAAGTCTATTAGGAATCAGAGTTGCAAAGGGGTTAGTTGAATGCCTGGTATATAGTATCAGTAACCCAAACTACTGAAGGGTTATACAACCTAGACTTGGAGACAATCAATAAACCTTGTACTCTGACGATTTACTTTACTGCAGACCTTGTGAAAATAAGAAAGGTGACTATGGGTCACTTTGTAAGATCACATTAATGCTATATATGAAAAAATATATCATAAGTAAAACTGGACATTTTTTTATACTGCCAGAATTAGAACATTTAATGAAATGGAAATGATTGCCAGCAATATGTATTAAAGCACAAGTTCTTCTTTACCGGTGTATCCCCCATAATACCAATCATGACTCCCATCAGAATATATTATATTATAAAGTCTTTATTGTATAGAAGTAGTGTTTATGAACTAAAACAGGTATCAACTTTAGAAAAGTAAAATGAATCCATAGAAAAACATGCAGCGCTTTTCAGTGTTCACAAATCATGAATGTGTCATTAATTTCTATCTAAAATTCATAAATTCCTGCTCACTTTTATGTTTTACAAAATTTAGTGGTTTGTCATCATTACCTCATGAGAATTGAGTAAGTTGATTAATGAAAAGCATAAGGGACATAAGAACTCAATAAATGTATGTTGCTATCACTTATTACCAATATATATATATATATTAGTTGCAATGATTTACAGTACTGTCAGTGATAGAGTTTCATGTATGCAAAATGCCCCTCCCCCCACCCCAGTTTCTCCAGCATGTAAGTTTAGCTGTGTAGACCAGTTTACAGATTCTGCTGCTTAGACCGCTTATTATTCCTTCACTACATTTTCTTATAGCCCACAAATGAGAAGGATCATTATGTATTTATCTCTCTTCTGATTGACCTCACTCAGTCTTTTTTTTTGCATTCATATAATTATTTATTTATTTTTTATTTTTATTAGTGAGACATCATGAGGTACAGTTGTAGACTTAACAAATTTTTGTGCTTGGGTTTCAATTATACAATGATCAAATACCCATCCCTCCACCAGTGCCCATTTCCCACCACCACGGATCCCAGTATCCCTCCCACCCCCCATTCCCCCATCCCACCCTGCCTCTGTGGCAGGGCATTCCCTTTTGTTCTCTCTCTCTCTCTCTCTCTCTCTCTCTCTCTCTCTCTCTCTCTTATTGGGTGTTGTGGTTTGCAAAAGAGGCAATGGGTGACGATCATGTTTGGTCTATAGTCTACTTTCAGCATGCTTCTCCCATCCTGGGAGGATCCTCCCAACACCCTTTATTTGGTGTTCCCTTCTCTATCTGAGCTCCCTTTTCCCCTAGCATGTGGACCTCACTCAGTCTTACACCCTGCGGTTCCATTCATGTAGAGGTAAATCCATGATTTCATCTTTTCTTATAACTGAATATTAATTGTGATTTTTTTTTTGCCTCATTATCAGAACTCCTCTTAATCCTTCTTGCATTCTTATCCTATTCCCTCTCAACTTCAGGATCCAAAATAAACAATAAAGAAGTTTTGAATATTATAATGGTGGATATCTTAGTTCTTCGGGTTCTTAGGTAAACAAACCTCAGAGAATCTGAGGTGACCTCAAAATTAGTATAGTAGGCACATTAGCATTACTCAGGCCTTAGTTGTATTCTCTGCCTCTACGTTCCCTTGAATCCTAAACTCCAACCTTTTTGAGTCTGATATGTTCTAAGCACTGGCCACTGAGCACTGGCCACTGGCCAAATCCATATCCTCTATGCCATTTAGATTTTGAAACAGTTTTTGGGTGTAGGTCTAGATAAGAACTTATTCTTTGAGTTCCCTGAACCTTGGAACTCTTGCTTGCTTTTCACTTTTCCTTCAACTTTAGAACAATCTGCACCCTCTGGGTTCTGAAAGTTTCACTCCACATGTGGTAATGCTTAATGGCCTAGAAAACTTGTGCGATTTCTGCAGCTACTTTTACATCCCCATAACGAGTCATGAATACTTCCTACAGTTTACAAAAGAACCTGTGTTCACAGATTTCTGCAAACTTCTTAAAATCGTAGAAAACCACTGTCTTACAAAGTGCCAGGAACCTGCCGACATAACTTCCTGATGAATTATAAAACTACTTCTGGTAAATGCACTAGGGCTTGGGTGATAGATGGACAAGTCAGTCTGGAAAGGTTCAGAGTGATAAGACACACTGATGGTGGGTGGTAGAAGTGAATACAGATACTAGAATCAGTTTATTTATTTTTGTTGTTTTTTGTTTGGGGGTCACAACCGGTTGTGTTCAGGATTTACTCCTAGCTCTGAGCTCAGAGGTCACTGATGGTAGACTCAGGAAATCACATGGGATGATGGGGATTGAACCCAAGTCAGCAACCTGAATGGCCAATGCCCTACCCACTGTAATGTCTCTCCAGTCCCTAGAATCCATTTTACAGTAGGCAGAAGTCCATCAAGATAGTCCTCAAATAATATAATAGCAATAATAGATGGGCAGGAGGCAGAAATGTTAAGTAGGCCGCATTATAAAAATAATGGTGGAAATAACCCTTTGGTAGACTAACAAGAATTTCTAGCAAGTAGGAAGTTAATCAAGTGGCAGTTGAGAGAGGAAGAGCAACTAGATGCTAGTCCTTACAAGAAGTGAGTGGTTCAATACTGGGACCACTATCTGGTCTAGGATCAGCTATCTGGGTCAAACAGGTGTTAACAATACCAAACTAGGGATATAATCTAGAAGTACACATGAGAGGACAAGCAAAAGGTCAACAGGGATTATGAGTCCCAAATTATTAGAAATGAAATATAGTTTGAATTACTAGGCATCTAAAAGTGACAATAATAAATTAAAATAAATGCCTTGGGACAACATCAGTATATTGCAATATCTATATGTGTTAAAAACGTTTTCAATATGGAATATATCACATTTCACTAGCATAAGTTGATTAACAATTTATCTTTATCAATTTGGAATAGAGAACAGTAACTTTGAGCCATAATTAAATAAAATGTTTTCAGGCCAGACATAGAGTACAGTAGGCAAGGTGATTGCCTTGCATGCAGCTGACTAAACTTCAAACCCCTGGCACCCCTGGCACTACCATGACTGAAGTTTGAGTATAGATCTGAGTAAGCACTGAGCACCAGTGGGTGTTAATCAACCCCCTCCAGAAAGTCTTCTTAACCTCAGGGAAAAAAAAATTATTAGTAGTAATAGGCTTGTATTACATGCTCCAGAAAGTGCTCGTTATTATATTTAAAATTATATTATAATTAAAATTGTTTTAACAGAAACTTCTCATTTTTATTATGCAAGTACCCATACCTTTAATTTTGTATACATATCAACATAGTCTTAAGCGTGGCTATGGCCGGAACCAGAGGTCTTCAACTGCCTGGGTTCTGCTTGGAGTGGGGAGGGAAACTCAACCCCTTAAGACCACTCTCCACATGTTCAGACAAGCCTCATCCATGAAGAAACTGGCAGAGGAACCCAGGTGTGCGGGACCCGGGGCTGAGATCTCCAAGCCTGCTCAGATCGGGGACTGGACCTCCTCCACCCAGATCCCCCATCTTCTAGTAAAGTAAAGTAAAGTAAAGGCCCTCCCGTTGATCATCGATTTACTCGAGCGGGCCCAGTCACGTCTCCATTGGAGACTTTGTTGTTACTGTGTTTGGCATATCGAATACGTCACGGGGAGCTTGCCAGGCTCTGCCATGCGGGCGAGATACTCTCAGTAGCTTGCCAGGCTCAGCTCAGTTGGTTAGAGCGTGGTGCTAATAACGCCAAGGTCGCGGGTTCGATCCCCATACAGGCCACGGGTGCAACATCTTCTAGTAGCTAGGCATTACACCCACCAGCTGCCCCTGGTGCCGTGTTATCCCATCAACGGCCAAGACCCAGGGACTATAAAACCCAGCTCCCAGAAGCATGCGCATGACCTCTTATTGTCTAGTTCTCACTCTTGGAGAACCCGGCAGGCTACCAAGTGTATCCTGTCCACACTGGCAGAGTCTGGCAAGCTCCCCATGGCGTATTCAATATGCCAAAACCCAGTAACAGTGATGGGTCTCATTCCCCTGACCCTGAAGGAGCCTCCAATGTGGCACTTGCTAAAATCTCAGGGTTAGGGTGAATGGAGACGTTACTGGTGCCTGCTCTAGGAAATCGATGAACAACAGGATGACAGTGATCAACATAGTGCTGATTGACTTTGCCTACAAAGTTCACAATTTTTATTACTTGCCCTTTACAGTATTAACTCACCCCTAATATACCATTAATTCTTCCAAGTTTCAAAGGTTGACACTAATCTACTTAGTAATCTACATTACTTCGGAGAAATGCTGTTTCATCTCATCAACTGGCTATCCATTAAAAGCCTTAGCACTATCTCTCAAGTGTTAGTTCATGGAAGTAAAGGTGTTGAATCCATTCAACTTCTCTATTTTCTAAGAGAAACTGAGTTATTTCCCCCAATCCTAGAACTGGTATGTCAATGCCATGGAGGAAGGGACTAAATGAGTTTTGACTTGTCATTTTTTTTCTAATTCATAAAACAGTGGTATCTATAAAGCATTCATAGAAACTTGCTAAATAAATTTTAATGGCTTCAGAACTAACTTTAGAAGTATAATCCTACATTATAAGTGCCTAGTAAACCAGATTGTTGTTAATTGTGATATCCTTATTAGTGAAAGCTTTACATGTAACTCAGATCATTTTTATATTAAAAACTTTGTAAATATCTATTACCTTAAAGGAATATTTTTCCTTAAAATAAGACACTTTAGAAGTTTTTATTTAGTCCATGAAAGAAATGAAAACTGAGAACCCCCAAATCAAATTTTATACATGGTGTTAGGTTATGCAATAATATTCAATTTATGTTTATACTTCAAAAATTTCATCTTAGTGGAACTAATTAGTTTTAAATAAATATAGTATGATGTATATAATGGTGGGCTGGAGCAATAGCATAGCAGTAGGGCATTTGCCTTGCACACGGCTGACCAGGCTGACCCGGGTTCAATTCCTCTGCCCCTCTCAGAGAGCCCGGCAAGCTACCGAGAGTATCTCGCCTGCATGGCAAAGCCTGGCAAGCTGCCCGTGACCTATTTGATATGCCAAACACAGTAACAATAAGTCTCACAATGGAGACGTTACTAGGTCCTCTCAAGGAAATTGATAAACAACAGGAGGACAGTAACAGTGAAAGTATATAATGGTATAAATTAAATTGTACTAGAATACAGTAGAAAATTGTTACTTTTCTAAAGGGATTAAAAATAAGCTTATGATACTTTGCTAGGGATGTAATGACAAAGCACACTGGAAGTGGTAGCTTAAACAACAGAAATTAGTTTTCTCAAAGTTTTGAAGACTAAAGATCAAAGCTTGAATATAATTAAAAAGTCTCTATGCTGCTCTTGCAGATGGCCACATTTGCTATGTCTTCACAGTGCATGTCGCCTGTTTGGTATCTCTGTTACAATCTTTTATAGAAAATCAGTCATTGGATTAGGACCATGTGATTGAACTCATTTTAACTTAATTATCATCTTGAAGACTCAATCTCCAAATATAGCTATATTCTGGGGTACTAGTGGAACAGAATTCCAGCATATAAACTTTGGGGGGGGGCAGGTATTCTTAATGAAGTAGCACCTGAATAGGTAACGTTTCTGCTCTTTGCTTCCTGGTACAGTGCCAAGTGTGCAAGTAAAAATAGTCTTATGAAAGCTAGTATGAAAAAAATAAAAGCTCGTATAAAAAGGATTCCAAGAAGAAAGCTGATAATACATTTTCTTAGAAAGATTTTTATGTTGTGATGTTTAATGCAAAAAATATTGGGAAATCACTAGTTACAAGAACATTTTTAAAAAATCAGATTAAACACCATTAAGTATTCTGTTGAAGGCAAGCTTGATGATATACAGAACAGAGATGATGCTACATTTAGAAAAACATCAGGCAGCATGATGGACTGTGGAGAGGCTAGCAAGGGGGACAGAGAGAGCAAAATGTAGAAAAATACAGGAGCAGGCACGTGGAGAGAGAGGGAGAGGGCCCAGGCTGCGAGATGGAGCCTGGAGAGATGAGCGGGAGAGACAGGAGGAAACTGGAATGAGTGTGAGACTAGAATGGGAGGCTCAGAGAGACTGGGGCAGGTGTGTGGGGAGAATGAAATAAACGGCGTCTGATCAATCAAAACAAAAAAAAGAAAGAAAAACATCACACTTATTACTGAGACCAATCAAAAAAAAAGTCTGACAAATTTTTATGACATAGGTCTTACCAATGACAAATAGAGCTCCATGATCCTTTACGGACAGTTCAGAGGTTCATGTTGATATAAAAATTTCCACTAGTTATTTGCTTCTTTTATTTTGCATTGGTTACATGATAAAAGAGCAACAGTCTGTTCAGAAGACCATTAGCTCTTGGCACCAATAAATTCATGAAACCAAGAAGAAAATTTTAAAAAGAAAACAGACACCAGACAAAATTTGGAAAGGCGTAGAAAAAAATTGCCTATGTTTTCCTAAAATATTCTTTTAGGAATATGTTTTCCTGATGTTTTCCTGAAACATTCTTATAAATTTGGATTTGTATTTAAAAAAACTCATTGAGGGGTTGGAGCGATAGTCCAGAGGGTAGGGCATTTGCCTTGCATGCAGCTGACCCAGGCTCAATCTCTGGCATCCCATATGGTCCCCTCAGTACCTCCAGGAGTAATTCCTGAGTGCAGATCCAGGATTAACTTCTGAGTATCGCTGGTTTTTGACCCAAAAAGAAAAACAAAACTTATTGAGCTTTGTATGAAAGTAAGTTTTAGGAAAGCTACTAGAGCGAGACAAGCACTAGAATAAAATTTGCTGTTGAATATGAGCCATCAGTCTAAGGATCTGTTTAAAATTCAGACTTTTAGCATTAACAAATCAGCTTTTTCTGTGAAAGAGAGAGTGGTGACATTGCTAGTAAATATTGTGTGACATTAAAAAAAAGCACTACTGTTGAGTAGTGATACAAATTCAAACAAAGGGACATTCTAAAATTGATTTGTCTTGAATCTTCATGAATATCACTTTGACAAAAAATATAGAAAGTGTTTAAGAAAAAACCCTTCTATTAAAGGAGACAATGGATTTTTAACAACTAAATATAATGCATTTGATCCTGGATGAGAGTAGAAAGGGGTAAGTGAAAGTCTTTATTGGAACAATTAAGACTATTTGGTATGGGTGTATTTATATTACTAGATTTTATATTGATAGTAAATTTCCTAAGTGTTACCAATGAATTGTGTTCTAAATATGTATCTGAATACAGGTCTGCCATACACGATTATCTGATGGCACATGATGAAGTATCTAAGGGTGAAGTTATGATACCTTAAATAATGATCTAAGCATTCACATAAAGGTATTAAATTGTGGTAATGTTGCAGGTAGATAGGTAGGGGGCCTCCAGTGATGTATTTTTGGGAAGAAATAACAAAACTTAAGAAGAGATTTTCTAGCCCTGAAGTAACCCAAAGGTGTGAAGACATCCCTTTGACACATAGACAGTAAGAGACAACACCCAGATGAAAAATTCAAGGATCCACCAAGAGAAAAGTGGACCTCTCAAAAAAGTAGAAACTACAGGAGAAAATCTATATTATTGTGTATTAAAAAATATATTCAAAACCACGGCACTCTCTTGCTGCCTGCGTTCAGTGGTCTCGGGCTTCTTCCTAAACCCTGGATGGCCGACAGCAATGGGCGGATGAAGGAGGAAATGAGGACCAGACAGATTGGTGACCAGTTGCAGTTTATTCCAATCTCATCTCCCTCTGCCTCCTTCCAGTCTCACCCACTCCCGTATTCCTCCTCTGTCCTCCTTGATTCTCTTCCTCCTGCCCACTTTTATAGCCTTAGTTATATTACCAAGTCATGAGGGGTTAGGGTAGCAATTACACATAGATGTGGTCATACAGTCATACAATCAACACATGTAAAGTCCTTCCCTCGGGGGAAGCTTCTAGGACAAATTCTGATCCAGCAAGATGACCAACCTAAGGGTGAAATACCATTGAGGAGTGCTTTTCTCCTTTCCTTCGTTCAACAATCGTTAAAACATTCATCTTAATTCCACTTCTTAATAAGACTAGGCAGTTTGTATGGACACAGTAAGAGACACATTTAGCTTGTAGGGTGGCTCTCCTGGGACATCTCGCTATTGATCTCAAACTACAGTGCTCAGGCCAGATGAGCCCTTCTTAACCCTAAGCAGGGCTTAGAGTCCAGTTTCTCTTTAGATCATGGCAGAACCATAACCAGGCTCTTAACTTATAGTTAAGTATTATGACACTTGTCCTGTCCTGTTTTGATGCCAGGGTAGCCCAAAGCTTGCCCTGGATCTATCCAGTCCCTTCGTCAGGACTCTGCTTTTGGGGTTCTAGGAATCGAGGGCAACTGAGGCTTAAGTCAAGGAAATACGAGAGATATCCAGGAGCAAATATTTTTTTTGAGTCAAATTAGCTCCCAAGTTATAAAAAGCATAGTATTAACTGTTTTCCTGCTTCTATACAAAAAGGACATTGCTCTGAAGTAACTAACTGTGCAAAGGAAATAAGAAGAGAAAAGCAATATTTCACTTACAAATATAAATCCAGAGTCCTTAGAATGATCTGACCTAGAATGATCTGACCTTAAAAATCAACAGTCTTAGTTGGGGATAAAGGTGATGGACAGGTTATAGAAACAGAGCACAGAGAAGAGATTAAAGATAAACAGAGAGGAATGGGAGTGCCTCGGGAGCACTGTGATGCATCTCAGTGATACCTTAAATAATTACCAGTAATCCAATAAACCTAAGTTTCCTGTGGTCAGGGAGGAAGGAGAAACCAATGTTATCTTGCATATTATGAAAAGTCCACCCCATAATCTCATACAAGGCTTTCTTTGATAAATATACAGGTTAATTTTTACATATGTAAAACTAAAAATGAAAACAAAGAAAAGAAACAAAAACATGTTGGAGGAAGAACATCGGCTTTAACATCTAAATGGCTTTTGGAGATCAAGTTCCAAATGGCTTTTGGCAGAAGTTTTTATTTTATTTTTTTGCTTGTCTCTACCTCTTTTTGTTTGCGTTTTTTCAACTCTGGAGATGCTTGTGTTCTCTTTTGAATATATTTTTCCTCTCTCACACATCTTTCTAAGTTAACTTAATTCAATAAAAATGATCTTGCTTCACTATTTTACCTCCTCCTGAAATTCTTTTCTGTTTGCTTGGGAGCCGTACGTGAAGGTGTTCAGAGATTACTCTTGGCTCAGAAATTACTCAGGAATTACTCCTGAGGGTGCTAGGGGGACCATATGGAATGCTGAAAATAGAACATGTGTTGACTGTGTGAAAGGCAAGAAATGTTCTACCCACTTTACTATTTCTCTGGTCTCTGAAATTCTTTTCTGTTGAGGAAGGCAATGGACCCAGACCACCTGTGACAAGGTTAGGACGGAGTTTCCTGCAGAGCAGTTCCTTGCTCCAGCCTGATCCCATAGCTCTGGAGCACTGCAGTGGCAGCAATCACCACCCATGTCATAGAAAATAAGGGGACTCCAGGCACAGCTTGAAAATTGCATCATGGGGGGTGGAGGAATAATGTGAGCACTCTTTTCTCTAGTCATTTTTGCTCATTACTCACTTTAACAAGCCACCTACAATAGTAAGAATTCTGGGGCCAGAAGCCAGAGCAATAGTATAGCAGGTATGGCGTTTGCCTTGCACACTGCAGATCTGGGTTTGATCCTCGGCATCCCCCCCACCAGCAATGCCAGGAGTAATTCCTGAGTGCAGAGCCAGGAATAATCCCTGAATCCCTGTGACCCAAAAAGAAAAAAAAATTAAGAATTCTTATATAAATCTCACTGAGTTAAAATCAGAATAGCCGTATTCATTCCTGGAAGTAATAAGAGAGATTATCTCACTGCCTTTTCTAGCTTCTGGAAGCTACCCACATTCCTTAGCCAATGACTTTATTTCTTTATCTTCTATTTTTTTTTTTAAGATCATTGCCCCTTATTCTTCTCTTGAATCTTATTCTACCTTTAAAGACTCTTTTGAGTACTTTAGGCCAAGATAATTCATTGCAAATTACCCATTTTAAGGTAAGGTAATTAGCTATTTTAATTCCACCTGAAAAATTAATTTTCCTTTGTCATATGATTTAGAAAATTTTCAGGATTAAAGGTTTGGGACATGGGCATTTATCAGGGGGAAGGATTTGGCCAAAATAAGAAAAATATGACCATATTTTCTCTGCTTAAACCTATACCACTCAGAAAGACAGTAGTTGGCATCTTTTCTTCCTTCTTTTCCTCAAACTTTTTATGCTTTCTCATTTCCCTTCCTTCCTAACCAAAGTGGAATTTGTCTCATGTAGTTAAAGAGAGCAGACCCTAAGACCACCGTCATTTCCAGTTGCAAATGTGGAGAACGTGTTTTGTAGCTGGTTGTCATGAAACCACCCCATATTCTAGAAGAGCTTTCAGTTAGTCTTTTATTTTCCTGACTTTGACACTTTGGTTATACAGGTGTTTTTATATCTCTAACTTGCAAAATATCTGTTCCACTGCACTACCAGGTTTGTTTGGGAGCCAGAATTGGCATTTATAAAGAAAATGATTGCTTGCATTTGATTCAGGTTCTATAAGTGTACATGGTCAAATAAAATTGCCAAGTTATAGAAAATTCATTGAAATTTTGTAATATTAGAAAGTCTGTGAGATGGCAGCCACATGGGAGCCTTGTGAAGAGCCAGGAAAGAGCCGGGGGTGTTGGGGCAACTAAAACCTCATGGGAAGGGGGGCGTTCCGGCCCGTCCTTCATGCCCTACCGAGGTCACCAGTTGTCCCCCACGAGCGGCTCTCCCGCACGGCCACGGCCCCAGAAGCACAAGGACTTAATGCAGAACCCAGAAGCTTGGAGCAGAAAAGTGAACGGACTATGCGTTAATCCACGCCATCATGTTTGCCCGGAGGGGAAAGGGTGTTGCTCCCTTCCGCCCTCCCCCTCTGGAAAGAAAGATAGCAGCCGCATGGGAGCCTTGTGGAGAGTCAGGTATGAGCTGGGGGTGATGGGGCGGCTAAAACCTCATGGGAAGGGGGGCGTTCCGGCTCGTCCTTCACGCCCTACCGAGGTCACCAGTTGCCCCCCACAAGCGGCTCTCCAGCACTGCCACAACTCCAGAGCACAGAAACCAATCTCTTAATTATCTGACTTTCAGTAGAAATATTTCCAGGGTTAATAAGTAAAATAGCAGAAATCCAAAACCATGCGGCCGTGATATCATTTAATTCTTGAACCCAGCTGTAGAAAGCAAAACATTTCACAATGCTTTTTCAGCATGTCTGATTTGGGGGGGGGCGGTAAACTCTAAATAATAATGGTGCATCTTTTATCGAAACAATGAATCTAGTCAAAGTAGATAGAGTGTTAACTAGAATTCATCTGCTTCCCAGGCATTGGGAGGGGTGGGGGTGGGGGTTTATTGGGGTTCTTCGTGGTGAAAAATAAGTATTGGTAAAGGGAAATGTGTTTGATATTTGCATGACCGAGACCTAAACCTGAAAGCTTTGTAACTTTTTCCACAGTGATTCAATAAATAAATAAATTATAGAACAAAAAAAAGTCTGTGAGAGAGAATAAAAGTGCCTACCATAGAGGCAGGCTGAAAAGCCAGTGGCAGGAGAGAAATTTGGGGTGTTGGTGGCGGGAAATGCAGGTGCTGGAATATTGTATAACTGAAACTCTATGATGAAGAACCTAAAAATTAAAAATAACTAATTAATTAAATTTAAAAGCCTTTTCATGTTCAGTCTATGTAAATTCTCTGTATATCTATAATTAGCACTGTAGCATTGTAGCACTGTCCTCCTGGTGTTCATCGATTTGCTCGACCGAGAGTATCTCACCTGCATTGCAAAGCCTGGCAAGCTCTCCGTGATGTACTCAATAAATCTATAATTATAATCTGTAACTGTTTTGTTCTTATACTGATGATGGTGGGCCCCCATAGGTGGCTTATGTGAGGCAGGAGAAGAGACAATCGCTTTCTCCAATCCACCTCTGCCACCTCGGGCCAGCTGGGAGACCAGGACTGATAAAGTCTTCAATGAGCATCTGCACAGCATGGGCCAGAGTCTCACCAGCCGCACCAGGTGGCGATCAAGCCACATCTGATGTCCACTTGATCTTCTTGACACAGGAGTTGATCTCCACCACTTGAATTCTCCGGGAGCCACAGGCTCCGGTTGGAGCAAAGACTTGCTCTTTGTAGGAAAAGAGTCAGTTCTAGGCATTGTCCAGTGTTACCAGGGTCTTGTCTTGCCTCACAGAAAAGAATTTCAGGAGGAGACAAGCAGTGAAGTAAAACAGATTTATTTGGAGGGGTTGCATGCAGCCAACATGGCCGACCCAAGTTCGATTCCTCCGCCCCTCTCAGAGAGCCTGGCAAGCCACCCGTGATGTATTCGATATGCCAAACACAGTAACAACAAAATCTCCAATGGAGACGTTACTGGGCCCGCTCGAGCAAATCAATGAACAATGGGAGGGCCTTTACCTTTACCTTTACCTTTGAGGAAAGGGAAGGAAGGAGAGAAAGTGAGAGAGAGTAACACACTCGAGAGAACATGGACTTCTCTAGAGACAGTGAGAGTCCCTATACACATCCCAGCATTAAGTATGAAAGCACACACCTCAAGAGGGGAGATGCAGGTGTCACAGGTGCTCAGATGCCACATGTACTCAGCCACGTTGGCATAAGCAGGACATGTGCTGAAATAGCATTTTCCTGCCTTTCCTTTGTTCAAGGTGGCAAGGTGACTCACTGTGAGTAGCCAAAGTAAAATGCAGGGACTGCTGCTGTGCGTGAGCTTCAGTGGCCCAGAGCTGCCTCCCCACCTCCCCAGAACTGCTCAGCAGAGAGAGACACACACACACAGCCTGATGCAGAGCTGCTAGCATACTTACAGAACAGTTTAGTGCAGAGCTGCTAGCATACTTACAGGACATCTGAAGCAGGGTTGTGGTGGTAAGGACATAGATGTGATTGATCATTTACATAGGTAAACATTTGGTGAAGGAAATTCTCTTGGAGAGATTAACACAAGGAGACACTCTGTCTCCCAGGGACATCTGCATTGCTTTTATCTTTCCCTCTAGTTGTATAAACTATCAATACTTGCACTTGTTTGGATAAACGCAGTAAGAAACAAAGATCCCAACAGCAGTAAGAGACAGAGATCCCAACAATTAATTCTCTGGGCTGAGAGCAAGCAGAGTTTTTAGCACTTAGTTCTCTGGGTTCCGAGAACAAACAAGGATTTTACCATAAATCCCAAACTAAGTACTCAGGCCAGTTCAGCTTGTCTTTTCCCATGGGGGTTCTCTCTCTTAAGCCATAACAGCTTGCATCAAGAACATACACTTATGCTTTCTAGAAAGTTCCATTTTGATGCCAATAGCTTTGCTATTCTCCCTGGGTCCATCCCAGTCCCACAGTGGGACCTCCCTTTTGGGGTGTTAGTGAGGTAGGCAGGTGGACAGGGAAAGGCCCTTGGCAATGGAACTTAGGTCAACAAAATTCCTAGGAGGAAAATTCTAAGACTGATCCACCCTGTGGATATGGAAAACAGAGACCTCATAAGACCTTCAGTAGCAGACCCTGAGGATATTGGACCCCTCCCTATGAAGTTCCTCACACCCTCCAACCTCTCCCTTAAGTTGATTAAAATGTGATTCAGCCCTGAGAATGTTCCAGAACTTCCAGATCAAGACAACCCGAGAAGAGCCTATTAAAACCATCTTGAACAAAGAAAGGGCACACATATGTTGCCCGAGCCTGTGTGCTGCTTGTGCTCATATGGCCGAGCACATGTGATGCCTGAGCTCATGTGTTGCCTGCATCTCTCCTCTTGAGATGTGTACTTTCATGCTTTCCTATCTAATGCTGGGATGTGGGTAGGGGGCTCTCTCCACCCTTGGAGAAGCCCGCATTCTCTCTTGAGCACATTACTCTGTCTCTTTTACTCTCCAGTCTCTTTACTCTCCACTTTCTCTTCTTCTTTCCCTTCAAAAACCCTCCAAATAACACAAGCACAAAAATTTGTAAGTCTACAACTGTACCTCATGGTGTTTCACTAATAAAAATTTTAAAAAAAAATTAGAGAATAAGCAGACAGAAAAAAAAAACCCACCAAATAAAATCTGCTTTACTTCACTGCTTGTCTACTCATGAAATTCTATTCTGCGAGCAAGACAAGAAACCTGAAAACCCTGGGTAAGGCCTGCGACTGGTTTCTCCTTTCCTACAAAGAGCAAATTCTTGCTCCAGTCTGAATCTGTGGCTCCCTGAGAAATAGGGTGGTGGGGATCAACTTCCATGCTGAGAAGACCAAACGGACTTCAGGTGTGGCCTCACGGCCACTTTGCGGGGCTGATGGGGTCCAGGCCTGTGCTGAGCAGAGGCTCATTACAGACTTTGCCAGTCCTAATCTTCCCTTCTGCCAATGAGGTATTTATCTGGCTACAGCAGGGTGGGTCTTCTGGGTGTGATCCTTGGGTCCCTGGAGATTGGTGGAAACAGGCAGAGGATCTTTGTTTCCAGGTCCCATTAAGTTTGGAGTCTAAGGTTACAAAGTTTTGCTTTACCTAGTTCTGTGGGACTTCACTCATGCGTAAGGCTCGGCCCAAGCAGTCAGGAAAGTGTCCTGGAGCGTAGCGGTAGCTGGGTAGCCTGTATCCCTCTCGGAGAACTGGGCAAGCTACCGAGAGTATCCCGCCCACACGGCAGAGCCTGGGAAGCTCCCTGTGGCATATTTGATATGCCAAAAGCAGTAAATGCAATGGGTCTCATTCCTCTGACCCTGAAAGTTCCCAATACAGCAGCGTTAAGAAGGATGAGCAAGGAGAGGCTGATAAAATCTCTGGGCCGAACTAAGTTGCCAAAAAGAAGGACTAAAATCACTGTACTTTTAATGCATGTATACTGGCATTGGAAGCATCCATTGAGGATCTGATGGTGCAAGCACGGAAGATCAAGTACGACATCATTGGTCTGATGGAGATGAGAAGGCATCTACCACATCACGCCATTTTTGTCACTAGAGAAGAACTGTTCCTCAGAACATGCAACAGAAGAGGCATCAGTGGAATCGATGTCCTTGTCAACATGAACTTGGCCATAATCATTGATTCATTCGAATACCTAACAACCCTAATTGGATGATTACACTTGAGTAGATATGGCTCCCTGCGAGCAGTTTCTATCTTCATTGTCTATGCACCAACATCCAATTACGATGAAGAAGAAATTGAGAAGTTCTATATGGATCTGGAGAAGTTCTATAAAGGAAACCACACCTTTTACAAGATCGTTGTATGTGATTTTATTGCCAAGATAGGACCAAGAAGATTGGCCGAAGAACTCCACATCAGGACCCATGACCTAGAATGGAACAAACAGGGTGAAAGACTGTCTGAGTTCATCATGTTGACCAAGATCATCCATGGTAATTCACAGTTCTGGGAGGCCGAATCTAAACGTTGGACATGAGAGTCTCCCAGTGGACAGTTCCACAACAAAATTGACCACATCATCGATGATTTTGCCTGACCAATGTCGCTGTTGTCCCAAAATTCCAAACGGGATTGGAACACTGTCTTCTTCATGCAAAACTACTTCACTGAGTGGGGAGAAGAGAACTCCCAGAATGACCACTAACTGGGAGCTCTTTGGCACTATTATGCCAACATGGGAAGATGCCGTTGTTGACGACATTGATGATGAAGAATACTATTTACAGGTTCAGCACTTCCATGATTGTGCGAGGAAAGGCGAGGGAGAGAAAGCCACAAAAAGACACCTGTCACAAAAAATCTCGAGCTCATTCACCAACGTGGCTGGGCGTGAGTCTTAGGCATCCACAAGCTAACAACTGAGCTCACAAAGCAGTTCAGAGGAGCGATAAAGGAAGACCTTAAAGAGAGAAGAGCAGCAGTGTTGGCTGATGCAGCAGAAGCCGGGAAAAGCATTTGAAATGCCTGTCTGTCTTTTGTCAACTACAAGAGCAAGAAGAGTGCTCTCCAACATCCTGATGGATCTATCACATCTTCCAGAAGGGCAATGGAGAAGATTATCCATGACTTCTACTCAGATCTCTTTGTTAGCACGTCTATCTGCCCACATACTAAATTCCTCAGGATGGATACGTCGTTCCCAACATTCTCCCTTCCGAAATTCAAAATGCCATTTAGTCAGTAAAGAAGCAAACAGCACCTGGCCCAGACAAGGTCAGACTCGAACACCTGAAGAATCTGCCCTCAGTACTCATCAATACACTGGCTTGGCTTTTTGCAAGCTACCTATCTGAATGCAAGCTTTCATCCCAATGGAAAACCAGCAGGACTGTTCTACTGTACAAGAAGGGAGACATCTACGACATTGGCAATTATCGCCCAATCTGCCTGTTGTCCATCGTGTACAAACTGTTCACTTGAGTCATCCTGAATAGAATTGGCAGAACACTAGATGAAGGACAACCATGCGAGCAAGCCAGGTTCCGAAAAGGATTCAGCACGATCGACCATATCCACATGGTAACCAAGGTCATTGATGTTTCTCAGGAGTTCAAGATGCTGCTCTCTCTAATGTTCATTGACTTACAGAAGGCCTTTAATTCTGTTGAGACTGAAGTGGTCATCAAAGCCCTAGCCAAAGAGGGCATTCAAACTCAATACATCAGGATCCGCTGTGATTTGTATTACGGATTCAACACCAGGATCTCACCATTCTACAAGGAAGTGATCATCGACATCAAGAGAGGGGTTTGGTAGGGTGATACCATTTGACCGAAACTCTTCAGTGCCACCCTCAAGAACGTCATATGATGACTGGAATGGGAAGGAATGGGAGTGAAGATAGACAGTCAGAAACTACACCACCTCTGCTTTGCTGATGACATCGTTCTAATAACACAAAACATTAGCTAAGCAGGTCAAATGCTGGCTGACTTTGACTGTGAGTGTGGAACAGTCGGACTACAGCTGAATCTCACGAAGACAATGTTCATGAGAAACGGACTCATTCCTGACGTTCCATTCACTCTCAACGAAACGATCATCTCCAAATGCAGCAGTTATGTGTACCTAGGTTGAGAACTCAACATGACGAACAACCTGGCACCTGAGTTATGTAGGAGGAAGAGAGCAGCATGGAACGCCTTCAAGAGCGTCAAAGAAATAGCTAAGAGGACGAAGAACCTCCATCTCCAGGCATATCTCTTCAACTCCACCTCTCCTCCTGCACTAACATATGCCTCAGAGACCTGGGCCCTATGAAAACAAGATGAGAAGGCTATTCAGGTCTCCCAAAGAGAAATCGAAAGAGCTATGCTTGCAGTATTACACATCACTCAAGTGAGGGAAGGAATCCAGAATTCTGACCTCCATCAATGATCGAGAATCAGGGACGCTGTCTTGTTTGCCAAGGTGTCAAAAAACAGATGGGCTGGACACGTAATGTGATTTGGAGAGGACCGCTGGACTAGAACTGTTACCAACTGGATTCCACGGGATGTCAAAAGATCGTGTGGCCGCCCACCTATGAAATGATCAGACTTCTTCATCAAGACCCTGAACGGTTTGAGTCTCTTCATGTTCCTGGAGAGAGCAGATGCCATTGGGCTACAGTAGTACGTGACAGGGATGAATGGAGACGTTACTGGCTTCTGATCGAGCAAATCAATGAGTAACAGAATGTCAAGTGATCAAGTGACCAATCTTCCCTTCAAAAACCCTGGGTTCCAGATGGCAGAGGGGGATCGAGAAAAGGTGACCTTCCCACATGAGAAAATGCTCTACATGGTGACCTCATCGTGTTTCACTTCCTAGTAATCACTAGGAAGAAGCAGATCAAAGCAACAATGAGATAGCATCTCACACCAAAGAGACTGGCCCACATCCAAAAGAATAAAAGCAAGCAGTGTTGGCACGGATGTGGCAAGAAAGGGACCCTCCTTCACTGCTGGAGGGAATGCCAACTGGTTCAGCCCCTTTGGAAAACAGTATTGACGATTCTCAAAAAATTAGAAATTGAGCTTTCATTTGACCCAGCAATACCACTCCTGGGAATATATCCCAGAGAGGCACAAAAGTATAGTCGAAGTGACTTCTGACTTGTTTGTTCATTGCAACACTGTTTACAATAGCTAGAATCTGGAAAAAACCTGAGTGCCTGAGAACAGATGACTGGTCAAAGAAACCTTGGTATATCTACATAATGGAATACTATGTAGCTGTTAGAAAAGGTGAACTCATGAAATTTACATACAAGTGGTACTATATGGAAAGTATCATGCTAAGTGAAATGAGTCAGAAAGAGAGGAATAGACATAGAAAGATTGCGTTCATCTGGGGAACATAAAGAAACAAAATAGGAGACCAACACCCAAGAATAACCGACATAAGTACCAGGAGGTTTACTCCATGGCTTGGAGACCAGCCACACATGTTAGGGGAAAAGGCAGCTCAGATAGAGAAGGGAACACCAAATAAAGGGTGTTGGGAGGATCCTTCCAGGATAAGAGAAGCATGCTGAAAGTAGACTATAGACCGAACATGATTGCCACTCAATGCCTCTTTTGCAAACCACAGCACCCAAAAGGAGAGAGAGAACAAAAGGGAATTCCCTGCCACAGAGGCAGGGTGAGATGGGGGTATGGGGATTGGGAGGGATGCTGGTATCCGTAGTGGTGGAAAATGGGTACTGGTGGAGGGATGGGTACTTGATCATTATATAATTGAAACCCAAGCACAAAAGTTTGTAAGTCTACTATACCTCACGGTGTTTCACTAAAAAAAATTTTTTAAAAAGTGACGACTTTCGTTCTCTCCTCCAGAATATTGTGAGCCACTGGTGGTGTCCACCTACATCATTAGGAACTACAACAACTAAAACCTGAGTCACATAATTATAACCAAGTAACTGTGCCCAGGAGTAGATATACTTCAGATTCAATCAATTTCCATATATTAGGGGCATAGCATTAGTGGTCTTTCTGTGTTTAACCAAAGAACATTGCTCTATAGTAAAATATAAAATGACTATAGGGGAAATAGAACAACAGGTACAAAGCAGTACAAATACAAAGTTCAGAATTACCAGAAAGTTTTGGCTTATAAGTAATCAAGACTGACTTGGGGAACTGTTACAATGAGAGGTAAAATACAAAGTAAAGGTTAAAGACAGACTCTAACTAAATTAGGGATGTTAGCAAGGGCCTGGTAACCTTCTCTGGGAGAAGGGGGTAGTTCACTGATGAAGCCTAAAGCACTTAAGGATAATATCCAACACTAAAGAAAGGTTGAAGATAGACTTTAACTAAATTAAGGGTGCTAACAAGAGTATGGTAAACTTCTCTGGGAGGAGGAAAGGGGTAATTCACTGATGAAGCCTAAAGCACTTAGGATTAATATACAAAAACTCACGTGGAGATTTCTAGCTAAATCCATTGCTAGGGGAGGTTCTCTAGTGGGTAGAGTTGTGAGTTTGGTCTTCCTCTTTGAAAACTCCTTTTCTTGATCTTTGTTCCTGCTGGGCTGAAGTGATAGCAAAGCGGGTAAGGTGTTTGCCTTGCAAGTGGCTGACCCGGGTTCAATTCCTCTGTCTCTCTTGGAGAGCCCGGCAAGCTACCGAGAGTATCCCACCCACATGACAGAGCCTGGCAAACTCTCCGTGGCATATTCGATATGCCAAATACAGTAAAAACAAGTCTCACAATGGAGACGTTACTGGTACCTGCTTGAGCAAATTGATGAACAAGGGGAGGACAGTGCTACAGTGCAGTGCTTGTTCCTGCTGTCTTTTCTCTTGGAGGGGGGTCCGGCTTTCTCTGATCAGAGCTAACTGAGGGTTAATTGATTAAAGGAAGGAATAGAGTGTTCTCAAGTATTTTCCTTCAGGCCCTTTCTGTAGGGAGGGGTCTAGTCTTTTCAAGGTCTGCTGCTGGAGAAGGTCTTATGAGGTCTTGCTTTCTGTATGCACAAGGTGGGTCAGACTTAGGACTGGTGGCTTTATTACTTCCCAGGAATTGCATGCCATGAGGGAGGTGGGGGATCCTTCATTAAATCTACCTGCCACCAACAGTGAAGGAGTGTCCCTTTCTCGCCACATCCACGCCAGCATCGGTTGCTTTTGTTCTTTTGAATGTGGGCCAGTCTCTGAGGTGTGAGATGGTATCTCATTGTGGTTTTGATCTGCATCTCCCTGATGATTAATGATGTAGAGCATTTTCTCATGTGCTTTTTTGCCATTCGGATTTCTTCTTTGAGAAAGTTTCTGTTCATTTCATTGCCCCATTTTTGGATGGGGTTGGATGTTTTCTTCTTGTGGAGTTTAACCAGTATTTTGTATATCCTGGATATCAACCCCTTGTCAGATGTGTATTCGGTGAATATCCTTTCCCATTCTGTAGACTGTCTTTGTATTTTGGTCACTGTTTCTTTGGAGGTGCAGAAGCTTCTTAGTTTAAGATAGTCCCATTTATCTATCTCTGTTTTCACTTGCTCGGCCAGTGGCGTGGCATCTTTGAAGATACCATTTAGCTTCGGAAAGTATCATGCTAAGCGAAATGAGTCAGAAAGAGAGGGATAGACATAGAAAGATTGCATTCATCTGGGGGATATAAAGTAACAAAGTATGAGATTAATACCCAAGAATAGCTGAGATCAGCACCAGGAGGATTACTCCATAACTTAGAGGCCAGCCGGGTATCCTAGAGGAAAGGGCAGTTCAGATAGAGAAGGGAGCACCAAATAAAGGATGTTTGGAGGATCCTCCCAGGAGGGGAGATGCATGTCGAAAGTAGACTATGGACTGAACATGTTTGCCACTCAATGCCTCTTTTGCAGACCACAACACCCAAAAGGAGAGAGAGAACACAGGGGATTGCCCTGCCACAGAGACAGGGGTGATGGGGGGATGGGGGTGGGAGGGATATTATCCATGGTGGTGGAAAATGGGCACTGGTGGAGGGATGGGTATCTGATCATTGTATAATTGAAACCAAAGCACAAAAAATTGTAAATCTACAACTTTAAAAAAAATAAAATAAAATAAAGGGAAAAAAAATCTACCTGCCTACCTCACATCTATAATTCATGGATTAAGCAATGTAAAGTTTATAATTATGTACAGTCACAGCCCTCCCGTTGTAATAAAACCAAACTCTATATTGAAGAACAGCAGGATGTCTCTGCTACCCCAAAATTATGGGCCTCAAGAAGGCCCGGAAGGTCCAGGGAAAACAAGAGCTAGAAGAGCTGGGCAATGGTTGGAATATATCAGAAGTGTGTGTAGGACAGAGGGTAGATAAGATAGAGAAGGGACCAGTATGACAATAATAGTTGAAAATGATCATGCTGGACAAGAACTGAATGTTAAAAATGGGTTACAGGATATACGTAACAACCTTTCAGTATCTGTATTGCAAACCATAATGCCCAAAAGAAGAAGAAAGCCTTCAATGGAGGCAGACAGTGGGTGGGAGGTGGGGATGATGGGAGGAAACTTGTGGACACTGGTGCTGGGAAATGTACGCTGGTAGAGGGATAGTGTTGGAATACCACATGACTGAAACCTAACTCATGAACAGCATTGTAAGGGTCTTTCTCACAGTGATTCAATGGAAGAAAGAAAGAAAAAAAGAAAGAAAGAAAGAAAGAAAGAAAGAAAGAAAGAAAGAAGAGAGAGAAAGAAAGAAAGAAAGAAAGAAAGAAAGAAAGAAAGAAAGAAAGAAAGGAGAGAGAGAAAGAAAGAAAGAAAGAAAGAAAGAAAGAAAGAAAGAAAGAAAAAAAGAAAGAAAGAAAGAAAGATTATTCTATTCAAACTTAAAAGAACGAGGAAGAAGGCCCAGAAGGTGATTAAGAGGAACATGAATAAGCCAACACATAGGCCCCACGAACATCTAACCAAGCACACCAAGTTTGGGGAACGAAGAGTACATTGACCCAAATGGTGTGCAACTTCATCCCTTGAGAGTGAGGATTCAGGGAGCTGCTCTAGATCAGCAATACCACTTCTGGGAAGCACTGTGTGCTTTGGACACCCTGTGTGCCCAAAGACACACAGCAGAAACGTCATCTGGACTTTTATGTTCATTGCAGCATTATTCACCATAGCCAGACTCTGGAAACAAATCCAGTTCTCTGAGAACAGATAAATGGATAAAGAAGCTATGGTACATGTACACAATGGAATATTATGCAGCTGTTAGGAAGAATGAAGTCATGTAATTTGCTTATAAATGAATGGACATGGAGAGTATCATGCTGAATAAAATGAGTCAGGAGAGAGACAGGTATAGAATGACTGCATTCATTCTGTGGGATATTATATATATATAAAATACATAATACTATGTATATGTATATGTATATGTATATGTATATGTATATGTGACTACTAACCAAGGCCAGACTAAACAGGGACCGGGAGGACTGGTCAATGGATGGAAGCTTTCCACAAGAGTGTGTGGGGGATGAAGGGCAGTTAGGTTAGAAAAGGGATCAACATGACAATAATAGTTGGAAAATAATTTGGACAGGAACTGAGTGTTGAAAGTATGTAGAGGGACATACCTGATTACCTTTCATTATCTGTATTACAAACTGTAATTCCTAATAGGGGAGGGAGAGAGAGAGAGAGACAGAGAGACAGAGGGAAAAGTGCCATAATGGCAGGAAGGTGTAGGGATGGAGGTGCAGGGTGGGGGAGGGGAGGGAAAGTACACTGGTAAAGGAACAGGTGTTGGAACATTATATGACTGAAATTCAATCATGAACACTTTTGTAAATGTGTATATTACTATGATTCAATAAAAAATTAAAAATAAATAATTTCATAGCCCAGAGCCATGAGGAATACATTCCTCTGAGATGCAAATCCTGAGCTCTTTGAAGATGGAGAAATTGAGGCACTATTCAGATGCAGAAATCCAGAACCTCCTCCCAGTGAGGGTAGACACCTTAGAAAAAGAGATTCTAAAAGTCTTGATAGGAATATGAAAGGACCATCAAGAGTGTAAGACTTTTCCTGTGACAACAACCAGTTCAGCTTTTATGTATGCAGAGAACTCCGGGCCAAGATAATTTGGAAAAAAATTTTTTCCTTTGGTTTTGCACCATACCTGACTTTACTGAGGACTTACTCCTGACTTGGTGTGGGGAGGTTGGGGAACCATATCAGGTGCCAGGCATGGGGCCTGGGTTGACTGTATACAAGACAGTACCCTACCCCATGAAGGTACTGGCAGAGGGACAAATCCATGCGGGTTCCGGGGCCAAGATCTCCCAGCTTACTCGGATTGGAGTTGAGCATCCTCCACCCAGATCCTCCAAATTCCAGTAGGCGGGGGTCATACCCACCACCTGGCCCCCTGGCGTCGTGTAATACCATCAAGGGCCAAGACTCAGAGACTATAAAATCCAGCTCCCGGAACATCTTATCAGGACATCTTTTTATGACATCTTATTATCTCATTCCTACTTTGGACAAACTTGCAGGCTATCGAATGTAGCCTGCCCACAGGGCAGAGTCTGGCAAACTCCCCGTGATGTACCAAATATGCCAAATACCAGTAACAATGATGGGTCTCATTCTCCTAAAGAGCCTTGAATATAATCTCAGGGTTAGGATGAAAGAGACGTTACTGGGGCCTGCTCGAGGCAATCGACGAATAACCCTACCCCATGCTTCAGGTCTTAAAAACTTTCTATAGATTATTTATTTGCCAGAGATCAGTGGAATTTACAGGAGGAAGGGGGTGAAATGGAAGAGTGAACTGATTATATGGGAAGTGTGTGGGTGAGTGTGAGTGTATTGTGAGCATGTGTGTGTGTGAGTGTGTGTGTGTGAGTGTGTGTGTGTGTGTGTGTTATCAAGGATCTAAACCTGGACTTCACACATGGAAGTCATGTGCTCTACTGATGACTCACAAGTCCAATTTTTTGTCAGGATTCTCAAGAAGAAAAGTCTCTGCTTTAATTGTAGCTTTATGCAGGAAGTCACACCAAATGGTGCTTAGGCCTACACCAGGTTCTTGTGCTCAGGAGTCACCCTGGCAGTACTCAGGGGACAATATGAGATGCCAGAATTTGAACCAGTGTTGCAGATGCAGCTGTGTGCTAGTCAAGGTCCTTAATTTTTGCACTCTCTCTCCAGCCCACTTATTTGAAGAAATTGTATATAAACTACTCCCCCAAAACAATTCTCAGCTATTTCCCCTATGGAGAAGCTTGTGTTCTCTCTTTAACATTTATCTATCTCTCTTTCCCTCCCCTCATATCTCTCTAACTTTCCTTCAATTAAAAACTAAGGTAAAGGTAAGGTAAAGACCCTCCGGTTGTTCATCGATTTGCTCGAGCGGGCCCAGTAACGTCTCCATTGGAGACTTTGTTGTTACTGTGTTTGGCATATAAAATACATCACGGGGAGCTTGCCAGGTTCTGCCGTATGGGCGAGATACTCTCAGTAGCTTGCCGGGCTCTCTGAGAGGGGCGGAGGAATCGAACTCGGGTCGGCCATGTTGGGTGCGTGCAAGGCAAACGCCCTACTGCTATGCTATCGCTCTAGCCCTTGCCTGACTGAGCTGGAGCGGTAGCACAATTAAAAACTAGGTTTTTTCTTCGTTTTTTTTTTTTGTTTTTTTTTTGCTTAACTGAAATTCTTTTCTGTGAGGCAAATCAACAGACCCAGAATGACTGTGTCCAGGTTAAGATTGACTTTCTTACAAAGAGCAATTGCTTTGCTCAGCCTGAGTCCAAAGTTCCTCATGGAATTGGGTGGCAGGGTTCATCCACGTGGTGCAGAATAAGTGGCCTTAGGCACAGCTGAATGGGTGCTTCATGGGGTTGATGGGACGCAAGTGACTGTGCCACATGATGCTCCAGCAAACTTTACCAGTTCTGATACACTTTAGGCATTTCCTGGGTGGCTGATATGGGTCAAGAAGAAAGACGGAAGCACTGTTTTCTCAAGTCGACCTCTCTCATCTCCACAGAACTCAACTTACATGCAGCAGTGGCTTCTGGTTTCTCCACTCTGAATTTTTTTTCACAGTTCTTCACTGTGAATTACTGCAGTAGCAATTCCTGAGTTTAGAGCCAGTAGTAACCCCTGAGCATTACAGAGTGTGACCCCAAAACCAAAAAGAAAAAAAAAGAAATAGTGGATGGCCTTTTCAAACCCAGGTTTGATTCCTGACGCCATGTATTGCGCCACCATACCTGGACCCACATTTGGTGTCTAGGTGCAAACACAGATTTAACTCCTAACACACATGTGGTACCCTGAGTACTGCTATTAATGGGCCATGAGCACAGAGCCAGGAATAAGCCCTAAGCCCTGCCCTTGTTGCCCAATACCACCCTCCTTTCCACACACACAAAAAAACAGTATTAACAGAAAAGTTTATAGCAAGGTAGGCCCACATCAATAAACCGGAAAAGTCTCAAACAATATTGTTGCCATAGTAAAGTGGAGGGCTAGGGAGAGAGACTCAAGAAAAGAGTGCTTCTACCTCCCTACTGCATTAACATACGCCTCAGAGACCTGGGCCCTATGAAAACAGGATGAGAACGCTATTCAGGTCTCCCAAAGAGGAATGGAAAGAGCTATGCTTGGAGTATCACGTTTCACTTAAATAAGAGAAAGAATCCGGAGTTCTGACCTCTGTCAACAACCAAGAATCAGGGACGCTGTCTCATTTGTCAAGGTGTCAAAAATCAGATGGGCTGGACACGTAATGAGATTTGGAGATGACCGCTGGACTAGAGCCGTTAACGACTGGATTCTGTGGGACGTCAAAAGACCACGTGGCCGCCCACCTACCAGATGGTCAGACTTCTTCATCAAGATCATGAACGATCGGTTTGAGGCTCTTCGTGTTCCTAGAACGAACAAACGCCATGGGCTACACTAGCACTCGACAGAGACAAATGGAGACATTACTGGCACCCACTCAAGCAAATCGATGATTAATGGGAAGTGAAGTGATCAAGTGATCAAATGACCTCCCTACTCAATTCACCTTAGCCTCCAGTACTCAAAAATGCCTGACATGGGTCAGGACTGGTAAAGTCTGCTGCAAGATGTTCCATGGTACAGAAGTTCACATCCCACCAGCCTCATGATGCAGCCATTGGGCCCAGTCTGAAGTCCACTTGATCTGCACTACTGGGAGTTGATTCCTGCCACCTGATTACTCCTGAGCCTTGGACTCAGGCCAGAGCAAGGAATTGCTCTTTGCAGGAAAGACAAGTGGGGAGCGACCTTGAGAATGGGGGTGGTTGAGTTCTTGAGGTTTTCAGCTGCTGCGGCTGGGTCTCTTGGGGCAGGGAGGGCTCTCACCCACCCCCCTCTGGGGCACCGCTAGTTAAACAGTCTGGTGCGGTGTCCAGCAGCAGGTTATGGTGCGTGCCATGTTATGCTCCCTTCTGGGAGGGGAGAACTGTAGGATGACATTGCTTTGTCCTTTCTCCCTTGCCACAAGGAGCTTAGGTTTATCAGGTTACACCCATCACAGTGCTCCCGAGTAACTCTCATTTTTTTGTTTATCTGTAACCACTTCTTTCTGCTCTCTTCCCCAAGCAGATAATCAGTTTTTCCTCCTAATCAGACTCTGTTAATTTGTAAGGTCAGATAATTCTAGGACACTGAAATTGTATTGTAAGTTAATATTGTCTTACTCCTCTCCTTATGTCTTTTGAATAAGTTTACTTTAATGCAATGTCCTTTTTGTATAGATACAGGAAGACAGTTAATATTATGCTTTGTAACTTAGGATTTAATTGACTTTGAATATTATTCACTCCTGGGCATCTGCTTTCTCAACTTGAGCCTCAGTTGCTCTTGGTTTCTAACACCCTAAAAGCAGGGTCCTGACGAGGGACTGAATGGACCCAGGGCAAGCTGTGAACTACCTTGGCATCAAAATAGGCCAGGCCAAAGTGCCACGATTCTTAACTATATGTTAAGAGCTTGATCATAGACAAATGCTGTCATGATCCAAAAGTAACGACGAGATTAGGACCCTGCTAGGAATAGGAAAGACTATCTGGCCTGAGCACTGTAGTCTGAGATTAAGATGACCCTAGGAGAGCAATTCTGTAAGTTTAAGGTTTTTCTTACTGTATCCATACAAAATGATTTATATTATGAATGCTTATATGTTTGTTGGACAAGGAGAGAAGAAACACACCCAAGGGATACGGCTCTAGGGTGGGTCGACCTGCTAATGAGAATCTGTTGTAGAAGTGGCTTTCCCAGAGGGAAAAAACTCTACCCCTCTTGATTGTGACCACACCTATGTATTGTTGTTTAGCCAACCCCTCATGCTTTGGGATTTAACTAGACTGTAAGAGTGGGTTGGGAAATCAGGATCAGGATTCAGACTCCAGAAGGAGAAGGAAAAAGGGGATCCAGATTCCCGAGCCAGGAGGAAGATGAAGGGGGATCGAGGAGGAGAATGAAGTAGCATGGGGGAGAAAGAGGCAGAGGAGAGACAGAAGTGAATGGAGAGGATTGGAATAAACTGCAACTGACACCAACCAGCTTGGCCCTCGTTCCTTCCTTCACCTGCCCATCGCCTTGACCTCCCCGGGGTGGGGGAACTGGCATGAGAGTACCAAACGTGGACAGCGGGAGACATAGAGCCGCTGCTGTCTTTTTGAGTTTACACAAAGTGCATGCAGTCTGGATGGTGGCTGATGACAAGATCATCTGGCGCCACCCAGAGGTGGCTTATGGATTGCTGAGTCACCAGAGACCGGGGATATGGGCAGTGGATCTCCATTCCTGGTCCCGGTGAACCCAGAATTCCAGATGAGCCCTTCTTAACCCAAAGCTGGGTCCTTGTCCAGTTGTTTTTGGATCATAACAAAATTTGTCCATGCTCTTAACTTATAGTTAAGTATTATGGCACTTGGCCTGGATCCATCCAGTCCTTTCTTTAGGACCCTGATTTTGAGGTGCTAGGAACTAAGGGCAACTGAGGCTTAAGTCAAGTAAATAGATGCCCAGGCATAAATATTATTTGGAGTAAATTAACTCCCATGTTACAAAAACATAGCATTAACTGTCTTTCTATGTCTATACAAAAAGGACATTGCTCTGAAGTAACTATTTTTTTTTTATTCTTTTGGGGTAACAGCCAGCAATGCACAGGGGTGACTCCTGGCTCTGCACTCAGGAATTACTCCTAACGGTGCTCAGGGAACCATATGGGATGCTGGGAATCGAACCAGGTTGGCCGCGTACAAGGCAAACGCCCTGCCCCCTGTGCTATCACTCCGGCCCCTCTGAAGTAACTATGCAAAGGACATAAGAAGAAGAGAAAAGCAGTATTTCACTTACAAATACAAATCCAGAGTCTTTAGAAGGATCTGACCTTACAAATCAACAGAGCCTTACTTGGGGATAAAGGTGATGGATAGGTTGCAGAAGCAGAGCACAGAGAAGAGGTTAAAGATAAACAGAGAGGAATGGGAGTGCCTCGGGAGCTCTGTGATAAGTGTAACCCAATAAACCTAAGCTCCCTGTGGTCAGGAAGAAAGGGAAATCCAATGTTAAACCTAAAATGTTTTGAGCTATATTCCAACAACACAGAAATGTTTATGTGAGAGACCAGAGAGAGAGCATAGCATAGCAGGCAGAACGTTTGCTTTGCGTACGGCCAACTTAGGTTTGATGCCCAGTGTTCTATGTGGTTCCCTGAGTCTGCCAGGAGTGATCCCTGAGTGCAGAGCTGAGAGTAAGACCTGATCAGCACCAGGTGTGGCCCAAAAACCAAGACGATAGAGGATGAGGAGGAGAGGAAGAGGAAGAGGGTTTGTGTGAGATGTAATTAGAAAAAGCTTAACTGAGCAAGGTGTAACCCCTGAGGACCACCAGGTATGGACCAAAAAAAAAAAAAAAAAAAGAAAAAGTTTGATTGATGTCATTTACATTACCAGAAATAACACCAAAAAATTTACTGAATAACATAAATTCTTTTTGTTTAAGACTAAAGATCAGGATTTGAATTTAAATTTCTTCTCAGCTGGGAAATTTCCTCCCTTTCACTTCTACATTCTTCTTTTTTTTTTTCTTTTTGGGTCACACCTGGCGATGCTCAGGGGACCATATGGGATGTTGGGGATCGAACGTGGGTTAGTCATGTGCAAAGAAAACACTCAACCCACTGTTCTATTGCTCTAGCCTCTCACTTCTACATTCTTATAAACCATTCTCTTTAAACAGCAACAACAAAAGACTAAATATTATAATAATTATTTGTGGTTCTACTTCAATTTTATTAGAATTAACATTCATAAACATCCTTATTTACTTTTATTTCATGTTTTGATTTTATTTTTCTTTATTCGGATCACAAAATTAGGATTGCTACTATCATCTTGATGCATACAACAGTATAGGGTTTGAATTCATACCATGTAAGTTCTTCACTGACCCAAATTCTTAGCTATCTTTACTATCTTTTTAAAGCTTAAATCATTTTTCCTCCTGCACTGTCATCAATTTAATGAAAGTCCATCTACTACCCTAACTCTAATATTTTGCTTGAATTTCTGAAAAATATTTTCAACTTTGGAAAACTGACTCCAGGTCTCCCACAATGACTTTCTTACTCTTAGAATCAAAAGCATACCACAAGAGTTCAGATCATACAAAATACATCAAGGGATTGGATAGCATGTAAATGAATTCTGATGAAAGATGAAACCAAACCTTTCAGAAAATGCCAATTTTCATACTAATAAAGAAATGAAACAACTCTTGACTGAGTTAATTTTGTGCTTTGTAAAACACCTACCTGTTTGGGGTACATGTGCAATATCCACCAGACTGGATCTATAAGTGACAGGTTTCAGATCCACTGCCACTTAAGGATCAGATTAATAAAGAGACACAGTGATGGTCAAGAATGGCCTTTATTGGCAACAAGCAAGGGGATTGGAAGATGACCCACTCGTGGTACTCCTCATCCCTATCCTCCCAATATTATTCCTGCAGCATCACAAGAAGATGTTTTAATGGAGAAGAGAACAGAAAATTATGGGAAATTTATTTATAGAAAGAGTGAGTTACGGATTAGTGGAATCCACAAAAATCACAATCACAAATCATCCTATTAATCGTCGATTGCCTCGAGCAGGCCCTTCATCCTAGCCCTGAGATTATATTCAAGGCTCTTTAAGAGAATGAGACCCATCATTGTTACTGGTATTTGGCATATTGGGTACACCACAGGGAGTTTGCCAGACTCTGCCACGTGGGCAGGCTACATTCGGTAGCCTGCCATTTTGTCCAAAATAGGAATGAGATAATAAGATGTCATAATAGGATGTCAGTGGAATCCAGAACAAACAATAAATTCCTTTGTGGGCTGGTGCCCTAAGGCAAATTTGATCTCAATTGCAACCCTAAACAAAGTAAAGGTTATGTATTAGGAAGAATGACAACATAAAGATAACTGGCCTTATCTTCAAGAGGTTTTTTGTTTGTTTTTGGCTTTGAGGGATGGGTCATACTTTGCAACATCAAGGGTTACTCTTGGCTGTGTGCTCAGGAATTACTCCAGGTGGTGCTCAGGGGACCATATTGGATGCTGAGGAGGGAACCCAAACATCCAACCCAGTGTACTATAGCTCACTTAATCACTTAATCACTTAACTTCCCGTTAGTCATCGATTTGCTCGAGCGGGCACCAGTAACGTCTCCATCTGTCCCTGTTGCGGCTAGTGTAGCCCAATGGCATCTGTTCGCTCTGGGAACATGAAGAGCCTCAAACCGATCATTCATGATCTTCACGAAGAAGTCTGACCATCTGATAGGTGGGCGGCCACGTGGTCTTTTGACATCCCGTGGAATCCAGTCTGTAACAGCTCTAGTCCAGTGGTCGTCTTTAAATCTCATTACGTGACCAGCCCATCTGATTTTTGACACCTTGGCAAATGAGACAGCATCCCTGATTCTTGATCGTCGATGGATGTCGGAACTCCAGATTTTTTCTCTCATTTGAGTGAAACGTGATATTCCAAGCATAGCTCTTTCTATTCTTCTTTGGGAGACCTGAATAGCGTTCTCATCCTGTTTGCGTATGGCCCAGGTCTCTGAGGCATATGTTAATGCAGGAAGAACAGTGGAATCAAAGAGATGTGCCCAGAGCCGGAGGTTCTTCGTCCTCTTAGCTATTTCTTCGACGTTCTTGAAGGCGTTCCAAGCTGCTCTCTTCCTCCTGCGAAGCTCGGGTGCCAGGTCATTTGTCATGTTGACCTCTCGACCTAGGTACACATAGCTGTTGCATTAGGAGATGGTCGTTCCATTGAGAGCAAATGGGGCATCAGAAACGAGGCTGTTTCTCATAAACATTGTCTTCGTAAGATTCAGCTGTAGTCCTACCTTTCCACACTCACGGTCAAAGTCGGCCAGCATTTGTGCCGCTTGGCTGATGTTTGGTGTTATTAAATGTCATCAGCAAAGCGGAGGTGGTGTAATTGCTGACCATCTATCTTCACTCCCATTCCTTCCCATTCCAGTCGTCATATGATGTTCTCGAGGGTGGCACTGAAGAGTTTCGGTGAAATGGTATCACCCTGCTGAACCCCTCTCCTGACATCAACGATCACTTCTTTGTAGAATGGTGAGATCCTGGTAGTGAATCCGCAATACAGTTCACGGAGGATCCTGATGTATTGGGCTTGAATGCCCTGATTGGCTAGGGCTTCAATGACTGCTTCCGTCTCACAGAATCAAAGGCCTTCTTTAAATCAATGAACGTTAAACAGATCGGCATCTTGAACTCCCGAGAAACCTCAATGAGTTTGGTTATTGTGTGGATATGGTCGACGGTGCTGAATCCTTTGCGGAACCCGGCTTGCTCACATGGTTGTCCTTCATCTAGTGTTCTGCCAATCCTATTTAGGATGACTCGAGTGAACAACTTGTAGATGACAGACAATAGGCAGATTGGGCGATAGTTGCCAATGTCATGGATGTCTCCCTTCTTGAACAGTAGTACGGTCCTGCTGGTTTTCCATTGGGACGGAACCTTGCATTCAGACAGGTAGCGAGTGAAGAGCCGAGCCAGTGTATTGATGAGTACTGATAGCAGGTTCTTCAGGTGTTCAGGTCTGACCTTGTCTGGGCCGGGTGCTGTTTGTTTCTTTACCGACGAAATGGCGTGTCGGATTTCGGAAGGGAGAACGTTGGGAATGACATATCCATCCTGTGGAATTTGGTATGTTGGCAAGTGGACATGGCTATCGAAGAGATTTGAGTAGAAGTCATGGATAATCTTCTCCATTGCCGTTCTGGAGGATGTGATAGATCCATCAGGACGTTGGAGGGCAGTCATCTTGGTCTTGTAGTTGGCAAAGGACAGGCGGGCGTTACAAATACTTTTCCCAGCTTCTGCCACATTTACCAGTACTTCTGCTCTTTTCTCTTTGAGGTCTTCCTTGATCGCATCTCTGCACTGCTTTGCGAGCTCGGACGTTAGCTTGCGGTTGCCTGAGGCATGCGCCAAACCACGCTGGTGAATTAGCTCAAGAGTTTTTGAAGACAGGCGTTTTTTTGTGGCTATCTCTCTCTTGGCGTTCCTTGCACATTCATGGAGGTGCTGAACCAGTCGATCGTATTCCTCGTCAATGTTGTCAACAATGGCATCTTCCCATGTTGCCGCAATAGTGCCAAAGAGTTCCCAGTTGGTGGTCGTTCTGGGAGTTCTCTTTTTGAACTTTGCAGCCCTTTCTCCCTTTCTATAGCTCAGGCCCCTCTTAAAGATTTTCAAGGAAAATTTGCTTTTCATAATTTCTTTGGGCAGACCTCAGTTCCACTACTGCTTTAGAGCAGCCGGCAGTTTGAAAGGTATTCGTTCTTAGAAACTTTTATTATGCCTTCCTCTACCTGTAACTAATTAGGTTTCTTATCTGGGAGAACTTACAGGAACTTGACAAATAGATCTTTCTTGCTTAGGTTGCATTATATAACAAGCGGTTTTAATTTATCTGTTAATAAACCAATAAAGATTATATGCTCTTCTCCTTAACAACCATGATATCAGAGGCACACAACCAATCTTGTAACCCAGCGGCTTTTGGCAGAAATGCATCCAGACTTTGCTTTAAGCTACAGCAACATGCCACCTAAGATGGGAGAAGGTGTTGTCCCTTCTGCCTATTCCCTCCGGCAGCACAGAGGCTGCCATCTTTCAGAGCCTATTGGAAAGTCAGGTACGACCTGGCAGTGACAAGACGTGTGGGGCCTCACGGGATGGGGGCAGGGTGTGAAACTGGTCCTTCTCCCCCGCCCTGAAGAGACCCTGAGTTCTCTGGCTTCTTATCAAGCTCCTTAACAGCCATGCTATCAGAGGTACACAAACCAATCTCAGAACCCAACAGCTTTTGGCAGAAATCCCTCCAGACTTAATTACTAAAATATCAGAATTCCAAAATCACTTGGCCGCGATAGCCATCATATGCTCTTCATAATCAGCAATAGAAAACAAATGACTTAAGGATGCCTTTTCAGCAGGTCTGATTGTTGGGGGAAAAATTCCAAGTAATAATGGTGGCTTTTTTTAAAAAATATTGAATGTAATCAAAATAGAGAAAGAGTAAAGTAGAAATTATCTGCCACACCGGCAGGGGGAGGGGTGGGATGGGAGGTGTCCTGGGGTTCTTAGTGTTGGAAAATGTGCACTGGTGAAGGGATGGTTATTTTTATCATTGTATGACCAAGACTTAAACCTGAAAGCTTTGTAACTGTTCTCAAGGTGATTCAATAAAAGAAAATAAAAAAAAAGATTATCTGCTCTAACTGCCTTTGTTTAATATACTTACTGAACTCCTTAATAATAATAGATATATAACAGATGGACTAGGCAAATGGACTAGATGGACTCTCACCATTCATTTTCTGATAATAGATTTGTATGCAGAATATGTAACAGTGAGGTCAGAGAGATGGCACAGGAAGTTAGGTGTTTACCTTGCATGATGCTGACCCCAGTTTGATCCTGAGGCATGACTTGTGGTCCCCCACGAACCACCAGGAGTAATCCCTAGGAATCCCCTAATCATTGCAGTGTGTGGTCCACCCCCCCCCCCGAGAATATATATACCACAACTAAATAATGTAAGAAAATACCTGATTAATATGATTTTAAAAATCTTCAGCAGAGCCTCCATAAAAGAATTGGGGGCCCAGGCTGTTTGGTAATCAGTGACCATTTATTATGTTCACACCATTAGTTATATAGAAGTTGTGAGGAGTGGGAATACACATAGGTGTGGTTGAAAATTACAATAAACAGATGTAAAGCCCCTCATTCAGGGGAAGTTCTTCTGTGAGCTTAAGTCAGGGACAAAATCTCATTTGGGGGTTCAGCACTCTGGATTAGCAGGAGATCCACTCAAGGGCAGGATTCCATCTAAGGGTATTTTGCTTTCTCCTTTACTTAGCTAGTAATCCATTAAACAATCATATTAAATTTACTTCTTACTAATATTTCTAGTCATTTTGTATGAACCCAGTAAGAGGTATATTAAGTTTAATATATATTCCTGGACTGGAGCGATAGCACAGCGGTAGGGCGTTCGCCTTACAAGCGGCCAACATGGCCGACCCGAGTTTGATTTCTCCGCCCCTCTCGGAGAGCCCGGCAAGCTACCGAGAGTATTCGATATGCCAAACACAGTAACAACAAAGTCTCCAATGGGCCCGCTCGAGCAAATCGACGATCAACGGGAGAGCCTTTACCTTTACCTTTACCTTTACCTTTACCTTTACCTTTACCTTTACCTTTACCTTTACCTTTATCTTCCTGGGGTTGGCTTTTCCTGGGGACATCTCACTATATATCCCAGACTACAATTCTCAGACCAGGTTAGTCTTTCCTAACCCCAACAGAGTCCTTATTCAGTTACTTCTTTTTGAGTCTTGACAGAGTTTGTTCACACATGACAGTGCTCTTAACGTACTATACTTCTTATGCACTTAGCTTCTCCCTTTTTGATTCTAGGATAGCATGTGTCTTGCTCTGGGTCCATCCAAGTCCCTTTCCAGGACCTTCCTTGTGTAGGTGTTAAGAAGACAATTAGGCTTAAGTCAGGTAAATAGGATGGATGCTCAGGAGTAGGGCTGGAATGATAGCACAGCAGGTAGGGTGTTTGCCTTGCACACAGCTGACCCGGGTTCGATTCCTCCATCCCTCTGAGAGAGCCCAGCAAGCTACTGAGAGTATCCCACCCACACAACAAAGCCTGGCAAACTACCTGTGATGTATTCCATATGCCAAAAATAATAACAATAAGTCACACAATGGAGATGTTACTGGTGCCCGCTCGAGCAAATTGATGAACAATGGGAGGACAGTATTATAGACAGTGCTCAGGAGTAAATATTATTCAGAGTCAATTAATTCCCATATTACAAAAGCAGGTTACCAAATGTTACCTGCTCCGGCAGTGTCTGGCAAACTCCCCGTGGTGTACCCAATATGCCAAATACCAGTAACAATGATGGGTCTCATTCTCCTAATCCTGAAAGAGCTTGAATATGGCATTTTTTAAAATCTCAGGGCTAGGACGAATAGACGTTACTGGGGCCTGCTTGAGGCAATCGATGAACAATAGGATGATCGTGATCGTGATTACAAAAGCATCACATTAACTGTCTTCCTGTGTCTATACAAAAAGGACGTCACTAAACCATGCAAAGGACAAATAGGAAAGAGAAGAGCAATATAGGATTAGGAGTGCCTGATGAATTGGGTGTGCCTCAGGAGCACTGTGATGGGTGTGACTCAATGAACCTAAGTCCCTGCGGGAGGAACAAGGACAAACCAACGTTATCCGACAATCTAGCCTTTCTGAAAAACAATATGGACATTACTAAAAAAATCTAGGAATTGAGCTACATTTTACCCAGCTATTTCGCTTCTCAGAATATATCCCAAAAGTCAAAAAACAAAAAATGAAAAAAATTTGCACCCCTATTTTCCTTAAAGCACTATTCTCAATGGTTTAAATCTGAAAATAACCCATGTGTTCAAGAATAGATGACTGAATGAAGAAACTATGGTACATAGACACTATAGAATATTACTTGGCCATAAGAAACTATAAAGTCATGCAACTTGGAGACTTGCTGCTATATGGAAAGACCCAGAGAGTATCATGCTGAATGAAATCAGTCAGAGGGAGCGGGACTGACACAGGATGACTCTCTCTGATATGCAAGAAACAGTGGTGGAGTAGCGAATACCCAAAGACAATGGAAACAAAGAACACTAGCACTGGTATTAAGTAGAAAACATGTCACTTGAGGGGGTTCTGGGATAGGTAGGACAGGGAGGAGCCAATGTCTATGGTGCAGAGAAACATTCAACCAGGTGGAAGAGCTGGTGCTCAGAGGCGGTAAGGCGTTATGTATGAAACACCCGCTAAAGTACTGTAAACCACAAAACGAAGCATATATTTTAAAAAGTGCCTCTTTTTTTTTTTTTTTCCGGAGCCCTCCAGGAGTGATCTGAGAGCAGAGCCAGGAGTAAGTTCTGAGCACTGTTGGGTTTGACCCAAAAGCAAAAAAAAAAAAAAAAAAAAAAATGAAGAAGGAGGAGGAGGGCAACATAGAGGCTGACTTCTGGGTCGGAAGCAGAGTGGGGGGAATTGGTGAAGCCTGATCACTGGTGAAGGAATCAGTGTTGAAACAGTATCTGCTTGAAACCCCATTGTGAATAACTTTGTAATTTCCCGGTGACTAAAAAACAAAAACAAAAACAAAAAGACACTTTTGAACCAAAGAAGGGCAACAAAAAACCGGAACTTGGAGACCTGAGCAGAAATCGAAGTTAGAAATGTATAGATTCACCGGAGGATCAACCTCTCTCCGCCTTCAACATGACCCTGGCTGCAGCGGGGAAAGCGTTTTACCCCCCGCAGGTGGCAAGTCAGGGGCGCCAAGGGCTTTGCCCTTCCTCCCCTCCTGCAGGCGGATGGACCCTGGGCGGGCAGCAACAACCTCTGCAGCCAGCAGGTGGCTGGCTGCCTCTGCGGGCCCACGACTCCTCTGGGCGACCTCTGCGAGGTTCCACTGGGGGACGCTGTCGCCTGACTCTTCGGTCGCCCCGCTGCTTAGGCGGAACGCTTTGGCCCGTGCGCATGGTTGCAGCTGGGGCGTAGAATCCGCGCGGACCGGGCACTTCCCTGGGCACTTCCCTCGTCTTCCGTTGTAGGCAGCAGTTCTTTTTTTTTTAGGGCATCACCTCGGAGGCCCCACTTTCAGCCTCGGGTGTGGCGGGGAGAGCGGGTGGTATCCCGCGGGTGTGTCCCCGACCCGTCGTCTTGCCCCCCGATCCCCGCGGGACGCGCGCGGAAGCCCGGGGGCGATGGTGCAGATGGAGACGCAACTGCAGAGTATTTTTGAAGAGGTGGTGGTGAGTGCATCTGGGCGCAGGAGTCGGGGTCGGGGGGCCGGGGGTGGGGATGGGGGGTGGGGCGCGAGGCGCAGTCGTCCATCGACGCACTCGACATTTTTTTAAAATTATGATTTTTAAGCCGTCTCTTTGTTGTTGTGTGACGATGGGAGTTTGTGTGCTGGGGTTTTCCGAGCCGGCCGTCAGATTCCAAGGTTGCCTTTGAAATGTACGACGCCTAAGGTGGCGGGACACGCAGGTGTGCATTTATACGTGTATCCGGTTAAGGTGCCTTTTTATTTATTTATTTTTTTGAGGATCCCCCCCCACCTCCATCCTAAAGAAAAAAAATAATAATCCCATCGTTCACCCTTGTTCTTTTACAGAAAACAGAAATTATAGAAGAGGCCTTCCCTGGGTGAGTATATGATATATATATATTATATATACATTTGGTTTTGGTTTCACATGAATGTGTTTTTTGTAAGATGTCTAAGAGCCACTCTTCTACTTACGTTGAGAAAACTGGTGGTTAATAATGCCCCCTCCCTCTTTTTTTTTTTTTTTTCAAAAGCATGTTTATGGACACTCCTGAAGATGAGAAAACAAAGCTGATTAGCTGTTTGGGGGCCTTCAGGCAGTTTTGGAGTGGGCTTTCCCAGGTGAGTACTACATTTGATCAAGATTTCCAGTTTATGATTTTGACTTTGGGTTTTTTTTTTTGTTTTTGTTTTGTTTGGGGGACCATACTTGGAGGTGTGCAGGGTTTACTACTGGCTCTGCACTTCCGGATCAGGTAAGCTCGGTTGGACCAGATGGGGTGCTGTGAGGCAGCACAGATGTGCAAGGCAGGTGTCCTCCCTGCCACACTATGGCTCCCGCCCTTCTAGACATCTCCTTTGATGTTGCTGTTTAGACTTCCTGAAAAGGAAGAAATAAAGTCAGCTTTTCTTTTTTACTGATTTCCACTATTTTTTATGAGTCTATACTTCTAGAGGGGAACCGATGTTGAGAAGCCAGCTGAATGACAGCACTTTTTGTTTGAGATTTTGTAAAAGATCATACCCATGTTAGATTAAATTAAATCCTTTGTTTTTGTTTCTGATTCACACCCAGGTGTGTACTGGGTCTCCTGGCTCACGAGTAATCCCAGGCTGTGCCCAGGGGACCATTTGCTGTGCCAGGAATCACAGATGAAGTCAACTGCATGCTAGCTCTGGTGCCCTATTCCTATTTCTATGCTTTCTCTCCAGATTTTATTTCTAAATAAAATAAACTAAATAAAATCTTTTTACCCTATTCTGATTTTTCTGGTACCCTTAAACTGATGTTAGTCATTAAAATTTCACCTACATACTTAAAAGATGGAGCATTGATTAAAAGTTACCATGAAATACACTGAAGATAGATGATGTAATCAGGGTATAGAGATACTGTACCAAAATTAAGGAAAGGAACCAGTAGAAATTAACAATAAAGAACGGTCACCAGGAAATGTATCCATGAAAAAAACCGAATGTGTGATCTTTAAATAACTCAAGTTCCAGTAGTTGTATTTTCTCACTGTTTGTTAATGGATAAGAAAATGAGAACTGTTTGTAGTTTAGTTACGGCTTATTCTTGCTAATCATACATAGTGGCAATGCAGTCTTTTAAGGGATTTTTTTGTTTTCTGATAATATATGTATGTGTAAGGTTGACAATTCAAATAATACGAAATATGCACTCAATGAGTAATCTGCTTTCTGTCTCAAGACTTAACCACCCACTTTTTTTTTGTTAGGTTTTGGGGCCACACCCAGGATTCTTAGGGCTTATTCCTGGCTCAGCAGTCAGGGATTACTCTTGGCTCTGCTCAGGAGATCAAATTGGGATGTCTCATGCAAGGCAAATGGCCTACCTGTTGTACTATGGCCTACCTGTTGTACTATCACTCCAGCCCATTCTTTGTTTACAGCAGGTATCTCTAATTTATGGGTCCTCAAAGAGCTACTTTGTGCATAATTGTTCTGGGACTGTATCTGGCAATGTTCAAGGCTTTCTCCTGGCTCTGTACCACTCCTGACGGTGCTCAGGGGACCATATGTGGTGACAGGTTTCAAATGGAGGGTGAAGGGGTGTACACCCTATTCAAGGCAAGAACCTTAACCTGTGTACTTCCTTTTTATTCTCCATATGAGTTATTTTTATACAACAGCAGTGAATTATGTGCACTGTTCACTAACATTTTGCATTAGCCCCAATTTATTCTGAAAGTAAATATTATCAATCTATTATTTACTTCTGCTTTCTTTTTTTTATAGTAGCATATTAGTGTATTGTTTTGTTGCATAAACATCTGTTTCTAACACAGAAAAAAACTCCTGGATATAATGTTGCTTGTCAAAGAGTGTATCTATTTGTAATCATAATATAAAGATAATCTTAATGTAAAGCTATAATATAATGACTCTTCAGAAAGGTCAACAATTGATACTTTGGGGGGAATGTTTGAGAGTATCTATTCCCTATAGCCTCATAATAGAATGTCAGTGAACTTCTTACCTTTATTGATTTAAAATGTGAAAGGATATATTTCATTTAAATGTGAAGGGATATATTTCATATATATACGTTTTTTTTTCCCTTTGACCCTATACAAGTGTGTGTGTTTTTTTTAAGGGTTTTTTTTTTTTTTTAGTGAGACACCATGAGGTACAGTTGTAGACTTACAAATTTTGTGCTTGGGTTTCAATTATACAATGATCAAGTACCCATCCCTCCACCAGTGCCCATTTCCCACCACCACAGATCCCAGTATCCCTCCCACCCCCCATACCCCCCATCCTACCCTGCCTCTGTGGCAGGGCATTCCCCTCTGTTCTTCTCTCCTTTTGGGTGTTATGGTTTGCAAAAGAGGCCTTGAGTGGCAATCATGTTTGGTCTATAGTCTACTTTCAGCATGCTTTTCCCATCCTGGGAGGATCCTCCCAACACCCTTTATTTGGTGCTCCCTTCTCTATCTGAGCTGCCTTTTCCCCTAGCATGTGTGGCTGGCCTCCAAGCCATGGAGCAAAATTCCTGGTACTAATCTCAGCCATTGGGTGTTAGTCTCCAATTTTGTTACTTTATGTTCCCCAGATGAATGCAATCTTTCTATGTCTATCCCTCTTTTTCTGGCTCATTTCTCTTAACATGATACTTTCCATGTAGGACCACTTGTGTGTAAATTTCATGACTTCATGTTTACTAACCGCTACATAATACTCCATTGTGTAAATGCACCAAAGTTTCTTTAATCAGTCATCTGTTCTCGGGCACTCAGGTTTTTTCCAGATTCTGGCTATTGTAACGAGTGCTGCAATGAACAAACAAGTGCAGATGTTACTTCGGTTATACATTTTTGCCTCTCTGGGATATATTCCCAGGAGTGCTGTTGGTGGGTCAAATGGGAGCTCAATTTCTAATTTTTTGAGAATTGTCCATACTGTTTTCCAAAAGGGCTGAACCAGTCGGCATTCCCACCAACAGTGAAGGAGGGCCCCTTTCTCGCCACATCCGCGCCAGCACCGGTTGCTTTTGTTCTTGTGGATGTGGGCCAGTCTCTGAGGTGTGAGATGGTATCTCATTGTGGTTTTGATCTGCATCTCCCTTTTGATTAATGATGTGGAGCATTTTCTCATGTGCCTTTTTGCTATTTGGATTTCTTCTTTGAGAAAGTTTCTGTTCATTTTGTCGCCCCATTTTTTGATGGGGTTGGATATTTTCTTCTTGTGGAGTTCAACCAGTATTTTGTCATATATATACATTTTTGAGATCGTACATACTAGCATGAAATATTGACTTCTAGGTGGTATCTTAGAAAACAAACCTTGATATAGGCTCTGCATTTTGCTGTCATAATTAAAGTTATGCCAGTCTAGAAATTTGGTATGTCACTGGATTCATAACTGATAGATGATTTAGTAACTAGATTTGTAAGTGCCCTACCCATTGTCCTACAGCTTCGGCCCTCTCACTACATTTTCATGAGGCTGATAATGCTTACCCAGTGCCCAGTGTTGATTGTTTTTTCATTTCCCAGTGGCAGGAATATTTATCTCTTGCATTAATAATCCATATTAAGCTATTTTATTAACTGTGAATATACTGCTTTGTTCTGTTTTGGGTAGTCGGGTTACTCTGTCTCAATACTTATTAGAGTGTCACAGTACTTCGGAGACCATGCCGTGCCAACTATCAAACCTCCTGCATGCCTACATGGAAAGCATGCACTCATCCTATTTAACTGTTGAGCTACTATTTATGACTATAGTAATCAAAATCTCTTTGCTCTAATAAAACTGAAGGGAGTTTTATGTATACAACTTAAAAATATAAGGCTTTAATACTGAAATACTAAATCCGAATATTTTTGTCTATTTATTCAGAAATTGTTTTTAATCTATGAATGTCTAGTGGGTCACCTTATAGCCTCACTATACTAACAGGTGTTATATTAACTATTTGTTAGGTACAAAATCAAGCTTTTAGACTAAAGATATCCTGTTCTGATTTTCTAGGAATCTCATGAGCAGTGCATCCAGTGGATTGTTAAGTTCATTCATGGCCAGCACAGTCCTAAGAGGATTTCTTTTCTTTATGATTGCTTAGCAATGGCAGTGGAGACTGGTCTCCTTCCACCTAGGTATGAGCAAAAGAAAGACTTTGTTTTGTACATGTTTGGAAATTGTTTGAGATTGCCATAAAAGAAAGAGGTAATGAAGTAGGTGTTGTGTCTAAGAAATAATTCTTTATAATCCCTTAATTTTGGTTTCTAGAGTGCAGTATTCACATATATATATAGTATATATATATTTGTATATATATGCCTGGCAAGCTCCCCGTGACGTATTCAATATGCCAAACACAGTAACAACAAAGTCTCCAATGGAGATGTTACTGGGCCCGCTCGAGCAAATCGATGATCAACGGGAGGGCCTTTATCTTTACCTTATAGTATTCTTACATATATAGGCTCCAAGTCACTGAGACTTTGCTTTTTATCCCAAAGGCTACATCATTCCAATGAATCTATTCTATGAGTCTATTCTAGTTTTGTTGCACACAGTGAATTACCGGAATTACTTGGTAGCTTAGGATAATCCCCATCATCTTTTAAATTTGTTTATTTTGTGTGTATGTGTGGTGTGTGTGTGTTGGGGGTGAGGGGGCATGTCATACCTGGCAGTGCTCAGGTCCTACTCTTGGTGGTACTTTGAGCACTGTATATGGTGCCAGGGATTGAACAACCAGGGTTGCCCTGTTAAGGCAAGTACCATCTACTCACTCTCTGGCCCAGTTTTCATGGTTGACCTGGTTAAGCATGCAGTTTTTTCCTTATGGTCTCGTGATTATAGTCAGAATCTAGCTAGCACTATAACCATCACAGTGCAGGCTTCTCATGCTCTTACCTGCTGGTTGAGACCTGCTGTCATCTGGAGCCTCAGCTGGGACAATTGGCTGGAATCTCCATTTACCCTTCCCAAGGTGGTTTGGACATCTGCACATCATGGTAGGGTACAGGAATAAGCTTTGAAGAGGAGGACTGGCAGAGCTGTTGAGATCTTGCCTGGAAAGTCTTAGAGATTTTCTTTGGCTGTGTAGTCTTAGGCTGCCCAGATTTAAAGGAACAGGATGTAGACCATCCAACCTCTACAGGGTTTCACATTTTGGAAGAGTACGTAGAACCAGCAATCTTTATTACAGTCATCTTGGAAAAATACAATTTACCACAAGCTGAGAGATGGTAAATTTGGGGGGATGAAGGGGGTGGGATGGGGGGTGCACCCAGCAGTGCTCAGGTTTACTCTGCGTTCCGGAGTCACTCCTGGTGGACTCGGGGACCATATGGGAACCTAGGGATTGAACCTAGGTTGGCTGTGTGCAAGGCAAAAATCCTACCCACTGTAAAAATATAACACATGTACATGATTTGATTCTACTTTATGCTTAATCTTTGATAGAAGTAAAAATTATAAAATACTATTCACTTTTTAAAGTGTGCTTGAGTAATGATTTGCTTTTATGAAGCGTTCTATTGTAAGTCCCAGAGAATATGGACCTTGGCCATAAAAACTTGTGAACTTCTGTCTTGTAATTAAACTGTATCTTTTTTTCTAGGATGGTGTGTGAATCCCTAATAAACTCTGACACTCTTGAATGGGAAAGAACACAGCTTTGGGCTTTGACTTTTAAACTAGTTCGGAAAATAATTGGAGGAGTGGATTACAAGGTATTTTTGCACAATTATGAAAAGAGATCACTTTCTGTCATGATTGAAGATGTGAGAAACGAGAGCAGGCATTTACAGAAAAAATTTTTTGTCTTTGAAATTTGCTCAATGAATCAATCCCACAGTTTCTTTGCTCCTTTGTCAACATTCTTAAAAATGCTGGTGGCTAATATATTTGAAGTAGTCAGTACGCAAACTCTGGATTCTATCATGCCGCAAAGATCTTAAAGTGCTGGAGACCATTCAAGTGAAAGAGCAGAAATCAAGAGTGTGTGGAACTGAGAAGGAATTTAGGTGTTAAGATGATGAGAAAATGTCTTGTTTCACCTCTACCTTGATATCTTTTGAACTTGTGTCCTTTTTTTTCTAGTAATTTTGACATTTTGCTTTTAACCAACAGGAATATTATACACAACGCACAAGATCTCCATACCTACAAAAGCCATCTTGCTTTAGTCAAGCCACTTTTATTATTGTCCTTTTTGGAAGAACTTCCAAAATGGGACCTTTAGCTACTTTTGTTTAGTCTAATCTGAAATTATTTAGCGATAGCACAGCGGTAGGGCGTTTGCCTTGCACGCAGCCAACATGGCCGACCCGAGTTCGATTCCTCCGCCCCTCTCGGAGAGCCCGGCAAGCTACCGAGAGTATCTCGCCCGCTCGGCAGAGCCTGGCAAGCTCCCCGTGATGTATTCGATATGCCAAACACAGTAACAACAAAGTCTCCAATGGAGACGTTACTGGGCCCGCTCGAGCAAATCGATGATCAACGGGAGGGCTGACTTAATGGATATATTGATATGAATAATGCTTTAACATAAAATTAATTCTAAGAAGTTTCTGATTATTTAGTTTCCATAGCAGATTGATAAACATTTTTACCTTTTTGGAATGGGACATCTTAATGTTTCTAATTTCATTCATAATTACAGTCCGTACCACAAGGCTGGACTATGCCACAGGGAACGGTAGGAGGGCATCTGCTTAAAAGTTTAGTACTACTGCTTTTGTTGTCAGAGTGTTCTCAAGGTCTGTTTTAAAGACTCCTGTTCATAAGCACAGATTAAGCTTTATTGATTGCCAGAACAAAACACGCAAGTGTGAAAGGTTTAATTTTTATTTGTAAGTAACTTTTTCTTTTGTTGTTTACTCATATCATAAGACACTCTTTTGAATTTCATTTGGGAACAAGACTTCTCTTGGGCAAATGTTAAGGACTTATCTCTGATTAAGAAAAAAAATAAAGGTTGTGATCTTGAAGCTAATGTTCTTTACGAGTGTATAGACATTGCTTAGTTTTAATCTTTTTTATTATATCAGGGTGTTCGGGATCTTTTAAAAGTGATTTTGGAGAAAATTCTGACAATACCCAATACAGTAAGCTCGGCAGTTGTGCAGCAGCTTCTGGCAGCAAGAGAGGTAATTTAAGCATGTCTACAGTTTATTCATTGTAAACCCCAAATTGTGTAGTTTTAAAGTTCTATGCTTTTAAAAACTTGCAGAAAACCTGTAGAATTTTCCATTTGTTTGCTTCTACAAAAATCTCTTCTACTCTAAAAGGTGCTATTTTACTTTTTATACTTATGCGTTTCAAAAAGAAATTGTAACCCATGTTAATGATAAAAAAGACTATAGATTGTAAAGTAGTTTCTGTTTTTGGTGAGGGGCAGTGGGGCAGGGGTGTTGCCCCACCCCAGCAGTGCTCAGGGCTTGCTCCTGACTCTGTGCTTTGGTCACCTCTAGTGATACTTGGGGAGGCCATATACAGTGCCAGGAGTTGAACCAGGGTCTTCCTGCTGTAAGGGAAGAGGCTTACTCTCTGTACTATCGATCCCGCCACTAAAAGTATTTTCAACGATTATAGAACATAAATATTCCTGTGGATCTTATAAAAGATCATTGTACAGAGTCACCAGTGTCGAAAGGATAACTTTAGTCTTTACTCTCCTGTTTGAGTCTACTAATAGCTTAAGCCTTTTTACACCTGTAGACTGTCATCTGTCCTGCATAGTGGCCCAGAAACTGGCAATTAGAGCTAAGGCTGTAGACTAGTACTTTACAACCTGTCAGCCTTACACCTGCAGGTCAGCACTGCCATGGACTAGTGGTTGGAGCCCACCGATTTAAAAGAATTTTTAATGTTCTTTACAATAGCACTACTTATTTGTTTGTTTGTTTGTTTGTTTGTTTGCTTTTTGGGTCACACCCGGCAATGCACAGGGATTACTCCTTGCTCTGCACTCAGGAATTACCCCTGGCAGTGCTCAGGGTACCATATCGGATGCTGGGAATCGAACCCGGGTCGGCCGCATGCAAGGCAAACACCCTACCCACTGTCCTATTGCTCCAGTCCCGGCACTCCATTTTATTGTTTATTATTTCTAGGGATCCTTCATAAATTAATACCTTTATTTTGCAGTTTAAGCCCGGTGAATCTTGGAATGCTATTTTTATTTTTTGATACCTTTACTTGTTTCCATTCTTTCTTTTAAAGATCTTAGTGGGTTAAGAGTATATCTCAGTGGTTAAAAAGCTTTTTGTGTATATGAGTCCCTCGGTTTTATTCCCAGCACTCAAAAAAGAGTAAATAGGGGCCAGAAACATAGTACAATGGTTAAGGTGCCCCAACATGGGTTTGATCTCCATTACCTTGTAGCATTTCCAGCATCAGCATGTGTAGTGCTGTAGTTCCCTGAGCAGCTTCAGGTATAGCCCTGGAGTTCCCCAGCACTGCATGGTTGGCCTGGGTAATGCCCAGTACCACAGGGCCTACGCAGCACTGTGTTACAGGCATTAGCATTGAATACCTCAGGCCTTAGCCTTGAATTGCCTGTCCATGGTCTGGTATCTCTGGAAGGATCCCTTGGGCTCCCAGAGCATTGCTGCAGAAAAAAAATAATTTGTCTTTTTCTAAAGGGTCCATAGATTTATCGATTTCTGACCTCTAATTTGCCAGAAAAGAATAAATGAATAGATAAAGGGGTTTTATGTGTGGGCCTTGTGAAGAGTATTAACTCAGGGACCAGAGAGATCAGACAAGTGGGTAGGCCCTTGCTTGGCACGTAGCCTACTCATATGATCTTGGCCACTGCGTATGCTCCTCTGAGCCCCCACCAGGAGTGATCTGTGAGCAGAGCTGGAGTATGCTCTCAGCACAGTTGGGTGTTGCCCCCAAAACAAACAAAAAATAATGCTAATGATGATAATAACAACATTGTCTTTTTTCCTTAGGTCATAGCATATATATTGGAAAGGAATGCCTGTTTATTGCCGGCCTATTTTGCAGTCACAGAGATCAGGAAATTATATCCAGAGGGAAAACTTCCACATTGGGTATATTTATATTTTCCAGAGTTGTAAATAAATCTTTTAACAATAGTTATATATTATTCCTATTTTAAATGTTTGTAAGGGTTTCTTCCTTTATATTTAGATAGTATATATATATATATATATACACACACATATACACACATATATTTTATGTAGAAGTATTGCTATTTATTCAGCTATTGATTAGGCTGATTGAATTGGGCATGAACTCCACCTTACTTTTTTTCCCCCTTTTTTATAATTTCATTTATTGAATCACTGTGAGAACAGTTACAAAGCTTTCAGGTTTAAGTCTCAGTCATGCAATGAAATACCCGTCCCTTCACCAGTGCCCGTTTTCCACCACCAAAAACCCCTGTATACCCGCCATCCCACATCCTCCCCCTATCTGTGGGGCAGATGATCTCCACAGTACTCTCTCTTTACTTTGATTACATTCAGTATTTCGACAAACCCACCATTATTATTTGGGATTTTACCCCAACACTCAGATCTGCCGAAAAGACAACAGTGGACTATTTGTTTTCTGTTGCTGGTTATGAATAACATATGATGTCACATGGCCACAGTAGTGGCTGCGTGATTTTGTAATAAGAAAATTTTAACAGTTAAATCTGGAGGGATTTCTGCCAAATGCCACTGGGTTTCGAGATTTGTTTCTGAGTCTCTGGGATCATGGCCATTAAGCAGCTTGATCAGGAGCCAGAGAGGCCGTTTATGGGCGGTGACTTGGGGGTCTCATTCGGGTGGGGAGGAAAGGGCTGACTCCACCCCCATCCCATGCATGTCTCGTCACTGTGGGCCCAAACCTGACTGTCCAGTGGCCTCGAAGATGGCGGCCACCTAGCCACCAAGGGGAAGCAGGAGGAGGGACAGCACCCTTTCCCCCCTGGGGTGGTCCAGCGCCGGTAACCCATTGCAGGAATCGAACGCATCTCTGCCAAAAGCTGCTGGGTTCTGAGATTTGTCTCTGAGTCTCTGGGATCATGGCCGTTAAGCAGTTCGATCAAGAACCAGAGAGGCCTTGCCTCCAACTGTATAGCTGAGCCAGAGGTGGTTTGTGGGTGTGTCTCCCACATACCTAATTTTTGGCCATTTGCTTTCTTGGTAAACTTTGCCCCAGGTTTTTGGGGTCTGGCCAAAGGCACAGCAGCAATTTTGGGGTATCTAGAAGTCTGAAGGCGCCATCAGGCTGCTGATGCACTTGCCTCACAGGTACAGATTGACCTGCTGGCAGCACCATACCCCCTAGATAGTGTATTTTTATGTCATTGTGTTTTATTTTATTTCTCTGCTTTCCTGTTTACAGTTTAGATATGTATGATAAAATAAAGTAACGTTTCATTAAATAGCTAAGTAAGTATTTGGTGGCATGAAATGGAATTCAGGGACAGATAACCAATTGTAATTATTTAGAAGGCAACAAAAGAAAACTAACCTTGTATAATTGTCCTATGCCAAACACTGTAATAAACCTTTATCTCTTTTTATATAAGTAATCATTACATTCTGAGAAATTCTTGATTTTATTTTCTCCAAATTTGACTTCCTTGTTTTTTGTTTGCTTTTAGCTTCTTGGCAACCTGGTGTCAGACTTTGTGGATACTTTCAGGCCTACAGCAAGGATAAACTCCATTTGTGGTAAGATTATAATTAAAACTATACTAAGCATTACATCATTTTTAGTTATTTGATGTCTAAACTAGCTTGAAGGACTGTTCTATAGATGTCCCAGTGGTTTGCCGTTTTAGTAACTCTTTTAGGAGTTGAGCAATAGCTTTTTACTTGTATCCAACTCTGTTGTGTGCAGAATACACAAAGTTGTATTGTCTCAGTACACAAAGACATTGGAAACTGACTATGCTGGATCTAAGATTTAGCTAGAACCAGTCTAGAAGGTGATAGTTTTCTTGGTATTTAGAGGGAACTTTTTCCTTTTTTTTTCCCCCTTCACTTTTGAAGGAAGAGGGGATTAAGCCTCACCCAGTTTGCCGGGAACTTACTCCTGGCTCTGCTCAAGGACCGCTCTTGCACTGCTCAAGGGACCGTATGTGGTGCCAGGGATCAAACTGGGTCTACCACATACATGCAAGGCAAGTATCTTAGCCCTCCTGTACTACCTCTTTGGCTCTAGAGGGAACTTTTATTTACTTTTACATTTTAACACAGTGATTTATAATATTGTTAATGATACGGTTTCATGCATACGGTGTTCCAACCCCACACCCTCTACCAGACTGTTGCCCCTAGAGGGAACTTTTCCAGCTAAGAGTTTGAAAAACAATCTTACAGACAAAAGGAAATCCCAGTGGACTATTCCCCTGTGGCTATAATACATCAACTAGTAGGTTTTTGTAGCCCATTCAGATTTATACTTTTGCTCTTTTCTTTTTTCCTCATGTTTAGATTACTAATTTCTTAAAAAAAAAAAAAAGAAAGAAAACCCTTGAGATTTGGCAGTTTTCCAGTAATATCTGGAAATCAGTATAACCTCAGAGCTTTCTGGAAATAGAGAACATTATTTATTAGTGATCAAATATTAAGCACTTCCTCTGAGCCAGATGCTGTTTTAGAAGGCTAGACGTGCAAATATACAGAGGCACTAGGTAGATTGTTTTCTAATGAATAGCCTTAGTAACTAAGTAGATAGATATTGGTATCATTCAGTTGATTATAGATGTGAGGTACATTTTGAGAAGGATGACAGTGATTTCAGATGCAGATATGTCTAGCTTAAGGTGCCTGTAGGATAGCCAAATGACTCTGTTAGGCACTTGAATATGAATTCATATTCACATGTTGTGTTTAAGGCCTCTAAAAACATTCTGCCTCAGGTTACGCTGGCACTAGAGTGGAGGTCTGTGGACTTTTCTTACAAAGAGTCATAAGCACTGTGGGCTGTCCAGCCTTTGCTGCACCTCATCTCTCCCAGGGCAGAGGTAATGGTGTTTCCATGAGCCTTATAAAAACAGACACGCTCTGCATTTGGTCCATAGATTTATTGATTTCTGACCTCTAGTCTACCTGAAAAGTTAGACTGAAGCAACATCTTGGAGTTTGTGATGGCGTATGCAATTGATTTCTAACCATCTGGTCTAAAAATAAATAAAATACCCAGACTTCTGACTAAGATATTTTTGAAAATCAGTGGTTGGCAGCATAGAAATTCTTTAAATATTTGTAGAGCGAATGAAGGACTAGGCAATTTTGTGCTCGGACTTAACTAAGAAAGCATTTTTTTTTTTTTTTTGCAATATGTGTAGGCCGCTGCAGTCTTCTACCAGTTGTAAATAACTCAGGTGCGATTTGTAATTCGTGGAAGTTGGATCCTGCAACTCTTCGTTTTCCATTGAAAGGCCTTTTGCCATATGATAAGGTATGTTTGAAATACAGTGGAGCTTTCTAACAGTCTTTTGCCTTAATTTGCACAATATATAATACTAAATTTTCTCTTCACAGACTGAAGAAATAAATATTTTATGAAAGGTGGCTTATGGTTTACATGTGATTCCAGTATACTTCAGGGACCCACCCCTGGCATAGTATTTAGGAATTAGAAAACTGAATTTTAAATGTGTTCTTTATTTTCATTTACAAAGCAAGCACTAAAAGTACATTTACAATGCCCTTAAAATTTGAAGACCAATTTCCCATTTGCTCAGGGTTTGTTTGCTTGCTTGTTTTTAAGTGACAGTGACAAATGATAAGACCTACTGTAGCTGGTGGTACAAAGGAGGGGCCAGAAATCACTCAGTGGGCTGAGCACATGCTCTATATGCTGGAGAACTGGGTCGGGTCAGATTCTTGGGATTCTAGGGCGCCACCAGAACTAATCCCTAACCACTGAGCGAGGGATGGCCCCTAAACACCCCTACATATTGCCTCAAAACCAACCCTCCAACCAACAGAAGGAAGAAACTTTGCAAAGGAAAACTTCTTCAAATACCGATAAAATGAAATGTGTTTGGGCATAAAACTGCAAATAAATCTGATATGTTTGCTCAATTATCATGGAAGTTGGAGTGAGGGAGCAGGTTATGGAGAAGGCTATATAGATATTTTTCATGTCAAAAATAATATATGGACTGATTAGAAAACTTGTCCCCAAATGAGGAAAATAGTAACTAAGTAAAAGTAACTGAGGAGACAATTTAGGCTCCTAGCTGCTAGGTAATAAAATTTGGGGGATGTAAAAAGTAAGCTATTAGGAATTTATAGTCAATATGATAGTAATAATTTGAAAAATAAGCTTACTGTGTACTTAATTTTTTTTTTTTTTTTGGCCGGGCACTAATTTAACAGTTTTTACTTTGCAGTAACCCTTTTTCTTATCTCCATTGTACAGATGTTGAAACTGAGACATGGAGTATGGTAGTAACCTCAGCCCATGTTTAGGAAGTGTTAGTCTGATTCTCCAACTACATTTTTATGCCTAGGCTCTCTAAGCATTTTTCCTCTCTGAAACCCGGAGCAGTGTTTATATTTAAACCTTTGATTAACATTTCTAAGCAGAAAATTCTTTCCTTGCAGTGATGATTAAGATTCCTATGTGACTGTTGTTAAACTCATTCCTACTCTATCAACTCTGCATGATCTTGAGGAAGTCCCTTGACCTTGGTGACTTTGCTCATCAAGTGAGGGATGGGAACTAATTAACTGTAAGCACTAAAATCCTATGATTTTTTTCCCACTAGATACTGCCTACTGTGTGAAGGTAACAAGTGCTTTTTAGAGGAATTTTTTTTATATCCCAATTTCAGATTATTTGAATTAGCACTTATTTTGATCTTGAAGCAATAATTTTCTTTATTTTCTTTAAAGGATCTGTTTGAACCACAGACTGCTTTGTTGAGATATGTATTGGAGCAGCCTTATTCCAGGGATATGGTCTGCAATATGCTAGGTTTAAATAAGCAGGTACTGTACTGTGCTAGAAACCTAGTACATTCTGCATAGAATCTGCACTATTCTTCTCTCTTTTCTTTGCTATAGCTAACTAAGCAAAACAGTTAAGAACTATTTGGTGATTTTTTTTTTTATGTATGGTATATTTAAATGGTGTACTCTTCTTATCATTTATATATTGCTTTTAAAATGTTTAAATTTTAAAGGAGATATTTTAAAAGGTGATTTATTTTGCATTGCTTTTTTTTCTATAAGGCCAGTTTCAAGTTTACCTTTTGCCAGAGAAACCTACACATGACTTAACCATTATTTTTATGACTTTTTTTTTTTGGGTGTATTTTTTAACCCTGATATCTTCAGCGTGGCCTCATTGCTGATTTTTTTTTCTCTCTTTTAGTTCTTTTTCTTTGCTTTCTTTTTTTTTTTTTTTTTTTTTGCGTATATATGTTTGATTTTGATGGTTTAACATGTGGGAGGGTTTGTGCTGACTCTGGGTTCCTTGAGGCTGGCCTCATAGTCACTGTTTTGTCTTTTCTTTTTTTCTTCCTTTATTTTTGTTCTGTCCTGTCTTGTCCTGCCCATCCTCCAATGCTCTAGACCTTGAACATTGCTCAGGTATGTTCACAACCTTACTGTTGTATTGTGACTAACGATACGCTGGCCGCTTTGTAGCCACTGATTCCATTTAGAGAATACGTGTATGGTCGGGGCTTGAAATTGGCAGGACCATGCTGAGACCAAGGCCACTAAAATGAATTTCTTCTTGGGATATGAGAGTTATTTTTGGTGGATTGTTTTTGTTTTTGTTTTTTTTTGGTGTTTGTTATTTTTCTATTCTTTAAAAAGCAAAACAAAACAAAAAGACAACACCTGACCCAGGCCACAGCCTGTCCTATTTTGATGAGTTGTTTTTTTCTTCCCACTCCATTTTAACTGTTTTTCTTACTATAGGGTTACAGCTAGCCTGGTAGAATTTTCCTCAATGGAAAGATTTGTGGTGGCCCTTATCTTTCCGGACTCTTAAAATAATAATAATAATAAATGACATCATTAAACATATTTTATGTTGCTTTGCCTTAAAATAGAAACCAATGAAAAACAAAACCAAAAAAAAAGAGAGAGAGACAGAGAGAGAGAGAAAAAAAAGACACTTTAATAGAGATACGCTACTTTTAAAAGCTGGAGTGGTAAGCTTGAACAGGGAAGGTGTTTTTGGAAACATGGGGATTGACTGAGAAATGTCACACTCTTAGGTGACCCCACACCTGCTTGACCCTTCTTTGTGTCAGTCTTGTGTCTACTCCGAGTGTGGCCCTCTTCGTTGCAGTTCACCTCTGCTGGGAGCAAAGACACGCTGGCCACTTTATGAACCAAACTCTTATACAGTCCCAAGTCTGTTCCAGGACTTTTCACCTTTGAGGTTTTAAGCAAAATAGTGGTTCTAATTATTTTTGTTAAAATTTTTTGAGCCCAACATATTAAAGTAGACCAGTTTTTTTGTTTTTTTTTTTCAATTTTTTTATTTTTAATTTTAAAAAGACATTCTTGTCCAGGTAACATAAAATAGCGTTACTGTTTGCAATACCATAGTGAAGGTTGTGCCAGTGCTTCCATTTATAAAGCCCTATTTTTAAGGACATATAGCTTGGCCATAAAACTTGCTCAGTGTTGAAACTTTGCATGCCAAACCTCACCCTAGTAGTATCTCTTTTATTATTTTAAGTTTTTTTCTTCTGAAAAATTTACCAAATTTCCTTGTTTGGACAAACCTTGTACATGTGAAACTGAAATTGCTTCACACTACAGTATCTGACAGTTACCTCCATAATCTGTCAATTTTACATCTTAAATGCAAACTCATTCATTCTGATCTGCTGAATTACCGCTTGAGTAGAGGTAAGTATCCAATTAACTTTGAAAGAACGCTTCATGCTACATCTTAAAACTAATTTTTATGATGAACTTTCAGTCAGACTTGACTCAATTTTTTTTTCACAGTTTTGTACATAAATGTACCCAGAGTCATTTGAGCTGCGTGTCCCCTCCCTGATATACCCATAGCTGACATTAACTTTTTCTTTGGGGGTGGGGCAGCTCTTCTCAAATTAGAAATTGACCAAAAAAAGAGAGAAAGAAAGAAGAGTATTTCTGATTTGATCCTTTTAGTAAAAAGTTTCAACCTAAAAAAAAGTTTATGACTAAGACATAAATCCATAAAAAATAAAGTTTATAATGGAAATGCTGACAGAACATTATTAGTATTGGTCCCACTCACTGTAGTGTAAACATTGTCAAAAATTCACAACTCATCGGTAATTGTTTTGGTAGACAACTTTGAAGTGAGTGAACTTGCAGATGAAAAATACATGTCGAATTGACGTAATCAATTACTTTTGCCACCTGAAGTAGGGTAGAAAATGAGAACACCGAGTATGAGAAGCATATAATTAAAAGTAGGCAAGTTACCTTATCACAGCTTTTATCATTACAGAACTATATCTTGCACTATACTTTCTTATCTTTTCTCTAGCAATGCAATAATTTACTTGAAGCTTGACCTTTAAGAGCTGTCCGTTTTGCTTTTTCCAGTAGGAATTGGGCTATGTTTTACATTAAATGTGGTTGCACTTGGAAAGTAATCAATAGCCCAGTTCTTTGGCCAGCAGGGGAAGTATTCAGTGGAAAACTCTGGTTTGTGTGTTTACATAGAATTTATGTTCTTTCTATTGAATAAGAGCATTACAAAACAGATGCTCTCCTTAAGCTCATGTGTAGTGAATATTTAAACTCTGAGAACCCTGAGACAGTGAAAATAATCACTCAGTTTGTTTTTGAAAAATAGGTGAGAGTGATATTGACTGACATTGCCTTAGGAATGGTTGGCAGAGAATATGATAATATAAATGATGTGTAAGGCAACTTTTCTTCCCAACTTCTCCTGAGTAGCTATTACTTTAAAAATTGATTTCCAGTACTGAACTGATGACTTAAAATTGTCAGAAGTCCACAGAAGTACAGGATGCTGCAGTTTTACCATACCCTAATACTGGAGCTGTTAAATGAAAAGTGTCAGGAGCCACTCAGTATAGGGTGATATTACTAATTCTGAGAAGCATTATTTGCCATTTGAAATAATAAAGGGTAGCAAGCATGGGCCTGAGTAAAAGCTAATGTAAATAAAGACTATCCCTGATTTTCAGCTTTTATTAAAATAAGGTTCCAATATAATGTAGAAATTGGAATTGTTAAAATACTCAATTTGATATGCTTCGTATTAATTGGGTTTTAACTAAGATACATATAGATACGTAAACTAATTCAGCCTGTAAGTCTGTATCTTGAAGTCCTAAATTTGCATGTTTTCAGACACTAAGTTGTGATAATCCCAGATAGAGTATCCATTTCTAGTGCTTGATAATTAACCTTATTCATACAACATTAAACTGCTTTACAAAAGTTTACTTGTTCTACTTTATAAAATAATCTATGTGCTTAATTTTTAATATACTTTCTCTTTAGTAATTGAATACTAAAAAAAATTCAAAGTAGCTAGCAGCACAGATCATTTTATACTTCTGATTTATTATTTATAATATCAACATTGGCAGATAAAGCAACATGAATAAGCTATCTATAAATTTGATTTGAGAAAAATGTGACTTTAAAATAGTGGGAAATAACGGAATTGATCCTGAAAAATGTTTGGCTACCCTCAGACACCAGGCATTAAACAAAATACTTAAGTATTTTTAAAAATACTTAATTAAAAATACTTCACAGAAAACATAGGGTAATCTTGAGTCATAATTATTAAAAAATTATTAACTTTAACTGTTGATTTCCTAAATTGTAAATTTTTGGCTCTCCTTATTAAATCATTAACTATGTGACAATTGCTACACCTCTAAAATACATAGTAAAAATCCCAGTTTGGGGCCGGGAGAGAGCTCAATAGACTGAGCTCATGCTTTGCATGCAGGAGCCCTGGGTTCGATTCTCAGCACCGCTGGGTATGCTGGGAGTTGCTCCTGAACACTTCTGGGTATGCCCGCCTCCCCCCCCCCCCACTCTCCCCACCCCCATTTCCCTTTTTTTTTTTCTTTTTTTTAAAGCAAATAGCTAATACGGAAAAGGAAACTAGTGAGGTGTGCTAAAAGCCAATTTTATTTAGTTTGTTCTTTTTTCCTGAAGCATAGTGATGGAAGACTATCATGGATGCATGAGTAGACGACAAATTGGTTAGTTTCTAAGCTAGAAGCATATTCCCATCACTCATTAAAAAAAAAAAAAGAAATTCCTACTGGAAATCCTGGCTTTATTTCTTTCCACAAAATTTTCTGACTCTTGTATACTTTGAATGAACTCACTCTAAATTTGTATTGTCTGGCACATTTCTTAGGTTGTTGGTGGTTGGCAGAACTAGTGAATTTCAAGCCCTGTACACAGTAGTTTTGCATGCTGATTTAAGAAATAGTTTGTAGTGTTGTCTGTTGCACTTTGCTCTGCTTCATAATGATAATTACATTTGGAGGGAAAGTACTGTAGTCTCAACTGGTGGTGTTAATATTGCTATTTGTAAACCTGTAATGTGGTTGAACTGTGATCATGGCATTGTGTTTTGGGGGGAAATGAAACAACCATTGATGCTTACTGTTTTGGATAGATGTTTGTTTTATTTGCATGCATTAAGAAAGTACAGCTATCTTGGAGCTTTACAAGTATGGAGCTGGCAAAGAGCATGCAAAAAAGGGGATGCTACTCATGATGTTTTGTTTTTTTCCAAATTCGTCCCCATTTTGCACTTTCCCTAAACTTAAGGAAATCATATCCCTTTTTCATGGCAAAATACTGACAATCTCATATAAAGACAAGAAGGAAAGCAGATATAGTAATAATTCACTAGAAAGGCTTCCAACTGCCTGACTACTATGTTATATAATATCTTATGAAGGAAATATGAAAATGACTTAAACATGGCTTAACGTCCTTTTTTTGGGATAGTTTATTTTTTTAAAATCACTTTCAAAAGCATAAATCTTTTTGCCTCTAGAAAGGGAAGTTGCATTTTCATCCTTAGTGTTTAAACTCAATTCTTTTTCTTGTTTTAGATTTTAAAATAGTCTAATTTATAATTAAAGCTGCATTATGTTTGGCTTCTAAGAGGGGAGAACAGAGATGAACTTTGCGGTGTTGGGGTGTTGAATTTTTTTTTTTTTTTTTGGATAGAGGAAGTTTCCTTTTCAGTATCAATAGATCATTACTACATTACGAAACAGACATTGAGTAATCTGGCAGCTATTTGTACACCTCTGTATGAAAAGTAAATATAACCTTGAGATAGCTGTTTCATAACAAGAGAAATACTTGTTCATACTGCTTTGTTTTCTCCTATCTCAATAATTGATCCCTGGAAATCAAGGGTTTTCATAATTTTAAGTTAGACTGCAAAACTGCTATGTGCCTTTTGAAATATATTCTGCTTTTTTCATATGATTTTTTTTGAAATATATTGTACTTTTCCAAGAGATAAATAGCAAAATCTTCTGTTCTTTTCCCTTTGTCTAGCTCTGCAGTTGGTAGTGTAAAATGAATGGTAGTTCTGTTTCGTGTGATACTGAAGTCGATATATTTTTCGAAACTCATCCTCTATGATAATGTAACACGATGCAGCTTTAATAGACTAAATCTAACCTTAACTTTCTAAGTTCAACTTCATTCCATGCTTCTCAGCCTCTTGTTACAATTAATGCCCATTAACTAGTAACTTCTGAAGCTAACTGGGAGGCTTTTGGAATACTGTGTTTAATCTCTGTCCCACAGCACAAGCAGCGCTGCCCTGTGCTAGAGGACCAGCTGGTGGATCTGGTGGTCTATGCCATGGAGCGGTCCGAGACCGAGGAGAAATTTGACGATGGGGGAACAAGCCAACTCCTGTGGCAGCATCTCTCGAGTCAGCTCATTTTCTTTGTGCTTTTCCAATTTGCCAGTTTTCCACACATGGTTCTTTCTCTTCATCAGAAGGTAAGTGCGCAGTGGACAGTACCAGTTGATTTCAATGAAGGGAAAAGTTCTAAAATAGAATTTTTTTTTTCTTGTCACTTTCTTGTAAAAGCTGAATTCAGTCATTCTTTCCACAAATCCACTGTGCCAGGATCAGGGAATATGAGATGACAGGGCAGAATTGGCCCTCATGACGTGTTGCACTAGTAGACTATAGGTATAAATTTGATTTTATTTGAATAGTTGACAAGATGGAAATATTTTTTTTCTGAAACAGGAATCAAAAAGAATAATACTTTTTACAGACATTAGAAATGGCCTTATCAAAGAAATTTTGAAATTTACCAAAAGGAAAAGATAGGAGAGTATTTCCGTAGCACTCGGATGATTTGGAGAGAATAATGTAGTGGGGATCAGTCATTGCGTGCTGGGGATTGAACCCAGACTTGCATGCAGTCGACTTGAGATTGAACCCAAGTTGGTTGTGTGCAAGTCTGGGTTCGATCCTCAGTACCCCATATGGTCCCCCCAAGCACTGCCAGGAGTGATTCCTGAGTAAACAACCAGGAATAACTGAGCACTGCTGAATGTGGCCACCATCACTCACCTACCCCCAAAAGAAAATTATTTGCAAAGGAATTGAGTGTGTGAGAATGGACTTGAAGAATATGCAGGAGAAACTGATGGCAAGATTGGGAAGGCAGGACCTCACATGGAGACTCTGTGATCATATGTTTGTTCTAAGGAGCTTAGAGAGACATGTGAGTAGGGTAATGACAGCAACACATATAAGCTCAGATATTGATGGCTAATTGCCATCTGTACAGAGGTGGTGGTGATAATAGACATGAATGGCTACAATGTCAGGGGCAAGGAAATTAATAGGGGAGACCATGCAGATGTCCTGGCAAGAGATGCTCAAGACCTAATGCAGGGTGAAGACGAGGGGCCAGACCCATCTATGGGTAAAGGACTTGGTGAGAATAGGGAATAATAGGCTAGGATCTTTCACTTGTTTCTGTTTTAGCAGCAAATGGAAAGGTGAGACAATTCAAACATGCACAGAGTGCATGTTTGTGGGAAGAGTTGGTTTTAACCATAAGGTTTTAAGACACTGAATAGGGATAAGATTTACAATATCTTTAGATTAATAAGATTAATATCTTTCTAACGTCTCTAATATGGATTTGGGGGAAGATTTTTTTCATAATAGTTTTAAAATGCTACTATTTACTTCCCCATTAATGGTTTCTGTTAAAATCTGCAGGCAGTGCACAAATGTCTATGGTAATAATCAGTCCTTAATCAAAAATTAACTTAAAAAATTCTTTTGGTATAGAGAAACATTTCTCAGTCATTGTTTTTGATAAATTAATAGTAATTATACTACATTGAACTTTGATGCATCTATGATTGATTTAATAATGCTCTGAAACATGTCGCTATTGAGATGCATAGTTATTTTTGATGGTAATGGGATCAGGCAAACGCATATGTAATGTGAAAAATAATACATTTTATTTGGGAGTAGGGACCATTCCAGCACTTTTCAGCCCTGCAGTGTGGCCCCAATAGCTTGATGTCCTCATGGTACCAAAACCCACCATGACCACCCCAGCGACACTGGAGGTCACCAGGGCCACACCCAGTGGTACTTGGAAGACAAGGGCACCATGAGGTGCTGGTGATCAAACTTCATGCATGCCACACATGTGTTTCACCCTTTGAGCTATCTCCCCAACCCCTAAAATAATTTAAAAGAATTTTTTTGTGATCTGCTTTGACTTGACCGAGTAATTACTGCATGCCAAAGATAGATGCTAATTTTCTGAGAGGAGGGCCATCCTGAATTTTTGTTTTACTGCTACTACATCTCTCTCTTTAACAAGCCATGTATGTGAGCATTTAAACATCTTTTACAGTTAGCTGGGCGAGGACTGATTAAAGGCAGAGATCATCTGATGTGGGTTCTCCTGCAGTTTATTTCTGGAAGTATTCAGAAAAATGCACTGGCTGATTTTCTCCCTGTTATGAAGCTCTTTGATCTTCTATACCCAGAAAAAGAAGTAAGTTTTACTCAGTAGTTAACATTTGTTGGCGGGGCTGTTTCATTAATGTTGAAGAATTTTTCACAAGTGTGATTTTTGTGAAAGGAGCACTAAATTTGCTAAGTGTTTTTGTGAGTACTTTGAAAACAGTATTTTTGCTAATTCAGTGATTATCCACGATCAGAAGATGAACACTGACTCTCTTGACATAGTTTATTCATATGTAAAATGGAATTGAATTAGATCATATTCTAAAACCACCAGTGTGTGGACTGGTCCTGGTCTGCGGTGCAGGAAGGTTGAAAATCACTTCTTGATTTTAACTGAGTTTGACGTGATTTTAACTGATGTTCTGTGAACTAGTTTGCATGATGGGTGCCAGTCCTCAGGTAGGGAAAGTTTGAAGACGGAGGTGAGAGAGACTGTACACCGGAAAAGGTGCTTGCCTTGCACACATCTCACCCAGGTTCAACACCACGTAAGATCCCCTGAGCCCTGCCAGAAGTGATCCCTCCGCACAGAGCCAGGAGCAAGCCCTGAGCAATTAAGTGTGCCCCAAAGCCCTCAAAATAGATTGAAGAACTCTAAATTAGGTTTTGTACATTATCATAAATCACAAATATATGTCCAATAGCAGACACTGCCTTATTGTATTCTAAGTCTGTGATTTATGTATTAAAGCACTAGAGCTGCTTTAATATATAAATATCACTGACTGACCAGATAACATCAATGTCTCACTCTTTTTTTTTATTTGCCAGTTGAATTTACTCCAGTGTTTTATTTATAGGCTTCTTGAATAAAGTATTGTCTGTATTGATAATTGCCATTGTATTATAGAAATAAGGTAAAGGCAAGGTAAAGGCCCTCCCGTTGATCGTCGATTTGCTCGAGCGGGCCCAGTAACGTCTCCATTGGAGACTTTGTTGTTACTGTGTTTGGCATATCGAATACTCTCGGTAGCTTGCCGGGCTCTCCGAGAGGGGCGGAGGAATCGAACTTGGGTCGGCCATGTTGGCCGCTTGTAAGGCGAACGCCCTACCGCTGTGCTATAGAAATGTATTACACAAATGTACAACAAAGTAGAATAGAAAAATAAATTACTGTAAACCTGTCACAAAGATATATTTCTGTTTCATCTTTCTTGCTCAGTTGATTTACTATTGAACATAGTTCCCCTCCCTCTTCCCCATTTGGCTTCCGGGCCACATTCGGTGGTGTTCAGGACTTTACTCCAGTCTCTGTACTCGAGGGTCACCCCTGACCATGCTCAGCATGCTCAGGAATGATACGTGTTGCCAGGGATTGAGCCCCAGTCGACTGCACGTAAGGCAAGCATCCTCACATCCTACTGCTGTACAGGGCAGTTAGAGCAAATTCCAGATATGCATGCCATTTCACTGTCAATATACGTGTTTGATGGTACTCAGTTTGATTGCATATTTTTAAATTTTATGTTCTTCAGAAATTAAATGACGTGTACTTTTCAGAATGATGCATTTAACTTTTTATCTACTTTTATTTTTGATTTTTTGAACCACACCCTCTGTTTTGCTTGGGGCTTACTCCTGGGTCTACTCAGGGATCACTCCCAGTAGACTCAGGAAACCATGTGGGGTGCTGGGGATTGAACCCAGATCACCTGAGTACAAGGCAAGCACCTACCCACTGTACTATCAATCCAGCCCTGGTGTGTTTAACTTTTAAAGAATAAAAAATTAAGTTGAATTTCCTTTGTGAATGCTTTCTAGCACACAAAAGTTGGTTGAGCCCCTGGCTACTACTGTTATTATTTTTTTTTCCTTGTTTACTCTTACTTTTAAATGTTTATTTTATTTTGGGTCACACCCGGTAATACTCAGGTGTTACTCGTGGCTCTGCGCTCAGGAATCACTCCTGACAGTGCTTAAGGGACCGTGTAGGATGCCGTGGATTGAACCTGGGTTGGTTGCATGCAAGGCAAATACCCTACCCTCAGTACTATTGCTCCAGACCCTGGCTATTACTGTTATTTAATTTTATTCTTTGGTTTTTTGTTTGGGACCCACACCTAGCATGCTCAGGGGTTGTTCCTGTCTCTGCAGTCAGGAGTTACTTCTGGCAGTGCTCAGGGAACCACACCGGGTGCCAGTGATCGAACTTGAGGCAGCCGTGCAGGGCAAAAGCCGTAATTACTATACTGTCTCTCTAGCCCTCTACTATTATTACCTTGGCAAATAAAATAATCTTGTAATAGTTTGATCCTCACATTCATCTTGTTAAATAGGTAGAAAGTTATTGGAGTTAAACTAATTGGTGTTGTTTTAAAGAGATATAAAAATGGATTACTAAAGTGCGTGTAATTGCTTCTCTTTTAATGTTTAAATCATTATTATTATTATTATTTTAGTTTATTCCAGTTCCTGATATTAATAAACCTCAGTCAACTCATGCATTTGCAATGACTTGCATTTGGATTCATCTCAATAGAAAAGCTCAAAATGACAACTCTAAGCTACAGATTCCAATACCCCATTCCCTTAAACTCCACCATGAGTAAGTTATTTCTAACTTGACAATTATTTTGTTTTTCATTTAGTCAAGAGTGAAAATTTGAGAATAATTTGAGCTGTGCTTGTGTTTAGTATGGAAATAATCCCAGGCTCTCTAGAGTTAAGGGGGATTATTTAATGAGCATATCGTTTTCTGCATCAGAAAATAGCTAGAGAATTAATTCTGTTTATATGGATATGGAGATAGATAGATAGATAGACAGACAGACAGATAGACAGATAGATAGATATAGATATATCTACATAAAGGTAGAGATATCACAATTAGGCCTTAAAGGTATACCTTTAGGTCTAATCTTTGTTTTTGCTTTTTTTTTTAATTAAAATTATGCATGTCCAAAAATGCATGAAAATGTTTCAAAATGACTTACTCGATTTGCTCGAGCGGGCCCAGTAACGTCTCCATTGGAGACTTTGTTGTTACTGTGTTTGGCATATCGAATACTCTCGGTAGCTTGCCGGGCTCTCCAAGAGGGGCGGAGGAATCGAACTCGGGTTGGCCATGTTGGCTGCGTGCAAGGCAAACGCCCTACCACTGTGCTATTGCTCCAGCCCTCAAAATGACTTAAGCACTTGATATTTGAGCATGCCCTGCCTGAGATGCCTTTCACTCCCAAGAGATGCCAAGTTTGACTGAGCTGATCTGGTTGGATGTTCCCTTACTCATTTCCAGAGCTGGGATTGCTCAGGGCTTACTCTGTACTCAGGAATCACTCCTGGCAGTCTCAGGGGACCAATGGGATCCCAGGGATCCCAGGTTGGTCACATGCGCCTTACCTCTGTACTATCATTCCAGCCCCAGAAGATACCTTTTTACCTTTTTTTTAGATAGGGCTGGACTTCAGTCAACTATGTTAATAATGATTGTACTTACCTCCTTGAATGTCTAAAAGGGAGAGAAAATTTCTTTAGAGGAGACTGTATTATAGAAAAGCTTCACATTTCATTTTCATGAGACATAACTTGACCATTTTTCTACAGAGACATCTATAATAAGGGTCAGGCAGATGTTAAATAGAAATCTAGTTCATTGGTTTGTGAGTTCTTTTTCATTCTAGTAGTCTTAGTTTTTTTCTGTGAAATACATATGTGATGCCCATTGTTAACATTACTTCAGTCTCCTCTGAAATGCTTTCTCCTCAGACTTTCCAGTGCTTCCACTCTTCATGTTAGGCAGCAACTCTAATATCTGTAAGAGTAAACATAGTAGTCACTATGGACTTTTAAAAATGTGAGCTCACTTTGTAGAAATTATTTTGATTTTTCTAATGAATAAAACTTGAAATTTTAGGTTCCTGCAGCAGAGTCTGAGAAATAAAAGTTTGCAGATGAATGACTACAAGATTGCCCTGCTCTGTAATGCATACTCGACAAATTCAGAATGTTTTACTTTACCCATGGGAGCTCTAGTAGAAACCATCTATGGGAACGGAATCATGAGAATACCTCTTCCTGGAACCAGCTGTTTAGCCTCAAGCTCCATTACACCCTTACCGATGAACCTCCTGGATTCACTTACAGTTCACGCCAAAATGAGGTAGGTTTTCAGTGAGCTCTTCTTAGTAGAGTGTAGACTCAGTTTCACCAATATTATGTTTCCTTTATGGTCAAGTACATTTTTTTTTTTCAGTTTCAGTAGCATGTTTAAAATAGTGTTAATATTTGGTTTTGATGTACAAAGTTACTGCATGTTCACTACCAGTAAAGCACCAGTGACCTTCCAGCATTGTTCTTGAGTGTCATCATCTGGTTCATCCTTCTCCCTTTGATTTATTTCACATAACATGACTACCCCTATACAACTGGGTAATTCATGTTGTAGCACAGGGAGTGTCTTAATCTTTTCTAACAACAAAATAGTATTCCATTGTGTGTATATACTATAATTTCTTTGTTTTGTTTCATTGAACTGACATTAAAGATACCTTTATTTGTAGGTGGGGTTTTTGGGAGGACACACCCAGTGGTGCGCAGGGCTTACTCTTGACTCTGCACTCAGGATTACTCCTGCTGGTGCTTGGGGGACCATATGGGATGCTGGGTATTGAACCTGGGTTGACTGTGTGTGAGGCAAGTGCCCTACCCAGTATACCCATACTCTTGACCTACAATTTCTTTGTTTGCTTTTATCTGTCAGTGGACATTTGCATTGTTTCTGGATTTTAGCATTTGTGTATGGCAATATAATGAGGATAGATATATTATCTTTTAATGTTTTTGCTGTTGTTGTTGGTATAGTTTTAGGTCCATTTTTGTTTGTTTGGCTTTTTGGGTCACACCTGGCGATGCACAGGGGTTACTCCTGGCTCTGTACTCAGGAACCACCCCTGGCAGTTCTCAGGGGACCATATGGCATGCTGGGAATCGAACCCAGGTTGGCCACGCACTACCCGCTGTGCTATTGTTCCAGCCCCTCCAGCCCCTAGTCCATTTTTAAATTTATGTACTTATTTTCTTTGATTATTAACTATATTTGGAATTCTCAGATAAACAAACCTAAAGAAAAAATTGCCATAATCTTTTTTATAAGAAATACTAAGTTTTGAAATATATATTGAATTTATGTATATATGTGGATTTTTAAATTTTCTCCACCCAAAATGACTCTTATTGCAATATAATGGGTTTATTTATTTGTTTATTTTGCTTTTTGGGTTACACCCAGCTATGCACAGGAATTACTCCTGACTCTGCATTCAGGAATTACTCCTGGCGGTGCTCGGGGGACCATATGGGTTGGCTACCTGCCAGGCAAATGCCCAGCCCGCTGTGCTATCATTCCAGCCCCTGCAGTATGGTTTTATTATTCAACTTTCCCTCACAATGTATCAAAGATCTTTCCAAGCTTAGTATTCTCTAAGGATATTTTTGTGATCACCATACAGAATTTTTTGTGGCTCTGTTTAATCATTTTTCACAATGTTGTACATTAAACTTTTTTCTAGTGTCTTAGTGTTATCTTGCCCACATGGCAAAGCCTGGGCAAGCTCTCCGTGATGCCAAATACAGTAACAACAAGTCTCAAAATGGAGACGTTACTGAGCCCGCTCGAGCAAATCAATGAACAACAGGAGGACAGTGACAGTGACAGTAACTTAGTGTTATAAAAATAGATTAAAAGACTCTTATCTTTATGGCTGTTTTTGCATCTATCCATAATATTTTCATTAATACTTTGTTGGAGATCGAATTGCAAAATTGATTGAAAATTGAAAATGAATTAAAACCATTCACACATGCTCTTATATATATGCTGTTTTTCTGCAAGCAGGACAGTCCTGATACACATTGAGAGATCCAGGGAGACCAGAATTGGTCTCACATTATACAGTGCCCTGTAAAACTTAAATGATTAAAATGAACTTTTTCATTTGTTAAATATTTAACTTTAACATTTGTCTATGTAAGTTGCCTAAAAGTAGAATGAGCACTATGTTTATGTCAAAATATACCGATTTTTCATTTATTTTTTTCTCCTCAGCCTTATTCACAGCATTGCAACCAGAGTAATAAAACTGGCTCATGCAAAGTCCAGTGTGGCCTTGGCTCCAGCACTAGTGGAAACCTACAGTCGTTTATTGGTGTATATGGAAATAGAGTCTTTGGGCATCAAAGGATTTATCAGTAAGACAGAATCTATGGCTTTTATGCCATTAACCCCTCCTTTAATTCAACAGGTCGTTTTTTAGGTAATGGCTACAGTATTATACAGGAGTCATAACCATCAGAGAGAACCCCATTACATATCAATAGGGGAGACAAAAAAATGTTAGGAGATTAAATAGGGTAAGTCTCAAGGAGATAAAAATACAGCAAAGTTAGAGGGATAGAAATATCAGAGGATTTAGTTGTATTTTTTTTTTTCTGACCACACCCAATAGTGCTCAGTTGGTGACTCTGACTCTGCACTCAGGAATCATCCCTGGCAGTGCTCGGATGACCATATGGGATGCTAGGGATCAAACCTGGATCAGCCATGCGCAAGGCAAATACCCTTCCCTCTGTACTATCTCTCCAGCCTGTTGTGTTTTTAAAATAAAATGATAAGAAGAAGATACTGAATTAGATGTTTGGCCTGTGCTGAGCAGAACAGACTTCAGTCCCTGTCTCTATGCAGAATCTGCATTCTACTTCTTTTCACCCCTGTGGTTGTATATCTTCTGCTTGTTTTCCCTGGGGTAACAGTGAGGACCAAGTCTGACTGGCAATAGGGAAGGCACATTCTTGTTTTGCAAAAAAATAGTTATGAAAATAAGTATGCAGTTCTAAATGGTACTTTCTAGTATGAAAATATTTTTTCTGGTTCATGGAAATTCTGACTTGTCACCAATATGGTGTGATTTTTATTTTCACAATTAAATTTTCTTCCTAGATAATTAGGAGATAAATGAAATGTTCTAAAGCGGGTAGAGGGAATGAGAGTGGGTATGCTAAAAAAATAAATAAGTGGTCCTCATGCTTCAAAATGATAGAAACATTAAATAGTGAGGATTGTGTACTATCCTGGCATTATAATTAGGACCTGAACTTCTCTTTTTCTTACTAAAGTAGAATTGTGTACTATCTTGGCATTATAATTAGGACCTGAACTTCTGTTTTTCTTATTAAAGTAAAAATTATGAAGAAAGTATGGTAAATATATGTGTATATGTGTATGGAAGTATATGTATATATATATATATATATGAGTGTGGATATGTTGGTGCTAATTATCAATTATATAGATTTTAGGCAATGCAACTTTTTTTCAAGTATTTTTTAATGCACAGTTTTTACTAATTAGCATGGTAAATTGTTTTCTTCCTCAAGGTCAGCTTCTGCCAACTGTTTTCAAGTCCCATGCCTGGGGGATCTTACACACACTTCTAGAGATGTTCAGCTACCGGATGCACCACATTCAACCTCATTACAGAGTTCAGCTCCTCAGTCATCTTCATACTTTGGCTGCAGTTGCACAAACCAACCAGAACCAGCTCCATCTCTGGTAAGCTTATTGAAGACTACCTTTCCATGAGATTTTGTTTATTGGGACGGGGTCAGTGGCAATGCTGGGGGCTCACTCCTACTCTGTGCTCAGGGATCACTCCAGGTAGCGGACCTTATCTGATGCTAGAGATGGATCCTGGCTCTGCCATGTGCAAGGCAAGTGCCTTACCCACTGTACTATTTATTGTTCCAGTTCTCAGTCTTGCCTTAAGATTTATCCAAAACATTGTTAAAGATAGGGATCTAATCTTTCAAGTTTTTTTTATTCATTTGTGACAAAACTCTTCTACTAGAGTCTTTTCATTCCATTGTTGGATTAGAATCCAGGTTTTGAAAACGTGACTTATTAAGATTGGGTAGTGGAGGTCAGCTGCTGAGCTTGAGTCCCTTGGGGCGGGGAGGGCTCTCACCTGGCCCCAATTGGTGCATCCCAAGTGAAAACAGACTGGCGCAGAGTCCGGTGGCATGGTCACGGAGCCTCGTTTTATCCTCCCTTCTGGGAGAAGCAGCCGTGAGTTCTGGAGGGTGGGCCATGAGATTATCCAGCACCAGCAGGAGGTGTCTTATGGGTGTGACCTGTGGGTCACCAGAGATGGGGTTCCATGGGTCTTCACTCATGCGTGAGGCTCTGCTCCAGTGTGTGGGAGGTGACCTGGAGCATGGCAGTGGTTGGGTAGTGGAGGTCGGCTGCCGGGACTGGGTCCCTTGGGGCGGGGAGGGCTCTCACCTGCCCCCCTCCCCCGGGGCACCCCAAGTGAAAACAGCCTGGCACCATACTCCAGGCCACTTCTGGCATGTTTGGACGAAGCATCACGCATGAGTGAAGTCCCACGGAACCCAGGTAATGTGGAACTTTGTGACCTTGGACTCTGGGCTCAATGGGACTTGGGCACAAAGATCCTCTGCCTGCTTCCCCCAGTCTCCAGCGACCCAGGGATCATACCCATAAGCCACCTCCTGTTGGTGCCATATAATCTCCTCATCAGCCACCCTCAAGAACTCATGGCTCACCACCACGGATCCCTCTCTGATTGGGTGTTGTGGTATGCAAAAGAGGCAATGGGTGACAATCATGTTTGGTCTATAGTCTACTTTCAGCATGCTTCTCCCATCCTGGGAGGATCCTCCCAACACCTTTATTTGGTGTTCCCTTCTCTATCTGAGCTCCCTTTTCCCCTAGCATGTGTGGTTGGCCTCCAAGCCATGGAGTGAATTTCCTGGTACTAATCTCGGCCATTCTTGGGTGTTAGTCTCCTATTTTGTTACTTTATGTTCCCCAGATGAATGCAATCTTTCTATGTCTATCCCTTTCTTTCTGAGTCATTTCACTTAACGTGATACTTTCCATGTAGTGGGAAATGGGCACTGGTGGAGGGATGGGTATTTGATCATTGTATAATTGAAACCCAAGCACAAAAATGTGTTAAGTCTGCAACTGTACCTCATGATGTCTCACTATTAAAATTTTTTTTAAAAATTAAAATAAATAAATAAATTTGTCATCGGTTAAATGAGGAAAAAAAAAGAAGAACTCATGGCTGCTTCTCCCGGAAGGGAGCATAAAATGAGTCCCTCATAGCATGCCACCAGATTCCACACCAGGCTGTTTACCCTCGGGGCGCCCAAGAGGGGGTTGGGTGAGAGCCCTCCCCACCCCAAGGAACCTAGCCCCACAGCCAACCACCACTATCCAACCACCACCACGCTCCAGGCTGCTTCCCACATGCTCAGGCCAAGCCTCACATATGAGTGAGCATATTCCTGGACCGACACATCATCAGATACTCCCTACCCATTTTCCGTAATTACCACACCATATTTGATGGGTTTCAGACAGTAGGTAACAAATCATAGAGGGAAATACGTGTGTGTGTGTGTGTGTGTGTGTGTGTGTGTGTGTGTGTATTTATCTCGGAGAGCCTGGCAAACTACCAAGAGTATCCCACCTGCATGGCAGAGCCTGGCAAGCTCCCTGTGGCGTATTTGATATGCCAAAAACAGTAACAATAACAGGTCTCATTTTTCTGAACCTGATAGAGCCTCCAATATGGCAGGGTTGGGAAAGATGAGTAAGGAGAGGCTGCCAAAATCTCAGGGCTTGGATGAATGGAGACATTATTGGTGCCTACTCAAGTAAATTAGTGAATAATGGGATGACAGTGATACAGTGATGACTTATTAAGACAGTTGAGTCCATGCCTTGGACAGACTCTTCAATTGACAGTAAGCTCTTTCAAGGGCCTTTGACTTTATGTTCTAACTTAGCCTTTCTGGATACTAGATTTAAATATACTTTGGATTATGGTAGGGCTGGAGTGATAGCACAGTGAGTAGGGCATTTGCCTTGCAAGCGGCCAACCTGGGTTCAATTCATCCATCCCTCTCGGAGAGCCCGGGAAGCTACTAAGAGTATTCCACCTGCACGGCAAAGCCTGGCAAACTCCCCGTGGCATATTCGATATGCCAGAAACAGTAACAGGAAATCCCACAATGGAGACATTACTGGTGCCCGCTTGAGCAAGTCAGTGGACAACGGGAGGACAGTGCTACAGTGCTTGGATTATGGTTAAAGGATAATATGTTGGGCTGGAGAGATAGTATTGGAAGTGGATTACACCTGAGCACAGAGCCAGGATGCTCCCTGAGCGCTGCTGATTATGTCCCCCACAAAATATATTTTTTTTTAAAAAATGTCATGTTGATTTTAATCTAAGTGAAAATATTTCCCAGAAAGAAAAATACATATGTAAAACTGTCAGGTGGTTTTCACTATGAAATTATCACCTATGATTTTCAGAGCAAATCAAGCAAATCTCATTTATTTAAAAATAAATATTTATTTTCAATATTTTGGGCCACACCCAACACTGTCCAGGGCTTCCTTCTGACTCTGTGTTCAGGGATCACTCCTGGCTGTGATTGGGGGACTGTATATGGGGCTAGACGTTGAATCTGGGTTGGCGATGTGCAAAGCAAGTGTACAACCCCTGCACATCTCTTCAACCCCCCAAAAGTTTATTTTTGAATCAAAAAGAGATCATAGTTTTCTATTTTTTATTGTAATTGATCTAAATTAGGTTCAACTATATGGATCTGATTTTTTAAATGGGCATTTTTATTGTGAAACATCAAACATGTGAAGAGTATCCATCACTCAACTTTAATAATTCAAACCTTCCTCAGATTTGATACTTTGGGATAAAAATTGCAGATTACAGATGTAGTGAAACTTCTGCTATATGCACCTCTACCTCATTTTCTTCCTGTGTTTCTAGACAGAGATGAATGAACCATATTTGGGTGGTTATCATTCTTATTTATACTTTCAGCAAATGTGTATATGACAGTTGTTTTGTATACTTTTAAATTATTAAATATAATTCTGAAGTTTCACATGCAGTTTTACGTTTCTGTGTCCCCTTTCAGTGTGGAGAGCACTGCACTCAGGCTTATAACAGCATTGGGGAGCTCAGAAGTACAGCCACAGTTCACGCGCTTTCTTAGTGATCCCAAAACAGTGCTGTCAGCGGAATCTGAGGAACTGAATCGAGCCTTGATACTGACTTTAGCCAGAGCAACTCACGTAACAGGTATGGACAGTGTCTCCGAACAGTAAAAACAAATATTCAAGTTTTCTCTGTTCCTACCGATAGTAAGGGCATAACATACTAGGAAGGTATTTTTACTTACTTAAAAATAGTTTTGATTTCTTTACCATCTTAGTGTTTGAAGTAGATTTTTTTCCTCTATACAATCATTTTAACTGGATTGACCATCAACCTATATCTAGGGATGTTTATTAGGTATAAAATAGAGGTTTTTTAAATTTTGAATTATTTAACCATAATAGTAATGACCTAATTCATGTTAGCTTAACATATTTTTATGGAAAATAAATCCTAATTCTCTAGTCATACCTCTGGTGAGAAATTGCCATTGCTTTTCATTTTACATTCCTCTTTAATCTTTGATGAAAAAGAAGGTCAAGTATGGAGTAAATTTTCTGCCAGAGAGGACGGGGGAGGGTTGGGAAGGAGAGGTGGATACCGGGGATATTGGTGGTGGAGAATGTTCACTGGTGGAGGGATGGGTGTTCAATCATTGTGTAACTGAAACTCAAACATGAAAGCTTTGTAAATGTATCTCACGGTGATAAGAAAAGGAAGGAAGGAAAGGGAGGGAGGGAGGGAGGGAGGGAGGGAAGGAGGGAGGGAGGGAAAGAAAAGAGTTGTTGAATTCTCCTATTTCTGCATTTAATATGTTCATCTGTTTTGCTCAGACTTCTTTACAGGCTCTGATTCAATTCAGGGAACTTGGTGTAAAGACATTCTTCAGACCATCATGAGTTTTACTCCTCATAATTGGGCTTCTCACACCCTTAGCTGTTTTCCAGGCCCACTACAGGTAAGTTGGTTTTGAATTATGTATTGGAGTGATAGCATAGCAGTAGGGAATTTGCCTTGAGCGCAGTCAGACCAGCCAAGCCAGGTTCGATTCCTCTGCCCCTCTTAGAAAGCCTGGCAAGCTACTGAGAGTATTCAATATGCCAAACACAGTAACAAGAAGTCTCAGAGTGGACACGTTACTGGGCCCGCTTGAGCAAATTGATGAACAACAGGAGGATAGTGTTTGGTAAAAGGCTCTCCCGTTGATCGTCGATTTGCTCGAGCGGGCCCAGTAACGTCTCCATTGGAGACTTTGTTGTTACTGTGTCTGGCATATCGAATACTCTCGGTAGCTTGCTGGGCTCTCCGAGAGGGCTTGTTATTGAATGTATATTAGAATCTGCTCACTTTCTGTGTTACTGTAGAGCCTCACTTCTTCAACTATGGGTCATGACCCTGTATGGAGTGACAGAATTGAATATGGGAGTCATATTTAAACTTATGGTTTATTTTCAGTAAGGGTTTGACTAATATACCTATAAATATATCAATATTCATGTTGTATAAACACTACTCAGGCAAAAGGGATTTGCAGGTGGGAAGTGGGTTTAAGGACCCCTGCTCTAGAGCCGTATTGTCCAGAGGCGTAATTACCTCAGATGCCATCAGGGGGAGCTTTTGATTTGTTGGTGTGTTTTTGTGGCTTTGTTGTTGTTGTTGTTGTTGTTGTTGTTGTTGTTGTTGTTGTTTTTATTTATTCGGGTTCTCTTTTTGGAGTGGGGTGGGAGGTGGGCCACACCCACTGGTGCTTAGGGCTTACTCGTGGCTCACTCAGGAATCACTCCTGGCTGGCTCAGGAGACCATACGTGATAGCAGTGATCAAACTAGGGTTGGCCACATACAAGGCAAGTGCCACTACCTGCTGTACTTTTGCTCCAGCCTTCTATTTGTCGGTTTAAAGAAGGTAGAGGACCGAAAATGATAACCTCTCAGTGTCTGTATTGCAAACCATAATGCCCAAAAGTAGAGAGAGAGTATGGGGATTTTGTGTGCCATGGAGGCAGGGGGAGGGTGGGAAAGGGGGGGCAGGGGGGTATACCAGGGATATTGGTGGTGAGGAATGTGCACTGGGGGAGGGATGGGTGTTTGATCATTGTGTGATTGTAACCCAAACATGAAAGCTTGTAACTGCTTGTAACTATCTCACGGTGATTCAATAAAAATTTTTTTTTGAAAAAAGGTAGATTTCCAGGGCGGGACTCTGGGTAATTTTCCCTCCTTTTTCTGAAAAGAGATTGATAAACCAAATAAATAGAGGAACCTCTGCTCGACGGTTGGTTTTGGTGTTTTCTGATTAAAAAGTAGATTTCTTTGTTTTAAAAAAAAATATTCTCATAACTTTGTTGTTGCAGTGAGTGGGGAATCACACACTATCTGTGGCACTGGGAATCACTCTCAGTGCATACAGGGCAGTGTTGGATACTGAACTTCCTTCCCCGTGCTGCCAAGCAGGTACTTTGCCACTGAGCCATAGCAGGCCCCATCTCTTTCTTTTTTAAAATCATTTTGCTATCGCTTCTAGAAATCTCATGGGTATAACCTTTCCCACTGTTGGACTTAAACATCCAGTTAAGCTTTCGTCTTAATAGTTTATGTTTAGAATTTTGTGAGAATACATTGCCTAGAAAATACTTCCATCAGACTGAAGTAGAGAAAAATGTGTTGAAAGAACAGAATATATGTGCTGTACTTTCTTGATTTTCTTTTTTGTTTTTAATCACAGAGAAGAACTTTACTCTTGGTTTACAGTATGGAAAATCTTCATTTTTCTTCACGTTAGAGATATTGTAGGATATTGAGCGTCTGTCCTCTATAATTTCTAATAATAGGGTTAGAGCAGTGGTGTTCAAACTGAAGGGCTTGTTAAGATACGGGGCCTTCATAGTCCCAGCATCAGAGCTGCTTATTCAGTAAGTCTGGAATAGTGTCCTAGAATTTGCCTTTCTCACAGATGCCAGGTGATTCTGATAACTCCTAGGGCTATAATCTGAAAGCCATTGAACTAGTATAATAGAGCTTTCTTATGCCGCTGCTAAAATAAAGCTTACATAAGTGTCTTTGTCTTTTTCTTTCCTCCCAAAGTGAGTAAAAGTTTAGTTTCAGGGTATTTTTGGGGTGTTTTATTTTTGTTTGCTTGTTTTTATTTTTGACTTTTTGGGTCACACTCGATTTGCTCGAGCGGGCCCAGTAACGTCTCCATTGGAGACTTTGTTGTTACTGTGTCTGGCATATCGAATACTCTCGGTAGCTTGCCGGGCTCTCCGAGAGGGGCGGAGGAATTGAACTCGGGTCAGCCATGTTGGCCGCTTGTAAGGCGAACGCCCTACCCGCTGTGCTATCGCTGGTGATACTCGGGTTACTCCTGCTCTGCACTCAGGAATTACCCTGGTGATGCTCAAGGGACCATATGGGATGCTGGAGATCAAACCCAGGTCAGCCGCGTGCAGGGCAAATGCCCAACATGCTGTACTGTGACTCTGGCCCCCAAGTGAGTACAAGTATTAGCAGATGATTAAGGAAGCACTGAGTTCTGGTTGGCTTGGAATTTTTCTTTTTTTCTTTCTTTTTTTTTTTTTGAGGGGTGCAGGAGGCAGTCCTAACAGCTTTGGGGGCTTAGTTCATAGTCTGTGCTTAGGGATCACTCCTGGCAGGGCTTAGGGGAGCATATGGGGTTCTGGGAGTTGAACCTGGGTTTGTTGCCTGCAAGTCGAGTACCCTGTCCACTACACTATCACTCTGACCTCTGGCGTGGAATTTCTAAGAAATCTAGGAAAGGAATTGAAGACATTTTATAGTCAAACCTTCATGTTTTCCAAATCTAGAACTTCAGACCTTGATTACGGAGTTGCTTGAGATCTAGAGCAGAGGTTTTCATCCTTTTTATACATGCAGACCTGGCACCTATTTGCAGACTGGCCAGTCATTTAAGTGGCAGTAGCTGTTTTACAGACCAACAAGACATTTCTGCAGACCACCGCTTTTGCCCTGGAGTACTTTGGTGTCCTGGTTAAACCTCAAAATGGTTTCCTAACTGTTACCAGTGTTCTTTTAATTACAACAATTGACTTCTGACCTTTTTTTGGTTTGGGTTTTTTTTTTCTTAGGCTTTCTTCAGACAAAACAATGTACCTCAGGAAAGCCGTTTCAATCTGAAGAAGAACGTGGAAGAGGAGTACAGGAAGTGGAAGTCAATGACTGTAGAAAATGACATCATTACCCACTTCTCTACACAGCGCTCCCCTCCACTCTTCCTCTGTCTTCTCTGGAAAATGCTCCTGGAAACAGATCATATTAATCAGATTGGCTATAGGTAAGCCGGAAACCTGGGTATGTGTTGGGGTGTTCGCCTTACAAGCGGCCAACATGGCCGACCCGAGTTCGATTCCTCCGCCCCTCTCGGAGAGCCCGGCAAGCTACCGAGAGTATCCGATATGCCAGACACAGTAACAACAAAGTCTCCAATGGAGACGTTACTGGGCCCACTCGAGCAAATCGACGATCAACGGGAGGGCCTTTACCTTTACCTTACGTTCCAGGCAGAATCAAATAATAAAACTTATTTTTTATACTCTGCATTCCAGAGTATTAGAGAGAATTGGAGCTCGAGCCTTGGTAGCCCATGTGCGGACATTTGCAGATTTCCTGGTGTATGAGTTCTCAACATCAGCCGGGGGTCAGCAACTCAACAAATGCATTGAAATTCTTAATGACATGGTATGGAAATACAATATTGTTACACTGGACAGATTAATTCTCTGCCTGGTAAGGATACTTCATTGCAAAATAAGTTTTGAAACTGTCTCTTTCTTGTTTAGATCAAATGTGTGACTTATAAACCTTGTGTATTGGCCTACTTTATCTTGCCTCAAAGGAAAAATGAATGCATACTATCCTCAAGCATTTTATCACTTCCCTAAAGAGCTTTCCCAGTTCCTTTGTGCATTTAAGGGTGTATTGAATATCTGCCATGTTTTTTGTACTGCAAGTGTGGGGCGGGGGGCGGGGGGGGAGGGGAACCATGGCTCTTGCATTGTGATGCTCTAAGAGTACAAGCCATTCTTAAAGTTTCCTATAATGGCACAAAGTAAAAAAGTTACTGCATTTCAAAGTGTTGATGTAATTACTTTTGTAATTTGAGTAGCCACAGTCATAACTGAATTTCCTCAGAGCCACCCAGTATTTCCCAAGTACATTTTTTCCTGACTTTGATGTTTGTTTCCAGAAAAATTTTAGAAAAGCTCCTGAAGTCGGCTAGAAAATGGCCGTTTTTCAAAAACGTATATATAGATAGTGATGGTGTTTAGGGTTAATTAGTTCTGTTTACTCAGCTGTGAAGCATAGATATAAAGGTATTTGTAACTTAAAAGGGTAAATAAGGTAAATCTATAAATCAATTAAAAGAATAAAATAGAATCAGAAAATATTGAAAGAGAAGACATTTCTATAGATGTTACATTGTGAAGAGTGGATTAAATCTTAAATAAAGATGAACTTTTCTTAGAAGGAATGGTGAGAGCCAAAATTAGGCAAGGAAGAGGCAGACATGCAAGAATGCTGAACTGTTGTTTTGAAGTAGACAAGACATATACAGAATTCTAATAAGAGTAATGTGTTACTATATAAAAATTTAGTCTTTCAAGTTGCAAAGCCACATTTTTGCACAGATTGAATGCTTTCATATATATATATTTTTATTTTCTTTTTCAAAGGCCATGCGGAGCCATGAAGGAAATGAAGCCCAGGTTTGTTATTTCATAATCCAGTTGCTGTTACTCAAACCAAATGATTTTAGAAATCGAGTAAGTGACTTTGTAAAGGAAAATTCCCCAGAGCACTGGCTACAGAACGACTGGCACACCAAGCACATGAATTATCACAAGGTACTAATTCTAATTAATGCTGGGATTGATCCTTTTAAAGCTATAGTTTGTTATTTAGCTAATTCATTTTACTATTTTCTCTGTGATTCTGCTATATTCTCTTCAGTCTTGAAAGAAGCAAATTAGCTCTCTAAACTTTCTCAAGGTTCTAGGATAGCTCTACTGTTAAGGATAAATTAAAACTGATTTTAGTAGGTCAGATTCTCATAATTCAAAATGAAAATAAGTTATTAAAAATTTGATATATCTTTGTGATACTATTTTTGTCAAGTTGAAAACTAGATTTAATTGCATGGTTTATGTTCTAATAATGATGATTATTTGGTTCTTTTTATGTAGAATTGAAAGATACTCTTTTTGTTTTGTTTTGTTTTGAAAGATACTCTTAACACTTAATCTTATTCTCACTTCCGCAGAAGTATCCAGAGAAGCTCTATTTTGAGGGCCTGGCAGAACAGGTTGAACCTCCTGTGCCAATCCAGTCTCCCTATCTGCCCATCTACTTTGGAAATGTGTGTCTTCGATTCCTTCCTGTATTTGATATAGTCATACATAGATTTTTAGAGTTGCTTCCAGTATCCAAATCATTGGAAACTCTACTAGATCATCTTGGAGGCTTATATAAATTTCATGGTGAGTTTTTTTCAATTTTCAGTTCTATCTAAAAACCATATAAACTAAAGTAGGCTGAGTATCACCTTATTGGTGGTAATGGTTATAGAAGTTTCATTTTAATAAGTGTTTAAGACTACGGGATTATTCCAGGAACTATAAAGTAGATACAAAAAATAGGAATAGGTGGGTCATAGTAAATGTATTAAAGAGGAAAAAAATAAAAGATGATCACAGATGCCTTATTTAACACTGTGTGATTGATTTTGAAATGAGTAGAGGAGAAAGGTATGATGAGGTCAGAACAGACTTAGGCTATTATAAACTAAATGAGTCTAGGTGAATTTCTTGGGTGGGTAAGTTTTGAATTGCGCATAGGATAACAAATGAAGGAAAAGAACATACTAAAGAGAAGACTTCCTTTGGGTAAATCTTGGAGGTATTTATAAAGTAAGGTGTTTGGAAAATAATCACCTCATTAGGCTAAATTGAGAATGTATATATTATATCTGATGATGATAGAGCATCTTAAATGTTGACTAAGAAGTTTTAATTGTATAACTAGTAGATGGTAAAGCACTATAGCACTGTCCTCCCATTGTTCATCAATTTGCTCGAGCGGGCCCAGTAACGTCTCCATTGTGAGACTTGTTCCTGTGTTTGGCATATTGAATACATCACGGGTAGCTTGCCAGGCTTTGCCATGCGGGCGAGATACTCTCGGTAGCTTGCCAGGCTCTCCTGAGAGGGGCGGAGGAATTGAACCTGGGTCGGCCGGGTCAGCAAGACAAACGCCCTACCTGCTGTGCTATCGCTCCAGCCCAGATAGTGAAGAATCAAGATCATGCGTGGAAAAGCATTGTTTCAGAAAGATGAATTCAGTTGTACTTGGCAATGTGTCGATAGAAGAAGCCATTTCAAAGACTTGTGACAAAAAGTTTAGATGTATGATTCATAATCATGGCATTGGAAATTAGGAAGAAGGGATAGATAGCTGAGTGAAAGGATTTGCTCAGCCAGTTAGGGGGAAGTATTAAGAAACCAAAGACAAGTCGAAAGTGGTAACCACTTTGAAGGATGTTGGAGGAAGTGACTGATATGTGGAAGTCCTGGGCCAGCCACGCTGAAGACAGAATGTATTTATGTGGGGAGCAGTTCTAGTCTTTGATCTAAGATGTCTTTTTCCAAAGCAGAGATCCAAATCACATTTTAACACTTAAGAATAGGTGAGACATTAATGTGAGCATTCTTTTAAAAATATTTTTCTTTGGGATTAGGTAAGATCTACACATAGTACAGAGTCAGAAATTTCTATTCTCCAGATACTCAGGTTTTTCCTTTGTGGCGAACACTCTTACAAGTTTCTTGTATATCCTTCCATAGATATTTTAGGTGGATATGTTTTTGGTGTATTTCTCCTAAAATATAAACTTATTCTCATTTTTTTCTAGCTTTATAAGAACTTATTTTATATGAGTACATAAATAGCTGTGTCCTATATACTATGATTTTCTCAACTAGTCCCTTATTTTTTGACCACCTAGTATATTTCTAATCATTAGTGTAAGCTAAGCTATGGTGGTATTTCTTGCACTTGTATCACTTTAATGTGTTGAGGGGGGCAGTACAGGGGAGTAGGGAACACACTCAACTGCACTCAGGGATCACTCTCCTGGCAACGCAAATACCTTACCTGTGTACTTCTCTTCAGCACTGACACTTTTAAAGGATAAATTTCCAGAAGAGGAATTGGCTAGCTCAGTGTATGACTAATATCTTTAATATAAACTGTGCATATTGTAAGTAGGTTTCTGCCTTGTCCTAAAAAAATATTCATTGTATGCTGTTGCCCAACTATGAAACAGTTTCAGGATCTTCTGAGCTGTTTAATTGTTATCTTGAAACCAGAGGGTAAATTTTTCAGACATCAGTAACCATAAATACCATGGTGGTCTTTCTTTATAGATCGTCCAGTCACTTATTTGTACAATACTCTGCACTATTACGAACTGCACCTAAGAGAACGTAATTTTCTCAAACGCAAGCTTGTCCATGCAATCATTGGCTCACTCAAGGATAATCGACCACAAGGCTGGTGTCTAAGTGACACTTACTTGAAGAATGCTATGAATGCACGGGAAGATAATCCTTGGATCCCAGAGGATTCCTACTATTGCAGATTGATTGGCAGACTAGTAGATAATATCCTTTTTATTGTGATGCCAGCCTCCAGAAATAACACTGTGTTGGTCTGTAAACATATATTTTATCTCTTTAAGGTAATATTTTTAAAAATGTTTTCACTTTTTATTTTTACTTTTGTGGAGATCTTGATAGGCTGAAATCAATTCATTAAAGTATATACTTAAAAGCAGACTTGGTTTGATACCCTAGGTTTTACTCCTCAACATGACAAGAAAAAAAATTAATGAAAGCAAACTTGATGGAAACTTGTCTTGGAAAAAAAGTTATCCTAAATGGATGCTATATGTTGTACATGCATCTGCTTGCTATGTAAGGCACAGAATCTTAATTTCAGTATCAAATGCCTTAAAGTTGAAAAATTTATTCCATTGTTATATGTAGTTCTTCATTTTGATTTTATGTTGTATCAGAACACTACATTTAATATGTCCATATGCTGTCTACTAAAAAGACCAGTTTTACCTAAATGAACATTTTTTTCCTTTAGTAAAAGGTACTCATCACAAAGTAATTTTCTAATGAGCAGTTTTATATTATAAGAGATAGGTCTATAAATGACTGTATGATGAAGCCTGGGATGCCTCAATAGCATCTAGAGGTATACTTTAGTCAGGAGTCAGCCTATCGGAACAGTCAGGCAGACTCACTTACAATTGGCCACAGTTGTGATCATTTCAATTATGTCAAATTATTTGTGTTGGTTTGTATTATTTTTAATCTATCTGATCTCTTTGGGAGTTCTAAATTTGATATATTGACTATGGTTTACATCCAAAACATCTTGAAAATTGTAAGGCGCAATACCATTGTGAGCAATTAATCTGAAAATAATTGTTATTCCTTTAACCACTTGTACCTATTGCTGGCAAATCTCCTAGTCCATTCCCAAACTGTGACTGGAGATTCAATGAGTTTCCCAACCCAGCTGCCCATGCACTGCATGTTACTTGTGTGGAGCTCATGGCCTTATCAGTTTCAGGCAATGATGTTGGAAATGCTCTTCTAAATGTTGTCCTGAAAAGGTGAGTAAACTGTACCATGCATTGGGATCATGAATCTGGAGGGAAACAGGTTCCCAAGCAGTACCGAAGATACTCAAGGGCTACTCTTGCAAGTACTTGGCCAGCCAGTCAAATGGTTCAATGCCAGGACCTGACAATTCAGTCTTGCTCAGGCCTGGTGGTACTGAGGACCATCATCCATACTCCAATGTTGCTTTGGAGTCCATACATTGCCGATGATAGAATTCGAGGATTTGCACATGCAAGGCATGTACCTCTGACTCCTGAGCTAGCTCCAGAACCCTAAGATTCATTTTTTAGTTTGTAAAGATAATGATATTTTTATTTGATTTTTGGGTCACAACCAGCTATGCTCAGGGCTTACTCCTGGCCCTGGGGATCACTCCTGGCGAGGATTAGGGGACCACATGGATGCCAGGAGTTGAACCCAGGTAGGCTGTGTAAAAGGCCAGTGCCCCATCTGCTGTACTATTGCTTTGGCCCTGAAAATGGTATTTATTTGTTGCTGTTAAATAGACCTGTTTTATCAAGATCGATGGATGCCCATTTAATAGTAACTCTCTTTTGATTCCAGATACAGTCTTTAATATCAGTATAATAGAAAGAGTTCTGAATAGAGTAGGAAAACTTGAATTGATTCCCACTTCCAATTATTTGTTTATTATTTAATTTAGGAATAATACTTGCTTGTCACTAATGGCGTTCTGTCAAAATCTCTTAACGATCAGTATAAAGTAGGGGATAATGATTGAGGAAGTGTAAGTAGATGGAAATAGTCTTTCAGCTCAGGAGCTATTATTAAAGGAATCCTCTACCCCCATATATATATATATATATATATATATATAATATATATATATCTTGAAACTATGCACACACCATATATATATATATTTTACATATTTATCCTGGTAAAAACCTATTGTATTTATATTGGAACAGATCATCCTTTAAATGACATGTGTTCATAAAAATAAGATTCCCTTGTCAACAATCAAATTTTTTTATTTTACATTTTTATTCTTTTTACCCCCATTTGCAGTCAGCCTTTAGTGCCAAGAGAGAACATTACCGCGTGGATGAATGCAATTGGCCTCATCATTACTGCCCTACCAGTGAGTTGATAATTGTGATTTGTGCTCAGTAATGGAATTCAGCGGTTTCTCTGTTAGCCAAAAAAAAAAAAGAAGAAGAAGGTGCAGCTAGATCTCCTTCTGAAGGGCATTTTGCAGTTAACAACATATTTAATGTTTTATGTTTTTAATATCACTACTTTAGAAATCTACTGTGACTATTATAGTTGCCTTCTGCATCACATTTAGATAAATCTTGCTGACTTCTAGGTCCCTAGATCCCTTGATCTCTAGCTTACCTGTCCAACCTTCTTGCATCAGAATCTTCTCTACTTCTAGTTGCCTAGCATGTATATAGAGCCTTTGCTCATGCTTTTAACTCCTGTTTGGGGTGGGAGAGGAGAGGTGGCAGTGTAAGAATTTGGGCCACACCTGACAATATTGAAGGCTTACTTCTGGCTCTTTGCTCAGGTCTCAGCTCTGGCAGTGGGGTCATAAGTAGTGCCAGGATTAAACCCAGTTTAGCTTCATGCAGTTTAGCTCCCTATAGTGAAAACTGGATTTCAGTTATTTTATGTATACCATCTTTGTGGGACCATTTTTGCAAAGATTTCAGCAAGAGAGAACTCGATGCATGATAGAGATAAAAATATAATCTGAGTTTTTATTTGAAATAAGATTACTTTTTAAAAGATATGCAAGGCACACACCTTACCCTCTGTACTCTCTCTCCAATCCGTATCATGCTATCATGCTTTTTGAGAAAGAATATTTCTAATAGGTTAGTGAACATGACTTTATGGTGAAGCAGGCCCTAAACTAGCCTAGAACAAGCAGACTTTAAAGATGCTGATGAAAGGTTCTGGCCTAAAGTCGTGATCATACTGCATGGTTGTCTGTAGAGAGAGCTTTGAATTTTGATAGTTTTGTCTAACCTGCTTGTGTCCTCTGAATTTGGTTATACACCTCAGTGAGTCATATTTCCTTATATGCCGTGTGTGTGTAGAAACGTTTTTTTCCTTTTATTGTTTTCTTGGGGTGCCACACTTGGCTTACTTCTTGCTCTGTACTGAGATAGCTCCTGGCAGACCTCAGGGGACCATATGTCGTATCAGGGATCAAACCCAAGTCAGCTGCATGTAAGATGAGCTCCTTACCTGCTGTACTCTCTTCTGCCTGAAATTATTTCAGAATTATATTTGTATGCCAAAGTTATCTGTATGAGTGTTGGTAAAGTGAATTGGCTGTCTAGCAAATATCAGGTACTGAATTAACTATATGCATATACGGAGTTCTATAGTTCAGATGATACTTGTCCTCAGGTTGTCAGGCTGAAAATTTTACTCTTAGTGAAGCTACCATGCTATATGTGAAGAAATCTCTCATTACACAGAAGCATAAACTGGAATAAGTAAAAAAAAATTGGAGAGTGAAGAAATGTTATTGTTTTGAACTCTATAGAAAACTGGATATTGGGTGGATTACTGAATAACAGATGAGTTTCATTCAGCTTTCCTCTGGTTTTCAAGGAGCCCTATTGGATTGTCCTTCATGATCGAATCGTTAGTGTTATCAGGAGCCCCAGCTTGACTTCTGAGACAGAGTGGGTTGGCTATCCGTTCCGCCTCTTTGATTTTACTGCTTGTCATCAGTCGTACTCTGAAATGAGCTGTAGCTATACCCTAGCTTTAGCTCATGCTGTTTGGCATCATTCTAGCATTGGGCAACTTTCTCTCATCCCCAAGTAAGTACTGTGATTTTTGAAAGAACATTTACTTCTAAAAAATTTTTAATCTCCACACCTGAACTTTATAATCTCATTCCATTGGACATTTTGTAAAGAGTTTTAATGGAGAAGGATTTCTAGAAATTCAGGAACATTTTTTTTTAATTCAAGAATTGTCTGGGGAAAGAAAAAAATCACTGTGGATATGTGATATCTAGTTTTCCCTTACAGTTTCATGAAGCTTAGTCAAATGCATTCTTTTTCCAGAATATTTTCCAAAGTTGCATTTTGAATCAAATAACCAACTGATATTAGCCTGTTTTCTTATTATTTTTTATGATGACAAAGTTAGTATTAACTAGAATCAAGTTTCTGGAGAGTAACAATCATAATAATTTAATTGCCTCTTATTATTTTAGATGTTTCACCATCTGTTATTTAATAAGAATGACTTATTTAATAAGAATGACTCCAGCGGCTGGAGCAATAGCATAGCGGTAGGGCGTTTACCTTGCGTGCAGCCAGCTCGGCCGATCTGGATTCGATTCCTCCGCCCCACTCGGAGAGCCTGGCAAGCTACCAAGAGTATCTTGCCTGCACGGCAAAGCCTGGCAAGCTACCCGTGACATATTCAATATGACAAACACAGTAACAACAAGTCTCAGAATGGAGACGTTACTGGGCCCTCTCGAGCAAATCAGTGAACAACGGTAGGACAGTGTTTGTTTGTTTTGACTCCTAGATCTAAAGTAATTTGTTTCAATAATGAAATGAAGATCCAGTGAGAGGTATACAGTTAATTGGAAATTTACCAAAATTAAAAGGGCCCCCCCACCCCAATGATATGTTTCACAGATACTTGGGTAGGCTGTAATAACAACATTTGAACAATTCAGCTTATTTCAAGTCACAAGAGATTTTCAATGTCAATTTTAAATTTTAGGTTTCTTACAGAAGCGCTTCTCCCTATAGTGAAAACTGAATTTCAGTTACTTTATGTATACCATCTTGTGGGACCATTTTTGCAAAGATTTCAGCAAGAGAGAACTCGATGCATGATAGAGGTAAAAATATAATCTGAGTTTTTATTACTTTTTAAAAGATCTGTTTAGTTTCTTTCACAGTGATTTTCAAACTTTCATAACGTGAAGTCAGTTTAGTCAGATCTAAGACCTATTTTAGAGATTCACTGTGCTCATAATTAGGTGTGCCTGTAAGGAGTTTGATATGGAATATCAGTTCAGTTAGAGAAGTTTGGGAAAGTACCCATCTTTAAGGTGGAAATGAAAGTTAGGATAGAGAAGTGAATTTAAGAAGATGTACTGTAGAGCAGAGAAATTAGTCTGAGCATTCAGATGCAATTAAGAAGATATAACCCAATGAATCCCTGAGACTGCAGTTATCCTAAAACTGAGAGATGCTTTCTAGAAAAGGGATTGGATATCTCTTAATCTTCAGAGAGATTGTCCCTAATTGGGGTTATTTTACAATAAGACAGTTTATTCTGAATGCAGGCTGTAGTTTTCTCTCCCACAATTGTGGAGTTTTGTTTGGTCACTGGTAATTCTTTTAGACAGTCATGTTTTCCCTCCATGCTAGTATTATAACCATCCTCTGCCTCATGCTGAATTATTGAAACTTTTTTTAAATAATTAAATCTTTCCATATTATTTGTAGATTGGTGTGGCATTCTATGACATGCTGCTGAATGTAGACCAGTGTAGCACCCACTTAAATTATATGGATCCTATCTGCGACTTCCTGTATCATATGAAATATATGTTTACTGGTGACAGTGTAAAAGAGCAAGTAAGTTAACTTAATATCTTTAATGATGTTTACCGTAGGAAACATGACAATATGGTGATAGACTACTGTTTGGGTGAGAAATGTTAACTTCATTCTTTTTAGGAGATTTATATCACAGTATACTACTTTCCAGGTGTAGTATTAAAGTTAGTACGTTTTTAGTTCCTCACACTTCTCCCTTGAGAGAACATCTGAAAATGTAAGTGGAGAGTTAATTTAACAGTCATTAAAAAATAGCTGTAAATGATGTTACTGAAAAGAGCAGGGAGGAATTGTGAGTGAAAAGCATACTTTGCTTCACTGTGACAAGGGCAAGTTGGACAAACTCCAGCGTAGTTAGAAGACTGGAAATAAAAAGGCTAATTCTGGCTTACTCTACTTGATGGGACTGGGCATGCTTACCTTGAATATTTTATATTCTGGGAAATTGTTCATGTCCTCACTCTTTGAAGGATTGTCTGTTCAAATAGATGTTAGAGTTCTGCGTCATTTGTTCTGTGCTTCAAGTGACATAAAAATTCTGGTGATGTTAAAAACCACTTTCTAATATACCTAAAAGTTGAAAGGATCTCCTGAGTCATGATGGTTTCCTGTCTCCAAGAAACAAAAATCTCTGCCGCATTGGAAGGATGGAGACGGGGCAAATAGGTAGAATTAAGTGGTCTTTTTTTTTTTTTTTTATGTAGGAGTACTGCTATTTATTCAGCCACTGATTAGCTGATTGAATTGGGCATGAACTCCACAAAATTAAGTGATCTCTACTCATACTTTAATGTTATTTCTTTCTTTATTGGTAAATAAAAACTGATAATGAGTTCTCATCTGCTGGGCATTTTGCTTAGAGCTGGGGATAGTGCAGTGTACCTTTATAAGCCTTGACAGCATTGCCAAGAAGAGTGGAGTGGAAAATAGTACAGAAATAGTTTGTTTAGCATATATTTCATAATTTAACCTAAGGAAAGCACAGTGAGACAGGAAAAATTGTTAATGAACAGATCATTTTTAGTCAAGCTGAGTAAGCTATAAAATCGCTGAGTAAGCTATAAAGTTGCCTAACGTTTTTCTGTAACACACTGACTCCTGTGCAACAATTTGTGTTAATTAAACCACACGAAAGTGTGAGTTCCCGGTGGTGTGATCCAGCATCAGCATGTTTTATTTTAAGTAGGAGTACAGTTAATTTAATTTACTGAATTCCAGCTATAGATCAAAACAAAAAAAAAAATTATTCTGTGAAGAAATACTATGGCTATGTTATTCTAAGAACTACAAAATATAATTGTGCTTTTGTGAAAATTGCATTTTAATAAAGTGTTTAACTTTATGTACAGTTAACATTAGCTGTACTAGCTTTTGGTAGTGGATGACTAGCTAGTTAGGTCAATGGGTATATAGTTTGTGCATATGTGTGAGGGACAACAGTTTTTTTCCTGAAGAGAAATAATTGTATCTGCTTTTGTAAAAAACATAAAGCCTTGTAGAGAAGTTTCTTAGCTGTCACACTCTACTTCCAAGTTTGTTGTTAAGGGTAATGGGAAAATATTTTTAAAAGGTGAAAATTGACGTTCTCTTTTTAAAATATTTTTTTAATGTGGTCTTTTGTCTTAGGTTGAAAAGATTATCTGTAATTTGAAACCAGCTTTAAAACTCCGTCTCCGATTCATCACACACATCAGTAAGATGGAACCAGCATCAGTGCCTCCACAGTCCATGAACAATGGGTCTCCAGCACCACAGTCCAACCCGGTGCCCGTGTCCCTACCAGTTACCCAGTGATATCCAGGTGCACGGCATTGAAGATGGAAACATAACTGTTTGGAAAGTGCACTCACATCTATTCTATCTGAACATGATCATGCTGCAGTGATGTAGTAGAAGCAATGAAGTTCAGATTGTTTTATTTTGATTCAGATGATGAATCTTTTTGTACCTTAGACTCCTTTCTCCCTATTACATATTTGTCTCTAAGAGATAAGTAATTTACATGTTTTTCTTACCTACAACAATTTATTCAAACTACCTAGGAATATATCTGTGATCAAATGACTATTACTAGATAGACATAGTCTTTTTTATCCTTGTATTTTTAACTTTTTATTATTATTATTATTATTATTGACAAATGCAGTCTCCAGATAAATTGTTTTAAATGTTCTATACTTGTGAAATAGTATGAATCCTCTTGTATATGTTTTTTGGTTTATCTTTGGGCTACAAGACTTTTGTCATGTGAAACACTAGAATGCATCGCAGGAGCAAACATGGCTGCATGTATATTTTTAAGTAGCTTACATTTGTATCAGATTTCTAAGAAAATGGGCTACTATTTCTTATCAAGTAGATTGAGAATTTTTGCCTTTGCAGTGGTCATGAATTTACATGAAATAAGTTGGAAGCAAAAGAAGAGTCAGAAAATGTATAAACTTCCAAATTGTATCTGTGTTTTTAAATATGAATTAATTACTTTTCCAGGTTGAAATTCTCACCTGGCAGACAATGTGATTCTTAGAATTTTTATAATCTTTATATTTTAAAACATATAATTTTTAAATATACATTTTTGTTCTTAAGGATATATTGGATTTTGAAAGATCATTTGTTAATTTGGGAATGAATGGTATAAAAAATGTAAAAACTGAAAAAATAATAGTAAAACCTGTTGAATAAACTTTCTTATTTGTTACTCCATTGAGTGAGTGTTGTGTGGCAGGTTGCCTGCTGGCAGATTTGTAATAGAGAGCTGGGATATATCCATGGGTATCTGATCGGACCAGGACTGTGTCGGATACTGGCCTGGGAATTAAGAGTTAATAAATTATTTAAGACAGTGAGAGGTAGCCAGCTATATAAACTTCCAAATTTTATTTCCAAATATTCTTCCTAGCCCTTTCTATGATTCATAATATTGTAATCAGTAAAAATTTTTGCCATAAAAATCTAGCTTAAAATTTATATCACAGTATAAGTAATTTTTCTAAGTTAACAGTAGAGTAAAATTCTCCAGAAAATGGACATAGAGAGTATCTTGCTAAGTAAAATGAGTCAAAAGAAGAGGGAGAGATACAGAATTACTGCACTTATTTCTGAGAGATAAAGCAACAAATAGTATGAGACTGATATCCAAGGCAAAGAAAAATAGGGGCCAGGAGAACTGGTCAGTGGTTGGAAGGTTACCAAAGTGTGTGGGGGACGGAAGGCAGTTAGGATAGAAAAGGGACCAGTATGACAATAATAGTTAGAATTGATCACTGTGGACAAGAACTGAGTGTTGAAAGTAGGTAAAGGGATATACATGATTAGCTTTTGGTATCTTTATTGCCAACCATAGTGCCCAAGAAGAGGGAGGGAGAGAGAGAGAGAGAGAGAGAGAGAGAGAGAGAGAGAGAGAGAGAGAGAGAGAAAGAGAGACAGAGAGAAGAAAAGTCCCTGCCACAAAAGCAGATGTGGGTGGGAGTAGGGACAGAAGGGAAATTGGGGACATTGGTATTGGTGGTGGGAAATGTACATCGGTTAAGGGATGGGGGTTGAAACAATATATGACTGAGAATAATCGTGAACAACCTTATAAATGTGTCTCACTGTGATTCAATTAAAAAATAAATGAATAAAAAATAGAGATCTTTAAAAAAAATTCTCTGGCCCTGTAAGATAGTACAGCGGGGAGGATGCTTGCCTTGCATGCAGCCAACCCAGGTTCAACCCCCAGCATCCCATATAGTCCCACAGCACTTGTCAGGAGTGATTACTGACCATTAAACCAGGATTAAGCCCTAAGAATTGCTGTGTATGACTGAAACATAAAAAAAAAAAAGAGTTCTCTAGAAAAGTCATACAAGAAATGACTTCAAGTATTATATTTTTCTTAACATAATTTCAATTTCAGTCTAACTGCCACAAAGATTATATTGCTTTGAGGTCCTAGGAGTGGGATAATTATGATACTTGCATTATGCAAATAAGAGAGAAAATCAAAATCTGTTACCATGTCTTTAAGGACATATACATTGGGATTGTAATTATAGAAATAATACAGTATAAACTCAGAGAGGAAAATTCTGTTTTTCCCCCTAGCTTAATAAAAGGGAACATGATTTTTCCTTCAAAGAGATTTTTTTTTCCTTTTTTTTTTTTGGTGGGGGGGCCATACCCTATGGTGCTCAGGGGTTACTCCTGGCTCTGCGCATAGGAATTACTCCTCTTGTTGCTCAGGGGACCACATGAGATGTTGGGGATAGAACCCAGGTTGGCAACTTGCAAGCTACCTGCTGTTCTAGTGCTCCTCCAAAGAGACTTCTTTAAAGAAAAGTAATTATTCTTCAGAGACAGTAAGTGAATACAGAAACTTCATTTGATTTTAGAAAGCAGCTGAGGGAGAAATGCCTTTATATTTATTGCATAATGACTAGGGCAGTAGGAAGTAGGGAACGGGGTTTCCTGCAGAGTTAGAAATGTTCTCTATGTCTTTGCCTGTGTAATAGGAGCTACCAAGTCGACTGAGAACGTGGAATGAGACTAACATTCTAATTTTATTAACTTTTCATTATTTAAACTATATGTGGTCGATGTATTGAACAAGGATTTCTAGAGTAGGATTTATCATAATTGTTTTTATCTAAAAATAGTTTTTAAATATCTTACAAAATCCACAGTGACAAATAGTTTAAAATTCTGCACTGCACAGGAAAATCAGGATGGTAGAGGCTGTTGTTCTTGCAATCGTTAAACAACAATAACAAAGTCCTTTCATTGAGCTTGCCTTATTATAGATGCTACTGGTTGCTATATAAATTGGGAGAAGAGAACGCCTTTGTTTCCATTTTTCTTTTTTGCTGGTTTTTTTTTTTTGGGGGGGGGAATCACACCTGGCGATGTACAGGGGTTACTCCTGGCTCTGCACTCAGGAATTACCCGTGGCGGTGCTCAGGGGACCATATGGGATGCTGGGAATCGAACCCGGGTTGTCCGCGTGGAAGGCAAACGCCTTACCCGCTGTGCTATTGCTCCAGCCCCTGTTTCCGTTCTTTTTATTTTAATTTGTTCTCACCTTTTCCTCCCTTTTTCACTATATCCCAGAGCCAAGAAGAATTTTTTGGATTTTAGCTGAGACATACTGCAGGTGCTGTGAGTGAATTGTAGGGCATTTGGAAGCCACAGATTATTTTCGGTAAAATTCCCATCTGAATTAGTTGAGTTTAGAAACAGATTAGCAGTATGATTTCTTTAAAGGTTAGATGGAGAGCAGTCATGCTTAAAATATAAGCCAAGGTTGAGGTTCAGAACAAGTAAAATTTGGCCATCTAAAGTTGATGAATTTAGAGATTTCCCAAGCCATTTTACCCATTTTAGATGAAGTATCAATGTCGGAGTTGAAATAGCTTCACTAAGGTCTTAGAACATTTTTGGGGATAATAATTTCAATTTATTTTTCAAAGTCTTTGTATGAGACAGAATACTTGTGTTGCATGTATGTAGAAACATAGACACAATATAATCTTACAAAGAGTTTATTATAAAATTATGCATTTTGAACAGCATGGAATGGCTTTATACGTGGAGTATCCTTTTCTGCTGAGCAAGGAGTCCCTCAATGTAAGGACTTAAATAAGTGTGTGTGTGTATTTTCATTTGAAAATTACTGTATATTCTCTTTCTAAGGCTCAAAATGGGAAAAGAAACTTTTTAATTTTACAAAAGTTTGAATTTGCAGATCTTGAATTTTACACCGTGAGGGAGTTGATAGGATTTATACTGATTGTACTAGTATTTACCAAGGCAAAATAATTTTCTGGAAAACTAAAGTTTGAGGAGGATAACTATAAGGTTAAGTAAATTATTAGACTTGCTACTTAGGTCATTAGCTGTAAGATTTTTATATATTTGCTTCCACATTTACTTAGGTGGACTAAGGTAGTCTATAGGCTTATGGTTACCCTCCCTTGCAACTCCAAAACAGGACAAGGTTATTGCTATTGCCGTATTCACTGTCCGAGTTACTTCTTCTGGTGTCTTTCCCAGAGATGGGTTCACTTCCATGATATCTAATCCTGAGAGGAGTCCTAGGATAGTAAATAGAAATAAGGTGATGTATTAAATAGTTGGCATTTTTAAATGGGTACAAGTTAAATCAAATATCCAGGAGAGAAGGTAACTAACAGAGAACACATTAGTGCATTATATGATGAGCACTCTGGAATTGTCAACTGTGGCTTGACTTCCATATCAGGGAGGTATGAATATGTGTTGACCAAGTGTATAATGACTTTTTTGGTGGGGAGTATGGGGCCACACACCTGGCTCTGCAAGCAGGAATTATGCCTGGTGGTGCTTCAAGGGGGGGAGGGGTGGACCATATGGGTGCTAGGGATCAAACCCAGGTCGGCCAGGTGTAAAGCAAGGACCCTGCCCCAGCCCCTATACTGACTTCTTTAACTAGTCAATTTTTTTATTTGTTGGAAGATTGTTTTTTTCCATTTTAAATGAACATTTTTGTTTTTTAATTTTTAACTACACAAAACTCCGGGGCCCCTTGGAGGGGAGCGGGTTGAGCTTTCCTCCCCGCCCCGACCAGGAGTCCGGCAGCCGAAGACCTCCAGGACCAGCCACCACCATGCTGAGACCACTCTCCGCACACATGAAGGTACTGGCAGAGGGACAAAGTCACGTGGGTTCTGGGGCTGAGATCTCCAAGCCTACTCGAATTTGGGCCGAGCATCCTCCACCTAGATCCTCCAAATTCCAGTAGGCGGGGTCACACCCACCAACTGGCCCCCTGGCGCCGTGTAATCCTATCAGCGGCCAAGACTCAGAGACTATAAAAACCAGTTCCCGGAACCGCGCGGCCTCATTCCGCGCGATATCTTATTATGACATCTTATTATCTCATTCCTACTTTGGACAAACTGGCAGGCTACCGAATGTAGCCTGCCCACACGGCAGAGTCTGGCAAACTCCCCGTGGCGTAGCCAATATGACAAATACCAGTAACAATGATGGGTCTCGTTCTCCTAAAGAGCCTTGAATATAATCTCAGGGCTAGGATGAAGGAGACGTTACTGGGGCCTGCTTGAGGCAATCGACGAATAACAGGATGATTTGTGATTGTGAATTTTTAACTAATCACCATGAATTACAAAATTATTCATGATCGGGTTTCAGGCCACTCAGATGTTTACCCACCTGTTTTGCAAACTTCTTCTGTGATATAGAGACCTTCTCTGAACGTTAGACCTCCCGGGACTGGAGTACCAGTAGCTGGTGTGAAAAATGGGTCCAGTCCATCAACATCAAAGCTCAGATGAATTGGTCTTTTCTTTCTTTTAAGAGATATGAAAGCAATTCAATTTAAAGACGGTGGTTTAATATTTAGTAAATAAATACAATTCTTATTTTATAAATGGTAACAACTCAGTGAAATTCTGACTTGACTGAAGCCCTTAATATTGACTGACTACTGTCAGTAATAGCTCTTAATAGATTTTTTTTTGGCTTTTCGGGTTACACCTGGCCATACACAGGGGTTACTCCTGGCTTTGCACTCAGGAATTAGAACTGGCAGTGCTCAGGGGGCCATATGGGATGCTTGAAATCAATCCAGGTCGGCCTCATGCAATGCAACGCCCTACCCGCTGTGCTATTGCTTCAGCCCCAGTAATAGTTCTTTTAAGTAATATCCATGTAAACACCTGCACACAAATGCACAGAAGTACATACCTTCCCAGTAGGTAACTGAGTGTTTCTTCCATCACTTTGCCAATTCCCAGTCTGTCCACTTCAGTCATCGAATAGAATTTAATACCAAGAGTTTTCAAAATATAGCTATGAAAGGGGATATATTAAGATAATCTATAATTAGTAAGGAGGCTGATTCTGTGTCCTGATTCCTTTTAAAGAAAGTTCAAGTTTATATTAGCTTCTAGGAACTATTTGTGTTTATGTATATTTTTAATAGCAAATCAATTAAGATTTTTTAAGTCATTTTAAGTACATAGCTATATGTCCCAAGCACAAACTCCACAGCACTGAAAACTAACATTAAGCCACAACCACCCAAACTTTGTAATTCGCCTGTCAAGGAGGCTGGCAGGTAGACACACAATGGGGGGTGGGGGGAAGGGTGGCAGGAGGGAAACTGAGGACATTGGTGGTGGGAAATGTACACAGGTGAAGGGATGGATGTTACAGCGCTGTATGACTGAAACCCGATCATGATCTTCTTTATAACTGTATCTCACAGTGACTCAATTTAAAAAAAAAGGTGGCAGGCAGTGGGGAGGGGGCAAAGGGGAGTGGGTGCCAAGGGGGACTGAAGGGAAGTAATATGAGGACACTGGTGGAGGGAAGTTGATACTGGTGTTATAATTGGTGTTGAAATATTACATGCTCCAAACTCAACTATAAACAACTTTGTAAGTTATGGTTCTTTAACTGAAAAAAAAAATTACTTAAAGTAAATCACTTTAGGGGCCAAGGAAATAGATCAAAGGGTTGAAACACATGCCTCCCAACACAAAACTTGATGTGGGATCCCTGACAACATATGTCTTGCCCTGTCACCAGCAGTTTTGTCCCTGGTGGTCGCCATCACTGCCAGGACCAAGCAGCACAGGGTCCCTGGAGACATGAGCTCTGACCCTTCAGGCCTGCACCGCCAAGCTGAACACTACTAGGAATGGTCTCTGGGCACCAATGAAAGGCCCTTTCAAATTATCTGAATACCTGCATACACATGTTTGCACTGTCTGTAAATTTATTTGTTATGTGTATTCAATAATATTAAATGGATTTTAAAAGATTTATAAGTTGGTGTTTAAAATAATTTTCTCTTCTCTATTTGACTCACATAAGTAAGCTGAACACTCAAAAGGATAGAGATGAAGGTAAATCACATCAAGAGAGAAACTTACTGTTCTCCAGGGTCCACATCTCTCAGGCCAATATACACGATATCTTTGGCAGTTATGCAGGGAGTCACCCAGGAGAATCCTGGTATATCAGGGATCTAAAATTGCAATATTTCCATTTGGTTATATATGTTCCTTTTGAGGAAATCTATTGAAAGTCAAGGGCATTGGTTTAATTGCATATATCTTATACTTAGAACCTAAAAATTGAGGAAATTGTTAAGATACAAGAAAAATTAACACTTGAATATCTGCCTCTCCCCCTGATGTCTTTAATTGCTTTGGGCATATTAAGGGATGAATCCTGGCTCTGTGTTCAGGGATCACTACTGGCGGGGCTCTGGGGATTATATTTTGGGGTGCCAGGGATCAAATACAGGTTAGTCAAGTATGAGACAAGCGCCATAGCTGATGTAATATCTTACTGGTCTCCAAAATTTTTTTTTTTATCCTAGAATTAACTATCACTGACGTCCCGTTATTCATCGATTTGCTCAATGCCCGTCACATCTGCATTTGTCCTAGCCCTGAGATTTTAGCAGCTTCTCCTTAGTAGTCCTTCCCAATGGTGCCACATTGGAAGCTCTTTCAGGGTCAGGAGAATGAGACACATAATTGTTACTGCTTTTGGCATATCGAATACACCACAGAAACTTGCCAGGCTCTGCCATGTGGGTAGGATACTCTCAGTAGCTTGCCGGGTTCTCTGAGAAAGAGGACTAAACTATAGGGGGCTTTGTTTTATAGTCTCTGTATCTTGGCCATTGATGGGATTTCATGGCGCCAGGGACAGTTTTAACTAGAATTAACTGTCACTGTCACTGTCCTCCCGTTGTTCATCGATTTTCTCGAGCGGACCCAGTAACGTCTCCATCATGAGACTTGTTACTGTGTTTGGCATACCAAATACGTCATGGGTAGCTTGCCAGGCTCTGCCGTGCGGGCAAGATACTCTCGGTAGCTTGCCGGGCTCTCCGAGAGGGGCAGAGGAATCGAACTCGGGTCGGTCATGTTGGTTGCGTGCAAGGCAACCACCCTGCCGCTGTGCTATCACTCCAGCCCTAACTAGAATTAACTAATACTCAAAATGCTGTTTTGAATCATAAACCTCACTGGTTCTTGACATTGTCTAGACTTGCATCTAAAACATTGTAAAATCATTTTCGGTATGCATTAGTTTTTTGTAAAAAACTGTTTAGATATAGACTTCATACCATACTTTCAGTTTTTGTATTCATAAAACATACCAGCAATGCTCAGGGGTGACTCCTGTCTCTTCATTCAGAGATCACTCCTGGTGATCTCATGAGGGACCAGATGGGGATGGAACCCAGGTCAGATTTATGCAAGGCAACTATCCTATCCTTTGGACTATCTCCCCAACCCCAATAATAGATTTATTTAAAAAAATTAAGATGGAAAAATAAATGAAATCAGTTGGTAAGTTAGTAAGAAGGAAGTAGAGAATCTCAGCACCTTTATCATACAATCTTATGCTTTTTTGGATGCAGAGGAATTATTGGAGACTAGATTATTTCCAAATAAGATAGTGTGGGTTTTCCTTTTGTTTGTTTGGGTTTTGTTTTGTTTCACTTTGTTTTTGTCTGGGGGTGTAGGGGGTGTGGGGCTGCCCAGCAGTTTTAAAAACCAATAGGGCTATACCTATTGGTTCTCCAGAAGCCATGATGATTGGGGATTGGACCCAGAGCCCTGTGTATGCAAGGCATGTGCCCCCACCTTTGAATTATCACCCTGACTTAAACACAAGATTTCTTTCTTCCCTCCCACCTCCTGAATTTGCGTTAATAATTATTTAGTAGAACAGCAACTAGTCCTTTACCTTGCCCTTTAGTTCCTTCAGGAGGAAAGACACGGGTTGTCCATGCAAGTTACCACTTGATGTTGTCTGTGGAGTGTTGATATCTGTGTGAGCATCCACCCAAATTACACAGAGATCCGAGTGGACCTTGGCATGGCCAGAGATGCTTCCAATCGCCAAACTTTGGGGGATAAAATTATGTACACTCATCAGGTTTCCAATATTATATGCATCACATTAACTCAATTCCTATTTATGTCAAATTGACCAACATTTCCCATAAGATTTAAATTAGACATGTTAACAAAACAATTTTAACAAAGATTAAATACAGCTTACACTTAATCCTAACAATGTCTACTTTCATAGAGAGCATTACGGAAATGAAAGGATAGGTTTCTAAACTACCTAATAAAACTGCGAATTATAGTTTCATCAACAATTAAACATTGTTTTGAAGTACCAATCACACAAGAAATACATTAGCATGAGACATGAATCTAATTTCAGGATTAGTTTGGCTAATTCTTTTTACACTCATCTTCCTTAGGAGATACATAATTCTACCAAGTGAATTCTGACAGGTTTCTTCCATTTTTCTTAAACTAGAGGGCACCATACAGAAGTATACAACCTCTGCTCTGCCAGTGTATGCTAAGGACTCACTCTCTCTTTCCAGTGTTCTCCTTGAACTTTGCTCTCCTTCCATACTGTTGAGAACTCACTCTGACCTAATACAGAACCTCAGAGTTCATTCTAAAGGCTTCATGGCCCAGAGAATTTGTCAGAATGGAACAGCTGTGGAATATTTTACACAGCAATGAAAAGTATCTCTCACCCATCGCTGTTTGTGTATCATAAATGTTTAAATTCTTAGAGTAGAGGTAATTGTGCCCTGATGTTCAGGAATTAATGATTAAACTCTACAGTTGTTTTCCCTTCAGGTGTTTTGCATTTTGATATCACTCATTAAACTGCCAATTGCAAGTTTTTTCTACTTAAAAAGAAAGCAAGCCTCAATTTCTCACTTGCAATTTGGTTACAGAAGCCCTGTTATATTGTATTTAGAGTAGAAAACTCAAGGAGTTAAAGAAAACCAAATTGTCTTGAAGAATCATAGATAAGCTAAGAATGTCTCAATTTCCCATTTATTTAGAAATATCAACCTTTAATGTTTATAATTTTTGGTCCAATCATAATCTAGAAAATTATCTGGGAGCTCTAAAGTAAATATTTAAAAGGTGAATGCACAAAAATAGTTTTCTACATTTTTCTAAATGATGAAAAAAATTGGGATGGGGTAAACTTCTGGGCCACACCTGGAGTGCTCAGGGGCTACTCATGGCTCTGTGCTCAGAGATTAGGGAATTGAATCAAAGTCAGCCTTACGCAAAGCAAGTGCCTTAAACCCTGCTTATACAGTGATGAAAATTAGAAAATTACTTGAATATCTGACATTGTCTATGCCACACAGTGGTATAAAACTTTGATGAAAATTTATGAAACTGTTTTTGATTTTTGGACCACACCTGGCCACCTGGCTTTGCTTAGGGCTTACTCCTGGCTCTGTGCTCAGGGGTCACTTCTGGTGGGTTCAGGGGACCATATGAGATGCCATGGATCAAACCCAGCCTGGCCTCATGCAAGGCAAATGCTCCACCCACTGTTTTTGTTTGTTTTTTTGGGGGGGGGAGGGGTGCGGGAGGATAGCCATTAGTGCTCAGAGCTTAATCCTGAGTCTGCACTTCGAGATCACTTTTGGAGAGAACTGGGAGACCACATTGGGTGCTGGGGAACAAGTACCAGTTTGCCCATTGCAAGGCAAACACCCTACTCTCTGTACTCTTTACAGTCCCAAATTTAATCAACAATAAAAAATTATTGTATGTAGCACAAAGTAATATGAAAATTCATACTCCAGATTAAGAGCAACCCATACACAAAATTGTTAAAATCATACACAAGGAAAAACTATGGTAGGAAAAATATATGCCAGATTTTCAGTTCTTGCTCAAATAATTATTAGGAAACTTCATTGCAGTTTTTTAATATGTATTTTTGTATACTATTGTTGGAAATGAAGCAAAATAAACTAAGAATATCCTCATTTCCTATTTAGAAATTTCATTCTTTGATGGACATTTTACTGGAATCTATTCATATGTTATCTTTTTTTCTGGAATAGTTGATATTGTGGGACTTTAAAATGGAGCTAAGTCTGTTTTTCAAAAAATGAAGCAGTAACAAGTAACATTTAAAAAGTGAGAAAGTATGCTTTAAATATTGATCAAATCTTTCACTCAATTCTCTCTCTCTCCCTCTCTCCCTCTCTCTCCCTCTCTCTCTCTCTCTCTCTCTCTCTCTCTCTCTCTCTCTCTCTCTCTCTCTCTTTCTCTCTCCTCATAAATTCTGGTTGGACTTCCATTTTGTCATTTGTGACATAGTCCCAAAGAGACAACCATTCAGCCAGACCTGTGGTCTCCTCCCAGTACCAGGCTGATCCTTCCATTCTTCTTGACATCTGTCACCACACCGGCCAGCTGCTCATTGGCTTTGCCCACAGATCTTGGGAATTTCACGATTTGAAAGGGCGTATCATTAGGGACATCAGCGAAGGGCAGATTTCCATAATCTTTCACATCACACTCTATAATTAAAATTAAGAGTATCAGGTTATAAAATGTATATGATATATACATATATACTGCACAGTAGATATAAAATATAATATATACATATATTGACAAAGCCATCTGAGTGTGATTTATAAAATGAGTGCACTTTCTAAAATGTGAGCGAAGAAAGCCTCGAAGACTTTGTCGTAACTAAATGCCATCAAGGTGAAACTATGTCTACTTTTTCACAAACCATCTAGCAATGCACACTGATGCTGCCTTCTTGTATACCAGGTTCTCAGAAAACACTTCCTGGTGGACCCAGTTAGTTTAAATACTATTACAGCCATGGTAGTCTTTCCCTTTGGAACTAATGAACAATGTCACTTTGTTTCTATATTAGTGGCCAAAATTCCTAAGAACTTCCTAAAAATTCTATATGAGATCAGTTCACTGTTTTGAATGAACTAGTCATTGAGCATTTTTTTTATTACCGCTCCTTGTGTTTCTATAATTCATTAACATCTTTAAGACATTTAACCAAAGAGCAGTGTTGTGGCAAGCCTTCTGTTCCATATTGGGTTTTTTAAAAAACACATATTGGGTTTTTTTTTGAAGTAATTATTACTTGCTAAAATTCACCAATTTTAAGTATACAGGTCAACGAATTTTAAAAATATTGAGTCTTGCAGCCATCAGCCTGATCAAGATTTAGAACATGTATGTTGACCCCTATTGGATAACATTGAATTGTCCTTGTTCCTCCCTCAGGGAGCTTAGGTTTATTGAGTTACTTTCACAACAGTGCACCTGAGGCACAACCAATTACATCTGTCACTGTCACTGTCACTCTCCTCCCGTTGTTCATCGATTTGCTCGAGCAGGCCCAGTAACTTCTCCATTTTGAGACTTGTTGTTACTGTGTTTGGCATACTGAATACGTCACAGGTAGCTTGCCAGGCTTTGCCTTGCGGGTGAGAGACTCTCAGTAGCTTGCTGGGCTCTCCGAGAGGGGTGGAGGAATCGAACCCGGCTCGGCCGGGCTGGCTGCATGCAAGGCAAATGCCCTACCACTGTGCTATTGCTCCAGCATCAAGCACTAATAATCCTATATTGCTTTTCTCTTTCCTTTTTGTCACTTGCATGGTTTAGCAATATTCTTTTTCTATAGACACAGGAAGACAGTTCGTGCTATACTTTGTAACACGGAAGTTAATTGACTCCAAATAATATTTACTCCTGGGCATCTATATTTACTTGACTTAAGCCTCAGTTGCCCTTAGTTCCTAGTGCTCCAAAAGCAGGGTCCCGATGAAGGAACCTGATGGATCCAGAGCAAGCTGTAAGCTACCCTGGCATCAGAAGGGGACAAATTAATTGCCATAAGTATAATAAGTTAAGAGAGCGGTCATGGAACAAACTCTGTCATGACCCAAAAAGAAGTAACTATTCAGTCAAGGTCAAGTTCGGGACCTTGATGGGTTAGGAAAGACTAACCTGGCCTGAGGGGGATATGCAGCAAGTTGTCCCCAGGAAGAGCCGTCCTTTAAGCTTAGTATATCTCTGAGTTCATACAAAATGACTAGAAATACTATAAGAAGTAAATTTACTATGATTGTTTAAATGATTACCAGCTGAGTAAAGGAGTAAAGGAGAAAGAAAGATACCCTAGATGGAATCCCACCCTTAAGTGGATCTCCTAGTAATCTGGAGATTTTGTCTTTGAGTTAATCTCCCAGAAATTCCCTAGAAGGAGTGGCTTAACTCTGTGTGTTGTTATGACAATGTTCAACCCCACGTACATGTACCCCCAACTTTCATGATTTCTACCTAACTATGTTGTAAGGGGAGAGTGGGAACTCTGAGGAAGAGAGAGAGGAACTAGGAGGACTAAGATGAGGATGAGGAGGAAGGAACTATGATGACTGGGACTATGACCAAAACAATGACTATAATTGTGCTGTAAGGGAGAGATCAGATGACGCTGAGGAGGAGAGAGAAATAAACTGACTACCAGAAAGCCCCAGTCCCTGTTTCTGTTTCCCCAATCCTTCACCCATCACCTTGGGCAGGCCAGGGGAATGGTTCTCGGCTAGTGAACTCTCGTGCCCCTTGTGCGTACCCACGATTTTCTTTTGGAAACTCACTGACCCCCACATTTTCTTGTGCCTCTTTGCAGACAGTCCCCTTATCTCCTCTGCCAGGCAACTGTTGATTTGATTGGTTATTATGTTTGTGTCTTTTCTAGATAAAATATGCAGTCTTTTTTCTTCTAGCTTCATTTGCTTGCAAATTGTTCTAAAGATTCATCCATGTTCTTGCCTGTGTTTCTTTTTTTAATTGTTGAATACTACTCACACACAAGCACCACTTTTTAGTTATTCATTCACCACTTAATAGGCATTTTTAGTTTCCTCATTTTGTGTTATTGAAAATATTGCTACTGGTGGCCAGAGCAGTGCGCAGGGTGTTTGCCTTGCACGTGGCAACCCAGGTACAATCGGCATCCAATATGGACTCCCAAGCACCACCAGGAATAATCCCGGAGTACAAAGCCAGGAGTAATCTCTGAGTATCTCTGGGTGTGGCCCCAAAAACAAAATAGATTCATGTAATATAATATAGATGTATATTGCTACAAATATTCAAGTGTACATCTTTGTAGGTTAATGTTTTTACTTATTTTTGGTAAATACCTAGGAGTGTATTTGCTGGGTATTCTTTTTCTTTTGGAAGGAACAAAATGTCTCATTGATAACTATGCAGGGATGTCCGTACACAAGGACCTGCAAGAGGCCACCACTATACCGGAGACCCCCCCCACACACACACACACACTACTGGGGTTGCAGCCGTGAGATGATCCTGGCAGAGCCCTGTCACACAGGCTGCCTGTCTGGTCACCTGTTTCCCCTCTGCCAATTGTGCTGGGGCAGGAAGAGGCAGAGAGCGGTCCTGGGATGTTGAATCTTGAGGCTTGCAGTAGTTTCCTGCCCTCTGAGGGACTGGCACTGGGCCCAGGAGTGAGCAGCCTGAGGCTGAGTCAGGGGACGGGGGAGGGAGACGGCAGTTGCTTCAGACCCTGAGCAGAAAACCTGAGTGATCTTACAGGAACATCAGCCTGCAGATCTGGTGATCTGGGAAATGTGTGTGTATTTAAAATGCTGCCAACGTGATTTACATAGTGACTATCTTGCACATTTTCTGCAGGAATAAATGAAGAGTGCTCCATACCCAGTACAAAACTTTACCAGGACATAAAAAAATACAAATACATAAAGAGATTTTCTTAGCCTAGCATTTTTCATTTGCATGTTACGTATGTGTTTATACCCATATATACATACTACGTAAAAACTAAACACTGTCATTATTAGATTTCATTTATTTCCTTTTACATAGTGGTCTCTTTGCAAACCAGAGTAAGACCTTAGGAAAAAAAGAAAAAGCACAAGAAACAAAATTTAGCTGATCGTATTTTAACTTAAACATTACCAAGATCTTGGGACCAGAGAGACAGCACAGAAGGTAAGTCACTTGCCTTTCACATGGCCAACCCATGTTCAATCCCCAGCACCCCATATGGTCCCTCCAGCCCCACTGTTCCCTCTAATTTCAGAAGTGATCCCTGAACTTAGAACCAGAAGTAAGCTCTGAGCACAGCTGAGCATGGCCCATCAAACAAAACAAAACAAATTACCTAGATCTTTAAGTTTCTCAAGCAGGCCACCCCTTCTCAATGCTGCTGGGCCTTCTTCCACTCCTCCTCGTGGCTGAACAATTAAAAATAAAGTAAGTCAGTCATTTTTATGACTAGAAGATGTCCACAATAGTAATTCATTCCAGCACTTTGTCAGTTGAAGAGTCATGCTCATTTTTTTTTTTAGCTTCTACAGAGCCAGGAATTTGCATCCTCTCATGTAATCACAAGAAGATCCATTCGATTACTCCTATGTCAAATGGGAGGATCAGGAATTAGAACAGTAATATAATTGTGCTACAGGAGTCCAGCTAACAAGTAGCAGTGTCTGGTCACAGCTTGGTCCTTGAAATTTCTAAATCCAGATCTTTTCTTTCAGTCCCTCCAAATATTCAGTATTGCAAACACATGTTTTGTACAAGCAAACAGGCAGATGTAGGTACAAACATTTAAAGAAGAAAGATTATGTCGTTGACCAACTAGAAGTTCCCATAAAGAATTTGGATATTGAATTTCAGTGCCAGGACAAGGAGATGTGCTTCAGTGCAGACACACTAGGTAATAACAAACATGATCCACATCACTCTGCTGGTGACAGTGTGCCAGATAAGGCTGCATGGGGCATGTGTCAGCTAGCTGAGTCTCACAACACAGGAAGGTACTCAGAAAAAAAAATAGTGAAAGAAACTTCTGCAAACCAGGGTAAGGGCTTGGAAATAAACCAACAAGCACAAGAAACAAAGAGTGTGGTGTGAGAGGTATCGACAGACCCTCTTAAGAGGTCGGGCTCTTAGTTAAGCTCATCACCTGGGAGCTGAACCACAGACCACAGGGACTGTCCCTCCATTTCAGGCTGTGACCTAATTAAGCGCAATCCCTGAGAATTCCACCCTTGCTGTTTATACATTAGGGGAGCACACCTCTTCCTCCTTGCAGTAAATCATCTCCAGCCTTCTGAAGGCAGGTTAAAGATCGAAAGAAACAATTCTGTCTCTTTGATTCTGTTTTAGCAAGGCTTTTAGACACAAAAGTTTATTTCACATTGTCAGATTAGATGATATGCCAAAAGACAAATGTGTATTTCTAGAATTGTGAGTGTGTGTGTGTGTGTGTGTGTGTGTGTGTGTGTTTAAAATGGCGTGTGTGTGTGTGTGGGAGTGGGGGGAAGTCAATATTTCTTTCAAACCAAGCAAATATTTCTTTCCAATTCAAATATACGGATGACCATCCCTGGTGTCAGGCAAATCTTCAGGGTCAGATTCCCAGTTCTAGTAGCCAGGGATATTCTGTCCAAGATACTTTGTCAATTCCTTTTTTCATGCTCCTTTCTCACCATCAAGCACATTCAATGTATTCTTTTAAAAAAAACTCAATAAAAAAACTTCTTCGTTCATATTTGCCCCTGGGCTTGTGTCTGCCTTGTTTTGCCTCGATTCTTTGATTTTTGGACCAACATCTTCTACACAGGTGGCACTATATTTTGAAGTGCAGAGCTGACAATTGCTGTTCAAAATTGTCAAGTTGATAAAACTCTCTTTTCTTTATTTTCTGTCCCTTTTGAACTTTGCAAAAAAAATTTACAGACTTTGAGAAGACACTGTATGTTCTCTAATATACTCTTTTAATTTCCCAGAGTGACTTCTCTATCCCTATTCTTCTCTCCTGCTTTTCAATATTGAGCATTACTCAGGTTTTGCTTTATTTGCCCACTTTGGAAATCAAAGTGTTAGCACTATTGACTTTGAAACTGAATCCCAACCCCTAGTGGTTTCAGATGTAAGATCAGCTGTGGATATAAATTAAAAAAAAAGGCATTAATTCAGGTCATGCGCACACGATTTGGGATCAGACAGTTTGGTCTGGGTTTACACAGTTAAGATTCTTTGTCCTTAAACAAATGATCAAACCTTTCTGAGTCTTGGTTAACTATAAACTAACTATACCGCCTTCTGAATTATTTTGCTGTCACTTCCCTCTCATTGCCTCCCATGGTATAAGAGGGTAAAGCAAAGAGGAGTCCTTTCCAAGGTCCTTTGTAGCCACCTGTGCTTTAAGCCTCTCTTTTGCCTGTGTTTCAAACCTTTATTTCCATTATTGGACAGCTGTGATAGTTGTTTATATGTTTTTTTAATCTTTTATGTTCTACTTTTTTAAATTTTATTTTATAAAGTAGTTCACAATATTTGATTACATTTAATATTCAAACAACAATTCCACCACCATTACACCTTCCCACCACCATATTTCAGATGTTTCCAACCTCCTGCGTATCTGTTAACTTCCTTCCCCCACCCCCTCTACATTATAATTTAGTGTAGAATAAAAAAATCTCTGAATCTTTGTACAGGAAACAATAAGCTTCACTCTCATGGGGCCAAGATTTAATTGGGGAAGAGTTATGGGAGGTAGGATGGATGGTGTTGAAGGAATTGCTGAAAACAGAAAAAGCTTCAGGCTATTATTTCAAAATGTTTTCCCCTCAAAGGGTGATTATCTACCAAAAGCTTTCTACTGAGCCCTTCGGAGCATAGCCTGTTCACTGTTTTCTTCATTCTTTCCTTCCTTCCTTTCTTCCTTCATTTCCTTGTCCTTCCCTCTTTGAATTTTATCCTTCCCTCTTATCATTTTTATCTTGTGGTCTGTTATTTTAATTCTCTTCACTAGAATCTATCCCAAGAATAGGTGAGTGTAGTGTAGAATGTGAGCTGAAGAACTCAACATAAAAGGAAACACTCTGTCAGTCAAATGTCTCTGTGTTCCAAACAACCTTTGAAAGATCTCCCAGGAAAGAGAAGCTGTAATTTTGACAGTAAAATTCAGATGGGCTTTCCAAACTTAGACTTCTCCCAAAATTTGTTTATAGTGAAAAAAAAACAGAAACCAAGTAATATTCAAAACTAACATACTGCCAAGATAGGCAAAAGGAATTCTGAGAAACCTGGAGAAAGTTTCATTTCATAAAATGACAAAATCTCGGTCTTGTTTGTTTTAGTTTTAACCTCCCCCCACACCTTTAAGCACAGACATGCTGAAGTCTAGAGTGTCTGTAATTATATTACATTGCCAGAATGAGTGTGGTGTCCAGGCAGGGAAAAAAGACTATATTTAAATGTTGTTGGCATGTTTTGACAATCTGGGCGTCTCATAAATTAGTCCTTTCAGTCAATAAGCAGTCAGAGTCCTTCTGTTTTTCTTTTTCTAACCCTCAAAAAAGTGAATTCTAGCTACAAAAAGGACTCTAGTTCATGAACTAACACTTTCATGAATCTTTAAGGCTCAAATAATAAGCATCGTTCACAAAATTGCATAAATCAATAATATTTTGTTCATCCAAATTAAAAAGAAAATCTGAAGGTTGCTGCCAATGTATGAAAGTTTCTAGGTAGTAATTATATAACGAACCAAACATGTTTCTTAAAAAGTATCTCTTACTCTTTTTACATACAGTTATACCAAAAGCAAGTTAAGCATAAAAACTTTTTAAAATACATAGCTACAATGCAGAAAAGTTCATTTACATGTAAATAAAAATACATTCTCTTAAAAATTAGAGGAAAATTTTAGATTCAAATAAAATTGGCTGACTAGGAGTCACAATAATAGTAAATATAGTCACTATATTTGTGACTATAATTATACTGGAAAATGTCTAGAAGATTTAAAAATTTACTTAAATATTCCAGGGATCTAGTTAACAAGACATTCATACCTTACTAATTTTACATCTTGAACTTTCTAATACATTCCAGCAGCAATTCAAATCCAGGCTTTTTACTCACTTGTCCCTTTGAGAAAGGAGCTCCAATGATTCCTATGGATTTTGTTTTGGAACTCATGTTCTGACACTTCTTGTCTCTGTACCTGAGTTCTCCAGTCAGTTACCACTCTCTGAAGCCCTCAGTAACAGAGGGCACCTATATTTTCCACTTATAATTGAGCTAAATCTGTTTATCCAATGAGGAAGATTGGCTCCACCTACTGAGCTAAAGTATGACAGTCAACGAGAAGACTTGCAACTTCTTTATATGTGAAATAATCAGGAGTCCTCCCAGTCTAGATTTCTAATTAAGAAGTCTATTCATTCTCCAAGTTCAAACAACAGATGACACAAATCTTTAATTACAACATTGATTTTCCAAAGTAACAATGTTTTCTGCACATTATTAATTCATCAAAACCATGTATGCGGGTCCACGGCTGGGGCTGTGCAAACTCAGGGCAGAACACTTACCTCCTTCACAATTTTAAGTCTTCCGGCATTACACTGGGCTCGGAGCAGCAAGATGGTCTCTCTCGCCTCCCTTTCAACCCTACAAGCCAGGCTTCAGGTTTTACAAACTAGGATTAATGGTTAATCCATGAGACATACCTCCTACATCTCTAAGATATATATAAAACTTCCTTTTCTGATTATTACTAAAAGTAAAATAGCATGATTACTAATAGTCCAGGAGTGCCACCAGACTCATTTTGAAATTTGCTGTGTAGGAAAATTTTTTGATCATAATAATTAAGATACAGCCGTAAAAAATAGCTAACAATAAGTGGGCTTTTAAAAAAATATTGTTTTTGTTTGCTTGTTTGGTTGGTTTGGGGGGCATACCCAATAGTGCTCAGGGCTGTTTTTGGCTACATGCTTGGGAGTGACCATTGTCAGAGCTCAGGGACCCCTTGTGGTATCAGGGATTTGAGTTAGGGTTGCAACTGAAGCACCACATGCAATGCAAATGCCTTACCTCTGGGACTTTCTCTTTGACCAAACACGGAGTTTCTATGATGTACCACATGCTTTTATGTTTTATATAATTTATACTATTTATTCTTTTGCAAGAAGGGTTTCAGGACATACATAGTGGTGCCCAGGGCTACTCTTGTGTTCAGGGGTCACTATTGGCTGTGTTTGTGGTGCCAAAGATTAAATCTGGTCAGCTACATGTGAGGCAAGTAACTTAACCCCTCTACTATTTCTCCAGCTCCAGTAATATTCATTCCTGTATCAACTTCATGTCAAGTCTCTTTATGAGTGCCATTTCAATGATGAAGGCACTAAACTTCAGGAAGATTGCCAAATGCCACACACAAGTTGTAAAAGAGCCATGATTCATTCCTAGGCAGTTGGGATCCACCTAGCCACTGAGATTTTCAGAGTAAACATGGCAAGGTGTCAAATCAAACATGGGCAAAATGTATGCCTGTCAGATGTATGCCTGTGTGCTCCTTGGAAGTTGTCATGCAAAGGTATGAATTTAGAAGAAATGCATCTTAAATAAACTACCATTTTATTTTTTATTATTTATTTATTTATTTATTTATTTTTTGCTTTTTGGGTCACACCTGGCTCTGCGCTCAGGAATCACTCTTGGCAGTGCTCAGGGGACCACATGGGATGCTGGGAATTGAACCTGGGTTGGCCTCGTGGAAGGCAAATGCCCTACCCACTGTGCTATCTTTCTAGCCCCTATACTTCCATTTTAAACGATATTATTAAAAATGTTGTGTGGGGGGGGAATACACTCAGCCAAGCTCAGAGCTTACTCCTGGAGACTCTGGGACCTTATGGAATATTAGGGGGTCAAACTTCAGTCATCTGAGTGCAAGGCAAGTGCCCTACTTGCTATACTATCTCTGATGTTCCCTGATTAAAATTTAAAAGGAAATTTTGCTTAGCAGTAACTAATTCTTTTTCCTGTTGATGGAAGAACATTGAGGGAAATTTATATTTCACAGAGACAAGACATTTTATCTGCTGTATCCCCATGATGCCTCAAACAGTATTCATATGCAATAAGCACTCTAAATGTTTTTTGAATCTGTGAGTGAGGAAAATAATGTCTCACAGATCCATTTAAATGGCACTATTTTCCAACGAACCTTCATATTTTTCATTTGTGTGTCTGCTTATATATTTTATGTGTTTGTGTACTTAGGTATTTAGTATAGTGTTGAAATAATGTTTCCATTCTATCAGTGTCTTACAGCTGTTCATGCCTTTTACTCAATTTTAGATAAATTATTGAATAGTATTTTTTTCTGTACGCTTTGTAGTTTGGAAGTTTTTTGTAAGTCTTCCTTACTCCCAAATCACAGATATCTATATTTTTTCTACTGTGTCCTTTACAGTTTATCTTGCACATTTATTCATTCAATTCATCATATCCTTGTATACTACACAACTTTTCCAGCTACATTTTCTCCCATATAAATTACCAACAACACCCATTTATCAGTTCATTTATTTTGGCATTGTCTTGAGCGATATCAGCATTGTATATTAAGTTCCCTCAAACTTATGCTGAGTTCTTTCTTGTTTCACCGGCATATTTGCCTGTAACTGCATGAGATACAGAGTTTAATTTTCATGAATTTATAATATATCTAGCCATCCTTAGAACAACAGCGTATTTTTGTTTTTCCCTTTAAAAATCCATCTATCTATGACCTACCATTCTGTAAATTTAGAGTGGGTTGTTACATTTTTAAAAATCTGGTTAGAAAGGGTGGTTTAATATATGCAAGTCAATGAACATAATACATCATATTAATACAAAGGAAAATAAAAATGAATCATATAAATAGATGCAGAGAAAGCATCCGACAAGATTCAATGCACATTCAGAAAAAAAAATTTAAAAAACAGTTCAATAAAATGAGGATAGCACTGTCCTCCCGTTGTTCATTAATTTGCTCAAGCGGGCCCAGTAATGTCTCCACTGGGAGACTTGCTGTAGCACAGTGGTAGGGTGTTTACCTTTCAAGCCGCTGGCCGGCCAAGCCAGATTCGATTCTTCCGCCCCTCTCGGAGAGCCCGGCAAGCTACCAAGAATATCTTGCCCGCACGGCAAAGCCTGGCAAGCTACCCGTGGCGTATTCAATATGCCAAACACAGTAACAAGTCTCACAAAATGGAGATAGAAGATACGTAATGTTGTTTACCACACACCCATAACTAGCATAATTTTCAAAGGTGAAAAACTGAAAGCCTTTCCCCTAATATCAAAAGAAAATGTCAAACAGTCACAGTTTGTAGATGGCATGATACTATAAAAACCCTAAAAATTCCGCAAAACAGCTAGAAGCAATCTGCCTTTTAAAGATCTACCAACCTCTTATTACCTTTTCAAAGATAATGAGTTCACCTTAACAGACTCTGTTCTTGAAAAATTAACATGACCTTTGATCTTTGGCTGTTTTCTCTCTATCATAAAATAAATCATACTTTTCATTTAGAAAATTGGGGGTATATACATGCATATGTGTATACTCTAATACCAAAAAGTAAAATCTCTTAAAAATTTTATTGATGTAAATTTGCTTACCACATTTCTATTTTTTAGATTGCAGTTATAAATCTCTTTAAATGGTTGTTTCCATACCATTGAATTCCTTCCAAACTTTCAAACCCTTCACCTTCCTCCTTTGGTAATCTCAGTTCTTTGATCAGAATCTAAGGTTTTGCTTTGGTTTTACATTGTGTGTTCCCTTGCTTTAGTTCTTTATACTTTACATGAAGCTATGCAGCATTTTTATTTCTCTTTCTGACTTATTTAAATTAGTATGACCCTTCTTTTTATTATATTTATTTTATTTTATTTTTGCTTTTTGGGTCACACCCAGTGAGGCCCAGGGGTCACTCCTGGCTCTGCACTCAGGAATTACTCCTGGCGATGCTCGCGGGAACATATGGGATGCTAGGAATCGAACCCAGGTCGACCACATGCAAGGCAAATGCCCTACCTAATGTGTTATTGCTCCAGTCCCAGTACAACCCTTCTTTGGTTTAATCTAATATTGCAAATGGAAGATTTTAACTTTTCTTCTGAGTTCATTGTGTTTATATACCACATTTCTTTTTTTTAATACTTCTTTAAAAATTGAATTACCATGAAATAAAAAGTCAAACGTTGTTCACAATTGAGTTTCAGACTGTATAGTGTTCGATCACCTTCACCAGTGTCCCCAGTTTCTCTCCCACCCGTGAGCCTGTGTCTCTGGCAAACAATTTTTTCCTTTCAGACACTGTAGTTTACAATACTGTTACTGAAAGGGTATCATGCATGTCACTTTGTATAAATTCTTAGAGCCCAGCCACCCAAGTTCGAGGGGGCCCTGGGCTGCTCACCCAGCCAGAGGGGCCCAGGTCATGAAGCAAAAGGTGGACGAAATGAGGGCCAAGCCTATTGGTTGATCAGATGTTGTTTATTCCATTCTCCCCATGTGCATGCCTTCATCTCTCTGAGCCTCCCATTCTAGTCTCACACTGCTCCTCATTCCCAACTCCTTCTGTCTCTCCAGTTCTTCTCTCTGTGCTCCATCTCACAGCCTGGGGTCTCTCTCTCCACGTGCTTGTTCCTGTATTCTTCTTCTACATTCTTCTCTCTCTGTCCCCCTGGCTAGCCTTTCTGCAGTCCATCTTGCCGCCCTGCTCTCTCTCTCACTCTCCAACTCTACCCTGTTGTCTCTCCAACTCACCAGCTCACTGGGCTGACACTGCACCCAGTCAGGTAGCAAAATAAACTAAGAAAGCCCCCCCCCCATTTTTTTTTTTGCTTTTTGGGTCATACCCGGCATTGCACAGGGGTTACACCAGGCTCTGTACTTAGGAATTACCCCTTGGAAGTGCTCACGGGACCATATGGGATGCTGGGAATCGAACCTGGGTCGGTCCGCGTGCAAGGCAAATGCCCTACCCGCTGTGCTATCCCTCTAGCCCAAGAAAGCCCTTTCTGAGGGCCCATCAGGTTCAAAGGAAACACCAAACTAAGAGGTATTCCAAAGCCCTTCCTGACTGCCCAAGGGCAAAATACCTCCTAAGGTGTTTTTCTCCTTTCCTTAATCTAATAACTCTATCAACATCTTAATACTAGTTATTTTTGTATGGACACAGTAAGAGATACACTGAGGTTGTAGGAAACATCTTGCCACAGATTAAGACTACAGAGCTCAGGCCAGATTAATCATTCCTAACCCTAGCAGGGTCCGAATCAAGTTATTACTTTTTGGATCATGACAGCATTTGTTCATGACCAAGCTCTTAACTTATACTTAAGCATTACGGCACTTTGGCCAGGCCCATCTCCATGCCAGGGTAGCACATAGTTTACCACTTGTCCTGGTTCCATCCAGTCACTCGTTGGGACCCTGCTTTTGGGGGCACTAGGAAGTAAGAGTAGCTGAGGCTTAGGTCGAGAGAACAGATGCCTGGGAGGAAAATATCACTGATAGTCATATTACAAAAGCATAGCATATACTGTCTTCTTGTGTTCATACAAAAAGGACATTGCTCTGAATAAACTATGCAAAGGACTTAGGAAGAAGAGAAAAACAATATTTACAAGTCAACAGAAAACAAAGAAAGAAGTTACAAATAAACACAGGAATAGGAGCACTATGATGGGAGCAACCCAATAAACCTAAACTACCTGAGGCTATGCAGGAAGGACAAAAACAGTGTTATCCTACATCACTCTACCTCCGCTCAGTACCCAGTTCTTATCCAGGGTGATGACTTGCCTTTACCACTGTCATAATAATCTCTTCTCTGATCTGCCTGCCCTCCCTCCATTGTGGCATTCTTTCTACTAAGGACCAGTTCTCCTGGCCTTCATTTCAATTATCTTTCTATATTATTCTCCTACTTGTTGTTACTGTGTTTGGCATCTTGAATACGTCACGGGTAGCTTGCCAGGCTTTGTTGTACGGGCAAGATACTCTCGGTAGCTTGCTGGGCTCTAGGAGAGGGGTGGAGGAATAGAACCCAGCTATTCGTGATGTATTCAATATGCCAGACACAGTAACAAGTCTCAAAATGAAGATGTTACTGGGTTACTGGGCCTGCTCGAACAAATCGATGAACAACAAGAGGACAGTGCTATTATTCTCCAACTATGCTTCTTTATATATCACAAATTATTGTGAACATTCTATATCTATTCCTTTCCCTCTGACTCATTTCACTCAGCATGATACCCTCCATGTCCATTTATCATGACTTCAGCATTTTTCATGACTTCATTTTTTTCTACTGGCTGCATAGTATTCCATTATGTATCAATCCAGATGTACCATAGCTTGTTACACTTCTCTGCTCTCCCTCCCTCCCTTTCTCCCTCCCTTTCCCCTCCATCCCTTCCTTTCTCCCTTCCTTCCTTCCTTCCTTCCTTCCTTCCTTCCTTCCTTCCCTCCTTTTTCTTTCCTGGGTTTGAACTCAGAGCCTCACAAATACCAGGTAAGTCATCAATACTGAACCATATTCCCAACTGAATTTTGAAGATTCTTTTGATCTAGGTTTTTCTTGAGGTTCACTCCAATTAAATTCAAGCTTTGTATTTTTTTTAGAATACTACAAAAAATAATGTGCACTTCACTGTGTATCACATTGTAAAGCAAGTATTAATGTGTTCTGTTCTGTTGCTGTTGGACTCTTCTTGATTTCTCCATTGTAATATTATTTTCTCTTTGTAATTACTAAGTATCGGGAGTATGGTGCTGCCAGCAGGTTTATCTGTACTTGTGAGGTGAGTGCATCAGCAGCCTGATGGTACCATCAGACTTTCAATACCCCCAAATTGCTGCTGTGCCTTTGGCCAGACCCCAAAAACTTGGGGCAAAGTTAACCAAGAAAGTAAACGGCCGAATGTTAGGTATGTGAGAGACACACCCACAAACCAGCTCCAGCTCAGCTATATAATTGGAAACATGGCCTCTCTGGTTTCTGATCAAACTGCTTAATGGCCATGATCCCAGAGACTCAGAAACAAATCTCGGAACCCAAAGACTTTTGGCAGAAATGTGTCCTGTTCCTGCCTGCAGTAGGTTACTGGCACTGGGCCACTCCAGGTGGGAATAGGTTTCATGCCTGGACCTGTTCCCCCTGGTGGCCTGGTGATTGCCATCCTCCAGAGGTCACTGGACAGTCAGGTTTGGGCCTGCAGTGACAAGACACGCGGGGCTTCACCAGATGGGGGTGGAACCGGCCCTTTCCACTCCATCCCAACGAGATCCTGAGTCGCCGCCTACAAATGGCCTCTCTGGCTCTTGATCAAGCTTATTAATGGCCATGATCCCAGGAGACTCAGAAACAAATCTCAAAACCCAGCAGCTTTTGGCAGAAATGCATCTAGACCGCATACAAGGTGGCTGCCGCCTCAGAGTTTATAGAAAAGCCAGGTATGAGTCGGCAGTGACCAAGCAACTGTAGTCTCATGCGAAGGGGGTTGGTACCTGCTTGTCCTTCACACCCTACTGAGGTCACGAGTTGGCCCCCACGAGGAGCTCTCCAGCACGGCCATGGCTCCAGAGGCAAAAGGATTTAGTCCAGAGCCCGGCAGCTTGTGCCAGAAAAGTCAATGGTCCATGTGTTAAACTATAGCACCATGCCTCCCCAGGAGGGAAAGGGTCTTGCTCCCTTCCACCTTTTCCCCTCTGGCAGCAGGGTGGCCGCCGCCTCAGAGCTTATAGGAAAGCCAGGTATGAGCTGGAGGTGACGGAGCAACTGCAGTCTCATGGGAAGGGAGTCGGTACCTGCTCGTCCTTCACGCCCTACCGAGGTCACGAGTTGCCCCCCACGAGTGGCTCTCCGGCACAGTCATAACACCAGATGCACAGAAACCAGTCTCGTAATTATCTGGCTCTTTGCAGAAATCCAAAATCATTCTATGATTCTCATAACCAGCTATAGAAAACAAAATATTTCACAGTGCCTTTTCAGCAATTCTGATTGTTGGGGGGAAATTCTAAACAATAACAGTGCATCTTTTGTCAAGTTAATGAATATAATCAATGTAGAGAAAAGTTAAGTAGAAATCATCTGCCCCACAGGCATTGGGAGGGTTGGGAGGGGGTGTATATTGGGGTTCTTGGTGGTGAAAAATGAGTACTGGTGAAGAAAAAGGTGTTTGATTACTATATGACCGAGACTTAAACCTGAAAGCTTTGTAACTTTTCCCACAGTGTTTCAATAAATAAAAAAAAGAAGAATAAATAAATAAATAAAATGAAAAAGGTAAGGTGGAGTTCATGCCCAATTCAATCAGCTAATCAGTGGCTGAATAAATAGCAGTACTCCTACATTTAAAAACATAATTACTAAGTATCTCTTGAATGATGCTTTAATTTTCTATATTAGTACTACTTAGTACTTTGACCAACTAAATTTATCATCCATTTATACTAAGTCAAAACAATATTGCTGTGATTTTTGCCCAATGGTGGTTATTTCCTTTTTAAAAATACATTTATTATTAGAGTTTTACTCTGAGTAGGGCAGGTTTCTTCTGGAGGGTGTGTTTTTTGGGTTAACCCAATGGTGCTTAAGACTTACTCTTGCTCTGCCCTCAGGGATCATTTCTGACAGGGTACAAAGGACCAAATGGGATGCTAGGGATTGAAGTGAGGTTGGCTACTTGCAAAGCAAGTGCCCTACCCACTGTACTACCTCTGCAGCCCCCTAAGAGGAGCCTTTATTTCTACCTCATTTAGTCTTTTATTCTGTTATTTGCATCACCATGGATTCATGTTTTGCTGCCTGTATTACAATTCATTATCTTTTCTATGGACTAAATATATGCATATTTCCAATATTTCATATGTTGAACTTCTAATCCTCAGTGAGATGGTACTTGGATATGGGAGTATTTAAAAATAAAAAGGTATAGATGAAGTCATGAGGGCAAGCCCTCATGACAGGACTACTCAGGATTTACTTCCTTTTCCTCTCTACCACACCCCCCCCCCCGCCCTCTCTTCCTCTCTCTTTCATTCTCCCCTTCCTCCATGCAGATACAGGTCATGTGAACACATACCAAAGTCTTGATCTTGGATTTCAAATAGTGAGACATAATTTCTGTTGTTTAGGTCTGTGGTATTGTTTTGTTTTATTTTACTTTGGGGACACACCCAGCAATACTCAGGGGTTGAGCCTGCACTCAGTAATTATTCTTGGCAGTGGGTGTCCAGGGGACCATATGGGATGCTGGGTATTGAACCCAGGTTGGTCCTGCATGCAAGGCTATACTTATCAGCTTTACCTTCTGTTGAGGTATCACTCAGCTTTATTGAGCACCTCTCTAATTCTTAGTACTGGAAGATAGTCCAGGTTCATCCTTCTAGTTGTATTCAATAACTTCCATACCATGCTACAGAGACAAGTATGTATCCAAGAGCCCATGATCCTTTCACTTGAAAATGCTACATGGAAGATCTTTATGTCAGAAGAACCTATTGGCATTGGACAATCATTTCCTGTAGGCATTTTTGGCTAGGAAATATAGGTACACAAAACTATTCCCATATAGTGGATTTGAAATGATACTAAAATGAACTTTTAGGGCTGGGGATGTAGCTCGGCAGTACAACACTTATCTTGCATGTTTGACACCCTAGGTTAAATTCCTGAACTCACAGCACCAAACAGCAACGATAATAACACAAATGCAATAGGACTGAAGATATAGAACAGCAGGTAAGGCATATGCCTCGCCTATGGTAGATTTAGGTTCAATCTCTGGCATTCTATATGGTACCCAGAGCACTGTCAGGAGTGATTCCTCAGTGCAGAGCCAAGAGTAAGCCCTGAGCACCACTGGGTGTGACCCCCAAATCAACCAAACAAATAAACCAAATATAAGTTTTGATTGACTCCTCATTCAACAACCAACTTTTTACTAATTGGTTTCTCATTTTACATTCAATATCTGTCTCTGTCTCTCTCTGTTTCTCTCTCTCTCTCTCTCTCTCTCTCTCTCTCTCTCTCTCTCTCTCTCTCTCTCTCTCTCTCTCCCTCTCTTTCACCCAGCCCCCGGCCCCTCTGGTTTTTGGACCCCACCCAGGAGTGCTTAGGAATTATTCCTGGAACTCAGGGGACTATATGTAGTGCTGGGAACCCACGCCAGGTTGCCAGGTTGACCATGTGCAAAGCGAGTGCCCTACCCACTGTACTACCCTCTGGCCCCATAATTTTTTTAATATCAAGAAATTCTAGTCCTGGGGCTGGAGCGATAGCTTGGCGGGTAGGGCATTTGCCTTGCACACAGAAAACATGGCCGACCCAAGTTCGATTTCCAGCATCCCATTTGGTCCGCTGAGAACCACCAGGAGAAATTCCTGAGTGCATGAGTCAGGAGTAACCCCCGAGCATCGCCAGGTGTGACCAAAAAGCAAAAAAAAAAAAATCCTATTCCTATTATCTTCAGTTTATTTATTGCTATGTTTTTCTTCTTTATACTCCTCATTGGATGCTTTCTCCTTATCTTATTCTAATTTTTTCTCTAAATGATTTGTTAATTTATTTCTTTTACTGAATTGCCATGAGATGTACACTTACAAAGTTGTTCATGGTTGGATTCCGGTCATACAATGTTCCAACACCTGTCCCTTTACCAGTGTAAATTTCCCACCACCAATTGAATGATTTTTTAAAAAAATTCCTTTTGCATTAGATCAGTTATTCCTTTGTTATTCAAATGTGTTACAAATATGACATATACCATATTTTGTTTCATTTTATATTAATTTGAACACTTTCTTTAACTTTGAGACAGTCTATTCATCAAGTGATATTTTCTTTATTATAAATAGATATAAATTTAAGAAAATGGAAAGAAGCTATCATCACTACCAGCTTTATCTTACACCTCTTCCAGGTGAACAGTTTAATGGAGCAGGATTTCTCTCTCCATCTAAGCTACCCCGTTCTCTTTGCTTTAGGATAAGAAACAGTCATATTAGTGAGGGGGGAAAAATCCACATGTAATAACAGCTCATCAATCCACACTAATTTGGAGGAAGGCCAATCTGAAAGAGAAGTCTGAATTATGAAATCATTTATGAATAATGCTGCTTTGTTACCTTCAAATAAAATAGCACTTAGACGTGCTAATAATTTTTAATTGGCACATACTTGACACATAATATAAAAGCAAATCCAACCAGAATGAAAGAACTGAAGTGCAATGTGTTTCAAATTATTTCAATTACATTCAACATTCTCCCATAAACATTATGTTACTCATGGTTTTGATATATTTGGCCAGTTCCATTTTATATCAATTTTAACTGTAAATAATCATAGAAAATTACTAAAAACATCTGATGGAAAATGTTTTCCATGTATGTGCTCATTTTATGCTTAACGATCTGTAAAATGTTGGGATTGAGTTAAATTTTTATTTTATTGGTTTCTTATTGGTTTAACATATGTGGAATTTCAGAGAGCTCCTTTCATACCCCTTTAGGTATGCAATTATCTATATTAACACCACCAATGTTGAGGTGTCATCCACCACCACCAAAACCTTGTCCTCTGATGCCCTCCTCCTCATACCACACAGTTACCACTGAGTCTTAAAGTTGATCTTGTTGCTTCTTGCCAAGTTTCTTTGTTTTAGTAGATCATATTTCATAAATGAGTGAAATAGTACAATGATTGTCTTTAATTTTCTTAACTGTTCCACTTAGCATAATCATTTTTAAATGAATGTCACTTTTTGCATTTTTTAATGTAATTTGTTTGTTTTTTAGTGCCAGGATCAAGCCCAGGGTCTTATGCATGCACAGTGTTTGCTCTATCACTGAGTCACACCTCCAATCAACACTATTTTTGCGGAAAGTGGGAGAAAGGGGTAGCCAATAAAATGTTCAGGGGGTCTAAGAGCCATTCTTAGAAATTCTCATTCTGCCTATATAAACCAGAAACAAGTGTTTTGTCCTGATAATGCATTATAGCATGGAAACTAGACGTGCTGGATGCTACCAGACTATACCCAGTGGTGCTGGAGGGGTCAGTGTGGTACCAGGAGTCAAACTTGGGTCCTTCTTCATGTCAGGCATCAGTTAGCAAATTTTGCTTTTAACTTCATTGATCATTACAATGTTTTAATGAACATTTTATAAATATTCTTTATAAGCACCACATGCTGTTTACACATATTATCAAGAAATATTGGTGGGGTTTTTTTTTTTGTTTGCTTGCTTGCTTACTTGCTTTGCCCACAATTAACTCTGCTCAGGGCTTATTACTAGCTCTATGCTCAGGGATCACTCCTGGAAGGGCTCAGTGGACTTTATGTGGTACTAGAAATAGAAACCGGGTTAGTTGTGTACAAGACAAGTGCCCTACCAACGGTACTATTGCTCCGGTCCTATCTAGGGATTTTATTTTTCCATGTTTTTTTTTTCAAGGGAGATCTTGTTGTAGAAAGAGGAATATAAAAATATTCCTTTAAGGTTAGGCCATGGCACACTCCTACCTATTTTATTTGATGTTAACAATTAAGGGATGATTGTGAAATGCGTAAATAAGCATTGAGCAATTAATGCTGTGGGTAACTGGTTCAAGTAGCTGTGTGCATTAGCAGGACTGTAGAAGTCAATGTTCTGCCACAGAGGGCAGAGAATTAAGCGATACCTAAAATGATCTACACTGAGTATGGTTCCTTTTGGAAAACACTAGAAAAGATATCCTTGAGTAGATGTAACATCTGAACTCATCATCTATTTTGTACTATTTTGTTTTAGGGTCACACCCAGCAGTGCTCAGAGATCATTCCTGGGGGGGGGGGGGGCTTGGGGAATCATATGGGGTGCTGGGGATAAAACTGAGTGAGACCCATGCAGAGCAAGATCCCTACACATTGTTGTGTCTTTATGGCTCCCAATCTCACTCATTATCTTTTAGGATCTGAGCTCAGGCATTAAAATAAAATCTTCCATGGAAAGAAATGCAACTATAAATCCTGGAACAATTAAAATATTCTTCCTAAATATTTTATCAGGTGTCAAGTATTAATGAATGTAGACTTATGATAGAATCACTAAGGGCTTGATTTTTAGAAAGGAGAAACACTCTGGTGAAGTCTTCCCAAACAGCCCATGAAACACTCAGCTCCAACATCTTGAGACTTGAAAAGCACTTATGGCCAGGTACATCCTTTGCATGATATAATAACACATTGTTCTAGAGTTTGCAGCCTTCTCTATCTTAGCAGACATGTTTTCATTTCTTTTGTTCCATCAAAAAGAAAAGATAGTATAGTATTTAAAGTACCTCCCTTATATGAGACCCACCCCTATTCAATTTCCTTGAATGGCATAGTCCCTCAAGTATTGGGGTTGCACCCCTGAAGACATTTCAACACTGCCAGGTATGTCCATAGAGATCCCACACCACCAGGCTAACTCTGGTTAACCCTAACACCTCAGAAGCAGAGAAGCATTGCATCATCTTGTCTTTCTATTGAGTCACTGGTCTGGTGAGCCAAGAACCATAGTGTGTGGGGGGAATAACTAAAGGGATAATAACTTTTAGGGGAAATGATTAGGGTTGTAGTCATAATTTTGTTTAATTTAACAAAAGTTTAACTATTTATTTATAAAATGTTAGGATTAGGGATATAGTTCCAGAGGTAGAGCATATGTCTTGCAAGTATGAAGTCATGGGTTTGGTTCTTAGCTGCACATGGTTCACAGAGTAATACTGGGTGTGGCCACGTGTTTTTTAAATGTTAAAAGAGGGGCTTAAGAGATAGTACACTTGGGGGATAGGACAGTGGGTAGGGCTTTTGCCTTGTGTGTTGCTGACCTGAGTTTGATTCCTGGCATTCCATATGGCCCCTAAATATTGCCACAAATGATTCCTGAGTGCAGAGACAGGCGTTACCCCTGAGCATTGCCTGATGTGCCCTGAAACTAAATAATAACAATAAATAATAACAAAAATAACAAAAAATTAACAGATAAGATTTACTTAGGCATCTGTATGGCATTTTACAGTGTACAGAATACTTGTAAACCAAAATAGGCCCTTTGACCATTGACATTTAGTACTATATTTCTATCTTTTCAAGTGGGACGATAGCTCATCCACATGGTCAACTAGTCCAACTGTAAGTGGTGAGATGGATTTTAAACAGCCTTATTTTTGGTCTAAATGTTACTATTTTCCCTGGATAATTTAAAAATATTTGTTCCAGAGATACAGAATGATCCATTCGTGTCGAGTATAAAAAAACATAGTGTGAACACCCAAAAGGAGAGAGAGAACAGAGGGGAATGCCCTGTCACAGAGGCAGGGGAGGTTGGGGGGTATGGGGGATGAGAGGGATACTGGGATCCGTGGTGGTGGGAAATGGGCACTGGTGGAGGGATGGGTATTTGATCATTGTATAATTGAAACCCAAGCACAAAAATTTGTAAGTCTACAACTGTACCTCATGGTGCCTCACTAATAAAAATAATTAAAAAAACATAGTGTGTGGGGGGAATAATTAAAGCTCAAAGGCAATAGAAACAAATAGCAGAACTGGTTCCGAGTAGGAAGCTTGCCACTGGGTGTTATTATAACACCATGATTTAGCAGTCGCTCATGATATAGTTGTTTGAGGCATTAAGTGTTCCAACACCATTCCCACCACCAATGTGACTTTCCGTCCATCAATGTCCCCAATTTCCTATCCACCTTCTCCAGACTGCCTCCTTACTGGCACAAACAAATTTACTTTATATTGTTTGTTACAACACAAAGGTAAGAAGTTATCAAATCTTAGATCAGTAAGAGTCAATTTATGGTCATTGTTATTCTCACAATTATGTAAGAAGTCACTGAGGATCTACTATGCTTGTTAGTGCTCACTGAGCCGTCTGTGTTATTGTTTAAGCTAATTGAACTTGCTGATCCTCTATGCAAAGTTATCATCACATTTATTATGGGCTGACAGTGCTATGAAATTTGAGGTGTAGGATTTGAGGTCCAGGAGCCATAGATCTGGAGCAAGTTGGTGGCTTGGCAGTTGGATGAGGTTCAGTTGTGGAGCTGGACCATTTCTAAGTTAGAGGGTCAACGTTGGGTCTGGCTGTGGGCTGCTGTGCCTTCAGACAGAAAGAGGAATCTGACCATCCCCATTCTGTGAAGGGTCCAGAGTTTTCAGCCTCAACCAGTCTACCTGAAAGATTTGAGGGAATCACATTCTTCGGGATATTCGTTGTTGAGCTCGGCGGTTTCTCTGCTTGCAAAATGGTGGGTGTGAGAGGGATCTGCTGGGTTTTCCGGTGTTGGAGGACTCGCCCACTCCCAGCCTGAGAATACCCCAGAGTCTAAAAAGTATTTGAAAACAATTTGATTTGAATGTAATTTCAAAATTGTTCGAACAAAGCTAAGTCTGTTTACAGGTACCTTTGTGAGTCAAAGTAAAATGGTTCATTAAGATGGATTGGTTTAGTCTTTGATTTCATTAAAGAAGATCAATACCAACTATGTGGTGAATCTTGAAATATCTGGTTAAACTTCCCTTCAATCAATGACACTTCAGATATATATCTATTTATAGATCTCCTCTATTCATGATTAAAAATAAACAACCCATGCATTCTGATTTTGAAAATGTATGCTTTTATTCAGGGCTTGAATCAAAATATAGAAAGACAATACCCCTGGATGTTTCTTTGATTCACTATATACAGATCCACCATGTTTACTTCTTAGAATCTTAAAATTGATCTTTTTGGGGTAAATACAGCAAGAAACAGTCTTATGAAATCGTATTTGCAGTGGGGATGTCAGTGACGTCATTGTGTACCACTTTTAACATGTTCCTTACCTGGAGTCCTCTGAGTAATTTCTTTTGAACTTAACACAATAAAATATATATATTTTTGTCTTCAGATATCTTAAGTTTTCTTTTACTAACAAATAATACTATACTGGAGCTATATTTTCCAGAAATCTCAAAACCAAATTTTCCTTCCACCTAGTCAGCTGTTTCTGTATTACCTAAGTATTGTGCATGTACTTTTCTTTCATATTATCTTATTCACATTTTCATTTATTTTTTCATTTGAGACACCATGATTTACAATAATGTTCAGGGTAGGGTCTCATGCATACAAGGTTTCGATATCACACCCTCAACCTGAGCGTCTGCTTCCCTCCTCCACTATCTTAGGGTTCCCTCCAAAGCTCCACCTGCATCCTCCACCCGCACCTCTAGGCCTTGGAAAGTTCAGTTCTATAGACCAGAATTCAGACTCTGTTGCCCTTGGACATTCGTTGCTCCTTTATTATGTTTCTTTATATCTCACATATGAGGGAGAGATCATCCTTTGTCAGTCTCTTTCTGACAGACTTTAGCATGATACCCACTAATTCCACCCATGGAGCAGAAAATCACAATTTCATTTTTTCTTGTAGGTGAGTAGTATGACACTATGTTAAATACCACTATCTGTTTACTAGCCATCTAGTGTTTAACACTAGTCCCCCCCGACCCTCAGATTTTGTCTAATGTGAATAGAGTTGAAATGAACAAAGGAGCGTGCTTTTCTATTTGAAGTGGAGTTTGGGGGTCGGTGGGGTATATGCCCAGAGATAGAAATGCTGGATTTTATTGAATATCAATTCTTAGTTTTGGAGAAGCTTTCGTATTGTTTTTCAGAGGCTTTAGAGTTGACATCCCCACCAACAGGTGTGAGGATTCCTTGTCCCTCACATCCATGCCAATACAAACATTTTTTAGATGTGTGCTGGCATTACTGATGTCAGGTGTATCTCATTGTTGTTTTATTTGAATTTTATGATGACAAATGCTAATGAAGGAGAGCATTTTTAATCGTCTATTGGTCATCTCTATGCCTTTTTTTAAAAAGAAAATTGTCTATTCATCACTTCTCCCCACTTTGCATGGGGATGTTTATTTGTTGTTTAGGTTTACAAGTGACTTACATGTTTTGGATAGCAATTTCTCCCAGCCTGTGAAGTATCTTTTTATTGTAGTCATTATTACTTTTGTGGTGCAAAAACTTCTTTTTTTCTTCTTTGGTTTGGGGGTCATGCTTAGCAGTGCTTAGGGCTTTCTCCTGGCTTTCTTCAGCCCCGGGAAGCTTCTTATTTGATGTCTTTCTATGTGTTTAAGTTGTTTCTGTCTTCTTGGACAATAGAAGAGTAATATATATATTCTGATTTTAAAATTTATTTTTGACTGTATTATTTGTTGCCTCAAAGTAACTTTAAATATTAGTCTATAGTCTCAAATCATGGAGAAAAATGCCAAGGAACAGTAAATTTCAAATGTTTGAAAGACCCTTCATATTTCTGTGATATGCTGTAGGTTAATTAGTTGTACTTGTTAAAATGGAGGTACTAAATATTATTTTTGAAAGTTAGTAGTAAATAGAGACTGAAAAGCAGTAAAAATGAATCTGATTTTTGTAAAATACAAGAAACTTCATAGTTAGGGGGAATATACACAAACAAGTGAATAAAAACTTTAATAAACACTCAGGAAATTTTGTGACCAGACGAACTTCTATGTAAGGTTTGATGGCTTCTTTTCTGTGTTGACAGAAAAAGTCACCCATTTATTAAAATGCATGAAACTTTTGTATTAGTGGAATTCATACTGCTGCTATAAACATATTAAAGTTAACCTAAGAGGGCTGGAGCAATAGCACAACAGGTAGGGCGTTTGCCTTGCATGTGGCAGACCCGGGTTCAATTCCCAGCATCCCATATGGTCCCCCAAGCACCGCCAGGAGTGATTCCTGAGTGCAGAACCAGGAGTATCCCCTGAGCAGCGGCTGGGTGTGACCCAAAAAGCAAAAATAAATAAATAAATAAAGTTAAGCTAAGGATGGTTAGAAAATTATAACTAATCTATTAGTCGGATAACTGCTTACAAGCATATCCATTAGTTAATTTTTTAAAAATGTCATCCAAGGGCCAGAGCAATAGTACATCAGGGGTTGCTTTATTTTATATGTGTTTGACCCAGGTTTGATCCCTGCCATCCCATATGGTTTCTTCAGTCTGCCAGGTGTGACCCCAGTCATGCTCAAAGCCAGGAGTAAGTTCTGAGCCCCTGTGCACATTGGGTGTGGCCCCCCAAAACAAACAGACATACAAACAAAAAACGAGTCCAAAATTGTAGTAAAAAAAGAAAGTTAGGTCAAGTGGTGACTTCACTTATTCTAATCTATGGAACTATTTCTTACTCATTGATCATTTATTCAACAAATATTTATTAAAAGCATACTTTGTAATGGGCAATTTCATTTATAGCATGAAAACAATGAATAAATACAAACCAATCTATTATAAGACCCAACCTCCAAGGAAGATATTGGTAACCTATAGTTTTCTATGAAATAGACATTCTTTTTTTAAAATTAATTTTATTGAATCACTGTGAGATAGTTATAAGCTTTCATGTTTGGGTTACAATCACACAATGATCAAACACCCATCCCTCCACCAGTGCACATTCCCCACCACCAATATCCCCGGTATATCCCACCTTTCCCACCTTCCCCCTGCCTCCATGGCAGACATGATTCCCCATAATCTCTCTCTACTTTTGGGCATTATGGTTTGCAATACAGACCCTGAGAGGTTATCATGTTTGGTCCTTTATCTACTTTCTGCACACATCTCCCATTCCAACCGATTCCTCCAGCCATCTTTTTCTTAGTGATCCCTTCTCTATTCCAACTGCCTTCTCCCCTTTGCTCATGAGGCAGGCTTCCAGTTATGGAGCAATATATCTGTTCCATGTATCTACTGGAAACAGACATTCTTAAAACACAATCAAACATCAATACCTTTAATTGAGTCTGAAGGGATACGTTATCATTTCAATTATGTAACTTTCAGTTATTCATTTAATAATTTATCAGATTTCTGATGATCAAAATTCCTTTTCATTGACTTAACATTGTTTTACAATTTTATGGCATTTCAGGGTCTAGGTTTCTCTGGTTTTTTTAAATTTAATTTTTAATTTAATCACCGTGAGATACAGTTACAAAGCTTTCATGAGTTGACTTTCAGTCTTACAATGATTGAACATCCATCCCTCCACCAGTGTACATTTTCCATCACCAATGTCCCCAGTATCTCTCCTGCCACCCCGATCCCACCCCACCCCCTGCCTCTGTGGCAATTTCCTTTTTACTTTCTCTCTACTTTGGGGCATTATGGTTTGCAATACAGATACTGAAAGGACAGCATGTTTGGTCCTTTGTCTACTTTCAGCACACATCTTTAATCTTGACTTATGATCCCTTCTTTATCCCAGCTACCTTCTCCCCAGGTAGTGAGGCTGTTTATGCCTGCAATTGTGAACAATACTAACATTAAGGTGCCAATGCCATCCTACCTCAAATAAGACCCTGGACACATTTCACCCACATCCCCAACCCCTTTTACTTTGGTAACTCTCAGAGATTCCACGGGACAGGTTTTTGTCTATTTCTTGCCAGTTTGCTTCAGTAGTTTATATTCCACATATGAACAAAAATATCTAATAACCTTCCACTGTTACTTTTTCACTTAGTTTATGCACCTCAAATTTTATTCATCTAGTCACAACAGGTACCATATCATCTTTTTAATGACAGGGGAATACCAAAGTTTTTAACTCAGTCATCGTCTGATGGATATATAGGTTGGTTCTATGCTTTGGCTATTTGAATAATGCTGCTGTGAATATATATACGCAAAAATTCTTAAATTTTTTTTATTATAAAACCATGATTTATCAAGTTGTTCATAATACATTGTTTCAGGCATTAAATGTTCCAACACAATCCTACCACCAGAGAGCAACCCTCTCTCCACCAATGTTCCAGTTTCCGATCTACCACTCCAGTCTGCCTCCTTTCAGGCACAAATTTATTTTGTTTTGTTTGTTACAACACAAAAGCAAATGGAGTTATCAAAATTTAAATCAACACTCTGGACAAGAGCTGAGTGTTGAAAGTAGGTAAAGGGATATATTTTACAACGTTTCTGTATCTGTATTGCAAACCATAATTCCTCAGAGGAAAAGGACTGGAGGAGGAAGGAATTGGGGATTGAGGTGGGTGTGGGGAGGAGAGAGAGAAGCTGGTGACATTGGTGATGGGAAATGTACACTGATGAAGGGTGGGTATTGGAATAGTATGTGACTGAAATCCAATCATGAATAGCTTTTAAACTGAGTCACTGTGATTCAATTTAAAAAAGTAGATCTATGAGTCTACTTATGAGTGGTGTTATATCTCACAATTATGTTAATGTCCTTGAGAATCTACTGTGCATGTTATTGCTGATTGAGTCTTCACTATTTGGGCCAGTAAGCTTGCTGGTCTCCTGGGCAAATTTCCAATTACATCTGCTATGATTCTACTGTACTAACAGTACTATGTAGCACTGTCCTCCCGTTGTTCATCGAGCTGCTTGAGCGGGCCCAGTAACCTCTCCATTGTGAGACTTGCTATTACTGTGTTCACTGTATCACTGTCATCCTGCTGTTCATCGATTTACTCGAGCAGGCTCCAGTAACTTCCCCATTCTGCTCAGCCCTGAGAGTTTAGCATCCTCTTCTTACTCATCTTTTCCCAATGATTGGAGGCTCTTTCAGGGTCAGGGGAATGAGATCTGTTGTCATTACTGTATTTAGTATACTGAATACGCCATGGGGAGCTTGCCAGGCTCTGCCTGTGTCGGTGGGATTCTCTCGGTAGCTTGCTGGACTCTCTGAGAGACATATGTTTATTTATATATTGTGTGGCACAAATATACTTTTAAATTATTATTTTCATATCTCTAGAATAAATGTCTAGGAATAGTATTCCTGGATCATATGGAAAGTATATTTTTATTTTTTAAGGGTATTCCTCATAGTTTTAATTTTCTTCCTGCTGGTAATGTTTTTCTTATTAAAAAAATAAATATAAACCCTTGTAAAATATTTAAAATATTAAAAAATAAAGAACAAGATTAACATTACCTACTATCCTTTCTCCCTTATAAATACTACTAATATTCTCCTCTGTTATGTTAATATTTGATGTATTCACATATTTTATTTATTGGGAAAATGTTGTTCATTGGGAACAGCTTAATATCTTATATTTTTTCCTCTTAGAATTATATTCTGAACATTTTACATTTTATTACAATTTTAAAAGATCGATTCTAAAGATATAGCAATAGTCTATCAAGTAATTATACATAATTAATTCCAAATACAAATATTGCGATTGCTTTATTTTAAATTGCAACTAAAATAGTTAAGTTTTCCAAGTTCTTTTAACATCTGATTTTTTTTGAGGTTAGATAAGTTATTTTATTTTATTTTATTTTTATTAGTGAGGCATCATGAGGTACAGTTGCAGACTTCCAAATTTTTGTGCTTGGGTTTCAATTATACAATGATCAAATACCCATCCCTTCACCAGTGCCCATTTCCCATTACCATGGATCCCAGTATCCCTCCCACCCCCCATCCCCCCCATCCCACCCTGCCTCTGTGGCAGGGCATTCCCTTTTGTTCTCTCTCTCTTATTGGGTGTTGTGGTTTGCAAAAGAGGCAATGGGTGACAATCATGGTTGGTCTATAGTCTACTTTCAGCATGCTTCTCCCATCCTGGGGGGATCCTCCCAACACCTTTATTTGGTGTTCCCTTCTCTATCTGAGCTCCCTTTTCCCCTAGCATGTGTGGTTGGCCTCCTAGCCATGGAGTAAAATTCCTGGTACTAATCTCAGCCATTCTTGAGTGTTAGTCTCCTATTTTGTTACTTTATGTTCCCCAGATAACATCTGATTTTTTTTTATAAATAGTACTCAAATGAATAGCAATAGCATATGATATAAAACAAATATAGGCAACTCTTTTTTTACCTATCCCAAGAATTTTGATTTCTAACTAGATAAATATCATATGGATTAAAAACTAATTTCCTAAGAATATACGTGGTTATAATAAATAAGCACTCACTTGTGTACAGAAAATCCAAGATCTCTAACAAGCATATTATCATGTCTTTCTTAAACACTTAGCACTTCCAGATCTGACTAGGCATGAGCGTTTAAAAGCCATTGTTGAAGCATTCCTGTTGAAGCAGCAGTCTCCTTTTATCCTTTCTACTTGATGCCACCCCTTCTCCTTAAGCCAGTCACTTTGTTATTTTCTTAAGATTACATCTACCTCTACAATTCAACATAATAAAGTGGAAGTTTAAAAATTGGTTATAAATCAAATTTACAAAATGTAAAGGTGAAATAGACTTAGATCTAGCATATAGAACTGTGTAATTGTATGTCTACCACAGGTGAACCTGACCGGGTAAGTAAGCAACCTGTGGGGCCAAAAGGTTTCTTAAATCTTCATGGAGCACATGACAGTGTAACATCTCATGCTATTCATCACAAGCAATACAAAATAAATTATCTAGCATCTGCCTGTGGGGCAGTCTTGAGTGGTGTGGGAAACCTCAAAATAATGATGGTAGGAAGTTGTGATGGTGGTGGGATTGGTGTTGAAATATTGAGTGTGATCAATTATTGTGAACAACTGTATGAAAAATAAAATTAATAAAAAAATCTTTATGGAGAACTTGTAAAGTAGTCATACAGATTTTCAAAAAATAGATGGATAGATATGGAAGATTTTAAGAGAATATATTCTACCTACTGCTTATGCCTATGGAACACAGTAGTTATTTGGTTATAAAGGTGTGCTTCATAATAAACCAAGATCTGAATCTACCACATTAAATTTACCATCATGATGTTGTTAAACAGTAAGTGGGTGCTGAAATTCTGACTTCCTACGGGTCACTGCCTTGTCAATATCATGCAGTTGAGCCAAATAAAGATTTGGCAGATTTTCTTTTCTATTCTTGTTAGACACAACACATTTCTTCAGTACCAATGTGGATTATTTCTTTCTTAGACATTTTGGTTATTTTTGTTCACCTTACCAAAGAAAGCACATTATTCCTTAGAGAAGCATTTTTCTGCCAAAAAATATGGTAATAGATGAAAAGGTTAGTCTATCATACAGGCTCTCATTCAACTGACAAAAAAATCTAATATAAAATCGAGAATATCTTACAACTTAAAAGAGTGGTAGTTCTGATAAGATGATTATCTCAAATATTTTGAATGTTTAGTTGCAAGAGATGTTTGGAGTTCAGTAATATACTGTATCTTTCTTTGTGACAATTTGTGAAGCATAATATATATACTAGGATAATATGAACCATAATAGAAGATAGAAAAATATGGCAAACAGTCCATAGATTCTGGAATCAGGATCCAAAAATGCTGAATTTGAATCCAGAATCAATGACCTTGAACAACATGCATTAAAATGTGGATGATAACAATTTTGAGTAATTTTCATGAAGAACATACTAATGTATGTAATCTGATCAACTAGCAGTGCCAAGTAGATTGAATCTTCAGAAAATTTAGGCTAAAATTGTTTTAATTCTTCAATATTTTATTTGAGTTATTTAATAAAAATCACTCTATTGAGAAAAGCAGAACTTTTTATTTGGCTTTTGTGATTCCAGAGGGCAGTGACCTGCAAAAAATGCTTTGCATGTGAACTGAAAGCTTAGAAACTCTTCAAAGAAAAAAATTTCTCCATTTATTGTGAAATAGCTGTCTTAACAGAAACTGTTAGCGGAATAGCTGATGAGTAACAAAAATTGATTTCCTTGTCACTAAAGTCAGCAATTGGAAGTTAAAAGCCTCCACCCCAAAAATGGGTTTTCTATCCTTTAGTCTCAGAGAGAGTACTAATTTATCTTTCCCATATAAACAACTGAAAGGGAAATTATTGTTTATTAGTTAGGGAGTGAAATTAGGGGTCCTGCATATGAATTGTCAATTGGGGGGGGGAATAGAGGTGAAGAAAGATATTGAAATGAGTCTCTGAAGTGATCTCATGACTAAAGTCCAGCAGCCTGCTAATAAGATCTTTTAAACCACCTAGCCTAGATCTACATGCATGCTGAGAGCAATAGAAACACAAATGTGGACAAAGTTTCCTGCCTTTGGGGACTAAAAATGTTTATCAGGAGCCAGAAAACACACTTCCAGCACTTAAACTAATTCTCAGCAATGCCTGCATATGGAAATTTCCTTAAAAAATTAAACACCATTTTTTTGGCTTCTCACACCAGAAGGAATAAGTGAAAGCTTCTGGGAGTAGGATCTGAGTGTTGGCATATTTGTGTTTAGGTCTGTGGATATCAAATTTTAACAAACATCAGATGCCAAATGAAGGGTGTGTTAAACATATGTTTCCACAGCACACCTAATAAAACTTTTGTGAAATATAGTACTCTAAAAATATTTGCTGAATAAATAGTGACAGATTCGGAATTCAAAAAGAATGCTAAAACACGGTGATCAGTTGGTTTCAGTGGATGGGCTTAGTGATGTTGAGGCTCCTGGAATTGTCTGAAATATTATATGGGCATGTGCACATTTTCATTCAGTGGATGATATCCTATTTTCATCAGATTTCTTAGGAGAGGACTATCACTTAGAAATGTTACAAGCCACTTGTAATTTTTTTCCTTTAGCTGTATAACAGAGATATTCACTTTAAAATTCACCAGAAAGTCATATAATCTCATCAACGGCTATAATTCAGAGACTACGAAATAAAGCTCCATGAAGAGAGCAACATAGAACATCCAGACCCTGCGCCAGGCTGTCTACACTGGGGCAACTAGGAGGGGGATAGTTGAGTTTCCCTCCCTGCCCCAACAGAGCCCCAGCATCCGAAACCCTCCAGACCCAACTGCCACATTTCTCACGGCCACTCTTCACAGGCTGGACGAGCCTCACCCATGAGGGAATCTGCTGAAAAATCCAGGTATGCAGGATCTGTGACTGAAATCTCCAAGCTCTCTTGGAGCTGGAATGGAACTCTTCTCCCCATCCCCCAACTTTATCAGTAGCTTGGCAGTCACACCCACAAACTGCCTCTGACACCATATAATCTAATCAACAGCCATGATCCAGAGACTGAGAAATAAAGCTCCTGGAAGAGGGCAACATAGGCCTCACCCATGAGTGAATCTGCTCTATAATCGTATTCTAAATTTTAGAATTCCTGGAGCACACGGCCATGCTTGCAGCCTCCTGACCTCTCATATTCTACACCACTGATGTACCAAGAGGAGCACATATTTGATTGGGTTTAGCAAACATGTTTGTAGTCTCTTCAACAAGGGCTTAATGAATCTAGGATGAAATACAACAATCTTCACATGCTTTCCTCTAAAGAAACTTTATTGGACCAATTTTAGCAGATTATTCATAACAAGCAATACAAAATTCATTCTTTCAGTTCTGCTTTGGGATTTGGGGTGGAAACATGAAATATGGCGGTGGAAAAATGCAATGCTGGTGGGTTTTGGGTTTGAATATTGAATGTAATGAATTATTTTGAATAACTTTATAAAAATAAAATTTTTTCATTTCATTTCATCATCCTGTTAATCGTCGATTGCCTCGAGCAGGCCCCAGTAACGTCTCTTTCATCCTAGCCCTGAGATTATATTCACGGCTCTTTAGGAGAATGAGACCCATCATTGTTACTGGTATTTGGCATATTTGGTACGCCACGGGGAGTTTGCCAGACTCTGCCCTGTGGGCAGGCTACATTCGATAGCCTGCAAGTTTGTCCAAAGTAGGAATGAGACAATAAGATGTCATAAAGAAAAGTTCTGATAAGATGTCGCGCGGCCGTGAATGCGGCCGCGTGGTTCCGGGATCTGGATTTTATAGTCTCTGAGTCTTGGCCGCTGATGGGATTACACGGCGCCAGGGGGCCAGGTGGTGGGTGTGACCCCCGCCTACTGGAATTTGGAGGATCTGGGTGGAAGATGCTCGACTCCAATTCGAGTAGGCTTGGAGGTCTCGGCCCCGGAACCTGCGTGGCTTTGTCCCTCTGCCAGTACCTTCATGTGTGCGGAGAGTGGTCTCAGCATGGTGGTGGCTGGTCCTGAAGGTCTTCGGCTGCCGGAGCCCCGGTCAGGGCGGGGAGGAAAGCTCGACCCACTCCCCTCCAAGGGGTCCCGGCGAGGGACACCCAGGCGCGGGGGCAAAGACTGATTTTAATTATAATTAAAAATAAAATAAAATTTAGAAAAATAAAATAATTCCCATCAAAATACCAAAATAATATAATTTTAAAATTGACAGAAAATTGGTTTCAGTATGGACAAGCACAAAAAGCATTTCATCTTGCCAAAATTATTTCATGTACTAAAGCAACTAACAGTTCATCTAAAATCTTTTGCCCATATTTGGAGAATACATCTGTGATTCTTTTTGTTTTGTTTTGTTGTGCCACACCTGGTTGTGATCAGGGTATATGCCTGGCTCTACACTCGGGGGTCACTCTTGCTGAGGAACAGGAAACTTAAGGTCTGCAGGGGATCAAATCCAGGTAGCCTTCCTGTTGAAGGCAAGCTCTCTCTCTACCCACTGTACTATCTATCCCTGTGTTTATGGTTCTTTTGTTTCAAACAAAATTTATTGTAGAATAAAAAATAAAGAGAAAACTGTTGTCTCTCTAGGAAAGGGAACTTATGAAACAGGTTTGTCAACTTTGTTCTTTTGTCAATTTTGTCCTCTCAGGGTCTGTCTGGGAGAGGCACATACTGAATTTTGAAAGTGAAGTGGTATTGTTAATTCACATTATTCAATTCGTAAAAAGCATATAATAAATATCAATTGTGATGCCATGTCCTCAAGAGCTGGAAAACATAAATTTTTATATCTGTGTTATAGGGCTGGAGTGATAGCACAGTGGGTAGGGTGTTTGCCTCGCCAGCAGCCAACATGGCTGACCCGAGTTCGATTCCTCCGCCCCTCTCAGAGAGCCCGGCAAGCTACCGAGAGTATCTTGCCTGCACAGCAAAGCCTGGCAAGCTCCCCATGACATATTCGATATGCCAAACACAGTAACAACTGTCACAATGGAGATGTTACTGGGCCCGCTCAAACAAATTGATGAACAACAGGAGGACAGTGACAGTGACAGTGATCTGTATTGTGATTTTTTTCTTCCTCCCATACAAATCTTGCCTTCAAGTTCCAAGATTTAACTGCTTCAGAAGTTTTATAAAATGTATTCCCTTTGACAAGTGTGCAACAATTATTTTTTTAAATATTGATTTCATTTTTATAATGTTGACTCTTACAAATAAATACCTTCATTATATTATCTCATTGAACACATACATTAATGTCATATAATGAACATTATAATTGCACTCCTCAGTCTCAGGAGAGGAGCTTCCTAACCATTGGCTGTCATGCTCCATGCAGCTATTTCCCAAATTCATATACAACTTAATTGAAATAAATTATCTCCAATATGTTCTGTTTCATTAGAGGATGCAGTGAAGACACTAATGGTTAGTGTTGATACTAATCATTATTTGTAACCACATAACATTTTCCATAAAGTTTCTATGCTAATAAATGTCTGCTTTTTCTTTTGAATAGGTGCAGAATATTTCCTTGAATAGCTACATGGTTGTTTTTATTTAATTTGTGTTTTAGGACCACACTCAACAGTGTTCAGTACTTACCCCTAAATTGGTGGTACTCCGAGCCCCAAATGTGGAACAAGGAATTAATCCAGGGTTGGCCATGTGCAAGGCAGGTGGCTTTTTTCCCTGTGCTATCATACTAGTCTTTATAGTTGTTTTTTATAACCTGGATCCAAATGAACATTTTAATTGTTCCCAAAATTTTTTTATGATATACATGACAATGGTTGGTAGTAGTAGTAGTTGGAGGGTGTAACTGTCTAGCTACTGACAGGTCCAGTCCCAAACCGTGCAGGCTTAGAGATCTCAGTCCCGGGTCCCACACACCTGGGTTCCTCTGCCAGTTCAGTTATGTCTGAGGCTTATCCAAGTTACTGAGTTACGCAGGAGGAAGAGAGCGGCTTGGAATGCCTTCAAGAGCATTGAAGAAATAACTAAAAGGACAAAGAAACTCCAGCTACGAGCACATCTCTTTGATTCCACTATTCTTCCTGCATTAACATATGCCTCAGAGACCTGGACCCTACGAAAACAGGATGAGAACACTATTCGGGTCTCTCAAAGAGGAATTGAAAGAACTATGCTTGGAATATCACGATTCACTCAAATGAGAGATAGAATCCGGAGTTCTGATCTTCGTCAACGCTCAAGAATCAGGGACGCTGTCTCATTTGCCAAGACATCAAAAATCAGATGGGCTGGACATGTAATGAGGTTTACAGACAACCGCTGGACTAGAGCCATTACTGATTGGATTCCACGAGACATCAAAAGATCACGTGGACGCCCACCTATAAGATGGTCAGACTTCTTCGTCAAGACCCTAAATGATCGGTTTGAGGCTCTACATGTTCCTAAAACGAACAGATACCATTGGGCTACACTAGCACGCAACCGGGATGAATGGAGACGTTACTGGCACCCGCTCGAATAAATCGATGAATAACGGGGATTAAGTGATTAAGTGATTAAGTGATACATGACAATGAGCATTCATGTAAATGCAGTTTCATGCCCTTGTCTTTCAGGGATGTTCATGTACCTATTGTACAGATTTTATTCCTTTCAGCTCCAGAAATAAAAATTCTTGGATCTTATTTTTGCAATCTAATAACCATAGAAATTTGGGGGGAAATGACTAAAATGAAGGTTTTTTTAAAAATATTTAAAAAAATTTTATTAGTGAAAAACCATGAGGTACGGTTGTAGACTTACAAATTTTTGTACTAATCAGTACTTGCCTCTCTCGTGTGTATATACAAAAAAAAATAGAATTGGTTGTGTTTTAAAAACTGATTATTCTCCCTTCGGCCTTTTCCCTCCTGGACAGCAAGATGGCGGCTGCCTCGGAGCTCTTTGGAAAGTCAGGTATGAGCCGGTGGTGACGAGGCAACTGAAATCTCATGGGAAGGGGGAGTTCCTGGCTCATCCTTCATGCCCTACTGAGGTCACGGGTTGCCCCCCATGAGCAGCTCTGTGGCATGGCCATGACTCCAGAAGCACAAGGACTTAATGCAGAGCCCGGCAGCTTGTATCAGAAAAGAGAATGGACTAGGCATTAATCCACGGCTCCTTGCCTACCCAGGAGGGAAAGGGTGTTGCTTCCTTCTGCCTTTTCCCCCCTGGACAACAAGATGGTGGCTGCCTCGGAGCTCTTTGGAAAGCCAGGTATGAGCCGATTGTGATGGGGCAACTGAAACCTCATGGGAAGGGGGGCGTTCCCAGCTCATCCTTCACTCCCAACCAAGGTCATGGGTTGCCCCCATGAGTGGCTCTCTGGCATGGCCATGGCTCCAGTAGCATAAGGACTTAATGCAGAGCCCGGCAGCTTGCGACAGAAAAGTGAATGGACTATGCGTTAATCCACGGCACCATGCCTCCAGAGCCACAGAAACCAATCTCATAATTATGTTGCTCTCGGCAGAAATACTTCCAGGCTTAATAAGTAAAATATCAGAAATCCAAAATCGCGTGGCCACTATTGCGGCAATGCCACATCATTTGGTTCTTGTAACCAGCTGTAGAAAACAAATTATTTTGCAATGCCTTTTCAGCAGGTCTGATTTGGGGGTATAAACTCTAAACAATAATGGTGCATCTTTTGTCAAAACAATCAATCTAATCAAAGTAGATAGAGTGCTAATTAAAATTCATCTGCCTCACAGGCATTGGAGGGGTGGGGGGTATATTGGGGTTCTTGGTGGTGAAAAATAAGTACTGGTGAAGGGAAATGTGTTTGATCATTGCATGACTGAAACTTAAACCTGAAAGCTTTGTAACTTTTCCCACAGTGATTCAATAAATAAATTTTTAAAAAATTGATTATTCTGTCACTATTGTGTATTCACTTCCAAGTTTACTTACTGTATGTCTATATCTTGGTCTGTGGTGGCCAATTTTTATACTATATGCTCAGCATTCAATTAACTTTTCTCAAATTGTGGTTAAAATATCATCTGCCAGACATATCAATACTCACTTGACACATTAGTTAAAATGGGAGATTCCTGGGATCCCCATTCCCCTCCTGTTCCCAACCCAGTGAAGGAGAATCTGTGTGTAAAGACTGGAGAGTAGGAGCCAGAGTGATAGTAGGGCATTTGCCTTGCATGCAGCTGACCCGGGTTCAATCCCCAGCATCCCATAGTGTCCCCCAAGCACCGCCAGGAAGTAATTTCTGAGTGTAAAAGCAGGAGTAACCCCTGAGCATCGCTGGGTGTGACCCAAAAAGCAAAAAACTAAATAAATAAAAGACTGGAGAGTGGCAGTGAAGAAACCCTGGATTCTGACGCTTCTCAAACCTTCCAAATGAATCTGAATCAGATGAAAACTGGATTCGACCAACATTGGCACAGTTAGTCCCAGTTAGGAAAAGTCAGCACTGCTTCATTGGGTAGAGGAGAAGCAAGGTCCAATCAATACAGGGAAATGTCCCTATATATTTTAATGACTTGAATCCATTGCAGGGTCCTTAGAGAGCCATTTAAGAATGGGTACGCTGCCCAAATGGACAGAAAATTCTTGCAAGTCAGTCTCCCAAGAGGGGCTTTAGCTTTCTTAATCAAGTTTTAAGGGTATAGGGATGTCTAGATTTGGCTGAATTAAATATTATCTGTCATGTCTGTTAACAGTCACACTAAATGTGGACTGTGCAAAATGTCCCTGTGGAAATAAGAAAGTAGGACAGCCCTTTCTGGATAACGAAGAACATAAATAATGCACAGAGAAAGCATTTCCTTTTTGTGTAGTTCTTACTGTGCTAATATTTCTGATCACTTTATAAAGCAAAACATGCAAGACATCAAGGAGGGGGCATACCTTTAAAATATCAAGTGCGACATGCTCAACTCAGACATAGCTTTCTCATACAGTGTGGTATTGCTACATCAGTGAGAAGACTATTCTCTGAAGATAAGTGTGTGTAAGCCTACATTCATAAAATTTCCTTGATTTCAAAAGCTGAGTTGTGTTCTCCATATGTTATGGAAAGCACACATGTTATATCATATTTATGCCTTATTACCTCTTATGTAAAATAGTCTTTCTATGCATAGTTTGCCTTGCACACAACCTACCCAGGGTTCAGTTCCTCCTTCCCTCTCGGAGAGCCCAGGAAGCTACAGAGTATCCCGCCTGCATGGCAGAGCCTGGCAAGCTACCCGTAACAATTCGATATCCCAAACACAGTAACAACAAGTCTCACAAAGGAGATGTTACTGGTGGCCACTCAAGCAAATTGATGAACAATAGGAGGACAGTGCTACAGTGCTACCTCTTATATTATTTTTCAGTCAGTACAAAGCTTTTCATGAAATGAAATGAGGTACAAAGTTAGAAAAACATGAACCTGCACTCCAGATATTCGAAACCAACTACTGAAGCCAGATGTCCTGGTTTGTTTCAAAGGTTATTAGCTTCAGCGTCTGTGACGTCATTTGCTAGACAACTTTACTGGACAAGGTTATGGTTGGGTGAGCCACCTGATAAAACATGTATTAGTATCTGCAATTGGTAGAAGTGCAAGGCAGTCCTGTTGGGAAAGAAAAGCAAACACTTTTGGAACATCTAGTGCTGTTTGATATTTTTATCTGTGGTGCTGAGGACAGAGCTATGTGCAATGCCATCAGAATCTAGGAGAATAGACGTCTGCTGGTTAACATTTGAAAATTCTTCCCTGTTTAGAGCATGTAATAAAAGGCATTCCCCCCTGTCTCAAAGGAGCTTGTAATAAATAATGAGTAAATGAGTAGAAATCCCTAAATATCTTCTCAGTAAAAGTGTGTCAACCACAAAAAAGCTTCCTGAGTCCTAGGTAGAAATCAAGAGATGAAAAGCAAAGTAAAGAGGTTGAGGGAGCCATTGGGGGACTGTGTCCTTGGAAAGTAAGACAAAAAGCAAAGCATCATAGAAAGAGCTTAAGACAGAGAGGTTCTGAAACTTACTTGGCCTGCTTTCTTCTTTTGAGAAGAAAGAAAATTATTCACTGTTCCCTTAGAAATTTACCTTCTTTAAGAAGAAAGCACTTGCCCAATTGCACCAGAAACTGTAACACCCCCTGGAATGGTTTTATTGCTCCCGAGGGGAGGTTTTATCCACTTTGGGAAACACTAAGATAGTCTCTGCTAGGAAAGAGCACAGGAAGTAAATATATTAAGTCCTTGATCACAGGCCTCATGTAGGTCACATTATTTTTTACCTAGGTCTGTTTCTAGGGAGACTAGAAATGTGCAAAATAGCTAACTCTTTCTCTGCACCACATTGGACCCCTCCTCTTCCTCCCTGTTTCTGAAACTGTGCAGCCTGACTCAGTAAATTCAACATCAGAGTCCTTGGGGGCACCATTAAGATATGGGGATGCACCCAGATCCATTACAATGCTTCAGTCTCAATCTAATCCAACTGGGGATCTGAGGGTACCCAGGCCATTAGTGGGAACTCATGTCCTACTGGATCTTCTTTACAGTAACTGGGCAAACCTGGTCCTTCCAGCCACATCTTAAGGAGTAGAAGGAAACCCAGCCTTTCCTTACAATATCCTCCATTTCTTTTGGGTCTGTGTTTTGGTATACAAATTAGTGTGTGCATTCTATCTTTCCTCCCCCAAAGTAACCAGAATAAATCTTAGAACTTTAGAAAACAAACTAGGGGCCAGAGTGATAATTCAGTAGGGAGGGTATTTGCCCTGCACGTGTCTCACCTGAGTTCGATTCCCAGCATTCCATATGGTGCCCTGAGCACCACCAGGAGTAATTCCTGAGTGCAAAGCCCTGAGAATCGTGAACAAAAAAGACAAAAAAGAAAAGAAAGAAAACAAACTAGTCAAATGTTTTAGCTCTTTCTATTCTTCTTTGGGAGACCTGAATGGCGTTCTCATCTTGTTTGCGTAGGGCCCAGGTCTCTGAGGCATATGTTAATGCAGGAAGAACAGTGGAATCAAAGAGATGTGCCCGGAGCCGGAGGTTCTTCATCCTCTTAGCTGTTTCTTCAACGTTCTTGAAGGCATTCCAAGCCGCTCTCTTCTTCCTGTGCAGCTCGGGTGCCAGGTCATTTGTCATGTTGACCTCTCGACCTAGGTACACATAGCTGTTGCATTCGGAGATGGTTGTTTCATTGAGAGCGAATGGGGCGTCAGGAACAAGGCTGTTTCTCATAAACATTGTCTTCGTAAGATTCAGCTGTAGTCCTACCTTTCCACACTCACGGTCAAAGTCGGCCAGCATTTGTGCCGCTTGGCTGATGTTTGGTGTTATTAAAACAATGTCATCAGCAAAGCGGAGGTGGTGTAGTTGCCGACCATCTATCTTCACTCCCATTCCTTCCCATTCCAGTCGTCGCATGATGTTCTCGAGGGTGGCACTGAAGAGTTTCGGTGAAATGGTATCACCCTGCCGCACCCCTCTCTTGACATCGACAATCACTTCTTTGTAGAATGGTGAGATCTTGGTAGTGAATCCGCAATAGAGCTCACAGAGGATCCTGATGTATTGGGCTTGAATGCCCTGATTGGCTAGGGCTTCAATGTAACAAATTGTGCTGGCAAAATTGGATGGCTACATGCAAAAAAATGGGCTCAGATCTCTACCTAACGCCATGTACAAAAGTAAGATCAAAATGGATTAAAGTCCCAGGATGAGAGATGCATGCTGAAAATAGACTATAGACCAAACATGATAGCCTCTCAATGACTCTTTTGCAAACCACAGCACCCAAAAGGAAAGAGAGAACAAAAGAGAATGCCCTGCCACAGGGGTGGGATGGAATGGGGGGGGGGGTTGGAGGGATGCTGGGAGAATTGGAGGTGGGGAATGGGCACTGGTGGAGGGATGGTACTCAATCATTGTATAACTGAAACTAAAGCACAAAAATTTATAAGTCTACAACTATACTTCATGGTGTTTCACTAATAAAAATTTTAAAAAATTGATTAAAGACCTCAACATGAGACCAGAATCCATAAGGTACATTGAAGACAAAGTTGGCAAAACCCTACATGACATTGAAGCTAATGGTATCTTCAAAGATGTCACACCACTGGCCAAGCAAATGAAAACAGAGATAGACAAATGGGACTATGTTAAACTAAGAAGCTTCTGCACCTCCAAAGAAACAGTAACCAAAATACAAAGATGGTCTATAGAATGGGAAAGGATATTCGCCAAATACACATCTGACAAGGGGTTGATATCAAGGATATACAAATTACTGGTTGAACTCCACAAGAAAAAAATCTTAATTCTTATAGGGAAAAATTACCTTTGAAAATTTTAACATCAGGGCTGGGGCGATAGCACAGCAGGTAGGGTGGTTGCCTTGCAAACGGCTGACCTGGGTTCGATTCCCAGCATCCCATATGGTCCCCCAAGCACTGCCAGTAGTAATTCCTGAGCGCATGAGCCAGGAGTAACCCCTGTGCATTGCTGGGTGTGACCCCAAAATAAAATAATATATATATAAAATTTTTAACATCTTAGCTGAAAATTATTAATCTCAGTAACAAAAGACAAATTAACAGGGGGAAAACAAAGAGAAGTTTAGGAACATACAGATGCAAGAAAACTCCATAACTCTCCCAAATACCTTAAATATCATCTGCAACTAAAGACAAAAGAAGATAAGTAGGAATGGAATCCAGCGACCAGAGTTTATCAGGGAAACCACAGTAAAAATGACTGAGTTAATTTGATAAAGAAGTAAGAAAATTTTTCAGAAAGGGAAGAAAGGAGTTGTTTGGTAATGCAAGATCTGAACGTTGTTAAATTTGTTGCATAATTGTGCATTCAAAAATAAATAATGTTGAGTGTGCTATCTCCCTCCTCGAGGTTCAGTGTCCGTGAGTCACATCCTCACCCTGGCGTGCAGTTGCCGCCAACAGACACATGAAGGACAGAACAGGCCACCAGACTGGTTGGTGATCAGTTGCTGTTTATTCCAATCTCAGTCCCAGTTATTCCACTCTCCCTGCACGCCTATTCCAGTCTCACTGAGCAACCCATAACAGTCTCACACTGCCCTTCATTCCCCTCCCTTCCTGCCCCTCATGCTAGTCTCTCCTGCCCAGTCTTACATCCTTCGTCCAGAGCCCAACTCCAAGGATTGAGGGTAACAACTGGGTAGCAAGTATGTCTGGTGGCACACTCAACATATGTATAGCCTTTCCTTCCTTCTGGGGAAGCTCTTCTAAGACTAAAATCTCCTCCAGCAAGGAAAACTGCTCAAGGGCTGAATTTCATCTAAGGACATACTTCTCCTTTCCTTAGTCCATTAATAATCATCTTAGATTTACTTACTTCTTAATGATCTTTATAGTAATTTTGTATAGACACAGAGATATATTAAGCTAGAGGGTGGCTCTCCTTGGGACATCTCCCTATAGATCACAGACTACAGTCTTCAGGCCAGATTAGTCTTTCCTAATCCCTGTAGTGTCCTTGTTCAGTCACTTCTCCTTGGGTCAAGACAGAATTTGCCCACTACAATTCTCTTAAATTATTTTAAGTTTTATGGTACTTGGTCTGTCCTGTTTTGATGCCAGGGTAGTTTGCAACTTGCCCTGGGTCCATCTGATGTTGGTGGGCCCCACATGTGACTTATGTGAATCAAGGAGGAGAAAGATGGCTACTTTCTTCCCACCCACCTCTGCCATCCAGGACTCAGGGTTACTGGGTTCTTATCTTGCCTCGCAGAAAGGAATTTCAGGAATAGACAAGCAGTGAAGTAAATCGATTTTATTTGGAAAGTTTTTGAAGGTGTGGAGGGGAGAGAGAGTGAGAGAAAGAGAGTAATGTGCTCAAGAGAGAACTCAGGCTTCTCCAAGGCCAGAGAGAGGCCCTACACACATTACTGCATTAGACAGGAAAGCATAAAAGTACACATCTCAAGAGGGGAGATGCAGGCAACACATATGCTCAGGTACCACATGTGCTCCGTCACGTGGGTGCAAGATGCACATGGGCTTGGGCAGCATATGCACACCCTTCCTTTATTCAAGGTGGCTTTTATAGGCCCTTCTCAGGTTGTCTTCATCCAGAAAGTTCTGGAGTCTTCTCAGGGTTGAATCACTAAAATTATTCAGATCAAGGGAGAAGTGCAAGGGCTTGAGGAACTTCATGGGAAGGGGTCCAGTCTCCTCAGGGTCTGCTGCTGAAGGTCTTATCAGATGTGCTTTCTGTATCCACAGGTTGGGTCATTCTTAGAATTGTTGTTGACCTAAGTTTCATTGCTGAGGGCCTTTCCCTGTCTATCTGCCGTATCACATCCAGTCCCTCAGTCAGGACCCTGCTTTTGGGGTGCTAGGAGCTAAGGGCTACCGAGGGTTAAGTCAAGTAAATACAACAGATGCCCAGGACTAAATATTCTATGGAGTCAATTGACTCCCAAGTTACAAAAGCATAGCATTACTTGTCTTCTTGTGTCTATACAAAAAGGGTATTACTCTAAAGTAAACTATGCAAAAGATATAAAGAAAAGAGAAAAGCAATATTTCACTTATAAATACAAATGCAGAGATCTGAAGAATTTGACTTTACAAGTAACAGGTTCTGGTTAGGGGAAATGAGTGACTAACAGGTAGAGAAAGCAGAGCACAGAGAAGTTAAAGATGAGTAGCGAGGAAATGGGAGTGCTTTAGGAGCATTGTGATGGGTAGAACCCAATAAACCTCAGCTCCTTGCAGCAGAGGAGAAAGGATTATGTTATCCTACACATAATCATGTATATACTATTTCATATGCTTAATGGGGAAGATGACAGAGTTTATGTTAGATGCTTTTTATCACAATCTTTTGAAAGGAAAGGTTTTTCAGAAAACGATTATGACTGTGCTCTGAGAACAGCCATAATGTCACTTGTCCCTTGTCATCCCACTGATCATCAATTTGCTCAGTAATGTCTCCATTCATCCCTGTTGCATGCTAGTGTAGTCCAATGGCGTCTGCTTGCTCCAGGAACATGAAGAGCCTCACACTGTTTGTTCAGGGTTTTTAACGAAGAAGTCTGACTATCTCGTAGGTGGGTGGCCACGCGTTGTTTTGATGTCCCGTAAAATCCATTTGATAACAGCTCTAGTCCAGTGGTCGTCTCTAAATCATGTGTCCAGCCCATCTGATTTTTTCCACTTTGGCAAACCAGGCAGCATCCCTGATCTTCGATCATTGACAGAGATCGGAACTCTGGATTCCTTCTCTCACTTGAGTGAATCGTGATACTCCAAGCTTAATGTATGTTTAATCATGTAAGTTTAATCTTTTGATTCCTGTTTGGGATACCCAAATGGTGTTCTCATCTTGTTTTCTTTCATAGGGTCCAGGTCTCTGAGGTGTATGTTAATGCAGGAAGAACAGTGGAGTCGAAAAAATGTGCCTGGAGCTGGAGGTTCTTCGTTCTCTTAACAACTTCTTCAACACTCTTGAAGGCGTTCCATGCCGCTCTCTTCCTCCTGTGCAGTTCTGGTGCCAAGTCGTTCCTCATGTTGAGTTCTCGACCCAAATACACATAACTGCTGCTGGAGATGTTCGTTTCATTGAGAGCAAATGGCACTCAGGAACTAGTTTGTTTTTCATGAATATTGTCTTTTTGAGATTCAGCTGCAGTCAGACCTTTCCACACTCACGAAGTCAGCCAGCATTTGTTCCCCTTGGCTAATGTTTGACATTACTAGAATGATGTCATCAGCAAAGCAGAGGTGGTGTAGTTGCCAACCGTCTATCTTTACTCCCATTTCTTCCCATTCCAGTCATCACATGATGTTCTTGAGGGTTGCGGGAAAGAGTTTTGGTGAAAGGGTATCACCCTGCCGAACCCCTCTCTTTACATCAGTGATTATTTCCTTGTAGAATGGTGAGATCCTGGTGGTGAATCCATAATACAGCACTAATAATGCCCATAAGCCCATACCCGCTCCCAGTAGCATTCACTCAGGAAAAACTGTCAAGTCCGTTTTGCCTGTCCCTCAAGTTCTACATCTTATTCTTTTCCTAAAATTTCAAGAATTGATGAGAATTCATTTCCTGTTTTATAAAATAAAACGGCATCTCCTGGGGATGAATCTGACATTCTTAATAAATGTTCTCATTCATTGCGTTTGTTGTTGTTCATTGAACACATGAAGACTATGTATGGCATGAAACCCATAAAAGTCATGTTTTGTTTTGTCATTTTTATTATGTTCAATTTTGGAAGTAGAAAAAAAGAAAATAACAAGAATTTAGAAATCAAAACGTAAGATACAGATACCCACCCCAACCTTCTTATTAAACCTATCACACAAGGGGGCGCTAAATTAACATGTAATAGAACAGTCAACAAAAGGACCAAGTTTTAAGTTACTTTAGTATATAATTTAACTTATAATTAACTAACCATTTCAGAGCTGAGAATGGACTTATTTACTGATTGTGGAATATTTTAATAATACATGTTAAGTTTAATCTCACCTTTCTTTACAGGTGAGATTTCAGGTTTCTTTGAAATGAACATACACTCAGACACACTCACGCACACGTGTGTACACATACTACACACACTACAAACACATACCTTTCATTTGAATTGAAATAATAATAAGATTTCATTTACATTTTTAAGGACTTTTATTACATATATAATCTTAAGTAATTAGAAACATTTGTCAAAATTAAGTAAGTGAATGCTATTGGTGATACAACACGTCTTTATTATGGTGTTCCCTTGCTTTGACTCTTAAATCTCTTTCTCTTAGGGATTTAAGTCATTTTGCTAGTGCAGGCATGAATACACAGTTCATTCACTTGGGTGTTTCATTACTATCTCTATGTTTTCACATTTTATGGAGTTACTTACAGGAGCTATCAGGCCAAATCAACACAATTTTGGAGCAGGTTAAAATATTCAATAATATTAATATCCTCATTTATTTTTATTTGTTTGTTTTTGTTTTGGGGCCACCCAGGCGGTGCTCAGGGCTTATTCCTGGCTCTGTGCTTGGGGATAACTCTGGTGGGACTTGAGGGTCCATATGGAATTACAGGGATTGAATCCAGGCTGTTGTATACAAGGCAAGAACCCTATCACTATATTATTGCTCCAGCCCTCATGTCTTCTTTTTAGAATTGCCAATAAATACCCAAAGTATAAATATTTGAAGTTACACAGATTTAAAAACCAGTAAGATCTGGAGCTGAAACAAAAATAGTGCTCACAGTCCTAAATCTCATCCTGTGGACTTGGCATTTAACTAATAATATACAAAATTAGCCAGAAATTGTTACTGATTATGCTCCTCTCCTATTCAAATAAAAAATAATGTGGATTCAAATATTAGACAAGTATGGGTTTAAAATTTGGGGACGGGGGGGGGGCAAGGAGGGATTGGGCCACACCTAGCAATACTCCTGACTGCACTCAGGAATTACTCCTGGTTGTGTTTGGGGGACTATTTGGGATGCCAGACATCAAACCTGAGTTAGCAGCATGAAAGGCATGTTCCTTACCTACTGTACTATATCTTTGGCTCCACTGCATTTAAATTCTTGAGTTTCACTTGAGACTTCTTATTTTCAACGTTTAAAATTGTATTGATATTCTTTTTTTTTTCTTTTTTCTTTTTTTGCTTTTTGCCTCAAACCCAGCAATGCACAGGGGTTATTCCTGGATCAAGCACTCAGTAATTACTCCTGGCGGTGCTCGGGGGACCATATGGGATGCTGGGAATCGAACCCAGGTCGGCTGCGTGCAAGGCAAACACCCTACCCGCTGTGCTATCACTCCAGCCCCAGTATCGTTATTCTTAAGACATTGATGACATTTTATCTATAAAAGTGTTTTATATCATAGAAGTCAAATTTATGTAAGTTCTCAGATAGTCTGATTTTCAATTCTTTTCTTCTTTTCTCTGTCTCCTCCTTTCCCTCTTTCTAAAATGGCTGTTTTCCAAAGATCTTAGACTTTAAAGAGTGGTATTCTTAATACACTGCTCTTAGAACCATGTTTAAAATTTGATTGTTTTTATCTATCAACCTCTTCTTGCCTGTTTCCCACCTCCCTTCATCCCCCATTTTTTTGTTTGTTTGTTTGTTTGGGGGCAGTACTCAGGTCTTATTTCTGGGTCTGCGCTCAGTAATGACTCCTGATGGGACACAAGGCAGCATATGTGACGGGGATCAAACCCAGATCAAGGCAAACACCCTACCGGTCGTACTACCATTAGTATACAATACTAACAAATTCCTAAAAATATCAAGATCTAGGACCCAAGAAATAATACAGGACTTAGGGCACTTGCCTTCCAGGTAGCTACTAGGATTTTTTTTAAAAGGATAATCCAAAATATACTTTAAGTCAGAACATAAGGTATTGTTAATTTTCTCACTGAAATGACCATTAAACAAGTCTCCAGTTTCTATTTAATCACTACTGGACCTATATGTCAATCTATAACGTTTAACAAGACATTGGAAGACATTCCAAAAGAGACGAATTTGGCATAACCAAGAGGAAAATTAAAGTAAATGTGTTTTCCTTTTGATATGTTAAAAAACTTCTCATAGCTTTGCTTTCCAGAGTTGACTTATACTCTATTAATTTCCAGTATAAAATCAACAGAACACATTGAGTTTTAAAATTATTCAAATGGTTCATATTTGAATTCCTGAAACCTTTTCCATATTCCTTTGTTTTTAAAAATATAACAAATGTTACAGGGCTTCAAAGTATTGTGCTAGTTATACACATACACATATACATAAATATAATCCTGATTTGAAAAGTGATCCAAATAAATGACAACACACACACACACACACACACACACACACACACACACACATAACCTGTGTTTTGACACCACCAGAAAGAATAGTCATTAATTCAATAATTTACTCAAACAGCAAAAGATTTTGTCTGAGCAGATAATAAGTAATGTAAAATATCCATAGTTATGCCCAGGCAATAGTAAGATGGAATGCACTAATATTTATTTGTTCTGTATTAGTCTGAACATAAATTGTGAAAGCGAATAAAAAAATCATACAAAAATCTAAAAGATGGGGTAATACTAGACAGTTTAATTGAGAGATTAAATAACATAGGCTCTGTTTATGTTAATAGCTATTGATTAGATGACAGTTGTTATTGTTTGTTTTGAGGCCCACCTGGCAGGGTTCTCAGTGCTACTCTTGGCATTGTGCTCAGGGATCACTCTACTGGCGTTGTGCTCAGGGATCATTCTGCAGATACTCTGGGACCATATGTGATGCAAAACCTGTGTTGGCCATCTGCAAGGCTAGCACCCTACCGGCTGTTATACTTTTCTAGACCCGAAATAACATAGGCTGGGACCATATGTGGTGCAGAACCTGGGTTGGCTGTATGTATGCAAGACAACCACTCTTTTATAGTGAAGAACTGTAATACTTCTCTAGACCCAAAATAACACAAGCTCTGAACTATAGTAGATCTTATCTTGAATTTTTTGTTGTTGTTTTGTTTTGTTTTGTTTGGGAGCCACACCCAGTATTGTTCAGAGCTTACTCCTGGCTCTGCACTCAGGGATCCTTCCTGGCAGTCATGGGGGATCATATGTGGTACAGGGGATCAAAGTCGAGGGAACACAGGGAAGGCAAACGCCCGTCAGCTGTACTGTCTTTCTCGCCCTTGGTCTTGAATTCTAGTTAACTACTCTCAAACTACGCCTGTGATTATTAACAACATGAATATAGACATTAGCATTGTCTACATAAAAAGACAAGGAATTATATAGGAAATTTATGGAATATAAGCACAGCTTTGAGTAGGAATGTTGGCTATCAGAGCAACATGCAAAAATCAGTTTTTTTGTGCCAGGAAGAGAATTTAAATTCCTTAAATTTGGCAGCAAAATAATTTAAAGTGCAAATCAAAAATATCAGTATTCTAGAAATAAACCAAATAAAATATACCCTTAATTATAAACTTTCCTGAATTATATCTAAGAAGTAGAGACTAAATTGATAGAAATACATATTTTCAGATAAGAAAATAAAATAATTCTCTCAGATTAATCTATACATTCAATTTAATTCCAACAAAATTCTAACAGGGTTTGGTATAACTTGAAATTTCTTAAAGTCTATATGGAGTGCTTTGGATCATAACCACTCATCAATTGTATGATGTGTCCAACTGAAAAGTTGTCTTTTTGTTTTTATGGAAGTTTTTTGTTTTATGTTAAAAAATCTACATAGAAAATAAAGGATCAGGAAAACCAAAACAATACTTAATGAAATTAGGAGATACACTACAAGACATTAAGGATTATATAAAACTGTAATAAACTGAATAAGATTAGGACATACTCTACGAGACATCAAGGATTAGTATAAAACTGTACTAATTAAGACAATGTGATCAGAAAGAATAAATGAAAAAGTAGATATAGTTCAGAAGCCTTACATTGTTGGCTTTTGATTAGATGACTGAGGTAGAGGTAATATGGGTCTGTATGGTTCAGGAGTGCTAGAAATAAACCAAATAAAATATATCCTAGGGAAGTTCATTACAAGGAAAAATACGAAATGCGATTCTTACATCAAACCATGTACAAAAATCATCCTTTAATCTATACCAAAAATGTATATTTAAGAACAGAAACTTTAAATCTTTTTTGTTTGTTTGCTTTTGGGCTACTCTCAGCCATGCTTAAGGGTTACTTCTGACTCTGCACTCAGGAATTACTCCTGGTGGTACTTGGGGGACCATAGGAAATGTCAGGGATTAAATCCAGGTTGGCTGCCTGCAAGAAAAAACCCTATCTGCTGTACTATAACCCCCCCACCCCTGCCCCCAAACTTTAAAGATTTTATAAGAATATACCTTTGTTACATTTTATAAGAATATGTCTTTGTTATAATTAAAAAAAGAATATATTTTTGTGCTTTGGGATAAAAAGTCTTTTTTTTAAAATGAGATACAAAATGTACATAGCATAAAGAAAAGATATCAGTTTTTCAGCATCAGAATTACTGGCACTTTCATAAAAAATTCTATACAAAGTGAGGAAACACATTTACAAACTTTTATGCAAAAAGCATAACTGGAAAATCAACAAGAAAAAGAGAAAAAATATGAAAATGAAACTAAAGAGAAACCATTATACTTAGATAACAAAATTATTTCTTTGTTTGTATCAAACAAAATTAAAAAGCATGAATAAGAGAATTAATAGATTTGACTACATTTGACTACATTAGAGTTAATTATTGCATAACAGATACAATAAATGACGGACTACAGAATGGAGGATATATAATAACTACAACAGAAAGTGTTATATACATAAACAAAGATCACTTAATCTTTCTTATGGTTTCTAAATTATCACTTGGAAATCAGTTTGACATTATAGCACCGTGATTATATAGCACTGTTGTCCCCTTGTTCGATTTGCTCTAGCGGGCACCAGTAACATCTGTATTGTCAAACTTGTTGTTATTGTTTTTGGCATATTGAATACATCATGGGGAGCTTGCCAGGTTCTGCCGTGCAGGTGGGATACTCTTAGTAGCTTGCCGGGCTCTCTGAGAGGGGCTGAGGAATCAAACCTGGGTTAGCCGCATGCAAGGCAGAATAATAAAATTGAAAATGGTAATATTCTTCCACCTAACAATTTCAAGATATAGTCTAGATATAGCTTAACTCCAAGGCTTATGAATAAGATGATATGTGTAGGGGCTGGGGCTATGGCTTTGCAGTTCAGCACTTATCTTTCCTGTGTAATAATCCCTAGTTTCTATCCCTGGAATAGGAGGGATGGGAGACTGTTATATAGAAGAATGTTGCTCGAGCGGGCCCAGTAACGTCTCCATTGGAGACTTTGTTGTTACTGTGTCTGGCATATCGAATACTCTCGGTAGCTTGCCGGGCTCTCCGAGAGGGGCGGAGGAATCAAACTCGGGTCGGCCATGTTGGCCGCTTGTAAGGCGAATGCCCTACCCGCTGTGCTATCGCTCCAGCCCATAGAAGAATGTTATTGTTACATTATTTATTATAGTAAGAATTTAAAAATATCCAGGACATAAGCAAGGGAATGAATTAATAAATTGTGAGTGAGCTGTTCATGCATTTATTACTATAGAACAATGAAAATGAATGAACCATGGGCACACCATCTACAAAATGAATAAACTTGAGGAAAAGAACTAAACAAATAACTGGGGTGAGAGATGTAGCTCAGTGATAAAGCACTTGCCTTGCATGTGTGAGTGCCTGGGTTTGATACCTGCAAAAAAAATGGGAGACTATTATATATATTATATACTTGTTTATATGCTTATATATACTTATATATGTGCATACATACATATAAAATTATATACATGTACATCATTTTGTATCATTTTATAAAGTTTAAAATCTTGTACAAATATCTTTATTTCAGGGGCTGGACTGAAAACTTAATGGAATGGAGTGCGTACTTTGAATGCAAAGGCCAGAATTCTGTCCACAGCTCTGCACAACCCTCTAGCTTCACTAGGAGTGACCCCAGAGCATCAAGTCAATAGTAACCCTGAGCATTTCTGAGTATGGCCCGCAAACAGACTCATATCTTTTAAAAAATATTTTGTAGCTGGATTTTTTTTTATTTAGCTGGATATATATCTAGTGAGATTTAGAGTTGTGATTGCAGAAGATAGTAATAAGATTCATGGGAACAGTTATCACTGGAGAACACATCTTTAAGAGAGCTTGCTGGAATCAGAAAGAGGCATCCTGAGAGCTTTTCTATCAGTTATATTATACCATTACATCTATTGGAAACATTCAATTTCTTAAGTTGGAGAACTAAATTATTTGTATTTGCTCAATTTTCTCTAAATCTTTGTAATGGCTGAAATGTTTATTTTAAGAATCAATTTGAAAAATTTTAGTAAGAGATAATAAGATGCAGCATAATTAAGCAGTGAAAGAAGACAGGCTCTGAAGAACCAGCTTCCCCGGTTACAAATCATGTGATCATCTCCAAATGTCAAACAAATAAGAGTATTGGCTGTATGGACGCCTTGCAACCTGTCCTCCTCTGGGTCATTCTACAAGGAAGGTGGTTAGCATAATGTCTGGCCTATAATAAACTTGCTATCTGTGGTTCAAATACTTCATCTTTCAGAATCTGCTTTATACAACCACAATACCTATGCACATATTTAATTTCATGCTCTTTACTTCATATCACTCCTGTCACTGGTAATTTATGCAGTTCTGGGAGATGTTGTTTGATTAACCACTTTGGCTGTAAGTTCCATGAAATCAGGAAGTACTATTTTGGCTCAAATTGTATCATCAGAACCTAATAGATTTGCAGGCTACTGTGGATGAAAAGAGAATGGTCAGGTATTCAAATAATTAATAAACGCTGGTATTATTATTTTGTTATTTGAAAAATACTGCTAGTAAGAATTAGTATTGAAGGTCATTTGAAAGAGTATTAAAGTCCTTGCCCCAAGCTGATGCTGTGCTCCTAAATCCTTAACAAGGGGTTGGGTCATCAGACATCTGGGTACTTGAAAAGAAACGTTTAAGTTATTGGATTGCATCTGGGTGTGATTTTGGCCTATGTGGGAATGTTGGTAATGTTTGCAGTTGTTTTTGATAGTTGTGACTGAGGCAAGAGGTTGTATTCGCAGCATCTAAGGGGCAAAGTTGTCAAGGACAATGGTATACATCTTGCAAAGGCAACAAAGAGTTACTTGGCCTCAAAAGTCACTGAAACTGAGACTGGGATATCTTGGTCAAGGTTATTCTATCAAATGTCTTTTATTAGAACCATATTGACAAAACTCGTGCGGAACCCCCATTTTTTCCTGTTATCATAGAATTGAATAATTGGACTATTCTCGAGTCAAGTGTCAAACTTTGGGATGTGAATTCAAATTACACTCCAGTGGTTATGAAATTTCCCACTAACTAGAAAGAAGTATTTTTCTTTTATTTTAATCTCTATTTTTTTTTTCGTCTTGGACCATTTATGGGCTTCTGGATAAAATAGTAATTTTTACCATCAACTTTAAGATTTTATTTATCTATAATTTTAATTGTTATTTAAGCACTATGATTTACAATTCTGTTAACAATAGAATATCAGGTATTTAATGTTCCAACAACATTTGTTCCACCAGAATATTAGTATCTCTCTACTAATGAACTTTCAGATTTTAGTTTGTCATGGAAAGATAGGAATAAAATACCCTAGTGAGCTCTTTTACAAAATTGAATCTTTAAGAGAACAATAGCTGCATTTCAGTTTTACTGCCAATTCCTTTTGCTACTTTAGTGTACAGCGTGCATTTTGATTTTACCCCAAATTGAGAGTTGTTTTCTCCTACACTCACAGCAACAGTGAATGTTAATGGGATTATTAACCAAGATCCATTGCATCACCGCCACCTGGAGTCATTAGCAGATGTTGAGTTAGGGCTGTAATACAGGCTACTGGAAAAGAATACATGAAGAGAAACATCAGCATTGCAAAAATCTTGGAACTTCATACTATTCTGGATTCAGAGTTGGACCAGAAGGTATTTTGGTAGTATAGAATGGCAGGAAGTACGTGTTACCCATAAGAGTGAAATTAAACAGGTTTACATAAGATTAGAAATGCCCTCACTTAAAATATTTACATGTAGTCAAGATTCTGCTGTAAGTAGTATATGTAATAGTTATCTTGAGAGAAAACGAAAATGGACCTTTAGCAAAGTGAGTAATGGTACAGACAAGAGCCAGGATTTCCACAAGCTTGTCTCCCATTTGTAGAAGCAGAACAGATTGCTTAAATTTCAGATTCTGGAGTTGCTGATAGTACATAACTCCATGAGAGTAATGTAAAGATTAAATGGAGAAAGTAAATAAGCAAAGCACCCTGGCTAGCACATCCTAAAGGCTCAAAATAGCACAATCTTTACAATTGTTATCAATTTCAATCAGTTCTGTATAACCTTCTTTCCCTAGAAAAAATTTAAAGATGATTATGATGAAGGTAATATAAAATTAAATTAAATAAGATGAAAATTTTGGAGAACTTTCCTGGGTTTTCAGCAACATATCATTTCCAGGAAAAGGGAAAATGCTTCTTCAACAGATATATTTTTAAATATAACAAGAAGACAACCCACTTACTGAATTAATTCACTGCCTTGCTTTCCCCCCTGATTGTGCTATTTTGTCATTTATAAAGTTGCTAACTCTTCAGTGTAATGATAATTTGAGATTGATTATCAGAGGAAAATCTATATAAAAGTATGTATGTAAGAGGACATTGATAACTGGTTGTATGGATATTGAAATGACCATATTTTGTAAATTTATTATTTCTAATTTTAAATTTGTAGATTCATGCATTTATTAGGTATGCATTTATTAGGTATTGCATTGTTAGTGTCCCAAGGAACCAATGTTGCTTTTGTTTACTTTTGTATTTGTGCTTATATTTTGTGATTTACATCTACCAATAAAAGTTTCTCTGCTATTTGTTAAGGAAATAAAATTATATCTTGATATTAGTCATGATGAGCCTTTCATAACAATGAAAGAATTATTAAATAAAACATAATGAAAGCATGGAATTATGAATTTCAAAGAAAAATACACAATATATTTCTATTATATTTTGGTGCTCTATTCATAAAAAAGTTAAGACAAATTTGGGAAGAATAAAACCAAATGGTCTATTTATAAAGTATGTCTAATGGTCTAAATGGGATTAAGGACAGTGTGTTGTTATGGTAACAGTATGTGAGGTCATTATGCATAAAGGCAGTGATAGTGTATAAAGGAAATTTTGGGGAGATATATTAAATTATTCTTTTCTTATTCAAAAGTCCTAACACAACCATTAGCTAAGGATGATGATAATGTAATAAAGTGGACTAGGATCTAAATTTGAAGTTGCACACTATAAATTCCAATGCAGAAAAGAAGGAGAATCAAGTCATTCACTCAATAAGCATTTAATGTGTCAGATGGTGTCTATATTTGAGACTTAGTAACTAGGATTTACTACTAACATCGAGTAACTTACTAGTACTGGCAAGGAATATCTTAGACCATTTGAGTTTCATACGGGTGGCCTAGAAACAAAAATTTATTTTTCACACTTCTAGAGACCGGAATTCTTAGATCAGGGTTCTAACATAATGACATGAGAACTCTCATCTCAATTCCCAGTTTCTGATTTTATCTTCACACAGCAGAATTTGAGCAGAATATCTCTTTCTGCTGTTTCTCATAAGTATATTAATCCCATCATGAGGACTACATCTAGTGTCATAAGAACATTTAAAGAACCCCAAATCCTACTATCATGATTTTAGCGTTTAGGTTATCAATATAAAAAACAAAACAAACACTGTCCTCCCATCGTTCATCGATTTGTTCGGGCAGGTCCAGTAACGTCTCCATTTTGAGACTTGCTGTTACTGTGTCTGGCATATTGAATACGTCACGGGGAGCTTGCCAGGCTTTGCCGTGTGGGCTCAGTAGCTTGCCGGGCTGTCTGAGAGGGGTGGAGGAATCGAACCCAGCTCAGCTGGGCTGGCTGCGCGTAAGGCAAATGTCCTACTGCTGTGCTATCGCTCCAGTCCAGGTTATCAATATATGAATTGGGAACTATATAACCATTCAAATCACAGTAGAGGGCAGCATTAGAAAGTTACTTAGCTTCTTTTATTGTATCGTCTACTGGCAGCATCGGATATTATAAGAATTAAAAAATTATGTCATAAAGGAGAGAGAGAGAGAGAAGAAAAGTGCCTCCCATAGAGGCAGGCATGGGGTGGGGGATGGGGTCGGGGATGATGGAGGGAACCTCGGGACACTGATGCTGGAAAATGTACACTGGCGGAGGGATGGGTGTTGTAATACTGTATGATGGAAATCCAATCAAGAACAGCTTTGTAATGGTCTATCTCACAATGATTCGATTAAAAAAAAGTCATATATTTCAGTCACTTCCTGCACTAAGTGTTGTGTTTTGATTACAGTGCTGATTATTAGAATGTGCAAGGTCACCAGTAAAAGATGTCAAATAGTGGCAGAGTCTCTAAAGAATCTCTTTGTTCAGGGACAAAGGAAGACTCATAGAACCACAAACTCATTCTGTCACTTATTTTCTTTAACTATTTTCTACTACTCACCATTTATTATCTATTGTGTTTGGAAATATTCTCCTTCAGTTCTTGAAGGACATTGCTGTTTTAAGATAGTGTTAGACTATTTAAACAAAGTAAAAAGCCTTCATGATTTTCCCCCTCATGGAACCAGTCTAATTCAATGATATTTGAACTATATTCTTTTTTTTAAAATTTTTATGAGTGAAACACCATGAGGTACAGTTGTAGACTTACAAATTTTTGTGCTTGGATTTCAGTTATACAATGATCGAATACCCATCCCTCCAACAGCCCATTCTCCACCACCACCAGTCCTAGTATCCCTCCCACCTCCACCCCTCTCTTCCACCCTACCTCTGTGGCAGGGCATTCCCTTTTGTTATCTCTCTCCTTTTGAGTGCTGTGGTTTGCAAAAGAGACATTGAGTGGCAATCATGTTCGGTCTATGAACTATATTCTTAAGTCAGACACACGACCTTAGCTCAGTCACACTATCACATCCTTTTATGAATAAGACTAAATTTAGCTACAACATTCATGTGTAGTCCTAAAGAGGTTAGAGAAAATTCATTCATATTATGCACATGATATCCATTGGGATTTCTGCTACTAAAAATGGGGAAAACATCAAAAAATTCTAAGGATATTTATTAGTCCTTATAATAATAATAATAGGGTTGATTTCTGTGCTGATGATTTCCATTACTCAGTGCTATCACTAAGGACCTAGTTCTTTCCTGGGACATCTACAGTGTAAGCTTTATCCTGTTTTTGCTTACACTGATAATTATATAATAGACTGGAAGAGGTATAAAATTTCTTTCTCATAACCAATGGGAAATAAAGAAAATGTAGTTTCCCTTATTACAGTTTTCTCTTAAGAATCACTAATGAAAGCAAATAAGCAATAAAATTCACAAAATTTAAAAAAACAAGATAAAATTAGAGTTTAGAAACTTCATTTTCAAATGGCTTGGGAACTCTCTTCTAAACTGTTTTTTGCTACAACTGTAACAAAAACTGTAGCACTGCGGGTCTTGCCACTTTACTAACTTTACTAAAGTTGGACTCACTATGATTAGGTTAGGTTAATTAGTTGGGTGGAATGAATGTTGGTGAGGAAACAGCAATGTCCAATACATGGTAGTTATTTGGAACTTTATTCTTTAAGTTATTCTTCATGCAGGCAGAGAGAGCTTTATTCTTCTGTGTGGGCAGAGAGAGTATCCTGCCCGCACAGCAGAACCTGGCAAACTCCCCGTGGCAAATTCAATATGCCAAAAACAGTAGCAATAATGGGTCTCATTCCCCTGACCCTGAAAGAGCCTCCAATGTGGCACTGTTGGGAAGGACAAATAAAGAGAGACTGCTAAAATCTCAGGGCTGGGACGAATGGAGATATTACTGGCGCACACTTGAGCAAATAGATGAACAATGGGAAGATAGTGGTGATAGTGACAGTGATACAGTGATTCTTCATTCACTTCTAACGTATGTAACCTGTTTCACTCGCTCAAATCTTTAAGTTTTTTTCAACACTAAAATAAAAATCTTAGCCAATCACTCCTGTGATACAGCCAGGAGTGATGACAACAAAATTATAATAGATTATAAAAGGTTCTACTGTAGCAACAATCTCAATATTTTCACCCCCATAATACCTGAAGAAAGAATGATTCAACAATACAAGAGGCCAGGGAATCTTTTTTTTTATTGAATCACAGTGAGAACAGTCACAAAGCCTTTCAGTTCAAGTCTCGGTCGGTCATACAATGATCAAACACCCGTCCCTTCACCAGCGCACATTTTCCACCACCAAGAACCCCAGTATACCTCCTCCCACCCGTCCCCCGCCTATGTGGCAGATTTCCACTCTTCTCTCCATATATCTACGTTGATCTCATTCAATATTACGACAAAAGACCCAACATTATTATTTGGAATTTTCCCCAACATTCAGACCTGCCAAAAAGACATCATTAGATAATTTGTTTTCTATTGATGATTATGAAGAGCATATGATGTCGTGTGACCCCCAACAGTGGCCACACGAATTTGGATTTCTAATATTTTAGTAATAAACCTAGAGGGATTACTGCCAAAAGTCCCGAGTTCTGAGATTGGTTTGTGTGCCTCTGGGATCATGGTCATTCAGAAGCTGGAGGAGGCATTTGAAGGTAGCAACCCAGAGCATTGTCGTGGCAGGGAGCAGGGTCGATCCCACCCCCCATCCTACGAGGAGACCAGGGAATCTTATTTCTTTTCTATCTATACTTTTCTGGAAATCTCATTTCATTTTGTGACTTTGAATTTCAATTGTTGAGAGGCCAATGGTACGGGTTCTTGCTTTGCATTCGCTGGACCCTGGTTTAATCCTTGGCACCATATACGGTTCCCCAAGTAGCACCGGGAGTGATCCCTGAGCACAGAGCAAGGAGTAAACTCTGAACATAGCCAGTTATGGCCCAAAGCACCCTATCCCCCCATATTTTTTAACTGTTGATTGATGACCTCTGCGTTTTAACTTCTACTTTATATCTTCTCTATTATCATATTATCAAAGAAAATAATGACAGTTTTTCTTAGAAACTCAAATTTCCTGGATTCAAAACTGAACTATTTCTATCACCTCCCCCTTCTCCTTAGAACTATTCATAACTGAAACATATTCCTACTTCATTTCTTCATTTTTTATAAATTCTATCCTTCCAAAACAAATATGAGGATCATACCTCAAGCCTGATCTGCACTCTTCAATCTCAAGTTTATCAAAATACTGCCATGGCACAATGGGTCCCTGTGAGGTGTTAATAAACATGTGTGTTAACTCATAAACTTTTATTGATTTGTGACCTCAGAAACTACTGGGGAGCAAGAATTTCTCACAAGATAGGAATCATGCACTGCAGGTGATTTTGACAGTATTAACTTCCTCAAGGGGAATTATTCAAAGTAATTATTTGCTTTATTTACTTTTAATTTCATTTTATTAAATCATTGTGATTTACAAAGTCATTCATAGTTGACTTTTAGACATACAATGTTCCAGCACTGATCCTACCTACCATCAGTGTCAACTTCCATTCACCAGTGTTCCCAGGTTCTCTCCCACACACTGGCTTCCTCCAATTAGACACTAAAATTTAAGAGCATCCATCTGTGCTGTGTAAATCCCTAACAGACTTTGGAATTTACGAGTCTGTGCTGATAAGGTAAGGGGAAAGGTGTGCCCTGAGCTATGTAAAGAAACAATTTGCTCTCGTGTGATATATGACTGGATCTGTATCTTGTCTCTTTTTGATGCATGGCTGTAAGTCAAAGTCACTATTTGAAAGAATAGCTCAAAGGGCTGGCTGATAAGCTTGCTATGCAGTATGCAGAAGGCCTGGGTTGCCTTTCAGGTAGACCTTGGAGTGAAGTGAGTGGGATTTTATAACCTTGTAATCAGATGTTCAGTATTCTGATTACAATTAAATTTTGGTGCCCTTTTTCTTCTCTATATTTTTTATCCTTCTCAACTCTCTGTCTACCTAGTATATAATTTTATGTGAAATTATGTATTAATAAAAAGATGCACAGCTATCTATAATGGAAATCAGATCTTTTGACACAAGAGCATAAGCAACTATTTCACAACTCAGTTAAGGAAATCTGAAAACACCATAGAAACCAGGCCAAGAATAAAAAGATCATCAATGGGAGAGGAGTGGAATAGATGGAAGTGGGCACACTCAGAGACTAAGCAGTTCAAGTGTCAGAGGGTATGATAGGAAATGCATTTGACTATTTTCAGCTTTAGAATAGATTTCAAACAAAGAAATATAGGTGGCAACAAACTATCATTGAAACAAAAGAACTATATCATTCTAAGGACCTACTAAGAAATGAGGAAAAATAATACAACTAGAATGCTTACATTAACCTTTTTTTAAAAATTGGAGACATACTTCTCCAATGTTTCATTTTAGACTTTCCAAAAGAATTTTATCCAGAACAATTCTTTCATTCTACTAACATCTATCAACATGACTCAAATGAGTTTCTTGGATCATACCTTTATTATTATTATTATTATTATTATTGCTTTTTGGGTCACTCCCGGTGATGCAGAGGGGTTACTCCTGGCTCATGCACTCAGGAATTACTCCTGGCGGTGCTCGGGGAACCATATGGGATTCTGGGAATTGAACCTGGGTTGGCCTCGTGCAAGGCAAACGCCCTACCCGTTGTGCTATCACTACAGCCCCACTTGGATCATACCTTTAAAACTACTGTTGTTCAATAATAAAACAAGACAATTAAGTGCTCAGCTTATAAGGGGATAGGAGATAGGAGTTTTCAAAAAAGCATAAGCACAATGAAGAAGGTAGAAAATGAACTAAAAAGAAAGTAAAGGGAATGAACTAATAAGTAGGTATTGTTGGTTTATAATAATGAAAAGAAAACAAGAACATCTTATTATTTTTCTGTGGTCTAAACCTTCTGTGCTCTATAGCTGCTCTCCATTCATTTTTTTTTTTTTTTTTTGCTTTTTGGGTCACACGCGGCAATGCACAGGGGTTACTCCTGGCTCTGCTCTCGGGAATTACTCCTGGCAGTGCTCAGGGGACCATATGGGATGCTGGAAATCGAACTCAGGTCAGCTGTGTACAAGGCAAATGTCCTATCCACTGTGCTATCGCTCCAGCTCCTCTCCATTCATTTTTAAAGTAAGACTTTTATTTTAAAATACTTTCAGGCTTAAAAGTTGCAAAGTTAGTACATAGGATTCTTATTTTACATATAGGACTTAGCTTTGGAATCCATAACAAGATACCACAGACTATTTGATTTAAACAATAATTACAGACCTAGAGCCTAGAATTTCAAAATCAAAGTGCTATCTGATTGGGTTTCTAGTGAGAACGTCCTTCCTGGTTTGTTCAATCATCTTCTCATGGTGTCCTTCCTGTGCCTGTCTACTATGTGCAGAAAAAGACTTCTTTGCCTGTTTTCATCAACCCCTGAAGTGTCATCACACTGTAATTATCTATAATACACGTGACCATAGAGCATTTCCTGTTGGGGCCAGGGAATGCTAAGACACCAAGTGGAATGTACCACTGGCAAGAGTAGAGAGAAGCTACCAGGATGTACACTACCAGCATAAAGGTGCATAGTGACTGGCACTGCTGGAGAAGCGGGCATAAAGGAACCCTAAATATATCACTCCTAGAGAAGTCAGCTGTGCAGTGGGTCATGGCAGGAGGCATTGACTTGGAGAGATCAAGAGCACCAGTTAAATAAAAAGACACTTAGAATTAAATCCTCATCATGTTTTCCTAATTTAATCCTGGAGAGTTGAAGAGTAGGTGAGAAAGAAGTGTTAAATTGGGCTAAATTGCATCATTCCAAACACTAATTTATTGAATTGTTAATTCCAAAGTGCCACAGAATGTGACTGCCTTTGGAAACAAGTATTTAAAGAAGTCTTTTATTAAAATGAGGTCATTGGGGGCTGGAACGATAGTACAGTGGGGAGGGCATTTGCCTTCCACGCGGCAAACCCGGGTTTGATCCCCACCATCCCATATGGTCCCCGAGCACTGCCAGGAGTGATTCCTGAGTGCATGAGCCAAGAGTAACCCCTGTGCATTGTCGGGTGTGACCCAAAAAGCAAAAAAAAAAAAAACCAGTAAAATGAGGTCATTGAGGTGGAGCCCTAATCCACTATGCTATGACTGGTGTCTTAAAAAAAGAGAGAGAAAATTAAGACACAGAGATGCAAAGAGAAGACTAAGGATAAGAAAATAGCCTTGAACAAGCCTAGGAGAGAGGTCTCCAAAGGAAATTATCGCACCTTGATCTTAGATTTCTAGACTCTAACAAGTCTAAGAATATGTCTCCTTATTATTTCAGTCACCCACTCCACAACACTTTATTACAGCAGCCATTACAGACTAAAAGGCAAAGACTAGAACTCTTGGTTCTGGCATGCAAATGCACAGCTCCCACGTGCCAGACAGAAGGAGGAAGTTTTAACTGAGTTGAAAGACAAGAAATTTTCATATGACTTCAGGCTTGTGGAACTCTAGACATCACTTTCATGGTCTAGGACAGAAGCTGGCAAACCTTTCCTCTAAAATGCAAACTAGTAAATATTTTCAACTTTGCCGGCCATGTAGTCTATTTTGCCACTATTCAATTTGTTATCTGAAAGCAGCAAGAGGCAATATGCAAACAAGTGAGAGTGGGTGTGACTATGTGCAAATAAAACTTAAGTTATGGATACAAATTTGAATTTCATATAATGTCCATATGCCATGGAATTTTTTTCTTTAATTTTTTCCATTTATTGAAATGAGATACTCTTTTTGCCCTCTTTGGCACAGCTGAATAAAAGAAAATGTAGAAAAAGAGTTTGTACATTCTCGTTTAAGATACCTTCTGAACTTAAAAGAAGAATTTTCCTATCAACGGAAAGGGGAGAATTGGTCATGTCCGGCAGTCACAGTGTGTAACCCCTGACAGTACATGATGAATCCTATTTCCTCTCTGAGAGGGTTTGAAATAGAACAGTACAAGTGAATGAAAAAGCATTTAAGATAGAATGATAGATGAGTTATTGGCTGAAAGAAGAACTGAAGATGATTAATTGATTAGAAGGGAAATTGAGAGTTCAATTCCTCGATCTTAGATTTTCAGTCAACATACACACACACACACACACACACACACACAGACACACATACCAGTGTTGTTGATTTCAGAGAAGGCCAAACTAAATGCAGGGAGAGAAGACAAAGATGGAAGAGAATGTAAATAATTTCTGTGTAAGAAGTTTGCATGTTATCTGGATTCAAAGGAAATCAAAGATGATAATAACACTAAAATTCTTGAATATGAGTGAAAGCAGTTCACATAAATGAGTGATTTTTCTGATGTACATGAAACACCAGGAAAAGATTTTTTTCTACATTAGAGTTTGGTACAACAGATATGATCCCAGAGGCATCAGAAGTCAAGGAATTATTTGTCATAATAACCTATAAATAATTGATCGTTGAAATTGGAGACAAAGCACTATGCTTCTAATTAAATCCCAGTTAATTTTCCTATTACAAAAGTGGAAGAAGACTGATTGGCATTGCCAGCAGATTAAGAATCTGCTCTTATCTCAAAAAAGGAGAAATTTCATATCATGATGTTAGAAGTTTATAATAATGGAAGAAAAACAACTGATAGTAATATCTTTCATAACTTTGAACTTAGAAATGTGACTTTCTGGGGCTGGATCCATAGTATATCAGGTAGGGCATTTGCCTTGCATGAAGCTGACTCGGGTTCGATACCCAGCATTCCGTATGGATCCTCCCAGCACTGCCAGGAGTGATCCCTGAGTGCAGAGCTAGGAGTAACCCCTGTGCATTGCTGGGTGTGATGACAAAAGAAAGAAAGAAAGAAAGAAAGAAAGAAAGAAAGAAAGAAAGAAAGAAAGAAAGAAAGAAAGAAAGAAAGAAAGAGATGTGACCTTCTAAGTAAGTTTTCCTAGAAGTTAGGAAGCTCTTAATTGCTTTAAAATCAGAGGAGGTACCCAAATACTTTGAATTGTTTCCCTTTTATTCCTTTCTGTCCTTTAAGATGTACTTACCCTAAATGTCTTCAAATATTCATTAGGTTGAAGTGAAATCACTCAAAAGAAATACTTTTGGGTATTACTCATAATGACTTCTGGTACCTACCTCTCCAGTTCTGTTTTCTGAACATCCAGAAGTCTCATGAAATACCTAGCATCCTACATCACTTATAATACCCTTCCTCTCTGCCATGTGCCCTGACACAAATTGGACAACTTTAATACAGACTCTGAATTTTCACTAACTAGACATTTCAATTTCTGAACCATTTCTAAGACCACTAAGAAAGCCAAAGAAAGTAATCAGCCTAACAAATTTGAAATGAAACAGAAAAGTGGGCTTAAACAAAAATAAAGCTTTCCCCCCAAAAGAAATAATAAAAATTAGAGCTGAAGCAATAGCACAGCGGGTAGGGTATTTGCCTTGCATGTGGCCGGCCCGGGTTCGATTCCCAGCATCCGATATGGTCCCCCGAGAACTCCCAGGAGTAAATCCTGAGTGCAGAGCCAGGAGTAACCCCTGTGCATTGCTGGGTGTGACCCCAAAAGAAAAAAAAAGAAATAATAAAAGTAAAAATGTGCTAATATTAATCAAGAAAAAGAAGCACAATGCAATCTTGTGAAAAAAATAATTATATTATGTGGAAGTGTTGCAACACAACAATTTTTCTTTATACCCTTTATCCATAGCACAGCGGTAGGGCACTTGCCTTGCACACAGCTGACCTGGGTTCAATTCCTCTGCCCCTCTCGGAGAGCCCAGCAAGCTACCGAGAGTATCTCACCCGCGTGGCAAAGCCTGGCAAGGTACCCGTGCCATATTCAATATGCCAAACACAGTAACAACAAGTCTCAGCATTACTGGGCCCCTCGAGCAAATAGATGAACAAAGGGAGGACAGTGTTTGTTTGTTTTTATCCATCACTCTTAGGGGACTAGCTCTCCCTGAGGGCCCTCCACTCATTAGGAATTATCCATCACTCCTTACCCACCATGCTCACAGAGAACTGAAGGTTCTCTGGGACGATATGCAGTGCCAACAATCAACCAGACCTTGTCATGAGCAAGGCAAGTATCTTAATCTCTGTTCCCTCTCCCCAGTCTTCAGAATGCTTTTCATAGAGATTAACTAAGTGCAGTGAAAACCCAGACCCACTTGAAACTCCCAAGGATGCTCTCAGCAGCAAGTACTAACTGACAGAAAGGAGAGTGAAACTTTTCTTTTTTAGTCATACCAGTCTTCAAGCTGACACTTTAGAAATCATGACAATCTTCTGTTCAACCCATAAAATTGTGAAAAATAATAGACAGTTGTTGCTTTGAGTTGCTAAGTGTTGGGATAGTTTTTATGTACCAATACAACACAAAAACATCAACTCTATCAATTTAGAATTTGGATACGTACAAAATAAAGTGACCCCAGGCCATCTGGCTTAACAGAAGGAAGAGGAAAGGTAGAGAGAGTTGAACTAAGCAATATCCTGCGCCTCTAATTCAAGCATGCCAATCTCCTTTATAATCAGCAAATATAAAGCAAAGCTGCTTTAAAGTGCTGAACTTCAGCTTTGGCAATAAAACTACAAAAATCAACCTGACTCTGGAAATAGACTGATAAGGAAACTTTTAAGTTATTATTTGAATTTTAAAATGTACATGTTTACTCTCCAAAAGCTGTATTTTAAAAATGAAGTGAAGGTATCTGAACTGATTTGGTAGGTCACACATTTCCTTTAGGCTTAGCTGTGGAATTAGTAGTTACAAAATGATAAACAAGCAGAATTCAGAAATAGCAAACATTTTTTCCCCATCAAGAGCCCACAAGGAGGCCAAGGCAAAATTAAGAGTACATATAGGAACTCATATAATGAGAGAATTTTTTATTCAAAATATTTTAATAATAATTGAGTATACTTTTCAAAGAACTATAGATATTCTAGCAAAAATAAAATTCTCTTTTGTTGGGCATGATAATTTTCTTAATTGGGTTCAAGTATAAAAATATTGTTGACCTACAAGTCATATAAATAAAGGTGTCGGGCCACATTTCACAAAGTCTGCAACTTGTTAACTTCTGCTTTGTTGGGAGATGCAGTTTTGTCATGGGCCCTGAATACTATTGCATTCTGTGCTTGGTATGCCTAGAACAAAAGTCTCTGCTGTTTTCTAGACCTCTGTCAGAATTTTGAGGGTGGGAATTTGGGGGAAAGGAGTTGGGTCACACTCAACAGTGCCCACAGCGTCTGGTTTTGTGTTCAGGAATTGCTCATGGTGGGGCCCAGGGAATCATATGCTGTGCCCAGAAGGAACAAGGGTCAGCTGAGAACCGAGCAAGCACCTTAACCCCTGTACTATCTCTCCAGCCACTCTCAGGAGTGTTTGCAGAGCAACTGAGTGGGTAAAATGCATCTCATCCAGACAAAGAATGGATTTACCATATTTACCATATAAGCAATAGATTCACCGAGATCTGTAATTCAACTCAATATATTTGCAAATATTTGCCCTTGAAAGTCTTGGTGGGTGGGGGAAACTGAGGCAAGTGAACATGAAGATCTGCCCACTGCTATTTCTGTGAGTGATAATATTCTTCTTCGTGAAGATCATGAACGATCGGTTTGAGGCCCTTCATGTTCCCGGAGTGACCAGATGCCATTGGGCTACACTAGCACGCGACAGGGACAAATGGAGATGTTACTGGCGCCCGCTCGAGCAAATCGACGACTAACGGGAAGTTAAGTGATTAAGTGAAGTGTGATAATATTCTTTATCTCTCACACAGGTAGTTTCATACCTTCTGTCATAATCCCTATTAGCATACTAGTTTGCAAGTAGGGCATGGTCTCAGACCTTCAAGTTCTTGCCATGAATCCGTGAAGCAACAAGTAAGGATATTGATAGATAATCAATTCCATATTGACTGTAACAAGAATTCAGGGAGTAGTCTGGCCAGAGGCAGGATATGCTCCCTTAGATAGTATATTGACCATTTTAGACAGCAAAAGTGATATTAATGAGGCAACAAAATGGGGATTTTTGGTGTAGGGTATAGAATGAATGAATCAGCCATGAGGCTGTATTGGAAGTAATTAATCACTAATGGCCAAAATTTTGCAAGTCTCGACTGAGAATCTATTCAGTTTTAATTTGTTGAATTTTAGTTATATTTTAATGAAAGATATAAAATACCTTTCTGGTAATACTTGAGCAATAAAATTCTAGGGAAAAGATTTGCAAGTTAAGTTGCACAAAGAAATGCTAGTTTAAAAGTCAGGAAGCCAATATTTACTGACTGTCTGGAGCCTTTCTTTCTTAGTATTTTTTCCCCAGTAAGGAGTAAAAAAGTGTCAGGGTTGAATTTTTAAAAAATTCTTTTGGGAAAGTCACACCTGGCGATGCATAGGGGTTATTCCTGGCTCATGCACTAAGGAATTATTCCTGGTGATGCTCAGGAGACCATATGGGATGCTGGGAATCGAACCCAGGTCGGCCGCCTGCAAGGCAAACACCCTACCCACTGTGCTATCTCTCCAGTCCCAGAATTTTTAAAATTTTTTTTTAAAAAAATGTTTAAATGTTTTATGGTTTAGATAACATGATTACAATAATGTTAACATTTATGGTTTTGATGGGCTAGAGTGATAGCACAGGGGGTAGTGCATTTGCCTTGCATGCGGCCGACCGGGGTTCAAGTCCTCTGTCCCTTTCGGAGAGCCAGGCAAGCTACCAAGAGTATTCCACCCACACAGCAGAGCCTGGCAAGCTCCTTGTGACATATTCAATATGCCAAAAACAGTAACAACAAGTCTCACAATGGAGATGTTACTGGTGCCCACTCGAGCAAATCAATGAACAACAGGAGGACAGACAGTGCTACTATGGTTTTGATGGGTGCAAAGATACTGTACTTCACCACCCCAAAGTACTCACGAATATCCATCAACATAATCATCTTATTGCCACTCTGACATAAGCAGCTATTAGGCAGGGAAGTGTTTCCAGTCTGACTGCTAGTCTGTAGCAGTTTCTAAACAAAGCGATAACAAGAAAGAAAAGGAAAAAGTGGGTGCTGAAGGTCACACATCTTTATAATCTTTACTAACTTTTGTAACCGAATGTGTGGAGATTTAATACAATTTGCTGAAAATTAGAAAAAAAAGCAGAGCTGCAGACCAATGGAACAGAGTTGAATATACTGACATTTCCTCCCAAACATATAATCATCTAATTTTTGATAAGGGGGCAAGAAAAGTGAAATGGAGCAGGGAAAGCCTCTTCAATAAACTGTGCTGGCAAAATTGGACGGCTACATGCAAAAAAGTGGGCTCAGATCTCTGCCTAACACCATGCACTAAAGTAAGATCAAAATGGATTCATGACCTCAACATCAGACCAGAATCCATAATGTTTATTGAAGACAAAGTCGGCAAAACTCTCCATGATATTGAAGCTAATGGTATCTTCAAAGATGTCACGCCACTGGCCGAGCAAGTGAAAACAGAGATAGACAAATGGGACTATCTTAAACTAAGAAGCTTCTGCACCTCAAAAGAAACATTGACCAAAATACAAAGACAGCCTACAGAATGGGAAAGGATATTCACCAAGTACACATCCGACAAGGGGTTGATATCAAGGATATACAAGGTACTGGTTAAACTCCACAAGAAGAAATCACCCAACCCCATCAAAAAATGGGGTGAGGAAATGAACAGAAACTTTCGCAAAGAAGAAATTCGAATGGCAAAAAGGCACATGAGAAAATGCTCTACATCACTAATCATCAGAGAGATGCAGATCAAAACCACAATGAGATATCATTTCACACCACAGAGACTGGCCCACATCCACAAGAACAAAAGCAACCGGTGCTGGCGTGGATGTGGCGAGAAAGGGACCCTCCTTCACTGCTGGTGAGAATGCCGGCTGGTCCAACCCTTTTGGAAAACAGTATGGACGACTCTCAAAAAATTAGAATTTGATCTGCCATTTGTCCCAGCTATAGCACTCCTGGGAATATATCCCAGAGAGGCAAAAAGGTATAGTCGAAGTGACATCTGCAATTGTTTGTTCATTGCAGCACTCTTTACAATAGCCAGGATCTGGAAAAAACCTGAGTGCCCAAGAACAGATGACTGGTTAAAGAAACTTTGGTACATTTACACAATGGAGTACTACCTAGCTGTTAGAAAAGATGAAGTTATGAAATTTACATACAAGTGGTACTACATGGAAAGTATCATGTTAAGCGAAATGAGTCAGAAAGAGTGGGATAGACACAGAAAGATTGCATTCATCTGGGGAACATAAAGCAACAAAAAGGGAGATTAACACCCAGGAATGGCTGAGATTAGTACCAGGAATTTTGCTCCATTAACGGAAGGCCAGCCACACGCTCTAGGTGAAAAGGAAGTTCAGATAGAGAAGAGAGTACCAAATGAAGGGTGTTGTGAGGACCCTCCCAGGGTGGGAGAAGCATGCTAAAAGTAGTTGATAGACCAAACATGATTGCCACTCAAAGCCTCTCTTGCAAAACACAGTACCCAAAAGAAGAGAGAGAGAATAAGGGGGAATACCCTGCCACAGAGGCAGGATGGGACGGGGGGGGGGGGGATGAGGGGTGGGGGGGGAAGCTGGGACCCGTGGTGATGGATGACGGACACTGGTGGAGGGATGGGCACTTGATCATTGTATAACTGAAACCCAAGCACAAAATTTGCAAGCCTATAACTGTACCTCATGGTGTTTCACTAATAAAAAAATTTAAAAAACGAATCTCCATCAACATTCTTTTCTTAAATTTTTGGTGTTTTTACGCCATACCCACCACCAGACTGCCAGGGTAGTAATAGTTTTCTTATAATCCTGAAGGCTAAAATATGAAAAAACTCAAGTTAGCAGCTGAACCCTGTTATTTATGAAAACTGGGAAGGAGACAACTTCCTTGTCCCCTCTTTGATTTTGGTGGTAATTGTCAATATTTGGCATTCCTTTGCCTGCAGCTGTGACAATTCAGTCTCTGCGTCCATCAGCACATGACCTACCCACAGTGTGTGTTTGTACTTTTTCTCTTCTCTCAAAGACACTGGTCATCTTGAATCAAAAGAACTTACGATGTCTGCAATAACCATAATCTTGAGTAGACTGCAGCTTGAGGTGTGAGAGGGAAGATTTTAATAAATCCTTTTGGGAACACAATTCAATCCATGTTGAATGGATATTGAAGGGCCTATTTCTCATATTATGATTATGTTTATCAACTAAATTGTAAGAGAAGCATGTATCTTCTGTATGTTAGCAAAAATTAGCAAACGAGGGTTTTTTTTTTTTTGAGCACAGATATACCTTTAAGTAAAACACTCAATGAGAATGACTTAGAGTATAACAAAAAAAATTGTGCTGACTGGCTATATATATGCCACCTACTAACATAAACTCCCGTGCTGTGAATTCTGAATTGCATGCCTATGCAGCTGCTCTAACAGCTTGAAAGAATTACTGTAATGCAATTTTAAGAAAGAGCTTATTCTACTAAACATTGCTTCATGCCAGCACATAAAAATTGATTAGTGATAACTGTATTGTAGCTTGTAGTCTAAGGGGGTATTTTGTTTGTTTGCTTTTTCACTGTTTAGAGTTTTGCCAGGTATTTGCTTAATCACACCCAATTTGTGCTGTCTTTTCCAATGCCTGTTCTCCAGTTTTGACACTATCTGTCTTGAATTATCATCACATCTCACAAAGTTAAGTGCTCAGTCCTACAAAATCTCTCCAAGTTGGACATTAGCTGTATATGAGATACTCAGGCCACCTGTACTTCTGCTTGACTCAAACTGGGGGTTCCAGCGATCTCTCTTTAGGTTTGATCATTTGATAAACTGACTCATAAAACTCAGGGAAATGCTTTCCTTATAAGTTTGTTATTTAAAAAAAGCAACTATTCATTGTGCCATGGAGTCACCTATGCCTTTACTTTTTTAAAAAAAATAACAATTTCACACTGATAGAAAAGTCCCAGGAATATACAAATAACTTACCTGTCCAAAATTTTACATTTTGGCACATTTGGTTCTCAAGATTTTTTGAACCATTTGAAAATAGACTTAGATGTTTTACATTTTTACCACTAATGCATTTTACTACTAATACATTAGTTCTAAAGGTGAATAGCGGGCTGGAGCAATTGTACAGTGAGTGAGGCTTTTGCCTTGCTTGCAACCCTTCTGGGTTCAATCCACAGTATCTTATATGGTCTTCCAAGTACCACCAGGAAAGATTTCTGAGTGAAGAGCCAAGACAACCCCTGAGAACTGCTGGGTGTGGCCCCCAATCACTTCACTTAATCACTTAATCACTTAATCCCCGTCATTCATCGATTTATTCGAGCAGGTGCCAGTAACGTCTCCATTCATCCCGGTTGCGTGCTAGCGTAGCCCAATGGTATCTGTTCGTTTTAGGAACATGTAGAGCCTCAAACCGATCATTTAGGGTCTTGACGAAGAAGTCTGACCATCTTATAGGTGGGCATCCACGTGATCTTTTGATGTCTCGTGGAATCCAATCAGTAATGGCTCTAGTCCAGCGGTTGTCTGTAAACCTCATTACATGTCCAGCCCATCTGATTTTTGATGTCTTGGCAAATGAGACAGCGTCCCTGATTCTTGAGCGTTGACGAAGATCAGAACTCCGGATTCTATCTCTCATTTGAGTGAATCGTGATATTCCAAGCATAGTTCTTTCGATTCCTCTTTGAGAGACCCGAATAGTGTTCTCATCCTGTTTTCGTAGGGTCCAGGTCTCTGAGGCATATGTTAATGCAGGAAGAATAGTGGAATCAAAGAGATGTGCTCGTAGCTGGAGGTTCTTTGTCCTTTTAGTTATTTCTTCAATGCTCTTGAAGGCATTCCAAGCCGCTCTCTTCCTCCTGCGTAACTCAGGTGCCAGGTCATTCATCATGTTGATTTCTCGACCTAAGTATATATAACTGTTGCATTCGGAGATGGTGGTTCCGTTGAGAGCGAATGGAGCGTCAGGAACAAGGCTGTTTCTCATAAACATTGTCTTCGTAAGATTCAGCTGTAGTCCGACCTTTCCACACTCACGGTCAAAGTCCGTAAGCATTTGTGCCGCTTGGCTGATGTTTGGTGTTATTAGAACGATGTCATCAGCAAAGCGGAGGTGGTGTAGTTGCCGACCATCTATCTTCACTCCCATGTTTTCCCATTCTAGTCGTCGCATGATGTTCTCGAGGGTGGCACTGAAGAGTTTTGGTGAAATGGTATCACCCTGCCGAACCCCTCTCTTGATATGGATGATTACTTCTTTGTAGAATGGTGAGATCTTGGTAGTGAATCCGCAATAGAGCTCACGAAGGATCCTGATGTATTGAGTTTGTACGCCCTGATTGGCTAGGGCTTCCATGACCGCTTCCGTCTCAACAGAATCAAAGGCCTTCTTTAAATCAATGAACGTTAGACAGAGCGGCATCTTGAACTCCCGAGATACCTCAATGAGCTTGGTTATTGTGTGGATATGGTCAATGGTACTGAATCCTTTTCGGAATCCAGCTTGTTCATATGGTTGTCCTTCATCTAGTGTTCTGCTAATCCTATTCAGGATGACTCGAGTGAATAGTTTGTAGATGACAGACAATAGGCAGATTGGGCGATAGTTGCCAATGTCGTGGATGTCTCCTTTCTTGTATAGTAGTACAGTCTTGCTGGTTTTCCATTGGGATGGAACCTTGCATTCAGACAGGTAGCGTGTGAAGAGTCGAGCTAATGTATTGATGAGTACTGATGGTAAGTTCTTCAGGTGTTCAGGTCTGATCTTGTCTGGGCCAGGTGCTTTTTGTTTCTTTACCGACGAGATGGCATGTTGGATTTCGGAAGGGAGAACATTGGGAACGACATATCCATCATGTGGTATGTGGTATGTGGGCAAGTGGATGTGGCTATTAAAGAGATCTGAGTAGAAGTCATGAATAATCTTCTCCATTGCCCTTCTGGAAGATGTGATAGATCCATCATGATGTCGGAGGGCAGTCATCTTGGTTTTGTAGTTGGTGAAGGACAGGCGGGCATTACGAATGTTTTTCCCAGCTTCTGCTGCATCTACCAGTACTGCTGCTCTCCTGTTTTTGAGGTCATCCTTGATGGCTTTTCTGCACTGTTTTGCCAGTTCGGACATTTGCTTGTGGTTGCCTGAGGCACGTGCCATGCCACGTTGGCGAATAAGTTCAAGAGTGTTCGAAGAAAGACGGTTTTTTGTAGTTATCTCTCTCTTGGCATTCCTTGCACAATCATGGAGGTGCTGAATCATTCGATCGTATTCCTCATCAATGTTGTCAATGACGGCATCTTCCCATGTTGCTGCAACAGAGCCAAAGAGTTCCCAGTTGGTGGTTGTTCTGGGAGTCTTCTTCTTAAACCTTGTGGCCCCCAAACAGTAAATAAATAAATAAAATCTATTTTCATTTATGTTTTCGGTATACATATCAACATTGACAAATATTCATTCTTAGCATATAATATGCATTCCAATTTTTATCAGTTGTACCAATAATATTTACTATAATCAGAAATAAAATTTGCATTGTGATCACCAATATTGGCTAATGTAAGCTAATAACTTTAATTTTTAATTAATTCAATTTTATTAAGTTTACTTTATTACCTGAGTATAAAGCTTGTCAATAAAAGGTGGACATAGGGCAAACCTTTGTCCAATGGAAAGGAGGCAAAATTAACATTAAAATGTTTTCACATGAAAACATATTACTGTTACTTTTCATTTTTCATACTTATTTATTTTATTAGTGTTACTCATGGTTCTTGGTTTCCACTTCATTAACTTAATTTTTTTTTATTTAGACATGATTTACAAAGTTATTCACAGTTTTACACATACTATGTTCCAGCACCCATCCACTTCCTCTGTCAGCTTCCTTCCACCAACGTTCCCAGATTCCCTCCTACCCAACCCGCCTTGACAGGAATGTTTTTTAGGTTTGGTTGCTAGGGTTGGGAACTCCCTCTATCAATGCTGTTGACTCAGTGGTTTGAATATATATAGCTACACAACTTCTCTCCACCAGGCTGTAGGCAGACTAGGCCAACAGTTCTCCTTATCAAAACTAATATTTAAAGAAGAAAAAATGCACATTTTTTATCTCCTAAGACTAATTTTCAATCTCACAGACGAGTTTGGGGAGTAAAGCCCGTGTTCATGATAATGTGTTTCTTTTTTTCTTTTTTGCTTTTTGGGTTCCACCCAGTAATGCTCAGTGCTCAAGGGTTACTCTTGGCGGTGCTTGGGGGACCAAAAGGGATGCCGAGGATTAAACCCCGGTGGGCAACGTGCAAGGCAAATGCCCTACCTGCTGTATTATCTCTCCAGCCCCATGATCATGTGTTTCCACCTAGGAGGATGAAAGTGTAGAAAATTGAGAACAGCAGAGAAGTTGATGTTTTTAAATGGCCACACCAAAGGTGAGGACGATCTAGCTTTGACATCTGTCAACCCATTGATTTCCAGGGTTGATTCTGACTAGCTAGATGGGTGTCCCCTTACTCCGTCACTGCTCTACGCATCCCTCTCCAACATGTGTGCTCAGTCGAAGAGGACAGTCTTCCCACAATAGAGACGGACCCGTTCTTGGGTGTGTGCCCTGCTAGTAGCTCCAAACAAGCTCTCAAATGGCCAAACCTAGTTTGTCTTCATGGAGAGAATGACGGTATTTATTCATAAGAATGGGTTGTCATAATCGGGGCCGGATTATAGGGGCCAGACTGATTGTTCAGCAGGTAGGGCATTTGCCTTGTACAAGGTCCACTCTGCCACTCCCGTTTTGTCCCCAGAGCCCCAACAGGAATGATCCCTGAGTGCATGGCCAGGAGTAAATTCTGAACACCACCAGGTATAACCCAAAAAACTACAGAAAAGAATTGTCATTATAGATCTTGTATTATTTACTACTCATTTTCATTAATTTTGTTGTTTTTTACTTCTAGTATTTGAAAATCAGGCAATCAATAAGAAATTTACTAGAGGTTATCTTCTTAGGAATATATTTTTTAATAACAGTGAAATATCAATATGTTTAGGTGCAATATCTTAAGAAAAAAATATATACACTCATGTCTTCCCTTGAATTGTTTTCCAGTGACACAAATCAGAACTCAGAAGCCCATTACCTCCCCTCTGTTCAGTACTCCCTTTGGATTTCTAAAAGCAAAAAACCTGCCACAGAGATCCCATTCTAAACATATTTTTTTTCTAGTAAGTAGATTCTATATATAGAGGACATTTGAGAATTGAGACCATCATCCTAAATCACTGGTATAGCTTCCTCTCTTGGGCTCCCTAAACTCTAGGTTATTTTTGAGAACTGAAAAAGGCACACAAGAGAGCAAAAAATACTGTATTTGGACAGGGAAAAAGAAGATTAATGTAGAGATAGGTCCAACCAATATAATGTGGAAGGCAGTATAATCCTTCAAATTTGCATAAAATGGCAGGGTAAGAAAATCTTTCTCTATGCCCTCATTATAAGAATACCATTAGCTGTGTTTAGGGGTTGGTGAATTTATAATAGCATCTTACCTTTAGCATACATCAAACATTAAATTCTCTTTAGTGCATTTCTCTGAAGTCAAACAAGACTTTTTCCTGTGAACATCTTATTTATGTTTGAGTCCACTCGCCATTGAGATGATTCAGTTCAGTGAGCTCACATTAAGGTCCTGGAGTTCTAACTCCTCAGAGAGAACTATAGCATGTGCATCATTATCTAATATTAAAATACTCAAAAAAGCAGTGCAAGCTGCCTGTGAAAAACATTGATAACTCGTTATGTATAATGATGACCACAGAACCTCAGATTGAGTTGGAGAGGGATCAACTTGTCAGCTATTGTTAAATAGCTATCCTGAGTGAGAAGGGCCATCGGAATAAGCAATGCCTAGCTTTCCTCTCTCTTCTTTTTCCCAGACAGGCTCTATGCTCAGTAACTGTGATCCTTCCTGGAGGAATAAGCACTAGTATTTGTTGCTATTTGAGGTTTACTGTGGACACTGTCTTGTCTGGATTTCCAGTGATGGGGTAGAGTCTCATCCTTCTATCTAATGACAATTCTCTTTCTGACAAGCTATAGAGCAGGTTTTTTGTAATCTGAGATTCTTGCAGCCATGATTACTTAGCTCTGATGGCTCATGTAGGAATTGGCTTCAACCGCCATACTAAAACCACAGGAATATATTTATTTATTTATTTATTTAGTTTTGGGGAAACCTGGAGATTCTTTGGGGTTGCTCCTGGCTCTGCACTCTAGAATTACTCCTGGTAGTGCTCAGGGGGTCATATGGAGTGCTGTGGATCAAACCTGGGTTGGCTGTATGCAAGGCAAATAACCTATCCCCTGTACTATTGTTCAACCATAGGAATTTTTGTCTAGACCCGACTCCATACCTTAGTTAGATATATGTATCCTTCTCTCTGTGAAGAAGTTGGCTGATGCACTGGAGATTATCTCCAGTGAGTACTTTTTCTGCTTGGTCCCTCTCTGCCCAGGAGCAGCTAGATTTCTTTTGTCTTAGCACTGATTACTTGGGGACAGAGGACTCTTCCTGTTAAGCTAACTTCAGTAAAATTTCTGGGTTTAGAGTCTAGTTACTATAACCATTTCCTAACAATTGAGTCATCTTATTCTTTAATTGGAAAGCTCATTAGCATGTTGGGGAATTGAGCACTCTACATATCTCAAGCATCCCTCTGCATGGCATGAATGCAAGCCACAGCAACTTGGAAATTCTTTACTTTGCCGAGGCAGTAGCTAGAGATCTGACTTTCCTCTCCCTGTTTTGCCAACACCATAGAATTTGTTGGTGGGCATTTGAAGGTCGGCATCTACCTTTAAAAAATTCAGGTGTTTAGATTGATCTTGTATTCTCTGATTATATACTGAAAGCAGTGTATAGAATCGATAGTTTGTTTATCATTGTATTTTAAGGTGACTTCCCTGATACAGTCTAGGCCTCAAAATTGATGAAAGTTGTATAAGATCTATGGTTGTGTTTTCTGATTGTAGGGTATTTGGGAGGTGTTTGTCATTGTTGCTTGTTTTGTTTTTTAGGCTAGCTTTGTAATGCTCAAGGATTACTCCTGCCTCTGCATTGAGGAATTACTCCTGGTAGTGCTTGGTGGACCGTACGGAATGTTGGGGATTAGACTCAGGTAGGCTGTGTGCAAGACTATACTATCTCTCATGACCAACAGATTGCATTTCAAGAAAATATTTACTTGATCTTAGCTATCATTCCATGTGTTTGCGAATCTTTAAAGCAGTGCAATTTTAGCATGAAGATATGATTTACTGTAGTATTTGCTTGGTTTTTGTGCCATATCCAGTGGTGCTCAGGGCTTACTCCTGGCTCTGTGTTCAGGGATCACTCCTGGCCCACATACAGTAATGAGGATAGAACCAGAGTTGGTCATGTGTGAGGCAAGCATCTTATCTCCTCTACTATGACTTTAGCCCATTGAGTTATTACACTAATTTATTGAAAATTGGCTACTTCCTTAGTCAACAAAATTTCAGAACCAGAACAATAGTTTAGTAGGTGCGGTGCTTGCCTTGCATGTGGCTAACCCAGGTTTGATCCCCAGCAACCCACATGGTACCACAAGTCCACCAAGAGTGATCCCTAGCACAAAACCAGGAAAAGTCCTGAGCATTTCCAGGTGTGTCCCCAAAACAAAGAAAGCAAATGTAAGATTTTTCCTTTCAACTCATTTCTCTTATGGGAAATGGATAAAATCAGTCCCACGAACAGAATCAGGATGAGGGTTTCTGCAAGAACCAGAGCAAGATCAATTAAAATTAGGGCTGGAAAGATAATACAGGGGTTGCCTTGCTTACTGATTGCCTTGAATTAATACCCAATCCTAATTGATCTCCCAAGCCAGGAACAAAGAGCCAAGAGTATGCCTGAGCACAGTTGGGTGTGCTCTGCTTCTCCTTTTCAAAAAAATAAAAATAAAGACTAACTAAAGCACATTGAAAATTTATAGTTTCGCAAACCTACTCTCAAGTGTGTAGAGCAATTAACTCAAAAATTCACCCTGTTCTATTCATCTTGAATGAGTTTCTAACCACCAATATCCTATAAGATCAAAACCTTTTAACTTTCACTTGTAAAAGATACTTTGTATCTGTTGAATTGAATTTGAGTAAAACTTAATATAAATTCCTCTCATTGTACATTTATTTAACCAAAAAAATTCAAGGAGCAGTGTATGAAAAAGAAGAAATTTTCACACAGTATATTTAAAGATAAAGTGTCCTGTGGATCAATGCATGGTGCACAGTGATTCTTTTACAAATAATTTTAACAGGCAGATGGCCTTTCAGAGTCATGACCAGATTAGCAGATGATGCAATATGTGTAGAATTTAATCAGATATACTAATAAGTATAAAGGTTGCATATTTGTAAAATACAGGTGGCAGTTGAGAAGATGCTCGTAAAATTCAAATATCTTTGACTTAAATGGAAATGTTCTTTTTAAGTTTTAAGTTGTGGTTACATATCTGCCAACACCCCTACCATAGAAAACAGAGGTCTATGTCCCCTTTCCTTTGAATATGGGTGAAACTCATGACACTAATCAAACAAATCTAGTGGGAATGAATGAAACAGGAATAGTGAAGCCGGATCACAAAAGGCCACATGGCTGCTGCCTTGCTTACAAGAAGACTCATTTGTAGTGCCTATGGAAGCCATCTAAGCAGATGGACCATACTGAGGTAACATTACTTAGAGGGGCCACATGCAAGTACTTTGTTAGTCTAGGCTAATCCAAACCTTCCAGCTATTCCCTTTTTACGTGAGGGTCAAATCATCCTGAAGCCAATTTTATGATATTTCACAGTTCTGTGTATCAGGAATGCTAACACAGTTCTACTGGATGATCTCTGTAGTGTCTGGGAAAAATAGAAGAATACACCAGTAGATTCTTGCCCAAATTTCCAACATAAAATTGTGAGACATAATAAACATTTTTTAAACCTCAAAGATTTGGAAAAATTCATTATGCAGTATCATACTCTGTCAATAGATTTTTTAAAATTAGTTACTAGAGGAGCGATAGTACTGGAGGTAGGGTCTTTGCCTTGCATGCGGCCAACCTGGGTTCGATCTCCAGCATCCCATATAGTCCCGCAAGAATCACCAGGAGTAATTTCTGAGTGCATAGTCAAAAGTAAGCCCTGAGCATCTCTAGGCATGACCCAAAATGCCAAAAAAGAAAAATTTTGGTTACGATATAGCCTAAACACAGAAATATGTACCATGACTGATATGGTTGAAAAACCAAAAAGGAAAAACATTGCTTGCATTGTCATGATCACCTCAATGGTTAAACATTTTTCAGTTCTATAAAATTTAGAATTAAATATATAAATGCACAAATAATTAAAATTACAATAATATTTGTGTTAATAAGTCTGTATACTTGAAATATTTTATGTACTCATTATGCTTATAAAATTTGATCATTTAGAGATAAGTTTTTTAATTCCAATTTAAAATGTATATTTGAATAATTAATTTAAACTCATAATTCAAAATAAGAGTTTATTGTTTCCATACAATGAGTACTCTAAAGAGAATCCAGTCTTTTTGATATCATTGTTTAGTAATTTTATATTTTTTAATAACTCAGGATAGATTATTTTTCAGATAACTTACCATAAAATTGATTATGAATATAATTTTCAAATAAATTTAAGATATTTCAACATGTTAAGGCTTCAGAATGGAAAAACATTATGTAGTATAAATATATTTCCTAGTGAACTCTCAAAAAATTGCTCCTGCTATAATTCACTAAAATCTATTTTTAGTGTTTAGCTTCTGGGAATTGTACTATGCTGTGTAAAGAAGTATGATTTGCTCCTGCCAGAAGCAAGGGATAAAAATGGAAATTCTCCTTGAAAAAAAGGTAAAGAAGAGTCTGTTAATTATGAGCAAAAAACAAGCTCAGCAGTTTCTGTTCAGAAGAAAACTCTGCCTTGAAAACCACTCATCACCTGTCAGTACAGGGCTGCTCATGGTATTTTTCTGCCAGTCCTATTTCTAGAGAGTGGATGAGTTCATTAAGTGAAGCAGATTGAAAGCAACATTCAGGGAAATTGCCTAGAGTTTAAAAATGACCTGTTACCTGTTACCAGGTTTTCCTTTCCTGGTGACATTTACAACATAAATTCTTGTCCCTAGGATATGTAAGAACTTTCCACTCTACTTGCAGAGATAAAGAGTAATAATAAGGAAATTAAAATATTCTAAAAATATCAGATTTCAGAGAAATCTGCATGGTCTCACAAGTATTGAAAGGTAAAGAAGTTAAACTCATGAAATACAGAATAAAGTGGTGATTACCAGAGAACAGAGGAAAGATTAGGTTGATTTTTTTAAAGGGCAGACTTGCAACAAGTGGCAAATGAGCTGTAGAGATCTAATGCACAATATAATGAATATACATAATATGAAATTGTTATGTAATGTGATAAATGGTACTGCAGTGACAACTAACTGTAAAATATAAATTAAAATATAAAATATAAATGTAAAATATGAATTAAAATAGTCCTTTAACTCCTTATTTATAGACTGCAGTATATTACATGCATTCAATTACAAAATCATCAAGACTAGGACTAGAGAAAGAGTACAGTGTGTTACGGTGTTTGCCTTGCGCGCAGCCTACCTGGGTTTGATCATTGGCATCCCATATAGTCTCCCAAGCACTGCCAGGAGTAATTCCTGAGCAAAGAGCCAGGAGCAACCCCTGAATATTGCTGGGTGTTGCCCAAAAACATATAGAAAAAAATCATCAGGACTCTTGAATTCTTCCTTTATTTTGTAGAATTGTGCACATGTGCTCTTGAAAACAGCCCAGTCTGTGGGGTAACAGGCAATACCTCTTTCCTTTTCATATGTTTTTAAGATTCCTCAACTCATTCCCCCTATATTTCAACTTTCAAATTTAGCTTCATTAGACAATTTCTAATGACATGTTTAGCTACACTTTCATTTGTTTTGACTTGGAAAGTAAAAGATAACCACTCTCAGGTTCACTGGTCTTTGCTTTTTCCAAATGCAAAGACATGTTGCCTAGGTAAGCAATCTCACAACTTTCTGTCACTATATCTTAAGTATCAGTTTACTCAGAATTCTTTATACAAGCCATTCAAAGTGTGGTTAACCTATAATATTCTTTGACAAGACTGCTTTCTGCTCTAGAAAAGTCAGACACCTCTGTGTCTTTTAAAGAATTGGCCAACTTTCTATCCACATACACTTACTATGTTGACCATCATTGGCTGGTCCATGGATGGCACGTATCTCTATTTAGGGAATTAGAGTCATTCTCCTGTTTTCTTCTTAGCTGGAATTTGATGGGAGGCAGATAATAATCATTCTTGCTATGGTACGAATTATATGAAGACCATATTGTCTGACTTCTTTAAATTAGTGATTTTAAAACAGTTTTCTGTCTATAGTTGATGTCCAGCCTTTTACCATTATTGTAAAAGAGATATGGAGGGTGATTTCAAACTTTAAAAAATTATTGATAATTAATATTAATGACTCTGGATAATGCACACTTGAGAAAAGTATGCATTTAGCTGGTTTGTGTTGAAATTATTTTGTCATTTTCTCTTAAATCTAGTTTTCTGTAGTGTTCAAATCCTCAGCTTCCATATTACTATCTCTGCTTTGTAGTTCTATCCAATATAGAAAGTAGATTTGTATCTATCACTGTGGAGCTTCTATTTATCCCTTTAATTTTCTACATTTTTTTTACCTATATGTTGGTATTCTTGTCAGGTGTGCATGTATATGTTTATAATTTTTCTATCTGCTTTAATAATTAAGGATTTCTGTATTTACTCAAGAATTTAGTGGATTGATATTTTCCCCAAGATACCAGGTAATCTAGTAACAAATTTACATAACCTTATGCTTATAGTTTAACATTTAATGTATTACTTGGTATTTCTCTAGTACATTCCACCATGTAGAAAATTTAGTCTTGAAGTTTCTATATACTTAATAAATTCATATAAAGGAATATAAGAATTCTTTAAATATAAAAAAGGAGTCATTACATAATAAAATGGGTCTATAACTAAACTTTAAAGAAAAATTTATTCTAGAACTCCTGCAGAATTTGTTTTCATGTGTGAACATGTTACACAATACTATTTATGCCTATACAAAAGAGATTCTTTGTACAAAGTACCAGTCATAGTGAATGGATTTTATTTATATAAATGTTTCGTGATGTACAAAGTAATTTTCTGAGTAACGTTCTGAGTAATCCAAAGGTGAATCTTCTATAAAGTATAACCAAGAGCTTTTCTAGTTCTCTATCATGAAAAAGTTATTTGATCTAGTTGCAGTTGACAAATCAAACACAGCTGTGGTCTGTCTGTTCCTGAGTTTTATAGGATCCTTCTGTGTAACTGATTCCAGTAGCCAGATGTGAGAACTGCTGCTGCTGCTTCAAGCCTTAAAGGATATGGAAGATTAGTTCCCTGTGGTTTGGATGCCTGTCAGAAGTTTTTCAGCAGGTGAGTTAAGAATCCTGAATGAGTCAGATAATCCTTAAATAATCAGCCAACCTAAATTGGGACAAAGAGATAAAGCAACTTTTAAAAAATAAAATATAAAAATAAAAGTTACTGTTAATAGTTAGATTTGAACATATTATCATATTGCTCTTGAAATTGGTCTGGGCTGGGGCTGGGCAGGGAAAGGATGCAGAGTGGTAACTCTAGCGAAGAAACAGGTGGACCAACCTCAGTGGATTGGGTACTGGTGGCCTTAGTACTTCAGTGTTCCACTGGGCTTCATTGCCCACAGGCCAATGGATATAGAGAGCATGGGCAGAGAGAGCCCAGCCTTAGACAGTCTGAAGGGAGAGGTAAAGGTGGGGGCAGGCCATACCTATGCAGGCAATAATCACATTATATAACACTTCACAGTTTATGAACACTTTTTGTCTTCACTTTGTCACTTAATTTTAAACAACTGAATTATGTAATTACTTAGGCAGTTAAAATTATTATCCTTAAATAATGTAATTATCTTCATTTTTTCAAAAATCATAAAATTGAGATATTCCTGTGGTCACATTTTAGTAAGGACAGAGCTGTACCTAAGAGCTGCATCATCTTGTTCCTTTCACTTGTGTTATTTAGAACTCTTTTGGGGAATGAGCAATTGTTCTTAGTGACAACTCCTGTCTCTGTGTTCAGGGACAACTCCTGGAAGTGCTCAAGGGACTACATACAGTATCAGGGATCAAATTTGGGTTATATGCAGCATTAAATAAAAGAACTTTAGCACCTGAACCATCTTGGATCAAAACATAATTCAGTAATGCAAGTTTTCCAATTTTATTGGAGTTAAGTTTGTATTATTTTTTCTTAATTGCGGATACTCATTTCTACAAGTTCTATCAATATCAAAGTCCATGCCACACTTTAATTTAATCAACATTATCATCTTTATCTTCAATAACATCAACATTGCAAGTTCCAGAGAAATCTTAATCTGTTCTTCCACAAACCCTTAAGAGAAAATGGAAAAAAGTACAGTAGAAAGTAAGTTTCAAAATTAATGACATTCTGATTTCTTCTAGTCTATAGATTGAAGTCCACATTTCATGAAATTTGTAGTAAAAACCTTAGGTTGGTTCTAAGATTGGTTAAACCTAAGTTCTAATTGAATCTAAAGACATCTGGAGATCTTACAGGGGGCAATAAAGGAACATCTGGATGTTATAGAAGAACTAGATGGTAACACATCATAAGGGGAAAGAGAACCAGTGTGTTAACATCTTGGATATTGTTTGAGGGAAAGATGGACTAATTGTTATTCTACTAAATACTTTTAAGCCAAGATTTGTGTCACACGCAGCAATGCTCAAGGCTTACTTCTCGCTCTGCACTCAAGAGAATTGTTCCTGGTGTTGCTCAGGGGACCCTTTCAGAAGCTGGGGGTTGGATGCACTTGGCTCTGTGCAGGGCAAACACCCTACCCACTTTACTATTGCTCCCATTCCTATTCTACTAAATTCTTTATGGGACATCACATGCAATGTTTCATCATTTTTAGAACTGAGAGACAATATGAATACTTGCTGATATGTTAAGCACTATTCTAAATCTTTAGCCTAGTCACATTTAATACAACCTTTTGAAGTGCTAAAATTGTTCCCTTTATTAGATGATAACACTAAGGTCTGAGCTGTTGTGTATCTTTCTTGATATTTCATAGCTGGTTATTAGTTGCAGCAATCATATTGGTAAAGTCTTAACTATCCTACACATTCTGGTAATAGAAGCAATACCCACCCCCAAAAAACAAACAAAAGGAAGTAATATCCCAATCCTCAAAGTTCTTACACAAGTAAATTTTGAAAATATCTATGAATAAGTTTTATTTCTATTTTTAAAATCATTAGGAAACGTCTATGAATTGTTAACTTGTTCATTTAAAGTTTTTTAAATAAAAATTTATTATTTTACATTTATAAATATAAACACAAACTGAAGGAAAAAGAGAAAAATGAACTATTACATTTATTTATTATTTTTAAAATTTTATTTAAGTACCATACAGTACAAAGTTATTCATAGTTCAGCTTTAGATATACAATATTGCAGCACTGAGTCCACTACTGGTGTCAACCTCTGTCCACCAATGTTCCCAGGTTTCCTCCCATGTCCTTACCACCACCTCCCTCCACACTGCTATCTTGACAGGCACTTTTCTAAGTTCGGTTGTAAAGTTGAGGTGTCTTGATTTCAGTGTTGCTGACTCTGTGGTTTGGATACTTGGCTCTATAATTCCTTAGTGCCACCTTTGTAGTGTAATCCCCTAACTTGACCCTCAGTTTTTCTCATCTATTTCTTCTCCTCCTTTCCTTCATTCTTTCTTTCCTTCTCTCGCCTATACTCTCGGATCAAGGTTGATCTGGGCATCCCCCTTTAAAATCATTGCATCTCCTTATTTAATTATTCTAAATAACACATGTAAGTGATATTATGCTGTGTTTATCATTCTTCTTCTGGCTTACTTCACTTAAAACAATGTCTTCCAGTTCCATCCATGTTGCCATAAATTGCATGATTTTATTGTGTAGTATTCTATTATATGTATATATATGTCTGTATATACACACACACATATATATATACAGTATATAGACACACATATGTCTATATACTTCACATCTTCATGATCCACTAATCTAGATAGATTCCAAATCTTAGCTATTGTACTGAGTGCTGCAATGAATATATCCTTTGAAAGAATTGCACATATATCCTTTGAAAGAATTTTTTTTGTCCTGGGGACAGACACAGAAAAGTGGAATTACTGGGTCATATGGGAACTCAATTCTGAGTTTACTGAGTACCTGCCATACTATTTTTCAGAGGAGTTATACCAGACAACAATCCCAACTATTGAGTGGATGATAGCTCCTTTCTCACGACATCCCCATCAACAGAGATTGTTCCTAGTAATTTTTATATGCCGTTCTCACTGGTGTAAAATGATATCTTGTCTTTTTTTTGGCTTTTTTTGGTCACACCCTGAGATGCTCAGGGGTTACTCCTGGCTTTGCACTCAGGAATTATTCCTGGCAGTGCTTGGGGGACCATATGGGATGCTGGGAATCGAACCTGGGTTTGGCACATGCAAAGCAAACACACTACCCGCTGTACTATCACTCCAGCCCCTGATATCTTGTCTTGATTTGGATTTCCCTAATAAGTGGTGGTGAGCATTTTTTTCATGTACTTGTTGGCTGTCCATTGGTCTTCCTCAGAGAAGTGTCTGTTCATTTCCTTTTCCCATTTTTGGAAATGGTTTTTATAATTTGTTTTTTGTTGTTGATCTTTGTAAGTACTTTATGTATCAGGGATATCAAATATATCTATATATTGAATGTAAATATTTTCTCCTACTTGGTTAGCTGTACTTTATTTTTAGTCAGTATTCTTTTACCCTGCAGAAACTTTTTTTTTGCTTTTTGGGCCAGACCCAGCAATGCTCAGGGGCTACTCCTGATTCTGCACTCAGGAATTACTCCTGGAAATGCTTGGAGGACCATATGGGATGCTGGGAATCGAACCCAGGTGGTCTTGTGCAAGGCAAACCAAGGCAAACATCCTAGCTGCTATACTATCTCTCTGGCCACAGAAACTTTTTTTTTTTTTTTTGCCTTTTGTGTCACTCCTGCGATGCTCAGGGGTTATTCCTGGCTTTACACTCAGGAATCACTCCTGGAGATGCTCAGGGGCCCATATGGGATGTTTGAAATCGAACCCAGGTTGGCTGCATGAAAGGCAAATGCCCTACCCTACCTACTGTGCTATCGCTCCAGCACCACAGAAACTTTTTAGTTTGATGTAGTTCCCATTGTTTAGCTCTGATTCTGTACCCTTTGTCAATGGCATTATTGAAGATTCCTTTGAGGTCTTGGAGCATTCTGCCTATATTTTCCTCAATGTACTTAACAGATTCAGTCTGATATCAAGGTCTTTAATCTACTTTGAGTTGACTTTTGTGTAAGCTTTATATGATATGTATTCAGATTTAATTTCTTGCATGTGGTTATCAACACCATTCATTAAAGATTGTGTCTTGATTTCTTTTCATACTTTCAGCTCCTTTTACAAAACTTAGCTGGCCATATGTATATGGGGGTTTGTCCTTGAATACTCTCTTCTGACCATTGGTTAGAGGAATCTTTCTTGTTCCAGTACAACGCTGTTTTTATTACTATGACTTTACAGTATAGATTCATATTAGATATTGATTTGCCTCCCAGTTTCCGGTTTTTCAGTATCATTTTGGTTATGTGGGTCTCTATGGTTCCACAAAAACTTTATAATTGACTATTTTCAATCCTTGAAGAATATTGCCTAAATTTTTACAGGGATTGCATTGCATCTACATAGTAGTTTAAGTAAGACAGTCATTTTGAGAATATTGATTCTTTCAGTCCACAAGCATGGAATGTTTTTCCATTTCCCAAGATATTCTTCAAAGTCTTTCTTGAGTGTTTTGAACTTCTCATGGTATAAGTCTCTCACTTCTTTTCTTAAGTTGATTCCTAAGTACTTGATGATTTTGGACACCATTTTAAATGGATAGACTTTTTGATTTCTTTCTCTTCTGATTCATTATTTGTATATGAAAAAGTAAGCAATTTTTGTGTATTGATTTTGTAGCTGGATAATTTGCTGAATTGGTTTATTGTTTCTAGGAGCTTTTGTATAGATTCTTTAGGGTCTTCACTATATAGCGTCATGTAATCTGGAAATAGAGATAATTTGATTTCCTCTTTTCTAATTTGTATCCCTTTGATTTTCCTTACTTGTTGTTGCCAGGACTTCTAATACAATATTTAAAAAGAGGCCATATTTACAGCATTCAGCCAAAGAGAAGGACAACATGGAGGGCGGGATCCACAGATCCCGAAGGAAAAAAAAAAAACAGGTTCCAAAAAGAGCTGAGATCATCGGGAAGCGCCAGATGGGGTAGGTACCGCATCCCGCCTCCCCCAGATGGAACCCCGGTGACCAGAAGCCTCTACAACCACAGCTCGAGTATGCGGGAACTAGGACTTTTCCTCAAATCTGCCGGGACTATAACTCCCAGGTAACCTCAGATTCCGGAAGTCACGCCCACAGCCCGCCCCCCAGCGCCATATTTACAGCATTCAGCCGAAGAGAAGGACAACATGGAGGGCGGGATCCACAGATCCCGAAGGGAAAAAAAAAAAACAGGTTCCAAAAAGAGCCGAGATCATCAGGAAGCCCCAGATGGGGTAGGTACCGCATCCCGCCTCCCCCAGATGGAACCCCGGTGACCAGAAGCCTCTACAACCACAGCTTGAGTATGCGGGAACTAGGACTTTTCCTCAAAACTGTGCGGCGGCTTATGCGGCCGCGCAACATCTCTCTATATACAAAGTGATCCATGGGAAGTAAACCACCCAACGTTTCTCTCTGAAAATCATAGTTAAGTTTGGAGCACGGCCACAGCCCCAGAAACACAAGGACTTAATGCATAACCCAGCAGCTTGGAGCAGAAAAGTGAACGGGCTATGCGTTAATCCAGGCCATCATGACTGTCCGGAGGGGAAAGGGTGTTGCCCCATTCGCCCTCTCCTCTCTGGAAAGAAAGATGGCGGCCACATGGGAGCCTTGTGGACAGCAGGCATGAGCCGGGGGAGTGGGGGCGACTAAAACCTCATGGGAAGGGGGGCGTTCCGGTCCGTCCTTCACACCCTACCGAGGTCACCAGTTGCCCCCAACGAGCGGCTCTCCAGCACGGCCACAGCCCCAGAAGCACAAAGACTTAATGCAGAACCCAGCAGCTTGGAGCAGAAAAGTGAAAGGACTATGCGTTAATCCAGGCCATCAAGTCTGCCGGAGGGGAAGGGTGTTGCCCCATTCGTCCTCTCTTCTCTGGAAAGAAGGATGGCGGCTGCATGGGAGCCTTGTGGACAGCAGGTATGAGCCGGGGGAGTGGGGGCGACTAAAACCTCATGGGAAGGGGGGCGTTCCGGTCCGTCCTTCACATCCTACCGAGGTCACCAGTTGCCCCCCGCGAGCAGCTCTCCAGCACGGCCATGGCCCCAGAAGCACAAGGACTTAATGCAGAACCCGACAGCTTGGAGCAGAAAAGTGAACGGACTATGCGTTAATCCAGGCCATCAGGTCTGTCCGGAGGGGAAAGGGTGTTGCCCCAATCGCCTTCTCCTCTCTGGAAAGAAAGATGGCGGCCGCATGGGAGCCTTGTGGACAACAGGTATGAGCCGGGGGACTGGGGGCCACTAAAACCTCATGGGAAGGGGGGTGTTTCGGTCCGCCCTTCACACCCTACCGAGGTCACCAGTTGCCCCCAACGAGCGGCTCTCCAGCACGGCCACAGCCCCAGAAGCACAAGGACTTAATGCAGAACCCAGCAGCTTGGAGCAGAAAAGTGAAAGGACTATGCGTTAATCCAGGCCATCATGTCTGCCCGGAGGGGAAAGGGTGTTGGTCCCTTCCGCCCTCCTCCCTCTGGAAAGAAAGATGGCGGCCACATGGGAGCCTTGTGGACAGCAGATATGAGCCGGGGGTGCGGGGGCGACTAAAACCTCATGGGAAGGGGGGCGTTTTGGTCCTCCCTTCACGCCCTACCGAGGCCACCAGTTGCCCCGCACTAGCGGCTCTCCAGCACGGCCACGACTCCAGAGCACAGAAACCAATTTCTTAACTATCTGACTTTCAGTATAAATACTTCCAGGGTCAATAAGTAAAATAGCAGAAATCCAAAACCAACATATAATTCTTGAACCCAGCTGTAGAAAGCAAATCACTTCACAATGCTTTTTCAGCATGTCTGATTTGGGGGGGGGGGTAAACTCTAAATAATAGTGGTGAATCTTTTATTGAAACAATGAATCTAATCAAAGCAGATAGAGTGTAACTAGAATTCATCTGCCCCACAGGGACTGGGAGGGGTGGGGGGTGGGGTTTTATTGGGGTTCTTCATGGTAAAAAATAAGTTTTGGTAAAGGGAAATGTGTTTGATATTTGCATGACTGAGACCTAAACCTGAAAGCTTTGTAACCTTTCCCACGGTGATTCAATAAATAAATTAATTAATTTAAAAAAATTAAAAAAAATAAAAAGAGTTGGGGCAGTGAACATCCTTATATTTTGCCTGATGTCAGCAGGAATGATTGTGTTCATTGATTTGTGTATATTGGACCATCCTTGCATCCCTAAAATACGTCCAACTTGATAGTGGTTTATTATATTTTTCTATGTGCTTTGGATTCATTTTGCTAAGATTTTGTTATAAATTTTTGCATTAATGTTCATCGAGGAGATTGATATATAATTTTTCTTTCTTTTTTGGTAATATTTGTCAGTTTGGGGTATCAGTGTAATGTAAGCTTCATGGAAGGTATTAGGAGGGATTACTGTTTCTTCAATAGTTTGGAAAACCTTAAGGATCAGTAACAGTAAGTCTTCTCTTAAGTCCCACCTGGGCCAGGACTTTTATTCTTGGGGAAATTCTTTAATGACTATTTCAATTTCCTTGCTTGTGATTGGCCTTTTCAGGTTTTCTACTTCCTCCTCATTCAGTTTTGGGAGATTACATGTTTCTAGGAATCTGTCCATTTCTTCTAAATTCTCCAACTTAACAGAATAGAGTTGTTCATAGGTTCTCATGATGTCTTGGATATCTGGGGGTTCCACCCTTAATTAACAAAAAAAATGTAGCACTAGAAGGCTTGACCTTAGAATTTTCCTGTATTATATGCTTCTAAGTTCCTCATTGCCTCATTAAATGTGGCACCTAGACCATAGGCCAAAACATGTAAGATGAAATATACTTTTCCTTTTATTCTCATAACAGTCTTAAATGTAGTTTTATATTGCTTTTGGGCAGGGCACCACAATAGGGTTTTATACAAGCCCTCTCATTTCCGTCACTCCAAATGTCATATTAATCTTAACCATCAGGGTCAAGGTTATAGTCAGTTTATCACCTTGGTTAGATAATCAATAAACCCTAGTTCCTTGTGATATTGTAAAAGGCCAACTTTTGCTTCCTTCTACTCTTGGACCCAAAATCCTCAGTATAATCCTGCTGTCCTTTGATAAGACTGTCAGGGGAGAGGGAAGGAGTTCTTTTATGCTTTTCTCCTGAGGAACAGTTTCTCTTGTGAAAGTCTTTATTATTATGGCTATCAACACCACTTTCATCTGTTCCACAATTTATCCCTCCTTAAGACATAAAAAACAGAATCCAAGATTTTCAAGTTTATCTTATCCCTTATTCTTTAGAGTTATCCAACAAATAAAATAAAAGGAGAAGAAAACAGGACAATATAGAATAAAAAATATCAAAATGTAATTTTGCCGCTTGGAGTTCTTTATAAGAAAATGCCACTCAGCAGCAAGCACTAACATATAGATTAAAGGTCCTTGAATGATCTTCGTGAGAGCATCTCTAACATCTGGCACAAACCCAATAACCACATTGAAGGGCAGAATATGCAAAATACTGCAAAGTGCATTTTGTATCTAAGAAAGATACTAAAAGACACATCATGCTTTCACAGCATCCTCACAAAAGAACAATTTCCCAAATCACGTTCCAGCATATAATTGGTGGTATTTTAATAGACTTTCCAATTGCGTAGTGAAACAATTTCTAGTGCCATAAGGTCATAGAGTACTGACACCATTTTATTTATTGTCCCATTTCTAATATGTGCTGTGTTGATCCCATCAGGGCTCTTTTAAGTGGAGTCATTTTATTTTTAAATTGAAGGTCAATTTTGTGTTCTCTCTGCCTTTCTCTTTCTCCCATGATGGCAGTTGGAAATAAAGTATTAAAAAATGATAAAGAGCCAAATATATGGGTAATGTAAAGTTGTTTTTTTTTAGATTTTTGTCTATTTTTATTGAATTGTGACTTTTCAAAGCAGAGTCTACTAAGTTTATCTATTATCAAGTCCTTTACCTGAACTTTTTTTTTAAATCAGAGATAATTCATATTTCTTCTGCAATTTGTCACAACCTAAAAACCCAATGTGCTTTTCACCTTAGGACAATATTTCTTGTTTTAACTTGTAGATGAAAATAATATTACAAGTATGTAACTAGATTCATAAATATAGAATGCGGAAATCGAAAATGTCCTTTGCACTAGATAACTGTGGAGATTGCACCAGGTAGGAGCTTGGTATGTGGAACTTGGGCCAGGGAGCTAGTGAGAGTCTAAGTAGGTAAAAAGAGTATATCATCCTAGAAACCTGAATGAATACAGAATGAACTATTATAAGTATGAACTGCTATAAGTAACAAATGGCAGAGATCCAGGAGGAAGGACCCACATGAGCAATGGAAGACCTACATGAAATCATGGTTTGGGGATCAGAATAAAAATGCTACAAGTTACTGGGCAAGTAACTCATAAGTACCTCATAAGTAACTCAGAACTCACAAGTATTATTTAACCTTGCACAATTATTCCAGATAATGTTTCCTTCCCCACCCCCCGCCCACTACTGGGGAACAGTTTTCCCCCAATGGTGCCCCGACATGTTGTGTACCAGTCTGGGAAGATGTGGGCTGAAGGATGACACACGCACAGAGAAACACCCTCTGGGAGCAGCTGATGGCTGTTCGTTTTATAGCCAAATACACACATATTTTATAGAGGGTCTCAGCTTAAAAGGATGGTCCAATCACATAAACTTTAGCATTATTGGCCTATTACCTCTCCAACTCTGCTTTGCTAGGGTCCAATCCCAATCAAGGCAAGATGCTGCAGTTAGGATAACTTGCTAAGCAAACATGACAGTTTCTGTGTCTTGGGTTCATGTGACCAGGAGGTCAAGTGAGGCTCAAGGCCAAACACCTTGTGCTGGCTGACACCCTGTTCTTGCCAACTTTGCCCACATAATCCCTCTTGCAAGGCTCTGCTTCTGGGCCACATTGCAAGGTAAGGTCTTATCTACTCCAATGTCTGTCACCATGCTAAACAGCTCGCCAACACCACGTGTTGAGAAAGGAAAGTATCAGGGGAGTTAAGTGAATTTCCTGTGCATACATCTAAGACCAGATTTGATCCCTAGTTCATTTAATTCCTCTCAGACATCTGAAAGTTTTCAAATTTTACCAAAACTGACAGAGTTCAAACCTGAGACCTTCCCAAGGAACTCATCTAAGACAGATTTGAAGCTTTAGGTATTTCTCAAAACATATTCTGTGGCATATTCCATTCTGGATCACTTGCATCCAACTTTGGGGTGTGGAACTTCTCTTTTTAACTTTATTGCGTACTCCACCTGGGAATCAAATATACCCTATACTCTAGGTACACTTTCACTCTCTTTTTTTTATGTGGGAGTACTGCTATTTATTCAGCCACTGATTACTTGATTGAATTGGGCATGAACTTCACCTTACTTTTTTTCATTTTTTATAGTTTTATTATTGACTCACTATGACAGCACTATGACAAAGCTTTCGGGTTTAACTCTCGGTCATACAATGAAACACCCGTACCTTCACCAGTGCCCATTCTCCCCCACAAAAAACTCAGTATACCCCCATTCCACACCCTCCCCCTGCCTGTGGGGCAGATGATTTCCACATTACTCTCTCTCTACTTTGATCACATTCAATATTTTGACACAAGACCCACCATTATTATTTGGGATTTTACCCCAACACTCAGATCTGCTGAAAAGGAAACAGTAGACAATTTTTTTTCTATTACTGGTTAAGAATAACATATAATGTCGCATGGCTGAAGTAGTGGCCTCGTGATTTTGAAATTACAAAATTTTAACACTTAAATCTGGAGGGATTTCTGCCAAAACCTGCTGGGTTCTGAGATTTGTTCTAAGTATCTGGGAACATGGCTGTTAAGCAGCTTGATCAGGAGTCAGAAAGGCCATTCATGGGCAGTTACTCCGGGTCTTGTTGGGACAAGGAGGAAAGGGCCGGCTCCACCCTCATCCCCTGAGGTCCCGCGTTTCTTTCACTGAGGGCCCAAACCTGACTGTCAAATGGCCTCTGGAGGATGGCAGCCACCAAGCCGCCTAGGGGGAGCAGGCGGAGGGACAGCACTCTTTTCCCCTGGGGTGGTTCGGCGAGAGTAACCTACTGCGGGGTTTGGACCAGTGACATCTTCATTCATTCCTGTCACATGCTAGTGTAGCCTAATGGTGTCTGCTCATTCTAGGAACATGAAGAACCTCAAATCGATCATTCAGGATCTTGACAAAGAAGTCTGACCATCTCGTAGGTTGGCGGTCATTAGATCTTTTGACATTCCGTGGAATCCAGTTGGTAATGGCTCTAGTTCAGCAGTCATCTTCAAATCTCATTACGTGTCCAGCCCATCTGATTTTTGATGCCTTGGCAAACGAGACAGCGTCTCTGATTCTTGATCATAGATGGAGGTCAGAACTCCGGATTCTTTCTCATTTGAGTGAAGCGTGATACTCCAAGCATAGCTCTTTCTATTTCAATTAGTATATACCTGAATAAAATGATTTTAAGTAAAAAAAATAAGTCCTTGTGCCACCTCAAAAAGAATCAACGTAACGGTTTACACAAAATACTAATTCCTGATATATTCTTCTCCAGATAATTTGACTAAACAATTTTATTTTTCTCTTATTTCTTGTTTCTTTATTTTCTTATTTCTTATTTCTTTATTCAGGTAAGACAGTAACAATGCTACTTCTTGACCACTTCAATTAAATTATGGTTATATATAAGCCCTAGGGAGAGTTTCCTGCCCCTACTCCTGGCTGTCCTCACCAGGGTCCCTTGGAGAGGGTGTGGTTTTAGTTTCCCTCCTTGTCCCCAAAAGAGCCCCAGCAGCTGAAGGCCTCTGGAACCAGCCATAGCCATGCTTAAGACCACTCTTCACATGTTCGAACGAGCCTCATAGATGAAGGAACCAGCAGAGGAACCCAGGCAAGCGGGACCCGGGGCTGAGATATTCAAGCCTGCTCAGATTGGGACTAGGCCTCCTCCACCCAGATCCCCCATCCTCCAGTAGTTAGACAGTTACACCCACCAACTGCCCCCAGCACCATGTTATCCCATCATTGGCCAAGACCCAGGGACTATAAAACTCAGCTCCCGGAAGCACGCAGCTGCATTCGAAGCTGTGCAACCTCTTATTGTCTAGTTTTCACTCTTGGAGAACCCGGCAGGCTACCGAGTATATATTTCCTGCATAGCAGAGTCTGACAAGCTCCCTGTGGCATATTTGATATGCCAAAACCCAGTAACAATGATGGGTCTCATTATCCTGACCCAGAAAGAGTCTCCAATGTGGCATTTGCTAAAATCTCAGGACTAGGAAGAATGGAGATGCTACTGGTGCCTGCTCAAGGAAATCAATAAACGATGAGATGACAGTGATACAGTGATAAGACCTAGGTATGGTCAATTGATTCATCTACAGGTTTAAGAGATGTACACTTAAAGAAAACAACATATTACTAAGTTTTGAGGTTATAAACTCAGATGGCTAGGATTCACATTGTTTTCATTTATGTAGAAAGAGCATAATACTGTTGAAAGATATTCCCTATAGGAAGTTAAAAGAAAGCACATTAGATTTTAAGTCTTCAAAAAGGAGATCCGTTTATATTAGATCTCCCAGTTCTTTAATACTGTGCTCTTTTTCTTTTTTTCTTAAGTTAGTTTGATTTGAGTATCTAACACTTACAACCTACTCACAGTTTGTGTGAAACAGACCAGAAGGTTTACATAAATAGAATATGAATCTCCAGGGTAATGGAATTTCTAACTTTACTAAGGTCATCCTTGGACTTTAGAGCAAGGGGTTTAAGTTATGTGTTGCTTTTCTTGTATTTCTTGCTGTTCACAATATCCTTGACTGATAATGAACACTTACATACCTACTTTTACCATGATTATTCAAAAATCAATTTTTCTCTTTAAATTGTTCTTGTAGTTTTGATCTTCTTTGGTTGGGATTCAAATGTTTATGGGGGCATTTCCAATTGGATGTCCCAAGGCATGTAAAATTTCATGGGTAAAAAAAGAAAAAAAATTTATGAATAAAGATGAGCATTAATGATCTATTTTACCCAAGGTATTAGTTGTCACTTGTTCTTATCTCTATGAAAGTTACTGTCAACCTCCTAGATTCCAAGCCATAATTCTGGGCATTTTCTTGACACCTTCCTTTCTGTCATCACCTTCTACCACTGCATCAGAATATTTATGTGATCTAATTTCCAAATATACCTAAACACTAACATACAGCTTACAAAACTGTTAACAACTTTGCCATTTTCCACATTAACTGTTCAATTTTTATCACTTTTTTCTTTGGATTTTATGTTAGCCATATTAAGCTTTTTTAGCTTTTTCAAATAGCATCCTAGCCTCTCTTTCACTCTAGATTTTTTCCCTATAAATTGATCAAGTTGTCTATAAATTCTTTTATATATCTCTCTTTCTACCTTCACACAGTAATGCCTATTCATTCTCTAAGACTCAACTGAGATGTTATTTTTGGAAAAGAGATTTGCTTATATCTTATCTCTTAAATATTAGCTCAAAAGAGTATGTGCACACTTATGGTCATCACCACACTACAATAGCCAAAATATGAAAACAACACAAATGACCAACTATGAATGGATCAAGAAATTGTGGTATATATAAATGATGGAATGCTATGCAGATCTAAGAAAGTGCAAAATCAGACAATTTGCAGCAACATGGATGAACTATTGCATATCATGCTCAGTGAGATTAGTCAGAAATAAAGGGATAGATACAGAATTATCTCTTTCTTTTTTTTTCTCCTTTTTTATGTAGGAGTACTGCTATATTATTCAGCCACTGATTAGCTGATTGAATTGTGCATGAACTCTACCTTACTTTTTTTTTCATTTTTTATAATTTTATTTATTGAATCACCGTGAGAGCAGTTACAAAGCTTTCGGGTCTAAGTCTTGGTCATACAATGAAACACCCGTACCTTCACCAGTGCCCATTCTCCACCACCAAAAACCTCAGTACACCCCCATCCCACACCCTCCCCCTACTTGTAGGGCAGGTGATTTCCACATTATTCTCTCTCTACTTTGATCACATTCAATATTTCGACACCAGACCCACCATTATTATTTGAGATTTTACCCCAACACTCAGATCTGCAGAAACGGCAATAGTAGACAATTTGTGTTCTATTGCTGATTATGAATAACATATGATGTCATGTGGCTGCAGTAGGGCCATGCGATTTTGAAATTCCGAATTTTTAACACTTAAATCTGGAGGGATTTCTGCCAAAAGCCACTGGGTTCTGAGATTTGCTCCTGAGTCTCTGGGATCATGGCCATTGAACAGCTTGATCAGGAGCCAGAGAGGCCGTTCGTGGGTGATGACTTGGGGTCTCGTTGGGACGGGGAGACCAGGACCGGCTCCACGCTCATCCTGTGAGGCCCAACAAGTTTCGTCACTGTGGGCCCAGACCTGACTGTCCAATGGCCTCTGGAGGATGATGGCCACCTAGCCGCCAAGGGGGAGCAGGCAGAGGGACAGCACCCTTTCCCCCTGGGGTGGCCCCGCGACAGTAACATACTGCGGGGTCTTGACACATTTTTGCCAAAAGTCACTGGGTTTTGAGATTTGTTTCTGAGTGTCTGGGATCATGGCCGTTAAGCAGCTTGACCAGGAGCCAGAGAGGCCATTCGTGGGCAATGACTTGGGATCTCGTTGGGGTGGGGAGGACAGGACCAACTCCAGCCCCATCCCGTGAGTCCCTGCGTGTCTCGTCACTGGGGCCCCAAACCTGATTGTCCAGTGGCCTCTGAAGGATGGTGGCCACTGGGCTGCCAGGGGGAACAGGCCAAGGCACGAAACCTATTCCCACCTGGGTTGGCCCAGCACCAGTAACCTACTGCAGGGAACAGACGCATTTCTGCCAAAAGCCGCTGGGTTTCGAGATTTGTTTCTGTGTCTCTGGGATCATGGGCATTAAGCAGTTCAGTCAGGAACCAGAGAGGCCATGACTCCAATTATATAGCTGAGCCGGAGGTGGTTTGTGGGTGTGTTTCCCACATACCTAACTTTTGGCCATTTACTTTCTTGGTAAACTTTGCCCCAAGTTTTTGGGGTCTGGCCAAAGGCACAGCAGCAATTTTGGGGTATCTGGAAGTCTGAATGCGCCATCAGGCTGCTGATGCACTCGCCTCACAGGTACAGATTGACCTGCTGGAGGCACCATACCCCCCAGAATTATCTCTTCCATATAGAAGAATTTTCCTGTTCCTGTAGCGAGCAGATGCCATTGGGCTACACTAGCACTCAACAGGACAGGAAACGTTACTGGCACCCACTCAAGCAAGTTGACAAGCAATAGGATGACAAATGATACAAGTAATATAGAGGACTTAAAGATAACAGCAAGGTAGTAACAAAGGTCCAAATGCAATATGCTGGGGTGGTGGTGAGTGTTAGGGTGGGAGGGAATCTAGGAATCTTGGTGGAGGCTAAGAGGACACAATTGGTAGGACTGGTGCTGAAATATAGTTTGTCTAAAACTCAACTATGAATAATTTTGTAAATCATGGTGTTCTAATAATTTTTAATTGAAAAAATAATAAGGCAACATAATGGGAGAACTGATCCACACAATTGAGTTGGTGGGGGCATATTTAAGGGAGAGGTGTTGGGGTCATTGAGGAGGGAGGTAGAAGCACTGGTGAAGGGTGCAGTGTTGGAATTAAGTGCAGGAGAAATCGAGTGCATGTGAAATTAAGTGCATGAGAAACTTTTATTAACAGCATTGTAAACCACAGAATCTCAATGAATAAAATAATTTAGTAAAAAAAGAATTGCTTACCGTATACTAGTTTAAGAAAGATATGATTACTCTTGGTTTTTTAATAATAAATTAATGTCTTATCTGTATAGGTTAAAATCAGGGGGCGGGGTATGGTGCCGCCAGCAGGTCAACCTGTACCTGTGGGGTGAGTGCATCAAGCAGCCTGATGGTGCCTTCAGACTTCCAGATACCCCTAAATTGCTGCTGTACCTTTGGCCAGACACCAACAACTTGGGGCCAAGTTTACAAAGAAATTAAACAACCAAAAGGTATGCGTGCAAGGCAAACATCCTCCCCGCTGTGATAAACTAAAATTTTTAAAAATAAAATCTGAGTTGAAAAACTAACCTTGTCAGATATTTAAAACTGCTAATAGCATACACATGTTTAAACATTGTTTAGAATCCTTCAATGCCTTTCATGAATTTAAAGATTCTTACATTTATTTGATAAAATCTAATTATCATCCAGAATCCTACCTATAAGATAGTCTAAGAGTAGTATTAGATGTCAGGCCTATATAGAAAATAAAGAAAAACTGAAACAAGTTGGGGAAAATGTCATGTACTCATCAACCACAGCACATCTCAAGACATGAAGTTATTTCATTGACTTGTCTGTTACTTTTATTTGGGTTGGGAATTTTACCCAATTCACAATCCTGCTTCCTGAACCTGTATCATTCCTAAATATTACCTTCATAAGGACTAGAACAACATAAATTTTGTTCATTATTCTATTCATGATGTCAAATAAATTGAAGACACTCAGTAAATGTATCTTTGATTAAAACATAAACAAAAGAGACTTCGCTCTCCGGTAGTCACGCGGCGCTCCTCTCGTCTCAAACCCAGGTTAGCCCTGCCCCTGGTGTGTGGCCCCGGGACTTCCATCTCTCCCTTCGGGACCTCAGGCATCCCGGCAGACGCCTGGAGAAACGCAGCCGTGAGCGGCTGCCGTCCCCTCTTCACTACTCATGCGGCGCTCATCTCATCTCAAACCCAGTCTTCCATAGAGGTGTGGCCTCTTCAGAAGTGGGCGTGGCTCCAAAGTGGGCGTGGCTTCAGAGTGGGCGTGGCCTATTTTCCGGCCGCAGGTTGTTTACTCATTCAAAGGAACCTAGTTCCCAAGGAATTTAGTCCCCAACCTACTCAGCAATATGAAGAAACAAAGAAAATCCCCACCTCAAGTGGAGGACAACAAAAACAATCCAGAACATTCTGTCGATACAGCTCACCTAAGGGATCTCTCTGACACAGAATTCAGATATGAAGTCATCAAGATGTTCAATCAACTCAATGAAACGGTCAAACAGACAGCCAGTAACACCACAGAAAAAATCGACAAATTACGCGAAGAAATGAGAGCAGAAATGTCACGATTAAAAGACTCCATAGATGAAATGAGAAACTCAGTTTCTTCTCTTAAAAATAGAATGACCGCAGCTGAAGAGAGAATCAGTGAGCTGGAAGATCAGCTGCGCCAAGCCAACGCGGAACAACAAACAGTGGCAAGGGACCTCAAAATAGCTTTTCAGAGAATCAGAGTCCTAGCAGATGATTCCAAGAGGAACAACATTAGAATCATGGGACTACCTGAACCTCAGGGAAACAATCCCAACGAAAAAAACACCGTCAAACAAATCATTGCTGAAAAATTCCCAGAGCTCTGCAATGCAGCCATTCAGGTTCAAGGAGCCCGAAGGGTGCCAGCTAAAAGAGACCCCAACAAAAACACTCCAAGGCATATCATAGTTAGAATGATTGATGCTGCCGATAGAGACACAATACTGCAAGCAGCAAGGGCAAAGAAGGAAATCACATACAAAGGAGCACCCCTTAGATTCACAGCAGACCTATCAGAGGAAACCCTGCAAGCCCGAAGGCAGTGGCAAGATATAGTCAAAAAACTCACTGAAATGAATGCTTCCCCAAGAATACTCTATCCAGCTAAACTCTCCCTCAAAATCAAAGGAACAGTACACTATTTTCTAAATAAAAGAGACTTCATTGTGTTATAAACTTTCAGATTCAACTCAAAAGTAGTTAGCCAGTTTGAAGAACAAATTTTAAGACAAATGATAACAAGGTAGTTTTCTACAAGAAGATGTTCATTTCTTTACCTACAAACATCATCTTGTAAAAGCCTACCTTGTGCACTCACAGGAATGGAAGTGTTGTGGTGGGAGGGAAGCTGAGAACATTGGTGATGAGAAATGTACACTGGTAGAGATGGGTGTTAGAACATTGGATGACTGAAACCAACCATAACCAGATTTGTAACTATTTATCTCATGGTGAGTAAATTTTTTTTAAAAATCATAATAAATATTTATTGATTAAAAAAATTTAAGATGTCATTAAGTTATAGTTACTATGTCATTTAAAAAGTGAAATGGGAAATTCCATTTTAACTGAGAACAGAAACTCACGAATCAAGCTCTGATTTCAATGATTTCAAAGTCTGTCGCATGAAAGAAAAGATGAGTAATTGTGCTTCTTCAGAGAGGAGGTCTAGAGTTAACATATAGATATTACAGGAATCAGAATTCACGTCAGAATTACAAAGTCATCCTGAGGATGACCCCTGTCTCTCTTAGGTATGTGGTTCCTACACTTCTGATGCCTATTGAATCTTAAGGTCAATATAAAGTAGACACATTTATTTCAAATTCTTATTGAAATGCCTGACAATGCTAAGAATTTAGTTCTTTCTTTAGGACTGAAACAAATTATTCATGCCCTTAGACCATGAAAAAGCTTTCAAACAGCCTCCAAGCAATATCATGGCTAAGCTATGGATGCAGAAATGCAGCAAGCTATTCATCATCAGTCACTGTCCAGCTACCCTCAAGTGAGAAGGGTTATCACTGGGCACTTCACATGCTTCTTCACGCAGTAGTAGCGACATATTTTCAATTATACTGATTTGCTATTCACCCCCATATGCTCTTAGGAGGAGGCTGATGTGATTCTCCTCACCTTAAAAGCAAGCAGGGGCACAGATGCTTGACGTAATTTTCACAAGGTCACTGAAAATTAGATGAAGGTTTTAGAAACTGACCATAATTCTTTGGATCATGTGGCACTCCTGGGCTGCTCTGTGTGATGCCTGGGCTGATGTTTCAGGAAATCAGGACAGTGGATTCAGTTCTACATTTCTGTTCACAAATTAGGATGGGCAGAATAATAATTCTATTTTTCAAAAATTCTTTCTAAGCAGTAAACTCTGAACCAAAAGTAAAATTCCTTAGCAGCATGCTTATTTTGTAGTATAGCACCTGACATCTAACACTATTTTCTTTATTCCTTAAGATTCTGAAGACATCATGTTACTTAGATTGATTTAATAGAACTGCATAAATGTGACATTTTAATAATAAAGTTGATTTTGTTGATTCCTCTCTGTACTCCTTTAACCATGGTGAACCGAATAGGGAACACTTAACAGACAGTGAAGGGACACTCAGTATGTAACTGTATGCGTATTTCCATATGCCTACTTGTGAATTATTCACCTAATATAAGACAGCATTGTATGTGTTTAGATGTTGAAAATTCAATGAGCTCAGTTCCCTTAGTAGAAAAGGAAGACTGTATCAGTACCTTCAACATAGGCAAAGGCAACTAAATACTGTATTTATAGTCATTAGTTCAATGAAGTTTAAAAATATTTCCAAGGAAAAGAAAGAAATTGGTGTTCAAAGCAACATTTCAAAGGCACCCATTTAGCACAGGCATATTTTATTCATCATTTATATCTTCATTCTGGAATAATTCTTCTTGGAGGAAGATAAGTAATAGAATAGTTCCTCATCAATGCTTCACTCTGATGATGCTAATGACTTGAGAAAGAGACACACATCCAAGGGGGAACCAGGTAAAAAGTCAATCAGCACAAACTTGTTTTTTTGTGATGCACATATGAAAACAGCAGCAACTTACAAGCAAACCCTGTCTCTCATCTCAAAAATTATTTTTAAATGTTTTGGGGTTAGGTGTGCATATTACACAGAAGTGAAAATCCTTCTGGAATTATCCCAATTTAAAACAAAAACATATATTGAGCTGGAGAGATAGTGCAGAGGGTAAGGAGTTTGCCTTGCAAATGGTTGACCCAGGTTCAATCTCTGGCACCACATATGGTCCTCCAAGTACCCAGAAGTGACTTCTGAGCACAGCCATATGTATCCCAGCTCCCAACACACACCCATACACACACACACACACACACACACACACACACCACATCCACATGCTTGCACAAATGCACATGTGAGCACAAAACCCCAAAACAAAAAGAAATATGCATCTTTAGTTACACAAAAGGAAATCCAAACTATTCTTTTCAAAGTCTTTTCAGACTCAGTGGCACAATTTTGTAGTATGACATTTAACTGCTCAGAGTATAAAAACCTTATAAGATCAAGACGATCATAATTCACCCAGAAATAACATATAGGTAATTCATTTTGTGAGACTCTGTTTTTCTCATTTTGTTTGTTTCTATTCAATTTACTCACTACAAAAGAATTTATAGAAGTATGAAAAGTAAACTGTCATTTTTCCACGACCTCAATCTTAGTGACAAGCAACAATTTAAGTCCAGAATATTTGTTACTTTCCTTACTCCTGGTACAGAATGAAAAGATTTTAACAATACCTGCCTTATGGAGATAGTAGGTGAGGAGTGGAGTGTTTGGGGTTGAAAGTGGAGGTAGGGGTTGGAATGATAGTGCAGTGAGTAGGGCATTTGCCTTGCATGCCTCTGGTTGGGGTTCAATCCCCGGAATTCCGTATGGTCCCCTGAGCACTGACAAGAGTATTTCCTGAGTGAAGAGCCAGGAGTGTACCCCTTCCCCCCCCAAAAAAAGAGCAAAAATAAATTTAAAAAAGACTTAACATAAGACCTGTCCCCAAAACCAGAGAAATAGTTAAGGAATAAGGTACTGGCCTTGTGTGTAGCCTTAGCACTACATATGGTCCTTAAAGCACCACCAGTAGTGACCCCTGAGCACAGAGCCAAGAGTAAACCTTGAGTAGTACCTGGTATGGTCCAAAACAAACAAGCAAGTAAACAAACAAAGACAAAGAACTAATCTAAATAATGTTCCATGGATCTTTGACTAATCCTGCTGGGACAAGAACTTAGACTCACATGATTCCTATCTCAGTAAATTGCCTTTGAAACCCTGTTTAAATAATAAACTCTGCAGCATATTTATGAAAATTTACAGATTCACTAACCAATGTGATATTATAAAAATAAGTTCTTATCTTAAATTCATCGCAAATTTAGGAGCTTCATACAAATGTTGCATTATTCTAAATTCATCAAAGCACCAAGACAAAAAGTCAAATTGCAACTAGGAAGGCAGAGGCATGAGGAGATAGCATTCTGTCTGTAGAAGCAGTGAGATAATTACTCTTTTCAGGACTGTTCCTGACAAAGCTCCCAGATTGGTAGTTTAAATCAACAGATAATGGTAAAAACGACTTGCCATGGCCATGCCACCGGACCTCTCACCAGGCTTTTTCATTTGAGGTACCCCAGAGTGGGGGGCGGGGCGGGCAAGTGAGGCCCCTCCCTACCCCAAGTGACCCAGCTCTGGCAGCCAAAAACCTTCAGAATTCAATTGCCACCACACTCATGGCTGCTCTCCACATACTTGGGCCAAGCCTCACCCACGAGTGAATCTATTCCTGGAGATCTCATACCTCATACTACTCATATTCCAAGAGTAGTGCACCACATTTGACAAGGTTTAAAGTAGAAGGCAAGCAATCTTAGAGGGAAATATATTTGTACAGATATATATGTATATATAAGTAACATATATATATATATATATACATATATATATACTGGAGTGATAGCACAGCGGCAGAGCGTTTGCCTTGTATGCAGCCAGTCCAGGTGAGCCGGGTTCGATTCCTCCGCCCCTCTCGAAGTGCCCAGCAAACTACCGAGAGTATCTTGCCCGCACGGCAAAGCCTGGCAAGCTACCCTAGACATATTCAATATGCCAAACACAGTAACAACAAGTCTCACGATGGAGATGTTACTGGGCCCACTCGAGCAAATCAATGAACAACGAGAGGACCGTGACTACACACACACACACACACACACACACACAGCTCAAAGTTTAACAACATATTTATTAGTAATCTCTTATAGAAAGGCTTAATGACTCCTGGGTAAAACACAACAATCTTTAAAACAACCTCCCATAAGGAAAAATTTTTGGAGCATTTTAGGTGGTTTATTTATAACAAACACTGTCACTGTCCTCCCGTTATTCATCAATTTGCTCGAGCGGGCCCAGTAACGTCTCCATTGGAGACTTTGTTGTTACTGTGTTTGGCATACCGAATACATCACGGGTAGCTTGCCAGGCTCTGCCGTGCGGGCGAGATACTCTCGGTGCCTTGCCGGGCACTCTGAGAGGGGCAAACAATACAAAGTAAATTATTTCAGTTCTGCTTTGGGGCAGGGTTTGGGGCTCAGGATGGAAACATCTAAAATATGGTGGTGGGAAGGTGTAATGATGGTGGGATTGGTGTTCGAATATTAAATGTAGTCAAATGTTGTGAACCACTTTATAAAATAAAATAGCACTGTAGCACTGTCCTCCTGTTGTATATCAATTTGCTCAAGCGGACTCCAGTAGCGTCTCCATTGTGAGACTTGTTGTTACTGTTTTTGGCATATTGAATATGCCACAGGGAGCTTGCCAGGCTCTGCCATGAGGGCGGAATGCTCTCAGTAGCTTGCCAGACTCTCCAAGAGGGACAGAGGAGTCAAACCCGGGTTGGCTGCATGCAAGGCAAATGTCCTACCTGCTATGCTATCACTCCATCCCATAAAATAAAATAAAATTTAAAAATAAAATAAAATGAAAAGGTTCGGAAAAGGAAAAAAATCAAATAAAATGTAAATAGCAAAAAAATCATGGTGACTCAAATTTAAAAAAAAATTAAAAACAAAATTTGTTTTTGAAAAAATTAACAGATAACTTATTTTATTATAGTTTTAAAAGTTGCAAGTCTGAAACCAAGATGACCTGTCTGAAACTTGTAGGAGAGGGTCCTTCTTGCCTCTCTAGTTTACGGTGGTTTACAATCTTTGACATTATATAGCTTGCAGATACATCATTTCAATCATTCATCTTTTCTCTGTATGTGTCTTTTCCTCTTTTTAATATAGACAGAAGTTATATTGGGGTCACCCCAATAACCTTATTTTAGCCTGAAGAACCGTAAAGCTCTATTTACAAATACCATCTCTTTGTGATTCTCTGGATTAGGAGTTCAATCTTTTAATCCTGCCTCTTCACTCAGAGGAGGCAGGTGGGAAGTTATAATTGAATGCAAAACAGAAGTATCAGTGATCCAACAAAACTCTAAATATTTGGAAAGAAGGGGGAGAACATACATTTCAATAAAGATTAGGAAAATAAAAGAAACCAGAAAAAAACTAATAAATAAGGTATGGCAAGGTTTAAAACATGAAATACTATTTTTGAAAAAGTTACATTACATTAATGCAACAAAGAGTAGAAAAAGATTGCAAATAAAACAATCAACTTAAAAAGAAACCAGTGGTGCCTGTTTCACATATTTATAGTAAAACTGATTTGAGATGATCATTTGACATACATGATGAAAAGTCAGTTTATGTTGAATGGCCCTCCCGTTGATCGTCGATTTGCTCGAGCGGGCCCAGTAACGTCTCCATTGGAGACTTTGTTGTTACTGTGTCTGGCATATCGAATACTCTCGGTAGCTCGCCGGGCTCTCTGAGAGGGGCAGAAGAATCGAACTCGGGTCGGCCATTTGGCCGCGTGTAAGGCGAACAGCCTACCCGCTGTGCTATCGCTCCAGCCCATCAAATTATATTTTGTTGTAGATTAAAGTACTTTATTTAGAGATGGGTCCTCCATGACAACAATAGAAATGATCACTCTGGACAAGAACTGAGTGCTGAAAGGAGGTAAAGGAATACACATGATAACCTTTCAGTACCTGTGTAGCAAACCATAATGTGCAAAAGAAGAGAGAGGGGAGGGAGATAGAGAGAGAAATGTGTCTGCCATGGAGGAGTTGGGGATGGCGGGAGGGGAACTGGGGATATTGGTGGCCAGAAATATACAATGGTGAAGGGATGGGTTTTGGAACACTGTATGACCGAAATCCCAATCATGAACAATTTTGTAACTGTGTATCTCATAGTGATTCAATTAAAAAAATGAATAAAAATACATAAAATAAAATGTCTGTAAATTTTTTTAAACAAGCTTAAAAATAAAGTACTTTATACTTTCTTTTTACAAAGTGTATTACATATTTTAAGTGAGTTTAACTGTGAATCATAAATACTGAACTCATACATAAGTTTTATGATGTATGGCATCCTCTAAAAAAAATATGTTATGTTTAATCCCCAGAGTTGGTGAATATTGCCTTATTGGCAGAAAGTCTTTGCAGATGTAACTAAACCTAGGATTCTGAGGTAAGGTGATCATCTTACTTACACTTGGACCCTAAGTCCAAGGCCAAGTGTCCTTTTAGGAGAGAGGTAAAGACACACAAGAGAAGTGATGGGGTGAAGGAGTCACAACTGGAAGAACCAACTTGAACCACAAAGGAAATGTAGATCTGTCAGCACTTTGATTTTGGATTTCAACACTCCCTGCCCACAATCCCCCTTCCACCACAAACTATGAGGAGTAAATTTATTTTATTTAAAACTACTCCTTTGTCTTGGAATCCATAGGAAAACCTTGAATGTGACCATTTTCTTAAGTAATTTTGAAGAAACCAAAGCCCAAGTTTTACTGAGTCAGTAAATATGTTTACTAGCCCATGATTGGGATATAAAATTTCTTGCAATTCATCTTGCGATACATACTATCAGATTTCTGTAGACATGAACTACATTCTGAGAGAAACAAAGTGAAAACCAAATAAGCTTATGTTCATTAATTCAAGAAATATTTATCAGGAAGCAACAGGCACCAATTAAGTGTTTGAGGGGCTACAGGCCAGCCAAAGAATAAAGCTTTTTCCCCCATCCCACGCCGGAATCTTTACTCTCAATTGGAGGGACCCAGCAAGTAAGCAAACACATGTGGAAAAAAATACCCTGAACAAGGATAGGTACAGTGAAATACAGCAGAATTAGGGAAGTAGGGTATGAAGTTTATAAATTCTTTTAAGTAAGATTATCAAGAAGGTCTCTTAGGGAAAAAATGTTATTAACACAGAGATATAAAGAAAAAGAAAGGTGAGAGAATGAATCATGCTCAGAGTGGGGTAAATCATTTCCAGGTATCCAGGCAGTGAGACTGGAAAGTGACAAGACCCAGGCAGGTGTGAATTTATTCAATTAACACCAAGACCAACGAGGCAGAAATGTTAGAGGGGTAGCAAGTGATGGTCATGTGAACTTTGAGGCCCAGTAATGTCTTTGAATCCATTCAAACTGGGCTGGAGCAGGGTGTCAGTTCCTCTCTCCAGCAGAGAAATTTGCAGGAAATTACTCCTTGTCCAGAAGCTAACCTCCTCCCACTTGGGGAGATAGGTTATTGCCACCAGATCTCCAGACTATCTACCGGAACCTGACTAGACACAGTGTAGACACCATGGAATGTTTCCAGGCGCCTGATTTTATTCCAGCAGGAGTCTGAAAAAGCCTGATTTTTAAGTGAAACTTCCCCTTCACCAACTGATTGGAGGGCTATTTAGCAGCTGGAAGCTGAAACAAAAATAGTAAATCAGGCTTTGAATCCATTCCTCAAAATCTAAAATATCCTATTAAAAAAAGGTCTGTGGAATTTAGATGAGTGTAACATACAGAGAATTAAATATGGGGGCCAGGGATGTAGCTCAGTGGTAGAGTACTCACTTTCTTTATATTGAGTACAGGGTTCAATTCCTGTCTTAACCCTCAGGAAAGAGTTGCCTTTAGGGTGTGAAGTTATGATATTTTTTTCATAATTTGGGCACTGATGGTTGTTGAGACAAAAGCATGGAAAAGATTGTAATATGCCTCTACTACTAATCTCAGAGAAGGTAGCTTTAACCCCTTCTGACAAGACAATTAAAATCCAAAAGTTCTCAGAGGGAAAAGCTCCCCATCTTCCATCATAGACACTTAATCATCTAAAAAGTAAAAGTAAAGGCCCTCCCGTTGATCATCGATTTGCTCGAGCGGGCCCGAAACTTTCACTAGCATATTAACTCAGAATTTAATAAATATTTAGTAAGCACACACACAGGGACAAATCAATGAATTAAGTAGCTTTTTATTCATTGCAGTTGTGCACTGAACAGAAGAATTATTATTGTTTCATTTGGGTTGAGCAGCTAAAATAACACATGCAAAGAAAGATGTAAAACATCTATATAAGACATGAGGAAGTAGTTTCTGAAAATTCTGTTCTTGGTTTGGGGGGGATCTTTGAAGTGGGGGCACACCCAGTGATGGCTTTGCACTCAGGGGTCAGTCCAGGCCATGCTTCAGAGACCACAGACCCATGCAGTGCTGGGGATCAAACTCAGCTTGGCAGGTGCAAGGCAAGCACCTTACCTACTGACTATCTCTCTGACTCTAATATAGGAAGTTTTAACCCTAATAGGTCCCCACTTCCTGCCTAGAGGTTTAAGAGGCACGAAGAGTAGAAATGGAGAAAAGTTCTTGGGGTGTGGTAGTAAATGTCTGGTACAATCTACTGGTAAGGAAGTGTTCTGGGCTTTTCTCACCGCCAAGCCTGGAGACAAAGAGTTTGGCAACTGTCTCCTGTACTGAGGATCTATCAAACACTATCACCCAATTGGTACCAGATAACGGTGAAGAGCAGCAGGGGGTGGGTCGGGGGTGATGGGAGGGAACCTGGGGACACTGATTCTGGGAAATGTACACTGGTGGAAGGATGGGTGTTGGAATCCTGTATAACTGAAATCCATTCATTGAAATCCATTCAATCCATTTTGAAATCCATTCAAATTCCATTTTGTAAGTGTCTGTCTCACAGTGATTCAATAAAAAGGTTAAAAACAAAAAGTGAAGGGCAGAGAAAGTCTGGCCAGCTCTTCTGTTGCTCACACGGAAAGGCTGCTACACAGGAAGTTTACCTGTGTTCACTCAAAGGCACAGAATTGTTTACATAAAGATGTCCTTACATGCGACCCATGAGAGAGCCTGCTCAAGATATGAAAAACTGTCACCAAAAGGAAGACGGACACAGGTGAGCAAGCAGAGACTAACCCCCTCAGCCCACAAAACTTCTATAACTGAAACATTGTTTCATTTTGTTTTGTTTTGTTGCTTTTTGGGTCACACCCAGCGATGCACAGGGGTTACTCTTGGTTCATGCACTGAGAAATTACTCCTGGCCGTGCTCAGGGGACCAAATGGGATGCTGGGAATCGAACCCGGGTTGGGCTGCGTGCAAGGCAAACGCCCTATCCGCTGTGCTATCACTCCAGCCCCTGAAACATTCTAAGTGTTGGGAAATCCCTGGAAAATTCAAAGGTACTATCTCAGGGGAGAACTTCAATTATGTTCCAAGCTCAGGCCAATTCTAGTCTTTATTTAAAAAATGCCTTTTTCAAGAGAGAGAGAGAGTAAAAGGGAATGTGCCTGCCACAGAGTTGGGGGTGGGGGTATGGTGGGGGAAGGATACTGGGAACATTGGAAGTGGGGAATGGGCACTGGTGGAGGGATGGGTACTCGATAATTGTATGAGTGAAACGTAAGCACAAAAGTTTGTAAGTCTGTAACTGTACCTCAGTGATTCATTAAAAAATTAAAAAAAAAAAGATTGCCTTGTGCCATATATGTTCCTCCAAACACCACTGGGGTTTGCCCCAGAATACAGTGATAGGAATAATAATCATTAAACAAATGGAATTTATTTATTTAATGATTTTAAGGGAACCCAAACCTGAGTCTGTGATGGAGGCAGGGTGGAGGTGGTGAGTCTCAGCAGTGCTCAGGGGACCATGTGGTGAAGCATGAGGTCAGTCCATAAAAAAATAAATAAATAAATAAAATGCCTTTCATTGAAGTCATGAAATTTGCTTGTAAGTGGATGGTCATGGAGAGTATCATGCTAAAGTGGAATGGGTCAGAAAAAGAGAAACAGACATAGAATGGCTCGCTCATTTGTGGAATATAAAATAACATAATATGAGACTGACACCCAAGGACAGATTGCTCCATGGTTGGAAGCCTGTCTCATGAGCTGGGGGAGAAGGCAGCTGGAATAGAGAAGGGATCACTAAGTCAATGATGGTGGGAGGGATCATTCGGGATGGGAGATGTGTGCTGAAAGTAGATAAAGGACCAAACGTGATAGCCTCTCAGTATCTATATTGCAAGCCGTAATGCCCCAAAGTAGAGAGACTGCATGGGGGCAGTTGTCTGCCATAGAGGCTGAGGGAGGGTTAGGATGGGGGGGGGGGGATACTGGGAACATTGATGGAAGAAAATGTACACTGGTGGAGAAATGGGTGTTTGATCATTGTATGACTGAAACTCAAACATGAAAGTTTTGTAACTTTATCTCACAGTGATTCAATAATTTAAAAAAATGCCCTTTCCCTCTTTTTTTTCCTCCTTGCAGTTTTGATCCTGGAAGGGTCAGGAATAGAGGTAGTAAAAAGTCGCCATGGAGAGTGGAGCAGCCCACCTCATCCTCTATATATGAAGCTACCTGCAGCAGGCCTGCTATGAAGAAAGAGAGATGCTGAGTTTGAGTGGAGTTCAAGCATTGCATAGTGCTATTGCTATATAGAGATTGTTTTAATTACCTGAAAACAATCTGTCTGTTATCTTTAAGGTAAAAGAATTTAACCTTAATTTTGGTTGCACAAAGACAGATGCAAAGCCATGGAATTTTTTTTAACTGGATAGTGAGAAACAATTACAATTTTTATTAAATTTTAATATAAAGCTCAGATTTTACTATTCAGTTCACGGTTACAACAGTAGTCATATTTTAGTTATAATTCAAATAATAATATCTTAGAATTTTTATGATTTTCCCTGTCTAGTAAAGAAAATATCCATAAATATAATAAGTCCATATGACTTCCACTCATTTCTGGTTGTTTGTAGGGACCTATTTTATTTCAATATTGCCATTTTTAGGACAGTATATGTTTTCACCTAAGCCAGAGAATTAGTTTGTGACATGACGAAAGTTTTCAAAAGAATCTTCATGAAATCCAGCTATTTCTCTTCAAGGTCTTGAATCCAAATTTTTGCTTTTCTATGTTGACTACTAATAGCAGCTGTCATTTAGCTAGTATTTGAAGTTGTTTAGATATACCATTTAAACTGTTTCCCAGAATAACTCTATGAATAGCAGTTATAAGAGTGTCTCTAATATGCATATATTTGCATATTTATGTAGGTACACATTCTACTCAATTGGCAATACATTAATGGTGTGTGCACACAGACATTATTCCTTACTTGTTGTATACTCTTTATTTTCAAAAAATTTTATTTATTGAGATAGTACTTAGCTTTTTAAAGAAATAAGTATTTTTGTACTTAAATGCCATCAGCTTATAAAATAATTAACTAAACTTCATTTCCAAAGAAGCAAGTATAATAGATTTCAGGATGAGTAGCAAACACAGCCATCTCTTGAAATATCCCAAATGGAAGAAATATGTCACAGATGCAAGAAATATACATGCAGCTACTGGCTGGCTGTCAACATTCCCTGGGTGCCGATCAGACGATTGAACAGAGAGGTGAGTGTCCGTTAACCCTGGAAATAGTTCAGAGAAGTCACTTAAAAATCGAATCCATATCTATCCATTTACCATAATGCCCAAAAGTAGAGAGAGGGTATGGGGAACATTGTCTGCCATGGAGGTTGTGGGAGGGTAGGAAAGGGGGGGGGTATACTGGGGAGATTGGTGGTGGGGAATGTGCACTGGTTACAGCAGGGTGTTTGATCATTGTATGATTGTAACTCAAATATAAAAGCTTGTTGGAAGGTAGGGGTGGTGGGATTGGTGTTGAAATACTGAATGTAATCAATTGCTGCGAACAACGTCATGAAAATAAAATTGAAAACAAAAAGATGAAAGCTTGTAACTTTATCTCATGGTGAGTCAATAAAATAAATTTAAAAAACACAAAAAAAAAACAAAACACAAATCATCCTGTTATTCGTCGATTGCCTCGAGCAGGCCCCAGTAACGTCTCTTTCACCCTAGCCCTGAGATTATACTCAAGGCTCTTTAGGAGAATGAGACCCATCATTGTTACTGGTATTTCGCATATTGGCTACTCCACGGGGAGTTTGCCAGACTCTGCCGTGTGGGTAGGCTATATTCGATAGCCTGCCAGTTTGTCCAAAGTTGGAATGACATAATAAGATGTCATAATAAGATGTCATGTGGCCACGAATGCACCCGCGCGGTTCCGGTGGCTGGTTTTTATAGTCTCTGGGTCTTGGCTTCATGTGTGCGGAGAGTGGTCTCAGCATGGTGGTGGCTGGTCCCGAGGTCTTCAGCTGCCGGATCCCTGGTCGGGGCAGGGAGGAAAGCTCAACCCGCTCCCCTCCAACAGGCCCCGGTGAGGACAGCCAGGCAGGAGACTGCACTGTTCTCTTCCGGGAGCTGATTTTTATAGTCTCTGGGTCTTGGCTGTTGAGATTACACGGCGCCAGTGGGCCAGTTGGTGGGTGTGACCCCCGCCTACTGGAATTTGGAGGATCTGGGTGTAGGATGCTCGGCCCAAATCCAATTAGGCTTGGAGATCTCGGCCCCGGAACCCACGTGGCTTTGTCCCTCTGCCAGTACCTTCATGTGTGCGGAGAGTGGTCTCAGCATGGTGGTGGCTTTTTATTTAAAAAAAAGTAAAAGAAAAACCAACCATTACTATGTTCAGGGATATTGTTCTAAATTAGTGCCAGTTGTGAAGTTTCAGAATAAGGGGAAGAAATTAAGCAATTATTCTTTGACAACACTACACCTTAATTCCCTGAACACTGGCAGATAAAATACTAAAATACTACCCTATCCCTGCATTTCTTTCCATTTTTCTTATTTTATCTTGTTTCTTCTGGCCGTTCACCTTTTCCCCCTCCCCCTTGTGTTTCAAAATCCTGAAGTGTTTGTGCTGGAGTGATAGCACAGCAGGTGGGGTGTTTGCCTTGCACGTGGCTGACCCGGGTTCAATTCCCAGCATCCTAAATGGTCTCCTGAGCACCGCCAGGAGTAATTCCTGAGTGCAAAGTCAGGAGTAAGCCCTGAGCATTGCCAGGTATGACCCAAAAAGCAAAAAAAAAAAAATCCTGAAGTGTTTATAAGGTATGATAACCTAGAGTGGACACAAATAAAAGGGTAGTGAAAAGAATGTATTCTATCTTTTCTAATCCCCTTGTCCTTTACTCTCTGTGTCTAGACCAAAAAGTTTGGTAATAAAGAGCTGATATATTTCTAAAAATACATATTTCTAAAAATATATTTCTAAAAATAATATGTGAAAAAAATCGAATCCATGAGACAGTACAGAGGTTAGAACACATGCCTGGCTTTCCCCTGACCTGAGTTCTATTTTGCTGCTCCTTGTGGTCCCCTGAGTATCCCAAGGTACAGCACTGGAGGCTCCTAAGCAACACTGGGTGTGGACCTGAAGGTTATAGACAATTCTGGGAACCCCAGACAATCTCTAGTACTGCAGGCCCAAATGGTACCTTATCCTCAGGCCTTTGCATTGAGCTTGAATCCCAGTTGATCAAGAATCTGAGCTGGACCCCTGGACCTGCTAAGAATCACTTGGGAGGCCCCATTTCCCCCCAAAAATGTCTAACATTTTCCTCTGAAAATTCTGTTTTTTTTTTCTTAGTCTTTGCCCCATCTATAGATTCTTGAAACACTAATTCTTCAAAGACTTTCAGAATGTTTCTGTGGGAATACACTCTTTTCCGTACTTTTTAAATGTGGGCTCCTTGGGGCAGCTCCCTGAACCATGCTCAGGACACTGTGTAGTGTTTGGATGTGGCTCCAGCAATGCTCAGGACCATGTTGGGATCTAGTCTATTGCTCCCACATACAGAGCACATGCTCCAGCCCTTTGCGATGCCACATTAGCCCCTCCATTGTGTGTTTTAATTATCAAGTCTCACCAGTTGACATAATTAATGCAACACATGGTTTGGGGTTGGGTTTGGTTTTGAGGCCATACCCACCAGTGTTTAGGTATTACTCCTGCCTCAGTGCTTAGAGATCACTCCTGGAAGTGATCAGGAGACCATGTGTGGTACCCGTCATTGAACCCGGGTCAGTCACATGCAAGGTAAGCACCTATCCATTGTACTATCTCTCAGGTCCCTACAACACAATTCATGTGTCTTCAGTTTTGTGGAGTATAATAATGGATCAGATATGACCATGCGAGTAGATAAAATGAAAAAGCCTCTGGACTTCTATAATACGTTCTCCTTTTCTAAAAAATTATTTTTTATTTATTTATTTTATTTTAAGTCACTTGGCACCCAGAGCTTGGCTTGTGCTCCAGTGCTCCGGTTGCCTGCTGAGAGGGGCGTGGCTCGGGCTCAACTGGGGCTAGAGGCTTGTGCGGAGGCTGTGCTCCTCCTGAATGTGAGAGGGATCTACCTCGTTTCTTAGGGTCTTCCTGCACGTGCCCGGAAGCCGTGCTGCTCCAGATGCAGAGACCGCCAGCACGTTCGAGAACTTGATGAATCTATTGAGCATGTCAGATGCTCGGAACCTTCCACTTGTAGTTCAGCTAATAAATAAGCTAGTGATTCTTTTTCTCTATGGGAAGAAGGGATGTGCCTGATCGAATGAGAACCTTGGAGCCATAGCACAGGGGGTAGGGTGTTTGCCTTGCACGCGGCCGACCGGGATTTGATTCCTCGGTTCCTCCTGGAGAGCCCGGCAAGCTACTGAGAGTATCCCACCCACATGGCAGAGCCTGGCAGGCTCCCCATGGCATATTCGGTATGGCAAACACAATAACAATGTCTTACAATGGAGATGTTACTGGTACCTGCTAGAGCAAATTGATGAACAATGGGGGAAGACAGTGCTATTTTATTTTAGCTTTAGCTTTTTTACCCAGTAATACTCAAGGGTTCTCCTGGCTATGCACTCAGGAATTACTCCTGGCAGTGCTCAGGAGACCATATGGGATGCCGAGGATTGAACCCGGGTCAGCCACATGCAAGGCAAACGCCTTACCCCTTGTACTATCACTCTAGCCCCTTTAATACTTCCTGTACCCTACGTGAGGCTCGTCCGAATGTGTGGAGAGTGGTCTTAAGCATGGCTGTGGCTGGAACATCATGCATGAAGAAACCGGCAGAGGAACCCAGGTGTGCGGGACTCGGGGCGTAAATCTCCAAGCCTGCTCGAATTGGGATTGGGGCCTCCTCCACCCAGACCCCCCATTTTAGTATGTTGCGTTACACCCACCAACTGCCCCTGGCGCTGTGTAATCCCATCAACGGCCAAGACCCAGAGACTATTCGAGGCCAAGCAACATCTTATTATCTAGTTCTTACTCTGGAGAACCTGGCAGGCTACCAAAAATACCCTGCCCACAGAGCAGAGTCTGGCAAACTCCCTGTGGCGTGTTCAATATGCCAAAAACCAGTAACAATGATGGGTCTCATATTCCTGACCCTGATAAAGCCTCAAATGTTGTACTTTTTAAAACCTTAGGGCTAGGACGAATGAGACATTACTGGGGCCTGCTCAAGGCAATTGATGAACAACAGATGACAGTGATACCCTACAACTCACTCCTTTTCTATAATCCAGAGTCACTGCCTCCTTCCTTAATATATTAGATCTCGGGGCTGGAGCAATAGCACAGCGGGTAGGGCGTTTGCCTTGCACGCAGCCGACCTAGGTTCGATTCCCAGCAACCCATATGGTCCCCCGAGCACCACCAGGAGTAATTCCTGAGTGTATGAACCAGGAGTAACTCCTGTGCATCGCCGGGTGTGACCCAAAAAGCAAAAATAAAAAGTAATATATATATATTAGATCTATATATTAAGTTTTTTTTAATTCAGTTATTTGAACTTTGAATTTTACAATGTCCTTTGATTTTTGGTGGAGCACACCCAGGGTGCTCAGGGATCCCTCCCACTTTCACTGTAGCACTGTCCTCCCATTGTTCATTGATTTGCTCTAGTGGGCATCAGTAACGTTTCCATTGTGAGACTTGTTGAGACTCCTTCAGTCTTTTTGGCATATCAAATACATCACGGTAGCTTGCCAAGCTTTCAAGAAAAATAAAAAAATGAATCTTTAAAAATTTTCCTTGAGTTTATTGATCATAGATATTTAAAATTCAGTATGAAGATTCTAAAATACATATCTGTAAGTCAGATATTTTCTGTTTTTTCCACCCCTTGATTTTGGGTCATCTTCTCTTATGCTGATTTACTTGATAAATTTTTATTGAAGTTCTGATATTGGATATGAAAAATACATAAACATCTTTTAGTTTCTCAGTGGCGAGTTTCTCTGAGGAACAATTGGGATGAAGATTGATCCCCTTATTCCTTTAGTCTAATAAAAGATTGAACTATTTCAAAGGTGAGTTCTAGTCATTGGCAGGAATTCTACATCTCATTTCTCCTTTTCCCAATGTGGAGCATTTTTCAGCTCTCCAGTGAAGTCTCAGGTCAGTCCTGCTTGGCAAATTATGAATCCATTTTTTCAGCTTTCTCCTTCAGTCTCTTAGACTGGTAGATGTTTTTAATTTCTCAGCTTCTTTTTCCTCTCATGAAATGGCAAATTCCTTAATAAGGCAAAGCTGACTGAATGTTTGACTTAATGTTTCCCATTTCTTCTCTCTGGTATTTAAGGTCCCCTAAGTCACATCACCACTTTGTCTAAGTCTTAGAGACTTTCAAATAGATATTTTGAACTATTTTTACCCAGTGCCTCTAGTAACCCAAAGTAGGAGCATTAGTCATCAAAAAGCTGATGAGAATATATTGGAAAATGCCCCTTTGTATTAATATATCAAGAACTTTTTAAATATACTTTCTGGTGTCTTAAATAATTCTTTTTCAGTAAAATATGATTGTATTTAGCCTTGACCCCTTGATCTCATGATTCCCTCCTCACTGGAAATTTGAGGAAATGAAAATGAAAACTGTTACTGATAGCCCAAACAGTCAGGATCTTTGTTTACTTCTCACTGTGTGTTGTTCATTTCTAAATTGCTTGCTTTGATGTGTTGGCTACAAAATGATTAGGTCTAGATCTTTAAAGTAACAGCAGGTTTACGGATCAATTTCCCAACAGGCGCACAGAGCCTAGTCACTTCTGTGTGACCACCTTGATTAGCAGGATTACCACCACTCCTTACTGTGAGTCTTTCAGTACTTTATAGCTATGCCAGAACTTTTACACCAAGCATTAGAAATAGCTTTGAATCGATCAAGTTCAAAGCAAAAAAATAAAAAGTACCTTATTTGAAACTAACAATGTGCCATGAGAGCACCTTACTCATATTTTTCCTGTACTTTTTCTCTTTTCTGGACTTTTTATCTTTGTCAACCAACTTTCCTTTAATTATTTGTTTCTCACCAAACTGACAGAATTGGGTCATTCCAAATTCTATGCAGCAGATAAAACAGCTCTTATACAGCCAGTGAAGGAAAAGCCTTTGAATCCCAGGTGCTTTCAATAGAACAAAATTAACATTCAAGACTGCACTGGCTTTAGTGTGCCTCTTTCAGCGAGCTGAGAAATTAGGGTGTTTATTTATAGCTCCCTTTGAAAAGAACAGTGTCCATTTTCGACCAACAACCAAAAAAAAAAGATTCTCTTTCCAACTTGACATATTTTTCTTTTGAACCAATACTCCTTTTAAAATTAATATTGATTGCCAGTTAAGGAGCATGGATAAACTCAAATGTCAAATGACATGACAAAAATATCTAGTTTCACAATAAAATATGATCTTTTAAATTTAATTACACATGTCTTTATTGAATTCTCATAATATTCAAGTAACTTTTCTAAAAGATTTTGAAGGATGCAAAGATAAATAAATTCATCATTCCAAAGAACTTACAATACAATAACAGGAGGCCTAATGTAATTGAAATAGCAAATGTAGAAATGGTTGGTTATAATCAAGAGCAGAACAGAGGGTTAAAGCTTGTTGCACGAGTTCCTGGGAACTCAGTGAGAGACTCGGAAGCCAAATAAGAGAGATGGACAGGAAGCTTTATTTGTCCTCCCCACACACTGTGTAGTGGGTCTGCGCCTCAAACCCTCAATCCACAACTCAAAACTACAATCACATTTATACCTTCAGACTACATTCCATTGTGTCAATAAGAGCACACAAGATTAACAGCAATCTGCAGTTAAAAGCATTGCCCACATCCTAATGATATTTGAGGGAAACAATTCGGGTTACACTGTTAAGAGTCAGAACCTGCTTTCCCAAAACTTTCCCACCTAGACCTAGTTCGGGTATTTTCTGCTGAAGTCCAGGGGCTAGAAGAGAGTTAGAGTCAGCAGATAGTCACAGAGTGAGCACAGACAGGTGCCAATAGATCTAAGGACAACTTTTAACCCCTCTTTGGCCCAACAGTGTGTGACTAAAGTTTTCTTTTAAAACTCAATATTATTGCAGTGTCTAACAAGCTGATATATAACATAAGCAAAGTGGACATTGTGCTTGTTCTATAAGAGAAATGAAGGTTTTAATAAGTGGAATGGGAAAACTTGCACTTCACTAATATTGATAAATTAAGATATTGTTAATTCCAAAACAGTCAAAAAGGGAAATATCTCCTTCTGAGTTTTTCTACAAAAAAACCCTTAATTTTTAAAAAATACTATAAAATTATACTCCTCAGAGGCAAGTATCGGGCATATATTACATGAAAATTTAAATGAAAATTTCTGGTTTCTTCTTAATATTTTTGAAAGTAATTAAAATATCTAGAGTTTTTTATAACTATTTAGCAGTATCATGGCTTTGACAGATTGTTAGATTCAAGGGTAAAATAATTCAGTATTCATACTGTTGTTTCATTCACGCATTCAGGCAGAAAGGGGGAAAAAAAGAGCTACATGATGAGCCAAACAAAAAGATAAATTACTTATACCCTGCAGCTGTGTATTAAACATGCCTAATGCTTTACTTTTCATCAGTAGGGTGTTCTCAGAAATGTTATATTTTCTTTACAATAGCATTCTTTTGGCCTAAGCATCACTTCATAATCTGTACTTCAAGTGTGTTGAGACCTTTAGATGAAAATAGCGTGATGACAGATATTTCATTAGTCTCTGAAGCATTTTGGTGCAAATGCTTCCGTCTTGAACTGCTCCCAATAGGACTATTATCAGCTTCACAGGAAAGTGCTTCTTAGTTTTAGATCCAAGAAAACAATTTGTGGAGAAGGAAAAAGTGAAAGGTGCAGAGTATTAGAACAGCAGAAGTACTTTATAAACCACTTTTTCTTCTTTTTCAAAACTTAAAGTAGATTTAAACCAATAAAAACCATGCTCCTTTAGAGCCTATAATTTGTTGGGGAAAATAATGATTCGCAGTAAGACTTGGTGATCCCCTTGTATCAACTATAGAGTAGAATTATATAGTAAGGACTCTTTCGTGGATCACATTTTATAACTTAATGAATGAATGATTCCTTCTTCTCATTAGAAGTAAAGGAATCGAATGAGTGCATTGGTGGATTCGTAACAAAGCTTAAATTGGAACATCCGGGGTCTGAGCTATAGTAGAGCAGGTAGGGCATTTGCCTTGCATGCCGACCGGGTTCAATTCCCGGCATCCCGTACGTCCCCTAAGCACGGCCAGGAGGAATTCCTGAGTGCAGAGCCAGGAGTAACCCATTAGATCATTGGGTGTGACCCAAAAAGAAAAAAAAGATTAGAGCATCTTTGTTGCCCCTAGTCCTTTCTAAGGTTCTGTAGGCGACTCTAGTAATGATTCAGTAGGTCATTGCTAGTAACATTTGTAAACTTAAGCTATTTCGGTTTTGTATGTAGGCCACACCCAGTAGTGCTCTGAGCCTGCTCCTGGCTCTGTGCTCAGGGGCTGCTCCCTATAGTGTTTGAGGGTCTACGGTGCAGTGGCTCAAAGCCAGACCTTCTTCATAAAAGCAAACCAATCATCCATTGGTCTATCTCTCCAGTCCCCAAATTAAGCTATTTTAACTCCAAGTGCTTAACATTGCTATCTCTTTCCATGCTGATACCCCCTCTGTCACTTATCTTTTGTCACTTGGTAGTGGAGTGACAACTGGAATTTTGAGAATTCACCAAAAGACAAACTAAAATGGGATTATATTTGGTTCAGAATGAGGTGATGTATACAGTCACTTACTTCTAGTTATAGTGACATTACTGCTAGCTATGCTGGGATAGGAATAGCTCCCAGAAATATTTCTGCTCACCGTGTTGACACGTTGGCAATGGAGATATCACTGTAATCCCATTATTAGTGTGCCTGATGGGACTGGGTATGCCTCAGGAGCACTGTTATGGGAGTAACTCAACAAACCTAAGTTACTGCAGTAGGAGCAAGGACAAACCAGTGTTATACAATAATAAGCCAGATGAGTAAATGCAAAGGAGAAGAAATGAACTAGACTTGTCGCTGCTAAACTTAGATCTGGCCCACTGCTGAGGGTCCTAACTAGCCTCATTCTTAACTATTGCCCTTCCTCTGAACTTGTGGGAAAACTGCCTTGCTTCAGTCAGAAATACATAACTACACTCATAGAGATCCTATTTTAATAATAATTACTACTTATAATAAATATGATGATTTATAGTGGGTTGTGAAATCTTGCCAACAGATGAATAACATTATACTGCTGTTATGTGTAAATCTGTCTTAGAAAAAAGAGGTATTTTCTGAACTTATAAAAAGTTATAGTGTGCAGTCATATGAGCAATTCAGAAGCTTCTTGTCATTGTTGGTGTATAGATTTGGTAAAGTTGGCAAAGAAAACAGTAGTTTTGCCAGTCAACAAATAAAGATCAGCCTTTGAGGCTGGGGACAGTTTGTTTTCTGAGCTCACTATTCATATGTGCCACAATAAAACAAGGAAGTTTGTAACAGATTACTCTGTCTTGCTACCCCAATAACCAATGCCCACCTCTTTATAAGATGCAATGATTCCATTTTATGTATCATGAACTGAGGTTTTAAAGATACAAGATACTAATCTTATGAGTATAGAGTTCTTTTTATCCAACCTGTCAGGGGTTAACTTTTAATAACGCTTTGGGTTGTTTATTTTTTTTTTCTTTTTGAGTCACACCTGATGATGCTCAGGGGTTACTCCTGGCTCTGCACTCAGGAATCGCTCCTGGTGGTGCTGAGGGATCATATGGGATGCTGGGAATTGAACCGGGGTTTGCCACGTGCAAGGCAAATGCTTTACCCGCTGTGCTATCACTCCCAGCCCCCTGGGTAGTTTATTCTTTTATATTTTTTGAAATGGTAGAAATTGTATTTTTATTAGTCACTGTAATAAAAAAAAACTTTTGGCTAATTTTAATTTTTTCTCAATTTTTTATTTTTTTGTCTGGCGGAGGGTGGGGTACACCTGGCAGTACCCAGGGCTTACTCCTGGCTCTGTACTCAGGAATCACTCCTGGAGGGTGCAGGGGAGAAACCTGGGTCAGCCAGTCACATGAAAGGCAAGTTAGCTGTTAGCTCTTCTCTCTGGTCTTTTCAGCTAAATTTTAGAGAGAATTTTAAGTGGACTTTTCAATCTCTACACATGAACAATTTCAACTTCTGCCCTCTTCACCCGCAAGATTGTTACCTATATTTATGCTTTTTTCCCAGTGTCTTTAGACTGAATCACTCCACATCTCATTGAGTTTTTAAATCTCTCCCTCATCTCCATCTTCATAGCTATCACCTTAGTCCAGATGCACATCATATCCTCCAATTGGTCACTTTGCCTTCTATGCTTTCCCCTTTAATTCCATCCCCTGTCCAGTATCCCCTATCTAAAGAAATAGAACATCATTCCTCTTAACATAAAATAAAATTTCTTTTCTTTCCAACTTCTCCAACCACATTTTTTATTTTTATCTTTGCCACATGGAAATAAATGATCATAGTTTATTAGTACATGCTGAGATGCCCCATGACTCTGTGACTTTTTCATGATATTTCATCTTAGAACATTTTCACGTAACTTACAGCCCAATTAACTTTTAGTCCTTCCATATGTTTAAAAACAGAAACAGAAGTGATTCTGTTCTTAAACATACGGAAGAATTTCCCAAACTTCCGATTGTGTTGAATATGTCCTTGTCTTTCTATATTCCACTATATAGTCTTTTACTGTGTTGTGTTATGTTATACTGCCAGTTTACCTATCTGAACCTCTCGTGAGATGGAGAGGTCTCTAATGAAGGAATTGCATGGTAATTCCCATCACATTACCTGTCACATTGCTGAGGAACTATTAATAGACAAGTAATTTGAAATGTTTTGAATCTCATGTTGCAGTAGACTGATGAGCAAAATCTCCAGGTAGAGGTGGGCATGGGGCTAGGTGGAGGAAGACCGCTTGGCCTTTCTTCAAATAATATTACACAAACTAATTTTTGTTCCTGCCTACTAAGAAGAGATAATGCAAAATCCAATTACATTTTAAGTTATCTCAATGGCACAGTGTAGAAATGAACACGCTGTGATTAACTCCAATGTTATGATAAGCGACCTTTTATCAACATGCATATGGAAAACAAAGCACCTCTCCCCATGCTGAATTATAATGTACAAGTCCTCTTGGAAATGCTGTTCTTCTTAAATAGGGCAGCTTCATTACCAGACATCAGTTTCGCAAGGTTGCCCACAAACCAATGGCCAGATTCAAAACATAATTCACAGGAGGGAAGCCTGTCTTCTGACTCCAGGTCTGATGGAATGGGAATTAAGCAGACACCAGAGTTTGTAACACACACACACACACACACACACACACACACACACACACATACATAAGCACACACACATGCCTAATTATTCAGGACTTAAAAATAAAGTCAAGTGTCTCTGTATTAAACATTTTGTGTTCTAAAGTGTTCTGTATCATATTCTTTTTTGTTTTGTTTTGTTTTGTTTTGTTTGGGGATCAAACCTTGTGGTGCTCAGGACTTACTCCTGACTCTGCATTCTGTGATCACTACTGGCAGGACTCAGGGGGCCCTATGGGTTGCTAGGAATTTAACCTGGGTCAGGTATGTTCAAGGCAAGCACCCTACTCTGTGCTATAACATTCTCAAGAAGAAAAAAACAGCTCTAAGAAGATAAATGGCCTTGACCTAACATATATCTTATCTTTTATGATCTGAGACATCATATTATTAGTCTACACAAAGTATCTGAAAGGACGGCCCAAAATACTTCTTGGACAGCATGGCATGCTGATTTGTTTAAGTTTTTTTTTTTAAATGTGAATTAAAACATAAAAAAATAGTTAAAAATACATACATAAATGTTTGAGTTAATAATTTTAAATTAGGGGGGTTTTAGCAATAACACAGTGGATATTGCCTTGCACATTAGTGTTTTGGGGCTGGAGCGATAGCACAGCAGGTAGGGCATTTGCCTTGCACATGACTGACCTGGGTTCAATTCAAAGCATCCCATATGGTCCCCTGAGCACTGCCAGAGGTAATTCCTGAGTGCAGAGCCAGGAGTAACCCCTGTGCATCGCCAGGTATGACCCAAAAAGCCAAAAAATAAATAAATAAAATAAATAAAAATTTTTAAAAAATAATAGCACTGTCCTCCTGTTATTCATCGATTTGCTCAAGAGGGCCCAGTAACGTCTCCATTTTTGAGACTTGTTGTTACTGTGTTTGGCATAATGAATACGTCACAAGTAGCTTGCCAGGCTTTGCCGTGCAGGCAAGATACTCTCGGTAACCTGCCAGGCTCTCCGAGAGGGGCAGGGGAATCAAACCTGGGTCAGCTGGGTCAGCCGCATGCAAGGCAAACACCCTACTTGCTGGGCTATCGCTCCTGCCCAAAAATAATAATAACTTTAAATTAGAAAACTTTTGTTTTTTTGCGGGGGGGAGAGTTGTTTTGGGTCACACCCGGCAATGCACAGGGGTTACTACTGGCTCAAATTAGAAACCTTTTGATACCATCTTCCTAGGTAAAGGAATGCAACATCAGTGCCTGTTGTGAGCTGAACTTTGCTGTTTCCCGAAAGTTTACTTCAAAGCCCTAGACCCAGAACCTCGTTATGTGAACAAATTTGGAGAGAGCGTTATTAAAGTAATTTTATTTGGTTAAATTATGGTCATGAGGATGAACCCTAGTCCAATATGCCACTGCCATTATAATAAGGGCACATTGGACTCACTGAAACAGATAATAAACGTGCAGGCAGAGCAAAGACCCTGTGAAGACGTGTACATGAGGTGGCAAGAGGGCAGCTGTTAGCAGTTAAGTGAAGTGCCTTGGAAGAAATCAAATTTGCCAACAGCTTTGATCATAGCCTTCTACTACCCAGAAATGAGAGAAAACAAAATTCTGTTGTTCAAGTCATTCAGTCGGTGGAATTTTGTTACGATGGCCCTAACTAATCTAGTAACCCCACTTAGGACCTTCACGCCCCTTCCTGGTGTTAACACCTTCTCTTCCCTACTTCAGTGACTGACTTGACTTACAATGCATTGGTAAAACTGTTGTCAATTTTCACTGCAACTGATCTTGCCCCTGTGTTTACCCCCCACACCAAAACATTAGACATTTTGCAGTTTTATTTAAAAGTAATCTGAATTTGAATGTTCTGAGGTAAAGCACTTCCACTCTAATGCATAGTATCTTAGATTGTCTTCCTATGACATGTCTTGGGCATGTATGTTTGACCTTCTTGGCATTTTGCCCATATCTTGGACTATACCTCATTTAGTGGTCAATTATCAATGACCCACTCAATAATTCTAACATACTTGATCACTCCCACATATGACAAGTGCTAAATATCAAGTTGGGGGGGTTGTATTACAGACGGAACTACTTTTGAAAATTTTATGACATTTATTGAAATAAATAGTGTCACCCAGAACTGTCAAAACTCAAGATATAAAATCATTAGTTTATGTTTTTAGGAGGCAGCCTCCTGTGGCAAAACGAAAATACACTTGGAGTAGAATTACCAATCTCCCCTTGAACTGAAACTAAGCCATGGAATCTGACCACCCAACAGATGATCACACACTACTTGAAGGAGGGAGCCTGTTATAAGTAGTGCCAGTTGAATGGCATCTCCCACTGAGAGACACTTGTACTATTTAGAGACCAGAAAGATGCTCTAGCAAAGTTTTGTCTAAGGCTCCAGCCCTCATCCTGGTGCCCTGCAAATTCTGCACCACCATCTGCTATCCCATTCCTGGGTCCACTAGTTTGAGGATGCACCTACCAAATCCCCTCAACCCCAAATAACAAGGACGCAGCACCACCCTTTCATTCTCACCCACTTCAAGGGATGTTGGGCTTTATATATTGCCTCAAATATATCTATTTTAATCCTTCTATACAAATGGATAGATGAGACACTGAACTGCATGACCAGTGAAGTAGCATCATAAGAAACAAACATTGTTAGACTAATAGACTAATAAAGAGTACCACTTGCTGAAAAATATCAATTTAGATCAGATCTCAGATATCTGGCATCTCAAACTCAAATCATAGCACCCAAAAATCTTTAGAAACAGTGAAGAAACAAAAGATTTCACCTATTCTAGCAGATAGAGACAGAAGTCCTGGCAAGTCACAGAGTTCAAATAAACCCTGAAGTCTCATCAGTGAGGAACACAAATTAATGCTTCATACCATGGCCATGGAACAAAAACAATCACTGGAAGAAAAATTCAACCAACTTAAAGATGAACTGATATAGGTATTAAAGAATCCATATAAATGTGTAGGATAATATTGGCTTGTCATTTCTCCCTGGCCACAGAGAGCTTAGGTTTATTTGGTTACACCAATCACAGTGCTCCCAAGACACTCCCATTTCTCTGTATTATCTTTAATCTCTTCTCTGTGCTCTCTTTCCTGATTGATCAATCATCTTTATTCCCCAAATCAGATCTGTTGACTTGTAATGTCAGATCCTTCTAGGACACTGGATTTGTATATGTAAGTGAAATATTGCTTTTCTCTTCTCCTTATGTCCTTTTGCATAGTTTACTTCAGAGCAATGTCCTTTTTGTATAGACACAGGAATACAGTTAATGCTATGCTTTTGTAATTTGGGAGTTAATTGACTTGGAATAATATTTACTTCTGGGCATCTGTTTTCTTGACTGAAGCCTCAGATACCCTTAGTTCCTAGCACCTCAAAATCAGGGTCCCGATGAGGGACTGGGTGAACTCAGGGCAAGCTGTGAGCTACCCTGGCATTGAAATGGGGGAGGCCAAGTGCCATCATACTTAACTATAAGTTAAGGGCATGGTCATGGACAAATTCTGTCATGATCCAAAGAATAACAAGCGGATTAGGACCTTGCTAGGGTTAGGAAAGACTAATCTTGTCTGAGCACTGTAGTCTGAGATTTATAGCTAAATATCCCCTGGAGAGCCACCCTACAAGCTTAAATGTATCTCTTACTGTGTCCATACAAAATGACTAATATTATTAAGAAGTAGGATTAAGATGGATGTTTAAATGGTTGTTGAACTAAGGAAAGGAGAAACACACTCCTACATGGTATTTCAACCTTGATCCAATCTTCTAGCTGCAGGAGATCTTTGTCTTATCATCGGAAGGAAGGGGGCTACCTTGATTGTGCTACCTCACCTGGGTGTAGTTGCTCACACCCAGGAGAGAGAGAGACCAAGGCTGCGAGACAGCGTGCAGAGAGACTAACATGGGCTAGCATAGAGGACAGGAGGAGACGAAAATGAAGGTCAGTGTGAGACTGGAATGGGGCACTTAGTGAGACTGGAACAGGTACATGGGGAGAATGAATAAATGGCAACTGATCACCAACCAGCCTGGTGGCCCCATTCCCTCCTTCATGTGTCTGCTGGTGGTGACAACAGCAGGCCAGGATGGGGAAACGACTCATGGCCACCGAACACACAAATCAAATAAGAAAGCCCTTTCTGAGAGCCCACCAGGTTCAAAGGAAATACCAATCTAAGAGGCATTCCAAAGCCCTTCCTGACTACCCAAGGGCAAAATACCTCCTAAGGTATTTTTCTCCTTTCCTTAGTCTAATAACTCTATCAACATCTTAATACTAGTTATTTTTGTATGGACACAGTAAGAGGTACACTGAGGTCTGTAGGGCAGCTCTCCTGGGAATATCTTGTCACAGACTCAGACTATAGCACTCAGGCCAGATCAATCATTCCTAACCCTAGCAGGGTCCGAGCCTAGTTATTACTTTTTGGATCATGGCAGCATTTGTCTATGACCAAGCTCTTAACTTATAGTTAAACATTATAGCCCTTTGGTCAGGCCCATCTCAATGACAGGGTAGTACATAGCTTACTGCCTGCCCTGGTTCCTCAAGTCCTTCGTCGGACCCTGCTTTTGGAAGTGCTAGGGAGTGAGGGCAACTGAGGCTTAAGTTTAGAAAGCAGATGTCTGAGAATGAATAATATTCAAAGCCAATTAAATCCCAAGTTACAAAAGCTTAATATTAATTGTCTTCTTGTGTCTATACAAAACGACATTACTTTAAAGTAAACTATTCAAAAGACATAAGGAAAGGAGAAGGGCAATATTAACTTACAATACAAGTTTAGTGTCCTACAAATATCTGACCTTACAAATGAAAAGAATCTTGCCATTCGGATTTCTTCTTTGAGAAAGTTTCTGTTCATTTCATTGCCCCATTTTTGGATGGGGTTGGATGTTTTCTTCTTGTGGAGTTTAACCAGTATTTTGTATATCCTGGATATCAACCCCTTGTCAGATGTGTATTCGGTGAATATCCTTTCCCATTCTGTAGACTGTCTTTGTATTTTGGTCACTGTTTCTTTGGAGGTGCAGAAGCTTCTTAGTTTAAGATAGTCCCATTTACCTATCTCTGTTTTCACTTGCTCGGCCAGTGGCGTGGCATCTTTGAAGATAGCATTAGCTTCAATGTCATGGAGGGTTTTGCCAACTTTATCTTCAATGTACCTTATGGTTTCTGGTCTGATGTTGAGGTCTTTAATCCATTTTGATCTTACTTTTGTACATGGTGTTAGGCAGAGTTCTGAGCCTATTTTTTTGCATGTAGCCGTCCAGTGATGCCAACACAATTTATTAAAGAGGCTTTCCTTACTCCACTTCACATTACTTGCACCTTTATCAAAGATTAGATGAGCATATGATTGAGGAGAGATGTCAGTGTATTCAACCCTGTTCCATTGGTCTGCAGTAGAAAATGCTCTACATCATTAATCATCAGGGAGATGCAGATCAAAACCACAATGAGATACCATCTCACACCTCAGAGACTGGCCCACATTCAAAAGAACAAAAGCAACCGATGCTGGCGCTGATGTGGCGAGAAAGGGACACTCCTTCACTGTTGGTGGGAATGTCCACTGGTTCAGCCCTTCTGGAAAACAGTATGGACGATTCTCAAAAAATTAGAAATTGAGCTCCCATTTGACCCAGCGATACCACTCCTGGGAATATATCCCAGAGAGGCAAAAATGTATAGTCGAAGTGACATCTGCACTTGTTTGTTCATTGCAGCACTCTTTACAATAGCCAGAAACTGGAAGAAACCTGAATGCCCAAGAACAGATGACTGGTTAAAGAAACTTGGTACATCTACACAATGGAGTACTATGTAGCTCTTAGAAAAGATGAAGTCATGAAATTTACATACAAGTGGTACAATATGGAAAGTATCATGCTAAGCGAAATGAGTCAGAAAGAGAGGGATAGACATAGAAAGATTGCATTCATCTGGGGGATATAAAGTAACAAAATATGAGATTAATACCCAAGAATAGCTGAGATCAGCACCAGGAGGATTACTCCATAACTTAGAGGCCAGCCAGGTATCCTAGAGGAAAGGGCAGTTCAGATAGAGAAGGGAGCACCAAATAAAGGATGTTTGGAGGATCCTCCCAGGAGGGGAGATGCATGTCGAAAGTAGACTATGGACTGAACATGTTTGCCACTCAATGCCTCTTTTGCAGACCACAACACCCAAAAGGAGAGAGAGAACACAGGGGATTGCCCTGCCACAGAGACAGGGGGGATGGGGGGATGGGGGTGGGAGGGATATTATCCATGGTGGTGGAAAATGGGCACTGGTGGAGGGATGGGTATCTGATCATTGTATAATTGAAACCAAAGCACAAAAAATTGTAAATCTACAACTTTAAAAAAATAAAATAAAATAAAGGGGAAAAAAAAAACAAATGAAAAGAATCTGATTGGGGGGGAAAGTCCATTAACTGGTTGGGGAAGAGAGCATAAAGAATTGGTTACAGATAAACAAAAGAATGGGAGTGACTCGAGAACACTTTGATGGGTGTGACCCGATAAACCTAAGATCCTTGTGGTCAGGGAGGAAGGACAAAGCAATGTCATCCTGCAAGAGTACTACATCAAAACTTTGCAAGAGACCTCTTGTGGAGTGTAACAGCCAAACTGAGACAGCTTCTCCCTGATGGTTAGGGATGTGGAGCATTTTTTCATGTGCCTTTTGGCCACTTGTATTTCTTTTTTGAGGAAACTTCTGTTCATTTCTTCTCCCCATTTTTTTGATGGAGTTGGAGGTTTTTCTCTTGTGCAATTCTACTAGTGTCTTGTATATCCTGGATATTTATCCCTTATCAGATGGGTATTGGGTAAATATTCTTTCTCCATTCTGTGGGTTCTTTCTGTATTTTGGTCACTGTTTCTTCTTAAGTGTAGGAGCTTCTTAGTTTGATGTAGTCCCATTTGTTTATGTTTGCTGTGTGCAGAAAGTACATAAACCATAGAGGCAGGGGGAGGGTGGGAAAGGGGGGGATATACTGAGGATATTGTTGGTGGGGATTGTGCACTGGTGGAGGGATGGGTGTTTAATCATTGTGTGATTGTAATCCAAACATGAAAGCTTGTAACTATCTCATGGTGATTCAATAAAACTTAAAAAAAAACTGAGACAGGAGATAGAGAAATGAACCTTTGTCCTTCCTTCCTCCCTCTGATCTCCTTTCAGGCTTCCAGGGATCAAATCAAATCAGAGAACAGATGATTTAGTGATTTGTAGATGTGTGCAGATATTCCATGGCAGGGCACCAGAGTTGAATGTGGAGGAGGAAGTGGAAGATTCCTGGCTCTTTGCCTTTGGAATAGCAAAGTGTAAGAGGATGTGGATGTTGATTTTTCCAGGCACTTCCAAGTTTGAAATGTGACAGTTCTCGAGGGAGGTCCATGCCTGAGAAGAATGTAGCTTTACCAGCAGCATTCCCAGAAGGTCTCAAGACAAGTATGATGAGAGAGTAATAAGCAAGGATATGGAGAGTAGGAATCAGCAGTATTTAGGTATGGTATGGTTCTTAAACATCTTGCTGCCAATTAGATTATCTGACATTTGAGTTTATTAATTTTAACACTTGAGACACTCCACTGCCAAATGCCAAGAACAAGAACATAACTTTTTATTTTATTTATTTTGTTGTTGTTGTTTCAGGACCAGACCTGACTGTTCTCAGGGCTTACAACTGGTTCTTGCTCAGGGATCACTCAAGGAGATACTCAGGGGATCATATGTGGTACCAGGGATCAAACTTTGGTTGGCATCATGCAAGGTGAATGCTTTCCCTGCTGTTCTATTATTCTGAACCCATAACATTGTATTTTATATTCTATATTATTGTGTACATACTATATATTTTATAATAATATAATGTATAATATATAACACTAATTCTATTTATAAATTTGGAGTTAGGCATGTTTGTTTGTTGTTCTATCTTGAAATCTAGCCAAAGATTTCAGCTATAAATATACCAGAGTATATTCAGTGTTATCTATAAAAATAGATAACAAGAAAAAATTCATTCATTTCCTTATCTGTTTTCAGACAGCTAACATATGTAACACAACATGAAAAGAATTTAAACGATGCATCAAATAACTCAGTAATGATACAGTTTTATTTTTTTAACAATTAAACAAATCCTTAGAAGATTTAGGATCAGAAAACAGATCCCAAATTTACCTTTATTCATTGAAAATTGCTGGTGGAATGTAAAAATAGTATACTTATTGTGGAAAACATGGAAGTTCCTCAAAAAATTAAACCTAACATTCAATTCTGACCTCAATTCTTCCAGTAATAAATATCCAAAAGAAGCGAAAATACACTGGTGGAGAGATGGGTACTCGATCATTGCATGACTGAAATGTAATCATGAAAGTTTGTAGGTCTGTAACTGTATCACACAGTGATTCATTAAAATAAAAATAACAATAAAAAATTTTTAAAAAGAGATTTAAAAAAATGAAGTGAAAATAAAAATTCCAACAGATTCTCATAAGATGGCATTTAGATAGCATTATTTTTCTTAATTGTCATAAGGTGGAATTAATGGGTGTCTTGTGGCATATCAATGGTTATGAAAATTATCTATTATGGAATATTATTTATCAATAAAACAAAATAAATCAGGGATATGTACTATGATAAGGGTGAACTTTAAAAATATAATGCTTAAGTAAATATTGCCTTTACAGGCAAAAGTTTGGAGAAGTGTAAATGAATATAGAGTTTCTGTTTAGTATGCTGAAAAGTTTTGAAAACATATAGTTGTGGTGATTTAAGTACTGTGTCTCACTTTTTTTAATGCCATACATCAAGTCCAGGAGCTTATAGAATTTATATGTGAAGCATCTCCAGTTTATAGTATTACATTCAATGCCACTAAATTGTACATGTAATGTAAATTAAATAGGACTCTTAGTTCCTGTATATCTTATCAAATTTTCAAAATTTTCTTTTATTTCCTTTCTCCCCATAACATCACATTTTTAACTTAGGATGTCAAGTGAGCCTCAGAAATGCCCAGTGTTAAAAGATGAATTTGAATAAAACCACACAGGGAGTGAGACTCAATATTCCTGATGTGTTCATTTTCATTCATTGAGTTCAAAGCACTAGAATGACCTCTCTTAGGCTTTAGTCCCAAATAGGGACTGTTAATAAACTGTTAAAAAAATATTGAAGAGAGTTGAAGAGCAGACCATTCTTCAGTATTCCTGATCAAAGACTTTCAGATTTTTTTTTTCTGCTAGGATCTTAAAATAAACCATGCATCCAAAGACCTTGATAGTACTAGAACTTCTATATCACTGGAGCCCAAATGAGAAATGAGGACAGAGACCAAGTTCACTTGTCAGAGATGATGAACATTGCTACCATGTTTGATTGAAAGAAAGCACCATATCAAAGCTCTGAACTTGTTTCAGTTTCATGTTGTAATATGATTAGGAATACTGTTTTAGTTTTTGAATAAGCAGGATAGTTTTTTTTAATTAATTTATTTATTTTTTAATAGTGAGACACCATGAGTTACAGTTGTAGACTTACACATTTTTGTGCTTGGGTTTCAATTATACAATGATCAAACAACCATCCCTCCACCAGTGCGCATTTCCCACCAACACGGATCCCAGCATCCCCTCCCCCCCCCCCCAGCCCCCATCCCACCCTGCCTCTGTGGCAGGGCATTTCCCTCTCTGTCCTACTGAGTGCTGTGGTCTGCAAAAGAGGCATTGAGTGGCAATCATGCTTGGTCGACAGTCTACCCTCAGCATGCTCTCCCATCGTGGGCGGATCCTCCCAACACCCTTTATTGGGTGTTCCATTCTCTTTCTAAGCAGGATAGTTTCGATAAAAGTTTTATAAAATAATAGCTACTGACATTTATTTTAAAAGTAACATATTTTAGTATAGTAGTTTTTATAAGCAAAAAATCCTATAAAAGAAAAAATAAGTCACCCATAAATTTGCCATCCAAATATAATGATATAAGAAATCAATACTATGTGTGTTTATGTAATAGGAAAATAAAATGAGTAATTTAAGTAAAAAAATTACTGTGCCTAACTTTTCTACTTTATGAAAGAAATCATTTTTCAATGAAAAATTGTTGGTAAAGTGTAGGATAACACTGTTCTGTCCTTCCTGCATAACCTCAGGAATAGTTGATAGTTTATTGGACTGAGGAAAAGAGAAAAACACCTTAAGAGGTATCTTGCCCTTGAGCAGTCAGGAAGGGCTTTCTTATGTTGATTTGGCTACCTGACTGGGTGGAGTGTCAGCCCAGACTAGAAGGGAGCTGGAGATGGAGAGAGCAGGGCTGAAAGATGGACTACCGAGAGACTAGCAAGGGGAACATGTGCTTGAGAGAACCTAGGCCCGCCACAACATAAGTTCTACTATGGGATAAACTTCCTTGTAATAAACTGCCACTAAGATCAACCGACCTGGCCCTCATCTCTTCCTTCATCTGCCCTTGGCTAACAGCTGTCCAGAGAGCCCGCGAACATACAGTCTTCAGCGTTGCATAGTTTTTTTTTTTTGCTCCAGCACCTCCCTCTTGAGATTTTTTTTTCTTAACAGCAGTTGTATTTTTATTTGTTTGTTTCTTTTTTTTTACAGTTGTAGATTTACAATTTTTTGTGCTGGGGTTTCGATTATACAATGATCAGATACCCATCCCTCCACCAGTGCCCATTTTCCACCACCATGGATAATATCTCCCCACCCCCATCCCCCATCCCCCCCTGTCTCTGTGGCAGGGCAATCCCCTGTGTTCTCTCTCTCCTTTTGGGTGTTGTGGTCTGCAAAAGAGGCATTGAGTGGCAAACATGTTCAGTCCATAGTCTACTTTCGATATGCATCTCCCCTCCTGGGAGGATCCTCCAAACACCCTTTATTTGGTGCTCCCTTCTCTATCTGAACTGCCCTTTCCTCTAGGATACCCGGCTGGCCTCTAAGTTATGGAGTAATCCTCCTGGTGCTGATCTCAGCTATTCTTGGGTATTAATCTCATACTTTGTTACTTTATATCCCCCAGATGAATGCAATCTTTCTATGTCTATCCCTCTCTTTCTGGCTCATTTCGCTTAGCATGATACTTTCCATATTGTACCACTTGTATGTAAATTTCATGACTTCATCTTTTCTAAGAGCTACATAGTACTCCATTGTGTAGATGTACCAAGTTTCTTTAACCAGTCATCTGTTCTTGGGCATTCAGGTTTCTTCCAGTTTCTGGCTATTGTAAAGAGTGCTGCAATGAACAAACAAGTGCAGATGTCACTTCGACTATACATTTTTGCCTCTCTGTCACTTCGACTATACATTTTTGCCTCTCTGGGATATATTCCCAGGAGTGGTATCGCTGGGTCAAATGGGAGCTCAATTTCTAATTTTTTGAGAATCGTCCATACTGTTTTCCAGAAGGGCTGAACCAGTGGACATTCCCACCAACAGTGAAGGAGTGTCCCTTTCTCGCCACATCAGCGCCAGCATCGGTTGCTTTTGTTCTTTTGAATGTGGGCCAGTCTCTGAGGTGTGAGATGGTATCTCATTGTGGTTTTGATCTGCATCTCCCTGATGATTAATGATGTAGAGCATTTTCTCATGTGCTTTTTTGCCATTCGGATTTCTTCTTTGAGAAAGTTTCTGTTCATTTCATTGCCCCATTTTTGGATGGGGTTGGATGTTTTCTTCTTGTGGAGTTTAACCAGTATTTTGTATATCCTTGATATCAACCCCTTGTCAGATGTGTATTCGGTGAATATCCTTTCCCATTCTGTAGACTGTCTTTGTATTTTGGTCACTGTTTCTTTGAAGGTGCAGAAGCTTCTTAGTTTAAGATAGTCCCATTTATCTATCTCTGTTTTCACTTGCTCGGCCAGTGGCATGGCATCTTTGAAGATACCATTAGCTTCAATGTCATGGAGGGTTTTGCCAACTTTATCTTCAATGTACCTTATGGTTTCTAGTCTGATGTTGAGGTCTTTAATCCATTTTGATCTTACTTTTGTACATGGTGTTAGGCAGAGTTCTGAGCCTATTTTTTTGCATGTAGCCGTCCAGTGATGCCAACACAAACACTCCTGAAATTTATATGGAACAATAAGCCCCCACGAATAGCTAAAGCAATTCTTGGGAAAAAGAAAATGGGAGGAATCAACCTCCCGAACTTCAAACTGTACTACAAAGCAGTAATAATTAAAACAGCATGGTACTGGAACAAAGGCAGAACTGCAGACCAATGGAACAGGGTTGAATACACTGACATCTCCCCTCAATCATATGATCATCTAATCTTTGATAAAGGTGCAAGTAATGTGAAGTGGAGTAAGGAAAGTCTCTTTAATAAATTGTGTTGGCATCGTTGCATAGTTTTTTACAGTAAAGTACAACATCCATAAGATAATTTTGGCCCACAAAGACAGATTCCCTATTACTATTGTGTTCCAGTCCAATAAGCCAAAGATTACTACACATAAAGCTACGGTCTAAAAATCACGTATAAAGGTAAAGGTAAAGGCCCTCCCGTTGTTCATCAATTTGCTCGAGTGGGCCCAGTAACGTCTCCATTGGAGACTTTGTTGTTACTGTGTCTGGCATATCGAATACCTCACGGGGAGCTTGCCAGGCTCTGCCGTGCGGGCGAGATACTCTCGGTAGCTTGCCGGGCTCTCCGAGAGGGGCGGAGGAATCGAACTCGGGTCGGCCATGTTGGCTGCATGCAAGGCAAACGCCCTACCGCTGTGCTATCGCTCTGACTTTTTACAATAAAGGAGAACACAGACAAGAGGGAAAGTAAGGTATCCACAAATGAAACAAAGCAATGAGGTTAATATAGGATCGAAGAGAATCCAAGCTTTGATAAATCCAGTGCATGAAGGGCTGTCAGTATGTCAGCAGGACAGCTGGATAGAAAAGTGGACGTAGAGTCCTGTCTCCTTGGAAATGACAAGGTAAAGGTAAAGGTAAAGGCCCTCCCGTTGATCGTCGATTTGCTCGAGCGGGCCCAGTAACGTCTCCATTGGAGACTTTATTGTTACTGTGTCTGGCATATCAAATACTCTCGATAGCTTGCCGGGCTCTCCGAGAGGGGCGGAGGAATCGAACTCGGGTCGGCCATGTTGGCCGCTTGTAAGGCGAACGCCCTACCCACTGTGCTATCGCTCCACCCTGAACGCGCCCGATCTCGTCTGATCTCGGAAGCTAAGCAGGGTCGGGCCTGGTTAGTACTTGGATGGGAGACCGCCTGGGAATACCGGGTGCTGTAGGAAATGACAAGGTTAAGACAATATATGAAATGATACTTCCCAAAATTTTTTCTCTGAAGCTCTTCACATGGCTTGGAAATAAAGGCTGCTTCTCTATTTCAAATGACTAAAATCATCATAATAGATGAGTAGGTGCTTTGTTCTTAGTCTTATAATCACAATGAAGCACCATTTTTGACAGTTTACATGGTAGAATACAAGAGTTTTCAGTGAATAAGAGAATAAAGAAGGAAAATGTTATGGCACTTAGTAGATGCAGCCTGGGCTTTGGAGAAATGTTGATTTGTATTAAAACTTAGCAGTCTACTGGATCTTGATCTGTGTCTGTTACTCCACTGATAAAAGATAAAATATAGTTTTCACTTTGGTATGAGCTAATTTTTTTCCAAGTGTTTTCTTAACATGTTTTTTAATCTACCCTTACTTTTTCTAATTAAATAATCAAAATTTTCTGTATCTAAATATTGATCTGATTTTCATACTTAATACTTTATTTTGAGTTTTATTAAATTACTTCATCTTTAATGCTTATTATTTTAATGGTTAAACTGTAGAGTCTCTTAAGAGTGTGGCAAATAGCACGTGAAATCAAATTGGTTATTAGCACTGATTCTGAAATTACTCAAATCCTGACCTGGGGTACATTGTTTCTCTTCCCTAGAGTATTTACATCCTGACCTGGGGTACATTGTTTCTCTTCCCTAGAGTATTTTAGATTTGGGGCCATATCTCTCTGTTCTCAGAGTCTATACATCTGTACTCAGGAGTGACTTCTCATGGTGCTAGAGGATTGAACCAGTCTCAACAGCATTGTGCGGCAAACACCTTAACCCCCTAAACTATCTCTCTTGTCTTTTTTTCTTTCTCCCAAGAGAATCCTGTATTTTCTTAGAATTAGTATCCTCTCTCAACAAAACCTTTTTATTTTACACACAAATAAAATCATTCCAATTTTTAATTTTCTAACATTTCTAATTTATAAGTTAGACTACAATAGACGGGCTAGAGCAATAGCACAGCAGTAGGGCGTTTGCCTTGCGTGCAGCCGGTCCAGCTGAGCCGGGTTCGATTCTTCCACCCCTCTCAGAGAGCCCAGCAAGCTACCGAGAGTATCTCGCCTGCACAGCAAAGCCTGGCAAGCTCCCCGTGACGTATTCGATATGCCAAACACAGTAACCAGTCTCACGATGGAGACATTGCTGGGCCCGCTCAAGCAAATTGATGAACAACTGGAGGACCGTAACTGTGACTATAATAGACACTACGATACATATAATTAGAGGAAGCGTGATCCATTTGGTTAAGGAAACCATTGTGGAAAAGATTGATTTAAGTGTCAAGAGACAGTTTTATCCCTTCTTCAAATATCCCTCAGATCCAACCTCTGTAGTAACATGAGAACAATGGAGTAGTAGTAACTGTCTTTCAGGTACTTTTTAAATTTCTTTTCTTTTCTCACTGAAGAAGTTGAAGGCATCTCCCATGTACTTAAGCCTAGTAACTACAAGAAAACACTAGAAGCAACCCTATCCATAATGTGTAAGGATCTCAAAGGGGTAGATGAACCTCAAAAAACATGAAAAAGCATTATCCTCTGGTCTTTTAAATTGAGCCTTCTATAATGAAGACTCTAGGTCAATGTGAAGACAGCCCTTCTTCGAGTCTCAAACCAGAAGAGAGTGATTTAAAGGATTCTTGAGTATATGTGTGTATTACAGATAGAGAATAAAATGCATGCTGTTGTGTATCTCTGATCTTTGTCTTATGGTCTCCCAGCAACAAGAGCCCACTTTAATTCTAATACATATTCTACAATCCTGTTCCCTCTTTTACCAGAACACTTCTTCTCTCCCTCATCAGTTACACAACCCTAGCAAAGGGAAATGGTTAAATATGATCACGGGAAGAGAAAGCATATAATGTAAGAGAATGTTAAGAAAGACAAGGAGAAAGTCTTTATTTGTGAGCCTGGTGGCTTGGGAGTAGAGGAAAACAGGGGAATAAAAGAACCAAGTCTATGGTGAGACATAACACTGTATTCCTTCCTTGACCGAAGTCTTGAATGAAGAGGCAAGAAATGAGATACAAAGGGGAAAGGCACTGTTCATTTTCCATTTTGAAGAGTAAGAGAGTTCATCTTATTTATGAGAGATTCCCACCTTTTACTGAGAGAGACAGTGGTTCTGAATTTTACTCTCTCACACCATCCTCAGTTTCCACAGGGCATAGATGAGATTCTAGAATCTGATAAATGTCTCCCCCAAAGGGTAGTTAGAAATGAGTTAGCATTTAAATGTTGGAAGAGATCACTATCTTTAAGATGATATACTGAAGCTGAATAATGTACCACCAGATCAATCAAATTCAAGGACCCCACAAAAATAGAAAGGCAAAGAAATGGATAGATCATTAGGCTGTGCTTACCAGGCTAGCACAATTGTAAGAAATCAGATTTTAAGTGAAATTAGCTGCATATTTCAGTAATGGATGCCAAGAGGACACCTACATTGCTAGAAGTCCTCTGAATTCTGAGGCATCATTTTGGATAGGAGCAAAGAGGGGCCAATGTATAAAACACTTATCCCTAGTCTGTGAGTTATTTGCAGAGACTTCTTAAATCATTGTGTTGAATTATATTTATACAATACGTCTAAAACACACTTTTTCCACTACCCAAGGATAGAGGCACTGTCCTCCCATTTTTCATCGATTTGCTCAAGTGGGCCCAGTAATGTCTCCATCATTGTGAGACTTGTTGTTACTGTGTTTGGCATATCGAATGCATCACGAATAGCGTGCCAGGCTCTGCCGCGCAGGCGAGATACTCTCGGTAGCTTGTGGGTTCTCCAAGAGGGTGGAGGGATCGAACTCGGGCCTGCCTGGCCGGCCTCGTGCAAGGCAAATGCCCTACCACTGTGCTATAGCTCTAGCCCTATGCAAGGGTATAAGAAAGAAAACTTAGATCTATTTTCAAAGTTAAAAGTCTATCTGTATTTTCTTTTGTTATCTGATTGTAATGTATTTTATAATGCAATGGCATCAGTTTGAGTATAAAGAGAAGTAATTCAGTGGTATCAATGACAACATAGATACACTACTTGAAGGCATCAGGAATCCAGGCATCATCTACTATCCCTCTCTTTGTCTTTCTCTCGCTCTCTTTTTCCTTACTCCACCTCCAGCTCCATGTGAGTATGGTTCTATGTGTAGCCAGCATAGAAAAGCAAATTTCACTCTCAAACCTAATTCTAATATATTGCATAGTGAATTACAGTCACAAAAAATAAGTATGATTAAGAGAAGCATTCCCTTTTTCAAGTTAAAAAAGAAAAGATAAGTGCTAGCAGACAACTTTAAGATAATTTAGAAAGTTGTCTGCTAGCACTTTTCTTTTTTAACTTAACATGTCCCCACACTATTAGCTATTTCATTATAGTAATTATTTTTTCTAGCAGTTCATTATCCTTTCATTGGATATTTCATTTCTATAACAATGATTTTCTTTTAGTATTATACAAATAATGCTAAATTACATTGTGCTTATACTTAGATTTTATGCCCACATTTAATTATTTCCTCAGGACAGTTTTATAAAAATTAAAATGCTGATTGCTAAGGATTTTGAAACCCAATTATGTGTCTAATAGTGAGAAAATAATTTTTTGTTTGTTTTTCTCTCATGCCCAGTAGTGCTTGGGGTACACCTAGTTCTGTGTCAGAGATATATATTGTAACAGGAATCAAACTCAAGCCCCCTATATACAAAGTATGAGCTCAGTCCTTTGAGCCAGTGATAGTGAAAACTTGTAAAATAATTACCTTTACAAAAATCACTGTAATTAAAAAGATAATTCATTAATTCTTGAGGCAAAAATATCTAATATTTACTCTTGCAAATAGAGCAAACTATTACATTTGTTGGGGCAAGTAATTTAGTGCACATCAACAATTTTCTGTTTTAATGTAATGTTTTAAATATGATCTCATCTTTTGATGACATAGATATCTTGAAAGTATTTCAAGGGTAAAACCTGATACTCTTAAAAGTTGAAGTTATTTTAGACTTTGCTATAAATACATGCAAATATTATGCCTCATTAGTGAGGTCTATGAAGGTACTTAACTTTGAGGAAAGCATCTTCTATACTAATTTATCACCTTATTTAGACATAATGGTGTTTTCAGAATCCAAGAGAATGAAAGATACACACAGTAGAAAATGCCTCAAGACCAGTCACAGGGCATATAGAAATTCCAAGTAACTCCTGAGAGTGCTCATGAGCAGAGAGAGCACTGTAGCACCAACAGATTACATTTGCATGCACCATTTAACTAACAATTTTCTCCCTGTTAGAACGGAATCCTGTCTCATGTACCTACTTATAGTTGATCTAGAGTGGGAATTAAATGTTTCTTAATTTTTTTTAATCAATCAGTATTTAGATAGTCAAAGGTATGGTAATGATTGGTGAGGGCGTATGTAGTATTCCATGAGGAACTGAGATTCAACAGAATGCTCAAGGAATGATGTAAAGAAAGAAACTTGGAAGAGAACAGGAAAAGATAATTTTCTCATATCATTCCTCAAATCATTGATCTTCCTTGGAAGGAACAAAATTTGCTAACAGGATTGTCAGTACCTAAATTTCTCCAGTATTCTTATATATTCGTCATATTGCATTGATTTACACTTAGTATTTACTAATTTTCAGGAGTAATCTAGGTTTTTGATACTAGAATTCATAAGTACAAATAGTATAAAACTTCTAAGGCTCCAAATATTATATGTAAAATGGGTCTAATGGTACTAACAACTTCTTCCAGATAGGAGGATTAAATGAGAAACATGCAGATACTAAAACAAAGCCAGGACCACAGAATCTGTTAGTAAACATCAGCTTCCATGGCATGGAAAATAGATATTATTCTTTCTCTGCCACTTTTTATACATTCAATGTTATTAAAATAGTTTATGTTGGTTTTCCAGAAAAAAATTCTATTCCATCTTAGCCACAGAAAGCTGACTAAAATTGGAAATGCCATTTGATAAAAATTATTATTGTCTGAAAAAAATCACAAAATATTAAAAAGCTATTTTTAACTTAAAATCTTATATTGTTTTGGCAAAAACAGAAGCTTTATGAAGGTTTTTATTTAAAAAACCTTTAGAAAAATTAATAAACTAGGAAATAATTCCTGCTTCTATACAATGTCAAGAAAACACTCTCTGACAACACTGTTTTCTCTGACAAGTATTAAAATATATTCTTTCATTTTTTAAAATTTTATTAATATTATTATTTCAGATTTTGGGACCACACCTGCAGTGCACAGAGCTTACTCCTGGCTATGTGCTCAGAGACCACTCCTGGTGGGCCTCAGGGGATCATAAGGGGTGCTGAGAATCTAACCTGGGTCAGTCGTATACAAGACAAGACCCTACTCACTGTGCTATCTCTCTTGGACCCCTCTTCCCATATTTTAATAAATAGCACATTGGGCATTTCAGGTATCGTGTTTTGATTTCATTCATTTAAAAAATGTAAATCTTGACTTCTTAAGCTAATAATTGTAGCTATTCAGTAACACTTCATGGAGCTAATTAAAAAATCTGCTAAGGTAGTAAAATAAGTTTGTTCAGTTTTGCTGATCTTCATTCAGTCTTTGATGCTATGAGCGTCTAGCGAGTATGAACTAAAGGTCTTTGAATTCAAAATATAACCCAGGCTATTGATTTTAATAAAGAACTAGTTCCTTATCGGTACATGTGTCAGCGCCTGTGGGAACATTCTTCACGTGGGTCTGATAACAATGTTTACTGGAAGTGGAGAGGGTGTGATCTGACCCTGGGCCTAGAGGATTTTGATATCACTTTAGGATGAACTGAATGCATAAATAATAAAACAATAAGCATTCCTTAATATGCAGGCAACATGATTCATTGTCACAGAACACTAATTATCTTAACAGAGCCTGGCCTTGCTATTTATATTACTATTAAACATTAGTACTAAAGCTCAATGTTTCCAAAGTCAAGACTATTTTTTAAATAATTTTTAACATTTTGAGAATACAACTTGTTCTGTTAACTAAAGGTACATTTTATAAGTATCTAATAAGAAATTACATTAATTAAACTTTAGTCTTTGGAGGATACGTGATTGGTAATTTTTTTAGTGGCATGAGAGATAACACTGGTCTTGAACATTTTTAGAAATAAAAATCATAGAAATTCTTTGGGATCATGTTTCTCTATCTCAGGTTATATAGAGCCCTTTTTGAATGTTCCATTGATATTGTATTTAGCATGGAAAAATAATATATAAAACTAGGACACAGTCATAAGATAATGAAGCCCACTTGTGGAACTTTCGCCTTCTACCTCACCCTTCTAAAACTTCTGCTCCCAACTCGAGTTTAGGTTTCTCTTAGTTTTCCAATAATTGTTTTGCCAGATCTATATAGTTGCATTTTTAAAATGGCTTCATGCACCACATAACAGTTGAAAGTTTGCAGTTTTTTTCCTGAGTCTATTTTGTTCTGTAATTAACTTTCGTTGTTTCTAATAGCCATAATTTATTTCTCTTAGTTGCTCCAGCATGAGGCTGGAGCGATAGCACAGTGGGTGGGGCATTTGCCTTGCATGCAGTTGACCTGAGTTCAATTCCCAGCCTCCCATATGGTCCCCTAGCACCACAAGGAGTAATTCCTGAGTGCAGAGCCAGGAGTAACCCTTATGTATCTCCGGTGTGACCTAAAAGGCAAAAAAAAATCTATAGCATATGTTGTATGTCAATTATATTTCACTAAAAACATTACATTTTGTGCATGTATGCATTATGTTGAACTTTTCTGATATTTTATTTCCAGTTGAGTGACTGTGTGTGTGTGTGTGTGTGTGTGTGTGTGTGTGTGTGTGTGCTATCACAGTTATGCTATGAGTATTTTTTAACAACGAAAGCCTATCTTGTTTTGTATTTTTTTCTGGGATACAGTTCATGTCTTGATTTTTTTTTAATTTTAGCCATTCTAAGATGCGCAGGGGTACTCATTTATTTTTGTAATTTGTGACTGCCTATTGATGGGTGGTGTCAAGTTTATTTTCATAATATCTTTCATCACATGCACAACATCGCCTCATATGCTTATGTGCCATCTGCTTATATACTTTGGTTTAGGATCTCTTCTGCTTCTTTGCTCATTTTATTTAAATTTTTTTAGATTCAGTTTTTGGGCCACACCCAGCGATGCTCAAGAGTTACTTTTGGTTCTGTACTTAGGTATTTCTCCTGGTGGGCTGGGAGGTGGGAGATGACCGAATGGAATGCTGGAGGTTATACTCGGTCGGCCTCATGTGAAATGTGAAGCAAGCACCATACCCACTGTACTAAACCTCTGAACTATCTCTCTGGTCCCTCTATTTTCCTTCTTTTTTTTTTTTAGTTAGATTGGTTGTTTATGAGTTTTAAGTGTTCTTTGTATGCTGTTTCCCCCTGTTCTTAATATTTAAAAAAAATATTATTGGATCACTGTGTGGTACAAAGTTACAAAGTTGCTCATGATTGAGCTTTAGTGTTCAAGCACACATCCCATCACCAGTGTCCACTTCTCTCCACCGATTTCTTCAGTTCCCCTCACATACCACCCTCCATGGCAGACACATTTCTTTTTACTTTCTAAACACTGTGGCTTGCAGTTCTATTACTGAAAGGATACCATGCATAGCACTTTACCTCCTTTTAGCACCCAGTTCTTGTCCAGAGAGATAACTTCCCAATATCATGATCAGAATGGTCCCTTCTCTTACTTAACTGCCCCTCCCTCCATTGTGGCAAATTTTCTGCCAGGGACCACTCCTTCTAGCCCTCATTTCTATTGCATTTGGATATTATTCTCTTACTCTCATTATGCACTTTTCATTTGTTTTTTGTTTGTTTTTGTTTTTGTTTTTTTGTCACACCCAGCGGTGCTTAGGGGTTACTCCTGGCTCTGCACCCAGGAATTACTCCTGTCAGTGTTTAGGGGACCATTTGGGATGCCAGGGATCAAACCTAGGTCTGCAGGGTGCAAGGCAAACGCCCTACCCGCTGTACTATTGTTCCAGCCCATTGTACACTTTTGATACAAATATTTATCAGATATGCATATAGCAAAGATTATTTGAGTTTTCATTTTTAAAAAGTAATTTTAGTTTTCTTAGCAGTAACCTATTATAGAGCATAAGCTACTAATTTTAAAGGAGTCTGATATTAATATTTTTCCCCAGGGGATTGAGCTTTGTCATTGTGTCTAAAACCTCATTGCAAAACTCAAGAACATCTAAGTTAGCTCCTATTTCATTTCATTTTTAAAAGTTTTTGGTTCTGCATTTTACTTTTTTTTTTATTTATTGAATCACTGTGGGAAAGGTTACAAAGCTTTCAGGTTTAGGTCTCAGTCATGCAAATATCATACACATTTCCCTTTACCAATACTTATTTTTTACCATGAAGAACCCCAATAAAACCCCACCCCCACCCCTCCCAGTCCCTGTGAGGCAGATGAATTCTAGTTAACACTCTATCTGCTTTGATTAGATTCATTGTTTCAATAAAAGATTCACCACTATTATTTAGAGTCCCCCCCCCCCCCCCCCCCCGCCAATCAGACATGCTGAAAAAGCATTGTGAAGTGATTTGCTTTCTACAGCTGGGTTCAAGAATTAAATGCTGGTTTTGGATTTCTGCTATTTTACCTATTGACCCTGGAAGTATTTCTACTGAAAGTCAGAGAGTTAAGAAATTGGTTTCTGTGTTCTGGAGTCGTGGCCATGCTGGAGAGCCGCTCGTGGGGGGCAACTGGTGGCCTCGGTAGGGCGTGAAGGGCGGACCGAAACACCCCCCTTCCCATGAGGTTTTAGTCGCCCACACACCCCCGGCTCATACCTGCTGTCCACAAGGCTCCCATGTGGCCGCCATCTTTCTTTCCAGAGAGGAGAGGGCGAATAATGGGGCAACACCCTTTCCACTCCAGACAGACATGATGGCCTGGATTAACGCATAGTCTTTTCACTTTTCTGCTCCAAGCTGCTGGGTTCTGCATTAAGTCCTTGTGCTTCTGGGGCTGTGGCCGTGTTGGAGAGCCGCTCGTGGGGGGCAACTGGTGGCCTCGGTAGGGCGTGAAGGGTGGACCAGAACGCCCCCCTTCCCATGAGGTTTTAGTTGCCCCGACACCCCCAGCTCATACCTGCTGTCCACAAGGCTCCCATGCGGCCGCCATCCTTCTTTCCAGAGAAGAGAGGGCGAATGGGGCAACACCCTTTCCCCTCCGGGCAGACATGATGGCCTGGATTAACGCATAGTCCGTTCACTCTTCTGCTCCAAGCTGCTGGGTTCTGCATTAAGTCCTTGTGTTTCTGGGGCTGTGGCCGTGCTCCAAACTTAACTCTGATTTTCAGGGAGAAAGGTTGGGTGGTTTACTTCCCATTGATCACTTTGTATATAGAGAGATGTCGCGCGGCCGCGTAAGCAGCTGCGCGGTTTTGAGGAAAAGTCCCAGTTCCCGCATACTCGAGCTGTGGTTGTAGAGGCTTCTGGTCACCGGGGTTCCATCTGGGGGAGGCGGGATGCGGTACCTACCCCATCTGGGACTTCCCGGTGATCTTGGCTCTTTTTGGAACCTTTTTTTTTTTTTCTCTGGGATCTGTGGTTCCCGCCCTCCATGCGGCCCTTCTCTTCGGCTGTATGTTGTAAAGATGGCCGCATTTTACTTTTTTTTTTTAAGAAGTTTTATTGGATCACCGTGAGATACAGTTACAAACTTGTATGATTACGTTCGGTCACACATGCATCTTACATTTAGATATAAGTGTTTAGTGATTCATTTTGAGCAAAATTTTGTGAAAGGTAAGAAGTTGTGTCTAGATCCATTTTCTTATATTTATGTCTAATGTTCCCACATCACTTACTAAAAAAATCTATCCTTTCTCTACTGACCTTCCTTCATGTAATTGGAAAAGACAAGTTGATTATAGTTGTGTGGTTTTGCGGGTACTTTTCTGAATTCTCTAGTATATTTTATTTATCTATTTAGTATTTTACCAATACCATATTGCATTGATTAATTACTGAAGCTTTATAATTAGTTTCAAATCAGGTACTCTTGGTCTTTTGAGGTTTTTCTTTTTTAAACTTATTTAATTTTGTGCTAGCTACTCTGGGTGTTTTTCTTTTCATGTAGCACTGTAACACTGTCCTCCCGTTGTTCATCAATTTGCTCAAGCGGGCCCAATAACATCTCCATTGTGAGACTTGTTGTTACTGTGTTTGGCACATCAAATACATCACAGGTAACTTGCCGGGCTTTGCAGTGTGGGTAAAATACTCTAGATAGCTTGCCGGGCTCTCCGAGAGGGGCAGAGGAATCAAACTTGGGTCGGTCATGTCGGCTGCATGCAAGGCAAATGCCCTACCCGCTGTGCTATCATAAACTTAAGAATCAGATTGTCAATATCTACAAAATAACTTTTTTTTTAGTTTTGGGAGGGCTGGGGAGAGCATCCCAGAAGTGCCAGGTACAGCTAGTCACTCCTGTGGTACCGAGAACCCCTAATGGGTTCCCCTAGTGCACCCAGTAATGTTCAGGGAACATGTGGTGCTGGGACTCAAACTCAGGTCTAGTGCAAGCCACTCATGTGCTCTAACACTGCTGTACAATCTCATAGGCCCCTTTCTAAGATTTTTACGTGGAATGCATCACAATCAAATTGAGAAAAATAGCATATTTTTAAAATTTTAATTTCATTTTTAAAAAGTTGTTCAGGATGATTTATTATATTCAATATTCCAATACCCAATCCCACCACCATTGCACCTTCCCACAAACATTATTTCCAATTTTCTCAACCACCACCCAAGTCTGCCCTAATAGCAGTCCCTAAATAATTTATTTTATATTGCTTGTTATGAATAATTCACTAAAATGATCAAAAAATATTTCTTTGTAAGAAAGTATGTGAAAATTATTGTATCTCACCCTAGAGCCATTAAGCCCTTGTATAAGAGATTACTAAAATGATGTTACAGGTTAAGCCTTGTGTATTAATATTTTCTTAATCGAGATTGATTGCTTTCTACTTTTCATCCCAGCTAATGTGATGTGCTACTTCTGGTATATCAGTGGTATAGAGTCTGAGATATCACTCCAGGAATTCAAAAATTTGGAATGGGTGATACAGCTGGAGTTAAATTTTTGACTGAATGGTGTGACGTTGGGGTCTAGAAGCATCTCTGCAACTTGTTGATCTCTTTCAAGATTTATTTATGAGTCTCTGGATCATGGATGGTTTATGAGTTTATGTGGTGCCAGAGGCAGTTTCTGGATGTGGTCACTAGGTTACAGGAAGAACAGGGGGATGGAGGGAGATCACCCATCCCCAACTCCATGAAAGCCTAGAGAAGGAAATAACATTTAATAATATTGGATCTTCCTAAACATCATTTGATCACTTGACATCCTGTTACTCATCGATTTGCTCGAGCGGGTGCCAGTAACGTCTCCATTAGTCCCTGACAAGTGCTAATGTAGCCTAATGGTGTCCGCTTATTCTAGGGACACAAAGAGCCTCAAACCAAACTTTCAGGATATTGATGAAGAAGTCTGACCGTCTCGTAGGTGGGTGGCCATGCAATCTTTTGATGTCCTGTGGAATCCAGTCAGTAATGGCTCTAGTCCAGTGATCATCTCCAAATCTCATTACACGTCCAGCCCATCAGATTTTTGATGCCTTGGCAAACGAGACAGAGTCCCTGATTCTTGATCATCAGTGGAGGTCAGAATTCCGGATTTTTTCTCTCATTTGAGTGAAGCGTGATACTCCAAGCATAGCTCTTTGGATTCCTTTTTGGGAGACCAAAATAGCATTCTCATCCTGTTTTCCTAGGGCCCAGGTCTCTGAGGTGTACGTTAATGCAGGAAGAACAGTAGAATCGAAGAGATGTGCCCAGAGCCAGAGGTTCTTCATCCTCTTAACTATTTATTTGGGACTCTTGAAGGCGTTCCAAGCTGCTCTCTTCCTCCTGCGCAACTCAGGTGCTAGGTCATTCATCATGTTGACTTCTCGACGTAGGTACACGTAACTGTTGCATTTGGAGGTGTTCATTCCATTGAGAGTGAATGGAGCATCAGGAACAAGACCATTTCTCATAAGCATTGTCTTCGTGAGATTCACCTGTAGTCCAACCTTTCCACATTCACAGTCGAAGTCAGCTAGCATTTGTGCCGCTTGGTTGATGTTTGGTGTTATTAGAATGATGTCATCAGCGAAGCGGAGGTGGTGTAGCTGCCGACTGTCTATCTTCATTTCCATTCTTTCCCATTCCAGTCGTTGCATGACGTTCTCGAGGGTGGCACTGAAGAGTTTTGGTGAAATGGTATCACCCTGCCGAACCCTTCTCTTGACATGGATGATCACTTCCTTATAGATTGGTGAGATCCTGGTGGTGAATCCATAAAACAGCTCGTGGAGGATCCTGATGTATTGAGTTTGAACACCCTGTTTGTCTAGGGCTTCGATGACTGCTTCCATCTCAACAGAATCAAAGGCCTTCTTTAAATCAATGAACGTTAGACAAAGCAGCATCTTGAACTCCCGAGAAATCTCAATGAGCTTGATTACCTGTGAATATGGTCAATTGTGCTGTATCTTTTTTGGAACCCGGCTTGCTCGCATGGTTGTCCTTCATCCAGTGTTCTGCCAATCCTATTCAGAATGACTTGAGTGAACAGCTTGTAGACAACAGACAACAAGCAGATCAGGTGATAGTTGCCAATGTTGTGGATGTCTCCCTTCTTGTACAGTAGTACAGTCCTGCTGGTTTTCCATTGTCCTGCTGGTTTTCCATTGGAACGGAACCTTGCATTCAGACAGGTAGCGTGTGAAGAGCCGAAACAGTGTATTTATGAGTACTGACGGCAGTTTCTTCAGGTGTTCGGGTCTGACCTTGTCTGGGCGGGGTGCTGTTCGCTTCTTTACCAATGAAATGGCATGTCAGATTTCGGAAGGGAGAACATTGGGAATGACATATCCATCCTGCAGAATTTGGTATGTGGGCAGGTGGACATGGCTATCGAAGAGATCTGAGTAGATGTCATGGATGATCTTCTCCATTGCCCTTCTGAAAGATATGATAGATCCATCAGGACGTCGGAGGGCAGTCATCTTCATCCTGTAGTTGGCGAAGGACAGGCGGGCATTGAGAATGCTTTTCCCGGCTTCGGCCGCATCTGCCAGCACTGCTGCTCTTCTCTCTTTGAGGTCTTCCTTGATCACATCTCTACACTGCTTTGTGAGCTCAGACTTTTGCTTGCGGTTGCCTGAGGCTTGAGCCAAGCCACGTTAGCAAATGAGCTCAAGAGTTTTCGAAGACAGGCAGTTTTTTTGTGGCTATCTCTCTCTTGGTGTTCCTTGCACAATCCTGGGCTCCAGGCTTCCTATGCATAAATATGGAATAATTCTTCCTTTATTTTGATATTTGATCTCTCTAAGAGTTTTATAATCAGCATTTCACCATAAATTTACTTAAAAGATACAATTACATTTTCTTGAGTGTTGTTAGCTGCTTTATTTCAAGTCACTTTTTCATTCCATATAAGTTTACAAATTTACTGACATCAAGTTGTTTACAATATTCCCTATCCCTTTAATATGAAAAATACGTAGTCATGCCTATTTTTTCCCCTATGCTCCATGATTTACAAAGCTGTTAACAATAGATTTTCAAGCATGCATCTTTCAACTGCAAATCCACCACCAGTGTCAGCATCACTCCATCAATGTCCTCACTTTCTGTTCCACCCCTTAGTCCATCTGAACAAATGCTTTTTAGGTCTGATTACTATAGTTTGTGTCCCACATTTGTAGTGCAGTCTTTTCATTTATAGTGCAGTCTTTAGTGGTTTTTTTTTTTTTTTTTGCTTTTTTGGGTCACACCTGGCGATGCTCAAGGGTTACTCCTGGCTCTGCAATCAGGAATTACTCCTGGTCGTGCTCAGGGGACCATATGGGATGCTGAGTATCAAACCCAAGTCGGCAGCTTGCAAAGCAAACACCCTACCCGCTGTGCTATCACTCTGGCCCATTTAGTGGTTTTGATGTATCTCATTTCTACATTATCAAGCATCCATGGTCCCTGACCATTGATCCTCTTCCCCTTCTGTTTCTCTGTTTGTTTATTTCTGACATTGAAAATTTCACTTTTATCCCTGCCAGCACTTAGTGTTCTTAGAATTTGTGAAGGCAGAGGAAGAGGAACTAAGCTCACCCTAATTCTGCTCTGGGGTCAATTCTGGCTCTGTGCTGTGGGTTGCTGAGGTAGGCAGTGCTTGGGGGACCACACAGTGATGGGAACCACACAAGACTTCTGTTTCTGAAATTTATGATATAGATTATTCTTGCTGGAGTGAGGTAATAACTCACTGTTGCTTTGATTTGTACTTTCCTGATAATCAGTAATGAAGTACATTATTCCTTTTGTCTGTTGGCTACCTTTGTGTCATCTTTGAGAAATTGTCTGTTCATCTGTTCTTCCCAGTTTTTGAGTGAGATTTTTTTTTTTTTTGGTGGTTTCGTTGTTGAGCTTTGAGAGTGCTTCATATGTCTTGGAAATTAGTCCTTTGATGTGTGCTGTGTGAATATTTTTTCCCAGTCAGTAGGGTGTCTTTTGTTTTAGGTTTTATTTATTTCAAATGCAAAATCTTTTTAATTTGATGTAGTTCCATTTGTTTATTTCTGCTTTTGTTTTCTTTGCCAAATGGGGCTGTATCATTAAAGAATCCTTTTGCTCCATGTTGACTTATTTGTTGAAGATTTGAAGCTTCTCTTGAGTTCATCTTTTGTAATTTTTTTACATATTTCTCATCTTACTGATTTTAAAATTTTACCATTGTAATAAACTTCTGAATATGGAATTAATGTTCACTTGTTTGTGGAATTAACCCTCATGAGAAGAATATATTTGGGGTTTTAACTTTTAAAACAACCCGGAAGTCCTGTGATGCCATAACCTTTCATGATAGAGCTGTTAAATTTTATCCAACTTTAATCCTTCAATTGAAAGATGCTTCCTTTTTTTCATACTGACTCACAGTTTTATCTCATGTTGGACTTTCATTATATATACTGCATCTTATCTAAATAAATGTAGTTACTTACTCATCTATTTTCTTTCTTCAAATGACAATTACTTCCCTTTTCTTCTTAACCCAGTTTTCTTGGGTCATTTCATTTATAACCTTAGATTTAATTATCAGACATATGCTCATAATTTCCTATTCTTTATATCAGTCCTAGATCTCTCTCCTTAATTCAAATCCATAAAACATATCTAGACTCTTCCCCACTGAAGCTTTCCTCTGTCACAAATTTTTCTCCAGAAAATTGCAGAACAATCTACTTTAATCATAAAGTCAGAAAAGCTGGGCACCTTTTATCCCCACTTCCCAATATCCCCTATTAGCATTTTCAGCGTTTTTGATTCTGCATTCTAGATAACTTTGAGATTCTTCTTTATCTTCTTACCTTCATTGTTTCTGTCCCAGTTTGCCTTACCACCAGCTCTTATGTGGATCCTGCAAGTTTGCCAGATTGATCTTCAGTTTATTTTCCTCCTCCAACAAAAAGAATCTAGCAAAATGTAAATCTGTCTATGTTGGTCCTCCATTTACCTTCCATTACATTTTAATAAATCTTGGAAGACACTCCTTGATCTGGATCCCACTTATTTCTGTGGCATTTCCTTGAGCTTTTTTCCTTATTGCACTAAATTCTCCAGCCATTGCTACATGATATTTACATATATGTAGTTGTGCTACATTTACATATACAACAATTACTTCATTGTATGAGATAGTCCTGTAGTAAACACTGAAAAATTGTTCCCAGCATCCTTCTATTTTTTCTTTTAGTAAAGCTTTATTTTTCTTCCTTGTTTTTACCAAGGTCTGAAATGTGGATGTGAAACTAGTGAACTGTCTTTATCTGTATAGATAAGGAAATGCACTAGAGGGATGGGAAAGCTATAAAGCAGAAGAAACCAACGATCTGAGTAACCATATGACATAGAGTATATTTGAGTTCTTTATTTTTTTTATTTTTTTTTTAATCACAGTGAGAGACACAATTACAAAGTTGTTCATGACTGGGTTTCAGTCATAAAATGACTGTGAGTGAATTCTTTAATAGATTAGTTTAGCCAGTGTATCGGGCTGGAGCAATAGCACAGCAAGCAGGTAGGGCATTTGCCTTGCACATGGTCTACCTGGGTTCAATTCCTCTGTCCCTCTCAGAGAGCCCGGCAAGCTACTGAGGATATCCTGCCCGCACAGCAGTGCCTGGCAAGCTATCCGTGGTGTATTCGATATTCCAAAGCCAGTAAATACAATGGGTCTCATTCCCCTGACCCTGAAAGAACCACCAATATGGCAGCATTAAGAAGGATGAGGAAGAAAAGGCTGATAAAATCTCAGGGCCAAACTAAGCTGGCAAAACGAAGAAGGACAAAAATGACTCTCCATACCTTCAATGAACGTATGCTGGCATTGCATGCATGCATCGAGGACTTGATGGTGCAAGCATGAATGATCAAGTATGACATCATTGGACATGTGTAGTTGAAGAAAAGTGCCATGAACTTAAATAACAATACATTTCATGTACAAAAAATTGCAGAGAAGTGTCATCATGGTCACTTTCTAAGTCTGGCAACAATACACTAGGTTTCTGTTGGCCATTACAGTTTCCACCGACTAGTTGCCAAGTGTGTGGGACCCTTGTGATATAGCACCATAGGCCTGTCTTTTGACTCTCAATTCTATGCCATTGGTTTGATAGTCTATCCTTATTCTAGTACCACTGTATTACTACAGCTTCATAGTATAGAAGTTGGGTAAAAATAAGTCTTTCATTTTCCTTCTTCCTAGAATTGTTTTAGCTATTTGGAGGGTGACAAAATACAACCTCATCAAAAATGAGGGCAAGAGATAAACAGAAATGTTCTCAAAGAAGACTTCAGATTGCTTATAAGTACATGAAAAAAAATGTTCTGCACCACTTACCATCGGAGACAGGCAAGTCAAAAACAACTATGAGAGGGGAGGGGTGGAGCAGGAAAAAAACCCACAATGAGATATCATCTCCTCAGTGAGACTGACAAGCATTACAAAGAACAGAAACAACAAGTATTTGTGTGAATTTGTATAGGGAAACGAGACCCTATTCACTAATGGTGAAATATTGACTGCTTCAACCTTTTTTTAAAAAATAATATGGACACTTCTCAAAAAAAATGGAAATTGAATTTCCATCTTACCCAGCAATTCACTTTGTGGCACCTACCCTAAAAGCCCAAAAACTATTTATAAAGGTCATTCCCGTGTTCATTGCAGCACTATTCCCAATAACCAAATCTGGAAACAACCCAGGTATCCAAGAACAGATGGCTGGATAAGGAAACTATTGTACCTATAAACAGTGGGTTACTATTTGTCTTTAAGAACTGATGAAATTACAAAATTTGCTATTACATGAATGGATCTGGAGAGTACCATGCTGTGTGATGTTAATCAGATGGAGAGGAGCAGACAGAATGATCTCTCTCATGTGCGATATATAAAGAAACATAATAGGGGAATAACAAATGCCCCAAAACAACTGAAATTGAGAGCTGGTCCTCAGTAGGAAGCTTACCACAGGAGGGAGGTGATGGGGATAGGAACATGGGGACAATTGTGGAGGGAAGCAGACAGAATGGCTAGGGTAGAAGCAGACACAACGGTGGACGGTGTGGTGCTGTAATGTTTTATGCATGAGCCCCTACCATTAATTGTTTTGTAAACCATGGTGCTTAAAATAAAATTGAAAATAAAGATAAATAAAAACTTTTAAGACAAAGGTATATTTTGGTTTGGTGTGATGGAGGGATGATATGAGGTGCTTTTACATTATCGCAATTAGAAATCTTAGCCTGTGTGCTTTTTGTTTCTTCAATTCTAATAAGTCCATTTCAGTATTCAAAAGAGGGTATGGGCGGGGGGGATGAGCACAAAACTGCAGGAAGTTTTGATTATTTGAGTATACATGATACTATATATACATTGGATGGATGGATGAATGAATGAATAAGTGCTCCCAAGATTTGACAATGGCTCCCAAACCTAGACTCCTTTCTGACTAATTCTCTCCTTATTTTCTGCTTCATGACCCTGTCTGCCACATTTGACTGTTCACTGTGCCACATTTGATTATTAAAATAGCTGTCTTACAGTTATCCCCGTCACCAATTTTCCATGCTCCCATTCCTTTTATGCAGCATTCTTGTAATAATTTCCTTGAAGTGTATGACTCAGGCTGTCACTTATTCTACAATCCTATAAAGAGCACATATTGGATGTATGCACAATGCTCTGTTCTAAAGATAAACAGGAACAAGGCACAGTCTCCACGCTTGGGCAGCTCACAATCCAGTGGCAGAGAGAGAGATGTGCCTAGAGATACAAAACAGGGAGTGCCTGACAAAAGAGGAACAATGGAGTCACAGATGAGGCAGGTACTGAGTCATTCTAGGGGTCGAAAAGAGGGAGCATTTACCTTCCATCCTAGCAATTTGGCATTTTACAGAATTGGTATTAGATGGTGGTAAGAATTATTCATCATTTGTGTCAGTAATAAAAGAACAATGTATCCTGAGGTTATTTGGTAGGGTAGAGTGGGGAAAGAAGACAGATGGCAGATGTATTTGGGGGCCAGAGCAATAATACAGCGGGGTAGAGCATTTGCCTTGCAAGTGGTTGACCAGATTTGAATCTCTGGATCCACAAGTAACCCTGAGCATCGCCAGATGTGGCTCAAAAACTAATATATATATATATATATATATATATATATATATATACATATCAGATATATATGCTGTATCTAAGATATATGTGTGTGTGTGTGTGTGTGTGTGTGTGTGTGTGTGTGTGTATCACTGTCACTGTCCTCCCGTTGTTCATCGATTTGCTTGAGCGGGCCCAGTAACATCTCCATTCTGACAATTGTTACTGTGTTTGGCATATCGAATACGTCATGGGTAGCTTGCCAGGCTTTGCCGTGTGGGCGAGATAGTTTGCCAGGTTCTCTGAGAGAGGCAAAGGAATCGAACTTGGGTCAGCCATGTTGGCCACTTGCAAGGCAAATGCCCTACCCGATGTGCTATCGCTCCAGCCTATATATATATATATATATATATATATATATATATATATATATATCTGAGATGCTGTTTTCTGTCAACAAGAACAGGATGTGTTCTGAGCAGATGAGGATGGCCTCCTACCTACTGGAAATCTTTTGCTATGTCCACAGCAATCAGTTGAATTCTGTATGCATGTGAGCACATGGCAATATTGGAAACTGGGAGCTGCTGTCCTCTCTTTTTGTTGTGCATTTCTAGCATTCAATTTCTTGGATAATCTCCAGGATACCTATCTATATACTACCCTCCAAGGAATAGGATCTGAAGTTAAATGAGTAATGGAATGAGTTTTATAAACTCATATCAGACCTGAGTGTCCGGAAGTTCCTCACTTTCATTTACAAAAACCTATAGGAAGAAGATTTTGTAGTGGGTGTTTTTGTTTGCCTAATGGTTTGTTTTCTAAAAAAAGGAAGGAGTTTTGAGAACTGCGAGGGCTTAATTTCAGATATAGAGCACAAATCAGGGAAACAGAAGCATAGATTTTTTAACTAAACCACAGTAAAGGGCAAGATGATCAAAAAATTAATAATAATAGCAGCTTTGCCACATCACCCCTGCCATGCCTGCTCCCATATCATCATCAAAAGGAACAGAGTCTAACCTGAAGACAAGAAGTTGTGGGATTTGTCCCTTATTTCAAGTTCCTCTTTTATTGCAAGACTCAAAGAGAATAAAAGAAATTTTCTTTTTGAAAAGGAATTGTGTAACTTGATACTGATTCTGTGAGGAGTGTCCCCGGCCTAGACATTTTTTGGCTCTGGCTTGGATCTCCAGAAAGGAATCAACCTCTGAGAAGATCTTCCAGAAATATTAGAGCAATTACCCTGATGAATATTCAGGAGGACAAACATAAGTTTATGAAATACAGGATGCTTGGAAATGGAGTGAGCAGTTTCCTATCATTGGGTCAATATTTAGAAAAAGGAATTAAAGACTTTTTTTTTTTTTGCTTTTGCTTTTGCTTTTGCTTTTGCTTTTGGGTCACACCGGTGATGCACAGGGGTTACTCCTGGCTCATGCACTCAGAAATTATTCCTGGCAGTGCTTGGGGGACCATATGGGATGCTGGGAATCAAACCCGGGTCCAGCCTCATGCAAGGCAAATGCCCTACCCGCTGTGCTATCACTCCAGCCCAGAATTAAAGGCTTTTTAAGGATGGGGGCTCCCAACAATTTCTGAGGGTTTGGGAGTCACTACCAGTACTTGGCCAAACAAGTCCAATGATTTAATGCTTGGGCCCAAGGGCCGCTGCAGTGTTACTTTAAGGCTACGTGGTACCTCTTGGGAATACCATGCATGCAAAGCATGTTCTCTAATCATAATTCTATCTCCACAGTCCCTAGTGGAGTCTTTTTAAAGAGGAAATTCAATCTTCAACAATTCTCCAAGGATATGCTGAAGAAGACTTTATGGTGAAATAATGAGGCAAATTAAATTAGTTTTACAATAAGATGTAGATTACTCTCCCTTTATACCAAAAACTAAAGAGAATTACCCAGAAACCTCTTTGATTGATTTATAGTAAAGAATTAAAAACTATCCGAAAGGCCAAGGTTTTCGTTCTTAATTTTTTTTTCACTTTGTGGACAGATTTGTGAAGATGAATACCATGAAACCAGCTTTATCTTTTCAAAAGATAACTCCCTTTTATTCAATATAGAACTTTATTTAATATGGCTTTAAAGCATCTGAATATGTCAAGTGACCTTTAAAAATCTTTTTGATAAAAAGAAATGAAAATAATCCGACTGCAGAGAAAATATTTTTACAAGAAAAAATTCCTTTAAACCTTAATAATTACTGGAACTGAGAAGAATGCTTTGAGCATTGTTAAAGTTACCCCTAGGGAACATCAAAACTTCACCAGAGAAAACTTTTAATCAACTTCTAGGACTAAGAGAAGAAGGAACCCATGGAATTTCATAAACTATTTCAGTTACTTGAAACTTTATTAGGCAACTGCAACACTGTGTGTGTGTGTGTGTGTGTGTGTGTGTGTGTGTGTGTGTGAGATTCTCAAGGTTGAGGAAGGAAAACTACCAATGAGTGCCCGTTGTATCAAGGTACAAGGAATGACCTTGGGGATATGTAATGATAACACAGCTCTTAAGGTATTTGCTTTAATAACAGATACCACACCTGGGTTTGATTCCTCTGTCCCTCTCGGAGCGCCCAGCAAGCTACCGAGAGTATCCCGTCCTCACTACAGAGCCTGGAAAGCTCCCAGTGGCGTATTTGATATGCCAAAAACTGTAACAACAAAGTCTCACAATGGAGACAATACTGGTGCCCACTGGAGCAAATCAATGAACAGTGACAGTGACAGTGACCAGATACCACCTGGTCTCCCAAGCACAGAAAAGTGACCTCTGATCACAAAACTAGGAGCAAACCTTGAGCACCGATATACCCACACACTCCACAAAATAAAAATAAACAAATGCTGACCTCTGCCCCAGGTGGGAGAGATTTACAGTGGCCAAGAGTTTCCAGTAGGGTCCTACTAAATCTAAGCTGCAGAAGTTTCTCCTTGTATGACCTTCCTCCCGTTATATTTTTCTCCTGTTAATCCCCTTTCTCCCAAGAATATTCTTTCAACAAATTTCTTCCACTAGAATCCTTGCCTCAGGCTTTGCTTCTAAGGAAGCCAACATAAAACTGAGCAACTAAATAAAAGTCAAGGGCCTATTGTGATGTTTCTACAAACCCCTTTATGCTCCCTTTCCTCTTTGCCAACTGTACTCAAATTGTTCACAATTTTTCTTTCAATCAAAATTTTCTCTGATATAGTGATGCCCATCTGAACTCTGCCGTTACACAAGTTTTACTTAAATTAGAAAGTCTAAGTGCAGTTTTTGCCAAAGTGTAACCTCTGACATTGCCTTAAGTTCTTCAATGTGTCCTTTGACTTCTTTCATTTTCAGGAAAGCAAGAAGGGTGCCAGGAGCAGAAGTCCAGTGCTTAATTTAGATTAAATCTCAATAAAAGTCAAATCTAAGGGTTGGAGCAATAGTACAGCTGGTAGGACCCTTGCCCTGCACACGGCAGATGGGGTTCCATCCCCAATATCCCATATGGTCCCCTAAACTCTGCCAGGACTATTTCCTGAGTGCAGAGCCAGGAGTAATCCCTGAGCCCAATACCCACCCCACCCCCCATCCCCACCAAATAAACTAAACCTAAAAGTCAGGGATGTAGTTAGGTAAGAGAAATAAATGATGCTTTGTGGGCATGAAGCTCTGGGTCTGATCCCTATACGACCAAACCAAACGTATACAAAGCAACAAAAACCACACTACAACATAAAACACTCCCTCCACCAGTTTCTAGTAATAAAACTTTTATAATCCAAGATATGTCAAAGTAATGAATCCTTTTAGGATGTTTTGTTTTTGCCAAGGGGCACACCAAACACTGCCCAGGGGGTTATTCCTAGCTCTGTGCTCACAGCTCACTCATAGCAGGACTCAGGTGTCAGTATCAAATGCAGCTCAGCTGCGCACGCATAGCAAGCACCCCACCTGCTCTAGTCTGACCCATGCTCCTCTAAACTCACCCAGAGAGTCCATCTTTGTGACTCACAGTGTAGGAAACACGGATCTAATCCACCTTCCTCATTTACACCTGAGAGCTCAAGGTCCCTGGGGTTAACCCTCACTGCCTTGCCAACTTCCTGTATGACAAGTAGCCACAGCACTTCAGTGAGGTGTCCTGCCCTGGAGAATGTGCTGGCCTGTGTTCACCATGACAACACTCTGCACCCCATTCCAGGATTGGAACAGTTGCCAGTTTGCACAGGTTGACTGTTCAGTACACCTTCCTGGGGTGGCTTACCTCGTTTACAAAGTCATGTTGAAAATATGAGCTTCCAACCTACTGTTGTATCTGTAAAGATAAAATTGTCCTAGATGCCAGTTGACTAAACAGGCAACCTGTTTGCTTTTGTTGAAGGCGTTTCTGTGGAGCTGGAAATAGACTCTCTGTGGTCCTGCTGCTATTTCACCTGCTGGCATTCACACTAATTCCCGTTCCAGCATTGCTCAATGACCGTGCTGCTTTCATAAATCGGATTCTATTTGTATTCTATTTTCTGATTCAGATTCATATATACAGCTTCTATTCTATTTGGGCTGGGGGAATTACACCTGGCAGTGTTCCAGGCTTAATTCTGATTTGAACTCAGGGATAACTCTAGTGGTGCTTGGGGGAACCATATGCAGTGCTGGGTAATATGCCAGAGTTGACCACATGCAAGTCAAGTGTATTATCCACTGGACTCTCTGGCTCTAGTAAATTTTTTTATAGTTCATATCTTTAATTTGTTTTGGGGTAATTTTTGTTTATGCTCAGGGCTTACTCTTAGCTCTGCACTCAGGGACCATTCCTGACTGTGCTCAGGGGATCATAATGGGTACCCGGATTGACCATGGTCAGTTATGTGCAAGGCAAACATTTTACCCACTGTACTATATCTCCAGCTCTATAGTTCATTTTAGTTGTAGGTTAAGCAGAATGATTATGTTAGCATCAAAGTATTTGGTATTGCACCAATAGTTACCACACATCCCTCCACCATCAAAGTGCCCAAGATCCTCTATGTGCCTATGTCACCTCTAGCCTACCTACTTATTGCTACATCTAGTATTTTTTTAAAGCTATCCATAGTTTTTAAGTATTTAATCATTTTAGATACTTCTCTGCCAGTTTACTTGTCAACTATTGTTGCTTGATAATCTTAGTTTTTTTAATCAATGAAGTCAAATTGAAAAGTTTCCCGTCAGTGAAAAAAATAGTGTCTACATTGAAAATGATGGGTTTGTCTTTTAGTTCTGAGCAGGAAAAGAAGGTCGAAGGTTTTTCATATTGTCCTAATATCTTCATGTTGTATTCTTATAAGGAGCAGCAGAGGCAGTGTGTGTGTGTGTGTGTGTGTGTGTGTGTGTGTGTGTGTGTTCTGTAGTAAACCTTTTTGTTCCCTTTCTAGCTAAGCTAGGAAAGTGGAACAGAGAGACACTAGGGCTGCAGAGATCATCAGCCATTTAATCCTCTGTTTAGTATTCAGTCTTTTATCTAAAGGTATAAACATGTTTATAATGAAACTATTAGGCAGTTTGCTATTTCACCACTCAAATGGCCCCAGCAGGCTGAGTGGACATCCAACAGAGAATCCAAATAGAGCCACTCTGTTCAGTCTCGTCCCCCTTTCAAGAAAAGTCTCCCACACAAGGAGGACTCCGAGATGTCTGGCCCCTATTCTCAGCTTATCAGTATCAGTGGCCTGCAAATCTGTCGGGATAATCAGTACATCTCTCACCTTCAAAACCCGCAAAAAAGTATATTTCCTGGTTTCCTAACATGTTATTTCAATTCATTATCTCTGCACACCAGGTGACTAAAAAAGCAAAACAGATCTTCCAAGTTGCATGTAGAAATGGTACTTTGAAGTTAGAGGACTTTATTTGTTCTTTTGTTTCTTTGTGGAAACATTGCCATGCTGAGCTCTGTGCTTGCTCTGTGCTTGCTCTGTGCCTGCTGACTTGAATGCACTCCATCCCATTGAGCTCTCTCTCTAGGTTTCCAGGGAGTTTTAAGCATGATCTTATTTGTATGCTTTGTATTTTACACAAAAAAAAATCTGTGCAGGAAGGTGTGCTATTATTATTACACGTTTTTGTTTTGTAGTTGTTAGCAATGCGCTTCATTCAACAGTAGTGATTTAAACACGTGTGCACATGCACACCATCACGCGCTCGCTGACTTGGGAGACAGGTGGGAGACAGAATGACATGAAAGGAAAAGATGGTGATGAATCCAATCCAGAGTTGGTTGAGCAAGATCTGGGTCCTCTTAGGATTCCCAAGTCACCCTGATTATGGACTGAAGAGACTTTTGTCCAAGTAGGGGGCAGCAGACTGCAGCTGGAGCAACACTGTGGTGGAGGTCCCTCTCCCCAGTGAGCTGCGCACTTCCTTCCTGCTCGATCACACACCCAACGCTTCCTTGCACAAACTCAAAGAGCACAAGAGGTTCTAAGAAAACTGCTAAACAACTAAGGAGCACACATGTTGTGACCTGGAAAGGAAGAGTTTTTGGTAAAGTGTGTGTGTGTGTGTGTGTGTGTGTGTGTGTGAGAGAGAGAGAGAGAGAGAGAGAGAGAGAGAGAGTATTTGTGTGTGTGTGTGTGTGTGTGTGTGTGTGTCCAAAGCTAATTCTCAGCAAATTTTGTTTTTGATTTGTCAAGAAAAAATATTTCTTTTTTCCTGTGTGGAATTTCTGATTACTTTTTCCTGGGGGAAATAAGATTATTTCACCTGTACTAGTTTGCGAGGGATGCTCTTATATGATGTCATAGACTAGGTGACTTAAGCAGAAACTTATATTCCCATGATTCTAAAAGCTAGAAATCCAAGATGTTTTCAAGATTGGCATCTTTTGAGACTCCCTATTTGGCTTACACATCCCTGTTTTCTACCTGTATTTTATAAGGACTTCCCCAAGCCTGTTCTGTGTCCTCATTTCCTCCTCTCACATACTAGTCATATTAGGATCTACTCTTTTTTTTTTTTTTTTTTGCTTTTTTGGGTCACACCTGGCGATGCTCAGGGGTTACTCCTGGCTCTGCACTCAGGAATTACTCCTGGTGGTGCTCGGGGGACCATATGGGATGCTGGGAATCGAACCCAGGTTGGTCGCGTGCAAGGCAAATGCCTTACCCACTGTGCTATTGCTCCAGCCCCAGGATCTACTCTCTTGATTTGAGCTTCGATTAATGACTTTTTTGTTCGATTAATGACTTTTTTTTTGTTTTGTTTTTAATCGCCCCTAATGGTGCTCAGTGCTTACTCCTGGCTCTCTGCTGGCAGTGCTCAGAGGACTACATAAGGTGTCAGGGTTTGAACCTGGGTTGGCCATGTGCAAGACATGTGCCCTACCTGCTCTACTGGTAGGGCCTCAAATGTGTTACCTTTTATAAAGATTCCAGACACTGTCACATATAAAGTACTGATGTTTAGAATTCCAAGAGTTGAATTTCAGAAAGACACAACTCAGCCCAGTAGATAAACTGATAAATGAAAAACATAATACAGAACATGATGGTAGATGAAGCTTAGATTGGCATACCAGTCTAGTCAGCAAAAATAAAAAATTAATATGTTCATCCTGTATATGGTGATGCTGTTTGTGACCAAAGATAGTGGATTCTGGTATTATTTTTCTGTTGAGCAATTTGGTCTTCTTTAGGGGTAAAGGATGGGCATCTCATAGTGCCTTCATTCTGTTAGAGTCCTAGCAGAGCTCTGGACAATGATTCTAGACAAAAAGGCAGTCCGTAAAAAAACATGTAGTACATGTCATAGAAAAACAAAGCAGCACATGGAAGTTTCAGGTGGGTGAGAGGAGAGGTTCGTTTTATATAAGGCAGCATTTGAGCAGCCACCTGAAGGAGAATATTTAGATACTTGAAAGAAGTTAAAATTTATCTCAAAATTCAGCTGCAACTTATTCCTTAACAATTTATAAAACGTTTGTTAAGTGCCTGGTGTTTGCTCAGCACCAAACTAAGTATAGATGATCCCTGTCTGATATTGAAGTCTTTAATCCACTTTGATCTGACTTTTGTGACTGGAATTAGACAGAGGTCAGAGTCCATTTCTTTGCAGGTAGATATCCAGTTTTCCCAGCACCACTTGTTGAAGAGGCTTTCCTTGTTCCACTTCACATTTCTTGCTCCTTTGTCAAAGAGTAAGTGGTCATATATTTGGGGGTCTGTTAGAGAATATTCAACTCTGTTCCACTGGTCTGCGGTCTCTTTCTAACCCAGTACCATGCTGTCTTAATTACTACTGCTTTGTGGTAAAGTTTGAAGTTAGGGAGGGTGATGCCACCCATCATCTTTTTCCCAAGGATTGTTTTAGCTATTCGTGAATCCATAAGGTACAAAGAAGAAAATGTAGGCAGAACTCTCCATGACATTGAAGCTAAAAGCATCTTTAAGGATGAAACAGCACTGACCATGCAAGTGGAAGCAAACATAAACAAATGGGACTACATCAAACTAAGAAGCTTCTGCATTTCAAAAGATACAGTGACCAAAGTACAGAAAGAGCCCACAGAATTGGAAAGAATATTTACCCAATACCCATCTGATAAGGGATTAATATCCAGTATATACAAAACACTAGTAGAATTGTACAAGAAAAAAAACCTTCAACCCCATCAAAATATGGGGAGAAGAAATGAACAGAAGTTTCCTCAGAAAAGAAATGCAAATGGCCAAAAGGCACATGAAAAGATACTCCACACTGCTAGCCATCAGGGAGATGCAAATCAAAACAACAATGAGATATCATCTCACACCACAGAGACTGGCACACATTCAAAAGAACAAAAGCAACCAGTGCTGGCATGGATGTGGGGGAAAAGGAACACTCTTTCACTGTTGGTGGGAATACCCACTAGTCCTGCCATTCTTGAAAACAATATGGACAGTCCTTCAAAAATTAGAAATTGAGCTTCCATATGAGCCCACAATACCCCTTCTGGGAATATATCCCAAGGATGCAAAAAAGCACAGTAGAAATGACATCTGTACCTATATGTTCATTGCAGCACTGTTCACAATAGCCAAAATCTGGAAACAACCCCAGTGCCCTAGAACAGATGACTGGCTTAAGAAACTTTGGTCCATCTACACAATGGAATACTATGAAGCTGTCAGGAGAGATGAAGTCATGAACTTTGCTTATAAATGGATAAACATGGAGAGTATCATGATAAGTGAAACGAGTCTGAAAGTGAGGGAGAGACATAGAAGGACTGAACTCATTTGTGGAGTATAAAACAACATAACATGAAGCTGACACCTAAGGATAGTAGATACATGGGACAGATAGATTGCTCCATAGCTGGAAGCCTGCCTCCTGAGCAAAGGGGAGAAGGCAGCTGGAACAGAGAAGGAATTGCCAAGAAAAAGATGGCTGGAGGAATCAGTCGGAATGGGAGATGTACGCAGAAAGTAGATAAAGGACCAAACATGATAACCTCTCAGGGTCTGTATTGCAAACCATAATGCCCAAAAGTAGAGAGAGATTATGAGGAATCATGTCTTCCATGGAGGCAGGGGGAGGGTGGGAAAGGGGAGTATACTGGGGATATAGGTGGTGGGGAATATGCACTGGTGGAGGGTTGGGTGTTTGATCATTGCGTGATTGTAACCCAAACACATTGATTGTAACCCAAACAAAAAATAGTTTGTAACTATCTCATGGTGATTCAATAAAATTTTAAAAAAAAGTATAGATGATTCCCCAAAGTTACAATGGTTCCATTTTAGGATCTTTCTGCCTTATGATGATGCAAAAGTGATTCACTTTTGGCAGAAATGAATTTTAATTTTTTAATTTTGATCTTTTTTTTTTAAGCTATAAGCTTGAATGTGCTGGTGCGATAGCACAGCAGGTAGGGCATTTGCCTTGCACATGGCTGACCAGGGTTCGATTCCTCTCTCCCTCTTGGAGAGCCCGGCAAGCTACGGAGAGTATCCCACCCACACAGCAAAGCCTGGCAAGCTACCCATAGTGTATTCGATTTGCCAAACAAAATAACAAGTCTCACAATGGAGGCATTACTGGTGCCCGCTCAAGCAAATAGATGAACAACAGGAGGACACTGCTATAGTGAATGAGGTTGGATATCTGGAGTGAGCTACATCTCCCTGTCAGCCACAAAATTTGATGGTTAACAACCGCGTTCTGCTGTGTCTTCCACCAATTATTCTTGAATATCAACAGAAGAGAAATTGTAAACTGTGCCACTGCAGCATCTTTCTCATCTAACTTTTCAGTTTAGTTTGATGCTTCAAATATTCATTAAGCTGTATGCTTTGGGCTGTGTATGTTAATGTGAGAAACCATCCAGTCATTCTATTTGTCCTCTCAGTACAACATTCAATAAATTAAAGAGATAGTCAGTATTCGATGACAGGAATGGGAAGGAATGGGAGTGAAGATAGACGGTCGGCAACTACACCACCTCCTCTTTGCTGATGACATCATTCTAATGACACCAAACATCAGCCAAGCGGCACAAATGCTGTCCGACTTCAACCGTGAGTATGGAAAGTTCAGACTACAGGTGAATCTCACGAAGACAATGTTTATGAGAAACAGCCTCGTTCCTGACGGTCTGTTCACTCTCAACAGAATGAAAATCTCCGAATGCATCAGTTATGTGTACCTAGGTCAAGAAGTCAGCATGACAAATGACCTGGCACCTGAGTTGTGCAGGAGGAAGAAAGCGGCTTGGAATGCCCTCAAGAGAGTCGAAGAAATAGCTAAGAGGATGAAGAGCCTCTGGCTCCGGGCACATCTCTTCGATTCCACTGTTTTCCCTGCATTAACATATGCCTCAGAGATCTGGGCCCTACGAAAACAGAATGAGAATGCTACTCGGGTCTCCCAAAAAGGAATCAAAAGGGCTATGCTTGGACTATTACGCTTCACTCAAATGAAAGAAAGAATTCAGAGTTCCGACCTCCGTCGATGGTCAAGAACCAGGGACACTGTCTTGTTTGCCAAGGCATCGAAAATCAGATGGGCTGGACACGTAATGAGGTTTGAAGACAACCACTGGACTATTCCACAGGACATCAAAAGATCCTGTGGCTGCCCACCTATGAGATTGTCAGACTTCTTCATCAAGACCCTGAACGATCGGTTTTTAGCCTTGTCCGTGTTCCTAGAACGAGGAGATGCCATTGGGCTACACTAGCACGCAACAGGGACGAATGGAGACGTTACTGGCGCCTGCTCAAGCAAATCAATGAGTAACGGGATGTCAAGTGATCAAGTGACTCAGTATTTTATTACAAAATCATATAATTATATTTTGTGATTTTGCTCAACTGTCAACTTATATAACTATTCTGAGAAAGCTTAAAGTAGGTCCAGCTAAGGTATATTATTTGATATATTAGGTGCATTAAATGTACTTTCAGCTTATGATGGGCTGATTGAAACTAACATAACTTCCGAGATCAGATAGATCGGGCGCGTTCAGGGTGCTATGGCCGTAGACAAAACTAACATAACTTAATGAGTCAGTAGTGGCCATGCAAAAAAAAAAAAGAATGTATATTGAGGTTTGGTCTTAGGTCTTCTCCACCTTTTAGGAACTTTTAGATTAGAAAATATAGTTAGGCATGTAAATAATTATCCAAATGCTTTGATGTGTTTGGCGCAGAAGTATACAGGGAAGAGAGGAGGCAGAGAAAATGTGATAATTCCTCTGGTCATTCAGAAAAAGTGAATTAGTTGAGAAGATCGAAAGGAGTGTTATTTATAACTAGGAGGTATAAAGAGGAAGTAGGGCTCTATGGAGAAATTTGATGGGGTTGGTGGTCCTTTAGCATGAAATGGGGTTCCAGAAAGAATTGGGGTTTTTTTTTCTGTTTTGTTCTGTTTTGTTTTGCTTTGCTTTGCTTTTTGGGTCACACCCAGCCATGCACAGGGGTTCCTGGCTCTGCACTCAGGAATTACTCCTGGCGCTGCTGGGAGGATCATATGGGATGCTGGAAATCAAACCCGGGTCAGCCGCGTGCAAGGCAAATGCCCTACCCACTGTGCTATCGCTCCAGCTTCCAGAAAGAACTGTTGAAGGGCAGATCTGTTTGGAAATCAGGGCCTATCTGAAAAATCCTAAGATCATACCAAGTATGTAGTATACTAGTTATGGTGCTTGTAATAAAATTCAAGTCAGTAAGACTTTATCTCCATAGGTATTGCTCCTACATATCTGTTCTCTCTCATGAAACACTACCCAAAGCATGGGGATGCCATATGGGGAACTTCACAAAGATTTTGAGTGGGATAATAAGTCAGTAAAAATTACCCAGACAATAACAATGGAAGTAGGATAGGAACGGATCAGCAATAAAGAGCCTAATGAGAAGTGTAACTTCAATTATTTTTAGTTAAGTATTCTGGAAGGAACCAAAATTTGAAAGATAAATAATTAATGTAAAAACAAAAAACTATGAAATCCAATATATTGAAATTCAACTTGGCTTTTTTTTGTCTACACAAATTTGATCAAGGATACATTTAGATTATTCAACATTTCAAGTCATTTCAGTTACCACATCACAGCAGTTGTCAAATCAGAATTCTTATGCCTTTAGTTCTCAAGTTAAGATCAATGAACAGTACATCAACTCCAGCTTCTTCAACAAGAGATGAAAGCTAAGGAATATGTCTCCATAGATTTCTCTTTTCAAATGCTTTTTCATACTGCAAATGTATCTTTTCAGGAGCAGGGTTTGTGTGTGTGTGAGTGTGTGTGTGTGTGTGTGTGTATATAAAAGTAATAAGCAGCTTGCATTTCACACTTGATAATTGGTTTTCTGTTAGACTGACCTTCCATCTGTTACTTAGGCAAGTATATGTACACTTCAATTGAAAGATAATGTTGAGAGTCATTTCAGCTGGGGGTGGAAATTAAACTAATAATCCTTCCAGGCTATTTGTGAAACCATTTCCAACTTTACTCTAAAACTCAATTATGTACTTTATTTTATTTTGTTTTCTTTCTCAGAAGGATGCCTTTTTAAGACTACAGCTGGACAAAGCATGTTGAGAAAAGTATAACGTCTGATACATTTAGGTGAATATAACTAAGTCTTATGTGCAATTATCTGCAATTTCTCCAAATTGTTTGGCCTGGAGTTCTCTGCATACATATCAATTAATCTGGATGTTGCCACAGGAGGGGAGTCTTGGGCTCTTGATGGTCCTTTCATATTCATGTGACCTTTAGATTTCTTCCCTAGCTTGTCCTTTTCTGAAGGGTCCACCCTTCTCTGTATTTTGCTCTCCTCTCTCCTTCTCCAAAGAGATGGGTATTTGCATCTCAAAAAGATGTGTTCCTTATGCCTGGGGGCTACTCAGGGCTAGGCAATTCCTTCTGTTTCTTATTAATTCCTGAAAACTCATTACCAACCCCCCTTATCTATCTGCCTGCAATATTTTCCCAAATGGCTCATTGAGCCCTTTGGTCAAATACACTGCGGGAGTTCAAATATAAATTTATGCAGACATTTCAGAGTTGAAATCAAGAAACAAGGGAAATCCATGCAGTGATCATGGTCATTGTCCACAGTCCTTTGCTAAGCCATGTGGAGTGCCAGAGAATGTGGGTTCTGGACCTGGTTCTTTTGAGTTCTGATCTCCCACTTAATAGCCCTGCAGCTTTTAGCACATTAATTTATCTTTCCGTGCCTCAATGTTCTCATCCACTAAACTAGAAAAATAGGGGGTTGTACAGCAGTTAGGCATTTGCCTTTCATGCGGCCAACCTGGGTTCGATTCCCAGCATCCCAAATGGTCACCCAAGCACCACCAGGAGTAATTCCTGAGTGTAGAGCCAAGAGTGGGCTGGAGCGATAGCACAGCAGGTAGGGCGTTCGCCTTACAAGCGACCAACATGGCCTACTGCGAGTTCGATTCCTCTGCCCCTCTCGGAGAGCCCGGCAAGCTACCGAGAGTATTTGATATGCCAAACACAGTAACAACAAAGTCTCCAATGGAGACGTTACTGGGCCCGCTCGAGCAAATCGACGATCAACGGGAGGGCCACTTGGCCACTTGAGAGCCAAGAGTAACCCCTGGGCATTTTCTGGGTGTGATTCAAGAGAAAAAAGAAAAAAAAAACTCTAAGAAAAATAATAGCACTTAATTTTTTTGCAGGCAGATAGGCTAGGCTCAAGTAAGGAATTTTTTAGGGAAACTGCATAGTCAACTGCTCTGAAGTAGCCCAAGACTGGAAGACCACTTCCCTTTGAAATGCAAATACTGAGTCCCCTGTGGTTGTAGGGAAAATATGAGGCACCATGTAGATGCAGAAATTGAGGTACAATCCAGGAACGAGTAGACCCCTTGGAAAAAGAGACCTTCAAGAAAATCTAAAGGTCATGATAAGATTATGAAAAGATCATCAGGATGCTAAAACTTTCCCCTTGACAACACCCTAGCAGAAGACTTAGTCTTACCCACGCAGTGGTAGTTTGGAGGAAGCCTTACTGCCGAAACTAATTTTGTAAAGGCACGAGGAGAATATTCTGTTCCCTGGAGATTTGCCCACAGATAACCCTGAGATATATAGTTTTTCTCCTGTGGAGAAGCCCATATTCTAATTTGACTCTCTCTCTCTCTCTCTCTCTCTCTCTCTCTCTCTCTCTCTCTCTCTCTCTCTCTCTCTCTTCTTCTCTCTGTCTTCCTCTCTTTCTCTCCCCATCCCCATTAATTCTACTGATAATTGGTAACTTCTCCAAATAGGCTATTTTACTTCACTATTTTGTCTCTTTCTAAAATGGTGAAGGAAATTTTTTCTGCAAGAGAAAACCAACTTTCCTGGCAAACTTGGCCAAGATTAGGACTGACTTTGCTTATCTTTCAAAGAGCAATTGCTCACTTGACTCCCCAAGAACACTGCTGGTGGGGATCATTCCCGCACCAGGTCCATCATGTGGACATTAGGCATAGTTTGACAGCTGCCTTGTAGGGCTGGTGAGACACATATATTTTCTATCATGAACAGTATTTTAAGTCACAGTACTTACAAAATAAAAAGGGGGGGGAGAGAATTATTTGGATCGTGTTATGTCTATGCTACAAAGTTCATTCAGAGTCTAATTACAAAAGCGTCCTGAAAGTATAAGCACTAAAAAAAATACCAGTTTTATATAGTCAGAATGATTTTCTGATTCTCTACAATGTTGGGTTTATATAAATGATATTTTTTTCTAAAATTAAATTATGTAGAATCTAAACCAAGTTGTTTAATATATGACATTGTTACAATATACCTTTTTCACAGGAAGTTGGAAGTTCTTTGAACAGAATTCATCTTCAAGCTGTGGGGCCCAGTGAGATGTTTTCTGTCTTTGCCCATTGACATGAGCAGCTCTGCTCTCTCCCTGCCATGGCCATGGATGTCTTTTCAAGTACATAGAGAAGCTGTGTTAGTGGTAAGGATCCATGCCATCCTTACCTTGGATCCTTTCTGAACACTGAGGCTTAATTTCCTGGGGTCTGAGAGATAGTCCATCTGGTAAGGCATTTGTTTAGCATGCGATTGACCTAGGGTCAATCCTCTGCACCCCTATATGGTCCTCAGAGCTTGCAAGGAGTAATTCCTAAGCACAGAAGCAGGATTCAGGTGATGACTGCCCCCATCTCTCACCCTCATGGCCGCCACATACACACACACACACACACACACACACACACACACACACACACACACAGAAGCTCAATCCCCACTTGTAAACACATTAAAACTCTCCAATCCCTTCTGCTGAAGGGTTTCATCTTATCTTTACTCCTTCACTCTCTCATTGCAGCCAGAATGGCTTTATTATTCATTGTTTACTTCCTCTTTATCACAGTTTTCATCAATATAACTGTTCTTTCAGAAAGAGATGCATATTACTTAATGTTGTGCAGTCAATTTTAACTTTCCTATGTAATTCAAACACTAAGCTGTCCATGTGTTTGACTTTAAATAAATATACAAATGAACTTTGTTACCAACTACAAATTGGTAAAATCTCTTTCAAATGCTATTAAAAGAGATAGTAAGAACCATGATATAAAATTATTTTGTTTTATTTTTTAAACAGAAAACAAAAATGGGTGCACAAATTTGTTTCAGAGTCAATTTAAAATGTTCAATAATTATAAAACAATAGGAATCTTCCTTGCATCCATAACTTAGTGTTGCAGTGCTAAACACGTCATCACAAATAACTACACACTTAGTACACACTTAATGACATTAAAAAAAAAGAGAGATGTTTTCCCTCAGTTCTAGAGGACAACAGTCTAATAAGGTGTTGGCAGGACTTCCTCTGCAAGACCTACGAAAGGCTTTCTCTTTTCTGTTTCTTTTTTTCCCCCTCTTTTTCCTTTGCAGCCCTTTCTTTTCTCCTTTAAACTCCCAGTTATCTTTCTAGCATTCTTGGCTAGTGGTTGCAAAACTATTCTCTACCACTGATTTCATGTAGTCATCTCTCTGGGTCACTCTGCATCCAAACCTCCCTCTTCTTTCTCTTCTTTTTCCTAAAAGACTCCTTATGATGTAGGCAGGTAGAGAGGATAGGTCCCTCATGGCAATGGAATTCTTAGGGAGTAATAAAACTAATTGTTAAGATAGAGGAGGGTCCATTATGACATTAGTTGAAAATGGTCACTCTGGACAAGAACTGAGTGTTGAAAGTAGGTAAAGGGATATACATGATAACATTTCAGCATTGCAAACTATAATGCCAAGAAAGAGGAGAGAGAGAGAGAGAGAGAGAGAGAGAGAGAGAGAGAGAGAGAGAGAGAGAGAGAGAGAGAGATGGAGAGAAAGAGAAAGAGAGAGAAGAGGTGCCTACAGGGGTGGGAAACTGGGAATCTGTTGCTGGGAAATTACACTAGTAGAGGAATGGGTGTTGAAACATTGTATGACTGACAATCATGAACAGCTTTGTAATGCCCTGTCACGTGGTGATTCAACAAAATAAGAAATTAAAAAACAAAAAATATACCTAGCCCTAAGGCCATCAGGACCCACCTTGTGAGCACAGGAACTAAGCCCCATAAGAACTTCACCTGGTGCCAACATACCCAGAGAAGGTGGAACCTCCTTTCAAGAGAAGCCTCAGGAACAAAGGCCAGGGAAGGAATTTTTTTTTAATGTTGATTTTTTAAAAATTTTTATTAGTGAGACATCATGAGGTACAGTTGTAGACTTACAAATTTTTGTGCTTGGGTTTCAATTATACAATGATCAAATACCCATCCCTCCACCAGTGCCCATTTTTCTCACCACCACAGATCCCAGGATCCCTCCCACCCCCTCCATCCACCCCATTCCAACCTGCCTCTGTGGCAGGGCATTCCCTTTTGTTCTCTCTCTCTTATTGGGTGTTGTGGTTTGCAAAAGAGGCAATGGGTGACAATCATGTTTGGTCTATAGTCTACTTTCAGCATGCTCCTCCCATCTTGGGAGGATCCTCCCAACACCCTTTATTTGGTGTTCCCTTCTCTATCTGAACTCCCTTTTCCCCTAGCATGTGTGGTTGGCCTTCAAGCTATGGAGTAAAATTCCTGGTACAATGGAGTACTATGTAACTGTTAGAAAAGACGAAGTCATGAAATTTACATACAAGTGGTACAACATGGAAAGTATCATGTTAAGCGAAATGACTCAGAAAGAAAGGGATAGACATAGAAAGATTGCATTCATCTGGGAACATAATGTGTTCTCTCTTAAATGCATTGCTCTCTTTCCCTTTGTTCTCCCTTCTTCCTCTTCTGAAAACCCTTCAAATAAAATCTATTTTTACTTCATTGCTTATCTACTCCTGAAATTCCTTTCTGTGAGATACAGCAAGAGCTGGAGCAATAACACAACAGGTAGGGCGTTTGCCTTGCGCGCGGCCAACCCAGCCGACCCAGGTTCAATTCCTCCACCCCTCTTGGAGAGCCCGGCAAGCTACCGAGAGTATCTGACCGCAGGGCAAAGCCTGGCAATACCCGTGACATATTTGATATGCCAAACACAGTAACAAGTGTCACAACGGAGATGTTACTGGGACCATTCGAGCAAATCAATGAACAATGGGAGGACAGTGATGGTGATAGAGATACAGCAAAAAATTCTGGAAACCCTGGGTAAGGGCTAGGACTGACTTTCCTTTCCTGAAAAGAGTAATTCCTTGCTCTAGCCTGAGTCTGCTGCTCCCCAAGAAATCGGGTGTTAGAGATCAAATCCTGTGTCAAGAAGACCAAGCATGGTTTGCATGGCTTGATGATTTATCTGGCGGAGCTGGCGGGGCTCTGGCCCATGCTGTGCAGGGGCTCATCCACAGATATTATCAGTCTTAGCCTTCCCAGCCAGTCCCAAGTTGGGAGAAGCGGATAGAAAGTGACCATCTCTTTTCTCCCCGCCTCATATAAGCCACTGTGGGGGCCCACTAACTTCACTTGGTGAATTTAGGTCCAACCTAAATGCAGGATGGCTTCATCTTGAAACCTTTAATTATTTCTGCAAAAAGCTCATGTCCTAATAGCACCGTAGCACTGTCCTCCCATTGTTCATTCATTTGTTTGAGCAGAAGTAACATCTTCATTGTGACACTAGTTACTGTGTTTGGCATATCAAATATGTCACGGGTAGCTTTCCTGGCTTTACCGTGCAGGCAAGGTACTCTCAGTAGCTTGCTGGGCTCTCTGAGAGGGGAGGGGAAATTGAACTAGGGTCGGCCACATGTAAGGCAAACGCCCTACCCACTGTGCTATCACTCCAGCCCCTATGTCATGTCCTAATATTCTGGGTAAATATGCACTTATTTATCAGTGGAGGGATGTCGGGGTCCCACCTGATGGTACTCTAGGCTCTGTGCTCAAGAAACTATATGTGGTGCTGGGATCAAACTGGGATTAGTCACCTGCAAAAAAGGGCCTTATCTGCTATATATCTCTCTAGCTCTAGACGTGCATTTTGAGATCACACAATTCAACCCTCTACAACTACCCAAACAACTTCATTGTTTATCTAGTTAGGGTGCCATATAGTATATAAAGTTTCCTGAAACAAAATTCATAAGTAATCTTCTGAATCTCAGTTAAGACCCCCAGTTCATTCTCTTTGCAGTTATCAACAGAAAGTCTCAACAATCAGTTGTCACTATTTCTAGCTATTAGTTTTAAAGGACCTATTTACCCTAGTTTCCCCAATTCCAGGCAGGTAATCAATTAGAGCATTAACAAGTGTACCTTCTGAATGCCAGCATGCATCAACGGCAGACCATGAAGTTTATGGGTTTTCAGTTCATAAACACAGAGTAAGCTCAAACAAATGCGTGGGTTTGTCCTTGATAAACCTGTCAATGATAACTAATTATTCATAGACAAAGACCTAACCCTAAAATTTAAGCTTCCTGGTCTATTCCTGGGACTAGTTAAAACCCTGACAAGGTTTTCCACAGTTCCATGCACCCTTCTTTCTTTTTTATTTGTTTTGTTTTCTTGTGTTTGGGGGTCACACTCTGCAGTGCTCAGGCTTACTCCTGTCTCAGTGCTCAGGGATCTCTACTGCAGGCTTGGGGATCATATGGAGCACCAGGGATTGAAACTGGGTCAACTACATACAAGGAAAGTGCCCTACCCACAGTATTATCACTCCAGCCCTTAAGCATCTCTCTTTCATGGTTGCTCTCACACTTGTGCTCTTATAACTCTTTGGGCATTTATCAAAAAGTTGTCAAAGCACCTAATAAAGGAGAAGACCATGGGGCTGGAGCAATAGCACAGCTGGTAGGGTGTTTGCCTTGCACGCGGCCAACCCAGGTTCGATTCCCAGCATCCCGTTTGGTCCCCTGAGCACTGCCAGGGCTGATTCCTGAGTGCAGAACCAGGAGTAACCCTGTGCGTCGCCAGGTGTGACCCAAAAAGAAAAAAAAATTAATAAAATTTGATTAAAATAAATTTTAAAAAAAGGAGAAGACCAGTCTGTTTTTCAATATATATCCAGAATCCAACTTGGAGTATGGCACATAATCAATATTTAACATCTATGGTTGTTGAATGGGTACACATGCACCTACGGCCTTGCCCATTCATGCTCATTCATCTCTTTCTAGGTGCTATCTGCAGATACAATAAAAGTATATCTGATTGGATTCAGGGGGAAAATCCTCTTGTAATTGAAGAAATAGTATTTTTATTTATTAATTTATTTATTTAGTTTGGGGGCCCCACCCAGAGATGAAGGGACAATTCCTGGCACTGAGATCAGAAATCAATCCTGGCAATGCTGGGGGGGCACCATCTGGCATGCTATGGATCAAATCTGGGTTGGCCTTACCCACTGTATTAAGGGCCATACCCAACTTAATTTGTGTTGTGGACCATAGTTTAAAAAGGATATTATTGACCAGAGAGATAGCACGAAGGTAACGTGCTTGGCTTGCATGCAGCCAACCCTGATTTGATCCCTGGTACTATGTAGTCTCTCAAGGCAAGTGCCATACCCCCTGTATGAAGGGGATAAGGTTGCTTACTTCAGCCCTGGGGCAGCTTATTTTGACTGTGAAAAATGATAAGTTTGAAAAAAAGTTTGAAAAATGGGGGCAAACACTATACTTGCATAGTTAACAGAACACCCTGTTTCTCCTGCCCTTCCCTACTTTGGAAAATTAGCAATCTACTACTGCCCAAGTAGGGGGCAGACAAAGGAGTCCAGAGGCTGGGCAGGGGGACATGGTGAATAGCTGGATATGGTATCAGTTGACAACTTGTAGAGCCCTTTCTCTGGGTCCCTTTACCAGGTTGTATTTGAAATGGTGATGTCGTTCCATGAGCAGGTTTCTTCTGGAAGCTGACAGAGCCTGGTGCTTTGCAGCTGCCTGCCAACTCCTGAGGAAGGCATTATTGGCCAAAGCACCAGGAAGTCTTGGTTTCTTAAGTCCAGCAACCCACTGTTTAAATTTATGTTGGCCTTCAACCGCCACAAAGGCAATCTGCTGAAAACTTTATTTCAAGTAGAAATAAAAAGGAAATGTCTTAAGTGAATCCAGCTGTTTGTTTCAGTTCTCATTTCTTAACTAAGTGAGCCAAGAACACTGATTTTTTAGAACATAAAATAAAAGGCTGCAAATGTGTATGGTGCAGTATATTGATTTTGGGGTGGTGGGAAACGAACTAAGTCAAGTAACAAAAATGTTATATCTGGCTAAAAGTCCTCATGTTTTCAGGGTTTCAACTGGAAAATAATGAAGCCCTCCAGTGGACTGAAGGAAGACGACTAAGAAATGATTTTTCTACTTCTGGTGAGTGAATCGCTCATTAGATACTGAAAATAAATAAGGCCTTACGGAACCCTCTGTGGTCTCTGCTCTCCAGGTTTGTCTCTAGACAATGAAGAAAACATCAGCAGTGTCTTTTTCAACATAGAAAAATTTCTAAGTCAGTTTTTAAAGTGTAGATTTGCATATCTCCTGACACAGAAAGACCTCATGTGCTGGCAATATTAAATAAGCATGACACATTTTAAATAAGCATGCCTATACTATCAGAGTGAAAAGGCTACCCTTGCTAACAGGTCTCACAATGCTTTTCCAACTGAATTTGTCTTGTGGACCACAGTTTTAAAAGGATGTCATGGACCAGAGAGATATCCCAGAGGGTAAGGTGCTTGCCTTGCATGCAGCCAACCTTGATTTGATGCCTGGCACTGTGTGGTCTCCCAAGTGAAACCTCAGCACAACCTCCTGAATTAAAAAATTATGTCTTTTTGATATACCACAGGCTTGGAGAAAGTATTTTCCCATCATTCATCTGACAGAAGGTAGATGACCAAGGTATATACAACACTTGTAAATCTTAACAATATAAAAACTAAACAAACCATCCAAAAGTGGGGTGAAGAAATGAACAGAGAAGACCAACAGATGACATATGTGTGTATAAAAAATATCTCTGCACCACTTATCAGAAAAATGCAAATCAAAGCAATAATGATATGTCATTTCTCACCAGGGAGGTTGGCATACATCAAAAACAAGTGTTGTCACAGATGTGGAGAAAAAGGAACCTCCCACTCTTGGTGAAAATGTCGACTAGTCCAGTCTCTTTGGAAAACAACTTGAATGCTTGCCAAAAAACTAAGAGTTGAACCTCCATATGACCCAGAAACTCAGTGGAAAGAATTTGATGAAAGAGGAAGCTTCAATTTCTCTTTTCCAACTGCTGCAAGTGGCTTCATTTTATCTGCCCCTATTCTACATTTTAAACGTTCCTGCAAGTTCCTGTGCTCCCTCAGAAACTGAGGACTTTTACAGTTTCCCTAAACCATATCTGCCTTAGCTTCAGGTTCAGAGGACATTAAAAAACAAAAGGACAATACCTAGGCACCTGGTGGAATATATAACCTAAAAAACCCATACATATATATATGTATATATATATGTACATATATATATATGTAATGAGGTGCAGGTTTGTGGCTTAACAGTTAACAATATGCCTTGTAGATATGAAACACTAGGTTGAATTAATGGAACAACAACCAAAGAAGATATATTACATAACATGTAGGTGGTAGAGATAGGATACAAACTCATTCTCTCTCATAAAACATGTGATTTTCCTGTTGTGTATATGGAAAAACACCAGTGGGAGAATCTGAGTCAACCTCACCTTAGCAGTATAAGTTTTCTTATCTGTTTGTCAGTTTTCTTATCTACAGTATATAGAAAGTTATAATAATACCTGCTTCCTGGAAAGTCATAAAGATCAGGTGAGTTAATGTATGGCAGAGAAAATCATGATTCAAATGCCAGAAGGAATTATTGCTATGATGAGTTCTGCACCCACCACAAGAGTGATAAGAGAATTAATTCTCACAGACAGATAAGGCTGGATTTGATTTTCCTCCATTGTTTTCAGAAATTATGCTTCCTTATTAAAATCACCACTAATTATATGGATGGTTTGTTTCTGAAATCATCTCCTGAAAAGATATCACTGTTATAATTCTGTGTTTTAGACTTCAGTTTAAGTGTGTGTTCAAAAACAACAAAAAAAGAATATCTTATTCCTAATAGCTACAAGTTGGTGTGTGGTCTGTTTCCTGCAATTACCCCTAAAAGTCAATGTTATTAAAATATTATTTGACTCTACAAGTACTAGATAGAGCTTTTTTAAAGGAGATTTATTTTCCACATGGGCATATTTGGTGCATTATTATTTCAGAATTTTCTATTACTCTCATGTGTATCATTGCTTGTCTTTTCTTGAAAAATTACAATCCTATTATTAGTCCTTTCCATTTCTAGAAGCAATTTCTATGTTATTTCTGGTAAAGTCTCTCATTTAAAGCCAAATATAGGTCACGAATGTGTAAAATTCATTAATATTGACATATTAATACTGCTAATACTTAGGTCATTTGCATTACCTAAATAGTGGATACCTGGCAGGAACCTACCCCCCTTTCTCCACCTTTTCTGTCATTAACAGGACACCTCTTTGTCAAGGGAATCTTTTTCTGGTAGTTTGGAAAGGGCTGAATCTCCTACAAACCAGATCCTCTTACAAGTGATTCAGGAACAAGCACTTGGCCCAATCTTGGGAACAATGGTTTACCCAGGGATTTTTCTAAGAAAGCTTTCTGGGGAAACATCTTCAGAGTGTTCCTAAACAGTACCATGTGAACTTTGGTCTCTGGATACCATCTTGCTAAGTTCTTGGGAAACAACTGTCCAAAGAATGAAGCCAAGCAGAGACTTGGTTAGATAAAAACATGAACGTGGAACCCTGAATACATCTGTGTCCCTAGAATTTGCCTATCTTGTAGTATGTAATTTCCCAGTGATGTACCAATAAATCCCTCTTTGTTTTAAAATTTATTGTTGTTGTTAGAGGTTGAGTTGGATTTGTTGCTTTCAATGAAAGCACCAAGAGAGCAAGAGAAATAGGACAGGGTTTTTAGACTCTTAGGCTTGCATCTGACTGACATGGATTGGATCTGCAGCATTGTATAGGGTTTCCTTCAGGAGTGATCCGTGAGCACAAAACCATGAGTAAACCCTGTGCATTCTCAGGTGTGGCCTATCACTCCTCTCACCTGATAAAAAATCAAGTTATAAGTTAAAGCCTTGTGATTGACTCACGGTCCAACTGAATATTTGATTTGGGATGGGGGTTCATGTTAGGAGATGCTTAGGGGTTACTTCTGTCTCTGTACTCAGGAATTACTCCTGACAGTGCACAGGGGGCCATATAGGATACTGGGGATTGAACTCAAGTAGGCTGCGTTCAACGCAACCACCCTACCTGTTGTACTATCACTCCAGCCCCAGAACATTTTATTTTTAACTCTATAAAAGTGTTACACATTTAAGTATAAACACTGATCCCATGTGCATAATTATAGTCAGTTGTACCATCAATGAGGATCTCAAAGGTAGAAGAGACATATACTAGTCTATTAAAGAGTCGTGGCTCTGAGAAGCTTTATTAACCATTTCCCTTGATTACTTCTCTTTTTAATTAATGAAGATGAGTTTGGTTTCCTCTTGCATTTTATGCAATATCTTGTATGGGGGTTGGGGTGAAACTCATGATGCAAGATAATCACATGGGCCAGTGCTCAAGTGGGGCTGTGACACATATGATTCCCCACCCACTGCACCATAGTTTTCAATGCAGGAGCTTGAGAATGTGGTGGTGCTCAGGTCCTGCAGATTCAAGGATATCTGAGACACCCTGGTGGTACTTGGAGACCTTCAGGGTTGTACCTAGTGATGCTAGTATAAATACATGGTGCTGAAAATCAATCTGGAGTTCACCACATGCATTCCGTGTTTCTTAATCACTGTTTTCTCTCTCTCTCTCTCTCTCTCTCTCTCTCTCTCTCATTTTCTCTTTCTCTTATTCTCTCTCTCTCTCTCTCTCTGGGTGTGTCTGTGTGTGATTGTGTGTGTGTCTCAACCAGTCTCTTGCATTTTAATAGACCAGTGTGGCTGATACATCTGATCCTTGCAAGTCATTGCAAAATCATTTACTGTCTTAGATTTTTAATCTACCAAATCATACTGGTAAACTAATCTTAGAAAGTCATTAATCTTATGAAATTGCTCTGATTTTCATGTTCTTGCTGTTTTTTTCTAGTAGCTTCATCCTTCCAAATAACTCATAAGTTCTTTATACAGAAATAACACTTTAAGCTTCCTTTGCATCCTCAGCATTTGGTTGGCCATACTTAAATGTTTTTAAATAAAATTACCTTTTAAATTTAAAAACACTATTAATGGCAGGGTGAGGATTTTGCTCAGAGGAAATAGAATCAAGGAACTCAGAAACCTAAAGCTAATAGGGTAAAATCTCCCACATTGGTGCTAATCATTGAAAGAAAGATGCATGAACAACATAAAAGCAGCCAAATCATCAAAATGTGTGTCTTAAACTTATTCAGTCATGCAGATCAATTATTTCTTGACAAAATTAGAGAAAAATTATTGATAAACAGAAAAATATCTTAAATTTCTGAGGAAGAAAGAATTGTTCATTTCTAGCTATATATCAGTGTCAGTTTATTTATGTTTTTAATATTTTATAATTGAGATCTCTAATACTTAAATATATGCATATAAAACATAAACCACAGAAAAGTAAAGAGAGAAATTTCTTAGCACAATATAGAATATAAATCTTTTATGAATGTACTAGTTTTTCTTGATTATAGAAGCAATAAACTTTTAAAAGTTTGGAATTTTTTAAAAATATATTGTGCAACAACTACATGCAGTAAAATATTTTAAGTATTACGTTTGATTTATTATTTTTAGTTTTTTGGAGAGGGAGGAAGTGGCTATATTTTAGTTCTTAAATAGGAAACAAATGATATATCCTGTAGTTTTTTAATTTAATATGAACATTTTTATATAATTATTCTTTAAAATCATGATTTTTGGTAGTTACAAAATATTTTGGACAAATTATAATCTATCTGCTTTTCAAAGCTATTGAGCAAAATTTAAGACAATTTTCAAATTTTCTCTTATTTTAAAAATCCAGGACCAGAATGATAATACAGCAGGTAGGGCATTTGCACCTGACTGACCTGGGTTCCAACCCTGGCATCCCATATGGTCCGCCAAGCAACACCAGAAGTAGTTCCTGAGTGCAGAGCCAGGAGTAACCCCTGAGCATCACTGGGTATGACCCAAAAAATCAAAATAAATCCAATGTGTGTGTGTGGGGGGGGGGGGGGGTGAGGAGTCTTGTATGTCTCTTCTCTTTTATTTTTTTTTTAGCTAGCTAATTAATTTACTCTTCTTTGTTTTTTGGTCCACACCTGTCAGTGCCCAGGAACTGACCTATAAATAACATAAAATCATCACAGAATAACTATATTATGCACCGTGGATTTCACACACACAGGTCTTTCTACATACATGTAAAAATCATTGGCTCCCCAGCACGGCCAGGACTCCAGAACACAGAAACCAATTTCTTAACTATCTGACTTTCAGTAGAAATACTTCCAGGGTCAATAGGTAAAAGAGCAGAAATCCAAAACCAACATTTAATTCTTGAACCCAGCCGTAGAAAGCAAATCACTTCACAATGCTTTTTCAGCATGTCTGATTTGGGGGGGGGGGGTAAACTCTAAATAATAGTGGTGAATCTTTTGTTGAAACAATGAATCTAATCAAAGCAGATAGAGTGTTAACTAGAATTCATCTGCTTCACGGGGACGGGGAGGGGTGGGGGGTGGGGTTTTATTGGGGTTCTTCATGGTAAAAAATGAGTATTGGTAAAGGGAAATGTGTTTGATATTTGCATGACTGAGACATAAACCTGAAAGCTTTGTAACCTTTCCCACAGTGATTCAATAAATAAATTAAAAAAAAAAATTAAAAAAAAAAATCATTGGCTCCCTCAGAAATCAAGTGGACAAAGCAGTTATTTTTTGTCATATTTTTTTTTGCTACCAAGAGGCACTGTTGTCTCCTGGCCTCACCATCACACTAAGTCAACAGGTAGACAACTACCTTGATGACAGCAAAAGCTGAACATCTGAATTATCTAAAATATAATAGTGGGTCGAAGTGATAGTACAGCAGGTAGACATTTGCCTTGCACACAGCCAGCCCGGGTTTGGTCTCCAGCACTCCATATGGTCCACTGAGCATCACCAGGAGTAATTCCTGAGTGCAGAGACAGGAGCAACCCCTGAGCATCACCAGGTGTGACCCAAAAAGGAAAAAAAAAGATTATATTACATCAACAGTTTACACAGTTTACTGAACTAAATTATTTACTTCATTTTTCTAATTTTGAGCAATTCACCATACCCCAATGTAGTTGTTTAGTTTGAATGATTTACAAGTAGTGAATTTCACTTGAACATATAAAAAGGCATATAACTGAGCCAGGGAGATAGCTCAAAATTAGGGCCTCATGCCTTGCATATTCAAGGAACTAAGTTTGATCGCACAATTTGGCCCCTAGGCACCACCAAGTGTAGCCGTGAACAGCCCCAAGAAAAATTGAGTGGCCTAGGTGATCCTCAGTCCCTCTGGACCCCAGCACAGCTGCAACTTAGCAATGAACTTAGCAAAAAATTGATGGAGTATTGCCAGGAGTGACCCCTGGGTTTTCTCAGTATGGCTAGGGAAGACCTTTCTCAGATTCTTTTTTAAATTTTGTTTTGACTATTCATTTTAGTTTCATTTGAATCACTATGATTCTTTGTTTGGGGACCATACCTGGCTGTGCTTATGGCTTACTCTTGGCTACCTGTACTCAGGCATCATTCCTGACAGTACCTTGGGTACTGTTTGTAGTACTGGTGATCAAACTTGGATTGGGCTATGTGCAAAGCAAGTGCCCACCTGCTATCACTGTGTGCCCTGAAGCACTGTGATTTGTAGTAGTTAATGATAGGGTTTCATGCAGACAGTACTCCAATACCACACTTCCACTAGAGTACCTGCTTCCCTCCACCATTGTTTTAGGATTATTTTTATTTTAGTAGGCATATAACGTTAATAACCATACATTTACTTTCTTTGCATGTGATGTTTGTGCGTCTAGTGGCTGTGTTATTGTGCTTAGTTGTTCAGTTAAATGTCAGTTCACATGTTGCTGCAAATATATCTTTCAGATGTGATAAGATTTCAGCGAGTTGACTTTGAGGGAAAAACTTTATGCCCCGTCACCTGGGTGGGTGGTCTCGACCAATCAATTTAAAGTCTTAAGAACAAAACATAGGAATGAGCTAGGCCACCAGCCTGCAGATTTTTTTCTTTTTTTTTTTTTCTTCTTGGGTCACACCTGGCAATGATCAGGGGTTACTTCTGGCTCTGCATTCAGGAACGACTCCTGGTGCTGCTCAGAGGATTTTATGGGATGTCAGGACTTGAACCAGGGTTGGCCATGTGCAAGGCAAATGCCCTACCCGCTGCACTATTCCTCCAGTCCCAGCCTGCAGATTTTGAATTCAAGATTGCAACTACAGCTCTGAATCTCAAACCTGTCAACTCATTCTTCCTATTTCACACATTCCAGCCTTCACATTCACATAAGTTATTCCTTAAAATAATGTCTCTGCCTCTCTTTTTTCTCTGTCTCTGTCTTTTTTTCTCTCTGTTGGTTCTATTTCTGTGAGCAAACCAGATACATTGTACCTTTACCAAATTCAATAGGAGCTAATATTTAAATAAGCACTCTAAATTGCCTGCCTTAAAAGAGTAAGGCTGAGGGGGGGGGGCTCTTTTAAAAAATGTACTAATTTAAAAGATTTCCTGCTGACACATTAAGAAAGACTACATGCCAATGAAAGAGTGTGGAATAAAGTATAGAGAAGGCAAAACTTTGCTTGAGGATTGGGAGTTAAAATAAATTTTTTTGATAAGAGGTCTCTCCTAGGGATGGCCCTGGGGCCTCAGAACAATCCAAAAATTGACATCCACCAGATCACAACTGTTGTTGTTGAGTGCTTTCTCTAGGTCAAGCAGAGTTGCTTGGTCTTCACATCTAAAAGTCCCCATCAGGACAATCATCATAATGTAAGTGATAGTTTCATTTTATTAATGCAGACAAATAAAACAAGTCATAAGAAATACATTACAGACCTATCTGTGAACCCAGGAGTCCAATCTAGAATGTCTGATTATTAGCCAGGATGCTTAAACTGCCTCCTTGGAAAGAGAGATATGACGCCTGCTGAAAAATCACCTGGAGGGAAAACAAATATTTTTAATTTCAAAGTTGAAAATTGAGGTAACATAGAGTTTGCAAAGGATTAAAGAACATGTGTGTGTGTGGGGGGGGGGGGTTGCGCCAAGTGATAGTATGGCAGGTAGGGTCTTGCCAACTGGATCACCATATATAATTCTCTATGTGGTCCTTAAATGCAGAAATAGGAGTAAGTCTTAAGCATTGCAGGATGTGCCCCCACCGAAAGAACATGCTTTCCATGCAGTCAAACCTGGTTCAATCCCAAGGACCACATGCCCCTCTAGTCTCCCCCTGAGAATTGCTGGATGCAGCCCAAGAGCCTCCCAAGTACTGCCAGACTGACCCAAGTAATTCCCTGCATCGGGGGGTTTGAGCATCCCTAGAACTCACTGAGCCCTGAACACTGAATCTCACTGAATCAGCTATAAATCTTGGAGTATGCCCCTGGCCTCCTGAGCACTCTTCAAAACTTTAGAAAGTATATTTACAATGACGTGAACACTACTGTGAATGCCTAAATTATAATATGTGAACTAGAACTTAACATTTTTACCATAACTATGATACAATTTTTGATTTTTTTAAATTATAAATTGTAATGGATTTTTCTGCATTTTGGTGTCAAAGTTTAGTGTGGTCTGAAATTTTTATAATTCCGGGCACTGGTATTCTTGACTTTCTTACTAGAATCCATAGATCTGTGTCTTCTTGCCAAAGTTGGGTATTTTCAACCATTATTTATATCTTTCAACCCCACTTTGATCCTCTTCTAAACCTCCACTAAAATAAGTCTTTAATATTTTAGTATAGTTCCAATAGTTCACTTAGGACTTTTACGTTTAATTGCTTTTTACATTTTCATTTCTGTTCTCATGTATATTTTTGCTCTGTTGCTCAGAGACAGGAACTTCTATTCTGTTTTCTAGCTTACTTATTCTTTCCTCCATTCCCTCCATCCTCCTGCTGAACCTTTCCAGAGAGTTATTTTAGTCATTGTGTTTCCAGTGTTAATATTTTCCATTTAGTTCTTTATGAGGCCTTCTTTACACCTTTATTGAAACTTTTGCTTTATTGCTGAGAGTTTATTTTCCATTTATTCCTGTGTGTTTATAACAGCTCACTGAAATATTTTATGATGGTTACAGTGCATTTTCACCCATGTAATTGAGGAACCATGATTTGTGATATTGATAAAGCTTAAGGCATACAACTATTCCGGCAGCATACTCACCGCCAGACTGTCTGCTTCCCTCCACCCTTGACCTCACCATCCATCCCTCCCACCCACATTCCACAATCCGATGTTTTATTAGTAATCTGAACATTTTTTAAATCTTGATGTTGGCATGTGTCCCAGCCTTCAGCACCTCAGAATCTAAGGGAGCAATTAAGGTTTAATAAGGTCCTATGGGTGAGCCCTAATCCAGATAACAGAAGTTAGAGATAGAACTCTCAAATAGCCTGATAGGATGGGTCACATACTCAATATGATTATAAGATAGATAGCTAGGAGGCACGTGCACAGAGGAAGGTCCATGTGAGAACAAGATGAGAAGGTGACCATAAAGGTCAATCCGAAGGGGCTTTGAGAGAAGAGGTTTCCACTTTCCCCTTCATTGGCTATTGAGTTAGCAATGATCAGGAGTCCCATACTTGATTGTAGTGCACTGGCAGTCACACGCTTGATTGTGGTGCCAGGGGCCTCAAGTAGCAGAGAGCCTCTGGGTCCCACTCTGGCATGGGCATGGGGCAGTGCTGGGGATCAAAATCTGTGAGGCAGACCCTCTAGGATTTAACCTTCCGGAGCACTAAAGCATCTTAATTAAGTACTCTTAAAATAGTTGAAGAAAAAATTTAAAACATTTCAATAAATTTCCCTCAAAGATGGATTCACTTTTAAAGGTAAACATAAAAGGAAATGAAATATGCTTTCAGAACTTTCAAATATATCTATGTACACGCATATACATTATATTATATATAATATCCTGAGAAGGATATTATATATAAATATATATATATATATATATACTTTTTTTTGCCTTTTGATCACTCCCGGCGATGCACCGGGGCTACTCCTGGCTCTGCACTCAGGAATTACTCCTGGCAGTGCTCACAAACCATATGGGATGCTGGGAATCAAACCCAAGTCAGCCATGTGCAAGGCAAACAACCTACCTACTGTGCTATCACTCCAGGCCATATGCGTTTAAAGATATCATTCCATAGACAAGGGTTTCTGTGAAGGCATAGGCCCCAAATCTCCAGAAGACACTATTGACAAGACAGATACTTCCTGCTTTGTATTAGAGTCGGGAACACTAAAAACATATTTTCTAATTTGCATCAAAACAGCAGGATTGACTCAGGGAGAGTTCGAGCACCTTCATTAGATGTGGTTAGGGAAGGCCCCTCAGAGTAGCAGCTCAAATCTGAGGCCTGAAGCAAGTGACATCTTTTAGGCAGAAGGCAAAGGAGTACAAGGGGGAAAGCAAACAGTAAAGGCAGGGGTGGAGGAGGGAGATGGTCCAGAGGCAAGCAGATAAAACCACTTTGACTTCAAAAGATACCAAGGACTTTGGATTTCAAACTCCATGTAGTGAGCAGCTATTCAAAGAGGAAAGAGGTGATGAAGTTTGAACTGTCCGGAAGCACTTGGATTCAGTAGGAAAGTTGCAAGTATGAATCAGGAGCTCAAGGGAGATACAGACTTGGGGTCTAGATGTCTAGTTGTTTTTCCTGAGGCTTGCCAAGAAAAAGTGTTTGAGACAAAGATTAGAAAACAAAGATTTTGGAAAGCACTGGAAATATTAGCAGGGAAAGAGTAAAGCACTTCCAGAAAAGAAAGGCTGTCACTTAAAAAAGATACTGTACCTCATGGTGTTTCACCAATAAAAATTAAAAAAAATATACTACGAAACTAGGGAATACTGAGTACAAAGAATTGTATCCAAAATGGTTACAAAAAACATGAACTTAATTATCCAGATCATCTAAAGGATGTTTAAGAATAACTTCCAAAAATTCATTGGTCAAGAATTGCCTCTGGGTCAGCAGCATATATATATATATATATATATATATATATATATATATATATGCAAAAGAAACCCCTTTGTATTAAATTGCTGAGCTGAATTCATATGTTGGCTAAGGTTCACAAAAATGTTCAAGGGATGTAGAAGGTCACTGAAAATGTATTCAATTTCCTTTTAAAATAATGTAAATCAAACCATTTGCATTCAGATTCTTGCTTCACCATTTACCAGCTATGTGACTTAGGGCAAGTCACATGTAACAAAACTCTGGTTTCTGCAGGTCTCAAATCAGATTTGTTTTAGTTGGAGTCTCAGTGAAACGGAATGAGTGAGAAAATGAGAGAGTAAAAGAGAGAGGAGAGAAGTGAGAGAGGAGAGAGACTCGTGTGTTATAATGTAAAGACAGCCAGTGAGATCTATAGTTCATCATCTCCAAATTCTATTTTTAAAAAATTGAAAAGTAAATAGCAGGGAAATAAACAAGAAAATTGAACTCGAAGAATTAATTGATTTCTGATTGACAGTCAATTCTCCATTGCTGAGAGTGAGGTCAGGGTTTTGAGCTGGAGCGATAACACAGCGAGTAGGGCATCTACCAGGCATGTGACTGACCAGGGTTCGATTCCTCCGTCCCTCTCGGAGAGCCTTGCAAGCTACTGAGAGTATCCCGCCCACATGGCAGAGCCTGGCAAGCTCCCCATGACATATTCGATATGCCCAAAACAGTAACAACTCTCACAGTGGAGATGTTACTGGTGCCATCTCTAGCAAATCGATGAACTACGGGGGGGGGGGGGGGGGGGACAGTGCTACTAATTATTTTCTCAATAGCCAGTAAACTCTCAGCCACTACATGATACTTGGAGGTGACAGACTAGGCGGCCACAGGAAACAAGCCCAATCAGCTGATCTTTTTTGGGCAGCAAGCCAGGCTCAATCATCGGGTTGAACATTAACAACAAAATGTTACGTTCCCAGGGAGCAAATGTGAGAGGAAAACCTTCTGAAGATACGGCAAAGAATGTTTGGGAGTAAAGGGAAACTGGAGGGGAAGGAAATAGCCTAGTGAAAAAAAAGCAGGAACAGAGAAGTTCAATTAGTTTGAACTCCGGGCTGGAGCAATAGCACAGAGGGTAGGTCGTTTGCCTTGCATGAGGCTAACCTGGGTTTGATTCTCAGCATCCCATATGGTTCCCCGAGGACCACCAGGAGTAATTCCTGAGAGCATGAGTCAGGAGTAATCCCTGTGCATCTCTGGGTGTGACTTTAAAAAGAATTAGTTTGAACTCACCTTTATAAGCAACATCATCATCATCATCATAATCATAGTTAATTGAAACTGAAATGTTTGAATTTACAAAATCCTAGGGTGAACCATATAACGCAGTTAGGACCTCTTGTTCAATCACAGTAAAGTCAGGTCCAGGAAAGATGTTAATGAGTAAGGGTATCTGGAGGGGGAGTGGGTGAAGGATTGTAGCATGGGTAGCACAGCCCAGTACATGTGTCTATGCTTTTGCTGCAAGAGACTCTCTGAGAATTACTATTGGGCACTGTTACCTTCTATAATATCTTCTGAACTCTGCAAAGTAATGTGGAATATTCTTCTATCAGGAGTATCTGTGTTTGGGAGTATACTTGTGTGACCTTGATAAGCCTTCTGACACAAATCATTTTCAAGACAGAGATAAGCGTTGTTATCAATCTTTTGTCCAAATAAAAATCAGTATTATTTCTTTTGAGTATATATGACTACTCCTTTTAAGAATAGTCAGTGATTAGGAAAAACTCATTATTTGCTGAGTTTTGATGATATTTTTATGTGACCCAATTCTCTGTCAGCTTTTGTTCAGTATTAAAATTCTCATTATTAAAGTGAATCTGATTAGTGTTCTAATTACAGACTTCAGAAATTTCTCATTTTTCTGTTTTTCCCCCCTCCAGCTTTCAGTGTTGGTAATCTCAGAGCTGAGGGTCAGGGTTTGAAAGTTACTCTGAGCCTCCCACTGGTTTTATTTACAACCTCATACCGTTCCCACATAGCTACAGATGGGTCTTTAGGCCTTAGACTAGCACAGATTTCTTTGTGTAACGCATGAAGAGTGACCCAGATTTTTTAAATGCCTACGAAAGTCTCTGAAATAGCAGCTGCTTCAAAGGAAGAGTTTGTTTTGGAGAGCACAAACAAACAATTTCATCTGGGAATGACTCAGATTTTATAATTTGTTATTAAATAGGATTCTTTGGATTGGCAAAAAGAAATCACTCTTCCAAAGTGGAACATTTTCATCAGAGTCCATATATCACATGCCTAAGAAGAGAAAAATTGTCTTACTAGCCATCTAAGTAGATCGGTCAGGACCCTTTTAGATACTACCTAAGGATGCTAAACAGGGTATGAGAGAAGATAAGAGCTCTGTAGCTGGATGAAGATACTGAGCCCTTGGTCAAGCAATTTTTTAAGTACTATCTTAGAGCAAACTTCTATTTTTATATATCTTCTGGGGATATTGTATAAAAACACTCATCTTAATGAAAATTTTTTTAGTCTCCTTTTGGGAGCACTCTGACTGATGACAGATCAAATTTGCAGACACTGACTATTTAATCGTTATTTACACAAATGTGCTGGGAATGTTACCTTGAATTCATTATGTTTCAAATTAAAATTTAAATCCACACATTTCTCAGGCCTGCTGTGCAAAACAATTGACTCCATAATACTCATGTGTTAAATATTTGCACAGTGCTGCTGGTAATCACAAAAGGCAGAGCTACTGTTGCTTTCTACTACAATTTTAACAAAAAATTGAGATTTTTAAGAGACCAAATAGAGGAAAGTAATTATCCTTACTAGCAACTGAAGCCCACTGCTCATCTACATACTGTATTAAAATCAAAATCTGAATCACTAATATAAGCACCCTTAAATTGTACTTAGCATTTTACATAAATTTTAATGGTTTCATTCAGACAAAAGTATTCCACAAAAAGACATGCTTCTACTGCACATTTTTCTCTCCATTTTCACTGCTCATCTACTAAATAATTCTAAGGACTTTTCTTCTAATAAATGTGACCAGTTATTTTGCATAATAAGCATAGCAATAACAGATATAATTATGCAGATTTCTTTAACCCACAGATTTAGATTGCGTTTAAATAATCACTTTGGGCTCAGAAGTCATGTCACGTTTTTCTCAGGATTAATCTTCCTTCATCAATACTCTCTATACAGGTGTCTGAAGTAACCAAATTAGAATGATACGGCTTCTTCCGAGGGGAGAATACTGTCATAATTTCTTGTCATATTTCACAAATTACAGACCTCAAGTCAGTCTGCTTTAGTTCACCTACCCCCAGAGAGTTCCTCTAGGTTTGGGAGAAGGGGAAGACCTTCCTACTTCCCCTTAGAGCCTCTCTCATAAGACACTGCCCTTCTACCAACTATAGCTTTTAGCTCTCAGGTTCTCCAGTTCATTGTCAGAATAGCACAACAACCTGGTCCTGATGCATCGAGATCCACAATGAAATTTATAGCTGGATATTAACAGAAGTAGGGCTTTTTTTGTGGAAGTCAGAGTTATTCTAAAATCTTTTTTTTTAAGTTTTTGCTGATAAGTTGGAACACTTTCTGAATTTTCTAATATTTGGCTATGAATTTCTGAACTAGCATGTCTAGGATTTAGTTTTCTAATTGATTCATGTTGATGAATAATTCATTATTTTAAAGACCATGAAAATAGGAGATAGAACACTTGATAGTGCCTAGTCTACAGAGGTGACCAGTGGTCATGCCGTCCATCAGAATGCCGAAGACATCAGAGACACCACAAGCAGGGAACAACTAGTCGTGTGAAGATGATTGATTGAGATGTAGGTCCTGCAGTTTCTTGAGCTCTTGCCTTTTATTTTAATTTTTTTCTCTTTTGTCAAGAAATCAAGGTTTTAGACACAAATCCTGAAAACGACTGACCTATTCCCCGGACTGAGAGACTGGATCAGTAACACAATTGGACAAAACAACTTCTGGGTGAGATTTTCAAGAAGTTCCAAAAGCAGCACTATAAAGCAGCAAAATTGTCATCCCCAACTAGGTCTTGGGTAAGGATTACTTTCATGTTAAGGTCCCTTAAAGACAGAACGTAATTTGCTTTTGCAAGGATGTTTCCCCTCCAAGTCTGTTTCCTCTGTGCCACCCTTCCACCCGTGAGGATTCTGTCCCACAGGAATTGGCTAGATCTGAGTTCTCTCCCTAATTCTTTTAAACTGACTAAAAGAACCAGGAATCGGAGGGGGGGGTAGGGTATTTGCCTTGTACTCGACTGACCCAGGTTCAATCTGAGCACCCTATATGGTCCCCTGAGCCCTGGCAGAAGTTATACCTAAGGGTGGAGCCAGGAAAAAGCCCTGAGCATTGGCCGGTGCATCCTACCTACCTTAAAAAAAAAATCCAAAATGTAAATATAGAGAATAGCTTCTCCTTATGTTAGAAAAGTCCATTGAGTGATCTCTATCATACTAAGCAGATGCTTTGCATGTGGAGATGAAGTTAGAATCATCTCCAAAATCACAAAGTTCTCTGAGTACCACCAGGAACCATGCTACAGTATTGTCCCAGACCACCACCAGGTGTGGCCCCAAACCAAACAAATCCAAAGGACCTGACTGTATGTTGAAATGATTTGTTGATGAATTAGCATATAGAGAATGTAATTTTAGAGTTAATCACGCTGTATTTTTTTAACTATACTCTGAATAGTAACAGTCTACAACTGTTCCCCTTCACTTTTGAAATTTCAGAAAATTTTCAGGAAAAAAAAAGGCGATAGCACAGCGGGTAGGGCGTTCGCCTTACAAGCGGCCAACATGGCCGACCCGAGTTCGATTCCTCCGCCCCTCTCGGAGAGCCCGGCAAGCTACCGAGAGTATTCGATATGCCAAAACAGTAACAACAAAGTCTCCAATGGAGACGTTACTGGGCCCGCTCGAGCAAATCGACGATCAACGGGAGGGCCTTTACCTTTACCTATAAGTCCACTGGACAGCTAGAATCAAAGGCCTAAAACTCAAGAGACATTATAGGTGTTAAGGTATATTTCTTAGAGGTAGCTGACCCAGGTTTGATCTCTGGTGCTGTGTAGAGTCCCTGAGAACCCTCAGGACTGATGCCTGAACACAGAGCCATAATAAGCCCTGACACAGCCAGATATTGCCCAACCCCTCTCTCCCTCCCTTGAAAAAAAAAAGTCTAGGGACACCCCTCATCTTCGTACCATGGGAGGCTCCCTGCCTTTCCCTTTTATTTCCTTATTCTTTTCACATCTCTTGAATAAAATTCCATTTATTTTCTAAATAAAAAGATAAGGAAGTCAAGAGTTTTCATAAATATAAGGTTTTCAAAAGATAGTTACTGTTACTTTAGTGGATAATAGTAAATTCAGTTGATAAATCTCTTTCAAGAGACATTTATTATTATTTTATAGCTTTTTGTATAATTGTAAACTCACAGCAATAAAATACCTCTTGACCTTCCCAAAATATTTCAACCTTCCTGAGCCCCATTTGAGACCAAAAGTCTGTGAATTCAGAGCCAAAGTCTTGTAAAAAGAAAAACAAACAAAACAAAACAAAAGAAACCCTCCCCAAGGGGATTTAATTGTTCATTCTAGTTCCCATTGGTCTAAACCCACCCTTTCTTCTCTGTTCTTTTACTATATATATATATATATATATATATATATATATATATGAACCCTTCTTGTGATCATGTACACTAGATAACTGCATTCAGGATGGTGCTCCATCTTCCAAACCGCCAGCTGGTTTCCAATAAACCAACCATCCTTCCCTCCTCTTCCTTTCCCTTTTTTCCCTCCCTTCCTATCCTCTTCTCCCTTATTCCTTTCCCTTCTCCTTCCCTCCCCTCCTCTTTCTTTCCCTTCTCTTCTTTTTTCCTCCCCCTTTTTCTTCCCTCCCGTCTCTTTCTCTGTCTCTCTCTGTCTCTCAGTCTCTGACTCTGTTTCTGTCTGTCTCTGTCTCTGTCTCTGTCTCTTTCTCTCTCTCTTCCCCACCCCCTCTTTCATATGGTTTTGGTGCTCACCTGGCAGGATTGAGGGCTTACTCTGGCTCTGTACTCAAACATCACTCCTAATGAGGTGCTCAGGGAATGATCTGTGGTGCTGGGGCACTGGGGCACAATTCTAGGTCAGATGCTTGTCAAGTGTGTACTATCTCTCTGGCTGCCAAAGCTCTTTCTTGATCTGTTTTTGTTTTAAGTCTTTCCATTATCCAGCAGTAGCAGACAAAAGTTGCCTGACATGAATATAGCAGCTAGGGCTGGTTCTCCTTCCCAGCTCTCAGCTTTTTGTCACCCTCTGCCTGACCTCTGGCTTGCATTTTACCAGCACACACTCTAGCCCTTAGGTAGGGATGCTTGGCAACAATTTTATCCCAGCTTGATCTCAGTCTCTTCACTGCTTCCTTTCCTTTCTCTCTAAGTCCTCAGTACTCTGACCCTCAATGCTTTTCTCTGCTAACCATCTTCATGCTACAAGCTTGCTGTTGAGGAAACACATCAAGAAACCAACAATTAAATTACAGAGGAATTGTGGTTACAAAGGAAAGAGTAGGAAAAGAAGGAATTGTTTAAAAATCCCTGATAATTGTTAAGTTATTTTTAATAGGCAATGATAACCACTACAGAAGATATCCTGCTTATTTGGAAGATAACCGAGAAGGTAAAACTTTAAAGATGGTAGCTTACATAACTGGATTTATTTTGAGGCCGTTATTCAATAAATCTCTGATTTTGTATGCGCCTGCCAATAGCTAATCCCGTGTGTTGCATCATATACTGTGATGTTGTTGTAAAGCCTCCACACCCTTGCCTTGGTATCCCTAGAAACACAGATTTCCTGGCAAGAAACTATCAATCTGGATGTTGAGAAGTAAACATAGGCTTTATACCACATTGGATGGCACCTCTACATCTTCATATTTCCATTGCTCTCTACAGTTCCTTTTGTTGTATTCAGGATAGCAGTGAACAGAGATCATTTGTAATAATAAACACTCATAGGCACTTCAATTTCAAAATGCTTTCATTAAAAACCAGCATGAGACAGCAGATTTGAATTTTCACTCTATTTACTGGTTATCTAAGTTTGGAAAGATTCAACGTGCTACATGTGAAATGGGGTTAATGTTAATAGCCTTCAACTTCTGTTAAACTGATAGTCAGTATAATCAAAATACCTAGAGGAAAGGTACTCAACAAATGGTATTTCTAGGAATGACAAAAAATATATAGAACGTCAGATGAATTTAAAATTTAGATAATAATTTTTTAATATTCACTGGTCCAAAAATTGCATGGGACATATTTTTATTAACATAAATCTGGCAACCTAATTTCATTTGATCCTTTAGGACAAACACTGAAACAGATACTGGTTCCTATTTTAGAAGTGAGGAAACAAAAGCTCAGGAAAAAATGCCTTATGAAAGAAAGGATCACAAACACATTAAGTGGAAAAGCCTATTTTGTTCTACTTTTTACAACTGTTTCCCCTAAAGAACATTCTTTTGTGTGTGTTGTGTTCCTTTTTGTCCTCATCTCACTTTTAAGTGCCTAAGCATAGGTGCTACATGAGCAGAAGACCAAGGATGGCATGGATTGCTGTGCCATCCTGAAGTGCCCATGGCCCATGCCTTACTTCACAGAATATATTTTAGTACATGGAGAAAAATGAAGTAGAATGAAAAGGAAAAGGTAGATGTAAGTTTTAACATATTAATATCGGCAGAATACATCTTAAGTCTAGTTTCACTATGTTCATTGAGCTTGCTTGGCAGGAATAAAGTGGTGGGAGAGGCAGCTACTTCTGTACATTGTCAAAACCCTCAAGATTAGGACCAAGAACATCCTGTTATGTATTGTACCTTGTCTGCCTATCCATCAACTGCCTCATTCTGTGTTTTACTCCTCAGAGTTTACCAGTTTCTTCATCAGCATAATAGAGGCAGTAAGGTTCCAACTAAGTGTTGGCTTTTAAAAAAATCACTACAGCTCAGATTAAGGTTGATAGCAGATTTTACTAATCTAGATCAGTCAGTAAGGGTTGATCTTTACCAATAAATAATGATCTCTCTTTTTCACATCATGTAGTCTATTTTGGATCAAGAATTGTAGCACTGTAGCACTGTCCTCCCGTTGTTCATCGAATTGCTCGAGCGGGCACCAGTAACGTCTCACAACAAATTGTGAGACTTGTTGTTACTGTGTTTGGCACATCGAATATGCCATGGGGAGTTTGCCAGGCTTTGCCATGCGGGCAAGATACTCTCAGTAGCTCGCCGGGCTCTCCTAGAGGGGCGGTGGAATCAAATCAGGGTCAGCTGTGTGCAAGGCAAACGCCCTACCCGCTGTGCTATCGCTCCAGGATCAAGAATTATGCCCAAATAATCAAGTCAATGACAATGAGTATTCTCACATTTCAAGTCAATTCCAAAAGATAATTACCATAATTTCACAAAATAATGATATTAAGAAGGCAGTAGAGAACTTAAAAATCAGCTTTGAATTGTTTTCTTTTGGGGGCACTTCAATTTTTAAAAATGTCTTTTAGATCTCAAATTTAGGAAAGGAAAAATCTCAATTCCCATCATAATTGAGCTCCAGAAGTATGACCTCATACTTGATCTGGCCAAGGGTTATTTTAAGATCTCTTTAAAAAAAAAACTCTGATTTTCTATTTTTGCAATTATTCCAGGAATACATATTTTTCTATGAACACACTAGTACTTTGCCAGTAGTGGTGTTAATTTTTTTCTTTTGGGGTCACAGGGGTTACTCCTGGCTCATGCATTCAGGAATTACTCCTGGCAGTGCTCTGAGGACCATATAAGATGCTGGGAATCAAACCTGGTTGGCTGCATGCAAGGCAGGATGAGTGCTCAAGTCCTACCCACTGCGCTGTTGCTCCAGCCCTTGGTGGTGTTAATTTGAGTGGCTAAAGTGACAACCCTTCATTGAAAGACTAAAGCCCAAATGGCCTCCCATTTACCATTATTCCCAGAAGTCAGATTCTTTCTACAGTTCACTTTGCTGACCTTTTGCAATCATAGGCTTTTTTTTTTAACTGTACCATACTGCCCTTTTCCATGTCTATTTAACTTAGTGTGTGGCAACTGGAGTATTAATTTTAATTTTCAGGGGAAAAAATTTCTGCTTTTCCCCCTTTCTATATTTAAAGCAATCTGAGTTGGCATTTTCAAAAAAAATTAAAACATCACTATAGGGTATGGAAAATGCTTGTGGCAGCCCAAAGAATGACAGATCAACTGGGACTAGGAAAAAAAGAAAAAAGAAAACCCAACAAACCTTATATTGACAACATCTGCATCTCAGCTCATTTCTATGCAAATAGACTGGAAAAGGCTGCCACGAAGTTGCAATTATTTACCCTCTAATACATCTGCAAATTGCATAGCTCAGAAACTGGAGGTTTAGCAAAACTGTTTTTTCAAGCCGAGGACATCTGCATCAGCCTCACCTGTACTTCTTGTATAAAAGGCCTATTTCTGGGCTCCTTCCCAGGCATATTATGGAATCAGAATTTTTAACAAACAGCAGTGAGTTCTTTAAAACCATGCCTTAAGGAATGTATAAACGTGATTAGAAATTGAACTTTGTGGCTTCTTCCCTCAGTTGACGAACACAAGTGATTTCAGCTTTTAACTTCATTACTTCTCTATATCTTCTGATCCACGCAACTAAGGATAAAGTGGACAAGAGAGCTAAGTAGTGACCACATCACAGAAAAACACTGTGTAGCACTAAGGCTTTTAATGGGTCGAACAGGGCTAATATTCTGGTGAAACACCAATTTGCATGATTTCTCTGTAAGAGCCCTCTCAAGTAAGCCAGCCTCCATTTCATCTATACCTGGGGAGGAAGATCATGATCACAGATGCATAGTTTAACAGAAACACAATAATTACATCAAACCTATTAAAGGGTAATTTGAACATGAACAAAATGCTAATATATTGAAATTACGAATTGAATATCCTGTGGTCTTTTTCTATTAACTTTCAATCCCTCGTTCTGATTCAGTGAAATCATCAATTAGCTATGGCTAAAAAATTAGCCTTTTTCCGGGCCTGGCCTGGAATTTCTTTCGCTGGCACCTGCGTGTGCCCTGTTCTACTTGGTGTTTAGCCTGGTTTCACCAGGATGATCATTTCCTCATTATACAACACTTAATGCCAGCATCCCAACATTTGCAGGCTTCCTGCAATTGTTCAAAGTCTGTTTCTTTGAAATTATACCAATTGGATTTCTGTGTTCTATCTCACTCTTTAATTATGAAGTATTAATGTGGTTTTCTCTGAATCTCAATCTCTGGAAAATAGCTGTCTCCAGTGAAAAATGTGCGGTCTGCCCCTCACTCGGTGCTGCCTACATGTTTTCAATCTCTGTCCCAGGAGAGCTTTGTGTCTTTTCAATCTGGCAGGTGAGAAGACTTAAATAGAATTTTTCCTCTCTTGGAAAAAAGTCCCTATCTACACAAAACTCTTGTATTTTATCTAATTGTCTGTTCCTAAACACTTCCTAAATCACTGGAGTTATTTCTGCATCTCTGAAAGGGCTATACTGGCCTGCATAACCCTTCTTGCCTCTTTGCAGTGAACTCCCTTATCCAGAGAGCACAACCTTTTTGTCCTGCATCAGGCATGAGAGAAATATATGGGGAAAGAAGTTTCTGGGACGCTTTTAATTCAGTGCACGTTTTGCTTTGTGGAGCTGTCCATAATGGGAAGCATAGGTCCATAGATGATCTGCAGAGAATACCCCGGTTTATTGTCTGAGTGATCAAGAAATCCCAATTTGAAGAGAGAACAAGTGCTTTAGATGCATAAAGAAGAGGGAATAAAATTAAAGTGATACCTCTCTCCACTTTCTCGGAAAACACATACAGTCAGTGCTAATTCCAGTTCTAATAGGGATAATTAAAGTGGAGGTAAAGAATTAGGATGTTTATTTTAAAAATTAAGCTATTGTAATCAGAAGATAAAAATAACATGATGAGAAGAAACAGACTCATATTTATGCATAGTGGGTTTTAATGGATCTATAATGAAATCCTCCTAATCAGGATGTGAATTACCTACTGTTTCTGAATTTTGTTCAGGTTCCATTTTCAAAAGGATGAGGTGCTGCGATTTTTTTAATCATTTCTGAAAATTAGTCTTTTCAAAAATGGCCTATTCCTTAAGGAAAATTCTCTATAATGAAAGGCAATGAAGATCTGTAATTGCATGAAATGGGAATTTTCTAGTCAATTTTGGCGGAGAATTGAATCAAGTTAGAAAATCTGTGCACAAATCCTTGATCGTCCAACTAAATAAAGCAGCAGTAGAGACATTTATATTTTTGGTGTGTGTTTTTCAACTAGAATTAGTTTGATGATACTATGTAGGCCTGAATTATCATAATAGTAGTTTGATTTACTTGAATTGGCTTCCTCAGGGGAAGAATAAAAATCATCATCTCTATGATTTTTAAAATATAACTTTAACTAGATATAACAAATTCCCTCCAAGCAGAAAACTGATATATGTGTAAGTAAGACTGAATCTAAATTATTAATTTAGTCAAAAAATATTTAGTAATACCAGGTGCTAGACTGGTAGTGATCATTCTTTTTCATTGGTCTTTTGGACTGAATACAATATACCAACACAAACTTGCTGATGTATTTCCAAAGATGTTTATTTCTGTGGGCTGGAGCGATAGCACAGTGGGTAGGGTGTTTGCCTTGCATGTGGCCGATCTGGTTGGCCCAGGTTTGATTCCTCCGCCTCTCTCGGAGAGCCTGGCAAGCTACCTAGAGTATCTCCACCACTTGGCAAAGCTTTGCAAGCCACCGTGACGTATTGATATGCCAAACACAGTAACAAGTCTCACAAAGGAGATGTTACTGGGCCCGCTCGAGCAAATTGATGAACAACAGGAGGACAGTGCTCAGTGTTCAGTTTATTTCTGTACACTCGGTATACAGTACACTCAGAGTCACGGTCACGTTCCTCCCATTATTCATCAATTTGCTAGAGCGGGCCCAGTAACATTTCCATCATGAGACTTGTTGTTACTGTGTTTGGCATATTGAATACGTCATGGGTAGCTTGCCAGGCTTTGTCATGCGGGTGAGATACTCTTGGTAGGTTGCCAGGCTCTCCGAGAGGGGCGGAGGAATTGAACCCGGCTCGGCCAGGCCAGCTGCACGCAAGGTGAACACCCTACCGCTGTTACTCTTTGGAAATATATTTGCAAGCATGTGTCTTTCAATAAACTCACTCTATGTTCAGAGCCTTCTAGAGTGTTCATAAAATCTTTAGCCTTTGCATCAATAGCCTGTTCCTAACCCAACAATTTATTTGGTTGCATAGTATTCTATAGACTAAAATTCCATAATTTAAAACATATGATCGACAGCACACAGCCGCAGAGAAGAAAGGCTGCTGGGCAGCTCCACAGCTCCTGGCGAATGCACCAGGTCCCAAAAAGAGCCGAGATCACCCGGGAAGTCCCAGATGGGGTAGGTGCCGCATTCTGCCTCCTCCAGATGGAACCCTGGTGACCATGAGCCTCTACAAGCATAGCTCAAGATTGCGAGAACCAGGACTTTTACTCCAAACTGCGTGAGTGGCCACACGACATCTCCCTATATACAAAGTGATCAATGGAAAGTAAATCATCCAATGTTTCTCCCTGAAAATCAGGCTTAACTCTTATACAAACCACAACACCCAATAGGAGAGAGAGAACAAAAGGGAATGCCCTGCCACAGAGGCAGGGTGGGATGGGGAGTGGGAGGGATACTTGGATCCGTGGTGGTGGGAAATGGTCACTGGTGGAGGGATGGGTATTCAAAATAAATAAATATATTAATAAAAAATATGATCACTAAATTATCAAGTCTTTCTTTTTTTAGTTTTTGTAAATAAGAAAGTAACTACAGTAAATATTATTTAAAATACTATTTAGATGCAAAATCTTTCTGCCAAACATGTTTGAAAAAAGATGTCACTGCTATATTAAATATATTTACATGTTAATTTTAATTTAGAAAATCAAAGATTGTTTTTGTATAAATTGTGACAACTTACAATTATAACAACAAATGTGATTCCCTTAGATATTAGCCAGCATTTTATCTTGTCATTATTTAAAATTTTTGAATCTTATAATTGAAAATGGCAGCTTATTGATATGTGTTTTACCAAGAAAAATTAGCTTGAAGTCTAACTCCCATGCTCTTATTAATTTGTATTGTTAATTTGATGAAAAATCATATATTTATTGGCTATTTTCCCTTCCTTTTTGTAGACTACCTGCTGATATCCTTAAGGCCATTTTCGTGTTGGATTATTTGTAATAAACTTGCATATTTGCTAGAGGGTCTCTGAAAGGTGTACTGCAAACAATTTATCCTAGTCTATTTGACTTTGCGTATGTGTGTTTTTGCCATACTGTAGCTTTACTTCCTGTGAAAATACTCAACAAATTGTTTTATGTGTTCCTCCACTACTGTCTCCACCATAAAAATATACTGACATTCTCTGCATTTTGTAGCTTTTCAGCTATAGTTTCCTATGGCATACTTTCAGCCATACTTTAGCTATATTTTCCTGAAAATTCTGCATACTGTCTCCTTATGCATAATTTTCTAAGCTATCCTGATATGGTGGTGGCTAGGGAAGTAAAGTTGTTTATTTTTGTTTTGCTTTTAATTGACAACTTAATCGTTAATGAAAATTACAAGGAATAATAATTCACAGCAGCACTAAATTTTCTTTTAATAGTGACAGGAAAGAAGAACAGGCAGACAAATAAATGACACAGGATCCCATCACTATGTGATACTACTGCCTGATCCTACACATTAGAACATCACAATATTTTTATGTTCTTTCTTTCAACAAAGCACTCAGAAAAGATGATATTCCTCAAAGATGACTACAACTTCAACTGCCACCTAACATGCCTTTTAGAACCTTGTTTCTCTTCCAACAAGAAAAATGTAGCGTCTAATCCCATCCTCTTGAGGATAGACATTGGTAACCCACTTAAACAGACTATCACAAAAGGAATGCTGCTGACCTTCCAAGATTCGGTTATAAAAGATGATGAGATTCTGCTTTCTTAGCTAAGATATCCACTCTTGAAGACAAAATGAATGCCTATACTTGAAGTCCTCATCATTCAATACCCTTGAAGTCATCTTGCTGCAAAAACAGAGAGGGGAAAAGAGAGAAAGAGGAAATAGTAAGGTGGAGATTCACCTCAATCCTAATTTCTTCATCTGTGCTCTTTCTGACTTCCTGACCTAAAGAAACTGACAGTCATGGAAAAATATTTATTATTGTTTTTAAACCACTGGGTTTAGAGATTCTTGGCTGACCAGGCTCCAAAGTAAATGTAAGAGCCCAAGGATGCAGCGCTACTTGGGCCCTGAAATGATGGGGATAACCTAGGACACTCCAACGATACTCTAGGGGACTTCTGGGTCACACCCAGTGATGCTTAGGCAATTTGGTTCTGAAGATTAAATTGAGGTAGACTGCATGTGTGGTATGCACCCTTGTTATACCATTCAAGCCTCTAAACAAGCTACTTTAATCTTATTTATTTACTTACTGGCCACACTTGGCTCTGATCAGGAATCAATCCTGGGGGGGCTCAGGGGATCATATGTGGTGCTGGAAATTGAACTTGATAGCCGCATGCAATGGCAAGCATGTACTATTTCTGTACTGTCACTCTGACCTCTCAATAAGCTATTTTTTTTCATTTTTTTTATCACGATCACGATCATCCTGTTGTTTGTCAATTGCCTCGAGCAGGCACCAGTAACATCTCCTTCACCCTAGCCCTGAGATTTTAAAAAGTGCCATATTCAAGGCTCTTTCAGGGTTAGGAGAATGAGACCCATCATTGTTACTGGTATTTGGCATATTTGGTACACCAAGGAGAGTTTGCCAGACTCTGCCGTGTGGGCAGGTTACATTCGGTAGCATGCCAGGTTGTTCAAAGTAAGAAAGTAAGAATGAGATAATAAGATGTTGCATGGCTGTGAATGCAGCCTCACGCTTCCAGGAGCTGGGTTTTATAGTTTCTGGGTCTTGGCTGTTGATGGGATTTTTTTTATAATTTTATTTATTGAATTTATTTATTGAATAAATATTTATTGAATACGATAAGAGTAGTTACAAAGCTTTCAGGTTTAAGTCTTGGTCATACAATGAAACAACCATACCTTCACCAGTGCCCATTCTCCACCACCAAAAAACCCAGTTATACCCTCATCCCACACCTTCCCCCTACCTGTGGGGCAGACAGTTTTCACATTACTCTCTCTCTATTTTGATTACATTCAATATTTTGACACCAGACCCACCATTATTATTGGGATTTTACCCCAACACTCAGATCCGCCAAAAAGGCAACAGTAAACAATTTGTTTTCTATTGCTGGTTATGAATAACATATGATGTTGCATGGCTGCAGTTGTGGCTGCACAATTTTGAAATTCTGAAATTTTAACAATTAAATCTGGAGGGATTTCTGCCAAAACCTGCTGAGTTCAGAGATTTGTTACTGAGTCTCTGGGATCATGGCTGTCAAGCAGATTGATCAGGAGCCAGAGAGGCCATTCGTGGATGACTAGTTTAGATTTTGTTGGGACAGGGAGGAAAGGGCAGGCTCCCCGCTCCCCCCCCCATCCTGTGAGGCCCCACATTTCTCGTCACTGTGGGCCCAAACTTGACTGTCCAATGGCCTCTGGTGGATGGCGGTCACCAAGCCACTAAGGGGGAGCAGGCGGAGGGACAGCACCATTTTCTCTCTGGGGTGGCCCGGCGACAGTAACCTTCTGTGGGGTCTGGACACATTTCTGCCAAAAGCTGCTGGGTTCTGAGATTTGTTTCTGAGTCTCTGGGATCCTGGTCATTAAGCAGCTTGATCAGGAGCCAGAGAGGTTGTTTGTGGGCGGCGACTTGGGGTCTCATTGGGACAGGGAGGAAAGGGCTGGTTCCCCCCATCCGGTGAGGCCCCACATGTCTCATCACTGTGGGCCCAAACCTGACTTCCCAGTGGCCTCTGGAGACTGACAGCCACCGGGCCACCAAGGGGAACAGGCCAAGGCACAAAACCTATTCCCACTTGGGGTGGCCCGGCACTGGTAACCTACTACAGGGATCAGACGCATTTCTGCCAAAAGCCATTGGGTTTCGAGATTTGTTTCTGAGTCTCTGGGATTATGGCTGTTAAGCAGTTCGATCTGGAACCAGAGAGGCCATACCTCCAATTATATAGCTGAGCGGGAGGTGGTACGTGGGTGTGTCTCCCACATACTTAACTTTTGTCCATTCACTTTCTTGGCAAACTTTGCCCCAAGTTTTTGGGGTCTGGCCAAAGGCACAGCAGCAATTTGGGGGTATCTGGAAGTCTGAAGGTGCTATCAGGCTACTGATGAACTTGCCTCACAGGTATAGATTGACCTACTGGTGACACCATACCCCCAATAAGCTATTTCAAGCAAAATTTTTCTACAGGTTTCTCAAACCACTGTGATTTTTTAGAATCCTTTAGTATACTGCTTGCTCAGCTAGAGTACCATTCTCTACCAAAGCACTGTGATTCTCCCTATCACAAAACACAGAAGGTTTGGGGAGAAGGTATCTAGAACTGCATATTGGGGAAGCATGGAATAACCTATTTTTTCTTCTGATCCATAACAGCCCATCAGTTGAAATGCCCAGGCAAGACTTCTTGTTAGCAAGTGCCAAGGGAGTTCAAGCTAAGATGTGTCCCTCAAAATTCTGAAGTTCAGGTGCAGTGAGATAGTACAGGATTAAGGACTTGCATATAGCTCAACCCCTACCTGGATATGGTCCCCACCTCAAGCATCAACAGGTGTGGTCCTCCAAAAATCAAACCAAAGAAGTCCAAAGTTAATATATTTATATATAGTTTTATAATCGCAGAAACCACTGGAAACTGCACATCCACACATGCTTCTTTTTGTTTCTGGGGTCACCACACTTTGCAGTGCTCAGAGGACCATGGGGTGCTAACTCCCATAACCACAGCAGTCATAGTATCCCAGTATAGAAAGAAGAAAACTAATTTTATTAAAGAAATAATATAATAATGTATAATAATAATATAATGTCCTCCCGTTGTTCATTGATTTTGTTTGAGCAGGCCCAGTAACGTCTCCATTTTGAGACTTCTTGTTACTGTGTTTGGCATATTGAATACATCACGGGTAGCTTGCCAGGCTTTGCCGTGTGGACGAGATACTCTTGGTAACTTGCTGGGCTCTCTGAATCGAACCCTGATCGGCTGAGCTGGCTGCACTCAAGGCAAATGCCCTACCGCTGTGCTATAATATACCCACCTTGATTTCTTTCTTTCTCTCTGCTCCTCTTTCTCCTTCTCTGTGGAATGGAAAAAGAAGATGAGGAAGGGAAGACAGGAGAGCAGGGATCAAGGGCCTCAGGTACATTAGTAAGGTGGAGAAGTGGTACAGCTATAAATCCAAAGCACAGAGCCAGCATAAAACATGAGATCCAAACTATAACAACCAAAATATACAATGAGCTTGTTAAGGTGGCAGACTGGGGGTTGCTAGATGTGAGGGAGGGGAGGGGAGCATTGAAAGGAACTTGAGAACTTTGGTGGAAATTGATACTGGTGTGGGATCGGTGCTAGAACACTATATGTCTAAATCCAACTATCAATAACTTTGTAAATCATAGTTCTTTATTAAAATAAACATTTTAGGGTCAGAGCGATAATACAATAGGGCATTTGCCTTGCATGTGACTAACCAGAGTTTGATCTGGTTTGCTTTGCTACTTACATAATTTCTCCACATTCCAGAAGGCACGTTGAAAAAAACACTATTAGTTTTTCCTGCTATCATTGTCGTATTGTCACCATAGCGACAGATGGTATGTGGAATCAGCTGCTTTATTGTGAAAACAATGTAGGTTGAAAGTGGCCTTGGGGGAGTCACGAAGAAGATAAGAATCAGTACTGTTATACTCCCCCGAGGATTTTCTTTTATAAATTATCTTTTCTTTCCAATATAATTCATTGTAAGACATGTAAAATAAAATGAAATAAAAAGTCAAAGGGCGATCTATAGAATTTTTTCAATTGTCTGTTGATTCAATCTTATAAGAATGAGTCTAGGTAAGAAGCATGAAAGCAAAATCAAGAATGTAAACCCACAGAACTTCAAAGCAGCAAAGGAACGCACTATGGAGAATCTTAAACCTAGACATTGGGTGAGGTAATTGTACCACTTTTTGGGTCACACCTGGCGATGCACAGGAGTAACTCCTGGCTCTGCACTCAGGAATTACTCCTTGCTGGGAATCAAACCCAGGTCGGCTGCGTGCAAGGCAAACACCCTACTCACTGTGCTATCACTCCAGCCCCTGGAATTTGATACTATCTTGCTAGTTAATTAAAGTCCTGATTCATTGCAAATGACATCGTTCAGAATCTAAATCAAACTAAAAATCAATAAGGGCCAGAGCAATAGTACAACAGGTGGGGCACCAAAAAATTAACACACCCCAATACAGGAATCTCACTATAGCACTGTCCTCCCATTGTTCATCGATTTGCTAGAGTGGGCACCAGTAACATCTCCATTGTGAGACTTGTTACAGGTTTTGGCATATCGAATATGCCATTGCGAGCTTTCCAGGCTCTGCCCTGCTGGTGGGATACTCTTGGTAGCTTGCCAGGCTCTCTAAGAGGGGCTGAGGAATCGACCCAAGTCCGTCACATTCAAGGCAAACATCCTACCGGCTATGCTATGGATCCAGTACAATTAGAATTAGAATAAAATAATCTTTTAGTAGGTACACACAGTAGAGTTTTAGTTTCTGGTCATGTTGTTACACATTAAAATTCAACTATATTACAAAGAAAAAAATTATAAACTGCTTTAAAAAGCGATCAATATTAGGGCCAGAGCAATAGAGCCCAGGATAAGAAGCTTACCTGGCACATGGCCAATAGGAATTCAATCCCAGGCAACCCATATGGTTTCCAGAAACACTACTGGAATGACCCCTGAGTACAGAGCTGGAGTAAGCCCTGAGTACACCTGACCGTGGCCCTAAAACAACATACAAAGTTATCCATATTAATGTTATCAATACTAACTTGAACATGTGCATTATTGGTTTCCTTAGCATTAGATGAATTTTTTAAATCACTTGATCACTTGACTTCCCGTTAATCGTCGATTTGCTCAAGCGGGAGCCAGTAACATTTTTAAATAGGAAATTTTAAATAGGAAATTTTAAAAACTGTTTATGTAATGTAGTTTAAAGAAAATTACACAAGTCATGTGTTTTCTATTGTAAATCTAGCTAAATACAATTTCTGAGAATATAAAGCACTGGTATCAGAAACCTGGCTTCAAGCTTTTCAGTTCCTTACCAGTCATAGGATTTAATTAAATTTCTCAGCCTCCAAATTTCAGGTTTCTTGTCTAGAATTCCATCTCACAATGCTTTGTGCAGGTTCAATGAGAAAATGCATGTCAAAAGCTCACTTTGAATACTGAAAGACAGAGCATTATTACTGTTATTAGTAGCATTCAACTATGCTATCCACCTAGCGGATTTGACAGGTTTCTTTTAATCCTCAGGAGTTTAGAGTCAATAATATACATTTTAAACTCTTTTTTATTAATAGTTGATTGTTGTTCTTGCTGGAGTTACTTTTGGGAGGGTTTTTTTTAGCCATATCTAACCAAAAAATTTATTGCTCCTCACATTTATATAGATGTAAAATAAGGCCTGAATTGCATCATCTTTTATTTCTTACCACACTTAGAAATTATCATGTAGGTTGGAAATATAGTACAGGAGATAGGGAACTTGCCTTGCATGTGGCTAACCTAGGTTTGACCACCATATGATTCCCAAGGCTAACCAGTATTGACCCCTAGGCACAGAGCCTGGAGTAAGCCCCGAGCACCCCTGGGTATGCCCAAAATACAAAAACAAACCATGAATGTCATTTAAAATATTTAAATTAAATCTGAAAAGAATTTCACTGGTAAGTCTATAATACTATGAGAGATAAAAGAGCCTAAAGTAAAACGAAATTTGGAATAAACTATGTGCTTAAAATATGTATTTACATGATTAATACTCACTTTCATTTGCAGAAGCACATTAAAATAATATAAATGTCAATTTATTTGGAAACTAAGTTGTCTAAGATTTAGATTAGAAAGTTAATATTATGTATAAATGTGTTCCTTTAGCAATCTAAGGCATAAAAAGAGTAATTGGGAAGCAATGAAGAATTATACAATTATATTGCATTTGTTTAATCTTGTGGAGTTGACAGATAACTGTTTACCTCTGAAATTGGTTTCTGAGAAATGAAAGGAACATAAGGATTATGTGAAAGGTAAAATTAGGTTTGATTAAGACCTTTTCCTACTCAGAAAGCTACTCTTATCTATCCAGTGCCTATTATTTTGGCTCCACTGTCTACAGTATCTGAAGTTATATAATATGGAAACAATGAACTTCGGTATAACAAAAAATCTGTGCATGTCCTCTAATCCAAAACCTTCACTCACAAGCAGACGTCCTTGGTTTTTCTTATGATTGTCACATTTTAAAAGGCTAAAGAGCAGACAGACATTCAGCATAGACCTGGAGTACATAGTTTATCTCCTGCTGGGACACTGGTTTGGTATTTGGGTGTGGGGAAGTAAGAAGTGCCAGACAAATTTTTGTAAACATTGAACTTCAAGGAAACCGGATTTCCTCAAGGAAACCAGAAAGAGAAGCTTGGGAAAAATTATTACACCGTGTCCCTACTTTTTATTTATTTTTTCAGTTGCAATGGTTTTTTATGGGAATGAAAATATGAAAGTACTTCAATAAGAGTTAAGGAAATGATGAATTATAAGGGTTCAATGCATATTGATCTAATCTGTTCATTACAGAAAGCTAGATTTCAAAAGAGATGTTCAGCCTTGCAAACCCTCTATGCCATGTAGGCTTTGCTCTGGATCCAACTTTAATTTTTGTCTAGACTTAACTTTTTGTCTTGGAAAGTTTCAATTAGAAATGAGTCTTTTATATCATATACCTAAGGTTTGGTTCTTTAGCCTAAAAGAAGTAATTTCCAAGAAATCTTTTCTAACAATAGCCATAATCTGTGTGATCAAAATGATCTAGCACTGGGGCTGGAGCAATAGCACAGCGGGTAGGGCGTTTGCCTTGCACGTGGCCAACCCAGGTTCGATTTCCAGTATCCCATATGGTCCCTTGAGCACTGCCAGGGGTAATTTCTGAGTGCAGAGTCAGGAGTAACCCCTGTGCATCGCCAGGTGTGATCCAAAAAGAGAAAAAAAAGATCTAGCACATTAGAAATAATTTCTGGTAAACAACACTCAACATCTGGGTATTTGAGTTCTGAGGTTAATGACTTTCATAACCCTTTTGCTGTTTTTCACCTTAATAATTAGAGAATCTTGGAACATGCTTGAGAACTAGAAAAAGCTAAGCACTTTGAGTGGGAAATTTAGTAAACAGACAAAGGACAAGCAACACACAGTTCCCAGAATCGCACAATGGGCTGCTTTTATCCAAACAAAGATCTGATACCAGGTTAGCAATCTGGAAAGGTGACAGCATCCTGGAACCCTTAGTTCTGCATCCCTTACAGTCTCGTCCTCTACCGGGTCCCTGCTTCTTAGCTCCCTGAGGAAATCTCAAACTGGGACAGAGACTGCCTACTCAAGTTTAACACGGTTAATGAGTGTGGATTAGTTACTATATACAGTATCCTTCCTCCCAATTTGAGAGGACTGTGGAACAAAATGAGAAACTCGTATGTTGTCGTTGCTGTTTTTAGAGGAGCAAAGTTTTGTTTTTTATTTGACAAAATTTACTTTAAAAGATATGAGAGGAGAGAAAAGGGAAATGTGTTCAAGAGAGAACACAGGCTTCTCCAGAATAGAAATAAACGAGCAAAGAAACACAGAGAGAATTAAATGTTCACGGGAGAAAATGGCTTGAAGAGCAAGCCAAGAAACTGATGTTTGAAGAACTGTGAATGATCTATCAAAAATACTTTGATAGTAATAAAAAGATGAACTTCTTTCTGGAGCATTCTCTTTCCTGACCTATTCCTCCCCTTCCTCCTCTTAATTCTTTAAGCCCTAAGTAGATTTCCAGTAATGCTCTCCGTCTAGACTTAGTGACATCATTTATTAAATATTAAAGCAATATTCATTAGGCACTGAAAATTTATAAAACTAGCATTAGTAAGAGCAATGCCATAAAATCTGTTCCCATAATTAACTTTAAGAAATCACATTTGAAAAGATTACATATTTATCTCCTGAAAATAAAGGCCTAGATAAATAAAGTGGAATGCTATTATGTGCACTTTAAAAGACGCATTTACTAAAATATTTAATTCACTCAGCTTTTTTATTTTTATTTTACTTTAGGAAATGATTTTTAAATGATTTAAATAGATGGTGCTTATATCAAGGAAACTCTTATTATTTAACATGATGTGTTATCAGGATTATATATCAAGATCATTGTTATTTGTAACAAATATTTTATTTTCTTTTCTAAAATTAGGGCAGAGCGACAATACAGTGGGTAGGACGTTTGCCTTGCACACTGCGGATCCGGCCAACCCAGGTTCGATTCTTCTGCCCCTCTCGGAGAGCCCGGCAAGCTACCGAGAGTATCTCGCCTGCACGGCAAAGCCTGGAAAGCTACCCATACATCTTCGAGATGCCAAATTCAGTAACAAGTGTCACAATGGAGAAGTTACTGGGCCTGCTTGAGCAAATAGATGAACAATGGGAGGACAGTGACAATGATGCTAAAATTAGTCTAACAACATAAACATTTGTTTATTTAGTTAACCATTTATGCATTGTAGTGTTTCAAAGTATATTTTCTGGGAAAGAAGAGAAAAAGAAGGCAGAAAGAAAAGAATTCTATTATGTCTGTAAATAATATGTTGGCCTATCTTTACACAAAGTATAGTTGACATCAAAGCAAAGTTAGGAATTAAAATTTGTGAACCTTAATCAGCTGTTTCTAATATCATATAATCTGCCCTTAATATAGAACGCTGAAAATTAACCCCAAAGTTACATTCTATATCCTTGTTTTTAACTATATATTATCAAATTTTTCTCTACTACATGTCTCAAACACTACTATAGGGAATCCTCAGGGTGAAAATGAATCTGAAGAATGAAAGTGGGCATCCCCACATTCTCACATTCTTCTTAAGTATGAACTGGTCCAAAATTTCTGTAGGGCAACTGAATAATGTACACCAAAATTCTTTAAAATGTGAACAATGTTGAATCAGAAATTTCACTTCTGCTTTTATAAGTAAGCAAATGCAAATGTTTAGCCACAAAATGTTTAATACTGTATTTTGTCTGAGAAGAAAAATATTGGGAAAGTCAATATCTTACAAGGGGAGAATGTTGAATAAAGTTCCCATCTGCATAACAGAATAATATATTATCATTGCAAACAATAAAGCAATAGTCTAATGTTAGGTTATTATCAAATTGTTTTATTTAATTTTTATTGTATCACCATGAGATAGAGCATTATAAAATTGTTCATGATTGTGTTTCAGTCATACAATGTTCCAACACTCAACCCTCCACTAGTGTAATTTCCCAGCACCAGTGTATCAAATAGTTTTAAAGTATGAACATGGGGCTTGAGAGATAGTACAGTGGGTAGGGTGCTTGCCTTGTACATGGTTGTCCCAGGTTTGATCCCAGCTCTCCATGTGGTCACCTGAGCACTTTCAGGAGTGATCCCTGATGCAAAGCCAAGAGTAAGCTCTGAGCACTGCCAGCTGTGGCCCCAAACCAAAGTCTGAACATGTTGGACCTGGTAGATAGCTTACATAGCAGAGCACAATGCTTGGTAGATGCCCATCCTGGGTCTAATTCCCAGCAGCACAGAATAACTTGATCCAAAGATAACTTGAGAAAGGGCATTCATAGGTAATTAAGCCAATATTTAAAAAATTCCTAGGTTAGAAGCAGAACTGACAAGTGCGCAAGTGGAAATTTAACTTTAGGATTATCTCTAAACTCACTCCACAACCCAGAAGAAATTATTTGCTTCTCCACATAAATCTACAAATTGAAACCTAGCAGTTCTCTGGAAATATTTATTTTTTTCTTAAGTGTCTCAAAGTTTGAGTTCATTTTTCTGTCACCTTCTCCCAGTGCTTTTATAAAAATCGCTTAAGCTCATCCATGCAAGGGTCATATTAAGGTGCTTGTATATAGCTATGATCATCATCACCATCACAACTATATTTGGAACATTGTTTATTAAAAATTAGTTAATTGGAAGAGGAAAAATACAACATAAAGTAGAAGTTTTTAATAAACCCACATATGATATATTGTAAATTGAGAAAAAAATCATCACAGTTATTAGACTTTCTTTTAAGCAAGGTATCAAAACATTCATACTATTTCACTTTGGAATATGTGGGTTTGGGGATGGAATCAACAATTTCCAATGACAAAAGTTAAAGGTCTTGGACCAAGAATGAAATAAACTAGAGAGTGGGAGGTAAGGAGGAGAGCTTTTTAAACTGCCTATTATCAGCACAGTAAAGCAAAATGTATTTGAAAGCAGCTCAATGGGGTATGATGAATAAGTTCCTCCGAAGCAGAATTGGTAAATGGAAATTAATTTTATAATGGTCATAATTACTCTTTTAGAATTTATAAAATGTCACTTTCGTTTGCTTTACTTAATGTGTTGTTCCAATTGTATTGTTTTAATAAGCTACAGTATATGATAAGAGCTTTTTCTTTTTTATTTTTGAATTTAAACTTTGTTATTTCCCAACACCTATCCCTTCAGTACTGTACATTTCACACTACCCATGTCCCCAGTTTTCCTCCAGTCCCCATTCCCCCCTCCTGCCTCAGTGGAAGAAACTTTTCTCTTTCTCCCTTCCTCTCTCCCTCCCCCCTCCTCCCTCATTCTCTTTCTTTTCTCCTTCCCTCTCTTCCTCCCTCCCTCCTTCCCCCTCCCCCTCCTTTTGTTTGTGTATTCCAAATCTTGGTTCATTTGTGATTAGATTTATTAGGGTTCTCTCTCTCTCTCTGTCTCTGTCTCTCTCTCTCTCTCTCTCTCTCTCTCTCTCTCTCTCTGTTTCCTTGTGAGTCTGTGCTAGGGGTTTATCAGTCTTGTTTATTTTTTCAAAGAACAAACTCTTGTTTCATTGATCATTTGGATTGTTTTTTTGGGGGGATTCCAGCACATTAATTTATGCTCTAAGTTTTATAATTTCCTTCCTCCTGCCTGGTTGAGGCTGCTTTTGTTGGTTATTTGCTACGATATTAAGCTGTGAAGTCAAGGTATTTATGTGGGCCTTTTCTTCCTTCCTGATGCATGCTTGCAAAGCTATAAACTTTCCTCTTAACAATGCTTTTGCTGGATCCCACAAGTTCTGGTAGCTTGTGTCATCACTCTCATTTGTCTCCAGGAATATTTTGATTTCTTTTTTTAATTTCCTCTCTAACCTACTGGTTGGTTGTTCAGTAACAAGCTGTTCAATTTCCAGGTGTTTGATTTGATTCTCCATTTCTGTGTGTAATTAACTTCTATTTTCAGTGCTTCCTGCTCTGAAAAGATAGTTGATACAGTATCTATCCTCTTAATTTTATGGAGGTAAGTTTTGTGGCCCAGCATGAGGTCTATCTTGGAGAATGTCCCAGGTGCACTGGAGAAGAATGTATATTGAGCTTTTGGGGAAAGAAAAGCAAAAAGCCCAACATATATCTACTAGCCTCCTGGTAACGTTTTTCACAATTTCTTTACATATTTAATTCCTCAATTCTTTTCCCATCAGGTTTTAGGTTATTCTATTACAAATTCTTCATGACTTGTGAAGTCTCATTTGTATTTCAGGACCTGTGCAAAAAATAAAATCAAAACAAAATAAAAACCCTTTAAATCTCCATTTCCCTATTTATTTTTTGTTTGCTTTAATTTATTTTTTATTGTTTCAACACCACTAGTGTGACCTACCCTCCACCAATGTCTCTAGTTTCCCTCCCAAACCCAGTCTGTTCTCTTAGGTACACAACAAATTTACCTTACATTGCTTGCTCCAACAAAACTTAAAGAAATGGCTAATATAATGATCAGAAAATAAATGAGCTAAAGCAAATTTGAATTGCTATATGATTTTAACCTATGTAAATAAGGAAATTAAATAAGCTGAACATGATTGCCACTCAATGCCTCTTTTGCAAACCACAGCACCCAAAAGGATAGAGAGAACAGAAGGGAATGCCCTGCCACAGAGGCAAGGTGGGATGGGGGGATAGGGGGTGGGAGGGATACTGGAATCAGTGGTGGTGGAGAATGGGCACTGGTGGAGGGATCATTGTATAACTGAAACCCAAGCACAAAAATTTGTAAGTCTATAACTGTACCTCATGGTGTTTCACTAATAACAATTTTTAAAAATAAGGAAATTAAAACCATGTAATACAATATAAATAAATGCCTATTCACATTTGCACAACTCTGGAAATCTAAAATATAGTGCATTAAATTTTATTTTGTACAGTGAAGATGTTACTGGTGCCCACTTAAACAAATCGATGAATAACTGGACGGCAGTGCTACAGTGCTACAGTGCTACTTGAATCTCATTATGGTAAAAGTCATGTCTTACCTGCCATTAATAAAACTTGAAAAAATTTCTGTGTTAATATATTTTGGAATTTACATGAAATAGGTAAGCACTAAAATGTAATATCCCCCCACCCTCTAACACACACTTTATTTAAAACACTTTGGTTTACAAAATTGTTCATGATTCAATGATGTTATGTTACAGATATTCAATATCTGCAAGTCCACAATAATTTATTGATATTGTTTGTTACCAATAAATTGCTAACAAAATGATCAAAAATAGTTCCTTAGAAAAAAATAGTGAAAATTGTTGTATCTCAAACCAATTTCTATTAAAAATATTAGTTGCAAGAAATAATTCTCAAACCAGGACATTGGTAATGGAAAACGTACACTGGTGAAGGGACCGGTGTTAGAAGAGTATATGACTGAAACTAATCATGAAAAACTTTGTAACTGTGAATCTCACTGTGATTCAATTTAACAAAATCACTGTACCACTGTCATCCTGTTGTTCATCGATTTCCTTGAGCAGGTACCAGTGGAGTCTCCTTCATCCTAGCCCTGAGATTTTAGAAAGTGCCACATTCAAGGCTCTTTCAGGGTCAGGAGAATGAGACCCATCAGTGTTACTGGTTTTTGGCATATTAAATATGTCACGGGGAGAAAATAATTTTCAAGTAAAGTTGGTTAAAGATTAGGAAAGCTGTTTACTGCAATTGCTCTTATTTGAGCAAGAGAATCCTAATAATTCTGAGTTTTATAACATAGTCTCTATGGAAGGAAACAAATGAACATAAGCTCACATAAACATTCTATATATAATTTTAGAAGCATTATTGAATCACTGAAATGTCCCAATGGATAAGCTCAGTCTGTATTAAGAACTACTGTTATTACAGAGAATTTCAAATACAGTAGGGAAGATTAGACAGAATAATCTGTTGAATCTCCTATGTAGTCATCAGATGACCAACAGAGATATATTATTAGCTTCTATATTGCTTTTACTAAATTACCCTAAAGTATGATTATAACTTTGGGATTCCAAAGTCACATCTGGAAAATTTTGCCTCTGTACCACATATAAATTCATAGGGAATTTATTCTCTCCATATCAGCCCACCTTTATATAACCAGGCTCACTACTGGGGTAATCTGCATCTAAACAACTTTTTTGCTTTTGGTGTGACTAGCTGGAGCGATAGCACAGCGGCAGGGCATTTGCCTTACAAGCAGCCAACATGGCCAACTCGAGTTCAATTCCTCCGCCCCTCTCGGAGAGCCTGGTAAGCTACTGAGAGTATCTCGCCCGCATGGCAGAGCCTGGCAAGCTACCCATGATGTATTCGATATGCCAAACACAGTAACAACAAATCTCACGATGGAGACGTTACTGGGTCCGCTCGAGCAAATCGATGAACAACGGGAGGACCGTGACCGGTGTAACTAGCATAAATTCTATGACTTAAATGAAGTTTAAAATTCCTAGACTTTTTTCTTTCAAGTCTTTTATACATTATGGTAAGTTTACCTAATACATTCATGATTTCAAAGAATGTTTTTTATTTTCACCATCAAATAGACTCTAAGTTGTTGATATCTTCTAAGTTTTGTCACATTATATTTGCTTCACAAAAAGGTTTGTTTTATTTAAAAATTTTTAAATAAGTGAGCTCTCTCAAACATTTATTTAGATGATTTATTTTGAGATGAGCATATTCATTTTAATCGTACACTGATTACTCTTTGTTATTCAACAAATTGCTTAATATTAGATTATATCTAATATAAAACTAATCACTAACTTTCTAAAATATGGCCAATAAAATATTATTTTACATTCCTAAAAATTCACCTTTACATGTTGTTTATATTTTTCACATAGATTAATCATTGAGATTTATCCATGTTCAGTTATTTGACATTGGAATTGTTTTTATTTCATAGTGTTTATTTCATGAGGTGAGCAATATTTATTTTTTTCTCTATTCCAAATTTATTCGTATGGCATGGGGATTCATTGATCATTAAAAATGAGAAGAATTATTCTTAAAAATCTCAATCCGTGTATAAAGATATAGTTTTTCAATTTATTCCACATTCATGTTTTTGTACAATTAATCATGCAGTTTGCTATGTGGCTGGATCTGGAGAGTATCATGCTGAGTGAAATTAGTCAGAAGAATAGGAACAGACACAATGATCTCTCTCAGATGCGGAATATAAAGAAACATAGCCAGGAAGTAACAAATGCCCAAAGGGGATAGAAACTGAAAGTTGATCTTCAATAAGAAGCTTACCACGGTGAGGCTGGGGGCTGTGGGTGATAGGAAGGGGAGGGGTCACTGTGATAATGGCAAGAAAGAACAGGACAAAGGATTGGTACCAGAACGTTTTATGCCTGAAGCTTTACTAATAATGGTGCCTAAAATATTTTTTAAAGACTTTATTTTTATTTTATAAATTTCAACTTTTGAAACTTCACAACTTGTGAAACTGTGAAGTCCTAAACTGTTTTCTTAAAAATACGTGTATTTTCCCAAAAGGAGAGAGAGAAAAAAAGGAAATGCCCTGCCACAGAGGCAGGGTAGGATGGGGGTAAGGGGTGGGAGGGATACTGGGATCCATGGTGGTGGAAAATGGGCACTGGTGGAGGGATGGGTATTTGATCATTGTATAATCGAAACCCAAGCACAAAAATTTGTAAGTCTATAACTGTACCTCATGGTGTTTCACTAATAAAAATAAATTTTAAAAAATAGGTGTATTTTACAGTATGTAAACTATACTTTTAATTAAGTTAGCAAAATACTCTTTTTGTTTGTTTGTTTTTTTTTTGGTCACACCTGGTCATGCACAGGGTTTACTCAGGAATTACTTCTGGTGGTGCTCGGGGGACCATATGGGATGCTCAAAATCAAACCTGGGTCAGCCGAGTGCAAGGCAAACGCCCAACCCACTGTGCTATCGCTCCAGACCCCAAAATACTTTTAAAATAAGTTATCAAAACAGGAAAATCAGAAGTCTTTGGACTTCTTAATGCTGAAAAAAAAGTTACACTTTCACATTTTAATGTAGTTTCATGCTGTTTTCAGAGATTTCATTTTTCTTTTCTTGTTTTTTTGGGACAAGACTCAGCAGTGCTCAGGGCTTACTCCTGACTCTGCATTCAGGGATCTCTATGGCAGTTTGGGAGAGTATATCGGGTGCCTGGGATTGAACCCAGGTTGGTCTCATGCAAAGCAAATGACCTACCCTCTGTATTATATCTCCAGTTCCTTGCTTTCCTTTTATAAGAAAAAGAAAATTGTTCTTAAAAGTAGTTATAAATGTTTCAATGAAAATATCAAAGCTGTCTTGCATTTATGGTACTGAAAACAACATAGAGACTGAGATACACAGATGGTCAATTTTCACTATAGTTAATTACTACAGCATAGTAGAATCCCTAAAAATGTGGTGCCTAGTCTTTGAATCTAAAATATATTATACTGAACTCTATGGCATATGGTATGTACCCATGATTATTTAATGTATTCATGTACTTTTGGTGTCTTATTGAGAAATCTATTTTCAAAATATTTAGGAGGTTGCCAAAGGAAACGGAAAAACTAATTGCTTTACTTGGTAAACACAGTATGAACCACTCAAAGAGAAACACTGAACTTCTTTTATTAGTACCAAACCTTGGAAAATGATTGATAAGCAGTTTGAACAGATAGAAAAATCCTGAGAAAAATAAAGTATATTAACAGTGTGAATGGATATTTGATATTCAGTTCCTGCTCAATATAATAGAATCCATGATAATGTCAGGAGTCAGGGGAGAGAGGTAAGAAAACATTTGGAAAACCTGTGTTGCCTTTTAAAGCCTAGTCAGAGAAGATCTTTAGTGTTTGCAGTCTCTGAGCAATTCCTACTGTCAATGATGTTAATGAAATCTTGGCAAATGGATCAATAGAGAAAAAATACCTGATAAGAGATGTAGGTATTAGGAGCCAGGGAGATATCCCAGCAGTCAGGGTTACACAACTGACATAGACCAAGACCCTAATTTGAACCCTGACATTGCACAGACTTCCCACGTGCATACCTCTAGGTGTGGCCCTGGAGTCCCCTGGACACTTATGGGCTGGTTCTGGCACTGTATAGCAGTCCGCTTAGAATCATTAGGCTCTGGAATTGAATTTCCAGGAACTGCAGGGAGTCCCTCCACCCACCTACCCCCAACACACAAAAGGATACATAGATGTATCTCTTGAAATATTTCTGTTGACAAAGATCCTTTTGTGTATCAAATATTTAATAACGAATACTAAAAACAAAATCATATTCCCCAGTTCACTGAGAGTTCTATTTCTATCACCACAGATTTAGCTAGATGACATCAGGAGAAGATGAACTGAGATAAAATTTATTAGTTCCAGGCTATGCACATCATCAGAGACCTGTATGGAAGATAGCAGTAAAGAGCATCTCTAGTAATCGAAAATAAGAAAAGATGGTAGAGACAGACCATCCAGTAGAAATGGGGGAAATTGAAGAGATGGTATTTGAAAATCGGATGCACTTTCAACTCATCACCAGGTACAGATTAATAACTCTGGGCTGGAATTCCTGTTGAAAGTTGCTTATTTTTAAAAAAAAATTATTTTTCTTATCTTTGTTGAGGCACTATAAATTACAATATTGTTAATAATAGTTTCTTGCCTACATTGTTTCAATATTTGGATCCACTAGTCCCGTTGAAATGACAATATCAGTAATTACTTGTTAGAACATATTGTACTATAAACTCTCTGCCAAGGAATATGAGTCTCTGGACTATTGGAGACTAATATAACATTCTATGTTCCTCAAAGACCAATCAACATTACCAATATGTTCTAGTTTCTCTGAGTACCATATAGATACTTTTTGTTCTTCCTTATCACAGAAACTCAGGATTTCTTCATAATCTGACAGTTCTCACTGGCTTGGGGAGTCATACAGAAATTCATGCAATTCATTACTCTGGCACCAAAGAAATTCATTTATTTAGTAGGTACACTTTTAAATATTAGAGTTCCTGCTCCATTATTTTGATGATGGTCTATAATTGAAGAGTGTGCCCTTTAGCAAAAGCCAATTCTTCAACACATATGTGTTCTGTGAACAAGTCCTGTATCCTAACTAGTTCCTCCCTCATGAGAATCCCATTTCTGCTCTCTTCTCTGTCTTTAAGCTCTGCCTTTTCTCATCAAAACTGAAAAGAAAACAATCACATAGTTCTGCATCTGTTTCTATCTCTCCTTCCTGTTTCTCATTAACACAATTCTTAAAACAATGTCTATTTTCACTTCTATACCCTAATTTTTATCCTTCACCCTGTTGTAGCTGTCATCCCTTTGTTCACTCAAAGAAGCTTTGGGTTTAGTAAAATTACTAAACTCAAAGAATAAATTTTGACTGTGTTTACTTGTACATGATTAACACTATCCTATACAGCCCCCCACTTATTCTGAAGTTCAGTCATAACGGTTTCTTTGAGCTTTTCTAATTCTGAATTTTACACTTGAAGCCTGAAATGTCTTCTTCTGAATGAATGGTTAAGGATTGGGTCATGCTGGTACATTTGATGTTTATGACATGACAAAAAGAGCATGAGAATACTAAGATTAAGTTTCAGGTCCCCTCTCAGCCCTCAATAAAAAATTTTAAAAAAAGACAAAACAACATTCACAAAATAAGTTTTTCCTATATGCAATAAAAACAATTCTTTGTCAGGGCCGAAGTGATAGCACAATGGGTAGGGCATTTGCCTTGCACAGGGCCAACCTGGGTTTGATCCCTGGTGTCCCATATGGTCCCTCAAGCACCGCCAGGAGTAATTCCTGAGTGCTGAGCCAGGAATAACCCCTGAGCATCGCTGGGTGTGACCCAAAAAGCAAAAAAAAAATAATAAAATAAACCCCACACACAATTCTTTGTCAAGATCAACATTTTAGTCATCCTCTGATGCTGGCAGCAACTTCTTCATGAATAGTGATTTCTTCATCCAAATATTCTTCTGTGCAACTACTTAGCTATCTCAAGGAGAAAAGCTGAGAACCACATTCAAATGTCAGATTTTAGCAGAAGCAACTATGAAGTGATGGAATACTCCTAACATAGCACTCCTACTTCATAAGCAATCCAAGGCATTCACGCAGCTATATACTAACACTCTCATTATTTTTCCACTCTTTTATTTCAATTAGCACTTTGTCATGCACATCCTTTTGAAACCCAAACACTAATAGGCCACACACAATAAAGCTTACCCATTCTGCCATATTTTAGTAACTCAATCTATATCCAGCAGAAATGCCACATACCTCCATGCATCCCTCAAAAACCCTCCCAGTTGTTTCTGATCATTCTCTGTGGGGATTATGTGTGTTTGGAAAATAACCAGCTGGCCTTACTTGCCTCTCCCATCCCTCTCTGTTTTGGTCCTTGCCTGCTGGCAAAATATGCCTGCAAATCGACTTGGACAATCCCTGGATCTAGTATAACTGTGGCTCTAGTGCAATCCAGTGGCTTTAGTTTAATTTAATTAAGAGAAAGAACTTACCTGGGAAAGTAATAAGTAATATCACCTATAGGGACTGCTGCTTCCTAGTACTTTCAAAGCTAATGACTCTCAGGGGTTGCAATAGTACCACCTCTTAGGAAAAGGTCAGAGAGTATAAAATACAAATTCAATTTTCATTTAGAAATTAATATTTATTGTTAATTAATATTTTTAGCTAGCAAAAAAAACACAAAATAAGCACCCAAAATTTTTAGACATAGTTTATAAAGCTATTTCCATCACTATATCTTGATTGAAATTCTTTGGGAACACTAGTTTCTGTTATTAACACCCTTCCCACTTCATTTCTCTGACTGACTTTTGCCTCCTCTGATTTCCTTTTTTATTACTTTAAAATATATTTACTAGTAACTTTTTCAAAATAGGACATCGGCATCTTTTTAATTTTAGGTTTTTAATATTTTGAACATAGATTAGTGCCTGATTTGTGAGTGCTCATAAAATACTTTGATCATAAAATAAGCACACCTTATTCTCACTAAGTTCTAATTTCTTAATATATTGTACTTTGATAGTGTAGATACTACTAATTGCCTAATTTAAGAAGTTCTTTCTCTTACCATTCATGTATAAACATACATACATTTCCTTTTCCCAAAGGAGCGTTTTGGTTACTTGGATTTTTATATTTCTAAGTATATTCATTTCCTACTGCTGATGTAACATATAATCACAGACTGGTGCCTTAAATTATTACAAATTCATTACCTTGCATTTTGAAGGTCAAAAGTCATATCATTTTGTTGGAATGTTAGACAAAGTCAAGGTGTGTACAGTGCTGATTATTTCCTGAGGTTCTAGGGAAGAATCTGTGTCCTGTGTGGTCAAGCTTCAAGAGACACCATATCTTCCTTCTTACAGCCCCTTCTTCATCCTCCAAATCAAAGCAGCATCAGAGCCTTCCTCTGACTCAGGCTGTGAAGATCCTTCACTGGCACAGCTCTCATTCCCTTTTAAGCACCTTGTGGTTATCTTGGACTCACATTGTCCATCTCAAGAGCCTAACCCCAAACACCTGCAAGTTCCTTTGTTGAGTCATTTATCCTAGCCATCTAACTCAGGACATTAGGATGCAAACATCTATGAACATTAACACTTGGGTATTAATGCTTGGGTATATTTTAGATTAAAGGAGATGGCCTTTATTAATGTGGGTAGGTACAGATTATCCAATTAACTTTCATAGAAAGAGACAGAACTTACCTGGGAAAGTAATTATTCTCCCAGCAGATTGCCTTTGGAATTAGATTATACCTCTACCTAGTTCTCCAGATTTATAGCCTACTCTGCAGATTGGAAGTGTTTCAAATCTTCAGTGCTGGGAATCAAAGTCTTAAAATCAGTGCTTACATCTCTCTCCCTCTCCTTATTTCCCCTCTTTATCTCTTACACACACCTTCAATTTCCCCCTCAATACCTTTACTCTTTTTTATTTGTTTGTTTTTGGGCCATACCTGGTGGTGCTGAGGGGTTACTACTGGCTCTACACTCAGGAATCACTCCTGGTGGGCATCAAGGGGCCATATGGGATGCAAGAATCAAATCTGGGTCAACTACATGCAAGGCAAGCATTCTACCCACTGTACTATATCTCTGGCCCCCAAAATCCTTATTTTAATAATCCAATATTTTAATTTCAAATACACCCAGTGCTGTTGTTTTCCAATGTAACCCCTGTCCCCTTTAGAACTGCCCTCTTTTGGCTGCTTCCCTTCCAAGATTTTATAGTTGTCGTTAAGAGAGGGGGTTCTCAGGAGGATTACTCCATAACTTAGAGGCCAGCCGGGTATCCTAGAGGAAAGGGCAGTTCAGATAGAGAAGGGAGCACCAAATAAAGGATGTTTGGAGGATCCTCCCAGGAGGGGAGATGCATGTCGAAAGTAGACTATGGACTGAACATGTTTGCCACTCAATGCCTCTTTTGCAGACCACAACACCCAAAAGGAGAGAGAGAACACAGGGGATTTCCCTGCCACAGAGACGGGGGGATGGGGGGATGGGGGTGGGAGGGATATTATCCATGGTGGTGGAAAATGGGCACTGGTGGAGGGATGGGTATCTGATCATTGTATAATTGAAACCAAAGCACAAAAAATTGTAAATCTACAACTTAAAAAAAAATAATAAAATAAGGTAAGGCCCTAAAGGTAAAGGCCCTCCCGTTGATCGTCGATTTGCTCGAGCGGGCCCAGTAACATCTCCATTGGAGACTTTGTTGTTACTGTGTCTGGCATATCAAATACTCTCAGTAGCTTGCCAGGCTCTCCGAGAGGGGCAGAGGAATCGAACTCGGGTCGGCCATGTTGGCCGCTTGTAAGGCGAACGCCCTACCCGCTGTGTTATCGCTCCAGCCCATAAAATAAAATATAGGGAAAAAAATATAGCCCATAAAAAAAAATATAGCCCATAAAATAAAATAAAGGGAAAAAAAGAGAGGGGGTTCTACAGGGGATTGCCCTGCCACAGAGGCAGGGGGGATGGGGATGGGGGGATGGGGGTGGGAGGGATATTATCCATGGTGGTGAAAAACGGGCACTGGTGGAGGGATGGGTATCTGATCATTGTATAATTGAAACCCAAGCACAAAAAAAATTGTAAATCTAAAAAAAAAAAAAAGAGGGGGTTCTACTTCAATGGCTATAGAGCACAATGGAAGTAGAACTCCCTCAAGTGATGAGATAAATATCCTCTTCCTCTTCTTAATAGTAACCCGATAGGTAAAAAAGTACATGTTTAATTTTTACTTGGTCTTTAATATTCAGGGCTCATGAGCATCTGTGGCTTATCAAAGCCAACACCAAGAAATTTAGTAGGTTTTTAATTCCACCTTCCTTCACTATTATCCTGGGTTTAGATCATCTGGGATACTGATTTTATTTATTAAAACTTCTTAGAACTCAGATTACTTGGGCTTCTGTAATTTCTGTTTGTACTCACTCCTTATGACCACTCCTCTGACTTTTTGTTTTCTTTTGGTGTATATCTACTAGCAATTTTTTCAGAGTATGACACCAGTGACTTTTTTTCAGTTTTGATTTTTGATAACATATGTACACAAATTAATAGTATATTTTATTGCCTATATAATAAGTAAGAACATGTTCTGTTTGCTTAATAAAGATTGATTTATTCGGGGTAGAAGGGGGTTGAAAGTCACCGAGTAATCTGTTTCTGGGAAGGGAGGTGGCAAACCAAATAAGTTTGGGCATCTTAATTCTAAATGGTCTTGTGAACATTAACACTGGTGTCAGTGGGCTTTAAATAAGGTAGTTTGTCCTTAATATGGATGAATGGGCAGGCCTGACCCAATTAGCCGAAAGTCTAAACAGAAGACATTTACCTTCTCTTGAGACTTGGGGATTCTTCTAGATTTCCTGTGGATTCAAACTATACCTCTTTCTGGTTCTCCAGCCAACCTGCCTCCTCTGAAAATTTGGGTATTCAGAGCCTAAAAAGCAATCCCTTAAAATTTATGTTCCATGATATTTTCCCCATCCCTTCTCCCCTTTTTACTCAGACACACACACAGAACGCATACCCACTCTCATTTCTGTTTTCCCTCTCAATCTTTTTACTCTATTTTAAATAGTAGTTTCATTTCAAAGTGTACCCATAAGTACTTCAAAGTACTTCGTTCTTCAAAAAAGCCTCATTCAGAAAAACAAATCCCTGCTATACACAATATAAACAATCTTCTTTGTCAAGATGAGGTTTTCAGTCAAGTGAGACGAGAGGCACCATCTTCTGTAAACTGAGAGGAGGAAGGACAAAATAAAACAGCAACCACTGTGATCACCTCTGAAGGAAGAGGAGATGGGCCAAAATTCTTATTGACAATGAATACAATGGTTGACACATCTTTGCACCTACTGTTTTCTGGTTGGAACACGGAGTTGACACACAGTATTGAGAACAGAGACATAATCCAAGAACCAAGAAGCATGCATCTTCCATAGTATTTATGTACAGGGACTAGATTGCCTTTGATTTTCCTTCTTTTTGATTATGCTAATGATATATTGAGAACCTAAAATCCCAATGCAAAAGATACTGCCATGAGTGTCAGGGACATGATTTTGCCTTTACTTCGGTAGCACTGTAGCACTGTCCTCCGGTTGTTCATCGATTTGCTCGAGCGGGCCCAGTAACGTCTCCATTGTAAGACTTGTTACTGTGTTTGGCATATTGAATACCTCACAGGTAGCTTGCCAGGCTTTGCTGTGTGGACGAGATATTCGGTAGCTTGCCGGGCTCTATGAGGGGGCGGATGAATCAAACCTGGCTCAGCCAGGCTGGTCACACGCAGGGCAAATACTCTACTGCTGTGCTATCGCTCCAACTTTACTTGGGTAGTAAGTAAAAAATTACTGCAAAAATAGGATATGGCAGTTAAGGAAGACAGCAGTGGTTCACAAATAGTGTTGCATCCAGAGAGAATGCTGCTATCAAGCTAGTGCAATACTGTGTGATACCTGCTAGGATAAACTTCTGGGAGTGGGGGGAGCATGTAGGGAGAGGAAAGCATAGTCACATGTGGCAGAAATGAGCATTCTGAGAAAGCTTCCTATGGGAGGTGGTACTTAAACCAGGATTAAGAATGAGTAGGATTCAAGAACACAAAAAAGGAGGTATAAGGGAAGGTATGCAAGAGTCCCTAGTATGTGGGAGGCTCTGAGGTTAATCTTTGATTCTAGATGCTGCCCCTCCCCTCCACCCCGCACCTGTCCCACTTATCAGCACCATCAGATGTGGTTCTGTTAACCCTCTTGCACAAAAATGTCAGGTCCACGCAGCACGGTTGAGTTTTACTAGGAGAGACCCTAGATTCTCGAAGCACCCCTTAACAAAAATAGGAGGTAAACTAAAGCAACATAAAGGAAGGAGGAAAAAGTATTCTAGAAGGAATGGCATGTCGCAAAAGACTCGACTTCTACTTGACCAAGTGCACTGGCCCTCGCTGGAGTCTCTGGTTTTCAAGACCACTGTTCAATAAAACGTTGCCAGCGCCTATATTAAGGAGGATTATATGGGCTATTTTAGGAATTGTCAGAATTCAATAAAGGTTATGGGAAAAAATATGTAATTCCTCTACCTGTTCAATAAAAACTCCCTTTGAATTTAACTTCTCTCCATTCAGACCAAGAACATAGCATTACATTGATGTACATTGTGGGCACAGACATTTCATTAATTGGGAAAGATTTAACACTCCCTCAGTTCACCCATAGTTTTGTAACTGAGAACCTGAAGTAACATGGAGATGAAGAGAATTAAATCTAATCTGTCTCAGTTTATGTTCACCACTAAATTTTAAACTACTCATGCATATAAATCTTACCTTGTATATCCATTACACTGTTTTGTGCAGAAAAATTTAAAAACAAAGATATATACCATACAATACATGTTCTAAAAAAGCCGAAGAATTTTTAAAACATATATATATATATATATATATATATATATATATATATATATATATATCCTCTGTTTTCTGATCCAGCTGGGTTTCAAGTAATGAGAATGACTAAGGGGTGGAAAAGGCTCTTTCCAAACCCTACATGCAAAATAGATATCAGAGTTCCCTTGACCTGCAAGAGCAGGACAGCTTAGGCTGGTGTAACAACACCTGGGAGGCTCATGTTTCTCTCCCTCTGAGCCATTCCCTAAGGTTATATCCACATAAAGGAGCAACAGCCAACCCTAAGCAACAGTCAAAACCTAATCATCTCTCCCCCACCTCCACCTCTTGCCTTCACACACACACACACACACACACACACACACACTGACAGAGAGAGAGAGAGAGAGAGAGAGAGAGAGAGAGAGAGAGAGAGAGAGAGATTCAGGCTGCAGATCAAATTACAGGCTTAAGAGACAGATTGCCTGGATTTGAATGTAGACTCCAGCACTTATGAATTGTAGAGCCACAGCCAAATTCCTTCACATCTTGCTTCATTTCCTGGTATATAAAATGAAAATGTGAGGACCTCCCTCTAGTCGACTGGTTTCCCCTGTACTCTTAAAATTAGGTACTTGGCTAAATCTCCCAAAGATCCATTTCCCTCAAAATTGCAAATTCCACACCCAGAGCAATCTACAATGGAGGCTTTCTGGTGGTTTTTCTACTCAGTACCACTGACCTTCACGGCAAATGGATTCGATCACCCATGTTAAGGGCCCCACCTTGATTCTTGCGATAATCCTACTGACATCACATACTTCCTACCCACAGCCTTTTAATCCTCTGTATTTCATTATCGAAAAAAAAATTTCATTTCCCAAAGGTTACTTTTATTGTAGATTAGGTAACCAGGTTACAGTGACATTTATGTTTATTTTTGTTTAAAAAATTTGTTCACACCTGGCAGTGCTCAGGGCTTATCCCTGGTTTAGGGGTCATGCCTGGTAGTACTCAGGGAACTGTATGTAGTGCCAGGGACTAAGCTTGAGTTATCGAAGTTCAAGGCAAACTCCCTACTAACTCTACTATTTCTCCAGCCTTTAGGTTTATAGCTTTGATGCACAAAGTTACTGAACCTTCACCACCACCACTCTGGGTTCACTATCTGATTCAATATGTGAAAATGTATCCAAGACTTTTATGTCTCAGTCCTTTGCCTAAAATCTTCCATTTTCTTACAGCTTATGACCCATCTGAATCTGTCTTCTGCCCCTCAGGTCTGTAGTTAATTATTTAGACTATATTCTCCCCTAAACCCTTAAATTAACTGAGTACATGTTTTTTTTTTGTTTGGAGTCTCAGTATCCTCAGAGGAAAGAATATGTTATTTTTTAAAATGGTGCCAGGGACATTTTTATCTTCTCAGGATTAGCAATAAATTATTCCAACAGAAATGTACATTATTGGAAGTTATAAAACAAACTAACTCCATTTATTATAGAGTCAACTTTTTTCTTACACTATTACAAGGGACAAAGTTCCAATCATCCCTTTTTTTAAATGTAGAATGCCAACATCAACTACACAAGATTAATGGTGAAATCTTAAAAATAGAATCTGAATTTCTGAATTCACTTAGCTACTAGTATTAAACAAAAACAAAATTATGTTATAAATAGAAATATAGTAGAAATGTTGCAAATAATAAAAGATGAAAGAAGGCATGTGGAGAAATTTCTTAATGTAAACTCTAAAACAGCACATTGATAATGATTTCCCATGGAGAGTAAATTTGTTGTATATCTTGCTTCTTTGTCATGTGTTTATAAATCTTAAAGTACACTGGATTTTTTAATTTAAAAACATTAGCAATGATTAATGATTTCAGTCAAGCGGCAGGATACAAAGTCAATATACACAATTTGTTGAATTTCTATACACGAACTGTGAGTTGAAGGAAAGAGAAATTAAGAAAACTATTCCAGTTATAGTTGCATGAGAAAATATGAAAAAGCTTGGAGTAAACTGTGCTACTTTCCAGCTCAAAGGGAGTAACTTGTGGGAGTAATATGTGAGTCATTGTTAGTGAAGACAGAAAACATGGTATAGATGCCGCCATCATGGCTGGGAGGAAGATGCTTAAGTTCCAGTGTGTTCAGATGGGGCTTAAAGGAACCATTATCACAATCTGGGGAGTGGGAAGGATAGCTCCACCTTGAGCAGCCCCTATGGAAATATCCAACCTCGAGATCTACTGGAGATCTACAGCTAGAGCTGGCTTTCTGGAAAGATTATTAAGACTGCAGTAGAGAGAATGGATTCGAAATGATAAGAGTGGTAGGACAGAGTGTGCCAGCAATCTTACTTAGAAACATAAAGTACATATAAATACATTAATGTTTTCTATATTTTTTAAATATTTACTATTTTTGCTACTTATTAAATCCTGGACATATAAGGAAATATCTTTCTAAACATGATGGAAATTTTATTTACTGTTATTTCCTTCTGGGCTCATGTTTTTGTCTCTATTCAAACCATTTGCTCACTTGCTTTCACATTATTTTTAGGTAAAAATAAAGAATGCTCGATTCCCAGCATCCCATATGGTCCCCTGAGCACCGACAGGGATGGTTCCTGAGTGTAGAGCCAGGAGTAACCCCTGTGCATTGCCGGGTGTGACCCAAAAGCAAAATAAATAAATAAATAAATAAAAGAATAAAGGACAGGTTTTCCCCTTTCATTTGAAAGTAAGGTCTTCCTATGGAAGCTTTCTGTAAGGTACAAAGTGGTCAGGAGAAGCAGTCATCATTCATTTACATTTTCATGTATGTTTTTGTATGATTTTGAAATAATTATTTATTTGAATTTTTAAAATTAAACTATTTTTAAAGTGAAATATAAGTAATAAGCAACGTCTGAAATAAGTGGTTAAGTAACAAGCACTGAAAAGATGTGATGAAGTTGAATGTATTGAGTTCTAATTTCTTATAAATAGAAATGAATATTTTTCTTTTAATGTTTTACAAAGAGGGTCTGGAGTGATAGTACAGTGGTTAGAGTATTTGTCTTGTAAGCAGTCAACCTAGGTTCGATCCCCAGCATCCCATATAATCCCTGGAGCACCACCACGTATAATTCCTGAGTGCAGAGTCAGGTGTAACCCCTGAGCATCACCAGGTGTTGCCCCCAAATAAACAAAATAATATTTTACAAAAACTATTTTCCAAAATTTTTTTATTGAATCCTCATGAAATACATAGTGACAAAGTTGTTCATGATTGGGTTTCACTCATGTCATGACAATGTTCCATCACTGGTCCCTTCACCACTGTATATTTCCCACCACCAGTGTCCCTGGTTTCCCTCCCATCTCCCAGTCTGCTCTATGTCAGGCACTTTTCTTCTCTCTTTCTCTCATCCCAAATCTTAAAACTAATCTTTAATAGGTTTTTTGAGATACTATAATTTAAATATACAACATGCTAAATAGCTCTCAAAAAGTCATAGGAGGAAACAAGCAAAAGAGAGTATTTAGAAACCTTGTTCAAACTGTTTAAATAACTCTTTTAAAGTCAACATAAAAATAGGAGTAATCCCTATATTATCTCCCAGCATCTTCTTTTTTAGAGCATATGCCTGGTATGCATAGGACCCTGGTCTGATATCTAGTATGATATGGACCCCACCAAGCACTGGTAGGATGTCCCTGATGATCCCTAGCATTCCCAGGGCCCAATCGCCACTCAAACACTAACACTGATCCATCAGACAAGGTTGCTGGAGAATCAGTAAGTTTTACCATGAGCTGCACTTGAATAGTCCCCGCAAAGCAAATCGAGCATAATAAAATAGAAACTAAAAACCGAGGCATCATATAAATAACAAAAAAAATTTTTAATTTAGCCTATTCAATTAAAAGGCAGACTCAAGTGAGCATAAAAATATCTCATTGTGAGACATAAAATAAATGAAAACAAAACCTTGGACTCACCCCAAAGAGAAATTAAGATAGGTAATATTAAAAGTATTCATATGAAGTAGATAAAGAATCAAACATGCTGGCCTCTCAGTATCTGTACTGCAAACCATAATGCCCCAAAGTAGAGAGAGAGTATGAGGGAAATTGTCTGCCATAGAGGCAGAAGGAGGGTTGGAATGGGGGTGGGATACTGGGGACATTGGTGGTGGAAAATGTACACTGTTGGAGGGATGGGTGTTTTATCATCATATGATAGAAACTCAAGCATGAAAGCTTTGTAACTGTATCTCATGGTAATTCAATTTAAAAAATGAAAAAAATAAAATAAAAAATAAAGTATTCATAAGAAATTCAAAGAAAAAATGCTTTAAAATAATTTTTTATTAATAATAAAATATAGTTTAAATTTTTTTTTTGCTTTTTGGGTCCCACCCAGCGATGCATGGGGGTTACTTCTGGCTCATGCACTCAGGAACTACTCCTGTCAGTGATCAGCGGACCATATGGGATGCTGGGAATCGAACCCAGGTGGACCGTGTGCAAGGCAAACGCCCTGCCCGCTGTACTATTGCTCCAGTCCCAATATTAGAATGTACTTTAAAGACATATTAGAATGTACTTTAAAGAGATATGTCATTTACCTTTGTGTTCTCAGTAATAGCTAACATTTATAATATGAAAACATAGAAATCAAAATATTTGTGAAAATCATTATAGAGGACATATATTGCACACATTCTTTGTCTTGTCAAGCAGTTAACAATGAAAGAGATGGTTTGAAATAAACTCTTTGATATGCCATTTCCATTATAAGAATTTGAATCATAAGTTTTTTGTAGTATCTTTATTTCAACATTGTACAATGTACAGAGTCTCAAAAATGAGAAAAATTAAAACCAACTATGCATGACATTTTGTAGTTTGATACTGAAACACCCACCAACTGGCCCCCTGGCGCCATGTAATCCCATCAATGGCCAAGACCCAAAGACTATAAAACCCAGATCCCGGAAGAGAACAGTGCAGTCTCCTGCCCCCACGCCTGGCTGTTCTCGCCAGGGCCCCTTGGAGGGGAACGGGTTGAGTTTCCCTCCCCACCCCGACCAGGGCTCCAGCAGCCAAAGACCTCCAGAACCAGCCACCACTATGCTGAGATCACTCTTCACACACATGAAGGTACCGGCAGAGGAACAAAGGCATGCGGGTTCCGGGACTGATATCTCCAAGCCTGCTCGGATCGGGGCTGAGCATCCTCCACCCAGATCCTCCATATTCCAGTAGGCAGGGGTCACACCTACCAATTGGCCCCCTGGTGTCATGTAATCCCATCAATGGCCAAGACCCAGAGACTATAAAACTCAGCTCCTGGAATCATGTGTCCACATTCGCGGCCGCGTGACATCTTAATATCTCATCCTTACTTTGGTCAAACTGGCAGGCTACCGAATGTAACCTGCCCGCACAGCACAGTCTGGCAAACTCCCCGTGGCGTACCCAATATGCCAAATACCAGTAACAATGATGGGTCTCATTCTCCTAACCCTGAAAGAGCCTCGAATATGGCACATTTTAAAAAATCTCAGGGCTAGAATGAAGGAGACGTTACTGGGGCCCACTCAAGGCAATCGATGAACAACAGGATGGTCGTGATCGTGATACTGAAACATGTAACATTAATTTTTCTAATATCCATGATTTGTTGGTAATTATACCATGTACCATTCCCTCATAATCTTATATTTTCATTTATCTTTCTCTTATTATACATTTGTATCACATACTAAACCACATAAATTATGTACTATGATTTATTTACATACTCTTAAGATGTATATTCTGTAATAACTATCAGTGAAAGAAGAAAATAAATTATTTAAAGAAGTTAGGTAATATTTATCTTTTAATACTGTGTTTGACTTTGACTATTGAAGAAATTATGCTCACTTAATAAGACTTAATAATTTAACCCAAAAATAACAATACCATGGATGGATACTAAAGAGCATAGATATTTTTCCATTAAAATTTGTGATAATTTGGGCTGGAGCGATAGCACAGAGGGTAGTGTGTTTGCCTTGCACGCGACCAACCCAGGTTCAATTCCCAGCATCCCATATGGTCCCCTGAGCACCACCAGGAGTAATTCCTGAGTGAAGAGCCAGGAGGAACCCCTGAGCATTGCCGGGTATGACCCTAAAAGCAAAAATAAACAAATAAATAAAATAAAAAATAAAATTAGTGATAATTACCTGAAATATTTTAACCTACTAGAATGTTTTTATAAATTTAATGTATTTGGAAAACAGGGGCTGTGAGATAGTACAGTGGATAAGGTGTTCACTTTGCAGGGGACCCACCAGGTTCAATTCCTGGCATTCCATATGGCACCCTGAGCATTGCCAAGAGTGATTCCTGAGTGCAGAGCAAGAAGTAATCGCTAAGCATCTCTGGGTATGGCCCACAAACAAACAAACAAACACACACCAAAGTTTTAAACCAGAGGTGAAAATATTAGTTAGGTATATTTTCCTAAACATTTATCAACATATACAAAATACTGGGACTTAATAAAACTCCATTCTTTAAAGTGAATACTATTAAAAAAATAAAAAATAAAATAAAATAAAATGAATGACTATTGTCATCTCCTCTGGCTTTAATAAACTGAAAGTAGAAACAAATATAATTCTCCCAAAATAACTCTGAAGATTCTTAGAATTTTGAAATAATTTCTTAGTAATGTTTGGGTTATAGGAAAATAGAAACCTGGAAAATATAGATCAAGGAGAAAACAACATGTCTTGTAAAGGTTCACCTCAAAATATCTATAATGTGGACATGGAAATACTTTTTAAAATAAAATAGTTTAGTTTAATAAATGCAAGAGAAAGGGGAGAGAGAATAGAGAAAAGAGTGAACCACATAAAGTAAAAGAAAGTAATCATACACTCCAAGTTGGGATGCAATTAATTCCAAAATGAGTTCACCAGACACAGAAATATGAAGATTAACACTTAATTCTCTTGTCGATGTTGTTGTTGTTTTGGGGTCACACCAGTGTGCTCTGTGCTTGATTTTCACTCTGTGCTGAGAGATCATTCCTGGTGATGCTCAGGGGACCACAAAGGGTGCCAAGGATCTAACCTGGATCTGCCACACGCAAGGCAAATGCCCTACCCACTGTTCCATCTCACTAGCCTCTACAACTTAAAGTTTCTAAGTACATTTACTGAAGTACCACATAAAAAAGTTCTTACCACTGAAGTTCTCTACACACCTGGGGAGACAGCGTCATTAAACGAAAGATGATAAGAATCTACTCAAGACAATAAAAAGAAAGCATTTGCTACTTTTGGGTGACAGTCAAACCTATGTAACTCAAAATAACTCTTTCACTGTAATATTCCTGAATTTAAAAGCAGATAACCAGCCATATAAAAAGAGTCAATTTGATTTTCTCATTGAGATATTAAAAATGGTCTATACATTTTTTCAAGTTTTAATATGGTACTTTATCTTTCTCTAGGGTCAAGTATTTACTAGACTGCTCGGTATAACAATAAGGTTATAAATGGAAATTTTATTTCAATCCTTTCCTTGGTTATGGAACTACTCTGCTTCTTGATCACAAACTTCTCACACAAACTTTTCCGACATTACATTTCTAAATAAGCAAATGGAGAATAATGTCAAACTCAAAGGAAATGCAATAGAAAATTAAAACAGAAACCCATTTGCAATTACATATTTTAAAGGAAAAACCTAGGAAATAAAGCAGTAAGTCAGTGAAAAATTGATTAGTTTAAGTAACTGATATTAGCTATTTGAACAAATCAAGAAATTAATTTCTCAAATAGCTGTTTTTTTTTCTTTTCCCTTCATATTTACTTCAGTAAGTAATTCACTGGAGCTCTTTACATTTTATTGTGACTGTCAAACAACTTTTTAAAAAAATTTTTATTAGTGAAACACCATAAGGTACAGTTGTAGACTTACAAATTTTTGTGCTTGGGTTTCAGTTATACAATGATCAAGTACCCATCCCTCCACCAGTGCCCATTCTCCAACTGATCCCAGTATCCCTCCCACCTCCCCATCCCCCCAATCCCACCCTGCCTCTGTGGCAGGGAACTCCCTTTTGTTCTCTCTCTCCTTTTGGGTGCTGTGGTTTTCAAAAGAGGAATTGAGTGGCAATCATGTTTGGTCTATAGTCTACTTTCAGCATGCATCACCCTTCCTGGGAGGATCCTCCCAACACCCTGTACTTGGTGCTCCCCTCTATCTGAGCTGTCTTTTCCCCTAGCATGTGCAGTTGGCCTCCAAGCCATGGAGTAAACCTCCTGGTTCAAATAGCCATTTCTTAAACTCTAGTCCATCTTCTGCAAACAATATGATATCTGCAAACAATATCATACTATTTCCTTGCACGGGCTTGCTATTTGAAAAAAAAACAGCAAACTAGCTTGCAATGTGGACTATTCTCTGAAAGACTCTTGTCAGTTCCAACAGAATATGAATGTGAGTGTAAATATGTGTGTGTGCATGGGCATGCGTGCATGTGTGAGTATGAGAGAGAGCGAAAGAGAGACAGAGACAGAGAGACAGAGAGAGACGAGTAAGGAGAGAGTGAGGAGAGTGAGAAAGGAGAGAGAGTGAGAAAACCTGGGAACAGCTTGCTGCTTTTACATCTCAGCAGGTATTAAACTCTCTATCTGCTAACTAAGTTCATCTCAATGGGAATTCCAAAGCGCAGTATTAATTCCCTCCCTAAATAACAGTTTCTATCGAATGAAAAAGCAGAACTCAGCAGCAAAGAGAATGTATTACTTATAATGGAGGTGGGAGCACACTGATGAAAGCTGTAAGTGTCCCTCAGGCAGTAATACACAAACCATGGCTCTCCACACCGCTTATGGATCCAGCTCAATTTTGTGTTGCACATAATTGTGCTGTGAGGCACAGGCTGTGCCAAATAAACCGATGACAGCTTGGAAGGTCAGCAGTTTGCCAGGAAACAAGAAAATGTGCTGCAAAGGATTACTTCACTCACAAAAGAACAACTCAAGCACACGACTTACTAAAAAAAAAATTAATTAAAAATGGAGTAATTATGCTTCCATATGCAGATATTATGGCAGGTCTGTAGGGAAGGAGGTTTCTTTCATCATATCTCAGGAGGACAGTATTTTGAATACACCCAAAATAGAAAAGGCAAATCAGAATACATATGCTTTAAATAGATGAAGCTCTTGCTACATTTAAAAGAAAACCATTTTAGAAATAACTCATTTACTTTTTTTTTTGCGGATGTCAAGATGCTATCCGTGAAACTTCTGCAGTAACTGAGTCTTTCCTGTTTTCTTTTTTTTTGTATCCAACAAAGCAAATATTCTTTTAAACATTTTATACACACACACACATACACAAATGCAAAATGACAAAACCCAGTCTCAGATGAGTACATATTATAGTATTCTACTAATGTCACATGTCACATAAGTTTTGGAAAGCAAAAACGTAAGAGAAAAGATAAGTGTTGCCAGGGGCTAGGTTGCAAACACAAAGGGCCAGTTAGAGGTATTCTTCAGAATATGAAAATTATTTAGAATACTAAAAATATCTGTATCTTGTCTATGCTGGTGATCTCAAGGATTCCCCCAAATTAAAATTTTTATATAAAGAAAAAAATTGATTTAAAAATTATTTGAGTGGCTCCTTTGTACTCATGCTACAATGAGATTCTACTGGTTAGAAAGATACTGGATTTTAGCATCTATCCTTACAGATGCCTACTTACAACATCATTGTAATGTTGTTTTTCATTGCCACCTATGTTTCCTAAGTCTTAACTATAAAATAAAACTCACTCTTATAATTATTGCATGTGTCAAGCACCTAATCTTGCTGGCTTTCACATTATTTCATGAAGCTTGGAGTCATTCTTTTAAAATATGTAACAAAATTTTTTTACTTTTTACTTTACAAAAATTTAAAAAATATATTAACAGGATATTTTGTTCTTGTAACAAAAAAGTATGAATAAAACACTTTTAAATTTTCTTTGATTTTTCCTTCTTCAAAATAATAATTAAATTTTAATTAAAATGTTCTATTTAAATATTTTGGAGACGAGGACGGGTTTGCCACTGGGTGTCAATGATTTATGATATTTGAAACTGGAGGGCATTGTTAAGTGAAATAAATTAACCAAAGAAAGACAAATACTACCTTTCATTGATAGATGAAAAAATTAAAACTGATTTCAGAAAAGTGGAGAGTAGAACAAAGAAGGAAGAGGGATAAATGAGAAGTATATGTCAGAGGATATAACTTTGAACTACAAAAAAAGCTTTTTAAATGAGGGTCTACTATATAGCATGGTGACTATAGCTAAAACTATATTGAATACTTGAAATTTACTCAGAGCAGATCTGATGCACCCTCACCAAAAATAAAAGAAAGTTAACTAGTGAGGTGATGAATGTGCTGATTATCTTCATCTTGTAATCATTCCATAATGCATAGGTACATATAATCATCACACTGAACATCTTAAATATTTAGTAATATTTATCAATTCTCCCTATGTAAAGTTGAAACAGATTTAAAAAAATCATTCTTTTAAGATGAAAAAAAAGTGGTGTCATGACGAAGAGCTTGAAAAAGACTTTGATAAGTACATTTTTATTTTTATATTTTTGTTATATTTTTGTTTCTCATTCTCTTGGGTTTTCTTATATTTTTGTCATTTTCTTTCTTTTCTTCTTCTTTTTTTTTTTTGCTTTTTGGGTCACACCTGGAGATGCACAGGGGTTACTCCTAGCTTATGAACTCAGGAATTGCTCCTGGCAGTGCTAGGGGGACCATATAAGATGCTGGGTATCGGACCTGAGTCGACCACGTGCAAGTGCAAGGGCCCTACCCGCTGTGCTATCGCTCCAGTCCCTGTCATTTTCTTTCTTTCTAAAAAAATTTTTACAACAAATATACAATGAAATATTCTGTAGCTATGCGAAGAAAGAGTTGTCTCCTTATGTACTAATAATAAAGAAAGGAGTCTCAAAGTTACATTGTTCAGTGAAGAAAACCAAAGCAGAGGGTTATCTATAGTATGCTATGAATTAGAGTACAAAGAGGGGAGATAGGTATTATTTACTTATCTCTGGTATACAAAATCTCAAGAACATTCTCCAAGTATCTAGTAAGAGCAGTCTTTCGGGGGAAAGGTGAGAACTGTCTTTTGCCATTTCCAAGCAGCTCATGAAGCCTAGTATGGTATTTTATGTTTAAACACACAATTACCAGTGAGTATGGTCTTTGAACGCAGAGTCAACAACAGAGAAAATATTTCTCACTTCAGTTCCTCAAGGACCCAAATGACCACTCATCTCAATACTCCTATGGGAAAATCTTTCTTAAGGCGCGTACTTTCTATTTCACTGAGTTTCTAGGAACTAGGGTATTCATAGCCAATTCTACTTACATGTCAGATGCTGTTAATCACAAGCATAATTGCTATATACTGTGACTTACTCATCAGGTCTATACTGATTTTCAATTATTTTCATTGTTGCTAATATAATAAACTATGGGTGCAATGAAAATCCTTGTACTTGCTAATATGCTAACATAATTGAGGGGGAAAATGTTGAAGTAGAATTAATGGTTAGGTCAATACTTTCCGTTCATTTTGTCATAAGTTCTACTAAGCTGTCATCCAAAAATGTCCTATTAATTTTTATACCAGCCCAAATGTGATTTACGATTCAAAAGCTTTATCAAACCTATATATGATCAAAATTTTGAATCTATACTTAAATCTGATTCTCAAATAATTTTTTTCTTTTTTCAAAAGTTACCTCACTATTTTGTTTCATTATCAAGTAGGTCTATATTGTATATGTGTTATACGATTCTGATCATTTTAAATTATTTTTTGTGAACTGTTTTATTCATTCTCTTGCACTAGTTCTTTGAAAATTCACAGACAGTAGCATATAGGTACGCTGGTCATTTTAAATCCAAACAAGCCTCACCACAATTTGTACTATAGTAGATGGTCTACCAATGCTCATCTCTTTGGAACTTCCCCAAATGAGTCTCTCTCTCTCTCTCTCCTTTCTTTCTCTCCTCTCTGTCCTATCTCTTTCTCTCTCTGTCCTCTCTTTCTCACCTCTCTGTCCCCTCTCTCTCTCTCTTTCTCTCTCTCTCTCTCTCTCTCTCTCTCTCTCTCTCTCCTCTTTCTGTTTCTCTTTTTCTCATACACACAAATTACATCACCCAGCTGTGAAGAGGAGGATAACCACCGGGTCCCCTCCACAGTACCCACCTCTCTTTTCTCTCCTCCCTATCAGATTTAAGGCCCTTACCTGGCCTTGGCAAGGCAATGGAAGTCTAATTCAGTCAGCATACTGTGACCGGTGACCAGTTTGTTGGGTAAACAGGACTGGTGACATTATCCAAATACAGCTTTATTTTTGCTTTCTTGTCCCTTTAAACTTTATCCTATGCAGGTAATCTCCAAGATGAGGATAATAATTCTGGGGATCTTTGGCCTTTATGTGTTCTCTTCCATATTCTAATATTCCTACACATTTCTACAGTCACTCTAAGCAATAAGTGCCATCTCTTTTCAGTCCTTAGAATGTCCAGTCCTAGAGACCAGCCTGACCCTTGTCTCCCTGCCTTTCTGTCAGCTTCCGGAGAGCCTTGAGTGGACAAGCTCCTTTCGCCCTGTTCTTCCCACTCACCTCCTCCAGGACACCCTCTTTCCCTCCCTGGAAACAGCAGAGGGCTCTCTCTCTTTTCCAGTAGGAAAGAGCCATGGGGGAGGAAACAGTTCATACTTGGAGGCTAGTTTCATCCTCACAGGACTTGACACTTGTTTCTAATTAGAAACCAAAAGATGGAAATTTATTTTGTGGGCTTTTCAAAGAATCCTGCTAAGCCCTTCCTACTATCCTAAAGGAAATAGCACCCTCTAAGTGGGCCAAACACAGTAACAAGAAGTCTCACAATGGAGATGTTACTGGGCCCGCTCCAGCAAATCGATGAACAACAGGAGAACAGTGCTACAGTGCTAAGTGGGGCCCCAAGCTCCTTCCCCAGGCCTCTCCTTTCTTCTGACCGAGTTCTTTTCCTCTCCAGTCACACAGCAAGCCCTCTCCTGCCGTGGATCCTGTGGGAAACCTTGGTGAACTCTGGGGCACTGGCTGGTCTCCAGGCAGCAGCGTGAGGAGCAAGTCAACGCTTGCTGTCAACTTCGAGATTTCTCAGGGGGCAGAGAGACTGACAGTAGCCCCAGTGGGCAATGCTTGTTTTCAAAACCTGTGGCAGAGCCCTCTTGTTCTCCAACTTTAGGAAGCTTTGAGGTTGGAGATTAGTGTCAAACAAACAAAACGGTGGAGAGCTAGTAGAGCCAGTAAGGGGCTTGCCTTGCAAGTGGCTATACCCGGGTCCGATCTCACCAGGTGTGGTGAGAAATCAAACCAAGCACTGTAGCACTGTCCTCCCATTGTTCATCAATTCGCTCGAGCAGGCACCAGTAATGTTCTCCACTGTGAGACTAGTTGTTACTGTTTTTGGCATATTAAATACGCCACAGGAAGCTTGCCAGGCTCTGCTGTGCGGGTGGGATACTCTCGGTAGTTTGCTGGGATCTCAGAGAGAAATCGAACCCACGTGCAAGGCAAATGCCCTAACCGCTGTGCTCTCAGGAAAATCAAACAAAGCCTGCTTTAGGATAAAACCAGACTTAAATCCACAGCTGCGGGGGTGGGGGTGGGGGAGGGGCATTGTCCAGAGGTTTCTAAGGAATTGAAAGGAAAAATGAGATCAGGAAGAGGGAGCAGAGATGAACATGTGAATGCAGTCCAGAAAACATAACTAGGCCATCGGTGTTTGCAGGCCAGAACTGAAAGTGTGTTGGGAGAGAGAAAAGACAGAGGCAGAGAGAGCGAGCGAGAGAGAGAGAGAGAGAGGGAGAGAGAGAGAGAGAGAGAGAGAGAGAGAGAGAGAGAATAAGAAGAAAAGAGGAGAGAGAGAAGAGAGGGCATGAAGGAAAACATGTAGGCAGAGACAGGGAGGTTGGAAGCAAGACACTCAACCTTCCAGATGATTACATTTCAAAGGAATGACTTTGAGGTCCTTGAGAAAGATACTCCTGGTTGCAGAAGCAGCATAAATGCTAAACAATGATAGAGGAATTTAAAGCTGTAAGATGTTTTTTTTGGGAAAAAAAATACTCTGAAGGAGGAGAGGTCAGAATATGTCTCAGATGCTGATTGGGGAAAGCAAGGTCAATTCCTCTGGAAGCCTTGATCTTTCCACATAAGAACTCAGAGGGAGGCTGGGTCATCCCTGCAACATAAGCGTAGGCTGCTGGAAGCCACAGTGGAGTGAGGCCAAGTCTCCTAGTGCAAGGGTTTAGATAAGAGTCATTCCTGCCAAACGTTCCTGCAGTTCTTAGCAACCTACTCCTTCCATGGAGAGCAGAAGCATAAGATAGAAAGTACAGCTTGCTTCCAATGCCTCCTCCTCACAAAATTATTTTTTGCTTCTTTTCGGTATTCCTGACCTCACTGAGATGTCTGGATGTCAGTCTCTCTGTATGTGACTAGGGGAAAGCCTTCTCTCCCACACACGCTGATTGGTGTTCTGTACCTCGTTAATAGGTATCTGTGGAGACAGCGGCAGGCAGTCTAGCCCCAATATCCTCTTCTTATGTCCCATCTACAAGAGTTGGGTCATCAGGAACGTGAAAGACAAAATTATGAAAATCAGATGCCTTTGTTTCTGTATTTTGGCTGTGACTTTCCACAGAAGACAGATCTTAATTCAAAATGAAGAGGGTGATGGGGGCAATCAAAGGCTATAGAGAAAAAAATACACCTATATCAATTAGCTGTTGACATAGGGGTGGTGTTATAATTCCAACAGTTGGGTCTTTTTTATTCTGAGTAGTCTTTCCCAGTATCTGGCCCATAGGAAATGCTCAAAGAATAAATGAAATTTATGAAATGAATGAAAATACTATTTCTGAGTATTTATGTCTGAAATACCATGTATTGTTGACATATCAGCAGTTTAATTTTAACATAGCATGTTTAAGATTGATTTATGATCTGGAGAGGTGAACCTTTAAGGGTTAGAGTATATGTCACCATGCCATGGCCCAAAGTTACAAGGTATGTGGCCCTGGTGACTTCCAATCACCGAGGAATACTTCTGTGTATGGCTCCAGCAATAAAAACAAAAAATGATTTGTAAGAATTAGAGTATGAGGGCTGGAGTGATAGCACAGCAGGTAGGGTGTCTGCCTTGCACTCGGCCCACCCGGGTTTGATTTCCAGCATCTCATATGGTCCCCTGAGGACCGCCAGGAGTCATTCCTGAGTGCAAAGCCAGGAGTAACCCCTGTGCATTGCTCAAAAAAAAAAAAAGAATTAGAGCTTGACATACAGTGGGTAGAACACTTGCCTTGCACGCAGCTAACTTGCGTTCAATCCTCGGCACCACATGTAGTTCCCCAGGCACCACCAGAAATGATTCTTGAATACAGAACCAGGAAGAAGCCCTGAGAATCACCAGATGTGACCAGCCCCCCAAAATGTAGAATTTATGTCAATTATAACCATTTTGAAAATAATGCACTGTAGCATTGTAGCACTGTCCTCCCATTGTTCATCGATTTGCTTGAGCGGGCCCAGTAACATTGTGAGACTTGTTTGTACTGTGTTTGGCATATTGAATACATCACGGGTAGCTTGCCAGGCTTTGCTGAGCACCAGTTTTAATACCTAAATCACGTTTTGATAGACAGAATGGTTATGAGAAAGAGCATTACCTTCTCAACACTTCTCAGAGAACAGAGACTATGCAGTCACCAACCTACATTGAGGGAAGACTAGGGAAACTGAGAAGTGTTTTAGCAGCTTCTGTTGTGCAATAATTGGAGTTTGCTATTGGTATTTAATGCCCAGGAGTTTAGAATGATAAATTTTCTGGGGAAAGTCGACCCCAGTTTGATCCTTGGCATGGCTTATGGTCCCCAGAGCATCCCAGGAATAATCCCTGAGCACAGAGCCAGGAGTTAAATCCTGGCTGGCTGTAACACATAAAAAAAAAGAATGATAAGTTTCCATAATGCAAAAATGTTTGTCTCACATTACACAGAAGTACCCAATTCAAAATGCCAGTGTCTCTTAGTGAAAACTACAGCAGTCACAGGAGGGAAAGGGACGGGGGAGGGGGGGGTCGACAGGAAGATATATAGGACTATTTTGATGTGTGAGGACTATTTAATGTATTATCGAGAATTATGGCGCTAGAGAGTTATGGAGCTAGTCCCTTGATATTCTTTAACAGTGACTGTATATGCAAAATAAATCAATTTTTAAAAATCGATGTGAAAAATGCCAATTGTGCCCTGTGTTGAAATATTGACTTGGTGAAATGAAGCCTGCATTAATTAGGATTCTTAGTTGCAAACAACAGAACCAATTTTCACTAGCTGAAGCAGAAAATGAACTCTTTTATTAAAGGACATTTGGTAGCTCACAAATCCCCGAAAGATACAATCAGACTGGGTTATGATTTTCTGGAAACTGTCCCATTACATTGCCAGCTGCTCCACAGGCGCCCTGTTAATATTTCTTTCTGCCCGTAATACTAATGGAACTACTATTTCATTATTTTTATTTTCTACCAACAAAGGGTATGGGATCCCATAGACAGTGCCTTTACTGCTATTTTTCCAAGAAACTCCATCTCTCTCCACCATACTACCAGAAAGAAGTGGTTCCACACAGGATCTCCATCTTTCTTGGTGAAGGTCATATATCTGAAACCCAGGTTGAAAGAAGGCTGAAAAGGCAAATTACTGGCTTCCACCTTGGGGAGCTGGATCAAAAAGCAGGAAGCTCCCCAGTCATAGGAAGGTAGTCACTAAATGTGAGAAATGTCCAAGAAGTAATCAAAAGCTCATTATAGGCATCTCCATTGGGACAGTTCCGAAGCATAAATCTGATAAAAGCTTCCAAATTCGTCTCCCGGAATCTGAAGCCTTTTCCCACTGCTGCATATTCATTCAATTCTCTCTACTTCAATTACCATATCAGATACATTTTATATTCATAGATGCATATCAAAAAGTTTTTTAAAATTATGATTAAGAGAAAAATTTATGTGGTTTAAGAAAATATGCAAAGAAAATACACATACTTTGGTGACAACGTGCCCATATAGCTTTTGACAGGAAGCACGGGGACTTATAGCTTTTGACAGGAAGCATGGGGACTAATTGGACATTATTCCACAATCAATTTGCTATAAATACAGTTCATTTTGAACAAGAATGTTATCTACTATATAGGTGCTTAGGTTGACAACACCACAAGGAAGGTTGTGTCACTTTTCTAAAATGAGTCAAAGTATATAACCAATATATAGAGCATTTCTATAAGATTGTGACTTTTCAAAAATAATTTTTTACCTTAACAAAGGGCTGGAGCAATAGCACAGTGGGTAGGGCATTTGCCTTGCACGCGGCCGACCCGGGTTCGATTTCTCCGTCCCTTTGAGAGAGCCCAGCAAGCTACTGAGAGTATCCTGGCCACATGGCAAAACCTGGCAAGCTACCCACGATGTATTCGATATGCCAGAAACAGTAACAACTCTCACAATGGAGACGCTACTGGTGCCTGCTTGAGAAAATTGATGAACAATGAGAGGACAGTGCTGCAGTGCTACCTTTACCAAAAAAAGCAGTATCTGTTTACTAGGAACACTGAACTGATAAATTGCATTATCTTTGATGCTACAATAGATTTCATGATATTTCTATAAGTGACTAGTGAAAGTATATGCAAAGTATAAGTATGGTAGTTTAGATTCTAAAATCATTCCAAATTGCCTGAATTTATCAGTTAGTATTTAACAAATTTGAATAAGTGGTGCTGAGCATATAATAGAAAAAATTGTAACAGCATCTTCATTCAGCTCTGAAACTACCTTATAAACAAATGTCATTGCATTAAAACAATGATGCAGGAAAGAACTGCAATAGTTAGTATCAGAATTTTAAATTTACTGATTCAAATGAAGTGATCTAATACTTTTATAATGAATAAAATAAAATAATAAGTGATAGCACAGCGGTAGGGCGTTCGCCTTACAAGCAGCCAACATGGCCGACCCGAGTTCGATTCCTCCACCCCTTTCGGGGAGCCCGGCAAGCTACCGAGAGTATTCGATATGCCAAACACAGTAACAACAAAGTCTCCAATGGAGACGTTACTGGGCCCGCTCGAGCAAATCGACGATCCACGGGAGGGCCTTTACCTTTACCTTACCTTAATAAGGATTTATTTTGTTAGTATCTCTGCTACTATCCATTCATGTAGGCACCAAAAAAAATCTATTTTAAAGTACAAAAGTTTACCTCATATATAAATTTCTTTACTTTGAAAAACTGGAATCAAGGAAACCATCAATAGTTTAATCATACATGATCCTATAATAATTAAAAATTATTAAGAGGACTGGAGAGATAATGCAGCAGGCAAGGTACTTACCTCAAATGCATCCAACCTCAGTTTTGATACCCAATACCACATGTGGTCCCTTGAGCACTTCTAGGAATGATCCCTGAGTCAGGAGTGATATAGAGCCAAAAGTAAATCTTGAGCATTGTTTTGTGGCCCAAAACATGTTGCTTTGTGGTCCAAAACAACAAAAATTAGTATAGATCAAATTTTAATGTAATGAAGACATATTAAACATTATGGAAGATAATTCATTAATTTACATTTGTAGATAGTATAAAATTGTCTATTACATCATAAAATTGGTTTATTACATAATGTAATTACTGGTTTATACATCCACAACCAACTGTATAAGTATACACATTTTTCTAGTGATGTGTCTGAAATGAGGGCTGAATTATGAAGTCAAGATTAATGAAATAACCTTCTAGAAATATATGACTTCAGGGGTGAATGTGTGGAGGCATACTTTCAGTTTTGGGGTGCATGGTTTGAATATTAAGTACACTAAACATATATATCTACTATATCGCAAAGGACCATAAATATTCTATAGTCTAGTCAGAAAAGTAGATTAATATGATAATCATCTAATTTCATATATGGAAGCCATTATTCTCAAAGGTGGAAGAGTTTTGTTTTGCTGCTGTAAGTATCATTTACACTTTTATTTGACAGTCCTTAAAATACTCATATAGTTCCTGTATATTTCTGGTGACTGAAAACACTAGAATCTACTTATAATTGTGAATACATTAAATGTCACTGGCACTGGGATATCCCTAAATGAACTTGACAACCTACACAAGTAAAATCACATCCAAACCCTCTGGGCCTGTAATTTTCTTATCAACTGACAACAGATGCACTCAAGTGCCCAATCAAGAAGGTTGACACATGTGTAGCCAGCTGAGAGTGTGTCATCTGCACACGCCACCCTGTTGTACAGACAGGCACCTAGTAGTCTAGAACCCTTGGGATCACCTAGAAAAACTTAAATTTTAGATGGGGTCCTGAGACTCAAGAATGCATTGGTCTGCGCAGATCATCTGGCAGTGCTGGATCAAGGATAGAAGCCACAATTAGCCTCGGCACAAAGTCTGGGCTCTCACCAGCCATGTGGTGTCCCTGTCAGAAGACAAGGCTATAAATCATAGTATCAATTTAGGACAACATATTCTGGCTATGTAACCCAGTAAGCAATTATTCTGTCTCTGATTAATGGGGGAAGGCATCTTGTCCTTTTCAGATTCTAAACTTATACTTTTGCTAATAGGTTTTTATTTATTTTTGTTTTGTGGGGCCATACTTGGCAATATTCAAAGCTTACTCTTAGCTCTGTGTTCAGGGATTACCCCTGGCAAAGCTCAGGGGACCATGTGGGGTGCTCAGGACTGGACTCAGGTCAGCCACGAGCAAGACAAGTGCCCAACCCTCTGTACTATCTTTTTAGTCCACAAATAGGCTTTTAAATAAATTTGTCTTATTATATATATTCCATTGTCTTCAAAACATATGCTTAAATGAATACATCAGTGATAAGGACTAGAATCTTTATTTCTTAATGTAAGAATCTGGTTGTTTTTCTTCACACTTGGATAAATTTTTCATCAGAGCAGCAGAATACTCTCATGTATCTTCATAAAACTTCAGGGAGTTAAGGAAGCTGGATTAGTAGAGGGGGGAGAAGAAAACAGAAACTTGCCCTTAATTTTTAAAGTGCTGTGCTTTGCAGAATGTGGAAGAGTTGCACTGTGGGAAGAATATGGCTTCCAAATAGAACACATTCATGCTTAAATTTAGCCTTACCTTTCACTAGCTTGATAAACAGCCATTTCATCTTATAGTCAGTTAACTATTCAAGTTTCAGTTTTTTAGTTTGCAAGTTTTTAAAACAGTACCAATAACGTCCTAATAGGGTCCCTGAAGGGGAAAAGAGTATTAATACCTGTCGCCCAGTCAGGTATTTAACAAACTGAAGTTCTGATTCTCAACTAAAATAATAAATAATAAGACACATCACCCCAGATTGCAAAAGGATATTATATTAGCCTTCAAATTGTTCAGAAGGATTAGAATAGCTCCTTGGATAAAGATATTTATAGATATAAGCTGCGAAGTGCTATATCTCCTAAAATAGTGCTAACTTAGATAAAGGGATAATAAAAATAGAACCAGAATTTTGAGATGGAACCCTGGGTTGTAAGGTCTAGGTCCCTCAAAGAACTGTGGCATTGGCACTCAACTTACTTGCATCTTTTCAACATTTCAAAGTCCACCATGTCAGCCTCCAAAATATCTTTGCTGCCTACTTAAAGGGTTTTTAAATTTATTTTTTTTATTATAGATACTGACTATACATATAACTTCTACCACAGGAAGGTGTTTCATGGAAAATATTTTACAGGTCTTTACTTTGGGGTGGATGTTTTTCTTTCATCTTCGCTACTGATGTGACTCCACTGGCACATTTTCAGCAGTTTATGATAACTCTTACACGCCCTTGGCGCTTAATGTTCCGTTGATAATTATCCATGAAGTTGATGATTTAAAAAGTCTAAAGTTGAAAGTGCTGTGCCAACTGTACTGCTTTACCAGGAAGGATGAATTTAGCAGAAAGGTACAAAAATACTAGAACAACCTGAGCTTCTGTTCATGATTTCATTATACCAACTTACATCCAGCAACTTAAGAGAAGTGAGGAAAAGAAACAAGGGGAAATAATAAATTTATTAAGAGGCATAAAAATGCATAAACTTATTTATAAATAAAAGATAATTTACCCAGTGAAAAAATAGTTAAAATCCATGAGTAAACTAGATTTTATATTTGAAATAATACACATTTGATCTCTAAAAATTTCCTCCTCCATCATGATCTCTTAGAAGCATAAATTTTCAATGACGAAAGAAAATGTTTTACCAATAATTATGTGTGGGAGGGAAATTTTTCAAGAATTTTCTTTAAAAATGAATCCATGCAAACAAAGTCAGATTATAAGAGACATGGTAAAACCGAAGGCTTATCTTTAGAAAAGTAAAAAGTAAAAATTTCAAACATTTATTCATTAATAAATGAAAAAGCTACAGTTTGATCATCAAAAACGTCAGTATACTATAAAACATTTCAAACCAATGATCGCAATAATTAAATTTATAAATGTTTATTCAAGTGCTAGTAGTATTCAATAAACATTCAAATTCCCATTAAAAGGAACATTATCTATAGACACATCTGGATGGTGCTCTTTCGATTTAACAACAAAAATCATGTCAACAGAAATTCAGTGACCTTTAAAACATTATCTTTTACCTATAAACAATTTTCCACCATCTATATATTTTATTTGTGAGGATGCATGGGCTATTTAACAACAGCAAATGAAGAAGTCCTTTCTATAAAATAACTCTATTACTGAAACAAATACTCAAAAACACAAGGAAGATGAAAAAAGTAACAGAGCAGAATTAGAAAGTTCTTTGGTAAAAACTGCTAATTCCTTACCAAATGTTGGTTTGCTGTTGTGAAGACAAAAAGCACAAAAGTTCTTTGGTGTTTACCAAAGAACTATTTAACAAGCTGAAAAGATTTCATAAACTATGGTACCATGATAGCAATATCGGCTTATAGCAAAGGATTTCTGAAATCAACATCATTTTCTTGACTACTATTGTGAATGAACCTTCCTTCAAAAAGCTCCCTCCTAATTTTGGCCTGAGTCTCAGGCTTCAATAAAAGTTCCCTTATCTGTTTCACTTTGGACTTCAGAATCATTCTTTCTTGATGCAAAGCTTCTTCAATTAAGTTCCGGATTCCAGGACTTGTAGGTTTCTTGCCTACAGAAGAAAAAAATTATATAATATATTTTACATACAAAGGCTAATGAAAAACATTAAATATGGCACACTGATTTATCAAAAGATTAAAAAAACTTTGAAAATGTCGCCCACATTTTATAAAAAAGAATGCATTTTTTGCCAAAAATATATAATTTACATAAAACAAATTTACTATAAATAAAAATCACTGCATAATGCCATACAGTGAAGAAACATAAAGCATTATAAACTCATTATACGGAAAACAATTTCAACAGTAATAATTTTAATAAATTTAATTTAGCACTTGTTAACGTGTGTGTGTGTGTGTGTGTGTGTGTGTGTGTGTGTGTATGTTTGGATCTCAAAAAAAGTAGTCAAATGCCCTGCTAAACAATATAAATGGCAGTATTCCATTTATGGCAAGGCCCCTTTTTTGTTTTTTAATCTGAGTGCATGAGGCATAACCCAATGTCCCCTTCCCTGTTGGCCACAGCTGAGGGTAAGTGACCTTGGGTCATTCTTCTTTCATAGGTTAATTTCCTCTGCAAGTTCAGCCTCCACTTCTGTTCTGTTGTGTTCAGAAATGCAAATATCCACAGATTAAATAGCACAATGCAAGTTAGTTCCTTGATTCAGCCAAAGGGAACAGGGACTCTTCTCGGCCTGTATTCATTTCCGGTTGTTGTCACTGTCAGTGCCATTTCTATCAGTCTCTTCCGTTTTCACAGAGTTCCCATCCCCTGGCTTGTTTTTGTTCTGTGTTTCTTCCAGATACTGCTGGACAGCCTTGACCACTGCATTCTCCACCAGCCTCCTACTGAGCCTTACCAGCTCAGCATCATCGGGCTCACCAACATTCTTATCACCTATTTCCACAATAGAGAAGAGAGGTCACTGAGAGCAAACTTCCACAGAAACTTGGCATGCAGGAATCAGCTAGCTTGGTTAGTTAAAATAGCAAGTGTCCTTCGATCAGGTAGCATGGATCTATAAATCCAAAAATACTAGCTTGACTTTTCATTTGATATTTGCAGAAGCAGGAAACTGCCTATTCCTGAAGACTTCGTTTAAAAAGTAGTTAATTAGCTCCAAGCTAAAAGTACACCAACCCCTAATGCTATCTCACTAAAAAATACAGGACTTTTTTTTTTTTAAATCTCTACAAGGAATTTTAATCTTCTCTGAACCAAGACTAGTTATTACTGAAATCCATGGGCCCATCACTTACAGCCTTTCATGTAAATTTACCAATCTATATGCTCTTTCCTTACTACCAACTGGAAGGTAATCAAGATTTTCCTACTGGTTAATTACATGGATTCACTAACTGCAAAATGTTTGACCAATAAATAGATTGGTAATAAACTCTCAGCATCCCTATGAAGACAAAGGCAATCAGTGCTGCTCGGAACTATCTGAAATAAGTTTATAAAGTAAATATTCCCTTTCATTTTAAAGCTACCACTGCAATTTTAGAAATAAATACACTGTGGACAAATTAGGGTTATAACAGTAAATGATTACGCATTCATGCTATATGGACATTTTGCTTTTCTGCTAGTGATAATCAAGGTTTAATTATTTTATCTTTCATTTTACTGTAAAAGGACTAGTTCTCATATTTTCTTTTGCACATTTCTCAGTCTCCCTTTCTTCTTCGTCACTGGACTTGTCTCTCATGCCCTTTCAATCCTTCATTTTCTTCCATCTAGCTGTGGGTCCATGTGACTGAGGATAAAGACTTTAGAACACCTAAATGTACCTGGCAAATATGAATAAACCTCCAGGAAGTTCTAGGCAGTAATAATAGTAGTGGGGGATTTTAATATTTAACTTTCAACAATAGATCCAGACAGAAGATCAGTAAACAAAAATGAGAATCAAACTATTTTTCAGAGGAAATGGACCTAATACTTTTATAAAACATTATCACCAACTGCAATATCTATCTAGAATATCTATTTTCCTCAAGCACAAATGAAACCACCTCATGGATAATTCATATGTTAGATTCAAAAAATGTCTTAGAAAATATTAAAAGACCAAAATCACATCAAGAATTTTTGCTGCCCGCGAGATATCAATAACAGAAAGAAAACTGAAATACTAAATTAAACTAATATACCTGAACAACCAGTGGATCAAAGATGAAACAAATAAACATAAAGTCTCTTTAAACAAATAAAAATGGAACTATAAGGTATAAAGATTTATGAGATGCAAAAAATGCATTGTCAGGACATAAATTTAAATAGCAAGTAATGTCTACATTAAGAAAAAAAAAAGAGGGGTCAGAGTGTTAGTACCTTGGGTAGGGTTTTTGCCTTGCACAGGGTCAACAGGGGATTGATCAGGCATCCCATTTGGTCCCCCAGCACCGCCAGGAGTAATTCCTAAGTGCAGAGCCAGTTAGTTACTGGGTGTAACCCAAAAAGAAAAAGAAAAGATTCAAAAGAAACAAAATTTATGCATCAAGAAACTGAGACATAACTAAGCCCAAAGTTAGCAAATGGAAAAAAAAAACACATACACCAAAGCAAAAGTTAATAAAATAAAGAAGGAAAACATCAATAAAACTATAATTTTTATGTTACGATAAATAAAATTGACAAGTATTTGAAACTATCAAGAAAAACATAAAAGATTAAAATAAATTAGAATTACTGAAAAGGACATTACTAAGAACAGATGTCAAAGTAGAACTGATGACAAAGAATTATGAGACTACTACAAAAAGTTAAACACTAAGAAAACAGAAAAAAGTAGATAAATTCCTAAAAACTTAAGCTTACTTACACTTAATTGTAAAGAAACAAAATTGAACAGACTAATAATAAGTTAAAATTTAATCAGTACATCCAGCACTGATGGATCCAAACTTAAGAAACCCTTTAACAAATTTCAAGCAATTCTATTCTCAGGAATAGTTGTAACATCATTAACACAATGTATTTACCAATGATTCTATTTTGTTTACATTATATTAGATCTCTGATATCAATCTAGCACTCAGACAAAAAAATCTATTTCTGTGGTCATTAAGAAGAAAAAAACACTGAACATTTTTGTGGTAGCAAAACTATTTTCTAACATGGATAATTTCATTCATTCATTCATCATCCTGTTATTCGTCAATTGCCTCGAGCAGGCCCCAGTAACGTCTCTTTCATCCTAGCCCTGAGATTATATTCAAGGCTCTTTAGGAGAATGAGACCCATCATTGTTACTGGTATTTGGCATATTTGGTACGCCACGGGGAGTTTGCCAGACTCTCCCCTGTGGGCAGGCAACATTCGATAGCCTGCAAGTTTGTCCAAAGTAGGAATGAGATAATAAGATGTCATAAAAAGATGTCCTGATAAGATGTCGCGCGGCCAGGAGCTGGATTTTATAGTCTCCGAGTCTTGGCCGTTGATGGGATTACATGGCGCCAGGGGGCCAGGTGGTGGTTGTATAGCTGTTTATGCTGGAGCGATAGCACAGCGGGTAGGGCGTTCACCTTACAAGCGGCCAACATGGCCGACCTGAGTTCGATTCCTCCGCCCCTCTCGGAGAGCCCGGCAAGCTACCGAGAGTATTCGATATGCCAGACACAGTAACAACAAAGTCTCCAATGGAGACGTTACTGGGCCCGCTCGAGCAAATCGACGATCAACGGGAGGGCCTTTACCTTTACCTTTACCTATATGACATAAATATATATATATAGCTGTTTATATATGATATAAATGAACAAAATAATTTGCTAATTGATGTGACATGAAGGACAGACTCTAGAAGTCATCATCAACCACCCTAATATCTATGTTCCTATTCATCCTATTAAGATTAAATCATGTTACAGTTTTAAATAAGAACAAAAATATATTATAATGCCGTATGAAACAAAGGAAGAGAGCAGTGCCACATTAACAATCCCAGTAAGTTATTTTGAAGATATCAGCAGAACAAATTATAATGTTTTCATGGAAAGACAATGGTTTGTTTTGTTTCATTTTTCTTAGGCCATAGCTGACTGCACACAGGGCTTACTCCTGGCTCTGTACTCAAGGTTTATTCCTTGTCAGGAGATCCTCTGAGGTGCCAGGGATCAAACTGGGGTTGGGTCAACTGAATACAAGGCAAGAAACATATCTCTGTACTATCCCTTCAGTCACTAACAATGACTTTAAATACAAAACCAAATACATATTCCAGGAGATAAACCAGTAAGTAGGGCTTCACTGAAAAAAATTAGCTCTGTGAAAAGCCATTATCAAAACAGTAAGAAAACAAGTCAACGTGGCAGAAAATATTTACAAAAGACAGGCATGATAAAAGATCTATTATCCAAAATATACAAGTAACTTTTAAAGCTTTGCAATAAGAAAATATTATTAAAAAACAGACTGAACACTTTAATAAATACCTTGCCAGAGAAGATATGCAGGCAAAAAATAACCATAAGGAAAGATGCTCCACATCATACATCACAAGAAAAATGAAAATTAAGACAATGATGTATCACTATACACCTCTTGGAATGGCCAAAACAAAGAGCATTGCCAACAATAAATGCTGATGAAGATATGAAGCAAAAGTAACTCTCATTCATTACTGGTGGGAATTCAAAATAGTACAACTTTGGAAAATTGATAATATCTTCAAAACTAAATATATTCTTAACATATGAGTCTATAATCCAATAATTGGAATATAGGTAATAATTAAATATTTAACAACTGGATATTAGTCAAGGAAGTTACAAACTTATCTCCATGCAGGAACCTTCACACTGACATCTATGTTAAAACATACTCATAATTAACAGAACTGAGAAGTAAACAAGACATCCTTCAATGTGTGAGCGAATAAAATGTGGTAGACTCAGATAGTGGGATATCCATAAGCACTCAGTACAATGAGTTTTCAAGTCATGAAAAAACATAAAAAAATCCTTGATGCATATTAGTAAATAAGTCAATTTGAAAAGGCTATGTTCTATGACTTCCAATGGTCTGACTTGCTAGAAAAAGTCAAACTATGCAGACAGTAGTTGCTAGGGATTAGGAAAACAGGAGACAAGGATAAATAAATAAAACACAGCGGATATTTTGGGCAGTGAAAACAGTGTATATGATGTATATAATGCATGACATTAAGTACATTAAGTCCATATAATGTACAACACCAAGAATGAGCCATGCTGTAGTATAGACTTTGGGTGATTATGATGGGCCAATGTAAATTCACCAATTTTAACAAATGTGTCATTCGGTGAGAGTATTAAAAAAAAATGGAGAGTGCCAAAGACAGTAGAGACAAGGACCAGGAATACTGCTCCACTGTTGAAAGCCTGCCTCATGACCTGAGGGAGAAAGCAGCCAGCACAGAGAAAAGATCACTAAGTCAATGATGGTTGGAAGGATTGCTCACGATGGGAGATGTGTGAATAAGCTAGATATTGGTGGTGGAAAATCTATACTGGTGGAGGGATGGGTGCTTGACCATTTTATGACTGAAACTCAATCATGAAAGCTTTGTAACTATATCTCTTGGTGATTTATTAAAGAATACAGATTAAATGAAGGTATTATCCATGTGTGGGGTCATAGACTATAAAGAAAATCTGTAACTTCATTTTACTTTTGTTGTAAAGATAAAACTGATCTTAAAAAGTAAAGCCTTCATTTTGGAGCTGGAGCAACACTACAGCTTGCTCTGTATGTGGTCAACTCGGGTTCAATCCCTGCCACCCCATATAGCCCCCCAAATCTTGCCAGGAGTGATTTCTGAGTTTGGAGCCAGTAAAAACATGAGCACAGATGAATGTGGCCCCCAAACAAATAATAATAATATAATCACAAAAATATTAATGCTAACTAATCGTACATTCAACTCACACTGTTCTCGAACTCTGGTCTGCCAAAAACATTAGCTGAAAAAGAGTTCCTATAAATGAATTTTCCCCCTGTTGTCAAATACCGAAATTACCCTCATATACATACCACATATTTTATATTTTATTTATTTTTTTAAGAAGTTTTACTTTATCACTGTGAGATACAGCTACAAACTTGCCTGATTCCATTTCAGTCACACAATGCTCGAGCACCCATTTCTCCACCAGTGCACATTTTCCACCACATTGTATTTTAGATTCAAACAGCATACTATAAATATTTTCTAAGATAAAAATTTTAAAAATAATTCCTTCACTATTTTATTAATAGGGCAGTGAAAATATTATATATGATACCCACGATATCATATATCTGTCCAAGAATAATAATAACTTTATTATTACAGTGTCTTATTCTAGATTCAGTAGCAAAGAATAAATAGAAAAATGGTTTTGGATCTAGAAAGCCCCATACACTGTCACTCTATCCACCCTATCCCAACCATCTGCTAAAAAGGAAGGGATCAGGGTGGCATGCAGTTAAAATGAATGCCAACAGTAGCCTTGAGAAGAAACAAAGGGATGATGAAAACAGTAAAAAAGATCCAAGCAACTTATCTGCAAGTCAAGCAAGCCCAGGTCTGAGCCAGGTTGCCTCAGTCAAGCTCTCATGATGGCAAAGGGCAGTAAGCTCCCCTCATGTATGCCAACACAGTTAGAAGTGGCACACCTACAGCCCTCACTTTCCAAAACTGTTTCCCAAATCACTAAGTCTCTGGTACTCACAACCTTATACAGACTTCCAACTCATGGCTGAGGATAATTTCTGTGACCTGTACCCTCGAGATTGTTCTCATACAATCATGTAAGAGATGAGATGGGGCACATTCATTGAATGTTTGGTAGGTCAAACAGCCACAAAAGAAAGAATTCAGTACATTATACAAGTCTTTAAAGCATTTTCTTTTTCTTTTTAACTTACAGCCTGTAATATCAGCTCCCCAAGTCTAGTCTATGAGCTATATTCGTCCCTGTATAGTTTCTGCTATCAAGTTGTCATTTCATATTTTTTTAAAAAATCTCTTAGATATGATAGAATTGCTAATGTGGCTGTGACAAGTGTCCTAAAAGAGCATAAGGGTGAAGTGATATCACACACACACACACACACACACACACACACACAGAGGTTTGCAATCCAATTATGCTACCTTTTAATTATACAGTCTATTTATTCTCTCTCCCAATCTAACGTTCCCTTCAATGATCCACTTGTGAAGACAACATATCTTGTGCTGTTGTAATAAGCATTACAGATAGCATATTGAAAGTGTGCCTAGAACACAGTAGGTGCATTTTATGTATTTTAAATCTGAGATTAATTTAAGTGTGCTCGTACTTGCTAAATGCCAATCATTGTTGTTATTCAAATATTTTAGTAAGTGCCTACCACGTATCATCATTAAATATTTAAAAATAAATGAAACAGTCTGACAATGGAGGTGAATCTAGGAGGAAGACCAATAGGTTCTATGCAATCGAACATGTCCTTTCCCAAAGGAGTTAGAAAGGGATGACAAGACAGATTTCAAAGATACCATATTTTAACTCAATGAACAGGAATTTCCAGACATGGGTTCCAGACAGAGGAAGTAGAAAGATTTTCCAGACATAACAATGGCATGAGTGTGTGTATAAAAGAATAGAAATGCATGGTGCATTTGAGGAACTAGAGGTAGTTCCCTAGTCCAGGCGAAAAAAAGGTTCAGACTATCATGTTTCAAGTATGGAAGATATAGGGGGAAGGGCTAGAAAACAAGTAGGGATAATATACCATAATATTATGGAGTCTAATTTCATTCTATTCACAATAGGCAATGATGAAAGGGTTTAAAGCATAGTTCAGTACTAGAAAATTGATGTGATAATTTGTAGAATATGGAAGAAAAAACTGAGAAATGCAAAAAACGAGAGGCTTTTTTTTTTCAGTGTAGTACTGCTATTTATTCAGCCACCGATTAAGCTGATTGAAGTGGGCAAGAAGTCCACATTACTTTTTTAAGAAAAAAATTTTTTTTTTTTTGCTTTTTGGGTTACACCTGACGATGCACAGGGGTTGCTCCTGGTTCTGCACTCAGGAATTACTCCTGGCGGTAGGTAGCTCAGGGGACCATATGGGATGCTGAGAATTGAACCCAGGTCAGCCATGTGCAAGGCAAACACCCTATCTGCTGTGCTATCGCTCCAGTCCCTTAAAAAAATTTGTTTTAATTGAATATCCATGATAGACCATTACAAAGCTGTTCATAACTGGGTTTCAGTCATACAATGATCCAGCACCCATCCTGCCACTAGTGTACACTTTCCACGAATGTCCCTTGTTTCCTACCCACCAATCCCCAACACCCTAACCCCCACTCCCAGCCTCCGTGTATGGGAGGCATTTTCCTTCTTGTTCTCCTTCTCCTTTTCCTTTTGTGCATTATGGTTTGCAATACAGGTACTAAGGGATTATGGTGTTCGTTCAGAGCATTCAGTATTTTTGTTTGTTTGTTTTTTGGTTTTTTTGGGGGGTTCACACCCGGTGATGCTCAGGGGTTACTCCTCGCTTTGCACTCAGGAATCACTCCTGGCAGTGCCCATCATATGGGATGCTGGGAATTGAACCCGGGTCGGCCGCGTGCAAGGCAAACACCCTATCCGCTGTGCTATTGCTCCAGCCCAAGCATTTAGTATTTTTAAGAGAGAGATATTTTGCAGTACAAAAAAAGGAAACAGGACTTTCTTACATATATTGTATATATATATACATATATATGTATACATACATATATATAGTGTATAACCATACCAAAAATAATGGCTAAACATGTTGGAAATACACTAAAAACTATAACTCTAAAATCAAAAAGCTCAAACATTTTCAAACACAAGAAATGTGAAGAAAATAACATAAAGGAACAACATAATCAAACCATGTTGAAAACCAATGTTAAGAGAAAATCATAAAATCAGCCTCAGGAAGAAAAGATGTATTATATACAGAGAAAAAAAAAACAAGAATTACAGCAAACTTATTCATCAGAAGCAATCTAAGTCAAATGACAATAGTACAACATTTTTTAAGTATTAAGAGAAAAAGTCAATGTAGAATTCATTTTATTTTTTTTAAATGAAGCTGAGAGAAAGATCTTTTTCAGAGATATAAATGCTGAGTTAATCACCATCAGCCAACCAGCAGAAAAATGTTAAAGGGAAAACTGCAGGCAGCAGGCAATATGAGAAATCAAAATTTGGATCTACTCAAAGACAGAAGAAAAATAAAAACTGTACATATGAGGGTAAAAATAAACACTCTTATTATTAATCTCTTTTAAAACAAATGTTTTAGATGATACTATGAAATATTTAGGGACAAACTATATGACAATAGCACAAAGACCAAAGGGGAAACAATTATTTTAAGTTTCTTAAATATATAAGGATATTCATACACAGGGCTAGAGTGATAGCACAGCGGTAGGGCGTTCGCCTTACAAGCGGCCAACATGGCCGACCCGAGTTCGATTCCTCCGCCCCTCTCGGAGAACCCGGCAAGCTACCGAGAGTATTTGATATGCCAAACACAGTAACAACAAAGTCTCCAATGGAGACGTTACTGGGCCCGCTCAAGCAAATCGACGATCAACGGGAGGGCCTTTACCTTTTTTATTCATACACACACACAGACACACACACATTGTCCCCCCTAAAAAGAAGTAAATTTTACTGTCACTGTCACTCTCACCGTCCTCCCGTTGTTGATCAATTTGCTCAAGCGGGCTCAATAACGTACTGTATATAAATAAATTTATTTTCCAATTCTATTTATTTGGGAGAGCGTTGGGGGGCCACATCTGGTGGTGCTTAGGACTTACTCCTGGGTCTGCACTCAAGGATCACTCCTGTCAGGGAGTGAATAATACAGGGGGTGCCAGGTATTAAAAACAGGTCAGACCATATACAAGCAAGTGCCCTGTATACAATATATACATATACTCTGAACTATCGCTCTGGTCCCTATAAATAACAATTTTAAAAAGTAAAGTCAGGGGGAGTGGGGGTCGGGAGAATGGGCAGGGTGTTTGCCTTGCACATGGCCAAGCCAGGTTTGATCTCTGCATCCCATATGGTCTCCAAAGTACCCAGGGGTAACTCCTGAGTTCAGCGCCAGGAGTAACCCCCTGAGTATGACTGGGTGTGGCCCAAAAACTGGGGGAAATAAAGGAAAATTGGGAGATAGCTCAACAAGCTGAGTGCATGCTCTGGATGTGGGAGGCATGTGTTCCATCCATAGTACTTCATGGAGCCCTGGGACCACCAGGAATAACCATTAAACAGAATGAGGAGCAGACCATGAAAACCAGGGTGTGTGGCCTACTCTTCATCAAAAGTACTGGAAAATAATTTCTTTCCCATGATGGGGAACCAAGTTAGGGACAAACTGGGGTCACACATGAACTTGCTGTATGTATCAGTGTCACTCTATGTAATTAGCATGTGGCTGGTAGCGGGAGGAAATTTTAGGCTCCTCTCTCTGTTACAACATACACATTCAGCTGCAGTGTCTGCAGTCTCTGGTATCTGCAAGCCTTAGACATTCAATTGTTTTCTTCCTGAGTCTTGCTTTTCTCCTGCACCCAATTTGAAAATTTGAAAAGTAATTTCCAGTGAAACAGACGGGGTAGCTTTTGCATATGAGACCAAACTGCTTTAACTCTTTATTTAAACTACATCAGACATGTGTTGTTTGCTCCAATATATTTAAAGAGTACAAAATAGATTGCTTCGGTCTTCTGACAAGAGATCACTGTCACCGTTGTTGAAATTTGTTATTTTCAAGAGCCACTCTGCTCCCAGAGGTTTGCTTTGCTCACCTGCTTCGCTTGCAGTTGTTTACAAGCTATTTGCTGTCCCATATCATAAACTGCTCCGTATTATATAGAAACTGAGATTGCTTTCCTGCTGCTTTGGTTCATATATATGTTCAGACAGAAAAGAAGTTTTCAACATCCCTGACCACTTAGGATTACTATTTATCATGTTATACTAAACTGAGAGGTGCAATTCTGAAAAGTGATAATAAAATGAGAAATTCCAAACGAATTCTAGACTAGAGGAAATCAACACAAGTATGACTGTCACTGAGAAATTATTCTTATGACAAAGAAAAATAAAAATAGTATCAAACATGTCAAAAATGTAATTTTTCAAATAATCATGCTCTTGTCTGGCAGAAAAATAAGGAGACCAGAAGATTAATGTTTCTTTGAATTTAAAACTACTGTGTTTGTGTAATTTATCATCGTCTATTTTAAGAGAATTTTACATAAAAAAATAAGAGCATGACAACTTGGAATTAATTTTCACTTGTTTGGCCAACACACCTGCTCATGACAGAAGCTTTTCTTTCTAGGCTGATATTCTAGGCTAGGAGTTGATGTATGCAGAAATAAAGGTCACTTTATTGTACTGAAGGCAATGTTCAACAAGGTAGAACAGGACCATAAATGTTGCCCTCAATCTTATCTGGTGAAATAAGTCATAACTGTGAGATTAGTTCACCTCTTCCACAATAGGGACACACCCAGATCAGAAGATTCCTCAGAAAATCCCCAGTGCACTGGGTCACTAGCAGTAACAATTATACTTTCTTCCATTCTTTCAGGTAACATTTTACATTTTCAGTGTGCTTTCAGAAACATTATCTTATATGGTTTTCACATAAATTGTAGGATGGAAAAAAAGTGATGTTACTCTTGCTCTACTTCTAAAGAGAACATTTGCGACTCAAGGTTACCCAGATTGTCTAAGACAATGTGCTTTAACCTTTTCCTCCTCATGGCCCCCTTCCAACCTGGTTTCTTTCCTGTGACCCCCCACCCCCATCCCGTACTACTAGCTGGCTCCCTAATCTGCTGCTGTGGCTCCCTGTTTACATGATTTTTACCTGCAGTTCCCTTGGAATATTCTTAGGGTCGGGGTGGGAAGTACCAAGGCGTCTGATTGGCCAGAGTAGTGAAATTCTGGTCTAAGATCATGAGACTCTGCAGCTCTCTGACTGAAAATCAGCAAGGTGAGGGTGCCCCACAATACCCGCTCTGGGAAGATAAACCACAGTTCTGGAACAGTATGATCTTCGGATTAAAAAGTCAAGGGTAGTGGTGCTTGAGTTCAGCTGAATGTGCTCAAAAATAGTAATAAAAGCATAACTACAATGTGATCACGAACATCAGAAGTACTTTAAGTAACAGAGGATAAGAAAAAACATTTAAAAATTGCTCAAGGGCCGGGAGATAGCTCAGAGGATGTGAGTGTCTTCCGTGTGTAAAGTGCTGAGATCAGTTCCCAGGACCTCATGGCACCTGAAACCTGTCACCTGCATCCCTGGTGGTTTCTAGATGTTTCTGGGTGACACCACTAGTCACCTACACCACAGGGACTGAGTGGCCACATCACTGGGCCCTAGTACTGCACTGTCAGGTTATCACTGCCAGGCCACCTACTCTCAGGAGTGGTACCTGGGTCTTGGATGACTGCTGAGAGACCCCTATAGCCCGCCCCCAAATTATTCAAACATAGCTACCTTTAACTCAAGTGCCTAATCTTAAACCAAACAATCTTTTGCATGAGTAGACAGAATGTGTTTTATAACACAAACACATCAATCTAAATATTCAAATAAGCAACACATTAAATGCATTAAAATGCTTGGTTATTTTCTTTGATGACTTTTTAGAGGAAGAAGTGCAGGCACACCTGCTGGAACTCAGGTTTTATTCCTGGGCTCTGCACTCAGAGTTTGGGGACAATATGGGGTGCTGGGGGATATCCACGTTGGGTGTCTGCAAGACAAATGCTTTATCTACTGTTCTCTCTCTTCTGCTCCTCGCTGATGACTTTTAAAACTAAACCCTCCATGCTGCCCACTGATCTGACAAATCAACCACGGCCCTTCAGAGAGACTCTTCCCAGGAGCTCTGCTACTAAGGAACCCCAGAACTTCATCACCAGCTTCTTCTAAGAACTAGAGCCTTTCATTTCGAGTCCCAAGACTGCATACTTATGTTTTTATGACACAGAGGAACTTTTAAACAATAAGTTTACCTAATATTAAATGCCTGTTTTGTGACTGACTTCCCCCCTCACACATACACTTATATCAAAAGCTTTTATTATTACTAGCATCACTATTTTACACTCGAGAAAAGCAAAGGTCAGTAAAGCTCAAAGACTCACACAAGTCTACACAACTAAATGGTGGCAAAGTTGGGATTCAAATCCCACTTGTGCCATTACAGGTCTGTTCTATATCCAGTTAACTAAAAAGTACATCCCTGTGTTACCACTATGCTATTTTTAGCTCTAAAATGATAAATCCAACCAGAAAACATTTATACTGCTTCCTCTTAAGCTATAGAGTTGGAATGCGCGGGCTAATTCCTTCTTTGACTAGCACTGTATCTCTGTGAAATGTTTTGACCCTCCCAGGCTCACTTTCTTTATTTGTAAACCAGTTTATATAATGTGGATGTTATAGAATCAAATAAGTTAATAAAACAAAGCACTTTAGCACAGAGCTGCCTTTGCTATAAGTATTCAAAAAAATTAGGTACTATTACTATTGTTCTCATTTATCTAAAAGGGATGCCATCAACCTTTTTTAATTTATATTGTTACAAAGTTACTTACATATGAGTTCTATGTTGTCCCACTGTAAATAAATGTGAAATGGGTGACCTACTCACTCTATACAAATATGTCTCTAGAAACAATGTTGGGGTAATTGTAAAAAATCTATCATTCCATATAGTTTTTATTTATCATCTTTTGCAACTGAGTGATGTTCCTTTTTCTGGTAAATAAAAGATCTGCTGCTAATTAATCCTACGAAAGGCCTCTCATCAGACATTTGAACAGACTGCAGCTAAAAGCATGAGATGAAGATGATTTAAATTTTCTAGAACCAGCAAACTGAAATGGAAGGCATTGAAAATACTGTGATTTTCTGCCTTCAAAATCACAACTGATAAAAATAATCATGTCAAGTTTAGTTCATATGCAGCTTTCTAGGAACCAATCTATTTGAACGTGTGTTACATACGTGATAAATGTCACAGTTACTCATAGGCCTAGCTTTGCACTTGTCTTCCTTGTAGAGGCATTATATAATTCTGTTTTCTTTTTTAAATTTTACTTTATTTTTATAAAGTTGTTCACAAAAATTTATTACATTTAATATTCCAACACCAATCCCACGACCATTACACCATTACACCTAAATATGGTGGTGGCACCATATTTCAAATGTTTCCACCCTGACCCACAAACTCTGGCTCCAAAGCAGGACTTAACTAATTTATTTTGTATTGCTTGTTATAAATAATTCACTAAAAATGATCCAAAAAATTCCTTAGAAGAAAGTGTGTAAAGATTGCTGTATTTTACCCTGGGGCCATTAAACCCTTCTATAAGAGATAAGTAACATGCTGTTAAAGGTACTGCAGATATTCTTACTATGAGTGAAAGGTAAAAATCATAATTAGGAAAGATCATAAACTTATAAACTATAATAAAAGAACACAAGTCACAGCAGTATAGATTCTGAGAGTCAGAAATTGGATTCTGGACTTTCCCATGTTCAGAGTAGGAGGATGAATGAAGCGTTCAAAGAGCAAATCTGGCCCTCTAAGGCTCCATGCCACATCTACTTCACAATGGTTGGCTCAAATCCTGTCCTCAGCTACTGGTCACTGTTTCTGGTAAAAACTACTTCATTTCTCTTCTTTTCATGAGTGCTACCACTGTTCTATAAGTCACTTCACCTAACATTTTAAAAGTATCCTTTCTTTAAGATATTTCTACTTCTATCTTTTTTCCTCATTTATTTTAATTGAATCAGTGATATACACATTAATAGAGTTGTTCATGATTTAATTTCAGTCATATAATGTTCCAACACCTGTCCCTTCACCAGTGCACTTTTTCTACCACCAATGGTTCCAATTTCCTTCCTGTGCCACCGCCACCCCTACCAGTTTCACTGCCTGCCACTGTGGAAACTGAGAGAAGACTTTTTCTTTCTCTCTTTTCTTTTTCCTTCTCTCTCTTTCCTTTTGGCCCTTCTGGTTTGCAAAACAGAGAATGAAAGGTGATCAGGTACACCCTTTACCTGTGCCCTTCACCCCCCATACACTCTTGTGGCAAGCTTCCAACCACTGAGCTGTCCTGGCTCCTATTTACCCTCACGTTTAGTCTCACCATATATCTCACAAGTGAATGCAGTTATTCTATACCCGTCCCTCTCCTTCTGACTCATTTCACTCAAAATGATACTCTCCATGTGAATCCATTTTAAACCAAAATTCATGATTTCAATTCTTCCTAGCAGCTGCATAGTATTCCGTTGTGGAGATGTACCAAAGTTTCTTTATCCAGTCATCTGTTCTCAGCCACTCAGGTTGTTTCCAGATGGTTATTTGAGAATAGTGCTGCAATGAACAGCAAAGTGCAGATGACATTTCTGCTGTGTATTTTTGGACCCCCGGGGTATATTCTCAGAAGTTCTACTTCTACCTTTGGAAAAGTCTCCTAATAACTCACATATGTCACAATGTCTGTGAGTTTCAACAAAATGTGGGCACAGGGTACTTGAGCGTTGGGTGGCCAGGAAATGTTTCCCTGGCCAACTCATGGCAATGGACGGATGAAGGACCAGGGAGTCATGGAACGGAGGAATAGGACCCCAGGCTGCTTGGTCAACAGTTTATTTCCCTCTCTCCTCCCCAACATAGTTTGATCTCTCCCCTTATAACATAGTAGTTTCTCCTCCTTTCTCCCCAGCATAGTTCGACCTCTTCCCTTGCAGCATAGCAATTTCTCTCCTTTCCCCCATTGCAGTCGTAGTCGTGGTCTTAGTCATAATCTTAGTCGTAGATGTAGTCTTAGTCCTTTTAGTCATAGTTGTAGTCGTAGTCCAAGTCCAAGTCCTCGTCATAGTTCCCTCTCAAATATGGAATCCCGTGTGGGTATATTGCTTTCTCCTTCCCTCAGCTAGTGACCCATTTAAACAATCATAGTAAATTTACTTCTTACTAATATTTCTGGTCATTTTTTATGAACACAGTAAGAGATATATTAAGCTTAAAGGTTGGCTCTTCCTGGGGACATCTCGTTATATATTCCAGACTATGGTCCCCAGGCCAGGTTAGTCTTTCCAAACCTCATCAGGGTCCTTATTCAGTTACTTCTTTTTGGGTCATGACAGAATTTGTTCCATGACCATGCTCTTAACTTATTATACTTCTTATGACACTTAGCTTGTCCCTTTCCAATGCCAGGGTAGCTTACAGCTTGTCCTGGGTCCATCTTTGTCCCTCACTGGGACCCTCCTTTGGGGGCTGTTAGGAAGTTAGTGCAACTGAGGCTAAAGTCAAGTAAATATGATGGATTCCCAGGACTAAATATTATTTGGAGTCAATTAACTCCCAGGTTACAAAAGCATAGCATCAACTGTCTTCCTGTGTCTATACAAAAAGGACATGCTAAATAAACTACGCAAATGATATAAAGGAAAGAGAAAAGCAATATACAATTATTAGTGCCTAATGGGATTGGGTGTGCCTCACGGACACTGTTGTGGGAGTAACTCAATCAACCTAAGCTCCCTGAGGGAGGAGCAAGGATAAACCAATGTTATGCAAGAAATGTCTGAAATGTTTAGTCCCCTCCTAGACTCTAAGTGTACAGCTATACCTTCCCGAGTTTTATATATGAGATAGAAATTGATTCTACTTCCACCCAGTGAAGTAAAATGAAACATATTCTTCAGAGCTGCTGGAAGTTATACCTCATTCATCAAATAAAGCCTGAGGGAGTGAGAACTCAGAAGCTGCTGGAAGCCACCTCCCCCCCATCCCCCCATTACCAAGAAAGCCTGAGAAAGTGACAACACAGAAGGGCAGGAAGCTACAGCCCCCTTCACCAAAGGAGACTTAAAAAGGTGGGAATGCAGACACTGCAGTAAGTCACAGCTCCCACCAGAATGTAAATCCAGAAATGGCAGAATCTGGGAAAAGTGATGGAGAGATAGAAGGCAGACAATGTCTGTGGGCCAGTCTCAAAATTAGCTCTACTTATTTTGTTTGCATATGTGAGCAATTACATTCCTCCTTTTAAGAAAAAAAAAGAATAAATTAGTTTTAGTGTATGTGATTTCCTGGCATCTTTTTGATCACTCTCTTGCATCTTTTTGCTGTTCCTGCTCCAAATGACTGCTTCTCAGGTCTATTAAAGAATTTCTCAAGTCTCTTCAGAACTCGGTTGACTGTCACCTGGGATTCTAGCATCTGAGTCTTTGGTGCCTTGCCTTCGGTCCCCAAAATCATGAGAAGAAAATCGTTCTGAAACACTAATCTCTACCTGGTTTCAGAACAATTTAGTGAATTAGGACAATTCACTAAATGTCCCTCTATCATAGATTTGACAGTACATGGTGATGATTTGGAAAAAGAGATTGGTTTCATTTGGATTGAATAGAGTTGGTTTAAAATTATATTCACCATACAAGATTACTATAAGATTACAGCATACCAGAAAAATTTCTAAAGATGAAATTATTTTAATTTCATAAACTCATGTTTATGTTCATTACATTGATCTAGGTGAGAGCTTTCCCTAGAAATATCTTATTATTAGTTTGAATGACAGTAGCGTATCTATTTTTACCTGTCTTTTTTAAAAATAGTCAGGTTTCTATGTAATTCACATAAATCTGTGGAATTTTATATATTATTACTTACTATGGCTGTTACTGTTGTCCCATAATATGGGCCAGAGATTAGCGTATACAAAACACCTAACTAGAACAATGGGGGAAATATTTTATTATTTTTTTAAAAATATTTTTAATTGAATCACTGTGAGAGAGACCGTTACAAAGTTGTTCATAATTAGGTTTCAGTCATGAAGTGTTTCTACACCCATCAGGGGGAACTATTTTAAAACATATCTGAAGACCTTGGGCTGATTATTACAGGGGTGTTTCTCAGGTCTGAGCACCCTCTTCTATTTCAGCTTCAAGACACTGGGGAAGTGTGGCAACTATTTCTCCTTTGCAGCCTGCTTCCCGACGGAGTCCAGAGGGAAAGTGGAAGCAAGCAGGAGAGGGAAGAAACTTAGCTTTGAATTTTGCTTAATTTTCTCACCTCCCAAGCCCATTGCACCCAATCTTGGTTAGTCCTGACAATAGCCACTGGTTCTAGCAGCAGTTGGTTCCAATTTCATTTTATTCTCACTCACATATCCTGCTTCATTAGTTTCCCTCAGAGGTTAGAGCCTTGAGCTATCCTTCCAGGTGGCTAGTGACCCCTCTCTCCAGGTATAATCCCAGCTTCACAGGTCATGTTCTGGGCTCAGCATGGAGAGAGCACTTCCTTTCTTTTGCAGACAAGGTCTGCATCTCAGTTCCATGGGGCCCTTCCTCCAGTATCTCAGCCTGAAATGTCTGTTTTGCCTCAGTAGGGCCTGCCCTCTCCCCCCATATTCCTCTAAAACCACTCTAGCTAATTCCCAATGTTAAATTCTCTCTGTTAAAATGGCTGGTGTCATTTCTTATTTTGTTGTTTTGGATCCTGATTGGCACCAACTATTTCTGTATTTGCCCCCTCTGCTGGAGTTTTTAGAGAAGACTATGACAAAAGCTAGGAGTATGAAGTTAGAAATGATATGAAACATCTTTTTCAGAGAAATTGTGTTTCATGGGCTTGCTGTCCCATTAAAAAAGTTATTGTGCCTTTCATAGTTTCCCATGTATATAAAAGTCTGTATATAGTTTCATAGTTCATAAATTTCATATTGATTTATATGTTAGTTCACATTTTTTGTTTATATATATTTTAAGACTTCAAAAGTATGTACGTATAATTTTACAGTGAAAGTTGAGTACGGTGTAGAGAATATACTAGTGGATAAGTAACATTACCACAATAAATCTGTATATTAAATTAGAGAAAATATAAATTTAAATTACCCATATTAGATCAAACTGATTTAAAATAAACTAAGTTTGGACAAAACGTTTTTGGACAAAAAATTTCATTTACAGGGGCTGGAGCAATAGCACAGCAGGTAGGGCATTTGCCTTGCACGCAACCAACCCAGGTTCTATTCCCAGCATCCCATATGGTCCCCCATGCACCGCCAGGAGAGATTCCTGAGTGCATGAACCAGGAGTAACTCCTGTGGATCACCGGGTGTGACCCAAAAAAGAAAAAAAAATTTCATTTACTGGAACAATCATATACATTAGCTTGTTATCTCTAGGTCACTGAAACCAATTACCAGCTGGTACGACCATGAGTTTAACAGTTAATATTTTATGTTGTACAAAGATAGTACAGCGGTAGGGCATTCACTTTACACGCTGCCAACATGGCCAACCCGAGTTCGATGCCTCCGTCCCTCTCGGAGAGCCCGGCAAGCTACCGAGAGTATTCGATATGCCAGACACAGTAACAACAAAGTCTCCAATGGAGACGTTACTGGGCCCACTCGAGCAAATCGATGAACAACGGGAGGGCCTTTACTTTTTTTACTTTACAAAGATAGTGTAATAGTGTATCATGATAAAAGTCCAAAGCTGCATATTATATATTTTTAAACCGATTTTCTTCATCTAACTTACTTAAAAAAACTTTAAAAGTTATTTTAAAATAATATTAAGGAAGCATACTTTTTAACACAAAAATTTATCTTGCATTTAGTCTGGAGGCTTAAAAGTTATAAATTTCTGCCTTAAATTATACTCTTCTAGGCAAAATATTAAAATTAATGTAAAGTTTGACTTTGATAAATTCTCCATGCTTAAAATTCCATTTCAGTACTTTAATTAATAAAAGCAAAAGTCATTGCAAATATAACTAGAATACTATTAGACTTAATTTACATACACCAATTTGGTTTCTAAAATCACAAGAAAATAAGCTCAAACACCCAAAGAGTATTACAAAGTCTGCCCCTCCCCCCCTCACAGGAGTCATACAGAATGCCTCTTTTCCTTTACTTCAAAGAATCTGTTTTGTTTGGGGGACAGACCCATGGTACTCAGGGCTTTCTCCTGTCTCTGCCCTCAGGGATAAAGATGGGGGATCATATGTATTGCCAGGAATCAAATCCGTGTTGTACAAAGAGTGTTGTTCAAAGAACCTTTAAAATCTTTTAAGATAACTAATCCTCTGCCTTCTCTCCTGCCTTCTCTCCTGCTAAACTGTCTGAGTCCTTCCACTTTTCTGCAAGGAAGTTTCCATGCTCCTTGCCATCCTGCGCTTGTCAGAATTCTGAATACTGTTTGATTGCTACAGATCTGGATAAAAAGCCTTAGGTGAACTTGCTCTTTTACTACCTATGATAAACATCAGTCCAAAGGCAACCTTCAGCTGAACGTATTAAATGCGTAGGAAGTGTGGATTTCATTTTTGGTTTAGAAGTCAGAGGTGAGGCATCCAACTGATGTCATTTACACTGCAAATGTCTATACCAACTCTCTAATCACAAAGTCAGAAGGGAGTGGCAAGGGGCTGCTGAGATGCCTACCTACAATTTTCCATCAGATTCCTCTTTCTCCTATCAACCTTACCAACTAGGTGATCTTTGTCCCTATTGAGAATGTGAAATTCTCTCTCCATCTATTCCAGGAATTCTGTTGTTATATAGCTTTCTTCGTGTGTATGTGTGTGTGTGTGTGTGTGTGTGTGTAATCTTTGGGCATAGATGTCACATTTTATCAATTCTGCAAAAAAGAAAACTTAAATTTCAAATACCTTTGATTTTGCCTTCACTAAAATTGGCATTATTTATGTTCTAGTTAGCGGAGTCTTTTAAGTTCAAACCATACTTATCTTTACTTTTATTATATAATCCAGATTTGTCTAATACTATTTGCTAAGAGCAAATAACTTTATTACACAATGGAAAGGTTGGTTTTAGTAGATACAAAGGTCTGTTAACTTGTACCTTCAGCACTATAAAAGTTTCTTATAGGAAACTTTATTTGCTAAAATATTCAGACTATTTGTCTGTGTCAAACAGTAACCATGGAGTACGATAGGAACTTGAAGTAATTTCTACTCCTAGTGTTAATTAACTGAGCTTGGCTGGCTTAACTATGTAATATCCCTAGTATATAAGGAGTGTATAGCTTCACTTGTTAAACTGAGAGCATCAAAATCTTTACTAGGCTTTTCTAATTCAAGACATAATAAACGCTGGTTTCCAAAGGATCCTCCACACACACCATACCAGTCACGTAACTTAGAAATCCTTCATTAGTAAGACTTCTAAAGCATCTCTCTCAGAGCTTTCAAACATGACATACTCAAAAATATCAGCCGAAATAAGATGAAATTTTCTTCACAGCAGCTCTCATTTAAGGCTAAATTTCTTTGCCATTAAAATGGAAAAGAAAGGTTCAGAAGCAATCAGTTTTCATATCACTAAGTTTGAAAATAGTTATTATTTACTAAAGAGATTTACATTTAAGACTGAACATCTTCTGGAACTGCAACCTCTGAAACAGTCTTCTGCAACAGGTGACGACACTGAACACAAGCAACTTCACACAAAGAAAGGAGGGAGGAGTTACTGTTTCATGTAATAGAGAAATTTTTAGCCACGGTTGAATTCACAGGTTGAAACATATCTAGAGTCTGCCTCCTCTGGGTTCTACTTTCTTCCTTTGGTTCTGGCTTTATTACCAGAAAAAATGTCCCTCCTATCCCTTTAACTCCCTGCTAAGTAGCAATTTTATTCTGCTATTCTTTCTACTCATCACCCAAGGAAGACAAACATCCTATTAGAGCTTGACCAAGACTATAGTTGACTCTACTTGGAACACATGCCTCTCCCAGGTCAGGGAAGCAGGACTTCAAATGAAGAAGATTTTTAAAAATGGAGGCAGGGAGGGTGTCCCCCAAAGTAAAGGATGTTACTTACGCACCTTTAACTTTGGGGAACATCCTTACGCATGTTGTAAAGTCTATTCAACAATTCATGGAGGTAAATTGTAATTCCTTCTTCCCACTTCATTCAGCATAGCAGAAATAAAGTCATTACTTTGTCAAATAGATTTCTAATGTGACTGTAGTTATACAATCATTGCACTTTCATTTCTTACAGAGAAATTACTTTTAGTAGATCTATTTTATATGAGCCACAATGTAAGGCATTTTATAGGTATTAGTTGATTTAATTCTCACAATAAGTAAGTATATGAAATGACATAGTAAATACTCAAACCAAAAATTCAAACTGAGTTGAATATCTCCAAAACACCCTATTTTTCACCATACAGTCTGAGAGTTTTAACGCTACTTTGAGTTTCTTTACTGAAGGCATTACAAGTTGTAGAAGAAAGTTCTAATCACCTCATTTAAGAAGGGCCCATTCAATTAAACAGAGACAATTATCCACAGGAAGTGCTTTATCAAACACCCTGGAAGAGTTCTATTAGCCTCATGCCTGAAATTCCTCCATTGGAGATTATTTTGGGCTAAGTCATTACTGCTGCTTTGCTCTGTTTTACTATTAATGATTCCAAAGAGCACTTGTTATAGTTTAATCTCGTCAAAATGTAAATTACCCTTTTTACATTACATCGGAGTGATATACCTGAAGCTTTTTTGGTTTATGATCACATTGGCTATACTAGGGGCTACTCCTGGTTTGGTTCTTGGAGGTTGCTTCCGGAAGTGCCCTGGGAACTATGCAGTGCTGGGATCAAATTCAGGGTCTCCCCCACACAAAGCATGCTCATTAACCCTTTGAGAGCTATCTTTCCATTCCAATATGAAGCTTTCTTCTGTTAGCTAAAATCTTTATGTGCATCAGATTCCTCAATCCTTGTATATAAGACCCCCGGGAAAGAAGACAAAGGGCCAGGTGACTTCATATTGCTGACAGGTCATCTGGACAAAGCTCACAGCAGTCGGTGGGTGACTGCACAAAGAATAGGGAAGAACCTTACAACCTTGGTATTCCTAATAAAAAGTGATTCAGCACTAATCACAGACTTCTGAAAAACCCTAAAAAGGCCTAAACAGCAGTAGAAAGGAAACCCAGTTACCATACAACCTAAAATTGACGAAGGGAACCATGGTGAGAAGCTAGGAACATTAACTATTATTCCCTGATGTTACATATTTAATTTTAAAAAACATAAACCTCTAGATACATATTATTTAATAATGGAAGATACAATAATCTTTAGTAAGTAGGATGAGATATTTTATATCGCACACCGTTACTGCTGCTACCACAATACTACCCACAGTAATCTTATACAAAACAGTGTCTCAGTTAACATAAACCCTTCCTGGCATTGGTAGGCTTCAATGTTCCAGAAAGGGAGCAGGAAAGAACGAGCTGCCAGCAGGTCTAGTCTCCTGCCATCTCAGTTCTGTAGCACCCCTGGAAGACTACAGCTGAGACTCCGTCAAACTATTGGCTTTCTCCACTTTCCTTCTTTCGTCAGACAGTTGGGAAGCATTTGTTTTCTAACAGTTTTAAGAGTTCCTTTCCAAACAACGCTTGCATTGTGCCTAGGTCACAATATGCAGTCAATAAGCTTAACAGAAGAGGAGGAAGAAGACATCATAACTATATTTTTTAGTTTCTTAAAACTAAAAGACAAACGAGGGTTGGGAAATGAGTGAACATTCAAGGTCATGATAGTTTACCCCACTTGTAAAATACAGATGTTAAGTTTATCCAGCATCAGAAAGATATATGCCCTGGGTTTCCTACTGCTAGTTCTATGTTCTTTGTATAGTAAGAAATTCATGCCAAGGAACAGACTGTATATTTTCAAATGAGAGCACCAGATATGGTGCTAGGCTGAGTCCCTTACATGTGAACACATTTCTACTTGTCAAAGTAGAAAAAGAAATACTATTGTTCAATGATGGGAGACTTCCTGTCCCACATTTCTTGGGGACTGGTGCTTTAGCAGCCAAATAAGAACTTATTGAAATGTCTTTGTGGAACATTCAGCAACCAAAGTTCTGGTGAACCAACACTAACCAGAGTGATTCCAAATTTTGTCTTCTGTATCAAACTGCAAACAGGGAAACAACAGGCTGACTTCACTCCTTCTGAAGAAGCTTCAACCTGAACAGCTCAAAATCTCTACATGTTTCCCTCAGGACACTCAACTGAATATGCAATGACCTCCAGTCTTTATCTTTGTTGTTTTCTCCCAATTACACAGAGAGACTTCATACTGTCTGCATAATATAAGTTTAACTTTAGGGATGCCCCACCCTCTAGCCAGAACTGTTTACAGAAACTGACCACAACTGCTTGATTGGAATTATGTACATAAAAAAAGTGAAAAAATGTGTGCATTGTTGAAATACATACCTATAAACATTTACATATGTACTGTGCTAAAATAAACAGTTTCTTTTGAGTCTCACAGAACATATGAGCTAGAATGAACAGAAATAGATACCAATGATTATAGGCATTAACTACTTCATACCTACACTGTCACTAGGAATGGCTTCTCATTCTATGCCTGACTACCTCTGGTGATCACAAGCTGACTAACCTCTTGAGGCAAGTATGATTCATCTTTGGGAGATCACTATTTCATTCTACACAAGCACAATGTACTTCCAAATAAAAAAAATTTAATAGAAAAAGAACAAGTAAAATGGTTTCTAATCTGTTACAGAGCTACCCATTACATTATTGTTATCCGCTGAGATTTATTTAAGGAGATAGTAATTGTAATGGTGGGGACTGGTGCGGGTACAGTAGGTAGGGCATTTGCCTTACATGCAGCTGCCCTGGGTTTGATCCCCAGCATCCCATACAGCCACCTGAGCGCCGTCAGTAGTGATCCTTAAGTGCAGAGCCAGGAGTAATCCCTGAGCACCACTGCATGTGGCAAATAAAACCCTCAAATAATTGCAGTGGTCATCAAGTCTGTGAATAACAGTCTTGCTAATGGACACTGCCTTTAGAAAGCTCACTATGAGAAATTAGGTAGTCCTAATTAGATAGAAATTAGGTAGAAATTAGGTAGAAAACAAAGGATATATATGAATAGGGCAAAAACTATATCTAAGAATATCTATAATAATAGTAATGTCTACTGTTAAGAATGCTAACTATGAATCAAAAGACATGCCCCTATGAATCAATAGAAAAAGTACAATCTTCCAGAAAAAAATACACTCATGGGCAGTGTAATCTACTATTATGAACCAAAAGTACAGTTTGTGAAAATGATCAACCAGAGAGACTGAAACAAAAAAGCGTCTTCCTACTACAATAGCAGGTAAATTAACCATGATAAGTTATACCATATTTATCCCTGACCTGTTACTAAGACTTTTGGCTATTCAAGCAACTTAAATTGCTAAGCAAATTTGGGTCCCTGCACAATGATTGAATTTTTAAAAATCAGTTTTCTACTGGGAGATTAAAATAGCAGCAATAATATGGCAATTAAATGAGAATCCCTTCATCTCTCTACCACCACCACCAAAGAGCAAAAGCAGGGGAAAAGACAGGATGGCTGGGCTCTTACCACTCTCCCAGCTGGGTATATCCTTTCTGTATCTCTGCAGCACTGTAGAGGACGGGCTTTCCAACTCACCTGCGTTTTGAGAATGACATCCACAAATTTAAGCTGTCACCCAAACCTCAATTAAGTCTCTATAATCTGAGCTGCCCTTAGGAAGGGATGCCAGAGCCATGACTTTTCACAGCAGTATTAGCAAAGTGCATGGCATTCCCTACTGTGTGCTCTACTCCAGCAGGATATGCAGTTCCGAGCAGGTTAACAAGGCATACAAGAGAGGGACACAAAGATGAGTAAGACCCAGGAGCTCTAAAGTCTAGTAGCAAGACCAAAAACATTGGCCTTCCAAATGTGTCCTACCAAATATCTATTCTGGTTCTTTTGCATGTCACTGACAATAGACTGGACCATAGGTAACGCTAATTTACATGTTTCTTGAGGTATGCTGGCTAATGAGTTCCCCACTATGTTTTTTCCCCCAGAAAACAGCTGATGGAGTGTTCTAAGTGAATGTGGCACAGATTAGGAGAAGTAGAAGTGATGACACAAAGACAGATGAAAGAACAAATGAGGCGAGAATGGGGAAGATCAGGGGAACAGCACGGGTGAATTGTGAAGGAAATGGACACAAAGGAATTATTTCTAATCACCTTTTACATGTTTGGACCAGAATTGCACTTCAAACAGTGTTCTGTCTTCATTTTCTTTTAAAATTTTTGGAACTTAAGAAAGTAAAAGGACTTGGGCCAGGAAGAAAGCTCGGAGAAAACTCAAGAGGCTGGAGCGTATGTTTTGCTGAATTTGATCCCCAATATCGCATGGCCACCCAAACTCCACTGGAAAGTATTCCCCAGCTTTGCCAGGTGTGCTTTCCCCCCAAAAAAAATCAAAACCCCAAATACTGTATAATTTATTTCTTCCAATCAATACTTGCAATTATTGTACATTAAACACAAGGTTTTCATTTCTATGATTCATATAAGAAATTTGAATTTTGGCTGGAGTGACAGTACAGCAGGTAGAGCATTTGCCTTGCATGTGGCGAACCTGGGTTCGATTCCCAGCATCCCATACGGTCCCCCGAGCACCACTAGGAGTAATTCCTGAGTGCAGAGCCAGGAGGAAACCCTGTGCATTCCTGGGTGTGACCCAAAAAGAAAAAAAAAAGAAATTTGGAAAAGGGACTGGGAGCCAGTATAGCCACAACATGGGTGTGTACTCATACTGGGCTCCATCCACAGGACCAGAAGGTGCTGTAAGTATCCATGAGGATCACTGTATATGGCCCTGGAGGCCCTGAGTATTACTGGTGGTCCTGGTATCACAGAATCCAGAAAGCTCACAATGAACCACTGATGGCCAAGTGTCCCCAAGAAAGGACTGGAGCCTCCTGGTCACCACAATCTGGGAGGTTCCTGGCCCCTACCCAGAGAGAGAGAGAGAGAGAGAGAGAGAGAGAGAGAGAGAGAGAGAGAGAGAGAGAGAGAGAGAGAAATAGAGAGAGGGAGGGAGAGAGAAAGAGAGAGAGAGCATAAATTCCTCATTGAGTTAAAACTTCTTCAGTTTGGGTCAAGAAGGAAAAACTGCCTAGAGAGAGGATAAGAAGAGAAACAGAAAAGAAAGGAAGCAATTTCTCCTGGGAAACCTGGAATGATGGAATAAAAAGTAGAAAAGGTGAAGGAAATAGTTCCATCCTTGTCCATGCCAAGGTTTTTCAGGTATGAGTGTTCCCCATGAAATGAATCAACCAACCAAAATCCATAGGAACTACAAATATCCTAAAAAAACATCTGAGAAGTTTCACACTGCCAAACAAAGATTGGTACTCTTTGTGAAAAAGTGAACAATTTAGTTGTAAAAGCATACGGGGTTTTAAGATCAGGATTACTGCATGTTGTACAGAATCATTTTTCTAAGTTAAAATTCAGAGCTCAGCTCTGTTTAACAATTAAATATTATAAATTCTCCCACCATTTATCCCAAAGCATCCCCAAAAGATTTCCTGTCAAAACTCGTTTATTACCCGAATGAACTGATGCAGGATATATATTAATTTTTTTTAAAAAAATCTCTGTCTCTGAGGGAAATATTATTCCTGAGGAATAATGAGCAGAAATTATAAGCTAGATGAAGATATGTGAGTAACTGAACTAGGTCTTCTCTTGCAAGATTCTGAAGACCTATTTATATTTGCTTAAAGCACTAATGTGACAAAAAAAATGTGGCTCCAGATTTAAGAAGTATACCTGTCAACATTTTATAGAAAAAAGTGAAAATTAACGATATTGGGGGACAATTAGCAGAAGAAAAATTCTATTCCATGCACTAATTAAAATGTCCATACTGCATTTACTAAAGCTAAAATCTAGACGAATGCACATAGTCACTAAGAAAAAATTTCACTGCAAATGCCATCACTTTAAGTCCTGTTTTCTGGGCTGTCAGCAGATGTGGAATATGCCTCCCATTCATTTAAAAAAATATGCAATGAGGAAGCTAAGCTACAGACTTGTTTGGAGTGGTTTCACAGTCACACCTGAATTTCCTCCACGAAGAACAAAGCAGAGGACACACGAAAGTAGCTGCAAATGTGTAATCTACGTCATTTTACAGCCAGCTTTACTTCTCTCTGTTATTGTTACTGAGCACTGCTCTGAAAAAGATTTCCTCATCAGGTATGAAAAATGGATTTGATTTGTACACCACACCAAATTGCATGTCATGATTTAAAGAAACTCAGAACTCTAAACTCTGCATTTCGGTAGTGTGGGGAAAAAAAGCTGTAAGATTATCAACAGAAGAAAAGCAAAAAGGAGTTTTGGTTTTTTTTTTAGTATTTCAGATATCCAACATAGCCTATGTATTGAGTTACTCCACTTTGACAGTTAATTATTAGCTACACACCTATCAATCATTTTAAGACATGCACAGTCTCATTTTCCTGCTATCTTTGCCACAAGATTTAAAAAAAAGAAAGGAAAACTAGCCCTAGAAGACAATCACACCAAATAGTCAAGCACTTAGGATTCTGCACAGTACAAATCACACTTACTGATTTTTTCCTCATCTCTTGCGAAAGGAAAGCAGCAGAGCTGGCCCATGGCACTGGTGCTGTCTTTCCTTCCCGCTGCTCTTCTCCAGGGCACCCCAAATAGAAACTGCAGTTTAGACCACGGTCTGCGAGCACACCCTGCCTATTTCACTCCCCGGAGCAGCACACGGCGCTCAGAGAGCCAATGCACAGCCAGAGAGAAAGGAGAAGGGAACTGGCTGTGGTGAGCGAAAAGGCTCCACCTCCCTGTCCTCCAGCAGAGAGCAACTGCTCCGGGACTGGCCTCAGTAGAAGTGGGCAGATGCTCGCCTCTCTCCCACCAAACTGGGAGCCCTCGGCCCTAGATAAGCACCCGGAGACCACTGGATGGGTCTCTGCATCTTAAAGAAAGGGAACGGAGTGAGTTCCTTCTCCCGCAAATACTGTAATTACACAGGGAGATTCAAAGGGGAAAACATATTTTCTTCCTGCTCTTCAAAGAGGAAGAGTTTTCTTGGATCCGTAGCTTTTTGTTTGTTGCCTGAACAGGGAACTGGTGACTGCAGAACGTGGGAAGCACACATCTAAAGTAACCAACTGCATCAACAGAGGCAGGAACAGGAGGAGGACTGACTGCTATCCGCACTTTGTGGCATCTCTTTTCAAGTAAAATGACTGCTTTCTGAACCACCACTTTGTTCCCCCAATTAATGCATTTAACCAAAACTATGAAAACTGAACTTACAGTACTAAATAAATCAACAGCCCTGATAATGCCCCTGTCTCAAGAAGCATCACGGAGGAAAAAGATCAAGGATTGATAGGGACCTCTTTCTGAATGAAACCACAAGGTGGTTAAGAAAATTCAGGGTCAGCAAAACAACTAATTTTGAGACACAGTATATTTATTTTGAGCTTAGCAACATGGGATCATCGATTTCATGCTCAAAGTCTGTTATTGTGTAAAGGGAACACCCTTACTTTAAGACACTGTAGGGAATGAAAGATAGCGCTGAATGCCAGACACACATTTAAATCAAACTTAACTCCTCCACTTCCTAGCAAGGTAGACACATACACATGCCTATTTACCAGGAGTTAGAAGGCGTGGGCACCGGATGATGAAAATTTTCGGAGGTTTTGAATGTACTCTGTCTGCTGATTTCATACTCAGCTGAACAAAAAGAATGTGCAGTCTGCAACTCTGCACGAATTGTCAATTTTCTTTATCCTAGACACTATTGACTGTGTTAACAAAGAGAAGTAGCTGCAGAAAATACTCTTCTTTGAGAAAAATGAACGACTCCTGGCTTTTCCCAATTACTAACATAGCTGTACTAATAAAAACCTTTAGATGTAGAAAGCCTGAGATTTGAATCTCAGATGCATGCAGCACTAACAGTTAGGAAACTTTGATCAATTTGTCTGAGTTTCAATATCTTCATTTGCTAACAGGTTCAATTCATCATAACATTATGTTTAATTTGTTGTTGCAAAGTAGACAGTGCGGAGGAAGGAAAGAAGAGAACAGCTTGTCTGAGAACTTAATCTATACGTATCCCACTCCATCTAGCACCAGTTAGCAAATTCTCCTTTTCCAATTTCCAGTCCTGCTAGCTGCCATCTTGAAATACTGGGTATACATGCATCCTATATAGCAAAAAGTGCCCCTCACTCAAATTCAATGTCCAGGGAATGACATATTTTCTTCATTTTTGGTTTTGTTTTTTGGGGTTTTTGGGGGGGGCGGGTGAGGTATCGCACCCAGCAGTGCTTAAGAATTTTTTTCTGGCTCTGCACTCAGGAATCATTCCTGGCAGGGCTCAGGGAACAGTATACATGAGGTGCCAGGATCGAACCCAGGCTGGCTGCATGCAAGGCAAGTGCCCTACCCATCCCAGAACTATCTTTCTGGTCCCTGGGAATAACATTTGTGACTAATCCTACCAATTTCATTTTACTGACTCTTCTGTGCTGGAACTATAATGAGTATTGTGTAATTAAAAATAAAATATGTGGAACATTAACAAACAAGGCAAATTAAAAATTAAAAAAAAATACAACAAAAACAATTCTTTGTGTTGTAGGCTATACCTGGCAGTACTTCGGCTTGTTCCTGGCTCTGCACTCATCAATTACTTCTGATGGTACTCAAAGGATCCTATAGGGTGCTGAGGACCAAACCCTGGTAAGTTGCACATAAGACAAGTCCTCTACCAGCCAAGCCCTCTATAGTCTAAGGTAGCTATACTATCTCTCCAGCCCCTCATCGCCAAAACAAAACAATTCTTAAATTCTTTAAGAAAAACATAGTGGTTACTAGAAATGAAGTTTAAGAAAGTAAGTGGAAAAGGTGGAGCGGTTCAATTTGATATGGTGAAAGGAACAAGAACTATAGGGAACGGGTGTGGTACTATATGTATATATAGTATATGTATATATAGTATATAGTATATGTATATATAGTATATATGTATATGGGCTGGAGCGATAGCACAGCGGGTAGGGCATTCGCCTTACAAGCGGCCAACATGGCCGACCCGAGTTCGATTCCTCCGCCCCTCTCGGAGAGCCCGGCAAGCTACCGAGAGTATTGGATATGCCAGACACAGTAACAACAAAGTCTCCAATGGAGACGTTACTGGGCCCGCTCGAGCAAATCGACGATCAACGGGAGGGCCTTTACCTTTTTTACCTTTATACATATATATTTATTGAGTTACTATTTTGGGATATATATATACATATATATAGCAAAGAACCTGTACTCTCAAAAAACACAGAGAACATTGCAAACTATATGCAAATTAAATATAATGACATTAAAATTCAAAAGAAAGTTAAAGAATAAAATACATAACATGTATCATTGCCTAAGTAATATATCTGTATATTTTGCAAAGAAATTAGACTATGATGTTAGGCATTTCTCATAAGCATTGAATAATTTAACGAGAAGGAAAATAGCAGGTAAGGTATTTGCTCTGTATGTGGCTGATCCTGGTTCAATCCCTGGCACCACAAATGATCCTCTGAGCACCTCAAGGAGTGATCACTGAGCAAACAGCCAAGAGTAAGCCCCGAGTATGCTAGGTATGCCCCCCCCCCAATCAGGAAAAGGCAAAAGAGCAAATTAACCACAAATAGGTTGAAAAAAATTTAAGTTAAGAATCCTCAAACTGGCTTTTAATAACACAAATAATTAGCACACCGTTTAATCATGCAGACAGGGTTAGAGTCTGAGTTCATCAGCATTAAGGCTTTAATGCTCTACTGTAGGTTTCGGGTTACTCTTATCCCAGATGGTCTTCACATTGCATTCTTTGGCTTTTTCAATAAATTTGATTCAATAAATATATAATTAAATTTGATTTCATTTCAACATATTTCACTAGTTTTACTGTACATGGATTCTCAACTTAAAATTGCTGGAATATTTATATATTTGGATGCTTGGGGTGGCACTGCACTGTAGCACTCCCTGTAGCACTGTCTTACTGTTGTTCACTGATTTGCTTGAGCAGGCACCAGTAATGTCTCCATAGTGAGACTTGTTTCTGTTTTTGACATATTGAATATGCCATAAGGAGCTTGCCAGGCTCTGCTGTGTGGGATACTCTCGATTTCTGGAGGAATTGAACCCAGGTTGTCTGCGTGCAAGGCAAATGCCCTACCCGCTATGCTCGAGCCCAGATGCTTGGGGTATTAAGGAAAAAATAAAACATACTTGAACTAGAAATAATGGTGAAAAAATTTCTAATTGTTTCTTGTCATTGAATTAGCTGGCACCTCAAATTTCAACAGCTATCATTTCAGGAGGATCTAGAAAGTGATTACTTTTCTAGTTACTCTGTAATATGGTAGCATGTACTTTTAGTACAAAATATGTCTTTCACCCTTCCCTAGTTCACAAAAGCAATCAAGTAGAAAGGTGAATTAATAATAAATACTATGTGATACTTTCACAATATATAGCACTGTAGCACTGTCATCCCATTGTTCATCGGTTAGCTTGAGAGGCACCAGTAATGTCTCCACTGTGAGATTGTTGTTACTGTTTTTGGCATTTTGAATACACCACGGGGAGCTTGCCAGGCTCTGTCATGCTTTCTGGGCTCTCCGAGAGGGGCAAAGGAATCGAACCTGGGTCAGCCTCGTGCAAGGCAAATGCCCTACCTGCTGTGCTATTGCTCCAGCCCTTCACAATATATACAAATGTTAAATCATTATATTCTATATCTGAAAACAATGTAATTATATATAAATGACATTTAAAATGATTTTTAAAGACATGAATAAAAACTAAATTTACCGATTAATTTTCTAGATGTCAGGCACTTGGCTATTTGTTTTCCATTTTACTCGTTAAGGTAATTTCAATACTAATGAATCTCTACATACTGTTATTTTCATTTTACAGACCAGAAAATTAATCTGAGAAAATCATTATTTGCAAAATCTCTCAAAAAACTCTTGACTATACTGGGATTTCAATCTGTCTGGAGGCATAAGTCTTTGGGCATTAGAACTGATTCTACAATTCTATACTGTGAAATACAAGTTGTCTGCAGTATCATCAGTTATGTATTTTATAAATTTTATGTATTTTGTGAGTTTGCTAGTTTCAGAATAATGTGAAGAAATGCTAATGTTTTGTCTCAAAATCCTTTATCAATGTTACTAGAGTACTGTAATCCTATATCAAACAAAGGACCAAAAGACAGGTCCCTGATTAGAGCTTCCTGCCATGCATGGAGAGAGAACTTGATCTAGAGCACAGATATATCACAATAACCCTGACAGCTACCATCTTCCAGGAAAAAGAAAAGCATATATCATCCACAAGCAAACCCTAAGGATATTAAGTGGGTTTTATTAGTGATTAACAGAAACCCTCTCTGAAATATATAGTGCTCTTCCATAACTGGTTTAAGATTAAAAAGAAAGTTAACCAGAATAAATAAAAACTCTGATGTGTTTACAAACTTAAAAGCCTATTATTTTCCATGTTTCTTTTCTCATATACCTGATCACAAGACAAATCATGATTAGAATGTCTGCTAATGCCTGCATTTTTATTTTAATGGTTAAAATGACAGGAATAAAGCTGAAAAAAGTAGGAGGGGTGTCAGCTACTTTTCAGGCACTCTGATATATTAGTTCTAATAATTTTCTGTTATAAGAAAAAAATTCTTAACTGTGACCCCTAATTTGATTCTCCAACTCTATTGGTTGATAATCCTTCCAATTTATAACCGAATACTTATATTATTAGATATCTCAGGAATTCTGCTGTGTCTGATGTGAAATAAAGAACAAATGGCACTGCAAGATTCTGACCCTAAAACCACACAGATTAGCATCTCTCCCAAGATAACTAGTTCCATTAATTTAAAAAAAAATAAGTTTCTCAGAGATGATAATAGGACAGAAGGAAAAGAAAAAGCAAATGTTCCTTATTTAAAAGAGCAAAGAAAAAGGAAACATTACAATCATGGTGTGTAAAGAGAGGAAATTTTTCTTTCACTCTGCAAATACTGAAACTAAGCCTTAGAGGACATGCCCAAAGCACAAAAGAGATTCTTGAGGAATATTTCACTATATGGCATGTGGCACACACAAGGAAACTGTGATGCCAAGAAAAGCAACAATTTCAATAAAAATATGTAAATTAAAGAAGTGACTGACAATTTATGGAAACAGGCCTCAAGAAATCAGAATGTCTGGGAATATATCACTAGTGTTTTATGTTGACACGGGAGTGCCAAAAGACAATTATTCTGAAACTAAAAAGACTGGATAAACAGATCCATTACAGTATTCTACTTCTTGGTGTTGTTGCAAAACCAAATCCCGATTCCAAATCAACAATCCACTAATTATATCTATCCCCAGACCTAACAGATGATCCAGCATTGTTTAGCCTTTGCTGCTTCTTTGTAGACTTTTTGAACCAAAGGGCAAGGTTCTGAAACTACAGTAATTATTGATATTTCAAAGTTCTTCTTAGGAATGTTTGCTACAAGGCTACAAGGCTACAAGGCTTAAAATAACAGCTAAAAGTATTTATGTATTATCTCTTTTTAAAGCTCAATGTTAAAGTCCAGTTTTCAATTGTTATACAAAAGAATTTTGGACTGTGAAATTCAATATCCAAAAAGACTTTTTGAAGCATTATTTATCAGGCTTTTTACTTCTCCCTCAGAGCTTTAGTTGTTTTTTTCCTTAAATCTGAAAGTTGAAGGTATTTGTACTTGAAATTGCCATATGCTCTATAATTTAGGTATGTGATTGGAAAGAGAATGGTTTGTTTTTTTCCCTTTAAAATACATACCATATGCAATGTGTGTGCATTTAGGGAAAGGAATGTTACAATCCACAGCTGGAGTTACAAAAGAAGTCCTTACCATTTCATGACAGTCATTTCTCAACTTCTGCTGATGCATCCCTCAGCACCAATTTTCAAATGCCTCCCCCATGCTTACTAGCCAATCACTTATTTTCTATGTGTGTTTCAATCTAAAACATGGTGTAGAGTTGAAACTTTTTATATTATCTGATGGAAATAAATTAGGAAGGAGAATTTGGTTCTCTGTTCAGAGAACGGACAGCAGCAGAGCTCTTGAAGCTTGAGATTGGCAGATAGCATCTCATATTTGGACATTCTGAATTTATATGATGCAGCTTTTTTATCAATTCAATTTGATTCTAATTAGCATTTATCAGAAACTTAGGATGTGTTAAGGTGATAGTCAAATTAGTTCTTGAGGGTAAGCTCACACTGTGTGGAGTCAGACGCTTAACTAGGGTCCATTCGAGAAAGCTGCTACCAAAGAGGGCAGGAGGCCACATGGTAGACACAACATTCATCCTGGGGAAATCCTCTTCTACAGTCTTTAATGCTACTCCTAAGGGAAAACAAAGGCCAATAAAATCATTTAATCTAGGCAGATACTGCTCAATCCTACTTTTTGTCTGTTCTTTATGGGTATTAGTGACAAAAATCACAAAAACTGATACAAATTACTTTTTCAAGAACACAGTCAATGCTTGGATGTTAAGATCACTCGCTTGCTCTCTCTTCTCTCTCTCTTCTCTTCTCTTCTCTCTCTCTCTCTCTCTCTCTCTCTCTGAAAAGAAAAACCAAAGGCTTAATCTGCTAGCCAGTACTTGTTTTATCTGACATGGCTGCTCTTGTATTCAAGTGCCTTTAATCCTCTAAGACCCAGACCTTTTCAGAGAGAAAGCAATATCCTTTAGAGAAATTAAAAAGATATTTCAAAATAAGTCAACGGGACTCTGTAATTTTGTATGTTGTAAACAACCGAGAATTTAATTCTGTATTTTCTAATGTATTGAGGATTTTTCACAGTTCCTAATTATGGGGAATATCCTCAATCCAACTTGAGCTCTGAAAGTGATCCTCTGTTTGACCTTGGGCAAAAAAAAGCAGTCACACATGTTTCCTGCTGTGTAAAGAATTTAGACTCCAAATATAAGGTTCTTAAAAAAAACAGCAGCTTACTATTAAATAATTTTTTTCTCTAACAACAGTTACAGAAATACAAAGGAAATCAAAGTGAAGTCCCACAATTATGAAAAACAAAACATGATGAATTATGTTCAATCTAGATTGGATTTGACAGGTCCCAGGATTTGTGATAATCCACTATGGCCCTGGATGAAGTACAGCTGATATATTGTGTCAATATTCATTCTGTTTATGAATACTACTAAGAACATTTCGTAACTGTCAGAACTGTTTAAATAGACATAAAACCAAAATACTCTATTTTTTTTAATGCGTTCTTTTTCAGAAGCGTCGAATTCCAAAGCATTTCTCAGGAAACCTGCAGGCCACTGTGGGCAATTTGTTTAACTGTGCAGGCTTAAAGTTGCAAAGTCTGGACCTGAAAATATAGTGCCATTCAGGCCCAATGATACTGGGCGTTGAAGCAGGAACTGCATGGATCCCAGTCAGTTGAGCTATCTCTCTGGTCCTGCCTTTCTTAACTCACATCTGAAACATGTACCTGTAGAATACTTTGGCTGCAAGCAACAAAAAGTCTGGATTCAAATGGACAAAGAAGAATCTCCTATGTAGATGATCCGTAACTACTATAATCTAAGGTAGAGTCATGCTAGGATTAGTGAGTTCAGAGGCCTCACAAGAATCATCAGGATTCGGCTTTCTGATCTCCTACCCTCAGCACATGTGTCTGTAGTTACCTTGCAGCCCCTGTGGTTAAGATGGCAGCCAAGTCCAGGCAGCCACATGAATACTCAACAATTTCCAGCTGAAAAATATTTGCTTCACTAAAAATTATGGTAGCAAGAAAACAACTCTTTGAGATCCCAAGAAAATTTGGCCTCATATACAAGAGATTCAGATGACTTGCCACTTCATAAACTAATTATTGGCAAGGAGAAAGAAACCAATCATGTGTATGACCAATGGCATGTCTAGATGCCTTGCATCCTGTCATCTCACAGGAGGAGGAGGGGCAGCCAAGAGGAAAGAGAATGAAGAACAGGCATTGCATTCATGGCTACTAGATATTTCTATAGAGAGACATACAAATATATATAATTAACAGTATATATATATATACAGATATATATTTTTAAGGGAAATATGATCTCTACTGCTAAAGGCAATTAGGAATGCAACTGAAAAGGTTCTCTTCTAAAAACCAAAGGGGCCACAGATATAGAACAGGGGTTAAGGCGCTTGCCTTGAACACAGCCAGTCTGATCTCAGCATCACATATGGTCCTCTGAGCACTGCCAGAAGTAAGACTTGATCACCATTGGTGTGGCCCAACAACCACCCCACCAGCACCCCACCAAAGGGGAAAAAAGCTCTAAAAAGTAAATTGCTTAAAAAGAATTACATTGTGATTTTAAAAATAATCTTATCATATATAAGCATGCCATATCTATGACTAAAATGTTTATGTTAGAGAAGAAGTGGGAAACTGTGATCATCACTTCTCGAAATCTTATTGTGCTAAAACAGACTTCTCAGAGGATGCTTTTGCTTTGATCAGAACTGCAAGCCATGAAGATATACTTGGCAGCTCTGGTTCCATAAACATAAAAACTTGAAATGATCAAATGCAGTTTTCTGTACTTACATCCGCAATCAAGACAAAATAATCACCTGAATATCTAGTCAATGGAAGATCAAATAAAACTACAATTAAAGAACTGACAAAATGTTTTCCTCTAAACTACAGTTTAGTGCTTTAGATGTTTTATATAAAATGTTAAAGTCAGGAAAATATCAGAGGATCTTTACAGGTTGTGAAAAAAGACAAGGAAATAAACTATATTCTTAGTTTTTGAAATCATTATCCAATATTTTTCTATAAAAAGTTTAGCCGTAGAAGCAAACTTGAATAGTAATAAAGATAGTCTTATTTGTCTGTTTTGGCACCACACAGAGCAATACTAAGGGCTTACCCCTGCCTGTGCTTGCGGGACCAAATGAGAGTGGACTGCCTTCAAAGATGTGCCTTAACACCATGTAACATCACTCCTGCCACATTAGCGGATATTTTCATGTGATTACTGTTCAGAAAATCCCAGAGTGAAGGAAGAAGCAAAAGAGTTTGCCGTTTTCTTTTTTTTTAATCCCCCAACAATCCCACACCATTTTATCTCTATCCTATTTCTCTAAGGTTTTCTTCTTTCTTTTAAAATCATTAACCCAGCATGGCTCTGGCATGCGGGTACCAGGACATTTTTTCTGAACAGCAATGGGACCGCCCTGGCTCCCAGGCAACCTCTGATTCCGGAAGTCACGCCCACAACTCGCACCCCAGCGCCATCTTACAGCACACAGCAACAAAGAAAAAAACCGGCTTGAGGGCCCCACAGCTCCTGGAGAATGCTCCGGGCCCCAAACAGAGCTGATAGCACTGGGAGGTCCCAGATGGGGTAGGTGCTGCCTTCCCACCTTCTCCAGATGGAATCCCAGTGACCACGAGCATCTACAAGCATGGCTATGGCATGTGGGTACCAGGACATTTTTTTCGAACCACGCAGCCACGTATACGACATTTCCTTATATGCAAAGTGATCAATGGAAAGTAAATCATCCAACATTTCTCCCTGAAAATCAGCCTTGAATGGTAGTGGGAAAATCTGAGCAAAAGATAATGCCCAACCTAAATGCTTCTGGGCAGTATATTTAACTATGGTGCTATGCCACCCTGGGAGGGGAAGGGTGTCTGTCTCTCTGCCTGTCTCCCTCTGTGGCGGCGACATGGTGTCCTGCATTTTCTTTGAGCCTAATGAACAGCCAGGTCTGAATGTTGGGGAAAATTCCAAATAACTGAGGTGGGTCTTTTGTCGTAACACTGAATGTGATCAATGGGGAGAGAGAGAGAGAGAGAGAGAGAGAGAGAGAGAGAGAGAGAGAGAGAGAGAGAGAGAGAGTAAAGTGGAAATCTGCCACACAGGTGGGAGGTGGGTGGGAGGGGTGTATACTGGGGTTCTTGGTGGTCGAAAATATGCACTGGTGAAGGGACGGGTGTTTGATCATTGTATGACCGACAGAGACTTGAACTGAAAGGCTTTGTTACTGTTCTCATGGTGATTCAACAAATAAATAAAAAATATTTAAAAAAAGAATTAAAAAAATAAATAAAATAAAATCATTATCCCAAATAACTAGCTGAAAAACTACTTTGAAATCCTATAATTACCAGGTACCTGCTTAGCCTCTGTCTGTCTCTCCCTCTCTATCTCTCTCTCCTCTCTCCATCTCTCTCTCCTCTCTCTCTCTCTCACTCTCTCTCTTTCTGACTTTCATTAACCTATTTTCAATCACCTCTCTCCTGGCTTGATTTAATCACTTGATTGGACCAAGAAGTGATTTAATGTGCTCCAAACTGAATTTATCATCTTCCTATCACCAAAACATGTTTTCTATTTTGTACTCTAATGCTATAGAGTGTAGCATTATAGAATACAGAGATACCATCACCTTAGCTGTCTAAACTCCAAATCTGGAGCCAAACTTGGCTTCTCACCTGTCGTTCATAATTTCACTAATTCTGAAGAATATCGATTCTTCCATCCATCTAGATCTGCAATGCACCCTTCCTTTCTCCAGCTTCACAGCAAATGCTAAACATGGGAAATTATCAAGACCTGTCTAAACAAGCACTTACAGGCACCTACCAGTCTTGCTCATTCAAATCTTCTATTTCTTTCAACCACTATGATTTCAGATTACTGATGGATGCACAAATCTGATCTTGCCATTTTAAGCACCAGATTTTTTTTGATGTTTCCCATTCCCTACAAATTAAGAATTCATATAAGACCTTAAGCATATGTGATTCATGTCAAGGTAAATTACCTTCCCCCCTCCGATTCACATCTCAGTCCAGAATTACCTTCTCTCTCTTTCCCAAAATTCTCTACTTTCAGTTCAAACCTTTTATCTTCTATACTGTCTTTCCTGCCAAGTTAGAAGTACCCTCCTTTGGTTCATGTTAATATCATAACAGTCATTATTTAACTTGTACTGGTTTGCTTTGATGACTTTTGATTAGAAAGTAAGTAGACTCTTTGAGAGTATAGTTTGTATATAATATAAATACACCTTTGATATTCAACATGCAGCAGAATTTTTTGGATATGGTGAATAAAATAAATGTTTAATAGATTACTCAAGTTATAATAAAAATCAACTGAAAAAGCTTAATGGTAAAGGAGAAGAATTGGCATAAAACAAGCAGCTCTTCAAATTCTTGGGAGCAGCTAGAAATAAACTGATAGCTCAACCACTATTGTTGAATCCCAATCTCACCAATGGTGCAAAAACTAAGAGTCTCAGTCCAATAATATCTGTCCTTCCATTCTTACTATAATAATAAATATATAACAAAAAAGAATAGAATTGGATTTTTAAGACCAAATGAAATAAAAAGAACTTTGTTATTCTCTTGCAATAAATTAAAGGCAATAATAATCAAGGTCCAGACTTTGACAACAATCAAAATACAACATGTGAGAATTGGTTAATTATGAAAAATATAATTGGGGCACAGGTAAAGAGAAGTGGGTTCTCTGATGTTGAAATGATGTATGCATAAAATTTCTGACAGTATTGTAAATCCCTGTTCCTCACTAAAAATGACAACGTCAGGAAATCATTTGAGTCACTAGATTAGGTGACCTCTTCATTACTTACCATGAAAAGGGGGAAATGGTAATTTTATCCATCTTAAGATATGGTCATTTCATGTATAAAACCCTGGGGATTTGATCCCCAACATCCTTACCAAGAAAAAAAAAATAAGACTTTTTACAAATCTCTCAATACCTTTTTGCTCTAGTGTTTAACAACCTTTTGAATCCAAATTTTTTTATGAATTTCTAGGATATACTTATAGCAAAAATTATGGAAAGTTTGATTTTTCTTTTTCTACACCATTCTTGAGTAATTTTTAAGCTCATTTTAGGAATTTTATAATGAAAGCAGCCTTAAAATAATGATCCTAGTGACTGAACAGTTATGCATGATACGATGTGTTTGATGTACATTACTTCATTCAGTCCTCAGAAAATTCTCATGAAATAGCCATCATTAACAAGTTCTTATAGATGGGATCATGATTGGCTAAGAAAAGGCAATTGCTATTAAATTACTATATGTATAACTCTAAGAACATCTGGGTCACTATGCTTTTTCTTTATATAATATATTCTCTCTTCACTACTCTATTTCTCCAAGCTTCACTGAAATGAAATTTAGTTTCACGTGTGTCTTTTTTGATTTTACCATAAATTATGTTTTTATATAACACTAAATAAACAGGCAAACTTTGTGACAGTAAAAAGACAAGTATTAATTTCACCACTGCATTTACAAACACAATTTCTACATAAGAATGTGTATGGAATAAAGTATTACGTGATAGCACAGTGGGTAGGGCATTCGCCTTACAAGCGGCCAACATGGCCGACCCGAGTTCGATTCCTCTGCCCCTCTCGGAGAGCCCGGCAAGCTACCGAGAGTATTCGATATGCCAGACACAGTAACAACAAAGTCTCCAATGGAGATGTTACTGGGCCCGCTCGAGCAAATCGACGATCAACGGGAGGGCCTTTACCTTTACCTTTACCTTTATACATCAAAGTATTTAATATGTAAAAATAAAAACTAACATGTAAAAAAAAACTATGGTTTTGCTTTTGAGATGCACTTATGTAAATCCCACACATATTTAAGAGGAAAAGTTCAAGGGCTGCATAGATAGCAGACAGGATAAAATGTTCGCCTTGAATGTGTCTGACTCTGGTTTTATCCCCAACAGTACATATGGTACCCATGCACCACAAGAACTGACAGCTGAACACAGAAAAACATTAATCCCTGAGCACTGCTGGGAATGGACCACAAACGAGAAGAAAAAGAAAGAGCAAAAGAAAGAGAAATGAAAGGAAGGCAGGAAGGCAGGCAGGCATTAAGAGTACAAAATTAGAATAACCAGATATGGGTGTTCTATTATTAAGGAAATAAGAATACTATTATAAGTATTCCAGTATGACTAGTGCTATTATTAGTATTAATAATTAAGTATTAATTAATAATTAATAATAATTAACATATTAACACATTTATACTACTATCAAAAATGTGCTAGATGCTTTCAAAACATTATTAAGTATTAATTAAAGAGATGGAAAGTATTCAGAAGCAATAGGGTTAGCTATATATAAATTTTGGCAACCATCAGGGTCCAAAACACAAAATTTTTTACCTTAATGGTCTTGTTTCACCCAGACTACACTTTAATAATTTCAATCATTAGTAAATATTTATTTGGAATTTAATATTGGTGTTCATATTTTTGAAGACACACTTTAAAGGCTTAATAATAATTTATTACCTCATCATTCTAACAGTGCTGCTTAATTTGTCAGAAAGTTCCATTTACTACATATCACTGCCCCTTTAATGTGTAGGTTCCTAAGGCACAGAATATAAATCATAATATTTGAAACCAAGCCAACAGATGGTTGGATTTTCAAAATAGCCTGAGTCACAGCTGCCATTTCTTATTAGTATCCAGATTAATAGCTGACATACCAGTTAAGATACAGTGAGACATCACTAACATTAATTTTCTCAGTGACTTATCCTGAAGCTTCATCAAATTCAAGCAGATATAAAGAAAGAAGAGATGTCCAATAATCACATGCTTTTCACTTTTAACTGGAGACATATAACAATGAAATTTCAAACACTTTCTTTTAGAAAATGTTTCATCAAAGGAATGTTTAAGAGAACAATCAGATTACAAAAAAGAAGCAAGACTGGCATTTGAAATATAGTACTTTAACAAGCCAATGGTTCTACTTTTCAAGAACATACTTTCCAAGAAAAATGGCATAAGTCCCACTTAAACCTGGATATTCTTGGTTTTCATCTTTGATCACATCACCATACGCTCACATCTGAATGGCAGTTAAATGATTAATATATTTCTGTGACATAAAGTAGATAATAAAAACCCTATACACAGCTCTTATTAAACTATCCCAGTTTAGAACAAAAAATTTTCAACTGCTAAAATTTTCAAGTGAAAAAAAAAATAGTTCTCTCAGACGGCAGACTCTTTTCACTTTTCTCTCTTCTAACATGCTTGAAATATTTATCTTCATTAGTCTAAGTAAAAGGCTGGAGCAATAGCACAGCACTAGGGCGTTTGCCTTGCACGCAGCCAACATGGCCGACCCGAGTTTGATTCCTCCGCCTCTCTTGGAGATCCTGGCAAGCTACCGAGAGTATCTCGCCCACACGGCAGAGCCTGGCAAGCTCCCCGTGACGTATTCGATATGCCAAACACAGTAACAACAAAGTCTCCAATGGAGACGTTACTGGGCCCGCTCGAGCAAATTGATGAACGGGAGGACAGTGACAGTCTAATTAAATAAATTTTCCTTAATCATCTCAATGTCAGCCTGGACAAAAGGAAAACAAGCCAAAAATTTTGTCCCTATTCACCATAAAAGAGATAATCCTCTACTACAGACTTCCCATATTCATTTCCTGACTGTCCACTTCCCATTAGAAAGATTTAAAAGTGCTAAAGTCTATATGAGTCATTTATATAGTCCACATGAGGCATTTCTGCATGTTTTACACTTTAATCAGAATGCTTAAATGAAATTTAAAGAGGAAGTAGAAAGAAAAATTAAGCAGTAAGGCATCACACCCTTTCTATTTTGGAAAGAGACAGCTGAGTAGACATCACAATTAATTCGCTGAAAAAAAAAAGATTGGATATCTTGTTCAAAATTGAGTTTGCCAAATAGTCTGAGGATTTTTTTTTCATCATTTCACTAGACCCAGAAAATAAAGCAGCAATTACTAAATACTTAGTGAACAAGGCTCCTCTTAATATTAACCCAAATCTCCCCCAATTAAGAGCTTTTCCTTATCTTATAAATATTTACTACTCTAGGAACTAAATCATATTTATTTATTTCAAAATAGATATTATTGGTAGAATAAGCTTATTATGTCTTTATAAATACCACTCTAAGAAAAATTACTGTCATAAATTAAATATAAGAGCAAAATTACATTAACATTTTTGCAATTTTCCTGTTTGGCTTAAAACAAAACCTTTATCTTCATGTGAGTTCTCATTCAATGAATTTCATTGTTATTTCATTTGAAGTATAAGAAGAAAATCCAAGCTCACATTGATAGTATAGTTAGAAAAGGAATAATAGCCCTTTCAGAAAATTATATTCTTCTTTGCCAAAACTCAGCAAGTTATAATTTTTTAAAGTTCTATTACAATGTTAATATTAAAACTAAAGCTTTCAAATTTTCATATTTTTGCAGTCAAAACTTTTGGATTATCTTGATGTTTAACTGGGGAGTCTTGTAACAACATATACTGGTCATTCAGAAAATATTTGAGGCCAGGGAAATAGTTTAATGGCCTGGAATGCATGTTTTGTGTACAGGAAACCTAGATTCCATTCCTGGCACCATTTGGCCTTCCAAGCACCTCCAGAAGTGATCCTCAATCTCTTATCTGGGAGTAGCCCTGGGTAAAATTGCATGTGGCCCCAAACCAAATAACAGACCCTAAAAGAGTATCAAGAACCTCTGGCGGGGGGGGGGGGGGGCTGGAGCAATAGCACAGTGGGTAGAGAGTTTGCTTTGCATGAGGCCAAACCAGGTTCAATTCCCAGCATCCCATATGGTCCCCTGAGCACTGCAGGGGTAATTCCTGAGTGCAGAGGCAGCAGTAACCCCTGTGCATCACCAGGTGTGACCCAAAAAGAAAAAAAAATAAGAACCTCTAGGGATCCATGAGAAAAACGTCTTGAGTTACTGAACTAAACTAAATTACTTTTTAAAACTTGAGGTGCGTGGAGGGGAAAGCAGAGGCAAGTCCCTCCTGGTAAGCTTGGAACACTATAGAGGATCCCCTGGGCCACTTCCATAGTGTTGGGGAGATGCTAAGGCTACAGCAGGTGATACTAAAGGAAACCCCATGCTCAGGGATCAAGCCCAGGTTGGTTGCATTCAAGGTACGTGCCCAGCCCCTGTACTAATTCTATAGGCATGAAAAAAATTCTTTTTTTTATTAGCAAAAATAATTTACTTTTGAGTTTATTTAATGTACAATTTTTCCTTTTTGCTGATATTAATATTTTGTCTTTCAAATCTTTTTTTATTGAATCACTGAGATAGCCCATTACAAAGCTGCTCACGATTAGGTTTCAGTCATACAATATTCCAACACTCATTCTTCCAGTAGTCTACATTTCCCACCACAAATGTCCCCAGTTTCTCTCCCCTTTCTCTCCCCACAACCTTCCCCCAGCCTGTCTCTATGGCAGGATGGCAGGTACAGGCTCTCTCTCTCTCTCTCTCTCTCTCTCTCTCTCTCTCTCTCTCTCTCTCTCTCTCTCTCTCTCCCACCATCCCTCCCTCCCTCCGTCCCTACCTCTCTCCTTTTGGGCATTATGGTTTGCAATACAGACACTGAAAGGTTATCATGTATATCCCTTTACCTACTTCCAATACTCAGACTCAGTTCTTACCCAGCATGATCATGATCATTTCCAATTATTATTGTCATACTAGGGCTGGAGCGATAGCACAGCGGGTAGGGTGGTCGCCTTACAAGCGGCCAACATGGCCGACCCGAGTTTGATTCCTCCACCCCTCTCGGAGAGCCCGGCAAGCTACCGAGAGTATTCGATATGCCAGACACAGTAACAACAAAGTCTCCAATGGAGACGTTACTGGGCCCTTTATATTTATATTTATATTTATTGTCATACTGGTCCTTTCTCTGCTTACTGATATATCCTCTGCCCCACACACACGTGTGGTAGATTCTGACCACTAACCAGTCCTCCTGGCCCCTGTTTTCCTTGGCCTTGGATGTTAGTCTCATACTATTTTTTTAAATATACCACAAATTAGGGCTGGAACGACAGCACAGCTGTAGGGTGTTTGCCTTGCACGCAGCCAACATGGCCGACCCGAGTTCGATTCCTCCGCCCCTCTCGGAGAGCCCGGCAAGCTACCAAGAGTATCTCGCCCGCACGGCAAAGCCTGGCAAGCTCCCCGTGACGTATTCGATATGCCAAACACAGTTATAAGTGTCACAATGGAGACGTTACTGGGCCCGCTCAAGCAAAATCAATGAACAACGGGAGTACAGTGACCGTGACCACAAATTAATACAGTCATTTATATCTATCCTTTTCCTTCTGACTCATTTCACTCAGTATGATATGCTCCATACCTATAAGCAAATTTCATGACTTTATTTTTCCTAATAGCTGTATAGTACTCAAAAAATGGGGAGAAGAAATGAAAAGAAACTTCCTCAAACAAGAAATTCAAATGGCCAAAAGGCACATGAAAAAAATGCTCTTCATCGCTAATCATCAGGGAGGTGCAAATCAAAACCACAATGAGATATCATCTCACACCACAGAGACTGGCACACATCAAAAAGAAGAAGCAAAAAGAAAAAGAACAATCAGTGCTATTGCAGATGTGGGGAGATAGGGACTCTCATTTCATTGCTGGTGGGAATGCCAACTGGTCCAACCTTTTGAGAAAACAATATGGACATTCCTCAAAACATGAGAAATTGAGCTCCCATTTCACCCAGTAATACCACAAAGGGGAATATATCCTGGGACCAAAAACATACAGCAGAAATACCATCTGTACTTCTATGTTCATTACAACACTACTGACAATAGTCAGAATCTATAAACAACCTCAGTGCCAGAGAACAGACAGCTGGAAAAAGAAAATAGAGTATATCTACAAAAAAAATTCATTTTTAACCTAACAAAAGTATTTCTTTGTCCATCATCAAAATATTTGATTAATTCATTACATAAGCACAGAGAAACACATTCTTAACAGTAAAAAGTAAATGATTCACTTGATAAAAATAGACATTCAAGCATATGTCTATTATCAATATCTTTCTTCACTGAATGGCCCTATAAGTGGATCTTTAAGCAATATAAACATTTAGAAATGAAACATTAAGAGTGTGTTATTTATCACTGAGCAAAGGTTCACATTTAAGGATTCCAGGAAACTCAAAGACCTTTGTCACAACTATGCCTTTCTCTGAGAAGCAGACCATGACAATCCTCTTAAAACTAACATAAACGGAGGTACAGCCCGCCCCCAAGGGCCTGGGTCCCTCTCTGGGCACGCGCAGCTAGAAACAGCCCCGAGACAGCCGGTTTTCAACCCCTGAGCCGCGTGGGACGGGCACAGAGGCCCAGCTCTGTGCAACAAAGCTGAACGGCTCCAATTCCAACAGGTACAGCCCGCCCCCAAGGGCCTGGGTCCCTCTCTGGGCACGCGCAGCTAGAAACAGCCCCGAGACAGCCGGTTTTCAACCCCTGAGCCGCGTGGGACGGGCACAGAGGCCCAGCTCTGGGCAACAAAGCTGAACGGCTCCAATTCCAAACAGGAGACATTCCCAACTCCTCGCCCAGTGCCAGGGACTCTTTTCGGAGCCGCGGCCGCTAACGCGGCCGCGAAATATTTTCCCACTACATATGCCATAGGAACCATAAGCTAACTTCTTAGATGGAAACTTCTCTATTTTAGCTCAGCCACTAGAAATACAGTTGCCAATAACTCATAAGCCTATCTTAACTCACACTGCATATCAAGCAGAATAGTAACACTGAACGTGAAGGACTAAACCACACCTCTCACAATGGTAAAGCAACGCAAAAGCCCACCAAACATTCATATTGAAGAGTCTAGCCCAGATGACACCAACAGTACTGTAGTGTTAGACAACCTCTCTGACAAGGAATTCAGAAGGGAGCTACTTAGGATGCTTAGGGAATTAAAAGAAACAATGGAAAGCAATGCCAATAGAAGACAAGAGGATCTGAAGGCAGAAATGAGGAAAATGCAGTCAGAAATGTCAGACCTGAAAAATCTCGTAGGCGAATTGAAAAGCTCAGTGGAAGGCCTCAGCAGCAGAGTAACAGCGGCTGAGAACAGAATCAGTGAGCTCGAAGATGAACTTCAGAGACTCTCCCGAAAAGAGCAGAAAATGGAAAAGAGACTCACAATTCGGGAACAGATGGCAAGAGAAGATCGTGATGAAGCCAAGAGGGGTAACATAAGAATTATTGGAGTCCCAGAGGGACAGGAAGAAAACCTCGATGAAGAAGAAACTGTCAAAGACATCATTGCTACAACATTTCCAGAGCTGAAGAAAACTTGTGACCACATTCAGGAGGCCCGAAGGGTACCAGCTAGAAGAAATCCGAATAAAAATACCCCAAGACACATTCTGATCAAAATGACCAAAACCTTAGACAGAGACAAAATTCTGAAAGCAGCAAGATCGAAGAAAGAAATCTCTTACAAAGGAGCATCCTTAAAATTCACAGCTGATTTTTCTGATGAAACCCTCATGGCCCGAAAACAGTGGTGGGACATAGTAAAAAAACTCAATGAAATAAATGCCTCCCCCAAAATACTTTTCCCAGCAAGACTCTCATTCATAATAGAAGGAACAACACACAGTTTCACAGACAAACAACAGCTCAGGAACTTCATAGACTCAAAACCATGGTTACAAGAACAACTAAATGGGCTACTTTAAGGCAAGAAAGGCCCCTCAAATACACCAAATTTTAACAGAACAATGGGACAAAATCCCATAACAATAATCTCTCTCAATGTCAATGGGCTAAACGCACCAATTAAAAGACATAGAGTGGCAGGATGGATTAGAAAATTGAACCCAACATTCTGCTGCCTGCAAGAAACGCATCTCAATAGTCAAAGCAAACACAGACTCAGAGTCAAAGGCTGGAAAACAATCCTACAGGCAAACAGCTCCCATAAAAAAGCTGGGGTAGCCATCCTTATATCAGACCACATTGATTTCAGAGTGAGGAAGGTCATAAGAGACAGTGAAGGCCATTACATATTGATCAGAGGATCTGTACAACAGGAAGAACTTACAATAATAAATGTATATGCACCTAATGAGAGACCAGCAAAGTACTTAAAACAACTACTCATAGATTTGGAAAAAGACATCAATAGCAACACAATACTAGTGGGAGACTTCAACACTGCTTTGTCACCTCTTGATAGATCAACCAGACTCAAGCTTAGCAAGGACATACTTCATTTGAGGGAAACAATGGAAGAAAGGGACTTAGTAGATATATACAGGACACTTCATCCACAAAAAGCTGAATACACATTCTTCTCAAGCGTACATGGAACATTCTCCAAGATAGACCACATGCTGAGCCACAAAACATGCCTCCATAAAATTAAGAAGGTAGAGATTGTATCAACAATCTTCTCAGACCATAATGCGCTGAAATTAGAAGTAAATCACACACAAAAACAGAAAACTAAATCAAACACCTGGAAATTAAACAGTGCACTATTGAACAACGAGTGGATTAGACAGGAAATCAAAGAGGAAATCAAAAGATTCCTAGAAACGAATGAAAATGAGAACACGAGTTACCAAAATTTATGGGACACAGCAAAGGCTGTGTTAAGAGGAAAGTTTATAGCTCTACAAGCATTCCTCAGGAAGGAGGAGCGAGCACACATAAGTAACCTAACCTCACAGCTTAAGAGCTTGGAGAAGGACCAAAAAAAGGAGCACAACCCGAACAGGAGAAAGGAAATAATAAAACTCAGAGCAGAGATTAATGAGATGGAAACCCAAAAAACAATCCGAAAGATCAATGAAACCAAGAGCTGGTTCTTTGAGAAAATTAACAAGATCGATAAGCCTCTAGCAAAACTCACAAAGAAAGGGAGAGAGAAAACCCTAATAAACCGAATCAGAAATGAAAAGGTGGTCATTACAACAGAAACCACAGAAATTCAGAGGATCCTCAGGGAGTACTTTGAGAAGCTTTATGCCACGGAACATCAAAACCTCGAGGAAATGGATAAATTCCTAGACTCCTACAGACTCCCAAGGCTGAACCAAGAAGACCTGGAATACCTGAACAGACCTATCACCATCAAGGAAATTGAAATGGTAATAAAAAGTCTCCCCAAGCACAAAAATCCTGGCCCGGATGGATTCACGAGTGAATTCTTCCAAATCTTTAAAGAGGACTTACTCCCAATACTCTTTAAGCTTTTCCACGAAATTGAAATATCAAAAACACTTCCAAACAGTTTCTACGAAGCAAATATCACACTGATACCAAAAGCAGACAGAGATACCACAAAGAAAGAGAATTACAGGCCGATATCCCTGATGAACACAGATGCAAAGATCCTCAACAAACTACTAGCAAATAGAATCCAACTACTCATCAAAAAGATCATACACCATGACCAAGTAGGATTCATCCCAGGGATGCAAGGATGGTTCAACATTCGGAAATCAATCAACATAATCCACCATATCAACAAAAGAAAAGATAAAAAGCATATGATCATATCAATAGATGCAGAGAAAGCATTTGATAAGATCCAGCACCCCTTTATGATGAAAACCCTAGCCAAAATGGGTATAGAGGGGACCTTCCTCAACATAATTAAAGCCATCTACCACAAGCCTACAGCAAGCATCATCCTCAATGGGGAAAAACTGAGAGCCTTCCCTCTAAGATCAGGGACGAGACAGGGATGCCCACTCTCTCCACTGCTGTTCAATATAGTACTGGAAGTACTTGCAATAGCGATTAGGCAGGAAAAAGATATTAAGGGCATTCAGGTAGGAAAGGAAGAAATCAAGCTCTCACTATTCGCAGATGATATGATACTCTACTTAGAGAACCCAATAACTTCCACCAAAAAACTCTTAGAAACAATAGACTCGTATAGTAAAGTTGCAGGTTATAAAATCAATACCCAAAAGTCCATGGCTTTCCTATACGCAAACAGTGAGAGAGAAGAAAGCAACATGAAAAAAACAATCCCATTCACAATTGTGCCCCAGAAAATCAAGTACCTAGGAATCAGCTTAACTAAGGAAGTAAAGGACCTGTACAAAGAAAACTACAAAACGCTACTTCAGGAAATAAAAGAGGACATGAGGAAATGGAAAGATATCCCCTGCTCATGGGTCGGGAGACTTAACATTGTCAAAATGGCAATACTACCGAAAGCATTGTATAAATTCAATGCAATCCCTATAAGGATACCCATGACATTCTTCAAAGAAATGGAGCAAACACTCTTGAAATTTATATGGAACAATAAGCCCCCACGAATAGCTAAAGCAATTCTTGGGAAAAAGAAAATGGGAGGAATCAACCTCCCGAACTTCAAACTGTACTACAAAGCAGTAATAATTAAAACAGCATGGTACTGGAACAAAGGCAGAACTGCAGACCAATGGAACAGGGTTGAATACACTGACATTTCTCCTCAATCATATGCTCATCTAATCTTTGATAAAGGTGCAAGTAATGTGAAGTGGAGTAAGGAAAGCCTCTTTAATAAATTGTGTTGGCATCACTGGACGGCTACATGCAAAAAAATAGGCTCAGAACTCTGCCTAACACCATGTACAAAAGTAAGATCAAAATGGATTAAAGACCTCAACATCAGACCAGAAACCATAAGGTACATTGAAGACAAAGTTGGCAAAACCCTCCATGACATTGAAGCTAATGGTATCTTCAAAGATGCCACGCCACTGGCCGAGCAAGTGAAAACAGAGATAGATAAATGGGACTATCTTAAACTAAGAAGCTTCTGCACCTCCAAAGAAACAGTGACCAAAATACAAAGACAGTCTACAGAATGGGAAAGGATATTCACCGAATACACATCTGACAAGGGGTTGATATCCAGGATATACAAAATACTGGTTAAACTCCACAAGAAGAAAACATCCAACCCCATCCAAAAATGGGGCAATGAAATGAACAGAAACTTTCTCAAAGAAGAAATCCGAATGGCAAAAAAGCACATGAGAAAATGCTCTACATCATTAATCATCAGGGAGATGCAGATCAAAACCACAATGAGATACCATCTCACACCTCAGAGACTGGCCCAAATTCAAAAGAACAAAAGCAACCGATGCTGGCGTGGATGTGGCGAGAAAGGGACACTCCTTCACTGTTGGTGGGAATGTCCACTGGTTCAGCCCTTCTGGAAAACAGTATGGACAATTCTCAAAAAATTAGAAATTGAGCTCCCATTTGACCCAGCAATACCACTCCTGGGAATATATCCCAGAGAGGCAAAAATGTATAGTCGAAGTGACATCTGCACTTGTTTGTTCATTGCAGCACTCTTTACAATAGCCAGAAACTGGAAGAAACCTGAATGCCCAAGAACAGATGACTGGTTAAAGAAACTTTGGTACATCTACACAATGGAGTACTATGTAGCTCTTAGAAAAGATGAAGTCATGAAATTTACATACAAGTGGTACAATATGGAAAGTATCATGCTAAGCGAAATGAGTCAGAAAGAGAGGGATAGACATAGAAAGATTGCATTCATCTGGGGGATATAAAGTAACAAAGTATGAGATTAATACCCAAGAATAGCTGAGATCAGCACCAGGACGATTACTCCATAACTTAGAGGCCAGCCGGGTATCCTAGAGGAAAGGGCAGCTCAGATAGAGAAGGGAGCACCAAATAAAGGATGTTTGGAGGATCCTCCCAAGAGGGGAGATGCATGTCGAAAGTAGACTATGGACTGAACATGTTTGCCACTCAATGCCTCTTTTGCAGACCACAACACCCAAAAGGAGAGAGAGAACACAGGGGATTGCCCTGCCACAGAGACGGGGGGATGGGGGGATGGGGGTGGGAGGGATATTATCCATGGTGGTGGAAAATGGGCACTGGTGGAGGGATGGGTATCTGATCATTGTATAATTGAAACCAAAGCACAAAAAATTGTAAATCTACAACTTTAAAAAAAATAAAATAAAATAAAGGGGAAAAAAAAAAAACTAACATAAACGATCAAAATTGTTCAACAAGCAGGAATCTAGAAAATATTAATTTATTTATTCCACTCTGAATTCTCCACATATTTTATACATGGAGTCTGGGTCTGGTGTCTTGATGGTCTCACCTATCTGACATTGGATACAGACTGAATTGACAAGAGCTTTAAGTCCAAGTTCACTTATCACTTAATCACTTAACTTCCCGTTAGTCGTCGATTTGCTCGAGCGGGCGCCAGTAACGTCTCCATTTGTCCCTGTCGCGTGCTAGTGTAGCCCAATGGCATCTCTTCGCTCCGGGAACATGGAGGGCCTCAAACCGATCGTTCATGATCTTGACAAAGAAGTCTGACCATCTGGTAGGTGGGCGGCCACGCGGTCTCTTGACATCCCGTGGAATCCAATCAGTAACAGCTCTAGTCCAACGGTCGTCTTTAAATCTCATTACGTGACCAGCCCATCTGATTTTCGACACCTTGGCATATGAGACAGCGTCCCTGATCCTTGATCGTCGACGGATGTCAGAACTCCGGATTCGTTCTCTCATTTGAGTGAAACGTGATATTCCAAGCATAGCTCTTTCTATTCTTCTTTGGGAGACCTGAATGGCGTTCTCATCTTGTTTGCGTAGGGCCCAGGTCTCTGAGGCATATGTTAATGCAGGAAGAACAGTGGAATCAAAGAGATGTGCCCGGAGCCGGAGGTTCTTCGTCCTCTTAGCTATTTCTTCGACGTTCTTGAAGGCGTTCCAAGCCGCTCTCTTCCTCCTGCGCAGCTCGGGTGCCAGGTCATTTGTCATGTTGACCTCTCGACCTAGGTACACATAGCTGTTGCATTCGGAGATGGTCATTCCATTGAGAGCGAATGGGGCGTCAGGAACAAGGCTGTTTCTCATAAACATTGTCTTCGTAAGATTCAGCTGTAGTCCTACCTTTCCACACTCACGGGCAAAGTCGGCCAGCATTTGTGCTGCTTGGCTGATGTTTGGTGTTATTAAAACAATGTCATCAGCAAAGCGGAGGTGGTGTAGTTGCCGACCATCTATCTTCACTCCCATTCCTTCCCATTTCAGTCGTCGCATGATGTTCTCGAGGGTGGCACTGAAGAGTTTCGGTGAAATGGTATCACCCTGCCGCACCCCTCTCTTGACATCAACGATCACTTCTTTGTAGAATGGTGAGATCCTGGTAGAGAATCCGCAATACAGCTCACGGAGGATCCTGATGTATTGGGCTTGAATGCCCTGATTGGCTAGGGCTTCAATGACCGCTTCCGTCTCAACAGAATCAAAGGCCTTCTTTAAATCAATGAACGTTAAGCAGAGCGGCATCTTGAACTCCCGAGAAACCTCAATGAGCTTGGTTACCGTGTGGATATGGTCGATGGTGCTGAATCCTTTGCGGAACCCTGCTTGCTCGCATGGTTGTCCTTCATCTAGTGTTCTGCCAATCCTATTCAGGATGACTCGAGTGAACAGCTTGTAGATGACAGACAATAGGCAGATCGGGCGATAGTTGCCAATGTCATGGATGTCTCCCTTCTTGAACAGTAGTATGGTCCAAGTTAGCAGCAACAACTCTGTCCTCTATCACCATTTCTGTAGACTTAAAATGTTCCAATTTGAACTTATAGTAGACTCAGTGCTAGCCCTCTCATTGCTTCTGTGCTAGTCTGGAACTAATTTCAGAACAAATCATTCTGTCAAGCAGTTCAACTTCATCCTTCCTCTTCCGGTCACACATGTATCTATTCTGTCTTCTTTATCATTCTCTGTTTCAGCATGTGACTCTATGCCCAGCTCCTTTTCTACCTCCCTACCAATTTCTCATACACACAAACTCAGCAACCTAAGCCCTGACGCTTTATCAGCTAACTCTAGCCCTAGTCAAGGTGTCTTATCCCTTGTATGTCATCACTAACAGATGTCTCCACTCTAACTCCCCAATCCATCGCTCTCTTCCACTAGGAATCACGCTGTCTCCTTGAAAGTATCCTTTTTGTTACTCTCCTGTCCACTCCTATCCTATCTAAATCCCTTAATACTTTACATAGGGTAGATAATGGCAAAAGGTGAAGAAGAAAAGTGCTTAGCCTTAAAACTAAAAGTGAGTGCAGGGAACAGCAACAGCTAGCAGGAGAGCTATGCACACCTTTTTTCTTTCTTTTTTTAAAAAAAACAAACAAAGGATGGGAGAGTGATGAAATGCAGCTTCTTTCAAGGTAAGTGTTACTCCTGCAATATCCAGGAAGCCACTGTCATGCAAAAATTGGGGCCAAGATGGTCAAGCTCTCAAATTGCTCTGAAGGTAGAAGAAACCCAGAATTCGTATATAAAATAACCCCACTATAGGCAAATAATTAAAATTATAAAAAAAGTCCTGCCAGTCAAGTACAACATAAAGGGGTGCTGATATGTAATATTTGGATACTAAGTATATGGAAGGTGTGGTGAACAAGTAACACTGAAAATATTGTCCTAAAATTAAATATCTAATTTATGCCCACTTCTAGTAACAATGAGATCGGACCACTGTCTCCTTCCTGAAAAATTCTACTTCATGGAGCGGGGAGAAAGGACTGCAAACTTTAAGAAGAGAACTCCCAGAATGAACACCAACTGGGAGTTCTTTGGCACTATTGCAGCAACATGGGAAGATGCCATTGTTGACAACATTGACAAGGAATACGATCGACTGGTTCAGCAGTCATCGAAGCCCTGGACAAACAGGATGTTCAAACGCAATACATCAGGATCCTCCACGAGCTGTATTACGAATCTCACCATTCTACAGGGAAGTGATCATTGATGTTAAGAGAGGGGTTCAGCAGGGTGACACCATTTGACTAAAACTCTTCAGTGCCACCCCGAGAATGTCATGCGAATACTGGAATGGGAAGAAATGGGAGTGAAGATAGATGGTCGGCAACTACACCACCTCTGGTTCACTGATGACATCGTTCTAATAACACCAAACATTAACCAAGCGGCACAAATGCTGGCCAAGTCAACCATGAGTGTGGAAAGGTCAGACTGCAATTGAATCTCACCAAGATAATGTTCATGAAAATTGAACTAGTCCCTGATGTTCCATTTGCTCTCAATGGACTGAACATGTCCGAATGCAGCAGCTATGTGTACCTGGGTCAAGAACTCAACATAAGGAACGACTTGGCACCAGAACTTGCAGGAGGAAGAGAGCAGCGTGGAGCACCTTCAAGAGCATTGAAGAAGTTGTAAAGAGGATGAAGAACCTCTGGCTCCGGGCACATCTTTTCAACTCCATGTTCTTCCTGCACTAACATACACCTCTGAGACCTGGGCCCTACAAAAACAGGACGAGAACAGTATTCGGGTATCTCAAAGAGGAATTGAAAGAGCTATGCTTGGAATATCACATTTCACTCTAGTGAGAGAAGGAATCTGGAGTTCTGACCTCCATTTACAATCAAGAATCAGGGATGCTGTCTTGTTTGCCAAGGGGTCAAAAATCAGATGGGTCAGACCTGTAATGCGATTTAGAGATGACTGCTGGACTACAGCTGTTACTGACTAGATTCCAAGGGACATCAAAAGATTGCGTGGCTGCCCCCCTACGAGATAGTCAGACTTCTTCGTCAAAACCCTGAACAAACGGTTTGAAGTTCTTTGTGTTCCTGGAGCAAGCAGATGCCATTGGGCTACACTGGCACGCGACAGGGATGAATGGAGATGTTACTGGCCCCTGCTCGAGTAAATTGATGAATAACGGGATGACAAGTGATTAGTAACTTGGTTTCTATGTTAATCTTCTGTGTCTTAGGTGCTTGTAGCAATACTCATTTTAGATCAATTAAAAGCTCAGAGGGGGAAAAAAACAGTAAAACTAAAGAAAATAGCCATGAATATGTGCCCAATATTTGGTTTGGAAAAGATCTGAGTTATAATAATAAAACCACAGCAGATTATTTTTATCTATAATTTAACAGAAATTAAAATCTTTTAATATTAAAAATACCTTGCATCCAAAATAAAGCCCGGAAAATATCTGAAGCTGTTATAGCAAAGGGCTATACTAACTATGCAGAAAAACACGAACTAGTGACACACAAAAAGAATGAACTCCAACTTTTTATGGACAAGGATAGTTTTTTGAATGTTAACACCCAATCCAGTCCAAGCAGTATTTATACACTGTGGGGATTAGGTCTAAATCAACTGATAAAACACATTTGGGTATAATGATAGGGAAATGCACAATCAATAAAATTTCAGTCCCTAAGGTAATCAAGTACCATCACACTGTCACTGTCCTCCTGTTGTTCATCAATTTCTTCGAGCGGGCCCAGTAACGTCTCCATTGTGACAATTGTTACTGTGTTTGGCATATCAAATACATCACGAGTAGCTTGCCAGGCTTTGCCGTGTGGGCAAGATACTCTTGGTAGCTTGCTGGGCTCTCTGAGAGGGGTGGAGGAATCGAACTCGGGTCGGCCATATTGTCCACTTGCAAGGCAAATGCCCTACCCACTGTGCTATGGCTCCAGCCCAAATACCATAATAGTTCTAACAAATAGAGAAATTCCTACCCAAGGAACAGGGGTTCCTCCCCAATCCCAAAAGCAGGTTCTTTGTCTAACCCCCAGAAAATCGTCAACCAAGGAATCAGGATGACGAATTTAAGAGATTTTATTGTAAAGGAATATATAGGGACAAAGGTCTTTAAAAAAATAAAACAAAAACAAACAAAAAAACATGCTATATTTGTGTGACCTTGCAGGCTAGACTTTATTTTTAAAAGTTTGCCTTCCAGTTTGATTCAGGAAAAACATTAGGGCAATTTCTCAAGTCCTAACCCTACTTTTGTCAGATTCAGAAAGAATGCACTCCCTGATCCACAAGTTCATTGGGCCTATTCCTCCTTGCACCAACCACTCAGAATCACTGGGAATACAGCAAAGTTGAAACCAGTCAGATGAGTAGTGGCCAAGAAGAAGAGGAAGGAAGGTAGGGTGCATCACCCAACAACTCCTCTCTGGAGATATTTTATACTCAAGATACTTCTTTGGAATCAGTGTGACGGTCAAAAGACTTATTTCTTTGGATTGGATTAATCTATCCTCAGATAGATTAATCCAATCCAATCCTTTGTGACTACTTCCCATTGGAAATGACCTGATATAAGAGTACCTAGAATGTTCTCCTGGCTGTACCCAGATTGGTGGTAACAGAAAAAAGTTTCTTATTAATGTAGGCAACTTTCTCCCTGTACAGTGGTTGATTAGTCTACGGCCTGTGATTTTTATTAGACTGTGGCAGAGAAGAAGGGATGGAGCTATAGCACAGCGGGTAGGGCATTTTCCTTGCAAGCAACCAACATGGCCGACCCGAGTTCAATTCCTCCACCCCTCTCAGAGAGCCCGGCAAGCTACCGAGAGTACCTCACCGGTACGGCAAAGCCTGGCAAGCTACCCATGACATATTCGATACGCCAAACACAGTAACAACTGACACAATGGAGACGTTACTGGGCCCGCTCAAGCAAACTGATGAACAATGGGAGAACAGTGACAGGGACAGTAGCAGAAAAGAATGAGTATTATTGCACAAAGTATCCTTGGATAAGAATATACAGGAAAGGGTCGAGAAACATTTCAGGTTAGGTCAATGTGGGGGGCAAGAGGTGATCTGGTGGGAAAAACATACTTTTAGCGGCAATGTGTTTTAGAGTTCCTTCCATGAAAGCAATCTTTTACCCAAGATTTGGAAAAAAGAGAGCAGATTTTCACTTTTTAGCAATACTGTCTCTGAAACTTTTGAGAGGTTTCATAAGTCACAAGTTGACTTGTCTAATTATTTCATAAAAGTAGTCTTTTAGCTCTAAGGATAGATTAATCCAATTAAAGAATTATAAATTCCTGGTGTACAGCAAGAAATACTTCTATAGAAAGCAAACCTTAAAAAGGTTCAAAATGAAATAAATCAAGTTGCAAGTTCTGAAAACTGCCAGCGGAGAATTACTTTTAGATGTTCAGATAGGTTTTCCCTGGTTGCAGACTGTTTTCTCTGTTGTCCTCAGGCATTCTGAAAACCAGTAAAACAACTGTGATACTATCTCTGGAGTTTATATCAAGTACTCTATGTCCAGCTTGCATGGTCTTTAGAAGACTCTCCAAATTCGTCATCTTTTCTTTTTTTAAAAAAGTTTTTGGGCCACACCAGGCCATGCTCAGGGACTACTCATCATTGCACTCAGGAATCACCTAGTGGGTTGCTGGGGGACGGTACAGGACGTCAGGGACCAAACCAGGTCAGCACCCTACCAAGGCAAGCACCCTACCCACTATACTACCTCTCCTGCCCACACTGCCTGTCACTGTCACTGTCACTGTCCTCCTGTTGTTCATCGATTTGCTCCAGCGGGCCCAGTAACATCTCCATCCAAGTGAGACTTGTTGTTACTGTGTTTGGCATATTCAATACATCACGGGTAGCTTGCCAGGCTTTGCCCGGCAGGCGAGATACTCTTGGCAGCTTGTTGAGCTCTCTGAGAGGGGCGGAGGAATTGAACCCGGCTCGGCAGGTCCCGCTGCGCGCAAGGCAAACACCCTACTGCTGCGCTATGGCTCCAGCCTCCACACTGCCTAAATTCCTTTTTCATCTTTTTAAAAACTTTGTTTTTAAATTGAATCCCCATGAATTACAAAGTTATAAAAATGTTTATGACTGACTTTCAAGTTCACATTGTTCCAAAACCAATTCCTTCACCAATGCCCCCTATCCTCCACCAATGCCCCGTTTCTCTCCTGCCCCCTAGCCTGCCTCTGTGGCAAGCACTTTTCCCTTCCCTTATCGTCCCAGTGTTCCCTCCCCTAGCTTAACTCTCAATCCCCCCAACCCTGCCCTAATGGCAAGCCTCCTACTAAAGACCAGTTCTCCTGCACTTCACTTCTACTGCCTTTCTGCATTTGGAATTCCTCTATGGAGTTTCTTTATATCCCACATCTCGGGGAGATCATTCTGCAGATTGCCTAAATTCTGAATCAATGCTATTAACTAGAAAAAAAAAACTAGAAAAACTAGTTCCGTAAGTCGCAGCCAGATAAAATTCATGATTTCTTCCCATTTACAATCAAAAGCCAAACCTTCAAAAATATTGAGGAAGAGAATCTGAGTTATACAAAAAGGCATATTACTGAAACTTTTTTATTTTTGCTCTGGGTCACACCCAGAGATGTTCAGGGGTTGCTCATGATCTTCACTCAGGAATTACTCCTGGCAGTGGTTGGGGGATCCTATGGGATGCTGGTGATTGAACCCGGGTCACCTGTGTGCAAAGTAAACAGCCCTACCCACTGTACTATGGCTCTGGTCCCTGAAACAATTTTTTTTCCTCTCCAGCTTCACTCCATCTTACCAAATGATTATAGTAACAAATCAATTTTATTCCCAATGAATCTGGCTACTCATCATTGCACTCAGGAATATATATATATATATCCCAAGATTTGGGAAAAGGAGAGCAGATTTTCACTTCTTAGCAATACTGTCTCTGAAACTTTTGAGAGGTTTCGTAAGTTAGAAGTTGACTTGTCTAATTATTTCATAAAAGTAGTCTTTTAGTTCTGAGGATTAGTCCAATTAAAGAATTATAAATTCTTGATGTACAGCAAAAAATACTTCTATGGAAAGCAAACTTTAAAAAGGTTCAAAATGAAATAAATCAAGTTGCAAGTAATATATATATATATATATATATATATATATATATATATATTCTATTATTTTCCTGCCACATTTTTCCTTTATGGGATTCTGAACTGAGTTCCTAAAATGGTCTTCTAAGGGTCAGGAGTCCAGTTATTTTTTTCTTCCAGAAGTCAGTCTTCACTGATCAGTACTGTCCAGACAGAACTGTGGCGTTTTTATCAGATTAGAACCCTACATATAATACTGGTAGACGATGGGTTCTCTTAATGATACAGTAACAGATAATGAGGCAGTTTAGAACAAGTTGTTTCTTCCTAAGAAAGACTGTCACACTTTTCAAACTATAGGTCTCTGGCAATTTTGCTTAAGTTTTCTAAAGCCACAAGTCCTTCTAAATTTGGGGGGGAGGGGGAATGGGAAGAATCCCATTTCTTAGCCTTCCTAGATAAAGGATGTCTTATAAGACAATGCTCTTCGATCAACTACATTTAGATTACTTTTCATTCCTCAGGTTCTCCAGAGTTGTAGTCAGAGCAGTGCAGCTGTTTTGGATCTGTCTAAGTCTGTCTGCAGCTAGATTCACAAAGAGGTGTCAAAGCCAAGTTTTGGGCAACTGATGTTTATGTTAAGCTAATGTGACACAGGTCAAGACTTCGTAAGAAAATGTTATTCACCACCAGGATTGCAGCTAGAACATTTGTATTTTGGGTTCAACCACCTGAGACTGTTGGTCATTTCAAGAGGCTGCTTTGTGACCGGGCTAGTATAACAGGACTTTGTGCAAGGGTTTTCTCTTTGTAGAGGTTAATCTTAATTTCAAAATTATATTGTATTTGACATTTCAGTCAAGTCTTGGTAAAATAACCACTTTTAAAATTAATACGAAGAGAAATTACTTCTTCCTGGATTTTTGCAAATCATTGCCATGATATTTTTTTTAATTTAAATTTATCAAGAGGAGAGAAAGAAAATGTCTCAGTTCTACTTATGGTAAGAAGTAAACTACCAAGTTGCTGGAGGTCAAAATTATATTCATTCTTAACAGTTCATGCAATCTCATGCAGAAAATCTTGATCTCTGGCAATTTATTAGGAATTTGGGGGTGAGTGCTCAGGGCTTATTCCTGGCAGAGATTTGGGAACCATATGTAATGGTGAGAATCAAACATAAGTCAGCACATGCAAGGCCAGCCCCAATCTCCTGAAATTTTTAAGTATTGAATTTTTTCATAAGCTCTGCAATTTTATTTTTGGTTCCATGAAAAACATATTCTCTGAAATATCAGTCAAAGTCTTTTTCCCACATAGACTTCCCTGCATACAAAGTACTAGAACAATTTTTCTACAAATGGCAAAATGCTGTAAAATGCTCACAATTAAAAGACTGTATTATAATTAACAAAGATGTTTGCTCAATTTTGTGACATGTAATTCTCTAAAATACTCAAAACGGATCAGAACTTATCAGTCACAGAAATTATTTCTGTGGAATGCTCACACTTAGCTCCAGATCAAAGATTACTTTGCCTTGAGGACTTGTGTATTACCAAGAGGCAGGGCATTCTATTCACTCTATTTGTCTCGCCACCTGTTTTCGGTGGTCTCAGGCCGCTTCCTCCACCCTGAACAGGCTGATGGTGATGGGTGGACAAAGGAGAGAACAAGGGCCAGACTGATTGGTCTCAAGTGTCTTTTATTCCAATCTCATCTCCATTCTCCTCTGATTCTCCTCCTGCTTCTTCCTCCCCCATGCTACTTCATTCTCTTTCTGGATCTCCCTTCATTCTCCTTCTGCGCGACCCCCCTGCCCCCCAGCACACTCTTACAGCCTAATTAAATCCTGAGGGTTACTCATCCCTGCACTCAGGAATGCATGAGGGATTGGGGCTTACACATAGGCGTGGTCACAATCAATACGGGTAAAGTCCTTCCCCCAGGGGAAGCTTCTTCTAGGACAAATTCTCATCCAGCAAGACAACTCTCCCAAGACTGAAATTCCAATTGTGGGTGTGTTTCTCCTTTCCTTATTCCAACAAGCATACATTTATAATATTAGTCATTTTGTATGGACACAGTAAGAGATACATTAAGCTTATAGAATTGCTCTCCTGGGGTCATCTTGATCACAGACTACAGTCCTCAGGCCAGATTCGTCTTTCCTATCCCAGGCAGGGTCCAAATCTCGTCGTTAATTTTGGATCATGACAGCATTTGTCCATGACCATGCTCTTAACTTATAGCTAAGTATTTTGGCACTTTGGCTTGGACCATTTCGATGCCAGGGTAGCTCACACCTTGCCCTAGGTCCATTCGTTCCCTAGTCGGGACCCTGCTTTGGGGTGCTAGGAACTAAGGGCAACTGAGGCTTAAGTCAAGAAAGCAGATGCCCAGGAGGTATTATTCAGAGTCAATTAACTCCCAAGTTACAAAAGCATAATATTAACTGTCTTCCTGTGTCTGCACAAAAAGGACATAGCTTTAAAGTAAACAATGCAAAAGGACATAAGAGGAGAAAAGCAATATTTCATTCACAAATATAAAATCATAGACTTCTGAGGAATCTGACCTTACAAGTTATGAGAGTCTAATTAGGGGAAAAGGTGATAGACTGGTTGGGGAAGAGAGCACAGAGTAGAGTTTACAGATAAACACAGAGGAATGGAGGTGCTTCAGGAGCACTGTGATGAGTATTACCCGATAAACCTAAACTCTTTGTGGCAGAGGAGAAAGCACAAACAAATGTTACCCTACAAGGACAAATTTCACTTTGATAATAGATGGAACCTTCATTTTTCAGGTTCCACTGCATACATGTTCAGACACCAGACAAGGAAACACCTAGTCCCTGCATTTCCATTTCCCATTAGAGCATCAAGCCACCTAGAAATATTTAAACTTAGAAAAGATTAAGAATCTTCGGCCTTAAAATTGAGCAATGGAAAATAATTTGACTTTTGACTATCTCAAAGTAAAAGTCAAGATGACATAAGGAGAGTATAAGGACAAGTATTTAAAAAAAAGTGGCTGTATGGATGTTTCTGATCACTGAAGGATGTACTCAGGTGTCACGGGGCTTTTCTCTGCGCTCAGAGAAAACTATAACATGTAATGGAAGCTTGACCCTTTCTAGAAACAAATAGCCAATTCGACATTCACGTTTCCTGAATTCAAGCTCCAATTCTTTCAAATGTACAAGATCCCTTTAAACAGAAGCCTAAGTCCAGTATAGCTTCTGAATGACGAGTAAGAAAGCATTGGAAAAGTTGAGTCCAAAAGAAGGGCAGAGGGGTATGCAATAAAGTCTTATGTCCTCACAGGTTGCGGTGTTTGGAACATTGTTCACACAGGAAGAGATAAAGGGACAAAATGGTCCAGACACGTATGAATAAGGTTCTCTTAGCAGGTGAGCCAATCTCCAAATACCCCCAATACTCCAAATACTCCTGGCTCTGCTCTCAGGAGTTTCTCCTGGTGGTGCTTGTGGGACCATATGGGCATGCCGGGAATTGTACATTGATCAGCCGCGTGCGAGGGAAACACTCTACCTGCTATACTATCACTTCAGCTGGGACGAAGTCACTGATGTGGGATTGGGAAAATTCCACTGCCCCACATTGGGCATCAATTGTTGTACGCAGGGAATCCCTCCCCAAACCCAAAGATGGGTTCTTTGCTAATCCCAAATAAAGAATTAATCAAAGGGACATGTGTGCTGAAATTAAGAGGTTTTTATTGCAAAGGACTGCTCAAGATGGGCATATGGCAGGACGAAAGGGAATTCAGGGGGAAAAAACCCTTCCTGTATTCCTCTTGTGTACTTGGAGATTAGGTCTTTATTTATTTATTTATTTACTTATTTTAAAGACATCTGTCTTCCAGTCTGATTCCTCAGTCCGTTTCCTCTGTCCTGGATGTGCTTGTAGCTCTTTGGTCAAATCTTCGGAAATTAATTCCTCTTGACAGGATCAGAAGATAAGGGTTTCCTGTCTCAGGTTCCCAGTGGGACTTCTCTGTTCCTGCTCCATACATCCCAGGTTCTTTGCGAACACAGCGAATGTGGAGCCAGCTGGAGTAGTAGTGACAGGGAAGGAGAAAAAAGTGGGGTGCATCCCCTAACAAAGCAAACATTAAATTAACTATATTAAAATACTCAAAGAATTAAATGAAAGATTAATATCTACAAAACAAATAGAATAAGTAATATAAAACAGTACATCTAATATCTTGAAAAAACAAATACTCACTGATTAAAAAAGAAATCACTAATGGCATACAAAAGTTACCTAAATTTTATCACTAAGTGTTACAAAGAAAATTATGATTTAGAATCTAGTACCCTTCCAGAATGTAGAGAGTTTGCTTATTAGCACATGCTGACCTGGGATCCCGTCACCCCAAAAGGTCTCCTGGTCACCTTGAGCCCACCTGGAGTGACCCTGAGTACAAAGCCAGGAGGAAGCCCTGAGCATCACTACGTATGCCCCTTCCCACAAAAAAAGATTACTTATGGAAAACTGAGGTTTAGAGATACTAGCTGTCACTATCACTGTCCTCCCATGTTCACCGATTTTCTTGAGCAGTGTGAGACTTTTGTTGTTACTGTGTTATTAAAAATGTTATTGAGGCTATTATCTCTTTACCACATAGATTTTTTATACGAAAGACAGATTTCACACACACACACACACACACACACACACACACACACACACATACTGCTCAGTAAAAACCCATCAAGTTTTTTTGTCCTAATTTTTGAGAAGTTCCAGATTAACTATGGCACTATTAGAATGTAAGCTTTGGAGTTAATGCCATTTTCTAATAGGGTGGCTTTAAGAAAGGGCTCAATTTCATATATAAAAGGAAGGCAATAATATAAATCATCCAGCATTATAGTTATAATAGACAAACATCTATAAAATAGCACTGAACTTGGCACATATAATCAATGCATTTTATCAATAAAAAATAGTTGACTTGGCACTGTAGCACTGTCCTCCCACTGTTCATCGATTTCCTTGAGCAGGCACCAGTAACATCTCCATTGTGAGACTTTTTTTTTAACTTGTTTTGGCATATAGAATACGCCACTGGGAGCTTGCCAGGCTCTGCCATGTGGGCTGAATACTCTCAGTAGCTTGCTGGGCTCTCCGAGACGAACCTAGGAATCAAACCCAGGTTGGCTGTGTGCAAGGAAAACGCTCTACCCGCTGTGCTATCGCATGACTTGGCCTCAAAAAAAGCAAAACCAGTCTAAATCTACTTTACACAAGAAGAATTGTGTAAATTTAGCAGATTTTCCCTTCAAATTGAACCTAAGTAGAAATTCTTGGTTATCTGACAATAAGCTCTGAGGAAAGATTCTGAAAGAGATTCTGAAACCATAAAAATTTTCCTAACTAGATCTAAAATGTTTCAAAATACAAAACTCAAATGGCATATCAGTATCTTCTACTTAAGATAGTAAGATCTTTGTAAGACAAAATGATGACTTCTCTGAAGATCCCTGGTGAACATTTGTAAATAAAATTGTTTCTTGGACATTTGGAAAACACATTAGTAAGATTCAGTAGAATTTAAGATTCTTTCATGGTGCGTATTTCCACAGGTTTTCATCAATCTGATGTGGAGAAAAATTAAATTAGTTTAATTCCTTAAAATATTTAGATTCATGTATTTATATTCTTTGAGAACTTTCATATTACTTCCAATCAGGATGTCTTGAAGTTCATAATTTTATAATAGTGCCTTGTTTGTCGCCATAAATTTCACGCAGAAGATGAGGCTCCTTTGAAATACATTCACATTTCAAATGGCTAGAAATAACCTTTTTCAGTTTTTAATAATTCTTCATTTGGTACATATACTCTTCATTCAGAAACAATTGTGTATAAATCTATTTCATCACATGACGTTCCTGATATGATTACAGAAGCAGTTAGGTGTCAATCTCTGTTTCTCCTTAAAACATGTCTTCCATGGGGAAGAAAACGAAGAACAAGTTTTCCAACATTGCAAGCCACCAGCAAAGGTTTTGTCTTCTCAGAGTAAAGATTTCTGACCTGAGACAGATTTTCTAATAAAGAGCAACAAACATGAAAATACTTGGGTGAAATGTAGTGGTCCTAAAGGCCTTTACTGAAAAAAAAAATGGTATTTTGTATTCGTGAAATTAAAGCAAACTGAAATGCATTATGAATCAACATTTCAAGATTACATTATAATTGTATTTAAAGCACAAAACTTTGAAGCCATAAGTATTAAAATGTGCACTAATAAATATAAATGTTAAATATATGTTCTACAAAATTTTCAAGATACTCTTGAAAAAAATATTTAAGATGTCATTGAGAAGCAAACATGTAACTAGCCCAAAATATATGCCAGCGTATAGTGATGATAAACAAAAATTAAAGATAAACAATTTTTAAATGGCACTCACCAATCATAATTGAAGACTCACAATGGTAATAACCATCACTTTGTTTTTTCTTCTCCATAGAACAAAGATCTATGCGAAATACCATCTCATCTCCAAATTTGTGATCAATGAACTTTTTGTAGAATTCAGGATTTATTTTTTTCACTCCCTTAAGATAAAAACAAACAAAAAAATCTTATCAATAAATTATTTGACCTGGGAAGTCAGTTCATATTTTTATCACTTTCCTAAAGGTAAAGGTAAAGGCCCTCCCGTTGATCGTCGATTTGCTCGAGCGGGCCCTGTAACGTCTCCATTGGAGACTTTGTTGTTACTGTGTCTGGCATATCGAATACTCTCGGTAGCTTGCCAGGCTCTCCGAGAGGGGCGGAGGAATCGAACTCGGGTCGGCCATGTTGGCTGCGTGCAAGGCAAACGCCCTACCCGCTGTGCTATCCCTCCAGCCCTAGAAACTAAAATTATATTTGGCATAAGTACTGCCCGCTGGTATCTGATACCATAAAGATGTTGTAGAGTTGTTTTAAATCTTTATATACGTGTTGTGTATGTGTGAGTGTGTTGGGCTTAAGTGTGCATACACACTCACACACACACATGTGCACACACATACAGAGTTGAAAACACTTGTAAGTACTAAGATGGTTCAATGCCATGCATGCAACCCAGCTACCTGAGCTATTTCCCCGCCCCTGTAGAAACACACACACACACACACACACACACACACACACACACATATTGGGCCATGTCCAGAAGTCCTGGGGGACCACACATAAGGACTCCCTGCACTGGGCCTGCAGTCCTGCAGCGAAGAAGGGCATAGGGGCATGCAGTGCTGAGGATCAAGGTCAAGCCCACACACATACTAGGTATGTGCTTTACTGGTTGAACTTTCTTGCCTAGGGTGCTGCAAATTTGCTTTTAAAGTTCTCCTACCTAGAATGAATTGCATAAAAGAAAAATGAATCATTAGGATATACATGGGCTTAAGTTTGGAAACATTCGTATCTTCATTTACCTAGAGCATCAGAAATAATAAGAGCACACAAATTATCAGAAATGAAGTAATCACCTCCAACAGTAATAGAGAAATATGTAAATTTCTTAAGTGATGATAGAATTAATAGGTAAGGGCCCCATCTTAGCAGGCATCCTGCAAAGCCAACCTAAAGCCCAAACAAGAGGACCCAGCCCAACCCCACCCCAGAATAGGCCCTGATGCCTGCTGCCCTGCCTGCTATTTTCCAGAGCTTCTCCAGCCCACCCCATTAATTGAACTTTGAAGGGGCTGAATGGAGCCCTAACTTCACCCTCCACTGCCAGAATACTTATCGTAGTAGACTACAACCTCCTTCAGCTTCACACTGAAAACAACAATATCCTTATGAAAGTCTACAACCCTGGTGTACCCTCACAATCGACAGGAGATGAAGCACTAAGTACTCTCACAGGAATGAAATACAAAAATTCAGAAAGTAGCAGACACAACAGGGAAGCCCTTTGATAAAAGCCCAGCAAACCTAAAAAGTAAAGATAATAGCCCAAAAGGCTCTGCCAGCACTATACAGCTCTATAAACTCTCAGGTGAGAATTTCAGGGACATGGTGAAATAGATATTTAATGAGCTTTAAAAAAAGGGTATAGGTACAAGAAAGTAGAAGAGCAGAAATGAGAAAACTATTCTCAGACATGACAGAACTGAAAGTGTATTTAAACAAAACAAAACCCTCAAAACTTAATAGAAGGTCTGAGCAGCAGAATTACAGCAACTGAGAAAAAGATCAAGGAGCTCTAAGGTGAGATGGAAGAAACCTCTAGTAAACAATAGAAGATGGGGAAAAGTCTGAAAAATAAAAATTACACCAGAGAACAATAGGTTGAGTTCAAAAGAAACAACGTGGAACCGGAGTGATAGCACAATGGGTAGGGCATTTGCCTTGCACGCAGCTGACCCAGGTTCGATCCCTGGCATCCCATATGGTCCCCCAAGCACCGCCAGGAGTAATTCCTGAGTGCATGTGCCAAGAGTAACTACTGAGCATTGCTGGGTGTGACCCAAAAAAGCAAAAAAAAAAAAAAAAAAAAGAACGTAAGAATCATTGGTGTCCCTGAGGAACAGGGAAACAAATCTAATGAAGAACGAACAGTTAAATAAATCATAGATAAAAATTTCCAAGAGTTGAAGAACACAGATAAGCAAATACAAGGGGCCTAAGGATCCCAGTGAAAACAAACTCAACCAGAAAACTTCAAGACATACTGTACTCAGATTCTCTCTCTCTCTATCTCTCTCTCTCTCTCTCTCTCTCTTCCCCCCCCTCTACACACACACACACACACACACACACACACAGAGTACAGAGGGAATATGAAAGCAACAAGATCAAAAAGATACTTCCACAAAAAGAAAAGCCCATGAGATACAGATACACTGCAGAGCAATCACATAAAACTCTACAGGCAAGAAGAGAAAGATCGATAAAATATAATAACTCAATGAAATGGACACCTCAATAAGAATACTGTATCCAGCAAGATTATCACACAGTTTCAAAGGCATAAAACTTTATAAGATCATAAAATATAATTTTATAAGATTTTATAATATAGAGATTCATGGCTAGACAACAGCTCAGAGAATTCATCACCTTGAAACCAGTTTTTCAAGAAGCATTAGAGGAGATTCTTTAAGTTACAAGACAAACTTCCCAGTACTTGCAATAGAGTGATGATGCTTACCGTTGTTCTCTACTAGATTAAGAAAGCTATGTTTTCCTAACTTGCCCAGGGATTTTATACTCTTTCAATCATGACTTAAGCATTTTATTTGCATTAAATGTTCTATGTCTGATCGGGTGTCCTTTTTACATTCATAGAGATTTTTATTGTAATTTTTAACAATGCAGATACTTAAGCAGCATCTATAACACTATTTTCTAATAAAAAGATGATAATCCCTTTCTTAAAATACCATCTTTATAAGCCTATTTATTTTTCCTCTTAAATTTTTCTTATTTTCTTCACTCTTACTGTAGCATTGTCGTCCCGTTGTTCATTAATTTGCTTAAGCGGGCACCAGTCACAACTCCATTGTGAGACCTGTTGTTACTGTTTTTGGCATATCGAATACGCCACGGGGAGCTTGCCAGACTCTGCTGTGCGGGCGGGATACTCTCGGTAGCTTGCCGGGCTCTCCGAGAGGGATGGAGGTATCAAACCCGGGTCGGCTGCATGCCAGCCGAACTTCCTACCTGCTGTGCTATCGCTCTAGTCCATAGGTAAATTTGTAGAATTTACTTATATTTGGACATTTTAAAAAGTATTAGCTCAAACTATTCTTAATATTAATTTTTAATATCTCTACAAAGAGATATTTTTGGAAAAAAATTTATCAACTTATCACTGCACAGCGGTAGGGCATTTGCCTTGCACGCAGCCAACATGGCCGACCCGAGTTAGATTCCTCCGCCCCTCTCGGAGAGCCCGGCAAGCTACCGAGAGTATCTCGCCCGCACGGCAGAGCCTGGCAAGCTCCCCGTGACATATTCAATATGCCAAACACAGTAACTTATCACTGATTTACAATTTTGTGGAATTTCAGAAGATCGGTTCCATTCATCAATATGTGTAGATATCACCACTTCCACAATTAAAAAAATATAGATCTCTTCAATATGTGAGATAAAAAAAAAGGAAACACAGTAAGAGAAAAACAAACGGTCAGTTTGAGCAGTCAGAAATAAGCCCTTACACCACCATGTGTGGCCCAAACCATTTTCCCCAAAAAATTAAAGATTAAGTTGAAGAACGGTGCTCAAAAAAACATGCTTTCTATTCACCTTTAACAATGAAAGAAAAAATATTTTTCATAGTGTCTACTCCCCAGAGGCACAGCTTTATAAAATTCTGTTAATTCAGTTAGTCATTATAATAACCTATAATAATGGTACCATTCTAATCCCCAAATAATGACATTAAATCACAATGAAACCAGGTCACTCATTAAAGGATCCAAAGTTCTTACGAGAAGTACATCTTGGATTTGTGCTCAGGATAAGTAGAGGAGAACACAGGTAAGTTAAAAAGCACAAAATTATTATATTTAAGAATTTCATTGGTTAAAACATTAAAATTCTAAGATTATTAATAGTCTTAAAAATACGGTCAAACAAGGACTAGAGATATTAAAGGGGATAAGGCTCTTGCCTTCCATGCATTGAATGGGGTTTGATCCCTGTCACTGTACACAGCTCTCCAAACAAGTGTGATCTCTGAAAACTGAGTCAGGAGTAAGACCTGTGCACAGCCAGGTGTGGCCACAAAACAAAACAAATTTTAAAAAGATAAAAAATATAATTATATACCTTATTTCCAAACCAATGTGACTACAACTTAGGGAATCTCTAGTGTTCTAAACTACCTACCTTAAATATGAATAGTATTAAATTAAGTAATAATCATATGAATATAGTAATTTAATTTCATAGAGATGTTACAAATACTCCTTATACATAGAAAAAGTGTTCTAAATAATCTAGCCCCAAAATAGCTCAATATGCTATTTATATCCAAAATATCAAGTAAAATACTAAAAGATTATCTGCGTTTTCTAAATCACCTGTTAGTCTAGAGTGCTTCTCAATTCATTATTTTACTTTATGCTATCGATACAGCTTTCCATGAGTTTTTCTGGCTAGGACATGTTCTTAATCCTTCTATTTATAAACTAGGTTTTATAACTGTTGCTTTGTTAAATCTTGGAGCTTTAGAGAAAGAAAAAGTAGAAGAAACTCTTTACCCTTGCATTACAGTTAACAAATATAATATTGCTCCTTTCAGCAAACTCCTAGATTCGAGATGCAGGCTTTTAATCTACTGTTGACACCTATCCTAATACTTGACAGCTGCTGGCTGCTCTTTGGGGAATCAAATAGCAAGAAAAGCAGCCATAAAAGGAAGGTTATTCCTAACACTACAAGGCACTTCACAAAAACCACCAAGAAAATATGTTAAACGCTTCCTGGGCCTGTTTTTTTTTTCCATGAGGTGCTAGCATGACCCAGAATAGAGTAAGTGTGGCTTAATTCACAAGCATTTGGTTCATGTACTAACAATAATCCATTAGACTTTAAAGGTTGTTAGTTCAACATAATCAATACTGGAACACCACCTTAATTTACAATAGAGTCTGTTCCCACACATGCCCACTTTTTGCTTGACTTAGTTAAGGCACTTGTCAATTTTTCATCAAACCTTCTCAGGTATAGCATGAGAGATCACATGCTATTTGGACAAATAACTGCTTACTCATTTTGCATGTGAATTTTCTTGTTATAATAGAGTTAAGAAAGGGTCTCAAAATTGAAGCATTCAGGAATAATTCCTACTCAGTTGAATCTTAACAGATTCCCCTTGATTGGACTCCAGCTGAGCTCCGAGTTCACCACAGCCCTGCGGTCAACTCAAATGTAAACAAGTTACTCTTCCCTATAACATCTGTTTTCCTAGCATTTTGCTTTGGGGAGCAAATAACATGTTTTCTTGAATTCACCATCTTAATCGTTTATTCTATAAACTAAAAAGAAAAACACAAAATATATCCCACCTCAAAATTTCTCACCAAATATAGTCTAACAATTTAATGTTTCCCTCCATTCGTGCAAAAATGTTCCCCTCTAACCAATAATTTACAGTGCCATTCAGTATACAATGCCAGCAAGCCATTGGTATACAAATGTGCCTGAATCTCAACAATAAAACAAGAGAATGAGGCTCTGCTAAAGGTCATTCAGAAATATATTCATAGAAAAATCTTAAGCAACTTGCGCAAACTTGACCGAAAAACACTGGCCTACATACTGCAAACCTACTTGTAAGTTAATGTGTTCTAATTCTATAGCACTGAAGTCAAAAGTATAGGACCAGTCACCTAATCAAGTTAGGAGATATATATATATACACACACATATATATACACACATACATACAAAATATTAACTCTATACCTTCATATATAATCCAAATAAAATTTCATATTTAGTGTAGAGACTGCATATTGGCAAATAATTATAAATGCATCCATAGGTATAACTAATCATAGTCTTGTTATATTAAGAATAATCTAAAGAAACTGTAAACCCCCACCTCTTCCCTTTTCCTGTGCATGTGGTAATTGCTTCTTTACTCATTTTTTAATGAACTAATCAATTCCCTTTACTCTGCTCCTATTAACATTCTTAGTTCCTCTATTCTAAATATAAATAGAAACAACCCTTTCAGCGCCTAGGTATAGTTCTTGCACCACCTTTGGCTAGAAATCCCAATCAGAAGAATGTGTTCCAATAATGACACTTAGATTTAAGTGAAAAATAGAAAAAATATGCTCAATGATGAGGCCTTTTCACTTTATTTAGCTGGAAATGTTCCCTATTAGATAAAAGAGAACTTAGCAGAAGAAAACGATAATTGAATATATAAGTCGTTAAACATGACTCGGGAATCACGTAGATCCCTTAGCCAAACTTCAAACTAAATGAAACTGTAAACATATCTCCAGGTAGATAAAGAAACTCATTCTAAGTGCATCTTTTGTCTAAATAATGAATGTATTCAAAGTAGAGAGAGAGTTAAGTAAAAATCATCTGCCTCACAGGCATCAGGAGGGGTGAGAGGGGGGTATATTTGGGTTCTTGGTGGTGAAAAATAATTACTGGTGAGGGGAGGGGTGTTTGATCATTGTATGACCGAGACTTAAAAAAAGAAACTCATCCTAATATTTTCCCTTTGTTAATATGACATACTGGCATGACATATGATCACTACAAATATTATATGCAATTATTATCTTTCTTTTGCCCATATTTTAATTCTCTTGAACTACATAAGGACTGCATGGTTCTTCTGATAGATTCAAAATTAGTTATAAAGCACTGGATACTAGATCACATACTGCTTCTCAAATTGTAGAAAAAGAGATGCATATTATACCAGCTGGCAATTTTCACAGAGCCTTCTCTTAAAGATTTCAAAGTCAAGCATATTTCCAAAATTTCAAAAATAAGAAGTAATATCCGTATTTGCAAAGACCCAGGAAAACCAAAACAGCCAAAGCTGATACCACCCTCCCATTTCCACTCTACTTTGTACAGTTCAGACACCTGCCTGAAGTTGGGGTATGTGTCACAGAAAGTCACAACCTGTTACAGGAATAGGTATGACAGGATTTCCCTACTATTCAATTTATGACCAGGTAGTAAACCCCACATTTAATCCCACTAAATTAGTTTTAGATATATTTACACTGAAATCATTTGCACAAAGTATATCTTTACCATTCTCTGGCATTCACAGTAGGTTGAGGCACTGTGAAGAATAAGGTGGATTCTCAGAAGACCATGTTTACGAAAAATGGGATTAGGAAGGGATGCTGCTAAAGCACTAGAAGGAGTCACAAAGAACACTCTCCGAGCTAACAACTGGTTCGGATCCCACATAACTATAGGAGACAAAACAGAAATGACTATGAAAGAATCTGATCCAAACAAAGTTATGTAACAAATGACTATAATCATATTCAATTGTGTGGTGGGCAGCAGCCAGGGAAGTATAAATACTTTCATCCTGTGGCCAGTCTGAAGGCAATGTACAAATATAACTGACGAAGAAGGTCTTACAGAAGGGTCTCCAAAATGGTGTGAAAAACTTTGCCAACACTCAAAAATAGTGCTAGTTAAGTAGATTTTATGAAAAGAATACTTTCTCAGAAACCAAACTGGATTTCTTCTAGTTACAGATAACTAATCCCTTACACAATACAATCAAGTTCTACTAGTCTTCAATTACAGATAATGTGAAGTTTGGTCTGGGCAAAGAGGTTAATAACATTTGTTTTCTTTAGTTTACTGAAATAGCTAATAGAAAATTAACTGAGCAACTCATAATTTAAAGAACTAGTACTAGAATCAGACCAATAGTACAATAGGTAGAGCATGTGGCCAACCAGAGCTAGATCCATACCCATCCCGTGTGTGATCCCCTGAGCACCGCCAGTAGGAACTGCTGAGTGCAAAGTCAGGAGTAACCCCTGAACATTGCGAGATGTGGACCCCAAAACAAATCAAACATACAAACAAAAAGTACACAGTGTTATTCTACTTGAAAAGCACCTTTTCATGAGAGAACAAGATTCTAATTCATGGTTAAAATAAGTCACCTCGTATATTGGAATGATAATTTCCTATAGTTTTGGGTTGCAACCTCAGTTTCTCCTCAAATCTAAATAATGTTCTTAAGGAAAATATAATTTTACCTTCTCCTATTATGTGGTTATAACTAAGATTTACATATAAAGTTACCAGTAAAGCCAATTTGTTGGTTAGTAACCTTAGCCATTCTTTGCAGTGATAAAGAAAACCTTATGATCATTCAAATAACTTTGGCTGGTTTGCTTTAATATATGATTATTTGGGTGTACAGCAAATTAGCTACTGTCCCTTTTTATACAAACTAATCCATACTCAGAATATTTTAGAAAAAAGTTTGTTTTCTTGATCATATGTTCAATTTTTGCCTTTCCATTGAGGAGCTTGCCAGTTTCCCACAAGATCACCATGATCACTCTGTCCTAGATTAGAAAATAAAGTTAACAGGTTCAAAAATCTAAATTAATTTGTGGGGAAAATAAAAAGAGCTTATTCCTAAAGAAAATAGTTCAGATGGGAATAACATTTATATTTTTGTTAGCAAGGATAAGCCAATGCACTTTAATTCACTTGAATATTTCATTATTACACATTTCAATACCAGTTCTAAAATCACTGCTTAAATTACACTTAAATTAGAATTTTTGTCTGTGAACACAAATGCTAGAAAATAAGTAAAAATGTTCACCCAGTCTGGATGCCTGAAGCAAAAATATAATTTAAGACTAAATTATCAAGTTCAGCATTTCCTAAGTCGTGTTCTAAAATACTAACTAGCACTACAAGATGGTTCATGGAAGACAGGATTTTCATAAATTTTCCTTTATATTTGGGAAACAACACTGAGACAGACTATATAACAGTTCAAAATATTCACCGCCCCTCTTACATTGTTCCTTTCCATAAGCAGATTATACAACCTGCTCTTTTAGACTCAGAAGGGGCCATGTAACTTTGGTCAATTAAACATTTAGAATATTTAATCACAACTGCTCCTGTAATGAACATATAGGTAAAGGTAAAAGGTAAAGGCCCTCCCGTTGATCATCGATTTGCTCGAGCGGGCCCAGTAACGTCTCCATTGGAGACTTTGTTGTTACTGTGTCTGGCATATCGAATACATCACAGGGAGCTTGCCAGGTTCTGCCGTGCAGGCTAGATACTCTCAGTAGCTTGCCGGGCTCTCCGAGAGGGGCGGAGGAATCGAATTCGGGTCGGCCATGTTGGCTGCATGCAAGGCAAATGCCCTACCACTGTGCTATCGCTCCAGTCCGAACATATAGGTACAGATGTCATTTCTACTGTGCTGTTCACAATAGCCAAAACCCGGAAACAATCCAAATGCCCTAGAACAGATGACTGGTTTAAGAAACTTTGGTACATCTACACAATGGAATACTATGCAGCTCTTCGGAGAGATGAAGTCATGAAATTTGTTTATAAGTGGATAGACATGGAGAGTATCCTGCTAAGTGAAATGAGTCAGAAAGAGAGGAACAGATATTGAAGGACTGCACTCATTTGTGGAGTATAGAATAACATAACATGAGACTGACACCCAAGGACAGTAGATACAAGGGCCAGGCGGATTGTTCCATACCTGGAAGCCTTCCTCAGGAGTAGAGGGGAGAAGGCAGATGAAATAGAGAAGGGATCACCAAGAAAATGATGGCTGGAGTATTCGGTCAGGACTGGAGATGTGTGCTGAAAGTAGGTAATGGACCAAACATAATGACCTCTCAGTGTCTGTATTGCAAACCATAAAGCCCAAAAGGAGAGAGTGAGTATGGGGAACATTGTCTGCCATGGAGACAGGGAGAGGGTGAGGAATGGGGGTATACTGGGGATATTGGTGGTGGGGAATGTGCACTGGTGGAGGGATGGGAATTTGATCATTGTGTGATTGTAACCCAAACATGAAAGCTTGTAACTATCTCACGGTGATTCAATAAAAAAAATTTTTTTAAATTTTTTTAAAAAATTGCTCCTGTATATTCAACCAAGAGACAATTCAGGGCCTAGATTTTATCACTAATTATGCCATAGGAATAGAATTTTCATCTGTTTTCTCCTTTCCCACTTCTACTGATAATTTCCTTCTGCTCTCCTCTCTTCTCCTTCATCATAATACTAGCTAATACCACTCTTCCATCCAGACTATGTGCACACCAAGTTCTGCACTCAAAACAAAGTTATCTAAGTGAGGATCATGGCTATCAGTTTCAAAGAAAATAATGTCTTTTCTCCTTAAGGTCTCTCATTGACCCTGTGAAAAGCTATTGTAAGAGAGTACCATTTAATGTAAGCCATAGCTTTTATTGTCAAGTGTTATGTTAGTGAATTGAAAATATGCAATAATCAGGAAAGTCAGTTATGTCAAAAATAGTTCACATTTTAAAACAACCGACTTATCCAGGAAAATATCACAGTTATTTCTTAAAAAATAAAGACGTGCATTAAAATGCTGTTAGTTTTGAAACTGGTCTCTTCTGCCACCAAGTGTTAGAATATACTTCTAACCAATCAGTTTCTGCAATGTTTAAATCACAAAAACAAGGAGCACATTCTGAGGGGGAAAAGTCCAAAAGAATATACTAAACTAGTATAAAACTGAACAAGTGTGCCAGACGAAACAAGTGAAACAAATATATTCTCTATTTTAGATATAGCAACTTAATGAATTATCTAATCCTTAATTATACTTTTCAGAATTGAAATTCAATTAAAAGAAAATCTTTGAAAGCATGAGAATCAAAATAGCACTAAAATGGCAAAAATACTTGATACCCTCATGTAATATATCTGATTAAAATTTCACAAAACTAAAAATATGAAAAACTAATGTTCTCCTTTAGTTCAAGAAAGATGTGCAACTGCCAAATCTTATATGTCCTAGATCTGAGTTAGGAAATTCAGTTTTTCAGTTTGGAGGTCAGAATAACATATTGTAACAAAGGTAGGTCCATTCTCCCATGAAAATTTTGGTTATTTCTATATTTTCAAAATTCTAAACACAATCTTTTGAGCTTCAGCTATCCCACTGGGATTCAGGCTACTTACTGCAAACAGGTGCCAGTCAAAGGATGGTGCCCCAAAAGTCAAGAATTTTTGTAGCCAACATCTAACAACTCTAGGATATCTTGATACTTTATTTTTTACAAAAACACCAGTGCTGTGAACTCTCATCCATGCACATATATCTACATCTTTTTCGTTTGTTCATTTGTTCTTGTTGGGCCACATTAGCTGTAATCAGGATCACTCAAAGGGGAGCTTAGGGGACCATATATAGTGCCAGGCCAGCAGGTAAGGGACAGCATCTTACCTGTTTATACTATCTCTCCAGGCCCCTGTTTACATCATTTATGTCAATAAGACGTTTCACTTTCAGAACCAGATAAGTAATGCTGCAACTCTGAATCTTTTTTCTTTTTTTAACATCAGTATGAATAACAGTTTTCCAGGTTATTAAAAAAAAAAGACACAAGGGGCTGGAGTGATAATACAGTGGATAGCGTACTTGCCTTGCACAAGGTTGAGCAGGCCTTGATCCCCAGAACCTCATATGGTCTCTTGAGCCCCACTACAAGTGCTCCCTGAACACAGATCCAGGAGTAAACCTTGAGTACCACCAAGTACCAGACACAGGTTTTGTTTGGACATCACACAGGACAGCACTCGATACATGTGAGCCACATGGGGAATTAAACTAATTGCCTACATAAGGGGAGCACTTTTTTTTTGCTTGTTTTACTTTTGCCACCAAGCGCTTAAATAATTAAATGCTACTGGGGCATTTAAATTAATTTCCTTAGGGTAATGTCAGTAACATAAACTTCTTACAGAACATAAATATTTAAATTTTTATGTAAGTTACTCACAAACATCTTTTAAAAGGGCCATACCAATTTAAGACACTATTCACTGCCTTTGATAGTAATTTTCCCTCAAACTTATCCTAAGAAACGTCACTCTCATACCATGTGATTGGAATATCAACTAGTGCCATTATTTTGAAAGACTATTTGTGGCTTTTTTTTCTTTTTTATTTGCTATTTTGGGTCACACCCAACAATGCTCAGGGATTACTCCTGGCTCATGCACTCAGGAATTACTCCTGGCCGTGCTCAGGGGACCATATGGAATGTCGGGGATTGAACCCATGTTGGCCATGCACAAGGCAAACACCCTACCCATTGTACTATCGCTCTGGCCCCAATTTGTGGTATATTTAAAGAGCTAAAATGTACAATATTCTTTGATACTAGAATCAAACTTCAAGGAACAGGTTGCTTATGATTCTGACATACCTATCCAAAGGACAATGGATGATCACAAATAGCATTTGTGGAGCAAAAAAATGAAAATAAATCCAGTTATTTCTCAAAGCAAGAATAGTTAGTTTATTAGTTAATGTATAATATATTAATTCTATTTTAAAGGATCTATATGAATGTAAGTGCAGCCATACATACATACATTTTCAGTGCCTCCAGAAGTATCATGAAGCCAAGGTTAGAAAGAAATTGTATGGCGGGAAGATGATGAAATATAATGATGAAAGAAATACTAAAGTAAGTTTGAACATATTTAAATGTCTTCCTCAAGCATATATTCAACTAGTACTTCATATGAAATTGACTAAAAATTTAAAAATTATGTACTTGAAATGAATTCCTTATATTTGAGTGAAAAAATACTATTATTTCACATCACTCTCTGCTTTTATTTCATTATCAATCTAACACTTAAAGTCAGGTATGAACTCTATTACTATCTTCTTTTGTTTGTTTTGGGCCACACTGGTAATGCTCAGATGTTATTCTTGGCTCTGCATTCAGGAGTTACTCCCAGCAGTGTTTGGGGGTCCACATCGGATGCTGGAGATGAAACCGATAAAAAAATGAGGTTATTCTGATTACTTAACTTTTCCTTAATTATTCACAACCCTTCTTCATATAGCAAGGGGGAAGAACCTGAGAAATTAACTGCCAAGGCACCACTTACATGCAGTCTGCAATGTTGAAGTAGAAATTTTAAAGTGGCAAAAACATTCTTTTGATGAGTGTCTTTGGGTGCTCTCATTTAAAAGTTAGCATCGTAATAACAAAGAAACATTTTGTAATATGATTATTACCATTATCACTAATTCATAATTCTGTGATTAACTTTGAAAGCATCTGTGAAGAGGATAATCCATATGAAAAATAAAAGAAGAATGACAACAAGGAAAAAAGTAAACTGTCAATCCATGAGTCACTTGCTATCATTCCAAGTTTCAAAATTATTACTGACACAAATTACTTTTAAATATTCTGGAGGACCAGGGTCAGAGAGTTCAAAGAGCTGAGCTGCGTGACTCCCATACTTTAAGGGCCAAGGTTTGATGGCTCCTCATTCTTCCCAGGACAGCAAAGGTATAGACCCTGAGCACCAGTGGGTATGGCCCAAAAATCCAAAAAAATAAATATTCTAGAATACTACTTAATACAGTCATTAGTTACTGTGTTTGGCATATCAAATACTCTCGGTAGCTTGCCGGGCTCTCCAGTCATTAGTGATTTGTGGCATATTTATTTGGAAAGAGGAAAAACGAGAAAAATTCAAGCTATTAGGGTGGGGGACAGGGTAGGCTGCACAGTGATCAGGGCTTATTCTGGGCTCTGTGCTCAAGGAACACTCCCAGGTATTCTCAAGGACCATATGGTATAGCAGGAATCAAAGCTGGTGTCAAGTCAGTCGTGTGCAAGGCAAGTGTCCTACCCACTGCATTATCTCCCCAGTCCACATGATATATATTTTTTTAGGAACTACTTACAATATTTTATAGAAAATTTATAATCAATGGATGGTCAGTAACCCAAAGTCATGTTTTAAGGGACCGAAAAAACTTCCTGAGCAAAGAGACATTACATATAAAATTTACTAAATGTAGGCAAAAGATCTACTTACTACACACAAACTTAACCTTCATCAATGGAGCAGCAAATCAGTCTTAACTGCACTCAAAGGGTAATGGAGAGCAGAAACAAATCCTACTCTTCACACCCATCTCCACGCTCTGCTATAGCCAGAGCTGGTCAGCAGATGTTTTCATTTGCAGGAGAGGAAGAAATAGGACAAACAATGAAGAGTGCCCTTGGGACTGCAGAAGAAATACTCACGAACCCAAAGGAAAGTAAAAAGGTACTCAATCTCTGAGAAAAGAGGGTCTGGCCTGGGAAGGCAGAAAGTCACTCTGAGACAAGGAAATTCAAGACAGGTCCCTTGGTTTGTATCACTGCTGACCATCCTTGGGGAGCAGGGCTCTGATGTGCTAGGGAAATGGGGTCCCCTCATTAACTCTGCTGACCCACTTCCTGTAACACTTTTTCCAACTCCTCAATGGGGACAACTGATGAAAGAACATAGTGATCCTTTTTGGAAACCTTAAAAGCTAAGTATAATTGACTTAAAAGTTTGTCCCGTGTGAAATAGACAATTGCAATGAGCAGTACCAGGGTATAGAGGACAGAACTAGAGGAGAAAGCTTTGAGAACAGCTGGCTGCAATCAACCACAGACAAATGAAACAACAAAACAGAACTCTGGTACTGGCTGAAGGCTCTTCAAGGGATGAAAGAGGTGTGGAAATAGATAAAGCAGTACAAAATGATGGTCAATATGGAGCTGGAGCCACAGCAGAGAAGGAAGGCGTGGCTTTGAGAGTCTCCATAGAGACTTATGGGGCGAATTAGCATTCTGGGAAATGGAACCAAAGTGACTTGAAATTCCAAGAGCAACAGTAGTAGCAAAGATCACTGTAAATGTCATTTATGCCACCAACTATGCTTTATAAGAATGATGTGCCCAGTAAAATGTATAATACAGAAAATACAAAATACATAAAATACAAAATCCAGTAAAGTTTATAATACAGATACCCACTTACCTTCTTTCGGAGATGAGGTGCCTTCGACAACTTCATGAAGGTCAAATGAGGCTTATAACTTCTGTCCTCTCCTGCCAAGATTCCTTTTTCTTGAAATGTCCTTTTGGCAACTTCTGAAAGAAATTAAAGGATAAAATTGCTACTATAATAATGGTTGTTTTTAGTAGAAGGACAAGTCAAAAATAATAAATTGTTTCTTTTGGGGTGGCCATACCCAACAGTGTACAGGGTTTACTCCTGGTTCTGTGCTCAGAGATCTGGTGGTGCTCAGGGCACAATTTGGGATGCCAGGAATAGAATCTGGGTTAGATGTAAGCCAGGCAAGTACCTTACCCATTGTACTATGTGCTGATCCCAAAATAGTAAATTATTTTATCATGAAAATTATATTGTTTGAGATATAATTGATTTTTATAAGAAGAAAAACACAATTTGACAGTAAATATAATATGACAATTAAGTCTATAGTAATCTTCAAACTTTGGGCAAAATGTAGAAAAGCAGTAACTTGAAAACACTCTGAAAAATAACTGACTGATACAATGTTAAATTTCATTGTACATTCCAGTGGTATCCATGTGGAACTGTAGCACTGACCTTCCATTGTTCATCAATTTGCTCAAGCGGGCACCAGTAATGTCTCCATTGTGAGACTCTTGTTACTATTTTGGCATATCATATACACCGCAAGGATCTTGCCAGGCTCTGCCATGCAGGCAGGATACTCTCAGTAGCTTGCCGGGCTCTCCAAGAGGGACGAAGGAATCGAACCCGGGTCAGCCACATGCAAGCAAATGCCTTACCCGCTGTGGTATAGCTCCAGGTATCAATGTATATACCAAAAAAAAAGGACTAGCTTATCTGTCACTGTCACTGTCCTCCTGTTGTTCATCGATTTGCTCGAGCGGGCCCAGTAACGGCTCCATTGGAGACTTTGTTGTTACTGTGTTTGGCATATCGAATACATCACGGGTAGCTTGCCAGGCTCTGCCGCTCGGGCGAGATACTCTCAATAGCTTGCCGGGCTCTCCGAGAGGGGCAGAGGAATCGAATTCGGGTCGGCCATTGTTGGCTGCATGCAAGGCAAATGCCTTACCGCTGTGCTATCGCTCTGGCCCAACTTATCTGTAAATCCTCATATTTAAAACTCATGTTTCTGCTCACAGTAGAATAATAAGAATCCACCTTTCCTTCCCTCTGGAAAAAAAATAAAAATAGAAGTACAGGAGATAATGATTTGCAAGAAATTTTACATCAGACAGTATAAGTTGGCAATCTAAGAGTTAAGAAACAGGATGAACCCTTCATTTCCTCAGCTGGATGTGCAAGGAGGAACTCAGAAGGAGCCCAGTTAAAGTACAAGGTGGAGAGGATATATGAGAGAAGACACCACTTCCCACAGAATGTACTAGAAAAGTGAAGCTTTCAGAGAGAAAACAGCAGATATTTGGAAAGGCTGCCTTTACAGTATTTAGTTGAGAAATGACCCGCAAATAAATGAGAACAAGCACCTGAGACCAGGGAAGACATCTTCAAAGGATTATAAAAACAGCATCCAGAACTCATTTGTAGCTAGAATGCTGTCTGTTCCCTCAGCCAGATGGAAAAACTTCGAAAACAGTGGGACACAGGGAAGAACACACAGAATGGTCTTTCCTTTGCTATAGTGAAAACTTCATGCTAGACTAAAATGTCACTCTAGTCCCATGGAACAAATCCAAGAAGCAAGACCCAAATTTTGCAAAACTGTTTGCAAGCAACTTACTTAATGGCATCCTAGCACAAAGGCCAACAATAGGAATTCAAGACTATCCAGCACATAACAAGGTAAACTTCACAACGTCTGGAGTCTAACAAAAAACAACCAGGCACATGAAAAAACAGAAAAGTCCTGATGAAGAGAAAAATATAACAATTAACCAAATGTGACCCCAAGGTGACAGATGCAAGAATTAGTAGAACTAGAGCAGCTTTCAATTTTATATATAATTTTTTGCTTAATTGTGGGTTTTTGGGGAGTGGTGTGTGTGTGTGTGTGTGTGTGTGTGTGTGTGTGTGCGCGCGCGCGCACGCGCACACGTGTGTGGTCTGTGCATGGCACCAAGGACAAATGTGGGGCTTCACATATGACAAGGCAAGATCTTTACCCATAAGTTAGGTCCTAGCCCTCATTTTGTTATCTTTTCAACTGAAGCTCACAGTGAGTTACAATATCACAAAAATTCCAGGTGTACTGAAAAACAACAGTAAGTACATCACTAAAGGTCTTATCTTTAATCAAAGAACTGATAATAGGTGACCAATTTAACCACCCCTTCCTCTGGTAACCACCAGTTGATCTCTACTCTATAAGCTCATTATTTGCTCTTTATCATATGGCCCACCCTAAGTGGTACTTGAGAGGGGCAAAGGGAAGAGGCTCAGAAGCATGGGCTTGAGAGCCAGGTGCTTGGTGGACACCAAGGTCATACCTAGTGGTAGTTGAGAGGGCCTGTGCCATGGACCAACTTAGGACCTCTAACATGCCAGGCTTGTACTCTAACCCTTTGAACTATCTACCTGGACTATCTCCCTTTCTGTTTTATCGAGTTTCTGTTGGTTCTCTATAACACATATGAAAAATATGTAGTTTTGTCTTTGACTTCTTTACTAAAGATAGTAATATCATCTTGACCTATCCATATTGTTGTAAAAAACAGAACTTTTATTTTTATTGCTTATTTTTTTTCTGTATATTTAACACATTGGTATTCATTTGTGGATGGGCACTGAGGCTGTTTGATTACTGTAAAAAATAAAAATCACAACAAATATGGAAGTGCATATATACCTTCAAATTAGTGTTCTGTATTTTTTAATTCTGAAAAGGGGTATAATTATGTCATACGGAACATATATTTTAGATTTTGAGGACTCTTACTATTTTTTCATGATTGATGAATCCACATCTTTTCTCCACATCCTCTCTAATACTTGTTTCTTGTCTTTGAGATAATAATAGTCATTTTTATGGCTTAGTGATATTACCTTGTTGGGGTTTTGATGTGCATTTTCCAAATCATAAAAGATGAACATCCTTTCAAGTGACTACTTGTTAACTGTATGTCTTTTATGAAGGTATATTTATTCAGATTTTCTATGTTTAAAATGAGCTATTCTGGGGAGGTTGTTTAGGTTTTATGTTGGATTTGGGGTGAATCACTAACCCCTTGTGGTCAGTGAAAAGCACAGAAGCTATCTCAAAAACTCAATGAATGGGGCCGGAGCTATAGTACAGCCAGTATGGTATTTGCTTTGCACATGACCCAACCAGATTTGATCCCCAGCATCAAATATTGTTCCTGGAGCACCGCCAGGAGTAATTTCTGAGTGCAGAGCCAGTAGTAACCCCTAAGCATCGCCAAGTGTGACAAGCACCCCCCCCAAAAAAAAACAATGAGCAAGGGTGCTATAGGCAATTCTACAATTTTCCACCACGCCCACAGGAGAAAATCCCTCCTGTTTTACACACTGAATCTTGAGTACTGTTTCATTTAAGATTCCAGTATTAACAAAACAGGTGTGAAAAGCAATGATCAAAATGTTAACCTAACATTCTTTCAGTAGCAATAATCCTACTAGTAAAAATCTTTACAAAATGAAAATTGTAGTTATGTCTTTTAATATCATATAACATCATATTCAGCCCAAATGGTGAAAGACTGTTTTGTCTTTTAAACATTTCTTAGAAATATTAATTTTCGGGGCTAGAGCAATAGCACAGCAAGTAGGGCGTTTGCCTTGCACACAGCTGACCCGGGTTCGAATCCCAGCATCGCATATGGTTCCCTGAGCACTGCCAGGAGTAATTCCTTAGTGCAACGCCAGGAGTACCCACAGAGCATCACCGGGTGTGACCCAAAAAGAAAAAAAAAAGAAATACTAATTTTCTAACAGTTAATATTCATGAAACCACCGACCTAATAAAATATTTTCTACTGTTTCTAGGAAATGTTTCCTTGAAAATAAAAGATGTTTTAACACAATATTGTAGTCATTAAAATCCTTTAGTTTAAATCAACAATTCTTTTGGAATCTGGAGATGATTAAAATGCGCATAATTATAACCAGAAATGCTCAGATGAAAACAAAATCAAATATATTCCTATCCTGACTGAATATTATTTGCATAGTATAAAACTTCAATTTTTTGCATGAGAACCTAAAATGTAAAAGAGAGGGAAGTGAACAAAACCTAAGAGACCATAGTACTCTTTTAGGGAAAATAAAGAATTTTATTATTGTGACTGGTTCATATAAAAATAATAAATTAACATCAACAATATTTATAAGGAGCAGATTTTCAAAAATGAAAATACCTACATCATAGGAGAAGAATTAAACAGACATGTTTCATGTCTCAGTGACAGTTTTTTCCAAGTTCTGCTGCTCATGGCTACTGGGGGTGATGCTGTGCAGGGTGACATGGAAGGAAAAGAGCAGCAGAGAAGTGGCACGCCCAAGGAACACCGGGGATTGAGGCCACGGGCAGTCTGCTCCATACCTACAATACCTGAAGCACATGACTGGCATCCAGCGCGTGCTCATAATCCTACCTGAATTTAAATTGAACATCAACTAGATAGTCACTGTTTTGTCTATTCTTCAAAACAACCCTAAGAGGTAAGTTATTATTTACTTTTTTTTTTTAATTAAGAAACTGAGACTCTGAGGGTAGGGGGTGGTGTGTTGGGGGATGGTGGTGAGGAAAAGGGGGGCATTGGTGGTGGGAAATGTACACTGGTGGAGGGATGGGTGCTGGATCACTGTGTGACTGATCCAGCACCCATTTATAAACCCAATTATAAACAGCTTTGTAATGGTCTATCTCACGAATATTCAATTAAAAAAATTTTAATGCAATAGGGAGTTCAAGCTCAATTCAATCAGCGTAATCAATGGCTGAATAAATAGCAGTACTCCTACATTAAAAAAGAAAAAAGAAACTTAAACTCTGTTCATAGTGCAATTAAGAATCAGTCAGCTAGGTGAGGTACATAGACAATAAGCCCAAATCCAAAATCTTACTTCTCATTTCTAAGAAATCTTCTTAAACAATATAGTGTAAAGGGCATAATCACTGGATGCAGCCCTGGTGGCCCCAGGGTAACAAAATGATAGTTCAGTTCATCCACAGCACTAAAGGGCAGGACAGCCCAGCTTCCTTAGGCCCTAACACTGACCCTCCAACCTACCTGGCCAACATGTGCCAATCGCCAGGTCTCCTGAACACCATGTAAGAGGAACGTGGTAGATACAGTAAAAAGTGTAAGTAAGTAAAAAGTGGATACAGTATTTTTTAAAACCCACATAGTAGATAGGAATTTCAGTTGGCAAACTCATTTATTAATTTACTCAATCAGCAAATAATTACCAAGAGCCGACGCTATGCCAGCTTCTGTTCAAGCGCTAGAGAGACAATAACAAGCAAAACAAAACATCTGCCTTTCCAGAACATCCATATGTTTGTTGGCTGACACAAACACAATTATAAAATAGAATCAATAAGCTATATACAAAAATATAAAGCAAGTAAGCAGTTTCTGTTTTAGAAATGGTGGTCTGGGAATGTTGCGCTGAAGATAAGGTATTTGAGAACACCACCTGAACAAAGCAGAGTCAGGAATCACAAATATACTTGAGGAGGCCACCTGGAGAGTTCCTTGAGTGCACTCCTGGGAGTTCTGCAGCACATGCCCACCCAGCCCCTGCCTTTTCTCTGGACAGGCCCTTGAGCATAAATCTGTGGATTATGTGCATCTGGACAGGCCCCTGAGCCTAAATCTGTGGATTAGCATCTGGACAGGCCCTTGAGCCTAAATCTGTGGATTAGCATCAGGACCGGCTGGGGGCATGGCCTCCACTGTAGGGGACATGACCTCCTCAAAGTGGGCGTGGCCTTCTGTGAGGTGTCCGCAGTTATATTTCCCACTCCCAGTCCTCTCGACTCACATTCCAACCTTTATCACCTAATACTTTGGAAAAAGTCCTGGTCGCCTCAAACACAATATGACAATAATCCACTGGCCTACTCCAACTCCAACAAAAGACCAGTGCGCAACAAGCTGTACAAGCCCAATATAAAAGAGCACCTCCTCCAACATTTCACTAGATGCCTATCATAAGCTATAAATTAATGTTTTGAGAGGAAGGACATATTCTAGAAGGGAAGAAGGGTGACCACCATCAACCAACCTTATTCAGAATCCTTTCCTACAATAAGAGGAAACAGTGCTAGTGAACTTGAAGGTTTTACCTCTATACAACCACAACAGCATGAGGAAACCACGCAAATCTCCACTACGAGGAGAGGACGAGGAAAAGAGTACCGATCCCTCAACAGGGGTTACCCACAAATATGATCTCTCCGTTAAAGAATTCTGAGATGAAATGCTGACAATGTTCAAGGAACTACTCAAAGAATCAATGGAGCAGACATCCAGAAAATTAAAGGAAGAAATGAAAGAAACAGTGGAATGGATAGTTGAGAAAATGAGAGCAGAAATAAGAAAGCTACAAAAATAAGTGTCACAAATAAAGGATTCGGTAGATGAAATTAAAAACTCAGTGGGTGCCTTCAGCAGTAGAATGACTACAGCTGAAGACAGAATTAGTGATCTTGAAGATGAGCAACAGAAATCGTACAGGCAACAACAAGCAATGGGAAAAGACCTCAAAATAGCTCGAAGGCAAATCAGAGAACTAGGGGATGACTCCAAGAGGAACAATATTAGAATCATCGGAGTACCAGAAGGACAGGGAGGCAACCCCAATGAAAAAGCCACAGTCAAAGACATCACTGCTGAAAAGTTCCCAGAGTTAAAGAATGCAGACATCCAGATCCAAGGAGCCAGAAGGGTACCAGCTAGAAGAGACCCTAGTAAAAACACTCCGAGGCATATCATAATCAGAATGATGGATGCCACAGATAGAGACACAATACTGCAAGCAGCAAGGTCATAGAAGGAAATCACATACAAAGGAGCACCCCTTACATTTACAGCAGAGGAAATCCTTCAAGCACGAAGACAATGGTGGGACATAGTGAAAAAACTCAATGAAATGAACGCCTCACCAAGAATACTTTATCCAGCTAAACTCTTACTCAAACTCGATTTTACAGATAAACAACTCTGGAACTTCATAGACTCAAAACCAAACCTAAAAGAAGGACTAAAAGGGCTCCTGTAATTCAAGAAGAAAACACCCATAAGCACAACAAACCCTTACAGAAAGATGGCACAAAACCCCATGACAATAATCTCTCTCAATGTTAATGGTCTAAATGCACCAATGAAGAGACACAGAGTGGAAAAATGGATCCAGAAACTGAAACCAACATTCTGCTGCCTACAAGAAACTCATCTAAACAGTCAGAGCAAACAAAGACTCAAAGTTAAAGGATGGAAAACAATCCTGCAAAAAAACAACTCCCTCATAAAAAGCTGGGGTGGCCATACTAGTATCCGACAACATAAATTTCAGGTTGAAAAAAGATTAGAAGGGACAGCGAAGGGCATTTTCTATTAAGGGATATGTAGAACAGGAAGAAATCACACTCTTAAATGTATATGCACCTAATGAGCGACCAGCCAAATACTTAAAATGACTGCTAACAGATCTTAAGGAGGACACTACCAGCAATGCAATAGTAGTTGGAGACTTCAACATCACCTTATTACCTATGGATAGATCAACAAGAACATAACTCAGCAAAGAAACACTGGCTTTGAAGGAAGAAAATAGAAGAGAGACAGCTAACAGATCTATACAGGGCTTTATGACCCAAAAAGAAAGAATACACATTCCTTTCCAGTGTACATGGAACATTCTCTAAAACAGACCACGTGCTGGGTCACAAAACATACCCCAATAGATTCAGGAAGATAGAAATTGTATCAACTATCTTTTCAGACCACGATGTGCTGAAGATAGAAGCAAATCAAACACAGACATGGATAACCAAATCAAACTCCTGGAAATTAAACAACTCAATGTTGAACAATGAGTGCATCAGGAAGAAAGTAAAGGAAGAAATCAAAAGATACCTGGAAACAAATGAGAATGAAGACACGAGCTATTAGAACCTATGGGACGCAGCTAAAGCCATGTTAAGAGGAAAATTTATAGCTTTGCAAGCATGCCTCAGGAAGGAAGAAAGGGCCTACATAGTTAACTTGACTTCACAGCTCAAGATCTTAGAAAATACCAACAAAAAGAACCCAAGCCCGGCTGAAGGAAAGAAATAATAAAACTTAGAGCAGAAATTAATGACATGGAAACCCAAAAAACAATCTGAAAGGTCAATGAAACCAAGAGTTGGCTCGTTGAGAAAATAAACAAGATTGATAAGCCATTAGCACGACTCACAGAGAGAGAGAGAGAGAGAAAGAGAGAGAACCCTAATAAACGGAATCAGAAATGAAAAAGGGGACATCACAACAGAAAGCAATGAAATTCAAAAAATCACCAGAGACTACTTTGAGAGCCTGTGTGCCACGTAACTAGAGAACTTAGAAGAAATGGATAAATTCCTGGATTCCTACAATCTCCCAAGACTGAGCCATGAAGACTTGGAGTACCAGAGTAGACCCATTCATATCAAGGAAATCAAAACCGTAATCAAAAGTCTTCCCAAAAACAAAAGCTCAGGCCCAGATGGATTCACTAGCGAATTCTTCCAAACATTTAAAGAAGACCTGCTGCCCGTTCTCCTCAAGCTTTTCCAGGAAACTGAAAACACAGTTAGTTTCCCAGTTTCTATGAGGCACATAACTCCCTAATACCAAAAGCAAACAAAGACACCACTAACAAAGAAAATTACAGGCCAATATCTCTGATGAACATGGACGTGAAGATTCTCAACAAAATATTAGCAAAAAGAATCCAACAACTCATCAAAAAGATCATACACCATGATCAAGTGGGATTCATCCCGGTGATGCAAGGATGGTCTAACATTCAAAAATCAATCAACATAATCAACAAAAATTAAGATAAAAACAGATAAACAACTTATCATATCAATAGATGCAGAGAAAGCATTTGACAAGATCCAACACCCATTTATTATAAAATCAATACCCCAAAATCCATGACCTTTCTAGACGCAAATAATGAGACAGAGGAAAGAGACATGAAAAAAGCAATCCTGTTCACAATCGTGCCCCAGAAAATCAAGTACCTCAGAATCAGCCTAACTAAGGAGGTAAAGGACCTCTACAAAGAAAACTACAAAACACTACTCCACGAAATGAAAGAGGACATGAGGAAATGGAAACATATCCCCTACTCATGGATAGGAAGAATTAGCATTGTCAAAATGGCAATACTCCCCAAGGCACTATACAGATTCAATGTGATCCCTATAAGGATACCCATGAAATTCTTCAAAGAAGTAGAACAAGAACTCCTAAAATTCATTTGGAACAACAAACGCTCATGAATTGCTAACGCAATTCTTGGGAAAAAGACAATGGGAGGCATCACCCTCCGCAACCTCAAACTCTACTACAAAGCAGTAACAATTAAAACAGCATGGTACTGGAACAAAGGCAGAGCCGCAGACCAATGGAACAGGGTGGAATATCCCTACACACAACCCCAAATGGATACACATCTAATCTTTGATAAGGGAGCAAGAAATGTGAAGTGGAACAAGAAAAGTCTCTTTAACAAATAGTTCTGGCATAACTGGACAATCACATGTAAAAAAATGGGCTTAGACCTCGACTTAACACCATGTACAAAAGTCAGAGCAAAATGGATTAAAAGACCTCAACAGCAGACCGCAATCCATAAGGTACATTGAAGACAAGGTCAGCAAAACTCTCCACAATATTGAGGCTAACAGTAATCCATAAGGTACATTGAAGACAAGGTCAGCAAAACTCTCCACAATATTGAGGCTAACAGTATCTTCAAAGATGACACATCACTGACCAACCAAGTGGAAACAGATTAACAAATGGAACTATATTAAACTAAGAAGCTTATGTACCACAAAAGATTCAGTGACCAAAATAAAAAGACAATCTACAGAATGGGAAAGGATATTCGCCCAATACCGATCTGATAAGGGGGTGATATCAAGGATATACAAAGCACTGGTTGAAGTCCACAAGAAGAAAACATCCAACCCCATTTTAAAAATGGGGTGACAAAATGAACAGAATCTTTCTCAAAGAAAAAATCCGAATGGCTAAAAGGCACATGAGAAAATGCTCTACATCATTAATTATTAGGGAGATGCAGATCAAAACAACAATGAGATATCATCTCACACCACAGAGACTGGCCCACATACAAAAGAACAAAAGCAACCAGTGTTGACACAGATGTGGTGAGAAAGGGACCCTCCTTCATTGCTGGTGGGAATGCCAACTGGTTCAGCCCTTTCGGAAAACAGTATGGATGATGGGTACTTGATCATTGTATAACTGAAACCCAAGGACAAAAATTTATAAGTCTATAACTGTACCTCATGGTGTTTCACTAATAAAGAAATTTTTTAAAAAATTAGAAACTGAGCTCCCATTTGACACAGCAATACCACTTCTGGGAATGTATCTGGAGTGGCAAAAAAGTACAGTCAAAATGACATCTGCACTTCTATGTTTATTGCTGCACTGTTCACAATAGCCAAAACCTGTAAAAAAACAAGAGTGCCCGAGAACAGATGATTAGTTAAAGAAACTTTAGTACATCTACACAATGGAATACTATGCACCTGTTAGAAAGGATGAAGTCATGAAATTTAAAAAACAAGAGGTTCTACATGGAAAGTATCATGCTAAATGAAATGAATCAGAGAGGGACAGACATATAAAGCTTACACTCATCTGGGGAATATAAAGTAACAGAATGGGAGACAAATACCAAAAAATAGTTGAGATAAGTACCAGGAGATATGCTCCATAGCTTTAAGGCCAGCAGCAAATGCTGGAGGAAAATGCAGCTCAGATAGAGAAGAGAACACCAAGTAAAGGGTGTTTGGCGGACTCGCTCAGGATGCAAGACACACGCTGAAAGTAGACTATAGACCAAACACAATGCCTACTCAATACCTCTATTGCAAACTACAACACCCTAAAGGAAAGAGAGAGAGCAAAAGGGAATTCCCTGCTATAGAGGTGCGGTGGGGCTGGGGGTTTGGGGGGTGGGAGGTCTACTGGGTTCATTGGTGGTGGAAAATGGGCACTGGCGGAGGGATGGGTACTTGATCATTGTATAACTGAAATCTAAACATGAAAGTTTGTAAGTCTGCAACTGTATCTTATGGTGTTTCACTAATAAAAAAAAATCAAAATTAAAAAATATATATATTTGAGGAGGCAGAATGGGGTCTGGAGGGGGGGAGGGTGTTGTTAGAGGTGTTAGAGGGTAGTACTCCTGATAGCCAGAACCACTTCTGAGGTAAAGGATGTTTAACAAGTCCAAAACCAGTATAAATGAAAGAGAATAAGGAGCAATTGGGGTGGGGGGGGGGGCAGGAGGTTAAGAAATGGACTTAAAGAAGTAGGCACGGACTTTGGAATTTTATTCTATGTATGATGGGAAAGTCTGAGAGGTTATTTTTTCTCTTCTTTTTGGGTCACACTTGGTAATGCACAGGGGTTACTCCTGGCTCATGCACTCAGGAATTACTCCTGGAGGTGCTCAGGAGATCATATGGGATGCTAGGAATCTAATCCAGGTAGTCCACGTGCAAGGCAAACGCCCTACCCACTGTGCTATTGCTCCAGTCCCTGAGAGGGTTTTAAACAGGGAAAAATTATATGTGAAACTGAATTTTCTTCTTTACTCATAAATTTTTCAACTAGAATAGATTCTTCTAGGTAGAATAATTTCTCCACCAGAATAAAACAACTCTCAGGCAGTCCAAAGTCTATCTCTCTGTCTCTGTCTCTCTCCCCTCTCTCTTCCCCTTCCCCTCTATCCACTCCTCCCTTCTCTATCCACACCCCCTCCCCTCCCTCCCTCCCTCCCTCTCTCAGTTGCAGGAGAAGGAAGCAAAGGGAGAGTCATGGTGCTTTCAATGGGTAGGGGAGTTGTGTTGACAACACTGAGGTCCTGAGTCACCAAGATTCCTGGGAGACCTGCCCAAGCCTGGTTTCCCTAGTATCAGGACAAGAAAGCTGATCATAGTTAAGGTTAACTGTTGAAACCGCAAGGACTTCTCTCTATTCCTTATGATTTATTTGTCTCCTTTATGAGCATAGCGATGCCTCTGCCTGGAAGGGGAATGGACACAGAACACAGTAAACCATTTTTACATCTTATTTTTGTTACTTTTAATTTATGCTCTATGTGACATTTGATGGGCTGGAGTGATAGCACAGTGGTAGGGCATTTGCCTTGCATGCAGCTGGCTCAGCCGAGCTGGGTTCAATTCCTCGGCCCCTCTCAGAGAGCCCAGTAAGCTGCCGAGAGTATCTCACCCGCACAGCAAAGCCTGGCAAGCTACCCTGATGTATTCCATATGCCAAACACAGTAACAACAAGCCTCACAATGGAGACATTACTGGGCCCGCTCGAGCAAAATCGATGAACGGGAGGACCATGACCATGACCATGACATCTGATCATTGTTTATAAATATAGGCCATATCCTAAAATTTCTTTTGCTGCTATTCACTACCACCAAGCTACTGAGAGTATCTCGCCTGCAAGGCAGAGCCTGGCAAGCCACCCGTGACGTATTCGATATGCCAAACACAATAACAACAAAGTCTCCAATGGAGACGTTACTGGGCCCGCTCGAGCAAATCGACGAACAACGGGAGGGCCTTTACCTTTACCTTTACCACTACCACCATGAGTTTTTCCATCTCTCCCACAGCAATTAAAATGCCAAGAAAATACGGGTTCTCAGTTGCAAACAAGAGTCAATACATTTTAGCTAAGTCAAGGAGGAAGGATTTTGGGGCATGGGGTAAGTTAGGCACAACCAATGATGCTTAGGGCTTACCCCTGGCTTTGTGTTTAAGGGTCCTGGTGTTGCTCAGGTGACCATATGTGCTGCCAGGGATTTAAATCAGGATCTTCCACATCCAAGGCAAGTGTCTTAACCTCTGTATAATCTCTCTGGCTTCAGGAAGGCATTTCTGTAAGAATATCTGAAAGACTAGAATGTCAGACTAGAAGGCCCTGGAATGCAGAAACTGTGCAAAGTTAAAGAGGAAAATGGGTTCATTAATGAAACCATGAGAAAATTACATTACTGAAACTATCAGCAGTACACAAAGGGCAAGGAATACTTTCACTGCCATATACTGGTGGTAGCTATCACTGATGAAACAATCAGTTTCCAGAATGAATTATGCTGAGAATTCTTTTGTTTCGAGATGCTAGTTTCTGATTTAAAACCTAAACCAGGGACTGGAAAGACTGTATCATGGGCAGGGCACTTGCCTTACTTTGTGCAAATCTGGGTTTGATCTTTGACACTACTTAGGATCTACTGAGCACACTGAGGAGTGATCCCTGAGCACAGAGCCAGGAGTGTCTTTTTGTTTTGTTTTTGGCACCTGGCAGTGTTCAGGGCTTACTCCCAGCTCTGTATCTAAAGATTACTCCAGGAGAGGCTCGGGAGATATATATGGGTGCTGGGGATCAAATTCAAGTCAAGCCTATGCAAAGCTATCTCTCTGGCCCTGAAATTCATTATGAATCATAAATCAGACAGATGTGTTAAGTATCTAAGATTTGATAGAACTAATCAGGGCATATTTTCCAAGTCTTCAAGTGTTTGACAGAATTACCACATAAAGAATGAGACAGGACAGCTAGTAAGGCATTTGACTTGCATGTGGCTGAACTGGGCTGGATCTTCAGCACCCTCTATGGTCCTCTGAGCCTACCAGGAGTGATTCCTGAGCACAGAGCAAGGAGTATCCCCTGAGCACCACTGGTATGGCCCAAAAACATAAACAAAAACGAATTACCAGATTAAACAGCTTCTGATTGCTACTAGAAACAAGCTCTCATCAACAGAAATGGCATGAACGTGTGAAAAAGTTATTCAATTATTTATTAAGCATTTCTGATCCAGGCTAGACCCACTATCCACGAAAAACAGCACACATGCCCCATATTCATGGTGCTCAACATCTCATGGTATCATGGGTCAGATTTAAGTCCAATAAAGAAAAAGACTTATTAATGTTTCAAATTATCAGAAACGACAACAGACATAAGGAAAGAACTTTTGTTAACAGGCATTAAATAGACCTTATGTTTATTTACTAACTATATTAAAGTTTTCATATTATCTTTGATATAGCAATCTTATTATTGATTCCAAAACAACTTCGCCCAATAAACTAGTTTCAGGTACATCAAATTCTAATCAATCAGTTGCTATTATTCACTAGATTAGAAATCTTTGATGATGAATATTTATTTACATACTGCTTTTAAATACCAAGTGTCATAGAAAATATTTTATCAATATGTTTTTCAGTACATTGTAGATTGTAGGTATACAGAAATGAGGAAAAAGAAAATGCTACTTTGATTTTGACAAGTACTTCTTAGTACTAATTTTATATTCCTAATAGCAGTATAACCTAGTGTTTATTCTAAGCACTAAGAAATTGTTATAAAAATACCTTCTTGAGATAAGAGCGTGTGACAGTTTTAAAACCACAGGTCATTCTTTATCTGAATTTACTTATTTTATAAAGGAGCTTATGAATAATTTACAAGACTGCGCAATTCCTCACAGTGCTATAGACATTCCTTTAAGTAGTAAATAGAAAAACCACACAGCAAATACATCACAGCTCTGAAAAGGCAGTTAAGAATATTTTACTAAATAAAATATTTACTTTATAGTAAAGATAAAAATTACTTAAAAACACTTTCTGAATCCTAGGACACTTTTCTATAGAAAATAATAAAGTTAAAATTTTAATTGAAGATTAAATTTTTTGTAATTTTTGTGTTTTTTGGTTTGGGGGCAACATACAGCTATGGCCAGGGTTTACTCCTCTGTCTGCACTCAGGGGTCACCACTGGCAGTGTTTGGGAAACCATATGGGATGCTGGAGATTTAACCTGGGTCAGTCACATGCAAGGCAAGCACCCTGCCCATTGTTCCATCTCTCTAGCCCTACTTTTGGTATCTTAATAGCTTTATTTAATATTTTTAGTTTTATATGTATTTTTATACAGAAAATTTTCTCCAGGTGAACTCTGTTAAATATGCAGCAACAAGTTGCCTCAAAGAAAAACTAATAGATCAAATTTGATAAAATGATGTGTTTTAGTTACATGTATTTTATTACATGGCAAATATTTTCTCCTTTTATCTCCCTTTTATCATAATACCTTTTTAAAAATTCAAAGTGTGCTTCTATTACAGCATAGTTTCTAATTTAACTACAAAGATATTTATTGATACTGTAGAGTACTATTGTAAATTAAGTGGTCCTAATAAATTCTTTGGGGGGTGGCAGAACTTCTCAGGAGACCTGGGGCAGGAGTCTTGGCCACCTGGATTAAGTGGTTCAAAGTCAGGGCCCAAGGATGTGGTGTTGCTCAGGCCCTGCAGTGCCAGGATTATTCTGACAACCTGGTGAACCTCCAGGTCACACCCAGCAATACCCAGGGAACCACTAGGGGTAAACATAGAGCACAGAGCTGGGAGTATCCCCTGACCATTGCCAGCAGTAATATAAAATCAAAAGTTTTCTTTTCAAGGAGGAACTGGATAAGAGGGAAGTGTAAGCATTAGATGTTGGGTTTTGATACCCAACATCTAGAATGATGTACGCTTCAGACTAAGATACATGGAGATTGCTGACTCATGTTTCCATTAGAATAGGGAGAAGACTCACAAAGCTAGTAAGTGAAAAAGCAGAAATGGGGTTAAAAAGCAGATAAGTACGTCTAGAAACCTGAAAACAATGAATAAAGAGATAAGTTAATATTCTGGGGATGTAGGTAAGTGACAGAATGCATGGATGCCTTGCATGAATGCGGCCCTAGGTTCAATGCCCAGGCATAACCTTCCCCATCCACCCCCACACCCCAAATGAGAGATAACCCAATAAGTAAACTGAGAAAATACATTAGGAGAAGTAAAAAGAGAACCAAGAAAGTGGCATCTCAGTCATCAGAGGACTTTTTAAAAAGAACTGTTCAATTGCATAAATAAATCTAATCACCTATAAAACATAGAAATCAGAAAATCATCAGTGGCCTGCCACATGAATTGGGAGAGAATATATCTGATGGAGTAAGAAAAGGACTGTAATATTTCACTCTACATTTGATAAAAAAATAAAACAAATGAATAAGTGCAATCAAACATCTTGAACTCTAAGAATACATCTTGAACCCTAAGAATACAATGGTGGGGGGCCGGGAAGAAGGTTCAAATTGTGGAGCACACGCTTTACATCTGAGAAATGCTGAGTTTCCGCCCCAGCACCTCATGGCGTCTGGATCACAGACACCGCATGCCCTCCTGACATGTTAGTTGTAGCCCTGATGGCTCCCACGTGCTACTGAGAGGTCATACTGCTGAGCCAAGCATGGAAAGGATCAGACCTGTCCATGGAGACAGAGAACAAAACAATCTAAAACTGTCTGGGTTGGAGTTCTGGCTCTACCACTTATTTACAAATGACTTAACATCTTTGGACCTTGGATTTTCTATATATAAAAGAGGTGATATGACTGATTTCTATTTCATGAGATCAGATCAAATGTGCTAATATTTCTAGATGTTTATAATAACATCTGGCATAGTACAAATCCATTTAAGTAGTCTGATTTTAAAAATCAAGTAAAGTCAAGAAAGGAATGTAGAGAATTAGAGTGTGACACCCCAAAATAGGTCACATAAAGATAATTTTGAGCTGGAGGCAAAAGACAATCTATAAACACAGAAAGAAACTTTCCCAGTTTCCTTTATCTGACTAAAAGTAGAAGCTTTTGGAAAATGCTAAATCCCTTCAGGTGAACTTGAATAAGTTTATTCTATTAGAGCCCCCTAGGTACTCCCAACCATATATTTCTTTTCAGTTTGCCTTTCTTTAAAACCTAACGTACCTTTTTTCTTTTATCGGTCATTTATTAAAATGCTACACTAGCCCAAATTCTAAGGCCCCTTCAAATTCTTCACTAGCTTTTCTCCCACAGAATGTGCACTGCATACATTAGTAAAAGGGGATTAGGGAGATAAAAGGAAAAGCCATTTTCTTCCCCTACAGGGAGAATGAAACAGGCTAAGAGAGGGGAGAAAGGAGAGGATGACATGGAGGGGGCCTTCACAAGTGGGCAGGGCACCCATCAGAGGTCTGAGTATCCTCAATGGTGCAGTCTGTGGGTTGAGGCATCATCATTGAGGAGAAACACTGCCTTTGCTCAGTGCTACCTGAAATATGGCTCCTAGGTATTCTGATGGCTCAAGAGAGAGTGGAATCTAGGGGACTGAGGCTTAGGGTCAGCAGTTGTTGGTTTCAATACCCAAAACTTCATATTGGTAACGAAACAAGCAACCTGTATGGCTACACGGGCACTCTCAACTGCTACACAGGAGCAGAAAACCGATCTCTATCTTTGGGAGGAAAGAACATAATGCTCCAATGAAAACTGAAAACTCCTTCATTCTTTCTTTCATGTAAATAATGCACCTGGAATCCTTTGCCATGTTAACCAAGGATACGTTTCTTACTTAAAAAAAAAAAAAACATTTAAAGGACTGACAAGGCCTAATACAATTCTAGCAGACTAAATTTTTGGCCATCTCTTAATCTAATATGCTTGTTAAAAAATAGTTTGCTGAAAATCTGAATGAAATCACATATACATTTCTAGACAGAAAGGTTTTCTGTGCAGTTTCATCACTGAAAATATGGAGAAATGCCATATTAATGTGTAATTTTGCCCAAAAATCATTGGAATATGAATGCGTAATTTTGAATATTTGTAAACTCTATGAGCTACTTTGTAACGACAGGAAAGGAGAAGGTGCTGTTTAATTCTGGAAACCGGAAACACTCCAGGTCAACTTGAGAGCCTCTGATGCCATGAACCTTACATGAACCCTTAAGCAGTTCTCCACAAACCTACACATATGATTCTGTAAACATCCCACCAACATCTGTAAAATTAACACGTGGCACCATCTTATCTGGAAGCAGAATTCAAGCTTCACAGTCAAAAATCATCGAGTCAGAATCCACATTCAGAATGTACCTTCTTCCATTTCACACATTAAAAATTCTAAATTCCTCTTCTGCAATTCTTTCAGCAATAAGTTCAAATATTAATGTGTGAGATTTGAACATTTTTCATAACATATCCACTATTTTAAGTATTCATTTCTATTAACCTGAAAAATGAAAACCTAAGGAAAGTAAATCAGACCATAATGAATTCCAACATTCAACTGTTTTTCAAGTTTGTTTCACTTAATAATAGGTAAACTTCACTTCTTTATAAAAATGTTTACTAACTATTTTCTTTAGTTCCACTTCTGGGCTGGAGTGATAGCACAGCGGGTAGGGAATTTCCCTTGCACACGACAGACCCGGGTTCGATTTCTCCGCCCCTCTCAGAAAGCCCTGCAAGCTACTGAGAGTAACCCGCCTGCATGGCAGAGCCTGGCAAGCTACCCATGGTGTATTCGATATGCCAAAAACAGTAACAAGTCTCACAATGGAGATGTTACTGGTGTCCACTCGAGCAAATCAAGGACAGTGCTATAGTGCTACAATTCTACTTCTGGGGCTACGGATGTGGCTCAGGTGCCAGCACATGCCTCGCAAATTCAAGGCCCTAGGTTCAATCCCACGCACTAATTCACCTATGAGCAACACCCAAGTGATCCAGGTGGTTTCCAAGTGCTACTGAGCTAAAACACTGCTGGGTAGGGCCCCCACAACAATAAACAAAAAAAAGAAGCCAGTTTTCCCTTTCTACTAAATCAGATTGGCTCTGCCTCATTATTCTGAACAAATTAAAGCTTAGTAGTACTAGTAAAAGTAAAGGCCCTCCCATTGATCATCGATTTGCTCGAGCGGGCCCAGTAACGTCTCCATTGGAGACTTTGTTGTTACTGTGTTTGGCATATCGAATACGTCACGGGGAGCTTGCCAGGCTCTGCCGTGCGGGCGAGATACTCTCGGTAGCTTGCCAGGCTCTCCGAGAGGGGCGGAGGAATCGAACTCGGGTCGGCCATGTTGTCTGCGTGCAAGGCAAACGCCCTACCGCTGTGCTATCGCTCCAGCCCTATATATATATGTATATATATATATACACACACATATAATTTGTATATATATTTGTATATATATATATACACATACATGATTCATTATAAGATTTTAAGAAATGTAATACTTATTAATGAAATGTATTCTTCTGGAAGTTAAAATAGAATCCTTAAATTGTAAAATACAATAAAGATAATAAATTATCCTAGAGATATACTAGTCAAAAGCAATCCTAATCCTGATGCTTTTTAAAATAAAAATAATAAATATTTTGGTGAAAATGTTATCAAGAATTCACAAGAACATTGACAAGAATACTGGCAAGAATACAGACATATATTGAACATTATGACTAAATACTGTATAGAGTTTTTAACTAAACATTAGTGAAGAGGCTGGAGTGATAGCACAGCGGGTAGGGCGTTTGCCTTGCACATGGATGACCCGGGTTCGATTCCCAGCATCCCATATGGTCCCCTGAGCACCGCCAGAAGTAAATTCCTGAGTGCAGAGCCAGGAGTAACCCCTGTACATCACCAGGTGTGACCCAAAAAGCAAATAAAATAAAATCAAAAGCTAAACATTAGTGAAAAAATTTTATATACCTGATAAACATTATTTACATTTCTTATAAAAATAAAAACTATCATCAAGAGAGTATGGTATATGTAAGATATTAAAAGTATAAGTGATTGTACGAAAACAAGAACTGTCCTCTATTTTCCATTCTGTGTGACATTTTTGTTTAAATATTTGGAAAAAAGAGAACTAATCTTGAGTAACAGTCTCTGGCACCAAGAAAGGAATGAGAGAAACAGTGGTCTTTTCTAAAATGACAAACCAATGTCCTTGGGTTTACAGCCAAATTAACATTGGCAAGTCCTCACATTCCTCAGTACACAATGGATCTTTCATCAATACTGGAAACTGCCTTTGTATGAATGTTTTCAAAGAATGGATGGAATGCTCAGTATTGCAAGCAATCACTGAAGTATTTAAGTAAACAATGAATGAACACCAATTAGTGATGCTTCTCAGATCAGAGATATTAATACTACAAAAGAAAAGACTTAGACCTGTTCTTTCCAGAGTAGTTAAGAAAAATGGATTGTCTCGTCCTTCACACCCTACCGAGGTCATGAGTTGCCCCCCATGAGTGGCTCTCCGGCACGGCCATGGCTTCAGAGGCAAAAGGACTTAGTCCAGAGCCCGGCAGCTTGCAGCAGAAAAGTGAATGGACCATGTGTTAATGTACGGCGCCATGCCTTCCCAGGAGGGAAAGGGTGTTGCTCCCTTCCGCCTTTTTCCCCCCCAGCAGCAAGGTGGCTGCCACCTCAGAGCTTACAGAAAAGCCAGGTATGAGCCAGAGGTGACGGGGCAACTGCAGTCTCACAGAAAGGGGGGCAGTATCAGCTTGTCCTTCAAGCCCTACCGAGGTCACGAGTTGCCCCCAACAAGTGGCTATCAGGCATGGCTATAACATCAGACACACAGAAACCAATCTCGTAATTATCTGGCTCTTTGCAGAAATCCAAAATCATTACATGATTCTCATAACCAGCTATAGAAAACAAAGTATTTCACAATGCCTTTTCAGCAATTTTGATTGTTGGGGGGGGGGGGGAATTCTAAACAATAATGGTGCATCTTTTGTCAAAATAATGAATGTAATCAATGTAGAGAAAAGTTAAGAAGAAATCATCTGCCTCACAGGCATTGGGAGGGTTGAGAGGAGGGTATATTTGGGTTCTTGGTGGTGAAAAATGAGTACTGGTGAAGGGAAAAGTGTTTTACCATTGTATGACCGAGACTTAAACCTGATAGATTTGTAACGTTTCCCACAGTGATTCAATAAATAAATAGAAGAAAAAATTAAAAAATAAATAAAATTATAAAAAAAGAAAAGTAAGGTGGAGTTCATCCCCAATTCAATCAGCTAATCAGTGGCTGAATAAATAGCAGTACTCCTACATAAAAAAAAAGAAAAAGAAAAAAGAAAAACAGATTGTTTCTTCACTGTGGGCATTAGTTTCCAAAATGATCTGCCAACATAACTGTTCAAGTTTCCATCTCTTTGGCCAACAAATGATTTGAAGTCTTATTAGATTCATAATGTCTATTTTCTTGCATATTTCTTTGATTAAATCTAACTTCTTTTCGTGAAGTTATACTCACTCCACAAAAAGAAAACAAAATTGGGGCCAGAGTACAACAGGTAGGACTTTGCAATGCATATAGCAAATATATGCAATGTATATATTCCCATCAACCCCCAGAGTCCCCTGAGCACCACCAGAATTGATCTCTGAACACAAAGCCAGGAGTAAGCCCTGAGAACCATCAGGTGTAACCTCTTTACCAAAATAATAATAATAATAATAATCAACAATAAGAGACTTGATTATGTATGCCATCAACCCATATCCAGATGCAATGGATAACTGAAAAACTGCCTAAATGTATTAAGTGAAAAATGTATATCTCAAAAGTTCATATACAACATGATACCTTTAAAAATATATACACAAAGCCAATTAAAGTGCATATATTCTGAAAAATACAAAGAAATAATAAATAAGACTTCATGGTAATGGCTACTTTAAATTAATGAAGACCAAAGAATAGATTTATGAAAAGAATAATATGGTTAGGTTACTATTAAGGAATTAGCTTTCTTTCTAGGTACTACATATTTAGATGAATATACTGTTTTTGACAACTTGAAAGAAACAGTGGATGAGAGCATGTTATGAATAAAGAATTTCTGAACTTGAAAAGGGACACTAGGAAGTGACATAAAAAGATATTAAAGGAAATGAAAATAAAAATTGTAGCATGTAGATAAAAGCCCAACTCAACAGTCATCTATCCACTAATGTTGTGCTTCTATTTCCCTAATACTTTTTATGGTACTGAACAAAGCAAGGGGGTTTTCAAAAAAAATCAGGCCCACCATTGTAGGATAACAATGTCCTTCCTTCTTTTGTCCTTCCTCAGGTAGCTTAGGTTTGTCAGGTCACACCCATCTAAGAACACTGAACTTGTATTGTAAGCAATGTCCTTTCTGTGTGGACACAGGAAGACAGTTAATATTATGCTTTGTAACTTGGGAGTTGATTGACTCCGAATAATATTTACTCCTAGGCATCTGATTTCTTGACTCAGTTGCCCTTAGTTCCTAGCACCCAAAAAGCAGGGTCCCAACGAGGGACTGAATGGACCCAGGGCAAGCAGTGAGCTACCCTGGCATCGAAATGGGCCAGGCCAAAGAGCCACAATACTCAACTATAAGTTGAGGTCATGATCATGGACAAATGCTGTCATGATCCAAAAGTAAGTAACGACGAGACTAGGACCCTGCTGGAGCTAGGAAGATTAACCTGGCCTGAGGACTGCGAAATGTATAGTGAGATGTTTTCAGGAAGAACCAAACTAAATTTATATCTCTTACTGTGCTCATACAGAATGACATTGCTAGAAATATTAGAAGTAGATTTATTACAACTATTTAAGTAGATTACGAACTGAAGGAAGAACACACCCTTGTTGGGATCCCACCCTTGGGTGGATCTCCTAGTAATCTGAAGTAATCTCTGTAGATGAGATTTTATCCTTGAGTTAATCTCCTGGAGGAGTGGTCTTACCTCTCTTTGTTGATTCGTCAGTATTCAACCCACCTTTATGTCACCACCTTATGTGACTGCTATATAAACTAAGACGTAAGCTCGGAAAGGGGGTCAGAAGTGAGAGAGCTTGGGCTCCAGAGATCCAGAGTCAGAGCCAGAAGGAGAGAGCTTCCAAGACTGGGGCCCAGGAGAGAAGGAGGCAGAGAAAGACAGGAGTGAAGAGGATTGGAATAAACTACTATTGATATAGACCGGCCTGGCCCCCATTTTTTCTTCCATCTGCCCTTGGTCAACAGCTGTTCCGATCCAGGCCACACACAGTGGCTCAAGAGCACCGGACGCAGGCGGTGAAACAGTGCCATCCACCGTCCAGTGAGCCCATGAACATACAACCTTCGGCGTGATAAGATTTTACACACCATCACTAATTCTTCTTTTTATATAGTAGTATCTAAATAGAAAGGGGGAAAGTGTAGCATTTCTGAGTCACCTTCTGACTGAGATGGGCCGAAAATCCCTACAAATCTGAATCAAGTCTGACTCTTATTTATTCATGATTTATTAAATGTTAGCAATATGTCCAAGATCATGATAACCATTAGGATCATTCAAAAGTACAATTAAGATAATCCTAACAAAGACTTGAGTTAAACCATGAAAAACTTCCTAAATAGATGGGTTTCCCAGACAGCCAAAGAATCAACATATTCCTTATAAAGAAGAATCAAAATAACTTCTTAGGATGGATGGGAGTGGAGATTTGAGGCAGAGAGAGAGTAAGGGAACCTTGTTGGAGGGAGACAGATACTCTTGTAGGGGGTGTGGTATTAAAATATTATATTCATGAAACCACTAACACTGACAAGATCGTAAAATTATAAATTGTGGTGACTAACATTTTAAAAAACATTTAAGGAGGGGAAAAAAGAAAAAAATTCTCAGGCCTTTTATCTGGTTATTTATTTACAGAAGCAAACGCAGAAGCAATTTGCTTATAAAGTAAGGTTCTATTTAGCTCCCCTAATTAAAAGATGTCAAATCTCTGAAATAAGAACTGGGGGGTGGCGGGTGGGGGATGGGAGAGACTGCTTCTCTGACAGATGAGATTTCATGAGAGTGTGTTCCGGTTTGTTTTACCTGCTATTTTCAAAAGCAGATGCATGTGGTCTCCTTCTGCCAGTTTTACAAATCCAACTTGACCTCCAAAAGTATCAACCCCTTGAAAAGGCAAAGTCAATTGCTTTCCTTTGAGGATTTCTTCTATGAGCGGTTTTAATTCCAAAAGAGCATCAATACCACTAGTAAGAGATAAAATATTTTCAGTAACATATTAAGCAATAAAATAGTTAAAGGCAAATAAAAAAACATGAAATAATTTTACAAAAGACAATGTTGACATTTGTACAAATTACTCTGAAGGTCAGGATACCTTAAGACACAATTCTATATGGTTAAAATTAAGGTGATATTAATTTCTAAGGGCTGGGTGATAGCACGGCGGGTAGGGAATTTGCCTTGCAAGCGGCCAACCCGGGTTCGATTCTTCCGTCCCACTCAGAGAGCCCAGCAAGCTACCCAGAGTATCCCGACCGCATGGCAGAGCCTGGCAACCTGCCCATGGCATATTCGGTATGCCAAAACAGTAACAAGTCTCACAATGAAGAAGTTACTGGTGCCCACTCGAGCAAATCAATGAGCAATGGGAAGACAGTGCTAAAGTATATTAATTTCTAAACATAAACAATGAAAGAAATGAATTAAATATTAATTTATTTAAATTTTACATTAAAATTTACAAAAATATGAAAGCATATACTATGTTATATAGTTCATGAGGAAATGTTTTTAAGAATTTTCACAGGGGCACACCCAATCTTTACTTGGGTCATGCAGTGCCAAGGGCAAAACTCAGGGAATGACTTGAGCATTATCCCCTGCCCCTCCCTAGAAAAGAAAATTTTTTTTTTTCTTTTTGGTCACACCTGACAGAGCTCAGGGTTTACTCCCAGCAGCACTTAGAAGACCATATGGCACTCTGGGGATCAAATCCAGGCTGGCCATGTGCAGGGTGTGTCCTAAGTGCTGAAGTACCTCGCCAACCACCCTCACTAGAAAAACTGTTAACCAAGAAATACTGCATGGACAAGTAAAAATAATTATTAGTGACATAATCTCCCAAACCCAAAACCTACAAGAAATTATATTATATTATATGAAAAGTGCTGGGTTCTTATTAAAATGCTAATATTTATTTTTATTATTTAATATACTAAAGCTGAAAATCTGTAGTAAAACTCAATATATATATATATATCTTCAAACATAACTGTTACCATAAGATAATTTATTGCAACTTAAAATAAAATACAAGTTTAATTCTCCAACTGCAGCTTATTCAAACTTGTTAACAAAAGTTCAGTCTAGTGTTACTATATGTTATAATACTTTTGCTTATGAAAGCAAATATTTATTATTTATTAAGCAAATTTGAAACATTTTAAAATTAGGATCAATTATTCCCATTCTGAAAAGAACTTTCGCATTAGTAGTTTATTGCAAAAAAAAAAAATTCAAAATATCACTAGAGGGCAGCAATTACTCAAAAAAAAGAAGTGCATGCTCTTACACTATAAAGTGAGCAAGCTATAAAACCCCCCTTCTGGTAAAACACTACTGTCAGTTATTCAGCATGCTATTAATGACAGTGTATTTTAAAATATTTAGGTATTTTCTAGTTCCTTCATATTTTAAAAATAGTCTTTATATATCAAGCATTCTACTCCCTTCATCTTTTTCATACCAAATCTCATTCCTTTGTGAAAAATAATACACAGAACTTAAAAAGAGCTTCAGAAAATGTCCCTTTTTTAACAGACTAAGAATTTACATTCTATTATGACTTTAAAAAATATTCTATTAAATTACCATGAAACAACCATTTACAAAGTTGCCCATGATTGGGTTTCAGTCATGCAATGTTACAACACCCATCCTGTCACCAGTGTACATTTCCCACCACCAATAGACCCAAGTATTCATTGGGCTCAGTGCACTGGGCCCCAAGTTCAAGAGCTTGAGACCCCAAAAACAAAACCACAGTTAATTAAATCACTTTATAAATTATTAAGTTAAATAAATCACTTAGCTATAGGTCTGTTTGTAGATATATCAGTATATCTGTAGGTATTGTTTAACTGAATATCTCCTACTGAACACATTCTAACATAGGCAGGTATACCACTCCTCGAGCAATAATTTATACTGAACTTCCATGGCATGACCCTATAACTGGGGATAGCGGAGTGTACAGATACTACAAGAACAACAGGAGATCAAGAAACCAGAGGAATGTCAGTACTAATAGGAAATAAAGTGCCTGCTAAGTTCCAGATCCTATAAGAGCTCTAACATGTGTTACTACTATTGTTTTCTCTATTCACTTGTAAGTATAAATGATTTTCCAAAAATAAGACAATTAATGAAAGTCATGCCATGATTCAAGAGCCTTAACTATGACTCTTAATTTAAATGTTCAGATTCTCAGAGTACACTTTTATAATTAACACAGGCAAAGAAACAGCGGGTAGGGCATTTGCCTTAGACGCAGCCAACATGGCCGACACAGGTTCGATTCCCAGCATCCCATATAGTCCCCCGAGCACCGCCAGGAGCAATTCCGGAGTGTATGAACCAGGAGTAACCCCTGAGCATCACAGGGTGTGACCCAAAAAGCAAAAAAAAAAGAAAAAAAAAGTAGCACTGTAGGGGCTGGAGCAATAGCACAGTGGGTAGGGTGTCTGCCTTGCATGCAGCCAGCCCAGGTTCGATTCCCAGCATCTCATATGGTCCCCTGAGCACTGCCAGCAGTGATTCCTGAGTGCAGAGCCAGAAGTAACCCCTGTGCATCACCGGGTGTGACCCAAAAAGGAAAAAAAAAAAGTAGCACCATAGCACTATCATACCATTGTTCATCGATGTGCTCAAGCGGGCACCAGTAACATTTCCACTGTGAGACTTGTTACTGTTTTTAGCATATCGAATATGCCTTGGGGAGCTTGCCAGGCTCTGCCGTGGAGGCAGAGTGCTCTCAGCAGCTTGCAGGGCTCTCCAAGAGGGACAGAGGACTTGAACCTGGGTGAGCAGTGTGCAAGGCAAATGTCCTACCCGCTATGCTATTGCTCCAGTCCATCATCACTGGTTGAGAGGAATGAATTTACTATACAACCTCTGGAAGTTTTATTATTTAAGTCAGGCAGTATGAAGAGCAGACACGATTTTTCCCATTTCCCATCTTTGGCAAGAAGCCAGGAAGAGTTCACTGTGTATCTGGAGTGATGTCTGTGACTAGTCTCTACTGTCCTATGAAGGTGGCCATGGGGTTGTCTGGCCTCTGACATTTCACTCCATGGCCTCACGGGTTTCATAGATATTACTGTATGCTGCTTCCACTCACTGATCTGCATGATCTCCTTGACATGAAGAAGCGGGCCCTCCTTGGCATTCAGCGCCTTCTTCAGTTTTTCTTGTTTCTTTTGTTCATCATCACTGTCTGAACTACTCTTTCGATGCGTCGTCTTCTTCTTTTTCTCTTCTTTTAGTTTTTCCTGATGTATCTCCATAAGGGTTTGAGGCTTTTTCACTGATTCTTCTTCAGCTGTACCATTTAAAACATATTCCTCTGAATTAGCAACCTCCTTCCCGGCATCTCTATTACAGTACAAATACTTGAAAAAGGAGTGACAGCACTTGTATCTCCATCTGCCATCTTTCCAGTAAGATCCCCAAATATGAGTGTGGTTGTGGATCTTCACATCTCCTCATACTTGGAGCAGGCAACAGCCCATTCCTGACATTTGATGACAGTCCCATGTCTTGAGTATTCTACATAGACTTCGGTTTGAGCTAAGAGAGTTCTGCTGGAGGGGTAATCAGATGCTCTTGGCCACCATACTTTTCTAAGATGCTTGCTTTCTGCTGCTCTTTGTAGTCTTCTTTTTTTTTTTATTTTTTATTAGTGAAACACCATGAGATATAGTTACAGACTTACAAATTTTTGTGCTTGGGTTTCAGTTATACAATGATCAAGTACCCATCCCTCCACCAGCGCCCATCCTCCACCGCCATGGGTCCCAGCATCCCTCCCACCCCCCATCCCCCCCATCCCACCTTGCCTCTGTGGCAGGGCATTCCCCCTTATTCTCTCTCTCTTCTTTTGGGTCCTGTGTTTTGCAAGAGAGGCATTGAGTGGCAGTCACATTTGGTCTATAGTCTACTTTCAGCATGCTTCTCCCACCCTGGGAGGATCCTCACAACACTATTTATTTGGTGCTCTCTTCTCTATCTGAGCTTCCTTTTCCCCTAGCACATGTGGCTGGCATCCAAGTCATGGAGCAAAATTCCTGGTACTAATCTCAGCCACTCCTGGGTGTTAGTCTCCCATTTTGTTGCTTTATGTTCCCCAGATGAATGCAATCTTTCTGTGTCTATCACACTCTTTCTTACTCATTTCGCTTAACATGATACTTTCCATGTAGTACCACTTGTATGTAAATTTCACGACTTCATCTTTTCTAACAGCTACATAGTACTCCATTGTGTAAATGTACCAAAGTCATCTGTTCTCGGCACTCAGGTTTTTTCCAGATTCTGGCTATTGTAAAGAGTACTGCAATGAACAAACAAGTGCAGACGTCAATTTGACTATACTTTTTTGCCTCTCTGGGATATATTCCCAGGAGTGATATTGCTGGGTCAAATAGGAGATCAAATTCTAATTTTTTGAGAATCGTCCATACTGTTTTCCAAAAGGGTTGGACCAGTCAGCATTCCCACCAGCAGTGAAAGAGGGTCCCTTTCTCGCCACATCCACGCCAGCACAGGTTGCTTTTGTTCTTGTGGATGTGGGCCAGTCTCTGTGGTGTGAAATCATATCTCATTGTGGTTTTGATCTGCATATCTCTGATTAGTGATGTAGAGCATTTTCTCATATGCCTTTTTGCCATTCGTATTTCTCCTTTGAGAAAGTATCTGTTCATTTCCTCGCCCCATTTTTTGATGGGGTTGGGTGCTTTCTTCTTGTGGAGTTCAACCAGTACCTTGTATATCCTTGATATCAACCCCTTGTGGGATGTGTATTCGGCGAATATCCTTTTCCATTCTGTAGACTGTCTTTGTACTTTGGTCATTGCTTCTTTGGAGGTGCAGAAGCTTCTTAGTTTAAGATAGTCCCATTTATCTATCTCTGTTTTCACTTGCTTGGCCAGTGGCGTGATATCTTTGAAGATACCATTAGCTTCAATATCATGGAGGGTTTTGCCAACTTTGTCTTCAATGAACTTTATGGTTTCCGGTCTGATGTTGAGGTCATAAATCCATTTTGAGCTTACTTTTGTGCATGGCGCTAGGCAGAGATCTCAGCCCACTTTTTTGCATGTAGCCATCCAGTTTTGCCAGCACAACTTATTAAAGAGGCTTTCCCTGTGAAGTCTTTTTTGACTCTGAAGGACATACTACAGTTTGAGTTTCGTAGGATCAGCTTATAGATGCACTTCTGATCCTTTGTCAAAGGCTTCCTAAGTAAACAACTGTGTCTGAGCCATTCAAATGGCATCACCCATGTATATAACGTATTGCCTGCACTGTTCACTTTGTCCAGATTCTTTCCTGCACTGGAACAAGGGATTCTCTCTCATTGTTCTGGTCTTGGGATCATAGTATGCAGAATTTGGATCTAAATTCCGCAAATATTTTGCAATATCTTCTCGAATCCTGAGATTCTGGACAGTGATTCGTCTCTTGGAATCAAAGTTCTATCCAGGCATGTCAATGTCATCTGCATATTTATCTTCATCCTCATCTTCACTGTTATGATCCTTTTCTGCCTGAGAATTTGGTTCCTCTTCTCCCCACTAGTGTTTTGGAGAATTAGCCTGTCCCATTGATTTTCCCGAGACTAATTCTTATTGGAGTTTTTGGACTTTCAGTGTTCGCTTTGCTATATCCACTTTGGCATATTCTTCTACAACTTTCGTATGTTCCTCTGGATTGTAGCCATTCCACTAATCCCGCTTTCCATCATAATCAAACATCAACTGAGGGTGAGTATGTTCATCTGGAGCTATATTAATCCCTGTAAATTTTGCTCCAACTTGCCTCGGTCTCTCAAAGCAGTCTTAATTTTTTTTTTTTTGGTGTGTCATGGCCCCACAGTTTTCACGTGCTCCCTTGCAGTATTTGTTAGTTATGGAATTCTCTTTTACACCCCTCTTGTACCATTCTCCAGATAAGCTATAATGCTTCTGTTTCTCTGGCTGTGGTCTCTGGTGCTTTCAAGTAGATCTTTATGATGGATCAATGTACCATGGCACTGAAGATACATAATGAGGAATATGAGGGTTGATGTTTTTTCCTTCATCAACTTCGGCAGGAGCATTACCCAGTTTCTGTTGTTCTTCTAGATCCTTCTTTCTCCAGTCTTCTCTAGAGAGGACTTGTGGAGTTCAACCAGTACCTTGTATATCCCTGATATCAACCCCTTGTCGGATGTGTATTCGGCGAATATCCTTTCCCATTCTATAGACTGTCTTTGTATTTTGGTCACTGTTTCTTTGGAGGTGCAGAAGGTTCTTAGTTTAAGATAGTCCCATTTGTCTATCTCTGTTTTCACTTGCTTGGCCAGTGGCATGACATCTTTGAAGATACCATTAGCTTCAATATCATGGAGGGTTTTGCCAACTTTGTCCTCTAGAGAGGACTGGAGAAAGAAGAATGAGCTTAAAAAAGAAAAAAAAAACCAAGGCAAGCAGGAGGGTGGAAATAATAAAACTTGAAGCAGAAATCAATGAAATGAAAACTAAAAAAAAGAAGTTTTTAAAAAAATCAGTGAAGCCAAGACCTGATTTTTGAAAGAATAAACAAAATTCACAAACCATTAGCAAGATTCTCAAAGCAACAAAAAAGAGAGATAAAAATACTAATATTAAACTAATCAGAAATGAAAGGGGAGACATCATAACAGATACAACAGAAATACAAAGAATCATCAGGATTACTACTAAAATCTTTATGTCAGAAAACAAGAGAACCCAGAGGAAATGGAAAAATGTTTTACTCTGATAATCACTGTCACTGTCCTCCCTATGTTCAACGATTTGCTCGAGCGGGCCCAGTAACATCTCCACTGGAGACTTTGTTGTTACTGTGTTTGGCATATCGAATACATCACGGGTAGCTTGCCAGGCTCTGCCGTGCGGGCGAGATACTCTCAGTAGCTTGCCGGGCTCTCCGAGAGGGGCGGAGGAATCGAACTCGGGTCAGCCATGTTGGTTGCGTGCAAGGCAAACACCCTACCACTGCGCTATTGCTCCAGCCCACTCTGATAATCATCAACACTAATTCAAGAGGAAATAGATCACATGAACTTTGATTACTAACAAAGATACTGAAATGGTAATCAAAAGTCTTCACAAAAACAAAAGCCTGAGTTCAGGTTGGCTAACGAGTAAATTCTTTCAAATCTTTAAAGAAAACCTATTTCTAATCCTCTTCAGGCTCATCCAGAAAGTTGGAGAAACAGGAATCTTCTCAGTTTCTATGAGGCAAATACTACCCTGATAGCAAAAACAGATAGAGACATCATGAAAAAATAAAAAAAGAATGACAGAAGGGTGGGCAGGAGTTTGCCTTGAACTCAGCCAATCGGGGTTCAATCCCTGGCACTCCATTTGGTCCCCCAAGCACCACTAGGAGTGATCCTAAGCACAGAGCCAGGAGTAAGCCCTGAGCACCGTAGGATGTGGCTTCCCCCTCTCACCCCACAAAAAAGAAAAAAACTAGAGACTTAGATCCCTGGTGAATATAGATGCAAAGATCCCCAACAAAACAACAGCAAACCAAATGCAATAATCACTGTCACTGTCACTATCCTCCTGTTGTTCATCGATTTGCTCAAGCGGGCCCAGTAACATTGTGAGACTTGTTGTTACTGTGTTTGGCATACTGAATACATCATGGGTAGTTTGCCAGGCTTTGCCTTGAGGGCGAGATACTCTCGGTAGCTTGCCGGGCTCTCTGAAAGAGGTGGAGGAGTCGAAGTTGGGTCAACTGGGTCGGTTGCATGCAAGGCAAACGCCCAACTCGCTATGCTATTGCTCCAATAATATGTTTTAAAAAAATCATATAGCATTAACAAGAAAGATTTATCCTAGTGATGCAAGGATGGTTTGATATATGTAAGTCAATCGATGTAATATACCATATCAATACAAAAAATAAAAATCATATGATCACATTAGATAGAGAGAAAGCGTATGACAAGATCTAACTCCTACCTATTTATTTATATCAACTAATAACTGAAGTATATTATAATAAAAATATTTCTTTAGAATTTAAATGCCTCTTTGGGTTTTGTTAAATTAACTGAAAGTAGTAATTTTGAAAATTATATTCACAAAAGACCTACTACTCACATGTTTACTTCATCTTCATTTAATAACTGCATTATTAGCAGGGTAATGTGAAAAGAACCATCACCGCTCATTGTTTTGGCTAGTCGTTTGTCTTGTTGTATTATTTCATTTTGTACGATCTTAATTCTTCTTGTAATCTAATCAAGCACACAAAATAAAGATTAGGTAAATAAAATCTCCTTATAACTAAAGGTAAGAAGGGAAATAAGAAACAACCCAAATGAAGACAATGTCAAGATTCTTCAACCAGACAATGCTGAATTGTCTACTTGTTTTCAAATACCATGAACAGATGAATTATAAAGCTTAGTGGGATGTATTAGACTAAAATGATCACAGTGTTTGCCTATCATAAATGCACAGAGCTCAATACCCTTATTTTACAGATTGAGTTACTAGTTGGGAAAACTCTCAATGGCCATGCATCATTTCAGAAACTTGTCCTTCAGTACACAGTGTGATTCACTCGAAGTATGATCTTTTCCTGAAAAATGCTTTATTCTTGCCCCAGAAAGGTCAGCCCAGCAAACATTCCATTTCAGTTGGAAGTAATATTTATTTGTGAATGCATCTGAGAACCTATTCTTCGTGGCCTTTAACATTTTTTTAGGACAGCAATAACTGCAAAAAGAATGACTACTGGGGTGGAAGAGACAGTACAGTGAGTAAGGCACTTGCCCTGTACACAGCCAACCTGGGTTAATACCCGGAATCCCATATGGTCCCCTCAAGCACCACCAGAAGTGATTCCTAAGGGCAGAACTAGAAGTAACCATTGAGCATTTCTGGGTGTGGCCCCATAATAGAAACAAAAATAATAACTACGATCATTTTTCCAAACTTATGAGAAGGGTGATAGCCATAGAAAGTTGGAAAGGATTCCAAATGAATGTTATAGAAAAGTTTCTTTAGTCTACATCAAAGAAGAAATCCTTAGTATACTCTCAGTACTTACATTCCAAAATAGGAAGACAAAAAAATGTCCCGCCTTTTCTTTATTCCATGATACCTAATTCACTTCAACTTCCAAATGGAATTGTACTAGAAAAAGCTTCTATATGAAATAGCAAATACTCAAGAAAAGCAATACCCAAAGAAAGGAGCCTGGTAGGCATCAAAGTCCCAAGGCAGCAGAATTAATCAAAGAAAAGGAAAAGAGAGGCTAGGAATTTTAAAAGTCAGCTACATAAAAAGCAGCAAGATAAGAAAAAAGCTGAATCATGAGAATAGGGAACTATTCTGATCCTAGAGTAACTGTTTTATCCTGAACAATGTTCCCATTATCTATGGAATGTAACTGAAAAATCATGAGATGTTGTCCAGGGGAATCTAATTTCCCACTTACTTTTTATAATAAATCCACATTACCCCAAATAACCTCAAATTCTCTATTCCTTCTTATCTGGAAAAAAGCCACGCAGGAAATGGTATTTTCCTGGTAGATTTATGCAATAAAACCTAACATAACATTTCCCAAGAAAAGATGTTACTTCAATGAAACCAAACAGAAGTATATTGATAGCATTATAAATAAAACACAGCTAACATAATAGTACACAAAGATCTTAAAAGCGTTCATTTCCTTGACTCTATGCTGATAAGCTTTACTTGTAAACTCCTTCAAGGCAATGTCTATTTTCTTTCACTTCCCACTTCATCACAGTGCCTGGTAACAATATCAAAAAGTCTTTAAACAACAGCAGCAATAACTAACCTTTAATGAATGGTCACTAGGTTCTGAGGACTGTGGGTAAGCATTTTACATATATTAGCTCAAAGATTGGTATCATCTCTCCTAAAATAAGGTTGAGACATACACAATAATATAATCCATTTAGTATCATATACCTAAAGCAAACAAACTTGAGAAAATGGAAAATTTTAATGTATGAAAGAAAAAATGAGGATGGTAAATGGAAGATCCTGGAGAGCAGAGGAGGAGGAGACATAGCTAGAAGCAAAAGTTAAGAATTACAAGGAAGTTATTTATCTAAGTTGACGGTGAGAGAGTTAGAGATATGACAAATGCTCAAGCAATGAACATCATGAGTAGAGATGTCCCTTTCAGTGGAAGAGCACTGGCCTTACATGTGTGAGGCCCAAGTCCTGGATTCCAGTTCCACAAAGGAAAAGAAAGAACAGGTCCAGAGAGATTAAACAGTAGATAGGGTGTTTACCTTGCAGGTGGAGAACCTGCATTCAATCATTAGAAACCCGTAGAACTCCTCCCAGCCCAAACAAGCGCTAGCTGAGCACAGAACCAAGAGAAGCCCTGAGAACCAACAGGTACATACCCTTTGCCCCAAAAACAGAAACGTTAAAGGGGAAAACAAAAAGCCGACAACTTTTTCTCTTTTTTTAATCATAATTATTTTCTAAATTGTATTTATTTAATTGAATCACAGTGAGATAGATACACAGTTACAGAGTGATTCATGATTGGACTTCAGTCATATCATGTTCCAACACCTGTCCCTTCACCAGTATTCATTTCCCACCACCAATGTTCCTACTCTCCCTCCTGCCCCGCCCCCATCCCCACTTCTAAGATAGAGATGATTTTTTTACTTTTAGTGAATACTGTATAATGAAACATACAGACCCCCTCCAAAAAAGCCTATAATGTACATCTACAGCAGTTTAAGAAAATTCACATTCATATGGAAAGTTTTGCACCCACTGTTAAGAAAGTAAGTGTTCAAAGTGTAAGAATTCCCAGCAATATAATTACATCACGGGGCTGAAGCAACAGCATAGTGGGTAGGGCATTTGCCTTGCACACGGCCGACCCAGGTTCCATTTCCAGCATCCCATATGGTCCCTGAGCACCGTCAGAAATGATTCCTGAGTGCAGAGCCAGGAGGGAACCCTGAGAATCACAAGGCGTGACCCAAACAGCAAAAAAAAAAAAAAAAAAAATTGCATCACAAATTCTAGCTGGTACAAGAGACAATTCTGGCTTAATTAGTAAGAGAAAAGTAGCATTAGATGAGAACTTTGTTACATAATATAGAACAATCAAATTAATGGGCAGGACTTGACTTGGAAATTAAGTATTAAATCCAGTTCTGCTACACATAAGTCACCTAATCTCAACTAGTCTTAGGATAGATGTAAAACAGGACTAAGAAAATCTGAATCACCATACTTACAGGATTGTGTTAAAGACCATGGAAGACAAGATATAGAGATCTGTGTAAGCCCTATAGCATTTACCTAATAGATGGTAAGCAACATTGTTCATCTTAATAAAATTAGTGGCTGTTTATGCAATGTTACTTCCCAGGGGACATTCTGATTATCACAACTGGGAGACTGCTACAAGTGCCAGTAGGTTAAATATTTTTAAAATTCTGACTATTTTTAGAAATATTTTAGGTTTATTGTAATTCAATAAAATCTTTGTCTTTTTCATTTTTATTTTTAAAGTAATGCTAACAGCAGATAATAGAGAAGCACTTTCACTTACCTTCATTTAAGATATTTCTATTCAGTAATTCAAAATTTCCTAATTCTACTTCTTAAAAGCACGAATTCATATTTCACTAATAAAAAATTTTAAACATTTAATATTTTAAAAATATCAAACTGTGTTTAAATACCAAAGACCCATGTAAGTCTGAATACTTTTTTATTACAACTTGATGCCAAGTAGTAGAGTCCAAAAGTAGAGCAAGTCATTGTGAAAGTTTTAGCTTCTAAAAGCTTGTTTGCAGGTCATTTAATTGGAACTTGGAATATAGTCATCCATTGAAACATTATAAATGCTCTCTTTATCTCCAACCTTCCCACAAGAGCTCATAAATACTTTACAAAGAAAATTAACATAGGATACTTTAAAACAAAAAAAGGCAACATTTAAGAACTATTGTTTCCTAATCTTGTCCTATTTCTAACTCTTCTTCCCATATGTGTATATAAGCACTGTAATACCTTTAAGTACCCTGGGAGGGAAAGATGAAACTATTTTGGTTTGAAGCCACTTGAAACCTGCATTCCCCATTAATGCAGTTCACTCTACTCTCTTTAAAAAAAATCGCCATTGAACCTGTACTGTAAAGTCCTTATTTGTGGCATTACATTTATTATTTGTTTAATGCTCTAGTAGTAACTTGGCATGCCAGAAAAAAAAAAAACGTTGGTAATAAACAGAGAGATATATTATTGTCCAGATGCTGTTCTAGAAATTGAAAAAACATTGTAGGACAGAACAACCAGTATCAAACTGAACAGCTGACAAATAACAAAAGGAAAGCCAAACACAGTAACAACAAGTCTCATGATGGAGACATTACTGGGCCCACTCGAGCAAATCGATGAACAACGGGAGGACCGTGACTGTGACCATGATGAAAGTCTCCAAGGGCGTGGAGGGGTGGACCTACTCGGGTCACCAGAGAAAAGGTTTAAGTGAATATTTCAGTATTACGCCAATAAAGAGAAGAAAGAATATTCCCTGCAAAGAAGTTTCTATCTCTGACAGAGGGAATCTGCTAAATTCAAAGAATACAAGAGAGGGGTCAAGAGATAGTAGTATGGACCCAGGTTTGAATCTCACCACATGGTCCCCTGAGCATCACTGGGTGGCTCCCAGCACTGCAGTTAATCCTGGCACTATAGGGTCCATGTATCCATAGGACCTTGCATTAAACTACCAGTCAGTGTAGAATAATAATAATAATAATAAAAATATAACATGAAACTAATACCCAGGGACAGTAGAAACTTGGGAAAGGAGAATTAGTCTACTTTGGAAGCCTGCCTCAAGTGCGAGGAGAGAAGGCAATTGGGATAGAGAAGGGACCATTATGATAAAGATAGATGGAAATGATCATGCTGGATAGGAACTGCATGTAAGAAGTAGGCAAAGGAACAAACACAGAAGGAGAGGTGGGGTGGGGGAGGAGAGGAAAAAGGAGAGGGAGAGGGAAGAAAAGTGTCTGCCATGGAACCACAAAGGCGGGGGGGGGGGGGGGACAGTGGATGACGGGAGGGAAACAGGGATAACTAGTGCTGGAAATGGACACTGGTGAAGGGATGGGTGTTGGATTGCTGTATGACTGAAACCTGATTATGAACAGCTTTGTAGCTATGTATCTCACAGTGACTCAATTAAAAAATAAAATAGTTTTAAATAAAATAGAATACTAAATAGACATAACAAAGAAAATCAGTCAAGGGGCCCCTGGACCTCTTGAGAACAGCACTGGAACAACTCCCCACCCCTCAAAAAATAAGAATGGGAAGGTCAGAGACTCAGTAGAAGAAACAAGGGCTCCATGGGGTTATGTTAGACTGCAGAACCTTAAAAAACAGTATAAATCTTTTACGTTATCCTAATATCAATAGCAAAAATACTGAAACTATGACTAGACAGATGAAAAGTCCAGATTTTAATTTTTAAAAATGATCATCATCTCCATTTTCACCAGAAGACACTGAAACTTTAGAATTTAAATAAGCTGTCCTACACATTATAAACTGAGTGGACTTTGTGACCCTGCCACTCTTCTGACAAGGTCCACTGGACTCCAAAGTCTGAATCTCCCCACCTTCTAGACAACTTCCCAGAAGCAAAGAAGCAGAATTATGGCTGTTACAGAATAAATACTAAGAGCTGTAGATAATTCTCCCAGTTCCTTCCTCCCACAACCATGGGACCCAAAAAGCCTGAGCTTAGTGAATGAAGGAGAGGACTTCTCTAAACTGTCTCCTTCTGCACGTTTCCTATCCAAAGAAATAGGGGAGAGAAGCCAGAACAAAGCTAGAAGTCATGGCAGAGCAGCTGTTGAGACTACCATAAAAGCCAGGAGCAGAGGTGTGAAGAAAGAACTAGAAAACAGAATGTCTAATGAACTCAGTGACAGAAGTCTTTACTGAACATCTATACTGCTGTATTCTAGTGAAGCAATACCTAAGCAACAAATCACAATATGGTAACTAGAGTCTCCTCTGATGACAAATTGTGTATTCTTGGAAAAGTCCCTTCTATATACCACTCAGTTTCCTAGGACCATGCTTCTGAGTGCTCATTTGCTCTGTAATCCCCAGATGCGCACATAATCCAAGATTGCAAAGAAAATCTTCCAAGCAACTCACCAGTATTGTAATATAGTACACAACTGATGACTATAGTAAACTTCATATTGCCTAAACATTTTTGTTTTGTTTTGCTTTTTATCTGTTTGTTTTGGGGGTTTATGTCTGATGGTGCTCAGAACTAACTCCTGGTTCTGAGTTCAGGGATCCCTCCCTTCTGGAGGGGCTTTCGGACCATGTATGATTCAGGAAACAAACCTGGGTCAGCAACATGCAAAGCAAGTGTCCTATATGCTGTGTGTGTGTGTGTATATATATACATATATATATACATATACATATATACATATATATACACAATTATATATATAATTATATCTCAGGATATAATTCTTTGTACTATTACACCAACCCTCACCTATACATTTTGACTTTTCTTTTTCTTGAATCACCATGAGATACACAGTTAAAGTTGTTCATGCTTAAGTTTCAGTCAGACAATATTACAACACCCATCTCAATGCCAGTGTATATTTCCCACCACCAATGTCCCCAGATTCCCTCCCAATTCCCACCTCACACACCTCTCCCTCCCTCCCTCCCTTTTTTTCCCTTCCCCCCGCCCCTCTCTCTCAGGCACTGTGGTTTCCAATTCTGTTACTGAATCATCTACAAATTTTTAAGGTCTTGCTATTAACTAATATGTACTAGTAAACTCAAAATGATTCCTCAATCCACACATTTCTATAAAATCTGATATAGCTATACAGTCCTTTTATGCATCTTCTCTCCTCTTCTTTAAACTGCATCTAAGTGACTAGCTATTTCTGAGACTACCCCATTAGAATATTTTTTCTTTCTTATTGATATGAGCTCAATATTATTTGATTTTTAATTCATTATCATTCCCTAGAAACATCCTAGTTAAATAGAAGAAGCAGCAGACAAAATCTATTTTATTTTATTAAATGCTGCACAGCAGATAGGGCGTTTGCCTTGGATGCGACTGACCCGGGTTCGATTCCTCTGTCCCTCTCGGAGAGCCCAGGAAGCTACAGAGAATATCCCACCCGCACGGCAGAGCCTGGCAAGCTCCCTGTGGCGTATTCAATATGCCAAAAACAGTAACAAGTCTCACAATGGAGATGTTATGAGTACCTGCTCAAGCAAATCGATGAACAATGGGAGGACAGTGCTACAGTGCTACAGAAATATTTTTATTACCAAGTTAAGCAGACATTCTGGTCTAGCTCTTACATTAGACCAAGATGTAAAATCAGTCTTCACGTGAGGTGTTCATTTGTGAAGCATTTTAATTCTTACCTCACTTTGCTCTAGCAGCCTTAATTTACTATTGTAGTTTCCTCTCTCATCAAAGGGTTTCTTAATATTACGAACTCAGTATTCCCATTTTCTATTATTCAATAATTATTCATGTTTAAATAGATTTCTACTAAGTTTATCATTCAATACTAAGTTGGTATAACAACTATTTTGAAAGAAATTATATCTCCATTTACTTTCCCAACATAAGTAAGGATTCTCTAGAAATCTGGTCACTGCGTGAGTCCTAAAAGTTCTCCTCCTAGAATAAACAAACTCTTATACAAAATGTTGACACACCATCTAGCAACAGTTTTTCCAGGTTTCTTTTTCAATCATGGTTTAAATACGGTTGTTTAAGTTTTTCAAAATTATTATATATTTTCTATTAAATAAGACTTTATAGCCCAGCTAAAATTCCACCAAGCATTCTCGAAAGCTAAGAGCAAATGGGATTAACAAGCATTTGGTATGCTTTAAACCTGCTGTAGAAAAAAACTGAATAATTAAGTAATTTTGAAGAAAAAAGCACCTCTTTGTTGGTGATTGGAATGGAGAGAAAATAGTTTGGTTGATAATTCTTTTTTTTCTTCTTTTTCTTATCTTTATTGATACCTTCATTTTCTTCATTTCTCTCCAAATTTATTTTCTGTTCATCAGTGGCTAAAGAGACAAAAAATCACACAACAGTATGTATAATATATTCAAATAAATACAATATAATCAGAAAAAAGAACTATATAAACAGCAACCATTCATACTTCATAATTATTTCTAACAAACTAAAAATAGGAATAAGCAAACTCTTATTTAAAACACCTCAAGGCAAATATTTTAGGGTTGAAATTCATAAGGTCCTCAACACAGAATGTTCTCTCTCATTTGTGGGATATAAAGAAACATAATTATGAAATAATAATATCCAAAGACAACGAAAACAAAGAACACGAAAACTCGTATTCGTATTCATGCCATTCAAGGGGGCTGGGGGATAGGACAGAGTGGAGGTGTGAGCGGGGAGGTGGGGCAACTCGGGCAATGTCTATGGTAGAGGGAAGCATTCAACCAGGAGGAGGAAGTGGTCTGAAGTTGGTAATCTGTTATGTCTGAAACCCTGTCAGTAATGACTATAGACCACAGTGTAAAGCATCGCCTCTCCTAGAGGCAAACTGGTGGGTAGAAGTGAACACTGATGAAGGAATCAGTGTTGAAACACTATATGCAGAATATTTTATTTCTAATATAGTACGCTTACATAGTCTAACATGAATTATATTCTAAAATTCAACTCTAATGTAATAATCGAGCACATTTTATATTCTAGCATAACTCTAGAAAATAGTCTCTTCTCTGAAAGTAGCAAAGATTTTAAAAACTTCAGCCAACTATACCACATGTCACTAATCGTGATAGTAATCCCACATGACTGTAACTGAGACGATAAACATCTAGGGAAGAGTTTTCTTACTAGTAAGGATTCTGCAAGGAATTTGTTAGTATTACTGTCCTAATTCCCTGACCACATTTTTTATCAGCAAGAATTTCTTGGCATTTAATTCACAATTTCCACCTACCAAAGGAAACTGAAAGAACCAAAGGCAACAACCAGCAAATTGATAATTTTAAGGCTGTTGTCTACCACAGAACCAGTGGACAAATGAAATTTCCTTGTTACACAATAAAATAAAAAGCCACACTAGATAAACTTATGCCACAAACTGTATTTCTATAGACATAAATTATTACTTCCATTTTGAAGTTCACTTACAAAATTCCAAGTTTTGTACATTTCAATATTTTAAAAAATTCCAAAATATTGTAATACTGCAAAAAAGTAGTTAGCACCCGCTGGCTAGCAAAGAATTTTACCCTTTTTCCTTGGCATTTAAGTAAATTTCAGAAGCTGCCCCTAAATAACAAATATGTTTCAAATATTTGTAAGACGCATCTGCACACTGTACTTCTAATTGTTTCATATACACATTCTCCCATTTGATCTAAACAGATATGGTATGAGGCAAACAGAGGGAATACCTGTTTTTCACAGTGGAGGTAGACCCGTTCACATACATTAAGTGCTCAAGGTCTCCCCAGCAGAGAATGATACAACTGAAACCTAATACACACATATTCTGCCTTTCTCACAACATACTGATACTGTCTATAAGTCAGTGCTAAGAAACTGAGACATATCACCCCCAAAAAGTGGATTTGGTATATTTGATAGTTCAGAGGTTAGACCAATATATGAAGATTTCTAACTCATAGTTTGAACTACTAAAAAGAGAGATAAGATGCTAGACAGTAGAGGGGGGGAAAGGACTACTGTGGATTGACCTAAGCCTCTAGCAGATAACATCACTTCTTCAGTAAAAAATCTATAAATGCTACACAGGAAAGATTCTATTCATATAGGCCATTCTCTGAAGCAGCAGCTACTATTATCAGAGCAGGAATGGCTGCAGACTCAGAAGGAGTCTTTCTGGTCACAGTGGTCATTTTTTCCTCATCAGTGAAGATCTAAAATTATAGTAGCTTCAGAAATATACTTTGGTTTATGAAAGTCTAATGCCATCTCACTGTCAATGCCTCGCTGACATTACTTACTCGTATAAATAGCACAGCTGGTAGGGCATTTGCCTTGCACATGGCCAGCCGAGCCCACCCAAGTTCAATTCCTCTGCCCCTCTAAGAGATCCCAGCAAGCTACGAGAGTATCTTGCCCACATGGCAAAGCGTAGCAAGCTACCCGTGACGTATTTGATAAGCCAAACACAGTAACAAGTGTCACAATGGAGACATTACTGGGCCCACTTGAGAAAATCGATGAACAACGGGAGGACAGTGACAGTGACAGATATTAGATATAATATAATGTGTATAAGTCAGAAGTACCTTCAAGTGGAAAGGTTAAATTTCATCTCTTGTTCCTGATTCAGGAACATTCCAATAGGAATAACTCAGAGACAGAAATAGGGTTACGTTAGAATATAAAATGTGTTCAAATATTACATTAGAGTTAAGTTTTAGAATATAATTCATGTTAGACTACGTAAGCATACTATATTAGAAATAAAATATTCTGCATATAATGTTTCAACACTGATCCCTTCATGAGTGTTCACTTCTACCCACCAGTTTGCCTCTAAGAGAGGCGATGCTTTACACATTTGTATTAGTTACCCAAGTGGACTTTCCAATGGGATAACCTCATAAAGCATAACCAATCAGCTAGCAGAAATGACTAAGGAGCAGGGAAGCATAATGCGTATAAATCCAGGTCACTGTATAGAAAGGGGGAAGATGGACAAGAGCAAGCAAAAGAAAGCAAAACAGTGATAAAGAGAAAAGGAATGGTGATCAAGGTTGCTATCTCAGACCCCGGGGCTTCTGTTTCTTGGCTCTTGCTGTCTCTGGAACTTATCTAAGTTAGCCATAGACCTATAAAATAAAAGAACTGTAACTCTGAAAGTATGTGGTGGATGGTGTACTACTCTTACATGTAATCCACAAGAACCTAAAGCTAGGAGTATTCACTGTTACTCCTCCACAGATGACTTTTCCAAATATCCGTTTTCATCAAAGAAATAAGAAAATCTGAAATCAAACATCCCATAACTAGTTCCTTTCAACTGTATTTTGTTTGTTTATTTACTTCTGAGATCTAATCATCCACCCACTTCAAAAACAGATGGAATGAGAAAATTTCTTATGGAGTCTCGAGTTACAGAACCCCAGTTAGGTATGTCCATAAAAGAAAGGCACAAAGTATGCAATTAATAAACATTTCTGCAAGACATTGGTGATTTTCATAATATTCCTATTAATACAGCATACCAACAAGGATAATGGGCAAATCTATAACATTTCATTGTAGGTAACCCCAAGTATCACATACAGTATTGCTTTTGGAATGAACATGAAGTTCAAATTAAGACATCCAGCTTATTCCAATCAAATGAGCCCCGGTTCTCTAAATCTGTGAACAGGGTTATCAAACTGAATGGCTCTAATAAAACAAGCATATTCAACTACATTTTCAACACCAGTCTACTAAACAACATGAGAATAGGGTTAATGACTGTCTTGTTACTGATGTCTTTTCAAATATCCAACAAAATGAGTTGGCTCTTTTCAAGTGGCAAGTAAACATTTTGTAGATGAATTACATTCAGAAATTAGCAATGGTCCCAGAATAACTGAAGAAAAGTTAAAATCTGTAGAATTATCTTTCATGAAGTGGCTTGTAACATATAGAATGATCTGTCCCTATATTCCGTGGAATTTGTCTTCTATCTTCTATTAGCTGTGAGAACTGACACAACAGACTATCAACAGTTAACTATTAACAAATAAAACTAATAAAAAATACAACTTAAAGTAAATAGGAAAATATGTATTTCACTAAATTTACTACTCAACATTTTATTAGTGACGTACTTACATCGACAGTCATCTTCAATAGCTATAGTGGCAAATGGTATATCTACCAGAGAACTCGGAGTATCAGATTCAAGGTCGTCTGACATTTTCTCTTCTCTTGACACATTTTCACATTCATTGCAATCCATTTCTCCTTTAATATCACAAAAAGGAAAAAGTGCATTATTTTTAACTGACATCTTAAACTAAAACTACTCAACTAAATTTAATATATATTATCATTTGTTAAAGAATAACTTGGGGCTGGAGCAATAGTACAGCAGGTAGGATATTTGCCTTGCAGACGGCCGACCCAGGTTCAATTCCCAGCATCCCATATGGTCCCCTGAGCACCACCAGGGGTAACTCCTGAGTGCAGAGCCAGGAGTAGGCCCTGTTCATCGCCGAGTATGACCCCCCCCCAAAAAAAAGAATAGCACAACTTGCACTTAAATAGATTATAAGGATTTTACATGAATTTTGACTATACCACATTCTCATTTTATAATTTAATTATTTTAAGAGACACTTGAACAAACAGGCTGTTCGGGTCAATGCTCACACCCTAAGATATGGTGCTGTGGGCTAGCAGAGCTACACCTGGTGGGGTGTGTGTGGGTGGGGGTGAAGGTACATGATGCCACAGAACTCTTGCTCCTGCTAAGGGGGTTAGAGATACCCTCCTAACCACTGACTGAGCTCTCTCTCTTCCAGTCTATAACTGCATTTTAAAATTAAACACCTATAATAATTTTACAAAGCACAGTGCTAAGTGTGAAAGCTCAACCTCTTTTTGAACTTTCTTAACTTAAAACTATGTTTTATCACGTATCTTTTGAAAACAAACCAACAATTTGTCAGTCTACTTCAAGTGTATTTTCAACAGTATTGTTTATATATCACATATATTCTCATTCGTACATTCTGACTTTTACTTCACTAGAAAATTTTTTTCTCTCCCTTATTATTTTATTAAGAATTCAGCTAAAAAACGCATAACTAAATATGCTGTGCTTCAGAAATTCAATAATTAAGAATCAAAGATTTTACCATTTTTCTGACAGCTCTCCCCTAGGCATATGCTAACATAAAATCGTATTTCATACTTAGTATTTGTTTATGTGTTGTTTCCTAGTTATGGGTAGAACAATCATGTCTATGGTGGCAAAACAGAGGCTAGAAAGTGTGTTTAAACTGTAAGTTAACTGCTACAATAACCAGGATTGGTCTTCTCACACAATTCTCTAAACTTTTGTTAAAAGACACAAATGCTGTTTGAATGAGAACTGAACAAATTCCAAGGATACTTGTAAAATTTTTATTTTATGTATTTACTCTATTATTTACCATTGAAGATATTAAAGAAGTCACTTACTGCATTCTTGTTGCAATCCTCTATTTTCAAATAGAATGTTTAAAAAACATTTCATTAAGAATGTGACTTTCACACGCCACTAGCCAAGCAAGTGAAAAAAGAGTTCGACAAATGGGACTATCTTAAATTAAGAAGCTTCTGCACCTCCAAAGAATCAGTGACCAAAATACAAAGACAGTCTACAGAATGGGAAAGGATATTCGCCGAATACACATCCGACAAGGGGTTGATATCAAAGAGAAAATATCCAACCCCATTTTAAAAATGGGTGACAAAAATGAACAGAAACTTTCTCAAAGAAGAAATCCAAATGGCTAAAAGGCACATGAGAAAATGCTCCACATCATTAATCATCAGGGAGATGCAGATAAAAACCACAATGAGATATGATTTCACACCACAGAGACTGGCCCACATCCACAAGAACAAAAGCAACCAGTGCTGGCGCAGATATGGCGAGAAAGGGACCCTCCTTCACTGCTGGTGGAAATGCCCACTGGTTCAGCTCTTTTGGAAAACAGTATGGACGATTCTCAAAAAATTAGAAATTGAGCTCCCATTTGACCCAGCAATATCACTCCTGGGAATATATCCCAGAGAGGCAAAAAAGTATAGTCGAAGTGACATCTGCACTTGTTTGTTCATTGCAGTACTCTTTACAATAGCCAGAATCTGGAAAAAACCCGAGTGCCCGAGAACAGATGACTGGTTAAAGAAACTTTGATACATTTACACAATGGAGTACTATGTAGCTGTCAGAAAAGAGGAAGTCATGAAATTTACATACAAATGGTACTACATGGAAAGTATCATGTTAAGCAAAATGAGTCAGAAAGAGAGGGATAGACACAGAAAGATTGCATTCATCTGGGGAACATAAAGTAACAAAATAGAACACAAACACCCAAGAATGGCTGAGATTAGTACCAGGAATTTTGCTCTATGGCTTGGAGGCCAGTCACACATACGAGAGGAAAAGAGAGCTCAGACAGAGAAGGGAGCACCAAATAAAGGTGTTGGGAGGATCCTCCCAAGAAGGGAGAAGCATGCTGGAAGTAGACTATAGACCAAACATGATTGCCACTCATTGCCTCTTTTGCAAACCACAACACCCAAAAGGAGAGAGAGAACAAAAGGGAATGCCCTGCCACAGAGACAGGATGGAATGGGGGGTCTGGGGGGTGGGAGGGAGACTGGGATCCGTGGTGGTAGGAAATGAGCAGTGGTGGAGGGATGGGTATTTGATCATTGTATAATTGAAACCTAAGCACAAAAATTTATAAGTCTACAACTGTACCTCATGGTGTCTCACTAACAAAAATTAAAAAAAAAAATAAAATCAAAAAGAATAAATAACATGGAAAAAAAAAGAATGTGACTTTCAAAAAAAGGACTATACAAAATAACCAGCAAGGAAAACGCTCCAAACACCACAGCTAAAGCTAACTTAGGTTAAGTGCTTCCCACCCCAACCCATGTTTAGTGCTTCTTGCAGTCCCAGCACAAATACATCTTATGAGAGATGGCCACATGATTGGTGCACCTTTTCTCCATAAAACCAACTGCCAAGCCAAAATATTTTTTTTTTATTGAGACATCACCCATTGGGCTTGAGGAACCAGGTAATGCTGAGAATCAAACCTGAGCTCACTGCTGCAAAGCACGCACTCTAGCCCATGGAGCTGACTCTCTTGATCCACGTCTTGTTTTCAGTATCAAGGATTAGAAACCAGGACACTTTCGAAAGTAAAAGGGAGAGCTTCTGTTAATTACACTCCTATCAATAAGAATGACCACCCAACCAGAATGTAGCTCAGCAGCAGAGAGCACCTGCATGTGTGAGGCCCTAAGAGTGTTCCATGACACACCACTCTACATTTACAACCCTCCTTATATGTTTTAATTAAATATGTAATTCATAGGGCAATATATATTTTATATATGTGAAATTTCACAGTTAGTTAAGAAAATGGGAATATATGCTGAGCTAAGAAATGCGATGACTCACTTAAGGAAGAAAGGGTGATTCTCGTGACAAAGATCAGATTCCTGTAACAAAGATCAGATGTTCTGTAACTGTTTGCCCTCCATCTAGATAGGTTTTTTGAATTGCAAGGTGGTTTCTGGTAAAAAAAAAAAAACCTAATTATGAGTATGAACTATGGTTTTCATTCTTTAGGAAGTTAAGGGAATGATATAGTTGTTCATAAGTCCACAGGACTTCAACTGATATTAGCTTGAAATAACCCGTATGCCATTGTGAGAGCTCTTGGAAAGTCTGTCTAACATCTTGGGGAAGTCTATCCTTAAACTGCAACAACTGATTATAATTTATAACAAATACTAACTTTTTAAACAACAGCTACACAATGATATATGCTCTATATTACAATTATGTGAGAAAACATTAAAGATATTATTTATGAGTCAGAGACGGACTGACATAGAATGACTGCTCTCATTATTGGAATATAAAATAACATAATATGAGACTGAAACCCAAGGACACTAGACACAAGGGCCAAGAATACTGCTCCATAGTTGGAAGCCAGCCTCATCAGCTGGGGGAGAAGGCAGCGGGATTAAAGAAGAGATCACTAAGTCATGATGGTTGGAGGGATCGTTCAGGACGGGAGATGTGTGCTGAAAATAGATAAAGGAACAAACATGATAGCCTCCATCTATATTGCAAATATGTCCAAATTTAATGTCCAAATAATGTCCAAATTTAAAGAGAGCCCTTGAAAAAACTGCCATAAAGGCAGGGGTTAGGATGGGGGGATACTGGAGACATTGGTGGTGGAAAATGTGCACTGGTGGAGGCATGGGTGTTTGATCACTGTATGACTGAAGCTCAAGTTTTGTAACTGTATCTCACAGTGATTCCATTAAAAATAAATGAATAAAAATAAAACACTGGATGTATACAAAGTATAATTTGTAAAAATGGTTAAGCTACATAAAAATACTGTAGCACTGTAGCACTATTGTCCCACTGTTCATGGATTTGCTACAGTGGGGACCAGTAACATCTCCATTGTGAGACTTGTTACTGTTTTTGGAATATAGAATAAGCCATGGGTCACTTGCCAGGCTCTGCCAGCAGGCGGGATACTCTCAGTAGCTTGCCAGGCTCTCCAGGAGGGATGGAGGAATCAAACCCAGGTCAGTCGCGTGCAAGGCATACTCCCTACCCGCTGTGCTATCACTCCAGCCAAATAAAAATAGAAGCACTGAAAAAATTATTTATAAATGCTGACCATATATTTGCATTTTTCTCCATTTATTATATTGAAATAGCTTCAAGAAAAGGGCCAAGGACAAAGAGGACTGGAAGCCAGCCAAAACGACTAGTAAATAATTTAAAAATAGTGAAGTGCTCTATGGTTTAAGATATCAAGAGAAACAGCACTCACCAGAATTCCAGAAAGAAAAGAGAAATGGCCAGAGAGAGAGAGAGAGAGTATAGCAGGTAAGCCTTGCATGGAGCAGACCTAGATTTGATGCCTGGCACCCCATATGCCACTTCCCCCAGCATTGCCAGCAAAAACTCTTAAGTACAGAGCCAGGAGTAAGCCCTGAGTACTCACGGTTGGGTGTGGCCGGGGTGGGGGGGGGAGGAGCAAGATAATTTTTATTTGAAGAAATAACAGCCAATAATTTCCTTGACCGAAGAAAGGAGTCAGACACTCTGACCCAGGAAACTAAAAAAATTCAAGCAAAATAACCCCAAACAAATGCACATCATATATACTATAATCAACATTTTTTAAAAAAGGAAAATTAAGAACAAAGAATCACACATATGGGACCCACCCCCCACCACCACCTCCCTGCCCTCCACCCATGAGACTGCCACAGCACAGCAGGTAGGGCATTTGCCTTGCACGCAGCCAACCCAGGTTCAATTCCCAGCTTCCCATATGGTCCCCAGAGCACTGCCAGGAGTAATTCCTGAGTGCATGAGCCAGGAGTAACCCCTGTGCATTGCCAAGTATGACCCAAAAAGCAAAAGCAAAAAAAAAAACCTGCCAGCAGATTTCTCTGTAGAAACTCTACAAAGGAACTAGCATTAACATAACAAATACAAAATGTTAACTGGAAAAAATGTCTAACCAAGAACATGTGCCCAGCAAGGCTATCATTCAGTGAAGGAGAAGTGAGGAACTTTTCAAATAAAGGAATTCACCATCACTAGACTAGCCCTCTAGGAAAACTTTTAAAAGACTTCTATAAGAGGAAAAAAAATCCCACTTGAAAATAGTAAGGTACCTAAGAAAGACATAAAATAGAGGAAAGGAAAATAATAATGGGGATTCTATTCTCAAGAGTACTGCTTCTTCCCCATTTATCTTCCTTGCTCGAGCGGGCCCAGTAACGTCTCCATTGGAGACTTTGTTGTTACTGTGTCTGGCATATCGAATACTCTCGGTAGCTTGCCGGGCTCTCTGAGAGGGGCGGAGGAATCGAACTCGGGTTGGCCATGTTGGCTGCGTGCAAGGCAGACGCCCTACCCGCTGTGCTATCGCTCCAGCCCTTAAGTTTAGAAAATTTAAATTTTAGATTTTCAGTTCCAAACTTTATATTTGATTCCTTTATCACAATCTCATTTCTCTCATGAAATTTCACATATATACATATTTACATGTATATATTACATATATACATATAAATACCATGCTTATTTTTTTTCTTTCTGTGATACAAATTTTTTTTTAATTTTTATTAGTGAAACACCATGAGGTACAGTTGTAGACTTACAAATTTTTGTGCTTGGGTTTCAGTTATACAATGATCAAACTTCCATCCCTCTACCAGTGCCCATTTTCCACCACTACGGGTCCCAATATCCCTCCCATCCCTCATCCCCCTCATCCCACCCTGCCTCTATGGCAGGGCATTCCCTTTTGTTCTCTCTCTCCTTTTGGGTGTTGTAATACTTTTCATTTAGTACTGGTGTTTTGGTTTTTTGTGGGGAATGTCCATAACTGACAGTGCTCTGGGCCTTCTCCATACATATAAGTTTACTGTAAGGTAAAGGTAAAGGTAAAGGCCCTCCCGTTGATCGTCGATTTGCTCGAGCGGGCCCAGTAACGTCTCCATTGGAGACTTTGTTGTTACTGTGTTTGGCATATCGAATACTCTCGGTAGCTTGCCGGGCTCTCCGAGAGGGGCCGAGGAATCGAACTCGGGTCGGCCATGTTGGCCGCGTGTAAGGCGAACGCCCTACCGCTGTGCTATCGCTCCAGCCCAGGGTTTACTGTAATATTTAAGTAAATGTAATTTCCTTGAAGAGGAGCCAAAAGAGGAAAAACTGGATAATTTTCGCCTTATTACACAATATGAAAGTTTCCAATTTTGTTTGTTTTGGCCACACCCTGTGGTGTTCAGGGCTTCCCCCAGGCTCTGTGCTCAAGAATCACTCCTGGTGGGACCAAACCCAAATTTGCTTCATACAAGGCCAAGCACCCTACCCATCTACCCACTATACTATAGCACCAGTCCCAAGTTTCTTATGATGGGTCGGGGGGCTTGATTCTTCAGCTTTTGGTTTTTGTGCCACACCCTGCAGCGTGGGGTTACTCTTTTTTTTAATTAATGAAACATCATGAGGTACAGTTGTAGACTTACAAATTTTTGTGCTTGGGTTTCAATTATACAATGATCAAATACCCTTCCCTCACCAGTAGCCATTTTCCACCACCACAGGTCCCAGTATCCCTCCCACCCCCCATTCCCTTTTGTTCTCTCTCTCCTTTTCGGTGGGGTTACTCTTTGCTCTGCACTCAGGAATTACCTCTGGCCATGCTCTGGGAAACACATGGGGTGCTAGGTGGGGGCTGAAAGTTTGGCAGTGTGCAAGCAAAGCACCCTACTCATTGTACATCACTCCAGTTCCCAAATTCCCAGTTTGAACAATTACATATACTACATCAGACTCCCTTCACTCTACTGGGTATATTGTAGGGATATTCCCAACGCATAAAGGACTGCAAACCATAATGCCCAAGAGGAGAGCGAGACAGACACTGAGACAGAGAAAGAGAAGAAAAGTGCCTTTCACAGAGGCAGGCTGGGGAGTGGGGGGGAGGAGGGGCATTGGCAGGAGGGAACCTAGTGTCATTGGTGGTGGGAAATGTACACCTGCGGAGGGATGGATGTTGGAACAGTTTTATGACTGAAACTTGATCTTGCAACAGCTTTGTAACCTCAAGGTGACTCAGTAAAAAAATAAATACAATTTAAAAATAAAGGATCAATGCCGGCTATTCTATTACTGGATCTGCTACTATGTATTTTTTTTTGTTTTTGTTTTCTTGTCACATTAAAAATAACCAAAGTACAATCCAAACTACCGAAAGAGAAAGGGATGAAATAAAGTAAGTGAAGAGAAATAGAAAGTGACAGTAACTTCCACAAACTGTCTTAAAACTTAGAGTCCCTGCCATGCTCTCTGAGCATCCTGAATTGCAACGCCACTCACAGAAGCAAAGAACTTCTGGAGGATTTGGGCGTGGGAAGGGTGGGCAGGCGGAGTGGGGGGTTGTCTCCTTTCTTCACAGCCCCTCCGACAAATGCACCTCACAAAACTCATGCCCTCTGCAGGTGCCCGTGAAACATTCCATCCTCCAGTTCCCACAAGTGTAACAAGTCCGTGCACCCTAGCGAACACTTCTTATATAGTTGCATGCTGTGTGAACCCCGAATCACCCGCAGAAGAACACCATGTCGCTCTTAGGCACGCTGTTCATCACCAGGAAAAACCAAAATTCATCTTTGCAAAACCCAACCCCTAGCTCCCTAAATTCAGTTTATGATGTACGTTGATTTAAAAAGGAAGGAAGGAAGGAAGGAAGGAAGGAAGGAAGGAAGGAAGGAAGGAAATTAACCCCTAGCTCCCTAAATTCACTTTATGATGTTGATTTAAAAAAGGAAGGAAGACTCAATGCCTCTTTTGCAAACCACAGCACTCAAAAGGAGAGAGAGGGAAATTCCCTGCCATAGAGGCAGGGTGGGATGGGGGATGGGGGGGTGGGAGGGATACTGGGATCCATGGTGGTGGGAAATGGGCACTGGTGGAGGAATGGGTGTTTGATCATTGTATAATTGAAACCCAAGCACAAAAGTGTGTAAGTCTGGAAAAAAAATAATAATGTTTTTTAGTGGAGAAAAAAAATAAAATAAAATAAACAGATATTGATTTATAACCTGATCTATGATGCAATGAAACAGATATTGATTTATAACCTGATCTATGATGCAATGTTATCAACAAAATAAACAATAGAATTGCAAGATAATGGGGAAAAAAAGGAAGGAAGGAAGAAATAGAAGAAATTAACCCCTAGTTCCCTAAATTCAGTTTATGATGTATGTTGATTTAAAAAGGAAGGAAGAAAACGAGAGAGAGAAAGAAAGAAAGAGAAAGAAGGAAAGAGTAAGAGAAGAAATTAACCCCTAGTTCCCTAAATTCAGCTTATGATGTATGTTGATTTAAAAAGGAAGGAAGGAAGGAAGGAAGGAAGGAAGGAAGGAAGGAAGGAAGGAAGAAAGAAAGAAAGAAAGAAAGAGAAAGAAAATGAGAAGAAATTAACCCCTAGCTCCCTAAATTCAGTTTATGATGTATGTTGATTTAAAAAAGGAAGGAAGGAAGGAAGAAAGAGAATTACAAGGAAGGAAGGAAGGAAGGAAGGAAGGAAGGAAGGAAGGAAGGAAGGAAAGAAGGAAAGAGAAAGAAGGAAAGAGAGACAAAGAAAGAAATAGAAGAAATTAATTCCGAGCCCAAGTACGGATTTGGCGCCAAGTTTTTTTTTGGGGGGGTGGGGGGGCGAGGAAAGCCTTTTTCTAAGGAAAATGACTGAGGAGTCTCCACTTTTTTTTCTTTTTAAGGAGGTCATTTACCAACCTGGATAGAAAAGTCCCCCCCGAGTCAGAGGACGGCGGGTCCCAGGCTGCACGTAGGTGACTGAGATGCTTTTCCCAGCCCCTCTGGGTTCTGCCGCCCACGGGATCCGTGTGGGCGCGGATGAACTGTGAGTCCCCGGGTCAGCGCAAGGCTCCGAGCGCAGAAACAAAAGTGAAACCTGGAGGGGGGAGGAGGCGGGGTCCGTGCCCCCCCCCACCACCCCAGACGAGCGGCACGCGCGGCGCTCGGGCGCGCCAGGCGTCCTGCGAGACCGCGTCCCGCTCTGAGGCGCCGAGGGGAGGGAGTGGGCGTGAGGGTCGCGCCGCTCAGTCCCCGAGGCCGCGGCGCTTCTCGGCCCGCGACGGGGCGGCCCCGGCTCACCGGCTCCGGAGCGCTGCGAGGCGGCGCTGCTGCTGGCGGGCGGCGGCGCGGCGGCGGCGGCGGGGCAGGCGGGGCAGGCGGCGCGGGCGTGGGCACGAGCGGCCACGCTCGGGAGCCCCGGGCCGGGCGCGAGGCAGAGGCGGAGGCGGGGCCCGGGGTGCGCGGCGGGAGCCCGGAGCGCGGCGACCCGACCGGCCGCGGCGGCGCCGAAGGCCCGGAGCTGCCCCAGGCGCGGGAGCTGCAGGCCCATACCTGGCGCCCGGAAGCTACCGAGGGAACCGACCCGACTCCCCCCCGACCCCCTGTGACAGACGCGGACTCGGCCGAGCGACCCCGCGCGCCCCGAGCGGGGAGGGCGGAGGAGTAAGCGCGGGCCCGCGTCCGCCGCGCCCCAGCCCCGAGGTCTCCCGAGGGTATTTCCGGTGACGCGACCTTTCTCACGCTTTGCGCGGGGTTGGGGGGGCCGGAGGGGGGGAAGGCTGGGAACCAGGCTGGAAGCGTTCCCTGACCCGGGTCTCCTGAGGATCCCCGGGGTTTAGTTTTTTGTAAGGGAGCTTTCAAAACACGGCGTTCTCATTACGGAACACAGAGATGTACAAGAAGGAGGCCTTGTCCGTCTGTGTAATTAGATGTTATTTGTTTAAAGTTTAAAAAAAAATGAAAGCAAAACTGTAGCCAAGTCTAGAATTTTTAACAATCCGGTTTTTTTTTTTTTTGGTTTTTTTTTTTTTTGTTTTTGTTTTTGTTTTTTTTTGGCCTGGAAATGGAAAACAGCTTACTGGGTTTCGGCAGATTAAAGCATTCCTTTTGATGTGTAAGACTAACAAAAACTTTCACCCTGGAATTCTAGTGCATGTTTTAAGTGCAAGGAAACCATGCAGTAAGAAAATTAGGTACCTCAACAAGTTACACGCACATCATAAATAATTGGGAAATAGAGACAATCGGTCTTTTTTTTTTTTTTGATTATTTTCTTGTTGAGGTATCGTAGTTTACAGTGATATAAAAATGATTCCTTTTAACTTCAGAGCACTACACCAATCCCCCTACCAGTGATTCAGATCCCTCCACCTTTATCCCACCTCCTTTCTCCTTCCCTCCCTTACCCCCACAGTTCCAGAGTCTATTAATCATGTCTCAGGATTTGTTTTCATGAGATATAAAACAACCAGTCTTAGCTATAAGAGTTGACATCAAGACCTGACTCTGCCTGCAAATCAAGGGCCCATCTCCATGGCAGATTCTCCAACAGACACGACCACTGTGCTGTTCCAGGAAGCCCTAGTCACTGGCCCAGATCTCTTCTCAGATGACACAGGCCAAGTCTCTTGCCCTGTTGGAAGGCCCAGTATTACAGTCACACCCCACATCCCCCATGTAAATGGCCCCGGGGGAGGTACCACGGTGCCAAGTCATCCCAGTTCCATGGATCCTGGAGCTCAACATCTCCAAATTTCACAGTACAACATTCCAGTAGAAGCACAGCAAACTAAATGGGCAAATTGCATAGAAGCCCATTTTAGCTCAGTGACTGAAAAGAGTAACCAGAAAGGCTCTGTTAGCACCCAATAGCTAAGTAAATACTTAAAGAGTTAAGTAACACCATCAAGCAATATAAAGTAAATTATTTTGTGCTTGCTAAGTGGGTAAGCTTGGAGGGCGAGGGGATCGAGGGACATTGGTGGAGGGAAGATCACACTGGTGGTGAGATTGGTGTTGAAATATTGAATACCTGAAATGACTGTATTATGGGTGATTTTGTAAATCATGGTATTTAAAGTTTCAAACATTGAGAACAAAGTTGATTTGAAAAGAGTTGGTTTTAAATAACAATGAGATATCATCTCATGCCACAGAGACTGATACACATCAAAAAGAACAAGAACAACCAGTGCTGGTGCGGAAGTGGGGAGAAAGGGACTCTTTCCTTGTTAGTGAAACTGCCCACTGGTCAAGTCTCTTTGGAAAACAATATGGGCATTTCTTCAAAAACTAGAAATTTAGCTTCCATGTGACCCCACAATACCACTTCTGGAAGTACATCCCAAGGGTGCAAAAAAGCACAGTAGAAATGACATCTGCACTTGTATGTTCACTGTAGCACTGTTCACAAGAGCCAGCATGTGGAAACAACCCAAGTGCTCAAGAACAGATGACTGGTTAAAGAAACTTTGGTACATCTACACAATGGAATACTATGCAGATGTAAGGAAAAATGAAATCATGAAATTTGCTCATAAGTGGATGGACATGAAGAGTTTCATGCTAAGCGAAATGAGTCAAAAAGAGAGGGACAGAGATAGAAGGACTGCTCTCATTTGTGGAATATAAAATAACATAATATGAGACTGACAACCAAGGACAGTAGAGACAGGACCAGGAATATTGCTCCATGGTTGGAAGCCTGCTTTATGAGCTGGGGGAGAAGGCAGCTATGATAGAGAAGGGATCACTAAGTAAATGATGGTTGGAGGATCACTCAGGATGGGAGATGTGTGCTAAAAGTAGATAAAGGACCAAACATGATGGCCTCTCATTTGTATTGCAAATCATAATGCCATAAATAGAGAGTAAGAGGGAAACTACTGCCATAGAAGCAGGGGGAAGGTTAGGATGGGGAATGTGAAGGGGATACTGGGGACACTACTGATGGAAGATGTACATTGGTGGAAGGATGGGTGTTCTATCATTGTATGACTGAAACTCATACAAAAGCTTTGTAAGTGTAGCAGTGTTTCAAAAATAATTGACACACATACATACCAAAGAAAAGAGTTTGTTTTAAAATCATTCTAACAAGTTGAGTGATAGCAGTTATGGCCTGATTATAGAGTTGAAACTTGTTCTCAAGCATATACACCATCCTGCAGTTTGTGAGTGGATAGCATATTTTTCTTAACTCACTGACCATTGAGATGATCTAGGAAAAAACTGTGGAAAAAGACAACTAGCTTAGAGACTGACACCTAAGAATAGTAGATACACAGGACAGGTAGATTTCTCCATAGCTGGAAGCCTGCCTCATGAGCTAAGGGGAGAAGGCAGCTGGAATAGAGAAGGGATCACTAAGAAAATGATGGCTTGAGGAACCAGTCGGGATGGGAGATATGTGCAGAAAGTAGATAAAGGACCAAGCATGATAACCTCTCGGTGTCTGTATTGCAAACCATAGTGCCCAAAATAGAGAGAGAGAAAATGGGGAATATTGTCTGTCATGGACGCAGGGGGAGGGTGGGAAAAGGGGGGTATACCGGGAACATTGGTGGTGGAGAATGTGCAGTGGTGGAGGGATGGGTGATTGATCATTGTGATTGTAACGGAAACATGAAAGCTTGTAACTATCTCACGATGATTCAGTAAAATTTTTAAAAGCAGGGGGGAAAAGACGACTAGCTTAATTGTTCATTTCAAAGGACTGGGAGGCTGAGGCACTCCTTGCAAAGGTAATCAGCCATACCCAAGAGGCTCTGGAGGATCAACTGTGGCTGTTCTGCCACATAGTGCCCAAAACTGCTTCAGACACACCCCTGCTGTACCATTAGAGCTGAGCAAGATATTCATCCTGTGCCTCTGCTCCCCAAATCCCTAGAATTGGTCACTCTTCTCCCTTTCTCGGATAAGCTTAAATTATTTTATGTCCATTTTATTATTTCTACATGATTGACTCAGAACATTTCATAGTGATCCAAATTATTATATGTATTTATTTTCTATGTGATTGACTTAGACACTTGTTACTGTGTTCGGCATATCGAATATGTCACGGATAGCTTGCCAGGCTGCCAAAATTTCAGGTATACAAGTTTTTGGTGGCTGAAAACTCTAGACCTTCTTGGAGCCAGGGTGGGCAACCTCCCCCCAAACCACCTGAACTTTCAGAAGCTCCAACAGTTAACATTCACATTCCACTGCAGCTGTCATGTAAGCTCACTGTCCACTTATATATTCTGGATTTTCTAGAGTGGACAGCTCTAACATGGCCAAACTCTATACTACTAAGATCCCAACAGGAACACATCAGATTGGATGGGAATTTAAGGTAACAAAGAAATCAAGTAAGCTCAATTAGTTAAAAACATTAACACAGAAGGTTCATCTAGCAACCTCAGATGAACTTAGTAAACCCTCAGACAAGGACTCAATGTGTCCATGGTGTGATATAAGAATTTACACACAGATTTTCTTTTTTTTTTTTCCTTTTTTTTATTAGTGAAAAACCATGAGGTACAGTTATAGGCTTACAAATTTTGTGCTTGGGTTTCAGTTATACAATGATCAAGTCCCCATCCCTCCACCAGTGCCCGTCATCCATCCCCATGGGTCCCAGCATCCCCCCCACCCTCATCCCCCCCCCCCCCGTCCCATCCTGCCTCTGTGGCAGGGTATTCCCCCTTGTTCTCTCTCTCTTCTTTTGGGTACTGTGTTTTGCAAGAGAGGCTTTGAGTGGCAATCATGTTTGGTCTATCGACTACTTTTAGCATGCTTCTCCCACCCTGGGAGGGCCCTCACAACACCCTTCATTTGGTACTCTCTTCTCTATCTGAGCTTCCTTTTCACCTAGAGCCTGTGGCTGGCCTTCCATTCATGGAGCAAAATTCTTGGTACTAATCTCAGCCATTCCTGTGTGTCACTCTCCCTTTTTGTTGCTTTATGTTCCCCAGATGAATGCAATCTTTCTGTGTCTATCCCGCTCTTTCTGACTCATTTCGCTTAACATGATACTTTCCATGTAGTACCACTTGTATGTAAATTTCATAACTTCATCTTTTCTAACAGCTACATAGTACTCCATACACACAGATTTTCTTTTACTGAAGTAATTTTTGATAATTCTATTAGTCATTTAGTGGTACCGAGCAAAATTACTTTGAGCCTGCTATGTGGGCAGGCTTGAAAGGAGGTTAGGAAAATCAGGGCAATGGTGGAGGGAAGATCACAGTGTGGTTGGGGTTGTAATATTGAATCTTGTAACAAATGCATCATGAACAACTTTGTAAACCACGGTGTTTAAATAAACTGAAAAAATATGCATAATAGCACACCACAGCTCCAGACCTGCTTGCTCCTCTGCCACTCCAGGTAAAGCCTGCCTCCAGCTGGCTCCATGGGCCTTATTCCAGAATGGGGGGTGGGGGGGAGAGGGAGCAAAGCCCTTCCTTACCAGCTAGGTCTCAACCGCCCCTGTGCCCAGTCTGCGCCATTTAAAGGGAGCTACGCCACAGTTCCTGAAGCATGTGGCCGCATGATCTGCTCAATAAATTACACATTGTTGAGTTATTCCTCCTGTCATTTGGTGAGATAGACAGAGAAGAAAGGGAGCAGACTCAGCACCATCCCTCAACATCTTCCAGAGAGTCTAATGACAAAGACTTATCCCCAGCATAGCAAAAACATTAGAAAATTACTGAAGAAAATACATAGACGTCCACCAAGCTTAAAGAGTGAAGACAATATAAGCAAAGACATAAATAATAGCAGTAAATCCTCAGACAATGTTTTTAGTGACACCTGGATGAGAATGTTCAATGAGTCCAAAGAAACAATAGCACAGGTAGTAAGCACATTACAAGAAAATTGTAATAACTGAAAAATAAATCAAAACCTACAAGCAGTAAACTCTGAGCAGGTGTGCCCCCCAAACAAACCAAACACAGCGAAAACTTCAATATGGGGGGCGGGGGGGCAACAGTACAGCAGGTAGGGTGCTTGCATTGCTTGTGGCTGACCTAGGTTCAATCTCTAACACCCCAGATGGTCCTACAAGTCTGCCAGGAAGGATCTGATACGCTATCCAAGTGCTTGCAGCTTGTGTAAGGTGAGGCCAAGATTGCTGGCCTGCAGATGTATAGAAACAATGTATGTTCTGCCATCTCATTGTTCTTTCTGTAACTCTTTTTGATGACATCATTGTATTGCGCCCTTTAGAGGTACCATGATCTATATAAGGGAGATTTCAGGGCTCCCTGGAGGACACATGTGGACACGTGCCATAGAGAACCTGGGAACACGTGCCTGAAAAAACCAGAGAGCACGTGCTTGAGAGCACATGCTTGAGAGATCCTGGGGCCTCTATGACATACACCTCTTCCATGTAATAAACTGCTGCTAGACCAACCAGCCTGGCCTTCATTTCCTTCCTTCGCCGGACCATCGCCATCAACCTCCCTGAAGTGGGGAAATGGCCTGAGATGACCAAACGCAGGCGGCGGGAGAGATAGGCAACTGCCGTTCCCCTTGCCCGTACTTTTGTGTGTGTTTACACACTGGCTGCCAAAGGGGCAGTGTGGAGTAGGGGGGTGGAGGGTGGTTGACAAACCAGAGATATTGCTGGAGAAAGGCATCACTGATGGTAGGGTTGGTGTTGAAACACTGTATACCTGAAACTACTCTATTGCAAACAATGTAAATCACAGCGTTTTCATTTTTTTTAAGAATATAAAACAGAAATCTTTGTTTGTAGACATCCACTGTGTCAGTCAAAACCGTGCACTGTTTCTCTTCAATAAACTTGCTTTGCTCTTCCTTAAACCATCTAGCTTTTGGTAAATTTAAATTTTTCTACCACCTCACCGCTTAGACCCACAGAGACCTGAGTTACAGCAGCTTAATCTCTCAAATCTCCCAAAAGCAGAGAAAGAAAATGAGCAAAAGCAATAAGTAATAAACTAAAAGTTTCACAAAAACAACATTGAAGGGGGTCAATGTACATTATCATTAAAATTATTTTGAACTAGAAGTGCTGGGATGAAGATTGAAATTTTCTCTTAACCCTCTGCACTTATTCTCACACTGAGTGAATAAGTGGTATCAATCGATTAGTTTGATAAAAAGCACAAATTAATTACATATACGGAGAATTTACATGACCCTAAATTCTAGAGTAAGACAAATCTAAGATTTTCATTTTGGACCTAAACCAGTGGTTTGAGGCCTTTTCGCAGCTATGGACTGGTAAAAACACAAATATTTCATATTCCTCTTAAGACAGAAAGAAAAGCCATTATTTATCATAAGAATAATGATATAGTAACACCTGCTACTTGCAAGTATAGCAGGTGTTAAGTGGTAGTAATAGAGCATTGGCAGGACATTTCTGCAGAAAGAGATGTACTGACTGGAGCAGGAGAGAGGAGGTGGTTTCCCAGGACAAAACCAATGCTGGATAGGGGCTGGAGTGATAGCACAGCGGTTAGGGCGTTTGCCTTGCATGCAGCCAACATGGCTGACCCAGGTTCGATTCCCAGCGTCCCATATGGTCCCCCAAGCACCGCCAGGAGTAATTCCTGAGTACATGAGCATTGCTGGGTGTGACCCAAAAAGTGAAAAAAAAAAAAAACCAATGCTGGATAGTGGAGAGCACTTTGGTGGAAGGTAGGGTATATTAACATTATATTTATATTTATTGACATTATATGGGGTGGGCATGATATGGTATCATTATACCCCTAAAGCATAAATATTCACACTCTTGAAAACTGATTTTATTTCACTAAATAAAATCACCAGATGCTCTAGATGTTTCCCCTTTGGTAATATTAGATCAGGGAGATAACCCTAAATCTGGGTATTCTTGATTCCTTTAGATAAAAAAGAATAAAGTTAGCTAAGGCAATAATAAGTTTCTCTTGAAGTCCCCAAGACCTCAATTGAATTTAGTGTCTCACAAGATAACAATGGAAAAAGCCCACTCAGGAGACTTCTGGGAGCCTACTGGAACATTTTAGGGAGGGCCATACTTCAAAGCAATTGAGAAATAGACGATGAAACAATGGCAATGCCCTCCCATTTCAGCCTAAAACCATAGAACATGTTTATATTTACACCTGTGAATAGCAAAAATTTTGTTAAAATCTTTGTGCAAATTTTCAGTTGCAAAGAGGTTGCTCAGTAAATGGTTGCTAAATGAATAAAAGTTTTATAATCTGGATTTTTAAATACTGAGATTTATTCGAAAAGAAAGCAACACATCCAAGTAACTTAAAAAAAATAATTATACGTCGAATATTATTTGAACTATTTGATTGTCCTAAAGCTTTAACAGTTTGAGAATAAAAATTAGTTGACACGTATATTAACATCTAAAGTCTTGATAACAAAATAACCTACTTGCTCACGCAGAACTCCAGTCCCTTCTGAAATTTAAGTCCCAAATGTACCTGGCATTCTAAATGGCATGTGACATCACCCATCCTGAGTCCTTGATTCACTAAGCAGAACTGTCCTGTCTCTTTACCCAAAAAAAAAAAAAAAAGTCCTCTGTTCTGACAAAAAAGTCAAAGTCAATGGACTACAGTGGAGTCTTTCAGCCCTCACAGTAACTATCTTGCAAATGAGAAGACCAATTGCTCTCCCATGTGGTACACACTGCTTGATGGAGAAGGATGGAGGGCATCAAAGAAGTCATTTGGACCTTTGCAAGTTACAGCATTCAATGGGATATCAAAAACCTTTTTCTTTGTTTTTTTCTTTCTCAAAATTGTATTTTATTAAAGCACTATGAATTACAAAGTTATTCATGATTGGTAATTTGACATATTGTTCTGTCACCAGTCCCACACCAGTGGCAACTTCCCTTCACCAGTATTCCCAGGTTCCTTTTTTTTATCGCCCTCACCCAGTCCCAACCTACCATCTGTCAGCTAACTTTTATTTTTTAATTGAATCACTGTGAGACAGAGCATTACAAAATTGTTCATGATTGTGTTTTAGTCATGTAATGTTCTAACACCCATCCCTCCACCAGTGTCATTTTCAAACACCAGTCTCCCCAGTTTCCTTCCCACCCCTTCAAGCCACCCCTTCAACCCAGTCTGGCTCTATAGCAGGCACCTTACTTTTCTCTCTCCCTCTCCCTCTCCCTCTCTCTCCCTCTCTCTTTCCCGCTCTCTCTCTCACGTGCTTGAACTCTCTCTCTCTCTTTCTTTCTCTCTCTCATTTTAAGCATTATGGTTTGTGATACAGATGCTGAAAGGTTATCGTGTATATCCCTTTACCTGTATTCAACACACAGTTCTTGTCCAGAGTGATCATTTCCAACGAGTATTGCCCAACTAGTATAATGGACCCTCCTCTATCTTAACTACCCTCCATCTCCTACACTATTGACCAACCATTGACCAGTCCTCCTGGCCCATTTTCCCTAGCATTGGATGTTATTGTCATACTGTTTTTTTGCAAAGAATCTTTTTCGAAAAACAAGATAACCTTCTCAAGATGCAGTCACTTAAACTTAGCTCTGTGTCACCAAACTAAGACATAATTACCATTTTAAGTACTAAAAAATGGGTTCTTAAACTTAACAATCAGGAATTTCCTGTTCAGTACTACTTAGGTAATCTAAGGATTAGACCTTTGCATCCCAAAAGGAAACAAACTTTTGATAATCAACCAATTTTCTTATTCCCCCTCCTATAAAAAAATTCATTTAAATACAGCTCTCACAAATCTTGCTAGATTGAATGCTGCCAGATTCAAATCAAGTTCTATTAAAAATAAAAACTAGCATTCTTTTTTTAAAAAAAAAAAGTATTGAATCTCCATGAGATAGTTACAAAGCTTTCATATTTGAGATTCAGTCATACAATGATCAAACACTCATCCTCCACCAGTGCATATTTTCCACCACCAATGGCCCCAGTATCCACCTCCCCCCCATCCCAGTCCTCACCTTACCTCTATGACAATTTCCTCAATACTCTCTCTCTACTTTTGGGCGTTATGTTTTGCCCAAATTTCCCAACACCATTCAAGACTGCTTGCCACGGGCAGACGCTAGATATTTTATTTTCCATTGCTCATTTTGAATATCATGAGAGTTTGTGTGGCCGCTTTGTGGCCACATGCTTCTGGGATCCTAGATTGTAGATGGTTGAGTTCCAGAGACACCTCTGTAGAGAAATAATCCATTTGGGGATTCAATTGGAGTCTCTGGACCAGGGCTTTTGGTGCGCCAGGTAGCACCCAGGGGAAGCTTGTGGGTGTGACAGCTAGGCCAAGGAGCAGGAGAGAGCTGGGGAAGGACTGCCCAGCGCCTCTGCCACCATGCAGCCTGGGGAGTTAGTCCTGGTACCCATATACCTGGGCCTTACTTGTGGGAACTCTTGGGTGTCAGGATTCCATCTTGAGTAGGTGACTAGCATACTTTAGTATGCCTCAGTTCATCTTTTAACAGTTCACACACACACGCACAACCTCCATCCCCTCCAACCCCTGCCCAGAATGAGATAACTGGATAGGAAGATTCCCAGTTAAAACTATCACATTGTTCCTGTTCTCCACTGCCCCTGATCTTCAGGTCTATTTCTAAATAAACTCATTCACCCCACTACTTTCCTTTCTGTAAGAGAAGATTGCTCTTTCTCTCTGCAGGGTCCTTGCTTCTATTTTGTGATATGACCCCCTTCCTATGCATTTTTGCCCCAGAGATATTGCCATTTTCATTCTTGTCCTGAGGTTCTTTGATTCTCCAGATTAACGACCTACAATTGATTTATAAGGCAGATAAAATCATATACTTCAACATGGTGAGATAATGGAACTCAACTGGAACACTTGGTTACCTGTAGTGACATGACATGAGATGAGTTAAGATGAGTGATGTAATAATTTTGTTGAAAGAAAAAATACATGTCTTTTTCATGTATTTTTCAATTAATATTTAAGTATATTTATTTAAGAAGTTATTGCCATTACTTTTAACATTTTATTTTTAACAGTCATCTTGCCTGAATTATTATTTAACTACTGAATTGTCAACTATCTTGACAGAGACTTTTCAGATTGGCCATAGACTAAATATAATCCTAAGGAAATAAATAACATGAGTCAAAGATGTAGATCTGGGTGAGAGTGAATCTAAAGGCCTTTGGCAGCTATTTAAGACTGGCAGCGTCTGTGGACATTTCCTTCCATCATCACAGAGTAATACCATTTGTGAATATTGATTCAGCTTGAAGCTAAAGGTATCTTCAAAGATGAAATGCCAATGACCTAGCAAGAGGAAGCAAAGAAAAACAAATGGGATTACATTAAACTAAGAATCTTCTGCACTTCAAAAGAAACAGTGTCCAGGATACAAAGATAGCCTTTCAGAATGAGAAGTTATTCACCCAAAGTCCTTCTGATAAGGGATTAATGTCAAAGATATACAAGGCACTAGTTGAACTTTACAAGAACAATAATACAACCCCATCAAAAAAGGTGAGAAGAAATGAACAAAAACTTTTTCAAAGAAGAGATTCAAAGGACCAAAAGGCGCACACACACACACACACACACACACACACACACACACACACACACAATGCTCTTTGTCGCTAATCATCAGGGAGATGCAAATCAAAATGATAATGAGATATCATCTCACCACAGACACTGGCACACATCTAAAAGAATAAGAGCAACCAGTGCTGGTGTGGATGTGGGGAGAAAGGAATTCTCCTTCACTATTGGTGGGAATACCAACTGGTCCAGCCTTTTTGGAAAACAATATAGACATTCCTCAAAAAATTAGTAATTGAGCACCCATTTAACCCAGCAATACCACTTCCCAGAATATACCCTGAGGATGCAAAAAAGCACTGTATAAATGACATCTGCACCTGTATGTACATTGCCGCACTATTCACAATAGCCAGAATGTGCAAACAACCAGCGTGCCCAAGAACAGATGAATGGATAAAGAAACTATGACACATCTACACAATGGAATACTTACTGCTCAACTGTTAGGAAAAATGTAGCAATGAAATTTGCCTGTAAATGGATGGACTTGGAGAGTATCATGCTGAATGAAATGAATCAGAGAGGACAGATATAGAATGACTGCATTCATTTTTGTTTTATTATATATATATTATAAGACATGTTCATGGCCAGGAAAAACAGAATCTGGGAGGACTGGTCAATGTTTGGAATCAACCACAAGTGTGTGTGAGGTGGAGTGTAGGTAAGATAGAGAAGAATTTGGGATGACAATAATAGCTATAAATGATCACGCTGACAAGAACTGAGTGTTAAAAGTAGGTAAAGGGATATACTGGATAAACTTTCAAGGAAAGAGAAAGGAGGAGAGAAGAAAAATGCCTACCATAAAGGCAGGCTGGGGCTGGGGGGGAGGGGTGATGGGAGGGAACCTGGGGACACTGGTTCTGGGAAATGTACACTGGTGAAGGATGGGTGTTGGAACACTATAAGACTGAAACCAAATTATGAACAGCTTTATAAAGAGCTCTCTCACAGTGATTCAATAATAAGTTTGTTTGTTTTCCTTTTTGGGTCACACTTGGCGATGCACAGAGGTTACTCCTGGCTCTGCACTCAGGAGTTACTCCTGGCGGTGCTCAGGGGACATATGGGATGCTGGGAATCAAACCCGGGTCAGCTGCGTGCAAGGCAAACACTCTACCCACTGTGCTATTGCTGCAGCACCGATTCAATAATAAGTTTTTAAAAAAAGAATATTGAATCAGTATTCCCAAAACTAGTTCACCTCCAAAGAATTTTTTCTGAAATACAGAAACAGTATAATTAGTAATTTCATTCATTAATTATTGACCCTTTGGCTATTTCTAATCCAGAAAAGGGGCAAGAGGTAAACATATATTCTGTGGCATTGTTGTCACATATTGCAATAATCAGTATAAGCAACCAAGAATAAACCACAAATCTGTCAAGCAAAATTAATTGCTGTAAACTGTTCCACGCTTCAGATGTGTTCAGAAATATTTATTAAATCAACTAATTGTTTAATAATTGAATTCTACTTGGAGATTGAACAGTCAAAGACAGCATTTTCTGAAATTATCATGAGGAAATTATCTTTGTGCAGAGTGGTCTCCAAGTCCACTACCAGGAAAACCATCACAGAGATCATAAAACAAGAACACTCTAAGACTGAATTAAAATTACCTCATTTAATAAATTATTTAATATTCATGAACATTTAACACATTTTTGCTTAATGCATTAGCACTCTTGTTAACACTCTTAGTTCCATCAACTTTTCATGTTAGTGTTGTGGTAAAGAGCACCAGAAAGGGAGAGCAAGAAAAGACCATTCTTGGTCATATATGAGCTTGTATACATCTAATATTTTATATTTATTAGACTTTTCTTGATTAGTAGATATTTCTTGGTTCTTTGAATAGAAGATGTATTAGCATTTAATACATGCTTTAATACTCATGAACATTTAATACAATTTGTGCTTCATTCACATATCACTAGTTGATATAAAATACTCCTTCAGTCATTAATCCTACCATTTTTTCTACAACAGAATGAAGAATTATACATATTGTCTACTATAGATCTGACTGTTTCAAACTGTACAAGTGCATATGCAGTATCTCTGGCTGATTAACCTACTTTAATTTTCCATGTCTTTATAACTCACTTTAGATTTTCATTAAGCATCAGAAAACTTCTAGAAAGTTTGAACTCAACTTTTGCATTTCTTTAACTCTCCTATTAGTGAATAGCTATGACTGTTTCCAAAGGTAACAATAAAATAATAAGATTGTTTACCTGAAAAATATCCCTTCCCTTCTAAGATTTATATTTTCCCTACCCACTTGGCCTTTTTTTCATTTTTTTATTGAATAATCTTGCTAGACCATTACACATACAATCATACAAAGTTCATTATTGTATTTCAGTCATACAGTGTTCCAACACCCATCTCTCCACCAGTGTCCCCAGGTTCCCTCCCATTCCCAACCCCTGCCTACTTCTGTGGCAGGTGCTTTTCTTCTCTCTCTCTCTCTCTCTCTCTCTCTCTCTCTCTCTCTCTCTCTCTCTCTCTCTTTCTCCTTTTAGGCATTATAGTTTGCAATATTGATACTAAAAGTTTATCAAGAATACCCCTCACTTACTTTTAATCCTCAGATCTTGGCCAGGTGGCTTATTATTACAACTCCTTTACTCAGAAATTATCTTTTTAATCCCTTTTCCTCATTTTTATTCCTTTAAAAGAAGGTAAAACTAGGGCTGGGTATGTGACTCATTGGTGGATACCTTACTTTACATATGTGAGACCCTGGGTTTTATCCCTACCACTGCAAAAAATAAATGGGGTTTGGGGGGAGTGTATAAAATGAAGTCAACTGCAGAGGGAGGATTCCTTTGGTTATAGGGCTGGAGTGATAGCACAGCGGTAGGGCGTTTGCCTTACAAGCAGCCAACATGGCCGACCCGAGTTCGATTCCTCTGCCCCTCCTGGAGAGCCCGGCAAGCTACCGAGAGTATTCGATATGCCAAACACAGTAACAACAAAGTCTCCAATGGAGATGTTACTGGGCCCGCTCGAGAAAATCGATGATCAACGGGAGGGCCTTTACTTACTTTACTATGTGTTTATCTGAAGGTCTCAGCCCCACTCGGTTTCTAACACTACTTCCAACAAATGTCCTCATTCACCTTGACTCTTGGAGTTTTTTGTGGTCAGCCCTACATCTGAATTTCTCAGTAGATATCCATAGAAAAGCATTGTCTTCTATCCTTAACCGGGCCCCTTCCATTTGCCCTAAACTGTTCAGTTCTGGCAACAATTTGCGCAGTCCTGGCAATATAATAACTGAAAGTCTCATATCCTGGGAAACGAATTAAGACATAAGACAAAAAAAGAAAGACAACTGCCATCCCAAAGCTGATAGAAATAAATGAGATAATATGTCCGAAAGGTAAAGATTGTTATTGAGATAAAAGACAGGAAAAGTGTGGAAGAAGAGGAAATATTTGAGATCAGTTCTGAAAATAAGTGGATTAAGAGAGCTGGAACAGGAGGGGTAAGACATTCAAGCATGGGGAGACAGGGTGGTGCAAGTAGATGCACACAAGAGTGGGTCAACCAGTTTGACTGATTCAGATGGCAGTGGATTGGGAGATAAGGTTGGAATACCGTTTGGTGACAAGATTATAGAAATTCTTAAATATCAGACTAAGAAACTGGGACTTTCATTGAATAAAAATTGGCTTTTTTTTAAAGAACTATGATTTTGGAACTGACAGAATGAATGATGACTTTAGAAAGAAGAATCGTTCAGGTTCAAGTAGGACCTATTAAAAAAGGCAGAGTTGAAATCTAGTTAGCTCAGTCTGGTACTGCAATAATTCAAATGAGAAGGGCAGATACCTGAATGAAGGTGTTTTTAGCTGAGAAGTAAAATAAAGTAATAAATTTAAAGAAAGCAGTTGGTGAAATTTGGTAATTAATGATCTGGTGAAAGAAAAGAAATGGGTTCTTAGACAGTTAGGTAGATTGGATTTTACTAGAGCAATCCAGAAGGGGGAAAAGATGGGATATTGGTCACTGGGGTGAAGGTGCTGATCACATGAGCTGCAGGCACTGGTTGTCAGGGCCGTGGGACTACTCCACAGAGCTGTAGAGAAAAGTGAAGCTGCCATAGCAGTAGTAGTCATGCAGACATATGTGATGCTGAAACACAGAAAGTCATGTCTTTGCACCGGCCAAGGAGGGCACTGAGCCCAGGCCTTTCTCCAGGCTCCAAGAAAGGTCAGAGTAAACCCCCTGGGCATGGTAGCTTTGCATGCTTTAGTCTAACCCCAGGAAAGATGGGCCAGGCAGCTCCTCTGGGGAGTGCTGAAGTGGCCAGAGCTAGAGCCAGAAGCCCAGGTGACCCTGGAGAGGAAGCACATGAGGACACACGAGGACTACGTGGACATATGCGGATTAGGTGGATAGAAGGGTTGAGTTTCTGTCCTGGATACTGGATACTGTCCCAATATTTCAGACATCTGCAGTAAAGTCAATAATACATTCACCAATATTAAATGTGAATTATTTTTCTTATAGAAGAAAGCCAAAGAGTGAACCAGAGAATAGAGAGTAAATACGGACTTCTGTGCTTGAAGATTGGGAGGGCTCTAATGACTACTAAGGATCTGTATGTGAATTTTCACATGAAAATTTAACCCTATTTTGCTAAATCTTGAGCAACAAAACCAACAGTAAGATAGATTACGTTAAAATGTTCCTGAAAGAGGATGAAATAAAGAGACTGATACAGTGAAGGAGAAAAATGAACTGAATAACATTGGAGGTGTAAGGTTGAAACAAAACAAAGGCATTAAACTTTATTGGGAGAAAGTGAAGGAAATAAGTTAGAATAGATAAATTTTGTTAAGTGTTTGGATAAGTTTTGATTAAAAGGGAACTACTTGCTAATGATTTCAGTTTCTTGATAAAAATAGCAGTGAAGTTCTTTTCTAGGAAAAGAAAAAGACACTAATAGAAGAATCTTGATAATTAAGAAGATTCACAAATAGCTATTTAGATGTACGCAGCCAACATGGCCGACCCGAGTTCGATTCCTCCGCCCCTCTTGGAGAGTCTGGCAAGCTACCGAGAGTATCTCGCCCGCACGGCAGAGCCTGGCAAGCTCCCGTGACGTATTCAATATGCCAGACACAGTAACAACAAAGTCTCCAATGGAGATATTACAGGGCCCACTCGAGCAAATTGATGAACAACGGGAGGACCGTGACTGTGACTGTGATGTAGAAATTAAAACTGGATTTAGATGAGTTCACCCAGGGAAAAAAAATACAGAATTTAAAAGTTTGAAGGTATTTGGAGTAACTTTACCTTCATGAAGGTAGGATAAAATTTTTTACTTTAAAAAAATACAGGGGCGGGAGAGATAGCATAGCGTGTAGGGCACTTGCCTTCCATGCAGCCTACCAGGGTTCAATCCCTGGCAACCCAGATAGTGTGGTTCCTGAATGCAGAGCAAGGTGGAAGTCCTAAGTATTTCCAGGTGTGGCCCCCAAACAAACAACAACAAAAAAATACATTCCAGGGGCCAGAGACATGACTCAGTGGTAGAGCACACATTACCTTGCATGTTGAGGTCCTAGGTTTGATCCCCAGCATGTCAAAGTTAATTAATTAATGAAAATATAAATATATTTAAGCAGATGCCTAAACTACATTTTACATTTATTCTTTTCTAGGTAATAATAAGAAACAGGGACCAGAAATAGATAGAATGGGTGAGTATGTGCCTAGCCTGTGTGAGACCCTGAGTTTGATCCCACGTACCTCATTGCCTTTTCCCCTAATTATAAGCAGGCATAACCCTCGCAGTCCACAAGTATCATCAAATGTGACTGTTCTTTAAAAACAAGAAAAAAATGACTGTAAAAACATGTAATAAGATATGAATTTTCTTCAACTCAATGAAAGATGTTCATGTGCTTATTTAAGAATTATGCTAGTTAGTACCACCATTCAAAATAATGATATTCGGGCTGGAGCAATAGCACAGCGGGTAGGACGTTTGCCTTACATGCGGCCGACATGGGTTCAATTCCCAGCATCCCATATGGTCCCCCGAGCACCGCCAGGAGTGATTCCTGAGTGCAAAGCCAGGAGTAACCCCTGAGCATCACTGGGTGTGACCCAAAAAGCAAAAAAAATAAAAAAGATATTCTGGGTGTCCAAAGCCGTAGTACAGCAGGTAGGGTGTTTTTCTTGCATGCAACCAACTGGAGTTCAATCCCTGGCATTCCAAACTCTGCCAGGAGAGATTTCTGAATGCAGAGCCAGGAGTAACCCCTGAGCATTGCCAAAACTTTTAGGTCATATTCCTATAAAGTTATTTTTGAGATAATATATAACTTTATACACTAAAATAGTGTTCCTGACTATATTTTGGGTACATGTCAAATTGGGAGGTTATGTTTAACAACTGTAATTGTGATTGTGATTACTGAATGTGATTACTATTAGTGATCAGTTTCTCATTTGATAATTTATCTAATTAAATGTTTTAGATTAATAATATTTGTTTTATTTACATTTTGGTATTATACATATCAAATAAATTGTTATTTTTTGTATCATACACATCAGATAAACCATCATTTTAATTTGCTATAGCTCATTCTGCATTAATTATTATTTGAGAGTTCCCCCCATACACTTGCTCCTCTCTAGAAAGATATTATGAATCACAAAAGTGCTAAGAGTTATGTCAAATTCCACTGTCAGGGTCATCAGGTGATATATTATTATTAGTTGGTTTCTTTTTTCTTCTTGTGCTCGATCCAGTTTGCATTAAAATGTCTCATTGCACATTTTAAATATGTTGTAATTATTTTTTAAATTCTGTGTTCTTGAGTTTCGGGTCCCATACCTAACAGTGTTCAGGGGCTCTTTCCAGTTCTATATTCAGGGATTTTTAGGCGTCACTCTAGAGGTACTCAGGGGACATTCAGTATTGGAAATCAAATCTGGGCCTACCACAGGCAAGGTGTGAGTTTAATTCTTTGAGCTAACTCTCCAGTTTCTGCATTATCATTTTTTTCAAGGATATAATAGCATTGATTATATTTATAGGATATTAATATCATAGTGAACAATTTTAATACTTTTCCAAATTTAGCTATTTTATTGCTTACTTGGCATAAGTAATTCCTTGATTTTCATTTCTATAATTGATTTAAAATTACATCACACAAGTTTCACTGAAAAGACTAAATTTACTTGCACACCAATCAGAGTATACATTTTTGAATGATATAAAATAATAAATAGGCATAAGAAAAAACTGTTTAGAAGTCCCAGAAAGAAATGGAGTCAGAAACTATTCTCCTTTCTAGAGTTTTCTTATAAATAACTGTCATTATTCATAGGCAGTAAAGTGAAACAGTTAAAAGCATAAACTCTCAAAGTCAGGTTGGCATTTGTGATGAGATTTCAAGGAAGGTCTCCCATACAATTATGTTTGACTACTGAATTAATTATATATGAACTTCTCAGTCAAGCATGTATGGTGCACCACAATTAATTTCCACATTCAACACTTTTTGGTGGGGTTGGGAGGAGAACGCTCTTATTACTTCATAAAACCCTTAAAATGCATTAGATTAACTAATAATTGACTGCTTCCTAGCACCCTGGAAGACTTCCAATAATGATATGGGAATGTATGTCATAGCTTCGTCTAAAATACCTCCATTACTTGTCGAAAATTTTCAGTCTTTCCTTTATTGTCCTTTTCATACGTATGATTCATTTGACCTTTCCAGTGAAATGGGAATACCCTCACTCTACCTCTGTGCTTTACTTTCACCTCCTCTGAGATAAAGTAATCCAGCTTCCCTTATAGGTGAACATTAGAGACATAGCCCTCTGCTCAGTACTTTCAATAGGCAGGGCCTTTGATTTCTGAAATAATTGATGAATTGATTGATCCATATTTACACACCAAAGCTTTATCTCATCTGAACTATGAAAGTTAAGCAGAAAAATCAAGGACATCTCCTGATAATTAAAAATACTATATACAAATAAATTATACAGTGAAATAGCAGTCAAAGTCTTTGAGTGGATAAATTTTTTCTTTTATTCAATCTTTGCCTTGTTTTCTCTGTAGTTACCTGAATTTTAGCGTTCCTAACTTCAGAATCTAAAAATAATTGATAAACACCTGAAACAAATTCTGACAAATGACAAAAAAAAATTGGGGGTCTTATTTAATGTATAGAAGGATTTAGAGTTTCCAGTTACTTAGCTCTAGTCTCCAGTGTGCTCTCCTTCCCAGCAACCCACAGAATTTCCTTTGTTTGCTTGCCCTTCCTTGGAGTGATTGAGATCTCCTGCAATCTCTCTATTCCATATTTTCCCCTCTACTAATGTGAAAGTGAGATTCTCTGGTGATATTTAGTGGGGGAAGGGGGAAATCTGAATAGTTAATAATATTAACAAAAATATAAATGTATTTTCTTCTCCATTCCCCCAAAAACACAAAAATCCTAGAAGTCCTTACCTTCTTATCACTCCTCAATCATAAGTTGTTATTGTCTAATAATCTCTCTTCTCTCTGACAATTTCTTGAAACAATTATTTTGTCTTTGGACAAAAATCACCATTTTACTTTTATATCCTTATGTATGAATTTATTTTACTTTCCTACTGGGAAATACAGGGTTTCTTCAGTCTGAGAACTGACATCTCTCAACAATTCAGAAAAATATTCAACCATTATTTAAAAAACTATCCTATTCCCCATAATCTTTCTTTCCTTCTTCTACAAATCTTATTTAATTATGTTAGAAATCCTGACTTATCTCAATTCCTTTTAGCCTTTTTATGTTCTTGGTCTCTTGGTTCCTTTGAGCTACATCTAGGGTTTATGAAATGCTTTCTCCAATTCACTAATTCTTTCTGCAGCTTTGTCTATTATATTTTTTATTTAACCAGAGTTTTGAACTACAAGCATTATGTATTTCATTCATAAACATCTGTTCAGTCCTTTTAAAAATCTACTTAACACACTACTCTATTACTTATGATTTTAAACTTCTTACTTCTTTAAGCATACTTAATTTCCATGTTATTTTACATCATATATCTGCTAATTCTAATTTTTGGATGTCTTCGTGGGTTTGTTATTTCTGAATATTTTTTCCTGATTAATACTTACATTTACTTTTCTGTATACTTCTGGCTATTTTTTATTGTGAGCTTCTGCTGGACCTTTATCTGAGGAAATTCTTTGAAACTTGACAGGAAGTTCTGATTTAATTATTCAAAAAAAAGATCTGGATTTGTTTCTTCATCACTAGGGGGCACTGTTAACCTGGGACATCTTAAATTCTGTATGTTCCATAAAATATACATTCTGTTATATAAAATTCAGGACACCCAGATAATTTTTTTAAAAAATAACAAAAATTTTAATGCAACATTTGCTATATACTTATATTATTTTTCCCTAATTACCTGAAATTTATTTGATTAATCTTGAAACCTTGAACTTGGGTTTGCTTCAGGTTATGAAGCCTTAGAAAACTTTTTTTCATTCTCTTAGGGCATTGTTCGAGATATGTAAATTTTCTGTGCCTTCTTCCTGAAGTAGATTGATTTCTAGCTCATTCTTACACTAAGTGTGCTGCTCATTATAATTCAAGATATATTCACCCATGGAATGATGTCCCATAGGATGTTTGGTTTTATTTATTGTCTTCAGTATACCATGCAGTTTCAAAAAGTGAACTCATAATCCCTTAAATTCACCTTTAGGATAAAAATGGCATCACGGATCACTTATGTTTCAAAAGTTTTCCTTTCCTTTTCCTTTATTTTTTGTTGTTTCTATAGCTTTTCTATCTTTCCAATCCCAAGAACTATTTTTTAACAAGTTATATGGTTTATTCAGTATCTCTAGCTGTTTACAGTGTCAGGGATCCAAGTGGCAGGTATTGTGAGAAGAGTCAGCCATCCTCAAATAATATTTTATTAGAACTGGATACTGTTCACTCTTACTAATTCAGAAATCTGATATTCTTGATATTATTAAAAGTTTTTAGTATTCCATACCAGTCTTTAGGTTTGTTCCACCATAGTTAGTATTATTGACATTGCTTTTCTCATTCTGCAAGTACTAGTGGGCTAGTGGGCGATGTTGAGTAACTGAGTGTGGGGGGTTGCCCTGAAGTACTTCTAGAGGTTTGGGTCCACTACCGTATTTATTTTCCATGACACTTCTCTGGGATTAGAATCTACTTCCTTGTACTCTGACTTCCTGAGGAGTTCTTATAAAATACAGGTCAATCTAATGTAGCCACCACCACACCACCCCAACCTGTCTTCTGAGTTAGTTCAAAGGAATCCCAGTCTTATTGTGTGCCCTAGCTGCAATTTCTGAACCACACCTGGACTCTTCATGGGATTAGTTTAGATTGTTTTTCAAGTTGCCTTTAGAAAGACCAATTTTCAGAGTAGTGTTAGATTCTCTTGGGCACCTCCACCTTCTTGTGTGAGCAACCTCCTTTTCTTCTGTCATATCTGACATCAGAACTTAAGTTTGCATTTCTCCTAGGTCCTTGTATGCTCTTAGCAATGGTGTGTTAGGGCCAGCTTATACTAGGTTGTTAGACCTTAAGAACTTTGAGAGCTGGTGAGTAAACCTAGTTATTATTAAAAACTAAATTAAAGAAGATTATAATTTAATTATATATTTTAATGATGGTAAGTATAAAGCTCTTAGAAGAAAACATGAAAGAGTCATCATTGTGTCTTGGTTTAGGTAATTATTCTTAAATAATATGCCCAAAAGCATAAAGGACACAAAAAATTTTTTTAAGATTTTTTAACTTTCAGGTAAGAACAAATGATCCAGGTTTGATCCTTAGCACTGCACATGGTTCCCTGAGCCCCACCAGGAGTGATCCCTGAAAGCAGAGCAAGGCGTAAACCCTGAACACCATCAGGTGTGGTTTCCTACAATAACAACAGAAAAGGAGTTTTAAGGTTTTACAATTTCAAAGGACAGAGCTGCACTGCACTACAGCACTGTCCTCCCCTTGTCCATCGATTTGCTCAAGCAGGCCCAGTAACCTCTCCGTTGTGAGACTTCTGTTACTGTGTTTGGCATATCGAATATGTCACAGGTAGCCTGCCGGGTTCTCTGGGTTCTCTGAGAGGGGCAGAAGAATCGAACTCTGTTCAGCCATGTTGGCTGCGTACAAGGCAAACGCCCTGCCCGCTGTGCTATCGCTCCAGCCCAAAGGGCAGAGCTAAGAAAGTTAAAATAACATCTATATAACAGGGTGAAATATTTGCAAATCGTATCTCTGGTTAGAGTCATATCCAAATATATATGTTAAGACTTCCATAAGTTAAAAATTAAAGAAAGCATGAGTAAAAGATTATGATCTGGATATACATTTTATCAAGGAGTTATACAAATGACCAATAAGAATACAAAATGATCCTTAAAATAACTAGTTATTAAGGGATTGCAAGTCAAAACCCTATGAAATACTTCACAGCCTTTCGGATGGTATAATTTAAAAGATAGACAAATAACAAAGATTGGTGAGAATGTGGAAAAATTAGGGAAGTTCAGAATCAAGATATCCGTAGAAACAGAAAATAGATATGTGGTTGCCTAAAGCTGTATGTGTGTGCATGGGTTCAGGGAGGGTTGGGGAGAAATTCAATTGGAGAGGGGTACTGATGTTTCTTTTTGGAATGTTAAGAATGTTCTAAAATTAGATTGTGATGGTTGCATAGCTTTGTAAATATACTATAAGTAAACCTTTAAGTTTGCACTTTAAGTGGACATATTATATGGTGTATGAATTAATCTCACCCGCACGGCAGAGCCTGGCAAGCTCCTGTGACATATTCAATATGCCAAACACAGTAACAAGAAGTCTCACAGTGGAGACGTTACTGCCCGCTCGAGCAAACCGATGAACAATGGGAGGACAGTGCTACAGTTCTATAGTGCAAGTTTCAGAATATGTCACTTTTCAATTGTTTTATGACACTTTTATTATTAATTATGATCCTGGGACTATTTAAAGTGATGATTCCCAAATGGTGTCAAGGTATGTGATCAAACTGTATATAATATCAAACTAACAAAGATAGTTTATCTCAAGTAATATCTTACTCCTCTTTCATCATACAGCTAAATGGCAGTGAATGATAATGTTCCATGCTAATTAGGAAAACTCATTTGCTTGTGATTTCAATACAAACAAAACTATTAGCAAAAATATAACTATTCCACAAAAGGCTTCTTGACAAATAAAATTATTGGAATATGGCATACAAAAGATCTAGTGAGTCATCCTGTCATACTTCATCAACAGTATCTGTTGAGTATTATAAAATTAGAAAAACTAATTAGATTCTATTGGTACATATCATGAAGATCAGGAGAATAGAAAGTAATTTAAATAATGAAAGCTAAAAGTCATCAAATAGAGAAGTAGGTACTTATAAATTTTGAGAAGGTTTAAGGAGTGAAAGTTGAGGGGAAATGCCTCCTGCTTTCAAATTCGCTAAAACTGAATCTGAAACTTGCTTTTGAGCAGAAGTCAGAAAGAGGTAAAAATGAGGGGAGGGCAGAAGGGGAAAAAAATCAACTAATTGCAGTTGCCCTGAAACCCTGAAATGAAAGACTTGAAGACAAATACGAAAGTTGCAGTGAAAAGTCACATGGTATATCTTAAGTTCACATGTCCATTACTACTGCAGGAGAAAGAAATGACTTCTTTTTTCTGCCATCTGATAAATTCACACATGCATCTCATTGTCACAGTTTGCATGAGTTTGTTGTTTTTTATTTTAGGAACCGCGGATTACAAATTGCTATTAGTAGGGCTTTATATATCAAATATTTAAGCACAACACCATCCACAAACAAGAGTGTCCACTTTCCTCCACCATTGTCCCAGTCTCCCTCCCCAACCCCTTTCTCTGGCAAAATTCCTACTGAAGACATATTACCAGTTTCTATTGTCTTTGGGCATTTGTTATTTTCTTACTCTGTTTCCTTATATCACACATATAAAACAGATCATTCTGTGTCTTTCCATCTCTTTCAACTAACTTCACTCAGCTTGTTACTTTCCAGATCCATCTACATAGCATGACTTCTTTTTTTCTTATAGCCAAATAATATTCCCTTGTGTATAGGTATCACAGTTTCCTTATGAAGTCACCTGTGTTGGAACACTTGATTTGTTAACAGATTTTGATTATTGTGAGTAGTACTGCAATGGACATTGGAATGAAGTTGGATTTCCTAAATAAAGTTTTTTAACTCTTATGGTACATGCTCAGAAGTAGAATTGCTGTGTCATATGGAAACTTAATTTCTAGGTTTTTTTGAGCAGTGTCCAAATCATTTTTCAAAGTGGTTGAACTAGTCCATAATCCCACGGGCAGTGAAAGAGGGTTCTTTTAACCTGCACCCACGCCAATACTGGTTGTTTTCGTACTTTGTGATGTGTGCTATTCTCACTGGTGTGGGATGATATCTCATTGTTGTTTTGATTTGCATTTCCTTGATGATAAATGATGCAGAACATTTTTTCATTTATTTTTTTAGCCACCTGTATGTCTTCTTTGAGCAGGTTTCTTTCATTTCTTCCCCACATTTTTTATGAGGTAGTTCTATGTAAATATAAAGCAGGAAATGTATGTCTGGCTTCTTGAGGAGGTGATATGTTATATTAAATTCGCTATTCACTCATTTATCCGATAAACATTTGTTGTACACCCCCTATGTACCAGTTTTGTGAAGACTGCAAAACAACTTGGTTAAACCTTTTCTTACCTAATATATTTTGAGTTGTCTAGTCCAGACCAACTACTGGTTACATATGAATTATCACCTTTAATTAGAAAGGCTGTCTAATCCCCAGAGGAAGCTAAGCAAACATCTATTCGCCATCTAAGATAGGGGTCAACAAATCTTTTCTGTAAACAGCCATCTTGTAAATATTTCAAGCTTTGCTGAGACATATGGTCTTTGCTGTGGATATTCAAAATTTTGCAGATCCATATGGCTCTGTAGCTCTATCAAATTTAAAACAACCATTGATAGCACAGAAAGGAATGAATGTGGCTGCATTCCAACCTAATTTATGGACACTGAAATTTGAATTTTATATAATCTTCCTGTTCCTCAAGACATGTTTTTCAATTTGCTAAAAAAAACTTTAAAATGTGGGGGACAGAGAGAGTACAGTATCCACTGTACTTGTTTTGTGCTTGCTTTGCATGCATCCAACCCTGATTCAATACCTGTCACTGTCATTGGTTCCTGAGCTCTGTGTAGAGTGAACCAGGACTAAGCCCAGAGCATCACCTGGAGTAGTCTCATAAACAATAATAATATAAATATAAAAATCATTCTTTGCTTAGAAGTAATACAACCCAAGATAGGAGGACGATAACTTGCCAATTCCTGAGTTTATTAACTATGAAATAAAAATAAACATGAAAGATGTAGTAATACAACAAAATATTAAAATAAAACCAAGCAATAAATATTTAAAATATTTTCATGTTAAGAGTTGGCTCCATATGTAGATGGAGCCAACCTACTATTTTGTAGATGAGTAATCTCAACAATTGGTAAAAAAGGGATATGAATGACTGCATGCATAAAAGATGAACAATAGAGACTTAATGCCTTCATATTTGTCACAATTCTTAGTCATATGTAGTCTAGAAACTGAATTACTTCTAAAATGGGGAGCAATTCCTAGCTCTCTTTATTTGGCTCTTAAAAAAAAAAAAGACTACTCTCATTATATATGAGTTAGAATTCCCTTGAAAAAAGAGTTAGTTGAAAATACATAAACATGTATACACAAAAACACATAAGAAATTTAAAAATAGGAAATAGGCTTTCACAGTTATGGAGGCTGAGAAGTCCCCTGATGTTCAGTCCACAAGCTGGAGACCAGGAGTACTAGTAATGCAGTTCCAACCCAAGTCTGGAGGTATACGAACCAGGAGCAACGAAGATATAAATCCCAGACTCACCAAGAGAGTGAGCCAGGGCTAGGCCAGAGTGGGTAGCGTGTTTGAACTACATGAGGCTGACGGGGATCAAACCCTGTCACCACATATTGCCTCGAGAACCATGCCAACAATGTGTGGATCAAAAACAAACAGATAAATAAAAGTCAAGCAGGATAAAGCATATGTGGCCTACCTATGGGGAAAGAGAGTCTATGCTACTCAGTTAATCGATTCAAACATTAATCTCACTTAGGAACATTCTCACAGAGACACCCTGAAATAATATTCAAACAAATATCTGGGTGTCAACTGACCTCATAATATGGGCATATACAACTATCCATTGTACTGTTTAAATTATGTTACTTATGGATGGTATTTTGGAAAATATCACTGTGTACGAATGATGTACTGTAAGGAAAAATACCAACTCTTATAATAAAATAAAACTTTAGATATCTAAGATTTGATAGAGAAAAATTCTCTTTATCTAGAGGCAATCATTTAGCATTTATCTATGCCATGATTAGACCATGGAGGTGAGGACTGGTGTTTACAAGACTGGAACGTCCCCATAGAAACTTCCTTCATTGAACACCTCTTCTTCCCTACCTCACATTCTTTTGCTCCTGTGTTTGTTTCTTCCTATACTGATGCAGCAAAAAGCCTCAAGCAATTATCACCTAAGAACAGCATCCCCTGATCTATTGCTTCACTTTTTTACCCTGCGGTTTCCCTGAGGACACAGGGTGAGATATCTGCAGGGATCTTCCCAGATTCAAGGAACTGAAGAAAGGATTCATAAAAGAATTAATGCTTAGTGGGGTAACTCATAGACAACAGAGGATAAGAGCCAGTAAGTCAGATAGTTCCCTTTTCCTTTTCATAAAGAATAATTCTGAGACTCCTTGAAAGGTCCTGAAATATCAGTGTTCTTTTAAAGACTCTCTCCACTGCAACTTTACTCAGGCTTTGCTTAGACAGTGAGTAAGGAGGTATCCATATATTAGACTTCTCAGTTTGTCATAAGAAAATAACGGGCAGTTTAAACAGCAGAAATTAATTTTCTCACAGGTTTGGGGCTGGAAACCCCAGGTCAAAGTTCAGAAGAATCAGTTAACAGTGAGTGTTCTTTTTCTGGTTTATAAGGGGCCCTGCTTGCCATATAAGGAAAAGAGAGAAAAGAGAGCAAGTCCTTTAATATCACTTTTACGAGGTACTGATCCCACAAGACCAAGACTGTACCCTGCAGAATTCATTTATCCCCATCCTCTGAAAAGTCCTATTTCCAAATACCATCACACTGGGGGTTAGGACTTCAATATAGTTCCATAAAGTGCATATGATAGGTGAAGACATTTACGTTTCTGCTGGGCAATCATTGTCTTCGTTCTTATTGACCTGCCCATCCTGGCCTGAGAGGCTGATGCCTGTCTTTTGGGGTTGTGTAACCATAATTAGTGAAATGAATTCCTCTATTGACAACTTTATGCTATCCGAGTGCTATTATTGTATTACTTGTAGAGGATAAAGTTTGCAAAACAAGATTTTCTTATTTCTCTGAGTGTTCCTATGAAAGTCTAACTTATACTTGCAGTTCTGATGATTGATACCAAATTGCCCTCAATCAGTGGTTTTCAAACTTAGATGCAAAATAGAATGACTGGGGGTGGGTGTGCAGTCAAAAATGCCAATGCCTTAGCTAACCTCCAAAGTCTAATTAAGTTTTTCTGATGCAGGAGTGGAAGCATCAGTGATTTTTTTTGTTCTAATGTGCAGCCTAAAAGATGTAGGCTACTGCTCTCTGTAGTCCTATGTGGAATTGTTCACTATCCACTGTGAATTTTATCTCTTGATAAATGGAGACATTTTAAATGGCTTATTAAGTAATCTTAATTAAAGTTTGGATGTGGAGCTGATAGCAAGAAGCCAAGTAGCAGTTAATTTTAAAAAGGTTTTGAATCATGCAGGAGAAAAATAAACATCATCATATATTAAAAAACCACATTGCATACCAACATTCATAGCAGTATTTTTCCACAACAGTCAACAGATAGAAACAACCTTTTGGTTGTTTCTAGTAGATGTAAATAGAAAACACAGTATATACATAGTAGAAGATAATTTAAACTTTTAATTGAGTGAAATTTTGATATATTGCTTCCTGACCTTTTGGATAAGATCAAGTGTAGTATGATATTTTGATACATGCTATAGCATGACTTAATCTTGAAAACATATTAAATTAAAATCCAGGCACAGAATGGAAATATCTACTCTACTTACAGGAAATTCCTAGCTTAGATAACGTCATAAAGTCAGAAAGTACATTAGAAAGTTACCAGGAATGGATGGTGATGTTGAGGAATGATTAATTGGCATTTGTTAGGTACAGAATTTAGTTAGAAATAATGAAAAAGTTCTGTAAATAGTTGAAATGATTATACACATTTTGAATATACATAATGCCACTGTACCTTTCAAAAATGCTAAGTTTTATATTTTATGTATTTTGTCACAGTTAATAAAAACATGATCCTCTCTATAGTTTTGAATAAAGATTTAAGCTTCTATGCAGCTGTAAAAGCAGCCATATCTTTCACAGTAAAAAGGTGAGTCATCAACAGTGAAAGAGAAATCCTGTTTATCAGCAGTTCTTAGAATGTATCAAAAGTATTACATCATTAAATGTGAAGTGTTTTCAGGATATTTTTCAGGTTTTTGAATATAAATGTTTAAGACAAAATTTTAACTATGTATAGTTCATACTATTTTAAGATTTATTTTAAGATTTTCAACCAATAATTAGCATAATTTTAGCAGGTCTGTGTGTGTGTGTGTGTGTGCGTGTCTATGTGTAACTTCTCAAAGGTTTCCTTTCTTCCTTAGTTTTCTATCTCTGAAAGCTTGGGCTGTATTTGGGAAATGTGTTTTTCTATTGGATAAAGATGAATATTGGAACAAGTTTTCACTTAAAAACAATATAATTCAGTTGTGTATTCTAACTATAAGTACATGATTTAATTTCATCAAAATCGTTCATTTGTTGATTCAACATATATAATTATGTACCATTTTATAGAATAGGTATAAAACAAACCAGATCACATCACAACTTAACATAACTCACATTTTATCATTCTAGTGAATAATTAAAAAACTAATACAAATAAGCAAAACATATATATTGTTAAGTGATTATAAAATTAAAAGAAAAATCATAAAAGAGAGGTGTGGTTATACAGTATTAGAATAGAGAAAGCCGGGGCTGGAGCGATAGCACAGCGGATAAGATGTTTGCCTTGCACGCGGCCAACCTGGCTTCGATTCCCAGCATCCCATATGGTCCCCTGAGCACCACCAGGAGTAATTCCTGAGTGCAAAGCCAGGAGTAACCCCTGAGCATCACCGGATGTAACACAAAAAGCAAAAAAAGAAAAATAGAGAAAGCCTCTCTGAGGAGGCAACATCTCAATGAAGATTTTAAAAAAGAAAAAGAGAAAATATTGCGTATACTTGAGAGAAAACCACTTCAGCAAGAGTAAATCATCTACCCAACATGGCTATGAATATGTGATCCAGGAGGAGTAAGCCCAATGAGTTTGCAATAAATTGACCCCAAAACAATAATAAGATAGGACCAAGAAATGAAAGATGTGCAGACACACCAAGATTTGTGCTCTTGGCAAACTTTGCAAGAACACTGGTTCCAGTAACCTGGAAAGTTATGTGTTACTGGGAAGAAGGAATTGATCAGACAGTTGTTATGATATGTTGAAAAGAGTATGAAGTGAGCATGGTAAAAATAGAACCACGGAAACCAAGTTATTGGAATATTCCAAGTATGAGATGATGGTAGCTAAGTCAGGACGAGAAACTTGTGGTGAAAAAAATATGTCCCCTTTTCCCCTTGCAAATACATGCTTTATTTTCCTTATATATGGGCCAGTTCTCTCAATTTCATTACAGGCTAAAGAAGAAGGAAAAAAAGAATCATTCTATAAGCTTGCTCTTCAATCCTGTGTTCTCCTTTGAAAGCATTTCTTTCTCTTTCTGTTTTGTTTTTTTTTTCCACTCAGGAGAAGCCCATGTTCTCTCTTAAATACCTATTTCCTCCTCTCCCTTCACATCTTTCTCTCTCTCTCTTTTTTATTAATTAATTTTTTCTTTTTTGGGGTCACATCCGGCGATGCACAGGGGTTTCTCCTGGCTCTGCGCTCAGGAATTACTCCTGGCGGTGCTCGGGGGACCATATGGGATGCTGGGAATTGGACCCGGGTTGGCTGCATACAAGGCAGATGCCCTATCCACTGTGCTATCACTCCAGTCCCCTAATTAATATATATTTAAATTAAATCACCATGAGATACAGTTATCAAAAATACAAAGAAAGGGAGGAAGAAAGAAAAAAAGGAAGAAAGGTAGGAAGAAAGGAAAAAAGGAAAAAAGGGAGGAAGGAAGGAAGGGAGGAAGGGAGGGAGGGAGGGAGGGAGGAGGAAGGAAGGAAGGGAGGGAGGAAGGAAGGAAGGGAGGGAGGGAGAGAAGGAGGGAGGGAGGGAGGGAGGAAGGAAGGAAGAAAAAAAGGAAAAGAAAAGAAAGGGAAAAGGAAAAGAAAGATAAAAAGAAAAAAGGAAAAGAAAAGGGAAGGAAAAGGAAAGGTAAAGAAAGGAAAGGAAACAAAAGGAAAGGAAATATGTCTTGGAATACTGTGATAGTCAAATCAGTAAGCCAGTGTTAATTGACCCAGTGAAGGAGGAGCAAAACTGTGAACAGTTGAGATGAATAGACACTGACATCTGTTGTTTAGTCTGATTGAAATAGATATTATCTGTCATAACCATATTTACTGGAAGTGGGAACTGAAGCGTAGAGAAGTTGAATCAGTTGCTTAAAGTTATAGTTTGTAGGGAGAGGAACCAAGGCTTAAACTCATATCTTAACTCTGATCAAAATCCATAATTTTAATAATGACTATTTAGGAGTACACATTTTTTTAAAAAAAAAATGTAAGACAACATTTTAGTTTAATTTGACTACCTGGTGTCAGAACGATTCTACAGTGAGTAGAGTAGAGCACTTATTTTGCATGCAGGCAGCCCCTGTTTATTCCCTAACACCACATATGTTTCTAGCACATCTCCAGGAGTGATCCCTTAGCTCAGCCAGGTGTGACCCAAAAGCAATAATAACTTGAATACCTACGCTAAGTTTTTCTGTGGGGGTTGGGGGCACACCTGGCTGTGATCAGGGCTTACTTCTGGCTTTGTGCTCAGCAATCCTTTTCTGGCAGCACTGGAAGGAAGTGGGGGACCACATAGTGTTAGGGATGGAATGGTTGTCTGCATACAAGAGAAGCACCTGACCCACTGTACTATCTCTCCAGCCCCTAGCCTAATTTTTTTTTAAGTAACAGGAGTCATTGTAAATGTATACCCAAAAGAAAGATAGTTATATGTCCTTCACTATACAATGTGTCTCCTCTGTTTGTGGAATATAAAACAACATAACATGAGGCTGACACCTAAGGACAGTAGACACACGGGATAGATAGATTGTTCCATAGCTGGAAGCCTGCCTCATGAGCTAAGGGGAGAAGGCAGCTGGAATAGAGAAGGGATCATTAAGAAAAAAATGGCTCAAGGAATCGGTCAGGATGGGAGATGTGTGCAGAAAGTAGAAAAAGGACCAAACATGATAATCTCTCAGGGTCTGTATTGCAAACCATAATGCCCAAAAGTAGAGAGAGATTATGGGGAATTATGTCTGCCATGGAGACAGAGGGAGGGTAGGAAATGGGGGTTATACCGGGGATATTGGTGGTGGGGAATGTGCAGTGGTGGAGGGATGGGTGTTTGATCGTTGTGTGATTGTAACCCAAACAATAAAAGCTTATAACTATTTCATGGTAATTCAATAAAATTAAAAAAAATAAAAACAATGTATCTCTTCTGATTTGTATCATCATTATATAGATGATGACTCATCTATATACAAGACAAGTGCAGAGTGGTTTACAAGAGTAGAAAGACTTTTTCAGCAAATGGACCTGGCTAGATGCTAACTGTAATCAGGAGACTTTTTATTTTAGCCTATTTGTCCAATCTGGATGATGGTCTTTTAGAAGTAGTTCCCAATCTAGGCAAGCTCCACTGTTCTTGGTGTTTAAATTGTGAGTCACCTGACTTCGTCCACCCCACACCCTGTTCTTTGATACAGTTTTTTTTTTATGTAGGAGTACTGCCACTTATTCAGCCACTGATTAGCTGATTGAATTGGGCATGAACTCCACCTTACTTTTTTTTCACAGTTTTATTTATTTATTTTTCGTCTTATATTTATTTATTGAATCACTGTGGGAAAAATTACTAAGCTTTCAGGTTTAAGTCTCGTTCATAAAATGATCAAACACCTTTCCCTTCACCAGTACTCACATTTCACCACCAAGAACCCCAATATATCCCCCCACCCAATGCCTGTGAGGCAGATGATTTCTACTTAACTCTTCTCTACATTCATTACATTCATCATTTCGACAGAGCCAGATAATTACCAGATTGGTTTATGTGCGTCTGGTGTTATGGTTGTGCCAGAGAGCCGCTCGTGGGGGGTAACTCAGGACCTCGGTAGGGCGTAAAGGACGAGCCAGTACTGCCCCCCTACCCATGAGACTGCAGTTGCCCCATCACCACCGGCTCATACCTGGCTTTCCAATAAGCTCTGAGGTGGCGGCCACCTTGCTGCTGGTGAGGAGAAAGGCGAAAGGAAGCAACACCCTTTCTCTCCTGGGGAGGCATGGCGCCGTAGTTTAAGGCATGGTCCATTCATTTTTTCTGCCACAAGCTGCCGGCTCTGGATTAAGTCCTTTTGCCTCTGGAGCCATGACCATGCCAGAGAGCCGCTCGTGGGGTGCAACTCATGACCTCGGTAGGGCATGAAGGCTGGGCCAGTACCGTCCCCCTTCCCATGAGACTGCAGTTGCCCTGTCACCGCCGGCTCATACCTGGCTTTCCAATAAGCTCTGAGGAGGCGGCCACCTTGCTGCTGGTGGGGAGAAAGGCGGAAGGGAGCAAAACCCTTTCTCTCCCGGGGAGGCATGGTGCCGTAGTTTAATGCATGGTCCATTCACTTTTCTGATGCAAGCTTTCAGGCTCTGGATTGAGTCCTTTTGCCTATGGAGCCATGGCCGTGTTTGCAGTCCAGATACATTTCTGCCAAAAGCCGCTGGGTTTCGATATTTGTTTCTGAGTCTCTGGGATCATGGCCATCAATCAGCTTGATCAGGAGCCAGTGAGGCCGTTTGTAGGCAGCGACTCGGGGTCTCGCTGGGATGGGAAGGAAAGGGCCGGTTCCACCCTCATCTGGTGAGGCCCTACGTGTTTTGTCACTGCAGGTACAAACCTGACTGTCCAGTGGCCTCTGGAGGATGGCAGTCACTGGGCCGCCAAGGGAAATAGGCCAAGGCACGAAACCTATTTCCACTTGGAATGGCCCAGCCCCAGTAACCTACTGCAGGAACAGGACACATTTCTGCCAAAAGCCTTTGGGTTCCGAGATTCCTTTCTGAGTCTCTGGGATCATGGCCATTAAGCAGTTCGTTCAGGAACCAGAGAGGCCATGCCTCCAGTTATATAGCTGAGCTGGAGGTTTATTTGTGGGTGTGTCTCCCACACACCTAACTTTTTGGCCATTTACTTTCTTGGTAAATTTTGCCCCAAGTTTTTGGAGTCTGGCTAAAGGCACAGCAGCAATTTTGGGGTGTCTGAAGGCCTGACGGTGCCATCAGGCTGCTGATGCACTCGCCTCACAGGTACAGATTAACCTGCTGGCAGCACCATACCCCTTCTTTGATACAGTTTTAACCCCTTTAAATGCATCCTCTATTTTCAGCTTTGCCTAGGCTAATCCAGTTTGCCTTGTTTGCCTTATATTTTGGTACTCCTGGCCTCAGGCATTGCTCTGATTCCCAGCTATTGTTTTTATCTTTTTTCAAGGTTGTGGGAATCATTGAACAGTTTCTCAGGCAATGGAACTTATTTTTTTTAATATGTTGTAGTATACCCTCTTCTTTTTTTAAATAATCTTTTGCCTAAATCTGTCCTGGTCAGGTAATTAAGGTAAAGAAAGGTCAAGTATTACAACAATAGTTGGAAATGATCACTTTGGACAAGAACTGAAGGGATATACAAGATAACCTTTCAGTTTCTGTATCACAAACCATAATGCAAAAAGAAAGACAGAGACAGAGGAAGAAGGAGGAGGATCAGGAGAAGGAGGAGGAAGAGGAGGAGGAGGAGGAGGAGGAGGAGGAGGAGGAGGAGGAGGAAGAGAAGGAGAAGAAGGAGGAGAAGAAAAAGGAGAAGGAGAAGGAGAAGGAGAAGAAGAGGAAGAGGAAGAGGAAGAGGAAGAAGAAGAAGAAGAAGAAGAAGAAGAAGAAGAAGAAGAAGAAGAAGAAGAAGAAGAAGAAGAAGAAGAAGAAGAAGAAGAAGAAGAAGAAGAAGAAGAAGACAATTTGGGACATTGATTATGGGAACTGTATGCTGGTAGAGGGTTGGTTGTTGGAACATTGTATGACTGGAACCCAATCATGAACAGTTTTGTAATGCGGTATCGCACAGTAACTAAAAAAAAAAAAAAAATTAAAAATGGGCTGCAGCAATAGCACAGCAGTTGGCCGTTTGCCTTGTATGTGGCCGGCCCTACAGAGCCGAGTTCCTCCGCCCCTCTTGGAGAGCCCGGCAAGCTACCGAGAGTATCTCGCCCTCACTGCAAAGCCTAGCAAGCTACCTGTGACGTATTTGATATGCCAAACACAGTAACAAGTCTCACAATGGACACGTTACTGGGCCCACTTGAGCAACTCTATGAACAATGGGAGGAAAGTGCTACAGTGCTTTAAAAGAAAAACAAAAATGTACTCTGGCCCTCTGCAACCTATTTGTAGGTCAGTAATTTCATGCATTTACCTACTGACACTGTACAAAATTATATGACTCACAAGCAAAAAATTTGAGCATAAAAAAACTGAGCTTTTAAAAAAAACTGAGCTTTAAAGACAGGCAGGTAGACCTGATTTTTATCAGGATAAAAACAAATAAATATTATAAAAATCTACTATATAGCTCAGAATAGGGCTCAGTAGATTAGAGTTTTCTTCGTTTAATCCATGACTCATTGCCAAACAAAATATACTCTCTTACACTCTTGTTCCTAAAATAAACATATAACCCTCTTGAGGATTTCTAGTGTTTTAAACTGTTAGAAACAATAGGAAAAATGGGAGTGTTTCAAAACTTGTATTCAATGTCTCCTGAGACCCCAATGTGAACAACTTATGTAACATATAGATAGAGTGATAAAAGGGAGTTGAAAGCAAAAGAGTAGGTAAAGAAGCAAAAGCAGCTATTGGGCATACACTCTTATTAGGCTTTTTAAGATATCATGTAGCTAAATCACTTGTGTTATGAAAGTTTATCTTTGTTCTATACGTAGAAGAACATCATGGTTCTCTCCTAGCTGATGAATCTTCCCTTACTTCATAAAACTAAATAACTGGAGGAGCTGGAATTTAAAACTAATCCTAACTTCTAAATCTATGATATTTTAATGTATTTCACATGCATAAATGTATATAAATATTATCTATATATAAATACAAAGTTATTAAATCAGCATTTATATATCTATTTAGTACTAAATCATAGATATCCCCTAAAGTAATTTCCTGTTTTAATTGCAATATTTTAAAATGTGAAGACCTAATTAATATGAGAAATTAGAATAAAATGGTGAAGACTATTTTATTTTTCACAGACTTAAAAAGGAATTTGTAGTGAAAATAACTTCCTAAATGTAGCTGTAGCATAACTTCCTCAGTTTTTTTAATAGCTTCCAGATGTTTAGATAATTTTGTTTAGAAACTTTGTAAATTATCTATGTCCTTTGGTCATTAAATAAAACTTATAATAAAAAATCTTCTTGATCCTGTCAGATTTTTTGATGCTGAAAAGCTTTTGAAGTCATAACTTCAAAGTAGTTTGCATGGATATAGTCTCATAATAAATATAGGATGATGCACTTTTCTAAATAATTATAAAGGAAATGAAATAGAAATAGTGACAAAATGACTTCCCATGTTTCTATCTCTCCCCTCAAGTGTTTGCCAATTAACCAGCCAACTTGATTTGCTGAAAAGTCTCACTGACACCAAGGGACACTTTCTCTAGTATCAAAGAGACACTCTACTTGACAAAGGGTCAAGTAGAATGCCTCTGTCTATTCACAGACTACTGCTATCAGATTTCAACAAGTTAATTGGATTTGAGATAATGTTAAATTGAGTGACATTTGCACAGTGGAAAATAAAAGTTCTAGATTTGTGGCAAGAATAATGAAAACTTAGTCAAAGGTAAGTAGATAATTGGGAAAAAGATTAGAGAAATGAGATGCTCATATACCGCACTTCTGATTCAAAGGACTCTGATTTTTAGATAAAGGGACAAGTTTTTTAAAAGTAATGTCAAAAGGCTTATGATTCAAAGTGAGAGATTTTTTAAATTATTTTATTTTTATTTACTATTTGCTTTTTGGATCACACCCGGCGATGCTCAGGGGTTATTCCTGGCTCTGCACTCAGGAATTACTCCTGGCAATGCTGGGGGGTGGGAGACCATGTGGGGTGCTGCAATCAAACCTGGGTCAGCCTCATACAAAGCAAAGGCCCTACCCACCGTACTACTGCTCCAGTCCCAAGAGATATTTTTTAAATTTCTATTTCAAATAAGCAGTAATACAACAGAATGTGTCACATGTAGCTATTATGATTTTGTGTATGTGATGAACTTGGCACTATTACTACACTTTGAGATGGAATTCTATCCCACAGCTTGTGTTCTCTATTATCATCACCATCCATTCCATCTGATTTAGCAGGAGGACAAAAACCCATAAAGTATTTACAGAAGAGCTTACAAGATAGGGCTAAACCAATATGAAGAGTTGAGATCTAAGACTTTAGTTCTCATATAAAGCTGATATTTAGAGTACAGCTAAAAGAACTCTAGAGGAAGTACAGATTGTAAATATTATTGCAATAGGAAATTCTATCTGCTCAGAGCTAACACCATTATATTTCAAACAATTGGTTAAATACTTATTTAGAAGTGGTTTTCAGTTGCTTTTATTACATTGTTTCCTGGGTCCTATTTCTCATCCTTTCCTCTGGGAATTCTGGAAACTGTTCTATGATTCACCAAAGAGATTGTGTGACAAGACCTAGCAAATTCTGAATGCTACCAAATTGTTTACATTTCTTATGCTATCATTTTGTCTTGATTTGTTTTCTATCATTTCTAATTTTTGCTGTTTCGAAACATGACAAGAAAAATACAGGCAGGCTGTCCTTTGCCTGAGTAGGTATACTCAGAAGATATGCATTTATATATTATAAATATAGTAAAAATAACTTTTACCTTAAATCTATATGTGATGAAGATATACTCCTTTAGATACAATGAGTAGCATATTATACTATTTTATAGTTTCTTGGTTACTCAAAGAAACAATTATATTCACTACGTCTGTTATTTTGTCTAAAAAATAACACATACATTAAGAATTGAAATCAGAGATTTCCATATGCTCCACATATTTATAGCCAGTAACAGGTCTTCCTGAATTCAGTGCAAAACTTTTGTCATGGGAGTATGGTGCTGCCAGCAGGTCAATCTGTACCTATGAGGTGAGTGCATCAGCAGCCTGATGGTGCATTCAGACTTCTAGATACCCCCAATTGTTGCTATTCCTTCGGCCAGGCCCCAAAAACTTGGGACAAAGTTTACCAAGAAAGTAAATGGCCAAAAGTTAGGTATGTGGCAGACAGACCCACAAACCACCTACGGCTCAGCTATATAATTGGAGGCATGACCTCTCTGGTTCCTGATCAAACTGCTTAATGGCCAATGATCCCAGAGACTCAGAAACAAATCTCGAAACCCAACAGAAATGCGTCCAGTCCCTGCAGTAGGTTACCAGCGCTGGGCCACCTCAGGTGGGAATAGGGTTCGCGCCTTGGCCTGTTCCCCCTGACGGCCCGGTGACCTCCATCCTGAAGGATTTTGTCGGAAATCCCTACAGATTTAATTGTTAGAATTTCGGTATTTCAAAATTGCACGGCCACTACTACAGCCACGGGACATCATATATTATTCATAACCAGCAATAGAAAACAAATTGTCTACGGTTGCCTTTTCAGAAGATCTGAGTGTTGGGGTAAAAATCCCAAATAAAAGTGGTGGGTCTGGTGTCAGAATATTGAACGTAATCAAAGTAGAGAGAGAGAGAGTAATGTGGAAATCATCTGCCCCACAGGTAGGGGGGAGGGTTTGGATGAGGGTATACTGGGGTTTTTGGGGGTGGAGAATGGGCACTGGTGTAGGTACATGTGTTTCATTGTATGACCGAGACTTAAACCCAAAAGCTTAGTAACTGCTCTCATGGTGATTCAATAAATAAAATTATAAAAAATGAAATAAAGTAAGGTGGAGTTCCTGCCCAATACAATCAGCTAATCAGTGACTGAATAAATAGCAGTACTCCTACAGAAAAAAAAAAACTGTTGTCAATGAATATCAAATGTATGTATTCTAATAAGAAGCCTAAAATATCTATAATTTTAGGAACAAAGGCACATTTAATTTTTACAACTATGCTAATTTAAAAACCATTTACACAAATAAAATAAGATCAGATATTTAATTAGCAGTAGTTAATAAATTAGACTTAAAGTGTCAAATTAATACTATTTAACTACATGTTGTTACTGTGTCTGGCATATCGAATACTCTCGGTAGCTTTCTGGGCTCTCCGAGAGGGGCGGAGGAATCGAACTACATATTAAAGGTAATATATGTGCCATTTTAAAATTTCTTTTAATATTTTAAGACAATTGGAAATATATTCAGAGTAAGAAATTGTTCATTTCTTCTATAAAATTATAAGATTAAAAGTCAATAAGATCAATAGTATAAAAAAGATATAAAGCAGTAAAGCTCTTAGAAAGATGGATCAAGGATGGGAGAAAGTAGACACAATGATGCACATTAGAAATTTGGGGCTGCCCACGAATAGCTAAAGCAATTCTTGGGAAAAAGAAAATGGGAGGAATCAACCTCCCTAACTTCAAAATTTACTACAAAGCAGTAATAATCAAAACAGCATGGTCATGGAACAAAGGCAGAACTGCAGACCAATGGAACAGGGTTGAATACACTGACATCTCCCCGCAATCATATGATCATCTAATCTTTGATAAAGGTGCAAGAAATGTGAAGTGGAGTAAGGAGAGCCTCTTTAACAAACTGTGCTGGCATCACTGGATGGCTACATGCAAAAAAATGGGCTCAGAACTCTGCCTAACACCATGTACAAAAGTAAGATCAAAATGGATTAAAGACCTCAACATCAGACCAGAAACCATAAGGTACATTGAAGACAAAGATGGCAAAACCCTCCATGACATTGAGGCTAATGGTATTTTCAAAGACGCCACACCACTGGCCGAGCAAGTGAAAACAGAGATAGATAAATGAAACTATCTTAAACTAAGAAGCTTCTGCACCTCCAAAGAAACAGTGACCAAAATACAAAGACAGTCTACAGAATGGGAAAGAATATTCGCCGAATACACATCTGACAAGGGGTTGATATCAAGGATATACAAAGTACTGGTCGAACTTCACAAGAAGAAAACATCCAACCCCATCAAAAAATGGGGCAATGAAATGAACAGAAACTTTCTCAAAGAAGAAATCCGAATGGCAAAAAAGCACATGAGAAAATGCTCTACATCATTAATCATCAGGGAGATGCAGATCAAAACCACAAAGAGATACCATCTCACACCTCAGAGACTGGCCCACATTCAAAAGAACAAAAGCAACCGATGCTGGCGTGGATGTGGCGAGAAAGGGACACTCCTTCACTGTTGGTGGGAATGTCCACTGGTTCAGCCTTTCTGGAAAACAGTATGGACGATTCTCAAAAAATTAGAAATTGAGCTCCCATTTGACCCAGCAATACCACTCCTGGGAATATATCCCAAAGAGGCAAAAATGTATAGTCGAAGTGACATCTGCACTTGTTTGTTCATTGCAGCACTCTTTACAATAGCCAGAAACTGGAAGAAACCTGAGTGCCCAAGAACAGATGACTGGTTAAAGAAACTTTGGTACATCTACACAATGGAATACTATGTAGCTCTTAGAAAAGATGAAGTCATGAAATTTACATACAAGTGGTACAATATGGAAAGTATCATGCTAAGCGAAATGAGTCAGAAAGAGAGGGATAGACATAGAAAGATTGCATTCATCTGGGGGGGTATAAAATAACAAAATATGAGATTAATACCCAAGAATAGCTGAGATCAACACCAGGAAGATTACTCCATAGCTTCGAGGCCAGCTGGGTATTCTAGGGGAAAGCACAGTTCAGATAGAGAAGGGAGCACCAAATAAAGGGTGTTTGGAGGATACTCCCAGGAGAGGAGATGCAGGCTGAAAGTAGACTATGGAATGAACATGTTTGCCACTCAATGCCTCTTTTGCTGACCACGATACCCAAAAGGAGAGAGAGAGCAGGGGGGAATGCCCTGCCACAGTGGCAGGGTGGGATGGGGGGGATGGGGAGGAGGGATATTATCCATGATGGTGGAAAATGGGCACTGGTGGAGGGATGGGTATTTGATCAGTGTATAAACGAAACCCAAGCACAAAAATTTGTAAATCTACAACTGTACCTCATGGTGTTTCACTAATAAAAAAAAAATAAAATTAAAAAAAAAGAAATTTGGGGCTGGAGTGATAGCACCACAGGGAAGGCGTTTATCCACCTGGGTTTGATTCCCAGCATCCCATATGATCCCCTGAGCACTGCCAGGAGTGATTCCCGAGTGCAAAGTCAGGAGTAATCCCTGAGCATCACCAGGTATGACCTGAAAAGCAAAAAACAAAAAAAATCCAACCCCATCAAAAAATGGGGCGAGGAAATGAATAGAAACTTTCTCAAAGAAGAAATCCGAATGGCAAAAAAGCACATGAGAAAATGCTCTACATCATTAATCATCAGGGAGATGCAGATCAAAAATACAATGAGATATGATTTCACACCACAGAGACTGGCCCACATCCATAAGAACAAAAGCAAACAGTGCTGGTGCGGATGTCATGAGAAAGAAACCTTCTTTCACTGCTGGTGGGAATGCCAACTGGTTCAGCCCTTTTGGAAAACAGTATGGACGATTCTCAGAAAATTAGAAATTGAGCTCCCATTTGATCCAGCAATATCACTCCTAGGAATATATCCCAGAGAGGCAAAAAAGTATAGTCGAAGTGACATCTGCACTTGTTTGTTCATTGCAGCACTCTTTACAATAGCCAGAATCTGGAAAAAACCTGAGTGCCCGAGAACAGATGACTGGTTAAAGAAACTTTGGTACATCTACACAATGGAGTACTATGTAGCTGTTAGAAAAGAGGAAGTGATGAAATTTAGATACAAGTGATACTTCATGGAAAGTATCATGTTAAGGAAATGAGTCAGAAAGAAAGGGATAGACATAGAAAGACTGCATTCATCTGGGGAACATAAAGTAACAAAATAGGAGACTAACACCCAAGAATGGCCTAGATTAGTACCAGGAATCTTACTCCATGGCTTGGAGGTGAGACACACATGCTAGGGGGAAAGGGAGCTCAGATAGAGAAGGCAGAACCAAATAAAGGGTGTTGGGAGGATCCTCCCGGGATGGGAGACACATGCTGAAAGTAGACTATAGACCAAACATGATTGCCACCCATTGCCTCTTTTGCAAACCACAACACCCAATAGGAGAGAGAGAATAAAAGGGAGTGCCCTGCCACAGAGGCAGGGTGGGATGGGGGGGATGGGGGGTGGGAGGGATACTGGGATCCATGGTGGTGGGAAATGGGCACTGGTGGAGGGATGGGTATTTGATCATTGTATAATTGAAATCCAAGCACAAAATATGTAAGTCTACAACTGTACCTCATGGTGTGTCTTTGGACAAAATTTATGATCACTTGATCACTTCCCGTTAATTGTAGATTTGCTCGAGGGGGTGCCAGTAATGTCTCCATTTGTCCCTGTCGCGTGCTAGTGTAGCCCAATGGCGTCTGTTCGCTCTAGGAACATGAAGAGCCTCAAACCGATCGTTCATGATCTTGATGAAGAAGTCTGACCATCTGGTAGGTGGGCGGCCACGCGGTCTTTTGACATCCCGTGGAATCCAGTCGGTAACAGCTCTAGTCCAGCGGTCGTCTTTAAATCTCATTACGTGACTAGCCCATCTGATTTTCGACACCTTGGCAAACAAGACAGCGTCCCTGATTCTTGATCGTCGACGGATGTCAGAACTCCGGATTCTTTCTCTCATTTGAGTGAAACGTGATATTCCAAGCATAGCTCTTTCAATTCCTCTTTGGGAGACCCCAATAGCATTCTCATCCTGTTTGCATAGGGCCCAGGTCTCTGAGGCGTATGTTAATGCAGGAAGAACAGTGGAATCAAAGAGATGTGCCCGGAGCTGGAAGTTCTTCGTCCTCTTAGCTATTTCTTCCACGCTCTTGAAGGCATTACAAGCCGCTCTCTTCCTCCTGCGCAGCTCGGGTGCCAGGTCATTTGTCATGTTGACTTCTCGACCTAGGTACACATAGCTGTTGCATTCAGAAATGGTCGTTTCGTTGAGAGCGAATGGGGCGTCAGGAACGAGGCTGTTTCTCATAAACATTGTCTTCGTAATATTCAGCTGTAGTTCGACCTTTCCACATTCATGGTCGATGTCAGCCAGCATTTGTGCCACTTGGCTGATGTTTGGTGTTATTAAAACAATGTCATCAGCAAAGCGAAGGTGGTGTAGTTGCCGACCATCTATCTTCACTCCCATTCCTTCCTATTTCAGTCATCGCATGATGTTCTTGAGGGTTGAAGAGTTTCGGTGAAATGGTATCACCCTGCCGAACCCCTCTCTTGACATGGATGATTACTTCTTTGTAGAATGGTGAGATCCTGGTAGTGAATCCGCAATACAGCTCACGGAGGATCTTGATGTATTGAGCTTGAATGCCCTGATTGGCTAGGGCTCCAATGACCGCTTCCATCTCAACAGAATCAAAGGTCTTCTTTAAATCAATGAACGTTAGACAGAGCGACATCTTGAATTCCTGAGGAACCTCAATGAGCTTGGTTATCGTGTGGATATGGTCGATGGTGCTGAATCCTCTGCGGAACCCTGCTTGCTCGCATGGTTATCCTTCATCTAGTGTTCTGCCAATCCTATTTAGGATGACTCGAGTGAACAACTTGTAGATGACAGACAATAGGCAAATCGGGCGATAGTTGCCAATGTCATGGATGTCTCCCTTCTTGAACAGTAGTACAGTCCTACTGGTTTTCCATTGGGACGGAACCTTTCATTCAGACAGGTAGCGTGTGAAGAGCCGAGCCAGTGTATTGATGAGTACTGAAGGCAGGTTCTTCAGGTGTTCAGGTCTGACCTTGTCTGGGCCGGGTGCTGTTCGTTTCTTTACTGATGAAATGGCGTGTCGGATTTCGGAAGGGAGAACATTGGGAGCGACATATCCATCCTGTGGAATTTGGTATGTCGGCATATCAAATTTATGATAATAATTAAAATTTTTTTAAAATCAAGACTAAAATATAGTGACTGTTATTGCTTCTTTCCAACATCAATCTGGTTATTGCAGTGTAGTAAGGTAAGAATAGGAATGGAAGAACAAAAGATTGAGAAAAAAGAAATAAAACTATTATTCTGAAAGTAAAATTCAGTAGTGCACGTTTTAATTCTCTATTTCTTCATCACAAATTAGCCCTAAATTTAAACTCTTAAATGACAAAATATTTATTATGTAACAGGTTATGCATGTTAGGAACAAAGACAAAGTATCTTAGCTGATTGATTTAAAGTAAAGGTCTTTCATTACTTCATACAGTCCGGGTGGCAGCCGGGTCTAAGGATCTGGTGAAGGATCTACTCCCAAGAATGCTCTCACCTGCTGGTTGCTATAGTCTTTAAATCCTTGCTGAACTCTTAGCAGGAGAACTTCCTCCTTTCCTCATAGATCTCTCCTAAGTTTTGCTTGAGTGTCTTCATAATATGGCCATTTTCATCCCAGAACAAATTATCTAAGAGAGTCATATAGAAACCACAATGTTCTTTCTAATCTTTCCAAGAAAGTCAGACACTGTCATTTCTACTGCATTCCATTTCTTAAAAGCAATTACTAATTATAGAGCACATTCAGTACAGGAAAATTAAACTCCGAAAGATAGATGTATAGGAATTTGTGGGAAGATTTTAGAATAATCACAGAGCACATAGAGAATCTAAGTTTATCTACAGGAAAAAAACATTTAAAAACCATATTTAATAAGATCATTGGACACAAGAACACCTAAATCATATTCATTTCCATTAAATGAGAGTAAATAGTTAGAAAACAGATATTTAAAAACAACATCCTTTATAACAGCAGGAGGGAAAACAAAATACATAGGAATAAATACAGTTTAAATTGCCTAGGACCTCAGTATGAAAAATTATAAAACATAGTATAATGAAATTATAAGCTATTCATTTAACTGACTTTATAATATTAAAGAATTATATCATCTTCTAAATCCATCCAATTAAATATCATCAAATTCAAAGTGTATTGTTTCTGTTGCTAAAAGTTTAAGAAGCTTTTGTGAAAGAAATCAAATATATACTACCCTCAATTTTTTGCTTTGGAATAAAATATTTAATTTGCAACTGTGCTACTTCATCAGTAGCTCCAGGTTTTCTGAAACTCCCAAACTCCTACTACTGCTAAATCTGAACACATGTAGCTTTTCATTTCATTGTCCTATAAAGTAATTCATCATCTTTTATCCTTGACTATATGTCCAACAGATTGGATATAATAAAAATTAAAGAAATCTAAAAAAAATACAAAGAAATTAAGGAGCATAAAAGTAAATGAAATGCAGTTTTCCAACAGAAAGATTGTCTAGCCATATATCTTTCACTTTTCCAACAGAAAGATTGTCTAGCCATATATCTTTCACTTTTCTGACACTGCTTAGAAAAGCCCTACCCTGAAATAGGTTTAAGTGTATGTAACAGTAATTATAGGGGGAACAATCATTCTTTCTGTTTCCTAGCCCTGTGAAAACAATGTTTCCTAGTGCTCTCTATGTACTTTCTAGGCCATTTAAGATAAGGCCTAATCTACACTTAACGATATTAAACGATTCAGACACAGCTTGGAGAGCCCACAGTCCCTACAGCGGCAAGGATTCAAGGACACTTCCTGAACAGAGGTGTTCAGATTCAATCCCTCAGTCTCTCTCTGAACAAGTCCCATTTTGCATGCCAACAATTCCTCAATGTGATGATTAACATTATATCTTAATCTACATTCAACTCGATTGGATAAGAGATAATCAGGTAGCATTTTATTTATTGCTTTTTATTTCTTCTATTTTTTAAATTTTATTTTTATGAAGTTGTTCACAATATCTTATTATATTCAATTTTCAACACCTAGAACTCACAGATGCTCCTCCCAGACGGGAGTATCAAAGGAGGTCCCCAGAATCATGCCACCGCACCAGGACTCCGCACCAGGTTGTGGGGTGGGTGAGAACCCTCCTCACCCCAAGACCCAGCCCTGGCAGCCAACCTCCACTGCCCAACCACCACCACACTCCAGGATGCTTTCCGGACACACTATAAAACACTTCCTACAATTTTTGCCTCTCGGAGAGCCTGGAAAGCTACTGAGACTATCCCGCTTGCACGGGCAAAGGCTGGCAAGCTCCCCGTGGCATATTCGATATGCCAAATACAGTAACAACAATAGGTCTCATTCCCTTGACCCTGAAAGAACCTCCAATCATTGGAAAAGACGAGTAAGAAGAGAAAGCTAAAATCTCAGGGTTGGGAGAAACAGTGATGTTACTAGCACCCGCTCGAGTAAATCAAAGATCAACAGGATGACAGTGATGATGATGATGTTTTCAACACCTATCCCACCACCATTATACCTTTCCACCATCATTATTTCAAATTTTCCCAGCACCAATCAAGCCTGTCCCAAACGCAGATGTTAAATAACTTATTTTTATTGTTTGTTATTAATCGTTGTTACTGTGTTTGGCATATTGAATGCATCACGGGTAGCTTGCCAGGCTCTGCCGTGAGGGCAAGGTACTCTCGGTAGCTTGCCGGGCTCTCCGAGAGGGGCGAAGAAATCGAACTCAGGTCGCACAGCAGTAGGGCGTTTCCCTTGCACGCAGCCAACATGGCCGACCCGAGTTCGATTCCTCCGCCCCTCTCGGAGAGCCCGGCAAGCTACCAAGAGTATCTCGCCCGCACGGCAAAGCCTGGCAAGCTACCTGTGACGTATTCGATATGCCAAACACAGTAACAACAAAGTCTCCAATGGAGACATTACTGGGCCCGCTCGAGCAAATTGATGAACAACGGGAGGACAGTGACAGTGACAGTTATTAATAATTCACTAAAAATGATCCAAAAGAGTTTCCTTAGAGAAAAATGTGTGAAAATTTTTGTATCTCACCTTGGAGCCATTAAGCCCTGTATAAGAGATCTAACATGTTGTTACAGGTTGAGCCTTGTATGCTAACATTTTTTTGTGTGTATATATATATGTATATATAGCATAATGTTATATATCAAAAATATATATTATTTTGATTAAGATCAGGAATTCTAAAATTTTAAATAGGGTGATAGAGCTGGAGTTAAGTTTTAACTGGATGGTGATTTTGGTAGTCCGGAGCAATCTCTGCAGCATGTTGCTCCTTTCTGAGATTTTTGTGTGAGTCTCTGGATCATGGCTATTAATGTGCTGATGTGACACCCGAACAGTTCCTGGGTGTGACTGTCAGCAGCCAGAAGTACAGGAAGTTGGCAGAAGGGTGCCCATTCCCAACTTACTTCGAGGCTGGAGATTTCAGTCACAAAGCCCACATACTTGGGTTTTTCAGTGGATTCATTCTCAGTGAGGGTCTCTTCCAAGCCTGTGAAAATTAACTGTGAACATGGCAGAGATTTGATTCTGGAGTTTGTGGCTGCTAGGGTTCTGGAAGGGCAGGTGGAGGGACTCACCACCCTCCTCCGAGGTTCTTCGGATGAAGTCAGCCTGCTGTGGGATGAGGAGGCATCTCTGCAGTGTATTGTTCTCTTCCAAGATTTATTTGTGAGTCTCCCAGGTAGCATTTTAGCCAGTAAAAAGAGTAAAGAAGTTCTGACTTTACCAACTTAGGAAGGCGTCATCCAATAAAATGAGAAAGTGAAAAAAGATGAAGTAAGTTCATTCTTTTCTCTTTTATTTGGTCCATACACATTTTTCTCAGATGATCAGAATATCTAGATCTTAGGTCTTCATACTGTGGAATTTACATAAATGGTATACCCTCACTCACCTCAAGTCTTTCAGTGCTAAGATTTTTTGTTTGATTTTTGGATCACCCCCAGCCATTCTCAAGGCTTACCCTGGCTCTCCACTCAAGGATCATTCCTAGTAGGGGTGTAGTAACCAAATGGGGTGCCAGGGATTAAACCCAGAACAGCTGCATGAAAGACAAGCACCCTACCTGCTGTACTATCTCTCTAGCCTCTAAGATTTATGCTACCAATTTCCTTTGTCCCTCAGTTTGCAGATGACAAGTAGAACTTTTGGGTTTTTGATTTCTAGATTTCTGTAACTTTATGTGTCAATTCACATGCTAAGTCTTCTCATATTTATGTATTTATGTATTGGTGCAGTTGAATCTGTTTTTCAGAAAGACACCAATACAATTTTTAAGTAGCTGGTGAACTGTGACTAACATAGCTCTCAAGTAACTGGAGAACCTTGACTAACACATCATTCAATTAGTTGCCCAGTTAATCAATAGTCTACTAGAGACCTATAAGAAAGTTTCTGTGAAAAATTCTGTCATAAATGGATACATACATAAAATTTTAAATGCATTTACTCTTCACTCAACACTACCAGAATTTATCCAACATATGTATTTGTACATGAAGTCATATGAATTTAAATATTAATATTTATTATAAACATGGCTTACAAAACAAAAAAAAGATGGATAAATACTCTTCTTTCACTCTGCCTTATTTACAAATAAGTAAAAAGTTTGAATTCTTCACCATGGACTTTGTTATTTTTCCTCTGGATAACTTCCACTCAACCTTATCAATTTTCTTTGTGGCATAAGATTTAGACACTCCCTTATCTTTGAAGGCCTATTCTTATCTGTTAACTATTCATGAGATAGACAAAAATATTTTTTGTAGCAAAGCTGCAACTAACTCATTTGGGAAAACTATTCTTTGAGGTTTGACCTCCCGTAAACTCTGAACAGATACCAGGAAGGAAGTGAGGCGAATGATTTCACCATTAAATAAGATTAACCAAAGCTAGCCATTTTTCCTATGGATAAATGTTCATCATTTTTCTTATATTTTTATGTTCTTTTCTGAACAACCCCTATGTGTATACAACTATCCTCCTGTGTTCCTATTCCAGTCAATAGGGAAATGTCCAGTGTTACAACCTTGACAGGACCAGCAGTGATAGACACCACTGAATTGAAATGGATAGTTAGATCATACTTATCTCAAAATCTCACCCCCATTCATTTTTAAAGTATTCTAATTAATTCTACTTCTTTATCTATTCTAATTCTTTCTTAGAAATCCTTTCTAAGTGTTAGAGGCATATACTTTAAATATTAACACTATATGAGAACACATGAAGGTGATGATTATTATTCTCTTATAAAGGGTGTGTGAGGCTCATAGATGAAGAGCACATTGTTTTTAATATTAAATAATTTCATCAAGTCATTATCATTGAGCAATTGGTTAAACCAAAAATCATTCTTTTTTGGGGGACTGGATTCCAGTAGGGTGACATTTCAATTTACTTAGTTTGTGGTATACCACAACAAAATATTTGCTTAGTTGATTTTAGTACTATGCTATGAAGTTTTTGCTTGACCAAGATTTTGGGGGAAAGTAAAATATAAAAAATAGATTATAAAATTTTGAAGAATTTGGTATTCTTATGAAAATCTGCAGCAAATTCCAAGTATCTATAGAACAAATCTGACTTAAGTTCCTCTTTGAAGCCTCAATGTTTTTGTTTCAGTGGTTCCACTCAAAGACTATCTACTCATTGTCAAATTTCTATGACAATCAGAATTTACCATTCTTCTCTTTGTATCATTAGTTTCATCTATTAGGACTTAAACTGTTCTCCCTGTGTTTGAGATGATCACAAGATTTTCCCTAATATATATATGTGTGTATATATATTATATATATATATATTAGATTTTGGTATTATAAAATGTCTATGAGCATGTTGCCTTTTTCCTGTTTTCTGATGGATTGGTTTAGCAATGCTATAATTTCAGTCTAAGATAACTGAAAAAAATCCTCAATATCATAGTGGCTCTACATGATGGATTTTTATTTCTCTTTTACTTCTTGTTCAGAGTCTAGTATAAGTTACGTGAGAAGGATTCTATACTACTATGTCATTCAGGGATCCACTCTCCATTCTAGAGAATCTATCATTTCCTTCAGATTCTGGTATATTCTGTTGGGTCCTCTGCATCTAGCAAATGAAGAGACAGGCAGAGTTAAGTTTCATTTAGGAGACTTAAAATAAGTGCCATTAATTTTATAATTGATTTTTAAATTTCATAGAACCAAAATTTGAATGTGATGTTATGCTTTACTAGAAATTTTTTAAAAGTTATGTATTTCTAGTGACTTCTGTCTGAGTGGTCTGTCAAACACTGACAGATGATTCCTCATCATTTCTTTATGACAATATTTCATTAATTTCCAGACTGAATTCTGTTTATATTTTATATTTGCTCCCAGCAATTTGAGACCATAGCACTGTGGCACTGTAGCACCGTCCTCCCATTGCTCATCAATTTGCTTGAGCAGCCACCAGTAATGTCTCCATTGTAAGACTTGTTACTATTTTTGGCATATCAAATATGCCACAGGGAGCTTGCCAGGCTCTGCCCTGCTGGCAGGATACTCTAGGTATTTTGCTGGGCTCTCCAAAAGGGACAGAGGAATGGAAACTGGGTCGGCTCTGTGCAAGGCAAACACCCTACCGGCTGTGCTATCGCTCCAGTCCAGTTAGAAACTATGTTATAAAATATGTAAATGTAAATTTAAAATGTTTATGTCTAACTGGTGATTTTAAATTTTTTAATATTGTATTTCAATAATTATTGCTTTCATTAATATTTCTAGCATTGCTTTTCACCTTTTGTTGTTTTTTGTTGGTTTTGGGACCACATACAGTGATGCTCAGGATTTACTCATGGCTCTGTCATTAGGAATCACTCCTGATAGGTTTGTGGTATGATATGGGATTCCAGGGATTGAATTTAGATTTGCTGTGTGCAAGGCGATTGGCTAACTCACTGTACCACTTGCTAGTCCCAACTTTCACCCTTAATATTGCTTTCATCTACTACTAATTTCATCTATTACTAATTGAACAATATCAGTGTTCTCTTGTTGCACTTTCTCAGCTTATTTTTTTTGGTCCCAACTTTTCTCTGGCCTAGGCATTATAAAATAGCATGTAGATAGATTTTTGAAATTGTGATTTGCCTATTTTTATCCTTTTCTAGATTTACGGTCATGGTCACAATCCTCCCGTTGTTCATCGATTTGCTCAAGCGGGCCCAGAAACGCCTCCATCGTGAGATTTGTTGTTACTGTGTTTAACATATTGAACAAACCATTTATATTGATCATAGTTTGTTTATAAGTGAACTAACTTCAAACACTTTGTTAGTCAAATATAAATTTTTTTTCTTTATTTCCAAGTTTCCCACCGGGATCTCACCAGGCTATATGAAGAGCATCAGTTATACTATGTTTGTTTTTTTATTATTACTTTTTATTTCTTACTATTATTTTATTGTTCTAGTTTTATCTTTCAAACAAAATAAACTTCTTTGCTTTATATTCTGTATCTGATGATTTCTAAAAATCCAATTGAGAGTTTGAAACTGTATTTTGTTAATTTTAGTGATTCTTATTGATTCTTTTGCATGTGGCTTATACTTTTCTGTTGTAAAGTAAAATTTCCTAGAATTTTAGCTGGGAGATGTCTTTGAGAATTTAGTTCAAAGGAAATATGCCAAAAAGGATTTATATTTACTATTGTCTTAAATTTCTCAGGCCAATCAGACAGATGTACTCTAAATGTGATTCTAGGTTTCTAATACATCAGGCCTGTATTAGAAAGTTTCAGAGTGATATTTTCTCTTTACTCCCCAGAATTAATGCAAATATTGACACAAATTTCTTCTGTAAGAAAAAATTTTTTCTTAACTCATTTATCATGAATGCCTCAATTTCAGAACACAAGAGATAGTGCAGGGGTAAGGTGATTGCCTTGTGCATCACTGGCTCTGTCTTGATTCCTGTCCATTTAAGGTCCCATGAGTACCAATAAGTGTGAATCCTGTGCTCAGAGCCAGGAGAAAGCCTTGATCACAGTGTGGTGTGGCCCTAAAATAAAGGTACTGATTTTCAGATCCAAATTACTTTTTTTTTTATGTAGGAGTATTCCTATTTATTCAGCCATTGATTAGGCTGTTTGAATTGGGCATGAACTCCACCTTACTTTTTTTATTTTCCTTTTTTATAATTTTATTTATTGAATCACTGTGAAAGCAGTTACAAAGCTTTCGGGTTTAAGTCCCAGTCATACAATGAAACACCGTCCCTTCACTAGTGCCCATTCTCCACCATCAAAATCCCCTGTATACCCCCCATCCCACACCCTCTCCCATCCTGTGGGGCAGATGATTTCCACATTACTCTCTCTCTACTTTGATTACATTCAATATTTTGACACCAGACCCACCATTATTATTTTGGATTTTGCCCCAAAACTCAGATCTTCTGAAAAGGCAACCATAGACAATTTGTTTTCTATTGCTGGTTATGAATAACATATGATGTCGCGTGGCTGCAGTAGTGGCCACACGATTTTGAAATTCCAAAATTTTAACAATAAAATCTGGAGGTATTTCTGCCAAAACTGCTGTGTTCCGAGATTTGTTCCTGAGTCTCTTAGATCATGGCCGTTAGGCAGCTTGATCAGGAGCCAGAGAGGCCATTCATTGGCAGTGACTTGGGGTCTCACTGGGGCGGGGAGGAAAGGGCCAGCTCCATCCCCATCCCCTGAGGCCCCGCGTGTCTCATCACTGTGGGTCAAATTACTTTTAATAGAGTAGAACCTCACTTTCAAATATCTGTGCTGAACTGCAGTCTAAAAATATTGTTGTACAATAAATTATTCTAAAAAAGTCTGAGAGCTAGAGCTTGCCTTCACATAATCTTACTTCAGTATAAAGTTCTACTCAATCTATTATTACTAGTTCTCCATGGCTCTTACTATTGATCTTTTGCTATGTCTAATTTAGAAATTAAATTGATCATAGACTTATATGTATTCAAAGACATAGAACTACTCTAATATAGTTTATCAGAGACAGGCAGATGATCTAGTGAAAACTAGCTCATTGCTCATACAGAAACACACAGTATAAAAAAAAGACATCCCATAAATGTGAATAATTATGATGCTTTGTATTTTTAGGAAAATTTAATTTGATTGCAAAATTGAGAGAAAAGCACAGATTTGTACCATACTCTGGTCACCACACATTCATAGACTTTCTATGAACATCTTTCACTAGAAAGATGTTCATACTTGTTCATCAGATATTCACCAGTATGACCATACTTCCACCAGGGTGGTACATTTCTTACAACTCTTGAGCTTCTACTGATTATTCATGATTGATAAAGTTGATAGTCTACTTTAGGGTTTACTGTTGGTGGTACATGTTCTCTGGGTTGGATACCCCAACATTGCCTTTGGGTCTTTGGCCAGACCCCAAAAACTTGGGACCAAGTTTACCAAGAAATTAAATGGCCAAAAGTTAGGTTTGTGGGAGCCACACCCACAAACCACCTCCGGCTCAGCTATACAAGCTCAGTTATTGGCCTTATTTCAGAGACCCATAGTTAAATCTCAAAAAAGATTAAAAACCACAGTTAATCTCTGACCTGCACATAGCTGAACAGACTGGAGTAGATCAGAAGGCAGCGGGTTGGCCGGTTGACCCACCCAAGCAGAGCCCCCAGCACACTTACTTCCACAAACCAAAATCATCATCAACCCTCCGCCAGACTCCACTGTCTTGGGACAGACCTCACCAAGGTATAATCTGCTGAAAATTCTGGTATGCGGGTTTTGTTACTTTCTCAGAATTGGAATGGGCTACCTCCCCCCCCCCCACAATTTCCCAATACATATGGAGGCACTGGTAGTCACTCCACCGAACCAACTCCAGCACCACCCTGTAAGCTCTACTACTGGCCTTGCTTCTGAGATCCCCTAAATAAATCTCAAAAGAGATCAAAAGTCGCAGTTAAGCTTGGACCCATGCATGGCTGAACAGACCGAAGTAAATAGGAGGAGACAGGTTGGCCTGTGCCCGCCCAAGCAGAGTCCCTGGCAGCCACTTGCTTCCACAGTCCAAAATCGCCACTCTTCACCCTGCACCACCTTCATTCATCCAACATTCAAGATTGTTTTTTCTTTTTAATCATCAACTCTATTGCTAAGAAAAAGGGAATGTCCACGTGCTAATACTTGAAACTATTGAAAATAGAGTGGGGCTGGAATGATAGCACAGCAGGTAGGGCGTTTGCCTAGCATGCAGCCAACCCCAGTTCGATTCCTCCACCCCTCTCTGAGAGCCTAGCAAGCTACGGAGAGTATCTTGTCCACACTGCAAAGCCTGGCAAGCTCCCTGTGACGTATTCGATATGTCAAAAACAGCAGCAACAAGTCTCACAATTTGTTGGGAGACGTTACTGGTGCCTGCTCGAGCAAATAGATGAACAGCGGGAGAACAGTGCTACGGTGCTACCCCAAGCCTGAATCTACCATCTCAGGATGGACCTCACCAAGATATAGTCTGCTGAAAATTTTGTAATGTGGATCTTAGTGCATCAACAGACCTGGCTCAGAGACACAGAGGCAAATCCCAGAAGACACCACAATGTTGGAGCTCTCTCTGGGCCCCATACCAATCCAATTTCACCGGGGCACTCCAGATGGAGCAGGTGCAGTTTCCCTGCCTATTCCAGATGGAATCCTGGTGACCAAGAGGTTCCACAAGCAAGACCCAGGTATGCAGGTTCAGGACTAAATCTCCAGTCTGCATGGCAGCAGAGGACCTGGACTGTCCCTCCTCAGGTCCCTGCCCGCCCAGAAGACTGTCATATCCACAATTTACCTCCAGGCACCATTTTAGCTCACCAACAGCCCTGGTCCAGAGACTCCCAATTGAATCCCAAAATGGATTCGTGCCATACAGAGATGTCTCTGAAACCCAACCATTTACAATCTAGAAATTTACATTTACAATTGCTGCTGTGCAAGTTCTCATGATATTAAAAATGAGCAATGGAAAATAAATTATCTAGTGTCTGCCCCTGGCAGGTAGACTTGAATGGTGGGGAAAATTCGAGCAAAACATAATGCCCAAAGTTAGAAAGAGAATATTGAGGAAATTGTCTGCCATAGAGGCAGGGTGAGGACTGGGATGTGCAGTTGGGTGGGGTGGGGGGGGGATACTGAAGACATCAGTGGTGGAAAATGTGCACTGGTGAGGGGTAGGTGTTCCATTATTGTACAGCTGAATCTCAAACATGAAAGCTTTGTAACTCTATCTCAGGGTGATACAATAAAATAAAAAAGTAATGTGGAGTTCATGCCCAATTCAATCAGCTAAACCAATGGCTGAACAAATATCAGTACTCCTACATTATTTTTTTTAAAGACATTTCTTCTGTGTCAATTCAAATTTGTAACATGACAGAAGACTTAAGGAGCTCAGTGTTAACTAACTCTTCAACCATAACTCAGAATTTTTGATGTGTACTGCACATTTCCTCAATGCTTATAACGGGATTTTCTTAGTTCTTGGGATTGTCCTCTTTGTCTTAGAAACTAGCCTCAAGCAATGGCCTTTTCCACCACAATTGGGCAGGTATTCAAAAACAGTTTTAAAAACTGAGTCTCTATGTGATGTCCTGAGAATTTTTCTCTGTACACAAGATCTGTTGAATTATAGTATTGAAGTTACCTCACCCATTTAAAACTAGGTTTGTTCTTTTATTACTTCAACAAATATTTAATGAAGAGGCCCTACATAAGCCACTGTACTTGGCACTAAAATACAGTGGTGCACAAAGCAAACAAAGTCTCTGCCATCATAAAACATTTTTCAGTGGTCCTTTGTTATCATTTTCCAGGTGTGGGGTTTGTCTCAGTGATGGTACTCTCCAGAAAGACATTCCTCTGGGTAGGGTGTGGTCATAGGAAGCAGGAGACACACAATCTTAAAGACCCTTTCTACGTGTTTTCTAGTAAGTGGAACATATTTATATGCCTGGAAAACCACACAAAATGATAACAACAGGTGATACTTTGGTAATACCAACCTTCTACCATACATCTGCTTTAAACAAACTAAGGGCCAGCCCTGAAGATGGTCCATTTCCAAGCAGAGGATTTAGATCGAAGCAGGACAACTTCAGTTTCCATTATATCCTCTTTATACAGGTGCTATTTTATAAAGCAGCCAATGAAATCTGTGTAATGTAGCCATCCCAAGCAAAAATCCATGTAACCCAAGGATTCCTTTTCTCATTTTATTTTCTTCAAGTGCTTTTACTAAACTGTATTTTCTGTTGCTGATACTGTAGTTATTGATGATTTTTTTTTAATCATTGCTGGTTGCAGACACTTACAAGTCATGTTCTAGAAGCTGACTGTGTTCCCAAATATGCCCTCACTGCCATGCCACATCAGAAGTTTGATCCTGTTGTGAAATGGTTCTCTAAGTCCAGGAAAGTACAATGGCGCATCAAGGTTATTTTGTCTCTTCAACCCCATCTCTAATTAAGTGGGCATTGGAGTAGAGTGATTTTATTTTTTTTTTCATCCAATCAAATCCTTCCTTACTGTCTGGGAAGATGTTTAGTTACTGCAATTTCTGCTGCCTGCAGACCTGTGGTGGGGAGTTACAAGTTAATCTATCTTGTCCAATTCTTGGTGTACTGTCTTAATTAGTTCCCATATAGAATATCTCCCTGTTATGTGAAAAATTGAGGGTGCAGTTTCATACAGGTGCTTCTACAGTCACTTCTTCTTCGATGGTGGGTTTATGTCTGTGATCCTTTAGACCTCTCTAGGTCCTTTCCTATTAAAGACCTGGCTACACATCAAAGAACCCATACATTTTCTTATGACTGAGTAATCATAGTAAAATAGAGGTTTGTAAAATTTTCCTGGTGCTGCCTAAATTTAATTGGTAAAAATAGGACTCAAGGCGGTCCATATCTTTGAAAATTAATGTATAGAAAATTCATGTAAATAAGGCAGAGAGTCTCGAAGAGTTATGCATGAGCACTCACTGCACATTACAGAATCCAACTAGAAGAGACATGCCTTGTGTCTCCTACAGGAGATGATGTTGCTTTGCTGTCTTGGAGGAAGAAAGAAGTCTAGTACATAAGGACACTCAGATTGTGAAATTGATACAGTGAATTTTTGCTTTCCAAATGTAGGTTTTCAGGGTATTTTTTAAAATTAGATTCTCTTTTTAAAAATTAAGTTTACTGATGCAATTGACAATATTAAGTGTATAAATTGATTATTTTTGACAATTTATGCTGGTTACACTTATGTAACAGGTAATCATAGGATTCTATTCTTGGTTTCAGTTCCAGGGGCCAATTGACGATGAAATCTCCGAGAGAAACTGCAGAGATTGTCCTCATTTCAAGCATGTCCAGATCACTTTCTCTATCATTGGGACAGAACAAATAGGTGTGTGTGTGTGTGTGTGTGTGTGTGTGTGTGTGTGTGTGTGTGTCTGGATCTGTGTCTGTGACAAGCCCAATTACAATGGAGCAACTACTCCAGTTTCACAGGCTTGAGATGCATATGTTAATATTAGCAATCATCTGGAGAGTCTTTTCACAAGGAAATTAGTATCAGTCACTATGAGATTTAGATGGGAATGTTTTACCTTGTGATGCTTTTGAGGAGAATATTATGGAAAATTTTACTACAGATGTAAAGAAGAGGTGCTTGAAGGTAGACTCTAAGGCTCATAGCTTATGTAATGAACTGTTTACTAAAATGGCTGTCAATAATTCTTTCTATCTCTTTAACTAAGAAGTGAGGTCCTGGCTCTTAGCAGGGCCTGTGTGGAATAAAGAGTCTCTTGAAAAGGAAAAAAAAAAAAGAGAAGTGAGGTCCATGTTCCCCCATTTTGAATTTTAACTGCCTCTTTGACTTGCTCTGACCAACAGCATGGGATATAACTAAAGCTGTGGGACTTCTGTTTCTCCCTCTAAAGACCTTCCAGGTTTTGCTCTAATCTCCAGGAAGTCAGATGCCATGTAAAGGAGTTTGGGCTATTTTACTAAGTGGCTCCATGAAGAAAGAGAGGTCTTAGAATATGTGAGTCATGTAGAAGATAAATTAGGCTCTCCAGTTGACAAGTAGAACCAGCTTTCAGATGTATCAGTAAATTCTTGGATTCTTCACTCATTATTGAGTCTACCTTTTGACACCCTCCCGTTGATCATCGATTTGCTCGAGCGGGCCCAGTAACGTCTCCATTGGAGACTTTGTTGTTACTGTGTTTGACATATCGAATACGTCACGGGGAGCTTGCCAGGCTCTGCCGTGCGGGCGAGATACTCTCGGTAGCTTGCCGGGCTCTCCGAGAGGGGCGGAGGAATCGAACTCGGGTCGGCCATGTTGGCTGCGTGCAAGGCAAACGCCCTAACGCTGTGCTATCGCTCGGTTATAAACATGAGCCATCCTTTTGAGGGTGCTTCAATTCTCCCCAAAGAATCATGAATAATAAAATACTTTTTTTTATTAATTTTTTAATTTTTTCAATTTTTCATTGGGATTATATAGTCACAGATAAATGAAATTGTTTTAAAGATTGTCAGGGAGGAAAAGTGACTAGTATTAACATTTGTGTGATATTCTGTTGTTCTTATGGCAGTGAAATTAGTGTATGTGCATTGACAGTGAAGTTTGACATTGCCTCAGAGAGTATGCAGATGCTTACTCTCTGAGAACCTCAGGGTTCTGTAAAGGAAGCATAGATTGTCAATCCAAAAGCACTCTAATATATTCTGCTGGTTGGTTTGGACATTATATGAAATAAAGAATTACCAGTATAGTGAGATCAAAAATTCATAGTAGCCTGAATATGTGAATTGGTGGATAAGAGTACAAGGATGTCCTGGTTGAATTTATAGTCTAAATTGCAAGGCTGAATTTGTTTACTCATGGTGCCAGGATAGAAGATGTGATGCTAAATTTGCACGTGACAAATCTCAGGTCTTGTATCTAGATTCCTGTCTTGTTCTCTCACTCTCAGTCATTTCCCAGTTACTCCAGTCTGTCTAGTGGGAAGCCTCAACCCTGCTCTTATCAGACTGTTTTCTGGAGATTAATGTCTGGCCTTGAACTTCAGCCTGGTAATCCTGACCCATGCTGACAGAGGTCTAGTCAGTCTGTGTCTCTGGATATCACCTCTTCAGGACATTCTTTGTCGCATTGTCTTCAAATCTCTTTTCTCTGTTAAAACTTGCCCATTTGCCTGGATTACCACCTGTTGTTTGCTGCTCTCTGTGTGGTAGCATATTCCATCTGTTTTCTTCACTTCTTTGTAGCTCCTGGAATCAGATGTTTCTGTCTTTAGTTGCTATCAGGTCCTCATTGAATCTGCTGTATTCCATTGAAATGTTGGGTCAAGTAAGGCTGTATCAAAACACAGAGACTGATTCTTCTTCCAAACAATACCTTTCAGATATTTAAAAAGAGCTTCTCCCAGTCACCTTTAATTATCTCTTTAGGCCAAGTCTTGCTGTTTCCACATTACCATGGTTCCCAAGGTATGGATTTAATTTTGCTTGTCAGAATTTCTCTGAAAAAGCAGCATAAAAAAGTGATCCAGGGCCAGAGCACAGCAGGCAGGGTGCTTGCCTTGCATGAGGCTGACCTGGGTTCAATTCCCAGCACCCCATAAATTCCCTGAACAACGAGGAGTTATTCCTGGTCACAGAGCCAGGAGTAACCCCCTGAACATCACCAGGTGTAGCCCAAACCCCACTCTGCCCCCCAAAAAGAAAGTGATTCATATATGTCAAACAGAGAAATAGTAAGGAAATGTGATGAGCTAACTTTGTTATGCCTAAATTTGTTACAGATTGAGTTAAGTGTTTTAAAAGGATTACATCGGGTATGGATTAGGTTTTCACAGGCCCTAAATTGTATACAACTTTGGGAACTCTTCAAAATTATAAACAAAAAGTTAGCTTCAAGGTCTTGAAGATGATGACTTCTAAAGTTTAAGTCTTAGGGGCAGGAGCAACAGTACAGTGGGTAGGGTGTGTTTGCCTTGCATGTGATGAACCTGGGTTTGATACTCTGCACCCTGTATGTTTCCTCCAGCCTGCCAGGAGTGGTCACTGAGCGCAGAGCCAAGAGTAAGCCCTGAGCACTGCTGGGTGTGGCCCCAACAAAAAACATAAAGTGTAAGTCTTGTTAGTTCATTGCAAATCTGTCTCAAAGTTCATAATAGTGTTCTCTGGAAAATTGCTAGGTTTTCTTTACCATTACTGCTATCTAATCAGGTTTCTTCTCTGTATTTAGTTCGTTTAATAAGTTTAATATGGGTACTTGACATATGGTGGGGTAAATACTTGTGAGGGACTTAGGACAATGACAAACACATGAAAGTGTGCAGTAAATATTAACTTTTTTATTACTTACAAACAGATAATGTAAGGATGTAAGGATGTAAGCAGATAATTTTTCTTCTCAATTCTTAATATTCTCTTTGATGTAATGGAGACCATATTTGCCCTACCTTTTCCACAAGGTTATTGTGAAGATCAAATGATGAAATATGTGGGTGTGCTTTGTTAACTGAAAAACATTCACCACATGGGAGGCGTTGCAGTAGGTTTTATATGACGCTGTTAGTTTTAGAAAAGTGTCCGATTCAAACAGAAAAAAAAAAGTCCTTTATTTTGACTAAGGTGGAGACACTAATGAGTCCAGCTGAGGTGGGAGCGGGCTCAGAACAAAAAGGTCATGCGTGGCAGATGTTGGAGGCAATGACGTGGACATCCCAGTTGAGAGAGGGTTAAGGTAAGGTGAAATGGTAGAATTTAAAAGAAAGGGATCTAGTGATAAAGAAAAGCAAAACTGGGAGAGGGCGGAGCGATAGGACAGCGGGTAGGGCGTTTGCCCTGCACGCGGTCAACCGGGGTTCTATCCTTGGCAGCCTGTAAGCCCCCACCCCAACCCTCCGAAAACCGCGAGGAGGAATCCCTAAATTCAGGGCCAGGAGTAAACCCTGAGCACCGCCAGGTGTGGTCCCCGCAAACGTAAAACTGTCCTACTCTGTCATCCAGGGCCTTCTCCGGGGTGGGGCATAAAAGCCCTCCTCCTCCTCCCTGGTGTTCCCCCAATCCTCCAGTCTCTTAAGGATGACTGTGGCCTGAGAGGGACCAACCAGGCGTCCTTCCGTGTCCCCAGGGGCCTGGATCACACAGGTGTGCCCGCTATTAGGTTTTTAGACAACGGATTCATTTAGAAGAAACAACTCTTCAAACATCGATTTAAAAAAAAAAAAGGCATCTGCGGTCGAGATTCTCGGGTCAGGACACGGTGCTCATAAAGAGGCACCAACAGTCACTATCCGTGACAGCTCCGAAGGGGCGACGGTCTCCCTTCCACCGCAGGTACCCGGCGACGGCGAAGCTGGGAGAAGCCCAGTCGGTACCCCTCGGGGGCGTGGCCAGGTCTCGGGGGGCGTGACCTGAACGCGGAGGGGGCGTGGCCTGGGCGCCGGGGGGCGTGGCGCGGCCGTGGGGGGTTTCCGCGCCGGGAGGCGTCCCGCGAGGGCGCGGGCGGGGCTTCCGCCGCGCAGGGGCGGGGCTGGCGCGCCGAGTCCTCTGACGGCCCCAGCCGGGGAATTTCAATTTGAAACGCAGCGGAGGGAGGAGGCGGCGCGGCGGCCGGGGCGGCGGGGCTGAGGCTGAGGCTGAGGCTGGACGGGTCCCCGTGGCGAACGTGGTCCGGGGCTGCGGCGTCCGGGTAAGGAGACGCGCCGAGCTGAGCTGAGGAATGGCGGCCTGGGGGCCGTGTTGGGAGTGGCTGTGTGGAGGGGAGCCCGTGCAGAGCGCCTAGTCCCCGAGGAGCTTGCAGGGGCGGCTCGGATTTTTTTTTTTCCTCTGGCTGCAGCTGGGAAGCTGATCCTGGCAGGAAGCGGTGGCGGGACTGTCCCACCGGTGGGGGGAGGGCGTCTGGCTTTGGGGATTTTTTTTTTTTACCCCTTGCAGCTCCATCTCGCTCCTCTCCTCCCCACTCTTTCCTGGACCCCCTTTGCCAGCCAGCCCGGCCGAGGGTCCGGCTGCGCCCCTGTTGCTCCTCGCGGGCGCTCCACACCCGCGCTCCTCGGCGGTCACTCTTGCGGGAGAGTCGGGAGAGGGTGGGGGGGGCGTCGTGCTTATTAGGAGAGTGCGGGTCCTGCTTTGGGGGCGGGGGGGGGGGGAGCTTTGGGTTCAGAGCCACGCGTCCCGGGCCGAGCCGATCGCCAGCGCAGGGGGGTCGGACGCGGGGCGGAATCCTGCTCCATCCCGGGCGCTGGGCGCAGCGCGCTCGCGGGTCTGGGTTTTTGGAGCCGCTGCCCGGCTCCAGGGTGCGCGGGGGCTCCGGGTTGGGGGGGGGGGGCGGGGGCCGGGAGGCAGGAGCCGCGGCCGCGACGTCCTTCAAGCACGACGTGATTTGGGGAAGGGGGAATGCGGGGCCGGGACGCCGGGGCTGTGGGCTGGCCGCGCGCGTGGGCACGGGGCGGGGGACGGCCGAAGGGGCTGCGCGCGGTGTCCCGCTCCTCGGGGCCCGGGCTCCTGCCCGCGCCGTCCTGGGAGAGGACGTCGTGGGCCGTGGGCGCTGCCCGAGGCGGGGGGGGGGGGGGCAGCGGTGTTCGTGGTCTTTGCAATTCCCAATCCACTGGCTTTCCTAGCACCACGGACGGCTGGCTTTTCTCCTCCGGGACCGAGGGAAGGTTAGGAGATTTAAAAAAAAAAATTTTTTTTTTTTTTTTGGGTAATTTGCAGGGTGTGGACCTGGAAGAGGTCCGAAGGGAGCGAAGGGAGCGAGTAGGGCTGGAATTGGAGTGTGGGATTCCCAGACCTGAGACTTTGGCCTTAGCAGCCAGACAGGGTGGGTTGATGGGTGGGTGGGTGGGTAGGTGGGTGGATGTGGGGAGGGGCGCTCTGTCACTCTGCTCTCCCGCATCATCAGTCTCCCCTGAGTTTTTGGGTGGGGTTGGAACATCTCCCGCCCCAGAGTCCATTATTTTTGGGAGGGGTGTCTGTTGGAATCCACCCCACTGATCTAGGACGCCTTAAATTCAATTCTGCATCATGCAATCTGAAAAAGTCTGAATGTTGTGCTTAGGAGGGCAGTGGGTATATTTTATCTTTTCGAATCACACACATTTTTCTTTTTTCCCTTCGTGGGTTTTTTTGAACTTCTGGCATCCGAAATGATATGTGTGTGCCTAGCGTTTTTTTTTCCTGCCATTTAAGTGTCTTTAGTTATTATTTTTTTTAATTTTCCGGACTTTTTAAAAGTTTTTCTTTTCATTCTTCCATTTGCTTCAGTCCCCTGTTCTTTGCTTTCTCTCTTCACTATTTCTAATATTGTACGGAGAATTCGAATTTTCGTCCATGTACTCTTGTCTGCAGTTCCTTTGGGTCTTGAAGGAAACTGAGGCAGATTTTTAGCCACGGGATCTGGGGTTTGGAATTGTTAGTCTGTGGACAGGTTCTGCTGGGAAAGAAATAGTGCTCAGTCTTGTTTATTCCGTTGCCATTTGCAGTGCCTTTGCTGTGAGAAATCGCTGGATTGCTGCTGCAGCTACTGATTTGGCTGCAAAGCAATGCAATCTTGGATTGTGATAAGAGCCAACCAAGTACATTCGTCAGACTGTCACAACTTTTAAAGAGCTAGGCTGTGTTTACCTGGCAGAACAAGAGGGATCAGTCTTGTAATTCAATTTGGGAACCATCATCCAGCCTCAATACCAACTTTCTGGAGGTTATTGGAGAACTGTGCAAGTGGTAGTGGCTTGGAACAATGGTGGGGGATTTAGGATTAATTTAATCGTATCCTGTGTTTCTCACTTCTTGGGCAGAATTCCCACTGAAGTCAGTAGTGGTCTTGTGTGTAGAAGGAATGCTGAGAACAAGAGGCTGCTCATTTAGAGTAAAGGGAGAAAGGCAAATTTTCTTATAACTGCTACCCCCTATCTCCCCCCCCCCAAAAAAAAATTCTACTCATAACATCCTTACTCTTTTACCTCTAGTCTAATTAGTTCTTGGACAAACTACTAATGGCCTTACAGAGAAAGGAGACCAGTGGGTTGAGCTTCCTATTTCAGATTCTTGCTATCTTAAATAGATGGGGATTTTCTAATGGTTAAAAAATGACCCCCAAAACATCACTTAACAAAGTTAGAATTTATTGCAAGTGACAGTACAAAGCTGTGCTATCGCTCCTAGCACAGCAATAGGGCGTTTGCCTTGCACACAGCCAGCCCGGGCCAAGCCGGGTTCAATTCCTCCGCTCCTCTCAGAGAGCCCAGCAAGCTACTGAGAGTGTCTCGCGCACACGGCAAAGCCTAGCAAGCTACCCATGTCATATTTGATATGCCAAACACAGTAACAAGTCTCAAAATGGAGACGTTACTGGGCCTGCTCGAGTAAATCGATGAACAACGGGAGGACAGTTCTGCCATAGTGCTGCCATAGACAGTACAAATAACACTAGTTTAAAGGTAAACTAGAGTTCTTTCAACTGAGATCATATTACATAACTGGGGATGCATATTAAATTCTAAAGTTTAATTCCAAGTAGAAAAAGCAGATTTGCAGATTTAGGAGATAGCTCCGAAGAGAAAATGACAGCAAAATACAGAGCAAAGAAATGAAGAGAGCTCTTGCTTATTTAGAAAGATATCTTTCAGGAGTTGGATTTGAGTATGGGCTCTGTATTCCTTTGGTGAATGTTCAGAGGTTTCCAAGATAGCATTGTACTGGTCTGAGTTGGTGAGCTTGTTAGGTCCTTTGCTTCTTAAGGATCTTGTGGTTTACCCTTTCCAAATTACCGGGTAGGAAGAATTAAGTTTAGAAAAACTATCCAGTTCTCAGATTTTAAAAATAGATTTTTAAAAATCAGAGCTGTGTCCACGTGTACTGCCCAACCACTTGCTTTCAACTAAAAATACATGTACAAAGATGACAAAGCAGCCCTCCACCAGAATATTTATTGGCAAAATTACTCTGTAACTAGTAATATTGTAGTTATGTTTAACATTGGGTTTTGCTCTGAATCACCACTCTCATATTACTGTGGCAAGAGAACTACAAAGGGTCTGTCTTTGCCATTTTATTCAGGAATGTGGGGTTTATATTTTATATGGCAGAATGTTAGAATTTTTTTCTTGAAGATTTGAATTTGTTTCTGTTTCTACAGGAAACTATGGGTCCTTTTCTTTTTGTTTTGGACTGAAGTATTCTGTTTAGAAATGGAGGCATATTTCTGGGAAAGTATGAATTACTAGCATTTTTATAAGATGATTGCATAGTTTACAGTGATCAATACCACTGAGAGTAAAATTTTGCATTTCTAAAATCAGGATTGTTTCCTTGGAGAAAACAAAGGAAGTGGGCTTACCTCTCTCAACCCACCTTTATTTAGAAGCTTTTTCATTGGCTTTATTTTTTTCCACATGCAGAATTACTATACCTAACCACTATGGATACTCTCACAGATTCAGAAGCCTCAAGTAAATGTTTATGCTGGCTTTAGGAGTTAGCAATACTAGCCAAACCCTAATTTACTGCTCTTTTATAGAATCTCGGAATTTCAGGGCTGGACCTTTTAGGAGTCAGCAAATCTACTCTTAGCCCCAAACTTCACCCAGCACACAAACATTTTTCAGTCTCTTTGGAAGACTGAGTTAATGGAAGATTTTTATATGATTCCCCCAAAGATTCCAGACAGAGCATCCTTTGGGAATGCCATGTTTTGGCACACAACGGCAACTTGATAGTCAAAAGATTTTTATCATTCCTCTGATTTGGCAGTGCCCCAGAATAAAATGTAAAATGGAGTCCAGTGCCTGGTATCATTAGCCGAAGGGAATGATCTTTAAGAACAAATGCAACAGTTATTTAGAAATTACAGATAAATCAGAGAGAAAGAAATCAGAAATTATTCATTTCTAATATCAGTTAGAAATGTCTGATAGTGATGACAAATGTTTTCTTGAAATCTTTTTTCCATTAATTAATTTATTTTTATTTTTGGGTCACACCCTGGGATGCTCAGGGGTTACTCCTGGCTCTGCACTCAGGAATTGCTCCTGGCGGTGCTCGGGGGACCATATAGGATGCTGGGAATTGAACCTGGGTCAGCCGCGTGCAAGGCAAACACCCTACCTGCTGTACTATTGCTCCAGCCCCTCTTTTTTTCCCCTTTAAAGTGTGTTTATGTGTATTTTGTAAGAGAAGGAAATACAAATACATACAAATACAAATGCCTATAACTTTGTACTCAATACTTTTGATGGAGTAATGAACGATTGGACTTTTACATAATGGACTGACGGTGCTTTTAGTGCAGATTCTCAGAAAGTTAGAGTTGACTGTGGAACCACCTAGCAGCTATTTCATGTAGAAATGTCATGTACTTGATGACTTGGCATCTTTTATTTTTTCGTATTGAAGAGATGCTTTTCTTTTTATTTTCTTTTTTCAATTTTTATTTCATTTTATTTTTTTGTGGTTTGGTTTTTGGGCTCCACCCAGCTGTACTTAGGTCTTACTCCTCACTTTGTGCTCAAGGATCACTCCCGGAGGTGGCTCTGGGTCTCATGTGGGGTGTTGGGGATCAAGCCTGTGCGGGCCTTGTGCAAGGCAGCACCCTGCCCGCTGTACTGTCTCTCCAGCCCCAGAGAGATGCTTTTCTTTTCCTTATTGTTTTCCCTTGTTTTGTGGTTGGCCTGATCTTAGGCTGTGTTTTTCGTATTTAGAAGTACAAGTAATCTATGCAGTATTTCCCTAAATCCCTAGTTTTGGGGATAGTATTTTAGTGACAATTATAGTGCTTTTTTTTTTTCACTTTTCTATTTTTTTTTTCATTTTTAAGTTAATGTCTCTTACTACTTAGTACAGGACTAGACCTCATGTGACCTATGCATATATTTATACTGTTTCTGGAATTTTCTTTTTTTTAAAAAAATTTTTATTAGTGTGGAATTTTCTTTTTATAGATTGAAATTAGACTAATTTCATATTCTCAGTTTTAAAATGGAAATATCTCATTTTTTATAATATTTTTATGCATTTTACAATTTTACTCATTATGGTAGAGCCATGGAGACCTAAATTTGTATAAATTGCCTTCCGAATAATCTTTATAGTACTATCTTTATAGTACTAACTGAGCAGTGTCTTAAGCTTTTTTCACTAACCTACACTTTTACATATGTAACTAAATCTGGCCTCTTGGAAATGGTTTAGTTTTCTCCAGTGAACTGGAGGTCTTGAAAGGGCTTCCGAAATGATTCTGTCACTGTCTTTTGTAGGATCTTATTGTCTTGGTCAGATAGGAAGTTTCTGAACAAAATCTGTAAGGCTATAATTGATGTCAGTTTCCTCTTGCTTTGCTCTTTTTTACATCTGCATTATCAGCCTCAGTGAAAGAATTTTTAAGACATTTTCAGGCTTCTCATCCCTCATCGCTTCCACTCCCATCGTCCCTTCCAGAAGAGAAGACAATTGTGATTTTAAAAACATTGTATCTAGGTCACAGTACCAATTCTTTAATCATTTTTTCCAAGCCTTAAGCTTAGGTTTTCAGATATTCTGTGGAACTTCAGTGTTAACTCACCGCACAATAGAAAGTGATAAGTTTAACTATAATTAAAAGAAATTTTCCTGTAGTTAGTATATTATATCTCTCAGTATTTTTGCAATGTTCCACTGCTGTTATTCCCCCCCTTCTTATTATTTTGGAGTCATTAAACTAAAAATATTATTTACACTTAAGTGTTTTTGCTTCAAACAGTCATGGTTGTCCAAATGTGTTTTTTTATTTTTTCATGACTGAGGAGCAGAAGAGAGTGTGGAGATCTTTGGTTCAGACTCGACCTGGGGTGGGAATGGACTTACGGAGAGGGTAGTAGGGTAGTACTTAGAGTGATCTCTGGGGTTCATGAACTGCATGAGATAAGGTATTTTGGGAAACTGAATATTGAAAACTGCTGATCTGGTTTAGTTCTTTTGCGATTAGGGAAGTTCTTTATTCTTTTCCCCTTTTTGTTTCTCATGTTATTCTGTGGCCTTGAAAGTATTTCTCCTTTCATGCCCTGCCACAGTGGTAGGGAGGGATGGGGGGGAAGGAGGCTGGGAGGGATACTGGGACTGGTGGTGGTGGAGAATGGGCACTGGTGGAGGGATGGGTATTTGATCTTTGTATAACTGAAACCCAAGCACAAAAATTTGTAAGTCTACAACTGTACCTCATGGTGTTTCACTAATAAAAATTTAAGGAAAAAAAATCTATCTCAAATTTAAAAAAAAGAAAGTATTTCTCCTTTCTCTCCATTGTATTTATATTCATTTGAACTCCTTTAATTGTTCCTTTTTACCCAGTGGCCACAATTAATGTGAATTTTGATATAATGGTCTCTTACAGTCTTACTTGGTGTGTATTATGTGCTATTATTTCCTCAAAAAATCTTTGTTGGAATAGTGATTAGAAGGGATCAGTAGTGCACATTTTGTAAGCAGGAGGACTGGATTCATTCTTGGAACCTCCTGGTTCCCTGAGCACTGAGCAAGGAGTGGCTCCCCCAAAAGAAGCATCCTTGCAGAATGTTTGCCCTGTTTGGTGCTGGTTGAATGCCTCTTTATCCTTGGGTAAAATTTCTCACAGCCTCAGGTTCCTTACCTTTAGTATAAGGTTATAGTCATAACTAGTCTCAGTTATGTGAGGATTAAATGAACTAGTGCTTATATAATGCCTCACATAATGCCTGGCATCTGTGAAAATTGTTAGGTTAAGAAAAAGAGCTAGTGGTTTGCTTATGAATATGTGGTAAGCTGTTTTTTTGCAGTGGTCAGGGATAATTATCTGTGTGGAAGTAGTCTTTGATATGAAACTGTAATTTCCTTTAGTGATCACAAGTCAAAGCCACTTTAACAATTTCAGCATGGTAGTATGATATCTCTAGAATTTTTTAACTTTTAAGAAACTGTTTTACAATTTTTGTCCCACTTGTAGTATACCAAAGGCACATCTGTATGGCAAAGCTGTTTGGATTTAATTTCAGTAATTCAGGGATAATGTGGTCTTTTACTTTTTTTTTTTTTTAAATGTTTCTAGAGGTAACTGATTTTGAGTGTACAACTTGTATGCCTATTCTAGTTTATAACTTCCTTCTGTAACTTAAGTAAACTTGCCAAACCAGGGCTGTTAATAAGAGTTTTGATAGTGTTTAAATCTCTTCGGGTAACATTAAAATTTTACCATTATATATCCAGTACGTTTTTTGATATGTATAGCAGTTTTGCAGACATATTTTCCTTAGCATAACGTTTTAACTTTATTTTTAAATTTATTTATTTTGCTTTTTGGGTCACACCGAGCGATGCTCACTCCTGGTTGTACACACAGGAATTACTCCAGGTGGTGCTCGGGGGACCATATGGGATGCTGGGAATTGAAACCGGGTCGGCCGCATGCAAGGCAAATGCCCTACCCGCTGTGCTATGGCTTCAGTCCCACGTTTCAACTTTAAAAAATTAGTTGCTTAGCATAAACAGAAACCTAGCAATAGTTCTTTTGAAGATGGGGGGTTTTCACAGAAATATCTTTATTTTAGTCTCCTTAGGAAAAGTGGAAGGGTCTTGGTAACTGGCCTAAAGTCAGAAAAAATAGAAGAGTTTTGGCAACTGTCCTAGAGTCATCCTCCATCCCAGAAACCATTAGCTAGAATTAAGACATTCCTGCCCCGTTTATACAGAGTATTCTCTCTCTACTTTGCCAAAGTCCTTCCATTTCCTTTTGTCTTACCTCTAGACTTTAAATTCAGTAGCATGACACTAGTTGGGACTTTACTTTTAGATCACTGTGTTTTTGTTTGATTAGGAACCATATTGTCCCTGGAAGCCTCTGTGTTATTCCAAAGTGGCCACAGGTGGAAATTGCATCAGTGGAGGACCACAGTATGAGACTAGGGGGCAACCCACAGGATGTGGAGCCAAAGGATGGAAACAAGTCGAAGGGGGTCAAGCTCAGAAAAAAGATGGAGAAACATTGCTTTAGACTATTGAGTCTGTATCTCTTTTAGGGATAGATACTATGTGACCTCCCCTGCATTGGGTTTTTATACCTCTGGGGTGGATAGTCACTTCTGTTTCTCTCTTTGTGAAAATTAAGCTTTAGAATCAATGTTGGTCGTCATTTTAGGTGTGCCCATCATGTGACAGATCTTAGAAAAATGTAGAAAGACTTTTAAAAATCAAAAGAAAAATTAAGGGCCTTATCTTGGGCTTGGAGTGATGGAATAGCAGATTGGGCCCTTGCCTTGCAGGCAGCTAACCCAGGCTTAATCTTTGACACCCCATAAGGTATATGGTCCCTGAACCTCACTAGGAGTGATCCCTGAGTGCAGAGCCAGAAGGAATCTCTGAGCACTGTTGAGTTTGGCCCAAACACAAAGAAAAAGACTCCTCACCCAGCACTACTCACGACTACTAGAAGTGCTGAGGAACCATGTGTTGTCAGGTGTCAAACACAGCTTCTTGCACAGGCCAGACATGTGTTCTGTCACCAAACCATATGCCCGATTCAAGAATACTCTTTCATATTTCCTCCCAGACTTCAAGGCTCATTGCTCATAAACAGATTGCTCAGTTCTCTGAAGCCTAATGTTTCCTTCCAGCAGTTCATCTTTGAGCTTTATTTGTACATTGCATGGCTTTTTATAGAAAACATTTTGTTATAAAAATTCACTATTGTACGTTCCAGTATGTATCTCTAAAAGATAAGACCTCTTGTCAATAACTTGAATCCCATCACTATGCTTTAAGTTTCTTTATATTATCAAATGTCTAATTGTATTGGGTATTAAAACCTGTATTTATCTCATTTACCAGTTTTTGAGAAAATTTGTTTGAATCAGATACCCTGGGACATGCGTCAGCTGTGAAATGTGTGCTTTGCATGCATGAGTCCTGGGTCTGATCTCTAGAACTGCAAAATAAATAAACAGAAACCTAGCAGTAGTTCTTTTGAAGATGCCCACTTATGATTGGTATATCTTTTAAGTGTATTTAGTTATAATTTCCCCTTCATTTCTTATTTGTTTTCCTTTAGAAAAAGTGATATTTGGATTGGAGATAGAGTACAGTGGGTAAGGTTCTTGCCTTGCATACAACCCATCTGGGTTCCATCCCAGGCACCCCATGTGGTCCCGTGAGGACCATCCTTGATTAGCCCTGAGCACTGCCAGGTGTGGCCTACAAGCATCAACTCCCCAAACCTTCCCCCTGGCTCCCCAAAAGGAAAAGTGATGTTTATTTTGTAGATATCAATCATAGTATTTTGTTTATAATTTAGATAATGTGGTTGCAGTTGTGATACTTTTATGGTTTGTTGTATAAAAGTACTACATCTTCACCACCACCAAAGTGCCCACGGCACTCCATCACGGTCCTTCTGTCACTTGTAGTTCACTTTTTTCCCCCTCTCCTCACCACACAGCCTGGCAGTTTCAGTTTTGTGCTGAAAAGTCAGCAGTCTGTCATTTAATATTGTCCATTGTCTTATTTTATTTCTTTTACCACACATGAGTGAGATCATCTGGTGTTTATTCTTCTCCCTTGACTTATTTCACTTGACATAATGCTGTTCAGTTGCATCCAAGTTGCAGCAGATGGCAAAATTTCATCTTGTATGTACCTGCATAATATTCCACTGTGTATCCACACCATAACTTTGGGACAGTATTACTTACTGAGCACCCAATATCTCCTAGTCATTTCCAGAGACCTTCATTTAATATTTAATCCTGATGATGCCATCCCCAGGGGCAGAAGATTATCTTTTTTTTTTTTTGTGCACAAAGAAACTGGAGCTCCGAGAGTTAATAAGCTTGTCTAGGAGACAGTGTCCTGGTGGGAGAGCTGAGATGCTAATTACACTCTCTTTCCAGTTCCAGGGGATATTGAGTTAGGACAGAATGACAACTTTGAGATGAATGCAATTTAGAAAATTTCCCGAAGATCGATGAGATCCAGTTCAAGTTGCATCTCCCTGGGGTTTTTGTTGTACTCAGTCATGGCTGAGAAGGGTTTCCTTGCCCTGGGTTCAGCAGACTGAAAAACTAACCGCAAGAATAGAAGCCTCTTCTGTGTGTCACCCCTACAGCCTGTGATACTACTCAGTGTTCTGACTTCACGCTTTCAGGGAGGGGTTTTTGTTTCCTGTTTTCTCTCCCACATTACCATCCCTCTGCCCTTCCTTTCTCTGGAAACTAGCATAGCTTCAAGGAGACTCTCTCCTTTCCCCTTTTTTTCCTTGCAGTTTTTTTCTTTTTGAAGGTTGATTAGTTGTCCTACTTTCTTAGGGTATGAATTTTGCTAATTTCACCCTGTGGCATAGTTAACCCGAGATAACCTGTTCCTTCCTCCTCAGTGTTAGCGTTTCTTTTCCTCCTTGGTGAGATTCTCTCTAGGTGTGGGCTGTTCCTGACATGTTTTGCTTGCTTTGTCTGCAGCCCCATCAATCGCTTTGTCTTCTAACTTACCCTGGAAAAGTACATTTTATGTTAATGTATTCAATTTGTTCTAGCTTCCATTGCAGCTAATCTGTCCAGGCTTGATGCACTGATGATAAACGTGTGCAGAAGAAATAAAAATAACTGTTCATCACAGATGGTCATCCAGCTCTGGTGGCTGGTGATTTTAAACATGTTGTTATCCCCAGCCCTCTTTACAACAGTGTCTTAAAATAGCGGAGATGCAGTTTATTTTATAGATGAAAAAAAAATGAGGTTAAAAATGAAGTAATGGGCACCAGAGCAATAGTATAGTGGGTATGGTGTTTGCCTTGCATGCAGCCAACCTGGGTTTGATCCCTGATATCCCATATATGGTGGTGGTGATGGTGATCCTCTGAGCACCACAGGGAGTAATTCCTGAGTGAAAAGCCAGGAGAAACCCCTGAATGGGTGTGGCCCCAAAATGAAAACAAAAATGAAAAAAACAAATAGGACAAAAAGGAATAATGTGCTGAAGAACTGTCAGCTTGTGTGCTGTTAAAACCTCCTCCCCCTTCCCACCCCCCCCATCCCTGGGACTTTAGTTACCACTTTTCTTTGCACAGGAGTTACTCCTGGTTTAGGAATTATTCCTGGCGGTGCTTGGGGGACCATATGGGATGCTGGGAATCGAACCTAGATTGGCTGCTTGCAAGGCAAATGCCCTACCCGCTGTTCTATTACTCCAGCCCCTAGTTACCACTTTTAATTGCTTGATATTACTCTGTAGAACTAGAAGACTTTTTGGACATGTCTGCCAATAGGTGTTCGGGAGGCCCAGGGGATCCTTCCAGCAATTCGCAGCTGAGCAGGGCAGTGGTTCAGGGTGAGGGTCTTCTGAGGATTCGGTGCTTTTTTGTGGTGCTTTTATTTATTTATTTATTTATTTATTTTTGCTTTTTGGGTCGCACCCAGTGATGCACAGGGCTTACTCCTGCCTCTGCATTCAGAAATTATTCCTAGTGGTGCTCAGGGGACCATGTAGGATGCTGGGATTCGAACCCAGGTCAGCCGCGTGCAAGGCAAATGCCCTACCCATTGTGCTATCACTCCAGCCCCTCCGGTGCTCTGGCTTTGGGACAGTTTAGGGGATTACTTGGACAGTGTCAGTGGTGGTGCCCAGGGCCTGTGGACCTAGCGATGGTGTGGAGATCATGTGGTGCTGGGTATCAAACTGGGTTCACTCATAGGCAAGACCTGTGTAGTATCTCTCTGGCCCCTGGAACTTGAAAGTGTTTGTGGGGGTGGGGGTGTTATTTGGGCTATACACAAGGTACTCAGGAGCTATTTCTGGTTCTGGACTCAGGAGTGGTCCCTGGTGGTGCTCAGGGGACCCAGTGAGGTGTGGAGATTTGAATCAGGGTTGCAGTCACTGAAAGACAAGTGTCTTACTTCCTGTTCTAACGCTCCAGCCCTAGGCCTTGAACTTTTTAGGAATTTGTTGGTATCTTGGGTTGACGTGATAGTACAGTGAGTAGAGCCCTTGCCTTGGATGCTGCCGCCGGCCCTAGTTTGATCTCCAGCACCAAATATGGTCCCCTGAGCCTGCCAGGAGTGAACCCTGAGCACAGAGCCAGGGGTAAGCCCTGAGCACTGCAGAGTGTCGACCCCCAAACAAAACAAAAGAATTTGTTGGTATGTGACTTATGAAAGATAACTAACTATTCTTTGGCTTCCTCATTCCGTTTTTAAAGGTGTGAGTGGGGCGAGGAGCACACTTTCACTATTAAGAGTCCCCTGTCATGCTGGGCCGCTTGTGCTCTGTCTTCTTTACACAGTGTCACTCTAAGTGGCCGACACTCTTCCCCCCACCCTTAGTTGGAGGGTGCTGGCTGGGCTGATCCTAGGGGGTGGTAGTAGCCTCTGGTGCAATTGGATGCACCTTCTGTTTGTTTAAAGAAAGTACATTTCCAGGGGGATACTGAGTGGTACTTTTTGTTCGTTTGTTTGTTTTGTTTTTTTTCTGGGAAGGAGAAAGTAAGTCAAGTTGGGAACTTCTGGTGTAGTGTTTCCGGTCTGGTGTATCATAAGAAAAGTATACCACAGTATAAAGCACACCCATATGAAATGTGCGCTCCCCACAGTTTTTAATCTTTCTAGTGGTTTTACAGTTTTTCTTTCTGTTTTATTTACAAAGCACATGGCATTCCTCAGGGCCTTCCCCTGGGGGTCCTACTTATGTGCGTTATAAGGAAAGCAGAGACCTCAGCTCTAATTTCCTTCATGACAGATTTCTCCTCTCAGAGGCAACCACTTTCAATTCTTTTTCTTTTTTATTGCCTAGCCCGGTTTGTCTAAATAACGTAATTTTCCTGTTTTTTGATCTTTACATTTTAGATAATGTCTGCTGAGTTATTACCTTGTTTGGAGTTTCCCTTCTTTATTGTCTTCTTTATTAATGCCCACACATAGGTCTGTATTCTCTCACCCCACACCAGAAATATGCTAAGGCTAAGCCATGAAAAATACTTGCACTGCATGTAATTTCCTTTACAACTTTTTTATTTAATTTATCCTGAATTGCCTTTTCCTACCTTTGTTTGCATAGTTTATTTTTTACCCATCCTTTAGCCTTCAACTATTTCCTTTTTCTTTTCCATTTTTGTTTTTGGGTCATGTCTGCCTGTGCTCAGGGCATACTCCTGGCTCTGTGCTCAGGGATCACTTTTGGCAGGCTGGAGGTCCATATGGGGTCCTGGGGATAGAAACTGGGTTGACCACACATAAGACTGCATGCAAGGTCTTATTCGCTGTACTCTAACTGGCCTTCTCTTTTCTTGGAAACATCCTTCCTGGACCCTCCATTCTCAGGTATGGTCTGTTTCTAGAAAGACTGTGCAGCTATCATTTATTTATTTATTTTTGCTTTTTGGGTCACACCTGGCATTGCTCAGAGGTTACTCCTGGCTCCGCACTCAGTAGTATTTAAACCAATTTCTCTCAAGTAACAAGTCTCTCTCTCTCTCTCTCTCTCTCTCTCTCTCTCTCTTTCTCTCTCTCTCTCCCCCTCTCTCCCTCTCTCTCCCTCTCTCTCCTTCTCTCTCTCTCTCTCTCTTCCCCGTCCCCCCTCTCGTGTGCTTGTTCGCTCTTTCCTCTCAGGTTAGAAAACAACTAAGGAGATTTCTCAAGAAATGAAATACATATGGGAAGCCGGGGTTTGAAACTGTGTCAGCCGTGTGCAAGGCAAATACCCTACCTTTTGTACTATCACTCTGGTCCCTGTGCAGCTATCCTTGGGATTCCTTTTGCTTTTTTCCTTGGGCTCCTGCATTCCTGGATTGATGGCTCTTTAGTTCATATCTACCTGGGTACATACTCTAGTTTCTCAGTAAACTGGAGCTAAATTTGTTGAGATCCTTCATGTCTAAAAGCTGCTTTCCCCACTCTTAAAACCTTTTTTTGGGGGGAGGGGGAATAAGATTCCCAAGTAGTGTTCAGAGGTACTGCGGGCCATACAGTAATACTTTGTCAGCTGGGCCAGAAGATTCAAAGCTTATATCCACTGAGGGGGCGCTGCCCAGAGTCAGCAGTGCCGGGGGGGGGGGGGGTGTCATCTGGGCCTCATCTGTCTATAGGACTACACTGTATGGGGGCAAGGGTATGGGGTGGCATGTTGTGCCTAGGGTCAGACTGAGGTCCCTGTGCATCCCAGGCCTGTGTTCCTGACCCCTGAGCTGTCTGCCTTGCCCCTAATGCCCTTTTGTCCTCTCAGTTTGCTTGTTTTTGTCGATTGAGTACAGAATTCTAACTAACCCATTGCTGTCTCTCTGAATTTTGAAGGCGTTGCTCCTAACATCCCAGCATTGCTGTGGATTAGTGCTTTTCTTTTATCCCCTTCTGTGTACATGACTGGTTTGTTCTGTTTAGAAGTTTCCAGAAATTTCTCATTGATCTTGGTGGTTTAAAATTTTGTGGTGGTGTGGGTCTTGGTGTGGTAGTATTTCATTCATTGTACTAGGGACATGTGGGTCACTTTCAACTTGGTAATTCTTACCTTTGTGAAATAGTCTGTTATAATTGAGCTCCATGGTCTTTGTACTTTCAAGAACACCCATTATTTGGATGTTGGGTTTCTTAGATTGACATTCAGATTTGATTGCTTTTTTTTTTAATTTCTGATGCCAAGTCTTTGTTCTTTTATGTCCTTAGTTTCTTTTAACGAGAGAGAGAGAGAGAGAGAGAGAGAGAGAGAGAGAGAGAGAGACTTGTTACTTGAGAGATTGGTTTAAATATTTCTTAAAATTTTTTAAAGTTGAATCACCATGACATACATAGAAAGTTGTTCATGATTGGGTTTCAGTCATACAACTTTCCAATACTCATCCCTACACCAGAGTACATTTCCCACCACCAATGTCTCCAGTTTCTCTATGGCCATTCCCCCCCCCCCCCCCACCTCTATGGTAGGCACTTTTCTCTCTGTCTCTGTCTGTCTCTCTCGTATTGGTTACCAACAGATCCCCTGTGTTAGCCTCAGCCTTCAGAGGAGTATTTGAAACCTCCTATTCCTGTGACTCTTAGGGCATCTCCTACAATCAGATTGTTTCTTGTAGGTTCCCACCAAAATAGGAATTCAAGTTTTTGCTTCCTCTGCTAAGTCAGTCAGTTCAGTTGTACATCTGTTTTTCATTTTCTGAAATTCTATTGCTATATCTCATCTGCTGGCCTGTCTCACTATTGTTGTTGTAGATTTGTACCTTGCGTTTTTTTCCCCCTCTCTGTCATTTTAGTGTGGTTTTGAAAGTGAACACACATTAACTCACATCCATTCAACTAAATGTAAGGTTTTAAGCTGATAAAAATTAATTTTCCATGCTTACAGTAGTGCTCATTTGTCAATATAATAAAAATATAAAATTTATTTAATAAATATAATACAATTTTCTTCATATCAGATGACTGAATTAAAGTAAAGCAGTTGAATGAATATTCAGAGTGCATGGAAATGAATGAATTGCTTTGTCATCAAAGAAGAAGGTATTTCATAGGCAAAGCTTAGGAAACATATTATATTGTATTTCTTTATTAGATCAAGGATTATTTCAGTAAATTCAGCTTATTAATCTAATAAATTATACTTGAGCTGCATCTGAAGATATTCAATAAAACAAATTCCGTGAGTATTATCAGAAAAGACAAGCTTATTTTAGATTTTACCGAATATCTTGGTTTCTCTACATAACTTTGAATAATTTTTGATTGTTGATTTGGGGATTAGTGGATACTGAGTTAATGTGGGTTAGTTAAGTGAGGTTAGGATAAAAATTTCATTACCAGAATATGAATAGAGAGTGGGGCTTACAGCCAAGGAAAGATGCGCGTCTGAGGGGTTTTTGTTTTGGGGAAAGAAAACAAAAGTGGAGGTAGTGGTTGTGAGGTCTGAGGATCCGTAGGCAGATCAGAAGACCCCCTATTCATTAATGCAAAGGTTGTTGACAAAAGATAAAATTTTGTATGTCTCCAAAATGTGACAGTGTGTTAAATTGAGATAGTACATGGATGAATCTTCCCTCTACAATTTCTTTTATTGTTTCAGTGTAGGGCGTTTGCCTTGCGCACAGCCGGCCTGGCCGAGCCAGGTTCAATTCCTCCACCCCTCTTGGAGAGCCTGGCAAGCTACCGAGAGTACCTCACCGCACGGCAAAGCCTGGCAAGCTACCCGTGACATATTCAATATGCCAAACACAGTAACAACAAGTCTCACGATGGAGACGTTACTGGGCCCGCTCGAGCAAATTGATGAACAATGGGAGGACAGTTTCAGTGATGAGGGGTCGCTTGTTCATGGTACTTGCTAGTGTTACATACTCATTGCTTGTGCACACACTTGGTTATGGTGCACTGGGTCACACACTTCATTGTGATACCAGAGTTTACTGAAGTATCATGGCCCAGTGATCACACCCAGAAGGGAGGGCGGTGCTGGGATCTAAGTCTGGCCTCACACCTGCAGAGGTGCAGGTGCTCTGCTGGTGAACCACACTCCTGTGGCCTGGGTGCTCATCTTTCAGTTGTTAAGTAGAGTCTTAGTGTGTGAGAGAAAAAGTAGTTAGAATCTTCAAGACTTAATATTTCATTGATACTTCTAGCAGATGGTTAACCATATAAGTTTTTAAGTGATTCAGCTTAAAGATAAGTGTAATTAAGTGTAAAGATAAGTCACTGATACACTGACTCTTGGACTTATCAAAAATCATAAAATGGCCTTGTAACTACTGAAAATATTCCTCAAGATAGGCTTAAAGTATGATTTCTTTAATCAAGGTGCTTTCATATGCTACTCTTTTCCTTATAGATAACAATATGAAAGTATAGTTTTTTTTTCCCCCTTCTAAGTAATAACTAATGCTGAAGACTTGGTACATGCCTTGCATGCATCTTACCCCAGTTTGATACCTGGCAGCACATATAATCCCCAGAGCACTGCATAGAGTAACTTCGGAATACAGAGCCAGGATGTAAGTGTAGAGCACTGCTTGGTGTGACCCAAACCCCCTACCTAAATGAATTTTAAAAAAATACTGATTTTTAAATAATTTTTGACATTAAAAATAAATTTATCTTTATAAAAAATTCTCAGAACATTTTCTAAGTTGATTCTGAAAACCTAGGAATGACCAGTAAGAAAATGAATCAGGAAGAGGTTAAATTTACCCAGAATCATTCAGCAATTTACTAATGAGGTTTCAGGCCCAGCCAAAGTCTCCCTGAGTCCACAGTTGTTCCCTCTTCTCTGTGCTCTTTTGCTGTTAATGAAGTTGCCAGTTGAAGTTTTCTTGGAGAACTCAGGAAGCTTGCCAAGTTTTTTTTTTTTTTTCAACTAGATGGTTTTTTAGCTGTCCTGATATTTTTATATATTTGTATCTTGAGCCCTGAAGGTAGATAGAGCTAGATTCTCCCAAAATAATTCAATAAATGTGTCAACATTTTGAAATACTATTGAAAAAACAAAGAAGTAGAACTCCTATGGGGTTACTGCAGTATGATGTCTCATACCTTAACAAGTATTTGAGAAGAAATGTGGCATAGTAGTTATAAACTAGGCAGTGTTACATATTCATCTTCAATTTTGGAACATAGCTTATCATGATATTCTTTTATTTTCCTTTAGTACACTCTATTAAATTGCCTTTAGACCCCAATAGGAAAGCTGCTAAATGATCATTCTTTTTTTTTTTTTTTCCTTTTTGAGTCACACCCGGCAATGCACAGGGGTTATTCCTGGCTCTGCACTCAGGAATTACTCCTGGCGGTGCTCAAGGGACTATATGGGATGCTGGGAATCAAACCTGGGTTGGCCACGTGCAAGGCAAACGCCCTACCTGCTGTGCTATAGCTCCAGCCCCTAAATGATCATTCTTGAGACACTGTCTTATTTCATGTCTATTAGGGAGGAAAAGGTAAACTTTCATTCCACCCCTAATAAAATGAATTAAAGTATGTATGGTATACATTACAATACCAGATAATGAGTTGGATCTGCCTAGTGAAAAAGGCATCAAGAATTTATTCATGAGCTTGTGACCAGAACTGCCTTTTTGGATTTTGGTTATTAAAAATCAACATCACTAAAGTCAGTTTCTTAATTTTCTTAATGCCCAGTTTGTCTGTTTTAAATTACACACACATGGGAACATGAATGCATTCTTCCTTTTCCCATCTTCCCCCACCCACAAACAGAAAAGTAAAGGTATGTTGAAGATATGCAACTCTGCAGTGGTGAGCTGCCGATGTGGGCAACATGTGTAGTGCAGATGTGACCCAACTTCTCTCCTAATTGAGACCAGTTCACTTTCATCTTCAGGGCTGCAAGCTTAAGTGGAGGGACTCTGGGTGGGTTCTGGAGCACTTTGCAGTTCTCTTCTCTGGGTTACTTGTTCTCTGCAGTGTTCATGGTGACAGTGAAGATAATGTGACTCTTTTTAAGGAACTTTTTTGGTTACATTTTTTAAAAGTTATGCTTTTACAGTATTGATTATTTACTAATGTGTGTGTGTGTGTGTGTGTGTATGTCTGTGAAGAATATATCATTATCACTTATGGAAAAGCAGTTTTCTTTTTAAAATGTGTTCTTGTAGAAGATTTTAAATATATTGGATGTAGAGCGAAGAGAAGTATAATGAACCCTTTGTACTACCCTCACCTAACTTAACAGTTACTAGCACATCGCTAGTCTTGTTTCATCTGGGTTTCTCTTTCACTTCCTCTTCTGCTCCACACACCCCTCCTGGTTATTTTGCAGTAAATTCCAGAGTTCATGTAATTTTCTCTAAATAAGTGAGGTCCTCCATTTTGGACACTGTCCTTTCTGCTGTCTAAAGTTCACAATCATCACTGACTTTGTAGAATTATAGAAGTCGGTTCATTTATGACATGCTCAGCTGTCATGTTTTTAAAAAATAAATAACCTGAATGTTGTTTTGCTCACCAAGGGCAATTTCATTTAAATGTGACATTGCAGGCATAAAGGAAATGCTCAAGCCAGTACCAAAAACACCTAATAATTTCTAAAACAAATCACAGTTGGTTGTCAAGTTTTTGTATATTCTCAGGGTAATGTTGATGTCCTATACTTCCCCCACTTATTTATTTATTTATTTATTTTTGCTTTTTTGGGTCACACCCTGGGATGCTCAGGGGTTACTCCTGGTGTTGCACTCAGGAATTAACTCCTGGCGGTGCTCAGGGGACCATATGGGATGCTGGGAATCGAACCCGCGTTGGCCACGTGCAAGGCAAACGCCCTGCCCGCTGTGCTGTCACTCCAGCACCTCCCCCATTTATAAATTAATACTACAATGTAGTGTTTTTAGATTTTCTCTCTTTTTCCCCTCACCCATCACTCCTTCCCGATTTACTCTCTGTCTCTTTTATCTTTGGCTTAGCATAGTTTCCTGGCAATACATTGATTGGAACTAGACCAATTGAAACATTTTTTTGTAATCTGAATGATTTTTAGTGGGGCTGCATAGTTATTATAAAATTACAGCTGCCCATCATGTGTATGATTCTATCTGGTAGTGCAGAGGGGACAGCAATGTATGTCTTGAGAATTGGTCATACCCTAGTTAATTAAGAAGTCAGATGTGGAATTTTGACATAATAATGGAAGCTGAAAATCATTTAATAGTTGAATTTTCCTAATTAGTAGACAGGTTTTTATGTTGGAGCTATTTTATTTTAGATTTTACTTTGTAATTTTCACTGTTTTAATTTTACATCAGGGTTGTTTATTTATGTTTGGTTTTATGGGCCGGAGTGATAGCATAGCAAGTAGGGCGTTTGCCTTGCATGCAGCCGACCTGGGTTTGATTTCTCTGCCCCTCTCGGAGAGCCTGGCAAGCTACCGAGAGTATTCTGCCCGCACGGCAAAGCCTGGCAAGCTACACGTGACGTATTCGATATGCCAAAAACAGTAACAAGTCTCACAATGGAGACATTACTGGTGCCCGCTCAAGAAGATCGATGAACAACGGGCGGACAGTGCTACAGTGCTACAGATATTTTATATTGGGTTGTGGGGATAGAGCTCAGTAGATAGAGCTCACTGTGCCGCCCATGTCTGAGGCTCTCGACTTGATTTCCTGCTGTTCCCCCCACAAAAGTACATTTTGAATTTGGCTTGCTCCTTAAGCCTCTGTTTGCCCTTGAACACGTATCTTGCTTGCTAGGCTCTATGCCTGTGTTCTCCTTTTTTTTTCTCCCCTCACTTCTTTTTAAATACGTTTAGTTCATTAAAAACTATATCATGCTTCAAAAAACAAAAACCCCACAGAAGTACACACCATACTTGATGCCTCATACTGTTCAATAGACCCTTTTACATATATATTTATTTATTAGTAATTGTGTGTTTATCCTAGATTGCATGATTAAAAAAAATACTAGATTAAAAAACTTGACTCATCACGCAACTAATTGAAGCAATCCAGGGATTTGAACCCAGTACATCCTGGTTCAAGATCATTCTACCTGCCTCATATAATAGCCTTATGAATATGTAAATTGCATCTTCACATGTTGTTCCTCTTATATTTTACTCTTCAGAGATGAGGATTTTGATCCAAAATCAATACTTTATTATTGCATTCATATTTATATGGCTGCTGGGAATTGAACCCGGGCTGGCTGCATGTGCAAGACCCTACCACTGTGCTATTGCTCCAGCCCCATATATATATATATTTTTTTTTTTTGGTTGTTGTTGACTTTGGTTATGAAGAGAAGAGTGTGCGTGTGGGCGAAAATGGAGACCTTCGTTAAAAAAATAAAGTGGTAACTGCTGATACCTATTCTTCTGTTTTGAAAAGTGGAACTTTGAGTCCTTTTGGAATGTTAACGTGTCACAAAAGAATTGTTGAGGACAGTACTTCAAGTTACCATTGAGTGATCAAAATGTCCTTATTGAGTACCTTGAAATGTTATTTGTATTCTTGGAAGATGGACCGTCTTTGTTCTTTCTGAAAAGCAGCTACTTTGTGGGAGTGTAACCACATCTAGAGTGCCTGCAGTTTTAACAAGGTATTCCAGGTATTTGATATTGCTTCCTCCCCCACCCCCCCCACCTTGGTTTTCAGTCTGACAAGAATAAGAGAGAATTTCTTAGCCCATATTTTAGTGATAGTTCACAAATCAGAAACTTCTATGACACAGGGTAAGTGCGGTTGCCTGTGTCTGTTTTCTCTTGATTGGTTCAGATGTCCTAAATCAGGTCTAACCTATATAAGATACCTGTGGCTATTTTATCTTTGTAGTCAAATTCTTTTAAAGTACCTTTTTGTACAAACAGGAAAAACTTAAATGTAGAATTTTGGCAAAATCTTTGATAACGTAATGACATATATGTAATACTGGGAAAAATTGTTTACTATTAGAGGGAAATTTGTTGGTAGTGTTTGTTACTGAAATTTTACCCTTTGGTCATCTCCTATCCAAAATTGTGTTGCAAGTAATTTTTACGGTGACAGGGACTGCTAGTCAGATTTACAGATTTTTTATGGAAGTTTTTAGGGGAACCCTTAACCCCCTACAGATTGTTAGCTACATAATGAATTGAAGTAGTAGGGCTGAAATGTATTGGAAATAAAAGTTAAGTATATTTAATTATAAATCCCTTGAAGACTCATAAAACTGTATTCATGGCCTTCTTTTAAAGGTGAAGTTTCAGAGGGAGGCTGGGGGTAGGGGGTGGGGGCTGGGGGATGGTGATGGGAAGAGGGGGGACATTGATGGTGGGAAATGTACAGTGGTGAGGGATAGGTGCTGGATCGTTGTATGACTAAAACCCAATTATGAACAGCTTTGTAATGGTCTATCTCACAGATATTCAATTAAAAAAATAAAAAAGAAAAAATGTAAAGTGGAGTTCATGCCCAGTTCTCTCAGCTTAATCGATGGCTGAATAAATAGCAGGACTCCTACATTTAAAAAAAAAAGGAAATTTGAATTTTTATTAAGAAGCAGTTTATGCCTTTTTATTCCTCAGTACCAGGCACATTGACTTCTAGTTTCACCATGCCACTGATGTGGCTGGTCTTCATGTGACGGATGCCTTATTGTCAAATCTCTTGAACACTTTTTCTCCTATCATTTTTGATACTGTTTAGCAACCATGTTGTCATTGAAATTCTCTCTACATAGTAATACTCTTTGTTCTACTTCTGTTCTTTGCAGATTTCCTAGCCTCTGACTTTCAGTTTATTCTGTTTCCTGGGATGGGGGGATGGGAGGTGGGGAGTGGTCCATCCTCAACACGGGATTTTTGATTCGAGTAATTTTGTATTACTAATAATTGGAATCTCTCTATAGAATGTCTTTCTTTTGAGCCCTTGATCTGTATATCATTTAAGCCATTTTTTTAACCATTATTTCAAAGAAAGGTTTTGAATAAATTTGTGACATTTTTTGCAGAACATCGTTGTATCACTGTATCACTGTCATCCCGTTGTTCGTCGATTTACTTGAGTGGGCTCTAGTAACATCTCCATTCCTCCAAGCCCTGAGATTTTAGCAGCCTCTTCTTACTCGTCTTTTCCCAATGATTGGAGGCTCTTTCAGGGTCAAGGGAATGAAACCTGTTGTCATTACTGTTTTTGGCATATCAAATACGCCGCTGGGAGCTTGCCAGGCCCTGCCCATGCGGGCAGCATACTCAGTAGCTTGCCGGGCTCTCTGAGAGGCACATATTTATATATTTCTCTCTATGATTTGTTGCCTACTGTCTGAACCCCATCAAATATGGTGTGGTAATTATTGAAAATGGGTAGGAAGTGTCTTATGATGTGTCCAGAAAGTGGCCTGAAGCATGGCGGCAGTTGGGTAGTGGAGGTCGGCTGCCAGGGCTGGGTCCCTTGGGGCGGGGAGGGCTCTCACCTGCCCCACTCTGGGGCGCCCCGAGTGAAAACAGCCTGGCGCAGAGTCGGAACATAAGCTCAGATTATTCATCTTTGACAGCAATTTTATTCATTTTGTTCATTTTTAGATACCATGTTTTAAGTGAGATATAGCACTGTAGCACTGTCCTCCCATTGTTCATCGATTTGCTCGAGTGGGCACCAGTAACATCTCCATTGTGAGACTTGTTGTTACTGTTTTTGGCATATCAGATATGCCATGGGGAGCTTGCCAGGCTCTGCCATGCAGGCTGGATACTTTTGGTAGTTTGTGGGGCTCTTCGAGAGGGATGGAGGAATTTAACCTGGTTCTGCCGCATGCAAGGCAAACGCCCTACCTGCTGTGCTATTGTTCCAGTCCAAGTGAGATATATACTAAGTATATATTTGGTCAGTAAAAACTGTGAAAGCTTAAGCAAACTAATACTGTGTCCATGGACAGGTGTCTGGAAATTTGAAATTAGGAGAAATTAATGACACCTGAGGAAGAAGCTCTTGAAAAGACTGAAGGTATAAGATTTGCTGGGGTAAGCAAACTAATACTGTGTCCATGGACAGGTGTCTGGAAATTTGAAATTAGGAGAAATTAATGACACCTGAGGAAGAAGCTCTTGAAAAGACTGAAGGTATAAGATTTGCTGGGGTAGGCAACTTGTTGAGAGTTATATTTTGAACATAGGTTTGCTAACTTTGTTAAACTTAGTAAAACCTGCTTTATGATGTGGATTTTGGCGGGGGGGGGAGTGCAGGAGGGCCTATACCCAGCCTATATTGACTCTCAGCTCAGGGTTCACTCCTGATGTTGCTCAGGGTACCAGATGGGGTGCCAGGAGTCAAACCTGGGTCAGCTGTGTGCAAGGCAAGCGCCTTAACTGCTGTACTATCACTCAAGCCCCAAGACGTGGATTTTCATCTTGACCATACAATATCAGTTGATTATATATACATATGCATTTGTGTCTATATGTGAATAACAAACATAATTTATAGCCTCATGATTTATTAAAGTCTCATAATTTATTTAGTTCTATGTGCAATGCACTCATACTTTCTGAGAGTATCCCGCTCACACGGCAAGCTCCCTGTGGCGTATTCGATATGCCAAAAACAGTAACAAGTCTCGCAATGAGACTTTACTGGAGCCCGCTCAAGCAAATCGATGAACAATGGGAGGACAGTGCTAATATAATAATTACTATAATTTGGTAATTCATTAATTTAGCCCAATAGACTGTTAGTCTGTATTTGAAAATTTTTTTTCTTATGGACAGATTCGGAGAAGGGAAATTTCCTGCCCAGTATCAGATACACAACTTTCCGGCAGTTGAATCAGGGAGCAACTGGAATGATTTTCTCAGGGTTTGAAGGGACCAGATCTCAGCTGCTGATCGTCACCTCTTGGAAGGAGGGATGAAGATTTGCTGGGTGGAAGATAGGAACTAATGGTCACCAAGTTGTCTTTCAGTACTCTTTGCATGATTCTCATTTTGTGACTTTATGAAATTTGTAGGTGTTTAAAGCTAATTTCAGGTGAAGAAACATTATGAACTTACCTACCCCTGTTTTTGGTTTCTACTTCCTTAAAGTAAAAAATATTTTGAGGTGATAGAGATAGTACAGGAGGTAAGGTTGTAAGTTGCTTGCCTTGCTTTGTACCAGCTCCTATGAGTCCCCAGCTCTGCATATGATCTTAGCCCTGGCAGGAGTCATTTAGGAGCACAGAGCCAGAAATAGTCCCTGAGCACTGCCTTGTATGGGCCAACTGTTCCTTCTTCTCAAAGTCTTACTTTTTCTAATTTAGATACTTAAAAATTATTTTTTTCTTTATAATACAGCGATTATTTCCATTTTTATTTTGCAAAAAAAGAAGACTTTACTTGTAGTTTTAAATACACACCAAAGTAAGCTAAAGAGTGCAATGACACCCTCACACAATATTTTCTAATCACGTAAATGTAATCTTTATGAACTCATTACTAACCTGTTTTTTTATCCTTTTTCTTAAGAACTCATCACTAACCTTTTAAAAAAAATCCTTTTTCTTAGGCCTTTTTTAAATCTTTTTTCTCAAGTATTGGGCTGGAGCGATAGCACAGCGGGTAGGGCGTTTGCCTTGCGTGTAGCCAGCCCGGCCGAGCCGGGTTCCATTCCTCTGCCCCTCTCGGAGAGCCGGGCAAGCTACCGAGAGTATCTCGCCCGCAGGGCAAAGCCTGGCAAGCTCCCCGTGACGTATTCGATATGCCAAACACAGTAACAACAAGTCTCAAAATGGAGACGTTACTGGGCCCGCTCGAGCAAATTGATGAACAATGGGAGGACAGTGTTTTGTTTATATTATTCAGTAGCAGATTTCAAGAAACATACCATTTTATCTGCATATATTTTGTTACGTTTCTCTAAAAGATAGGATTCTTGAAAATACCACAATAGCATTATCACCCCTAAAAATATAACAAAAATATTTAATATCTGTTCAAAGCCCTTGATTTGTTTACTTTGTAGTTTTTTAAAAGCTAGGATCTAAATGAAGTTAACACATTGTTAGTGATTCTTTTTTAATCCCTAGATTTTGTCTTTTCTATTTCTTAAAATTTATCTTTTGAAGAACCACTTACATTGTTGTGTATCATTCCCACAATTTTATTTGATGCTATTTTCATCCCTTTACTGTAATCCTCTTTCCTGTTAATTGGTAGTGTTTTTGGTTATCTGTTAGGTTCAATCTTTAAAATATTTTTGGCATAAATATCTCAGTGATTTTGTTGTCTATATTCAGAATATGTTAAACTATTTATAAGAATGATTGAATTTCTTCTTCAGTTTATGAAATCATACTCAGCCAAGTTCCCTATAAAAACAGATGGAACCACTTAGAAGTTTGAGAAGATAATAATTCTCCACACCACATCCAAATAGAAATTACACAAGAATTCCTCGTCCAACTTTATTTCCAAAAAGAAAGGGGAAAAGCAGATGCCTTAGTAATTTCTATAGACCACAAACCAGGTTTTCAGTCAAAATGAGGCATTTTACTGTAAAACCAGCCTAGATTTTTGTAGCTCAATGTGGAAACATTTCAGTTTTGCTAAATTTTCTCATCCAGCAAGAAGTGTTGTTACTTCCACCTTTCTTGCAATTGAAAGAGAAAGGGAAAAAGTGGGACGATGACAAGTCAAAAAGAAAGCAACCAATTTATGTGGAAAATCAAATAAATGTGTTCTAACTTGTCCCTTTTTGAAGGATATTTGTTATCTTTTTTTCTTCTTCTCCTTATGGAAAATTTCACTGTACTGTGTTTTCAAGCATAATGAACACGTATAGCTGTATCAATCTTGTGCTGGAACCTTTCTCAGTACACTTTCTAAGTGTTGGAGATGGATGGTGTGAGACTCTTAATTCACCAGAACATTCTTGTAATTTAATTTTTTTTCATTTGTAGTGAACCTTGGGACTTGGTCTAACTCAAATGCATTGGCTCATTCAGAGTGGCAAAAATGATCATAAAAATGTTAATAATTTGTCAATGTATAATAAGTTTAAAATGGGTATAAAACGTGTATAATTTTTTTAACCCAGTGATTATATTTTCAGAAGTGAAATGTTCAAGTGGTAAAAGGATTCTTATTTTCAGCGTTGCTTATACTAAATAAAAGTGAGTTAACTGAAAAATTGTGTTAAAATATGAAATTTACTACCTTAAGCCGTTTAAAAGTATACAGTTCAGTCATCTTAAGTTAAGGACTCTCCTCATTTTTGCAAGACTGAAATTGTATACTAAGTGCTTAAAAATATTTTTCAGCTTTGCACTTTCTGTGCGAAATTCTTTTTTGTCATTAGTGTCAGCTATTTGACTACCATGAATCAGTTATTTATTTTAATGCAGGATACTTAATTCTTCACTTTGACTTTCAAAACAAGTTAGAATATTTATTTTTAGCTTTTTTTTGCCTGTATATCATGCTCTTTTTGCTATTTTGTTATTACGTGTGTGTGTGTGTGTGTGTGTGTGTGTGTGTGTGATGCTGTACTGTCAAGCCCTGGGACTTATAAATGCAAAGCATGTTGTGGTTTGTGAGCTATACCTCTGTTGTTTCCAAACATCTGGAAATTTAAAAAAAAGGGGTGTTTTTGTAAAACAACAGAGGTATAGCTATAGTGAGCTATACTTGCCTCCTCCCTCCCTCCCTCCCTCCCTCCCTCCCTCCCTCCCTCCCTCCCTCCCTCCCTCCCTTCCTTCCTTCCTTCCTTCCTTCCTTCCTTCCTTCCTTCCTTCCTTCCTTCCTTCCTTCCTTCCTTCCTTCTCCCTCCCTACCTCCATCCCTTCCTGCCTGCCTGCCTCCCTATATTCACATCTCAGTTAAGTGAGGTTTTGCTTTGATGTTTATATTGTATTAGTTTTAACCAGTGGGAATCACATCCAGTTTGCTCCGATTAGGGTTTGAAAGTGAAGAGCATGTTTATTTAAAACTTTTTTGGAGAGTAGAATAAATTTTTCTTTGGGGAATAGGTTAAATTTTCTGTTTAACCATAGCACAAAAAAACATGAAGAAAAGTGCCATAGATTAAATCTTGGTAACAGCCCTGTTTTATCAACATATGAAAAAAAGAGATGATATTAGAGAATTTCTAACTTACTTTAGTAGTCATGTGATCTTTCACCATGCATAAAATTGGTTTGCTTTATTGTGACAAAATATTTCAAAAGTTTGAATGTCAGATTTTTTAGTTTAAAATGCAGGACACTTATTTTATTACCACTTTATTCTGTTCTAATAAACAGCTTCCTGGGCCATGGATTAAAGGACTATATAGTTGGAAGTATAGGGGTTTCAACATATTTCACGGTCATAAAGTCCATTCTCAGAGGAAACAAGAAGGGGTTTGCATCCTAACCTTTGCCTTTTATTTTAACATAACATGGCTAAACATTTCTCATGGAGAAGGTCAACTGTGTAATGTTGGATCAATGAGCGGCCGCCTTGTTTCCTGTAGACAACGTTATTTCCTCTGATTTGAGTAAACAGATGAGGTTTCATCAGGAGATTGAATGTGTTACTGAATGTGTGGAGACCTGTTTTGTAATGGAATTTTATACTTGTATTTCCAAACATCTGGAAATTAAAATGTTTTTGTAAACTAGCTTTTCTTTTCCCACTGTAGAGTTTAGTGTGGATGATATTTTGTGTTTTTCTGTTTGTCTTTTTTTGGACCACATCCACACCCAGAGTCAGGGATTACTTTTGACTTTGTACTCAGGAATCACTCCCGGTGCATCTCGGGGGACTATAAGGATGCTGGGGATCGAACCCTGGTCTGCTGTGTGCAAGGCAAATGTCTTCCCTCCGTACTGTCTCTTCAGCCCCTGCTTTTTGTTTTTAAGCAAAAAATTTTTTGACCTTACTAGGTTTTAGTTTTAGAATAACTGTGACTCAGTTTTATCATGTCACAGTAGTTATGAAGATTAGTTTAACATTAGATATTAATTGCCAATCTTAGTAGTGAGGACACTTAAATGGGGGGGGGGGGCAGAAATACAGAGACTGCAACTGCTTTTTGTACTAAAAATAGAATGTTACGTCTTGCTAAACTTTTCTCCAATCATAGAAAATTGTCTTAAAGAATTCTTTATTCATCAGTGAGTCAGGTTTCATGGTAAAAAGATTATACTGTTTTATTTTGGGGGGGGGGGGTTGGGCCTTCCAAGTGGTACTCAGGAGATTCTTGGGTTTTCTAAGGCTGTACCCAACAATGCTTGGAGGCTTGTGGTGCATGAGATCAAACAAGGCAGGAACAGCTGGAGGCAGGCATGTATCTTAATTCATTCCTCTCTGACCCCTATAATACTGTATTTTAGAATTATTCCTGTTTAGTGTCAGGTATAGTTGGCTGATTGGTAAAGTAACCTCACAAGATGATTATAAGACCATTCACTTAAAAATAAAAGCCAACATGAGAAATAACACACATTTGATTTGCTGCAGAAACTATTGTCCTACTATTTGAAGTTAATTCTGGAAATTACCTGGATGGTGGCAGCCACTGAATTTGATTCATCATTCCCCCCTCTTCCTCTAATTTGTGGTACTAGTTGTGAGTTAGTACAACTTAAATCTATAGTTTTGTCCCATTTTAGTCCACATGAGTTTGGTATTTTGTGTCACAAATTTTGGTTTATGTATTTAGAAAGGTATTATTTGGTAAGTGATTTCTTATATTTCTAATCAAATAATTTGAGACCTCTTAAAAGATGATAGCACAGCAGTAGGGTGTTTGCCTTGTGCGCAGCCAGCCCGGCCGAACCGGGTTCAATTCCCCCGCCCATCTCGGAGAGCCCAGCAAGCTACTGAGAGTATCTCGCCCACACGGCAGAGCCTGGCAAGCTACCCATGACGTATTTGATATGCCAAACACAGTAACAACAAGTCTCATGATGGAGATGTTACTGGGCCCGCTCAAGCAGCTCGGAAGGACAGTGCTACTGTGCTACAGTGCTTAAAGGAATATATAGATAAATTTGCACTAAGTTCAAACAAGGATAAGTAAGTTACAAATAAAAATATTAAAATGAAGATCTAGGGACTGGAGCGATAGCACAGTGGGTAGGGCAGTTGCCTTGCATGCGGCCGACCCGGGTTCAATTTTCAGCATCCCATACTGAGCACCGCCAGGAGTAATTCCTGAGTGCAGAGCCAGAAGTAACCTCTGCGCATCGCCAGGTGTGACCCAAAAAGAAAAAAAAAAGATCTATATGCATCTTCATCTCTGTACATATGTAACAAGCTATAGTTATAGCCTAACTTGATTTTGATTAATTTTGTCTTTGTATGTTTTGTTTTCATAGAAGGAACATAGATATTGTTTTTTGGGGGCCATACTTGGTGGTGCACAGATTCATTCCTGGCAGTTCTTGGGGGACTATGTGTGCTAGGGATCGAAACACACACACACACACACACACACACACACACACACACACACATTTGTTTGGGTTTTTGTTTCATACCAGGTGGTGCTTGGGGCTTACTCCTGACCTTGCACTCAGGGATCTCTCTTGGCTGGGGCCAGGGGACTATATGTGGCGCCTAGAATTGAATCCGGGTTAGATGTGTGCAAGGTAAGTGCTCTATTTGCTGTACTGTGTCTCTAGCTCCATAGTATTTTTAAAGACTATAATACTTAATAGAGCCATTACTCTTTGAAATGTCTGCTGGAAATTGTTGAAGACTTTTCCCCCTTGAATAGGATTCTTAACTGTTTTGCCTTTTATAGTATATCAATATTAATAACCTTTTTGAAAAATCTAATTATAGTAATAGTTGCTAGTGTACTTTTTTTAGACATTAAAGAAATTGATAATTACTTAAATACTTAAGAGCCAATTCTTTAAACCCTGCTCCTGTGAAAGAGAGTCATGTCATCTAAGCACGGCTCATATGTATGCTTTCTGGGAAGTCTTCTAATTCCCAGAAGTAAGAGTTAATACCTTTGATTTCTATATCTCTCTGAAAACCTAGTGATGATTGCCAGGTTAATTTTAAAATGTTAAAATGGAGCTGGAAAGTATTAAGCATTTGCCTTGCACGTGGCCTGGTTCTATTGCTGGGAGAACCCCTTTGAAGATACCCTCCCTGGCCCCCCATTTAAAAATGACATTTTCCTCACTATATGCATTGTCTTGGGGGCAGCAACCCTATTTTGTTTGTTATAGTCAGTCAGCGACACACTGTGTTCTGTAGATGTTGGTGAAATTAATGAAGACCAGTAAATGATATAAATGTTTTATTAGAATTCCAAGTTTTACTAGAGTTCAGACTCTATAATAAATACTTTATTAGAAAATTATGTTTGTTAGATTAAGTAAACATAATGGACCGTTTCTGATAAAAAAAAGATTATACAGAAATTTTTGAAACGTGACTGGTAATGTAAATTCACTTTGTAGTTGAACTTTGGAGCAAATCTATGCATGGAGAAGATGGGGAGATCCACTGACAAGTTCTTTTCTTCCCCATACGGACTTATTCATCCTGCCTCTTCCCTGGCTCTCAGTGCAAAAAGGTGTTCTCTTTCAGCCCTGGGTCATCAACAAACTTCTGCACTCTATAATGCTATTCTACTTTTGGCCCTACTCAGAGATGTTGTTGTATTCATTATCTGCTGTTCTGCCCTCCCTCCCCCCTCTTTGCAAGAGTCTCGACAATAATTCTCAACCCTGGCTTTATGTTATAATCATCTGAATTGTTGGGGGGAAAATATGCAGGAGCCTCAATCTATATCAATCATACCAGAAGCCTAGAAGCATAGAATTTTGGAATGGAGTAAATGAGTTTTATTTTATGAGAGAACCAAGAGAGTTGGGGACTAGGTTTCCTAACATCAGTATCTTTCATCTCAGATGGCACAAGAACTTGCATTTATATCACCATGGCTGACATGCCCCACTTAACTATCCAAACTATTGCTATAACTATTACTATAATTAGATTTTTCAAAAAGGTTATTAATATTGATATACTATAAAAGGCAAAACATTTAAGAATCCTATTCAAGGGGGAAAAGTCTTCAATAATTTCCTTAACTTTTAAAATAAAGTGTTTATTTTTTTTTGGGGGGGGGATGGAACACTCCCAGCTACGCACAGGGATCACTCTTGGAGTATTCAGGGGACCATATGCAGTGCCAAAAATTGAACATGGGTCAGCTGCACGTTCATTCCCCAGCTCCACATATGACCACCATCATGAGTGACCTCTAAGCACAGAGCCAAGAGTATGGGGAGGGGGGAAGAGGTCAAAACTGGATGTGGCTCCCAAACTAAACTAACCCATCAGGTCTCCTGCTAAATTCCCCCTCCCCCACTCAATTTAACCTTGAACATTTTACTTTACATCTCAAGGTAAAGGCAGCCTTCACTTCTCTTAAAGGTTACTCTGATAACCAGAGTGGGGGGTGGGTGGGGAAAGCTATACTTTTAAAAATCATCCTGTAATTCTAAAATCTACCTCTTTTAAGCAGGGAGTGGGAGAACAGGGGACATTCTCACTGAAACTCCTGATCACTAAAGAAATTAAACAGGCACAATATCCTGTATGAGTTATTTCAAATGAACAAAGAAAACTAAACTCAAATCCTACAAAAAAATGGGAAATCAATATGCCTAAACAGCTTAAGGGTTTCACTTGCTAACAGGCAGAAGGGGACAAAAGAATCTTCACACCTCACTACCTTACTACAAAAGAACAATCATTCCTGTAGTCCACAAACCATAGCCAAAATATACTCGCACATCTTAAGCATCCCATCAATTCAAAAGCTCCCAGGAAAGATGAAAACCTTCAAAATTCCTTTTGTGAAGCATGTAGTACCTCCTGGTTAAAAGGGCCCATATTTTAGAGAAAGGTATTTGCTAATAGTCCAGTTGAGAGTTATTTTCGCGGCTATTTAAGAGAAGGTAACCAACACAAAGAACAAGGCCAGAAAAGCAGTGTGTGACTAGGATAGCATTGTGCACTCTCATAGGTGAGTAAACGAATAATCCTTACAGCTGCTAAACAAGTTATGGAACTCTTACCCACACAATTCCACAGAAACTCCAGTCAACCCCAAATCTTTGTCTTCTTAAATCTAGTGCCTACATTTGAGAAGAGCTTCTCACCTTCTGTTGCCTTTCCCTCTGTACACCAACTTCCCAACTATCTAGATGTGATCAGCTATAATATCCTTCCAATTAAAGTAAAAAAAAATATATTGGGCCAAAGTGATAGTATAGCAGGAAGGTCTCTTGCCTTGTACGCAGCCACCCAGGGTTCAATATCTGGCATCCCATATGGTTCCTAGCCCACTCGCAGTGGTCGCTGAGCCTAGAACCAGGAGTAAGCCCTTGTTTATGGGCCACATAGTTGCCAAGGGTGGCCCATAAACAAAAACCAAACAAAAATGTACTGAGCTCTTCTGGATGACTGCTGAAGAAAGACACAGACATTAGCAAGCTGTTCAAAGTCCTAATAATACAGTGGCAAACGTAAGATGTTAATACATAAAGCGATGTAAACATTCTAGATGAACTTGAGTTTGACATTGAGATCTGACAGACCTAGACTCAAGTCTAAGTCTTAACCCTTTAATGTGTTACTGCTCTATACTTGTTTTAGTTTTATAGAGTGGGTAACAGTATCACCCTGTTATGTGGTTGTGAGGTAAAATGAGCCCTGTCAGTAACACCAGATACAAAGCCAGAAGATACTCTGACAGGTGATTAGAGGAAGTATGAGGAAAATTCTACAATCTCAGTGTATTTTTAATTTTAAAAAGTTTCTGAAAATCTTCTGGAGTTCACATTCTGTGATTTGGTGGAGGAACCTGCTAGAAAAAGTGCAAGAAGGAAATCTATGGTTCATAGTATGTTTTCAGAAAATGATTTGGTTTTACAGAAAACAGAAAATTTATGTGGACTGATCCAAAGTGATGGTGTGTGCATAAGCTGAAAATGCTATTTTTTGATTTTTTTATATAGGCTAAAAAAAAGGAGATCATTAAGCAGGTGAAAACAAGATTAGCATGTCAAGAGAACCATATAAAATACAAAGAAGAGAAGTATATGATTACATAGTAACTATATGGAAAATAAATTGGGAAATAGAGGCGACTAAATAGGTGTGAGGCATACTCTTGGTTCTGTGCATAGGGGTCTTTTATAGTAATGCTCAGGAGACCATATGTGGAGCTGGGGATTGAGCCAGGGTCAACCATTTGCAAGGCAGCAAGCGCTTTACTCCCGTGTTGTATTTCCGGCCCATATTTTAGTTTTTAGTTTATCATTAATCAATTGTATATGGGCTTAGAAAATAATTAATTCTGAGCATTTCCCCCCCACCCCCATCTTCTTTTCTAGCATGTAGTAAGTTGGATATTATCTAACACAATCCCATCCATCTTTCTAATTTTGTTAAAAAAGTAAAAGTAAAGTAAAGGCCCTCCCGTTGATCTTCGATTTGCTCGAGCGGGCCCAGTAACGTCTCCATTGGAGACTTTGTTGTTACTGTGTTTGGCATCTCGAATACGTCACGGGGAGCTTGCCAGGCTCTGCCATGCGGGCGAGATACTCTCGGTAGCTTGCCGGGCTCTCCGAGAGGAGCGGAGGAATCGAACTCGGGTTGGCCATGTTGGCTGCGTGCAAGGCCGACGCCCTACCCGCTGTGCTATCGCTCCAGCCCTAATTTTGTTGATTTTGGATAATATTCATGGTTCGTTTCTGGAATATCTGAAACCATAGCTATATTCTTGGTTGGAGAAACAGGTATTTTCAGTTTGCCAGAGAATTAAATTTGACTTGTATTTAGAAGTGGCTATGTTGACTTAATATTGTTCATGTGTTCAGTAGGGGAGTTTTTTCTTTTCTCTTTTTTTTTTTGTGCGTGTGTGCATGTGTATGTGTGTGTAGGGGGCGTCACCCAGTGGTTTTCAGGGCTTACTCCTGGCTGTGTGCTCAGGTATCACTTTTGGCTGGTCTCAGGGGATACGTGATGCCAGGGACTGAGCCTGGGTCTCATGCAATGCAAGTGCACAGCCCCATCAAAAGAGGATGTTTTAACAGTCCAAAGGTATTTTCTGTGATTATGTCTTCAACTAATTGTTGGTGAATATATATTTATATATTCATTTATATATATATTTAATATATATATATTTATATATATTTATATATCTATTTATATATATTTATGGACCAACAAAAATATATTTTATTTTGCTTTTGGTAAAATACGTGCAAAATTTACTGTTTTAATCAATTTTAGTCTTAAGTATAATTCATCAGTATTAAGTATATTTACAGTGTCTTACAACTATCACTGCTATTTTTCAGAACCGTCGACTCTGTACCCTTATTTCTCTTCCCTCTCACTGGGCCCCAGTCACCTTGTTCCTCCCTTTTCTCTTAGCTTACCTAATCTACATGTCTCAGACAGTGGATTAATACAATATTTGTCCTTTTGTGTCTGATATATTTGTCTTTTTGTGTCTTAGTATACTTAGCATGATGTTTTCAAGATTCATCCATTTTGTTGCATTATCAGAATTTTGTTGGTTTTGTTTTGGTTTTTAGCTCATACCCTACAGTGTTCAGGGATTACTCCTGGCGCTTCTTAGTTGTGGTTGTAGTTGCATGCCACATTAAAACAAATCTATAAATAGTTATATTATCTATCTGTTGGCTTTTATGAATAATAATACAACATATATCGGCATACAAGTCTTTGAGTCCTTTCAATTATTTTGGGTATATTGGTGTTTCTGAGTCATATAACAATTTTTGAATTTTTGAAGAACCTTTAGTTTTCTGTAACAGCTATACTATTTTCTATTACCACCAGAAATTCACACGTGTCTACTCTCTTCACACCATTCCTGTACTTGCTGTTTTCTATTTTTCAAAATAGAACAGTCTTCTTCATGGGTCTAAGGTGATTGTGATTTTGATTTGCATTTTTTTAATGACTTAAATGAGTTTAAATATAATTGGACGTGCTTATTGGCCATTTATATATTTTGGCAAAATCTATTCAAAACTTTTGCCCATTTTTGAGTTGGATTGCTTTCCTTTATTGTTGTTGAGTTGTTGATCCTTGATTTTTAAATATAGTCATGAATAAGGAGGCACCATTATGAGTTAAGTATACTTACCTCTACATCATAAATATGGTTTTCAACTTACGTTAATTATTTTGTCAAGGTTGGTTGATAAGAAAATATCCTTTCATATAGCTTCTCACAAATTAAAAATGACTTGGGGATGTTAAGTTATATCCTAAATAGAACTTTAGGTTGTAAAGTTTGAGATCTGAGTTTGTGTCTGAGGCAGGTTCACCCAGCAAACTAGCCTGACCTGTACTGTCCTGAGGTGCTGGTCGTCTGTTCTCAATACTGCTGAAAGTAAAATATATATGTTTCTCAAAGTACTTTGTAAATTGGATAGTTTCATTTTTTATTACTAGTATCATTATCATTATCATTTTTACCTTGAGATTTTGTGACCTGTACAACCTATTTTGAACCATAAGGGAAAAACAATGAAAGTTCATATAAGGAACTTTCTTCAAAATAACTAAAATTGTTATATCATTTACTCCCTTTTAATTCTGAGAATCTGAAAGAACTGCTAGAGTTATTTTACATAAAGGGAAATGAAGGATACATTCCAACTCCTCTTCCACAGCTTTGTAAACTGTATGCTAAACTTACTAAGTCTTCATTGTGCTATCCCAAGGACTTTTTTGTTTTTCAGGATAGTAATATAGGAATATATTTGCTGTATACATTTGGTCAAGGGCTTATCTGGTGAGCAATTCCTTTGAGAGATTTTTCTCATCAAATATGTTTTCAGGAACAACTTTCTCATAACTGGAACATTTTGAGATTTGTGTATTGTTTAAACAGATGCCTTGTTTCCTTTTCCCCTTTACACACTGTTCCCTTTGGAGTAAATGTCCTTTGTCATATGTGGCTACGCCCTCTTTTTCCTCAAGAAATAATTTAATGGCATTCAAAGAGGAAAATTATCTTCCGTAACAATGTGATTATTAAAATTGATGTTTTTTAAATAAATTATCATTTGTGTACTTTATTATTAAATGTGCCCTTAGAATTGGATAAAAGGATGAGAAAGAAGGAATTTATTCATTTTATATTCAAAACTCCCCCCCAAAATCTATGATTTCTGTGGTTAATTTTAGATAGATTATAGGTAATAATGCATGGTTGAATTATTTAGTTGTTCTGGTTACATTACAAAATACATTACAAATACTCTTTGGTCATAAATGTATTATTTTGATTCTGAATATATTGCTTACTAGAGTTTTATTGAGTTTTCTGTTAGTCTGTGTTTTATTAGTGACAAATTATGTTCAGCAACTGAGATTCTTTGCCAATAATTTATTTAGCATGGGTTCACTATAGGAATTATAATTTATATCTCACAAGTTGATAACATTTAAGATAATGTTCTTTAATATGCCAATGAAGAAATAACTTACTGCAAAAACTTTAGGTTAATTATACTACTGTCCAAAGCAAAGGGGAGGTCAAAGAAATAAAGTCCAAACTTAGTTGAGGTGGACCTTTCTACAAGTTGATTTTTGAAAGAATGGACTTAGCCAAACAAGGACTGCTGACTAGCTGCTAGTACAAAGTGACCATCCTTGTTGCTAGAACATAGTACTAGTCAAACAAAGGGCCAGACTTGGTGGGCAAGATCATCTCCCTCATGGGACAGTCGCACATTTTTGACCACAGCTGGCACAGAAGGAACTTTGCCATGGCAGGAGCTAGGTCTTTGGAGAGCTATTTAGATCATTGAAAAGTGGTCTAGTTCACTTTTTAACATTCATCAGTCCCCACAAAGCCTTGGTATTTAATGTTTAAATGTCCATTACATCATAGTTGCTTCCCTGTATGTTCACATTGATAAGAATTCCACACAGGACAACAATTTCCATGACATCATCCTGACATGGGCTCCCCAGTGTAAACACATTTGCTATTGGATCAAAACAACTTCACTTAATTTATAAACAAATAGACCTGAAATCATAACAAACCAATACATAGCAGTATTTATAAATTCTTTTATTTTTTCATGACAATTTGTAGAAGGAAATAATTGAAGAAATCAAGATGTTTCAAACTGTACGTCGGCCAAAAGTTGGATTAAGTTTGTAGTTAGTCAAATTTTCTGTTAATTATGTATGACCTTGAATTTTTGCCTGTATTCCCTTAACCTGTTTATTGGCAGAAATTTATTAAATTGTTGTCACTGTCACTGTCACTAACCTCCTGTTGTTCATCGATTTGCTTGAGCAGGCCCAGTAACGTCTCCATCGTGAGACTTCTTGTTACTGTGTTTGGCATATTGAATGCGTCACGGGTAGCTTGCCAGGCTTTGCCATGAGGGCGAGATACTCTCGGTAGCTTGCTGCGCTCTCCGAGAGGGTGAGAGGGTCAGAGGAATGGAACCTGGCTCAGCCTGCTGCTACTCGCAAGGCAAAGGCCCTACCACTGTGCTATCACTCCAGCCCATTGAATTGCTGATGTGGACGATTTGGAGCTGTTTTGGGAACCTTGTCTCCTTTTCTTTGGCTTTGTTTTTTTGGGGTTCATTGTTATGACTCAAATATGACTCAAATATTTTCTATATATTTATTTTATTTTTTTGCTTCTTTGGGTCACACACAGTGATGCTCAGGGATTACTCCTAGCTCTGCACTCAGGAATTACTTCTGGCAGTGCTTGGTGAACCATATAGGATGCTGGAAATTGAACCTGGGTCGGCCGCATGCAAGGCAAATACCCTCCCTACAGTGCTATTGCTCTAGCCCAATTTCTTTTATTTTTTGAGGGGAAACCTTGACATATCTTCTCCTGCCTGTTAATTTTACTTTTTTGTCCATTAGTCAGAAAGGACATTTAGGTGAACTTTTTTTTTTTTTTTTTTTTTTTGCTTTTTGGGTCACACCCGGCGATGCTCAGGGGTTACTCCTGGCTCATGCACTCAGGAATTGCTCCTGGTGGTGCTCGGGGGACCATATGGGATGCTGGGAATTGAACCTGTGTTGGCCATGTTTGCTGCATGCAAGGCAAACACCCTACCCGCTATGTTATCGCTCCAGCCCCAGGTGAACTTTTTTTAAAATTGAACATTTTAAGTCTGTAGTTCCATCATTATTCCTCTTATATAGCTGTTGACTTGGTATTTATCACTGTGGTACATTTGAATATTCTTAGCTATCCTCTATAAACTTTTTAATCAGTTAGAGTCTTTGGGACCGCTAGGCTGAGAATGTCATTTAACTTATTAGCAACTTTTGCTTTATATGTATAATTATATTTGACTGCAAGTGCATTTTATAAGATGAGTCTGGTGGAATCATTACATAAAGGATTTAAATTAAGAAAATGGTTTAATACTTAGGTAAGTGCTTGAGAAATTGCCCACTTAGAAATGTACTGCATTTGAACATTTGAGAATCTAAAATACGCAGGGGAAGCTGCGTATTTAACTTTGATCCTATTGCCGTAGAAAGAAAAGCTTAACCCCCCCAAAAAAAATCACTTGTCATTAACTCTACTTTTTGGAGCTGTAGCAGACAATTTTCCAGGTAAGTAGTCCTGGCCGTTTAGTTACATATGAAATATGTTCAATAAAAACTGATGAACACAATTGGCAATTTATGGAGTACCTGTTCTTATAGATGTTTTAAAATATTCAGAAATCAAGTTTCAGACCAGAGTGATAGTAGAGTGGAGAGGGCATTTGCCTTGCACATGGCCAACCTGGGTTCAGTCCCCTTGCCTTGCACGTGGCTTACCCGAGTTCATTCCCCAGAACCCCGTAGAGTCCACTGAGCACTACCAGGACTAATTTCTGAGCACAGAGCCAGAATTAACCCCTGAGCATCACGGGAGCAAAAAAAAAAGGAAAAGAAAAGAAAGAAATCAAGGGTTGAAGATGCTTTGGTTGAGAGCTGGAGGAAGTAGAAGAGGATGGTGAGGGTGAGTTAGCCAGGCCATGAAAGGCTTCACTGCCCAATGGTTTAAGGAAGCATCAAGTCCTGCAGTCAGTTAGCAGTTGGAGTCTTTCTTACTGGTTTTGTTTTTGAACACATTAATTCTCTAATCCTCTGACTTCAGAGGACTGCTATAAGCTTAAAGTATAGGTTCTGGTATGGAGCTGCTAGTAGTTGCACCCTTGCTGCTAGATCCATGACCATTTATTAAAGTAGTTTATGATAGAATAGATAGGATGTGTGTGTGTGTGTGGGGGGGGGTGTGGGTGTGGTGGGAAGCAGAAAGAAAGGGAGGGACAGAGGATGTATATGTTTGTGAATGATGGAATTCTACATGTTTGGGTATTGCATGGAAAACAAATTCTTTAAGGAGTATATGATTGATAGAGATTAGAGCAGTGAAATCTTGGTTAAACTTTTTGATAGTGTGGCAGCACCAGCTATGGATTATTAAAGGTCAGCTTTCATCAGTTGATGGCAGTTAAATGTCATTGGAATGTGTATGCTTTGTAATTTGACAGACACTCGTAAGTTCCAAAGTAGTACATAAAATTGAAGTTGTTCTTTGATATGGGAATCATGTTCAGAATTCCGTGATGGGCAATGTGGAGCTTTTATTTTCTGGAATTAGCTTGCTAATTTTAAAATAGAAAATAAGCTGTGGTAGCTTTTGTCTTCTGTATGTTTAGAAAAGTTTTAGGAATGAATGAATTTGTTGAATGTAAATTTAATTTTTAATGGAATATTTATCCAGATGATTTTTCACATTTGACTAGTGTCACTGTCACTGTCACTGTCCTCCCGTTATTCATCAATTTGCTCGAGTGGGCCCAGTAACGTCTCCATTGTGAGACTTGTCACTGTGTTTGGCATATCGAATACGTCATGGGTAGCTTGCCAGGCTTTACTGTGTGGGTGCGATATTCTCGGTAGCTTGCCGGGCTCTCTGAGATGGGCGGAGGAATTGAACCCGGGTCAGTTGGGTGGCTGCATATAAAGCAAACGCCCTACCGCTGTGCTATTGCTCGTGTAATTTACTAAAAACACCGTTCACAAACATTCAGGTGGGGTGAAAGTTTTAAGATTTTGCAAAATGATCACTAAACTGTTAAGCTAACAAGTGTTATTATGATGTAACTTGGTGACTTAGCCATTAATAGATGCAATAAAACTTTTACAGGATATATGCATTATTGGGGACACATGGAATAAAGACATTGCAATTGCAGATTATTTCTTTTTTTTTAATAATTTATTTATTTATTGAATCACTGTGGGAAAAGTTACAAAGCTTTCAGGTTTAGGTCCCAGTCATGCAAATATCAAACACCTTTCCCTTTACCAATACTTATTTTTTACCACGAAGAACCCCAATAAAACCCCATGCAGATTATTTCTGAGTGAGAAGCTTGTCATGAAGTAATTATAAGTTCGACTCATTTGACTGCTCAAGTATAGCTGGATAACAGTAATGAATATAAAATATATATACAGATTGATCTCTCTCATATGGGCTATAAAAAACATAATAAGGGAATAATATTCCAAATAATAATGCTAAAGGCAACAAAACCTGGAAGAACTGCTCTACAGAACTGAGCTTACCAGGCTGGTGGGGTCAGGGGATGTTTATTTTGTGGGTCACTCTGGGGGAAGGTGTGTTGTTGGAACAGTGTGTGCATGAAACCCAATTATTAACAGTTTTGTAAATTATAGTACCTAAAATAAAACTTAAAAAGTACATATAAATGTACATCTATCTCTTTTAGGTGATATTTCTCAAAGAATTTTCCTTGAAATTCAGAATTTAGTATATAATCTAGATAATTTGATTTATGATTTAGAGGTTATGTGGTCTTCTAGTTAGACACATAAAAAGTTATGTTGCTGACGGTTACTTGAGTGAGAGATTTGTACTTAGGTGATATAGTGCTTTTATATTCAAATTGCTGGATCATATTCAATAATTCATTCCATCATATATATTTATAGTTAACAGTTTCCCTTTTAAAGGAAAAAGCCAGGTATAGTTAATGCATCTACTAGTATGCCCTGGGCATCAAACAGTGGAATATTTTTACTTCATTGTTTTATTCCCTGGGGAAAAAAATTATCACCCTGAACAGTGATCCAAACCTTTAGTGATAAATAGCACGTGACTAGATATTCTCAGAAGGGAAAAGTGAGTTCTGTATACAGAATAGAAAATGAACTTTGTGCCCATATCGTGAAGGACTTGTTTGTCTTATACTTTTCTAAGGGACCTATTAATTGCTTTGGTCTCTGGAGACAGTCTTTTAAGACAAGTACTAATTCTTAGAAGGTATCAGTAGTTCTGTTGTCACTCTAGAATGATTGGTGGTGTGAGTTGGTGATTTGATATCATTGTTCATAGCAGTAATAAGTGGCAAATTTACTCCATTAATTATAACTGCTTATGTCTAATATCTAATTTGTAAACTCATAGTGCAAAATCCATTTAAATGGAAAGTCTGGAAACACTATTTACTCTTACCATTTTTTTCACATCTTTTAAATTATTTTGGGAGTCATTGAATAAGTATATTTCATGGTTGATGTTTAAATTTTACTTAGGCACTTATGAAGAAAGTTATGATGCAGAATTTTCAGTTTATGATCCTTGGAAATGATAACTTTTGGCAATTTTAAATAAGTCACTTAAATGGAATAAAAATTGAATTTACCTTAGAATAATAATATGAGAATTTTGGAAGTATGAATAAATAATTTTGATAATTTTTAATTTTGGGGTAAATTGTATACTCATGTATATTGTTAAATCTCTGGTATTTAGTTCAAGAATTCAATGCATTTTTGTTGACTAAATGCTTTTTGGCTTAATATAAAACTAAGTTTTTCTAATTTGTGGTCTATCTTAAGACAATATTGGTTTTAAGTAATACATTATATAAATTAAATTATATGTATATACTGCTGTTCCAAGTTATTGTAATGAAAAATTATCACAATTGTACTACATCTTTTCCTGATGAGTTGCAGAAAGGGTTGATCACTCTAGGACGTGAAAATTGAATATGGTTTAAAGATTACCCTCTGTTTAAAAAGGATGTCACTCTTAAAATTATTTTATCTTGCAGTAAACATTACTACAAACATTTAAACCACTCAAATATTTGGTTTTTCCTTATGTAATATTCATAGAAACATTTGGAGTTATGCCAGTCTTACTACTCTGACGTTTAGCTTCATAAGTCACTATTAATGATTAACTGTATGTCATTGTTGGCTTGGTATCTTTCTGGCTAACGTTTATATCTCTACAGGTTTGTGAGGTAATGTGTTATAATGTTTTCTTGCCTAGGCAACAGTCCTTTGAGACCCAATCCACTGTGTTCCAGGGGGAGCTATAGCAGTTACGTAGGGAGGTGTAGAAACAGAGTTGACTTACTTTATTGTAAGCTTTTATTTATTAGGATACATATTTGGATGTAAGTGACACACATCTCAGTAGAAACAGGTCTAAATTATTCTCCATGCCATTATGATTATGTGTGTTTCAGATTTAATTGAGTCCGTTTTACCTAGTGATTTTGGCTTGCAGAAAGAAAAAACACTTTAAAAATAATTGTGACATATATATGACAATAAACCGAGTCATAACAATGATAGAGTAATTTTAAGACTAGTTTTATGTGTTATTGATGCCCCTAAAGGAATTTTTAGCAAGAGAAATAGTTTGGGAAGAACTAATGAAGTGTATTAGAAAAGGGCTTGATGGAAATGGAAGAATGAAGGCAGTGCTGTCTATGTCAAGGCTGGTGCCAGATGGGCATACTGTGGCTACAGAACTGGGCCTTACACACAAACACACACATGCGCATGCGCACACACACACACACTCTCTCTCTCTCTCTCTCTCTCTCACACACACACACACACACACACACACAAACTCACACACACACCGAGTGTAAAATTAATCTGAATGATGAGAGATCTGTTGTAGTTGCTATGCTGTGTAAGCTGGTAATGATCCTTACGTAAAATAATAGGATTTAGCAGAATAGGGTAGGTAGTGTGGCTTACCCTGTGAAATTGATGTGTACCGGGAAGGAGCTTTAATGATGCATAATGGTTTCTTAACAGTGGCATTTACACTGTTCCTGTCTCCTTCGCCCTGAGTTGGAGCCTCAGTGCCTGCCTAGTAATGGAGTTGGGGAAAGTTCAGACTTACTCATATTTCTCATCTGCCAAGCAAGAAAAACAGCAATCTAATTTCTTCAGATAATGAATCTTTGTTAGAAACGGTTGGCTGTAAATTAAAACAAGAATTTGTCAATAACTTACGGTATAAATGTAACAGACAAGAGAGATAAGCACCTCATTCTATCTAGTGTGGTCTCTACTGCCCACATAGCTCTTTGTCATGTTGTTGGGTAGTGAAAGGTGACGATGGACCAACAACTGGCGTTTTTGTTATTTTTGTTTGTTTGTTTGTTTCAGTTATCTTCTGTTCCTGGTCTATATGTCCCTTGTCTAAATGGCCCCTGTCTTGCTTTTTGACATAGCATCAACAGAATAAATATAATACCTTGTCTAAGTTGTTACCATAGTAAGTTTGTTCTATTAGGGACTAAGCTTGTGGGCTACTTTGACCAAAGTGACCAATAATTTCCTCTGAGTTTCTTTCTTGTGTCTCTTAATTGCTGGCTACTTTTGCATGCGGCTAACCCAGGTTTGATTCCTCTGCTCCTCTCGGAGAGCCCGGCAAGCTACCGAGAGTATTGCGCCCGCATGGCAAAGCCTGGCAAGCTACCCATGATGTATTCGATATGCCTAAAACAGTAACAACAAGTCTCAACATCTCTGTTGTGAGATATTACTGGTGCCCGCTTGAGCAAATCAATGAACAACGGGAGGACAGCGCTAATAGTGCTACTCTTTTTTTTTTCTTTTTTGGGTCACACCTGGCGATGCACAGGGGTTACTCCTGGCACTGCACTCAGGAATTACCCCTGGCGGTGCTCAGGGGACCATATGGGATGCTGGGAATTGAACCCGGGTTGGCCGCGTGCAAAGCAAATGCCCTACCTGCTATGCTATTGCTCCAGCCCCAACAGTGCTACTCTTAAGATTAACAAATGTGTTTTAAGTCATGGTGTTTCACTTTTTAAAATTTTTAAAATTTTTCTCTTTTTGACCACCCCTTCCTTGCAGTACTCAGGTTTTACTCTTGGCTCTGCACTCAGGATCACTCTTGGTGGTGCTCAGGGAACCATATTGGCTCCTGGGGATTGAACCCAGCTCAACTGTGTGCAAGATGTGTGCCCTACTCTTGTACGATTTCTTGTGTCTTATGTTTCACATTTTAATGAATGGGAGCAGGAGACATTTGGTATCTTTTAAGGTGATTTTGCACTGCTCTACTTTTTTTTTTTTTGTTGTTGAGAAATTGAGGACCAACTTTATTGAGGAAATTGGAAAAATGAGGGCTGATTTCAGTGCTTTGTATCTTGACTCACTGTTTATTTTCTTTCACCTTTCTTTCCTTCCTTTCTCCTTTCATTCCTTCTTTCTTTCTCCTCCTCCTCTTTTTTTTTTTAATTAGTGAAATACCATGAGGTACAGTTGTAGACTTACAAACTATTGTGCTTGGGTTTCAGTTATATAACGATCGAGTACCCATCCCTCCACCAGTGCCCATTCTCTACCACCAATGATCCCAATAGCCCTCCACCCCCACACCCCATCCCTCCCACCCCACCCTGCCTCTGTGACAGGGCATTCCCTTTTTTTTTTTTTCTTTTCAACGTGCTGGTGGAGGGCGTTCCCTTTTGCTGTCTCTTTCCTTCAGGGTCTTGTAGTTTGCAATAGAGGTATTGAGTGGCCATCGTGTTTGGTCTACAGTCTACTTTCAGCATGCATCTCGCATCCCGAGCGTGCACTGCTCTATTTTAGGATGATTTTTCTGTGTTATTAAAAGATAGTCTTAGTCTTTTGCTCCTATAACTCGCATGCATTATGAAGTTGAGGGTAGCAAAGTATTCCAGGAAGTCTGCTTAGGGGTTAAACTACTACTTTAAAAAAAATTGTTTTTTAAAAAAATGTTGTGGTGGTGTTTGGGCCACATCTGGCAGGACTTGGGGTTTCCCAGCTCTAAGCTCAGGAATTATTTCTAAGGTGCTTGGAGGACCATGCAGTAACAGGAAACAAGCTATGTAAGCAAGCTCCTTGACCCCTGTGTCATCTCTCCCTCCCAGGGTTCAGTTTCTATCATAATGATAATGCAGCTCTGAATTTGCCTTATAGTTTATACAGTGTTTCCACTCTTAGGAGCTGTGGAACAAAGGCTTTCTATGGGAAGGAAGATAAATTAATTAATCTACTGGGCCTTTGCAAACAACAGGTGATAGATACTAGTGAAGACAAATACAGTGAAGGCAAATATTTGAAGACAAATTTTATAGGGTGGCAATTTGAAATGGAGACTTGAGGGAATGTCAGTTTTGTGGAAAGATGATTGGATTTTTGATGGTTGCAGAGGAGATAAATTTGAACCACTGGTTTGTGACTGGTAATTAGGAGCAAAAATACATGTTTGGGCAGCCTACATTAGAAAAACCTTTTTCTTAACTTGAACCAATTATTGAAAAATAAAATTCATGCTTTAAGTTCCATAGGGTATAGTTTAATTGTTACAAAGAAGAACTAACATTGTGGTGTTATGCTAAGTGCTTTCCTCTGCATTATATTCATTTTTTTATTTTGCTTTTTGGGTCACAGCCAGCGACGCTCTGGGCGACACTCCTGGCTCTGCACTCAGGAATTACTCCTGGCAGTGCTTGGGGGACCATATGGGATCCCGGGGATCGAGCCCAGATTGGCCACATGCAAGGCAAATGCCCTACCCACTGTGCAATCGCTCCGGCCCCTCTGCAGTATATTCTTTAATATTCAGGACAAGCTAGTAGTTAGATGCCCATATCTCTGTCATGTGGACAGGGAACAGTTTTAGAGAGGCATTCAAGGACCAGCAGTAGAGGGGTTTGGTTGTGAGGTATTAGACCATTGAGCTTACCTTTTTAATCACGATATTGTTTTGACTCTCAATTTGATAATGGTAATCAAACCAATCGATGGCTTTAAAAACAGTAATCTAGAATTAATAGAATCAGGTTTCCTGTGGAAGACACGAGCTGTACCGAGTTTTTGAGTGATTACCCATAAAGAATGAAGAATACAGAGGAATTATCTTCAGAAGCAGGAGAAGTCAGAGAAGGTGGCTTCGACTAAAATAGGAAATGTGTTCTGGAGGAGGCAATCTAATGTTAAACATCAGCATAGGATGTAAATCACTTCCTCAGAGATTAGGATGAGACAGTGTCCATTTCATGTCCGTTTCCAGAGCTTAGTAATGTCTAGTGTAATGTATGTCCTAAACATTTGGTAAATTGTGGTTGAAACTTTTTTTAGACTTGGTGGTGGTTGTCTGTTGAATCTCACAATCTATATAGAGAACTTGTGTGTTGAAGCATATGTATTGCTTTTTTTTTTTTGGTGTGTGTGTGTAGTGTGCTTTGTGTGTGTGTGTGTGTGTGTAGTGGTGTGTGTGGGGAGGCGTGACACATGGCTGGGTTGAGGGGACTATATGGGATACTGGGATCTACTTGTATAGGTTGTACTATCTCTTCAGCCCCTGCAGCATAAATTATCAGGAATTAATGAATAGCTTTCCATTGACTTTAGCTCTTTGGCTCTTCTTACATCTGTTAAATGTCGTTTTATGACATAAATACCTACTTATAGGAAGCTTTTGTGTAGGGGAGTTATTTTTCTTGGTTTGCGTATAAGACCATTTTTAAGGAACATTCTTCCTCTCTTTCCAGCAGCTATTTCACCAGTCTCAACTATGAGCCCTCTTCTTTTCCTTCCAGTTCCATGGCTTGGGTTTTTGTATCTGCTCCTGCTCCTGTCTGATTTTCCTTTCTCTTCCTTCCAATTTCTGTTGACTTTCAGAGTTCAGTTAAAAAGGTAGTCATCCTAGTGGACTTTCCTTGTATCATCCTTACCCCCAAGTAAGATTTCTCTTTTCTTTATGATTCTACCAGTGTGGTGGACCTGTCATATTGCTTTATAATTATGTTATGTTTCTGTTGTGGCTGAGAGTACTGTAGGAGCAAGGGCCATGTCTTACCTTATTTGGTTGCTTCTCGGGAGTAGTTCAATGTGTATGTCATAGGGAGTGTTCACTGAGAATGAAAAAATGACTAATTGTCCATTCTATACTGGCAGTTTTCTTCAATATTTGTTTTCAGAAAAGTTTATTTATTTTTACATGAAAAGTAGGTTAGATTTTTTTAACAGAGTTCTTTTCAGGAAAAGGAAGTTTGTATTTGTATCCACTGAAATTTTTGGTTCACCAAATATTAGATGGGACTAATTTTGAGAGGAAGACAAAAGATAACAGGAAAAGAAATACAGTGAAGTTGTTTGCTTTCTTCAAATGATTTTTTTATGTGATTGTAATTGTGTTACATTTAATATTGGTAATTAATGAAATAAAATCTTGAAAATTAAGCATCTTAGTACTTAGTAACATTTTTATAGTTGTTAAAATAGCAGTATGTAATTTAATAATATGCAATGATTGCTCGAGTCTCAGTTTTTAACACTTTTTTGTATATAATTTTTTATCTGACATATTTTTCCAGGATTTAGCACCTTAATTCCCTTCAAAATTATTTAAGATTGAGTACTTTTCTACTAATTTTTCTATAACCATGTGTTGGTGGCTTCCACCCCCGCCCTGTAAGTACTTTTAAAGCAATGTTTTATGTAAAGGTAAGGATTTTACAAAACATAAAAATCCCTGCCTTCACAGAAATTTTCTTCTAGTATTGAATCTTTGTGAGGAGGTTATAAATATTTTTTTTATTTAAGAGCATGTTTGATTGCTTAATAGCTATGATATCCAACAACAGAATTTGGTTTTCTTGATTTTTTTAAAAAAGACTTATTTCTTAAAAAACTTAGGTACAGTGATATAATTTAGAGTTTGGAAGAAATATCCGAGTGATTAAACTGTCCTTACAATGGCAGCCAACACAGTTTGCTTATAATGTACCAGGTACTGTAATATATCTAGAATGTTTTAATTTGTGTAGATGTTACACTAATTTATAATGGTCTGTTAATAATTTTCACTATACAGGTGACTAAGAAGAGGTCATTAAATCTTGCACAGCAGTAGTTGGTTTAGATCGGATTTGAACTCAGGCATGATAGTAATTAATATAAATAAAACAAGAGATTGTTCCTTTTGCTGAGAGCCTATATGAAGTTTGAATTTAAAGCTGATTGTGAATTATTTATTTTTTATGGTATAAATGAATACATTATTATTGCTGTGTAGTAAGACTGCTTAAAATTTTTCCACTCTTGATTCCCTTTCACCCAAGGAACTTTTATGCACCCCTAAGAAGTCTATAAATCAACAGTTGCCAATAAAGATCCATAGATTTATTTTATTTATTTCTCCCCATTTTCATTGAGGTACTGTGATTTTAGTAGTATGATTTGGTCTATTATTTCTCCTTGCCACTGTAATTTTAAAGACTTCATTTGTGTGACTGGGCAAATCTTTCCATCTTCCTTAAAATTATTTTGATGATTCTTGAAAAATAGTCATTTCCACTTATAGGATATTATAAGATAAATAAATTATAGGAATTATGGTGAACTATCAGATAAACTATTCTCCAGAAGCCTTATTTGGCTGTGCGTAGATTTTCACTGAAATTATTATTTTACTTGGGAGTAAACTAATGCCTTTACAACAGAAAGCATTCCCCACATGGACAATAATCAGCTCTCCATTTTTTCAGACTTTTTCTTCTTAATCATTCATTGTTTCAGAATTTGTCCCTCAAAAGGTTTTACATGTGTTAGATTTGTTCCCGGGAAACAGATATTTTGCATTATTTGAAACTAGAACCAAGATCTTCTTTAAATAACATTTTAACTTATAATCTCACAATTCACTTGTATTTTTCATAGCAATTTTGGTTACTCTTATCTCCCAAGTCTTATTTTCCTAGCTAAAATAGATAAGGGATTAGACTTTATTTGGGACTTTCCATGTCCCTTCACTAGCAGCAGAACTTCTTTGATATCTACCCTCTTTTAACACTTTTCAGCTTTTATTCATGCTATTCTCTCTTCCTTATTTCCTGGGGTTTATTCTTGGTTGCTGTTGTTGTCTTAAGTATATGCTTAATTCATTTCAATATTTTTCATTTAGCATAGTAGTGATTTTTTTTTTTTGGGTCACACCTGGTGATGCACAGGGGTTATTCCTGGCTCTGCACTCAGGAATTACCCCTGGCAGTGCTTGGGGGACCATATGGGATGCTGGGGATCGAACCCAGGTGTGTCACATGCAAGGCATGCTCCCTAACTGCTGTGCTATTGCTCCAGCCTCAAGCACAGTAGTGATTTCAAGCAGTGAATACCCAGTTACAAATTAGTTGGCTCCTTCAAGTTTTGTTGTACAATGTTGTACTTCTAATTGTTGTACTTCTAAATAATTTATAATTCTAGCTTCTATATTTTCCTTGACCCAAAGTGACTTTTTCTATCTTTTCTTCAACATTATTTTAAGATGTTGATAATAACGCAGCTCTCCACAGTTGACCGAAACCATACACAAAAAAACGAGTGACTTGATTTCCCACTATAAGAAGCGATACCAGTGAACAACTGAGGCTCAATTTTTCAACAGGGTCAGTCAGCCCATTACTATCAGCATTTTTGTTCATTTGCGTAAATCAGAGTTGCTCTGAGAAGAGACCTATAGACAGCAGTGGAAGAACACTGGTCCTTTGGTGGTTGGTGTCCTGCAGTAAAATTGTATGCCTAAAACATTCATTTTAATTACTACTGTAAGACATGATACCTCAACAGAAAAGGAATTGATGCTTGAACCTCTGCCATATGCAGTGACAGTGAATGAGTCAATCAATAAATATTGCTCCATTTTCTACTGGGACTTCCCTTGAGTCCCTGCTTTTGAGCATATTATTCATGTTCCTTTGTTGTTGTTAATTTTGAACCATACCTGACTCAGGGATTACTCCTGGCTTTGCACTGTGGAATTACTCCTGGTGGTGCTTGGGGGACCACAGGGGGAGCTGGGGATCGAACCCAGCTTTGTGCAAGACAAGCACATGCAAGGCAAGCGCCCTGCCTCATGTATGTTGCTCTGCCCTGTTCATATTCTTATATCAGCTATCACCCACACTGTCACCCCTTTCTTTGTCGACTCCTCACATGGCTTGAGTGAGTGCAGTTGCCCTGTCATAAAATTTTATTTCAGCAAACATCATCTCAAGACTATGGTGATTCTAACCACTGTATATATTAAAGATACAGTAAATAAGAATTAATGAAAAACATCTAAATTCCTAAATTGACTCAAAGAATTATGTTCAGATGCCTTCCAAAGTAAAATCCTGGCCCATGAAACAGCTGTTATTTAAAAAAAAAAAAAAGCAAAAGTCAAAAATTGAAATTCAAACAGGAAAAAAATAAAGGTATACACTTCTATTGCAGCTTTTTGTTCCGTAAAGAGGAAATAACAACAGAAATAAAACCCAAAGAAAGAATTCTCTTAAAAATAGTAATATTACTTGACTAGAGAAATCACTTAAAAGGCTAAATGCATATAAAAGGCCCTATTTGATCTCCCTTATGGTGTCCTGCAGTAAAATTGTATTCCTAAAACATTTAGGCTTCCTGAGCATTGCCAGGAATGACCCCCAAGCATTATGGCAGGAGCACCCCCTGAATACCACCATAGTGTCCTTCCTCCCCAAAAATAAAGGTAGTATTACTAATAACTGTAATAGCAACAGCCATACTGAACACTTCCCATGGGACTGAGCATTCTGTTATGAGTTTTTATACTTTATTTTGCAAAACCATATGAAATTAGTACAATTTTGTTTCCATTTCATATGTTATTAAAATCAAGGCCCATATCTGCTAAATGACATACCTAGACATTCTAGCTAACAAAATTAGGTGTCCCAATCATGCACCTGAATGCTGTACTATACATTTAGCTTCTTAAACTGTAGGGTTATGACCTCAGTGGAGTCGTGTAACTAATAGTTTGAGAAATACAAGCTGAAACAGATATTTTAGGCCTAGAGGAAGAGCACAGAGAGTGACTGACTGTGTTGCAGCCTTTCAACTGTGTGGTCATAAATTCAGTCTCCCATGTTCCATCTGTCTTGCATGCGATCTCTTCTGCCATCAGAAAGACAAAACAATAAACCAGTCCCCAAACCAGACTTTTTCATTACCGTTATAAATTTAAAAGTACCAATTTGGAGGGAATCTGGAGAAATTGACATGTATCACTCACTTTTGTGAGAGGATAAACTGGTATAACCATCCTAAAGAACATTTGCTTATAGCAGGTGAAACTGACCATACCACATTAGTCAACTCTGGTAAGTGTGCACTCCAGAGATTTCTGTACTTTAACATGGGGAACACCCACCTGGTCATTGAGATGTTCGTAGTAGCAAAATAGTGGAAGCAATCTATCTTGTTGGGAAAAATGAGGTGTGTTTAGTGTTATGATGTAGACTTATAGAATGACCTAGTTATCTGTACTACATATATAAGCATAGATAAATTAAAAAAAAACTTAATCTTGAACTTAAAACAAAAAAGTCTTTGAATGAGGTGATAATCTTGTATGAAACATGAAATCAATTTTGAAACTTTAAAATATTGTCACCATCTACAGTTACTGAAAGATGTGTAGACTTTGACAAATATTACACTCATCAGTAAATTTTCTGGAAAGTTGATTTTTTCAAAATAAATCCAGCCATTGTTAATACATTGCCTTTTTTTTTTCTTTTTTGTTTTTTCTTTTTGGGTCACACCCGGCAATGCTCAGGGGTTACTCTTGGCTCTGCACTCAGGAATTACTCCTGGCAGTGCTTGGGGGGGCTATGTGGGATGATGGGAATTGAACCCGGGTTGACCGCGTGCAAGGCAAACGCTCTACCCACTGTGCTCCAGCCCCTGCCTTTTAAAAACAAACCTGATAGGGCTTACTGAGGACATTAATATCAATGTTCCTCTTTGACCACTGGTATAATGTTAGATTTATAGAGTTAAATATAAAGTTATAGGGCTGGAACAATAGCACAGTGGGTAGGGTGTTTGCCTTGCATGTGGCCAACCCGGGTTCTATTTCCAGCATCCCATATGGTCCCCCAAGCACCGCCAGGAATAATTCCTGAGTACAGAACCAGGAGTAACCCCTGAGCATCACTGGGTGTCACCCAAAAAGAAAAAAAAAGTTATTAAAAAACATTTATCTGTGTTTTCCTTTATTCTAATTACTTTCTAAAATTGTAGGTCACTGTTACTGTCATTGTCCTCCCGTTGTTCATTGATTTGCTCAAGTGGACCCAGTCATGTCTTCATTGTTACACTCGTTACTGTGTTTGGCATATCGAATATGTGACGGGTAGGTTGCCAGGCTTTGCCGTGCTGGCAAGATACTCTCGGTAGCTTGCCGGGCTCTCCGAGAGGGGCAGAGGAATCGAACTTGGGTTGGCCATGTTGGTCGCTTGCAAGGCAAACACCTGACCCGCTGTGCTATCGCTACAGCCTAAATTGTAGTTAGGCAGGATTTTATTCTTATTAAGAGGTAGTAGTTGAACTAAAACATTATGATTTCAATTTCTTTTTATAATTTTTTTGAATACACAAGTTTTAATGTCAAGGGATGCTTCATTGATGTGTCAGGACAAGTGATATTTTAAATATAACTTACTGGCTAATTTGAGTGACCCTAAGCTGAATCTGCAGATTATTTTTTACAAGTAGATTTACTGATTTATTACCTTTTTTAGTAGTATTAGTGGTAAATAATAATTTCAAAACTTAAATTTCAGTATATTTAAGAATCATCTATTGTCTAACACAGCCCCCCTCATGCCTAGAGTTCTCTTTCTCTCCTTTTCTAGATTGGCCACTTTAAAGACTGAGCTTTTTTTTCATTCATTTTAGTATTCTCCACAGTGCTCTAACAGCCTGTTGGGATGTGTGTGTGTGTGTGTGTGTGTGTGTGTGTGTGTGTGTTTTCCTCTGTTAAGTATTTGTAAATGTTTACAGGATTAATTTATTACACACTAATTTATTACAAGAATAATTTATTCAAATGGATAGCTCAACAAAATTATTTCTCTATTAATTGTGAATGGAAAAATCTAAACAGATGTTTTAGTGTCCAAAGTTTTGTAGGTGCTAAAATCATTATCTAAAAACTTGATCATAAAGTCTCAGGGAAGAATTTTACTGGAAAAGGTGACAGAAAACAAGAGGGGATGGAGTAAAATCATGTTATTTCACGAAGCATGCTAAGCGCACTTGGAAGGTAGCAGTTTTGTTCTTAGAGAAGTTGTTTTCTAGCACAAGCCACTGTGAATTGTTCAACTCATTGGCAGCAACACAGAAAACTGCCCTTTTCACCCTTTTCAGCACACAAACGTAGACGATTCGTAGTTGGAATCTGTCTTCAAGAAAATACCGGCTTTCCTGGAGTCCAAAGTGTAGGTTTTTGTTTTGGCACAGGGTCCTCAATGCTCATGTCATATGTAAAGTAAGTCACAGAGGTACTGAAAACAAAACAGAACAAAAACAGCAAAAACCTACAAACACAAACAAGCAGACAACCCCCCTCTCAACTTTTCAGTGTGTATAAATTCAGATACAAACAACACATCATTTTTGCTGTTTAGAAAAGCCTGTAATTGAATTCTGTGCCTGAGAGATAGACCACGAGGCCAGGTTTAACCCTGGACACCACATAGTAGCCCCAAGCTCAGAGTTGGGAGTAGCTCCTGAGGACCTTTGGGTGTTGGCACCTAAAAAAAAAATCTTACCCTCCCCCAAAAGAAACTACTAATTATATTTTAACATGAGCTTTGTAGTGGTGTGAGAAACGGGGACATGTAGCATTATTTGAGAGATGTCTTACTCGCTTACTTAAGCTTTTCCAGGAGGAACATTTCAACTATGGGCCAGAACACCCATTCTTGAACAATGCACTTGAGTTCTTGGCTTTTCTTGCCGACCTCTGGATAACCTAAATTCTTCTGTTCTGGATAACCTAAGTTCTTCTGTTGTTGTTTACAAACTTGAAAGTGAGTTGTGTGACACAACAGTACAGTGAGCGCGAGACCTTTTCTGCTAAAAGGCCTGGGAGATAGCTCAGTGACTTGGGGTGCTGCGGGGAGAAGTTCAGTCCCCGATGTCACTGCATTCACTGAACCCCGCTTTGTTTTATGCCTGGCACCTCTGCTGGCTGAGATCCCCAGTGCTGCAAGTGACTTCCTCCAGTATTTGTTGAGTGTGAGCTGTGTTATGAAGGAAGGGTGCATCCCTCAGCAGGTATCCGAGCACCAGGACTAGAAAGTGTGACCAGGCAAGCACATGCGCACTTTAAGCAGCCTAGCAAGCAATACCAGGAAGTATACACGGGCCACAACTAACGGGGTGTGACCTCTGATGAGCACTGTGGTGGCATGTATAGCACCATAACCTATGTGTGACCCTCCCAGTGAATCCCACAACTAAATATGCCAGTCCCACAGACCCCAGTCATCACAACAGTAAGAATAATGAAGGGGGGGGGGAGGGGAGACTCTTTGCTTTCTTAATGGACATTTACTCATAAATACGAACAGACTTTGAAGATGCTGATAAATAAGAAAACTTGCTTTGCTAGTCTGTTTCTGGAGGTCAAAGGTAGTCTGGTTTATCATCAGCCAATACAGTGAATGACTACAGACTACTTATTTCCATATGGACTTCTCACTTCATATATAGGCGACCTATTCCCATTGGAAAGATCCCCTCAAATAAGCTTATGCAAATAACAGCCATGCACTCTCAAAGCTATGCCACTTAATAAGGAACTGCATGTATGATGTGGTTCCCATAGGCTCTACTACATACCTTGGTGAATTGTAGGTCATCTTAGGTCACAGTTCCTAATATGCATTTGTTAGAATTAAAACCTATGAAGGATTCTTTTGGTAGAATAGGCTTGGATATATGGAATGAAGGTAGTCCTAGTTCGATTTTGTTTTAATTATCCTAAGCTCTTGTTTTAATCACAGCATCAACCACCCTGAGCATCTGTATACATAAATCTTTAAGCCTGTGGTCTTAAGCCTGTGGTCTTAGCAGTTACCACTCTTTACAATGAATCATGCTCTGATTTACTTCAGTGCTTTGAATTTTGCCTTACATATTTTAGACTACAATTTCCCCCATATTTTCCCAATAGGAGAGAGAAAACAAAAGGGAATGCCCTGCCACAGAGGCACGGTGGGATGGGGGGGGTGGGAGGTAGGAGGGATACTGGGATCAATGGTGGTGGGAAATGGGCACTGGTGGAGGGATGGGTATTTGATCATTGTATAATTGAAACCCAAGCACAAAAATTTGTAAGTCTACAACTGTACCGCATGGTGTCTCACTAGTAAAAATAAAAGAAAATAATAATAATAAAAAATTTCCCCCATATTTTGCTGAGCATTTATTTGAGTTTAGTTTTGGTTTGCTAGAGGTTGTTATTAGTTTTACATTAATGAGCTTGTATACTTTATTACAAGCCGGGTCTCTTTGCCTTATAGTCCTATAAGAATTTACTTCTGAATTTTGAGTTCTTGGTTTGCTGACTTGATTATTTTTTTCAGTATAGTTAAAAGAATTATTTTTGCTGTGATAGTTCAATGTGCTTGATCTGTCACTGTTCTCCCGTTGTTCATCGAGTTGCTCGAGTGGGCCCAGTAACGTCTCCATTGGAGACTTTTGTTGTTACTGTGTTTGGCATATCGAATACATCACGGGTAGCTTGCCAGGCTATGCCAGGCGGGCGAGATACTCTCGGTAGCTTGCCGGGCTCTCCGAGAGGGGCGGAGGAATTGAACTTGGGTCGGCCATGTTGGCTGCGTGCAATGCAAACGCTCTACCGCTGTGCTATCGCTCCAGCCCTATGTGCTTGATCATGTTTTAAAATTTTGTGTTCATTGATGGACTCTGAATAATTTTTTTGAATATATTTTAAGTCAAATTAAAGGTGTGTGTGCAGTTGAACTTATGTTGCTTTGCTTTTCATTTTGTGTGTGTGTGTGTATTTTGGGAACAGTTTATGTATCATTTTGGAAAAATTGCCTTTGGATCATTATTGGAACTTGTAAGGGGGCGCATCCTCCGATCCCCATACACAAATATACCTTAGGAGGTCCTGGGCAGATTTTTTTCTTTCGAATTACACCTGGATCTTTTAACTCCCTAGGCCCTGGGAAGGATAATATCCAGCTTCCTTTCGTGAGTAAAGGCAGGTTCCTTCCCCCCACCTTTACTCCCCCCCTTTTTTTAAAAAAAAATTGGATTGCTTTGCTTTCTTAATAAATGACCTGGCTGTGAAATTTTTTAAGTCAGATGAGATCCAGGAACTCCTGGTTTTCATTGTTTCTTTTAAAATTTTACATTTAAAAGGCGACTTTGGTTTTATTTTTAGCATTAAATATGTTACAGCTGCTGAGTAATTTACCACCTCCTGTCCCCACTGCTGCTTAAATAAAAAAAAATGATTTTTTTGACTGGAAAGAAATCTGAGAGTAAGAGACAAATTCACCTTTGTGTCTTGCCTAAATACCTTTAAGTGGTTCATAAGATTGTAGAAGTCCCCATATTCAAAGGGAAGTTTTGAATTTGTTAACTTTTTAAATTAAAAGGCAGATGCACCTATTTAGCGTTTCTTTGAGACATGGCAAGTTGAGAGTAGTGGGAAGCCAAGGACAGTTTAGCTCCAGGAAATGGCTTCACATGTTGCCTATTGCGTCCTGGATGATTTGGATAAAACAGAAACAGCTGTGATGACAAATAGTCTGTAAAATTCAACTGCTGGTGTCACGTGTGGCTTAGCGGACTTCATAAGATGATTTAGTAGAGAGAACTTTGCCCATAGGTCTTTGGTGATGTGCATTTAGTTTTCTTAACAAGAAATGCAGAATATTTGGGGCCCTTTCATACTGCTAAATGAAAAATTGTGTGCCAGTGTCTTCACGAAGTAAGTAGCCTTGAGAGATAAGCCTGTGTAGAAATTGACTACATTTTTTGCAGGAGAATGGGTGAAAAGGGCAGTTTGCTGCATTGCTGCCAGAAGATCTGAACAATTTGTTGTAGCTTGTGGCTAGAAAACAGTCTCTGTGAAGCAGAAACAGCAACTGCAAACTGCTCTGGGTATGTATGAGAGAATGCTCTTCTTTTGTACTTTCAGATATTGGATTTACTAGAAAACTCAGATGGTGAAGTTTGAAACGTCCACACTCAAAATGGTGTTTCAGTTTGATTTCATAAAAACCTTGGGGAAATATAATCAGTGTAACGTGGTGCTTAAAAAATGGGTCAGCACTCAAATTTTGCTCTCATTTTAACCACAGGGTTCGATGAATAATTCTGTTCTCTTGAAGTGTTCTCTTAAAAGTGCAGGTGAATCCTGGCATCTCTGGCATGTATTTTTATACAGTTTTTTTTTCCTAGTTAACTTTTAGATTTCTTGCTTTCTTTAGGTCGAGTGTCCCATTATGTATGACTACTTTCATTAGAAGTATGTTTATACATATATATATAAATGCTAATTACTTGTACTTTCATTACTAGGTACATGCTGATGTCTTTATCTTGGTTTTGTCATTTCCATCTCCCAGTGAGGGAAATTGCTTAGCCAGGGCATGTAGCTAGAAAATGGTTGGAGCCACAGGGATTTGAGTTCTGGTCAGTGTGTTCAAATTATTTCAAAATTGGGAGGACTTCTTTTGGTGGCATGGCATAGATTTATTTGGCTAATTAATTATTGTTGGTACTTACTAAGAAGTTAGAACTGGTTTAGAGTACCACAGACTGGGATAGGAACATAAGGAATGCTAAAATGGATTTGCAACCTAGTGACATCTGTGACATAGGCAGTAATCAGTAGCATTCCACCTGATGCCACTAATTTGCATTCGTATGGAGACAGCCATTTATATCATTTTCAGCTTTCCACAAATTATAGCGTGGCAAAATAACAGCCATGAACTCTCAATGCTATGTCACTGAATAAAGAACCATGTATATGATGTGGTTTGTTCCCATAGGCTCTACCACATACCTTGGTGAATTGTAGGTCATCTTAGGTCACTGTTCCAAATATGCATTTATTTTAGAATTAAAACTTGGGAAGGATTTTCTTTGGTGGAATGGGCTGGCATATATGGAATGAAGATAGTCCTATTTTGGTTTTATTTTAATTATTCTAAGCTCTTGTTTTAATTGCGATTTCCACCACCCTGAGCATTTTTGTACAGTAAGTGTCAGGTCTTGGCAGTTACCACTCTTTATACTTAATCACAGTTACTTAAATTCTTTGAATTTTGCCTTATATATTTTAGCCTAAAATCCCCCCCCCCCCTTTTTTTTCTTTTTGGGTCACACCTGGCGATGCACAGGGGTTACTCCTGGCTCTGCACTCAGGAGTTACTCCTGACGGTGCTCATGGGACCATATGGGATGCTGGGAATCAAACCTGGGTCGGCCGTGTGCAAGGCAAACGCCCTACCCGCTGTGCTATCTCTCCAACCCAATCCCCCCCATTTTTGACTGAGTATTTGAGCTTAGTTTTGATCTGTTAGAGGTTGCTATTAGTTTTACATTAAAATTTGAATAATTGCTGACATAACCCTTTATCCGAATACTTTGCCCTGTTCATCAACACCAGTTTCTTCTTGAATATTAATAAATAGCTTGCTGCCTGAGTGCTCAAGAACAGATGACTGATTAAAGAAACTTTGGTACATCTACGCAATGGAGTACTATGCAGCTCTTAGAAAAGATGAAGTCATGAAATTTACATATAAGTGGTGCTACATGGAAAGTATCATGCTAAGTGAAATGAGTCAGAAAGAGAGGGACAGACATATAAAGCCTACACTCATCTGGGGAATATAAAGTAACAAAATAGGAGACTGACATCCAAGAATAGTTGAGATAAGTACCAGGAGATTCACTTCATGGCTTGAAGGCCAGCAGCACATGCTAGAGGAGAAGGCAGCTCAGATAGCGAAGGGAATACCAAGTAAAGGGTGTTGGGAGGATCCTCCCAGTATGGGATATGCACGCTGAAAGTAGACTATAGACTGAACATGATTGCCACTCAATGCCTCTTTTGGAAACCACAGCACCCAAAAGGAGAGAGAGAGAACAAAAGGGAATGCCCTGCCACAGAGGTGGGATGAGATGGGGGGGGGGCAGGGAGGGGTAGGAGGGCTGCTGGGATCATTGGTGGTGAAGAATGGGCACTGGTGGAGGGATGGGTACTCAATCATTATATAACTGAAACCCAAGCACAAAAATTTGTAAGTCCACAACTGTACCTCATGGTGTTTTACTAATAAAAATTAAAAAATAAATTAAAAAAATACGAGACAAAATGAATAAAGTGATTAAAATTTGCTGAACATAAAAAATAAATTGGTTGCTGTACTCATAATCTACAATGATGATCTCAACTAAGATGGGTGGGTGATTTTCTTTAGGGGATTTTTGCCAGTGTCCAGCAAATGATTGCTATGACTCAGGGCACAGGACTGGAATCCAGTCCATAGAGGACAGGGATGCTGGTGAGTATCCTACAGTACACAGGATAACTTCTGTAACAAAGAATTACTTGTCTCGAAATGTCAAAAGTACAATAATCAAAACTCCCTAATCTAGCTAACCCAGAACACCCAATCTCATTAGTTAGAAACTTTCTGTTTTCCTGAGATTTTTTCCCCCACATGGAAACAAAAAATGGTAACTATGTATGACTTTATTATTCTCTGTTCTAGAGATGGAAGAGTATCCCTCTGCATACCCAGCTCTAAACCAAATAATGCTCATGATTCTTACACTGAATTCTTTCAGTTACTTTGTCTTAAACCCGTATCTTGATGTAAGAGAGATCTTCCACCTTTAGCTACTATCAACCATCATCTTGACCTTTGTTAAATGACTGTCTTCTAAGAGTAGTAATATGAACTCCCTTGGTTTGGAATGAGATAAAAGCAAAACAACTAAAGGGTCTCCTATCAGGATTTTGCCTAGGCTAAGTGTTTTAATATGCCTTTTGTTTTAAGTATGAGAGGATGCACTTGTGAACTAAGGCCACATGCACCTCCAGAGCCAGATGCTGGTTTGCTTTATAAACTTACACAAACACAGTTCTTTTCTGGATAAAATCTTTTTTTTTTTTTTTTTAATATGGGTCCGTGTTCTCTGATTGTCAGAGGAGGCTGCATGTACTCTACCACTTAAGCTATCCCCCCGGACTCTGAATAAAAGAACTTCTTAAGATAATGTTAAAAAAAAAAAGTAGTTTTGTAGCTAAAGAGATAGTACAGGGGTTTTGTATGTGGCCAAACCTGGTTTGATACCTGGCACCACATGATCCCCCCTCATGTCACTGGGTGCAGCTGGGAGGCCTGTAAGCATGGCAGAGTCTGAGCAGCTCTACACCCTCAGTTCTTCACATCGCAGCTATGGCCAGCCTGCCTGAGAATCACTGACAGGGGCCTCTGGGCCTCCTGGAAACCACTTGGCAGGTCCTCCTATCCCCCAAAAGAATGAGCTTCTAGATACAGCATCAACGGCATATATCAACTGCCTGACCTGTCAGTGGAGATTTGATTTTGTTTGCATTTTATTACCTAGTGAGTTCATATGATTGCAATACGTGGAAAGGAGCAATTAGTAGTGGTATCTTGAGGCCTTTGTAGATACTTGGGATTCTGTACTTTATTTTCCCTTTTATTCTTCAACTATGACTCTTCAGGTTTTTTTTTTTTTTTGTCACACCTGTGATGCACAGAGTGCTCGGGGAACCATATGGGATGCTGGGAATTGAACCCGGGTGGACCGCGTGCAGGGAAAATGCCCTACCCACTATGCTATCGCTCCAGCCCCTTACTCCTTCAGTTTTTACTTCATCTTCTACTCTTAGACAATCCCCTGGCTCCACATAGCTTTGTATATGTACTTACCAGGGTGAGTCCTAATCATTAGTTTCCTCCTTAGGAAACCTATATCCTTCCTATTATGTCTAAAGCACAGAGCTAGCTACGTAGTACCATTTCTTACATGTCAAGTGAATGAATGGTAGAGGAGGAGAAGCAAATACTTTTGCCATCTGAAAATCAGTGGAAAAGGATTAGTGATGCATTTCCTACTTGTGAAGGTGAGGTTTAAAAAATTTTTTTTTTAATTGGCTACTTTTTAAAAATTAAAAAAAAATCAAATTTGAGGTACTGCTGTTGCACAACACTGAAAGGTTTGACTGTTTATTTTCACACCCTGCTGATTTTATATGCCTTTCACCATCAGTTGCTTCGCCGAAGGTAGTAACTATTATGTTAGCATGGCTATGTAGATGTGGTTTTGTGCTGTGTACTCCTTATATTAACAATCTGGGTGATGAGGCTACTGGGCTGTTAAGCCTGGTGGTTTTGATCATATCTACAAGTCCAAGTGAGGTTCATGTCTTCTACCTGTTTCCTTCAAGTAATCTTGCTCAGAAGAGCTTGTAGCTATTTGCATGTTCGTGGAATATAAGCTGCTTGGTTTAGCATGTGTAATTTCTGGATTTCTCAAGTCCCTTAGTTGTATATGTACTCCCTACCCCTTGACCCTTCCAGGAAGAATTTATTATTATAGAGCCCGGCAAGCTACCGAGAGTATCTCGCCTGCATGGCAAAACCTGGCAAGCTACCCATGACGTATTTGATATGCCAAACACAGTAACAACAAGTCTCACGATGGAGGTGTTACTGGGCCCGCTCGAGCAAATCGATAAACAACGGGAGGATAGTGACAGTGACAGTGATGATGATGATGATGATGATGATGATGATGATGATGATGATGATTTTTGTGTGTGTGTATGGCGGCACCCAACAATATTCAGGGGTTGCTCCTGGTTCTGCACTTGGATATTGCTCCTGGCAGTGCTCGTGGGACCAAATGGAATAGCGGGGATCAACCGTAGTCATCAATGTTCAAGGCAAGTACTTTACCCGCTGTACTATCACTCCAGCCCCAAGAACTGGATTTTTAAGTGAGAAGTGACCCTTGAAGTCCTGCATTGATTCATCAGGGCCGTATTTTTAGCACACTGCATTCTAGGCTTCATCTTTAATTGCTTCCTTGTGTAGTTATTCTTTCATAGTGTTCACTTCTGCCCTCAAATTTCAAGAGACATAGCTTTATTTTATTCTGGGGGTCAGTTCTCTTATGTACATTAGTGTCACCAATAGTGACCTGAATTAGAATAAATAGCACAGAATAGTGATGTTATTATGCATGAGTTATATTTTTTTCTGATGATATGAAAGCATTCATTAGACACTTTGACTCAGTCTGGGGATAATCATGGGAAAAGCTATTTCAGCAAAAGACCCACTAACTAGCCGACTATCAGTGCTTATCACTGTGGCCATGCCATTGGATGTGTTCCTTGCAAATTGAACATGCCTGATTGCACAGATATTTGCGTGGTTGAACAAATTATATTTGGACAATAAACTGTTATGCCTGGTAGTGATTAGGGAAACAAGACAGAGTAGCACACAGTCTACTTTGTTAAAGAGAAAACAAAAGCACTCAACAGCACTTTTTTTTGGTATAGTTTGAAATTTTCTTAAATGATTAAGTGTCTCTAAGTTACTTGTTTTTGGAAATCAGCAGGTTACTGGAAAGAGTCTTTGTGATGACTGGCTAGTAACATTTTACACTTTTTGTTAAGTATTATCAGGTTTTTTCTCATTGGAGGGCATCTGTAGTAAGAGTGTGACCAAGGCTATAGGAAGATCCAATTTCTTATATCTTTTTTTTTGCTGTTGCATTTTTTTTTTTTGCTTTTACATACAAGTGTGCAATCTATGTTCAGTATGTGTGTGGAATGGAGGTGGTCTGTTGCAGAATTTTCTGAGGGTTCTATTAATATTGAGAAAGGCCATCCCCATTCATTTTGCTTGTCATGGTCTGCAGCAAGGTCGGAGTTAGATGGAAACATAGGGCCTATGGGTGTCCTGCATGGGAGACTGCTGGGAGGTAAGGAGTGATGGTGGTGCATGAAATCCAAGCAGCTGAGGAGGTCATGAGCACGGGGAGTAAGGAAAGTGGATAAGGGCACAGGCTTAGGATCAAACAATCAAGGGTTCAGGAGGGGTAGAACTGAACAGGTAGTAGGTGGTTAGAGGTTGAAATGTATAAAATTGAGATACTGGTAGGATCTTGTAGGTCTTGGGCAGGGTTTTTTAAGGTTATGACGAATGTGTAGAGTGTAAAATTGGAGATTCCAGCAAGATAGTGGACAGGAAAAGGAGCTGGACTTGCCTTTCTCCAGTTTTCAGCCATATGATAGACAAGTGAAGTATATGCCTGGGAAAAGGACCCATCCCTGGAGGAGCAGCATCCTTACAGGAAGAAACTATGGCAGACTTTGCAGAGAGCAGGAATGGTTGTGACTAAGGCCAGTGGGGCTTCTGGGACTCCATGACCTGGGGGAAGGAGGAGGGAGGGTAGGAGGCTGTGATTCAGAGTCTGGCTAGGCACAAAATGGAGATACTTTCCTCCAGTGAGGAATACCTGGTGAGCAGAGCTCTGTGGCTGAGTGCTGAGGAACAGATCTATGCTGGCAGCAGTCAGTCGGTAGTCAGGAAATCTATATTGAAATGGAAGATACTCGGCACCCCTGTGACTGAGGCTGCCAACACAGTAAGCTACAGGAAGACAGCTGTTCAACTCAATATATATTAGTTTATGTATGATGCTAAATAAATGAGAAAACACAAGCACAAGATGTAGAGCAAAACAAAAAGCCATGAGGAAAAGTTCAAAGTAGCTTTCTTGAAGCATTTAAAACAAATTATAAGAGTGTTAAATGGATTATTACAAATTTATGAACCTCAGTAAATATGTTGAAATTTAAGTTAAGGTGAAATAAGGAAAGAGTTAATAAAGTGAAATTATCCTTAGGAAACAGAAACGATATAAAAAGCTTAAACAATAGGTTTAAAAACTGTAATAGTTGGTTAAATGTTTTTTTTTTCCTGAGATAGTTTTCAACCTTATTGCTCCCCCCGCCCCCCGTGTACATTCAAAAGTACATTCCAAAGGCCTGTACTATCTGTCTCTCTGGCCCTAAATGGCTTTTTAAAAATTAAAAAAATTGGCACTGGAGATATGATTTAGCATGTTGATGACTGTGTGCACCATCCTTGGCTCATGGTTGAAGGTGGTTTAATCAACACAAATTGAAATGCCAGAGTAGTTCTCCTTCACACTGGACCACATTGGGTGTTTCCTGGCAGTGGAAAGTAGGAGATCTCATTCTGTGCCCCTTAAAAAGGGAGGGAATGAGGACTGGCTGGAGATTGTGGGGAGAATAGTTAGGTCTTTGAAGGCTAAGGTACTTATGGTGGGGCACATGCCGAATGAGTGGTGCCTAAGGATTCTTTTTGAGGGCTGTCTATGATGAATAGGTGCAGAAAGAGCCAATTCCCATTCAGTCAATCAGGGTGCAAGTGTGTTGCAGCTGAAGCACCTTGTCAGTCTTTTTCTACCCTGTGTTCAAATTTGTGGTTTTGTGTGTTAAGTCCTTTCAGGTGCATTTTAGGTTAATTTACGGGTAGGCTATGGATGCTAGTACTCCCTTTAATGACAGTTTTAGTTGGGGAAAATTTTGAAAAGAGCAAACATTTGTGGGGCATATGTGTAAGAGACTGTCATTCTGTCTATACCATTTAGGTAGATAACCTGGCGTTGTGTTTCCTTAGCCTCATCTTACAAAAAAATGAATTTGTTTTTCCTTTCACATCTCATTTCCCTACTATGCCCCCTTTTCTTCACCTGGTGTGTGTTTGGCATTCCTTTTTTTGCAAACTGGTGATTCCAAGTCAGGACTGTCAAGAATTGAGTCCTGTCCACTGACAGCCAGCTAGAATGAACTCTTCTAGGCCTGACAGACTTTAACTTTGAGTGTGGCTGAAGTTTGGCCTTCCAAGGATGGCCACTACTGTCTCCACAACATATTGGGCACGGAATATCTTCCCAAGCAGACACAGTCAATGGAACTGAGATTTCTTATGATCTGAAAAGACGGTATTTTTGTGCTGAATAGCACTGGGTGGGCTCAGGGATTCTGGCCACAGTTGCATTCCACGCACAGTTCAGAGTCATGACTGCTAATGACATCACCTCCTCAGGTGCCAAATTTCCCCTCCTCCTCCAGTATTCCTGCCTGCCTGCCTGCCTGTGCTTTTATTTTTTAAAAAGACTTTTAAAGTACTGCTATGAGGTTTTGATGTGAAAATAAGTATGAAATTCAATTCTTTCTGTGTGTGTGGGGTGTGTGTGTGTGTTTTGTGTGTGTGTGTGTGTGTGAGAGAGAGAGAGAGAGAGAGAGAGAGAGAGAGAGAGAGAGAGAGAGAGAGAGAGAGAGAGAGAAGAGGCAAGAGCGGGGGAGCGGGAGAGAGAGGAGAGATGTGAAAAAAAAAAACCAGTACTTTTTAAAAACCACACAACCCCAGAAATTCCAGTTTTAGGTTACTTTCGTTCAATCACTCCCTAGAGATTTTGAGGGTGGGGTGGGACAGATGGAGGAGGGGATTAAGAGCACATTAGAAAAGTAGCTGTGGAAAAACAAGGTCGAGGGTTTTCTTTCTCTTCTCTCATTGAAGACGGGACTGTATTGCTTCTTAGAGAATTGTGATTGTTCAGTGTATTGTGTAGGGACTAAAGAGGTCTGATTCCCAATGTCCAACCGGGAGTTGAGGAATTGGATCTCTTCAGTGATTCATTTATATATTTATTGAGTAAGATGTAGAATCCAGTGAAACATAAATAACAAAATCCAACCTGATTTCCATCTTCAGACCTCATCAGTGTTTGTACACGTTCTTTTATTCTTGCATTCTACATAGCTTATAGAACAAATACACGCCTCATCCCTGTCAAGTTGGGGCCCCTCCTGGTGGTTCTTAGCCAAGTGGTCCAGCAATTCAGTGCAAAAATTGGAGGATATATGTACTGCAGCTGTGACCCCGCAGTGTTTGGGGATTACTCGGAAGGCCTCCGGGGCTGCACATGGTGATGCTCGAGGGACCATGTAGTGCAGGGATCCAAATTGGTGTCGGCAGCATGCAAGGCATGTGCTTTCACCCCCCTAGTTTTTGTTTTGTTTTTTGGGGGCCACACTTGGTAGTGCTCAGGGGTTAATTCCTGCTGAACTCAGAAGACCATATGTGATGCTGTGGATTGAATCTGCTTGGCTATATGCAAGACAAGTACCCTTCCTGCTTTACAGTCTCTTCAGATCCACTCCTGACTTTTTAATATGACTTTATTTTGTGTATAGTGTGCCGTGCAAAGTTTTTTTTTTTATGTTGAATTTTAGAGCAGGGAGATAGTATAAGAAGTTATGTGTGTGCACCTGACCTGGGTTGGATCCTGGCACTGCATGACCTAGCATCACTATGAACAGTCCTTGAGGCCCCCCAGGACACTGGAAGTGCCCAGGCACCATTGAGGTTGATGTTAGTGGTTCCCATCACCACATTCTCGTGTCTTAGTGTCAACTGAATGGCCCAGTTGTCCATGAATAGCCAGCCATAGCTGGCCCTTGTACCTCCTTAGCATGGCTTAGGAAGCCAAAAACAAATAGTGTAGAAATTTAAACCTTTAGACACTTTCTTAAAACTTTTATTTATGTTTATGGTGCCATATATCAAAGCCAGAGCCTCATGCATGCAAGGTGAATGAATGACTCCAGTGCCAGACCTAGCCTGAGCATTTTAATAGATAATTTTCTGACCCTTTATTTTATAGGTAAGAACATTTAGCCAGGTGAAGTGAAGTCACTTACTTAACTGCATTCATGCTGGTGCTGTAATTTGTGTTAATTAAACCACTTCGAAGTGTGAGCTTCTGGTGTTAGGCACTTGCCTCAAAGTGCTAAAATGACTTGCTTGCAGAGTTGAAATTAGAACTGACCCTACTTAATACTGTACATTTTTCACTATATAAATCTGTCTAAATTTATTGGGGGGAATTTGTCAAGTATTAGAAAATGAATTCAATTAATTAAACTATTAAAGAAAAAAACATGAGAATTGAGGCAACTCAAACATACGGTGTGGTTAAATTAATTTGGCCCCTATCATTTGGAAAAGTGTGAAAACTATTGTGTTATGGCTAGATTGCTGTTCTTTCAGTCTTGTTTGATATTATCCTGACAGGAGCGGAGATTAAAAATATGTTTACATTTAACATAAGCACCTTTAAAGTTTTTCGTTTCCATCATATTAAACCAATAAATCTCAAGACTGTTTCTAGAAGTGGTTTTGAGTTAATTATCATCTCCTGCCAAATATCTTTTACTCTGGAATATATTTTCTGTATTTTTCTGAATTTCTATGTTTCCTTATATTTGCTGGATGTAATTCCTTTGATAGTTTACTCACATGCAGCCCTATCACACTTGTCTTGAAACTTTTTTTTAAATGTATGCTAATGTTTGTTGTGATTTTACTACTCTTACTCCTCCTGTCTCCCCTTCTTTTAACATCGCCGTCTGATTTCATAGTATTAGCAGTACACCAGCTAGGTTCTCATTATTATTTACATATCCTTATTGAAAGGGTTCTGCGCCCATGCAGGGCAGACTGAAAAACTTGGCCTCCTCTTTGTGTGCGATGATGGTCTTGCTGGCATTGGTGAGCTCTGGAATAGCCCTGCAGAATAAACAAGTATAGCTCTATTTAAACATGTTTGAGTCAGTAGGTTCTCAGAAGGTCTTTTCATGCAGTTAAGGTTTTAGACAACATAGGAGTACACAGCACAGATTCACCCTTACCTCTGTCTGTCCTTAACCTGTGTTTTTATAGAAGTATGTAAGACAATTGAAATGATGTTGGTTAGATGGGCAGTGCGAATGTCTGAATGCCAGGTGATGGACATTACTAGGTATATTCCCCTCTTTGGGAAAAATCCCTTCAAGAATTCTTCAGCACATTAAATTCTCCATCTTGAAGACATTCCGTTTTTGATGTTTCTTGAGGGAAGAACTGTAGGTGGAGTCAGAGGAATAGAGAAATGTGTTGAATATCTGAAGAGCAGGGAGTAGAGAAGATGCTTGGGGTATATTTGTAGGTGGGGAAGAAGAAAAGGGAAAAAGAACCTAAAGAGACAGAGAAAGGAGAATAGCCAAATACTAGGGTGGGGACAAAATCTTAAGTGTCATTTGGCAAAGTTGATTACACTTTTGTTTCTTTTCCAGCTTGGATTGGAAAAGAAATTTTTTTTAAATGACTGGAGTGGGTGGGGAAGCTCCATTAAGAGATGACAGTTTAAGTGTTGGAGAAATATGACGGAAATAGCTTGAGTGGTTAGATAAAGTAGGAAGAAACAGAATTAAGAACAGCCTCTTTTTTTTGGCACTGCTCTGCACTTCTTATAATCCTGTTCTTAATTTGTTCTCCAGGATGAATTCAGAAGTAGTTTTGCTTTTTTTTTTTTTTTGGTAGCACTTGAAGAATCTTTTTTTTTTTTTGACCAGTTGCTTGCTTTTTCCCCTAACGGCAAAGTGCTTGATTTTACATGAGCTTTGGAGCACCCCCATCTCTCAACTGCTTTATTGTGGAAAAGTGTCATGGCATCAAAGATGAGATGCAAAAGAAGTCTGTTTCAAGGAGTTGCCCAGGAAAGAGGCCACATCACTTTGGAGACCAAGAGCATTTGGGGTGTGTGTGTGTGTGTGTATTACCATGTTTTTATGCTTTATTTTTTTTTTTTTGCTTTTTGGGGTCACACCTGGCGGTGCACAGGGGTTACTCCTGGCTCATGCACTCAGGAGTTACTTTTGGTGGTGCTCTGGGGACCATATAGGATACTGGGAATCGAACCTGGGTCGGCTGTGTGCAAGGCAAATGCCCTATCTGCTGTGCTATCACTCCAGCCCCACTTTATTCTTTTAAAATGCATAGCTGTTATGTACTTGTTTTCAAAGTATCATGTGTCATACAGTATGATCCATTTCTATTGAACAGAAATGATCCCTTTCTATTTCTGTAATAAAACAATTTTATTTGATTTCAGTAATAATGGGTATGCATATTCTATAGACCCTATGAAATATTTTTCCACCTCTTCTTGGTTCTTTAAAAGGAGTAAAATTGTTAGGCAATAGTTTTACAGTTGGAGAAGGAACTCTACTTCTAAAGAGACTCATGTTTATTATCAGATTCTAGTATTCCCTTGCATTATTTCCTGATCTGGAGCTGACATAAGTATTAGGAACTGAATTGTGTCAGCACTGCTACTTAAGACATTGATCCTAATCCAGGCGTCCTTGGATTGTGCACTGCCAGTGAGCATGCTGGTAGCTGTGATTCAAGAGCCAGGCTGCAGGTGTGAAGCCTGAGGAGCTCTGTGATTCCCACTGACTCCATAGTTGGGAAAATGTGAGTTGATGGTTTTCCTTTGGATGTCCTTTTTCAACAGCACAAGGGAGAATAGGAGTGAATCTCCATGAATTCTCTATCTTGCGCGGAATTAAGTAGAGCAAGACAACCAGTAACCAGCAGACCTGGTTGCAGTATGGTCCAGATTTAGTATTTGGGTTGGCCAGGTTTCTTGGAAGACAAACATCTTGTGTTTACATAGTTATAGACTAAAGGTTCTATGTAACTGTTACAGATTATATTTGAGCATCCAGGAAGAATAGAATAATAGTTTCTTCTGGCTCAGTTCAGACAGCCCTAGTTACTGCTTTTTCAGGCAGGTTTTCCTTTCTTATCTTGCAATTCCTTGACCCTGCTTTCCACCCTGACTTCTGTACTAACTTACTTGAGTTAGGGAAAGGAAGATCTTGCCTACCTTTGTATGATAAATTGCTGCACGTGAAGTACAGCAAGGCTGTAGGGTTTTTTTTTTTCCCCCTATTCTACAGCTTTGTGCACTTTACCTATGTAAAGAATCTGAATCTCAGCAGTGTGAAGTGCTTTGGGAAAAGAAAACGCAAGGGGGAAGGTGTTTGAGAAAAATGAACTCTGAAGAAAATGCCACAGGCAAATGGACTCAGTAACTTCATAAGCTTATCATCTGATTGATTTAACAAGTTAATGCAAATGAGAAATACCAGGAAAATAGGCAAGTAACCTTTGTATAGGTCTTTTTTTGGTTTGACTTAGGATATTCTAAAAAAGGAAAAAGATCCCTTCTCTCAAATTCTCTAGTTATTTAGCTCAATCTCATAGTTTATAGTCTATCATATAAAGAACTATCATTTTTTTCACTCTCTCACAGGTTTGAAATTATACATGATACAAGAGGACTGCATATCCCCAGATTATTATTTTAGAGCCATTTTCACTTTCTTCTCACTTGAAATTCATTTCTTTTTGAAGATAGAAGTTTTAGGTTTGTTTTGATCCTTGAGGAGCAGTCAGACTAGGTGAAGTTAGTCAATACTTTTATTCCTCACATTCTCCTCTGATAAATTGAAAAGATGACTTGAGATTTTTTCAGAACTTGCCAAAATAATATGTATCTCATTGGAGTGCTGTTGCTTTTCATATTAGGCTTACACTATTGTATGCTTGGCGTGATTATCGTAGATAATAGAAATATAGGATTATGGCACTTGGAACAGTTTGGGAAAATTTTTTCTTTGTCCAATTTCTGAAAGGTGTTTTTATATGACCTCATTTCTTTCTACTTAACATATTAATCATGATTTTGTGCAAAAGTGGTGTATTTCTTGTGTGCTGGATGCAGAAACACAAGTAAAACTCTTGGCTCTCTGGATAAATACGGCCCTGAAACTTCTGCCATCGAACTCGATTCCTGAAGAGAGGGTAGGAGTGTTGTGGAGGAGGGAGGGATGACTTCAAGCTGGGAGTGACTGTGACCAGGCGTCTTTGCCAAGGTCATACTGAGCCTGGTAACTGTGGAGTTTGAGGGTGATAATGGGCATGCTGTTTTCTGCTTGACTTGAGAGAAGAGGCTGGAGGAGTGAGCCTGGAGGTTTGAATGACATCCACCACCCCTGCCCACACCATGTCAGGTGGAAGAATTTGGGTTTACTTTCTACAGTTATTGAGGTTTTCTGAACAGATGAATGACGTCAACAGAACTAGAGTTTAGGAAGCTTATCTGGGTCGCACTGTTCTTATGGGGGTTGGGGATTCAAAGTAGAACTAACAATTTATGAAAGTTTTGCAGGGAGAAATTTTCACCTGTTACAAACGTAATGACTGATTTTGCTTTTATCAGAATTTATTGGGTAACTATAGGCATTTTGTTTTAAATAATAAAATTATCAAATTGTTTTTTAAAATCATCTAAATGTTTTTTAAGGTATAGTTTATTGAAGCTACTGAGTGAGTGCATTTCTGGTAAAAGTGAGGAGCAGTCAATTTAAGGCCTTGATTATGATCTTTCTTCAAAAATATTCAGATATTTATTTTGTAATTTACCCTGGCTATTGACCTGCCCCCCCCCCTTTTTTTTCTTGAAGGAATTTCTTAAGACCCTTTCTTAAAATACTGCTTGGGCGTATAGTCTCCCTCCACACCCCAGTTCATTAGCTTCTAGTTCCATTTTAATATGCTATTCTAGGCAAGTTTGTGTCCCATTTTTGAAAATAGGTTGTTTTTAATTCATGTGAGCATTATTTGACATTAGTTCTGAACTTCAGAGTAAAAGTATCTTTAGAAGAAAGTCAGAATAGTAGAGTTTACAAGAATTGGAACTGAAGGTCAGGTCTGTTTTTTATCTCAAAGCCTCACTTGGTGTGATTTTCTGAGTAGTGCTGAGAAATGAAATAGTGCGCGCATGCGCACGTGTGTGTGTGTGTGTGTGTGTGTGTGTGTGTATCCTTCAGCATAGGTCTGGTATGGCTTGTTTATAAGGTTCATTAAAATATTTGTAATATGCACAGTGCTTAGAAACTAGGAATGTTCATTCAGTTGATAAGTAATTTTAATTTTTAGATTTTTTTTCTTTTTGAGTCATACCCGGCTATGCACAGGGGTTATTCCTGGCTCATGCACTCAGGAATGACTCCTGGCGTTGCTTGGGGGACCATATGGGATGCTAGGAATCGAACCCAGGTTGCCTGGGTGCAAAGCAAACACCCTAACCCCAGTGTTATCTCTCCAGCCCCTAATTTTTAGAAGTTTTGAGTAAAAATGTATCAATTTTAATATTTGAAGTAGCTTGATTTTAAAAACATTCAGCACGCTTCTATTTATGTATACTGTAATAGTGAAACCGTATCCTCAATAATTTCTTTTAATTTGTCCCTGTAGGCTTTCCTTCTACACATTCAGTTCTGTTTTGCTTTAATTTTTACTGCTATTCCCCCCTGAAATGCAATAGTCCTGTCCTGTCCTAGTAGAAACATTGTTCTCTTTGTTAGGGCTAAAAAAGTGCCTTTGTCATTCCTTAGAGACATTCTGCAGATGCCATTTTGCCGTTCTGAAAAATATGTCCCTCTCCTTGTGCTGTGTTGAATTGTGTGTGTGGATGGCTTGGTATTTTAATGAAGTTGTAGCGGAAAACTTGACAGTAATACTTGTCCTATGATAACAAAACAAAGACTCGTTCTTGATCTCATGTAGATTTGTGTTCCCTGCCTCTCCATAGTCCTGTGTGGTCTGAAAGTAGATCCCTCTTGCTCTTAGATGTGATCTCAGATGTTTGATGCTTTTTGACTAACTTCACAGGACAGTGTTACAACTTCTTTCAAGCAGGAACTGGAAGCCTTTTTGTTGGTGTATATTGCTTTTTAAAGATCTCTTAATTTACATATCCTTAATAGCATTTTAAGTGGCAAGAATATACTCTTAATTTGCTAAGTGGCTTTCATCCTTGTATTAAGAAGTAGATGGAAAAATCTGCTGGGAAATTGCACTGATAAAATCCAGGAAATTCCTTTCATTCTTTTTAATCCAGTTAAAATCTAACTTAAAATAGGGGAGCGGGGGCTCTGATGTAGCAGTGTCTGAGAGCATGTGCTTCTCAGAGTCCAGTAATTTCTTGGACTTAGTGCCAAGCTCAAAGAGAAACAGTATGAATGTGCCTCTGTGTCTTAGGTAAAGCTATACCACATGGCATGGTACCAGTTTATTATAACATTACTGGGACCTGGCCATCCGGTTCTCTTCTACCTTTAAAATTAAGCAGGAGTATAGAAATAAAGGGGGAAAATTTCACTTTAAATTTTTAAAGAACTTTGCTTTGTTCATTTGAAACTTTTTGTTAATTACCCTAATAGCCTACAGTGAAGAAAATTATAAAATACAAATAAAGCCAAATTTCCCGCTGTCCACAGTCAGGAACAGCTAGTTTTCATTTCAGCAGGAGCATTTGCAATCTTTTATCTGTGAAATATACATGCATGAATTAAAACACTAGCATTGGCCTTTTAAACCTCTTTGTTTTCTCTTGGTGCGATTTGCAAATGTCCCTTTGTAGATTATTAAGATTGAAGTTCTTAATTTTGGAGATTAATCCATTGGACACTCACTCATTGGACACTCACTCTTGAAAGTTCTCAAGCAGTGGAAAGTGCATACATTTATTGCCTATCAATAAATGCGTCAGAAAGAGCTATGCTAATCATTTTGGATGCTTTACAGAATCATAAAAGCGCAGCAAGTTTTTATTGGAACTGCTAAGCCTTTGAAACAAGTAAAGATCTGATCACTTAAGCCCTGGCTCGCCCTGGACAGCTGGCTCACTGATTTCCGACAAGAGCTGATTCTGCTGTGGCCCGTCTCTTGTCATCTGGGGCAGAGGTACACAGGGATTACAGTGTTTATATATGTCTAGCCATCAGCTGGGCTTGCTCTGTGTAATGATACTAAGCCTTATGTCATGCCAGTCCATCTGCTTCTTTTAAAGATCGTATACAATTGGTACAGGACAGATCCTGTTACAATAAACTGCGTGGAAGAAATAAACTCTTTATATGGATAGCTCCATATCACTGGTGGTCAAAGTGGGAGGAAACGGCCCAGAGGTGCCAGGAAGATGTTGGGCCAGTCCTTCTACATATGATAAAAAGCACTTCAGGCCCTTTAGTTATTACTCTGGGGTCCTAAGGGACAAGTATTTAGTTCTGCTATGTAGCAAAACCAAATTTCCTTATCTTATTATAACTGTTCAGTTTATTAATTTATTAAACACTTATAATTAATTTCAGTGCTTCATATTAGCATGGCTAACATAAATTGCAGGGGCAAAGGGAAGAGATAAAATGGGATCTAAAAGGAGATCGGATTAGAGGTGAAACCAAATTTCTTTGAGTAGAACTAGTCAAGTTGATGCACGGGTATTGACTTTAGTGTTGAGAAAGTATCACAGAGGTGTGACAAAGAAGTGGTTGGTACGATTAAAATAACTATTTTAGTATGTTAAATTACTAGGGGTACCACATGTCAGCCCTCAGTGTAGATGGACACACATCTCTTTAGATTGAAGTGTAACCCTGTGTATGTGTAGATCTTTTCAGTGCTCAGCGTCATCTTTGTCTGCAGCAGTTCAGCTTTCATAAATACCATCACAGATACAGCCCTTGCCTTACTAAGGGCAGACTGTAAAACCCTCTGTTGTTGCATCCAGAGGAATGTCTTGTGCCATAGAACGTGGTCTCCTGGTGATGTTCATTCCTTTGGTTTCATTCCTGTCTGAGGCCTCATTTCTTCAGGTTTCCCCCAGGACAGTGCTCTGTCTCATGCTGTCCCAGCGTCTAGTCATAAATCATTCTCTGTAGGCGATCAGTATGGTTTATGGGGAGGGTAATGAGGGAAGAGGGATCAGTATTACTGAGGGTATAGTTTCCCCCCCCCCCTCCCCCCCCCCCCCCCACACACACACACATAGACTTCAAATGACTTTTAGTGAGACTTGAAAACTCTTGGTTCATTCCCTGGGAGAATGGCAGTGGATTAGATAAAGGCCCTAAGATAAAGGCCCTCCCGTTGATCGTCGATTTGCTCGAGCGGGCCCAGTAACGTCTCCATTGGAGACTTTGTTGTTACTGTGTTTGGCATATCAAATACTCTCGGTAGCTTGCCTGGCTCTCCAAGAGGGGCGGAGGAATCGAACTCGGGTCGGCCATGTTGGCCACTTGTAAGGCGAACGCCCTACCACTGTGCTATCACTCCAGCCCGGCAGTGGATTAACCCATCAAGTTATATGGTAGGGCTGTCTTAGAACTTGGGTTACCATACTCCATACTCTTAGCCTGTTTTTTAAAATAGGGGCCACACCTGGCTGTGCTGAGGGCCAGCAGGGCCATTTCCAGCAGATTCGGGGGCCGTACAGCGTCAGGCCCCGAAACTTGAGCTTTATGCAAACTATGCCTGTCTCTTCCCCTCTCCACTGCCACTTAGTTCATTTTCTTTTACCTTATTTTCCTATTCTGGCCATTCTAGTTCCTCTGCAGTAAGTGCTGTTGGGAAGAGAGAACTGCTACTGAGTTGGGTTTGCTGTCTCCCAGATTTCTGTTTTACAGCCTTGTGATTTGGGAGTGCATTTGTGTACCAGAACTGCACAAAATAACTTGCTGGGGTTGTTTTGTGTTTCAATTTTCAATCCCATGTTTCAGTTTTTCTATCTCTTAGTAGCGGTTGTATATTATTAATTTATTTTAGATTTGATCCCAAATTGTTGGTTTTTAACGTCTTTATACTTGGAAACTGGGTTCAACTCTTTTTGTTCCTTTGCACCCCCCCTTTTTTTTTTTTTTGCTTTTTGGGTCACACCTGGCGGTGCTCAAGGGGATCATACGGGATTCTGGGATGTGAACCCAGATTGGCCGCGTGCAAGGCAAATGCCCTACCCGCTGCGATATCGCTCCAGCCCCTTGTTCCTTTGTCCTTAAGTGTAGATTCCAGCAGGTGCAGGCAGTTGAGACAGAGTACAGACAGCAAGTCAGCATTGGCCATGGAAACGTGAAGATGCATGTTGAGGAGACCAGTGGGACTGGAGTTCAGGCTGTGCGAGAAGCGAATGTAAAGCTGAGACCAGGCTGCAAAGCTGGATTGGAGCCAGCCAGTGTTGTGAACGTCAGATATTGTACTGAGGAGTTTGTACTCCATCCTGCAGACCCAGAGTCTGTGGAACTCTTTAAGATTATTGCTAGTTTTTTGAAGGAAGAAATACAATCACAAATATCTGTGTTTTAAGAATACTTCATGCCAAGTGTTCTGGATATATATTCTGGTGATTTTTTTTTTTTTGGCTTTTTTGGGTCACCTGGTTATGCTCAGGGGTAAGGTAAAAAGGTAAGGTAAAGGCCCTCCCGTTGATCGTCGATTTGCTCGAGCGGGCCCAGTAACGTCTCCATTGGAGACTTTGTTGTTACTGTGTCTGGCATATCGAATACTCTCGGTAGCTTGCCGGGCTCTCCGAGAGGGGCAGAGGAATCGAACTCGGGTCGGCCATGTTGGCCGCTTGTAAGGCGAACGCCCTACCCGCTGTGCTATCACTCCAGCCCTGGCTTTGCACTCAGGAATCACTCCTGGCGGTGCTTGGGGGACCGTATGGGATGTTTTGAATCGAACCAGGTGTGTGTGTTTTCAGAAGGTCCGGCGGCGCCCTATCTCTCCCGCCGCCCGCGTTATTCTACACAGGTGGGCCGCGTGCAAGGCAAATGCTCTACCCGCTGTGCTATTGCTCCAGTCCCTGGTGATTTTTTTAAAACTGTTGCTTAAAATTGCCTGCCCAGGAGGTACAGTTAGGATTGATTTACAACTTTTAGGTGACATTTCCAGTAATGCGCTTGTGTTGTCTTTGTGCTATAAAACCTGGTGCTATGTTTTTCTTTATTTTGTGATGTTTGTTACAAAGAGGATCAGAGTACAATTGCTTAGTTGTAACAGTAAATCTATCATTATCAATTCATTCTCTTTACTACCGAGTAATAGTTTGAAGTTTGGTCATACTGATTTAGAGAGCAAGCTTTGGCATCTATTCTTTGTTAGGAGATATGTTTGTGTCCTGTTTTGCTGTATGCGAGGGTTGGGATTCAAAGCTGTGTTTGAAGATTGAGCTTATAAGTATTCGTAGTTAGTAAACATACTTAAAAAAATGATTATTTCAGGTGTACACTAACATTGAGAAAGTGAGTTTAGATGGAAAGGAAAAAAATCAATGCTTATTTGGATCCTAATTTTTTGGTGTTACTGAGGTTTGGTTTTGCAGCTGTATATTCAATTACTAAATGAATCTGATCCAGTTATTTGTTAGTTAATTATTGTTTCTTTACCTCTCTCCTACGTACCAGGTACTATATACTCCAGAGGATATAGATAGAAGATTACAGTCTTGGCCCTTAGAAATTGATTGTTTACATGGTGAGGCAACCAGTCCATATCAGAAAGAGGCATTCTGTGCAGTGAGAATTGCTTTATATAGCTGTAGTTAAATTATTTAATTTTAGTTTCCTGAATCATTTTTGCTTAATGTTCAATGGAATCTAGTTTATGATTGGGTAAATCCTTTCATAAATTAAATTTATAGTTGTTCAAATATATTTGTTGGTTGAATCTATCTTTTATATATAAAGATAGATTTTTAAAAATCTGCGTTAATTTAAAAAAAATTGCATTTTGTGCTACTGGCAACCCTTCACTAAAAGAATGCATTCTTCCCAATTGAAATTTCCAGGAAGTGTCACTGTTCTAGCATTTCTGTTCAAGCACTTTGCTGAAACGAATGGGTTGGGTGTGTGTTTAGATCCAAGAGAAACAAATTACAGCCGTGGAAGAGGGCTTTCAGTCTTCTCAAAATAAAGGCTTGAAAAGATACTATGCTTTTCTTTTACAAAGATTATGTCTTTCAATAGAGAATAAAACAAAGATAGCATAGTAAGCTTCTGTATCTCCATATTGTTCTCACATTCTCTACTAATTAGCAAAACCCCTCAAAGGATTTATTGAGAAGTTGGTCCATAATTTCAACACTTTAAAACTGGTAGAAAGAGGTTTCTATGTGGTAAAGCTCATGTAACATTGGCAGTTGCTGTCTCAAAGAAAAACATTTTGAGTCAAGAAATGAAAATACAGCACTAGACTTCTGAAAGCAAACAATAAAATCTGGATACCCAATAATATGAGCTTTTCATTGTGTCAAACAGCTGAGATACTGACACTCTCAACTATTAAATATGCAAGTACTTGGGAATAGGTGAGTGCTTTATAAGTGGTGAAGCCCCTACATATGCGTGTGTGGGGATGAACACAGAATTCAGATTTCTTAAGCCTGTCTGTCCCGCATGACTTCCCTAATGTTTTGTGTGGGTGTGGAAAAGGACATAGGTGTACATTGCTAACTTGGTGGAAGGTGAAAGCAGGTAGGACAGGGACAGAGCATACTAAAGCCATAAAATGGACATGTTTTAGGTTCAAACCTGCTGATGTTTTCAAGTTCTGGAGTTTAAATGAAGCTTGTGCAGTGTTAACCAAACCTTACATTTATAATTATGCTGTGAACACCTTCAGGAAGCTTACTTGTATATCTTTAGTATATGGACCACACTCATTTGTCACTGTCACTGTCCTCCTGTTGTTCATCGATTTGCTCGAGCGGGCCCAGTAACGTCTCCATTTTGAGACTTGTTGTTACTGTATTTGGCATATTGAACACGTCAATAGCTTGCCAGGCTTTGCCGTGCGGGCGAGATACTCTTTGTAGCTTGCTGGGCTCTCTGAGAGGGTCGGAGAAATCAAACCTGGCTCAGCCGGGCTGGCTGTGCACAAGGCAAACACCCTACCGCTGTGCTATCGCTCCAGCTCACACTCATTTGTAATAGTGTGAAATCTTATTTCTTCTCTTGGACTTTCTGCCTTCCATTATTTCATTATGTAAAAAACCTCATTTCTTTCTTTTTTTTTTTTAACAAAGTTGCGAAATTATGTCTGAGTTTCAGGTGTACAGCGTTCCAACAACACCAGCCCCTTCATCAGTGTCCACTTCCCTCCACCAATGTTTTCCTCCCACTTTCTACCCTGTCTTTGTGGCAGTCACTCCCCCCTCTCCTGCCTACTCCCTCAGCATTCTCTTAGTGTTTCCTTTCTGACCCTTCCCTCTTTTCCCTCCTCTAGTGGCAAACTTCCTACTCAAGACCAGTTTCTCATGCTGTGTTTTTATTGCCTTTGGACATTTATTATCCCCTGCTATGTTTCTTTGTAGTCCACATAGGAGAGAGATCCTTCTGTGTCTGTCCTTTTCCCTCAGACTAGCTTCACTCACCATGATCCTTACCAGAGTCATCAGCTGAGTAGCAAATGCATGACTTCATTTTTTTTCTTATGGCTGAGTAGTATTCCATTTTGCATATGTTAGATAGTTTCTAAAATTTTATTAAAATTTTTTTTTTGTGGGGGAGAGGGTCACACTGGCAATGCTCAGGGGTTACTCCTGGCTCTGTACTCAGGTGGTGGTGCTTGGGGGACCATCTGGGATGCTGGGAATGGAACCTGGCTCAGCCACACGTAAGGCAAATACCGTATCTGCTGGACAGTAAATTTAGCCATCTGATTGCAAAACTGGCCCCTAGTTTTAAAAAATTAGAAAATGTTTTTAATCCAGTCATCTATTTTGGGACACTTGGATTATTTCCAGATTTTGGCTATTGTGAATAGTGGTGCAATAAACATAGGGTGCAGAGGTCTTTATTGTATTTTTGGGCCCTCGGGACATATTCCAAGGAGAGATTTGGGGAAACCACAGGCGTGCTGGGGATTGAGCCAGGGTCAGCCACATGTGAAACAACTGCCTTATTCCCTTTATTGTCTTTCTGACCCTTATTCTTTATCTTTGGCTTTTTTTTTTGTATGTGTGGAGGAGGGATGGGCACACCTGGCAATACTTGGCTTACCCCTGGCTCTGCACTCAGGAATCACTTTTGGCAGTGCTCCAGGTACCCATAGACGATGCCAGAAGTGAACCTGACATTGTGCAAGGCTGGTGCCTTATCCGCTGTACTACCTCTCACTGCCCCCACCTCCATTCTTTATCTTTGCTTCCTTCTTCTCAACTCCTAGGTTTTTCCAGAATTTTAGCCATTCTGCTGATTCAGCCTATCACTAAAGCCAAGAAGTACTTTGAATTTGTCCTCATCATTTCATGGAGACTTGCCATATTCAGGTACTCTAGTACCTTCATTAAACTGAGCATTCTCATGATCCAGTTTCTATGCAGTCAAAGGAAAAAAAAAATCACTTTTTTTTTTTTTAAAGGATTGATAGTTCATCAACATCTTTGCTTCAGACTTGGAAAAAAACCAAGAAGGCTGATTCTTTTTTTTTTTTTTTAAATTTTTATTAGTGAAACACCATGAGGTACAGTTGTAGACTTACAAACCCTTGTGCTTGGGTTTCAGTTATACAATGATCGAGTACCCATCCCTTCACCAGTGCCCATTCTCCACCAACACTAATCCCAGTATCCCTCCCACTCCCCATCCCCCCCATCCCACCCTGCCTCTGTGGCAGGGCACTCTCTTTTGTTCTCTCTCTCCTTTTGGGTGCTGTGGTTTGCAAAAGAGGAATTGAGTGGCAATCATGTTCGGTCTATAGTCTACTTTCAGCATGCATCTCCCATCCTGGGCAGATCTTCCCAACACCCTTTATTTGGTGCTCCCTTCTCTATCTGAGCTGGAAGGCTCATTCTAATATTACAGTTTGTAAAATTTTTCTTATCATAGTATGAAAGAGTTCTCATATTCTTCTTTTAACTAATATTCTGTCCACCAGATAAATAGCAAAATCTCTCACTTTTAGCTGGAGCCATTCCTTTGTCCTTTATGGTTCTCTCTTCTCTTGTCACTGTAGTAACCCAGCCCATTCCACAGTGAATTTAGTCATCTGCTTGCAGAATTAATGTTGCAGTGGCAGCGTTCTCTATAGAAGAGGGAGTAGACTGTGGCTATCCATTTTTTAATACTCTGTTTCTCTCTATTTTGAACGTTAATGTCACATTTGGTTGTTTTTTTTTTTTCCTGAATAATGAGGACATGTTCTGTCTTGTTTTCCTGCTTTTTATAAATCTTGTGGTTTGAATAGTAGTTTGAAATCATTTTAGTTTTGTACTTAAAATCCTTTAACAATGCCAATGTGCTCTTTGAGGAGGGCCCAGTCTTTTAATTTAGCTTTTACCAGTGTAAGGTTTTTACAGTTCTTCATTTTTAACTTCTTCCTAGGAGCTGCCAGCTCACCTGTGAGGATTTCTGTTATCTCTAGACTTTCGAAACTTCTGCTAGGTATTTACTCAGTGGCCTCCCTTATGTTTCTACTGGGCAGTCTCCTTGTGAGATCTAGCTACTGTTTGTTCTTCTGAGCAGTCTCTCCTCTCCCCAGAATATACTTTCTCTTCCTTTCTTGCCTTCAGACTTTGCAAAGATAGCCAGAGAGATAGTACAGGGATTAGGGCGTTTGTCTTAAGTGCACCTGGGTTTGAGTTGCATCCCCAGCACCACTTACGGTTTCCCTTAACACTGTGAGGGGAGATTCCTAAGTACTGATGTGACCTCCAAACAACAACAACAACAATAAAACAAAACAAAAGGAAAAAACAGAAAAAAATTTTCAGCTCTACAAAGGATGTTATTACATCTATGTCCACAGTTGCCTGACGGTGAAATCTCAGTAATTATGGACGAAGAAATGACTCTTCTGGGCTGACACTGAGTTTACGGTAGTGATCTTCACATCTACCCTGCTCTGCTAAGATGGTTTGTAGACTCATCTACCACCCCAAACATTTCTCATTCAACACTTGTACGTGACCCTACCTGTCTGAGCAGGTAAATTCTGTCCATCATATTTAGTTCTTTTTTTTTTTTGGTCCCCTTTTTGGGCCACATCTAGCAGTGCTCAGGGATTATTCTTGGCTCTGTGCACAGGGATTACTGCTGGTGCTGGGGAGTTTGGGGGACTTTACAGAACTCCTGGGAGTGAACCCAGATTAGCAAGCACCCTACCTACTCTGGCGTTGTTCTGGCCTAGGTCATAGTTTTTAATACTACCTTGAACTTTTCTTGTTATCTAGACTTCCACTTAGTTTTAGTTTTTGAAGACTTCAGTTCTTTAAGAAATCCTGTTTATTTACTTTTTGTTCTGAGGAGTAAGCACAGTTTCATGAATATGTGAAACACATGTTCCTAGTGACCTTACACCTCCAGTTTAGGGACACTTTGGAATTAAGATGTTAAATATTATAGAGAAATGATAATATCAGTCTTTCAACAATAAATTAGATATCAAGTGACTTTTATTTTATTTTATTTTTTTGCTTTTTGGGTCACACCCGGCAATGCTCAGGGGTTACTCCTCGCTCATGCACTCAGGAATTGCTCCTGGCGGTGCTCAGGGGACCATATGGGGTGCTGGGAATCGAACCTGTGTTGGCCATGTTGGCTGCGTGCAAGGCAAACGCCCTACCCGCTGTGCTATCACTCCAGCCCCTCAAGTGACTATTTTAAACTCACTATCACTGTCACTGTTCTCCCGTACTGATATTATCGTATTACTGTTTTTTCTCGAGCGGGCCCAGTAACCTCTCCATTGTGACACTTGTTACTGTGTTTGGCATATTGAATATGTCACAAGTAGCTTGCCAGTTTACTGAAAAGTTCCCAGATATTGCAGCCTCTCCTAGTTTTGGGGGCTAGAAAACTGAGGTTTTAGTATCCCTCTTCTTTATCCACTATGCAATTAGATATTAGCTCCTGGGAATATTTCTGACATTTAATTAATATCAGTCTCATTTATCACTAGTATCACTGTTGTTTCTGTGTGAGTCTATTTTGTTCACACTTTAGTAGTTACAGTGAACAAAGAAGTAATAAGTTGTCCTTTGATAATGTGCAAAGGACTCCCACTGTCATTTGATATTATGCAAATGACTCCCATAATCGCATTAATACACCTATCTCCTGGTTTCCTTTTTATGTTTGTGTATTGAGAAAACTGAAGATCTAATACCCTACTGTATGCATACTTTAGGCATATAGTATAACTGTTAACTGTTGTCACCATTTTGTATATTAGATCCTCATAGCTTACATGTAAATGAAAGTTTATAGTGTTTGACCAGCATTTCTGGATTTCCCCCACTCACATGAATGTTTTTATTTACATTGTTTTAAAATTCTCTACTTCTGTCTTTTCAGTTTAACTCAGGGACCCCAAATTTATCTTGCTAGAATTTACTGGTCGTCCAGCTTGGCCCAGTAAAATGTTCAGAGATTAGAATTTGTATATATTGCTGGTGGGATAAAGTAGTGAATGTAGAATATTATTTGTAATATTAGAATATAGTCTAATATTAGAGTTTAGAGTATAGTCTGATTCTTCCTAAAAAACCCTAACACAGGCTGTACCTTTGACCCAGCACTTTCACTTCTAGATATGTTTTCAAGAGAAATAAAAATGTTTTGTCCATCGGAAAAAGTGATGCATGATTGTTTATAGCAGCGTAATTCAAAGTAGCCATAAATGTACAATACAGATGCCGGATTGAATTGATGAATGGGTAAAAATGTGGTATAAACATAAAATGTGTTATATTTGGACATATAAAGAAATGAAGTAATGATGCTTATTTGTATGAACCTGGAAAACATGCTGAGTGGAAAGAAACCCGACACAAAAGAAAAAATTATGTAAAGTTGCATTTTGGTAAAATGTCCAAATCTGTAGAGACAAAAAAAAATTACATTAGTGGTTGCTAGGCCTTGATATGTTGTGAAATAACTTGTTCCTTTTTGAAAATGAGATAAATTCATATAAAATTTTTACCATTTTCGGGGGCAGAGAGTCCAAGGTCTGGAGCACATGCCTTGCATAGGGGAGGACCTGGTTTGGTCACCAACATCACCGGGCTCCCAGAATTACTGGAAGTAACCCCCAAATACTGCACTGAGTAGACCCTGAACATTGCCAAATGTGCTCCCCAATACCGTTATGTCCATTTTAAAGAGTATAATTCAGGGGTTTTGTTGCATTCAATACGTTGAGCAGCCATCAACACTATCTCAGAATGTTTTCATCTTCTCCAACGGAAACTCTGTACTCTGGAGTCAATCCCTGGGTCCTTCTCCAAGCTTCTCTGAATCCGTTGAATATTAACAGCAGCATAAATGTAGGAGAATTCTCTTTTCTTTAAATCCTTGGCGACACTTGTTTTATTTCTTTATTATTTTTTCACTCACCATCCCAGTTGTCTTAAAGTTATCTTTATGTGTTCTTACTTTTTATTTTCTTGCTCTCCTTTTCATATTTTTGGTCAGGGACTTCAGGCAGTGTACGGGAAGCCAGGGCCCATCTCATTAATACTTGGCTGTGGGGCTGACAGTTCAGTGCAAGGGCCAGCTTAGACCTGGAAGTGCTGAATCTACCAGGGCCAACCCTATCTGGTTAGTGCTCGGGGTTAGAATACTCAGGGTGGTGCTTGAGTAGGAATATGTAGTGTCCAGGACTGTACCCGGATCCTCCTGAGAAATCTCCATGTTTTCCTTTTCTGATGATTATTTGTGTTGAAAATCTTTTCCTGTGATAAATTCAGTTGTGTTTGTAACTATATATATATATATATATATTGTTATAACAATATATATATTGTTGTTTGTGTCTTAAGTGTCATATATATATACACTCTGAGAAATGCTTATTCAAGTATTTTCCCCATTTTTAAATTGGACTTTTTTTCATTTTGTTGTTTCATATATTCTGAATGCTAGATGTCTTGTGTTTTGTGAACACGCTTTTTGTTTTCTTCATAGTGCCCTTTGATTCACAAATATTGTTAAATTTAATGAATTAAATTTCATATTTTATTTTCCTCTTGTTGTTTGTGTCTTAAGTGTCAGGTTTAAGAATGTGTCACCAAATCCAAAACCAGTGAAGTTTTATACCTCTTAGAAGGGTTATTAAAGTTTTAGCTTTTACATTTTAGGAGTTTGATCCTTTTTGAATTACTTGTTGTAAAGGCTATGAATTAGAGATTCAAATATAGTCTTTTGCATGTGGATATTCAGTTATGCTAGTATAATTTGTTGAAAAGACTATTTTTTCCTCATTAATTGCATGTGTACTTTTGTCAGAATAAATTGAGTTTAGTTCTGAACTTTCATTTCTTTCCACTGATGCTATATATTTGCACCAGTACTATTCTATTTTGATTATCTAGCTTTGTCTTAAGCTTATAAGTGAGAAACAATGAGTTCTCCCATTTTCTCATGTTTCAAAATTGGTTTCTTTCTCTTGGGGCTCCTCCCAATTTTGTATAAGAATTAAGATGGACTTATTTCTATAAAAAGTCTTTTGGAATTCTGATAGAGTTTGCGTTGAATCTGTCAGCCAATTTGGAAATTGTTGTCATCTTAACAGTATTATTGCCTGCATCTGAACCTGGATTTCTTTGAGCAATGTCCTTTGTTTTAGTTTTGAATTTTATATTTTAGGCCCCACCAGATGGTGTTGGGGGCTACTGATGATTCAATACTCAAGGGTTGCTGGTGACCCTCATCGATTATATAGGACCAGGGATTGAACCCATGCCCCCAGCATACAAAACATGTACCTTGACAACTCTGAACTTTTTTTTTTTTTGTTCTGAACAGTGTTTTATAGGTTTTAGCATATAGGCTTTAGGCTTCTTTGGTTAAATTTACTCCTCTGTGTTTTATTCTTTTTGTTGCCATATAAGTGTTTTGGATTAATTGTATAGCCATTAATTGTTGTGTAGTTGTAGAAAAACAACTTGAGTTTGCATTTGTAGTCACTTTGCATTCTGCAGCCTTGCCGAATGCATTTATTAGCCACTTTTCCCTCTGGATTTTCTAGTAAATAATTTTGATTTATATTGCTAGCTTTATATTTATTGAGGGGCTTGAGCGTAGCACAGCAGGTAGGGCGTTTGCCTTGCATGCAGCCAACATGGCCAACCCAAGTTCAATTCCTCCACCCCTCTTGGAGAGCCCGGCAAGCTACCGAGAGTATCTCACCCGCATGGCAAAGCCTGGCAAGCTACCTGTGACGTATTCGATATGCCAAACACAGTAACAAGTCTCACTGGGCCCACTCGAGCAAATTGATGAACAACAGGAGGACAGTGACAGTGACAGTGATTTTTATCGAGGGATCATAGTTTATAATGATATTGAAATTATTTTATAGCTGCTGAGAATGATCCACCTACCATAATCCATGGGTTCCCCCTCCCCCTGCTGCTCAGTTATTGATGAAATTTTATATGTCGATCATGTGATCCTGGCTTATATTCCTGGGAGAGAATTCATTTGGTCATGGTGTAAGATTCTTTTAATGTTCTGCTGGATTTGTTTGACTATGTTTAATGAGGACTTTAACTTTTCGTTCCATATCCATTAAGGGTATTGATCTGTACTTTCACTATAATGTCTTTGTTTTGGGATTAGGCCACATAAAATGAGTTAGAGTGTTTGCTTTTGTGGGGTTGGTTAAGCGTTTAAAATTGTGATGGTTGTAGTAAACCTACTGATTGTTCCAAACACCAATGAACCATTTAATTCAAGTGATATTGCATCAAGTGGTATGACATGATACTGCATCTATTCTATTAAAAAAATTAAAGACCTAATCTATTTAACCCAGAGCCCTTGTCCTGGCTTTCAAAGTTATTAGCAATTTTTCTTTCTTTTTTTAAAAAAATATTTTATGTTTTAATAAGATCATTTATAAAATACAGTTATTCAAGGAGTTGTTTTAAAATAGAGCAATCAGAATCAGCACTCTGGTTGATAAAAAGCTTCCATCCATTGTAAAAGGCTGTAAGAGTTTAGAAATCTGTGTATGGGGAAGGACAGTTTATGCTAACTAAAAAAAGTATTATTAGCAATCTTTCCATCACTACTTCTGACTTATCTTTGTGTGTGACTCCAGCCTCTGGTAGAAGCCAACCTACTTTACATCTTACTACTTCTTTCTCCCACAGATCTCCCAAGAAAGACATCTTGAATAATTTACTGTTTCACTACGTCCAAGGACTGTTCCCTTCTATCTTGAATATCCCTGTCCTCTTTCCAGCACCAACAATCTATGCAAAGTTCTTTCCAAGCTTCTTTTTACCATTTTAATTCCACATTTATCTTAGTCCCAAATTCCCAAGCCCAGACAGTCATGTTTCCTTTCTTAAACATTTATGTATGACTCCGGAATGTTTGAATTTTCTTAATTGGGGGGAGGGAGTGTGTGGATGACCATGGTATAGAATATTTTGAAATAGAACTATTCTGAAAATTTGAGTATATGTGTTTGTGGCACATGTGGCTATATAGTTTTTAATGTATTAATTGTTACTTAACTGATTTCTAGATATGGCTCCTGGCAAAGAACTGTTCTGAGCAGTTGGGTATAGTGTTTGTGGTGCATATAGGCATATACTTTTTTGGTGTGTATTAATTGTTACTTAACTGGTTTCTAGGTATGGCTCTTGCACTAGAACTATCCTGAGTCACCAGGTTTATGTATTTGTAATGCATGTTTCCTTCTTCCCACATGGTTCTCAGTACAGTGAAGAAATGCAGATGTAGTATCTGACCAGTAGCATTAAATGCCAGTTAAGTATCTGGTGATGTAGATGTTTGTGTTTGAAAGAAAGATACTGATATTTTAGTTGTGTCAGTGTACTTTAAGGCTTCGTGAAACACAATTTGGGGGAAACTTTCTTGTACGACTGTGGAAATAGGAGTCCTAATGTATAGAGTCCATGTGGACATGTGAGGCTGACTCCCTGCCACTTTTGTTTATGTAAAGACTTCTTTTTGGTGCTTGGTGAGCGATAACTGGAAGTTTACATTGTGTCATGGTGTAACGTCAAGAGTAGAATTTAAATAAAATAGTATGGGATAAGAACTGCAGGTAGCTATCTCATATGTACTTTGGGAGTTAAACTGATTCAAGTTTAGGTTTGTCTAACTCCCAACACCTATAATTAACTATTCCACTATTTTGCATTCCATTCATAGTAGAGTCATTATTTCATTTCTCTATGCCTCATTTAATCGTGTGTTAAATGAACTTGAGAATACTTGCCACACAAATGTTTTTAGACGTAAAATCAGGATGTTTGAAAAGCATTCAGTAGAAAGCTTACTCACAAAATAGGCAGGCCTATTCCTGTTAGTAAAGTATATTTAAAATTTTCAAGTCAACAGCACCAGTAATCTAAAAAAAATGTGAAATCTGAAACTTTTGCAGATAAATTTGCTTATCTTTTGGCTTTAACAAATTAAGTTCTTTGTGTTACATTTTGGCACGAAGTTTAGTTTTTTATTTCTCCAGAATTTACATAATTTTCCAAGTAAGTCATTTGTTAGTAATTATTTTCCTTCTATTGTAATACTTTATTGCTGTTGTTCAAAATGAGTTAAAGCCTTAGTTTTAAAGTTTCTGGAATGAAGTTCAGAAAAGCTCATTTTTTGTTGTTATTGTTGGAAATCATAATAGAAATGAACCAGAGAAGTGGTTATTGGTTTTCATCTTGGCTGCAGAAGTGGTTGTATAAGAGTATTTGTTGGTGTTGCTATAGAAACACAGCCAAAACTACAGCAGGGAAAGCATCACAAATAAAGCATTGATTTGGTTACCTGATTTGTTTTTCTGATTTAGTCATTTCTAATTGATTTTAAAATGTCTTTGGCTTTTTTTGTTATTAAATGCCATAAATATTCAAATGTCGTTAAGTTCATAATACATCAGTATTGACAATTCTGATACTTTATTGCTTACATTTTTTGGTTTCCTGTCACTCTCTAGATCTTTGGGGAAAAAAGATTTACTAAGAGAAATCCAAATTTTTATTTCTAATGATGATAGATTGTATGAAAAAAAAACTGCATCTTGATTGGATTTAGCCCAGTTGGGTATGTTTTTGAATGAATGCCTAAGATGGGCACATTTTTTGATTAGACTTTTTATATTTATATTTTCTGTGACAAATTTATTATGAAGTTAAATTAGACATATTATCATCTTAACTTTAAAAAATTAAAAATAAAGCCCCACTTTAGCTGGGGAGAGAGCGGTTGGTTTCTCTAAGCAGTCTGTAGTGGGAAAACGGCGCTGCTTCTGGGTTTTATAGACTCTTGCTCAAAGCAAGAACTGCTCTTGAGTCAGTTACAACTTCAGTGGAAGATGTCTTGCAGCTGTGTGTTTTGGTTTTGTTCCAGAGATAGTATTTGTGTGCACTGTCAGAATGTCTTAAAGGCCCATCCTGGAAAGGATTCAACTCTATAAAAGGAGTTTTGTTTTATAACCTTTCACATATTCTTATGGGGTTCTGCTGGTGATGGTGGTCTTCTCTGTCTTGTCTTTTAAACGGGCATTTTATTCAGACACAGACTTCTGTGTTTGAGAATAGGAGTTAGTTATAGTTATTGTATCTTGTAAAATACATCTAGCTGAGTCTTTGGCCCATACTGCCCTTATGCCGCACACTCCTCTTGAAACCTCGTGATTTTACTGGGTTTTAAGCTGTGTTTTTTTTTCCCCCCACCATACTGATATAAAGATGACATTCATTTGATGATAATGTTCTGTGAAATCTAATAGGTACTAATTTACATATTGACTTGATTTGTTAGGATACAGAATAATATGCAGGGAATCCTAAAATTGGGAAAGTTGAAAATACCATTACTTCTGATTTAGTCAGTTGGCCTTGTGAATCATACATTAATACAAATACTAAGAAAATTAGCCTGGTCTGTGTGGTGCTATATATTGCTTTTTGGGGTTACTCTTGGCAGTACTTAGGTGCCATATGCAGTGTTAAGCCAAATGCCTTAACACCTCTGTTGTTTCTCTGGCCCTATATTGTAGTCTATTTACCATATCTTTTCCAAAAATTTACCCTTTTGCTTCAGATTTATAGTTTTATCCTCTAAAGTCTTGCCAGGTATTAAAACTACTTGGGATGAGACTAGGGTTCAGATGCATTTTTTCTTTGCTGTGTCCTTAACAACTTTCATCTCTCTGCCCATGCTTGTTTCCAGTTATCCTTCTCTCTGGCTTTGGGGACAGAGGTGGCACTCTTGTGCTAAAGGTTAAACATTTTTGTTTTGATTCTTTTTCTTCTATCTCACATGAGCTCAATGCCCTCCACTTGTCCTTCTTCTTGTCCTTGATCTCTTTTGTCCTCTTGTGCCTTGATTCTCTTGTTTCTCCCACCAGTAGCCTATACCAAACATCTCCAGGACATAAATGTCTTTCCTTATATACTTTTGAAGTTACTCCTTTTCCTCTTTCTGTTCTATTTCTTCATTGCTAAACACCAGAGCTTAGTTTACAGTGTTGCTTACCCTGCTCCTTTCAGTACCTTTTTTTTTTCTAGCCACTCTGTTTTTTTTCCTGCCACCGTCTTCTGAACTTGGTCTTTGAGGTCACCACCATATACTTTTTAAACCTTACTGTCAACTGAAGAGAACTGCCCTTTTCTCTGTTTTCTGCTCCTCCAGGTTTGATACCTCTTTCAGGAATGCTTTCTTGCTTTGATACCTTCCTTCAGTGTTGATGCTCTTCAGCTTCCTTTATTAGGTTCCTTGTTCTCCCTTTACAAATTTATTAAGGACATTTTTCTTTCTTCGTTTTTCTCTGAGGTTTAATTTTTTATTCCTCCGCCCCTCTCGGAGAGCCCGGCAAGCTACCGAGAGTATATTCGATATGCCAGACACAGTAACAACAAAGTCTCCAATGGAGACGTTACTGGGCCCGCTCGAGAAAATTGATGATCAACGGGAGGGCCTTTACCTTTTTACCTTAAATAACACGGATTGACCAAGAAGTTATTTCCAAATGTTATAGAAACCTAATGCTACTGTTTAGCTACCTGTCTCCAACTCTAACCATGCTGATTAGTCAACTAGATGTCACATCGTCTTTTTTTTCTTTTTTTTTTAAAGCCACTCTGTTTTTCAATTTGAAAAGGTACGTGCACAGCTGTGTATGAAGTGCTTAAGTACAATAACCAAAATGTAGGTGCAATCCAAGTATGTAACATTTGAATGGATCCAACAGATAAATGCATGAAGAAGTGGTGGTATTTATACATAATGGAATACTATATTATTAGAAAAGATGAAATTTTAGAGTTTGTTGCACCTTGGATGGAAGTGGAGGCTACCATCTGAGTTAAATAGAATAAACTAGAGGCAGACAATCTTACTCATTTTTGAGATACTAAAACAAAACAAGGGAACAGAATATGGATCGGTGACAAACCCCTCACATTTGATTACAGAACTGAGATGATCAGTCAATGAGGCAGGGTTGGGAGAAAAGAGAGAAATGAACTAGAAATAGCATGAGAGAGTTGTAGAGGGTCTTGTGCATCTTGGTGGTTGTGAAGGTTCAGTAGCTTTGTACGTCAAAACCACAAACCTTAACAATAGTATTGTAATCATATTACTTAAATTACAAAGAAAGAAGAAATTAAAATTAAAAGCAACCCCCCCCCCCAATTAAAAGTTGTGCTCCTTTATTCCCATTTTCTACTCTTTGGAAATTCCTCTCTAATAATATTGCTGCTTTATCTTTCACAGGGCTGGAGTGATAGCACAGTGGTAGGGCGTTTGCCTTGCACGCAGCCAACATGGCCGACCCGAGTTCGATTCCTCTGCCCCTCTCGGAGAGCCCGGCAAGCTACCGAGAGTATTCGATATGCCAGACACAGTAACAACAAAGTCTCCAATGAAGACGTTACTGGGCCCGCTCGAGCAAATCGATGATCAACGGGAGGGCCTTTACTTTACTATCTTTCACAGGAACATAGGCAATTTGATCTGTAATTCCCCCACAATCCAGTTCTTTATATTGGGATTGGGGTGCTTGGCTGCGGGGGGAGAGGGTTTGAGCTACACTCAGCAGTGCTCAGGGTTTATTCATGACTCTTTGCTCAGGGATCACTTCTCCTGGTACTCAGGGGACCTTATGGGACACCAGAGATTGAACAAGAGTGGCCTCGGGCAAGACCAGTGCCCTACCCACTGTTCTGTCACTTCACCCTCCCTCCCCACCAAATCCAGTTCCTCAACACATTCTGTCCATGTGATCTATGAAATACTTGCGGCTTCCTTCTCTTCCTTTGTGTCCTCATGTGGCCTCTGTTTTAGTTTGGATGCTCTCCCTTGGATCACTGGAATGTCAGTCATCTTCACCAGTTTCCTTTATTTTGTCAAGTTTATTTACATGGCTGCTGAAAAATTCCTTCAGCAATACAAAAATCAGTATTTTCAATTGCCTGCGTTTAGAATGATGATTGATCCTTTGTTTACTGCCTCTGATGTCCTAGGTCCTCCACCTCCCCCCACACCCTGGGTTCCTGGCTTTGTAACACATTTATCTTTCATGATTCTGTGCCCTTCACTTACCGATCTCTCTTGGGGAGGAGAGTACTTCTGCCCACTTAGAATTTACATCCTAAGCTGCTGCTTGTGTCAGTATAGTCAAACAGTTCCTTCAGGATCAGCTCAAATGTCATTTCAGGAAGCATTCTTTCCATCAGATCAGATCAGTTACTATTGAATTGTTTTATGCCTATATCCTTGCAATTTTTCTCTTTGCAGCATAGTTCTTTATTTAAATCCCATCTTATTCACTGCTGGAGCTAAGTTTTATGCACGTTCTATCCTGGGGAAGGCTTATCCTCGTTTAGCAAAGAGTAGTTCTACATTGGATAAATGGATCTTGCTGACACTCAGAGGCAAACAATTAACATCCAGTTCTCATATGCAGAGATAATGGTGGGTGTTCTTGCTTGATGTTGGCTATTTATTGTTTTGGTTAGATACAGACTGTGGATTTAGCACATGTGGCTTGGTTTCTTTAATAATTCAAGTTTGGAGAAAGAGGTTTAAAGATGAAGTTGCACAAAGAAGTGATTTGAGCTAGATCTTCAATTAATGGTGCTAGTAAGTAGTGAAGTCTTGAATTTATGTTGGTTTCTCAAAGTTTACGAATCATTGTTGATTACATATATTAAACAGAAGGAAGACATTTATGAAGTGAGGAAATGGCCCTAGGTGGAGTGAAGTTTCCCATGGTTTTGATGTATAGTTGGCCACTGTTTATTATATATACCTCAATATTTTCCACATTTGCTCAGACAGAGGCTTATTGAATTTTTTGACAAGGGCCTAAGTGTTAATGTGTTTGCTGCCTATATGTGTCTGGTAAGGACTCTTCAAAAGATGTTGTTAATATGAAAATAGGGCGTGGAAATGTGATGATATATATTTTCTCTAAGATGTGTGTTCTTTATCCTCTCCTGTCTCTCACTGATTATCATTGGTTTAAAATTTATAGGATTCCAGGGATATAGCTTGATGTGTACAGGACCAGTTTAGCCATCACCAAAGTTCTAGTATTATCTTACCACCAAAAAGACACTTCTGCCCATTATTCCCTCCCCTATCCTTCTGGTAACTTTTCATTGAATTTGAGAGTTTTGTTTGCTAGTTTTTTTTTCTTTATATTTCAGACATGCATGAAACCATTCAATAACTATCGCTTCTGGCTTTACTTTATAGTAGTCACTTCAAGTTCCATTCATTTTTGTCACTAAAGACTTGACTCCATTTTTCAAAACCTCAGAGCAGTATTCCATTAAGCATATATGCTGGGGTTTCTATATTTAGTAACCTGTCTATGGACATTTGGGTTGATTCCATATCTTGGTTATGATGACTAGTGCTGCCATGATAGTGCACATAACTTTTTGAATTGGTGTCTTTCTATCCTTTGGAAAAATGCCTGGAAGTGGTATAATTAGATCATATGGTATTTCCTTTTTTGGGGGCGGGGTAAGGAACCCTTATACTGTGTTCCACTGAAATTATATCAGTTTACATTCCCATTATGTTTGTTTTAAAAGAATGGAGAGAAAAGTAAGAAGGGACATTAATCTGGAGTAGATTAGGGTGAGAAAATAACTTTTTCTCCCACAAGTTCAGAGGGAAAAATAAATGGGATTGGCAAGTGATTGTTATGTATAGTGTTCAATTAAAAAATTAAGAAAATCACAGTCATTTTTAATTTAAAGTAGATGGAGTGTCCACTGGAATTCTCTTAATAACTTGTACTTTGGACCTTACTGTTCCAGTGAGTGGACACCTGAAGACTGAATTTGAATTTAGTTTTATTTCAGATTGAAAAGAATATATTTCTTGGTGGTGAAACCTTTATTTGGGAGACTCTAATCTTGGAGTAGGCTAGGACATAGGTTAGGGGTTTGTTTTCTTGGGTCCAGAGGTGAGTTCAGAGCAGGGAAGTGTCATAGGTCACTGGGAACTGGGTCTCAGGTACTAGTTGTTTCTTCTGACCCTAACCCAGCCCCGGAGAGCCTATGTTCTCTTTTCTCTCACAGTGTGTTTTTACTTTACTTCCAGATACAATGGAATTACTAGTCAGAATCTGGCCTCCAGCTGGGTTTCTGGCACTTTCTTAACATGTAATCTGGAAAAGTAACTTTAGTTTTGTGTTGTCCTTCCCTTTCTCTTCTTTTTTTTTTTGGGTGGGGGGTGCCCCACCTGTTGGTGCAGGTGCACAGGGCTTTTTCCTAGCTTTGCTCTCTGGAATCAGTCCTGATAGGATGCCGAGCATCATATGTGGCAGTAGAAATTGAACCCCGGGGCAGTTGTGTGCAAGGCACTGCCTCACTTGCTGCACTCTGACCAATAAAGGTTTTCCATTTTTGATGGGCAAAGACTAGAAATACATGAATGCTGAGCTCTTGAAAGCTCTTGAAATTTCAGATAGAAAAGAATATATTTCTTGGTGGCGAAACCTTTATTTGGGCTTAAGTTGGGCATCAGCACCATGTTATTAGCTGTGGTTTATGTTCATTTAAAAATGAGAGAAGATGGAGGCAAGATAGATACTCTAGCAGGTAGGGCGCTTGCCATGCAGCTGACCCGGGTTTGATTCCTGGCACCTGATATGGTCCCCTGAACACTGCTGGGTGTGGCCCCCAAACCGCCAAAGTAAAAATAAATTTAAAAAATTTAAAAATTAAATGAGAGATTGACTAAACATTTGATCCTGTTATGCTTTTTCAAAAAATCTTCCCAGATATTTTGTCCACTTTGTAGTGTCCTTCCTGTACCTCAGTTGTAGCCTTTATCACATGTTATAATTATTGTATGAATTCCCTAATGTGGGCAGAAACTTTGAATCCTAAGGACTGAGTACAGTATCTAGTACAAAGAAGAGACCGGATCATTATTTCTAGATATGAGCACAGTGGAAAATAATAATTATTATTGTAAAGGCAGCAGTATTTATACTGGTCTGAATGTGCAATTCTAAAATGCTTTGATGCAGGATTAGAAAAGATTTGTCTAACACAGTTTTAGAACCTAAACTTAATTTTTATATTATTAACATTTTGATTATAGATTCCAAACTACCTTTCTTTTACCTCTTTCCCCCCCTCCCCGTACCTGCTCCCATTTGCCAGATGCATAAAAAACTGAGGTCATATGGCGTGGCTTTTTTTTTTTTTCCCTAGAGCACCACACTATGTTTGAATACCGCATTTTAAAAGTATGTGGTAGAGGAGAAACTTTGCCAGTGACTCAGGCAGTTGTGCAAACTATCTGGACTTAGAGTCCGAGAGAAGTAAAACTGGTGGGATGTGGCCAGAAGAAACAAAGGAGTTGGTGGAACTAGCGTAGGCTTTTATCTTTTGGTTCACAGCAGATGGCTCTGGTTCTCTAAATGTGGGCTGGAGGACAGGGAAGAAAAGAAATTGAGGGGGAAAGAAGGAAGAGGTGGACAGGAGGTAAGGCCTGGGGGGCCCTTACCATATTGGTGTAGAGAAGTGAGTTATTTTATGCCTAAATCACAGACCCAACAACAGTGCATACAGGAGATCAAAATCATAGCCACTAAACTTAAAAATGTGTCTGTCAAGGAGGCAGGCTAGTGGGTAGGAGGGAACCTGGGAATAAAGCTGGAGGGAAGTTGACACTGGGGGTGGGATTGGTGTTGGAACATTGTGTGCCTGGAACTCTACACTGAACAGTTTTGTAAATCATGAATCTCACTTAAAAAAAAAATTAAAATGGCCCTTCCAGGCCCAGTTAAAGTAAAACGGGAACAAAATTTCATAGACTCATTGAAAGAGTGCTAAAACTTTTCACCTTGTTTCTTTAGAAAGTAGTTTTGTATGGCGAAGTCGTTTGGAAGATGGGAAAATTGGATTCTCTATTTTTTTAAGCAGGATCCTGGAAGTGTCAGTTACGTTGTTCTATGCCTATGCCATAATTTTCATTTTATCTTTTTTTTTTAATTTATTTTTTTCTGGTGATAAAAGTAGGTAAGTCTGGTGGTGTACATTGTGTTGCTTCTGAAAATTAAGGTAGATTTGAAAAGGTGGGAAGACTTACAGGAAGTTTCTTCACTATCTCTTGCAACACTTTGTCCACTCCTTTATAAAAAAGTTATCATTAAAAAAGATCATTTCTTTTTTTGCACAATATCTGTATCCCCTGAGGTTTTGCAGATCTGAGTGACCCCTTAGATTCTTGTGTCCTCTCTTGCTCAGTTCTTTGACTTCATCAAATTGGAATTAGGATAGTTTTAAAAAATCAAGATATACTGGATGTTGAAATTTATATTTATTTATATATTTTGAAATTATATCTATACACAAAATCACAAATACAAATGTAGGAAAAATGCCTCATCTAACCCCAGAAAACTCTTTTATTATTAAATAATAGTATTCTGTAGAACTTCTGATTCACTTTTTAAAATGGAATAATGAGACAATGCCAAATGTGGCTTTTATAATATTTTTCCCCAAAACACAAGCAATTTGTAGATGTTTTATCCTGTGCCAAATTCTGTATACTTCAATATATTTAAAAGATTGTTTCTTGAAATAAATATATTTTATTTTTTGACTTTTTGACCACACTGGCTTGTGTTCAGGACTAACTCCTGACTGTGCACCCTTGATGGTGCTTAGTGCATAGGGATCTTCCTTGGTGGTGCTCAAGGAACCATATCCCAGGTCTGGTGTGTGCAAGTCAAGTGCCTTACCAACTGTGCTCTCTCCTGAGCCCCAGACATACAGTTTTTCACTCCTTTGTTGTGGTTGTTTGGAGGGGGAGGGGGTGTGCTTGGGGCTTACTCCTGGCTCTGTGCTGAGGGATCACTCCTTGTGGTGCCATGCCTGGGATTGACTCAGGTTGGTAGCATGCGAACACCTTAACCCTTGTGCTGCCTCTCTGGTTCTGAAATGAATCTCTAAATGACACTGGGTCAGATGTAAATGTTTCTCTTTCCACTGAGTAGTCATATACTGAATCTTGCAGGTGTGAAAAAGTGCATTGTCATTGGCGGGCAGCTATGCTTACAGTATGCCACCGCCACAACTAGCATTGACATTGAAGAAAGACCAAAATTTATACAGGAAAAAATTCTGACTGTACCATTTACTGATTATATGGGTCTTGAAACCTGAAAATTCAGAGTTCTCGTTTGTTCCCTGTATTAATTGCTCTTTTCTTAGAATCATAGTGCTGTAGCACTCATAATTCTCTTTACCTTTGAGCAGCCACTTACTCAAGATCAGCGATAGCACAGCGGGTAGGGCGTTCGCCTTACAAGCGGCCAACATGGCCGACCCGAGTTCGATTCCTCCGCCCCTCTTGGAGAGCCCGGCAAGCTACCGAGAGTATTCGATATGCTAGACACAGTAACAACAAAGTCTCCAATGGAGACGTTACTGGGCCCGCTCGAGCAAATCGACGATCAACGGGAGGGCCTTTACCTTTTTTTACCTTTGAGCAGTAAGGTTCAGAAACTTAAAGGAAGTTATATATATATATATATTGAAGTCAGCAGAGGAGCTGAGGAGTAGCTGTGGTTTCCATAATTAAGAAAGTTGGTGTCTTTGTCAGTTTGGGCTACCATAATAAAGTACGATGGACTGCAGGGATTAACCTACACAAATTCATTTTCTTAGACTCTAGAAGCAGAAGTTTAGGCTTCAGGGCCAGCATGTCAGTTCCACATAGTGAGTTTATGTCGAGGGCTCTCTTCCTATCTGGTAGAGATGCTGGTTTTCCTTCTGTGCCTTCACATGACAAGTTCAGGGAGAGCAGAAGGAGCAAGCCCTCTTTTATCAGACAGTTTTTATCATTTTGTCATCATGACCCACCATTATGGATTCATCTAAATTTGATTATCTACCCAAAGCTCTATCTTGGAACAAAACGGGAGTTTGGGGCTAATGTTTCAATATAGAGTCTGGGAGAACACAAATGAGTCCACAGCTGTGGAAAACTAGTGCCATCTGTCAGTAGCTGTGAGAGATACCTGGATTCCACAGAGGAATATGTTTCAACTGTTTAGAGGCAGTATTTTTCCAAGTAATACTGTGTCATTGTATTATATTAAAACTAAACAAACTGTGTCATTGTATTATATAGTATTTATTAGAAAGTATAGTTAGCATTTTCAAAAGGAAAAGATAACGTATCCTGAATAACAGATGAAGCTTTGACTTCATTAAAATTGACTACTTAAAAACTCGATATGCCAAGCACAGTAACAACAAGTCTCAAAATGGGCCTGCTCGAGCAAATTGATGAACAACGGGAGGACAGTGACAGTGACAGTGACTTAAAAACCCATGACGCTGGAGCCAAAGTGCAGGAGGTTGAGAGTTTGCCTTGCCCGTGGCTGACATGAGTTTGATTCCTGGCATCCTATATGGTCCCCTGAGCACTGCCAGGAGTGATTCCTGAATGCAAAGCCTGGAGCAACCCCTGAGCATTACCTCTCCCCGACCCCTCCAAACACACACACACACACACACACACACACACACACACACACACACACAAATCCCCAACAAGAAACAACTCACCAAAGTTTTCTTTTGTGAACTGCAGAACACTTTGTGGTACTCCCTGAAGTTTACTTGTATTGTGTAGAATGATGTAAGTTTTGGAGGGGTTTGTTTTGATAGGGATTAATCTCTGAGAGCTGCCACTGAAATATATTTATTTATGCTAAGTTTCCTTAAGGTGGGGTAGGGGAACTTGTATCTGCCAACAGCCATTTGAATATTTGAAATGTCATTCCTGGCTCATACAATACATTTAGTTGGGTTGTGGGCATCCAACAGGAAGGATACGTGTCTGTCCTGACATGTACCAGGGCCAGACCCCATGATTTCATGAACTACATAGGACCTGTAACCCAGACATTTTTCACCCTGCTCAGAAAGCTAGCCTTACTTTTTATCACTAGTGGCTACAGGTGATATCTTATATAAATTTATTTAAGATTACAGCATTATTTTCATTTTTCAAAAAAGAATTTGCTTGTGGGCAAATGTGAACATATAATTCCTCATTGATTCAGGAACTCATCTGAGAGTAATATGGTTTGGTATGGTAGAAAAAAAAATCTATACCTGGATCCATAGTCTGACGATGTCAGTCGTGATTTGTTAATGTAAAGTTAGGGGACTATTGGGGATATTGGGGGCTAAAACCCTCCAGATTATAAGCTATGGAAATATCATGAGAGTCTGGGGGGCTGGAGAATTGGTTTTCTACAAGTAATATGTTTCTCAGAGCCCTCTGGCGTGAATCTTAAAAACATAATGCATTTTTCTTTAGTGGTTTTGTATTTATTTTTCTTTAATACATGCTTCTATTTATTCATTTGATAGGTGGATGTAGAATTACTCTATTAATCATTTCTCAATTTAAGATCGACAGTGTAAAACACATTTACCCTCTAAGTATTATGCCAACTGTAAACCTAGATTAAAATGGGTCTCTTTCATATATATATACAACGTGAATAAAGAAACATTTTCAAGGCTTTTTATATACTTGACAATAAGTTTATGTTTACAATTTATAAATACATATGTATTTTCTTTATATATAGGTTGAATTAAAATGATAAAGATAAAAGGTTGATGTGCAAAAAAACAAAAGTAAAAACGATACCTACAAAATTTGAGCAAAAATACTCATGAATTGTAGAACAATAACAACTATAATCATAAAATGAATTTGTGTCACTGGCTGTTTTTTAGAGCATGTTTTTCATTTAGTTGGTGAAACAGACAGCAGGAAGATGAGTTTCCTTTTACCCATGTGGATTTTGTAGCTGAGGAATGAAGTAAGTTGGAACCAAGCTAGGCTGCATTTATTGAACATGCTCTGCTTCAGCAGGATTTGGCCTGGGTGGGGCTAATCTTGCTCAGTAAATTTTTGGAGGTTGGACTTTGATCAGCTTTTTAGTCTTCTAATGACAGAAAAGAGCAAACCACAAGCTTGATGTAAGTGACCTAGGGACAGTGGTGGAGGTTCCTGGTCATTTTGATGGTGGTAGGGTGCCGTATGTAACTTAGTACATTTAAAATCATAAACATTAATACTTTTATAACCATGTTGCATACTAATCCACAATAAAAACCTATAAAATAAAGTACAAAAAGTTATGTATGTATTTTTTAGGTTTTTTCTTTCTTTCTTTTTTTTTTAAATAAATTTCAGTTGTATTTTATTAGAGTTTTTGCATTTGGGGGGAGCTTGCTTGTGTGTATCAGTATCCAGGGAACTGAAAATTTGGAAAGCACTAATGTGTAGAATAGATGTATTTGAGCTTGTTTCTTGTTTTTAAAGGAATTTTTTAAGTTGCATGAAGGATATTTTTTGGTAAGAGTTTTGTTTTTAGACCACTGTGTTTGCAATTTTCTAGACAAATGTTTAATTTTACCAGGTTATTGTTTACATGACTTTTTTCAGGTTTGTCTTATGAGACTAATAAAACTTGTTTTTTTATTACTTGCCTTGCCATTTTACAATTTATTTAGAGGAAAAATACAGTTTGTGTAAGATAATTACTCCTAAAGTACAGAGAAGACTATAATATATTTAAAATATTTTAGGGATTGATGTTTAAGTTTAACTTATAAGATGCTTTATTTCCACGCTAACTTGTTTGATTAAAAGCAATTTTAGTTTGGCTAGCAGAGATTTGAATGATTTAATTTTTTTAAATCACAGATTTGTGGCCAGTAATAGTAAGAATTGTATAATGGTTTGATGTTGTTGCTCCTTAGTGAATATTGGTTGGATAAGGACAGATATTGTTATCTTTTACTGAATATATACTGTAGTTTCAAATTAAAACAAAAACTCATATTACCAGTATTTACTTCTAGAATTAGAGATAATTCCCTTTATGACTTTTCTTTAGATATATCTATCAGCCAAGCAGCCTTCCTTCAACAAAACCCTTGCATTAATTTTCCTTTATAGTAAAAGGGAAAGCAGTATTATGGTGTTGGCCAGTAGCTTTGTGATCTTTCTGCAGCTTCTTGCTCGATTGTTGACTTTGCAGTGAATATTTAAGCACCACTGAAGTAATTGCTGGGTGTTTTGGGGAACAGGGACTGCACATGTATTTGGGAAGATTTTTAAATTCTAATTTATTTATTTATTTGTTTTTGTATTGGGGCCACACCTGATTTGTGTGCCCCCTCCTCCCACCTTGACATTATTTGGGGAATCAGATGTGGATTTGAATTAGAGTTAGCCATGTGCAAGGCGGCACACTTTAACCTACTACTATCTCTGGTGTCCCTACTTTTATTCATTTTATTATTTTTTTAATTAAAATTTTGAAAAATGGAATCACCATGAGGATAAACAGTTACAAAGTTGTTCATGATTGGGTTTCAGTCATATAGTGTTTCAACATCACACCAGTTACATTTCCTACCATCAATGTCCTCAGTTTCCCCCACCCCCAAACCCCGTGCCTGCTTCTATGGCAGACTCACTCTTTCTCCCCCCCCCCCCTCTCTCTCTCTCTCTCTCTCTCCCTCCTCCCTCCCCACTTTGGGTGGCAATACTGAAAGAGTATCGTGAATATCCCTTTACCTCCTTTCAGCACTCAGTTCTTGTCCAGAGTGATCATTTCCAACTATCATTGTCACAGTGGTCTCTTGTCTGTCCTAACAGACCCTCCTTCCAACTTGTGGCAAGCTTCCAACCATAGGTCCCTACTTTTAAGTGCAACAACAGATTGTCTCTTGAAATTATGGGTAACCTGGGTGTGTGGAATAAATAACCATAACAGTGGTGATAATAATCTAGCTAGCCAGTCATTGGTTTACTTCTACTGCTCCTCCCTCCTCATGCCTCCTCTACGGCTCCACCTTTGTGTTCCTGAACTCATTTTGTGATGTATTGATGACCTTTAGCTTGGTATCATATGTCACATCATATCATAGCTGAATTCTAAGTCAAGTTGGAAAGGAAACATTGCCATTTAGTGTGTTTGAATTTTTTTATGGATTCTGAATGTTGAATTTCTGGCCTATTCTCCAGCATACCTATCAAATCTTTTACTACTGTTGAATTTTAAGAATTTTATCTCATAAGGGTAACAAAATGTTTCTTAACCATTACTGCCTGAAAAGTAATTGTTTATTTGAAGCTCTTACTAAAAAATAAAATAGTATTAAAATAATGATTAGAGTGGAAATACTTAATAACGTTTGAAGCATCCAAATGAAATGGCTATAATTCTGTTGTAGTTTTTTTTCCTCCCTCCTGGGCCTATATTGCTAACATTCTGTGGTACCACCTGCTACCCAATCAGAGGTCTGTGTCTGCATTTGGATCTACTTACTTAAGCCAGAAAAATAATTCAATTATAGTCTCAAATTTTAAGTATACACGCCATTCAATGGTATAGCTGTGCATTGCTATGTCTGTAGCTATTTAAATTGGCAGAAGAACTGATGACCAAAATATATAAAGTAAATTAAATTTTCAGACAAGATTTAGATATTTATGTCCATTAACTGTAGCTTAGGGAGAAGAGGATTTGAAAGTGTGAGGTCACTCTCTGTAGGCTGCAGCTTGATGGCCTTGTCATAGCTTGGGAAGTTGATTGACTTTGACAAGCTTTTATCTTATGGCTAATAAAATGCAGAGTCTGCAGCCTGTGCATTTATCCCATGCAGTTAACCTTGGTGGATTTGTTTTTAGCTTATTTGGGAAAAGCTGTCTGAACCACAGTTCTTAGCTAAAGAATTTAGCATTTGATTTACAGAGACATAGTTTGGGACTGGTCAGAGACAACCCGTTGATACCAGATAAATTTTGTGATTGCACTAAGGATCCAGTGTGCAAGGTAGTTGTGGGATGAACTCAGGAAAAGCATGCTACCCGGTGTCTGTTATGACCAGGGAGATTGTTGGTGTTGGCCCTGCTCTGTGCTGAGCCTGGTGATGATGTAACTGGAAGAAACGGCACAGTATATTTTTCTTTTCTACAGAGCATTATACAATGGTGGTCCAAATAAATGTTCCCGAATTACTAGGAACATTACAAAATGTATTTATTGACAATGCTCCGGATGTATCACCCTGCACTAGGAACATGCAGTTATGCATCTGCACAAATGTTTCATCCTCTTTATGTGAGTATAGGAACAGATGTGGGGCTGGGAAGAGGTGTGGACAGGAAACGTGTCATCTTTGTGCTTGTCAGGCCAGTGTTGTTCCTGGTTTCCCCTGTAAATGAGGAGGAAGCTGCCAGCAGAGATTGGGCATGTTTATATACGAATGGCGTACAAATACTCATCTTCTCATTAATTTTACTCTCCTTTTAAAAATAACCCATATCTTCCAGAGAGGTCTATTTCCAAGTGCTCTCGACTCACCACTCTAAAAGAAAGTTAGGAATAAATCTTTTGTTGCCCACTGAACATGCACTAGTATAATTGTTAGCAAAAGACATTTCTGTTTGAACTTCATACTGAGGGAAAGAGGGTGAAAACACTAGCAAGGGTTTCTCAACACCTATCTTTTATTTTAAATTGATAAACTTCTTTTTTTTTATTAGTGAAATACCATGAGGTACAGTTGTAGACTTACAAATTTTTGTGCTTGGGTTTCAGTTATACAATGATCAAGTACCCATCCCACCCCCAGTGCCCATTCTCCACCCCCACCAATCCCAGTATCCCTCCCACCCCCCCATCCCCCCATCCCACCCTGCCTCTGTGGCAGGGCATTCCCTTTTGTTCTCTCTCTCCTTTTGGGTGCTGTGGTTTGCAAAAGAGGCATTGGGTAGCAATCATGTTCGGTCTATAGTCCACTTTCATCATGCAAATATTGATAAACTTCTTAAAGATGTCTGGTTGTTCTAAAGCTTAGTGTTTAAACTTTTTTTTTTTTTTTGATTAAGGGTAGTCTGTAGAGAGAGAAGGGATGCAAGCTAGTTCAAGGAGGTAGAAACCACCTTAAATTTCATGTCAGGAAAGCAGTTTCACTTCAGTTCTCCCAGTACTACTGCTGAACTGGAATAGACTTCAGCACCCATGCCTTTCATCTGTTAGCCAGAGTGATGTCGCAGGACAAGGTAGCACAGTCACATATGCACATTGTGGCACTTGGGATGTCTCCAAGGTAGTAGACCAACCAAGCTGGGTTAACACCAGGCATAAGATGCTTTAAGGAATAAACCTTGTTTGCCTAAGAAAGTGAGTGCTTCTTTTGTGTAAGTTTATGCTTAGTGACTACTTTATCTCCTGCATTTGCATCCCTGTACCTCTCCTGCCCATGTTAATCACCATTCCCCATAATTATTTTTGTTACTTGTCTTTATTTCCCCTTTTTATTGCTTATGTGGGCAAATATGTATTTGTTTAGCCTCACATTTACACCTCCCATTTATGCACTTTGCTTTTATTTCATAAGATAGTATATCAGAGATATACTGTCTAAATATTGGTTTTTGTTCTTAGCAGTGTAATTCCCGATGTTTCTGTAGCTGGGATGAACATCTTCATTTTTTTTATTATTGATGAAAGTGTTTATTGTATGACTATGATATAATGCTCTTCTGATGGACTTTGATCTTTTGCTGTTAAAACAGTGTTATGGTGAATAACCTTCACATGTTCAGGATAATTTGCATCATATAGTCATATAGGAGTACTATTTTAGAATGTATATACACATTTGGAATTTTGATTACTGTTGGCAAAATGACTTCCATTATCTCTTCTTAAATTATATCTCTATTCCCTGGCTCTGATATTATGTATTTAAACTCTGGATTTTTTTCATTTTGAATGTTTAATTTGCATTTCTTGTAGTAGAAGAATATAAACATATTTTCATGTTTGGGTCCCCTGTATTTATTTTTTTCTTTTGAGCTCTTGATTCTTTAGCCACCTTTGCCTTCTCTTGGATTGTTGCTTAATTTAGCAAGCACTGTGTGAATTTAAGTTGCCAAATATCCAAGTTAGTCATAAGTTATTTTACTGTATGTTAGTTCTAATATTGCTACTGCTGAGATCAGAATTCTTTCATTTATATTGTTAACAAGTATGTATGCTAGAAAAGTACTCAATAAACATTTGATTTGAAAGGAGGAACTAAGACACTGATGTGGCTTACATTCTGAAGGCTGGTAAAAGTATTAGACTCAGAACCTACTAATGACTGAAATCCTCAAACAGTAGCAAAAGTTAATTGACTTCTAATTTTCAAACAGATATTGAGATTTCAGGTATTAGGTAATGTTAATACAAGAGTGAGGGTCTTTGGGATTGTTGGAGATATTATATAAGGCCTGGATTGAAATCTAACTTTTTCATTTACTGGTTGTATAGTTGCGGACAAGTTATTTATCTTCTTTTAACTTTCTTCTTTAACCTTTGTTTAATTTTAGTTCTACTGCAACAGATTGGGGAATTAAAGGAATTACTTATTATAATGTCTCTAGAATAATATTTAACAACTGTCCTCCTCTTGTTCACCGATTTGTTTGAGAAGGCATTAGTAACGTCTCACAATAAATTGTGAGACTTGTTGTTACTGTTTTTGGTATATCGAATACATCATGGGTAGCTTGCCAGGGTTTGCCGTGCAGGCAAGATATTCTCAGTAGTGTGCCGGGCTCTCTGAGAGGGGCGGAGGAATCGAACAAATTTGTATTTATTAGCCGCCTTGTTTTTTTCTGTTATGACTGTGACTATTAATAACTTAAGTAAACAATCAAGTATAGTTCCTTTTTACGTAGGATCCCTCTTTGATGACAGTGGCCCACGATTGGCTATCAGTTTTTATGTATTAGATATTTTAATTCAATCCACATGTCACCCAGTGAGCACATCATATTTGTTTGGTTGATCAAGAAACTAAAACTCAGCAGGGCCAAATAACCTGTCCATGGCTAATGTTGTTTGTAAGAGACTGAATTCTAATCCCAGTCTGTCTGGTTTCCAGACGTGAGCTCCAAACCACTATGCCGTGAGCTCCAAACCACTATGCCGTTTCATCCAAGGTTAGTTAGCATTGTCCAGAAAGTATGTAGCTCCAGCTTTGACCATTACAGAATGTGTGATCTCTTTTGAAAGAAAGGAATTTGAGCAAATGTAGCTCATCACTATTTCTGACTACAGAGCTCGGTGTGCTTAATTGATTGAAGAAGAGCCAGCAGGACTGGCTGTGTTTATCACCTCAAGAAGTGTGTGCTTGTGGTTGGAGCACCCAAACGACAAGGTTTATATGCATTTGTCTTATGAGGATAATGTCCAGTGTTGGGATCTGTAATGACTTACGCACACCTGGTTTTTCAGCTCTGAATTCAGGATCAGTGATTTCTTGGGTGATCCTCCTTGTTTGTTGAAGACTTTGCTTAGTATAAATGAATTTCTTGATCTCATTTTGAATGGGAGCTGTAAAATACTGGAAGGGCAGCCAGGGGGTGGCCCTGATGCCTCTTTCCCTGGTTGCCCAGGTTCTGGGTGGGCCCAGGCCGTTCCCCCAGCCAGGGCGGCCCAGGGCCCAGGCCCTGGGGCAGACAGCGGAGGAGATGAGGGCCAAGCCGGTTGATTGATAAGATGCCGTTTATTCCATTCTCATCCCCATTCACTCCTGTCTCTCTCTCTCCTTCTCTTCCGGGTCCTGATCTGGAACCCCTCTCTCCTGGTCCTGCTCTGGATCTCACACTGGATCTTTTCCCCCAGCCCACTCTTACAGTCTAGTTAAATCCCCACAACGTTGAGGGGCTGAGCTTTTACACATAGGTGTGGTCTCAATCAATAGGGTTAAAGTTCTTCCTCTCAGGGGATGCTGCTTCCAGGACAGATTCTCTTTCAGCAGGACCACCCATCCAAGGGTGGAATCCCATGGGTGTGTTTCTCCTCTCCTTGTCCAACAAACTCATAAGTATTCATAATATTAATCATTTTGTATGGACACAGTAAGAGATGCATTAAGCTTATAGAATTGCTCTCCTGGGGTCATCTCGATCTCAGACTACAGTGCTCAGGCCTTAGCAGGGTCATGTTTCTTTTGGATCATGACAGCGTTTGTCATGATCAAGCTCTTATAGCTAAGAATTGTAGCACTTTGGCCAGGCCCATCTCGATGCCAGGGTAGCACATAGCTTACCACTTGCACTGGTTCCATCCAGTCCCTCGTTGGGACCCTGCTTTTGGGGGCACTAGGAAGTGAGGGGACTCAGAGACTATAAAACCCAGCTCCCGGAAGCGTGCGGCTGCATTTGTGGCTGTGTGACATCTTATTGTGACATCTTATTATCTCATTCCTACTTTGGACAAACTGGCAGGCTACCGAATGTAACCTGCCCACATGGCAGAGTCTGGCAAACTCCCCGTGGCGTACCAAATATGCCAAATACCAGTAACAATGATGGGTCTCATTCTCCTAACCCTGAAAGAGCCTTGAATGTGGCACTTTTTAAAAAATCTCAGGGCTAGGACGAAGGAGATGTTACTGGGGCCTGCTCGAGGCAATCGACGACCAACAGGATGGTCGTGATCGTGAGGAAGTAAGGGCAACTGAGGCTTAAGTTGAGAAAGCAGATGCCCGGGAATGAATAATATTCGAAGCCAATTAAATCCCAAGTCACAAAAGCATAATATTAATTGTCTTCTTGTGTCTATACAAAAGAACATTGCCTTAAAGTAAACTATTCAAAAGACATAAGGAGAGTAGAAGGGCAATATTAATTTTCAATATGAGTTCAGTGTCCTAGAAAAATCTGACCTTACAAATTAACAGAATCTGATTAGGGGAATAAGCTGATTAACTGTTTGGGGAAGAGAGCATAGAGAAATAGTTACAAATAAACAAAAGAATGGGAGTGACTAGGGAGCACTGGGATGGGTGTGACCTGATAAACCTAAGCTACCTGAGAAAGGATAAAACAATGTTATCCTACAGGGAGCCACTTTTTTTGGTTGTTTTTTGGGTCACACCTGGCGATGCACAGGGGTTACTGCTGGCTCTGCACTCAGGAATTACCTCTGGCAGTGCTCAGGGGACCATATGGGATGCTGGGAATCGAATGTGGGTTGGCTGCATGCAAGGCAAATGCCCTACCCGCTGTGCTATTGCTCCAGACCCTTGGAGCCACTTTCTTTTAATAAACAATATGTGGGTTCCGGGGCCGAGATCTCCAAGCCTACTCGGATTGGAGTCAAGCATCCTCCACCCAGATCCTCCAGATTCCAGTAGGCGGGGGTCACACCCACCAACTGGCCCCCTGGCACCGTGTAATCCCATCAGCGGCCAAGACTCTGAGACTATAAAAACCAGCTCCCGAGGAGAAGGGCGCAGTCTCCTGCCCCTGTGCCTGGCTATTCCTCGCCAGGGCCCCTTGGAGGGGAGCGGGTTGAGCTTTCCTCCCCGCCCTGGCCAGGGCCCTGGCAGCCGAAGACCTCCAGGACCAGCCACCACCATGCTGAGACCACTCTCCGCACACCTGAAGGTACCGGCAGAGGGACAAAGCCACGTGGGTTCCGGGGCCGAGATCTCCAAGCCTACTTGGATTGGAGTCGAGCATCCTCCACCCAGATCCTCCAAATTCCAGTAGGCGGGGGTCACACCCACCAACTGGCCCCCTGGTGCCGTGTAATCCCATCAGCGACCGAGACTCTGAGACTATAAAAACCAGCTCTCGGAACCTCGGGGCCGCAAATGGCCGCGCAACATCTTATTATAACATCTCATTCCTACTTTGACAAACTGGCAGGCTACCAAATGTAGCCTGCCCACAGGGCAGAGTCTGGCAAACTCCCCGTGGCGTACCCAATATGCCAAATACCAGTAACAATGATGGGTCTCATTCTCCTAAAGAGCCTTGAATATAACCTCAGGGTCAGGATGAAGGAGACATTACTGGGGCCTGCTTGAGGCAATCGACGAATAACAGGATGATTTGTGATTTGTGATTGGGTGTGATTGGATATTATTGAAAATTATGCTTACTTTCATATGTTCTCTTTGCCCAGTCTAGAAAAAATGGAGCTCTTTCACTTGATGGACAAAGAATTTTTTTTTCTTAGACTCTTACATTGCATTGTTAGGATAAAAAATAATTTGGGGGCTGGAGCAATAATACATTGGGTAAAGAGCTTGCTTTACATGAGGCTGACCCAGGTTTGATCTCCACCAACCTATATGGTTCCTGGTCCCTAGAGCCCCACCAGAAGTAATTCTTGTGTAGAGCCAGGAGTAGGTCCTAAGCACAGCCAGGTTTGGCCCAGAAACAACACAACAAAAGAAATGATTTGCCTCACTGCTACTAATTTCAGAGATTTGGTTTTTAAAATACAAAAAAAAGAGGGGGAGAGGGGTGGCAGGGGGAGGAAAGTTTGATGACCCAGATGTGTTTGTCTGAGGACCACTAAATCCAGTGGGGGAATAGTAGTTCTCTGAGATTGTTTATTTTCTAAAGTGATTTTTAGAATATGCTGAAGCTGATGTTCCTTGCAAGTAATTGAACCCCTTGCTTAACCGTTTGAACCCTAGGGGAGTCTATTATATCACCTTCATAATAGGACCCCTGGAACTGGACCTGGCTGTGGGTAGGCCCTTAGCACAGTCTCTTCAGTGTCATTCTGTTTTCAGGCTTTCTTCCTTTGGGGATTATTTGCAATTGCACTGGGGTCTAGGAGTCACGTGCTCAGAGCTAGAAAAGAAACCTTCTCCGTGTTCTGTTTAAGGAGCGGAATCTTGTCCCAAAACCCATCAAGAGACTTCCTGGCAAGGGGGAGAGGGGTCTAACATGATTGCACTAGACCAACTGGAACTTACCCAGCCTGGATGCAGCTCTGCTGGCAGGTCTGTGGAAGAGGGAGGAAAGTTGAACAAAATTTGGATTCTGTTAAAAAGGAGAAAGGGTGGAGGAAGTAAATGCTCTGAGTGTAACCTGATCATGCCTAGACTAGAACTGGAAGAGGCCTTCAGTTCATATCTTTTGTATGTGTGGCTTTAATTTAAACCACATGCTAGCATGTATCTTTATTGAAATAGTTCTCTAAGATCTTTTAATCCCTTTAAATAAATGACCGACTGACATAGTGTGCTTCCTATGTATTATGAGGAGGGTAGACAGCATTGGACTCTTTCAGGAATAACTCATTTATTCTCACCACATAAATAATGATAATTAATATTGTCTTGGGGTGCATATGAAAAAGTCTCAGATTTTGAGACCTCCTGATACTTAAGAAAAACTAGAAAGAAGAATCAATTGAGTCTGTCTTTTTTTATATTTTAAAATTTTAAATTTATAAAATTCCTTCTCTTCGTATTTCCCCCGTTCCTTTTCCTTCTTTTCTTCTATTTTTCTCTTCCCTTCCTTTTAAATGAATGTATTTGAGAATGATCACTCTTATACTTAAGTAGAATATAGTAACTCTACTTATTTCTCTGGTTTGGTTGCTGTTTTGCCTTTCTTGCATTTGTGGCTTTAAGAGAAGATTGTGGACTACTTAAAGACCTCCCTTTAAAATAAAGACCCTTTCTTGAGCTCTAGGTGATTGGGAGAACAATGAACATAAGCAAGAGATTGCAAGTCTCATCAAGTTTCTCTGCATAACCTGTGTCCAGTCATGGCAGTAGAATAGAAACAGATTTTGTCAGACCTAGCAAATGACCAAATTAAAATTGTGGACAAATCGCTGACATGTTTTGCAGCTATTTGTTGTGCAATTTGCAAATCGTGCATTTTTTCACAACTACTCCACCGTTTTAAGCACAAAATAAAGCTTCTCTCAGTACCCTCCCTTCGAAGTGAAAATGCTCCCATTTTGTAAATCTTGAATTCCTCAGTAGCAAATTGAACTCATTTTATAGAAATCAAAGTCCTCCAGTCGTTTGTGATCTCAGCAGAGGACAGGAGTCACTCAGTTGATAGCCACAGACACCTGGGGGTTATATTAACAGCTAGAGCTCTGAGAAGTAACCTTGGCTTTAAGTTTTCAGGAAACATCTGGAACTAATAATTAGCATGAGCTTCTTGATTGAAATTCTTTGTATGGTGCGCATCTGTTGGCTTGACTTTGCTTGCCATGGTGCTCTGATTAAGGACTGTTTAGGTAGCATAACTTTATATAGTAGGTAATTTAGATAGCGATAGAGATAAAGCCTTAGAATTTACTTCCTTTTTTCTTTTTATAAAAACCTTCAAGACTGCTTTTTCATAGCATAGATCCTTACCTAACCAGTACTGATCTTCTATTGATGATGCTTTTCTGCTTGGTTGCGTTTTAAAGAGGCTTGCTTTTTTTTTCTTCTTTTTTTCTCTTTTTTCACAGAGCTGTTATGGTAATGAACACTTTTGTCAGAGAATGGCAACATGGTAATTTTGTCAAAACCAAATGCTTGTCAAATGGATTGGCTCTTCACGGAATTTTTTTTTTCAGGTTGATGATAATGGGAAGTTCTTTTTTTGAAACTATACCAGTATTAGATTGTAGGCATAAGTAATTGAAGCTTAGTAGAATGAATACTGCTAGTTTGGGAAACCATAGTTGATATATTAATTATTAATTTATTCCATCTAGCTTTGTGCTCTTAGACCTGTATCTTGGTATTTCTATACCTTTGTTTTCTTTTTAATGAGATAACATTAGAAAATATTACATACTATTATATACTACATACATAGATGATTTGATAATAAGCTCAGTAAATGGTTTTTTGATACCTCTTATGTGCCACTCTGGAGGCTAGGGACATTGTGGTAAATAAAAGAGATAGTTTAGCCTTCTTGATTTTTTTTTCATTTTTAGCTTTTTTCCTCCCCCCTCTCATTTGAGGGATGTTGGGGCCAAGATCATCTGTGCTCAGGACTTACTCTTGGCTCTGCTCAGGGTTTACTCCTGGCAGTGCCTGGATGACCATATATATATGGGGTCAAACCAAGGTATACAAGGCAAGTACCTTAGCTGAGTATTATTTCTTCAGCCTCTCTTGGGATTTTGATATTAGTGGCAGTGTTTGCATTCCATTGCAGGAATTTCCATTTTAGTGGGCACTGGATTTTAAAGACCCGTATACATTTGCATCTTTGAGAATTACAGGGGTGATAATTACGGTGAGTGGGTATATTATAATCATGTGTTTTTCATAGTGATTTGTTCAAGAAACCATCTTGTCAACAAAGAAGGTAGTATTTAGGTGTTTTCTTGAAATTACTTTTAAGACTATACTTATTTACGTGTAATTATGTCTACCTGTATTGTTAGTATTTTTAATTCAGTGAGCCATTTTAATCATGTAACTTTTTAATCTTGTAACTTTTAATTGGATAGGCAACCATTATTCAGCTCTAAGGTCATTAAAAGGTTAGTTAGATAGTAGTGATGAAGGGGACTGTTTTGCGAAACAGTATGATTTATCTGTGCTCTTTGTCTCTGTGTTAGCACCTTGTCCTTAATTTGTCCATCAGCTCAGTAAATTACATGGCCAAGCAGTAACATTCAAGTAGGACTTTATTTGTCATGGAAAACTTTTTGTTTTGGGAAGGTCAGGGCTAATCATGGTAAATCTTGGAAACAGGGCTCACTAGATTCATTGTTTTCTCATCTTCACAAACTGTCACACATCTTTGAGGACTCAGGGGCTCTGGTTGAGCTGATGATTAATCATGAGCAACTCCGTGGTGATTAAGAAATACAGGTGAGTACAGATGGACTGCTGCATAGTCTTCAATCACTTTCTTGGGAAGGTGACTCCTCTTGAGTTTATTACCTGCAAGATGTGGGCCTTGGGGGCTGGAGTGATAGCACAGCCAGTAGGGAGTTTGCCTTGCATGCAACAGACCCGGGTTCGATTCCCAACATCCCATATGGTTCCTGATGACCACCAGGAGTAACTCCTGTGTATCGCTGGGTATGACCCAAAAAGAAAAAAAGATATGGGGATTGGTGGGAGGAGGGATTAATACTTATTTGTAAGTGATATGTTTAAAGGAGCAAAAATTAAGTGCATGATACCTGATAAGCAGTGAGAAATCTTATTATTAAAATAAACATTAATGCTTTTAACATAATAAAAGAAACTTCAGTTTTATATTTCATTGTTTCTAAATTATTTTAACCAAAATCAGCTCTAATTAATTGATTTTCAGATTACTTCTCATAAAGTTAGAGAGCTGCGTTATCTTGATTACCTTGGATAAGTGTAACATTGTTCTTTAAAATTTTACTAGGGCATTGATTTGTTCCCTCAAACTATAATTAAAGAGTATATATCCAAAATTAACTTTAATCATTTCATAATAAAATAATATTCTTAAGTGGGCCATGGAAGTTGAAAAAAAGTTTTTCTATGTAATTTGGAACCAGTTTACTTATTTATGGTTCCTTTTGGAAGACCTGGTTCTGAATTTTAATTGCTTAGAAATGAAAAGATTGACCACTTTTCTATTTCAGTTACCTATTTCCCTTTTTTGAGAAAGCCATTGTCCTCAGGGATTTTACTATCTGATCTTATTTTCAGAGATCAGAAGATCTATGATTTTCTTCTTGCCCACATGCGTTTTCTTCTGCCTGACCCTTAAATGGTAATAGTGATAAGGGTTCTTTTCAGTATCTTCTAAACCGAAACACTTTTCCTCTTTAGTGATAGTATTATTTGTGCTTTTTGTCTATATGAAGAAAACTTTCAGATTTATTTCTCTAATCTGCCTTTCATAAAGACTCACTATACAACCTTCACAAACTTTGTAATCACAGTGAATTACTACCTTTTATTTTCCTTCAGAGAATTTTTTTCCTTATAGACTATTCTTTTTAACTCTCATCAACTTGCCATTGTTTTATATATTCTTTCCTCTTTTTCATTTGTTGTTTCCCCTATAGATAACAAGTCATGTCTGATATTATCTTTACCACAAAATTTATTTCTTAATGTTTAGAAGTGAGCAAATTTGCTGCTTCCATAGTATTGAAACATGATCTCATTCTTGAATTATTGCATATTCTCCTAGATGTCATTCTATTTCAGTCCTTCTGTCATTCTGTACTTCTTAGTCAGGTTGTTCTCTGAAATGTGAATCTGGTTTTATGTCTCTTCAACTTAGAAGATCTTGTATGACCTCTCATTGTCTTTCAATCAATCATCCAGCCCTTTCTTAGCATGATACACAAAAATTTACTCTGGCTTCTGACTACTTTTCCTACTTCCTCAATACCAGTTTACCTTCATTTCTATCCTCAATTTAAGCCTTCACTTCACATGTTACAGTGTACTATTGTGGTTTCCTATCACTGTTACTGTCCTCCCATTCATCAATTTGCTTGAGCGGGCCCAATAACATATCCATTGTCAGACTTCTTGTTGCTGTGTTTGGCATATCGAATATGTAACGGGGAGTTTGCCAGGCTGTGCCGTGCGGGCGAGACACTCTCGGTAGCTTGCTGGGCTCTCTGAGAGGGGTGGAGTAATTGAACCTGGGCTGACCAGGTAGACCGCGTGCAAGGCAAACGCCCTACCCACTGTGCTATGGCTCAGAAGGGATATTCTCAGGTGTTCACGCTTTGTACGCCTGTGCAGTGTCACCCCGCCTTTCCTAAATAATGAGTACTGGTCCATTTAAAGTAACTCAGATGTCACCTTCTGCACAGAGGCTTGCTCAGGGACTCACTTTGTCCAATTTGAGTTATTTAAATTTTTTTCCTCTCTCTCTTTAGTTGAGGGAGAACCACACCCAGTGATGCTCAGAGGATACTCCCAGATTAGATTGTTCAAGGGATTGTGTGGTGACAGGAATCAAACCCAAGCCTCCTGCTTGCAGAGCATGTGCAAAAGACCCTCGCACCATCTGCCCTGCCTAGAGTCTCTGTCCTCTGCTTTTGACAGTTGACTTATCTGTCACCAAATTCTCTCAGCTCTTTTAAAATAATATTCTTTGCCCAGTATTTGGCGTATTGTAAGGAGTGACTTAAAGATTGATAAACTAAATTAATATTAATAAATTAATATTAATGCATTTTGAAGTGAATAGCATTTATCACTTTATTATTGAGATATCACCTTTTATTTTTTATTATATATTTATTTGGGGGCCACATTTGTTTCTGCTCAGGGCTTATTCCTGACTCTGTGCTCAGGGATCACTCCTGTTGGGCTCAGGGGACCATATAGGATGCGAGGTATCAAACCCTGGTCGGCTGAATGTAAGGCCAACACCCTACCTGTTGGACTATTTTTCTGGCCCAACTATCACATTTTAAAGTTTATAGTTCAGTGTTTTTAAAATATATTCACTGGCTTGTATAGCCATCACTACTGTCTTAATTCCAGAATATTTGTATCACCCCCAAAGAAATCATACAACCAGGAGTCCTTGATCTCCATTTTCCCCCTTTTCCTACCCTTTGCAGCTATTAACTATTTTCTGACTCTGTGGATTTGCTTATTCCAAAATTTGGGGGCTGGGGGTTGGGTCACACCTATTGGTCCACAAGTATTGTGCCTCAGTGCTCAGATATGACCCTGGAGTTCTTTCGGGCACCATTTGTGATGTTGGGGAGCGAATTTGGGTTGACCACATACAAGAATCTTCCTTCCTGCACTGTTTCTCTGCCCCAATTCTATATATTTGGGGGGTGGGGGTGGTGTCTGTTGTGTCTGTTTTCTTAGCATGTTTCTAAGATTTGTCTGGCTCCATATTCATAGTACTGCATCCCTTTTTGTGGCTTAACAATATTGCACTATATAGACATCACATTTTGTTTATAAATTCATCAGTTGGATGAGCATTATTTTTACATTATAAATGATATTCTGAGCATTCATTTATTTGTTTTAATGTGAAAAATGTCCCATATTTTCTTAATATATATTTATGTGATGCCAGCTTTTTAAACATTTTGAGGAACTGTCAGATGGCTGCACCATTTTACGTTGTTAGCTTAAATCTTTCTGCACCCTCACCAATATTAGTTGCTCTTTCTTTTTATTTATAGGCACATTGATGGGTGTATATTGACATAGAATAATTTCGGAGGACCCCAAGAAATACCTCAGGGGACTGGGGGTCGCTTTCAGTGATAACTGTTGACCCTGGTGGGGCTGTGCAGTGCTGAGGATTGATCCTGCCCTTTGAGCTATCTCTCTGGCCCCCACATTGTAGTTTTGGTTTCCATTTCTTCAATAACTAATGCTGTAGAACAAAGTTGCTCAAACTTTTTTCTGAGTGTGATCCCTTTTTCTTCCTTCTGCCCTCTTATCTTGCCATTTCGTCTTCTAGGAATATTCTGGGGGCCCACATGGGGGCCATATGGTTCCCTGTTAAAAAACGCTGGTCTTGAGCATTCTTTGGAATATTTATTAGGAATATACTATCTTCTTTAGAAAAATATCTACTTAAATTCTTTGTCCATTAAATATTTTTGTCTTTATATACCACTTGTTTATATTGTGATAGCTATCAAATATGACTCGCAAAAAATGTTGGATAAAATTTTAAGAAACAAGTGTAGTATTGATCCATGATACAAATGGGTGAAATTTGAATTCTTAAGCGAAGGTGCCATATGTTACAGAATTTAAGTTATTTGTAATGTCCAAAGTAGGCAAATCTGTGTACTGAAATAGAAGACAGTGGTAGAGTGGAAGGGATACTGATAAGTAACCTAATAGATGATAAAGGGTTTCCTTTTGGGATGGTGAACATGTTCTAGAATTAGATAGTGGTGAATATTGTATAGCCTGTGAATTACTCTAAACTGCTAACTGTGATTTAAAATGGTTTTATGGTGTGTGAATTATTAGGGCTTTAAAACAAATGTGTTTTATTTTTTGAAGGGCTCAAGTTTTTACTACTTTTGATATTGCTGGGAAATGTCTATTGTATATCAGGATATCAGGCTTTTGAGTACATTTTACCCCTGGCAAGAAAGAGAATCTGTGATCTGCACTTGCCATTATGCGGTCTATCTTCTTTCTCATTAGGTTGCTACACTTTCAAGGTCCCTTATTGCTGTGTAAAAGACATCTAGTTATTTTGCAATTAGTATAAACTTTGTTTTGATACATTGAAAGGATAAGCCATTATATTTGGTTTAGGTTAGAAGGCTGTAGTTTTTTTTTTATATAATAACACTCAAAGAAAACCATTATATATACATACATACATATATATATGAAGAATAATATCCATGACCAGCAAAAACAGGGTTTAGGAGGACTGGTCAGTGGTTGGAACTAACCACAATTATGTGTGGGGTTAGGGGTTGGTAAAATAGAGAAGAGACCGCTATGACAATAATAGCTGGGAATAATTACGCTGGACAAGATCTGAGGGTTAAAAGTAGGTAAGGGATGTTCTTGATAACCTTTCAGTATCAATATTGCAAACCCCAGTGCCCAAAAGGAAGGAGGGAGGAGGATAGAGAAGGGGAGGGGGGGGAGGGAGGGAGTGAGGGAGGGCGGGAGGAAGGGAGGGAGGGAGGGAGGGAGGGAGAGAGAGAGAGAGAGAGAGAGTGCTGCCTTAGAAGCAAGCAGGGGGTGGGGGTGATGGGAGGGAACCTGGGGACACTGGTGCTCAGAAATGTACGTTGGTGGAGGAATGGGTGTTGGAATACTATATGACTGAAATCCAATCATGAACAGCTTTATAATGGTCTCTCTCACAGAGATTCAATAAAAAAGTTAAAAAAAAAAGAAAAACTATTTGAGATAGAATAATACGGAGTTTTGGAGTTGTGAATATAGTATGACTACCTTTTTCAGAAGATGGGCTTTTGTATTGGACTAGAGATAGCAAATTATAGAATTTAAATTGGGGGAAAAGAGAAAACTTAAAATTCCAGCTTTAATTTTCTTGCTATAAATTATCCAACACTTAAAATATCTAATATTTTTTTGTAGAGTTGGGCTTTTTTGTTTATGAAATTGCACTTTCTACAATCAATTTTCTTATGTAGAATAAGGCATACTTGGTACAGAGACAATGATTTTTCCATATAAAATTAGATTACAGCTAGTTAAGATCAAGTAAGAACTAAAACCTCCTAGAGTGATAGGAGGCACTCAGAATTCTAGTCCTATTATGATGCCAGCTTTGGTTCTGTGAGTCTGATAAAGAATTCTGGGCAGTTACAGAGAAGCAGTCTCATTTTCTCTTGGCCCTATGAACCATGAACCTTCTTTTCCTCTGTTTCTTTTCTTTCCTGTCATTACTCTGACTTTCCTCTTCTCATCCCTTCTTACCTTTGTTCTTTGCCTCTAACCAAACTTGGGAGTTTGTTTTACAAGCCTTTTGTGATTTTGTTTTATTTACAGCTTAAGCTCCGATCATGACTACAGAGGTGGGTTCTGCGTCTGAAGTCAAGAAAGAACCTGATCAGTTGGGAGCAGATGCCGCCAAGGAGAAACCTAATGAAGTAACAGAAAAGCAGAATCAGTCAACCGAACCATCTCCTCCAGCTGAGAGCCAAAGTAGTCCACGCCGCCGCCAGAAGAGAGAGAAGGATCCATCAGAGAGCAGGGGGATTTCCCGATTCATACCTCCATGGCTTAAGAAGCAGAAGTCCTACAACTTAGTTGTGGCCAAAGATGGAGGAGATAAAAAAGAGCCCAGCCAAGCTGTTGTGGAAGAACAGATTCCGGATAAGGAGGAGTCTCTTTCTGAGGAAGAAAGGCAGGCGAAGGGTGATGCTGAAGAAATAGCTTCAAGGAAACAGCAGGAAACAAAGGTTGAGGAAGAAAAAACTGCAATGAGCAGTCCTGAGACACAGGTATGTTTGGGAAGGGTCTCTCTGGAAGCGAGATCTTGATAGCATAACCCTACGACCAAGGGGATTTATTTTGAATCATTTCGAGATTGTGTATAGTAAGATACTGTTTTGACTTGATGTATTTGGAAGATGGGGTTAGGTCTTAGATTGGTCTTACGTTTGGGGAGAAAAAGTTCAAAATAATAAAAAAAACCTTACCAGATATGGAAACTGTAAAAATATTGATGTTTTTAGAGATTTAACAGAAACCTTCAAAATCCTGCCACCTACACCTACCTAACGTGTACACCACCTTTTAAATAGTATACATGTTATTACCTGTTTTACCGTTGTTCAGTGAGTGGTTAACAACCAGAGTTTGTGGGGGTTTGTATGCTCATTTTGGTTGCTTAGTGAAGTTTAGGTTGGTATATGAGACTTTAATTGGAACATTTATTATTAGAAATAATATTTAAGTCATCATTGCCATGGTAACCATGGTTACCAGCTTGTGGTTGTTTTTTTTTTTTTAAACACCTGTAAAGCTGAAATTGCCAAACTGGTAAAATAAGAAAATCCCATTTAGTGAATGGAGGGAGAAATGATGTGGGGGAAATGTCCTTTTTGCCAAAATCTTAAAGTTTTTTTAACTTGTTGGAATTTATTGTGAGCAGCACTCATGGTTTGTCAAAAGTAGTTTTTTTGAATGTATTATCTCATTGGTAACTTTAGTATGACCTAAATGTTTCCCCCCAACAGCCTGCTGAAGCTGGGCAAAAGAAAGGAGAAGAGGAGAAGTTCAAGGATATACAGGAAGACAAACCTGAAGGAGAAGCAGCCAAAAGAGAGACAAAGGAAGTGCAGACCAATGAGGTGAAAGTGGAGAAGACTTCCCAGAAAGTCACCAAGAAGACCAAGACTGTCCTGTGTAAGGTGACCCTCCTAGATGGCACCGAATACAGCTGTGACCTGGAGGTGAGTGAGGGAGTTAATGGGAGCCTTTTCCTTGGTTTGTCAAAGAAAATCAACTGCAATGGTGTGCCTTTATTTATGGGAATGGCACCATGAATATATTATTGCTTCTTTCCAAGGTCCTATAAGCTAGTCGCTGGCAATTTTTATTTAAAAATACCCAGAAAACATAGAAGAACGTCATTATTTTCATTAAGAGTAATATTTCCTGGCCCTTAGGGCCTATGTTCTGCTGATCTGAACTGGTCATGTGTAGTGGCTGGTGTCTTTCTGAAGAGCATTAATTAATTTGGATATTACCTCTAGCTATCAATGACTCACTTGAGAAGAAACAGTAGTGCCTGGCTGACACTTTAGATTTAGAAGTTGGACTTGAAGTATTTTTATCTTGAGGCACGTATTGATTTAAAATTTCTCATTTAATTTCCTTTAGTTAAGAAATTGATTTATGAAATGCTGATGCTTATGGAAGTCAGTGTAATGAAAAAATATCTAATGTTTAAAATTGTATATGAAAGTATTTGGTTGCTTTTCATAAATAATATTCACATGGTATATTCTAATAGCTAGTGTACTTAAGAGCTCTGTGAGGACCTGTGATTAGATTATCTCATGAATGCTTGTAAGATTCTATATGCGGTAGAGATTATTGTGGCTATCTCCAGTGTTTTAGAGAGAATTTTAATACTTCAAGAGATTAAGTAACATGCCCAAAATTTCACAGTGATAGTGGCAGATATTCTGACTACAACATTTTGATTCTGGTGGCCATGAAATTGACCATTGAACTAAAATAAATCATTCATGATCCATGCCTCTCATTTTTTTATTACTCTATGACTGTGTTATACATTCAGTTATTATTCTGATATTTCAGCTTTAAGAAAAGGAGACAGTGGATTAAAAATCCTTGAAACTGAGATGGGTGGGGGGAGAGGGAGAGTAGGGAGAGGAAAGAGAAGGGAGGGAAAGGGAGGGACAGAGGGAGAGTGAGAATATCAAAGGAGAGGGAAGGAGAGAGAAAGGCAGACAGATTAAGTCTTGGTAGAGAACAGTAAGGAACAAGTGGTGGTGTGACCTTTCTTGGTCACTCTGTTTTACCACATTATCTCTTATATTCCTGTCCTGGAAGTACAGAGTTTATACTTAGAACCCAACCTTGTTATGTGACTTTGAGTCATGTGCCCAACCATTTGCCAAATTGAAGAAAGAAACTAGTGTCATATGCAGACCAGAGAGTTACCTAATTTATCTCTCAAGTTTTTAAATCAGCAAACCTTAAGGGTGGACTTGTGTGCTTTAGGGTTTAACCCAATTTTTATTGTTCTAATTCATAATTTTAGTAACCAATAAGTAGAGAAATGTCTTTATTATAAAATTTTTAACATTATTTTGACCTGGATTCGATTCCTCTGTCTCCCTTGGAGAGCCTGGCAAGCTACCAAGAGTATCCCTAGCCCACACGGCAGAGCCTGGCAAGCTCCCTGTGGCGTATTCGATATGCCAAAAACAGTAACAACAAGTCTCACAATGGAGATGTTACTGGTGCCCGCTCAAGCAAATTGACGAACAACGGGAGAACAGTGCTACAGTGCTATTTTGCCACATGTTTTAAATTTTTTCCTAACAAAGAAAGCATTGAAGGAGTTACTTAAAAAAGCACAGCGGTAGGGCATTTGCCTTGCACGCAGCCAACATGGCCGAGCCGAGTTCGATTCTTCCGCCCCTCTCGGAGAGCCCGGCAAGCTACCCGTGACGTATTCGATATGCCAGACACAGTAACAACACAGTCTCCAATGGAGAAGTTACTGGGCCCGCTCGAGCAAATTGATGAACAACGGGAGGACAGTGACTGTGACAGTGATTTTAAACACTTCTTTCTTGCTCTCTTTTTATCGTTCTTGTTTATTTGATTTTTGTTTGGGGTTCCTTCTGGCTCTGCACACAGAATTACTCCTATTGGTACTTGGGGGACCATATGAATTGCTGGGGATTGAACCAGGCATGTACAAGGCACACTGAAGTATTTTAAGTCTTAAGTATTTTAATTTTACATTAATTTACTCGCATCAACTTTTACTAATTTATGCTGCACTATCAACCTTGAAATTTCATTATTAACAATGGTTTATTTACTTTGCTTGTATTACATAGTCTTGGTAGATTGCCATGCCTCTGTTGCTTGTCTTTTTGGTTTTTGGACCATGATTGGAATTCTCTCCCTGGGTCAGTCTGGTCTTACTATTAGTGGGGAGAAAAACAACAACAACATGGTAGAACCATGTTACAGCTTTTAAGTCCTCTGCGTTGAAATGGTATATATTATTTTAACTTAAATCTTATTGGCAAAGCAAGTCATGTATTTTTTCACATTTTTTGTTTTACTACATTATGACTAGAATGTGATTTAAATAAGATTTGTTGTATTAACACTCATAGACTAATATAAAGTCAGTATTTGTAGTTGTTCTTATTGAATTTGAAAAAGCATGTTACCTTTTCATGATTGACACAGGTTTTCAGATCTGGTCTATTTTTATTAAGGGAGATGTGTTAATATCTCTGATTTTCTTTTTGGTATTTCTGTATATCACCAGATAGTACCTTAAAATCTGTCTTGTTACTAATATCACTATTAATTGCTTAAATTTGGAGGATTTGTCTGTATTATTTTCTTCCATTTGCTTTTTAATGTTGTGTCTTTGTCTTTGGAGGACACATTTTTAATTTCTTTAAAATGACTTTTGTTTATTTCCTGTGATTGCTCATGTTGTATATTCTGCCTCTGTAATTTTGGGTCATTATTAAATCAGTTTTATTTTTTCTCTTTGCTGCTATCTTTTTAGTATGATTTTAAGGGACTATATAGACACTAGACTATTTGTTCCTTTTCCCATCCAGTTTTTCTTTTTTTTAGCATTCAATTTAAAAGTCTTAGCTTATTTGGGGATGGTGTGAAATAAAGCACACACATACACACACACATATATGTATGTACATATATATGTATATATATATATAAAACGAGTCCTTCTTTTATGATTTACTTACTCCTGGAGAACCAAGTTACTGTGTTTCTGGAAGCAAAATTCTGGAAGTTAAAGTTCAAGGATTGGAGAGATGGTACTTGCCTTGCATGACATTGACCCAGGTAGAGTTCTCAACACTGCAAAAGGGTCCCCCTAGCACTGCCAGGAGTGGTCCCTGAGAATAGAGACCACAATAAGCCCTGAGCACTGCCTGGTGTGGGCCAAAACTAACCAACCAAACCACAAACAAATGAGAAAAATCAAAAATTCTTTTATTCACCAATACTTGATTGAAAACCCATAGAAACTTTTATGACTAACTTACAGAAAATTATATTTTCTGTTAATAAGTTAATATATCAGGATGAGAGTTATCTTTTGAAGAAAATTAAAAAAATGTGAAAAGCTTTAGCATTTAAGTGTTAATTTTTTTTTCTCCCCCAAAAAAGAATGCACTGCACTGCACTGTCCTCCTGTTGTTCATTGATTTGATTAGCTTACCGGGCTCTCCGAGAGGGGCGGAGGAATTGAACCTGAGCCTACTGAGTTGACCGCGTGCAAGGCAATATAAGTAGATTTTAGTGATGTAATCCTGTTTTATTACTGACTCTTTACTGGAGTTCCAAGTGGTCACTTTTTAATCTGCAAGTCGTCTAATTCATCAGCATGATAGTATAACAGTAGTAACAATAATGTAGGTATTGTAAGTTATATTCCCTTTTTTTACTTCATCTCTGCTTCTCCCCCCCCCCCCACGCCCCCCCACAACACACACCCTGCCTCCATTTTCTCCCACTTTGATTCTCTGCTTTCTTTGTATTGTTAGAATGGGTCTGATACTCATCAGACCTGTCATTTCCTCTTGAAGAGCAGGGCCCAGTGGCTGCCAGCCAAGGTGAGGTTTGAGCCCTCTGATGGCATGGATCATAGTGACTGGGTGTTAATGCTGAGACTGCATGTCGTGTCTGTAGATCTGTAGCCAGATACCGGAAACTGGTGTCTGAGGACTATTTGAGGAAGTACATTGTGGGAAACTGTAGCTATTACTGAACTTGCCATCACTCAAGAAAAACCAATATAGTTTGGGGAAATACTTTTACTTAATTTGGTTTGGGAGAAATATCTTTGTCTTCATCTGCTTACTGTCGTTAAAGATTATACGTATTTCTACCATGCCTTTCCAGCTGTCTATGGTTACTTTCATATGTGTCTAATTTTCCTGTTGACCTTTAGATTATGACATGTCCCCTAAAGAGGAGCAGCCAGTTTTTACTCAGGATTTCTAGAGCAGCAGTAAAAGAAAGTCACTAATGCATGACCAATATGGGAATCTGGTTATTTGAGGAGTTGAAATGCCTTTCTCATATGTACTTTTTTGAGTAGTTCCAAAGGTAAATGAAGTTCTAGATGAAGTTCAGGAGGGCCTCAGATGACAGGATGAGATTAGTAATGATCCAGTTGGAAAAAAAATATGCTAGGGAGAAAGGAGCCAGAAGTTGTGATCCTTGATAGACAAGAGTTAGTAGAGTGCTATGTAGATGTTTAGGACATAGTAAATATATGACTGCTGTAATGTAAGGAGATCATTTTGTTCACTGGATTGGTTAAAATGCAAGTCAGTAATCTTTATAGATACCATTTTCCATTATGATTAGTTCATTGGAAAAGTTGGGCACTTTGTTACCTATCAATACCTTTTGTGCAACAAAAGACATTTAAAATGATTTAATGTAAATAATGTTACCATATTAATGGAAATTTAAAAAAATTAAGAAACAATTCTTTAGGGCACATTTCTTTTGTGTGCATCATTACGCCTCTGCTTTCTCAGATGACTCAGTGAACAGGTAGGTTAGCGGGCAGTATTTGATAACCAGAGGTCTCCATCAACACAACGGCAGTGCCTTTAGTACCATGTTCCTTCCCTGTGAGCAAACTGACCTGTTTTTTCTTGAACCTTCGGAGTTAGATGAAAACTACCTGGAAAGCCAGTCATCATTAATTTCAAAATTGTTCACTTTCAAGAACTGTAGTCTCGTTCTTTTGAAAGTAGCACTATAGCACCATCCTCCTGTTGTTCATCAATTTGCTGGAGCGGGCACCGGTAATGTCTCCATTGTGAGACTTGTTGTTACTGTTTTTGGCATATTGAATATGCCACGGGGAGCTTGCCATGCTCTGGCGTGCGTGCGAGATACTCTGTAGCTTGCTGAACTCTCCGAGAGGGATGGAGGAATCGAACCCAGGTTGGCTGCATGCAAGGCAAATGTCCTACCCACTGTGCTGTTGCTCCAGCCCACAGTATACTTTTGAGAGTATACAGTGATATTAAGTGAATAAGATATGCTTCATACAATATTTCAGAACATAAATGTTGGTAGATAGCATTTTTGGAGAATGATTCTAATTTATTAAAAACCAACATGGAAACTGGTTGACTTTCATTAAAGTTATTTTTTACTTCTGGAACCATAGGTTGATTGCCAAGCCATGCATTAATTTTGATCTAAGGACTTGTCTGTGTTCATTTGTTCCTAGTCTTTGTGTGGTACAGAAAAATTTGATCACAATTTTTGATCATAATAAATAAAGTTGATCCATCTTTTTATGTGCCTGTTGACATTTTTTGTCTTTGGAAAAATCATTTGCCCACTTTTTAATCCATTACTGTTGATTTGTATAAATTTCTTACATATTTTTAAAACTAGCATAAGGCATATGATTTGCAAATATTTTCTCCCAGTATAGGTTGCAATTTAATTTTTTTGGTGGTTCCTTTTGCTATGCAAAATAAATAATTAGCATTTTAAATAAGGAAGCTATCATTTCTATCCCTTGATTTTTTTTTTATCTCATTGAGATATTTAGTGGTATTTTCCATGTTCCTTTGATACCAGAATAACTGAATTATCAAAAATTTCAGTTTGTCTCCTAGATTCTGCATGCTTGTGCTAGAGACTGTGGTATTGCAATGAAGTAGTCATATTCTGGTGTGTTAAACAGTGCGACACTTTCCTGACAGGAAGCTACAATAAGGCTTAGTTGAAGCCATGGATATAAAGTCAGGAGATGTATGTTTATTTTTCTTTTGATTCTTTGGATGTTATGGGGAAGTGACTTCCTCTTTTTTTTTTTCTTCTCACACTGCAAAGAATGAAAATATGTACTTCCTCCTTTTCTAGAATTGAGTTGATTTTACTGTAGCTGATAAGTATATTATTTTTTTAAAGCCCGAAAATAAATGTGAAAGTTCCTGCAAGCCTTTGGAAGCATACTTGAATGTGCCATCTGAATTAGAGTTGCTCACATTTTCTCCTGGCATCTGAAAGTTGTTCCCACGTGTTGATTTTGTCTTAGAATTGAGGGCATTGTTTCTGCCCACACAGGAATGCCTGTACCATTTTTTTTCTGAGTGCCATGAATAAAGCAATCAGAATGTAGCCTCTCTTTATCACGCAACATGATAAAAGTATTTATGAGAAAGAGAATGTGTCTTGTGTAGAATACTGGTTTCAGAAACCCACTTTTAAAATTATTTTTTGAGAATACTTATTGATTACAAATTTCAACTTTTATCCTTAGGGGATGCTTTCAGACCTCTAGTTCTGACCTTTACTCAGATTGCTAATGTCGACTGAGAAATAGTGAGGCAGTGATGTAATCAGAAAAGATGTTTATTGAACTATAGGAATCTTGATTCAGGTTCATGAATGAATAAGGAATAATGAATGTGTGTCCCACCTGGGTTAGGGCCTATTGGGGAATTTTAAAGAGTCAGACAAGGAAGTGCTCAGAGGCCAGGTCAGTTGTGGTTGCACTTTTGGATTGGTTCCCAAACCTAGTTGTCTCTCCCTGTTGGTGGATAGAACGTTTTCAGAGAGCCTGCTGTCAGTAAAAGAGTTCTTTGAGGTATTTCTTAGAGTCTGAGTGTTTAATTTTCACCCAGAAATCTTAATATCACAGCTTAGAGACAAGATGAAGTCTGTTTGACTCAAAGCAAATACCGCACTAGTTAAATAGTTTCAGCTATCTGAATCATTGTAGGGCTACAATCTGGAGCTTGGAACATGCTTTACAATAGTATTTAAGTTTAAATGTCATTTAGGAACTGGGAAAATCTTAATTTCCCCATATTAGATGCATTTTCAAAATTCTAATTATTTTGGGACCATGTCTCTGTGTCTGTCCATTTATCTCCTTAGCCATATTAGATGCATTTTCAAAATTCGAATTATTTTGGGACCATGTCTCTGTGTCTGTCCATTTATTTCCTTAGCTTACAGAGATTTAAGGCAATAATTCTGAGAGTTTAGGTTTTTTTTTTTTTTACTTTACTATGGAGGGAAATTCCTCTTGAGTGGTCAAATATTTAGGAAATCACAGGAGCAAAGCATACCCTCTTATCAAGGCATTTTTTTTAGTTGGACCTTCTTGACTCTATTCGGTATGAACTCAGATTGTCTTTTCATTTCTCAGTTACTAGTGGATTTTCTGAGTCTTTTTTGCTAACAAGACCTGTCTTCTAATCAGACATGTGCATGAGTGGGGGGGACATATATACATTTACATATGAATGTATTTCAGGGTCTCCCGGGGATGCAGGGTCCATATTTTATGACACTTGACCTGTCGGGCCAGAAGTTCAGTTCTAGGATTGAGGATGAATTGCTGCACAGCTTGTATGTAGGTACTCATGGCTACCAGGGCCACTTTGGTGCTTCTCCAACCTGCTGGCCCCTGTACATCTCCCTGTGCCTGCCTTGCTATTCATTTCTGACTCTCATCCAAATTTCAGGAAGTTCTCTGAATTTGTTTGCACCATTAATTTAGAGATTAATTTTGCATTCCATTGTGCAAGAATGTCTTCCGGGCTGGAGCGAGAGCACAGCGGCAGGGCGTTTGCCTTGCACTCAGCTGGCCCAGCCAACCAGAGTTCGAATCCTCTGCTCCTCTTGGAGAGCCCGGCAAGCTGTCCAGAGTATCTCGCCTGCACGGCAAAGCCTGGCGAGCTACCTATGACATATTGGATATGCCAAACACTGTAACAAGTCTCACAATGGAGACATTACTAGGCCCGCTCGAGCAAATCGATGAACAACTGGAGGGCAGTGCTACAGTGCTACAGTCTTGTGCTGAAGAACTGCCAAAATCTTGTTCTGTTGTTTTCATGCTTATTTCTTCACCTGTATTGTTAGTTTCTTGAAAAACAGAACTTGCTTTTTTCCTCCATAGGGCGTCCATCAAGACTTTGCCTTTAGCACTACACATGGAAAAGGGATTGTTAATTTATTCCCCTGGTTTGTTGTGTGTGTGTGTGTTCTTTTAATGTTTCTGGTCTGAGTGATCACATTTATGTCCTTAATTCCTCTCTTCATCATTTCCAAAAAGAATAGAAAGATTTGGGCTCCTATATATTGGTATATATAGCTCCTTTCCTCCTCCTTTCCCATTATTATTCCTGTCTACCACTGCCCTGCTTTTTAAATGCAGACCAGCTTCTTCTAGAACTTCAAGGGACTAAAATCAATGCAAATGATTCATTAAATTTCTCGAAAAGGCTCTGACTCAAAGCGTTGCCAAAGTGATTAAGGTGTGGTGTTGGCTTTTTAGGAGTTCACAGCCCAGAGGAAAGTATGTCCTCCCAGAAGCACTTAAGAGCTCTTTTCTTTATTAGGAGCTGCCCAGGGTCAGATGGTTGGTTGGGTATGGGTGTAGGTTGTGGTTCATAAAATATAATCCTTTTCCCTTGTTCCTCTGTTTATAAAACGAATTTGACAGAATTTTTATTTTGCAGCAGTCAAGATATTCTGCCAACCATTTCCTTCTGTCTCACCCAACTTGGGTTTCAAAATCTGGGAATTGCCTTGTATCGATGATAATTTGAAAGCATCAAATTTAAGATTTGAAAATAACTTTCATGAATAGCTCTCTTGACATAATTTTGAAGACAGCATCTATGTCTTTCTCTCCCTGGCCTTTTCTCACACATGGTGCTAGGCAAGCTAACTCATTGGTAATTGCCACTAATTAAATCTTTTTACTCTAATCTGAAAGTGGGGGTAGACAGATATTCAAATTATCTATTTCTGGAAGAGAATTATGTGAGATGACGAGAGATAATTTTCTGAATAATATTTATACGTTAAAATCTGTACATTTTTCTTATTCTCTAAAAACTATAAGTATTAAAATATTTTTATTTGGGGGGCCCGAGAGATTGTAGAGGAGGTTAAGGTGCTTGTCATGCATGCTTCTCATCCCTACTGGATTCCTGGAACCACAGATGATCCCCAAAACCCCCTCTCCCATTTTAATTCCTTATCATAATCTATTGAAGGAAGTTACCTATTTCTCTCATTCTTAAAAGACCCGTGAAACCCGCTTTTCAGAAAACCACTTTTGTGTTTGTTTTACTTCTTTACTTTTTCCTTTACTATTCTAGCTATTGTTTTCCTGCTCCTTAGCTAAAGATGTTATTGATACAGTTTTTATTTCTCATTTGTTGGTATATGTTGCCAATTATTAACTGCCCCCCCCCCCCCCGCTTCCTGCACCCTGAGAGTCCCATGAAGGTGTGTGTAGGTCTTGATGATTTGTGTTGTGCCTATTCTCCTTGCTGAGTGAGTGTCTTTTCACACAGGAACACTGACAGATTACCATTTGCATTTGTAGCAGTGAAACATAATATGGTAATATTTAGATCATAAAGGGATTGCTATATAGCATACTAAAGGTCTATAAAAAGCTGTTAGAAAAAAGAATTTTCATGTATGGTCACTGCATGAGTCAAGATGCATTGCTTGATAAATATTGTATCATATTTCTATTTCTATATTTATGTTCTGCAAAAGAGTGCCACATTAGCTCTAAAAAGAATTATGATTAGAAATACTACTTCTAACTCAAAAACTTGATTCCACAGAGGCACCTCATGAGGGCCAGAACACTTAATCTTTTTATTAACCGAACTGTATCTCATCACAGTGTGTGTTCTTTGCCATTTTATGCCTGTTGTAAGGTCAGATCTGATTTTGTGCATTCACAGAAAGAATTTTGTTATATTCATTGATCTCTCATGTCTTTGTCAGCAGAAACCCAAAGTGAATTGAATAGGAATGTTCCAGTAAGCTCTTCTTTTATATTACACAAAGCCCTTATGAATCAAAAATCAATTTATTCTAGACAGCTTATGAAAAGAAGTTTTCTACTTGTGATTTATGATGTAAATTTGAATGATTATTTATCGTGTTGCAGGGTGCATAGTTTCTCACACGTATAAGCCAAATATTTTAGTATTGAGTTATATTCCTGGCCCAAATACTTAAATTTTTTATGTGACTCATTTGATTAGAAGTTTGATACTAACTTTTATTGAATATCTAATGGATTTTGGACATTTCTATGTTTTAAATGAGAGTATAGTTTTCATGATTTATGCCAAGTCTTGCTATGCAAAGTGAATATTAATAGAAAAAAATGTTGGAAAAAGAACTTATTTTAATCTCTTAAAAATTATATCGCTGACTTTTTAATATCTTAGTAAGGACCTATAATCTTTAAGATTGGTCTCAAATAGTATTTAAATGTATCTTGTTTGTTCATAAAAATCACTTATAAATTTTACTTTGAGATAAAATGGATCCATGGAATAAGACAGAGAATACAAAAGGGTAATTGTTCATGGTTTAGATAACATTAAAATGAAAAAGTGCTGAGTTATAGGCTGCAGTTATGGGCAAATCTGCATTGAAGAGAAAGGAGTAAAACAGAAACAATCATCCCAGAAAAACATTTTTTTAAAAAAATGATTGAATAGGAGCCAAAGCCAGCAAGGCATTTGCCTTGAACGCAGCTGACCTTGATTTGATCCCCAGCACCATATATGGTCACCAAACTTTCCAGGAGTGATCCCTGAGCATCACTGGGTATGGTCCCTGCCTGCCTCTCTACTCCTCCCCCAAGCCCCCAACATACCCCCAAAAAAGCTTAAATAGTAAAGCTAATTATAAATTTGATGTTAATATGTCAAGGAAAAAATGCCATAAAATGTACTTTAAACTTCCTATAGGTTGGATTTGGGGCCTCAGTGGGTTTTTTTGCACACACTTCTGGTAAGGCAGTTGTTTTGAGAATGTAAATCTGAAGACTAACTTGCTTGCTTTGGAATCCTTCTATTTCTCGCCGCATTAGTTTTTCTCCTTTGTGGTTGAATTAATTTATGTGCATGTGTGTTTGAGTCCAGCAAAATCCAATGTCTAACCTAGCCTTCTTCTCCCTGATGACCAAAGATCCCCATTTCTTTCACTTTAGTTTGTTAGTCACGAAGAGAGCATGAAAAACTTGAACTTGGAAAAAAAAAAAGTCAAGTTGAATGAAAACGCCATTGCTTCACATCATTGTTTAGAAACCTGAGATTGTTCTGAATGGCCTTTTCTTGTCAGACTTCCCAGAAGTTGCTTGGTATTGATTTTAAACTGCAGAAATCCAGGTGGTATAATGTAAGAAATTGTTGCTAGGAAACTTACTGTCACTTTTTTCCCGTGTCCCCTACCACTTCTAAAGAAGAATCTTAGACTTTAAAGAATTGTTTAAATGAACATTAAATAATAAACAGTAAAGCCCAGCCCAGTGAATTCTACATTACCACTTACATTTTATTTAGTTGTTAAAAAATAAATTCTCCTAGTCAGAAAGAAAGAATAGTTCTACTGGGCCTGTTAAGATTGACAGTCAAGCAGGTGTGTCTCTACTTGTGATTTATGATGTAAATTTGAATGATTATTTATTGTGATGTAAATTTGAATGATTATTTACCCCCACTACTGACTTATATCTCAGAGTAGACTTAAATATGGTTGTCGTTAAAGATAGTCAGTTAAATTTTTTTTTATTGCCAGGCTTTATGAACCACCTTTTTTTAAAAGAGAAATTTAGGTTATAAGTGCAGAAATCAATGCAATATCTAACTTGTATAGGAGATGTGAAAGTGAGTCCTCTCAATTTGGTGGTTGTTTACACAGAGTGACAGCTCTGACCAATTGGAATGTGAGGGTGGATAGTCTTATTCTGGTAGAAGAAATGTGTTTACTGACCTTGGGTACTTATGCTGATTTTATAAGCAAAATCCTTGGTTAAGCTTATTTAAAAGTACAGGGGAGGAGCTGGAGAGAGCTCAGTAGGGCAGGGTGATTTCCTTGCATGTAGCTGACTTGGGTTCAATTCCCAGCACATCATATTGTCCCTTAAGTCCTGCAAGGAGTGATCCCTTAGTGCAGAACATTCCATTAATTTTTTTATTAGCAGGCATTAAGGAGCCACGTTTTTTGTTTGTTTTTGATATAGCTAAGCAACAGACACATATTAAAACTGAAAGGAGTGTTTTTATTATTATCGTTTTGTAAAGTCAAAGGCAAGGATTTTTCCGCGTGTAAAGTTTGTGGATATTCACCTTTTATCAGCAAAGGCGATTTGCTTGACAAGCTTCAAGTTTTCTTTGCTTTGGGAGTTTTGTTGAGGTGTCTCTTAAAATTAGTATTTATTTCCTTTTACAAAAAAAGGGGGAAAAGAAAAAAGGAATGGCTGAGTTGATCGACAAATTGGGGTTCTGTATCTTTTTTCTTTTGTTGTTTTCCACATGGCATAAAGATGACACTTATTTTTCTATTTTGTTTGTGATCTAAAGTTACCTGGTTCCTTCGCAAATAAACTTTGTACCCAGTTACTCTGAAGCAGTTCTAAAGTAGAATTGAAGCAGTTCTGGGTAAAAAAGAAGAATCCATCTAAACAATGCATTTAAACTTAGATGGGCTTGTCTGCATTGTGCTCAGGAAACAGGGTCTAGCTGTGGCATATTAGAAAGGCAGTGACTGCTGTTGAGCAGTTAAGGCATGAATGTTATTTTAGGAAAGATTGAGTTGTGCACGCCAGTGACTTAAAAAATATAGCAAGATACAGTTACTACATGGTATTTGCATGATGTTTTTTCTTTTCCTCTATAAACAGCAATCCTTTTAGTTTAGCACCTAAGTCTTTATTTCATGTCATTCATATCTGCCAAATATCCCCATGATTCTATCATAATTCCCTAAATTTTTTGGTATAAAGAGGAGGGAAGTAATGAATTAGTGAGGAGGGTTTCCCCCTTTCTTCCTGAAGTCTAGTTTCAAAGGCATATTAAGAAAATTTTTATCATTTCTAAGAAACCTACATACCTACTTAAGCCAGTTCTCAGTGTCTGCCTTTTGTCATCAGTAGCTCAGTACACATTTAAAAATGTTTCCTGGTAACAATTTTGAGAATTTTTTTTAGTCACATCTAAAGATTGTTTATATGCATTATATCTAAATGTACACATTTGTGCTTTATGTGTAATACACACATTTCGACAGGCTGGAAAAGCTTTTTTAAGCATAATTTTTAACATTCAGAAAAATATTTTTAGTGGGAAAAATCATGAAAAACTACTAGAAATTGTTTCTGATGTACACACACAATTGTTGGATAGTTTTTCTCCTTTCGTGCTGGGATTTAATTGAACCTTGGGACACAGTTGGATTTAAACTCACCAAGATTGGTAAGAAAAGAATCTGGTCATTGATGGCCTATGATCATTTGAGACACTCTTTTCCCCAACTGTATGGTTTCAATTTCCTGTGCACCCCACCCTCCCACATAACAATATAGCAGTTGTTGTATTTGCTCTGTGCGTACCTTTCTTTCCCTGGCCTTTCGTATTTGCATAGTGTCGTTTAGAGCTAAAGCAAAATTCCTAGCTCAATGACTGTAATGTATGGATTGCATTGTGCACTTCCCAGCATCATCTTCTGGGCACACAATAACTACTGTGTGGAGGAGCCTACACAGAGACAGTGATGGTGTTTTAGCAAACGCCATGAGTGTGTGTCGTTGACTGCAATCTGCGGGGTAAGCAGTTGCACAAATTCCTCCAAGTTGAGAGGCCTCCAGAAATGTCATGTTTTGGCCTAAGTAATAAATGCCACAAATAACAGCATAAGCACAAGAGACTCTGCTCAGTGCCTCAGATTCCATTTTGCCTTTGCCTTTTATTCAGCTGGGTCTGCTGTAGATTCTTTGCCATTTTTTTCTCTTTTTTTTTTTTTTTTAAAGAACGCTTATTAGAGCTAGTCTTCCAATGTATGGATAATACATTTTAAATCTTTTTTTCTTTCCTTTGGATTTCAGTGCTGCATTATGGAAGTCTTTTAAGGAAAACAAATACTTGGAAAGTTAGACCCGTGAACCTTTATATAAATATAGTCAATCCCTGATTTTTATATTGCCAGTTGGTGGTAAAAATGCGGTTAAGAAGAGAGATGGGACAGCGCCATGCCCCACCGGGTGGGGAAGGGTATTTGTCACTTCTGCCTCTCCCACCCCCCTCCACCCCAGGCACAGTGGCCGTTGCCTCAGAGCCTGTTGGACAGCCAGGTATGAGCTGGTGGTGACGGGCAACTTGAGGCCTCATGGGATGGGGGGTGGAACCGGCCCATCCTTCCTGCTCTGCTGAGACCACGAGTTGCCCCCCACGAGCTGATCTCCAGCATGGCCATGGCCCCAGAGGCACACAGACCAAATTCAGAATCCAGCGGCTTTTGGCAAACTCCCTCCAGACTTAATTAGTAAAATATCAGAAATACAAATTCACATGGCCACTATAGCAGCCGCACAACATCATATGCTCTTCATAAGCAGCAATAGAAAACAAATTATTTAACGATGCCTTTTCAACAGGTCTGATTGTTGGGGGAAAATTCCAAATAATAATGGTGCATCTTTTATCGAAATAATTAATGTAATTAAAGGGGGGGAGGGGGGGAGAGAGAGAGAGAGAGAGAGAGAGAGAGAGAGAGAGAGAGAGAGAGAGAGAGAGAGAGAGTGTTAAGTGGAAATCATCTGCCTCACAGGCAGGGCCAGGGGTGGGATGGGGGGGTATATTGGGGTTCTTGAAAAATGTGCACTGGTGAAGTGATGGGTGTTTGATCATTGTATGACTGAGACTTAAACCTGTTCTCAGGGTGATTCAATAAGTAATAAAAAAGAGATGGGAGAAAGTAGATTGCAGTGCTTGTTGACATATTTTTGAGGGGCTGGAGCAATAGTACAGAGGGCAGGGCAAGTTCAAAGGGAACACCATCTAGGATATTCCAAGCCCTTCCTGACTGCCCTAGGGCAAAATACCCCTTAAGGTGTTTTTCTCTTTTCCCTAGTCCAATAACTCTATCAGCATCTCAGTAAGAGATAACATTGAGGTTTGTAGGGCAGCTCAGACTCAGGCCACAGGCACCGACTATAGCACTCAGGCCAGATTAATCATCCCTAACCCTAGCAGGGTCCAAATTTAGTAGAGAACAGATGCCCAGGAGGAAAATATCATTGACTTTTGTCACATAACAAAAGCATACTGTCTTCTTTTGTCTATATAAAAAGGACATTGCTCTGAATAAACTATGCAAAGAACTTAGGGAGAAGAGAAAAACAATATTTACAAGTCATCAGAGCACAAAGAAGGAAGTTACAAATAAACACAGAGGAATAGGAGCACTGTGATGGGAGCAGCCCAATAAACCTAAACTACCTGAGGCTTATGCAGGAAGGACAAAACAGTGTTATCCTACATGATGAGATATAGGGGATTGTACTTTGTGCTGAGGATTGAACCAATCCTGTGTTGGTCACATGCAAGGCAAGCACCCTATCCTATGTACTTATCACTCAGGCCCTTCCAAGAAGTATTTTCTCGTGAACTAATTTCAAGGAAGAGTTTAGGATGCAGAGCTGTGAAAATAAGATGTGAGTCAGTTGCTATTCTTGCAGAATCTAGTTGGCACTGTGTGATGATTTATTCCTTGAATATTCATCGCCTGGTGATTGTCCATGAACTAGAACCTGGAATTGCATAAAACCGTGAGCCAGAAGTTGTGCATTCTAGACTCAACTTTTTCTGTTTTGGGGGGGCTTCTTGGGTCACACCGTCGATGTTCAACAGTTTCTCCTGACTTGTACTCAGGAATTACTCCTGGCGGTGCTCAGGGAACCATATGGGAAGTCAGGGATTGAACCCAGATTGGCCGTGTGCAAGGCAAACGCCTAACTCACTGTAATATTGCTCCCGCTCCATCTTTTGCCATCTTTTTTACTGGTATGGTGCTGTGCCATTCCATCTGTCAGATACCTTTTGGTCTGCAAGTGTGCTAATTATCCAGTGACAAGACATCAAAATGAGTATGACACACCTTTGTTTGAAGAACTGTCTGTAGAAGTGTTTTTGCATTTTAAAAGGAAAAGAATATGAGAACAGGTGCCTTAGACATTGAAAGGAAGTTCCTACAGAGGAACGATAAAATATTGTGACATTGGAATAGACTATCAATGGGAAGGGGAATATAATTTCTTCAGGCAGGATTGCAACAGATGGAAGTAAATTGAGATAATAAAGAAATTTAGAGTATTTCTTAGCAAGCCGATAGTCCTTTAATCTGTGATGGTGCCCCAGGTAATTGTGATAAACAGTGCACCAACTACATGAGCTAGTAATTTAGATGCATTATCAGCAAAATAGTTGAACATTCTGCTTGTTTAATGTATTCGTGGTACATTCAAGTAAAATTAAAGTTTATAAGAAATCAACACACTGATGATAGGAAACTATCGTTTTCCTTAGTAGAGCTCTATAATACTTAATGCTTATAGGTACCACAATTTAGAATTTAGTTCTTTAAAATAAATTCAGGAAATCAGACTAAAAACTTAGATCCGTTAAGCTCAGTATAACCTCAGGCTCTTCATTTGTGAAATCTCAAGATTGGATTAAATAACTGTGACAGCTCTTCAGCCATATATAAAAGTATTATTTTTATACAGTTGCTGAAAGAGGTCCTGTGATTCAGCTGCCTTTTAATGAGTCCTTGTAATGTGCCATTTTGTTAAGTACTTTAAATGCACCTCATTAATTCTCTTATCGCAATTATGAGTATTTTTATTTTGAGAGTGGAAATTAGGGCATCGAGAAGTTTAATAACTTGCATGAAGAAACGTAGCTGCTAAGTGGTAGGGCTGGCATTCCAACCCAAGTCACTGGGATTCTATTGCAGTCTTTCTCCCAAGTCTCTTCTTCTCATAGGAGTTGATGCGTACAGAAATTATTAGGGGAGAAGGAATAATTTGAACTTGCATGTTCCTATATATCTTTACAAGTTTGTGTCTTGGTTTCTTTCCCCACATGATGAGAATGGCTGCAGAGTGTATTATAAACAGTGCCAAAGTGGCTAAGAAGCAGATGAGAGGTTGTGGGTCACTGGTGCTACTGCTGTCAGAGCAGACCCCAGCTCCCATTAGTCAGTTGCAGATGATTGTGTTTAAATGATAACAATTTGGAACACTTGCTGTGTAGCATTTATCTCAGGGTAATCTGATATTTTAAAAGGAGATTAGAAATATGTGATTTTTGCTTGTCTTTTTTAATAAGCCGTCAGAAGCAGATTAACTGGGGCAAGGGTGAAGCCACGCCCTGCTGTACTCGGGGCTTGCTCCTTGCTCCATGCTCATGGATCACTCTTGGCTTTGCTCAGGGGAACATGTGAGATGCCAGAGGATTGAATTCAAGTATTCAATCAGTTGTTTTGAATCTCTCTTTTACCCTAATTTAAGATAATACTGTAGCCAAGTAAAATATTGTTAGCTTCATTTTGACCATGTGCCAGTTATCCACAAGTTCTGTAATTAGGGTTTTTTGTGTATGTGTGCGCACACATGCTTTGGAACTATATACTGAGGGGTGCTCAGGACTTTCTCCTGGCTCTGTGCTTAAGGTTCACTCCTGGCAGTGCTTAGGGAGTCTGATGCGGTGGTAGGGATCAAGCCCAGGTTGGCTCTGTGTAAGACAAGCGCTTTACTTAAAGTTCTCTCTAGCCCCTTAATTAGTTTTAATATTTATCTTATTTGATAAGATAACAATAGTTGTCATTCTAGTCAGGTTTCATGGAGATGGTGAGTCTCTTGGAACTGCATCTCATTATAAGTCAACTTTTTATATAAACTTTCATAGTCATTGTGAACCCAAGTGGATTAAATGTAATATACATTAAGCTATATATTTTTTCTGATTCAAAAAAATTTTCTGAGTACCTACTATGCTGAGTAATCCATCTACTCAGTAGGGATTCAGAAGTGAAAAATTGTTGAATTCAATCTTAGACTATTGATTACCTTTAAAATGTTCTTTCCCATTATTTCAAATGGAATGACTTCATAATCAGCCACGGTAATCAGTTTGACACTTTGACATATCCTGTCTTATTTGGGTGAAAAATTGACCCTTTAAAGTTGAACAGACAACTACGTAATATTTATGTTGTCAAGTATTTGGTCCAGTGTCACACTTATGCAGTAATAATAAAGTGCTTACAAAAACAGTTAGTGTAGAAACTGGTCTGGCTTGAATATCTCATGTAGATGCAGAGGAGACAGTAGATTTTTACTTCATAAGGAGCTAAGTCACGATTTGAGTCACATTCTCCAAGTTTATTTATAATACATCCTACACTCAGTTTTACTTAGACTACTAATTGGATGTAGAGGAGATCTAGAGATTGAAATCTTTCCTTTCAAGAATCTAAGCCCCCAAATTCACATATAAATGAAATGTGAAGCAAACAATTGAGCCATCATTAGTGAAGCACTTACTACAGCACACACATCCTTTTAAACTCCTTTTTTATTTATGGCTTATTTGTTACTTGCCAAATGCCCTCACTTCATACATGTGCTAATTAAGGTGAAGAAATGTTAATTGTAGTACCCTTTGTAATATGTTACAACTTTAGTATTTAAAATCCAAAGCCGAGTATTCTTAATCTTTTGCAGCATATGTGGGCATATAAACTTATTCTTTATTTTCAATGTATAGTAATTTTTTGTTTTGTTTTGTATTTTGGACCATACTCAGCAGTTCACAGGGCTTACTCCTGCCTCTATGCTCAGAGATCACTTTTGGCAGTGCTTAGGGAACCATATGGTTGTCAGGGCTAGAACCCAATGTCTGCATTCAAGGCAAATACTCTACCTATTATACTCTGGCCTCTACAGTAATTTGTTTTGATATTTTATTCTAATTTTGAAACCATGGTATTGTGGACAGCACAACACTTGTTATAATTAAAGTAATTTATGTGGCTTTCCTCTTTACAATCTGTTCTTTTTCATTTCTTTTACAATTTGATTCTGTTATTTTTAGGAAATATTTCCTGTCCAAGATTCAATAATTAGAGTTCTAGGTTGTTTGCAGGTTTTTCAGGCAAACTACTGAGAATATCCTGCCCTCACAGGCAGAGCCTGGCAACCCGTTCCCCCCCCCCCCCCCCCAATTCGATATGCCAAATACAATAACGACAATAGGTCTCCTCCTGACCCTGAAAGAGCCTCCAATTGAGTAAGAAGAGGATGCTAATATCTCAGGACTGGGAGAAATAGAGATGTTACTGGTGCCCACTCGAGTAATTCAACGACCAATGGGATGACAGTGATACAGTGAATTTCTAATGTTTGCAGAAAGGGGCAGAAGACAGGCTTAAGGAAAGAAGCACATTCAGTATCTATGGAGACCATCTAAATTATATTTACTTGAAAAGGCTCTTACTCCATTTTTAAGTTTTTTTCATGGGTCACATTTATTTTCATCTGCCGGATGAACCAGCATGTATACATTTGGTTAGCATGAGGGCATGTATCTTAAGAATAAAAGCTAATGAGGGCTTGGTTGCTTTCCACTCACTGTCTAGTAGCCTCTCTGTCAGTGCTGGGGAAGCCTGCATGTGTGGGAACTGACTTTGCAGTAGGGTGTTCTCAGGGCACAGCTGATGAAAACGTTTTACCTTCCTAGGTTTTTGCCATTGATGAACTTTCTTTTATGTCTATTTAAGACTCTGTGTGTGTGTGTGTGTGTGTGTGTGTGTGTGTGTGTGTGTGTGTGTGTGCGCTCAATGATACACGGGTTACTCCTGGCTCTGCACTGAGGAATCACTCCTGGTGGTGCTCAGGGGACCATATGGGATGCTGGGAACTGAACCCAGGTCGGTCGCGTGCAAGGCAAATGCCCTACTCACTGTGCTATCACTCCAGCCCCTGTCAAAGACTTTTATATCTCTGAGATTTAGTGGTTTATTAGATGAAAAGGAAAACATAACAGACCCAGGCAAAACTTATGTTAGATCCAGGGAGAATCTGACTAATTGTCCGTGTTCCATTACCTTTTATTATTTTAAATTTGTCTTGAACAGTCATTGTGGGGGAGGGGGGCGGGAGGAAGAGCGGCTTGTATTACAAAGCAATTTTTATTCTCCATCTATCAAAGAATAAAAATGAAACCTAAGGACTGATGGGATGCATTGAGTTGGAATACATTGAGCTACAAGATTCTATGACTTTCCTGGGGAGAATAATATGTAGACATGGGCTGAGCCTCCTTGAGGAATGAGCAATACAGTAAATCGACATATTTTTATACAGTTTTAAAATAAATGAAAGAGTCATGATTTTACTTTTTTAGTTTTTTATATTTAGTAGCAGTAAATCATAGAGCATCTGCCTGATCATGCTTTAAATTTAGAACTTAGCTGTGAGCCAGTGTGAGAAGGGGAAGACGAGCGTAAAAAAAATATTAGTTACTTTTTGCATTGTTGTAAAAGTTTGGAAAATATTTCATACTAACTTCAAGTGAGTAGTCATAGAATTTTTAGTGCATAAAAGATAACGATACTCCTTTTTTTTCTTCTTCAGAAACGTGCTAAGGGTCAAGTGTTATTTGACAAAGTATGTGAACACCTTAATCTCCTGGAAAAGGACTACTTTGGACTTTCTATTCAGGAAAACACCGAGCAAAAAGTAAGTTGAAATTATTGCAAATTTATTTATATTGATGACCTAGAGAAATAGTGATGTAAAAACAGTATACATGCAGTATTTTTTTGATAATTGCAAAACAAGCAATTGTTTAAACAAGCTTTAGCTTTCAGTTAAAACAAGCAATATAAAATAAATTATTTTGTGCCTTCTGAGGGTTCAGACTTGAGGGGTGATTGGGAAAATGGGGACAATAAGGGAGGGAAGGTCACACCAGTTGTGGGACTGGTGTTGGAGTGTTGAATGCCTATGACAAATGCATTCAGAACAACTTTGTCAACCATGGTGTTTAAAATAAAGGGGAAAATAGTACACAATTGAATTTTACAGCAGTCTATTTTATAATTTTATTTTGATATTTCATGTTCCTTGTGGACATCCGATAAATTGTGAGACCTGACCTCATGTAAAGCATTGCCTGCATGTGTGTGGGGGGCTGCTTTCCTACGTAACCTATCTTAAGAATTTGAGTCAAAAACAATTGAGTTAAATGCTTTTATGTTGAATTTTTGGTGCTTGATTTTACTTGTATGCTAGGAACTAAGCATGTTTGAAAAACAGATTGTGGAATATCAGAGATCCCAATGCATACTGTCTGAAGCTTTGAAGAGAGCCTTGGCCTTGTTAAACAGATGCATTCTGGTGTCTCTTTGGGGTGATGATGTTTCTTGCCCTATCATGCGGTTGTTGGGGGAGGTAAAAAAGAAGTGGGGTCAGCCAAATTCCTGAGATAGATTTAAGCACTGAGAGGAGCCGGAAATCTCCCCAGAATGTATGGAGGTAGTTTTCTGCTCCAGGAGTTTCCTGAGATGTTAAGCAGTCCCTTCAAGGCATGACAGTACTGGAAGTTGATTCCAGGGAGCGTTGGCACTTCTCAGCATCATACAGAAATGAACGAGAAATAGATGCAACAGTTCTCGCAAACCAAAGTTTACCTACAGCTTTCTATCTTTGTTCTGGCAGCTCTAATAAAGCATCATAGAAGGAAGTGATTTTAAACATCTCTTTGTTTCAGTTCTAGATGCCAGGAAGTTCACAGTTAAGGTCATAGCAGCTCTGGGTTCTGGTGCATGCCCTGGGCCTGATTCACAGACAGCTGTTTTCACATTTAGCCTCTCATTGTGCCCGTCCATGAGGGAAGAGCTTCAGGAAGCTTCTGGACACTCTTTGATAAAGGCTCCATTCACAAGGGCTCTAGCTTCCTGACCTAATCTCTTCCCAAAGGCTCCACCTTCCAGTTCTGCCCTACTGCAAAGTAGGTTTTCATATAGGGCTTTTCGGGTAGATTCAAAACATGGAGTTCTAAGTACCTTCTTTATGGTTACAGAAAAGGACTTAAGTTTCTTTTCTTCTTATTTCACTTTCTAAGGCTTGGGACTCAGGGGGGACAAGATATTGATTATATAGGAGTGAGCTACAAAGGCTTGGCCCAAGGTTGCAGGCAAAAGATTCTATTAATTGTGACCATGACAGACTTGCTGTGACCAGTCTCTCTGAGGGTGCCCAGAACACTCAGTCACTGAAAGGAGTTATTTTCTAAAACCTAATTTTAACATCAAAATCAACAGAACAGAGCAAACAGGAGATGAATATAGGCTATAAAGCATTATTAGCCCACATGTCATCATTGTTTATACTTAATTGTCCTGTTAATGAAATAGAAGGAAGGGTAATAATTTTATATAAATTAAGTTCTTTCAGCTTGCTTAGTTTTAAATCCCCAATACCTAATTTCTGGTTTAATTCTACATTTTAATTAAAGACAATTAAATTGCATGCCTGCCTCTGAATAGTGTGTGCATATACTTATTACAACTCTGTTCAGAATACTTTTGTCTGGAAAAAATAGTATAATACAGACCTTTGACAAAATAAATAAGGGATCTCTTTTAGGCTTTAAATTATATGGTGGTCTTGATAATGTTTGTAAACATGTTTTCCTCTATCGATTCTTTTGTTTTTTTTTTCCTTTTTGGGTCACACCCAGCAATGCTCAGGGGTTATTCCTGGCTCTGCACTGAGGAATTATTCCTGGCAGTGCTTGGGGGACCATATGGGATGCCGGGGATTGAACCCAGGTCGGCCGCATGCAAGGCAAACGCCCTACCTGCTGTGCTATCATTCCGGACAGAAGAAAGTGATGAGCTTTCAATTGAGTGCTCTTTTTTTTTCTCCATTGAATCCCCATGAGATACAGCACAGCTTTCATGTTTGAGTTTTAGTCATACAGTTATCGAACAGCCATCTCTCCACCAGTGCACATTTTCCACCACCAATGTCACCAGTATCCACCTGTTCCCATCCCACCCCTCCTCCTGCCTCTTTGAGATTATTTTTCTGTCATTGATAGGAGTATTTAATTCTTGTGAAAAAGGAACAATCCAGTATGTAATAAAATATGTAGAATATGCATTCTGTTCCATTTATATAATAGGCCACATCTGAAAATAAGATATGCTTTATTAAGAAATTTATTATTTCTGTAACTAGATATTTTTTTTTAATCATTTTTTTTATTAGTGAAACACCATGAAGTACACTTATAGACTTATAAATTTTTGTGCTTGGGTTTCAGTTATACAATGATCAAGTACCCATCCCTCCACCAGTGCCCATCCTCCCCCACCACGGGTCCTAGCATCCCTCCCACCCCCCATCCTCCCCCCCACCCCCCCGTCCCACCCTGCCGCTGTGGCAGGGCATTCCTCCCTGTTCTCTCTCTCTTCTTTTGGGTACTGTGTTTTGCCAGAGAGGCATTGAGTGGCAGTCATGTTTGGTCTATAGACCACTTTTAGCATGTCTCTCCCACCCTGGGAGGGTCTTCACAACACCCTTTATTTGGTGCTCTCTTCTCTATCTGAGCTTCCTTCTCACCTAGCACATGTGGCTGGCCTTCAAGTCATGGAGCAAAATTCCTGGTACTAATCTGAGCCCTTCCTGGGTGTTAGTCTCCCGTTTTGTTGCTTTATGTTCCCCAGATGAATGCAATCTTTCTGTGTCTATCCCGCTCTTTCTGACTCATTTCGCTTAACATGATACTTTCCATGTAGTACCACTTGTATGTAAATTTCATAACTTCATCTTTTCTAACAGCTACATAGTACTCCATTGTGTAAATGTACCAAAGCTTCTTTAACCAGTCATCTGTTCTCGGGCACTCAGGTTTTTTCCAGATTTTGGCTATTGTAAAGAGTGCTGCAATGAACAAACACTTGCAGATGTCATTTCGACTATACATTTTTGCCTCTCTGGGATATATTCCCAGGAGTGCTATAGCTGGGTCAAATGGGAGATCGAATTCTAATTTTTTGAGAATCGTCCATACTGTTTTCCAAAAGGGTTGGACCAGCCTGCATTCCCACCAGCAGTGAAGGAGGGTCCCTTTCTCGCCACATCCGCGCCAGCACCTGTTGCTTTTGTTCTTGTGGATGTGGGCCAGTCTCTGTGATGTGAAATGATATCTCATTGTTGTTTTGATCTGCATCTCTCTGATGATTTGTAACTAGATATTTTAATAAGAAAATGTTTTATATAGTAGAATTCACTATTTTTTATTTTGATGGTCCGTGATACAGTCTGTCATATCAGAATTTACCCTCAGTTGTGTAAATGCAAAATGATAATTTAACTCAACTGTCCCCTATAGAGTAGTTCTGGATTCCTCCTTCCTTATTATTTATTCCATTGCTTATCTGCCAACGAGGTCTGTTTTTCCTACCTGCTAACTTTTCTTTCCCGAATTTTTTCATCTGCAGTTCTGCTTTGATCTAGGCATTTGCTACATCTTGATCTGTTTTATATTCCACCCAATGCAAATGTACTGTTCAGTTCCAGTTCCTTGTGTTTATTCTTGGCACTGTTGCTAGTTTGAGCATTCAGGAGCACATATTTGAAGTTGGTATTCCCTGACTTACTCTCTAATGGACACAGTGTGGTTCACAGGACTCCTGCCTACTTTCGCTTCTCAGTGACCTTTTCCATTGTCTATATTGGTCCCACACCACCCACCACCTTTCACACACAAATGAGCTTGACTGATCTGTATTTCACCTCCTTGCACCTATAATTGCTTGCTGATTTTTGAAATGTCCTTTCCCCAAGCTCCTTTCCTCTCCCTCCCCCTTTCCCGCTCCCTTTTCCTCTCTCTCCTCCCCCTCCACTCCCACTGCCCCCTCCCCTCCCCTCTACTTCCTTTCTCTCCTCTCCTCCCTCTCCTCTCTCTCTCTCTCTCTCTCTCTCTCTCTCTTTCTCTTTCTTTCTCTCCCTCTCTTTCTTTCTCCTCTTCCCTTTCTCCTACCTCCCCCACTCTCCCCTCTTTTTGAGTGCCTGCTTATATTCTCTTTTTCTCTGGGGTGGGCGGTGGGGGGTGGAAGGAAGGGTAGGATCACACCCTGGTGATCAGGGCTTACTCTGGGTCTATTCTTAGGGGACACTCCTAGTGGTACTTGGGGGTCCATATGTGGTGCTGGGGATTAAACCAAGGTTGGCCACATGCAAGGCAAGTGCCTTAAGTCCAGTACTATTGCTCCAGTCCCAATTCTACTTTTAATATTCAGTGTTTGCTTCCTGTTCAGTGAGTTTTAACCTAGTTCTACCACCATTCTTTCTATCCCCAACTGAAGGAGACTCGATAGTTCCCTGTCTTTCATTTTGATACTTAGGACCAATTTTGTGATTCATTCCTTATCACCATTACTCTAAAAACTTTCTAAGACTAGAGATTATGCCTTTATATTTGTGTAACTCAAGTGTCTCTAGGCATTAGCATTTTTATTAAATATTAATTATATGCCTTCTCAGACTCATCAGGATCATCACCGGGAGGAAAAGAAAAAGTGCTGTTGAGAATGTAGAAAAATTTGAAACCTTATGTTCTCTGTTGAGAATGTAGTCCTATTCAGTTTCAGACAACAGTATGGAGGTTCTTTTAAGGCCCTCCCGTTGATCGTCGATTTGCTCGAGCGGGCCCAGTAACGTCTCCATCGGAGACTTTGTTGTTACTGTGTCTGGCATATCGAATACGTCACGGGGAGCTTGCCAGGCTCTGCCGTGCGGGCGAGATACTCTCGGTAGCTTGCCGGGCTCTCCGAGAGGGGCGGAGGAATCGAACTCGGGTCGGCCATGTTGGCCGCGTGTAAGGCAAACGCCCTACCCGCTGTGCTATCGCTCCAGCTCCATGGAGGTTCTTTTAAGAATTTAAAAAAGAATAAATATATGACACAGTAATAATCCCTTTTCTGGTTGTGTGTGTATGCACATATATCAGTATCTTATATGTTTATATTTTTTACAGCATTGTCCACAATAGCCAAGAGGTAGAAATAACCTAAATGCTCATTGATGGATGAATTGGATCAACAAAATGAGTTCTATACAAAATGTGAATGGGATGTTATTTAGTGGTTTATTTTATTATTATTTTATAATGAAAGGCATCCTGTCACATGTTGTACAGTGGCTGGACCTAGAGAATATTCTCCTAAGTGAAACAGACCAGTTTAAAAAAGACAAGCACTCTGTGATTATATTTGTATGAGGTATCTGTGGCTAGATTCCTGGAAACAGAAAACAGATTGGTAATTGCCAGGATTAAGGGGCAAGGAAAATGGTGTAAACTTTTAGTTTTGCAGGATGAAAATATATGTTGTACCAGAGTTTGGTTATTGTTAATATGAATGATAGTAAATTTATTATGTTTTATTTCTAATCACAAATAAGAAAAAATAATGCCTATGAATAAACTAGTTTTCTGACTGCCGCAAATTTAGAATTAAACAAGACATAGACCCTACCTTCATGGATGTCCTACATTCATGCTAATTGAGGAGGCAGAGTGAGAAATTCAATTACACAGTTCCTGGTTAGTGACTTAAGGGATAGATTTAGTGTAACAATGGGAAAGATTCTTCTTAGGAAAAAATGATACTTAAAAACAGACCCAAAATACAAGAGGACTTTGCTTTTGCAAAGAGACTGGGATTCTCATTTTGCAGTAGGCATAGTTCCAAGTACTTTGCATGTGTTGTTTGTCTTAATGGTCCTGAAAATAACCCTTAAATGTAAGCCACAGTTTTATAGATGCAGGAATTTGAGATACAGCAAGCTTTTATTCACCCATTGTTGCCTCAGCAATAAAAGATAAGATTTAAAACCAGATAAACTTGGAAACAATTGAATTTTAGGGATAATTCAACAATGCTTAGCTTTATTTAGGTAAAACTGGGTACATCCTTTTATAACTATTCTAAAAAGAAAAGTGGAAGAACATAAGTTTACCTTAGAAGAAGTTTATATTTTGTCCAATTTCAAGAATCCTCCTGCAAGGCCCTGTCTAGGATATGTGGAAGTTGACTTAGCTCCTAATATGAATTTTACAATTAGTGTGTCTATAGTGACATTAATAAAATCAGTGACATAACGTAACAGGGCTGGAGCGATACCACAGCTGTAGGGTGTTTGCCTTGTGCGCAGCCAGCCGGGCCTAGCCGGGTTCGATTCCTCCGCCCCTCTCGGAGAGCCCACAAGCTTCCGAGAGTATCTCACCTGCAGGGTAAAGCCTGGCAAGCTACCCATGATGTATTCAGTATGCCAAACACAGTAACAACAGGTCTCAAAATGGAGACGTTACCGGGCCTGCTCGAGCAAATCGATGAACAATGGGAGGACAGTGACAGTGACCTAACAGTACTGAAGGAGATTGTGTGAGAGCCCATGCCAGGGCTTCCCAAAAGAACTCTTTTCTTTCTATCAAAGTCACCCGTGAGACAAGTGCTCATCCAGGAAGCTAATGATCTCTTTCCTACCTCTGCTTTATACACACACTGTGCAAGAGAGTATCTAACACAAGCCCGGTGAGTATGTCATGAGTTTTCCTCCTCAGTTATAAGCAGCAACAATGCCAACCCCCTTGTCCTTGGATTACAAAATTCATATTACTAGACAGTGTGGAAAGGGGTGGAGGGAATGAAGAGGGGGGACTAAAGGTGACATAGGGACAGTGGGAGAGGGTCTTGCACTTTGGTGGTGAATGAGATGTAGTAACTTTATGCTATAAGCACTAACACTGTTGTAACCATATTTCCTGAGCTGCAATAAAAGTGAATTGTAAGAAGGAAGGAATCAAGTAGTAGATATGAAAGAAAAAATAAATAGTGCCAGTGCTGTTTACTTAAGAAATATCAAAGGATGTTTCCAGCTGTTTCATCAGGACGGATATGTCAAATCTCCCTGCTATGTTGGAACAGAAAAGGGATTGTTCATTCTTTGGGCCATGTATTATTTGGGCTGCTATGACACAGTGTGAGAGACTGGGTTGCTTAGAAACAATGAAATTTATTTCTAACAGTTCTGGATGCTGCAACGTCCAAATCAGGCCTCTTGCAAATTTGGAGTCTGGTGAGAGCCTGCTTCCCAGACCTTCCCTGGGTAGAAAGGAACAGTGGAATTCTGCAGGGCACATTTTGTAAAGCAGTATTCCCCACCAGTGTTCCACCCTCGTGACCTAATCACTTCCAAAGGCCCTGCTTCCCAATACCATTCGCCTCAGGGATTGAGATGTGAAGATCTTCATTTTGGGTGAACACCAATACTCAAAACTGTCGCAGGGTCAAGCTATAGTGTATAGTCTTCCTTTTAACAATCTCAGTTCAAAGATAGAGTTAGTGACCTCTCCCTAAATATCAGCTGGGTGTATATTAGGTAGGGACCGGGCATGGGATACTGTTAAAGTTTTCTTAAGGCTCTGTCATGTGAATATTTAATATTGTTGTCTAAATACATGACTATACATTTTTAAGTAATCTTAACGGTTTAATACTGGTATTTTATCATAGAAATTGAGAACTGTGACCAATATTGGGTATTTAAATTTAAATAGCCTCCTGTGACTGAGTGTAGAGTGTAGAGGATTTGTTAAGGGTTGTGGGTTGACAGATATGCTTGGATGGAAACAATTTCAGTTTGGCTAGAGGGAAGCCCAAGAAAAGAATGGCAGAAGTGAGAGGAGAGTGATGACAATGGAAGTTTTTACAGTGAAGATAAATTGTGAATAAAGAAGGTGACCTCATCCCCTATGTCTGCAGAAGTAAAATAGGAATGGTGCAGTTGTAAATGAATCTTGAGCTCAAATGGAGCCTAAATTTCTGAGAAATGGGTGATAAGATTGTTTGCCAAGAGTGACGTGTGGGGTCTGAGTGATAGTGCAGTGGATTGGGTTTTTGCCTTATACCCATGTTTGATCCACAGCATCCCGTATGATCTTCAAGCATCCCAGCAGTGATCCCAGAGAACCACCCGGTGTGACCCCAAAACAAAAATAACAACAAAATGAATGACTGTGGTAACTGTCAGAAAGGAAGACAGTTAAGAAAAGAGTGTGTGTAGATTAATATTTTGTTAGTTCACTGGAAGTTGGGGTCATAAAATGTGATGGCAGCAGAATATACTGGTGTGCAGTCTTTCCTAATTCTCATCAGCTTTCCTGGTAGAATAATAAAGAAATGAAGTATTAATGGGAGTCCCAGTGGACTGTGTTCACTTTGGTTATGGTAAGAGGGCAAAAGATTGAGAAAAATAGAGGGGCTGATAGGTCATAATCAAGGTGATTAATCACAGGTCCTAGGAAGAAGCTTAATTGAGGCTGACACGGGCTGATCACTGGGAGAAAATGGTTAGGCCTTAGGGATGAAAGTCTGAGGAACTTGAAGAACAGGTGCAGTGGTGATAGCATCTGAGAATGGGATGATGAAATCTAATGAGGTGGAGAGCACTGTGTGAGCCAGGGTTCAGTCATGGAAAGGGCTAAGTCAAGGAGAGGGCTAAGGTCATGAAGCTAGAATATTAAAATAAGTTTTCACTGGAGAGTTTTTTTTTTAAGAAAAATATATGAGGGGCTGGAGAGATAGCACAGCAGGTAGGGTGTTTGCGTTGTATGTGGCAGACCCAGGTTTAAATTCCAGCATCCCATATGGTCCCCTGAGCACTGCCAGGAGTAATTCCTGAGTGCATGGGCCAGGAGTAACCCCTGTGCATTGCTGGGTGTGACCCAACCCCCTCCCCACAAAAAAAAGAAAAATATATGAATCCCTATTGACAAAATGTTAAGGCAAAAATAAAGGTAAAGGTAAAGGTAAAGGCCCTCCCGTTGATCGTCGATTTGCTCGAGCGGGCCCAGTAACGTCTCCATTGGAGACTTTGTTGTTACTGTGTTTGGCATATCGAATACTCTCGGTAGCTTGCCGGGCTCTCCGAGAGGGGCGGAGGAATCGAACTCGGGTCGGCCATGTTGGCTGCTTGTAAGGTGAACGCCCTACCCGCTGTGCTATCGCAAAAATAAGGAACTCAAAATTCTTATTTTGAAATTTCTTAAGAAATGAGAGCTGAAATGCCCTCAAAACTAGGCATTTCACTCGGTTGTCTCCATTTTGGGTTGTTTGTTGCTGTACGTCAGGCACTGCACATTGTTGTGCCTTGGGATCAGACATCTGGAATAGTGATTGATTGCAGTGGTAAGGTCATGCACTGGGACTGGGGATGGGTATTGAATTCTGGGCCTCACCCTTCCAGGCAGGCTGCTTTACCACTGAGCCTTGTCACCGGGCACTTTGTTATTGTTGTTCTGCTGTCCTTATTGTTGTTGTTCTACTGTCGGGCTCACTTTGTCACAGTCCCACAGTGTCATGCTTGCTATGCACCTGCTTTTCCGCTTCAGCTATATCCCTAGCCCAACACTAAAATTATTTTCTAGTTGGTTTGTTTTTGTTTGGGGGCCACTTGACAGTGCTCATACTTACTCCTAGTGGTGTGCTCAGTTATTACTTCTAGCCATGCTCAAGGGACTGTATGCAGTGAGGAATTGAACCAGGGTCAGCAGCACGCAAGGCCAGTGCCTTAACCCCTGCACTCTCTTTTCAGCCCTGCCCTATCTATCTAGTTTTTAACTATAGAACTTACAGGGTTTTGAAGAGTAGAGTGGCATTACTGAAATAATGTGTTCAGAAAATGAACATTCAAATGCAATTGACAGTACATTTGTATGTAATTTGATTTGCTTTCATAATTTTTGCATTATAGAATTTCTTTATCCTCATGCATATTGACAAAAACCCAGTTCTTAAGACATCTGGGTAAAATAATTTTTTTTTTTTTTAGGGTAAAATAATTTACTAGTCCAATAAAAAAACTTTGTATGGTGTTCTGCATTTTTCACAGACAGTAATTATTTTGCTATTTCAGCTTAATAAGATCTAATTTACTTTAAAGCTTTGCAGTTTCAATAATAGAATATACTATAGGACCCAGGAATGTAAGCTGCCTTCTTTCTCATGCTGAATATGATTTGCAGAGGTTTCAGTCATTTATTGTTCAACCTACTGTGAAGTGAAAATAAGGCAAAGTCCTAGTTATTTGAAAGAATTTTTTTTTAACATTTAGGCTTTTATTTTTATTTATTTATTTTGCTTTTTGGGTCACACCTGACATTGCACAGGGGTTACTCCTGGCTCTGCACTCAGGAATCACTCCTGGGGGTACTCAGGGAACCATATGGGATGCTGGGAATCGAACCTGGGTCGGCTGTGTGCAAAGCAAACACCTTACTCGCAGTGCTATTGCTCCAGCCCTGAAAGAAATTTTTCTATGGTGAGAGCAAGACATTCTTTTGATTTTAGTATGTAGCGCTGTTTATGTTTGCTAGAACTGGAAGCTTTTCAGTTCATTCTGAAGTATGAAAACCTGTCATTAGTGTTACGACCTCTTAATGTCTGCTGAGAGCTCTTATGTAAAAACTTTACAATGGAAAATGTTTTAAAAAACATAAGGGTTCAAGGAACATACTCCTGTCATATACAGAATTCCAAGTTTGTCTAGTTCTTGTATTCATGGGTAACAGAAATGATCATTAAGTGTTTTTGGACTCTCTTTAAAGGGAAAAAACATTGTTGTGAATTTTTGATGTTAATAGAGTTTGGCATTTGGCCCAAGGATTATAATGTCATTTTGCTTCAAGCTAGATTGAAAGAGCTTGTTAGAAGTGTATTTGCTATCCCCGGCTAACTTTATGAAAATTGACTAAAGCTTTGTCTCATAGCAAGACCATTTTACCTCCCAGAAAGTAGAATAAAAAAATTGAAATAGAAATTTCCATGTAAACTGTCCTTTTAAAAAATATTTTTCAATCTGGGTATATTTTATAGCACAGACAGAACTCATGTTCTTTCAGATACATAGTGGAAGTCTCAATCTAATGTAGAAAGCCTATAATTTTCCTCCCAACATCAGCATCTATGGTAGTTTCTGTTAGACTCAGGCAGTGACATCAAGAAAGGGCCGTGATCCCTAAGGAAATATGTAAATTGTGGATAATAGTTCTCATAGTTTAAACATTCCTGGGGGCCGGAGCAGTAAAACAGCGGGTAGGGCGTTTGCCTTGCATGCAGCTAACCTGAGTTCGATCCTCGGCATCCCATATGGTTCACTGAGCACTGCCAGGAGTAATTCCTGAGTGCAAAGCCAGGAGTAATCCTGTGCATCACCAGGTATGACCCAAAAAAGCAAAAACAAACAAACATTCCATCATGTAGCATGAACTGGCTTCAGTTTATTCACTTTTCCCATCTGGTCCAACTGATGCACACCAGTGAGTGAGAAAGGCTTGGATGGGCATTTTGAAAGACTTCTGAAGGGGTGTTGGGTGAGAGATTTGTTTTGCAGGTGAAGGAGAAAGTTGGATGAATGTTGTAATTGAATCTTGAGTTATCTAAGCTACAGTAGTCTGGGGCCACGTGACAAGCAGATGCACACTCATAGGATGCTGCATTGATGGTTCATTTCTGCCCTGTTGGTTAGTGCTTTCGTAGAATAAAAGGGGTGTGGCTCATCACAATCCTTGATGTCACTGCTCAGTGTGAGGGGGAGGAGTTCAGAGAACCCAGAAGCAGCATCTGCTAGAATTTTCTGCAGGAGTTCTCTCAAAGCAGTTAGCCAGTAGCCAGTGAATGCTGAGCATATTCCTTATAAGCCAATGAAAATATGCCTCTGTATTTGGCTTTCCAAAAACAAAAAGTATTGTCTGGGTAAAAATGATTAAAGGGCAGTATTTTGCAAAAGATGGCCCCAGAGCCCCCTTTGGAATGAAGAATGCCTCACCCTATACCTACTAAACTGTAAATCTGCATTTGAGCCTTAAAAAAGTCAAGGCACTGTAATTTCTAAGTTGTTCATAATAGGTTTTTCAGACTTAAATGTTGGAACACCAGTCCCGTCACTAGTGTGCTTTTTCCTCCACCAGTGCCTCAGTTTCACTTTTACTCCTCACCCTGCCCCCCTCAGCAAGTCTATAACACATTTACTTCATTTTGCTTGCTCCAACGAAACTATAATGTTGAAAGCCTGGAACAACAACAAAACAAATCTGTCTTTTAAAAAACCTGCATCTTCAAGTTATTCATGATAAATTTTACAAATTAGGAAGCACCAGTAAAGGGTGTGAAATGTTCTTTTGCAGTGGGAGAGACAAGGAAAGGAGTTTTGAATGTTAAGAAAGCAAAGGGGATAGAGTATCCTGGTACCCCAGGTGGCTTAGGGATCTTGAAAGGACCCAGATACTCAAAGCTTCTTATCAGGGCCAGATGCTGGCCTTTCCCCTGTACATGAAAATTTGGACCATATAGACCCTGGGTGTTTAATACCAGCATCCTCTGAATATAAATATCATACTTAAATATTCTTTCTCGCTATTTTTAGATGAGAGTTGAGAACCATCTTGAATGCTTTTTGTGAGAGACAGTATTGAAAAATAATTCATAGAAATGCCAGAAGACTTGGTTAATCCAGATTAGTCCTTTTGCCCCCCAAATCTGTAGTGGACGGGTTATAAGTAAGATTAAGGATCATCTCAGTTTAGCAGATGGAAGGACTTCAGTGTACATGTGTGGATAGCTACTCAGTTAAAAAATTCACTGCTTTTTATGGCAGGTTTTAAATTTTGTGTACGTGTTGTGAATCCCTTTGTCATTTTGCTGAATTCTCTAGGCTGCTTCTCAGAACACTATCTCAAAGATTTTTTTTTTTTTTGCTTTTTGGGTCACACCCGGCGATTCACAGGGGTTACTCCTGGCTCATGCATTCAGGAATTACTCCTGGCAGTGCTTGGGGAACCATATGGGATGCTGGGAATTGAACCCAGGTTGGCTGTGTGCAAGGCAAACGCCCTACCTGCTGTGCTATCGTTCCAGCTCCAAGATATATATATGCGTGTGTGTGTGTGTATATATAATATATATATATCACTGTCCGTCACTGTCACTGTCCTCCCATTTTCATCGATTTGCTCAAGCGGGCCCAGTAACGTCTCCATTGGAGACTTTGTTCTTTGTTCTTACTGTGTTTTGCATATCGAATACATTATGGGTAGCTTGCCAGGTGAGATACTCTTGGTAGCGGAGATATATATATATATATATATATATATATATATATATATATATTTAAATTTTGGTCCACACCCAATGGTGTTCCAGGCTTACTCCTGACTCTGTGCTCAGGGATTATTCCTGGTGGGCTTGGGGTTATATGGAGTGCTGGAAATGGAACCCAAGTCAGCTGTGTGCAAGGCAAGTGACCAACCTTCTGTTCTATTGTTCTGACTCCTTAAAGAAATTATTATTAGTTGATTAAATATAAATTGTATGAAGCAGGGCTGGAGTGACTGTACAGCAGGTCGGGTGTTTACCTTGCATGCATTGTGATCAGTTCCCAGCATCCCCTGTGGTCCTCTGAGCGCCACCATGGGTAATCCCTGAGCACAGAGTGAGGAGTAAGCCTAAGCATTGCCAGGTGTGGTCCCAGAACAAACAAACAAACAAGAAAGCAAAAATAAAGCTATAAAGTAAACCAGTATAAACCAGTATCAATAACACTCTCAAGTTATTACTTCGAATTTGATGTACAGTTACAGATGTGCTTTTCTGTTAATAATTTTAATATTTAATTCCTATGTGAGTCCAACTTAAATAATAATCAGCATCTGCAATTACTATACTCGGATATGGAAATATTTGTGATTTCTTTGAGTTAAGAGTTAAAGATACTGCTGATGTTCAACCAGGTTTTTCTCTCCTGTAGTTAATGGTCATACTAAAATTCAGATATATGTTAGTGAAAATAGTGACATGGCATTTTGGGCAGAGTGATAGCTCAGGCTTTACATGCAAGAGACCAGGGTTTGATTCCAGGCTCTCTCTTACCCCCCTACACCACTGAGAGCAGCTCTCAAGCACCACTGGGTGTGGTTTCCCCAGAGAAAATACCAGCAACAAAAAGAGATGCAACATTTCTCCCCCCAACTGGTTTTATATTTTAAGAAGGAATAATAACGCTGACATTCTTGAATCATAACAATATGGATTTTCTTCTATTGGAAACCTGCTGAAGGCTTACTTGTAACTTTGATAAATTGATGATTATTTTTTACTTGGCATTCATTTAGAAGATGGTATTTACTGGCTTTCATACTTTGGGTCTAGTCTCAAGCAGAGACTCTCAATAATGGCAGGCTGCCAGAAAAGAAATCACTCAGCATAGCATCCCCCTGGAAATTACCTTCTTGAGACTAACAAATAGAAATCACTCCCCAGTTGGCTGAAGGCTATCATCTCTCCCTCTGAATTATTATAGCACCCCTGTGACAGGTTTCTTTCCTCTAAAGAAAGCAGATTGAGTGCATGAATACCTTTTTTCTTAATTAGCTGGTGAAATACTTTTTTTCTTTAAAAAAATTAGTTGAATTTTGTTGAAATCTAGTATTGATGATAAGCCCTTTTTAGCTTTGCATGATTGCTGATAACCCTACCTCCAGGGAATACTGATAGAAAATTCTGTCTTATCTGCTCATGAATCTCTTTGATCTTTGACTTAAAATAGCCCCAGACCTCTTCTATGAAGTGTGTTCCAGCTGGGTCATGGGCCAACCTATCTTTTTTTAAAAAAAAAGTATTTGCCAAGTGGATCCCTTATCATCAGATAGAATTTATAAGAACCTTGTTAAATGATACTTTAACATGTACATAGAGGCCTGTGAGCTAGCCACAGTTGTAATAATTCTCATGGGGAGGAATTGTGCTCTTTATGTCTTATAGTCTTTATTTCCAAATACAGTCTTCACTTCAGAGCAGCTTTGTGAAATGACTGACATTTTAAGGTACTTGCTCAGGGATTACTCCTGGCTCTGCACTCAGGAATTACTCCTGGCAGTACTGGGGGACCATATGGGATGCTGGGAATCGAACCCGGGTTGGCCGCGTGCAAGACAAATGCCCTACCTGCTGTGCTATTGCTCCAGCCTCCCTCCATACCTATTCTTGAACTCACTGCCCTTTCCCTCCAGGAACTGCCATAATTTTCACCAAATCTAGGAGTCATTTTGCCAGTTCCTTCCCTGTGGTTTGTATTCCACATCTGAGCAGAGCTACCTGATGGTTCCATTTTTAAATTTTACTTAAGCATAGTCACCAATCACCCCAAACTTTTTCACTTCATCCCAAAAGGCAGTGTCATCTATTTCAATGGAAGAATAGTATTTTATTGCATATATATACCACGGCTTCTATAGTCATCTGTCAGCGGGCATTGGGCTAATTCCATATTATGGCTATTATGAATAATGTTGCTGTGAAAATAAGGGTGTACAAAACTTCTCAAATTAGTGTTTTTATATTTTTTGGATAAATGCCTAACAGTGGTAACCAAATCTTTTTTAAAAATGAAATGAAGCACTGTAATCAGATGTATCATGCACCTGCAGAAACATTTGTTTATGCAAAACGTCTAATGTCTTTACTATTATATCTTCTTCTTGATTCACCAAACATACCTGCTGTCAAAACCAAATTTTTTTCATTTGAGTTGTGTGTACGATTTGTAATAAGTAATACAAATATTATATATCTCTTAAAAGTCATATTAAAATTTATTGTCTTTTCTTATCCCAGACAGTAAAATTATATCCTACCTTGGACCTAACTACTTATATTGGAGCTAATGACTCAACTGAAAATAATCTAATAAAAAAGAGCATAATTTGTGGTCTATTAATATGACCACAGCCTGGTGAAGAAGGAGGCAGGCAGGTCGCAGACAGCACTACTTACTGGTTGCCTAAAACTACCAGCTGTAGTGTAGAAAGGATAGGAACAATACAGTCTTATCACTTTCAAAGTTGTTCTGGAGAGAAGTCTTCTTTACATCTTAGTGGACATAGAGCTCCCAGTATGGAAGTGAGGTTGGTTTTACTAATCCTGGGAAAGCCAGCTAAGCGAAAGGAAGCAGTCATTTTTGCCAATGCTAGTTGACCATATCAGATAATCTCTTTCGACATGGTCATTAGGAGCTGCAATGCAGAACTGAAGCTACTTCTTTCCTTGAATATTCAGTTGACAAAGTTGGACAATGCAGTTCTAGATTGGCTGGTTTATCCTTCTGGATTTGTAGGGCTCATTTGACTGGCCACATTGTTGCAGACACCATCAGAAAAAATTGTTCAAGGGGTTGAGTTGCTCCAGGGAAGAATTAAAAGGTGCCCAACTGCTTTGGCACAGGGTTGTTTCTTGGGGTCCAGAAGATAATGCTACTTCCAACCTCTTCTTCCTAGAATTGAGGTTGCCGTTTTAGGTCTTCTGTAAGTTCTGTAAGCAAGCATCTTTAACATCATGCAAGAGAGCTGGAGATTTGAATTAGGCCTAACAAAGCATTTAAAACCATTTCTGGGGCCGGAGCGATAGCACAGAGGGTAGGGCATTTGCCTTGCATGCGGCCGACCCAGGTTTGATCCCCAGCATCCCATATGGTCCCCCCCGAGCACCGCCAGGAGTAATTCCTGAGCACAGAGCCAGGAGTAACCCTTGAGCATTGCTGGGTGTGACCCAAAAAGCAAAAAATAAATAAATAAATAAATAAATAAATAAAAAGAAAAAAAAGAAAAACAAAAACCTTTTCTCCTACATACTCTTATTTTAGGCTCATTTTCTGAGGGATTTGGCACTAGTTGTCTCTGATTCAGTTTTCTTGCTGTGCTTGTTGCTTCCTTGGATGAAATGCCTCCACACATTTGACCCTCCTCCTCCCTCCCCCGTCTGAGTGTCTGGACTAGAGACTGAATGATATGTTTTGCTCATTCTTGTACACTCATCATAGCCGGCCATTTGTGAGCCAGCTGTTGTGTGGGACAGCAGCTGCGGGCAGGGGAGCTGAGTGCCAGGCACTCTTTTAACGGGAGAGTCAGACCTGCTCCCTAACCCAGCGCCAGAGGTACCATTGGAGGGTCCCACTGGCCCTTCAGAGCTGTGCTTCATGCAGCTGGGACACAAGTGATAGGAAAGAGGGGACCAAGTTCTACGGTAGTTCTTTATGCAGAGGTTTGAGTTTAACCAGTGTCACTTAGAACAGAGCCAGGCACACCTTGGACCTCGCTGCTCTTCTGACTCTGCCAAGTGTAATAAAGCTGAAAGGCTATAGGAAAAGCCACAGGGTTTGTGCAGCTTTACTTTCAAAGCCTTCTCTTGCTATTGCCTTTTAATAGCAGAAGTAGTTAATATTCTTATAGCATTCTAGCTTATCATTAAGATAGTACATTGTTACTACTTAAAAAGCTAAGCATTCCAATTGCTTTGTAAATCATAGCAACATTCAGTTTAAGTCCATAGTTATAATGCACCATGGTACTTTGAAAATGATAAAAAAAAACATTTGTTTTAAATTCAGTTATTTGAATCAGTTTATTATATCATAAAGTATATGTGTTCTTTGTTGTTAGTGTGGAATAAGGTAGACTTTGAGTTTAGGAGAAGATGGAAGTATTAAATATATCAATTAAAAAAAAGGTGTAATGAAAAGTGTTGGAATAGGTGTTTGCCTGTCACTTTGAATAACTATTTAATACCTTATTGATAATTAATGGTTAAAATTTAGTCCTTTTGTTTTAAGATTCTGGTTTCCCAGAATCCTTTCCTCTTAGCTTTCTCAGAGGTTAGAAATAACGGGAAAGTGAAAAGGAGTTTCTAATCATTTTAATGGCCAAGTTGGAATGAAAAATAATTTTTTAAAAAAGGTCATTAAACTAAAATCATAGAAAAGACATGGACTCCTGCCTGACCTTGTTTCTCCATAATGTGGTTGCGGGAAAAATAAAATTTAGAAAGAGAAGTTGACTAAGCAGTTGATGCAGGCGTTTGGCTATGACATCTATTTTTTAGCAATAATTTCTGAATCACACTTCACTTTTCATGGGGTTAAAACCGACTTTTGTCCTTGACTAAGTTCTTATTATTTCAGTGTTGGCAGGGCTGTTTTGCTGTCAGCCATATAACATAAAGGTGTCTGTAGAGTTAGTGCGTCTTATCATTTAATAGATGCTTGAGTTTAGACTCAAGAATATAAAGTTCTTACCTTGAAAGTGTTTCAAAAATTTTTACAGACAGTGCACTTGGGTAAAAGCCACTTCAAGTAGGACGTTATTAAAATATATCTATATATAATTATGTGAATTGTAAACTGCTTTGTTGTGGACTGTGGAGTTTTTATAACTGGTTAATTCACCATTTTTCCTCTCTGCAGAACTGGCTGGATCCTGCAAAGGAAATAAAGAAACAACTGCGAAGTAAGTGTTCAAATAACCATGCAAATGTAGAGCAGAATAAGAATTGTGATGGAAATCATTGATTCTTTTTTGCAATAAAATCTTTTAGTGGGATTGGAGAGATACTAGAGATACTATTAAGGGCCTGGCTTTGCACTTAGCCAATACATCTGTTTGATTCTTGGTACCCAGTATGGTCCCCAAGATCCACCAGGAGTGACCCTTGATCTCAGAGCCAGGAATAGCCAGGTGTGGTTCCAAAACTAAAACTTATCACTGTAGCACTGTCCTCTCATTGTTCATCAGTTTGCTCGAGTGGGCACCAGTAACGTCTCCATTGTGAGACTTGTTGTTACTGTTTTTGGCATATCAAATACGCCACGGGGAGCTTGCCAGGCTCTGCCGTGCGAGTGGGATACTCTGGTAGCTTGCCGGGCTCTCCGAGAGAGACGGAGAAATTGAATCAGGGTCGGCCACATGCAAGGCAAATACCCTACCCACTGTGCTATCACTCCAGCCCAAAACTAAAACTTAAATAAAATAAATAGATCTTACAGGAAGTTAAAGGTACTAACATTAATTTTTGTAGAGTCCTTACTATTTGTTGATGGCTTAAGAATTTATTTACTGGTCCATGTGTTCTAGACCTATTCATAATGGGTCTACCACAGTGAGGTACTAGCTGATCTTTTTCTCTGGTAACTTTTCTGTAACTTTTCATTTCTTAGCCCAAATGTTGAGGAGCAACTAGTTAAATAAAAGTTTTACTTCTTATGTAAGTTCTTCTCTAGGAAGAGCTGTAACCATTGCTTTGTCTTCATTTCAGAAGTGTACAATTAAGCTAATTAATAAGTCTCCTCTGGCCCAGGGGCCATCTAGTTAGTTAACACTGTTCACTGGGGTACTCAGGAAAGCACTTCTGGGTGAAAAGCTTGCGGAACTATCTTTCCAGTCCCAGCTGGTCTTTGCCTTCTCTACTTCCCTAGTTTGAGTCCAAGGTCGCTGTGTGTACTCTCGAGTCTGTAAGTCAGTCCTGCTTTTCCCTTCTTTTTCCCCATTTTTCTTTCTCATTTTGAGTGTCCATAGTGACTGCTGGTGTCCGCTCTAATAGGCTTCTGTTCTTTCCAGAGAGTTCCTCCTCTGCCTGGGGCTGACATGATATCATGCCAAGAAATAGTATAACCACAGAGGAATTTGCCATAGGGTATCTGGATACTTTAATTTACTCCGAGGTCTGTAAATGATTGAAGCAGAAAGGTAGGGAGCCACAAACAGCTGGAAGGTTTAGGCAGGAGAAGGAAATATCTTACCAGCCAGACTCTGACCGTGGTCCCGTGGGCTGTGCTGAGAGAAACCATGTCCCTGAACGCCAGCTGCAGAATGTCTTGTGTATTGTTGTTTTCATCTACCTACTTATTATTCCTAACTTCAAACCACAGGCACAGGATCTTTACTTTCCCGTCTGTTCCTTACATCTTTGTTCCATCTTCCATTTTAAGGTTCTCCGAGTATGTTTCAATTTTTCTTTCTTGAATTAAGCTTTTCTTGTAGTCTTTCTCTCTCTCTCTCCCTCTCCCTCTGTTTCTCTCTCTGTCTCTTTTCTTTAAGACTGTGTCTGGTGGTATTCAGGGGCTACTCCTGGCTCTGTGCTCAGAGGTCACCCTGGTAGTCCTAGCCGGTGGTTGAGAGGATGGAACCAGGCCTCCTACATGCAAAGTATGCTCTCAACCTATTTATTGAGCTAGCTAGCCAGCCCCTTCTCTTCTCTTACACTCCTCCACTTTTTTTCCCTCTCAGTGAAGCAAAATGGTTTTATTTAATGAAATTTGCTTAGAGAAATGTGAAGGGGGCACAGTGAGAGAGAGAGATGCCTTCTGGACAAAGCATGGGCTTCTCCAGAGGGGAAGAAACAGAGAATGGCTTTGGGGAGGAAGTTACACACAGGTTCTCCAAGTTTTCTTGGCCGGGAATTCTCTGCATATGTAAATTAATCCAGGTGTTTACACAGCCAAGGCCTTGGACTCCTGATGGCCCATTCATATTTTTATCAGGACCTTTAGATTTTCTCCTCCTGTTCTAAGGGGTCCTCCCTTCTTTGGGTGGTGCCTCTTATTTATCCTGAGCTCAATACCTCATTTTCTCATTTCCTCTCCAGGAAGACTCTGCTTTACATGTCTCCAGTTATTGTAGTCTTCCTGATTTGGCTTGCACTGAAGGGCTGAGGGATTTCTCAGGATTTGGTGCTAAAACTGGAACCTTACTAGTTAAGCTGGGACAGTTTCCTTTGACCATTGTTTCTGGCTTTCCAGCATTCACTAATTCTCTCCTCCCCTTCCCACTGCCTCCCTCCTCGCTATCCCCTCACCTTGTCCCAACTTTTCTCTGTCCTCTACTGCCCGGCCTTATTTCATCTGTTTTTGATCACCTTATGATGGAAAAGAGGAAATAAGGAAGAGAAATAAGTAGATTGAGAAAGTTATGCTAACAGTAGTGATGTCAGTGAACCCTACGGGTGACTTACGTGAAGCGGGGAGGAGAAAGAAGGTCACTTTCTTCCCCGCTGCCTCTGCTATCTGGAACCCAGGGTTACTGGGCTCTTGTCTCGCCTCACAGAAAGGAATTTCAGGAGTAGACAAGCGGTGAAATAAATAGATTTTATTCAGAGAGTTTTTAAGGTGTAGAGGGGGAGAGAATGAGAGAGAGCAACATACTCAAGAGAGAACGCGGGCTTCTCCAAGGGCGGAGAAAGGCCCTGCACACAGTCCAGCATTAGACACGAAAGCATGAAAGTACACATCTCAAGAGGGGAGATGCGGGTGACACATGTGCTCAGCCACCACATGTTCTTGGCTGCATGGGCACAAGCAGCACATGGATTTGGGCAGCATATGCCCACCCTTCCTTTGTTCCAGGTGTCTTTTATAGGCTCTTCTCGGGGCTGGATCACATTTTAATCAGATTAAAAGAGAGGTCCAAGGGTTTGAGGAACTTCATAGGGAGGGGTCCAACCTCCTCAAGGTCTGCTGAAGGTCTTTTCAGGTCTGTTTTCTGTGATGTATTCGATATGCCAAACACAGTAACAACAAAGTCTCCAATAGAGATGTTACTGGGCCCGCTCGAGCAAATCGATGTACAACAGGAGGACAGTGATATAGTGATTTCTGTATCCACAGGGTGGATCAGTCTTAGGATTTTCCTCCCAGAAGTTCTGTTGACCTAAGTTTCATTGCTGAGGGCCTTTTCCTATCTACCTGCCTACACATCAGTAGCATGGTAGCACTGTCCTCCCATTATTCATCAGTTTGCTCTAGCGGGCACCAGTAACATCTCCATTATGAGACTTCTTGTTACTGTTTTTGGCATGTTGAAAACCCCATGGGAAGCTTGCCAGGCTCTGCCGTGCGGGTGGGATACTCTTGGTAGCTTGCTGGGCTCTCCGAGAGGGACAGATGAATCAAACCTGGGTCAGCCGTGTGCAAGGCAAACACCCTACCAACTGTGCAACAAAGTTTTGGAGCTTTCTCCTTTATTCTTTCTGGAGCGAAGAACATGAGTTCAAGAGGGGTCAGATGCTTGGATCTTTCACCCTCTCTGAAACCACACCTGCCAAGTGACCCAGACCTGAGAGAAAATCAGGTTAGCCTCTCAAACAAGTGACGCTCCATTCATTGATTTGTCTCTTCTAGTTTTGTTCTAGTGTTTGATTTCAGCGTCATGGAGATTTTCTAATTTTTGGAAGGCAAGACACTTACTGATTATAAATCATGGTCTTGTAGTTTAATTATTTGGGAAGTTTTTTGTTTGTTTTGGTGTCTCTATGCTCAGGCCATACTCTTGGCTCTGTGCTCAGGAGATCCTATGGGGTGTGTGTGAGGCTCTAATGTGAGTCAGTCACATGCAAGGCGAATGATTTACTGCTGTACTGTCTCTCCAGCCCCCCTATTTGGAAAATTTTTAAAGACTTATTTCAGGATTTTTGCATTTGTGGTTTAGCAAGAGGAATAGCAGTAAAAAATATGATTTGACTTTTTCAAATTGTTGGAGCTAGTTCTCCAAATGGAATTCTGTACTGAGCTGGTCATGAAAGTAGGCCAAGAACTTGACATTTTAGAGGTTTTCACCTCTTGTTTCCTGCTTATATTAAAATGAATGAGGAAATTATTTAGCTTATTACTCTATCTGGATCCAGTTTCTATGATTTTATTACTTTTCAGGTAATAGGCAAAAAGTTCATATTTGTAATTATTTTTGACAACTACAGCATATTAATTCATGTGTTAAATTTGCCTTAAATATTTTTCAAGTATATAAAAATACTATGATATGTGGCTTGACTTATATTAAATATAAATCTATAGCTTGATGAACTGTATGTAGTCGGATGAAACTTATGATCTTAGGTATATAGCTAAAATGAAAGCTGGACCCTATTGGTCCACTTATCTGCTTTTAAGATTGAAAAATGTACCGTAAAATGTGTGTTGTATTAGAAACTTCTCTGTAATCCTATGAGAAGGTAAGCAAGTGCTGGTTTTAATGCTTAGGGAACAAATATCCATTAGGAAATCCCTCAAGGACTTTGCCCTAGGATAGTTTAGCTGGGGCTGGGAATGGTAGCTTGGGTTGGCGCTTACCCTAAACATAGCTGTCCTGACTTCAATTCCCAGCACTGCAGAGCGCGCCCCCACTGGGAGTGATCCCTGAACAACAGCAACTACAGTAATCATAATCAGTTAGCAGTCACCTTGAAAGTGTATTTTCAGGGAAGTTCTATATTCGTTTACAGTGTTCTATGTATGTGAAACAGAACTGAAATCTTTTGGTTTTACTCTTGCTTTTTTTTGGGTTTGCATGGTGCTCAGGGACTTTTCTTGGCAATGCTGAAGTGAATCCAGGAAGTGCCAGGGATCGACTGGGGTTCACCGGATACAAGTTGAGGGCCTTAACCCCTGTACCATCTTTCTGGCCCTGAAATCTTTTTATTAAGTTGCACAAGATTAGCTTTATTAGTAGAACAATAGTGTGTATTATTGTCCATAATGCTATTTAATAAGTACTTGTTGACCTTTGAATAAGAGAAAACATCCTGATGGTGGGAACAAAATCACAAATTGGACAAGAAATTTTTTTCAGCTTTAGTCAGTTGTGATACTTTAAAAAATCTACAAAGGAAATAATACACACACGGGCCATTGGAATTATTTGAATTGCTTTGGGAAATTATTTTCTGCCCTCTCCCTAGAGAGAGAGAGAAAGAAGGGAAGTGGGGAAGAGATGGGGAGAGAGAGAGCGTCATCAGTTCCGAAGGATGATAAAACAAACATTAGGTTCAATGTTAATGTATAAATCAGTGTTTTAACTTTTAATAAGTCATTTTCGATAATAATTTTTCTTAATGGCATAATAATGGTAAAGTATTCTAAAACCTGGGAAAGGATACTGTCTTACAGTTTTGTGGTATTAATCTCTTGTCCCCTTCCCTGGGATATCTTTCCGTAGTCCATTAATCATTTCCAAAATTGAAAGAGTGATCACTTGTTCATTGCCCTCTCCCATCCCAACAATTAAGGAATCTTAAAACACTGAGGATTTTGTTGGTTTTTAAAGGATAGAGAATATTTGTCACTTAGAGAGCCTGTGGTTCAAATAAAGTTATCTCAAGTGCAGGGAGATAGCTCAAAGAGGTCCTGAGTTTGAGCCCTGACATTATATGGCTCCCGACACTGCCAGAGGTAGCACCCACCGACCCTAGCTCTGCAGGCCCCAAGTACCAGATCTTTAGGCCTGTGCCATGATGCACTCCTGAGCACTACTGGGGAAACTACAAAGAGGACTGGAGAGATAGTACCTTAGTACATACTTTGCATGTAGCCAAGCCTGGTTCCATCCTTGGTACCATGTGGTCCTCGAACATTATCATGTATATCCCCAGAAGCCTCTGAGCATGGCCTTGGTAGTTCTGGTTCAGCCTCAAGCAGCACCAAAACACCACAACCTCAGACCCCACGCTGCCTGCCTGCCTAGGTGGCCAACAATCACCCAGAGAACCCTCAGATTTCATGAGCAATGCTTGGGTGCCCCCAGTAAGTTTTCTCAGCTGTCATGTTGAAGTTATGTGATAAGCTTGACTCTTAATGTCATAGCATACTATATAAAACCTTTGTAAATACTCTAGTAAATGTTATTCAGAAGTCCATTATTATCCTTTAATGCTTCCCCCTCGTAATTGATTTTTTTCTATTTTGTAAATTACATATTTAAAAACATATCGTCTCTACATGATTTTGTAGTGTGACTTAGTCTGTACTGTTTGAACATTTAACGTGATACTTAAATGGTCAGGCTGTTGGTTGGATAAATAACTATGATATTTAATAATTACAGATCTTCCTTGGCTGTTCACCTTCAATGTGAAGTTTTATCCTCCCGATCCTTCTCAGTTGACTGAAGATATCACCAGGTATTTTATACATTAAAAAATAAAATGAGTTTACTTACAGTCTTCATTTATTTCTGTGCCCAAGGAGAGTCATCTTATATTCTGGATAAAACCCAAACATGTTATTTTTAGAAATTTTCTTTTAAGTGGCTACTCCCAAATAATGTGAAATGTTGCTATCTTGAAAAATTGTATTCACTTTAATCTCTGCATTTATATTTGAGTAATGTTAAGTTCAGTATGTGTCTGTATGTATGTCTCTGTGTGTATGTCTGTGTGTATTTAAAACTAACACTAAGAGCTGTAATTTAGAGTCCTTATTAAAAAAATGGGCTGGAGTGATAGCACAGCAGGTAGAGCATTTGCCCTGCAGGCGACCGACCTGGGTTTGATTCTTCCATCCCTCTTGGAGAGCCCAGCAAGCTATGGAGAGTATCCTGCCCGTATGACAGAGCCTGGCAAGCTACCCGTGATGTATTTGATATGCCAAACAAAGTAACAATAAGTCTCACGGTGGAGATGTTACTGGTGCCCGCTCGAGCAAATCCATGAACAACGGGAGGACAGTGCTACAGTGCTAATGTTAATAATGTTGCTGACTCAATTTTCTCTGTCGTACTTTTAAGAAGCCTTGCTTTTTAACTTTTTAATACTAAAAGATTATTACATGATGAATTTTCATGTATAACCATGTGTAACACACACATATTCTAGTTTTCTTTGTAAAGGTGATTGAGGGCTAGAAACATGAAAGTAGTTGTAAAGTCAATTGAAGTATAACGTTTCCCACCCTTAAGGAATAAAACAAACCCAATAAAGTAGGATTTCTTATATAAGAGTCAGTAGGTCTTTCATTTCCCTCTGAGATCATCTGGGCTAATCTAGCATCTCCTTAAATTTCAAATTAAGGATCATTTGTTAGGAGCAAGAGAGCATTTATAGATTCTGAGTATTTGGTTATCAAGGAACATTTTGAATCCATAAGTGCCTTGATATTTTAGCCCTGCACAACTGGCTAAAATACTTCTTAACATTACGTGGAGTAGGTCTCTAGAGTGATTTTTTTTCCAAATGTATTTTAAAAAGGTTTTTATATGGCCAAGGAAAAGTGTGTCTGGTATGTACACCGAAGTAAACTAGAGGTCTTAGCCAGAATCCGCTTTTGATTTCTGTGGATTGTGTGCCTTTATGCTTTCTCCTAGGCCAGTTGTGTTGAGAAGCATCAAGTTGCAGAGGTGCTTATCAGAGAGTTTGCTAATCAAATAGGAATGATGACAACTTCTTTCCAAGATAAGATAAATGACAGTTCTTTGTTTTTCCTTAACTAATTGTTGCTGAATAGAGAATTATGGCTACCAATTAAGTTGCGATTGAATTCGATTCAGCTATTAAATGATAAGAATAGCTTTCATGACTGTACAGTGAGTTGTTCAGAGCATGGAACTCAGCAGACTGGCACGTATGGGACACAGCCTCACCACAGACATGCCTTTGAACAAAGCATTTAATTGGAGTTTTGTGGCCTATTGCCCTCTCTGTGCATATACTTCTCACAATGATAATGCTTTGGTGATTGCAGCTCATGGTATCAGCAAGTGTGTTGCTTTTCTTTTTAAATTGGACTTGAAGAGTCTCCCTGTCTGTAGTGGGAGAAAAAAACAGTCTGTAGAGATATTCAAGCTTTTTATGCCTAAGACCCAGCATCATCCCACTGTCTGGCACCCGAACATTGCTGGCCTATGAGCTAACTAATAAAGCCTTACCTACAGCCAGAGGGCCAGCCACCTGCCTGTTCTAGTAGCCAAGTGTCTCATAAGTGGCTGATCGAAATCTTCACCATGACTTGAGAGAACATTTCAAAGGTAGGGGACAGCCTTGGTGGAGAGCAAGAACATTTCTGCATATTCTTTAAAGAGTGTTCTGTCTTTGTGTGAAAGGATGGAGTTGGAAAATTCAGGAGACAATTGGAGATTTTGTCTGACGTCTTTAGACCTGTGATTTAGGTTTTGAAAGCAGGAAAGGGCCACATTGAAAAGTAGAGACAATAAAGTAAAGGAGTGACAGGTTTGGTATTCAAAGAAATCTTTGTTTCTTAGGGCTTAAAGGTGTCATGGAATATAGATTGACTTGGTTGGATTTAAGGGACTTGAACATAATCTAGAATCATAGTTTAAGTTAGAGTTTTATAAAGTAACTGGAATTATCTTTATGCTGTTCTAAGCTTTACAGATACAATCCCACTTTATTATTATTTTTTAAATTTTAAAATTTTTTTTGCTTTTTGGGGTCACACCTGGCGATGCTCAGGGATCATTCCTGACTCTGCACTCAGGAATCATTCCTGGCGGTGCTCAGGGGACCATATGGGATGCTGGGAATGGAACCCGGGTCAGCCGCGTGCAAGGCAAATGCCCTACCCGCTGTGCTATCGCCCCAACCCCCAATCCCACTTTAAAAAGTGGCTCCTGGGATACATCAGAAATAATAGGGACTGGGGAAATAATTTAGGGTGTGTCTGATCTCAGTTTGATCCCTGATACCACATGGCCCCCTGAATATTGCCAGGTGCAGGCGTGGAGGCTCCAGAATTGTGAGGTTGGCTTTGGTGGTCCCTGGTACTATGTGGTAAAAGCAGCACTCCATCCTTAGACCCTTACACTGAAGCATTGACCCATTCAGCTGAGAATCACTGGTCCTTGAACACCACTTGGTACACCCCCCCAACCCCTGTATTTATGTCTGTAGTAATAGTGAAATGACTTTTATTCCACGAGAAAATGATTTCTTGCCAAGTGGTCAACAGTTCACTAGCATTGAAGAGTTTATTTCAGTTATGATGATAGAATGCCTATCCTGCCTCAGGAGCAGTCAGGGGGCAGGTCAAGTATAAGTGCACTGGGGTAGGGCTAAAACCTCCTGCTGGGATGTGCTTCTGAGCAAGCAGCAGAGCCACCTGGCCAGAGGCAACCTGTGCGCCAGAAGGCAGGAGGACAGAGTCTGAGACTCATGCTATGCACATGCACCCACAGGAAGAAGGTGGCCAACTGCCCACAGGACTGGCCTCCTCTAAAAGATGCCCAGGAAGAAAGGAAGAGCCACTTAGTGTTGCAAGTGAATTGTGTAGCCTTAAAAACAATTCCCTTTGAGTGTAGAAATGTGTTTTTTTCCAGAGGTCGCCTAGTTGATTGTAGTTCCAAAAAAAAAAAATCCTCAGTGAATATAAATAACTTATCTGTGTGTTATTAGTAAATACTCTTTTATAAATATGTAGTCAGTGTGCCAATTTTATAGTAATTACTAGCACTCTTATCATTGTTGATGTAGGCTGTTGGGTCCTAGGATCATGCATGTGTTTTATTTATATTGATAGCACAGCAGTAGGGCGTTTGCCTTGCACGCAGCCAGCCCAGCCGAGCTGGGTTCGATTCCTCCACCCCTCTCGGAGAGCCTGGCAAGCTACCAAAAAGTATTCAGTATGCCAAACACAGTAACAAGAAGTCTCACAATGGAGACATTACTGGGCCTGCTCGAGCAATCTAATATTTGCCCTCACCTACAAAGAGAGGTGGAATTCCTTCTATTTGACAGGTGAAGAGTTAGCCCTAGGCAGGTGGATGAAATTTTCTTTAGAAGGGGTAAGTGAGCAAGAAAGAGCCTCACAGTAGCTAATTATTGCTAAGGGCATCTTAGGAAAAAAGAAATTAGTGTGGAAAGGCTAGAGAAGGATAAAGGGACAGTGATTTTTATTAGCCTTTCTTGCAAGTGCTATAACCTGCAGCTGTTTACACACACACACACACACACACACACACACACACACACACACACATGCTCTCAGGGCACTGGTTGTGGCCCCTGGGAGCCACCCCAGGGTGTGTGGCAGATGCTCTACCACTGAATCACATCCCCAGGCCCAACCTGTAGCTATTTTTGAAAATACCATTCATCTCTATAGCTCTGGAATGGCATGTCCATTTGTAGCATAGAAATGTCATTTTGAATCCAAGGAGAGACAGTGTGTGTGATGGCGTTGTTTTATCTTCAGCCCCAGAATCCAGTATACATTCTAGGGATGCAACATTTGCAGCACGGCCATTCAGAATTTCCTCTTATTTGCCCTCGAGACTCAGTTACTGTTACACAAGGCACAAGGAGTTGGGAGTCCCAGTGGGTGTCTCACTGTGCCTTTTATTTTGGCTTCTGGATCTGAAGAGGAATAGTAGAAAGTAAGGGTTAGATGAGCAGTGGATAATTTCATTGTCCTCTCTTCCTTTTCCCCTCCCAGATACTTCCTGTGCCTTCAGCTCCGTAAGGACATTGCTTCCGGCCGCCTGCCTTGTTCTTTCGTGACACACGCCCTCCTGGGCTCCTACACACTTCAGGCCGAACTCGGGGACCATGACCCAGAGCAGCGTGGCAGCACCGACCTCAGTGACTTCCAGTTCGCTCCCACGCAGACTAAGGAGCTGGAAGAAAAAGTGGCAGAGCTGCACAGAACCCACAGGTGGGTGGTCCTGCCCCGTGGGGCGAGAAGGTGGAAGCAGCTGTCCCTAGACACCCGAGCCTCGTGTGTGGCATCAGCTTCACCTAGTGCCAGTCAAGGAAAACTAGGGGACCCTCGCTCCGTCCTTTCATTGTCTTCATGAGTATGAAATAGAACTGACTCTTCTTACGTAACTAAATGATTTCATTTATTCAAAGAATGTACTTGTTGTGTCTTTATACCTCTCCTACTCCCTACCTTATCCTTTAACAGCATTTCTTAACTGATCCATATAGTGTCTGTGGGTCCCTCGGATATTCCGGGGGCGGGGGGGTTCACAGGTGAAAAATCATGTAGTAAGGACCATGGCACAAGACTCAGCAGTCCTACTGGTAGAATGTAGAGGGTGACACAGGAAAGAAACAAGATTGCAGGGGGCCGTGGATGGAAAAAGGCTGTGAAACATTGATTTAGCACCTACAAATGTAAAAAACACACCTACAAACACACCCACCCACATACATAGTTGGCATTTACTACCTATTTAAATTTCCTTTTAATTGTCTCTATCGGCATATTTGACACAGTGCCAGAGAGATGATGAGGCATCACAATTTTTTAAAGGTGGGTGGTGATGGACATTGTAGTAGTAACTGAAATATACGGATGGTTTGTCTGATCCACAGATGACCTTGAGGATTACTTAAATTGCTTAAATACACTGTACTTTGAGAAGTTTTAATATCTGTGCAAGAATAGAGTGGTTTTTTTTCTTAAGCACAAATCTTGAAGACTTTTAACTACAAATTTTTCATTTGTCCCTTGTATCACTGGTCATCCTGTTGTTCATCGATGTGCTCGAGTGGGTGCCAGTAACTTCTCTTTTCATCCCTGTCGTGTGCTAGTGTAGCCCAGTGGCATCAGCTCACTCCAGGAACAACGAATTTTCATTTGTCCCATATTGAAAAATTGATATTTTGTAAAATTTTGACAAAAATGCTTTGAAAGAGATCTTAGAGATGTGAAGTTTTCAAACCATTTTATTTGATTTAAAACATGCTATACTATTTGAGTCTAAATATTTTCTTAACTATTCAAATTTTACTCAATTGGCATTTAATATGTAATTTGAAATTTAAATAACAGGTACTGAAATGTCATGAGGATGTGAAGATTAATGGGAGATGGTTCTGTTCTCTAGGAGTTTTAAAGTTGTTTAGTGAGGGAGATGGGTAGGACAGGAAATAGTTTTAGCCTGCACAGTATCTGAAAGAGTAAAGTCAAATGCAAGTACTTCTAATCTTTATCTGATCAAACTTAATGAAATGAAACTATGGATTAAAAACCATCTGTTTAGAAACATGAAGTTACTTTATTATTTTGTAACTGTTACAGCTGGGACTCTTTTCCCTAATGAAGTCGAAAAGAAACTTTCTAATTTTAAGAAGGTGAAGGTGGTATTTCACACCTCTTGCAGGGAGCAGTTAGAAAGAAAGCTAGAGGTTGACAGTTACTCCATGTTCTGTCTGCTAATTCTCTCCTCCAGACAAAACTCTCCCATGTCATACACACCTTTTTCCTATTTGACTTTGCATCACCAATAATTTGGTACTTTTTTTTTTCATTCTTAGGGGCTTATCTCCAGCACAAGCTGATTCTCAGTTCTTAGAAAATGCAAAGAGGCTTTCCATGTACGGCGTTGACCTACATCATGCCAAGGTACTCTAAATGTCATGGGGAAAGAGCATCTTTCCAGGCTGACACTGAAGATTTGGGAGGACTTCAGTTTCAGAATTTCACTTTTAGGAAATGTTAAATGCTCTCATCTGAAGGTTTTATAATATTCTTTGTTGTGACTAATTTGTGTAAAACTCTCCACTGCCTTTCTTTTCCTAGTTTTTTTTCTTCATACTCTTAGATAAAAATTCACTTTATCACCCTTTTCTTAAACTCTCACCCTGGTTTATTCTGTGTTCTCACTTTTGCTATGCCAAGTGTTGCTTCTGTGCCAGTTTCCTCTCCTTCTGTTATTTAAAATATTCATTTTGGGGCCTCAAAGACAGTTCAGAAGTTAGGCACTGGTCTTGTGCACGGTTCGCAATTTGGTCCCTAAACCACTGGAGATGTGACCCTTGATTACAGAGCAAGGAATAAGCTCTGAACACTACTGGGGGGTGGACGCCCCAAAAAATGATATTATAAATAAGGTAAGGTAAAAGGTAAAGGCCCTCCCGTTGATCGTCGATTTGCTCGAGCGGGCCCAGTAACGTCTCCATTGGAGACTTTGTTGTTATTGTGTCTGGCATATCGAATACTCTTCGGTAGCTTGCCGGGCTCTCCGAGAGGGGCGGAGGAATCGAACTCGGGTCGGCCATATTGTCCGCTTGCAAGGCAAACGCCTTACCCACTGTGCTATCGCTCCAGCCGATATATATGTTAATATTGGCACAAAGACATGAGAAACATCCATACTTACTTACCTAAAGTGGAACTGTTAATATTTTGGTCAGTTACATTTATTTTTCTCTGTAATTCTGAAACATATGTGTGCATATATTTCAAACAATACATCTCTCTACTTTTACGATAATCAAGCTTTTTCTCTCAATTTTACAAGAATTTCATTGTATGGGTAGTAAAAAATAACTATCTCAACAATTAGTTTCTATGTTAGTGTCTTACTACTTAATTTAAAAAATTTTTGTATTCTCACCACATCTTATCTGTCCCCCAACCCCCTCCTCACACTTCAATTCCTCTTCCTATTGTTTCCTAATAAATTTTACTTAGGAGGTAAAACATAATTTCTTATATATGAATGTTTTCACATTGGTAGGGACAAGGCTTGTTATTCAAGGGAGAGAGGAGAGAACATCGCCCGGCCCCCCAAAAACTCTTGTCCTGTCTCTTTATTTATTTACTTACTTAACTTGTCTCTTTTTAAATTAAATCCTAACTTTCTCACCTCCTGTAAAATCTTGGTTCTGTTACTTTGTTGTTCGTTAGTTAAAATTCAGCTTTTCAAGAGAAGTACTGCTGGGTCTGGAATTCTTGTGCTTTATTTGGTGGGAAGCCCTGCCAGGGTTCACTTTTTGAGGTACTTAGTGCTGACGTGTGGGCCCCGTAGTTCAATATTCAGGCATGAAAATGTGCTATTGTTTGGGCCCAGGGTGCTGGGGGCAGACCTACACTTGTGGGCTTCGGTGGGACCTCAGTAAAGCCCTGTGAACTGAACTCAGCATTCATGTGCCTTCTAGGCATGTACTTAAGTCCTTTGACCTATTTCCCTAGTCCCAGAACTCTTGTTTCTAAAGGGGTAAGAAAAGTAAGCTTGCCAGCTCTGTTTTAATACAATTTTGCTGGGTGACCACTTTTGAAAATAAATTTATTTCTCTGGTCTCTATAAAATCATATACTCATTAAATCATATTTAATGCACATATTTGTAATTTGTTGAAAGGAATAGAGCATTAAAGGAATTTTGCATGGAGTTTAAAACTGTGTTGTCTTTATACATTTTCTCACGGTCTTGGTAACTTAAGTGGTCTTTTTGTTTTGGTGTTTGGGCCATACATGCTGGTGTTCAAGTGTAGCTCTTTGTTGAGGATTGATCCCTCACCCAGTGATGGGACCATATGTGGTGCCCAGGATTCAAACCAGGGTCAGTGGGATGCAAGACAAGTGCCTTACTTCCTTTACTCTCAGACCCTAAATGCATTTTTAATTAATATTTTGTTATTAGTCAAGTTCTTAATAGTACACTAATGTTAGAATGGGTCAAACAAAAGAACTGTTGACCAAGGGCTACAGGCAAAACACAAGTATGGGAGCTTTCTTAACTCTCCTGTGTTCGAAGGAATGCAGGCCACAGCAGTTTCCAGAACCAAGGTCTGTGTGGAGAGGATATCCCAAGAGGAGCTGTCATCATCACTGTGTAGCTGGCTTGAATGGGACGAAACAGGGAGGGGGGAAGCTGGGTACTAAGTACCCCGGCCTCCCTAGCTTCATCTCCCTCCTTCCTCCTCCTCTGAGAACGTTCCATTATCTTAACACATTGAGAAGCCAGTAAGCCTGGGGTCTTTTGATACCCAGAAGGGACAGGGGAGTTTCCAGAGAAGCTAGCTAGGCCGAGAAAGGGTTCCCCTTTTGTAGCTTATTTTTCCAACTGTGTTATAAGATTGCATATCACAGATATGGGATGAACTCATGTTTTTGTTTTTGTTTTTGTTTTTCTTCACCCCTCATGTGTCATTTATATGTACACACGATACTGATAATTCTAAAGCAATATAAAAATCTGAAAATCCACCGACTGACTTGAATTGTGATTGGACTGACTTTTTGAAGTCTGAGAGAATAGCTTCAGTGTCCTGTAAGGATTGCTTCAGAGTCGGAGAGCTTTATTCCGTGTTTTAAATAAGAGTCGCCTCCTTCCTCATGGTGAGAACATGCTGTCTCGCCAGGCTTCCGGCTTGTTCCCTGTGGCCATGGCCAGTGATATTTTTGGCAACCACCATTGTGTCTGGTGCCAAGTTGCTTGGGCACCTGTGCCTGAATCACCCCAGCTTTTCCCTCTGTTCCTAGAGAGAATTGTGGCTGCCAAGATATGGGTAAATAAAGCACCCTAGAGATTAGACTTCTAAACTTGCTCAAGGGATCCAATGTAATTTGATCTGTAGATGTGAACCATTCACATCTCACAGTAGAGAAGGCAATTGGCATCAGTTACCTAGTAATAAATATGCACGTTTCCCCCCACCATTTCCCTCCCCTTTGTTTTTTTTGCAATGTCTGGGGGTCATACAATTAGTTGTGGTCTAATAAGAGATCCCACATTTGCTGTGACATGGTCTCACAATGATAGTGTCACCCAGATCACACTTGGAGATGAGAGTGGAGCTGGGTATGAAACTCAAGTCAGCAAAGTAGGCATTCTACCAAGGAGCCACGTGCTACCTCTCTTCTTCAAAAACTAACAGGGGCCAGAGAGATAGTACAATGTGTAGGAAACTTGCCTTGAATGCTGCCAACCAGCTTCAGTCCCCAGCACCCCATATGTTCCTTCAAGCGCACTCAGGAATGACCCTGAGCACAGAGTGAGGAGTAAGCCCAAAGAACCCAACCCTCCCCATCCCCCCAAAAAGCCCTAATATAAAGTCGAAATTTTTTTTTAGTAACAAGACAGTCAAGTTGTTACACCTTTATTGAATTGAGACCCAGACTAAATCTGGTGTTTTAACATTTTTGGTAGAATTTGTTTCATGCTAATGATTTCTGAAAATGTGAATATATCTGAATAATATTCTTCAATTTTTGCATATTTTGAGTTAAAGCCAATTTTTTTAGGGATAACTGATGATCTGTATATTTTAAATATTGTGCATGTTGGATCAGCACTACTTGAAATGTGAGAAAACAGTTTTCCACTTTTGTCTGTAAGTTTATTTAAAACAAAACCTTTCAGATTTGTGTCTTATATTCCAAATTAGAATGCTGAGAAAGAAAGCAATATTGGAAAGTTCAAGAAAAGTCTGTATTTCTTTGGAATATGGCAGCCCAAAGCATTCTGTAATGAGAATAGGAAGAGTCAGCACTCTTGAGTTTATTGGAAAGTTGCTGGGAAGGATTCAAGATTTCAGCATTGTCCACCTAGAAGGAAGATTTTCTGTGAGGGATTAATATTTCATAGGATAAAGACATAACTTTAACAGCTAATAACTATTTTAATCTATGTGAGATAAAATTGCCTAAAGTGAAATGGAGTTCAAGGGTGGAGCAACAGGCCAGAAGGCTGGTGTTAACTGCCAGGAAAACACAACTTATCCCCAGATCTCCGGGTTGCAAGATTCTGTTTTGTTCAAAAACACACCGAAGAGAAACTGGCACATATGCTCAGTGCACCAATACTCAGCTGTAAGAAAAGATAAAATGATGAAATTTGTGGCTACGTGGATCATCTGGAGAGTATCATGTGGTGTGAGTTAAGGGACAGACAGAATGATCTTCCTTATATTTGGTATATAAAGTAATATTGTAAAAAAAACAAGGAGTTATAGGCAAGAGAAAATGAGAACTAGTGTAGAAAGCATATCACTCTCGGGAGATAGAATAGGGCTGTGGGACATGGGCAAAATGATGAAGGGAAGCTGATACTCTGGTCTGTGTTGTTGGAATGTTTTTAGCATGAAACCCTGCCGTTATTGATACTGTAAGCCATGGTGCCCAAAATAATTATTTTTTAAAAAGCCTATTAGAACCAGGCTGATAGTACAGCATTTATCTTGCACACGGCCAACCTGGGTTTAATCCCCAACATCCCTTATGGTACCCCGACCTCACCAAAAGTAATGCCTGAGTACAGAATCGGGAGTAACCCCCGAGCACCACTGGGTGTGGCCCAAAAACAAAAAAAGCATATTGGCTGTGCCTCTTTTATCATACTGTGCCATGTGGTTAAACCTCGTTATCAAATCTGATTCTGGAAGGGGCATGGATTTTCTGTGTGTTATGTTGTCTAGTGTCCTATCATTATTAACTGGTGTCCTTTCCCTAAAATAAATATAATACGTAAAATTTTCTCTTCTTGGCTCAAAAGAGAGAGTTAGCTTCTGGATCTATATGATTTTCACAGCTCTAACCATGCTCAACTGCCTTTTGCTTGGCAGGATTCAGAAGGTGTGGACATCAAGCTAGGCGTGTGTGCGAATGGACTTCTCATTTACAAAGACAGACTGAGAATCAATCGTTTTGCTTGGCCGAAAATCTTGAAAATTTCCTATAAGCGCAGCAACTTCTACATTAAAGTGAGACCAGCAGAGGTAAGCAGTGTCATCTAAGGACATTTGATCAGCCTTCATCTTTGTCCCCCTCTGTCCATGTGCTAACCAAATTCTTTTTCACTGAAAGGAACTGGACTATTCTTTATCTTTGGCAGAGAAGGTCAGAGTTCTTGATAATTAACTGGAATACATATCTCTGCTTCTAAAAAAATATGAGCAAGAGATATGTGACACTCTGAGTTTGATCCCAAGTACTTCAAAAATAAAAATAAAAGCAAGAGCCAACCACATCATTCACAGAAAAGAAAAAATACCAAACACCTGCCATACAGTGGGAAATTATTTTTTTGTTGTTGGATTATCTTGGCATAGAGATCAGTAGGAAGGTAAAAAAAATTTTTTTCAGTGACTATTGAAGGATATAGTTGGTTTTTTTAGTAAAGGTTTTCAGAAAAACTTTTGTGGAAGTCTATGACAAATGCATCGTGTGTATAGTTAGATAGGCTGACGGTAACCTTTTTTAAGAAGAATAATTTCTCATAGAAAGATCTAAACTATTGTCTTCCCCTAACTCTGAAGGAAATAATGGTGATTTGTTGTTTAAATTTTTTTTAGCTGGAACAGTTTGAGAGCACCATTGGATTCAAGCTGCCAAACCACCGGGCCGCAAAAAGACTATGGAAAGTGTGTGTGGAGCATCATACTTTCTACAGGTGATTCTTAAGAAGCCGCTTGGTTTTGCTGGTGGTGCCCTCTGTGTGTAGAACGTATTAATATTAACGCATTATGGTTCTTTGCTTACCGAAAGACCTTCTTTGTCTGTAGTCCGGACCCATGTCCCTTGGTGTTACTCCAGCTGTGTCTTTTCATCATTTAGCACTTCCAAAACTCTGCTGGAATTCAAAGCTCTGACCAGTCTTTTTCCCTTCTCTCCGCACGCCTCTGCTGTTCTCTTGCCAGCCCAAATCCTGTGCCTGACCATTTCTAACTTCCTGTCAAGTAATCTAAACCCCTCAGACTTCTGGTTTGTTTTGTTGTTGTGGAGTTTTTATATTTTCTTCTGTTTTCTCACATCAAGCTGGCACTTTGATGGTCCTGTGTTTGTCCTATGTCCTCACCTCTGTTTTTCTATCACCTGTGGTATCACCAGGTGCTACCGTAAATACTTATCATGTGGCACTGACTTTCTTTAATAAAATCACAGAACTGTGTCAGTGGGCTGGAGCGATAGCACAGTGGTAGGGCATTTTCCTTGCATGCAGCCAACATGGCCGACCCAAGTTTGATTCCTCCGCCCCTCTTGGAGAGCCCGGCAAGCTACCGAGAGTATCTCGCCCGCACGGCAGAGCCTGGCAAGCTACCCGTGACGTATTCGATATGTCAAACACAGTAACAACAAAGTCTCTAATGTAGATGTTACTGGGCCTGCTCGAGCAAATCGATGAACAATGGGAGGACCATTACCATGTGTCAGTGCTCTTACAGATATTATTTTTCCTCCTTACATGTTCCTCTGCACTGCCAAACCATCAGCTTTTACTTCCTTTCCCTCCTTGAATATTCATAGTCTTCTTGGATCCTTTGTCCTCTTTCTCTGTTATTCTCCATGGGGGTGGGTGGAGGTGAGGAGGTACATGATAGTAGATGCTGGAGGTTATGAATGTGCCTGGATTCAATCATTTTTTTTCTCTTTTTTGCCCCAAATTATGCAGCCTCATTTCTCTCCTTCCATTTAGTCCTCTTCTCTTCTCTTTTTTGTTTTTTTTTTTGTTTTTAATTTTTTTTAATTAAAGAACTTTGTTTTGGGAACTTGGGGATACTAGTGGGGGGATGGTTGTTGGAGTATTGTGTGACTGAAATCTAATCATGAACATCTTTATAAGGGTCTATCTCACAGTGATTCGATACAAAATTTTTTTAAAAAAAACAAAGAACTATGTTTTACAAATTTACTGATAGTTGAGTTTTAAGCATACAATAATTTAATACCCGTCCCTTTGTTAGTGTCAACTTCTATCCACCAGAGTTCCCAGATCTTCTTTCCTGTTTTAAGGAAGAGTCATTCCTTTGCTTTGGTCTCTCATTTCTTGCCTCATAGGAATGTGCTTGTAAATGGTGAATCTGTCAATGGATGCCTTTGACTTCTTTGACCAATAAACATGCCATGACTTGATTTTTAAAACCCAAAACCCCAAAGAATTTGTCTCAGTATTTCTGTACTTTTCTTCAAGAGCATACACCTTATGAGTAATTTGCAGATCTTCATTTTTCTCTCCATCCTTAGTTTTCTATTCCTGCACTCTATATAGCTCTGCATCTAAAACCATCATCTTTAACATTTTTGCCCTGTACTCTTAGTGCCTAATCCTGCCCCACCACATACCAGAGGGTGATTGTGAGTAAGTTACTCAACTTCTCTGAGTCTCACTTTCATCATGTGATGGTTATAATAATAATCTCTATCTAGTGGGGTTGTTTTGAAAAATAAATGAGATAACGCATGTGAAATGACTTTAGAACCTTTTCTGACATGTAATGTTTATTATTGTTATTCTTAGCTTGATGCGAATTACTAGTTGGCACAGATGACTTCTTTGAGTTAAAATGTTTTCAGAATTGCTACAATCTATGCAGGAGAAATATATCTTTTAAAATACACTTATTAAATCACTCTTGGTTAACTTTGATCCCATAAATCTGAAAGGCTTACAGTTTTCCCTGGTGATAGCCAAGGCAAATTTTTCTTGAAGACAGTGCGTAAAATAAGAGCCAGCCTCAAGGCTGGTAGGTGACATTTGTGAATTAAATGAGACAGGTCCAGGCAGGACAGGTGGCAGACTTAGCTGTCAAATTATGAGCATAAAGCAGTAGTCATTTCAGAAATGGCAAGAGTTAGCATTTGTTGTGCATGCACTGTTTGATACAGCTCTTGCTTTACATTTTCACTTATTCTGTGACTCAGAGCCAGATGTTTGTCCAGAAGTACACCTTCCAGACACCCAGATATAGACAAAGAGAGATTCTCTGATCCTAGATTTCCACATGCTTCACATTTGCACTGCCAAGCCTCTCATTTCAACAGGCCTTTCCGAAATAGCAATTAGTCCCGCTGGGCCTCAGAACTCTCTTTTCCCTTCCGGTACCAGGGACTTCAATCTCAAAATATACTGATTTGTTCCTGCAAACTTTTGAGATCAAGATTTGCAAAAACTTTTTAGATTTTTAGACCTTTTATCATCTGGTTTACAAATGACACAAAACACTTAACACAGAAGGGCCAATAATAATTTGTCTGCAGAATGCTTTGAATCAAATCAGGAGTTGGTTCTGTTTTATCCCAAAAGGTGCAGATGATTCCCTTCGGGCAATTAGAATGACTTGCAGGTTGAAGCCTTTAGAAACAGAGCAGATCTTTGTTTTGATCACGAATCTGGTTGCACCTTGACATTGTCCTTGTACGAGTACTGGAGTCCAGCACCATTCTGTACATGGGTTATTACTATTAGCTTTTCCAACAGCGCTTCCGAGGCAGAGCCTGTTGTCCTCACTTTACAGATTACTGAGGAACAAAGAAGCTAAGAAACTTGTCCAAGCTAAGAAACAAAAAGAGAGGATGCTGTGACTCTCAAGGTCCCCAAGTGTACCCATCGTACTGTGTTTCCCGCTGTATTTGTTATAATGGTGCTTCACTCTGTTTTCTCGGTGCTCTTGCCGTTTATTGGTGGTGCTGGTATGTTATCAAGATTAACAAGAGATTCTTCTAGCTTGACTTTAAACTGCCATTTCAACCAAGGGTTGTGGATCCAATAATGCCATGTCAGCAGGAGTGTCAGCAGTTACTTCCAAGAGGACTTTATGGAAGCTTATGGCTCTCATTAAATATATGATTGACCCTAGAAAATTATTATATGTCTTTTTTTTTCTTAAGTGTTCCTTGACTTTCCCTGGATAAACAATATTTAGTTTTTCATGGCAGGGTTTTTATAAAATTAAAATTTTCATGTACTTAACAGCAATGAAAGTTGCTTTCTTTTGTGACATATCATTTACCTCAAGGCTTTCAAAGCTCTATGAGCATCAGTCTCTTGTTTTAGCTTTTAAATTATTACCAAAAGTGAAATAATGGTTTGTAGCAGTTGTTTTGTTGTGGTTTAGAGGTTATTCATAGAAAGAGAGGGTCTAAAGTGGAAAATAAAACTTAATAGCAAAAGCACATAATTAAGTAATCTAGAAGTGATAATATTGAAAGATTTTGCTTTGTCTGCATATTTCTTAGGAAGTTCACTACTTGTGTCATCAAAACAGTTCTTTTAGAGAAAGTTAATTGTTCAGCCTTTTTCTTATTTTGATATTAACTTCTATTAAATTAATCCTTTGTCTTCAGAAAGTTAATTTTTAAGCTACTGTTAATGTATGTGGTCAACAAAGCCAGTTGGGTGAGAAAATACTTTGATTTAATTTTTAAAAAACTAATCACTTTTTTTTTGCATTGTGATCTGTATTTGCCAGTAAAATATTTTACTTCTTGGATTTACATTTTTTGTAAAGTATCTTTCACAGATATTTGGAGAATTGTTTTGATATGTATTTAAATAGCAATCAACTGTTGGATCATTGCTTTCAAGAAAAATACATGCTGAGAGGATACTTGATTCTATGGAATTCTTTTCACTTACACTTAGATGTTTGATTGGCTGCTTAGCCCAGACTGAACAAATGAGACTTGTCTTAATAACTGGGAAGGGAAAAAAGACCAGTTTCATTTCTAAAATTTCTAAAAGGGTTATATGTGGCAGAGGGATTATTGATTTAAACTAAGAGTAAAATACTTCATAGTATTCTTTGCAGTGTGTCGGAAGTTGCACAGTTCATAGTCTAACTTCAGTTTCAAAACCCTAGCACAAAAACAGGTCAAAAGCACTGCTTAATTGCCATCACTGTGTAATACTAACAAAGAGATCTCTGAATTTTTGAGCTACTTAAGTTCAGTTCCCCCATATAGAAAAATGTGAACCAACCTGATACACAGAGAACCTAACACAGACTTGGGGTAGGAAATTATATAAAATAACCAAAAAGTGAAAAAACACTGGTAAAAGGCTTAATTTTCATTAATCATGCTTTCTGGACCATAAGTGTCTCAATCTTACCAAGTTTAATTTTGTAAAAAGAACTTGAGTGACTAAATTTTGAGAAAGATATGTCTCTCTACGTATGTATCCCTAATTTTTCCTCATAATTTACAACAGCAGTTACTCTGTTTCTAATTTCATCCCCCCTCCCGCAATTGAGAGGAACTTAGTGAGTGGATTTGATAACATCTTTAAGGGGTATCATTACCCTAGGGAGAAAGGAATAGTGGAATTGGAAATATGTGTTCTATCTCGCTATTTCCTCCATAGATGGAGATGATCTTTTCAGGAAGACATCAAGGCCTTTGAGTAAGACAGTTCCTCACCTGAGGATAGTCTACCTCTGACAGGTCAAATTCCCAATTTTCACATCTTCACTTCCAGTCCTCTTTATAAAAATTGTTATTTTATTTGAAAAGATCATTTAATATCTTCATATTAGATCCTTTCTCAATAGAATTTAAGCGTTTGGTATATTATTGTTGACTGTGGGTGCCATGTTATAGAGCAGAACTTGAGAGCTTATTCATCTTCCTTAGCTGAAACTTCATGTGAGTAATTAACAACTGCCTATTTCTCCCTCACCAATCTAGTCTAGTCTTTAATTCTATTAATTGACTATTTTGCATAACTCATATAAGTGATGGAGTGATAGCACAGTGGGTAAGGCATTTGCCGATCGGCCCAGGTTCGATTCCTCCACCCCTCTCGGAAAGCCCGCAAGCTACTGAGAGTATCTCACCCACACAGCAAAGCGTGGCAAGCTACCTGTGACGTATTAGATATGCCAAACACAGTAACAACAAGTCTCACAATGGAGGCTTTACTGGGTCCGCTCAAGCAACTCGATGAATAACGGGAGGACAGTGCTACAGTGCTACATATAAGTGGTACCATTCCAAATTGATCTCTCTGTATCTGGCTTGTTCTAATTGGTTTATTTCCTAAAGGTCCATCCTCCATGTCACATGTTGTAGAACTTCCTTTTAGAAAGATTTAATAGGGGCTGGAAAGAAGTTTAGGAGTAAGATAATATAGGGGTAAGCAAGCCTTGCATGCTGTTGGCCCCTGTTCATTCCCTGGCACAGCATACCATCTCTCAGTCCAAGAAGTAAGTTCCACAAGAGGTGGTTGGGGTCCCCCAAAACAAAAAAGGCAACAGTATTCCAGTCTGTGTAAGAGCTGCACTTCTTTATCCATCCATCTGTTGGTGAACATTGGATTGCTTTTACTCTGTTGTAAACAGAGTTGTAATTGCATGGATGTCCATCACTGTCACTGTCCTCCTGTTGGTCATCAATTTGCTCAAGCGGGCCCAGTAACGTCTCCATTGGAGACTTTGTTGTTACTGTGTTTGGCATATCGAATACAGCACGGGTAGCTTGCCAGGCTCTGCCGTGTGGGCGAGATACTCTCGGTAGCTTGCCGGGCTCTCCGAGAGGGGCGGAGGAATCGAACTCGGGTATGTTGGCTGCATGCAAGGCAAACGCCCTACCGCTGTGCTATCGCTCCAGCCCCATGGATGTCCATAAAGGTAAAGGTAAAGGCCCTCCCGTTGATCGTCGATTTGCTCGAGCGGGCCCAGTAACGTCTCCATTGGAGACTTTGTTGTTACTGTGTCTGGCATATCGAATACTCTCGGTAGCTTGCCGGGCTCTCCGAGAGGGGCGGAGGAATCGAACTCGGGTCGGCCATGTTGGCCGCTTGTAAGGCCAACGCCCTACCGCTGTGCTATCGCTCCAGCCCATGGATGTCCATGGATGTCCATATTAGACATATTACTTTTGGAAATTCTGATTTTAATTACTGTGATAAATTTCTGGAGAATTACCTGGAAGTGGGATTGCTGGATCATCTTTTATTAGTCTTTTGGTCAGTTGTTTGAGGAGCCTCCACAGGGTTTCCTATGATATGAGTATCATTTTGCATTCTTGCTAACAGTGCACCAGAGGCTTGATTTCATTAGATGCTCATTGATTTGTTGTCTTTAAGATTTGTGTGAAAATGCTGCTTTGGATCATCAATAAATGTTTCTCCTTTGGGATTTTCTTTAGAAATCTTTCCTTTTTCCACTGGTTGATAGCCCAGTAACCATAGAACATACTTGGTGATATCACTATATTTTTCCAGAACATTCTTTGATCGTTTTGTCTAGCTTAAGATAGGGAAGCTGTACAAATTTTCAACCCATCAGGAGACAGTGCTTGACCAATAACCATATTTTTCACCCTGCCCTCTACTGCGCGTGATTCAGTGCTGAGATAGTCAATATTTATGTGCCTTAGTTTTCCTGAGAACTGTTAGTGTATTCAGAGCATGGTGGATTGCTTTCTGATCTAAACTTATAGAATTCCTGCATTCTAGTTTAAAAAATAAACAGCTTTCCCAAAGTATACTTGAGACAAGGCACTATAATCAGATTATAGATTCTTAACTGTAATATTTGTATCTCCTTTTCAGATCTATTGGCAGTAAATGGAAGTTTGTAAGAAAACACTTCTGTTAGTTTTGCGTTGATCGTTAAAGCTGAGGGGCTCTAGTATATTACTTCTTTCATCTAACATGTTTAATTCCAATACCTTTATCTAAATTAATAAATACTGTTGGGATTTGGATATGATGGAGGAGTGCTTCTTATATTATTATTGTTTTATGTGGATTTCAGTTTTTTTGTTGTTGATGCAATTAAGCAAAGATTTCTGGAACAAGATCTCTAATAATAATTTACGACATTCATCTTAATTAGACAACAAAAGTGAGATAATTCCAGTTGTATTCCAGATAAGATTATCTCATTTACAAAAAAACATGCTTTTGTATAAGTATAGAAGTATTTTGACTTCATGGAAAATTGGCTTCACTATGAATCCAAAATTTAAGCAATAGAATTGTGCTAGCAAAAAAAAAAAAATTAGTCATCGCTACAGTTCTTCCAGTTCCTCTGTGTGCTATTTTTCATGGGAAAGAGTCACTTGATGGGACGGATTCCTGAGTTAGATGTTCTTTCCCAGGAGAAATAAATATAAATATTAAGAATTACTAATGGTAATGGATTGCTACTTGGCACTTATAGTTAGGAGCAAGAATTCAGACATATGTGTTTATATAAATGATTTAAACTCATACAAATAAATAACCTTTGATTCACGCCGAGAACAGCTGCTCTTTTGCTCAGGTTACAGCAAACATATGATTCATGAGTACATTAATGTTGATTTCATCATCATCTTGCTATCATGCAACTCTGCATATAGAAGGATTTAGGGATTTAGAGAGAATGTTCTTTCCCACTAGCAGTTTAGGAAACATTTTTCATATTGCCATAGTCATCCCTATTAAAAAGAGGAGATGTTTATATCAATAATTTTTGGCTAAAAAAATCCATGTAAAATCTTTGGGCCTAAGCATTAGTATAGCGGGTAGGATATATGCCTTGCAGGAGTCCAACTCAGATTTGATCACTGACAACCCATATGGACCATATGATCCCCTGAGTCCTGTCAAGAGTGATCCCTGAGTGCAGAGCCAGGACTAAGCCCCTTCCAAAAAAAGAAAAAATAATTCATAAAGTCTAATTTTGCTTATAAGCAAATTTCATGACTTCATCTTTCCCAGCAGCTGCTAACACCCAAGGACAGTAGAGGCCAGAAGTATTGTTCCATGGTTGGAAACCTGCCTCATGTGCTGGGGAGAAGGCTGCTGGAATAGAGAAGGGATCACTAAGTCAATGATAGTTGGAGGGATCGCTCAGGATGGGAGATGTGTGCTGAAAGTAGATAAAGGACCAAATGTGATCAGTATCAGTATTGCAAACCCAGTATCCCATAATGCCCAAAAGTAGAGAGAGAGTATGGGGGAAATTGTCTGCCATAGAGGCAGGGTGAGGGTTGAGTGGGGTTGAGGGTGGGGGTGGGGAATGGGTGTTCGATCATTGTATGACTGCAACTGCAACTCAACATGAAAAGCTTTGTAACTGTGTCTCACAGTGATAAATATTTTTTTTTAATGAATCACCGTGAGACACAGTTATAAATGATTTTTTTAAAGTCTAATTTTTTCCCCCCTTTACCCCTCTCTAGGCTTGTGTCTCCAGAGCAGCCACCAAAGGCCAAGTTCCTGACCCTAGGGTCCAAATTTCGCTACAGCGGCCGCACCCAGGCACAGACCCGGCAGGCTAGCACTCTCATCGACCGGCCTGCGCCGCACTTTGAGCGCACCTCTAGCAAACGGGCCTCTGAGATCCTGGATGGAGGTAAGCATGAGGGTCATGATTTTGGGTTCTTTCAGTCTTTCTCTCCAGTGGGACTAGAAAATGTTGATCTAGTCAATAGAGATCCTGGAAATAAACAAAACAGGTAACTGTTTTTTCTGCATAAATACATGCTGTTACACTTATCAGAAAGTTTTGTTGTGTTTTGAAATGGTCATTTTACATTTTCTTTATGCTTTTTACATTGATGAGATAGTGGGCAAGCATATTTTTTACTAGTGTAACTTAGTTGCAGTTTATGTTCTGTAACTTAAGTTTTTAAAACTTAGTAAAAATGTAATTTCTAAGGTTTTTTTTTAGTGTCAATGTGAATCATTATTTAAAAAAAAAAAAACCTTAAAGCATCTCCGGCATTAAATTTTTATGAATTTGAAAACTCTTGAGTCCATAATGGGGTGGACTTTGTTAAGAAAGAAAAATTGTTGGGGCTGGGATATATAGGACAGTGGTTAGGGTGCATACCTGTCCAGGACCTGAATTCAACTGGGTGCAGGACCAGAGACCCCCCAGCATTTCCAGAGGGCCCTGAGTAATCAGTATGGGCTCCAGGCAACATCCTCTAACCCTTGCATTGAACCACCACCTCAGTTGGTCAAGAATCACTAGCAGGTCCCTTAGGCCTCTTGAGCACTGCTTGGGAGACCCAGGAAAAAAAGATATCAAAAAGTTATTGACTTATTTAACTTTCCACCATTTGATAAACTTCCAGTTCGTATAGCACAGCGGTAGGGCGTTTGCCTTGCACGCAGCCAATATGGCCCACCCGAGTTCGATTCCTCCGCCCCTCTCAAAGAGCCCGGCAAGCTACTGAGAGTATCTCGCCCACACGGCAGAGCCTGGCAAGCTACCCGTGATGTATTCAATATGCCAAACGCAGTAACAACAAGTCTCACGATGGAGACGTTACTGGGCCCGCTGGAGCAAATCGATGAACAACGGGAGAACTGTAACGTGTGACCTGTGACCAGTTCATAACTCCAAATGATTAATTAAAATACAGCATTTTGTCACAAGGAAAGACATCATAAAATATTTGAATTGGTCCAGAGATATCTCTGAATATAAGAGGCAAGGTGCTTGCTTTGCATGCAGCTGACACTGGTTTGAATCCCAGCAGCACATAGAGTTCCCCTGAGCAACCACCAGGGGTCGCTTCAGAATACTGTCAATGTCCTCCCGTTGATTATCGATTTTCTTTAGTGGGCCCAGTAACGTCTCCATTGTGAGACTTTGTTGTTTCTGTGTTTTGGCATATCGGATAAGTCACGGGTAGCTTGCCAGGCTTTCCAAGAGGGGTGGAGGAATCAAATTTGGGTTGGCCAAGCTGGGTTCAATTCCTCCGCCCCTCTCGGAGAGCCTGGCAAGCTACTGAGAGTATTCAATATGCCAAACACAGTAACAAGAAGTCTCACAATGGAGACGTTACTGGGCCTGCTCCAAAACACAAAGCTAAGAATAGCCTCTGAGCAACTGGTCTCCTCCCACCCTCTTAAAAAAAAAGAATATTTGTTCTTTTGTCCAAAGGAAGGATAATATATGAATTTGAATAGTTTTCTATTAAAATTCTAGTTGGTTCTCTATATAGTATATAGTCTGTACAGTACATACTATATGTACTATATATTAATCCATTATTAACATATATGTGTGCATGTTTAGTTTAATAACAAAAAATTTTAAATAAAGGTAGCACTGTAGCACTGACATCCCATTGTTCATGAATTTGATTGAGCGGGCACCAGTAATGTCTCCATTGTGAGACTTGCTGTTACTGTGTTTGGCATATCGAATACATCACGGATAGCTTGCCAGACTTGGTCATGCAGGAGAGATACGCTCGGTAGCTTGCCGGGCTCTCCGAGAGGGGAGGAGGAATCGAACTCGGGTTGACCATGTTGGCTGCGTGCAAGGCGAACGCCCTACCCGCTGTGCTATGACTCCAGTCAGTAAATAAATAAATAAATAAAATTTTTAAGGTAATTTTATGTTAGAATGCTTCATGGAGGACTTAATTTTTCTGTCTAATAGAAAGTAATTTGACTTTCTATCATCTCAGTTTGTATACAAAAATACTAATATTGAATTATAGTACACATTAGAAAAATTAAATTGGAAAATTTTCAATACTACTTAGAATTTTTATGTTTTATTGCTGCTTCTGAGCCAAAACCTTTTTTTGATTACTTCTTCAACTGGTATCTTTCTGAAAAATTAACTTATATTTTAAATCACTAAAACCAGACAAGTTTCTAGGAAAAATCTGGTCTCTTGTTAGTGAAGGATTGACACCCCTTGATTTGGTCCATTTTTTTTTTCCAAAGTAAACTTTGAAGACAATACCTGTAGCCATGGAGGTATTTTCCAAAAATTACTAGTGAGATTTAGAATCTCCTATTTTTTTTATGAGACTTCATGAAAATGATGCTGGAGGACCACTAACTTCTAGCGGGGACACACCCAGCTGTGTGCTCAGAACTTATTCTTGGTTCTGCATTCAGGGATCACTCTTGCAGGGCTCGGGAGATCACTCACTGCAGGGTGCCAGGGAATCAAACTTGGTGGGCCATGTACAAGGCACAAGGCAAGCACCTTGCCCACTGTACACTGTATTGTCACTTGGCCCCTTTTGTCCAAATAAATGTCCATATTTCCAAGTGTAGCGATTAAAATTTAGTGAATTGTGAATGAAAGCTGACTAATCCAGGGTACCTTTTAGCCCATCAGCAGTGTACTTTTATCAAGTCAATCTGAAAAATGTCCTCACTCACAGGCCTTGCCCCTTGCCACAGAGAAATGTTACGAGTGCTGAATACATGCAATTAGTTCTTTAATGCCCCGAGAGAAACTATTTCACTTTCTGGGACACTGTTTCAACCTTTTTTTTTTTTAAAGTTATGAGCCTTTTTACCTCATGCATTGCAAATTTTAGAATTTAAAAGCAGCAAACCAGAGCATTTTCTTTGAGGTATATAAACTGTGCTTTAGGAAATCCACTATCTTGTATGGTCAGTTCATGTGTAGAGTTATAGTAGGTCTGTATCTGCAGACAATGATTTCCACAGTAAAAGCAACAAACATGGCACAGTAATCCATTATTTTTCCTTTTGTATTTTGGACACTGTAATTCATCAGATGGGCAAGTCATCAAAAGGATTATTGTGTTACTGTGGAAAAAAAAATAGGCTTTTCATGCCAATACATGACCAGGCAGCCAGTGAATTATTTGGTTAGAGCTTATGTTCGTTTCCTCCCTGCCAGAAGCAAAGCTTTGCTTGAGCTCGGTACTAAGCTTTTAACCCCCACCACAAGTTCTCATATATATGTGAGAACTTGTGGTGGGGGTTAAAAGCTTAGTACCGAGCTCAAGCAAAGCTCGGTATATATGTGAGAATATATATATATATATATATATATATATATATATATATATCTTTTCTGTTGTTGTTGACATGCATTGTAGTTTATTTTTTCCTGTCTTAAGTTAGACTAATTTAAAATGAATATATAAATATTTCCCACTTTCAGTTGGGACAAAATAAAATTTGGGGGTTGTGACATACAAAAAGTAAAAATCACTGTGATGTTAATATCAAATATCAAAACGAAAATATCTACACTGGCGATCTTAGAACAGTAGGATTCTGTGAGTCAGAAAGAGAGGGACACGCATAGAAATGAATATGAAGTAACAAAATAGGAGACTAACATCCAAGAATAGCCGAGATATGTACCAGGAGGTTCACTCCATGGCTTGGAGGCCAGCCGCACACGCTAGGGGGAAAGGCAGCTCAGATAGAGAAGGGAGCACCAAATAAAGGGTATTGGGAGGATCCTCCCAGGATGGGAGATGCATGCTGAAAGTAGACTATAGACCAAACATGATTGCCACCCAATGCCTCTTTTGCAAACCCCAGCACCCAAAAGGAGAGAGAGAGAACAAAAGGGAATGCGCTGCCACAGGGGTGGGGTGAGATGGGGGGCTTGGAGGGTGCGGTGGAAAGGATACTGAGAGCGTTGGAGGTAGAGAATGGGCACTGGTGAAGGGATGGGTACTAAATCATTGTATAACTGAAACCCAATCACAAAAAATTATAAGTCTACAACTGTACCTCATGGTGTGTCACTAATAAAAAATAAAAATAAAAATAGTAGGATTCTGTAATAGTAAAAGAATCAACCCCCAAATGATGAGCATGTGTAACCATGTGTATACTTGTGCCAAGTGCTTAAAGTAATGTTATTTATTTATTTTTAATGATCCTCTTAAATTATTTAGAACAATTTAAGAGGATGAGAGAAGGCACAGTGACAAGGAACAGTGCTATTGAGAGTAAAGGTGCGCATCTCCCAGGTGGTAAAAGGCCAGTTAGCTGTTTGGCACCAGAAGCTCAAATGCCACTGCACATAAGCTTCTCAGAGCTTCTGCATATTTAAAACTTGAAAAATAAATTAGCACGGTAGCACCATCATCCCATTGTGCATCTATTTGCTCAAGCGGGCACCAGTACCATCTCCATTGTGAGACTTGTTGTTACTGTTTCTGGCATATCGAATATGCCACGGGGAGCTTGCCAGGCTCTTCAGTGCGGGTGGAATACTCTTGGTTAGCTTGGCGGGCTCTCCGAGAGGGGTGGAGGAATCAAACCTGGGCCAGCCGTGTGCAAGGCAAATGCCCTACCCGCTGTGAAAAAAATATATAGCTCCAAAATACTATAAAGTCAAAAATTACTGCAGACTGAAAGGAAAAGTATTTAAAAGTATATAGTGCCAGGTTTTGTCAACATTTATTATAAAATGTTAAATTTAATATGTCTCATAGCCTTATTTTCCAGAGAAAAAATATTAAAAGTTTTCTGCAAGGTTAAAAATATTTAAGGCCAGTTCATTTCAGTGTTATGTTTTGGTCTGGGCTTTTCAATATATGAGCATTTAAGGGCTATCAAAGTTATAAAGGTGGTCACATTTATAGAAATGTGTCCACGAATTCTGTTGAACTTGCTGGTATTGAGGGATAAAGAAGTCATTGATGGTTTTGGCTTATGTTATTGGCTGCAGATAAGAGAGAAGTACTAGTGTACACGATGTCATAGAGAAGAAGGATGTATAGGTAGGGGACATTAAAAGTACAGATCAAAAGATATTACTTGGATTATGTATGTGTTTGTCTCCCAAATTCAGCATAACAACCCCTCCATGCAGGTATTTGTGTTTAGTGGGATTCCTTAGACACAAGGAAGCTGTGATACTTCACCATAACAGTCACATACTTTGCATAGAGCTGAGGAAATCTCAGTTGTTGTCTTGTTATTTGGGGGAGAAATTGTAGATGAACAGAGAGTTTTGCCTGCTGTAACTCTTCTTACCTTGTTGAAGTTCAGAGTTCAGGCCATTTTAAGTTGATTTACTATTTAATATATTCCTGCCTCTCTAGGAAAGATGACTGCAGGGGGTGAATGATCACTTGACCTGGTTTTCTGAGGCAGGAAGTTATCTGTGGATTGTACCAAAGGTTAAATTGAAGCACTTAAAAAAGATGAAATAGGAAAATTGTTTTAAAATCTACTTTGTCTTTTAAGTTTGGTATTTAACGTTTCCCTTATAGATGATTAAAATTTATTGAAGCAAATAATTTTAAAATGACTAGATAATTAGGTTTTGCAATGGGTAGGTTTTAAAAACAAGTTCAAAGAGACCCTGGAAAATTTTTGTAATTCTGACAGGTCCTGCTCTAATTGTTCAGCTGGTCTTAGAGCTCCTCCTATTGGCCAATTCTAGGATCAGAGTCCAAACTTGGAAATCTGATCTGAGAGCTAGGTGAATGTTGTGTTAAAATTCAGTACATTTTACAGTTTTTAAAACGTTTTAAAGTGAATTTCTTCTGTTTGGTGTTTGCGGAGCTTAAAGAATGTTTCTGTTTGCGGTAATAATTCTTCATGCTGCTATTTATCTACATAAGAGGGAGAAATCCCATCAAGTTTAACCATCTACATGTCTTAAAGTAATCCAATGATCACTCTTTTCTAGCTCTGATTGGGATTGTGGACCAAAGTCTTATGAAGGATTTTCCTGCCCCTGCTGGTGAGGTTTCAGCATATGGTCCTGGAGTAGTCACCACAGCTGTGGTACAAGATGGGGATGGCAGAAGGGACATCAGAAGCCCAGTGAAAGCCCCACATGTGCAAATCACTGAAGGAAAGGTACGGCACATGAATAAAATATGGCTTTTTGTGTGTTCTCAAGCTAGAGGCTGGTGGTTGTGTTTCATAACTCATATCACATGAAATTGTTCATTTGTGTTCTCTCTATGAGTTCCCAATTTTCAAATATGAATAGGTTCGTGCTGGTTTGTACAGGGTTTCTTATCTCTCTGGTTATCATTCAAAGCAAAATATTGTAACATGAATTACTTATATTTATGCAAGTAAGTAACTAACTGGCCTTGTTCAATAACTTTATAACCATCCTGTAGAGTTAAATCCTCAAATCATAAAAACTGTTGATGATTTTAAATTTGTATTTGGTTTGTTGCAAGTAGATTCAAAAGCATGATGTGTCTATTAATTATGAATACTTTTGAAATTAACTGTGGTATCCTTTATGAAAAAATCTTGTTCATTGATAATCTGTAACTGATAAGCGCTTAAGCACAGGGTAGCTTTGTGAATGGTAAGTGAGAAAATGACAATGTATTCTTTGTGATCCTATTTGATATGTATACTGCAGTGAGTGGAGAAGTTGACTATATTGTGTCTCCAGATTTGTCACTGTTCTTTTATGCTACTTTATCTCATCGAGATATTTACTTGCTTAGGTGACTGAGCAAGTAAAGTCACCTCGTGGTTGATTTGAAGAGGGTTTGAGCTTTTCCATCTCTCCCAGGGTTCTGCAAAAACATGTTTTTATAGGCAACATTTGAAGTGGAAACTGAATCATCCTATAGATTTGTTTTCTAAATTTTCACTTGAGAAGTTTGAAGACATGCAATGTGAGTGTTTAAAGACTCTTCGAGTCCCACAGGAATTCCTTTATGGATGACCTCTCTTGCCCAACATACCCATCCCCGGGATCCCTGGGCGGGTCTTGTCTAGACCACAGGTCACGGATTTCCATCTAATGACTCAGTTCCTTTGTTAAAGAAATTGTGTGTCATATTTGAAAAAAATTGGGGTTGAAAGTTATTTAGTTTAAAATAACATTGTTTGCAACAAGGCATCCTTCCACTTCAGAAACTTCTGCTGAAAAGTTGTCAGCATCTTTTATAGATATGCTAATGAGTCATGGAGGAAAGGAACTGCTTATATCAGAAACAAAGTAGCTCAGCATTTAGTCTTTTCATTTTGCTTAGTTAATTTCAAACGTCTAATTTATTTATTTTTTTTTAAACTTAATTTCAGAGGAAATTCTGCTTATTGTCAGCAAATGACTGGGTGTGCTGGCCTTTTTCCCTTGTGTTTTGGCTGTTTGTCAGCAGTCTGGTTTAAAAATAATCGCGTTCTCTGAGTTTCATAAGATCAATTTGCAATCAGGAGGGAAATAACATTTAAATCTATAGCTGTACACTTTATGATTGTCCAGTTCTTATCGCGTAAAATAGATAATTTAATTCATTTGCTAACGACACTGTGTTAATGCAGTCCCTGCTGCAAGTTGTCACTAACCATTTGTTCTCTTTCCTCCTCTTTTCCTCACCTTTGTTTTTCCTGTGCTGTGCCCATTGTGTGGTTTCCCATTGATTCATGGGTTTGCTTTGGAGAACAGCCCTTTTTCATGTGCTCCCCATCTCCACTCATCCGCTGTGCGTCATCTCTTTCCCCAAAGCTACTCCCGGTCCCCGAGATCGACTTGCTTTCTGACATTTCGGAGGAAGATCCCTTTGGGGAGGCTGACCAGACCACCCTCGACAGCTTAGAGCTCCTTTCCACGGGCGAAACCTCGGAGCAGGGGGACAGTGACATCACCCCTCTGGAGTCTGTCTCAGACCCTGGGATAGACTCTCCTCAGTCTCACTCTCCCCCAGCCCCCGAGAGGCCTCTAGCGGAGGCAGGCAATGAAAATTCCGGATTTGGATACTCTCCCTTCAGTTTCTGCAAATGCTTTTTGTCCAGCTTCCCCTCCCTTCTTGACGAAGATGGGTACCTTGCCTTCCCCAGCCTCCCCAAGGTCTGGGTCTCCTTCCTCCCCGCCGATGTTCAGCACTATGTGCCCATCTCCTCCCCTTCCTTCCTCCCTTCCCTCATCCTTATCTTTGGGCTACTTCTCTCTGCTTCTCAGTCAGTGCCTTTTTCTCTCACCTTTTCCCTTCCTCTGGCTCTATCCCTCTGCTACCTGGAGGCGAAAGCCACTTCCCTTAATGTGCATTACGACTGTGACTTGAATGACAAAATCGAGGAAGAGGAAGCCATTGCTGGCATCGCTACATAAGCTTCAGTGTGTGGGAGGGTCAACAAAACTGGACTTTATTTTTAACCATTCCTGATGTAGAGTGTAAACATGTGCATAATTTTCACCCCCACTTACCCTCACCATATGATAACGTGCACATTTTCACATTTACACACACACACACACACACACACCCCTACACCCCTCTCTCTGTTTTTTTAGTGCATGAGCAATCTAAGTGTAAGTACTCATCCTATCCTTTGATTTCCATTGAGTAGGTCCGTACAGTCTGTTAAGCAAAGTTATAGGGTTTATAAATATCTAGAACATACTAGATTTAAACAGGAGAGCAGGAACCCTCTATTCCCTTTAACCATCCATGTTGATTGGATGTGTCTGTTTTGCAGATAAATATTAATTCTTCACTTTTGAGATGGAAACTTTTTGATAGAAGCAAATAGGGTATACAGTGGATATTGCTGCAATTGATGTACATTAGTCAAGAGTCCTTACTACTCTTATAGCTCTTGTTAGAAAGCCAAATTTGTTTTTGTAGTTAGGGAAGGATGCATCTGTAATCTTCGCACCTGACTTTTGTAGGTCTAATTTCAGAAACTTCTTGCATTTGGGATCCAGGTGAATTTCAGGTAGATATTTCAGCTCTAAATTACACAGTTATGTGAACGAGTCAGTGTCGGGTATTTTCTAAGAAGATAAACAATTGTTTTCTTTAGCAAAAGTATATGAAAAAGGGCTTTTTGAAAATTAGACTAAGAAACCCTAAAGGTCAGCCTTCTTAGTGTTCTTTTACTTAAAAGTACATGTCTGATTGGAAATTTTCACCCCTGTACTATAAAGTACTTTATGTGTACAGTATGTTTTTGATTATTGTGTTAAGTGTAGTCTGGTGACTTAGCATCTCATATTTTGTGGGTAATATTAATCAATAAAGCAAGTCACAATTATAAGGAAACCTAAAGAAAAATGTGAAGCTGCTTCTATGAGTAGATTTTGTGTGAGAAACAGGGATTCTTACAGGTCACTTAAGAAATGCCAAAGTTAGACATTAAATACAATGTTAAGAATTCATTATTGACCAAGGAACTGGAAGTTGATTAATTCTTAATAAATGACTATGTCTCATTTTTACTTCTAAAAATTAAAACTTTGAACTACCCTCATAACTCTCAAATGGACTGGAATGATTTTTCGAAGAAATAAATGTTTTGAATTCTCGGATTCTGATACTAAGATTCCAGTAAAGAAAAATAAGAATATGTTATCCTACTATGAATTAACATGTAGGGTTAAACTTTTCTTTGGAAAAAAAAATTCAATGTTTTCTTTCTTGCCATTCCTTTCCTTGAGTCAATGGTCAGTCTGAAAAAGGACTAAATAAAAACTATGTCAGTTTTAAACTTGTACATACATTCTTTTGGATTAGAAGCTAATTCCTCCACTCGCAGAAAGGAATCTTTGTTAAGCCAAAATAAGGTGTGAGCATTTATCCCTGACATAACGCTAAAGCCAGATTTTATGTAAAAGTATTTTTTTCTTCATCTTTCTGATTTTAACATTTCCAAGTAAGAAAGATCGAATTATGCCATTTTTACACTCTCAAACTTGTATTTTTGAGTAAACAAAAATATTTCAACGAAGCATGTAAATTAGGGACTGAGAAAGAGTGAAGCTTCTGTTCTCCATCCCACCTTTGCAAAGGATCATTATCATCATCTGTACAACAAACACTAGGTGAAGAAAGACCAAAGTGACTTAATATTCTGCATTTTCTGAGGGCCAGACAATAAAGGTTGGTAATGCCAATTCACCTTTTAAGTGCAAATACAACTTCTTTGTACTATGGTAGCGTTGTCTCTAATAAGACTTCCATTCTTTCTGGCCATTTGCTGTGTGACATCAGGTGGAGATGGAAGAAGAAGAAACACAGATGGAGGAGGTGGATATTTGCTCCCCCCAAATTAAATGTCTTGTGGCTGCTCTCTGCCATTATTATTGTGTGCGTGAGGGGGAAGAGGCGGGAGGGGGAGGCAGCATTGTATTTTCAGTGTTGATTTGTAAGGGCTTTTTGCTTATTGCGGCGTTACGTTTTTAAGGTTTTTGTTTCCTTTGAATGTCAAACTATCCAGCTCTGGGTCATTTCTGGTGCTTGCTGATTGATACACATGTTTATTTGCCTTTTCCCTGTGTGTGATTTAATTTCACAGAAAAATTCCTTGAGAGTAGAAGGGGATAATATTTATGTCAGACATAGCAATTTAATGTTGGAGGTTTGTATAACTTAAGAACCCAACTCTGTCCTCATGGCTGCCAGGCTGCTGTGGATGGGAGGTCACACCCAGGCTGTCTGCAACTTTCTTCGAACACAATGCATGGGATGCATGGGGTTCAATTCAGCTTGGGGACTGCATGAAGCTGGCCTGACTTTGTCCTTTGAAAGTGACTTAGGTAGGACTATGTCTACCGGAAGTTCTCAACGTGACGACTGGGAAGAGAAGTTCTTCTTAGTCAAAGGAATAATGTTTTTATCTATTAATCTTAAAAGTTAACTCCACAAGTAGCCTGTTTTTCCCTACTGGGTTATTCTCTGAGATGTAGAATCTGAAGTAACATGGTCCCATACTTTAAAATAATTCAGCAGAATGATTTGGGGGCAATAAATTGACTCTCGAATTTTGTTTAAGTGACGTGTGCTCATAAATTGGGGGTCGGGGAGGGGGTGGGAGAGCACTAAAAATCTATACAGCTAGAAATATGTTTCTATTAGAACTGTTAATTAATGGAATTATTTTGATTAAAAGAAAGAGTAAATGAAAGTAGGGGAAGGAGGGGCAAAAGGGGATGAAAAATAAAAATCTAGTTAATGTGAAATATATTCCCCGTGTCACATGAGAACAGTTTTTTCCTCTTCTTATTTTAGGGTAATAAGTGGCAATGTATTCTCTGGAAACCTGCATTTCTTAGTAATCTGACTAATTTGTTTGGTTGCTTTTGGAGCTTTGATACCTTTTGGAAATGAATGCATAACTTACTAAAATGCTCTCAAGTGTAATACATAACATTGCTTTGAACAAATGCAAGAAATGTGCCTAATCTCAAGCCACAGTCTATTTTTTTTTAATGCCATGCAAAGATTTTTAGGTTTTCGTGAATTTTGCAGATGACTATAGATGCTCACAGATGAGCTCGTATATGCTTGTGCATGAATATGGAATATCTAATTTTATCAGATGCATGCCCTGTTCCTTGGGGAGTGGGATGGAAGCTATAATCCACAAGTGGCCCCAGCATTTTTTGAAACATTAGAAAACCATTTAAAATTCAGTTAGCATCTTTTCTGAGATACAGATTACCTTTTATACTCATGAATTCTATTTATGGGGCCAGTCTGGGGACACCTCACAGATGCCACAACTTATCAGGGTCTACTCCAGTGGAAAAGAACCTGGTAGCTTTTCTTGTGTCTCTGTCTGTAGAAGGACTATTTGGTATTTGGTGCGGACGGGGCTCGCATTTGTATTTGGCGAGTACATGCCAGCAAGCCAGCAGGTGGTTCATTTAGAGCAGCCTCTGGAAACCCTTATTTTTCTTCCTTACCGATGAAAGTTGGAGTATCCGGAAAAAGTAAATCCTTGTCTTTTGGTTTGCCTTTTTTGTATGATCCTGAACTAGCCTTCTCCTTGGCAAATGTGCCCATGAGAGTACTTTTTCTGTACATTACATTTGTGATTTACAAATTTTCCAGAATGAGTCTTAGCAGCAGCCCTCATCAGAAAGATAAATTTGTAGAATAACGTTACAGACTATATTTCCAATCCAAGTATTAGAAGAAGGTCTATTAATCGTTTTGATTATTAATTCCATGGCTTTCTTCAAATCATGTAAATAATTTCCCCAGGCATTCTAAACAGAAGAAATTAGAATTCCTTAAAATGTGAAATCAAAAATATACTACCCATTGGCTTTTCTTTTCAAATTTTGATGAACTTACTGAGGTTATTTGTAGGTGATACTATGGCTTTTGAGACTTGGCATTTTTCTTGCTTTACTGTGTTTTTTTAAATCATAAGTTTGCTTTGTCTTATTTTTGGGTTTTTGTTTGTTTTTTGTTTTTTGTTTTTTTGTCCTGCTGGATTTTTTTCCTTTTGGATTTCCTCCCCCTTTATTACATTACATATCGATAGGACCTGGATAGAGCCCAGGAGGAAATACTGAAACATCAGGCTAGCATTAGTGAACTCAAGCGCAATTTTATGGAGTCCACACCTGAGCCGCGCCCTAATGAGTGGGAAAAACGACGTATCACACCTCTGTCTCTACAGACTCACGGGGTATGTCGCTAGCTGTTTGTCGGCTGTATGTCTTGCTCCAAGCTGTTCATTAAAATTCAAATTGTTTATTGTGTTAAGCCTTAGGAAATTAGAAAATGTACCCACTTAAGTAATTTTTTTTTGTTAAATGTGACTGCTAACCATTTTTTTAAAATACTAAATATTAACAATGCATTTCTTTTTGACTTAGTTCTTAGGTGAATTGTATAAATTTCAAAATAGTTTTGAAATACTTAAGGATAGTTTTGCTGTTTTTTCAAGCTAATTAGCAGCAGTGCATGTGTAGAATGGCTTAGAAACAAATATATGATGTTTGATAAGCTCTTTAGACACTGACTTATGAAATAAGATACTCTGTGTAATTTAGTAGTGTGTAATTAAAGAGGTGTAGAAAATTAGACCATATAAGGATGGTTTAAGGTAATTGCTGTGATGAAAGTAAGTTAACTTTGAAGACTGTTTAATCTGTTGAAAAGTTACAAAATATTATTTCATAGAACTAAATGTGAAACTTGTTTGTAATAAAATGCAGACTAGTGTTTTAATTTCTTCAATCATAACCCTTCTCTAAACTTTTCATAATTCATTTCTTTTCACCACCAATATAAGTGATGACTTTAGAATTTATTCTCAAAATATTTCTCCATTCATTCCCACCTACAGCTGTTCTCTTGTGATGCTCCAATATATCGCCTATTAACTACCAGAAACTTTCATGGGGTTATTTATTGTACTTGAAAGAGGTACAGTGATTGTACCTGTATTCAGTATGCATTTTAAAGTATGTAAAGGTGTTAATCTACGCTTCATCTTTCTCTTTTTCCTTACATCCGTCTCTTTAAATTCAATAGCTATTCTAATGATGTCAAATTGTGGGCCATCGTGATCCATGTTACTTTATTTACCTTTTCTTTCAAATCAACACTGTTTATTTTCAAAAGAAAAGAGAGCCTTAGTAGATGGACAAAAACACTTGTTGAACTGAAAAATAGATCAGAAAACCATTAATTTTTAAAAAACTATAATAAAGTGTCTTAGAAAACTGAATACAACTTATATTCTTGTTTTTCTATTTTAAAGATATTAAAGTCCATATTTCAACAGTTGATTCTAGAGTATTGCGCATTTGGGGAAACTGTATCTGACATATTGTGATTTTTGTCTTCCTTTGTGTGCTGCTTCGTCTGGTTTGTGTTGCTGATCCACACAGTGATTTTGTTTGTGTTGCTATAGGTGTGATGTACTTGTCTTATTTGTTGATTATGTCTATTGTTTAAAACAATAGAGAAAAGGAGACCATCTTTTCAAGGATATTTTGTCCATGAAGGAGAAGCTTCCGATGGTGACAACGCAGAAAATTGAAGAAAAAGCCCAGGAGGCAGACAAGGTGTTCACCTTGCATCCTTGGATCTGCTTTTGCTTTATTTCACCTTTTCTGTTATTTCTGTCCACAGCTCTAAGATAACACCTGTGGTTTTTTTTTTGTGAAACTGATGCATCAACCTGTATTATTTCTGAAGTAATTTTTGAGGGTTTAAAAAAGATGAATTCTCCATGTATAGGAACAGGGGACACTGAGTGACAACTGACACAGTGCAGAAGTACTTTATTTGAAAACATACAATTTGGAATGTAGACATTATCAACCCATTTAGGGGATCAGTGGCCCCTTATTTGATGTATGTGGCTGACAACTGGGAAACCATGATTTCTTGCAAAAATGCACCGTTTGTAGAACACCAATACACCCTGTGGTAGTATTGACAAAACAAATTGTATGTTGCATAGGTTAGTAGTTCATGAATTACATTTGGAAATTTTTTAATTTCCAGTTTTAGGTACTTTACTGGAAAAAGGTTTTTGCTAGACGTAGCAGCCCATCAGATCTCTCTCTTTCTTTCTCTCTCTCTCTCTCATTTGAAATGTCTGGTATTACTAAGGGAGGTTAACTCTTGCTTTTATCTTCTTACTCTTTCTGCTGATTTTGCTTAGCAGCTGGCTTAAAGGTTAGTCAGCAACTCTAAAACTTATTTGCTGTAACTTGAATGTTTATAGTCTGGTGCAGGAGAAAGACAGTGAAGACAGAAATTAGCTATTAGAAATTTTTGAGACTAAGAAGTGTTAAGAAGATAAACTAAAATATTGTGTTGCAAGGTAATTGGGAAGGCTGCTTTACCATTGTGATCAGGAATAGAAGACATTTGACTTGGTATCTTCTTAGTCATGAGAAGGAGCTGTCCAGGTGAGGATTTTTTTCATGTGTAAGGAAGTATAAGTGCAGTAACTTCAAGCAGGAAAGGAGTGAACAAAGGAGAAAGACTTAGGAAAAGTCAGGGAGATTGGATCTGTTAGTCCTTTTAAAGACCTTATTAACAGCTTAGAATTGTTTCATAGGAGTGACCTCATTGTGTTAAGGCCATTGGAGAACTTTAAGGTGGGTAGTGAACCTCAGAGATATGAATGAGAACAGTGACCAGTAATAAGGAAAGTTACTGCCCATAAAGTTTGATTTTGTTAATAAACTATTAATGACAACATAGAGTGGGGTGGAGGAAGAGGCAAAATGAAGTCTTAGGAATTTGTGGTCTAGTTGAGATGAAGTAGTTCCAGATTTGATAAAGATAGCGTCATAATGACATATTTACATACCGTAAAAGCTGGCCTGAAATCCAAAGCCAATTTCACTCTATGTGTGAAATAATGGTAATGTCATATGTTTTGAATTAATGTGTAGTTTTGAAAATTTATCCTTTGTAAGGAAGTCCAGTGGCATTAGTTTGATCAGTTTAGAGTAGGAAACTAAAATTTTTGTTGGTGTTTAAAATTATTATTTTTGAGCTCATAGTTTAGTAATGTTCAATACGAAAATGTCTTGTGGAAGTTAGATTAAAATGAAGTTACGTAAAACTTAAAACATTACCAATGGTTAATTTTAAGTGGTTTTTCTGCACATGGAGTTTTGTCTATTTTCTGTTCTTTTTCTCTCCAAAACACAAGCATATGCTTATTTTTCATACCTATGAATTACTGTATCATTACATTCATTTTTACCCGGTAGGCATTTTCCCACCCTCTGTTGTCTTTTTTTTTCCCCCCTTAATAGCATCACTATTAGTTGAAATAATGTAAGTTCAATAAATGGACTGGATTATTTTAACTTTCAACATACTGTCTTTTATATTTCTATTTTTGTTTCATTTTTATTTTGCTGCTAAATTTGTAGGATTTCTTGATTATTGTAATATTATCCTGAATGAAATGTAATAGAAGAAATTATAAATATAATTTGACAAACTCCCTAAATTTCTGTATTTTGGCTCTTTATAGATCAAAATAATAATTTTTATTTACAATACACTTCAGTATTTTTGAAAAGCTTCTGTTTGAAAAAGGAATTTACAGTATAAAATCAGAGGCCAAATTGTTTGGTTTCTAACAAGCAAATTACTATATGGTAAACACAACTTCTAAATAAAAGTTTGCTGGGAAAATTGGGATGCACTTTAACATATATAAGTGATTAAATCTAGCAGAAATACCTAACTGTACTTCTAAAGTACTTTTGAAGATATTTTGTTGAACAGACAAATGTTGGCTGTGTATTTAAACTCTCTAGTGATCTCTTACTGAGAAAACAGTATCTTTTTCCCATCTGACCTGTAGAGGTGATGCAGTTGTGGTGATTGAATTAAGCTGAATTAACCTCAAAGCTTTTGTTCTCTACTGAATGAACAGTGCAAGTGCTTAAGCACTTCATCTCTTCATTCCTTCTCTCCCTGTTTTTAACACAATTTCCTACGGGGACATTATGGAAGTATCATTTATTCACTCACCTTGAAATGTCATTCACTCATGTCTCTAAGCAGTGGGGTTCGCTAGCAAGTATAAGGGGGAGGCTTATGGTGGCTCTTTACACTTGACCTTGCACACACCTGGAGCCAGTTCACAGCTTTCTTCCTGTTCTTTCACACAAATTACTGCCATTTTGACCTCATTTACAGGCCAGAATGGAGAAGATTAAATGTATCTCCATGTTTTCCGGCACAGTTGATTTTTTATATCGCTTACTGAGTTTCAAGGCTGAAGCGATAGCACAGCGGGTAGGGTGTTTGCCTTGCACACATTAACCTGGGTTCGATTACTCCATCCCTCTCAGAGAGCCCGGCAGCAAGCTACCGAGAGTATCCCGCCTGCACAGCAGAGCCTGGCACGCTCCCCGTGGTGTATTCGATATGCCAAATACAGTAACAAGTCTCACAATGAAGACGTTACTGGTGCCTGCTCGAGCAAATCAATGAACAAATGGACAACAGTGCTACAGTGCAGTGCTTACTGAGTTTCCACTTCTGCATGTTTTCCTATTTAGAATTTTTTTTTCTTTAAATAGATAGAGGAAAGGCCCTCTCTCTTCACTCCACAGCATATTTAGCTTGCCCCAGGCAAGAACACTTGCTACCTAGACAGCTCAAGTGGTGTAGATACAGAAAGAGATTGCAGGAATTGGAATAGTTATGGAAGGCTATGCAGAAACCACATAATACTGCATGAACCGCAGATGGCAGAATTGGCCAGGGGAAGCAGAAAGCCAAGGTCACCCACTCGCTTCAGGAGAGGAATGAGCATTGCAGGGGTCAGGTTTGATGAAGAGTTACCTTAGGAACTTCTGAAATAGTATTTGATGGGTGGTGGGTAGGTTGTGCTCAGCGGGTGTTTAAATTTAAGTGACCATCCAAGACATTTTAGATGCTTTTTGTAGGTTAGAGCTATCAAACATTCTCAGACCTGGGGAGAAGCTGGCATTCAAGAAAACCGCCAAATAACGCCTGGCTGCTGAATCTTTCTGAATCTGTGCTTTTCTTTCAGTGTGTGCAGTGATGTAATTCTTTCCCTGTATAACCTTTCCTTTCTTTCAGTAGGTCACTGCTGTCTATTCTGACTCATTGTTAATTCTCTGCTCTTCCCTTTCTGACCTCTCTAGAGTCTAGAAGAGGAGATAACATCACTTTTGTTTAGTGAAAAGGGCTTTTCTGATAGCGTGAAAGCCTCCTTCACCTCAGCCACCAGTTGGACAGCAGAGGGCACTGTTGTGAGCTCTAATGCCCCTTCTGAAAAGCTTTCTTCCTGGCCCTTCTCACAGTTGCCTGAGGTGCATTTTCCTTTGTTTCCCCTGTTTTTAAAAGCCACTTCTGAAAAGCCATTTTCAGTGTCTGGATAGTCGTTCCGGGTCCCTCCAGTACTCTCAATGGTGAAATTAAGTCCTGGTAGAAATGTTCAAGAGATGTTGCCCAAATTTGGATTTGAGGAAATGATCCAGATTGAATGTTTCTTCTGTTTCTTTTGGCCCTTCTCTCATATATGCCTAAAATAAGAGAATCATATCTATCATTAAAGCTATAGTCTTGAGTTTTTAATGCAGAAGAAAACCTCAATTTAAAAAAAAAAAGCTGAGTTTGCTTTGAAGAATTAAGTTTACATTTCCATGTCATTCAGACATCTTCTGATGACTTACTCAAATTCTGTTTATGTGAAAAAATTTCAGGTCCCTGCTGTACTTTGAGAAATACTATTTTTTTAAATGAGTCATTCTTTAAATGATTCCCTGAAGTTAGGCAGAACTCATTCAGTCAGTTTGAGTTAGCGAATACTGACTAAGCATGAAATGACAACTTTAGAAATTTTCTGATCACTGGCTATTTTTAATTATAAAGTCATTTGTAAGGAGCCACCCAGCTTGTTAAGTGGAACTTGTTTTTCAGAAGAGATTCAAGTTTTTCAAGTTCAATATCTGAGATTTCTGACATTTCAATAAAATGGAAAGGATGGCTCAGTAACATGATTGACATGTTGTTTCCAGTGATGAAAGCCTACCCTTACTATTCCTTTAAGATAATACAGATCAGAGAGAACATATGCGTACGTGGTGATAGGAGCTGCTAAGGAGAGTGCCCTTGTAGGACCTTTTGCTCCTGCTTGCTGAGGTTGGTAGGGCAGATAAGCAGGAGATCTGCTCTCTATTGTAGTAGTAACAGCTCCGGTCCACTTAGTGTCTTGGCAACCACACAGGGTTTTATTTCTGCCCAGAAGGTTCAGAGGCACAGTGCCCTTATCCATTCCTCATGGAAATGCTTTCTTGAATAAATGGGTGGAGGTGGGGCGCTACTGTTTACAGCTGAATTATTTTTAAGTTAATCTTATGCCACCCAAATGTCAGAAAGTTGGCTAAACTTTACTCGTATCTTTATAAAAGAGCCTTCCTTATACATTTGGGGCAAAGTGTATGTATGTTTTAAAAAACAAACTTCTGGGTGGAGTGGAGGCCAAGAGATAGTACAGGGTTGAAGCCACTTACCCTGCACAAAGTCTACCCAGTTCCATCCAGGACACTGCATTTAGTTCCCTGACCACTGCCAGGAGTGAACCCTGAGCACAGCCAGGTGTGACCCAAGCCCTCACCCCCATTTTTAAAAGTTTAAAAATGAATTTAGAAAGTTTCTGTCCTTGTTGTCCAATACTGCAAACATAGCAGTTTATATTACTATAAGAGATTTGTGTTCACTAGATTTTCATTTAACATTTTAAGGACTACACTACTTTATCAGACTTACTCCCAAGAAATAGTATCTGCAGGGTGCAAGAGAACATCTCAAATACATATTTGATTTCATTTCAGTGTTCAGAGATGCTAGTGGAGAAACTTTTTTTTTTATTATTTTTTCATTTTGGGTCACACCCGGCAATGCTCAGGGGTTACTCCTGGCTCTGCACTCAGGAATTACCCCTGGCGGTGCTCAGGGGACCATATGGGATGCTGGGAATCAAATTCGGGTCGGCCGCGTGCAAGGCAAATGCCCTACCCGCTGTGCTATCGCCCCAGCCCCAAGAAACAAAATTCTAAAGAGAAGTCTTGGAGCTATCATTGACACCCTCCTGAATTTGATCGTATCCCTTTCGCTAATCTCTTACACAGTTTGGGATGTTTATAAGCATTTCTGAAACGATACGTTTTTCTATTACTTTCTGAGAAAACTATATGTTGGCCAGTAAAAAAGCTGAGCTTTTTTGTTGTTTTTTTAAATGAGCCAACCAAAAAAAAAAAAGATGTTCCATTTCATGAATCCTGTATTCATTTGGGAATCAGGGTTTTCAGTTAGGCTTTGTTATCTGACAAAATTCAAAACTTTGTGGAATTGGATTTAAACATCTTAAAACTTGAGCCACTAAATGTTGGTAGAATTCCATTTTTGCACCCTCCCCCCGCCCCCCCACCATTTTCAGCTCAGTGGCACTTATAGTTATGACTACAATAAAAGTATGATTTTTCCCTGGGAGAATGCTGGTGACTTTATTTTTCCTTTTGTAACTTTTAAAAGCGCGTTTGTCTTGGGTGTCCTTTATGTGACCACAAACAAAGGTTTTTCGTAGCTGTTGGCTCTTGCTCTCCTGTCCTTGCCGTGTCAGATGTTTGTTTCCATGGGTGTTGCGGTAAAACCGTATTGATTTTGTGTCCTTGGTTGCTTTTTGTTTCGCAGAGACGCGCTCCCGAATCCGAAGGGCCTTGCGCTGGAGCCAGTGATGCTGTCAAGGTTCTCCCCTTTTCCGTGTTCACACCACTGCTTGACATGTCTCACCACCCCTCCCGTTGGCCCCGCTTTCCTTTCAGTCAGCCGTCATAACCATCTGTGTGTTCCTCCATGACATGAGCCCACCATCAGTTAATCTTGGTTCTTTCATCGTTTGTTTTTTTTTAAATCTATTCACGTATTTTTTTTGTTTTGTTTTTTCCCTCGTCCATTTTTGTTTTGTTTGTTTGTTTGTTTTTGCACAGAGTTCACATGAGACTCTGAATGTAGTGGAGGAGAAGCAGCAGGCAGAGGTTGGGAAAGACGAAAGAGTAATCACAGAAGAAATGAACGGTAAAGAGCTATCACCTGGGAGTGGTCCTGGGGAGATGCCTAAGGTGGAGCCTCTGACACAGAAAGACTCCACCTCCCTGTCTTCTGAGAGCAGCAGCAGCAGCAGTGAGAGCGAGGAGGAAGATGTGGGAGAGTACCGGCCCCACCACCGAGTCACCGAGGGCACCATAAGGGAAGAGCAGGAGGAGGAGGAGGAAGAGGTGGAGGAAGAAGCCGGCCGAGCAGCCAAGGTAGTAGAGAGGGAGGAAGCAGTGCCAGAAGCCAGCCCAGGCAAACAAGCAGGGGCCAGTGTAATCACAGTAGACACAGTGACCCAGGAAAATGTAGGGGAGCCCACGATGCCTGCTGAGAAGAGTGTAAACGAAGGCACTATTAAGCAAGACATGAGCGAAGAAACAGAGGAGGAGCAACATAAAGTTAACGGAGAGGTGGCTCATGTTGACATTGATGTTTTGCCAGAGATTATTTGTTGTTCCGAGGTAAATGGGCATCTGGAACTGTTTCTCAGGTGGAGAGCACCTGCCTTTCTTCTTCTCCTGTCCTCCTGATCTCTCCTGCGGCCTTTTCAACTTGATTCTGGTGTTGGCCTCTGGCAGAGGGGAGGACGGGACCGCGTTGCTTTGTCGATTCTTCTGCCAGCTCCGTTCCTGGTCTCTAGCTTCTTCTCCCAACTGGATCACCGGGTAGAGCAGACTTTGCTGCAGCAGCTACACCGTTTGTTGTATTTCTTCTCATTTCACATTTGAGTTTTCCTTTGCATGTTTTGGCTGTCTTCGGCTGTTCTCCCTTGGTTGCACTCCTGCCTAATACTTCCTGCCTTTTTTGGTTGGGCTTCATCCGAAAATTGTATGCGCAGTGTTGAAGAATGGTCACTGCGAGTGTGTCTGTGATTGTGTTTGAGTCTCTGGCTCTTTCATTCTCTCTCTCTCTCTCTCTCTCTCTCTCTCTCTCTCTCTCTCTCTCTCCCCCCAGCTTGAGACTTTTTTAAATGGCAGCAGACTCTGATTACCACAGTGCTCTGAATTCAGCATCTGGCAGTGTGATGACAACAGTATTTCTTGAATACCACAGTGATTTCTGTGTTTAGATTCTAGGCATTGTAGGGGCTGGGTAAGAGCCTTCTCTTCCCTTTGAGGAAACCAGGCACTAAACTGGCGAACAGGAGGATTCCTGTCTCCTCTGATTCTTCCCTACCATTAATTGTGGATTATTTGCAAACTGGTTTTAGGTTTTGTGAATTACCTACTTGGGGAATGAATCCTTTATTTTTTCTCCTTGTAACACAAAGCGTCCACTCTCCTCTGAGAGAGTGTCTTGGTCCCTGAGTGCACTGTCTAAATTAAGTTAAAGTTACGCTGAGAAAGGTTTACAAACATCCATGTGAATATTTCTTGATTCTAAAATTAAAGGTCGCAGTGCAAGGAGTATCTGTATCCCTTTGAAGGACTAGAAAATCTTGAAGCGATTTTATTGAAATAGTTAACTGTATTTTAGTTGTTACCCTTGAACCATTTCACTCCAGAGAAGGTATGTTTTAAGAGTCTTTGAACACTCTGAACCAGTTTCTGCATTTAAGATGTGGTTATCCTTCTTTGAATTTGTATACAGAGGCATTTTCTCTCAAAGAAAGTACCATATTGGAAGCAGAGAAATAGTATAGAAGTAGGGTGCTTGCTTTGCACATGACCAGTCCAGGTTTGATCCCTGGCATCCTATAATGGTCTGAACACTGCAAATAGTGACCTCTGACCACAGAGCCAAGAATAATCCCTGAGCACCAACGAGTGTGGCCCAAACCTCCCCCCAAAATAAAGTACTGTAGGATTTTAGTAGTGTTTTAGTCTGGCATTTTATTAAATATGCATATATACATATTCAGCAGACTACAATACTCAGGGACCATGGAGCTGATTAATGTTTTAAGTTGTCCAAAGCATGATTGTAATGTTGGTAGAGTAATTCTAACAACATTTAACTTCAGTGATACAAAAAAATTACAATTTTTATTACAGTCATATAACTTGGAAATGTTCAAATTTGAAGGTACTCTTCCCTTTACAATAGGGTAGAAAAGCATTTTGAGGCAAAGAACAAATATTAGCCTGCCTGATGTCAATGAAAGGCAGTGAGCCTTTGCACAAACTTTGTGGTTATTTAAGCTGCAGAAAAAAGGGCAGGTCATCATGTAAATTCCCACCAGAAGCATAGCATAATATAAGGAAAGCTGCCCTAGCTTTTTCTTTGTATGCATATATACGTATATGCTATTTGAAGGAAGGCATTTTTCTTTTGTGTCTTTTTCTCTTAGACTTCTTTATTCTCCTTTGTGCATGAGTGTGTGTTTGGATAGATTTCTTAAATTATTCTTGAAGGCTCCATGAAGCATTTACCCCATCACCTCTAGAATTTATTTTTCCCTTCCTTTTCCACCTCAGCCACCAGTGGTAAAAACAGAGATGGTAACAATTTCTGATACCTCACAAAGGACAGAAATCTCCACCAAGGAAGTCCCTATTGTCCAAACTGAGACCAAAACCATCACTTATGAGTCTCCACAGGTACAAAAAAAATGCTCTAGACTTGGACTCTTCGAGTTCTTTCTTATTCCATCTATTTCTGTTTGCATCCTCTTCTTCTAGTTCACCTTGGCTTTGGCAGGGCTTTCCATAATTCTACTTCATGTATAACGATTTCAACAACAGCATAACTGGCTATGCTGCTGCTTAGATTGAGACAGAGCTACCATCAAATTGATGACCCAGTAATTCTAAGGAGAAGCATGTGCTTGAATAGTTTAGGACAGGCAGTATCAATCTTGTCCATATTGTCATAAGTCATTTCTGGCTTGATACACCCAGAGGTGTATCTTGCACACTTTATCAGATCTGGTACCATTGTGGATTAGTAGAATTGAGTCTTCCCACCCTCCCAAATTCCATGAAGACAGACCTGATGAACTCTTACAACTGCACAACAATATGGTATTTAAGCACACATATACAATTGTGCTTCTCCTTCATGTGGGATGATTTTATTAAGATGCATGGTTGTTATCTTCTTATCCATGTGATACTAAGTGTTTAAATACTAGATTTGTGTGTTTAATTTTAGTTATTCAGACATGGGTTTGTAAATATTTGAAATAGGTACCAGGATGTATAAACTTAAGAGTAAAAAGAAAAAAAGATAAAGGGTTGGTTTTTTTGTTGTTAAGAGTAATAAGAGTACCCATTGTTCCAAAATAAAATTTAGGTTTAGAAATGTGTACAGCTCTTTTCTCAACTGAGAAATGTTCTGTCCTTAGGTAGAATTGTACTGCAGTAGAGGACTAATTACTGGCCTACCAAAATATTACTTTAAAAAGTTCATTGTATGTGTGAAATGTCCCTCAAAATTATTGTAAATATGCTTACATGTATGTGCACAGATTCAATATAAGCAGGATATATTTCTTATTAGTAGTGACATTTCTTATTAGTGTGTCTGTACTATATATAATAAGTGCACGTGTGAAGAGATGTTCCTGACCTAAGCCTGACAGAAATGTCCACTTAATACTTAATTTAAAGTCAGAAAGTCTCTGGATATATTTTTGTTTTTCGTGCCAGAAAAACAGGAGGTAAAATGTTTGGTGATCTGAACACAAACTATTACACTCTTGGTTTGCTTCATTTTTTTCCCCCTGTTAATATCTAGACCTTTCTTCCTTATTTAGTTATAAAACCAAGTAAGTCAGATTTTATTTATATATATTCATGGGATTTCTGAATGAGACATATAGAGTATATGTATACACGTGTAATGAAATAAAATGTACCCAGGTAACTGCTCACTGCACAGAAGTTACTACAACAATATGGTATTTTAAAAAAAAATCTGCTAGAGAAAAGCAAATAACCAAGTTGACCTTCAGTTAATCCTCATCAGGTTTCATTGCTTAGTATTCTGAGGAAAATATGTACCTATTTTTACCCACCTGTGCTTTAAAAAACAGAACAGAACAGAGCAAACCACAAACAAAAAACAGCAAACGCGGCACATCTGGCCACTGTGGAAACGCCTCTGTCTCTTGATTTCTTTAGTTTTGTGAAGAGTTATTCATCGTATTCTCATAATGCTATAGTTGACTTTCAATTCCACCATCTCTCCTCCTTCCTGTTTTTAGTCTCTCCTTCTGGGGTTGCTTCTCTATATGCGTTTATTAGCCTTTAGATTTCACTCTTTTTAAATAGCAGCCAGTCTCCTGGTCAGTTATCACTGCAAACATGCAAAGGATAGGCAGATAGCACCTTCTGCAAACTGCATAGTTTTGACGAAGCATTTCACTGGGGAGTGGGGTCTTCTTGACAACATAATGGAAGTTAAGCATTGCTTTGTTCTTTTTCCTCAATTGTCCAAAGGTTGATGGCGGGGCTGGTGGTGACTCGGGCACGTTACTGACCGCACAAACCATCACATCTGACTCCGTGTCGACAACAACAACCACACACATCACCAAGGTAAAGCAACCCAGGGGAATGCTTAGGGAGAGGATGGGACTTTGGATCTTTTCTGAATTTTCTTTGTTTTTGGACACACTTCAAAGTAATACACAGTCAGTGCCGGTGAAATAAAAATGCCTTCATTTAAAGTATCCAAGAAACTAGCTCTACTGACAAATTCATCTAAGCCAAATTATGATTTTGTAAAGTACAAGGGGGTAAAAATATGCTATGAGTAGTCTATACTTAAGATGAGCAGAAAGAAAGAACATCGTTTAGAATTTTCACATCAAAATGTTATCCCCTCCCCCAAACCCCCAGTTGATTCATAGGTTGACATAGAGCATTTTTCCACATCATTCTTTAAATATTTAACAGCAGATGACCAGTGATTCTCAAAGTTGGTCTCTGGACCCCCCAACAGCAGTATTTCCCCAAAACCTTATTAGACAAGTTTGAATATTGTGACCTTACTGCAGATCTGCAGAAATCCTGTGACTATTTATAAAGTCCTCTGGGTGATTTTGACGTGTTCTGGTAGTCTAATCCAATTTCAAACCCCAGATTTATTTTACAACATTTCCTTTGCTTCACATTTGTTTAGTGCTCCAAGGTCTTAAATGTATATCCCCTATACCTTCCTTGTCTTATATTTCAAGAGAAACTTTGTAAGTTAAAAAATGCCACATAGAAATTGGTATTGGTGTTCATTTTAAAGTGTACCTATAGTTATTAAGGCTTGTGATATGCCCATTGCCCTCACACCCACCCCATTAGTGTGTCAGATACTTGGTTTGTAAATTTGTCCATGTTAGGAAAGTTGGGTTTATGCTTTCTCAGAGCTGTGTGGCACTGCCCATTGGATTTTGGATGTCATAGCATGGTGACCTCACCAGCCTTTACTGTACACCAGGCTCTGTCCTGTTATTCTAAGCCAGTAGCTGTGACAGTTGCCAAAGTACTCCTGCCCTCAGGTCCCCATATACAACCTTTGAACAGCCAAATCATCAAATGGTTTTATTTGACAAGAATTAAGCTGTCAAAACTATAATATCAAGCCATTTCCCAAACTTCATCTCTTTACCTAAATTGTTAGAATTTGTTAATTACATAATCCCAAAAAATCGCTTCTTACCTCCCTTCTTCTCTGACCAACTAGAGGAAAGAATTTCAGAAAATATCTAATGAATGTTCCAGTGGAACTATTTGAATTAAATGGCATCTGTCCCCACTTAATCCTACCTGAATTTTTATAAATTAATTTTAGTGTTGCTTTCAGTTAAGGGTTCGTCTGGATGCTACAGATTTAACGCTAGGGTTCTCTACTAAGTGTGACATAGATCATCCATCTTCCCCACTTTAACTCTGCATTGCCTTAGGATGGTCCAGAAAACCCAGGTGTCCTCCATCTTATCTATGTGTAAAACTTCTTTAGTGACTGCTATTCCCTCCTTTTCTTGTGACCTTTAGACTGTGAAAGGTGGAATATCTGAAACAAGAATTGAGAAACGCATCGTGATCACAGGAGATGCAGATATTGATCATGACGAGGTAAAGACCTTAACTTGTGGTTTTGAAAAAAGTGAGTGATCTTTTGTCATTGTGTTATATCTTATGTCAAGCTGGACAAGTCCACCTCTTAAGCATGGCAAAAGATACTTCAGTGCCCAAATCTCACTTGTCTGTTTGGCCACCCTATCCTTGAATCCTCATTAAGAACTTATCAGGTAATATTTTTTAATAGCATTAAAGAAAGTTATATTGTTTACCTCTAAATATTTCCCCCATTATTATTTATAACGTGGAGAAAGATAATTTTAGATCGCTTAACCAAATAAAAATTTGTATGTATTCAGGAAGAAGATTGTTTTAACAAAATATGCTTCCACTATAAAGTTAGGTCGAATAGATTCTTGCTTTAAAAAAGCCAGTGAGAAGTCGAATTTCTGGAAACTTCTGAAAGATTTTGATTCTAGACTGCAGTCCCAAGTGATCATGAGAATTTTTATTTGGGTTCTTTCTGTGTGATTTCAACTCTGCTTTAAATAAGGTCATTTTTACACTATTTTCCTTTTAACACTGCTTGAAGAAATGGAAAGGGGAGATGTTCTGTTGACTGTCTCACCTGGGAGCTGGAACCCAGCATTGAACACTGTTGTACTCAGGAAAGAGAATTTCCAAGAGCAGAATTTCTTAAGAAAGTTTCACTGTATATAACCAAAGAGAAACAGATTTTCTCCTCATAAAGAGTCTTTCTCTATTTTTAAAAAACATGAAATAATATTTTAGTAATGAAATGTTGCTCTGCCTGTATTTTTGACATAGCAAAAGAGAGTCCTAGTAGGTTAGTAATATGTGCACCTCATTACCACTGAGGGAATTACAGATTTTCAATTTCCTGAAGGTACGCTGGTCTTTATATGTCTTCATATGTCCCAGTAAACTCGACTATATCGCCTAGGTGTATAGTAGACTGATCCCACCTAGATTTGCATGATTAAACCCAATGGCAAGTATTCTGCTTTTCACATAACAAAAGCACCTTTAGTCATTACCCTGGATATATTCTAACCTTTAAGAGACACATAACTGTTCATTGAGTTTCCCTAACCTCAGAAGAGTGAACTGTTATTTTTATTTTCTGGGTCTCTCCCTCAACAAGTACGTATAAATTTCTATCATGGTTGATCTGATAGAAAGTAAAAACTACGATCTGTTCTCCATCACTATTTTATCCATCTCTTTTCTCCACTAAACCTGGGCTCTTGACTTGCCTTGCTCTTTTTAAAAAAGTTTTCTGTTTTTTTGTCCTTTGGTTACAATAGGTGTAATGACCAGCATAAAGATTATTTAAAGGATAGAAAAGAAGACTGATTTTAGAAGTATCTAAGTGGGGAAAATATTATTGTATTAAAACATTGGCTCATCTTTAAAATAAGACATACCAATGGGCCAAACATGTGACAGACAAGTAGACTGGATTCTTAGAGACAGAATCCCATCTGCTTACCTCAGATGTGTCAGACAGCAAGACACAGATCTGTGGTTGCTTCCTTATGTCCATTTCCTGTTGCAGAAACTACACACTCCCTGATGGACTTTGCTGCTTTATTCTCTGACTCACCTCTCAGGTTTTCTATATGTACTTAGGTTAAGGTTTCATTTTATGTGCCTATTTTTTAAGTGTCTTTTGTCTTCTTTTTTACCTGGAAACTGTAACTAGTATTGCATTTGAAAAGCATTAAAATCACAGCCTGAAATGTGAGTACCAAAATCACAGACTCCTAATTCTTGAAAGAAAAAAGCATCACAGTGATGCTCTTACTTGAACTAATGCTATGAGAACGCACAGCTCATTTGTCTGATGTGCTTCATGAAGCCCATTGTAAGCCGAGACTGCAGAGGACCAAGTGAAGAGAACAATGATTTGACTTCCTCATGCTTAATTATTAGATGGCATCAGCTTTTTGGAGTGCATTTAATTGTGGCTTTGGGTATGCTTTTTCACTGGAAACTCACAGTGAGTTCACTCTGACCTTAAATGCTGTAATGAGATGACAGAGTTGTTGAAAATTAAAGGAGAGAAATCACTCTCCTGCCAAAAGCTTTCATGTCTCTGATAAGCCTTGCAGTTCCTTACATGCATTAAAGGAAACATAATAGTGAAAGACAGAATTATATTTTTTTGTTCTTTTGGTATAAAAATTGGAGAGGCATGCTCTTACAGAAACTTCCTGTAGGCACTTGACCATGTTCTAGAATACTCTCAGCTCCATACAGGGGAAAGAGGAAAGACAAAGACACTGTACTTGATCATTAGGCCTCCCTCCCTCCTTCCCTCCCTCCCTCCCTCCCTCCTTTCCTCCCTCCCTCCCTCCCTCCCTCCCTCTCTCCTTCTCTTCCTCCCTCCCTCCCTCCCTCCCTCCCTCCCTCCCTCCCTTCCTTCCTTCCTTCCTTCCTTCCTTCCTTCCTTCCTTCCTTCCTTCCTTCGTACTGTCTTTTCTTCCTTCCTACTGTCCTTCCTTCTGTCCTTCCTTCCCTTCCCTCTTCTTCCCTTCCTCCTTTTTTTCCTTCCTTCCCTCAGTTCCTTTGTCCTCCCTTCCTTTTTCTTTCCTCCGTTCTCCGTCTTTCCCTCCTTCCCTCCTCTCTAGGCCTGATACATGCAAGGCAAATACTGTACAATTGAACTGCAGCTCAGGTCTTATGTTTCTTTCTAATAAAGTAACTTCTCGATTTAGCTGTGAAGCCAGTTCTTTGCACATGCTAATTTTTCTTGCCATTATTCCTTAAACAATAACAATTATTTGCGTAGCTATTTACATTGTATTTGGCATTATGAAAAAGCTAGAAATGATTGAATATATTTGGATGCCTGTACATTAATATGCAAATATTATGCTACATTATATAAAGAACCTGAGCGTAAGGGATTCCTTGAACTACTCCTCCCCCACCCACCCCTACCACAGGTATCAAGAAATAGCTATTACTGTGCAATAATTTTTCCACAATCTTAATTGTTGCCTAAATACATTAACATTTTATAGTATTTCATTTCATGTACTTATTATGGAACTAAAGGAGGAACTGATGGCAAATTAATTTCAGATGTGCTCGACGATGATTATGGCAGTTTCTGATTTGCCTAGTTTTCTGCTAATTAAACTATGTTTTATGTGGGCCACCTCCCCTTGGGCATCATTACATTTACTCCTTAGCAGTTGCGCTGGTTTAATGTAGGCAGATCTCCGTGATGAACATGCACTCCCATCATAACTTGCCCATTTCCAGTTTCACTGCGTGAGACCTGTCACATGCCAAATTTCTACCTCTGAGCCTGTTCGAACATACACACGTGCATGCACACACGTACTTTAGAGCTGCGCCTGTTGCACTTTATCACGCTTTCCCATTTGTGTTGCAGTTCATACAAGACGCCCTTCTCTGAGAGTAAGGCTCCTGCTTTTCTCCCTTCCTGACTCCTGCTTGCCATCCTTCCTGCTCCCCCCACTTGCTTCTGCTCAGATTGGTGGCTGGGATCCTGTCTGAATTCTCTTTTGTCCTGGTACAGGTTGGTCACCAGAGTTGGTCTGCTAGTGAAAAACTTTAACACTCCAGTGTGTCTTCGAGCTCCTGTAGAAAATGTTTCCTGCATATAAAACAATTGTTGTTTTTGTTTCCCCTCCACCCAACCCTCCCCCCCCCTTTTTTTTTTTGGTGAATCGAGTCTTAGTTTCATTCAGTAATTTTCCAGTGGGCATAAATAGTGCAAACAAGAAATGCCATTTCCCCTTAGGACTTGAGAGAGCAGTGTGCAGAAAAAGCACTGCATTTTCCAAGTACTCAATTGCCTTGTGAGATGTGGTGTTCTTTGCTCAAGAGGGTTTTGTTAGAAATCTTGCTTAGATTTTGAGTTTGGTTTTATTGGCTCTTTATTTAAACCCCAGACCTTGTCTAGGTATTTTCCCCCTCTGAAAAACAGATTTGCTTCCTTTGTCCTGAGAGCCTTCCATGGTTTGCATGCTGATAAAGCAGCTTCCATCTGCTCCGGGGAAGTGACCATGAACCAGTGGCACTGAGGGACCCATGTCTGTCCTGCTTGCCAGTGACAGGATGACGTTGGAAAGGATCCATCAGCTGTTCCTGTGGTCTCTTCGATGAATCTGGCATCTGTATAATCTATACAGATATAATCTAAAGATTCGTCCCTCTCTATCCTGTGACTTTGCTGATTTTGCGTCCTCATTGTCGCTGCTTGTTTTCAGTACCCAGTGCCCTAGAAATTTCTAGATTATTTTTCCTGCAACATTGTTATTTCATAGACATTTGAGCTTAAATAGTTACTGAATGCCTAAGAGCACAGAGACAGGTAGGACCTGATTTTTTTTTTTTTTGGTGCCTTGGAATTCCAAGCAATTGAAGAAATAAATAGCAAGTATTGCTTGAGTGTATTGATTAGGCACTATGCCGGATACTTTTCATTATCCCTTCAGTCCATGCAGTGAACCTTAAAATGATCTTGTCTCAAGTTAGGGGTGAGATTTCTAAGTAGTTCAGGAATTGAGTCCTCCGAGTCTCGGGTCCGCTGCCAGGCTGGGATTCAGAGTCGACAAGGTTTGTTGTTGTTGTTGTTGTTGTTGTTTTTTCTTTTGCAGTTACCGTTATTTGGAAAGGGGCTGGAGAAGGGGGGGGATTCTTGGAGAATTGAGGAAAGCATGCTCTGAAAGGAACCGGGGCCTGTTTCAAATCTCCCTGCTTCCTCAAATAGAGAAATAAAGTCATCTTAGACTTAGATGAGAATGAATTCGCCTGTCTTCCCAAGAAACTGCGTGTTCCTCAGCTCACAGTGCTCTCTCCTGCCCCCTGCAGGCGCTGGCCCAGGCCATCAGGGAAGCTCGTGAGCAGCACCCTGACATGTCAGTCACCAGAGTGGTGGTGCACAAAGAAACGGAGTTGGAGGAAGGGGATGACTAAGAGGTAAGAGAGTTCACGTGATCCAGAACCTTTCTCAAGACGGTTCCATGTTCCTGAAACTGCCACCAGAAGTGAAAGACTCTTTCTCTCCCCCGCCCTGGTGTCTACCGTCTTTCATTTGATTTGCAGACCTGATTATCCCCAACCCGATAATTATGGGGGCATGTGGGCATAAGTGTTAAAAACTTTCTGACCTGAACTGCTCACTCTTGTCTCTCAAATGGACACAAGATGTATCTAACTCCATCACCACTAGAACAGTGTTCCACAGTAGACCTGGTCAGAAGGGACAGACATTAAGGCTGAGGGAAGATGGTCTGTGTCGCTCCTGAAAGCATTACCGCAGGAAAGGGCACTGGACTCTCTGATTCCAGGTTTCATTGAGTCGCTGTCCTGCAGTTGTCGTTAAAGTCAGGTTAAAAAGTGAATGAAAGGGCTGGAGCGATAGTACAGTGGGTAGGGCGTTTACCTTGCACGTGGCCGACCCAGGTTCTATCCCCGGCATCCCATATGGTCCCCCAGCACTGCCAGGAGTAATTCCTGAGTTGCAGAACCAGGAGTAACCCCTGAGCATCGCTGGGTGTGATCCAAAAAGGAAAAAAAAAAGTGAATGAAGCCTCTTTCCCATTTGAAAGCAGAGGACAAGTAAAGATGAAATGTGGGAAGCTGCCCTCTCATCCATTCATGCATTCATTTTGTCCATTGTACAAATATATGTCGAAATATATAAAGACATATACAAATACATAAAAGGTAAAAGGTAAAGGCCCTCCTGTTGATCATCGATTTGCTCGAGCGGGCCCAGTAACGTCTCCATTAGAGACTTTGTTGTTACTGTGTTTGGCATATCGAATACGTCACGGGGAGCTTGCCAGGCTCTGCCGTGCGGGCGAGATACTCTCGGTAGCTTGCTGGGCTCTCCGAGAGGGGCGGAGGAATCGAACTCGGGTCGGCTATGTTGGCTGCGTGCAAGGCAAACGCCCTACCGCTGTGCTGTCGCTCCAGCCCTTTCATTCACTTTTTAACCTGACTTTAACGACAACTGCAGGACATACATAAATACATACATATATGTATATTGTCAATTAAATGCCAGCTATTGTTTTACAAGGCCGATACTTTTTACAGTATCAAGTCTTTCAAGGTCTACAGTCCAAATAGTAAACCAGTGATCAGCAGAATAGTTTGACGTTTCCATAGTATATGCAGTCTAGTTTGGTGGGAATGAAAGAGCAGCATCTCTAAAAAGGATCAGCCTAAGGAATGGCTTCTCGCTTGGACTCCCAGGAGGACAAGCATTAGCTCATGTGCCTGGAAGAAAGACATTCCAGACACGAGCTGAAGCTATGAGCCTGCCACTAGATAATAGCACAGAGTCAGGTATAGTTGGATTTTAGAACACTTGTTAGCAGAGTGATGAGAGATGAGAGGATGGGCTCGGGAGAGCAGATCTGGTTTGAGGTGCTGTCTATGATTTCAATCATGTAACATTTCATTTTTTAATTAAGGCAGTCAGTGTCTGTATTTTTCTGCCTGTGGTATTGTCAGAGAAAATGACTGCCATAGGAATTAATATGAAGGATTCATGGAAGTAAATCTAATCTTTGTCATATGCAAACATAAAACATGAGAATTTGTAAACTTACTCATATATACCAGATAGTCTGTTAGGAGAAAATAGAATATCAAATAATTTTTTTCCAAGTTCAAATTTAATTCATGCTTGCATGATTTGGGCAGGTTATTTCATCTCTCAGTACTGTTCTGCCATCTATAAATGGAGGGTGATTATTGCTTCCAAGATAAGTGACAAGAAATTTATATAAATGTAAGGTTCCCACAAACCTTGTTTTGCTCAAATAAAAGTCGAAAATGTCTACCCCCAGAGATGTTTGGTTTGAGAGACATGTGTATTGTCTGCTTGGAGAGGTCTAGAAAATAGTCTAGAGCCTGTGGTACGACAGGCTTCAGCACAGGAAATGAGGTCATGAAAATCACTTGAAAGAGTCATTGATTGATAGTCTTTATTAAGAAAACTTCTCAGGCCATGTCAGAGTCCTGAGAAGCAGAGAGAAAGGAGGAGACCCAGATGGTAGAAAAAAAAGAGGGGAGCAGGAAGGAAAGGCTGTCAGAGAAAAGATAATTTCAAGAAGAGGATTACCAACTATTCAGTTTTGTGGGAAAACTGAGGGAAAGTATCCTCTAGAATTGTTGGTACAAAAATCATCTCGGGGACACTATCAATACTACGTCAGTCCAGTATTTGGGATAGAGCCCTGCAGCAGGTTAGAAAAAAGAAGAGAGTTGCAAGAAGCTGAAAGTGTGGTAAGAGGGTCTTTTACTTCTCTGTCATCTCGGCCTGTCTGCTTCTGCAGAGATGGAAAGCACTGGGGGGACTTACACGTGTCACGAGAGCCAGTGCCATCTTTGCTGACCTGGTGACTGGGCTCTCCTGCCTTGGGATCTGTTAGTTATGCCTTGAATTCCCAACTCCAGCCCACAATAAGTTACTCTAAATTAATGATGTTGTCTTCTGTCTTGTGTGTGTCCACATATACCCCCCTCCTAAACAGTATTTTTGCAAACCAGCATCTCAAAGCCAGACTGATGTTCATAGTTACCAAATGAACTCGAACACAGCACAGAAAATTATCATTATCTGTCCAGCTGAATTTACAGGAAAGAAAATTGTGTTGACTGAAAGAATGCTAGCTATTCATGCATGAGCTTCTCATTTCCTCGTGGTCTCTGACAGAACCCCAGCCTGCTGAATTCCAGACCATGATATTCAGTTCAGGAGCCAGCAGTTTTTTTTTTTTCAGGCATATGACATGTGTCACATTTTAAATTTATTCTGTTTGCCTACTTGTTCTAGTTTCCAATCTAAATTAGCAGCTCCGTTTTCAATAGATTACTCAAGTGTTAAATGAAGACTTGATGCATAGAAATAAAAAGTCAGTTTGAGTCTTAGGCACAACCAGTTTCCATTCTGAAATGCTGAGGAATGTTCTAATTTAATATTTATACACCTAGTCGATGATATATCAACGAGTTAGTTACAGTGTATTTGAACTACTCAGTGTTTGAGGCAGTGGGTGTCTGCTGGTATGAATACATTAACACGCTTTAAACAAAATTTTAAACGGTATTTATGCTAACCAACATCCACTTACTCTTGGACAAAATCACTATAGTCTGTTGTTTATTTTTTCAAATGATAGTAGAGTGGGTAGAGTTCTTATCTCATACGCGACTAACCCTGGTTCGATCCCTGGCATGACAAATGGTCCCCCGAACGTGACAGGAATGATAACTGAGCACAGAGCCAGGAGTAAGCCCTGAACATAGCCAAAAACCTCTGTTTATGTGAATTACATCTTTTGAACTGTTTCGTAGTTTAAGTCATAATTGTGTCTATTGACACTTATCATCTAATATATTAAGTAGTTTTCTAGGCTAACAATGACTGTGAAATAAACTTGCCTGAAGTGACTGTATATATATGTACTGCATTATTTCAATGGCATGACCCTGGAAAAGGCAACTGAGCAAGATTGTACAGAAGTCAGTGATGCCACCAACCTCTTTTCAATAAGTATCGGAAAATTATGGTGTCCAAAATGCAATTTCCTAAAGTTCTAATTTTCACCTACAAGCTTGAATTTTTATGACTGGCTATAAATACTGTCAAATTGCTTTCCTTGAAGTGACAGACTTCCCCACATTTTCAAGAAAATGCCTGCCAAATATCCAAATTGAATAATATAGTTTGTCTCTCAGTAATTCTCTCAAGTAAAAAAGGAATTTTATGGGGAAAAAAGTGTCTTTAATTTACCATTGATGCACCATGTAAAATTTTCCCCTGACACCCATGATGGGAGGAGTATTTTTATTACACAAAATATTAAGAAGATCTGTACTCAGGGTAGTAAGTAAGAGTATTGATTATTTTCGCCTCTGTTTCATCAAGGACTTTCAATTTATTTCACTGGCTATGTGGTGGTGAAGAATGTAGTAACTTCTAGTCCTATTTATTACCACTGTCTTGATCTGAGCAAAGATGTCAGCAGGTTCACTCATCTGGGTTGTTGCACCATCAAAGAAGATGTCAGCACTCTGAGAAGGGAAAATATTTTAGTGTGGTTATGAAATATCTTTGAGTCCATGATCCCTTGAAGGAGTTTTGGTCACCCCAGAGTATGCAGACCAGACTTTGAGGAATTGTGGATCTAAATTATAATGGAAACTTTGTTTAAAAATTAAATCAAGTATGAAGATCGAAAGCCAGAGGAGAATAAAATGAAGTTTAGCACTAGAAATACCTGGAATCCATAAACCATTATTCCTAAGGCCAGAATTTACACATACACACACTGACAATATTTTCATTTAGGAAATGAAATTCAAAAAAATTTATTCATGTTTTAAATTTCTGGCTATGTTACTGTGCTATGATAATTGACTATTTGCACATCTGAAGAAATTTTTTCTTGTATTTTAATGATTTTTAGATAAGCCATGTTTTAATTTTTAATTTATTTTTATTGGTAAAACATTTTGGGGCCAGAGCGGCACAGCAGTAGGGTGTTGGCCTTCCTTGCACATAGCCGACCCAGATTTGATTCCTAGTGTGTCCCATGTGGTCCCCTGAGCCTGCCAGGAGTAATTCTTGAATGCAGAGCCAGGAGTAAGCCCTGAGCACCGCTGTGTATGGCCCAGTTCCTCCCCCTACTTCCCCAAACATCTCCTGCCACCAGTGCCAGAGCCTCCACCTCTGTCCTTATGTCCACTCTAGTACACTCTAGTCTACTCCTTCCTTCCTTCCCTTCTGCTCAGTAATCCGTTTTGCAATCAAAATCCAAGGTAGAAACCTCCTGTTTTAGATTTTGTTGAGACTCCCCTCTCGTGACTTCTTTAACACTTTGCAGGTAGTGTTTCTGATGATTAGTGTCAAGTACTTTCCATTTGTCATTGGAGACTCACAAGTAATGTTCTGGAGGTCTGGGGACCCCACTGAAACTCTCAGCCAACTGGGCAGTGGTTCAGTGCGGGGGCCCAAGATGCAGTGCTGCCCGGACCTCAGGGTGCAGGGGCTGCCTCGTCCATCCTAGTGGTACTGGGAGCCTCCAGAACCACAACTGGCAATACTTGGAGGGACCATGTGATGCCGGGAATTGAACCCAAGACTGGCATATGCTAAGTGTGTACCCTAACAATTGTACTATCTCCTTTCCCTTCAAATGACTTTTCAAGGTGTGCATTTGGTTTTTATTTACTCAGTTTTTGGGATAGAGCACGCTCAGGGTTGAGAATCCAATACACAAGCCCCTTGTCTATAAAAAAAAAAAAAGAAAAAAAAACCCTGTGTGGTTGTTCTTTCTGATGAGGAATAGAAGTCTGCTTCAACTTCACTGACTACCCACTACTACTCATGTATACAAAGAAAGATACATATAAAACTCTCTGAGCTCATGAGGCTGGTGATATAGCACAGCAGAAAGGGTCCTTGCCTTGCATGCAGCTGGCCCTGATTCAAACACATGTGCCCCACAGGAGTGATCCCTGAGCACAGAGCCAGGAGTAAGCCATGAACCCTGTTGATTGTAGTCTGAAAAACAATGACAAAAATTTTTGAACTAAAAAAAAGAGAGAAACTGAACTCTCTCAGGATTTACAGTAGATTAGGCAGTCACGTACACCCATAAAGAGTATGAACCCAGAATTAGACGTCTGGTTGGATAAAAACAGTCACACTGGCATCCACGTTGGCCAAAGGCAGCAGGGGGTAAAAGAGGTGGGGCAAGTAGATGAGGAAACTTGACTGACTCTTGCTTTTAGAATTGTTCAGTGACATTGTTTAAGCTCGATTGGGAAACAAAGCATGGAAAATGTTTTGTAGTAGACAGAGTTCCAGTACATAAAGTGTAATTTTTATACTTAGCTGTCATTCTTTTCCAAACTGAATTGTACAAAGTGAAACAGGTTGAATTAATGTCAGTAATTAAGGCCTATCCATCTGTAAAATCATGTCCAGATTTACATAATTATGAAGGAGAGTTTAAGCTTTAAAAATTCAAAAACGTTCTCGGGGCCAGAGAGCTAATACAGGAGGTAAGACACTCGCCTTGCAGATCACCGACTCCAGTTCAATCTCTGGCCCATCTAGGGGCCCCTCACCATCCCACCTCATCATCACTGCCATCACGTGCTCTCTTGAGCATGGCTGGCCCAGATCCCTACCGCCAGCACCAAATGCTCTTGAAACCTTAGAGTTTACATGGCAATCATGGTTGTGCCAACTTTTATTTGAAATATGAGATAAATAATTTAGTTCAGAATTGTAGCCTATTGAAAAGGAACAGGTTTTTTTTTTCCCTTATAGCTACATGCTAGAACAGGAAACATGTAAGGGTCTGAAGATTATGTATATTAGCATTAGTGATTATATATTTTCTCCTCTTAGGCTGAAAAACTAGATGTTTGCTACTTGTGAATCTCTCTCAGCTCTTCATGAAAAAAAATTTTTTAAATATACGTATAAACAAAAACCTTCATACAAGAAATTATTCCTGGGGCTGAAGTGATAGCGGGGAGGGCATTTGCCTTGCTACAGCTGACCTGGGTTCAGTTCCCAGCTTCCCATATGGTCCCCTGAGCACCGCCAGGAGTAACCCCTGAGCATTGCCGGGTGTGACCCAAAAAGCAAAAAAATAACATAATAAAAAGAAATTATTCCTCATTTATCTGCAATAAAAAACAGGATGTTTCGAAGCATTGAATATCTGATTTACATTGGATTTTTATTGCTTTTTAAAGAATCAGGAAAATGCATTTAACATTAAAATGGCAATAAATGTAATTTTCTTTGTTTCTGAAAGCCATTTATAATCCTAAGAGCACATTAAGTTTGCCTTTTTGTAGTACTTATTACCAGAATTGGTTTATTTTTCTTTCTAGTGGTTTGCTTCAAGTAAATGAAAGCAAATGATATTTGAGTTGACATGTAACTCTTCATTACATATATTTTATTTAATAAATGTTGAAGCATTTTGAAATCAGGATCTCTTCCATTTCTTTAATGCTTCAAGATTCCTGTGGTTCACTAATGACTTTGAAACAAATTTAATTTCAGCTTTCTTTAACAATTGAAATTTTTTACTTTTGGTGGGAGAAAAATTAGATTCAATGAAATTGGAATTATATGTAGTCCTAGAGGAAATGGAGCATGGGACTATAGCTCTCATTGTTCTGTAGGTTTCCTGCACTGGTCACATCGGGAACACGTACTCTGTAATAGAAGCTAGGCACAGGAAACAGCCATTCAGCAGATGAAGCACATTCAACAAGCCAAGAAAACAGAGCTCCCTGTTTGCTCTTCAGAACAAGAATAGATACTGACAGTCACAGATAACTCCCGAGTATAATTTGCTTGGTAGTTTTATCCATTTTCTTACCATCCCCCACATTTCTTTTCATAATTACCAAACTATAAAAAGAACACTTTTGTGTTTCGTCCATTGATTTTTCCCTGTGTGTAATCTAGTAGAAGTACTAATGAGCAATGAAATAGCCTAAGGCAGACAGCGGGGTAGGAAACAATGAATTTGATTAATCAATCTGTCCAGAATAATCAAGAGACTATAATAATATCTGGGATAAATCTAACTAGTGGAAAGTTTGTTCATTAAAACACGACTTAATTTTATCTAAACAAAAGAGTTATACATTTTAATTGATTTGGGGGGCTAGTTTCTCTTGAAAAGGACATAATTACCCTCTCTACAATCCCCTGTAATTACCTACTATTTCCCAAAACTTCCAGCCAAACCTGAAATAGAAGTAATTGACTCTTTAAAACCTTTTCTCATTTCAGAAATAACATCTTTCATATTATTTGCCCATATTCCTGACCACTCCTATTTTTGCCTTTTCTCCTACTTAACTACTTATGATAATAATTGGCTTTTTCTTGTGTTTTTTAATATTCACATGTGACTAGTCCCATCTATTGATTTTATTTTTTTTTAATGCCCACTTGCAAATCTACTTTCTTGGTCTCAAGGCATTTTATTTCTTCCGTGCCAGAAAGATAGTACAGGGGTTAAGATACTCTTACCTCATACTCAGCCAAATTCAGTTTAATCCATGGTACTACTTGTGGTTCTCTGAGTACCACCAGGAGTACTTTTGCCCTGAGCAAAAGCCAGTATTAGGTTCTAAACACTGCCCCTGTATGGTCCATTCCCGCCTTCCCCCCCTCAAAAAAATATCTTTCTTCCACTTCCCCCACCCCTGTCCTAAGCCAATCATTCTGTTTATTTCTTGTGAGTTTTGTTTGGTTTGGCTTTGGGTTTCTGTTTTGCTTTGATTTAGGGCCTCTCTTTGGGGTGCTTGGGGCTTACTTCCAGTGGTTCTGTTCTCCAGCATCACTCCTGATGGGATTCAGAGCACCATATCAGGTGCTGAACCCACATCATCTACATACCTGGCAAGCGCCCTACCTGCTGCACTATCTGTCCAGCCCATCTTTATTTCTTAGACCCCAAACTCCACTGTTCTCTGTGGTACTCCTTCCTAGCTACCGGAACCTTCTGATTCTCCTCCCTCTTCCACTAAAATTTTGGAGCAGCACCTGAGTGTGGGTCCTTGCCATCCAGCCGTCATTCGTAACATGTTCCATCTTCCTCTTCATTGAACTACAGTGGCCTCCTGACTGCTGTTCTCTACACCTCTCAACCTTTCAACTCTTTGCCACACTACAGCTGCGGCATCATTTCCGACACACTAGATCAGCCCTTCCTCAAAACCAAAGGAGAATCAAACCCAGTGTTCTCTCTTGGGCGGCCAATATCCTGTAGGAAATTGTCACCTACCAGCTCTGACATTTCACCCGCTTTGGGCCGTGCAGTCATCAGACAAGTTGATTGCTTCTGTCTGAATACTCTCTCTGGATTCATTTCGGTGGGGGGCAGGCTGGGGGGGGGGGTGGAGTCTGTTATTTCAGATTCACACTTTTCAGTGTGGAGTTAAACTGGATTCAGTATTGTTTCTTTATGTTCCATTCTTTACCACAGCAGTACTTTAGTAACATTTCTTTACTCTTCTGTGTCTCGCCTCCTTTCTTCATTACTTCAGTATAACTGACTACCCACTTCACAATGTCTCTGCCTTCACTCAGCTGTGCTCCCTGAAGCACATGTGCTTTCATTTCCATTTCTTTTTTCACATCTGTGGGGAGCCTCCCAAGGAGCAAGCCTGGAGACCCACTCAAGGCAATATTTGACTTAACCTGGCCCTGTGGTTTGATGGCTGCCTTGTGGTGCTGGGGCTGCGAAGCCACACACCCAGCAGTGCTCACCGGATTTGACGGCTACTCATGACTATGCAAGGGAGACCTCTGGTTCCTGTACATGGAAGGCTTATGCCCTTCAACACTTCAGCTATCTTCCCGGTCCCTTAAGTTTGGTTTCCATTATAAAAACAGGCATGTGTATGTTTTATCTATGTGTGTGTGTGTGTGTGTGTATTTATATATGTTTACATATATATAACCTTATGTGTAATCTTATGTATATGTATATGTATATATAAAATCTGTATACATTTGAAAAAAATGTTTACATTATTTTTTTTCAAATGTCTAAGATTAGATTATTTTGTGTATTCTAAGTTGCTAATGTTGACTCTCCTGGCTTATTAGAATCATTTTCATAAACTTATGGTTCTGAATTGTTCTTTTGCATTGATGAATAATTTCAGTTATGCAGAGATAATTTTACATTATTTTAATTGTTTGAGCGATAGCATAGCGGTAGGGCGTTTGCCTTGCACGCAGCCAACATGGCCGACCCGAGTTCGATTCCTCCACCCCTCTCGGAGAGCCCGGCAAGCTACCGAGAGTATCTCGCCCGCACGGCAGAGCCTGGCAAGCTCCCCGTGACGTATTTGAGATGCCAAACACAGTAACAACACAGTCTCCAATGGAGACGTTACTGGGCCCGCTCGAGCAAATTATTTTAACTGTATAAATTATTTTAAAGGAAGCAAGTCCAATAAGGGTTTAGAATTAATGAAGTAAAAATTGACTTTGTTTTCCCTCCTGCATTGAACCAAGCTTTAAAACTCACAATGATTTCTCCTCTTTAGGTTCTTACTATATAAATGGACTGTTTCAATATTAAATTCATTGTGTTGTGTGTGTGTTTGTGTATTCTTATTTCCAATTGTTTCTAATGCACTTGTCAATTCTTCAGACAATGTAAGACTCAATGTGGAACCAGGTACTCATGTGTCTTCTGATACTACACTATATAGAAATGGGCAGAGAGTAACTATTACTTAGTTTCAAGTATAATGAAAATCTTTTATCCATCTGTCATTGGAATATTTAAGTCTTGTGTTTTTTTCTCTCCTAGAAATTTTCAATTTTTAAACAACATTCAACCTTGTGACACTGAAGAATTTTGATCATTCCAAGTCTTAATGCCACACCACTACTCCAGTGAATATATCCTACGACTGGTAACAATGACCAGAAACCTGAAGAATTAAAATGCCAACACCAAACCTTACCTTAACAGCTCTGGTCTATACTGTTCCCTTGCATTTAATATATTATTTTGTTTTATAACCACTTTTGAATATTTAGTTCTGGTTTTTGTTAGAGTCTTAGTTTTGTTTCCTGGTTACTTTTGTACAAGTACCTGCTTTTTATGACATTTTGAACAAATGATAGTGGACAAAGCCAGCCCCAGCTGGTAGGGTGCTGTTCACTTGATCGGGTGCTGTTGTGCTGAAAGGAAACTGACTAATTTAGATAGTAGCTTTCCTTTTTCCAAATTCTTCCCCTTGAATTCTTACAGTTAATATTGACAGTTTTTTGATTACAGTAAGTATGCTGTACGAGAAACTATTAATACAGATTAAAAGCATTTCTTACATCTTGAAATTTTTCTAATGTTTTGAGAACTTTACTGGGGATATTTTTTATATCAAACCCTTTGGACCTTCCAGTCCTATGGCTTTTTACTTGGAGTAGAAAGTCAGATACTCTCTGTACTGGAAAAGTGAGGAAGTTGACTGACCACGCACTGTGTTGAGAGACCCTGTCCCACCACAGTGCCAATGCTTCTCAGACACATGCTCTTCAGCAGCATTCCAGAAAACAGGAGGGAAGAAGAAGAGAAAACGGTTCATTCTTCCCTTCTACTAAAATATTCGGGCAGCTCGAAACCTTAGTGCTTTCTTTCTTAACATGTCCAAATTTCAATACTTTCCATATTTGAGCGCTTGTGTAGGACATTTGCTTTGTATTAATTCTCTTTTGTCTTTGTGTCCAACTGACCTTTCGTTATTGAGCAGGTGTATCTCTTTCAAATAGTTTGATGACTTGCGTGGCCTCGAGGACCCCAGGGAGAGGAGTAGGGGCTATGGTGGTTTTTGGATGGTTCTAAGAAAACTATCTGCCATGGAAAACTGAAACCCAGAGACCTGATAGGGATTTATTAACTGTATCAAACCCTTTTTCTTCTGCTTTTGACTCTATGTATAGTTATGATGCTAGGTTAGATTTATAGCAGCTTTAAGTTGTATTAAATGATATTCTACTTTCTGTAATACGGTTATAAAATAAAGTTTGTTTATTCTCTATACTTGTTGCTTTTTTTTAAAGGGGTTCAAACAAATTTGTATTTTCAGTCAGGAGTCTTCCTACCTTAGGAAACATTGCTGTATATAGTATGTGATGTATATATGTGTACACACAGACACAGACACACACACACACACACACACACAACCAGCATCTCCAATATCATGACTAAAGCAGAGCTGGAAGGCTGCATCTCATATATAGAATGCCAAATCCCTTCCTTCTGCCTGGTTATATAATCCACCGCAACTTTTACAGATTCTCCAAGGAATGTTTGCACTTGTTTTCTTTGTGTGTTTTTTACATTTTGTCTCGGAAATGCTGTAGTTGAACTCAATGAATCCCCCATCTGCTTTGTGGTTTGCTTTACCGTCTCCTGAGAATGCACGTCCGAGTCTACTTGGAATGCACCAGCGTGACAGTTTGGAGAAGACACATTAGATCAAGTGCTTAATTTCCTTTTAAACATTTTAAGTATTTTAAATCAAATAACCAATAGGGAATATATATTTTTAAAGCTGGCATACAAACTTTCTTTCCTTATTTCAAATGAGGTTTTTTTTCTTTGCCTTTTTGGATCACACTCGGCGATGCTTAGGGGTTACTCCTGGCTCTGTACTCAGGAGTTACCCCTGGCGGTGCTCGGGGGACCATATGAGTTTTTAAAATCTAATTTGTGTTGCTTTTGCAGGGGATATAATCCTACATAATTCTTACCTTGTGAAAGATCTAATTTTCTCTAGGATTATTCCCAAAATTACTCCTTGTGGCCAGAGAGAGCGTATAGCAGGTAAGGTGGTTTGATCCCTGCCACTACATAAGTTCTCTGAGCACAGCCTAGACTAATTCCTGAATACAGAGAGGAATAAATTATAGCACAGCCAGGTGTGGCCCAGCAGCCACCCCCACCCACTTCCAACATTAAGTTCCCCTCCATCTCACTCCAAAAATTCTCAGAAAAAAAAAAGTGTCTCAGCACACCAAGCCTGGAAATATTATGGAACCAAATGTGATTATGTAAGTGTATTTCATCAGAAAGCTTGTATGTGTAACATTTTTAATCATAGGCTATTCTTGCCAGGGCTTTTTTTTTTGAGAAATTTATCCTTCCGTATTTCTAATTATAATTGCAGTGTTGTGTGTGTGTGTGTGTGTGTGTGTGTTTGTGTGTGGGAGGGGGAGACAGCAGACAGCATTCCAGTGGAATAGGACATGCAGTATTTATCAGGACTCAATTTCATTTTGCTATTATAGAAAGGATAGAATTTAGAGTTTCAAGAGTCGTCTCAGAGTCAATACAGAGCATTTGTGGGATCTAGGGCTCAAAGAGCGGCAAGACTACTAGTGCTGGTAATGCTGTATGTGGACAGAGGATGAAGGTTACCTCTTCAATACTTAGAGTTCCTTATGTTTTCTCACTTAGTAAAGGCTGAGCTTTGAAAATCTCACATGATAGAATAAGAAAATAGCAAAGTTTTCTGATAAGACATTCAAGTACTGAAACAAAATGATATTTTTCAAATATTCAGAATGTCAGCAGGTTTTTTGGCATTTGACTATCATGAGTAGCTTCTATTTCCCTTTGTGTGATACACTGTAGTGCACTCATTGCATAGACCTTAATTCTTAGAATAATTTGCACCAGAATTCTGGCATCGAGACAGATAGTCACAACTACTGCCCAGCATGGATACCACAAAGTTTTATTTCCTTTATGCATAAAATTATATGAAGTCTGTGAACATCATTGAAAATTTACTGAAATATAAATGAGTTGTTCATGAAACGAGATTCGGCAAGTTGATACTGCCTTTAGAAACCTACAGTTGGGCATTTGAATCCCCTTTTCTGCATAACTGAACCATGTGACTTTAATGAAAGCAGTTTAACATCTCAAAAGGACAATAGGCAATACCTACCTAAACTAGGGATATTCTAGGGGTTAGGAGAAATAAAAATGTATAGAGTGCCTAGTGTAGCTTTCAATATGAGGAACAACTTCACTATGCATGAGTTAATCCTCCAAGGACAAAGTTATGGAAGATAATGCTAGTTTGAATTATGTTTTTGTGAGGCTTTCAGTAAGATTTTTTACTATTGTGTGGTTGCTATTTGTATTTGGAGGTGTGTGAACCCAATTTACCGGGGAATCCCTGGGATTATCTATTGAGTAATTTTAATCCTCTGGTTGCAGAATCCTTGAACATAGACTCTTGGATGGAATTCAAGGGGCTGAATTTCCCCCTCAAATGTATGAAAAGTCAGAGGTCTATGCATTTTTCCAAGAGGTAAAAGATATTTCCTGTCATCAAATTCTCAAAAGGTTTTTTTTTTAATAAAAATTAGGAACTTCTGTCATTAATAATGTGGGTTTGAGGAACGTATATTTGGAGTTTTTTGGAGGGGACTAAGTCACACCTGACAATGATCAGGGGTTACTTCTGGCTCTGCACTCAGGAATTACTCCTATCAGTGCTCGGGACCATATGGAATTCCAGGGATCGAATCTGGCTTGGCCGCCTGCAACACTACCCACTGTGCTATTACTTCGGCCCCCACAATTTGCAGTTTTTTTAAACTGGAAAGAATACTTTATAAATGTCTTATGTAATGATAATTATAAAGATGCTGCAAACATTTCCTATTACAATTTTGTCACTCAACTTCTCTTATTGACAATGATCAAGTCTAAAGCAATCTCTCAACAGCATGTGTTCTGAAACTTGCATAAACAAATCCAAAAAAAAAGACATCCATGCATGTATTTAACATATATGAACTCTGATTTCTGAGACAGTTTTGAAAAAACGACTTAAGATGTCAAGAAAAGCTGTTCTTAGTATGTGAGAATATCTACCCTATTGATTTTTTTTTCTTTTTGGGTCATACCCGACGGTGCACAGGGGTTACTCCTAGCTCATGCACTCAAGAATCACTCATGGCAGTGCTCGGAGGACCATGTGGGATGCTGGGAATTGAACCCGGGTCGGCAGTATGCAAGGGAAACGCCCTACTTGCTGTGCTATCACTCCCACCCCCTGATTTTTAATCTCAACTAAATCATTTCTAGGGGCCAGGGATGTACCTCAGTGGTAGAGTACTAGCCTTGCATGTTTGAGACCTTAAGTTTGATCTTTAGCACCCCCCCCCAAAAAAAAACCAAAAATCAAAAGACCCCTACTTCAATCATTTATCTAGAAAATTCTGGAAGTTGTTAAACTGGCAGATAATTATAAGTATTCATTTGTAAAGAAAAGGGTTGTGGGAGATGGAAAGAAAATATAGGCCTTGCATATGGCCAACTATATTTCAATCCCCAGCATTCCATATGGTTCCTCAGCGCCACCAGTAGTTATCCTTGAGCACAGGGCTAAACACTGAGCACAGTGAGTATGGCCTAGACACCTCCCAACAAAAGTAAAGGATTGTAGGGATCAGAGAGAATGTAGGCGTTAAGCTCATTTATTGATGCAGCCAATCCCAGTTTGATTCCTGACACCATATGCATCACTGGATGAAGCCTGGAGTTCCCCAGAGGGCTGACACCAGAGGGTCAGAGTATTTTCAGGACCTTATTGAACCAGAGTCAGTTTGCTGATAATTATCAGGGCAGGTCCCTGGTCTCCCTCCTAAACAACTGGGGAGAGACTAACCTCCAATCTGCAAACCTCACCTCCACCAAAAAAAAGGGGGAGGTTTAAAACTATTTTAGAAAATATGCATGTCCTTCCTTACCCAAGATTCGATTTCATCAACTTGTAAAGGTTCAAGAAAGAACTGTCAGGAACTCCATGCTGTTTCCTAGTGCTAGATTCTCAAATTACCCACACTTTTATCAAGAAAGATGGAGAGATAGTAATTTAAATCACATAAATTAGGATTTATGTGAACTCTGTTAAAACATTTAATTTTTGTTAAATTTTTATTGAATAAAGCCAAATGGGCTGGAGCGATAGCACAGCAGGTAGGGTGTTTGCCTTGCACGCAGCCAACATGGCCGACCCGAGTTCGATTCCTCCACCCCTCCCGGAGAGCCCAGCAAGCTACTGAGAGTATCTCGCCTGCATAGCAAAGCCTGGCAAGCTACCCGTGATGTGTTTCATATGCCAAACACAGTAACAACAAAGTCTCACAATGGAGACATTATTGGGCCCACTTGAGCAAATTGATGAACAACGGGAGGACCATCTGAAAGCCACATGAAGAGCTATTTAAATTACACATGACTCATGAACAACATGGGTTTTAACTGCACAAGTCCATTTACGCAGGGATTTTTCTTGAATTATGTAAATATATAGTATCAATACTGTAAGTGCGTTTTTCACTTAGGATTTTTTAGCAACTCATTTCATTGAAAGAATACAGGTATAGAAAACATCAAATGTACAGTATATTTGAACTTGACTCACTGGTTTTACCAATATGGCTTCTAGTCAAATTTGGGGGAAGTCAGATTAGGATTTTCAGCTGCTTGGGGATTTTCCCCTACATTTTTTTTTAAGGAGCAACTGTTCTGATGATGATTTTATATCAGGGAAGTAGATTGCCCCGATCAGAGAATTAAGACCCTAGAACATCAGGAATAGCATTGGGCTCTGTTGGAACAAGTATTTTGGGGCCATGATGAAAGGTTCAGGAGCACAGGATGGAGAATACTGGTTTCCCCTGTCTCTAAAAGCAAATGCTACTATAAAGCCCAAATCTTGTGATTAGTTTATATTTTTTAAAAAACGTTTAAGCATTCTCAGACTCAAACATTAATTTGCTAAATCTTACTGAATAACACATAAAACCTAAAATAACACCTACAGGAAGGAGTGATACAATAAATGCACAACCTGCATAAAGTAGGCCCCAGGGAAAGAGTTTGGCAGTGCAACTTTAGCTGCTGAGTGCCCTGCTGAGTGAAAAGTCAAGTCTTCCAAGGGCAACTCAGGCAAATGAGTGCTTCAACTTGGAGAGCGTGGAGAGTAAGGCAGGACTCTGCAGCTGTGCGGTGCTATGGCAAGTCGAGCGGCAGTATCTTCTAGCAAGTGGTAGTAAAACCGTTAGGACTTGTTCTCTCCATGGGAAAACTAATATGTTCTAGTTCTCAACAAAAGAAAATTATTCATTCATCAAGCCATCATATTATTGGAAAGTTTACTTTTACTCAGCATCTGCAAGAGAAAGAGGTCTTGCTTTAATAAACATTACTAAGTGGTGGTTAGTAATTACTAACCTGCTGAAACCTGCAGGTTTAGAACTCCCATGTGAGACCACAGTAGCTGAGATATATTTTCCCTGCTAAGGCAGAGACGGTAATGGCATGCGCTAGTCAGAAATCACACTTCCAAAGTTGTTTTCAGAAAGAGGTAGAATAAACCCTGGTAGCTGAGCCACAGATTTGACTGGCAGCTGGAAATACGGTGCATCCATTCACACCTTCTGTTGAAGTATTTTTACTTATACTGGCTTCTATGAAGGCCTAAAAAAAGAGAGCCCTTCACAGAATGGAAAGAATTTTGTTATTCCTTCCATATGGCATCAACACTGTTATTCTAAATTACCTCAGTCAGAAAGCCCCAGCAGACATTTTCATTGTAATCAAATGCAATAAAACACAGAAAGAATGTCTTTAGTCAAACAGTGAGTTTTATATTATGCAAGAAGTGCAAATTGAGACTAAGCTCACTTGATGGATATGAAGAATTTTATTGGGATGGGGGAAGGAAACAGCCAATGTTTGTGGTACATTCTTACATTGGGTTATCCATACAATCTTTTATATGATTACTACTTATCACTAAGGAAAGAATGTTTCTTGCAAGCGAGTAAATTTATCATGCTTTATAAAGTTAATCCCTAATGGCCTATGAGATTTATTCTAGGAGAATGCTCCAGGCCCCAAACAAAGCTGATATCACCGGGAGGTCCCAGATGGGGTAGGTGCTGCCATCCCACCTTCTCCAGATGGAATCCTGGTGACCATGAGCTTCTACAAGCATGGCTCTGGCATGCGGGTACCAGAATATTTCCTTATACGCAAAGTGATCAATGGAAAGTAAATCATCCAACATTTTTCCCTGAAAATCAGGCTTGAATGGTGGTGGGAAAATCTGAGCAAAAAGATAATGCCCAACCGAAATGCATCTGGACAGTGTATTTAACTATGGTGCTATGCCACCCTGGGAGGGGAAGGGTGTCTGTCCCTCCACCTGTCCCCCTCTGTGGCTGCGACATGTTGTCCTGCATTTTTTAGAGCCTAATGAACAGACAAGTCTAAATGTTGGGGAAAATTCCAAATAGCAGAGGTGGTTCTTTTGTCGTAATATTGGATGTGATCAACAGAGAGAGAGAGAGAGAGAGAGAGAGAGAGCGCAAAGCGGAAATCTGCCACACAGGTGGGAGGTGGGTGGGAGGGGGGTATACTGGGGTTCTTGGTGGTGGAAAATGTGCACTGGTAAAGGGACGGGTGTTTGATCATTGTATGACCGACTGAGACTTGAACTGAAAGGCTTTGTTACTGTTCTCATGATGATTCAACAAATAAATTTTTTAAAAAAGCAAAAAAAAAAGATTTATTCTAAAGATTAGAATATAACCAGGCTGACATGTACTTGGATATGCTAAGCATCTTATTAATGTTTAAAACATTAAGGATGGGAGCTGGAGTGATAGCAGCGGGTAGGGCGATTGCCTTGCACACAGCCGACCCAGGTTTGATTTCCAGCATCCCATATGGTCCCCGCACCATCAGGAGTGATTCCTGGGTGCAGAGCCAGGAGTAACCCCTGTGCATCGCCAGGGGTGACCCAAAAAGCAAAAAATAAAAAAAAAACATTAAGGATAGCCCAATAATAATCACATCCTAGCTACCACTTAGAATTCAATTATTTCTCTTCAGTTATCTCTATCAGTTCTTTGGGGTTCTTTGTGTATTCATCCACAGTCAAGATGTTGACTTCTTTCCATTCTCATAAGTAGCTCTCTGGGTTTTGGTTTTAGGGCAAAGACCTGAATTACTCTCTTCATGAGTTTGGTGAACATTCTGTTCTCTCCTTTTCCCATTACCAAGTTTCCATTAATACCAACTCAAATCATTATGTAAATTACATTCACGGGTGATTCATACTCAGTATCAAGACACCACTTGTTAAATGGGTTGTATGTCACAATTGCAATGTGATTTGTGGAAATAGCTGAACAAAACTATGGTACAGTGGGTAGGACACTTACCTGGCACAGTCATCCTGGGTTCACTCCCCAGCAGCCCTAAGCTCTGCTAGGAGTGATCCCTGATCATTGCTGGGTGTGGCCCCAAAGCAAAACAGAAAAACAGCTGAATGAAAAGGGACCTGGAATCTCAGGTCCAGAAATGAAACCTGAAGAATGGTGCAATCTTTGGTAGAGAACTTCAAGGAGAGGAAGTGGGGATGATCTACATGAGGAGTCCTCCGGCATCCCAAGGTTCTTTCTAGATAACCCGGCTATCAGTTCCACCTCAAAAGCCAGAAAAGGATGGGTTTCCATATGTTGATGATGATACTTAAGAATTTTATTTTTTCAAAAGCCCTATAAAATATACAATATACACAGTCCTATAAAAGTTAGATAAATTACAATGTGAGTCTCTACTGCACAACTGAGAAAGTCTTACATTCTTGGTATTCTCCATTTGGCTGTTACTTTTCAGTTTGGCTGAGAACAAGTTTCTTTGTATTCTTACTATTTTTGTTGTGGTTCAAGTTTACCAACTTACTTTATTAGCTGAACCATTGATCAATAGAAATTCATTGTGTTTTAGTCACAACTATTTTGCCAACAGTCATGTTCATCTCATTCTCTGTTGCCGGGAAGAACGAGCCAGGCGATGGTACATTCGTTGATGTCGCTTATTGTATTGGTAATCAGCAGTTCGTGAAAGTTCTTCCTTAACTGAAAGGAAAATATATCAATTAATACTTTGAAGACAGTTGAATGATACTGGTAACTTCCCACCATAAATGGTCCTTGACTTGCATTTCTGATACTGGTGGCCCCAGAAAATTTCAGAACTCAAGAACTATAGGTCAAGTCCTATTGGAGAACCTCTGCTTACTTCCTTCAACAATTCCAAATGAAATAAAAATGCTAATTTCTGTAGCATGGTTCTGGTAAGAGTGGACAAATTGCCATTGTGACAAAAATCATTGTACGCTAAATATATTTTAAGATATCCACCTCCAATTAGCATCCATTACTATGTCTATAAACCAGGGGCTAGAAATGGATATTGAAGTAAGATAGGATATTTGCTTCTCTTCCTCCCCCCAAATTTTTGGGACTTTTATGATTTTCAGATAAGTCAAAATATTAGTCTCCTTTTCTTACACTATTAATAAAACTTGACATTTTCAGATTTTTACTATCATTTATTAACCTCTTAAAATACAACTTCAGCTAGAGCTACTCTACTAAAATATTAAAACTTAATGAATAACATCATCATTCCTAGATTGAGTGGCATTTTCCAGTCCGCAGCTCCCTGGACACTGGTCGTTTCTCTTATATGCATATCATCTTTTCTGTATACTCTTACCTGATTTTGAATATTCCAGTAGTATTACTTCTCCAGTAACCCTTCAATTTCATGAGACCCTGACAAATATCCTTAAGATTTTATAGGTACATCAAGAATATATATATATATCTTTTTTTCCTTCCACTAACACAAACAGTTGACCCTGTTTTTACTCAATATTTTCATTTTCAGAATTATAAAATTATCCAAACTAGGGACCAGAAGCATATAATCTTTGTAGAATTGGGCCCAGAAATATTCTTTTTTGCTCCCATATCTGATGTATCTGATTTATACAATTTACCCCCTGCCAGGCATTTTATATGCCATTTAGTCAGAACTCCTGCATTGTCTGTGACCTGGTTTCTACACAAATGCTTGTCTTTTCGGTTGGGAGAGGGCGCATATGCACTAGATGGCAATAGTCGCTAGGATACATGAGCCTCGAGATTTCAAAGCTAATTTTTATAGAGCACTTATGTGCCAGAAACCGAGAGAAGACTTTGTATGTCTTATTTAATTCTTCCTTTGAAATTATGTCATTGTGATCACTATTATTATTCTACTTTATAGATGAGCAAAGTGTGGCAGAGAGAAATACAGATGAAGCAATTTACCCAAGGTCACAGAAAGTGATAGAATCCCAGACCGTATGATCCTGAATCCTATGCTCCAGCCACTCAATAAATAGCACTACTTTTTCACACAGATCATTATTAGTTCAAAGATTTTGACTGTGATGGCCCCTGGATCTAATTAAAAGATGAGAAATTTCTTCCATTTTGTTCTTTATTTGGGGGGAGGGTGGACCTCAGGAGCTGCTCCCAGAGATTCTCTGTCAACCTGGACAGCAGTTCAATGTGAGGAGCTGAGGATGAGGTGCTGGAGACTACGCTGGCCACCCTAGGTGTGCTCAGGAGCTCTCCAAGGCCACACCTTGCAGTGTGTGAAGGACCATGTGGTGCTGGGATCAAACCCTCATCTTAACTATCCACCTCTTCCTTTTTACTATTAATTACTGATGGATCATTGTACAATAGAAGCTTTGAACATCAACAATATACATTGTAGACCAAGAAAATGGGCCACCCAAATAATGAGATTGAAAGAGAAGAATTTTAAGAATGGAGAACTGGAGGAGACACCAAGTCATACTTCAACAAACTATGAGCTATCAACTCAGTAAATAAAGGTTATGTGCTAGGCAAAATGCAAATAGCAAGAGAAAGGATGTTTCCTCTTGAAAAGCTTGCAATAATTTCCATTGGGTCTATTGAGCAGAGTGGAGGGAAGAACTACATGGGCCAGATGAGGCAATGGCCTTGAAAACATTCGAGTCTGTTGTTATAGAAAATTCTGCAGGAAATAAAGTTTTCCCTTTTTACCACAGGTGAAGAAATGTATCTTGAAGGCTATTTTCATATAGAGGAGTCCTCCATGTCAATAGTGATAATTACATACTACATAAAAAGATTCACCAAATCCTCTCATAGCTTTTGTGCAATTCTTGCCTTGGTTAAAATTCTCACACAGTTGACTCTCAAGTTGGTGATAAATTTATTTACCTGGTTCAAAAAAGATTCATCCATTCAACAGATAGTTATTGAGTACCTACTCCATGCTCAATGTTTCCTGCTGGGTGTTGGCTGAGAGCAAGCTCTGGAGTTAGCCAGAGCTCAAATTCTGTCTCAGCTGCTTTCTAGAAAAGTGACTTGGAGGAAATGTCTAGAGTCATTATAATAAAAATGACTCTGTCTTTTTGAAAGTTATTGTGAGCAGTGGGAATAATAGCTAATAGTTTTTCAGGACAGACATGTTGAGCTTCTTCTCAGTAGCACCTCAGTTAATCTCGTACACCAATATTATAGCTATATCTTACAGATTAGAAAATCTTCAAGAGATCAGAGTGGTCATAGTTATAGATCAGGAATTTAAACCCTACTTGGGATGATTCTATAATATGAGCTCTTAATTTCTCTCTACTAAGCCTTAAGTTATTTTGATTACTCCAGTACTTTTGCCTATTTATTGATGACAACTAAAATACATATGTCAGCCTTAGTGAAAAGTATCCATTCACCCAGTACACTTTCAATTCTCAAGACGTCTATATTAGAATACAAGTTGTTGAAGGCTAGGACATGATCACTTATTGAACCTCATTTTGTATCTATTGCAAACAAAACTTCTCAGAAATTCAGTAGACATGATATTTTAATGGCTATTTTGCAGAATGCCAATTATTTTAAAATCCATTTTTTTATTGGCCAGTGATGATTTGGGCAGCAGGACTTGTGCTAAAAGTAGAGATTTAAGAATGTCAAAACATGGTGAGTTAGAATAATCAAAACTTCCACTCTAGGAGACACTGTCTCTTTGAAAGTTATGTGAGCAGTGGGAATAATGTGAAATGCCCATGACAATGGCTGATGAAGGGTTTGGCAATGGAAAGTTCCAGACTCAGTCCTTCACCTCCAGAGCTATTCCTTGAGGCAATTGACACAGATTGAAGAGTGCAGGATGTTAGAGAATTTTCTTTCTTCCTCTGTGAGAAAATTGATGTTCTCTACACGCTAATTAAATTTACATGCACCATTACCTCCTCACACTTGAAGTGTGAGGATTAATGTTGAATAATTACAATACCTCCACATGCTTTCCATCACATCTTAAAATGCTTCTCTTGTCTCTCGGAAGAGGTTGTATGAGGCAAGCAAACTGATTTTCTGTTTCAGAATGCAGGACTCTGGGGTTCTGTGAATCCACCAGTTAATTCGTCAATGTCCCTTTCTTTACAGGAACAAAATAGAAATGATTACACTTGCCATAACCTTGGCTGGAAGATTAATGATGTGACATTTGACCATCTATTTACAGTTTCTAAGTGGGAGAGGCTAAATGGAAATACAAAATGATAATATTTATGTGGAACTAAGTGATCTCATTTGACCTCAAACTGTACAGAAGATACTACTACTAATCCTCTATAAGAGCCACTACACAGAGAACTATAAATTTCAAAATCTACATGTTCTTAGAGATTGTTTTATTATGAGAAATTTGAATTTGTAATTAAAGGAATCAGATAAATATATAAAAAATAAAGGCATTCAAAGTCTGAAGTTAACATTGGAAAATACCATCAAGAAATATTCTCCCAAAGGGAGAATACACATCCCATTTGGGAAAGGGAGAGAATGTAAGTAAAGCAGTAATTAAACAGAAAACTCTTTGAGTGTGTGTGTGGGGGGGGCGGGGGTATTGCACCCATCAGGGCCCAGGGTTTAGTTGTGGTTCTCTGTGGTACTAGGGGATTATTTGTGGTGACAGGGATAGAACCAGGGTCAGCTGTGTGCAAAACAAGCACCTTACTCCTCTACCACTTCTCTGACTCCTGAGCAGAAAACTCTTGAGAATAACATAGCATGAATTACTTCTAAGCTATTACCATGATCAGTTTGCACTCATTGTCCCTGATTTCCTCATCGAACTAAAATTGAAACACACTCTCAACAGTGACACAGACAATACTTTGGTCTACTTGGCTGAGCAATTCTCTCTTGGCACCGTTCAGGCTCATTGGCAGGCCAATAACAACAGTGTATTTAAAGTCATTAGTGTTTGCTCCAGTAATAACTTCTTTACATTAAGTGATGGATGCAAAGATTTCTATTAGGCTATAATAAATAGCTCCTTTCACTTCCCCCTCCCTCAGTCTTCCTTGTCTCCTTCTTGGTAGTGCAGAAGTTCCAGGCTCACCAGCAAAATTCAGCAAAAGTGGTAGCAGAAGAGAGACACTGTGTTATTTTTAAGCTGTGCAATGGTCTTGCCTTAAGCCTTAAATGTGACTGTTCAGCTTTAACTTCAGGATAAGACTTAGTGGCATATAGGCTTGTCTTTCTTCTATTCCTTTGACTACACAACTAATGGAATCAGAACCAGAAATACAGATTTACAACATCCTTTTCAAGATTTTGCCAAAGATCTTTTGTGATGTTTTATAGCTGGAAGCATTTTTTTCTCTGTCCTGAAAGCTCATGGTAAAGATCTGTTCTAGTAATTAGGAAAATTCCTGGAAAATGTAGATTGTCAATCATTTGTTGAATGAATACACAAGACTATTTTCTGTCCAGAAGTATGATTCAAGTTTGGAACTTGATTCAATACAAAGCAAGTAAAAAAATTATGGAAGATTCAGTAATGTACCAGAACTTGAAATGAAGAGAGAAGGGAGAAGAGAGAATAGATCTTTGCACCCTTAACTCAAATGCTATGTGGGAAGAAATTTCAGTGTCATCGAGCACCTCGGGTGAGCTTGTCTCAGATGTGTTCTCTAGGGGCTGGAGCGATAGCACAGCGGGTAGGGTGTCTGCCTTGCATGTGGCCAACCTGATTTTGATTCCTCTGTCCCTCAGAGAGAGCCTGGCAAGCTACTGAGAATATCTCATCTACACGGCAGATCCTGGCAAGCTCCACATGGCCTATTTGATATGCCAAAAACAGTAACAACAAGTCTCACAATGGAGATGTTACTGGTGCCCACTCGAGCAAATGGTGAACAATGGGAGGACAGTGCTACAGTGATCTCCAGTCAGCGTACACAAGCAGGAAGGTATTGAAGAGTTCAGGGTGTCACCACGGTCACAATGATATCCAAACAGTGAGAGTTTAGCTCATTGCCCCATTTTATCCTGCATCAGCTCCCTGTGAGGTCAGCCTCCATTCTCTGAGGCAAATTGGCTTTTCTAGGGCATTCTGAAGGAAAGTGATTGGTTCTCTTATTCTGCAGAACTAAGGTGACAGCTAAGAAAAAATACTGTAGGCTCATTTAGTCTTTACAAACATTAAAGATTTGTCTCCATAGGTCATGCAGGAATAGTTAATGCTATAAAACCCAATCTCAAGCTATTTTGCAGAGACTGTTCTAAATGCCACTTGTCCTGCTGAATCATTTTCCCTATAGTGACCAGAAAGTAAAAACCCATAGGAGACTTGGGCATTCATGACATGGTCTTGGCCTCATCTTAAAGCTTGGTGCATGTTTGAGGTATGAAAATTATATCTACCCAGAGAGGCAACCAGATATACAATGTGAAGTGGTATAAAGCACTTAAGCTTCTGCATGTGAATCAGCATCTTTTTCCTGCCTCAAAGGTTATACAGCATTAGTGGGAGTTCTGGCACAAGCGTGATCTACAGAGGTCATGACAACAGACATGAGAGGCCTGCAGTGGGAGGCAGTAACATATTTCTGAGACTCTGAGGGGATACTGAGTTTGGGTCTTGAGGGGTTCTATTCCCCCTTTCAGAAACTGCTGTCCAGGGCTTGCTGATAAGAAATGGCTAACTGGTGAAATGTCTAGCACTTTGGTTGTGAGCACAGTGGAGGGTAAGCTAACATAATAAACAAATGGATTTATCACATAAATAGCATACAGTAAGACAGAATACTCAACAAGAGAACCATTTATTTAAAAAACGAGACAGGAAAAAGCTGGGGGCATTTTTGAGTACATTGTGACTGAACACTTGGATTTCATATAATATTGTTCATTCTCCAGGATTTCTTTATGTTCTAAATCTCAGAAATAAATATTGTACTATATTCTTTTTTAATGCTGTATGGGATAGTATTTATCATTCTAGATTCTCCATATCTGTATACATAATAGTTAGTCATTGCTTGGACCTGCCAAGTTTTTGTGGAAGAAGAGGGACTTTCAAGCTTTTATATAAACCTTGATACAATGCCATCCAAATTAAATACATATTTTTGTTGAGATGGCTAAAATACTCATTGACCTTTATAGCATTAATGTTTGCTGGCTATATAGCCCTGTTTCTTTCTTTTTCTTTTTCTTTTTGACCCAATGCTTTTTATTTATTTATTTTTCACAGTTACAAAATTGCTTATGATTGGGTTCAGTTGTATTATGTTCCAACACCCAGCCCTTCACCAGTGTAGATTTCCACCACAGTTTCCACAAAATGTCCACAGTTTCCCTCCCCCTGGTTCTCCTGCCTCTGTGGCAGGTACTTTTCTTCTCTCTCTCTCTCTCTCTCTGTTTATTCTCTCTTTCTTTTTGGGCATTATAGTTTGCAATACAGATACTGAAAATTTAGCAGATATATCACTTTACCTACTTTCAGCACTCAGATAAATGTTCAAAATAATCATTTACAAATATTATTGTCATATTGGTCCCTTCTCTATCCTAATATAGCCCAATTTCTTTCATTTCAATTAACAAAGAATAAACACTCTTCTTCCTGAACCCCACTACTCACATCTACATCAGTGGAAGCTTCTGAGGTTGTATAAGTTTTTGTTTTGTTTGGGTTTTGTATGTGTTAACATTTACAATTCCATGTAAAATTTATAGCAAGTCATTAAATACTTATTAGGACTTTATATTTGCCGAACAATGTCAAAGTACCATGTTTGGCACAATGTGGGTATAAAAAAATATGTGTGTGGGCACATACTCCCTGGCACAGTCACACATGCCTTCAAATAGAATAAACCAATCATGAGAAATGATTTAATGTTTGAAAATCTCTTACCCTTAGACACAGACAAGAAACCCTATGCCAACTACCAGGTCAATTTTTCTGAGACAGAGTTCCAGTTATGGAGCTCTATAGCTTCCCTGTAGCTCCTAACTGGAGCCCAGTAGCAAGTGTTCATAGTCTTACCCATGATCCTCACTACTGAAAGGATTAAACATTACCACATACACGCATGAAGCTATCTTGAAAAAGAGAAGTATCAACAAATCAAAACGATTTCTCCAGACAGATGGCCCACAAATGCTGAGAGAGCATTGGCTTGTCCCAAGAGTGTGTCAGAGGCCAGGACCTCACACCCCTGCCTGTGTGGCTTCACACTTACCCTCAATCAGTTTGATTCTGAAGTAGGCAATGAGAAGAAATAGCAGCAAAATCACTGGCAAGAAGATTCCAAAGAAGAGGAACCAACCAGGGAGCTCTCGCACATACTCTGACAGCACTGAGGTCATAGCCAATCTCTCAGACCCCCCTCCACCCCAGGCTAGTGGTGTCCACATTGAGACCAGGTACTGCGGCAGACTTCTTCAGAATCTATATTCGTTTTCTTCTGGGGCTCTGTCCTTTGCTCAGCACTTCTTGCTGGAACTTTTTGTGGACTTTGCTCTATTTAAACAACCCCATGAATTCTGAGAGGATTGCTGGCAGGTTACTCTGTAACTTAGCTCCAAAACATTGACAGCTGAGAGCTGAATGCCTTAGGCCATTCTGAAGATGAGGATTTATCTGGTCCCATGGAAATGATACCAGAAAGTCTAAGAGTTTTTTGTTTTCTATTTATTTGCGATGAAGTAAAGTTCCTGAATTCAAACAAAACTTCTTGTGACCTATCGTCTTCCCATATATTTCCAGACAATGAAGTTTTTTCTGCATTTTCTATTTCAGAGTTAAAAAATTACTTAGCAAACATGTTAGAGTACCTATAAACCTAGATAAACAATATAGAGAAAGAAAATATTCCTTCATATAGAATTAAAACAAAAACAGTCCAAGAAGGAGAAACAAGCATTCCGGCCCATTTGAAAACTTTTTCTGTTGTACCAGTTCTGGAAACTTTTCTGAGAAGCGCATTGGTTATTTTTCAATCAACATTGGTTCTACTAGAATCCACAGTCATTGATAGTTGCTGGATATTTGAAAATAGTAAATCATCATCCCTCCCTCTGAGAGTGGCAGAAACAGAAAATGACCACCGTAGTAATGATGGTAGGGATGACTAGATTACGCCTTTTTCTTCTTCCCTTGGTGAATCAGCTTTTGCTTGCTCTACTAGTACTTTAATCTCAGCCCTATTCTGTTTCTATAAACCACCATCCATTTCTATAAGCCCTACTCATTTTTATAAACCACCATTACTAATAGAAGGTAATACTTGTATGGTAATGATATGGTTGTTTAACAGGCACACACCCTTGGCGGTGGGGGAAGGGGGAGGGGAATGCACCATGTCAACATTGACTTGGTTAAGTTACCAGTGACTAGTGAAAATGCCCAAAGAAAGTGTCTACTGGGGCTGAAGCGATAGCACAGACGATGGGGCATTTGTCTTGAAAGAAGCCATGCAAGGTTTGTTTCCCACCACCCCATATGGTCTCGAAGCCTATCAAGAGTGATCCCTGAGTACAGAGCCAGGAGTAAGCCCTGAGCACTGCCAGATGTGACTCCAAAACAAACAAAAATGGTGCCTACTAAATGAAAACTAACTGACATCATTTTCACATTGAAACTATCTTCTAGGCCCACTGGTCTGCCTTGGCAGAGTCTGAGGGACGTGCTGCTGTAAAGCAGTATCTCCTAAATTCTTCCTCAAGGTCTTTGCATGGTCATATAGTTTGATATCAATGGTAAAGCTAGCACCTTAATTTATAAAATGATAAGAGTGGGTAGGGTCTCTGAGATGCTTGGCTGGCATCCAAATAATTAATATCTCCTCTCAGAAAAGAGACACTTTAATTTCAGAAAAGGTCTACAGGGTACTCTAGATTACATCAGCATTTGTTGTGTTTCATTTGCTTCTCTTCTTCACAAATCTTTGAGTGCTGCTATTACTTGTATGTGTCTTCCAATGAGATGATTGCCCAGTGCTCTTTCGGCTCTAACAGGAGATGCTAATTTGTAAAGCTTCAATCCACAAAGAGACTTCAGGAACAGGTGACATTATCAGCAAGATGTTAGGCAGCTATTAGGCAGACTGTGTGTCACATTCTTCCTTTTCATTTCATTCCAGTCAACAAGCCTTCATGGAATGTCTAGACAGAGGTAAGTAAGAGGGACAGCAAATATATACATGGCAATAATGTAAACTACCAGTTTGACATATGAAGGGCAATGGAGGTTCTGAAGAGTGATTTATTTCAGTTTAAGAGATGGGGCTGTGCTTATTTAAAAAGATAGGATTTGAGCTGAACCTGACAATGGGGAGCTGAGTAGTACTTTCCTCAAATAAATATGTGCCACAGAGCAGGGCAGAGTTTATAGAAGATAGGGTACAATTAAGAGCTACTAAATGATTAGAGTTCAAGCAAGAAGCTTACAATTTAAAGGTGGAAAGAGAAGTAGAGTTTACTGTCTTAAATATCCTCCTACATATTGCAACTTAGGATCTGGAGAGATAATACAGGAGTTAAGGTACTTGCCTTGATCAAAGGTACTTGGTTTGATCACCTTTGGTCTCTTAAGTACTGCCAGGAGTAATCCTGAGCCCAGAGTCACAAATAAGTAGGAAGGAAGGAAGGAAGAAAGGAAGTAAGGAAGGAAGGAAGGAAGGAAGGGAGGGAGGGAGGGAGGGAGGGAGGGAGGGAAGGGAGGGAGGGAGGGAAGGAAGGGAGGGCGAGAAAGAAAAGCAATCTGTATAGTAATGAACTGAATAATGGAAGTACGTGATCTGATTTGGTTTTAGGAAACTCTTGGAAAGTACTTTAAAAAATGAACTGTAAAGAAGAGAGATCAGAGTAGGGTGTCTGAACACGGTAACAAGATATAATAATCTGACTTGAATGCAGCTGACCCTGGTTCAATCCCCAGCACCCATGAATCTATTTCCCAAAGTTGAGAGTAAGCTCTGAGCATAGAGGGGTATGGAGCATCCCCTCCTCAAATATGCAAGAGAAGTAGTAGAATAGGAAGAAGGGGACAGGGAGACTAGAGATGACATGAACAGTCCTTCATAAATAATTAGATGAAAAGGTAGGGTAGTTACATGCCACAAATAATTATAAAGAAATTATTGAGTAATAGAAATAATTATATTTCACAAACATACATCTGTGAAAATAGACATATTACTTTGGGGAAAATAAACCTTCCCATTGCTTTCTTTAATAGCAAATGCTCCCATAGTTGATTGACATGATTTAAAGCCAGGTAATTGCAGATATTGAGATTTGGGAGTGAAAATCTGGAGAATTCCTATACCATCTGTTAAACTCTCAGTGACAGCTAAGCAAAAGTTGACCTTAGGTAATTGCGACCTGTTAAGGGTAATAGCAAATCATCAAGCTTTTGGTTTGGAGTCTGCCTTTATCTTCCTGAGCCATAAAGAATGACTCATTCCAGTGACATGCCCTAGAGCAATGAAAGTTCTGAAGTCCATCAGGGGGAGTTGCCAAAATGTCATAGACAGATATCTGAAGTATCAAATTATGTCCAGCTACAAAGTCAATTAAAAATTAAATACAAGCAAAACCAATTAATTTTGAATGTCGTGCCTCGATTTAATTACATGGGAGCTGTTTTGCTGAAATTAAGTATAACCCACAGTGTCAATGTAGTACTGATGGCTTCAAGCGCTCTTTGTGTAGAAAGAACTATATTTTTCTGCCCCTGGTTAATTGCCCCACTGAACTTGGCTCATTAGTCCATGTCAATCAAAGTAGTATAACTTGACACTTGTTCTGTAGTCAACATGAAAATAAATCTTCTGAAATCATGTGGCTCTGGTAGGCTAAAGGTACTCATAAAAGCAATGACCACACACTGACAAAAAAATGACTGAAAGGTAAAAAATAAGAGAGTTCACTGTCTTGTTAGTAACTCTTTCTTTTTAGCATTTCCTATTGGTGTAAATACCTCTAGTATTTATGAAATTTTGAATAATTGTACTTTAATTTTTATGTAGGGTGTTTGCCTTGCACGCAGCTGGCCTGGCTGAGCCAGGTTCAATTCCTCCACCCCTCTGGGAGAGCCTGGCAAGCTACTGAGAGTATCTCGCCCGCACGGAAAAGCCTGGCAAGCTACCCATGACATATTCAACATGCTAAACACAGTAACAACAAGACTCACGACGGAGACATTACTGGGCCCACTCGAGCAAATCGATGAACAACGGGAGAACAGTGACAGTGACAGAATTTTTATGTACAATTATTACAGCTACAATTCAGAAAGCTGCTTTTAAAATTCTTTCATTTTTAAAACAAAGCTTTCTTTTTGGGGTTGAGGGTCACACCCAGCAGTGGTCAGTGCTTACTCATAGCTCTGTGCTCAGGAATCATTCCTGATGGGCTCGGGACCATATGGGGTGCTAGGAATTGAACCTAGGTCATCTACTTAATCACTTAATCACTTAACTTCCCGTTAGTCGTCGATTTGCTCGAGCGGGCGCCAGTAACGTCTCCATTTGTCCCTGTCACGTGCTAGTGTAGCCCAATGGCATCTGTTCGCTCTGGGAACATGAAGAGCCTCAAACCAACCGTTCATGATCTTGACGAAGAAGTCTGACCATCTGATAGGTGGGCGGCCACGCGGTCTTTTGACATCCCATGGAATCCAGTCGGTAACAGTTCTAGTCCAGCGGTCGTCTTTAAATCTCATTACGTGACCAGCCCATCTGATTTTCGACACCTTGGCAAATGAGACAGCGTCCCTGATTCTTGATCGTCGATGGATGTCAGAACTCCAGATTCTTTCTCTCATTTGAGTGAAACGTGATATTCCAAGCATAGCTCTTTCTATTCTTCTTTGGGAGACCTGAATAGCGTTCTCATCTTGTTTGCGTAGGGCCCAGGTCTCTGAGGCATAAGTTAATGCAGGAAGAACAGTGGAATCAAAGAGATGTGCCCGGAGGTTCTTCGTCCTCTTAGCTATTGCTTCAACATTTTTGAAGGCGTTCCAAGCCGCTCTCTTCCTCCTGCGCAGCTCGGGTGCCAGGTCATTTGTCATGTTGACCTCTCGACCTAGGTACACATAGCTGTTGCATTCGGAGATGGTCGTTCCATTGAGAGCGAATGGGGCATCAGGAACGAGGCTGTTTCTCATAAACATTGTCTTTGTAATATTCAGCTGTAGTCCTACCTTTCCACACTCACGGTCAAAGTCGGCCAGCATTTGTGCCACTTGGCTGATGTTTGGTGTTATTAAAACATTGTCATCAGCAAAGCGGAGGTGGTGTAATTGCCGACCATCTATCTTCACTCCCATTCCTTCCCATTCCAGTTGTCGCATGATGTTCTCGAGGGTGGCACTGAAGAGTTTCGGTTAAATGGTATCACCCTGCCGCACCCCTCTCTTGACATCAACGATCACTTCTTTGTAGAATGGTGAGATCCTGGTAGTGAATCTGCAATACAGCTCACAGAGGATCCTGATGTATTGGGCTTGAATGCCCTGATTGGCTAGGGCTTCAATGACCGCTTCCATCTCAACAGAATCAAAGGCCTTCTTTAAATCAATGAACGTTAAACAGATCGGCATCTTGAACTCCCGAGAAACCTCAATGAGCTTGGTTATCGTGTGGATATGGTCGATGGTGCTGAATCCTTTGCGGAACCCGGCTTGCTCGCATGGTTGTCCTTCATCTAGTGTTCTGCCAATCCTATTTAGGATGACTCGAGTGAACAACTTGTAGATGACAGACAATAGGCAGATCGGGCGATAGTTGCCAATGTCATGGATGTCTCCCTTCTTGAACAGTAGTACGGTCCTGCTGGTTTTCCATTGGGACGGAACCTTGCATTCAGACAGGTAGCGAGTGAAGAGCTGAGCCAGTGTATTGATGAGTACTGACGGCAGGTTCTTCAGGTGTTCAGGTCTGACCTTGTCTGGGCCGGGTGCTGTTTGTTTCTTTACCGACGAAATGGCGTGTCGGATTTCGGAAGGGAGAACGTTGGGAACGACATATCCATCCTGTGGAATTTGGTATGTCGGCAAGTGGACATGGCTATCGAAGAGATTTGAGTAGAAGTCATGGATAATCTTCTCCATTGCCGTTCTGGAGGATGTGATGGATCCATCAGGACGTCGGAGGGCAGTCATCTTGGTCTTATAGTTGGCGAAGGACAGGCGGGCATTACGAATACTTTTCCCAGCTTCTGCCGCATCTACCAGTATTTCTGCTCTTCTCTCATGCAAGGCAAACACCTTACCTACTGTACTATTGTTATAACCCCAAAGGTTTTTTTTCTTTAAATGTTTTTAAAACCATAGTTTAGGAAATATGGTGACAATATTGATGAAGTTTGTGATATTGATGTACAAAATTACTGCACCCACCATTACCAATGTTCCACAAGCCCCCACCACTATTTCTATAGTGGTGTAGCCTAATCTTCATTTCTCCCCACCTCTTCCACCACTGCTTGGTGACCAATGCCAAAAGACAAGCAACATTTTCTTTGTAAACTTTGAGAAAAAATTCTATAGACTTTGATTATTCTTCATTTATATATGCCTTGACATGTGTCCTGGAAGTGCAAATTCGGTGAGAGTGAATACGTGCCTGGGTAAGACAAAAACCCTATCCTGAAGGAATTTTAACTCCAGTGGGTAGTGAGCAATAATTGAATGCTTGTATTGTTCTAACTAGTAAAAACTTCACAGGTTCATCTCATTCACTTATAAGAGTTCATATTCACTTATAGTGAATATCTGATTCACTACCTCTGAAATAAGCACTGTCTTTCTCTTCACCACTCTGCAGATGGAAAAGTTCAGAAAGCTTTTAAACCTCATTAAAGATCTCACTGTTAGCAAGGGGCAGCGGCTGGCAAAGAGATGGGTCACAAGACTGGAGCATACTCTGTCCATGTAGGACAACTCGTCTTGATCTCAGCACCCCTTAGTCCTGTGAAAGCCACTGGGAGTGATTCTTGTGCACCAGGAGTTAGCCCCTTGTGCTACCAAATGTGTCAAAACAACTATAATGAGGACAATTACTACAACAATGAATAACAAAAGATGTAGAAAAAGAAAGGAAAGTGGCAGGGTCAGGATTTGAACCCAGAGCCTAATATTTATCTACGATTCTCTATACTATAATCCAGTGCCTCTAAAAAAAAAACAGCAAAAGTGTTTTGCAGGAAAAGGAAACAGAAAAAGATAAAATTAAAAGAAAGTAATATTTTTAAGTATAGTTGTCCATAAAGGAGTCCTTGGCTTGTAAATCTTATCATAACACCCAAACATTGCTGGTTAAAGAGAAATGTATTTTATCTGAGTTAAGTCCAAGATCAAAATTCCTGCAGAGTTGGTAAGTGGTGAAGCCTCTCTTCTATATGTGTCCCCCACCTGGCTTCTTCTTGGACCAGAGAGTCCCTTGATGCCCCTTCCTCTTCATCAGCTATTCCAGTTACAGGGTATTCGATACCACATCACCACACCACCACCACCACCACTTTATAACCCAATTTATCATTCCTTACCTCTTTAAAGGCCTTACCTTCAAATATAGTCTCATTGAAGGTTAGGATTTGGAAAGAAAATAGGACACAGTTCAGCCCATTGTAGTCATTTTCTTTAAAAAGTAGATGTCTGAGCACAGAACTGAAGGAGAGTACTGGGAGGAACTTAATTCTAGATAGAGGGAACAGCACACACTCATTCCTGAGATGAGAGAAGTAAGGCAATATATAGTGACTGGAGCACATTTGAAAAGGAGACAATGATAGAAAACACACTGGAAAAACATTGATCTAGAAGTTAATCAACATTAAAAATGGCCAAGAAAATATGCTCATAGTACAGTCTATCAAATTTATATCTTGCTAAATGTTATTAGACATTGTTTGAAAACTGCAGACAGGTAAATGTAGAAACTACTGGAGTAAGCAGGTGTCATTATATTTACATTTTTTAAAGCTTGAACATGCTAAAGTGATTTGTAAATCTCAAGTCAGTACAGGTAAGTCTTTAGTCTTTTGTTCCTTTGATCATAAGTTTGCTTAATAGTTTTGGAATATAGGATCTGAGGAACTTGATTAGGGTATAGACCATAAGGTAAGGACATTTGTCTGGGTGCTCTGAGTATAAAACCTGCTCCTAAGTATCAGCATAGAGAGTGGAGGCAGTGAATAGGCAACAAATTATTCCAGAGAATTGGACCGTAGAGGTTTTTTACTTATGTTTTTGTAAATTGTATTAGCATATGTTCACTCCCACCATTTAAGAATCACCTAGTAGTGAAGTTCTTAACATTCTCCAAGCTCACCTACCCCACAAAATTATTTTGTAGAGCAAAGCAGTATTGTCTTATGAAATTTTCCAAGGATAAACACAACCCACTCTGTAATTATTTTGTTCATCTGAAAAGAATTTGTGAAACATGTCTACCTAAAACAGACTCTTTGTAATCCTGTCCTATCTGGTATGGTGATGAAAATGAGATGCTCAGTTCATTAGCAATAGACTGTGACAGCAGTGGGAGACATTTGCACTCCAGACTCCCTAGGGGAGCTGAGGGCACTTTGATACATCAAAAAGTGTTCTCTTGCTTGAAAAGACTTGGAGTAACTGAGGTGGAGTTCTAATGATTTCAGCTTTTCTCTGCCTTCACCCATTATGCTTTGGTTAATGAGCACATTTATGAAATAAGAGATAAGAACAGAAGTTGAGCTATGCTAATTTAATCAAATGAAGCTTAAATTTTAGTACCCTCATTTACATGGGCCCTTCCAAGATTCAGTCAAGGACACTACATTTGGTGAATTAAGATTCAGCTTCATTCCACTCCAGTTTTATCACTGTCATACCCCTGTGTCAGGGATTGTGGGAGCAGACATAGGTATTTTGGAACATCTACGGGAAAGATGAGTTGAGAACTCATATAGTTTGGGTTATTGGAATATTTATGTGGTTTGCAGTCATTTATGTGTATGGTAAAGTTACAGTTAGCTGTTATGATATCGGAATAATTTCCAGAAATGCTGCTACTATCCACTGTTGTATAATTTTTAGCATTGAGATCCAGATGTTCAGGGGAAAAAAATTTTATCACAATCTTAAAATGTCTTAGACATTCAATTTAAGCAGATTGTGGGATGTGCAGGAGAAACAAGGATTTTAATGTGCAGAGACTGAATCTACTCTTGAAAATTCTTCCAAACATCAGACATGAAAAACTACGAATGGGAGATTTGTTCTCATTTATGCCCAGTCAAAATGAAAATTCTCTCTGAAAGTGTATATAATTATAGACACAGAAATACATTTTGTGTTGAATGATCTCACTTATTTGTGGTATATAGAATGACTGAATGACTTATGGGGAAACGTAACACAGTAAAGTGGGGGTGCCTAAATCACCCTTGACCTCAGAGTAGAGGAAAGAGAGGGATGGAGAAGGAAGGAAATCAAGGTGGGAAGCAAGAAGAGGAGAAAGGGAAGTAATGAAGTAATGGGGGAACAGAGGTCAAAGCCCTTGGTTAGACTGGTGATGTGAGAGAGCGGCAGGTACAGCCAAACATCCAAAGCACAGACTCAACAACTGAAATCATGAAATTTAAACTATAACAACCATAACATCTTAAAATGTGCCTGTCAAAATTGCCACAAGAGAGACATATGGTAGAGGGGGCATAGGGTAGAGGGAACTCTGGTGGAAGGGGGTTGACACTGGTAGTGGACTTGATGCTGGGGTTGTATATTGTATGTCTAAGACATATATAAATCATTTTAAAATCACTGTCCTCCCGTTATTCATCGATTTGCTCAAGCGGGCCCAGAAACGTCTCCATTTTGAGACTTATTGTTACTGTGTTTGGCATATTGAATGCATCATGGGTAGCTTGCCAGGCTTTGCTGTGCAGGTGAGGTACTCCCAGTAGCTTGCGGGCGAGATACTCTCAGTAGCTTACCGGGCTCTGAGAGGGGCGGAGGAATTGAACCCGGCTTGGCCGGGCTGGCTGCGGGCAAGGCAAATGCCCTACCGCTGTGCTATCTCTCCTGCCCATTTTAAAATCATAGATATTTAATTTAAAAGTACAAGTACAAAAAGGAAATACACTTTGTGATAATTGGGTAAATGTTATTTGTCAGAACTCTTGGACTGAGAGTGAAAACTGGGAGTTTTAGTATTTCAAAACCATAATTGTATCTTTGTACAATGTTCTGTATTTTACAGGTCATTAAGTCCTGAGTTGCATTTTGTTTTGTTTGTTTGTTTTATTTTACTGGATCGTCTCCTGGCAAGGCATGAATTTCAGAATAGCTTTTGTTTTTCATAATATATGACTTCTACCAAAATTCATTTATTATAAGGTGGAATTTTTCCAGTAGAAACCAAAATCAAAACCTGAAAAAAATGACAAAAGTTGTAATGAATAATCTGTTAGCTTTCCTACATTTGTAATTTGTTTTTCAGACTACACTAGTTTCAGTTTTGTACTTCTTTCTTTAAAATAACTTTCTCCCAAATCTGTAAATTTTGGATCTGAGAAACAGCTCTTCTGCTCCATAAGAAAATTTTTCCAGGAAAGTAAAGGTGGAAATGAGAACCGGAGAGTCTGGCAGACAATTTTGTAATTTAACGTTCTACAATTTCTGCCTTTTGACATGATTTCGAGAGGATATTAACATCATCTCACTGGTCTCTGCATATAACATCTCTAGGGTGTCTCTAATCTTACCAAATTACCATATTCAATATTAAAAGGGGGCAATTGTCTGGGAAAAGCTTCAATGAGCAAACATTAAACTTAATCAGGATATAATTCATTGATGTTATGAGTTTCTTAATTTTCTTTGTAAATTAGAAATTAACTTTTTCTGCAGTATAGTATTATCTCTAAATACATGTCACAGAAAATAATAATCTAATGTGCTATTATACATAGTCAGAGCTGACGACTGAAATTTAAATTAGTTTTTCTAAAAGAACGACAAAAGCACAATTTATTTTCCCTTTAGAAAAAAAAATGTCCCTATGCCTTCTGCTGTATGCAAACAGCGAATCCACAATGTCCTTTTAAGCCTGAGTGTTTGCAGAGGATTGACAGCTCTGACAATTCCTTTACAGAAACCCTCTTTTTGGGGGTTGAGAAGTTGCAAGGTAGAGATTCATTGCTACAATATGGGCTAAATTCTCTCATTAAGTTGAGTCAGTATAATGCACAAGTCAGTATTAATCACTGGGGGTAACCTATCGGGCCATTACCAGAACTTTTTGCCAAGGTAGTAACAGGAAAATAACAGTTGTTTGTATAAAGGAAACTAGGAGCTCATTTGCACAGTTACTGGAGGCAACAGGGAGATTAATGCATGTTGTCAGTTCTACAGGTTTAATTTCAGTTGAACTAAAATAGCATCAATATACATCACCCCTTGCCATTCATTCCTCCTGAATGCTGATTAATTTACTCTCATTTCACCCTGAATGCTGTCAGGCAATAATGAGTTTAAGCCATCTGGCAGTTCTATTTTATCTTCCCCACTACCCCCAAAAGGCAGCAGAAAGGGGGATATTCTTTGCATCGGCATCCATCCAGCTGCTCAGAGTCCTCACCTTTCCTCTTGGGGAATGCAGGGCAGATATGCATCCTGACAGTGGATTCCTGAACTGACACGCAGTTTTATTGTGTTGGAGCTGGTGAGCCGAAGATCCCAATTTAAAAATTGGGAGAGATGGAAAACAGAACCTGTATGTCAGCAGAAGCAGTTAAGCATATATATATATATATATATATATATATATATATATATATATATAGAGAGAGAGAGAGAGAGAGAGAGAGAGAGAGAAAGATTTGAAAAGTACAGCCACAGTTACAAAGTGGTATTTTATAGATACAAAAGATCGCGTGGTCGCCCACCTATGAGATGGTCAGACTTCTTTGTCAAGACCCTGAACAAACTTTTTGAGGCTCTTTGTGTTCCTGGAGCAAGCAGATGCCACTGGGCTATACTAGCACGCAACAGGGATGATTGGAGACGTTACTGGAGCCCGCCTGAATAAATGGATGATTAACGGGATGTCAAGTGATCAAGTAATTTTATAGATATATAATATAAAGTACACAGAGATAAGGCTATTTATAGACACATAAAAGCAATATTGTTAGCATCGTTTTTACTTTTAAAATAACATAAAACCATCTGGTATCAGTAATTGGTCTCACACACATGTTTTTCTTTTTAAGCTATTTTCAGACTAGTCAGACTATTACCTCATTAATGGTAAAAGAAAAATTAATAAGACTTATATATAAAACCAACTTGATATATAGTACATAGTTTATATACAATAAATTTGCCTCTTTATTCTATATTTCAACGTGTCTAATACATTTATATATTCATGTAGTCATCACAAAAAATATCATCCATTGACTTTAGTAATCTGTCCTACCCTTAGCACCAAGTAATCTCTGATATCCTGTCAATGTGGATAAATTCATTTTGACTGTTCTTTGGCCCACACCTGGCAACTCTAAGGTTTCTCCCTGAGTTGCCAGGAACCACATGGTGCCAGGGTTTAAATGCGGATCTCCTGCATGGAAAGCATGTCCTCTAGTCTTTGAGTCATGTCCCTGGCTCTAAATTAATCTTATTTTAGAGTGACATGGAAATGGAGTCTTACAGTACAGTATAAATATTTTTGTGACATTATTGCTTAGCATAACTCATCCATGTTGTTGCATCTTTCAGTAACTAATTCCTCTTTGTTACTAAGTAAGATTACACTCCGTATCCATGATCGATATACCATAATTTGTCCACATATTCATCAGTTGATACACAAAATTGTAATTTTTCACTACTCTGAATAAACTGCATAAAAATTCCTTGTGTCTATGTGTATTTTCATTTGCTTTGAGTAGTATGTAGCATCATATCAGAATGTCAACATAAATGTATGCATTGTCTTTATAAGAAATTATGTAATAGCTTTCTAAAATAATTACAGTTTTGGAGTCTGCTCATTAATTCTTGGTATTCTCATTTAAAATTTCTATCCTGTATAATTGAGGTTACTTGGGAATGAATAGATGTGGATTGTCCTTGGACAACTGTGTTGAAACAATGTATTTATGAAACTATCATTAGTAGTGTTGCAATTTACAGTATTTCAATAAAATGGGGGGAGAATGTTTTGTCCATGTGAATGGGTATGTGACAGTGCTCATTGTGCATTTAATTTGAATTTCTTAGAATTCATATTTTATAATGAGTTAGGTATGTTAAAGTCAGCAGACCAGGATATCACAGTGATTGAGATTAGTAAGAACCACAATGTCAGAACATCACTGTAGCACTGTCCTCCCATTGTTCATGGATTTTCTCAAGCAGGCCCAGTAACATCTCCATCGTGAGACTTGTTGTTACTGTGTTTTGGCATATCAAATACATCATAGGTAGCTTGCTAGGCTTTTCCATGCGGGTGAGATACTCTCGGTAGCTTGCCGGGCTCTCCGAGACGGGCAGAAGAATCGAACTCAGGTTGGCCATGTGGGCCATTTGCAAGGCAAACGCCCTACCCGCTGTGCTATCACTTCAGCCCGTCAGAACATCAAAAAATATAAAATAAGAGGCACAATGAAACACTCTGATGATTGAAGATATTGAACATCTTTTCATATTGTTATCTTTTTATGTTTCTGACCAGTCATCTGCATTATTTTGTGAAGTGTTAATTTTTTTATCATGTTATATTATTAACTGAATTCTAATTAACAAAATTTATTTTGTATTCTTGTTATGTCCTTTCTCGGGCATTTGTGTCACAAAAATTTCTGCCGTTCTGTGGTTTATCTTTTCTTTTCCTTATAATGTCTTTACAAGAATTAGGTTATTAATTTTTATTAATCCTATTTACCTTTTAATTTTTCTTCTATGGCTCATTCATTTTATGTTTTACTGAAGAAATCGGTGTCTATCCCAAGGACATGAAGATTTTTGTTTGCATTTCTTCTAGAAGTTTAATAGTTTTAAATATTACCTTTTTATTTCTATGATTTATTTTGAGTCATATTTTTGTATTGCCAGAGATAAGGGTCTTGGTTTATTTCCTCTGGCAACTTTCATTTAAAAATATTTTCCTTTCCCTTTTCAATTAAACTGGAATTTAAAATTTAATTGAAAATCAATTAACCATATATATGTGGATCTGTTTTTGAATTCTCTATTCTGTTGCATTACTCTGCAAATCTACTCTACAGTCAATACCACAGTCTCTTGATCACTGTAGCTTTATGTAGAGTCCGAAATTCAGGAAGTATAATTCACTTTGAATTGTTAGGCTATTCTAAACCCCTTAATTTCTAAGATAATTGCAAAATCGAACTTACAACCAAACAAAACAAACCTGCTGGGATTTCCATTGGGTTTGCATTAAATCTCTGTAAATCAATTTGTACAGAATGAAAATTTTAACAGTATTGAATCATCCAATTCAAAAACATGATCAATATTTTCACTTATTTCAGCCTCTTCAATGCTCTCCCAATAGACTTCTGTAGTTTTCACAGTATAGCTTTGCATATATTTTGTACAATTTATTCTTATTTTATTTTGTACCCTAATAACAAATGAACCTTAAAATTTCCATTTGTTTGTTCATGGGTCGGTAGAAACACAATTCTTTTTGTATATTGACTTTGCATCTTAAGACCTTTCTCAAGTTGCTTATAGGTATTAAATTTTAATAAATTCCTTAGTGGTTTTGTGGATCATGATTAAATTTTCATTTCATTTTTCATTTCATCATCCTGTTATTCGTCGATTGCCTCGAGCAGGCCCCAGTAACGTCTCTTTCATCCTAGCCCTGAGATTATATTCAAGGCTCTTTAGGAGAATGAGACCCATCATTGTTACTGGTATTTGGCATATTTGGTACGCCACGGGGAGTTTGCCAGACTCTGCCCTGTGGGCAGGCTACATTCGATAGCCTGCAAGTTTGTGCAAAGTAGGAATAAGACAATAAGATGTCATAAAAAAAAGTTCTGTCAAGATGTCGCGCGGCCGCAAATGCGGCCGCGCGGTTCCGGGATCTGTATTTTATGTATACTCCTAGTAAAATTAAAATGCAAAAAGGGCATTGCAATTTAGATTCACAAATTACTTCAAAGAACTTCTCAGTGATTCCACTGCACATTAGCAGGTACTTGTGTTACAATTACAAGAAAATTTGAAAATATTTCATATTGTGAGGTAGTCATTTATGATTGTTCTAACAATAATCATAAATTTATAAGTGATTTGATATTTTAAGAGTTTTAGGCTGACTTGTATAAATGCAAAACATTATACATATGCAAAAAATAAGACAGTGTCTAGAATGTGTTGGGGGTGTTCCCTAACCCACACTCCCATCATTTTACTTGACCTCCAGTATATACATATATACCCATACACTTTCAGATCACATTGCTATAAAACATCTATGACAATAAACTTTTTAAAGGCGATGGGAGTAAGTAAAGATGAAGGGAAGATAAGATGCAAACATTAAGTGGAAACTGCTATCCAGTATTTTCTCATGCAAGAATTTTAAAATGATTTTTAATTGTTTTTATTGTTAACTAATACACGATTTTCTGCTTTGCAGAAGTCCACAAAAGGAAGATAGAATACCAATGGCAGATGAGTACTATGAATACAAGCACATAAAGGCCAAACTGAGACTTTTAGAGGTCCTCATCAGCAAGCAAGACGTGGCCAAAACTATTTGAGGTTTAAGAAATGTTTGTGATTACCTTAACCCAAGAAAAACTTAAGTTGATTTTCCTCTGCTAATCTTGCTATGTGGTTTCAACATATGGAAAACTGAAGCACTTTAATGGAAGTATTGTTTTTGAGAAAGTATGACAACTATAATTAAAAATGAGAAGGAATTTGAATGAGGGGATATACCACAAATAACATAATTGGAGGGAGTCAGTTCCTTTGTGTCAAGGAGAGAAAACTTTGTTAGCCATTTTCATCATCACCAGATGTTTTCATTAAAGCATGCACATGCCGCTACCACCAAAAGCAAACTGCCACTTTCCACATTTCATTCAGAGCTGTTTCAGTGTTTCTATGCCCTACCTTTCCTACTTTCACTGATGAGATATTCTAAGTTCTCCTTTTGATTTTTTATTGCCTAGATGCTGCAATGTTTTTATTTTTCCGTTTTGCCAAACATAACAAAACAATGATATAAATCGCTTTAGCAAAATACAAAATAATGACTTATCGATGGTGTTTAAATATGCATTCATTTTAATCTACTGAAAAAATATTGAGATAACTCCAAATCGCATGAAAGGGTATAATTGCAGCATGAGTTGAATCTTGAAGACTAGAATCGCCAGCACTTCCAACCTGTTGTTTGACTGTGTTATTTATGTTATTTATATTAGCTAACAGGAGACAACTGCTGTGTTTCAACATAATAAATATAATAGAAAAATATTTTATTTGTATTGTTGTATAAAATATTTACAGTCAAATAGAATATATAGTTACATTTTAATAGCAATTGTATACATGTCATGAAACAAGTTTCCCTTATCAAAGATGTAGTTTGTAAACCTCAAATAGTTGTATATCTGTCCTGTTACAAGTAGTTGACTTCAATTAAACAGCTTTACGAAGGACAATATTCTGATTCATAAAAGTTATAAAATACCAGCTAATACAGAGAAACATTAAGCCTCTGAAATAATCTGCTTCTGAAATAATCATTATTCTTTCTATCCAAACTATATGAACATGTGAATTTCTTCAACTTCATGCTTAAACATTACAGAAAAATATAAGTACAAACATGGTTGGTACAAGAAAAAAATGTCAATCATTTACTAATTTTTACAAAAGTAAAATTAATGTGTTTCAGTATAACATAACAAAACAATATACACTAAATCTGATGAAGTGAATAAAATATTCTAGCTTCTTAAAGGTATCATGACAATTTTCAAACCTTTCATACAGAATGAAGCTACGGCTCATGAGAAATCTTTTAGACCTTACAAAGTAGAGACCTTGGAACATTAAGAAAAATGTGTATTCCCAATGGAAAAATAGTCATATACTTTAAGATATAGTAAACAAAAATTAGCAGTCATACCTATGATCACATTATTTACTACAGACAAGTCTCTATCCAAAATACCTATTTTTAAATTTTAATGCAATTTTATTTTAATATAAACAACTCTCAGTTATAGACAAAGATAATTCACAAAGTACATGCTCTCAGAATTAACTTTGGTAATCAGAAATGTAAATTTTCAGATAACAGAAAATAATTGCTATTTTTATGTAGAAATAAAAAATTAGCAGTGACATATTCTAGAGTGTTTTAGGATACTAAAGATCTATTAGACTTAAGGGACAAGGTAGTTTATTTTTTAATCACTTAAAACTCTATTAGACATTTCCAACAAACTACTTTCTTATTAGATATATTCCTTCACACATAAAAATTAGAGTTTGCCTCTTCTTACTGATATTTTAAAAATCATATTCCTATGTATCAACATAAGCCATCTTTGGACACTAGAAGATATTTCCCTACTTCCCTAACAAGTGGGCTATTGAAAAGCTGGATGTTACATGTCATTTAAATTTGAGAAAATATTGGACATTAAATAATTAGAGAGATTAAATTTTAAGAATTTTATTTCATTCAAACATTCCTGTTGTCTATTTTTCCCTTTCTTCCTCTTCTCCTTCTCTGCCCTTCCCTATTTTTCCCTCCCTCCCTCCCTCCCTCCTTCCTTCCTTCCTTCCTTCCTTCCTTCCTTCCTTCCTTCCTTCCTTCCTTCCTTCCTTCCTTCTTTCTTCCCAATTATGTTGGCTAGGACCACCAATATGATGCTGAATAAAAATGGGTGATAATAATGTTCTTTCTTGGAAGTTTCTTGTCTAGTTTCTTGGACTTTCAACCTTGCAAGCACAGATTTGAATTTGAAGTGACTTGAGGGTATCCCTACTACAGAAATTTGGAATTCTTTCTCAGCTTATCATTTTCCTGTCAGCAAATTCTAGCTGCCTTGTTTATCCCTGTCTATAGTCTGTGAATCCTGCATTCAGCAAGGTTCTCTGTCTCTGTTTTCCCCGTCCCTGTCCTGTCTGGAGACCTCTCTTGACTAAATGCCTGGATAATGATAGGACTCACCTTACATTTTATACTACTGTTTAAAATCACAGTCCTCCACTGCACAGTGTCTGAAAATAGTATTTCCTATGTTTTCTTTAGTTTTTCATCATTTACAGTGGGAGGGTAATTCTGGATCTTGTTATTTATTTCTTCATAAATATAAATAGAAGTAGACACTTTAATACTTAACTATTTACAAGTTTTTGTTATTATTATTCTGTTGTTGCTGTTAATTTTGAAAATTCCTCTGTGACTAAGTCAATTTCATTCTGATAGAAGACATACTGTCAGCAGTGACTCTCAACCTGTTTCACATTAGACTTAATTGAGAATTTCTAAAACATACCTATGTTCATACCGTTCTCTTAGGAATTCTGATTTGAACCAAGACTATATTTCATTGTCTTTTGCAGTGGGAGATGAGTAGCAGTGGCTTGGGAATCCCAGGAGTCACTGCCAGCAATTCTCAGCCTTGCAGTGTGGGCCTGACAATTTGGTGCTCAGGTTTAGTGATGTTGAAGGCCCATCTATGGTGGGGATGGGCATGTGGTGCCATTGGTCATATTCAGGACCTTGTGTAAGGAAATCATATGCTCCAACAGTTTGAATTATCTTCTCAGCCCACCGTCATTCTTAAACTAGTGCAGTTTAAGGGCTTAATAATCTGTCTTAAGGGCTGAGAACTGCACTAATTTACAGAATTTTCATGACATCCTGGTTTGACAGATATACCATGTCCTAGTTCTCTTCATCCCTGTGTTACCCACTTGTGGTGAGAGTTGTCACAGCAGGAATCATCATCCTCAAGTTATCATAGTTATCACAGTGTATCATGCAAAAATACCATAATTTTCTGAAAGTGTGACTGGCAATCACTGGAGTTTTGGAAGTTAATCTTCCTTTACTCTCATCTTCAAGTCCCAATTCTCAAGTTTCCATCCTTTCCTTGACACAACCAGGGCCATCCATTCTTTCTTCCCATTCATTCCCACTGCACCACACATCACCCTAGAAGACATCACCTTAGTTCTTTATTAAATAACTAAAATATATTTCTACTTATATTTAAGTCCATGGAAGGTGGGGACTGGTTTCTTTAATATTTTTCTGTTCTTCATATTGCAAGTCAAGTATCTTGTATGTTATTATATTTTGGTAGACTATATTTGAATAAAATATTTAAAAATGTTCAATAAGCAGAATGATTCCTTGTCCTATTGAAAATATATTCTGTCAGGATATGTTCTCAGATTCTTCTTAAGTCAGTGGGATGGGAGATGAATACCAATAACATAACTTGTATGGTATTAGTCATTGTGGTGCTTAAAATAATTTTATGTCTTTAATCTTACTTCACCCTTAATTATTTTGTCTTTGAGGGAAAAGAATTTGGTAATGCCCCTATCTTTAGTTATTTATATAATAGAAATAAAATTGGTTGATCAATTTTGCTATTGATGTCATTTCAACTTTAAATTTTAGGCCTTATTATTAAGTTGATTTTTTAAAGTAATAAATTAAAAAATGAACTTCCACAGGGATAATGTGAAAGAAAATGAAAAAGTTATTTGATATTATTTTCACAGTCTATTTGACTATATGATACTTAGCTCATCTGTTTACTCAGTGCATGTATATATGTATATATATTTATATAAACAGCACACAGGAGCGAAGAAAACTGGCTGGTGGGCCCCACAACTCCTGGAGAATTCTCCAGGCTCCATACTAAACCCATATCACCAGGAGGTCCCAGTTGGGTAGGTGCTGTCTCCCTGCCTTCTCCCGATGGAATCCTGGTGACCATGATCTTCTATAAACATGGCTCTGGTACGTGGGCAACAAAACTATTTTCCGAACAGTGTGGGGACCACCCCGGTTCCCAGGCAACCTCTGATTCCGCAAGTCACATCTGCCCCAGCACTATCTTACAGCACACAGTAGCAAAGAAAACCGGCTGGTGGGCTCCACAACTCCCAGAGAATTCTCTGGGCCCCGTACTGAGCCAATATCACCGGGAGGTCCCAGATGGGGTAGATGCTGTCTCCCCGCCTTCTCCCAATGTAATCCCAGTGACCATGAGCTTCTACAAACATGGCTCTGGTACACGGGCACCAGGACTATTTTTCAAACATTTCCTGATATGCAAAGTGATCAATGGAAAGTAAATGATCTAGCATTTGTCCCTGAAAAACAGGCTTGAATGGTGGTGGGAAAAACTGAGCAAAATATAATGCCCAACCGAAATGCATCTGGACTGTGCATTTAACTATGGTTATGCACAGTTAAATGCCACCCTGAGAGGGGAGGAGTGTCTGTCCCTCCACCTGTCCCCCCTTGTGGCAGCAGCACAGTGGTCTGCATCTTTTAGAGACTAATGAACAGCCAGGTATGAGACTGCATTGACGAGGCATGTGGGGCCTCGTGGGATGGGGGGTGGAATCTTCCCTGCTCCCTGCCACTACAATGCTCCAGGTTGCCACCCTCAAAGCCTCCTCCAGCGTCTGAATGACCATGATCCCAGAGGCACACAAACCAATCTTGGAACCTAGGGACTTTTGGCAGTAATCCTTCTAGGTTTATTACTAAAAGATTAGAAATCTAAATTAGCATGGCTGCTATTGTGGCCACACATCATATGCTCTTTATAATCAGCAATAGAAAACAAATTATCTAATGATGTCTTTTTGGCAGGTCTGAATTTTGGGGAAAATTCCAAATAATAATGTTGGATCTTTTGTCGTAATATTGAATGTGATCAACGTAGGAGAGATAGTAAAGTGGAAATCTGCCACACTGGAGGTGAGGGTGGGAGGGGCATATTCTGGGGTTCTTGGTGGTGGAAAATGTGCACTGGTGAAGGGACGGGTCTTTGATCATTGTATGACCGACTGAGACTTGAACTAAAAGGCTTTGTGATTGTTCTCACGGTGATTCAGGAAATAAACAAAAAATAAATAAATGCTTATATAACCAAAATGACTGTTTTTTTTTATGGTGCCTTTGCAAAAATTAAAAAAAAAAACACATCCCTCTGGGCATTGCCTCCAAACAGCGAGGGCAGCATTTAACCTCACCTCCTGGTTCAGAACTGTTGTACAGATCACAACTTATACAATCTAAAATGGCTAGTCAATGATGAATTCTATACTTTTTTTTGAGATTTTTTAATTTTTATAAAGTAGTTCACAATATTTGATTATATTTAACATAAACACCAATCCCATCACCACAACACCTTCCTACCACCACTTTTGGGATGTTTCCAACCCGAGCCTCAACCCCTGCCACAAAGCAGAACCTAAATAATTCATTTTGTATCGTTTGTTATGAATAAACTGCTGAAAGTGACCCAAAAAACTTTCCTTAGAGAAAAGTCTGTGAAGATTGTCATATTTCATCCTGGGCTAATTAAGGCCCGATAAGAGAGATTACTAACATGTTGTCGAAGGTTGAGCCTTGTGTACTTACATATTATATATATGTATATTTATATAATATATACATATTTATCTGTAAAAATATGTTTCCTTCTAAGATTTGTTGTCTTCTACTTTAAACTCCACCAGATATGTTGTGCTACTCTTGGAATATTAGTGATGTGAGGAATGATATCTTTTCAGGAGAAAATTCCCCTGTGGGTGAGGCCTGACCTGAGTGTGAGCATGGTGGCAATTGAGTTCTGGAGGTTTCCGGCTGCTGGAGCGTGGGTCCCTTGGAGCCATGAAGGACCTCACTCGATCTCTCCGGGGTGCTCTGAATGAAACAGTCTGGAGCAGGATCCGGTGGCATGGCTATGGCATGTGTCATTTTGTGCTTTCTTTTGGGAGAGGACAATGAGTCTCTGGTACATAGCTATTGATGAGATAATCTGGCACCAGCCAGAGTTGGTTATGGGTCTGACTGCCAAGTTGTGGGAAACAGGGCATGACAGGGGGAGGGGCAGGTCAGGGGGGATGACACCCGTTCCCAGTTCCTTTGAACCCAGTGTTTTCAGTCACAGGTCCCTCCTGCATACCTGGGTTTTCTGCGGATTTACTCATGGGTGAGACAAACTCTATTCTTTTAAAACAGTGTTTTGGGGCTGGAGCGATAGCACAGCAGGTAGGGCGTTTGCCTTGCATACGGCTGAACCAGGTTTGATTCCCAGCATCCCATATGGTACCCTGAGCACTGCCGGGAGTAATTCCTGAGTGCAGAGCCAGGAGTGACCCCATGTGCATCACTAGGTGTGACCCAAAAAAGATAAATGAATAAATAAATAAATAAATCTCGTTTGGAATTTTGGGACAACAGCGACATCGGTCAGGCAAAACCATCAATTGAATATGATGTGGTCATTTTTGTTGTGGAACCACTCACCGGGAGACTCCCATGTCCAATGTTTAGATTTGGCCTTCTGGAACTGTGAGTTATCGTGGATGATCTTGGTCGACATGATGAACTCAGACAGTCTCTCACCCTGTTCATTCCATTCTAGGCCATGGGTCCCGATGTAGAGTTCTTTGGCTGATCTTCTCGGTCCTATGTTGGCATTAAAATCACCGACGATGATCTTGTAGAAGGTGTGGTCTTCTTTATAGAACTTTTCCAGCTCCATGTGGAACTTCTCGATTTCTCCTTTATCATAATTGGATGTTGGTGCATAGACAACAAAGATAAAAACTGCCAGCAGTGAATCACATCTATTCAAGTATAATCATCTGATTCAGATTGTTAGGCATTCGAATGAATCAATGGTCATGGTCAAGTTCATGTTGACAAGGACAACGACACCACCGACCACCACCGACGCCTCTTTTGTCGCATGTTCTGAAGAACATGTTTCCTTCTCCAGTGTCGAAAATGGTGTGATGTGATTGATGCCTTCTCGTCTCAGTCAGATCAATGATGTCGTACTTGATCTTTCACGCTTGTACCATCAGGTCCTCATTGGATGCGTCTTACCCCAGTGTATGTGCATTGAGAGTACAGACAGTCATTTTTTTCTTTCTTCATTTTGGCAGCATAGTTCAGCCTTGAGATTTTATCGGCCTCTCCTTCCTCATCCTTCTTAACGATGGCATATTCGTGGCTCTTTAAGGGACAGGGGAATGAGACCTATTGTATTTACTAGTTTTGGCATATTGAATAAGCCACAGATAGCTTGTCAGGCTCTGCTGTGCAGGCGGGATATTTTCGGTAGCTTGCCAGGCTCTCCGAGAGGGATAGAGAATTTTAGGGCGACCTCTAATGACCCTTGCAGGTGTTCCCATAGCTCAAACCATATTTGAATCCTATGAAATATGGTGTGGTAATCTTGGAAGATCGGTATTAAGTGTCTTATGATGTGTTGCAAAGTGACCGTGCAGTCCGGAAAGCATCCTGGAGCATGGTAGCAACTGGGTAGTGGAGGTAGTAGAAGTAGTGGAGGTAGTAGGGATAGTGGAGGTCTGCCAGTGAGGTATTTATCTGGTACCAGTAGGGTGGGTCTTCTGTGTGTAATCCCTGGGTCCCGGAGGTTGGTGGAAGCAGACAGGGAAGGGTAAGGTGGAGCTCCTGGTTTTAATCCCTTGGTCTCCGGAAATTGGTGGGAGCAGGCAGTGGATCTCTGTTCCTGGGTTCGTTGAGCCTGGAGTCCAAAGTCACACATTTTCGCTTACCTGGTTCTTTTGGGGCTTCACTCGTGAGTGAGTCTCAGCCTGAGTGTCTGAAAAGCGTCCTGGAGCATGGCGATGGCTAGGTAGTGGAGGTAGTGGAGGTAGTGGATTCGGTAGAGACGGAAGCAGTCACCAAAGCCCTAGCCAAACGGGGCGTTCAAACTCAATACATCAGGAACCTCCATGAGCTGTATTATGGATTCACTACCAGGATCTCACCATTCTACAAAGAAGTAGTCAGCCATGTCAAGAGAGGGGTTCTGCAGGGAGATACCATTTCACTGAAACTCTTCAGTGCCACCCTCAAGAATGTCATGCAATGACTGGAATGGGAAGGAATGGGAGTGAAGATAGATGGTCGGCAACTACAGCACCTCCACTTGGCTGATGACATTGTTCAAATAACAGCAAACATTAGCCAAGCAGCACAAATGCTGGCCAACTTCGACCATGAGTGTGATAAGGTCGAACTACAGCTGAATCTCACGAAGACAATGTTTATGAGAAATGGTCTCATTCCTGACATTCTATTTGCTCTCAATGGAACGAACATCTCCAAACACAACAGTTATGTGTACCTAGGTTGAAAAGTCAGCATAAGGAATGACCTGGCACCTGAGTTGCACAGGAGGAAGAGAGTGGCTTGGAACACCTTCAAGAGTGTTGAAGAAATAGCTAAGCGGATGAAGAACCTCTGGCTCTGGGAACATCTCTTCGATTCCACTGTTCTTCCTGCATTAACATATGCCTCAGAGACCTGGGCCCTACAAAAACAGGATGAGAATGCTATTCGGGTCTCCCAAAGAGGAATGGAAAGAGCTATGCTTGGAGTATCACGCTTCACTCAAATGAGAGAAAGAATCCAGAGTTCCGACCTCCATTGATGGTCAAAAATCAGGGATGCTGTCTTGTTTGCCAAGGCATTGAAAATCTAATGGTCTGGACACGTAATGAGATTTGGAGACGACTGCTGAACTCATGCTGTTACCGACTGGATTCCACATGACGTCAAAAGAACACGTGGCCGCCCACCTACGAGATGGTCTGACATCTTCGTCAAGACCCTGAGCCATTGGTTTGAGGCTTTTCGTGTGCCTAGAATGAGCAGACGTCATTGGGCTACACTAGCACACAAAGAAGGACAAATGGAGACATTACTGGTCCCCACTCGAGCTAATCGATGAGTGACAGGATGTCAATTGATCAAGTGATTAAATAAATAAATAAAACAGTGTTTTGTTTCTGTACAGTTAGGCATATATCTAGGAAGTATAAACAGATTTAATAGCCTCTGCTAAGTATAGGGCTCATAAGTAATTGGTTATGAAATGACACTAGGGTGGGGAAAGGGAAAGATGGAATTTAGCAGAACTTTATTAGAATTATCTCAATTTTATTGTAAGAAAATGAAATCTTATATTTTCTTAGAAAAAAAAGCTCAAGGAAAGGTTAGAAAGTGAGGAAAACCATGTTTCCCTTCCATGTTCTACATGTCAAAGCAGGGATAAAGAGGCCTGGGTAGCAGGTCTATGAAAGAGCATGTATGGCTTGGCTAAGACATAAAGGAAATACGACTGTTGCCAAGTGAATAAACATGTACCTGTTTGGCTCTGGTCACAAAGAGAAAGACAGAGCTGTTAGATGTCCATGAGGAAGTGCCAAGGACGATGCCAGAAATATCAGTCATATGCAGAAAGGACCTTGGACTGAATCCTTTTTTCAGCTTATTACCCTGATATCTTTTTTATTTTTTACATTTTATTTATTTATTGGGCTGGACTGGAGCGATAGCACAACGGTAGGGCATTTGCCTTGCACGCAGCCAACATGGCTGACCCGAGTTCGATTCCTCTGCCCCTCTCGGAGAGCCCGGCAAGCTACCGAGAGTATCTCGCCTGCACGGCAGAGCCTGGCAAGCTACCCGTGATGTACTCGATATGCCAAACACAGTAACAAGTCTCATGATGGAGACGTTACTGGGCCCGCTCGAGCAAATCGATGAACAACAGGAGGACCGTGACCGTGATTTATTTATTTATTTTTTGCTTTTTGGGTCACACCCGGCGATGCTCAGGGGTTACTCCTGGCTTTGCACTCAGGAATCACTCTTGGCGGTGCTCAGGGGACCATATGGGATGCTGGGAATATAACCCGGGTCAGCCGGGTGCAAGGCAAACGGCCTACCCGCTGTGCTATTGCTCCAGCCCCTACACTGCTATCTTGAATTTCTCCCCATCTATAGAATTTAATGTGGGTGGGATTAGTATTTTGTTCACTCATTGACATGTGCTTGATTAGGCATTTCTCAAACTGCAAGCAGCAAGCAGTACAACACTAACGTCATTAAATCGTCCTATTGGCTTCACCTATATTGCCTCCTTTAAATCAATTCTTAAATTGTTCCATGCGACCTAAGAGGAGAATGTTGTCATTGACTTAAAAGAGAAGTTGGATGTTTCTTTTATGTCTTTTGCTCCATGGAAGTCATGAATTTCATTTAGACTTGACTATATTTTCTAGTTGCAAATCACAGTGAGTGAACGTTGGTCTTGAATGAATAACTTTCTTCATTAGTGAGTGTCCTCCTTTCTTCTTCCACTCACTGGTGCTTGTTTTGTTTTCTTTACCCCTGCTGATTTTCTTGATCTGTTGTGCCCCCCTCCTTATTTATTTTGGGTTTACATCATGTATCAGTAACCTGCTGTTTCCCCAGGCCCTCAGACCTCATTTATTGTGTGTTGCTGTCCTCCAATCAGGGTTTCATCAGAAGCACACACTGCTCACTAGGGTTCTTATTTAATGGGCTACAATCAAGGATATTAAGAGAGATCTATTCTGCAATTACTTTTGCATATTTTCCTTTTGTTTCTTAAAGGGGAAATACCTTCACAGAAAAAGAAGGGGGGAGTCTGTGTTATACCCATTCCTGGCTTATTATTCTGTTAAAATCAAGTGTGGGGAGCTAGAGCAATAGCACAGCAGGTAGGGCGTTTGCCTCGTATGAGACCAAGCCAAGTTTGATTCCCAGCATCCCATATGGTCCCACAGCCCCTCCAGGAGTAATTCCTGAGTGCAGAGCCAGGAATAACCCCACTAAGTCAGGTTAGTGTTGGCTTAGTGTGGACTAACATATGTAATTTTGCAAACTTGAATGAAAATTGTAAGTGAAGAAAAGATGCTTTCTGTTATGACTGATTTTTTTTTCCTGCTTTTTGGGTCATACCCGGCAATGTTCAGGGGTTATTCCTGGCTTTGCACTCAGGAATCACTCCTGGCGTTGCTCGGGGGACCAGATGGGATGCTGGGAATTGAACCCGGTCGGCCACATGCAAGGCAAACACCCTACCTGCTGTGCTATTGCTCCAGCCCCTGTTATGATTGATTTAATTGGTACCGAAGAAATATAATAAATAAAAGGTGCTGCTCAGGTCACTCAAGGCCTCAGGAAACTCAGCTCTGAAGGAGAGCTTATCTGGTCCTCTTCTCTTTCTATTCCCCCCCTTTTTTTGCATATTTATATTTAGATCTTTGCATATGCAAGTTCAAAGGTGAAATCTTTGCTCTCAAGGGGTAAACAGAAGTAAACAATTCAAATGCAGAGTGTGATCAAAATTGTATTATATAAACTGCAATAGGGACCTTGGACCTTTTATTTTTTGATGCTTTTTTGACTTTTGGGGACCTGACTGACCCTGGAAAGATTATTTTATTCAGAGCTAGTCAATTTCTAAATATAGTGAAAAATTTTAAAAATGTAAAAATAATTACCCAGCTAGAGAGCTATCCAAATTCTCTGTTTATACTTAGGGCCAATATCCCTCTGCCCTAATCACCACAGGGTTAGATATCAGGCAAATAGAAATTACTCTTTATTCAGAAAATGTTGCCATAATTAAAGCTAGCCAACCCTGAGCCTCCTTGCCTTGCCTTGGCTTGTCTTTTCTTCATAAATCATAATAAAGATTATTGAGCTCGTTTTCTTTTCAGTCTCTGCTTCTATCTGGTTCTTCGCCTGTAGCACTGCAATGGCAAAACCTGCCTCCTCACTTTGAGAACTGTGATCATAGCAAAGTCTCTTTTTAATGCAATCATTCAAGAAATGTTAGCCTCACTCTACCTGTGAAAATAAAACCTCTATTAAAATAAAGGGCTATTCTGGTCTGGAAGTTTGGAAAAGGTACCTCATAGAAAACAAAGCTCTAAAAAGACTCTCAGGTGACTCTGATGCTTTAATGGAGACACGAGAGAGGGATAAAATGAAGATACTGACAGAGAACACCACATATGAAAGAAAGGGTGTTTTTTTTTCGGAGGAGTGAGTACTCAGGGTGACACCGTGTGGATGAGGGCGGAGGCATATATGATGATGATGGAATAATTGATTATAGACTGTAAAGCATCTTGTCAGGCTTGAAAAAGAGCTTTATTTTATTCCAGATTAATTTGCCTTAAGAAAAGCTGTTTCTTTTGAGATAAAACCCATCTCAGTTCAACAATGCCTACTTCAAAGCCAAAAATATTTCACAGCTAAAAGAGCTACTAAATATCTTGACAAATGTCTTTGAATTTTTATAATTGTTTACATTTAGTATTATAGTATAGGGTGTCAACTTTAGAAAAAGAAAAAACGGTGAATAGTGATCATGGTTTACCAATAGGAAAGAATTAGCAACTGATTATTTTATTTCTTCTCACTGTTGACTTATCCTTATTAAGCCCTTTTTCATTTGTACATAAAATAACATGCTGGATTATTCACCCCACTGTTGAAAAATTTATCTTATTTCTTCTATTTGCTGAATTTCAAACTAATGAGATTTGACTGTTATACAACTGTTACTTTTGTTCATACAGCTTTACAATTACCAGAACTAGACTTAGAGAACAAGGGCTGGTATATTATTCCTTAATATTTGATACATTTTCATTCTCTGCTCACTTGTATTTATTCTTCCCCAATTAAGTTTCCTTTCTTCAGCTATGGCATATTGAATAAGTAACAATAACAAAAAAAATCCTAATAAAATTACTTAAAGTGGGATGTTAGCTATTAATAATGCAAATGTTTTCTTTATGAGATATAAGGAATGGGTCACTTTCTGACTTAGATTGGAATAAGTTATTATAGTTAAAAGTCCCCCTCTACTGCTTTGTTGTATGTATGGGCATCCCTGCTTAAGTGAAAAAGTTCATAGATCCTGGAATAGTGGCTGAGAACAGCAAAGACTTCTAGGATTCCCTGAGCAAAAGTTTCTTTGAGGAATTTTGACCATTTGTTAATTGTGGAGTAACCAGATATCCATCTTCTTTGAAAGTTTCTGTTTATCTTATTTCAACCCTTTCTTGAGAGTTGTGTATTTTCTCATTGCAGTCCCCAGCTCTGTGAATACTTCATGCTTTTCATGTGGTGTAGCTGCTAACTCTTCAGCAAAGTCGAAATTTAGCTAAATAAAGAATTCTTCACAATGTCACAAAGTACTCGAAGAACAAGACTGTGTTTTGAGATTCAGTTGTATCTGTATACCTTATCTGGTACACAGTGTACTATGTAAAATGTAGTTGTATGTTGGCAATGGGGTTGATCATCTAGGTAGTCAGGGTTCTTGTAGAAATCCTATAGACCTTTGTGACTTGAGTGATAGTCTCAGGTAGTGAATGAAGCCTTAAACCTAGGATTGTCCAACATCATGATCATTATTTATTTTGGGAAAAATAATTTGAATTATTAGCTTCTCACACTATTTGGATTCTGATTTTAATGCAGAAAACAGTAGCATAGGCCAGGTCTTGGAGGCACAGAACAGGAAAATAACTGTAGCACTGTCTTCCCGTTGTTCATCAATTTGCTCAAGTGGGCATCAATAATGTCTCACAACAAATTGTGAGACTTGTTGTTACTGTTTTGGCATATCAGATACATCACAGGTAGCTTGTCAGGCTTTGCCGTCCGGGCAAGATACTCTTAGTAGCTTCCTGGTCTCTCCAAAAGGGGCAGAGGAATTGAACCCAGGTTGGCTGCATGCAAGACAAATGCCCTACCCACTGTGCTATCACTTCAGCCTCTGTGCTATCGCTCCAGTAAGATAGCTATAGAGGATTAAAATTTAGTGTGCAGGGATAGAAACATCAAGATAAGAATGCTAGGAGATGAGGGTACAGAGATAACTATTACCATCAACAACGCATTGCCAGCTTTCTGAGTGGGTTCCTAGAGAGTCTGCCCAGATGTCTTGGTTTCATAGTCTCTTTATTTTTCAATATTTGTGCTTCTGTTGTTGATTCTAGACTCTGGCCCTGTGACGTCCTGTGTACAAAGTCCTGCTGCCGGCCTCGCACTGGTTCCACGCTGTCCAGAGTTCATGAAGGCTCACTAGTTAGTTGCTGGAGCTCTGCTAGTTTTCAATGCTCTTTGCTTTTATTGACTTTTCCTTTGTTCTCCATCCATGAGTGGGAACTGATGCTTTTCCTACTGTTTGCCCAGGTAGAAGTGTGGGATCAAAGAGGAAGCTATTTGTCCTGTGCCCTTGTAAAAATTATTTACATCCTGAGTTATTCCCTGCTGCCTGAGTGGGTTCTTCCCATGGAGAAAGGAGGTTAAGGGTCATGGATCAGGGATCTCTGGCATCTTGGTAGTGTGGTGTAGAGGTGTGGTATATGTGTATATCTAAAGCACAGAGCAGTGTATGAACTCATGAGACTTAAACTACAACAATCAAACTTTAAAATATGCTTGTGAAGGAGGCAGGCTGGGGTCTGGGAGGAAACTTGGAGACACTGGTGGATGGAAGTTGACACTGGTTTTCCTCACCTACTTCAAAATTTTACTTTTGTTTTTTTCAAAGCCTTGCATAATAGCGTGAAAATAATGGGTACTCAAGCAACTGGTCATTTAAAGAAATGAAATATGAACGAGATTGAATTGTGATGGAGCTAAATAAGTGATTTATTTCACATTTTATCTTGAATGTATGTTATGGCCATATGAAGGGTATTTTTTCCTGTTCCTTCAGGTGTTTAATTATGGCTTTAATGATGGTCTTGAATAGATATTTCAAGATGTTATCACCCTACATATTAAGAATGCATTTTGAGAGCATGTAGAAAACTTGCTTAGCAAATTACTGAATTTGTACATCTTTTTTCCCCCCAAATAGTATTTCTCAGAAAACATTTCAAGAGTTAAACCAGAATCTACCTCATATACTCATCTGGTTTTGATTAACAATGTCTTACATGGTGCCATTTTATTTCCTTGGTGTATTTACCACTTACTACATTGCATATTATTGTTTGTTTTGCCTTTTCACTGCACTAGTAAGTTCTGTGAGACAATGTGACCATTTTTTAGAGACACTAAAACAAATTAGCACAAATCTGATGCCATGCAGTCTCCTGGGGCCACCAGAAGAGAAAGTGAGCTCAGAGTCAGGAGTAAGCCCTGAACGCTGCCTGGTGTGTCCTGTTCAAAACCAAAAACAATAAAAATTTGCTCTCACCTACATTAGCAGACACAAATACAAAATCAAGCTGCTGTTAAGGTAATTTCCTCCGAAAACTCTACGGAAGAAGTCTTGTCTCTGGTGGCTTTGGGTGGCTGTTGCTGGTCCTTGGCATTGCAAGTCCAGCACATGCAATACCCTAATCTTAGTACCATGTTTATATTATTTTCTCTTTGTTTTTATGTTTTTCTGTTTCCTCTTTTTCTCTAGAGATTTTAGCATTGGGTTTAGAAGCCATTCTATTCTTGGACAATCTTGTTCAGCTCCAAAAAGAACTTTCTTTTTTTCTTTGCCCAAATAAATAGAAATTTATTAAATCCTGGATGGGTTAATCTTTTGGAGAGTTCTTATTCCAACCACTCAAGGATAGAAATTGTTATCCAAAAAATCACAGAATAGCTAAATAGGAAAAAAATACCCATTATTGTAAGAAGATAACTTATAGGTTTCTAGTCTTCCTGGCACAGATTGCATAAGCAGCTTTGGAAGAAAAGGGAAGGCATGGGGTCAAACTGAGTAGAATTTGACTGTCCTAATTTAAGAACTTTTCCAGCAAATATAGTACATGTTCATGAAAGGAAATGATAAGCATGTACACTTGAGAAACATAATAAGCATTCACAATTATACACTGCACATACAGAAAATGATGGGAAAATATTATTTGTGAAATTTAAACACTATTTATTCCTTTATTTTAAGTGCTATGCCTTTATTTTTATTTTCCAAAAACACTGAACCACTATCAAATAAAGGTATATTCTTTAGTATACATAGTTTTCCTGAAGATTTGATCTTCAAGCAAATGTGATGTTCACATGCAAAGGGTTCCATAGATTAATCAATCAGCTGTCTCTGCTGCTTAACCACCACTAACCAAGAATCTATTGAGAAAATATATATCCAATTTGTTGAGTTTGGAATTTCTTGATCATTTACAAGAACTATAAGCTGCTTTTGAAAAACTGGTGTTGGGTGTTTGCAAAATGAAAGACAAGAATCTTAAAGGATTGATTTATTTTTCTACTAAAGCATGATCACTTTCTATTTTTTTTTTTTGGTCTGGGGTGTATTTATTTTTTTAATTTAATTTTATTTTTATTAAGTTGTTCACAATAATTTATTACATTCCAAATTGGTGTCATTTTTAAAAGAATGGTTATAAGGAAATAGACCAGATGTTTCCACTGCTCGTTCCTTGCTGATCTGTCCTGTAGAGGTCCTTATCAGTGTCAAGGTGTTTGTAAAGTTTTGTTTTGATCCAGCCAAAGTCAGAAGAATACAACTATGTAACTGCTCCTAAAGGGAACTGTCACATCATCCTAACTATGAGCCTCAGGCTAGTATAGTTTGCACTCTTAACCCACAGTTTGGAGAAAAAAAACAAAGGTATAAAATTTCACATTTTATTTGTTTACAATGTTTACAATGTGTTAGTAAATGTTACAATCCTAGAATGTGAGATGATTCCTAGGAAATGTAGTGAACACTCAATAAATATTGAATGATATAAAGTGATGCCTTAGAAGTTATTCAGAGACAACATCCTTAAGGGAAAGCCAATTTAATGTTTGAAGTGCAAACTCTTCACCTCACTCTCTCCTTTTCCTGATGATTTGGTTCCCAATTAGGAAACCTGTGTGTGTGTGTGTGTGTGTGTGTGTGTGTGTGTGTGTGTGTGTATATATATATATATATCTCCAAGGGCCAACAACTGTAAATGTGAAGTGATATATGCAAAGAGCAAAAGGAAGCGGCCCTCATAGAGACGTCAGGTTTGCCTTCTCTATAAACTGCCTTTACCTGTGTTCAACTTTGCACTAGGCATAGTTAAGTAATCAGGACACAATGTGACTTCTGCCCAAGAACATCTTTCCTCTTGTTGAGAGTAACTTAGATCAAAGAATCTCAAATCTGGACATAGATTATGCTGTGTAGCAAGGACTAAAAGGAGATAAACTTAGAGAAAAGATGATAATGGAGGTGATCATTTAAGAAAATAAAGGACTTTAGCTGGTCCAAGAAGGGTGGTTATGGTTTAGCTATGTAAAGACTTTTATGAGGAGGGAAGGTGATAAGGAAAAGAATGTGGTTGGTACCCTAAGTAATGTATGCTCAATTATTGGTCTATGAAGGAGCAGGTCAATTGAGAGAGAGGGTATAATTGTACTATATGATGGAAAGTTACTTTAGAAATATGAAGTTAAAAAATATTGAGGATTCATTTTTTCCATTGGCTATTTTTTGTAGTTGAAAATAATTGACTTTTGAAATAAAATGTTTAAACTTTTTCTTTTACCTCTTTATTTGCTCTTTCCAACAATGAATAACTGAGGAAAGAAAAAATATTGTTAGCAAATGAATCCTACTATTTTGATTTTTTTTTGTAGAGTCTCCTGCTCCCATGCCTGGCTGTCCTTGCCAGGGTCCCTTGGAGGGGGGCGGGTTGAGTTTCCCTCCCCACCCTGATCAGAGCCCTGGCAGCTGAAGACCTCCAGAACCAGCCACAACCGTGCTGAGACCACTCTCCATGCGAATGCAGGTACCGGCAGAGGAACAAAGGCATGCGGGTCCCGGGGCTGAGATCTCCAAGCCTGCTCGGATCAGGGCTGAGCATCCTCCTCCCAGATCCTCCATCTTCCAGTAGGCGGGGGTCACACCCACCAACTGCCCCCCAGCACCATGTAATCCCATCAACGACCAAGACCCAGAGACTATAAAACCCAGCTCTGGCAAGCGCGTGGCCGTGAGTGCGCGAATAAGACATCTTATTATCTTACTCCTGCTTTCGACAACCTGGCAGGCTACCGAATGTAACCTCCTCACATGGCAGAGTCTGGCAAACTCCCAGTGACGTACCCAATATGCCAAATACCAGTAACAATGATGAGTCTCATTCTCCTAACCCTGAAAGAGCCTTGAATGTGGCACTTTCTAGAATCTCAGGGCTAGGACAAAGGAAACGTTACTGGTGCCTGCTCGAGGCAATCAACGAACAACAGGATGATCGTGATCATGATCGATTTTTTTATTTTATAATCATAGTGATTGAGAAATCTTCATTTGTTAACGTTTCAGCATTTTGGCCCTTTGAATAAAATGACAGATTATGTTTACTTCTTCTTTTTGGCAGCCTAGTTCGGCCTTGAGATTTTATCAGCCTCTCTTTCCTCATCCTTCTTAACATTGCCTTAGTGGTGGCTTTTTCTGGGTCAGGGGAATGAGACCCATTGTACTTACTGGTTTTGGCATGTCAAATATGCCATGGATAGCTTGCCAGGCTCTGCCGTGCAGGCGGGATATTCTCGGTATCTTGCCAGGCTCTCTGAGAGGGATAGAGGCTTTTAGGGCAGCCTCTAATTGCCCTTGAAGGTATTCCCATGATTAAAACCATATTTGAACCCTAACAAATATGGTGTGGTAATCTTGGAAGATGGGTATGTTGTGCCATGCGACTGGTCTGAAAAGTGTCCTGGAGCATGGCGGCAGCTGTGTAGTGGAGGTAGCGGAGGTCTGCTGATGAGGTATTTATCTGGCACCGGTAGGGTGGGTCTTCTGTGTGTAGTCCCTGGGTCCCAGAGGTTGGTGGAAGCAGACAGGGCAGGGTAGGGTGAGGCTTCTGGTTTTAATCTCTTGGTCTCCGGAGATTGGTGGGAGCAGGCAGAGGATCTCGGCTCACGGGTCCCATTGAGCCTGGAGTTCAAGGTCACAGAGTTCCACTTATCTGGTTCTGTGGGGCTTCACTAGTGTGTGAGTCTCGGCCCAAGCGTCTGGAAAGTGTCCTGGAGTGTGGCAGCGGCTAGGTAGTGGAGGTAGTGGAGGATCTCACCATTCTACGAGGAAGTGATCATCCATGTCAAGAAAGAGAGAGGTTCGGCGGGCGATACAGTTTCACCAAAACTCTTCAGTGCCACCCTTGAGAACATCATGTGACGACTGGAATGGGAAGAAATGGGAGTGAAGATAGATGGTCGGCAACTACAGTACCTCTGCTTCACTGATGACTTCGTTATAATAACACCAAACATTAGCCAAGCAGCACAAATGCTGGCCGACTTTGACTGTGAGTGTGAAAAGGTCGGACTCAAGCTGAATCTCACGAAGACAATGTTTATGAGAAATGGTCTTGTTCCTGATGTTCCATTTGCTCTCAACGGAATGAACATTTCTGAATGCAACAGTTATGTGTACCTAGGTCGAGAAGTCGGCATGATGAATGACCTGGCACCTGAGTTGCACAGGAGGAAGAGAGTGGCTTGGAACGCCTTCAAGAGCGTCAAAGAAATAGCTAAATGAATGAAGAACCTCCGGTGCTGGGCACATCTCTTCAATTCCACTGTTCTTCCTGCATTAACATATGCCTCAGAGACCTGGGCCCTACGAAAACAGGATGAAAATGCTATTCGGTTCTCCCAAAGAAGAATGGAAAGAGCTATGCTTGGAGTATCACGATTCACTCAAATGAGAGAAAGAATCCAGAGTTCCGACCTCTGTTGATGATCAAGAATCAGGGATGCTGTCTTATTTGCCAAGGCGTCGAAAATCAGATGGGCTGGACACGTAATGCAATTTGGAGATGACTGCTGGACTAGAGCCATTACCAACTGGATTCCACAGGACATCACAAGATCATGTGACCGCCCACCTACCAGATGGTCAGACTTCTTCATCAAGACCCTGAATGATCGGTTTGAGGTTCTTCGTGCTCCTAGAACGAGCAGACGTCATTGGACTACACTAGCATGCAACAGGGATGAATGGAGGCATTACTGGCGCCTGCTCGAGCAAATCGAGTAATGGGATGTCAAGTGATCAAGTGATTACATTTTCTTTTAAATTTATGAGCTTTTCTATTACTCTTGTGAATTTTTTCTCAAATGTTTATTTTATTAAATCCACTCATCTAGAGTTGCTTATTTCTTGTCATATTAGATTCAATTCCTTAAAATTATTTAATCATGACTGCTTCTAGTTTGGAGAAAGTTTTAGAAAGTTCTAATGTTCTTTAAAATGAATAATGTTGCAGATTTTTGTGTTTTGCTTGTAGTATTATATTTGAAATGAATTAAAAACTTAAGAAAATATATTCCCCATTTCCACCTTTCCATTTTTTTTGTTGTTGTGATGACCAGAGTTGCACACTTAGTTGTGCAACTAACAGAAACACTAATAGAAACTCGTATAATTAAGTCTCATATTCTTGCACATGCCAAAGGTTGCACACTTTTGTTGTAGTGCCAGAGATCCTCTATGCTAGTGTTGCCTGGACTGCAATCAACTTACCACTGGTTATGGGTCCTTATGACTGCAAATGAGGCACTCGTCACTCTACCACATCTCAAGTGATGGCATAAGTTTAATAGCACTTCTCTTTATCTAATACTGTGGAAGCTAGGTTTTTCAAATATCTATTAGTCATTGGAGCTGAAGAATAACTCAGTGGAATGTTCTGTGCAATGCCCAATATTGAGATTCAGTTGTTATTTCCAGTTCCTTAAACTTCAGAAAGAATATGAAATGGAAATACTCAAAGAATCACTCAAATAAGGGTAAAAGTACAAGAACCAATTGATATACTGCCTGGGAAATGATTGTATTAAGAATTAAGGTTAATGTTTGTATTGAAATTGAGTGCAAAGTGGCAAGTGAAAACAACAAGATAAAAAATATAGTTTTCACCTGTCAAGAGGAAAAACAAAATATATCTTTAATCAGCAGAGATGTATTTTTATTATTTTGGGGAGTCACGCCCGGCAGTGCTCAGGGGTTACTCCTGGCTCTGCATTCAGTAATTACTCCTGGCTTGCTCAGGGGACCATATGAAATGCTGGTGATCGAACCCAGGTCAGCTGTGTGCAAGGCCCTACTTGATGTACTATCACTCTGGCCCAAGGAGAGAAATATTTTTGACTAGCACTAATTTACTGACAAGAAATGTATGTTTTATTTTTTTGTATATAATAGTAATATATTTAAGATGCAGAAGCAGTCTTCACTTGTCCATTTATCATATTACTGGAGATAAGAAAATTATGATATTAATTTCTATATTGAATATTTTATATTGAAAAGAAGAGGACAAACAATAAGAGAGAGTGCTAATGGCCTATTAGATGTCAGTTTTCTCTCTTTTTCATTAAATGAACCCAACCAACATACCAACTGAAAAAGTAGATTTTTTGGGGCAGGAAAGATAACTCAGATCAAGGGCACATATCTCACATGCGCAAGATTCCAAATCTTGGGCACCAAGATGTACAGAATGTAAATCTGAAATACCTAGCATCTAGAGGGTGGCCCTGGTGACCTTCAGCCCTACTTGAGTCTGAGCTGTCACATTTCTGGGCCAAGTCCAGATTGTCTGAGCTCCTGGAGACTTCTAGAGCTGTCCTGCTAACCTTGGTCTGCCTATCTGTAGAAAATTTACCTTGTACTTCTTATCTGTAGAAAAATAAACCTGTGCATTTAATCCTTTTTTTTGCCAGTGATCAAACTGTGAACTGATATGCACAGGAGCACAGTAGCAGTTGCTTTTTAAATTTTGTGTTGATTGGTCAGAATTACTCTTTTAGTCTTCTGTTAATGATTAGACTATTTGATAATCTGGCTAAGGTCATAGAATATTTTGAGGGAGTTAGCATTTGAGCTTAAGTCAGGACCTTATACTCTTAGGTGCTAAAGTTTTCTTTTTCTAGCTGAAGATTTGAGGCTGGAGCTGAAATAGAGAATCTAGTGTTTCAAGATTTACTTTTTGAATTTCAGTTGTCACAGTGTTTCTTACAGTGCTAAGGGAAGCATGGAAAGAGCTTGCCTGAATACAGTGCTAAGGGAAGCATGGAAAGAGCTTGCCACAGCTTAAAAGTAGACTACATATCCTTTGGGAACAAAAAAAAAATCAGAAAATAAACTCAAATGAAAGAGGTAAGGAAGTCAGTCACATGAGTACCCTTTCTTAAGCACTACAAAAAATTTTGAAGAGTTTTTATTTTAAACAATGCTTATCTTTGCCTTTCTTCTTTACCTCTAAGACAGTTGCATTGTTTGGCAGATATTTTTGTTAAAGGTACAAGGGAAGAAGAAGAATGGTAGTTCAAAAGTTGACTGTCAGGTTACTATTTTCTAAGGCCATGACTTTAATGAAAAATGATGCTTGGTATCTGTCTTCCATACCACCGTCATTCCTCATTGGTGCCCTTAGCACACACCCTGAGAAGGGCTTAACCACATTATTACAACACTTCCCACTCATGTTTCTCTGCTGGTCCCTTGTTCACCTCATACTGTGGTGTGTATCTGTCTGTGTAGGATAACACTGTTTTGTCCTTCCTCAGGTAGCTTAGGTTTATCAGGTCACACCCATCTGGGGACACTGAACTTGTATTGTAAGCAATGTCCTTTCTGTGTGGACACAGGAAGACAGTTAATATTATGCTTTGTAACTTGGGAGTTGATTGACTCTGAATAATATTTACTCCTGGACATCTGATTTCTTGACTCAGTTGCCATTAGTTCCTAGCACCCCAAAGGCAGGGTCCCGACGAGGGACTGAATGGACCCAGGGCAAGCTGTGAGCTACCCTGGCATCGAAATGGGCCAGGCCAAAGCACCACGATACTCAACTATAAGTTGAGGGCATGATCATGGACAAATACTGTCATGATCCAAAAGTAAGTAACGATGAAACCAGGACCCTGCTGGAGCTAGGAAGATTAACTTGGCCTGAGGACTGCGGAATGTATAGTGAGATGTTAAGATTTTACAGCTGGCGTCCCTTGGGCGGGCTTGAGCTACCAGTTAAAGGTAAGAATAGCGTTCGGTGTATCCTCACTCTAGAAAGTGAGTATGATTTTTAGTTTTCTAAGAATTAGAATTCTACCAGCAATCCCCCACTAAGATGGGACAGATTCTGGGCCTTCCCAAGATCTTTCATAGTTTCTCAAGTCATACTGAACAGGCCAAGACGTTTATGAATTTGATTGTCTCTTCCGCAAAACAGGGAACCCAGAACTCTACTTTTCCAGAGACCAGCTCTGGCTTTAAAGTAGTTTATGAAGTAAGCCCATGGTTCCTGGATAAAGGGACTCTAGAAACCAAGATTTGGAAAAAAGTTAAGAAAAATGTCTATAAGGCACCTAAGGGACTAAGATCCCCCTGGAATTCTGGTTTACATGGGAGATTGTTGATTCTATTCTCCTGTTTTGGAAAAGCACAGTTGAGGAAGAGGAGAATATTAGGGATAATATGGCCTCAGCTCCTCCCATACCTAAATCTCAAAAGGGTTTTCATAGTGAAAATATTTCTGAGGATGATGAATATAGCTCCACTTCCAGTGCATCAGATGAAAGTGATGCAGATTTTGAGACTGCTGGAACTCCCTCAGATTCTGAGTCCGAGAGTAGCTCAGATGAGCAGCCCCCACACCATTTGGGACATGCTCCTAATCACCCAGTCCAGGTTGGGAAGCAGTGGCCTCCATCTTATCGAAGGTTAAAAATGGATTCTCTCAGGCATTTCAAAAAGGCCTGTGCTTCATATGGGCCTACAACTCCATACTGTAGGGAGTATCTTACAGACTGGAGTAAAAAGGCTTACTGGGTACCTCAATATTTTCTCATGGTTGCTAAAGTGTGTTTAAGCCCTTCTCAGTACTTGCAGTGGAGGATGTGGTTCAGTGATGAGGCCAAGACAAAGCTTCAGGGCCTAGGTCATGCTGGACGAAAATTTTCAGGGATTAAATTGACTTATGAGATGTTCCCAGTGTTGCTACAAATTAAATTCTGGCACTGTAGGTGCTACTCTTAGGGAGAAGCAGTTTGACCTTTAAGAGAACACTGCCACTTTAAGCCCACACCTCTCCAAATTCAGTGGATATATGACATGGTAAATCAAAAACAAAAAAAAAGAGGTATTTTCCCACATGAATGTAGCAGGGAAACTCCTCATTCGAGGAAAAGGCTATGCTTTTTCTCAACTAATGAGACTGCTTTGTATTTGGAATTGTTCCTCTGTTTCAAATTTTGTGTTTTTGTAAAAAGAAAAAGGGGGAGATGTAGGATAACACTGTTTTGTCTTTCCTCAGGTAGGTTAGGTTTATCACGTCACACCCATCTAAGGACACTGAACTTGTATTGTAAGCAATGTCCTTTCTGTATGGACACAGGAAGACAGTTAATATTATGCTTTGTAACTTGGGAGTTGATTGACTCTGAATAATATTTACTCCTGGGCATCTGATTTCTTGACTCAGTTGCCGTTAGTTCCTAGCACCCCAAAAGCAGGGTCCCAATGAGGGACTGAATGGACCCAGGGCAAGCTGTGAGCTACCCTGGCATTGAAATGGGCCAGGCAAAAGCGCCACGATACTCAACTATAAGTTGAGGGCATGATCATGGACAAATGCTGTCATGATCCAAAAGTAAGTAATGACAAGACTAGGACCCTGCTGGAGCTAGGAAGATTAACCTGGCCTGAGGACTGCGGAATGTATAGTGAGATGTTCTCAGGAAGAACCAAACTAAGTTTATATCTCTTACTGTGCTCATACAGAATGACATTGCTAGAAATATTAGAAGTAGATTTATTATAACTATTTAAGTAGATTACTAACTGAGGGAAAAACACACCCTTTTTGGGATCCCACCCTTGAGCGAATCTCCTAGTAATCTGGAGTAATCTCTTTAGGTGTGATTTTATCCTTGAGTTAATCTCCTGGAGGAGTGGTCTTACCTCTCTTTGTTGATTCGTCAATATTCAACCCACCTTTATGTCACTGCCTTACGTGATTGCTATATAAACTAAGATTGTAAGCTCGGGGAACGGAGAGTCAGAGTGAGAGGGGCTCAAGCTTGAGAGAAAGAATAGCAGTCCTGATCCAAGCCACACACAGTGCTCAAGAGCACTGAATGCAGGCGATGAGAAAGAGCCATCCAGTGAGCCCGTGAACACACAACCTTCGGCGTGCTAAGATTTTAAAGCCTGAAAGCCCCTTTGCAAAATAAATAGAAACCTGTTGCCATCCCTTAAAAAAAATTCCCAGCAAATACTTTTTTCACAGTCCTTGGACTGTCTTTATATTCTGGTTATTGTTTCTTTGGGGGTGCAGAGACTTCTTCATTTAATGTAGCCCATTTTTTTTTATCATTGCTTCCACTCGCTTGGTCAGTGGCGATTCACCCTAATGACACCTCTAGTTTCAATGTTATGGAGAGTTCTTCCAATATTTTTCTCTATGTATCTAATGGATTCCAGTGTAATATAAAGGTTATCTGATAAAAGGTTAGTATACAAACTATATAGAACACTGTTAGAACTCTACAAGAAAAAGACATCTAACCTCATCAAAATTTGGGGAGAAGAAAGAGCAAAAATTTCAAATACAAATTGCCCAAAGGCATATAAAAATGCTCTGTGTCACTAATAATCAGGGAAATATAAGTCAAAACAACAGTGAAATACCACCTTATACCAGAGAGACTGGCATTCATCAAAAAGAGCAGAAAACCAGTGTTGTTGAGGACGTGGGGGAAGGGGACCCTCATTCACTGTTGGTGGAAATATCAACTGGTTCAGCCTTTTTAAAAATCAATTTGTTCATTACTCAAAAAAAAAAAAAAACAAACGAACAAAAAACCTTACAATTGAGCTTTCATACAGCCCAGCAATCCCACTCCTTGAAATATACACAAGGATCAATGCATAATGCACAATGCAGAAAAGACATTTATACTCCTATATTCATTGCAGGACTATTTAAATAGTCAAATCTGGAAACAACCCAAATACCCAAAAATAGATGACTAGATTAAAAAAAAAAACTATAGTGCATATACACAATAGAATGTCATTCAGCAGAAAGAAGAGATAAAGTCATGGAATTTGCTGCTCCATGGATGTATCTGGAAACTAACAAGGTGAGTAAAGTTAAAGGGAGAGATAGACCCAGAATGGCCTTTCTTCATGTGGGATAGAAACTTTGTAAGAGAGTAACTTGCCCCAAAGGCAATAGAAGGGAAGAGCTCGTGAATTGGTCTTTAGTAGGAGGCTTGTCACTGGGGAAGGGAAGTGGGAAGTAAGTGAGGGAAAGCACCATTAGAACAACGGTGCAGGGAGAAAGTGCGTGCTTTATTTTTATTTATTTTTAAAATTTTTTTTATTGAATCACTGTGAGAACAGTTACAAAGCTTTCAGGTTTAAGTCTCAGTCATTCAATGATTAAACACCCATCCCTTCACCAGTGTACATTTTCCACCACCAAGAATCCCAGTATACACCTCCCCATGCCAGTGTGGCAGATGATTTCCACTTTAATCTCTCTCTACTTTGATTATACTCAATTTTTTGACAGAAGACCTACCATTATTATTTGGAATTTCCCCCAACATTCAGACCTGCCGAGAAGGCATCATTAGATAATTTGTTTTGTATTGTTGATAATGAAGAGCATATGATGTCGCATGGCTGTAATAGTGGCCACGCAATTTTGGATTTCTAATATTTTAGTAATTAAATCCGGAGGGATTTCTGTCAGAAACCACTGGGTTCCAGTATTGGTTTGTGTGCCTCTGATATCATGGCCATTCAGGAGCTGGAGGAGCCGTTTGTGGGTGGCAACTCGGGGTCTTGTTGGGGCAAGGAGAAAGGCTGGTTCCAGTCCCCATTCTATGAGTCCCTGCATGTCTCGTCACTGCAGGTGCATACCTCTCAGTGCAATAGGCTCTGAAAGATGGCGGTCACCATGCCACCAAGGGGAAGAAGGTGGAAGGAATGACTCCTTCCCCCCATTGAGTGGCACAGGATGGTAGCTTAATTTACTGTCCAGAAGCATTCCTGGCAGAAGCTGCTGGGTTCTGAGATTGGTTTGTGTGCCTCTAGGATCATGGCCATTCAGGAGCCGGAGAAGCTGTTCGTGGGCGGCAGCGCGAGGTTTCGTTGGGGCGGGGAGAAGGGTTGGTTCCAGCTCCCGTTCCATGCGGTCCCATGTGTCTCATCACTGTAGGCGCGTACCTCTCAGTCTAATAGGCCCTGAAAGATGGTGGTCACCATGCCGTCGAGGGAAAGAAGGTGGAAGGGAAAATGCCGTCCTCCACCCCGGGGTGTGCAGGGCCATAGCTTAACTCATAGTCCAGAAGCGTGAGCCACCGTGAGATACAGTTACAAAGTGTTCATGTTTGATATTCAGCAATACAATGATTGATCACCTATCCTCCACTAGTGCAAACTTTCCACCACCAATATCCGCATTATACCCTCTATTTCTGTCTCAGTTCTTACCCTGTCTCTGGGGCAGACAATTGTTCAGATACTCTCTCTATAGTTTTGGGCATTATATTTTGCTTGGACATTCCCACCACCATTCAAACCTGCCTTCTAGGGGCAGATGCTAGATCATTTATTTTCCATTGCTCACTTTGTATATCAGGAAAGGTTGCATGGCCACATAAGTGGCCACACCATTGGGAGGAATAGTCCTGGTGCCCACATACCAGAGCCATGCTTGTAGAAGTTCATGGTCGCTGGGATTCCATCTGGAGAAGATGGAGAGACTGTACCTGCTCCATCTGGGACATCCTGGTGATATCGGCTTGATTTGGGGCCTGGAGAATTCTCCAGTGCTGTGGTGCCCACCGGGTTTCTTCACTGCTGAGTGCGGTGTGGCAAGATGGCGCTGAGGGTGCGAAAGTGCCTGCTTTAGAGGTAGGCTGAGGGCATTGGTGAGAGGGAAATTGGGGACACTGGTGGAGGGAACTTGACACTGGTGAAAGGATTGGTGTTGGAACATTGTATGCCTAAACTTATTAATGAATAACTAAGTCTGTAATTCATGGTGGGTGATTACAAATTTAAATGTCTGACAAGTTCCATTACTTTCAGGTTAGGGCCCAAATTCCTTCGCCTATCATCTTGTGTCTTAATTCTTCAATTTCACCTTTTATAGCTCCATCCCTACATTTTAATGTTCATTTCCCTATTGGTCAAATTGAATTTCTGATTCTACAACATTCTCTTTCATCTACAGTCAATTGCAGGCTAACCAGTTCTGAGATAGACCATTGGCACTAGGCTATTTTAGAATTTTACTTACAAAGCTGATTCATAATGTGTCTGAGTCCCACATCCCAAAGGTCTTACTTTTGCTATAAAGGTGTCAGTGTTACCTTTATTTTTCCCTTTTCTCCCATTCTCTTGAGTGATTTTAACAAAAGGCTGTGACTTCTCTTGGTGTGAGATTATTTCTCTCGACATTGGGTAATGTTTGCAATATAAAATTGTCTCTGAACAACCTTGAGGCATTGCCTCTTATTCATTTTTTTCCCAGCTGAGTTAGCAGTATTGCATTTTTGCTATTCCCTAATGAACTTATTTTCTCAGTTTATAGATAGCATATGATTTCCTCTTTTTCCCAGCATCACAACTTCCTTATTATTCCCTCCCTCACTCTCTGCAATTATTCATGAACTATGCAGTTCTAGTAACAAAACAACTAAAGACCACTTTAAACAGCCTGTTGAACTGAGAGATGAGGCAAGGGCATCAATTTTGAGAGTATTCAAATGTCCTATTGTTCTCCCAAGCCCTCTTGATTCAGGAGCCTTAATTTTTTTTCTGACATCAAAGATCTCTAGAGTTTTACTAAAATACTTGTTGAGGGAGAGTGAACCTAGAATACTTATCTCATTGCATAGTTCTTCTAATACTTCTCTACACACATAATTTCCAAATCTGCCTCTCCCACATGGGTATCAAATTTCAGATGCCTATCTACCAATCGATTGGACATTTCCGGCAAAATATCCTGCAGAGGCTTGAAATTTAATGTCTAAAAACAAACTCTCATCATCTCATACAGCAAATGACCTTTTCTCCTGAGGGATGCAGACTTACTGCTGGTGCCATCTTGGTCATAATTATCCAGCCAATTTCATCAGCCTCTTCCTGTTCAAAATTTACTTAGGGTGGAAATTAAACTCATGAACTTGATATTCCAGTACTCTACAGATTGACCCTGATGTCTTTCCAAATTCCATGCTCTATTATCTTTCCCAGGTCTTTACTGAGGTTCGGCAACTATTTGCTGCTATGGAGAATATTTCTTTTCAGTTTTTAAAAACTGTTTTGCTGAAGCAGATATGTCCTCCTCTCTCTAACCATAAAGTTACAATTGAACTACAGAAGATTCGGCTCTTCCAGTCCATAGAAAATTTGTGTCTCCCTAAATTGCTCCTTTAATATTTTGAGTATGGACCATTGCTTTGGTACATAATACATAAGGTACAGAGGTTTAACATGAAAGCAACACTATGTAAAACTAATGATAAAAGTAAAAACTGTTTTAGAAAGAGGAAGAAGTGACGAGATAATCTAAGGTGAAAAAATTTTGTTTGTAATGGGTTTAATATATGACTGATTTTAAAAGTAACTGAGTCAAATGGTAAGTCACAATGGATTGTATCATTCTTATTTTATGATTTACTTTCTTTGAAAAACACATGAAAGAGCTAAAAAAAGTAACTTTTTTTTCGGAACAAAAGTTCACAGTACATTTACAATGTTTCCAGTTTTCAGTGAAAAAATAGATGAAAGTGATTCTTCAATGAAATACCCCAGTATCAATATTTTATTTAAAAATATAGTGTGAAATTTAACAGCTGTGATAATCTTGACTGCACTTTCTGTTGATCTAAAACAACAACATAGAACTCAAGAAACCTGAAAGTATAGGTGGTTTTCTTGTCCATTTGACTGTCATATTGGATATAAGAGAACATTTAGATTGCAGTAAATTTCCCTGACAAATGCTTGTTCTTCATGAAATCTATGTTGCTGGTAAAAGTGAGAACCATATGCTCAAAGACCAGATGCATAGAAGGCTGAGTTGTAGTTCTGTTGTGAAAATTTTAAAGCTACCCATTTGTTCAACCTATTTTTCCTACTTAAAAGAAAAGAACATTAAAAAATCTGATATTTGACCTATGAAATGATTTTATACATATAGTTGTGATAGCATAGCGGGTAGGGCATTTGCCTTGCATGTGCCTTGCATGTGGCCAGGTTTGATTCCTCCGCCCCCTCTTGGAGAGCTCGGCAAGCTACCTGTGACATATTCAATATGCCAACAAGTCTCACAATGGAAACATTACTGGTGCCTGCTCGAGCAAATCGGTGAACAATGGGAGGACAGGATATACATAGTTTTTGTAAAACACTTAGAAATGGGGATAAAAATTTTAAATTTTTATTGAACTTAATTTTAGTAAAATGGTTCAACTGTGGGGCCAATTAATTATTTCTTGTATAAAATGTGCTTGATTGTTGGGGGTTCAAGAGATATTCCCTTGCATGTGACTGACCCAGGTTTGATCCCTGGCACTTCACATGGTCCCCCAGACTGCCAGGAGTGACTCCTGAGTGCAGAGCCAGTAGTAAAAATAAGCCCTGTGCCCTGCTGGGTGTGGCCTCCAAACAAACATACAAACAAAACGCAAGCATGCTGGAAGGAGCTTTCCCTCTTTTCCAGTTGAGTTATTTCGATCAAACTCAGGGTTAGCTTTAATGCCAATAACCAAAATGTATCCAAAATCAGTTTCTATATTTCATTTCTCCTTCTACTCCAGTGAGAATACTGACCCATGGCAAATAGGAAGAGAGCCTAGATTGTTCTTTTCTCCTTACAAACGACATACTTTCACTGTTTAAAGCCAAAATATTCGTCTTTTTTAAAATGTGGGGTTTGGGCCACATGCAGAGGTGTTCCTGGCTCTGTGCTCAGCAGTGATCCTTGAAAGTACTCAAAGAATCATACTGAGAAATTTGAACAACAGTTGGCAGGCTTCAAGGAAGGCTTCTTAATGCCTGTACTATCTTTCAGGCCCCTAATGCCCTAACAATTCTTTAGAGGGGATGATGAGGGAGGCTCTTGAACAGAGTTTAGAAGCCTGGGGTCCCAACCGGTGATTCTCAGCCAACCTGCTGTGGGTTCAATGCAAGGGCCTGAGGATGCAATGCTTTTCAGACCCTGTGTTGCCTAGAATACCCAGGCCACCCTGTGGTACTGGAGGTCCCCAGGACTGCACCCAGTAACATGCAGAGAAACATGTAGTACTGGGGACTTAACTGACTGGTGCATGCCAAGTACACTACCTAACCACAGTATTATCTCCTTGTCCAGAAAGTTCTAATATTCTTTTGTTTGTTTGTTTGCTTTGGGGCCACAGTCAACTGCACTTAGGGTTTACTTTTGACTCTGCACTCAGGGTTCACTCCTGGTGGTGCTTGGAAGACCCATTTGCAATGCCAGAGGTGCTTGTCTTGTACCAACCAGGTGGCAATGGTACAAGACAAGCACCTTACCTGAGTAAGGTATTATCTCTCACTCAGATAATACTGAGTATTATCTCTCTGGCCCAAGCCCAAATATTCTTTCAGGAACAATATTGGTTCCCTGGGAAATCCCCTTTCTCTCATCTCTGACCTCTTTTTACTCCAGTATTCCAGGAACATATACAGTACTTTGTGACTCTTTTAATATCATTAATTAGCCATAGCAATACTCAAACCCTCCACTATTACTGTGTAATGTCCTAAAATTACTTTCCATGCTTTCTTTGTGGTTTCTCCCTTTAAAGTTATTATTATCTTGTACATGACATGAAAAAGCTAAGAAAACACAGTGATACAGTAAGTCCTACAATTTACTAAAATGTTGGTGAATATCCGTTACTGAGAAACTGAAGATAAAATTATTTTGAAACCCAAATTCTGGCGCTATAACAATTTTAGATAGATATAAAAGGACATAGGAAACTGGATAGCTCATTGTTTTGCTTATAGAACTTGCTGTAGGATAACACTCTTTTGTCCTTCCTCAGGTAGCTTAGGTTTGTCATGTCACATCCATCTAAGGACACTGAACTTGTATTGTAAGCAATGTCCTTTCTGTGTAGACACAGTAAGACAGTAATATTATGCTTTGTAACTTGGGAGTTGATTGACTCTGAATAATATTTACTCCTGGGCATCTGATTTCTTGACTCAGTTGCCGTTAGTTCCTAGCACCCCAAAAGCAGGGTCCCGACGAGGGACTGAATGGACCCAGGGCAAGCTGTGAGCTACCCTGGCATCGAAATGGGCCAGGCCAATGAGCCATGATACTCAACTATAAGTTGAGGGCATGATCATGGATGCTTGCAATCTTAGTTTCTCTTAAGTATTAGCTCTTCATCATGGAACAGGATCTTGCAGATGTCTCAGTTCTCTCATTCATTCGAACTCTCTTGAGACACTCCTATCATTCTCTCACCTCAATTGGCTTCCTTCGCCTGAACAGTCTCTCTCTGGCCCCTCGTGTACATGGTTTTCTTCTAGCTTCTGATATTTTTTCCCTTACCATATACTATCATCTAAAAAAATTTCTATAGTGAACTATATTTTGGTTTTGTATACCCTATACAGGTACCTTATTAATTACTATCAACAAGTGTTTATTCATTGCTTTCTGACTTACCAATAGCCAACACAAACAGGCATTCAAAAAATACTGTTGATAATCAGTTTTCCAAACAGTTACTGGAAGATGGAAGGTGCTCAGCAAAACGAGTGACAGTAAGTATATAGGAGGTTCACTTACATTGCCCCAGTTTTTAGAAATGAGGTAGTGGATATTGTGCTGGCATTTTTGTTTCATAAGGGAAGGTCCATAAATATAACACTAACATTGTAGACAGGAGGTCAAGAATAAAGATGTCACTTAAGTGGAGTGCTGGGGATTGTTAAAAAGTGCTTGTGAACACATAAATAGTTGCCGAACTGGAGAAAGATCATTTACTTAGATCTTGAAACAAATTATATAATAAATGCTAGTATGCCAATCAACCTGGTTCTTTTGGTGACTATTGAACAACATTTTCTCAATTTTTTCAGATTGTCAATAAAGATCTATTCAATAAGTGAACAACAACAAAAAGAAATGTTAAGAGCATATATGGATGGGAGTGGTCATCCTGAAAGGGGTAGTTAAACCCAGCCTAATCCTAAATTGTGAGGACTCTTTTCTTTTGAATTTATTCATGACTTCTGTCCCCAACCTTTTCAGATATTGTTCTAGTTCTTTTCCTTTCCTTCTTTGAATATATTCCTTAAAGTACTTTCACACCTAGGTTAGCCAAGAAGAGAAAACAATTTTGCAGAAAAGGAAGATGTGCAATTGTTAGCATTTTTACAGCTAAATTGTCAAAATGATGATAAATAGTCTAAGTTTTTTTCCTACTTGGCCAATAAGTTAGTCTGTTTATGCTTTGCGGCTAACTTCGGTACCAGAAGAGGATGTATGACCTGTGATTCAGGGAATTAAAGAAATCTTATAGCAAAAGCAGTGGCCCGAAGGATGTGCCAGAGAGAAGTACAAGTGGCATAGGTAAACACAGATGAATGCTTGCATATGAAGTGGATTGCATTACAGGAGAGGAACACTGAATTTGGAGAGTCTGACACTGCCATAGTAAATGGAATCCAGGCGATTCTTTGTCTTGAGGAAGAATTTTCTTCTTTTGCTAAAGTTATAAAGTCATCCTAGAAAGATCTTGGACAACAGAGTGGTCAAAATCTCGCTTTATTTTTGTATGCCATGCATGAAAATTCAGGGAAATTCAAGACCAATAGTGAAATGCTTCATCCAACATGAGGACCACTTGAAGTATGAAGAGAGCTGAGTTTGAAAGACATGAAGGACAAACGTTAGTTGAAATGGTTGGATCTGTAACACAGTAAAGACAAACAAATGTATAAAATTCTTATTTTCAGCATGAAGTGAAAGACATCTGAACATTTGGAACCTTGTAATTCTAAGTGACATATTCTATACTCAGATTCACATGAATTTTTTTTGTTAGCAGAATTAAAAAAAAAAACCTCCGAAAATCCTTAAATGTGTATCATGACATTTTTCTCTAAATTTTTGTTTATAATTTTTTTCATGTACCGTATAATAGATTCACTAAAATGGAATAAAATTTTTTACTTTTATAAGTGCTTATAGTATTAGAGACTCAATATATTATCAAAAGTATCTCACAGTTGTCAAATTAATTCACTCCTTTCACTCATAAAAAGTAGCTTTAGTTCTCCATTGATGTCCTGGTATTTGCCAACATCTTATATGTCATAACCTCATTGATCATAAACTTGTTATATGATGCCAATTCACTGAAGAGGAGAAATTCTTTGAAGACATTATCAATTTATCATTATCAACTATTTAAACCATAAGTGTACAGAATTGAAAAGTACTATCTCTCCAATCCCCTGTCACTGTCACTGTCACTATCACTGTCCTCCCATTGTTCATCGATTTTGCTTGAGTGGGCCCAGTAACACTGTGAGACTTGTTGTTATAGCACAGTGGAGAGGGCATTTGCCTTGCACGTGGCCCACCCAGTCCACCCAAATTCGATTCCTCCACCTCTCCAGGAGAGCCCGGCAAGCTACCGAGAGTATCTCGCCCGCAATGCAAAGCCTGGCAAGCTATCCATGACGTATTTGATATGCCAAACACAGTACAAGTCTCCAGTCCCCTAACACTTCTTATTTTATTTATTTGTTTTTTCCTTGTCACTGTCACTGTCCTCCCATTGTTCATCAATTTGCTCGAGTAGGCCCAGCAATGTCTCTATTGTGAGACTTCTTGTTACTGTGTTTGGCATATAGAATAAGTCACGGTTAGCTTGCCAGACTTTGCCATGCAGGTGAGATACTCTCGGTAGCTTGCAGGGCTCTCCGAGAGAGGCAAAGAAATGGAACCAGGGTCGGTCAGTCGGGTTGGCGGCTTGCAAGGCAAATGCCCTACAACTGTGCTATTGCTTCCTTATTTTAAATAATTCCTTGACTCTCAAAATCTACTTATTTGGAAGGCAAATCTAATGGTCATTCTATCACAACAAAAACGCTTCCTTCCCCTCCCTCCCTCCCTCCCTCCCTCCCTCCCTCCCTCCCTTCCTTCCTTCCTTCCTTCCTTCCTTCCTTCCTTCCTTCCGTCCTCCTTCTTCCTTTTAAAATAAGAACCTCTCCCGTTGTCCTAGGATACTAGTGGACTACTGGTAATAATTGGCCTAATAAAGTGGCACTGTGGGTCTAGTAGTGCTCAGGGACAATTGGGGCTATATCTGGGGGTGCTGTGGGAGGAGATATGGTGTTGGGGATGAAACACAAAGCCTTATGCATGCAAAGCATGCACACAGCAACTTTCTGTATCTCCTACAAACTTAACTGCCATGTTCTTGTCTGCTTGTTTTTGTTGTTTGTTTGTTTGTTTGTTTGTTTCGGGGCCCACACCTGGCAATGCTCAAGAGTTACTCCTGGCTCTGCACTCAGGAATCACTTCTGGCAGTATTCGGGGTAACACATAGGATGCTGAGGATAGACCCAGGCAAAGGCAAATGCTTCACCTGCTGTACTATCACCCAGACCCCAATTAACTGCTACTTTTCAATTGTATTCCATCACCATCTTTAATTCTAAGAACTGTACCCTTCTTTAAATGATCTTCTGGTGATAAAGCAACACCTGGTAATGCTCAGGAGTTACTGGTGGCTCTGCACTCAGGAATTATTCCTGCAGCACTTGGGGTGCCAAATGGGGTACTGGTGATCGAACCCAGGTTGGCAGCATGCAAGACAAGTGCCCTATCCACTATATAATAACTCTGACGTGGAGAATGCAGCCGCGCCGTTCCGGGAGCTAGTTTTTATAGTTTCAGAGTCTTGGCCGCTGATGGGATTACATGGCGCCAGGGGGCCAGTTGGTGGGTGTGACCCCCGCCTACTGGAATTTGGAGGATCTGGGTGGAGGATGCTCGACTCCAATCCGAGTAGGCTTGGAGATCTCGGCCCCGGAACTCACGTGGCTTTGTCCCTCTGCCGGTACCTTCAGGTGTGCAGAGAGTGGTTTCAGCATGGTGGTGGCTGGTCCTGGAGGTCTTCGGCTGCCGGGACCCTGGTCAGGGCGGGGAGGAAAGCTCAACCCACTCCCCTCCAAGGGGCCCCAGCGAGGAATAGCCAGGCGCGGGGGCAGGAGACTTCTTCTACTACATGAAAATCTATTTGAATTATAAATGAGTCATTCAACAAATAAACATTTGCCCTTATGGCTTTATTACATTGTTCTCGTTGGCAAAGGGATTATTTTCATAGAAGCAAAGGGGTTGTTATTCTTTCTCTCAGGAAGTGAAAAAGACTAAGACAAATTGCCTGACAACGCTGAGCTGATAGGAACTTGAATAAAAGAAGCATTTAGATTGCTCAAGACTCAGTTTAGTAGCACATGTGATAATTAATTTGCTGTCACTTTATTTGGCTGGATCATGATGCCTAAATATATGGTCATGCATTATTAAGGATGTTGCACTGAGCATATTTTTGTATTATACAAATGTGTAATGATGTATATACACATTGTAGCATATGTAAAATGGTTTCTACCCTAAAAAATATTTGTGCTTTATCTACTCATGCCTCCTTTATAAGATCTGACAATAAATGGGGACCACACCCTTGATTATTTGTACCATCTGTATATTTTTGACCATTTCAGACATTTATATAGTCAGAGTCACATCATATGTAGCCTTTTTATGTGGTCCTCTTTTACTTAGAATTTATTTTTAAATTTTTTATAACTCAATAGCTCCTTTATTTTAGCACTGATTCATAGTCTGTTCTCTGGGATAATGCTTGATTTTTCTATTCACCTGTTGAAAGACAAGTCCTAAGCATTGGAAATAATAAATAAAGCTGTTATTAACATCTATTTGGAGATTTGTGTGAAATTTTTTTTCAGTTCATATGGGTAAATAACAAGGAGCATAACAGCAGGATTAAATGGTTAAGAGTATGCCAGTATATAAGAAACTGCCAATATATCTTCCAGGAAGACTATCAATTTTCTCTGTAATCCCCTGCTTGTTCAATAGTGATCTGTTTAATTTCTAGGTGTTTGATTTGGTTCTCCATTTCTGTGTGTGATTAGCATCTATTTTCATTACATAATAATCTGAAAAGAATTTATATTTTCTTGATTTTTATGGAAGCATATTTTGTGACCCAGCATGTGGTTGAAGTTTGGAGAGTGTCCCACGTGTACGGAAGAAGAGTGTATATTCGGCTTTGGGGGGATGAAAGCCCTCTATATGTCTACTAGCCTTCTCTCTTTCATTTATTCCTTCAAAATCAGAATTTCCTTGCTTAGTCTTGCTGTCTAGCAAGAGATAAGAGATCTAGATGATCTAGCAAGAGATAAGCGATAAGACAGTGTTGAAGTCTTCAACTACTATTGCATTGCTGCTGATGTCCTCCTTGAAGTCTATTAGCAGTTGTTTTAAGTATTTTATTAACCCCCTCATTGAGTGCATATATGTTTAGGAGCTTAATTTCTTCTTGTTGTACATATTTCTTGGTTATTAAAAAATGCCTATGCTGTTCCTTCTAGCTTTTTCAGCTTGAAATCTATATCGTTGTCAGATACTAGTCTGGCCACCTTATTTGAAGGAATTGTTTGCGTGAAGAATTGTTTTCCAACCTTTGAATTGAGTCTGTGTTTGCTCTGACTCTTCAAATGTGTTTCTTGCAGGCAGCAGATTGTTGGATTTATTTTATAAATTCATTTTCCACTCTGTGTCCCTTAATTGATGAATTTAGTCAATTTGCATTGAGGGAGATTATTGTCATGGGGTTTTATGCCATCTTTCTGTAGAAATTTGTCGTGTTTATGGGGTTTGTCTTGCCTTACAGTGGCCTCTTTACTCCTTTTAAAGTTGGTTTGATCATCTACATATTTATATTTGTGAGATATTTGGTTACGATGAGGTATTCAGTGAGGTATTTGATTAAGCTTTTATCTTCCTCCTAACCCCCATTTTAAAATTTTCTTGTTGTTTTCTTATTTTGTTTTAAAAGTTCTTTGTTTACCTTATATAATAATTTTTTATTGAACTTTAAGGCTTTTGAGATAAAGATGTTTGCTGTATTTTTAATCTTTTCTTCTGGGTTATGTAGTGCAAAATTGATTATGACAGAACAGTCACAACCTCAACAATGTCAATTGCCTGTAAAAGGTAGTGCAGCTAAGTTTGCTGAATTTAGAAATATTTTGTGAAAGAGGGTGTGGATATAGTAAAAAGTTAGGGGAGACAGGAAGTGCAACAAATAAGCCTTTAAAAAACGCCATGATTTAATAAATTGCATTTTTAGTTAGGCAAATTATACAGCATTTTTCCATATAGGATCAAGAGCTACAGTTTTCAGTCCTGATTTAGATTGGAAGCTTTTGAATATACACTAAGGGGTTCTCAAAGCACTTAAACAAGCAAATTTTTGTGAAGTCATTTTTTGGATCAACTTACAAGATAGATTAGTTTTGCCTGAGTTTAACTAGGTCAGACTTTCTCTTTTCCTCCAGCTCAGCAGAAACATGTTTTATGGAAAGCAAAACAGGCCAAATGTGTGATGCTTTTTTGAAAAAGTGAATTTGAAATGTTAGCAAATTTATTTTATAATTTTAAATATTTTTACTTTGAGACGCAAAGCCCTTTATTGACTTGTTTTCCCTTTCTCACTGATTCACTGTAATCTTCCTTCAGAACACCGAGCTTGTAAGTTCTATGGCATTAATTTGACAGCTAGAATTCGATTATTTATTCTGGCAACATATTGCTGTCTGAGCCTGTCATTTAACTTTCCAAGCTTCCCTTTATCATCTCCTCAAAAAAAGAAAAACCCTTGTGTTAATCAGGGCTCTACAGAGAAACAGCACTAACAGGTTATATATACAAATAGAGATTTATTTTAAGAAGTTGACTTACAGAACTGTGGCAGCTGGCCAGTCCAAAATCTACAGGGAAGAATGGGTATGTGAAAATTCAGGGAAGAGCAGACACATTCCTAAGACTTAAATCTGGAGGCCAATCTGAAAGTTATGAAATTTCTGTGCTTCAGGGTTTTTTCTTTATCAATTCAAATATCTTTATTGTGGTAGCATTGGCTTATAATATTATATTTTTCAAATATACAGATGCTGCAGTCCCAAGGCAGAATTTTTTCTTCCAGAAACTTTGGCTAGTTCCTAAGGCCATCTAAAGACTACAAAAATGTTGCATTTTTAAAAATAAATATTTGTACATACATATTTGTTACTAGTCCAATCATACAACATCTGAAAAACCATCTTTTTTCCTGAGCAAGTTCTTCCTACCTCCTATTGATTTAGTGACATCAGATATACTAATCATTTATCTTTTCTTTGCCTGTTATGTCCAGATATTTTCACTATGTAGAACTTTGGCTGATGAGAAATATAAAAGTAATATGAATGTCATTTTTTTTAATTTTTTCCCTTTATTTATTTATTTATTTATTTTTTACAGTTGTAGATTTACAATTTTTTGTGCTTGGGTTTTGATTATACAATGATCAGATACTCATCCCTCCACCAGTGCCCATTTTCCACCACCATGGATAATATCCCCCCACCCCCATCCCCCCATCCCCCCCTGTCTCTGTGGCAGGGCAATCCCCTGTGTTCTCTCTCTCCTTTTGGGTGTTGTGGTCTGCAAAAGAGGCATTGAGTGGCAAACATGTTCAGTCCATAGTCTACTTTCAACATGCATCTCCCCTCCTGGGAGGATCCTCCAAACATCCTTTATTTGGTGCTCCCTTCTCTATCTGAACTGCCCTTTCCTCTAGGATACCCGGCTGGCCTCTAAGTTATGGAGTAATCCTCCTGGTGCTGATCTCAGCTATTCTTGGGTATTAATCTCATACTTTGTTACTTTATATCCCCCAGATGAATGCAATCTTTCTATGTCTATCCCTCTCTTTCTGACTCATTTCGCTTAGCATGATACTTTCCATATTGTACCACTTGTATGTAAATTTCATGACTTCATCTTTTCTAAGAGCTACATAGTACTCCATTGTGTAGATGTACCAAAGTTTCTTTAACCAGTCATCTGTTCTTGGGCATTCAGGTTTCTTCCAGTTTCTGGCTATTGTAAAGAGTGCTGCAATGAACAAACAAGTGCAGATGTCACTTCGACTATACATTTTTGCCTCTCTGGGATATATTCCCAGGAGTGGTATTGCTGGGTCAAATGGGAGCTCAATTTCTAATTTTTTGAGAATCGTCCATACTGTTTTCCAGAAGGGCTGAACCAGTGGACATTCCCACCAACAGTGAAGGAGTGTCCCTTTCTCGTCACATCCACGCCAGCATCGGTTACTTTTGTTCTTTTGAATGTGGGCCAGTCTCTGAGGTGTGAGATGGTATCTCATTGTGGTTTTGATCTGCATCTCCCTGATGATTAATGATGTAGAGCATTTTCTCATGTGCTTTTTTGCCATTCGGATTTCTTCTTTGAGAAAGTTTCTGTTCATTTCATTGCCCCATTTTTGGATGGGGTTGGATGTTTTCTTCTTGTGGAGTTTAACCAGTATTTTATTTATCCTGGATATCAACCCCTTTTTGTACAAGCCAATACTTGAGTAAACTCAAGATACCATGCTCTGTTCTCACTGCTCACATGGGTTAACTCCGTAGACCTCCTGATAACTACTGAGGTTGTCCCTATTACGTAATTTCTAGAGAAGGAAAATTAAATGCACTTCTTGAATCATTTCAAAGAGGTTGCTCAGATTCACTCAACTATCAAATCAGTGCCAGTATTTGAATTATATTGACTCTCAACAAAAAAGTTTCTGAAATCTATATCAGAAAGTGGCGTTTTAGGTAGCAGATATTTCGAGAAAAGTGGGGAATTGGAGATAGTTTCTCAGACTGAGATAGTGGTAAGAAATTAAATGACATTATTTTTCTCGGGTGATCATCAAGTAATCTTAACTTGTAGCAAAGATATAATGAATAAAATGATTGCTTCAGGACATTTATAATCAAGGGTTCATTGAGGAAATAATTCCAGTGCCCTATTTTGTCACCAGCGTAAAAGAAGTATGCGAGATAGATACATATATAAACAATATTTTTTCTGGTTTCATTAAAAGGTTTAAAGTCAGAGAGTAATAAACCCAGACCCTTGAGCTCTCAGTTTGAGCCATGGACTGGAATTGAGAAGAGTTCTATAGTTAAAATAAAGAATTTATTCTCTTGGAGCTGTAGTTTATTCTCTTATCCAGTCACAAGAGAATAATAAAACTCAGAAACAAATTTTGATCCTAAAGGATGCAAAATTACAGCAACAGAATAAGTTGTTTGCTATGTATGTCATTTCCATGGAAATGTACAGTTCCATCAGAGCAATCTGCCCTCTCTCATCTGCAAAGTTGCTCTTCTCTTGTTAGAGATTCTAATTTTCTGCTAGAGGTAAAGATCTTCCTGCAAGTAGACAAGTATTCTCTAACTCGGTCACCTACTTTACAATTTATTTTGCTCATAGGAATAATGAGATACATCTCAATATAATCCATCACAAATTTAAAGTAATTTGAATAAGTGGTTTAAATATGGTAAGAATTCCAAAATTTTCTAACTTTGGGGGAAAATTCCTATGGAGTATCTGTGAGCATGACATTGCTGATGTGGGCCCACAGGGAGGAAAATAATAATATAAAATGCTGGATATTTGGGTTGGAGTGATAGTACAGCAGGTATGGCACTTTGCCTTGCACGTGGCAAACACAGGTTCGACTTCTTTGCCCCTCTCAGAGAGCCCGGCAAAATACCAAGAGTATCTTGCCCGCACGGCAAAGCCTGGCAAGCTACCTGTGATGTATTCGGTATGCCAAAAACAGTAACAACAAGTCTCACAATTTGTTGTGATACATTACTGGTGCCCACTCGAGCAGATCAATGAACAATGGGAGGACAGTGCTACAGTGCTACTGGATATTTAAATGTGTTGTCCTCATCAGGCATTTTGATTTCAGAGGAATTCTGAGGACATGTTTTCATTAATTAAACCCAACCTAAGTTTCAATTCTAGTCACTATGATAATGGTCAAGTAGAACATTTCTTTATAATTTAAAAGATATGTTAAAAAACTTGAAGCAAAGGTAAATATGGGGTGGATGATATCATCCAATTACACCCTAAATTTTTGTACTCTCCTCCCCTTTTAGTAGGGAATTCAGTGAGACAAAGCTAACACTATATTTGGAATGGCTCCTAGTTGGAAATCACAGAGCAGAAATGTCCTGCCTGAATTCAGTGTCCATAGAAGTGTTCAAAGGTAGCAAAGGCCAGCTAAGTCCTCTTAGAGACAAAATAAACATTTTTTTCTGGGGCTGGAGCTATAGCACAGCAGGTAGGGCATTTTCCTTGCATGCGGCCAACCCAAGTTCGATCCCCAGCATCCCGTATGGTCCCCTGAGCACCACAAGGAGTGATTCCTAAGTCATGAGCCAGGAGTAACCCCTGTGAATCACCGGGTGTGACCCTCCCCCAAAATATTATAAAAATAAACATTATTTCCATATTGTCAGTAAGATCAGTCTGGGAAATTTAATCTGTTCTAAAGAGAGTTCTGATAGAGATTATTGATATTTAGTTTGAGAGCTAAAGAATATTATTCCTAATAATATGCTGGCATTTAGAATTCTTTTAAAAATCCCTGCATACTGAATTTCAAATGCCTTAGCCTAAAGGTAGGAAATTTCTAGCTTGAGGACAGCAGTGATATTTGTGAATTGGGTTCTATATTGCTGTTTGACCATTTTGATCTTATCAGGCCCTAGGGCTATCAGGATAAAAACAGATTACTGTGTTGTGGTGCTGAGAAAGAATCATTGACTATCAAAGAAAAATAGAGTTTTATTCTCCATGGCACCAGAATGGTTCTCATTACTCTGGATCAATGCCCTGTGATCTCCGAGGTCTTCTTCACTCTATCATGTGCTTCATTTCTTCAGACTCCTACATGCAGAGGGGCAGAGACTCAGCACCACAATTTATAGATTGTGATTTGGTCAACAAAATAAAGAGCTACAGCAACTGATGGTAACTGAAATGAAGGTAATAGAAATATTCCAAGGGAAAGAGAGTAACAATGACAGCGCTAGCTTTGGTGACCATGATACTGTTACAAAGCTGATGTTCGAGTTTCAGTCATATAATAACCCATCCCTCCATCAGTGCACATTTTCCAGCACTGTGTATTCATAAAATTAATAGGAAGCCCCCTGCTCTCTCTCGCTGCTTGGGTTAGGTGGTCTCGGTCACTTCCCCACCTGGGATGGCTGATGCCTTGGGTGGACAAAGGAGAAAAGAGAGCCAAGGGCCAAGCTGGTTGGTGATCAGTTGCCGTTTATTTCATTTCCCCCAAATGCCTGTTTCAGTCTCACTAAGTCCCTCATTCCCATCTCACCCTGCCCCTTATTCCCGTCTCCTCCTGTCCCCCTCTGTGCTCTGACTCTCTGTCCTGGTCTCTCTAGTTTCTCACAACTCCCTACCTTGGTGGTAGCAACCACACCTAGATCAGGTAGCGTAATCAATATGTGAAAGCCCTTCCTGATTGCCTGTAGCCAGGAGATCAGCTCAAGGGCAAAATACCATCCAGAGGTTTTCCTCCTTTCCTTAGTCTGATAACAATTTAAACATTCATCTTAATTCTACTTTTTAATATTAGTCATTTAGTATGGACACAGTAAGAGATACAGTCTTCAGCTTGTAGGGTGGCTTTCCTGGGGACATCCCACTATAGATCCCAGACTACAGTGCTCAGGCCAGATTAATCTTTCCTAACCCTAGCAGAATCCTAATTTAGGTGTTATTTTTTGGATCACGACAGAATTTTTCCATGACCATGCTCTTAACTTACAGTTAAGTATTTTGGTGCTTTGGCCTGGCCCATTTCGATGCCAGGGAGCTCACAGCTTGCCCTGGGTCCATCAGGTCCACATCCGGACTCTGCTTTTGGGGTGTTAGGAAGTAATGGCAATTGAGGCTTAAGTTGAGGAAACAGATGCTTCAGAGTGAATATTATTCGGAGTCAATTAACTCCCAAGTTACAAAAGTGTAGCATTAACTGTCTTCTTGTGTCTTTACAAACAGGACATTGCTTTGAAGTACCTATGCAAAGGACATAAGGAGAAGAGAAAAGCAATATTTACAAGTTAACAGAGTCTGATTAGGAGATAAAGGTGATTGAGTGGTTGGATAAGCAGAACACAAAGAAAGAGATTACAGATAAACACAGACAAATGGGAGTGCCTCTAGAGAACTGTGTTGGGTGTAACCCAATAAACCCAATAAACCTGTGGCTCCCTATGGCAAGGCAGAAAGGACAAACCAATGTTATCCTACACACCGTTAATGTCTCCAGTATCCTTTCTTCACATCCCACCCCTCTCTCTGCCTCCATGGCAGACAATTTCCCTCATACTCTCTACTTTTGGGCATTATGATTTACAATACAGATACTGTGAGGCTATCAGTTTTGTCCTTTATCAACTTTCAGCACACATCTTGCAGCCCTAGAGATCCCTCCAACCATTATTGACTTAGTGATCTCTTCTCTATTCCAGCTGCCTTTTCCCCCAGCTCATGAGGCAGGCTGCCAACCATGGAGCAATATTTCTGGCTCTGTCTCTACTGTCCTTGGGTGTCAGTCTCGTATTATGTTATTTTATATTCCACAAATGAGGACAGCACTAGCTTTATGATTATTATGCAGACGTATTATAAGCTCAGCTATTTCCATATTTTAATGATTCTTCCATTTGCTCATCCTACTTTTTGGGGTGAATTTATTTATTGTATTTATAAAAAATCATCTATTTCAGTAAAGGGGAAGAGAACCCTGGATTAAGGATTGCTGCATTAATGACTTAATTTAGACATTTCCTTTTTGTGTTATCAGATCTATTGAGAATAGTTCATTTATGTTAAGCAGGACAAAAATTATAGACCACAATTATGAGAAAATGGTAGACATTTGTACATTTTTCCACTCTTTAATATTTAATACTCCTTATTGTCAGGCACTCAGCCCTACCCTACATTTTTGGAACTTCCTGGTTTTATTTAGTTAGATGGAAATTGTTTGCCCCTGGAAGTAAAAGAAGTCAAGGTTTTGCCCTTCTTGTGTCTCTTCACTAGAGAATTGTGTATGTTATAGCTTGACCAACCAGGCATTCTCTTGGAATTTTCAAGCTTGAGAAAATGGTCCTGAAATCTGGACATAGAATGTATTCATTCATTGAATGAATGTAGTGATGGTGGTCTGCTCCATGTCCTAGACAGTGATTCCTGTTTTCCACTGGAGCCCAGGGTATCTTTTCTGCTTCCAAATATGATTTTCCCACTATGCCTCAGTTCTGGGAACCCTTAACTCCCTATTACATTTTTTTCTTATTTAAGATCTCAGGATTTAGGTTTGGTTGCATTGACCAAAACTGTTATTCTAGAAATCTAAGTAATAATTTTGGTGTTTTTTTTCATGTTTCATTTTTCTGGCTTTTGAACTACACCTGGCAGTGTACAGAGCTTACTCATGATTTTGCACTCAGGGATCACTCCTGGGTGGACTCAAGGGATGGTATGAGGTGCTGAGAGTCAAACTCCTGACAAAGGGTGCAAGGCATTTCACCCTGCCTGCTGTTCTATCACTTCTGACCCCGGTAATGTTATTTCTTAAACTTAAAAAATGTAGTTTAACAGCTGTATTCTATTGTGTAGATGTACCAAAGTTTCTTTAACCAGTCATCTGCTTCGGGCACTTGGGTCTTTTCCAGATTTTGGCTATTGTAAATAGCCAGAATAAACATACAAGTGCAGATGTCATTTCTACTGTATTTTTGCATCTCCAGGATATAGTCCCAGAAGCGGTATTGCTGGGTCAAATGAGAGCTCAATTTCTAGTTTTTTGAGAAATGTCCCCATGAAATTTGCATATAAGTGGATTGACATGGACAGTATCATGCTAAGTGAAATGAGTCAGAGAAAGAGGGACAGACAGAATAACTGCACTCATTTGTGGAATATAAGAAACATAATGGGAGACTATCACCCAAGGATAGTAGAGATAAGGGCCAGGAGGATCACTCCAAGGTTAGGAAGCCGGCCCCACATGCTGGAGAAAAAGGGAGCTGGGATAGAGAAGGGACCACTAAGTAAATGATGTTTGGAGGGCTCACTTGGGATGGGAGATACATGCTGAAAGTTGACTATGGACCAAACATGATGGTTACTTAGTACCTGTATTGCAAACCATAACACTCAAAAGGAGAAAGAGATTAAAAGGGAATGTGCCTGCCACAGAGGCAAGGGGGTGGCAGGAAGGATACTGGAAACGTTAGTGGTAGAAAATGGGCACTGGTGGAAGGATGGATATCCCATCATTGTATGACTGAAACGTAATCACAAAAGTTTGTAAGTCTGTAACTGTATCTCATGGTGATTAATTACAATAATAATAATAATAATTTTTAAAATGTAGTTTAAAATATCCCTGTCAAAGTTGAAAACTTTAAATTATTTTCTGTAGAGTTCTTTAAGTACTGAGAAAAAAAGAGTTATCTCAGTTTAGTTAAATACTACTTTATTTTCCTGAGGATTACTCATATTACCCAAACTTTACCTTTTCCTTCTCTCACTCCAATATCTCACTCATCAGAGAACCAGAAGTGCAGAATATCATATTTCTGTGTTATAACACTATTTACAAAATTTTTTTCCTGGAGGTATCCGAAGAAGAAGGAGCCAAGTATTTTCACTTTGGATTTTTAGAAATTATTGTGTATGACTGGATTAACAATGATGATTTATAACCTTTAATTTATGCTATAAGTTTATGAAGTGGGAAATAAGAGCATTTAATTCTTATCCAAAATAATCCTTGAAGATTAATATTCAAAAAATGTTAAGAAACACATAGTTATGCTTAGAAATTTAATAAATGTTTCTAATCAAATAAATTGTGTTAATTTTTATTTTTGTGATTTATTTCAGGTATCTTACAGCCCAGATTTGATAACTGACTTGCTCTCTTATTCTCTGTGCCTTGGAACTTCTTGTTTCTTCAAATAGACTCTGTTAGATGTGTGTGTCTATAATGTGGAGACTCTAAAGTCTCATCATAGCCATCTGATACCTCTGTACAATACTGCCTGCTTGTTCTTGAGCCCAGACACAATTGGAGATTTTCTGTCTGTGATGAAAGAACATTTTGGCTTTTCAGAGGCTTGCCTCTTTGCTTGCATCTATGATTACTGCCTGTTTTGGATTTTCCTATTTCTGCTCTCTCCAAAATGAGAAGAGGCACTCCATAGAGACAGCCTGCCTCTTTCTTCCTGTAGTTGGCATCTGGACTACACATACTACTTGTTAAACTGAATGTCATCTTCTATCTGAAGTAAAGCCTGTCTTTATGGGATGTCTCTATACTCATACAGTCTACTTTTAAGTTCCAGGAGCACCTGAACATCTCTATTCAGCTGTAATTGGCCAATTAGTACCAGACAAATTCTTGAAAGGTAGATAAACTTTTATATAGCATCTACTTAATTCTAGCCTGTACTTCGCTTATGTGTGAGCATATTCTCTTCATATTCTATGCCACTCATTTTTATATGTTACATTAGAACATTAGAGACATTTTATATGTGTCTAATCAGATCAGAAACCCTGAACTGTGGAAGTATGATGACGTATGATGAAGTGAGCTGAGATTCCTTGGTAGGATTTTCTTGGGACAATATCACAATACCTTAATCTCTGGTATGCTATGATTTCCCAGATTGACAAGGTATTTTAAGAGGATTCTGAATATAGCTGCTCTTACCTCCCAATAGCCATACTCATCTTCCCAATGAAAATCATTTGATTATGCCAGACTCTTAGTTATATATCTACAATAATATACTTCTGAATCTGGGGCTTGACCTACTTGTTTCATTTAGGAGATGTCCCAATCCAATGTCCCATCCCAGTTATTTCCAGTAACCCCTCAGTTAGTTCCCAGTGATAGATATGAACTGAATAACTCCCCATGCCCTTCCATACTCTACAGTTTCTTTCTCTTGTGCCTCTTAGCCATTGTGCATATTGTTTCAGCCTCATATTTGAAACTCTTCTTCCAGGGTCCACTGCTTATTCTCTAAGTATTAAAAAAATACAACCTCTAGAGAAATCTCATTTTTCTTTAAAATGGGTGGTTTTCAGGGGGTATGGTGCTGCCAGCAGGTCAATCTGTACCTGTGAGGTGAGTGCATCAGCAGCCTGATGGCACCGTCAGACTTTCAGATACCCCAAAATTGCTGCTGTGCCTTTGGCCAGACCCCAAAAACTTGGGACAAAGTTTACCATGAAAGGAAACTGCCAAAAGTTAGGTATGTGGGAGACACACCCACAAACCACCTCCGGCTCAGATATATAATTGGAGGCATGGCCTCTCTGGTTCCTGACCAAACTGCCTAAGGGCCGTGATCCCAGAGACTCAGAAACGAATCTCGGAACCCATAGACTTTTGGCAGAAATGCATCCTGTTTCTGCAGTAGGTTACTGGTGCTGGGCCACTCCAGCTGGGAATGGGTTTCATGCCTTGGCCTGTTCCCCTTGGCGGCCCGGTGACCACCACCCTCCAGAGGACACTAGACAGTCAGGTTTGGGCCTGGAGTGACAAGACACGCGGGGCCTCACCAGATGGCTCCAGAGGCAAAAAGACTTAATCCAGAGGCCGCAGCTTGTGGCAGAAAAGTGAATGGACTATGCGTTAAACTACGGCACCATGTCTCCCCAGGATAGAAAGGGTGTTGCTCCCTTCTGCCTTTTTCCCACCCAGCAGCAAGGTGGCTGCCGCCTCAGAGCTAATTAGAAAGCCAGGTATGAGCCGGCGGTGACAGGGCAACTGCAATCTTATGGGAAGGGGAACAGTACCGACTCATCCTTCACACCATACTGAGGTCATGAGTTGCCCCCCACGAGTGGCTCTCCAGCACGGCCATGGCTACAGAGGCAAAAGAACTTAACCCATAGCCCGGCAGCTTGCAGTAGAAAAGTGAATGGAACATGCGTTAAACTAGACTGCCATGCCTCCCCAGGAGGGAAAGGGTATTGCTCCCTTCTGCCTTTGTCCCCGCCAGCAGCAGGGTAGTTGCCACCTCAGAGATTATAGGAAAGCCAGGTATGAGCTGTCAGTGACGGGGCAACTGCAGTCTCATGGGAAGGAGGACTGTACCGGCTCGTCCTTCATACCCTACCGAGATCATGAGTTGCCCCCCACGAGTGAGCGGCTCTCCAGCACAGCCATAACACCAGACTCACAGAAACCAATCTCGTAATTATCTGGTTCTTTGCAAAAATCCAAAATCATGAGGCCACTATGTGGCCACGCAAGATTATATGATTCTCATAACCAGCTGTAGAAGCAAAGTATTTCACAATGCCTTTTCAGCAATTCTGATTGTTGGGGGGGGGGGTTCTAAACAATAATGGTGCATCTTTTGTCGAAATTATGAATGTAATCAATGTAGAAAAGAGTTAAGTGTAAATCATCTGCCTCACAGGCATTGGGAGGGGTGGAGGGGGGGTACATTGGGGTTTTTGGTGGTGAAAAATGAGTACTGGTGAAGGGAGAGGTGTTTGATCATTGTATGACTGAGACTTAAACCTGAAAGCTTAGTAACTTTTCTCACAGTGATTTAATAAATAAATAAATAAAAGAAGAAAAAATAAATAAAATTATGGAAAAAAAAAGTAAGGTGGAGTTCATGCCCAATTCAATCAGCTAATCAGTGGCTGAATAAATAGCAGTACTCCTGCATAAAAAAAAAATGGGTGGTTTTCTTTGATGTTTCAGCTTGTTTTCACTGGCTTATAATTATTTAAATTATTATGGAATTTTAGGGCGTTAGCTTTGCAACTCTTATGGGTGTTATTGTCATCATGCTGACCCACAAAGTACCAGTTCCATCCCACCACCAAAAAAATTGTTCAACTCATTCTTCCTTCTCATCTCCTCTTTTCTTCTGGTAAGCACCGTGGATTTCAAGAATTCTGGTAATTATTTTAAATTGATAATTTTCCTATTAATTAGCTTTTTCATTCCATCTTGATTTAGAGAAAAATATAACAAAAAATTGGGGGTGGGGAGGAGTCACATCTAGTGGTGCTCAAGGCTTACTCTTAGTACTGCTCTCAGGGATTAATTCTTATGGGGGCCCACTTGTGGGCGCTGAAGATTGAACTCATGTCAGCTGCATGCAAGGCAAGAACCCTACCTACCATACTATCTCTCTGGCACTACATTACTTTTATTACTTGTGAAATATTTTAGTTGAAATGTTTTTTGAGGTCAGAGTAGTTATGAACTTTTTACTTAACACTTATTTTTGGAATTTATCATAAATATTAAAGCATTTTAAATTATAAAACTACAAAAGATTACCAGATTTTCAGGGTAGTTTCACCACGAAGAGTTTTTCTTTCTAGTCCAAACTTTGATTTTAAAATGGTTATATTTAAATATTTTTCCTGTAGCAAAGGTTAAAAACGTAGACTAATTGAATCATAAAGCAATTAAGTAGGTGAAGCTACTTGGTATTATTTCCCAAATAATTAAGGTTATATTTGTTTTTTTAAAAAACCTTTTTCTTTTTGTCTGTGATTCTATATATATGACTCCTGTTGATCTATCCTCAAATTCACTAATCTCTATTTTTCTGTTTTGAGCATTCTTTTTAAATGTTATTAAATGAAATTTTTCTTTCACTTAATGTAACTTTTAGGTATAGTATTTCCACTTGATTCTTTATTGTTTCAATAAAAATGTACGTTCCATATATTCCATATATTCAATAAAATTATATGTTCCATAGTTTTGCTTATAGTTTTTCTTCTGACCCATCTCACCAATTATTTCTTATATATTATTTAAATACCTGAAACCTTTTCCAAAACAGCTTTATACCTATTTCAGTATGTGGACTATCTGTTCACCAGTTCAAATCTTCATTCTTACCTGCAGTCTTAGATAACTGGTGATCTGTTTTCTGTATTTATACATCTAACTTCTCCATTCATTTATATAGATTAAAATAATGCAATATTTAGTCTTTTACATCTGCCTGCTTTCTTTGGGTATGATATTTTATAGGCTGAAAGAGGGCTTTAGTTTTAATGCATGGCCCTTCTGGTTTTCAATGGAATCTAGGATAATTACCAAATCTTTCTAAATTGATGGGTCTTGAAACTGAATGCTGCATCCTCTATGGTTAGTGGACATCAAAATCTATGTGTTTCGGCTTTCCAGCTGAGTTCCACATAAGTGAAACATCAGTACACAACTGCAATTTAAACTTTTGAGAATTTGAGGATACTCAAGCACAGATTTGGGGGATAATGTTTCTATAGGAGATAATCTTCCCAGTAGTAACATGTTTAGCTGGAGTGTGTCCTGAGGGAAGCACTGAAAAAAAAAATGTGAATCTTAACCACTTATATTTGTGTTATAAATGTTGAATGCCCTTCCAGTTTTGTCACCTTTTTTACCCTCCAGTGATTTTAAAGATTTTCTTTTAAAGATATTTTTAACTGGAATACATTACAGAATTAGAAGACTTTAAGACTTTAACTTCATTACTGTGGAAAATAAATATTTTTATTTATTTATTAACTTCAGAAAGAGGTTCAGAAACAGTAATTGTGATAAGAATTTGTGGATTTGTGACAATTTCTGAACAAATGAACCCCACATGAAAGGCAAAGTTATATACTCAAAAACTTCTAATTGACTCATATTTGGACTGGAGTAGTCCTGTCTGCTTTTGGTGTCTTGGAAAAAACAAGATCTCTCCTTAAAAGGATCAGAATGAACATGGCTTCACAGAATCTGTCCAACCACAAAATTATGTACTATGTTTTTCTTTAATGAGTTGTGGCATTATTAAAATATTGAAAAAGACCCATGGCCTTGAATTCTATGAGAATTCTTATGATCACTTTCACTAAGGACTCGTTTATGAGCAAACTAATGAACCAGTGGTGTTCTTTATATGTGGGGGGAAGAGGGGAAGTTTTAATCCGAAGACTCAAATATTTCATGCTTCTTGCCTCCTCTTTAGTTTACTAGTGTGAACAATTTCTCACATGTGTCACCCAGATCATGTTTAACCCCTCAAGTGGCAGCTGGAGGCAGATTTTCTAATTATCTTCTGCTGAACACCCCAATTGATAGCAGACAGTTGTCAGTTAGGCAGAACTTCTGCCCCTAATGAGAAGGCACAGATAAATACTGCTCTGATTATCCAGTTGAAGCATCTTTATTACACCCTATCCAGTCACGTAATTTAGTGACAGAAGAAGGGAAAAAAATGAATAGAATTTTTAATGGGTCAAAATAATTTCAGCATACAGGACCAAGAATTTGTTCAGAAAATGAGGTCTCACTGAAAACAAATATAACATTATATTAATAGAAATTACTTCTTGGTGGTTGGTCTGCAGATAAATTTTACTTTTCTTTGTGATTTTTTTTGAATCTTTTTTTCTGTACTCATAAGAACAATACCAATTGCTTTTAGGCTCAGCTATCAAAAAAAAATGAATGAAGGGTAGGGAAATATCCCTCAGTGTCCTATTTTCAGCAACAGGACAAGGCTTCGAACCTTGTCTCAGAAAGCCATAAACTATCGCTATAGCCTAAGACCTATAAAAAAAATTCAAATAGACCCAGAACTGTAATTTTTCTTTGAAACCTGTCCAACTACTCAGTTTCTTATAAATATTGAGAACAGGATGTATAATTTTCTATTTAAATTCAGCACATGGAAGACATCTAATAAACATATGATGAATAAATGTGTGAAAGAATGAATAGCACATTCAGTTTGGAGTTTTTCATTTGCAAGTTTCTGAACACAGAATATAAACAGGGCATCCATCATTACTGTAACTGGAAGGATAATGTTCAAGCTAGATGTCGGTCCGATACAGTAAATTCAGCTGCTAGTAGGAGTGGGAACTGTGACCAGCAGCCCCCTTTTAAGCCCATGGAGCTGGGGAGAATCCCTCAAAGGAAGCCAGTCACTGTTAGTAGAGGAAAGGAGAAGCCGGGCTAGGTCAGGCAAAATCAACATATCTTTTTAGAAGGAAGCATTACTAATGGCAATGACAATGTTGCTAATAACTGTGGTTTATGATTTGTCCCACCTAAGCACTTCACACCCATTATCTCCAAGCCACTGCACAACCCCTGCAGGCACAAAAGATAAGAGCCATTAAATGACCAAACCAAGGACAGAGTGGTAGCAGGCAATGAGGAGATTACCATACAGTGGAGTCTATTGGGAAGATGGAAATGCTTTGAGATGCTTTCATTTTAGCCATGTTCACTGACAATTCTCTTGACTTTTTCTTTCACAAAGAAAGTTATCTGTGAACAAAAGTTTGGGGTCTTTTACTTAAGAGCTTTTGTATTTATAAATTTATGTTTTCAGGATTGGCAAGAAAACATTCTAGCTTTTTATGTGGCTTGATCCAAGCACAAAAATTTGTAAGTCTACAACTGTACCTCATAGTGTTTCACTAATAAAAATTTAAGAAAAAAAAAAGACGATGTGATTTGTTAATGACAGAAAAGCTTAGTTTCTGTGAAGTATAAAAATGGAAGTAAATGAATGCATAGAAACTCAGATATCAGGAAGAAATTCTTAAATAGGTATTACTCATTTTTGTTTTAGAGAACACTGACAATTAGACAATATTAAATAAGAAATATTTAAAAAAATAAAATATTTAAAAATTAAAGAAAGAAAATATATGTATATTTTTTATGTAGGAGTACTGCTATTTATTCAGTCACTGATTAGGCTGATTGAATTGGGCAGGAACTCCACCTTACTTTTTTTTTTCATTTTTTATAATTCTATTTATTGAATCACCATGAGAACAGTTACAAAACTTTTGGGTTTAAGTCTCACTCATACAATGAAACACCTGTACCTTCACCAGTGCCCATTCTCCACCACCAAAAACCCCAGTATACCCCCATAGCACACCCTCTCCCTACCTGTGGGGTAGATGATTTCCACATTACTCTCTCTCTCTCTACTTTGATTACATTCAATATTTTGACACCAGACCCAACATTTTTATTTGGGATTTTACTCCAACACTCAGTTCTGCCGAAAAGGCAACAGTAGGCAATTTGTTTTCTATTGCTGGTCATGAATAACATATGATGTTGTGCGGCTGCAGTAATGGCCAAGAGATTTTGAAATTCCGAAATTTTAACAATTAAATCTGGAGGAATTTCTGCCAAAAAATCCCTGCTGGGTTCCGAGATTTGTTCCTGAGTCTCTAGGATCATGGCTGTTAAGCAGCTTGATTAGGCGCCAGAGAGGCCATTTGTGGGCAGCAACTTGAGGCCTCTTTGGGCCGGGGAGGAAAGGACCGGCTCCACCCCCATCTCATGAGACCCCACTTGTCTTGTCACTGCAGTCCCAATCCTGACTGTCCAGTGGCCTCTGGAGGATGATGGCCACCGGGCACAAAACCTATTCCCACCCGGGTGGCCTGGTGCCGGTAACCTACTGCAGGGACTGGATGCATTTCTGCCAAAAGCCATTGGATTTTGAGATTTGTTTCTGAGTCTCTGGGATCATAGCCGTTAAGCAGTTCAATCAGGATCCAGAGAGGGCATGCCTCCAATTATATAATTGAGCCAGAGGTGTTTTGTGGGTGTGTATTCCACATATCTAACTTTTAGCTGTTTACTTTCTTGGTAAATTTTGCCCCAAGTTTTTGGGGTCTGGCCAAAGGCACAGCAGCAATTTTGGGGTATCTGGAAGTCTGAAGGTGCCATCAGACTGCTGATGCACTCGCCTCACAGGTACAGATTGATCTCCTGGCGGCACCATACCCCCGAAGAAATAAAATATTTTAAACAATTTTGTATAAGGGTAGACATAGAAAGGTAGTTTACATAGTGGTTCTATATATGGGGTCTTGGGTCAGGCCTGACCTCGACTCTTGGTCTTAATGCTACCGTTTTAGATCTGTGAGATTTGACTGATTATGCAACTCTCTATTTTGTTCATTCCTCCATTCATAGCTTCCATAGAATTCTAAAGAAGTTACTCTTTAGGCCTGAAGAACTGAGTTTCCACTAATCACAAATATCAACTGAGTTTCCACAAATATGAACTAATATAACACATTTAATTCCATGATATTGAACTCTCCAGTTGAGACTGATGTTTAATGAGATGATGAAAATATTCCTGGGGACAAGAACATTACAAGCCTTGGAAGTTGAGAAGAGGAAGACTGTTTTTGGGCCAAAACATTTACTGCAGCAGCAAAAAGAGGGGGTGGTCAGATAACTACTTTCAAATCAAGAATCCGAGACACCGAAGTAAAATAAAGACACCGAAGTAAAATAAAATAGAGTAGAAAGCACCCTTAAACCCAGAACAACTTTCAGAGTTCACAGATAAAATTTAAATATTGCACATTTCAAATTAGTCATATTGAATATTGATGACAAAACACACTCTTTAATTGCAACTATGTTTAATTTTTAATATATACTAAAATGATTTAAGTCAGTACTTTCTTTAGCTTTGTTTTTCTGGATTGTATGAACATCCTCAGTGATTAAACAATAATGGAACAATAAGTAAACAGAAGTAATGAAATAATAAGTGATGGAACAATAAGTAAACAGAAGTAATGAAAAATTATTTATTTTTTCTTGTATCAAGTGGTGAATTTTTTAAATACTACAGAACATATGCAGACAGTTCATTACACTAAGATGTGCCTGGAAACCAGAGGGAGTCGTGATAAAGTTAAAAACTCCCGTCAGAGACCTAATAGCTTTTCCAACATATATTTATGTAAACTTTCTCAACTGGCCTTAATTTTATTTATTTATTTATTCATTTATTTATTTTTTATTAGTGAAACACCACAAGGTACAGTTGTAGACTTAGAAACTTTCATGCTTGGGTTTCAGTTATACAATGATCGAGTACCCATCCCTCCACCAGTACCCATTCTCCACCAGCAGTGTTCCTAGTAGCCCTCCATCCCCCACAACCCATCCCATCTCTGTGACAGGGCATTCCCTTTTGCTCACTCTTTCCTTCAGGGTCTTGTTGTTTGCAATAGAGGTATTGAATGGCCATCATTTTTGGTCTATACTCTACTTTCAGCACATATCTCGCATCCCCAGCGAGTCCTCCAAACATCCTTTACTTGGTGTTTCTTTCTCTATCTGAGCTGTCTTTTTCCCCAGCATGTGCTGCCGGCTTCCAAGCCCTGGAGCAGACCTCTTGGTACTTATCTCAATTTATTCTTGGGTTTTCGACTCCCATTCAGTTACTTTATATTCCCCAGATGAGTGCAATCTTTCTATGTCTGTCCCTCTCTTTCTGGCTCATTTCACTCAGCATGATACTTTCCATGTAGAACCACTTGTATGTAAATTTCATGACTTCATCTTTTCTAACAGCTGTGTAGTATTTCATTGTGTAGATGTACCAAAGTTTCTTTAACCAGTCATCTGTTCTCGGGCACTTGGGTTTTTCTTTTTCCAAATTTTGGCTATTGTGGACAGTGCAGCAATAAACATAGAAGTGCAGATGTCATTTTGACTGTACTTTTTTGCCTCTCTGGGATACATTCCCAGGAGTGGTATTGCTGGGTCAAATGGGAGCTCAATTTCTAATTTTTTGAGAATCGTCCATACTGTTTTCCAAAAGGGCTGAACCATTGATATTCCCACCAGCAGTGAAGGAGGGTCCCTTTCTCGCCACATCCACGCCAACACCGGTTGCTTTTGTTCTTTTGGATGTGGGCCAGTCTCTGTGGTGTGAGATGATATCTCATTGTGGTTTTGATCTGCATCTCCCTGATGATTAGTGATGTAGAGCCTTACCTTTAATAATAAATTTATATCATTATGATCTCAAAACTTTAGTACTGTAACACTGTCCTCCCGTTGTTCATTGATTTGTTCGAGCAGGCCCAGTAACATCTCCATTGTGAGACTTGCTACTGTATTTGCCATATCCAATACATCACGGGTAGCTTGCCAGGCTTTGCCGTGCAGGCGAGATACTCTGGGTAGCTTGCTGGGCTCTCCGAGAGGGGTGAAGGAATCAAACCTGGCTCAGCCTGGCTGGCTGCACGCAAGGCAAATGCCCTACCACTGTGCTATTAGGCTGGCGTGGTAGCACAGCGGGTAGGGCGTTTGCCTTGCTTGCGGCCAACCCGGGTTCAATTCCCAGCATCCCATATGGTCCCCTGAGCACCACCAGGAGTAATTGAGTGCAGAGCCCAGAGTAACCCCTGTGCATCGTCAGGTGTGACCCAAAAAGAAAAAAAAAAGGAATACTCAAAACTTTGAGGTGTAAAAATGATACTCTAAACTTATTTGCTGCTCTTATCATAATAAACTGTGTTTCATTAGACTTTGAAGAATGAAATCAGCACTGATATGTAAAAGAGAATAAGAGCCATGAAAAAAGATAATATGTCATTTTAGAAAAGAAAAATCAAAGCTATTTTTTGCTTTGAATTTTGTTGTTTGAGATGAAAATACATGCTTTATAAATACTCATTCAAGGCCTTCATGACATTAGTCCTCTGTGAAGATGCTAAAACACAATCTGGAAAGATTAAATAACTAGCAAATTAAGGAGCTTCACTATTTCAGTGAAATGTATCACTGTATCACTGTCATCTCATTGTTTGTCGATTTACTCGAGCGGGCGCCAATAAAGTCTCTATTCCTCCCCAGCCCTGAGATTTTTAGCAGCCTCTCCTTACTCATCTTTCCCAACATTTAGAGGCTCTTTCAGGATCAGGGGAATGAGACCTGTTATCATTACTGTTTTTGGCATATCGAATACACCACGGGGAGCTTGCTAGGCTTTGCCCATGTGTGTGGGATACTCTTGGTAGCATGCTGGGCTCTCTGATATATATATATATATATATATATATATATATATATATATATATGTTTGAACAACATCTTAAATACTTCTATACTCCTTTGGATCTTTTTGAACTCCCCTCCCCTGCCCCCTTCCTTTTTAACTTATCTTGGATCCTTGTCCTTCAACCCATTGCTGATAGAATTCATTTGGCATTCTAAATGCTCAGTGCCACTGAACTCGATGGCAGTAGTAAAATGAAGAAAGGAAAATTGAAGATTGAGCTTATGTTAGTACAATAACATTTATCCTACAGGTGTATGAAAACACTCCAGTGATCAAAAATTAAATTGAAGGTGATAAATGCCAGTCTTGGGCCATGTTTAAATTTTCAGAAGTTTAGAACTGATTATTTCCCTGTACTGTCTTCCCCCAAAACTTTAAACATCATGACAAAATCTTCAGGTGGGTTAAAAATATATTCTGACTAATGTTGAGCCATGAATTCCACCACATACTCTTATATGAATAATGCCACCTCACCCCAAGTTGAAGCATGGGAAATTTGCAAATCCCGTATGGTATTATAAATGAGCCATTGTCATGCTGCCAAAGTAAATTAACAAGATTTAAATTTTTCTGTAATAACTATCAGAAATTCAAATGACTAGTAATTAAAATAGTCCTGCTCTCTTGTGACACATGTAGCATGACAAAACAGTCCTAAGATGTTACCTCTCTGCTTCTGTCTATTTTATTATGTCTAGTGGAGCACCAGCTGGCTTATTGCATGAACTCTCTTACAGTCTATTGCATTCTGAGAGTGAAGAAGAAATAAAATACAAAAATACATAAATGTTTTATGGTATGGGAGAATATATGTTCCTCAGAGCCATTCTGTGGCCTTGAGTTTTATCAGAACAGCATTCCTCATAATAAAATCACTTTTTATTATAAACAATTTAAGAAATACACAAAAGGCAGAGACTAGCATACATAATCAGAACCCAGAGAGGATCATCGCATTATTGTTCATACTATTTTTGTGTATCTGGACCCTGATATTTTTCTATGTAGTCAGAAATAATTGTGATTATATGACATAACTTTTATAAATTAAAGAGTATTTTTATTGCAAAAGTAACATAGCAACACTACCAAGCATTTGAAAAAATAAATAGAAGAAAAGAAAATAATCTTATAAACTGCCCAGGGATAACTATCACTAACTTTATTATTTATAATTATAATATTTTCTTTATATATTTGGATATATTTGTAATTAAAAATAATGATTTTTTTAGCTTAATGCTCAAGGAGATAGCTTGCAATGTTTTTCTGGTTTTTTTGTTTGTTTTTGGACCACACCTGGAAGTGCTCAATGACTTACTCCCTGCACTGTGCTCAGGTATCACTCCTGGAGGGCTCAGGGGTCAGTCTATGCAAAGAGGTCAAATGCTTGCAAGGTAAGTGCCCAACCCACTGGATATTTTACAATTTTGATAGAAGATAAATGCAGAGGGGACAGTGACAGTCAATTTCTTTATCTCTCATAGAAAACTCAGTCTTAGGTACAAAAAGGTTTAATGAAACAGAAAATATGTTTTCAGTTTACTGAACAATGAAAATGATTTCCTCTTTATTTTCCAGGAACTCATGGATCCTAAGAGGTATGAAGCAGCATTCAAAGGGAAGACACTTCAAGTTTATTTGTTTTTTCTAGTTCAGTATTATAACCGCATACAATCATTTAATCACTATTATTATGAGCCGTAATCCAATTTTATTAGGTAGTATTTTAAATTGTCATTAAATATAGTAAGCCAAGGATAACAGCTGAACTCTGGGGTGAAGGATGGGGCTCAAAAAATATTTTCTGAAGCAGCGAGGAAAAACCTCCACAACAAAGAGAAATTTAGAAATTTAATTTAGTTTTTATAAAGTCTAACTTTATAAAGATTTGTTCCCAGACTACCAAATACTCTGGTACAATATATCCAATTGCATTTTACATTTGAAATCTAAACTTAAAAAAATAATTAAATCCAAGCGTTCTTTTATTCAGTTGAACTACTGATAATTTTTATTGAAATACTATTTTTTACCCCCAAAGAATGTACATCTATAGTATTTCTGTGCATTTTCATATTAGAATATCTTTTTTTTGGTGTCCTGGGTCATAACACTTTCCTTCTGAATGCCTCAGATGTTCTAATGCCTTAGAACATCTTCCATGTGTTTTTCCAATTGACATTGTTGGGGAACTATAGGAAGAGAGTTTTGGGGGGTGTATTTGTAAACAATGGATAATTTCTGTGTGACCCCTCACACATTCTTCCCTCTGCATCTTTTCACTTAGTCCATTAAGTCGTAATTGTATTCTGATATTGAAACAAAAGAATTGACTTCTCTTTTATTTTTAGGACATTTATTAGGGATCTGCATTGGACAAAACTGTATGTGCAACAAGAATATTCCAGTGGTACCTAATGTGCAGTTTTACTTAAATTCAGAGTGATATCTATCCCTACCCTTCAGTTTGAAGTCGGTGAGTCCCACTGGTGACTTAGGTGAATCAGGAAAGAGAAGAAAGAAGGCCACTTTCTTCCCATCTGCTTCTGCCACCCAGGACCCAGGGTTACTGGGTCTTATCTCGCCTCACAGAGAAGAATTTCAGGAGTAGACAAGCAGTGAAGTAAAACAGATTTTATTTGGAGGTTTTGAAGGGGAGGAGGAAGAGAAAGTGGGAGAGTGGAGAGTAACGTGCTTCAGAGAGAACCTGTGTTTCTCCAAGGGTGGAGAGAGCCCCTACACACATCCCAAGCATTTAGATATGAAAGCATGAAAGCACACATTTCAAGAGGGGAGATGTGGGCAACACATGCGCTCGGCCACGTAAGCCTGAGTAGCACATAGGCTCTGCAGCATATGCGCCCCCTTCCTTTGTTCAAGGTGGCCTTTATAGGGTTTCTCCAATCTGCCCCCATGTGGGATTCTACCTAGGTAAAAGTTCCTTGCCAAGGAAGTTACCGAAGGGGTTGAGAATGGTGATGGTCTTCTTTGAAATTCCTTTCCTGACCCTTTGTTTCTGCTGGAGCTTCTGTCCCAGGGGGGTTCAGCCTCCTCAGGGTCCTTGCTGGTGCCAGGGGAGGATTTTTATCAGGCTTTAGTTCCTGTTTTCTGGAAGGTTGGCCTTTGCAACTTCAGAGCTATTACTTTCCAGGAAATTTACTGCCATTGCCTGGGGAGGAGGCCTTCCCTATCTGCCTGTCTACCTACATCAAGCTGAACAGCTACAGAGTTGTGCCAAGCATAAGCATTACTATGTTGTGATCTGTGGTAAGTGGGTTTTCTGAGACATAGAAAGATTTATTTACTCATTTTCCCCCCCTATGAAATGATTGCAACATGCGGTTTACTAATTGGTAGGATTTATTTCAGGATTGAGAAGAGTGTTTTGCAGAAACAAAATAACCTACTTATTCAGTAGGTTATTCAGTGAGGTTGAACATTTGGTTTGTAATTCACCACCATTCAAAATGGAAATTTGAATATTAAAAGGAAAGCAACAGCTGAGTGTATGGAATAAAGGTTGAAGATCACAAACATTTGAATTAACCACATGTCAGTAATGGAAATGTACTTCTAAAATTTAATCAAATTAGCTGAAATCTCTTATAATCTTTAAGTATTTTATCAATTTCAAAAGAAATACTATAATTGTGACTTATTTTAAATAGCTATTTTATTCTCAGTAACATAATGCTGCATTTAAAAAACATCTTGTTTTATGCTTTATTTGGGGGTGGGGGCAGCAGAGCTGGTGGTGCTCAGGTGTTATTCCTGGCTTTGCACTCAGGAATCACTCCTAGTGGGCTCTGGGGGCATTTGGGATGCTGGGGATTGAACCCCGCAGGCCGTGTGCAAGGCAAATGTCCTGCTCACTGTACTATTTCTCAGACACCTTGTTTCATGTTTAACATGATGATTATCATCGAATTTATCTTCCCTTTCCTTTCAATATGGAGAACTCAAGTTTATCTCCTATCCCTGTTTTACTTTTCTGCTGGGTGCATTCCGGTTTATACTGTTCCCAAATAAATCAGGGATAGAAGGACAATCCAGTGTGGATTCAATGCCTTCCAGGAAATACAGCTGAAAACAAAAAAGATAATATGAAATATATACTTTCTGGTGATGTTGAATTTACATTGGATGTGTTATGGTTCAGTTTAATTATAGTTATGAAGTCACAGTTAACAAATATAGTGTTAATTGAAGTGAGCTTTTAGTTTTCTTTCTGAAAAAAATTAATATTTTAATTTAAAAGTTTGGATTAATTATTTTGGGCCCAGAGAGATAGTATAGCAGGTAGGTTGCTTGCCTTATATGTAGTTAACTCAGTTTGATACCTGAGTGCACAGTCAAGTGTAAGTTTACCTATTATCTCTTGGTTAATTTTGTTGTTGTTGTTGTTATTTTAACCTATTAAAACACCTTTTCCATATTTTTATGAAATAGTGCAAATAATTTTGAACTCTGAATAAACCACTTATTTATCTTAGTAGTAGTTGAGGAAAACCGATTTGTTATTCCTTTGGGAACAGTCAAAATTTTAGATGGAATCCATAAGAGTTGCATATATTTTTTGTGTATTTTCAAGAAGAAAGGTTTACTCTTAGCATATAGCCCAGTTTTGTGTGTACGATCATCATAGTATTACATGTGCTGAGTAACAGAAGGTTGTGGAAAGAAGAAATTATATGGTCATTTTATTTACACATTTAAGGGCTGCACAGTTCTTGTTTCCTCACTGTCTGCATTGCTTCTGCATGAAACTATGGGTAGAAAATTTGTAGAATGATCCTAATGATGGATAGCCTGAGAAATTGGTTTCTTATTATGCCTAGAATTCTGTTTGTGGGATGACAGCGACATACATCTGCCCATCATTCAAACCTCAGTCTTTATAACCCTGAACTCTTAGAGCTATTATAATCTTCACAAATTCTGTATTTCTTGTTACATATTTCTTTACATTTATATATGTATATTTTATATTACAATTTTGCTTTATTAGAATTTTACCTTTTTAGCAAAATCTTCAGTTCTTGTGGGTCAAGAACATCTTCTAAAAACTCTATTTTTTTGTTATCTGTCTCTTATTATGCATTCAATAAACATTTGTCGAGTTAAGCAGAACTGAATGCAATTAAGTACATATAAAAATGTTCCTGTATGCTATGGGAATCAGAATATTAAAATTCATTTTACTTGCTGGCTAAATGAGTCTGTATCAAGAAATTATTTTGTTTCAAGCCTTATTAACTTTCCTGCTTTGATAACATATATTTGGAGAGTTCTTAATGAAAAGAGAAAACATAAACTATAATGTTAATCATGACACAAAATTGAATAGATGGTATCATTTCAACTTGTATATCAAAGCATCTAGAAGTATCTACCTCTGGATGATTACATAACTTTTGATATCCTTCTGAAATGTATAAACTTGAAAAATGTTGGCCTCTTAAACATTTGCATACATAATCAAAATTAAATTTAATGGAAATTATCTTTTCAGTCTTTTTATGTGGTTATGTCTGTAGGAAGGGGTGTGTGAGATTGAGACAGAAATTTTTCACTCTAAAGTAAAATGAGGCCACAGCAATAAAAATATCTAAAGTTGAGTCATGCTTAGTTGTTATTTTACTGAAACATGTATAATAACTTTTACATAAAGTCATTTTGTTACAGTTCTGTTAACAAAAACCATAGTTACATATTTATCACATACAAATTAGACTTCTGTATTTGTAGCAACTCTCCAATTTCTATTTTCATAGATAGCTTGTTCCAAGTGATATGATACATGAATAGATGCATTCCAACACATCAGCTGCAAGTGAAAGAGATGATAGGGAACCAGAGATGGCACAGTGGGTAAGGTATACCATGCTAGGTCAGCCTTGCATGTGACTGACTTGGGTTTGTTCCAAAGCACTCTGTATAGTCAAGAGCATTGCCAGATTGATCCTTGAACACTGAGTCACAGGTAGGCAGAGACTACTGCTGACTGTGGCCTAAAAGTGAATAGCACTGTAGCACTGCCCTACCGTTGTTCATCAATTTGCTTGAGCGGGCCCAGTAACGTCTCCATTGTGACAATTGTTACTGTTTTTGGCATATCAAATACGAGATGGGTAGCTTGCCAAGCTTTGCCGTGTGGGAGGGATAATGTCTGTAGCCTGCCGGGCTCTCCAAGAGGGGTGGAGGAATCAAACCTGGGTCAGCAGTTGTGCAAGGCAAACGCCCTACCCGCTGTGATGATTTGACGTATTACTTAATAACTGTAAAGATAATTTTTTCATAATACATTTCCCAGATTTTTTAAATTAATGTTATAATAATAATAATGGAAAGCTTTATTTTAATGATTCTAATGTCAACAGATTGCCATTTCAACACTTTAAAATAAAAACTCTAGGTTTTTAATATTTAACAATTTTATAATATTTTAATATCTGCTGATTTTAAAGTAATATTTTATTAGGTAAGTCTCAAAAATTGTGTCAACAGCTTTCATCATATATCTATTTTCTTCTTTGACATATTAAAATATTATGTAACAGATATCCCTCCCCCCATTTTGGGGGGAAGTGGTTTGGGACTAACACCTGTGGTGTTCAAGGATTACTCCTTGCTCTGTGCTCCAGAATTACTCCTGGCAGAGCGCAGGAAAACATTCATCTATTCTGTTTTTTTTTCTTTTTGGGTCACTAGAAAGTCAACTATCAACTAAAAGTCAATAAAATAATAAAAATAAAATTAAACCTATTGCTTTACCTGTGAGGGACTGTAATTAAGATCAACTGAGGTAATTTTTGAGTTCTGGCATTAGTTATGGCTAGTGTTTCTTAGTATAGGAGTTAGGATATTGGTTTATTGTATTTATATTATTGAATCATCATGAATACAAAGTAGTACATGATTGAGGTTCAGCTATGTAATTTTTTTTTTTACTTTTTTTTTATTTATTTTTTTACAGTTGTAGATTTACAATTTTTTTTGTGCTTGGGTTTCAATTATACAATGATCAGATACCCATCCCTCCACCAGTGCCCGTTTTTCACCACCATGGATAATATCCCTCCCACCCCCATCCCCCCATCCCCCCCTGCCTCTGTGGCAGGGCAATCCCGTGTTCTCTCTCTCCGTTTGGGTGTTGTGGTCTGCAAAAAAAAAGAGGCATTGAGTGGCAAACATGTTCAGTCCATAGTCTACTTTCGACATGCATCTCCCCTCCTGGGAGGATCCTCCAAACATCCTTTATTTGGTGCTCCCTTCTCTATCTGAACTGCCCTTTCCTCTAGGATACCCGGCTGGCCTCTAAGTTATGGAGTAATCGTCCTGGTGCTGATCTCAGCTATTCTTGGGTATTAATCTCATACTTTGTTACTTTATATCCCCCAGATGAATGCAATCTTTCTATGTCTATCCCTCTCTTTCTGACTCATTTCGCTTAGCATGATACTTTCCATATTGTACCACTTGTATGTAAATTTCATGACTTCATCTTTTCTAAGAGCTACATAGTACTCCATTGTGTAGATGTACCAAAGTTTCTTTAACCAGTCATCTGTTCTTGGGCATTCAGGTTTCTTCCAGTTTCTGGCTATTGTAAAGAGTGCTGCAATGAACAAACAAGTGCAGATGTCACTTCGACTATACATTTTTGCTTCTCTGGGATATATTCCCAGGAGTGGTATTGCTGGGTCAAATGGGAGCTCAATTTCTAATTTTTTGAGAATTGTCCATACTGTTGTCCAGAAGGGCTGAACCAGTGGACATTCCCACCAACAGTGAAGGAGTGTCCCTTTCTCGCCACATCCACGCCAGCATTGGTTGCTTTTGTTCTTTTGAATGTGGGCCAGTCTCTGAGGTGTGAGATGGTATCTCATTGTGGTTTTGATCTGCATCTCTCTGATGATTAATGATGTAGAGCATTTTCTCATGTGCTTTTTTGCCATTCGGATTTCTTCTTTGAGAAAGTTTCTGTTCATTTCATTGCCCCATTTTTGGATGGGGTTGGATGTTTTCTTCTTGTGGAGTTTAACCAGTATTTTGTATATCCTGGATATCAACCCCTTGTCAGATGTGTATTCGGCGAATATCCTTTCCCATTCTGTAGACTGTCTTTGTATTTTGGTCACTGTTTCTTTGAAGGTGCAGAAGCTTCTTAGTTTAAGATAGTCCCATTTATCTATCTCTGTTTTCACTTGCTTGGCCAGTGGCGTGGCATCTTTGAAGATACCATTAGCTTCAATATCATGGAGGGTTTTGCCAACTTTATCTTCAATGTACCTTATGGTTTCTGGTCTGATGTTGAGGTCTTTAATCCATTTTGATCTTACTTTTGTACATGGTGTTAGGCAGAGTTCTGAGCCCATTTTTTTTGCATGTAGCCGTCCAATGATGCCAACATAATTTATTAAAGAGGCTTTCCTTACTCCACTTCACATTACTTGCACCTTTATCAAAGATTAGATGATCATATGATTGAGGGGAGATGTCAGTGTATTCAACCCTGTTCCATTGGTCTGCAGTTCTGCCTTTGTTCCAGTATCATTCAGCTATGTAATTTTTAACATCAATCCCTTCACCAGTGTCTACCTCCTTCCACTATTTTCCTCAGTTCCCCTTCCATCCCACTGCCTGCCTCTGTGATACATACCTTTCACTTCTTTTAGATTGTGTGGTTTACAATACCATTACTGATAAGGTATCACTCATATCACTTTATTGTTCTCTTCCTTGTTCTATTCCTACCCTCCATATCCACCAGTGGCAAGCTTCCTATTGAAGACTAGTTCTCACTCTCATATTCTTTATTTCTATAATTTTAAGGCATTTGTTATTCCCACACTATATTTCTTTATATCTGTATACGAGAGATCATTCTGTCTATCCCTTTCCCTCTGAGTAATTTCACTCTGCTGATACTCTACAGCTTCATCCATGTAAGCAGCAAATTTCATGAATCTTCTTAAGGCCTAGTAGTATTTAATTGTGCATATGTACCGTAGATTTTTTTAATCTACTCATCTGTTCTTGGGCACCTGTGAAGAGTGATGCAGTGAACATATAAGTGCAAACGTCATTTCTGGATTGTGTTTTTGGGTTCTTGGTGTATATTCCAATGAGTGGAATAAACAGGTCATATGGAAGCTCAATTCCTAGTTGTTTGAAGAGTGTCCATGTTGTTTTCCAAAAAGGCTAGACTGGTCAACTTTCCTTGATGAATGAGAGTCCCTTACCCTCCACCTCCCATTCCCACAATCCACAGCAACGCTCGTTGTTTAACTCTTGTCTCCCCCTAATTTTATTTTATTAAAGCACTGTGAGCAACAAAGTTATTCATAATTGGTTTAAAAAATAATTAAACATTTAAAAAATTTTATTTTATGTTTATAAACTTGTTTACAATAGTTTATTACCGATAATAGTCAAACACCAATCCCACCACCATGCACCTTCCCATCACCATAAGAGGAAAATGTGTGAAGATTGTTGTGTTTCATCCTGGAGCCATCTAAACCCTTGTATAAGAGATTATAAATATACATGTTAAACCCAAACAGATGTGTGCTACTTTTGGTACATCAGTGGACTAGAGTATAAGAGGTCACCCAGGACATTCTGTATTGCTATCTTTGGGGAGCTTTATTTCACAGTCTCTGGATCTTGGCCATTGATGAGATTATATGGCACTGGGGGCAGTTTGTGGGTGTGACTGTGGGTTGGGTTCTGGAGGTTTTCTGCCGTCAGGGTTCTGCTGTGGCCAGGAGGGAAACTCAACCTGCCCCCCTCCAAGTTGCACCGGTGAAGACAGCCTGGTGCAAGGTCAGGAAGTTCTGTCCGGTTCATAGTTGGGTTTTTGACATACAATGTTTGGTCATTGATCTTGCACCAGTGTCAAGTTTCCGCCACCAGTGTTCCATGGTTCTCTTCCCTACCACCCCTCCATGCCCCAGCCACAGTCCCAGACTACTGTCTTGACAGGCATCTTTTTCAATTAGTTATTAAAATTTGGGTCTCGTGATTTCAGTGTTGTTCACTCTGTAGTTTGGATAGTTAACACTATAATTCCTTAAAACCTCTGCTGTACCTGAAACCCCTTCACTCTGACCCTCACTTCTCATCTATCTCTTTTCCCTTTCCCCTTCACTCATTTCTTTCCTCCTCCCTGTACTCTGGGCCTAACGGTGATGTAGACATACCTCCTTTAAACTATTGTATTTCCTCATCCAGTTATTCTAAATACCACTTATAACTGATAAAATCTGTATTTATCCTTATTCTTCTGACTTTATTTACCATGGTGCCTTCCAGTTTCATCCATGTTGCAGAAAATTGCACGATTTCATCATACTTTACATCTGAGTAGTAGTCCATTAGTGTATACATGCCACACCTTGATGATCTACTGATTTGTTGTTGGACACCTTGGTTGATTCCGAATCTTATCTATTGTTTTGAGTGATGCAATGAATAATGGTATGATATGAACACTGGTTGTTTTCTTTTGTGTTCCAGTTTCTCAAGTGTGAGGTGATATCTCACTGTCTTGACTTACATTTCTCTGATGATTAGTGGTGCAGATCTTTTTTTTTCCTTTTGGCCATTTGTAAATCTTCTTTGAGGGAGTTTATGTTCATCTCTTCTCTCCAATTTTTGATAAGGTTGGATTTTTTTCTTGTAAAATTTGACCAGTGCTTTATATATTTTGGATATAAAACTTTCACCAGATAAGTAGTGGGAAAACATTTTCTTTCAGTTTGTGGTTTGGTCTTGTATTCAGATCATTGTTTCCTTTGAAATGCAAAAGCTTCTTAATTTATTGTAGTCCCATTTGTCTAACTTTGCTTCCACTTGTTTGGCTAATTGTGTTGATTCCTTAAAGATAGTACCCCTAGATCAATGTTATGGAGATTTATGCCTAAATTATCTTTAGTGTAACTTATGGATTCTGATCTAATATTGAGGGTTTTAATCCATTTTGGTGTGACTTTTGTGCAAGGTGTTCAATTTTTTTTTTTGCATGTGGCCAACCAGTTCTCCCAATAACACTTGTTGAAGAGATTTTCCTTGTTCCATTTCATGCATTTTGTTTCTTTTATTGAAGATTAACTGTCTGTGTACCTGAAGAGTTATCTCTAGATTTTCAGTTATATTCCATTGATCTGATGGTCTGTCCTTATTCTAATACCATGATGTTTTAATTACTACAACTTTGAAATTGAGGTAAGTGATGTCTTGCCATTTCTTATTCCTAAGGATCACATTCAGTATTGGGGGAGTATTGTTTTATATGAATTTCAGGAGTATTTGATCTATCTCTTTCAAAAATGTCATGGGTATTCTTATAGGGACAACATTCAATCTTGCATAATGCTTTGGGGGTAGGCTACAAAATCAACAGTCAAAAATTCATGAATTTTATATATACAAATAATAAAATAGAAGAGAGATAACTGACAAAAACAATCACATTAACAATTGTGTCTCTGAAAACCAAGTATCTAAGAATCAGCTTAACAAAAGAAATGATAGAAGAATACACAAAGAAAATGGCAAACTACTACTAAAAGAAATAAAAGACATGAGGAAAAGAAAACACTTTACTGTTCATGGGCCTGGAGGAGTAACATCATTAAAATGAATGCAGGTTCTTATTCACAACTTATGCAAAGTAGTATTATCATTTAAAAATGCAAAAAAAATTGTGGGTCACATCTGGCCTTGCTTTGAGGACAACAACTGGTTCTGTGCTTATGGGCCTATTCCTAATGGTGTCTGGAATCAAACTAGGACCTCCTACATGCAAATAGCTTTTTAATTTTCCATAACTAATCTTCTGAAACTGTACCCCAAGGTGTTTATTTTTATACAAGTACAAAGGGGCAGCACTTATTAGATGAAAGGTATTCTTGGTCATTTCTCATGGTGCCACTGCTCTCTTGTGTTAAGTATTTCCTTGTGTACTTCTCTGCTATATGATTGATGAGACTGTGAAACGATTAATATCCCACCTTCCAGACAAACCCGCACCATGCCTTTTTCTAGTTTATAAGTTGATGAGACAGAAATCTTACTTCAATGATTTTCAGTCTGCCCCTCCCCCTCCAGAGATTTTCTTGTTTATTAATTTTTACCCAACCATAAACTCTTACTCCTCCCTTAACATTTTATTTTTTTTGTTCAGGTGTTTGTTTTTAAGAAAGTATACTTTTGAAAAATAAAAAGCCAGCAAGAATTTTAGAACAGTTCTGCTCCCCACATATTTTCCTGAGGGAGGGGTTGATTACAGGTGTAATGAATGATGGAAAGATAAAAGGCATATACAACAGATAAAAAGATAAAAGGCATATACAACCAGATCAATGTCTTTAAAGTATTGTCTAGTCATAGTATATTTGGTAAAAATAGCAATATTATAATACTAGTTAACACTTTACACATTTCTGCTGTGATTGTCTTAAATTTACAAATTCTGTGATACTCTCACTTTTAAGAGGGCCTTTAAGAGATAGAACTTAATAATTTCCTTCCACTTGAGTGTGGGATTATTGTAATAACTGGCATTTCATGAATAGAAGATAAAAGTGAAATAATGTTACTTCCAAGGTTAGTTGATTAAAAAAAAAAAAGACAGGCTTCTGTTTTGAGTGTTGTTGGTAGCCCTGTCTCCTCCACTCTTACTTTTGAATCACTCAGTCTCAGTGAAGCCAAAATTTAATGTCCTGAAGCTCTCTTATGGAGAAGTTCTGTGGGGAGAAACTGAGGGACACCCTTGGCCAACCAATTCAAGAAGAACTGAGACTGGTGAACAATGATTTGAATGATTTTTGGAACCAGATCTTTTAGCCCCAGTTATAATACTAGACAACTGCTGCCTAGCCTAATTCAGCTTCATGAGAAACTACCCAATTACAAGCAGATATAAAACAAATTTGAGTTATATGTGACAGCTTAAGTGATATGTAAATAATTTAAAGGATGAAATAAAATTTTATTTCAATTTTGGGTATACATAATAAGGTCATTTTATGCCAACAAATTCCATTTTATGAAATTATGGACTGTTTGAAAATGGGTTTACATGGGAGAAAAGATCAGGGAAATGCTATTGTTTTATAAATCTGATTTAAATGAAACACCTGCATTACCCCGCCCAGAACCAAGAGCAAGTCTGTGCAGAGAATGCAGAGAATCATTAAACCGATGTTGGTGTGTATTTTTATTATTATTATAGTGGTCTAGAGTTACTCAACTTGTTTTTGTCTATTTTGAATAATTATAATATAAGACATATTGACTATACCTTTGAACAGAATTAAACAGTGCTTTATTGGGAAAACTATCCTTAAAGGTATGATTTACAGAGGTGCATATTGGTGCAAGCAGCCACAATTACCTCTGTTGTCATAGCAACTTGCAGTTTGAGCTTAACCCAGTGTGCGAAGGTAATGGAATATGAGGGAAATGTTGGTGATACTGGAAGCCACATAAGCAGCTATGGACAGGCAATCACCTTGACATGAAATTTAAAGCATTTTAAAAAATAATGACAATTTGTTTTGAGGATTTACACTATGACTTGAACCAAAAATTACTGAAAATGTATATAGGCTTGTTTCCTAGAAGCAAGACATGGGAAACAATGTGTTAAATGTTTATGATGACATCTCTATTTTTTTTTAATTAGGGATATTTCTAAGTAAAAAAATTGGAATTATAGATCAATTTAACATTTCAAGTAGCAAAATTGAGATAATTACTTTGACAAATAGAATAAAGATCCTACATTCCAGTACTCGAAAATTTCAGCACAACTCGCGTTATGTACCTATTTAATTATATACACATACCACCAACAAATTTTAAATCTTTACAAAACCAGTCCATATTTTTTTCATTCTCTAATTCATATTTTATTAGTAAAGGTGCTAGAGTTATGCTATTAGAAACATTAAAGTAACCACCATAGAGTAAAAACATTAGTTTTGGGACAACATTGCTGTTCTTTTATAGAATGAAATATAAACAGGATGAGTCTGGATCAAACAGTTTGGTTTGAAAGTTTTAATTCTTAGTCCTGTCTATATGTCACTGTAATTGAGGGGGATCAGAATATGCCACCTTTGAAACATGCTATTTTGACATAAGGATTATTTTGAGCTGAAGACATTTGAGATTCAACAGATGCAGAAAAGAAGCATTCCCAGAGCCGCCCTTATCTGACTAAAACCAGAAACTCTTGCTAAATAATGGCTCCATAAATTGTCTCTGCCAAGAATTCTTATGATGAGGAAGAAGAGGAAAAGTTGGCATAGAAATGAACTGAATACACTTTTCTTTTTCTTTCTTTCTTTCTTTCTTTCTTTCTTTCTTTCTTTCTTTCTTTCTTTCTTTCTTTCTTTTGCTTTTTGAGTCACACCCAGCGATGCACAGGGGTTACTCCTGGTTCATGCACTCAGGAATTACTCCGGTAGGTGCTCAGGGGACTATATGGGATGCTGGGAATCAAACCCGGGTCAGGCCGCATGCAAGGCAAACGCCCTACCCACTGTGGTATCACTCCAGTCCCATGAATATACTTTTCTAAGTTAGCCTTTGCTTCACATTAATTTCCCTAATATTTGAAGCACCTAGAAAACTAAAAACACCTTTCTGGGAGGTGGGTGGGTGGGGGGAATTCTCATGTCTTCATAACTTATTGCTCTTTGTTTAAAATGGCATATGATCCAAGGTTGGAAGCCTGCCACATGGGATGGGGGAGAAGGCAGTTGGGATAGAGAAGGGACCACTAAGTCAATGATGGTTGGCGGGATCGCTTGGGATGTGAGATGTGTGCTGACAGTAGACAAAGGAACTAACATGATGGCCTCTCACTATCTGCATTGCAAATCATAATGCCCAACAGTCAAGAGAGATATAGCAGTAAAGTGCATACCATAGAGGCGGGGGGAGGGGGCGGGTTGGGGATGTCAGGAGGGATTCTGGGGACATTGGTGGTAGAAAATGTACACTGGTGGAGGGATGAGTGTTGGAACATTGTATGACTGAAACTCAATCATAAAAGCTTTGTAATTGCATCTTACAATGATTCAATAAAAAAATAAAAAAAAGAAAATAGCATATGAGTTATGAGCCTATTCTCCTCTGGATTTTAGGTCTTCCCCAATCTCCAATAAAAATTAATATAAATACAATTTGTATGCTTTTCATTTTGTTTATATACTTTTGCCAGTTTAATTTCTAGAGTCCCAATCAATGAACAAAGATCGATACAGAAAAAATATTCCTTCTGATATAATTGAACACCATCCCTACCTCCTCTTCCTGTCCCAAATTTTTTTGTTTTGGGACACTCACTAGTGGAAATTGGGATAAAGATAAATTGAATTTGAATAAAAGACTGGGGATTGGAGCCAGGAGAGATGAGTTTTTCTGAGTAAAATGGGGGGAATGGAAAACAAGATAAGGAGACAGAGAAAGGAAAAACACTAGCTTCTTACTCACTCCTCTCTCAGTTGTGTTTGGGTTTCACTAGGAAATGTGAAAGTCAAGTTCTGAGGGCTTTTTTTTTTTTTTTTTTTTTAGGAAAGATGTGTCTTGTCTTGCTTTTCTCCTTTTTGGCCTCCCAGTACCTGAGAAAACAAGAAAAAAAATCAGTAATTTTGAAGAGGGATTTAGTAGACAGCTAACTCCTTCTTTGTCTTGAATCCGTGATTTATTACACAAGCCCTAGGAATTTTCTGGGGTTTCTCCATTCTTCCCATTTTCTTTTCAAGATGGATTCATAAACACACTGAAGGCAATTCATATTTATCTTGAATTCTAACATAATCTATTCTAAAAATATGCCTTTGTTGAAAACAGATTATTTTCTCATTGTTTTCTTTAATGTGCTCCCTCTCTTAGGAATGAAAACATGGTAGCAAGAACAGCAATAAGAAATGACAATTAAATGTTAAATACTGTCCAATCTTGTTATACACATTAATCGACACGATTAAATCAAAGAGCCCACACACTCAGCACTATTACTTTTTCATATTTGTTATATAAGAAATCCAGGTTAAATAAAACAGACCAAGAAGTAATACATCATGTTAGTGTTTCTTTTATCATCCATATAGAACTGACAGCCCCTGGAGGACTTGTGTATTCAGTTTTCAACTGTATTTGGTATTGATTAGTTTTTAGTGCTGACCATAGTTTTTTGTATTCAATAGGTGTTTGGAGATTGATATAGTTTGTACTTAGTTTTATTTTTTTATTTTTTGTAGTTTAAATGCCATCTAGCTCAATGATCAATTTTGAGTTATTTAGACTTGTAAAAGTCAGTGATAAGATCTTAAAGAAAAGGAAATAAGCTTGAACAATACTAAATAGGATTCATTTACTCCTTGTAATAGTATATTTTAAAACCTTAATATACTCTCATTTGATTGAAAAGTATTAAAACTAAATTGCAATCTGTGAACTTTATCCACTTTTCCTATTGCATACTTTTTTTTAAAAAAAGAATATGCTTTAGTAAAACAGATCATTGGACCTTCTTGAGTACTACTAAGTAAGTAGTTTTAAAAATGATCCTATCTGTGCAGGAGCAATAGCACAGTGGGTAGGGCACTTGCCTTGCCTGTGGCTGACCCAGGTCTCATCCCCAGCATCCTATATAGTCCCCTGAGTCTACCATGAGTGATCCCTCTGTGCAGAGCCAGGAATCAGTCCTGAGTACCTCAGAGTGTACAAAAAGTCAAAATTGGCATTTGGCATAGCCAAAAATGATAAAAATTGCGTTTGACCTTTTAGTTATTTGCTTTTATTTTATTTATTAATTTCATTTGGTTATTTGCTTTTATTTTATTTATTAATTTCATTTGGGGGCCAAACTTTGTGGTACTCAGGGGCTCCTCCTGGCTGTGTGCTCGGGGTCTCCCCTTAGGGTGCTTGGGACCCTGATCTCATTTTAATTATTTTAGCTGATAAGTTTGGGCTGGAGCAATAGCATAGTAGGTAGGGTGTTTTCCTTGTACACGGCCAGCCTGGGTTTCATTCCTCCACCCCTCCTAGCAAGATACCAAGAGTATTTTGTCCCCACAACAAAGCCTGCAAGCTAGCCATGTCGTATTCTATATGCCCCCCTTCCAAAAAAGAAAAAAAAATAGTAACAACAAGTCTCACAGTGGAGACATTACTGGTGCCCGCTCGAGCAAAGAGATGAACAACAGGAGGACTGTGCTACAGAGCAGCTGGTAAGTTCAGAGTTCAGGTTTTAAAATTCACAATGTTTGCTTTTACCAATACTGCCAAGGAAAAAAGAGGTAAACTTTATAACCAGACCTGATAAAGTTATTATAGAAATTGCTACTGTCACCCAGTTATCACCCAGTTATCACCTCCTGAATTTGACAGATCCAACAGATCTAAAAGTTCACAGCGCTTATTATGCTTGAAAAGGGTAATTCTTTTTCAACAGTACCAAAGTAAAGTGAATTATTTACTTGGATGTATTTTATTAATTTTCTATTTAAAACTAAAGGTCATTATAAAAAGGGACAGACTTACTATCTTATCTTGTTATATATGATGTAAAAATTCTTTATTTTTGTCAATTGAAAAAATCACTTGGGGCCTAGGGAATAGTGCAGTGGCTCAGAGTACTTGTCCTGTAAACTTACTGTCACCAATTCAAATCCCAAGAATACCACCTGCATGCACCACACATGATTCATTCCATTTTTTTGTCAGATCTCCAGCAATGCAGGCAATTTCTAGCAGTTCCATAGACATATGAGTGTGAGCAAGCAACACAACTAAAGATGTGTGAATACTATAGCCAGGAATTGTGACTCCTATTGAGCAGTGTGAGGGCACTGCAGAAGTGCCACTGATCACTGTGTGGCTGGAGTGATAGCACAGCGGTAGGGTGTTTGCCTTGCACGCAGCCAACATGGCTGACCCGAGTTCGATTCCTCTGCCCCTCTCGGAGAGCCCGGCAAGCTACTGAGAGTATCTCCTTTGCACCGCAGAGCCTGGCAAGCTCCCTGTGATGTATTCGATATGCCAAACACAGTAACAACAAAGTCTCCAATGGAGATGTTACTGGGCCCGCTCGAGCAAATCGATGAACAACAGGAGGGCCTTTACCTTTACTGTAACTTGTGTGCCTCAACTAAGAGTGCAACGCCCACACACCCACATGCATGTTTGCAAGCACCACAACTAAAGGAATACCACCTCAGTGAGTATCACATCCAAGGCTAGGAGTACTGCAGCCTGGTGTGTGACCCTGAAGAGCACCACACGCAGGCATGTGTGCAACTTCAGGTGACCACAACAGCAATATCAAGGGCTAAGACAACAAAGAGTTTGGGAAGACAAGATAAACAACAGGCTATTTTTCCTAATGGCTGTGTAGTATTCCATTGTGTAGATGTAGTTTCTTTAACCAGTCATCTATTCTCAGATATTCTTGAAAATTGCTTATAAATGCATGGACATGGAGTGTATTATGTTATGTGAAATGATTCAGAAAGAGAAGGGCAGATATAGATTGACTGCATTTATTTGTGATATATATATAACAAAATAAATATATATTGCACTGTACCACTGTCACCCCGTTGTTCATCAATTTTCTCGAGCGGGCCCAGTAACATCTCCATTTTGAAACTTATTGTTACTGTGTTTGGCATATTGAATACATCACGGGGTAGCTTGCCAGGCTTTGCCGTGTGGGTGAGATACTCTTGGTAGCTAGCCGGGCTCCCCAAGAGGGGCAGAGGAATTGAACTCATGTGCAAGGCAAATGCCCTACCCGCTGTGCTATCGCTCCAGCCCAATCTTTCACTATTTGTATTGCAAATGCAAACCATATGGAAGAGAGAGAGAGAGAGAGAGAGAGAGAGAGAGAGAGAGACAGACAGACAGACAGACAGAGAGAGACAGAGAGAGGCAAAAAGTGCCTACCATAGAGGTAAGCTGGGGGGGCTGGGGACATAGTGGGAAGGGTACTGGGGATATTGGTGGTGGAAATGTACACTGGTGGAGGGATGGGTGTTGGAACGTTGTATGACTAAAACCTGATCATGAAAGTTTTGGAACTGTGTTTCTCATGGTGTTTCAATTAAAAAGAAAAAGCTCTTCTTTATGACAATTTCTGCCTCTGCAGTGTCTATAAATTCTTTTCTAAAGATGAGAGCAATAATAATCTTCATTGAAATTAAACCAATATTGCCTTAAAACAAAAATCTAACAATGGTAATTGCTACATTATCAGACAGAATGTGCTAAAGGGGGTTAGTGTAAATATAACAAAATACTCATGACTGAGCTACAAAAATCTCCTTAGTGGAAATCTGTCTGTGAAATGAATATAACTAACTTTTTTTCCCCCAGGAAAATTATTGAGTAGTAAGGGCTTCTGAATGAAAGAAAGGGTAACCCAGGGAAATGATGCACTTGTTTTGGCCATAATCAAGAAGTCCAGTTGCTATGGCGTATATGCATTTGATTAGGGATCTATTCCAGGCTGTTGGTAGCTGTACAGGACAGGGTCCTAACAGACTTTAAGGCAGAGCGGTGTTCTGCAAAGAACATTCACCCCATTTATTGAGAGAGAGAAGCATCATGTTCAGTATAGAGTTCAGCATGAACTATTCTGTAGCTTATTGTACTAACTAGTTTCTCTGTGTAGGAAAACAAAGTTTTTTGGTGTAAACTCACCCCGAGTGATCAGTTTACACACAGCACTATACCATAGGTCCTGCTCGAGACACAAAGGTAAGAATGTCTAATTTCTACCACACAAAGAGTTTACATTCTTTGAGTCACATATCTGGTCTGACTCCAGGGCTTTCATCTAGATGACAGGAGAAAATTTTTATAGCAGCAAATTACAAAGTATATAGTAGTTTAATAAGAATTTAATGAAATTCTAATTTATCTTCTGGGAATGAAGCTGATTTATCAATGTTTTCTTCCTTATTCTCCCGGGATTTTTATAGGCATGAGAGTAACTTGAAGGGTAAGATTCCAATAAATTTCTCCCCTTTCTCTCCTACCCCCACCTCTTTCTATGGCATAGTACCTTTAAGTATTTGGCATAATTGCAGTAAATGAGGTAGATCAAGGTCAATTCAAGTTGAGTAACCGAATGAATGAATGAATGAATGATGTGGATTAATATGACTTAATTACTTTCCTTTTTCTAGCTAGCTAAGATTCAGGTAATCCAGTTTTGAGTTTTCAAAGGTAGTCAGTTAGAAAAGGACAGTGATTGGAAATGTAAGAAAGTTTGAAGGCAGTCAAAGACTAACTTAACCCATCCTGGACAATTGTCTTCTAGAAAGAAACAAATAGAGATAAGGAATGAAAGCGGCCTAGGAAGAATTTTCCTAGAGGCATCCTTGTCCTCACTATCTTAAATGCTGTAGAACTAATCTCTGTCCAACTCCTCAAAGCCACAGTGTCAGTTTTCCTCCAGGTTATTGGAGAGCACAGCAGGACAGAGCCTGCGTTATTGGGAAGGCCTAACAGTTGCTCAAAACAGGGATAAACTTGAGCTGGGAATGTGTGCATGGCATGGTTTTATACACTGGCTTCATCACGTGCCCATCTATTCAGCAACTGTGGTTTGAAATAGTATTTAAGCAAGAGATTTTGCCTGGCACTTTTACTAGCATGAATATAATATCAGAATTAGTCTTTATTAGCAAGTAAAAAGGTAACTTTAAATCTAAAAACTATTCTCCACCATTGCAAATAATTGGGCAGGTAGTCTACTAATTGCACAAGTAAACTAAGCTCAGGATCCTCAGTTTCTTCACTAAAATCGTCATAATTCTGTATATTTTTATACTTATGTGGCTACTCAATAGCACTATCTAGGCTAAAAACTAGATTTCTGTCTTTTTCACCCCAGTTTGTCCTATCTTTCCAAGGCCACAGAAAAAAAAAAAGGAGGCAGATAGTACCCTAACTGCTACAAAGGGAAACAGAGAAAGGGATTAATAATAATTGTTATCATTATTATACTGACGCAAAGTAAGTGTAAGGATGGAAGAAAATCAATGTAATAAAGAAAGTATTTCATTAAAATTCATAATTGCCAGTATTTAACATCGTACAGGGTATAGAAGATTGTATAATTAGTAAGAAAGGTTGAAGTGGGCACAAGATGATCATTTAGTGGCTTTAACAACATGCCAAAGATCTTAAAAAGAGTTTTTAGAAGACTTGAGAAATTAGAGTGGTGAAAATCTAAAGGTTTTTCTTATTATGTTTTAAAATATAAATCATGGATCATGTTCATTTTAAGAAAGGATGAATTAAATCATGGATCCTCAAAACATCCATTAGAAACAATAAAAGCAAATACTAATGAGAAATCATCCCAAACATCACTGATTAATTTATCTGTCTTCTGTCTTCTAATAAGCACAATTGATATTTGTGACAGAGATCTAAAGTTTAAAATAACACACAGAAATATGAAATTGATTTCTGAGTTATTGTTTAAATACAGTGAACTTTTCCCTGGGAAATACTTGTGAATTTCTTTGAAAGGTTCATATCTCTTTGCTAATATGAAGGAATTGACAAATGCTTCTCTGTAGAAGTTACAGATATAAAACGCAACACTATAAGTCTTTATGCTTTACTCCTTTGATGAGTTTGAAAATTTATTTCTGTTTACACGATTGACTATGTAGGGAAACTACAAAATACAAATGTGGGAGAATAACACTTTAGTGATAAATCTAATGTTCTCATTATAGGTGACTTTTAAACTTTTAAACCTGAAACTTAGATAATGTTGAACTGCGATATCTTTTTAATAAAAATGATGAAGAAATAAGCAAATGGAAGGAAAGTGAAAAAAAATAGATCTAGAGGCTAGAGAACAGGGCACTACCCTCAAAGTACAGGAGTTTAAATTGGAATCTAGGGTACATGGAAGCAAGCAATGCAGAAGTAAGAAGCCAAGATATAATTGAAGAAAAACATCCCCCAATACAAGAAATTAACCAAACATGTTAACATAAAAGTTAAAAATTCATCATTTTGAAAGGAAATGCAACAGATAGCCTTATATACTACTTGCACTCATAGCAATAATAATTTGTCAGAAGTATGCTATAGGAATTCAAGTTTTAAAAAGCTTGGGTGGACAAATCACAACTAAGAATAATAAAGATGGCTATTCAACTCTTGTAGATTCCACAGGCTGAAGAATATAATCTTGGATCTAGTTACTTCATCTGTAAGGAACCAGGAACAAAAAAATCTGCAGAAATAAAATTTAGAAAAATAAATGCTGATATCTTGTGGTGGAAACACCTATTAAAACATATGCTGAACAACTGACCCCAAATTAATATAAGAGCACTGTAGCACTTTCTTCCTGTTGTTCATCGATTTGCTCGAGCGGGCACCAGTAACGTCTCCATTGTGAGACTTGTAGTTAATGTTTCTGGCATATTAAATACATACGTATAGTTTTTAAACTATAGAGTGTCTTTTTGGGTACAGTTAACACGCTATCAAATGCGACTTTAGATAGCCCTGTTGCGATGGTATTTTCAATAGCCACTAACCTTGCCATCATGGAGGTTGTAAATTGGCAGTAAATTTAAAGCAAGTCCTTGTTGTTTCACAGCACAATTTAGTTCTACATGGGGATGGTAGTTTTTTCATCTTCATCTTCGTCTCTGATACAGCTTATATGAAATAATTGTTGTTCTGTTAACTGAGTACCACTCTTAATTTCAAAAGAATTTGAAAAAAGTTGCAGATGTATTGTTGACATTCTGAATGCTTCTAAGTAAATACAATTCTTTTTAGTAAAAAAAGGACACATTTTGAAGACTTATCAATGAGTGGAGATTAACATAAGAAATAATCTTTATTGTCTTATCACAGATCTAATATATTTACACTTTGTATTCATAAGATTAGCTGAGAAGAATTTAAAATTTACTTCCTTTCTTATTTGTTCACTCTAAAGTAAAAAAAGTTCTCCTGTCACATATGGCACTCTGGGAAAATTGGGAAGAACAAACTCATAGCAACTTTGAAGAAATTAAACAACTAAATCAAAATTTATCATTAGTGGAAGAAAATTTCATCAGCACCTGCAATATAAAAATATACTGATTGTTTCCCATGTTTTTTTCTAAGATTTAATACTTTAATTTCTCCCTTTCTGTATAAAATCTGCAAGTGTTGTATATATGAGTCTACAAATTCCTTTACAAAAAAATTTAATTCTTAACAAACTTCTCTTTTCAATAAAAGAAAATAGAGCTGAATCATGTGGATTTAAGAAATCATTTGTCAGGCATCTAACTCTTTGTCTTGCTGGCACTGGAGACCTTATTTAAATCATTAACTAGTCCAGAGCTCTTCATAAATTCTTTATTCTCTGGCCATTTCCCCCTGGCAGCCCAGAGGTCGTCATTCTCTAGAGTCAGGTTTGGGACACAGTGATGAGACACATGGGGCCTCACGCAATGGGGGTGAAGCCGGCCCTTTCTGCCCTATCCCAATGAGACCCCGAGTGGTCACCCACGAATGGCCTCTCAGGCTCCTGATCAAGCTGCTCAATGGCCATGATCCCAGAGACTCAGAAACAAATCTCCAAACCCAGCAGCTTTTGGCAGAAATGTGTCCGGACCTGCAGTAGGTTACTGTCACTGGGCCACCGCAGGGGGGAAAGAGTGCTATCCCTCCGCCTGCTCCCCCTAGGCGGCTTGGTGGCCGCCATCCTCCAGAGGCCATTGGGCAGTCTATTTGGGCCCTCAGTGACAAGACACATGTGGCCTCATGGGATGGGGGTGGGGCCAGCCCTTTCCTCCCCGTCCCAATGAGACCCCGAGTCGCCGCCCACGAACAGCCTTTCTGGCTCCTGATCAAGCTGCCTAACGGCCATGATCCCAGAAATTCAGGAACAAATCTCGGAACCCAGCAGGTTTTGGTAGAAACCCCTCCAGATTTAATTGTTAAAATTTCAGAATTTCAAAATCGCATGGCCACTACTGCAGCCACATGACATCATATGTTATTCATAACCAGGAATAAGAAAACAAATTGTCTACTATTGCCTTTTCAGCAGATCTGAGTGTTGGGGTAAAATCACAAATAATAATGGTGGGTCTGGTGTCAAAATATTGAATGTAATCAAAGTAGAGAGAGAGAGTAATGTGGAAATCATCTGCCCCACAGGTAGGGGGAGGGTGAAGGATGGGGGATACTGGGGTTTTTGGTGGTGGAGAATGGGCACTGGTGAAGGTATGGGTGTTTCTTTGTATGAGCGAGACATAAATCCAAAACTTTGTATCTGCTCTCACAGTGATTCAATAAATAAAATTATAAAAAATGAGATAAATATAAAAAACCATCGACCATATCCACACGATAACCAAGCTCATTGAGGTTTCTCGGGAGTTCAAGATGCCGCCCTGTCTAACGTTCATTGATTTAAAGAAGGCCTTTGATTCTGTTGAGACGGAAGCAGTCATTGAAGCCCTAGCCAATCAGGGCATTCAAGCCCAATACATCAAGATCCTCCGTGAGCCGTATTGCGGATTCACTACCAGGATCTCACCATTCTACAAAGAAGTAATCATCGATGTCAAGAGAGGGGTTCAGCAGGGTGATACCATTTCACCGAAACTCTTCAGTGCCACCCTCGAGAACATCACGCAACGACTGGAATGGGAAGGAATGGGAGTGAAGATAGATGGTCGGCAATTACACCACCTCCACTTTGCTGATGACATTGTTTTAATAACACCAAACATCAGCCAAGTGGCACAAATGCTGGCCGACTTTGACCGTGAGTGTGGAAAGGTCGGACTCCAGCTGAGTCTTACGAAGACAATGTTTATGAGAAACAGCTTTGTTCCTGATGCCCCATTTGCTCTCAACGGAACGACCATCTCTGAATGCAACAGCTATGTGTACCTAGGTCGAGAAGTCAACATGACAAATGACCTGGCACCTGAGCTGCGCAGGAGGAAGAGAGTGGCTTGGAATGCCTTCAAGAGCGTTGAAGAAATAGCTAAGAGGACGAAGAACCTTCGGCTCCGGGCACATCTCTTTGATTCCACTGTTCTTCCTGCATTAACATATGCCTCAGAGACCTGGGCCCTACGTAAACAGGATGAGAACGCTATTCAGGTCTCCCAAAGAAGAATTGAAAGAGCTATGCTTGGAAAATCACGTTTCACTCAATGAGAGAATGAATCCGGAGTTCCGACATCCGTCGATGATCAAGAATCAAGGACACTGTCTTGTTTGCCAAGGTGTCAAAAATCAGATGGGCTGGTCACGTAATGAGATTTAAAGACGACCGCTGGACTAGAGCTGTTACCCACTGGATTCCACGGGATGTCAAAAGACCGCGTGGACACCCACCTACCAGATGGTCAGACTTCTTCATCAAGATCATGAACGATCGGTTTGAGGCTCTTCATGTTCCTAGAGCGAACAGATGCCATTGGGCTACACTAGCACGCAACAGGGACAAATGGAGACGTTACTGGTGCCCGCTCGAGCGAATCGATGATTAACGGGAAGTTAAGTGATTAAGTGAAAAAATGAGAAAAAAAATGTAAGGTGAAGTTCCTTCCCAATTCAATCAGCCTAATCAGTGGCTGAATAAATAGCAGTACTCCTACATAAAAAAAAAAACTTTATTCTCAATGTATTTTTCACTAAACTAACTCAGAAACTTGATAGATGTAATGTGATAATGTTTATTCTTTTTTGTTTTCTTTCAAGAGGGGCAGGGGAAAGAACTGATAACAAAATTTAAATTCATTCAGAAACAATTCTTAAATTTGTGTATCTTGTTTCAAAATACTCAGTTTCTTTTTCTTTTTTCTTTTTTTATAAATTTATTTATTGAATCACGGTGAGACCATTTTCAAACCTTTCAGATTTAAGTCTCAGTCATACAATGATGAAACACCTGTCCTTTCACCAGTGCCCATTTTCCACCACCAAAAACCCTAGGACACCTCCCATCTCACACTCTCCCCCTACCTGTGAGGCAGGGCAGATGACTTCCACATTACTCTCTACTTTGATCACATTCAATATTTTGACAACAGACCCACCATTATTATTTGGGATTTTATTCCAACACTCAACTGGTAACTACAACTGGTCTCATTCACCTGACCCTGAAGGCTTCACCGACATGGCAGCACTGAGAAGGATGAGAAAGGAGAGGCCGACAAAATCTCAAGGCCGACCTAGGCTGCCACAACGAAGGAAGACAAAAATGATCGTCTGTACTTTCAATGCACGTACGCTAGCATCAGATGCATCCATCGAGGACCTGATGGTACAAGCGCGAAGGATCAAGTACGACATCATTGGTCTGACCGAGACAAGAAGACACGAATCTCACCATGCCGTTTTCGACACTGGAGAAGAATTGTTCCTCGGAACATGCGATAAAAGAGGTGTTGGAGGCGTCGGTGTCCTTGTCAACACAAACTTGACCAAGAGCATTGATTCATTTGAATGCCTAACAACCCGAATCGGACGTTTACATTTGAATAGATGTGGCTCACTGCCTGCAGTTTCTATCTTCGTTGTCTATGCACCAACATCTCATTATGATGAAAGAGAAATCGAGAAGTTCTACATGGAGCTAGAGAAGTTCTATAAAGAAGACCACACCTTCTACAAGATCATTGTGGGTGATTTTAATGCCAAGATAGGACCGAGAAGATCAGCTGAAGAACTTCACATCGGAACCCATGGCCTAGAATGGAACGAACAGGGTGAGAGACTGTCTGAGTTCATCATGTCGACCAAGACCATTCATGGTAACTCACAGTTCCAGAAGGCAGAATCTAAACGATGGACATGGGAGTCTCCCGGTGGACGATTCCACAACGAAATAGACCACATCATATTCAATCGACGGTTTTGCCTGACTGATGTCGCTGTTGTCCCAAAATTTCGAACGGGATCGGACCACCGTCTCCTTCGTGCAAAATTCTACTTCACAGAGCGGGGAGAAAGGGCTGCAAAGTTCAAAAAGAGAACTCCCAGAACGACCACCAACTGGGAACTCTTTGGTACTATTGCGGCAACATGGGAAGATGCCATTGTTGACAACATTGACGAGGAATACGATCGACTGGTTCAGCACCTCCATGAATGTGCGAGGAACACCAAGAGAGAGATAGCCACAAAAAGTCGCCTATCTTCGAAAACTCTTGAGCTAATTCGCCAGCGTGGTTTGGCGCATGCCTCAGGCAACCGCAAGCTAACGTCCGAGCTTGCAAAGCAGTGCAGAGATGCGATCAAGGAAGACCTCAAAGAGAGAAGAGCAGAAGTACTGGTAGATGCGGCAGAAGCCGGGAAAAGTATTCGTAATGCCCGCCTGTCCTTCGCCAACTATAAGACCAAGATGACTGCCCTCCGACGTCCTGATGGATCCATCACATCCTCCAGAACGGCAATGGAGAAGATTATCCATGACTTCTACTCAAATCTCTTCGATAGCCATGTCCACTTGCCGACATACCAAATTCCACAGGATGGGTATGTCGTTCCCAACATTCTCCCTTCCGAAATCCGACACGCCATTTCGTCAGTAAAGAAGCAAACAGCACCCGGCCCAGACAAGGTCAGACCTGAACACCTGAAGAACCTGCCGTCAGTACTCATCAATACACTGGCTCGGCTCTTCACTCGCTACCTGTCTGAATGCAAGGTTCCATCTCAATGGAAAACAAGCAGGACCGTACTACTGTTCAAGAAGGGAGACATCCATGACATTGGCAACTATCGCCCGATCTGCCTATTGTCTGTCATCTACAAGTTGTTCACTCGAGTCATCCTGAATAGGATTGGCAGAACACTAGATGAAGGACAACCATGTGAGCAAGCAGGGTTCCGCAAAAGGATTCAGCACCATCGACCATATCCACACGATAACCAAACTCATTGAGGTTTCTCGGGAGTTCAAGATGCCGCTCTGCTTAACGTTCATTGATTTAAAGAAGGCCTTTGATTCTGTTGAGACGGAAGCGGTCATTGAAGCCCTAGCCAATCAGGGCATTCAAGCCCAATACATCAGGATCCTCCGTGAGCTGTATTGCGGATTCACTACCAGGATCTCACCATTCTACAAAGAAGTGATCGTTGATGTCAAGAGAGGGGTGCGGCAGGGTGATACCATTTCACCAAAACTCTTCAGTGCCACCCTCGAGAACATCATGCGACGACTGGAATGGGAAGGAATGGGAGTGAAGATAGATGGTCGGCAACTACACCACCTCCGCTTTGCTGATGACATTGTTTTAATAACACCAAACATCAGCCAAGCGGCACAAATGCTGGCTGACTTTGACCGTGAGTGTGGAAAGGTAGGACTACAGCTGAATCTTACGAAGACAATGTTTATGAGAAACAGCCTTGTTCCTGACGCCCCATTCGCTCTCAATGGAACGACCATCTCCGAATGCAACAGCTATGTGTACCTAGGTCGAGAGGTCAACATGAGAAATGACCTGGCACCCGAGCTGCGCAGGAGGAAGAGAGCGGCTTGGAACGCCTTCAAGAACGTCGAAGAAATAGCTAAGAGGACGAAGAACCTCCGGCTCCGGGCACATCTCTTTGATTCCACTGTTCTTCCTGCATTAACATATGCCTCAGAGACCTGGGCCCTACGCAAACAAGATGAGAACGCCATTCAGGTCTCCCAAAGAAGAATAGAAAGAGCTATGCTTGGAATATCACGTTTCACTCAAATGAGAGAACGAATCCGGAGTTCTGACATCCTTCGACGATCAAGGATCAGGGACGCTGTCTCATATGCCAAGGTATCGAAAATCAGATGGGCTGGTCACGTAATGAGATTTAAAGACGACCGTTGGACTAGAGCTGTTACTGATTGGATTCCACGGGATGTCAAGAGACCGCGTGGCCGCCCACCTACCAGATGGTCAGACTTCTTCGTCAAGGTCATGAACGATCGGTTTGAGGCCCTCCATGTTCCCGGAGCGAAGAGATGCCATTGGTCTACACTAGCACGCGACAGGGACAAATGGAGACGTTACTGGCGCCCGCTCGAGCAAATCGACGACTAACGGGAAGTTAAGTGATTAAGTGATTCCAACACTCAAATCTGCTGAAAAGGCAACCATAGACAATTTGTTTTCTATTGCTTGTTAATCACTTAATCACTTAACTTCCCGTTAGTCGTCGATTTGCTCGAGCGGGTGCCAGTAACGTCTCCATTTGTCCCTGTCGCGAGCTAGTGTAGCCCAATGGCATCTGTTCGCTCCGGGAACATGAAGGGCCTCAAACCGATCGTTCATGATCTTGACGAAGAAGTCTGACCATCTGGTAGGTGGGCGGCCACGCGGTCTCTTGACATCCCGTGGAATCCAGTCGGTAACAGCTCTAGTCCAGCGGTCGTCTTTAAATCTCATTACGTGACCAGCCCATCTGATTTTCGACACCTTGGCAAATGAGACAGCGTCCCTGATCCTTGATCGTCGAAGGATGTCAGAACTCCGGATTCGTTCTCTCATTTGAGTGAAACGTGATATTCCAAGCATAGCTCTTTCTATTCTTCTTTGGGAGACCTGAATGGCGTTCTCATCTTGTTTGCGTAGGGCCCAGGTCTCTGAGGCATATGTTAATGCAGGAAGAACAGTGGAATCAAAGAGATGTGCCCGGAGCCGGAGGTTCTTCGTCCTCTTAGCTATTTCTTCGACGTTCTTGAAGGCGTTCCAAGCCGCTCTCTTCCTCCTGCGCAGCTCGGGTGCCAGGTCATTTGTCATGTTGACCTCTTGACCTAGGTACACATAGCTGTTGCATTCGGAGATGGTCGTTCCATTGAGAGCGAATGGGGCGTCAGGAATAAGGCTGTTTCTCATAAACATTGTCTTCGTAAGATTCAGCTGTAGTCCTACCTTTCCACACTCACGGTCAAAGTCGGCCAGCATTTGTGCCGCTTGGCTGATGTTTGGTGTTATTAAAACAATGTCATCAGCAAAGCGGAGGTGGTGTAATTGCCGACCATCTATCTTCACTCCCATTCCTTCCCATTCCAGTCATCGCATGATGTTCTCGAGGGTGGCACTGAAGAGTTTCGGTAAAATGGTATCACCCTGCCGCACCCCTCTCTTGACATCAACGATCACTTCTTTGTAGAATGGTGAGATCCTGGTAGTGAATCCGCAGTAGAGCTCACGGAGGATCCTGATGTATTGGGCTTGAATGCCCTGATTGGCTAGGGCTTCAATGACCGCTTCTGTCTCAACAGAATCAAAGGCCTTCTTTAAATCAATGAACGTTAAGCAGAGCGGCATCTTGAACTCCCGAGAAACCTCAATGAGCTTTGTTATTGTGTGGATATGGTCGATGGTGCTGAATCCTTTGCGGAACCCTGCTTGCTCGCATGGTTGTCCTTCATCTAATGTTCTGCCAATCCTATTCAGGATGACTCGAGTGAACAACTTGTAGATGACAGACAATAGGCAGATCGGGCGATAGTTGCCAATGTCATGGATGTCTCCCTTCTTGAACAGTAGTACGGTCCTGCTGGTTTTCCATTGGGACGGAACCTTGCATTCAGACAGGTAACGAGTGAAGATCCGAGCCAGTGTATTGATGAGTACTGACGGCAGGTTCTTCAGGTGTTCAGGTCTGACCTTGTCTGGGCCGGGTGCTGTTTGTTTCTTTACCAACGAAATGGCGTGTCGGATTTCGGAGGGGAGAACATTGGGAACAACATACCCATCCTGTGGAATTTGGTATGTTGGCAAGTGGACATGGCTATCGAAGAGATTTGAGTAGAAGTCATGGATAATCTTCTCCATTGCCGTTCTGGAGGATGTGATGGATCCATCAGGATGTCGGAGGGCAGTCATCTTGGTCTTATAGTTGGCGAAGGACAGGCGGGCGTTACGAATACTTTTCCCGGCTTCTGCCGCATCTACCAGTACTTCTGCTCTTCTCTCTTTGAGGTCTTCCTTGATCGCATCTCTGCACTGCTTTGCAAGCTCGGACGTTAGCTTGCGGTTGCCTGAGGCATGCGCCAAACCACGCTGGCGAATTAGCTCAAGAGTTTTCGAAGATAGGCGACTTTTTGTAGCTATCTCTCTCTTGGCGTTCCTCGCACATTCATGGAGGTGCTGAACCAGTCGATCGTATTCCTCGTCAATGTTGTCAACAATGGCATCTTCCCATGTTGCCGCAATAGTACCAAAGAGTTCCCAGTTGGTGGTCATTCTGGGAGTTCTCTTTTTGAACTTTGCAGCCCTTTCTCCCTGCTCTGTGAAGTAGAATTTTGCACGAAGGAGACGGTGGTCCGATCCCGTTCGAAATTTTGGGACAACAGCGACATCAGTCAGGCAAAACCGTCGATTGAATATGATGTGGTCTATTTCGTTGTGGAATCGTCCACCGGGAGACTCCCACGTCCATCGTTTAGATTCTGCCTTCTGGAACTGTGAGTTACCATGGATGGTCTTGGTCGACATGATGAACTCTGACAGTCTCTCACCCTGTTCGTTCCATTCTAGGCCATGGGTCCCGATGTGAAGTTCTTCAGCTGATCTTCTCGGTCCTATCTTGGCATTAAAATCACCCACAATGATCTTGTAGAAGGTGTGGTCTTCTTTATAGAACTTCTCTAGCTCCATGTAGAACTTCTGGATTTCTCTTTCATCATAATGAGATGTTGGTGCGCAGACAACGAAGATAGAAACTGCAGGCAGTGAGCCACATCTATTCAAATGTAAACGTCCGATTCGGGTTGTTAGGCATTCGAATGAATCAATGCTCTTGGCCATGTTTGTGTTGACAAGGACACCGACGCCTCCAACACCTCTTTTATCGCATGTTCCGAGGAACAATTCTTCTCCAGTGTCGAAAACGGCATGGTGAGATTCGTGCCTTCTTGTCTCGGTCAGACCAATGATGTCGTACTTGATCATTCGCGCTTGTACCATCAGGTCCTCGATGGATGCATCTGATGCTAGCGTACGTGCATTGAAAGTACAGACGATCATTTTTGTCTTCCTTCGTTGTGGCAGCCTAGGTCGGCCTTGAGATTTTGTCGGCCTCTCCTTTCTCATCCTTCTCAGTGCTGCCATGTCGGTGAAGCCTTCAGGGTCAGGTGAATGAGACCAGTTGTATTGCTTGTTATGAATAGTATATGATATCACGTGGCCACAGTAGTGGCTGTGCAATTTTGAAATTTTGGAATTTTGAAATTTTAACAATTAAATCTGGAGGGATTTCTGCCAAAAACTGCTGAGTTCCGAGGTTTGTTCCTGAGTCTCTGGGATTATGGCTATTAAGCAGCTTGCTCAGAAACCAGAGAAACCGTTCATGGGTGGTGACCTAAGTTCTCACTTGGACGGGGAAGAAAGGGCCGGCTCCACCCCCATCTCATGAGACCCCGCATGTCTCGTCACTGAGGGCCCAATCCTGACTGTCGAATGGCCTCTGGAGGATGCCGATAATGTTTATTCTTAAAGAAAGATTCTGAGTTTATGGCCATAAAGAAGAAATGCTGGCTGATTTTGAGAAAAATTTATTTATTGATCAGAAAATATCTTTGATATGTAAGACTACAGGCACGTGCAAAGCAAGTATCCTACCTGCTGTATCATCTCTCCTGTCCCAAGACGGCTCATTTTTCAAGAAGATATTGTGAGGCACCTAACATAACTGTAAGATGAAACTACCTGTACAGTACTACCTGTACCAATTGCCTTAAAATTCATTCACTGTGTCACTGTATCACTGTCATCCCATTGTTCATTGATTTATTCGGGCGGGCACCAGTAATGTCTCTATTCCTCTCAGCCCTAAGATTTTAGCAGCCTCTTCTTACTCGTCTTTCCCAATGATTGGAGGTTCTTCCAGGGTCAAGAGAATGAGACCTGTTATAGTTACTGGTTTTGGCATATCGAATACTCCACAAGGAGTTTGCCAGACTATGCTCATGCGGTTGGAATACTCTTGGTAGCTTGCTGGGCTCTCCAAGAGGCATCTATCTATCTATCTATCTATCTATCTATCTAGATATATATCTATATCTATATCTATATATTTCTCTATGATTTGTTGCCTATTGTCTGAACTCCATCAAACATGGTGTGGCAATTATGAAAAATGGGTAGGAAGTGTCTTATGATGTGTCATAACATCTGGAAAGCAGCCTGGAGCATGGTGGTGGTTGGGGAGTGGAGATCACCTGCTGGACCTGGGTCCCTTGGGACGGGGAGGGCTCTTACCTGCCCCCTCTGGGGCACCCTGAGTGAAAACAGCCTCCCTTAAAATTCATTGCTTTATAATAATCATGTATTGTGGTATTCATGCTAGTGAATTGCCTTGGATGGTTGATCTTGACTGAGATGGCTCATGTATTTTTTTGGTTAGCTGATGGTACTGTTTAAATCTAGGTTTGAATAGAGCGTCTTATAAACAGGCACCATCTTACACATCCTTTATGCTCTTTGTTAGGATTTTGTGTTTCGTAGATATTCATTTTCTGAGGGATGTCAGAAGTTAAGGAGAGCAAGGGGACATGTGCAAGATCATTTACACACTTTTTTATAAAGTCACTGTGTTGGATGGAAGTCAGAATCTGGGTAATAATAATTTCTTAAGAACTTCAGTCTTATGGCAAAAGTTGCTACATGTAAGAATGAAAATTTGATGCTATTATAGAAATCTACTGCATTATATTTTGGAGGTGAAGTGTAGCTGACTTAAGTTTTTGTTGAACATATTTTAAGAGATATTCTATTTTCATTAGATTATCATTTAGGGACACACTGACTAACATAAGGAGTTCAATGTAGAAATCTACAAAAAAAAGATCACCATACTTTTATTATATGATATTTGGAAGCTTGTAACAGCTTCCAGCTTCCAAGACTCCAGCAACCAAAAGTCAGGGCACACATTAATCACTTCTCTCACCTTTGTTTTTTTTTTCACAACAGAGAAACAAGTGTGACTTTTATTAACAAAGACCTGCAAATCAAAAGCAATATCACTCTGTGTTATCAGAGTTCCAACATTCTCACCACATCCAAAGAGATTCAGTGACTCATGAATGATATTTTTTCTATTTTTAATGTCCTCCTTGAAATCAGTTCTGTGGGGAAGAGTGCCCATTGCACTGACCTCCACAGCAATGTGACCTCAGAACTCCAGAGGTGGATATTGAGTCTGGAAGATAGTGACAGACATGCTAGGGGGTAAGCTCTACTGAAAGTAACAGGAGGACAGATGTCCCAATTCATACTTTACAGCTGCAATGTAATTTATTTTTATGTGAGAAGCATGATAGTTTCTATTGAAACTTACTTAGAAAGATGTAAGGGGAGAGAAAGAGAATAAATAAGTGTTCAAGGAAGAAGAGAAAGCCCTAAGCTGCAGTGTAATTTTTCAAGAAAAAAATTGCTGAAAGTGTGTACATGAGGGGGTATGGTGCTGCCAGCAGGTCGACCTGTACCTGTGGGGCCAGTGCATCAGCAGCTTGATGATGCCTTCAAGCTTTTCCCGATACCCCAATATTGTCGCTATGCCTGTGACCAGATCCCAACAACTTGGGACCAAGTGTATCAAGAAATTAAACAGCCAAAATTTAGGTATGTGGGAACCACACCCACAAACCACCTCCGACTCGGCTATACAAGCTCATTTATTGGCCTTATTTCAGAGACTCTTGGAAAAATCTCGAAAGAGATCAAAAGCCACAGTTAATCTCAGACCCGTGCATGACTGAACAGACTTAAGCCTTAAGCACTGCCAGGTATGTCTCCCAAACAAAAAAATAAATGGCATAAGAATCAAAGACTTCATTTTGTCTTTAGAAAAGAATGTTTCAGAGTTGGGATTTCTACTATGGACTCGTATTTTATGTCTGGTTTTTGTTTGTAACAAACTATTCAAAACATAGTGCATTAGGGCAATGAACCTTGGTTTGATCACAAGCATGCATAGCTTAATCTCAGCTTGGCTGGTCTCTATCATGCATCTATAACTAATTGGCAGTTGATGGTCCCTTATATGTCAACTGCTCAGCTGCGGTCAGGAAGGTGATAGGGTATTATGGATTCTCTAGTTTCATTCACTAACCGGAGAGATTGAACTTGTTTTCTTGAAGTTGTTTTTTTTTCTTTTTGGCAACTTCTGGCTTTGCTCATTGGATGTGTGGTGTTGGGGAGCCCACGTGCAAAGCATGTGCCCCAGCCCTTTGAATGATCTCCTTGGCTCTACTGGGGCATATTTTCAAAAAATAGTAGAACTTACTTATCCCAAAGCATGTTTTGAGGCAGCTCAGATACAAATAGTGGGGAAACAGATTAAAGTTTGTGATGGGGAAGTTACAAAATCATATTGAAAAGAGTGATCCAAGCCATCAGTGTACTGTCTTCTATGTGAATAAACCCCACATTTTTCCTAGGACTTCATACAAGACTAGCCCCTAACTAGAAGGTAGTTAAAACTCCTTTTGCCATCATGTCATTTTCCATGTCTGAGATTTCTCCCTTTGTCCTTCAACAGGTAGTTAATGCATCATTCAGAATAGCCTATATACACAAAGTAAAAAAAACATTGGTTATAATTTTGCTTTTTATTTTTCAGGAAAATAATATTTGAATGGAACATTTCTAAATTCTCTTTTGATGAGATTACAGGCACACAAGTGGATGGTTAAGAAGATGAATTATAAGGTTTCAGTTAACTTTCAAATTATTCATAAGGCCAACTATTAGGAATCAAATTGTATTATCGATTAATTTATAAATTCAACACTATTTATTTTTTGTTGTTTTGGGGTCACACCCAGTGGTACTCAGGGTTTACTACTGGCTCTGCCCTCAGAGATAACTCCTAGTGGGGCTTGGGTGACCAAATGGGGTGCTGGGAATCAAACTTGGGTCAGTACAGGTGTAAGGCAAGCACCTTACCTTCTGTACTATCACTCTGGCCCTTTATTCATTTTTAAAATTCTAACATTTACTCCAAAGAGATATTGTATTTTTTCTAAGTACCATAATGTATTAGACTTGTATTAGACTTCTTATATTAGATATAAGAAACATAAACCAAGTGAAACCAATTTAAATTGTGAAACTACATTTTATCAGAATGTCTCCCATAAATAAAGTCAGAAATATACCCTCCCTGCCTTCAAAAGGCTTAAAACAAGGAATATTAATCCAGAGGGAAGAGGGTTTATCATCTCTTGATTTCTTTTTAGATGAGCCACATCTGTCTCACTGCTGTGAGTATGAAACCAAGACCTGGAGTTAGAAATACAGAAGAGTACTGTGCAGAACAAGACAATTCTCAATGAGGCTACATTCTCTTGAGATCAGAAGAACAAAAAGAAAAAACATAAAGACATAATAACCTGCCAGGTAGAAATAAAGGCCACAGAGAAAAATATCACAAGTAAGGGATTTAGAGTCATGAGAAGAAGAATTCTATAAAGGATGTCAGGGAGGTGGCTGAGTCAATGGCCTTTGGACAGAAACATAAATGAGATACAGGGTGAGAAAAGAACACTTCTCTCTTATTCTCCTCCAGGCTTCCAGGGAAAGGATGCAGTTGATCCAGCTTTGATTCTTGCCCAGTACATGGGGATCCTAGGTGAGGTGAGCATATATCACAGTCCCAGCTATGACTGCCCAGACATCAAAGTCACGAGGATGGCTGAATTCCAGTTTCTGTAGAAGATAAGTGCATAAATTTATTAGGTGTGCTCTAGCAAATTACGACACACTTTCTGGCATAAAATGATAGATATGTAATATCTCACAGTTCTGGAAATCTGAAGTCCAAATTCAAGGTGTCTACAGGGCCTCGCTCTCCACACTCCCAACATTTTTGGAAAGAATTCTTTCTTGCCTTACCCAGCCTCTTGTGACTTCTGATGTTATCTTGTGGTAGCATCACTCCAACTAATGACTCTGTTTTCACCATTGTCTTCTTGCTTATGAGTTCCTCCCTCTTTTTGTGCATTTTTTGTCTCTTAAATGGACACTCATTGAACTTACGATTTTTCATTATGCAGTATAACTGTAGCTCAATCTGCCTCTTTAATGCTTCTGCAAGTTTATTATTTCCACGTAATGCTGAATACCAACATCAGGGGCACAAAAATATTAGAGGCACATGATTTTTTTTTTCATTTTTGGTGAGTTCATCACCTCATCAAACCAACACAGTGGTGAGTTGTTCCTGAATCTGGGAGGATTAGCAAGCAGCTGTCTACTACCCATTTTCTCTGTTGAGTGTGTTGGTGATTTCTTAAGGAGCTCACAGTCTAGAAATGAAGCCAAGCTAGTAAAGGTTAGCAGAGCACTGAGAAAAGTAGGGCGGATCAATAATGCAGTAAGAACCCAGATGTAAACAGAGTGCGATTTTGCTGAGGCATGACTTGAAGGATCATCCTCAGGGCTTATATTGAATCTTCCTAAGAAAAGAAGTACAATTGTGCATGGTGGGATTAGGGCCCTAATAGAAGAATCATTAGGGAATCAAGGAGGGACCTTATACTTTATCCTACATCCAGAGTCAATTAACTCCCAAGTTACAAAAGCATAGCATTAATTTTCTTCCTGTGACTCTACAAAAAGGACATTGCTCTGAATTAAGTGTGCAAAGGACTTAAGGATAAGAGAAAAGCAATATTTACAAGTTAACAGAGCACAAAGAAAGAAGTTACAAATAAACACAGAGGACAGGGAGCACTGTGACGGGAGTAACCCAAATAACCTAAGCTCCCTGTGGCAAGGCAGAAAGGACAAACCGATGTTATCCAACATTGTACGCCACAAAGTTAAGATTTTTTGTGAAAAAAAAACTATAAACTTGTAAATAAACTTATAAAAAGGACTATAAACATCAGAGTGTTTTCTGAAATCATCGTTGATTTGAAATCCTGATTTAACAGGTGTATTTCTTATAAATAACGTCCTAGTCCCATAGGCTCCTGGCCATTTTCACATTCTCTACTGTACTACTCCTTCATTGGATGTAACTACCATTAAATAGCAAGTTTGTTAGTGATTGATAAAAATATGTCAATGGTCTTCTTCTTGTTGCTGCTGTTGTTTTGTTTTGTGGCCATACCCAGTGGTGCTAAGGGATTACTTTCAAGTCTGGGCTCAGGGATCACTCCAGAAAGTGCTCAGGGGACTATATGTGGGTCTAGGGTTAGAATGCTAGTCTTCCAGATACAAGGCATGTGTCTTCTTCACTGTTCTATCTCCTGGAAGCCATATGTTCATGTACTTTTATTTGAAAAGATATTTTTATTGAGATTCTGCAGTTTACAATACTCAATAGTCTTTCATGCACATAATTTCAACATCATACCCATCACCAGCATACCCACCACCTTCCCCCAAAGACCCCCAAGTTTCTAGCTTTCAACCCCCTGCACCAGCTCAAATATGTGGATCAGTTCTGGATGTGTTAATGTTCTTATCTGATGTGCTGAGAGGTCTTTAATACTGTTTCTACTAGATATATCAGATGTATTAGGATGTGTCTTAGTGTACCAGAAGTATGTCCAAATGTAAGAGAGATACTAAACTGGCTGAGAGAAGGTTTTGCGAGTGGGATGCCCATATTTGATCTCTGATATTACATGGTTCTTGGAGCATCACCAGGAGGGACTCCTAAAACACTGCTGAGTGTAGTCCAAAAATAGAGAAACAAACACAAACAAATGTAGGGATAAAAAAGACTTCAGTTTTCAGCTAGTTTGTTTCTCATGGAAGGTAATTAGGCTCAAGAATTGCCAATTCAGTTACTTTTTGCCCTTTTGCACAGCTTAATCTCTTTGCCTAAACTTTGGAAGATGGGATATTTTAAGAGAGAATGGAGGCGTGTCTGTCTCTAAAGACTGTTTCTTTAGAGCGGTTCCTGTTTCCTGGTTTCACTCACTATTAGAAGGAATCTCTTACACAAGTGATTGCCAATATAAATGTCCACAGAGAAAACACTTTATTTATTGCTCCGTTTTTTCAGTCTTAGTCTTGGGATAGATTTTTTTAAAATATCTTTCCTGACATCAACATCCCACAGCTACAAACATGTAAACTCATTGGCCTCCTGGTTTTATAAACAAAAGACTAATCTCAGAAGAGATGCAAACCAAGATGTTTACATTCACAGGTACACTGGTATTCCGGCTGAAAAATCTGGGATTCCCTCAGGAGGGGGATGGTTGAGACTTTGCCTTGCCAAAACCCTGGTAACCTTACCCACACTCTATAGCGGCTACTATGCCAATGACTCAATCCCTTCTCTATTGACTAATCTCTGCAGAGACAACAAACTGATGAAAATTCCAGCTCCATTGATTTTCAGTCTGAGAACTTTGGGATCTTCTCAGAGTGGTGTCAGCCAGTCTCTCCTGCGTCCCCTCCTCCGTCATCTCTTCCCACGCCTGTACTTCTGAAAACCCTGACAGCCACACCTACATAACACAGCCGTAGCCATATAAACTCCTCATCAGTTCTACAGATTCTGGAATTCCTCGAGCACACAGTGCACATGTGTCTGTGAGACACATACCGATTCCACAATACTGACATCCCCATAGGAATATGCCAAATGAGATGGCAAAGTAACATAGAAACTAACTAAACTCAATAAACAAAACCACAGATGGCTCAACTAGCTATAAACAGTTTAGTACATCCTCAGACAACAACTTAATGACCTTATGGCGAAATATAACACTTTTTTTACAAATTTTCTTTTACTGGTATTTTTTAATGATTCCATTAGCCCTTCAGTTGCAATAAGCAATATATAAAATAAATTATTTTTTGTCTGTGAAGGGGACAGGCTTTGGGGATCCATGAAAAATGGGACAATTTTGGAGGGATGGTTACAAAATTGATGGTGGGATTACTACTGAAACATTGAAGCATTGTGTTCATAACTGCATTATGAACGATTTCATAAACCATGGTACTTAAATAAAGTAAAAAGATTCTTTTCCAATTTAAAGTACTTTTCTTAGTTTTGTCAACTTTTTTTTTTAATTTGCACTAAGATACCACTAAATAATTCTATTTATTGAGTGGATATAATATTTTGGAGGATTAAGTGGGAAATGTAAGTAAATGCAGTTGACTTTAAAGTGACTTAGGGCCTTGAGATTTCCTTTTGTATTCAGTGGATTCTGCAAACTCCTTCTTAAAATATTCAAGTTTCTTTTAACAATGATGTTTCTGTAGAAAACTATGTATTTGAGAGGTATACAATGAGTCAATGAAATTCTACTACAAAATGAGAGGATCAGAGAAGTTTATTTCAAAAAAATCTGAGATTGGTTCTCTGATTTGACAACAAAGGAGAACTTAAAATGGGAGCAGTTAAGGGAATTTATATAATTACAAAGTACTTTTCAAGTGGAGCATAAACACAAACTTTGTTTATAGGATAATGTAAACTGGACTCAGGAAGAAATAGTATCATTAAGAGACTACTCACTCCTTTCTTTTAGTCTTTATTGTATTTAGTGTGATTTGCTTTATTCATATTTAAAACCAAGCCAACCAGTTCATTTTGTTGTTACAAATAAATTATTAAGTTTCTTTATATTAAACACAGAAGGTTTGGAAAGATTCCTGGGACTTTTGGTTTCCAGGATTAAAGCACAGGATCTAGTGCCTGTTCTTGCTGCCATCCCTCAGGGAGGGGTGACTCTTGCAGAAATAAATCAGAGTAGAGAACATCCAGGGTAAGCTGCCCTTGTGGGTTTACTAAGTATTAGGAACATCTTAGCATCACTTGTTCAAGTTTCTCTTCAGCTGACCTGAAATGAACACTGTAGACATAATATCTACAGAAGTGTAGCAGTTTGAACATTTACAAGTGACTTATCCCTTAATATGACATAAAGAACACAGAACAGCTTGCAGATTCATGCAAAGTGGGTGTCTGGTACTCCGAAGGTCTGAGGAAACTTTGGGAAGGACTTTTAGTTGTGAGAATACATACTACTTATGTGGTCATGACAGACTTCGGTTTAACCCAGTCTCCCTGACTCTTGACTCACTGGGTTGTGTATTTCTAGAAGTCCCTGGTCCTCTATGACTGCTTCCTTTGTTCTTATCAGAAGGCTCTTCCCCAGTTTCTGACTCACTGAGATCACTACAGCGTCTGATTGGTATACCAAAAGCTCAGAATAGATGGCTAGTCTTCTGTTTCCCAATTTCCTCTCAAGTCAGCCCCCACATTCTTTTCACTCCACCAATTCCGTACCTTGCATCTTTGATTAAGTTTTTTTTCTTTTATTCATTATTCATGTCACTGGTAAAGATCATTTCATTTTATCCAACATCATGAGGGACACCCTGTCCTCTCCATTATTTCACTGCAGTCCAATCTCCAGTTCTGTTCTGAATTCAGCTCCCTCCTGGTTCTGGTCTTAGACCTCCAAGGGCAGACTAGTATTTTTGCTTGGATGCTCTGCCATCTCATCAGTTCCATCTGTTAAATCCCAAATTGAAATTATTAACTTTCCCCTAGAGTTGATTTTCCCATCTCTTTTGTCCTGTGTGAATTTCATCATTCTTCCAGCTCTCCTAGGAGTAACTATTAGAATTATATTTGATGTCTTCTTCCTTATGTAATTTTTTATATTGGGCTCCGAATGCCTCTGATTTTTCATTTCAAGATGTGTTTTGTACCTGTTATCTCTATCATCAGAATAAAGATAACCTATTAATTTATTCTGTTCTTTAAGTTATTCCTATAACTCATCAACTGCATTATGAAAATTCTTTGTGTGTGTGCCCTTGCAAAATATGTTATATGTTATTAAACTCATATGACCTCTCTTTCATGCCCTTGTAACTATCTAGCAACTATTACTAAAGAACATGGACTCCAATGCAAGTATATCTGGATTCAAACCTTGACTTGGCAAATTTCTATCTATAGGACTTTAATTGAGTTTCTCAGCCCTTTCATCCACAGGTTTCTCATTAATAATGTAGAAATAATTATAGCATTTAGGTTTTATAGTGTTTAGGGGGAATAAATGAGTTAATAGAAGTGAAATACTTTAAACAGTCATTTAAAGTACTTGATATCATGATGCACTTGGCAGATATCAACTGGGTTATCTATCTCTTTTTTGTATTTCTTCATCAGATTTTCAATATTTGCTCATTAAAACGTTTCATCACTTTAAAATTAGTGAGTTACGTACGCTGTTGAATAAGATCACTTAATTTGCTAGACACTAAAGAGTTTGTCTATCTTTAGCTCCAACTGCATTTTTGTTAACAAACTCTGTCCTCCCATGTGTAGATGTGCTCACAGTGAGAATAGCACCTTGTTGGATAACATTGGGTTGTCCTTGCTGCTCCTTCTGGGAGATTTATTTTAGTTTTATTGAGCCACTCCCCCAAAAGTGCCTCTGAGACACCCCCAATTCCATCAGGGACTAATAATTCTATATTGGTTTTCTCTTTTCTTTATGTCATTTGCAGGATTTATTTAGCAATGTCCTTTTTTTGTTTGTTTTTTGCTTTTTGGGTCACACTCGGCTGTGTTCAGAGGTTACTCCTGGCTTTGCACTCAGGAATTACTCCTGGCGGTGCTCAGGGAACCATATGGGATGCTGGGATTTGAACCCGGGTCGGCTGTGTGCAAGGCAAACTCTTACCCACTGTGCTATCACTCCAGCCCCAGCAATGTCCTTTTATGTATAGACACAAGAAGCAGTTCATGCTATGCTTTGTAATATGGGAGTTAATTGACTACAAAATGATATTTACTCCTGAGCATCCATATATACTTGACTTAAGCCTCAGTTGCCCTTAGTTCCTAGCACTTCAAGAGCAGGGTCCCGACAAAGGGACTGAATGGACCCTGGGCAAACTGTAAGCTTATTGAAAGGAGACAAGCTAAGCACCATAAGTATGATAAGTAGAAAAGCATGGTCATGGACAAACTCTGTCATGAATCAAGAAAAAGTAACTGAATAAGGACCCTGCTGGGCTTAGAAAAGACTAACCTGGCCTGAGGACTATGGTCTGGAATACATAGCGAGATGTCCCCAGGAAGAGTCAAACTTTAAGCTTAATATATCTCTTACTGTGTTCATACAACATGACTAAAAATATTATAAGAAGTAAATTTACTATGATTGTTTAAGTGGATTACTAGCTGAGGAAAGGAGAAAGCAACATACCCTAGATGGAATCCTGCTCTTGAGCGGATCTCCTAGTAATCTGGAGTGTTGAACCTTCAGAAGAGATTTTGTTCTTAAGTTAATCTTCTGAAGGAGTGACATTACATTTGTTTGTTGTTATGAAAAAGTCCAACTCCACCTTTGTGTATCCCCACATATTCATGATTTCTTTATAGCTATGCTGTAAGGGATAAGAGGGGACTAGAAAGTCAACAACTAGAAAGAGGATGAGAACTGAGACTTTGGGAGACTTTGGGACTTTGGGAATAGAAGGAGGACTAGACGATGATGACGACTGGAAGTAGAGGACTTTGAGGTCTATGCGACTAGGATGATGGAACTATGATGATTGGGACTAAGACCAAAACTATGACTACAATTGTGCAGTAAAGGGAGAGACCGACTACGCGGGGGAGAGAGACAGAAATAAACTGTTTATTGACCAGTCTGGGGTCTGGGCCCAGTTTCTCCATTCTCCCGGTCCTTCGTCTGTCTGTAGTCATGGACTAGCCTGGGGAGATGGTTCTTGGCCACCAAACGCTCAAGTTGCATGCTTTTCCTTTTGAAACTCACTGTCTTCATGGTACTTTCTAGTGTTAAGGGCTTCTCCTATGTGTCCAGATAATGGGCAGCATTGTCATCACCATTCTCTGCTTCTGTTTCATACCAAACCTTGACAGCAACTTCCCTCTCATCTCCAATCTCTGTGTCTTGTGGCTCCTTTTTCTCCAGTCTCATTCATTTCATTTCATTTCATCATCCTGTTAATCGTCGATTGCCTCGAGCAGGCCCCAGTAACGTCTCTTTCATCCTAGCCCTGAGATTATATTCACGGCTCTTTAGGAGAATGAGACCCATCATTGTTACTGGTATTTGGCATATTTGGTATGCCACGGGGAGTTTGCCAGACTCTGCCCTGTGGGCAGGCTACATTCGATAGCCTGCAAGTTTGTCCAAAGTAGGAATGAGATAATAAGATGTCGCGCGGCCGCATTCGCGGCCGCGCGGTTCCGGGATCTGGATTTTATAGTCTCTGAGTCTTGGCCGCTGATGGGATTACACGGCGCCAGGGGGCCAGGTGGTGGGTGTGACCCCCGCCTACTGGAATTTGGAGGATCTGGGTGGAAGATGCTCAACTCCAATTCGAGTAGGCTTGGAGGTCTCGGCCCCGGAACCCGCGTGGCTTTGTCCCTCTGCCAGTACCTTCATGTGTGCGGAGAGTGGTCTCAGCATGGTGGTGGCTGGTCCTGGAGGTCTTTGGCTGCCGTAGCCCTGGTCGGGGCGGGGAGGAAAGCTCAACCCGCTCCCCTCCAAGGGACTCCGGGAAGGAACACCCAGGCGCGGGGGCAGAGACTGCACTGTTGTCGTCCGGGATCTGGATTTTATAAATAAAATCCAGTCTCATATTCTTTTCTATATTCTTCTCAGGTCACTTTGGTTCTCATGGGTTTCTTATTCCTTTTTTAAATTTTTTAAAATTGTTTATTGAGCCACCGTGAGAAACAGTTACAATTTCATGTTTGATAGTCAGCTGTACAATGATCAATCACGCATCCCTCTATCAGTGCAAACATTTCACCACCAATTTCCCCATTATCCCCTCCACTTCCATCCCAGTTCTCACCCTGCCTCTATGGCAAACAATTGCTCAGATACTTTCTCTCTAGTTTTGGGCATTATATTTTGCTCAGATTTTCCCACCACCATTCAAACCTGCCTTCCAAGGGCAGACGCTAGATCATTTTCTTCCATTGCTCACTTTGCATATCAAGAAAGGTTCAGAGGAATAGTCCTGATAGCCACACACTGGAGCCATGCTTGTAGAAGTTCCTGGTCACCCGGGAGAAGGCAGGGAAACTGCATCTTCTCCATCCAGGATATCCCGGAGATATTGGCTTGGTATGGGGCCTGGAGAATTCTTCAGTGTTGTGGTGCCCACCAGGACTCTTCATTGCTGTGTGCGCAAGATGGTGTGACTTCCGGCATCAGGGGCAGACTGGGAGCCGGGATGAAATTGTCTGGTTCCAGTGCCATCATGCGGTTCAGAGGAATAGTCCTGACAGCCACACACCAGAGCCATGCTTGTAGAAGCTCATGGTCGCCGGGATTCTTTCTGATTCATTTTTTGCTCTCTTCTTTCTTTAGAACATTGTGCCTACTTCTAGACTCTTTAGACTCCTATTTGGGGAGCCAAAGTGTCTCCCAAGTTGTGCTCCCGAGACCCAGCAGCTAGTTCCAGCAGTATTGGGTCAATCCTGCCAGTGGTTCACTGTGAGAACCTGATAAGTCTGCGTTGTTTAGGGACTATGGTGCTGAAAACCAGTAAGCCCCTCTGGTCATCCTTGGGGGTCTTTGGTGTCACAACCAGCAGTGCTCAGGGACAAGTGGCTGGTAATCAAACACATAGTTCCTTGCATATATTCTAAGCCCTGTTCTGTCTCCCTGTTACTATACTTTGTAGACTTCTTATCAGGTTATGGTTCCATATTATCAAGGGAAGCATTATAAGTCTATGAGAGAAGAACCATATATAAAATGTTTATCTTGCTTGTGAGCTTATACTGCCATTCCTGCCAACTTTTTATTCTGCCACTATAACACAGAAACAGCCATAGATGATACGCACATGGATGTCTGACAACTAGACTTCTTACAAACACACGAGGCAGTCTAGATTTGGCCTTTGTGCTCTACTTGCTGACCCCTGACCTAGGATTAATCTATTATATGCTGAGATCATAAACCAAATGTCACTAATGGAGTTATTTAAAATAGGAGAAGGTTTTGGTTTGGTATGAATAGGTTGGTGACCACTTCCACAAATGGGCAGGGTACATTTAACTACTGCATATAATAGCTGTACTTGGAAAAGGCACATTAATGCTTGCTGTATAACCATCCCTGCTATTCACAGGAATTCTGTCTAAACTCCTGTGACTAGAGAAATATGGAAGATGGGGGAGGGCTGGTTTCCAGGAGGATAGTCTCATCACCATGGAAACAGTTTTCTGCATTCCTGTATTGGTCTGTGAACACCAGGTGGTTCACAAACAGCCCAGAAGCATCTGAACTTGCACTGTGAAGAAGAAACTGCTTTGAGAATACGCAGAAAAAATACATCTGCCTTGGTTCGTAGGTACATGGACTTCTGACTAATTCCTTGGAATTTCTAAACACGTATGTTTAGATGTGTGTGCGTGTGTGTGTGCATGCATGTACACATTCAATGGTGTGTACACACACCCATATAATGTACACACTCACATATATATAGACACATATACATACATACACATTTACATACACCATGTATTTTCTGACAGCGATGGAGATTTTTGACACTATTTCCTTTCAAGCTGTAGATTTATGTTAGACAAGCATGGCTAATCAAATTTATCATTTCTTCACACTTTATTACTTCAACAATGGAACAGGAAAATCTTCCTAATATTCAAAGCTCCGCAAGATTTCCATGAAACTATTTAAAAGATTTATAATTCTTTTCTCACCCAGAGTTTCTTGCTAAATATAATAGTGATCATTTCAGTTGTGCTCTTTCCAAATGGGAAATTATTCTTCCTACCAGATTCCTCTCTCTTTTTACCTTACAATCAATGACAAATCAAGTATTTTGAGGGATAGCACATAACAATGACCTTCTTTGGTTGTTTTAAATCTCAAATTATAAGCATTTTGATTCCTAGTGAAGAGATACATCTTTCTGAGTACTAAAGTAATTAGTGGTGAGTTTCAAGTACTGGAAAATAATGTCCAGATTAATGAAAGTTTCGCTAAAGTAAAAAGATGATAAATTGTCCCTAAAAAATGATATTAGGTTCCAAATGAAGATATCTATGATTATCAGGCTAATTTCTCAGATACATGCTCCCAAAATAAGAATTCCAAGACTTGCAACTGGGGGGCTGGGGAGATAGCACAGCGGGTAGGGCATTTGCCTTGCATGTAGCCAACTGAATTTGATTCCCAGCATCCCATATGATCCCCCGAGCACCGCCAGGAGTAATTCCTGAGTGCAGAGCCAGGAGTAAACCCCTATGCATCACCGGGTATGACCCAAAAAGAAAAAAAAAGACTTGCATCTGCTTGGTGTATTAAGACATTTTATTCTAAAATCCCAATTTGAGCTGCCTTAGATAATGGGGAAGTTGAATATCTGAAGTATCATGTTCAGATAATGTAGGGTCTAGATACAATATGGTTGTGATTTAACTTCAGTTTCTTTGCTCTTTGCTTTACTCTCCTTCATGAGTCAATATAGGGACTTATTATTCAGGATTTCAAGCTACTTCCCATCTGAAAGACAACATAGTAAAGGATGGGTGTGCGGTTGTGTGGAAGAAAGAAAAGAACCTGTCTCATACACTGGGTCTACTTAGAAGTGCTCTTCCTCAAACCACTAACAACATTTGCCAGAGCAATGCAAATCTCTGGACTCTGAACTACATTAATACGGGATCATCAAGATGGTTTCAAATATTCTTGTTCAGTTTGAAGGAGGCCTTAATATCTGACCAAATTTGGTATCTGTTAGGAAAAGATATGGGGGCATCATGTGCTGAACAGGCAAATGATAATGTCCCATATTCCTTTGGTCACTGAACAACTAACAATACTTTATTCATATGAGCACATAATTTCAGAAGGGCAGATGTTTAAGACCTTCCCCTTTCAAAGGCAGCAAACTCAAAGCCTCATTCAAATCTTGCTTTTGGCAAGGGCAAATATCTTTGTCTACCATCCAAGTTCAACATCATTTAATAGTATCTTCCTTTTGACCTGGAAATCTCTAATTACAAGTTGTCATTCAACTCTTTCCCTAGCCTTCTCTCATATCCAATACTGGAAATGAAAACAAAAATAATTGTTCATTTGGGAAGATGAGAAAATATAAATAGCACATAATGTCCATTGATTCAATGCACATGCCTTATGCTGTTAGAAAAATAAAATCGCCTGCCCTATCCCTGAGCAGTCTTCGTGGCATTCAGTATACAGGTTGAACAATGACAAAAGAGTGTCTTGCCCCTTGATGTCTGTAGGACATGTGAGAAAAGCACAAACAACAGCGAGGCCCTTTGCATTATGCAAATCTCTAGCTTTTTCTGTAGGACAAATTCATATGTCTTGTGCTGGCTCTAGAGTTGAACCATCATGGGATATTGTTGACTGAAACCAGGGCATTTTTGTAACATTTACTGGCCTCTGGTTAATTCTATGGATTAGAAACCACAGTCAGCGATCTTACCCAGATGCTGCCTTTGAGTCTCATATCTGTCTGCATGCTTTCTGCCTCTATACTTTGCCCAAGTGCCCTCTGCCCCAAGTAAGAGTTGATCGTGCTTTAGAATATTTCAAGGCAGTAATCTATTTCATAACCCCATGCTGTTTCCAACCCAACTGTGTCTTCACATGGAGCATAATTAATTCTTCATCCCAGAGATAAGGCTTAAAAGATGTTTACAGGCAGTGCCCAGGAAATACAGCCAGAGTTTTATCCCAATCTTTCCCTCTGCTTACTTTCCTGAGTCCCTGTCTCTGCCGACAGCCTCTAGTTTAGAGCAGAAAATTTAATGTTACAACTTACAAGGCAGTGAATGATAAGATTGCAAGTCATTTTAACTGGCTGGCTAAAGCCAAACAAAGGAATAATTTTTTTCCCCTTTGCGGTCTCCTAAGCAGTGCTCAGGAGACCCAAGAGGCCTGCATGGGGGATTCTCAGCCAATTAGGCCATGGATCAGTGCAAGGACCTAAGGGTGTGCTGCTGCTTCGGTCAACCCTACTGTAGAGGAGGTACCAGGGTCACCCCCAGAGGGTCTCCAGGCTCTCCAGGTCCACACGTGGCAGTACTCCTGGCTTCCAGGGCTCCACCTGTTGATGCCTGTGGGACTCTGTGGTGTCAGGGATTGAACTGAGGTCCACTGCATACAAGACACATCCCTTTACTCCTGCACTAATTCTCTGGCTCTAAGAAGGAACATTTTTGGGAGGGGCACGCCCAACTGTGCTCAGTGCTTACTCCTGAACTAGTGTTCAATAATTTCTCCTGGCCATATATGGTGTCAAGTATGGAGTCAGCATCAATTGCATGTAAGGCAAGCGTCTTTTTTTTATATATAATTTATTTATTTATTGAATCACTGTGGGAAAAGTTACAAAGCTTTCAGGTTTAGGTCTCAGTCATGCAAATATCAAACACATTTCCCTTTACCAATACTTATTTTTTACCACGAACCCCAATAAAACCCCACCTCCCACCCCTCCCAATTCCTGTGAGGCAGATGAGTTCTAGTTAACACTCTATCTACTTTGACTAGATTCATTGTTTCGATAAAAGATGCACCATTATTATTTATGGTGCATAAATTATTATTTCAGACATGCTGAAAAAGTGTTGTGAAATGATTTGCTTTCTACATCTGGGTTCAAGAATTAAATGTTGTCATGGCCGCGCGGTTTTGGATTTCTGCTATTTTACTTATTAACCCTGGAAGTATTTCTGCTAAAAGTCAGATAATTAAGAGATTGGTTTCTGTGCTCTGGAGTCGTGGCAGTGCCAGAGATCCGCTCGTGGGGGGCAACTGGTGACCTCGGTAGGGCGTGAAGGACGGGCCGGAATGCCCCCCTTCCCATGAGGTTTCAGTCGTGCCCCCACCCCCGGCTCAGACCTGCTGTCCACAAGGCTCCCATGCGGCCGCCATCTTTCTTTCCAGAGAGGAGAGGGAGAATGGGGCAACACCCTTTCCCCTCCGGGCAGGCAGGATTAACGCATAGTCCGTTGGCTTTTCTGCTCCAAGCTGCTGGTTTTCTGCATTAAGTGAAGGCAAGAGTCTTAACCCCTGTATTATATCTCCACCCTTCCCACCCACAAGAAGGAAATTATTAGGAAAGCGTACTTCCTACTCCACCTTTGATTTTAAAACAGATAGACTTAAATGTAGCTATTTTAAAAGTATGTTTTCCTGAACACTGTAAGATGTCTCTAGCAAAGCCCAACATTTTGAATTTTTTTCTAATACAGCCTTTCAGGATACATAGTCTGTTCCAAGGTCCAATATTAGCAAGAGTTAACCAATTGTTTCATAACTGTATAATAAAGCACAACATTTCCCAGCTGAGAATCAGTCTGCAAATGCAACTCCAGGGGGTATTATTCGTGTTGTCATCAGCCCTGAAATGCAAGGTTCTGCACTGTGGCTCACAGAACAGTGGAATGGCTCATTAGCTTACTCTTATCTCTTTACCCAGCTAATGCCACATTTAGGGGTCTACTGCCTCCAGTGAGCCCCATTGCTCATCACCACTTTCTTTCTCAGTCTTAGCAGCCACCAGTAGGGATTGAATCATGTAAGCAGAAAAGCAATTTATTGAAAGAAGACTGATTATTTAATAGCCTGGGCTAAGGGTATCGAGGGTATCCAATAGGGTAAAGGAGGCTAACTGTTGGTGTTCTAGCAAATTCTTTCAACAATTAATGCTGGTGAGGACTGCACAAGTCACTTGTGACTGAACAGCAGACATTACAGCTGGTAACACCCCAATTATTTTTTTTATCCAAGATGTAGGTGTCAGTGATTTGTCCATGTCCCTCATTTTTATTTTCTATAAAGTTTCCATTATATCATTATCTGTAGTTGAAAATATCTCTGGAGGTAAAGGGGGTACAACTGATTGGCTGAGATTATTAGTTTTAAGGTAGACAATTTTTTAAAATTGAGACTCAGTTACAAAACTTTCATGTTTGAGTTTCAGTCATACAATGATCGATCACTCATCCCTCTACCAGTGTACATTTTCCAACACCAATATCCCTGGTATCTTCCCCCCATACTATACTTTTGGCAGGAGAAGATACTCTTCTTCCTTGTCTCTATAGCAGACAATTTCCCCCATACTCTACTTTTGGACATTATGGTTTTCAGTACAGATACTGAGAGGCTATCAATGTTTGGTTCTTTATCTCCTTTCAGCACACATCTCGCATCCCAAGCAATCCCTCCAACCATCATTGACTTAGTGATCCCTGAGAGACTGTTTTGCAGAGATAGGCTGTGCAAGACTTTTAAGGTGCAGAAATTCTCTGTTCATGAAAAGGAGATAAGGACATTGTGTCATTAAAAATAAGTGACATGCTGAAGGAAAAAGACAAGTATTAGATCATTTCACCTGTGTGCACAATTAAGAATATAAAATTTGTCAACTGACAAAAAAAATAAAAAGGCAAACTAGTGAGTATTAATAATAGATTAGGTTACCAAGATGGAGTATGTGGCAGGAAATGAAATAAGTGGACTTGGTATACAAAATAACTATAGAGAAACAAAGTAAATACATTTGCAAGAAACAAAAAGAGAGGTCATATATCATTTTGGGTAAGTTTCATTTGTTTAGCTCGAAGATTAGAATAAGGAGTGCACTGAAATTCAGATTTGGTTTGGGATTAGGCCTACATTAGTCATTCAAATTTGCTTTGGTTTTGATCTTTGGAAGGCCAAGTAAGTATGTGTTCCTTTCTGTGTTATGTGTGACATCTATGAACTTTTGTTTGTATTTGTACTATAACTGGTACTACAACACATCATAAGACACTCCCTACCCATTTTTCATAATTACCACACCATATTTGATGGGGTTCAGACAGTAGGTAACAAATCAAAGAGGGAAATACATATGTATATATAATATATATATATATGTTCGATCCCTGGTACCCCATATTGTCCTCTGAGCCCTGCCAAGAGTAACACTTGAGTCCAGAGTAAGGAGTAATTCCTGAGCATTGAGTGTAGCCAAAGAACAATAAATAAATAAATAAATAAATAAAATTTAAGAGTGTGAAGTAAAGACAAAATATTTGGGAAGAATTAAATATCTCAAAGAATAGTTTTACTAATAGTCATACTAATCCAACCTCAAGCAAAAAATGCTTTCATAAGATAATATCATGATTTTTATCTTTTGTTTGAATTTCTACCTTGTGTAAATATTTTATTCTATAGAGGATCAAAATTTAGTTATTATTTTCTAATTTTTGCAAAGGTGTTAAAAATTGAGTTTTAAGTATACAATGTTTCTACTCTAACCCCACCACCAGAATCAATTCCCCTCCGCCAATAACCCTCCCATTACCCAACCACCTGTTGACAGATACATTTTTAGGTTTCATTATAGTAGTGTGGGTCCCTCAGTGTGTCTGGGTCCTTTGTTCACAGTAATGTTGGCCCTAGTGGTCTCGAAGCATACAGACAACTTGCTTCTACACCACTGATATACCTAAGGCCCTTAATCATTTCCCTAAGAGGCACAAATTGAAACAAACGTTTGCTAACTTGACTGCAACTGCCAATAATGTGTATTAATTATTTTTATATTTCCAAGACTTTGAATGCAAAGATACAAATTTGTTGCAAAAATCAAGTTCCTGAAAAATAAATATCTGACTTCTATTGTGCTGTGCACACAAATGTTAAGAATGTCGTTAGAGAGGCTATTTGAAAATAACAATTCTCCACTAGGTTGCAGCACAGATGGGACTGAACAAATGACATTATGAAGTGTGTTACCTCCTGAGCTTTGATTACTACAGAAACTTAATTTTTGAAGGCTCATGGTTAAAAACACACATATAGATTTGTATTTTGATAGTTTGAACGTTTGATTCAGTTTTTCTCTTAATTTCTAAGAGAATATTGATATTAGCACTTGGTCATTCACTTAAAATGTGTACTGTGTCTGGGGCCAGAGAGATAGTACAGAGGCTAAGGTGTTTTACCTCCAGACTTTGGTTAATCCACTGAGTCACACACGGTTCCTTAGTAGCCCCGGAGTGATCCCTGAGCACAGAGTATGGAGTAAACCCTGAGCACAGCTAGGTATGGCCCCCCAAAAAAGCAAAAAAATATATGTATTGTGTCTTTCCATACCACAGATCTGATTCCTGGCCAGGAGACATAGCAAAGTGGGTAAGGCACTTGGCTTGCCGTTGGTTAATCTGTCTTTGGTTCCAGGCTCCAAATTTGGTCCCATGAATCCTTGCAGCAGTACTCCCTGAGCACAGAGCTAGGTAGGTGTGAAACAACCCCAATCCCCAACCAACCCTCCCCTATTGTTAATAATGCCTCCCCTGAAGTCTGGGCACAAATTTTTTAAAGGTTAAAAATAAAGAGCTTCCCAGTCAGCAAAGCTAAAGCTTGCCAAATACTAACTCAGGCCATTATTTTGTTTCTCCGTAGCATTCTTCTATCCCATTCTCCGAATATAAAACTACTGCTAACCTTCGCATTTTTGCTAGACCCAGAGTGCTGCCTATTAATTTGATGAGAGCTGAGGAGTGGCTGAAGGTAGTCTAAAACTTACACTTCGGGGAGTCGCCTGAGGGGTAGAGTGGCTGTACCACCAAAGTCGGCCACTTGGTGGCACCAAAAAATAAGAGCCGGTAGAGCACAAAAATCCGTCCGGAGGTAACCAGTTCCTGAAGCTTAAGGAAGAGGAAAGCAAAGATAAGCAACGATTTCTTAAGGAAACCATGCTTTGAATTAACTTATTTTATTCTTTCGTAGAATTAGGAGAGTCTGGTGGAGGAAGAGATTATTGGACTGCCGACAAGGTCCCTCCAATCACTGTAAACTTGGCTCTTTGAGTTTGCAGTATGCTCTTAAAATTACTCTGCAAACAATGGTTAATAGCCACTATTTTTTGTGGGCTTACTATGTGTTAGAACTGCATTACATGACTCATATGGATTATTACTTAAGAGGGCTTTTCCTCAATGCAACAAGAATATTGTAAATTCTCAAACTACTGCAGTTGTTAACATTGTAATTTGACACAAGGAAATTGGCTTGGCAGAGACTGAATGCAGAGTCACATAGCTCAGAATGGAAACAACTGGAATTTGAACCTTGTCCATAGCCTGCATAGCCAGAGGCTGAAGTGTAGGTTCTGTCTCTTCATATCATGGAGAAAGAAATGTGTTGTCATGATTTTATTAAATCTTTTTCTTTTTTTTCTTTTTGGGTCACACCTGACATTGCACAGGGATACTCCTGCCTCTGCCCTCAGCAATTACTCCTGGAAGTGCTCAGGGGACCATATGGGATGCTGGGAATAGAACCCGGGCCGGCAGCATGTAAGGCAAATGCCTACCCACTGTGCTATCACTCCAGCCCTTATTAAATCTTTCTTTCAGGCAAATGTTCTCAAGGGCTAGCGAGATAGTAGAGATGTTGCGGTGCTTGCTCGTGGCTCAACCCAGTTTGATCCCTGGAACCACATAAGGTCCCCTGAGCACCACCAAGAATGATCCCCAATCTCAGGCAAAACCAGGAATGATCCCTGAGCACCACACCTATGTGCAACAACAACAACAAAATAAAGAAACTTAAAGAAGAAAATGCTCTCACAAAGAAAATGCACAATTCATTTAAGGATTATTGCTATAATTATTATCATGGGGGTGAGGTAGAGGGGAAGCTCATTTCTTCCAAATTTACACCAAATTTTAAATTGAAGCCAGGACTGTAATGGTTTTGAAGCTCCGGAGTCCAGGGAAATGCCTCCTTCCTCCTTCCTCAGTCCTTCCTCCTCAGCCCCCACTCCCTGGACAGCAATCTCTGGGAATTGTTTTTGCTTAATGTAGCTGTCAGTTCTTCCTTTAATGGCTAGACAAGAACCTGTGCCCTTGGCTTGCTCTTCCCTCTCATCTCAGAAAGCGTGAGTGACCAGTCTCCAAGTCAGCAAGCTGACCCTTAGAGTGTGAGTGCTCTTACTTAATAATTCCTCAGATCTTTTCTCAAATCAGCATGTGCCTCCTTTTGTGATTCCCTGTGTGGCTGCTTTTCTTATTTAAACGCTGATCTCTTCTTATGCCAAAAACCAATTCTCTAATTTCTCAGACTTTTCATTAGTCATCTTCATCTTCAGAGACTATAAAAACCAGCTCCCGGAGGGAGAACAGTGCAGTCTCCTGCCCCCGCGCCTGGCTATTCCTCACCAGGGCCCCTTGGAGGGGAGCGGGTTGAGCTTTCCTCCCCGCCCTGACCAGGGCTCCGGCAGCCGAAGACCTCCAGGACCAGCCACCACCATGCTGAGACCACTCTCCGCACACCTGAAGGTACCGGCAGAGGGACAAAGCCACGTGGGTTCCCGGGCCGAGATCTCCAAGCCTACTCGGATTGGAGTCGAGCATCCTCCACCCAGATCCTCCAAATTCCAGTAGGCGGCCGCGCCACATCTTATTATGACATCTCATTCCTACTTTGGCAAACTGGCAGGCTACCGAATGTAGCCTGCCCACACGGCAGAGTCTGGCAAACTCCCCGTGGTGTACCCAATATGCCAAATACCAGTAACAATGATGGGTCTTATTCTCCTAAAGAGCCTTGAATATAATCTCAGGGCTAGGATGAAGGAGACGTTACTGGGGCCTGCTCGAGGCACTCGACGAATAACAGGATGATCTGTGATCTGTGTGATCTTCATTTTATCACCTCACCTTTGTTTTCCCACCTAACCTCCTCTGGTCCCTCTAAGTCAACTCTGTGGTGGGTCTAAGGGCTTCTTCTTCTTTTTTTTTAATCTTTTGGGTCACACCCAGCGATGCACAGGGGTTACTCCTGGTTCATGCACTCAGGAATTTCTCCTGGCCATGCTTGGGGGACCATATGGGATGCTGGGAATCGAACCCGGGTCTACTGTGTGCAAGGCAAACGCCCTACCCCCCTACCCGCTGTGCTATCACTCCAGCCCCCTAAGGGCTTCTTAATGTCTGTCCTCTTAGGCTCAGAAAGAAGCCTAAAGGTGGGTGAGTCAGAAGGAGAGAACTTGAAGAAGCTTGAGTGGTAGAAGATGTTCCTCTTGTCTCCTCAGCTCCTCTGCTTATGGGTTATGTTGGCACTGTGTGGGCCAGCGGTTGGGAGTGTCTGTGCACTAGCTGGAGTGGGAGTGATGGATGAACTTGTTTCCAGCCCATGGTAAGTGGCCCTCCCCTACTCAGACACCCACCCAGAGGCTAGGCTGATGATACACATTGTTTCTTGCAGAATGTTACTGTGCTCATTGTTCAGGAATTTCTCCCTTAAGCTCTTACCTGGACCCTCTTGTGGCTGGTCTTTCAGTACTGTCCACTGTTGCAAGTTGCCCAGGTCTGATCTCCCCGACTCTCTATATCTAAAGCACGCCCTGAGGAGATTCCGGTTTAGAACTGTCAGGCAGACTTCTTTCAGAATTTTTTCTTCCAAGATGACCTCTCAACACAGCCAGCCAGTCCTAGCGATGCAAAGCAATCGGTTTCCAAAGGGCAGGCATTCAGAAATGATTCTATAGAGAACTTGAATTTACATTAAGAGAAAAGAAGGAGTATTAAGTTTGAATTTTAGAGGAGTTTAAATGTTTAACTAAGGTTAACAATTACTCTGATCCCTGGAACCACATAGGCTCATTTGGCATGTGGCCACTTGAAAAATGCAGTTATTTTTTATTCAGATTATAAAATTTACCTCTGATGTTTGCAGGGAGATTCAGGAGGACTATTTTTAAATGAATGATTTCTTTGCCCTTAGTTGTCCTTGCTGTGGAGATGCAGGGGGGAGATTGCGAGCTTTGGGGTGCTACTTGCATGCTTAATTGCGGAGTTCAGTGGACTCATTCTCTAGATGGGACACTTACAGATTTTCTATGCTCTCACACACGTTTTTAGTAGTTGGTGAATCACATCCACTGTAAGGATAAGTCTCAAGGGTGCTATGCTGGGAAATCGACTCATGGCCTCCTGCCTACATGGCAAAAGCTTTACCACTAAGCCATACCTGTGGGTCCATGCAAGAAAACTTGGATATGGTCATTGGATATGGTCATTGGGACTGAATCTACCGTGTCAAGTCAAAGTGTGAGGGGCTGAGCAGTGCTCAGGTTTGATGAAGACTTTTGAAGACTAGCACTTACTCGGGCTTCTTTCAATTAACATTATGTTAGAACCAGTTTTTCCAATATTTGTAAAGCCATTTTAATGTATTCACTATTGCCATTTTAAACTGGGGTTATATGTGATTTTAGGCAACTTGATAAGGAAATAAAGAAAGAGAAAGAAAGATGAGAATTAGAAAGCTGTGGAAATCTGCAGAGGGATCATCAGAGCTGAGACCGAATTGGCAGCTGTGAATATGCAGACAAAGGGTGAGACATGCAGAAAAGGCTAAACAGATCTGATGACTGCCAAGGGCAGAGTGCAGAGGGCAGAAAGCAGAGGGCAAAGTGAGCTTCACCATCTCCGTCACAAGATCACTGGTGATAGACTACAAGGACTCCCTGCATTACCAGCACAAATGTTTGGAGCAAGTACTATATTTTTGTGAAAATAGGTAGAGCAGTAGTGGTAATATGTCTCTAGAGGTAAAAGCAAAGCAAAGTAGAAACTAGCCAGAGTGTGTTTCCTCTTAGAGAAATGACCCATTGTAGTTATTCAACCATAGGTTATTTCCTACCTTGTTGATATTTTCATTGGTGTAAGATGACATCTCACTGTTGTTTTGATTTGCATCTCCCTTATCATTGCTATTGGTATGCCCATTCTCATATGCCTACTGGCCATTCATGTGTCTTCTTTGGGTGTCTGTTTATCTGACTTGTTTTTTGTGGGGTCAATGGATAGTTTTTGTTGTTAAATTTTGTGAGTGCTTCATAGATCTTAAATAATAATCCTTTATCAATGTATTGTTTGCAGATATTTTCTTCTATCTAGTAGGTTCGTCGATTTGCTCGAGTGGGCCCAGTAACATGTCCATTGGAGACTTTGTTGTTACTGTGTCTGGCATATCGAATACGTCACAGGTAGCTTAACAGGCTCTGCCGTGCGGGCGAGATACTCTCGGTAGCTTGCCGGGCTCTCCGAGAGGGGCGGAGGAATTGAACTCGGGTCGGCCATGTTGGCTGTGTGCAAGGCAAACGCTCTACCGCTGTGCTATCGCTCTAGCCCTAGTAGGTAGTAGGTAGTTTATCTTAATTCATTTCTTTTTATTTTATTTAAATTTATTTTATTAAGTGATTTAAAAAATTCTTCCTCTTTCTTTCTTTCTTTTTTTTTAGGTTACAGTGGAAGTACTCAGGACTTACTCCTGCACTGTCTTCAGGGAATCACTCCTCGAAGGAACTGGGGACCATATCTGAAGCCAAGGAATCAAACTGGGATTGGCCACATGCAAGGCAACAATCCTACCTGCTACACTATTGCCCCAACCCCCCACAAAACTATTGTTAATAGAGGTTCAGGCATACAAAGATACAAAGTAATCTTTGTATAAAACCCTTTGGTGGCAGGGCAGAGTGGGATTGGCCATACCTGACTATGCTTAGAGTTTACTTCTTGCCCACGCATTACACTGGGTGGAGGGGAATTTAACCCAGGTTAGCTGCATGAAAAGCAAATACCTTACCCTCTGTGCTATCTATTCAGCTGCTACAAATACTTTTTAATGTGGTGTAGTTCAAACAAAATAAATCAGAGGGCAAAGAATAAATACAGGATGATGTCACTTAGCAATGGAATAGAGAGAGAAAAAAAAACAAAGGAACAGACAATACCAAATCAATACCAACTCTTGACCTTTGATTACAAAACTTATTAATAATGTGGGATAGGAGAGAAAAGACCTCATTGAAGGTGACATAGGGACACTGATGAAAGGTCATGGCATGTTGGTGTTGGTGGAGTGTAGTAATTTTGTATATCCATACCATAGCTTTAACACTATTATAATAATTTTAAATGTGAAAATAAAATTGACTTAAAAATCAAACAGAAAAAATCAAGTACCAGTTGCTATTATAGGAGATTTATTAGTGGAAATCCTTGAAATACATCTTGTGGATCACAAGGGGTTTCTTTATCTTTTCATTGGGTTTACCAATTTGTACTAGACTCAAAGTAGCCCTGGAAAAAGATGGCACTCCACCCAATGCTATAGTTATCTAAAGGACAAGACAATCATTCTTTTTCAAGAGGACAGTTCTCAGTGCAAATGAAAACAAAATAATGGTCTTTTCTCTTTCTTCTGGACACTTAATTTCTACTGTTTTGCCTAACAAGTGCTGTTAACTTTAAAAAAGTAAAAGGTCACAAGAAAGGCGATCAAGTGATTATTTGGGTGAAAGAATTGCAGTTTAGAGTGTCTGCCAATTTAGATCGGAGGCTAAAATGAACCTTGAGAAGGGGCATGCACATTGGGAGGTTTTATGAGAAGGAAAGAAGGAGATGAAGGAAGTGGTGCAAGAGAAGAGTTAATTAGTGTTAGCAAGCCTCAGCTATTTTGGGCTATCCATAATTGCTTACTAAGTCTGTCCTCTGCTGAAGTCCACAATCATCAAAGCTTGCGATCAGGATGTGTGTTGTTCTCCTGCTGCTTCTCAAGCTACAGTTCCTGAAACAATTGCCATTTGGCCCAATCCAAACACACAAGTAGTTTTTTTTTTTACTATAATATCGCTGACCCTATTATAAAATGGTTCCACTTATATTTGTTACCCACTGTGCTCTAACTGGAAAACTGAGTTGGTGACGGTGAAGTGAAGGGCAAGAAAATTACTAAACTGAGAGGTTTGTTGGATGAGTAAGACTTAGCTGACATCAAAAAGATGCAACTGAGTCATTTGGTTTCTTCCTGGCTTGCTCTGATCAAATATTTGGAACAATAAAGTAGTCACTACTGGTTAAAATTGAGCTTGGAATTATTTGTGAATATTTGTTAGCAATTTACTTCGTATTTTCCATTACCAAGAGGAATGGAGTTTGGGCTACAGAAACAGAAGAGTGCATGCCAACCACAGAACTTGTTGCCATCAGCTTCCAAGTTTACGGAGTATGAGACTGACTTTGGGATACAGGGCCATAAATCCTTTTGGCTTTCAAGATTATCTTCCTTAACTCAAACTTCATTCCCAGGTAAAACAGAGATGATAATTAAATAAGAACTGATAGCTTATTGTTGTTCACAGTATTTTTAGTCCTTGGAAGGTACATCAGGAAGTGATGGAAATAAGAGACAGAGATCAGACTGCTATAGGCTCTCACTGTATTCTGCATGGAGAAAGAACAGGTGAGCAGAGGGTCCTTTGTCTTCCAGGAAGGTTTTTAGGTTCTGATCTGATTGTAACATGAGTAGAGAAGCAGGGGCCGGGGTGGGGGATGCGTGTGTGTGTGTGTGAAGTATGGGTTGGGGGAGAAAGTCGGGGTGTGACTACAAGATTGACTTCTTTTTTTTTTTTATAATTTATTTATTTATTGAATCACTGTGGGAAAAGTTACAGAGCTTTCGGGTTTAGGTCTCAGTCATGTAAATATCAAACACATTTCCCTTTACCAATACTTATTTTTAACCCCGAACCCCAATAGACCCCCACCTCCCACCCCTCCCAATTCTTGTGAGGCAGATGAGTTCTAGTTAATACTCTATCTACTTTGACTAGATAGATTGTTTCGATAGAAGATGCACAATTATTGTTTAGAGTTTACGACCCACCCCCCACAATCAGACATGCTGAAACAGCGTTGTGAAATGATTTGCTTTCTACAACTTGGTTTAAGAATAAAAAGATGTCGCGCGGCCGCTATTGCGGCCGCGCAGTTTTAAATTTCTGCTATTTTACTTATTGACCCTGGAAGAATTTCTATTAAAAGTTAGATAGTTAAGAGATTGGTTTCTGTGCCCTGGAGTCGTGGCCATGCCGAGAGCCACTCGTGGTGGGCAGCTGGCGACCTCGGTGGGGCGTGGGGGACGGCCCACAAAGCCCCCCTTCCCATGAGGTCCCTGCCGCTCCCGCCGAGCCCGGCTCAAACCTGCTGTCCACAAGGCTCCCGTGCGGCCGCCATCTTTCTTTCCAGAGAGGAGCGGGCGGGCCGGTCAACACCCTTTCCCCTCCGGGCAGGCTTGGTGGCGTGGTTTAACACATAGTGCATTTGCTTTTCTGCTCCAAGCGGCTGGTTCTCTGTGCTAAGTCCTTGTGCCTCCAGGGCCGTGGCCGTGCCGGAGAGCCGCTCGTGGGGGGCAGCTGGCGACCTCAGTGGGGCGTGGGGGACGGCCCACAAAGCCCCCCTTCCCATGAGATCCCTGCCGCTCCCGCCAACCCCGGCTCAAACCGGCTGTCCACAAGGCTCCCGTGCGGCCGCCATCTTTCTTTCCAGCAAGATTGACTTCTTTTGAGCACCAAATAATGGGTATTGGGAGGATCCTCCCAGGATGGGAGAAGCATGCTGAAAGTAGACTATAGACCAAACATGATTGCCACTCAATGCCTCTTTTGCAAACCACAACACCCAATAGGAGAGAGAGAACAAAAGGGAATGCCCTGCCACAGAGGCAGGGTAAGATTGGGGGGGATGGGGGGTGAGAGGGATACTGGGATCCGTGGTGGTGGGAAATGGGCACTGGTGGAGGGATGGATGTTTGATCATTGTACAAGTGAAACCCAAGCACAAAAGTTTGTAAATCTACAACTGTACCTCATGGTGTTTCACTAACAAAAATTTTTAAAAAAATGTAAATGATGGAGAATGGCACTGGTGGAGGGATGTGTACTGGATCATTGTATAACTGAAACCCAAGCACAAAAATTTGTAAGTCTACAACTGTACCTCATGGTGTTTCACTAATAAAAATAAACAAATAAATAAAAATCTGATAGACCACACAAAAAGAGTGACTTCTTTTTTAATTAATTAATTTTTTTATTAGCGAAACACTATGAGGTACAGTCATAGACGTGCTTGGGTTTCAGTTATACAATGATTGAGTTCCCATCCCTCCACCAGTGCCCATTCTCCACCACCAATGATCCCAGCAGCCCTCCCACTCCTCCACTCCATCCCCCTCATCCCACCCTGCCTCTGTGGCAGGGCATTCCCTTTTGCTCTCTCTTTCCTTTAGGGTGTTGTAGTTTGCAATAGAGGTATTGAATAGCCATTGTGTTTGGTATATAGTCTACTTTCAGCATGCATCTCGCATCCCGAGCGAGTCCTCCAAACATCCTTTACTTGGTGTTCCCTTCTCTATCTGAGCTGCCTTTCCCCCCAGCATGTGCTGCCAGCTTCCAAGCCATGGAAAGATTGACTTCTAATCAGGTCCTTTGAATGGACTCTGCTTCTACAGATACTATCAGTAGTCATAGATGCTACTAGAATAATTAGTCCTGACTAATCTAGGTCTTGAGACTCCAATCTTTTCTAATAAAACAGATCAATAGGAGAAAAATTAATTTAGTTTGCTTGTATATGTAGAGAGGTCCAAAAGTGATCAAAGAAGGCAGTTTCTAACCATTTTGATGTAAAACATTTATTTTTGAAGAACTGAAGTTTTGACTGGAGATGTAAATAGTGATGGGGCATTCTTGATTTCCAATTCTCTGTCTCTGATACAGATATCTCTCTTCATCCAGGTGCTTGAGGGCATCTTTTATGTGGCAGATTGAATCCCTGCCTTCAGAAGTACAAAGGAGGGTCAGATGTTTCTTCCTGCTCGGATGTTTTTCTCAGTATCTGTAATTCAAGATAATCCATATACCAAAGTGTATTTTGGGGTCAGATATTTTGGTCTCCTTTAGTCCTAACAACAATTAAACATACATAATTGTTTCATTGTATTGGCATAAAATAATTGACAATCACCTTGCAAACATCAATATTTCATTTTGTCTTATTATCAGAGGCAGAATCCAGACATTTCAGTCCCTGTGATATCTCTTGCCTGTAACTGTTTTCCCCCTCAGGAGTATGAAAATAAACATGAAACTCAGTATAAATCGGTTAAATGTGCTGTTGATAGTTATTTATTAATTCTTTCATTTAGTAAATATATGTTGATGTCTGCTGTGTTTGAGTTTCATTGCTGCATATGACTGAAAGCTACAGAAAGAACTCCAAAAGCCTTTCTGGTAAAGATTACTTACATACAAAAACCACACACTTGTTCTAGTTATTTTCCTCTCCCAAAGATATTTGAGAGTGAGCATTTTTTTCAGAGCCTTTGTATCTATCTTTCTTTAATTCATTCTCTCCTTTCTGCTTATCTTTTCTATGTTTCTCTTTAGCTGAGTCTTCTCTCTCCTTCTCTGATTTATTGAGTCATAACTGTGAGCTTTTTGCTCTACAAAGTTCTGTCACTGTAATGAGACATGCACTATGTAATGTATTGATTCTCTACTGCTAGTTCTGAAAAGCTACAGGCAGATTAAATTGTTTCAGAATGAAATATTTTAAATGTAACAGAAGAGCTCACCCTTTGGATTCCTTTTGAAATGAACCATAGATAAAGGGAAGGATCTTTTTGTAATGTAAATCCTTAATTTTTATCTGTGACAAGATCAAAATTTGAAGTGGGAAGAACTTGTGTTATAATATTAGAATGAGATTGAAAAACTTGTCCTCCAAAAATGACGTGATTATATTTAGAAACATCTGTAGAATACAATGCTTTCTGAATTTGAAATTAATGATAGGCATAGGAAGTAAGTGGTAAATACTGAAATTACACTATGTGTTACTTTCAAGTCCCTGAAAAAAATAATTGTTCCCAATTTGCAAAAGCCATTCCAGAGAAACATTGATGAGCTATGAGTATGAATTTTGCACCTGACAATGAGGATGAGTAATAACCTTTTTCATATTTCCAGTGAATCAATATCTGTCTTTCTAATATGGTAGCTACAGTCTTCAGTTGTACTAGCTGTGAATGTAATTATTGACACTCAGTAATGAGCTGCTAAATCAGAGCATGGGGGAAGTGTCAGTGAAATCATGTGTACAGGCCCTGAGCTATTCAGAAGCAGGAATTACACTACTTAGAATATTTCCAGTCCCCCAGCAACTGTCATGTCTTCTAGATCTTTGAAATTCTTCTGTGAGGCAAGTGTTCTCTTTCCTTTGTATGTCTAAGAAGAGCAAAACCTAGAAAAGTTTTAAAATACTCTTGTAAGCAAGTTGAATGTTCATTACCTTGTTTCTGCTTCATTTTCTTTCCTTAGGCAAGATCTCACAGCTTACCAGTATCGATGTTTGTGGAAATAATATATATGGATCAGGGCATAGTATATCTTTCCCCAAACACTTAAAAAGAAGACTTTATTTTAGTATATGAAGAGTTAACAAATTTAAAAAAAGAACTCTTTGAAAGCACTGTAGCACTGTGGCTCTGTCCTCCCATTGTTCATCGATTTGCTCAAGCGGGCACCAGTAACGTCTCCATTGTAAGACTTGTTGTTACTGTTTTTGGCATATTGAATGCGCCATGGGGAGCTTACCAGACTCTGCCATGCGGGCGGGATACTCTTGGTATCTTGCCAGGCTGTCTGAAAGGAATGGAGGAATCGAACCTGGGTCAGCCACATGTAAGACAGAAACGCCATACCCACTGTGCTATAGCTCCAGCCCTTTTAAAAGAATCTTTAAAATTATTTTACTAACACCTGTTTATTATTAGTCATGATACAAATTAGAGGCAATAGATAATTAATAAATGTTGGGTCAGTTCTTTATCACAAACCATTCTTTCCTGTTACTAGGGAGTATTTGAAAAAAAAAAACAAACCTAACATGCCATCCAGGAGAAATATTTGCCTTCAAATATAGTTCCTTCAGGCATTTTTCTGTTTATTTTTGCATATAATTACTGAAATATAATTGAAACATAAACAATATGGTTATATTTTTCATTTAATATTATGTTGTAGATATTTTATACTATATTATGGGGAATTTTATACTTTTATACTTTTCTGTTTTAATTATTGCCATCATAAGAATTATATAGAAAAGCATATATTATTCTGAAAGTGGAACTAATGTGTAAAAGATATGACATGCTCTTTGAGAAAAAGTATCTAATTTAATTCTTAGCTGGAAGGATAAGAAAGTATTCCAGTCTCTGCACTTCAATACCAAGTATAGCATTTTAAAAAGTGGTTATAAATTTGATATTTTTTTAAAATGGTATTTTATTGTTTAGCTAGTGCTTGTAAAATAGTAATAAAATTGAAAAAACATTCGATGGCTATTCTACTTTTTATTCTTTGAACTATGGTGATGCTCCTTTTCTATTATTCCAGTTTGTTCTCCCTACATGAAGAATATTGAAACTTTTTGAAATTTTATAATTTTCTTTGTTTATAAAATTTTTAAATTTGTTTTTGAGTTTTACCTGGTGGTGCTTAGGGCTTACTGGCTCTGATCTCAGGAATCACTCCTGGTCGGCTAGGGGCACTGTGTGAGGTGCTGGGCATAGAAACTCATAGGTCATGTGCAAAGCAAACACCCTGCACACTGTACTATCACTCTGGCCCCTGTTTATAAACTATTATATTTAAAACTGTTAATGTATATGTAGTCACACGTGAAAAAATCTTTTCATTAATGTTAGAATCCTACATAGATATTCAATGATCATTTAATCTATATATTTTCTACTAATTATATATATTTTCATTTACCATTTGATTTAGCATTTCTTCAATATTCTTCTAAGGTAAGAAACATTTTTAAAAAATTTTTATTAGTATAACACCATGAGGTATAGTTGTAGACTTACAAACTTTTGTGCCTTGGTTTCAGTTATACAATGATCAAGTACCCATCCCTCCGCCAGTGCCCATTTTCCACCACCACAGATCCCAGTATCCCTCCCCCCTCCCCGTTCCCTGCCCCCCCCCCCCCATCCCACCCTGCCTCTGTGGCAGGGCATTTCCTTTTGTTCTCTATCTCCTTTTGGGTGCTGTGATTTGCAAAAAAGGCATTGAATGGCAATCATGTCTGGTCTATAGTCTACTTTCAGCATGCTTCCTAAGGTGAGAAACATTTTGAAGACATATTCCATGGTTGAAACGTTTATTTTGAACTTTTCATAACTTTTTAATAAAACACAGTAACAGGAGTCACAATGGAGATGTTACTGGGCCCGCTTGAGCAAATCTATGAACAACGGGAGGATAGTGACAGTGACAGTGACATTTTTTCATAGAGGACAGGAAGAGAGAAGATATATGTTTAAACCAACAGGCTGCTTTCTGGATGTTCAGGCCAAGCCTCAAGCATGAATGAAGTCCCACAGAACCCAGATAATGAGTAACTTTGTGACCTTGGACTCTGGACTCAACAGAACCCAGAACAGAGATGCTCTGCCTGCTTGCACCAGGTTCTGGTGACTCAGGGATCACACCCATTAGCCTACCCATTTTCCATGGCTACTGTGCCATATCTGATGGGGCTTAGACAGTGGGCAACAAGTCATAGAAAGAAATATATAAACATACGCCTCTCAGAGAGCCCAGGAATCTACTGAGAGTATCCCACCCACATGGGTAGAGCCTGGCAAACTCCCCGTGGTGTATTCTATATGCCACATACAGTAACGACAACAGGTCTCAATCCCCTGACCCTGAAAGAGCCTCCAATCGTTGGGAAAAGATGAGTAAGAAGAGGCTGCTAAAATCTCAGGGCTGGGAGGAATAGAGATGTTATTGGTGCCTGCTTGAGTAAATTGACGATCAACGGGATGACAGTGATACAGTGATACAGTTTAAATAAACAAATCCTCATTTTTCTGAGCAGTTAAGGTAGCATTTCTCAGAGTTTTCTCTGGCTAGTATGGTTTCAATTCAGGTGAAATGCAGTTACAACTCTGAGATGTGGTCAATGACAAATTTAATTGGGGAGAAGAGGGTACAGATTCGATCTATTAATAACTGGAGCATTATTTATTCAATAATCATTGGCTCATCAGTTTGCTAATTTGAACATTGCTCCTTTAATCAGCATTGAGATTGGTTGGAAAAGGATAAGAGGAGAACAATGTAATGAAGCATCAGGTTTACATTCCAACAAACAAAATCTAAAGACAATTCTATTTCCATGTATTATGTTAATAACACAAACTGTGTTTAATAGCCAGGAAGAGTGGAACAGCAGACGGGCTTTAATTAAAGCTTCACATCACTCTTCTAAATAGCCTTCTCGTCCCATGAACAGCTGCTTCATGGCACCCACAGAAGAAAAATGTTTTCATTCGAAAATTTTCTTGCATCAAATGCAAAATTTCATCCAATTACAGTTCTGAAAATTTGGGCTTTTCTGGGTGATTTGTAGACACAACGTGATTTTTTTACACTTCATTTATTTTGGAAATTCTTGAGTATTTTATTAACGTCTATTTCTGATTGAGTGCCTTATATCTCTCTTACCTAAAAATATATCATTCTTGTAAAATGCTTAGATGAAAGGAAAAGTATGAATGCCAGTCTAAATAAAAAAGGATAAATTTAGAATAGTGTTCTTCAATGTTCTTCAATCATCAGTTCATGAAAGAGTACCAATCTGCAGATATTGGAAAGTTGAAAACCATTACTCTTTCACCTTGGTTATAACTGTTGGTTCCCGGTCTGGCTTGATGGACAGGTGCCAGCCCATAGGAGTAAAAAAGATGGAAGAACTCTGCTTTAGCTTTAAAATAAAGGGAGGTATTAAATACCAAGAAGAAATATTAGAGAGTATGATCCCCTATTTATGCTAGTTTCTTTGTATAGTTAGTAGCTAAGAGCCCTGTCATAAAATATCAGTGCCAAATGTTTTAGGAGACATTCCAATTCCATAAAGAAAACTTTCTTGCAATTTATGAGGCATTTTTCCTGTGAATGAAATCTCTGGAAAGCAAGAGGAATATTGCCATGTGTCTGATGTCACCTTTTCAACAAAGAATGGGGGGAGGTCAAGTAGGAGGGACAGAGTTATCAGCAGAAAAGGCAAATTTATTGCAGGAAGATGGGAGGACTCTGGTAATGACCTTTGGGAAACAATGAAACTTAAGAGAATTTGGCCAGCTGAAAGTAGCCTAAAGGCATGGGAACCACATCTCTTTCAAGATGCAAATTCTGAGCTCTTTGAGATGGAGAAGATGAGGTAACACTCAGAGATGGGTGAGGTGGTCCCCATCAGAACAGGAGAAGCTTCTGGAGAATCTAAAGGCCTTGATAGGATTACAGAAGAACCATCAAGAGTGCAAGGTGACAGACAATTTAAGGCCAGAACAACTTGGAGAAATTGTATCTAACCTCCCAAAGGCATTTTGTTCTCTGCTTTTTCTTTGGAAAAGCCAATATTCTCACTGGAACATGTATCTCTCTTTCTTTTCTCTTGTATCTCTCTAAATTTTTCTTAATTAAAACCATTTTGCTTCACAATTTGGCCTTCTGAAATTTTTTTCTGTGAGCTAAGGTAACAGACCCAGAATGCCTGAGCTGCGGTGAAAACTGACTTTCCTTTCCTGCAAAGAGCAATTCCTCACTTCAAACTGAGTCACGGTTCCCTGAGAGCTCTAAGGATCTATTCCCACTTTGCAGAAAAAGTGAGCTTCAGGTATAGCTTGGCAGCTGCTTCATGGGGCCTGTAGGCACTTGGATCCATCTTTAGAGTCTTGACCCACCCCAGGTCTTACCCCAGATCACTCTGGTGGCTCTAACACTGTTTCTTCAAGGTAACCTTCCTTGCTCGCCACTGTACCAAGTCACCCACAATGATATTGTAACACAAAGGCTGTCCCAGAGGAATGAGGTGAGTGATGGGTATGAATGTGGGTGCTATAAGCCCAATAACATGACAGAGTTGAGAATGGTCTCGGAAAAGGAGACTTTTGAGATGGATTTGAAATTGAGTAGGAGGTAGCCTAGTTACAGTGAGGAACATATTTATCTCTGACAATCAGTAGGGCAGAATCTTGTATAGACAGTATTGACAGACCCAATGTGACGGGGCAGAAGAAATTCAGAAGAGAGTACTTCAGAGGGAGCACGAAGAGGTGATGAGAAAAGTGTTCACTTGAAGAAGGGCTTTTTTGTATGTCACAGAGAACTAAGAGAGTTTCCACATAAAGATTGGTAACAAGGATTCTATTCAACTCTGCTACTTGTCAGCCTTGTGGTATTAGGCAAATTAGTTAGCCTTTCTGTCTCTTTAAAATGTAAGTAGCAATAGAAGTTAGAATTTACCACATATATTTGTGGGTATGTTTATATATACCCACACATGATTCTTGAATAAATATATAGGATCATCTGAATATAAGGAATTATTAAAAATTTCAATTTCTGGCACGAAAACAGGGTGTCAGTGCTCATTATTCTTATTGTGGGAGATGAAAGTTCCCCATATGGTAATTCACTCCCCACTCACACACAGAGTTTGCATACAATTAAAAATATTCACTGTCTACTGTATCCAGCCTGCACCAATGTTGCCTCATCTCCCTAATTCCAAGAACTTTCCTGTCTATCCAAGTGTTATAGGACATATTTTGCAACTTTTCCCCACCTCCGTGTGTTTTGATCTTCTCCCATGGTTATATTTGTTGGTTTGAAACTCCTGATTGGTATGAGAAAACAGCTTCTGGTGATATAAACAAAAATAACACGCACAGACTGAGGGCACAATCTCCTTTTTAATTTCCTTGAAAATTCACAGTGTTTGAATTCTTAACAAGGCACGCACTTCACTTGTATTCTGTCTGCCTCCACCAGTGCCTTTGATCTTGTCTGCTGATAGATAAAGAGCGACTCTGGGTAACACTGTCAAAGGCTTCCTGTCTGTTTATTGAAAGTCATATTTATAGCAGATGGTGAAACACCAATTAAAAGTTCTTGGGGGAGCAATGGCCTGACTAATAGGTTCTGGAAAGTTTCCTTAGCACACAAAGGCTTGTGGGGTGCATAAGAATCCCAGGCTGAGAGCAGGGAGACCAGGTTCCAAATGCTGGCTGGGTTTCTGAATATTTATCAGCTGAAGCATTGCCTAGTTTTAAACTCCATGGTTCTGTGTTGACCTCTTAGGTAAGCTTCTCAGGACAGTTATCATTCATTGGTGCAAGATTGTTGCCTAGCATAGTTCTGGTATTCCCTTCAGAAACCCAAAGGAGAAAGAAATATTTCCCTCACCTTCTCTGTCCCTCCCTTGAGAAATTCTGCTTAAGAGCTTCCTGAAAACCTCTCTCCTCTTCTTGACTCAAGTCACCATGTTATCCTGGATGTGGAAAGCCAATGGGATTATCTTTAGCTAGCTGGGAGCAACCCTGAAGCTAATTCGAGGCATGTGGCTAGAGAGGGTGGGGAATGGAAGGGAGGTAACTTGACTTTAATAAAAATTCAGTTAGAGGCAGGTGGATGTGTTTTTCCAGTGTTTTATGGGAAAAGAATGGTTCAAAATGCAGAAGGGATAAGATCAGTAGCGCGCCTTAAGGTTTTCTGTGAGTTATCCTCTTCTTCTACATACCAATGTGATAGTTTCATTTTAATTTTGAATATACAATCCTAGCACCAGTCAAGTCAACATCTTGATACCAGTTTCTTTTAGTGGGAAACTGGCAAAGCTTTGACTGAAACCTAGAAATAACACATATACAGGAGAGGCTCTACCACAGAGTGCCGCAAACCAGGGCTTAGCCCTTGAATAGTATCTTTCTAGTTAATTCCATCCCTGGGAGACACCATCCAGACTCAATGCTTAACTACTCTCTGTGTGTCCATGAAACTGACATTATGTTTCCACACAGATGTGTTCCTAAACTGTAATGTAACAACCTGCTCAACTATTCAACTCGGATTTTAATAAGCTCTTCAAAGGCAGTGTTTGAAATTGGGCTCTGAGTTCTTCTTCCTGTGATAACATCCCTTTTCTAGTCTTCTCTGTTTTTATAAAAGATTTTCATTTGAAAAACTGTTTCAGACCTTAAAAATACAATTGATCCCCCTTTTCTCCTTCCAACTCCTATTTTCAATTGACCAGAAAATCCTGTGGCCTCTGCTTGAAAAGATATCTGAGTTCCTCTATCTCCTCTATGTTCCTCCATCTATGGCAACCATCTGTGTGCAAGCTGTTGTGGCCAGAATTGTCAATAGATTTCTAAGGAGTCAGCTCACTTCTCTTTTAATTTCTTTTCAGTCTCTTTTCAACTGAAAGTCAGAGAACTATTGCAGTCGGAGCAGTTAGAGAACTATTGCTCTGATCAGATAAAATCTGCTCAAAATTTCTGAGTAAAAAGGTAAAGTCTATGTGTTGACCTACAAGAGTCCTCATTATTTTCCAGTCTTCATCTCCTATTATTCTTTTTCGTTCTTATTCAGTTCTGCTCACACTGTCTCCTACATTGTTCCTTGAATACAGAATGGCCATATCCTTACCCCAGGACCTTTGGATGAACCGTTTCATCTACCTATACTTTTTCTCAGCTCTCTTACTTTCTAACACGTTTTATTTCTTTGCTTAAATCTTACCTTCTTAGCTACAGTTCCAAACTTTCTGGTCTGTTTAAGTTTTCATCTAATTTTGAACACTTAGGCCTGTACTTTTACAAGAGAATAAAATCTATGCATGTCCTTATAAGTATACGTAGTATACGTACCTATTTCACATTGATCTTGAATATGCACATCACGCAGGCAGCTTGTCTCCTTTTTCATATTGATCATCATGGACAAAGTCCTGTGGTTTCACAAGGGAGACAGAATAATTCCAAATAAATTAACAAAAGTTGGAAACCTATTTTTTGTTTTCACTGATCGCAGTTTTTGCCATGCCACGAGGTTATCAGGCTGAAGGCATTCCTCAGACACAACAAAATTAGTTCTGTAATTACTTCCACAAACACAAGTCTACCACTTCTTGGGGTTATGAGTTTTAATATTTTTCAGAACACTTTTGTTCAGAGGGTTGCTGGAGGAGCTGAAACATTGATTTATTTCAGTAAGCTTGAACATTCTCATTTGGCCCTGACTTTTGTACTGTACAGTGTACACATGCATGAGCACGTGCGCGCGCACACACACACACACACACACACACACACAGTTTCTGGGTTTCTCACCCATAGAGAAATTCATACCTATTATTTCTTGCTAGGTTAGGAAAAGATCAGAGTATGCCTTGTTTCTTCACACTCTTGTTAGTTCTGAGTCTATTTTGCTTCCTTCATTTTCTTTCTCTTACCCTAAGCAAAATTTTAATATTTTATTTATTATCAATTTTATAATTGATATGCAAGTATTTTATCATGTATAGTTTTCTGGTCAGAATGTTTTCTCCTCTGAGCTGGAGCCTCATTCCGTTTTCTGCCTGGGCCCTTCTCTGAAGTGCTCTGGACATCACTCATGAACGGCAGTGTTGCAGGATGCAGAGTCCCAGTACTGAATTTCTCCCTTTGCAGGCTTTCCCTGGATTTTTTTTCTGATACATATAAGACCCCTGCAGAGCTAATAAGCTAGTAAATTTGCTTCATTTCCTCCTATGAAAACCCTGTGTGGAGGTTCAAGTCTGAGAGAGAATTTCATTGTGGTCATTATTCCCTTCATCATTACAGAGAAGGAGAGAAAAGGAAAATTCTACTCAGAAAGTTCATCCACAAGATCTCCCTCCTCTTTTCTCCTCCTCTCCTCCCCTCCCCCTGCCCCTCTCTTCTTTGGTATGTAATAGCTCAGCACTACACCCACACTTGGGAAAAAAGCACAGGAGAAAAACGTAAGAAGCCAAAAGTGTGTCTTTAAAAAAAATTATTTTATAGTGGGTTAGGTATATTGGAAGAGGCTTTAAGGTCCCTGCTCATCTGTTAAGAAGGAGAGTGCAGGTACCTTTCCAAGTTCTTTTCCTCCCAGTTCCCTAAAGTTCAGCTCCAGGATGTAGTCTTCTACCCCCAGAAATGCAAGGTGCAGGGGTGGTTTAACTTGTTAATGGAAAGACACCTGGTAATTCTAGTCTCAGTGATCTCTATGCTTCTGGGATGAAATGAGCACACTGGGAAATAGTTCAGTGTCTTAGGGAAGGTTTTTATACTGGGACCCTGAGTAGTATCTTTCACATCAACCTCCAATGTAGGATGGGGAATGAGTGAATGTGTGTGTGTGTGTGTGTGTGTGTGTGTGTGTGTGTGTAAGGAAAATAATAACTTAGAAAAATCTGATCTTCCATCTCCTAATAACAAAATTTAGGATTTCCCTCTAAGTACTCTCTGTGTCCTTACTCTTTCCAGAGGTATTACCTAACATCTACTTGAACTCAAAATCAAGGTTCTGTCACTATTTCTCAGGTGTTTTTCTTTTGATCAGTTTTAAGGAGATAAGATGCATAAATTTGCACACTTTTTCTCTTGTAATCCTTGACTGAAGCAAGATTTATCTGGTTGGTTCTAAATCCTTCTAGCTCCTGCTCTACCATGTCTCCTGCTTTAACATTCTTTCAAAGGAAAGCAATGGAAGAACGTAAACTGGAATGGAATCTCTTGGACAGTTGAATAATTCTAAAGTGAGCACATTTCCTGGTTACTGCTTTGTAGATAGTATAGAAAAGTTAACCTGCTTGCTGAAGTTTGTTTTAATAAAATAGTGGTGATGCTGAATTAATTTGCCACTATAAAATTTTGAAATGGTTGTGATGTTGTCTATCTGCATTGTCTACAGAGACACTGAGAGTTGATTACATCATTTAAATGATGCAGTTATATTTGTGTTTTGTAAGTATACACTCAGTGCAGTGTTGTTAGGTACTTGATAGATGTTCTTATGGTGAACTATTGATAATGAAGAAAGTGGAGGGGACATGAAACTAGCAAGTTGATAAGAACTCTATTATATTACTTCATTCTATACATTTTACCACTTAGATTTTGAAAATCGCAGTGTTAGTTTATTAGTTATGAGGAAAGAAACAAAGTCCAAAACTTTAGTACCTAAAATTATGTTTTCATTACTTGAAGATTTTAATGAGACTGGGGTTTCAAAAACTGCTTTATTATATCACCTTATTTTTTTATTTTATTTTCAGCATTGTGAGCTGTTTCTGCATACTATAAAGGTTTTAATGTAGTCTGATGAAGCAAATGTTGAATTTAATATCTAATAAAACTATCATTTTCATCATGACATTGGTTAAGAGCAGTGTACTATTTTCATAACCAACAGCTATTAATGGTTTAGTGCAATATTATAGGATATTATAAATAAAACAGCATTATAAGCATTCATCTAAGGTAGAACTTTATGAGCAGCTGATCTAATGTTACACAAACACTTATCAATTTGAAGTCAGGTAAAAATAAATTATATTTGTAATTATTTTTTCTTTCGAAATTTTTCATGAATGCTTTTCATGATATAATAATCCCTGGAGAAAAAAATTGATTGCAGAAGTGCCTCATTTTCATGAGCCATTAGGTTTAACATCTATTAGTAATGATAACATCAACCATAAGTGTTTGCTTTTAAAAAACTTTAAATTTACTATCATATTTTCTGTTATTAAAATAATATGATAGAGACAGAAGAGATGCCATTATTTATATTTATTTATTTTCTTTTGGGGCCATATCTTACTACTCCTGGCTCTGCTGTACTCAGGATCACTCCAGATGCACTCAGAGGATTGTATTGGGTGTCAGGGATCAAATCTGAATCTGTAGAGTGCAAGAAAACTGTCCTATTTACTGTAGTATTGTTCAGCCCAGTGCTGTTATTTTTATTTCTTAACAAAAAATAATCTTTAATATTTTGAGTGAATAATTTTTTGTAGGAGTACTGCAATTTATTCAGCCACTGATTAGCTGATTGAATTGGGCATGAACTCCACCTTAATTTTTATTTTATTTTATTTTTTTTCTTTTTATATTTATATATTGAATCACCGTGGGAAAAGTTACTAAGCTTTCAGGTTTAAGTCTCGGTCATACAATGATCAAACACCTTTCCCTTCACCAGTACTCATTTTTCACCACCAAGAACCCCAGTATACCCCCACCCACCCACCCCTCCAAATGCCTGTGAGGCAGATGATTTCTACTTAACTGTTCTCTACACTGATTACATTCATTATTTTGACAAAAGATGCACCATTGTTGTTTAGAATTTCCCCCCAAACAATCAGAATTGTTGAAAAGGCATTGTGAAATATTTTGTTTTCTATAGCTGGTTATGAGAATCATATAATGTGATGTGGTCAAAATTTTGGATTTCTGCAAAGAGCCAGATAATTATGAGATTGGTTTCTGTGTGTCTGGCATTATGGCCGTGCTGGAGAGCTGCTTATGGGGGGTAACTTGTGACCTCCGTAGGGTGTGAAGGAGATGGCGGTACTGCCCCCCTTCCCATGAGACTGCAGTTGTCCCGTCACAGCTGGCTCATACCTGGCTTTCCAATAAGCTCTGAGGTGGCGTCCACCTTGCTGCCAGTGGGGAAAAAGGCGGAAGGGAGCAACACCCTTTCCCTCTTGGGAAGGCATGGCGCCATAGTTTAACACATGGTCCATTGAGTGAATAATTTTTTAATCTCCCAGAATAAAAAAGGGACAAATATAGGTACTTATACTCATTTTTGGTCTAATTGCTATTGTAATTTTAGATGGGTTATTATTTTATCCTGGTGTGAATGACCTAGAGAAATATGTCCCCAAGGTTTTTGATATCCCAATTTAAAATTTCTTGAGTGGTATTTTATTGCTAGAGTTACTCAACTACCAGAAAGTTTTATTTTGATTATTCTAACTGAAAAAGAGGCTTGAGTTTCTCACACTCCTTTTTTAACATTTTTTAAAATTTTTTTAATGAATCGCCATGAGGTACAGTTACAGACTTACAAACTTTCGTGCTTACGTTTCAGTCATACAGTGATTGAGTACCCATCCCTCCATCAGTGCCTGTTCTCCACTACCAATGTTCCCAGTATCCTTTTCATCCCTTCCCACCCCACCCCCCTTTCCCCTGTGGCAGGAGCATTCCTTTTTACTCTCTCTCTCCTTTAGGGTGTTGTGGTCTGCAATGCAAGTATTGAATGGCCATCATGTTCGGTCTATAGTCAACTTTCGGCACGCCATCTCCCATCCTGAGTGGGCCCTCTAAACACCCTTTTCTTGGTAGGCCCTTCCCTCTCTGAGCTGCCTTTTCCCCCAGCATGTGAGGCCGGCTTCCAAGCTGTGGAACAAACCTCCTGGTACTTATCTCTACTATTTTTGGGTGTTAGTCTCCCATTCATCTCACACTCATTTTTAAAGACTTCTTTCGTTTAGGCTTGATTGAATAAAAATTATTTTAAAACCATACATAAAAATCAGCCACACCTTATGCATTGAGTACAATTTCTGATTTCATTTAAGTACTGAAAATTTCAGGTAAAAATTCCATAATTAACCAGCAATTTTGTTGTTGTTGTTGTTGTTGTTGTTTTGGTCACACCTGGCGATGCTTAAGGATTATTCCTGGCCCTGCACTCAGGAATCACTCCTGGCAGTGCTCAGGGAACCATATGGGTTGCTGGGAGTTGAACCCAGGTCAGCCGCATGCAAGGCGAACGCCCTACCTGCTGTTCTATTGCCCAGCCCCTAACCAGCCATTTTAATCTTCATATGTGAAAATGTCCGAATTATTTGGAGTATCATCACTATTTGTCTGTGATTATAAAAGATGCAATAGAAATATAGATTTGCATTCACTCTACACCAGAAATTGTTAATTGTGACTTTAACTGTTAAAGGAAGGTGATCACTCCTTTCCTTCCTATAGAATTTAAACAATATTTATGCATTGGTATAGTAAGTTATAAAAAGGAACAACATTCATGCAAAGGAATGAAAAAGGGAATTGTAAACTCATCTTTAGAAGACCCCAGAGAAGATATTGTGAAAAGGGGTCTTTAAGATATAACCCTGGGGCTGGAGTGATAGCACAGCAGGTAGGGTGTTTGCCTTGCAAGCAGCCGACTTAGGTTCCCAGCATCCTCTATGGTCCCCTGAGCACCGCCAGGAGTAAGTCCTGAGTGCATGAGCCAGGAATAACCCCTGAGCTTTGCTGGGTGTGACTCAAAAGCAAAAAAAAAAAAAAAAGATATAACCCTGATCTGAATCAGACTAGTCTGAAAATTATTGTAGAGCTGCAGCTGGGTACGACCATGAAAGAATCAATTTACAGAGCAAATGAAGAACATAATGATAAGGTAAGATTGCAGAGGTCTGCTTGCTGCAAGTGATGTGGGAAATCAAGAAGGAAACTATATTTTTATATTCCAAAGATGCAGGTACTTTGAAAGTTAAAATTGCACATACACAAAAAAATTCTAATTCTATTCCTTTCCAAATGCTGCATCTCTATCTCCTATATTTGTTGTTTATCTTTGTTGCCCTAGCATTCAAAGTGTAAATTTGAATCCGTGTTCAGATGTATACGAGATTTATTTGTTTTTGTTTTGGGGTCATATCTGGGCCCTGATATTCAGGGATGATTCTGGCTCTGAGTTCAGGGAAGACTCCTTACTGGGTTCAGGGGACCATATGGGTTGCTGGAACCCAGGTTGGCCATGTACAAGGAAATGCCCTGTCTACTATATTCTATGGACCCAAGATTGCTATTCTTTATAGGTACATGGTATTGTCCTTCCCCCACCATTTAAGTTCACCGATGAACTCCAAATAGAAGTTTCTATGTGAGGGTGTGAAGAGATGAAAAAATTGAACTGGTTTTGAGAGTGACGTTTTAAGAGGGGTAAAAGGCACATTTCACATATTTCTTTATGTGTGCAGATAAGATAGTACTAACAAAACTGTACTTTCAAGTATCTCCTATTTATGATTTTATTCTCAGACGAAATACTATGACTCTTGGGAAATAGAACTTTCCATGACTCCTCCAAATTAAGGAGAAGAGGCCCTCATCACCCTAATGGGAGAAAATGTACAAATCTAAGGCTGAAACAGTATTTGGCACTTAGAAACTGTGCTAGCTGATGGATGATCTGTAGAAACACCACATAGCAAATAGAGTTAACTTTGTAGAGTTATCTTTGTAGCAGGCCTTGGCTAAGTGTTTAATTGCATTATTTCAATTCATCCTTATAAAATATGTGCTGGAAGGTTATTATTATATTCATTTTATAGTTTAGTTAATTGAGGGACCCCAGAGGAAAAATCACTTATAGAAGGCCACATGATTAGTAGTAAATGACCAAGCCTCAGGCTCTTTGAATGCATGACAAAAGTAGAAATTGTTTTAATTTTGTTAATTATTCATGCCCTTCCCCTTCCTATTTTTCTTTTCTCCCACTCTTATATTTCCCCAAAGCTAATTCTTAACAGTTTCTACAACATTTTCCTTCAGATGTCAGAACTCCTTCATTTCTCTTGTCTTTTGTCTCATGATTCAAAAAAATTATTTTATGTTTTGAGAGTTAAAAATTTGCTTCTCATTATTTCTTGTAATAGTTCAATTAAATTACTGAAAGGAAATCAGCTAACTTTCATTCTTTTGATCCTTGCCTGCTGATGGTCCCTCCTTTCTAGCAAATCCTTTCACTGAGTATGGGCAGGATGTGTGCTTTGCTTCCAAACAATAGATAAGTGCCTTAAATTGTGTTCTATATATATATATATATATATATGTCATATCAATCAATTGGCATATTTGATATGCCAAACACAATAACAACAAAGTCTCCAATGGAGACGTTACAGGGCCCGCTTGAGCAAATCGACGATCAACGGGAGGGCCTTTACCTTTGGGCTGGAGCGATAGCACAGCGGTAGGGCATTCACCTTAAAAGTGGCCAACATGGCCGACCCGAATTCGATTCCTCCGCCCCTCTCGGAGAGCCCGGCAAGCTACCGAGAGTATTCAATATGCCAAACACAGTAACAACAAAGTCTCCAATGGAGATGTTACTGGGCCCGCTCAAGCAAATCGACGATCAACAGGAGGGCCTTTACTTTTACTTTTATATATATATTCTTGCAAGTTTGATTAAATGTCTATGCAAAGAAGCAAACTACAGCAATGATGAGCAGCCTGGAGAAGCAGGGGATACCTCTAGGAGATGGCTAGCAAAAGCTCGGCTCAGTTCCACAATAAAAAGAAAAAAATTTCTTCTGAGAATCTGAGCAATCTTAAAGTGACTTCTTGCACAGTTAAATCTGCAGATGAGTGTGTAGCCTAGGGAATCTTACTAACTGAAGAACTGTGGTGCCTGAAGTAGAGGCCCAGTGAGTCATGGTCAGCCCTCTAATCCAATAAGAAAGAGAAGCTGTTTAAAGCGGAACATATGTTAATTTGTCATGCAGCAATAGATAGAACAGAAAGTTTTGTTCTTTTTTTATAGCATTGTTTAAAAAAATTATTGTTCCTGGGCAAGAGGGATAATACAGTGGGTAGGGTGCTCAACTCACACACAGAAGATGCAGGATCAATGCCTGGAACCCTGTATGGTCCCCTAAGCCCACCCAGACAGATTCATGAGCTGCAAAGCCAGGAGAAAGCCCTGAGCACTGCTGAGTGTGACACAATACTTAAAAAAATGTTGTTTCTTATACATTTGAGTATTAAAATAAAAAAGGGGCTGGAGCTATAGCACAGTAGTAGGGCGTTTTCCTTGCATGCAGCCAACATGGCCGACCTGAGTTCGATTCCTCTGCCCCTCTGGAGAGCCCGGCAAGCTACCGAGAGTATCTCATCTGCTCGGCAGAGCCTGGCAAACTCCCCGTGATGTATTCGTATGCCAAACACAGTAACAACAAAGTCTCCAATGGAGACGTTACTGGGCCCGCTCGAGAAATCGATGAACAATGGGAGGACTGTGACCGTGATCTCTATTTCCTTCAGTGTATGTTAAACATAAACTGAATGTTACTGGGCCCGCTCGAGTATGTTAAAATTTATGTTAAATTGGTTCATTGACTGATGACCCTTGATTGTCCACATGCTTTAATTCAGACAGGTTGAATATGTTGAGTTTGTTCTGTTCTTGTTCAAGATTGTCTATCACAAATTTTTTTTTTGTTATTTATTTTTTTTTTTTATTTATTGAATCACCATGGGAAAGGTTACAAAGCTTTCAGATTTAGGTCTCAGTCATGCAAATATCAAGCACATTTCCCTTTACCAAAACTTATTTTTTACCATGAAGAACCCCAATAAAACCCCACCCCCCACCCCTCCCAGTCCCTGTGGGGCAGTTGAATTATAGTTAACACTCTATCTGCTTTGATTAGATTCATTGTTTCAATAAAAGATTCACCACTGTTATTTAGAGTTTACCAACCCCCCCAAGTCAGACATGCTGACAAAGCATTGTGAAGTGATTTGCTGTCTACAGCTGGGTTCAAGAATTATATGTTGGTTTTGGATTTCTGCTATTTTACTTATTGACCCTGGAAGTATTTCTACTGAAAGTCAGATAGTTAAGAAATTGGTTTCTGTGCTCTGGAGTCGTGGCCGTGCTGGAGAGCCGCTAATGGGGGGCAACTGGTGGCCTCGGTAGGGCGTGAAGGGCGGACTGGAACGCCCCCCTTCCCATGAGGTTTTAGTCGCCCCCAGTCCCCTGGCTCATACCTGCTGTCCACAAGGCTCCCATGTGGCCGCCATCTTTCTTTCCAGAGAGGAGAAGGCGACTGGGGCAACACCCTTTCCCCTCCGGACAGACCTGATGGCCTGGATTAACGCATAGTCCGTTCACTTTTCTGCTCCAAGCTGTCGGGTTCTGCATTAAGTCCTTGTGCTTCTGGGGCCGTGGCCGTGCTGGAGAGCCGCTCGTGGGGGGCAACTGGCAACCTCGGTAGGGCGTGAAGGACGGACCGGAACGCCCCCCTTTTCATGAGGTTTTAGTCGCCCCCACACCCCCGGCTCATACCTGCTGTCCACAAGGCTCCCATGCAGCCGTCATCCTTCTTTCCAGAGAAGAGAGGGCGAATGGGGCAACACCCTTTCTCCTCCAGGCAGACATGATGGCCTGGATTAACGCATAGTCCTTTCACTTTTCTGCTCCAAGCTGCTGGGTTCTGCATTAAGTCCTTGTGCTTCTGGGATTGTGGCCGTGCTGGAGAGCCGCTCGTGGGGGGCAACTGGCAACCTCGGTAGGGCGTGAAGGACGGACCGGAACACCCCCCTTTTCATGAGGTTTTAGTCGCCCCCGCTCCCCCGGCTCATACCTGCTGTCCACAAGGCTCCCATGCAGCCGTCATCTTTCTTTCCAGAGAGGAGAGGGCGAATGGGGCAACACCCTTTCCCCTCCGGACAGTCATGATGGCCTGGATTAATGCATAGCCCGTTCACTTTTCTGCTCCAAGCTGCTGGGTTATGCATTAAGTCCTTGTGTTTCTGGGGCTGTCGCCGTGCTCCAAGCTTAACTATGATTTTCAGAGAGAAACGTTGAGTGGTTTACTTTCCATGGATCACTTTGTATATAGAGAGATGTCACGCGGCCGCGTGAGTGGCCGCGCGGTTTTGAGGAAAAGTCCAAGTTCCCGCATACTCGAGCTGTGGTTGTAGAGGCTTCTGGTCACCGGGGTTCCATCTGAGGGAGGCGGGATGCGGTACCTACCCCATCTGGGGCTTCCCGATGATCTCGGCTCTTTTTGGAACCTGTTTTTTATTTATTTATTTTTTTCCCTTCGGGATCTGTGGATCCCGCCCTCCATGTTGTCCTTCTCTTTGGCTGAATGCTGTAAATATGGCGCTGGGGCGCGGGCTGTGGGCGTGACTTCCGGAATCTGAGGTTACCTGGGTGTTGTAGTCCCGGCAGATTTGAGGAAAAGTCCAAGTTCCTGCATACTCAAGCTGTGGTTGTTTGAGGCTTCTGGTCACTGGGGTTCCATCTGGGGGTTGGCGGGATGCGGTACCTACCCCATCTGGGGCTTCCCGATGATCTCGGCTCTTTTTGGAACCTGTTATTTATTTATTTATTTTTTTCCCTTCGGGATCTGTGGATCCTGCCCTCCATGTTGTCCTTCTCTTTGGCTGAATGCTGTAAATATGGCGCTGGGGGGCGGGCTGTGGGCGTGACTTCCGGAATCTGAGGTTACCTGGGTGTTGTATTCCCGGCAGATTTGAGGAAAAGTCCAAGTTCCTGCATACTCGAGCTGTGGTTGTAGAGGCTTCTGGTCACTGGGGTTCCATCTGAGGGAGGCGGGATGCGGTACCTACCCCATCTGGGGCTTCCCGATGATCTCGGCTCTTTTTGGAACCTGTTTTTTATTTATTTTTTTTCCTTCGGGATCTGTGGATCCCGCCCTCCATGTTGTCCTTCTCTTTGGCTGAATGCTGTAAATATGGCGCTGGGGGGCGGGCTGTGGGCGTGACTTCCGGAATCTGAGGTTACCTGGGTGTTGTAGTCCCGGCAGATTTGAGGAAAAGTCCAAGTTCCTGCATACTCGAGCTGTGGTTGTAGAGGCTTCTGGTCACCGGGGTTCCATCTGGGGGAGGCGGGATGCGGTACCTACCCCATCTGGGGCTTCCCGATGATCTCGGCTCTTTTTGGAACCTGTTTTTTATTTATTTATTTATTTTCCTTCGGGATCTGTGGATCCCGCCCTCCATGTTGTCCTTCTCTTTGGCTGAATGCTGTAAATATGGCGCTGGGGGGCGGGCTGTGGGCGTGACTTCCGGAATCTGAGGTTACCTGGGTGTTGTAGTCCCGGCAGATTTGAGGAAAAGTCCAAGTTCCTGCATACTCGAGCTGTGGTTGTAGAGGCTTCTGGTCACCGGAGTTCCATCTGGGGGAGGCGGGATGCGGTACCTACCCCTCTGGGGCTTCCCGATGATCTCGGCTCTTTTTGGAACCTGTTTTTTATTTATTTATTTATTTTTCCTTCGGGATCTGTGGATCCCGCCCTCCATGTTGTCCTTCTCTTTGGCTGAATGCTGTAAATATGGCCGTCTATCACAAATTTTCCCTTCTATGGATGAATTCTGCCAAGAAACTCTTTGGAGCCAGACTGGTGCTATAGACTCACAGCACTGGTGTTTGGGGAAATGTTAAAGAAACCAGACTATAGACCTTATAGGTAACAGCATAAGATGTTAATTCTGGGTAACCAATATCCACTAGGCTAGCAGGCTTAGTTCTCCTTCAATATTTTACTCATATTGTTCCCTGACTTTACTTTGTATGATGGGGTGAGAGGAGGTGATGAAAAGGTCACTTTCATTCTTAGCCTCCACAGGTCAATTCAACAAATTCCTTTTCATTATGACTCTGTCTATTCATAATTATGAACAGGTTGTGGATCACACTGGTGAATTCATCGTTCAGTATACCTTAGCCATTTTCAGTGTCCCAGGAATGTGTCAAATTCTGTTTTCCATCATAATTGTTTATGCTATTCTCTTGGCGTTCTTCTTTTTTAAAAATGCTGGATTTACTCTTAGGTAATATAAATTTCAGTCTGAATAGTTAGTAAAGAGCAACATTACTTCATATATCTAGTGGATTTTGGTCTTTCTAGTCTGTTTCATAATCAGATAATTCAAGTACCATAATGCTGGTGACATATTAGCAATCACTATATTTCCTTTGATGCCCTTTTATCAGTGTGTGTGTGTGTGTGTGTGTGTGTGTGTGCGCGCGTGCGCGCGCGCCCCCACATGCGCATGCTCAGGGCTTTCTAATGGCACTGTACCCAGGGACTACTCCTCTCAGGACTCAAGGAACCATTTGGGGTGCCAGGGATCAAATCCTAGTTGGTTGCATGCAAGGCAAACTCCCTTTGCACTATACTAGCTCGTTGGTCCCTAAAGGGGCCTTTTTCTTGCCCAGAGATGAGATACTGCTTTGATCTGTTGGTGCTATTAGGGTCCACCAGGGCTATGCTTGATGGTAGTTGGAGACTGTGCAGCTCCCAGTGTTGGCCTTCCCTTGTATGTGGCCATGGTTTTGTAATTGTTCAGTGAGTATATTGATTTCATAGAGCTGTCATAGTATATGATCACAAGCTGGGTGATTTAGTCAACAGACATTAATTTCCTCAGATGTCTGGATACTGAAAGTTGAGATCAAAGAGGGTTGTTTTCTAGTGAAGATACATGCAGTTTATGAGCAATAATAAACTTGGCTTCCCTTGGCTTATAGATGGCTTTGTTCTTGGTATGTCCTCACCAGCCTGTTTTCTATGTGCACCAACCATGATGTCTCTTGCTCTTATAAGGACACCAGTCCTTTGAGATTAAGGCCCCACTATTATTCATTTGACTTTAATATCTCCTGAAAGGTTCTAAATCAAAATAAAATCACGTTGCAAGGTAGGGCTTCAACATATGTTTGGGGACTCACAAAACAGTGAAAAATCTCAAGAATCCATTGAAACGGGGAACCAAATCCTTTAAGAGCACTGTGTTACATTTTGGAAGGCAGCTATGCTAGCCACTATACCACCGTCTGTTGAGACGAAAGCGGTCATTGAAGCCCTAGCCAATCAGGGCATTCAAGCCCAATACATCAGGATCCTCCATGAGCTGTATTGCGGATTCACTACCAGGATCTCACCATTCTACAAAGAAGTGATCTTTGATGTCAAGAGAGGGGTGCAGCAGGGTGATACCATGTCACCGAAACTCTTCAGTGCCACCCTCGAGAACATCATGCGACAACTGGAATGGGAAGGAATGAGAGTGAAGATAGATGGTCGGCAACTACACCACCTCTGCTTTGCTGATGACATTGTTTTAATAATACCAAACATCAGCCAAGCGGCACAAATGCTGGCCGACTTTGACCGTGAGTGTGGAAAGGTAGGACTACAGCTGAATCTTACGAAGACAATGTTTATGAGAAACAGCCTCATTCCTGATGCCCCATTCACTCTCAACGGAACGACCATCTCCGAATGCAACAGCTATGTGTACCTAGGCCGAGAGGTCAACATGACAAATGACCTGGCACCCGAGCTGCGCAGGAGGAAGAGAGCGGCTTGGAACGCTTTCAAGAACGTCGAAGAAATAGCTAAGAGGATGAAGAACCTCCGGCTCTGGGCACATCTCTTTGATTCCACTGTTCTTCCTGCATTAACATATGCCTCAGAGACCTGGGCCCTACGCAAATAAGATGAGAACGCTATTCAGGTCTCCCAAAGAAGAATAGAAAGAGCTATGCTTGGAATATCACATTTCACTCAAACGAGAGAAAGAATCCGGAGTTCTGACATCCGTCGACAATCAAGAATCAGGGACGCTGTCTCATTTGCCAAGGTGTCGAAAATCAGATGGGCTGGTCACGTAATGAGATTTAAAGACGACCGCTGGACTAGAGCTGTTACCGACTGGATTCCACGGGATGTCAAAAGACCGTGTTGCCGCCCACCTACCAGATGGTCAGACTTCTTCGTCAAGATCATGAACGATCGGTTTGAGGCCCTTCATGTTCCCGGAGCGAACAGATGCCATTGGGCTACACTAGCACGTGACAGGGACAAATGGAGACGTTACTGGCACCCGCTCGAGCAAATCTACGACTAATGGGAAGTTAAGTGATTAAGTGATTAAGTGTTACATTTTTGGATTATTTGTACATGTGCCATTGTCCTTCAGAAAGTAGAGATGTTCAAAAAAAAAAGAGAGAGAACAAAACAATATCCAGTGCTTAAATAAGCAAATAAAAAAAATGTCTGAAATTTTTTGTGATAGGGAGTGAACCAAGAAGCTGCTTTTAAACTTCTTTTCCATTCTTCAACTTTGGATCATGACCAGATTAAACAGAGAGTAAAGTTATACACAATCACAGGATCTTCCCCAGAGCTGGTGAAGACCGGCAGGTTCTCAGGAGCTGGTGTGAAATGGGGGACCAGGAGTCAGTTGTTGGGGAGAGTGGCAGGTGTTAGACACCAGGGTAGGTTTTCTGAGCTGGAGGAAGGGATTTGGAGGTGCTGCATTCCACAGAGCCAGCTGGTAAAGCCAAGTCAGCAATTGCTGTTCTCTTGTTTCTTTGTACCCCCCACCATAACTCTTGGCTGGTGGCCTGGAAAACACCTGTTTTACTTATTTGGGACCATGGGCTGGTTTAGTCTGTTGCAAATTTAAGGACCAGAGAGTGATCATCAATTTAAAATAATTTAACATGTCAAAGACTCCTTTAGTTGGTAGCGTTTAGCAAAATATTAATCTGTTCATCAGGATTCCTAGTCATGCCTCTAATATTAAATAATGTCTATTAAAGAAATCAAAAAATGAAAAATAATACGTGAACGAGATAAAGTGCTTTCCACAAAAAAAAAAAACATGTTTTTACTTATCTCCTAGAAACACTTGCTTTTTCCTTTCAAGCTCAGTATTTACAGGTAACTTCAAAGTATGATCTATTTTTCCCTAATATAGAGGTATTTATTCACCAAAGAATTTTATCTTTAATTTTTTTCATGGTTGGATACTTCTAGCATCTCAGCATTCTTTTATAGGCAGTAGAATTTCAGTTCTCATAGTTTAAAATAATATAGCTTTACATTTACATGTGTAGAAACAATAAAGTTGACTATCCAAATAGTTCTAATTGGAACTCTGTTGTAACAATTTCTTGAAATAAATGTGTGACCTCCTAGAATTTTCAAATACTCTCATTTTAAAGAATTTATTAAATATTAAGGCGTTTTGGATATTTAATCTTCACAAATTCCAAGTGTTCTTCCACCTGACACTTTAATAAAAAGTGGAATATAAACATCTGGCACTTTAATAAGAAGTGGAATATATACATTTCCTATATTATATTCTATACAATATACAAAACATCTGACATTTTATTAGAAAGCAAAATATACACATTTCCTATATAATTTTCTATACAATATTTAACTTGGGGATATAAATTGTAACTCTCGAATAATATTGTTTATTCTTTGAGACCAGGGAATGCGACTTTAAAATTTCACAGCAAAGATTTAAGTGACTGCTTTATATTAAATTTTATGCTTAGGACTTTGCATACAATGACACATCAACTGACATCCATCAGTAATTTACAGTCCAAATATAAATACAAGCTCACAGCCATGTCATTTTAATGTAATATAGATCCCAGATGGGTGTATAGAACAGCACTTCTCAAGTATTATGGGCTCAGGATCACTTTACACTTAAAAAAATATTGAATAATGTTTAGGATGTGGCTTATGTGATGGAACACTTGCCTTGTATGTGCACAGCCAAGTTTCATTCTCGGACATGTCTCCTTGAGCATCACTGGAAGTGGTCCCGTAGAACTCCTCAGACATCACTATAGGAATGGTACCTATAAAAAACTTCACAGAGGACTCCACAGAGCTTAATTTTATATAATTTGTAGCTTTCAGTCTACCAATTATAACTAAAACAATTTTAACTGAAAAAAGCATTTATTGATTAATTTAAATATAGCAATCACATTGTATGTTACTTTTAGAAATGCATATTATACCAAGGAATTATAAAAATAGTGGTAAGAGTGACATTATTTTATGTTTTTTGGACATATTTTTACTATTTATATTAATTACAAGTCTCATGATGGAGATGTTACTGGGCCCGCTCGAGCAAATCGATGAACAACAGGAGGACCGTGACATATTAATATTAGACTGTTGGATTCTTATATCTGTATGTATAGTCAACGTACTGACATGTTGTTTTGTTTGAAATATATGAAGAAAATCTATATGCAAATATGAGACCAGAAAAGACAGAAATATATTAACAGCCCTTTCATATAATTCTGTATATTTTTCTTTGAATTTTGAAGTTAAACTAACAACATTTTTTCCTTAAGAATTATTGGCAATGTGGAATGTGAAACTGTATCACTGAACTTTTAATTTTGCATTGACCTCCATGGGTCTGTTTTGTATTTAAAATATTTTCCATTAGAGTCAATGATTTTTCTTCTAATTTATGATTTATTTTTGGTTTTGGGGCCATACCCAGTAATGCTCAGGAGTTACTCCTGGCTCTGCACCCAGGAATTACTCCTGGTAATGCTTGGAGGACCACAGAGAGTACAGAGGGTTGAACCCAGGTTGGCTGCATGCAAGACATGTGCTCTACCTGCTGTACTATCATCCTGGTCCTAATTTATGATTTTGCAACATAGTCCAGTGGTTGTTCAGAAGATTCTAACTAAGAAGAGTTTACAAATTTTGGTATAAAATATTGTAAAATTATTATTATTATTATTATCACTGATCTATTCTAATCACTGATCAGAAATGTCTTTAAGAATTGAGATGATGTGCACTTGTTAGTTCATTGCAGCACTCTTTACAATAGCCAGAAACTAGAAGTAACCTGAGTGCCCAAAAGCAGATGACTGGTTAAAGAAACTTTGGTACATCTACACAATGGAGTACTATGTAGCTCTTAGAAAAGATGAAGTCATGAAATTTACATACAAGTGGTACAATATGGAAAGTATCATGCTAAGCGAAATGAGTCAGAAAGAGAGGGATAGACATAGAAAGATTACATTCATCTGGGGGATATAAAATAACAAAATTTGAGATTAATATCCAAGAATAGCTGAGATCAACACCAGGAGGATTACTCCATAGCTTAGAGGCCAGCTGGGTATTCTAGGGGAAAGGGCAGTTCAGATAGAGAAGGGAGCACCAAATAAAGGGTGTTTGGAGGATCCTCCCAGGAGGGGAGATGCATGTTGAAAGTAGACTATGGACTGAACATGTTTGCCACTCAATGCCTCTTTTGCAGACCACAACACCCAAAAGGAGAGAGAGAACAAAAGGGAATGCCCTGCCAGAGAGGCAGGGTGGGATGGGGCGGATGGGGGTGGGAGGGATATTATCCATGGTGGTGGAAAATGGGCACTGGTGGAGGGATGGGTATTTGATTATGATATAACCAAAACCCAAGCACAAAAATTAGTAAATCTACAACTGTACCTCATGGAGTTTCACTAATAAAAAATAAAATAAAATAAAAATAAAAACGGCAAAAAAAAAAAAGAATTGAGATGATGTCAAATTCATGGTGTTAGATGCACATTTACCAGGCACTAAATTTATCATCAGTAAATACAGTCAATTGTTTCACTTAAGTGACAGGCTAACTTGGTTCATTTGTAAGGATAAAAATATCTTCCACGTATCAAAGTGTGAATAACCATATTTTGTTGGTTATTCTTTTAAAGAAAAAGTGGTACTCCATGAAACTTAAAAAAACTGAGTTTGCAATTCAGATATTCTGCATATTCTGAAGTCAACTCTAAGACTTCAATAGGTAAAAGAAGAGTTTTATGTGCATGGTCATTTAAAATTAAAATGCTTGTCCTTGAGAATTGAAATGAAACAAAATTAGTTCATTTCACCAAAATATACAACAGTGAAGACTTTTGAGATGAACAGTTCATTTTGGTGCCAATGTGCTGATTCATGTTGGTCTTCAGCAGTTTTGCCCATCACTGCTTTGGATCATGAGAGAAATTGTTAACACAATGAAAAAGATAATAATGTCTGTTCAATTGTATGGATGCAGTTCTGTCATTGTGGAATAGCATAGCATTTGGGGGGGGGCGTTGGAAAATAATTGCATTAAGAAAACAAAAGAAAAACATTTAGCTTGGTCAAGCTGGGGAAGGGTTGGGGTTCGTGGGCAGAGAAGGGAGGGAGACTAGTTCATGGCTGAAATGACTCTGGAGCAGAATTAGAGGGTGAAGAGACTGAGCTAGGTCATTCAGTGAAAGAAGGAAGGGAATAGGATGGAGATTATAAGTTCTTTTGATATCGATATGTCATAAAGAATTCATAAAATATTCTTATTTACTTATTTTATTTGGGCTTGGGGCCACACTTGGTGGTGCTCAGGGAACTACTCCCAGTTCCATGCTTCAGGGTCACTCCAGGTGGTGCTGAGAGAATCGTAAGGCACTGCAGATTTAATCAGATTCCATATTATAAGTAGCTCTTCTAGTCTTTCGAGCTAAGTTATTTTAAAACAACACTTATTCATTATCTCGTCTCTGAAGACCCATTTAGGTATTTGCACCTGCCTTTCACCACTTTCTTTCACCATTTAGGTTCTCACCTGGCTGAAAACAAGGTTACCTTCTCAGCGATGTTCTCATCTGAGGCCTGGGGTCCAAGTGCATGTAGTTGTTGGCAGAATGTAAATTTGTGACTGTTGCTCTCCTAGACTGCTAGAGGCTGCCTGTGGTTTTCTGCTATGTGGCTGTCTCCAAAACAAGGCAGTTTGTCTCTGAAAACCAGCAGGTTAATTCTTTCCCTTTCATTCTCTCCTTTTAGAAAGGACTCAATTCTATTTGTTTCAGGGGTCTCCTCTAGGCTAAGCTCACCCAGGATAAGCTTCCTTTCATGAACTCAAAGTCACCTTTTGGGGAAACTATTTTCTTCATATATTAAAGCTAGTCCTGGAATTCAATCCAATCTATTTGCAATCTCACGCTCAAATTTGAGGCTTATTCAAGGTGTTTTCTCAGGAGTGGATAGGAGTTGGGGTGGAATCCTACAGTGTTCAGTCACAGAAGGACACCCAAGGACAGGTTTTATGAGGCAGAAATAGGAAAATCTGGAAGGAATGAGAGCAATGTTGAGGGCTTGAAAACAGAAAGAGACGAGGAAAATTATCTACTTCTAACTTGTCCTAAACTGTCACTGTAGACGCTGTCCCTAAGTCCTTCACTGGAGCTGCTTCATGGCTCTGAAGGGGAGAGATGAGCAATCTTTTAAATTTTCATGAAGTTGCGTGAAGAAACTTTCTGGAAAGGTTTCAAAAGAGAGTCTCAGCGGTCACAGTTTACCTAATTTGGGAAAGAGAAAGGTCTTCCTGACCTCAGGCAAGGAACTGAGATGCAACACGCAGTCAATCTGTTGAAGGATTCTTCCGGACTTAATAAACGCGGAGGCTAAGTCTGCGCCTGGAGAGCTGTGATGATCTGTGTCCGCCCACTCACCAGCCTCCCCGGGTTCACTGGAGCTTCCCACACAGCCACCAGAAGCATCCTCATCAAGACTTTGCTTTTAATTAAGTCTCACTCCGTTTCTAGAAAATCCAGGAAAGCGTCGGGAAAATCTCCCAGGTCAAATGAGTTTCTGACTGCGGGCTTTGAGGCGCTGTTCTTCCCAACCCCGTCTACCTCATTGGCTCAGGTGCTGTTTGGTTAACTGCAAAGCACCACAAGGGACTCGTCTCCAGTGGCAATGGGCATCCCTCAGGGGAAAAGCAAATGAAAGGAGGGCGCAGTAAGCCTGCCCCGGTTCAGAAACACCTTCTCAGCTGGTACTTTGAAGCCAGACAGAAAAGGAAAGAAAAGAGGTCCCATCTCCTTTGTGAAAAAATAGTGATAGCATCCTCCTTCAAAATACTGCTCATGCCGTATTTTAGATGCCTTTCCTAGAACAGTGCGAGTTAGCACAAGTTATTGTGGATGCTAGAAAGAAATAGAGACAGCAAGCAGGAAACAGCCAACTGATTAACTGAATGAAAAACAAAATAGGGGAATAAAAATCATTTTTTTTGAATGTTTCCTGGTCTTTGGTCATGAATAAAAGGAGCATGACATCCAAATAGTCAAGCTGGGACTGGAGAGATAGTACAGACTTAAGGAACTTGACTGGTCCCTGCTGACCTTGGATCAATCCCTGCCATTCAAGGCTCCCTGGGCGTCAAAGGGTGTAGCCTGAAGGTCCCTGAGCAACATTGGGGGATCTGGATAATCCCGCTCACTGCAGGCCTGAGAAAAAACCATATTCTCAGGCCTTTTATGCTGAACTGCCCACCCAGTTGATTGTTATTGTTGGGAGGGTACTAGAACCTCCTGAACACTGCTGGGAAGGCTCCCCACTCTTCTGCTCCACTTAAACCACAAATATTCATCCTGTTTAAGTTGAACTACATTCTCTCCAATTGTACAGTCCCTCCCTCCCTCCCTTCCTTCCTTCCTTCCTTCTTTCCTTCCTTCCTTCCTTCCTTCCTTCCTTCCTTCCTTCCTGGATAACTTATAGAAAAGTAGTTGAGAAAAGAATTATAATTAAAAATGATTATATAAAAGAATTATATAATCATCATATATCATGATAATTTGGTGATATATCAAGCCTCAGTAGTCACCTCATACTCAAGTATGTGAGTCTCAACAAAATTCCATAGAGTTCAGTTTTTCAACTGGAACTGTGGGAGTGGAGTGGGTAGTTTCCAGGTAAACTTGCGGAAGTGTTTTCTAGAAAAGAAGTATATGCAGAAGACATCAGGTAATTACCCGTTTAACTTTAATTGATTGTATTCAGCTACCTAGACAGTAATTGACATGGCATCGCCTTCTAGAGGGAATTTAAGGTCATTTATAAATCTGTTATACTACAAATAAGATAAGCCAATAAATAGGTGAGAAAATCAGGACATAGAAACAGTAAGGGTAGGAAAAATAGATGAATTTAGAACACAATACATGGTGTTCAGTTCTGTCCATTTGTTAGAGGAAGGCCATAAATTTGGATCTAAGCCTTTTGGTGCCAACCCAGAGAGAGAATTGCAATCAATTACACTATTTACTGTCCACAGGATTAGAGGAGCCAGTTGTTCCCGAGCAGCACAACTATTCCTGGTGTTGAGAACAAAAAGGAATTTCTCCCCTGGGTATGAACAAAGAGGACATTGAGTAATTCTTGGAATGATGCCGTCAACAGCTTCTTGATAATAATTCAGGGCTGAGGCTCATAATGTTATTTCTTATAATGCCTTCAATGTAGGATAAAGACATATTTCCACATTGCTTAAGGTTAAAACACTCTTTCAAGACTTTTTATTGTTTCTTTCTTCATCACTGTCTTCTTTAAGTCAAAATATGCTTGACTTATACAAACTTTTAATTTTTTTCCAGGCAAAAAAGTCTTGCAAAGATGTTTAGAAACAAGTTAGATGTCAGGGCACTTAGAAAAATCTTCAACCCTTCTGGGATTTTGAATTATATGAGTTATCTAAGCAACATAGAGAGGTTGACAATGAAAAATCAATTTAATAACATACATGTGAAGTATGTTTGTACATTCTAAAATACAAAATAAATGAATAAGAATATGTATCTAGCACTAAGAGACCTGGTGGCCACAGAGAGAGAGAAAAGGGGAGACTTCCCAAGGTGAGGGAATGGCCTTATTTTTTCCCTTGAGAATAAAAAGATGATTTTCTGTGATAGTGAGCACATGTCATCTGATAGACTTACTTCTGGAAAATACTCCACAAATTGCATTCTTTGAGGTCATAATAAGGAAGGGAAGTAACTGTTTCTTCAATAAAGAAAAAGACAAAGAACTGAGAGAAAGACAATGACTTATTTTTTTTTTTCTTGAGTAATGGTTACAGACCACCCCACGCCCACAGGCCCTTGACTGATCAGAGTTCCCTATACCTAGAGGATACTTACGGGAAGATGCTTCCACTGGCACATTGAGAAGAGCCTATATCTGTCTTTATGGGACTGATTCCTCCTAGAATGCTAGATTGTGTTTGTATAAGAGCCTATTAATCTGGGTTCTAGTTAGTTGTTTTTGTTTTTTTTTCTTTTTTTTGCTTTTTTGGTCACACCTGGCAATGTGCACAGGGGTTACTCCTGGCTCTACACTCAGGAATCACTCCTGGCAGTGCCCAGGGGACCATATTGGATGCTGAGAATTGAACCCGGGTCGGCCGCGTGCAAAGCAAATGCCCTATCCGCTGTGCTATCGCTCCAGCTCCTCTAGTTAGTTTTATAATTCTTTCATTGAGTTTTTAATTTATGACAACAATGATCTCATTTTTTCAAAGAAATTATGTGCCTTATTTGATCTATTTGATAATGAACTACTTCTTTAAAAGCAGGGAATTTATAAACAGTGCATTGTTCTGAGGCTCTTTCTTCAGTGTGTCTCCAACTGGTATAGCTGACTGATTGCTTTTGGGTGATATTATCTGGCATTTAGTTGTTTCCTTTTTATTCCTTTTACAAAATAATGTAGAATTCCTTTAATCTTTCCTGATCTTTTTGTTTTTGGAAACATTGCCTAGTACATTAATTCTTTTTGTCAGATCCTTGTGTATCTACAAATTCAACACATATAAAAGGCAACTAAAATAAAGATAAGAAATATTCCTGACTGTTAAAGCAGAAATAATAACCTTGGTCGTGGTTCCTCTGAGACATATTTGTTCAAGTATAAATCTATAACTGTAAGATAAAAGAATATTTATTTTTGTAATTAAATTTGATTCTGCAACATTAGCAGCCTATATTAGGTTTATGCTGCAGATTATTTTGAGAGGTATAAATATTTCATTTTTAGAAGTCTTGAATTTTTAAAAAAATGAATAACATATGTTACCTAAGTGATTTTTATATTTAGCTATCTCAACTCCAAGCTAATTAATATGTCGGAGCATTCACGAGAGAGTCATGAGTATTTTTTTGAAAATTTTGATGATTAATATTTCAAAATACAAAAACAATAGGAAGTTTTATTGTAGGTAAAAGTTTTAACCTATAATTTTCATTGTACAAAAAGCTGAAAGGTCGACCATTTAGAAAATGTTTTCAAAATGATACACAGCAAACCTATTTCTCTATGGGAGTTTAGCTGCAGGGAAATGTCCTTCTCCTGTAATGACTTGCACTTTCCATCAAGGATTTTTCCTAGTAACTAGATAACTAAAGCCTAAAACCTAACCAATCTATTTGATGAACTAATATACGATTCAAATTCTGAACCAAAACCAAATACCTTTTCAAATATAATGATGCTTAAATTATTTATTGTTCCTTATATTTATATTATTAAATTTTAGGTTGTTATAATGGAGTTTATGTGTAAAATTTGTGCACCCCACCACTGATGTGCCCAAGAAATTGCACATAATCACAGTAGAAGTGACCCTCTGCCACTTCTACTCTGATTTTCTCCTCCCTTGTTCATCTATAAGTTTTGAAATCTAAGTTCAGTGGATCATCATTGTTTGATACTGTCTTGAATTGTCTCTATATATTCCACAGACTAGGGAGATCATCCAGAGTTCATTCATTTCCTTCCGACTTGTTTTATTTAAGCTGATAGTTTCAGCTTCATTAACATTGCTGTGAATGTTTGATTTCATTTCTTACAACTGCATAGTATTCTATGATAACTTATTAATAGATCACGGTCACGGTCCTCCTGTTGTTCACCAGTTTGCTCAAGCGGGCCCAGTAACATCTCCATCATGAGACTTGTTGTTACTGTGATTGGCATATCGAGTACGTCATGGGTAGCTTGCCAGGCTCTCCCGTGCGGGCGAGATACTCTTGGTAGCTTGTGGGACTCTCCGAGAGGGGCGGAGGAATCAAACTGGAGTTGGCCATGTTGGCTGCGTGCAAGGCAAAAGCCCTACTGCTGTGCTATCGCTCCAGCCTTAAGATCAAGTATAGTATTAATAGACCATATGAAAGAAATCAAGAATATTATGGATAGAGATAAGGAAATATACAACGATAAATTAATGGGAATAGTAAAAGTTGTTTTCTCAGAATCAGCATGGGAATTAACCATCTTAAATTTGCACATTGGCAGAGATTCCAAATTAGGCGGAGGAGGCACACACTTTATAGTTGATAGAATAGGCTTCAGGTATTTCCCTACAGTAGGAAGCTGGCATGCATTGGGAAACTGTGAATGGACTAATTAGATGCAGGGTATCTCATCTTAATTGACTGGTTGAGTGTGTATTTGGCTTTCTTTGGTTGGTGTAAATAGAAATTTGAGAAGCTTTCATTCATTATTCAAGTCTTGACCATTCTGGATTGATGATGTATAGGTTATTTCAAAATTGTTACTAGAGACAGCCATCGTAACTTCTAAGAGGTCTTCTTTATGGTGGGTTGGTTTCCTGTGTAATTTATTATAATAAATGGATTGATTTCCTGGGAAAATTTATGGTTGTGTGTGCGTTTTATTTTTTAACAATGTTTTGTCCATTTGCATATTTAGTTTCACAAGACCAGAATAAACCTCAAGTGCATTGCTGGTTCTCTGAACTTAAGATGATGTACATTTTAGCTCTACAGAGATATTTAGATCTTAACCAGAATGAAATTATAACATAACTGATTTGTCTTATTAATATTCTGTGAAGATTGTCTCTTCCCAGTAGAGAGGCTAGTTTAGAAAACACAAACAAAAGCTATAAGTAATTTCACTCTGAAATGATGATGGAGGTAGATGGGGGAGAGGTAGATAGGAGAATTGCTTCTTGTCTCTTATCCTTTGCCTGATGAATAGCTCAGATATTAGCTATTTGTATGGTTTTCAAGGCTTCTTAGATGATAATATGTAGCCTAATACTATTTGTCCCCTTCACCCCCACATTTGCGTGGACCTGGAGCCCTGGCAGAGAAGATGTTATCTCTTGTTTTGTGATGACAACCATTGATCTCAAATTCTCCTGGAAAAATAATGCCTCTTTCATTTTTCTGAATGTTGGTGGGAGAAAGAGAAATCTGAGGGAAATTCACATTTTCATAATACGGATAAAAATAAGAAAAATGAGCTAATATTCAAGTTTTAAGAATTTTGCAACAGAGTAATAGGCGTAAGAGACAGGAATCATGGAGAGACAAAGGACGTTCAACTTTCCTTAGGTCCACACTTTAGTATGTCAACAATGAAACCTGGGGAAGCCATACTGATAGTGTTCCCTCTACATCTCATGTATTAACCACTTGATATTTATAAGGATAGCCATAAACACGCTTACATTTTTCTGTCTATTTATTCTAATGCTTGTCTCAAACATTTGTTTATGTAAATGTTTAACACAATTTCAGCCTACTCAAGAATTAGAATCTGCATGTGTATATGACTTCATAAGAATCAACAATTAAGAGGAAAAGAAATAAAAAGCATCAATGTAATCAAAATGATGATGAATTGGTGATTATCACATGGCACAATCTTATACAAATGTGAAGGAGGCCATGTAGGCTGAAGACCTTGTCCGGTCAGGGAGACAGAATTGGAGATAGAGTTAGATGTTGCTTTGCCATGAAGTACGTTTATAAATGCTGTAGCAATTTCAACTATTAATGAATTTACATTATTCACTCAACTAGTAATGAAGTCACATTAGAATTTTATTATCACATGATATTGCTTATTTAAGTTACTCATATTATTTGCCAACTGATGAGCGAGATTTCAGTATTTTAACAGCTGGTACTGGCATATGGATTCGCGGCAGCTGATAACAGTTCTGGGACTTTTTTTTTTTTTGGCCGGCATTACCAGACTAGATTTACTTTTCTATTTCTTCTCACATAGTTGATATTCATCCAAATTGTGTTATATGTCCTGCCTTAAATATACCACCACTATTTCCCAGTTTACAATCTATGCTTATGGTTTTCTCTCCAATTAACACATTTTGTCCCATAGTCTTTGCTGGATATATCTTCTGCTTTGTTATAATCTAGTTTCAATATTTGTTGTCTTCATATTTACCCACTCATCCATCTACCAGTATATTCAGTGTTTAATCATATATATATAATTACTAGATACTTTCAAAGATAAAAAGAAATGTAGTATGCTGCTTGCTTTAGGAAATTCTTTCTGGAAACATGTCTCAGTCCAATTTGAAGTTTTTCTTCCTCCCCAGAGGAATTTGTGAAACTTTACCTTTATCATTCTATATTTTGACTCGTTCAAAAGTTTTCTGTTTTGCATGTAAGTTATTGCAAAGTATGATGTTTGTGCCATATTGCCTTGCATAAAATAGTCAATAAAAGAATACCAGTTGTAAATGGAAATAAAGGAATGAAAGCTCAAAAAATTTTATTCTTCAAACTCTGCTCTTAAATTATTTTCTAATTTACTGCCTATGGGCTGAGCCGAGAGCACAGTGAGTAGGGCATCTGCCTTGCAAGCAGCCAACATGGTTGACCTGAATTTGATTCCTCTGCCCCTCTCGGAGAGCCCAACAAGCTATCAAAAGTATCTCACCTGCACAGCAAAGCCTGCAAGCTACCCGTGACTAATACAGTAACAATTGCCAAATACAGTAACAATTGTCGCAATGGAGACGTTACTGGGCTCGCTTGAGCAAATTGATAAACAATGGGAGGACAGTGACAGTGATTGCCTATAACATCCAAAAATTATATTTTAGATATTTAAAATATTTCTTTGTATATATTACATATATAAACACATGTATCTGTATATATGTTTCATAAGACCAGTTCAAATCCTCATCAATTATATCCCTATGCTATTCCTAATCATATTCTTCTGGTCACAAGATTCTGAAATAGTTTAAACTGAAATAGTTTATGCTGAAATAGTTCCTGTATCTTATTGGTCTTTTGTGCAACCTTATACAATAGTTAATGAAAAAAGAGAAGTAGAACTGTGAAGACTCTTAAACAAATCTGAAACATCAAATGCTAAAGATAACCCCCCAAATAATCCATACACAGAGGACTTCAGAGTGTAGAAAATTGTTCAAGGATAAAAAGGCTTCAGGGTAGAAAAAAATGACCCAAAATACAGAGTTTATCTTATAAAATCATAAAATAAAAGATAATTATTGTCACCTACAAGATACAGGGACTTCATGCCAGGCTGTTTTCACTCTGGGAGCCCCAGAGTGGGACGGTTGAGAGCCCTCCCCACCTCAAGGGACCCAGCTCCGGCAGCAGACCTCCACTACAAAAGCAGCCGCGTGACACATTATAGCACACTTTCTACCCATTTTTCATAATTACTACACCACATTTGATGGGGTTTAGACAGTAGACAACAAATCATAGAGAGAAATATGTAAATATATGCCTCTAGGAGAGCCCGGCAAGTTACCAAGAGTATCCCGATCTTGCAGAGACTGGCAAGCTCCCTGTGGCATATTCGATATGCCAAAACCAGTAACTATAACAGTTCTCATTCTCCTGACCCTGAAAGAGCCTCCAATCATTGGAAAAAGATGAGTAAGAAGAGGCTGCTAAAATCTCAGGGCTGAGAGGAATAGAGATGTTACTGGCACCTGCTTGAGTAAATCGACAAACAATGGGAAGACAGTGATACAGTGATACAGTGATTGTCACCTACATTTAGGCAATCATACAAAAATTCAGTTAATATAATAATAAGGTAAAGGTAAAGGTAAAGCCCTCCCGTTGATTGTCGATTTGCTCGAGTGGGCCCAGTAACGTCTCCATTGGAGACTTTGTTGTTACTGTGTCTGGCATATCGAATACTCTCGGTAGCTTGCCGGGCTCTCCGAGAGGGGCGGAGGAATCGAACTCGGGTTGGCTATGTTGGCCGCTTGTAAGGCGAACGCCCTACCCGCTGTGCTGTCGCTCCAGCCAGAATATAATAATACTATTCACAATAACCAAACCATAAGAGAAACCTAAATGACTAAAGATAAAGAAGCTGTGGCATGTATATTTTTGAGAGTATTACTTTGCTTTAATATAAAATAGTTCTTTAGAGGGAAAGTATATGGAACTTGAGGTGATTATGGTGTGTTAAATTAGTAGGAAGCTAAAGAAAATTACTAGATGGTATAATTGATGTGTGAAAATTAACTATCGAGAGAAAGTGAACAGGTGACAAATATAACAGAATCAACAGAAACTGGTAGTTACTGGAGTGAAAGGAGAGAGAGGGAAAAATGGATCAAGTTTTTTGTTTGATGGGGTATGGTGCTGAAATTCCAATGGTAGGGGTAATTAATCCTATATACATGTAGAAATCAGATATTTATGTTCCTGAAATTCTAAACTGCTATAAAATAATGATAGGTGAGTTTTAAAAAAGAGTGAAAAGATTTAAACAAAATAATAAAAATTCAGATTTGGCAAGCTTTAAAAATACTAATAGAGAAAATATCTGAGGCTAACAAAATGAAGGTTTTTTCCCCCACAAATTTACAATCAACATCTTAAGTAAAAGCATATTTTTAAGTGTTATATGAGTCATAAGGTTTAGAGAAATATGATTAGAGAGTTAAGAATATGATTAGGTGAGGACAGTATAAAATTGAATGAGAGCAAAGATAATGGCTATGATTCTGACAAAAATCACTTGGTCACAATAAAGAGAGCACTAAGGAGGAGAGATAAATAAGGATGTCAGGTTGCACAAAACATAAAAATGAATCTGAGAAAAAGCAAAATATAGCAGTGTGTATTATGCTGTATGTCTACGTATAGGAAAGGAAAACAATATATGAGGTGGAAATACCCTCAAAACTGATTATATATAATATCAAAAGTCATTTGAAAGATTTTAATTTTTTTTAAAAACTGTGATTCACAAAGTTATTGATAGTTGAATTTTAGGCACATACTGTTTCAACAGCAATTCCATCACTGATGTCAGATTCCCTCCACTGGTGTACCCATGCTCCACCCCCCGGCCTCACCTGCACCTTGACAGGCACATTACAAAGTTCTGTGGCTGCATTTTGTATCTCATGGTTTCAGCGTTGTTGAGTCTGTGTTTTGGATAGAGTGGTTTATGACTATACCACATCACCAGTACAACCAAAACCCCTAATCTTTCTCATCTTTCTTCCCCCTTGATTCTTTCCTTCTCTGTCCTTCTCTCTAAACTCTGGAGCCAAGGATTATCTAGGAATCCTCCCCTTTACTATATTAAATTTTCTTGTACAGATATTCTCTGTGCCGCAGTTAACTGAGATGGTCCTGTATTTGTCTTTCTTTTGGCTTATTTCACCCATCATGGTATCTTAGAGGTCCAACCAAGTTGCAGCATATAAGAGATTTTTAAAGTTCTGTTTATGATTCCCTAACTTTCGTAGCTGAGATTAAGGATAAATTGGTAAACCAGTGTTAATGTTCTATGGAAAGTATCTGAGACAGAATAATTTTTTATGATAGTCTTGGATAAAAGAAAGCAAACATATAATCAGCGGCTATGGCATTTGCCTTGTATGTTGCCAACATGGTCGACCGGAGTTCTATTCCTCTGCCCCTCTTGGAGAACCCGGCAAGCTACCGAGAGTATCTCACCCACACGGCAAAGCCTGGAAAACTACCCGTGACGTATTTGATGTGCCAAACACAGTAGCAACAAGTCTCAAGATGGAGAAGTTACTGGACCCGCTCGAGCAAATTGATGAATGACGGGAGGACAGTGATTCATATAGTGAGTATATATATTTTTTCACTTAAAATGTAGCCAGTATTGAAAGATTTTGCAAGGCAGAAAGATGCAAACCATATGATTATTTTTTGTTTTCTTTAGTTTTGTTTTATGTTTTTGGGTAACACTTGGTGGTGATCAGGGCTTAGTCCCGACTGTAGCTCAGGGATAACTCCTAGAGGTACTTAGAGGATAGACCATATGTGATACTGGGGATTAAATCATGGTCAGCTATATACAAGTTAAGTTCTGTAACCTCTGTACTATCTCTCTGGCCTTAAATAATTATTTTGACATATTTTCCTCCAAAACAAGTGTCAGGCTGGCTCTCCTGTCTTTAAATATTTGTATAAGATCAGCTCAAACCCTCATCATTCTTTGCTCTATTATTTCTGATTACTTTGCGGTGAAATCCCAATCTAAGCTCAAGTATATGCTGCAAGAGCCCAGTTTATTTGCAACTCCGTAACACATTTCAAATGAAGTATTCAGACTTCTCAAGTTTTTAGGATAAACTAGCAAAAATAAATCCTTTGCTCCACAAGAGACGTTGAGTGGTAACAGATTTTGTTGATGATTAAGAGTATAAAGAAAGTGTTACACTTCAGCAGTGTCAATAACTTAGGTTGAACTTGAGAGGCCTTTCTTTTTAGCAGACTCTAATGCTCTATCATCTTGTGAACAACTACCTAGTTTTCCAAAATAGTTACCTAAAAAGAAAGAAAATATGTTCACAATTTCATGGTAGATACTGAAAGCTATTGCTCCAGGCCAGAGTTCGATTCCTCCGCCCCTCTCAGAGAGCCCAGCAAGCTACTGAGAGTATCTCACCCGCACGGCAAAACCTGGCAAGCTACCCATGACGTATTCGATATGCCAGACACAGTAACAAGTCTCACAATGTTACTGGGTCTACTCAAGCAAATCGCTGAACAATGGGAGGACAGTGACAATGACTGAAAGCTATTGCTTCATACACTTGGCTAGAAATCTTAATATGAGCTAATTGTAGCTGATCAATTTGAACAGATGCTTTTAAAAAAACTCTCCATATTCATCATTTTAAAGCATTTATCAGAAGTAATGTACAAAGCTGCATGAAATTGAATCATAAGCATAAATACTTAACACTAAATATAATTCCATGCCATCTTACAAGTTGAATAACTTTAGAACAAGAAAGAAAATGTCTAGTAGCAAGGAATTTCTCTTAAACTGGCAAGCTTAATTATTTAATTAAAATTTTATTGGAGTAGTCATTAATTATAACATTACACAAAGTTCAGAAGTGCATAAATATAAATAAGCATCTATATGTAACACTTAACTTCATGACTGAACGTCTAATTCAACCCTTTGCCATTCGCCTTCTTTTATAAAAATTTACCCAGTAACTTTTAGACTTGTTACTGTGTCTGGCATATCGAATACTCTCGGTAGCTTGCCAGGCTCTCTGAGAGGGGCAGAGGAATCGAACTCGGGTCGGCCATGTTGGCTGCGTGCAAGGCAGATGCCCTACCCACTGTGCTACTTGGGCTGGAGTGATAGCACAGTGGGTAAGGCATTTGCCTTACACGCAGCCGACCTGGGTTCAATTCCTCTATCCCTCTCGAAAAGCCTGGCAAACTACCGAGAGTATTCCGCCCGCATGGCAAAGCCTGGCAAGCTCCCTGTGACGTATTCAATATGCCAAAAACAGTAACAACAAGTCTCACAATTTGTTGTGAGATGTTACTGGTGCCCGCCTGAGCAAGTGAATTGATGAACAATGGGAGGACAGTGCTACAACGCTACTCTTATCCTTTATCACTAATTTGATCCTACAGTCTAAAAGTTTATGTTTGTTTTATTTTGCTATGTACCATATATGAATGAAAGTATATATTTGTCTTTCTCTAACTATTATTTTACTAAGAATAAATACTTTCTAACATTTCCTTAATGAAAATGGCAGGATTTCACTTTCTAAACTTTAGAAGTAGAAAAATAATGAGAAAAGGTGATTTTCACTTTACAGCCTTTATAAATACACTTAAAAATCTCCTCTCTCCTTTATTCATCTTCAGTCATCCAAGATTCCAGATCTGGTAAAAATTAAGACTACTTTTTAGGATACTGTTTCAGAGATAATTGGTGTAGTGTGTACAAATCTCATTTAAATAGTATCAAAATGTTGTTTTCACTTCTAAAACACAGGAAAAGAAAATTTTGAAATTTACTTGAATCAGAGGATAGAAATATGATTAAAAAATCTCCCAGCTTTCCAAATATAGTCCAAAATAAGCAAAATGAAACATATTGCAACTTCTAAAGAATAAAAAGATGCACTAATCAGGACATCTCATTAATTATAGTCTCTCTAAGATAGACCTCTTTTCAATTTATTAGTTATCTAAGCATGTTAACAACATTTATTATACCAGTAATTTTTCAGTTTAATAGAGTCAAGTTATTATGCTTCTTACTTTGAAACTTACATAACTATATATTAATTTAATCTCAATGAAACATAACAAAATAATTTTCAAGAATCAAAATACATAGCTCATAACTTCTTGAAGACACTTGGAATTCAAGTTCCAGCAATTAAAAAGTTTAATCAGTACTCTTTAACCATTTTTGTTGCATATGTATATAAACCTTTAAGATTTATATTTAGAGTTTATTTGCAAATCAGATCCATCATCAAGTAAACAATTGCAGTGTATGCTCCTCTCTTGTCCTCTTTATACTCACAATTAAATGTCAGAGTTGCTGAATAAGAACTAATATGGGGACAGATATTTTCTAAATAAATCACTTACTCTGTACTTTATTTCAAAGTTAACAATTTTATTTTTTTATCTCAATAAGGAAGATATAACAGACTGTGAGCAGTGAACACTACACTTAATACATCTTAACAATAACTAAACAAGTAATCTTTCTAGTGAATGAGCAGAGGTGCAGACAACAATAAATCTAAGCCTGTTCTGGGGCACCAGTGAACTTTAAAATAGTGGTGCAAGGAAATCTTATAAGTTGTCTAGTCTAATGCCCTTATTTTATAGCTTCTCATGAAGACTAAGTCATTTATTCAAGTTCAGATAGCTATTCAGTGACAGTCTGGTAATGAATTCATCCCTGGATTCTACACTTTCTTCTTATCACCCTGCACTTCTATCTTTTTTCTTGTTTGTAAATGAACTCTTCTATGGGAACCTGTTGAGTCTTTTTCTGGGGGGAATTAATTTAGATTTATTCTTTGCTAATTCTTCATGCCATATTCCTTATACCTTAATTTCCACAGCTGTCATCTGGGTAGTTATTTATTCATCTTATAATCTATCATCAAGTTGATTTGTCAAACACCATATTCATCATTCCACACCAGAACCTCCAGGATCTTTTACAGATAACAAACTCTTGCTCGTGACATTCATACTGGTCCTATTTTACCTCTTGATTCCTGTCATGAGTTATCTGTGCCAGCAAAGTTGATCTTTCTATTTCCCCATCTTCACACTCATTGCTGCTTTTCTACATTGTTTATACTAGTTTACTGGTCCAAAATTTTCTGTTTTCTATTTGAAAGAAAAACTACATTAGCTCATCAAGTCTATCTTCACATCCCCTTTCCTACTTTAACCCCAATAATTCCAACCACAAAAAATTAACATGTAATAACATGAGTTAAATTCCTATGGATTTTTCTTGCTATAAAAACATCACTAAACTCTAAATAAAAACCGCAAAAAACCCACTTTTTATGTTAAGCAGTGATTTGCATCCTTCATTTTTCAATGTGTTTGAGTCCAGAATGAGACAATGTAGACATGCCACTGAACACTTTTGGGATGTAGGAAGGAATCTGAGTACAAGGAGATAACACAAGTATTAACACAGGGTGAGATATTTTTTCCTCATTAAAAATATAATGATTTTGAACAAAACAATGTTGAACAGAACCAAGTTATTAAAGAACCTGCTATAGTTTATCTTCTTTAGCAATGATTTTTTTTTAATGAAATACATTTTGGCGCAGTGTTATAACCAGTATAACAATACAGTCTTTTTATTTCTGTTTATTAAATATAATGGAAATATGGATCTATGTCACAGAAGAGATGCCAGTTTTTAGAGCTGAATCATCAGTAAATGGGTGGGTCTTGTTGCCATGGTGCTGGATGATGTCAGAGAATGAGTGGTGAGACTGGGAGAAAATTTAAGATGGAAGCTGCTAAAGGAAAGAAAAAAGATCAGTGTCTGGAGAAAGACTGTGAAAGAGATGTCATAGTTTAGTCAGTGGAAGTAGAAATAGGAAGAGGATTGGCAGCAGAAATTTTCCAAGGAGGGATCTCTCTGATTGAATGTGTTAAATATCATCTCCAACAAAAGATTTCTTTTCCCACTAGATAGTTTTTGGATTTAAATTGGATTTCTCTAGTAACCAACATATGTGTAAATACTCTAATGAATTAAAATTAAAATAAATGTGGGACTGGAATTATAGTACAGCTGGTACTTTACTATTTGCCTTCCACACTTCCATCTAGGGTTTGATCTTTGGCATCCGATATGATCCCCTGAGCATCTCTAGGAGCAATTCCTGAGTGCAGAGCCAGAAGTAACCCCTGGACATTGCCAGGTGTGGCCTCAAATCCAACAAACAAACAAACATGAAGCCACAATCTACACAATTCTTACTTTAAAACCACTTGAAGGGTGTGAGGAGGTAGTACATAGATTAGAGCACATGCTCTGTGTGTGCTGGTCCCCAGTTTGTTCCTTGAGAACCACGTGACTCCTAAGCATTGCATCTCTAGACTGTGACATTGAACCATTGAGCCATTTGACAGGTGGGCTAAGGATATCCATGCATGACCCCTCTTGGTCTCCGAGCACCACTTGGGAGACTTCTCACCAAAACCTCTTGCACATATATTATTTCTTAATGTTTCAGGCACATTGCTAAAGTAAATGGAAGAGGGAGTAGGAGGAGGAGGAAAGAAAAGAGAAAATAATTTAGGCAGCAAAAATTGGAGGATAACAGCTAGGCTGTTTATTATAACAGCACAGCAGGTCATTGCCAAATTACTTTTCTCACCATGAAACAATTTAGTCTGGCCAGACTATTCCTTCAGGGAGACAAGCTGCTAATTGTGTACACCTTGGAAGTGACCTTAAAAAAGTGCCGTGGCACTGAGAACAACCAAATTACTTGTGTTTGATTTATGATGCCAGCTAATTAGATGAGCCTTTGACATAATGATAATCTTGTTTAACTGAGTAAATAGACTACAGAATCCAACTAAGTTACCTGACACTATAGGTACACAAAGGGTCTGAGGTTGCTCCTTGGAAAACCAAATCAAGCAGTACACAATCATGTCCTCATAATCAGGAGAGAAAAATTAGAGCTGTGAATCATTATAGAGCTAAGTCTAGATGCCCCAGGTGTATTCCATCACATGTTTATCTAGTGCAGCATTTTTTCTCAGTATAACTAACTACTTCAATTTAAAAACATTAGTCAATTACTTGTGCTGGTGTTTAACACAGAGTTTTGATAGAAATCCAAAAATAAATGTTACAATATCTCCATTTGTATATTAAATTTTTTTATTTTAAACTAAAACCTAGCATATTTTATGTTACATTATTGCATCACTATTATTAAGCAAATATTTATACTCTCCAATATCAAATTCAGATTACAGCCCCTCCTTTTGTTATCTGTAGCAAACTAAAGATAGCTACTAATAATTTTGTAGTAGGATGAATAATGTTCCCTGAAATTCATATTTGCTTGGAACTCCGGATGTAATAAACATATTATATCTGAAGTAAAAATATTTTACATATGTAATGAGTTTGGTTACAATTCAATATTACAATTTCTTTTGGGAGAGAGCCAAGAAGGACACATAAGAACTTGTGTTTATCTCATCCTGGATAACAGCATATCTGCAGCAAAACTTGGATAATCTATTCAGAACCCAATACACAAAGCTTCTATAGCTATTGAGAGGAGAGAAATCAGACCATTGAGTGTGCTGGATCTGGTCATATCATTGGATATACAAAGAAACCCTCACCAATGAAGAATCGTTACTGTGGAATCACAGGGTGCAATCAAGAAGGTATTTATAATCCGTGAAACTTTTCCCTGGGAACAGGACCAATGTGACAAATACTTGGAACCTAATCTTCCAATCTCATACTTACAACACTTGAGTGGAAGTAGTAACCAAGAGGGTATAAATAGTGGTTATTAGTAGGTGCAATATTAGTGACCTCAAAACTCGCTGAAAGCAACTGCTGGATTTAACTTCCTGAGGACAAATCCCTGAGGAAAGATACATACTCTCTGAGCAAATTGTTGATCTGTCTAAGTGGTGAGAGATAATTATCATGAATTCTTACTCTTGATTGATATATACACCTGTCCCCATGTCAGTCCACAACTACTTGCAAACAACACAAATCCCTACAGACAAAAAAGAAAATTCCAGATTCCCAAAACATTGCCAGCTCTCAAAACATTGCCAGCTATCAATGGCCTCTGGTGTCTGTTGTTTCCTTGTCAGATCATAAACAACCAGGTTACCCTGTTGAAGTGTGTGTGCTGTTACCAGCAAGGGTTGTACCTTAGCCTCCTCTTACATCTACCTCAGCACTGATTTTTAAGCCACTGATAGATCTTATTTACCACATCCATCTAGTAGCTTCCAGGCACTTTCATTCTCTGTCTCCTAGTTGCCACCCAAGTCCAATTCAGCTTGATGCTTCCACTGGAATCAGACACTAGTGATTAAATTCCCTAACCACTCCCAGACTACTCAACTGTTTTTTTTTTTTTTAACTCCAAGCCACTGCCTAGACCTATTTGAAGTTGGAGCCAGAGCTGAGGTAAGGCACCTGCAACTATGATTATTAAATATTAAGTTTTCATTATTAGTTTTGGGGTCATACTCAGAGACATTGTGGAATTATTCTCTGCTCTGTGATCAGGGATTGCTGTTGGAAATGGAGAGGGGAACATATGCCACGATGGGAATTGAGCCTGGGTTGGCTGCATGCATGGCAAGCATCTTACCTTCTGTACTAGGTCTCGGGTTCTATTTTAAGATTTTTAATTCAGTTGAACTCAGACTGCAAAGTTATTTCTCCTGGGGAGCAGCTGAAACTTCTGCTCAGCTACTTTATTCCTCATTGGGATGCCTTGACTCTGAGCTGTGCATGTATAATCAGGTATTTATGCATAGTTCATATGCAAAATTTGTTATGATCTTCTCACCACCCTTGCTTCCTAGCTCTCTAGTTACTGAAGTGCTACCTTAAACTTGAAGTTGCTCAGTAGTTTCAAACTAACTTCCAGTTTTCAAGGGTCAGGAAAATGCTGCATATTTTAACTGACATTTTAGCCATTTTATATGATGAATGGCCAAATACTATAAGAGGAAAGCCCACCCTGTGCAACTTTCGTTCTGTCTTGACACAGTTTAAAATTTGTCTGAATTTCTGTGTCGTGAAAATGAGTAGGTATAGGTTATTGCTGTTTTGAGGCTGGAGCAATAGCACAGTACGTAGGATGTTTGCCTTGCATGTGGCCAACCTGGCTGATCCAAGTTCGACTTCTCCTCCCCTCTCGGAGAGCCTGGCAAGCTACCGAGAGTATCTTGCCCACAAGGCAAAGCCTGGCATCAACCCGTGACATATTCAATATGCCAAACACAGTAACAACAAGTCTCATGATGGAGACATTACTGGGCCCACTCAAGCAAATTGATGAACAATGGGAGGACAGTACTACAGTAGTATTGTTGCTTTTAAGAGCACTAGTGCAATATGAACTTTTTAAAAAAAAATTTTATTAGTGAAACACCATGAGGTAGAGTTATAGACTTATAAATTTTTGTTCTTGGGTTTCAGTTATACAATGATTGAGTACCCATCCCTCTACCAGTGCCCATTTTCCACCACCAATGATCCTAGTATTCCTCCCACCCTCTCATCACCCCAATTCCACCCCGCCTTTTGTTCTCTCTCTCTCCTTTTGGGTTCTGTGGCCTGCAAATGAGGCATTGAGTGGCAATCATGTTCGGTCTATAGTCTACTTTCAGTATACATCTCCCATACTGAGAGGATCCTCCCAACACCCTTTACTTGGTGCTCCCTTCTTTATATGAGCTGCCTTTCCCGCTAGCATGTGCAGCTGGCCTCCAAGCCAGTGAACCTCCTGGTACTTATCTCAGCTATTCTTGGATGTTAGTCTCCTGTTTTGTTACTTTATACTACCCAGATGAATGTAATCTTTCTATGTCTTTCCCTCTCTGACTCATTTCACTTAGCGTGATACTTTCCATGTAGTAACACTTGTATGTAAATTTCATGACTTCATCTTTTCTAATATTCTAACAGCTACATTGTACTCCATTGTGTAGATGTACCAAACAAAGTTTCTTTAGCCAGTTATCTGTTCTCAAGCACTTGGGTTTTTACCAGATTTTGGCTATTGTGAATAGTGCAGCAATGAACATTGAAGTGCAGATGTCATTTTGACTGTACTTTTTTGCCTCTCCGGAATATATTCCCAGGAGTGGTATTGCTGGCTCAAATGGGAGCTCAATTTAAAATTTTTTAGAGAATCGTTCATACTGTTTTCCAAAAGGGCTGAACCAGTTGGCATTCCCACCAGCAGTGAAGAAGGGTCCCTTTCTCTCCACATCCCCTCCAACACCAGTTGGTTTTGTTCTTTTGAATGTGGGCCAGTCTCTGTGGTGTGAGATGATATCTCATTGCTGTTTTGATCTGCATCTCCCCGATGATTCGTGGTGTAGAGCATTTTCTCATGTGCCTTTTTGCCATTCTTATTTCTTCTTTGAGAAAGTTTCTGTTCATTTCATTACCCCATTTTTTGATGGGGTTGGATGTCTTCTTCTTGTGTAGTTCAACCAGAACTTTGTATATCCTTGATATCAACCCCTTTTCGGATGGGTATTAGGAGAATATACTTTCCGATTCTGTAGACTGTCTTTGTATTTTGGGCACTGTTTCTTTTGAGGTGCAGAAGCTTCTTAGTTTAAGATAGTCCCATTTGTCTATGTCTGTTTTCTCTTGCTTGGCCAGTGGCATTTCATCTTTTGAAGATACTGTACGTTTCAATGTCGTGGAGGGTTTTGCCAACTTTGTCTTCAATGTATCTTATGGATTCCGGTCTGATGTTGAGGTCTTTAATCCATTTTGATCTTACTTTTGTACATGGTGTTAGACAGATAACTGAGCCCATTTCTTTGCATTTAGCTGTCCAGTTCTGCCAGCACAATTTGTTAAAGAGGCTTTCCTTGCTCCACTTCACATTTCTTGCTACCTTATCAAAGATTAAATGATCATATGTTTGGGGGGAGATGTCAGTATATTCAACCCTGTTTCATAGGTCTGCAGCTCTGCCTTTGTTCCAGTACCATGCTGTTTTAATTATTACTGCTTTGTAGTAGAGTTTGTAGTTATGGAGGTTGATTCCTCCCTTTTTCTTTTTCCCAAGAATTGCTTTAGCTATTCGTGGGGGCTCATTGTTCCATATGAATTTCAGGAATGTTTGCTCCATTTCTTCGAAGAATGTCTTGGGTATCGTTATAGGGATCACATTAAATTTGTACAATGCTTTGGGGAGTATTGCCATTTTGACAATGTTAATTCTCCTGATTCATGAGCAGGGGATATCTTTCCATTTCCTCGTGTCCTCTTTTATTTGCTGAAGTAGCGTTTTGTAGTTTTCTTTGTACAGGTCTTTTACTTTCTTAGTTGATTCCTAGGTACTTGATTTTCTGGGGCACAATTGTCAATGTGATTTTTTTTTTTGTTACTTTATTCTCTCTCATTATTTGCATATAGGAAAGTCATGGACCTTTGGGTATTGATTTTATAGCCTGCAACTTTACTATACAAGCCTATTGTTTCTAGGAGTTTCTTGGTAGAGGTTTTAGGGTTCTATAGTATCATATCATCTGCGAAAAGTAAGAGCTTGATTTCTTCCTTTCCTACCTGAATGCCCTTAGTATCTTTTTCTTTCCTAACTGCTATTGCAAGTACTTCCAATACTATACTGAACTGCAGTGGAGAAAGTGGTCATCCTTGTCTCGTCCCTGATCTTAGAGGGAAGGCTCTCTATTTTTCCCCATTGAGGATGATGCTTGTGGTAGATGGTTTTAACTATATTGAGGAAAGTTCCCTCTATACCCATTTTCGCGAATGTGAACCTATTTCATGAGATAAGTGGCTATCTCAATTTAAATATAAATCTCTTATTGTGAAATAAGAGGACTATCAGAATCTGTCCCCCATATATTTCCTATAGAATATCTTTCTCATCCTTTACTGTTTTTATAACTTACTGCCCATACTAGCTTTCCATGACTGCCTTCCAAATTAGTTCTTCAGGATTTTTCTGCTTGCCTTTTTTCTTCCTGAACTTTCTGCTTGTCTTCCCTTTCATTAAAATTTTGGTTCATATCTAAAAAGGTTCTCCAGAAGATACAAGATGGTTATTTTCTTTTTTTTTTGCTTTTTTTTGGGTCATACCCAGCAATGCATAGGAGTTACTCCTGTTCATGCACTCAGGAATCACTTCTGGCAATGCTCGGGGGACCATATGGGATGCTGGGAATTGAACCTGGGTCGTCCGCGTGCAAGGCAAATGCCCTACCCGCTGTGCTATTGCTCGAGCCCCAAGATGGTTATTTTCAATGAAAAGAAATTACCTCTTTGTCATTACGTATCCTTTTCTCTCTTCCCTCTTATTTAAGAAAGGAAAAAGATAACCAAATGGAAGATGTAAGAAGCTTACCCCTTCCACTGATATCTTTCCTTTAAAATTCCTAAGTTGTGTCATCTAGCCACTTAAAAATATGCTGGACATTTGGGGTGATGTTGAAATGCCCTAGTAGATTCTAAGTGGCCTGATGGAAGAGTTCAGATTTTCCTTGTGACTATATCATCTCCAGTGAATGCAGTGCCACATGCAAGGCATACAAACAAATACTAAATATTTGTATAAATATTAAATATACATATGCTTCTTAGATTATATTTGCTCTAATTTAACAATTGTAGAATTTAAATCATTAAGCTGCTGGTTATTCTGAAAGTTCATGGTGAGAAAATTTTAGGTAAAGTTTAAGAAAAAGATTTTTGTATGATGAAGGCATTGTGTTAGAGCTGGAGAATGTTTTGCTCAGAATTCTACAGTGAAACAATGAGAGCAGATGCAATAATTTAAAAATTCTGATGACTTTTTCTCATTTTTATTATTTTAATTGTTTTCCATAGGCACTTATTTATTAAATTTATTAAATTCTTATTAAATAAGTATCTATGGATAAGTCTGCACTGAATTTGTGCAGTTATGAATTTTATCACAAGGTAGGTCTTTACTTTCTGGGGGTGGATGCCTCAGGACTGTCTGGAGGGTGATATGGTGCCAAGAGTCACCCCCAAGGTCTCATATATGCAAATTACATGCTTTATTACTGAATCATATACCCTCTCCCCAAATAAAAATTTTAAATAAACAAATATTTATTGAATATGTGTGAAGAATCATAGTGGGGATTGAGAGGAATAATATTAAATACATAATAAAAATTGTTGTTCCCAACGAATTACAATGATGTTGAACAAGCTTCTATGCACAGGGGTTTTATATTATGATGCAAAAAAAACCTGATAAGTAAATCACAACATGTACTGAAAACTAGTGCTGAATCTTGCTCAGGCTCAAATGCATATATTTTGATTACAATTTTAAATAAATTGTACATTTGATATTTTGTAAAATTTGCAGATAGCTTCTAGTTGACTAGAATGTTGAATGTATGCTGTTTTCATGAAGTTGGGAATATTTAAGCAGCAGCAGTGATAAATGCAACATGAAGGTTAGGGGAAGAAAAAGAGAGTGGATCATTTTTAGATGACATTATATTATTTTTTATGCCAGCTGTATCTTTTCTCTCAACAAAAATAGAAACAACTCTGCCCTTGACCTTCAAAAAGAAATTGACTTGCCTAGTTTTACTGTTCAAACAACTGTATACTCTCTTCAATTCCTATGATGATTTTGATTTACTGTAAGTGACTGAACTCAATGAATTAAATGCTATTTAAATGCAAAAAAAATGAGATCATACTGGATTAGGGTGGGCCCTAAATACATTCGTTTGTATTGTTACAAGAAAGGGAAAGGACAAACAGAGATGCACAGGGAAGAAAAGAAATTTTGCTTTTGTTCTTTATTTACCTTTTGATTTTTAGAGTTTCTGTGATGTCCATTCACTTAAATGCCAACACAACATGACCCCAGTCCTCCAAACATCTCCCTGTGTGAGTTTAGCAGACATATACTTCGAGAATCACCTTGTGTGCTCAATTGCCTAAGGAAAGTGATTTTTTTTTGGTGACTTTCCTACCCCTTAAAGGTCGTGCAACACACATGTGCTGAAGAAATAATCCAATTGAAGACTGAATAACTGCAAAATGGAGGGCAAAGACCCTTTGAGGATTTTCCTTAGACAATAGTAATTTTTTTTTATTACTCTTAGAAATTGTATTTGTGAAAGCCTGACCTCTAAACTCACTGCTTTAATATTCTTTCAAGAATTCCTCTTGTCAGATCTCTGTTTAAGAACTATGTATCTGGAAGTGGATCTTTGGGATTGGAGATTATTGGTTTGATAGAAAAACGAATAACTTCTCTTTTTGATTCCACACATTAGTGTGTGGTAGCTCTGGGAAGAACTCATAAGCCAAGAGGACATGTGTTCAAAGCTAACTCTTTTGCTGTCTGCCCTTTAATGGAGTAATTGATAGCTTTAAACTCAGTTTCCATCTACCTCTTAGAGTTATTGTAAATTTTAAATGACTTTAAATATCAGGTTTTTAAATAAAAAATGCCCTGGAATTTTTTGGGGGGGGTCACACCCGGTGATGCTCAGGGGTTACTCCTGGCTCTGCACTCAGGAATTACTCTTGGCCGTGCTCAGGGAACCATATGGGATGCTGGGATTTGAACCTGGCTTGGCCGCGTGCAAGGCAAACACCCTACCTGCTGTGCTATTGCTCCAGCCCCACCCTGGCATTTTAGAAACACTAGATACATGTAATATTTCATTTTAAGCATGTGTATTGCATCTCAGATTAGATGCTAATTATACACAGGTTAGTGAATAGAAATTTCTTGCAACTCATTCTTGTCTAACTATTTTTATATAGTTGTATTAGAAATAATAATGACAATGGTATACTGAGAAAAAAGTGAAAACTGCTATTTCAAAGTTAAAAAAAGTAATAATTGTATAGTATGATCAAGTAACAAAGTCTTAGTTCTTTTGGTTAGTAAAGGTATGTCAATGAAAATAAAAGATATGAATTAGTAAAGAATACAGGGGATAACCCTGCTCATGGGTCGGGAGACTTAACATTGTCAAAATGGCAATACTACCGAAAGCATTGTATAAATTCAATGCAATCTCTGTAAGGATACCCATGAAATTCTTCAAAGAAATGGAGCAAACACTTCTGAAATTTATATGGAACAATAAGCCCCCACGAATAGCTAAAGCAATTCTTGGGGGAAAACAATGGGAGGAATCAACCTCCTGAACTACAAACTGTACTACAAAGCAGTAATAATTAAAACAGCATGGTACTGGAACAAAGGCAGAACTGCAGACCAATGGAACAGGGTTGAATGCACTGACATCTCCCCTCAATCATATGCTCATCTAATCTTTGATAAAGGTGCAAGTAATGTGAAGTGGAGTAAGGAAAGCCTCTTTAACAAATTGTGCTGGCATCACTGGATGGCAACATGCAAAAAAATGGGCTCAGAACTCTGCCTAACACCATGTACAAAAGTAAGATCAAAATGGATTAAAGACCTCAACATCAGACCAGAAACCATAAGGTACAAAAGTTGGCAAAACCCTCCATGACATTGAAACTAATGGTATCTTCAAAGATGCCACACCACTGGCCGAGCAAGTGAAAACAGAGATAGATAAATGGGACTATCTTAAACTAAGAAGCTTCTGCACCTCCAAAGAAACAGTGACCAAAATACAAAGACAGTCTACAGAATGGGAAAGGATATTCGCCGAATACACATCTGATAAGGGGTTGATATCCAGGATATACAAAATTCTGGTTAAAATCCACAAGAAGAAAACATCCAACCCCATCAAAAAATGGGGCAATGAAATGAACAGAAACTTTCTCAAAGAAGAAATCCGAATGGCAAAAAAGCACATGAGAAAATGCTCTACATCATTAATCATCAGGGAGATGCAGATCAAAACCACAATGAGATACCATCTCACACCTCAGAGACTGGCCCACATTCAAAAGAACAAAAGCAACCGATGCTGGCGTGGATGTGGCGAGAAAGGGACACTCCTTCACTGTTGGTGGGAATGTCCACTGGTTCAGCCCTTCTGGAAAACAGTATGGAAGATTCTCAAAAAATTAGAAATTGAGCTCCCATTTGACCCAGCAATACCACTCCTGGGAATATATCCCAGAGAGGCAAAAATGTATAGTCGAAGTGACATCTGCACTTGTTTGTTCATTGCAGCACTCTTTACAATAGCCAGAAACTGGAAGAAACCTGAATGCCCAAGAACAGATGACTGGTTAAAGAAACTTTGGTACATCTACACAATGGAGTACTATGTAGCTGTTAGAAAAGATGAAGTCATGAAATTTACATACAAGTGGTACAATATGGAAAGTATCATGCTAAGCGAAATGAGTCAGAAAGAGGGATAGACATAGAAAGATTGCATTCATCTGGGGGATATAAAGTAACAAAATATGAGATTAATACCCAAGAATAGCTGAGATCAGAACCAGGAGGATTACTCCATAGCTTAGTGGCCAGTGGGGCATTCTAGGGGAAAGGGCAGCTCAGATAAAGAAGGGAACACCAAATAAAGGGTGTTTGGAGGATCTTCCCAGGAGGGGAGATGCATGTCGAAAGTAGACTATGGACTGAACATGTTTGCCACTCAATGCCTCTTTTGCAGACTACAACACCCAAAAGGAGAGAGAGAACACAGGGGATTGCCCTGACACAGAGGCAGGGGGGGGATGGGGGCTGGGGGTGGGGGGGATATTATCCATGGTGGTGGAAAATGGGCACTGGTGGAGGGATGGGTATCTGTACATTGTATAATCGAAACCCAAGCACAAAAAAATAGTAAATCTACAACTGTACCTCATGGTGTTTCACTAATAAAAAAATTTTTTTAAAAAAGTAATTAAAAAAAAAAAAGAGTCGGGAGCCCAAGATGGATGAAAAGAGATCAATCTAAGAATACTTTCAAGGCACTAAAACAAAGAAAACTCACCATTAGGCACAGAATCATGCACAGGGCCCCACTGAGAAAATTCCCCACTGCAGAACCCATCAGCCCTTCTCCAGAAAATGAACAGTGCTGGGAAAAAGCATCTTCTATGAGCGTGACCCAATGAGGGGTATGGACAGGGTAGAGACTTTGAAGATGCAGAGCTTGTGCCTGGAAAAAAAAAAAGGAGGGGGCTGGGGGATAGAGTAGAGCGGGTAGGGCATTTGCCTTGCAATTGGCTGACCTGTGTTCTATTCCCAGCATTGCGATGAATCGAATCAAATCAAGTCAACCCGAGTTTGATTCACAGCATCCCATGTGGTCCCCCAAACACCACCAGAAGTAATTTCTGAGTGCATGAGCCAGGAGTAACCCCAGTGCATCACCAGGTGTGAGCCACAAAGAAAAAAAATGGAGGAGAAAGCCCTAATTTGAAATCCCACACTTAAATCTTCATTCTTAGAAAACTGGAGGCAATATCTAATTCAGGCAACGTAGCCATTGGCCTTGTAGACACCAAAGAGTTCTGGACCCTCTGAAAGTAAGAAACACCACAAAGACAAAGTCTACCATTCTAAGCCAAAGACAGAGTAACAGTAAACTGAGTGACATCTGCCTTTCCAGATCAATGAAAATCAACTTCTTTTATCACATTCCCAACTGATTGCACATGGTGGAATAAAAATTTAGGGTGGAAAAAGAAGAGTTTTCACAGGGAAGCTGACAACAGAGGAGAGTAGCCCATGAGCAACGAAGAGTGTGAGCGCACCAGACTCCTTTTTCAAAAAGTATAAAATGATAAAAAGAATGAAAAGAATAAAGGAAATTATGGGAATGGACTTGAGACTCACTTGCTTTGTATTTCAAAGGTGAACTAAGTTTAGAACATCTGACTTATGCTACGGGGTAACCTCAAAGCAAATAATTAAAATAAACAGAAAAAAGGCAAATGGAAGTAGACCATTAGATCAAAGGCCAAGATCAAAATGCAAATTGAGGACAGGGGCAAGGGGATGAAAGTCAAAAGAAAAAACAGCGAACAAAAATTACCTGAAATTTGGATTTTAAAAAGAGTGGCAGCACTCATTTGTGGAGTATAAAACAACATAACATGAGGCTGACACCTAAGGATAGTAGATACACGGGACAGCAAGATTGCTCTATAGCTGAAAGCCTGCCTCATGAGCAAAGGGGAGAAGGCGGCTGGAATAGAGAAGGAATCACTAAGAAAATGATGGCTTGAGGAACCAGTCGGGATGGGAGATATGTGCAGAAAGTAGATAAAGGACCAAACATGAAAACCTCTCAGGGTCTGTATTGCAAACCATAATGCCCCGAAGTAGAGAGAGAGTATGGGGAATATTGTCTGCCATGGAGGCAGGGGGAGGGTGGGAAAATGGAGGGTATACCAGGGATATTGGTGGTAGGGAATGTGCACTGGTGGAGGGATGGGTGTTTGATCATTCTGTGATTGTAACCCAAACATGAAAGCTTGTAACTATCTCACAGTGATTCAATAAAATTAAAAAAAAATAAATGAAGTCATGAAATTTACATACAAGTGGTACAACATGGAAAGTATCATGCTAAGCGAAATGAGTCAGAAAGAGAGGGATAGACATAGAAAGATTGCATTCATCTGGGGGATATAAAGTAACAAAATATGAGATTAATACCCAAGGATAGCTGAGATCAGCACCAGGAGGATTACTCCATAGCTTAGTGGCCAGCCAGGCATTCTAGAGGAAAGGACAGCTCAGATAGAGGAGCACCAAATAAAGGGTGTTTGGAGGATCCTCCTAGGAGGGAAGATGCATGTTGAAAGTAGACTATGGACTGAACATGTTTGCCACTCAATGCCTCTTTTGTAGACCACAACACCCAAAAGGAGAGAGAGAACACAGGGGATTGTCCTGCCACAGAGGCAGGGGTATGGGGGTGGGGGGGATAATATCCATGGTGGTGGAAAATGGGCCCTGGTGGAGGGATGGGTATCTGATCATTGTATAATTGAAACCAAAGCACAAAAAATTGTAAATCTACAACTGTATCTCATGGTGTTTCACTAATAAAAAATAAATAAATAAAAAATAAAAATTAAAAAAAAGGATACAGGGGATAAAATGAAGTGGTCTTTTACATTTGGACTTGAAAAAGAATAAACATGAAGCTATTTACACAGAAAGGCAATTTTTTTGGTAAGACACAAAAATACTTTGAAAAATAGAGCAAATTACCATTGCTGGTCTTGAAAGAAGAAGAAAATCACAAGTTATCATCTTTCTTTAAATTATAAACATTCCTGAAGTATTTCATTCACCTACTTATTCATCTAAAGAAATATGTGACCCCAAGAATTTATCAGGTGTAGTTCTAATTCCTTGGGATTGAAATCTGACTGAGACACTATCTCTGGTCACTATCTAAGGAGCTAACTTAGAACGTAAGGGGGAAAAGGTGATTCCCACTTCTTAGTCAATGCCTAAGCATATCTGCTGGTCAAAACGTATTTTGCCATAATATCCAAGATTTATTTCTCAGTGTTATCTAGCACATACTTATTGTTTGTAGAAAGTGTTTCATGCAAAATAAATACATAAGATTGTCCTTGTCATCTTTGTGTCATCCTCAAAAGTCTACAGTTTTTAAAAGGGCATCTGAAAAAGAGAGATCACCTTCTATTTGAATTTATTTCCCACTTCCATCCAGATATTTCTTATCCTTTGTGGTCTTTTAAGTAAGAGTTCATGTCCTTGGGAGCAATCTATTTATACTGGAATGGTAGACAGACTAGCAGGTCTTATCTTCTCAATAGTTACCAAAAAGCAAGTACTGAGAATACACAGTAGTAATAAGAGAGTCCAACGGGCAGTACAATCTTTGCTCTGGCAGAGGGTATGTGGCAAGGGAGATGAATCTAGAAATAGATTGAACTGAGTGTCTTGAACTCTTCAAAGCAAACAGGTCTTATGTATTTGAATTAATTTATCATGACTTCTAAGGACTTAAAAAATAACATGGAAAATGACTTTTCATTTTGCTGTTGAAGTCTATTTTATAGTATTAATTATCTGGGTATTTTGATGTAAGAATATAGAACAAATTTGAGTGGCTGATATATTGACTATATTGATATAGGGCCTCACAGGAAGTAAATGGCACATCAAGTTAGCATAATTTGAGGAGAATTTAATGAAGGGACTAATTGTAAAAAAGTGGGTGGAGTTTAGGGATCTGTTAAGAATAATGAAGATACAGGACAGGGACATGGAATCATTATGACTTCTAGTCCTAAAAAAATGGAGGGAAGAATTATTACAAGAAGTCAAAAGGAGAGGCAGTAATGTAGAATAGCCTTGAGGGAATACTGACCTTTCATTAGTTTTATGTTTCCATATTTTATTTTCTGCTAAAAAATACAATAACCTGAGGTGATCTTAGAAGGAGGCAGTCAGAGAACTAAAGATCCTTGCCCTTTCTCCACTTCCTCCAATTTCCTGCTTGACTTCTTACTGAACCCAAACAGAAGCCAGAAAGCAGAGGAGTTTGTGAATGGCGTTTGTTAAGCTCACTCTCCATGGGAAAGCATGCAGAGGAGGGAAGAGGGATGGATATTTGAAGAGGTAAATATAATCTACTACTCTTGTTTCATAGGACTGGAGTGATAGCACAGAGGGTAGGTCGTCTTCTTTGCACACAGCCAACTTGGCCGACCTGAGTTCGATTCCTCCGCCCCTCTCGGAGAGCCTGGCAAGCTAACGAGAGTATCTCACCTGCATGGCAAAGCCTGGCAAGCTACCCGTGACATATTCAATATGCCAAACACAATAACAAGTCTCACAATGGAGACATTACTGGGCCACTTGAGAAAATCGATGAACAACGGAAGTGATTGTTTTGTAAACTTTAGTTATTCTATCTTTTCTATGGAGAACAGCAAAAGGATTAGAAAATTTAAAAAACCTATAAATCCAAGACAAATGATGTCGTAATTGATCTTCCATTTGTGCACCAACAGGTCCTCGATGGATGCATCCGATGCCAGCGTACGTGCAATGAAAGTACAGTCATTTTTGTCCTTCTTCATTTTGGCAGCCTTGAGATTTTATCAGCCTCTCCTTTCTCATCCTTCTTAACATTGCCGTATTGGTGGCTCTTTCAGAGTCAGGGGAATGATACCCATTGTATTTACTGGTTTTGGCACATTGAATATGCCATGAATAGCTTGCCAGGCTCTGCCATGCAGGCGGGATACTCTTCATAGCTTGCCAGACTCTCTGAGGGGGATAGAGGTTTTTAGGGCAGCCTCTAATTGCCCTTGCAGATGTTCCCATGGTTCAAAACATATTTGAACCCTATAAAACATGGTGCAGTAATCTTGGAAGATGGGTATTAAGTGTCTTATGATGTGTTTGGAAAGTGTCCTGGAGCATGGCGGCAGCTGTGTAGTGGAGGTAGCAGAGGTAGTGGAGGTCTGCAGATGAGCTATTGATCTGGTACCGGTAGGGTGGGTCTTCTGTATGTAATCCCTGGGTCACTGGAGGGTAGTGGAAGCAGACAGGGCAGTGTAGGGTGGGGCTTCTGGTTTTAATCCCTTGGTCTCCAGAGATTGGTGGAAGCAGGCAGATGATCTCTGTTCCCGAGTCCCATTGAGCCTGGAGTCCAAGGTCACAGAGTTCCGCTTACCTGGTTCTGCGGGACTTCACTCCTGCGTGAGTCTGACAAAGAAATCTGACCACCTTGTAGGCCATGCGTCCTTTTGACATCCCGTGGAATACAGTCGGTAACAGCTCTAGTCCAGCGGACATCTCCAAATTGCATTACATGTCCGGCCCATCTGATTTTCGACGGGAGGCAGTGTCCCCTATCTTCGTTTGTTGATAGAGGGAACTCCAGATTCCTCCTCTCACTTGAGTGAAGCATGATACTCCAAACATAGCTCTTTTGCTTCCTCTTTGGGAGACCTGAATAGAATAGCATTCTCGTCCTTTTTCCGTCGGACCTAGGTCTCTGAGGCGTATGCTAGTGCAGGAAGAATGGTGGAGTAAAAAAGATGTGTCCTGAGCCAGAGGTTCTTCGTCCTCTTAACACCTTCGACACTCTTGAAGGCATTCCATGCCACTCTCTTCCTCTGAGCAGTTCTGGCACCAAGTCATTCCTCAAGTGGAGTTCTCGACCCAGGTACTGCTGCATTTGGATGTTTGTTTCATTGAGAGTAAATGGAACATCAGGGACTAGTTCGTTTTTCATGAACATTGTCTTGGTGAGATTCAGCTGTAGTCCCACCTTTCCATACTCACTGTCGAAGTCAGTCATCATTTGTGCCACTTGGCTAATGTTTGGTGTTATTAGAACAATATCATCAGCGAAGCGGAGGTGGTGTAGTTACCGACTGTCTATCTTTGCTCCCATTCCTTCCCATTCCAGTCGTCGCATGACGTTCTCAAGGGTGGCACTGAAGAGTTTCGGTGAAATGGTATCACCCTGCTGAAACCCTCTCTTTACGTGGATGATCACTTCCTTGTAGTACCAGGAAGGTACAGGTACATAGGTACATAGGCAAAAAAGGCACAGTCCAAATCGAGTTTTACTTCAAGATGAAACTTGAAGCTTATTTTATTTTATTTTATTTTTTTTACTTCTTGGAGGGATAAGTCAACCCCAAAATATTTCTTTACTGTATCACTGTCTCACTGTCGTCCCAGTGATTTTTTGTTTACTCGAGTGGGTGCCAATAACATCTCTACTTGTCCCAGCCCTGAGATTTTAGCCACCTTTTCTTACTCATCTTTTCCCAATGACTGGAGGCTCTTTCAGGGACAGGGGAATGAGACCTATTGTCGTTACAGTATTTGGTATATCGAATATGCCATGGGGAGCTTGCCAGGCTCTGACCGTGCAGGAAGGATACTCTCAGTAGCTTGCCAGGCTCTCCAAGAGGCATAAATGGGTAGGAAGTGTCTTATAATGTGTCCAGAAATATAAAATATAAAAATATTTCTATATTTATATTATAAATATACACAGTTTAACAGTTGCATCTTGACCTGGCCTTTACCAGTGGTCTTTACCCTCTAAAATATTTCTTAATATATATTATATATTCTTAATATATATTATATAAAAATAATGTCAACCCCCAAATATATTAAGAAATATTTTGGGGTTGGCATTATTATTATTATTTTTAAAATCAGACTTCCTTCTATATCTCCTTATTCTTTCAGCACCTGGCCCCTAGTAATGAAATCTCACAGTTTGCCTATGAGTCAGCTCTCTTCTCCACACTTACCTCTTCTTCCAAAAAATATATGCCCAATACTTAAATCTCTTAGGGAAGGGCCCTACTTAGGGGGTGAAAGAGAGGGAAGGATTTTGGCATATGGATTAGAGTTATAGTGTACTGGGGTAATATAGTGGACTATTTTATATTATAATAGAATAAAGTTATATTAAGGCATTAATATAATCAAGAATTTTTAATTTCATTTTTCAGGCATAGGCAGAGTCTAGAGAGTTGGAATTACCAAGCTCCAATGAGCTGAGTCAAAGAATGTCCTAGACTTATGGGTTTGGATCCAGAAGCTAATATTGATGATTTCACTTGTACCTCTGAATAAGACTGCATAATTTAGATTCCCTTTTCAAAAAATGGTCAAAGCCATTTTTGATAAAACCTACTTCTTTAAAGAATCATCCTTTAGGATTTATTTACAAATGATACTCCACTCAGCTCTGTAGGGCCTGAAGTAGGGTTCCAAAGTGGTTCTTCTGGCCTATCTATCTCTTAGATTCCGAAGTGGAATAATGAAGACTAGAAAAGAAATAACTGTCAAAATACTTATCATAGATTTAATGAAAATATCATTCCTGGATAAGCAGCACTGATGGTGGTGTTGACCATCTAAAGTCACTGTCACATGCTCTTTTGAACCTTAACGGCTTTTTGTTTCTTAAAAAAAACAATGTTTATTCTTATGTCCATGAGTCTATAGCAATTGACAACTTTCTAAAGTTAATTTTTATCACTCAGGGACTAAGGAACCCAAGCTACTTTTGTCTTGAAGTTTAGACATTGTATTGTGTAGTCTCTGATGACTGGAAAAAATAGACAGAAAATATGCGATTTTTTTTTAACCAAGCAGGATATTGGTCTTTTATCCATTTGCAGGTTTTCTTATCTAAAGGAAACAGTGTTTTATTTATGAAGGACAGATAATCATATTTATATGAATATAATAAATATATAGAATAAAATTCAGTGTAAGCCTTAAGTTCTTTCCTATCTCTGATTATATCTAGCACTATCTTTCCTGGTTTCATTTGGTTTTGTAGATTCAAGAATACTTTGCTTCTTGAATCTTCTAAAATTCACAAGTGCAGCCCCCTTAGCACTTGATAATCTACCTGCTGCCAATGCCTGGGTTTCACACCTTATCAATTAAACCTGTAAAGTTGTTGGGAGATCACACTATTGGCACTTTAAAAATCCTTGGGGTCTTAGTGCAAAGTTTGCTTTATTTTTTAAAACTTTCTCACCATTATTGATGTTTAAGGTCAAAATGATAGAATGGTAATTTTGTTAGACACAAAATATTCCGGCACTAGTGAGTTTGTTATTACATTGAAATGTAATTATGAAGTAAAAAAAAATATTCAGAATGCAGTTTTGTATGTGCTATGTTGCTACCTAGATAGTAAAATTAGAATTTTGAGACCAATCAAAAACTCATTTTGAAGTGTTGGTTTATAGCTTGATGATGTCTTAGAATGAAATGTTTGCATATTCAGGTCAATTTTTTTGATGATTGAGTATGCAATCTTAATGTTTATAGAAGTTTTTTACTTTATTTAACCTTTAAAGCACTACTGAAGCTATATAGTTCAGCAAATATATGTTATCATTATTTTTTACCATTTCTGTATTATTATTTTTATATTATTTCATTTATATATATATTTTAAAATTATTTATTTCTTTACTTAAACACCACGATTTACATAATTATTTGCTATAGGTTTTCAGGCTCACAATGTTCCAAGTTCCATAGTGCTTCTCTGTCACTTCCCTCAGAGTTTCTTCTTCCCCAGTCCCTAACCTTACTCCTTGACAGATACATTTTGAAGTTTGCTATAGTTTGATTTTCTTGTTTATGGCAGTGTTGAGTCTAGTGGTTTAGATATATACTATGATATAGAGACTCTTCACCTCTATACCATAGAGAATCTATGGCCCAAGATTCTTGACTACTTAATCACTTAATCACTTAACTTCCCGTTAGTCGTCGATTTGTTCGAGCGGGCGCCAGTAACGTCTCCATTTGTCCCTGTCTCGTGCTAGTGTAGCCCAATCTGTTCCCAGAACGAACAGATGCCATTCTTGACTACATAGAAATATATTATTTTCAGACTTCTTTTTCCTACTTGTCCCCACTATTTATGTCTTTCCTTGACATTTTTGTTTCTGTAATCTAGACCCAGTATGTTGCCCATCTTTGATACCTACCCTACCATCATTAAGACATGTTTTTCTATATGCCATAGATTAGTGATGATATCCAATATTTGTCTTTGTCCTTCTGACTTACATCACTTTACATAAGATCCTCCAGTTCTATCTATGTTGCAGCAAACTTCATGACTTCATCATTATTTGTGGCTGAGTAGTATTCCCTTATGTATAATTATCCACACTTCTGTCACTGGACACCTGGATCTTCCCCATAACCTGGCTATTGTACTAAGTTCTGCAATGGATATAGTTGTGAAAGCACCATTTCAATGAAATGCTTTGTGCATTGTGGGTGGGTATATACAAAGCAATGAGATCACCAGCTATTATACCGTGGTTCTATAATTAGTTTTTTGAAGAAATTTCGTAATGTTTTTCATAAGGATTGATTTAGACTACATTCCCACCAGCAGTTCATGAGTTCCTTTTTCACCCAATCTCTGACAGCACATATTGTCTTATCATTTCTGGTATAGATCATTCACATTGCTGTGAAGTTATATCACATTAGTGATTTACTTTGGATTTCCCTCAAGATGAATAATTTTATATGTTTACTGTTAATATCTCTTCTTCTGAGCAGTGTTTATTTCTTCCCTCCATTAAAAATGTTGTCGCTTAATTTATTGATGAAGAATTCTATGAGTACTTTGTTTATCTTGGCTATTGATCTCTTATTTGATAGATTGTGCCCAAATATTTTCTCCCAATCAGTAGGGTATCTATTGCTTTTAACCCATGTTTCTTTTGATATGCAGTAACTTTTTATTTTTATGTAGTCTTATTTGAATTTTTTGTTGTTGCTGTTGCCTTTGTCTATGGAATACTTTAAACAAATCTTAGATATGGAAATCTTGGAGTATTTTGCCTGTATCTTCCTCAAAGTATCTTATGGACGCTGATCTATTGTCAATGTCTTTGGTCTATTTTGAATTGAGTTTTGTGTAATATTTGAGACATGAATCCAATTTCATTTTTTGAGTGTAGCTATCTAGTTTTCACAGTTCCTTATCTGTTTTAGAGCCTATCTTTACTCTGATTCATGGACCCAGACCCTTTGTGATACACTAGTTGCCCAAATATTTGAGGTTTTATCATTCCATTCTAGTCCATTGATCTGACAATCTATCCTATTCCACACCATGCTATTTGGTTATTATAGATTTATAATATAGCTTCAAGTCAAGAAAGGCAATACATACCAATTTTGGAATTTTAGTTGATTCCATATCCTGAAATATATCTTTTCAGATGGGTGATTTTTTGTTTCAGGGATAGATATCAAGAAGAGAAATTTCTAGGTCATAAGGGATAGTTTTTGAGTTACCTTCAAACTTTTTCTAAAGAGATGAACCCAGACAACATTCCCACCATCAGTGAGCAAAGAATTTCTTTGAAAAAATATTTTATTGGGGCTGGAGCAATAGCACAGCGGGTAGGGCAGTTGCCTTGCATGCCGCAACCCAGGTTCGATACTCAGCATCCCATATGGCCCCCTGAGCAACACCAGGGGTGATTCCTGAGTGCAGAGCCAGGAGTAATCCCTGAACATTGCTGGGTGTGACCCCCCTAAAAGAAAAAATAATAATAAAATAATATTGTTTTATTAAAATGTTTCTTTGAAATTGAGATTCTGATTTGCAATACAGTTATTGTGGTTTTTGTGCACATAATTCCAATACCACACCCATCATCAATGTATCTACCTCTGTTCCCCCAATATCCCAACATCCCTCCATTTCAACCCATCCCTGGTAATAAGTAACAGTGAACACTTTTTCAAATGTTCACTGGCCATCAGCATGTCTTTTTCATGGAAATGTCTGTTTAGTTCTTCGTGGGGTCATTAGTTTCTTTGTTATACCTTGTGAGCATCTTATATATTTTGGATATTACTCCTTTACCTGATTTATTGAATCAGATATGGTTTCCAGCATGGTAAGTTATATTTTAATTTAACTCCTGAATTTTTTTCCTCATATGAAAAATTTTTAATTTGATATAGTCTAATTTGTTTATTTTGGTTTTTGTTATCTTTGCCAGTGAGATCAGACTACGGAAGCTGACTTTGAGGTCCAGATTCTGGAGGGTTCTCTCTAAATTTTCCTCAATGTACCTTATGGTTTCTGGTCTATTTTTGAGGTGTTTAATCCACATTGAAATAATTTCTGTGTATATGAGCAGCAGATCCAGTGTTTTTCTTTCCTATTTTTCTTTGCGGATATCTATTTATGCTATTACTTCAAAAATGATATTTGATATTTTTTCTTGTTCCACCCACATCCTTTGCCAAAGATCAACTATCTATAGATCTGAAGCTTCGTTTTTGGTTCTTAATTCTAATCCATTGATCTGACAATCTATTTATATTGCAGAACTTTGAATGTTTTTTCAGGAGTGCTAGTGCAAAGTTTCAACACTAATCCCTTCACCAGTGTCCACTATCATGCCCACCCTCTGGCCTCTTCTTAGCAGGCACTTTTTCCTCTCCACAGTTGTCCCTTCACTAATTTATCCACCCATATTCCAGTGGTAAGTCAGAGCAACAGATAAATTGAAAAAAAAAGTCATTAAAAGACAGTGATCCAAGACATAGGAATCTCAATAGATTTTGAATGATTAGAGAATATTATGTTTTGATTTCTAGATATAAAAGTATTCCAAGAGAGCCTGAAAATGACACTGGGGAGAAATACTGAGAAAAAGTTAAAAATTTAAAAGACATACATCTGAAAGTTATAAAGTCTCCAAATTAATCTCATCAGAAGTCAAAGCAACAAGCATAAAAGAAGATAAATGCAGACCAAAAATTTCTTCCTTGGTGTTTTCAAGATTAAAGCTGGATGAAAGATAAATAATACAAGATGAAATAAATGAACTGAGTCTGAGAAGTTTTAAAAGGTCAAGTAGGAGAAATTTAAACAAAGATTACTTCAAATCTGATGGCTTCTCTGTTAAAATGAATTCTCTTATTATTCCTATATGTGTTTCTTTTATTGTGAGTATAATAAAACATTTATAGTATTTTACTCATCTATGGGCACATGTTACTCAAATTACATTCTACCTGAGAGAATATAAAATGTTCATTTGATATTCTATACCAGTTTTACTCGTAATTTAATAGACATCAATACATAATAGCTTCTATTCTCATCTGTCAACATATGGTGTTGATCATATGGTGCACAGTAAGGCAGACGCAAGGTTTTCAAATGTCATGAAGTATTTTAGAGGCATGAATTTTACAAAATAAAAAAGTCACGTTAGAACCCTGTTGCTAGGCAAGTCGAACCCAGCTGTGCTCAGAATCTCAGACAACAGGATGTTTCATTCACTGCTCGACAGTGAACACACATGACACTTAGTAGAAGAGGAGCCTATTAACAAAAATACCAGGGTGACAGATCTCTCTACAAACGCTCTAGGAGTGAACACACAGAAATTTGGAGATGGACATATACTCACTTGCTCTTTTTGTTGCTGTTTTACGTTGTGCTCAGGGCTTCCTTCTGGCTCTGTGCTCAGGGATGTCTCTTGGCGGGCCTCAGAAGAACATGAAATGCTATTGATTGAAACACTGTCACCTGGCGTTCAAGACAAGCGCCTTATAGACCATAATATCTCTCTGTCCCCTCATTTGCTCTTTTAAAGATAAATGTCTCTATTTATTTGCCAAAGCTACACATTTGCAGCATGAATGAGAATGTCAATAACTTAGAATTCAGCCTGCTATCTTTCTTCTTTACTGAGAAACAAAGACAGGAGGCATTATAGGAAAGTGGAGAAGAAAATCTTTTCTTTCAATAAAAGGCTCTGGGATAAATTTATACCTAAATGGGGAAACAAATATTTGGATCCATTTAAAACCATGCATAATTTTTTGATTGTTTGCTTTTGGGTGACACTTGGAGCTGCTTAAGGCTGACTCCTGACTCTGTGCTCAAGGATCACTCCTGGTAGATCACATGAGGTACTGGGGTTTGAACCTGACTTGGCCACATACAAGGCAAATATCCTACCTACTGTACTATCACTCTGGCCCTTAAAAATAAATTATATATATGTATATATATAACAGGACTAAATATGAAAAGCAAGCAATATATCTTCTAGAGATAAAATATGATCAAATTAAAATCTAAGGGTAGGTATAGAATATATTAAGCGGCGGAAAAATTAGTGTAAAGAGATTGATAAACATTACAATAATATTAGGATCTTTGGATCTTTAAAAATACTATTGAGTGACAAACTAATCTAGAGTGTGTAAAGGTGCAGACACCTGCAACTTACAAAAGATGCTTATACAGAACCTTCAAGAACTCTTATAGGTGCCACAGTATCAAAAGTGGGTGAGGCAATAGAACTGTGAAGAGTCCTATATACCGTCACTAGTGATATAAATTGGAACAACCAAGCTTGAGGCATTTTGACCTGACGCGTTGTGATTAAAGACATTCATACCCCGTGACCAGCAATTCACTTCTAGAACTATGTGCTTATTTAATTGCTAGAACATCCCTACCAACGGAACTGTTATATTAAATGATGTAGAAATTCTCAACATTTCCATATAACTGAATGCAAAATCATTTGTACACGCAAAAGAGATATACTATTTCACTTACAGAAAATCATAATATAGAAAACAAACTTAAATGTTTAATGATATGTGTCTAACTATTTTAAGCATATTTGCAAAAGGAATCAAGTGATTAATTTCAATATCAGGACAGTAGTTGCTTTTTAGAGAGTGAAGAAAAGTGGGACCATTAGTGGCTCTTAAAAAAACACAGGTATTCATCTCACACCTCAGAGAATGGCCCACATTCAAAAGAACAAAAGCAACCGTTGCTGGCGCGGATGTGGCGAGAAAGGGACACTCCTTCACTGTTGGTGGGAATGTCCACTGGTTCAGCCCTTCTGGAAAACAGTATGGACGATTCTCAAAAAATTAGAAATTGAGCTCCCATTTGACCCAGCAATACCACTCCTGGGAATATATCCTAGAGAGGCAAAAATGTATAGTCGAAGTGACATCTGCACTTGTTTGTTCATTGCAGCACTCTTTACAATAGCCAGAAACTGGAAGAAACCTGAATGCCCAAGAACAGGTGACTGGTTAAAGAAACTTTGGTACATCTACAGAATGGAGTACTATGTAGCTCTTAGAAAAGATGAAGTCATGAAATTTACATACAAGTGGTACAATATGGAAAGTATCATGCTAAGCGAAATGAGTCAGAAAAAGAGGGATAGACATAGAAAGATTGCATTCATCTGGGGGATATAAAGTAACAAAGTATGAGATTAATACCCAAGAATAGCTGAGATCAGCAACAGGAGGATTACTCCATAACTTAGAGGCCAGCTGGGTATCCTAGAGGAAAGGGCAGTTCAGATAGAGAAGGGAGCACCAAATAAAGGATGTTTGGAGGATCCTCCCAGGAGGGGAGATGCATGTCGAAAGTAGACTATGGACTGAACATGTTTGCCACTCAATGCCTCTTTTGCAGACCACAACACCCAAAAGGAGAGAGAGAACACAGGGGATTGCCCTGCCACAGAGACAGGGGGGATGGGGGGATGGGGGTGGGAGGGATATTATCCATGGTGGTGGAAAATGGGCACTGGTGGAGGGATGGGTATCTGATCATTGTATAATTGAAACCAAAGCACAAAAAATTGTAAATCTACAACTTTAAAAAAATAAAATAAAGGGGGAAAAAAACAAACAAACAACAACAACAACAACAAAAAAACACAGGTATTTATCTATTTATCTAACAAGAATGTTAGTTGGACTGCTTTCTCCTTGATAAGTAGTGTACATATCTTTGTATGCTTCTTGAAAATTGATTTTTATTTCACAATTAAAAAATAGCAGAAAAAATACACATGAAGGAGCATTTTCCTTGCGCACAGCTGACCTAGGTTTCATACCCAGTACCTCACATGGTTCCCAGAGCGTTGTCAGGAGTAATTTCTGACTGCAGAGCCAGGAGTAACCCTTGAATACCCTCAGGTATGACAAAAAATAAATTTCTAGTATTGTATTCAATACACTCCAACTACAAAGCATAAGTTAGAGTATAGTTCACTGTTTTTACTTCAGCGTTTCCATTGATTTCCTTTAACTATCACAGTGAGAAGTAGCTTTATGAAGAAAAGCTATGTTGGAGGGTTTCTAATCAATTTCAATCTTGAATTTCCTGACAGAATAGTATGACACCTTGAAAACAAATCTCCATACAAAATCATGTGATTCTCTGCTGGAAATAACTCAAAGGTTTCAGCTCAACTTCTGAATAATGTAATTCCTGTGCAAAAGTTATCACTAAGTTTTAGAACTGACTTTGCTCAGTTTGGAGTTTTTGTTTTTTCCTCTCCACTATTCTCTGCTCAGAGACTCTTGTTGTAGTTTAGGAAAGTCTTAACCCTTTGCACTAGAAAGTCATCCTCATGTAGTGACAATGTTAATTAAGGTTTCTTTTCACAGCATGTTCCTATCACTATATCACTGTATCACCGTCATCCTGTTGTTCATCAATTTACTTGAGTGGGTTCCAGTAAGGTCTCCATTCTTCCCAGCCCTAAGATTTTAGCAGCCTCTCCTTACTCGTCTTTCCTAACGCTGACATATTGGAGGCTCTTTCAGAGTCAGGAGAATGAGACCCATTATTTTTACTGTTTTTGGCATATCAAATACATCATGAGTAGCTTGCCTAACTCTTGCTGTGTGGGTAGGATACTCTTGGTAGCTTGCGGGGCTCTCTGAGAGGCATATATATATATATATATATATATATATATATATATGTATATATATACACACACACACACACACATACATATATTTCCCTTTGTGATTTGTTGCCTACTGTCTGAACCCCATCAAATATGGTGTGGTAATTACGGAAAATAGGTAGGAAGCGTCATATGATGTGTCGCATATAATAGTAATAATAATAACAGAACACCCATACCTTAAATTTTTAATTTAAATTTTGTTTTCAAATAAATCATATGCATATAACCATAAGAAGATGAAAATGCTCAAGTGTATGTAAGCTTTAGCTGAGAAAATTGACTTGAAAAAAATTTCAAGTGTGAATTAACATTCTCCTTAGCTATACTCCCAAAGGTTGCAATGTTTTTGAGATTACTAGTCTAACTGGTAAATCCTACATCCTACTTGTGAGAATCATTAATATCTATATATATATCAATTGCATCTTAATATACAAACTAATTATTTTTTCCTATATATCTCAACTGAAAATCTAATACACAAACACAAAGGCAAAAAGGTATTAGTGAAATTTACACTTAAGACTTTCCTGTATTTCTCATATATTTCTATCTTTAATTTCAAGAGAAGTTCTAATTTTTTTAGACCTACCTAGTGGTCCTTAGGCCCACTGTGGCCACATCTGACCACACTTGACTCAGTACTGGGTCATGGTGATGCGAGGCTGCTTGAGCCCAGTGATAATATGAAACACCAGGGCCACATCCAGCTGTGGTTGGATGACCAAATGATGGTGAGTCTAGAACTCAGGGTGTTGGGCAGGTGCTGTGTCCTTCAGAGCAGTCACATTGGCTCTGATTTTATTAAGGCTGTTAGCACATCTCCTTAGTCTGCTTTGGCAATACAACAAAAATAATTATGAAAATATCAAGCCTTTTATTTTTTATTAGTGACATCTGCTTTACTTTCATCCTTTTCACTGATAAACTGTTGTTAGTCTTCCAATTTCACATATTTTCTATGTCCAGAGCACATTATTGATTTTTTAAAAGGGATATTTGAAGAAAAATGTTGGTGAATCTATGATTTCTTCTCAAGGAGCTCATTATTTATTTAAGAAAATATAATAAGCTTCAGCACCCAGTGACAAGATTGCCAAAAAATAATTAGAAAACTGCTACAATTTACATGAGAATGTTTAAAAGTCTTCAGTAGCTAAAATGGGGATGGTATTTATGTCAGCAGAAATTAGACATTGGGAAACTCAAAATAACCTGTAAACATATCACCTAGAGATACAACGATTAAAGTGTGATTTCTTTTAAGTTCCTTGCTTGCTCTTTCTCACCCTCTCTCTCTGTATGTGTGTGTGTACGTTTGTGAGATATATGTATCTATATAGCACATATATATAGTTTTACATACTATATATTTTTAGTAAAGGAACAATAGCTTATTATTTAATAATAAATATACTTTTGTATAAGTGCTGCCTAAGTCTAAAAGTCATTTTATTTTATTATTTTTCCACACATGTTTATTGAACACTGTGATTTACAAAGTTATTCACAATAGTAATTTTAGGCATACAACATTCCCATACTAATGCAACAACCAATGTCCCTGAGTTCCCTCCCATCCTCCAGCTTACTCCCTTGGCAGGCATATAACACATTTATTTCATATTGCTTGTTCCAATTAAACTTAAGGGAATGGAAGATAGAATTATCAAAATAAATCAATAAAAGTCAATTTGTGATGATGAATTGTGATATGTTTTAACCTTTCTTAATCTAGTAGAGAACAACCACATGTACCATTAGTGAATGCGATACTCAATGCCACACGATGGAAAATTTCTCCTGTTCTTTAAAGAAGCTCTTTTACGAGCTTCTTTGTTTCTTGCAAACTAGTTTCAAGTCTATAAATTCCCTAAGCTCTTTCCTTTCCAAGAAGCTCTGTATAGATACTTCAAATCTGAATGACAATCAAGCTGGATAGAGTACTTTTGGTGTTCATTTCACAGAGTTTCTGTACTATATCCTTCCATACTGTTCTGACTAGTGAAGCCTTATTTGAGAGATCTGCTGTACATATAACGGGCTTTCTTTTTTATATAGTCCCTTCTTTGATTTTGCTGCATTTAATATTTTGTCTCTATCTTCATATTTTGCCATTTTTAGAATAATGTGTCTTAAATTTTTCTTATTAGGTCTGCTTCCACTGGGAGACCCTTGATGCCTCTTGGATCTCAGTGTCTGTTATCCTCAGCTCTGGGAAGTTCTCATCAATGATTTAAAAAAAATTTTATTAAATCGCTGTGAGACACAGTTGCAAAACTTTCATATTTGAGTTTCAGTCATACAATGATTGAACACCCATCCCTCCACCAATGTTCCTCCATCACATCTGCCTTCCTGTTCTTCAGGGACTCTGATAATTCTTATATTGTTTCTTTTGAACTCATCCCATAGTTTTCTAGTTTCTATTCATTTCTTTTCAAGCTATTTCCCCACTTTCTTCTGTTTCCCAGTGGTTTCCTTCTTTTCATCTTGGAGATCCTTTATCTTTTGCTCAGCCTCCATTGTTTTGCTGTTCAGAACTTCTATTCACTTTTTAAAAATATCACCTGCCGTCATCTTCATTTCTGTCATTTTTAACTGTAGTAAGTTATTTTTAAATATTTCAACTCTCATACTTTCTTGTGCTTTGCTGACTACTGTGCTAATGTTTCTTTGAACTCAATGATCAACCTCAACATACTGTCACTAAATGTATGATCTGAGTATTTATTGCTGCTGTTTATGTTTTCAAAGATAATGTTTTGCTCATTGAGCTTGGTAAACTTCTACAGGTGTCCCCTATTGGTTTTCTAGTGCTCTTATGCTGGGGGTGAGTCTTTGCAGTTGTCTTCTCTACCCAACCCCTGCCCCCCAAAAGATACCAAGGAATTAAGCTAGTTGCTGTCTGCCTATCCTCACAGAATGACAGAAAGAATAAATAACTGTGAGCAGCATATAATTTGTTGAGCAGTTTAGAAGCGCAGCCACTGAACAGCAAACAGAAGGTCAGGCAGGATCTCTGATGGGGGCCTTTAATTTGAAGCAGGTCAGGTATGTAGGCTGTTGCTCAGTCTTCTGTTCTGGAATAGGTTCAGTGATATCAGCCAGTGCTATCCAACCTGGGATGGTTGGAGTAGCAAGCAGAGGTCACTAAAAGCCATGTTAAATGAGCAACCTCGGAGCAAATACCAAGGCATACTCTATCATTACTTAGAAACTCTCAAATCATACACCAGGATAGTTTGGGGACATCATACTATGCTTTTACAGGTAAATTTCCAGATTTAAATTAGTTTTTGAAAGACATTATTTTAATTTTTGAATTTTAGAGCACTCTGCTCAGTAGACCTTACTGAGAAGAGCAGTAAAGCAAACTTGATGTTAAACAGTATGAAGAAGGTCTGTAGTTAATTCAAGTGCATAGCTGAAGATCAACACCTGTCTTAGGTCAACAGATGGGTATAGCACTGGTGTGATAATTGACAATATCTGGATCTGGCGTGACAATGTGTTACCACACTTCTCTTATGTATAATGCTTGATACGGAACATTTTAAAAATATGATCTTTATATAGCTCTGTGCAATAAATAGCAGCAAAGATACTTAAAGTCGGTAATGGTTTTACCTACTGCACATGCACCCCAATGTGACAGAGCCTTCCTTTTTTATTTTAAAAGTTCTGACTTCATATCCAATGGGGGGGGGGAACTTAGGAATTTGAATAATACTAAGTATTACATCAGGGACAGTGCTCAGGTCCAGAACTCTTTTTGCACATACCCAAACCACTATTTGATTTATGCAATAAATTCATTCAGAAAACTTTCCACCTTAAGTACTATTAGAGACATACTATTTGCTAGGTAGTTTGTCAATGATTATAAGAAGTGATAATAAAATATCAATTAGAAATTTTTTTTATTAGTGAAACACCATGAGGTACAGTTGTAGACTTACAAATTTTTGTGCTTGGGATTCAGTTATACAATGATCAAGTACCCATAACTCCACCAGTGCTCATTCTCCACCCCCACCAAACCCAGTATCCCTCCCAACCCCCAACCCCCCATCCCACCCTGCCTTTGTGGCAGGGCACTCCCTTTTGTTTTCTCTCTCCTTTTGCGTTCTGTGGTTTGCAAAAGAGGCATTGGGTGGCAATCATGTTCAGTCTATAGTCTACTTTCAGCATGCATCTCCAGTCCTGGGAGGATCTTGCCAGCACCCTTTTTTTGGTGCTCCCTTCTCTATCTGAGCTGCCTTTACCCCTAGGGTGTGCGACTGACCTCCAAGCCATGGAGTAAACCTCCTGGTATTTATCACAGCTATTCTTGGGTGTTAGTCTCCTATTTTGTTACTTTATGTCCCCCAGATGAATGCAATCTTTCTATGTCTATCCCTCTCTTTCTGGCTCATTTCGCTTAGCATGATATTTTCCATGTAGTACCACTTATATGTAAATTTCATGACTTCATCTTTTCTAACATCTACATAGTACTTCATTGTGTAAATGTACCAAAGTTTCTTTAACCAGTCATCTGTTTTCGGGCACTCAGGTTTTTTCCAGATTCTACCTATTGTAAACAGTGCTACAATGAACAAACAAGTTCAGGTGTCATTTTGACTATACTTTTTTGCCTCTCCGGGGTATATTCCCAGGAGTGCTATTGCTGGGTCAAATGGGAGCTCAATTTCTAGTTTTTTGAGAATCATCCATACTGTTTTCCAAAACGGTTGAACCAGTCAGCATTCCCTCCAGCAGTGAAGGAGGGTCACTTTCTCACCACATCCACGCCAGCACTGGTTGCTTTTGTTCTTTTGCATGTGGGCCAGTCTCTGTGGTGTGAGATGATATCTCATTGTGGTTTTGATCTGCATCTCCCTGATGATTAATGATGTAGAGCATTTTCTCATGTGCCTTTTTGCCATTCGGATTTCTTCTTTGAGAAAGTTTCTGTTCATTTCCTCGCCCCATTTTTTGATGGGGTTGGATGCTTCTTCTTGAGGAGTTCAACCAGTACTTTGTATATCCTTGATATCAACCCCATTGTTGGATGTGTATTCGTCAAATATCCTTTCCCATTCTGTAGACTGTCTTTGTTTTATAGTCACTGTTTCTTTTGAGGTGCAGAAACTTCTTAGTTTAAGATAGTCCAATTTGTCTATCTCTGTTTTCACTTGCTTGGCCAGTGGTGTGACATCTTTGAAGATACCATTAGCTTCGATGTCATGGAGGGTTTTGCCAGCTTTGTCTTCAATGTACCTTATGGATTCCAGTCTGATGTTAAGGTCTTTAATCCATTTTGATATTACTTTTGTACATGGTGTTAGGCAGAGATCTGAGCCCAGATTTTTGCATGTCGCCGTCCAGTTTTGCCAGCACCATTTATTAAAAGGGCTTTCCTTATTCCACTTCACATTTCTTGCTCCTTTATCAAAGATTAGATGATCATATGTTTGAGGGGAAATGTCAGTATATTCAACCCTGTTCCATAGGTCTGCAGCTCTGCCTCAATTAGAATTGTTTTAAAGCTTCCTGTGATGTATTCGATATGCCAAAAAAATTAACAACAAATCTCACAATGGAAATGTTACTGGTGCCCGCCTGAGCAAATCAATGAACAATGGGAGGACAGTGCTACAGTGCTACAGAGGTATCCAAGCAGGTGTGTTTAAGTGTATGTGATATTCACATAGGAAAGTAGTAGTATATGACAACTGGAAACCTGAAAGGAGGAAAGGAAAAGAATACAAATGTACAACTTTAGAAATCAGAAGGCATTTCCTTGTGTTCCTCTGTAACAAAAAGGATTTCATTATTATCTTAGTTTAGCTCACTTATATCAGCATCAATATTTGTTTTTATTTTTTAAAAAGTCTGGTTAACAACTATTTGCTGTATCTGATCTAAAAAAGCTATAATGTTGGTGTGGAGGTGCACACTTGAGCTCAGCAATATTCATGGGCTATTCCTGGAAGTCAGGAGCAACCCCCTTGCATTGCTCAGGGGACCATATGTTGTGCCAGGGATTAAACTAGGATTGGCCAAATTTTCCACAGCCAATGTAACTGCCTTACCTCCTTTACTATCTTTCTGGCTTCTGCAATATTTTCTCTGTCTCTTCATTCAAGAGGGGTGCTTGGGTGGAGAGAGATTTTTAAAAGTAAGAATTGATATTTGGAGAGCACCTTTGTTTTGAAAAGTCCTAAATTATATGTTCCTGATTTATAATTTTTTGTCACATGGCACATTCTGGTATTATCCCTCTCCCTCTCAACCATTCCTTAGACTAAACACGTTTTGCTTGAAGGGAAACTATTCAAGGTGAAAAGAGAATATTTGTTGTTTATGAAATGTTACAGCTTTACAGCTGGTGTGAAAAATTCCATTTGGGATATTTGATCCAATTCAGCATCAGAATTCGATCATCATCCACTTGCAGACAATACAAGTGTAAATACATCTGTTGCTTACTTGCAGAATCTAAATTTAAAATAAGAAAACACAGGTTTGTTTTTATTGTTTTCTGAGGTTAAGAACTTGTCTTGAATAGTCTTTCCTGAAGGTCACGGTGTTTTTGAGCTAATTTAAACTCAGAAATGATCCTATCCATTCTGAAACATTCTTCTCTTACCCCAATCTTCTAGAAGCCTTTCTTGTTCCTCATCTACTTATTAACCCCACGCCCCATCCTAGTTTCCCTGATTGCAAGAGAGCTGATTTACAGGCTTGACCCAGGCTTCTGGCTTCTGACTCTGTGTTAGAAATGGGGCTTGTTTCCCAACACATTCTATTTATCTCCTAAACACTTCTTTTAAGTCTTTTATTTTTAACATTATTTTCTTTGGGGTCATTCTCTTGTTTCCTTGTAATAGTTTACTTTCTGTATTATAGTGATTATATAGCTATGTGAATTTTAAGAGTTCTAGGCCAGCAAAGTTCTTTTATACTTTCAGTTAAATTTAAATATTATAGAACACACTTTTATGCTTTGAAAAATTCTAAATGATCCCAAAGTACATAGAGTATAAAGTTGTACATTTCTATTCCTGTAGTAAATTACGCATATTTTTTTAAATTCATATTTATAGACTTAGGATCTTCTGTTCATATAAACCTTAATCAGCAAAGGAGAGAGAGAAGAAAAGGGCCTGCCTTAGAGGCAGGCAGAGGGTGAGGGATGGGAGGCCATGGGAGGGAAACTGGGGACACTGGTGCTGGGAAATGTACACTGGTGGAGGGATGGGTTTTGGAATATACTGTATTACTGAAATCCAACCATGAGCAGCTTTGTAAAATTAATAAATTTTTAAAAGCAAAGATAAAAATTATGATCATAAAAATTATGATTATAAGCTTCAGTAAAATAATAAATAAAATTAGCACAGTGGCAAGGTGCTTGCCTTCACGCAGCTGACCCAGGCCGACCCTGGTTCGACTTCTCCGCCCCTCTGGGAGAGCCTGGCAACCTACTGAGAGTATTGCGCCTGCATGGCAAAGCCTGGCAAGCTAATAGTGACGTATTCAATATGCCAAAAACAGTAACAAATCTCACAATGGAGACACTTGTGCCAGAAAATTGATGAAAAAGAAATTCCCCCCAAAGTTAATGATGTACTTATACAATCTATCACCATGATTTAAAAAGTTTTTATTAACAAACATATATTTATGTGGGTAAATAAGTAAAATAGAAATTCCAGAAGTGTAATTGCAGTTTTAAAAGATATTTTTAGGTGGTTTTCTACAACTTATACTAATCTATACTCTAGAAAAAGTTTTTGAAAGCACTATCTTTTTATTTCCCCCCCCCCAAACAAGTGTCTACTGACAATTTCGGCAAGTTAGAAAGTGAAAATCACATTGTAGTTTTAATTTTCATTTGCTTTAGCTTTCATGACTTTGAGCATCTTTCTGTACATTTATTCATCACATGCATTTTTTCTGTAAGATGAATTTTTATATATTTTGTTTCTTTTTCTATTTTGGATGTTTTCTAATTGATTTATGTGATTTCCTTTTAAAATAGAGAAATTATACTTTTGTCATCATTTTGCCAGTCATGTTACAATTAAAAAATTTTCATATGGTGCTACTAATTGGATAAAGTGAAATGTATTTACATGGTAAAAATTCCTTTATAATTTTAGGTTTATGTCATACTTAAAACTTTTTCCCCTACTCAACAAATGGTGCTGGAAAAACTTGTCAGTATTGTGCATAAAAATTGAATTCAGACCTCTTCCTAATTCTATCCACAAAAGATAAATAAATATGGATTTATTTGATTTATGTATAAGACCTCACTATCAGACCCAGTTCAAGATTATAATGAGCAAAAACATAAGTAGACCAATTCATGACATTGAAGCTAAGGTTATGTTTAACGATTCAAAGCTGTTAGCCAAGGAAATGGAAGCAAATATAATGGGACTATAACAAACTAATAGGATTCTGAACCGCAAAGAAAACAATGGCTAGAATAAAAATGTACTGTATACTCTGAGAAAGACTATTTCCCCACCACTCATCTGCCAAAGGATTATCAACAGTATATAAAGCACTAGAATAACTTCACAAGAAAAAAACCTCAACCCTCAACAAATGGGGATGGAGGAGATATACAGAAATTTCCTCAAAGAAGACATGTAAATGTCCAAAATGCATATGAAAAAATGATCCATGTCATTTATCATCAAGGAAATGCAAAACAAAACAATAACAAAACAATAATGAAACAAAAATGCATCTTACAGAAACAAGTAAAAGACATTACTTGCATCTTACAGAAACAAGTAAAGAGACATCACCTCACCTCACCTCATCAGTGAGCCTGGCATATACCATAAAGAAGAAAACAGTGTTATAGGTGTAGATGTTTTGGGGAGGAAATAGGATCTAGCCTTTTTGGAAAACTATATGCATAGTTTTCAAAAACATTAGGAATTGAGCTTCCACATGGCCTAGCAATTTCAATTCTCGGCATTGACCCCAGGAGAATAAGACCTCTATTCAGAAAAGACATTTTCACTTCTATGTTCATCAAAGCACCATTCATAAACCAGGAAACAACCCAAATGCCCAAATAGCCAAAACAGATAACTGGATTAAAGAGATGATGTTTCATATACATAATGGAATACTGCTTGGCATTTAAGATAAGACGAAGTCATATAATTTTCTGCTACATGGATGGAATTTGACGGGAACACAAACATTCTGTTTTTAACATTTTTCTGGAAGGATTAAATAAAAGATGTCAGACTACATTCAAGCACAATGGAAGGTTTCATGTAAGCTTTCAAAATCTATATAATACATATTGTATTTTGGTCAAGGTACTCTAACATTGACTAGCCTACTTTCCTGTGACAAGATAGCCAAAATTTCAGTGACAATGGCGACACGAAATTACAACTACAGTGCAGCTCATGAACAATCAGCAGAGATGCATATTTATTCATAAATATAAGTGACAAAGCTTCCTCTAAGGGTCCTCCCTTGGTTCTGGGTTTCCATTAGGTGTTGTGAATGCTTTGTGATCTTTCCAGGCTGCTGCTCCAAGCAAAATGACCTAAGTCTATTCTCCTTAATTTGCTTTCCCCCTGAATTATGGTTTTCTAACCATCAAATGAATGTCACATGTAAATATTGCAGGAGATTGGAAATACATTTACAAAGGTCTAGTAAGCAGCTACTGAGAGTTCAGAAACTCTTAGGAAGAAAGTTTTCGCTATATGTTAATTTAAAAATAAAATGGGAAATACTAAATTCTCTATTGAGAGAATGTTCCTGCTTCTTTTCAAAAGTTTCCTTATTATAAACATATCTAGATATGAATAATGAGTAATTCAGTAATAACACATCTGTGGTCTGGAGAACAGGATAGGGTCCAATTTGTTCAGAAAGTCAGTAATCCATTTAAATTTTGTATCTGGGTCAACAGAAGCTGCTAAAAAATATCCATGCTATTTGCTATTTACTCTGATTGCCTTGGATAATAGTCACTAGGCAACAGGATAGTTTGCTCTTTTGTGCACGGTGACTGTTAAGTTGTTATATAACACAAGTCTACTATCCATTACTGAGACCCAGTAAAATGAACACATTCATGCAAGAAAGTACCAGATCCAGTAAGGGCGTGCATGTGAATAAGAGCACTTGGCATTCTCCAAATCCTCATCCAACCGTGTCAGGAATGCTACTTGTTTTCTTTGACTAAGATAATAATTTATGGTGTATTAAAGGGAAATATATAAGCAAATTGAATTTTTCTCTCATCTATGCCTGAAAATTTCTGAGAACAGAAGCGTATTAACACCTCAGAAACTATGTTTTTCTATTATAATATGTATTAAACTGATAACCTGGAAAACCATAGTGAAAGATTAGGCAGCTTTGAAAAAAAGAAAACTTAACTGAAGCATAAACTTAAAAATCATAACAATCACAAATATAAAAATTTTTCAGCTGAATGCAACTTTCTAACTGGTTTCCAGCTCACTAAACAACAGAGCACTTCCTAGGGAAAGCTATGTACTAATAGTCTTTTTATTTTGTGTTTTTGTATTACAACATTTTTTTAAATTATCAAACAAATGCATCAGACATAAGAGTAATACTGATGACTGATCTAAGGAGTATGACAGCTATATCAGATAAACACTTGAATTAGGCAAACAATCAATGCTTGAAGAAAAATGAAGTTACTATGAACTTCAGAGCTGTTATTCATATAACCATAAGAACATGCTTAATTTAACCACAATAATATTAATTTAAAATTTGATATTCCATGATTAATGCATTAAATTATTCAAAATAAGCTATTGTTTAGCTGTCAGTATTTGGTGGTATTAAGAATTTGTTATTGTAATTTATGAATATAACTACACTTTAGAGATAATATTACTGTATCTTATTTAGAGAATAATTATGCTAACAGCAAATGATGAATTATATGTTAAAGCAATAATTATAGTACTAAAAGTGTTTCTAAGAATTAAAATTTATAATATTAATTATGGTGACAATAATTTTAAGATATTTCTGTAAAATGTACACTGGAGGGGTTGGAGCAATAGTACAGTAGTAAGGTGCTTGCCTTGTATGTGGTCGACATTGGTAGTTGTCACTGGTACCCATATGGTCCCTCAAGCACTATTAGGAGTGATCCCTTAGCAGAGAGCCAGGAAAATCCTCTTAACACTGCTGGGTATAGCACAAAGAAAACAACAACAAAATATACACTCAAACAACAGGGAATTTTTTGGTGAGTTTTCTGGAGCCAAAGGAATAACATTTAAATGGTAGCATTAAATAAATATGTATTACATTTGTAGTAATACATCTACAGAGCACTTCTATGATTAATTGAATTAAATTTAAATCTAAATTTGTATGCTTACCTGAGACATTAGGTTAAGATTAAAGGTATAAGATTAAAAATAACTGTTTTATAAGTGCCAGGACGAATGGTCCATGGCTACCTCAAAGGCTTGGGGCAAGGGCAGCTGGGATAGAGAAGGGACCATTATGACAATGATAATTGGAAGGGATCTCTCTGGATGGGAGACAGGTGCTGAAAATGGGTGAAGGACCAAATACGATCATCTCTCAGTATCTGTACTGCAAACCATAAAGCCTAAAAGGGGGGAGAGAGAATGATAGAGAAAGAGTGGGGGGCAGGAGAGATACTGGGAATAATGATGGTGGGAAATGTATACACTGGGGGAGGGATGGGTATTGGAACATTGTATGACTGAAACCCCATAATGGTAGCTTTGTAACTGTGTCAAACGGTGAGTCAACATAATAAATAAATAAAAATAACAAAAGTAAAGTAAAGAACAAAAACCTTTTTGGCATAATACTTGAATTCATTTTAGACATTGTGAAATATGACTGTGGTTTTATTTCTATTTTTCCCCTTCTCTCTTCTAGTTTTCTTTACCTTGTTTTTTCACGCCTTCCTTTCTTCCTTCCTCCCTTCCTTCCTTCTCCAAAAAAATTTTGGAGGACCTCCCAAATGTTGCTGAGAAAGTCTAGGAACCCTTTTTGGGGATTCTCAGCCAATGAGATGACTATTCTAAAACAGGACCCAAGGATGCTGTGCTTGGGTTCTACATTAGTAGGGGTTACTGGGGCTGCTCCAGTGGTGCTAGTGATGGTAAGGCATCCATCTGGAAATTCTCATGGGACCAAGGTGCCAGAGTTGGGGGTGAAGACTTCTATCTCCTGTCTCCTTCTTTAGTTTTTATGTGAAATTAACACACTGAACAAGGAAAGACTATCCCTGCATCTGACACATATGTCAGAAGTTGGACCAGTGATGTATAGTTCTGTGTTTGTGAAAACATGGAAGTTTTGTTTGAATGATACTTTGACTAAAATCTTTACTTGAGTAGAAAAGCTTCTAGACCAAGTCTGTCAAGTTCTAGTTTGCAATGTGTTGAAGGGTTATTGGCTACTGAAGTTTCTCCAGGCTTTTGATCTAAATGACGAAGCCTAAATTAATCTCAGTGTGGGATTATAGGTAAATTTTCACATGATGGAAGATTTCTTTTCATTTTAGTAGTTTTTTTTAAAAAAAGTTTGTAAGAAGAATTCAGTTTAAACAATTAATTAAGACTCCTCTGATTTAGATTACATAATAGGTTGTATTTGGTAAAGGTTGATTGTAAGGCCAGAGTGAAAATAGGAAGGAATATTACTTAATCAGTGATGACATTCGATTAAAACATCTGTATAAAACCTTGTTCATGATGGGCTACCATCCATCAGAGATATATTCAAATTCCATGTACTCCTCAGTGTCCTGCTAGAGGAAACAGATCAATCTCTCCAGCTACTTTTGGTTCTATAATGGGTTGCTTTCCTTTCCTGGCATTATTCCAATCCATTTTACATTAATTCATAATTTTATTCATCACTGAAACACATAGGATTGGAATAGGCACTAGAAACAAGTTTGCCAATGTAAGCACAAGAACCCAGGGTTGCTATAGATAGCAGTAAGCCTGCAGGTATGGGGTACAAACTCATAGATGATAGTCCAGTACTGTCGGGGTCTACACTAAGAAACTTAGGAAAATCACAGGGGAGAGCAGGTATTTAGAAGGTATTCCAAAATCCTGATAAATTAAAGCCCTATACTTATATTTTCCTGTGGAAATATTTTCTCAGTAATACTTTTTGTTACCAGTCTAAGTAAGATTACCTAAAATGCATGCAGGTCTGTCAAGATTAATTTTGAGAGTGCTTAGTCTGAGTTGAACCTGTCCTGATTAAAACAAGATAACAGAAATCTTATATTTTATTGACTAGGTCTAGTGTGTCAACATCATTTTTTATTTTTCCGTACATTTAAAATTAGAAGAAAGAAACCTTTATGAATATTTTAAAAAAACTTCAATGACCCTAACCCCTACCCCAGCCACCAGCACCACTAACAACCTATGAAGCCTTAGTGGAATCTTGAAATCACAGGGACTTGCAGAATAATTAAGGAACATGGATTTAGTTATTTTATTTTTAAACTGACACAATATAGACTTTCGTTATCATGCATGCAAAGCATCATCTAGTTTGGAAGTGTGGTTGAATATAAAAAAAATAGGCTGACATAACACTAAGTACACAATGAGATAATTAATCTATTTCTAGTTCATGACCGTCCTCTATTATGTATAACTTTTTCATGGGTAATTCCCATATACTGATCAAATTTAAAAAATAAATCTCACAACACACTGTCTATACCAAAAAAATCAGAAACAGTAAATTCTGACAGAGGTGTAGATAAAATGAAGCTGTCATTCACTATTGATGGAAATGTAAATTGGTCTAGCCCCTATGGGAAATACTACAAATATTTTTCAAAAGCATTAAGAATAGAACTACCAAATGATCCGATTTCCTCTCCTAGATATCCCAAGAACAAAAAAAGCTCTAAATTTAAAAAGATACATGCACACCTGTGCTAATTGCAGGGCTTTAAAGATAGTCTAAATCATGAAAAAAAAATCCAAAACTTCAATGATAGGTTGAGTGTATAAATAAGTCGTGGCATATAGAAATGCATGAAAAAATGCTTATCATCATTCTTGATTAGGGGAAGACAAATCAAGACGATAATGAGATTTAATCTTACACCAGTGAAAATGGCACATATCAAAAATGCTGGGGACAATTTGAGTGGGCGGGGATGTGGTAGAAAAGGAACTTTTATCCACTGCTGTTGGAAATGTTGTCTGGTTCAAGCACTGTGCAAAACAGCATGGAGGGTCCTTAGTAAACTTAGAATTGAGCTGCTGCATTATCCAACAATTCCAATTTGAGGATGACTTTTTGGTAATGATGTTACCTCTACCCCAAAATGCCAATGTCTCTCTCCCACATTCTGCTGGACACTCTCAGTTCACTCTTCCTCTTTGGTAAACTCCCTTCTATGGTCAGAATCTAGGGGATTATTTTCACTGGGCACTGTTTCCTTACATTATTGTTGTTGTTTTATCTCAGGCGAGTTAGATCATCAGGTATGTGTCTTCCTCTTTGTGATTTATTTCACTTAGTATAATATCCTTGTTACTGGTATTAGGATATTATACTAAGTGAAATAAATCACAAAGGTCTCATTCTCCTAAAGAGACTTGAATATAATCTCAGGGCTGGGATGAAGGAGACTTTACTGGGGCCTGCTCGAGGCAATTGACGAATAACAGGATGATCTGTGATCTTTGATCTGTGAATATAATATCATCAGTCCCATTGATATGATAATGAGCCAATATTTCATTTTAAAGATGAAAAATATTCCACTGCATATATGTATATTTTATTAAAACCGGTCCCAGGCACCTCCAGGACAGAAAACCACTCATTCAAAAGAACATATGTACACCATTATTTATTGCAGAAATTAAAACAATAGCTAGGATTTGTGATCAGCCTAGATGTCCAGCAATAGACAAATGGATCAGGAAGATGTGGTGTAAGTACACAATAAATACTACACAGTTTTTAGGAACAATAAAATCATGTAATTCGCTGCAACATGGGTGGAAATGGAATTTAAATCATGTTAAATGAAGTAAGCCAGAATAAGGACAAAGAGATGATGATATCACTTACATGTGTTTTTTTTTACAATAACTGCATAAGAGAATGTAAAAAGGGCATGTCTATTTCTAGAGTATAGAAAGAAGAAAGAAATTGAGAGGTGGGTTGAGAGAATAGAAAGAGATGACAAGCAATTGGCGGGTGCAAGGGTCAAAGGGACTCGGGTACACTGGTGGTGTAAAGAAATGATATAGCTCAATATCCAAACCACAAAATCAACAACACTGAAATCAAGAGACTCAGACTTTAATGACCAAACTTAAAAAGTTGCTGATTGAGATGCAGACTTAGGGTGGCAGCTGAGGTTGGGGAACCTGGGGAACACTGGTGGCAGGAACTTGACACTGTAGTGAGATTGATGTTGGAACACTTAATGTCTAAAACTCAGCTATGAAAAACTTTGTAAATAATGATACTTTAATATAATAAAAATTCTAAAATAAAATGACCATGTATACAATGGAATACTTTCATCTTTAAGATGAAATATTCACTGTCACTGTCCTCCCTTGTTCATCAATTTCCTTGAGCGGGCACCAGTAACATTTCACAACCAATTGTGAGACTTTTTGTTACTGTTTTTGGCATTCGAATATGTCACGGGTAGCTTGCCAGGCTTTGCCGTGTGGGCGAGATACCCTCGGTAGCTTGCTGGGCTCTCCAGGAGGGGCGGAAGAATCGAACCAGGGTTGGCCATGAAATATTATGTATTATTAATATTAATATAATATTGGTGGGACTGAAGTTATACTAAGTGAAATAAATTGCAAAGAGAAAAACATGTACCAGATGATCTCACTTATATGATGGAAAAAAAAAAACAAAAAAAAACAAGTTAAGGGTCTAGACAGTGCCCAGTGAAAACAACCCTCTAGATTCTGACCATACAACTGAAATTACCAAGAAGGGAAGGTGGGCTGAGAATGTCTAACAGGCCACACTTCAGGGATATCAGCACTTCGGGGGTAAGAGCAAAAGATATAGTAACATTGAACCTATAAAAATAGACAAACATTTGAACTCTTGTATGCAAATGTTATCTCAATAACAAATCAATCTGGTGGTGAGTGCGTGGGATGCTTCCAAGCAATGCTGAGGATGACTGCTGATCATCCTCTGATATCCAGACCGGACAGTTCAATGTTATGGTCCAATAATGTGGTGCTTTATGTATCTTGTGGTACCTAGAACCATCCAGAACATGGGGGCAGGACTCTGGAATCTTTGGGAGAAAAATCCAATGGTAAAAGCTTGGGGGCACGTAGTGTGGGGCATAGAACTGGGACCGGATGCTTGCAAAGCATTCATTCTATGTCCTGTGCTAGCTCCATGGCCCAACAAACAAACTTTATAAAGAAAGTAGTCATTCAGATAAATTGTATACTAAGAAATTACTGAGAAATTAACTTGGGTTCTCCTAATGACTAAATGTCAAACATCTTTTCATATACTTGTCATCAATCATCTCTGCTCATATACTTTTATACTTTTACATTTTATAGTGTTTTAAAAAATATTATTGACATAGTCGTTGTCAAAAATGTTGTTTAAAATACATTAATTTAAACTTTAGAAACCCAAGTTATATCTCTATTTTCAACAGAATTTTGGAAGTGCAGTAAGAGTAAAATAATAACCACAGTGAGATTAGTTATAAAGCATTCTGTTTTTCCTAAAGTTCTTTTCCTCAGAATTTTTTGTGATTATTATACCTCATTTTAATGTGAAATGCTCTGGTTATTATTGAGCAAGCTAAAATATCTCAGAGGTGGGTCAATGGTCACCACGTTTGCTGATATAGAATGAAGCATACTTTTCTTAAAAATCCTCTGTCGCCAATATGAGCTAGTGACAGAGGCAAGTGACACATTTCTCATCAAAATTTAATGTTTCTGCCTGTGTTTTTGAAATTTAATCTGAAACCCAGTGGTCCAGAGCTGTGACATAAGTTAAGAATAATGAATCATCCAGTGTGCCAATATCTGTTTCAAGTTCAAAGCAGAGAGGCAATGTTATTTAAAAATGAACTTCTGGCTTTCCACAAAGGAATAACTAATCTCATTGCTTTATGAACTAGAAAAATGTTTTTCATTTTTCTACCTTATTATTGACTATAATGGATTGAAATTTTCAAAGTTATTTTGAATCTTTAAGATTCAAAACAATTTTTCTTTTGCATTCTGAGTCATTTCCCCCTAAGTTTCAGAGAATTTTATAGGTCTCAAGCACATTCTAGATGAGTATCACTAAACAATAAGATGTTTCTATGCTATTACCTTGATGGCTTTGTGACTCAAACCAATAGTGCATTCTTTATTGGTACTATGAAGTCTCAACCCTAGGTCCTTGAAGGTCATGATTGATGGAGTATGATTGCACAGGGGTGGGGTGGGGTGGGGGTATAAGAGTGGGGAATAATGACCAGGCAGGTAATTGCAGTGCCATTTTGCAGTGACTTTTTTGTCACATTTTATTTCCCAGATGGGTGGCAGTAATCTTAAGACACTAATGAACAAAATAAACCTTAGGCATAAGAAGATTCCAGACATTTGGGGGAAAAAATTAAAATGTTGGTTTAATTACCAAGCCATATTGACATAATCTTAAGATATCTGGGGTCAAGCAGCCAAATTGTTTGGCTCAGTTCATTTATGGAAGCACAATAAATATTATTTTACCTTATTAATGACATACAATTTGTCTTTTTGGTAGGTATAGATAATTAATAGATAAATATAGTCTTAACGTAAAAGTAAGAACTACTGAGGAAACCAACTGGGTTATTTTTATTCTTCAGTGTGCCCCCATCTCTTTATTTTTACCCAACTTAAATATCTTAAGAATAATAGAACTAAATATCCAAACAACAAAGTCAACGAGGCCGAAATTGTGAGATCCAAACTTTAATAACCAGATTTAAAAGGTGCCTGTAAAGATGAAAGGCTGAGGCTGTGGTGGAGGGGTAGAAGAGGGAACCCGGGAACATTGATAGAGGGAAATTCATACTGATGGTGGAACTGGTGAGGAAACTGTGTGTCAAAAACCTAGCAATAAATTACTTTGTAATTCAGGTGCTTTAAAAATAGAAAAATTTGAAAAAAAAATAAAAACTTCGCATTCAGTATAAAAAATTAAAAAATTTGAATATTCCTGAAGTTACTTGCTCTTTAGTCCCATATTCCCCCTTGAACATGTATCTCGTTTGCTCTCTCTTTCCTTGCTTGCCTGTTTCCACTCTGGAGAAGCTTCTTTTCTTTCTCAAACTTAGTTCTCCCTTGTTCTTTCTAAATAAGTTTCAACAAACACTTTCTTGCTTCACCAGAAAAGAAGAATACTTTTGTATTTTGTATCTTGTAATTTTGTAAAATTACATTTTGTAAAAGTTAAAATTCCATTTTGTAAAAGTTAAGGCAAAAAAAATGGCAAAGCCTCCAAAATATTGAAAAGTGATAATATGTAATTTCAATTACTTTCTTTTTTTTTGTTTTGATTTTTTAGGACCACAAAAAAAGCAAGCACTTTACCCTCTGCACTATTGTTTCAATTCTTCTGATTTATACTTTAAAAAGAGTTTTAATACTAATAATGACAAACTAGAATTCACTTGGAGATAAGCAGCATGATCTGGATGTGCATATTTTTACACATTGTATAGTTTTTCTATTATTGTCAGTGTATATAGTATCATAGTCAAGATGCTAAATTCTTGAAGGATCATGCAGAGAAGTTCCCATTATTTTTCCAACAAGGAACTGTACCCTATTGAGTTCTAGCTGTTCCACAAGTAGAAATTTTTTTCACTTATTTTTCTAGCAGTTGACACATCAACTTTGCCTTAGCAAATTGATGGAGCATTAAAAATCAATTGGACAATTGTAATTTGTTACTTTTTACATGTTATTATCTTAACAACAGAATAATAATGAAACTACAGAATTTCAGTTGTGTCTTATTAGTATAATTCAGAAATTAATATGGTCATATCAAATGCAAATCCTGTGCCATAACCTTTTAAAGCTGTCTCTCCAGCCCTGTAATAATATTTTAAAGTCAAAGCAAATAGAAATTCAGTCTTTTATGTAAAATTTCTAGATCATATGTTTTTCTGGTATTAGAAAATTTTAATAGAGGTAGTGGAGTGCTTCTACAGTTATATATCACCATAAGTAGTCTTCAGAGCAATGTTCCATAATCAAGCTTCTTACTATTTGTGCAACAGAATAAAGGAAGATTCTACTAACAGGGATAAGTAGAAGTTATAAATATATATATCAATTCAGGTTAAATTTTATAAACAAATTATTGAAAATAATTTTTAGAAAGCAGTTTCCTAAATCTGAGGGATTTTTGGATTTGAGAATTCTTGATATGGTTTCAAAAACAGCTAAAGACAAATTATACAATTAACTTGGCTAATACTGTACTAATGAGCACAATAATGATATAAAAAGTATATGCTGGAAATTAACAATTACATTTGCTTTCTCTCACTGTATAACTCTTATTTTCTATTTAGCATTTTACATTCTCTAACACTTAGAATAACCTTGCAAGTTTAGAATAATTAATCGCATTTGAATGATAAGAAACAAAGCATTAAAGAAGTGATGTCGTCTGTTGGAGGTCCTGTGGGTCAGAAAGTTTTGTAAAACGTGTTTGCAATTTTAATTTATATGTCTTTCTACAACACAATCATTTTTGCAGGTGGGGAGGGGGTCACACTTCCTGTGGTGTGTCCATGGTGTCACTCCTTGGTGGTACTCAAGAGACCATATGTGGTGCTGAGAATCAAACCCTGGTCAGGTGCAGATAAAGCAAGCACTTTAGCTGTTGTCCTATCTCTCTGGCCCTGACACAGTTATTTTAAAGTAGTAAAGGAAGGTACATTTAATGTATCAATTGAGAAACAGAATCAGAAAATCTTCAGTCAGAAGCTGGATAGTAAGTCACATATTTTGTGGTCTATGTAAGATCTGATAATCTATTATTATTGCTGTCCTATAAAAATACCTAAAACTATATATGCACTGTCCTCCCATTGTTCATCCATTTGCTCGAGTGGGCACCAGTAACATTTCCATTGTGAGACTTGTTACTGTTTTTGGCATATTGAAAACCCCATGGGGAGCTTGCCAGGCTCTGCTCTGTGGGGGGATACTCTCAGTAGCTTGCTGGGCTCTCTGAGAGGGATGGAGGAAGCGAACCCGGGTGAGCCACATGCAAGGTGAATGCCCTACCCGCTGGGCTATAGCTACAGCCCCAAACTATATATATAAAGAAATAAACCACTGTGTAAATCTGGTGTAGCACTCGAAACAACTGATTTTCAAGTGTTACCCTCTCAGTGAGGGGAGGTTAAGTATCTGAAATGGAGTAATTATAGAGTAGACCTTCAGAAAGTGACTTAAATGCTTTTCAGTAAAACTGGCAGCAACTCAGCGATACAAGTTTTATTTTAAAGTTGTTAATTCAGTAATAATAAAAAATAAAATTGTTCTATATAAAGTCCCTGTAGCTTTGATCTTGTTGGCTTCTTGGCTCTCTGTAGGTGGACATGTCTCACACATTTTTAAGTCTCCAGTGCAGAATTTTTTATTGCATAAGTATGATTTGTCCACCTGATTAGACTGCACGCTTTTAGAAGCAGGGAATCATATGCTTTCATTTGAATTACAGTTACCCTAGCACTTCAATATTTTGAAACAATTAAACTTGTTACAGTCATTTTGGTAAAGAGCATTATATTAAACTTTCTTCTTATTGCAAACATGTTCTCTAATAACTCAGGTTTCAAAATAAAATTTCCACCTAACACCATTTTTTTTAATCCTGGTGTAATCATAAAAAAATTCTGGCTTCTTTTTGGTACTTTTAAGCCAAGACTGATCATATTGTGAAAAAATTATGAAGCTTTCTTCTACAACTTTTCTAAAACGTGTAATAGTCAAGAATCGAATTTATCATGAGCATATATTGCTTAGTGAATGTTTTCTTTTCAGGATGTATCATCTTCAAATAACAAGAAAAGCTCAATAAGTATGCACCATCAGTATTTTTTAAAAAACTCAGTAGCACTGTAACTCCAAAGAAAGTTGTTGCCAAACTTAAAACAAATTTAGTGAGTATGTGTGACTTTCAATCTGTGATATATAGTTGGGGAAATTAATTTTGAATTATCTTTCTCTTGGACAGTTGTTTTAAGCTGACAGGTAAGCCTTGATAGAGATTCAGTAAAACAGAGAAAAGCAAGTGGTGGTTTAAGCTTCCCGAGCACTGAATTATTTAGATGTTTTCTAATACAAAATTCTTTTTGCATTTCTCTTTGTGAATCTCCTGTCAATAGACCTTTCCCCTAAAGTAAAGAATTATTTGAAACAAGCTGAACATTTTAAACTGGAGTTGCAGACAGTGAAAACTGTGCAGAAGGGAATCTCCTTGTCCAAAGAGGGCACTTGGGCACTTGGGCAGCTTAGAGTGGCAGTGACCAACATTTTTTTGACTCCCTACTGCATTTTAGCTCAGCACAAACACAGCTATGATTTAGCTCATTTAATCTGTACAACGGTCCTCCAGTGTTACTGCAACTTCTTGTAGATAATGTTGTTAAGTTGACTATAATGAGGCCTCGGAGTTTTACTAGTATTTTTAATTTTTTTCTTTTGGGGACCACACACATTGGTGATAAGGTTTACTCCTGACTCTGACTCCTGAAAGGGCTCTGGAAACTAATGAGATGGAGGGAATTGAACCCAATTTGAACATGTGCAAGGCAGTGCTTTATCACTATACTATTTTTCCAATCCCAGCCAAGAGTTTTAATGATATATGTCCTCCAGAGAGATGGGAAAAAGGAAAAAAAAACCTTTTATTCTAATATGACAGCCATAAATTAGTTGATAAACATTGTATTTTTCAGGAATTAAATATCTATCTGCTCACAATATTTAGTGTCAACTCAAATGTATTAGAATGGCATTTCTAACTTAGTATAAATAATTTTTAAAATTATTTACCTCAAGTTACTATACTTGATATGCCAGACACAGTAACAACAAAGTCTCCAGTGGAGACGTTACTGGGCCCGCTCGAGCAAATTGACGATCAACGGGAGGGCCTTTACCTTACCTTACCTTACCTCAAGTTATTGAGGGAAATGTTTGTTGTAATGATTTTTCCTCGTAAATTTGAGTGATTCATAAAACATAAATTTTAATTTAGAGGCTTCAACAGCATTTCATTGCTGAAGATAGTTTCTTAATGAGTGAGTATAAAACATGCTCTTTATCCCTGTCCCTAATAATTTCAGCCCTCTCACCAAAGTAACCTTTGTGAATAGTTTAGTCTGATTTCATTAGCTTTTCCACCCCTCCGCACAGTATCACTGATATATCTGCACATAGAATAAGAGCTTATTTTAAAAACTTTGGTTATACAAAAGTGTATTTACTACAACCAGATTTTTTTCTTTAATTTTTATTAGTTAAACCCCATAAGGTAGAATTGTAGACTTAGAAATTTTTGTGCTTGGGTTTCAGTTATACAGTGATCAAGAATCCATCCCTCCACCAATGATCCTAGTATGCCTCCCAACACACAATCCACCCCATCCCACCCCCCATCTGTGGCAGGGCATTCCCTTTTGGTCTCTCCTTTTGGGTGCTGTGGTTTGCAAAAGAGGCATTGAGTGGCAAACATGTTCGGTCTATAATCTACTTTCAGCATGCATCTCCCATCCTGAGAGGATCCTCCCAAAATCCTTTATTTGGTGCTCCCTTCTCTATCTGAGCTGCCTTTTCCCCTAGCATGTGTGGCTGGCCTCCAAGCCATGGAGTAAACCTCCTGGTATTTATCACAGCTATTCTTGGGTGTTAGTCTCCTATTTTGTTACTTTATGTTCCCCAGATGAATACAATCTTTCTATGTCTGTCCCTCTCTTTCTGGCTCATTTCGCTTAGCATGATATATTCCATGTAGTATCACTTGTATGTAAATTTCATGACTTCATCTTTTCTAAAACTACATAGTACTCCATTGTGTAAATGTACCAAAGTTTCTTTAACCAGTCATCTGTTCTCAGGCACTCAGGTTTTTTTCCAGATTCTGCCTATTGTAAACACAGTGCAGCAATGAACATACAAGTGCAGATGTCATTTCGACTGTACTTTTTTTTTTTTCCTCTCTTGAATATATTCCCAGGAGTGGTATTGCTGGGTCAAATGGGAGATCAATTTCAATTTTTTTTGAGCATCGTCCATACTGTTTTCCAAAAGGGCTGAACCAATCGGCATTCCCACCAGCAGTGAAGAAGGGTCCCTTTCTAGCCACATTCATGCCAACACCGGTTGTTTTTATTCTTTTGGATGTGGGCCAGTCTCTGTGGTGTGAGATGATATCTCATTGTTGTTTTGATCTGCATCTCCCTGATGACTAATGATGTAGAGCATTTTCTCATGTGCCTTTTTGCCAATCTGATTTCTTCTTTGAGAAAGTTTCTGTTCATTTCGTTGCCCCATTTTTTGATGGGGTTGGATGTTTTCTTCTTGTGGAGTTCAACCAGTACTTTGTATATCCTTGATATCAACCCCTTGTCGAATATGTGTTTGGCGAATATCCTTTCCCATTCTATAGACTGTCTTTGTATTTTGGTCACTGTTTCTTTGGAGGTGCAGAAGCTTCTTAGTTTAAGATAGTCCCATTTGTCTATCTCTGTTGTCATTTGCTTGACCAGTGTAGTGACATCTTTGAAGACACCATTAGCTTCAATATCATGGAGGGTTTTGCCAACTTTTTCTTCAATGTACCTTATGGATTCCAGTCTGATGTTGAGGTCTTTAATTCACTTTGATCTTACTTTTGTACATGACATTAGGCAGAGATCTGAGCCCACTTTTTTTGCATGTAGCTATCCAGTTTTGCCAGCATAATTTGTTAAAGAGGCTTTCCTTGTTCCACTTCACTTTTCTTATCCCCTTATCAAAGATTAGATGATCATATGCTTGTGGGGAGATGTCAGTATATTCAACCCTGTTCCATTGGTCTACAGCTCTGCCTTTGTTCCAGTACCATGCTGTTTTAATTATTACTGCTCTGTAGTAGAGTTTGAAATTAGGGAGGTGGATTCCTCCCATTTTCTTTTTCCCAAGAATTGTTTTAGCTATTTGTGGGGACTTATTGTTCCATATAAATTTCACGAGTGTTTGTTCCATTTCTTTGAAGAATGTCATGGGTATCCTAATAGGGATCGCGTTGAATTTGTACAGTGCTTTGGGAAGTATTGCCATTTTGACAATGTTAATTTTCCTGATGCATGAACAGTGGATATTTTTCCATTTCCTCGTGTCCTCTTTTATTTCCTGAAGTAGCGTTTTGTAGTTTTCATTGTACAGGTCCTTTACTTCCTTAGTTAAGCTGATTCCTAGGTATTTCATTTTCCATGGCACAATTTTGAAAAGGATTGATCTTTTCATGTCACTTTCTTCTCTCTCACTATTTGCATATTGGAATGCCGTGGACTTTTGGGTATTGATTTTATAGTCTGCAATTTTACTTATACAAGTCTATTATTTCTAGGAGTTTCTTGGTAGAGGTTTTAGGGTTCTCTAAGTATAGTATCATATCATCTGCAAATAGTGAGAGCTTGATTTCTTCCTTTCTTACCAAAATGCCCTTAATATCTTTTTCTTGCCCAACCGTTATTGCAAGTACTTTCAGTACTATATTAAACAGCAGTGGAGAGAATGGGCATCCTTTTCTCATCCCTGATCTTAGAGGGAAGGCTTTTAGTTTCCTCCATTGAGGATGATGCTTGCCGTAGGCTTGTGGTAGTTGGCTTTAACTATATTGAGAATAGTCCTTCTATACCCATTTTGGTGAGGATTTTATCATAAACGGGTGCTGGATCTTGTCAAATGCTTTCTCTGCATCTATTGATATGATCATATGGTTTTTATCTTTTCTTTTGTTGATATGATGCATTATGTTGATTGATTTCTGAATGTTCATCCATCCTTGCATCCCCGGTATGAATCCCACTTCGTCGTGGTGATGTGATCTTTTTGATGAGTTGTTGATCTTTTGTTGTTGATGTGAACTTTTTGATGAGTTGTTGAATTCTATTTGCTAGTATTTTGTTGAGAATCTTAGCATAGTGTTATCGATATAACTGGGGATATTGGCCTGTAGTTTTCTTTTCTTGTGGTGTCTTTGTTTCCTTTTGGTATTAGAGAGATATGGGCTTCATAGAAATTGTTTAGGAGGTTTTTTGTTTCTTCAATTTCCTGGAAAAATTTGAGAAGAACTGGCAATAAGTCCTCTTTAAATGTTTGGAAAAATTCGCTAGTGAATCCATCTGGACCTGGGCTTTTGTTTTTGGGAAGAATTTTGATTACAGTTTCAATATACTTGATGTTAATAGGTCTATTCAGGTACTCTAGGTCTTCTTGATTCAGCTTAGGGAGATTATAGGAATCCAGGAATCTATCCATTTCTTCTAGTTTCTCTTGTTCCGTGGCATACAGACTCTCAAAGTAGTCTCTGATGATCTTTTGAATTTCTTTGGTTTCTGTTGTGATATCCCCCTTCTCATTTCTGATTCAATTTATTAGGGTTCTCTCTCTTTCTTTGTGAGTCTTGCTAGTGGTTTATCTATCCTGTTTATTTTCTCAAAGAACCAGTTCTTGGTTTCATCTTTCAGATTGTTTTTTGGTTTCCATGTCGTGGATATTTGCTCTAAGTTTTATGATCTCTTTCCTTCTGCCTGGTTTGTGCTCCTTTTGTTGATCCTTTTCTAAGATCTTGAGCTGTGAAGTCAAGTTGTTTATGTAGCCCCTTTCTTCCTTCCTGAGAAATGCTTGCAGAGCTATACATTTTCCCCTTATAATGGCTTTAGCTGCATCCCTTAGGTTCTGATAACTGGTGTCTTCATTCTCATTTGTTTCCAGGTATCTTTTGATTTCGTCCTTGACTTCTTTCCTGACCCACTCATTGTTAAACATTGAGTTGTTTAATTTCAAGGTGTTTGATTTTGTTCTCTTTGTCTGTGTGTCTGTGTGTGGTTCACTTCTATCTTCAGTGCATCGTGGTTGAAAAGATTGTTGAAACTATTTATATCTTTCTGATTCTATTGAGGTATATTTTGTGGCCTAGCATGTGGTCTATTTTGAAAAATGTTCCATGTGCACTGGAGAACATGTGTATTCTTTGTTTTGGGGATTTAAAGCCCTCTATAGGTCTATAAACCCTCTAAATTCTATTTCTTCCTTCAAAGTTAATGTTTCCTTGCCGAGTTTTGTTCTTGTTGATCTAGCCAGAGGTGATAAGTTGATGTTGAAGTCTTCGACTATTATGTGTTGCTAGCATTGTCCTCCTTAAAATCTGTTAGCAGTTGTTTTAAATATTTAGCTGTTCCCTCATTAGGGAACATATTTAAGAGTGTGATTTCTTCCTGTTGTACATATCCCTTGATAAATAGAAAATGACCTTCGCTGTCCCTTCTAATCTTTTTCAACCTAAAACTTATGTTGTTCGATACCAGTATGGTCACTCCAGCTTTTTTGAGGGAGCTGTTTGCTTGCAGGATTGTTTTCCATCTTTTAACTTTGAGTCTGTGTTTTCTCTGACTTTTGAGATGAGTTTCTTGTAGGCAGAGGAATGTTGGGTTGTGTCTCTGAATCCATTTTGCCACTCTGTGTCTCTTACTTGGTGAATGTAGACCATTGACATTGAGAGAAATTATTGTTATGGTGTTTTGTGTCATCTTAGTGTTTGTTGTGCTTATAGGGGTTGTCTGGTCTTATAGTAGCCCCCGTTAGCCCTTCTTTAAGGTTTGGTTTTGAGCCTACGAAATTCCTGAGCTGCTGTTTATCCACAAAATAGTGTACCATTCCTTTGAGTTTGAGTGAGAGTTTAGTCGGTTAGAGTATTCTTGGTGAAGAATTTCAGTGAGTTTTTCACTATATCCCACCATTGCTTCCAAGATTAGAGGGTTTCCTCTGATAGATCTGCTGTGCTGTGCTAAGGGGTGCTCCTTCGTATGTGATTTCCTTCTTTGACCTTGCTGTTTGCAGTATTGTGTCTCTATCCGTGGCATACATCATTCTAACTATGATATGTCTTGGAGTGTTTTTGTTAGGGTCTCTTTTAGTTGGCACCACCCAGGCTCCTTGAATCTGAATGGCAGCATTATTCAGCTCTGGGAACTTTTCAGAAATTATTTGTTTAACTGTGGCTTTTTCATTGGGACTGTTCCCTTGACCTTCCTCTACTCAAATGATTCTAATGTTGTTCCTCTTGGAATCATCTGCTAGGACTCTGATTCGCTCTAGAGCTATTTTGAGGTCTCTTGCCATCGTTTGTTGCCTGTTGATTTGGTGCAGCTGATCTTTCAGCTCACTGATTCTGTCTTCAGCTCTGGCCATTCTACTGTTTAGGGCACAGACTGAGTTTTTTATTTCCTCTACCTAATCTTTTATTCATGACATTTCTGTGCATAGCTTTCCAATTTCTGCTCTCATTTCTTCCAGTATTTTCTTGATTGTTTCTCTCATGTCCTCCTTTAATTTACTAGATATATGTCTCACTATTTCATTGAGTTCATTGAACATCTTCATTATTTCATATCTGAATTCTTCTCAGACAGGTCCCTTAGGTGAGTAGCACTTACTGAGTCTTCTGGACTCTTTACATCGTCCTCTCCTCGTGGTGAGGATTTGCATTGTTTCTTCATGTTGGTGTGGAGGTATCGAGACTGAGATGTTACACAAGATTGCTGGGTATGAGTAAACTACCTGGGGCTGCATGAGTGCCACTGACCCAAAATTAGGCCACGCCCACTCCCACAGAGCCCACACCCACTTTTGAAGAGGCCATGCCCCCTACATATACCTGATGTGTGGTAGGGGTACAACCTGGGGGAGAAAGAAGACTCTGCACAGCGTATAGGATGAACAGAAAGAGACTCAGGGATGGTGAATGGCCCAGGGTCCTAGAGGACACCTGGGGCATGTACACAGAGAAATCCAAGTCCTGGGTTTGAGTACTGACTGACATGGGGGAGGAAGAAGTACAACCAGATTTTTAAGCTTAAGAATCCATATCGAATATGTTTTCACGCAGAATAAATAAGCATATTCTGCTCATTCTTCCTTTCTAATTTTAATACGTAGAAAAAGTTTGTGCAAGGAGGTAGTCAGATCTGATAAAGAGAAGTCAAGTAGTCTATTAAAGATTAAAACGGAGTTAGGAAATTTTGATTTTTCCGCCAAAGAATTTGAATGTACATGCGTGGGAATACTTTGAAAACAAACTTATTTAGTAGCTATATTTTAAAAGCTAGGAAGTGATGGATAATGAACTGTCATTATAAGTAGAAATATAAGTCTTTTTACCATTTTAGATAAACAAATTTTTTATAGTTAACATTTGACTTGTCTTTTTGATGCTAATATATCTAGTACTATATTCCTGATTTATTTTCCAACATTTTAATTGATACAGGAGTGACATCACATGTTTGAGTTTTTTACATTGGTGTTGTGTAGTGGGTTAAATCTAGGGAAGAAGAGAAAATAGCAAGGGTGTGTAGGAGACTATGAAAAAAGATTATGGTGACCTAACTCTTTTAAGAGTTAACAACACATTAATTCTCTTTTCTGAAGGTCAAAAGATATAGGATGTTTATCTGAGAGGAAATAGTAGGTGGGTATAAGAGTCATGGAAAGAGTCCAAGTGATAATGGTGTGCTTGGCACCAAAAGTTTGATGGTGGCATTGTGTGGCCATTTGTTGAGGCTTAAGGACATACTACTAAAACTTATATAATGTCATAAAGTAAACCAATGTTAAAATAATGATTTTGAAAAGACTGGATCTAAGGTAAAATTTACTACTCACTGCAGAGAGTAGGAAGAAAGAAAAGTACTTACTTGATCATTCTCTGATCTGAATGAAGCCCATTTTTTTCACTTCCACTCCACTGGTGGGAACACATCATATGGTCACATTTTCTGCAAGGCGGACTAGGATGTGTAGTTGTGCCCTGAATTTGGATGCAAAACCTTTTTCTGTGAGAGAATATAGAGAATAGATTTTAGTGGATGTTTGGAAATCTATTTTATAATTTTTTTCTCATTTTATTGAGGGTGTATTTAGTCAACAGTTGGCTATGTCAGTGGGAAAGTTTTACTTAAATTGCTCTAAGTCACCATTTCAGTTGCAGTGTTAACATTTTGCAAACTGATTAATCCAATATATTTTTGGTGGCACATAGTTAAGAGCTTATTAATAACCCATTTATATTTATGGCTAAAATGACCTATTTAGGAGAAAGGGCAGCACAAAGAATGAAGATATCATCATTAAAGTAAGACAACCTGATTTACAAACCAATCTCATCTGATTTCTTCCTGGGGAATCTTGTTCTTTCTAAGTGACTCAATAATCTAGATGCCAGAGCCTGGAACAAGCAGCCTTCTGCATGTGTGCCTGCTGGCCTCTGTATTCTCAATCCCTAGCTCCCTTTCAGCTCCCAATGGCCAATAACCATGAGAATGAAAATCATGTATTAATTGACAGGATTTTTATCCCTTCATCGACGATATAAATAATTGTCTTCACAGTTATTTAAGTGCAAAGCATTTCACATATGAGGACCTTCCGAGCTTGAGTTTATAGACTGTAGTCACAATATACTTTATCAATATTTTGCAGTCAGTATATTCGTCATTTACTCTTTGAGCCCTAAGATATTCTCTCCCTTTTCTTTCCAAAGTCAAAAGGTTTTAACAAGGAAGTATAGGCCTAGAAAGAAGAATCTTTTCTAAACTGCAAAAGATGAAAGCATGTAAACTATTAGGCAGGGTGCATTGGGAACCCATCCCCTGTTGAGTGCAGCTGGCAGGTGAAGTGCTTTGTGATGGTAGGTTGCATATAAATACAGTATTTAAAATATACAAGTGTGTGAGTTACTCTCATTTTTCCCCCCAAAGATTCACTATTTGTCACTGTGTGCTTTTATTTCTGTCTCTTAAGGATACGTGGTTTTATGTCTAATTTGTTTCTGTCCTATTACTCTCCCATTATATTTATGCAAATGCAAATGCTTAATTATTATTCTTGCTACTGTTTCCTGAAGTAAAATAGCAGCTGCTCAGGTGTCTCACAGGGAGGTCGCAGAAGTCTTTTTGTTTTTCTTCATGAAATCTTGTTCAAATGCCCATCTTGTATATTTTCTATTATTAAGTGCTTTTCTAGGAGAGTCCCTGTCTTTTTCAAGCTTAAGCTCTCTCTCCTACAGAACAGATTTAAGTATCCCAAGATACAAAAAAAAAATGCAGATAGCAATCCCTAATTCTTAGTCACATGAATTAAATAAATAATTAGCTAATGCCTACCCAATGACTTAATTGCACAGTTTATAGTGCTTAATTCAGGATTGAGATATTTCAGAAGCTGCATTCATTCTCTTCGAAATATCCATGGAGTTTAAAGAAAACAAAGCACCAAAAGTAAATTTTAAACTTCTTAGCATGGGTTATGTACACAGAGTGATTCCATCTGTGCTTCAGTCTGATGCTCTGAATTGTTCAGGATTTTCCCCTCATCCTGAGCCCCACCTTCTCTCATAGATCAGTGCTTGGTATCCATAATAGGCAGTTAGTAAATATTTGTTGCACGGATGAAATCTAATCATTTCCCTCTGTAGCCTTTTCTCAATCTGACTTACCTTCCCCCTACCTGCATCCGAGTGATTAGCAGCTGCGAAGGCTTCACTTACACTGAGTCACTGGTGACTTTACTTCCCATCTGGGAGTTAGCGCCTCTCCTCACTGCTCCTATGATATTAGGCAGACTTGTTTTTAGCCATCATTTCATAACCAGTTATTCACGTTTGTTCCCTTATCAGGTTATGAGCTCCTCAAGAGCAAAGGTGGAATCTCATTGTTATTGGACTCCCCTTCCTGCAACAACATCTGGCAGACAGTTGGATAAATGAATTTATCAATCCACAATATGATGTGGCTGTGGAAGAATTCAGACTGTCTTTAATGGTTAGCAAACCCATTCTCTTTCTAGTTGATATTTGCTTGGGAAATTTAACAACTCCAAGAAATTTCTTGGTGGATCTTAATCAAACCCAGGGGTGCTCAATTGTCTTCATGGACATTCTCATTAAATTTGGTGAGTCACTGTTTTGTTCAGTACTAAAATATAAACCTGTCAAATGGAATGAAATATCCCTGTCACTCAGCACACCTCTCCCCGGAGAGCGCTAAACATACACTGCTAGAGTCCTAATTTTGTTAACACCCCTTGTATAATAGGAATGGGCATTTATCATTTGTGACTGTCCCCAAAACTGTATTTTGGGAAATTTCTACACTGTAAGTCATCTTACCGATTAAAGAGCTATAAAAATCCCCAACCTAAATTTGCTTATATATTAGGTCAAGAATGTTACTTATATTCCCCTAATAATACTACAGTCCTCTAGACTTGGCTTTGGAAAGAAAGCAGTATGTGAAAGCATTCTTCTTCCTGGGGCTGGAGAGCTAGTACAGCAGGTGAGGTGCACACATCCAAACAAGATGAATTCCCAGCATCCCATATAGTCTCTGTCCACTGCCAGGAGTCATTCCTAAACGGAGCTAGGAGTAATGCCTGAGCATGACCAGGTTTTATTCAAAAACAAACTAAAAAAACTTTAAAAAAGCTTTTCTGCTCTGGAAACAAGTGATTAGTTAGTGTGGAAGTTATGCCATATTTATCATCTACCAATCCAGTTCCAAATATAAATGTATATGTCAAGAAGGAAATATAAATGTGTATGTCAAGAAGGCTGCCATATGCCTGCTCCTGAAAATGTGCTGGTTTGTCCTGGACACTTGGCTTTCTAATCCACCCATAGGTAAGTGACTTAAATCATTGGAAAATTTATGTGAATGACTGAGCATTATTTAAAAAAGTTATTTTCTGATTTAAACCATTTGGATAGTATTCTATGGTTTTCGATTAACACTCCTATTCAATATTCTCCTAATGTTTTTATAATGTCAATAACCACTTTTTTAAAAACATTGGTTTCTTCTATTTTTTCTAAATGGAGGTTCATGATATTGAGATTATTTTTTATAATTTCTGTTTTTTATCTCATTAAAAAAAATCATACAACAAGAATAGGACATACTCCATTGTGTAGATGTACCAGAGTTTCTTTAACCAGTCATCTGTTCTTGGGCACTCAGGTTTCTTCCAGTTTCTGGCTATTGTAAACAGTGCTGCAATGAACAAACAAGTGCAGATGTCACTTCGACTACACATTTTTGCCTCTCTGGGGTATATTCCCAGGAGTGGTATCGCTGGGTCAAATGGGAGCTCAATTTCTAATTTTTTGAGAAACGTCCATACTGTTTTCCAAAAGGGCTGAACTAGTCGACATTCCCACCAACAGTGAAGGAGTGTCCCTTTCTCGCCACATCTGTGCCAGCATCGGTTGCTTTTGTTCTTTTGAATGTGGGCCAGTCTCTGAGGTGTGAGATGGTATCTCATTGTGGTCTACACAATGGAGTACTATGTAGCTCTTAGAAAAGATGAAGTCATGAAATTTACATACAAGTGGTACAATATGGAAAGTATCATGCTAAGCAAAATGAGTCAGAAAGAGAGGGATAGACATAGAAAAATTGCATTCATCTGGGGGATATAAAGCAACAAAATATGAGATCAATACCTAAGAATAGCTGAGATCAACACCAGGAGGATTACTCCATAACTTAGAAGCCAGCCGGATATTCTAGGGGAAAGGGCAGTTCAGATAGAGAAGGGAACACCAAATGAAAGGTGTTTGGAGGATCCTCCCAGGAGGGGAAATGCATGTTGAAAGTAGACTATGGACTGAACATGATTGCCACTCAATGCCTCTTTTGCAGACCACAACACCCAAAAGGAGAGAGAGAACAAAGGGGAATGCCCTGCCACAGAGGCAGGGTGGGAGGGGGCGTGGGGGGAAATGGACACTGGTGGAGGGATGGGTATTTGATCATTGTATGACCGAAACTCAGGCACAAAGATTTGTAAATCTACAACTGTACCTCATGGTGCTTCACTAATAAAAATTAAAAAAAAAAAAGAATAGGACATACTCAGAAAATGAGCTTAAGAAATACAAAAGAGTGAGTTTCAGTGGTAGCTCTACTAATTATTAGTTTTTGATGTTGGATATTGTTGTAACCTTCCTGAGAAGTTCTTCAAGTGAGCTAGTATTTATAAATAGTATTTATCCTGCAGGGTTGTTAAAATGATTGAGACAATGTATAGACAATTCCTGGTATGAAGACTACCATTACATAGGAACACTTGTAAGAGTGACTTTGTCACTCTCCCTTGGTTGATTTGAAATGATACCCAGGTAGACCAACTTATTTTTTTTATTGGGCCAAGCTTCCCTACTTTGGAAGATATGGTAACTTTTCTAATAAAACTATTGCCTTCTGAAATAACTCTCTAGGTCTTTTCTGCAAATCTTAGGCACACTGCCTTACCAAACTTAACACATAAATCTATTTGCAAAATCTATAAAGATCTTCCCAAGATCCTCTTCTAAGTCTTGTCCAATGTCTTCATTCTTTTCTCACTGTTTGACTTTAGACGCCACATCACTTTACTTCCCTAATCAGACTCTCCCTCTGTCTTGGGTTGCCCATTCTTTCCTCTTCACCAAGTCAAATCTAATCCCTCTGTTATAGAATAATTCAATTTTTTCTCACACCAAAAATTATTCTACATATATGTAGAAACAATTTGCTCGATCAGGCACCAGTAACATCTTCATTGTGAGACTTGTTGTTACTGTTTTTGGCATATCGAATACATTGCATAGTGGGTAGGGCATTTGCCTTGCACGCGGCTCACCTGGGTTCGATTCTTCCATCCCTCTCGGAGAGCCTGACAAGCTCCGGAGAGTATCCTGTCCACATGGTACGGCAGAGCCTGGCAAGCTACCCGTGGCGTATTTAATATGCCAAAAAGAGTAGCAAGAAGTATCTCAATGTACACCTTACTGGTGCCCACACGAACAAATTGATGAACAATGGGTCGACAGTGCTACAGTGCTATACATAGAATATATATATGTGTATTATATATACATTTACTATTGATAAGTTTTGACACTAGTTCTGCTGCATATTTGAACTATTAAGTAATGGAATAAGCAACAGTATAACAGAGAGTTTTCTATAATGAAATAGGTGTTGTGCATGGATTATCTCATATAATTTTTACAACAAACCCACAAAATAGGCAGTAGTATTTCACAGATGAGGAAATTAAGAGGTTACTAATTGGGTTGGAGCGATAGCACAGCGGTAGGGCGTTCGCCTTACAAGCAGCCAACATGGCCGACCCGAGTTCGATTCCTCCGCCCCTCTCGGAGAGCCCGGCAAGCTACCGAGAGTATTCGATATGCCAGACACTGTAACAACAAAGTCTCCAATGGAGATGTTACTGGGCCCGCTCGAGCAAATCAACGATCAACGGGAGGGTCTTTACCTTTACCTTTACTAATTGAGTCAATTAAATTTATTCAGAAATCACACAGTTAATGGCAGTTAAGGTCCAAATGAAGGCAATCTTATATTAGAGGCCAGCATCTTAGCTATATTGCAATAGAAGGAAGGGATACTTCAGATATATTTTCATAATATTTTTCTTTGTGACTGGTATAGAAATTATTAAAAAGAAACTGAAACTAATTTATTAAGTGCAACATAATGAATCCAGGGAATAGTGACGTCAAATGACGTCAAATGAGTTCTTGTTGGCTCGTAACTTAATGGAGTGGCAACTTACATCAATGCCACCTTAGAAAGATATGTAGCAGCAAGAATAGTGAAGTACTAGCCCAATGTGTGGGACATTTTGCATGTAAAGTGCAATTTCATAATTTTTATGGTATCTTACCTCCTATTAAAGAGTAAGGAGATAAAATTCTTTTTCTACCTATAAAAGCGGAGCAAATGTCCAGAAATATCATGAGCATTAAGTGGAGATATTTTACAGACAAATGAGACTTATTAGAGTCCATGAAAAGGTAATGCTCTCTAAAAAGGCAATTTTGGACTAGAAAAAAAATTATAGCTTTTACTTGGAAAACTAGGTAGCACATTATCTAGGGTGGTAGAGACCCAAGGAGATTCTTTTGGAGTGTGTTATCTTTAGTATGTGAATTATAATTACCTTTTGAAGGGTAATTACAAATTCTGACAGTATGAATCATATAATTAGCTCATGTTCTTCAAAAAATCGAGAAGCAATGGAAGGTAGGAGTCAAGGGGATTAAGGTATGCTAGTGGTGCTGAGGAATGATAGAGCCAAACATCCAAATCACAGAGTCAACAATACTGAAAGCATGAGACCCAAATTCTAATAAAAAAAACTTAAAAGAGGACTGTGAAGATGGCAGGTTGGGGTGTGGTTGAAGTGGGGTAGGAGAGGGATCCTGGGAACACTGGTAGAGAAAAGGTAACACTGGTGATTAACGATAGAACAATAGGATTGGTGATAGAACAATAGAACACTGTATGTCAAAAATTCAACTCTGAATAACTTGGTACCTCACAGTGCTTTAATAAAGTAAAATTTTGGAAAAAATGTTTTGGTACTTTTGCGAATTACAGTTATTTTGCTCAAGGCTGTTTTCTAGAGATCATTATGCACTACGTCAGACTAAGCTAATAGGGAAAAAGGAAAATTGATTCAGTGGAGAAACTTTGTTTTATAATCCTAAACTTTAAAGTTGCCAAAAAAAGCCCTGTACACCCACATTATTGTTCTTATTTCAATTTTAGTATGGTAATGAACAAATCTCCCTAGGAAATTGAGATGAAATAGGCTTTACTTTTGTATTTCAATTTAAAATAAAAATCCAAATTAGTAGGAAATGCAATTTACATCAAACTTTTTCTCATGGTGATCAGATGAATAGTGAAGTCTTTCTTAGGCATCAGTAATGTTAGCTAGCATTAGGTGGTGTAATTTATATATATGACTTATTTAAAGAACTGTTGCAAATGACCATCCCTGAGGGTAACTTTATTGCATGGATTACTCCTTTAAAAATAATATTAGCTTCTGTTTCTATGGAAACTGCACATCCTGTTTTGCTCTTTCCATAAGAAATCATTAGATTTATTAAAATATATTCAAATAGTTAAAACTAATAGCATTATGTTCTGAATATAATATCACATAGACACTTTTACACATTTGAGTTAATGAATTAAATATTATTACAGGAAACTATGAAGATATAAAATAACAATTACAATTAGGGATTATGGTTTTGAATTTCTGTATGCTAATAAAATACTAACTCTGGATCTCAAAAGGGTAAATTATAATTGTAAAAGTTATTGAATAAAAGACTTCATAGATAAGGTTAGGAAGGCAATCAATATTTATCACACAATTAATCATGATAGAAAAACATGAATTGAAAACACAAAAATAAACAAAATTAGAGAATTGTTTAAAATTATACTTCACGAATTATGATCTACATATATTTGTTCACTGGAGTTTCCCTGCTACTGAGAATAAGGCCTGGATGCTCAATACAGTTATTCAATGAGTTAAAATGGTGATGTAGATATGCTTAATTGTCTGGGAAGATGGCTATGGTAGATTCAATGGGGAAAAAAAGTGACTTTGTAAAATATCACTTCACTGTCACTGTCCTCCCATTGTTCATTGATTTGCTCGAGCGGGCCCAGTAACGTCTCCATTTTGAGACATGTTATTATTGTGTTTGGCATATCGAATACGTCATGGGTAGCTTGCTAGGCTTTGCCACGCAGGTGAGATACTCTCAGTAGCTTGCCGGGCTCTCTGAGAGGTGCAGATGAATCGAACCCAGCTCGGCAGGGCCAGCTGTGCACAAGGCAAACTCCCTACCACTGTGCTATAAAAAATGTAACACCTGTACACAGAACAAATGGATGAATTCTAAGAATAAAGCATAACCATCAAGTCAAAAGTAATTCTGAGGAAATGAACTGTGGCAGTTAAACTGTATTTAAAATTATCTTTTTATTTATTTAATTTGAGCCTTTTTTGATGCCAGGGTAGAATCCAGAGCCTGACACATGCAAAGAATTGCTACTTCAATGAAAACTGTTTTAAAAATTCCTTAGTAAATGTTTTTGGTGTATATTTTTTAGGGATACATTAAAGGAGCAATAATCAAATGTGATGCCTAAAACCCAGTAAAATTTCTTTTCAATAAGACTAAAGTTAAAACTTTACACAAAATCAAGATTGCATTCTAGATCAATGGTGCTTTTATTCCTATTAAAGATATAAAAGTTATGATATATTTAATAATAAAATATGGTATCTCTATATTGAAAATTTTCAACTATATTTTATCTTTTTCACTCTGTTATCTCAATTTTTCACAGAAGATTTACTGTCTAAAATAGCAACCTAATAATTACATTTGACTTTCCAGAAAATTTCAACACTTCTATTTTGATTATTGTTTCAGATAGTTTAGCTGCAGGATATTTGTATTCCCCACAAATTTTCATGTTTAGAGCCCTAACGCTCAGGCAATGGAATTTAGAGATGTGCTCTTCCATAAGTAATTTTATTATTTCTTAAGATTTTAATACTGAATCACTGCTAGATAGATCTTTACAAAGGTCTTCACAATTTGACTTAAGTCACACAATGTTCCAACACCCATCCCTCCATCAGTGTGCATTTCCCAAGACCAGTATCCCCAGTGTTCCCATCACCAGCACCACCCACTGCCCCCTACCCCAGACTAGCTCTGTGGCAGGAATTTCTTTCTTTCTTTCTTTCTTTCTTTCTTTCTTTCTTTCTTTCTTTCTTTCTTTCTTTCTCTCTCTCTCTCTCTCTCTCTCTCTCTCTCTCTCTCTCTCTCTCTCTCTCTCTCTCTCTCTCTCTCTCTCTCTTTCCTTTTGGGCATTGTCACTTGCAGTAAAGATACCAAAAGGTTATCCTGTATATCCCTTTACCTGCCTTTTTAAAAAAAATTTATTAGTGAAAAACCATGAGGTACAGTTGTAGACTTACAAATTTTTGAGTTTGGATTTCAGTTATACAATGATCGAGTACCCATCCCTCCACCAGTGCCCATTCTCCACCATCAATGATCCCAGTATACCTCCCACTCCCCCCTCCCCATCTTACCCCACCACTGTGGCAGGGCATTTACTGTTTTCCTCTCTCTCCTTTCATGTGCTGTGGTTTGCAAAAGAGGCATTGAGTGGCAATCATGTTCGGTCTATAGTCTACTTTCAACATACTTCTCCCATCCTGGGAGGACCCTTTCAAAACCCTTTATTTGGTGCTCCCTTCTCTATCTGAGCTGCCTTTTCCCCTAGTGTGTGTGGCTGGCCTCCAAGCCATGGAACAAAATTCCTGGTACTTAATCTCGGCCACTCTTGGGTGTTAGTCTCCTATTTTGTTTCTTTATGTTGCCCAGATGAATGCAATATTTCTATGTGTCCCTCTCTTTCTGACTCATTTCACTTAGCATGATACTTTCCATGTAGTACTACTTGTATGTAAATTCCATGACTTCATCTTTTCTAACAGCTACATAGTACTCCATTGTGTAAATGTACCAAAGTTTCTTTAACCAGTCATCTGTTCTCAGGCACTTTTTCCAGATTCTGGCTACTGTAAAGAGTGCTGCAATGAACAAACAAGCGCAGATGTCACTTTGACTATACTTTTTTGCCTCTCTGGGATATATTTCCAGGAGTGGTATTGCTGGGTCAAATGGGAGCTCAATTTCTAATTTTTTGAGGAACGTGCATACTATTTTCCAAAAGGGCTGAACCAGTCGGGATTCCCACCAGGAGTAAAGGAGGTTCCCTTTCTCACCACATCCACGCCAGCACTGTTTGCCTTTGTTCTTGTGGATGTGGCCCAGTCTCTGTGGCGTGAAATGATATATCATTGTGGTTTTGATCTGCATCTCCCTGATGATTAATGATGTAGAGCATTTTCTCATGTGCCTTTTAGCCATTCAGATTTCTTCTTTGGGGTTTCTGTTCATTTCATAGCCCAATTTTTTGATGGGGTTGGATGTTTTCTTCTTGTGGCGTTCAACCAGTACTTTGTATATCCTTAATATCAACCCCTTGTTGGATGTGTATTGGGCGAATATCCTTTCCCATTCTGTAGACTGTCTTTGTATTTTGGTCACTGTTTCTTTTGAGGTGCAGAAGCTTCTTAGTTTAAGATAGTCCCATTTGTCTATCTCTGTTTTCACTTGCTTGGCCAGTGGTGTTTCATCTTTGAAAATACTGTACGCTTCAATGTTGTGGAGGGTTTTTTCAACCTTGTCTTCAATGTACCTTATAGATTCCAGTCTGATGTTTAGGTCTTTAATCCATTTTGATCTTACTATTGTACATGGTGTATGGTAGAGATCTGAGCCCATTTTTTTTTTTGCATGTAGCTCTCCAGTTTTGCCAGAACAATTTGTTATAGAGGCTTTCCTTGCTCCATTTCACATTTCTTGCTCCCTTATCAAAGATTAGATGATCATATGTTTGGGGTAAGATTTCAGTATATTCACCCCTGTTCCATTGGTGTACAGCTCTGCTTTTGTTCCAGTACCATGCTGTTTTAATTATTACTGCTTTGTAGTAGAGCTTAAAGTTAGGAAGGTTGATTCCTCCTATTTTCTTTTTCCCCAGAACTGCTTTAGCTATTCGTGGGGACTTATTGTTCCATATGAATTTCAGGAGTGTTGCTATATTCCCTTTACCTACTTTTAACACTCAGCTCTTGTCCAGTGTGATCATTTTCAGCTATTATTGTCATCCAAGTCCTTTCTCTATCTTACCTGTCCTCCACCCCACACACACACTTGTGGTTGATTCCAATCATTGACGAATCCTCCTAGATCCTGTTTTCCCTGGCTGTGGATATGTATTCTACTATATAGATTTTTTAATATAATACAAATGAATGCAGACATTCTATATCTATCCTTTTCTGACTCATTTCACTCAGCATGATATTCTCCAAAACCATCCATTTACAGTCAAACTTCCTGACTTCATTTTTCTTAACAGCTATGTAGTATAGTATTATGTAGATATTTCTTTATCCATTTGTCTGTTCTTGGGCACTCAGGTTGTTTCCAGATTTTGGCTATTGTGAATAGTGCTACAATGAACATCGACGTGTAGATGGTGTTTCTACTGTGAATTTTTGGGTCCTCAGGTTATATCCCGAGAAGTGGCATTCCTGGATCAAATGGGAACTCAATTTCTAATTTTTTGAGGAATGTCCATATTGTTTTCCAAACAAGCTAGACCAGTCGGCATTCCCACCAACAATGAAGAGTCCCTTTCTCCCCACATCTGTGCCAGCACTGGTTGCTCTTATTCTTTTGGATATGTGCCAGTTTCTGTAGTGTGAGTTGATATCTCATCATTCTGATTAGCATCTTCCTAATGATTAGTGATAAAGAGCATTTTTCATGTCCCTCTTAGCCATTCTAATCTCTTTGAGAAAGTTTCTGTTCATTTATTCTCTCCATTTTTTGATGGGGTTGTATATATATTTTTTCTTGTAAAGTTCAACCAGTATCTAGTATATTTTTGGTACTAACCCCTTGTCAGAAGGGTTTGTGATGAATAAACTTTACCAATCCTAAGGCTGTCTTTGTATCTTGGTCACTGTTTCTTATTAGGTACAGATGCTTCTTAGTTTAATGCAATCTCATTTGTTTATCTCTGCTTCTACTTGCTTGGTCACTGGTGTTTCATCTTTGAAGATGCCTTAGCTTCAATGTTATGGACGGCTCTGCCTACACTTTTCTCTTTGGATTCACTTCTAATATTGAGGTTTTTAATTCATTTTCATCTGATTTTTTTGTATGGTGTTAGAAAGAGTTCTGAGTTCATTTTTTTTCTTGCATGAAGTTGTCCAGTTTGGCCAGCACCACTTGTTAGAGAGGCTTCCCTTGTTCCACTTCATATTCTTGCTCCCTTATCAAAGAATAAATAATCACATAATCGAGGTAGTTTTTCAGAATATTCAAACCTATTGGTCTTTGGGTCTGTTTTTACTTCAATACCAGGCTGTTTTAATTAAACTCCTTTGCAATACAGTTTGAAATTGTGGAAAGTGATACCTCCTGTTGGAATATATCTCCAAATATTTTAGGCTAACAATTGATTTGCCCTTTTCTCCCTTGCTATAAGGAGCTTAGGTTTATCAGGTTACACCCATCACAGTGCTCCCCTGTCAGTCACTTCCATTCCTTTGTCTGTAACTGTGAGGGACAGGCCCAAAATGGACCACCAGAATTAATTTAGCTTAGCTTAACAGGAACCCACATTGCAAAATAACTGGTTTTTCTGCCCCTGAGCAAGTAACTCAGATACAGGTGCCCCGAGTTGCAAGTCACGAGAAGGGGGGGGGGGTTAGACCAGATAACCAAATGTCTCTCACAAGACTCAGGACTGCCCTAAAATCCAGGACGTTCCTAAGTACTAATGCAAATGCTGATCTTTAAACTATAGGCTAAGAAGTGATGTACCCTTAATTGGATTGGTTAGGAAAGTATCTGTTATTACAAATCTATTGGCCATGAAATGCGGGGGCTTTGCTGTAACGGCTGAGGAGGGCCTATATAAGATCTCCTTTGAAGAAGCTCGGGGTCTTGCCTGACGGCTTGACCCTGGATAACCAGTTCAATAAACTACCTGCTTGCTGATTGCATTCCTGCGTGGTCCTTGCTTGCAGTCAGAGATCCAGAGTCGTGCCCTGACAGTAACCACTTCTTTTGCTCTCTTCCCCAAGAGATTCAGCTTTTCCCCTAAGCAGAATTTGTTAATTTGTAAGGTCAGATCCTTCTAGGACACTGAACTTGTATTGTAAGTTAATATTGCCTTTCTCCTCTCCTTATGTATTTTGAATAGTTTTCTTTAATGCAATGTCTCTTTTTGTATAGATACAGAAAGACAATTAATATTATGCTTTGTAACTTAGGATTCAATTTGCTTTGAATATTATTCATTCCCGGGCATCTGCTTTCTCAACTTAAGCCTCAGTTGCCCTCACTTCCTAGCATCCCAAAGGCAGGGTCTCGACGAGGGACTGGATGGAACCAGGGCAAGCGGGTAAGCTATGTGCTACCCTGGTATCAAGATGGGCCAGGCAAAATTGCCACAATTCAAGTTAGGAGTTTGATCATAGACAAATTCTGTCATGATCCAAAAATAATGATGAGACTAGGACCCTGCTAGGGATAGGAAAGACTATCTGGCCTGAGCACTGTAGTCTGAGATCCAGATGGCCCTAGGAGAGCAATTCTATAAGCTTAAGGTATTTCTTACTGTGTCCATACAAAATCATTTATATTATGTATGCTTATATGTTTGTTGGACAAGGAGAGGAGAAACACAACCAGGGGATTCCGTTCTAGGGTGGTTTGATTTGCTAAATGACATTCTGTCCCTAGAAGTGGCTTTCTGGCTTTCCCCTGTGTCCTGACTAGTTTGGATGAGGCTGAACATTTCTTCCCTTCAAACTGCCTTCAGTAAATAATTTCAGTATACTGTAAGAGGCAGTTTTCCTTTTCTCACAGAAACCTGACTGGTCTTTGACATGCAGATCTCAGGTGCTAGCCAGGCCTGATCTTTGGAATGTAGATTCCAAGCTCTAGCAGACTAGTTTTTGGAATGCAAATCCAAGTGCTTTTGAAAGTGCTTGTGAAAGGTTTCAGTTTTGGTTTTGTATCTTCTTTCAGGAGGCCAAAATTACTGGCTTGCAGATGCAAAGAAACAATGTATGTTTTGCTGCCTCAATGTTCTTTCTGTAACTCCTTTTGATGACATCACTGCATTGCGCCTTTAGAGGTACCATGATCTATATAAGAAGATTTTGGGGCTCTCTACAGGGAACACAGGCTGAGAGGATCTGGGAACACAGGCTTGAGAGAACCTGAGGGTCACAAATCTGAGAGAACCTGGGCCCTCCATGACATAAATTTCTTTTATGGGATATAATGAGACTGTAAGAATGGGCTGGGAGAGCCAGAGGAGAGACAGGAGTCAACGGAAAGATGATTGGAATAAACTGCAACTGAGACCAACCAGCCTGGCCCTCATTTCCTTCCTTCACCTGCCCATCACCATCCACCTCCCTGGGTTGGGAGAAATGGCCTGAGACTACCAAACGCAGGCAGCGAGAGATAGACTGCTGCTGCTGTCTTTTTGTGTTTACATACCTCCCATCTTATTTTCTCCAAGGATTGCTTTAGCTATTTGTGGGGTTATTGCTTCATAGGTATTTCAGGAGTGTTTTGTTTATTTCTTTGAAAAATGTCATGGAAATCTTTATAGGGATTACATTGAATATGGGGGAACTAAAAGCCTTCCCTCTAAGGTCAGGGACAAGACAAGGATGCCTGTTCTCACCATTTGTATTCAATACAGTACTGGAAGTACTTTCCACAGCAGGTAGGGGAGAAAAAGACATTATGGGCATCCAGATAGGAAAGGAAGAAGTCAAGCTCTCATCTGCAGATGACATAATACTATCCTTAGAGAATCCTAAAGCCTCTAGTAAAAAAAACTCCTAGAAACAATAAATTCATATAGTAGAGTGTCAGGTTATAAAATCAATACACAAAAGTCCATGACTTTCCTATATACAAATAATGAAAAAGAAGAAAGTGATATTTAAAAAAAATCCTGTTCACAATCATGCCTCAGAAAATCAAGTACCTTGGAGTCAGCTTAACTAAGGAGGTAAAGGAACTGTACAGAGAAAATTACAAAATGCTCTTTCATGAAATAAAAGAAGACATAAGGACATTAATGGATTGGGAGCATTAATATTGTCAAAATGGCAATACATTAAGTTGTAATTACTTGTAGAAGAAGGCCTGAAAATGGAGTCACATGATAAAATTTGTGCTCTTTTAAGAATAGGAAGAGTCACCAGAGCTCTCCTCTTTTCATTTAATGAGAACATAGAAACAAGATGGCTATTTTTCCTATTAGGTTTGAATAAAATAATGGCAATTCACAAAAGTACCATAACAAGAATATAGGAATAAGGAAGAAGGTCCACATTAGGAAGCTGAGTGAGCTGGGACTTTAATTTTGTATTTCCTGTATCAATGTATCACTGTCATCCCATTGTTCATTGATTTGCTCGAGCAGATGCCAGTAATGTCTCTATTCGAACCAGCCCTGAGATTTTAGCAGCTTCTCCTTACTCATGTTACCCAACAATTGGAGGCTTTTTCAGGGTCAGGGGAATGAGACCTGTTATTGTTACTGGTTTTGGCATATTGAATATGCCACGGAGAGCTTGCTAGGCTCTACCCATGCGGGCCAGATACTCTTGGTAGCTTGCTGGGATCTTTGAGAGGCATATATATATATATGCGTATATATTTATGCGTATAATGCGTATATATTTCTCTCTATGATTTGTTGCCTATTGTCTGAACCCAATCAAATATGGTGTGGTAATTGTGAGGAATGAGGCCCTGAACCAGATGAACATTGACCAACTTGTTTTTCCTAGATTAAAAATGTGAGGAACAGGTCTAGATAGCTTTTTCAGATTCTCTCTATAGGAAAATAACTTGTTTTTCTGCCCCTGAGCAAGGAACTCAGATACAGGTGCCCCGAGTTGCAAGTCACGAGAAGGGTGGTGGTCAGACCGATAACCAGATGTCTCTCACATGACCCATGTCACAAGACCCATGACTGCCCCCAAAACCTAAGCATTGATGCAAATGCTGACTTTTAAACTATAGGCTAAAGAGTTATGTATTTTTTTTTTTAGTTTTCAGATTCATTCTTTATTAACCACCTCAAGGACTTGCAGAAGTAATGTATAAGATAAGATATTGACATTGTTTGCATTTTTTTAAAACACATACTTCATTTAATATTATATTTCATATAAGAAATAATAGAAAAATTACTCAAACATTCCCTAAAACAATAACAAAATGCTCTTTGAAGTCACTGAACAACGGGAATTATTTGTAGAAAAATAAAGTGAAGTGCAATTCCATAAAAAGAAACACGTCACCAAAAATTATTCTGAGGTATATTTATGTTGATTACTATTGATGGAAAAAATAAAACTGGCACAAAAATCTGCTTTTATTTAAAATCACATAAGACTGAAAGAACAGACTATCACTCATAGAATAACTGAAATCACCTAAAATCCTACAATCAAAAATTACTTGCATCCAATGATGATTCATGTCTTCTAACCACCACAGCTGCTTACAAATCCTGCTTCCTACCTGTGTGGAATTTTTTTTTATTTTTTATTAGTGAAACACCATGAGGTACAGTTGTAGATTTACAAATTTTTGTGCTTGGATCTCGGTCACACCATGCTCAAACACCCATCCATCCACCAGTGCCCATCTTCCACCACCAGGATAATATCCCTCCTCCCCCATTCCCCCCATCCCCCCCTGCCACTGTGGCAGGGCATTCCCCTTTGTTCTCTCTCTCCTTTTGGTTGTTGTGATCAGCAAAAGAGGCATTGAGTGGCAAACATGTTCAGTCCAGTCTACTTTCAACCTGCATCTCCCCTCCTGGGAGGATCCTCCAAACACCCTCCATTTGGTGCTCCCTTCTCTATTTGAACTGTCCCCTCCCCTAGAATACCCGGCTGGCCTCTAGGCTATGGAGTAATCCTCCTGGTGTTGATCTCAGCTATTCTTGGGTATTAATCTCATATTTTGTTATTTTATATCCCCCAGATGAATGCGTCAACATCAGACCAGAAACCATAAGGTACATTGAAAACAAAGTTGGGAAAACCCTCCATGACATTGAGTCTAATGGTATTTTCAAAGATGCCACGCCACTGGCCAAGCAAGTGAAAACAGAGATAGATAAATGGGACTATCTTAAACTAAGAAGCTTCTGCACCTCCAAAGAAACAGTGACCAAAATACAAAGACAGTCTACAGAATGGGAAAGAATATTCACCGAATACACATCTGACAAGGGGTTGATATCAAGGATATACAAAATACTGGTTGAACTCCACAAGAAGAAAACATCCAACCCCATCAAAAAATGGGGCAATGAAATGAACAGAAACTTTCTCAAAGAAGAAATCTGAATGGCAAAAAAGCACATGAGAAAATGCTCTACGTCATTAATCATCAGGGAGATGCAGATCAAAACCACAATGAGATACCATCTCACACCTCAGAGACTGGCCCACATTCAAAAGAACAAAAGCAACCGATGCTGGCGCGGATGTGGTGAGAAAGGGACACTCCTTCACTGTTGGTGGGAATGCTGACTGGTTCAGCCCTTTTGGAAAACAGTATGCACGTTCCTCAAAAAATTAGAAATTGAGCTCCCATTTGACCCAGCGATACCACTCCTGGGAATATATCCCAGAGAGGCAAAAATGTGTAGCCGAAGTGACATCTGCACTTGTTTGTTCATTGCAGCACTCTTTACAGTAGCCATAAACTGGAAGAAACCTGAGTGCCCAAGAACAGATGACTGGTTAAAGAAACTTTGGTACATCTACACAATGGAGTACTATGTAGCTGTTAGAAAAGATGAAGTCATGAAATTTACATACAAGTGGTACAATATGGAAAGTATCATGCTAAGAGAAATGAGTCAGAAGGAGTGATGTATTTTTAAATGGATTGGTTAGGAAAGTATGTGTTGTTACAAATCTATTGGCTATGAAATGTGCGGGCTTTGCTGTGACAGTGGGTGAAGGCCTTTGGAGAAGCTCGGGGTCTTGACCAACCTGCTGGACCTGTGTGTCCGTGTAGGCGGCTTGACCCTGGCTAGCCAGTCTTACAATAAACCCTGCTTGCTGTTTGCAGTCTCTGGAGACTCTTTGTCGTTAAAGGGAGATCACGATCTGCATCCTAACATTTGGAGGCGCCAGCAAGATCTCCCAATGGCAAATTGGCCCAGAGAGCAGGTTTGAGAAGGCCTTAGATTCTGGGGAATATTTCATCTGATTTCAGAAGGACAGTGTGTCCCATCTGGTCCATGGCAGGGAAGTGGCCAACCCTGGTTGGGGGGTTCGAGTCCTCCTGGGAGGTTTGAGTTCTCCTCTGTTTTTTTTAAAATCCTGGTGCCAGGAGAAGACTTGGAAGAATTGGATCCTCCAGAGGTGAAAACCACGTGGATGCCCTTTGGGCAGGTTTGGAAATCCTGGTGTGAGAGCGGTGAGTGGGGTGCACATCTGTGTGAAAGGAATACCAGTCTGAAAGGAATACCAGCAGGAGTGTGATCTGTGCGTGTGTCCTTAGTGTGTGTATTTGTCTTATTATCTTTCTCCTAGTTCTGTTTATTAAGATTGTTTAATATTGGTCAAAATCAATCGACCCCCAAAGCCTTAATTCTTGACCACTTCTTAGAGGTCTGGCAGAGGAACAAAGGCATGTGGGTCCCGGGGCTGAAATCTCCAAGCCTGCTCAGATCGGGACTGAGCATCCTGCACCCAGATCCTCCATCTTCCAGTAGGCAGGGGTCACACCCACCAACTGGTCCCCTGGCGCCATGTAATCCCATCAACGACCAAGACCCAGAGACTATAAAACCCAGCTCCCAGAAGCGCCCGGCCGCATGACATCTTATTATCTCATTCTTACTTTGGACAATCTGGCAGGCTACCGAATGTAAACTGCCCACACGGCAGAGTCTGGCAAACTCCCCGTGGTGTACCCAATATGCCAAATACCAGTAACAATGATGGGTCTCATTCTCCTAACCCTAAAAGAGCCTTGAATATGGCACATTTTAAAATCTCAGGGCTAGGATGAAGAAGACGTTGTTGGTGCCTGCTCAAGGCAATCAATGGACAACAGTATCATCGTGATAGTGATCATGATTCTTAGAGGTCCAAAGGAAGGCCGAGAACATGGGCCTGGTGGTGAAGAAGGATAAGTTGGATACCTTCTGCTCGGTCGAGTGGCTGTCTTTTGGGAATTCAGATGATGACCATGAAGGGACTGATGCAATGAAGAAATCCATGAGGAAGGAGGTAATCTGTGGAAAATCTGCTGTAAAGGTATGCTCCCTTGGAAATCTCTAGGAGGCATGGGGGAGGAATGTGATAACCTCTGTGTGCATGTGTGCATGCATAAGCACCCTGATAGGTCCTCCTATCAGGCATGATTTTGTAGCTCCACAACCTGTCACTCTTAAAGTCACAGAGCTCGAGAACGTACAGTCAAGGGTGGCACTGGCATAGCTGCTGGTTCCAAGTCACAATGCTAAGGCCAAGTTCTGAATCACTAAGGTCAAGTTCTCCACTGGCCAGGCAAGTATCTGAATGGTTTCTGCAAAGAGGCACCCCTCCTTTGTCTGTTTTGCGCTACCATCCACTATGGGAGGGACAGGAGGAAAGTCCACTAGTGAGAAGACTCTGGGAAACTAAGGCAGATCATTTTCCAGGCAGAAAATCTTTTTCCCCACCCAGTCTCAGTCTAACCAGAAGATCAGCCAGAGGTCATTTGAAATGCTAATGAAGGCAGTCCAGAGGTAAGGCAGAGAGAAAGAAAAGGGGAGGGGCATAAAATGCTGGTAAGAGGCCTGAGAAAAGCCATAAAATGGGAAGGAACTGTCCTATGATGTGTTCAGAAAATGGCCTGGAGAGTGGAGGCAGTTTGGTAGTTAAGGTCGACTGCTGAGGCTGGGTCACTTGGGGCGGGGAGGGCTCTCACCCACCCTCTCTGGGGTCCCCCTCGTGAAACTGCCTGGCACGGAGTCCAGTGGCATGTTTATGAGGGCCTCATTTTATAATCCTGTCTTGGAGGAGCAGCTGTGAGTTCTGGAGGGTGGCTGATGAGAAGATTATCTGGTGCTGGCAGAATTTAATTCCAAATCTATCTAAATTTACTCCGCATTCATAATCTGCAACCTACATTGCCTTCTAATAAATGATTTTACTTGCCATTTTACTCAACCTTTATGGTTTTAAAAGTAAAAAGAATGCTGCCATTAGCACTATAGTTAGAGTAGCACAATCCCCATTGTATCTATTTGATTAGAATTAGCATTAGAGTCTCAGGAGACTGGGGGAAGCAGGCAGAGGATCTCTGCTCCCTGGTCCTGTTGAGTCCAGAGTCCAGGGTCACAAAGTTCCACATTACCTGGGTTCATGCGTGAGGCTCAACCCTAGTGTCCAAAAGTGGCCTGGAGCATGGCAGCAGTTGGGTAGCAGAGGTCGGCTGCCGGGGCTGGGTATTGTATTTCCTAATCTCCAGAACGTCTCCCCCCCGCCATTTTTCCTCTTTTTTTGGCAGGAGTGGCACATCTGGATGTGGTCTGGGCTTACTTTTGGTTCTACAATCAGGCATCACTCTTGCCAGAGCTCAGAGGACCATATGGGGTGATAAGTCTGCTGTGCACAACCTCATCTGCTGTACTTTCTCTCCAGCTGCAACATGAAATTTTGTTACTCAAACTGTTCCAGACATTGGATACTGTGGTAGCCTGAAACAAAACACTAAACAAAACACTAAAACATTCTCTATGATGAGACTTAGTAAGTTCCTCAGCACTTTGTATCTAATATATCTAGTTTCTTCAATATCTTCAATGTCATTCCTTTTATATTTTTATTACTATATACTTACTAATAGGTAAGTATATATTGTTACTGATAGATAAATATATAATATAATAAGTATATATTAACATTATATATCCTATTTATATTAGTCTACTGACTCAGATTGCTTTCTAGATTTCCTCACAAATGTTCTTCTACTGGAATGACTTTGCTGAACATGGATTATAGTATTTATAAAGTCAGCAATGTCTAAATACTGAATTTGAACATGTCTATGTCCAAATCAAATATAATTTACTTTGTCTTTACTTGCCAAAATAATAAGCACAGGAAAAAAACAAGTATACAATAAATACTTGTGGAGTAAGTACTAGATATCTTAAACCTTTCCATCAGAGTCAAAAGCTAATATTAAAAATATATTTAGATACATTTTAAAATATAATGTTCTCCACAAAGTTAATATAATTTGAACCTTCATATTCCTTTGGCTCTGTATGTGGATTTCTGACTTGATTGAAGGGAAGTTACTAACAATACAAACACAAAATTAATCATAATACTTCTGAAACAGACACTAAAGTGTACACTTCATAGGCATCATGACACTTGATCTAATAAGAATTCTATTGCGCATATTTTATTGTAACATCTATTTTCCCACAGAGAAAATAGGCTTTGAAAGGTTATGTAATTTACCCAAAGCTACTTAGAAAGAAGCAAGTGCCAGAATTTAATCCCAAATCTATCTAAATTTACTCTGTATTCATAATCTGCAACCTACATTGCCTTCTAATATATGAGTTTACTTACCATTTTACTCAACCTTTATGGTTTTAAAAATAAAAAGTGCTGCCATTAGCACTATGGTTACAGTAGCACAATTCTCATTGTATCTATTTGATTAGAGTTAGCATTTCTTGGGTTATGAGTTTTTCTGACTCTAGTATTGAATGTCTTTGCTGCTGTGCCATGACATTCTCAGAAGAAATAGGTGCTTATAAAAAAGATACATGGGCATGTATTCCTTTTTTTGGAATTATGGTACAAATAATACTTCCTACATATTTTTACCTTCTTAATTTGCATAAGCACATTTCACAGAGGTGACTGAAATTTTCTGGGAGATAATTAAGAATTACCTTTTATTTATTTATTTATTTTTTAGACTTGGCTGACACTGCCTTGAAATAAATGCAGACTGAAAAGATAAAAGCCCACGTACCATTATACTAAATCAGATGAAATTTAAACATGTGAATAATACATTTCACAGTAAAAAGAAAACAGGCTGTGTAGGCAAATTCATATGCAGAGATGCAGGCTGATGCATAAATGTTTGCAAATAAATTTCACCTGCCCGGTCACTTCTATGCTTACACCTCTTCTCTCACCCTCTACACTCACCCTGTGCTTGAGCAACCATTCTGCTGCTCCTCCTAACAAACCTGTTTCACCAGGGTTTTAAATGAGGGGTCTTACAAATTGCTGGTTTGTAGCTCTATTGTATCCTAAAATCTCTGGTCAGAGAGAAAGTACGAAGAATGAGAAACTTGCCTTGCACTCAGTGGATTTCATTCCATCACCACATATACTTCCCCAAGCACTGTCAGAGTGATCCCTCATGAGTATGGACCCCTCCTCAAACATACAAACGAAAATCTCTATTCACTGCGTTTCTTGATCATATAGTATTTTCTTTCTGAGAGACCAATACATTGGTATGAAAGGGTTTGATTCATGATTTATTGTGCCCTAAGTATGATGAAATTAATGTCACCTTTAGGTGACTGTGAAAATAAATGTCTAAAATTTTTAAGGTCTAATATTTTGTAATTTTGATTGATTGTTTCAATAGAGCTCTCTTAATCTCATTTTTATGTCTATTGAAAGCTTTCAATGCCCTCCAGCCAAAGGTTCCCGGGATTATGCCTTGCCTTAAGCAAAGTTTGAGTTACTGATTTTTTACAACCAGGGTAAACACCAATAAATAGGTATAGAATGACTTAGTATTTTACCTTAATAACAGGAGGGATGAGGCTAGGATCAAGCTTTAATTGATAAAGAAATAACACTCATATTAGCTATGATGGGAGATATTTACTAATTTTGGTTATGGGATTTGGCAATGTTTGAACTATGTTCTTGTTTTTTGCCAGAGTTCCTACATCATTTACAAGTGGTCTTGATTGTATGATGATCCATCAAAATCATAAAACATCCTTGATTGATGTGGACTTTCTGTGGTATTATTCATATTCAGCAGACACATAGCACCGTCTGGTTCTGAGTGCTGGTCAGTATCCAAAGAACCACATCCTAAATGAGAGCTCCAAATTGGCTTCTTGGCTGACTGATCTATTTTTCTTTCTCAGAGTCCACACCAGATTTCGAAACACTCAGGTCAAAGACGTGTCTCTGGACATGATCACACTGGCGTTGAGTACCTGTTTGTGGTTGATTTCTTTTCTCCAGTCAATTTGACATTTGGGGTGACTTTTGACTAGATAATCAGAAAAATATATTTTTTAAAAAAATGCAATTTTAAATCTTCTTGGGAAATCATAAATCATTAGTTAAATGTTCTTTTGAGTCCAAGTATACTACTTTTCAGCTTAGTTCTCCCAATTTGCATAATTTACCAATACTAAAAATAATTTCTAGAACAAAACCTCTTAAAATAGAAACAATGAGAGTTTTTGTTCTCATTTTAGAAACCATTTCTTACCATTTCACTAAAAATTTGTTAAAATGTCATGATGAAATACTAACTCAAATTCTGAACTATTATCTTTTTGTTGTCTATTAACTATTTGAAATCCTTACCATGATATACAATGCAGAGGAAGTTTACATTTTCCCCTTCAACTTTCTTCTAAGTTTAACACTCACCTTATTAGATAAAATACAATTCCCAAGATAACCCAGAAATAATGATCACATTTTATCATACGGCTACTCTTTAACTTTGTAATAGAAACAGGTCATGAGAAAGAAGGGTTGCTTTTCATTTATAAAGAAAATTATTTAATAAAGGAATAAGTATTATGGAATTAATCAAATCACTAGTTAATTACCTTAATTTAGCACTGTAGCACTGTCCTCCCATTGTTCATCAATTTGTGGAGTGAACATAGTAACGTCTCCATTGTGAGACTTGTTACTGTTTTTGGCATATCGAATATGCCACTGGGAGCTTGCCAGGCTCTGCTGTGTGGGCAGGATACTCTCGGTAGCTTTCCAGGCTCTCCAAGAGGAACGGAAGAATTGAACCCGGGTCAGCCACATGCAAGGTAAATGCCCTACCCGTTGTGCCATCGTTCCAGTCCCTAATGTTAACTTAATTTACAGTATTAAATTTCAAGTTGAGCAAAATGTTGTTATGCTGGAACAAAAACAGTAAGCTAGAACATGCCAGGCTCCCAAACTCATGGAGTTCACCTTTGATACAAATAATATATGAAAATTAATACCCACATAATTGCAACTGTAAGCCCTCTGAGTAAGAGAAGTGTCTGCCATGGAAGCGTAGAGCTGCAGGACCTGGATTAGAAACTTTAAGGAAAGACATCCCTGGGAAAATGATTTCGGTGCAAAAAGAAAAGGGCTTAAATGAGAAACAATGGAATGGTGGTTTGGAGGACGACTAAACAATGTTCTACACAGGGCAAAAAAATTGAGACAAAGGGTAGGCATAAGAAATAATTGTTTCAGTCTTAAATTGGATTTTCTGTAAATAGACTCTTGCATGAAGATTTGTAGTCAGTATTGGGCAAGCTCTCAGGTACAACTGTTGTAGAGGACAAGGTGTCCTGGAAGTGAGATGGCCCCTTTCTTGGGCCTGTACTGCCTTATGGATCAATCATTGCTTCTCTATGGTGGGAGTGAGAACCTGAGGTCAGTTAAGGGTAGAATACAGTTCTAGGCTTAATAAGACAACATTCCTAGAAGCTGGTGAAATGGGTATGTCTGACCTAAAGAGGCACCTGTGTGAAGTGTAGCTTTGCATGACCCATGTATATAAGGTTTTGTAAAGCTGGAGGTCAGAAAGCATAGCCCAGTGAGTTATGTTGGTGGTAGGAAAAGAGGCTGGAAAGGTGTGTGGGAGTTAAGGGTTTTGAAGTCTGAAAATTTTTCAGACCTTAATTTAAGAAATATAAAGGGAGGGAGAAGGCAAAGAATCATGACTCAATACAGTTAATATTCATCTAGGCAGGGAGATACCCTTAAATGTCATACTATGATCCTATATACCTTATTTTCAAATTAGCTTAATAATCTACATTAACTCCTCCAAAAGCATCTGTTTTGATACTCCTGGTTATTATATTTTAGTTATTACTTCAGAAATCCAAACTTAGAAGCTAGACAATAACTGTATCACTCTATCACTGTCAACCTGTTGTTCATAGATTTCCTCGAGCAGGCACCAGTAATGTCTCCTTCGTCCTAACCCTGAGATTTTAGAAAGTGCCACATTCAAGGTTCTTTCAGGGTCAGGAGAATAAGACCCATCATTGTTACTGGTATATGGCATATTGGGTACGCCACGGGGAGTTTGTCAGACTCTGCCATGTGGGCAGTTTACATTCGGTAGCCTGCCAGGTTGTCCAGAGTAAGAACTAGATAAAAAGATGTCATGCAACCACAAATGTGGCCACGTGCTTCCGGGAGTTAGGTTTTATAGTCTCTGAGTCTTGGCCATTGATGGGATTACACGGCGCTGGGGGCCATTGGTGGGTGTAATGACTACATACTGGAAGATGGGGGATCTGGGTGGAGAAGGCCTAGTCCCAATCAGGCTTGGGAGATTTACACCCTGGGTCCCGCACACCTGGGTTCCTCTGCCGGTTCCTTCATGTGTGAGGCTCGTCTAAATGTATAAAACAAGTTTTTAAAAACTTGTCGAACAAGTTTTTAAAGAAAAGTACTTATAGAACAAGTTTTTAAAGAAAAGTGCCCAACAGACCCAGGGGAAAATGTTCTTTTGCAAATTTTCCTTAGAAACCCATTTCTATGGTGTCTGTGGAAAGCTTGTATTTCTGCTGACACCCCAGCCAGACTCCTCCCAACACCTACAGCAGAAAACACCAGTGCTTTGCCAGTCCCCAGGTAGAAACCTGAAACTAAACAGGCCTTTGGGAAAACAAGAGTGGGGCTTTCCCCTCTATAAAGCATGGGCGGGACCCTCAAACTTTTCTTTCCCCAAACCTTAAAGAGGGTCCAGCTCAGAAGCTCACACAGCAGAAGAGGGTCAGTCAGACTAACACCGCCCCAGGACCTAGGGTGAGTGGGCTCCAGAGGACAGGAAGGATACCCACCTGCGCCCTCCCCCCCCCCCCCCCCCCCCGCCCCCCCAGCACGCAGAACTCCCAAGGGAGAGAGGGCCGTGCAGGTTCTGAAAAGCACAGTTCGGTCCAGAGGGTAGGAGCTGTAGAGAATCAGGGACTCGGCAGGACTGTGAGCCTTCTCCATCCCATTTCTACTCCTTTTATCTCAGTTTCTGTGTTTTTTGGAGTCAGATGGTTTATTCGCAACAGCCACTGACTTTCCCCAGCTCCAGAGGGGCAGACCCATGAGGAAAGGGCATATGAAGAAAAAAATCGAGAAAAATCCAGAAAAAAAGCTGACCTTAGGGGAGAGAGAATTAGCCTACAAATCCAAGCATGCCAGGCGCTCAGATGTTCCAGTGCTCGGGGTATGAGGAGCTGTAATTGAAGGACAAATTCTTTGCAGAACAGCAGAGAACAAGAAAAAGACTCTTTAGAAATGAAAAATATTGGGCTGGAGAGTCAATACAATAGGTAAGATGTTTGTCTTGCAGAAGGCTGGCTTGAGTGATCCCTAAGCACAGAAACAGGTTAAGTAAGCCCTGAGCACTGCCGGGGATGCCTTCCTCTCCCAAAAAAGAAATTAATTTTTTTTTTCTGCTTTTGTAAAGCAGAAAAAGAGAATGGGCTGGGGACACGGGAACTAGTCACAACATAAAACAACAGAAAATCAAAAGTACAGGAAATAATCTGAGAAAAGATAAACACTTACACATTCCTTTCTAAAAGGTTTAAGAGCCCAAAAACAAGGCAGAACTGAAGGGGAAAAACAGAAATGAAAAGTAAAATACACATGAGGTCCATCAGGATTTATACTAACACAAGCTGTCAGGTCCTGGGGACCACGGTGTATCCAGAAAATGACACTCAGGTCACTCGTGGGGCCCAAGACAATTCAAATCCTCCAGAAGAAATGATCAGAAACCAAGGACTTAGACCCAGACTTCGGGGTCACAGCATAGGAAGTTCCGAAGTGTTCAAAATGCCACAGTAAAGGGATTTTGAACCTGGGCGCCTGGCCTCAGTGTGCATGCCAAGCAGACACCAACTATGAGCCTCTTTACTCCCCTTCAGGGGTGACCTTAGGGGGGTGACTGGTGACCAGCTCCGAGAAACAAATTAGATGGGAGTGAAAACATTGACCCTGTTTGTTATTATGGATTGAAAGTTATCTTCTATTCACAATCTGGGTCAAAGAAATTATTCAGCTTACTAGAGCATATGCTTTGCATGCAGAAGGCTGGGTTTGATCCCCAGAATATGGTCCAGCTGAGCACCACCAAATGTGACCTAAAACCAGAGAAAAAAATTAAAGAAAAAAAATATTTGGAGTCAAATATTAAAAAAAATGTGGCTGTACGAAATGTGTATAATTCATGAGCATTTCCCTACTTATTCTCAAATGTATTGTGCAAAATAAGAACTCTGTTTTCTTAATAAGTGTGAGGCTATTAAAATCAATTCCAATTGACCGTCATAGTTAGATATTTATATTCTATATTCTGTATTCTTAGACTCCCCAAATTCACATGAGTTCACCAGAAAAAATCAATTCGACTTAGTTAAAACCACATAACAAACTTGAAAATATAATATCAGGAACGCAAACTTTGAGTTCCTGTGTTCAATCAAGTCTTTGATGCTATTATTATGAATCATTCCTCCTGCCCTAATGCACTAGTGTGTGATTCTTCAGGAATGTCTGAGATATACCGGAAATGATTCTTGTACTGATCCTTGCTGTGGAAAGATGAATCACAGTAATTCATAAAAACCATGAAAAGCTCTTGCCTGACAGTTTAATAGCTTTCCCGTAGTTAGTTGGTGAGAGAATCAAATTCTGAGCCTATTGATTTGTAAAATCTATGAATGCAATTTACTGATAGTTCCTGTGGTCTCCCCCAGAATGAGTTGTCTTCCATATGTGACATTAATACTAGAGCAATTTGGGAGAAGATTATTGCTTGAGATCTTTTCCTCATTGAAGGCTGCCACATAAGACCAGATTCACAGGTTCAACATTCTCACCTGGAAATTGTTCTATTCCTTCAGCTCTATCATATTATAATTAATCACATTGCAAGAGTTACTACCAATTCTTCTCAGTATGAACCTTTCTTCTCTATCACTTTACCTGTCACCATAGATATGCCCCTCCCCCCCACACACCATGGTTTCATTTCTACTTTACTCTCATGACTTACTTCTTAGTATTTCTTACTCCTCCTTGTCATGAAGACAATCTGCAACTGATTCTTCCAGTGTTTATTTCCCAAATAAAAATGCCATCAATTTATTTTCTTGGAAAAAAGAAAGTCTCTTAAAGGGCCCCACTGACACTGGTGCTGGGAAATGTACACTGGCGGAGGGAGAGGTGTTGGAACACTATGACTGCAAACCAATAATTAACAGTTTTGTAAGGAGCTATCTCACAGTGATTTAAAAATATTTTTAAAAAGTGAAAAAATTTAATTAAAATTTAAAAAAGCAAAAGAAAAGGGCCCCACCACTCTGTTTGATATGTTCATAGATCAATCACCACTAGTATTTTCATACACATCTTTAGGTTCATGCTACATAAAATGAGACCCTTCTTCCTTGGGAAAAGTCTTTGAAATAAACTATGCACTAAATAGGAAGTTTTCCTAACTGAAAATTTGTCAGAAGCTCTGTATGTATGGGAGAACACAATAATCACAAACATATATATATCTTCATTTTACATTGTTGAGAGTAGAGTGAATCATTTCCCATATTCAAAGGCCTGTTGACATTATGTTATGATTCAGAAAACCCTAATATAGTTTTGCATTTTTTTGATAATTACAAAGATGACTAAAATAGCTAGGGAAATAACTCAAAGGTTAATGCTTATTCTTTGCTTGTGGGAGGCCTGCGTTTGAGCACTCAATCCTAGGTATTAAATGATCCTCTGAACACTGCCAGAAGAGGCCCACAAGCAATATGCAGGTGTGACTTTCCAAACAAAAACCAATTTCCTCATCCCCTAAAATCACCATGAAACAAAGATTACTAAGACAAAACTCTTAGTCCTCGTGTGTTTAAAATATATTTGTGACACGGACATTCAAAAAACTAATTGCAATCATAAACAATTCTGTGTTAGAGATATCATGAAATATCATCTTAGAAAATGATCCATCATTCTTTCAGGAAAGAGATCTTAGGACTTAGGTCTTGGAGTATTAGAAGTGAATAAATAACATCAAAAGTGCTCCAGAAGTATGAAAATTTAGGGACAATTGATCTCAGGGAAGAAGAATGTGAAGAATTTGAGTGGCAAATAGGCAAGGAAGATAAGGTTAGGGAATAGGGGACTATCAATGTTTTGTTAAGATGGTGAGAAAAGGGTAAATAGGACATTGGTGATTGGACTATAGGCTGCAATAAAGTGGTGAGGGTAAGAAAGTTAGAAATATCCTAATGTTGCTTCTTCTTCTTCTTCTTCTTCTTCTTCTTCTTCTTCTTCTTCTTCTTCTTCTTCTTCTTCTTCTTCTTCTTCTTCTTTCTTCTTCTTCTCCTTCTCCTCCTCCTTCTCCTCCTCCTCCTCCTTCTCCTCCTTCTCTTCTTCCTTCCTTCCTTCCTTCCTTCCTTCCTTCCTTCCTTCCTTCCTTTCTTTCTTTCTTTCTTTCTTTCTTTCTTTCTTTCTTTCTTTCTTTCTTTTTTTGGCTTAGGTAAGACAGCCAGTCTCTAAGACAATTTCCAGTGATTAATACTTTTTCACATTCACACATTTCCACACACTTCTATTCTTTGGCCAGTTGAGTATGACTGAAATGATGATGCATAGTTTCCAATATTAAGTTATAAAGTCACTGTGATTTTAGTCTTGGTTGTTTGCTCTCAAGATATTTACTCTGGAGGAATCAGCCTCCTAAAGAATAGCCCATTGGGTAAGTACCTGTGGTGAAGAACAGAATTCTCTTGACTATAGAGAAGTGAAGGAACTTTGAAGTCAGTTTTCTATCCCAAAGAATCCTGACTACAACTATGCTGCCAGTTGACATATTCCTATAACCCTATGAGTTAACTTGAGCTTGAACCACTCACTAAGCCATTCCCAGAATGATGAATCTCAGATTGTTTCCGATGTCCATTGTTTTACACTGTTCACAAAATTGCTATATAGCAACTGACAAATCAGTTAGTTTAGCAATTCTAGGTTGCTAAATTAGAAAATGTTGAAAAGTGAAAACTAGTTTTGCTGAAAAGATTGCACACCTTAATTTTAAAATAAAATACATTTGCTTTGAGTATAAGTTCTAAATCTCTGTTCATCTGTCTTTGGGCAACAGATATAGATTTGGCAGTCATCCATATAAAGGTAAGCTTAAACGCTCATCAGAATCACCTGGAATGCTTGTAAAACAGATTATTGAGACTTGCTTCCCATGAGTTTCTAGTTTTGTAGATCTGAAAATGGACCTAAAATTTGTATTTCTGATAAGTTCTCAGATGTTACTGATGTTTTCTGTTCCAGGAAACACCAATTTGTGCACCACTAATATGGACTGTAATTGAGAAAAAAAACCAAAATAATAATGATTATTGTAAATCTCTCTCATTATACATGCATTATAAACTTGAGGTACTTACTGAACAATTAAAGACTATTAATGCATCTTAAATTATTGACTAAAATTAGTACATTTTGTAGACAACTATTAAAAACCACCTGTAGGGTAGAAATTGGATCCCATTGTATTATAAGACATATCCACCCTCAACATCTCTACTATAGATTTACAGTAAACATTTTTTCTGTACTCATCTATTGATTTTTGCACTTATTTGTTTATAACATAAAAATGGACTTTATTTAATAAAAAAGAACATATGGAGGAAATCTAAAAAGAAATTTTAAATATTCAAATATGTTCCATAAGACTTGCACATTTCTTAGATTTCTGGAGTAGATGATTGGGAATTTTTCTTTGACAACCACAATCACTGGTTACATAAACCCCACATCAAAATTCTGTAACTTTGAACTCTCCGACTTAGCAGATAATGTTCTCTACCACCATTAGAATAGAGGACATTTTCATAATGAACAGCTTCTACCCAAGAATAACAGTTGTATTTAACAACCCATAGGGAAGTTTACAGTGATTACTAATTAAAAGTTTGACTCATCAATTAACTAAGGAAAATAATAAATTTTCTTTTATTTGTTTTGATGTTTTTTTTGTGTGTGGAGGCAATTTTAAGTTGATATTTTCCAGTTTTATATTAAAGATTTTCATCTAAATGTCTTCCTTGGTCAGACAACCTTAGAAATGAGGATAGGGTACATAATCATTGATGTTTCCTTAGAGAGAGCATCCTGACTTAGGTACCCTGATTTCTTAATAACTGATTTCTTATCTTTCTACTTTGGGACAGAGTTCCATGTTTCTTGCCCAGTAAAAACACTTATTGGACTACCTGCCAATGTTTGTTTGATTCCTCATTCCTTAATTCCATTGTCAACCACCTCTTGTTTAAGGATTAAATTGCTTACCCTACCCATATGTTACCCTTGCCTCCTAAACATTTCCTATAGCTAGACCTTCCAGTTTGGGATCTTACTCAGAACTCATATCCCTGTCAACCTTCCCTTTGAATAAGTTACTCCAGAGAGGAATGTAATGGATTTGTAGACTTCATTTGACCAATTGCTTCTCACTACTCCCAGTACCAGTCATCTCCAGCCTGTTTATCTTAACAGCAGTTACATAAAATTTTCACATGGAGTATAAAAATAGGAACCAGATGAGAAGTGGCTGCAGATAATTGTCTTCTTGAAATGTTGATTTATCCTGAGAGTAGAAATCTAGACCATACTGAAATAACCATACTTGTTCTGTCATATTCATTTGCCTATAGAGAAAAAAAAACCTACTTCAGATTTCCACACAGTAAAAGGTATCATTTTATTTTATTAATTAATTAATTTTTATTGAGGTTGCTGGTATACTAGACTATAAATATTTATGCTTTAGGAGTACTAAGTTACACCAAAGTCTCAATAATCTTCTACTGTTCTCCAGACAAACTTTCTGTCAATTTTCCCAAAACTACTCAATTTCCAGCCAGGTATGGTAACTTCAAGTTTGTTGTCAGAGTCTAAGGATTCACTTGTCTTCATTGAACTGTCCAGTTTAGTGGCCATTTTTAGTTAATCACTTTTATCTTTTCCCAGCCATTTCTTGATGCAGACAGGCTGACCCAACCCTCGAGCTGGAGGTTTGTGTTAATGTGAATTGACAGACAGAATGCCTACTTTTGAGAAGAGCTCTGTCAGGAAACTCTCAGCACAGCTACTGGTCTTTGCCGTCCTCATCTTCCCCTTCATTAGAGGCACAGACTGTGTCATCCAGAATGTTCCTGGCACAGGCTTAAAGCATAATCATTTCCCAGAGGCAGGGTAGGAAAGGCAGCTGTTTCACGGCCACTCCTTAGTGTAATATATAGATGTATCTAAAAAAAGTCTCCGGGCCCAAGAGTCAAGGGAAGAATGGTTCGTTCTGGGACTTTATGGTTGTTGACACAATAAGTACTTAACATTACCAACTAAACTGATGTACAAAACTATGGTTTAATTTAGATAGGCATAAAGAGATGGAAGGATTAACTCCATCTCCCAATTTTGATTCAAAGTCTTGACTAAAATTTTCTGTTGCCAATTTTCCATATCATTTACATTATAATTAGTTGCTGTCCTGTAGTTTTTAGGTAACATAATTAACTGCATAGTGTGTGTGTGTGTGTGTGTGTGTGTGTGTGCTTGCGCACATATGTAACTTTTATTTCCAAGTTATCACATAGGACTAGTTCTTTAGAACTCAGTTCAATATAAATGTCAGTTTTATATAAATCTCTTTGCCTAAAAATGTCACTTTAATTACCCTGGTTCCCTCCACAAATAGTTAATGTCTCTAGTTGCTTTTAATTACTCTCTGTGAAAGAAGTTGTCTGTTTTGGCATTTGTTCAGTTATTTCATCAGAATAATGGAATAGTCTCAAATTTTCATTAAGGTGACACAACTGAAACATTGAAAGATACAGTAAAAAGATTTTAGAAGTATTTCTCAGATATTCTTGAGCATATTTTCCTGGTGTTTCTATTCCTTTATTCTAGGCCACAGCCCACTCACACAACCACTAACATACTGAAATCCCAGGATGGTCACATGATGTACAAGTTAAGGTCCTTAAAAGTTCTTATGATAAGACCAGAGGAAGAAATGAAATCCTGGGAGAGAATATTGTTTATAATTCTCTGTAGCCTATCTCTAGAAGGTTTTGATGGGCATTAAAATTCGTATGACTCTAACAATTGCACAGGTAGGCTAGATGATTACTTGGGTCTGAGGCAGATACAGTAGCACAATAACCAAGACATGATTGTAAAATGCAGCCAGGTTTTATCAGAAATTATTTAAAAATGTTGGTGTAGATGAAAATGAAGGTATAATCCTAATTCCCTAAGCCTCTGGGAGTCATTAGAAAAGTTTGGTTATGCTTCTTTGAATGAAAAGAGTAGTGGAGAAACAGAACAATGTTTCAGGAGCACATTGATAGTAAATCCTGTATTAAATGGCAATTTCACTTGATAAATAGTTATCATGCACCAGACTGAAGAGGACACACTAAAAGAATTGGGGACATGTCATAGGGGAGTATTTTGCAGTTTAGCTACTGGCAAGAATGCAGAATTTTTCCTTTAAATAATTCCCTAACATTTGATTGTTTGCCTATTTTCTTTAGTTATAAACTTACAATATCTCTCCCTATTTCCCTGCATGCAACACCTCCATTTCAAAGAAAATTTCAAGGAAGGAATGAAAAATAATAAAAAGCAGTGTTATTTGCCAGATCAAAGGTAGATTGTTCAAAAGCAAAGACAACAATGAAAATGTGTTATTCATACGCAACATGATTTTAAATTGTGTTGAACTCTATAAAGTCACTGAAATTTGACAATTTGTGACCAAGAAAACCATTATGTTCATTAAACATAACTGAATGCTTCTTATCCTTGTCTTAGAGTGGTATTTAAGTGGCAGTCTAGGAAATAGAAAGTTTAGGGAATCTGAGGTCAGTAAGTTGATTTGAATTCTTGTTCCTGCCGCAGTAACTAACTTGTCAAACTGCTTTACCTCATTAAACCACACTATATTTTATAATATTCAATGAAGGATGAGGATATTAATAAATCTGTTTAAAGATTGCTTAAGTTTGATGTGAAAGAAATTAAAGACATTAGATTAATGCCAGACATTTGGTAAAAGCTCAAAAAATATTATAATGAAACAGGGCCAATTATGTAAATTGCAAAACTTAGTGAGAAATTAAATCTGGAAGTCTGTACTCAAGAATTATGAAGAATTTCAAAACAGTGACAGAAAATCATTAAATTTCTCTAAATATGGGTCAATGTGGAACACACAGGTCAACTCTGATCATCCTGATGACAAGCAGATTTCTGAAATAGAACTTCCAGCACTAAAATAAGAAAAGTCCTATGTAAACTCAGACAACTCTTTACTCTATCACTGTTACATCAATTCACATTGGTGGGATTTGGAAACAAATATTCAAATATTTAAACTTTTTTTTTGAGAATGTTCATTTAGTAAATCTTTCCTGAGAAGAGTACTTGCATTACTTTCTCAAATGTTAGTTTTCAGGAATTACTTTGGTTACAGGTATTATACTGGTTAGTTTTCAGCTACAGAAAATAGAAAATAGTATGATGCTTCTACATAAAACTAAGATTGAAACAGAGTCAGGAAACTTTTCATTTTGACTGCTTATGGTTGTAAAGTAAATTAAAGGATCTCCTATCTTAAAGTTAAAAGCCTGTACATTTCCCAGTTTCTCTCTATGTCTTCCACCTCTGAGCCCCTAGGAATCACTTTTGTATTGACTGTTTCTAGGAATATGACTATTGTAAAAACTCTGCCTTTAAGTGATAAGATAAAAACATGGTGTTTTATTTTATATGTTCTATTTCACTTGACATGAATGCCTTTAATATCGATTCATGCTGTCCCAAAAGGCTTCTTTCTCATGGATGGTAAGTTATCCCATGATATAACCATGTACATCACATCTTCTTTATTATTAATTGATGGGTACTTCTGTATCTTGGATTATATGAATAATTCTTTTCTCCATAAGCATGGGAATATAGCTATCTACTCAACATTTTATTTTAATTTCCTTTGGATGTATACCTATCAATGGCATTGTTCAATAATATTGTAGGTTTATTTTATTTTTTTCCCATATTTTTTGCCTTTAAGTTTTTATTGTTCTTTACTATGCTACTTATTTTTAATTTTTTAAAATTTTACTAAAGCACCATAATTTACAAAGTGATTTATAGCTAGGTTTTAGATGTACTATGTTCCAGCACCAATCCCACCACCAGTCATTTTCTCTCTATCAGGGTTCCCAAAAGCATCTATACAACTTTCCTAGTGACATCATTAATTTATATTTCCACCAAGAGTGGAAAAAGGTTTTTCTTTCTCTATGTCCTCCTTCACAGTTACCTTTTGCCTTTTTAAAGATAAACTATGAGGCTTTGATGGTGGCTACTTAGTTGATAACACTGTATTATTGCATGAAATTTGCTAGGGTAGGAGAAAAATGTTTTAAAACACACTTCCCACACACAAAGATAAGGTTTTTGTGTGTCTGTTATGCTTTAGGGGGTGACACCCTGCAGTGCTCATGGACTACTCCTGGTTCTATGCTCAGGGATCACTCCTGACTACATTCAAAGGACCATACAAAGTGCCTGACATTGAATCTGCTATATGCAAGTTAAGTGCCCTACTTCTGCTCTGTCTCCAGTTCCCACAGAAAGATATGCATGTGAAGTGAGGTGTGGGAGAATCCTTTCATCTGTAGACTAATCAAATCACTGTGATGTCTACTTTTAATATTTTACCACTGCATTTGTCAGTTTTACCTTAGAGAAAGCTGATAGTTCAATAAAGGATTCGTCAGGACAGAAAGATACGACAGTGGGTAAGATCTTTGCATCACATTCAGCTGACTCAGGTATGTTCCCTGGTACTTCAAACATTAAGGGTGATCCCATTAAGGGTGATCTCTGAGAGTAGAGTAAGGAGTAACCCTAAGCAACACCGGGTGTGGCCCTCAAACCAAAGACAAACAAACAAACAAAGGATTCATCATCTCTAACAGAGAGGTCTATGACTCAGGTTAAATCATACTGTTTGAATAAAGTAATCTGAATTAAAAACTAATTCATATTCTGAATTAAAGAATACCAAAAAATACTGACATGGGGCTGGAGAGATAGCACAGCGGTAGGGCGTTTGCCTTGCTCGCAGCCAACCTGGCCGAGTCAGGTTCGATTCCTTCGTCCCTCTCGGAGAGCCCAGCAAGAAATTTCCTCCTTTTTTATGTATGACTTTTTAATAGTATTTTGTTTCTTTTGGTTGGGGGAGGGGGTCCCACATCATGCTCAATGGAGCTGAGAGCCACTTTGATGATGCGGTCCTACTGTGCTAGGAGGTTCAGTGCTTGGGCAGTGATGCATTTTCTGTAGACACCACAGACCACTATAGTGAGGTTATACTAGGTTATACTCTGGGAGCTTAAAGGGTCATGTAGTCCTGGGGATCAACCTTAGGGTCTTGAACATGCTGAGCAGGTGTTCTGGCCCTTTGAATTACAAGCTATATCCCCATTTCCTTTTGTTGTTTGTTTTTTAGGGCTGGAGCGATAGCACAGCGGGTCGGGCGTTTGCCTTGCACGCAGCCAACATGGCCAATCTGAGTTTGATTCCTCTGCCCCTCTCGGAGAGCCTGGCAAGCTACCGAGAGTATCTCGCCCGCACAGCAGAGCCTGGCAAGCTACCCGTGACATATTCAATATGCCAAACACAGTAACAAGTCTCACGAAGGAGACGTTACTGGGCCTGCTTGAGCAATCGATGAACAACGGAGGACTGTGACTGTGACCGTTTATGTATGACTAAGGAAGCTAGGTTTATTTACAAATAATTTATTTTTTATATCTGAAAAATGTATTCAATGGTATGTATTTATTACAGTGCATAAATCAAAGTATCTCTCCACTTTCTTTATGTCTTAGGAAAAACAGAAATTTAAAACAGATTCCAGACCTTCACAGAAAATATTATGTTCTTTCTACATAGAATGTTCTTATCTGGCTCTACCTCTAGACACAAACAAAGAGGGGAAAGAAACTACTTATAATCTATATCTTAGTAAAATGTCATCATTCTGACACTTTAAACTAAATTAAACATCAACCTGCCCCAGTTTTACTTTTCAGAATGCCCTGTTCCTATCTTTCACATCATGTAGCCCATTTCCTAAGTACAACGATCTTGTGAGCTTTTTTTTTTTTTTGGTTCTTTTAAGGCAGGGGTTGGGAGGGGGATTGTTCATGGGTCACAGTGGTAGTTTCAGAGCTTACTACTGATTCTGTGCTTAGTAAGCACTTCTGATAGACTCAGGGTATCATAAGGGTTCCAGAGATTGAACTGGGGTCAGCCACATGCAAGGCAAGTGTCCTACCCACTGTCTATCACTCCATCTCCAGGGACGTCAGATGCTCCTATTCAATATAGCATTAACCATATGGAGGCATTTGTGATAAACTTGCTGAATAAATAAAAATTAAAAACACAAAGTGATTAAATGGACAAGTTCCACGAGAAACATTCTGTAGATCTTACTGATATTTTATAAATATTATTGTTATACATTATAATATTTTCCTGGGAAAATAGCACTTAGCTCCAATGACATCTACATCATAAACCTTAAAATGCTACTATATAAAACAGCTCAATTTATTTCTACAAAATGTTCACAAAATAATGAAAAGCTAATTGAAACCATCTTCACTGCTTGTACACGTTAATAATAGGTTATATGATTCCTTGACCTTCTTAATCCCACTGAGAAATGCAAGTGTCAATGGCAAAGACTAGATTAGTCTGAGTTCTTTCAGAATAATTGGGTGGACTAGTTGAGCACTTTGCAGCATGATGTGGATGCTATAAAAAGAAAGTTTTGGTACTGCACTTCTGAAAGTATGATAATAGGAAATTGTGAGGTTGACAATTGGCTCTCAGCTAACATCTATGCTTTAGATCACTTGAGTATTCCTTTATTGGAATGTCAAATACCAATATCATTCTTGATAGAACCAGAGATATGATACAGATTTTCAAACAAAATGTTTACTTAATAAGAATGCTAGGCGTTAATAGAACTTAGATCATAGGTAATATTAGTTCTGCTGTATTCAACATTCACAATGTGGCACTTGAAAAGTTGGTTTTAACAATTTAATTGGATCCACTATTCTTTAAAAGGAAAATTCATTGCTAGAAGTCTCTCAGAGGAGTCCAAACTGGGTTGTGGAAGGACTTTGCAGGATGCAAAATAGTTCTAGTCACATGTGGTGCTATGAGAGCAGAAGTGTAGCTCTGGGTTCCTGTATCACCACAGGAATAACCTGTGTCATTTTAGGAAGGTACTTTTTCCATTGGGCTGGAACGATAGCACAGCGGTAGGGTGTATGCCTTGCACGCAGCCAACTCGGCTGACCCAGGTTCGATTCCTCTGCCCCTCTCGGAGAGCCTGGCAATCTACCGAGAGTATCTAGCCCACCTGGCAAAGCTGTGCAAACTATCCATGACTTATTCGATATGCCAAACACAGTAACAAGTCTCACAATGGAGATGTTACTGGACCAGCTCCGGCAACTCACAACTTGATGAACTAAAGGAAGGACATTGCTACAGTGCTACTTTTTCCTTTACAAAGATGCTCAACGATGTAACCAGTATGGTTTTACTTTCTTTTCTGTTCCCTTTCCTTTCCTTTCCTTTCCTTTCCTTTTCTTTTCTTTTCTTTTCTTTTCTTTTCTTTTCTTTTCTTTTCTTTTCTTTTCCTTTCTTTCCTTTTCTTTTTTCTTTTCTTCTCTGTCTCTGTCTCTGTCTTTCTCTCTCTCTCTCTCTCTGTGTGTGTGTGTGTGTGTGTGTGTGTGTGTGTGTGTGTTTGGGCCACACCAAGCAGTGCTCAGAACATATTCTTGGCTCTGTGCTCAAGGATCACTCCTGGAGAACAGTATGCAGTACTGAGAATTCAACCTTTGTTGTCCGTGTGCAAGGACAGAGTCCTAAATGTCCTACTATTTTCTCTATCCATTTAACTCTCTTCTATCTTTTTTTTATAGGAGTTTTTAATTTTAACTTTTATTGCTGTTTTGAGGGCCTCACTTGGAAGAGCTCAGAGACTTCTCCTGTCTTGGTGCTTAGAGGTCTCCTCTTGTACTCAGAGAATCATGTGGTGCTGAGTTTACAACTTGAGCCTCCTGCATTGGAAGCACATCTTCCATCCTATTAAGTTTCACTCCAATTCCTGAAAAAAAATTTTCTTTTAAAGCAAAGATTTTTCTTTCTTTCATCCCCTTCATTAATAAAATTACTTATTGGAGACAGAGAGATAGTAGGGTGCATGACTTGTATATAGCCAACCAGGATTACACTCTCTTGAGCACTGCCAGGAGTGATCTCTGAGCACAGAGCCAGGAGAAAGACTTGAGTACAACTGGGTGTGGCCTCAGAATCAAAAGTAAATAAGTACATAAATAAACTAAAACACCAATAAATCTTTACTTTTTCCACTTATCATGACTTAACTTATTAAAACCTGGATTTTTTCCAGGCCATCATGTCTGTCCGGAGGGGAAAGGGTGTTGCCCCAGTCGCCCTCTCCTCTCTGGAAAGAAAGATGGCGGCCACATGGGAGCCTTGTGGACAGCAGGTATGAGCCGGGGGTGTGGGGGCGACTAAAACCTCATGGGAAGGGGGCGTTTTGGTCCGCCCTTCACGCCCTACCGAGGCCACCAGTTGCCCCCCACTAGCGGCTCTCCAGCACGGCCACGACTCCAGAGCACAGAAACCAATTTCTTAACTATCTGACTTTCAGTAGAAATACTTCCAGGGTCAATAAGTAAAATAGCAGAAATCCAAAACCAACATTTAATTCTTGAACCCAGCTGTAGAAAGCAAATCACTTCACAACGCTTTTTCAGCATGTCTGATTTGGGGGGGGGGGGTAAACTCTAAGTAATAGTGGTGAATCTTTTATTGAAACAATGAATCTAATCAAAGCAGATAGACTGTTAACTAGAATTCATCTGCCTCACAGGGACTGGGAGGGGTGGGGGGTGGGGTTTTATTGGGGTTCTTCATGGTAAAAATTAAGTATTGGTAAAGGAAAATGTGTTTGATATTTGCATGACTGAGACCTAAACCTGAAAGCTTTGTAACCTTTCCCACGGTGATTCAATAAATAAATAAAAAATAAATAAATAAAAATTAAGCTTTTGAAAACAAAAATGAAAAAAAAAACCTGGATTTTTGTCTTTACTGTTCTATTTGTAATGTATCTCACTAAGGACACTGACTACCATCTTGTGAAAAAAGTAGTGGAGACTGTTTAGTTACCGTAACACTACGTGGATCATTAACTCTGTTAGGCACACCCATCTTCAACATATTGTTGCCTCTTTCAAGCTTTTGTGGCCTAGTGTTTCCCCATTTTTTGTTCATACATCTTTGGGTATTTCTCTATCACCTTTGAGGCTTTTTTCTGTGTCTCTTCAAGTATTCCTTAGAGCTCCTCCTCCTATGGACCGTCTACATGTACATGCTTCATCTGGAATCTTCCAATTGCTCCTGTGTCTTTATTAAGCATCAATGCATTGAATACTCAGAATCTGTAACCTCTGATCTGAGCTCCAGCATTTCATATCCAATTGTCAATGATTCTCTGGACTCATCTCCTCACTTCACATCAGCTGGCCCTTTGACTTTCCTGACAAATCTCAGAAATGATTCCATCACTGATCTAATCGCTCAGTTTTGTCCACCAGAGTTCTCTCCCCCTCATGCCTTCATATCACTCCCTACTAACTTCTCTTTAAACTTTCGTTAAGTTTGGAATTTCTTTCTCTGGAAGCGTATTCCTGTCCTCTTGTATACTGAGTATTCAGCTTTTCAGTTTCCCAAGTATGCAAAGTTAGCAAGAGTCATCTGAGAGTATATAAGTTCTGTTTACTTATCTATGCCTATATCTTAGGATTCTCCAAAGATTAACTGTTGTTTTCAAAGGACTAGCTTCTTCAGCAAACACGTTCATATTATGCAAATAGGATGGGCTAAACCTGATGTAAAACACAGCATTCCACATACACAGATCCCAGAAATAAGGACCTCTATGTATCGTTTTAGATGTCACCATGAAACTTACTACACATATTAAAATGGTGTCACCTAAAACCATCTTAGTGCATTTTTTCCAGGAAACAAAGATATCATTTACTTTTATATGCTCTTCCTTACTCTGATTTTAAAAGCATATGCACATACTTTTAATAATTTTAGTATGTAACATGTATATGTATGTAGATATACCTCTTGGTCTTAGGATATGAGCATATGTATGAGCAAAAACTCATGTGTTCACAAATCTGAATATATACAATGCCTAATAATATATTAAACACTACATATGTATATAGTATATACATTCATGTATAGTTTTAATCTTCTGCATTTTTTTCTTCAGAGTATACTTCATAAACACCACTGATAAAAAAAAGAAAAACTTCATGTAAAATATAAATGAATCCAACAAGTTACTATATAAATTCAAGTTGCTTTCAATATGTAAAATTTCTGTTTTCCTTTATCTAAAGGAGAGAAAAAATTAGCTAGTGGCAAAACTGGTGCTTCAGTGTAGTTATTTCTTACTGAATAAGATTACTTTTGTATAGCTAAAGATATATAACATGATTTTTAAAATTCTTCCTAAATTATATTTTAACATTTTATAATTTAAACGTGGCTAAACAATTTTGCATGCAAATGTATTCCTAGACAATGAAGGTAAAGGTAAAGGCCCTCCCGTTGATCGTCGATTTGCTCGAGCGGGCCCAGTAACGTCTCCATTGGAGACTTTGTTGTTACTGTGTCTGGCATATCGAATATTCTCGGTAGCTTGCCGGGCTCTCCGAGAGGGGCGGAGGAATCGAACTCGGGTCGGCCATGTTGGCCGCTTGTAAGGCGAACGCCCTACCGCTGTGCTATCACTCCAGGCCTAGACAATGAAGCGAAGAAATATGCTCCAAAATAGGTTTACATATATATTTTTAGCCTTTTTTTTTTTTGCTTTTTGGGTCACACCCGGCAATGCACAGGGGTTACTCCTGGCTCATGTGCTCAGGAATTACTCCTAGCGGTTCTCGGGGGACCATATGGGATGCTGGGAATTGAACCCAGATCGGCCACGTACAAGGCAAACACCCTACCTGCTGTGCTATCGCTCCAGCCCCAGGTTTATATATTTTAAAACTTACTTCACAGTGTGAACTTTTTCTAAAAACTACCAAACTGAATAATAAAACTAAAACCAGATTTAAAGTGGGACATACTCTAAAATGCTTTAAAATTTTTGTTTATTAATATACTGACTAAGAGAATGAAGTTTCCCAGTTTTTATTATGAAGAATTGTCATCTCCATTTTTAGTAATGATAACCTATATATATAATAGCAGGCTTATATCAAATATATGGCTAATTAATTCTTTGTAATAAACAAAAATAATGATTAATATATTTATGAAACAAGATTTTTTTTCTTAAATTACCCTTTTGAACAATAATTAAATTGGTTCTCTTTGAAGGTCTGACTAGGGGTACTTCAAACAAAAGGGATAAATTTAGGCTAGGGAGTTGTATCTCAAAGGAGTCGACCCTTCCTTAGTGCTCCTTCAGGCTTCTTTTTTGGTGATTCAAAGTGACTTCTTCAAAAATCATGATTTTTTTCTGATGTTTTTGTCTGAATTCTGGTTAAGGTCACTCTAAAAGGCATAAACATTTATTAAAAGCTCATTTATTTTAGTAACTTGTTCCTCTGATAAATGTCTAATAAATAATATTTTCCCTTAAATGTAATTATTTGAAATTTCTTATTGCTATCTATTATGAGTTATTAATCAAGAATAGATCTTCTGTATTTGGTTTAGTGGATTGATTTCTGTTTTGATGTTAAGTGGGCTTTCTTTATCAAATTATTCAATTTAGCATTTTATGAGTTCTTGACAAATGAGATGATGATAGCCCTAGGGAAGGAATTATAGAATGTGAAAGGAACTCTATTATTAGAAAGCAAGGACTAGGAAGGAAACCATTTGAAGAATAAACATTGTGAGAGGTTATATAGATCACTTTTGATTGCAGCTACTGTGCTTTCTCATATTAGAGGAAATTAATTAGATGATATTTGGGGTGAGTAGACTTATTCTTCAAACTTAATTAAGTGGGATTCTCACTGGACAGAAAAAAGGTAAACTTTTTTCAAGATATTCAAGTATAAAGAAAGATTAAACTCCCTTGTTTAGAAACTAACATTAAATTAACAAAGAGTATTTCTGAGTTGCTCCATTGTGAGTTTATAAATATCCTCAGGGAACATTTTCACATACATATAGAGTAATCTTGTAAGTGTTTTTTATTTTATCTCATACAAATAAAATCTTAGCTTTCCTGAGATAAATGTTTAACAATACAAGAATATGCAACATCATAAAATCTTTTCTTTAAATGTTGGATCATAACTGTTTATAAAAAAGTCTTTTTTACAAAAATCTGTGTAACTGTCTGCAGCATAAAATATCTGTTTATTTTGTGTATTTAGGAAAAATGTATCTCACTTCTATCGTTTTCTTACTGTTGCAGATGTCCAAAATGAAGTGGGAGGGGGCGTGAGAAATATACCACTTTCCTCTTCCCTGCCTTAGTCACCCAGGAAGTGCTGAGGAAGATTAGGAATTGTAAATTAGGCTTTGATCACCCTTATATCACAGGCTTTATAACAGCTCCGGACAGCAGTCTCACCCTGTACCGGAGTTCTGCTTGTTCTTCATGGAATGGCAAACAATTCCAACCACCCAATTTCTTAGGAAGCTGGTAGAGCTCAAACTGAAGTGAACAGGGAAATCAATCCTAGCCTCTCCTTGGGTTCATTCTCTTCTGGTCTTCCACTTACCATCATAGAATTTCAAAAGAAAACATAGTGAAGTAAGACATATGGAAAATATGAGGGGAAAGAGATTTTTTTGTTTGTTTGTTTGGGGCCACATCTGGTGATGCTTCTGGCTCTCCACTAAGGAGAGTGTAGGAAACCATATGGGATGCCAGGAATCAAATACAGGTTAGCCTAGTACACAGCAAGCACCTTATACACTGTACTATCTCCCAGGCCCATAGAAAGAGTATTATTCTCAAGAATTTCTCTCCAGAGTGGAGAAAGCCAAATATTCATCCCAAGTAGAGCTGTGGGCAAATCCCAACATGGAGAATGATACTAATAAAGTAAAGAAAGGAATTGCACTTCTGAGGCAGAGATGCGGGTGAACTTGGTAAGAAATGAGTGCTTTTTCCTCTGTAAAGTAAATTTATGTAGTAATCCTAAACTACCGTTCCCTAATTTCCCCAAGTCTATTGCAAGGGTGGCTGTCCAGAAGGAAATATTGAACTTCAGATTGTCTTTTTTTTTTTGTAGCAACTGGGCACCATCCATTCACTTCTTTAACCTTGTCCAACAAGAGTTTTTACAGTGAGTGAGAGACATATTGATAGTCCAACAAACTAGCCTCAGCAGCCATATCAAAGGGACAAATGTGAACCATTGTTTACCTTAACAAGGGACATTAACATAACAGCAGGTACATTAAGAGTTGCTAAATACATCAAGAATTAATCCATGCATTGAAAGCAAAGGCTGGGATTATTAGATTGGTATAGCCATAGGGTGCGAAACAATTAGCAGGTATTTTTAATATACAGTATTGTAGTCAAGGTAATCTATTCTGTTCTAGCAGAATGCGTAATGGTTTGTAGCCCTCGATGTCTAAAGTAAACTTAACTTGTTTTACTCAGGAATTATGGAATCTTTATTACGGTGAGGATGTTCCAGTCTTTGATATTCTTAGCATGGCCTTTGTTTCTGTGATGGAGTGTAGGAAGGTACAGTCTAATGCACAAGGCAAGTCTTCCCAGGATCTTCAGATGCTTAAGGCTTTCATGCCCTTGGCTTGTTTGTGCTCCAAATAGTGTCTTTTCTTCCAGTCATGTTACCTGGATCCCCATCAAGCTGATTTTAACACTACAAAGTCTGTAAGAAACAATTGTTGTGTGTGCCAAAATTTCTACTCACTGTACAGATGCTTTTCTTTGGCAACAAAAACATAATATGCAGAGCAGGGGGTAATAGAACAGAGGGCAGTGCATTTGCCTTGCACACTGATCAGGGTTCAATTCCTGGCACCCCATACAGTCCTCTGAACCCCACTTGAGTGATCTCAAGCATAGATCCAGAAGTAAGCCCTGAGAACTGCTGAGTGTAGCTCCAAGACTGAAAAAAACAAAACAAAGCTAGAATCCATAATGCAGATAGATGTGGTAAAGATACCTCTTGTTAGAAAAGGCGGATATTGAACATGGGATTAAAGGCCTATAGATAGTTCAAAGAGCTGGAGAACATGTTTAGTACCTGGGAGGCCTGGCTACAGGCCTGTGTTCATCTCCTGGTACCACTTGGTACCCAGTTATGCAGGAGCAACCCCAAGCACTGACAAAAATTACACAGAAGAACCCATGTGACCCCAAACAAAACAATTTTAAAAAAGGATTAAGGAATTTATTAACAAAAGTCATTGTTAAAAGTCTTTTTTATTTTTTAACTATGTAATCCAAAAGAATTTTGAATTGTTAATATGCTATTTTCATTCCAAGTGCTCCTTTGCTATAAGTACTTTGGTAACTTTCTAGAAAACAAGGCATGGTCACCTAATAAAGGATATATCTGCCAGATACTTCATAAGTAAATGTATCTCATTGCTAATTTTCTTTGTCTAGCACAAAGTATATTCTGAGAAATGTTTCTTAAAAGAAAATATTCTTCCTCTTTATTTCCAAATACAACTTCAACCATCTTCCTGACTAATTTCTTCTGTGGAGTACTTCTCAAATTTTAGATGTTTCATATTTTATGCATGACATTTTATTTTTCCACAAATAAATTATTAAATTCTAACACTCTTCACTTTACACACATGGGCACTAAAGCTCAGAAGGGTTAATTTCCTCAAGGTGATACTATACTGGAAAAGATGAGTAAGAAGAGGGGCTGGAGCGATAGCACAGTGGTTAGAGCATGTTCCTTGCAAGTGTCCGACCTGGGTTGGATTCCCAGCATCCCATATGGTCATCTGAGAACTGCCAGTAGTAATTTCTGAGTGCAGAGCCAGGAGTAACTCCTGTGCATTGTCAGATGTGACACCCCCCCCAAAAAAAAAACAAAAAAAAAAAAAAGAAAGGATGAGTAAAAAGAGGCTGCTAAAATCTCAGGGCTGGGAGGAATAGAGTCATTACTGGTACCCGCTCGAGTAAACTGACGAATAACAGGATGACAGTGTTACAGTGACAGTGATACTATACTGAATTTAAGAACTGAAACTGGGGAGTATGGGGTTTGGGGATACTATCAGTAGTGCTCTGGGCTTACTCAGAAACATTTCACTTACTAGATAACAAGTCTATTATAAAGAAATTTATGGTATTCATGTTCATTTCAGTCAGCTCAATCAGTGGCTGAATAAATAGCAATACTCCTACATTAAAAAAAAAAAAGAAAAAAAGTTATGCAAGAGCAACCAAATAGAAGAAATGAATTGGTTAGGTGTGAACTGAGCCAGATCTTCCATATATACATAGTGGTGTATGATTTTTTCTGAATCTTTCTGTGTCCACCAATCTCTTTTTCTCTCTTATACTTTATGCTTCTTTATATCATTGGTAAAAGGTAAAAGGCCCTCCCGTTGATCGTCGATTTGCTCAAGCGGGCCCAGTAACGTCTCCATTGGAGATTTTGTTGTTACTGTGTTTGGCATATCGAATACTCTCGGTAGCTTGCCGGGCTCTCCGAGAGGGGCGGAGGAATCGAACTCGGGTTGGCCATGTTGGCCGCTTGTAAGGCGAAGGCCCTACCCGCTGTGCTATCGCTCCAGCCCATATCATTGGCACATATCTAATAATCAACTTATCCTCTTCCCCTCTTTCCTCTGAAGGTAGAGGAGAGGGGACCGAAAATTTCAACCATTCAATGTTAGGCAAGTAGCCCTCATTGTTAGGTGGCTTAAGGAGAAGCAATTATTCTATTTTAAGAAAAATAACATTATCTTTCATATTATTTAGGAAATTCCAGTGCTTTTGAAGGTAGAAATATGGAACTATCTATCAATTGTGTGTGTGTATGTATGTGTGTAGAGGTCACTTATGTGGTTCTAAGAAGTCCCTCCCAGTGCTGGTGATTATCCAACCATTCTATGCTATGGTCAACTATTTGCTAGGAGTATGTTTAAACCCTGTAGTATCTTTCCATCCTTTTAAATATATTCATATATGTATATTTATATATAATTATAAATCAAAACAGCATGCCTTCTGTAAGCAGGATGTAGGAAAATAATGAGAGATTAACCTTTCCAGCCTTAGAACATATCATAGAAAGAAACATCTGACTCTGATAAACTGGGCACTAGGGAGTGAGGGAATCAAATGCCCAGTTACAGAGGAAACTCTGACAGCTGATAAACTTCTTTTAGCACAAACTTCCTTGAAGAAGGAATTGGTATTCAATCTTTCATTTGCAGAAAGACTGACTTTTAAATATGGTGCCGAATCAAGAAGCATTAGGACTTATTCCCTCCCTTTCTCCCTCATTCCCTCCCTCCCTCCCTCTCTCCCTCCCTCCCTCCCAATCTCCCTCCCTCCCTCCCTCCCTTCCTTCCTTTCTCTTTCTTCTGGCTCTGTGCTCAGGGATCACTCCTGTGAGGCTTGTGACTTGAGCCTGAGTCAGACATATTCAAGAGAAGTGCCTTACTAGCTGTAGTATCTCTCGTGCCCTAGGAATATTTTTCATATGCACTTGATCTCTTCTATTTATATGGCTTAAATTCAATAATCAGGTACAAAAATAGTCATATAAAATCTTATAGGCTTAAACATGATTCGATTACACTATTTTTCTCTGTATTTAACTTTAGAACAATGTTGAATAAGCTTCTCTTGGGCTTAGATTCAATTCCAGCTATCGTGAGTCAAAGATCTCCTGAACCAAGGAATGTACTAGAAGTGCCTGTTCATTAAAACAAAGAGGAACACAGGAAAGAAAACAACAGAGTTAAGAGTGTGAAGAAGAGTCTCCAGAGAGGAAAAGCACTTCGCACATTACAGACAACCTTAGGATAAGTGAGTTCATCAACTTGAGACAGCTTTTGAAACAGTTGACCCTGAGCATTGCACAGCAATAGCCATTCTTGGACTTTTCAAAAATTGTACAGTTCAGTTATATGAATCAAAATTTTAAGGATAGATCGCTTACTCCAACATATCTAATTGTGTTTGGGTTTTAAGAAAGTAAGAAAATTATACCTGAGAGGTAGAACTAATTGAAAATAATTATTTACCAAATTTCCATGGTATATGTTAGCAGAAAATGTATGTGATTTGAGAATGCAACACGGAGCCAGTAAAGGTCCAGGAAATCCTGCCTTATGGGTTAATCCCTTTAAAGTGTTGAACTTTGCTTGACAGTTTTTTGACAAGATTTGTTCCAGGAATTTAATGGAATTTTTGTTCAACCACTTAGAGTTCAATAAAGAAGTACTAAATCTTCTTAAACACATATAAACTATATCTTGAACCAAGGTACTGTCACTGCCTTTATTGTTTTCAAGTTTTTCATTTTCTAGTCTCATTCACTCTTTTGCCTTATCCAGTGACTGTACATGGATGTGATTTAGAGAGAGGTTTTTACCTGAAAAGCTTATTGTATTTGAGGTAAATAGTTACAACTCAGTGTCCCAGATGTAGCAGTGAAAGCTTACCTATCTTATTCTTTTTCTAGCTGATCATAGTCTATTGCTAAAGCAGCAAAAAAATTGTTAGAAATTTTTAGCTCAACTAGGCTTAGTGGAGTAAGAAATTCTATCCATAGTTTTTCTCTCAGATCTGTGTTAAAGGTATTATAGATAGGAAATATGTCTATGTCCTAGTCTGTGCTTCCTTATTACAAATTTGATGCTTTTATTCATGATGTAGCTACAGAACTTCACACAATGGCACCAAGCCCTGCTTTATTTACAAGCCTCCTATTGCTTTCGGTGCAGCAAAGAGACTCTAATGTGATAGCAGTTTTATATTGTGAACACTACCCACATAAAGTCATTGATTTAGAATGTAAAATGTGCTTCACACAACTCTGGGTTCAAGGGCAGAACTTAATCTCCATAGAAGAGTAGAGAAAAACTGAACAATGACAACAACAACAAAAAAATCCCAAAACCACAATGCAACAGATTTTCTATTTGTTGATTCCTTTCACTCTGACTTCACTGTTTAGTTGCCAAATTTAAGCAAATGTAAGTTTCTGGGTTGACACTACAGACATTAGATACAGGAAGAATTGGGTTTGAATCTTATAGAAAGAGGCCTTTGCATTTCAGAGCTTTCTATGGAAAAGATTGGCTCTATTGAGCAAGAGGAACTTAGAAAAATGAAACAGTTAGTTCAAATTGATTGTTTCCTTAGGCCTGCATATAAAGATTTTGGGACTCTGGAGAATGGTGAAGACTGGATTGGTGCCCAGAACTCATGTAAGAACAGTGTGAATTTACCTTCTCTCCTTTCTGGTGCCTCTGTGTTTTCATTGCCTACTTTAAAATTTCAAGAATCTTATTTTTACCCTAACTGCTCCATAAAGTTCTTTCCATGAATTGTATTTTTGTCCTAACTCAAATGTGGATGTCTAAATATGAATGTGGGTGCTCCTTGAGGTGGGACCCTCAGCACACTGTCTATGTTACATTGATCACTTGACTTCCAGTTAATCATTGATTGGCTCGAGCAAGTGCCAGTAACATCTCCATTTGTCCCTGTCGCATGCTAATGTAGTCATTATAGGAACATGAAGAGCCTCAAACCAATCGTTCAGGTTCTTGACAAAGAAGTCTGAACATCTGGTAGGTGGATGGCCATGCGGTCTTTTGACGTCCTGTGGAATCCAGTTGGTAATGGCTCTAGTCCAGCAGTTGTCTCCAAATCTCATTAGTGTCCATCCCATCTGATTTTCGATGCCTTGGAAAACGAGACAGCATCCCTGATTCCTGACCTTTGACGGAGGTCAGAACTCCAGGTGCTTTCTCTCATTTGAGTGAAGCGTGATACTCCAAGCATAGCTCTTTAGATTCCTCTTTGGGAGCCCCGAATAGCGTTCTCATCCTCTTTTTGTAGGACCCAGGTCTCTGAGGCGTATGTCAATGCAGGAAGAACAGTGTTACATTAAATTCCTTAGAAAGCTAATTCACTACTATATGATGCAGCCAAAGTTGCAATGTTAATTGAATGATGGAAATCAAATGAACTGTTGTTAGTTGTCAAGGAGATAAACAGGATCCTAAGGGTAAGAATCAATAGAAGAAGATGGTCCTTATCCAGGAGTGCAGAGCAGAATTACCTGGAGAGCTTCTTTCAAATATACAGACCTCTTCATATATTTGAGTTTCTGGTCTCTGGTGAATCTTAAGACTTTGAAAATTTTGGGGTTGGAGCAATAGTGCAGTGGATAGGGCACTTGTATTGCATGCGACAGACACCAATATTCCATATGGTTCCCAGAGCACTGTCAGGAGCAATTCCTGAGTGCAAGTTGGGCAATTCCTGATCATTGCTGGATGTGGTCAACCAGCAACAGCAAAAATCCAATTTTTAAGAATCACTACTTCCTAAATCCCAAAGCTCTGCACCGACTCTAACTGTACCTCACCCACTCCCACTCATCACTAACTGTCGAAGGGCATATTTTATCTCACTCACGCATCTCAGAAACAAGCTTATATTTCCCTTGACCTATGTAGATTGCTACTTAACTTTGATTCACTGGAGTAAGAGCCAAGACTTGCTTGCTTTCCCATAAATGTGTAACTCAGTGGAATGAAAAGGCTTTACCAACATCAGAAAAGATTTATTGTTTCTTTTCAATCTATTAGCCTCTGAGTCTGTCAGACCGGGAGATTAACCCATCAGCCAAGAATTATTGTCAGCAAAGCTTTCTTACCTGTCACACAAATCACTGATCTCTGTGGGCTTAGTAACTTATTTTGGAGTTTGTGGGTATATCTTTTGATATAAATTCATCTATATTTACAATAAGATGTGTTTCTGATGGAGAAGCAAATAAAAATCTGTAACCACCCAGTATTTTTCTATTTACCTTTCATTGATCTATTTAGCCACAGCAAATTAGACCAACATACTCTGAATTTCTCTTTGAAGATCCATAAATCACTGTAAGAAATATTCTATTCACTTTTTCATACATTTTTGGCTATCAACATATGTTTTTATTTTTTTTTATAATTTTATTTATTGAATCACCGTGAGAGCCGTTACAAAGCTTTCAGATTTAAGTCTCGGTCATACATTGAAACACCTGTACTTTCACCAGTCCCCATTCTCCACCACCCAAAACCCCAGTATACCCCCATCATACAACCTCCCCTTACCTGTGGGGCAGATGATTTCCACATTACTCTCTCTCTACTTTGATAAATATTTTGATTCAATATTTTGACACTAGACCCACCATTATTATTTGGGATTTTACCCCAACACTAAGATCTGCCCAAAAGCCAACAGTAGACAATTTGTTTTCTATTGCTGGTAAAGAATAATATATGATGTCGCATGGCTACAGTAGTGGCCGTGCGATTTTGAAATTCCAAAATTTTAACACTTAAATCTGGAGGGATTTCTGCCAAAACCAGCTGTGTTCCGAGATTTGATCCTAAATCTCTGGGATCATGGCCGTTTAGCAGCTTGATCAGGAGCCAGAAAGGCTGTTCATAGGCCGCGACTCGGGGTCTCGTTGGGGTGGGGAGGAAAGGACCGGCTCCACCCCCATCCCATAAGGCCCCACGTGTTTCATCACTGTGGGCCCAAATCTGACTGTCCAGTGGCCTCTGGAGGATGGCAGCCACCAAGCTGCCTAGAGGGAGCAGGTGGAAGGACAGCACCCTTTCCCCCCAGGATGGCCCAGCGACAGTAACATACTGCGCGTTCAGATGCATTTCTGCCAAAAGCCACTGGGTTCCAAGATTTGTTTCTGAGTCTCTTGGATCATGGCCATTAAGTAGCTTGATCAGGAGCAGAAAGGCCATTCATGGGCAATGACTTGGGATCTCATTAGGGTCGGGAGGAAAGGGTCGGCTCCACCCCCATCCCATGAAGCTCCACATGTCTCACCACTGCAGGCCCAAACCTGACTGTCCAATGGCCTCTGGAGAATGGCAGCCACTGAACCACCTAGGGGGAGCAGGCAGAGGGACAACACCCTTTCCTCCCTGGGGTGGCCCAGCGACAGTAACGTACTGTGGATCCGGATGCATTGCTGCCAAAAGCCACTAGGTTCCGAAATTTGTTTCTGTGTCTCTTGGATCATGCCATTAAGCAGCTTGATCAGGAACCAGAGAGGCCATGCCTCCAATTATATAGCTGAGCCCAAGGGGGGTTGTGGGTGTGTCTCCCACATACCTAACTTTTGGGCATTTAGTTTCTTGGTAAACTTTGCCCCAAGTTTTTGGGGTCTGACCAAAGGCACAGCAGCAATTTTAGAGTATCTGGATGTCTGAAGGCACCATCAGGCTGCTGATGCACTCACCTCACAGGTACAGATTGACCTGCTGACGGCACCATATTCCCGAACATATGTGCTTTTAGAGGAAATTTCTTTTCATTTATTTCCCCCATTTACATTTTTTAATTGTAAATAACAACCAGTACTTTATATACCTTGGATTCCATCATGTCATCAGATATGTGGTGGGGAGATATTTTCCTGTTATTTTGGTCATTGTTTTCTTGGCAGTTAAGAGGTTTCTTAGTTTGGTGTAGTTCTACTTCTTTATCTTTGCTTCATTTCCTTTGCCAATGGCATTGAATCATTAAAGATACCTCTAAATTTAATGTCATGAAACATTACATCTATATTTTTCTCAATATAATCTATGGAGTCAGAGCTCACATTGAAGTCTTTCATGCTCTACATCACTTATCATCAGGGAAATGCAAATCAAAACAACAATGAAACATCATCTCTTGCTAAAGAGACTAGCACATATCACAAAGGAAAAAAAACAACTATTATTTTCATTGATGTGAGGAAAAAGTACCTTCATTCACTGCTGGTGAACATTTCAAGGACTCACTCCTTTATGATTTGTAGACACTGCCGACTGATAATATTACAAAGAGCTCTAATCTAATTAAAAGAACTGCACAGATATGTGTGAGGCACCCCAAGATAACCTGGATATTCTCTGGCTCTTTCTATGGCAGAATATTTAAAATCAAAGTGTTGAAAATTATAATGATGCATAATGTAAAATTTTGCCACACATTAGTCCAAGAGGCACATTTATACTGATGTAAGGCACTTATGCTAATATGCGGGGCCCCTATTTAGAAATAACTTAGTTCTTCCCATTCCATTGATTTTGCTACGGAAAATATCACTATATCACTCTATCCCTGTCATCCCATTGTTCATCGATTTGCTTGAGTGGGCAGCAGTAATGTCTCCATTTGCTCCAGCCCTGAGATTTTAGCAGCCTCTCCTTACTAGTCCTTCCCAACGGTGCCATATTGGAGGCTCTTTCAGGGTCAGGGGAATAAGACCCATTATTGTTACTGTTTTTGGCATATTGAATACGCCACAGGCAGTTTGCCAGGCTCTGCTGTGTAGGCAGGATATTTTCGGTAGCTTGCCGATTCTCTGAAAGGGATACTGAAAAATATAGTATTTAATTCTTTTCCTGAATTTTCTTTAAAAAAATCACAGATCATTTATGCTATAATATTCAAAGAATGGAATTGCTCCTGACAAATGAACCTAGCAGCCCCTCCATCTCAGCTCTCATTTTCTGGTCCTCTCAGACAGATAGTATAGTATTTTTTATTAGTGAATAAGGCTTTTCTCTTTAAGAGTTTACACATTTTATTTTTTGAATTCAGGACTGAGGGATGAAGAGATAATGCAGGAGAAGGGTACTTGTCTTGTATGCCATATGCCCAGGTTTGGTCTTTCATACTCTATATAGTCCCCCTAAACCCACCAGGAGTGATACCTGAGCACAGTCAGGAGCAAGCTCTGAGTGTCACCAAGTTGGCCCCTAAATCAAATTGTATTTAAAGTGTAAGGTTTATATATTAACTACTTTTTATAGAATATCAGATTTTCTTAAGCTCTGATAACATGTATCTCCTAACTGCCGGAAAAATATGTAAGATTGGATTTATGTTAGTGTTCAGTGTTCACATTATCATAAATATATAGCTGTTTTTAAACTTTGCCATATAGTATATTAAGATTAGTTAGTTTGTTTGTTTTTGGCAAAGGCTCTTTTTTCCCCAAATCAACTATTTTATCTTTTTTTTTATTGTTTTTAATTCTGATTCCATATTTTTTCCAAATTGCCTTTTCCTCTTTTTCTTTTCCTCTTTTTCTTTTTCTTTTTTCTAATACTAATAGTGGGCTAGAGTGATAGCACAGCGGTAGGGCATTTGCCTTGCACGCAACCAACATGACTGACCCGAGTTCAATTCCTCCGCCCCTCTCGGAGAGTCCGGCAAGCTACCGAGAGTATCTCGCCCGCACGGCAGAGCCTGGCAAGCTCCCCGTGATGTATTCGATATGCCAAACACAGTAACAACAAAGTCTCCAATGGAGACGTTACTGGGCCCGCTAGAGCAAATCGATGAACAATGGGAGGACAGTGACAGTGACAGTGAATACTAATACTACCTGGAGTGATAGCACAGTGGTAGGGCGTTTGCCTTACAAGCGGCCAACATGTCTGACCCAAGTTCGATTCCTCCGCCCCTCTTGGAGAGTCCGGCAAGCTACCAAGAGTATCTCACCCGCATGGCAGAGCTTGGCAAGCTACCCGTGATATATTCGATATGCCAAACGCAGTAACAACAAGTGTCACTATGGAGACGTTACTGGGCCCGCTCGAGCAAACCGATGAACAACGGGAGGACCATGACCGTGACCGTGAATACTAATACAGTGGTTTTCAATCTCAGGTCTAGAGCTGATTAGAACTCTATAGAGCTGCGTGTGAACAGTAATTAAAGTGATTATTTATTTACATTGTGTTTTAATTTTTCTCTTATTTTTCAACTAACCTATAAAGATTAAAACCCACTATTATAGATCATCCTCCAAAACCACCTTTTCAAAGACTGACAGACTAGGGTGCTGGATGAGCTGGAGGCTTCTCAGCATTGAACTTCTTTGTTGAAGGATTTGATTCGGGCTTTCTTTCCCAAACTTGGTTGATAGCATCCTTAAATTTTTTTTCAGATTAGAAAGTCAATTTTCAAATCTTTTACTGAAGTCACATCACTCTCCGCCGTGTAAAACTTATTTAATTCTCCAGTCTTCCTAGCACAGCACCTTTTCAACTGAGTCTGATATTTCAGATTTAAAGCTCAGTTTTATTCTTTGCAGAGAAGAAATCCACAGTGTTCTGCAAGACAACAAGGAGAAAAGTTTTGATCTAACTGTGATGCAAAATATCCTGAGCTTTTAAATGTTTACCTCGTTTTTATTATTTTTACCACAATCCTAAAAGATAAGGAAGAAAGCATTTTTTTTTTTTATTGAATCACTGTGGGAAAGGTTACAAAGCTTTCAGGTTTAGGTCTCAGTCATGCAAATATCAAACACATTTCCCTTTACCAATACTTATTTTTTACCATGAAGAACCCCAATAAAACCCACCCCCCACCCCTCCCCGTCCCTGTGAGGCAGATGAATTCTAGTTAACAGTCTATCTGCTTTGATTAGATTCATTGTTTCAATAAAAGATTCACCACTATTATTTAGAGTTTACCCCCCCAAATCAGACATGCTGAAAAAGCATTGTGAAGTGATTTGCTTTCTACAGCTGGGTTCAAGAATTAAATGTTGGTTTTGGATTTCTGCTATTTTACCTATTGACCCTGGAAGTATTTCTACTGAAAGTCAGATAGTTAAGAAATTGGTTTCTGTGCTCTGGAGTCGTGGCCGTGCTGGAGAGCCGCTCGTGGGGGGCAACTGGTGGCCTCGGTAGGGTGTGAAGGGCGGACCGAAACGCCCCCCTTCCCATGAATTTTTAGTCGCCCCCACACTCCCGGCTCATACCTGCTGTCCACAAGGCTCCCATGTGGCCGCCATCTTTCTTTTCAGAGAGGAGAGGGCGAATGGGGCAACACCCTTTCCCCTCCGGCAGACTTGATGGCCTGAATTAACGCATAGTCCGTTCACTTTTCTGCTCCAAGCTGCCGGGTTCTGCATTAAGTCCTTGTGCTTCTGGGGCCGTGGCTGTGCTGGAGAGCTGCTCGTGGGGGGCAACTGGTGACCTCGGTAGGGCGTGAAGGATGGACCGGAACGTCCCCCTTCCCATGAGGTTCTAGTCACCTCCACACCCCCGGCACATACCTGCTGTCCACAAGGCTCCCATGCGGCCGCCATCTTTCTTTCCAGAAAGGAGAGGGCAAATGGGGCAACACCCTTTCCCCTCCGGCAGACTTGATGGCCTGGATTAACGCATAGTCCGTTCACTTTTCTGCTCCAAGCTGCCAGGTTCTGCATTAAGTCCTTGTGCTTCTGGGGCTGTGGCCATGCTGGAGAGCCGCTTGTGGGGGGCAACTGGTGACCTCGGTAGGGCGTGAAGGACAGACCGGGACGCCCCCCTTCCCATGAGGTTTTAGTTGCCCCCACACCCCCGGCTCATACCTGCTGTCCACAAGGCTCCCATGCGGCCGCCATCCTTCTTTCCAGAGAAGAGAGGGCGAATGGGGCAACACCCTTTCCCCTCTGGCAGACTTGATGGCCTGGATTAACGCATTGTCCGTTCACTTTTCTGCTCCAAGCTGCTGGGTTCTGCATTAAATCTTTGTGCTTCTGGGGCTGTGGCCATGCTGGAGAGCCGCTTGTGGGGGGCAACTGGTGGCCTCAGTAGGGCGTGAAGGACGGACCAGAAGGCCCACCTTCCCATGAGGTTTTAGTCGCCCTCACACCCCCGGCTCATACTTGCTGTCCACAAGGCTCCCATGCAGCCGCCATCTTTCTTTCCAGAGAGGAGAGGGCGAATGGGGCAACACACTTTCCCCTCCGGACAGACATGATGGCCTGGATTAACGCATAGTCCTTTCACTTTTCTGCTCCAAGCTGCTGGGTTCTGCATTAAGTCCTTGTTCTTCTGGGGCTGTGGCTGTGCTGGAGAGCCGCTCGTGGGGGGCAACTGGTGACCTTGGTAGGGCGTGAAGGACGGACCGGAATGCCCCCCTTCCCATAAGGTTCTAGTCACCTCCACACCCCCGGCCCATACCTGCTGTCCACAAGGCTCCCATGCGGCCGCCATCTTTCTTTTCCAGAGAGGAGAGGGCAAATGGGGCAACACCCTTTCCCCTCTGGCAGACTTGATGGCCTGGATTAATGCGTAGTCCTTTCACTTTTCTGCTCCAAGCTGCCGGGTTCTGCATTAAGTCCTTGTTCTTCTGGGGCTGTGGCTGTGCTGGAGAGCCGCTCGCAGGGGGCAACTTGTGGCCTTGGTAGGGCGTGAAGGACGGACCGGAAGGCCCACCTTCCCATGAGGTTTTAGTCGCCCTCACACCCCCGGCTCATACTTGCTGTCCACAAGGCTCCCATGCAGCTGCCATCTTTCTTTCCAGAGAGGAGAGGGCGAATGGGGCAACACCCTTTCCCCTCCGGACAGACATGATGGCCTGGATTAACGCATAGTCCGTTCACTTTTCTGCTCCAAGCTGCCGGGTTCTGCATTAAGTCCTTGTGCTTCTGGGGCTGTGGCCGTGCTGGGGAGCCGCTCGTGGGGGGCAACTGTTGACCTCGGTAGGGCGTGAAGGACGGACCGGAACACCCCCCTTCCCATGAGGTTTTATTCGCCCCCACACCCCCGGCTCATACCTGCTGTCCACAAGGCTCCCATGTGGTCGCCATCCTTCTTTCCAGAGAAGAGAGGGCGAATGGGGCAACACCCTTTCCCCTCTGGGCAGAAATGATGGCCTGGATTAACGCATAGTCCTTTCACTTTTCTGCTCCAAGCTGCTGGGTTCTGCATTAAGTCCTTGTGTTTCTGGGGCTGTGGCCGTGCTCCAAACTTAACTATGATTTTCAGGGAGAAAGGTTGGGTGGTTTACTTCCCATTGATCACTTTGTATATAGAGAGATGTTGCGTGGCCGCGTAAGCGGCCAAGCGGTTTTAAGAAAAAGTCCTAGTTCCCGCATACTCGAGCTGTGTTTGTAGAGGCTTCTGGTCACCGGGGTTCCATCTGGGGGAGGCGGGATGCGGCACCTACCCCATCTGGGACTTGCCGGTGATCTCGGCTCTTTTTGGAACCTGTTTTTTTTTTTTTTTTCTCTCCAGGATCTGTGGTTGCCGCACCCTCTATGTGGTCCTTCTCTTAGGCTGAATGCTTCAAAGATGGCGCTGGGGGGCGGACTGTGGGCGTGACTTCCGGAATCAGAGGTTACCTGGGAGCTGTAGTCCAGCAGATTTGAGAAAAAGTCCTAGTTCCCGCATACTCGAGCTGTGTTTGTAGAGGGGAAGAAAGCATTTTAAGCTTTTTTTTAGGAATAGCAGATGCAAACCACAACACATTTTAGGTTGCACAATATGTATTAATGAAAGAACTCAGAAGGTAGTTCTCTTTATACGCATTTTGCATTAATTTTACCTTCTAGCATACAATGAAACCCGATGTATATTAAAGTGAATTTTGCAAGTGGAATGGGGTAGGGTGTTTGAGGTTTATTTCAACTTGATTTCTATTTAAAACATCAATTCACTTTCACTATAAGTTTATTTATCTAGAACAAGACAAATTATATTCAAAACAAAGTAGAAACTATATTTGACACATTTTATCACCTACTATTTCTAATATTGCAATAGTTTAAATTCTATTAAAGTTTCATGGTGCAGTTTAATTGAGAGATAATGTGATTTATTTTTTGAATGTTGAACAGTAAGATTGATACATATAGTTTTCAAAAGACAAAGTGTTTTTGTTATTATTTAAGCTTTGTTAGCTAAGAATTTTACAATGTTAAATAAATTTCTGAGAAAAAAAAGCCCTGCTATGATTAATAGCCAAAATAATAATCAAGTATGAATTTTTACAGAAAATAAAAATCTATTATACAAAAGATGTATAGTGCAGGAAAATAGCTCATTCTTTATGTTATCCCCTCATCAAAATTTATGTTCATGACCTATAAAATTACTATGCAACAAACACTGAGTTAATTATTTATTATGTTTATTTGTATTTATGAATTAGTTGTTGGAATAAAATAGGTTTTTGAGTACATTAATACTGCTGATTACATTTTATTCTACTTGTAAAATACATATTTAATTATGTAATTATATTCTGAAAACCACCAAACTTTTGCAAATTATAAAAATAAATGTAATTTTTAAGTTAAGCCCTTATACTTAAAATGATTTGACATCAGTCTTTAAAATTGCTTAAAATAATAAATATTGTATCAATGCATAAAATTTTTTCTCTATTCTCTACATATTCTTCTCCAAATTTGCATAAATATAATAGAAAATCATAAACTAATTCTTATATACTCTGACTCAGACTACAATAGAGGGTAACAACTTATTTTAGTCATAATATTACTATTGCTGTACATTTTTTTTCTGGTATTGATTTAGAAAATCCAATCTGTTTTTGTTGATAAGTTCTGAGGAAAATAGCAATTTAGTTATTCATATCACATGTTTGGCTAATGTTTTGAGGATTCTCCTAGGGAAAAAATGATCAACTAAACAAAAATGAATTGAAACTTAACTCATATTCTCTATAGGTATAGAAAAACGCATCTTACAAAATGTTGATTAGCTATAAAACTTTTGTCTTTCAGTGATGATGTAGTAATAACAAATCAATGTTTTAGTAAAACAATCAAAACCAAAGATTGTTTGCTCAGTGCAGACCACTTTTGGAGCACTGTATCTCTCAAACTTGAAAAAAATGCAAAGCATAAAAGACACCTACATATAAATAGTATAAATAACATAAGAGACATAGAAGGTATGAGGACATAGATTTTGTTGGTTTCAAGGTAAAGGTAAAGGTAAAGGCCCTCTCGTTGATCGTCGATTTGCTCGAGCGGGCCCAGTAATGTCTCCATTGGAGACTTTGTTGTTACTGTGTCTGGCATATCGAATACTCTTGGTAGCTTGCCGGGCTCTCCGAGAGGGGTGGAGGAATCGAACTCGGGTTGGCCATGTTGGCCGCTTGTAAGGCGAACGCCCTACCCGCTGTGCTATCGCTCCAATTTCTATATGAGCACAGAGTCAAAAATAAATAAGGTTTGGATCACTTGATCACTTGACCTCCTGTTACTCATCGATTTGCTCAAGCGAGTGCCAATAAAGGCTCCATGTGTCCCTGTCGCATGCTAGTGTAGCCCAATGGTGCCTGCTAGCTCCAGGAACACGAAGAGTCTCAAACTGATCGTTCAGGGTCTTGACAAAGAAGTCTGATCATCTTGTACGTGGGTGACCACTTAATCTTTTGACTCCCGTGGAATCTAGTCGGTAATGGCTCTAGTCCAGCATTCGTCACCAAATTGCATTACGTGTCCAGCCCATCTGATTTTTGATGTGTTGTCAAACAAGACAGCGTCCCTGAATCTTTCTTTTTTATTTTTAAAAATTTTTATTAGTGATACATCATGAGGTACAGTTGTTGACTTACAAATTTTTGTGCTTGGCTTTTAATTATACAATGATCAAATACCCATCCCTCCACCAATGCCCATTTCCCACCACCATGAATCCCAGTATCCTTCCCACCCCCCCATCCCCCCGTCCCACCCTGTCTCTGTCGCAGGGCATTCCCTTTTGTTCTCTCTCTCTCTTATTGGGTGTTGTGGTTTGTAAAAGAGGCAATGAGTGACAACCATGTTTGGTCTATAGTCTACTTTTAGCATGCTTCTCCCATTCTGGGAGGATCCTCCCAACACACTTTATTTGGTGCTCCCTTCTCTATCTGAGCTCTTTTCCCCTAGCATGTGTGGCTGGCCTCCAAGCCATGGAGTAAAATTCCTGGTACTAATCTCGGCTATTCTTGGGTGTTAGTCTCCTATTTTGTTACTTTATGTCCACTCCTGGGAATATATCCCAGAGAGGCAAAAAAGTATAGTCGAAGTGACATCTGCAATTGTTTGTTCATTGCAGCACTCTTTACAATAGCCAGAACCTGGAAAAAACCTGAGTGCCTGAGAGCAGATGACTGGTTAAAGAAACTTTGGTACATTTACACAATGGAGTACTATGTAGCTGTTAGAAAAGATGAAGTCATGAAATTTACATTTCATGTAAGGAACTGGAGGAGGAATTTATTAACAAGTGATATAATGCCTATTCTAACCACTTTAGCTGTACCTGTTCATTAGTCACTCAGTCTTTAAAATGCTCATCAAGAGCTGTTTTTGCCTGGTTTTGCTCATCTTTGTGTCTCCAAGTCTACACATTTTTAGACAGTGTGCTCAATATTTCACTACTAGATGCCACAAGTTGGGATATTTTGCACCAAACAATTCTATTAACTCCACTTAGAGATAGGATCTTCCACTGGTAGCATAATGCTAACAAATCCATGCATCATTTAGGTTATCAATAATATTGCTGGATTACTTGGAACAGAACTCTATTTTGGTCACAATGTCTCTTAAATCTCTTAGAAACTTTCTATGTATAAACAAAACAGTACATAACTCACAGGGTGTTTAGTTCTGAGTCATTTTGTCCAACTTCAGATATCTGTTACCATTGTAAGGTTACCCAGGACTTTACTCTGACTTGGTTACATTGTGGTTTTCATAACTCCCTCTCTGTTTCCATCATTTGTTAGAGCAATTCACAGAACTCAGGAAAACATTTGTTCTTACTGGTTTATTATAAGTAAGAATTTGCCGTTATAGTAAAGAGAATGAAATGGAGAATGCCTAGATTGCCTTGGGTCCTAGATTTTAGAATAGGAAAGGAAAGAAACTAGGAGATACGGGGAGTAGGAGGAGGTGGATAGCAGTAGTTTAGGACCTCTGGCATATTAACTGGGTAGGGGTGTGACTCATGTATATAACTAAGCACAGAACCAACAAAACTGAAAGCTTGAGATCCAAACTGCAACCAAATTTTAAAATATGCCTATCAAAAAATTAGTCTGGGTGAGGGCGTGGGAGGGAAAATGAAGACATTAATGAGGCAAAATTGGTACTAGCGATGGTATTGGTATCAAATATTGTATTCCTAAATCTCAGCTATGAATAACTGTAAGTCATGGTGCCTTAATAAAAATTATATAAAAATTGAAAAATAAGGAGAATGATAAACTGACAGAGAAGTTTTAGAGACAAAGACAAGGAAGTTCATAGGCAAGGTACACAGTGTCCTGAGCATAGGAACTTCGGTCTGTATGCAGATTGTGTAGAGCATCCTTTGGTCACGTAGGGGCATTCACCAACCCTCAAGCTTCCTAATAACTGTATACTTTTGAAATTTTTTATGGAGAGTTTATGGCATAGGTATAATTGATTATTAACTCCATTTCCAGTTCTTCGCTCTCTAGAGAAAGGGAGGTGGGCTAAAAGTTTTATGTTTCTAATAATGCTTTGGTTCTTTCTAGTGACCAATCATCCTGAGTACCTTCATTAGAGGAAAAGATGATATTATAATTCAGGAAATTGCAAGACTTTAGGAACTTTATCCCAAGAGCCCTGACCAATGACAAAATAGTAACAGGAACTAAAGTGCAGAAAACAATATAAATCTCTTTATTATGTCAGAGGAATGAGGATATACATCTAATACTTGTAAGAAGACACTGGGCAGTGCAATGATTTATATATTTTAATTTTGTTTATATATTTTTGTTCTTTGAGCCACACCAGGTGGTGCTCAAGTTCTAATCCTGACTCTGTTATCAGGGATAGCTTCTGGCCTAGCTCATAGCTCAGAAAACATTATTTGGTGTTGGAGATTGAACCCGGGTCAGCCTCATGCAAGGCAAGCATTCTCTTTGTTGTACTATTGCTCTGGTCCCAATTTATAACTTTCTTAGTTGATAAGGGGGAAAAAAATCACATTTTGATGAGAAAAAGAATCATATTTTTGATAAAAAATCATATTTTTGATGAGAAAATCAAAAGAAAGTGACTTGGTTTTCATTTGTTTGAAGTTCATCATTTTACATTTTTAAAAAGCAGCACATGGATTATACATAAATGCCACTTCCTGGACAACAAAACCACATCAATCCAATCATTGCTTTCTGAATAATGCATATTATCAGCATGAAACAAAGTATGCAGTCCTCTGCACTTGTTGGCAACAAAAAAATACTGAAAAGACTTTATGTGAATTGTTAAAGCCATTTTTTGGGGAGTAGAATAAGAGACTGATAAATTATTTTCAGGAGAAAACTAATCTATAAATGTATTCAGAGAGATGCAGTCTGGGTAGTTTTCATTTCACACTTGTAAAATTTCAGATTAAGAAAAATAGTCACTATTGAACTGTGACAAAAAGTTGGCTAAGTAAATCAAAAATTACAATTGCATCATGAATAGTAAATAAAATTAAATAAATTATAAAATATTTACTAGTATTTGTATTTTCCTGTTAATTATAAAAGTCATACTAGTTTTCTAGTAAATAGAAGTAATTTTACATTTATGCATATAATGAATATTCTTTATTTTCTTTTTAATTCTAACAATAAATACAAAACTTACACAAAAGATCAGAGACCTTATTCAACTTTAAATACTTTCACTCTCTTTTATAAAAATACAAAGCTCATAAAAATATAAAAAATAAAAAAATACAAAGTTAAATGGCAATAGAAAATAAATTAAAATATGAAATCCTTATATTTTTCCTATTGTTCAAATAAAACCTTATGAAAGATACTGGACTTTTTCTCAAATACAGAGTACGATTATGATGGCATCTTCATAGGATAATAAATTCATAAGAAAAAATGAGTTCATACACAACGTATTTTCTTTTTCAGTCCATGCTAAGCTCTGTGGTAAAGTGAAATTCACAGAAACACTAGGCTAACTTTTCTTTCAGATTCCTGGAGGATTAAAGGTACCTCAGGGTAAAAAAACAGCACCTCTGGGAGGAATAGCAAATACATTCAATTTAGAGAGATTGTTGATGAGTTTGAGGAATATGATGGCAGGTAGACACGGATGGAGAAAAATGTCAAGTTGTTTATTTAAATATATAAAATCATGGGTATCTATTAACCCTAGCTCTTTTCTATTTTTTTCCCCCTGCTCTCATAGAAAACGTGAACGTAATATGTACAAATGGTTTACCCCAGGCATTACAGTGATGTGAGAAAAATCTCACTAGAGGAAGGACATTTATGTCTGAAAGGGTTTCCAAATGAAGGAGAGGAAACTTCAGACAACATCTTTCAATTACCTTCCACTTCTACACTGGAAGAGGTTTTTCTAACACCGTCAGTAGATTAATTTATAGATTTGTGAAACTGGAATAAAAGTGGTCCACATTACGTAAATGTGACTGAAGGAAGTCTTAACGATCAACTGAAAAAATTCTTAAAATGTAAAGATTGTGATTTCTGATTGCATATGGGGAAATTGAACGTGCTTTGAATCACCTTTTAAGATATGACTTAACTAGACTATACCAGAAGACCCTGCTTTGTGGTGGCCATCTCATGTGCTCATTCCTGCCTGCCTTTGGAGCTGCAATTCACCACAAGGATCCCTGGATTCCTAGCCCATAAATCTACAAAATGCAACATAATTCTCTTTTACCTGATACTCTTCTTGAAATTTCTCTTTGTAATTTTAAATCTCGATGACAGATTCTCAATACCTGACTTTAGTCTGAAAAACTTCTCCAGGAAGTCATACAATTATGTTAGATTTTACTACTCTTTGATCACCCTAAGTAGACTGTAAACTTTTTTTTAGTCACAGGGTACATACACTGGACAACAATACAAATTTCCTATGTTAGTAGAAAGTCCTGCTGGACAAGAGACACTGCACAGAAAGGTCATTGATCTCAGAGTCATTGAGAGGTTTTAATCTTTGATCTTTCTGGTAGCTCTTCTTGATCTGGATGGTTTACTAAGTTGCCTGAGAAATCATAGAAAAAGTCTAAGGAATTCAATCTCACTGAACTCCAATTTTATTATCTATAGAATAGGTATAATGATAGTTATTTCATGGGATTGTTGGAAAAATAAAACACAGCAATACTGTGTGCTAAAGACTTAAATAGTTTGCTTTACTGAAAAATAAATATTCGAATTTTGAAGTGAAAGCAATCAGAATCAGCAGAAAAACTCCTTTCTGTGATAACAAACTTTTATTAGAAAATTTTAGGAAGATACAGGTTGCAGTAAGTAAAACCTTGGTTGTAAGAACAAATATGGTATTGGAGGACCAAAGGAGAAACCTGGGTTCTACCTCCAGCACCACATGGTACAACAAGCAGCACCAGTAGTGACCCTAGTGTACTGTGCTTCGAGTAGTCTCCCCAAAAGAAAAACAAAATCTTGGCATTTTTAATTCTGGAATATGCATCATAAAATTTTCTAAGACAGTGTGATAAGAATTTAGAGCCAGATATTTTGAAAGGGAAATAATTGGTGAATCTTGATAGGCAGATATAAATGACAGCCCATATTGTTATTGTGATGAAAAGAATCAAATAGCACTTATAAAGCATCCCATATCTGTACCAAATATCCAGATGGACAGAGCCACTGTTATATTGTCTACAACTTTCTCAAAGGTACTCACCTTTGGGGGCAGGGGGCTAGAAAAATCATAGCAAATCAAATGTCCATTCAGGATAATCATAAGTATGCAATATTTATATACCAATTGATTAATGAAAGTGTTAGTGTTTTATCTGTAAAAAAGACATCCCTTGAAAACCCAAAACTTTGTCTCAAAGACTTAGAGGATGTTATTAGCCCAGTCTTCAGACTATAGATAGCAATATGCTAATCAAAGCTGTTTGGAATTGAGTCAACAATATATTCAGCCAAATAAAAATTTTAAAATATTTTAAATACTCACACATTTTTAATTATTAAATTTTACTAAAAACTTGATCTCACGTATATTGAAGAAATCAAAATTTGACTTCTCTTTTTGTCAGCAAACAGCTGAAGATGAGTAGAGGTTATTCTTATGTTTTTACCAATTTCTACTGTTCTCATTGTCTTCCCTACAATCTAAAGGGTAATCATTGTAATTTTTCACCATTTCTAGCCATGATTTTTCTGAGAGAAAATTTTATTTTTCATATGTTTCTATCATTGCATTTTAACTCTCAAATTGCATCAATTTCTGACATTCAAAGCCAGAGTTCACATTTTAGTGTTGGATGAAGAACTATCACGTATAAGAATCTAGCTTGATGAAAGAGCCCTCCAACAGAGCTGCTAAAGAGGAGTGAACTTGTATTTCCAGCATATAGTCATCAATGTTGAGTTCTCTATAACTAAATATTTTTTTAAAGGCTGTAATCTAAATGTTCACCTGTGGATGTGTAAAGAAAAGAGAGCATATATTTACATTGGAATGTTATTCCTTCTTAAAAGCAAGACCAGAAAGATTGTACAGTGGCTAGAGTTCTTGTCTGACATGCAAATGACCAGGTTTAATCTCTGGAACTATATATTGTCTCCTGATCTTCACTGGGAGTGATCCCTGAGCATAGAGCTAACAGGAAGTCCTGATCACCACCAAATTCTACCCCAAACAACCAAACAAAAAGAATGAAAGAAAGAGAGAAAGAGAAAAGGAAGGGGAAGAAGGAAGGAAGGAAGGAAGGAAGGAAGGAAGGAAGGAAGGAAGGAAGGAAGGAAGGAAGGAAGGAAGGAGAAAGAAAAGAACGTTCTGCCATATAGAACAAATATTAAGGTAAAGGTAAAGGTAAAGGCCCTCCCGTTGATCGTCGATTTGCTCAAGTGGGCCCAGTAACGTCTCCATTGGAGACTTTGTTGTTACTGTGTCTGGCATATTGGATACTCTCGGTAGCTTGCCGGGCTCTCCGAGAGGGGCGGAGGAATCGAACTCGGGTCGGCCATGTTGGCCACTTGTAAGGCGAACGCCCTACCCACTGTGCTATCGCTCCAGCCAGAACAAAGATTAGTCTTTAAGATATTTTGCTACCTGACATTATTAGGTCAAAGGACTTCCCAGATATATATAGCTGACTTAGACACAGAAATCATAAATGTTATTAGTGGCTACCAGGGGCTGGAGGAGGAAGATATAAAGAGCCATAGTTTAATTGGAATAAAGTTTCAGTTAGGAAAGTTGAACATGTCCTAAAGATCTGATGTGCAGCTTTGTGTCTAGGGCTAGCAATATGGGATTGCACACTTAAAATTTACTAAGAGGATAGTTTTTATATTAAAAATGTGAAAAACACAATTTGGAATGCTGACTACAGTAGCACTGCATGAAAAATTCTTACGTTGTAGGACCTTTCACCATGTGTGCTACAGTTCAGAAATAGAGTTATGACTCCCATGCCACCACATTTTGTTCACTTTAGAAAAATATTACTTAAGACAAAACATAATGGAGAATATAAATCTAGACTGCCAGTCCAAGTACTAAACAACTACTGAGTGTAAACTAGAAGGTAGTGGCAGTGTAGAGTAATATTTAGCCTCCTGTGAGCACAACATAAGTAGAAAAATATATTGTGTTGTCAGAGAAATAAGATTACATTACGAACTTGCTTTGTGTGACCAGGGCAGTAAGCAATTCTCAAATGGAGACCTAAATTTCAGGACAACGAAGCCTTGATAGCCAAGGATGCTCTTATAGTATCTAAATGTTTTATGAGATAGTTATTGCATTGTAATCTTTGGTGATTTGGTTAGTACACTTTTCAGTACTTTATTCTCTTTTAATTTACTGCCCAGATGCTTTGCATCTGTTAAAGTCCTACAAACTGATTATGAGAGCTGGATTATAAGGCTTAATTGAACAGTGTCTGTTCTGGACTCTTTATAAGAATACTGATCGAATTGGTCCGGACAAAGAGAACATTTTAAAACACAGGGGTCATTCTCAGTGGTGTATGCAGTGAATAAAACTTGGGTACTTGAACATGCATGTTAGGCATGTGCTCTACCACTTGAGACCACTCCCAGGTCCATCATCTCATTTATAAAAGATAAAAATGTAAAAAAAAAATACACACAGGTTTGATTCTTTGTTGCAATAAAAAGTGCAGGATGATGCATTATTTTTTTCACATTCAATGTTACATACATTTTGGGCACAGCAAAATAGGGTTGCAATTCAGAAGACCATATTTCATATTTACTTGTGGCATTTCTTGATTTTATTAAGGAAATAAAAAAGGCTTTTAACTAGTTTATATTTGATGTACTATGTTTTTGGTTCCTAAAAATATTTGAAAAGTTTGTGATACAAGCCTCTAATATTTGGTAACCTACAAACTTATTTACTTAAATCAATAGGAATTTAATAATAGGAGCTGAAGATGAAAATAAGAAAACTAGTATGCAAAATTGAAATTTGAAAAGTCAGTGGCAATAAAGATTTCATTTCTCAGGACAACATTCAGACTGTCTCTCCTGATGTCATGTTGTTCATTTTAAGAAGGCGTTATCTGATGGCAATAGAACATTTAAAACCTTTTTGTTGTGGATTTATGGGAATGTTCTTCCCATGGGGCCAATTGTTCTTTTTGGAGCACTTCCTCATTTGGGCATTAAGAAAAGGTTATAAAACCTCTGATGAATTATTAACTATTCCCAATTAAAGGGTCCACATTGGCAATTACAATGCCAAAATATTTGCAGAACACAAGACAATTTATCTTTTCTCCACAAGTCAAAAATTTATTCTACAAACATAACTGGAAATACGAATTCATCAGTTTTATTAGTTGATATAATTTAAGTGAATGGAATGCAACAAACATTTTAAACAAACATGCACTTTTTGTTGTTGATTTGGGGCTTAACTTTGCTGTGTTTAGTGTTATCTCCTGGCTCTGCACTCAGGTAACACTCGTGGTGGGGCTCAGGAGTTCTTATGTGGTTCTGGTATTGAACCCAGATTAGTTGCATAAAAGATAAGTGGCTTACCCACTGGACTATCTCTCTAGCTCCTTGAGCACATTTTCATCATGCTGTATGTGAAGGATAGTTCTTCCTACCCAGATGTCCAGAACAGGCCTTTCAAGATGTCTCACTTTAGTATGGAGACTGTTTTGAACTAAGGTCAATGGCTTCTCAGCAGGCTTTAAGATAAACTATGTCACTCCCTTAACTATCTACAATAATGAAGACTGGGAGGAGTGGGGAGTGATCTGGTTCTAGAATTATCTCTAGAGTTAACTTTTCTACACCAAGGAAATCTTTCTATATGGAAGCTCAAATAGCTAGTTATAGAGAATCTGAATAAGCTGTTTTTCTCTCTGGTTTTCAGATTGCAAACTAACCATATATAACCTGTAATTCTGAGTTAAATATTGAGTATATTCAGTCAATGTTACTAATTTTTTTGTTACTATATTTTTCAGTTCTCTATCCTCCTTTTGATTTTTGTTTTTGATCATCTAATTTTTGGCTGAGTTTTTTGTTTTTATAAATTTATTTCAAAAGACATTGAAATGATTGAAATGTATTACTGAAGAATTTTATGGTGCTTTTTCAAAAAAATAAATAAAAAGTCTGGTGGAAAATGGGCACTGGTGGAGGGATGGGTATTTGATCATTGTATAATTGAAACCCAAGCACGAAAATTTGTAAGTCTACAACTGTACCTCATGGTGTCTCACTAATAAAAATTTAAAAAAAATTAAAAAAATAAAAAGCCTTGGAAGAGGATTCCAACATTTTATTATTTTAGGTATTAGTTTTTTTTCACATTCTAGTTGTGATTTTCTTTAATTATTGATATAGCCAGGATTTCATCATATTACTGGCATACTATTTATCAGATTAGGAGTTTCTTGGCCCTACTTAAGTCTTTTTAGTGGTAGTCAACCTGCCTAAGTTTAGAAATTGGTGTTGTTTTACTTTCATATACTGTTTATCTAGTAACTTTTAAGAGAATGTTGGTGTTATTTTTTAGTATATCAGATACCACTGAAGCTCTATTGGTTTCTGCTAGTGTTATCTAAAAAATCCCAGACTGGATTATCCAGTCTTAGTGCAGAAAGAGTTTGGGATTCTAGTAGTGGAATCCATTTCCTCTTTCATATTCTCAAAAGAGTGAACACAGGAAAAGTCTCAGAACTGATGGTTCTGAGGATCTTCCTTGAAGGTCTCTTTATTTCTGCTAGATCCCTCATCTGCTCATTCTGGTGTCTCTGTCCCAGGAAAGTGATGGAAGTTTCCAATGTACTTCTAAACAGGCTGAGGTTATAGGTCTCTGCACACCTGTCCCTTATAAACATCATTTGAATATAGTCTTTTATAGTTATGTATGGGAAAATTATTTTAATTATGACTAACAAACCTCATATCTTTCATAGGTATGATATTTCTTTTTGTAAGACTCGTTGTCTTCTTACATTATGAAATAATGATGCTTAGAGTGCTGATATGTTGAAGCCAAATTACAAAGAAGCACGAGGTGGGTTACCTGGTTTTACCAAGATTATCGATTTGGAAATAGCACAGAAAGGAGACATTAACTTTTTTAGAACAACTCTAATTGGAATTAATTTCTCCAACTTTATAGAGCATAATCCCTTACCTGTGTTATACCAATATTATAAAAATTAATTTTTAGCATTTTAATTTTATTCAGTACTGTAGATAAATGATCTACTAAGCTATAAGAGACATTGAGGAAACTTAATTGCAAGAAATAAAAGAAGTGCATTTGAAAAGACCATACACTGTGTAAAACCAACAGCACTATATTATGAAGAAAAGATAACTAAGATTCCCACACGGGCAATCACACAGCCCCCACCTTTCCTCCGCAGAGGCCCTTGGGCCCAGGTCTGTGGACTAGCATCAGGACAGGCTGGGGGCGTGGCCTCTGCTGGGGGCGTGGCCTTCTCTGAGACCCTTGAGCGCTGTAGTTATATTTCCCACTCCCAGCACTCTCAACTCACATCGCAAACTTTATCACCTAATTCTTTGGAAAAAGTCCTGGTCGCCTCAAACACAATATGACAATAATCCACCAGCCTAATCCAATTATAACAAAAGACCAGTATGCAAGAAGCTGTACAAACCCAATATAAAAGAGCACCTCCTCCAATGCTTTACTAGATGCCTATCATAAGCCACAGATTAATGTCTGAGAGCAAGGACATATTCTAGAAGGGGAGAAGGGTGATCACCATCAACCGAATTTATTCAGAATCCCTTCCCGCAATAAACGGAAACAATGCTAGCGAACTTGAAGGTTTTACTTTTATACAACCACAGCTGTCACTGTACTCCCTTTGTTCATCGATTTGCTCGAGCGGGCCCAGTAATGTCTCCATTGTGACAATTGTTACTGTGTTTGGCATATCGAATATATTTCGATATATACGTCACGGGGAGCTTGCCAGGCTTTGCCATGCAGGCAAGATACTCTCAGTAACTTGCTGGGCACTTGAAGAGGGGCGAGAGGAATCGAACTCAGGTCGACCATGTTGGCCGCTTGCAAGGCAAACGCCCTACCCACTGTGCTATCGCTCCAACCACAACAGCATGAGGAAACAGCTCAAATCTCCATTACGAGAAAACGACGAAGAAAAGAGTCCCAAACCCTCAACAGGAATTACCCACAAATACGATCTCTCTGATAATGAATTCTGAGATGAAAAGCTGATGATGTTCAAGGAATTACTCAAAGAATCAATGCAGTAGACATCCATAAAATTCAACGAAGAAATGAAAGAAACAATGGAACAGATAATTGAGAAAATGCAGGAAGAAACGAGAGCAGAAATAAGAAAGCTACAAAAAGAAGTGTCACAAATAAAGGATTCGGTAGATGAAATTAAAAACTCAGTGGGTGCCCTCAGCAGTAGAATGACTACAGCTGAAGGCAGAATTAGTGATCTTGAAGATGAGCAATAGAAATTGTACAGACAACAATAGACAATGGGAAAAGACCTCAAAATAGCTCTAAGGTGAATCAGAGAACTATGGGATGACTCCAAGAGGAACATTAGAATCATCAGAGTACCAGAATGACAGGGAGGCAACCCCAGTGAAAAAGCCACAGTGAAAGAAATCATTTCTGAAAAGTTCCCAGAGTTAAAGAATGCAGATCCAAGGAGCAAGAAGGTTGTCAGCTAAAAGAGACCCACTCTAAGGCATATCATTGTCAAAATGATGAATTGAGACACAATACAGAAGGCAGCAAGGTCAAAGAAAGAAATCACATACAAAGAAGCACGCCTTAGATCTACAGCAGACCTATGAGAGGAAACTCTCCAAGCCCTAAGTCAATGGTGGTATATAGTGAAAAAACTCAATGAAATGAACACCTCACCAAGAATTATTTATCCAACTAAACTTTCCTTCAAACTCGATGGAATGATATGCCATTTTATTTTATTTTTAATTTTTATTAGTGAAACACCATGAGGTACAGTTGTAGACTTAAAAATTTTTGTGCTTGGGTTTCAGTTATACAATGATCAAGTACCCATCCCTCCACCAGTGCCCATTCTCAACCCCCACCAATCCCAGTATCCCTCCCAATCCCCTATCCCCCATCCCAGCCTGCCTCTGTGGCAGGGCACTCCCTTTTTTTCTCTCTCTCCTTTTGGGTGCTGTGGTTTGCAAAAGAGGCATTGGGTGGAAATCATGTTGGGTCTACAGTATACTTTCAGCATGCATCTCCCATCCTGGGAGGATCTTCCCAGCACCCTTTATTTGGTGCTCTCTTCTCTATCTGAGCTGCCTTTACCCCTAGAGTGTGTGCTGTCCTCCAAGCCATGGAGTAAACCTCCTGGTATTTATCACAGCTATTCTTGGGTGTTATTGGGTGTTAGTCTTCTATTTTGTTACTTTATGTTCCCCAGATGAATGCAATCTTTCTATGTCTGTCCCTCTCTTTCTGGCTCATTTCGCTTAGAATGATACTTTCCATGTAGTACAACTTGTATGTAAATTTTATGACTTCATTATTTCTAACAGCTACATAGTACTCCACTGTGTAGATGTACCAAAGTTTCTTTAACCAGTCATTTGTTCTTGGGAATTCAGGTTTTTTCCATATTCTAGCTATTGTAAACAGTGCTGCAATCAACAAACAAGTGCAGTTGTCGCTTCGGCTATACTTTTTTGCCTCTCCGGGGTACAATATACCATTTTATAGATAAACAACATCTCAGGAACTTCATAGACCCAAACCCAAACCTAAAAGAAGGACTACAAGGGGTCCTGTAATTCAAGAATGAAAACAACCACAATTACAGCAAACCCTTAAAGAAAAATGGCACAAAACCCCATGGAATAATCTCTCTCAATGTCAATGGTCTAAATGCAGCAATCGAGAGACACAGAGTGGCAAAATGGATCCAGAAAGTGAAAGCAACATTCTGCTGTCTACAAGAAACTCATCTGAACAGTCAGAGCAAACACAAACTCAAAGTTAAAGGATGGAAAACAATTCTACAAGCAAAGAACTCCCTCAAAAAAGCTGGGGTGACCATACTAGTATCCTACAACAGAGATATCAGGTTGAAAAAGATTAGAAGGGACGGCAAAGGCCATTTTCTAAAAAATAAGGCTATTGGTCAAGGGATAGGCACAACAAAAAAAATCACACTCTTAAATGTATATGCACCTAATGAGGAACCAGCTAAATACTTACACAACTGTGAACAGATCTTAATGAGGACATTGCCAGCAATACAATAGTAGTCAGAGACTTCAAATGCCTTATCACCTCTGGATAGATCAAATGCCTTATCACCTCTGGATAGATCAACAAGAACAAAACTCAACAAGAAAACACTGGCTTTGAAGGAAGAAATAGAAGAGGGAAGGATAACAGACCTATACAGGGCTTTACACCTGGAAAGGAAAGAATACATTTTCTTTTCCAGTGCACACAGAACATTCTCTAAAATAGATCACATGCTGGGTCACAAAACATACCTCAATAGAATCAGGAAGATAAAAATTGTATCAACTATCTTTTCAGACCACGATGTGCTGAGGATAGAAGTGAATCACACACAGACGTGGAGAACCAAATCAAACACCTGGAAATTAAACAACTCAACGTCGAACAATGAGTGGATGAGGAAGGAAGGCAAAGAAGAAATTAAAAGATACCTGGAAACAAATGAGAATGAAGACATGAGCTACCTGAATCTATGGATGCAGCTAAAGCCATGTTAAGAGGAAAATTTATAGATTTGCAAGCATTCCTCAGGAAGGAAGAAAGGGCCTACATAGCTAACTTGACTTCCCAGCTCAAGATCTTAGAAAAAAGACCAACAGAAGGCACCCAAACCCGGCCAAAGTAAAGAAATAAACTTAGATCAGAAATTTTGTGACATGGAAACCCAAAAAACAATCTGAAAGGTCAATAAAACCAAGATATAGTACTTTGAGAAAATAAACAATATTGATAAACCATTAGCAAGACTGATAAAGAGAGAGAGAAGAGCCTAATAAACAAATCAGAAAGGAAAAAAGGGACATCACAACAGAAACCGATGAAATTCAAAAGATCATCAGACACTACTTTGAGAGTTTGTATGCCATGAAACAAGAGAACCTAGAAGAAATGTCTAATTTTCTGGATTCCTACAATCTCCTAAGACTGAGCAAAGAAGACTTGGGATACCTGAATAGATCCATTCAACCAAGAAAATCAAAACCATAATCAAAAGTCTTCCCAAATAAAAAGCCCAGGCCCAGATGGATTCACTAGCGAATTCTTCTAAACATTTAAAGAAGACCTGTTGCCAGTTCTCCTCAAGCTTTTTCAGGAAATTGAAAAAAGAAGGAACTCTCCTAAACAGCTCCTATGAGGCACATATCTCCCTAATACCAAAAGCAAACAAAGACACTGACAACAAAGAAAACTATAGGCCAATATCCCTGATGAACATGGATGTGAAGATCCTCAACAAAATATTAGCAAACAGAATGCAACAACTCATCAAAAAGATCATACACCATGACCAAGTGGGATTCATCCCAGGGATGCAAGGATGGTATAACATTCAGAAATCAATCAACACAATTCATCATATCAACAAAAGTAAAGATAAAAACCATATGATCATATCAATAGATGCAGAGAAGACACTTGACAGAGAAGATCCAACACCCGCTTATGATGAAAGCTTTTACCAAAATGGGCTTAGAAGGAACTTTCCTCAAGATAGTCAAAGCCATCTACGACAAACCCATGGCAAGCATTATCCTCAATGGGGAAAAACTAAGTGTCTTTCCTCTAAGATCAGGGACAAGAAAAGGTTGCCCACTCTCACCACTTCTGTTCAATATAATACTCGAAGTACTTGCAATAGCAGTTATGCAAGAAAAAGATATTAAGGGCATCCAGATAGGAAAGGAAGAAATCAAGCTCTTACTATTCGCAGATGATATAATACTATATCTAGAGAATCCTAAAGCCTCTACCAAGAAACTTCTAAAAACAGGAGACTTGTACAGTAAAGTCACAGGCTATAAAGTCAATACTCAAAAATCCATAGCCTTTCTAGATGTAAATAAAGAGACAGAGGAAAGAGACATGAAAAAAAGCAATCCTGTTCACTATCATACCCCAGAAAATCAAGTGACTCAGAATCAGCCTAACTAAGGAGGTAAAGGATCTCTATAGAGAAAACTACAAAACGCTACTCCACAAAATAAGAGGACATGAGGATACATATGGAAACATATCCCCGCTATTGTATAGGAAGAATTAACATTGTCAAAATGGCAATATGCCCCAAGGAACTATATAGATTCATGCTCTCCCTATAAGGATACCCATGAAATTCTTCAAAGAAATGGATCAAGAACTCCCTAAATTCCTTTGGAACAACAAACGCTCACAAACAGCTAAAGCGATTCTTGGGAAAAAGACATGGGGAGGCATCACCCTCCCCAACCTCAAACTCTACTACAAAGCAGTAACAATTAAAACAGCATGGTACTGGAACAAATGCAGAGCTGCAGACCAATGGAACAGAGTGGAATATCCCTACACAACCCCAAATGTATGAATATATAATCTTTGATAAGGGAGCAAGAAATGTGAAGTGGAGCAAGGAAAACCTCTTTAACAAATGGTGCTGGCATAACTGGAAAACCACATGCAAAAAAATGGGCTTAGACCTCAACTTAATACAAAAGTCAGATAAAAATGGATTAAAGACCTCAACACCAGACAAGAATCCATAAGATACATTGAAGACAATGTCGGCAAAACCCTCTACGATATTGAGGCTAACGGTATCTCTAAAGATGACATGCCACTGACCAACCAAGTGAAAACAGAGATAAACAAATGTGACTATATTAAACTAAGAAGCTTCTGTACCGCAAAAGATACAGTGATCAAAATACAAAGATAATCTACAGAATGGGAAAGGATATTCGCCGAGTACACATCTGGCAAGGGGTTGATATCAAGGATATACAAAGTACTGGTTGAACTCCACAAGAAGAAGACATCCAACCCCATCAAAAAATGGGCCGACAAAATGAACACAAATTTTCTCAAAGAAGAAATCTGAATGGCAAAAAGGCACATGAGAAAATGCTCTATATCACGAATCATCAGAGGATGCAGATATAAACAACAATGAGATATCATTTCACACCACAGAGACTGGCCCACATCCAAAAGAACAAAAGCAACCCGTGTTGACGCAGATGTGGTTAGAAAGAAATCCCCCTTCACTGCTCTTGGGAATGCCGACTGGTTCAGCCATTTTGGAAGACAGTATGGACGAATCTCAAAAAATTAGAAATTGAGCTCCCATTTGACCCAGAAATACCACTCCTGGGAATATATCCCAGAGAGGCAAAAAAGATAGTTGAAGTGACATCTGCACTTGTATGTTCATTGCTGCACAGTTCACAATAGCCAACATCTGGAAAAAATCCGAGTGCCCAAGAGCAGATAAATGGTTAAAGAAACGTTGGTACATCTACACAATGGAATACTATGTAGCAGTTAGAAAGGATGAAGTCATGAAGTTTGCAAACAAGTGGTTCTACATGGAAAGTATCATGCTACGTGAAATGAGTTAGAAAGAGAGGGGCAGACATAGAAAGACTGCACTCATCTGGGAATATAACATAACAGAATGGGAGATGAACACCCAAGAATAGTTGAGATAAATACCAGGAGAACTGCTCCATGACTTGGAAGCCGGCAGCACATGCTGGGGGAAAACGCAGCTCAGATAGAGAAGGGAACATCAAGTAACCGGTGTTTGAAGGACTCACTCAGGATGCGACTCGCATGCTGAAAGTAGACTATAGATTGAACACGATGGCCACTCAATACCTCTATTGCCAACCACAACACCCTAAAGAAAAGAGAATGTAAAAGTGAATGCCCTGCCATAGAGGTGGGGCAGGTTGGGGGGGGAGGGGTTGGTGGGAGGTATACTGGGTTCAATGGTGGTGGAGAATGGGCACTGGTGGAGGGATGGGTACTTGATCATTGTATAACTGAAACCCAAACATGAAAGTTCATACGTCTACAACTATACCTCATGGTGTTGCACTAATAAAAAAAAGATAACTAAGAAGAATAATATAAACACAATTAGTTACCAATGGTTGGGGAAAAGAGAGGGATATACAAATACATAGACTATAGAAATACCAGGAGTATCCCTTAGTAAACTAGGAACTTTATTAATAATTATAATAATTTAATAATAATTATTTTTCAACATAGGTTCATTTATTGTAGAATATGTACCTTTCTTATGGGGCATATTGATGTTGTGAAAGGGCTATCTGTGGAGAGGGAATCTAGAATTTTCTGTATTTTCTACTTAGTTTATTTTTATAATCCCAGGCTCTTAATTTTCCTATCACAGAATAGGTATATGCATATTAAATAAAAGAGTTAATAAATAAATCATAATTGCAGCTATTTGTAAAATATCATGTAATTTAGCAGCTATGGGAATAAACTTTGATTATGAGACTTATAATAGAGCTTATTAACAGTCCACCTTTAAAATATTTCACTCATTTTCCCATTATAAAATATTTTAAATTTTTAATTCAATGAAAGTTATAGTTATTAGACTACATGTCTCTATATTTGATGCCATAGATGGATTAAAGCAATCAAAAAAGTACAAAAAGGAATATCAGAGCCCATATATACTCCTTTGATATGCTTCCTTTATGCTATTCTCATACTTCCTATTTTTATTCTTTTTATTTAATGAGTTATCTTGATAGCTGCAAATTCAAATAACACTTTAAGAATGCTTATAATTCTTCCACATCAAGTAAGAGATGGCACTTTCCTTTGTACCTCTAAAGAGTTTGAAAACATATTTCTAGTGCTAATTGTATTCAGTGCAGAAGATAGTTTTCAGGAAAGTGCATAACATACAGTAAACATTGACATTGAAAATCTAGTATTTTTCTCATTTAAAGTTACTCAGAAATTGGATAAATTGTTAGCACTTGACCTAGAATTCTGATTTTCTAACCTGAAAAAAAAAGAGAGATGTTTCTGTTTGTTTTAATCACTTGTATATTGAAGAGGAAATGTGTCAGGGAATCCTGCTGGCCCAGTTTCATTTGCACATTCATCAAGCCATGTTCTGTGTGCATGGCCTCATTTCAGGGGAAATGTGCCTGTGGTTACTTTCTAAGTTAATGTGTACTTGGGCATGAGCATTGTATCTGTTGTGGATTGGAACAGGGGATGTGATGTAGAAAACCCATTTCTATTTTTGTCCTTTTTGCTGACTTAACATGTAGTCTCAGATTTTTCCCTGGTCTTCTCAGTGACCTTATTTATGCTATGCTTTTCCACTTATAGATCATAAATAAGATAATTAAATATTAGCACTGCAATGCACTGTCCTCCAGTTGTTCATTGATTTGCTCGAGCAGGCACCAGTAACGACTCCATTGTGAGACTTGTTGTTACTGTGTTTGGCATATGGAATATGTCATGGGTAGCTTACCAGGCTTTGTCGTGCAGGCACGATACTCTTGGTAGCTTGCCGGGCTCTCTGAGAGGGGTGGAGAAATCAAACCCAGGTCAGCCATGTGCAAGGCAAACACACAACCTGCTGTGATATCACTCCAGCCCAAAATTAAATATTACTTTATAGGACAGCCCAGCAAGCTACTGAGAGTATCTCGCCTGCATGGCAAAGCCTGGCAAGCTACCCGTGATGTATTCGATATGCCAAACACAGTAACAAGTCTCACAATGTTATTGGGCCCGCTTGAGCAAATGAATGAGCAATAGGAGGACAGTGACAGTTTGACAGTGATAGGAAAATAAGTGTTCTGGTGTATCAAAACAAACAACCAAAAACAATTCACCTTTGTGAGCCACATAAAAATTATTTTCATAAGGAACACAAGTATCAAACATGCCAGTGGCATGTTAAAATAATCCTGCTGGTGACTAAAAATAAATGACTATAAAAATATCATTGCTCCTGATATTTTTATCACCTTTAATGATGATTTATTGGTGTTTTATTAAAGAAATGCCTTGTTTTGGGCTTTTGTCTAATTAGATATGTTATTGCAAAGCAATATAAGGGGAATAATGAAACTTATATAAATATTTATGTTATCTCTCTGTTTTTCTCTGTCATGTGTGTATGTGTGTGTGTGTGTATGTGTGTGTGTGTGTGTGTGTGTGTGTGTGAGTCCTGAATCAGTGATCAGGAATAACTCCTAGTGGTACTTGGGGACTATATGTGGTGCCAGAGATTGAACTGGATTGACCACATATAAGTCAAGAAGTCCACCATGAAAATACTTAAATTTAAGAAGTATACATATAATTCTATGAAATATCGTAGGTCAGGAATTAAGTTGAATATGTCCAGATTATATTGGTCCAAGATGTGTAATAAATTGAAAAAATACCACTTTACATAAATTATCCATTTCTCCAGTGGATAAAATGAGTTAAATGGTAAAATGAGTTAACTATTACAATGTCGTTTATGGTACCATTACGCAAATACTAAATGGAAGCAAGGAGTACTGAAAACTATGATTATTTTTTTATCCTAGCCAAAGACTTTCGGAACCAGCCACAGCCATGCTTAAGACCACTCTCCACATGTTCGCACAAGCCTCATGCATGAAGGAACTGCCAGAAGAATCCAGGCATGGGGGACTGGAGCTGACATCTTCAAGTTGCTTGGATCGGGACTGGGCCTCCTCTACCCAGATCCCCATCTTCCAGTAGGTAGGCGTTACACTCACCAACTGTCCCTGACGCCATGTTATCCCATCAGTGGCCAAGACCCAGAGACTGTAAAACCCAGCTCCCGCAAATGTGGCCACGCAACCTCTTACTATCTAGTTCTTACTCTTGGAGAACCCGGCAGGCTACTGACAGTATCCTGCCCATACAGCAGAGTCTGACAAACTCCCCGTGCTGTATTCGATATGCCAGAACCCAGTAACAATGATCGGTCTCATTCCCCAGACCCTGAAAGAGATTTGAATGTGGCACTTTCTAAAATCTCAGGGCTAGGACGAAGGAGACATTACTGGTGCCTGCTCAAGGAAACTGATGAACAATGGAATGACAGTAATAGTAATACAGTGATTTTATCCTAGAATATTTTTGTTTAAATTAAATTAAACTACAAAGATATACCTAAGTTTATGAGCATTTTAAAAATTTGAGCACTGATGGGGTAGAGATACAACACAGTGGGCAAGGATATCCCATAAGTTCCCGTGAACTCCTCCAGGAGTGATCCTCAAGGACAGAGCAAGGAATAAGCCCTGTGCACCAAGTGTGACACTGCAGCACTATCATCCCATTGTTCATTGATTTGCTCAAGCAGGCCCAGTAATGTCTTCATTGTGAGACTTATTGTTACTGTATTTGGCACACCGAATACTGCACGGGTAGCTTGCCAGGCTTTGCCATGCAGGCTAGATACTCTTGGTAGCTTGCTGGGCTCTTGGGTCAGCCGGATTGGCCGCGTGCAAGGCAAACGCCCTTACCCACTGTGATACCTCTCCAGCCTGGGTCCAAGAATCTGATGGGAAATTTAAATCACTAAGACAAAAAACAAAACAAAACTTTCTCTCCCTCCCTCTGATATCTCACTCCCCTTAACTTCAGCTTTTGATGGGTTTTCCACTGAAGAAAGCAGGGCACTTCCTGAAGGGACACAGAACAAAACTAACCAAAAAAAAATTAAAAACTTGAGTATTGAATGTTATTTTAAAAATAAGTTTCAAAAAATTAAAAGAAAACAAATTCTGCAAAAAAGTGAAAAATTCCTTGAATATTTATTTAAGGTAGATTTCAGGATTTCAGGAGTAAAGTCAAGAGCAAGTATTACAAATATTAAAGGATGCATAAAGGGACACAATAAATCTAAATTTGAAAGAGAATAGAACTGGAAAGGGGACAGTGAAATTTCAGTGATAATTCCAGTGTTGAATTTTCTTTTTAGCAACATAATCTCCCAAATTTCATCCTTGGACTTGATTATTTGTTTCAATGCCCTTCATAATATAGAAAGATAGAAAATATGCTAACCAAGCAATCCTGCAGATTAAATTAATACAGGTTTTGCATTTCCTCATTTTAGCACTCTGAGTTCACTGTGTATATTGCATTTAATTTGGGCCACCTTTATATACCAAAATACAGTTCCAAATTTGTTTTAGTAAGGGGCTTTTCCACATTGTTCATCACCTCTCCAACCAGTTACCACTTCCTCTGCCAGACTCAAGTGATTCAGTCTTTCTTGATCTCACCTTCTGCCTAGATACAGGCTGGTGATGTGCACACACTCAAATCTCAAGGGTAGTGTAAGCAAATAATGAAATTTCAAGCCACGGTCCCCCCTTATTATCTTTTCCAGTTATTTTCACCTTGACCATTACAAAATTTGTGCAGGAATTTCCAATGTAGAATATGAGAACATACTGGCTAAAGTATTTCACAATTTAAGTATGTTAACTTCCCTTTCTATTGCATGAATTTCAAGTATACAGGCATCTAAACTGCTCCCTACACATTTTCCGTAATTATGAACATTGAACTCTATAATGTTAAGCTTCATTAAAAAAATTCACTTACTTCTCACTTGGAGAACCAAATAAGAACTTATATGAAGCATTAGGATTTAATATAATCATTTTACTCTGAAAGAAATAACTTAGTAGTCTCTGTAATGTATTTTTGTAGTGCATTTTCCCAGGAAATTGAATATTAAATAATATATATGCCAGTGAATAAGTAGAGAATGCAAATGGTGCTAATATTTTATGATAATAGTGTTGTGTACTCTATATCTGCATTTCTTTTGACTTTGTCCATTAAAACAGAACCTCAATTTTACCACAGGCAAATGCTCATTTTAATGCATATTTTTTGCATTCACACTCTATTCTCCTTTTCTATTCTACTTCCTTATCTTTCCTTTGTTCCAATCTTTGCATGTATCTTTTGTTTTTGTAAAAGTGCTATAGGAGACTCTAAAACACTTTTAAAATAAAGCACAGGTCAGTGAATGGTGAACAAATAGGATTCTCATTATAATCTGTAGATTTAATGTACACTCACATTTGAGTTTTTAAATTAATATAAAGCAACCTCATTTTTCTTGATATTAATATATCTCTAAGATAACCAATGCTAAATATATTTGTCTTTGTGGGTTCCTAGTTTTGTTCTAGTTTCCATGTTATATTCTGACATAGAGAGCAGACATTGTTCCTGACCTCATAAGATGTACATTATTTGCAAATTATATGTTAATTATTAACTCATTATTATCTCCATTAGTATTTTCTCTTCAATATGTTATTTAAATATTTTGTAATGCCTTCAATACACTAACATGTTTGTTTGAATTTGCTGTATGTGTTGGCACTTAAATTATACTTGCTAAATTACATCTTTACAACAATCTTCTTGTTTTAGACTAAAAGTGCTACTATTGCTGATATAATAATTATTGATTTTGATTTTGCCTTCTTTCATAGATATTCATCTCCATTGTTGGAATTGACTTTTTTTTTACTCATTATATAGAATTTTTCTTAAGGATCATGGACACTTTCTGTTACCTTGCAAATAATAGATTAATAGTCAACTATTAAACTAAATAAGTTTACTATAATGTATATGTATAAATGTATGCTAATATGGGTATATATGTGTATGATTAAACATTTGTAAATAAGCAGTTAAATCTTTATTCTCTTAGTCACACATTTCCCCCTTAAATAGCTTTTTTCTTTTCCTTCTGATTAGAACATTTAGTTATCTGCCTGCTCATGGGCTCAGTGGGTTACAGGCTTTAAATCTACCCCCTAACATTATTTCTTAAAAGCTTTTGGTAAGCACATAATTGCACAACGCATGGGGTGTGTATGGCTGCACCAAAAGATCGACACATTTAGAGTTTCTAGGTTTCATTTTCCCACTATAGATTATTCTTCTGCCACACTGATAGAAATAAAGTGCCGTATTTTGTTTAATAGAAGATTTATGCAATGTATAAATCAATGTATAAATCACATGGATTCTTCCACATTAATGTAGCACTGTAGCACTGTCCTCCCGTTGTTCATTGATTTTCTCCAGCAGGCCCAGTAACGTCTCCATTGTGAGACTTGTTACTATGTTTGGCATATCGAATATGTCACGGGTAGCATGCCAGGCTTTGCCGTGCAGGCAAGATACTCTCGGTAGCTTGCTGGGCTTTCTGAGAGGGGCGGAGGAATCGAACCCAGGCAGAGGAATCAAACCCGGGTTGGCCGGCCAGCCACATGCAAGGCAAACGCCCTACCACTGTGCTATCGCTCCAGCCCTTACACATTAATACATATACTTAACCAACTATTTTATTTTTCTGGTCCTTTGACTTCCATAGTATTTTCTATTGTCTCTGTCCCTGACCATATCTCTCACATGAAAGAAAAGCTTAAGTGTTTGAATATTTGGGAGCAGGGGGTTAAATTCTTAGAATTTTAGGTGCAGGTTTATTTTTTGTTTCAGAGGAGGGACACCTTGTGGTGCTCAGGATTACTCCCATCTCCGTACTTGATCTGCTCCCAGCAATGATGGTGCTGCCAGGGATCCAACCTGGCAAATAACTATTTGCATATAACTCACTCAATCCTTTGAGCAAGCTCTCTGACTCTCAGATTTAATTCTTATTCAATTATTTGATCAAATCCGTTTGAAAACAATCTACTCCAATACTTATGGCTTAAGTTCCTAAAGGTGCCCCATGACACTGCACCATGATGGTCTCTCTGACTCAGACCTCAAAGCCTGTTGTGAATACGAACCTTAGATCCCTTTTTCTGGTGCTTATCTTCCTCCTACAGGATATTTTGTCCATTAGAACTCCGATTTTCTCAATATCAACATATCTACAAGTCTCATTTTCTTTTAATCCTTCCCCAGTCCAATTAAATTCCAGCATGGATTTCCCTATTTTGTTATTTTAATCACTCTAAAATTCTAATATCTTGAGAGCTCCCTATTATTTCATCATACAACTTAGTCACAAAATAGATGGATTCTTTTATAAAAATCTAATGTCTTTACATCAAGTCGATTTACTTCCTGGTTCTAATGCCCCCCCTCCCCCCGCCCACCCCCCTCCCCATTTAGGTTCCTTATGAATTCAAGTCTGGAATACTGCCAATCTCTTTGTTTAATAGGGACTTGCTCTGTCCCACTGATCAAAACTTCTCTTAAAACTCCCTTTGAATTAGCTGACTGTCACAGCACAAAGACATTTATGCTTCCAACAGCTAGAACTATACAATTCTTTTCTAGAAGAGCAAATAAATTGCAATCTCCTTGAGAAATGAGACAACTCCTGATGCATATTGTATATTCACACACTCATCACTACGATTGTGCCTAATTTATGATCAGGCTTTCTCTGAAGTCTAAATGGCTTTATTTAGCTATCATTTCTGCATCTCTATCTGAGAAAATTAAAGATAATATTCAATGAATTTTCACAGCCTCTTTCTTTTGGATTTCTTATTTCTGTGAATTGTTTTATCTTTCCATTCAGTCACAAAAACCTAAGCTTACTGTTCAGTCTTCCTGTACCTTTGGCCAACTCACTTAGTCAGCAGACCTTGAAAATAGTCACTCTAATGTCTCCTTAAATTTCCATAAACCATCCTTTGAACCATTATCTTCGAACACATTTCTTACTTTGATTGTTGTAATAATTCTAACTATGACTCTTTGATTTTAAACTTTTTCCCTCAAATCTATTTTCAACAATGCTATTTTAGAAATTTTTGACATGAGAGGACTGAGTCTATAGCTTTATTTTTTATAAAGCTACTGCAGATTAATAATAAAGTTCAAATTCTATAGGAAGACATCAGAGACTTAATTACTGAACCTCGGACTCTTTCCACTTCTATCTACTATTTCAAACTACTACAGTGGTGATGATAATTGATTATCCAAGGATCTTTGACCTGAGAAAATTATGAAAACCAATCATGATAGTCTTGAGTTCTTTTTCTAATGATTATTTAGAAAAGTCAATAACCCATCTTAACGCTGCTGTATTGGGGGCTCTTTCAGAGTCAGGGGAATGAGACCCATTGTATTTACTGTTTTTGGCATATCGAATATGCCACAGATAGCTTGCCAGGCTCTGCAAGCTATTTAGTTCTCCCTTCCAAAATCCAACATGCCATTTCATCAGTAAAGAAGCTAACAGCACCCGGCCCAGACAAGGTCAGTCCTGAACACCTAAAGAATCTGCTGTCAGTACTCATCAATAAACTGGCTCGGCTCATCATACGCTACCTGTCTGAATACAAGTTTCCATCCCAATGGAAAACCAGCAGGACCGTTCTACTGTACAAGAAGGGAGACATCCATGACATTGGCAACTATCGCCCAATCTGCTTGTTGTTCCTGGTCTACAAGCTGTTCACTCGAGTCAACCCGAATGGGATTGGCAGAACACTAGATGAAGGACAACCTTGCAAGTAAACCGGGTTCTGCAAAGGATTCAGCACGATCGACCATATCCACATGGTAACCAAGCTCATTAAAGCTTCTCGGGAGTTTAAGATGCCACTCTGTCTAATGTTCATTGATTTAAAGAAGGCTTTTGATTTGGCTGAGACTGAAGGGTCATCGAAGCCCTAGCTAAACAGGGCATTCAAACTCAATACATCAGGATCCTCCGTGAACTGTATTATGGATTCACTACCAGGATCTCACCATTCTACAAAGAAGTGATCTCCATGTCAAGAGAGGGGTTTGGCAGGGTGATACCATTTCACCAAAACTCTTCAGTGCCATACTCAAGAACATCATTCGATGACTGGAATGGGAAGGAATGAGAGTGAAGATAGACGGTCTGCAAACACACCACCTCTGCTTCAATGATGACATCATTTTAATGACACCTAACATTAGGCAACGGGCACAAATGCTGGCCAACTTCGACTGAGTGTGGAAAGGTCAGACTGCAGCTGAGTCTCATGATGACAATATTTATGATAAATGGACTCGTTCCTGACATTCCATTCACTCGCAACAAAACGAACATCTCTGAATGCAGCAGGTATGTGTACCTAGGTGGAGAACTCAACGACCTGGCACCCGAGTTGCACAGGAGGAAGACAGTGGCATGGAGCACTTTCAAGAGCTTCGAAGAAATAGCTAAGAGGATGAAAAACTTCTGGCTCTGGGCATATCTCTTTGACTTCACTGTTCTTCCTGCATTAACATACACCTCAGAGACCTGGGCCCTATGAAAACAGGATGAGAACGCTATTCAGGTCTCCCAAAGAGGAATCGAAAGAGCTATGCTTAGAGTATCATGCTTCACTCAAGGGAGAGAAGGAATCTGGAGTTCTGACCTATGTTGATGACCGAGAATCAGAGACACTGTCTCAGTTGCCAAGGCGTTGGAAATCAGATGGGCTGGACACGTAATGCGATTTAGAGATGACTGCTGGACTAGAGTCGTTACCAACTGGATTACACAGGATGTCAAAAGAATGTGTGGCCTCCCACCTACAAGATGGTCAGCCTTCTTTGTCAAGACCCTGAACAAATGGCTTTAGTCTCTTTGTGTTCCAGGAGTAAGCAGAAACCACTGGACTACACTAGCACATGACAGGGACAAATGGAGACATTACTGGTGCCCGCTCAAGCAAATCAATGAGTAATGGGATGTCAAGTGATCAAGTGATCAATAACCCAGTTTTGGACAAATGGGATGTGACAGGAAATATGTTGGTAGTATTTTTGGATTTATTTCCTTACCTAAAATGTAGAGAGATAATATAGTGGGTAGGATAAGGATACTTGCCTGAGGGAGCCTGATTTGGTGTTAGGCACACCCATAAGGTCCACTGAGCACCACCAGGAGTAATCCTTGGTCATAAAGGGGTATAGCCTAAAAAACAAAAATAAAAAAATAAATAAACACATAATATGTCCACAAGGAAAAAACAGTTTATTTATGCTTCTGGCATTGTTCCAGCTGAAAATAACGCTCGGAATTTACATGTTCATCTCAATACTAGTATCAAGACATCAATAAAAAATGGAGGACCAAAGCATGAAAACTTCAGGATATCATTTTAGAGAGCTTGGTGCAGTCTGGTTAAATAACCTACTTATGTTTCTACTTCCAGTAAATGGTACATTTACCTCTTGCATAGATCAACTCAAATTTGAGTTCTCAATTTTAAAGACCATGAAATTATGATAAAAATATTTCTCCAAACATCCAGTGATTTAATTTCCCTTATGTTTGTGCACAAGCTCCTAGCCATCATGTTTCAAGAGAAAGTCAAAGCTTTTCCACTTTTTCAAAATACACATGATAAAAATTCTTTTCTTAGGTGAATCTTAGCATTTATTGCAATGCTTAAAATTACTGATTCATCCCATCCAGTCGCTTTGTTATAGCACATAAATTATCGACCTTTCCTCTCCATGGTTTTTAAAAGTTATTTAAGCTATACACTTATTTGAAAATTATTTATTGAGCACCCAGTGTATGCCAAGCATTGTTATAGTTACTGTCATATAAGACCAAATCCCACCAATAATTTCCTTACCATCACAGAGTTTAAATTCTAGTGGAAAGGAAATCAATGAACAAAGAAATATATAAACTATATAATAATGTTAAGGAGATTGTGGTAGAATGAAGATCAATAAGCTATACAGGGTATTTTATGAGCAATTCCTGTGTGAAATAAGGGAAGAAGCATATAATATCTGGAAGAGGAAAGGTGAAAAAGCTCTGAGAGACAAAAGCCTGATGATCAGAGAAGCAGCAAGTTTGTCAATTTGGCTGGAATAGAGTGAGAAGGCCAGTGTTATGGGAGATAAAGCTGAAGTCATAGACTAGGAACAGAACAACAATAGATGACATGATTTGAGTTGGATTTTCAACATGTTGCATGGCCTTCTGTGTCAAGATTGTTGTAGGGGAGGAGAGTAGAAGCAGGATACTATCCCTCTGGTTCAGGAGAGAGTTGGTGGGTGAATGGGAACAGATATACAATTGCTAAGAGACTGTCCCCATTTACTCCTTTGCCATTGATAGGAGCCCTGGATTCCTGATCCAATACTCTCTTCTGTACTGTTTCTCCCCAGCTACTGGAGTAGATGTTGCCATTCATTTTGAGGAAAACTTTAAAGACATTATTTACTGAATTATTAAACAATCTCCACTGTAAAACACTGCCGATATACCACGGAGTTACATGGGTAACAATAGGAAGAGAAGTTCAAAGGACCACAAGGAAGGAAGCATGAGTGATATAGGTGGTTTGAATTAGTGGAAGAGTACCGAAGGTGCTTCAATGGAAACAAGTTGGTCTGGTCTCTATAAAAGTTGTAGTACTGAGTGGACTTCAAACTTCCTTTTTTTAAAATTGTAGCACCAACAGTGGGAATTCTCTTCTCAAGATGCCTTTTTCTACTACCTTCCTGTTACCATATGTAGTCTCACTTTAAACTCTATAATACAAAAACACTGGAAAGTACATATTCATTGTACCTAGTATTTTAGAACTTAGGTTATGTGTAACAACATCTATGAGAATGTAAGGTGAATGACATTGAAGTGAGATGGAAAACTCTTAAGATCTCAGTACAGATTTTATCGTGAATGTTGAGTTTTTCATGATGAAAAGATTTCCTGTGATTTCAAATATCATTTCTCAAGTCTATCTCTTTGAAAGCAGAACTTTGTGTATGTAGCAATGGTTATGTCACAGTTACTGTTGTGTAGTTCTGTGACAATGTGTTTAAGAATGTCACTTGATCATTTGATCACTTGACATCCTGTTACTCATTGATTTGTTTGAGCGGGTGCCAGTAACGTCTCCATTTGTACCTGTCATGTGCTAGTGTAGCCCAATGGCATCTGCTCATTCTAGGAACACAAAGAGCCTCAAAGTGATCGTTCAGGGTCTTAATGAAGAAGTCTGACCATCTAATAGGTGGGCAGCCACGAGATCTTTTGACGTCCCTTGGAATCCAGTCAGTAATGGCTCTAGTCCAGGGGTTGTCTCCATATCTCATTACATATCTAGCCCGTCTGATTTTTGATGACTTGGCAAATGAGGCAGTGTCCCTGATTCTTGATCGTCATCAGAGGTCGGAACTCCAGATTCTTTCTCTCATTTGAGTGAAACGTGATACTCCAAGCATAGCTCTTTCGATTCCTCCTTGGGAGACCCAAACAGAGTTCTTATCCTGTTTTCGTAGGGCCCAGGTCTCTGAGGTGTATGTTAATGCAGAAGAACAGTGGAATCGAAGAGAGGTGCCCAGAGCCGGGGATTCTTCATCCTCTTAGCTATTTCTTTGACGCTCTTAAAGGCGTTCCAAGCCACTCTCTTCCTTCTGCGCAACTCAGGTGTCAATTCATTTGTCATGTTGAGTTCTTGACCTAGGTACACATAACTGTTGCATTTGGAGATGTTCATTCCATTGAAATCAAATGGAACGTCAGGAACAAGACCGTTTCTCATAAATATAGTCTTCATGAGATTCAGCTGTAGTCCGACCTTTCCACACTCACGGTCAAAGTCAGCCAGCATTTGTGCTGCTTGGCTATGTTTGGTGTTATTAGAATGATGTCATCAGCAAAACGGAGGTGGTGTAGTTGCCTACTGTCTATCTTCACTCCCATCCTTTCCCATTCCAGCTGTCGCATGCCATTTGTGAGAGTGGCACTGAAGAGTTTCCGTGAAAGGGTATCACCGTGCCGAACCCCTCTCATCACATCGATAATCACTTCTTTGTAGAATGGTGAGATCCTGATAGTGAATCTGTAATACAGCTCACGGAGGATCCTGATGTATTGAGTTTGAATGCCCTGTTTGGCTAGGGCTTCGTTGACTGCTTCAGTCTCAACAGAATCAAAGGCCTTCTTTAAATCAGTGAATGTTAGACAGTGGCATCTTGAACTCTCAAGAAACCATGAATGTTCAAGAATGTAAAGAGAAAAAAAGTTATATGGTTGCCTCTCTTGGTATTGGGTAACTTTGAAAATAAATTTAAAATCTCTGCCCTGAGCTCCTCCACTAATAGCTCTATGGAAACAAAGCACTGTGTCATAACCATTGCTAGATGAATTTTCTGACTGCATCCATATCCAAGGGCTTAAGCCTGTGGAATAATTTGTTCAGGAAATAGTTTTCTGCACTGAGGTAATGAAGTGTTGAATATATTGTCTTTCTTTGTCATTTGACTGTGAGCTAAGAAATAGTTGAAATATCAGCTGAAAGATGCATATGATGGCCTTATTTAGATACACTCCTAAGGAGAAATCTAAGGGAATTTTGAATATAAGAGCCAAAAACAGGAGGGTAAGCTACTGGTGAGAAATGGCAGTTCTGATAGAAAGCAGATGGGCAAAGACCCACCATTATGCAAGAAAAGCAACTCCCACTACTTGCTTGGGAACAAAATAACCTGATGTTCTATAAACTTTGCTGAATTCTTTAATTTTTAGAAAATAAAATATTTTCTAAATATTTTAAATATTTATTAAATATTGATAAATATTTCTAAACATTTATTAAATGTTTCTGAAAGATTTTCCAAAAGGTGTTTTTTTACTGAATCATTACAATTCTTCTGAATTTTTCTAGTTTTTAGAAAATAAAATATTTTCTACAAGTTTTTTTTTAGAAAATATGTGACTCATAGGCTGTACTCAATTTTCAATATGGTTTCAAGATGTGATGATATTTGATAGATATATACTTCCTAACTTGGCTTTGAAAGCTCCAAAAGCTTAATATGGTGGATTTTTATTTACTTAACAAAGGTAAAAGGTAAAGGCCCTGCCGTTGATCGTCGATTTGCTCGAGCGGGCCCAGTAACGTCTCCATTGAAGACTTTGTTGTTACTGTGTTTGGCATATCAAATACTTTCGGTAGCTTGCCCGGCTCTCTGAGAGGGGCGGAGGAATCAAACTCAGGTCGGCCATGTTGGCCGCTTATAAGGCGAACACCCTACCGCTATGCTATCACTCCAGCCCTATCTTTATTGAATAAAACTTACTTTAAAAGATGTTGAGGTGGGAAGAGGGAAGGAATAAGCTTTCAAGAGAGAATCCGGGCTTGAACGAATAAGCAGGCTTCAAAGAACCTATATGAAGAACTCTAAAAGTAATTTCACTTTTATATTTCAATTGATATAAGAAACCTAACAGAGATGCATAAAGAGAAAGTGTTATTTGGCAAATTCCATCAAGCTTCCTCTGGGTGAAGTTATACAGCTAGTAAATAGTTAAATTTCTTTAAGTCCCATGCTCACGCCATCACTTAAGAGAGTCACACAACTTTTCAGAGAGCAATAAAGTCTGGTTAGGCTCTATATTGAATTTGTAATCATTATGTCTTAATTCCAAATTCATCTGAAGTTAGTTACATAGTTATATAGGTTTCAAGATCATATGTTCCTGATGGTTAAGAACAGACACTGTTAATGTGTTTATTTTTTAACACAGTTTCATTAATAGAAGGAGTCTCAAGTTTGCCACTGGAAATGCATACTAGAACACAGGGGCTATTTTTTGCCGTAGTTTCTGCATTTGAAAGATTGCTTGTTTCTAATGATGCTTAACAGATGTAACGGGCATTAATATACAAAAGAAAGTGACCTTGATGTATTCAGAGAAAACGAAAACACAATTTTCTTTTTAAAATTGCCTAGAGATGGTCAACCTCCCCCCAGCTCCTTGTACTTCTGGAAGCCCTGGCAGCCACACACATGTCCCACTGCAGTTGATGCCATCTGCCGGCCATGTTCAAGAGACTCATATATAAATCTCAAAAGAGATCAAATAACCACAAAAAAATTTCTTAGATATCTGTTCCTAGCTGAGACCTCCAGGCCAACCTAGGACAGACAAGGCAACTATCACCCTACCAAAGCTCAGGCAGCTGCACTCATGCCCCCAAATTGCCGCTATGCCTCTGCTCAATGTGCCCAGTTAAGTATTCTGGATTTTCTGGAGTGACATCTGAAAAAGTCTACAATACTGACACCCCAGTAGTAGCACACCATATTAGATGGGAATGTAACATAGAAGTCAACCAATTTATTTTCATTTATGTATTTATTTATTTTCATTAGTGAAACACCATGAGGTACAGTTGTAGACTTAGAAATTTTTGTGCTTGAGTTTCAGTTATACAATGATCAAGTACCCATCCCTCCATCAGCGCCCATCTTCCACCACCACTGGTTCCAACATTACTCCCACCCCCCATCCCCTCATCCCACCCAGCATCTGTGGCAGGGAATTCCCTTTTGTTCTCTCTCTCTCCTTTTGGTTTGCAAGAGAGGCATTGAGTGTCAATCATGTTTGGTCTATCGTCTACTTTCAGCATGCTTCTCCCATCTTGGGAGGATCCTCCCAACACCCTTTATCTGGTGCTCCCTTCTCTATCTGAGCTTCCTTTTCCTCTAGCATGTGTTGCTAGCCTCCAAGTCATGGAGCAAAATTCCTGGTACTAATCTTGGCCACACCTGGGTATTAGTCTCCCATTTTGTTATTTTATGTTCCCCAGATGAATGCAATCTTTCTGTGTTTATCCCGTTCTTTCTGACTCATTTTGCTTAACATGATACTTTCCATGTAGTACCACTTGTATGTAAATTTTATGACTTCATCTTTTCTAATAACTACATAGTACTCCATTGTGTATATGTACCAAAGTTTCTTTAACCAGTCATCTGTTCTCAGGCACTCAGGTTTTTTTCCAGATTCTGGCTATCGTACAGAGTGCTGCAATGAACAAACAAGTGCAGATGTCACTTCGACTATACTTTTTTGACTCTCTGGGATATACTCCCAGGACTGGTATTGCTGGGTCAAATGGGAGCTCAATTTCTAATATTTGGAGAATTGTCCATACTGTTTTCCAAAAGGATTGAACCCAGTCAGCATTCCCACCAGCAGTGAAGGAGGGTCCCTTTCTCCCCACATCCACACCAGCACCGGTTGCTTTTGTTCTTGTGGATGTGGGCCACTATCTGTGGTGTGAAATGGTATCTCATTGTTGTTTTGATCTGCATCTCCCTGATGATTAATGATGTAGAGCATTTTCTCATGTGCCTTTTAGCCAATCTGATTTCTTCTTTGAGAAAGTTTCTGTTCATTTCCTTGCCCCATTTTTTGATGGGGTTGGGTGTTTTCTTGTGGAGTTCAACCAGTAACTTGTATATCCTTGATATCAACCCCTTGTCGGATGTGTATTTGGCAAATATCCTTTCCCATTCTGTAGACTGTCTTTGTATTTTGGTCACTGTTTCATTTGAGGTGCAGAAGCTTCTTAGTTTAAGATAGTCCCATTTGTCTATCTCTGTTTTCACTTGCTTGGCCAGTGGCGTGACATCTTTGAAGATACCATTAGCTTCAATATCATGGAGGGTTTTGCCAACTTTATCTTCAATGAACTTTATGGATTATGGTCTGATGTTGAGGTTATTAATCCATTTTGATCTTACTTTTGTACATGGCGTTAGGCAGAGATCTGAGCCCACTTTTTTGCATGTAGCCATCCAGTTTTGTCAGCACAATTTGTTAAAGAGGCTTTCCCTGCTCCACTTCACTTTTCTTGCCCCCTTATCGAAGATTACATGATCATATGCTTGAGGGGAGATGTCAGTATATTCAATTCTGTTCCATTGGTCTACAGCTCTGCCTTTGTTCCAGTACCATGCTGTTTTAATTATTACTGCTTTGTAGTAGAGCTCGAAGTTTGGGAGGTTGATTCCTCCCATTTTCTTTTTCCCAAGAATTGCTTTAGCTATTCGTGGGGGCTTATTGTTCCATATAAATTTCAAGAGTGTTTGCTCAATTTCTTTGAAAAATGCCATGGGTATCCTTATAGGGATCACATTGAATTTTTACAGTGCTTTGGAAAGTATTGCCATTTTGACAGTGTTAATTCTCCCCATCCATGAGCAGGGGAACTTGCAACAACATCTTACTAAACTCTCAAACAAGCACTTAACATCCTTATAATGAGATGCAACAATCACAAATTTTCTTCTACTGAATTACTTTTCTATCATTTTGTTAGTCACTTAGTGGTAACAAGTTTGAAGAATGGTAGGGAAAATGGAGACAGTCATGGAGAGAAGGTGACAGAAGTGGTGGTATTGGTGTTGGAATATTGAATGCCTGTAACAAATCATCATTAATAAATTTGTAAACATATATATATATAGGTTCTAATTTTAAGGGCTAAGGATTATGAAATATATAGTCTAATATATTCAGATAAAACATTAAAATTCAGTTTTACATTAAAAAATAAAAATTACCTTAAAGTAATAAGACTGTGCTTTCCACCTTCATCTAGCAGAGCTTTGTCTAGAGAGTGAGACAAACAGACACATAAGGAGACCAAAAAAAGAAAAAAAAACATATAAGGATTGCCCAAGCTTTAGGTTCTCCTGAGCAGCCCTGAGCGATCTCACTTGCTAGCTATTTATTCGGTACAATATTGCTCCCCAAACCTGGCACCCAGCACATGAGTCACTGTTTACGTTATCTTATTAAGGATAACCTGTAAGCACATCAAATTTCAATTATACATGAAGAGCAGAGGCTGGGGTATGTCACATAGCCAAACAACAGGTAACCTTAAAGTGCCTTATAATTTGTGACAATTTCCTACTCTTTTTTGCCTTTGCTGCCTTCTAAATTTAAAATATCTTAAACTGTGTTTTACTATACTTTCACATTTTTGCTGATCCTATTATCGAATCTATTCTTTCCTGGGTGCACTATTGCTTACCATCTTATTCTCCTGCCCCCATGCCTGACTGTCCTCGCCAGGGCTCCTTGGAAGAGGGCGGGTTGAGTTTCCCTCCCTGCCCCTAGCAGAGCTCTGGCAGCCGAAGACCTCCAGAACCAGCCACAAGCATGCTGAAACCACTCTCCACACGCGTGAAGGTACTGGCAGAGGAACAAAGGCATGCGGGTCCCGGGGCTGAGATCTCCAAGCCTGCTTGGATCGGGGCTGAGCATCCTTCACCCAGATCCTCCATCTTCCAGTAGGCAGGGGTCACACCCACCAACTGACCCCCTGGAGCCGTGTAATCCCATCAATGGCCAAGACCCAGAGACTACAAAACCCAGCTCCCGAAAGCGACATCTTATTATCTCGTTCTTACTTTGGACAATCTGGCAGGCTACCGAATGTAACCTGCCCACATGGCAGAGTCTGACAAACTCCCCGTGGTGTACCCAATATGACAAATACCAGTAACAATGATGGGTCTCATTCTCCTAACTCTGAAAAGCCTTGAATATGTCACTTTAAAATCTCAGGGCTAGGACGAAGGAGACATTACTGGTGCCTGCTCGAAGCAATCGACGAACAACAGGATGATCTTGATTGTGATCATGATCTTATTCTAAAAGACCTAAATTATTTATCCCGGGAGACTATCCCAACCTTGGAGTTTTTGACAAGGGGAGAATTTTCTAACAAAAAACAGTATTCTAAATTCACACATGGAGAAATAGTAAAAATGACAACAAAGCAGGTTTGCAACAAATTTATTTTTATTTCTTCATTATCTAGTACCAAAGTATCTTCTGACTTTATTATTTGTAAACCACAAAGAGAAATACAGATAGAAAACTGTCATGAGCAACTGCCTTTACTTTTTAACTGGTTTTATCATTGAATCTTTGAAGGGATGTCCTATTGTGAGAGATTTATAATTCATCACAGAAATGTAGACTTTTAATGCTGGAAGAAATAAGAAAGATTATCTGGGCTCAACATCTATGCTAGGATTATACAACAGCCCAGCCACTTCACTACTTGTGCAGAGTCTGTTACTGTCTCCCGGCAATGTGTTCCTAAGAATTTTTAAAGTGATGTCAAGTAAACCAGCACTCAAAACAAAGCATCACCGACTAACCAACAACATCCCACAACAACAACAACGGAAAGGATGGTGAATAGAGTCCTAAGTGACTCTTTCATATCTTTCTCACCTCAGTATGGCTGAAGATGGAAATTAGAGAAATCAATATGGAAAAATCTCTTTGCAGAAGCAGAAATTAAGAGTAAACTCTAGGCAGTAAATTACTTCAGGAGTTGAGCAGGTCCAAGAGGGCAGCAAATTATTCCTAAAGACCAAATGGTCCTTGTAAGACTGTGGGAGGTAAATTCGTCCCAGAGACTAGATTGGGACCAAAGGGACCAGATAAGGTTCTCAAAACTAGGATCTGAGGGGCTGTTAATGACAGGAGGATCTTTGGGACTGAGAGTGCTTTTTGAGTCACACCTGGTGATGCACAGGTGGCTTTGCACTCAGGAATTACTCCTGGAAGTGCTCAGGGGATCACATGGGATGCTAGGAAACAAACCTGGGTCAGCCGCATGCAAGGCAAATGCCATACCCACTGTACTATCACTCCAGACCCAGGACTGAAAATTATCTTGGGAAAATATCTAACTATGAGAAATTGTAGCTAGATAGATCTATCACCTAATATATTTAATCACTGTATGTACTTTGAAATGCATAAAAAATAAACTGTGTGAATGAGGCTCAGGGTTTAGCTTTGGCAGTTTGAATTCAAACATATAAATAAAACTCAGCTAAATTTTGTCTGTTTCCTTGGTCATATTTCTGTGACACCAGGCTACTAGGACAAATAGAAATAATCAATATTATCCTGTCATCACAGCAAGTCTACACCAAAATATTGATCCACACAGAAACTGACTTGAAACAATAATGGACATAGCTTCCACAGCCAGCCGCAAAGGAAGGAGATGCATTCAGATGGAAGATAGAGGCTCTTACCAAGAAGGAAACCCTACCACTGGGCAACAAGCTGCAACAGGGATATTTCTAAGATGCAGAGCTTTGCACTCTGATGAGAGAGCTGTTTAAAAGCCTGGCATTCCCAACCTATTGTTATTACAACACTGGAGTGAGTGAGAAGCCTTGGTACAAGGTCTAAACAGGGACAAGAATCCTTTGAAGGAATGATTTTTGTAATATTTTGCAACCTTGCTGACAGCAGTAAGGGTGAACACCACATTAAACCACACTCTCCATAACAGTAGATTCCCCAGGGGAATCCCTGAGGATAATTCCAACCATCTCCGGCAAATAGCTGACAAAGGTGGAGCAAAGAAACAACTAAGTGTGATCCCTTCTAGCAGAGAAGCAGACCAAACCCATTTCAATCCACATCGGCTGCTAGCCAGAAAATTGCACTGATACAGACAGAAAGCACCCACAAAACTCCTGAAGCACAGCCCGTTATGGGCAGGGGTGGGGGAAAAAACAATTTAAGCCCTTTCTTTCTTTTTCATTCTTGCTTGCCCACAGCCAGCTTGACAGTTCCCAGAGCATTGTGGAAAAGCACTCTAAAGAACAAGGGTGGGATGGGGGGATGGGAGGGTGGGAGGGATACTGGGAGCACTGGAGGTGGAGAATGGGCACTTGTGGAGGGATGGGTACTCAATCATTGTATAATTGAAATCCAAGCACAAAAAATTGTAAGTCTACAACTGTACCACACAGTGTTTCACTAATAATAACAATAATAATAATAATAATTATTATTATTATTTTTAAAAAGGATAAGGGTAAGGATCCAAGAACCTCGTAAATAAGCTGCACCAATCACTGCCCAGGAGATAGGAAACTTGCTGCCTGTGTCCTCTCAAAAATGGCTGTACAACCACTGGCACCTGTGACGAATGACTCCTGGTCACTATAAATTTCATGTCATAGGCCTTTCTGCATATTCTAGGACACTGCTCAGGGGACTGCTGACCTCACTACTGTAGCCATTATCAGGCACATAGGACCACAAATTCCCTTTTGTTACCGAAACCTATGAGGTGCTATTGTTGAAGGCAGGAAAATGGGAGGGCTCTGGTAATGTGAGTTGGGAAAAACAGTGTTTGAAATCTAAAACAGCCTTAAGGCATGGGTACTTTTCACACAAAAGACCCATTTCAGGAGCCCAGGAAATCACTGACGAACAAAATTCTAGGTCCAAGCACTGACAGATCCTTGAGAGAAATGGTGTCAGGAATGAATGAACAAATAATGCTACAGGAACTCAAGAAGGGCCCGTCAGAAATTTGATGATTTTTCTCTATAGGAAAAGCCCCAATTAATCCTCCTTGTGTAAAGAATTTGGGGCAAAGGAGTTTATGGAAAATATCCATACTCAACTTTTCCCAAAGTGCTACTTTGGGCTGTTTCCATTACGGAAAATTTCATGTTCTCTCTCTTGACCAAATATCTTTATCTAGACTCTCCTATTCATCCTTTATTCCTCAATAAATTTGTCTTACTTCACTAATCACCTCCTCCTGAAACTCTTTTCTGTGAAGGAATGGCAACAGATTAAAAAAAAAGTCTGGGTAAGACTTAGCACTGACTTTCTTTTATTACAAAGAGCAATTCCTCTGAATCCACAGTTCACTAGGTAATCAGGTAGCAGGGACCATCTCTCTTGCTACCATGCAGAATAAGTGGACTTCAGGTGCAGTTTGACAGCTGGAAATACTCTGGCATCTGTGTAGGGGTTCATCACAGACTCCCATCAACCCTAAATTTCCCAAACATTTCTCTGGGTGAATGAGGTGGGCAGACGAGAAAGCTGACAAGGTCTGTTTGAGCATGGACACCAACCCAGTTCCTCCTGTAGCATTGGCATAATGAGACAAAGAAATTATCCACACTGCTAGATGAAGACAAAATCCTGGGAAGAACTCCAGAAACAACAAAGCTAAGCAAACTTTCCCAAGAAGAGCTCAAAACAGCAGTCCTAATGAAACTCACAAAAAATGATACCTATGGAAGGAAACTTCAACAGAGGGTACATATACACAGATGTATGTGGGTTAGTATGAGAAAAAATCCAAACAAAAATTATAGACCTAAAAGATACAGTAGATGAACTAAAAAATAATAGAGAAGTACTTCACTAGCAGGATGACAGAACCTGAAGATCGAATCAGTGAGCTTCAGGATTTGTTAGAAAACCTCAAAGGAGAATAGCATGAAAAAATAATAAATAAATAATGAAGATAACATGAAAGGTTAATAAGACAACAATATTCACATCATAGGGATTCCAGAAGGCAAAGAAAGAAAGGAGTAGCATGCTTACTTGAAGGAATTATAGTCAAGTACTTCTGCAAACCGAGACACGAAACAGACACCCACATCAAGTAAGGGCAATGTGTTCCAAACAAAATAAATGCAACAAATGCACAGACACACGCACACACACATGCACACACACACACATATATATGAAATGGCAAACATTTAAGATAAATAGAGAATTCTAAAGTCAGCAAAAGATTTTCATATAAGCAAAGGATATTGCAGCATAATCAAAAGTCTCTGCCAAAACAAAAGCCCAGAGCCATATGGTATTACAAATGAGTTCTACCAAACATCAAAGATGGCCTATTACCTATGCTTCTAAAGCTCTCCTAAAATATTAAATGAAGAATAATTCTTCCAAACAATATTTTTGAGGCCGACATTACTCTGATATCAAAAATAGGAAAATCTTTTTCTCATGTCCCCCCTCCCCCCCCCCCTCTCTCACTGACACACACACACACACACACACAAACACACACACAAACCAACACACAGCTTTTGATTAACATCCCTAATAAATATAGAATGTGATTTAGAGACAACCGCTGGGCTAGACACTTTACCAACTGGATTCCAAGGGATGTCAAAAGATCGAATGGCCGCCCATCTTCGAGATGGTCAGATTTCTTCATCAAGACCCTGAAAGATCAATTTGAGGCTAAGAGGATGAAGAACCTCCGGCTCCGGGCACATCTCTTTGATTCCACTGTTCTTCCTGCATTAACATATGCCTCAGAGACCTGGGCCCTACGCAAACAAGATGAGAACGCTATTCAGGTCTCCCAAAGAAGAATAGAAAGAGCTATGCTTGGAATATCACGTTTCACTCAAATGAGAGAAAGAATCCGGAGTTCTGACATCCGTTGACGATCAAGAATCAGGGACGCTGTCTCATTTGCCAAGGTGTCGAAAATCAGATGGGCTGGTCACGTAATGAGATTTAAAGATGACTGTTGGACTAGAGCTCTTACTGATTGGATTCCATGGGATGTCAAGAGACCGCGTGGCCGCCCACCTACCAGATGGTCAGACTTCTTCATCAAGATCATGAACGATCGGTTTGAGGCCCTTCATGTTCCCGGAGCGAACAGATGCCATTGGGCTACACTAGCACGCGACAGGGACAAATGGAGACGTTACTGGCGCCCACTCGAGCAAATCGACGACTAATGGGAAGTTAAGTGATTCAGTAATTAAGTGTAAAGATTCTATATAAAATATTACTGAACAAAATTTATCAATAAATCGAAAAAGACATGTATTATGATCAAATAGCATATAATCCAGGAATGCAAGCATGGTTCAGAATATGCAGATCAGTTCATGTACACTATATCAACAAAAGGAAAGACTTTAAAAATAATATGATAATAGACACAGAGAAAGTTTTTTGCCAAGATTCAACATCTGCTTATAATAAAAATTCTTAACAAAATAGGGATAAAAGGAATATGCCTTAATATAGTAGGAACCATATATGACAAATCCACAGCTAACATCTTATTCATTGGTGGAAAGCTGGGATCTTTTTTTTCTGAGATCAGGCACAGGACAAGCTGGAAAAACTTAAGTAAAATTCCACTCTTTTCTAGGAGCAGAGAAAACTCAGCTCTATAGTTGTCAATAAGCACAAACAGATAATGCTGAAAGAAAAACTTGGTGCATACAAATCAGGAATCTAGCATATTTTTGGTTGTTTTAGTCCTTGGTAAATCTAGATAGATTTTTTTAAAAAAGTGACAAGTTGCACTAGCATTTTAGACAAATTGTATGGTACATTTAATAAGGGATTGGCATGTTGAGCAATTATAGTCAGGATATTCAAATAATCTTTGAAATATTCTTATTTAAAATGTGTTTTTTTAATTGAATCATCACAAGATTCACAATTACAAAGCTGTTCATGGTTGGGTTTCAATAATACAATGTTTTAACACCCATCCTTCCATCAGTGCACATTTCCTACCAACAATGTCCCCAGTTTTCCTGCCGCCACCTATCGCCCAGTCTGCCTCTACGGCATGCAGTTTTCTTATTTTTCTCTGTGTCTCTGTCTCTGTCTCTCTCTCCCTCTCTCTCTTTCTCTTCCTCTATTTTGCTCTTTATTTAGGCCATATGGCTTGCAATACAGGTACTGAGAGGCATCATGTTTGTTTACCTACTTTCAGAACACATTTCTTATCAAGAGTGATCATTTCCAACTATCATTGTCATAGTGCTCCTTTCTCTATCCCAACTGCTTCTCCCCCAGGACTTGAGGCAGGCTTCCCAACTGTACACCCATCCTCCAGGGCCTTGTTTCTTCTGTCCTTGGGTATTTGTTTTACACTATAATTTATGTGTTTTATATCCCACAAATGAGTGCAATTATTCTATGTCCCTCTATTTCTGACTTGTTTCACTCAGCATGATTCTCTCCATATTCTTAATCAATCGCACCATCTTTTCAAGTGCAAGGTTTTAATGGATACAGAGATGTTTCCCTAATCCTAAGTCAACTAGTTACTGAATAAAATATCATGCCAAAGAATCTACATGTTACATATACCAGTGATGAATTGTGATTGTTTCAAGAAAGGATTCACAAATGAAAGGAACAAAGATTAGAGTGCCCATATGCTTGACTCAGAAAGCCATATTAAAATCAATAGCACTATATTTTCAGTCAAAGTTAAGTATAATTTCAAAACAGTCTATCAGCTTTTTGAAATAACATGGAAGCATTTCTATGAAATTTATTACTGTTAATTGACAGCACGTGTTAACAACATGTGAACAATTAGAAACTCAGATATGGCAGATGATAAATCAAAGACAATGTGGTAATGCTAACAGTGGCTTTTTCCATGCACAGTGTTTGACCAAATGGAAATAATTTTCATGTGAATTTTTCCACTTGACTCTCCCAACAAATGGGCTGAGTCTCAAAGACATTGCAAAACTTATCCAAGGAAACAGAACTTATAAATTGATCATCCCTGACACCCTATATTTAGATTATGGCAGAGGTAATTTTAAGATAAAACAGAGTTGGCACAATAAATTTTTATAATCTCCTATTTTCTGTTTTATCTTGAAATGATCTCTAAAACTATGGAAATATTAGTGATGCCAGGGATTGAACCCCAGTCAACCTCGTGCAAGGCAAGTTTCCTACTCACTTTACTGTCATTCAGGCCCATTCATGGCATACCTTAAACTGATTTTTTTTTTAATTCAAGACTACAAATTCAAAATAGAAAAAAATATCCCCCATTGAACCAGTAGGCCAATATGTCTGATTTAAAAGTAGGATACTGTGATATCAAAATAGCAAATAGAGCATACAGGAACTCAGACATGCTATAAATTCTGGAAATAAAAATGTCCATCTACCTGGATATATGGTCAAATATATCCTAATAAAAGAAGGCATATTTTAAAATATTATGATATAGCCCTAAATCACTTAGAACAGAGGGGGTTAGATTTTAAGAAGGTAAATAATGGTTCCAAAGTGCAGAAATCCAAGTGAGAGAGATGCAACTAAAAGTGCAGGTGTCTTCTGATATATTTTAATTTAAGAAGTGGCAGAAACCTGAATCCTGAGGGCCAAGGGACAATCGGGATTCGATACTACATTAAAAACTACTTGATTGATGCATTCTTAGAAGCACACAGACACACTCTGTGCACACACAGGTCTCTATTTTAGGACTAGGAAGCTATGAAAGATTTTCTGTTTTTAAAAGAAGCGATACTTGCTGGAGTAAAGCCTTCAGTGACAGAACACAGAAACTATTAAGCACAGATCTATCAGTGACAAGTTGTCCATTAGGCAAATCCTGCCCTTCCTTCACAGTAATTTAAAGTCTTGTGGAGGATTAGAAGGAAAGTTTAATGTGCTAAAGCACATGCTTTGCATGCAAGAGCCTTGGGATTTAATCCAGGTACTGCATGATCTCATGAGCATAGGCAGGAGCAAAGTACTGAGCCTAGAGTAGGCTCTAAATAATATTGAATATGATAAAAGAGTGGTCTTGGAGAGCTCACTAAGCTGACTCAGTACATGCTTTGCATGCAGGAAGCTCAAGTTCAATTCATTTCACCATATGGTTCCTGAACGTCCCTGAAAACAACACCAAGCACAGAGCAGGAAGTACCTTTTGAATAATAATAATGAAGTCTTATGGAACCCAATCCTTGAGCAACTTTGGGTTTCCTTCCAGTTTTTTTCCTCTATAGAAGCAGTTGATCATCTGCAAAAATTATAGTATAGAATAAACTCACGATCAATTATTAGGAATTGAATAAAGCCACCCAATGAATTAGTTACACCCAGAAAACAAATTTCATTACCCAAATCCAATGCCAAATTAGAAATTACAGTGCCACACATAATTACTGCATACATACAACGTGTAACTAGTAATATTCATATAATAACTAACTAAGCATTGGAGAAACTTTCCTTCCCTTGATTAAGTTCATTTACTAGAACTATTTGGCAAAGACTATTCTTATTGGCAAAATGTTAGAAGTGGTGCAAATAAAACCAGGAACCAGATGAGGATGCTAGCTATCTTGGTAATATTCCAATTGTTCCATAAATAAGAATTAGAGGTTATAATGATTAACGGATTGAAATGGAGTTTCTTTCCAAGCCACCTCCTCATTCCCCACCCCATTTCCAGCTTTTTCTCTGCTGTGTTTGCATGCTTTGCTGTTTCTATAAGGAAACAGCAGAGGAGCTTTAGAGAACTGACTTACACTTGCTTCCAAGGAGGCAGTCTGGCTGATAGGGAGGTGAAACAAGCTTGAGTAGTTCAGTGTCAATGGGCAGCCATGATCTCCCAGATTAACCAACTGTCCAGGGAGAATGCTGTGTTGGTGATAGCCTAAGGGTGCCTGGTGCTTGGACTCTTATTTATTGTTGTGAAGAGGTTAACTCATGTGTTTTACAATGGAAGTTTGTGATTTGCATGATACCCTTAAGCAATTGAAAGAGACTGATATCTGACTTTGCATGGTTCAAGATATCAAGGATGAACACTTCAGCTTCTTGCAGGCAGTGACTCAGGAATTTTACAGTTGGAGGACCAGGGAAGTTATAACTGATTCAACTATCTGTCTACAGAATAAAAGCATGTTACTCTGAGATACTACTTCATGTTGGTAGTCACCATCCCTATTTATTTGTGGGCAAGAATTTTTCTCCTACTTATAGGATAAACTGGAGCAATAGCACAGTGGTTAGAGTGTTTGCCTTGCATGCGGCCGACCCAAATTCGATACCTCCAACATTCTCAGAGAGCCTAGTAAGCTACTGAAAGTATCCTGCCCACACAGCAGAGACTGTCAAGCTCCCCATGGCATATTTGATATGCCAAAAACAGTAACAAATCTCACAATAGAGACATTACTGGTGCTCGCTCGAGCAAATCGATGAGCAATGGGAGGACAATGCTACAGTGCTACTTACAGGATGTGAGTAATACATACTCCTTTTAAGGTTATGCATGAGACATTGAAACTCTGCTAAGTGACTATGAGACAGCTCCCATGGCACAGGGGTCTTTGGTCAGAGTACCTGTGCGGAGAAATGAGCAAATCACAAAGGACAAAATATGAGTTGAGAACTCTCAGAGGCACCATCAGTCAACCCCAAAGACTTAACTCAGTATCCCGAAGTCTCCCCACCAATCATACAAATGACAAACCTCCCTTTCAATCTAAACAGCAAATATCAAGTCCTTCCTCAGATTGAAAAGCTCGGACAACTATAGCACACCTGAGAGTACACTGAGAGGGAACTAAAGGACTCTTACAGTCACTGGATCCAAACAGATTTCAGTGTGCTTGCTAAGGAGATCCAGACTGGCTCAGTTGAAGCACCTGCTATGTTCAGAGCTATGAGTTCCCACCAAAAAACTATGTCCCATCATTTCCTATTGCCAATTTGAGAATCTTAATAACATTTTTTTTGCCTCTGGTAGCAAACCTTTTTGGAGAAAAATTAAGAAGTTTTTTAATCTTGACAATTATATTGCTATAACTGTTCTATTTAGTTTAAATATTTTCATTTAGATCAGGCATATAGCATGCATGCTTCTTTTATATGAGGTCCCACATTCCATCTCTAAAACCACCTGGTCTATTGAGCATCATTGGGTGTGATTCCTAAACACCTAAGTATCAAATACTGAAGTACTGAACTGTTAGCCACCACCTTGAGGCTGAGTATCATTTGAAGTCACGATGATCCCACCCAGCCCTCTTAGGTGTGGTCCTAGTTAACAAATAATTAGCTGGAGAGATAGTTCATACAACTGGTATTTGTGTTTTGCACATAGGAGGTAGGTTCAATTCCTACAATAAAATTTTCTTTAAGCACCACCAGGAGAGACCCCTGCCCGGAACATGGAACTGGAAATAGTCTCTAAGCACTGTTGGATATAGACCTAAAACCAAACCAAATGAACAACACACACCCCAAAGCATTTTGTTTTCTACTTTAATCTTTGGCCTTTTTCAAAATTATTAATAATCTGAAAGTGAGAGCTGGAATGAGGGCAATTGATGTTTTCTGGATCTACTCTTTTTCTACATTGCTAAAAGGAAATCTGTGTTTAGGAGAGAGATTGGCAGAAATAAGGATAACACCATGAATAATACCATGGGTAGTATGTAAACAGCTTACCTTATTATTTAACCTTTACTAAGATACATTAAAAAAATGTTTTTTTGTTTTGTTTTGTTTTTTTGCTTATTGGGTCATACCTAGCGATGCACAGGGGTTACTCCTGGATCATGCACTCAGGAGTTACTCTTGGCAGTTCTCAGAAAACCATATGGGATGCTGGGAATCGAACCCAGGTTGGCTGCATGCAAGGCAAATGTCCTACCCACTATACTATCACTCCAGCTCCAAGATACATTGAAATTTTAATACAACTTATCTGGTATGGGAGAATCTGAGTTTTCACTTTCATTCATCACTATCATAAATAAATTAAAAAAGAATAGTGTTAATACCTGATATAATCTGTCTCCCTCATTTATTTGCTATGCCAAAGGACAGAGTTAGTAATAGACTAATGCACTGATCTAGCTTTAAAGATTATTTAATAAAATTAACAATTTAAAGAGAAATATATATTTACTTGCAGATACTATAATTTCTATTTTGAAGATGCATGATAATGAATAGCAATATATGAAAATATATGAACTAGTATAAAGGAGCAATGTTATAATCAACAAAAAAAGCTTATAGCTTTCATGTACTGGGAGCAGTTGAATGAACATTGAATGCCTGAAACAACTATATTATGGACAACTTTTTAAGTCACAGTGTAACAGAAAAAAGGCTAAGGGGTAAAAAGTGAAAGTATGGCAGAAATATCATCGAGTAATATCAAAAGTGGTAAGGATTTGCAACTGTACCTCATGATGTCTCACTATTAAAAATTTTTTTAATAAAAAAATAAATAAATAAAAAGTGGTAAGGATTTGAGAAAGCAGAGACACATGTAAGCCATTGGTTGACAACACATATATACAGTAAGTTTAGAGAGGAATTTGCTCAAACCAAGTAGGAATGAACATATTTATATCAGAGTTTTATTTCTAGAATATATGTTTGGAAAAAATGAATTACTATTTTTTCAATTAATCATCCACCACCTACTAGAAACTGTATCAAGGAGTATATATCTCATTTATCCTACTACTAATCCTAAGAGTTATATATTATTATAGCATTGTAGATGGGAAAATCTGATTCTTAGATTAAGCACTTCTCTGGAAAGTTCCAAATGTGTAGAATCAGGATTCAAACTCATTTTTTTTTCTAAGACTCTAAAGTCTTTGCAACTCCCACTCAGGCTTATATTTGGTGTTAGACTAAAGCTGATTTCTCCTTTGGTTTTAATGTAGATAAGGAATACAGCATCATTTCAGCATTAACTGTTCCTTTTTTCCCCCGGGACATTATATGCTGCTTGCATTTCCTATTAGTTTTTTGCTTCTGAATTTTCAGCCTTCAGGATAAATTCAGTTAGTCTTAGGGTTTTTTTAGCAAAATAATTCAATCTGCAACACTAAGAATTTCCTAGATCAGAATATACCATGTGGAAAAAGTGCAAATGATGAATGAGTCTTACATTTATGCTGGGAACATTGTGTATTATGCATTAAAGAACACTAAAATTGATAAGGTGTACCTAGATTCAATGTGGTGATCTCTGGGATGTATATTGTTAACCTACGTGAGATATATCCCACAACCAATATTTATAAGAGCTGAGTTTCAGTAGAGGTAGTTGTGTCTGTAGAAAGTCACTTTAATAAATATTGTCTACTGCAATTTTGAAAATCCTATAGAGGGACATTGGAGATAGGGTGACAAAATGATGATATCCAGGATGATCAAGTTTTCTATGCTGACAAATCCCAGAATGCATTGCAATCAAAGGGTGTTTCTGGACTTTAGCAGTTCACAACCTAAGTGGCACCAAACAAGGTTCTGCTTCTATTATCCAAACTATGGTGACTTCTTTGGTGGTATTTGATGACCAATCTTTATTTTTGTATAATTTTTTATTGATTTTCCATAACAATCCCTGTATCAAATATTTCATAAATATGTACCTTTTACTTGACCTGGGTCAATACCTTAGCAATGCATACTGTATTCTGGCCATTGACATTTTGATGGATTATCTAGTTATTTATTGTGAAAATACATTTGTCAAACCAACTTCTTATTTTACCAAAGGAAGTACATGTATGTCTGTCAAACATGGCAATTTTTTCATCAACTTATCATTAAAATCCTTTAGAAGGGATTGATTGGAGTTAGAGTCAAGAACACATTTACTAACACAGTAAACTATTATACGTTTATGCATATATTCTCCACTTTTATTCATTAAAAGACAATGATCCCACACTATAGTATACTCATGTAAAAAAAGTGTTATAAGTTACCATTATTGCAAATTCTAAAAGTAGCAACGAATTCTGGTGAGGGAAAGGGTTGCGGACAGATGCTTTCTTGATCCTTTTGTCTGAATATATTTCAATTTTATAGAGGACATATTTCTTGTGCTGTTGGCAAGTTAAAGCTTAGATCCATTAATAAATTGTTGCTAAGCTCTAATCCAATACTGTAGAATGAAGCATAGGTGATGGGAAACAGGAGCTTTACATGCAAGTGCGCAATCTTAAGGAACCAGATAGAAAAGTCAGGAAATGCTTAACGTTCTATAAATTAACCTCAGTACAGTGGTTTTAATCTCCATAGATTTTTTTAAATATCAGTTGTAGACATTTTATTTAAAAACCTTTAAAATATTTGCAAATGACAGTAAACTTAATAGATGCTTAATTCAGCATCTATCTAAAGAATAAAGAGATGCTTTGATTTAAGGACAGTTTCTTCGTCATGAATGACAGCACTCCTCTTAGAAGCCATGATCCCATAGAGGAAGGGCTGTGTGCTATCCTATCTAATCACGGATTAAATAGCAAGAAGGGTGGCACCATTAATTTCTTGAGTGTGATGTATAGAATACAGGAACCCGCTAGCTGAAGCCTTTTTTTCCAAATAAATATTCTCTCTAAAAATCGCATTATTAGTCATAACAATGATACCACACCTGGAATTTGATGGAGACAATAGTTTCAGAGAGCTTTTAGCAGTTACACACCCACAGAAGTCATACAGGAAATGCTTTTTACTCAGAGTGCTTTGCATGAGAGACAACTGACAGAACGAAGGAAACCACATATGAATGAATGAATAATAGGGAGCTCAAGAAATGTTGAAGTTTGTAAAGACCTTTTCCTAGCTGTTACAGGAAAGTCCGTGTGCCCCCAAATTGGTGCAGATCAAGCATTTTGTCCATAATTATCTTCACCTCATTTTGTTATTAAGTCTTGGTGCTCACTGAATACAATTTGAAAACCCTGCCCTGATTATATGCTGAAATCTTTTTTTTTTTCTGACCAAAGGAACAGTATCAATACAAGACCTTTTAACTCTCTGGTTTCATTTAGGTAACACGTAGGCAAAGGCAATCATTGTTGCTCTGAGCAGCTTCATCCATGATCTTTGAATGTGGAAAGTATACTTCATGATCATGAAAATTGAATTATGCAGCCATTTTTCTAATTCTATGGAGCACACAGAAGATAATCAAAACTGTGCAAGCCTTTCATAGATCTTGTTTCATTTAATTTTAGCATTTGAAAAGGTAAGTAAAACACTTTTATAAATGAGAACTATGAGCTTTAAAACAATTTCAAGCTAAGAATTTATAGCTAAAGCCCAAATTGCTTGGCTTGTATATATGTTTGAACTTCACATCTGGTGCTTCTGACAGCAAAATCAGAGCTATTTTCCTGTCTGGCTGCATCTTACTGCTAAAAATGCAAATCATTTTCAAACTACTTTTCAAATATCCATTCTTCAGCAGGTAAATTAATGTTGTACTATCATATATATGTATATATATATATGTGTGTGTATATATATATATAAACAATATAGTTCTACTTTGTTTTCTTAGCTTTATAAAGATTTGGAAATCAGGGTAAAATGTACATTTTTATATAGTGTCAATGAAAATCAATTTTATTTCATACCGACTTTCTATGTCAATTGTGAGATTGATTAAATTTTAAAATGCTCATTTGTGTTTGTTCTTCATTGAGTAGTTCACTCCTCTCTAAATATAAATGACAGAAGCAAAGGAATATGATGGTTGGAAGATCAATGGCAATCTAACTGTCAAATCTGTTTCTACCACATGCCTTAGATGAAGATTGTACAAATCAATCTTTATATGATATGTGTCCTGCAAGATACTTTTTATAGACCTCCTTTTAAAGATGATCAAATTGAAGTTACAAGAGTTATAAGAAGAATGTAAATCCAGACTTCTTTTTCAGTACTACAATCAGTGTCGATTGAATATAAAAATATAACATGGTACTCATCAACAATTATGAACCACACAATTGTGTTATACTATCATTGGCTCATTTGCTATGCTAAAAAATAAAGTAATAGTGTGCCTTAGGGGGCTGGAGTGATAGCGCATTGGGTAGGGCATTTGCCTTGCATGCGGCCTTCCCTGGTTCAATTCCCAGCATCCCATATGATCCCATGAGCACCACCAGAAGTAATTCCTGAGTGCAGAGCCAGGAGTAACCCCAGTGTATCACCAGATGTGACCCAAAAAGTAAAAAAAAAATAGTGTGCCATAGGACATTAGAAACCAATGAAAAGTTTCTGTGTCTTATGTTGTACCCCTTTGAGTGATAGAACAGTGATTGACACTGCTCCTTCTAATGACAGGAGAAGAGGAAATGCATTGTAAGGTAGTATGATGCATATCCTGCTCATCAGATTACCTATTGTCATAAACTTCACTAGAACAGATACTTGAAGTTGGGGGCCGGCAGTAGTCAGTTAGGGAAAATGTTCTTTAGCCCATCCCATTTGAGTATTTAGAAAAAAAGACAAAGGACATTTAATATGCACACATTTGACATCTTTGTGAAAAATAAAGAATGGAATACATTGAATATTCTAGATAGAACTCTCAAGAGAACTTTCCTTCAACAAAAAGTTTAAACCTCGATTAAAAAGTGTTTTTTCTTTTAAATATTGCTGTGGTACTGCATATTGAGCTAGACCCCATGCATACAAGGCAGGCACTTTTCAATTGAGCAATATGACCAGTCTAAGAATGGAATATGTTAAATGTTCAAATACATAAACCCTCAAGGGAATTTTTCCTATAATAAAAGATTTAAATCTTGACACTGAGTGGAATGCTGTGTTCCAGGGAAAGTTGGCCCAGATCAGTCAACATGATGACATATTTTAGTAAAATTAATTGAACTCTAAGATAATGAAAACAAAAATGCCTTAGGTCAGCCAAGTGAATAAAAGATGGTCTCTTCTTTTATGCCTATTTTTTTCTCCTTTTGTTTATTTTTTTTCTAAGATGGACTTTTCTTAAGAGGAAAAATAAAATCAGCAGACCATAGTCTTCTACACAGCCATATTTAGTGCCAACAAAGAAACTATTCCCACAGAGAGTATCTAGGATTTCATCTTTGTGAAATGAAATCCTAGATACTCCTTCATCTAGAATTTAAAATTAAATCTTTCATTTCATGAAATACTAGAATGGCCTTCAAGTATAAAGACCACAGAAAAATACAAGAACTAAGTAATATCGTTCCCATGAGTACTTCTTAAGGAAACTAAATAGAAGAAATGTCAACCAACCAAGTGATGACTGGAAAAACCATAGCAAAATGACTGATAGTGAGTTTTGACAGTAGTCAATTGCAAGGCAAAATCAAAAGCAGATGTGAACCTCAGAAATGAAGATAAATATTACTTATAATTTATAAATACTATGGGTTGAAGTTGCAAAAGAAGTCAGGTGACAGTGTTCACTACTTTACAGAAGAGATTCAGAGTATATTTTCAAATAAGTAATTTTAATCACATCAAATTATAAGAAATAATTTAGATCATAAATATTTGCAAATAAGAAATATATTCAGTTTCATCTATCATTAACATTTTAGCCACTCATTTTTATCATTACTTTCTCATAGTTATAGATATCACTGTCCTCCCATTGTTCTTCAATTTGCTCGAGCGGACCCAGTAACGTCTCCATTGGAGACTTTCTTGTTATTGTGTTTGGCATATCGAATACATCATGGGTAGCTTGCCAGGCTCAGCTGTGCAGGCGAGATACTCTAGGTAGCTTGCTGGGCTCTCCAAGAGGGGAGGAGGAATCGAGCTCGAGTTTTTATAGATATTTATAGATATATACAAACACATATGTGTACACGTATGTTTAATTTTTCTTAAAATTTTAAAAATAAATTACGTTCATTATTATGCTTTTATTTCTTATAGCCAGCCCAATGTGCATTTCTTTTATTTTGGTGGGATATTTTGTGTGTGTGTGTTTGTGTTTTTGGTTTTGGGGAGCATACCTGGCAATGCTCAGGGGTTACTCCTGAATCTACACTCAGGAATCATTTTTGCCAGTGCTCAGGGGACCATATAAGATGCCAGAGATCAAACCTGGGTTGGCTGCAAGCACCCTACCTGCTGTGCTATAGCTTTGACCTCCAATGTATACTTTCTAAGAATAAGGTACTCTATTACATAGTTAAAACTTCCAACTTGATAATTGAAATGCTTAAATATGCATGAACTAATCTACGGTCTATCTTTACTCTTTGTCAATGGTTCTAAAAATATTATTTATAGCATATTATCTTCTCTAATACAAGATGAAGTCAAAGATCAAGTATTGTAATTAACGCTCATTTTTTAAATTTTTATTTATTTATTTATTTTTGCTTTTGGGGTCACATCTGGCAATGCACAGGGGTTACTCCTGGCTCATGCACTCAGGAATTACTCCTCGCGGTGCTCGGGGGACCATATGGGATGCTGAGAATTGAACCCAGGTCGGCCGCGTGCAAGGCAAAAACGCCCTACCCACTGTGCTATTGCTTCAGCCCCCAGTCTTTGCTTTTTTGACTTTGATATCTTTTCAGAATACAGTTTACCCCTCTCCACATTATTTTTTAATAGTCTGATATTTTCAGAATATGACAAGTTCTTGTTTCATTTTGTTTATTCTCCCTTCCAACTAAGAATATGGTAATTTTTTGTTTTCCTTTGTTTATTCTCTCTTCCAGATTCGATTCTTCTGCCCCTCTTGGAGAGCCCGGCAAGCTACCGAGAGTATCTCTCCCTCACAGCAAAGCCTGGCAAGCTCCCCGTGATGTATTCGATATGCCAAACACAGTAACAAGTGTCACAATGGAGACGTTACTGGGCTTGCTCGAGCAAATCGATGAACAACGAGAGGACAGTGACAGTGATTCTTTCTTCCAACAACGAATGATAATTTCTTGTTTTACTTTGTTCATTCTCCCTTCCAACTAAAAGTGGAAATACTTTATACAAATACTTTACAAGTAATTTGTTCCTCACCAAAAGTGTATATTTCAAAGTCCTCAAATAACATAAACATCTTTCAGAATACAGATTCAAATATCAGGAAAGAATAGAATTTACTAAAATAGACTGAGTGTGAAGAGGGGTGGGAGAGAAGAAAAAGAGAAATTGTTGCTCACAGCTGGGTACTAATAGGAACCCTATAAAAGAAAAAGGTCTAAGAATAATATAGAAAAATAATTATACATGAAACCACTGGGATAATAGTAAGACTTAAATATATCAGAACTGTATTTAAAAAATAAAATCCATAATCAGCAAATAAACCACATCATGAAAAGCTTTGGTAAAACTGTACAAACAAATGAAAATTGCAACTAAGATGCTCCATGGTTCTCCTATCTATTTGTGTAAAAACAAAGTCTCAGTTACCTGATTAAAGAAATGATTTTCAGAGGGAACCACAAAGTAATATTTCATTCTTTTTGTTACACAAGAGATTCTTAATAAAAAAGAGTAGATCAGATTCAAAACAAATTGATTTAGAGAGATTGAGAATTCTAAGGCAGACAAATACACGTGAGGCAAATGCAAATCCAATATGTTCCAAATCAAGTTAAAGATGTATGAACAAAGAAGTACAAAGATGCTGGTTAGCAAGAGAATAGCAAGGGCTAAAATAGGGAAAGAAGCAGAAGGAATGCAGAAGAAACTGAACACTGAAACTTACCCACAACACTGTAATAGAATTCCAGTCACAGAAGATCAACAAATTGGTGCTGAGAGGTGTAACTCACAGCTAAGATAGATAGAGCAGCAATAGTCACAAGACAGAATCTGCAGATACCATACATAAACAGAAAAATATCAGTACCAAGAGATTTAAATTCACTTCTTCTAATCTTAAGTAAATGAAAAAATGTACACGGTAAAAAGCTATTAGAATAATTATTAATTTACTATTAAACTTTATAAATATTATTATTTATAGAGTCATGTTGGTATTAAGGCCCTCCCGTTGATCGTCGATTTGCTCGAGCGGGCCCAGTAACGTCTCCATTGGAGACTTTGTTGTTACTGTATTAAAAGCAGATATTAAAGTTCTGGATTAAAATGAAATTTAGAAAGTAGGTCCAAATGTGTATTTTTCTTTTCAACTACACGTGGTAGATCTCATAGTTTAAATATATTAGAAATCACATTCCAGAAATCAGAAATAGTGCTTTTCTAGCACAGTGGAATAAAAGCCAATTAATGGAAAATCAGTGGAAAAGGCTTTAATTTAAATTCATAAATTAAAAATGACAGGGTGTGAGAATGAAAATACTTAAAATACTATATATACATATATATGAGGCCAAAGGAATATATTATAATAAAAGATCAAAGTGAGTATATTTGTCTCCATATTTAAATAACTCAAGTGAAAGAATACAAAGACATTGAGCACCTGAATAAAATAATTGAAGGAAAAAACAGAATAATTAAAATACTTGAGTTAAAAATAAGGAATGCAATCATACTGTATCACTGTATCACTGTCATCCTGTTGTTCATTGATTTCCTCAAGCAGTCATACGATGTTCTAATAACCATCCCTTTACTAGTGTACATTTGCCATCACCAATGCCCCCAATTTCCCCTCACCACCATCCCCACTGGCCCCCAGTTCTCCCAGCCTGCCTCTACAGCAGGTAATTTTCTTTCCTTCTCTCTTTTTCACTCTCTCTTTCTTTCTGGGCATTATGGTTTGCCATGAGAGGTTATTACGCATACCCTTTACATCCTTTCAGCACTCAGTTCTTGTAAGACTGAAACTAATCATGAACAACCTTCAATCAGTGATTCAGTTTTAAAAAAAAGAAAAAAGAAAACTAAAAACGATAGGGCCAATTAACAAATTCAATGCTGCTCCTTTGGAGGAAAATAGAAAAAACAGTGAATTATCTGAACCTTTCACTAAACTAACCAGGTATAAAAGAATGTCACATAACAATCACAGCTTGGTGTGTGTGGGGCAAACAGTTCTATGACCTCTCCATTTCTTTTCTAGAACAAATATACAGATTTTTGTGCGTCACGAGTGGCTTGTTAAGCACTGTATTTCTAGGACATAATCAGTGGTATCAGAGTTTTCAAATTTATTTGCATGAATTTGAGGGAAACAGATTTGCATGTTTCCCTTGTAATTATTCATTGCAAAAATATCCTTGCAATTGCTCAGGATTTATCTGATTACCCAACATAAAGAAAAACATGTCAGAAAAGTTCATGATAGAATGTGGAATGAACCTGTTACTTTTGCTTGAATTGCGTTTGAACCTTAAAGGTTTTTATCCCCAACCCACGAGAGGGTGGGCACAAAAAAATAGTTCCACTCGTAGAATTTGGGCATGGGCCTGTTTTTTTTTCAACTTGTACTAACTTACTCTTTGGTCCTTCTGGATCAGGAGAAAAGTATCACTGAGAACTGCACCCACTGTTTGACACAAAGAGATGAACTGAGGGCTGGTGTGAAGTCAGTCACACGCTGGAGCTGACTTGCTGATAGACAACTCTACAAGGTCACTGCAATGCGGTCACGTGCCACCGGCTGCTGCGTTCATGCTGCAGGTGTGGTTTCCAGCCAGGAAGATGAGAGCAGATCTCTCAGGTGCGAAAGCAAATAGTGGGGAGATCTGTCAACAACTCAGTTGAGACCAGAAACATACTGGGTAAGTAAGAGTTATTGTCCCCCTTAGGCCCCAATCCCAGGTGCACTAAAATCAGAAGTGAGAGAGGGCAAAGCATGTGCTCTTCCCAACAGGGAACTTCAGGTGTGGACCTGACGGGTCCTGGGGGAATGAAGAAGCTGTCTTCAGTGGATGATTTTGAATGCTCTGGGTCACGTTACCTTTTTCCTATCTGAAAATGACAAGAAGCTATGGTCTCTGTGTGAAATGTCTATAAGGGACAGAAAAGGGGGTTATTGTATAGTTCCTTTGGAGACCGTGAGCTAAAAAATAAAACGATTTTTTGCTATACTCTGCTGCGGTTAGGCAATTTCATGACATGTCTACTGAAATATAACTTGGAACCAGGTTAATGTGAACTTGGATGCTTTGGCTCTCTTGGTTTTAGGATCTGGTGCCTGTAGCTTAGCATATACTGTTTGCTTTCAACATTTGCAACAAAATTTAATATGAATGTGAATCAATTTGACTTGAAGCATTACTCTTTTGAAAATTTTTTGACTCTGAATATGTAAAATTTACAATCAGTAAATCCCAATTTGACCTAATTGATACAGACCTGATATCATAGGCATATGAAGCAATATGTTTAAGATGAGCCTATGCTACACCTGAATATTTAATACAATATCTCTTATGAACTTTTCTTCCAAATATAGAATGCATATTTGATTTCAAAAGGAAGTTATTTTTTAAAGGCTTAGTTTCTTGTTACTATAGCAATGATTCTATACATAATGTAATTTGTACAGATGTGTTCTATAGTGTGTGACTTTTTATTGTGCAGTTAAAAATGTAGAGATATATTCGTTCATAATCAATAACCAATTCCCCTACTTATGTATGTGTGGTCTGTGCCCTCATTATAAGTGTAATCACTGTTTCCCTTTGAACAGAAGGCTCTGGTCTCTCAGCAGAGCTCACAAGGCACTGAGCAATAGCCCCCTCCTCTTTCCTTCCCACTCCACTTTAGAAAAGCAGAGAGAGCTATGTTTGACTTGCTTGAGCTAAAAATAATTCATTTGTTAGTTGTCTTATCATGGCTTAATCCTTCAAGGCAAAGGTAGTATATAATTATACTTCCTGATGGTGAAATTATTCAGGCGGGGGAGACGTGTGTGGTGAAACATCTTTCCCCATGCTGCAGTGCAGTTCCTCTGATTGAATATAACCTGGTGATAAGAGCAGTTTTTGGTAAAAATATCATCTTTGCAATTTACTACCTAGGTAACTATAGCAGACTCACAACCTATTTCCCTGAGCATAAGAACAAAGAGGAAAAAAAGAAATACCAGCATAAATACCTGTTTAATGAAGAAAACAAAACCATTCAAATTATTTATAGCAGAAGGAATTGACTCATAGGATGGGGCTAATAGGGTGAGGAAATCTGCCCAGGCACCCAAGATAGTTTGAGACTGAGAAATTAGCCTTAAGCAGGCACTTCCACTTAGATTGAGAGTTTGTGTGTTACCACCAGGTGAACAACTGTTGGGATTGCTTAGAACTTTCTCAGTTTTAGCCCTGAAAATCCCGGATGCAGTAACCCCTCTTTCCTGTCCCAGAAAAATCAAGATAGGTGGCCATCCTCATTCCCATAGTCTAAGGCAGTGATCTTCAGAAATTAAAGGCTGAAAAGCATCTACCTTGTGGAACCTGGAACTAAGGGGAGTTCAATAGCTACATAAGAAACTGTAGTAGAGTGAGGAAATGAGAAATATTCTAAATTCCACTTTACCCCTAGCTTCAGTCTTTTATGGATGGATGACTTCTATTGGTCAAATCCTGCTAGATACACAGATGGTGGAGCCTGGGATAGAATGTCTACATTTCCACAAAGAAGACTTGATAGGGAAGGCTGACGAAGGGGTCTGAGACCAAAATATCAGGGTTGGTCTTCTAAAACTGGTTAAATATCTTCAGTTCTCTGAAACTTGGGTTTCTGGTTTCTGCAATAGTGACATAGTAAATAGATGTGAAGAACAAGGAGTTAACCAAATTGCCCAGGAGACATTCTAGCACATCAAAGACATCTGCTTAAAGATAGAGAAGTGATGAGGGTATGGTGCCGCCAGCAGGTCAATCTGTACCTCTGTGAGGTGAGTGCATCAGCAGCCTGATGGCATTGTCAGACTTTCAGATACCCTAAAATTGCTGCTGTGTCCTTGGCCAAAAACTTGGGGCAAAGTTTACCAAGAAAGTAAATGGCCAAAAGTTAGGTATGTGGAAGACACACCCACAAAGCACCTCTGGCTCAGCTATATAATTGGAGGCATGGCCTCTCTGGTTCTTGATCGAACTGCTTAATGGCCATGATCCAAGAGACTCAGAAATGAATCTCAGAACCCAGCAGCTTTTGGCAGAAATGCATCTGGACCACATACAAGGTGGCTGCCGCCTTGGAGCTTATTGGAAAGCCAGGTATGAGCTGGTGGTGACGGGGCAACTTCAATCTCATGGGAAGGGGGACGGTACTGGCTCGTCCTTCATGCCCTACCAAGGTCACGAGTTGCCCCCCACGAGCAGCTCTCTGGCACAGCCATAACACCAGACGTACAGAAACTAATCTTGTAATTATCTGGCTCTTTGCAGAAATCCAAAATCATGATATGATTCTCATAACCAGCTATAGAAAACAAAGTATTTCACAATGCCTTTTCAGCAATTCTGATTGTTGAGGAGGAAATTCTAAATAATAATGGTGCATCTTTTGTCAAAATAATGAATGTAATCAATGTAGAGAAGAGTTAAGTAGAAATCCTCTGCCTCACAGGCATTGGGAAGGGTGGGAGGAGGGGTATATTGGGGTTCTTGGTGGTGAAAAATGAGTACTGGTTAAGGGAAAGGTGTTTGATCATTATATGACTGAGACTTAAACCTGAAAGCTTAGTAAATTTTCCCACAGTGATTCAATAAATAAATATAAGAAGAAAAAATAAATAAAATTATGAAAAAAAAGTAAGGTGGAGTTCATGCCCAATTCAATCAGCTTATCAGTGGCTGAATAAATAGCAGTACTCCTAAATGAAAACAAAGATAGAGAAGTGAGAAAATACTTGGAATATTTTGTTGTTGTAATTTTTTTTTACTGATTCAGAGGAGAGATAAATAGGGAAGTAGAGTTTATTATCTTCTTGAGTTTTGTATTGTAACATGAAGCATTTGGCCTGTGGAGAGACTTGGTTAAATGTCTGAGAACTAAAGCTCAAGTGAAGTGTTATTTCTTCTCTATAAGTCTTCCCTTAAACCCTGATGTTTAATAAAAATTATTTGGTAAAGAATTGGTAGGTGGGGCTGGAGACAGCATGCAGATAGGGTGTATAACTTGTGTGCAGCCAAGCCTAGTTTGATTTCCAGTGCAATAAAATTGCCCAGGAATTGCTAAGTGCAACTTTGAATTCCCCTGACCACCCAAATGTGTGGATCACTCAAACCACCCATGCATGGTTTGGCTGATTCCCAGCACCACAGGACTCCTTGCATTAAACTTTTGCCTTAGTTGGCTTGGAGTTATCAGAAGGGTCCCTTAGGCCTACTGAGTACTGCCTCCTAAATTAAAAATAAATTAAAGAAATAAAGAGTGGGAGAAGAAATTGAAGGAGAGCAATAAATACATTGGCTCTGGTGGCTACTAGTTTCCAGGACCGTGCGACCACTCTCTGGTCAGAGCATTGAATTATCTTCAAGAACAAAGCAGAATTCTGGAATCAAAAAGTAGTGAAAACCTTCACTCTGTTCCAAGGATGAATTCCCAAAAGAAATGGCCATTTGGGCGAAAGAAGTCTCTGGATGGGAATTCTAGACTCTTGTATATTCTCATAACTGAGTAGGATACACAGGTCACAAGAAAGAATAGGCCTGAATGGAGAAGACCGACATGAGCTTCTTCAGACTCAACATAAATGAACACTTAACCACATGTTTTTCTACCTGGATCTTTTTTGGGGAGAGAATGGGGTCACATCTAGTGATACTAAGGGGTTACTCCTGGCTCTGCAATTAATAATTACTCTTGGTAGTGTTTGTGGATCATATGGGATACCAGGGCTTGAACCCATATCAGCTGTGTACAAGATATGTGCCTCACCCACTGTACTTTCTTCCTCTCTAGCCTCACACTACCTGGATTTTAGTGACAGAAAAAAAAATCAATGTACTCACTAATAATTTGCTAGTTATAAGAAGCAAAATTTGGGTAGATTATATTTGTTGCAGATAAAAGTTTTTGTTGAGTCTTACTTAGTGTTTTTATCCAGAATAAGCCAGTATGTATGTTACAAATCACTCATTATTGAGTTAGTACCAGTAACCGGTTTTGGAGTCAAACTGTTGGGGCTTAGCAAATGGAAAGTAGTTAGTTTTCTAATCAAGTGGATGTTCCCATTAAACACCACTGGAATCCATATTATAAAAGAGATTTATTGTGCATCCAAAGAGTTATTTTTTATTAATGACTGGATTTATACTTAGCATATAGCCAGAACTCAAAATCACTTTAGACACTGCTGTGTATGATAGATATGGTAGCAGCCTGATTAAATCATTGCAATGTGGATTTTATTTATTTATTTATGTTTTGCTTTTTGCTTTTTGGGTCACACCTGGCAATGCACAGGGGATACTCCTGGCTCTGCACTCAGGAGTTACTCCTGGTGGTGCTTAGGGGACCATATGGGATGCTGGGAATCGAACCCGGGTCGGCCACATGCAAGGCAAACGCCCTACCCGCTGTGCTATCTCTCCAGCCCCGCAATGTGGATTTTAATTTTGGGTTTTGATGATAGAGAGAATGGCACTGGATTTGAAGTAAGAAGAACTTGGATTATGCTCCATATCTGCATTTTTCTCTTTTTCTTTTTGGTTTCCTGGGCCATACCTGTCTTTTATCAGGACTTTCTCCTGGCTCTGTGCTCAAGGATTAGTCTTGGCATAGCTTGGAGGTCCATATGAGGTACCGAGGATCTAACCTTTGTTGGTAGCATGCAAGGAAAGTGCCTACCCACTGTATTCTCTCCTGTTTCCCTTAACCTTTTTATAGTCAATTAAATAATGTCAGTTTTAGCTCTCTGGACTACTGTTATTTCTTTGTCTATGAAATGTAGAAAGTTTTCCTTTAAAATTCAACTTCTTGTCTCCATGTGGACCTTCTTTCTTGGTTGAACTCTATTGTGAACTAGGGCTATTTTAGAACTAATGATAAATCAGTAGTATCCCATCTGGTAAATCACGAAAATAGCAAGTTGAACTTTGATAGTTCCTGATTCAACCACCAGAGATCCTTGTTGAATAGGCTAAGGAAAAGGTCTTGGAAACCGCATTTCTAAACACTTTATTAAATGATTGCATTATGTTCATCTAGGCCTGGGAAGTATAAAGGGGCTCAGAAATACAATTATGAATATGAATTTAGTAATAATGTCTTTAAATTTTCATTATAAAGACTAAGAAACAATTCTCGAAACCCTGTGACTTTTGGCAGAAATGTGTCCGGACCCCGCAGTAGGTTACTGTTGCTGGGCCACCGAGGGGGGAAAGGGTCCCGTCCCTCTACCTGCTCCCCCTTGACGGTTCGGTGGCCACCATCCGCCAAAGGCCATTGGACAGTCAGGTTTGGGCCCGCAGTGACAAAACCTGTTGGGCCTCACGGGATGGGAGTGGAGCAGGCTCTTTCCTCCCCTTCCCAACAAGACCCCGAGTTGCTGCCTATGAATGGCCTTTCTGGCTCTTGATCAAGCTGTTTAATGGCCATGATCCCAGAGACTCAGGAACAAATCTCGGAACCCAGCAGGTTTTGGCAGAAATCCCTCCAGATTTAAGTGTTAAAATTTCAAAATTTCAAAATCGCACGGCCTCTACTGCAGACATGCAGTAGTGTTATCGTATGTTATTCATAACCTGCAATAGAAAATAAATTGTCTACTGTTGCCTTTTCAGCAGATCTGAGTGTTGGGGTAAAATCCCAAGTAATAATGGTGGGTCTGGTAGTCTAGTATCAAAATATTGAATGTGATCAAAGTAGAGAGAGAGTAATGTGGAAATTATCTGCCCTACAGATAGGGGGAAGATGTGGGAAGGGGGTATACTGGGGTTGTTGGGGGTGGAGAATGGGCACTGGTGAAGGTATGGGTGTTTCATTGTATGACCGAGATTTAGAACCAAAAGCTGCTCTCACCGTGATTCAATAAATAAAATTATAAAAAATTTTAAAAAAAGTAAGATGGAGTTTATGCCCAATTCAATCAACTAATCAGTGGCTGAATAAATAGCAGTACTCCTACATAAAAAATAAAAAAAATTTTCTTAATAGTTTTCATGCATAAATACTAATATTACCTCTGGAGTGAGAAGATGAGTGTGCTTAACCCATTTATTCACAAGTCAGTCAATTTTCAAATTTCTTGACATTTTTGAGTTTCATATATTTGCTCAAGATATTGTAAAACAATTCAAAAATTACATCTTTCCCTTTCTCTCCTCTTGAAGAGAGAGAGGACATTTATACAAGGTATTCTCTCAGATTTAAGAAATGTAAGGCAAAATTTCAAATATTTCACTTGTGCTTTCTTCCCCAAATCCACTAAAGATGGCAGAGAGGAGTACTGGTTTTGTGTAACTCTTGAACTATTTTCCAACTCAAAGATAAGAAGCTACTCTGTGAAAGGAAAGAGGCTAATATTTGGTGAGTGTCTTTGTAGTAATCAGGTTTGTAATCACTGAAGGACACGGATTACATGACGCAGACTCACGGTCATGGTCACGGTCCTCCCATTGTTCATCGATTTGCTCGAGCAGGCCCAGTAATGTCCCATCGTGAAACTTGTTGTTACTGTGTTTGGCATATTGAATACATCACTGGGAGCTTGCCAGGCTTTGCTGTGCGGGCGAGATACTCTTGGTAGCTTGCTGGGCTCTCCGAGAGGGGCGGATGTATCAAACCTGGCTTGACTCAATTAAAATAATTTTCTTGAACATCGATTGCTCTTTTGTGAATGTTTATTCTGCCATTTATACCTGAATTCAAAATACACTTCTTTATGTGCCTTTATCCTTTTCTGGGAACAGAGAATGGATCAATAATCATTCTTTTATTGTGATGAACAAAACATCCTCCACCACCACTCATATTAATTCAAATAATAAATTTATTTTCTAAGCTTAAATGATGTGTTTACTTTTAAAAGCTTTTTATTATCCAACTATGTTTCCTTATATTATGCATTTAAGAGAGATCCATCTGCCTTTCCCCTCTTTCTGACTAACTTCACTCAGTATGATACTCTTTATATCCATCCACTTAGCAGACAATTGCATAATTTCATTTTTTCTTACAGCTGAGTAGTATTTGCTGTTTATTTGTACCACAATTTCTTTATCCAGTCATTAAAACGACTTTATAAAGGTATTTTTGCAATATACACATGTTTTTATATTATAGGATTTTTACTAAATTTTTACTAGTCAGTAGTAAAACTTCATGATTCTCTATTTAAGAATCATCATATTATTACTAAAAGGCTACTGATCTTATAAAGCTGTTTGAGGACTCATTCCATTTAGATATAATTTACTTCATTTATGTCTCTATATTTGGTTTTAGTTGGAACTACTGTTTCCATCTAGTGCCACATATCCTTTTTTGTTTCTGTAGCAAGCTAGCTCATTTACTATGATGAAAATGTTCTTTGTGGTAGTTCATAAGCTCTGTAGGATTATATTAATCACATAACACACATGAATATGAATAAATCTGTTAATAATACTCAAGAATAATTTTGTATTATGAAAGAAATCTAAAAACGTATATGCCCACAGGGCATGTTTGTCTTGCACCAATAACAAAGTATCAAATACGTTGCTTTCTAATGAAAACTGTTCCTTGAAATGTCATAGTTATTTAAAATAATGAGATTAAGAAAACCAAAGTCAATGTCTACTTGTAAATGTTCATTTTATTAAAGTAGATTAACCTCTGTGAAATCATTTTTCAAATTTTTAAATATTAAAAATAATCAAGTCTATTTGTTTGTATTTGTTTTCTTTGGGGGTCACAGCAGGCAGTGCCCAGGGCTACTCCTGACTCTGTACATAAGGATCACTCCTGGTGGGGCTCAGGGAACCATATGTGTTGCCAGAAACCAAATCTGGGTTAGCACCATGCATAGCAAATGCTCTATTTGCTCATGCATTTTTAATATAATAATTAAGTGACATCTATGTGAAAATGTCCTGTGAAACACTTCACAATATTAGAATCTATAAAGTTTTATGAGAAATTTGTCTTTCAAAAGACAAAGGCTATTATTTTCCTGTAAAAATGAGTATTATTCTAACAGTGGTCTGGTCCATTGTGCTTCTGCAGCCTCCAAATCAATTCATTTTTGTTACTAACTTTATCCTCAGTGTGAGTTGAGTATTTAGCTCATAGGGTACATTTCATTTTCCTTGTATTAATACAGGGACAAAACGAGCGTCGTTGTAGGTAATAGTTCTGTCATTTCCGTTTGAGTCCAAGGCAAACTTGGAGGCTGGGGCTTTTGCTTCTGTGCTCTTCTGCTAAGACACTGGGTGACAGTGTCTTTGTCAGCATCATCTTGCATCCTTCCCTAAGTGCAGAATGGGGAAAAATAAAGACGAGAGAAAATGAGGATGTGATTTATTTTCTGGGTGAGCAGACATGTCTTTTCTAGGACATGAGACAGCCAGAGGCAGAAAGACAAGTTAGGGTCCCTTGACACTGATTGTTCTTTGTCCCTTTTGAACCTGAGGCATCTCTGGAGTGGACGGACCCCAAAGAGTCCCAAACACAAGCATACAGTAACACGCTCTCAACAGAAAGGAAATAAAAATGCAAGTGTGTGTAGGGGAGGAAAAGTAATTTTCCCTCTAGCCTTCTAGTAGAGGCACTTCCTGTAATTAAAGCAGATTTTAAAAAGAAAAACAGACAAAGGCTTAGTAATGTGCATCCTTCCTGTATCCATGGGAAACACTCAGGAAACTAAGTAACTCTGAAAGGTCTAAACCATCACCTTGAAGAGTATCTCCAGCTAAAGACAAAAGAAAGACGTGTGTATGGGCAGTATGGGTGAGAGTAGAGTATTGGAACCCTGAAGCCAGTTATGGGATGCTGAAGCCAGTTATTACCAGGAAATGCAGAGTAAATAAGAGTGAGGTTGCTAAGCAGATGTAAGTCTACTTTCTCCAGTGAAGAGTTTCAGAGAGACTCAGAGGTGTCCTCTTCCTAGTAGACACAACAGGAAGACACTTTTACAAATGGAGATTTCCCTTTGAGTAAATGTTTCTTACACAGTGCTAGCCTTTTTGTTTTCAGAACCTTTCTTATGTCTGCTGCTTCTTCCAATAATCAGTCTAAAGTAATCTTTTTTTTTTTTTCCCCCTTTATTTTATTTTATTTTTTTTTAAAGTTGTAGATTTACAATTTTTTGTGCTTTGGTTTCAATTATACAATGATCAGATACCCATCCCTCCACCAGTGCCCATTTTCCACCACCATGGATAATATCCCTCCCACCCCCATCCCCCCATCCCCCCGTCTCTGTGGCAGGGCAATCCCCTGTGTTCTCTCTCTCCTTTTGGGTGTTGTGGTCTGCAAAAGAGGCATTGAGTGGCAAACATGTTCAGTCCATAGTCTACTTTCGACATGCATCTCCCCTCCTGGGAGGATCCTCCAAACATCCTTTATTTGGTGCTCCCTTCTCTATCTGAATAGCCCTTTCCTCTAGGATACCCGGCTGGCCTCTAAGTTATGGAGTAATCCTCCTGGTGCTGATCTCAGCTATTCTTGGGTATTAATCTCATACTTTGTTACTTTATATCCCCCAGATGAATGCAATCTTTCTATGTCTATCCCTCTCTTTCTGACTCATTTCGCTTAGCATGATACTTTCCATATTGTACCACTTGTATGTAAATTTCATGACTTCATCTTTTCTAAGAGCTACATAGTACTCCATTGTGTAGATGTACCAAAGTTTCTTTAACCAGTCATCTGTTCTTGGGCATTCAGGTTTCTTCCAGTTTCTGGCTATTGTAAAGAGTGCTGCAATGAACAAACAAGTGCAGATGTCACTTCGACTATACATTTTTGCCTCTCTGGGATATATTCCCAGGAGTGGTATTGCTGGGTCAAATGGGAGCTCAATTTCTAATTTTTTGAGAATCGTCCATACTGTTTTCCAGAAGGGCTGAACCAGTGGACATTCCCACCAACAGTGAAGGAGTGTCCCTTTCTCGCCACATCCACGCCAGCATCGGTTGCTTTTGTTCTTTTGAATTTGGGCCAGTCTCTGAGGTGTGAGATGGTATCTCATTGTGGTTTTGATCTGCATCTCCCTGATGATTAATGATGTAGAGCATTTTCTCATGTGCTTTTTTGCCATTCGGATTTCTTCTTTGAGAAAGTTTCTGTTCATTTCATTGCCCCATTTTTGGATGGGGTTGGATGTTTTCTTCTTGTGGAGTTTAACCAGTATTTTGTATATCCTGGATATCAACCCCTTGTCAGATGTGTATTCGGTGAATATCCTTTCCCATTCTGTAGACTGTCTTTGTATTTTGGTCACTGTTTCTTTGGAGGTGCAGAAGCTTCTTAGTTTAAGATAGTCCCATTTATCTATCTCTGTTTTCACTTGCTCGGCCAGTGGCGTGGCATCTTTGAAGATACCATTAGCTTCAATGTCATGGAGGGTTTTGCCAACTTTATCTTCAATGTACCTTATGGTTTCTGGTCTGATGTTGAGGTCTTTAATCCATTTTGATCTTACTTTTGTACATGGTGTTAGGCAGAGTTCTGAGCCTATTTTTTTGCATGTAGCCGTCCAGTGATGCCAACACAATTTATTAAAGAGGCTTTCCTTACTCCACTTCACATTACTTGCACCTTTATCAAAGATTAGATGAGCATATGATTGAGGGGAGATGTCAGTGTATTCAACCCTGTTCCATTGGTCTGCAGTTCTGCCTTTGTTCCAGTACCATGTTGTTTTAATTATTACCGCTTTGTAGTACAGTTTGAAGTTCGGGAGGTTGATTCCTCCCATTTTCTTTTTCCCAAGAATTGCTTTAGCTATTCGTGGGGGCTTATTGTTCCATATAAATTTCAGGAGTGTTTGCTCCATTTCTTTGAAGAATGTCATGCATATCCTTATAGGGATTGCATTGAATTTATACAATGCTTTCGGTAGTATTGCCATTTTGACAATGTTAAGTCTCCCGACCCATGAGCAGGGGATATCTTTCCATTTCCTCATGTCCTCTTTTATTTCCTGAAGTAGCGTTTTGTAGTTTTCTTTGTACAGGTCCTTTACTTCCTTAGTTAAGCTGATTCCTAGGTACTTGATTTTCTGGGGCACAATTGTGAATGGGATTGTTTTTTTCATGTTGCTTTCTTCTCTCTCACTGTTTGCGTATAGGAAAGCCATGGACTTTTGGGTATTGACTTTATAACCTGCAACTTTACTATACGAGTCTATTGTTTCTAAGAGTTTTTTGGTGGAAGTTATTGGGTTCTCTAAGTAGAGTATCATATCATCTGCGAATAGTGAGAGCTTGATTTCTTCCTTTCCTACCTGAATGCCCTTAATATCTTTTTCCTGCCGAATCGCTATTGCAAGTACTTCCAGTACTATATTGAACAGCAGTGGAGAGAGTGGGCATCCCTGTCTCGTCCCTGATCTTAGAGGGAAGGCTCTCAGTTTTTCCCCATTGAGGATGATGCTTGCTGTAGGCTTGTGGTAGATGGCTTTAATTATGTTGAGGAAGGTCCCCTCTATACCCATTTTGGCTAGGGTTTTCATCATAAAGGGGTGCTGGATCTTATCAAATGCTTTCTCTGCATCTATTGATATGATCATATGCTTTTTATCTTTTCTTTTGTTGATATGGTGGATTATGTTGATTGATTTCCGAATGTTGAACCATCCTTGCATCCCTGGGATGAATCCTACTTGGTCATGGTGTATGATCTTTTTGATGAGTAGTTGGATTCTATTTGCTAGTAGTTTGTTGAGGATCTTTGCATCTGTGTTCATCAGGGATATCGGCCTGTAATTCTCTTTCTTTGTGGTATCTCTGTCTGCTTTTGGTATCAGTGTGATATTTGCTTCGTAGAAACTGTTTGGAAGTGTTTTTGATATTTCAATTTCGTGGAAAAGCTTAAAGAGTATTGGGAGTAAGTCCTCTTTAAAGATTTGGAAGAATTCACTAGTGAATCCATCCGGGCCAGGACTTTTGTGCTTGGGGAGACTTTTTATTACCATTTCAATTTCCTTGATGGTGATAGGTCTGTTCAGGTATTCCAGGTCTTCTTGGTTCAGCCTTGGGAGTCTGTAGGAGTCTAGGAATTTATCCATTTCCTCGAGGTTTTGATGTTCCGTGGCATAAAGCTTCTCAAAGTACTCCCTGAGGATCCTCTGAATTTCTGTGGTTTCTGTTGTAATGACCCCCTTTTCATTTCTGATTCGGTTGATTAGGGTTTTCTCTCTCCCTTTCTTTGTGAGTTTTGCTAGAGGCTTATCGATCTTGTTAATTTTCTCAAAGAACCAGCTCTTGGTTTCATTGATCTTTCGGATTGTTTTTTGGGTTTCCATCTCGTTAATCTCTGCTCTGAGTTTTATTATTTCCTTTCTCCTGTTCGGGTTGTGCTCCTTTTTTTGGTCCTTCTCCAAGCTCTTAAGCTGTGAGGTTAGGTTACTTATGTGTGCTCGCTCCTCCTTCCTGAGGAATGCTTGTAGAGCTATAAACTTTCCTCTTAACACAGCCTTTGCTGTGTCCCATAAGTTTTGGTAACTCGTGTTCTCATTTTCATTCGTTTCTAGGAATCTTTTGATTTCCTCTTTGATTTCCTGTCTAATCCACTCGTTGTTCAATAGTGCACTGTTTAATTTCCAGGTGTTTGATTTAGTTTTCTGTTTTTGTGTGTGATTTACTTCTAATTTCAGCGCATTATGGTCTGAGAAGATTGTTGATACAATCTCTACCTTCTTAATTTTATGGAGGCATGTTTTGTGGCTCAGCATGTGGTCTATCTTGGAGAATGTTCCATGTACGCTTGAGAAGAATGTGTATTCAGCTTTTTGTGGATGAAGTGTCCTGTATATATCTACTAAGTCCCTTTCTTCCATTGTTTCCCTCAAATGAAGTATGTCCTTGCTAAGCTTGAGTCTGGTTGATCTATCAAGAGGTGACAAAGTAGTGTTGAAGTCTCCCACTAGTATTGTGTTGCTATTGATGTCTTTTTCCAAATCTATGAGTAGTTGTTTTAAGTACTTTGCTGGTCTCTCATTAGGTGCATATACATTTATTATTGTAAGTTCTTCCTGTTGTACAGATCCTCTGATCAATAAGTAATGGCCTTCACTGTCTCTTATGACCTTCCTCACTCTGAAGTCAATGTGGTCTGATATAAGGATGGCTACCCCAGCTTTTTTATGGGAGCTGTTTGCCTGTAGGATTGTTTTCCAGCCTTTGACTCTGAGTCTGTGTTTGCTTTGACTATTGAGATGCGTTTCTTGCAGGCAGCAGAATGTTGGGTTCAATTTTCTAATCCATCCTGCCACTCTATGTCTTTTAATTGGTGCGTTTAGCCCATTGACATTGAGAGAGATTATTGTTATGGGATTTTGTCCCATTGTTATGTTAAAATTGGGTGTATTTGAGGGGCCTTTCTTGCCTTAAAGTAGCCCATTTAGTTGTTCTTGTAACCATGGTTTTGAGTCTATGAAGTTCCTGAGCTGTTGTTTGTCTGTGAAACTGTGTGTTGTTCCTTCTATTATGAATGAGAGTCTTGCTGGGAAAAGTATTTTGGGGGAGGCATTTATTTCATTGAGTTTTTTTACTATGTCCCACCACTGTTTTCGGGCCATGAGGGTTTCATCAGAAAAATCAGCTGTGAATTTTAAGGATGCTCCTTTGTAAGAGATTTCTTTCTTCGATCTTGCTGCTTTCAGAATTTTGTCTCTGTCTAAGGTTTTGGTCATTTTGATCAGAATGTGTCTTGGGGTATTTTTATTCGGATTTCTTCTAGCTGGTACCCTTCGGGCCTCCTGAATGTGGTCACAAGTTTTCTTCAGCTCTGGAAATGTTGTAGCAATGATGTCTTTGACAGTTTCTTCTTCATCGAGGTTTTCTTCCTGTCCCTCTGGGACTCCAATAATTCTTATGTTACCCCTCTTGGCTTCATCACGATCTTCTCTTGCCATCTGTTCCCGAATTGTGAGTCTCTTTTCCATTTTCTGCTCTTTTCGGGAGAGTCTCTGAACTTCATCTTCGAGCTCACTGATTCTGTTCTCAGCCGCTGTTACTCTGCTGCTGAGGCCTTCCACTGAGCTTTTCAATTCGCCTACGAGATTTTTCAGGTCTGACATTTCTGATTGCATTTTCCTCATTTCTGCCTTCAGATCCTCTTGTCTTCTATTGGCATTGCTTTCCATTGTTTCTTTTAATTCCCTAAGCATCCTAAGTAGCTCCCTTCTGAATTCCTTGTCAGAGAGGTTGTCTAACACTACAGTACTGTTGGTGTCATCTGGGCTAGACTCTTCAATATGAATGTTTGGTGGGCTTTTGCGTTGCTTTACCATTGTGAGAGGTGTGGTTTAGTCCTTCACGTTCAGTGTTACTATTCTGCTTGATATGCAGTGTGAGTTAAGATAGGCTTATGAGTTATTGGCAACTGTATTTCTAGTGGCTGAGCTAAAATAGAGAAGTTTCCATCTAAGAAGTTAGCTTATGGTTCCTATGGCATATGTAGTGGGAAAATATTTCGCGGCCGCGTTAGCGGCCGCGGCTCCGGAAAGAGTCCCTGGCACTGGGCGAGGAGTTGGGAATGTCTCCTGTTTGGAATTGGAGCCGTTCAGCTTTGTTGCCCAGAGCTGGGCCTCTGTGCCCGTCCCACGCGGCTCAGGGGTTGAAAACCGGCTGTCTCGGGGCTGTTTCTAGCTGCGCGTGCCCAGAGAGGAACCCAGGCCCTTGGGGGCGGGCTGTACCTGTTGGAATTGGAGCCGTTCAGCTTTGTTGCCCAGAGCTGGGCCTCTGTGCCCGTCCCACGCGGCTCAGGGGTTGAAAACCGGCTGTCTCGGGGCTGTTTCTAGCTGCGCGTGCCCAGAGAGGAACCCAGGCCCTTGGGGGCGGGCTGTACCTGTTGGAATTGGAGCCGTTCAGCTTTGTTGCCCAGAGCTGGGCCTCTGTGCCCGTCCCACGCGGCTCAGGGGTTGAAAACCGGCTGTCTCGGGGCTGTTTCTAGCTGCGCGTGCCCAGAGAGGAACCCAGGCCCTTGGGGGCGGGCTGTACCTGTTGGAATTGGAGCCGTTCAGCTTTGTTGCCCAGAGCTGGGCCTCTGTGCCCGTCCCACGCGGCTCAGGGGTTGAAAACCGGCTGTCTCGGGGCTGTTTCTAGCTGCGCGTGCCCAGAGAGGAACCCAGGCCCTTGGGGGCGGGCTGTACCTGTTGGAATTGGAGCCGTTCAGCTTTGTTGCCCAGAGCTGGGCCTCTGTGCCCGTCCCACGCGGCTCAGGGGTTGAAAACCGGCTGTCTCGGGGCTGTTTCTAGCTGCGCGTGCCCAGAGAGGAACCCAGGCCCTTGGGGGCGGGCTGTACCTGTTGGAATTGGAGCCGTTCAGCTTTGTTGCCCAGAGCTGGGCCTCTGTGCCCGTCCCACGCGGCTCAGGGGTTGAAAACCGGCTGTCTCGGGGCTGTTTCTAGCTGCGCGTGCCCAGAGAGGAACCCAGGCCCTTGGGGGCGGGCTGTACCTGTTGGAATTGGAGCCGTTCAGCTTTGTTGCCCAGAGCTGGGCCTCTGTGCCCGTCCCACGCGGCTCAGGGGTTGAAAACCGGCTGTCTCGGGGCTGTTTCTAGCTGCGCGTGCCCAGAGAGGAACCCAGGCCCTTGGGGGCGGGCTGTACCTGTTGGAATTGGAGCCGTTCAGCTTTGTTGCCCAGAGCTGGGCCTCTGTGCCCGTCCCACGCGGCTCAGGGGTTGAAAACCGGCTGTCTCGGGGCTGTTTCTAGCTGCGCGTGCCCAGAGAGGAACCCAGGCCCTTGGGGGCGGGCTGTACCTGTTGGAATTGGAGCCGTTCAGCTTTGTTGCCCAGAGCTGGGCCTCTGTGCCCGTCCCACGCGGCTCAGGGGTTGAAAACCGGCTGTCTCGGGGCTGTTTCTAGCTGCGCGTGCCCAGAGAGGAACCCAGGCCCTTGGGGGCGGGCTGTACCTGTTGGAATTGGAGCCGTTCAGCTTTGTTGCCCAGAGCTGGGCCTCTGTGCCCGTCCCACGCGGCTCAGGGGTTGAAAACCGGCTGTCTCGGGGCTGTTTCTAGCTGCGCGTGCCCAGAGAGGAACCCAGGCCCTTGGGGGCGGGCTGTACCTGTTGGAATTGGAGCCGTTCAGCTTTGTTGCCCAGAGCTGGGCCTCTGTGCCCGTCCCACGCGGCTCAGGGGTTGAAAACCGGCTGTCTCGGGGCTGTTTCTAGCTGCGCGTGCCCAGAGAGGAACCCAGGCCCTTGGGGGCGGGCTGTACCTGTTGGAATTGGAGCCGTTCAGCTTTGTTGCCCAGAGCTGGGCCTCTGTGCCCGTCCCACGCGGCTCAGGGGTTGAAAACCGGCTGTCTCGGGGCTGTTTCTAGCTGCGCGTGCCCAGAGAGGAACCCAGGCCCTTGGGGGCGGGCTGTACCTGTTGGAATTGGAGCCGTTCAGCTTTGTTGCCCAGAGCTGGGCCTCTGTGCCCGTCCCACGCGGCTCAGGGGTTGAAAACCGGCTGTCTCGGGGCTGTTTCTAGCTGCGCGTGCCCAGAGAGGAACCCAGGCCCTTGGGGGCGGGCTGTACCTGTTGGAATTGGAGCCGTTCAGCTTTGTTGCCCAGAGCTGGGCCTCTGTGCCCGTCCCACGCGGCTCAGGGGTTGAAAACCGGCTGTCTCGGGGCTGTTTCTAGCTGCGCGTGCCCAGAGAGGAACCCAGGCCCTTGGGGGCGGGCTGTACCTGTTGGAATTGGAGCCGTTCAGCTTTGTTGCCCAGAGCTGGGCCTCTGTGCCCGTCCCACGCGGCTCAGGGGTTGAAAACCGGCTGTCTCGGGGCTGTTTCTAGCTGCGCGTGCCCAGAGAGGAACCCAGGCCCTTGGGGGCGGGCTGTACCTGTTGGAATTGGGGCCGTTCAGCTTTGTTGCCCAGAGCTGGGCCTCTGTGCCCGTCCCACGCGGCTCAGGGGTTGAAAACCGGCTGTCTCGGGGCTGTTTCTAGCTGCGCGTGCCCAGAGAGGAACCCAGGCCCTTGGGGGCGGGCTGTACCTGTTGGAATTGGAGCCGTTCAGCTTTGTTGCCCAGAGCTGGGCCTCTGTGCCCGTCCCACGCGGCTCAGGGGTTGAAAACCGGCTGTCTCGGGGCTGTTTCTAGCTGCGCGTGCCCAGAGAGGAACCCAGGCCCTTGGGGGCGGGCTGTACCTGTTGGAATTGGAGCCGTTCAGCTTTGTTGCCCAGAGCTGGGCCTCTGTGCCCGTCCCACGCGGCTCAGGGGTTGAAAACCGGCTGTCTCGGGGCTGTTTCTAGCTGCGCGTGCCCAGAGAGGAACCCAGGCCCTTGGGGGCGGGCTGTACCTGTTGGAATTGGAGCCGTTCAGCTTTGTTGCCCAGAGCTGGGCCTCTGTGCCCGTCCCACGCGGCTCAGGGGTTGAAAACCGGCTGTCTCGGGGCTGTTTCTAGCTGCGCGTGCCCAGAGAGGAACCCAGGCCCTTGGGGGCGGGCTGTACCTGTTGGAATTGGGGCCGTTCAGCTTTGTTGCCCAGAGCTGGGCCTCTGTGCCCGTCCCACGCGGCTCAGGGGTTGAAAACCGGCTGTCTCGGGGCTGTTTCTAGCTGCGCGTGCCCAGAGAGGAACCCAGGCCCTTGGGGGCGGGCTGTACCTGTTGGAATTGGAGCCGTTCAGCTTTGTTGCCCAGAGCTGGGCCTCTGTGCCCGTCCCACGCGGCTCAGGGGTTGAAAACCGGCTGTCTCGGGGCTGTTTCTAGCTGCGCGTGCCCAGAGAGGAACCCAGGCCCTTGGGGGCGGGCTGTACCTGTTGGAATTGGGGCCGTTCAGCTTTGTTGCCCAGAGCTGGGCCTCTGTGCCCGTCCCACGCGGCTCTAAAGTAATCTTTATGCTCAAGAAACATAGTTATGTATTTTATAAAGTGTGTATTTATATAAATGACTGGGTTTCATGGGTTCATTGTGTATTTTGGTTAAACTATGAGTTCAGTCCACTGTCTTCAATATTTACATGCATGCCCACAAGATGCAGAAAAAAACCTGGGTAAGTGATTGAGTTTATAAGCAATGGTAGGATTCAAAAGCAAGAAAATATTGTCATACTTTTTAATATATTGTCAATAATTGTCTTAGCTTCAATGCACTAATGTTGGGTTGTGGAAGGACTGTTTCTAAGAAGAATTCAAGTTAGTTGTCTAAAATGATGCTTAAAAGTCTTCGTATAGTGAGGCAGTAACCTTAATAATTTGCTAACTTTATTTCACACCACCATAGCCTTCTGAGCTTTATCCTTCATGTCCCTAAATATTCTGTATTTTCTATGCAGTTTGCTTTTCTATTATTTAACCACGGCCATCATTTTTCTTATCTTCCCATCCCTAGGAATTAGCATTGTGTCTTATTCATAGGAGGAACTGGGTAAGTAAATGAAGAATGGCAACTTCACTTTAATTTCTTTTGAAATTTTTCATTTCAGCAGTAATAAAACAGAGGCAAAAATCAATAAACTTGATTTGTTGAAGACCCACATTCATTATGTGGTCAAGAATATATGGAACCCCTTGTGTCCATATTTTGTACCAATGCTATTTCACGGTAGAAAGCTTACATCTAGAAGTAGAAAATAGAGGAGAAAATGTGCCCATAGATGAAAAAGTGCAGGTATTTTCTGTTACCTAGCGACACCATAGAAACATTTTCAGTTTCGTCTCATGAAAAGCAAAGGACACTGCTGTGCTGGAGACTTAATATCTGACTCATATCAGTGCAGTGACAAACTCCGTTGTCTTAGCACCTGGATGAAACAAGAAGCATTAGTAAGTAATCCCAGTATAGAACCACTAATGAGACAATTTGTTAAGCCAGTATTCCTTTTGCAACCAAAGTCTGACAAGTTCTCTAATCCTCTTAAAGGTTTTGGGGGAAATTATCAGTACCCATAGAAATAAGACTGTGTCAGTTTTTGTGTGACATAAAGTTCATCTGAAGCAGTCCTCCGTGACACATCATTCTATAGAAAACCCAGACACTTCAGTTGTCTTGTTATAGCAGGGCTTCTGAAATATTTTTCAGAGTGCAGTACAGATGGATGAACCCTAGCAGAAACATCCTGGATTCATTACACAGTTGATTTTGAATTAAGTTTTTTTGTAGTTGTTCATTCAGAAACATTTTATTTTTGCTTTTTTTTTTTGCCACCACCACATGTAGTTATGTAACCCCCACAGTGGTTGTGCACAAACCACCGCAGTTTAAGAAGTTGGTGCTGGAGAATGTGGTCATGGAGATGTCATCGGGCAGGCTAGATTTAATTAGGAGAAATGGCCTCCTCCTAACCCACTGAATGCATAAGAAGTCATAGCCCAGTAAGTCTTAAGAAATCAGTAGGAAATTGTACTGATTTTTATGCTTTGGTAAAATGAGTAGCAGATAAAATAATGTCCTTAATCGGAGAGGCAAGTCTTGGAGGAGGTCACGCTAACAGGTACCATGTCTACCTGCATTGGACATCAGAGCCGTTTGTGCTGCAGTCTTGGAACTGGGACTGAATGGCATCACAGCCTGGCTCTTTCTCCAACAGGCAGATAGTAGAGAGTGACATATCTCTGTCTTCTTGGTCCTCATGAAAGCCAGTTCCCATACTCTTCTCATGAACACAACCACTAGTTCTGCTTTTCCAGAGAACTCAGGCTAATATAAAACCCTACCATTAGGGCTGCTAGGATGTCTGTTCTCATTAAATTCTCAGCACTGAGCTAGAGCCCCATGTGGGTCACTGAAACACTGCCTTTGGTGAGCAGTCAAGTTCAAAACAGGTCTTCCTGAGACATGCCTCTGTGGCAAGCAGATCACTTCAAGAGAGGTCATCTGAAGCATTTCAGGTTTCTGAGCAAGTTTTCCTCCTTTAACTTTCAAAAAGAATCAAAACTATGCCACAGAAGTGACAAAGGAAGTAAGGTACATGCAGCTGGACTTCTTTAATCTCTGGCACTATATGATCTGCTGATTATAAGTAATCTCTGAGTAAACCCTGAACACTTTCAGGTGTAACCAAATCCCTGAAAGAATGAAAACTGATGATCTTACAGAAATGAAAATTATTCAAAATGCATTTCTACCTGAAAAAAAGTGAAATAAAATGTCAGATATTTTTACTTATGCATTTTTTACTTTAATTTATATAATCCCAATGTATTTTATAAGTTATCTAAGGAAGGCAAAAATTTCTGTTAGGCTTGTTTTCAGCTGTTTTTTATATGCATTGCATTTTTTTCTTATGCATAATTTTTAAAAAATTTTTTATTAATGAAACACCATGAGGTACAATTGTAGACTTACAAATTTTTGTGTTTGGGTTTCATTTATACAATGATCGAGTACCCATCCCTCCACCAGTGCCCATTCTCCACCACTACTAATCCCAGTATCCCTCCCGCCCCCCATCCTCCCATCCCACCCTGCCTCTGTGGCAGGGCACTCCCATTTGTTCTCTCTCTTTTTTGGGGTGCTGTGGTTTGCAAAGAGGCATTGAATGACAATCATGTTCGGTCTATAGTCTACTTTCAGCATGCATCTCCCATCCTGGGCAGATCTTCCCAATACCCTTTATTTGGTGCTCCCTTCTCTATCTGAGCTGCCTTTATGTATTGCATTTTTAAGTCTAGAATTCGATCTCATTTCTTTCCACTTGCCAGTAGGAAACTTGAGGTGACAGAAGGCTGTTTAAAGTGGTGATACTGAACAATACCACCATAGCTTTGGGTCTGTATCCCTAAAGTGAGGAAAATTTTTGGGTCTTTAACCAAATACTAAAGCCAAGCACTTCTATACATGTCAAAGTTTGTACCATAAACAAAGGTTCACATTTGTTATTAATCTCTTTTATGATATCAAACAGAACAAACTGCTCTCCTTTCCTACTTGCCTATGTAGGTGGTCTTCTAATAATCCTTTCAAAGTCCTCTTTTCTATTACTTTTGTATACAACACACAGTATGTCAATTGTTTGAGGTCCAATGGCATTTTCCTAAGGAAGAGAAATTTAAAAGATTGACTACATAAACACAGGAATATAGAAATTTAATGCAACCTTACATAGACTTTAAACCATTCAGTTTATACAGCTGTGACTCTGTTTCATACCAAGGTTAAGTAGCTCACTTAGTGGCTTAGCTATCGAAGTTATTCTGTTATTTTCTTTCTAAATTTTAGATTTGACACTTAAATTCCAGTGGAGAAACACTTTTGTACAGATGTTTTGAATGTAACTTACCAGGTCTTTTCCAGAGGCCCAATTAGCCCCTCTGCATCTGCTTCCAAACAGATCTCTTCTAATATTGATTTCTCCCTTTTCTGTAAATTGCTTCCCTTTGTCATCAGCCTTACTGTCCTCCCTATCTCAAAATAGCAACTCTTTTGGCCAACTAATGATAAAATCTACTTTAAAGATGAGAAACTGGGCCCCAGAGAGTTTGTGAGATTGCACCTTTCAGTGTTTGCCATTCAGTGTTCAGTGCGTTCTCCACTCAAATAATCATGAGGTCAAAAACTTTTACGAAATTTGTCCTTGTCTTAATCAGTTTCTCCAAAGACAATAAGAACTGAAATTTTACAGTATCGTCAGTGGTAAAATGTGCTTGAGCCCCACCAGTCTTAACAAGACATCAGGTGTTAATTATATAACCACAGAAATTATGACAGTTTAGGTCAGGGATAATAAACAAGTGAAACAGATGCACTAAATTAACTCAGGAACAGAATTATATAAGTTGACATTACAATGCCATGAAGAAAGGAACTAAAAAATAGTTCTAGGTTCAGTATGAAGAGGATATAAATGTTTTACTGTATTCCAACAATAGCTAGTTTAAAGACAAACAAATCCTCAATTAGCAGACTAAACCTTAGAGAAAGTTTTGCATATGATAATGTATATCAATATTTACAAGATTGCTTGCATGATCCCCAAATTGAAAACATTCTTTCAATTTAACAAAAGAACAAGTCATTATATTGCAATGTATTGTGGCACAAATATTAAGGAATAGATTCAAGTTAAATTATCAACACAAATGAATTCCTTAAAACAGTGAGAAAACGTTTCTAAATTATAGCTTTTATATAGGTGAAATATATATATAATTGAATAAAATGCTTTAGAGATGCATAATCATAAAAAATGCTGAAACATGAAGTCAAAATACTTTTTTTATTGAACCACTAGATGCAGTTACAAAGCTTTTATGATTGAGTTTCAATTGCACAATGATCAAACACCCATCCCTCTACCAGTGTACATTTTTCACCACCAATGTCGCCGTATCCCTCCCACCACCTTCACCCCACCCCACTCCTGCCTCTATGGCAGACACGTCAAATAAAATACTAAATTTCCAAGTTCAAGTTAATATGACAGAGAATGGAATAAGATTATAGCATTTTATATAGAGGGATTTCAATAGTGTTGGTAGGTTTCTATTTCTTGAACAGAGTTTTTTTATATATGACTTAAATACTTCATAATGGCTCAAGTTGGAGGGAAGATATATGAGAAATATAACTTTTATAAAGTGTAACCAAGTAGTTGGTAATTGTCTAATTGTATATGTACTTGTAAATACTTTTCCCCAATTCCATACTACTTACTCTCAAATCTCGTAAATCACAAGGAAAATATTCTACATACATTCTTAAATACATCCTACATTGTCAGTGTTGGAGTCAAGGATAAGTGTGCTGAGAAATAAATTATAGATTCTTGTCCAGTCTTTGATTCTGACTAGTTCTGAGAAATTTAAAACTTAATTTTTCTGATCACTGCCTCATTGCCAATTAAATAACACTGTCCAACTAGTTGTGTAGTTAGACTCCTTACATGATTCTCTTGTGAGTTTTGCTATTGATCTTAATAATTAAGTTATCTCACTAGAATTGTATTAATAAAACAAATATTCCATAAAGAAGTTATTAATAGAAACTTCCAGCTGAGAGAAAAATAATATAGGTGTCAAATGACTGGTATAAGTACTTGAATGTGCATATAATCTGATAAAATATGTCAGTGTAGGATATGATTTTTTTAAGGACATGGTTTCTTTATTTTTAATTCTTAAACATAGAGTAAAAATTCTCTTCCAACATCAATTGATTTACCTTCTAATCAGGTAGATTCATATTGAGACTTTTTTTAACTTAAGTCTATTATTGTATATTAAAATTTAATTAATTAGCTCTACAATTTTATATTAGTCACTCTGGTTATCCTACATATTTTAAACAGTAATGGAATTGAAGGCATCTTTTCATACATGACCCTATCATTGCAGAGTAAGAATTCTCCGCGTATTTTGTAAAAGTTAATCTCATCTTCAATTTATTGCTTATTGCAATTTTTGAAATTTTGTTTTCTTATGCATTATTGACACAGTTGTGGGCTTTACAGAAGTGTATATGTCTATAGCAATGTCCACAGGAGATATTGCTGTGGAAAGAATATTACTAACAGCATAGCAATACTACACAATATATTACAAATAGGCCAGGAGCAAAATATCACTATCATGGATACCAAGAGAACAGCCCTGAAAATTACCATCAGCTCCTTTTCTTTTAGACTTACAGAAAACCACAAATATTACTCCTAGTATGTCATCACTCCAAATAGGCCAATCGAAACATGAATCGCTAAATTATGGTGTTCTTCTGTTTCAGTCCGGTCTGCTCTTTATTAAAATGCATTACATCCTTAATGGAGCTCTGAGAAGAGAAACATAGTACTAATATAGGGAACTTAAAACTCTTAAAGTCTGAGATCCTTTCCAAAGTAGAGGCACTATTTTCAACGTTCTATTTTACCTCAGTAAATCATCTCAAAAACAGATCCTGAAAGTAGACTCGAATAATTTAAGACACAAAAGTTAATATCCTTGACAAAATAGTAAATGTTAAATAATATTTATTATTATTATTATTATCTTAGTTTGAAAGACACACTAGTCTGTCTGTCCTCAGAATTATTGCTAACTCTGTGCTCAGGGGTCATTCCCGGCATGCTCAGTGTTAATGAGGATTGTAAAGGACTTGTCTGAATGTAAGGCAAGCACCTTAACCCCTATACTGTCACTCCATCCCCACAAGGATTATTTAAAAATAAAAATAAATATAGATAACAAAATAAAGGATATGAAAATAAAAAAACAGAATCAAAAAGTGACCATATTATTATTAACTGAAACATAAATTTAAACTATAAGTCTTAAACTGATCAGAGGTATGCTTAACTGTGATGAAATATACAAAGTACAAAGAAGCTACAATAATTACACAACTTATACATGATATAATAAACCTATAAAGCACAGTACCAAATTGCACATAGCTTAACAAAGTGCCATCAAGAATTTGACAAATTATACAGAACAAATTATATACTGTTTTGAAGATTTTGATAAATATGCAAAATAAAATGATCAGTGTATATGTATATATAAAATTTTATATTCTATAAGCAAAATATTAATTCTTTTTTGTACAAGTATTAAAAACCATCAATGATATGTTTACTTAGAAAGATAACTTTATAAGTTCTCTGAAATAGAGAGTTTTAAGGTTATTTATATCTACAATGTAATAAAACCATAAATCAATAAGAAAAATACAAAGAAATATTTTTAATAACTAAATTATGAAGAAAATAAAATCAAACCATAAATCAATAAGAAAAATACAAAGAAATATTTTTAATAACTAAATTAGGGAGAAAATAAAATCAAAATAAGAATTTATCTAGGATCAAATAGCGCAATAAAATTTCTTATAAAAACCAAATATCAGGTTGTGAAAACTCAGATGTGTTCAGTGTACAGAGAGATTGAAACATTTTAGCTACGATACAATAAAGAGTGGTGGAGCGTAGGACAGCCCAAGGATAACCAGGAAATTGATAACAGGCTTAGGTAAGTTAAACTTTGAAAAGTAAAGTAATAATAAAAAATAAAGGAAGGAGTGGAGGGAGAAAATAGAAAAATATACATTACTGAACCAAACATAGTTGTGGTTAGTCAACTTGTAACACCTGTTCTACTAAGTACAACTGAAGACTAATAATAATTCAGGGGCTAGGAATTAGGTTGAACTGTACAACAGATGCCTTGCTTGTGCGAGGTCTTGGGTTTAATCTCTCAGCCACAAAAAATATCTTTAGGATAATTTGAGAGAGAGAGAGAGAGAGAGAAAGAGAGAGAGAGAGAGTCAGAGAGAGAGAGAGAGAAGAAAAGTGCCTATCAGGGAAGCAGGTTAAGAGGAAAACTGGTAACACTGGTGGTGGGAAATATACACTGGTGAAAAGGGTAAAAGACTAGTATGACTAAAACCCAAAAATTAACAACTTTGTAACTGTATTTCATTTCACAATGATTCAATTTTTAAAAAATCTGAAAAAAGAAAAGGAAAAAAAGTGATACATCTATAATTCTACATCTAGATATATTAAAATAAAACTATTCATAATTTTAAAATAATTTATGAAAAATTATATTTAATACACAGCTATTATTTTGTATTTTAAAATAATATAATTGCAAAACATTAATTCAAATAGCCATAAAATATAAAAATTTCAAAGTAGCATATAACGAATTTCAACAACTGAAAATATCTACAGGTAGGAAAATTGGTTCTGGAAGCTTTTTCATTTTGGGGGAGGGAGGAAGATGAATTTAATTTTCACTATTTGATTTGGGAATATTCCTACAATTTGCTAAAGTATCTCCTTGTCTGATAAAATATTTATTATAACTCTGATTTTTTATTTATTTTTAAATTTTATTGAATCACTATGAGAAAGTCACAAGCTTTCATGTTTGGGTTACAATCACACAACGGTCACCCTACAGTGATCAACCCCATAGCTGGAGCTGATCATTGTGAACGGAGTAGAGAAGGCAGCTAGAATAGAGAAGGGATCACTAAGAAAATGATGGCTGCAGGAATCAGTTGGGATGGGAGACGGTTGCTGAAAGTGGACCAAATGGACCAAACATGATGACCTCTCAGTGTCTATATTGCAAACCATAATTCCCAAAAGTAGAGAGTATGGGGAGTATTGTCTGCCATGGAGGCAGGGGGAGCGTGGGGAAGGGGGGTATACTGGGGAGATTGGAGGTTCTGGAAGTTTTTATATTAATTTCACTTTTATTAAATTATTAGTAGTGCACTGTAGCACTGCCCTCCCATTGTTCATCGATTTGCTCAAGCAGGCCCAGTAATGTCTCCATTGTGAGACTTGTTACTGTACTTAGCATATCGAATACATCACAGGGAGCTTGCCAGGCTTTGCCCTGTGGGTGAGATACTCTTGGTAGCTGGCGGGGCTCTCTGAGAGGGATGGAGGAATCGAACCCGGATTGGCCCCATGCGAGGCAAACGCCCTACCTGCTGTGCTATTGCTCCAACCCCATTAAATTATTAATGAATAAAAAAACAAGATAATAAACAGCTTTTTATGTCATTTGATAGTTTCTGTAACCTATTCATAATATTTTATTTTCTCATACATTAAAACCTAAATGTGCAGTAAATCTATACAAGTATTGAAGGAAAATGTAGGAATATATTTGATATCCCAGTCTGAGCACAGATTTTTTAAGCAGAAATTCAATGACCCAAAGAAAAGGAAATCTACATGTTTTCTAAATAAACATTTACTATCAGGGACTAGAGAGATGGTATAGGAGTTAAGTCTCTTGCCTTGAATATGACAGACCCTGGCAAGGAATGTGGTTCCCTAACCACAGAGCATATAACCAGAATCAGTCCTAAGCACAGGTAGGTGGGATCAAAACACTCCCCCATAACTTCCATTGCACCACCGCACCAAAGATTTACCATCACTGAATCACAGTTTCTACATGGTAAAATAAAATACAATTTAAAATTAAATTAGCAAGACTAAGAAAACGTATTCAGACAGGTAGCGAGCGAATTGCCGAGCCAGTGTATTGATGAGTACTGACGGCAGGTTCTTCAGGTGTTCAGGTCTGACCTTGTCTGGGCCGGGTGCTGTTTGTTTCTTTACCGACAAAATGGCGTGTCGGATTTCAGAAGGGAGAATGTTGGGAACGACATATCCATCCAATAAACATATCCGCCTGCTCGAGCAAATCGATGACTAACGGGAAGTTAAGCGATTAAGTGATTAAGTGAAGAAAACGTATATGTTTTTATCAAAAAGGAAACCTTCAAGGTCTAAAAACTAATAAGAAAGGAGTGAAAACAGAGCAAAATATGAAACTAGATATAGAGTATAAAGAAGAGAACTCACAGAAAAGCAGTAGAAAATGGACAAAAGTATATTCAAAGGTGTTTTCCAGGACATAAGATTTGCTCAAGCGGGCCCAGTAACATCTCCATCGTGAGACTTGTTGTTACTGTGTCTGGCATATTGAATACGTCACGGGGAGCTTGCCAGGCTCTGCCATGTGGGTGAGATACTCTCAGTAGCTTGCCGGGCTCTCCGAGAGGGGCGGAGGAATCGAACTCGGGTCGGCCATGTTGGCTGCTTGTAAGGCAAACACCCTACCACTGTGCTATCGCTCCAGCCCAGGACATAAGATGTAAAATTATATAAGATTCTCTGTCACAGCTCATTGGAATGGAAAAAGTTAAAAATAAAAATAACATCTAGTATTTGCAAGAGTGGGCTGGAACAATAGCAAAGTGATAGGGTGTTTGCCTTGCACGCAGCCAATATGGCCGACCCGAGTTCGATTCCTCCGCCCCTCTCGGAGAACCCGGCAAGCTACCGAGAGTATCTCGCCCGCACGGCAGAGCCTGGCAAGCTCCCCGTGACGTATTTGATATGCCAAACACAGTAACAAGTGTCACAATGGAGATGTTACTGGGCCCGCTCGAGCAAATCGATGAACAATGGGAACTTCTATCTATCTTCTATCATTTGCAAGAGTATTTCAACAATCAAAGCACAATTTCACTAAGGCAACAACAAGTGGAACATACACAACTTTTTCAACTGAATTACAGCAAACACAGTTATTATATGTTATACATAAATTGATATATTATATAATATATAAGTATATATTATATAAATATATATAAATTAATTAATGGGATTACAGAAGGGATGGTGTTACATGTGTGCCTATAGAGGCTATTAGTTTGTACATAATGTTTTTGAAAGCTATAGCAGTTATTAAAATAAATGTGTAGAATTTTAACCTACTTTCTAGAAATATATATGATATCAATTAAAACATGAATATACAAAATGTACATATTGAGTTTTCTCATTCATTGATTTTTGGAGCAAAAACAAAAGTAAACAATCTACCAATTGTCATAGATAATGACAATATTATATTCTGAAACTGCTGCTAAATGAAGCAAATCTAATCAGTCTATTGTTCAAATAGGCCATCAAATCAAAAAATAAAATGAGGAATAATTTTATTTCTATTTTTCCTCTGAATGTACAATTATCTGAACATTGAAATATATTTGTTAATAGAAATACGAATTATCACAGGAGGGTAAAATTGGTGGAATAAGGATAAAGAGAAACTTCAGTTTTTAATACAAGCATGCAGCTTATATTTCTGAATTTTTTTAAGCTGTTTCAAAATGATGATTGACCTTATGACTATAAATATTATGCATTCAGAAATAATCTTTATGTACATTAGTTTGGTGGGTGTAATGCCTACATACTGGAAGATGGGGAATCTGGGTGGAGGAGTCCCCAGTCCCAATCTGAGCAGGCTTGGAGACCTATGCCCCGGGTCCCGCACACCTGGGTTGCTCTGCCGGTTCCTTCATGTGTGAGACTCATCCAAAAGTGTGGAGAGTGGTCTTAAGCATGGCTGTGGCTGGAACTGGAGGTCTTCAGCTGCCAGAGCTCTGCTTGGGGTGGGGAGGGGAACTCAACCCATCTTCCTCCAAGGGGCCCCAGGTGAGTACAGCCAGGCACGGAGGCAGGAGACTCTGCGCTGTTCTCTTTCGGGAGCTGGGTTTTATAGTCTCTGGGTCTTGGCTGTTGATGGGATTACATGGTACCAGGGGCAGTTGGTGAGTGGAACCAGCAGAGGAACCCAGGTGTACAGGACCCGGGGCATAGATCTCCAAGCCTGCTCGGATTGGGACTGGGGCCTCCTCCACACAGATCCCCCATCTTCCAGTATGTAGGCGTTACAACCACCAACTGCCCCCGGCACCCGTGTAATCCCATCAACGGCCAAGACCCAGAGACTATAAAACCCAGCTCCTGACATCTCATTATATAGTTCTTACTCTGGAGAACCTGGCAGGCTACCAAAAGTATCCTGCCCACAAGGCAGAGACTGGCAAACTCCCCGTGGAGTACTCAATATGCCAAAAATCAGTAACAATGATGGGTCTCATTCTCCTGACCCTAAAAGAGCCTTGAATGTGGCACTTTCTAAAATCTCAGGGCTAGGACAAAGGAGATGTTACTGGGGCCTGCTCGAGGCAATCGATGAACAACAAGATGACAGTGATACAGTGATGCATTAGTTTGCTATAGTGACCACATGTTACAGGTTCCCTTATATAAATCTCAGTAGGGAAGCAGGTTTCTACTAATTTCAAGTCTTCCATGAAGCACATAATGTGGGATGACGTAGTTTGATAACCAGACCTCAGATTTCAAAGATCTTTGTTCCTGCCTCAAGTGGCTACTCAGACTCTCCTCCTGCTTCTTGTTTTCACTTCCTCCAGGGGACTGAGGCATGTGAGATAGAGCTTTGAGAAGATATGAAATCCATATAGTCTCTTCATACTTCTTGATACGTGGAAAACTTCATAAGAGGGCTGTGTAAGGTGCAAAGAAACTAAGAAATGAGAAAGGAAAGAGCACATATTTAAACCTCTCTCAAAAGAGAAGGGCATAATCAACTTCCCTAAATGCCCTCATAGAAAGCATATTACTGGCACTGAAAATCTGGAACCACAAAGGCAGACCACACGTAAATTTTGGTCCTGGTCTGTACCCTGTTGTTTTTTGCTTATGAACTTAAACATACAGGCACTGTGTTGAAGAGAGAAGTGATTCATATTCTGCCAGGATGAAAATTGTGGATTCAGAGTCAGAACTGAAGTTAATACATGGAAAATGGAGGAAGTGATATTTCTTATATTCCTTTGCTTGAGGGTCATAGATGTACAATGCTCTCTAGGTACAATCCTCTCTAGGTGGCAGAAAGTGCTTAAGAAAATTTCCCTTTACTGAGATTGAGAGAAAAACATTTCCTCTATCTTGACAGATAAAGCTTCAGGGTTAGATGTGGAATTTAGCCAGTGAGTGACTTTAGTCTCTCCTGGTTCTGGCAAAGAATGAAGGAATCTCAATAAGCTGCTGAAAAAAAAAAAACTTGCTTTAATGGAAAAATTCAAAAGGGGTGGGGAAAGCATTTAGCTTTAAGGTTAAGAGTGGGCTTGCAATGTGAAACCGCAGGTAACAAATGAGATCTCTATTCCAGTTTTAAAAGTTTTTCAAGCAAATTTAACAGCAAAGGAAATTTAGTGATTCACTCCAAGGAAAATTATTCTTTCAGATTTCCAGACTGGTGATCCAAGAACATGTAACAGTGTAGGGAACTTTATTCTTACTGAGCAACACAGAGGCTAATTGGAAACACAAGCTATACCAAGTCAGAATGCCCCAGCTCTACCCTTCTATGATTGAGATTTTTCAACCTGAAAGCAGCCGACTTGTAATTCTAGTGAATTTCATGTATTTGATTTAAACATATTCACTCAAAGTGCTTTTTGAGCACTATTCTGGTTCCCAGAAATAAAGAAAATATTTTGAGAGTCAGTCTTATTTTATGAAGGTTTTATATTAGAATCTATATAAAATGATGATTATAATAGCTCTTTGAAAGTACTTTTCTATTGATTAGAAAAATTCATCACCACAGTCTCTGAAACATAGTAAAAACTAAATAAACATTAGTTGCTTTTTCTATTGTGTTTTACTAGCCTGCATTTTTCTGCTGATAGATGTTAATCTTACAGAAGAAATCAGAAACTATTTTCTTTAAGAAACTATATTCTCTTAAAAAGAAAATATATCCTATTATCCTGACAAACGGGTTTCTCCTTCTTTAAATATACAAATGCACTTCATGAGACTATGCTATGCATAGTTTTTTTTTAAGTTCTCTACATATAACAGATATTCTCACTCATTAGAATTATTTAAAACAATCTTTAGGGGGATAGATAGATAGTACAATAAGGCAAATGCCTTGCATTAGCCAACCTGGGTTTGATTCCCTGAACCCCATATGGTCTCTCAAGCCCACCAGAAGTGATACCTGAGCACTGAAATGAGAGTAATCCCTGAGAACTGTTGTGCATGGCCTAAAAACAAAATAAAACAATTCAAAACATTTCTTCAAAATAAAAAAAGTACAATTTCAACATCTGTGTTTTATGATGGGCTGGGGCAATAGCACAGTGGTAGGGCATTTGCTGAGCCGGGTTTGATTCCTTCGCCCCTCTTGGAGAGCCTGGCAAGCTACCGAGAGTATCTCGCCCGCACGGCAAAGCCTGGCAAGCTCCTCATGATGTATTCGATATGCCAAACACAGTAACAAGTGTCACAATGAGACGTTTCTGGGCCTGCTCGAACAAATTGATGAAAAACAGGAGGACAATGACAGTATTTTATGATGATATTTATGTGCCATACTTCTTATTGATATGCCTTTGTGTTGTTCTATTTTTTCATTATTTTTTAAGTGAAGTATTGCTGGAATCTGCTAATTTCTTAAGGAAAACTTCTTTGTAAGGGAAATTTCTGAGCCAATTTTCATGACCAAGTTTCATAAGAGATATATGTTCTCTTTGATAATTTTATTGATCCTACTTTTCTCAGAATAGAGAATTTATTATTTTTTTATAATTATCATTTTTAAGGTTGAAAAATTCATGAGTACTCATTTTAATCTTCCATTTCTTTGAGCTTTATTGACTCTGAATATTTTTCTTAACTATTCACAGTTCTTACATAAATTACCTGTTGTGTCTGGCTGAATTTTTTGCTTGATATCTTAATTATATCTGTTAATTCCTTGTATATTAAAAATAGAAGCCAAATTATGGCAGGTTTCAACCTACACTAAATATGTTTATATATTTTTTGCCTTTTAAATCTTTATGCCAAAGTGCTTGACTTTTTCTTTTCTTTTGGAGAGCCCGGCAAGCTACCGAGAGTATCTCACCCGCACGGCAGAGCCTGGCAAGCTCCCCGTGACGTATTCGTTATGCCAGACACAGTAACAAAGTCTCCAATGGAGACGTTACTGGGCCCGCTCGAGCAAATCGATGATCAAGGGGAGGGCCTTTTGGAAGCCACACCGAGCAATTCTCTGGGGCTATTTGGTGTTTGGAAAACCACGAGGCACATAGGAACAAATCCAGGGTTCCCACATGCAAAGTAAGATCTACAGCTCTGGATTATCATCCTGGATCTGATGTTTTCCTCACTTTTAAGTAGAAGAATTGTAAATTACCTGTGGATATTATCATTTTAAAAGTAATCACCTAAGTTTCCATTTATAAATCTAACTCTTAAGTGATCTGGAATTTATTGAGGAGTTATCACATGAGCAAGGACTTCATTTCAGATTTTCTTTCAAACAGCTATTTCTGCAAAAACATTTATTCACTACTGCAACAGTTCCTAATTGATTTGCAATATCTTTTCTTTTATGGTAAGGGTTTTCTGTACTTTTGGATGTGCTTCTGTGTTATTTATTCTGGTATTGATTTGAGTGTTTTTATAGCCTGATTCTGTCAGACTCTCTCAACTGGCTTTTCCATTACTGTTTCACAACCCTTTTAGCCAAACATGCCTGCCATCATAATCCAAGAAAAACATTTAACAAGGCAAAACCACGTGGCCTCACATCAGAACCTTTCCTTCCATTGGGCAGTAATCCATTTTGTTAATACTTTTTGGACAACATTCTTTAATTAGCTAAAAATATCTTTGCCTTATGAACGTCTCTGATGATAACTGACTTTATTAAGTATCTATTACTGAACAAGTATTTATTGAGCCAGATGCTTTACTAAAATGATATCACTCTGAAAAAATGAGAAGATACATAATGTATCATGTATATATGATGCATATTACATAAAATAATGCAATATATTCCTTTGATGGGGGGCACGCATGCACAACTTGGTTGTCAGATGGGAACTGAGGTGACTGTGACCATAGTTCACTTCTGCAGAGACAAAGATGCCTGAGGATGCAACCAATTCTGAGGGAGCAGAAGAGACAAGTTTGAATAAGAAGCATTAACATCGGCATTGAAGATTAATAAACTATTTTCCACTGCAGAAGAAAATTGGGCAAGTTATTTAATTCTCCCATATCCAAATATATTATACTGGTCTATAAGTGTGGACTGAACAGATGGCTTAATTTTGAAATTTTCAGAGATAGAACCGAAAATGTAAATTTCTCTCATTATCCTTGTGTACTCTACCCAAATAAGAGCAGAGTTTTACAACCTTTAAAAAAATATGACACTAATATCCAAGGTCAGGGAAACAAAAGTATGAGACCAATATCCAAGGCCAGGGAAAACAAGGGCCAGGATGATTGGTCAATGATTGGAAGTTACTGCAATGTGTGTGTATGTGTGTATGTGTGTGTGTGTGTGTGTGTGTCTGTGTGTGTGTGCATGGGGGTGGGGCGGAGGGTAGTTAGGATAGAGAAGGAAGCAGTATGACAATAATAGTTATAAATGATCACTCTGGTTAAGAACTGCGCATCGATAGTAGCTAAAGAGATATACATTATAACCCTTCAGTTTTTCTATTGCAAACCACAATGCTTAAAGAGAGAGAGAGAAAGAGAGAAAGACAGACAGACCGAGATAGAGAGACAGAGAGACAGAGACAGACTCAGAGACAGAGACAGAGACAGGGACAGAGACAGAGACAGAGACAGAGAGGGAAATGAAGAGCAATGCCTGCCTTGGGTGGGAGAGTGCAGGAGGGAATTGGGGGAAATTGGTGGTGGGAAATGTACACTAGTGAAGGGACGATTGTTGGAACATGATATGACTGAAATCCAATCTGAACAACTTTACAACTGTATATCTTACTGTGATTCAATTAAAACAAATAATTTTTGAAGGGATAAAAATTCTTTGTAATATAAAAATAATTTTTATTTTCTTTAACTAAGACAATAAGACTTATTCTATGTAAAATACTAAAATATGTAAAAATGTCAAAGTTTATAATGTATGTTTTATTCCTGCTTTTATTGACTTAGTATTCAGTCATATAAATTCAGGTATTTTCTTATGTCAAGAAACAACTAATTGTAAATATTATATGGGTATGTATTGTGCTTGGACTGGAGCGATAACACAGCAGGTAGAATGATTCCTCCACATCTCTCAGAGAGCCCAGCAAGCTACCAAGAGTATCTCGCCCACATGGCAAAGCCTGGCAAGCTACCCGTGATGTATTCGATATGCCAAACAGTAACAACAAGTCCAACAATGGAGATGTTACTGGACCCTCTCAAGCAAATCGATGAACAATGGGAGAACAGTGCTACAGGGCTACTCTGTATCGTGCTCAATTTCCTTATTGTGGAATATACAGAGTCTTATAAATATTCAGGATTTATAGGATTGGGGGCCAGAGAGATAGATAGTACAGTGGGTAAAGTGCTTGCATGAGGCTCACTCAATTGAAATCCTAGAAACGATTTCTGAATGCGAAGTCAGGAGTAACGTCTAATCATCACTGGGTGTGGTCCAAAAATTTAAAAACAAAACAGCAACAACAAAAAAGTAAATATTTGGGTCTGGAGAGATAGCACAGTGAATGGACACTTGGCCTTGCATGCAGCCCAGCAGGGTTCAATACCCAGCATCCCATATGGTTTCTTGAAGCCCCAGTGAGAATGATTCCTGAGCACAGAGCCAGGTGTAACCTGGAGCATTGCGGGGTGTGTTTCCCAACCTCACGCCTCCAAACAAATACAAAATCTACAACAACAAAGAAAGCTTTCTAGCTTTGGGGCTGAAAAGATAGTACAGAGCGTAGCAGGCAAGGTACTTGCCATGCACGTGGCGGACCCAAATCAAATCCTCAGCAGCCCATATGCTCCTTGAGCACCGCCAGGACTAGCACCTCTGGGTGTGGGCCCCAAACAAGAAAAAACAAAAGATTTTATGGGTTGTATATGCTAATACATCAAATTTTCTATATTTAGAGCAGTGTATAATAAATCTGTTCTTATTTTTTTAAAACTTATATTATTTCCTCTTAGTTTGGTTTCCTAGAATTAAAATGCTGGCATCACATAATTAAAACAAACCTACTGGAGAGTTACCTTTCAGCAAGGTTATAAATTTTCATTTCCTATGTAGCAAAGAATATTATGCATTATTTCCAAAGTATTCTGTATCTTTGAAATATACATTTTTTGGTAAGCAGGGATAGTTAGCAGCCCCTAAGCTACTTATCTATGTCCTCAAAAGAGTCTGGCTATCTTAGCAGCTGCAGTTGTAAGTTATTCAATTTCCTCTGGGTCTGAGCACCAGGCCAGTGCTTCTAAAATTATGAATCAATTGGGAATCCTATGGAAATGCACATCTTTATTGAAGAAGCTAGTACAGGGATGAGAGACCGTGTTTGCTAGGTGATCCCTATATAGCAGCAATATTCATCTGATTCGCTACTCGCTTATAAAATTCTATCTTCATTTCCTTTCTGTTATCTTACTTTTTACAGTTTGAAAATTACTCTTGATGGAAAATACTATGTAGTTAAAAAAATGTTCACAATGTTGTTTTCCGAATGTTTTTGATATAACCATAGCACACGACAAAATGTGACCCTTAAATTTTCCTTTTTTTTTTTTTTGTGGGCTAGGTACACCTGGTGGTGCACAGGATTTACTCCTGTCTTTTTTTTTTTCCCCTTTATTTTATTTTATTTTTTTAAAGTTGTAGATGTACAATTTTTTGTGCTTTGGTTTCAATTATACAATGATCAGATACCCATCCCTCCACCAGTGCCCATTTTCCACCACCATGGATAATATCCCTCCCACCCCCATCCCCCCATCCCCCCTGTCTCTGTGGCAGGGCAATCCCCTGTGTTCTCTCTCTCCTTTTGGGTGTTGTGGTCTGCAAAAGAGGCATTGAGTGGCAAACATGTTCAGTCCATAGTCTACTTTCGACATGCATCTCCCCTCCTGGGAGGATCCTCCAAACATCCTTTATTTGGTGCTCCCTTCTCTATCTGAACAGCCCTTTCCTCTAGGATACCCGGCTGGCCTCTAAGTTATGGAGTAATCCTCCTGGTGCTGATCTCAGCTATTCTTGGGTATTAATCTCATACTTTGTTACTTTATATCCCCCAGATGAATGCAATCTTTCTATGTCTATCCCTCTCTTTCTGACTCATTTCGCTTAGCATGATACTTTCCATATTGTACCACTTGTATGTAAATTTCATGACTTCATCTTTTCTAAGAGCTACATAGTACTCCATTGTGTAGATGTACCAAAGTTTCTTTAACCAGTCATCTGTTCTTGGGCATTCAGGTTTCTTCCAGTTTCTGGCTATTGTAAAGAGTGCTGCAATGAACAAACAAGTGCAGATGTCACTTCGACTATACATTTTTGCCTCTCTGGGATATATTCCCAGGAGTGGTATTGCTGGGTCAAATGGGAGCTCAATTTCTAATTTTTTGAGAATCGTCCATACTGTTTTCCAGAAGGGCTGGACCAATGGACATTCCCACCAACAGTGAAGGAGTGTCCCTTTCTCGCCACATCCACGCCAGCATCGGTTGCTTTTGTTCTTTTGAATGTGGGCCAGTCTCTGAGGTGTGAGATGGTATCTCATTGTGGTTTTGATCTGCATCTCCCTGATGATTAATGATGTAGAGCATTTTCTCATGTGCTTTTTTGCCATTCGGATTTCTTCTTTGAGAAAGTTTCTGTTCATTTCATTGCCCCATTTTTGGATGGGGTTGGATGTTTTCTTCTTGTGGAGTTTAACCAGTATTTTGTATATCCTGGATATCAACCCCTTGTCAGATGTGTATTCGGTGAATATCCTTTCCCATTCTGTAGACTGTCTTTGTATTTTGGTCACTGTTTCTTTGGAGGTGCAGAAGCTTCTTAGTTTAAGATAGTCCCATTTATCTATCTCTGTTTTCACTTGCTCGGCCAGTGGCGTGGCATCTTTGAAGATACCATTAGCTTCAATGTCATGGAGGGTTTTGCCAACTTTATCTTCAATGTACCTTATGGTTTCTGGTCTGATGTTGAGGTCTTTAATCCATTTTGATCTTACTTTTGTACATGGTGTTAGGCAGAGTTCTGAGCCTATTTTTTTGCATGTAGCCGTCCAGTGATGCCAACACAATTTATTAAAGAGGCTTTCCTTACTCCACTTCACATTACTTGCACCTTTATCAAAGATTAGATGAGCATATGATTGAGGAGAGATGTCAGTGTATTCAACCCTGTTCCATTGGTCTGCAGTTCTGCCTTTGTTCCAGTACCATGCTGTTTTAATTATTACTGCTTTGTAGTACAGTTTGAAGTTCGGGAGGTTGATTCCTCCCATTTTCTTTTTCCCAAGAATTGCTTTAGCTATTCGTGGGGGCTTATTGTTCCATATAAATTTCAAGAGTGTTTGCTCCATTTCTTTGAAGAATGTCATGGGTATCCTTATAGGGATTGCATTGAATTTATACAATGCTTTCGGTAGTATTGCCATTTTGACAATGTTAAGTCTCCCGACCCATGAGCAGGGGATATCTTTCCATTTCCTCATGTCCTCTTTTATTTCCTGAAGTAGCGTTTTGTAGTTTTCTTTGTACAGGTCCTTTACTTCCTTAGTTAAGCTGATTCCTAGGTACTTGATTTTCTGGGGCACAATTGTGAATGGGATTGTTTTTTTCATGTTGCTTTCTTCTCTCTCACTGTTTGCGTATAGGAAAGCCATGGACTTTTGGGTATTGATTTTATAACCTGCAACTTTACTATACGAGTCTATTGTTTCTAGGAGTTTTTTGGTGGAAGTTATTGGGTTCTCTAAGTAGAGTATCATATCATCTGCGAATAGTGAGAGCTTGATTTCTTCCTTTCCTACCTGAATGCCCTTAATATCTTTTTCCTGCCTAATCGCTATTGCAAGTACTTCCAGTACTATATTGAACAGCAGTGGAGAGAGTGGGCATCCCTGTCTCGTCCCTGATCTTAGAGGGAAGGCTCTCAGTTTTTCCCCGTTGAGGATGATGCTTGCTGTAGGCTTGTGGTAGATGGCTTTAATTATGTTGAGGAAGGTCCCCTCTATACCCATTTTGGCTAGGGTTTTCATCATAAAGGGGTGCTGGATCTTATCAAATGCTTTCTCTGCATCTATTGATATGATCATATGCTTTTTATCTTTTCTTTTGTTGATATGGTGGATTATGTTGATTGATTTCCGAATGTTAAACCATCCTTGCATCCCTGGGATGAATCCTACTTGGTCATGGTGTATGATCTTTTTAATGAGTAGTTGGATTCTATTTGCTAGTAGTTTGTTGAGGATCTTTGCATCTGTGTTCATCAGGGATATCGGCCTGTAATTCTCTTTCTTTGTGGTATCTCTGTCTGCCTTTGGTATCAGTGTGATATTTGCTTCGTAGAAACTGTTCGGAAGTGTTTTTGATATTTCAATTTCGTGGAAAAGCTTAAAGAGCATTGGGAGTAAGTCCTCTTTAAAGATTTGGAAGAATTCACTAGTGAATCCATCCGGGCCAGGACTTTTGTGCTTGGGGAGACTTTTTATTACCATTTCAATTTCCTTGATGGTGATAGGTCTGTTCAGGTATTCCAGGTCTTCTTGGTTCAGCCTTGGGAGTCTGTAGGAGTCTAGGAATTTATCCATTTCCTCGAGGTTTTGATGTTCCGTGGCATAAAGCTTCTCAAAGTACTCCCTGAGGATCCTCTGAATTTCTGTGGTTTCTGTTGTAATGACCCCCTTTTCATTTCTGATTCGGTTTATTAGGGTTTTCTCTCTCCCTTTCTTTGTGAGTTTTGCTAGAGGCTTATCGATCTTGTTAATTTTCTCGAAGAACCAGCTCTTGGTTTCATTGATCTTTCGGATTGTTTTTTGGGTTTCCATCTCGTTAATCTCTGCTCTGAGTTTTATTATTTCCTTTCTCCTGTTCGGGTTGTGCTCCTTTTTTTGGTCCTTCTCCAAGTTCTTAAGCTGTGAGGTTAGGTTACTTATGTGTGCTCGCTCCTCCTTCCTGAGGAATGCTTGTAGAGCTATAAACTTTCCTCTTAACACAGCCTTTGCTGTGTCCCATAAGTTTTGGTAACTCGTGTTCTCATTTTCATTCGTTTCTAGGAATCTTTTGATTTCCTCTTTGATTTCCTGTCTAATCCACTCGTTGTTCAATAGTGCACTGTTTAGTTTCCAGGTGTTTGATTTAGTTTTCTGTTTTTGTGTGTGATTTACTTCTAATTTCAGCGCATTATGGTCTGAGAAGATTGTTGATACAATCTCTACCTTCTTAATTTTATGGAGGCATGTTTTGTGGCTCAGCATGTGGTCTATCTTGGAGAATGTTCCATGTACGCTTGGATTTACTCCTGTCTTTGTGCTCAGAAATAACTCCTGGTGGTCTTCAGGGGAACACATTTGGTACAGGGGAATGAACAAAAGTCAACCACATACAAAGCAAACATCCCACATGCTGTATTATCTCTCCAGTGCCAATTTTCCTCATTTTCACGTTTTAATGTTTTTGTTGTTGTGGTTCTTAGAATTATATCAGAACTTGGCTCATTTTAGGATTGATTCTCACAAACTTGTCGTTTTTTTTCTCCATTTTGTTCTCATCTTTTCCTCTTCTGCCATTTCTGAGTGTGTCAAGCACCAGAAGTGGGAAGTCATTCTGTTTATTATCATTATTATTATTATTGTTATCGTTAGCCGAATCAGCAATAACTGATCAATAACTGATAATAATAACTTATTATCGTTATTATTATTATTATTATTATTATTAATTTAAACAGTTAAAAGATCTCACATATCTTTCCCTATTGTCATCATCGTAGTGTGAGTTATTGAGCTTTGGAGTGTTTCCCAAACTACTTCAGGCATCATCTTCTTGCTCAGTTCATCTCAAATTTAGTTCACTCTGAACTGCACGATAAGGTCTGGCAAAAATATGATTTTGCATTCCTTTTGTTTTTTTATTAAAGCATTGTGATCCATGGTACAGTCACCTACCCTTAAAGTTTTGCAACTTACGGTATAAAATAGTTCTTTATTATTGAGATTGGATAAGATGAATCTCATCCAATGAAATGAAACATTGTGAATATGTTAAAAAATTTGCTTAACAAAACATAAAGCTCTGAAGATTCATTATATCCTGTTCATGACCCAGTCATTCTCTTCGCTCCTTACTCAGTCTAGAAATGTCAGCAAAACTAAATTTTTACCGCTACTTTTAACATAAGATGCCAAATAATCTTTCTCTGAGCAGCATCTTGCTTTTATATATACCATAAATTTATTTTGAAATAATATTTTGGTCTACTGGAGCTATAGCACAGCGGGAGGGCGTTTGCCTTGCACGCAGCCAACATGGCCGACCTGAGTTCGATTCCTCGATCCCTCTCGGAGAGCCTGGCAAGCTACCGAGAGTATCTCGCTCACACGGCAGAGTCTAGCAAGCTACCCGTGATGTATTCGATATGCCAAACACAGTAACAAGTCTCACAATGGAGATGTTACTGGGCCCGCTAGAGCAAATCGATGAACAACGGGAGGACCGTGACCGTGATAGTTTATATTTTCAGTTGGTTTTGGTGCTACCCCAAGTGATGTTCAGGGGTTACTTCACTTGGTGTTCAGGGCTCACTCCTGAGAGTGCTCAGGGGACCATATGGAATGCTGGGGATTATCCTGGGTTGGTCATGTGCAAGGTAAGCACCTTACGCACTGTACCAGTGCCTTGGCCCCCATAATTCACTATTTATTAACCACAGAAGAAACATTTAATACTATGAAATAGATGTGCTCGTTTATTTTTACATAAAGAATTAAATCTTGGCTGAATATTTGATAATGCAGAACATAGAACATTATCAACATTTTTCAGAATTGATCAGTATTTTGGTCTTACAATATTAGTGGTAAGATTTCTCATAAATATGTAGCATAAAATGGCAGGAGTATGTTTGGGGTTCTTTCAGAACTTGTTCAAGATTTTCTCCTAATATAAAGTCAAATTTCTATTGGTCACGGTCCTCCCGTTGTTCACCGATTTGCTCGAGCGGGCCCAGTAATGTCTCCATCATGAGACTTGTTACTGTGTTTGGCATATCGAGTACATCACGGGGAGCTTGCCAGGCTCTGCCATGCGGGCGAGATACTCTTGGTAGCTTGCCGGGCTCTTCCAGAGGGGCGGAGGAATCGAACTCGGGTAGGCCATGTTGGCTGCGTGCAAGGCAAATGCCCTACCTGCTGTGCTATCATTCTAGCCCAAATTTCTATTAATGGTAAGTTTTAGGGAACTCAAGTTCTAAATCTGTGTTACCAACAACTCAGCAAATTCTTTTTTTTAATTAATTTTTATTAGTGAAACACCATGAGGTACAGTTGTAGACTTACAAATTTTTGTGCTTAGGTTTCGATTATACAATGATCAAATACCCATCCCTCCACCAGTGCCCATTTCCCACCACCATGAATCCCAGTATCCCTCCCACCCCATTCCCCCATCCCACCCTGCCTCTGTGGCAGGGCATTCCCTTTTGTTCACTCTCTCCTTTTGGGTGTTGTGGTCTACAAAAGAGGCATTGAGTGGCAATCATGTTCGGTCCATAGTCTACTTTCAACATGCATCTCCCATCCTGGGAGGATCCTCTCAACACCCTTTATTTTGTGCTCCCTTCTCTGAGCTGCCCTTTCCCCTAGCATTCCCGGCTAGCCTCTAAGCCATGGAGTAATCCTCAATCCTCCTGGTACTGATCTTGGCTATTCTTGGCTATTAATCTCCTATTTTGTTACTTTATGTCCCCCAGATGAATGCAATCTTTTTATGTCTATCCCTCTCTTTCTGATTCATTTCGCTTAGCATGATACTTTCCATGTAGTACCACTTGTATGTAAATTTCATGACTTCATCTTTTCTAATAGCTACATAGTACTCCATTATGTAGATGTACCAAAGTTTCTTTAACCAGTCATCTGTTCTCGGGCACTCAGGTTTTTTTCCAGATTCGGGCTATTGTAAACAGTGATGCAATAAACAAACAAGTGCAGATGTCATTTCGACTATACATTTTTGCCTCTCTGGGTTATATTCCCAGGAGTGGTATTGAACTCAGCAAATTCTTGGGTCTTTTATGGCAGATAGCTGTTTTTAATTTCAATTGAATGTAGTTTATTAACCCAGTAATTTTTAAAATAAAAGTTAAAGAGAAGTATTTCTGAAACTGCATCTCAAGAGACTTCAAATAAGAAATTACTCATAATTAAATCTTTGAAAATGTTATTTTCAATTATTAACTCATCTGTAGCTGTAAGTATATTTAAAAAATCAGTCTCCACTCTATTCTTTCATATGTTAACTTTTTTTTCTTTTTGCGTCACACCCAGTGATGTTCAGGGACTATTCCTTGCTCTGAACTCAGGAATCGCTTCTGGTGATGCTCAGGGAACCATATGGGATGCTGGGGATCGAACATGGATCGGCCGTGTGCAAGGCAAACACCCTACCCATTGTACTGTCACTCAGGCCCCCATAAGTTAGCTTTTAAAGTTAGGCTTTAAATTTCATTTTTAACACAAATAGATTACAACTTTTTTCTTGAATGACATGTGTAAATCATTGAAATTTTAAGAGTTACCCGGCAAAACAGTTTTGAAAGCCATATTCATTATGGTAATTTACAAAGTGATATTTCAGCTCAGTTAAAATTATAACAGCTTCACCTTTCAGTTTTAAAGATTGGTTTGCCCTTTGTCCTTTGAGAGCCACCTTACCTTTATATGTAATAATAAATTTTTGTAATCAGGGTCCATTTCTTTTCAGAAGTTTGAAAAAATGACTGTTAAGGGGATCTTTACTAATAAAGTTTATGGTTTCAGTAGTTTTGTGAAGTGTAGCATCTATCACTAGTAATATATTTTTTGTCACAAATACCTACCTCCAGGTGGATCATCAACTAAGTAAAAGTAATATGTTGTTTAAGTTTTACTACAAATCCAGTGTTTTTACTCATAATTGTTCCAGCACTGTCCAGAAGAGATTCCAATACAATTTTTCTATGGTAAACACTCATTAGCATTCATTTGTGAAAAATATCATTGAATTTAAGCTCTATATATACATTTATATATGTATATCTACCTCCTTGTGAACCCTTTCAAGGGGTTTCAAAGCAATTATTCCTTGGGTATGCTTCTATTATAAACATGTCTTGCATAAATAACATCTGTGCCATTGTTAGAAATATCAGTTCTTTCATCTAATTGAATTATAAACTTTGGGCTGCGAACCTGGTAATTAACTGCTGGAATTGGTTATTAGTAATTTCAGAAATTATGTTGGAAATATTATTATTAGAGAAATTTTGTCAATTTCTCCTCCATACTTTGTTCCAAGAGTTATTTCTGACATTTTAATAGTAGGTAACTAGAAATCTCCTATTCGTGCAGGTCATTTTAGTTTTGGCAGTTAACAAACTTTGTTAAGATGAAAATAAATACTTTCCATAACAGTAGTGATTTGCTCAAAGCATTTTTCTCTATTTTAATATTTTCAAAGTTATTTAAAATATTCTTTGAATTTATTGCAATATTATGCATGCTGATATTAAGATGCTATTTAGTTTGGCTAGTTTCATTCTTCCCATAGCCAAAACATCACTACAAATTGAACAAAGAAGTTATTCCATGCTGTCATGATTATAAGGAAGAAATCCATAATACAGAAATGATTCAACATATTGCTTTTTTCTCATCAATTTAGATGTCATACAACTGAGTTGCAAGACTTTGCTCCAGTCATCAGTATCTTTCCCTCTCTGTGTAAATTTAATTTCCTATCTGTAGGTAAAATAAATTTTTTCACAGAATATAAATCTTCCTAATATTTCTCAAATAAATACTAGTTATAGTTTATAAAATCATGTTTTTGTCCCTTATTTAAAACATTAAGATTCACATTCACATAGACATCTCGAAGTTAGAATGGAATTATTGAATGACTTTTGTCTTTACATGCTATAATTAATGCTTATGTTTTTTAAGAAAGGAAATATCAGTGACTATTAAAATCCAACTTCTACCATAGTAAAAGTAAAAATTAAATGAATTGGGGGCTAGAGATATAATATAGTAGCTTGTGTTACACAAAACAGACCCTAGTTCAATCCCTAGAACCCCGTATGTTCCTCAATTAAGCCTGGAGTGATCCATGAGCACATAACCAGGAGTCAATCTTGAACACAGGCAGGTGTGGTCCAACTCCCCCACCCCCAAAACAAACAGCAATTTGAAAAAAAAAATGAGCAAATTTAATGCTTTCATGCTCAAGAACGATGATGATAAGAAACTATTGAATCCTGGGGCTGAAGAGATAGCACAGCAGGTAGGGTGTTTGCCTTGCACGTGGCCGACCCGGGTTCAATTGCCAGCACCCCATATGGTCCCCTGAGCATCACCAGGAGCAACCCCTGTGCATTGCCAGGTGTGACCCAAAAAGCAAAAAAAAAAAAAAAGTACTGAATCCTAATTTTCCTTAAACTACCATGTTTATATAAAAGCGGGAAACTTTGTATGTGCAATAAAAACACTGCAATTCATAGCACTCAATCATGTGGAATCTGAGCTCAACGATTTCTGGCAACATTTGCTAGCAACTCATGATAGGACACCATGCCCAGTACTAAGTGTCATACCATGCGTTCACAATCCACGCTATGGGGAAGTTCTGTGCTATAGCACAAGTGAGCACTTCCTTAAGGCCCTCAGTTTCAAATGGAATTTTGGTTTCTGTGTTTTCAAAACTATCTTATTATTGACAAATTATCTGTGACTCCACATTTAGTCAGGTGACCTCACTTGGATTCACAACTCACAGTTTAAGATGCTTTGATCAGGAGACAGTTTTGATCATCCCAAGTTGTGGCATAGTTACTAGCATGTGTCAGGCAGACCAGGGGGACTGCTCAATATTCTAAGATGTAGACACAGCCCTGAACAATGATGTCAACTATGTTGCTAATTGAGAGGAATATGTTAAAGAGAAAATTTGTTAACTGTGACTATGTACAAATTTTTTCAGTCGGCACATTTTATTGATTTGATCATCGGAATAGAGTCAGCAAGAAAAATATGACTTAATAATATAATGTATCTTGTTTATTAAAATATGGGTAACACTAATTTCCTAGAAAAATATGCTCCCTTTCTGACCCTTTCAATTATTAAAAGTGAATTGTATTTACCTTGTGCTGTAACTAACCAGGTTACAATAGATTTGCACAAAGCAAGAATAAACATTAAGATGGTCTTATTACCATTTAGTTCAAACAGGAATTTTGCCAAGGTTCACTTAATGGGATTAATATGGATAACAAAAAATAATCATGCTTTGTTAACCTAATTGAGGAACATTGGTCCTGAATTATCTGACTTGACTGTCCACTCTTATTATGGGAAGTGGAGGAAAGATGTATGTTTTCTTCATGCAATGTAGTCATGAGCTGGATGATGCCACATATCAGGATATCAGCAGAGAGATAATGAATTATGTTACTGCTTTTAGCTAAGAGTATAGAAATATAGGAAGGGAAACATTAGGGGAAAACATAATGAAATGCTCCATTTATCATTAATCTGTGCTAATAGAGGTTGTTCTGCAATATGTGGTTATTTCCTCAAATCCTTCTAAAATGTGATTTCTTTTATACTATGGACCCAAACAAAATATGTATCACATTCATGGGTTTATGTAGCTTCTCTTGCTGTTCTCTGACTACCTTTGATGCCTTGTTTATGTGAAAAAGAATGAGATTCTTTCTAGTGCTGCTGCTATTATTGTGAATGTTTATAAACCTCACTTGTTAGGTTTATACACCAAATCACATTGGTTGTGGGTAGGAGAGAAAAACTATTTTGCATACTTGACATATATCTGTGAATAGTTTTGATAAGACATTAATATTACACTTTGCAACATATTATGTTAAAAATGTGATCCTAAAATACCATGAATAAAAAAAATTGTCCCTAGAAAATATAGTATCCCTAGAAACTATAACTAAATAGTTGACACAGTATCATAAGCAGACTACAATAAAATGTGACACATTCTTTATTTTTTTGCTATTTTTTACCCAGCTGTTCTCAGGACTTATTCCTGCCTCTGTGCTCAGGCATAACTCCTGGAAGCCCTGGGGGACCCACATGGGGTGCTGGGGATCAAATCTCCTTCCCATATATGGTTAGCCATGGTAGCTACCCATTTTTAAGTAAGCAACTTGCACTAATTTACATCATTAAAAATTCAAGTAGAGCAAATACCTATGGTTGTGTTTTAGGTGAGTCTATGCTATATAATACTGATAGACTAATCACTTGATCACTTGACATCCCGTCACTCATCAATTTGCTCCAGCAGGTGCCAGCAACATCTCCATTCGTTCCTGTCGCATGCTAGTGTAGCCCAATGGTGTCTGCTAGATCTAGGAACACGAAGAGCCTCAAACCAATTGTTCAAGTTCTTGATGAAGAAGTCTGACCATCTCGTAGGTGGGTGGCCATGTGATCTTTTGATGTCCCATGGAATCCACTCGGTAACGGCTCCAGTCCAGCAGTCGTCTCCAAATCGCATTATGTGTCCAGCCCATCTGATTTTCAACACCTTGGCAAACGAGAAAGCGTCCCTGATTCTCGATCGTCGACGGAGGTCAAAACTCTGGATTCCGTCTCTCACTTGAATGAAGCATGATATTCCAAGTATAGTTCTTTTGATTCCTCTTTGGGAGACCAGAAGAGCATTCTCATCAAGTTTTCATAGGGTCCAGGTCTCTGAGGCGTATGCTAATACAGGAAGAACAGTGGAGTTGAAGAGATGTGCCCAGAACTGGAGGTTCATCATCCTCTTAGCTATTTCTTTGACACTCTTTGAAGGTGTTCCAAGCCGTTCTCTTCATCCTGGACAACTCAGGTGCCAAGGTCATTCGTCATGTTGACTTCTTGACCTAGGTACACAAAACGAGACCATTTCTCATAAACATTGTCTTTGTGAGATTCAGCTGTAGTCCGACCTTTCCACACTTACGGTCGAAGTTGGCCAGCATTTGTGCTGCTTGGCTAATGTTTGGTGTTATTAGAACAATGTCATCAGGAAGCGGAGGTGGTGTAGTTGCCGACCATCTTTCTTCACTCCCATTCCTTCCCATTCCACGCATGACAAGATAGACAAAAAGTAGGAGATAAACTTTTTTAAATAAAAGTATGTGTTGGTCTCATAAATAAGCTGAACAACTTTACGAAGCAAGATCAACAAAGAAATAAACATACAAGCATTTTTTTCCCATCCAATTCTCTCTCCTCTGCTTTATTGGAATAATGGGAAATTGCACCATCATGCATATAGTTAGAACAGACTCCAGGCTTCATGAGCCCATGTACTACTTCTTGGCTATGCTCTCTCTCACTGATATGTGCATGTCCACACCCACAATGATAACACTCTTCAGGGTGTTGTGGTCCATTTCCAGGGAGATACAGTTCAATTTCTGTGTCCTACAAATGTTTTTTTTTTAATTTTTATTAGTGAGACACCATGAGGTACAGTTGTAGACTTACAAATTTTGTGCTTGGTTTTCAATTATACAATGATCAAATACTCATCCCTCCACCAGGGCCCATTTCCCACTACCATAGATCCCAGTATCCCTCCCACCTCCCATCCCCTCCATTCCACCCTGCCTCTGTTCTCTCTCTCCTTTTGGGTGTTGTGGTTTGCAAGAGAGGCATTGAGTGGCAATCATGTTTGGTCTATAGTCTACTTTCAGCATGCTTCTCCCGTCCAGGGAGGATCCTCCCAACACCCTTTATTTGGTGCTCCCTTCTCTATCTGAGCTGCCTTTTCCCTTAGCATGTGTGGCTGGCCTCCAAGCCATGGAGCAAAATTCCTGATACTAATCTTGACCATTCTTGAGTGTTAGTCTCCTATTTTGTTACTTTATGTTCCCCAGATGAATGCAATCTTTCTATGTCTACTCTTTCTGACTCATTTAACTTAACATGATACTTTCCATGTAGTACCACTTGAACATACAAGCATTTTGAAGTCATTGGTATTCTGGGATCTGGATCCAGAGCCAGCAATACTGGCCAGTTCTGTTCCTGTCTTCTACAGGGAAAAAGAGTTCTCCACAAGATGAGGAATTGGAGAGAGTCTTGCTGTAAGAAACCAGGGGATTAGTCATACCAATTTGACCCACAAAAAGAAGAGAAATAAATGGGGCTAAGCTGTCTACTTTATGGAAGGCGGAGGGCCCAGGGAATTTGTGAGATCAAACCACAGCTTCATGACCATGAGCTGAACCAATCTATCTGCTGGTTCAGTGCCTGCTTTTGCAATGTTCCCACAACATCTTCACAGAATAAAAGTCCCAGAATATGATTATGCGTTCTTGTTTTAGATTAGAAACAGAAAATACTGGGTTGAAGAAATTAAAAATAAAATTTTAGGCTGGGAGTGTGAGCCCAGATTTTTTGTGTGTGTTGGAAATATAGGCATCTGCCAGAGAAATAAGGAGATAAGATGAAAAGAGTAAAAAGAGAGAGAGCAAAATATGGAAAGAAGAGAAAGGAAGGAAAGAATCATAAATCTCCTCACATAAACATCTCAAATAAAAGTACAAATATGTAAAGAAAGAAAATAGGGAATGCTAACAACAAATGAAAGAATAAGTAATACAGCAAATAGCTATATGTAAATAATTGAATGTGTTCAGGTTAAATACATAAGGAATATATAGTTATAGGCTACACTTCTGTAACTAGTATAGCCTTTACCCAATGTCCTCCAATGATAGTATCTTGCAAAGCAACAGTACAATATCGTATCTAGGATATGCCATAGACACAGTCAGTCTTTTCATCACTACAGAGACCCTTTACGTCACTTTTTAATAGAAACCTCTAATACTTTTCTTAAGTATTTGTTTCTACATATTCTTTTCTTTTCTCTATATTTTTTTACTTTTTTTTTTTTTTTGCTTAGCTCAGAAGAGATTTTATTTACATGGACATAAAAAAGAAAGAAAGGGCAAGGAAGACTCCCAAACAATGAAAAGGAATCTACTAAACATGATTCCTCTTTTAATTCTTAACCCCTAAAGACCAGAAATCTGTTCTATAATTTTGTCACTTCAAGGATGTTGTATAAATTGAACGAAAAACATGTATAAACTTAAGTGGCTGGCTTTTAATATAGTTTTCTGAAGGTTAATTTTTGTTGCTATATTGATGACTCCTATTTATGTTTATATGACATAGGGGGACCATAATTTAACCATCTCTTGTTAAAGGAAAACAATAGGTTTTAGTTTATGTCCATATAAATGGACTTGCAAAGAAAGCTGAGATTTGGACATTCATATATAGATTTTAGTGTGAGCAAAAGTGTTTTACCTCTCAAAAAAAAGTCCTGATAAATAAATAATTCCTGGATCATAATACAGTTAAAAGTTTAACTTTTTAAGAAACTACTAGCTTTCCAGAATAGTTCTACCATTCAATATTTATAGAACAACTTATTATTGATATATTTCTCTTCATTTTCATTATTTAGTGAGTTTCTTATTTTTGTCTTTGGACCATTCTGATAGCTTATACTGACACCTCACTTTGAAATATTTTAGTGAATTTTTAGGTGCTTATTATTGTCTATATGTCCTATGAACTGAAATGACTATCCCACTTCTTTGTCTATTTTCTAATGAGGCTCTTTGCTCATTCATCTGATGAATTATGAGGGTCCACTCTATATTCTCCATGCTATATTCGAAGCTTACTATCTATTTTTGGTAATATAGTCTAGAAAATATATAGATACAGGTAGTATATATTTGTCATAGAGGTGATTTGAAAATAATTTTCCCAGCTATGGCTTTTTATCTTTTCCCTTTTCTTTTCACAGAGCAAAATAATTAAATTTTGATGAGTTTAATTTTTTAACACATCCTTTTGTGGGTCAGGCACTTTAGTATTAAAAGAGGCAGGAGTGTGTGGCCTTTTTTGGGTTGAATTGTAAGAAAATCCTGACTTTTCACTCACATATTCTACAACACATTCCCATGGAGGGGACCCACTTTATTACAGGGTCAGGGTTAAAGTCTAGGCCTCTCACATGCTCCCTGTGGACACCAAAAACAATAGATGTTTCTGCACCCAGTGGGATGACCTTTATTTCTTCAGCAGGGCTTCTGCTGTCTGGACCCAAAGCAAAAAGAGAAGTTTAGGATCCTCAGTCAGCCTTTGCCGACCTGAATGAGGCGGAGTTCAAGTTTTGCCCAGGGTGTTTCTTTGCTCAAAAAGTCTTTCCCAGCTTGCTTTGCAAGTCTGTGTTTTCCTTTGCACACATATCTCTTTTGCTTTTCCTCTCTGTATTTTTTTTTTTGCTTGCCTATTGCCACTCTGGAGAAGTCTGTGTTCTCTCTTAAAAAATCTACTTTTGTCTCTCTCTCCCCTGACATATTTCTAAATAAGTTTCAATAACACCTATGTTGCTTCACAAAATAGAACGAAAGAAAGAAAGAAAGAAAGAAAGAAAGAAAGAAAGAAAGAAAGAGAAAAAGAGGTTTGTCAAGAGTCAGGGGAAGAAAATACAGTGGTAAAATTTTCCAGTGATCTATAAAAGAGCAAGATCTAGCAAAAAATAAGTTTTGAGATAAAATAAAACTCTTTAGAGTTTTATCGTGTTAATTATAAAATATAGTAAGAACAATAAAATAAGTAGATGCTATTACCATGAATATATTTGCACATAACAACATAATAGACACAAAGAAAGGTAATAAATGACAGAAAACAAAGAAGAAATAGTGTAACCACAAATTTTATTTGGAATGTTTTACATATTCCTTCTTTAACACAAACCTTAGGTGAGTATGTGAATAATTCCTTGCTAATAAATTGAAATAAATGATGTAATGGGGTTGTAAAAACATAATAAAATATATAAACAAAGAATACACTCCTTTGAGTACACCAAGTCAACTTACAAAATCTCCTCATAATTAAAGCAAAAAGGAAGCATTAGTAAATTCTAGAGTAATATAGAATGCATTACATGGTAATAGCTCAAGTAAAACAAAAAATAAGTGGATTGACTATTTTTTTGGGTCACACCCAACGATGCTCAGAAGTTACTCCTGGTGCTGCATTCAGGAATTACGCCTGGTGGTGCCCAGGGGGACCATATGGGATGCAGAGGATCTAACTGGGGTGCAAAGCAAACGCCCTCCCCCCATTCAGGCCTTGTAAATTGACTTTTTAAAAATTCCTTAACTTCAAATTAGGTGGGAAAATAATATAGAAACCAACTTAGCTCATTAACTAAAACACTAATACAACCAGCTAAACTAGCAACAATAGCTTAATGAACCTATTTTTTTATTTTTTAATTAATTTATTTATTGAATCACTGTGGGAAAAGTTACAAAGATTTCAGGTTTAAGCCTCAGTCATGCAATCATCAAACACATTTCCCTTCACCAGTACTTATTTTTCACCAAGAAGAACCCCAATATACCTCCCCTCCCAACCCTCCCAATGCCTGTGAGACAGATGAATTCTAGTTAACACTCTATCTACTTTGATTAGATTCATTGTTTCGACAAAAGATGCACCATTATTATGTAGAGTTTACACCCCCAAATCAGACCTGTTGAAAAGACATTGTGAAATAATTTGTTTCTATAGCTAGTTATAAGAATCAAATGATGACGCACTGCCGCAATAGCGGCCGCGCGATTTTGGATTTCTGATATTTTACTTATTAAGCCTGGAAGTATTTCTGCCGAGAGTCAGATAATTATGAGATTTGTTTCTCTGGCTCTAGAGTCATGGCAGTGCTGGAGAGCCGCTAGTGGGGGGCAACTCGTGACCTCAGTAGGGCATGAAGGATGATCCCAGAACGCCCCCCTTCCCATGAGGTTTCAGTCGCCCCATCACGACCAGCTCATACCTGGTTTTCCAAAAAGCTCTGAGGTGGCCACCAACTTGCTGTCCAGAGGGAAAAAGGCAGAAGGGAGCAACATCCTTTTCCCTCCGTGCAGGCATGGTGGCATGGATTAACACATAGTCCATTCACTTTACTGCCACAAGCTGCCGGGTACTGCACTAAGTCCTTGTGCTTCTGGAGCCATGGCCGTGCCAGAGAGCCACTCGTGGGGGACAACTCGTGACCTCAGTAGGGCGTGAAGGACCTTAATAAACCTTTAGACGAGGAAATAATGTCCCCATGGTGAGATAAAATTTTCACAAATTTACTTTTACTGAAGTATTTTTTTTAGAATTCCATTAGCCATTTATTTGTAACAAGCAATATACAATAAATTATTTTGGGTCTGCTAAGGGGACATGTTTGGGTTGTGGCAGGGAAAATGAGGACAATGGTGGAGGGAAGATCACACTGATTATGGAATTGATATCAGAATACTGAAAACCTGTAACAAATCATGAACAATTGTAACCACAGTGTTTAAATAAAGTAAAAAAAAATTTCAATCTCTCAATTTTTCCATATTTAGAGTAAGACCTATATGCTATTACCAACAACATTTTCTATATAATACTATTCTGAATCTCCCCTATACTCATAAAAGCTATTGCAGAATACTTAAGCTGAAGAATGATTAAAGCATATTTACCATAGATTATGAACACAGACAAAACAATAAAAAAAACAAAATTATTTTTTGCATATATTTCAGGGAACAAAAAAATCACCTAAAAATGACCAGAGGGTTCCAATAACACAATTACTAAAAGTAACAATGAAAAATTAATGAAATAAGCGAAAAAAGATGACAGAAATAAGTAAAATAAAGAATAAAAATTCTTTGAAAAGATTGATTGAATACATAGACCTTGGGGAGGACTTTTCAAGAAAAAATGAAAATAAATAAGTTAAAATTAATTTTAAATCAATAAATTTTAAAATAAGTATTATCCAAATTTTATTCTATTAAAACACAGTGATTTACAAGGTTATTCATGGTTGGGTTTTTGAACTACAATTATCCATCACTAATCCCACAACCACTGTCAACTTCCCTCCACCAGTGTTTCGAGGTTCCCTCTCTTACCCCACCATCCCAACCCCAGCCTACCATCTTGATAGGCACCTTTTAAATTTGGTTGTTAAGTTTGGGTAGTGTTATTTCAGTGTTGTTGACTCTGTGGTTTGCATATTTAGCTGTATCAGTCGTTAACACCACAGAAAACATACCTTAATTTCCTGTTCCCCTGCCCCCATTGTTTCTAATCTGTCTCATCTCTTCAATCCCATTTGATTTCTGTCCCTCCTATATTCTGGGACTTAGGTATTTTGCACCAGTAGTAAAATTTCTTCACCATACATTGATTAGGGGCTGGAGCGATAGCACACGTTGCCAGTCCAGCTGAGCTAAGTTTGATTCCTCCGCCACTCTCAGAGAGCCCGGCAAGCTACCAAGAGTATCTCGCCCACACGGCAAAGCCTGGCAAGCTCCCCATGACATATTTGATATGCCAAACACAGTACCAACAAGTCTCACAATGGAGGCATTACTGGTGCCTGCTCAAGCAAACTGATGTACAATGGGAGGACAGTGCTACAGTGCTACATTGATTAGAAGCTTTTAAATAATGTTGTACCTGTTTACCAATTGTTTTTGCACTAGGTCACTGTAGGATAACATTGGTTTGCCTTTCCTCCCTGGCCACTGGGAGCTTGGGTTTGTTGATTGCTCCCCCAACCTGTCAATTACCTTTGTCTCCTGATCAGACTCTGCTGACTTGGAGACTTCTCTTCTCCTTATTGTCTTTTGCATGGTTAGTTTTTATGTTTTCCTTTTTGTTTTGTTTTGTTTTGTTTTAAGGAGAAGAGCAAAACAATAATTTCAAGTAGCAGAGTCTGATAAGGAGACGAAAGTAACTGACAGGTTGGGGGAGCAATCAACAAACCCAAGCTCCCTGCCGCCCAGGAGGAAGGGCAAACCAATGTTCTCCTGCAGGTCACTGCAGTTCATGCATAGATTATTTTCAGTTTCTGAAATGTTAAGTCTTTCTGGTTATTAGACACATAGTTTCTTTCACCCATAAATTTCTGCTTTCATCTCTGCAATTCTAGTTTCTTCTAGTTCTATTTTAGCATCAGTGTCACCTCTTGAGTCTTTACTGATGACACTACGAAAGAATCAGCTTCCTGTCCCTTGTTAATTTTTATTACCAGGCCTTTGTTTCCTTTATAATCTATCACACTTCATCATTGTCTAAGTTTTAAAATATGTTAACAGTTCATCTCTGGCTTAACAGTCTAAGATTTATGAAGACAAAAACCATGTTTAATTCTTTGCATATCTCAATAATAGACTTAGAACAAACTTACTTAGGGAATAAATTAATAAATCAGCATATGAAGGGGCCTATGTTCTTCACTTGGCCTGTAGTGATAATGAAAATAAAAGAACAATGTGTCTATAAAATTATTCTATAATGCATTCCTTTTTGTGTGAGAGAGCCTGGATATCAACAAATGCTTTAAACAAAGGAAAGTTGCTTGGTAATTTCAGTGCTATTCCCCAGGAGGCATGGGTTTTCATTTTAGCACTGAAATTTTCAATAAAAAAGAAAGCATGAAGAACACAACTATAGAGAAGTAAAATGCCATGCTCTAATTTCAACTATAAAAATTAAATACTTTGGAACCAACTGAAAGCTAAAATAGATCTGCCAGAGATGCTCCAAACAACCTGTTATCAAATGAATTGTCTAAAAAGTTTTAGATTCCCCATGGATAGTTACAATGCATATGTCATTTCATTTTAGTTGTCATAGTCACTGACTTTAGACATTAAGGATAATTCCCTCAAGATTCCTGTCATTTAGGAGACAAATAAGAGTTGTAACACAATGGAAAATAAAAAAGATATTTTGTGTTTAGAGTCGATGAACATAAAACACTAGGTGGCTAAGTAAAAACAGAGACAAGTTTTTCCATGGCTAGTTGTCATAACTAAGAGTTAAGCACTGTGCAGAATAATTATGCCTTCTTGGTCATCTGATCTTTTTTTGGAGGGGGTGGGGGGGGAGGCTGAGGGTTTGGGCTAAATCTTGCTGTGCTCATGGCATACTTCTGGCTCTGTGTTCTGGGATCACCCTTGCAGAGGCTTGGGAAACCATATGTGGTACTGGGGACCAGCATCAAGTCTTCTCTGCTGCATGCAAGGCAAACTTCCTACCCATTGTACTATTTCTCTGGCCACAACAACTCGATATTCTTAAGGACAGTGATAATGTTAGGGAAAACTGCCCCACTGTTAAGGTTTAGAAGATAAGAAAATTATTGAAATTTCTTAGAGAATATAGATATATATATGACAAAGGAACAAACAAAATGGTTACCTAAATAATTTAGGTTGTTATGCTTAAATTTAAAATCAAATCTATTTTTTTTAAGTGAAACACCATGAGGTACAGTTATAGGCTTACAAATTTTGTGCTTGGGTTTCAGTTATACAATGATCAAATGCCCATCCCTCCACCAGTGCCCGTTATCCATCACCACGGGTTCCAGCATCCCCCCCACCTCCCATCCCCCCCCCGTCCCATCCTGCCTCTGTGGCAGGGTATTCCCCCTTGTTCTCTCTCTCTTCTTTTGGGTACTGTGTTTTGCAAGAGAGGCATTGAGTGGCAATCATGTTTGGTCTATAGACTACTTTTAACATGCTTCTCCTACCGTGGGAGGGTCCTCACAACACCCTTCATTTGGTGCTCTCTTCAGTGGGATAGACGCAGAAAGATTGCATTCATCTGGGGAACATAAAGCAACAAAAAGGGAGACCAACACCCAGGAATGGCTGAGATTAGTACCAGGAATTTTGCTCCATGAATGGTAGGCCAGCCACACGTTCTAGGTGAAAAGGAAGCTCAGATGGAGAAGAGAGAATCAAATCTAATTTTAAAGAATTTTTGTCTCATAATTTTTAAGTGATCTTAGTTTGAATCCTTAAAAAAAACTACTCTTTGCTAAATTCCTGTTTTTTTTCTGCTGGTTTGATTTGGGACCACATATGGCTATGTTCCTAGCTCTGGTTCAGGGATGACTTACTAAGCAATACTTTGGGGACCATATTTGGTGCTAGAGATCCAACCTGGGTCGACTGTGTGCAAGGCAAACACCCTATCTACTGTACTATCACTCTAGCGTGTATGTGTTTGAGTGTGCATGTGTTTGTGTGTGTGTGTGTGTGCATAAAGGATAATTGTGGAGAGAGTGCAATGGTGAAGGTGCTTGCCTTGGATGCCACGAAACTCAGTTCCAACTGAGGTAGCACATGATCCCCTGGGAACTTTCAGAAGCAACCCATAAATAGAGAGCTAGTAGTATCCACAAGCAATGCCTGGTATGGTGCCAAAGAAAGCCCCATCAAAATTGAACTGTATACATAAGAACTGCAAATTTCTTTGTTTTATTTTATTTTTTACAATAAAATATGAAAACGATTAAATAGACCTTCAAAAGATTAAACCTATGGTATATGAAATAAAAATTTCATTGGTGGTGCAATGAACAGACAATTGCAGATGTCACTTTGACTATACTTTTTTGCCTCTCTGGGATATATTCCCAGGAATGCTATTGCTGGGTCAAATGGGAGATCAAATTTCAATTTTTGAGAATCGTCCATACTATTTCCCAAAAGGATTGGACCAGCCGGCATTCCCACCGGCAGTGAAGGAGGGTCCCTTTCTTGCCACGTCTGCGACAGCACTGGTTGCTTTTGTTCTTGTGGATGTGGGCCAGTCTCTGTGGTGTGAAATGATATCTCATTGTTGTTTTGATCTGCATCTCTCTGATGATTAGTGATGTAGAGCATTTTCTCATTGCAGCACTCTTTACAATAGCCAGAATCTGGAAAAAACCTGAGTACCCAAGAAAAGATGACTGGTTAAAGAAACTTTGGTACATTTACACAATGGAGTACTATGTAGCTGTTAGAAAAGATGAAGTTATGAAATTTACATAAAAGTGGTATTACATGGAAAGTATCATGTTAAGCGAAATGACTCGGAAAGAGCGGGATAGACACAGAAAGATTGCATTCATCTGGGGAACATAAAGCAGCACAATGGGAGACTAACACCCAGGAATGGCTGAGATTAGTACCAGGAATTTTGCTCCATGACTTGGAGGCCAGCCACACGTGCTAGGGGAAACGGAAGCTCAGATAGAGAAGAGAGCACCAAATAAAGGATGTTATGAGGATTCTCCCAGGGTGGGAGAAGCATGCTGAAAGTAGACTATAGACCAAACATGATTGCCACTCAGTGCCTCTCTTGCAAAATACAGTACCCAAAAGAAGAGAGAGAGAACAAGGGGGAATGCCCTGCCACAGAGGCAGGGTGGGATGAGGGGGTTGGGGGGTGGGAGGGATGCTGGGACCCGTGGTGATGAAGGATGGGCACTGGTGGAGGGATGGGTACTTGATCATTATATAACTGAAACCCAAGCACAAAAATTTATAAGTCTATAACTGTACCTCATTGTGTTTCACTAATAAAAATATTTTCATTGGTGGAATTAATAAAAAGTAAAAGAAAATAAGAACGTGAATTTGGAAGACATAGCAATAGATTTACCAAACATCAATGACACAGAAATAAGAGACATAAAATACTAGCTCAATTTAAGTGATATATGAGACAATAAAAAGTAGCCAAGTGTATAAATTATAGGACAAAAAGAAATTTAAAATAATAATAATAATAATAATTCACAAATTACAAATTTTGACAAACACTATGAAATCACAGTACTGAAAATGGAAATTTCAAGTAAAATTACCATACAATCACTTGATCAATTCATCACTTGATATCCCATTACTCATTGATTTGTTCGAGTGGGCACCAGTAATGTCTCCATTCCTCCCTGTCATGTTCTATATAGCTCAGTAATGTCTGCTCACTCCAGGAACACAAAGAGCCTCAAAACATTTGTTCAGGGTCTTGATGAAGAAGTCTGACCATCACGTAGCGACCACATGTTCTTTTGACGTCCCGTGGAATCCAGTCAGTAATGGCTCTAGTTCAGCAGTGGTCTCCAAATTACATTACGTGTCCAGCCCATCTGATTTTCGACACCTAGGCAAATGAGACAGTGTACCTGATTCTCAATCATTGATGGAGGTCGGAACTCCAGATTCCTTCTCTCACTTGAGTGAAGCGTAATACTCCAAGCATAGCTCTTTTGATTCCTCTTTGGGAGACCTGAATAGCATTCTCATCCTGTTTTCACAGGGCCCAGGTCTCTGAGGCACATGTTAGTGCAGGGAGAATGGTGGAGTCCAAAAGATGTGCTTGGAGCCGGAGCTTCTTCTCCCCCTTAGCTATTTCTTTGACACTCTTGAAGGTGTTCCCTGCTGCTCTCTTCAACCTGCGCAGTTCAGGAGCCAGGTCATTCGTCATGTTGAGTTTTCGATCTAGGTACACAAAACTGCTGCATTCAGAGATGTTCATTCTGTTGAGAGCTAATGAAACATCAGGAATGAGTCTGTTATTCATGAACATTGTATTCGTAAGATTCAGCTGTAGTCTGACCTTTCCACACTCCTGGTCGAAGTCGGCCAGCATTTGTGCCACTTGGCTAATGTTTGGTGTTATTAGAGCGATGTTATCAGCAAAGCGGAGGTGGTGTAGTTGCCGACCGTCCATCTTCACTTTCATCCCTTTCCATTCCAGTCATCGCATGATGTCCTAGAGGGTGGCATTTAAGAGGTTCAGTGAAATGGTATCACCCTGCTGAATCCCTCTCTTGACGTCGATGATCACTTTCTTGTAGAATGGTGAGATCCTGGTAGTGAATCTGTAATATAGCTCATGGAGGATCCTGATGTATTGAGTTTGAATGCCTTGTTTGGCTAGGGCTTCAGTGACCGCTTCAGTCTCAACAGAATCAAAGGCCTTCTTTAAATTGATGAACCTTAGACAGAGCATCTTGAACTCCTGAGAAACTTCAATGAGCTTGATTACTGTGTGGATATGGTCGATCATGCTGAATCCTTTTCAGAACCCAGCTTGCTTGCATGGTTGTACTTCACTAGTGTTCTTCCAATCCTATTCAGGATGACTCGAGTGAAGAGTTTGTAGACAATGGACAACAGGCAGATCAGGTGATAGTTGCCAGTGTCGTGGATGTCTCCCTACTTGTACAGTAGAACAGTCCTGCTGGTTTTTCTTTGGGACGGAACCTTATATTCAGACAGGTAGCATGTGAAGAGCCAAGCCTGTATATTGATGAGTACTGACGGCAGATTCTTCAGGTGTTCATGTCTGACCTTGTCTGGGCTTGGTGTTGTTCACTTCTTTACTGACAAAATGTCGTGTCAGATTTTGAAAGGGAGAACGGCCAACCTCCACTACCCAATGGCCACCTAGCTCCAGACACTTTCCGGACACTCAGACCGAACCTCACGCATGAGTGAAGTACGAAGGAGCCCAAGTAATGCAGAGGTTTGTGACCTTGGACTCTGGGCTCAATGGAACCCAGGACCAGAGATGCTTTTCCTGCCTCCCCCATTCTCCAGAGACCCAGGGCTCACACCCATAAGACATACTCTGCCAATGCCATATAATCTCCTCATTGACCAGATGGTGCCAGCACAGAAGATCAAGTAAGACATCATTGGTCTGGCCCAGACTAGAAGGCATCAATCACACCATGCCACTTTTGACACTGGAGATGAACCGTTCCTTGGAACATGAGACAATAGAGGCATTAGTAGTGTCTGTGTCCTCATCAACACGAACTTGGCCATGAGCATTGATTCATTTGAATGCCTAACAACCTGAATTGGATGCTTATGCTTGAATAGGTGTGGCTTATTGCCCGCAGTTTCTATCTCTGTAGTCTACGCACCAACATCCAACTACAATGAAGAAGAAATTGAGAAGTTCTACATGGAGCTAGAGAAGTTCTATAAAGGATACCATATCTTCTACAACATCATTTTAGTTGATTTTAATGCCAAGATAGGGCCGAAAAGATCAGCTGAAGAACTCCACATCAGGACCATGGCCTAGAATGGAAAAAACGGGGTGAGAGACTGAGTTCATGTCGACCAAAACCATCCATGGTAACTCATAATTCCAGTTCCAGAAGGCCAAATCTAAACATTGGATATGGGAGTCTCCCAGTGGACAGTTCCACAACAAAACTGACCACATCATATTCAATCAATGGTTTTGCCTGACCTATATCACTGTTGTCCCAAACTTTCAAACAGGATCAGATCACTGTCTCCTTCTTTCAAAATTCTACTTCATGGGGCAGGGAGAAAGGGCTGCAAAATTTAAGAAGAGAATTCCCAGAATGATCACCAAGTGGGAGCTCTTTGGCACTATTGTGGCAACATCGGAAAATGCTGTTGTTGATGACATCAACAAAGAATATAATCGACTGGTTCAGCACCTCCATGATTGTGCAAGGGACGCCAAGAGAGAGAAAGCCACAAAAAGACTCCTGACTTCAGAAATTCTCGAGCTCATTTACCAACGTGGCTTGGTGTGAACCTCAGGCAACCACAAGATAATGTCCTAGCTCGCAAAGCAGTTCAGAGAAATGATAAAGGAAGACCTCAAATAAAGAAGAGCAGCTGTGTTGACTGATGCAGCAGAAGTCAAAGAAAGCATTCACAACACCCGCCTGTCCTTTGCCAACTACAAGACCAAGATGACTGCCCTACGACCTCCTGATGGATCTATCACATCTTCCAGAGGGGCAATGGAGAAGATTATGCATAACTTCTACTCAGATTTCTTTGATAGCCATGTCACCGTGTACCAAATTCCGCAGAATGGATGTCTTTCCCAACCATACAATATATAATCAATTGCTCTTAAAATTGCACCAAAATGCTAAAATTCCTGAAAATATATGTAAATACTAAAATATGTAAACTCTGAGAGTATAGGCATTGCTAAAAGAAATGGAAGACACAAATATTACAAAGATATCTCATGTTCAGCTTGAAGAATGACATTATTTTAAAAGCCCTCTAACACAAAGAAGCCTATATATTCATGGCAAGCATCCTACATACTGTGCCATCTATTTTTCCTGTCTCAATTTAAACAAATTCTGCTAGGGTTACTGAGTGGCCTTGTAAAAATATCAAAGCTCAAATAGCCAAATCAACCAAAATTGTTTTAGAAAAATTGTAACAAATTCTAATATTAACAATATCTTCAATACCAATAGATTAGCTTCATCTGACAAAGTATTAATATGTAAGATACATACTGATAAAACACTTGTAAAACTTAACAATGAGAGCAACCATCCCCATTAAAATAAGTGGGGAGAAGAGTTGAATAAAAACTTTCTCAATGAAAACACACAAATTGCTGACAAGTATATGAAGAAATGTTCTGAATTAGTTATCAAGAGAGAAATGCAACTGAGAGCAACAATGAGATATTTCACAGCAAGGGGAAAAATAGTGTTGGTATGAATGTAGGAAAAAAGGAACCCTCATCCACTGCTGGTGAGAATGTTAAGTAGTTTGACTTCTTTTGGAAAACAATGTAGACACTCCTCAAAAAATTAAATTTGAACTTTATATGACCCAACACGTTCAAATCTGACCATCTACCCCAAGGGTCCAACAATTCTATTCAGAACAGACATCTGTGCTCCTATGTTCATTGCAGCACTATCCACAACACACAAAATCTGGGAAAAAACAAGTGTTCAAGAACACATAAATGAAGAAATTATGATACGCACACAATATAACATTACTCATCTATGAAAGTAAAGATGATATCATGCAACTTGCTGCTACATAGATGGAACTGAAGGAGAACATACTGAGCAAAGTTAACCAAAAATATAGGGACAGATAAAGAATGATCTCCCTCATATATGGGATATAAAGAAACATAGTAAGGCCAATAGAACTGAGCTTACTATGATAGGGCGTTAATAGGGGTTAGGGAAGAGGGGAAGATTCTCAGTAGAGGGTAGAGGGTTGAAATGTATGCATAAAACCCTATTATCAACAGCATTTAAAACCATGATGATTAAATTTCAAAATCATTCCAAAAGAACATAGATTTTTCTGCTTTTACCACAAATAACCCATAAAGACTTTCTCCTCTGTCATCCTTATATATCCACTACATTTACATAGGAGTAAATCATAAAACTGAAACTCAGGAAAAAAATGCTATCCTTTAAAGCTCCTTTATTAAGTCATTAGAATTAAGAATTAAACTCTATCTATCTCCATACAAAACTGTTCTTTCCACAAATGTGCAAGGCTGGGAGGCCATTTTTGTCAAAACATCAAAAATTGATGAGATCTTTATGGGAAGATCCATAGTAATAGAATTCACAGGAGACTCATTCATTAAGAGTTCACATTTATAAATATACAATGAGAAATAAAACTGACAAGGAATATTAGAATATTTGAATTTATATTTGAAGCATTTTTCCACCTATTTGAAGTGCTACCTAAGGAAAATATTATATTCAAAATACTGCTTTGTTGGTAAAAATTCGAAAGAAAGGACAGAATCAAAGTCATAACCTTTATTTTAAGGTGCCTCTGTGACACTGAGATCACTTGTCTTGATTTGAACTTGGACTACTGTTGGTGGTATCTCTTGATCAGGCCCTTGCTCTCTAATGAGCAGTGACTTACCACTGCCATATTCTACATACATCTCATGTGAAAACAACACTATACTTAAGAATAATTTACTTTTATGCACCCAATGTATACTGTGTATTTATATTGGACAGACTATTCTAGACACTAGGGACACGAGAATAAACAATAATAGCTAAATATCCATGATTTTTGAAGATGGGAGTTTGTTAAAAATTGTCGAATTCAATAAATGTAAAACATTGGCTTCATTGCAGCTTTAGATCTAAAAATGGATGTTTATAGAAATTGATTTTATATCCAGCAAGTTTCTATAATTCACTAAACTTGAAAATCTGAGGAAAACATGCTTTCAGTCCTGTGCAACACACACTAAAGTTTAATACACAATTAAAAGTAAGTATGCTTCCTGTGAAGCAGGTAGCGCTCACACAATTCTTTATCTTGTAATATTCCTTAGTATTCCTGCAGCTGTTCTTAACTCTGGGCCACAGAAGTTTTAGAGGATTTACTAAATTTCCAAAGTTCAGTAAGCAAGAAATCACACTAACCTTTTATATCAAAAAACTTATCCGTTTTGAGTGTTTTATGTTTCTAAGAGACTCTGACATTGGCTCTCTAAACCTTTCATATTTAGGCCTTTCTGAGACACTGACTTTACAATGCCAATGTCAAAGAAAATATTTCTGTAAATATAGTGCAGATGATCTGGAGATTCCATGTTGCTATTATCCTTCTCATCACTCAGAAAACCCCATTGTCTTGATTCTGTCTAGTTTATTTTTATTGAAGACTTTTTATTGCAAAAACAAATACCAGGAGAAATAAATTTACTGATGGATGAAAACTGAAACTCATGATTATATAAGAATTTTTTCAAAATGCCACTTGTAAAGAATTCATCCTAATATGAAACAGCTGTTTACTCTCTTTTCCCAAACTCCTGCCAAAATAATAATTTAAATCAATATTTACTATGTTAGAAAATGCTTGCCTCTACTAGTGATTAGATAGATTTCATACAGTAGATTAAATCCAACAGTTTCTTCCTTGGAGCAGTTTTCACTGAAGGCTAAATAACATGCAATTTATCTACATACTAATCAAATTTCAAGTTTCTTCTTGGGATGATATACCAATTTTTCTTTTCCATGAACTACCTGTGTAAAAAGCTCCATTTCTGAGGTAGAGCACGGAGAGATTGTTTATGCAACTCTAGTAGGATTACAGACTTCAATTCTTAGCATGGTAATTGTAGACTAGTTTTCAGTAAGTTACTAATTGTCCCTCCATCTCAGTTGCTTTCCCTTTTAAAAGTGATTTATCTTAATTCATTCAGGTTGATGTAACAGAAGTCCTAGACCCTGTTGCTTTATATAACAAATAATATAAACAACTCTTTAGTCTGGGAAGTTAAAGATCACAGTGCTGTCTGATTATATTTCTGATAAATATTCACCTGCTGGTTCATATTTAGCCACCTTTCATGCAGGGTTTACACATGGCAGAGGATGTAAGGAGCTTGCTTCAGCCTCTTTTATAAGGGTATTCATGACATAATCAACTCTCAAAGACTTCATCCCCAAGTACCTTCACACATATGATTAGGTTTCAACATATAAAATTGGTGGAAATACAGACTTCCACTCTATTGAGGAAGGATAATAATGTATATTTATATATATAATATACATGCATATGTATATAGTACTGTATTGCAATATTGTCGAAAAGATTTGAGAGACCTATTTTAGCAAATATTTAGAAACTTTTGTAACAAAGATGGCCTCAAAAATCTTGACTTGCTACAGAGCACTAACCAACTCTCTGAATTATTCTTTCAGTCTCATGCTTCTTCTGACTGCCTTTCCCTTTACACTCACTTTTTGCTTCCTTGGAATTACAGTCCTAAATAAAACCTAAATAATATAGTATTGCCTGAGTGATGTTTGCTTTCTGGGACTTGGGCCCTTAACTTTCCTCTAGACTCAATGCAGCACTATTCGTACTATAATCTGGAAATATTCCAAATGCCTGAGACCAGTTGACTGGATAAAGTCATATACATGGTATATCTACACAATGGAATACTATGAAGTGGCTAGGAAAAATGAAGTCATAATATTTGCTTATACATTCATGGGTATGAAGAGTACCATGCTGAGTGAGATGAGTCAGAGGGAGAGGGACAGACATAGACTGACTGCATTGATTAGTGGTATATAAAAAATATATAGTATGAGACTAACACTCAAAGACAGTAGAAATGAGGGCCAGGAAGACCAGCACATTGTTGGAAGCTTGCTATCAGAGTGGGATCAGGGCAGTTAGGACAGAGAAGAGACAACTGTGACGATTATAATTGAAAATGATTACTCTGTACAAAACCTGAGTGCTGACGGGAAGTAAAAAGATATACATGATTACCTTTCAGTACCTATATTGCAGACCATATATTGCAAATGCACTGTCACTGTAGCACTGTCCTCCTGTTGTTCCTCAATTTGCTCACGGGGCCCAGTAACGTCTCCATTGTGAGACTTGTTGTTACTGTGTTTGGCATATGGAATACTTCATGGGTAGCTTGCCAGGCTTTGCCGTGTGAGTGAGATACTCTTGGTAGCTCACCAGGCTCTCCGAGATGGGCGGATAATCGAACACCGGTGGGCAAAGTTGGCTGTGTGTAAGGCAAATACCCTACCAGCTGTGCTATCGCATGCAAATGTCTAGAAGGAAAAAAGAGAGAGAAGAAACGTGTCTGCCATAGAGGCAGGCTCGGGGTGGGGTGGTAGTGGGAGGGAAACTGGGGACATTGGTGGTAGGAAATGTACAAATGTACACTGGTGAAGGGATGGGCGTTGGAACTTTGTGTGACCAAAACCCAATCATGAACAACTTTGTAATTAAGCATCTCACGGTGATTTAATTAAAAAAAAAAACTTATCCCAGAGAGACTGACGCAGAGTGATCTTTCTCATATCAGAGTATGAGAAAACATAATTGGGGAAAATTAATGTTCAAAGACAATGGAAATAAAGAGAATGAGAACTGATACTAAGTTGGAAACTTGCCAGTTGAGGTGGCTGGTGGTAGGAAATGAAGGAGACACAACCATGGAGGGAAGATCAGAAAGTGGTGCTGAAAGATGGTCTGGTGCTGAAAGTATTATGCAGGAAACCCTGATGACAGCAGTACAGTAAACCACAATGCAAAAACATATATTTGTAAATTTGATCGGCCTTCTTAGAGACTGATCGGTGGACAGGAGGAAATCGGTGGAGGGAGCGAACACTGGTGAAGGGATTGGTTTTGAAACAGTGTATGTCTTAAACCAGATCATGAAATAACTTTGTAATTTTATGGTCCCTAATACAAAAACTGAAATAAAAGACATTAATTCCATGTATTGGGCAAAGAGAGTAAATGTGTCGTCATAAGACCTAGGTTCCTGTCTCTGTTTTAACAATGGTGTTCATGTGAACTAGCAATTTGCCTTCTCAAGTTTATTTTTTATTTTATTAATGATGATAAAATATTGATTCTATGAAAACAAAATGATTATAATATTGATTGGGCTTTGTGCATAAAAATAATTTGTAACTAAAAAGCTATGCTATCATATTTGTTTGGAGCAGTTCCTATTCATTCCATATTACATTTACATAACTAGGATCTTCTGCCCATCACTTACAAAGGTAACTCTTGCAGATATGTTTTTTGACTTATTATTCTTCTCTATAGGAAGCAGAATAATACAGGTTTATGTGGGCAGGACACACAGTACTTATGTGGTTACTTTGTTTACTCAATACATCTCTGTAGAGGCAGATAAGGTTCATTTTTACTCATTCTTGCTTTTTAAACATGTATACATTTTTCCATGTACAGCTCTGTTTATTGGTCACATTCTTTCTCTCCTGCCAGTGACTGGGTACTTTAAACAGCCTTGAAAATACTGCAGCAATAAATGACTGGTTTGGCTGTTTGCCCAATAATCTTGGTTGTCTTCACAACATTCCCCAACCTTCAGGAGGGAGAAGGTTCTTATGCTAAGTTGCCTGGACACAATAGTTCACATTCTTTGAAATATAGGGTAGAGCAACTAATGAAACTCAAAGTTTGTTATTCTAGTCTCTATTTGCATGGAATCTGGAATCTGGAAAGGAAGAATAATGTCTTTCCATGGCTCCACTAGATCTCTTAACCTCTAGCAATATCTTTCCCACGGATACCAGCACTAGCCTTGAATAGACGTCACTTTTATTCCTTTGCTTATGCTAAGTCTTCAAAAGGAAAAAGTGAATTTGAACTGGTAATCACTTTCCTTTCCAAATAAAAGAAAAGGAAAAGAAATGTGTTTAGAGAACTAGATATAAAAACTTTTAACAAGAAACAGATACTATCCACACTGAACTATATTTAGACGGAAAGCCAACTGGCCACAGTCCAATTGTATCTCCAAGTTTCCTTTAAAACTTAGCAGACTCTTTTCATTGTAATATACCATGAGCAATAGACATTGGGTTATTTAATATGGTATTTGACTGCTAGCAGTAATAGTTCTAAAAATAAATAGGATAACCATTAAAATTTGCTGAGTATCTATAGGACAAAAAACGTCCTTGGACTAGAAAAATAGTCCCATAATACAAAGTAAAGATGCTTGTTTTGCAGGTCTGCCCTCCCCCCCACAAAACCAAAGACAGGTCGGTAAAAACAATTATTATCAAAAAAATTAAAACTGCTTGCAAAAATGAATCAGAAGCATGTCTAGCTCCATAGTTTGAATTATTTCAGTTCATAATGTTAGCTATTCTGAACATTCTGAAAAATTTATATTATTTTAGTGTATTAAAAATAGAACCTGGGACTGGAGTGATAGCACAGTGGGTAGGGTGTTTGCTTTGCACGCGGCTGACCCGGGTTCGATTCCCAGCATCACATATGGACCCCTAAGCACCACCAGGAGTAATTCCTGAGTTCAGAGTCAGGAGTAACCCCTGTGCATTGTTGAGTGTGACCCAAAAAAGAAAAAAAATAGAACTATATTTTTACAGAGTCTCTTGTATTTGAATAGTTCTATGTTAATGTGGATTAAAAGAAATATTTTGCATTCAAGTTGAAAGGTAGAAATGAAGAATGAAGCAGTAATCATAGTCTTTCCTACTTGATAATGTAATCAAGAAGTTTTCACATATTTCTATCTGCTGTTTCAATTTGTTGAACGAGGTATCATTGAGATCGCAGATATTCTAGTTACTATTATACTCTGCCTTATATTCTCATCTGTTCTCTGACAGATGACTATCTTCAAAAGTAAAAATTTTAGTTCCCACAAGAAAGCCACAAAAAGTTGGAAGTCTGGGGCTGGAGCAATAGCACAGCGGGTAAGGTGTTTGCCTTGCACGTGGCCGACCCGGGTTCAATTCCCAGCATCCCATATGGTCCCCTGAGCACTGCCAGGGGTAATTCCTGAGCACAGAGCCAGGAGTAACCCCTGTGCATCGCGGGGTGTGACACCCCCCAAAAAAGTTGGAAGTGTGAAAAACATCAGGGACCAATAGTTTCTTTTCCATTCAACATAATCCAGTTCTATAATACCGATTTTTTTTTCTCTCTACCTGTTCCCACATGACTTTTACATCCAGGTATCCTCAAGTCCTAACCATAATATAGTATTGCAAATATGCAAGGTTGAATTCCTTTAATTAATGCTAGTGGTTCTATTTCTATGGCCGTTACTTATTTTGGTACTTGTCTTCAGGAACTTAAGCACAATCTAAGTTCTCTGGATTGGCTATTTATATTATCTAAAATAGGCTGTGTTTTAGAATTAGATTTGAAACCTTTAATATTTCTGTTCCTAGGCGATAACAGTTACTAGAGAAAGCTGTTAAATGACAATAATTTCATGGAATTTTCTGGGGTTTTTTTTTTTTGCCTTTTTGGGTCAAGCCTGGCAATGCACAGGGATTACTCCTGGCTTTGCGCTCAGGAGTTACTCCTGGCGGTGCTCAGTATATGAGATGCCAGGAATCGAACCCAGGTTAGCCGCGTGGAAGGCAAACTCCCTATAAACAGTGATATTTTTCCAGCCTCTCTGGTATTTTTAACATTTTTATCACCCTAAAGCAGTGGGAATGAGGGAAGAGTAAAATGTGGTTTTATGGCAGCAGTAGGATTGGAGTGATGTCCTCCTAGATTTGGTATAGCCCATACGCTAAATCAGCAACCAGTAGTAAGTGCTATACCACCCATAGTGGTTTAAAAGTTTAATAACTAGAGATGAGATAGTGCTTCTCACTAGAATTGATTAATATTTTTTTCTCCTCCTATTTTGACATCTTAGCTCTGGTGATCTTACACATTTTAGTATCTGAGTAAAGAATGTTTCCAACAGAAAACATAACTGTTTATCCATAAGACTGATTACTGAGAGATCCATCTTGCTGTTTAGGAAACTTTGGTTAACAAATCATCATGAAAGAAAGAGTTACTGCATTGGCTAGAATGATTGATTTTGATTATGGCATGAAAAACTGGGGTTGGTTTCTATGTAATGGTGTATGTACATACATACACCAATGTATGTATGCACATTGTACAAAAGATTCTGTAAGACCTCTTCATGCCATCATATTCTGTAACCATGTATATGAAAACTAGAATAATTCAGTTCAGCCAGGACTGCTGATGTTACAGATATTTCAGAAAGCAGATTTTGCCACCCTGTTGGCAAGAAACCGTGACCATCAGAAATATTTACTGAGAGTAAAGGGAATTGAATAGAGAAATATGGGACTTTCAATCACCAACTATGATCACCTGACAAGCTATGAAAACAAATGTAACAGGTTGAACATTTTTTATATCCATATGAATTTAATATCATTAATGAGAGCTACGTTTATGTTTCAATATTTAAGTCCTAAAACATCAAAGAGAAGTGTTACCACTGTAAAATGAATGAATTAGGTAAAAATGGATAAAGGGAATATCTTCTTTCATCTGAAAATACACTTTTCAGAATTTCTTCTATGCACTTGGATAGTAAGAAATGTTTGGTAAAGATTAGAAGGCAGACGAGACAAGCACATTTTTTAAGAATTATATTGTAGGTATAGAGCTCCAGAACATATTATAGCTTATTGACAGTGATGTTTATATGCTGGGTTACCACAGTGCAAGGGCACTGTGGACATGTTGCTAATCCATCTTCCACGTTATCCTCCATCACCTTCTCTGACTCCTAGGTGAGATTTGTAGTTAGCTTTGTCACAAAAGACAAATTTATCATCAATTTCGAACCTCAAAGGTGGTGAGTAAGCACTCTGGGAGCCAGTTATTACGTTACAGTTTATGTTTCTGGCTTCCAGTTCTCTCTCTCTCTCTCTCTCTCTCTCTCTCTCTCTCTCTCTCTCTCTCTCTCTCTCTCTTTTCCTAAACTCACTTGTTTGTTTGTTTTTCTTTTATTTTTGCTTGCCAACTCCCAGCCCTCTCTTCAACCATTGTAACAGATGTAAAAAAGAGTAGATTTATTTAGAGCAAATCCTATAATCAAGGACACGTGTATATTGTATATAATAATTACTTATAGGCAATCAACTGAGTTTTGTGTATATATGTGTGTGTGTGTGTGTGACTACATACTCTTTGTAGATAAATATGAAGGCAGAATGCATAAATGCATACACAAAATCACTAACATATAGATTAGCAAGTAATAGTTATCCCAAACTTGAATGTTATCTGAAATAATAAATTGAAAAGAATCAGTATATTTATTTAGAAATTTTGGGGAGATGTTGTACCCATTTTTACTCAGGGATTATTGTGGCAGTGTTCTAACCCACCTGTATACAAAAGCAAGCGTCTTGACTTTTGTTTTATCTCTCCAGCCCTAGATGGAATTTAAATCACAATCTCTAAGAACATATAGGATACCTTAAAGCAATCCAAGTAAGTGTGATAGGCTTGACTGATTTCTCTGCTCCGGGTTTCACAATGCTTAAAGCAAGGTATATCCAGCCTGGGGTTTTTTTTTATCATTTTTTTTTATTAGTGAAACACCATTAAGTACACTTATAGACTTATAAATTTTTGTGCTTGGGTTTCAGTTATACAATGATCCATCCCTCCACCAGTACCCATCCCTCCACCAGTGCCCATCCTCCCCCGCCACGGGTCCTAGCATCCCTCCCACCCCCCATCCCTCCCCCCCCCGTCCCACCCTGCCGCTGTGGCAGGGCATTCCCCCTTGTTCTCTCTCTCTTCTTTTGGGTACTGTGTTTTGCCAGAGAGGCATTGAGTGGCAATCATGTTTGGTCTATAGACTACTTTTAGCATGACTCTCCCACCCTGGGAGGGTCTTCACAACACCCTTTATTTGGTGCTCTCTTCTCTATCTGAGCTTCCTTCTCACCTAGAACGTGTGGCTGGCCTTCAAGTCATGGAGCAAAATTCCTGGTACTAATCTGAGCCATTCCTGGGTGTTAATCTCCCGTTTTGTTGCTTTATGTTCCCCAGATGAATGCAATCTTTCTGTGTCTATCCCGCTCTTTCTGACTCATTTCGCTTAACATGATACTTTCCATGTAGTACCACTTGTATGTAAATTTCATAACTTCATCTTTTCTAACAGCTACATAGTACTCCATTGTGTAAATGTACCAAAGTTTCTTTAACCAGTCATCTGTTCTCGGGCACTCAGGTTTTTTCCAGATTCTGGCTATTGTAAAGAGTGCTGCAATGAACAAACAATTGCAGATGTCACTTCGACTATACCTTTTTGCCTCTCTGGGATATATTCCCAGGAGTGCTATAGCTGGGTCAAATGGGAGATTAAATTCTAATTTTTTGAGAATCGTCCATACTGTTTTCCAAAAGGGTTGGACCAGCCTGCATTCCCACCAGCAGTGAAGGAGGGTCCCTTTCTCGCCACATCCGCGTCAGCACCTGTTGCTTTTGTTCTTGTGGATGTGGGCCAGTCTCTGTGGTGTGAAATGATATCTCATTGTTGTTTTGATCTGCATCTCTCTGATGATTAGTGATGTAGAGCATTTTCTCATGTGCCTTTTTGCCATTTGGATTTCTTCTTTGCGAAAGTTTCTGTTCATTTCCTCGCCCCATTTTTTGATGGGGTTGGGTGATTTCTTCTTGTGTAGTTTAACCAGTACCTTGTATATCCTTGATATCAACCCCTTGTCAGATGTGTATTTGGTGAATATTCTTTCCCATTCTGTAGGCTGTCTTTGTATTTTGGTCACTGTTTCTTTTGAGGTGCAGAAGCTTCTTAGTTTAAGATAGTCCCATTTGTCTATCTCTGTTTTCACTTGCTCGGCCAGTGGCGTGACATCTTTGAAGATACCACTAACTTCAATATCGTGGAGAGTTTTGCCAACTTTGTCTTCAGTAAACATTATGGATTCCGGTCTGATGTTGAGGTCATAAATCCATTTCGATCTTACTTTTGTGCATGGCGTTAGGCAGAGATCTGAGCCCACTTTTTTGCATGTAGCCGTCCAGTTTTGCCAGCACAATTTATTAAAGAGGCTTTCCCTGCTCCATTTCACTTTTCTTGCCCCCTTATCGAAGATTAGATGATTATATGTTTGGGAGGAGATGTCAGTATATTCAACTCTGTTCCATTGGTCTGCAACTCTGCCTTTGTTCCAGTACCATGCTGTTTTGATTATTACTGCTTTGTAGTAGAGCTTGAAGTTAGGTAGGTTGATTCCTCCCATTTTCTTTTTCCCAAGAATTGCTTTAGCTATTCGTGGGGGCTTATTGTTCCAAATAAATTTCAGGAGTGTTTGCTCCATTTCTTTGAAGAATGTCGTGGGTATCCTTATAGGGATTGCATTGAATTTGTACAGTGCCTTGGGAAGTATTGCCATTTTGACAATGTTGATTCTCCCCATCCATGAACAGGGGATATTTTTCCATTTCCTCATGTCCTCTTTTATTTCCCGAAGTAGCGTTTTGTAGTTTTCTTTGTACAGATCCTTTACTTCCTTAGTTAACAGCCTGGGTTTTTCTGGAGGATAATTTGTTTTCAGGGTCAAATGAATTATTCGTAGAATTTACTTGTGCCTAGAGTCCTGTGTCCTTGATAGCTATTTAGTGGACCTTGTTTTTCACCACTACTCCATGGTCCATGATTCTCACCATTTTCTGACCTAGCCAACATGGAAGAATATTTCTCCTGCCTTTGTGTGCTTCTTTTTTAGTTCTCCTACTTCTGGCTGGAGAAATTCCTGCACTTTAAATATCTCAAAAAGTTACATTGAGTTCATATAGATAATCTCCTTGCCCTCTGATTAGCAATCTTTTTTGTTTGTTTGTTTTGGAGCCACACCAAGAGGTAATGAGAATTTATTCCTGACTTTGTGCTCAGAGATCATTCCAGGAAGGGCTTGGAGGACCTCTGGGGTGCCTGGGATCAAACCCAAGTTGGCTGTGTGCAAGGCAGGAGCCCCACCTGCTGTATTAACTCTCCTGCCCTGTTGATTAGAAATCTTAATCACATATTATAGATTCTCTTCCTTGCAGTATCCAGATTAATGTTGGAAAATATATAAAGAAAACATATCTTGGGGAGATATATTTAAAATTCACCCACTAATGAGTCTAGTCACATTCATTTCTTATCCTAGTGCTTAAATCATAAGAGCAAGAGTTCAGGGAAAGATCAAGACTATGACCTGAACTGATGGTGGAAATTAAGACCATAAAAAATGCATTCAAAAGGTGTCTAGCAAGGAAAATTGCCAGGACTTGGATGCTGACGATAAGAGAGAAGAAACTGCAGGTCTCCAAAGTTATTTCTAAATATCAGACTAAAGAGAGATAAGTAAGAACATGATGGTAATACCAAGACATGGAATATGGGAAAATAAGCAGGTCTTGGTGGGGATAGGCAGAGAACTAGAGTTCCCATTATGGATAAAATATCTACTGTTTATGGGAGGATACAAATCAAATCTCGGTTAGTATAAGGGTTTTTTTAGTTGTTGGGTTTTTAAACATGATTATGGGGTGACAGTTTGGAAAGAGCAAGAAAGATACATAGCAACACAAAAAAACTGTAGCTCCTTAGAAAGGACTAGATTTTTTAAAAAATCAGTATCTTCTAGGATTAGTTTGAACAAATCTTCAGACTATTATCTGACTCAATGTGACAAATTTTGTCAATGAAATTAATGGATCTTGGAATTTTTCATCAAAAAATATCTTCTAATACTAGCAAATTCTGTTTTGTATTACCAGCATCCTTAGACTCATGAAGGGATCATGAGTCTTATTTACCTGCTCAGAATTTAAATACATAAGCAGTCAAAGTAAAATGTAAAAATGGAAGTTCTTTTTTAAAAATGACATTAACATACATATACACCATTTCCATCTTAGCTTCAGGACCCTCTTTTATTCATTTCAGATACACAGGGTGTTGCATAAAAAGGAAAACAAAAACTTGGCATTGAGATTCAGAGACAAGCTACACAGTGTGAGTCATCGGTAGGAGAATAAGAAAATTAAAAAGCAGCTGTAAAATCCTGCTGCCATTACCCATCAGAGGTTTTCTCTGAAGCAAAGAATTAATCGCGATGGTCAAATTCAACCTTTTCCAAACCAGAGGCTATCAGCATTGATAATTGAGTCTATAAAGCATGAAGTGTTTAATATATTCTTAGGAATTAGAATAGAAAGTGAGTGTAACTTAATTAAAAACATAATTGCAATATGAATTAATCATGTTGCAGGTACTGGATGTTCCTGCTGCTCTAGTTATCGTCAGAAACTTCAATTTTCTTGCTTTGTGCATTTTGATAACTCAAATGAATTGTACTGCTTCAACAAAGGGACAATTTTATAAGAACTGTCTTAAACTGGGTTTTTTTCTCCCACAAAGTTAAATATAGCAAAACTCGTATATATGGCACACACACAGCTACACTGTACAAAAGACTTGCCTACAGAATTCACTTAAATTTGAACTTATCATAAGATTAATATCTTAAATATCTGGAGATTAACTAGAAATTTATTTTTACTGTTTTCTAATTTGACTTTTTTTTGTGAATGACACTCAAAATGTTCAATTTTTGTTATTAAAACAAGCAACACAGAAAGGCGTTACTCTAGACTGAAACTGGGAAGTGGTCTGTTGAGTTACACAAAAAAATCACGAGGTATTTTCACAGTTTGTAAGACCATTCTGTGTTGTTTACCCATTTGGGCTGAGACAGTGCCAAAATCAGGGTCTTCCACCAAGTGCAGGCTTATTCTTTCCCAGTTCTTCATTATCAGAGCCACCATCATAGTCAGGCCCTCATTATTACTCACCTAGAACATTGTAGTAGTCTCCTAACTTAGGTCTTTTCCAAATCAGTACTTCTAACCTGTGCATTCAAAATATTCCTGCAAGATTTCTTCGAATTAGGTGCTGTATCCATCATGACACATTTTTGGTTCCTAAATTTTAATAGATCCTCACTGCTTGTCAATTCTAAGCTCTCATAGTTATAAAGTTGTTCATGATTGGCTTCTCTCATACAATGTTTCAACACCTGTCCCTTCACCATTGTAAATTTTCCACCACCAATGTCCCCAGTTCCCCTCCCACTGCAACCCCATCCCCAGCTTGCCTCTATGGCAGACATCTTTCTCCCTCTTTTCCTTTGGGGAAATGTGGATATTTTTATGATTAGTTCCTTTGAGAGCATTACTGCCAATGGAAATATAATCAAAATAACTAACATATAAAAATTGTATGATTTTTCTTCATGAAAAGTTTATGAATATGTTTTATCAAAAATCAATAGCAGCAATTCATGCCATGCTTTTTAGGGTTTAGGCTTGAAAAATAAATGAAACAATACCCAACAAAACACAATGCAGCTTAACCAAGTGCTGATTGCTTAGCAATGTACTGGTACATTAACTCTCAGTATTTTTGGATATCACTATTGACTCAGAATTCGATATCTTCACACTGAAAAAAAAGTATATAAGCTATTTTGTTTTTTTAATAAAAATGTATATTTTAAGTAGACATTTTCCATCAATCTAAAAAATGGCTACAAGACCCATATATTTTTAAGTTTAACTAGAACCTGAATTTCCCTTGTAGTAAAAATATTTATCAAATGCCAACATAGATGTTAACTTCCTAAGGTTCTGATTCAATTTAATTCAGGATATGTGTATGGGGCACCCATATGTGTGGTCACTCCTGATTTTTTATAGGAGATAAATGGGACATCATTTCTCTGCCCTTAACAACTTGTATGTAAAATGTGAAAAATAATTTAAAACTACAGCATAATAAATCTGAACTGATCTCACTCTATTGAATGGCACCTTTGATGAAACTGAAAAATGTTAGTTGAATGTACATCTGTGTGGGTCTATTTTCTGGACTCATTTGTTTCATGGATCTAGCTATTTCTCAGCTAACATCATACTGTCATGCTTACTTAAACTTTATATTAAGTATTCTTGATATTCAAATATTCATGTTCTCCAATCTTGCCCATGTTTTCTAGGATGGTTTGGGTTCTCTTAGGTGATTTGTATAGCAACATTATTTAAAAATCAGTTAGCCTTCTATAAGCTATTTTGATTAAGAGTACTGAAAATCAAAAATAGTCATCTCAAATATTCAAATTGTTCAAACATCATCACTAACATGTTTTTTCGATTTAGATAAGAACTATGCCATGTGATTCAAATAGTTTTTTGAACCTGTGGGGAAAAAATCTTAATATTTTGAAGTCAATCATCTTAATTGGGGGTTAAGTATAGATTTATGAGATCAAACATTTCATTTGAACTTAGTAAAAATATCATCCATTAATATATTTTTACAAACCTATAACCACCCAAAATGGGCTTTTATGAAGTTTTTGCTTATTCATTTCTGTGAAGAGGGGTGAAATAAACAAATCAAGCAAACATTAAAAGGTAAAAATAGAGACTAAAGTTAATTGCATTCATTTTTAAAAATTAATTAGCATTTGCTTATCAGATGACTTAGAAGTAGAACATACATCAAATATTGTTATTTAAAAATAAATGAAATATGCAATCTAAGAAGTACATTGAATCAATACAGATATTGACATGGTTATGGAGCTGCATAAAAATCAAAATCCAGGCCACACAATAAACTGGTTTTTAACTTGTAAAGAAAGTGAGTACTCTACATCACTTTTTACTTCTTGTCTTTAAGTTGAAATTAGTGTTGTAAAGTTCAAACACCACATTCACCAACATTGTCTCAGGGGCCGCTCACAACTCCTGCTCACCTGAACCCCCACCCTTGATAAACCCTGTTATTAACAGTTTTGTAATTCATGATGCTTCATATATATGTATATATATAAAAAAATAAAATGAATGAAGAAAATTATATTGAACTTTCAAATCAGGAATTAGATGTGAGAAAGACAGAGAGAAAGATAGAAAGAGAGAGAGAGGGAGAAAGAGAGAGAGGAAGGAAGGAAGGAAGGAAGGAAGGAAGGAAGGAAGGAAGGAAGGAAGGAAGGATAGTGAAATAGGGAAAATAGTGAAATAGGGGAAAAATAGTGTAACAAATAATTTTCAATAATTCAATCAAAACTGTTAAGCAAATATCCATATAAACTCCTAGGCATTTTGCAATATGCTATATTTAAGGCTTTTTTATTTTTTTTCATTTCCAGTGGTGATTGATGCCTTTGTGGCAATGGGCTGAGTTTGCAGTAAAGAACTTCTTTTGTACTATGATCTGCTGATAGAAAGACCTAGCTTGGGGTTTATGGAATTAAGGCTACCAAGGGGATGAAACCTGTGAAGTGAGATTACAGAGATGAGTATGGGCTGAGGAAGAGAAAACAAGCAAAAAAAAAAAAAAAAACTGCCGGTGAGGACAGGGCGATGAATACAATGAATAGGAAACAGGAGGATCTGAAGGGAAATTAAAGAATAACAGAAACTTTCCCCTTGACAAAAATTTATTTGAGGCTCTTCCCCAACTCACCCTACCACAACCCCAAAACCCCAGTGTTTTATTTGGACTACTAAACCCAGTCTTAGAAATAATCCTCCACTTTGGATCACTGATAACCTTAGACTGCCTTCTGCACAAACCCTGCTAAGTCAGTTTAGCAAGAACACTCTCCCCATTCATTGATACCACTCAGTATTTCTCATCACTTACTTTCTCATCTTACTCCTTGACTAGACTCCTCTGCTCTTGTAGGGTTTAGAGTTGAATCAGATCTCACTTCCATTGTGATAGACTTAATATCTGATTAATATTAGAACCCACCAAATAGAGGTGACACAAGTCACATCATAAATCTAAGCCTTATGAAACAGTACCTATAGAAAACGGTCAAAAAAATTTAAAAAAACTGTCAAGGAATCTCAACATATACTAATCACAAACCCTGCTTTAACTAAATTACCTTATCTTAGAGAACAATACCTGCTAGTTTTCTGTGTAAATTCCCAATGTATCAAACCATGGCCTTTTTTTTTCAAGCAGACTCTACACTCTCTAACACTCTGACCTCAAATCCCTTGACTATTCTATTGCTTGCATGCATTCATCAATTCCCTCATTGATGAATTTTTTCCTTTAATAAAAACAGAAAAAAAAAGTTACTTTTTTTTTGTCATTTGGTAAACCCTTTGCAAAAATCTTGAATAAAATATTCCTTACTACTTTAACACGAATAAGGTCATTTTCTTCAACAGCATCAGTGATAACAAGTGAGTGAATGGGAAAAAAGCAGTGGAAATCAGTATTGGGGATAGGTACAACAAATATTAAGGGAATTTCTATATCTTCTTAAATACTTCGGTCTCTATTCTATCTGCATACCTACATTAACTGCAATGCTAAGTACAATGGCCAGAATATGAAAACAGCCCAGGTACCCAACAATATGTGACGGAATAAAGAAGTTGTGGTGTGTACACACGAAATAATGCTCAACTATAAGGACAGATGAAATCTTGCTATTTGGTGAAACTTGGGTAAAACTGGAGTATATCATCTTAAGTGAAATAACTCAGAAGGAGATGAAGAAATGCATGGTGATCTCACTCATCTGTGTATATAGAGAAACAACACAAGAGGAAAGACTATCAAAAAATGTCAAATTTTTGGTCTTTGCAGAACTGATATTGTCAAGCAATGGAGAGAGTATTGGGGCATGATGAGAAGGAAGAGGATACACCAGGAAAATACAAGGACAGTGGCAAAGATTCTTGAGCAATTTGTTAGTGCTGAAGATGCAGCAACTCTCTATGTCAAAACCACAGAAGTTGAATCAGAGAGAGAGTACAGGTGTAAGGTGTTTTCCTTGCACAAGTCCAACTTGGTACAATCTTTGGCACCCAGTAAATATGCTACCCAGAGCACTATCAGGATTGAATGCTGAGTATAGAGTAAGGAACAAGCCCTCATGAAAATTAGGCACAACACAAATATGCCCCTTCCCCCTCAAAATCATAAAAATTAGCACCATTCTAGCCTTGTTACCTAAACCACAATTTTTAGATAATATTTTCTTCTTACATAGATAATAGAAGGACATTGAGGACTTTAATGATTGTGACATAATCAGATTTGCATTTTTAGATCGATTTTTATTTATTTATTTATTTATTTATTTATTTATACTTTTAATTTTTATTAGTGAAAGACCAGGAGGTACAGTTGTAGACTTACAAATTTTTGTGCTTGTGTTTCAGTTGCTCGAGGTAAAGGCCCTCCCGTTGATCGTCGATTTGCTCGAGCAGGCCCAGTAACGTCTCCATTGGAGACTTTGTTGTTACTGTGTCTGGCATATTGAATACTCTCGGTAGCTTGCCGGGCTCTCCGAGAGGGGCGGAGGAATCGAACTCGGGTCGGCCATGTTGGCCGCTTGTAAGGCGAACACCCTACCCGCTGTGCTATTCAGTTATACAATGATCAAGTACCCATCCCTCCACCAGTGCCCATTCTCCACCACTTATGATCGCAGTATCTCTCCCACCCCTCCATCCCACAAATCCCACCCTGCCTCTGTGGCAGGGCATTCCCTTTTGTGCTCTCTCTCCTTTTGGGTCCTGTGGTTTGAAAAGGAGGCATTGAATGGCAACCATGTTCAGTCTATAATCTATTTTCAGCATGCCTCTTCCATCCTGGGAGGATCCTTCCAACACTCTTCACTTGGTGCTCCCTTCTCTATCTGAGCTGCCTTTTCACCTACCATGTGTGGTTGGCCTCCAAGCCATGCAGTGAACCTCCTGGTGCTTATCTCAGCTATTCTTGGGTGTTAGTCTCCTATTTGTTACTTTATACTCCCCAGATGAATGCAATCTTTCTATGTTTGTTCCTCTGTTTCTGACTCATTTCACTTAGCATGATACTTTCTGTATAGTACCACTTGTATGTAAATTTCATGACTACATCTTTTCTAACAGCTGCATAGTACTCCACTGTGTAGATGTACCAGAGTTTCTTTAACCAGTCATCTGTTCTCGGGCATTTGGGTTCTTTCCATATTTTGGCTATAGTGAACAGTTTAGCAATAAACATAGAAGTGCAGATGTCATTTCGACTATACTTTTTTGCCTCTCTGGGACATATTGCTGTGTCAAAAGTGAGCTCAGTTTCTAATTTTTTGAGAATCATTCATACTGTTTTCCGAAAGGGCTGAACTAGTCGGCATTTTCATCAGCAACGAAGGAGAGTCCCTTTCTCACCTCATCTGTGCCAACACCAGTTGCCTTTGTTCTTCTGGATCTGGGCCAGTCTCTGTGGTGTGAGATAATATGTTATTGTTGCTTTGATCTGCATCTCCCTGATGATCAGTGATGTAGAGCATTTTCTCATGTGCCTTTTAGCCATTCTAATTTCTTCTTTGAGAAAGTTTCTGTTAATTTCGTCACCCCATTTTTTAAAAATTTTTATTAATGTGACACCATGAGGTACAGTTGTAGACTTACAAATTTTTGTTCTTGGGATGGGGTTGGATGTTTTCTTCCTGTGGAGTTCAACCTGTGCTTTGAATATCCTTATTGGATGAGTATTGGGTGAATATACTTGCCCATTCTGTAGATGGTCTTTGTATTCTGGTCACTGTATCTTCTGAGGTGCAGGAGCTTCTTAATTTAAGATAGTCCCATTTGTTTATCCACTTGGTTGGTCAGTTGAGTGTCATCTTTGAAGATACCATTAGACTCAATATCGTGGAGGGTTTTGCTGATCTTGTCTTCAATGTACCTTATGGATTTTGCCCTGATGTTAAGATGTTTAATCCATTTTGATCTGACTTTTGTGCATGCATTAGGTCGAGGTCTAAGCCCATTTTTTTTTTTGCGTGTGGTTGTCCAGTTATGCCAGCACCATTTGTTGTGGAGTCTTTCCATGTTCCACTTCACATTTCTGGCCCCCTTATCAAAGTTTAGATGTTCATATATTTGGGGTTGTGTGTATAGATATTCCACCCTGTTCCATTGGTCTGCAGCCCTGGCTTTGTTCCAGTACCATGCTGTTTTAATTATTACCCCTTTATAGTAGAGTTTGACGTTGGGGAGGGTAATGCCTTCCCACGTCTTTTTCCCAAGAATCACTTTAGCTATTAATGGGCGTTTGTTGTTCCATATGAATTTCAGGAGTGTTTGATCGATTTCTTTGAAGAATTTCATGGGTATCCTTATAGGGATCACATTGAATCTGTATAATGCTTTGGGGACGTATTGCCATTTTGACAATTTTAATTCTTCCTATCCATAAGTAGGGAATATGTTTCCATTTCCTCGTGTCCTCTTTTATTTCATGGAATAGCGTTTTGTAGTTTTTATTGTAAAGGTCCTTTACTTCTTTAGTTAGGCTGATTACTATGTATTTGATTTTGTAGGGCACGATTTTGAACGGGATTGTTTTTTTTTTTCATATCACTTTCCTCTCTCTCATTATTTGCATTTAGGAAGGCCATGGATTTTTTGCATTAATTTTATAGCCTGTGACTTGACTGTACAAGTCTATTCTTTCTAGTAGTTTCTTGGTAGAGGATTTAGAATTATCGAGTTATAGTATCATATCATCTGTGAATAGTGAGAGCTTGATTTCTTCTTTTCCTATTTGGATGCCTTGAATGTCTTTTTCTTGCCTAATCACCATTGCAAGTACTTCCAGTACTATATTGAACAGAAGTGGTAATAGTGGGCATCCTTGTCTTGTCCCCGACCTTAGAGGAAAGGCCCTCAGTTTTTCCCCATTGAGGATAATGCTTGCCATGGGTTTATCATAGATGGCTTTGACTATCTTGAGGAAATTTCCTTCAAAACCCATTTTGGTTAGATTTTTTATCATAAACGATGCTAGATCTTGTCAAAAGCTTTCTCTGCATCTATTGATATGATCATGTGGTTTTTATCTTTACTTTTGTTGATATGATGGATTATGTTGATTGATTTTCGAATGTTAAACCATCCTTGCATCCCCAGGATATATCCCACTTGGTCGTGGTGTACAATCTTTTTGATGAGTTGTTGGATTCTATTTGCTAATATTTTGTTGAGGATCTTTGCATATGTGTTCATCAGAGATATTGGCCTATAGTTTTCTTTGTTGGTGGTATCTTTGTTTTCTTTTGGTATTAGGAAGATATGTGCCTCATAGAAGCTGTTTGGGAGAATTCCCATTTTTTTTCAATTTTCTGAAAAAGCTTGAGGAGAACTGGCAACAAGTATTCTTTAAATGTTTGGAAGAATTCACTAGTGAGTCCCTCTGGGCCTGGGCTTTTGTTTTGGGGAAGACTTTTGATAATATTTCAATTTCCTTGATGTGAATGTATCTATCCCAAGTCTTCTTGGTTCAATCTTGGGAGATTATGGGAACCCAGGAATTTATCCATTTCTTCTAGGTTCTCTTGTTTCATGGCATACAGACTATGAATGGGTCTATCCCAAGTCTTCTTGGTTCAATCTTGGGAGATTATGGGAACCCAGGAATTTATCCATTTCTTCTAGGTTCTCTTGTTTCATGGCATACAGACTCTCAAAGTAGTTTCTGATGATCTTTTGAATTTCATTGGTTTCTGTTGTGATGTCCCCTTTTTCATTTCTGATTCAGTTTATTAGGGTTCTCTCTCTCTTTCTTTGTGAGTCTTGCTAGTGGTTTATCAATCTTGTTTATTTTCTCAAAGATCCAGCTATTGTTTCATTTCAAGTGGTGATAGTGGGCATTTAGGATTTTTTTTGAGTTTCCATGTCATTAATTTCTGATCTAAGTTTTATTATAATACTGCAAGCTGCAACTTCAAAGAAAGAAATCACACAAAAGGAGCACCCCTTAGATTTACAGCAGACCTATCAGAGGAAACCATCCAAGCAAAAAAAATGGTGGGATATAGTGAAAAAACTCAATGAAATGAACACCTCACCAAGAATACTTTATCCAGCTAAACTCTTACTCAAACTCGATGGAACAATACACCATTTTTAGATAAACAACAGCTCAGGAACTTCATAGACTCAAAACCAAAACTAAAAGAAGAATTAAAGGGGACCCTGTAAGATAAGAAAGAAAAAACTTATAAGTACAACCAACCCCTCAGAAAGATGGCACAAAACCCCATGACAGTAATATATCTCAATGTCAACCATCTTAATGCACCAAGCAAGAGATACAGAATGGAAAAATGGACCAGAAACTGAAACCAACATTCTGCTACCTACAAGAAACTTATCTCAACAGTCAGAGCTAACACAGACTCAAAGTTAAAGGATGGAAAACAATCCTGCAAGCAAACAGCTCCCTCAAAAAAGCTGGGGTGGCCATACTAGTATCCGACAACACAAATTTCAAATTGAAAAAGATTAGATGGGACAGCAAAAGCCATTTTCTATTGTCAAGGGATATGTGCAACAAGAAGAAATCACACTCTTAAATGTATATGCACTGAATGAGGGAACAGCTAAATATTCAAAACAACTGCTGACAGATTTTAAGTAGGACATTGGTAATAACACAATAGTAGTCAGAGACTTCAACATCACCTTATCACTTCTGGATAGATTAACAAGAACAAAACTCAGCAAGGAAACAATGGCTTTGAAGGAAGAAATAGAAGAGAGAGGGCTAATAGACCTATACAGGGCTTTGCATCCCAAAAAGAAAGAATATACATTCTTTTCCAGCGCATACAGAACATTTTCCAAAATAGACCACGAGCTAGGCCACAAACCATACCTCAATAGAATCAGGAAGATAGAAGTAGTATCAACAATCTTTTCAGACCACAGTGCACTGAAGATAGAAGTGAATCACGCAAAGTCATGGAGAAACAAATCAAACACCTGGAAATTAAACAACTCAATGTTGAACAATGAGTGTGTCAGGAAGGAAGGAAGTCAACGACAAAATCAAAAAATACCTGGAAACAAATGTGAATGAAGACATGAGCTACCAGAACCTATGGGATGCAGCTAAAGCCATGTTAAGAGGACAATCTATAGCTTTGCAAGCATTCCTAAGGAAGAAAGAAAGGGCCTACATAGATAAACTGACCTCACAGCTCAAGGTCTTAGGAAAAGACCAACAAAAGGAACCAAAACTTGGCTGAAGGATTTTTCTTGTATTTAAGATAGAACAATAAAAACATTTAAAAATTTTTCACAACTGGGCAAGTAAATCAATTTGTAAAGCAAATGCTTTGCTTATGAGAATCTGGGTTTGATTCATGGCACCCCTAAACTCTTTCAATAGTAGATATTGTGCCAGAACACTGCAGCAATAACAGTCACAAAAGTTTTTTACAATATATAAAGATATATTAAAGAGGAATAAGCTCATTTATATAGATAAACACACATATCACTCACACACAAATATGTTCCCAAAATGTCCTTTTAGAATAGATGTGTTGAATATTTGTTACCCTACAGCTATTAATGCACTTCAAATATTATTCTCCTGCTTCATTCCACATCCAGTTAAAAGATCTTAGCAGTGGTTGGTCAATGGAGCAAAGACCAAGTATAACAAGTATAGGAGGAAATTAAGAGACTAACACTTCAGAGGTAAAGAAAAAATTCACTGAGGTTAGTAGAAAAAGAATGTTTGCTGGATGAAAAATACAACAGAGGTAAAAAAAGATTATTTCCTATTGCTAAAACATGAACAGGTATAAGATTGAATGAGAACATAGGTATTTGGAGATCAAAGGATGGGAAGATATCTTAAGTTGGCACTTCCTATGGTCTGAGAACCTCTAGAAGTGATCCCTAAGCACAGAGTCTGAAGTGAGTCCTGACAGAACTAGTCTCTTCCTCCCTTGAGGACACCTCACAAGAATTCAGGCTCATTGTTATGACCTTAGGTAGCCTTTCCTAATAACTTTCTTAAAGGTTCTATATCCAAGTATAGACTCTTTAGGACACAAAATATGAAATTGTGAGAAAAGATATGATTTACTCCATATCATTAGTAAATATTAAGTAACAGGTGTCATGAATATATAGACTTTCTACAATAAAAATGACATGCAAAATTTCCATTCCAAATATTTAAGGACGATGGCGTAGCGGTGGGGTATGCCTTGCATACAGCCTGCGTGACTGACCCAAGTTCAGTTCCTCTGCCCCTTTCGGTGGGCCCAGCGGGCTGCTGGGAGTGTCTTGCCCACACGGCAGGGCCTAGCAGGCTTCCTGTGGTGTATTCGGTATGCTGGGCACAGTAACAACGGGTCTCACAGTGGAGACTTTGCTGGCCTGCTCAAGCAGGTCGATGGGCAATGGGAGGACAGTGCTACAGTGCTAATATAATCAGGTTAAAGACTTTTTAGATGAAAATAAAAAACATTCACTCCCCCCCCAAAAAGATTTCACTCTCTTCTGTTGTGTTATGAATTTTTTTAAAAAATTATTCACAATTAACTAATTAGGAGAGCAGGATAAAACATAAAGATAAGAGAAATATGGGAGAGGCATATTTTGCTTCATAATTTCATGAGCAGCTCCTTTGAGATATTAGTTTTTTTAATGCTTTGGTTATGGTATGAGTCTTTGAAAAAGGGATTGAAATTGACAAACAGTAGTATGAATTGTGTTTGACAATGCCTTTCCATTGACAATGGAGAACTTTTAAGAAATGAGCTGGATGCTCTTATATACTCTCTCTATATGACTAACTGTGATAATGACAGAAAACAATGTGCAATTCTATAAGTATAAGCCAATATTATAACAGCATAAGAGCACAGTTGCTTCTAATCCATTATATAAAAGTGAACTTCAATTAAGGTCTCCTGACATAGACATCATATAGATTCAGTTAATTTTACAAGTTGGGAATTTAAGCAAGAGTACCATCACATGAATTTTGCTCCCACAACTTTTTTAATGGGTAACAATCAGCAGTGGATATTATATAGCAATTGACCTTTATATAAATGAAAGAGCATTAGACTGGAAAGCATTGATTGGTAAGAATTTTGCTTTCATTAAGCAGTAGGAATCATAGTTTGATATTTGGGTCAGAAAAGTTTGATGTGATTAGAGTTTTAATTAGAAACATGCAAGCCAGGATGACCTGTTTGTCACTCTTGTTTGATGTCAGTGAAATGGTTCTACTTGTGATTTACAGTATGAAGTTTCACCAGAAGCCTACCCCCTATAGCTAGTTAAATTGGTTGATTATAACCTAGAACATTTTGTGTTGGGAAAATCTCCTTTATTGAGGAAAGAGACTTCTGAGGCTAAGAACAAAGTTAATAATGTTATAGACATCAGAAAACTATCCTTTTGTGAGAAGTGATTGCATAGTAGTATCTGAAACAGCCTTTAATGGTCACACAGTAGGTTGACGATAAAATTTACTTGGATGAAACAGAGCCAGTTTTATTCCTGCTATCTACTTCAAAAACACAGCAAAATTTCTTCTCAAACAGCCTCACTGGAATTCAGTAATCATTGAACCAAGAGACCTAAACACATTCACAAATGTTTCATCCAACCCAGAGTACTTAGTGTTGTACAGAAACAACATTCAACATTTCTACACCTGTGGACAGGAGAAAATAGGAGAAACATTTCATGGACTGACTGACATGCAGCTTCCCAGTGCTGTGTAAAGATCCTGCTCACCGACCACAACACCCAAAAGGAGAGAGAGAACACAGGGGATTGCCCTGCCACAGAGGCAGGGGGGGATGGGGGGATGGGGGTGGGGGGATATTATCCATGGTGGTGGAAAATGGGCACTGGTGGAGGGATGGGTATCTGATCATTGTATAATCGAAACGCAAGCACAAAAAATTGTAAATCTACAACTGTAAAAAAAAAAAGAAAGAAACAAAAAAAAATTTAAAAAAAATTTAGTAGCACTCGGATGGGGGAGATGGGGGGTGGGAGGGATACTGGGATCCGTGGTGGTGGGAAATGGGTACTGGTGGAGGGATGGGTACTTGATCATTGTATAATTGAAACCCAAGCACAAAAATGTGTCAGTCTGCAACTGTACCTCATGATGTCTCACTATTAAAAAAAAATTTTTAATAAAAAAAAATCAAAAAAAAAAAGATCCTGCTCACCCCACAATGATGTAGCACCCAAATAATATAGTGGCTACAGAACTGGGGAATAATTTGGCATGTTTCAGGTAATTTTTATAGCCTGGCCCAAGTTTGCAGACCACAATTTTAAAATAGGACCTATAAGAATAAAATGACCCTAGATGAAGAAGTCCAGATGGTCCATAATTAGTGAGCATGGGGGTAAACCCTCATATTTTTCATCTGTACCCTCTATGTACACACACACACACACACACACATGCAAACACACCCTGTTCCCAAGACTTACTGCATTACTGAACACATTGAAGATGTCTAACGCATAGTTGGAGGTTGAAAGATTGATATGATTATCCAGACAAGATCTGCTTGGATCCTACTCTTGCTGAAACTAATTTGTTATACAGAGGAAAATCCATAATAAGAAATGACGTGACTGTTGTTAAGGTGATATTTAACAGAAGTCTTTTTTTCACCTCAGTGAATAAAGTCATTGAATGAAGTCATTGAATGAAATCATAGGTAACCAGTGTTCACTGTTAATGTTTAATGAGTATTGTTATATACCCAGGCTAAACACTGTATGCATATTTAATTTTCAACCTGATACAGTATTTACTCTTATCTCTATTTAATAAATGAAGAAAACTAGAATTTTTTGTGACCCAATTTGCATAAGACTGCTTGGATAGTAAATTCTAAAAGTCCAAATCCCAAAGTTTTATATATCACTTTATGAACTAGAATTTGCAAAAAGCACCCATGTTCTTCAGGAGACAGAACAAAGAACATAGATCAGGAGGACTTGAGACACAGTGAGAGGTATAGGGAAGGATGACATGAGGCATCTGTGGAAAGAAAGGACCTGATACTGGTAAAAGAAGTTCAACTTGGTCATACTTTAAAATTGATCATTCAGATGTTGCCTGTTCGAGAAAATCGATGAACAACGGGATGACAGTGATACAGTGACAGTGAAAGTAATTATTGAGGCAATCATTTTTCTATATACATGCATTCAATTATCAAAATGTATACCTTAAATGAATTGCATGTCAATAACATACCAAGAAAACTTAAAAACAAAACAGTCCAAAAATCTTTATAAACATTTATAAAATTTCTAAAATTTTATATATCTTATATAATTATCTAAACATTATCTAAAATTTTGTATAATTAAAATTTATAAAATTTCTTTATAAACATTTCTCAATTGAAAATTTTATCTGTTTGGGGCCCATACCATGCTGTGATCAGGACTTACTCTTGTTTCTGCAGTCAGCGATCATTACTTGAGGACTTAAGAGACCATATGGAATACCCATGATTGAGCCTGAGTCGGCTGTGTGCAAGGCAAGCACCCTATCATCTGTGCTATTATTCTGGCCTCAACTGTCAAGTGGTTTCTAAAAATTAAGTTGCCTGAACTTTGTTGTAGACAGTTTGACAGATTGGCACTGTACAGGTAGATTCTTCTGAGATGAAAAGGGTGTGAGTTTTAGTAACCTATTACCGTTTCAACAAATCCCCTGCTCAAAAAAAATCAAACTGCTGATTTTTTTGAGGGGGGAATTTGTTGCAATGGTAATAGGTTACTAAAACTCACACCCTTTTCATCTCAGAAGAATACCCAAGCACAAAATTTGTAAGTCTACAACTATACCTCATGGTGTCTCACTAATAATTTTTTTTTAATTCAGTAGTTTGAAACAATATCCATGTATTATCTTATAGTTCTAAAATCAAGTTTTTGGATTTTTTTGAGGTTTATAGACACAGGATTATTTCCTTGCCTTTCAGAGTTAAGAACAACTTCTCCATGCCCTACCCTGTATTTTCAAAGTCAGCAGCAGGAAATATTTCAGTATCTCTCTCTCTCTCTCTCTTTCTCTCTCTCATTTCACCAGTCATAGACCTTTTATAACTCTGATCCTCTGGATTCTCATAAGAGCACTGTGATTATATTGTTCTCATAAAAATTATCAATCTAGGTGGTAATCCATCTGTCCTTATCTTGATAATTTTTTAAGCATATTCAACAAGTTCCTTTTACCAAGTAAGGTAGCATGTTCACTGTTCTGAGGATTAGGATATAGATACTTCTGGGGAACCATTATTTGGCCTACCACAGTAAGTACAAATACAAGGGGCTATCTCTGAGACTGAAAATCATTTCTATTGTTGAGAATGTGGAGACATGAGAATTGTCCCATATCACCAAATATGTGGAATATAGAGGGATCCAGGTCAAATTTTTAAAGTCCGTATTGATTTTAACAAACTTGAAAGCACAAAATTCTATGATTGTGATTCTTTGATTCAGTATTTATAGAAGGGAATGAAGATGGTGATCTTAATTGCTTACCTGCCTCTGGAGAAACTTTATCATCCAACCCCCAAAATATGCACACTCCCTGGCTTATTTTTTTAATTTGAAGCACCAACACTGTTCATGAGGGGATTCATACATACAACATTAGAACATCACTCCCTCTACTAATGTCTACTATTTTTTAGCATTGTCTCAGGGCACCTCCCAACCCCAACCTCAGCCTTTGCTCTTGGCAAGCACAATTCTATAAACTATTTGTTATTCCCACTTAATTTTCTTTATTTCCCACATATAAGAGAGATCATTCTGTATCTTGCGCTCTCCTTCTGATGACCTCACTCAGCACATCTTCCTATCCCACCTATCTGGCAGAATATTTCAAGCCTTTCTGTTTTTGTTTTTTCATATAGCCTAGTACTATTCCATTGTATCTGTATACTATACAGTCAGGGGAGAGAGTAAAGCGCTAGCTCCTATATAATATGTTCCCAAAGCAATACTCATGATTTCTTTTTGAATTTCACCTGCCAGAATAGGGTCAATCCAGATACACTAAAGTTTGAGGATGTGAGTTTTATAGTTCTCTAGGTCCTCATTATAGAAGACGAGAAGGAAGGGTGGAGGGTTGAGAGACAGTGTTTGCCAAGCCATAGCATCTGCAACAGCATAGTCTGGAAGTGGTTTATAATGTGGAAATACTGGGTTATTAAAAAAAATGCTACCTGCAGTGCAGCTAAATTTGCCTTATTTCAATGGTGTTCTGATGGTGAATGATCCCTGTAGTAGGTGCAAAGTACTCTTGATAATTATTGTTACCATATTTAGAAATTTGTAAGAACTGAAGTGAGATATATATGTGTATATATGTATATATATGTAAAGTATAATGGATCTGTACCAATACAATAGCTTGTACTAATACATTCCTAATATAATTTCCTTTATACAATTTTCTTGACACGAGCATAAAATTGATCAAAAAAAATATATTTCAGAAATCATACATATTATCCATTTACTTCATAGATGATAAAAACCAAAGCAAGTGTGATATGATTTACACAGGGTTGTATAGTTAATAAATGAGACTAGGGGACTACTATCCAGAAGTCCTATCCTGAACTCCATGAATGATCAACCCTGCAGAACAACCAATAAAATGATGAATTCCAAACGTTACCCAAGACTTTTCTCAAGAAACTAAGGAAACAAAATTTCACAGTCTCAGTATTTCTTTTCTTTTATGCCCCAAAACTAATTTCATACAGCTACTGCCTTTTTAGTAACTCATATTCTATTTATAATTTATAAATGCAAGTTAAATATTAAGAGGGAAATATTCTAAGCAGAATGAGAGGAAACTCCTGGGTTTGTGTGACTGCCTTAGTGACAGCTAAAATATACTCCAAAGTCTGCATATCTACTTGTTAAAAATATAAATAGGGACATTTTGCAACTAATGTTTATTTTTAAGTGCTGAAGATGCTAATATCTTCAGTGAACCACAAAATTAATACATACAATTTTGCTAAGTAAGGTTTCCATGGTAACTTTAGATTCAGGATAAACTTGAGGTCTTAATATGCTTATACATTTTTCATTTTAATAAAAAACTTTATTATTTAAATTTTAAAATGCAGTTAAATTCAGTGCCTGTATGATCTACTATCAAGATTCATGTCAAATATTAAACAAATAATCATAACAGTTTTGCACTTTCTAAAATAATGCTCCAAGGAGTGTCAGAGTACTAATTACTGCTTTGACACATTCTTTATTTCAAATAAACTGATTTTTAAAAAGTTAGTAAATGGTTACAGTCATTACTAAAATGAATGACTTTGAAGTTATTCAAGGCAATAAACTGGGACCTAATATTTGACATTATAAGGATGTGATAATGATCTTGATTCAATATCTCTGTGGTCCTAATTTAAAATGAGATTGGTGGACTAGATTATCTCTATGGTGCTCACAAACAGTGCTTCAAAGGAAATATCTGATTTGTATTCTTATGGGTCTTAGATGTAGTTTTTCACTCTATCAATCAAAGAAACAAAACCACTAAGAAATATGAAACAGGCGCTGACAAGACCCTTAGTTGCCACCCACAAACGGCTCCTCCAGCTCCTGAAAGGCCATGATCCCAGAGGTACACAAACCAATCTTGGAACCCAGCATTATCTGGCAGAAATGCTTTGTAAATTAAACGATGGCCCCATGCCACCCCAGGTGGGAAAGGGCATTGTCTCTTCTGCGTTCTTCCCCTGGGTGGCATGGTGACCGCCATCTTTCAGAGCCTATTGGACAGAAAGATACACACTTGCAGTGACAAGACGTGGAGGGCCTCTCGGGATGGGGAGGTGAAACCAGATCTTCTCTCCGCCCTGATGAGACCCTGAGTTGCTGCCCACAAAAGGCTCCTCAAGCTCCTGAATAGCCATGATTCCAGAGGCAAACAAACCAATCTCGGAAACCAGTGACTTTTGGCACAAATCCTTCCAGACTTAACTACTAAAATATCCGAAATCCCAAATCATCCAAAAGACATAACATGTTCTCTATTATCAGCAATAGAAAAAAAATTATCTAATGATGTCTTTTTAGCAGATCTGATTGCTGGGGGGAAATTCCAAATAATGGTGGGGATTCTGTCAAAAAATTGAATGTAATCAAAGTAGGTAGAGAGTAAAGTGGAAATCATCTGGCACACAAGCGGGGGGGGGGTGGAATGGTGGGTATACTGGGGTTCTTTGTGGTGGAAAATGTGCACTAGCATTGTAACTGTTTTCACAGTGATTCAATTAAAAAAAGAAATATGAAACAAAACCACTAAGATTATGAGAATAAATGTATGACAGGAATAGGCCTTTCACAACTGTGGGAAGTGGTGGAACTGTGAGGAGTCTGATGACCTGATAAGAGAGTTGGAGGATCCTAGTGCCTAACAAATCAATGACAGAGGTCAAAGACATTCAGTCACAAACTACATTGCAAGGGGCAGCTGATAGAACTTTTCTTGGAAGTCTAAAGGAGTACATAGTGTCTAGATATATATTTGGTCTCATTATTGGTCAACAAGATTATAAATCATTAAAAAATACAGATATAGAAGCAGAAGAGAGAAAATTGAGACTAGAACCTGCTGAAACCCTGATAACCTTCAGGTGAAATGGTTACTGCTGTATGCTGCTCCCAAAATCTTGCTTGAGGTTCTCTTTAGCCATTTTAAACCCCAAAACACTTGAGGATTGGGATTGTATGAAATAAAGTTTTAAGTTAATTAAATTTAACACGTATTAGTTAAAGTTGTAGGATATGTGCTCTAGTTCATGCATCATTTCTTCAATCTTTCTATAGTTTTCAACTGCAGAAGTATTCAACTTGCTGAACGCAGTCTCTTAGCAGAAGTGTGGTTTGATCCCTGACACAGCATGGTCTCCCAAATACTGCTGGGGGTCACATCAGAGTACAGAAAATGTAGTAGTCTCTGAAATCAGCTTGGTATACACCCTCGCCATCACCACCACATGCACATGCAAGCCTAAATATGTGCTGTCAGTCTGCAGAGCAGTGCTGGTGTGCAGATGCAAAAATGTTGAAACCCACTGTTGTACAGTCTATTACCTTTTGTAAATAGACTCAAATAAAACCTTTGGTGCAGAAAATTATGTAATGCTTTTTAAGAGCTATGACTATGAAAACATTGGACCATGTGGACAATCAAAAAGTGAAGATTTGGGATAGAATTAACCTGACTGCTTGCTCACACCAGCCCCTCCCTCCTCACAGATACCCAAGCTGTGGGAGAGAAGAGTAGGAGGTTTCTGCAGAAATGGGACACAGAGCCATAAGGGAAAGAGAGATAGTAGGAGGAAACGGCAGGTGGAGATTCAGGATGCAGACGATAGAAAGAAAAGTTTGAGGAAGAGGAAGAGGGGGTCTTAAAGGAATAGGGATACGAAAGGAGCAGGAAGAACAATGAAAGTTGAAGAAACAACAGGAAATGTAAATCTGATTGATCAAATAAATTATCCTGGAAAATTTTTGGTTTCATGACAATTAATTTACAGTTTCAAGGAACACAAATATTTAATAGCTCATCCTTTACAATGTATAAGATATTCACTGCCCAGGTTTTTTTAAATTAATTTTTATTAGTGAAACACCATGAGGTACAGTCGTAGACCTACAAATTTTTGTGCTTGGGTTTCGATTATACAATGATCAAATACCCATCCCTCCACCAGTGCCCATTTTCCACCACGATGGATCCCTGTATCCCTCCAACCCCCATCACCCCCACCCCACCCTGCCTCTGTGGCAGGGCAATCCCTTGTGTTCTCTCTCTCCTTTTGGGTTTTGTGGTCTGCAAAAGAGGCATTGAGTGTCAATCATGTTTGGTCCATAGTCTACTTTCAACATGCATCTCCCATCCTGGGAGGATCCTCCAAACACCATTTATTTGATGCTCCCTTCTCTATCTGAGCTGCCCTTTCCCCTAGAATGCGCGGGTGTCCTCTACGCCATGGAATAATCCTCCTGCTATAGATCTCAGCTATTCTTGGGTATTAATCTCCTATTTTGTTACTTTATGTCACCCAGATGAATGCAATCTTTTTATGTCTATCTCTCTCTTTCTGACTCATTTCGCTTAGCATGATACTTTCCATGTAGTACCACATGTAAGTAAATTTCATGACTTCATTTTTTCTAACAGCTACATAGTACTCCATTGTGTAGATGTACCAAAGTTTCTATAACCAGTCATCTGTTCTTGGGCACTCAGGTTTTTTCCATATTCTGGCTATTGTAAAGAGTGCTGCAATGAACAAACAAGTGCAGATGTCACTTTGACTATACATTTTTGCCTCTCTGGGATATATTCCCAGGAGTGGTATTGCTGGGTCAAATGGGAGCTCAATTTCTAATTTTTTGAGAATCATGTACCAAAAATGGTTACTGTTTTCCAAAAGAGCTGAACCAGTCCGCATTCCCACCAGCAGTGAAGGAGTGTCCCTTTCTCGCCACATCCGTGCCAGCATCGGTTGCTTTTGTTCTTCTGGATGTGGGCCAGTCTCTGTGGGGTGAGATGGTATCTCATTGTGTTTTTGATCTGCATCTTCCTGATGATTAATGATGTAGAGCATTTTCTCATGTGCTTTTTTGCCATTCGGATTTCTTCTTTGAGAAAGTTTCTGTTCATTTCATTGCCCCATTTTTTATGAGCTTGGATGTTTTCTTCTTGTGGAGTTCAACCAGTACTTTATATATCCTTGATATCAACCCCATGTCAGATGTGTATTCGGTGAATATCCTTCCACATTCTGTAGACTGTCTTTGTATTTTGGTCTCTGTTTCTTTTGAGATGTAGAAGCTTCTTAGTTTAAGACAGTCCCATTCATCTATCTGTTTTCAGTTGCTCGGCTAGTGGCGTGACATCTTTGAAGATACCATTAGCTTCAATGTCATGGAGGGTTTTGCCAACTTTGTCTTCAATGTACCTTATGGATTCCAGTCTGATCTTGAGGTCTTTAATCCATTTTGAGCTTACTTTTGTAGATGGTGTTAGGCAGAGTTCTGAGCCCATTTTTTTGCATGTAGTCGTCCAGTTTTGCCAACACAATTTGTTAAAGAGGCTTTCCTTACTCCACTTCACATTTCTTGCTCCTTTGTCAAAGTTTAGATTATCATATGATTGAGGGGAGATGTCAGTATATTCAACCCTGTTCCATTGGTCTGCAGCTCTGCGTTTGTTCCAGTACCATGCTGTTTTGATTATTACTGCTTTGTAGTAGAGTTTGAAGTTAGGGAGGTTGATTCCTAACATTTTTTCCCCAATAATTGCTTTAGCGATTCGTGGGGGCTTTTTGTTCCATATAAATTTCAGGAGTGTTTGATCCATTTCTTTGAAGAATGTCATGGGTATCCTTATAGGGATTGCATTGAATTTGTACAATGCTTTGGCAAGTATTGCCATTTTGACAATGTTAATTCTCCCAACCCATGAGCAGGGGATATATTTCCATTTTCTCACGTCCTCTTTTATTTCCTGAAGTAGAGTTTTGTAGTTTTCTTTGTACAGGTCCTTTACTTCCTTAGTTAAGCTGATTCCTAGGTACTTGATTTTCTAGGGCACAATTGTGAACGGGACTGTTTTTTTCTTGCTGCTTTCTTCTCTCTCACTGTTTGCGTATAAGAAAGCCATGGAAATTTGGGTATTGATTCTTAGCCTGCAACTTTACTATACAAGTCTATTGTTTCTAGGAGTTTCTTGGTGGAGGTTATAGGGTTCTCTAAGTATAGTATCATATCATCTGTGAATAGTGAGAGCTTGATTTCTTCCTTTCCACCTGAAAGCCCTTAATATCTTTTTCTTGCCTAATCGCTATTGCAAGCACTTCCAGTAATATATTGAACAGCAGTGGAGAGAGTGGGCTTCCTTGTCTCGTCCCAGATCTAAGAAGGAATGCTCTCATATTTTCCCCATTGAGGATGATGCTTGCTGTAGGCTTGTGGTAGATGGCTTTAAATATATTTGGAAAGTCCCCTCTATATCCATTTTGGCAAGGGTTTTCATCATAAAGGGGTGCTGGATCTTGTCAAATGCTTTCTCTGCATCTATTGATATGATTGTATGCTTTTTGTCTTTTCTTTTGTTGACGTGATGGATTATGTTGATTGATTTCCGAATGTTAAACCATCCTTGCATCCATGGGACGAATCCTAATTGGTCATGGTGTGTGATCTTTTTGATGAGTCGTTGAATTCTATTTGCTTGTAGTTTGTTGAGGATCTTTGCATCTGCGTTCAACAGGAATATCAGGCTGTAATTCTCTTTCTTTGTGGTATCTCTGTCTGCTTTTGGTATCAGGTAATGTTTGCTTCATAGAAACTCTTCCGAAGTGTTTTCGATATTTCAATTTCGTGGAAAAGCTCAAAGAGGATTGGAATTAAGTCCTCTTTAAAGATTTGGAAGAATTCACTAGTGAATCCATCCATGCCGGCACTTCTGTGCTTGGGGAAACTTTTAATTACCATTTCAATTTCCTTGATGGTGATAGGTCTGTTCAGGTATTCCAAGTCTTCTTGGTTCAGCCTTGGGAGTCTACAGGAATCTAGGAATTTATCCATTTCCTCTAGGTTTTCATGTTCCGTGGCATAACGCTTCTCAAAGTACTCCTTGAGAATCCTTTGAATTTCTGTAGTTTCTATTGTAGAGACCCCCTTTTCATTTCTGATTCAGTTTATTAGAGTTTTCTCTCTTCCTTTCTTTGTGAGTTTTGCTAGAGGCTTTTTGATCTTGTTAATTTTCTCGAAGAACCAGCTCTTGGTTTCACTGATCTTTCGGATTCTTTTTTGGATTTCCATCTCGTTAATCTCTGCTCTGAGTTTTATTATTTCCTTCCTCCTCTTCAGGTTGTGCTCCTTTTGTTGGTCCTTTTCCAAGCTCTTAAGTTGTGAGGTTAGGTTATTTAAGTGGGCTCTCTCCTCCTTCCTGAGGAATGCTTGTAGAGCTATAAACTTTCCTCTTAACACAGCTTTTGCTGTGTCCCATAAGTTTTGGTAACTCGTGTTCTCATTTTCATTCGTTTCTAGGAATCTTTTGATTTCCTCTTTGATTCCTTTCTAAGCCACTCATTGTTCAATAGCGCACTGTTTAATTTCCAGGTGTTTGATTTAGTTTTCTGTTTTTGTGCGTGATTTACTTCTAATTTCAGTGCATTATGGTCTGAGAAGATTGTTGATACAATATCTTCTTAATTTTATGGAGGTATGTTTTGTGGCTCAGCACGTGGTCTATCTTGGAGAATGTTCCATGCACACTTGAGAAGAATGTGTATTCAGCTTTTTGAGGATGAAGTGTCCTGTATATATCTACTAAGTCCCTTTCTTCCATTGTTTCCCTCAGATGAAGTATGTCCTTGCTAAGCTTGAGTCTGGTTGATCTATCAAGAGGTGACAAAGTGGTGCTGAATTCTCCTACTAGTATTGTGTTGCTACTGGTGTCTTTCTCCAAGTCTATGAGTAGTTGTTTTAAGTACTTTGCTGGTCCCTCATTAGGTGCATATACATTTAGCATTGTAAGTTCTTCCTGTTGTACAGATCCTTTGATCAATAAGAAATGTATACTGTACACTGAAATGTATAAATGTATAAATGTACACTGTCTCTTGTGATCTTCTTCACTCTGAAATTATGTGGTCTGATATTAGGATGGCTACCCCAGCTTTTTTATGGGAGCTGTTTGTCTGTAGGATTGTTTTTCCAGCCTTTGACTCTGAGCCTTTGTTTGCTTTGACTATTGAGATGTGCTTCTTGCAGGCAGCAGAATGTTGGGTTCAATTTTCTAATCCATTCTGCCACTCTGTGTCTTTTAATTGGTGTGTTTAGCCCATTGACATTGAGAAAGATTATTGTTATGGGGTTTTGTCCCATTTTTCTGTTGAAATTTGGTGTATTTGAGGGGCCTGTCTGATCTTAAAGTAGCCCATTTAGTTGTTCTTTTAAGCATGGTTTTGAGTCTATGAAGTTCCTGACCTGTTGTTTGTCTGTGAAACTGTGTGTTATTCCTTCTGTTATGAATGAGATTCTCGCTGGGTAAAGTATTTTTGGTGATGCATTTATTTCATTGAGTTTTTTCACTATATTCCACCACTGTTTTCGGGCCATGAGAGTTTCATCAGACAAATCAGTTGTGAATTTTAAGGATGCTCCTTTGTAGAAAATTTCTTTCTTTGATCTAGTTGCTTTCAGAATTTTGTCTCTATCTAAGGTTTTGGTCATTTTGATCAGGATGTGTCTTGGGGTATTTTTATTCGGATTACTTCTACTGGTACCCTTCAGGCCTTCTGAATGTGGTCACAAATTTTCTTCAGCTCTGGAAACGTTGTAGCAATGATGTCTTTGACAGTTTCTTCTTCATCAGGGTTTTCTTCCTGTCCGTCTGGGACTACAATAATTCTTATGTTACCCCTCTTGGCTTCATCACGATCTTCTCTTGCCATCTGTTCCCGAATTGTGAGTCTCTTTTCCATTTTCTGCTCTTTTCTGGAGAGTCTCTGAACTTCATCTTCGAGCTCACTGATTCTGTTCTCAGCAGCTGTTACTCTGCTGCTGAGGCCTTCCACTGAGTTTTTCAATTTGCCTACCAGGTTTTTCAGGTCTGACATTTCCGTTTGCATTTTCCTCATTTCTGCCTTCAAATCCTCTTGTCTTTTATTGGCATTGCTTTCCATTGTTTCTTTTAGCTCCCTAAGCATCCTAAGTAGCTCCCTTCTGAATTCCTTGTCAGAGAGGTTGTCTAACACTATAGTACTGTTGGTGTCTTCTGGGCTAGCCTCTTCAATAAGAAAGTTTGGTGGACCTTTTCTTTGCTTTACCATTGTGACCAGTGTGGTTCAGACCTTCACGTTCACTGTTACTATTCTGCCTGATATGCAGACTGAATTGAGATAGGCTTAACGAATTATTGGCTAATGTGTTTCTAGTGGTTGAACTAACCTAGAGAAGTTTTCATCTAATAGGGTAACTTAAGGTTCCTATGGGATATGTAGTAGGAAAATATTTTGTGGCCGCCGATGTGGCCACGGCTCCGGAAAGGGTCCCTGGCGCTGGGCGCTGGGCGGTACCTGTTTGAATGAGGAGAGAATGCCCAGAGCCATTCAGCTTTGTTTCCACGCAATGTACCTCAGTTCCCGTCCCGCCTCACTGCTCAGTTTAAGAAAAAGTGTATTTGTTTTCTGAGAAAGTTTCTATTCATTTCTTCTCTTCATTTGTGGTGAGGTTGGGTATTGTTTTATTGTAAAGTTCTACCAGTGCCTTATTATGTATAGATAGATAGATAGATAGATAGATAGATAGATATAGATATAGATATAAGTGCCAAATACATGTATATATTGGATGTTAACTCCTTGTCTGATGGCTATTGGGTAAAAATTCTTTCCATCCCTGTCTCCATATCTTATTCACTGTTTCTTTTGAGGTGTAGAAGCTTCTTAGTTTAATGTAGTCCCATTTGTTTATCTTTGCTTCCACTTGTTGGGTCAGTAGTTATTGATCTTAAAAGATGAATTTAGCTTCAGTGTCATAGAGGGTTCTGCCTAAGTATCTTCCACATACCTTATGGATTCATGTCTGATAGTGTGAACTTTAATCCATTTTGATTTAACTTTTGTACCTGGTCTTAGAGAGAGGTCTGAGTTCACTTTTCTTTTTCTTTTTCTTTTTTGTATGTAGCTATTCAGTTTTCCCAGCATTACTTGTTGAAGAAGCTTTCCTTGCCCCACTTCACATTTCTTGCTCCTTTATCAAAAATAAGTAATCATATATTTGAAGGTCTGTATCAGGATATTCAAATCTATTCCATTGGTCTGTGGGTCTGACTTTATTCCCTTACCATGCTGTTTTATTTACTACTGCTTTGTAGTACAGTTTGAAATTGGGGGATGTGATACCTTCCCTCTTCTTTTTCTCAAGGACTGCGTTAGCTGCTCATGGGGGTTTACTGTTCCATATGAATTTCAGAAGTGTTTTGCTTATTTCTTTGAAAAATATCATGGGTATCCTTATGAAAAAATGCTTAACTTCACTAATCATGAGGGAGACACAAATCAAAAAAACAATGAGATATCATCTTACACCACAGAGATTGGCACACATCAAAAAGGACAAGAATAAGCAGAGCTGATGCAGATGTGGGGAGACAGAGACTCTTACTCGTTGTTAGTGGGAATGCTAACTGGTTCATCCTTTTTGGAAAACAATGTGGACATTTATCAAAAACTAGAAATTGAGCTTCCATATCACCCAGCAATATCACTGCTGGGAATATACCCAAGGGGGTTGCAAAAAACACACAGCAGAAATGACATATGTATTCGTATGTTCATTATATCACTGTTCACCATAGCCAGAATCTGGAAACAACTTGAGTGCCCAAGAACAGACAACTGGTTAAAGAAATTAAGGTATATCTACACTATAGGATACAGTGCACCTGTTAGAAAAAAATAATGACATTTACTCATAAATAGGATAGATGGAAAATATCAGGCTGAGTGAAATGAGTCAGAAGGAGAGGGACAGACATAGGACGACTGCACTAATTCGCAGAATTCATCATAAGACTGACACTCAAGGACAGTAAAAACAAGGGCCAAGAGAACTGCTCCAGGTTGGAAGCCTGACTCAAGAACTGGGGGAGAAGGCAGCTGGGATAGAGAAAGGAACACTATGACAATGATGGTTGGAAGTGATCACTCTGGATATGATATATGTGCTGATAGTGAGTAAAGGACCAAACATAATGGCCTCTCGTTGTCTGTATTGCAAGCCATAATGCCAATAGAGAGAGAAAGAGAGAAGTGTCTGCCATAGAGATAGGCTGGTGGAGGAAGGCAGGGGGCAGGGGGCAGGGGGTTAGCAGGAGGGATACTGGGAACACTCGTGATGGGAGATGTATAACAATGAAGGGATGGGTGTTGGAACATTGTATGACTGAAACCCAATCATGAAACTTCTGTAATTGTGTATCTCACTGTGATTAAATAATAAAGGGAAAAGAAAAAGAATATTACCTACTCTGGAAGCTCTCTGGGTATCCTCAGATCATCTCGTTTGTTCTGGAAAGGTAACCACTGTCATGAATGTAGGGCTCTGAAACTGTGACTTGCTTTTCAAAAGAATTAAAATGAAGGTAAAGGGAAAGAAAGAAGAGTAAGTTCATTGAGTATCTTTACATTGTCAAGATAAAGAGTTCCATCCTACCCAGATTAAGTGCACCTACCTAGGTTCCTATGTGCACACAGTAATACATATTGGAATGTGATTTTTGTTTTCTCCTAAGGCAAGCAAGCTTGAGTCCAATGGCTATTATATCAAAACAGAGAATAACTTCCTTTGTGAATGTGTGTTTCTAGCCATTAACTGAGATAGTCCTGCAACACCATCAATAATCACTTATAAATCAATAATAAATAGAAGAATAAAACATGATAGATTAGAAAACCTTACTTTTATTTTTATTAACTTTTTGGTTTGTGGATTTTGTATAACTGGCAGTACTCAGAACTTACTCCTGGCTCTGCATTCATGGATCACTCCAGGAGGGAATCAGGATACCATATTAGGTTATGAGAACTGAACCCAGATCAGACATGTGCAAGGCAAGTGCCCAATCCACTGTATTCCCACTCTGGTCCATAAAACCTTCTTTTAAAGAGGGATATTGCTTTTTGTTAACTTGTATAACTTGTATAGGGCATTCACGGCTGCGCGACATCCTATTATGACATCTTGTTATCTCATTCCTAATTTGGACAAACTGGCAGGCTATATTTGGCTACCAAATGTAGCCTGCCCACACGGCAGAGTCTGGCAAACTCCCCGTGGCGTATCCAATATGCCAAATACCAGTAACAATGATGGGTCTCATTCTCCTAAAGAGCCTTGAATATAATCTCAGGGCAAGGATGAAGGAGACGTTACTGGGGCCTGCTCGAGGCAATCGACGATTAACAGGATGATTTGTGATTGTGATTGTGTATAACATATACATTATTCTTAATGAACCATTTTCTAAATGAATCCTACTTTAAATGAACATTTTATTGGTCCCAAGTAGTTAGTAAATAATAAAAAATATTATAAGAAAGCCTTTTTAGCAGGTGTGGAGCAAAAACACCTTGGAGAGAAATAAGGTGTAGGCAGCAGGGGCTATAAATTCTTGAGGAAGCGATCCTCACTTCCAATTTTGAATCTTTATCCGTGTCTTACACTTTGCCTGGAATAAAATTACTTGTTGAATTGTTGACGTGAAATAAATCAGACATAGTTTGTCAGCAAAGTCACTACAGTTTTCTGCTTCAACCATGCTTTCTAAAATCTACTTTGCTTCCAACTTTGCTGTTTCAAGACTTCAGGCAGAACTGAAATCTGCAGAGAAATCTCTCAAGCATTGATGTATCTGCCAAATGCAGTGGTGACTCAGAAGTGGCCACGTGGCAGCCAATTGTCCTTTAAGACTACAAGTGTAATTGCCTTCAAAGAGAGATGATTTTGCATTTTTTTCATCCTGTATCTGACACTCTTGGTTTAAAAATATATTCTGTAGTAATGGCATAAGACTAAGTTAACATATTGGGGAAAGTGGTTAGTAGGTAAATTGGCTTAGGGGTAAACTGCAAGCTAAACTGACATGATTTGAGTTTAACCCAACTAGGACAGTATGAATCTAGGGATGGTTATCTTAACCTTAGCAGTGTTGGCACCTTATAATTTTGAATCAGGTAGTTCTTTGTGGAGGTGTTCCTATGCATTAGAGCATGTCTAGCAGTATCTCAGAAGTCTGCCCACTAGGTGACAGAAGTTTATATACCCCAAGGTTTGTGAAATTCTTATAAGTACAGGATTTTGTTCATTGCATTTCCACCTATCCCAGAGGATAGATGTGTTGATATTGTTAGCTAATCAATATTTTCCTCATCCTTTAGTGTAATGTTTTTCTAAGATAAAGTGTAGCATAGAACAGCGGGTAGGGCATTTGCCTTGCATGCAGTGACCTGGGTTCAATTCCTCTGTCCCTCTCAGAGAGCGCAGCAAGCTACTGAGAGTATCCCACCCACGCAGCAGAGATCCCTGTGGAATATTTGATATGTCAAAAACAGTAACAAGTCTCACAATGGAGACGTTACTGGTGCCTGCTCGAGCAAATCAATGAACAATGGGAGGACAGTGCAACAGTGTACAGTGCTAACGTGTAACTGTGCATGACGCTGGAGTCCTCTGCACTCTTAATCAATGTCCCTTCTTTAGTTGACACAGGGCTTGCTAGTTCTACCAGAGACATTCATGATGATTTGTTTCTTACTTTACCTATTTTATTATTTAAGTAATACATAAACATTCCCTTCGTTATCCCTTCCACTTCCGAGTCCTCTCCGCAGCAATACTGGGACTATGGGATGGCACCCAACAGTGCTTAGGAAGCCGTGCAGCACCCAGATACAAACTTGGCACATCCTGGTGAACATATTTTCACCAGCCTTTTGAGCTATCTCTCCAGACACTTCTCTTTTTGTTGATATCATAATCAGGAGTCACTCAGATTGCCATGCACAGACACACAGGAGAAAGCACACTTTTGCAGTGTCGGGGACCAGAGACAGTAGAGCAGCAGAAAGTACACTCCATCCATAAGACTCACAGAGGGGACAAAACTCAAGTCTCATCTCGCAAATCAAGTGCATTTTGCTTCAGAGCCAAAGCAGCTTGGCTTTAGTTAAAGCTGGAGAGGATGTAGGGATGGAGAGGGCAGAGACAGACCGAAAGCGCCCGGTACTCTGACCGGACCATTCAATCTCAGGTCCAATCAAGTATACTAATGTTCAAATTTATGTGCACCAGTACATTCTGTCTCCCAGGATTCTGTCATCTTTGTCATATTTAACTTTCTTTGTTTTTGCTTGTTCTTATCTGATCTGAAAAACAAAAGCCCTCCAGAGACAGGGATTCACAGCTCATGACAATGTGACTGTCTGCTTGCCAGCCCCATGGAATCCTGCTGGAAATTCACTCCAAAATTCAAGTTCCACAAGACACATAGAGGAATTTTTTTAAAAAAAGAAAAAATTTAGATTCGCTTTAGTTCATCCTGAAAGCATGTGTCTACAGCGACACGGGTTCCTAGGGGGATCAGCACTTGGCGTGCCTCCTCCAGACAGAGACCACCAAGGAAGAAGGGGACATTTCTGCACAAAAGCATCCTGGAAGCCTTCTGAAACTCCCAATTACTGAGACTGTGAGTTTACTTTTTACATATTTCATGCCAGAGCACTGATATTATTCCTTGGGAAAATAACTGGGGTGTCAGTGAGCTCCTTAACCCTTGCTTTTCCTTTGCATAGGGCAAAATCCGTGATGAGAAAGAGTGATGACCCTTTTGCACTGCACTTAAAGAGCATGCCCTGTCCACATTTTAAGTGTCACTCTTACAAAATGCCCCCATTTGTGACTGAAAATTACCCATTAGCCCACTCTACCACCTTTGTATTGGATAGAAACAAAGAAAGAAAACCTTCTCTTTGTTTCTACCTAAAGGCTCGAATATTCTACAAGCACACAAAGTCAAAATGGAAGAAACCACATTGGTAAACAAACATCTCCATTTACCCTCAGGACAACTCTCACTGTTGGGAATTTGGAGCCCAGAACTTGCTTTTTAAGATCATTTGCTTTGAAAGACTCACATAAATTTCATCTATTTGAAAGGTTCCATGGAATGTCCAGTCTCTGAGTAGGCAACTCAAGGATAAGTTCTTCTCCTAATTTAAGAGAACTGAACTAATTGTACTTTTATTCAAATTATGCCATTTATCCCCATGACTATGAACTTCAAAAGAAGTTTGAGTGTCCAGGAGTTTTGTCTTCAATAAGATCATAAAACACACCTGGGAGAACAGCAAGCCCCCTCTGCTTTCTGATACAGACGTTTTTCTCTCTCACCCTCTTCATTTTTATATTGGAAACATTGAGACAGATGAATAGAACAGCTTCATAAAATGTTGAGGTTCAGATTTTGGAGGCAGTAATAGGAACTCAAAAGGAGATTTACTCTCACTGGTCTTTTTTTCACAAAGTATATATACTCACACTTTGGATATGTATATCCTTAGGTGATCCTTTGTGTTTTAGTTTATTTTATTCTATTCTATTTTGTTTTGTTTTTTTGGGTCATAGCTAGCAATGATAGGGGGATATTCTTGGCCATAGAGCCAAAACTGAGGACTGACCCCTGGCAGTGCTCAGTGGACCATATGTGATGCCACGGATTTGAAATAGGGTCAGCAAGATGTAATAAAAACATCTTTAAAACATCCTGTATTATCTCTGCAGCCTGCTTTATTTTGAACTGTGCTCTTTGGCTGGAAACAAAGTTTCTTCCCTTTGGATTCAGAGTGTTTGCTCTGAACAAACATTGGAGTAAAGTTCCTTTATGGGTATTGAACCTTTTAACATTTTGTTTTCTTTGGAGGCACCAGATCTGGACACTCCAAAGTTAGCAGGGTAATTCTCACTAGAGGGATAGGAGAGGATTCTTACAAAGCAGAACCAAGTTACTCTACTGAGTGGACAGTCCTGCATTGCTGATATTGCCTTCCATTCTCACACTGCTCTTCTTTCCCCATGCCATACCTTTCCTTCTTGTTGCAAAGATGGTAACATGATGTCTAAAAGGGCAGTGTACCATTCTTTGGAGTCACCACAAGGGGAACAATATTGATTCAGTTCTGTGCACTGGCAGGATGAGATACATGTAAGATAAGATATTATTTTAAAATAACTGAATATAATTTAAGAAAATTAGTACTTTGCAGTTTATTAGCCCTTGAATTAATTCGATTTTTTAAAGGACACAGGAGAAAACAGAAAGGAACTTGAACAAATGTAATGGGCATACAAACACAGATAATCATGGAGAATAAGAAGTTAAAAATTTTCTCTGTCCATGTTTCAGGTGTGAACTGTTCTCTTTCATTGCTCCAGAGATAGGAAAAAGCACCTTTTTTCACATTTTAATCCACTATTGAATTTTATTAATTTTAATAATATTTAGGAAACTTAATTCAGTGTCAGTTGAATTTGATTGATACCCCAGTTTCAAGAAATATAAGAAGCTATCATCAATACTTGGTTTATTTTCCTCAAGGGAGATATCCCTAGAAATCTCCAGTGTACTTTCATATAAATATGATAGTGATGTATTATGTATGTTTAAATTTACTATGAAAAATTTACTATGAACCTCCTGTAAATACCAGGAGGTTCTTTCATCAGAAAAATCTTCTGGAAATTAAAGTCTGGCAACCGGGAATCAAGGGACAGAGTTGGCATAGAACACTTGAGTAATTCAATTGTCACAGTACAGATTAGCAATAACACTTGGAAATGGTGGACTAGTTTTCTGACATTAGCAATGAGAAATTTATGACCGAGACTTAAGATTTCGGGATTACTATGTCTTCCTAATTATTGGAGACCAGCTAGTGCTTAGATACAAAAATAAATATTACAGTTGCCATAGTAACTAAAATCACCTTGGAGATTATTAATACTAGCGGTAGAGATTGCACTCACATTGTTTCTGGCCAAATTAATCAGGATCAAACAAAGAGCAGCAAATACTTTGAAAAGACAAATTCTTTTTTCCCCCAACATTTAGAGTTATTAGTAAATGTTGTACTTTGTGAACAAAGCAATCTCCAAGGAGATAGTTACTGTTTCATTTACTAATCATATTCACTAGATTAGTTTCAGAAAGCATGAGTAACTTTTCAAGGTGCAAAAGACATTTTTGGTATTTTCCTAATAAAAAAAATTAAATATTCTCTATTATTTTATCCCTTTTTGCAAATCTTACAGCTTTTTGATAACCTAGGGATTCCGGATTATTGTAATCTTTGAAGCTTTAAATGTTTTGTAGTTTTTTCTTTGCTTGACTTTTGCCAGACTACTAAATACATGATGATGTTATCAAGAAAATCTATTATGAGAGGGAAATAAATTGTTGTTTAAAGAAAAGTGTTCTTTATGGAATGTCAAGATAATAAGGAGGTCTTTCTTGTCTGGCATGGTTGGTTAGTGATTAAGCTATTCTGATTTTAAAAGGAAAGAAAAAATCTTTATCCAAAAGGGACTTTTCTAATCACATATTTCTTTCAGGCACTTCAGTGTCTAATGTAGACATAATAATGAAATAACATTTGTATTTTTTAGGTGATAAATGTTAAATTTTTAAAATAATAATAATGCAAAGATGAATATTCACATGTCTGTAACTTACTTAAAATATTTTCTTCTGGATGATTCTATTACTATGTGTAATATGTGAATTATTATATAAATGACATGATTTCTGAGAAAATCCCCCAAATTTCAGAGGTTAATTAATGATCATTGATCAGTTCCAATAAAATTAAATTTTAAAAGCCCACTTAAAATCTTAATGGCAATAAAAGAGATCACAGATCTGATGTGACTCTTCGGGGATTCAATGAGAAACAAACACTATCAGTTATGGAATGTTCTAGCCAAAAAAGTCACTGACAAGACAATTCATATGCAGGACATGCTACTGATGCCTCCGGACCCCCAAAACACCATCCAGTTAAAAAAAACACCTCAACTGTATTACCTTATTTAAAACTTTAGAACTTCTGGAGCATGTGACTGAGAATGCAGTCACAGGACATCTCATACTCTACACCACTGATGTACCAAGAAAAGGGCTTAATAACTTTGGGGTGAAATACAATAATCTTCACACATTTTCCTCTAAGGTAACTTTTTTGATCATTTTTAGCAGATTACTAATAACAAGAAATACAAAAAATGTATTTAGGTTCTGATTCAGGGGCAAGCTTTGGGGGTCAGGGTAGAAACATTCAAAATATTGTGGTGGGAAGGTATAATGGTGGTGAGATTGGTTTGGAATATTTAGAGTAATAAATTATTGTGAACAACTGTATAAAAATTAAATTAAATTAAAAAATGAAATTTTGGGGGTATGGTGCTGCCAGCAGGTCAATCTATACCTGTGAGGAGAGTGCATCAGCAGCCTGATGGTGCCTTTAGACTTTCAGATATCCCAAAATTGCTGCTGTGCCTTTGGCCAGACTCCAAAAACTTGGGGCAAAGTTTACCAAGAAAGTAAACTGCCAAAAGTTAGGTATGTGGGAAACACACTCACAAACTACCTCCGGCTCAGCTATATAATTGGAGGCATGGCCTCTCTGGTTCCTGACTGAACTGTTTAATGGCCATGATCCCAGACACTCAGAAAAAATCTCGAAACCCAGCGACTTTTGGCAGAAATGCGTCCGGTCCCTGCAGTAGGTTACCAGTGCTGGGCCAACCCATGTGGGAATAGGTTTTGTGCCTTGGCCTGTTCCCCCTGGTGGCCCACTGGCCGCCATACTCCAGAGGCCACTGGATAGTCAGGTTTGGGCCTGCAGTGACGAGACACGCAGGGCCTCACCAGATGGGGGTGGAGCCGGTCCTGTCCTCCCCAACCCAACGAGACCCCAAGTCATTGCCCATGAATGGCCACTCTGGCTCCTGATCAAGCTGCTTAACGGCCATGATCCCAGAGACTCAGAAACAAATCTTGAAACCCAGTGGCTTTTGGCAGAAATGCGTCCAGACCCCACAATAGGTTACTGTCGCTGGGTCACCCCAGTGGGGAAAGGGTGTTGTCCCTCAGCCTGCTCCCTCTTGGCGGCTCAGTGACCATCATCCTCCAGAGGCCACTGGACAGTCAGGCTTGGGCCCGCAGTGACGAAACTTGTTGGGCCTCACGGGATGGGGGTGGAGCCTGTCCTGTTCTCCCCGTCCCAACAAGACCCTGAGTCATTGCCCACAAATGGCCTCTCTGGCTCCTGATCAAGCTGCTTAACGGCCATGATCCAGAGATTCAGAAACAAATCTTGAAACCCAGCGGCTTTTGGCAGAAATGCGTCTGGACCACACAGTAGGTTACTGTCACTGGGCCATCCCAGGGGGGAAAGGATGTTGTCCCTCCACCTGCTTCCCCTGGTGGCTCGCTGGCCATCATCCTCCAGAGGCCATTGGACAGTCAGGTTTCTGCCCGCAGTGACAAGACATTTTGAGCCTCACGGGATGGGAGTGGAGCCAGTCCTTTCCTTCCCACCCCAACGAGACCCCAAGTCATCGCACATGAACGACCTCTCTGGCTCCTGATCAAGCTGCTTAACGGCCATGATCCCAGAGACTCAGAAACAAATCTTGAAAGCCAGTGGCTTTTGGCAGAAATGTGTCCAGACCCGCAGTAGGTTACTGTCGCGGGGCCACCCCAGGGGGAAAAAGGTGCTGTCCCTCTGCCTGCTCCCCCTTATGACTTGGTGGCCGCCATTCTCCAGAGGCCATTGGACAGTCAGGCTTGGGCCCGCAGTGACAAGACATGTTGGATCTCATGGGATGGGGTGGAGCCAGTTCTGTCCTCCCCACTCCAACGAGACTCCAAGTCATTGCCCACGAACGACCTTTCTGGCTCCTGATCAAGCTGCTTAATGGCCATGATATCAGAGACTCAGGAGCAAATCTCGAAACCCAGCAGGTTTTGACAGAAATCCCTCCAGATTTAAGTGTTAAAATTTTGGAATTTCAAAATCGCACGGCCACTACTTCAGCCACGCAACATCATGTTATTTATAACCAACAATAGAACACAGGCTGTCTACTGTTGCCTTTTCAGCAGATCTGAATGTTGGGGTAAAATCTCAAATAATAATGGTGGGTCTGGTGTCAAAATATTGAATGTGATCAAAGTAGAGAGAGAGTAATGTGGAAATCATCTGCCCCACAGGTAGGGGGAGAGTGTGGGATGGGGGTATACTGGGGTTGTTGGGGTGAAGAATGGGCACTGGTGAAGGTAGGGTGCTTCATTGTATGACCGAGACTTAGACCTGAAAGCTCTGTAACTGCTATCATGGTGATTCAATAAATAAAATTATAAAAAACGGGAAAAAAAAAGTAAGGTGGAGTTCATGCACAATTCAATCAGCTAATCAGTGGCTGAATAAATAGCAGTACTCCAACATTAAAAAATGAAATTTTATTAAAAAAAGTATATGAGAAATGAGTTTTCATTTGTGAAATTGTGTTATGCAAGACAAGAGGTTTGGCTAAAGTGTTTTGAAGTTATCCCTATGCTTGCATGAATAGGTTGTGAAGTTCTAGCACCTTATTATTTCATTCTTCATCTTTTACCCTGGGGGATGGTGCCTGGATTTAATTTCTAAATTGATACTGATCCAGAGGTAGGGGTTCTCTGTTCACTTTTCAATAACTAAATTCTGATTCTAGATCAGAGATTCTCGTCATTTCAAGAATCTGTGCTGCTCTCATTATTTCTCAGAAATCTATGAGGTTAAAATTATTTCCTTAATAATAAGATTGCATTTTCTTCTCACTCTTGTTCTCTCCTAAGGATACAGAGGAATTTCCCAGAGGCTAGATGATATATGGAAACTTTGTTTCTCTGACAAGGAGTGGGACCTGTGTTTATATTTTCTAAAGTCTCCAGTTGTGTTTTCAAACATATTAAATACCTACAGACTTAAACTACATGAACAAAATATCTTTGGAACCTTTGGTAAATAGTTCCTGAATCTTAAAAGTTTGAGAGCCACTAATTCATTATCAGGTTTGTCTCGAGCAAAACTATCTTGTGAGGTGCTCACTGGGTTCAAGATGTGTCATCCCTATATATGTCGACTTAGCCTACTGAACATCTTATACTAAGAAATTTAAGAAAGCAGATCATTCTGACAAAACATTGCCCCTGCTTGTTCTTCTTTCTTGGGAACAAGAGAAAAATTTTCTGTGTGAAAGGTAACCTTCCTCCCAGAACTAGGAAGAAACAGGACATGCATGTAAAGGAAACAGCCAGAGGCTGTAAAAAGCTGCTTCACTAACTTTGGCCCCAAGTCTCTTTTCTCAAGTTTTCACAACTGTAGCATGTCTGCTAAAAGATACAAGAACTTTCTGCTCAGGTTACTCCTTTGGATCTTAATTTTCTAGTGAAGGCCTCCTTATGTGTGTAAATTAGTATTAATATATAGCACAGTGGGTAGAGCATTTGCATTGCACGCGGCCGACCTGGGTTTGATTCCTTCGTCCCTCTCCGAGAGCTTGGCAAGCTACCGAGAGTATCCCATGTGCACGGTAGAGCCTGGTAAGCTACCAATGACATATTCGATATGCCAAAAACATTAATAAATCTCACAACGGAGACGTTACTGGTGTCAGTTCAAGCAAATCAATGAACAACGGGAATATAGTGCTACAGCTACAGTGCTATTAATAAAATAAAACTTTGTATGTTTGTTTATTCTTATTAATTGGATTAGTCTAATTTTCACACTCAAACTGGGATGGAGAAAACATTTTTTTCTTCCCTTATAATATAGACGGATATAAATTTTCATAAAATCAGAACTTTACCAAACTTATGTTATTTAGTCGTGTCTATACTGTCACAGAACTTGGTAGGAGACTTGACTGCCCTATAACCTAAGGGGAAGATTAGGACTTGGTGAGTCTGTTTAGCAGTTAAGAAGAACAAAAGGACTGTTTGCTTTCTATCAGTTTAAGTAAATAATTAGAGCCATACAGCCTATGCTCAGGGGATCTGAAAATGGAGTTTTAGAAAATTAGAGAAGGATTAAGGCTTAAGGATGCAAAACTATAGTGATATAAAACATCAAGAAGACATAGAGTATAAGAGAAGAGAGGAATGAGAGGAAAGGAATAGTAGAGATTATAGGTTCAAGAAAAAAGCAGGTAAGGTCTGCCCAGGATGGGAGATTCATGCTGAAAGTAGATTATAGACCAAACATGATTTCCACTCAATTCCTCTTTTGCAAACCACAGCACCCAAAAGGTGAGAGAGAGAACAAAAGGGAATACCCTGCCACAGAGGCAGGGTCGGATGGGAGGTTGGGGGGTTGGAGGGATTCTGGGATTAGTGGTGGTGGAGAATGGGCACTGGTGGAGGGATGGGTGTTTGATCATTGTACAACTGAAACCCAAGCACAAAAATTTGTAAGTCTACAACTGTACCTCATGGTGTTTCTCTAATAAAATTTTTTTTTTAAAAGCAGGTAATGTAGGACTTAGTTTTCTACATTCCCAAAGCTAATTCAAACAAAGTTCTCTGTCAAATCCTGCTCTGTTTTTTCTTTCTTGACATTTTCAGGAGATTCACTTCTCCCAGTCCCCCCCAAACTCCTTGCAAAACCTGGGTTGACAAACTGGACATCAAAGGAGGATAACAAAGTCTGACTACAAAGAGACGTATGTTAAAATATTTTTCAGAGGTCTCCTTGTTCAGGTACACCTCGTTATGTTCTTTTTTCAAGTGGAGCTAGAATTTATTATAACACTTCTTAAGGTTTTAGAAGAGTTTGTTTAGCCTTAGGATTTTTTCCTCTTTAAAAAAAACATTATCTTAGTTTTCAGAATATTTCTCACTGAGATAATGTGAGAAATCTAAAATATACTCAAATCCATTCAATGATAGGTGACAGGACTTAATAACTTTTGGTTTCTGGATTATCTCATGAACATTCCTTTCCGAACTGTTTGCCTTTAGTCTTCCTGCTCTCATCCAGACTCTTCATTCTAAGTCCATTTTTCAACCTCCTCATCCTTTGTACTGTCTGTAGCAGGGAGTTTTGTATGTTTGCAGACCAGAGCAGATCAGCAAAGCAGGAAGGTGACCTATGCCAGGGTGGATGGTCAGTATCCTCTGAGATACGTGAAATAGAGGTCACAGTACAGAGGTCATGCCATTCAGTTAAAAGAGTATTTGGTTATTTGAGCTTTGTAGTTGGCGAAGGACAGGCGGGCGTTACGAATACTTTTCCTGGCTTCTGCCGCATCTACCAGTACTTCTGCTCTTCTCTCTTTGAGGTCTTCCTTGATCGCATCTCTGCACTGCTTTGCGAGCTCGGATGTTAGCTTGCGGTTGCCTGAGGCATGCGCCAAACCACGCTGGCGAATTAGCTCAAGAGTTTTCGAAGATTGGCGATTTTTTGTAGCTATCTCTCTCTTGGCGTTCCTCGCACATTCATGGAGGTGCTGAACCAGTCGATCGTATTCCTCGTCAATGTTGTCAACAATGGCATCTTCCCATGTTGCCGCAATAGTACCAAAGAGTTCCCAGTTGGTGGTCATTCTGGGAGTTCTCTTTTTGAACTTTGCAGCCCTTTCTCCCGCTCTGTGAAGTAGAATTTTGCACGAAGGAGACGGTGGTCCGATTCCGTTCGAAATTTTGGGACAACAGGGACATCAGTCAGGCAAAACCGTCGATTGAATATGATGTGGTCTATTTCGTTGTGGAATCGTCCACCGGGAGACTCCCATGTCCATCGTTTAGATTCTGCCTTCTGGAACTGTGAGTTACCATGAATGGTCTTGGTCGACATGATGAACTCAGACAGTCTCTCACCCTGTTCGTTCCATTCTAGGCCATGGGTCCCGATGTGAAGTTCTTCAGCTGATCTTCTCGGTCCTATCTTGGCATTAAAATCACCCACAATGATCTTGTAGAAGGTGTGGTCTTCTTTATAGAACTTCTCTAGTTCCATGTAGAACTTCTCGATTTCTCTTTCATCATAATGAGATGTTGGTGCATAGACAACAAAGATAGAAACTGCAGGCAGTGAGCCACATCTATTCAAATGTAAACGTCTGATTCGGGTTGTTAGGCATTCGAATGAATCAATGCTCTTGGCCAAGTTTGTGTTGACAAGGACACCGACGCCTCCAACACCTCTTTTATCGCATGTTCCGAGGAACTATTCTTCTCCAGTGTCGAAAACGGCATGGTGAGATTCGTGCCTTCTTGTTTCGGTCAGACCAATGATGTCGTACTTGATCATTCGCGCTTGTACCATCAGGTCCTCGATGGATGCATCTGATGCTGGTGTACATGCATTGAAAGTACAGACAATCATGCCCTCCGACGTCCTGATGGATCCATCACATCCTCCAGAACGGCAATGGAGAAGATTATCCATGACTTCTACTCAAATCTCTTCGATAGCCATGTCCATTGGCCGACATACCAAATTCCACAGGATGGATATGTCGTTCCCAACGTTCTCCCTTCCGAAATCCGACACGCCATTTCGTCGGTAAAGAAACAAACAGCACCCGGCCCAGACAAGGTCAGACCTGAACACCTGAAGAACCTGCCATCAGTACTCATCAATACACTGGCTCGACTCTTCACTCGCTGCCTATCTGAATGCAAGGTTCTGTCCCAATGGAAAACCAGCAGGACCATACTACTGTTCAAGAAGGGAGACATCCGTGACATTGGCAACTATCGCCTGATCTGCCTATTGTCTGTCATCTACAAGTTGTTCACTCGAGTCATCCTAAATAGGATTGGCAGAACACTAGATGAAGGACAACCATGCGAGCAAGCTGGGTTCCGCAAAGGATTCAGCACCATCGACCATATCCACACAATAACCAAGCTCATTGAGGTTTCTCGGGAGTTCAAGATGCTGCTCTGTTTAACGTTCATTGATTTAAAGAAGGCCTTTGATTCTGTTGAGACAGAAGTGGTCATTGAAGCCCTAGCCAATCAGGGCATTCAAGCCCAATACATCAGGATCCTCCGTGAGCTGTATTGCGGATTCACTACCAGAATCTCACCATTCTACAAAGAAGTGATTGTTAATGTCAAGAGAGGGGTGTGGCAGGGTGATACCATTTCACCGAAACTCTTCAGTGTCACCCTCGAGAACATCATGCAACAACTGGAGTGGGAAAGAATGGGAGTGAAGATAGATGGTCGGCAACTACACCACCTCCGCTTTGCTGATGACATTGTTTTAATAACACCAAACATCAGGCAAGCGGCACAAATGCTGGCCGACTTTGACCGTGAGTGTGGAAAGGTAGGACTACAGCTGAATCTTACGAAGACAATGTTTATGAGAAACAGCCTTGTTCCTGACGCCCCATTTGCTCTCAATGGAACGACCATCTCCGAATGCAACAGCTCTGTGTACCTAGGTCGAGAGGTCAACATGACAAATGACCTGGCACCCGAGCTGCGCAGGAGGAAGAGAGCGGCTTGGAATGCCTTCAAGAATGTCGAAGAAATAGCTAAGAGGACGAAGAACCTCCGGCTCCGGGCACATCTCTTTGATTCCACTGTTCTTCCTGCATTAACATATGCCTCAGAGACCTGGGCCCTACGCAAACAAGATGAGAACGCTATTCAGGTCTCCCAAAGAAGAATAGAAAGAGCTATGCTTGGAATATCACGTTTCACTCAAATGAGAGAAAGAATCCGGAGTTCTGAGTATCCGTTGACGATCAAGGATCAGGGACGCTGTCTCATTTGCCAAGGTGTTGAAAATCAGATGGGCTGGTCATGTAATGAGATTTAAAGACAACCGTTGGACTAGAGCTGTTACTGACTGGATTCCACGGGATGTCAAATGACCGCGTGGCCGCCCACCTACCAGATGGTCAGACTTCTTCGTCAAGATCATGAACGATCGGTTTGAGGCCCTTCATGTTCCCGGAGCGAACAGTTGCCATTGGGCTACACTAGCACGGGACAGGGACAAATGGAGACATTACTGGCGCCCGCTCGAGCAAATCGACGACTAACGGGAAGTTAAGTGATTAAGTGATTAAGTGAGCTTTGTAAGCTCCATAAGTGACTGGAAGTATTTTATTTGTCTTTTTTTTTCTTTTCAAAGTACCTAACACAGTGCCTAGTATACAACTGACTCTCAAAAAGTGATGAGAGTTCATTGTGGCTGCATGAGAGGATGGACTATGGAGGAGGTTATACTTTGCAAGTGACACCGTGTCATTTTGTTAGATTGTGTCTGTGTATGTTTTTATAGTGACTATGCATTATCTTGATAACCAGTAATATAATCCAAATAGATGCATGAATGATAGATAAGAATCCTAAAACCAAGGATCAAACAATAACTTAAAGTGTGAGATCAAAAAAAACCTAGATGCAGTTGAGAGACTAAATAAACAGAGAACTGTTAGTGACAGGAAGAACAAAACACAGAAATGTGAAAGCTCTGGCATGAAACAGCATCCTTTGTTCAAATGAGCTGGGGCACAGACGTGAGCTCAAGCTATATCTTGGGGAATTGGGCAAGGGGGTAAAGACGGTATTATGAACGAGCAAACAACAAATACTATCTCAAACTCCAAAATGAAGTGATCCAAAAATGCCACAGGCATGACACTCTAAGGATAAAAGGCTTCCCAGGTTAAAAGGAACATACTGTAGAAAACCTTCAGGGAGGTTAAAACAACAACAACAACAACAACAACAACAACAAACTCTGTTGCATTTGCTGAACAAGAAGAAAAGCAAGTGACTAGAGTTCAATAGCAAGAGTAAGTAGTAGATGAATTCAGAGGGGTAAAAAGAGGAAGATTTAGGGAATCCTTCCAAGGGAAGACATTGAAGACTTAGGAAACTAATGCCATAATTATATTTGTGTATTTCCTAATTCCTGGTGAGATATAATCATAGAATGAGCCAGTGGAAATGGAAAGAATGCTAGAACTGTGGTTATATTTGAACACAGAGCCAAGTGCATTTGCTGAAATACTGGTTGTGGCAAGCGAAATAAAGACTAGAGTCAGTTACAACATTAAAGTTTAGGGCATGAAACAAGTGTAATTATGAAGGTGTCATCAACAGGAAAGGTAAAGCTCACAGGTAGAACAGGCTTAAAGAGAAAGGCTATGTTTTTCTATGTTAAATATCATGTGTCTGTTAAGACATCCAAGTTAAATAGATATGAGTCTGAGATAAAGAAGCAAGCTTAGGAGTCGTAGGTAGTACTTGATTTTAAAATAATGAGGTTACCTAGTATGTGGAGGAAGAGATGAACCAAGGTCTGAGACCAAAGAGTATCCTAATTGTAAGCAGCAAAGAATAAAAGGAAAAACCTCAAGGATACCGCAAAGGGTTTAGTGATATATGGAAGAAAATTAAGAAGGATATAATGGCCTTGAACCAGAGTAAGAAGAATAGCAGCACTGTCCTCCCGCTGTTCATTGATTTGCTCAAGCAGGCCCAGTAACGTCTCCGTTGTGAGACTTTGTTGTTTCTTATTTGGCATATCGAATACATCATGGGTAGCTTTCCAGGCTTTGCCGTGTGGGCGAGATACTCTCCGTAGCTTGCCGGGCTCTCTGAGAGGGGTGGAGGAATCGAACTTGGGTTGGCCAGGTGGGCCGCATGCAAGGCAAATGCCCTACCACCTGTGCTATCGCTCCAAACAATAAAAAGAAATGGAGAAATAGACAAGTACAACTAGCAGAAGAAGTAGGATAATAACAATAGAACACGTTCCCTTTTCTTTTGCTGCTACCTTAATGCAAGTTTGAACTACTGTTTTTTACTCTGACTTAATAGTTTCCAAACTATTTTGCAGTTCACCACCTAGTTCATATTTATATGCTAATGTATATACTTGTTGGTAAATCACAAAGTAGTTTGGAAAATATCTTTCTCATATTTTCCTCCTATTTCTCTGGTATTTTTAGAAAGTATTATCATTACTCTAGGACATAATTTCTTGATTTGACCTTTAAAATTATTACTCCTTTGCAACTTGTTTCTCCAATTAAAACTCCTTTCTACAAGAAACAATATGTCCTGTAACAGTCTTTACTTCTCTCCAGTTTTATATCGTAATCCACAGTTGTTAAGTTCCACTAAAAAAACTGTTCTGGAAATATTTTCTTGATACATCCAAATCCTTCAAAGTTGATCTCAAGTTATTTCATCTCAGAAATTATCACATTCTTTTAAATATTCCCTCAGAGTGTAAAGGGAAGTATATCTATCATAAGCAGAAGTCATGTGAGTGTATATGAGTTAATTCTCAGACTTGGTGAAAACTACAGTGATTTTCGAGGATAAGGGGGATGTGTGAAGAATGGACAGAAGGGGCTTTACTGTAGTGGGCTAGCACTGAAAATTTTGTGTGAATGTGGTGAATTTTACATACATGTAGAGATATTAAGCTATACTCTTAAAACTCTTTAAGTATGGAGGTCAATGATTAGTCAATAAAAATCAGAAAAAAACTAGAAATATTTTAATTTTTAGGATTTTTCAGTTTTTAAATTTTAATTATTTATTATAATTAAAATTGCAAGGTATTTTTCTTGGAAGGGCAATTGTTTTCATCTTGTATTTTCATTTTCATTTCTACTTCCAACTTTTTTAGTATCAGCTGTTAGTGTATATGTACAAAATTTCATTAAGAACAGAATTTAATTTTAGGTTTACTTGGAAATAAAAGTAATAAGTGCCATGGTCAGGTAATGTTGGGATTCCTGAGGAACTGGAGAGTCAAGGAGATGTGCTACATCACCATAAGACGTTGATAAATAGACTAAACTTTGATCTCAAATTAATATTGAACTGGAGTAATAGTACGGTAAATAGGGTGTTTGCCTTACATGTAGTCAACCTGGGTTTGATCTCTGGCATCCCATATGGTTGAGACCAAGTGGAGTAATTTCTATGTATAAAACTCTGAGCATCACTAAGCGTGGACCAACAAACAAGATAAAACAAATTAAGTCAAATCAGACCTTTCCCACACGTCCTGCTGGGTACACTTGTACACCTTGGACTCTTAGTGACTGGAAGCTTTTACAGAATACAGTTACTATGTTATTTGTGCCTTCTATTAGATCTTGGTTAACAATGTCTTTGGGGAAGTGCATACCCAGCAGTACCCAGGGCTTACCTCTGGATCTGTACTCAGGGATCACTCCTAGTATGACTTGGGATACCATATGGAGTCCTGGGGATGGAACTCAAGTTAATTGAGTGCAAGGCAAGCACCTAACTTGCTGTATTATCTCTTCAAATACTGTCTTAATCTTCACTTTATATATCATTCATGTTTTTGTTTATGAATTTTTCTCTCCAGTTGTATGTGGCTATAATTAGTACTTAGATATTCCCAAACAAAACTTACATATTATAGGTGCTCAAAAAAATGTCTCATGTATAATGGGATAACTTTTATTGATAAAGTGGAGATAATTGTTTTATTTCAAAATAAGCTTGGGTCTTAAGTTTAAAATAAAACATATAGAACACAAAAGTTATAAATTATGCAAAGCTAATGTTTCAAAAAGATTACTGACCAACTCATTAAACAATGAATTCTTTAAAAAAATGAATTCTTTTGTATCTCAGTAACTAATTTCTACTTTCAATGTTTTTAAAAATATAGACAGTTGCTAGTATTTCCTTCATTCCTCCTCACAGAATCAATGACCAATATCCACTGTATTATTTGCCCCACTAACTTACTGCACTTAACTTATAAGCCACTTCATGACTTACATTCCAATTAAAATCTTATAACCAGTTACATATGTTGTTTCATAATTACTGTAGTCTTTTACAAACTGATATATAAGTGCAGAACAGTAAAGTATAGCCTGTGGTTTTCACTATGTAAAGTACATTCATTCCATCAATATCCATTGGCAGCACAATGTTTACCAGAACTGGACAAAACTCAGGGGTATCTTGATGAAGTCTGAAGTCTAGCTAGAAGAGTAGAAATATTGATAAGTGAGTCGATTAAAATCAATTCTATAATCCCCTGGACTTTCCAATACACAAGAAAATTCAAGATCATGCCTGAACAATAACCTTTATTCTGATCACTCTGTTGACAATGGCAACCTGAATGGGAGAAGCACATAAAGAATATTTTCAGAAAGATATCACTTCACATCTCTGTCTCTCTTTTCTTTGTAAGCTAACGGCAGTATTATGTTGCAAATTGAACAATTAGTTTTACTCTCCTTTAATACAAGAACCAGATTAAATAATATTAAATTTGATAAAAACAGAAAATACAAATAAAAAAATTAAATCTTGAATATGCCACAGGTTAAATGTAAGATACTTTAAAATTTATTTTTGGTTTGAGCCATATTCAGTGGTGCTCAGGGCTTACTCCTTGTTCTGAGCTCAGGAATCACTCTAGGCAGTATTCAGGGGATCATGTGCAGTTCTGGGAATAGAACCCAGGTCAGTTGCATGCAAGGCAAGTGCTGTGCTATATAAGTACTATTTAAATATTTTGGGTAAGGCTATCCCTTCAGGACTATGTTAATTTATATACAGAATTCGAGAAAGAAAAATGAAATATCAAATGATTTTTTGAATTGCTAAACATTTTCCTCTCAACATAAAACCAAAATATGATTTATGTGCCAAAGAAAATCTATTCCCTTTAGAGTACCTCACAAAAGAACTGCTTTTACTATTTATCAAAATGATAATGAGCATTCTACATGGTATGGGATAATCAATCATGACTTAAAATAAATGTGAACAAATTCCAAATGCCTTTCATATTTTTCCTCGTATATATTTTACTTGTAAACTGAGATAGCACAGCAGGTAAGGGACTTACCTTACAGGAGGTCTGCCTAGATTTAATTCCTGGTCCTGCACATAATCCCCTAAACACAACCAGGTGTGGTTCCTGGCCACAGAATGATCTCTTAAGCACTGTTGTTGTGCCCCCCTCCCTCCAAAAAAGAAACCAAAATAAAGACAAAAGCACAAAACAAACCCAAAACACAAAAATTGAAAAATCACCCTCTTTCCTTCCTCCCATGCCCCCCTCACCTTCATCAAAACAACAACAACACAATACTAATAGACTCTTAAAAGTTAGGTGCATCTGAAAGACAATTCATTAACTCATCAACAACCAGACTAGAAAGTAAATTTGATTTCCCAGGTTATTAACATTATAAATGGCAACACAAGTAACACATTTAGAATTGGGAATTTAGAAATGCTGTTCGGAGAAATATGAACACAGAAAATATGATTACAAAAATAATTACATTAAAAAGTAATAATCACTGAACAGCTTTGAGCTATTGATGACTCATTACTCAACAACTTCAAATTAATGATTAATTATATACCCTTAGGTGACTGATTCAAATGAGCTGTATGATAAACAGTGTTAATGCCTACTAAAATATATTTTAAATTCAAATAAGAATATTGTCTCACTGTTTCAGTGATTAAAAATTATAAACTTGGCTCTATACCAAAATAAAGTTTAAATGCAAAGCCTTTTGCTATGCATGCATTTTCAATAAAGATGAAAAACATATGGCATTCTCTGCTGTCTCTATCTCCAAATTCTATACTTCTCATCATCTTCCTACCTTCCACCCAGTATATGAGGATTAATGAATATGGATGCAAATGACTCACTTCTTTTTTTTTCTATAGATTTGGTTAAAGCATAACATAATGGCTCACAAGGGCAAAATGGTATAATTTTCATGGCAGACTTACATAATTAACATAGTGAAACACAGGAGATCAATGCATAAAATACCAAAAATTTCCATTCTAAACTGTCAACATGGCCGACCCGAGTTCGATTCCTCCGCCCCTCTCGGAGAGCCCGGCAAGCTACCGAGAGTATTCGATATGCCAGACACAGTAACAACAAAGTCTCCAATGGAGACGTTACTGGGCCCGCTCGAGCAAATCGACGATCAACGGGAGGGTCTACTTCTCTAATCTGCCCAATTATCATTTTTCTTTTTCCCACATTATACTCACCAGTGATTAAAGTTTCAATACTATACTTTCTACCTAAAAGTTAGATATTTTTCCTTGTGCTCTAATAAACTCAAAATCTATCCATCATTTTTTAAGTTATGCTATTTGCTATTTTATAAAATATCTATCTCTGATTTGATTCTAATTGATGAATATACTGGGTATCATTATATCTGGTTTCAAGTTCTTATTCTAGCACTACCTTGTATTTTACATTGGGTGTCAGTTCTATGTCCTAAATTCTTGATTTTTATGTTATGTGTTCTTAATTTGTGCATCAAACAGGTCAGGTTTCAATACAGACTCTAAAAACAATGTCTCTAAATTCAAACAGTCCCATCTAATAACTGGGAGTGGTCTGCCACATCTCACAATCCTTAACTTAGGGTCAAAAGTTTATTTCATCATATATTGTGACACTCACAGGATCTAACCATTTTGATGCAAGAATGTTTAGAAAATATGAAAGAAAAGTCATTTACCACAGGGGAAATGGTGTGTAGTGGGGTGGGATAAGGGTGAAGGTTGGAAAGCTTTTAGGTGATATTTTCAGAGACTAAAAGCACATATATCTTAAAGTGCCCAACAAGGCAGTAGCCTTGACCTTCCATGTGTAACTTGGTCAGTCTATAGCAATGAGGAGGCAGGCTGGGTTCAGTATACATAGCTGACCTTGCCCCAGCTATTCCCAGCACCTCTGAGGGGCCAGTGCACAAGCTCAAGGTCACTTGACAGTAGCAGTCACTATTTGAACCTGGTAGTCTGGTTCTAACATCTGTAAACCCATCCACCCTTCTCTACTTCAGTTCTTGCTTCTCAGTTGAGTAGGAGAGTGCCCCAAAGAGAATGATAAGCAATGCATCTTCATCCCAGGGTACCAAGAACCCCCGGACTTTAGTGTTTTTGTATTTAACATTCTTATTCATTTCACTTCCCAATTGATAAATATGAGGCTCAACGAAAATCAAGAAATTAATTAAACTAGAGTTAATTAAGTCAACCCGAGTTCAATTCCTCCGCCCCTCTCCGAGAGCCCGGCAAGCTACCAAGAGTATCCGGCTCACACAGCAAAGTCTGGCAAGCTACCCGTGACGAATCTGATATGCCAAAAATAGTACAATATGTCTCACAATAGAGACATTACTGCTGCCTGCTCGAGGAAATCGATGAACAACAGGAGGACAGTGCTACAGTGCTACTCAAGGATACAGAGCTAAGGTAGCAAAGCCATTCATGCATTTAGTGTACTTCTTACCTACTGTAACTATGAACATTCATCTTTCCCACTTCTCATGGACACATCCCACACTGTAGGCTAAACTGCATCTTCCCCCAATTTTCATGCTGAAGTACTAACTCCAGTACCATATATTGTAACTATATTGGAAGTAGGATGGACTGAGGGGAAACAGTATCTTTTGGAAAGGTCTCTATTCTAGTATCACTGGTGTCCTTGTGAGAGAGAAAAAGACCATAAGGGGTACACACAAAAGAAAGATTATATGAGGTCACAGTGAGGATACAGTAAGAATTCAGTGGTCTTCTGCCATTCAAGATATACTGTATCTTAAGAGAAATCAAACATACTTTTCTTGAACTTTGAGCCTGTGGGGAAAAAATAGCTCTATTGTTCACAGAAAGAGTGATGGAAGGTCATGGAACTTTGGCAACAATATGTACAGTAACTTTGTGCATCAATACTATAAACTTTAACACTATTGTATCCATAGCACCTAAATTATAATCAATTATTTAAATATAAAAAACTACAAAGCTCTTTTAACAATTTGATTGCTTCAGCCACCTGGCAACAAGAGCAAACCAATATATCCTTAGAACTCTGAGTTTGAGACAGTCAGCTCATGGTAAAGATTCATGGATTTCCCACAGGTAGAAACAGAGCTTATATGTAATTTTCAATATTTATAAAAGCCTCATGAAATATATAAAATAATATCTTACATAAAATTATAAATGTCATTGCTTTGGGGTATAATTAGAACCAGTCAATATGATTATGTTAACTATCTCTCATTCTTCTAACGCTTTAATTAGCAGAAAGTTTTTGATGAATTTAAAATGAGGATATTAGCACTGATTGAAATGTATTTTTGATCTACCAAAAACTTGGACTATTTGATAGACAAAATTTTCATTGGTTTGAGACAACATTTACTTTAGATCTTCCAAGACTCATGCTGTTATATCCTCGTCAAACTGGTAGAACACTCTCAGGAGTGAACTGAGAAAATTATATGATTCCAGTTCTTTTTCACATCAGGGATGTTGAGAACTACTGTTTTGATTTTTGGAAGCAGTAGGAAGATTTTCTAGATGATATATATGTAGTTATTGTTATCACAGTAAATAAAAATGATTTGAAGTGAGAGGTAGAAGGAGAGGGAGAGGAAGAGAGAGGGAAGGAGGGAGACAGAGACAGAGAGACATTGAGTCCCATGATCTTCCATCATCTTCCATCGCTAGCCTTAGAATGACTCAGGAGTAGAGAAGCTCCAGGCCACTTTAGAGGGACAATTAAGAACTAGGAAAACCAAGGTGACCAATGGTAGGTCTCAGGCTGAGTTCTAAGACCTGAGAATCTAATGGCTCCAATATCAGAAGGCAGAGATAGATTCCCAGCTTAAGCAGATAGAGAACCATTGATTCTCTGTCTTTTTAAGTCCATTCCTTTTTTATGATGTCCACCTTTTTACTGACAATGATCTCCATTCAGTTTATGGTATCTATTGCTAATATCATCTGCAGCTATTCCCACAAATACTTCCTTCAAATTGACACCCCTTTGCCCAGCTAAATTTACATATAAAATAACCCAGCAGGCCAAATAGGAAAATAACCTAATTCAGCAGGTGGGTGAATCTAGCTTTTTAAACTAATAGCAACACACATAAAATGTTATAGCACCAAGGATATATATAAGGGTATGGATCAACTTTAGTAGAATGCATCTGAAAATGTAATAAACAATACTTAAAACAAAAACATAAATTTTATTTAAAAATACTAAAAATGTATGAACATGAACTTCTATTAAGAACATAAGTTTATTAAGTAATTCATAGTAAGATACTGAGCTTACTCTATTATAATACACAGGTTGATGTTCTATCAAGTAACACTGTGCTTAAATACAGGTCAGCCCAGTATATCAGTACAAAGTACATCATGGAGTTCTACAAATACAGAATTTCTTCCTTTTACTTGTCCTCAACATCTACAACATTGACAATTCAGAAATATTTAGATATCGGGAGAAAAACTATAAAATTTCCTGAGTATGCAATTAAACTATTTTTAAAAGTCTCTACATTAATGAAAAACATAAAAATTTTCTGATGGAAACATTTTTTAACGTTATTTTTCTCTGCAGTAACTGAGAACCACAATCCTAAAAATTGGTTACCTCATAGAATGTCTTTGGAATCATCATAAGGCCTTTCAGCACAAAGTAAATTTCAAGGTAATTTATCAACAACCAATTTTTTCCAACTCAAAGTTAGTGATATGTAAAGATAATAAGAAATAACAAATTTAGCTGATTTTTCACCTAATATCATAATTTAAAAAGATTTTGGGAAAACAAAAATGTGTGAATGAGGGTCTATTGGATGATAGTAGAGATAGCTAGAAAAAAATCTGAAACTAAGGTAACTAGCACATACTGTATTCATTGGCCAACAGTTCTTTATGTATATAAATACTTCAAGATAAAATATCTAAAACTATATTGATTCTTTAAATTTCAAGTCAGTTATGAAGAAATTTTAATTCTGAATATCTAAAGTAATAGTTAATAGTATTTTTAATATTTACCTCTAAGAATATCTGGCATTCTTAGCCATGGTTCTGGAATACATGGTTTCTTGACGAAAATTCATGAAAATAAAAGTGATTTTGAAAAAGTACTACCTACCTAGTGCTCACAATGAACTTAACTAGTTCATGTTAATTAGCTCATACAGAACTAAACCAATTTAACCAATTCACATTATTTAGTTCACACAGAAGGTAGATAGATAGCTTCCTTTTAAATAATTCAACCAAATCTACATATGGGAATTATTCAGAAGAACACAGCTAAAATTTTTTTATGTACATTCATTTGTAGCTTGTAACTACATGTTGAGTCTCAGATCCAAATCTAGGACTTCATTCCTTCACTTTGGTATCCTACCTTTTCCAAACTGAACACTTTATTCTATGAATATGACCACCAGTCAACAAATATAAAAGTAAAGGAAATGAGCTTTAATTCAAATGGAAGCAATTTATATTTATATTAATTAAAGAGACCATGCTTCAAAGGACTGGAAAAAGTAATCTCATGTGTGACAATACAGAGTATCATAATAATAAGTAACCCAAACTTAAAACCATCTCAGTTACAGAATTAAGCAGCCACTTCTAGTACACGACACACCATTTCATTTTGAAGGTTTACGACTAAAGCGTTATCAAGGAAACAATGGTAAAAATAGTTTAAAAATATATAGTCTGCAAAATTATATATTTTAATCATTAAAATCTTGTTTCAGATGTTCCCCGCTTTAGATTATTACTCAAAAATTCATCATGTTCAAAACTCAAATTATTGTGAGATCTTGAAATCATAAGAAGTTTCTCCTTATTGGTAAAGTCCTTTTTGATTACAGCTTGGGGCACAAGCAACCTCTCCATTGGGTCTTCTTTATTCTCTAGTTTCATATATCCTTTGCTGTTGCTTCGATCCAAACGAGGCCAACTTGGATGTTTCCGTTGCTCTGACTGAACAGTTAGGGTCGAGGGTCCTCGGTCTAAATCTAGAGATTTAGAGTGTGATGAGAGCAAATGCAAGGATGTGTTGGAGCCAAACTGTCTTCGGGCAGCCCCAGGAGACAAGAGCTGCCCAGATCCAGGCCCAAGGGCCACAGAGGACTTATACTGGCTTGACAATGACTCTCCAACAGAATGATTCCGAGGGAGTAGGGAATTCACTGCCTGGAAGGATTCACCGGTATTAGGCAATGGGAGAGAATCCACAGACAAATTCCTTGACCTGCTTTTGAAATTATCAGCATCCTCAGTGATGTTATCTATGCTGGGCTCATCAATGACACAGTTATTAAGTTTGATTACGGGCAAAGTAAAAGCACTGATGGATGATGACACAATGGACTTGGTTTCACATTTCTTGGGGCCACTGTTCTTATCATCCACAGTCTTGGAAGGAGGTGTGTAGAGGCCAAAGACAGAGACAGAGCTGTCAGACAGCAAAGGGGGCATGAGATGCCCCAAAGTCTTATTATTTTCATTTAGAGCAAGCTCATCTTCCTCAACAGAACTGTCCATCCGGAAACTGCTCCTAAAACCTGAGAAAGAGGCAATGCTATTTGCAGCCAATTTGGAAGCACAGGAGCTCCCATTCTGTTTTACTTCTGTTTCTCCCATCAAACCAGTGTAGATGCCATTCATATGCTTTTGCTCCTTGATTCTTAATGCATGGATGTCTATGACGGTAGAATAGATGTCCCTCATGTGTATGATTTTGGTTTCTCTGTCACGGTTCTCATGAAGAATGGCATTAGCACAGATGAAAATGAAAATACCAATTCCCATGGTGAAAGGGCCAAGCATTTTCATTTTATCAGAATGCAAATGTTGCTCAAAGAAGCGAACCACAACACCACCTTGGTTTCTAATGACTTGAGTTTCATTCGTTGACAATGTTGTCTCGGCATCGATAAAATGTTCTTTTTGGGGCCAATATCCTAGGACTGCCATGGCAATTCCTACAATGGAGATAAGCACTCCTAAAATGAGAAAAAATCCCGATGGAGAATAAAGTCGGATTTTGCCTCGAACAACAACTACATCGGCCCTAGGTCGACGCCTGACTGGTTTCTTCTCTTGGGCTGTGGGTGATGGGCAGATATTGACATGCTGTTGCGATCTGGCAGAGTCCTGCCTTTTCAGGGCGGCTAAGCCGGTTATCACTCCACCAGTTGCTATCATAGTTCAATCTTTTATTCTGAAATGAAGGAAAAACATGGTGATGAAAATTAAATTTAGTGTTAGACACATCAACTCATAATTGTTTATACAGTTGTTGCCATCATTTTACATAATAAGGCAGAATAATATCAAGGTATAAGTGTTATATATTGACTAATAAAAAATTCTAGAGACAGTTTTACTCATTAACAAAAGGAACGCTCTTTAATTGTTCCACTTTCACATATCTGACTCTCCAATGGTGGAAACATAGACACTCAGAAGCTACTAGCAAAATGGAACTCACCTTCCATCATATACCATATCTACTTTTTTGTTAATGAAATAGGAGTTCAAGATACATGATAATTAGATAATTTTGTGCTCTGATCATGATAAATATTTTTCTACACACACACACACACACACACACATACACACACTGTCCTGCATTATCTGCTATTTTAAATAAATGGGGGGGGGGGGGTCCAGTAAATGTAGCACTGCTCTGTAGCACTGTCCTCCGGTTGTTCATCAATTTGCTCAAGCAGGCACCAGTAAGGTCGTCTCCATTGTGAGACTTGTTGTTACTGTTTTTGGCATATCGAATTGCCAGGCTCTGCTGTGCAGGCAGGATACTCTCGGTAGCTTGCCAGGCTCACCGAGAGGGACGGAGGAATAGAACCTGGGTCAGCCATGTGCAAGGCAAACGTCCTACCTGCTGCAGTAAATGCATTAGGTCAAAATGAGAGAATGAATTCTAGCAACTCCTGATTCTAAGATTGTTCTTGTGGAAGTCACCAATGAACTCTTAACCACTACATTTAATTTCATTCCCTCAATTCTCATATTCCTTATTACTGATTCCTCCTTTCTTGTAACTCTCTCTTGGCTGGTCGCTTATGATATTGCTTCTTCTTGGTTCTTCCCTGAGCACATTATTTCCTTGTTGGCCCATCTTCCTTCATCTAAAAGTAGACCAATTTTCCTCTAGAGTTCTGCCTGAAGGCAGCTTCTCTCACAATCTCCCAGGCATTCACAGCAACTCCTATACCTTTTGCCATTCCCTCTATACTAATGAGCCCCAAGTTTATATTTACAATTATGGCCTGAGTTTCAATTTCACATTTCTAACTCCCCACTGGGGAAAACACATGCATTCATAAACTGCTAGCAAAGTGGAACTCATCTTCCACCACCTACCAGTTCTACCACGAGATTTCTCTGCCTTTTAAAATGGTGTCAGTACATTTTATTCTTGCTTGATTCTTGCTTGATTCTTCAGTGCCTTTATTTTTTTCCACTTCTCACCTCCTGCTTAGGTTCGAAATTTTAGAAATTTTCACTATATACCTACCACTCTATTCAAATCTTGTCTTCCCTGCCCAGAGCTGCTCTTATTAACTCTTTCAAATTGTAGTTGCTGCTACTGCTTTTATTATACGGGCCATATCTAATTGAGCTCAGGTCAGGGATAATGCAGGCCATTCTCAGGAATAAAACCCAGAGCCTTAGATGAGCAAGGCATGTGCTTTATCACTCAAGCCATTTCCCTGGCTCTTAACTCTTACTGGACCGTTTTAATAAACTAATTAGTTTTCCAGATTACCTTCTTTTACTTTCTGAGCTAAAAGCAGATTATCGTAAAACATAGCTCTAGAGTTGTTCCGAGACTGGGATTATGAATAAAGTATTTCCTACTCCCTAGCAAAATTTAATCTTGGATTTCAGATCCAGTGAGTTTGGTTCTAACTGCTCCTTTTAATTTTAATAAAATTGAAATCTGACAGTAGTTCTTAGACTCCCTACTATACTATATCTGAGACTTTGTCCATAAGGTTTCAGATCCCTTGACCCCCAAAATCTCATGTAGTCATATCTGGCTAGTCATGAAAGCTCATATTCTACTTTCTTTACTAAACCGTTTTGACTGAGTTAGCAAATCCCACACCAATTCTCATTGCTGAGAGCTTTTCACTAAGTTTTCTATGACACAGGCTGTATTACAGTCCCTTAGTTATTTTATGCCTTGTGGTCAAACAGCAAGAACAATTCATAATTTTACTGCCAGAAACATTTAGTGAAGTTTTCAGGAGGTATTTGCTTAAAGGGGTAATCCTTTTCCTGAGATTTACTGGCTGACTATTATGTTACTGTATTGGCTTTGCAAGTTAAAGATTTAAACAAACAAAATTAATAGCAACGAAAAAGCAACATTTTGTGAGTTGGTAAAATATTTGTCATTATTTGTAATGAATAGTTCTCAAGCTGCCAAATCTGGCGGGGAGGAAATGGAGGATATTTTAAACCCACAAGGTCTCAGGCACATTTTTTAGAGAGTTTCTTCACAGCATCAAATCTTGTCTTGCAAAATCCAGCTCTCATTTTCTATTTATGATTTTTGAATCATGTTTAAATACAGGGTTGTGAATGGTGTCTACATTTTAGTTAGTTGATCAAGCTGGAGAGTTAAGCCAGACTTAAGCCAGTGGAATTTTAACTAGAAGTAAAAAAGCATAATGTTGAAAGAATAAAGTACAGTATAACCCATAGTTGTAGTCAATAAAATTTTATTAATGGATATGTATCATGGCCCTCTACACACTTCTTTTTTTTTAATTTTTATTAGTGAAACTCCATGAGGTACAGTTGTAGACTTACAAATTTTTGTGCTTGGGTTTCAGTTATACAATGATCGAACACCCATCCCTCTCTATACACTTCTAAATCTACACCAAAACAAAGCTTGGAGTCAAGCCTTAGTTTCTTAAACCAAAAAAAGTTGCAAATATTTAAACATAGTCTTCTGATTCAGTCACTTCCAGATGGTGGGATAAAACTCTAGACTGATATCCTTCTGAACAGAATGAAAGCAAGAGTAAAAGTCTTATACCTGTTTTTAAGACAACCACCGTGAATTATTATTCTGTAGAGATTCCTAGTTCTTCCCCACTTGTTAAAACATAATCAACTAGTACTGTTATTTTTGTTGCTGAACTTAGAGGAAAGGGGATTTCAAGGCAAAACTCTTAAGAATAATAGATGAGGATAGGAAGGTGGAAAAGAGACATAAATTATTGGGCTCCTATGTGAGTAGAGAAAGCAGTTTAAACTGGACAAACAGAGAAAGCAAAGCAAGGAATGTTTGAGTGTAAAAATTTATACAAAATTAAAGAAAAAAAGATCCTGATGGAGCTTATAAATGGATAAAAGGAAGAAGGGTTGGACTGCTCAAGTGGTGGCAATGAATTTATCACAAGGGCTTCACCTGGGCTGGCAAACATAATGGCTCCAGAGGATTAGCTGGTTCAAGTTGGGTGTCACCACTGTCTTTTAACTCAATTGAAGGTACTTCAACACTAAATGATCCTCTATTGTTAGGAAGCTGACCTCACTACAAAATATAGGTAAGATAACCCCAAAAAACAAATTTTCAACTGGACAGGAACTTTACAGGTCATAGTAGAGTATCCTAACACTTATCACAGTAAAAATGTCAAGGGAAGGAGTGGGATAAAGATAGTATAGGGTTTAAGGTATTTGCATTTTACACCACAACCCCAGTTGAATCCCTGGCATTCATATAGTTCCCTGAATGCCAACAAGAATGATCTCAGGGTGTGAAGCAAGGAGTAAGTCCTGATCTCAGCTGGGTGTGGCTCTCAATCCTCTACTTCTGCCAAAAGTCACATAACAAAATAACACACACAAAAATAACATTTCAGGTAGAATCAGAGCAAGTCTGGAGAACAAGGGAGCCCTGGGTGTCTCTAGTACTTAGCACAATGCTGAGGAACAAGTATAAAAGCTGAAGAAGGAGGGGAGGGTAGATCTTAGAAGGCAATAAAAGTTACTACTAAAGGCATGAAATCCATACTCAGACACAAATGGAGCTGAAGGACACAATAGTGTTGCCACTACCTTGGGAAAATCAATCTCAACTTACAGATGAAAGTGAAAATGAGGAACCGGTACTTGAAACCGCAGGAAGATCTAACAGCAGTTTCCTTAGAAGACTCTGAGAGTTTTACAGGTCTCTGAATCTTCAAACTATAATACAAGCTTGGTCCAAAATATATATTATATATATATGTATATATATGTATATATATATATATAAAATCTAGCTTGGACCGATTCTTTACTTAGGCTGTGAAGCCATATCCTCCATCCTACACTTTCACCCTACACTTTTTTTTTTGGTGGCACGGTAGATAATCAATTATTCCTTGAAGTCCCCTTATTGGTAAAAAGTGCTATGTCCTATGTCCTTCTAAGTTTTAATAACAACAATGACTGTAATGCTGCCAACACATACTGACCATATGTTGAGCACATACTTACACTTAACTGTTTACAAGTGGAAACAGTCGTTGTGCTACTATGCAGTACAATGACCATCAGAGAGTGAAAAAATTATTGAATCACTGTGAGATAGACCCTTACAAAGCTGTTCACGATCAGATTTCAGTCATACAGTATTCCAACACCCATCCCTCCACCAGTGTACATTTCCCAGCACCATGTACCTACGTTTCTTCCCATAACTACCCACCTCCCATCCCCACCTGCCTCTATGACCTATGACAGGTGCTTTCCTTCTCCCTCTCTCTCTCTGTGTCTCTCTATCTCTCTCCTTTTGGACATTGTGGTTTCCAATATTGATACTGAAAAGTTATCAAGAATACCCCTTCACCTACTTTTAACAGGGAGTGAAAATTTTACATAAGGTCACATAGCTCAGGTTGGTTTCAGAGCTAGCACGCTTATATAATTTGAGATGAAATGAATGTCCCAATTTTTCTTTCATCTAAGATTTACTTTCCTTGTGTTTTTCTTTTCTTAGTAAAACAGTTTTATTTATGAAATATGAGGAGAGAGGGAGAGGAAGAGAAAGAGAGGGAAAGAAACATATTCAAGAGAGAAAATGAGCTTCTCTAGAGGGGAAATAATAGACAATACTCCATAGAGTTAATAAAAAGAAACCCACATCCCAAGACAAAATGTGCAAGACCCCCAAATGGGGACATGCCAAATGTTTTTGTTTCCTAGTTCTGTCAAAACAGCAAAGCTTAAAGAATGATGCTTTGGGATTTAAAATGACTAGTTTAAAATACTCCCACTTGCTTATTTTTTGTATTATCTTCAATCAAAAATGTTTTGATTGGCAAAAATATAAATTTAAAAAAAATTTAAAACTTGGGCTAAAATAAAAACACATGCTACCAAATGGGAGAAAAATTTTGCACACAATACTTTAGAGAAAGGGCTACTATCCAAGATACATAAAGCACTTACAATGAAAAAAAAAATCCATCAAAAAGAAATGAGGAGGTGAGCTGAACAGACAGTTCTCAGGAAAGGACAGAGATAGCCAACAGAAAAATGAGTAAATCTTCATTGTGACTTATTATTAGGAAATGTAAGTCAAACTGACAATGAGATATCATCTCACACCTGTGAGAATGGCATAGATCTAAAGACGGGAACAATCAGTGTTCAAAATTTGCTAGAATACTATAAGAATACTATACTAATGATACAAAAGGATGAAGTCCTTCAGTTTGTTACATCTTGAATCCAACTAAAAGGCATCGGTTTAAGTGAAGTCAGTCAGAGGGAGGACAAATACCAGGTGATCTCATTCACCTGTGATACACAGAGACACAAACCAAGGGACTGGACAGTTTAAAATACTCCCACTTGCTTATTTTTTCAAATAATGATATAATGATAAACCTTTAGTATCAAATAATGATAAACCCTTAGTCTTTGACTGTGGAGCTGAGATTACCAAGCAATGTAGGGGAGGGGTTGGAGAGTAAGAAAGAGGATCACTAGAGATTACATTAGGAGGAGAGATGGAAGGTCTTTAACACTTTGGTGGTGGTAAGGGTATAGTAATTTCATAGATCCAAACCATAAATGTCAACACTAGCATAACCCTGTTACCTAAACTATAACAAAAATTAAAATGAAAGAGCTGAAAATGAAAACTAAATAAAACTATAACTATGAGTCAATGTTTTAGTCAACCAATTTTATAGATATTCAACTATTTAATTAATGAAAACTGATATCCTGCTCTGCTGTAGATACAGTACTCAAAATACATTCCCTCATGTGAAGAATACAAAAATGGGTCATAATCCTTTTCAAGAGACCATTCCACTTCATTACAAATGAAGCCAAAAAAGCAGCTCAGTCACATTTAGTGTCCAAATGTTCTCAAAAAGACATACTTTTGTGAAAAGTCAAACTACGAAACAGGCCTGCCTATATTCTTCTGTTAACGACCCAATTTTTTTTAAATTTGGATTAACTGCATTCCATTCTCAGTGATCATAAATCAGCCATGATTTGCTAACAATAGCTATCAGGACTATCAGCTTAAAATCACAACACATCCTCCTCACTTTGCAAACTAGAACCCACTGCCATCTTGCCCACTGAGTGAAGCTCTCAGAATCTATCACTGGGAATTCAGTCTCACTGGTTACCTTTTTTAGTCTAAATGTAAACTCATGTACTTGTTTAAGTGCTGTATTATTGTCTATTTACTTATCTTGGACTCACTATTAATCTCGACTGTGTTTTTTCTACTTTTCTTAGTAAAACATTCTTTTTGCTTATAAGTTAAAAGTTCTGCTTTGCCTGCCATAGGTCCATGGTATGTCATCCAGCCTAATCTTCAGATGATTTCTTCCCTACTTTTATCCTAATAAAAATTTAAAAATACTTATTATCATTACTCGTTATCCTTTGCAAGCTAAAGCACTCTCAAGAATTTGCTTTTTCTGCAACTAATCTCTACTGGTTTTTGGTACTCACATTAAAAAGGTTTATTCCTGTAGACTAAAGTCCTCTTCCAACCACACTGACACACTGTTCTAACCACATAGTAAGCATATATGAAATATGGTGGTAGATGCATTTTCACACACATATATAATGATAAGCAAAAAGGCTTGTAGAGTTGAGAGACTCGGAAGTCATTGAATCCAGACAGTTCTTTTAGCATGATCTAGCAGGTCATTAGATGATCCCATCTAAGGATCATGAATGTTGTCTAAGACCCAATACTTAATTAGAAGAAAGAAAAACACTGTAATTCAACTTCTAGATTCCATGTAATGACCAATTAATGTTCCTTCTGATTGAATATTCTTCCTTTTATTATTTTCCATACTATTCCAATGCCTCGCAGAATTTCTGGAATGTAATACAGGCCACACGACATCTTATTATCTCATCCTTACTTTGGACAAACTGGCAGGCTACCGAATGTAACTTGCTCACACGGCAGAGTCTGGCAAACTCCCCATGGCGTACCCAACATGCCAAATACCAGTAACAATGATGGGTCTCATTCTCCTAACCCTGAAAGAGCCTTGAATATGGCACATTTAAAAAAATCTCAGGGCTAGGACAAAGAAAACGTTACTGGGGCCTCCTCGAGGCAATCAATGAACAATAGGATGGTCGTGATCGTGATAGTGATCGTAATACATGTTCAGCAAGTGTCCATTGACTGTGATATGATCTGATGAATGCTTGAATATGTTTAAATATACATGGAACCAATGAATAAAAATGAATAAAATCTAGTTTCAGACTTCAAAGAGTCAGTGGGAAATCAAAGCATACAGTTAAATGGACATGTACGTAGTGCTGTAATGAAGTACGGAAACATGGGAAGTACTCTCCCAAAGTCTTAGAAAGAATCAAAGGGGGATTCTTAGGAGAGAAAGCAGCTCATGATGACTTTGTGAAATCATAGAAATTTGCTAAAAACAGACTCTACTTCTTCTATGCCACCGATTGCTTCACTTTGGTGAGTACCTTATAATTTTGCTCCATCTCAGTTGAACTGTTCTGATGACTGTAACTATATTTGGTACTGTCTTACTTAAATGTTTAAATTTTCATTCACATCTCAGATTTAAAAATCCACCAAAATATGAGTCTATCTGCCAAAATGAAATAAAAATTAAACTATGCCTTTAGGACCAAACAAAAACATTATGTAAAAGTCACATGTGTTCTACCCAAAAGTGACAGATGGAAATATTTTCTGTTCTAGCCAGACACTTTTAAGATTTTCTTCTCAGTGACTACATTTAAATGTTAGGAACAGAATGTTTAATATACATCTGTTCCAAGGATGAGATGCCTTTTATTGATTAATAGTTCAGTTATATTAAAATTTTAAAAATAGAATTGAAAAAAAATTAGTTTGGGGGCCATACTGGTGCTATTCAGAGGCTACTCCTAACTGTGGTAATGGAAGGAATTGGTGAATTTGAGGAATTATGAGGCAATGGAGAGAAAGCCTGGGGCTCCCACATGCAAGGTCTATACCAGATCCTTTATTCATTTCTCCAACACAGAGACATTCTTTAAGGTAATAAATAGTAGTTTTCCATGTGGACTTTGGAATCAGAGAGATTGGGCTTCACATCCTTGCTTCATGACAGCTATTCAAACTTGGAAAAATTCTTTTAAACTTTTAATTGTGTAATCTCACATAAGAGCACACACACAGCAATGGTGGCTCTATCTCTCCCGCCGCCTGCGTTCGGTAGTCTCACCCTTCTCCCACCCCAGGGAAGTAGATGGCGATGGTCAGGAGGAGGAAGGAAAGGAGGGCCAGGCTGGTTGGTATTAGTCGCAGTTTATTCTGATTCTCTCTCCATCTACACCAGTCCTCCTTCTCTGCCTCTGTTCCCCCTCTGCCCATTCTACAGTCTCATTATATCTCTCTCCATGAGGAATTTGGGGAACAATTACACATAGGTGAGGTCACAATCAATAGGGGTAGAAATCTTAGCCTCAGGGAAAGCCGCTCCTAGGACAGATCCTTTCTCAGCAGGAGGACCCAACCTAGAGCGGAATCCCAAGGGTGTGTCTCTCCTCTCCTTGTCCGACAAGCATATAAGAATATATAATATAAATCATTTTGTATGGATACAGTAAGAAACATCTAAAACTTATAGAATTGCTCTCCTAGGGCCATCTCAATCTCAGACTACAATGCTCAGGCCAGATAGTCTTTCCCACCCCTAGCAGGATCCTAGTCTCGTCGTTACCTTTGGATCACGACAGCATTTGTCTATGATCAAACTCTTAACTTATAGTTAAGAATCATGGCACCTTGGCCTGGCCCATTTCGATGCCAGGATAGCTCACCACTTGCCCTGGGTCCATTCAGTCTCTTGTCGGGACCCTGCTTTGGGGGTGTTAGGAACTAAGGGCAACTGAGGCTTAAGTCGAGAAAGCAGATGCCTGGGAGTGAGTAATATTCAAAGCCAATCAAATCCTAAGTTACAAAGCATAATGTTAACAGTCTTCCTGTATCTATACAAAAAGGATATTGCTGTAGACTAAACTGTTCATAAGGCATAAGGAGAGGAGAAAGGCAATATTTCACTCATACATATAAAATCATAGATTTCTGGGAAACTGACCTTACAAATTAACAGAGTCTGATTAGGAGGAAAGCTGATTAACTGGGTGGGGAGGAGAGCATAGGGAAGACTGTTTACAGATAAATACAATGGAATGGAAGTGCCTCAGGAGCACTGTGATGGGTGTAACCAGATAAACCTAAGCTTCTTGTGGAAGAAGGACAAAGCAATGTCACCCTACATTAATTATCTCAGGTGATACCTCAGTGAAATGTAAAAAATAAAAAAAAAACCTTCTTCAGTACACAGAACTAAGTGTACTGGAAGCAGAAGAACTGGGAAGAAAGCTGAAACCACACATCATTAAAGATTCTGACTTGAATTATTGATTCAACCTTTTGGAATTTCAATTTCTTCACAAAAAACAGTACCTGTGAGATTGTAATAAAGCAAAGGAAATATGACTGCAAATTCATTTACTCAGCTCAGTGTTTGGAAACCAAAGTATTAGCTGTGTCTTACCAGAAGGTCATTTTAAGGGCATAAAAGAGTGATAGGACAGTGGGTAGGGTGTTTGCTTCGAGCCAAACCGGGTTTGATTCCTCTGCCCCTCTCGGAGAGCCCAGCAAGCTACCAAGAGTATCCTGCCCGCACGGCAAAGTCTGGTAAGTTACCCATGACGTAATCGATATGCCACAAACAGTAACAAGTCCTACAGTGGAGACGTTACTGGTACCCGCTCCAACAAATCAATGAATGATGGGAGGACAGTGCTATAGTGTTGAAGTGCAACAGAAAGACATATATAACATGTCTGTATTGTATTGTTAATGATAGCAAGTTCTCAAAAAAAAACCCACCAATTCTGTTATGATTAACTATTCTTTACTCAATGGTGTAAAGTCTCTTGTGTTTCAAGTAAAACATTCCTAAAATGTCCCAATATTTTAAACTACACAATTAATGACGACCTACTGTAGTAAGTAAAACTGAGCAAAAAATGATTTCAAGTTTATATTAGGAATCTGAGTCTAATATACTTGAATAGAGCCTGTATTTTATATTATTTTTACTGGGGGAGGCATGTCCAGTGGTATTCCGGCTTTATTCCGGTCTCTGTGCCCAGGGATCATTTCTAGTAGTACCAGAGATCAAAACCAGGTCACCTGCATTCTATTCCCTTGCCTGAAGTACAATCTCTCCACCCTGGAGTTTGTATTTTAGAAGTAGGAACTTCAATAATTTGATAGTTGTAAAGAGTTAGGAAGTACACGGTATTAAGTGTACTTTATTATATCATTAGTCAGGAAGTAAAGAAATCATGAAGTATTACTTTTTAAGTAATATTTCTTTATACTTAAAGATTTATAACAAAAATAATATAAATGATAAAAGCAAGGAAAGAAGACAAAATCAGTTCAGTTGTTTTTTTGCTTCTCATAATTATGCAACTGAATCAAATACATCAGTAATCGGATCAATTCTGCAAACCAAGTTCTATTTTCTTGTTTTTTATTATTATTTGCTTAAATTCTTTTATTTTGTTTTGGTGTTGGGGCATTTTGAAAATAATTTATATATTTGCATGCACACAAATAACCTAAATTTGGTTCTATGCACATATGTTTTTTTTTTTAATTAGTGAAACACCATGAGGTACAGTTGTAGACTTACAAACTTTTGTGCTTGAGTTTCAGTTATACAATGATCGAGTACTCATCCCTCCACCAGAGCCCATTCTCCACCACCAATGATCCCAGTAGCCCTCACCCCCAACCCTATTCCCTCCACTCTGCCCCGCCTCTGTGGCAGGGCATTCCCTTTTGCTCACTCTTTCCTTTAGGGTGTTGTAGTTTGCAATAGAGGTATTGAGTGGCCATCGTGTTTGGTCTATAGTCTACTTTGAGCACGCTTCTTGCAACCCAAGTGAATCTTCCAAACATCTTTTACTCAGTGTTCTCTTCTCTATCTGAGCTGAGCTTCCTTCCCCACCCCCCCCACCCCGCCCCCAACATGTACTGCCCACTTCCAAGCTGTGGAGCAGACCTCCTGGTACTTATCTCAACTGTTCTTGGATGTTCGTCTTCCATTCTGTTACTTTATATTCCCCAGATGAGTGCAGTCCTTCTATGTCTGTCCCTTTCTTTCTGGCTAATTTTCTCAAAGAAGAAATCCGATGACTAAAAAGCACATGAGAAAATGCTCTACATTACTAATCATCAGGGAGATGCAGATCAAAACAACAATGAGATATCATCTCACACACAGAGACGGACCCACATCGACTTGAACTGAAACCCAAGCACAAAAAATTGTAAGTCTACAACTGTACCTCATGGTGTTTCACTAATAAAAATTGAAAAAACAAAAAGAACAAAAACAATCGGTGTTGGTGGTGTATATGTGGTGAGAAAGGGACCCTCTTTCACTGCTGGTGGGAATAAGGACTCGTTTAGCCCTTTTGGAAAACAGTATGGATGATTCTCAAAAAATTAGAAATTGAGCTCCCATTTGACTCAGCAATACTACTCCTGGGAATATATCCTGGAGAGGCAAAAAGTACAGTCAAAATGACATTGGCACTTCTATGTTCATTTCTGCACTGTTCACAATAGCCAAAATTTGGAAAAAACTCGAGTGCCTGAGAAGAGATGACTGGTTAAAGAAACTTTGGTACATCTACACAATGGAATACTATGCCATTAGACAAGATGAAGTCAAGAAGTTTATATACAAGTGGTTCTACATGGAAAGTATCAAGTTCTATTATCTTTGAGACAATTATGCAAAAAAAAAATTTAAAGTGAAGAGAAATAAGGGCTTGTGGACATTGGGTCTACAGGACCTTCTATAAGGGTGATATAAAATGAAAAACTGCAAAACTCCTAATTTTTGTGATAAGTTTAAATCATGATTTTATGTACATTCTGAATACCTTTGCCAGTCTGCCTTGGAGATACAAATTTCTCATATTCAGTATACCCTCACATACACATGAATGCTGAAACTAAAAAGAAATGCAGAAATTTCTGATGACTAGCAGGATGATATCCAATCTTACATTAAACACAAAATATTGTTGTACAGGCGAATAAATCCAAAACTTTTTAAAAATGCCAAGAATAATGTACTTGGAAAACTATACATGTTCTGTTATACTGATTCCTTAAAAAAATTGTCAGCTGAACAAATTGTGAGATATTGGCCCAAATCTATTCTGAGCTATGTTATAATGACATGGAATAACTTCTCCCCAAGGACGGATGAAAATTCCTGCAAGCTCATGGAACACAGGAGACCAAATAACAAACCCATAATGAGCCATTAGCACAGCGTGCTGAGACCCAGTGGAAGGCATTTTCCCCAGGAAAAGAAGAAATTAGAAGCTTACTCCCTGCCCACTGTACCCAATTCTTTAAATCTGGGCAACCTCTTGCCATGACTGTCACAACCCCAGTTCACTATATTTCCTGGCAAGAAGTAGGCTTGATACTAGTGTAGAGAAGCTAATATTAAAGACAGTTACAAATTTACTATGAGGAAGGAAATTAGCTATTATATTCCCAAATGGAGTTGAAGCATTTAAAACCACAAATTCAACAATTTATGAGGATCTCTCTACTGCAGAGCATATCCAATAACTTCTCACAGTAAGACGATCCCCATATTAACTCTTTCCTAAAGCATGTTCACATGATTTTGAGTAAAATGTATTGCAAAGTGAGATTTAGATAAATACTGAAGGCTCATGATATCAAAATATCACTTTGCAATGATTTTAAATGTTCAGAAAATTCCTAACATCCTGTTGATATTCCTACAAGACAAGGAACAAAACTTAAAGGAAGTGATCAGTTTCTATTCTATTTCTCCTCCTATTAAATATCTTGTGTAAATCTACAAATGTTATATGCTACATAGATATGTCAATCTTATTTGGCTTTCTAAAGGGTCTATTTCATTTTTAATTAATTTTTAATTGAATCACCATGCCACCATGACTTTCAATCATACAATGCTCCAACACCCATTCCTCCACCAGTGTACATTTCCCACCACCAATATCCCCCCCTATCCCTCCTGCTAACCCTCACCCTCCCAGCCTGCCACTATGGCAGTAGCACTGTAGAATGGTCCTCCCATTCTTCTTCGATTTGCTCGAGTAGGCACCAATAACGTCTCACAACAAATTATAAGACTTGTTGTTACTGTTTTTGGCATATCGATTATGTCATAGGGAACTTGCCAAGCTTTGCCGTGCAGGCAGGATACTCTCTGAGAGGGGTGGAGGAATCAAACCTGGGTCGGCTGCATGCAAGGCAAATGCCTTACTCACTGTGCTATTGCTCCATCCCACCTCTATGGAAGTGTGGCAATAAATTATTTTTCTAATAATTTGTAGTCTAATACTCTAAAGTTTCTTTTTGTGATGTACTGTTGATTAATTTTTATGTAAGACTTAAGGAATTGTTCTTTGTTTTTATGGCAATCAATTTCTCCTCTGCCCCCGCGCCTGGCTGTTCCTCGCCGGGGCCCGTTGGAGGGGAGCGGGTTGAGCTTTCCTCCCCACCCCGACCAGGGCTCCAGCAGCCGAAGACCTCCAGGACCAGCCACCACCATGCTGAGACCACTTTCCGCACACCTGAAGGTACCGGCAGAGGGACAAAGCCACGTGGGTTCCAGGCCGAGATCTCCAAGCCTACTCGGATTGGAGTCGAGCATCCTCCACCCAGATCCTCCAAATTCCAGTAGGCGGGAGTCACACCCACCACCTGGCCCCCTGGCGCCGTGTAATCCCATCAGCGGCCAAGACTCAGAGACTATAAAATCCAGCTCCCGGAACCGCGAGGCCACATTTGCAGCCACGCGACATCTTATCAGGACATCTTTTATGACATCTTATCATCTCATTCCTACTTTGGACAAACTTGCAGGCTATCGAGTGTAGCCTGCCCACAGGGCAGAGTCTGGCAAACTCCCCGTGGCGTACCAAATACTCCAAATACCAGTAACAATGATGGGTCTCATTCTCCTAAAGAGCCTTGAATATAATCTTAGGGTTAGGATGAAAGAGACGTTACTGGGGCCTGCTCAAGGCAATTGATGAATAATAGGATGATGAAATGAAATGAAAAAATGAAAAAAATTTCTCCTCCCTTGACTTGAATACTAGAATACTACCTATAATACCTATATTCAGAATCATATGAAATTGTATTAATATCATTCTGGGTCTGGAACATGGCTCTAGGGGTTGGATTGCAAAGCTTCTAAGCAGGTACCTAGGCTTTGAACCCTTGCATCACAATGTCTATAATCTCCACAGAGAGTAAGTAGTCCCAAGAACCACTGGGTGTAGCCCTCCAAAAATCAACAAAAATAATTACCATTCTTTTCGATTAGTGTATCCATTTTCTTGATCCTGGTTTAATAAGCATTTGCATTATTATATATATGAATATTTGATAAGGCTAGCTTATTTTTAACTCTGTGTCTGTCAAAAATTTATCTCTTTAACATTGTATATTGCTTATAAACTTTTAAAATAAAAAATCAGAGGGGCTGGAGCAATAGCACAGTGGGTAGCATTTGCCTTGCACGTGACCAACCCGGGTTCAATTCCAAGAGTCCCATATGGTCCCCTGAGCACTGCCGGGGTAATTCCTGAGTGTAGAGACAGGAGTAACCCCTGTGCACTGCCAGGTTTGACCCAAAAAGCAATAAATAAATAATTAAATAAAAATGTAAAAATCAGGTTAGTATTTTAGTTGGGATTGAGCTGAATCTCCAGTCTTAGTAAAACTAAGAAGAATCTGGGGTCCGGAGAGATAGTACAGCGTGCTTGCCTTGCATGAACTCAACCTAAGTTTCAGCACCAGCATCACATATGGTTCCAACTGAGCCCAGCAAGAGGTGATCCCTGAACACAGAGCACAAATACAAAAAAAAAAAAAAATGGAATGGAATAGACACTGTTATCTCATTTATTTGAAAAGTTTTCTTTTACATCCTAGTAACACACACACACACTCACACACACACACACACACACACACACACACAGATCTTTTCCACTCTAGCTACTTTATTTTTCCTTGGTGTTTGTCACTCTTTCTATGTATCTGTTGGATAACATTGGTTTGTCCTTGCTCCTCCCTCAGGGAGCTTAGGTTTATTGAGTTACTCCCACAACAGTACTCCTAAGGCACAACCAATTCCATCAGGCACTAATAATCCTATATTGTTTTCCTTTCTGTCCTTTGCATGGTTTAGCAGTGGCCTTTTCGTATAGACACAGGAGACAGTTAATGCTATGCTTCTGTATTATGGGAGTTAATTGACTCTGAATATTTACTCCTGGATATCTGTCGTATTTACTTGACTTAAGCCTCAGTTGCCCTTATTTCCTAACACTCCTCAAAGAAGGTTCCCATAGAGGTACAAAGATAAACCCAGGGCAAGCTGTAAGCTACCCCGATACTGAAAAGGGAGACTAAGTGCCATAAGTATAATAAGTTAAGAGCACAGTCATGGAACAAACTCTGTCATGACCCAAAAAAGAAGTAACTGAATAAGGACCCTGCTGGGGTTAAGAAAGACTAACTTGGCCTGAGGGCTATAATCTGGGATATACAGCAAGATATCCCCAGGAAGAGCCAATCATTAAACTTAATATATCTCTTACAAAATGTTTATACAAAATGACAGAAATATTAGTAAGAAGTAAGAAGTAAATTTACTATGACTGCTTAAATGGATTACTAGCTAAGGAAAGGAGAAAGCAATAAGCCCTTTAGATGGAATCCCACACCTGAGTGGATCTCCTAGTAATCTAGAGTGCTGAACCCTCAGATGAGGTTTTGTCCTTGAGTTAATCTCCTAGAACTTCCCCTAGAGGAGTGGCTTTACCTGTTTGTTGTTATTACAATGGTCAACCCCACCTATGTGTACCCCTACCCTTCATGATTTTCATATAGCTATGCTGTAAGGTGAGACACTGAACTACGCTGTGGTAAAAAAGAAGAAAAATAATGACACTTTAACAGGGGACGAAGAGAAATATCTATAGTGCTGTAGGGGAGAGAGAGAGACCTAACTCTGCTGGAGAAGAAATAACTACGAGAGAAGCAGGAGAATGAAGCTGTAAGGGGGGAGAAGGCAAAGAGAGAGAGAAAAATGGTTCCTGATTACCAACCAGCCTGGGGCCCTGTTCCTCCGTTTCCAGTTCCCTTGGTCCTCTTTGACCAACATGGATCGGGCTAGGGAGGTGGTTCTTGGCCACCCAACATACACGTCCCATGCTTTTTGAAACTCACATATGTCAGCACATTTTATTTCAAATTTCTGTTTTAGCATGTAGTAAAACTGATTCTTTTTCCATGAATTTTGTACTGAGTTCACTGGTTGGGGCAGAGTGGTCAGTGTATCCCAAATGGTGATAAGAGGACATGGAGATCATTCCTGGTGATTTTTGGCCAAGCAAACCTGATGGATCCACAGAGGGACCAAGGGTGCATTGCTATTAGGGCACTGCAGTGCTATGGCAGCAATGTTTGAGAGTCTCCAGAACTGGGGATGCTTTGGGACCATGTGTTGCCGAATGAAAGCATACACCTTAATACCTGTATTGTCTCTCTGGCCTCATCAGGGGCATCTTGTTTTGCTCCTGAAATTAACTGGAACACCTACTATTTCACTACTGAAGACATGACAGCAAGTAGCATGGTAGCACTGTCCTCCCGTTGTTCATCAATTTGCTCGAGATGGCCCAGTAACGTCTCCACTGTGAGAAAATGGGAGGAATCTAACTTCCTAACTTCAAACTCTACTCCAAGCAGTAATAATTAAAACAGCATGGTACTGGAACAAAGGCAGAGCTGTACACCAATGAAACAGAATTGAATATACTGACATCTCCCCCCAAGCATACGAGCATCTAATCTTCGATAAGGGGGCAAGAAAAGTGAAATGGAGCAGGGAAAGCCTCTTTAACAAATTGTGCTGGCAAAACTGGATGGCTACATGCAAAAAGGGGGCTCATCTCTCTGCCTAACTCCATGTACAAAAGTAAGATCAAAGTGGATTAAAGAACTCAAAGACAGGAATTCATAAGGTACATTGAGGAAAAAGTTGGCAAAACCCTCCATGACATAGAAGCTAATGGTATCTTTAGAGATGTCATGCCGCTGGCCAAGCAAGTGAAAAAAGAGATAGACAAATGGGACTATCTTAAAATAAGAAGCTTCTGCACCTCCAAAGAAACAGTGACCAAAATACAAAGACAGTCTACAGAATGGGAAAGGATATTCGCCAAATATAATCCGACAAGGGGTTGATATCAAGGATATACAAAGTACTGGTTGAACTCCACAAAAAGAAAACATCCAACCCCATCAAAAAATGGGGAGATGAAATGAATAGAAACTTTCACAAAGAAGAAATCCGAATGCCTAAAAGGCACATGAGAAAATGCTCCACATCATTAATCATCAGGGAGATGCAGATCAAAACCACAATGAGATATCATTTCACACTACAGAGACTGACCCACATCCACAAGAACAAAAGCAACTGATGCTCGCATGGATGTGGCAAGAAAGGGGCACTCCTTCACTGTTGGTGAGAATGCCAACTGGTTCAGCCCTTTTGGAAAACAGTATGGACGATTATCAAAAAATTAGAAATTGAGCTACCATTTGACCTAGCATACACCTCCTGGGAATATATCCCAGAGAGGCAAAAATGTATAGTCGAAGTGACATCTGCAATTGTTTGTTCATTGCAGCACTCTTTACAATAGCCAGAATCTGGAAAAAACCTGAGTGCCCAAGAACAGATGACTGTTTAAAGAAACTTTGGTACATTTACACAATGGAGTACTATGTAGCTGTTAAAGGTAAAGGTAAAGGCCCTCCCATTGATCGTCGATTTGCTCGAGCGGGCCCAGTAACGTCTCCATTGGAGACTTTGTTGTTACTGTGTCTGGCATATCGAATACTCTCGGTAGCTTGCCGGGCTCTCCGAGAGGGGCGGAGGAATCGAACTCGGGTCGGCCATGTTGGCCGCTTGTAAGGCGAATGCCCTACCCGCTGTGCTATTGCTAAAGACAAAGTCATGAAATTTACATACAAGTGGTTCTACATGAAAGTATCATGTTAAGCAAAATGACTCAGAAAGAAAAGGAGAGACATAGAAAGATTGCATTCATCTGGGGAACATAAAGTAACAAAATAGGAGACTAACACCCAAGAATGGCCGAGATTAGTACCAGGAATATTTTTTTCCATGGCTTGGAAGCCAACCACACATGCTATGGGAAAAGGGAGCTCAGATAGAGAAGGGAACACCAAATAAAGGTGTTGGGAGGATCCTCCCAGGATGGGAGAAGCACACTGAAAGTAGACTGTAGACCAAACATGATTGTCACCTATTGCCTCTTTTGCAAACCACAACACCCAATAAGGGAGAGAGAACAAAACGGAATGGCCTGCCACAGAGGCAGGGTGGGATGGGGGGGGGGGGGATGGGGGATGGGAGGGATACTGGGATCTGTGGTGGTGGGAAATGGGCACTGGTGGAGGGATGGGTATTTGATAATTGTATAATTGAAACCCAAGCACGAAAATTTGTAAGTCTACAAATGTACCTCATGATGTCTCACTAATAAAATAAAATGCATTGAACTCAGTAGTAATGACATCAATGTAAATCATTAAAACAATGAGATAAAGTGGAAACCTAAGTATTCAACTACAAAAGTTTGGCTATGTCTATATACGCTGCATCTTTATAACAAAATATTTTCCAGATAGTTCTTTTCATGGATACCAACAAAGAGGTTACCACTTACATCAAACAAACAGAGCAGGGATGGTTCAGATGTAGAGTGTGTACTTAGGTTCAATCCCTGATATTGCAAAAAAAACCCAATCAACCTGCCAGCTAGCCAGCCTACAGAACACATATTCAGATATGATTTGAAGAGATGTGGAAGGCAATATCCCTGTTAACAGCACTCACTTTTAAGTGTATATGCATTGCACGTGAACAGGAAGTTCACCTTCTAAATAATCATGTAAACCTTTGTACCAACAGAGAGCACAGTTTCGATTTCTCATTTCCACGTTGGAAAATACGTTGCTAAAAATGTTAAAGTTGAAAAGAAATGTAGAAGAACCTAATAAAACCTGTGTAATTAGGTAGGCTTTCTAATTTAGAAAGTTATAATGTAGCTTGTGAGGCAAAAATGTAGAAGCAGAGAACATAAAAGATAGTGAAAACCACTGAGCAGATGCATTTAGTAATTAGGGAAAGACAGATTTATGGTATATCATAATCTTGAAATCTGAAGGCAATTCTCCCCAACTGGGTAATATCTGTGTTCAGTGGAGAGTGTGTGTTATTAGGAACTTAAGGAAGAATTGGGAGATGGGAGCTTGCCCTGAAGGGCTACTCTTTGGTCCTTTATCCTTCTTAATCTGAGCCTATAATGTATATTTACATGAACCTTTTGGGAAGGCATTGATATCCTTGGTAATTATTTAAAAAGCATTCATTCTAAAGTGAACAGAGTCTTACAAATTCATGCTCCTTTAATCTGAGTTGAAACAATACTTTCAGTCTCATGGTTTTCTTCACCCAAACCACATACAAACAGATTATAATAATGAGTTTTTGATATGTGTTTACCTTAGAGACAAATACTTAGCATTTGCTTGTTTTGATCTTTAATGTTATCCTACTCATAAATATAATTTATTACTAATACACTAACTAGTTGCTTATATCTTCTAAAGAAACATAATTAACCACAGGTTTCATTTGTGACCTTTTAAAATTTAATCAAGTATTTGTTCGCACAGTCATATCTTGGCTCATTAAATCCTCACAACTCTCAAGAGTAGTTATTTACAGGACCCCAGAAGAATGAGAATTCAAAAAGACATGTAATTTGTATTAAAGTAATTTTTTAAAATCAGCTTCTAATTTAAGTACTGACCACAAAACTTCTGTAGCCATTATATCACTTCCATGTTGTATCTTTGAAATAAAATTGATACAGAGAATTGAATAAATGGTTCGGCTTGTTTTGTGTTTACATTTACAGGGTATACAATAATTGTCTGTTACTTTTTGAAAGGTGGATAGGACTCTTCTTCATAATGAAATCAAGTAATGAAGGAAATTTAATAACAATCCTAATTCTTCAGTACAATGCAGATAAGTTATTCAAATTTAGAAGTTACTTTGGAGAGCAAAGACTCTCAACTCTGTTTATCTCTGTGTGGGCTACATTTTGTCCAGACCATTGCTTACAATAATTTCCACTTTATATGCTCCTTAATATGAGAGATCTAGGCCTGTGATGTCTGGTATTTATTTTTGCAACCAGCAGATATTTGCTGAACACTAATTAAGTGCCTGAGCTCTGTAAGTGTATCCAACATTCTCTGTGCTCTTTTAAAACTGAGAACAAGAAATAGGAAAGCAAGCAAGGATTAAGAAACCCTCTAGGCATAAAGAGAAATGTATTTAAGAACTAGAATGAAGAACAAAGGAAGTCAGTGACGTTAGGGGATGGGGTGAGGGAGAGACAAGGAGTCAGAGATATTTCCTAAAGAAGGTGATCCCATAGCTAACTTCAAAGAAGGGGGTTGGAAGGAAGAGAAACAGAGAGAAATCCCCAGTAGAGAAAAACAAGGAAGAGAAGACAGAGCACGAACTGATGTGAATGAACTGAAAGTGGGGATTAGAAAAATAATCAGACCTGTTTTATTTCATTTTATATTTTGGTTTGGGGTCACACCTGGCAGTGCATGAGTATACCATAGAGTGTTGGGTACACTGCGTGTGAAACATATGCTCCAGCCCATAAAGCTGCCTCTTTGGCCCCAGAATCACAGCTTTTCATATCAGCAAGCCCCAAGCCTGGGGCAGAATTTGAGGTGAAATTGCTAGGTATTATGCAGCCACTGTAGAAGCACCCATCCTGACTCTGACTCATGTTCAGTGACCTCCGGATACTCTTTCCTTTTCATGAGGAGTCCGCTCTCTGGTAGTACTAAATAGGTCATTTTAGGATTCTTTCAGATTTAAAGGCTATATAGTTGACTGAAAACTAAGCTCAACAGGCTTACTCAGATCAAAGTAAATATTAGTTAAAGAGTGACTTAAATAATGATGAATTCCAGAAAGAAAGAAAATAAGCTTTACTCTGAATCTTTCTCAAGAGAACCGCCAAGTTCAAATCATTCATTTGGAGACTTTGGAGAAGAGTATGAACACTGAGAAGGTTAAAAAATGAAGAAAGAAGAGAGGAGCAGGGGAAATAGTGCAGTGCTTAGCAGTGGGTGCAGAGCAGACAAAGCCCCAAAGTCTGGCGAGATCCCTGGTATAACAAGGTTCCTGGTGTGGCCCCGGCGGTTCCAAGTACTGCAGAGCCCTAATACTGAACTGCAAGCCCAGCTGGCCAAATATCCTACTGAAGTGATCTTGTGACACCCTGAGCACTGCTTGGGAGTTCCCTACCCCCCAAGCCTCAGTGAATTTCAAATAGAAATGAGAAAGGAAAGAGCACTGTAGCACTGTCCTCCCGTTGTTCGTCAATTTGCTCAAGCGGGCCCAATAACATCTCCATTGTGAGACTTGTTAACTGCTTGGTATATCGAACATGTCACAGAGAGCTTGCAAGGCTTTGCTGTGCAGGCAAGATACTCTCAGTAACTTGCCGGGCTCTCCGAGAGGGGCATAGGAATCGAACCTGGGTTTCCCAGGTCAGCCATGTGCAAGGCAAATGCCCTACCCACTGTGTGAAATAGTGTCTATCAAATTCTGGTTATATTTTTAGGAGTTTGTTCTTCAGAAAAATATCTGTAAGGTAAGAAAAACTACTATTTCATTGAGGCTCAGAGATGGCAAACCATTTTCTCAATGCTACATTGTGAGGACATACTAAGGAAAAATTTCTTTCACAGACTGTTTAATTTCAAGAACATATGATTTATCCTCCAATCATGCAACACAGTAGCAGGAGCAGGAATAGGGAAGGGAGGCATAAGTGGAAAGCTTTAAAGAGACCCATGGCCTAGAATGGAACAAACAGGGTGAGAGACTGTCTGAGTTCATCATGTCGACCAAGAACATTCATGGTAACTCACAGTTCCAGAAGGCAGAATCTAAACGATGGACATGGGAGTCTCCTGGTGGATGATTCCACAACGAAATAGACCACATCATATTCAATCGACGGTTTTGCCTGACTGATGTCGCTGTTGTCCCAAAATTTCGAAAGGAATCGGACGACCGTCTCCTTCGTGCAAAATTCTACTTCACAGACCGGGGAGAAAGGGCTGCAAAGTTCAAAAAGAGAACTCCCAGAATGACCACCAACTGGGAACTCTTTGGTACTATTGTGGCAACATGGGAAGATGCCATTGTTGACAACATTGATGAGGAGTACGATCGACTGGTTCAGCACCTCCATGAATGTGCGAGGAACGCCAAGAGGGAGATAGCCACAAAAAATCGCCTATCTTCGAAAACTCTTGAGCTAATTTGCCAGCGTGGTTTGGCGCATGCCTCAGGCAACCGCAAGCGAATGTCCGAGCTCGCAAAGCAGTGCAGAGATGCGATCAAGGAAGACCTCAAAGAGAGAAGAGCAGAAATACTGGTAGATGTGGCAGAAGCTAGGAAAAGTATTCGTAACGCCCGCCTGTCCTTCGCCAACTACAAGACCAAGATGACTGCCCTCGACGTCCTGATGGATCCATCACATCCTCCAGAACGGCAATGGAGAAGATTATCCATGACTTCTACACAAATCTCTTCGATAGCCATGTCCACTTGCTGACATACCAAATTCCACAGGATGGATATGTCGTTCCCAACGTTCTCCCTTCCGAAATCCGACACGCCAATTTGTCGGTAAAGAAACAAACAGCACCCGGCCCAGACAAGGTCAGACCTGAACACCTGAAGAACCTGCCGTCAGTACTCATCAATACACTGGCTCGGCTCTTCACTCGCTACATGTCTGAATGCAGGTTCCGTCCCAATGGAAAAACAGCAGGACCGTACTACTGTTCAAGAAGGGAGACATCCATGACATTGGCAACTATCGCCTGATCTGCCTATTGTCTGTCATCTACAAGTTGTTCACTCGAGTCATCCTAAATAGGATTGGCAGAACACTAGACAAAGGACAACCATGCGAGCAAGCTGGGTTCCGCAAAGGATTCAGCACCATCGACCATATCCACATGATAATCAAGCTCATTGAGGTTTCTCGGGAATTCAAGATGCCGCTCTGTTTAACGTTCATTGATTTAAAGAAGGCCTTTGATTCTGTTGAGACGGAAGTGGTCATTGAAGCCCTAGCCAATCAGGGCATTCAAGCCCAATACATCAGGATCCTCCATGAGCTGTATTGCGGATTCACTACCAGGATCTCACCATTCTACAAAGAAGTGATCGTTGATGTCAAGAGAGGGGTGCGGCAGGGTGATACCATTTCACCGAAACTCTTCAGTGCCACCCTCGAGAACATCATGCAACGACTGGAGTGGGAAGGAATGGGAATGAAGATAGATGGTCGGCAACTACACCACCTCCGCTTTGCTGATGACATTGTTTTAATAACACCAAACATCAGCCAAGCGGCACAAATGCTGGCCGACTTTGACCGTGAGTGTGGAAAGGTAGGACTACAGCTGAATCTTACGAAGACAATGTTCATGAGAAACAGCCTTGTTCCTGACGCCCCATTCGCTCTCAATGGAACGACCATCTCAGAATGCAACAGCTATGTGCACCTAGGTCGAGAAGTCAACATGACAAATGACCTGGCACCCGAGCTGCGCAGGAGGAAAAGAGCAGCTTGGAATGCCTTCAAGAACGTCCAAGAAATAGCTAAGAGGACGAAGAACCTCCGGCTCCGGGCACATCTCTTTGATTCCACTGTTCTTCCTGCATTAACATATGCCTCAGAGACCTGGGCCCTACACAAACAAGATGAGAACGCTATTCAGGTCTCCCAAAGAAGAATAGAAAGAGCTATGCTTGGAATATCACGTTTCACTCAAATGAGAGAAAGAATCCGGAGTTCTGACATCCGTCAACGATCAAGAATCAGGGACGCTGTCTCATTTGCCAAAAATCAGATGGGCTGGTCACGTAATGAGATTTAAAGATGACCGCTGGACTAGAACTGTTACCCACTGGATTCCATGGGATGTCAAAAGACCGCGTGGCCGCCCACCTACCAGATGGTCAGACTTCATCAAGATCATGAATGATCGGTTTGAGGCTCTTCATGTTCCCGGAGCGAACAAACGCCATTGGGCTACACTAGCACGTGACAGGGACAAAGGGGGACGTTACTGGCGCCCGCTCGAGCAAATCGACGACTACTTGAAGTGATTAAGTGATGATTTATCCTCCAATCATGCAACACAGTAGCAGGAGCAGGAATAGGGGAGGGAGGCATAAGTGGAAAGCTTTAAAGAGAAAAAGGGAAATGAGGGGGATAAAGAAGAGTTTATAATGAATGTAGAATGCAGTGAGAAAAACAAGTTATTTAAAGAATTAAAAACATGTTATTTAAAGAGAAAAATTATATGCAGCTTCGAATTTCAAAGCACAATGCCAAATCCTTAATACCTTGCAACTTTGGGTGAAGACAAGATTTCAACTTCTAGCCTTTATAAAAAACTATTTGTAAGATTAGCAGAATAGGATTAGCAGAACACTAGATGAAGGACAACCATGTGAACAAGCTGGATTCCGAAAAGGATTCAGTACCATCGACCATATCCACACAATAACCAAGCTCATTGAGATATCTCGGGAGTTCAAGATGCCACTCTGTCTAACGTTCATTGATTTAAAGAAGGCCTTTGATTCTGTTGAGACGGAAGCGGTCATGGAAGCCCTAGCCAATCAGGGCGTACAAACTCAATACATCAGGATCCTTCGTGAGCTCTATTGCGGATTCACTACCAAGATCTCACCATTCTACAAAGAAGTAATCATCCATATCAAGAGAGGGGTTCGGCAGGGTGATACCATTTCACCAAAACTCTTCAGTGCCACCCTCGAGAACATCATGCGACGACTGGAATGGGAAAACATGGGAGTGAAGATAGATGGTCGGCAACTACACCACCTCCGCTTTGCTGATGACATCGTTCTAATAACACCTAACATCAGCCAAGCGGCACAAATGCTGAACGACTTTGACCGTGAATGTGGACAGGTCGGACTACAGCTGAATCTTACGAAGACAATGTTTATGAGAAACAGCCTTGTTCCTGACGCTCCATTCGCTCTCAACGGAACCACCATCTCCGAATGCAACAGTTATATATACCTAGGTCGAGATATCAACATGATGAATGACCTGGCACCTGAGTTGCGCAGGAGGAAGAGAGCGGCTTGGAATGCCTTCAAGAGCATTGAAGAAATAACTAAAAGGACAAAGAACCTCCAGCTACGAGCACATCTCTTTGATTCCACTATTCTTCCTGCATTAACATATGCCTCAGAGACCTGGACCCTACGAAAACAGAATGAGTACCTCTATTCGGGTCTCTCAAAGAGGAATCGAAAGAACTATGCTTGGAATATCACGATTCACTCAAATGAGAGATAGAATCCGGAGTTCTGATCTTCGTCAACGCTCAAGAATCAGGGACGCTGTCTCATTTGCCAAGACATCAAAAATCAGATGGGCAGGACACGTAATGAGGTTTACAGACAACCGCTGGACTAGAGCCATTACTGATTGGATTCCACGAGACATCAAAAGATCACGTGGACGCCCACCTATAAGATGGTCAGACTTCTTCGTCAAGACCCTAAATGATCGGTTTGAGGCTCTGCATGTTCCTAGAACGAACAGATACCATTGGGCTACGCTAGCACGCAACCAGGATGAATGGAGACGTTACTGGCACCCGCTCGAATAAATCGATGAATAACGGGGATTAAGTGATTAAGTGATTAAGTGATTTGTAAGATTGAGAATATGACTCAAGTGGTACAGATAACTATGAGATTTATCTCTGGCTGCATAACTCCCTGAGTGCTGGTTGTGATAATATTGCCTTCAACTGGTACCCAACTTAACACATCTGGAACAGCATCTTCACAAGTGGCTCTGCTGGTCAAGATCTCTATTTTTCTTTTAAAGGCCCTACCTCTATAAAAGTGATCAAAACTGTGGATGAGGAATGTTCCTCAGCAAACTAAAACAGAACTCCAAACACACTGCCCATGGTACAATAAACATCAGATACAAAACACATCAAATATCTCAAAAAGCAAACAGAAGTGGAGACATTGTTTTTACTTAGGTTGTTATGCACTTTGTTATTTAAGGCATAATTCTTATTATCTTATATCTTTATTGCTGCAGACTTAACTATCATCAAAACTAAGAATATTTATTTTGGTTTTAGGGTCATAAAATGCAGTGTTCAGGGCTTACTCCTAGTTCTGCACCCCAGGATCACTCCTGAGAAGGTCTGGATTTACCATATGGGGTGCTCAGTATTGAACCTGAGTTGGTCATGTCCAAGGTCAGTGCCCTATCCATTGTATTATCACTTTGGCCCATAGGACATTAGAACTGACATATAATGCTGAATTAATTAATAATATTTTAAACGCTATAATTTTAAGAACTTTCCTCCATTATGTGTACTATAAAAAGGAAGTACCATCAAAGATTTTTATTTCAATTTGACTTTGTTTATATAAACTTTTTACTCTCTTTATAAAGGATAATTTAGCAACATGTACATTTTCTTTCTATATTCACACAATAGTTTGATTATTTATTTTACACTGCACTGTAGCACTGTAGCACTGTCTTCCCATTGTTCATCGATTTGCTCGAGCAGGCACCAGTAACATCTGACAACAAATTGTGAGACTTATTGTTACTGCTTTTGGCATATTGAATATATCATGTGTAGCTTCCAGGCTTTGCCGTGCCAGCGGGATATTCTCGGTATCTTGCCGGGCCCTCTGAAAGGGGCAGAGGAATCGATCCCGGGTCAGCCGTGTGCAAGGCAAACGTCCTACCAGCTGTGTTATCACTCCAGTCCACTTATGATATATTAAAAAGTCCCTCCTGTTGATCGTCGATTTGCTCGAGCGGGCCCAGTAACGTCTCCATTAGAGACTTTGTTGTTACTGTGTTTGGCATATCGATTACTCTCAGTAGCTTGCCAGGCTCTCCGAGAGGGGCGGAGGAATCGAACTCGGATTGGCCATGTTGGCCGCTTGTAAGGCGAACGCCCTACCACTGTGCTATTGCTCCAGCCCTATGATATATTAAAGTTAATAAATACTACTCAATGATTTTTAAAATGTAGAAAATCATTTAATGACAGAAACAGTGTTCCATAGTTATTTTAATTGAATATGAAAAATTTATATGATAAGCAATCCCATTTGAAAATTATATATGCACACTGCTGATGTACAAGTATTAAAACATATATAGCTGTCAATAGCCAACTTCAAATTAAGTTACACAAATATTTTTGCTATATGCAGAGAAACACCAAGAAAGATTTACATAGAGAAAGCACTCATAGAAGCCTGCTGAAAATTGGTATAACTTTACATTTGATTACCTATTAATAATCCCCAAATGGAAGATCATTTCAAATGTGAATTTTCAGTTCTTCAGACTCTCTTGTGATTATATTCCCCAAAGTCAAATTACTTTTGCTACATAAATATCAAGTTACAATTATGAAATTATAGATTGAATCAGTAAAATAAATGATAAAATTTTAGACATCAATTTTCTCTCACCAATGAACTGAAGTAACTGCACTTTAATTATTTCAAAGAGGTCAAATGACTAGCCAGCTTTTCAGAAGTATAACAAAACAGTCATATAAATTTTTTATTGCTGGTTATAGGGTTCAAATATCTTTTCTACAAAGAAACTATTCTTTTATTATTCTGACTAAATAAAATCCTTCATAGGTGCTGGACGGGTGACTTCCTCAATATTTTCTCTATTAAAGGTCTTCTAAGATAAACCAGTTCCAGTTCCCCTGTGTAGGAATTCAGACTCTGTAACCACCAAAACAACATTTGGCAGACACAAAAAGAACAGCAGTATTATATCAGAAGAATGAGTAATTAGGATAATTTCAACAGTTTAAAGGCTAAATGAAACAAAAACTAAGCAAAATTAGTACCTAAAATGAGAGAGAGAGAGAGAGAGAGAGAGAGAGAGAGAGAGAGAGAGAGAGTCACCAATAAATATTGGTACAAATAGAAAGGAGACTCAGAGCAGAAACAACAACCAGGAGGACTGGTACATGGTTGCAAGCTCACCACAAGTGCTGGTGAGATGGGGGTGGAGAGGTGAGGGGTGGAGAAGAGGGAGTTAAGATCAAGAAGAGACCATTACAACAAGGATAGGTGGAAATGATCACTCTGGATATGAGTTGAGTGGTGAAAGCAGGTAAAGGGACAAGCACGATAAATTTTCAGTACCTGTAGGGCAAACCATAATGGAAAAAGAAAAGAAGAGACGGAAGAGAGAAAGAGAAAGAGAGAGAGACAGAGAGAGAGAGAGAGAGCCTGCCATAGATACAGGCTGGGGTGGGTGGGGTGAGGGGTGGGAGGGAAACTGGGGACATTGATGGTGGGAAATGTACACTGGTGAAAGGATGGGTATTGGAACATTGTATGTCCAAAACCAAATCATGAATAATTTAGTAATTGTGTATTTCATAGTGATTCAATATCAAAGAAAGAAGAGAAAGGAAGGAAATAAGGAGGGAGGGAGGGAGAGAATGAGGGAGGGAGGGAGGAAGGGAGGGAGGAAAGGAGGGAGGGAGGGAGGGAGGGAGGGAAGGAAGGAAGGAAGGAAGGAAGGAAGGAAGGAAGGAAGGAAGGAAGGAAGGAAAGGAGTCTAGGAGAGTTCAGATAGTGTAGTGGTCATCAAAGGATTGTTCTCTGTTCAAAAACATTGGTCTAACCTGTGAGCTTGTTGTAAATAAAAATTCATGCTCCTATTTCCACCTACTTGACCATAAACTCTAGAGATGCTTCAGTCATCTGTATGAATAAACCCTGCAAGGACCTCTTCTGGCTGAAGTTTGAGATCCACCTGAAAGAATTTACTCACAATGAAGAGGAATGTTGATAGTACTTATAAATTAAATTTACTGTTAAGAATAAAAGGAGGTGAGGAAGGGAATGCTATTCTTAGAGATAATATGTTTTGAAGCAATGGTGTTCAATGTTATCCAGGAAGATAGTTTCTCATAATCATAGTGTGATTTCCTGGTCACAAAGCTGAAAAAAAAATGAAATAAAAGGAAAAGAGTAAGCACAGGTTTCAAGTGCCCCTGCACTGCAAAAATGTTGCTTTGGGCTCTCTGAATGCTGAAATTTTTTAAAAGGAGGAATATCTTTTGTTGCATTTTTATGTTTGGTGCACATTCACAGTCACTTAATCACTTAATCACTTAACTTCCCGTTAGTCGTCGATTTGCTCGAGCGGGCGCCAGTAACGTCTCCATTTGTCCCTGTTGCGTGCTAGTGTAGCCCAATGGCATCTCTTCGCTCCGGGAACATGGAGGGCCTCAAACCGATCGTTCATGACCTTGACAAAGAAGTCTGACCATCTGGTAGGTGGGCGGCCACGCGGTCTCTTGACATCCCGTGGAATCCAATCAGTAACAGCTCTAGTCCAACGGTCGTCTTTAAATCTCATTACGTGACCAGCCCATCTGATTTTCGACACCTTGGCAAATGAAACAGCGTCCCTGATCCTTGATCGTCGACGGATGTCAGAACTCCGGATTCGTTCTCTCATTTGAGTGAAACGTGATATTCCAAGCATAGCTCTTTCTATTCTTCTTTGGGAGACCTGAATGGCGTTCTCATCTTGTTTGCGTAGGGCCCAGGTCTCTGAGGCATATGTTAATGCAGGAAGAACACTGGAATCAAAGAGATGTGCCCGGAGCCGGAGGTTCTTCGTCCTCTTAGCTATTTCTTCGACGTTCTTGAAGGCGTTCCAAGCCGCTCTCTTCCTCCTGCGCAGCTCGGGTGCCAGGTCATTTGTCATGTTGACCTCTCGACCTAGGTACACATAGCTGTTGCATTCTGAGATGGTCGTTCCATTGAGAGCGAATGGGGCGTCAGGAACAAGGCTATTTCTCATAAACATTGTCTTCGTAAGATTCAGCTGTAGTCCTACCTTTCCACACTCACGGTCAAAGTCGGCCAGCATTTGTGCCGCTTGGCTGATGTTTGGTGTTATTAAAACAATGTCATCAGCAAAGCGGAGGTGGTGTAGTTGCCGACCATCTATCTTCACTCCCATTCCTTCCCATTCCAGTCGTCGCATGATGTTCTCGAGGGTGGCACTGAAGAGTTTTGGTGAAATGGTATCACCCTGCCGCACCCCTCTCTTGACATCAACGATCACTTCTTTGTAGAATGGTGAGATCCTGGTAGTGAATCCGCAATACAGCTCACGGAGGATCCTGATGTATTGGGCTTGTATGCCCTGATTGGCTAGGGCTTCAATGACCGCTTCCGTCTCAACAGAATCAAAGGCCTTCTTTAAATCAATGAACGTTAAGCAGAGCGGCATCTTGAACTCCCGAGAAACCTCAATGAGTTTGGTTATCGTGTGGATATGGTCGATGGTGCTGAATCCTTTGCGGAACCCTGCTTGCTCACATGGTTGTCCTTCATCTAGTGTTCTGCCAATCCTATTCAGGATGACTCGAGTGAACAACTTGTAGATGACAGACAATAGGCAGATCGGGCGATAGTTGCCAATGTCATGGATGTCTCCCTTCTTGAACAGTAGTACGGTCCTGCTGGTTTTCCATTGAGATGGAACCTTGCATTCAGACAGGTAGCGAGTGAAGAGCCGAGCCAGTGTATTGATGAGTACTGATGGCAGGTTCTTCAGGTGTTCAGGTCTGACCTTGTCTGGGCCGGGTGCTGTTTGCTTCTTTACTGACGAAATGGCGTGTCGGATTTCGGAAGGGAGAACGTTGGGAACGACATACCCATCCTGTGGAATTTGGTATGTCAGCAAGTGGACATGGCTATCGAAGAGATTTGAGTAGAAGTCATGGATAATCTTCTCCATTGCCGTTCTGGAGGATGTGATGGATCCATCAGGACGTCGGAGGGCAGTCATCTTGGTCTTATAGTTGGCGAAGGACAGGCGGGCGTTACGAATACTTTTCCCGGCTTCTGCCGCATCTACCAGTACTTCTGCTCTTCTCTCTTTGAGGTCTTCCTTGATCGCATCTCTGCACTGCTTTGCAAGCTCGGACGTTAGCTTGCGGTTGCCTGAGGCATGTGCCAAACCACGCTGGCGAATTAGCTCAAGAGTTTTCGAAGATAGGCGACTTTTTGTGGCTATCTCTCTCTTGGCGTTCCTCGCACATTCATGGAGGTGCTGAACCAGTCGATCGTATTCCTCGTCAATGTTGTCAACAATGGCATCTTCCCATGTTGCCGCAATAGTACCAAAGAGTTCCCAGTTGGTGGTCGTTCTGGGAGTTCTCTTTTTGAACTTTGCAGCCCTTTCTCCCCGCTCTGTGAAGTAGAATTTTGCACGAAGGAGACGGTGGTCCGATTCCGTTCGAAATTTTGGGACAACAGCGACATCAGTCAGGCAAAACCGTCGATTGAATATGATGTGGTCTATTTCGTTGTGGAATCGTCCACCGGGAGACTCCCATGTCCATCGTTTAGATTCTGCCTTCTGGAACTGTGAGTTACCATGAATGGTCTTGGTCGACATGATGAACTCAGACAGTCTCTCACCCTGTTCGTTCCATTCTAGGCCATGGGTTCCGATGTGAAGTTCTTCAGCTGATCTTCTCGGTCCTATCTTGGCATTAAAATCACCCACAATGATCTTGTAGAAGGTGTGGTCTTCTTTATAGAATTTCTCTAGCTCCATGTAGAACTTCTCGATTTCTCTTTCATCATAATGAGATGTTGGTGCGTAGACAACGAAGACACTACTTCCACTACCCAGCCGTCGCCACACTCCAGGACGCTTTCCGGAACCGCGCGGCAGCTCCGGCCAAGACCCACGCACAACTGAAGACCCACAGAACAAGGTAAGCGGAACTCTCTGAGACCTTGGACTCCAGGCTCGGCGGACCCAGGGACAGAGCTTCTCTGCTTGCTCCCACCACCACAGGTGACAAAGGGATTCTAATCAGGAGCCCCACCCTACCCTGCCCTGTCTGCTTCCATCAACCACCCAGGGATCGAATTGTGCACAGGAGACCCACCCTACCCAGATAAATACCCCACTGGCAGACTTCCACTCTCGACACTACTTCCACTACCCAGCCGTCGCCGCGCGACACATCATAAGACACTAAATACCCGTCTTCTGGAATTGTCGTACCATATTTGATAGGGTTCAAATATGGTAACACCTACAAGGGTGATTAGAGGTCACCCCAAAAGCCTCTATACCTCTCGGAAAGACTGGCAAGCTACCGAGAGTATTCCGCCCGCAGGGAAGAGCCTGGCAAGCTATCCGCTGTGTATTCGATATGCCAAAACCAGTAACTACAACTGGTCTCATTCACCTGACCCTGAAGGCTTCACCGACATGGCAGCACTGAGAAGGATGAGAAAGGAGAGGCCGACAAAATCTCAAGGCCGACCTAGGCTGCCACAACGAAGGAAGACAAAAATGATCGTCTGTACTTTCAATGCACGTACGCTAGCATCAGATGCATCCATCGAGGACCTGATGGTACAAGCGCGAATGATCAAGTACGACATCATTGGTCTGACCGAGACAAGAAGACACGAATCTCACCATGCCGTTTTCGACACTGGAGAAGAATTGTTCCTCGGAACATGCGATAAAAGAGGTGTTGGAGGCGTCGGTGTCCTTATCAACACAAACTTGGCCAAGAGCATTGATTCATTCGAATGCCTAACAACCCGAATCGGACGTTTACATTTGAATAGATGTGGCTCACTGCCTGCAGTTTCTATCTTCGTTGTCTACATTCACAGTAGAGAAGATTAATTCTAGAAGCTGCTGCTCCATGAGAACCTTAGGATAAAAGGTGATGAGATTATTCCATTTAAAGTTGCTTATAGATCAGGACAAGTAATTTAAGATGAAATTGTGAAGTGAAGTGACATTTTCAAAGTTCTCTGTGATAGGAATTGATCAACTATCAATCACAAGTACCAATTTTTTTCTGTTTGGAAGGAAAAAGTGAAGAAATAAGACATGAGAAAGGTCTTCTAAGGAACGAAGGAGGAAGACTCCAAAAACCCAAAGACCTATTTTTGCCTGGAATTGCATAAATAAGACTTGTTCACTATCAATCTGCAAGAATCTATGGAGCATATAGCAGGGAATGTGTTTTGTAGCTTCACATGGTACAAAGAAACATTCGAAAATAGTTTGGACACTCAAAAACCAAGAACTTTCTCCATAGATTTATTGTATCATGCCAATTCTTTTAATTCTTTAGCAGACTACAGATCACAGTTTGGATAGAAAAGAATATCTCACGAGTTAAAATTGAAATCACCCAAGTTACCCAAAACTTCCACTTTGCTAAATGTAGTACACTAAGCATGTTTATAGTATAACGCTATGAAGTTATATTGTGCCATTTTTATAGATGTTTTATTCTAAAAGTTTCATTTCCTGAAGGAACACTGTCACTGTCACTGTCCTCCCTTTGTTCATCGATTTGCTCGAGCAGGCCCAGTAACGTCTCCATTGTGAGACTTGTTACTGTGTTTGGCATATCGAATACATCATGGGTAGCTTGCCAGGCTCTGCTGTGCGGGAGAGATACTCTCAGTAGCTCGCCGGGCTCTCCGAGAGGGGCGGAAAAATTGAACTCGGGTCGGCCATGTTGGCTGCATGCAAGGCAAACACCCTACTGCTGTGCTATCGCTCCAGCCCCAAAGAAGGAACACTGTATGCACAATAATTTTCAAATCAAAGTTGTTCATAAGAATTCCGATCAATATAATCCATAGTTATCATTTAGTAAGTTCTTTTTAGGTACTAGGCACTTTTTTTGGGGGGGGTCACACCCGGAGATGCTCAGGGGTTACTCCTGGCTTTGCACTCAGGAATCACTCCTGGCAGTGCTCGGGGGACCATATGGGATGCTTGAAATTGAATCCCAGGTCGGCCACATGCAAGGCAAATGCCCTACCCACTGTACTATTGCTCTATCCCCAAGGCACTTTATTTTTGTTTTACATTCACAACCTTAAATCTCCTGGCAACCCAGAGTCAGGTGGTCATAAATGCTGCTCTCCAACATTTCAGTTCTCCTTTTAGATTCAGAGACTCATTGAGGCACTGGATATTTACATCTGTGAATTTAGGCATAGGGAGCAATCTTGCATTGGAAATTGAAATGTAAATAACTAGATATATCACTTCATGAACAAAAAACAGTGGTTAATTTAATGAGATCTCTTCTTACCACGGTGATCAAAAACTTTCAGGTGGTAAAAATAATCCAGTCCTCTCAAGTTCCCAAGTAAAAGTAAGATGATAGAAAAGAGCAACCAATCAACCCACAAAGGACATAATTGATTAAGAAATACATCTTAGATCTATTTCAACTTGTACAGGCAATTAGTACTATTACTCCTATGTAATATGAAGGAATGTGTCTAAGGTTTGCAAAGGCTAAAGAATAAGTAATTTAGGCAAACTAGAAGTGTGGTATAATGGAGTAAGATATCTTTTTGTTTAATTCCTGATTTTCTGGATTCCAAAACAAAAGAATTGGCTGATTCTTCAGATTTTCTCTTGTTTCTCCCATTTAGCTTTGGCAAACTGTTAATGTAATAATATAGCTAACAAATGCACTGAAAATACTGCCCATTCTGATTCAGTTGATGTGTGACAAAGATAATTTTTTTAAATCTTTAATTCTCTGATCATGAAGCATTGGATTTTATCACAGTGCTAAATTGTTTTTATAGCTCTCATAAATTACAATTTTTCATCCTAATTATTCTAATCTTGCAGTAATAATCTAAAATTTGGTATCATGTTTTAATTTGCAATGTGAGAAGACTTAACTCCCATTCTCACTGGTTGCTTTGAGCTATTATAAGTTCAAAGGGTTTAAACTATAAAATCAAGAGGATATAAATTAGTAAATAATAGAAATTCAATCCTGGTACATGCTATGGCTTATTAGTGGCTTTAAAAAATAGAAATTACTACATTAAAAACTGTTAGAAGTAATAAGCAAATTTAGTAAAGTTACAGGACAACAAAATAATGCCAGGTACATTTCATTACTATAAATTAATGATTATCAGAGAATAAATCAATCCAATTTAATCACATTATAATTGATCAAGAACATAAAGGGCCACTATATTTAAAACAATAAGAAATTAAAGATAAGCAACTGGAAACATTGCCTTTGTTCATTAATTGGAAAAACTAATATAGTTTAAAAATGCTTGTACTACCAAAGCAATCTGTAGACTCAATGCAATGCTTATCAAAATTTCAATGAAATTTTCATGGCAATGAACCAAACAAGAAAGGACACAATCATACAAATTACTGCCACATGATAAAACTAGAGGGTATTATGTTGAGTGAAGTCAGTCAGAGGGAACGTGATAGATACAGAATTCTCTCTCTCTCTGGCAAGCTACCCGTGGCATATTCAATATGCCAAACACAGTAACAACAAGTCTCATGATGGAGACGTTACTGGGCCCGCTCGAGCAAATCAATGAATAACGGGAGGACCGTGACTGTGATATAGAATTAAGTGATACACAATAAAGGAGCCACAAATGGCCAAAGGCAATAGAACTGAAGAACTGTTTCACAGAACTGAACTAGCACAATGACAAGTGGAGGTGATGAACCAGTGTGACCCTTGAAGTTTAGTGGAGAAAAGTGGGTACTCTGGAGGTGGACATGGCATTAGAATGATGTTTGCATAAACTACCATTAATAGCACTGTAGCACTGTCCTCCATTGTTCATTGATTTGCTCGAGCGGGCCCAGTAATGTCTCCATTATGAGACTTCTTGTTACTGTGTTTGGCATATCGAATACGTCATGGGGAGCTTGCCAGGCTTTGCTGTGCAGGTGAGATACTCTCAGTAGCCTGCCGGGCTCTTTGAGAGGGGCGGAGGAAACGAAATTGGTTCAGCCTAGTCGGCCACGTGCAAGGCAAATGCCCTACCCACTGTGCTATCGCTCCAGCCCAAACTACCATTAATAGTAATGTAAATAACAGTATGTCAAACAAGATCTGTGTTTACAAAGTCAGGATCCTGTACCAGAGCAAGAGCACTGTGGGTAAAGTGCATGCTTTGTGCACGGCAGACGCAGGTTTGATTCCTAGCATCCCATATGGTGCCCAGAGCACTGTCGGGAGTAATTTGTGATTGCAGAACCAGAAGCAACCCCTGAGCATCACAGGATGTGGCTCAACAAACAAACCGAGAAAAAAAAAAACTAAATAAATAAATATCAGGATCCTTCCCTAAAAGGCATATCTCAATCTCTGTCTCCAGCTGCACCTGAGTGACACTGGTCTTAATAATCTTGCACAGTCCAGGGATATCACTTTCCACAGACTGGCACATGGCCCTTTATACTTGACACTGAAATCAGCAGCAACAAAATGGGCACCATCAATCTGAATAATAATGCAGTCAATGTCTAAGAATGTGCATAGATCTGAGCTCTCAGATCTTAGATGACATTGCCCCTTTTTCTCCCCAGAGGCCACTTCTCCAGCTGCTTCCTGATTTTGTTCTCTACACTCTTGCTGTCAGTCTACAGACTCTTGTTTCTTCAGGTAGGAGGCAAGGTAGTGGTTCAGGTTCTGTATGTTCTATTTGTCACGAAGGATGCTCTCCAGCCCCACCAGATCTCTCACCTCCAGCTCCCAAGGGAACTGTGGAGCAGGACATGGAGGCCCAGCATCTATGATCCTGAGCTCCTGGTGCCTCAAGATATATGAGTCATATTGATGACTGGCTGGACACCGGTGCAAGGAGAATGACCACAGATCAGGGACCAGTAGTTGGTGGAGAAGGTGAAGTTGGTGATGATTAAGCAGGAAGACAAGAGATTAAGACTCATATTTGTACTGCAAACTAAAATTATATTTTTAATTCTCTTTTATTCCATGGCTCTAAACTGTTTTCATATACTGAATATTTTATAAACACTGTTAATTTCTCTCCTTTTTACGCTTTAAATGTCTCAGTTACATTGATTTTTATTAAGACTTTTATTTGGCAAGTACTTAAAAGTGTGCTCTTTTTCATTGTTGCTTTCTTAATTAGTAAATTAAGTTTCACAAATATTCCATGCTAATTGCCACCAGAGATTTCTCCTCCAAGCTATAAAATAAATAATACTGTAAGAGAATGGAAATTAGTCCCCAAACCATTCCTGTCAGTTATCTTTTGACTTTAGAGGAAAGATCCAAAGGTTCTTCTCCTTGAAAAGGGGAAAATAACATTCTAGTCAGATTATGTTCAAAACATTTAAGGCTTCAAGAAATTTTATGTTTCAGAAACAGAATGCCAAAGTTCCTGCACCATGGGGAGTGAGCAGGTAAAACAGCACAGGATGAGTCTCAAAAAATGGTCAGAGGTTGTTTGTATAGAAAACACAAAATTTCAGGATTAGTATTATGGCTACAGTTCAGTAGTAGAATACTTATCTTGCACGTGTGAAGGCTGAAGTTTAATGCCAGCACCACTAAAGGAAAGAAAAGAAAATTAATTGTAAATGTTAAGTGTGTGCTGGAGCAGGAGCAATAGCACAGCAGGTAAGGCGTTTGCCTTGCACGTGCCAGAACTGGGTTCGATTCCCAGCATCCCCTCTGGTCCCCCGAGCACCACCAGGAGTAATTCCTGAGTGCAATTCCTGAGCCAGGAATAGCCCCTGTGCATCACCAGGTGTAACCAAAAAAGCCAAAAATTAAAAAAGAAAAAAGTTAAGTGTGCTTTAAGCAGGCTAGCAACAAAATATAATATTATGACATACTCTGACATCAGTGAGAATAATAGATAACAAGGAGTCAAAAATGAAAATAAACAGGTGATTTGAGAGATGGTGATGGATTAACTAAAGTTCAGACAGGAGATCTCAACAGACAAGGACAAGAACAAACTTTAGGTATAGGCTATGCAGGAAATAAAGAAGAAGAAATCAGAAAATTTCCAGATCCCTGCCTGGAATTGAGAAGAGGAGGAAGTTTTATGCTAGGAATTGCAGTATGAGGAATAAAGAATTTAGGTATGGCATGTTAAGACCAAGATGCCTCTGAGACATTCTATAGAAACTAGTTACATACTAATAATATTTGAATTTTCTTCTTGTGTTGTTTTAAACACAAAATCCTCTGAGGCTAATTACTCCTAAGTTATTAATACACATGTGTATTTTGAAGAAATATGCTATATATTTGCATTCAGTGATCAACGAATGGAAATGCAGTTAAACATCAAAGCTTTTTTTAAGTAATACATATTTACATTAAAAGACTGAAAAATAAAACACTAAAAATAAGCTGACAAAAATACCTCAGAAATCATTTTACTTCAATTATAAACTCTAGAATCTTGGTTAAAATATATGACCATAGAATTTGGCCCATTACTCATTAATTACTAATTCAGTAGTTAAGATGGCATGAAAAGTAAGGAATTAAACTCAAATGGTAGAGCAAATGCCTAACACGAAAGGCTTGAGTTTAATCCCTAGAACCACTGGTGTGTGACTCTGGTGATCTGTAGGTACCATCAGGCTCAGGCAACAGATGGCACTGCCAGTTCCAACATATGCATCCTAATCACTAGTTCCAGCACCACTGGGATTGATACCTTTAAATTAATTAATTTATTAAAATGGTATTGTGTCTCATTCCCTTTTATGCCCAATTCATTTATAAAACCATCATTTTGTATAATACATAGAAGTCCACACAGGTGCAAAGGCAGAAGTTCACACAGGTACCATTGACCAGTGGAAGCTGCCAGGGTTTGGCTAACATAAAGAGAATGTTCTTTTAAGTGGGGGTCAATCTGCAGCAGACTATCACATCTGAGTGAAACAAAGAGGTAAGTGGTGAACTGCCCAGACACAGGGTTTCAGGGCCCAAGTGCAATAAGGAGAATTTCCACATGGGGTTGTATCTCAGGATACGGTATCAGAACCTGGGTACAGTGAGCTAGGGTTTCCTGTGGAAAGAGATCATGTTCGTAATATGTTGAGACCTAAGTGTTGTGAAGAAGTGCTCATGCAAAATACCCCCACAGAGGAAATCAAAGGACTCATGATGGAAAGCAAGTCCCCATTGAAGGCGATAGGGACATTAGTAATGAGACACAGATTACCTATTGAGAATACCTGTGAAATGGCAGCAGCAATACCCTAGTAACAATGAGTACTTTTCTGATCCAGATTTCGGCTTCAAAATACCACTTCCCACTAAAAGGAATCATAGATTCTGAGAGAAATGATTAAGTTAGAGATAGGCAGGGAAGTATAAAAGAATCTCAGAATAACTGGTGCCAAAATGTTCAATGAGAAAATAAAATGTACCAGAAAGGTCATAGAAACCAACATGAATGAACTCCCACTGGTCAGATGTAAACTTCAATTAAATGATGAGAGTAACAGATAATAATTCATTAATATAGTTATTCCTCAGTAACATGCACTGTACGGTACTGTACTGTCCTCCGTTGTTCATCGATTTGCTTGAGCGGGCCCAGTAATGTCTCCATGGTGAGACTTGTTGTTACTGTGCTTGGCATATCAAATACATCACTGGTAACTTGCCAGGCTTTTCCGTGAAGGTGAAATACTCTCGGTAGCTTGTCGGGCTCTCCGAGAGGGGCAGAGGAATTGAACTCGGATTAGCCTGGTCAGCCACGTGCAAGGCAAACGCCCTCCCCGCTGTGCTATCACTCCAGCCCTTAGTAACATGAACTAAAATTGTAATTTGAAAGTTCAAGAATATTTACATTTACATAAATTCAAAGTACTCCACCACAAAATATTTAGTAATAAAAAATGGGAAACAGGAAATTATGCAGTACCAAAAATACCTTAATCAAGTGATCTAAATGAATCTCACTATAAGAATAATTCAAATAATGCACTAAGTGGCAAATAAGAATATTAGAGTAAGGCATCATACAGGATCCAGAAGTCACTATGGCATGAAAATTATCTTATGCTACCCACTTTGGAGTGTTTCCTATAAGTAAAGTCTCTTATCTGTCTAAAAAGCAGTGTTTCTTCAGATTTAACTATCATAAATAAATCCTATTGTTAGTAGCATCACCCTTAGTCTCTCAGAGAGAAGGTGATTTGGTAGCACAGCAAAATAGACTGATTGCAATATTATTACAAAATTCTATCTTTCACATACTTTTTCACGGTCCTAAATACTTTTCCAAAAAGCAATTTGGCTTTTTACAAGGGCTTTTTCTCCCCATTCTAAGAAGTCACAATGACTTCTGGTCCTCCTCATTCCCTACAATGACATATAGGCCTCAAATCCTTAGTCCCTCTTTTAGTTCCATTTATTAACACCTACACATAAGGAAGGTTTTTTATTCTCTTGCTGAAATGCCTTTGGTCCATTGAAATTGCAGGCATTCAAACAATAAACAGATAAAAAGTTACTTTATTTCTCAGGTACAGCTTTTGCAATATCTCCAAAATTTCTAGAATGATTGAGGTGTCAAGGGAGTGAATTTCCAGAAATGTCTACAGAAATGCTCCAGATTGAAGAAGACTAAAGAGACATGACCATTAATTCCAACATGAGACCTTAGCTTGGATTCTTCCATTGTTAGAGCCATTAAGCTAGCAGGAGAACCCTAAATAAGGGCTGAAAACCCAACAGAGTGCCAGAGTTAATGTTCTGAATTTTTAAATCTGGGGATATGTTACAGTGATGCAAAGATTTCTTTGTAAGAAAAGCACACTATGGGACAGAAAAGATAGCGTAGGGGTCTGAGGCACATGTGTGAGACCTCAGATCAAAATCCAGCACTACATGAAGCCCCCACACCCAGTACTGCTGGAATAGCACTGGGGGTCCCAAAGAAACAAGAAGTGTCACAGGCTCAAGCTCTACCAAGCATCAGATCCTCGGGCATACTTGGACAGTATTACTGGGAGTAGTCCCCGGGGTGCCCTGAGTTGTGCTTGGGACATCAGAAAAAAAGACTTGCAAGGTACATTAAAGTATTTGAAAGTGAAGACATCATAACAAGTTATTTTCAAGAAATTTTGAGAAGCAAGTTCTCTGCAATATACTTAAAAAAAAGAAGAAAAAAGAAAAAACCATTTTGTAAGTTTTGAAAAATAAACACTTTCTAAAATGGTATTGATTAGCTTTAGTGCCCCATCCACTCATCCCAACACAATCAATTACAGGTTTGAAACAAGGCTCAAACATCCATGTGAGATGCCATATTGATTTTCCAAAACTTCCACTCAATTCTGGCAACCTCCCTATAGGAGATAAAACTACAATCCACTGTGATTTCCCTAGCGCTACAGCAACAGTGAAAGCTTATTCTTAATTAAATTTAAAAAAAAAAGGTCATACTCCCCAAAATCAATCTGATCAGAATTAAGACATAAGTTCATTAACATTTCACTTGGGCATTGGGAGTAATCACTCTTGTCATGTTCACTGATTATTATTTAACCGGTTTAAACAGGGTTCTGCCATGCTGAACAGGAGTAAAGTCTTATTTTTCACTGGTTTTAAAGACCACACAATTATGACATCACACAAAATGCTCTCACCAAACTACTGGACAATTTTATAAGAATGACTTGTCTTTCTTTTTAAGATTCAGTTTTCATTTCGGCGCTCCTAGTAGACAATGTTCATATTTATAACTAGTTCATTAATATTTAAATAGTTTTTCTCAACTAATGGAAAAGTTAGGGATTTGACATTTCATCACTCCACTGCTTTTGAATCCATTTGAATTTTTTGTCAGCTTTTCAGTTGTTTCTGTTTTTAAATGTAGTCACTGTGAATAGCAAAGTTATTCATGTTTGGGTTTTAGGGATACAATGTTCCAGTACCAGTCCCTTCAACAATGTCCCATGCCCCCCACTAATGTCCCCAGTTCTTTACTTAAGCCTGTCTCAATGACAGGCACTTTATTTATAAATTTTAGGTGCTGTGGTTTACATTACTGTTACAGACAGGGTTTCATGCTTAATACTTTAGCACCTTTCAGTAACCCTCCCCCCCAACTCTGAGTGATCCCTTCCCTTCACCATTGCCGTAATGTTCTCTTCCCTGTCCTATTCCCCCCCACACAATTTCAAGCTTCCTACCGAAAACCACTTTTCATGTTCTTCATTTATATTTGGGTATTTGTTCTTTCTCAGCTGTTTTTTAACATCCCACTTATGAGAGATCATTCTGTCCACTTCTCTCCTTATGACTAACTTCACTCAACATACTTTTTGATTAAGAAATTTTAATGTGAAAGATGAGAGCAGAGCAATGAAGTTAAAAAGTTGAGGTAGGTCCTCAGCCTCTCCCTGAATCCTGGACCACAAAGAGTTTTCTACTCAAAAAGAACTCACAAAAATAACTCAGAACAGGAAAAATACCCCACAGTCTTCTAAGCACATCCAATCAGCTCAATTCCCCAGTGCAATACATATCATTCATTTTAGTTTCAAAAGCTATGTGTTTTAACCTTACATTTTACTTTAAATTGGTATAGCATGCCATTATAGCTATATAATATAAACTGCAGTAAAAATACTTTCTTAAAAACCAAAATTTATTCCTATATTTTCTGATGCTAAAAATTAAAACCAGCTTCAAGAACATGATTCACAATTCTTATTTACACAGTAAACTTTAATTTAAAAAAAAGAAAAAAAAGGAATAATCCAAGCAGACAGTTCAAAGGGTTGGAGGATATGGCTTGTATGCACCAGGCCCTGCGTTTGGCCCCAGAACCAACATGACCCCTTGAGGAATGCCAAGTGTATTCCTGGTGACTCCAAGAATTGTTAGGGTAGCCCTGCTATTACTGCTTGGTGCTGCACCCAAGAAGTAAGTAACACACTCAGGCCTGAGAACTGAACTCTCAGATATGCACAGCACAAAAAGAGTGTGCTGGCATCACAAGTATTCCTTGGGAGACACTTTCCAGAAGAAGAGAAGAAATCTACCTTCCTTCTCTCTCTCTCTCTCTCTCTCTCTCTCTCTCTCTCTCTCTCTCTCTCTCTCTCCCTATCAAGCTCTTTCCTTCCTTCCTTCCTTCCTTCCTTCCTTCCTTCCTTCCTTCCTTCCTTCCTTCCTTCCTTCCTTCCTTCCCTCCCTCATTCCTTCTCCTTCCTTCCTTCCTTCCTTCTTTCTTTCTTCCTTCCTTCCTTCCTTCCTTCCTTCCTTTCTTTCTTCCTTTCCTTTTCTCTTTCTTTCTTTGTTTCTCCTTCCTTCCCTTATCTTTTTCTTTCTTACCCTCTCTCCCTCTCTCCCTCCCTCCCTTCCTGTCTTTTTTTACCTCCCCTTGCCCTTCCCCCTCTCACCTTTTCTTTTATGTGCATATGTGTGTTTTGGTGTTTGTTATTGGGTCACAATCAGTGATACTTAAAGGCTATTTCTTGCTCTGTGTTCATGAGTACCCCTGCTGGTGCTCAGGAGACAATTTGTAGCACCAGGGATTTATCTGGGTTGGCTCCATGCAAGGCAAATGCCTTACCCCAATACTATCTTGTAGCCCATGAGAAAAAAATACCTTTCACACATAAGGCACCATGGGCTGGAGCGATAGCACAGCGGGTAGGGCATTCGCCTTACAAGCGGCCAACATGGCCGACCCGAGTTCGATTCCTCCGCCCCTCTCGGAGAGCCCGGCAAGCTACCGAGAGTACTCGATATGCCAGACACAGTAACAACAAAGTCTCCAATGGAGACATTACTGGGCCCGCTCGAGCAAATCGACGATCAACGGGAGGGCCTTTAGTTTAGTTTTTAGTACATGGAATAATACAGTCTCAAAAGTCACATGGTGTTTTGCTCTAATGATTCCTGTCTTCCCAAATACTAAGTAGCAGGCTTTTGAGATGTGGAATGATCTTTCTCTTTTACCTAACCACCTTCAAGTCATGAGATATCAAAATACTCTATATTGTGAGAATGGAATCGAGGAGAGAAATCCTGTCCGTCAGAAACACTTTCTGTCTATCAAATCTTTTGACATGAGCCAATTCTACCAGAATGAGATGCAAAAATGCCTAAGTAAAATGAGGCAATCTGGCTGCTCTGGATCTGTCCTCCAGAAGTCTGGTGAATCTTAGGTAGCTGCAATGAAAATCTTTCATAAAAGGTTTATTTCCAAAATAGAGTAAAACATGCAAGTTCAGGGGGTAAAATTTACTAATAACAAAAAAAATTAAAATAGACTTTGAGGCATCAAGTTTATGTTGGACGAGAAATAGATGACAATACAAATATATATGGTTACTAGGGAGAAGGAGGGTACAGAAATAGCCAGAAAGTGCCAGGCCAGCATAACATTTTTGGTTCTGGTGAAAGAGGAAAAAGGATTGAGTAGGAAGAGGCTGAGATGCATGAGGTTTCAAGACAGTCTGTGCCAACCCCATTTCAAAATAAAGCACACCCCTGCAGTTGGCAGAATGGTCCCAGCATACTCACTTAGTCCTGAAAACAACCCAGGAGGAGTGTGGCTCTGAGGGGATGTTGTGGAAAGTGACATGATGTGGCATCTGCAATCTATTGATTATCTTTATTGATTGCAGGGCCTCTCCTGAAGGAAGAGCTGAACCGGTGGTCTCAGCAATGGCTTCAATGTAGAAATGTGGACACTGGATCATATTATATATAACACTGTCCTCTCGTTTTTCATCGATTTTGCTCGAGCGGGCCCAATAACGTCTCCATTCTGAGACTTGTTGTTACTGTGTTTGGCATATCGAATACGTCACGGAAAGCTTGCCAGGCTCTGCCGTGTGGGTGAGATACTCTCGGTAGCTTGCTGGGCTCTTCGAGAGGGGCGGAGGAATCGAACTCGGGTCGGCCATGTTGGCTGCGTGCAAGGCAAACGCCCTACACTGTGCTATCGCTCCAGCCCTCATGTTATACATAAACTACATAAATCTTTCTCTGCAACTCTGCTCTCTGAAAGTCTCTACTTTGACACATTACTAACATCCTGACTGTCTTCTGAGCCAAGCATACATGTTCTTTTGTGAAACAGATCCTGTGTTTCTGATGAACTCCACTTCCTACCTCTTCTCCAAAATCATCTTATCTATATTTGAGCTAAGCCTGTTTCCTCCGGCTTTCCAAATGCCTCATTTCCATTTTACTTCCCTGACTTCTCGAGTTCTTTTCTGTCCTATCTGTATCTGATTCCCCACCCTCGTCTAAATGCCAAAACTTGCAAATCAATTCTGAGTTCTGGAGTCTAGAGAGCTCTGAAGAGCATAAACAGTAGGCAAAAGACACTACTGTGAAAAAGTAGCCAAAGCTCTGGATCAGAGGATGAAGTGCGGGCACAGGAGAATGCTAGAAAAAACACAGGGTCCAGGAAGACGCTTGTCGTACACTTTGTTCAATCCAGGATGGCAGAAGATAAACCTTGGGAAAATGTTGGACTGGACAGAAACGCTGAAATGCTATCCTTTAGTATGCCTGGGAACCCCCATTTATTGTTCAAGAGTTGCAGTGGGTTCTGAAGCTTTTACAATCTAATCAGCCTATGGTTCATTATCTTCCTTCTTTGGGACACTAAAGTATTGTGTACTGGGAGTATTTTTTTGTGTGCAATACAGGGGACTGGGTTTCTATATTTGCCTCCTACGTGTCCTTCTCTCCATTACCCTATCATAGTAATATTCATGATATCACACTTTTTAGTGGAACAAGGAAAGCACTCAAGACTAGTTCAGTGACTATACTATGCTGATAAAAATGTGAGGATATAGATTACATGTAAATAACATATCAACAGTAAGGTAAAGGTAAAGGCCCTCCCGTTGATCGTCGATTTGCTCGAGCGGGCCCAGTAACGTCTCCAGTGGAGACCTTGTTGTTACTGTGTCTGGCATATCGAATACTCTCGGTAGCTTGCCGGGCTCTCCGAGAGGGGCGGAGGAATCGAACTCGGGTCGGCCATGTTGGCTGCGTGCAAGGCAAACGCCCTACCCGCTGTGCTATCACTCCAGCCCTATATCAACAGTCATTACATAAAAATATAAAGGATAGAGAACAGAAAATTAAGAGATCAAGTCTGAGATGTAGCCTCACAAAAGTCAAAAATTATCAATCCAGGGGCTGGAGTGATAACATAGCAGGTAGGACATTTGCCTTGCACGAGACCAACCTGGGTTTGATTCCCAGCATCCCATATGGTCCCCTGAGCATGACCAGGAGTAATTCCTTTAATACATGAGCCAGGAGTAATCCCTGAGCATTACTGGTATGACCCAAAAAACAAAAACAAAATCAAAAAAACAAAAAACAAAAAAAAATCTATCCAAAGCCTGACAATGTCCATAAACACTGTCCTCCCGTTGTTCATCAATTTGCTCAAGCGGGCCCAGTAACATCCCCATTTGTTGTTACTGTGTTTGGCATATATTGAATACATCATGGGTAGCTTGCCAGGCTTTGCTGAGCAAGCAAAATACTCTCGGTAGCTTGCCAAGCTCTCCAAGGGGTGGAGGAATCGAACCCAGTTGGGCCGGGCTGGCTGTGCACAAGGCAAACACCCTACCGCTGTGCTATTGCTCCAGCTGCCTGAGAGGTGTTTCCTTTTCATATAATTCTTTATTTTTTATTAAAGGCTGTCTATAATCTAATTCAAAATATAAATTATTTGCCTATTTTTCTCTTCTGTTCATCCCTATTTTTCTTATGGAGCAGATAAGTGTTTTAAAAATAGTAGGAATTTATGATATCAACAAAATCTTGCATCTTCACACAAAAAAGTAAAGAGATAAGAATAATTAATGATAACTTGTTGCATAGTAGCACTGTCATCCCATTGTTCATCGATTTGCTCGAGCAGCCACCAGTAACATCTCCATTGTGAGACTTGTTACTTATAGAGAAAATGATTTGAGTAGAGACAATTGAGACAGTAAAGCTTTTGGTTTTGAATTCCCTAAATCATTATTTCAATTCCTACTAAATTTGTCAATATATCTCGTGAATATCAACAGTACTATATTAGTAAAATCCCTTTCCCAAATGAGAAGCTATAAATCCTGATCTCAAAAACATGTGCTATTTCACAATCTTGATACCTGAGTAAATCTCATTCTCGAGTAAAAGGAAACATTTAAGTTAGATGTTAAACATTTTTGCTCCTATCACTGTTAAAATACATTAATTGGTAGCATTTTTCAGGTACAAGATCAAGATTCTCTCTTTCTCTATCCTTTCATTCACACATGATTAATATGACACAATGAGACCTCCAAATCATTACTATAATTAATTCCAAGAGCCTTTCATTTTATATTAGGAAATCCCTATGCATGTTAAAAAATAAATGAAATTTTACACTAAAATCAGGTGCCAATATTTGGTGTACAGATATGCAAACGAAGAAAACAAGATTATAAACTTGTTGAGGTTTACATTTAGAATTTAGCAGAGAAACAAAGAGAACCAGTCACATTGGCGGTGTAGAGGTGCAGTGTATCTATATGTCTGAATTGCAGAACCAAAAAACTGAAAGCACAAGATCACAACTGTAGCACTATTCTCCCATTGTTCACTGCTCGAGCAGGCACCAGTAACGTCTCCATTGTGACACTTGTTACTGTGTTTGGCATATCAAACACGTCACGAGTAGCTTGCCAGGCTCTACCTTGTGGGCGAGATACTCTTGGTAGCTTGCCAGGCTCTCCGAGAGGGATGGAGGAATCGAACCTGGTTCGGCCAGGCCGGCTGCACTGTGCCCTACCCCTGTGCTATTGCTTCACCCAAGATCACAACTACAATAACCAAACCTAAAAATGTGCCTGTCAAAAAGGCAGGCTTGGGGGTGGGAGGGAAACTGGGGACACTGATGGAGGGAAGTTGACACTGGTGATGGGATTGGTGCTGGAAAACGGTATGCCTGAAACTTGATGTGTATAATTATGAAAATCACAGTGCCTCAATAAAAGTATATACAAGATATTTTTAAAATTTCAAATAAAACCATAAAAGAATATTAAAAAAAACCATAGAGGTCAGACATTAAGATATCAAATAAAGTCTTGATGGGAAGATTTTGATGAGAAGTCATAATAATCAGTATAAACTATTCTAAGATTCTAAGTAAAAGAATTAAGTATGAAGATAAACAAGTACTATCTTGGCATATTAACAATAGTTGAGGGCTGGAGCTATAGTACAGCGGGTAGGGCATTTGCCTTGCATGCAGCCAACCCGGGTTCAATCCCCAGCATCTGTTATGGTTCCCTGAGCACCGCCAGGAGTAATTCCTGAGTGCAGATCTAGGAGTAATCCCTGAGACTGCTGAGTGTGATCCAAAAAAGAAAAAATAATAGTTGATTTTGTAAGTCAAAAATCAATAAATATTAAAAACTTCCTATGAGTACATCAGTATGTAGGGAGGCAACAGTCCACCTCCAGTCTTTTTTAAAAGTATAAAAGAAAAGCTTTCATTGAAATGGTTGCACAATTAAGAAGAGGAGATTGGTTGTCTGTTTCTTACATAAGTTCTGAAAAACTGAAACAAAATAAGTTATTTTCAGGGAGTAACAACTGAGAAGTGATGTTACTTTGTTTGGAATTCAGGGTAGTATGCATAAGCAGAGGCTCTACAAAACAAACTAGGAAAATGGGAACCAGATGAGAGGAAACTACTATAACACATGTTATTGCAAATAAATCTCAAAAACATAATAGCGAGTGGAAAATCTGGTTTCATAAGACGACATCATTATTCCATTTATATAAAAAGCAAGTGGCAATAAAATATTTTAAGAGATATACAGACATGTGATTAAATGATCAAAAACAAAGCAGCAATAATAACAAATGTAGGGTATTATTTAAGAGAGGAAGGGAAGAAGGATTATAGTACATGAGTGCTTCAGATATACTGGAAAGAATCTAGTTTTAGTCGGGTAGCATTTTTAACACTATCATTCTTTATACATATATTTATATTTCTCTTTGCATGTGTTGTTAAGTATCACATAGTTCTAAAAGTAAAATATAAAGATAAAAATGTTTCACTGTATTATATGTTAATGCAAAGAATTCAAAGCAAAACATTAGAAAAAAAAGACATGAAATGACAAGGATAAGTAATTGGTGGAATCAGATTCTGAAAGAATAATGATTTATAGGTTCCTGGGGTGGAAGAATGAACCCTGGAGAAGTGGGTCATTCATTTTTAAAAGTCAAAGAAATAAGTATGACGATAAACAAGTACTACCTTGGCAAATTTTCAATAGTTTATTTTGTAAGTCAAAAATCAATAAACATTAAAAACTTCTTATGGGTCCATCAGGATGTGGAGAAGCAACAGTCCAGCTCCAGAAAGGTATGTCCTGCCATCTGAACTAGAAATCAGGGGGTGATCCAAGTGTGGGGTATGCAGTACCTACCCGCTGTGCTATCACTCTAGCCCCCCAAAATTACCAAAAGCCTTACCCGCTGTACTATCGCTCCAGCTCCCAAAAATTATCTTGATAGCCATAACTTGTTTTGTACGTGTGTACCAATGCAGATTAGGAGGAAAAATTACTCAGTTATGCATAATTATTTTTGATAAGAATTTTCAAAAAATGAATAGTGCTAATACTGATAATACTAATTTGACTAGTTATAAAGTGATCACTATAGTACTTAGAGGTTATCTACCATAACCTCTACCTGGTCATTATCTGTGAACAATTGAAAAGGAGTTTTGTGATATGTAATAAAAATTAATTATAAAATGTGAATGTTCAATTACATTTGAAAACAGAGTTCAATTTTGTAGTTAGTGGACACATATAGGCCCACATCTTATACTTCTCTGAATGGAGAACACCATTAAGATGACTATTCCAAGATACTTACAAAGCTAAAGTAGAAATATAACAGCAATAAATTAATAATTGAATGTTTTAACACCCTACCCTCAACAATGAGATCATTCAGAAAGAACATCAGTAAATGAAAGATCAAATTTGAGCAATAACATAAACCAAATGAAGATAAAATATATGACAAGACATATTATACAATACAATTCACATGTTGACAAACTCACTTGGTATATTTTCTTTTTTTTAATTTATTTTTTTTAATAGTGAGACATCATGAGGTACAGTTGCAGACTTACACATTTTTGTGCTTGGGTTTCAATTATACAATGATCAAACACCCATCCCTCCACCAGTGCGCATTTCCCACCATCACGGATCCCAGTATCCCTCCCACCCCCCAACCCCCATCCCACCCTGCCTCTGTGGCAGGGCATTTCCCTCTCCCTCCTTTTGAGTGCTGTGGTTTGCAAAAGAGGCATTGAGTGGCAATCATGTTTGGTCATAGTCTACTTTCAGCATGCTTCTCCCATCCTGGGCGGATCCTCCCAACACCCTTTATTTGGTGTTCCCTTCTCTTTCTGAGCTCCCTTTTCCCCTAACATGTGTGGTTGTCCTCCGGGTCATTGAGTAAAATTCCTGGTACTAATCTCTGCCATTCTTGGGTGTTAGTTTCCTATTTTGTTACTTTATGTTCCCCAGATGAATGCAATCTTTCTATGTCTATCCCTTTCTTTCTGAGTCATTTCGCTTAACATGATACTTTCCATGTAGTACCACTTGTATGTAAATTTCATGACTTCGTCTTTTCTAACAATTACATAGTACTCCAATGTGTAACTGTAACTTGGTATATTTTCTAAGATAAATCATATATTATGCCACAAAATTAAGACTTAGTAAATTCAAAACTACTGAAGTTACTCCAAACTATATTCTCTGATTATTACGGCATTAAACTCTTTCACATCTGTGGTAAATTTCACACACACACACACATAAAAAAATTGATTAGACTTTCCCAAAGTCTTGGCTATGTTCTATGCTGAAGGACAGAAGCAAATAGGGTATAGATACAAAGGACAGTATAACTGATGAAATCAGGCTCTGGAATAGAAAGTGAAGACTAAAGAGGATAAATGAATCCTGGTCCTTCTAGCAGCAGAGTGTGAAGCAGAAAGGACACAGGAAAATAGCAGGGTGAAGCTGAATTTGAACCAGACAAAGCTGCTAATGTTGCTAGAGGAAATCGAGGATCAAACAGAAGTTTTGTAAGGATCTATCTAAAAAGTACAGTCGAAAATAAAATAAAAAGCCCAAATTTATTACCTGAAATTATTTTAGGATAAGTACAATTTTACTGCTCAATAAACACACACACACATACATACACACACACTCACATACACGGCTCACAAGTTTCTTTAAAGTTAAATAGATACCCAAGTTAGCTCCCCTAGTATAATATAATATCTATTCATAGATGCTATCTGGCTGATAAATCTCTAATAACGTGTAAATATGTAAGTAGGTAAGTTGACTGTGTTTTTTATACTTCTTTTAGTTGCATCCACTGAGTCGTATTTTTAAAACCTTCAATTTTTTTTAATAAAACAATTCTTTTCCTAAAAAAGCCTTTTTTGCATTTTCTACCAATTTAATACTCCTTTTCTATTTTGGAGTCTTTCACTGTATAAGTGCCCCAATATTTATTCCTTGAAAAGTGTTGGGTTCACTTTAAATTTTATCATTTTAATAATTTAAATATATGTGTGTTCTTGATTTACTCCGGAGGATACTATTTTTGTTTGTCTTTGAGCCACACTGAACTGTGCTCAGGGCTTGCTTCTGACTCTGCACTCAGGAGTTACTTCTGGATGTGGTGTCAAGGGGACCATATGTGGTACAAGGATCAAACTCAGGTCAGCTGCTTGCAAAGCAAGCAACTAATCCTCTGTACTATCTCTCCTGCCCAAGGGGAATATTATTTTTACAGCATTCACCCTTGCTTAGCACATAACCTACTCTGATGAAAAATAGACTTTTCCCTCATAAAAATGCTTCACAAATTTCTTCATTTAAATTTTAGTGATAATAAAACCAGAGAATCTATCAATTTTTAAATGTAGCTATAAATACATAAAATGTAAAAATCTTGTATGGCAAAAGAAGCAGAGTGAAATTAGAAAAGAATTAGTCAATAGAGAAAGTTGCAACATACAGCAGCAAGAAATACTGTGTCTGTAAAAGGAGTTCTTAGAAATAAATTTATTTTTTCTAATTTTTCTTTTATTGAATCACAGTGAAATACACAGTTATAAAATTGTTCATGATTGGGTTTCAGTCATATAATGTTCCAATACTCATCCCTTCACCAGCTTTTCTCCCCCACCTACCATTCCTCTAAGGCAGGCACTTCTCTCTATCTTTCTCTGTATCTCTCTCTCCCTCCCTCTCTTTACCTCTCCCTCCCTCTCTCTCAGAAATACTGTTATTAATTTAAAAAGCATACCACAGAAAGAAAATATGACAAACATAGGCCATTTTCAAAAAGAATATGAAAAGCTAATTAACATGTCAAAAAAATAAAGATTTTCAACCTTAGTAGCAAAAGAAAAAGTCAGGTTAATTAATACCTCTTTTACATATGCACAGTTAAAACAACTGAAAGGGCATAGTGATGCCAAAGAGAGGAATACATGTAAAGCAGAACACAAGAATGGTATAATTTTTCAGAACAATCTTGCAACTTGCAACTGCACCTCAAAAGATACAATAACCAGCAAATGTGGTGAGAAAGGGACCCTCCTTCACTGCTGGTGGGAATGCCAACTGGTTCAGTCCTTTTGGAAAACAGTCTGGACGATTCTCAAAAAATTAGAAATTGAGCTCCCATTTGACCCAGCAATACCACCCCTGGGAATATATCCCAGAGAGGCAAAAATGTATAGTCGAAGTGACTAAACACCTCACGGTGTTTCACTAATAAATTTTTTTTTAAAAAAAAAGAATAAGCCTCTCTTGCAAAACACAGTACCCAAAAGAAGAGAGAGAGAACAAGGGGGAATACCCTGCCACAGAGGCAGGATGGGACGGGGGGGGGGGGGATGAGGGGGGGGATGCTGGGACCCATGGGGATGGATGACGGGCACTGGTGGAGGGATGGGGACTTGATCATTGTATAACTGAAACCCAAGCACAAAATTTGTAAGCCTATAACTGTACCTCATGGTTTTTCACTAATAAAAAAAGAAAAAAAAAGAATGCAGGCAAAAAAAAAAAAGAAAAAGAAAAAAAGAATATCAACACTCAGTTCCAATAATTCTGTACTAAGTATTCATTCTAAAAATTTGCAAGTGCTACAAATATTGTTTAAGATAGTGGAAAGTAATAGAAACATCCTAATTGGTCTGTAATAGTGAATAGATCAAACAATTCAACTCAACTGAACAATGAAATCCTTGGGAATAATAATAGTACTGATTATAAATTGACTTAAACCTATGTCCACCACATAAGGTTAGTAAAAGAGCAAGATATTACCAGTATGACACTTTTGGGACACATCAAAGTGACACTCTGAGTTAAGATTACCTATTTGCTAGAAAAAGCAAAAAATAAAAATTAAAAGGTGCTGAATAGCTATGATGTAAAGTTTAGTGCATAGCTAAGCTCTAAAAAAGAAAATGATGACCCATTCCCTCCTTATTTCTATAAATGAAGAAGCATCTGTTCTTGATGCTTAAGGCCACCATGACAGAGCATCGCAGGCTGCATAGTTTATTTCCTACAGCTCTTGAGACTGGGATGCCAGGATCAAAGCACAGGTATTAGGTGTCTGGAGAAGACAATGGCAGCTTGCAGATGGCCAGATTTTCATTGTATTCTCACATGAAGGACAGAGAGTAAGAGAGCTCTTGGGATCCCTTTTATGAGGGCATTAATGTACTTCACGAGGTTCCACCTTTATGATTTAACACCCCTATGACCCAATTTCCCAATACTATCACATCAGGGGGTAAGATTTCAACACAGTAATTTTGTGGAAAACATGTTCAATCCACTTCACCCAGAAGAACTTAAACAGGAGGCAAAGAATCCACATGCAATTTCACACATGGATATAGAGCCCACCACATAATGGGTAACTGTTTATTTGATTTGCTTCTTCTTCTGCAAGTCTGTATGAGGACAGAAAATATAAAAGAAAGACCACACTAGCTGAGGGACAGGACTTAGAACCTCTGAACGTAATCTGGACCCTGGGAGGTGAGCATACTGAAAAGCAACAAAAAAATTACTTTAGTTACTGGCTTAGGGCAATGACAAGAAGGATAATCATGACTGGGCTCCTTGCTCTAGCTAAGTACAATCCAAATTAAACATACATGGGTATATAAAAACAAATCTTAAATCAGACTAGGAGATAGCTCAGAGATAGGGGATATGCCTAGCACGCACCCAACTCAGCGTCTGTTCCCAGCACTGTGCATCACCGTGTGTCACACTGGAGCCCCCCCCAAAAAAAAATTAAGTAGGACCTAAAAATAGCAGAGGTTAGAGATAATCTCCCTTTGATTCCCAGAGCTTTGCAAAATGTAGCCCTTGGAGGTTCCTAAGCACCGCTGGTGCTGAATCTATAGCCCAGTCTGTCCAGAATTCCTGGTGAAGCCTAGAGTATTCTAAGTTACTGCCAGGGAGTACCACCTCCAAAATTCCTGTCATAAAATGACAGTAAAAACTGAACTGAAACCCCCAATATCCAGAAAAACTTAAATAGAAAAGTAGATCTTCTGAAACACTCATAACTCAGGGATTATATAAGAAAATAATCCTGACTGCAGATCAGGTCACAATTATTAAAAATTTAAACATTGGCATCAGACTGTAAAGAGTCAGAAGATTCCTCAAACAGTAAGATACACATAATAAGAACCAGAAATTAAAGAATGATATGAAAGTGTAAAGCTCACACAGAAATAAAATAAGAACTAAAAAACACAAGAACAAATCATATATTATGAGAAAATAACTGGTCTACTTAAACAGAACTCTATGATGAAAGACGAATAAAAAGGGATTTAAAAAATACTAAAACTGGATGAAGCAACAAATTAGTCCCAGCTAGAGACTGTCAGTGATCTGAAAGATGCTTGTCGGAAAAAAAGAGCAGGAATACAGAGTTGAACAAAATCGAAGTACCACGAAGCTAATGTTAAAAGTCCAAATTTGGTTAGTAAGAGTTCCTGAAGGAAACAACAGAAAGAGTGGGTAAGAGGCAGCTAAAGGGAAGAGAGGTTAATTAAGACTTTATATGAATGATTAAAAATACTCACTTGGGTGAAAAAAATGTTAAAGCACATTAATAAGAACACAAAACAAAATTCTGAAAACAGCACAATTAAGTATTAGCACAAAGAAACAACCATGAGACAGAGATCGGTGATTGAATAAAAAATAAAAGGTCCTGCATTGGATAGAATTAAAGGCTAAAGCATTTTCCTTACACTTGGCTAATTCTACTTTGATTTTGTAGAATCACTTATGATGCCCCAGGTACCTCCAGGAATGATCCCTCTGCACAGAGACTAATGGAAGCCCTGAGCTCTGCTGGGGAGTTCCTTCCCAACAAAAATGGGAATTTTCAAAGAAATGATAAAGCCAGCAAAGGGAGTAATAACTTCAAAGTACTGGGGAACAATAATGATATACAAGTATTACTAAACTCAACTAACTATAATTTATGCATTGGACTCAGAGATATTCAATGAATAACCACTAAAGGATACACTTCAGTTAGAAGGAACTTGGAACATGAAAGACAGTCTGCAATGATGAGGAACAAAGCAACAGTAAACCAATGATTAAAGAGCAATTAGCACTGACTATAAAATACATGAAAATGATGATCATTTCCTAGGGGAGTTAAAAAGTGTAGTTAATATACTAAACAACAATTATAGAAGAAAGGGAAGGAAGAGGAAGAGATTATCAGAACTAATGTGCTATAAAATGTTTGTATTATTTAGAATAAACATAGTACTATTAGGTGACTTTAATTTTTAATTCATTCTAGTTAAAGAATGCATGTTAAAATTTTTGTGAATCACCTCTAAAATATAATTACAATTATTTGGGGGAGTTGGGGAGAGATTTGGGCTGCATAGGGCTATATTCAGAGTTTACTCCTGGTTCCTAGCTCAGGGATTACTCCTGGTGGTGCTGAAGGAACCATATGTAAGGCCAGGGATCACACCAACAGAGCACACCTGTCTATGAAACTTGCTATTTACCCAGCTCCGGCTTTTGATTTTTGTGATAACAAAATTTAGGGCTTTCAATGCAACAGAAAAAAACATGGGAAAACCCTATGAAATAGCACCCCAATAAAGTAAGCAAGCCTATATTTTAGTAGGTGGAAAAAGAATACAAAATAGAATAGTGGAAACAAATGCAAATATATTAGTGATCAGAGTAAAATCAAATATTAAATTTGTCAGTTAAAAGTCAGAGATCGGAGCTGGAACAATAGCACAGCGGGTAAAGCATTTGCCTTGCACACAGCCAACCCAGGTTTGATTCCGCATCCCATATGGTCCCCTGAGCACTGCCAGGGGTAATTCCTGAGTGCAGATCCAGGAGTAACCCCTGTGCATCGCCAGGTGTGACCCAGAAAGTCAAAAAATAAACAAATAAAAATAAAATCAGGGATCTTTAGATGAGATATGTTTTGTGAGAAAAGCAATCAATTAAAATATAAATTAAGGTAGGAAAGTTGCCTAGAAGCCCCACCAAGCTCAATGAGCAAAAAACAATTACAGAAGGCTCAACTAGAACAAACCAGCCTAATAAATCCCCAGGCAGTGACTCTGGTAATACCACTGTAAGATATAACAATTATCACAATTTGACTTTTATCAATCTGTTTTGATAATTCCATTTACCTTTGTGTTGTAACAAACATTATGAAATAAATTTGTGCCTGCTAAGGAGGCAGACTGGGGTGATGTGTAGGAAACAGAAGACACTGGCAGAAGGAAGGGCATGCTTATGGAAGGACTGGTGTTAGAACTTATTTTTCTGTTTGTTTTGGGGGCCACAGCCAATAATGCTCAGAGGCTACTCCTGGCTCTGCAGAGGACTCAGAACTCAGTCCGAGGTTTTCAGGGGACCATATAAGATGCTGTGGATCAAACCTAGGTCAGTGGCATGAGAAGCAAATTCCTTTCCCATTCTACTATCTCTCCAGCCCCTGGTCTTGGATCACTTAGTACCTGAAATAACTGTATTATGAACAGCTTGGAAATAAACATTTTTAAAAATATAAATTAAATAAACAAAGGAATAAAAGAACATTAAGGAATATAAAACTGATGTAGAGATACTGATGTAACACAAATAGACTCCAGAAGAAAAAAGTCATTATTGATAATAAATATACCTTTTGCATATATAACAATAGTTTGCTACAATAATCCTGAACCTGTATGCATTTAGCAATCTGTTTTAAAATACAAAAACAAAAGTAAATTAAATTACAAAATAATTTTGTATTTTATCCTTGTTATTCCGGATCCATACTAATACAATTGGTTTAAATTTCAATGTTGCAATTATTTTGAATTTGAATGGATCATTTTATTTGCATGTGTAATATAGTAGCTGTCTATATATTACAAGATGACAAAATCTATCACAATGTCTCATGTATTAAAAAAATGAAAATAAACTGCCTGTCAGTAAGGAATGGATGGTATAATCATGCAATCTAATATTACAAAAATTGAAATAATCAGCTACAGCTACTAGGAATCAAGCTGATTAAATTAAAAGATGTAATATTTAATGAAAATGTGCAAAATATAAATGAGATTAATGGAAATATATTCACGGATATTTAAAAATATATGCCTATGCTCTAAGTTATGAGATCAAAAATCTAAAAACAAACAGGTGAGGGATTGTACGCCTACTTTGCATGTGGCTGACCTGGGTTCAAGGCCCAGAACCACATATGGTTCCTTGAGTGCCAGCAGGAGTGATCTTTGAGCACAGAACCAGGAGGAAGCACTGAGCTCTACTAGTGTAGCCCAAAATCACTGTATCACTGTATCACTCTCATCCTGTTGGTCATCAATTGCCTCGAGCTGGCCCTAGTAACGTCTCCTTCGTCCTAGCCCTGAGATTTTAAGAAGTGCCACATTCGGGGCTTTTTCAGGGTCAGGAGAATGAGACCTATCATTGTTACTGGTTTTTGGCATATTGAATACTCCATGGGGAGTTTGCCAGACTCTGCCATGTGGGCAGGGTACTTTTGGTAGCCTGCCAGGTTCTCCAGTGTAAGACCTAGATAATATGTCAGGAGCTGGGTTTTATAGTCTCTATAGACCACTAATGGGATTCCACGGCGCTGGGGGCAGTTGCTGGGTGTAACGCCTGGAAGATGGGGGATCTGGGTGGAGGAGGCCCCAGTCCCAATCCGAGCAGGCTTGGAGATCTACGCCCTGGGTCCCACACACCTGGGTTCCTCTGCCAATCCCTTCATGCGTGAGGCTCGTCCAATTTTGAGCCCAAAATCAAACAAACAAAATTTTTAAATAAAACAAGTAGGTAAAGACTGAATTTGAGAGCTGTTATCTTCAAGGGCAAGGATGAACTATGGAAAAGACAAAATATGAGGGTGCTCTCCAATAGATACATAAAGAATTTTAAAAGACTAGAAAACTGGTAAATGGCCATTCTGTTTTTAAGTATTAGATGACTGTTTTTGTGTATACCAATCTGAAAGACTATATTAAAAATATGGACAGTAGCCACCTCTGTAGGCACAGTTGACTTGCTGATTTTACTTGATTCTTTATAGGTTTCTAAATTGCTTGTTTTGTTTTGTATGTATTGTTTTCACAAAATCATAAACAATTACAAAAACCAAGCCCTTGTTTTCTCTTCAGACACCTAATTACTTATGACTCTTATCTCATCGTTTGTAGTAATATTTTTTTTAACTGTTCAACATGTAGGTGCTGCTGTGATAGAACGGTAGGTAAGAGGCTTGCCTGCAGCTTGCCTGAACATGGCTGACCAAGGTTCAATCCTCAACACTCTATATTGTCCCCTGGGCCTGCCAGGCATGAACAAAGAGCCTGGAGAAAGTCCCAAGTCCTGCCAGCTGTGGCAAAAACACCAACAAATAAAACCAAATACTGATCAATGTGAAAAATAAGTTAATAATATTTATAGTATCAGGTAAGTTGACAATTTTTTCAAAGATCCAATGAAAATATAAGCAAACAAAAATGCATAAAAAAAGAAATATATGAAAAATATTTCACTTAAATACTGCAAGCCTCTTATTCAAAGCACAGAAACATTAATAAGTGAAATGTCCAAAAATAGAAAAATACTTTTGCAGTTGCAATTGATTTTTTTTATGCACAAACACCAAAGTGTACTGATTTTGAACACAAGTGCATAAAAACTAAAGTATGTGTGATTCTTCTATTTAAAAGTAATTCTGATAGATTGACATCCATGATGATAAAAAAAAGACATACTGCATGCTTTTGCTAGGGAAAACAGGGGTTGGGAGTACTGGGTAAGTGGTTAGAATTACAGACAAGTGTGTGGGTGGCTGAGAGTAGGTAAGATAGAGACGAGACCAGTATGACAATAATAGCTGGGACTGATCACGATGGACAAGATCTGAGGGTTAAAAGAAGGTAAAGGGATATTCTTGATGAACTTTCAGTATCAATACTGCAAACCACAATGCCTAATAGAGAGAGGGAGAGAGAGAGAGAGAGAGAGAGAGAGAGAGAGAGAGAGAGAAGAAAAGCAAGAAAAGCACCTGCCATAGAGGCAGGCAGAGGGACAGAGGGAGGGGGTGGGGAGTGATGGGAGGAAACCTGGGGACACTGGTGCTAGAAAACGTACACTGGTGGAGGGATAAGTGTTGTAATACTGTATGACCGGTCAAATCATGAACAGCTTTGAAAAAATAAAAATAATAATAATTCTGATATCAAATGTTCCTTCTCACTCTTTTCATATTTGTTTCAGGAGGAAGGTGGGAACATTAAGTGTTAATGTCTGTCTACTAAAAGCACAGTCATAAGACTGCTATTCCTGTCCTTTAAGGACAGTCATTGCAAAATGGTAATTGTCATAAATAATCACTCTAGTATTATCTCAGTATTTTAACCTGTCATTATGTGCAGCCAAATTCACTTGAATTTGGATTCTGCTTGAACTGTAAGAACTGTATAACTCTAAGAACTGTAATATAATTCAAAGAAGCATACAGTGTATCTGTTTTATCATCATTATCTGCAAATCCTTTTCCAGTTTACTAGTGACTTGAAAGTAATTGCTAGAAGCTGAAAATTAGTTTGTCAAGTGTGTGTGTGTGTGTGTGTGTGTGTGTGTGTGTGTGTGTGTGTGTATTTTCTCAGGGTGGTGAACCAAAGCTGGTTGTTAAGGGCTTACTCCTGGCTCTATGCTCAATATTACTTTTGATAGTGCTCAGGAAACGATAAGGTGCTGGGGAGTGAACAAGGGTGGCCACATTGAACAGAACGTAAGGTGTCTTAAGTCCATACTATCATTCTGGCCCCTAATCTTTTGTTCTTAAAAAGATCATTTCCAAGTATAAACCTGATAAAAACTTTAAAAAAAAATAATTAATTGAATATTTAAAGGACTCCAGAAGACATACATCTTCAGAGTAACTTTCACACAAATTGGTTGTTTACATCAGCATTTCCTCAGAAGAAACCATTTGCGAGAACTGTTCTTCCTGCATTTGCCTTCGCAAATCTGTTTTTCATGTTTCAGATAGTATAATAGAACAGACTGTGCAGGGCAGGCTATTGGAACTGCTTTTCCACAACCCCCCAAATTACAGATTGATTTTGACATGTTTCAGCTGACTGGCATTTCAACAACGGTTTCCAACCACTTGAAAGAAGGGAAAACGACTGAAGTGACCCCTTTCCCAGGCAATCTAGCAAGAAGAATTAAAGGCAGTTCACCCAATGTGACTAAGTGGTCAACCAGATTTTTTTTTTTTTGAGGGAAAGAGGCAAGGAATTTTTTTCCTGTAGAAAGAAACTTTGAAGAAGCTCTTTGATCGACCTATGCTTTCAAAAACTTGAGATACAGTGAAAATAATACAGCGAAAGCAGGGGAATATTAGAATATTAGTAGCTCTGGCCAGCTAGATGAGGTTGGCTATTCACTCAACAATTACAAGCCTTCATTTACCCAGTTGAGAAATGAAAGCAAAAGATCATATAAACCTTGAAATCCTTACCCTCTTACAAATTCAAGATTGTGTGATTCACTGTTCACAAAAGTGTCTTAAGATTTTTGCAAGAAGGCAAGTTAGTCTTGCCCACTATCCTCTACTTGTCCCATACTATATCTTACAAAAAAGAAAACTAACATCTCAGACTTAGTGGAAACTCTATGTTGGAAATTCACCTTTCATTTGAATGCTTCACACTTACATTTTGACATCTTAACGAATTCATAAAGGATGTCAAAAATAAATAAATAAACTCACAATGATGCTGTCAGCCAGACATGGAGAAGATAATTCATGCCAAAAAAAGTCCTCCCACATGTACAGAAATTGGTAATTGGAATTATGAGGAATCCCCCACCTCCCAGAGCAGACTGTGCAGAGGCGGGCACCCCTGCCAATACCCAAACCTCCAGAAGAAGCAGAAGCAGCGTGGGGAGAGAAGAAGCTTTCTCACCCATGCTACTCTTCATATTTACATAGATTCATTCCAGTTCTTGGCAGGAATCTGCTGGCAGAAGTAAGTACTCCCTTTAAAAGAACGGAGGAGAATTTCAGTATGACAGTGGTGAAATAGCAGAATCATATTGTGCCTTGATAAAGGTGTTTCCTTGCCTGTCAGTTCAGCATTTCTTTTATAATATTCTTAAGCTTACGGACTATAGGGTGAGTTTAGGAGAAGGATTTGGGGCTTTTTTTTTTTTTTTGCTTTTTGGGTCACACCCGGTGATGCACATGGATTACTTCTGGCTCTGCACTCAAGAGTTACCCCTGGTGGTGCTCAGGGGACCTTATGGGATGCTGGGAATCGAACCCGGGTCGGCCATGTGCAAGGCAAATGCCCTACCTGCTGTGCTATTGCTCCAGCTCCAGTGAAGGATTTTTGACCCTTCAACACAGAGTTGTCAGAACCCAGACTGGTACAGGACTGAAAGAATGGACAAACATAGATATCAGCTCCTAATAAGTGACTCACAAGTACAGTTTATTGAGTCACTAAATACAACCAGAGATATGATTCATTGCTATTACTATTTGACCCCAACAACATACCAGTGTAAAAATAAGAGAGGAAAATCATTGATTATTTCTATCGAAAAGCATTATGTGATATTCAATCTTTAATATTAAGAAAGGTTGAGGGATAGAAAGATAGCATAGCAGGGAGGGCACTTGTTTTGCACATTTCCATATTTGGTTGATCCCCAGTACCCTACCTGGTCCTCTGAGCACTGACAGCAGTGATCCCTGAGTGCAGATTCAGGAGTAAGTCCCAAGTAAGGCCAGATGTGACCCTGAAACTAAAAAACAAAAATATCAAGAAAGGCAGAAAGTCCTTGATTTTAAAAAGTGAGATGAGATTTCATAAAAATAAAACATGTTTGGGATTTTTTTCCTAGTGTATTTTTTAAAAGAACCTACAATTTTAATGTGGAAACATGTTCTTTGGACCAACAAGACCATATTTTCCTATTTGACACAACAAAATAATTTCTCTGAAAAAATATCTCAAAAGTTGTTTGATTTTAGTAGAAAACTACTCTAAAAGTGCTTAGGTAGGAAATGGAACTGAACTCTTTGGGGCTGATCTCAAGGTCACTGGTCCACTGAGTGGGATCTTTGATTAGGATCTTTAAGTGAATCTGCTAACAGAGAAGGTTTAAACTGTTACTAACACTGGAGATCAAACAATGATTGCCATGAATAGTGGTCAAATGTCTTTACACACACTGCGTATCTTCTGCTGATAAATGAGTTGGTCTTTGCTCATTTATGGTGCCCAGGCAATAAAGTGGAATAAATTATTGAAAAATTATTTCATCTCTACTGATACTTTAGGACCATGACTTGTCAACTGGAACTTTGTTGTAATAACTATTTCTTTTCTTCTGGTATTTTTTCCCTCAAGATATCTTCAAATCAGGAGCAATAAAAGGGGGGAAAAAACCCTGCCTAAATGTCCAGAACTTTTGCTATGTCTCCCTCTAATCACTAGAGTATCTTTTTTTTAAATTTTTATTAGTGAAACACCATGAGGTACAGTTGTAAATTTACAAATTTTTGTGCTTGGGTTTCGATTATACAATGATCAAATACCCATCCCTCCACCAGTGCCCATTTTCCACCACCATGGATAATATCCCTCCCACCCCCATCCCTCCCATCTCACCCTGCCTCTGTGGCAGGGCAATCCCTTGTGTTCTCTCTCTCCTTTTGGGTGTTGTGGGCTGCAAAAGAGGCATTGAGTGGCAAACATGTTCAGTCCATAATCTACATTCAACATGCATCTCCCCTCCTGGGAGGATCCTCCAAACACCCTTTATTTGGTGCTCCCTTCTCTATCTGAACTGCCCTTTCACTAGAGTATCTTAGCTGGAATTTCCAACTTGGTCCCAACTGCAGAGTCTGTTTCAGAACCTGTGTCAACTGATCTCTTGGTTCGAGTCAATAAGATACCTGCATAATTTCTTCACTTCTAACCCTGCTGGTTAATTTTATCAACATGCTTTTATTCAATTTTGTTCCTCTGATTGTGTCAATTAATACTTCTTAATTAAATCTTAGGGAATTTTAATGCTTATTCAGTTATGACTATTAAACACAGAACTTGAGCTAATAAATGACTTACTATTGAAATAAAAGAGAATTAAGCATCAAAAATGTATAATTCAGTGAGAAGTATAACCAAAACACCTAAGCATAATAAATGCTGGAAGGTACATATGCAGGGTATTAGCATAGAAAGATGGTCACAGTAACCATCCCCGTGAAAAATGATCAAAGATTGCTTTCAGGATGGCAGAATTTTCGCTGCAATGAACTGATGATACTATATTAGTGGGCATCTGCTCCTTGCTAAGCATAATTATTTTCACAGTCAAAATCCATTATCAGGATTATTAGGAACCTATTATGTGCAATGCATTTCTTTCCTACTGTAGGAGATAAATCTTTGGGAGAGAAAGAAAAAGTATGCTCTTACCTTTAAGCATATGCTAACTCTCATCAAACATTTTCACAAACGTAACCATTTGAACCTTAGAGCAATCCTCTAAAGAATTCATTTTAGTTACACTTCAGAACGATCTCACTGAGAATCTCACTGATATTCAGAGCCATCTCATTGATAAATAATGATCCTTTAGACCCCAGGTGCTCTTTGCAATAGTCATTGTGTTCCTTCTGCCCTCTCCATTGTGGCATCTCATATAGTGCAAGTCATATTCACAGGATGTGGTAAAAAGCACTGGTCCCTTTTTTTATTTTCATACTTCCTTCTTTTAAAACATTTTTTCAGCCGTCATGATTTACAGTATTGACAATGACAGGGTTTATGTATAAAACATTCCAATTCCACCTTTTCTGCCAGAGCATCTTCTTCCCATCACCATTGCCCCAGTGTCCCCCAGTACCCCTACATTGATTCTTTTAACAAAATGAGACCTTCAAATTTGCTTTGCAGTGACAGTTAACTTCAGACCTTTTTTTGAATAAAACTTGATGATGGAGAAGTATAATAATCTCATTTACCCAAGATACGAATAGTTGAGAAAAATAAACAGAATCACATTTTGAAATAAAATTGTCTATTTGGCTTTGAAATTTTATGATAAAAGTAGATTAAGTTATAATTCAAAAGTGCTTCGGGGACTGTTGTACATTTCATTGTTTCTTCGTCACTGAAAAATCATAAAACATTTTTGGGTAACTCTCAGTTAACAGGAACATCTTAGGAACCAAAAAATTAATTTCTGGCCATTCTTGACAAGTTCTGAATGCAGAACAACTTTAATTACTAACTATTTTTTTCCTGGTGTAGTGTCTCAAGAAATCTCTAAAATGCCTGGAGATTCCTCCCAGCAATTCTTGGCCAACCAGTCAGCAGTCCAGTGTGAGGGACCAGTACTCTGTTAGACACTGCAGTGTGGAGGATTATACCAGTACAAATGGCCTCCAGGACTGCACCTGATGGTACTCAGGGGACAACATGGTGCTGAGGCTCAAATCAGGGCCAACCACCTTAATTAATCCCTGTATTTCTAGGTCCCTTTGTTAGTCTTTAATGTCAAAATAAGTAATTTTATGGCTCAAGATTCTTACGACAGCATAATAAAGAACAAACTAGGTAAAAATACATAAATTTATTAGAGCAAAACAATGTCCTACAATAAGATGATGCTATAGATCCTTGAATTCAGCACAACTAATACATCTGGGAATATGCCCTAGGACCCACAATGCAGATAATCTATCTTCATTTATATATTCATCACAGCATTATTCACAATAGCCCAAATCTAGAAACGACCCAAGTGCCCGAGAATAGATGAGGGGAAAAAGAACCAATAGTACATCTACACAACAGAATACTATGCAACTGCTGGAAAAAAGAAGTCCTAATATTTGCTTATAAAGTGGATGGACATGTAGAATATCATGTTGAGTGAAATGAGTCAGAGGGAAAGAGACAGACAGAATGATTACACTCATTTGCGGGATATAAAAAAAATAGTATGAAACTTAATACCCAAACACAATAGAAACAAGAACCAGGCGGACTCGTCCACAGTTGGAAGCTGGCCACAAGTAGGTGTGGTGCAGTTATGACAGAGAAGGGACCACTATAATAATGATAGTTGGAAATGATCACTCTGGACAAGAACTGAGTGCTGAAGGGAGATCAACTAATGTGCATGATAACCTTTTGTTGCCTGAAACCACAAGGCTGAGAAAGAGAGAGACAGAGAGAGAGACAGAGAGAGAGAGGGAGGTGAGAGAGGAGTGTGCCATAGAGGGAGGCTGAGGTGGCAGGGGAGAAATTGGGAACATTAGTGTATACTGATGAAGGGTTGGATGTTGGAACACTGTAAAACTGAAACCCAATCATGAACAACTTCTTAACTGTGTATCTCAGAGTGAATCAATTAAAGGGGGAGAGGGTTGGCTGGTGGGTAGCAGGACTGATAAATCTGAATTTTTTTCCAGAGAAATTCTAATTTCTTAGAAAATCTAAAACTCATGAACTATCATGATCAAATGGTGACCTTTATAAATTCTGGATTGTTCTCTTCTGTATCTGCAGTCTCTAAAGAGCTGTATCATTGTTTTCCTCCCTTCATATTAAAGCAGTTTAGTGGAGAGCTCTGGGAATCATTATATATAATTTTCAAGTGTGTTAGTACTTTTTGCCTCCCAGGTTTATTTTCTTGTAATGTAATAGTTGTAGGCTAATGAAGGCAGAATATTGTTAAAAGAGCAAAATATTTCTGACAGATTAAACAACTAATGGCAAGTTCCTCCATGTTTATGGAATATTCTTAGGTGAAGACTTGGACCTCATACTACAGAGTGAAAGTCAACTGAGAAGGCAGCAAGAAAACCTGAGTACACAGAAGACATGTGAGAAATTATTAGACACTTTTCTTCAAGGAAAAACTGAAGTTGTTCTAAGGTAATATTTACCTTGCTGCTTTCTTTGAAAAGGCCACCTTTCACAGAAATAACAATATGAAGCTAGCTCAGTGACCTATAGTTCCTGTTCCTAACTCTTTTTCTTCTAATAGTACAAACACTGAAATATCTGGTCTACTCACTGTTATTCTCAGCAGGAACCTTCAGTTTCTTTCTCAAAGTCTCCACTGGCATTCTGGACAGTGAACTACAGAGGAAAGCACTCTAGGCTTAGAGTCAAGAGATTACTTCCTCCAACTAGTTTCTGCTCCCACTAATTTGTTCTTTTCAAGGGAGTCCCAATTCCTAATTTTCAGTGTTTCCTCATATGTAAAATTTGGGACAATTGTCATTTATTGCTTTTTTTTTCCAATTCCAATAATGAAGAGTTATACTCTGAAATTATATAAGGGAGTAGGAAGATAGCTCCAAGAGCTGAAGATATGATTGAACCAGGAACTCTGTTTCTATCCCTGACCTCGTATGGTCCCTTGTAGCACTGCCAAGTGTGACCCAAAATAAACCAATATAAAAAGTGCAAAAAATTATATTGTAAGGTTCATATATTATACAATTTAATATCCTGCAAAACTATATTATAATAATCAAAGCAATACAAATAGTGTTGCTTTATCTAATTAAAGAAAGTGGATCATATCCAGGCCATCAAGTCTGCCCGGAGAGGAAAGGGTGTTGCCCCATTCGCCCTCTCCTCTCTGGAAAGAAGGATGGCGGCCACATGGGAGCCTTGTGGACAGCAGGTATGAGCCGGGAATGTGGGGGCGACTAAAACCTCATGGGAAGGGGGGCATTTCGGTCCGCCCTTCATGCCCTACCGAGGCCACCAGTTGCCCCCACGAGCGGCTCTCCAGCACGGCCACAGCCCCAGAAGCACAATGACCTGATGCAGAACCCAGCAGCTTGGAGCAGAAAAGTGAAAGGACTATGCGTTAATCCAGGCAATCATTTCTGCCCAGAGGGGAAAGGGTGTTGCTCCCTTCCGCCCTCCTCCCTCTGGAAAGAAAGATGGCGGCCACATGGGAGCCTTGTGGACAGCAGGTATGAGCCGGGGGAGTGGGGGCGACTAAAACCTCATGGGAAGGGGGGCGTTCCGGTCCGTCCTTCACGCCCTACCGAGGTCACCAGTTGCCCCCCACGAGCGGCTCTCCAGCACAGCCACAGCCCCAGAAGCACAAGGACTTAATGCAGAACCCAGCAGCTTGGAGCAGAAAAGTGAAAGGACTATGCGTTAATCCAGGCCATCATGTCTGCCCGGAGGGGAAAGGGTGTTGCTCCCTTCCGCCCTCCTCCCTCTGGAAAGAAAGATGGCGGCCACATGGGAGCCTTGTGGACAGCAGGTATGAGCCGGGAATGTGGGGGCGACTAAAACCTCATGGGAAGGGGGGCGTTCCGGTCCGTCCTTCTCGCCCTACCGAGGTCACCAGTTGCCCCCCACGAGCGGCTCTCCAGCACAGCCACGGCCCCAGAAGCACAAGGACTTAATGCAGAACCCAGCAGCTTGGAGCAGAAAAGTGAACGGACTATGCGTTGATCCAGGCCATCAAGTCTGCCGGAGGGGAAAGGGTGTTGCCCCATTCGCCCTCTCCTCTCTGGAAAGAAGGATGGCGGCCACATGGGAGCCTTGTGGACAGCAGGTATGAGCCGGGAATGTGGGGGCGACTAAAACCTCATGGGAAGGGGGGCATTTCGGTCCGCCCTTCATGCCCTACCGAGGCCACCAGTTGCCCCCACGAGTGGCTCTCCAGCACGGCCACAGCCCCAGAAGCACAATGACCTGATGCAGAACCCAGCAGCTTGGAGCAGAAAAGTGAAAGGACTATGCGTTAATCCAGGCAATCATTTCTGCCCAGAGGGGAAAGGGTGTTGCTCCCTTCCGCCCTCCTCCCTCTGGAAAGAAAGATGGCGGCCACATGGGAGCCTTGTGGACAGCAGGTATGAGCCGGGGGAGTGGGGGCGACTAAAACCTCATGGGAAGGGGGGCGTTCCGGTCCGTCCTTCACGCCCTACCGAGGTCACCAGTCGCCCCCCGCGAGCGGCTCTCCAGCATGGCCATGGCCCCAGAAGCACAAGGACTTAATGCAGAACCCAGCAGCTTGGAGCAGAAAAGTGAACGGACTATGCGTTGATCCAGGCCATCAAGTCTGCCGGAGGGGATAGGGTGTTGCCCCATTCGCCCTCCCCTCTCTGGAAAGAAAGATGGCGGCCACATGGGAGCCTTGTGGACAGCAGGTATGAGCCGTTAGTGTGGGGGCGACTAAAACCTCATGGGAAGGGGGGCGTTTCGGTCCGCCCTTCACGCCCTACCGAGGCCAACGGTCCCCCCGTGAGCGGCTCTCCAGCACGGCCACGACTCCAGAACACAGAAACCAATTTCTTAACTATCTGACTTTCAGTAGAAATACTTCCAGGGTCAATAGGTAAAATAGCAGAAATCCAAAACCAACATTTAATTCTTGAACCCAGCTGTAGAAAGCAAATCACTTCACAATGCTTTTTCAGCATGTCTGATTTGGGGGGGGTAAACTCTAAATAATAGTGGTGAATCTTTTATTGAAACAATGAATCTAATCAAAGCAGATAGAGTGTTAACTAGAATTCATCTGCCTCACAGGGACGGGGAGGGGTGGGGGGTGGGGTTTTATTGGGGTTCTTCATGGTAAAAAATAAGTATTGGTAAAGGGAAATGTGTTTGATATTTGCATGACTGAGACATAAACCTGAAAGCTTTGTAACCTTTCCCACAGTGATTCAATAAATAAATAAATAAATAAATAAAAAAGAAAGTGGATCATAATACTTCATATGGTGTTTATATTATAATTTAAAAGGATATATTTTCTAAAAGTGAGTTGTTACTTAAAAAATTAATTTCTGACAATTCTTTAAATATGTTAATTATTGCAAAATACCCTGTATTAAGTGGTTTTATAAACACACAAACCTGTAGTAGTTGATGCAATTCATATAAAATACAATAATTATGCTTCTTGGAGAATATTTCTAATGCTTTTTTTTTTTAGTCTTAGTAACTTCAGTTTTAACAATTGGGTCATGCATGTACTTTTTAAGCACTGGAATTATATTATAAAAACAAATATATCCTTATGAAAATAAAATTAACAGTCATTGTTCTCATGACAAGATTGAGACGTATGATTAATTATACCACAGACAAAAGAATCCATCACCATATCAGAATATAAATAAGAATATATAAACTTATGAATAGTATACATATTATGAACATTATACATAAATTAAAACACTGAAACATGAGAATGCAAATATAATATCAATAGAAACAGAATTTTTGTAATAAATTGTCACTCTATGCACTGTTCCCATTTCTAAATACAGATGTCATACTCTAAAACACATTATGGGGTTTATCAACTTAGGGTGCATCATATAAAGCTAGTTCCCAAATGTCATTTAAGTAATTGTACTTTTTACTTGATTTTTTTTTCTAAAGAAGATACACTGGGAGCTGGAGTGATAGTACAGTGGGTAGGGCGTTTGCCTTGTATGTAGCCAACATAGCCAACCCAAGTTCGATTCCTCCACCCCTCTTGGAGAGCTTGACAAGTTACCGAGAGTATCTCGCCTGCACGGCAAAACCTGGCAAGCAACCCACGATGTATTTGACATGCCAAACACAGTAACAAGTCTCACAATGTTACTGGGCCCGCTCGAACAAATCGATGAACAACGGAAGGACCGTGACCATAACTTTTTACTTGATTTTTTTTTCTCTAAAGCAGATACACTGGGAGCTGGAGTGATAGTACAGTGGGTAGGGCGTTTGCCTTGCACGCAGCCGACCTAGGTTCAATCCCTGGCATCCCATATGGTCCCCCAAGTACTGCCAGGAGTAATTCCTGAATGCAGAGCCAGTAGTAACGCCTGAGCATCGCTGGGTGTGACCCCAAAAAAAAAAATGAAGGTACGCTCATTCTCAGAAGATAAGGTATATATCAGTTATTTTGTTATGTATTTAGGTTACTCAGAAAATGTTGAATACAGTATATACACACACATATATACACCATCTATATAATGTGAGAGATCACATTTATATTGCTTTATTATAGCACAATTATCACTGTCCTCCCGTTGTTCATCGATTTGCTCAAGTGGGCCCAGTAACGTCTCCATTGGAGACTTTGTTGTTACCGTGTTTGGCATATCGAATACATCACAGGTAGCTTGCCAGGCTCTGCCGTGCGGCAAGATACTCTCGCTAGCTTGCCGGGCTCTCCGAAAGGGGCGGAGGAATCGAACTTGGGTCAGCCATGTTGGCTGCATGCAAGGCAAACGCCCTACCGCTGTGCTATCGCTCCAGCCCAGCACAATTATAATTATTATAATTATTTTGTTATGAATTGTTTTTCTCTTATACTGCCTACCACTGAGATTGAATTTTATAAGTATATATGTATTGAGTCTATTGCCCCCACTCCTGGCTGTCATCACCAGGGCCCCTTGGAGGGGGGAGGTGAGTTTTCCTCCCCACCCCAAGCAGAGCCCTGGCAGCTGAAGACCTCCAGACCACAGCCACAGTCATACTTAAGACCACTCTCCAAACGCTCTGATGAGCCTCATGGGTGAAACAACCGGCAAAGGAACCCAGGTGTGCGGGACCCGGGGCTGAGATCTCCAAGCCTGCATGGATTAGGATTGGGCCTCCTCCACCCAGATCCCCCATCTTCCAGTACTAGGCAGCTACACCCACCAACTGCCTCCCACCCCCGCCTGTGTAATCCCATCAACAGCCAATATCCAGAGACTATAAAACCAAGCTCCTAGAAGCGAGGTCGCATTATTGTCTAGTTCTCAGTCTAGGAGAACTCACCAGGCTACTGAGAGTATCCTGCCCGCCCAGGCAAAGTCTGACAAGTTCCCCAAAGTGTATTCAATATGCGAAAACCCAGTAACAATGATGGGTCTCATTCCCCTGACCTTGAAAAGAGGTGAGGACTTGCTAAAATCTCAGGACTAGAACAAACGGAGATTTAACTGGTGCCTGCTTGATGAACAATGGGATGACAATGACACTGACAGTGATATGTATTGAAATAAACCTCATTACATATAGAAAAGTTCTAGTACTATTTGTTATTCCAAACATCTCCTGGTGCTTTTAGAACATACCCTCTTCAAATAAGGAATGATAACTGCATCTGGGTCATACATCTGAGAATTATGAATATATAGGAGGCCCTCTGTTTTCCACAGTAATCCTAGTTCTTTTTCAAATTTCTCATTTTTTTTAAATCCAGATTTACTGCTCACTTAATTTTACTTTTATTTGGGGACCTCCCAAGCAATGCTCAGGAGGTGGCTGGGGTTCAAGCATCGGTTCTCAATCAGCGGTTTCAGTGTGAGGGTCTCAGTCTGAGGCTGCGTGCTGCTGAGATACTGTGCTTAGAGGGATTAATTACCCCTCAGGGAAGCTAGCAGCCATTCACCTTAACCTCATGTGCTATCTCTCTGACCCTGATGCTCACTTAAAACCTCAACTTCTTCACTTCCCTCTTGATATGAGGGGGGTGGGGGAGTAGGCACTTTTGAGAAGCAGAACTTAAGTGCACATTTCCAAATCTTTAAGATGCTAGAATACCCACTTAATATTTTTGTACTCTTTCCTATCTTCAACAAAGAAAAAAATATTTTAAAAATAAAAAATCCCCAGAAATTGACCAGGTCTCTAAAGCACTCTACTCAGAAAAGTTTAAGCCTAAATATCCTTAACTCCAGTTGCTAAACAGTCTCGTTTTATAACTTTCAGGGAAAACATATTTATGAGTATGAAAAGGGAGTCATGATTTTGGTCCATTTAGATGTTTGAGTCTCACTGTTAGGAGGAAGTGAGCAGGGAGATTAAAAAGAGGAGGAAGAAGCCAGACCTCAGAGGTATCATTATTGCACACTCTAAATTAGGTGTGGTCCAGCTGGTCATCCCCCAGACTTTACCTGCATAAGGGCATGTCACATTATCTCGAAAAGCATGTGCAGTCACACTACAATCACCCTACATATCCTCATTTGCATGAACAATCAGACTGGTTGCTCTGATTGGATGGTTTCATAGCAGAAAGTATTAGCAGAAACAAATAAAGGGAGGGAATATGTAATGGATGTAAACCCAGGTCACTGTAAAGTCCATTGAGCCCTCCTGCCCCCTCATCCAACACACACATCTGGTCTTGTTGACTATCTTTCTGCCTGCCTTGCCTATACCAACTTGAACTTTTAAATAAAGGGTTGTAAAATAGACCTCTGGTGCTTGATGTGCTAATCTCACAGATTATCGCTATCTGCTGTAACACCACTGTTCCTCCAACTGCAAACCAACATGAGAATTTAGGTCAAGTCTACTTGACCACACTCAACATTAAATACAAGACTGCTAACATTTGAAAAAGAAAAATCCTAAAAAAAGAAATCTCTGTTTTAGAGGAATCATGGGAGTTATTTTCAAAGGACTCAATGTGGTTATGCTATTTTTATTATGAAACAAGAGAACTGGGTGACAGTTATAGGTTGGTAATTATTCATTCTTTCCTACCTTCTCCCCCGTTTTTGGCGTCTTGTACCACCTCTACACACTGATGGAGCTACAAAGCACCTCAAAGGTTAGAGCTCCCTTAGACTGACAATTAGAGGGATCTCCTCTTCTCTCTCACTTTAAAAACATTAAGAGAGGGAGTGCCTATGAGTACTGCAGGGAATAATGAAAGGATCTGGGTTGGAAATAGGACACTTGCTTGAGTGTGACCAACCAAGGTTCAATCCTCAACACCCCATACTGTCCCCTGAGCCCTCCAGGAGTGATTCTTGAACACAGAGCCAGGAGTGAACCATGAGCACTGCTAGATGTGGTCACCACACCCCCTCCATCCACGCCCCCAACACACACACACACACACACACACACACACAACACAAACAGACATTTTTTAAATGACCTGGTTTTCAAATATTGCTAACGAAGGAAAGCAAATACTGTCATTTTCAATAACAGTACAGACTGCTAGGTTTAAGGTGGGATATGAAGATGTTTGTTGGAAATAATCCACACCCAAAACTTATATAAAGTGATCATTCAATGTGACTTCAATTAAAAAGCATGCCTTCAAAATTTTTAATGTAAAATGCAATGTTATAATTCACAGCAAATTAATTTTGTCAGAAAAAAATGTTCCAACACCATTAATTCTGATATAATATGCCTACTAGTTTCTTTTTTCTTTTCCTTCTTCTTCCCCATTCCTCTGTTCCTCTTTTCTTCAGTTAAAAAAAAATCACAACTACTTCAAAGCTTATCACTTAAAGCAGCTTATAAAGACATGTTTTCCTTTCTGCATGAGAAACCTGATGTCTGGAACAGGGAGGCTTTGGTCAATGAGAGGTGAACGAACTGACATCTAAAATGAAGACTTTAGAAGGCTTCTCTAAATCACTTTCCCATATTCTCTCTATTGGTCTGAAAAGATGATCGATTCCCATGCGGCAGGCTTTATGACTGACAATAATACGGTTTCCTTTAGTAACTCTAAAAGTAGACTGTAAAAGGTGAGCGCGATCGCAGCTTTCTCTGACAGGCTGACTCAAGCAAACCTAGCCTTCACTCCTTTAGGCAGAGATTTCATTTTCTTAAAGTACTTAGGTTTGTTTTATTTTTTGAATAATTGATGACACTGACGTTCAAGAATCAATAAACCTAAAATAGAAAATAAAAATTACCTTATAAGTTAATTACAACAAAAATGACTCATGGTGGAGGATATATTTTATTTTTGTTTTTTTTTTTCTGGTGTTTTGCTCACACTTGGTAGTGCTCCGGTCGTATTCCTGGCTCTGTGCTCAGGATCACTACTGGCAGTGCTTGGAAGACCCTGTGGGGTGCTGGTGATCAAATCCTGGTCAGTCACATGTAAGGTAAATACCCTGCCAACTGATTATCACTCTGGCCCCTTCAGTTTATTTTTGCATTCGATAATTTATATGTTGTTTGTGATCAACTTTCTTCAGTGAATAGGTTTTTCATTTAAAGGGCACTTTCATAATATAACAGATTCTATTTGTAAGGTAGTCTTTCATTTTGAAGGCACACCCAGTCATCCTCAGAGCCCACTCTCTCCTCTCTGCTGGGGATGGAAGGAAGGAATCATTCCTAGGGCTGGGTGGTATCAGGCATCAAACTCCCATTCCCCTCATGCCAAATACATGTTCTAGCCTGTCAAGTCTGTCTCCTCTCCTTATAATATATCTCTTTTGAAAGTTGGACAAATTTGGGTCCCAGTAGCTCAGGGGCTACTCCTGACTCTGTGCTCGTGGACCAGCCATTCCTGGTGCTCAGAGAATCTGGCAACTGGTGCCAGGAATCAAACCAAGCTTGGCCTGAATGCAAAACAAGTGCCTTGACTCTTGTACCATCTGTATGTTCTCTTTAAAAATATACTTTATTCTGAAAATGCTAATTTGTATAACTACACATACACACACACACACTTCTTTGCTGTGTCCCACTTTCATGATGGGGCCTGGGATCACCTCTGTTAATAGCAATAATTTTAAAAAAATACTCTTTGAATATTCCACGTTTCTCCCAACAATAGTATATGAATGTATAAACCTAAGTACCTTCGCATTAGTAATATAGAACATGACATAGGTTTTGCATGTAGAGCATAACTTACATTCCTTAAAATAGTCAAAATGCTGATACTTGGAAATCCACCACCCCAGCCCCCCATGCTTTGTAACCTTCCTCTGTGTTTCAGTGACAGGAGTAGTCTCAACTCCTACTTCCCTTTCTTTAATAAGCTTTTTTATTCACTAAGTTTTTTTTTTATTAGTGAAGCACCATGAGGTACAGTTGTAGATTTACAAATCCTTGTGCCTGAGTTTCGGTCATACAATGATCAAATACACATCCCTCCACCAGTGCCCATTTCCCCCCACCCCCCCTCCCACCCTGCCTCTGTGGCAGGGCATTCCCCTTTGTTCTCTCTCTCCTTTTGGGTGTTGTGGTCTGCAAAAGAGGCATTGAGTGGCAATCATGTTCAGTCCATAGTCTACTTTCAACATGCATTTCCCCTCCTAGGAGGATCCTCCAAACACCTTTCATTTGGTGTTCCCTTCTCTATCTGAACTGCCCTTTCCCCTAGAATATCCGGCTGGCCTCTAAGTTATGGAGTTGATCCTCCTGGTGTTGATCTCACCTATTCTTAGGTATTGATCTCATATTTTGTTGCTTTATATCCCCCAGATGAATGCAATTTTTCTATGTCTATCCCTCTCTTTCTGACTCATTTCGCTTAGCATGATACTTTCCATATTGTACCACTTGTATGTAAATTTCATGACTTCATCTTTTCTAAGAGCTACATAGTACTCCATTGTGTAGATGTACCAGAGTTTCTTTAACCAGTCATCTGTTCTTGGGCACTCAGGTTTCTTCCAGTTTCTGGCTATTGTAAAGAGTGCTGCAATGAACAAACAAGTGCAGATGTCACTTCGACTACACATTTTTGCCTCTCTGGGGTATATTCCCAGGAGTGGTATCGCTGGGTCAAATGTGAGCTCAATTTCTAATTTTTTGAGAAACTTCCATATTGTTTTCCAAAAGGGCTGAACTAGTCGACATTCCCACCAACAGTGAAGAAGTGTCCCTTTCTCGCCACATCTGTGCCAGCATCGGTTGCTTTTGTTCTTTTGAATGTGGGCCAGTCTCTGAGGTGTGAGATGGTATCTCATTGTGGTTTTGATATGCATCTCCCTGATGATTAATGATGTAGAGCATTTTCTCATGTGCTTTTTTGCCATTCGGATTTCTTCTTTGAGAAAGTTTCTGTTCATTTCCTCACCCCATTTTTGGATGGGGTTGGATGTTTTCTTCTTGTGGAGTTCCATCAGTATTTTGTATATCCTTGTTATCAACCCCTTGTCAGATGTTCGGTGAATATCCTTTCCCATTCTGTAGACTGTCATTGTTTTTTGGTCACGTTTCTTTGGAGGTGCAGAAGCTTCTTAGTTTAAGATAGTCCCATTTATCTATCTCTGTTTTTACTTGCTTGGCCAGTGGTGTGGCATCTTTGAAAGTACCATTAGCCTCAATGTCATGGAGGGTTTTGCCAACTTTGTCTTCAATGTACCTTACGGTGTCTGGTCTGATGTTGAGGTCTTTAATACATTTTGATCTTATTTTTGTACATGGTGTTAGGCAGAGTTCTGAGCCCATTTTTTTGCATGTAGCCGTCCCGTGATGCCAGCACAATTTGTTAAAGAGGCTTTCCTTACTCCACTTCACATTTCTTGCACCTTTATCAAAGATTAGATGATCATATGATTGAGGGGAGATGTCAGTGTATTCAACCCTGTTCCATTGGTCTGCAGTTCTGCTTTTGTTCCAGTACCATGCTGTTTTAATTATTACTGCTTTGTAGTAGAGTTTGAAGTTAGGGAGGTTGATTCCTCCCATTTTCTTTTTCCCAAGAATTGCTTTAGCTATTCGTGGGGGCTTATTGTTCCATATAAATTTCAGGAGTGTTTGCTCCATTTCTTTGAAGAATGTCATGGGTATCCTTATAGGGATTGCATTGAATTTATACAATGCTTTCGGTAGTATTGCCATTTTGACAATGTTAAGTCTCCCGACCCATGAGCAGGGGATATCTTTCCATTTCCTCATGTTCTCTTTTATTTCCTGAAGTAGCGTTTTGTAGTTTTCTTTGTACAGGTCCTTTACTTCCTTAGTTAAGCTGATTCCTAGGTACTTGATTTTCTGGGGCACAATTGTGAACAGGATTGTTTTTTTCATGTTGCTTTCTTCTCTCTCACTGTTTGCGTATAGGAAAGCCATGGACTTTTGGGTATTGATTTTATAGCCTGCAGCTTTACTATATGAGTTTATTGTTTCTAGCAGTTTTTTGGTGGAGGTTATTGGGTTCTCTAAGTATAGTAACATATCATCTGCGAATAGTGAGAGCTTGATTTCTTCCTTTGCTACCTGAATGCCTTTAATATCTTTTTCTTGCCTAATCGCTATTGCAAGTACTTCCAGTACTATATTGAACAGCAGTGGAGAGAGTGGGCATCCCTGTCTCGTCCCTGATCTTAGAGGGAAGGCTCTCAGTTTTTCCCCATTGAGGATGATGCTTGCTGTAGGCTTGTGGTAGATGGCTTTAACTATGTTGAGGAAAGTCCCCTCTATACCCATTTTGGCTAGGGTTTTCATCATAAAGGGGTGCTGGATCTTGTCAAATGCTTTCTCTGCATCTATTGATATGATCATATGCTTTTTATCTTTTCTTTTGTTGATATGGTGGATTATGTTGATTGATTTCTGAATGTTGAACCATCCTTGCATCCCTGGGATGAATCCTACTTGGTCATGGTGTATGATCTTTTTGATGAGTAGTTGGATTCTATTTGCTAGTCGTTTGTTGAGGACATTTGCATCTGTGTTCATCAGGGATATCGGCCTGTAATTCTCTTTCTTTGTGGTATCTCTGTCTGCTTTTGGTATCAGTGTGATATTCGCTTCATAGAAACTATTCGGAAGTGTTTTTGATATTTCAATTTCGTGGAAAAGCTTAAAGAGGATTGGGAGTAAGTCTTCTTTAAAGATTTGGAAGAATTCACTAGTGAATCCATCCGGGCCAGGGCTTTTGTGCTTGGGGAGACTTTTTATTACTATTTCAATTTCCTTGATGGTGATAGGTCTGTTCAGGTATTCCAGGTCTTCTTGGTTCAGCCTTGGGAGTCTGTAGGAGTCTAGGAATTTATCCATTTCCTCGAGGTTTTGATGTTCCGTGGCATAAAGCTTCTCAAAGTACTCCCTGAGGATCCTTTGAATTTCTGTAGTTTCTGTTGTGATGACCCCCTTTTCATTTCTGATTCGGTTTATTAGGGTTTTCTCTCTCCCCTTCTTTGTGAGTTTTCCTAGAGGCTTATCGATCTTGTTAATTTTCTCAAAGAACCAGCTCTTGGTTTCATTGATCTTTCGGATTGTTTTTTGGGTTTCCATCTCGTTAATATCTGCTCTGAGTTTTATTATTTCCTTCCGCCTGTTCGGGTTGTGCTCCTTTTGTTGGTCCTTCTCCAAGCTCTTAAGCTGTGAGGTTAGTTTATTTATGTGGGCTCGCTCCTCCTTTCTGAGGAATGCTTGTAGAGCTATAAACTTTCCTCTTAACACAGCTTTTGCTGTGTCCCATAAGTTTTGGTAACTCGTGTCCTCATTTTCATTCGTTTCTAGGAATCTTTTGATTTCCTCTTTGATTTCCATTCTAAGCCACTCGTTGTTCAATAGCGCACTGTTTAATTTCCAGGTGTTTGATTTAGTTTTCTGTTTTTGTGTGTGATTTATTTCTAATTTAAGCGCATTGTGGTCTGAGAAGATTGTTGATACAATCTCTATCTTCTTAATTTTATGGAGATATGTTTTGTTGCTCAGCATGTGGTCTATCTTGGAGAATGTTCCATGTACGCTTGAGAAGAATGTGTATTCAGCCTTTTGAGGATGAAGTGTCCTGTATATATCTACTAAGTCCCTTTCTTCCATTGTTTCCCTCAGATTAAGTATGTCCTTGCTAAGTTTGAGTCTGGTTGATCTATCCAGAGGTGACAAAGCGGTGTTGAAGTCTCCCACTAGTATTGTGTTGCTATTGATGTCTTTTTCCAAATCTATGAGTAGTTGTTTTAAGTACTTTGCTGGTCTCTCATTAGGTGCATATACATTTATTATTGTAAGTTCTTCCTGTTGCACAGATCCTTTGATCACTAAGAAATGGCCTTCACTGTCTCTTATGACCTTCTTCACTCTGAAATCGATGTGGTCTGATATTAAGGTGGCTACCCCAGCTTTTTTATGGGAGCTGTTTGCCTGTAGGATTGTTTTCCAGCCTTTGACTCTGAGTCTGTGTTTGCTTTGACTATTAAGGTGTGTTTCTTGCAGGCAGCAGAATGTTGGGTTCAATTTTCTAATCCATCCAGCCACTCTGTGTCTTTTAATTGGTGCGTTTAGCCCATTGCCATTGAGAGAGATTACTGTTATGGGATTTTGTCCCATTGTTCTGTTGAAATTAGGTGTATTTGAGGGGCCTGTCCTGTCTTAAAGTAGCCCATTTAGTTGTACTTGTAACCATGGTCTTGAGTCTATGAAGTTCCTGAGCTGTTGTTTGTCTGTGAAACTGTGTGTTGTTCCTTCTATTATGAGTGAGAGTCTCGCTGGGTAAAGTATTTTTGGAGAGGCATTTATTTCATTGAGTTTTCTCACTATGTCCCACCACTGTTTTCGGGCCCTGAGGGTTTCATCAGAAAAATCAGCTGTGAATTTTAAGGATGCTCCTTTGTAAGAGATTTCTTTTTTCGATCTTGCTGCTTTCAGAATTTTTTCTCTGTCTAAAGTTTTGGTCATTTTGATCAGGATGTGTCTTGGGGTATTTTTGTTCGGATTTCTTCTAGCTGGTACCCTTCGGGCCTCCTGAATGTGGTCACAAGTTTTCTTCAGCTCTGGAAATGTTGTAGCAATGATGTCTTTGACAGTTTCTTCTTCATCAGGGTTTTCTTCCTGTCCCTCTGGGACTCCAATAATTCTTATGTTACCCCTCTTGGCTTCATCACGATCTTCTCTTGCCATCTGTTCCCGAACTGTGAGTCTCTTTTCCATTTTCTGCTCTTTTCTGGCGAGTCTCTGAACTTCATCTTCAAGCTCACTGATTCTGTTCTCAGCAGCTGTTACTCTGCTTCTGAGGCCTTCCACTGAGGTTTTCAATTCGCCTACCAGGGTTTTTCAGGTCCGACATTTCCGATTGCATTTTTCTCATTTCTGCCTTCAAATCCTCTTGTCTTTTATTGGCATTGCTTTCCATTGTTTCTTTTAGTTCCCTAAGCATCCTAACTAGCTCCCTTCTGAATTCCTTGTCAGAGAGGTTGTCTAATACTACAATACTGTTGGTGTCTTCTGGGCTTGCCTCTTCAATAAGAAAGTTTGGTGGGCTTTTGCGTTGCTTTACCATTGTGACCAGTGTGCTTTAGTCCTTCACCTTCACTGTTACTATTCTGGTTGAGTGAGGAGAGAGTTCCTGGAACCCTTCAGCTTTGTTGCCGCGGGATCTCATGTTGCCTCAGTTCCAGTCCTGGTTGAATGAGGAGAGACTGCCAGGAGCCGTTCAGTTTTGTTGCCAAACAATGGGCCTCAGTTCCGTCCAGCACAGATTATACTATCACTAAGGTTTTGTGATTTGCAATTCTGTTAATAATGGTTTTCCACTTACATAATTCCAACACCATAATACTAACCTGTGAACCCACATCCTCCCTCCACTTCCTTACCTTCCACTTTCAGGATGGGGGCTGGGATAACCTCAGTTAATAGCAATTAAAAAAAAACTCTTTGAATATTTCGCATGTTTCTCCCAACAACAGTATATGAATGTACAAACCTAAGTACCTTCACATTAGTAATGTAAAGACCAAAGGGAAACTTCAGATATTTCAAGTTTAAGTGCTCTTCCCTCAATTTTCCTTAAGAATGCACATGTGATTTCAGGAAAAGGCAGTTTTCTTTCTCAACTGAAAAACAATTTTCTCAACTGATCATTTTATATTCAGTCCTGGACAAAAGATTAAAAGTCCCACAAATCTCATCTGAAAATTTTTCTTGCAATTAGTTTATAAAAAGATCACTGGTTATGAGTAAGAGGAATATATTTCATTGTTTCCAAGCAGGACCTAATCGATTTTAATGGGTGGTAAGTGTTTTAAGTGATTTTTTTCTTTAGACAAAGAACTAATTACTGATTTTAAAGCGCTTTCTTTCAGAGATTTGAATGGCAATGCAACATAAGGAGGAATTCAGTGCAATCTTGTTAGTATCCTCTATAAAAATGATCTGTAAATATCTTTTACAGTGAGCATTTTACTGGGGTTATGACCTATCTTTATTGTGCATTAAAAGTATTTATTGAGGAACTTTAGTTTAGAATAAAAAGATAACTGCTTTATACAAGAAGAGTGAACAAAAGAAATGGCCTGACAAATTCAGAATAATAAACATTTGGAATTTAAATGAATTATTAAATCACTGGTAAAATAAACAAATTGTAAAAATGATTTTTAAAAGCCAATCAACCCCTTGAGGTGATCAGGCCATCACTTGCTGTTCTTATCACTTCCAGGGTCCAACAGGGAGCTTGGCTCTTCTCCCTCCTTGCAGTGTCTTTATGCATAAAGAAATTTAAAATGCTATCATCTTAGGTCCAAAACTAATAATGTTCCAAGTGCTAGGAGCATAATGGTATGCATAGCATTGACAAAGTTAATGTTCTTTCTAGATATATTCTGCTTTTTCTCTGAGTACTTCTTTCCATATTTATATCAAAAAGGTTGTATTGTGAATGAACTTACAGTATTCCTGTATTTTTTATCACTAGATGAAAGGCTATGATAGAGATCAATTAATCCTTTCACAAAAAAATGGTAATGAATAGATTCCAATTTTAAATTTTTGGACTATTGCAAGAAAAGCAAAAAAGTCCCAGCCTGGCAGTCTAAAAACTTTACAAAAAGAAGAAACAAAAAAAAAACTTATTTTTTCATTTCAGAAAATTCGAGCCCTTTGATTATTGACAAGTAAACTTGAGTGGGACTTTATCATTCAACTATAAACTTGAAATTATCAAAACATCCAGCAATACATCTATAAAATAAGTTTGCTTTCTTTTTAAAAAAAATTGGGCTAGAGTGATAGCACAGCGGCACGGCGTTTGCCTTGCACGCAGCCAACATGGCCGACCCGAGTTCGATTCATCCGCCCCTCTCGGAGAGCCCGGCAAGCTACCGAGAGTATCTCACCCGCATGGCAGAGCCTGGCAAGCTCCCCGTGACATATTCGATATGCCAGAGACAGTAACAACAAAGTCTCCAGTGGAGACGTTACTGGGCCCGCTCGAGCAAATCGATGATCAACGGGAGGGACTTTACCTTTACCTTTACCTTTTTTAAATTGAATCACTGTGAAATAGACCCTTACAAAGATGTTCATGATTAGGTTTCAGTCATACAGTGTTCCAACATCCATACCTCCACCATCTGTACAAATGCTGTACATTTCCCAGCACCAGCGTCCCCAGTTTCCCCTCACATCACCCAATCACCAGCCACCCCCCACCCTGCTTCTATGGCAAGAGCTTTTCTTCTTGTCCTTCTCTCCTCCCTTTCTCATCCCTCCCCTCTCTTTCTCTTTCTCTTCCTCTCTCTGGACAGAGAGCTAGCACAGTGGACAGAATACTTGCTTTACATGTGTCCAACCAAGTTTCAGTCCCAGGCCACTCTAGATGGTCCCCTGAGCCCTGCCAGGAGTAATCCCTGAACACAGGGATAGGTGTATGCCTTGAGCACCACCAGGTTTGGCCACAAAAAAGCAAATAAACAAACAAAATGATTTCTTCCTTTTTTATACTGTTTAGTATATAATTCCCATAAAGATTTTTTTATTTGTTAAAACATTCTGGTCTACTTCATTCTTTTTATGGATTTTACCATTAATAACATAGATATACCAAATACCATTCAACTTGTATATAATGGACAGGCAGAGACTAGACTTCTAAATTTCAAGCAATAGTATAAATTATAAGCCATAACATAATGACCTTTTCATAGATTTGGTTTGATCTTTGCCTCCAAGGTTTTAATACTTGCCAGAGTTATTCAGAAAATTTTCCAAAGATAAAAATAATCATTTTCACTCATGATGAAGACCATATTCACCCTTCTTTATATTCAATTTATCTCTCTGTCCACTAAATGTTATTTATTAAAGCACTAAACATGAAAGGAAAACACTTATCAGGTTTTGTGCATGACAGCTCATAATTTACTGATTAGTATTTTCACAGAGACCCAAAGTGCAGTGTCTAGACATATGCTGAGTTATGATGGCTGTAGGAAGCAGAGCACTGCTGACTACTACACATTGGAGTGTTCACCTTTCAATTGAATGAGGATGGCTTCATGGATTCTTAAATACAAAGTAAAGGCCAAAAAAAGGAAAGAACTATTTATTGTCAGTTAATATTCCCCATCTAACTATGTGTGGGAATGTCAGCATGTCCACACTTGCTGTCTCATACTGCCTTTTCATTCTCTTCAGAATGGGTGGCACAGGGAATTCTAAAATATCCCAGCATAAAATTTCCATCTAGGCTAGTGCTTCCTCTGAACATGTTAATAATTTTGGCCTGACCCTCAATCAAGGCCCTCAATAGTAAGACTTAACTTCAATCAAGGCAACACTATCCTATCCCAACGCTCTAGAATGAGGCCATCCTGACTCAGTTAAATTCAGCAACTCAACCACCACTAGGTGGAGTCATGAACACAACAGCACCCCTGACCTTCAGAAACTCACAGGACTCTTCAGATGAGAGGGTTTGCTTTGCTATGGAGCCAATAGGGGCCCCAGCCAAGGTTACTCATAGAAAGAGAATTCATATTAGCAGAACTTATCAAACTTGACAGAGCTGTTCCTGGTTAGTGTAGTTACCTCGTATCTTTCTAAGAACACAAAGAAAGAAGTTTCTCAAGGATGTAAAGGGAGTACTTCTTGTGGGGCTGCCATCTTTCTTACCACCCCACACCAATGAACTGGTGTCCTAAAAAAGGCTCAACAGCATCAACAGAGCTGGCATGCCCTCTGTTTGGGGGGGGGGGGGTTGTTTGTTTTTGGTAATGATACTGGTGTTAACACCACAAACAAAAAGAAAGAGGGGGAAAAAGTCAAATTCTTGCTTACTCACCATTTGAATTATGCATTCTGGGGAGACACTGGGCCAATCACGGTTACATCTACCCCTGTGTCTGTGCTAGAGACAGAAGGCACACAACTTGCTATCAGTGTAATCAGGCTTAACGACTGGAAGGAGTAAAGCACCTTGAAAGTGCTGTAGTTCTCCCAGGAGAGACAGGGAAGAGATTTCAAAAGTGCACTAAAGGTAGAGTTAGAAGAATGAAAAGCATTTCCCACCAGCATGCATTTGCCATCCAGGCAGACCCCACATTGGTTTCACACATGCACAGGGAAGGCATACAGATAGGAGTGAAAAGTGAGGAGGAGGTAGAAGAGAATAATCACACAGGGCAGAGCCCACTCCATGACCCCCATTATGCCTATCTTTACTTACATTATCATTAAGAACCCCTAAACCCTCCAAGGAGTCCCACACTTCAGATGATACCTTAGCAGTGCCAAGAGTAAGCCCTGATCACAACCTGGTGTAGATGAAACTTCTCACCGCCCCAAAAGAAAGTGCATAGATATAAGCACTACTAAAGTATTTTAATAACTTCATTTTACAAATCATATTATTTCCAAATCTTGAGGGGATTCAGTAAGATTAAAACACCGTAGCTCCAAGTAATGGTCTTATTTGTAGCAAGAACGTCTTTTCACCAACTGTTTACCGAACATTTAGAACATAAATAGCCGAGATACTCCAAGGTTGACTACGTATTTTGAAAAATATCTTTGAAGGAGAGCCACTTCATCTATGAGTCAGCTGGCAGAGGAAGAAGTATCAAACTGAAGATAAAGCACAGTCAGGGGCTTCTGTTCAGAGAATGGAAGGGGAGTTCATGAGTTTTCAAAGGTTAATAATCCAGTTAACAATTCATCAATTCTCTAGAAAACCAAAGGCTCAAAATGAAATTGAATTTTAAAACTAAACTGTGGCTCTGTCCACAAATTACTTGGCACATGTGTATCTCAACAGACGAAAAGGGGGTTATATTTGTTATCAAGAGTAACACCACACCATGTTTCTTGGGCACAAGGTAGCTTTGGGACTATCGCACAATATGCTGCACTTACCATCGAAATACAGCAGACCTTCTGACAGAATGGCACTTGGAAAGATAACGACGGAAGCCTCATCTTAGGAATCCAGGGCTTGAAATTTCTTTATACAATTTCTTCACCAGATATCCACATAAAGGGAAGCCAATATCCTCCAATACTTACAATAAACTGATCTGAACTAGAAAATAATGCTGCTCCTTTTCTTGAGAGTTATATTTAGACACAATGCATCCAAAGGCAAAGAACTGACCCCCCAAAAATTCATCTTGTTTTTCTTTTTTGCTTAGGGGCAAACATGAAGAAAAATTATTGACTATGACAAGCAGTCTCCAGCACTGTTTCTTAGGGTACACTGCTGGTGAAGGTTCTCTGTACTGATAAGCACTTATGTCAGGACATATTTAACTGCTGGGAAATTGCCCTTCAAAGCATTCAAGTAAATAGAAAAAGTCCTCCAAGCTACTGGAAGCTTCTTTTTGGCACAAGAAACTTGAAGCAGCACAGCACTAACTCCCAAGGATTCAATGTCCGTGACAGTTTTTAGTTCCTACTTTTTAATCATGGGCTGGAGAGACAGCACAGCAAGTAGGGCATTTGCCTTGCACGTGACAGACCTGGTTGCCCAGGTTTGATTCCTCCGCCCCTCTCGAAGAGCCTGGCAAGCTACTGAGAGTATCTCGCCCACACAGCAAGGCCTGGCAAGCCCCCCGGGATGAATTCGATATGCCAAACACAGTAACAAGTGTCACGATGGAGACGTTACTGGGCCCACTCAAGCAAATCGATGAACAACGGGAGGACAGTTACAGTGACAGTGACTTTTTAATCATAACTTAAAAAAGTACATGGGGAACCAGAGAGACAGAAGTGGTAAGTTACTTCCCTAACATGTGGGTAACACAGTTAGATCCCTGACAGCACATATGATTCCCTGAGCATGACTAGCAGTGATACCTTAGTAGTGCCATAAATGAGCCCTGATCACAGTCTGCTGTGGACCAAACTCCTTCCCCCAAAAAAGAAAGTACATATAGATATAAGCACTAAGTGCTTCGATAACTTCATTTCTTTAATACATTTTTCTAAAGCTTAAGATTTTAATGTAGTAAAAATATTTTGAATAAAAATGATATATTGGAAAATGAGAGAAAACGTGAATTAATGTTAATCACCTCAATTTTACAATGTTCACATAAGAATAATTATTGATATTTGCACATTACTTTTCACGTCTTGCCAGAAATTCTCCATTACATTCCCCTGTAGGACAATAAAAACGAGGATGTGATGTTCCTGCAGGATCTACTATAACATATAGAAGAGGCTAAGCTGGTCTCCCAAAGGGAGAAGCTAGAGGCACCCTCCGATAACAGGTGTCTTTTCTGTTCAATTTTAATGAGCTAAAATGCATTTGTAATTAGTGCCAGGGTAATCCTCAGTGTCATCTGCTCGCTTGTTGTTCAAGCACTTCTCTTTTAAATGATATACTTTTCTTATGGTGTTCTGGAAAACAAATAATCTACTTAGACTAACTTAAATCTCTATTTGCGGTTTTAGAAACCTATCATCAAGATAACATATGACCTGGTAATGCTTTAAAAAGTATACACAAGTGCTTTAAAGAGTATAGAGACACATCAAATTAGAAGACAGCAGTCGAGTTAATGGTAGGAATAAATTAATCAGCATGATATAAGACTGACCTGAGATAAGTTATTCTATCATTATTTTGTGAAGTATGACTTTTATGTATTCTAATTCAGAATCTATAAATATTACATGAAAAAATTGGTGGAGAGGGGATGAGGCCACACCAGGTTGCACTCAGAGCTACCTCCTAGCTCTGTACTCCCAGCTCTGTACTCCTAGCTCTGTCGTTATTCTCAAGAATAATTCCTGACTGTGCTAGGAGTTAGAAAGGGGTGTTTGTGAAGAGATGGTGGCAGAACCAGGGTTGGCCACCTACAAAATGAGTTACCTTACCCCTGTTTTCCCTCTCCCATCTCTAGATGCTGATTGTTATGGATGTTTTCTATTTTCTGGGCATGCTTCAGTCTTTAAATCTGAAAGTCACTGTTCTTACTACATGCCTATTTCAAAAATGTCACAGCTTTACTCTTTCCTTAAAGACGCGTGTCAGCTACATCACTCAGGGACCAAGATTAGGAATAAAAGACCATTATAACTTGATCCTATACCTGCACCACATATCTTGGGGCAGGAGCGATAGTACAGCAGGTAGAGTGTTTGCAAGTAGGAGGATCCAGGTTCAATTCTCAGCATCCCATAGAGTTAACATCAGGAGTAATTCCTGAGTACAAAGCCAGTAGTAACCCCTGAGCATCATTAGGTTCAGCCCCAAAAGAAAACAAAATAAAATCTTGTATTTGTACCATATATTCAATGCAGTCACTTTAGAACAATTATCTGGCATGCTAACACAGTAACTCAAAAACATAGAAACACTGATATATTTGGCTCCTCATGGATTTCATACTTTGAATCTGGGGAAGGCACATTATTTTCAACATGGAGGAAAGTAAAAATCTTGTTCACAACTAAGTCATATAACTTCCACTGGCTTTGGCGTTCTATGGGGATTCCAGTTTTAAGGACTTTGTCAATGTCACTTTCATTTGATCACTAATTTCTGAGATCCTGAATTGGTTCAGTCCCACTGGAAGATCTAGGCACTGAAACAGATGGCTGAGCTTCCACTCACTCACACTTCCTTCTCAGAGTGGTGATGACTGTGAGGATGGACCCAGCAAGTTCCCACTGTAGGTTATGGTCCTGACCCTAGGCCCTTGCTTGTCACATTCCTTGTGATTTCAAGGCCCTCTGTAACCCGCTGCTTTATTTTATTCACACATTTTGCTAGTCAAAGATTGTAAACCAACCCTCAATTCACAATTTTTACCTCCCCTTTAAAGACTTTGCATTTCCAAGGAGAGAGAGAACAAAGGGGAATGCCCTGCCACAGAGGCAGGGTGGCAGGGGGCGGGGGGGGGGGGGGGGGGCGGATATTATCCATGGTGGTAGAAAATGGGCACTGGTGGAGGGATGGGTATTTGATCATTGTATGACCGAAACCCAAGCACAAAGATTTGTAAATCTACAACTGTACCTCATGGTGCTTCACTAATAAAATTTAAAAAAAAAAAGACTGCATTTCCAAGATCCGTGGGTGTCACTTTCCTCTCCTAGACATTCATGATTACTTTGCTTGTTCGTTCATTTGGGTCTTTGCTCCAACATCAGAGCTGATCACAAGGGTTTCCTGTGATAACATAGCACTATTCCATATTCCAATCACCTTCCATAATACTCCTTGCTTTAAATTTCTCTGAATATTGGCCAAAACAGATTATACATGTATTGTATCGCCTTCAACTAGCACTTCCACGTTATGAGAAGAACGTTCTTTTCCATTTTGTTCTGCTTACTTTTCTAATTTAAAAAAAAATTTAAATTTATTGACCCTGTGCCCAAAAGAGTACATGGTAAGTACCAGGAAATTAGTAATTGAGTAAATAAAGTCATGAGTTGCATCATTTATAAGAGTAATCATCACACATGGCTGAGGGATGTAGTATACCATCTAGGTTGTCTTACACATACTCTGATATTCAAAGAATGATAAAAATTGCCTACTGATGCATATATGAGAAGTTATCCCCTCCTCTTAAGGAAGGAAGAAAATCATGACTGGAAAGAATTGAATGAGTGGGGCTGGAATGATAGTACAGCAGGTAGAGCATTTGCTTTGCATGCGGCTGACCCGGGTTTGATTCCCCACATCCCTTTTTTGTCCATAAGGTCCCCTGAGCACTGCCAGGAATAATTCTTCAGTGCATGAGCCATGAGTGACCCCTGTGAATCGCCAGGTGTGACCCAAAAAGCAAAAAAAAAAAAATAGAATGAGCAATGCTTTACCAGAAACCAAAAAAGCAGAACTGAGAATCTGCCAACTCAAACCTGCAGGACTATGTGAAGGTGAAGCAGGATTCTAAGGCAGATGAGTATTTACAAGTAAGTTCAGGTTGCTGACCCCCAAGGCAGGATTCAACAAGTAGCTTCCCCTCTCTCCACCCGCTCCAAGAGGAGGCTATAAATGGAAGGGCTGGACTCGGGAGCACAGAGTGGGCTTGAATCCCAGGGGCTCCTCAGTCAGCAATCTAGTGACAAATTAACAACCAGGCTCTGGCAGGTGGGGCAGAAGAAGGAATCCCCAGGGTGATCTCTGTATAAATAAAAATCAGAACTCAGGTGGCCATATTACTGGGTGATGAATATCATGCACTGTCTTTTTCATCATTCTCTTAGTTTTCAACTCTTTTTTAAAACTACTTAACCCAATTCCAAGTGGAAGACTTTTGAGAACAAATTCATGCTTTCACTAAATGCTATCTCCCTTCCTCAAGCTTACATGCAGGGATTCATATATATTATCTTCTAAAACCCTCTCTCTTCCCCTTCTTACTAATAGTCTAACTATTCTCTCCACCCTGAGCTCCTTAAGAGGAGAGACTGTGATGATCTCAGCACTGACCAGAGGCTGGTACTTAGGAGACCCTTAAAAATCTGGCCCTGTAAGTTGTTTTGAACTAGAAAATCCCAGAGGACACCAAGCTAAAAGTGCATTAACATTCATATCTAATTTCATCTTATTTAAACCATGCAAGTTTTGGTCTCAGAGGGGTTTTTGAACAAGAATCTTAATGGTGAGAAGAAATAAGGGAAAACCTAGGTAATAAGTCATAAATTTCAACATGTGAATTGCAATAGTGTAATAAGACTCATGAAATGCTACTGAAACCTTTATCGAACATGTGGACTTTACAGAGAATTCTACCTATACTGGCATCAATAAACGTTAAGAAATATAGTTATTGCTGTATATTTTGTCTTTATTTTCAACACTTCAATTTTAACAATGAATACTATTTTGAAATATTCTTATCCAGAGCAGGGTTTATATTGCATCTACAGTTTTAAATTTTAGAACTATTTTTCTGACATCATATCTAATCCAACAAACATTTACTAAATATGAATGATTATGCTTGGCATTGTCAAAGCATTATAAGCAGCATATAATAAGAAAGACAATGAGGGAATTAGATTCAAATGAGTATTCAATAGTTTTATTTACATTAAAAAAACTTTTTGGAAGTATATACACTGTAAAAGGAATGTCTTCATATATCATATTTGAACTCGCTTAGGATAATGACAAAGGAGTTTCTAACATCATGTTTGATTCTGCTCCATCCATCATTACAGATAATACCCTGCATCCTTAACCTTCATCCCTATTTTTTTAAATAAATGACCTCAAATGTCATTTCCCAAAATAAGCCCTTCTGATGATACCCCGGTGCTCAATAAAAAAACAAGCCTAACAATCACACTTTCAATAGCAAGTACTCGGTGGTATTTGTCAGTCCAAAAGCTTCACAAACCACCCTCCCTACTCATCTGGTTCATAAAATCCCTGGCACTCAATTGCATCATATTCTTTTACTTTCTTCCACATTTTCAACTATCTGAAACTGCCTTATCTGTCTCCCTATCAGAATATTCACTTTTTCACCACCTTTGTTTTGACCCTATGTTATCTATCGCCAATTGCCAGCCACTAGGGTTATATCAATTATTCATTAGTGAAGTTCCTAGAGTGACAAAGTTTACTTTTTGAAATATGCCAGTATGACAACTTTCCATGTTATCAGTAAGCAAATAAAAAAAGTCTAGGTCATGCTTTTCTATATGGCTTTCAATATCTTGTGTAAGATGCAACTTACTTTAGATATAATGGATTGTAAGTATAATTTAACAGCAATTATCAGACAAATCCAACCAAATAATAATTAGGTAAACAAATTTGTTCTGAATTATTCATTGAGATTTGCAAAAAAACATTTTTATTATAATTAATAAAAAAGATTTTATTAATTATAATAAAATACTCCTCCTTCAACTTTTAGAAGAAAACCAAAATCATCCTCATTTCAGTTGTGAACAATTTCGGTAAGAAAATAGGAGTTGTGAAAAAATTGAAAGCGGCACTTAAAAACCACCTCAAATTGACTGCTACAGTTGAACAGTTCCCCTGTGGGGTTAAGCAATAATTTTAAATAACAAAACTCTATAGAAGTTTAAGTGAGATCCGTGCTCCTGGCCTTGCAGAACAAGTTTAAGTTCTCACTCTGCAAACTACATACTTAGCTAAGGCTGTCTCCTCTTGGAAGAAGATATAAAAGTAAATGGCTTAAAATTTAAATTTTTGGTTGGTTTGTTAATGCTGGCTCAGTGGACTAATAGAGTAGAGATTCTCTAGCCTTGCTCAGCATCTTAAACTGAAGGTGTAACAATGTGGACGTCTTGAATTTTGTGTTCTAAAATAAATCTACATTTTATTATCAGTAGCTGGTTGATTTGTATGTTTATTTTATATAGATATATTTATATATTTATAAATATATTTATATACTTATAGATATATAGATCTAGATCTAGATATAGACATAGATATAGATATAGATATAGATGTCGGGTGAAACTTTCTCAGGCAAAAAAGAGTCTGAGTGGAAAAAGTTGAAGAGTCCCTGCTCTAAGGGCCAAATCTCCAGAGTTCCTCAGATTTTGCCTATCCTCACTATTTGGTCAAGTCAATGCTGAGAATACAGCCATGAGCATGATGGAAACAACCTGGCAGGCTGCCCTTTCATATAGTACATGGACATCTGGTCCAACTGCCAGCATGCTCAAGGACTCGAAGAACCTGACCACCTCACTGCAGATACAGGGGGGTCTGGAAAGGATTTGCCCCACCAAGTGGTCTCTTATTCATCAAATTCACAGGTAAACTTCAGCAGAAAGCCTGAGGCTTTCCTCCCATGAATACTACTGAGCTAGCCCTATAGCACTGTCATCCCATTGTTCATCAATTTGCTCAAGTGGGCACCAGTAATGTCTCCATTCGTCCCTGTCCTGTGCTAGTGTAGCCCAATGGCATCTACTCATTCCAGGAACACGAAGTGGGGCCCGTTATTGTTACTGTTTTTGGCGTACCAAATACGTCAAGGGTAGCTTGCCAGGCTCTGCCGTGCAGATGGGATACCCTCCAGGAAAAATTCTGGGGGCGGGCTTTGTTTTATAGTCTCTGGATCTTGGCCGTTGATGGGATTACATGGCTCCGGGGGCAGTTTGTGGGTGTGACTGCCAAGGTACTGGAAAACTGGGGATCTGGATGGAGCAGACCCAGTCTTGATCCGAGCAGGCTTGAAGATCTCAGCCACGGGTCCTGCATACCAGGGTTCCTCTGCCAGTTCCTTCATGCATGAGGCTCATCCGAGTGTGTGGGGAGTGGCTTTGAGAATTCTGGAGGTTTTTGGCTGCCGGGGCTCTGCTTGGGGCGGGAAGGGAGACTCAACCCGACCCCCCCTCCGAGGGGCCCCTAGTGAAGACTGCCTGGAGCAGGAGCAAGAGATTTGCTATTTTAATAGCAAAATAGGTTTTGCTACTAAAAGTACTGTCACTGTCACTGTCTTCCCGTTCATTGGTTTGCTCGAGTGGTCCCAGTAATGTCTCCATTGTGAGACTTTTGTTGTTACTGTGTTTGGCATATCGAATACATCACGGGTAGCTTGCCAGGCTTTGCTTTGTGGGCGAGATACGCTCTATAGCTTGCTGGGCTCTCCGAGAGGGGAGGGGGAATCAAACTCAGGTCAGCCAGGTTGGCTGCACGCAAGACAAATGCCCTACCTGCTGTGCTATCACTCCCGCCCATTAAAATAAAAAGTAAAATGAAAATAAAATCATCTTGCCTCTTGCCATTGGCTACAAGATCGACAGAATTTGAGGGGATTCTACTCAGTGAAATAAGACTGAGATAGAAAAATATTAAGATTTCTTTCAATAGTGGAGGATACAGAAAAGCAAAAGAACAAACAAAATGAACTAAACTCTTGGATAGAGAGAGCAGATTAGCAGTTAAAGGGGTGAGAGTTTAGGGTGCTGAATAAAGGATAAAAGGATGGTGGAGATGGACCATAATGTGGTATATATGAGATCATGGCAAAGTATAATGTACATATGAATCATACCATGATATAACCCAATGTTTAGTCAATCTAATTTTTAAAAGAGCATTAATAAGCTAATTTTGTCTCTGTTATGGGCTCCAAGATACATAGTCAGAAACTCATATAAAATATTTTTAAAGGAGTAATCCATCTCAAAATGTTATCTACCTACATTATAAAAGAGAATTTTAGGTAACAAAGGAACAAAATTAGTAGTCAGAATAAGCTGTTACTCATTTTTAAGAGGTAGCTTTTCTTGTTCAAAACTAATACAAAACATTAGTGCCAGCATAATAAAGGGTTATTGCTCACACACTGTCAATTACGAGTTCCTCTAGTCTGAAAATCAATTTGTACTAAGTATCAGATGTTTTAAAACATTCATATATAATCTTTAGGTTGAATAAAGATTGTATAAAATGTCATCAATAATAATAGTTGAAATTGCCTAAAGGTTGAAAACAGCCTAAAGGTTTAATTTTACAGGAATATTTAACAAACTATGGTGTATCTATATACTAAAAAAGTCATACAGTGATAAAATTTATCTTGCATTTGAAAAATACTTAGAATATAAGGTTAGGCAAACAAAATGATTTTTAATATGTTAGTAACTACAGGGGTATAATTATTAAAAATTAGGAGGAACATACTGCCAAAATGTTATAGGTTCTTGTAGGTCATAAAGTTACAGGAAAAAATTTTCCCTGTTCTTTGGCTGTTTTGTTTTATTTACTATAGCTTCCAAAGACTGCACTAGGAATGTATATTCATTTTATTAAAAATAGCAATATCTATTTACAAATTCTAAGTAAACTATATTAAAATACACATGTATGTTCATTAGCTGATGTGATATGTGGTTTGGAGCTGATCTTATATAGTTTTCCAAGAGAGCCACAAAGTGTACCTCTTCTTTGTTAAAATCAACTTAGAGAGTATTGAGATAATTTAGATTTATCTGTCAGCCTCTAGATGCTAATTCTCTCTCTCTCTCTCCCTCTATCCCTCTCTCGTCTCTTTCCATCTCTCTCGCTGTATATGTATATGTGTACATACATACACACACACACACACACACACACACACACACACACACACAGCTTATAACCTATAGGCACCTCTGATTCACTATCTACTTGCAAAAGTCTGCTCTTTCTCAACTCCACTTTTATCCCAGAAAACTCATTATCTATTTACCTATTCTTTTTGTTTGTTTGCTTGATTTTGGGCCACACTCTGTGGTGCTCAGGGCTTGCTCTTAGCTTGCACTCAGGGATCACCTCTGGCTGTCTCAGGTGACCATATGGAGTGCCCAGAATCAAACTTGGGTCAGCCATGTACAAGCAAGCCAATCGTTCCGGGCCCCCAGCTTCCTATACTTGCTTTTTTCAGATATCTCTACCACAAAGTTATTTCAAGGTTTTGTTTCATGTCTGACTATTCTGTTAGATGATAAAATTATTCTCCTTTTTAAAACTATTTTTACTGCAGTACCAGAATTTACAATACTGTTAATTATATTTTGAATGGATACTTCACTCTGACACCATACCCACACCAGAGTGCCTGCTTCTATCTACCAGTGTCCCAAGGACACCTCCCAAGCCCTCACAAACTCTCCTCCCCGATATAAGTTCCTTTCATTAGACAAAATCTTCAGTTCTAACGACTTTCACTTAAATGATAAGATTCCTGAAATATTTATCTTCTTAACACCTCAACACCTTAAGACCTTCACACAGTCCCTGTTAACAATGGAAATTTTATAAATGTTGTAAAATAAAGTATTAAAATAAGCTGAGTACCCCCTCCCCCAAAAAAAGATCATGAACATTACTTTCCACAACTAAAATCTTACTTGGGGCATAGAATAAAATACTATATGGAATATCATTTTCAATTTACGAAAGAGCAAAATAGTTCCTGACATCTGAGAGCTGATATGGCCCTCACTGCTCATTGCTAGGTCCTTGTGTTACTTGTCAAAAGTAAATGACTTCATAGGATGTGAAGTTAGGATAGAAATAAGTCCATTATGTAATACCATCTGACCACAAACAATTGCATGAACACTGTACAACCCCCAGGAATGATCAATATCTACAAATCTAGTCTAGTTCATGAGTGGCTGTTGCTGTTACTTTATTTTTTCAATTAAAGAAACAGCATGTAGAATTTTGTCTCCTTTTTGGTATGTTTGTTTGCTTTTGTTTGACTTTTGTTTGTTTGTGTCTGTTTTGGATTTTCCCTGTTTGTTTGGGGGCAATACCAACTATGCTCAGGGCTTACTCCTGCTCTTCACACAGGAATCACTCCTAGCATTGCTTGGAGAACTATATAGGATGTCAGGATGAAGCCTGGGTTGGGCGTGTGCACAGCAAGCATCTTACCTGCTATTCTCCTTTTCCATCCCATCTCACCTCTTTTTTGATCAGATACATAAAGCACAGTAGCATCGTTCTTGATAAAATATAAAAGTATAGAATTATCACTGCTTCAGTGTAGAACAAAGTCCTACTTTAAACCTTCTCCCAAATAATTTACACCAACTAAAATTGTAACTTGTTCATTTCTAACACCCTCTTACTTAGAGGTCTTACATCTCCCTATGGTATATATTTCCCCTACAGTCTGTTCAATTAAAGGAAATTTCCTGGTGATCTTAAGCCATATGACATTTAAAAGTTCTTAGCCCACCCGAAACCTCTTCCTTCTCAAAACTTCTCCCTAGTGAGTTTTCTAGGTTTCAGATTATTTCATTATTTTTAGTCTCTACAAATTAAGTTATTATTATCAAATTTACATGTCATAGTACTAGTCATCTGCACCCTGATCTCGATTCCACCTCTAAACCCATATCATTCTATTTTATCACTTTAAAAATCTTTTGCAATTTGGCTTTACTGCTCCAAATTTGGATGAGTTCTACACATATGTTTTAAATACCGATTTTCATGTATACCCCCTGTCATTCTTTTTACTCTTGCGATATACAGAGAACCTTTTCATAGCAAAATTTAAGTCCAGTAAAACATCCAAACAAAGACAAAGTTGGCCTGGCATTTGTTAAGTAATGTGATGTCACTTACATTCAATTAGCAAATAGCTTCACTTAGAGCATCTCCAAATATAGACCGTTACAGCTGAAGTTTGTTTCAACTGCCTTCCACATTCAGTGTTGCCAGTTCTCTCTCTCCCCTCTCTGCCTTGTTCCATCTGTCTTTCCCTTTCTCTAGTCCTCTCTCCTACTTTTTTCCTCTTACCCTTCCATTTCTATCATATTTCAGGCAAACTACCTGTATGAATAAAGGTAAATCCAGGCCATGGCAGCTGGCATAAGTCCCTTCTCCTCAATTGAAATCAGTGACTAAAATTAAGCCTTCCAGACATCTGACTGCTGACGTATCTATTCTGCATAAGGACAGAGATCCTGCACTAAGGGGAAAAACCCTACGAGATTATGAAGTTTTCTGCCAAAACTGAATATAATCCTACTGGACAACTCTTCCCAGATGACAGACTCTTCAGCCATATTTAGAAGTTCAAAAGTTAACCCTGGTTTCCGTGCACAGAGATGTATCCTCTCACTTTCCATTTCTGTCCTCTAAATTTCAAATTGACCTTGCCCTATCAGGACCAGGACATTCCCTGAAAATTCAGGATGAGGGTTAAATTCAGACAGATCTGGGTTTCCATAACAGTTCCTTCTTTCATTTAGCCTCCAGGAGGCTGGGCAAATAATTTAATCTTTGTAAGCCTCCATTTCCTGGCTTTAAAAAAATGATAAAATATTTACTTTCCTGGGACTTTGAAGAAGATTTGGTGAGGTTGTGTATCTAAACCACATGGGAAATGCTCTCCAAATGTTAGCTTCCACTCCACCCAGACTGCTTGACAACGAGCAAAATCCTTCTTCCCTCTCAGAAGCTGCCCATGTCATATTCGCACTCAAACCAGGAAAAATATTTAAGCCAGGGCAGATGGTGAAATTCCTGTTCTCAGATCAACAATCAAGTCCTGGTGGTTCTATTGATCTGCACACCTGTTCAACATCCTGATACTGCTCTCACTCACTTTCTTCCCTATACCCCAGATGCCAAACAAGAATTTATGCACACAATATGTGTATTAGAGCCTGGTCCTGGTACTCACATCAGGTTTGCCTCTGTGCAAGGATATAGAGGCTCTGCTATTTGTTCTGATAACCTCTATTTCACATACTTTGAATGACTTGGACTTTTGGAATCTGGTTGCTTGTTGGAATATCTACTTTGCAGTATCCTTCAGTTTGACCTGATGTATCACATTCCGACTTTGGGCTTAAAAGTTGTTGCACTGTTTTCCAAAGCACATGTATTTTTTTTTATGCCAAATTTCCAGGATTTGGATCCCAATTCTAACCACAGTCTCGAACAAATTAACTCTTTTATTCCAGTTCTCTAACCTCATTCTATGATATTTAAATAATATAATATAAAATAATATAATAAATCCAATGCATATAGTGCATGGGGATTCAATAACTGTCAGTGCATGTATACAGGTTTTTAACTCCCCTAGGACTCGTGTCAACTGGCTTCTTTTTTATGTAATCTATTTGCCATATACAACATCCAACTACTTCAACTGCTGGCCCAACCTATCTTCCTAATCTGGTCCCTACTAATTCATTTAATCCCACAAACACTTCTTTTAGCACAGGTGTTCCTCCATCATGACACACAGTCTCACTGAGACTTTGATAACGTGACTCATATCCACTAATATTCTCATTTGAGACATATAACTTAAGCCTCTTAGGTGATAATTCTAAAAAGCGCCTGCTGCCTTCTCTCTGCCTAACTCCCTTGAGTCCCAAGAATGTGCATAAATAAACAGTTCTGTGTTAATCGTTCCTCCTTCATTTGCAAATTTTCACTGGATTAATAATACTCAACATTGGGATCTCTAATTTCATGATATCTAGACAAACCTCTGGAAATGAAATCCTTAACCTAGAAATAAGACACAGGGATATTTTTCAAAAAGTACATAGATGTATGCCATGGACCAGAGACTCAGAAACAAATCTCGGAATCCAGTGGTTTTGGGCAGAAATGAATCTGGACCCCGCAGTAGGTTACTGTCGCCGGGTCACCCCAGGGGGGAAAGGGTATTGTTCCCCCGCCTGCTCCCCCTAGGTGGCTCAGTAGCCACCATCCTCCAGAGGCCACTGGACAGTCAGGTTTGGGCCCGCAGTGATGAGACATGTGGGGCCTCACGGGATGGGGGTGGAGCCAGCCCTTCCCTCCCCATCCCAAGGAGACACTGAGTCGCTGCCCATGAATGGCCTTTCTGGCTCCTGATCAAGCTTCTTAACAGCCATGATCCCAAAGACTCAGGAACAAATCTTGGAACCCAGCAGGTTTTGGTAGAAATCCCTCCAGATTTAAGTGTTAAAATCTCGGAATTTCAAAATCGCACACCCACTACTGCAGCCAGGCAACATCATATGTTTTTCTTAACCAGCAACAGAAAACAAATTTTCTACTGTTGCCATTTCAGCAGATCTGAGTGTTGGGGTAAAATCCCAAATAATAATGGTGGGTCTTGTGTCAAAATATTGAATGTGATCAAAATAGAGAGACAGTAATGTGGAAATCATCTGCCCTACAGGTAGGGGGAGGGTTTGGAATGGGGGTATACTGGGGGGTTTGGTGGTGAATTGGCACTGGTGAAGGTACGGGTGTTTAATTGTATGACCGAGACTTAGACCCGAAAGCTTTGTAACTGCTCTCTCAGTGATTCAATAAATAAAATTACAAAACATAAAAAAAATGTAAGGTGGAGTTCATGCCCAATTCAATCAGCTAATCAGTGGATGAATAAACAGCAGTACTCCTGCTTTTTTTTTTAAAAAAAAAAGTACACAGATATAAATAAATGATAGGTTTCTCCTTCAGTTAAGTCTAAGAACCATAATAGTGTCAGTTATAAAAACATGGAGGGCGATATTTTCTCACAGCCTTAACTGGGAGATCTTGAATTTGCATGTCTAGTGTGACTGAGTATAAACTTCATATTACTGTATGAGGAAAAAGAGGAGGCAATTCTCAATAATTTTTTGCATGGCAAAAGAAATTTTGGCTAAAATAAAGACAACCTACTGAATTAGATAAAATATTTTCTCTCAGATACGTAAGATAAAGGATTACTATACAAGATCTATAAAGCACAAGTTCAACAACAAAAAATTCCATTACCCACCAAAAATTAGGAAGAGTGGGTTAGCAGACTTTCCCATAGATAGCCAGTAGGCAGATGAAAATGTGTTCATCACCAATCAGTATAAGGGAAATGAAAATCAAAACAATATTTGATGAAAATCAAAACAATATTCTCCTGAAAGAATGACATATATCAAAATGACTGGAATCCACTAGTGTAGGCCAGGAAGTGGTTAGAAAGAAGACTCCCCCCAAGCCCTCATCTATTGTTGTTGGGAATGTTATTTGCTTCGGCCTCTGTAGAGATAGTATGAAGATTCCTCAAAAAAGTAAGAGTAGAACTCCCATATTATCCAGTAGTTTCACTCTCTGGCACCTATCCACCAAAATACAAAAACACTAACTTGAAAAGATGCATGTCACCTATGTTCATTACAGTGCTTAATACGATAGTCAGGACATGGAAATAACCCAAATTTTCAATGACAGATGAATGACAAAATGTTGTGGTATATATACACAATGAAATACTATGAGGCTGTAAAAGAAGATGATATAATCCAGATCGCTGCAGTGTAGAAGAAACTTGAGGGTACTGCGTTGAGAGAAAATAAGTCAGAGGGCAATATTTCATCACAGAGGGGAAAGGAAATCACTGGGGGATCTCATGCATCTGTGCAAGAGAGACAAAACAAGGGAACAGGCAGTATCAAACAATGAAAACCCCTCTTGGATGACAAAACCGATTCTCAAGCAATGGGGTAAATATTAAGGGGAAGGAAGGTCAGAATAAAGGTGGTGGGTCTTGGACACTTTGGTGTTGGTATTGTGTTACATTTGTACATCAATATATCTTTAACATTATTGTAACCATGTTGTCTAAACTATAATTAAAAATGTTAAAAAATGACATCCACAGAAATAGACTTTTTAGATCAGTGGTTTTACTAGCTTGGAAGAAACACACTTCTGTATGATATTGACATAGCTGTCTAACAAATTTGCCTTCAGACCAGCAACATGTGTACTCCAAACTGGGCACATCATCCAGTTCCAATACTATCAGAGAAGTAGTCCACTGGACAGATGAAGTCAATAATCATGGAGAGAGATCCAATAGAAGCCTTTCCGGGAGATTTCTCTAAGATTTGCAAAAGAGAAGACTATGGTTTCAAAGTCCAAGAAAGCAGACTTGAAACTACTAACTTATCTTTCTCAGAAGAAAAAGAGCCTGTGAATGAAGGTGACTTAGAAGAGAAGATGAGAAATCAGCAACAGAAAGAATCCCGGCAGTGACCTCTGAGATTCTGGATTCTAGCTACCACTGAATCAGTCTAACTCATTATACTCGTCAGGTTCATGAGCCAGTCACTCTATTTCAGATTAATGTAAGTGAATGAAGGTTTTTCCACAGTCACAATCTGAAGGGCCATGAACAATTCATTTCTCAGGAACAGAGTGGGGTGATGGGGTGGAAGGGACTGAACTGTTCACTCTCAGCTCCCTTGATGCTTAGGGAAAAATAACAGAGCCTGTCTGCAAAAAAGGATAAACTGATCTACATATCAGATCATACTCACATTAGAAAATACTCACATTCCCATCATTTCTGTGTAATTTCATCTCATATGAAAAAGTTTTCAAGCACAACTTGTTCCTGGAACATACTAACTGGTAGTACAATGAATCACCACCTTTATATGAGAATTTCCATTTTTTAGTGACATTCAAAGCTTTTGGAGGAACCTTTCCATGATTTTGTAACAGTAAAATCCCCAGGATTCCTGCTGGGAAAAAGGAGGGAGATGAGATGGAAATAAAGCACAGAACAGGCAATAAAAGTATGAAGAATAAACACCATCAACAAAATTCAATATATTTTAGGAAATCTCAAACTTCTAATTGGAGGTGCATGTTCCAGATTGTAACCTGAATTTTCAATCAAGAATTTGAACCTCCATTAAAATCTAAGGCTAAACTTCTCTCTCCCATACATATAGCTTCCTAAGTGTGTTCTAGCTTCTCTCTCTCTACAGAGGATGAGAAATGCAGTGGAGCATATTGGTGCAAATGTGCTTTGCATGATTAGTCCTGGTTTTATCACCTTTCTGTTCTAATTACCTCTTTGGGTTGGTTATAAAACAACTTGCGATTATCTGTAAAATGCAGCAAAAATAATTGAGTAGTAAAATCTGGTATTTATAACTGTATCAAATATTATAAATTGAGATTATCAGTGATTAGTCAGATGTCCCGGGTGTCTGTCTGATTCTTTGTCTATTTGTCGCTTTCTCTCTTCTTATGCACTAGAACTCAGCATTCAGTTTCTTATCTATTTAGGGTTTGGAGGAAGGAGGGTACACCCAACTGTGCTCAGGAATCACTGCTGGCTGGACCTGGGGATCAAACCTGGGTGGAGCAAATGCAAGGTAAGCATTTCTCCACTGTCAAAAAGGATGAAAAGATCAGCACATAGATGCTGAGAAAGTCCAAGGAATATAATCAGCAGTTTCTATCAGGATGATGACTCTGGTTTTAAGCACTCCATCTAAAATCTCTGTCAACCCCACAATGCTCACTCATGTGCACCGGAGTATTAATGCTCAAGGACCGCTCCAATTGCTCAGTGATCTACATGTTGCATTAACTGGTTTCCTCCTTTCTGGCCTGTAAGTGACTGTGAGACAGGATACCTTGCTCTCAGCACGCAAGCATGATACATCTTGTGGTCACTCTATTCTCTGTCCGCTTAGTACCAACAGATCTTTGAAGACAAAACTCAAGTCCCAAAATAAATGTACCTGATAAAATTACAAATCACATATTCCCCAGTAAAATGAATGATCTTTCCTGCCACGGACTTTTTTCCCGTCTCTAGACAAATCCTTTTCCAAATGTTTCTTGCTTGTTGAAGACTGCTCATTCATTCTCCTACTCAGGAAGATTAACACTAAACAGAACTTATGTTTAAACCACCTCATCTTTTAACACTAAATTCTGTTTGTAAGTAATAAGCATTTCCATAGGGACTTATTTTTATCTTCTGCTAATTTTGTCTAAGAAATGTAAAAAAGTGACATCTGCTTTTATCTGTCTTTATATTTTACAAAGGTAATATGGATTTAGTTATCTTTATACTAGTAAAATATAAACTAAGAATTTAGTTTTTCTTTATGCTTTAGTCCCACACTATCCCTTTGGGAATAAAATCATTTAAACTATCAATACAACAGCCGACTCCTCCTACCGTCAATATTTGTCTGTTTCAGCCCCACCAGGATGTTATTCAAATTCTGAAACTACTCAAGTGAAACTGTAGCAATTTAACCCTTGGAGCATTCAAAAGCATCATTTAAAAACTCCTTCAGGCTAAAATAACAGGTGCTGTCATCCTTCTTTACAAAGATCATTCCTGATGAGAAGGCTTCTCAGATCACAGACATTTACCTGAACCCAACACAGAAGCAACAGGTAAAGTCTGTCTGGGCCAGCTGCATCAAAAAAAATTGCTTTCACAGACTTCCCAAACAACACACTTTCCTGAATGGTTTTCCCAATTTAGGATACACAACTCAGTATAACCCAGTTACAAAGTACTGCTAAAAAATCTTGTAATTAGGAGCCATTAGAACTTCATTCAAGAAAATCATTCTTACCACCCCAGTGTATAGTTTTAAGAGTAAAATATATTCTGTCAACATTAAATTGCTAAATCATTTGTATCTTCCACTTCAGGGAAACAGTGTTTTCTGTTTAGAGAAGCTGCTTATAAAGAATGAAACTACAACTAGGTGCCTCTGTATGGGTAAATAGAGGAGGAAAAGAAAAGATATGTTAGTTTGAAACTGCAGCCTACATTTCACAAAATGGTAATATATTCTAGTATCAGAAGCCAAATATACTGAAGGTCACATTTTAGCAAGTGTTTCTATAATGCATGATATGGCAAAGCATTAAATAAATTTTACAGGAGCTGGTAATATATGCATAAAGAACTACAGAAAGTTTATCTCAAAATTTGGGTTTAACTCAAAACCCAAAAGAGGTCAACATTCCTCCTGATATATAAGAAAACTCATTGACTCTTTTAATGCAGTTGTCCACCAGTACTTCTGAAGGTCTTTGGCAGGGGGAGGGACTTTAGTCCATTCTATTTAATTCTAAAATACACCAGACTAAGTGCACCTGGAAAATTTTAACTGGTAATTTTTTATATTTATACACACAATTGAAACATCTGATGTTATGAAATTATCAATGTCTGGTGCTTAACAATGAACTGTTTTATTACACACACACACACACACATACACACACACATACACACTCACTTCTCAATCTACATTAGAGCCTGCCAATACACAGAGAGCGTGCACATACCCAGTGAGAAATGTTAGCCTAGACAATTCATCTTAGCCCAAGAATGATTAATGGAACCAATCTCGCAAAAGCTCGACCCTTTTTCTTAAGGGCAGGCTGGATTCATGGGAAGAAGGATGAAGAATAGGGCTGTATTTGGCAAATAATTCCTTCGCCTCTCCATTTTGCCTGTGTAGATCCCACCACATCCACATCTTGCTTTAGGCACCCCTGACCATACTTTGCTCCTGCCTAGGAATGCAATAAAACGGACGCCATGGACATCTTTTCCGAGACTGCTGACTCCCTGGAACTGAGACAAAGGAGGGTGTAGCTTGGAGAAAGGCAGCTGGGCGCTCCGAGGCTCTCGGTGCTCCCACACTTCGCAGGATTTCTCTTGCGCTCCGAAGAGGGAGGGAGTCGGGGATGGAGGGCGGACTTGGTTAGCAATTCCCAAACTTGGGGAGCCAGTGTTTACCCTAACTCCGAAGGCTCAATCAAGGGAAGGGAGGCACGAACAGGCGCCGGGGTTCAGCAGGGCACCCCCCTGCCCAGCTCGGGCTGGACTCTCCTTTGCCCACTCACCTGTCCTGGGCGCGGGCCTCGGGCGCCTGGCTGGGCGGTGACTCCGGCAGCCTCCGGAGTCGGGGGCGTAGTCAGTGGGAAGCCGCCGTCCCCCTTCCCATCCCGCGGCCACCGCGGACGGCCGAGCTTGGGGTCAGGCGGCGGGTGGGGGCCGGTCGCGGTCCCGGGGCGCAGGAGGCGCCGCAGCCGGGATCGGCTGGGGGGTCGCGGGCAGCGGGATGCCCCCACTCAGGGGCACGGTGCGCTCCTGCCCTGCGAGGTCCCCGGGCGCGCGCGGCTCAGGTGCCGCCGCCGCCCCCGAGAAAAAGACAAAAGGGTGCCCCGGGGTTGGCTGGAGAAGAAAAGTTTCTGCTGGGTCCACGCTCGCGCCAGCCCGTACGCTCGCCCGAGCGCCAAAGGGGCGCGCAGATGTGGGGTGCGGGGCCCATCCGTCCCGGATCGCGCCCGTCGCGCCGTCTACGACCACCCTGGGGGACTCTCAGAACCTGCTGCTGCTGCTGCTGCTGCTGCTGCTGCCACCCCCCACCCTCCACCCCGCAGCAGGTCAAGGCCCGCCCTCCTCCTGGAGCGTGCACACAAAATCACACCCCGTCTCCTCCAGATGCCCCCGATTTCTGGTCCAAGTTACACTTTCTGGAGGCGGATCGCCCGCGGACCAAACCTACCGTCGAGAAGATGAAGAGCGGCCGGCAGCGGCTCCTCTTCGGGCCCCAAGGCCAGAAGGTGCAAACGACACACCCTCCCGCGGCGCGCGCCTCCCGCCGCCGGCTGAGCTCCGAGTCCCGCAGCCCACGGCCCGCGCGCCTCCTGTGTCCCGAGCAGTGCGGGGGAGCCCCGGCCCCCGCCAGGTTTTATTGGAGCAGACGCCGCAAGGACCCGGGGCTCCACGCCCCTCGCTAGCTTTCTTATCAGACGCCTCCTGGGAGGGTGGGGGTCCCCCTGGTGGGCTGCGCCGGCTCTGCGCTCCGCTAGGAGAGTCCACAGACCCGGGACGCTCCACCTAGCAGCCCCGCTGCTCTGCCCTGCAAAGAAGCTCTCCTGGAAAGTGGCTTTGGGGGTGCGTGATCTCGGAAGAGAGCGCGGAGTCGACGGAGGGCGAGGTCACGGAGAGCAGCGCTGAGAGGTTTAGGACTTAGCACAGCCAAGGAGAGGTACAGGTGACTCCCCCTTTGTCCTCACACCACTGAAAGGAGAGTGTGTCCTACTCACGGAGAAAAGCAATGGAAGGGTTACCTCCAGTTCGGTCGGCTTAAGTGATGATTGTTCATATTATCATCTACCCGGGTCAACTCAGTACATAAAGTAGGTCAATCTCCGACTCGCCATCCCAGCCGTGGTACCTTGGTGGGGAGAACACCTCAGTCCCTAGCGCTGGAGGGGATAGGTATCTGTGTGTCTCCTAAACGAATCTGTTTTAGCTGATGGACACATGACATGTGGGGTGTTCTAGTGTTATGCGTTGATCTCATGTTCAGGAAGATGTGGGTACTGGGGTTATTCAAAAATGTCTGTTGTTTGGGCCAGGGATGTGGCTCAAGAGGTACATACCCCACATGTACAAATCCCCATGTTCCATCTCTGGCACCACATGGTCATCCTCGGAGCACCAAGGGGAATGAGCCTAGTACTCCTGAGAGTTTCCCAACTCAAACCCGCACACTGACACCGTTAAAATAAATAAGATAATAATAACCTGTCACAGAAAGAGAGGGAAGCAAAGAGAAGTCCACGCAAAATTTATCACGTTAAAAAAATTCCAGGAAACAGGTAAGGAAATGGGAATAGACTTTAGACAATGATTTTATGATGGGGCAATCTTCCAGTTTTGACTAGAAGAATTGAGGATTTGACACGTTTAGTACATATTGCACAATCAAAATAGTTTCTTTGAAAAAACTAAATGATTGGAGAGGGGGTGGAGAAATGAGTCACCTCTATAAGCCATCTGTAGTTTTATTTTTACCCCACCTGCATCTAATACTTTTTAGCTCACAGCCACCTGCTCAAATCTCTTAGATTTTCTCACACATTTGTTAAGGCACTCCCCATGGAAAGGAGCGTGATGCCTCTGAGCCATACCTTTAGTTGTTGTAGTCTCTGCATTTTCTAAGTAAATACGCTGAAGCCACAGTTATCTGTGACACACAGAGTGGTTTCTACTGGTTACATTCTCTAGCGTCGTGGGGAATGCACTCACAATGTCCATCGCCATCACCTGGCAACCTGTCTAAATTGTGAAACGTTTTAAATGGTTGTCTACACATTTTAGGCGTTGAACAATTGCACCTACTCTAAGAGGGATTAAAGAGTATCATAAAAGAAAGAATAAAAACATTCTTTGTTGTTGCTTTGAGACTATACTCAGCGGTGCTCAGGGCTTACTCCTGTTTCTGTGCTCAGGCATTACTCCTGGGAGGACTCAGGGACCAAATGGAGTTCCAAAGATTAAACCAAGATCTGCTGTGTGCGAGACAAGTGTTCTTCCCACTGTACTATCACTCCAGGCCCTTACCCAACCAAATTCTTATTATTAGAAATATTACTAACCTGAATATTATTATATTCAGTTAGTACCTAATTATTTCTGAACTGACATTTTTGGTGATTAAAACCACAAAGGGGAGAAATTATCTTCTGAAATACTACTATATAAGATAATTATTTACAACCATTTACACTTCTTTTAAAGATAATTGCTATTAGTCTGAGAGTAGACAGGGGTAAAATGTTCTAAACTTAGAGAATTACAGTAGATTATAGTAGAGCAATAAATTCCCAACTCAACTGTTATAAATTCTTCCCTGGTATTGAATGCCCAAAGCAAGTTCAAGTGAATTGTGTAATCTCTGCTAATGGCTAGTTCCTCTGCATCTGGTTAAAAAATAATAATAAAGCCTATGAACATATCACACCACTAATGACTTTGAATTTAGCTCCATATTCTCTATAGAGGTAATGGATAGGGCCTGTCACCATAAAACTCTATTGACTTCAAACAATATTTTTTGCTGTGTTCTTCTTAGCTGTGTGAATTTTCTCTAGGGGAAAAAAAAAAAGCCATTTTCTAAAAGAGCAAAGTATGAAGAGGAAATCCTTTCTGTAATTCATACTCAACTATTTGCTAACAGAGAACCTACTTTTCCCATCCTTCTTTATTTCTATAATCCTTTAAGTACTTAAAAAAAAAACTTAGACTGTATGCTGAGTTATGAGAATCTTCCCACAGATCCTATTTGAAATTTAACTGAAATGACAGACTGGGTATGGTGTCACACCTGTTCCACTGTCCATGGTACTGAATTAGCCGCTGGGAATTAACACCTGACTTCTGAGAACAATTTGCAATATTGGCTTCAGTAAGAGGCATCATCAGGAGACTCAGGAGACATCATCAGGATCTCCGGCTCCAGCCCAAACCTACTGAATAAGACTCTAAAGTTAGCAACATCCTCAAGTAATTATCTGTTCTTTAAAATTTGAAAAGCGCTTCATATAGAGCATAGTTCCTATTGATTTGTGACTTATACACTGTTCATATCACCCTTCATTTCACTCTCCTCTGGAAGCACAACCTTGTTACTGCCTTTTCACTATATATTATTTGATAATGGTAATGTGATATTATTCAAAGATCAGAGACTTTGAATAAATCTAGTTAAAATCTCAGCTTTGATCAATTAGTCTCAAATTCATTTTTGTTACTTTAAAACTGTCAATAATTGTAAAATATCCTTAAACTGCTATTTTAAATATTTAATGGTATGGAAATGTAATTTTAAGGCACTTGTCCTGCAATATAGCAGGTTAAAAAAGCTTTCAATCATTGTGATAACACAACATCTTCTAACAAGGAGGTGAAAACATATTGCATGCAACTTAACCTATAATTTCTGTTGATTAAACCATAGTAAATCAACATAAATTATTAATTATTAATAAGATAAAACTTTTAAACACACCAAATCTTCTTTCAGTTCTACCTATAGTTTTGATTTTTTCATTCATTCATTCATCATCCTGTTATTCATCAATTGCCTCGAGCAGGCCCCAGTAACGTCTCTTTCATCCTAGCCCTGAGATTATATTCAAGGCTCCTTAGGAGAATGAGACCCATCAATGTTACTGGTATTTGGCATATTTGGTACGCCCCGGGGAGTTTGCCAGACTCTGCCCTGTGGGCAGGCTACATTCGATAGCCTGCAAGTTTGTCCAAAGTAAGAATGAGATAATAGTTTTGATATGGAATAAATAAAGATAAAGTCTTTACCAAAGGACTTGGCACTGGGACCTCTAAATTCTTTGTAGATATCTGAATGCTTAATTTTCCCACCAAAAAAAATCTATACAGAAATACATCTTAATTTGTAGTTGTAAATGGTAGTCATTTATACTTATCTATGAATCTTAATTAAGCTACAATGTTGGTAAAATAAAATGCCACTTAACTTTTTCTATTTAGAAGACCTGTATTATCCACATATTTATTTTAGAACAAGAGGAAATGTTGACACATTCATTTTTCCCAAAGAAATGTCAAACTTGGTTATCTGTCTATTACAATAGCATTTCAATAAGTTTTGACTCAGATTAATTTCTCATTGTGACACTACCGAGCCAGACACACCTGTTTCTATGAATGAATAATAAACCTCAGCATGTCAAATTTCTCTCAAGCATTACATTAGATTTTCTACGCAAAAAAATAACATTTGATACGTATTAAATATGCTTATTTTACATTTTCTCCTTTAGAAACATTCTTAAATACAAGTTAAAGCTGTGGTCAGGATCGTATAATCAGAGACTGAAACCTTGGTCTCACTTCATCTCATTCAATGCTTATTTAACTGTCATAAAGCATGACTCATATCAGTCTGCTTCAAAGTCCCCAAGTGACTATTTGAGATATTTAAGCATATCCCTGAAAACAAATACATTTCAACAGTCTTACCAAACCTCCACACCTGAAGAAATCCCCTTATGATAAACTTTTATTGTTTATTCATTAAGTCATAAAATTTATATTTTATCATTAAATCAGTTAAGACCATTTTTTTCATGTTTATTGTCATCTGGTGTGTTGGGAACTTTCATGGTATATGACTTAAATATGACAAGTGCTCTTATGGGGTACAAAATGCTGATATAAAATTTACCCAAAATATCTTGGGGATTTACAGTTCAAAAGCATTTTAAAAACAAAGATTTTCAAGATCTTGTCATCAGAACATGAGAACTTTTCAAAAGGTAAAGAGGAAACAGAATAAAAGAAAGAGCTGTTTGCAATTTGTAGCAGAAAAGATTGTGATAAATTCATAGGAGTGAGGGCAAAGTTAACTTGACTGAAATTAGTAAATAAAAAGATCTTTAAATGAAATTTTAAGTCACCGAAAAATCAGAAAGGGATTTGCTATCTAAATTAAATTAAGGAGGATTACTCTGAGGAAATGAGAGAAGCATCGACATAAATAGAGTTTTCCCTGTAGGATTAGAAGTTTCAGGCAAGTAATTCAGATTTGGGCAGGAAAGATTTTAGATTTTTGTAATAACTCAGGTAACAGAATATTAATGAACTGAACTAGAACACTGGAAATAAGAATGAATGAGAGAGAAATAATTGGCACCTGCTAATTGGGAAGAGTCTGGAATGATGCTCAAGACTATAGCTTAGGTAAAGGGTTTTTCCTCTTCTGTCACCAACCAAATCCAGTATTTCTACATAAAATAAGTGGAATCAAATTTATAATGATATACCTTCTAAGATTACTCAATGAGTATATGATAATTTTTATCTTTAAACCAAAAAAAAGCAAATAAAACTGATAGTTTAAAACTATTCCTCAAATTATTTTTGATGCTTGTCCTCTTCTGACCTTGTTTCCTGTTGGTTGTTCCCTTTGTCCGACTGGTTAAAACCCTAGTAGCACCCCACTTAGGTGCTGTAGCACCCCACTTAGGTCATTTTTCATCTGTAGCCCCCTCACATTTTCCTGGAGACCAAGAGGAATTTTATGGTCCGGTTGAGAAACATTGGTTTAAGGCTTAGAGTAGATTGAATATTCCTAAGGTTCACTTGATTTCAATTTGTTTCTTTTCTGTTCAACACTGACTTCTAGTCTTCCAAGAGCTACAAATGCTGTCCATCAAGCACTTCATTTTTTTCCATTAGTGGTTTTTACTGAATACAAGTTGTTATGCTGCTCATTTGTTATGTCAATGACTCCACCATCATAAATTCTTGGAAGCAAATCTGTACCTTCTACCTTCAGCATAGCTTAAAGTAGCATTTGGGAATTAGCATGAAGATGTAACCTCACCATTTGTGAACTCATTGAGGATAGAGAAATCATAGATGATGGAGTGAAAAAAGTAAAACGTAAAGGGAATTTGTTTGCGTATGTGTCATTTTATAAAATATGGAATATGGAATGCTACTCTAGGCTAGAACTTCTCTCTAAACAAAAATAAAACAGACCAGAAAAACAACTGCTTAATTACAGGTGTTTTAGGTGCAGTATCCATATATTTTAAAGAAAAAATATTTAGGTGAGATTTGACATTGAAGTCTGAGTCTATTTTAGGAAACCTTAAATTGCTAGAATTGCCAGAATTTTTATTCCAGATAATGAGCAGGATACAGAAAGTTGATGGCAAAATGAATGTGGTTTTTCTCATTGACCCATTTACATAATACCCAAATAAAGAGTAAGTATAATCAATTCAATATTTTCAAATCAGTTCAACAGAAGAGTAACCATTACATGAGTATTTTGTATTTTTAAAGGATGGTTTTAGAAAAAAAACTACAATTGTTATGTATAAGGTTTGAAAGACCTCAGTAGTGAGGTGGGTATACTGGTGACAACTGTGGTGTTGGAATTATGTGCATGAGGAACTGTTGTGGTCAGTATTGTAAATCATAGAACTTCAACCAATTTAAGAAAAAGTTTAAAAATTAAGACTTTTTAAAAATGACATTCAAAAATATTTTATCCCCAAACACAGAGATTCAGAAATAGTTATTTTTATTTATGCTTTTCAGGACTGATATTCAATAAATAGAGCAATGTATTGCCTTTTCTGTGCATTGTACTTCTGCTAAGAGTGAAAGAAGACTAAGAGTTTACTGACTGTTTTCACCTGTTCTCAAAAACATCTCATACAATCAAGAGTTAATTTCTGACACATATGTATTTGTACATGAAAATGCAAACATATATGTTTATGTGTGTATTGCAATGGGTAATTGTCCACAGGAATAACATTTCACAGAAAAACTTACATAATACTGTGTGAGAGGTCAAGTTATTTGTATCTATAACTTTTCAGAATAATCTTCTAGAGTAAGTGCTAATTTGTTCCTATTTTATAACTGAATAATGAACTCAGCTCTTCACAGATTATCTGTCTGAATGCAAAGTTCCTTCCCAATGGAAAATCAGCAGGACTATTCTGTTGTACAAGAAGGGAGACATCAACTACATCAGTAACTATCACCTGATCTGCCTGTTGTCTGTCATCATCTAAAAGTTATTTACTCGAGTCATCCTGAATAGGATTGGCAGAACACTAGATGAAGGACAACCAGGCTAGCAAGCCAGGTTCAGCGCAATTGACCGTATCCACACCATGACCAAGCTCATCGAGGTTTTATGAGAGTTCAAGATGCTGCTCTGTCTAACGTTCATCGATTTAAAGAAAGCCTTTGATTCTGTTGAGACTGAAGCAGTTATCGAAGCCCTAGCCAAACAGGGCATTCAAACTCAGTACATCAGGATCCTCCATGACCTGTATTACAGATTCACTACCAGGATCTCACCATTCTACAAGGAAGTGATCATTGACGTAAAGAGAAGGGTTCGACAGGATGATACCATTTCACCGAAACTCTTCAGTGCCACCCTCAAGAACGTCATGCAACAACTGGAATGGGAAGGAATGGGAGTGAAGATAGACGGTTGGCAACTACACCACCCCCCTTTGCTGATGACATCATTCTAATTACACCAAATATCAGCCAAGCGGCACAAATGCTGGCCAGACTTCAGCCATGAGTGTGGAAAGGTTGGACTGCATCTGAATCCCACCAAGGCAATGTTCATGAAAAACGAACTACTTTCTGACATTCCATTTGCTCTCAGTGAAACGAATATCTCCGAATGCAGCAGTTATGTGTACCTAGTCGAAAACTCAACATGATGAATGACTTGGCACCTGAACTATGCAGGACAATGAGAGCAGCATGGACCACCTTCAAGAGCATCGAAAAGTGGTTAAGAAGATGAAGAACCTTCAGCTCCAGGCACAACTTTTCTACTCCACTGTTCTTCCTGCACTAACATACTCCTCAGAGACCTAGGCCCTATGAAAACAGGACAGGAATGCTATTCAGGTATCCCAAAGAGGAATCAAAAGAGCTTTTCTTGGAGTATCACACTTCACTCAAGTGAGAGAAGGAATCCAGAGTTCTGACCCTGCCAATAATCATGAGTCCGCTGTCTCGTTTGTCAAGGCACTGAAAATCAGATGGGCTGGACATGTAATGCTATTCAGAGATGACCGCTGGACTAGAGCTGTTACAGACTGGATTCCACGGGATGTCAAAAGAATGCCGGGATGCCCACCTACAAGATGGTCAGACTTCTTTGTCAAAACCCTGAATGAACGATTGGAGGCTCTTTGTGTTCCTGGAGTAAGCAGATGCCATTGGACTACACTAGTATGCTACAGGGACAAATGGAGACATTACTGGTACCTGCTTGAGCAAATCAATGAGCAACAGGATGACAGGTGATACAAGTGATTTATAACTAAAGTAACACAACTTGAGGTAGGAGGGGTCAGAAAGAAAGTCCAGGGGTGTAGCATATTACCTTGCATATGGAATACCCTGGTTCAGTCCCTGCACTACATATGGTGCCCTGAACAACACCCAGGGATCATTCCTGATCACTGCTGAGTGTAACCTCTAAATCCAAAATAATAATCATAAGCAATAATAGCATAATTGGAAAGATTAACTTGTACAAGTTAGTAAACTTGGGAATTGTATTTAAGATTCCACAATCTGATGCTGTTCTGTGTTCTCAAAAGCTTGTGAACTGCCTCTCAGTTCACTCCAGCTCTTCCATATGCTCCTCAATAAACTAATTAAATTATATCTTCAGATAGTGGGATACCATAAACCATAAATAAAAGATCTATATCGAGTAATATGGGTAGATATGAAAGACACTGTTAAGTGATAAAAGAAGTTGTAGACCATCTGGTTGAGTGATCCCATCTTCATGTTTCTTTGTGTACCTCTTTGTGTGCTACCCATATAAGACATAATAGGATACATAATAATGCATTGAAAAAGACCAAAAGTGGCAAAATTAAATGAGCAAAGATATTCTAATTTTTGTAAGGTGCTTTTTAAAATAACAATGCAACACTATAATCTTTGTTTCCTATATCAACTGTGGACCTAGCAACAGGACAGATCTTAAAAATAAATGACAGATTTTAGAAGTCATCTTTATATTTTCAAATTCTTTCCCTATTTATGGCATAACCCAAGAAAAATATTTAAAATTAGTTGTTTTGGGGCTGCACAGCTATGTTCAGAACTTCCTCCTGGCTCTGCACTCAGGGATCACTCCTGGCAGTGCTTGGGGGACCAGATATGGAGTAGGGAATGGAAATGGGAACTAAAATAGGTAAGGCAAGTGTGCTTCTCACTGTACTGTTACTTCAGCCACTGAGAGAATAAATTTTAAAACTCTGCTTGATTTTTTACAAAGATATGACATAAAAAAATAGATAGTATAAGGGTAGAAGAGTTAGTACCATGGATTAGGCTCAATCCCCCACATTGATTATGGTCCCTTGCTCTGCATATGGTCCCCTGAATACCACCAAAAGTGATCCTGACTTAAGCACAGAGGCAAGAGTAAATCCTGAACACAGCGTGGTGTGGTTCCCAAACTAACAATAATAATAATAATAATAATAAAAGAGTAATAATAAATGAAATACATGAACTGAAAGTTTAAAAAACCTAATTGTGTCTAAAGGATAGTTCTGACAAATGCAGTCAGTTTGAATTTTATGTTTTTAATTTTGATATGTAAAATAATAATTTAAATGTGGGAAATTAACCCTATTAACTAGCCTTCTCCCTAATTAGTATTTCTTTTCCTGTTGATAATATTGGGCTGGAGCAATAGCACAGAGAGTAGGACGTTTTTCTTGCACGTGGCCAACCCGGGTTCAATTCCTCAATCTCTCTCAGAGAGCCCACCAAGCTACCAAGAGTATACAACCCACACAGCAGAGACCGGCAAGCTCTCCATGGCGTATTCGTATTCCAAAAACAGCAACAACAAGTCGCACAATGAAGATGTTACTGGTGCCCGCTTGAGCAAATCAATGAACAACGGGAGGATGGAATTACAGTGCTGCATTGATAATATAAACCCTAATTCTCAAGTGCCTGTCAAATAAGCTTTTTTAACTTCCTGTCAAGGTTTTCGTTAATCACTTAAACCAAACTTTAACATGTGTCAACATACATATTTGAGAACTGGGCTTTCACAAATTTTATCCAAATAGACTCATGATCAAAGCTTTTGTACTTTGTTTCATAAGTGTATAGAATGCTGGCAGGTTTTTCTTTAATGGACTGAGAAATTTTCGATAGGAGATTTTAATTTACTCTTTCTATTTTCATACTTAAGAGAGAACACTCATATTGGAATATGAGAGCTCAAAGAATATCATGTTCAACAACTGGTGCCTAAGTAAAATAAAGTAGTAAAGGCCCTCCCGTTGATTGTCGATTTGCTCAAGCGGGCCCAGTAACGTCTCCGTTGAAGACTTTGTTGTTACTGTGTCTGGCATATTGAATACTCTCAGTAGCTTGCCGGGCTCTCCGAGAGGGGCGGAGGAATCGAAATCGGGTCGGCCATGTTGGCTGCGTGCAAGGCAGACGCCCTACCCGCTGTGCTAAATTTAATATTTGAACACCAATCTACCAGCATGACATCTTCCCACCACCATATTTTGGATGTTTTTTTGCTGTAATGTGGTTCGATTCCTCTGCCCCTCTCAGAAAGCCCGGCAAGCTACCGAGAGTATTCGATATGCCAGACACAGTAACAACAAAGTCTCCAATGGAGACGTTACTGGGCCCGCTTGAGCAAATCGACGATCAACGGGAGGGCCTTTACCTTTACCTTTAACTGGTGCCTAATCAATGTTAATGCTTGAGTAGTAACACCGGTATTCAATTTTATTCCTCAGTTACTTTATATGCAAAAATATTATCTTCTGAGGGGGTATGGTGCCGCCAGCAGGTCAATCTGTACCTGTGATGTGAGTGCATCAGCAGCCTGATGGCGCCTTCAGATTTCCAGATACCCCCAAATTGCTGCTGTGCCTTTGGCCAAATCCCAAAAACTTAGGGCAAAGTTTACCAAGAAAGTAAATGGCCAAAAGTTAGGTATGTGGGAAACACACCCACAAACCACCTCCAGCTCAGCTATATAATTGGAGGCATGACCTCTCTGGTTCCTGATTGAACTGCTTAACCGCCATGATCCCAGAGACTCAGAAACAAATATCGAAACCCAGCGGCTTTTGGCAGAAATGAGTCCAATCCCTGCAGTAGGTTACTGGTGCTGGGCTAACCCAGGTGGGAATAGGTTTTGCACCTTGGCCTGTTCCCCCTGGTGGCCTGGTGGCCGCCATTCTCCAGGGAGCACTAGACAGTCAGGTTTGGGCCTGCAGTGATGAGACATTTTGGGCCTCACAAGATGGGGTGGAGCCGGTCCTGTCCTCCCCACCTCAACAAGACCCCAAGTCATTGCCCACGAACGGCCTCTCTGGTTCCTGATTGAACTGCTTAATGGCCATGATCCCAGAGACTCAGAAACAAATCTCGAAACCCAGTGGCTTTTGGCAGAAATGCGTCCAGACCCCACAGTAGGTTACTGTCACCGGGCCACCCCAGGGGGGAAAGGGTGTTGTCACTCTGCCTGCTCCCTCTTGGCAGCTCATTGGCCATCAACCTCCAGAGGCCACTGGACAGTCAGTTTTGGGCCCTCAGTGACAAAACTCGTTGGGCCTCACAGGATGGGGGTGGAGCCAGTCTTGTCCTCCTCGCCCCAATGAGACCCCAAGTCATTGCCCACAAAAGGCCTCTCTGGCTCCTGATCAAGCTACTTAATGGCCATGATCCCAGAGACTCAGAAACAAATCTCAAAATCCAGCGGCTTTTGGCAGAAATGCATCCGGACCCCACAGTATGTTACTTTTGCTGGGCCACCCCAGGGAGGAAAGGGTGTTGTCCCTCCGCCTGCTCCCCTTGACGGCTCAATGGCCATCATTCTCCAGAGGCCATTGGACAGTCAGGTCTGGACCCACAGTGACAAAACTTGTTGGATCTCACAGGATGGGGGTGGAGCCAGTCCTGGTCTCCCTGTCCCAACGAGACCCCAAGTCATCACCCAAGAATGGCCTCTCTGGCTCCTGATCAAGCTTCTCAACGGCCATGATCCCAGAGACTCAGGAGCAAATCTCGAAACCCAGCAGCTTTTGGCAGAAATCCCTCCAGATTTAAGTGTTAAAATTTTGGAATTTCAAAATCACATAGCCCTACTGCAGCCACGCGACATCATATGTTATTCATAACCAGCAATAGAACACAAATTGTCTACTGTTGCCTTTTCAGCAGATCTGAGTGTTGGGGTAAAATCTCAAATAATAATGGTGGGTCTGGTGTCGAAATATTGAATGTGATCAAAGTAGAGAGAGAATAATGTAGAAATCATCTGCCCCACAGGTAGGGGGAGGGTATGGGATGGGGGTAAAGGTAAAGGTAAAGGCTCTCCCGTTGATCATTGATTTGCTCGAGCGGGCCCAGTAATGTCTCCATTGGAGACTTTGTTGTTACTGTGTTTGGCATATCGAATACATCACAGGTAGCTTCCCAGGCTCTGCCGTTTGGGCGAGATACTCTCGGTAGCTTGCCGGGCTCTCCGAGAGGGGCGGGGGAATCAAACTCAGGTCGGCCATGTTGGCTGCGTGCAAGGCAAATGCCCTACCGCTGTGCTATCGATACTGGGGATTTTGGTGGTGGAGAATGGGCACTGGTGAAGGTACAGGTGTTTCATTGTATGACCAAGACTTAGACCCGGAAGCTTTGCAACTGCTCTCATGGTGATTCAATACATAAAATTATAAAAAATAAAAACGTAAGGTGGAGTTCATGCACAATTCAATCAGCTAATCAGTGGCTGAATAAATAGCAGTACTCCTACATAAAAAAATATTATTTTCTGGAAAGAAATTATACTGAGACTATACATGACAGGTTATTGTATATTAAGAGATCAATGTGAAACATCCTACTGAGTCAACAAATTTGTTAGATGATCTAAGGAAATGTTTTATTTGTAATTGAGGTTACATGACTACAATAGTGTTAATGCTCATGCTTCAGCATACCTCCTCCACCACCTGCCACCAATGTGCCAAAAAGTTTCCATTATTGTCCTTATGTTGCGTCTAGTCTGCCTCGTCCTTTCCTCCTCTCCTAACTCCATCATTTGATAGCCTCAGTTCTATATACAAATGTAAGGCTTTGTTCACACTGTGTGCTGTCCATTCCTTTGTTTTATTTCTTTTTGTACCTACCACATATGACAGAAAGCATCCAGTATTTGTCTCTCATTCTGGCTTAATTTGATTAATCATGATTCCTCCAAGATGACGTGCACCTAAGATATCAAGATTTTACCTTCTCTCATAGTTGTAATATTTATTGTATATATGTATCTGGGTTCCTCTGCCAGTTCTTTTATGCATGAGGCTCATCCAAGTGTGTGGAGAGTGGTCCCAGCATGGCCTTGGCTGGGGCCTGGAGGTCTTCAGCTGTTGGGCCCTGGTGGGGACAGTCAGGCACAGGGTAAGAGACTCTGCCTTGTTCTCTCCCGGGAGCTGAGTGTGATAATCTCTGGATCCTGGCCATGTGTGGGACCTAGGGCTGAGAACTCCAAGCCTGCACGGTTTGGGACTGGACCTGCCAGTAGCTAGACAGTTCTGCCGTGTAACCCCAACAACGGCCAGTATCCAGAGATTATCACACTCAGCTCCCGGCTGTGCGACATCTTATCATCTCATTCCTACTTTGGACAAACTGGCAGGCTACCGAATGTAACCTGCCCACACGGCAGAGTCTGGCAAACTCCCCATGGTATACCCAATATGCCAAATACCAGTAACAATGATGGGTCTCATTCTCCTAACCCTGAAAGAGCCTTGAATATGGCACTTTTAAAAAAAATCTCAGGGCTAGGACGAAGGAGACATTACTGGGGCCTGCTCAAGGCAATCGACGAACAACAGGATGGTCATGATCGTGATATGTATCTATGTATTAACCAGATTCTCTAATCAATCATATTATTAGACACATATTTTTCCATAAATTTATTGTTAAAAGTTCACTGCATTGAGCACAGTTATATGCAAATATTTTAGTCAATGCTTTTGTCTTCTAGATATAGATAATAAGTAGTAGAGTTGCTGAGTCACATGAGAATTCTCTGTTCAACTGTTTAAGACTCATATTGTTTTCCATAAAGACTGAAAGAGATGACATTCTCACCAACAGTGAATGAGGGTTTCTTAAAATTTTATTTTAATAAAATTAAAAGATGACTTTAAAATCACATATATTTTTAAGACAAAACACAATGTATCAAAAACACTTCTGAACTTCCGCTTTCCCATCTAATAGGAATAGTATATATAAAGATAAGATTCTACTTTATTCAACAAATGATTTATTTTGTTAAAAGTATTTGTGATTCATTTGCCAAACTAGGAACTGAGCAACACTAAATGAGTTATTTAGGTTTGAGAATGTTAAATGTGAATTATTTATGTATGTGAATTAACAGTGTATGATTATCCTTTAATTTCTTTCTTATAATTTCAACATGCAAGAACCCTTTCTTCAGGAAAAAAGGCATCTATTAGATCCAGACAAGGTGAAAGGCAAGAATAGGCACATTCTGTTGAATTCTAAACTTATTGTGAATAAAAGAGAAGCCAAGAAGGCTCTCTGGGAAATAGTTGATTCTATGTAAAGTTTAGAAACTATAAAGTAGAAATAATAACTGTTTGTTCTTATTTAACACATCATTCATGCATTGTTATTTCTCTGTGCCAGGATCTTTTCTGGACCAAGTATCTACACCCTTAATGACTTGCTTGCCAGAGGGACAGAAAATCATTTCATATAAAATATAAACTTGAAAGTGATATGTACTATAAAGAAAATGAAACCAAAAAAAGCTAGAGGGTGATTCTTGGTTGGTGGTTGTTGTATGGGAGTATAGTTGGGAAGTTCTTTTTAGGGACTTATGTTTGAGTAATATATGAATAGAACAAACAGGAGGACTTGCAATTATTGGAAGACTGAGCTAGGAGTAATTAAAAATGCAGAGAATAGAAGGGATTACACTTCAAAATGAAGTCACTGCAAAACTTTAATTGGCATAAAGCTCTTATGGGTTCTGTAACAATTTATAATCTCGTGCTGCCCCATACCTATGGAAAATGTTCTTCAAATGGCCACTAGGCTGATGATCTGCTACTCTTACTGGAATTTCTAATGCTATCCATTGAGTTTCTTGAGTTTTGGTTTTGGTTTTGGACCATACTTCACAATGCTCAGGGGCTATTCATGACCCCTAAACTTTTGATCCCCAGAGCTCATAACAATCCTTTCCTCCATATATCCTATATCATATTCCCCTAGAAGGATGTGATTCCCCCTTGGACTGCTTTCCCCACAGAAACACAGTCGCCCTTTCTGGTGAGTTTGAAAAGAAATTCACTGACTGTAACAGTATCAAAGGACCAAAATTGTTTGAAGGAATTATATCTTCCCTGCTGGAGAAGAGGTTAAATCTTTTCACAGTTATGGAGTAAACAAGAACTGAGTTAAGGAAGAGTTAGCAACATCATTCTAGATGAGAAACAGTTTGCACCAAGATGGGGTATATATACTCTGGTCACATGCCTATCCTGTGGAAGTGATGATGTGGAATTCCTGCTAGTGCAATTTCTGAGCTCATTCCAGGGTTCTCATAGACAACGGGTTTGGATACTAAGTCCAAACAATGGCAAAAGACAGATGCCAGGGAACCTAATACTCCCAGAGAATGGTATAGATTAATAGTTCATCTTTGTGAAGTCATGAAATTTACATACAAGTGGTACTACATAAAAAGTATCATGCTGACAGAGGCCCAGCTCTGGGCAACAAAGCTGAACGGCTCCCATGCCAACAGGTACAGCCCGCCCCCAAGGGCCTGGGACCCTCTCTGGGCATGCGCAGCTAGATCTAGCCCCAAGAAAGCCGGTTTTCAACCCCTGATCTGCATGGGACGGGCACAGAGGCCCAGCTCTGGGCAACAAAGCTGAACGGCTCCAATTCCAACAGGTACAGCCCGCCCCCAAGGGCCTGGGACCCTCTCTGGGCATGCGCAGCTAGATCCAGCCCCTAGAAAGCCGGTTTTCAACCCCTGATCTGCTTGGGACGGGCACAGAGGCCCAGCTCTGGGCAACAAAGCTGAACGGCTCCAATTCCAAGAGGTACAGCCCGCCCCCAAGGGCCTGGGACCCTCTCTGGGCATGCGCAGCAAGACCCAGCCCCTAGAAAGCCAGTTTTCAACCCCTGATCTGCGTGGGACGGGCACAGAGGCCCAGCTCTGGGCAACAAAGCTGAACGGATCCAATTCCAAACAGGAGACGTTCCCAACTCCTCACCCAGTGCCAGGGACTCTTTTCAGAGATGGGGCCGCTAACGCGGCCACAAAATATTTTCCCACTACATATGCCATAGGAACCATAAGCTACCTTCTTAGATGGAAACTTCTCTATTTTAGCTCAGCCACTAGAAAAATAGTAGCAAATAACTCATAAGCCTATCTTAACTCACACTGCATATCAAGCAGAATAGTAACAGTGAACGTGAAGGACTAAACCACACCTCTCACAGTGGTAAAGCAACGCAAAAGCCCACCAAACTTTCATATTGAGGAGTCTAGCCCAGATTACACCAACAGTACTGTAGTGTTAGACAACCTCTCTCACATGGAATTCAGAAGGGAGCTACTTAGGATGCTTAGGGAATTAAAAGAAACAATGGAAACCAATGCCAATAGAAGACAAGAGGATCTGAAGGCAGAAATGAGGAAAATGGATTCAGAAAGGTCAGACCTGAAAAATCTCGTAGGCGAATTGAAAAGCTCAGTGGAAGGCCTCAGCAGCAGAGTAAGAGCTGCTGAGAACAGAATCAGTGAGCTCGAAGATGAAGTTCAGAGACTCTCCAGAAAAGAGCAGAAAATGGAAAAGAGACTCACAATTCGGGAACAGATGGCAAGAGAAGATCATGATGAAGCCAAGAGGGGTAACATAAGAATTATAGGAGTCCCAGAGGTACAGGAAGAAAACCTTGATGAAGAAGAAACTGTCAAAGACATCATTGCTACAACGTTTCCAGAGCTGAAGAAAACTTGTGACCACATTCAGGAGGCCCGAAGGGTACCAGTTAGAAGAAATCCGAATAAAAATACCCCAAGACACATTCTGATCAAAATGACCAAAACCTTAGACAGAGACAAAATTCTGAAAGCAGCAAGATCAAAGAAAGAAATCTCTTACAAAGGAGCATCCTTAAAATTCACAGCTGATTTTTCTGATGAAACCCTCATGGCATGAAAACAGTGGTGGGACATAGTAAAAAAACTCAATGAAATAAATGCCTCCCCAAAAATACTTTTCCCAGCAAGACTCTCATTCATAATAGAAGGAACAACACACAGTTTCACAGACAAACAACAGCTCAGGAACTTTATAGACTCAAAACCATGGTTACAAGAACAACTAAATGGGCTACTTTAAGACAAGAAAGGCCCCTTAAATACACAAAATTTTAACAGAACAATGGGACAAAATCCCATAACAATAATCTCTCTCAATGTCAATGGGCTAAACACACCAATTAAAAGACATAGAGTGGCAGGATGGATTAGAAAATTGTACCCAACATTCTGCTGCCTGCAAGAAACGCATCTCAATAGTCAAAGCAAACACAGACTCAGAGACAAAGGCTGGAAAACAATCCTACAGGCAAACAGCTCCCATAAAAAAGCTGGGGTAGCCATTTTTATATCAGACCACATCGATTTCAGAGTGAGGAAGGTCATAAGAGACAGTGAAGGCCATTTCTTATTGATCAAAGGATCTGTACAACAGTACAACAGGAAGAACTTACAATAATAAATGTATAAGCACCTAATGAGAGACCAGCAAAGTACTTAAAACAACTACTCATAGATTTGGAAAAAGACACCAATAGCAACACAATTCTAGTGGGAGACTTCAACACTGCTTTGTCACCTCTGGATAGATCAACCAGACTCAAGCTTAGCAAGGACATACTTCATTTGAGGGAAACAATGGAAGAAAGGGACTTAGTAGATATATACAGGACACTTCATCCACAAAAAGCTGAATACACATTCTTCTCAAGCGTACATGGAACATTCTCCAAGATAGACCACATGCTGAGCAACAAAACATATCTCCATAAAATTAAGAAGGTAGAGATTGTATCAACAATCTTCTCAGACCATAATGCGCTGAAATTAGAAGTAAATCACACACAAAAACAGAAAACTAAATCAAACACCTGGAAAGTAAACAGTGCACTATTGAACAACGAGTGGATTAGACAGGAAATCAAAGAGGAAATCAAAAGATTCCTAGAAACGAATGAAAATGAGAACACGAGCTACCAAAAATTATGGGACACAGCAAAGGCTGTGTTAAGAGGAAAGTTTATAGCTCTACAAGCATTCCTCAGGAAGGAGGAGCGAGCACACATAAGTAACCTAACCTCACAGCTTAAGAGCTTGGAGAAGGTTCGAAAAAAGGAGCACAACCCGAACAGGAGAAAGGAAATAATAAAACTCAGAGCAGAGATTAACAAGATGGAAACCCAAAAAACAATCCGAAAGATCAATGAAACCAAAAGCTGGTTCTTTGAGAAAATTAACAAGATCGATAAACCTCTAGCAAAACTCACAAAGAAAGGGAGAGAGAAAACCCTAATAAACCGAATCAGAAATGAAAAGGGGGTCATTACAACAGAAACCACAGAAATTCAGAGGATCCTCAGGGAGTACTTTGAGAAGCTTTATGCCACGGAACATCAAAACCACGAGGAAATGGATAAATTCCTAGACTCCTACAGACTCCCAAGGCTGAACCAAGAAGACCTGGAATACCTGAACAGACCTATCACCATCAAGGAAATTGAAATGGTAATAAAAAGTCTCCCCAAGCACAAAAGTCCTGGCCCGGATGCATTCACTAGTGAATTCTTCCAAATCTTTAAAGAGGACTTACTCCCAATGCTCTTTAAGCTTTTCCACGAAATTGAAATATCAAAAACACTTCCGAACAGTTTCTACGAAGCAAATATCACACTGATACCAAAAGCAGACAGAAATACCACAAAGAAAGAGAATTACAGGCCGATATCCCTGATGAACACAGATGCAAAGATCCTCAACAAACTACTAGCAAATAGAATCCAACTACTCATCAAAAAGATCATACACCATGACCAAGTAGGATTCATCCCAGGGATGCAAGGATGGTTTAACATTCGGAAATCAATCAACATAATCCACCATATCAACAAAAGAAAAGATAAAAAGCATATGATCATATCAATAGATGCAGAGAAAGCATTTGATAAGATCCAGCACCGCTTTATGATGAAAACCCTAGCCAAAATGGGTATAGAGGGGACCTTCCTCAACATAATTAAAGCCATCTACCACAAGCCTACAGCAAGCATCATCCTCAATGGGGAAAAACTGAGAGCCTTCCCTCTAAGATCAGGGACGAGACAGGGATGCCCACTCTCTCCACTGCTGTTCAATATAGTACTGGAAGTACTTGCAATAGCGATTAGGCAGGAAAAAGATATTAAGGGCATTCAGGTAGGAAAGGAAGAAATCAAGCTCTCACTATTCGCAGATGATATGATACTCTACTTAGAGAACCCAATAACCTCCACCAAAGATCTCCTAGAAACAATAGACTCGTATAGTAAAGTTGCAGGTTATAAAATCAATACCCAAAAGTCCATGGCTTTCCTATACGCAAACAGTGAGAGAGAAGAAAGCAACTTGAAAAAAAAATCCCGTTCACAACTGTGCCCCAGAAAATCAAGTACCTAGGAATCAGCTTAACTAAGGAAGTAAAGGACCTGTACAAAGAAAACTACAAAACGCTACTTCAGGAAATAAAAGAGGACATGAGGAAATGGAAAGATATCCCCTGCTCATGGGTCGGGAGACTTAACATTGTCAAAATGGCAATACTACTGAAAGCATTGTATAAATTCAATGCAATCCCTATAAGGATACCCATGACATTCTTCAAAGAAATGGAGCAAACACTCCTGAAATTTATATGGAACAATAAGCCCCCACGAATAGCTAAAGCAATTCTTGGGAAAAAGAAAATGGGAGGAATCAACCTCCCGAACTTCAAACTGTACTACAAAGCAGTAATAATTAAAACAGCATGGTACTGGAACAAAGGCAGAACTGCAGACCAATGGAACAGGGTTGAATACACTGACATCTCCCCTCAATCATATGATCATCTAATCTTTGATAAAGGTGCAAGTAATGTGAAGTGGAGTAAGGAAAGCCTCTTTAATAAATTGTGTTGGCATCACTGGACGGCTACATGCAAAAAAATAGGCTCAGAACTCTGCCTAACACCATGTACAAAAGTAAGATCAAAATGGATTAAAGACCTCAACATAAGACCAGAAACCATAAGGTACATTGAACATAAAGTTGGCAAAACCCTCCATGACATTGAAGCTAATGGTATCTTCAAAGATGCCACGCCACTGGCCGAGCAAGTGAAAACATAGATAGATAAATGGGACTATCTTAAACTAAGAAGCTTCTGCACCCTCAAAGAAACAGTGACCAAAATACAAAGACAGTCTACAGAATGGGAAAGGATATTCGCCGAATACACATCTGACAAGGGGTTGATATCCAGGATATACAAAATACTGGTTAAACTCCACAAGAAGAAAACATCCAACCCCATCCAAAAATGGGGCAATGAAATGAACAGAAACTTTCTCAAAGAAGAAATCCGAATGGCAAAAAAGCACACGAGAAAATGCTCTACATCATTAATCATCAGAGAGATGCAGATCAAAACCACAATGAGATACCATCTCACACCTCAGAGACTGGCCCACATTCAAAAGAACAAAAGCAACCAATGCTGGCATGGATGTGGCGAGAAAGGGACACTCCTTCACTGTTGGTGGGAATGTTGACTGGTTCAGCCCTTCTGGACAACAGTATGGATGATTCTCAAAAAATTAGAAATTGAGCTCCCATTTGACCCAGCAATACCACTCCTGGGAATATATCCCAAAGAAGCAAAAATGTATAGTCGAAGTGACATCTGCACTTGTTTGTTCATTGCAGCACTCTTTACAATAGCCAGAAACTGGAAGAAACCTGAATGCCCAAGAACAGATGACTGGTTAAAGAAACTTTGGTACATCTACACAATGGAGTACTATGTAGCTCTTAGAAAAGATGAAGTCATGAAATTTTCATACAAGTGGTACAATATGGAAAGTATCATGCTAAGCGAAATGAGTCAGAAAGAGAGGGATAGACATAGAACGATTGCATACATCTGGGGGATATAAAGTAACAAAGTATGAGATTAATACCCAAGAATAGCTGAGATCAGCACCAGGAGGATTACTCCATAACTTAGAGGCCAGCCGGGTATCCTAGAGGAAAGGGCAGTTCAGATAGAGAAGGGAGCACCAAATAAAGGATGTTTGGAGGATCCTCCCAGGAGGGGAGATGCATGTCGAAAGTAGACTATGGACTGAACATGTTTGCCACTCAATGCCTCTTTTGCAGACCACAACACCCAAATGGAGAGAGAGAACACAGGGGATTGTACTGCCACAGAGGCAGGGGGGGATGGGGGGATGGGGGTGGGAGGGATATTATCCATGGTGGTGAAAAACGGGCACTGGTGGAGGGATGGGTATCTGATCATTGTATAATTGAAACCCAAGCACAAAAAAAATTGTAAATCTACAACTGTGAAAAAAAATAAAATAAAATAAAGGGGAAAAAAAGTATCATGCTAAGTGAAATGAATCAGAAAGAGAGGGACAGACATAGAAATATTGTATTCATCAGGGGAATATAAAGTAACAAATTGGGAGACTAACATCCAAGAATAGCAGAGATAATTACCAGGAGGTTCACTCTATGGCTTGGAGGCCAGCTGCACATGCTAGGGGAGAAGGCAGCTCAGATAGAGAGGGGAGCACCAAGTAAAGAGTATGGGAGGATCCTCCCAGGATGAGAGATACATGCTAAAAATAGACTATAGACCGAACATGATTGCCACTCAATGCCTCTTTTGCAAACCACAGCGCCCAAAAGAAGAGAGAGAACAAAAGGGAAAGCCCTGCCACAGGGATGGGGTGGGATGGTGGGGTGGAGGGGGTGGGAAGGATAGTGGGAGCACTGGAGGTGGGGAATGGGCACTGGTGGAGGGATGAGTACTCGATCATTGTATAACTGAAACCCAAATACAAAATTTGTAAGTCTACAACTGTACCGTACCTCATGGTGTTTCATTAATAAAAATTTTAAAAAAAAAAGAAAATTATTTACACAAGGGGCCAGAGCCATAGGACAGAGTGCTCGCCTTGCATGCACTAAACGCTCATGGGCACCAGAATCTGAGCACAGAACAAGGAGTCAATCCTGAGCACCACTGAGTGTGGTCCAAAAATTTAAAAGTAAAGAAAATACTTTAAACATATGAAAGAAAGCCTTTAAGAAGGTTAGTTATCTTGGAGTTGGAGAGCTAGCACATGGGTTATGCCACTGTTTTACATGCTACCAACTCTTGTTCAAATTCCCAGATCACTTATGTGCTCCCACATACACCAGGGTTCTCACCTGAGCAGTTAGGTAGAGGCCCTGAGCAGCAGCAGATGTGACACAAAAGCTCCATTCACCAAAACAATACCAGTTATATTCTGTTTGCTATCCTACAACCATTTAACTATATAACATTGTTTTTAAATTTTATACATTCATTTTATTTTATATCATTATACTATGCAAGAGGGGAAATGCTACTTTGAGGAGTCAGAGTTTCATGTCCTCTGGATAAATGGAATCACACAATTTAATCAATTTACATCTAATGAAAAAAGCAACAAAATTCCCTGCTTGGATAAAATATACTTTCCTTATTCTTAGTAGATTTACTCTTACTTTGGGGATCCATTTATTTACTTACATGTGGCTCAGTACCATGCAGACCCAGACGAGTTGGTGATCTTCCAAATTCTGTAACTGTCCCTTTGCTCAGCTTTGCACTCATAAACAAATAATATTAAAGGAATATTTAAATAAAATGATTGACATTATAAGAGTTATAAAATAAAATTGATAACAGATTGTGTTAAACTCTGAAAAAAATTCATCTTTGGTGAGCTTGGAGACATGGTTGCCTTTGAAATCTTCATGGTTGCCTTTGGAAACTTTAAGAAGAATAAGCTTTGTCTCTGTTTAGAGAGCTTGAAAACTTCAGTCTGTGCCCCTCTAATACTGTCTGCTGCTATGCATTGGTCATCCCATTTGACCACCACCTCCACACCCTTACCATTTACCTGCTTTGCCTCTATGTACTCATTGATAGCCCTGAATAAACTTATCAGTTGATCACCCACCAATGAGTCTCATCTATCATAACCTACATTTGTGCCTATGAAATATCAATCTCAGACTGGGTTTGGATGATCTTGTTGCACCCTGACAACACGGGGCGGTGAAAAATGATATGTAAAATTTTTCAAGTATAGTTCATCGGGGAAGTCTACATCTAACTGACTAGTTATAAAGTCAAAATATTTGAAATATAAATATCTGGGGATTTTTTTTGTTCAGGGACCTTCCAAGTAGTGGTCATAGGGCTCAAGGGTCATTCTCAGCAATATTTGCTCAACCTGGTCCAATAGTTCAATACTTGTATGCTTCATCCTTGACTTTGCATTAACATGGGAGTTAATGATGTGGGAATTTGGACCTTTCTAATTATAATAATAAAATATATGACTTACTGGTTACCAAGGTAGATGTATGAGTTTTATTTATCGTAAGGAAAAGGGTTATAGAGTGAAGCAGATTCTATTCAAACTCATCAAATAATGAGTCACACTTGGATTTTAAAATATGATAGCAAAAGTGGGCTGATAGTACAGCTATTAAGGCACTTGCCTTATATGCATTGAACCCCACATTCCCAGCACTCCATATACTTCCCTGAGCCCACCAGGAGTGATCCTTGAGTACTGTTATATAAGGCTCAAAAAACAAGAAAAGATGATATTAACAATCTGCTGAATTCATTTTAATGAGTTTTTAACTCAATACAGTACCTTAACATCCTAATATATTCTTAACTATAGTTGATATCTCTTTTTTCATAAAAAAAGATATACAACAGAGAAGGTAAAAGGATGACAATTATAGTTGGAAATGATCATTTTGGATAGGAAATAAGTGATGAAAGTAGGTAAAGGGATGTACCTGAGAAACTTTCAATATCTGTATTGCAAATCATAAGGCCCAAAAGGAAAGAGAGACAGACAGAGTCAGAGAGACAGAGAAACAGAGAGACAGAGAGACAGAGAGACAGAGAGATCAGTATATGCCATAGAGCTGAGGGAGGGAAGGAAGGGATCCTGATAACATTGATGGTAAGATATGTAGATTGGTGAAGGGACAGGTATTGGAACACTATATAACTGTAACCCAATAATGAACAACTTTGTAATTGTGTGTCTCACTGTGATTCAATGAAAAATATTTTAAAATAACGACCCATTCTAATGAAGTAATTTTCTTGTGTAAGACTTAGGGTAGTCTATCATAACAAGCTACAGCTAGGGATTGTATGGATACAGCTCATTATTGCAACCTACTGTGCTCCTTTTGGCTTTGTGGACTCATCTATAATCCCTCTCGAGGCACTAATAGAACTTCCTTGCCTGAATATCCTTATAATGAACTAGGAAGTGGGTTCAGCCACATGAAAAATATTAGGAAATATCTAATTCTGAATTGTGAGGAAGGATATATTCTTAGTCATTTTCTCCTGGAGATTCCTTGCTCATAAGTGAAGCCAGTAACTTCTTTTCTAACACTTGGGGAGAGATTTCTAATTTCCATCTCCCTGCAGTACAGAGGGACTTAGAAACTGTTTCTGTTTGCTCATTGAAAAAATATGTGCCAAATGTTTGCCATGTGAAGCATTCAAAAACATCCCAAATGCCACTCTCTGAGGGGATTCTAAAGATTTGGATGCTCGCCCTATCCCCACCGCCTCCAAACCTTGTTCATAACTTTGCCTAAGGCTTGCTTTAGACTAGGGAATTCTCATTCACCAACACAAACACAGTCCTATGTAGACTAACACAGCTCTTCCTGTTTGGTTCAAAGCTCTCCTTTTTGAATGAGAAACACCCTCCCAGACAGGAAAAGCTAAAGAGTTGTTTCCACAGCTGTCTGACAGGATTACCTCAGTGAATAGTGTTGCTGCTCATTTCTGCTTGACTGAAGAAAATACATTATGAGTTTTAGAAATTTGTCTTTTTTTCCCTTTGACTCCTTTTAAAAAAATGCCTCTTTGCTTTGTGTGGAATATTTGGCCCACCTGCTTCTCCTCCATGAAAGTGTCTAGTATCTTTTTGTTCTATTTAAGATTCACTCACTCCCCAACATAATTTCAATTTAACTCAGCATTTATTCATTAAATCATTGTTAAGTCTTGACTGAATAAGCGTTGCCCCACTAAAAGAGTCTTAGAAAACTTGACAAAAAAGTACGCAACAACTCAGAGAAGAATCCCAATTTCCTCATTTTGTGTACTATCCTGTTTTGTCTATGAACAAGTTATTTATGAATTTGATAGAGGAAATGCAATGGAGTTGGTGTCCTGAAACAAAAAAAGAAAAAAGTTTGTAGGCAAAAATAAAACTAATCACCTCTCTCCTTCCTCCCTCCATTCTTTCTTTCTTTCTCCTTTCTTTTTTCTTTTCTTTCTTTTGTTTCTTTCCTTCCTTTTTCCCTTCATTTCTCCTTCCTTCCTTCCTTCCTTCCTTCCCTTTCCTTTTTTACTTCCTTTCCTTTTTTCCTTCCCTTTCTTCCTTCCTTCCTTCCTTCCTTCCTTCCTTCCTACCTTCCTTCCTTCCTTCCTTCCTTCCCTTTCCTTTTTTACTTCCTTTCCTTTCCTTCCTTCCTTCCTTCCTTCCTTCCTTCCTTCCTTCCTTCCTTCCTTCCTTCCTTCCTTCCTTCCTTCCTTCCTCTCTCCCTCCCTCCGTCCCTCCTTCCTTCCTTTCTTCCTTTCTACCTACCTTTTATCCCCCTTTCTCCCTTCTTCCCTCCCTAAATCTCTTCCATTCTATATATATGCTGATAGCTTAGTATCTTCCGGGAACATTGTCTATCAGAGCTTGGTTAAGTCATAAGCCAATATCTCTGGAGAATTCTTTAAACATAATACACTAAGAGACAAACTGTTATACTCATTTGATTACAAGTCCTTGCCAATCTGAAAAGCCATAACTAGACATAGTTAGAGCTCTAGTTCTAGGGAGCTAGAGATACATATGTAGGCTAAAACCTGGAAAGAAATATTAAATGTCAGTAGCTTCCCTGACTGGTTGAAGGGAAGTCAGGGATCACTTTTTTCCCCTATTATGTATTATGGAAGTTTCTGCAATGAATATTTGTTATCCTTTTCTAAGGAAAAAAATTTTTAATAGAACAAAAAGATGAAAACTAAAATATCTTCCTCCTATGAATCAACTGCTTTCTTGGGACAATCAGCAGGCCCCTCTCATAGGAGACCTATTTCAGGTAAAAGAGACTTATTATTCCTCATTGTCAGTGATTTCTTCTTGGATAGGTCATTTCTTTCACTTCAAAGCCACTTCTCAATACTTCCAGTCTCTCTTATGCAGTTCTTATTGTGGTGCTTGTCCTTTGCCTTTGAGATGCTGTGATCCTCACAGCAAATCAGCCCTCACCCCCTGACCCCATATGTAGATGTTTGAATAAGAACAGTGGCAGATGATTGGGACCAAAGGTTACATTTAGCTTTGCCACAATAATGCAGACACCCCTTTTATTGTATGATTGCTTCTTCACTCACACACTGACATATTGTTTTTGTGCTGGCTAGAAATTCCTAACAAAGTTCTGTGCTAAAAGAAAAATATTTTTCTTTCTCTTGTTCATCACTTATTATATTGGTGCTTCATTTAAGATCTTATGTTGAGGAGATTTCAGACTGATATATTCAAGGAGAGATTCTGAACTTTAAAGGCATAAAATTACTTGCTTGGCATCATTCTAGAAAAGTCAAATTTTATTCCTATTATCATTTTTATTGAAGTAACATTGGCTCATAAGATTATACAGTTTTCAGGTGAACAGCCTTAAAATTATTACTCATAGTTTTGAATTGCATTCCTAGCATAATCAAATTTATCTAGATTTGCCATCAAAGCATAGATGTTTACCAAATAATAGTCAAAATTTTCTTGTCTTTTAAACACTATCTATCAGGTCTTGGATGGTTTTATAAAATTTTCATAAGATTTGTTACTACTACCTTTCAAGAGAATTATTTAATTGTTATTTTTGGTCGAGAACAGTGAAAATTAATGAAAATACTGGGCTACATAAGAAATTTTATTATTCAGCTACTAATTTTAATCCTTTTTTGTTGTTTCTTTTAACAATAGTGCCTCACTTTTTCTAATTGCATTGAATAAAATAAAAGGTACAATTTCAGTACTATACAAACTTAATCAGAGTGATAATGTTTTTAATTTTTAATTTTTTTTTCTTTTTGGGTCACACCTGGCGATGCACAGGGGTTACTCCTGGCTCTTGCACTCAGGAATTACTCCTGGCGGTGCTCAGGGGACTATATGGGATGCTGGGAATCAAACTCTGGTCGGCTGCATGCAAGGCAAACGCCCTACCCGCTGTGCTATCTCTCCAGCCCCATGTTTTAAATTTTTTAAAGAGGAAATTCCTTGAAAAACTAAAAACATGCTATGGTTTGCAGAGCTTCCTAAGTGGGCTTTAAAACAAGTATGTTTAATTATAAATGTGATTAGAAAATATTAAAATTAATAGTCCAATTCTTAGCTAAAATTAATTGAAAATAATGTTTAATGCACAAATTGCTTAGCAATTATATTTTTATGTTTTTCACATTAATTTTCCAGAGCTAATGCCAAGTTGTTGATTTCAAAATAATTTGCTGGTGTTTATAAGCAACCTCATGTTTTTTTTAAAAAGAAAATCATTTGTGTAAGTAGGGTCAGAGAGGTATGTTCATACAGACCTTTTTTCTTAACTATTATTGCTTTATTTGTTGTGAATTTATTAGACACAAGATTTTTTTTTGCAAATCAAGTGATATCTATGCTTTCATGTCCCAGAAAATGATAATCAGCTATATCCATAATGTTATCTTATGTGCATAAAGAATTTACTGTTGCTATCATTAGGAACATCCAGTTGTCCGCAAATGTAAGGTTGAAAATTCCTGTCTCAAAACCATGTCAATATTTTGTTTGAAGGTCAAAAGACATATCCGTTTCAAGAGAAATATTTGTATTTTCCTTTGTGGGACCTCTTTATTCTCCTGCCAAGTTTAATTCACTGATACATAATAGAAATACTTTTTGACTACTTAAAATTTATGAAATAAAAAAATTTATTTTAATTTATTAAATCAACTGTGCCAGAATGGCTACTTAAAACTTATTAAAACAGCTATGCGTGGGTTTGTTTTTGGGGTGTGGAATTGAAAGAAAGAACATAATTATATATTTCAGTATTTTAGTCAGTCAAGTAAGTTATTAAAAGTAGATGAGATACATTGAAACATCATCCTTTTGTCATTTCTTTACTGAGAGACCTTCAAAGAGCATGTTTCATCCTTTCAGAGCCTGCTAAAATGTAACTGTTCCACTCTCAAGTGTTACAGTCAACACACTCAAAATGCACCAATTACAAGATGCTATGCAGGTCTTTGTTCATGGACAGATAAAGTTTCCTCTATACCATCAAAAAGTTTTCCATGTATATATCTCACTACACATAAAATGCAAAATTTACAATACCAGCATATACTCAAGTCCTTAGACACTTTAAATATTATTGGAATTTTTAAAACAGATTGAACTTCAGAGTAGGTTTTATTTAACTTGGAAACAAATAAATTTTTGTTTTGTTACATTTCTTACTAAACAAATCTGTTCTTAAGTCCTTAAGCTAAAGAAAACAACAGCAAAGAAAAACTGAAAGTGAAATGAAATAAAAAGGAAAAAATGAGACATTACTACTGTATCTTTATTCTAAATGTCATTAAAGTTCATTTTTCATGTTATGTAATACAGTCTAAGTTGTTAGATGAAGAATTCTGTTGTACTCTTCTGTTAACACAAGCAGAGTTACAGAAGATATTGATTATTATCACTTAGCTTATTTTTTTACTTTTTCTTAACAGCAAACCTAATACACATCAAATGATAATATGAAGAGTTCATGATATCTACAGCTCAGTTATTAGAGGAACCAAAATGTCATATATCAGAAACAATTTTATAGCTTTTGGCACCATTTCTGGTTCCAGAAAAGATTTCACTGAAAGATAACACATCTTGTATGGAAGCTTAACTGCATCAGAGAATTAAATATCATCAGAGAAAAATAAAATGGTTCAAAAAACTGCATCACAATTTAAAGCAATGTAAGTTTGAACTTTATCATAAAGAATAGCAGATGGCTAGTTGCAAAAGCAGGAAACCACACACTAAGGAATTTGTGGGAGGAAAGTATTTTAAATGATAAAAATATAAATATTATAAATATAAGAAGGTCAATTGGATCATATTTAGCACTTTCTTCCTTTTAGATTTTTTTCAAGCTACACTGTAAAATTTTTTTAATGAAAATTTGGGGCCAGAACAATAATATAGTATAGCAGATAGGGCACTTACATTATGTGGCCATCCTGGGTTCAATCACTCATGTCCCAGATGGTCTCCCAAGCCTGCCAGGAGTGATTCCCCTGAGGATAGAGTTATAAGTAAGTCCTGAACATTGCCTGGTAATCGCTCCAAATATTTTTAAATGGAAGTTTATGATGCCAGTGACTAGTACAGTGGTTTAGGTGCCTGCTTTACATGTGGCCAATTCCAATTCAATACCCTGCACAACCTATTGTCCCTTTAGAGGTCAGAGGTGATTCTTGGAGCTCAGAACACTGCCAGTTATGATCCTAAAAAAAGAGAGAGAAATTGAGAATCATTCTACTTTCACCTCAGTTATTGCTGTCTTGTTGTTTTTACCTTATTGATTGGCATTAATAGCAGGAAAAGTAATGTCTCCCCAAAGGTTTTTGTATCTTAATTCTCTAGAATCTAGAAACATGTTATATTACATGGCAACGGGGAACTAAAGATGTCAAAAATAAGATTACTAACATACTGGTCTTGAAATGGAGCAATTATCCTGAATTTACATAGAGGCACCTAATGTAATCACAATGGTCCTCATAAGAGAAAGAAGTAGGATAGTTATAGAATAATTTAAAGATGCTCTACTACAGGCTTTCTAGATGAAGGAAGGAACCACATGCAAAGAAAAACTGGAAAGGGCAAAGAAACTGGTTTACCTTTAGAAACTCCAGAAAGAACCAGTCTGTGACACCTTTTACTTAGCCCAGTGAGACAAACTCATTTTAGGTTTCAAACCTCTAGAAATTACAGAAAATAAATTTTATTTTCTTTTTAAATCTTGACTGTGTAGCAATTTACTACACCAGCAATAGAAAACTGTATATATTATCAAAAGCACTTTGTGACCATCTCTACATTAAGAGAATAAACTCGAGCATATCCGTTGAGAGAAGTAGATCTGAAAATGCTTGTACACTATTGAGTTGGTGAAGGCCAAAATCTTATAGTGACTCATCAGCCCCCTGTTGTTCAGACTTCTGGTCTTGTTTCTTCTATGCCCAATGACCTGGTATGTAAGTTAACATTGTGAATTATTTCTTCGAAGTCTTATTTTCTGGTAAGTATGTCTTGGGGGGAAAGGAATATAGAATATAAAAAGGAAGGAAAAGGATGTATGTGTTCGTGTATACTCAGTCTAAATGGTACATGAGGAATGCTGGTGATGCTAGAATTCTCAGCATGATGAGTTTGTGTCTCTCAGGTCTTAGCATCTTTGTTGACAGTCATAAGCATCTAGAGTGTAGTTTAGGGCTTCTCAAAGTAAGTGATACACTTCCTGTGGTTGAGAAATTATCTAGGGAGGCTGTAGTAACCTCAGATGCAATTATCAGGTACTTTCTGTTTATTCTCTTTACAAAGTTAGGTTTTCATGGGGATATTGAGTGATTATGTTTTCTGAAAAAGGGACACAAGGCAAAATAAATATGGGAAACTCCTGTGAGAATCTAACATAGATAAGTTTTAATACTTTATAAAATATTTTATGAGGATAAACGTTGCTTACATGTGTGTAAACTGAGGTGTAAAGGTGATCACATGATTTTCTAGCAAGATGGAATCCACATTTTGCATGGAGGGGTTACTGTTTCATTATATATTCAGATTTCACTTTTAGTACAGCAAGTGTTACCCTTTTCCAAATACAGTTGCAATGTATAGAAATTATTTTTCTGGCATATAAAGCCAAAGAATCATCAAAGAGCTTTCTGTTAGGAATTTAAACACAATTAACAGATGTGGAAAAAATAAAAGGTAATGGCAGGTATTAACTTGAACAGCCCAAGTTTTATGCGCTACTCTTAAAAATGACCAGCATTTTAGACAATGGGTTTCCAGTTTAGAATTCAATGCACTTGTATTTTAGCACACTTATAGAACATTACCTATTGTAGCAAAATTGATCACTACATTTTCAGGCAGAAAAAGCTATAATGTATGCTCCCATAGGACTGCTACTTTGCAATGTGTGAAAATATGGTAAATTTGTTCCTCTGAATATAAAGCACTGTGAGATGACTATTTTTGCTTATGTGAAATTCACAAATGTAGAAATGATAATAAAAATGTTACTTCCTCTTACCCAGTCTATCCTGTACAAATGTACTTAGTATTCCTCCTTTTATAATAAAAATTTCCAAAGAGTTTCATGCACTAGGTTGGAGCTCTTGAAAGTAATATTATATAGTGATTGAATATAGACAGACCAGAATCCAAATTTGGCTTATCCTCTGTGTGAACCTGAAAAATCTGCATTTCTTTGTCCTCATATATAAAACTATATGCTAGACAATATAGTTTTGAGCAACATTTAATTATCATTGCATTTTAATTTAAATAATAGGTGTGTGTCTGATTGGCTTAAGTCTAGTATGTATTGAGAATGCTTACACTGTTCTTCATCTGCCTCTTCATCATCATCTGCAGGACACAGGAAGCCCATTTAATAGGAAGATGCACTCATGAAATTGTTTCCTTGGTCATGATTGGCTACTAGTGAACCATCACATTTCTTGATTTCTTTTTGTCTTGTTGACAGCCAATAACTATTGAAGAGTGGTTTGATTAGGATCAGGACAGTATTCATCAGCTTTGCCACATCATTTTACTTTTTTTAGAATGTACCTACCCATGGGGAGAAAATACACAACCTTGTCCTCAATTGCATTCACCCTGGAGCATGACAAATGTTGCTAATTGACTGCATGCTGACCATTTGGCTCTTCCTTTGGAACAGGAAGGCCAGCTTGAGAAAACAGCAGTTGGATGCCTGACCCTTGCTACTGTCAGACTTTGACCTATTCGTGAAACTCAGAGACTAAGGTGATCAATGTTGCCAAGTGCTTTTACAAATATTATACTTCTTTTTGGTGAAAAGTAGTGATTGATGAATGACATGTTGTCCTTTTTAAACTGAGCAAGGCTATTCCCTGTCTGTAACAGATTTGCCTAGTATTAATACAGTCTGCTTGTCCATATTTCACTGTTTTTCTCAGATTACCACACTACTAGTGCAGTATGAGAATTTTACTATGTTTAGGGGTATCTTGCCTTTCATTTTGGATCTACCATACAATGCGGATAGGATTTTGAATAAGGGAAAGGGAATTAGTCTAGTTAATGTATTCTATTTACTAGTCTCTGGGTAAGACATCTTGTGTGCATATAAACTCTTTAACCCTCTCAACTACCCTACAAAGAAAATACATTTCCCACATAATATGCAAATAAATTGAATCTAGGATAGACTGGAACTGTGCTCAAGACCAATGAACTAATAAGCCACAGAATTGAGAAGTTAACTTTGTTCACAGCAGAGCTATTGCTCTGTCCACATACCACATTGACTTGGGAATATTTTATTTCATCCACACAGAGAAGGAAAGAACTAGACTGAGCCTTCTCTTTTTTTTTCAAAAAGTTGAGCTTTTGTTTTTATTTTTTCAGCAGAAAAGTATACAAGTTCAAAACATTCAGTATTATTGTAAGTCAGTTTTCATTTCCTTTTCCTTCCTTTTCTTTTAAAATGTTTTTTTAGTAATAATGTGCTTGTGTGTTGTATAGAAATGTTTCAGGACTGTTCTGAAGACAGTAATTTGTTTAAATGTGTTTCCCTACTGTACTTCTCCTCCCACTGTCAAATTCAAATGTGGGCGAGATTCTGCTTTTTCACCCCAGAAGAAATTTGTGCTGAAATAAAAGCAAAAAAAAAAAATTTGAGATCAGGATGAAAACAGAATCTACTTGAAATTTTTTCTAGTTTTTTCATAAACAATCTATGCTCCTGGACTTCATTCTGAAATGTGCCCCATGGGAAGTGGAAAGAGAAAGCAGTACTTTCCAGGTCAGCAAAGGAAGGTAGAATGATTTCTCCAGAGGAAGAAAATAATAGAGTTTTAGGCAAGGAACCTGAACATAGCTGCAAGGCAGAGCCCCCGGGGAAGCGGCAGCCCTGGAGCCTAGCTGTTCTCTGATCCCACAGAGGCTAGATTTCAAGCAGTCTTTTACACATCTGTGTACCTGGGAGCAGACAGCATGTGAGTTTAAAGCCGGAGGAGAGATGACCCTGATGAATGAGAAGAAATGATCTTCCTTCAGTCTCTCAGTACCACACACACCTACCTGATCTTCCTTGATTTTTATGGAGCCATGATGATTAAGACTGAATTTGTCACCTGTCTGATAGTACGGGAGCTTAGAGCAGATTTTTTTCAATGGGTTAAGAATAATAGATGCACGTGATATTTCCTGCCACCAGAGTTTATAGACTGAATCACACCTGCTTTCCAATATTAAATGTGAGTCAGACCTGAGCTGAGTACATATGGAGGTTTAATTCAAATTTAGCTTCCTTTTGTCTATAATCTCTCATAAGGCCCTTTTTTCCATGGTGCAAATATTAAAGGAATAAAATATGAACTACTCAAAATTCGTCATTAAATCAGCTTTCATTGGAATTGCTAATTGAGCCAAGTCTATTTAACAATGTAATTGCTAGTCATCAGTTGTGAAACCGCCATGCCGGAAGAGGTGACGTGACAGTGGGCCACTAGTCTGGACTTCATTTGCAACATATATTTCAGTATCTTGCTTACTCTTGGGAACAAAGCAGATGCCGGTCCAAGAGAAGCAGGCAGGGATGAGTGCTAGTGGTCAAGTTCTAAATCTAGGTTTTATGTGGGTGGAAGGAACATACTGTTTTCCTCTGTTATATATATTTTACAACTTACACACATATGATAAATCCTTTTGTTCGCAGGGTCTGGGGAGAAGGAATGTTTCTTGTAAGTGGCGCTCAGGAAGCCTGGGTGCCGCTTCCGGTAGTCTGTGCCAACTAAAATGCAAGCAGTTCAATGCAAGGGACTGAAGAGGTAGGCATTGCTCAGGATTGATGAATTGGGGATTATCTGAGCTACCCTGCTGTGCTCAGACTCCTCCAGCTCTGCCTAGTAGACCATGTGGCACTGGTCATCTAACTCGGGTCAGATGCAAATAAGAAATGAGCCTTAACACTACACTGTGTCTCCAATCCCTTTAATAAATATTCTGTTGCATATATAGAATATGCATTAAAGTATTTTAATACTGAAATCTCCGGCAAGGTCTAATCCATAACCTTAATGCATATCGCCAGCAGTTTTATTTATCTATGCTACCAAAGGCTATTTCAGACTCTCCTATCAGTCAAACCTCTTCTATCATTCAAACCTTCCATTCCCTAAACACACACACTCAATTTGGGATATAATCACAGTGCTTATATTTTAATGACTAATTTTTTAAAATTTTTATTAGTGAAACATCATGAGGTACAGTTGTAGACTTACAAATTTTTGTGCTTGGGTTTCAGTTATACAATGATGAAGAACCCATCCTTCCACCAGTGCCCATTCTCTACCACCACAAATCCCACTATCCCTCCCACCCCCCCATCCCCCCATCCCACCCTGCCTCTGTGGCAAGGCATTCCCTTTTGTTCTCTCTCTCCTTTTGGGTGCTGTGGTTTGCAAAAGAGGAATTGAGTGGCAATCATATTTGGTCTATAATCCACTTTCAGCATGCATCTCCCATCCTGGGCGGATGTAGTACTGAAATGTCGTCTCTAAATCCACCAGGGAAGCTATCTAGAGTCAATTGTAATGACTTGTATCATTTTTAACTAGAAGGGTAGAGTGCACATTTGTACTGTAAACTGTGGCACAAGTACCCATCCCCTGTATTGTGCAGTAGACAATGTGTACAACTGTACTGAGTGGTCTTGGAAATGTTAGACATATTTATAGTTAGTGGTAATGTTAAATTCCTGTTTATTTGATTCTCTAAAACAAATACACACGTCTATGTTTCAAATTAGTAATTTATGAATTGCCTTTTGGTACCACTGAAGTGGCTACAAGTTTAAAAAAATAATACCTACATCAAAGGGATATGAAAGAGAAACCAAACAAATACTCAGCGAAGTAGACTATGATACAAGGCCAAGAGGACAAATAAAAGGAAGCATGTCATGCATCATGAAATTTGGGTGGGAGTCGGAGTATCGGAAACCATATCCTACTAAATGAGAAAGGAGGATGAGTGGGAATTTGCAAAGAAAGTAAAGGGACAATACTTTTTTATAGGATGTAACATCACACAAATCTAGAAGCGAGTGAATTCCACAGGATATTATACTCTGTCAATACCTATTGTATATTTAAATACATAAGTATCAGCACAACTTAAACACAAAATTTAAGGTCAAGGATAAAGAAAAATGTGGCCAGATTGAAGGCAGGTGAGACAAGGTGTGAATAGAGAAGAGACTAAATTAGAAGGTATTATGATAATCTGGGTAAGTCTGCTGAATGCTGCAACTAGAGTAGAAGAGGCAGATGTGGAGAGAATTAGATTAATATATAACTTCTCATTCATCTGTTTCTCACATCTCACATCTCTATGTTGCATTGGGGACAGTTAGTTTCTAGTGTATAAACTAGACATTTATATACTAGTCTTTACATGAGGTAACTGTAGTCATGTAAGGGAGACACACAGGAGGCCAACCCTAGGATTTTGTGTCTGACAAATGTTATAAGTGAATAATGAAAGCAGTGTGGGTCGACTTCTGGATTTTTTAATAGGCCACCAACTAGATGTGGTTCATTCTCTGAAATCAGTGACACTGGAAAAAGAGAAGGCAAGGGTAAATTCAGGAATGGACACATTGAATTTGAAGCACCTCAACCATGATATGTCAAAAAATCATCTCAATATTGATCTGTGACAAAGTGCAAAGAAATACATAAATCCTAAATAAATAAATCCTAAATGAACAGCAATGTGATCTCTGCTAAACTAAAAATCTGTTAAGTACAACTCTGGAATGTGAAAGGATATAATTCCCCAGAGATGAATTGTATCCGCAATATTCCTTTTAAGGCTGTGCCAAAATAACAATTTAAAACACAAGATCCCTGGTTTCATGCCAACTTTGTGTGGTGACAGCCCAATGCGAGAAACAAGGAAGGATTAATTCTATGTGTTGGCTGCACCCGACAGTTTTAGGTGATTGCATCTGGACAAGTTCTGTGCATGAATTAACATTAACATTTTTCTGTTCCAAGGGTTTTTTTTAACCCAAATATTATTTTAGCTCATTATTTTCAAAGATGATGTTTGATTTTTTTGAGTTTATGAATTTACTTGAATTTGTTAAAAGATTATCTTCTCTGTTTAATGTTTTTCTGATTAGCATAATGTTTCACTGTTTCTTATAAATGAAAACTTCATTTAAAAATTTTTTATTTCGGGGCTGGAGCGATAGCACAGTGAGTAGGGCATTTGCCTTGCACACGGCCAACCCGGGTTCAATTCCCAGCATCCCATATGGTCCCCCGAACACTGCCAGGAGTAATTCCTGAGTGAAGAGCCAGGAATAACCCCTGTGCATCGCTGGGTGTGATCCAAAAAAGCAAATAAATAAATAAATAAATAATAATTACCAGACCAGTTATTAGCTGTGTAACCTTGGATTGGTTCCTTTACCATTCTATCCTCATTTACTGTATCTGTAAAATGGAATATCAATAGTACTAGCCTTTCAGAGTTATAGCAAGGCTCACAGTAGTTAAAAACATGAAGAGCATTTAGCAATTTAGTAACAATTGTTGACACCATATTTGCTCTCCAAATAGGATGTATGGAAGATGATAAAAATAAACAACTGTGTATTCTGATTTAAAGTTAAAACTAAAGAAACTAGGGGAGAAAACACAGGAAATCAGTCTAGAAAGTGCTTTACAGTTTAAAAAATTCTACGGACTTATCCACAAGAAAGATTTTACATTATGACGGTAAAGAAGTCTGTCTCCAAAAGAATTCTACCTCAATTTTATATAAATAAATAACAACCATTCAGGATGCCAAGAGTATCCATACATACATTTTAAACAGCAAAATCAACCACAATTAATATACTCATCTAATAGCATTTTTGCAAACTTGACTCTTCCATAGTCACAAAGGAAAGAAAGACAGAATTCAAATGCCTGGTTTCTAGTCTAAAGATAAAATTTTTTTATAACTTAAGGAGCTGGGGAGACAGCCGTGGATGCATGGCATATCAGGGTACAGGCACTGAACTGACTGACCTAGTTGGCCAAGTATTGTGCGAAATGGTTCCAGGGTTCCCTGAGCATTTCTTGGGAGCACTCCCTCCCTGTTAAAAAAAGTTAAACTAATTATCTATTAAAATTGATCTCATCTTAAACATTCTAGTGTCTGACTAAAAATGTACTAAAGGTACTGCAAACGTCTGCCTAAAAATGTCTATTGTACAGAGATATTTTTTCAATTCAAGTAATCATTCTTGACACTAGCCTACTATTTAATAACATTTGCTCTAACATAGGAAGATATTTCTAAGGGTATTAATGCTTTAAATGTCCTTTTTGAATCAGGAAAGAATAGTGCTCATAATGAGTATTTTAAAGTGTCAAAATGCATTTATTAAGCTATCATTTGTGTATCTCATGTGCACCATCACATTTTAGTTCTTTACTGTTAGGTATTTATTAAGCTTATGTTATATAAAGGGCGTAAAAACTCAATACATCAGGATCCTTCGTGAGCTCTATTACGGATTCACTACCAGGATCTCACCATTCTACAAAGAAGTAATCATCCATGTCAAGAGAGGGGTTCGGCAGGGTGATACCATTTCACCAAAACTCTTCAGGGCCACCCTCGAGAACATCATGCGACGACTGGAATGGGAAGGAATGGGAGTAAAGATAGAGGGTCGGCAACTACACCACCTCCACTTTGCTGATGACATTGTTTTAATAACACCAAACATCAGCCAAGCGGCACAAATGCTGGCCGACTTTGACCGTGAGTGTGGAAAGGTAGGACTACAGCTGAATCTTACGAAGACAATGTTTATGAGAAGCAGCCTCGTTCCTGACGCTTCATTCGCTCTCAACGGAACCACCATCTCCGAATGCAACAGTTATATATACTTAGGTCGAGAAATCAACATGATGAATGACCTGGCACCTGAGTTGCGCAGGAGTAAGAGAACGGCTTGGAATGCCTTCAAGAGTGTTGAAGAAATAACTAAGAGGACAAAGAACCTCCAGCTACGAGCACATCTCTTCGATTCCACTGTTCTTCCTGCATTAACATATGCCTCAGAGACCTGGGCCCTACGAAAACAGGATGAGAACGCTATTCGGGTCTTTCAAAGAGGAATCAAAAGAGCTATGCTTGGAGTATCATGCTTCACTCAAGTGAGAGAAAGAATCTGGAGTTCCGACCTCTGTCGAAGATCAAGAATCAGGGATGCTGTCTCATTTGCCAAGGCATCAGAAATCAGATGGGCTGGACACATAATGAGGTTTACAGACAACCACTGGACTAGATCCATTACTGACTGGATTCCACGGGACGTCAAAAGATCGTGTGGACGCCCACCTACAAGATGGTCAGACTTCTTCGTCAAGACCCTGAATGATCAGTTTGAGGCTCTGCATGTTCCTAGAATGAACAGATGCCATTGGGCTACGCTAGCACGCAACAGGGAGAATGGAGACGTTACTGGCACCGGCTCGAGTAAATCGATGAATAATGGGGGATCAAGTGATCAAGTGATGTTACATACATAGCCAATGCTTAGAAGGAAATATAAATTTTGTTTCATTCCTTTTCTTTGACATCCAGGTTCGAGAATAAATGTAGTGTCAGCCATGTGCCCCTGGGGACTAAGCTCTCTTCTTATTTTAATGCCTCTAAGCCTTTCAATGACCCTGTAAGGTTAGTGCTATTGTATTACACTTTACAGACAGGCAAAGGAGGCCAAGAGGGGTTAAGGAGCAAGCCAAGGTTAAACAGTGGTGACCACAGAATGGAAATTTTTACAGGGCATTTTGCAGAATTTTATAATTTTACAATGCAGAGTGCTGATGTGTCTTTGTACACAATTTTGGAGAAATGCAAATGGAGAGCATAAAACAAGATAATCAGATGATGTCTTTTGTCTGCTGTAGTATCTCTAAACAGGAACGGGGATTAGTTAAGAGGAAGTAGAAGTCTGGAAACCTCTGACACAAGATTAAGAGCCTAACTTTGTTGGGCTTGGAAACAGCTGCCTATTATCCAATTCTCACCCTTATCTACAAATTAGTTCTATCTAACATTTACCTGTAAGAAGAAATTTAAGAAGACAAAGATAACATTCTTTGCTGTTTTGATTATTTTTACACAAAATCCTCCACTGTAGTTACTTGTTAGAAAGTTTTATTTTAGATGTTATTGGCTATTTGTGAGATTCATTGCTTGAATTTTTATTATTTCGTGAATATTTTCTATGGTAAATTTCTAAATGTCAAGTGCAGGAGTGGAAATCCAGTAGTCTGGGATTCAACTCTAGTGGTTTCTTAATGAGCAAATCACTACCCATTGTTTCTTACTCAGCAAATCACTACCGCACTGCCACCTAGTGGATCTTAATAGCAGCCTCTATCATTGATGGAAAATGCAAGTCTCTGCAACCTACAATTCTTAAAAAAAAGAAAGAAGGAAGGAAGGAAGGAAGGAAGGAAGGAAGGAAGGAAGGAAGGAAGGAAGGAAGGAAGGAAGGAAAGAAGGAAGGAAGGAGGGAGGGAGGGAGGGAGGGAGGGAAGGAAGGAAGGAAGGAAGGAAGGAAGGAAGGAAGGAAGGGAGGGAGAAAGAAAGAACAGAAAAAAAGAAGGAAGGAAGGAAGGAAGGAAGGAAGGAAGGAAGGAAGGAAGGAAGGAAAAGAAAAAGAAGGAAGGAAGGAAGGAAGGAAGGGAAAGAAAAAGAAGGAAGGAAGGAAGGAAGGAAGGAAGGAAGGAAGGAAGGAAGGAAAAGAAAAAGAAGGAAGGAAGGAAGGAAGGAAGGAAGGAAGGAAGGAAGGAAGGAAGGAAGGAAGGGAAAGAAAAAGAAGGAAGGAAGGAAGGAAGGAAGGAAGGAAGGGAAAGAAAAAGAAGGAAGGAAGGAAGGAAGGAAGGAAGGAAGGAAGGAAGAAAGGAAGGAAGAAAGGAAGGAAGGAAGGAAGGAAGGAAGGAAGGAAGGAAGGAAGGAAGGAGAAAGAAAGAAAGAACAGAAAGAAGGAAGGAAGGAAGGAAGGAAGGAAGGAGAGAGGAAGAGAGAAAGAGAGAAAGGGAGAAAGGGAGAAAGAAAAAAATCACGTTCGTGTTTGAAATACAATAACTCTTTAGAATAGTAATGACATAATGAGTCCTTGCTAGTTTTAAAGCTTTCTGTCCAATGTGCTCTGGATGAACCCGTTTCTAGTTTGCATTTGTAGTTACTGTTTTATGGAATCTTCCTATATCATGTAAAGGATTCCTTTGTTTTTACTCTTACAGACAAAAAAAAAAAAAGCCAGACTCACAGCTTTCTACCCCAACCATATTTTCTCAATCTGAACCTTTGGCCAGAACAAGACCGTTCCCCAGTGAGGGTAGGAGGATGGGGAAGGACGCTGGGCTGGGGGGTGGGCGGGGAGGGATTGTGGGTAGGGGAGTTGTCAAATCTCCTAGCTCGCTACTGATTTCCTGTGCTGTTTGGCTCAACTATCAAATGGATCCAAATTCTGTCTTCCGTTCCCAGCCCAGGATCACCCACAGTGTAGCTTCAGTTGCATCCCACCCTGTTTACCCCCATAAATCTTTAGCAGTCCTGCCTCTCTGACAACTCAGGAGAATTCTCACCAGTTAGTTCTTGTCAGTGATCTTGTCCTTGCCTTTGGGGCTTCTCCTTAGCAGGGAGCTAGTTTTCTTCCCTTCTTATTTTCCCCTTCCAGGTACTCAGTGCATGATGAATTAACACATTGCTTGCCCAACAAAAACAGAAAAGGAACATTATACCTTTTGGAATTACTGATTTTGGTTTCCTGTGGAAGCATCTCTGTTTTCGGTGTGTGTGGATACACACACACACACACACACATACATTTGTATCCACATAAAAATATATATAAAATATAGTTCCCAAGATTTTAGTTTAAATATATGTGTATATATGCACATATATGTATATATTTTAAATATTTTTAATTAAGGAGATTCTACCTTAGAGTCTGCAGTTATGTTTAAATTCTGTGTGAAGTTGTCACACATTTTATTAAAGTGCATTCTATTATTTGACTTGTGTGTAATTGTGGTGTACTTATTTGTACTCTTCATATCACTAGTTCCTAGAGTAGTACCCAACTTGAGAGGCCTTTGGTGAGTAATTTTTATGAACGTTCAGCAAGTTATTTTGATTTCTCTTGGAAAGATGCTCACAGAATCATCACCAATTTATTCAAATCAAGGAGTCAGTCTTCGTGTTGGCCTTTCAAGAGTCTAGGACTGGACTGGTTTCTGCCAGTCTTCGTTCTAACACTCCCTTGTCATCTAGTTACTTTTGGTTGCTAGGGAAAATGACAATCCATAGAAACAGGAAGGACAGTACGACAGATAATTGGTTGTAATGTAAAGCAAAACCAAATTGAGTCTCTGGGGATTTCTCATTCGTCCATTGGCAGAAGGACCCCTGCGCTTTGGGTGCTTGCCTGCGGGCTGTGCTAGTTTCTCATTTACTAAACAAGGATGATTCTTTGCACCCGTTCACAATCTCTGCAATCCTCGAAGCCTAAAGCTATGAAAATCAAAGGCATTCCCAGAACTAATTTGACATCAAATTTTGACCTCAAATTCCTTCCCCTCACCCCGCGCGGAGGTTATGGAGAGGACATGATGACAGATGACCCACAAACTAGTAATTAGAGGCTCCTGAACCCTTCCACTTGCCTCAGAACGGATCCCTGTTTGCCTACTCCACACTGACGCCACTCCAAGGACACAGCTTCAGTATAGGAATGTACTGTGTGACCCTCTGTACAGAATATGTGACTGAAATCTTGTTGAGCCTCTTTTGAGATTTGGAGAGTGGAGGCAGAGAGCTTTCCGTTGAGCAGTTTCCTAAAACAAGCCTTGCAAGTGAGTTTCTTGCTTATTAAACTGCCGTTTAGTGTGATCATCTGTGTGATCTGCTTCTTGTTTCATTTTCTCCCTGTCTTCTGTGTATGGAATTTCCTTTCCGGTATCACCTGCAAAGTTTCCCAGTCTGTGAACATAAGTAACCGTATGGAATTGATTTACATGAGGTTCTTTACGTGAAGTTCTTTACATTTTATACTTATTTCACTAAAATATGTATGAGGCACCCTTTTGAGTTATTGTTTAGATATTAAAAAGGCACGGTCTTGAACTTCTAAAGTATGCAAAATCCCAAGGTGTGATATATCCATATCTTAATACAGAATTCGAGAGATTTAAGCATTTCCTAAAACGGATTGCAGATCTTTTCCCACCACAAGGGGTCGCTGTAGTGTATAATAATATGAGTGAAAGCCATTACCAATAAGTCTCTTGATGTACTGAACCCTCAGTAAAAGTGTTAGTACCTTTATATTGCAACTCCTTGTACTAAAAAATGAAAGCCATTATCTCAGTTCTTCTGGAGGGTACAGAAAATCACAGTACACTTAACAGCAACATGTATAAGTTTCTACCTCCTTGCTCTCATCTTTCCCTTTTGTTCACATTTCTTCACTTTTTCCCTTCTGCGTCTGATAAGAGATTTGGATTTTTATTTCAAAGGAAATTCTCTTTAGACACACACATACACACACACACAGAGTACATTTTTCAGGAAGGACAAAAAATCTTCCAAAGTCCAAGAGATCCTATTTTACAAAGTAGGCATTTACTGAATTAAGTAACAGCAAATGTTTAAGAAAAATCTCAGTCACATGGTAGATTTATGTTTTTAAATAATTTAAATTATCATAGATCTATTGGTGCCATAGAAAATACTCTTTTATTATAATAGAATACAGTTCCTAAATATTAGGAGAAAATTGAGATATCAAGACAAATAAAATTGATAAATAGATCAGTATGCTCATGAGAAAATGCATGTAAATGACCTTTCATGGACATTGAAGATTATTTTTCTATAATTCTATTCTTGTTGAGGACTTGATTTTATATAACACATGTATATTAGTTTATATCTATTATATCAATAAAGCCTCTAAATAACTTGAGTCATAACATACATGTACATATCTTTTATTCTACAGATTAAAACGTCATTTCAGAGTAGTTAAATGATGTGTATCTGAGCTCACCTAACTGGAGATTCAAATGTATCCAGTGAGTAGGTCACCATCTTTTATAATGACTCATATGACAATTGCTCCATGTATACATTCTTCATTCCATGTTTCCTTGACACTCCAAAAACATTTCTTTATTTTATTTCTTTTATTTTAAATACAAGTAGCATTTCTCACATATTGTATTTTATAGATAATTTTTAAATACATATTTAACATATACTATTAGATATATTCTAACATAGGTATACCTCTAACATAATATAGAGTTGCTATGACTCTTCTCTCACCTCCCAGTTTCTTTGAACTTTTCATCTAAACAGATCCAGATACCACAACATGGCATTGTAAGTCAATGATGTAGTGAAAATCAAGGACAGAATTTTAGCAGGGACTTACGGGCTCTCCCTATGTTGAGATTTAAATAGGTCATGATGTCATCAAAGTGCTAATTTGGTTGGTGAATATATGCTGACCAATACTTTTCTACTGTATCTGTACTCAAAAACCACTGCTCACTCCTAAAAGCTGGAGGGCATTTTCCAACTACAGTTAAACCTGTAGAAAACTCAAAGGAAGTCACCTCCAGGTACAAGTTATTCATATGACACTTAGTTCGCTTTAGCTATGATGTTTTAGCAATGTCCTTGTTCAGAAAAACTGTTCCTGAGAGATCTAGTAAGTCTCCCAGAGCCAGAGTTTAATGTGCCAACAATTTTCACACTAATTTGTTAGTTATTGGATATAAATTCAATATCCTCATAAATTAATCCCTGTGCTTAAATCATGCCTGACTCCCTTATCCCGGACCACAAGCTGGGTTCTCTCTAGACAAGAAGAGTCATTCATAAGCAAGTATGAATAATACCCAAATAGCATTTTCAGAATATGTTTAGATTGGAGACAGAGTGATAGTTTAGTGGATAGGGCATTTGTCTTGCATGTGGTAGACCCACATTCAATCCCTGGCATCTCATATAGTCCCCAAAGCACAGCCAGAAGTAAACCCTGAACATCTCCAGGTGTAGTCCCAAAACAAAATAAAAAATGTTTAGATTATGTGTGCCAGAGTGATAGTAGAGAAGGTAGAGCATTTGCTTGCAGGTGACCAATCCAGGTTTTTTCCTCAGCATTGGTCCCTAGAGCCCTAATAGAATAATCCCTGAGAACAGAGCCTGAAGCAGGTCCTGAGCACTGCCAGGTGTGATTCCCCACGAAAAAGAAACAGAATATGTATAGAATATTAATATTTAGAAGCAACCCAGAGATGCTCAGGCTAGTATATTTATAGTAATAACAAACAAAAATCTATAAATTCTTCAGAATTTAGGACTCATCTTAGAGCTAATTAGTAAAGCACCAGTGCGATTTCCAAAGTAGAGAGCAATTCCCTGTCAGAATATGAGGATTTGATTTTGAGTGCCTATTAAAAATTGGGCTGGAGTAATAACACAGTGGATAGGGTGTTTGCCTTGCATGCGGCCGACCAGGATTCAATTCCTCCACCCCTCTCGGAGAGCCCGGCAAACTACCAAGAGTATCTCACCTGCACGTCAAAGCCTGGCAAGCTACCCATGATGTATTTGATATGCCAAAAACAGTAACAAGTCTCACAATTTGTTGTGGGACATTACTGGTGCCTGCTCAAGCAAATCAATGAACAACAGGAGGACAGTGCTACAGTGGTACGTTTTTAAAATGATGAATCATAAACCAACATAGAAATATGTTTTACATGTATGTGCATAGTGCAACACTATGCAGTTTACATGTATGTGCATGATGTAACACTATGCAGTTATAGGAAAAGTAGAAATCTTGCAGTTTTCTACAATTTGGGACTGGAGGATACTGTGTTAAACAAAATAGAGGTAGAATAAGAAATACTGGATGAGCTCACGCATCAGAGGAATATAAAGCAACAAAATAAAGGAACATACTGTATCAAAAGATGACTAAACCTCAGCCTTGGATTACAAAACCGAACGCCAAGCGAGGGGTGGAGGTGGGAGGGGACGAGGAAGAAGGGATGGACTAAAAATGCTAGGGCACATTGATTGTGGACCTTTGATGGTAGTGCGGTGTGCTAACTACATCAAAACCACAGAAGTCAACACTACTGTAAGCATGTTATCTAAACTACAATAATAGAAATAGAAAGAGGAAAAAGAAATTATTGCTAAGTGCTACCTTCTCACAATGATCTATTTTTCAAAAAATATATATTTCAGAGGTTCTTAATGCTTATGCTCTACATTTGAAATATGTTTATCCAATGGATGATTAAAAGCATAGCAGGACTAAAGATAATTTAGTCTTAAACTAGTTTTTTTATGGCTTTTCAGTCCTCTCTCTTACGAAAACCTATTTTGAAAAACCAGCTGGGAATTCTGGTTATACACAGTAAGATTAAACTCATGTTTATTATTGCTCCTCTGTAATACTCTGAAATGAAAACAAAAGGGCACATGTCTACAAGAACAAAGAGAACGAGAGAGCAGATTACAGAAGATGAAAGATGTCAACAAAACTTTGGACTTTGGAAAGCAGATGAATGAATAATAATTGATTTAGTGATCAGGGTAAATAGAGCAGTGAGCAGTGAAAGCTGTTTAACTCTGCTAAACCTTAGAAAGATTAAAAATGTAAGGACAGTTAGAATCTCTTCAAGCAGAACTTCAGAACAAAGTTGCAAACGAGGATAATTTAGAAGTTCAAGTGGCGGTCATCTAAATCCCACCACTCCTACCCAGAAGCAGCGCTCTGCCACCATTACTGAACAGATGATCTTTTGGAACGTTTATGGCTGACAAAGGAGATTGAGAGGTACTGTATTGGTGAAAGGCAAAAGTGAACATACGAAAGCAATACAGCATCTCCTGTATTGCTTGAAAGCATCTCCTCTTTGCATCCCAGATTGCAGACCGTTGGGATTTGGATTTATAGACAGGATATGAAAGAACTGACTAGCCAGTGGTCCAGGGGAATTTTAAAGAAGACTTTAAGTGACATGTCAGCATGTGATGGTTCAGCATTTAGTGGGTTGAAGCCAGGGATGCTGCAAAGCATTCCATCAATGCCCAGACCAGCTTGCATGTCAGAAAAATTCAAAGAAATACAAAATGTCATTAGTGCCAAGGTTCAGCGAGACTGCACCATGGCAGTGATTTTAGATACGTGAACCAAAGACCAACAAACAGTCTCTGAATCACTCAAGACTTTATTGGAGGGGTTCTACTTTCCCAGGTCTCCCTCTAAATTATGAAGTCACAAATTTGATGTTAGTGGCAACGGGGAGTGAGAGTGAATAATATGTGATTGAGTCTCAGTACTCTGCTACTGCTGCCCTCCCCCAGTGATTTTCAGGCAGCTCTGGTTTCAGAACTTGTGCTGAACCACTTTACAAAATCTGCAATTCTGAGAGTTACTGAGCCTACAGGACTCCTTCCCAACACATTTTAATGTCACCCCAACATTCTAAAACCACCATTCTGAATCCCAATTGATCAAACCCCCACCATTCAAAACCTTACCCCACTCCAGGAAATTATCTGCCATCAACATATCCATCCCCTATTCTTAAAAAATAGAAGAGGTTTATTGAGATAGCTCAGTGAGCTAGAGTGCCTACTTCAGATGAAGGGGGCCCAGGTTTAATTTCTAACACCCCTCCTCCCCAAGTATCTCCCTGAATGATTTGTGAGCACTGAACTATGAATAACCCCTCTGCACTACCAGGTCTGACCCAAATGCCAAAAAAGCTAAAGTAAATAAATGAAAGAAAATACCAAAGAGCCATATTATGATAAAGTCAGAGATCAAAATCAAGCAAAAGAGACAGACACGTGTATCCATATATGCACATTTAAATTCTTACAAGTATGTGTCTATGAAATAGTAATTATTAATATAAATGACGATATTATATAACACCTGGAAGGTTTCTAAAACAAGAGAGAATGAGGACTCAAAATTAGGGCCCAAATTGCAACACGAATAAAATGATGCTAAGTTCAAAGTGAATTGAGGAAAATTACTTCATTATCTTCTCTCTAAGGACTGAATTGGGGTCGAATACCCAGGTGCTTCAGTTATGGGTCCTAACTGGCCACATTTTCCTTGGCAAAGTCCTGACTAATTTATTCTTAGAATAACTCAGTCGTGACTAGGAGAGACAAAGAACACCTAGTGCTGGAAATCCCCCAATTCAGCCAGGCAAGCCAGTGTTTGACCAATCTTAGGCTAAAAAAATTTTTATTTAGAAAAGCATTTTCTTTTATGTATATTTGATGCTTCTCAATGGGTTATTACCAGAACCTAAGTAAGGAGACTAAAAGAACGAAGTCCCACAGATGTCATTACAAATTATATTTTCAACACTTCAGGTGTTCCCTCATTCCAAGTCTCAGCCAATTCCAAAATAAGTTGCCTGCAGCTCCCAGAATACTCCCATCCTTGATTTTCCTGGAAGGATCAAGGTACAGTTTCAACGGAACGTGTAAATAGCCAGAGAGAGGTAAGAGCAAGAACAGGGAAGGCCAGACGTCTTCTGGAAACGTGTCTTTGCTCTGTCTTTTCGCTGTGCTTTGCCTCCACAGGCCCAAATTCTCCATCTCTCAAAATGTGTCCTTCACAAAATTTAAATGAGTTTTAAGGATCCCTCCAGCCTTAATATGTTATCATTTTGATCACACAAATAACACTATTTTTTTGCGGCTGGATGAATAAAATTGAAATTAATAGTTAATAAAGACTTGATTCAAAGGACGTTAACATCACTTCTGAAATTATGGATAATGTAAGAATAGAGAAAAAGTCTCTTTGTCTATTAGTTTTTTCCTTATTAAATACAACTTCTCTCTTTTTTTGTAGCTACATGATTTGCTGGAGGATATGAGATAGTGCATAAAATGTGTGTTTCTTTGTCAGCACGCCCTGACTCAATTTAAGGCTTTATTTGCTCCTTCCACAAGCCTGGGATCTATATTCCAGTCAGGCCTCTCCTGGACCCTACCATTGAGTTTCACACTGACAGACTCTTCCTTCTCATTCCCCATGGGACGAATATTAACCATGCATTCGTTTATTTCTTAAGATCTAAACCTGCTAAATCCAGCATGTTGTGGTGGTTATTGAATACCTTCCTCTCAGATTCATCTATTTAATGCGGTATAAAAAAATTAGGGACTATAATAATAGACATATATTTGCAATCAATCTTCAGCTCATTAGTTTTGCAATATAATTCAGGTCTTCAAGTCTCTGAAATACACGATCTACAACTGTAGGACTTGGAAATTTACAGGTGTTAAATTATCTGCACAGAGCACATTTACTGTAATTTTGAATTCAATAGAAGTACATTATTTATTGCCAGGAAAAATTATAGCGCTATAATAGAACAGAAAATCTGTAGCATTCAAACAAATTGTATTCCCTAGCTCACATCTATGCAAAATGTATTGAAATTTTGTTGTTTTGTACCTGCTGTGCTTTGCTTTTTAAACAAATAGAATTTAAATATTTCATTAACCAAAGAAATATTTGTAGAAGAGAGAAATAATTAACCTTGAAAAGCAAATCATTATTTTGGTAAATGATGAAATAAAATATATGAATTATTTTTATTAATGCCAATTCTACCCTTAAAAGATTATAAAGCTCACTTATATCTGATATGAAATTATTCATGAGGCAATAAGATTTTACCAAGATTATACTCATGTTACAGATATTGCAGTATTCATAATCTACAGAGACAATTATAGTGGTAATGTTTTATATTCTTTGAAACAATTGAAACACACTGAAACTGTTTCTGTTCTCAAGTCGATAGACAGGTCAGAAGTTTCTAGGAGAATATTATTTTATAATTAAGGTATAACAACGTCATGGGTATATTATTCTAATCTTTTATCTACATGCCTGCTACTCTTGTTCAAGTTAAGACAAGAGGCTATGCTCAGAAAAAGGTACTATCTTAATTGAATAACTGAATTACCTGCAATTTTGTAAATTGGAGAGTTTTTCCTTCATCTGATATTATTAGATGATTGTTTCTAAGTCGAAAGGCTGAGAACTATGAAGGGAGGAGCACAAAAAAGAGACTTCTTTGGACCAGAGCTGAATGATGAAAGTAAGTAAAGGGATATACATGATAACATGTCAGTACCTATGTTGCAAACCAGGAAACTGGGGACACTGGTAGTGGGAAATGTACATTGGTGAAGGGTCTGGCATTGGAAATGCTTATGACTAAAATTTAATCATGAACAACTTTGTAACTGTGTATATCATGGTGATTGAAAAAAGAGAAGGGGGTGATGTTAGGTATGTCGTTTTTGCCTTCAAATGGCATAGGAGCATAGAGGAAGGAAATCAAGGAAAACACTATGACACTGGATATGGTCTGGATTCTGACTCCACACTCACCACACTGATTGGTGATCCAAATTTCCCAGGTCTTTTTTTCAACTTGCTGCTCTCTTCAATTCCGCTGTCTCTTGTCTGTGTGAGCTGACAGTTTATAAAGACCAAACCATTGCCTCCTCATCTGATATCTTTACTCTATCCTCTGACATTGTGGTGTCAATATTAAAAAGCATAACTAACAATATTATATTCAAAAACAATAGCTACATTTTTGGTGCACCTTCTTTGTGTTTAAGACATAGTGCTATTCATTTGCAGAATATAAAGTAACATAATAGGAGGCTAACACCTAAGGACAGTTAAAATAAGGGTCAGGAAGATTGCTCCATGGCTTGATAGCCGATCTCCTGCACTAGGGGAAAAGGTAGCTGGGATAGAGAGAGGAGCACTAAATAAATGATGGCTGGAGGGATCACTCGGCATAGTTGCTGCATGTTGATAGTACATCTACCCACTGGAGTACTATGTAGCTCTTAGAAAAGATGAAGTCATGAAATTTACATACAAGTGGTACAATATGGAAAGTATCATGCTAAGCGAAATGAGTCAGAAAGAGAGGGATAGACATAGAAAGATTGCATTCATCTGGGGGATATAAAGTAACAAAATATTAAATTAATACCCAAGAATAGCTGAGATCAACACCAGGAGGATTACTCCATAACTTAGAGGCCAGCCAGGTATTCTAGGGGAAAGAGCAGTTCAGATAGAGAAGGGAGCACCAAATAAAGGGTTTCTGGAGGATCCTCCCAGGAGGGGAGATGCATGTTGAAAGTAGACTATGGACTGAAATGTTTTCCACTCAATGCCTCTCTTGCAGACCACAACACCCAAAAGGAGAGAGAGAACAAAAGGGAATGCCCTGCCACAGAGGCAGGGTGGGAGGGGGGTTGGGGGGGTATTATCCATGGTGGTGGAAAATGGGCACTGGTGGAGGGATGGGTATTTGATCATTGTATGACCGAAACCCAAGCACAAAGATTTGTAAATCTGCAACTGTACCTCATGGTGCTGCACTAATAAAAAAAAATGAAAACAAACAAACAAAAAAAAAGAAAGTAGACTATGGACCAAACATGCTTGTTACCTGTATTGCAAATCATGATACCGAAAAGGACAGAGAGAGTAAGAGGGATTGTGCCTGCCGCAGAGGCAGGAGGTGGGAGGGGGTAGGGGTGAGAGGAGGGCTACTGGGAACATTGGGGTTGGGAATGGGCACTGGTGGAGGGGTGGGTACTTGAATATTGTTTGACTGAAATGCAATCATGAAAGTCTGTAAGTCTGTAAATGTATCTCATGATGTTTTATTAAAATAGCACTGTAGCACTGTCCTCCCATTGTTCATCGATTTTCTTGAAGGGACACCAGTAACGTTTCCATTGTGAGATTTGTTACTGTTTTTGCATATCGAATATGCCACCGGTAGCTTGCCAGGCTCTGCCGTGTAGGTGGGATACTCTTGGTAGCTTGCCATGCTCTCCGAGAGGGACAGAAGAACCAAACCTGGGTTGGCAACGTGGAAGGCAAACCTGCTGTGCTATCGCTCTAGCCATACAAATAATAAAAGTGAAACTTTGTGATACACAAAATTAAAGGTTAGTTGTGCAGCTGTGGCGCTAGTACAGCAGGTAAGGCATTTGACTTGCATTTAATTTTCTGGAGTTAGGAACACTGCATCCCGTACAAAACCCTGGGTGGACTGTGTTTGAGCCCTAAGCTCAGAGCCAGGAGAAAGCCTTCAGCATCACAGGGTTTGTGAGTCTCTCCCCCACTCACACACACACACAAAAAAAACTTATTTGTAAATGTGGAACTGATCATCTAACACCGATTTCTTAGCCTTTGCTTTCTTGTCTCCTCCATCATAAGAATTCATGATAGTTTACAACATGCCAGAAATAACAACAAATGCTCTATAAGTGTTTTCTCATTTGCGACCACAGAGCTTGAAATACTTGGATACTCTTTCATCAGAGTAACGGAAGTCTCTTCTTCCTCTGAACTCATAATCACGTAGACTGATGAAGTAGTAATTAGGTTTTCAAACAAGAGAGAGTAGAATTTGAATCTAGTTTTGCTATGTATTATCCCTGTAAAGTTATTTTAGCCCCACGAATCAATGATTCTTTGTCACTAAAATAAGAATAAAAGTAGAAGCTTCTTCATGCATTATTTAAAAATTGAGAATTATAGCAAAGAACCATGTGCTTGCATATGATTCTCAGTAAATGTTGCCTTTTCTAATATCAATATTGGCATTTCTCATCTGAAAATACCTTCTATATCTTTCTCCCAAGCAATCTTCAGTTAGAACTAGGTAAAATCACAATTGTGAAGCAGTAACTCACAATCACAATCACTATCATTCTGTGGTTCGTCGATTGCCTTGAGCAGTCACCAGTAACGTCTCCTTTGTCCTAGCCCTGAGATTTTAAAAAGTGCCACGTTCAAGGCTCTTTCAGGGTTAGGAGAATGAGACCCATCATTGTTACTGGTATTTGGCATATTGGGTTTGCCAGACTCTGCTGCATGGGCAGATCACATTCAGTAGCCTGCCAGGTTGTCCAAAGCAAGAATGAGATAATAAGATGACTTTTTAGCAGTAACTAAAAATAATTTTTCAGAACCTTGATTTTCTTCCATATGCATACGTATGTGAACAAACTGTTTACTATATACTTACATACTGTATGCTTACATAATAGTAGTTCACATTACAAAGCGGAGTTTTTGCCTGGGTTTGTGGTTTATTAGACTATGAAAATCTTTCCAGAGTCCTTTTATAATTATCTAGTATTTACCCACAAATGTCCCCTATTCTATTTTCCCTGTATCTTTTACAAATCTAATATGATACCATCAAAATTGTGGTGTTAGAAACTACAGGTTTACAGGTTAGTTAAAGGGTCTAAGACTGGTTTATAGGTGAAGTTCCTATATAGGACCCTTACCTACAAAAATATATAAATTATACTTGAAGGTCAAAGAGGTTGAGATAGAAAAGATAATTTCTTGAATCTTCAGGATTTAGGATTCACATATATATATAATTCTTCTGAAATTTTACCTTAGCTTTCTTTTTTTCTTGTTATTTTTTATTTATTGAATCACGGTGAGAACAGTCACACCACCTTTCAGTTCAAGTCTCGGTCGGTCATACAATGATAAAACACCCGTCCCTTCACCAGTGCATATTTTCCACCACCAAGAGCCCCAGTATACACCCCTCCTACCCAACCCCCACCTGTGTGACAGATTTCCTCTTTACTCTCTCTCACTATGTTGATCATATTCAATATTATGACAAAAGCCTCAACATTGTTATTTGGAATTTTCCCCAACATTCAGACCTTCCACAAAGACATCATTAGATAATTTGTTTTCTATTGCTGATTATATAGCGCATATGATGTCGTATAGTAACAATAGTGGCCACGCAAACTTGGATTTCTGATATTTTAGTAATAAACCTAGAGGGATTACTGCCAGAAGCCCCAGGGTTTCGAGATTGGTATCTGTGCCTCTGGGATCATGGTCATTCAGAAGCTGGAGGAGGCGTTTGGGGTGGCAACCCGGAGCATTGTCATGGCGGGGAGCAGGGCCGATTCCACCCCTGATCCCATGAGGCCCCACGTGCCTCGTCAATGCAGTCTCATACCTGGCTGTTCATTAGGCTCTAAAAGATGCAGGCCACCATGCCGCCACCGCAAGGGGGGTACAGGCAGAGGGACAGACACCCTTCCCAGGGCAGCATATCGCCAAAGTTAAATGCGCTGTCCAGATGCATTTTGTTTCGGCATTATATTTTGCTCAAATTTTCCCACCACCGTTCAAGCCTATTTTTTCAGGGACAAATGCTAGATCATTTACTTTCCACTGATCACTTTGCATATCAGGAAATGTCCTGGTACCCGCATACTGGAGCCATGCTTGTAGAAGCTCATGGTTGCCGGGATTCCTTCTGGAGAAGGCAGGGAGACAGCACCTACCCCATCTGGGACCTCCCAGTGATATTGGCTCAATATGGGGCCCGGAGAACTCTCTGAGAGTTGTGGAGCCCACCAGCCGGTTTTCTTCACTGCTGTGTGCTGTAAAATGGCACTGGGGGTGGGTTGTGGGCATGACTTCCAGGATCAGAGGTTGCCTTGGAATGGGTCAGTCCCAATGCTGTTAAGAAAATAGTCCTGGTACCCGCATACTAGAGCCATGCTTTTAGAAGCTCATGATCGCCGGGATTCCATCTGGAGAAGGCATACCTTTGCTTTCTGGGCTAGAATTCCCTTGGACTTTATTGAACATGCAGTTCCTGGTTGAATCAACACAATTGCAGATATGAATAAACAAGGTAATAACCATGCTATACTTTGGTTGAATATAAAGGCCTAATGTGGAACTGGATATAAGAGAAAATACCCAGTTATTTATGTACTCTATAAATTTAAAATTGAGTGATAGCTATTTAAGTTATCTATGAAATAGAAGTCTTCTGCCCTATGGTCAGATGCTTAAAGCAAAAGACATTAGAAAGCACAGGTCTCAATTGGCAATAAGTGAAATATTACAAATCTTTACTTTTCAAAATTCACATTTATAACTTTTTTTGGTGGGACAGGGAGGAGAATGACATCTACATCCTGCAGAGCTCAGGGCTTTCTCATGGTTCTGTGTTCAGGGATCACTCCTGTGGCGCTTGAGTGATCATATGTGGTGCCAGTGATCCAATCCCAAGGCAAATTCTCTGCCTGCTGTGCTATGTCTCCCCTATAACTTTTCTACTATTATGCCTTTTCTTTCAGATCAATTTCTATCCACTCATAAAACATTGGCTAGAACAAAAAAATTAAATAAAGTGTAACTATACTATTTTTAATTTAAATTAACAAAACATTTTTTGGTGTTTGAACAACACCTAGTGATGCTCACAGGTTACTTTTGGCTCGGCACTCATTAATTACGCTTGGTGGTGCTCAGGGGATCATTTGGGATGCCAGGGATTGAACCCAATTCAGCCAAAAGCAAAGCAAGTGTACTACTAACTATACTACGGCTCTAGCCCAGTATTATTTTAAAAACTAACACTATTTTTTATAAAGCTAAACTATTCAAGGTTTACTCAAACTTCTAGAAATGATCCTTAGAGCTAGTGGCCTAAATTCTGTAGTAAAACCCTATACAAAGCGAATTTTATCCATTTCCCTTTATTGAACAAGTTGCTGTGGATTCCTAAACCAACTGCCCCATTCCTATTATAAAAAATGTGCTTGAATTATATTTTTTATAAGGCCTTATTTTCACAATGAATGAAGTATTAGTAGCAATTAACAATTAATTAATTAATTAATTAAACAATTAATTAAACATATTTAAATTTAAAGTTATCATCCAGTTCACATTAAGACCAGTCACATAATTTTCAGGGGTCAATATAAAAACAAGATTTGGGATACTCTTATCAAAAATTATTCATAAGAGTGACAGGAGAGCAATAAACCAAGAAAAGGCTCTTATATGTGTGTGATCTTACACAAAGTGTGTGAAACCAGTTCTCATAGATGTATATAAGGTCCCTCACATTAGTGAATGCCACTTTTTTCACTTCACATGTAAGTTTAGATACATGTGTAAAGTTTGAGCTTTGTGACTTATAAATATTTATATTTAAATGCATGAAAGTATATGCAGAAACACAGAAAATACTTGAAACAATATAGAGGTTTTTTTTTTAAATGTAGGTATACAAATACTATGTTTTCTCACTAATAAATTATGAGTATTTGTAGAACAAAAAAAACTAACTATATATATTATATATTATATATTATATATTATATATATATATATGTAGAATCTCCTGCCCCCATACCAGGCTCTCTTCAATAGGGTCCCTCGGAGGGGGGCAGATTGACTTTCCCTCCTCACTTCAAGCAGAACCCCAGCAGCGAAACACCTCCAAAACCCAGCCACAGCCATGCTCAAGTCCACTCTCCATATGCTGGGATGAGCCTCAGGCATGAAGGAACCTGCAGAGGAACCCAGGTATGCGGGACCTCGGGCTGAGATCTCCAAGCCTGCTTGGATCGGGACTGGGTCTCCTCCACCCAGATCCCCCATTTTCCAATAGCTTGACAGCCACACCCACAAACTGCTCCACCATGTAATCCCATCAAGGGCCAAGATCCAGGGACTATAAATCAAAGCTCCCAGAAGTCCGAGACCTCTTATAGTCTAGGCCGCTGATGTACCTACAGCAGCACACACGTGATTGGTTTTAACACACTTGCTTGTATTCTTTTATATACATTCCCCAACCCTCTTGGAGAGCCCAGCAAGCTACTGAGAGTATCCCGCCTGCACAGCAGAGCTTGGCAAGCTACCTGTGGCATATTCGATATGCCAAAAGCAGTAACAATAACGGGGTCTCATTCCCCTGACCCTGAAAGAGCCTCCAATATGGCACCGTTTGAAAGGACGAGTAAGGAGAGGCTGCTAAAATCTCAGGACTGGGACAAATGGAGATGTTACTGGTGCCCACTAGAGCAACTCAATGAACAATGGGATGACAGTGATACAGTGTGAGTTTCCAAGAGTAAAGTGTGGGTAAGCGGGGGACTTGAGCATTCAGTAGCCGAGAACCATTCCCAGTCCATGGTGATGGATGGACAAATGAAAGACTGGGGAATGGAGAAAGAGGAACTGGGCCTCATGCTGGGTAGACAGTTTATTTCTCTCTCCTCCCAGTGTTTTCATATATCTCCCCTTATGGCACAATCGTAGTGTAGATTTGGTCATAGTCCCAGTCATCATAGTTCCATCATCCTAGTCTTATAGACCTCAAAGTCCTCTTCCTTTGTTATCTCTTTCCTAGCTTCGTAGTAGTCTTATAGTCTCCTCATAGTCCTCTATCCTTGTGCTCAAAGTCTCAAAGTTTCCAAAGTCTCAGTTCTCCTCTCCTCTTTCTCCTTACAACAGAGTTATATAGAAACCATGAAGGGTGTGGTACACATAGGTGGAATTGAACATTGTCATAACAACAAACAGAGGTAAAGCCACTCCTTCAGGGAAAAATCTAGGAGATTAACTCAAGGACAAAATCTCATTTAAAAAGTATTGCTTTCTCCTTTTCTCAGCTAGTAATCCATTTAAACAATCATAGTAAATTTACTTCTTATAATATTTCTAATCATATTGTATGAACACAGTAAGGTATAAGGACATCTCACTATATATTCCAGACCACAGCCCTCAAGCCAGGTTAGTCTTTTCTAACCCCAGAAGGATCCTTATTCAGTTATTTCTTTTTATGGATCAGAGTTTGTTACATGACAATACTCTAAATTTATTATACTTAAAGCACTTAGCTTGTCTCCTTTCGATGCCAGAGTAGCTTACAGCTTGCCCTGGCTTCATCCAGTCCCTTCGTCAGGACCCTGCTTTTGGAGTGCTAGGAACTAAGGGCAACTGAGGCATAAGTCAAGTAAATATAGATACCCAGGAGGAAATATTATTTTGGAGTCAATTAACTTCCATGTTATAAAGCATAGCATCAACTGTCTTCCTGTGTCAATATAGGACATTGCTAAATAAACCGTGCAAATGACATAAAGGAAAGAGAAAAGCAGTATAAGACTATTAGTGCTTGATGGAATTGGGTGTGCCTCGGGGGCACTGTTGTGGGAGTAGCTCAATAAACCTTAAGCTCCCTGTGGGAGGAGCAAGGACAAGTCAATGTTATCCAACATTGCAGCATTTTTACAATAGCCAAAAAACAATGGGAACACCTTAAATGTCTATTAGCAGGAATGAATAAAGATGTGGTAAGCATGTATACAATGAAATAATACTCAGCTATTTCAGAAAAAGACAAAAGATTCCCATTTGTGACAAATGAATGGAACCTTAGAGTATTATGCTAAGTGAAATAATTCAAAGGACCCAATACCATGATATTTCACTAATATGTGGAAGCTAAAAAAATGAAGTAAGTGAAACACTTTCAGATAGAGATAACAGTGGGTAGAAGAAATAGGTAAAGGGAATCAAATGTATGATGGTACGTGAAAGCTAGATTTTTGCTTTTTATCATGATACAGCATATAAGGATGTTGAACTGTGATACCGTACACATGACATTTAATGTTTTACACCAATATTACCTCAAAATATTGAGTCTCCTGCCCTCGTGCCTGGCTTGTCCTCTCCGTGGCCCCTTGAAGGGGAGCGGGTTGAGCTTCCTCCCCGCCCGGACCAGGGCTCTGGCGGCCGAAGACCTCCAGAACCAGCCACCACCATGCTGAGACCACTCTCCGCACACATGAAGTACAGGCAGAGGAACAAAGGCAAGCGGGTCCCGGGGCTGAGATCTCCAAGCCTACTTGGATCGGGGCTGAGCATCCTCCACCCAGATCCTCCGAATTCCAGTAGGCAGGGGTCAGCCGCGAGACATCTTATTATGACATCTTATTATCTCATTCCTACTTTGGACAAACTGGCAGGCTACCGAATGTAACCTGCCCACACGGCAGAGTCTGGCAAACTCCCCATGGCATACCCAATATGCCAAATACCAGTAACAATGAAGGGTCTCATTCTCCTAACTCTGAAAGAGCCTTGAATATGGCACTTTTTAAAAAATATCAGGGCTAGGATGAAGGAGACGTTACTGGGGCCTGCTCGAGGCAATCGACAAATAACAGGATGGTTGTGACCGTGATTACCTCAAAAAATGTTGTACATTTTTCAGACAATGTACGTGCCTGAAAAGTAGATTTATACGTCATTAATTTGAACAAGGGGGGTGCCAGACCCAGCTGTGCTCAGGGCTTACTTCTGACTCTGAGGCCAAAGAGCATTCCTGTTGGTGCTCAGGGAATTTTGGTATGTGGTACCAGGGTGGAACCAAGGTCAGTTGCATGGAAAGCAAGAACCTCACTCACTATGTTATTTGTCTAGCTCTTCTCAAATGTTTTTGAGGTAACTACATGATTTAGAACTAGTTTTATGCCCATAGGTTTGAGCATTAAAATTTTGCTTTCCGTTTGTTTGTTTGTTTTTTGAGGCTTTAGTACCACTCCCACACCCAAACTCTTTTGGACAGTCGTGGTTGTTTCCTCCTCCCCCTTCCCTCTCCCCCTTCCCTTCTTCTGCCTCCCCCTTCTTCTTCTGTCCTCCTCTTCCTCTTCCTGCTCTTCCTCCTCCTCTTCCTTCTCCTCCTCCTCCTCCTTTTTATTTAATCACCGTGAAATAGAACAAAATTGTTCATGATTGTATTCCAATCGTACAATTTTCCAATACCCATGCCTCTACCAGTATAATTTCCCAGCACCAGTGTCCAGTATCCCCTTGTAATGAAACTTTGTAATGCTGTAACTGTATCTCATAGTGTTCATTAAAAATATAAGTAAATAAAATGATTTGATGTCAATTTTGTGAATGATTACCATGATAAGCTTCATTAAGCACCCATCATCCAAAAATTGCCTTATATTTTTCTGACAGTGAGAACTTTCAACATCTGTTCACTTGGATCAGAAATGTAATTCCTGTTCCAGTTCCCCTCCCACTCCTTCAAGCCCCCCACCCCCATCCAAGCTTGCCTCTATGGCAGGAACCTCTCCTCTCTCTCTCTCTCTCTCTCTCTCTCTCTCTCTCTCTCTCTCTCTCTCTCTCTCTCTCTTCTTTATCTCACTCTCTCTCATTTAAAATGCTGAAAGTAGGATCTGGAGCAATATCAGTGCAGAGCCAGGAGTAACCTCTGTGCATTGCCGGTGTGACCCAAAAAGAAAAAAATAAAATAAAAAATGCTGAAAGCATTATGGTTTGCAATGCAGATGCTGAAAGGTTATCATCTGTATCTCTTTACCTTCTATCAACATTCAGTTCTTTTCCAGAGTGATCATTTCCAACTAGTATTGTTATAATGAATCCTTCTCTATCTTAACTACTCTTCAGAATCTTGCAACAACCTGACTATTGATAGAGAAACTATGGTATATCTACGCAATGGAATACTACACAACTGATAGAAAATCTGAGTTCACGAAATTTGTCTATAAATGGATAGACTTGGAGAGTATCATACTGAGCGAAGTGAGCCATAAGGAGAGGGACAGATATAGAATTACTGCATTTATTGTGGGAATTTTTAAAAAAGTATGAAACTAATATCCAAGGCCAGGGAAAATGGACCAGGAGGACTGGTCAATGGTTAATATTTATCTTCTTGATTTAACTTTGACTTCCTTTTGGTTTTCACTGGGGATGGGGTCGTGGTTCACACCTAGTAGTTTTTAGGGGCAGTTTCTAACACTGTGCTCAGAAGTGACCCCTAGAAATGCTCAGGGGATCATATATGGTGCCCAGGACTGGATCCAGGGTTTTTGCCACTGATGCTATCAGGATGGCAAATGCCTTCCCACCTATACCTTTTCAGTACTGATAAATATAGCTTTTTAAAAATAAAATTGAAAGATCAAATTTATTCTTAATCAACTTAGCATAATAAAATAGGCTGAAACTAATCAGTCTCAGATGAGACAAGAGACAAAGTGAGATATAAGAGACACTAAGTCACGACAATAGCTATATCATTCATATCCTTTTTCATGTACAGAAATAGAAATTCAGGTCATAAACACCAATAGTTAAAATTTTAATGAGGGGTTAAGAATCTTTGCAAAGAGAAAAAATTGAGACCAGCTGATTATAAGTCTGTTCTACCAATTGTTCAATGAGCAAATATACTCATGAACTTTCCAGATAATAGAAAACAAAGAACATTCCTTGTCTTAATTTTTTAGGTTAACAGAAATCTTGGGCTGGAGCAATAGCACAGCAGGTAGGGCTTTTGCCTTGCAGGCGGCCAACCCAGGTTAAATTCCTCTGTTCCTTTCGGAGAGCCCAGCAAGCTACCGAGAATATTCTGCCCACACAGCACAGCCTGGAAAGCTCTCTGGGATGTATTAGATATGCCAAAAACAGTAACAACAAGTCTCACAATGGAGATGCTACTGGTTCCCGCTCGAGCAAATTAATGAACAACGGGACAACAGTACTACGGTGCAGCATAAATCTTAAAACCTGTGATGCATAAGGTTCTACTTCTTTGCATTTGTTGTATGTACCTTTCTCCCTGTTTACTTCTGGAAAAAGTATTAGAGGTCTACAAAAAATGAGAACTCATCAGACTATACTTCAAGTTCTCTTCGTCAACCAGAAGTCAGGCACCCACCCTGTTAGTGTCTGATAATGTGAGAGAACTTGTTTTGTGCTTCTTCAACTCTTAACAATTCAACAAAATATTTAATTTGTTATATTAAATTGTCTCCTCTTGCAATATTATAACAACCCCACATTTTCCTGCTTAGGTACTGATTTACTCAATGATTAAATCATCCAAAAACAATTTGAGAAAGAATTCATGTTCTTGCATAAGTTCATGAGTCTAAGGGAATTATTAGAAAATCAATAACTCCTAAACAAATATTAGCAATGTATTCAAAAATTTTATGATTACCGAGTATATTTAGTCTAATACTTCAAGGTTATTTAAATATTGGCAGATCAATTAACACATTTTGCTCCAATAATATTTAAAAAGAAAATAACCTTCTTGATAAGCTCAGGAAAGTCATTTAACAGATATTAATGAACATACATACAAATGTAAATAAAATTATTACATAAATAGGAACAGAAAAGTTCAAAGCAAGATAAATTTACATAAACCTTAGAGCTATCATCATTTATTATTATTTTTGTTTCCATTTTTGAAATACACCAGCAGTGTCAAGAGTTTATTCCTGACTCTGGTATACTCCTGACTCTCGTTTACTCCTGATTCTGGTTAACTTCTGACTCTGTACTCAGGGATGACTCCTGATGGGGCTTGGGGAAACATGGAGTACTGGGTATCAAATGTGCAAGACTAATAACCTAGCCACTGTACTCTCTCTCCAGCCTTCCTAGCTATTATTTGTTTAGGGGCCACATCTGGGAAACATACTCAGGGTTACGCATGACTCTGGAATCACTCCTGTAGGAGCTCATGGAACCAGGTGGTATCCTGGGAATGGAACCCAGGTCGGCTACAAATGAGAAAAGAGTCCAGTCCGCTGTACTATTTCTCTGGCTCCTATTTTTTAAGGTCCAAAACAATTATAAATTACTAATTTGAATAGAGAAAAACACAATGACTTTTTGCTATCACAATTTATATTTAAAGTTATTCAATAGATCATAGACAGGGTAACAATTATAGAAAAAAATAAGTAAATATTAGAAACAAGCAATAATTATTTACATGACATAGTGAATATAGTTGATTTTCTATTTTTAAAATTCAAAGAATCTGTAGAAAAATTATTAGTCAAGGAGAATTTAGCAGAGTTGCTAGAAATATATTCAGTAAAGTTTTAAAAAATTATTTCTACATTATAACAGCAAACACAATCCCACTGTTTCTAATAAGGGCTGACAAAACCCATAACAATGTGTTAGCACTTGGTTAAAAAAAAGCAAAATATTTATTAAAATATATTTTTAAAGAATTAAACAAATAGACTAATATGGTTTGTTTTTGGAAAGGAAGATTCATTATAATAAACATATAAATCATTTAATAAAACTAAATTTGAATTCCAATTAAAGTTTAGCATATTTTTGTATAAAACTTGGCAAAGTGATTCTATGCACTGAAGATTAAAGAATACCATACCATAAATTGGAGATTTGTTTTAAGTACAGTAAACGCTATAAAATTCTTCTAATTAAGGTATTTGTAATATTAGCATAGAGATAAAAAAATTGTTTAAAGAACTAAAGTGAGGCACACACAAATAATACATATATTCATGGAAAAATTATTTGTGGAGAAATGATAAAATGTTCAATAATGTTGACAGAACAACTGTTTAACCACTTGGGGCATGGAAAATGAAAATGTATGCATACAATTTACGGTATGCAAAATCCAATTCCAGGAAATTAAAAAACCTAAATTTGAATGGAAAGGCACTAAAACTTCCAGGAAACATGTCTGGACACTCAAATTAGGATTTATTGAGGAAAAACAGAAGATAAACTTCTAAAACTTTATATATTCAATTCCCCCGAGCACTGCCTAGCTAGATTGATCCATGAGAACAGCCAGGTGTAACCTGAAAACAGAAAACTAACAGAAAATTGATAGATTCACTCTTTTAAAATGAAAATCTCACAGTACTTGCATGCATGGCCCCCCTGAGTTTTGTACTGGGCACATTATGCCACCGACCCATGCAACACTGCCTAGTATAGCCCCAATGGTCTCCTTAGCTACATCTCATTGCTGAGTCCAGAGCAATACTGGTAGTGACCCTTGCATGCCCCGGAACCACTGCAGAGGATCCTTAAAAAAAAGAAATTAAAGCCTTATATTTCCACATGATGTAAAAACATAAAAACAAGGCATAAAAATTATGGGGAAACATATGAGGGAAAACTATAGCTCACGGGGGCTGGAGCGACAGTACAGCAAGTAGGGCATTTGCCTTGCTCGCAACCAACCTGGGTTCGATACTCAGCATCCCATATAGTCTCCTGAGCACCGCCAAGAGCAATTTCTGAGTGCAAATCCAGGAGTAGCCCCTGAGCATCACCAGGTGTGATCCAAAAAGCAAAAAAACAAAAAAACTATAGCTTGGGAAAGCATCCAATCCAAAGTGAAAGAGTTAACAAATTAAAACAATGCCAGATACCTGGGATATTCTAATTAGAACACTTAAGTAAAACATGTAAAATAAATCAGATGAGACAGACAAATACTGGAAGATTTCATTTAAGTCTGCAATCTTATAAAACAAATTTATAAAATCAGTATAGATTTGTGTTTGCCAAATGTGTGCTAGGGAAAGGAAAGTGAGAGAGAATGATGGTAACACAAACTTCCAGTTAAAAGATAAATGAATTTGAGGCATATAATGTATATTATGGTGACTATATTTAACAATTCTATGCTGTATGCTGTGTATTTTGGAAGTTTTGTGTCTTTGTTTTGGGGCCACACCTGGCAGTGAGCGGATACTCCTGACTCTGTGCTCAGGGATTACTCCTGGCAAGCACTAGGGACCGTATGGGGTGACAGAGATCAAATTTCAGTCAACTCATGCAAGGCAAGTGACATACACGCTCCTCTATCTCTCAAGACTCTTATATTTGAGTGCTTTTAAGCGGGTATATCTCGGGGTGGGCAGGGCCTCCTACACAGTGCTCAGGAGTCCTAAGAGCCGCTTCCTCCAGTGATTGGCCTGACTCTGACAGGTGGGCCTGACAGACCAATGCTTGTCTTGGAGATGTGGTGCCGCCCAGGTTCAGGGGTATAATCAGTGCTTGGAGGACAATGGAGTTTTAATGTCAAATTAAGGTATTCCTGCATGCCAATCATGCACTCCACCCCAAGGAATTACATCCCTGATCCAAGTGAACAGATGTTGAAAGTTCTCGTTGTAAGAAAAAGATAAGGCAATTTTCGGATGATGGGTGCTTAATGAAGCTTATCATGGTAATCATTCACAAAATTTACATCAAATCATTTTATTTACTTTTATTTTTAATGAATACTGTGAGATACAGTTACAGCATTACAAAGCTTCACGATTACGTTTTGATCAAACAATGTTCGAGTACCCATTCCTCTAATCAGTATCCCTTCTCCATCACAAATGTTCCCAGTATCCCTCCCGCCACCCCCACCCCGTGCCCTCACCCCTGCCTCTATGGCAGGCACATTCCCATTTACTCTCTCTCTCTCTCTCCTTTTGGGTGTTACGGTTTGCAATACAGGTAATGAGTGCCCATCGTGTTTGGTCTATAGTCTACTTTCAGCACGCATCTCCCATCCCGAGCGAACCCTCCAAGCATCATTCACTTAGTGGTCCCTTCTCTATCCCAGTTGCCTTTTCCCCCAGCATGTGAGGCCAGCTTCCAAGCCATGGCACAATCTTCCTGACCCTTATCTCTATTATCTTTGGGTGTTAGTCTCCTGTTCTGTTACTTTATATTCCACAATGAGTGCAGTCATTCTAGGTCTGTTCCTCTCTCTCCCTAACTCATTTCACTTGGCCTGATACTCTCCATGTTGATCCACTTATATGGATATTTTATGACTTCATCTTTTATAACAGCTGCATAATATTCTACTGTGTATATGTACCAAAGTTTCTTTAACTAGTCATCAGTTCTCAGGCACTCCAGTTTTTTCCAGATTCTGGCTATTGTAAATAGTGCTGCAATAAACATACAAGTGCAGATGTCATTTCTACTGTGTCTTTTTGCATCTCCAGGATATATTCCCAGAAGTGGTGTTGCTGAGTAAAATGGGAGCTCAGTTTCTAGTTTTTTGAGAAACATCTATATTTTTTTCCAAAAAGACTGAACCAGTAAGTATGTCTGCCAGGAGTGGAAAGTCCCTTTCCTCCCCACATTCATGTCAAAACTGATTTATTTTGTTCTTTTGAATGCATGCTAGTCTCTGTGCTGTGAGGCATCACCTTCTCCAACCTCAAACTGTACTACAAAGTGGTAATAATTAAAGCATCATGGTAGATTCCCAGACAGATCCACAGAACAATGGAATAGGGCTGAGTATCCTTACACACATGCTCAAATATATGATCATCTAATCTTTGATTATGAAGCAAAAAATATAAAATGGAATACAGAAAGCTTCTTTAACAAATGGTTCTGGCAAAAGTGGACAGCTACATAGAAAAAAAATGGGGTCAGACCTCTACTTAATACCATGCACAAAAATTAGATCTAAGTGGATTAAATACCTCAACATCAGACCAAATCCATAAGGTACATTGAAAAAAAGGTTGGCAAAACCCTCCACAACATTGAAACTAAAGGTATGTTCAAAGACAAAACACTAGTTACCAAGCAAATAGAAACAGAGATAAACAAATGGGACTATCTTAAACTAAGAAGCTTCTACACCTCAGAAGAAACAGTGACAAGAATACAAAGACAGTCTACAGAATGGGAAAGGATATTCACCCAATACCCTTCTGATTAAGTTCAACAAGGCCCTGGTTGAACTCTACAAGAAGAACACATCCAATCCCATCAGAAAATGGGGTGGTGATAGAAACCTTCTCAAAGAATAAATACGAATGGCCAAAAGATACATGAAAAACTGCTTTTCATCACTAATCATCAGGGAGATTCAGATCTAAACAACAATGAGATATCATCTCACACCACAGAGACTGGCACACATCCAGACGTATATAGAATCATTTTATAGCATACCTCCAATGTTGCTAGCACTGAACAGGCTTAACCACATGCAAGGCAAGTACATTTCCCCTTTATTATATCTCCATCCCAAGAGGTTTATTTTGTTTTGTCTTGCTACCCAGATATGAAGCAGAGAAGGCTGGGACTTTTGTTTGACTCTGGGGGAGAAGATAAAGTAACCGACCATAGCTAGGAGAACGCATGCATCCTCTAAGAGGTTTGGATAGGATCTTGTGAGAGTATTCAAAGAAAGGAGTGTTTTAACTGTTTAAGAAGAAGTCTATAAAACTCAACATCCTTTTCCTTGTATTTGAAAATAGAACTCTGTTTCCAGTTGCTACCACCTATTTATAATCACAAAAAATCGGGGATAAGATTTACTCAGGGGATGTAGGGAATAAGAAAAGAAACCCTAATCAACCACTCTAATACATGGAATACTCTGAAGACTTTTGTATCTTGGTCTCCCAAGGCCTACCAGGAGTGATCCCTGAGCACAGAGCCAGGTATAAGCCCTGAGAACTGCCAGTACAGTCCAAAAACAAAACAAATAATAAATTTCCTTGTTTCCAAAACCCAGTTTAACTTGGATTTAATGTTAGATAAAGTGAAAATATTTTAATACAAGACTTTAGTATAAGGGAAAATTAAACACTCTCAGTACTAAAAATATAAAAGGAAGAAAATCCTATATGAAAGTAAATTGCCCTCCCGTTGATCGTCGATTTGCTCGAGCGGGCCCAGTAACATCTCCATTGGAGACTTTGTTGTTACTGTGTCTGGCATATCAAATACTCTCAGTAGCTTGCCGGGCTCTCCGAGAGGGGCGGAGGAATCGAACTCGGGTCGGCCCAGTGCTCTGAATGAAAGTAAATATCTAATGAAATTTTAGAATAGCCAGAATCTGGAAAAAAACTGAGTGCCTGTGAACAGATGACTAGTTAAAGAAACTCTGGTAAATCTACACAATGGAATACTATACAGCTGTTAAAAGAGGTGATATAATTAAATTTGTGTATAAGCGGATGGACATGGAGAGTGTCTTGCTAAGTGAAATGAGCAGAAAGAGAGGGACAGACATAGAATTACTGCACTCATTTGTAGAATAAAAATTAGCATAATATGAGACTAAAACCTAAGGACAGTAGACATAGGGGCCAGGAGGATCCTGCCATGGTTTGGAAGCCAGCCCCACGTGCTGGGGGGAAAAGGCTGTTGGGATGGAGAAGGAATCACTAAGTAAATGATGATTGGAAGGATAGCCTAGGATGGGAGATATGTGCTGCAAGTAGATTAAGGACCTAACATGATGACCTCTTAGTACCTATATTGCAAATCATGCCACCCAAAATTAGAGAGAGTGGGGTGGGATGGGGGTGGTGGGAGGGACATGGGAACAATGGTGGTGAAAAATGTACACTGGTGGTGGGATGGGTGCTCGAACATTATATGACTGAAATGTAATCATGCAAGTTTGTAACTGTATCTCACAGTGATCAATAAAATTTATTTTCAAAAATTTCTTTAAAAAATTAAAATAAAATAAAGAAATGTTAGAGCTATAGTTGAAGGGGAAAATTGACACTAAATGTTAAGAATATGGGGACATTGGAGTTATACAGGATACACAATAATGTACCAATTTCTATGCTACTAAAAAGCAGGAAACCAAATAATTTTAAAACTAGAAACTAAAATAAATTTAAAACTATTCTGAGTTATATTGAAAATAAATCTTGAGCCAGAGAGATAGTTTAGTGGGTAAAGAGCTTGCTTTGCATGCAGCCAACCTGGCCTTAAGTTTCAGCATCATATATGGTGTCCTAAGCACCACCAGGAATGATCCCCAATCATAGAGATAGGAGTAAGATCTGAGCCCTGTTGGATATGGTCCCTAAACAAAAAGTGAAATAAAAGCAAATCTTTAAAATTAGAGACAATAGCGTATAATGATCAGTATGTTCTCCAAATGAGTTCCACAAAAGATGGTTGTCCTTCATCTAGTGTTCTGCTAATCCTATTTAGGATGACTCGAGTGAACAACTTGTAGATGACAGACAATAGGCAGATCGGGCGATAGTTGCCAATGTCAAGGACAACCATGCGAGCAAGCCGGGTTCCGCAAAGGATTCAGCACCATCGACCATATCCACACGATAACCAAGCTCATTGAGGTTTCTCGGGAGTCCAAGATGCCGCTCTGTTTAACGTTCATTGATTTAAAGAAGGCCTTTGATTCTGTTGAGACGGAAGCGGTCATTGAAGCCCTAGCCAATCAGGGCATTCAAGCCCAATACATCAAGATCCTCCGTGAGCTGAATTGCAGATTCACTACCAGGATCTCACCATTCTACAAAGAAGTGATCGTTGATGTCAAGAGAGGGGTTCGGCAGGGTGATACCATTTCACCGAAACTCTTCAGTGCCACCCTAGAGAACATCATGCGACAACTGGAATGGGAAGGAATGGGAGTGAAGATAGATGGTCGGCAACTACACCACCTCCGCTTTGCTGATGACATTGTTTTAATAACACCAAACATCAGCCAAGCGGCACAAATGCTGGCCGACTTTGACCGTGAGTGTGGAAAGGTAGGACTACAGCTGAATCTTACGAAGACAATGTTTATGAGAAACAGCCTCATTCCTGATGCCCCATTCGCTCTCAATGGAACGACCATCTCCGAATGCAACAGCTATGTGTACCTAGGTCGAGAGGTCAACATGACAAATGACCTGGCACCCGAGCTGCGCAGGAGGAAGAGAGCGGCTTGGAACACCTTCAAGAACGTCAAAGAAATAGCTAAGAGGACGAAGAACCTCCGGCTCCGGGCACATCTCTTTGATTGCACTGTTCTTCCTACATTAACATATGCCTCAGAGACCTGGGACCTATGCAAACAGGATGAGAATGCTATTCAGGTCTCCCAAAGAGGAATTGAAAGAGCTCTGTTTGGAATATCATGTTTCACTCAAATGAGAGAAAGAATCTGGAGTTCCGACATCCGTCGACGATCAAGAATCAGGTATGCTGTCTCATTTGCCAAGGTGTCAAAAGTAAGATGGGCTGGTCATGTAATGAGATTTAAAGACGACCGCTGGACTAGAGCTGTTACTGACTGGATTCCACGGGATGTCAGACTTCTTCGTCAAGATCATGAACAATCGGTTTGAGGCTCTTCATGTTCCCAGAGCAAACAGATGCCATTGGGCTACACTAGCACGCGACAGGGACAAATGGAGACGTTACTGGCGCCTGCTCGAGCAAATCAACGACTAACGGGAAGTTAAGTGATAAGTGATCTTTAATAATTTTCTTGGAGTGCTCGTTTTGGCAACACACATACTGAAATTGGAATGACTCATAGAAGATTAGCATTGTCCCTGCATAAAGATGCCACACAAGTTCATAAAGCATTCCACATATTTAAAAAAATATCTTGGAGCTACCGTAATAGTACAGGGGGTAAGGTGCTTGCCTTGAGCACAACCAACCTGGGTTTTATCTTTGGCATCCCACATTGAGCCTGTCAGTATCTATCTACCTAAGAAGATCACTGACAGATCACTTACTCCTGACAACAGAGCCGGGAGTAAGCCCTGAGCATCTGCAGGTATACCCCATCAACCAAAAATAAATAAATAAATAAATTAGTTAAAATAAATCAAAATTACCTTTGGAAATTTAAGAGTCAGAAAATGAAGGCTTCTGTAGCATAAAGCAACAAAAACAAGTGTTAAGTAAATGGACAGGGAATGGAGTTCAAGCAATCCTCATTGAATTAATAACATGCCAATATTATACAAATATTATATATTTAGGGATTGTGTTGGGGTTTTCTTGTGTTTTTTTGATTTGTTTCTTTTTCAAGGACTGAAGGGCGCCCCCCTAAGCAAGTTCAAGGGACCCAGGGACCTTGATCTGCCATTCTGTGCTAGCGTGGGAATGCAATGTTCCTTGGCCACTGAGTGCACAGCCCACCAGAGTCACACCCTGTGATACTCCAGATTTTGTGCTTAATGTTATTTATGGTTATGGTGGGTAAAAAACTCTAATTTGGGGACTGTTCTGAGAACTGTAACATAACTAAAGAAAACTATATACTAATTAAGGATTTTGTCACCTTTTAATAGAAATGAACGTATGGTTACCTGTTTAAAACAATAGTTAGTTGTATGATGAGGATTTTTTCCTAGGGTAAGTGAAATGGGAAGATAGCCACACACTAGTGACTAGAGTGCAGTGGCCAGAACAATGCATTCTGTTGTGGGTCAAGGTCAAGAGGGAGCTTATTTTTAAAGCCTTGAGATGGCAAACACAAGGCATGCTCAGCTCACACTAGAAACCCTGGGCAGACACAAAACGCTGCCAATCCAATTGTTACATTCCTTTTCAATGATCTCAGATAAAGGTAAGGTAAAGGCCCTCCCGTTGATCGTCGATTTGCTCGAGCGGGCCCAGTAACGTCTCCATTGGAGACTTTGTTGTTACTGTGTCTGGCATATCGAATACTCTCGGTAGCTTGCCGGGCTCTCCGAGAGGGCGGAGGAATCGAACTCGGGTCGGCCATGTTGGCCGCTTGTAAGGCAAACGCCCTACCCGCTGTGCTATCGCTCCAGCCCTCTATCATCTCAAAACTTCTTTCCACACAGCCCAAGAAAATAGTTTTCCCACAATATAAAATGTGCAGTATCCCTTACCTTAACTGTTGGTTGTCGCCCTAAACAAACTTCTTTTTTGTAGAGAAGTAAATGTTCTACTTAAGGAACTCTAAGGAGACAGACAGACAGACAGACAGACAGATAGACAGACAGACAGGCAGGCTGACAGAGAAAGAAAAATATGTTCAAAAAAGATTATGGACTTCTCTATGGGCATATTCATCTCAAAGTACCATTTTAATATTAATATAGGTTAATACCCTAGGTTAATCTTTGGGTGTAAGGAGACTTCAGTGTGAATAAATGACATTCTGTGTTACACACCAATAATTTTTGAGGGGTTTTCTTTGCTGGGGGCTGAGGGAGTCACACCTGGTGGTGCTCAGGGCTACTCTTGATTCGATGTTCAAGGGTTTCTCCAAGGATCAAACCCTGGATGTCCTGCATATAAAACACTCATTTCATCCCATAAATTTGATTTCTGGTATTTTTTTTCTTTAAAGATAGACTTGATTATTTTGAGATTCTGAATATGAAAATCCAGGGTCCAGGAATTCATTCTGAGTAGCCCTGCCAAATTACTGTCAACCTGATATTCTTCCTCAGTGACTGTTTTTTAAACAGTCTTTTTGCATTTACACTTTTGTAAATGCAAACAAAAATCATCTTCTTACACATTTATATTTTATTATATTTTATTTTATTTGCTTTTTGGGTCACACCTGGCAATGCACAGGGGTTACTCCTGGCTCTGCACTCAGGAATTACTCCTGGTGGTGCTCAGCGGACCATATGGGATGCTCGTAATTGAACCCGGGTCGACCACGTGCAAGGCAAACGTCCTACCCGCTGTTCTATCTCTCCAGCCCCACTCATTTATATTTTAGTAAATTGGTGCTAAAATTTTGTCTTCTAATTGGATGGTGATATACTGGCTCTAATTCCAAAAACACCTAGCCAATTTTGGATTTCTTGCTTAATCTCATCTTTTTTTTCTCTAAACTATTTTTTTTTTATCCAAACATACATGGTGGGCAGATGTATTAAGAGCAAAGATCTTCCCACATAGAGTTATTCTAATACTATCTGGAAGTTATTAAATGCACATTAATGTGACTGAGGATAACTACAGTTAATTAACTAATTATGAAAAAACAATATGAGTCAGGAATGTTGAAATCACATGAGTATTAACAAATAAAATTATAACCCACAAATTGTTTTAAATGATGTTGGTATATTCAATCACAGAGAAACAAATAAGACATAGGCCTTAGAGATTATGGTAAAATTAATGAATAATTTTGCACAAAATTAAGAATCATTCACCAAGATATTGCCTGTGAAGCAGTGAGACATTTTGCTGACAGATAACAGACGAATTTTCTGATTATTAAACTATACAGTAGATCATAAGACTTTGTGATAAAACAACTACAATTTTAGAAAGGTCAACGGACTTCAATATTTATGATATGAATATTTTGTAAACTAAATATCGGAATGTAAGTTCTAAAAAGTATAATATTCTAAAAAAAGATAGTGGGATAGAATATTTCAACTGACTATTCCAATAAATTTAAGGTTATTGTATGTAATTTATCTTAACCTTGAGGAAAGTATGGTCAGACAAGTATGAAAATTATTTTCCCATTTAAACATTTTATATTTCTAGAGTCTTAGAGATAGTAATATATATGTTTAATTATATGTCATTTTTTTTCAAGTGTACTCTGAGCTATGCTGTTCTAAGTATCTCAAATATATCATTGGGTCTTATAACAACTATTTGAGGTGTTAACAAGTGTAGAAACTAAATCACAGAAATAGTATACTGTCTGTCCAACAGAATTCTGCCGCTGAGAGAGCTTGAACAAAATCTAGGCAGTCTCTCTCAAGAGCCCAATTATTAATTACAATGCTGTATTGTATTGTGCCAACTTGATTAGCTGCTATATCCATTATTTAGTCAACCCCATCTAGATGTTACAATAAAGATAGTTTTAAGATGTGATTAGTATTTAAATCAATAAATTCTTAATTTTGTTTCTCTTGAACCAAATCTGGCAGTGTTCAGGGAATATTTCCTGCCCTATGCTTAGAGGTTACTCCCAGCAGCATGGGGCAACCATATCATGCCAGAGACTGAACCTGGGGTTCCAACAAACAAATTATGCACTCATATCTTTGAGCTGGGCTGGAGCGATAACACAGCGGTAGGGCGTTTGCCTTGCGCACAGCCAGCCGGCCGAGCTGGGTTCAATTCCTCCACCCCTCTCCGAGAGCCCGGCAAGCTACTGAGAGTACCTCGCCTGGAAAGCAAAGCCTGGCAAGCTGCCCGTGATTATTCAATATGCCAAAAACAGTAACAAGTCTCAAAATGGAGATGTTACTGGGCCCGCTCGAGCAAATCGATGAACAACGGGAGGACAGCTATTCCTCTATGCCACATTAGTAAATTTTATTTATTTATTTATTTATTTAGGGAGGGGGGGTCCTAAATGGTATTTCCGGGACTTAAAGACTCTTTCTGGTGACTCTCAGCTCACTAGCATTGACAATGCAATACTAGAGGATGCTCTTAAGATGCTGCTCAGGCCGTATAGTGATGGGCACCTTCAGGACCATCCTGGAAGTTCAGAGGGCCTCAAAGTTCATAGCTGGTGGTACACACAAGCTCCAGAGTTATACCTAGCAATTGTTGGGGAATCATATGGCACCAAGAATCAAACTGGCATGCATCTAACCCCAGTATACAATCCCCTATAATAAACTTTTGGTAGTTTCTACTCAGAAGACCTTTCTGGCTTTTAATCTTTAATTCAGCTCATCATTTCTTTTTGATGGTTTAATATAAGGGGTTCAAGACTACAAAACCAACTCTTTCTTGGATTTCCAGGTTCTTGGGATGCTCCACAAGTTGCAAGCTCCAGATTTGCAAGCAGATATTCATGATCACATTACTCAGATGGACTTACAGCTTTCTTTTTTCTTTTTTCTTTCTTTCCGTTTAATTTCTTTCTCCTTTCTTTCTTTCTTTCTTTCTTTCTTTCTTTCTTTCTTTCTTTCTTTCTTTCTTTCTTTCCTCCTCCCTCCCACCCTCCCTTCCTCAGTTTCTCCCTCCCTCACTCTCTCCCTCCCTGCTTCCTTCCTTCACACCTCCCTCCCTCCTTCCTTCCCTCCCCTCCTTCCCTCCCTCCCTCCCTCCCTTCCTCCTTCCTTCCTTCCTTCCTTCCTTCCTTCCTTCCTTCCTTCTTTCTTTTCTTCTTCCTTTCTTTCTTTCTTCCTTTCTTCTTTCCAGTTGTGCTAGTAGTCTATATGGTGCCAGGGATAGAATTGAGGGCGATGCCAGGAGTGATCCCTCAAAACAAAGTCAGGAGTAAACCCAGGTATGGCTCCCAAAACAAAAATAAAGAACTGTGAAGTGGAGAAAGGAAAGCCTCTTTAAAAAAGAATGCTGGCGTTTCCAAATAAAGGGTGTTTCGAGGATCCTCCCAGGATGGGAGATGCATGTTGAAAGTAGACTATAGACTGAACATGATTGCCACTCAATGCCTCTTTTGCAGACCACAACACCCAAAAGGAGAGAGAGAACAAAGGGAATGCCCAGGCACAGAGGGAGGGTGGGATGGGGCAATGGGGTGGGAGGGACACTGGGAACCATGGTGATGGAAAATGGGCACTGGTATTTGATCATTGTATAATCGAAACCCGAGCTCAAAAATTTGTAAGTCTACAACTGTACCTCATTTTGTTTCACTAATAAAAATTTTTAAAAAATGGTGCTGGCAAAATTGGACAGTTATATGCAAAAAAAAAAATGGGCTCAGGTTCTACTTAACACCATGCACAAAAGTGAGATCAAAGCGATTTTAAAACCTTAATATCAGACCAGAATCCATAAGATACATTGAAGAAAAGGTCTGAAAAACCCTCTAAGACATTGAAGCTAAAGGTATCTTCAAGGACAAACCTCCACTGATCAAGCAAGTGGAAACAGAGATAAACAAATAGGGCTACCTTAAACTAAGAAGCTTCTGCACCTCAAAAGAAACAGTGACCAGAATATGAAGACAGTCTACAAGTCTACAAAAAGGGAAAGGATATTCATCTAATACCCCTCTCATAAGGGGTTAATATTAAGGATATACAAAGCACTGATTGAACTCTACAAGAAGAAAACATCCAATTTCATCAGAAAATGGGGCGATGAAATGGACAGAAATTTTCTCAAAGAAAAAATCCAAATGACCCAAAGGCACATGAAAAACTGCTTATCACGAATAAGTGATCTGGGAGATGCAGACCAAAACAACAATGAGATATCATCTCACATTACAGAGACTGGCACACATCCAGAAGAACAAAAGCAACCGGTGTTGGCATGGATTGTGGGGAGAAAGGAACTCTCCTTCATTGCTGGTGGGTATGCCAAATGGTCCAGGCTTTTTGGAAAGCAATGTGGACATTTCTCAAAAAACTAGAAATTAAGCTTCCATTTGACCCAGCAATACCACTTCTGGGAATATATCCCAGAGATGTCAAAAATTACAGTAGAAATGACATCTGCACTTGTATATTTATTGCAGCACTATTTGCAATAGCCAGAATCTGGAAAAAACCTGAGTGCCTGAAAACAGATGACTGGTAAAAGAAACTTTGGTACATCTACACAATAGAATACTATGCAGCTATTAGGAAAGATGAAACCATAAAATTTGCATATAAGTGGATCAACATGGAGAGTATCATGCTAAGTGAAATGAGTCAGAAAGAGGGAACAGACATAGACTGACTGCCCTCATTTTTGGAAAATAAAGTAACATAAAAGAAGAATACACCTAAGAATAGTAGAGATAAGGGCCAGAAGGATCACTCCATGGCCCAGAAACTATTCTCATGTGCCAGGGAAAAAGTCAGATGTGATGGAGAAGAGACCACTAAGTAAATGGCTGGAGGGATCATTCAGGATGGTAGATGCATGCTGAAAGTAGACTATACACCAAACATGATGGCCGCTTAGTACTTATATTGCAAACCATAACACCCAAAACGAGAGAGAGAGTAAGAGGGAATGTGTCTGCCCAGAGAGGGGCGGGTAAATCCAAGGGACCCAAGGGACCAGCCTTGGCAGCCGAAAACCTCCATACCCAACTGCTGCTATGCTTAAGGCCGCTCCCCACGCACTCGGACTGAGCCTCACACATGAGTGAACATATTCTTGGACTGTGCAGCTGCATTCACAGCTGCATGACACATCATAAGATACTCCTTACTCATTCTCTATAAGTACCACAACACAATTGATGAGGTCCAGATAGTAAGCAGTAAATTATGGAGGAAAAATATATATGCCCAGTAACATCTCCATTTTTTTTTTGAGACTTGTTGTTACTGTGTCTGGCATATTGAATACGTCATGGGTAGCTTGCCAGGCTTTGCTGTACAGGTGTGGATGAGATACTCTCGGTAGCTTGCTGGGCTCTTGGAGAGGGGTGGAGGAATCGAACCCAGCACGACCAGGCTGGCTGCACACAAGGCAAAGGCCCTACCGCTGTGCTATATAGCTCCAGTCCTATACATGCATATACACATATTTTCATATATATATATGCGAAATCTCAGGTCACTCAACCTTTAACAATATGTCAGTGATATCCTAAAGAATACCCATGACAAAATAGAACAATCTTCACACTGTTTCCTATGTAAATTCTTTTTTGTAAACATTTTCAGTGATTCTTCATAATGGACAATACAAATATTTCAGTTGTGCTTTGGGACAGGGATCAGGTCTTGAGATAGAAACATCCCAAATTTGGTGGTGGGAAGGGATAATGGTGGTGGTATTGGTGTTTGAATATTAAATGTAATCAAATATTGTGAACTGCCTTATAAAATAAAAAATTTAAAAAATATTTTAAAAGTAGATAAACTATGAATCCTAGACCTCTTTTATACATAATATGCAAATAGGAAAAGATACAGAAAATAGCATACAGAAAACCAGAGTCTTCATCTGTTTATTTGAAAAAACAATGCATGAATTTACCCTTTGCAAGATCGCAAAGCACTGTGTTAATATTAGGTCGGAATACTGAGTCTATGCTAAAAGCTTATAAAGTACTTCAAGAATTCTAATTAGTCCCAATAGTCATATCCTTCTTAAGCTGCCACAACCAAATCACCCATACACCAGTCTAAATTTTATCATTTATTAATGCATAGCTTTACAAGACAAATTATAACAAGGTCATTAAACAACTAGCCTACAGGGGTACTATTTAGGTTTGCCTAATAGATGACATAAGAGAGTACAGTAGGGAACATCCATAGTAGTTAATGGAAGATTAATATTTGGCAGCAGAATGAGCAATACTTTAAGCAATTTTAATCATTCCATCTTAACTAAAGTAAAATAGTTATATAATGAACAATGCAATGAGGATTTACAATGAGGTACAGATATACTATACTATTCTATACCACATATATGAAGTATAATTACTAGCTCTTAATTCTGTTCAGCATTTTTCACGTGGCAATTCACAATTTTGTTGTTGTTGTTGTTGTTGTTTTGGGGATCACAAGCAGTGATGCTCAAGGGTTACTCCTAGCTTTGTCCTCAGGAATTGCTACTAGTAGTGTTCGGGGGACCATACAGGATGCCAGGGATGGAACGCAGGTTGGCCACATGCAAGGCAAATGCCCTGCCCACTATACTATTGCTCTGATTCAGTAATTTCCAATTTTTGTGACTTTTGCAAACTTTCTCTACTATCTTCAAACCGTTGATACTTGTTTATCACAAAAGATCGAATAGAGTTCACATAGGAATAGAAGCCACCACCAGGTAGTAACTCCTTCCGCAGTCAGTACCTACCTTCATGTCCTCATTTCCCACTTATGTATGACAAGCTGACCTACCTCTTGCTTTGAACCAAACCTTCCCTGGCTCTTTGACATCTCTCTTATAATGATAACTTTTATAAGTCCATTTGACTTGGTTATTAACACAAATGGGTTCTTTTTTAAGGGGAGAGTGGATTATGGGACAAGATCCAGGGGTGCTTGGTGCTCTGTGTGCTCATGGTTTGCTCATGTGGTGCTCAGCATACTATGTCAGGGACTACAAACCTGGGACTCTTCCATATAAAACATGTGCTCCAAGCTGGTATTCTCAGTCCCTATAATGTTAAGTTTTTTGTCAAACATCAGTCTTTATATTTCTATGAAGTTACAAGTACATTTTATTTTTGTGTGTTAAGTCTTGAAATTGGTAGAATTTGACTGAAAACAGAATCCTCTACACAAAATGCGGAACGTTACACAAGTGAAGTTGAAGAGCCTAAGAGATTGAGATTTCCAGAACATTCTAGTCTTAGAGACTAGAGCATCACTCTGCCAGAACTTTTGCACTGTCTCGCCTGCCTGTGAAGTTCAGGCAAGCGAGCCCTCTCCCAGTTTCTCCCCTCTACTTTTACTGCTCCTCTCTCTCTCTTCCCTTAGTCTCTCCCATTTATCTTCTTTTTCACATATTTTTTATTGAGGTCATACCTGGCAATGCTCAGGAACTAACTGCTCCTAGCTGTGTGTTCAGGGTTCACTTCTGGCAGTGCTCAGAGGACCATATGGTGTGCTGCGGATCAAACCTAGGTGGGCCACATGCAAAGCAAATGTTCTACCCACTGTGCTATCACTTTGATCCTTTCCCATCTTTTCCCCCAGCTCACTCTCTCCCCTTCCAGTGCCTCCTTTCACCCATCCCTGATTTTATTTTATTCTTTTTCTCTCTTTCTCACCCTTCCTATTGGTTCTGGGTAGTTCTGTCTAATACAGGGCTCCACCATGTGATATTTACCTGCTCCTGATACCTGGAGCTGAAACATTATGAGGTCAGCACACCTGTAATTCTGAGCTGCAAACACACTCTTCAGAGAAATTCCTGCTTACCCTTTAGCTTATATCCCTTCATTACACACTTTAATTCTCCTTGATATTTAAACATACTGAATTTATAAACTTGAAAACATAGACTATGATGTTTTTCTTACAAAATTTTCAGTTATTTCATAAGTCACCTTACGTCACTACTCTTTCTTATTTCCTAATTAATCTATCCCTTATTTCATCTTTGGTGACTATCATTTTTACATTTCTGACATCAAAGAAATAAGTGAATGCAACTTCCAATAAAGGCAAGAATAATGGGCACTATAGAGACTGACAAAATTTTTAAAAAAAAATACTTCCTCAACAGGGAATGTATCTGTAAATTCATATATTATAAACACAATATAAACCATGATATGGTTCTAATGTTTATTATTAAGGTGGTCTGGAGTTGAGGCATCAAAGAACTGTAATTATTCAGGTTCTTCGGAAGAAACAAAATTAAGAAAAAAATCATTTTAGCAATGATCTATGAGCTCAGTTTATTTCATATTTTTTGTATTGGGGTCACATGGGAGATGCTCAGGGGCTATTAGCTCTGCACTCAAGAATTTCTCCTGACAGTGCTGGGAGAACCATCTGGGATGACAGGGATCAAACCTGGGTCAGCTGCATGCAAAGCAAATGCCCTACCCACTGTACTCTGGTCCCTAAGGGTTTATTTTAAGGAAAGTACAAAACTGGCAGCAAAAAAAGATAAATAACACAGTCACAAATAATTTTGGACATAGGCAAAATGCAGAGTAGGGAGAGATTGCAAGAGAGAAAATTTCTCCAGGGTTAAATATAGTTCAGAGAGACTCATGAGAGAAATTTTCAGGAGAAAATTTGAAGAAAGTGAAGATTTGTTAAGAAGAAAAGCAAAAAGGGAATAAAAGTGCCAGATTGGAAGAGGGACACCTCTTTTCAATTAGTAGGTCCCAAACGAATATAGCAAATAAATGCGGGTGAGGGCGGGGGTCAGGTTGGTTCACACTGATGCATCTTTTGTATCTATGCTCAGGAGAGATCCTTGGTGATGCTCAGGGTCCACTGGAGTCACAAGCAAGGGAAGCTTTTAGATCCTACACTGTTTCCCCACCCATGAGAACAAGCATTTAAAATTTAAGGCAGAAATCAGATTATTATGTGTTAAGGAACAAAGGAAACAATGGAATTAGTAAAGGAATTAGTAAACTAACTCTTCAGATGAAAAAAGAACTAAGCAAAACCTCTATATTCCTGCTTTCTTTCAATCTCAAATTAACCTGTCATTAAGCTTATTATTTTTCTTGCAGATGCCTCCTGTCTTATTCCTTCATTGACCTTCCTGTAGTGAATCTCTCCTATCTTAATTTGTCTCCTTGACCCCATTTATATTTCCTCCAGGTCATTTTTAGTTAATGATGAGATGGGAAAGATAAAGGCAGCAAGTTTTGTACGAGAGATTAAGTAAAACCTGTTATTAGACAGCGATATCCATACAAGGTATGCCATGTTTGAAACGTGAAATTAATGACCTTCAAACTCATTATTTTACATCCATAATATAAACATTTTATTTTCTATTTCTTTGAAGATAAAGTTATGGTTTTGTTAGGATATTTTGTGGTATCTGATCAATTTAAATTATTTTTTGCTTAAAGGTTATTAAAGTAAATGTTCTATTTTAGGCATGGCATCATGATTTACATTACTGTTAATGACAGTGCTTCCGGCACACAGTGGTCCAACACCACACTCTTCGCCTGAGTGAGTCTCCTCAACCCCCGCCCATTCTTTTCCCTTCCGTAGTTGACTTAGCTCTGTAGACCCATTCTAGGGTTTTGCTATCTTTGTGCATTGGTTAATCCCTTACTATGTTTCTTTATACACACACGAAAGGAGATCTTTCTGTAACTCTCCCTCTCTTATGACACTTGGCCTGGCACTCTCAAGATCTATCCACTTAGCAGCAACTTAAGAGCCGAAGAACAGATTACTATATAAAGAAATTAAAGCATCTCTTTATTTGGGATGGTGGGCCATATCCAACTGGGCTTACTCCTGGCTTGGGGGACTATACAGGGTGACAGGAGAATTGTACCTAGTAAAGGCACTTGCCTTATATGTAACTGAGTTGGGTTCATCCCTGGCACCAAATACGGCATCTAAGTGTTGCCAGGACTGCTCCCCTAGAACAGAGCCAGTTGTAAGTCTTGAACATTAGCAGGTGTGACCCCCAAACCAAAAAAAATATGAGAATAAAAACAAAGAAAAAAAGCTTTTATCCTTCCTTGATTTTTTTATCCCCTAATTAGGTAGTATATATGAATTTCCATTGTTTAAATGATTATATTGAAAATGATAATATATACATATAATTAAACTGGGACTATAATTAATCACTCAAACCTTCTTTGGGGAAATACTTACCAGTTTTAATAAATATTCTACATATTGGTGTTTTCATCTATCTTGATTTTATTACCCAAGATAATAGTTATTGAGTCATGGTATTGTTATTTTTCTATATAAGAAATATTTCTTTATATTGATCCACATGTTTACTAATTTCTTTGTTTACCATTTCTACTCAAGGAAATTTTTGCAACATTTTCTTTAAATTTCTAAAGATAACTTAACTCATCATAAATTTGAGAGGAGAAAATCCTCCAAATTTTATGTAAAAATATAAATCCCCTTCTAAACTAATTTATTCTAGATAGACACTCTCTGTTAGTTGTTTGAATAAAAACAAACATATCTTTGTAAGTTTTGGTGTGTGGTTTTTCAGGGCACACCCAGTAGTGTTCAGTGACTGCTCTTGACTGTGTACTGCAGCCATTACTGGAGGTGCTCTGGGACCATATGATGAACTGGAGACAGCTGCAAGCAAAATGAGTAGCTTAAACTCATACTCAGTATGTCCCGTTGTCTCTTAATAGCAATTTTAGACCTCTGAAGTTTGAGGGAGTAAAATTTTTGTGGGATTTTTTGCAATCTATCTTTCCTATTATATTGCCTTCAAGTTTCTCTCTATTTTTTAGTTTCCTCAGTTTTACTATAATATTTTAGGCTTAATTTGTTCTCATTTAGTCTGCTGTGAACTCATAGTATCTTTTAAGGATTCATGTCTTTCTCAACTCTGCAAAACTGTCATTTCAACACATATGATTTTCTCTCTTTTTTCTTAACCATCTCTTTCTAGGACTCCTATAAGATTGGTGCTATTCAATTTTCCTTATCTCTTAATTTCTACTTTCTGTTTTCTGATTCTTTATGTCTCAGTACTCTGTACTAGAGTATATGTTTTGAGCTTCGTTCCATGGTTCTTAGTTGTATTTTTTTTTCTATTTAGTGCACCCACTAACCTTTTTATTCTAGAAATTCTATTTATTCTTTTTTTCAGATGTACTATTTTTCATACTGTCCTATAGTTTTCTTATTATTTAAATTCCATATTGTGTGTTTTACTCATTTGAACAACCTTATTTTATTTGCTCTATAAATTTGTGGTGTTCTAATTCTCCCTATTGTTGTGTTTGTTAATTTTTTCTGGTGATAATCTAGTTCCCTTTATTTAGCATGGATAATGTTTCTCTAAAACATTTTCTTCACCTGTATATCCTAAGGGTCTCATACTACTGAACTGATTTTTATGCAAACTTATTTCCTTTAAGATTTCCAGTCTTTGTGAGAAGCATTACATTAAATACCAACCAACTTGAAATACAAGTTTGGGGTTTGAATTCTCACAAATTAACTTTTGCTTCAACTTTCTTGTGTTATTTTGATACTGGTAGGGAGATTTTCAAGACATTCTTTCTCTGAGAAACTTCCTGTGATTTAGATTTAGTTTGAAGGCTCTATACTTATTCAAAGGTCTTAGTTTGAATCCCCTCTTCTTTTGAATGTAAAGATTCCAAATTTTTCTGCGCTGAAAGATATTTAACTCTGAGCCTCTGGACTGCCAAGACCAAGAATACTTCAGAGCAGTACCAGAGGATCAAAGTAGTCTGCTTTTTAAATGCTCAATTGACTAACATATAACAAGCTTTAATAAGTGTTGCTTATTGGAGAATTTATGCTAATCTTTATTCTCCGTATTGTATTTCTTTGAGGCTACAGTAAATCTGAAAACAAATCCACTTCCCTAGTAGTAGAAACCAGTTTTATAGCTAAGTTTTATAGCTGTGTGTTTGTGTGTGTATACAAATGTGACTTGTGTCATAGTGTTAAGTACGTCACTATAGGCCTCAAAAAAGGAAGATATTCCTGTGATGTATTTCACATGGAAAAGAGGAATTTTCAGAGAGGCACAGGGAGCCTGCCCCAGTTGGAGTAGATAATGTGTGAAAATACTTAAGGATATATAGATTATCCGGAGAGATGTCAATAGGTCCACTCACCAAGAGCATAATCTGAACATGAGCAAACCTCCAAAGACTGGAACTAGCTAATGAAAATGCATTTTATTTCCATTTACTTGAAGAACTTCAAGTAAAAGAATAATATAATTTTATTTTATGCATAAAAATGTCAATCTGAAGAATTGATGCAATCAGACAAAAGAACTTTTCACTAATCCATATTCTTTACACTTTAAATCACCATATGGGAACATTTGTTGCCAAGGTGCTTGAGGGAGACATAGAGAAAGAGTACCAGGAGTAGAGACTTCATAGAAAACACGCATAAATCAAAACAAAGATTAAATTAATAGCCAAACAGAGTGTCTGAGGTACAAAATCACCAAAAGAGGTATCATGAAGTTGATCAAAACTGAACCAGAAGTCGGTATTCAAGTTTGGTAAGAAGTCAAGAAATTTATGTCAGGAAGATGAAGAATAACCAAAAAAAAAAAACCCAGAAGAGTTTGGTGCTGTAAATTATCATGTCCTCTGGCCACTAATAGTAAATCTTTTAGATATGTCAATTTCCACTCATTAATGTGGCAAGTGAATGTTGTCCATTGCTTATTCTTCTTATGCCCTTTCTGATTAGGTCTATTTGATCCATATGACTAAGAAGTCAATCTTAAACACTGTCAATGACAACAACAAAAAAGAATGGAAAAGAGATTGTACAGTGAGTAGGATCCTTTCCTTGCTGAAGTTGATCCAAATTTAATTCCCAGCACACCAGATGGTCCCCTGAGTTCCATCAGGGGTAATCCCTGGCCACAGTGTCAGGAATAAGCCCTAGCATAGCTGAGTCTGACTTAAAACCAAAACAGAAAAAAAATGAGTTAGCAATGATATATAAATAACACATCACCGTACCTTAGCTAGAAAACGTAATTTTTCATGTAGCTATTGCTGATTCTCTATGCATACAGAGATAGAAATACATTCCAGACAAGTTGCTGTGTTCCTTTCAGAAGAATAATCTTAACTGTCAATTCCACATTTTCTACATAGAGGGTATCTAGCTAGAAAATCTGTAGATAATCTCAGTGGTGTTTATCATTCAATTTATACTCTAATGGAAGAGAAACAGCATAATGAAATGATACTCCAAATTTAAAACAAAACACACTTTCCCCCATAAGATGAACTCAAACTGGTGAAACCCCAGAATAAAGACTGCGATTGTCTATTTTTGTGTGTCTTCTTTTGGGTCATTCAAGGCGAATCTTTCCCAACTTGGAAACAGGGAACTTTTGACACAAATTAAATATCATGTGATGCATGCCTGATATCTCTGAATGTTAAATGAAGGGAGAGTAAACAATATTGTTTACAGAACAATATTGTTCTGTAAAATCAGTAAGCAAGAACTTCCCCAATTTAATTTTTTGACTTTGATTCACATTGGACTTTAGTAATTCCTCCTTACTTAACTATATTCTGTCATATATCTAGTGTGATCAGTTAAATCATCTATATTATAATGACAAAATAGGTACTTGATAAAGATAAATGATTTATGGAACGCTTTGTGAAAATAAAGAGGGAGAGAGCTCGAGAGACAGTATAGGACTTGTCTTGCATTCTACCAACTTCAGTTGGTGTGACCACAAATTGTTACCAGGCACTGTCAGTGGTCACTCTCTGAGCACTGCTGGATGTGACCAGAACAGAGAATTATTGTCTTAAGGATTTTGCAATCTGCAATGAACAACAGCCAAATGGTGACAGAATCCAATTTGGAATACACTGAATTTGAAATGCTGAAATGAAATTCATATAAAAGATCAATTAGTCAATTGGGAGGCTGAAACATAGATTAGATAAAAAGTTATGTTGAATGTTAGATTAGAAGTTGCTTATCTAGAAATTATATTTTAAACTTTTCATGTTTGTGAGTACCAAGAAGAAAGAAAACGCCAAGATAAAAATCTGGGTGCTGCTTCTGGCGTAGACAGGAAGAAGAAACCAAATCAGGAAAGGCAATTTGAGAATAGTATGAAGGAATAACTATATGAACTGTATAGTATCATCAAAGACAAAGACATGAGAATGTAAACGCAAAGGGAAGATCTTCAATGCAAAATACCTGTGAAGTTTAATCACTTGTCTGTGATAATATAGAATAGTTTCAGTAAATAAGCAGGCAGAGAGTTATAATGGGATAAATTGTTAGTTGAAATGTAAGTAGAAAGAGCAAGTGAAAAAATATTATTTGGGTAGTTTCTGTGATCAGGAAAGGAAATGCAAAAGTAACTTAAAGAGACAGTGAGTTTGAAGACAAGTCTTTTAATTTGTTTCCAGTTGGTTTTATTCTTGACAACGGGGAAAATTATGTAATAAAAATAAGAGTCAAAAAGGAAAATAGTATTTAAATAATAGGGAAGGGAGAATAAGATTGATTCCTAACTCATGACCAAGATAATAATAAAGGCTACTTTTTATTTATAGCCTACTACATAAAAGTAAAATGCTAGCAGATTTACATTCATTAGATCAGATAATTATTACTATATGATTAAGTAGGTGCTATTAATGAGTTTTATTATCTAAGAAACAAATTTAGAATAGCAACGTGACTTGGCAACTCAGTACAGCAAGTGGTGGAACTAGATATGAAATTCAGACCTCATTTGATTCCTAGCATCATTCTTCAACTTCTGAACTAGAATAATCCTAACTGGAAAAATGTTCAATAGACTGCAGAGTCTGACCATGCCCCAGTTTCTCCAGCTTGTGTTTAAGTACTGACATGTCCCTGTTCATTTCAAGGTGTATATTTTGGCCTTCTTGTGAAAATTTATCATCTAGTTCTCTTCCATGACATGGGGAAGTGTGAATCTTACTTTCTTGTTCTCTGGTGGAACAATGTGAATAATTTGAACAGGTGAAATTTTAACCAAACTTTCACACATATTCTGGGTAGACTGAGGCAAGTAAAAGCTTGATTTCTTTTTTTGTATTTTACACTTCTACTGCATAGACTTTTCTTCTGGAGATAGAAAGGGTTAAAAACTGTGTATCACTACCATGTACAAAAGTAAGATCAAAATGGATTAAAGACCTCAACATCAGACCAGAAACCATAAGGTACATTGAAGATAAAGTTGGCAAAACCCTCCATGACATTGAAGCTAATGGTATCTTCAAAGATGCCACGCCACTGGCCGAGCAAGTGAAAACAGAGATAGATAAATGGGACTATCTTAAACTAAGAAGCTTCTGCACCTCCAAAGAAACAGTGACCAAAATACAAAGACAGTCTACAGAATGGGAAAGGATATTCACCGAATACACATCTGACAAGGGGTTGATATCCAGGATATACAAAATTCTGGTTAAACTCCACAAGAAGAAAACATCCAACCCCATCCAAAAATGGGGCAATGAAATGAACAGAAACTTTCTCAAAGAAGAAATCCGAATGGTAAAAAAGTAAATGAGAAAATGCTCTACATCATTAATCATCAGGGAGATGCAGATCAAAACCACAATGAGATACCATCTCACATCTCAGAGACTGGCCCACATTCAAAAGAACAAAAGCAACCCATGCTGGCGTGGATGTGGCAAGAAAGGGACACTCCTTCACTGTTGGTGGGAATGTCGACTGGTTCAGCCCTTCTGGAAAACAGTATGGACGATTCTCAAAAACTTAGAAATTGAGCTCCCATTTGACCCAGCAATACCACTCCTGGGAATATATCCCAGAGAGGCAAAAATGTATAGTCGAAGTGACATCTGCACTTGTTTGTTCATTGCAGCACTCTTTACAGTAGCCATAAACTGGAAGAAACCTGAGTGCCCAAGAACAGATGACTGGTTAAAGAAACTTTGGTACATCGACACAATGGAGTACTATGTAGCTCTTAGAAAAGATGAAGTCATGAAATTTACATACAAGTGGTACAATATGGAAAGTATCATGCTAAGCGAAATGAGTCAGAAAGAGAGGGATAGACATAGAAAGATTGCATTCATCTGGGGGATATAAAGTAACAAAGTATGAGATTAATACCCAAGAATAGCTGAGATCAGCACCAGGATTACTCCATAACTTAGAGGCCAGCCGGGTATCCTAGAGGAAAGGGCAGTTCAGATAGAGAAGGGAGCACCAAATAAAGGATGTTTGGAGGATCCTCCCAGGAGGGGAGGTGCATGTCGAAAGTAGACTATGGACTGAACATGTTTGCCACTCAATGCCTCTTTTGCAGACCACAACACCCAAAAGGAGAGAGAGAACACAGGGGATTGCCCTGCCACAGAGACGGGGGGGGGGGGGGGGGTGGGGGGATGGGGGGGGAGGGATATTATCCATGGTGGTGGAAAATGGGCACTGGTGGAGGGATGGGTATCTGATCATTGTATAATTGAAACCCAAGCACAAAAAATTGTAAATCTACAACTGTAAAAAAAATAAAATAAAGGGGAAAAAAAACTGTGTATCACTGTATCACTGTCATCCTGTTGTTCATCCATTGCCTCAAGCAGGCGCCAGTAACGTCTCCTTTGTCCTAGCCCTGAGATTTTAAAAAGTGCCACTTTCGAGGCTCTTTCAGGTCAGGAGAATGAGACCCATAATTGTTACTGGTTTTTGGTATATTGAATACGCCACGGGGAGTTTGCCAGACTCTGCTGTGTGGGCAGGATACTTTTGGTAGCCTGCCAGGTTCTCCAGAGTAAGAACTAGATAATAAGCTGGCCAGAACCTACAGTGAACTTTGTGAGAGCATGAAATACCCTTGTTTTGTATAAGTCAGTGATATTTGGGGATTTCTTATCATGATGTTTTGTGTCAAGACTGTGTTGCTGTAGATAGAAAATCTACACCTGGGTCGTTCAGTGAAAGACTCTTGGGAGAGGTTTCTACTAAGCTCTTTCCAAAGGTGATCAGAAGTTAGGTAGGCAACACATAAGACAAAGAGAATCAGTAGAAGGTACACTGTATGTGAGTGTTCAACTGAAGAACAGGAAGCACTGCTCATAGATAGCAAGTCACTTAGTGTCAATGGGTGATGCTACATACACTCAGTGGAACAGAGGTTCTTGTTCTGAGTTTCTTAGTTTGCTCTCTTGATATACATGTTCCATTTGTTTAAATAACAACCTTATTTTACTTTTTATTTGGTTACATTCTATTGTTAATTCTTTGAAAGAAATTTTAGGGATTTAAATGGGTGAACTGATGAAACGTTATATGATTTGCCTATTCCTCCCATAACAATTTGCCTCAAAGTTAGTAGCTTAATATGACACAAGTTTATTATTTCTGAAAGTGAAAAATCTGAACACATTTTCACTGAGTGAAAATCAAGTTATCAGCAAGTCTGAATTTCTTCTGGCACCTCTGGGAAGGAATCTATTTCCTGACTTTTCATTCAGTCTATAGTAGCAACTTAAACTCTTCGCTTATGACCCCTTAGTATAGTTAGAGATGCTGGGGTTAAGACTTGGGCATTTTTGAGAATTATTTTTCATTATTGCTAAATATTATACTACAATACTTAAGAGTATTTTGAGTCTGAGTATGATTTGTCTAACAAGAAATAGGAATGAAGGTGGGGGGAAGGGAATCAGATTAACAGGGTAAGCAAAATGGTAAAGGACCCTCAAGACACATTCCAATTGAATCTAGAGCAGTGCTTATCTGATCTGATTTGAACTAATGAGCTCTAAAGAAAACAAAATTCTGAAACAAGTTGAGTTATTGTATTTTAATGAATTTATTAGGCAAATAATAGCTTAGTGATTATGCAAGTTGTTTCCTATGCATTTCAAATTCATGTCTACATGAAAGTGAAATGCCTTAAAACACTTCAGTGAAAAGGAAAAATTGGAATAAAGAAAATAATTGTTTCCTTTATAATTGTTAAATATAATTGCAATATAAATGTAAATATAAATATAATTGCTAAATATGAATATTTGATTGTACTCAAAATTCGATAAATTATCAAATATCAAAAATATTAATAAACTTGGATGTGGGCGGTTAAATGGGGGTCTCATATTTTTCTTTCAATCTGTATATAGAAAGATTAGAATAACTTAAAGAAAAAAATCATGTATGAATAGTAGCAGAGAACAAGAATGTTCTCTGTGTTTCCCTGTCTATTAATTTTTTCTCCTGAATTTTAGTTATTTAGCTTTTCTAATTTACTGGTTTTGGCATATTGAATACACCAAGGATAGCTTGTCAGGCTCTGCCGTGCAGGTGGGATATTCTCGGTAGCTTCCAGGCTCTCCTAGAGGGAGAAACCAGTATATAAAACCAGGAAATACAATGGGTCCCATTCCCCTGATCCCGAAAGAGCCATGAGGAAGGAGAGGCTGAAAAAATCTCAAGGCCGAACAAGGCTGCCAAAACGAAGAAGGACAAAAATGACTGTCTGTACTTTCAATGCACGTACACTGGCATCAGATGCATCCATCGAGGACCTGATGGTACAAGCAGGAAAGATGAAGTATGACATCATTGGTCTGACCAAGACAAGAAGGCATCAATAACATCAAGCCATTTTCTACACTGAAGAAGAACTGGTCCTTGGAACATGTGACAAAAGGGGCATCGGTGGTGTTGGTGTCCTTGTCAACATGACCTTGGCCATGAGCATTGATTCATTCAAATACCTAACAGCCCAAATCAGACGATTACACTTGAATAGATGTGGCTCACTGCCGGCAGTTTCTATCTTTGTTGTCTATGCACCAACATCCAATTATGATGAAGAAGAAATTGAGAAGTTCTACATGGAGCTGGAGAAGTTCTATAAAGAGGGCCACACCTTTTACAAGATCATTGTCAGTAATTTTAATGCCAAGATAGGACTGAGAAGATCAGCTGAAGAACTACACATTGGGACCCATGGCCCAATGGAACGAACAGGGTGAGAGACTATCTGAGTTCATCATGTCGACCAAGACCATCCATGGTAACTCACAGTTCCAGAAGGCCAAATATAAAAGTTGGACATGGGAGTCTCCTGGTTCCACAATAAAATTGACCACATAATATTCAATTGACGCTTTTGCCTGACTGATATTGCTGTTGTCCCAAAATACCAAAGGGGATTAGACCACCGTCTCCTTCGTGCAAAATTCTACTTCACGGAGAGGGGAGGAAGGGCTGCAAAGTTTAAGAAGAGAGCTCCCAGAACGACCACCAACTAGAAGCTCTTTGGCATTATTGAGGCAACATGGGAAGATGCCATCATTGACAACATTGAAAAAGAATACGATCGACTGGTTCAGCACCTCCATGACTGTGCGAGGAACACCCAGAGAGAGATGGCCACAAAAAGACACCTGTCTTCAAAAACTCTTGCGCTCATTCTCTAACATGGCTTGGTGCAAACCTCAGGCAACCACAAGCGATCGTCCAAGCTTGCAAAGCAGTGCAGAGAAGCAATCAAGGAAGAGAAAAGAGCAGCAGTGTTGGCAGATGCGGCAGAAGCTGGGAAGAGTATTCTCAATGCCCACCTGTGCTTTGCCAACTACAAGACCAAGATGACTGCCCTCCAACATCCTGAAGGATCTATCACATCTTCCAGAAGGGCAATGGAGATGATTATCCATGACTTCTACTCGAATCTCTTTGATAGCCATGTCCACCTCCCACATACCAAATTCCGCAGGACGGACGTGTTGTTCCCAATGTTATCCCTTCCGAAATCCAACACGCCATTTCATCGGTAAAGAAGCGAACAGCACCCAGCCCAGACAAGGTCAGACCCGAATACCTGAAGAACCTGCCATCAGTACTCATCAATACACTGGCTCGTCTCTTCAGACGCTAACTGTCTGAATGCAAGGTCTTGTCCCAATGGAAAACCAGCAGGACCATACTCCTGTACAAGAAGGGACATTGGCAACTATCGCCCGATCTGCCTGTTGTCCTATACAAGCTGCTCACTTGAATCATCCTGAATTGGATTGGCAGAACACTAGATGAAGGACAACCATGCAAGCAAGCCAGATTCCATAAAGGATTCAGCATGATTGACCATATCCACATGATAACCAATCTCATTGAGGTTTCTCGGGAGTTCAAGATGCCGCTCTGTCTAACGTTCATTGATTTAAAGAACGCCTTTGATTCTGTTGAGATGGAAGCGGTCATCAAAGCCCTAGCCAAACAGGGAGTTCAAACTCAATTCATCAGGATCCTCTGTAAGCTGTATTATGGATTTACTACCAGGGTCTCACCATTCTACAAGGAAGTGATCATCCATGTCAAGAGGGGTTCAGCAGGCTGATACCGTTTCACTGAATCTTTTCAGTGCCACCCTCAAGAACGCCATGCGACAACTGGAATGGGAAGGAGTGGGAGTGAAGCAAGATGGTCGGCAACTGCACCACCTCCGCTTCGCTGATGACATTGTTCTAATAACAGCAAACATTAGCCAAGCAGCACAAATGCTGGCTGACTTCGATAGGAGTGTGAAAAGGTCGTACTACAGCTGAATCTCATGAAGACAATGTTTATGAGAAACGGTCTTGTTCCTGATGTTCCATTGCTCTCAACGAAATGAACATCTCCGATGCAACAGTTATGTGTACCTAGATCGAGAAGTCAACATGATGAATGACCTGGCACCTGAGTTACGCCAGGAAGAAGAGAGTGGCTTGGAACACCTTCAAGAGCGTCGAGGAAATAGCTAAGAGGATGAAGAACTTCTGGTTCTGGGCACATCTCTTCAATTCCACTGTTCTTCCTGCATTAACATAAAGTAAAGTAAAGTAAAGGCCCTCCCGTTGATCATCGATTTGCTCGAGCGGGCCCAGTAACGTCTCCATTGGAGACTTTGTTGTTACTGTGTCTGGCATATCGAATACTCTCAGTAGCTTGCCGGGCTCTCCGAGAGGGTCGGAGGAATTGAACTCGGGTCGGCCATGTTGGCCGCTTGTAAGGCGAACGCCCTACCCGCTGTGCTAAGCCTCAGAAATCTGGGCCCTACAGAATCAGGGTGAGAATCCTATTCGGGTCTCCCAAAGAGGAATTGAAAGAGCTATTTTTGGAATATCATGCTTCACTCAAGTGAGAGAAAGATTCTGGAGTTCCAACCTCTGTTGAAGATCAAAAATCAGGGACACTGTCTCGTTTGCCAAGTCATCGAAAATCAGATGGGCTGGACACGTAATGAGATTTGGAGATGACCATTGGACTAGAGCCATTACCTACTGGCTTCCACAGGACGTCAAAAGACTGCGTGACCACCCACCTACGAGATAGTCAGACTTCTTTGTCAAGACCCTGAACGATCAGTTTGAGGCTCTTCATTTTCCTAGAATGAGCAGATGTCATTGGGCTACACTAGCATGTGGCAGAGACAAATGGAGAGGTTACTGGTGCTCGCTCGAGCAATTTGATGAGTAACAGGATGTCAAGTGATCAAGTGCTCAAGTGATCAAGGTTTTCTAAATCTATAAAGGTACATAGTGGGAAGCTGAGAACAAGTGTTGTACACCAGAAAAAAGTAATAAATGTCAATTTTTCCTTGTTGTGGAACACTTATCTCAAACATGCCTGGACACGTTGCGCTCTAGGTCCAGGCAGGACACTGGCCATGGTGAAGGAAGAGCACACAAAGAAACCCCTCTGGTAGCAGTTGATCACACTCACTTTATTGCCAAACACACACATTTTTATAGAAGGCCTTGGCTTACAAGAGAACCAATCATACAGAGCTCTATACTTATTGGTCCATCACATTTTCTACACTGCATGCCCTCAGTCCGATCCCTTTCAAGGCTGTATGTTGTGGTCAGGATGACTTACTTAAGACTATGTGCTGGTTTCTGCATCTATTGGCATACGTGACTAGGGGGTTGAGTGGGGTTCATGCCCAGTGATGCAAGTCCTCTGTTTTGCTCACTTTGCCAGTTACTCCCTCTCAGGAGGTTTCACTGCAGGGCCGCTTGGCCAGGTTGTTATTGATAAGGCTCATTGAAGTAGGTGGTCTTCTTTGAAACTTTCAGTCAGATTTGCTATATTCCTACTGGACTGATAGTATTGCAAACATTTGAGGTGTCATGGATGGGCAGTCCAAATTGTAGAGCCGAGCAATTTCTAACTTGGAGGATACCGGATATGGCTAGAGCAGCTGGGTCTTCAGGCAGAAAGGAAAATAGGGCCTCATTCCAAGAAGTCCTTAGAGTCTTCAGCCTGGACCAGTCTATCTGGAAAGATTTAGAAATATTATGTTCTCTTGGAGCTATGACACTGGCGTATTTCTCTGTAAAATGGTGGGTGTGGGTGGTGACTACTGCGTATTCCAGGAGGAAGGGGAAAGGGAGACTTAGTCCTCCCCCCTTCCAAGAAGATCTTAGACTTTTCAGCCCATAAACTGATCCCTTCTGAAAAGGTCCAGCTGCTCGTAATTCTTTTGAGATTAGATATGAAGCTCTGCAGTTTCTAAGTTGGAGGTTGTTGGGTAAGGCTGAGGGCTGCTGTGTTGTCAGGCAAAAAAGGGAATCTGAATTTGTAAGTCTGCAACTCTACCTCATGATGTCTCACTAATAAAAAATAAATAAATAAATAAAAATGTTTTGTCCCGGGAAAAAAAAAAGAATAAAAAGAAAATAGTTTACACTAATATATATGCCCTCAAAATAAAATCTCACTTCAGTGTCAAAAAAAAAGGGAATCTATGTCCCTTCCCTTCCTCACCCCCTGGTAAGCATCCCAAGAAGGCCTCAGAGTTCTCGAACCCGACCAGTCTACCTGGGAAGATTTGGAAGTGTCATGTTCAAATCATTTGAGTAAGTAACTAGCACACTCTAATTCCTGTTTGTGAGAGAAACCTGGAAAAGTAATATATTTCAGCCAAAGCCATATTTAATTCATTATTTTAAAAAATGACCAATCAATAAACATGGGTACAAGAATATGATAAAGAGGCTGAAACAACAACACTTGCCCTGCATGCTGCCAACCAGGGTTCTATCCTTGGCACCATATATGATCCCCTGAGCACTATCAAAACTGACCCTGGAAAACAGAGCCAAGAGTTAGCCCTGAGGACTGCCAGATGTGGTTCAAAAAAAAAAGCAAAAAAAAAAAAACGTTTAAAAAGGATTTGATATAGATTTTATTTCAAAATATACGTAAGATGTATAATTATTGAATAAATACATCTAATAGCAAAGCTCAGGCAATAATGGACCTTTACCTCACTTTACTTTTTTGCTTCTTTTTTTATTTTGGAATTGAATCACCATAAATAGAACATTACAAAGCTATTCATTATTGGGTTTCAGTCATACAATGCTCCAACACCCAATCCCTCCACCAAAGTAATTTCCCAGCACCAGTGTCCCCAGTTTTCCTCCCACCCCTTCAAGCCAGCCCCCACCCAAGCCTGCCTCTATGGTAGGCACCTCTCTTCTCGTCTATTCTCTTCTCTTCTCTCTCTCTCTCTATCTCTCTTTCTCTCTAACTCAGGCATTATGGTTTGTAATTCAGATGCTGAAAGGTTATCATGTATATCCCTTTTTCTACTTTGAACACCAGTTCTTGTCCAGAGTGATCATTTCCAGCTAATATTGTCATAATGGACCCTCCTCTATCTTAACTACCCTCCATCCCCCAAATCCTTATGGCAATTTCCCACCATTAAGCAGTCCTCCTGATCCATTTTCCCTGGCCTTGGATATTAGCTTCATACTAATATATATATATATATATATATATATTATATATATATATCCCACATATAAATGCAGTAATTCTATATCTGTACCCCTCTTTCTGACTCATTTCACTCAGCATGATACTCTCAAGGTTCATCCATTTATAGGCACTTTTCATAGAAATAAATTAAAATGGAATCAAAGCTTTAAACATAGTAACAAAAAAACTATTTAAAATCTTTGGAATAGATTTTTTTCAGTTTCTTAAAATGGATATATTTGTATATGTAAAACTTATAAATTATGCTCAGAGGAAAACCCATAAATAAAAAACAAACAACAAAAACTACAGGGTGATTTTATTTTATTTTGAGGCCACAGGAGATATACTCACCACAGGAGATATACTCAGGGGTTACTCCTATCTACATTCAGAAATCACTCCTGGCAGTGCTCAGGGGACCATATGAGGTGCTGGTGATTGACCTCTGGTTGATTATGTGCAAGGTAAACATTCTACCTCTGTGCTATTGCTCTGGTCCCTGAAAGATGTTTTTTAATCAGTTAACTTTATTGATACATATTTATTTACTGTTTTTTACTATATCATTATGAGATGCAGTTACAAAGTTTTCATGATTGAGTTTCAGTCATACAATGATCAAAGACCCATCCCTCCACCTGTGTACATTTCCCACCACCAATGTCCCCAGTATTCCACCTGCCATCTCCACCCCACTCCACCTCCTGCCTCTAAAGTCACTTTGCTTCTTACTCTCTCTCTACTTTTGGGCATTTTAGTTTGCAATACAGGGCCTTTCATGAGATGCCATGAAAGTTGATTCTTAATGTACATAAGTTTATTTTCTAGATATGCAGAGGTAGCTGTCATTGTAGCTACCAGACCTGGTAACACAGAGACTATTCCTGATCCCAAACTGGAAGCTCAAGGATACACATGCAGTATAGGTAAGCTGGGACATACTATCCATGCAGGTCACAAACTGATGGCCATATGACCACATTTATTTGAGAGACCAATACAGGGGTAGAAAGGAATGCATTATGTGAGGATTATGAGACAGGATGAGGACAGTGAAATCTATGGTTACATGAGCTAAATATGATGGACTGTCACAGGGTCTGTGAGCTAATGCAGAGGCAGAACAGTAAGCTCTTCAAGATACCACAGGTGTCAGCTCCCCCATCTCAATCTCAGGCCGAGGGCAGTGCAAGGCCATCAAGCCATGCTAATCATCAGGGAATGCCAGTTCCCTTGGCAACAGCTCTCCCTCATCAAGGCCTTCCTGCACAAACCGAGCAGCCTAGATGGTCAGGGAGTCGTGCCAGGAAGAACTCCAATGTACAAATAGCATTTACAAATATATACTAAAAATGAACAATACAGAAAAAAATAGGGGAATGTAACCATGAAAGTCTTAAAAACATTTTTAAAAATACCTATTCACAACCTTTAAAAAGCTAATTGAAATGACAATGAGAAGACACTTTAGCACAAATCAACTTTGCAAGCATCAGATGGTTTGATAGAACACAGTGTTGATGACATGAAACAGGAATTCTCAAAGATTGAGGATAAGAATGGGTGAAACTCCTGGGTTGTAAGTTGATAATGGCAATGACTAACAATGCTTAAAATGCTAAATCATCTGACGAGCAATCCCATATTTGGGAGTTTTGGTTGTTTGTTTTTTGCTTTTGAGTTACTTAGTGACCCAGTGCCTGGAGATTAGTCCCATCATGGTGCTCAGCAGTAGTCAGGGGAGTGTTCATTTGGTCCAGAGGCTCCAACCTGGGGCTCAGCATGCAAAGCATGAGCTCAACTCTTTGAATTGAATTGTATCACTGGCCCCCACCATTAGACATTTTAAACAAATATATCCAATACCAGTTCTCTAAGGTATATGCCCATGAATATTTTCTGCACATCAATTAACTTTCAAAAGCTTCAAAATGTTTTAATATCATTTAGTTAAAAATCGACTAAACAGGGGATGGAGTTACAGCACAGTGGGTAGGGCATTTGCCTTGCACGTGGTCAATCTGGGTTTGATTTCCAGCATCCCATATGGTCCCCCCCCAAGTATTTCCAGGAGTAATTCCTGAGTGCACGAGCCAGGAATTAGCCCTGTGCATCATCAGGTGTGACCCAGAAAGAAAAAAAGTGAAACTGACTAAATAGGTGATAGAATGATAATATAGCAGGTAGGACATTTGCCTGGCATGTGGCAAACTGGGGTTCCATCCCCAGCATCAATATGGTCCCCAGAGCACCACCAAGAGTAATTTCTGAGTATAGAGCCAGGAGAAAATCATGAATACCACCAGGCATGATCCCCAAAGGGAAAAAGTTTGCTAAATAAATTAATCTTATTTGAACAATGAAATATTTTACAGCTATTAAAATAAATAAGCCTATGTAATCATGTAATAATATAAGATTATTTAAGAGTCATATGAAAATACTGGATGGAAGAAATTTCTGTAAAGGTAATTTTTAGACCATCTATGACTTGTATTTGTAAATGATCACATTTGCTTAAGGAGTAGCAACACAGACACACTCTAGTTTAATTAGTTCTTTTACTTGAAATCACTGAGATGGATGCTAAAATTGAAACAAATGAAGATATTACTTCAGTCCCCTCCAAGTCACAGAAAGCAACATAAGAACTGAAGTCAACCAGGTCATAGTTTTATGAGAGCTATATAGATACCCAACAATAGCCTTAAGTTTTAGAGATGTGAAACTGAAGGTCAACGAATATTTATGGAATCAATTATATTTGGTGAGCATTTGCATAATACGTAGAGCATTGGAATTTAAATGAGGAATTTTAATTTTACTTAAAAGGTCATACCACATAAATAATTCTTGGGATGCTTTGCCTTTTGCTCTGAAATGATGAATCATTTGAGGGAGAGTTAGAGACTTGAACTCCTAATTGCAGGTAATTCTGAACAAAATTACAATTTCTTTTTACATACTGATGGGGTTGTTGTATTTGTAATTTATTCTGTGAATCATAGGGATAAAGTTGAATTTCAAGATCATCAAGGTATCTTCAATTATAGAAGGCACATACAGAAACCATTCATTCTTATAAAATCTAGTTCTGTTTAGGACCACAAATAAATCTTCAAAACCACACAGCAGATAATTTGTTCCTTTTAAAGCGGGGTTCTCTTCCCAAGTTTAGTTCATAGCATGCACTTAATAGTTGCTCAATAAATACTAGAATTCATGTGTTGTTAGAGGAGACTGGACTATGTGGAAAGAGTTTGGTTTGGGGAATAATCAAGATAGAATTTCCATCCCGACTGTTCTGTTTTCTCTTATCAAAGGTTACCTAGAGTAAGCTAATGTTTTCTTCTATGAATTGAGCATGTTTCCAGACCTCAATACTTCTCGGTGCTGTCTGAGCGCGCACACACACACACACACACACACACACACACACACACACACACACACAAAATCTTATTAACAAGGGTTACTCTAATCTCACTGGCTCATTTTCCCCACATGCAAATTCTGTAGCTTCAGTGTCCTGTACACGTCTCCCCAAGTGTGTCATTAAGGAATTGCACATGCCACACCTACTTCTCTGGGAATTGCAGTGCGCCCAGGGCAGCGCAGTTCAAAGACTTTTTGCTCCCCTGTCTGCTAATCCTGTTTCTGTCTATAGTGAGCACTTCAGCCACACTTCTTCCAGAGTCAATGAGTCTTCGGTGCTTACTCTACCTGTTGCCTGACCTGGCAGTAACTTCTGCTCTCTGTAGTGCCATTTCAAACACAGCTCTCAGAAGCACAACTCAAGAGCTGAAAAACTGCTTGATGATCTAAAGTGATCTTAGTGAAGTATTCCTTCACAGTACTCCGTTAACACTTCTCACCATGTCATGGAGACTTTGTGTACCAGTAATAGAACTCTTTCTTTCTTCTCCCTTCTCTTCTCCCTGTCTCTCTTTCTGTCTCTGTCTCTGACTCCCTTTTTTATTATTTTTTTTTATTTTATAAGGTTGGAGCGATAGCACACCGGTAGGGCATTTGCCTTGCACGCAGCCAACATGGCTGACCCGAGTTCGATTCCTCTGCCCCTCTCGGAGAGCCTGGCAAGCTACCGAGAGTATCATGCCCGCACGGCAAAGCCTGGGAAGCTACCCGTGATGTATTCGATATGCCAAACACAGTAACAACAAAGTCTCCAATGGAGACGTTACTGGGCCCGCTCGAGCAAATCGATGAACTACGGGAGGACAGTGACAATGACAGTGACAGAATTCACAATATTTGATTACATTTAATATTAAAACATCAATCCCACCACCGTTACACCTTCCCAATACTATATTTCAGATTTTTCCATCCTAAACCCCAATCCTGCCCCAAAGCAGAACTAAAATGATATATTTTGTATTGTCTGTTAAATTAAGAAACCCTGAAAATGCTACAAAAAAGTATCCATAGAGAAAAGAGTGTGCATATCGTTGAATTTCACCCATGGGCCATTAAGTTCTTCTATAAGAGATCTGTAACATGTTGTTAAAGGTTGAATCTTGTGTGCTTTTATATATTTTTATTTAAATTTTTTTATTTTATAAAGTAGTTCACAATATTTGATTACACTTAATATTCAAACACCAATCCCACCACAGTACACTTTCCCAACACCATACTTCAGATTTTTCCATCCCAAATCTCAATCCCTGCCCCAAAGAATAACCAAAATGATATATTTTGTATTGTTTGTTATAAAAAAAAACCTGAAAATGCTTCAAAAAAGTATTTATAGAGGAAAGAGTGTGAATATTGTTGTAATTCACTCAGGGGCAATTAAGCCCTTCTATATGAGATCACTAACATATTGTTAAAGGTTGAGTCTTGTGTGCTTATATCACTGTATCACTGTCATCCCGTTGATCGTCAAATTACTTGAGCAGGCACCAGTAATGTCTCTATTCCTCCCAGCCCTGAGATTTTAGTAGCCTCTTCTTACTCGTCTTTTCCCAATGATTGGAGGCTCTTTCAGGGTCAGGGGAATGAGACCTGTTGTCGTTACTATATTTAGCACATCAAATATGCCACAGGGAGCTTGCCAGGCTCTGCTCCTGCCGGCGGGATACTCTTGGTAGTTTCCCAGGCTCTCCGAGAGGCATGTATTTGTATGTTTTTCTCTATGATTTGTTGCCTATTGTATAAACCCCATCAGATATGGTGCAGTAACAGTGGAAAATGGGTAGGAAGTGTCTTATAATGTGTCTGCAAAGTGGCCTGGAGCATGGCGGTGGTTGGGTAGTGGAGGTCAGCTGCCAAGGCTGGGTCCCTTGGGGCTGGGAGGGCTTTCACATCTGGGAGGAGTATCCTGAGTAATGGAGGGTGGCCAATGAGGAGAGTATGTGGTGCCGGCAGGGTGTGGCTTATGGATGTGATTCCTGAGTCAACGGAGACTGGGGGAAGCAGGCAGAGGATCTCACTTAAAGGGTCCCGTCGAATCCAGAGTTAAAGATCACGAAGTTCCACATTATCTGGGCTCCATGGGACTTCATTCATGCATGAGGCTCGGCCTGAGTGTCTGTAAAGTCACCTGGAGCATGGCGGTAGTTGGGCATTGGAGGTCAGCTGCCAGGGCTGGGTCCCTTGGGGCGGGGAGAGCTCTCACCAGCCCCACAGCTTGTGCGGAGTCCTGTGTGCATATATATACATATATATATGTAAAAAATATATAGTTCTAAGATTGGTTGCCTCATACGCTGAATTCCATCAAATGTGGTGCAGTACTCTTGGAATATGGGTAGGGTATGTCCTATGAAGTGTCCAGGAATAGGTTCACTCGTGGGTGAGGCTGGACCCAAGCATGTGGAGAGTGGCCGTGAGCATGGCAGCAGGTAAGTTCTGAAGGTTTTCGACTGCTGGGGCTGGGCCCTTTGGGATGGGGAAGGGTCTCACCTCTTCCCCTCTGGGTTGCCCCGAGTGAAGCAGCCTGGTGCATGGTCCAGTGGTATGGTTATGGCAAGTCTCTGTCTCTCTCTGCCTCTGTCTCTCTGTTTCTCTGTTTCTCTGTCTCTCTGTCTCTTTGTCTTTCTGTCTCACTGTCTCTGTCTGTCTGTCTGTCTGTTTCTCTCTCCTCTCTCTCTCTTTACCTTACTCTTTCTTTTTCTTCCCCTACTTAGACTTCAATAGAGTTTGTGTTAGAAGTTGATGATTATGGTATAGTGAAGAATCTCATACTATTTTTATAATTACTTTCCTCATTACAATTATCTATTATAAGTTCATCTCTAATATGCCTGTTTTCTCTATCCCTAAGAAACTATTTCTCCTAGAATAATTTTAATGCTCCATAAAAAGAATTGTGGAGACCGGAGCAATAGTACAGTCGCAGGGCATTTGCCTTGCACACAGCTGAACCAGGTTCGGGGCCCGGCATCCCATATGGTCTCCTGAGAACTACCAGGAGTGAACCCCTGAGCATGACCAGTGTGACCAAAAAGGCCAAAAAAAAAAAAGAAACCCCCCAAAAAAAGAATTGTGTTGGTCTATAACTGCCATATATTCCAGACATGATTATAGATTGCCTATGCTCCAAGTAAAATACCCATTAGGCAGAGAATATGTATACAGATACTAAAGTTAGAAGACTTCTATTGTTTTTATAATATCAAAACTATTTCTGACACATTAAAAACTATCAATAAATGTTGACTAATAATTCTGATGATATAATAATAATATTTTAAAAAATTAAGCTACCTAATTAAGATATTGTACTTAGTGTGTCATTTTCATTCAATAAAAATCTAATTTTAATACACTTTGCAAGTATTTCAATTTTTGATATTTAATTTTTACTGATGATCAGTAACTCAGAGAAGAACTAGGGAAAGTCAGAAAATTACTCTCATATATTCAAGTGAAGGTTGTTCAAAGAAGAGTATCTCTGAATCAAATTTGTTTTCTTTTTTTCTTTATGGGTCACATCCGGAGATGCTCAGGGGTTACTCCTGGCTCTGCACTCAGGAATTACTCCTGGCAGTACTTGGGGGACCATATGGGATGCTGGGAATTGAACCTGGGTTGGTCATATGCAAGGCAAATGCTCTACCTGCTGCGCTCTTGCTCCATCCAGCCCCTGACTCAAATTTTAACAAAAAATACCACATAACATTTTTAGCTATAAATAAACTCAAAACCACTATTCTATTTGAAAAATGGAAAAGAAGCAAGGAAATTTCACTAATTATTAAATGCATACTGAGTACTATCTGCCTGCCACTAAACTCTGTACTAAAGGAAAAACAAAAAACATTAGGCCAGTTTTCTCAAAATACACAGTACAGATAAGATTCAAGTTAGTAATATAGAGTAACTAAGTACTAACCCACATGATAATGTCTATAATAAGATACAGAGAAAAACATGATAGTCAAATATGAATTATTCATTAATCGTATGTAGCTTGATAGACTAAAGAAGGCATGGAAGTCAATGAGTAAATTCAATCTGAGTGAAGATGGAGCTTGGGACTGCAGAAAGTGTTTTGAAACAAGGGCCAGGAGGACCAGTCCATGGTAGGAAGCGTGCCACAAGTTGTGGGGGGAGCGTAGTTAGGATGGAGAAGGGATCACTGTGACAATGATAACTGGAAATGATTGCTCTGGAAAGGAGTTGCCTGCTGAAAGGAGGTAAAGTGATATACCTGATAACCTTTCAGTGTTAAAAACCACAGAACCTAAAAGGAAGAGAGAGAAAGAGACAGAGAGGAAGACAGAGAGGGGAGAGAGGAAGCAGGGAGAAGGAGGGGAGAGAGGGAAAAGAGGGGAGAGAAAGAGAGGGGAAAGAGAGAGAAGGAGAGAGAGGGAGAGAGAGAAAAAAGAGAGAGAGACAGAGAGAGAGAGGAAGAGTAAAGTACTTGCCATAGAGGCAGTCTGGGCTGGGCTGGGCTGGGAGCTGGGGGCAGGATCGAAACTGGAAACTGAATACATTGATGGTTGGAAATATACACTGGTGAAGAGATGGGTGTTGGAACATTGTATGATTGAAACCCAATCATGAAAAACTTTGTAACTGTGTATTGCACAGTAATTCAACTAAAAAATAAGAGACCCAGAAGACTTGCATTTTGCTACTGATTCCAATTTTATTCAGTAAATAAATTTTATTCAGACTTTCAGATTATTACTCACATACATATTAGCTACACTTCTTCAATTTAAAAATGAGCTACTTCGCAAAATGTGAAAAAATTTTATGAGTTATTTTTACAGCATTAAATGTTCTATGACTATAAAAGGTTGAAATTAAAATGAAACATGATAACAAAGATAACTATTTAATTTTTGATAATTATAAACACACTTTAAAGTATTTAGTTATTGAAAATATGTACAATGGGATTTAGAAACTATGTCGGGTGAAACAAAAGCAATGCTAAGAGAAAAATTTATAGCGTTAATAACTTATATTAAAATGGAATAAATGTCTCAAATAAGAAATGAATTTTCACCTTAATAATGAAGGAAGAGCAAGATAAATGGAAAGCAAGCAAAAGAAGATATATTATAAAGTTAAGAACAAAAATTATGTAAAAATTCAAAATCTATTAAAAAGACAGAGAAAATCAATGACACAAAATGCTGATTCCTGTAAGATTTCAATAAATTGCTAGCTTTACTGAAACAAAGAAAATAGATAAAAGACACTTATCATCAACAATATCAAGATTTAAATCAGTAGTATTGCTCATAAGTATACAAGAAATTTATGCTCATAAATATATTAAATAAATCCTGCCGTACTTAAAAATAATAAACTGTATAACAAGCAAAATGAAATAGATAATATAAAAGTTCTATAAACAAAAAATAAATTAAAGTCATATATTTGAAAATATTTTTTGCAAGTAACTCTTTGCTTAACATGATTTCATTGGTAATTCCATAAAACATTTGAGGAATTAACACCAATTTTATAATCCCTTACATAAAATAGAAAAAAAATACACTACCAAATTTTTTGGAGACCAATATTACCTTGTCACCAAATCAAAAGTAAAGCAACATAAGAAAAGAAAACTAGGGGCTGGAGTGATAGCACAGCAGGTAGGGCATTTGCCTTGTATGTGGCTGACCCAGGTTTGATTCCCAGCATCCCATATGGTCCCCTGAGCACTACCAGGAGTAATTCCTGAGTGCAGAGCCAGTAGTAACTCTTGTGCATTGCCAGGTGTGACCCAAAAAGAAAAAAAAAAAGAAAACTAAAGGCCAATATCTCTCATAATGTTAGATGGGAAGACTCTCAAAATAATATAATCTTATAACATATAACATATAAAATACAATTCCGGGGCTAGAGTGATAGCACAGTGGGTAGGGCATTTGCCTTGCACGCGGCCCGATCCAGGTTCGATTCCCAGTATCCCATATGGTCCCTGGAGCATGGCCAGGAGTAATTCCTGAGTGCATGAACCAGGAGTAACCCCTGTGCATCGCTAGGTGTGACCCAAAAAGCAAAAAAAATTAAAAAATAATAAAATAAAATACAATTTCATGCCATTATCAACTGGTAATTATTCTAGGTATGAAAGTATTCATGGTTCCTTGTTTAACATTTTAAAATCAATTAATGTAATTTATTATGCCAACAGACAGGCAAAAATGATATCAACATGATATCAATTGACACATAAAACACATTTGAGAAAATAAAATGCCTTTTCATAATTTAATTTATAAAACTCAGAAAGACAGGGATAGAAAAAATTTCAACTGAATAGTAAAAAGATAAACTAATATGCTGTGAAAATTTAAAAAACCACCATGAATATATTCAACCAGAAAAAATAGATATCAAAGGCATATGCACTTTTTCAAAACTTCTTTATTAAAATGCAAAATCAAAATCTCCACATGCCTATCAATAAGAAAAGTAATAGATAAATGTCTCTGTCATCATTCAGTGGGAGACTAGCAATAATAAAATAAAAAGAGCAATTACAATGCAGTGACATACAATTCAACATATAAAGTAAGAAAATAATGGGGCTATAGAGATTGTACAGGGGCAAATGTGCTTCCTTTGCATGTAACCAATCCAACCAATTAGATCTTGAGCACAACATATGGCACCCCTGAGCACTGCAAGGAAAAATCTCTGAGCAAAGAGATAGGAGTAATCCTTGAGTACTGTCAGTTGGGTCCTCAAAAAATAAAACCATAAAACAACATATGCCAATACAAATAATTTATGAATATCACAGATTAAATAAATCTTATTTCTCTATTTACATAGAATTCAAGAAGAATCAAAACCACTATATGATAATGTAAGTCAGAAGAATGATTATTTCAGGAATATCAGTAGGAAGAACCAAGTCTTCTAAGCAGTTTGTGATATTCTGAATTTTGGTTGAATGCTAACTGCTGGAGGTATATATTTTTGTTAAAAATTGGGGGCTGGAGTGATGGCACAGTGTATAGGGCATTTGCCTTGCACACAGCCAACCCGGGTTCGATTCCCAGCATCCCATATGGTCTCCTGAGCACTGCTAGAAATAATTTCTGAGTGCATGAGCCAGGAGTAATCCCTGAGCATCACTGGGTGTGACCCAAAAAGAAAAAAAAATCATCAAGCTACGAACTTTAAATATAAATATTGCACTGAAGGCATGATTTTCATAAGATATTTGAAAATTCAGTAGAATAATAAAATTCCATTAAAGTTTGAATAAATTAGATAAAAATGATTATTTGAAAGTTGGCTCCAACTCCAGGGGAAAGGTAGTATTGAGAACAGAGTAGAAAGAGTAGAAAAATGATGACCTTCAAACTGCTCCTCTTTGTTTCCTAGCATTTAAATGAATAACAATTATTTATAGTAATAAAATTTCCCTGTTAGTCTAAATATACTTTAAATAATTTCAGTGCAAACATGAGAACATAAGACATACACTAGGACAAAAAAATATTTTCAGAGAATTTTTTAACAGAGCAGCTATTTCCAAAAGGAAGAGATCTAAGTCATTCATGTCTTTGAATACTTATGAAATAACAACTTCATTCCATGCTATAGAGGCTATAGAGATTGTACAGGGGCTATACATAATTCATACAACTGAATTATTTATCTTAAAGTGATAGAAAGATGCATACATTCAATTAATGACCACTGAATCAGCAGTAATATCTGGCTTGAACATTTGAAACAAATCTGAATTCAGAAAACTTTTCATTTTTAAAATTCTAATCCTGTTTCATTTATTCATTGGGGAAAGAGTTTAGGCAATAGGTGTTTCCATGAATAGTGGAAGAGGTGTACACACAGACAAAACATTCATTCCTAAACAGATAAGTCAGAGGACAAAGACTTTTCCAATTCAGAAATAAAATGACAAAATAGCAAAAATTAAAACAACTACTGAGAAATCTTGGTTTTTGAGAAAAATCCAAAGCAGGGAGAGACATTGCAGAATTGATAATGGTTCACTGTAGACATTCAGAAGGGATTCATCATACAAAATTGAAACTCTATGTCCTATAACACTCTCCACTTCCCCAACTCCTCACCATTTGGGGCCTCTATTAGGTGTTCTAATTTTATGAGTTACACTTAAAATTCCTCATAAAAATAAGAATATGTATAATATGTGGGCTGGAGTGATAGCACAGTGGGTAGGGTGTTTGCCTTGCACACAGCCGACCTGGCCGACCTGAGTTCAATTCCTCAACCCCTCTTGGAGAGCCCGGCAAGCTACTGAGAGTATCTCACCCACACAGCAAAGCCTGGCAAGCTACCCGTGACTTATTTGATATGCCAAAAAAACAGCAACAACAAGTCTCACAATGTTACTGGGCCTGTTTGAGCAAATCGATGAACAACGGGAGGACAGTGACAGTAACAGTAAAATATGTAAATGCAAAACATGCAAATTAGTGAAAATATGAACAATTAGAACACTCTGAATATCAATCTGCTGAATAAGTATAGAACCTCATATGTAAACCTAAAGATAACCTCTAGACAAAACTCTACAGAAGAAACGCATAAGAAATTGGAAAGGGGGCCCGGAAAGATACTAAGGCCGACAGGGTACTTGGCTAGCACATGGGAGTTTCAGCATCTTTCCCCAGCACCACATATGATTCAAGATTAATACCTGAGTCGAAAGTAGACTATGGACTGAACATGTTTGCCACTCAATGCCTCTTTTGCAGACCACAACACCCAAAAGGAGAGAGAGAACACAGGGGATTGCCCTGCCACAGAGACAGGGGGGATGGGGGGATGGGGGTGGGAGGGATATTATCCATGGTGGTGGAAAATGGGCACTGGTGGAGGGATGGGTATCTGATCATTGTATAATTGAAACCAAAGCACAAAAAATTGTAAATCTACAACTTTAAAAAAAATAAAATAAAATAAAGGGAAAAAAAAAAGATTAATACCTGAGCATGAAGCTAAGAGTAAGGCCCGAAATGAATAAAATAACTCTCAGTCACCGCCAGGCATAGCCCCAAAGCAAAAATAAAATGTCTATGGAGAGGTCATTTTGACAGTGAACTGCAGTATATTTTTATTGTGTGTGTGAGGTGGATCTTATAAACATCCAGAGGTGTGAAACCATATCCGTTAAAGTCTGTAATGTTACCAATGATAAATGAATGAAAACTAGTATGACTTCTTTTGCTAAATTTATCCCTAACGTTTTTGTGTTTTTGTTTAGGAATCACACCTGCTAGTGTTCAGGGTATTCTCCTGTGCTCAGGAATCACTCCTAGCAGCCTCGGGCCTGAAGAGACCTTATGGGATGTTAGAGTTCAAACCTCAGCCAGTCACAAGGGAGGCAAACAGTAGAACTGCTGTTCTATCGCTCTAGCACCTCCCCCGCTTATTTCTAAATGTTTGTTCTTTTTGATGCTATTATGAGTGGATTTAAAAAATGTTTAAAGCTGTGCGAATAAAACAAAATGCCAGATAAATAACAGTGGGCAAATACGCTTTACCTAATATCAGAAAGGTCAGGATATGGCCCAAAATGGACCACAATGAAGGGAATTGGCTTCATATTAAAATATACTATGGATATTTATGGTCCAAATACTATAACAACCTTGTTATTTGAACAAAAAAGCAAAATGAACATAGAATATTGACACACACAGGAAATAGACTATTGTAATGCACTTCACTCATGGTATGATGGGAACAATGCTCAAAAATAGAGATTACAAATGTTAAATTAAGAAGCTGTTCTACAGGTATTACCTAAACACTTCTGTAAAAAGAAATGTCTCATCAACTACGTAGATATCTTGAAGTGCATTTCATAAAAGAGATTATAGACAACATATATTTATGCTGTTGTTGTATTAAAATATCTTCCAAAGATGACTGGCCTCATGGTTTGTCATATGTTACTATTAATACCTGTGTTTAAATATTCTTGCTTTGTTTCAATCCGTCACAGGCATTATTCAGACTGACCCTCAGATTATCTCCTCTTTGCTCACTGGAAGCATTTCCAAGTGGATTCTTAAGTACATTTGATATGGTGACAATAATCCTTAACAGCTCCTTCAATTTCTAATAAGACAGGATGACTGAGACTTGTTTTATTCATTTCCTGCCTTAGACTAGAAAATCTTCCTTTCTCTCGAAAGAACTGGTTTCTTTAGAATTAGTTTTTAGAGATAATAATCTGAATTCTAAGAGTGCTCAACGTTTCAGGCCTTTACAATGGTCAAAATTATATACACACATATATTTTTAGAAAACGATACATTTTTAATATCAGTTTATCATCATTTCATAATGGAATTTTTAATTCATAGTTATAGGTAGGGAGAGTTTCCATAACTTTTTCATTTCACATCTTTATGTGTTTTTTATACCTAAAGATCTATATTCCAACATCAAGGTAATTGTCCATTTAATAAACTATAACAGTGTAGAAAATCAACCAACACTGTCACCAAATACACAATTAATTAAAATAGTTCATATATTTTGCTTCATTTATTCTTACAGTACACTAGTGACATATAGTCAAATTAACATATTGTGTGTTATATGGTTTTATTTTATACTACATGGCAGGCACAGAGCAGTTTTCCTAATAACAGTGATGATTAGCTGCACTCAGGACATTTTAAATAATGCAGGTAAAAATAAATGTCTTTGTCTTACAAATTACTGTGCAATCAAATATACAAAGCTTGGAAAATAACATTTAGAAAATAAAAGCCAATGTGAAAAGACAGATTAAAACAAGAACCATACAGGCTCTGGTTTTACAGTTTTCTTACTATATCATCAAGGTCAGAAACCTGTTCTTTCAGCAGGCTCCACTGCTCAGGATTTAAAGAAATACCTCTTCAGGTGCTAGAGCAATTGCACAGCAGGTACGGTGTTTCCTTTGCACACGGCTGACCCGGGTTCGATTCCCAGCATCCCATATGGTCCCCCCAAGCACCGCCAGGAGTAATTCTGTGTGCAGAGCCAGGAATAACCCCTGTGCATCTCCATGTATGACCTAAAAAGCCAAAAATAAAAATAAAAAAAAAGAGATGCCTTTTTTTTCTGGCGACATTTTATCTTCCTCATCCATCCTATTATCTCTAATCTCAGTTAGGACTTTCCCTTTAAAATCCCAAAAGTATGGCATTTTCCCAGTCAGAAAAATGGTATCATCTCTGCTGTTGCTCTGCTTGGAGGATGCCAGGGCTCTGGAAGTTTCACCCGTCTTTATCTTTTTCACAGGTTTTTCTGAAGTAAGTTGCTTTTTCTCTTTAACTTTGTGTCCCCTTCACTGGCAGTCACTGGCAGAAGAGACTGAAGAAATAAATTCCTTTGACTTGGGCATTGCACTGTGCCAGCAGCCAAACCGCATCCACCCTACTCACTCAGGAACCAAAATTAAGATATCTTTAAGTCACTGTTACTGTCACTGTCCTCCCGTTGTTCATCAATTTGCTTGAGTGGGCCCAGTACTGTCTCCATTGTGACACTTGTTACTGTGTTTGGCATATCAAATACGTCACGGGTAGCTTGCCAGGCTTTGCCGTGCAGGCGAGATACTCTCGGAAGCTTGCCAGACTCTCTGAGAGGGACAAAGGAATAGAACCAGGGTCAGCTTGTAGGGCAAATGCCCTATTAGCTGGGCTATTGTTCCAGCCCTATCTTTAAGTCATTTAAAATAATTTTACTTCTGTGCAATTATGCCAACTTGACATGCTTTTAATTGATTTTTCCTTCAGGTTTTAGGGATGGCTTTAAGAATTTTTTAACTTTTAGCTTACAGTTAAGTAACATTTATTTGAAAGTTAGTACTGTAGTACTGCCCTCCCATTGTTCATCGATTTGCTTGAGCGGGCACCAGTAATGTTTCCATTGTGAGATTTGTTGTTATTGTTTTTGGCATATTGAATATGCCACAAATAGTTTACCAGGCTCTGCCGTGGGGTGGGATATTTTCAGTAGCTTGCCGAGCTCTCCGAGAGAGATGGAGGAATTGAACCCAGGTCAGCTGCATGCAAGGCAAATGCCCTGCACCCTGTGCTATCGCTCCAGCCCCTTCAAAGTTAAATCTACAAGATGTATTATATATTCACATTTCAAGATACTTCTGGGTCATGATTTCTGGGTTGGGATTCTTCTGGGTCATGATTTCTGGGTTGGTGGGGCGGGAGGCGGTACAGGTTGGATTGTCCTACATGCAGTTGTGCTCAGGGCTTATTCCTGGCTCTGTGCCCTAGGATCATCCCTGGAAGTGCTCTAGGGACCATATGTGGCAACAGAAATAAATGGGTTGAGTCATGTGCAAGGGAAGCATTTTACATCGATACTATCTCCCCAGTCCATGTGCATTTCTTATTTATCTTGAGGGAGCTAAGCCTTGATCATGGTTCTACACAATGAGCTACAGAGTGACTTTTTGTTTGGGGGGGGTCACACCTGGTAGTGTGCAGGAACTTCTCATAGTTCTGTGCTTATGGGTTTCTCCTGTCAGTGCATGGGAAATTATGCAGTGTTAGGGATCAAACCAGTGTCTCCTTCATGCAAAACACAGATTCAGCTTATTGAGTAATCTCTCTGGTCAACGTTTTAACACTCTTTTCTTCAAAATGTAGAATAGACTTTATCCTGAAAATAAATATATTTGCTATAACTGGGAAGTTGATTGCTGACTATACAATCAATTCCACTTGCATTTTGATGTCTATTTTTCCTGAGATTAGTTTTAGATGAAAAATTTTCTCAAATTTAAGATCCAGATTTGAAAATTATTCAAGTGTATATTACATATCTACCACCATCTCTCTTCTCTTACATTCACATGATTTGTACAAGTGATATGCCACAGAATAGAACAAAAAATTTTCATCTCCAGATATATATATATGTAGAAGAATCTAGCATTCATTTTTAGATATCAGTCTCCTTGGTGTATCATATAATTTCTGCATTTCCCTGTTATGTATCATTTTTACACACATTCAAGAGATTCATTAGAATTCTACTCCAACAGAAGGTTGAACAGTTAATTATTCTTCAAGAATAGCCACCTCTTGTATTGGGGCCACCAGTGTGCCCTTGGTTAGTATTTTCTTTTATTAAATTCTAAAACATGCAATACAGTGGTGCCATTCTAGTAGCAGGTGACAATGATCTCTTATGTAAATGGAGTATTAAATTCTCCTCTCCAACCCCAGAGTAAATATGAATTTGAGTGTTATTACAGACAAGTTGTGAGAGAGTACACTGTTTCCTCCATACTTCAGAACACACAGTACCCTGAAACCAGTGGGAGTTTTGACACTATGAATTGCATCCGGGTGGTGAAATATAGCGATGTCACTTCAAAATAGCATTACTTGCTCATTTTTCCATGCTAGGGGTTCTAAAAATTTCTAGATACTTTTAGTCTTGGTATATTTTTACTTGTACTTTGGCAACAGAAAACTCTCTCAACAGAAACCACTTCTGACTGGCATAGTATCTTTCATACAATGTTAAGTTTAGAGAAGTCATAGTTGTAAAAGCTATAGTTATGCTTTACAATCCCATCTTAATCCCAGTTTGTGTGCAGCACTTTTCTTAGGGTATTTATATGCATGTATCACAAATATTCCTAATTTAAATGAATTTGGAGACTTCACAGAGTTCACCCTATCTGGGAAGTCATTTAGCTATAGAGCAGGTAAGAATAGCTGGTAAGGCGATTGCCTTGCACGTGGCTGATGCAGCCGACCAGGGGGACCCGGGTTTGATTCCTCTGCCCCTCTCGGAGAGCCCGGCAAGCTACCGAGAGCAGCTTGCCTGCATGGCAAAGCCTGGCAAGCTACCCGTGACATATTTGATATACCAAACACAGTAACAACAAGTCTCACAATGAAGATGTTACTGGGCCCATTGGAGTAAATCGATGAACAATGAGAGGACAGTACTACAGTGCTACTACTTTCCAAGTGTTAAAGTGAAGGTATGGAATTCACACGTTTGAATAAATATCATTTGAGTGGTTGATTTAGAATCAATCTGATTGCTAATTAGGTAAGGTAACCAAAAGGTCAAAGTTTCAGTACCCCCTTTACTTAGAGCATAAGCAATCAGATCCCAGAAACAGCTAAGGAATTGGAAAACGTGTAGTAAATAAACACAGGCCATGACTTGCTGGAGCAGTGTTGCTGGAGTTTGTGTGCGGGATGTGGAGGTTACTGTGAGATTCTTGTGAATTGTAAATAAAGAGCTTTAACCCTGAAGACTTTTGGTTGTCAGTGTGGTGCTGTTCTTGCTTGCTGTTCCCAAGGATCCACACCCCGATTGTTTACTCTATAGCATATTTATTGACCATGAAGCGACTTTCACAGCTCTTTGGTAAGAAGGAAGAGACTGCAACAAATATCAGAACAACAACCCGGGATAAGTAGAAGTTCTTCTCCCAGGGCTGGATGGAAGGTCTAAAGGATATGGCACTAAGTGGTGGCATTGAGTTTTCAGGGTCATGTATCCAGTCTCATGTCTTACCTGAACATGAGGCTAAATGAGTCCCTCCTAAAACCTAATATGCATTCAAGGAAGATATGTGAGATTGAAGATTTTCTTATTTTTTGTATTCTTTCCTTATATCTGTCCTTTAGTTCACATCTAATTATTCCTCAACAGCTTAATGGCCCATGAAAACCCTCCTGAGAATTGATATTTATACCCTTCAGGAGACAGAACCCGACATTAGTCTAAGACAACCCAGGTATTTAACTATATGACTTTGCTAATGAGCTGTAATACACCTTCTGGAGTGTGAATCTTGGATTAAGGGTTATATTCATGAAGGGACTACTCTATGGGGGACAAAGTGGCACTTTCGAGGCTTATGGAAACTATATAATGAATTTTATTTTTAGTCATTGTCTTTAAGATTAGTTTCATCCCGCCCTTGGCACTGGTACTCTTAGTTTACCTTCCCTTAAAGAAGCCAATTAAAAGGCCAAAGATACAATCAATGGGATGATCATGGAAGAAAACTTCCCTCTTAACAATGGTCATCATCTTGATACTTAGTTCTGTGGCCAGGCTAAAAGCTGGGGAAAGAAGATTCATTTAACTCAGGTAATAAAAAATAACCATTCAGGGACTATGAACCGTGAGAGAAAATGTAGTGACTGGTCCAGGAGCATTTTGATTTACATTCCTTTTACACCATCTGGCAACATCAAGTTTTAACATTACAAAGGAGAAGGACACTTAAAGTTTCATACTAGCAAAGAAATTGGCCAAGCTATTGCTCTTTCAAAGAAAAGAACAAATTATTCGTAGTACTTGGTCGAGATCACTGTGAGTCTTCATTCTAAGAGGAAACCTGACGACTGTCTTTCTGCTTCAATGAATGTAATTGATTTCTATCTCCAAGAAAGCAGCAGAATTAGGATCTGTTATGGTACAAAAGATAACTTCAAGTTTGGCAGTCACAAAATAGATGACAATTTTTGCCTCCACTTCTGCACACAAGACTACAAGGCCTGGGTCTTTATTTGTACAAAAAGAGGAGGACATGGCTTTGCTCTGATTTCATAACAGTTATTGTTATGACCTGTGATCTCTGGCAAGTGGCTTTTAGCTAACACTTATGTGTGATTCAGAAAACTAGGTTGGTTTTGAGCAATGTCTTAAATATAGCCTCCAAGCTTGGGGATACGTGTAACTCTCAGGTGTTTAGGAGCCCCCAGGAAAGGAAATTACAGCAGCATTCTTGGTCGGGGGAGGGTTCAAAGTTTTGTCTACATAGACTGTTTATTTCTGGTCACTCATGGAAAAGGAGTCCACAGGAGTGTGGGTTGTGAACTCTATAAAGTAGCTAGTGGGAATAGGCCTGCCACAAAACACACTGTTTCTTGTCCCACGTATGGTCAAAATGACAGGGAACTTCAGTCCAGGATCCCTGAAAAGGTCAAGAGGACAGTACTCACTTTTAGCTTCATCTAGCGTTGGGGGAAAACTAAGGCTTCAAGCACACTCGGCATTGGGAAGCACCCAGCAGTTTCAAGGCTTCTAACATTGTGTGTCTTTGATCCCATGTAGTTTAAATTACAGTGATTCTCAGTCAGCTGGGAAGCAAAAAGTCTTTTCAGCTTTGCACCTAAGAGGCAACCTTAAGGCCCACACAAGGCCAGCATCCCCAGCATCCAGGCTTTATAGGAGAACTCTATATCAGTACTCCTGGCAGAAAGAAGTTAACTTAGACCAACTCTACCAGCACTACTTGAGACAGATTTTCCTGGTTGCTTTAAGGTTTCAAAGCCAGGAAAGAGGGAAAAAGACATCTGTCTTTGGTCTAAGGTTTAGTCTAAACCCTAAGGTTTGTGAAGCTTGGGAACATCTGGTCAGCCCCACGGAACACAGTTAAGCACGTAAGATCAACGGCATTGAGCTCAGCACTCAGTTACCAATGAGTTTTGAACCAGGGCAAGTGTGAAAACCTTGGCAGCAAAGTGTTTTCTCAGATGGCACATTTGCACCATCAAACGAAACAGAGATGAATTGAACAGAAATCCATTCCCCAGATTTCTCATGCTCGTGATGTAAGTGTAGAAAACCTTATCCAGCTCCCAAAAATCATTTTCTGGGAACTTGTTCCAGATAAACCACCCTTTGGTTTTCTATAAAAAATAGTGACACTTTACCCTGCCTGAGAAAGTGTATATATTTAGAAGCAGGTGAAACTCTGCTGGTGAATTTTTATCCAAGATATGTTGTTCCTCTCTATCACTTCCATAGTATGCCATGAGGTGTCAGTTCTCTGGCTCATTAGAGTGTGGATTCTTACCCCCTGAAATTTGGCTTTCTCTACTCCAGTTTCACTAGATCACATCTATATTTATTAATATGCTGTCTATAATAAATTTGTGCTACAACAGTACAAGTTGAGGAATTGAGACAGACAACTTTCTGGCACACATCACCTAAAATATTTATTATCTGGCCCTTTGTATAAAAAGCTTGCCAATTTGTGGTCTGTTTTCTTATTGCGGCAGTATAGCAGTGCTTGGAACACAGTAGGCACTCAGTGATATTTAATAGATAAATAAATAAGTTCTGGAAAAATAAATGAGGCCACCTGCTTCAGGGAAGCATTCCCCCTTTTCTAGGTTTTTTATATTCTTGCGCTTAAGTGTTATATTAATATAAATAGATGAGGAAGTCCAGGGCCTGGCAAGTGACTGAAGCACCTGCCTTGAAGGTACCACCTGCAGGCACCGAGTGTGGCCCCCATGCTTCTGTTTTGACAACCTTGGGTCACAAAAGAGCAAGTAGTCTCTGGTGCACTGCAGTCACATATGCAAACACCAAAGTTACAGTTGTATGACCTTCCTGTTGCAGCAAGCACCACAGCTAAATATATCCAGGCATCATGGCCAGATGTGTCACACATGTTTGTAAACAACAAAACCCAAACATCCAGTACCATAGTCCAGTTTGTGAGCTCCAGGACTTTCAGTAATACCCAATGAGGTAGCAACAAAAGAACCAAAAACAGGGAAGAGGGATATGTAGATGAGTTGTTGAAAAGTCGGAAGATGTATCTGTATATTTTAAAGCTTTTTCCCTAGACTTGTTTCATTTGTTGGTAGCAGTGATACATTTTCTGGGAATCAAAACTAAGACTCTGTTTTATTTTGTTTTTGTTTTTGGGGGGGAGTCACAGCTGGCTGTGCTGAGGTCTTACTCCTGGATGCCTCTGGGAATCACGTAGAGTGTCATGGTTAGAACCAGGGTCACCTGCATGCATAGCAAGCATTTTTACCATAGTATAGTGGTTGGGCGTTTGCCTTGTGCACAGCCAGACCAGCTGAGCCGGGTTCAAATCCTCTGCCCCTCTCAGAGAGCCCGGCAAGCTACCGAGAGTATCTTGCTCACACGGCAAAGCCTGGCAAGCTACCTGTGATGTATTCGATATGCCAAACACAGTAACAAGTCTCATAATGTTACTGGGCCTGCTCGAGCGAATCGATGAATAACAGGAGGACAGTGACAGTGACAGTATACTGTCTCTCCAGTCCTTGGTTCTATTTTATTTTTTATAGGAATACTAAACAGATAACTGGACATAGCTGCATGCTGAAGTCTTTCTTCAGAGGTGAACTTCAGGTGAGTTCTCTTAAAATCAAATTGAAAGGAGCTATCATAGCATGATTATCTCTAGGTAATAATGTTATCTAAAATTCTCAGTCAAGAACATATAAGAGATTGGCCTGCCCTTTTCTGCCTTATTCCGTAAGCTTTCAGAAGTGCTCCTCAGAGATCACATAAAATAATAGAATAAATAAGCCCTAGCAATGATACATAAAGATGGCCCACACATTTTATTAGGATTCTGTTCTTCTGCTCTGTTAAACAAAGACTTGACTGGATTGATATGCAAATTCTCGATTTTTCTCAAGAGGAGTGAACCTTTAAGGACGAGATAAAGGCATTTCTTCTATGTAGATATTTTTAGTTAATTAAAAATGAATAATTCTTTGTGGTGGGACATGCTTGGATAATACCCTTCCATGCTGACAGACTATTCCTGACTGCGCACAGAAATGACCCCTGGTGATGCTCAGGAGACCATATGTAGTACCAGAGATTTGAACCAGGGCCAAAGTCACTGTAGGTGCACACATGCTTTACTTCCTATACTATCTCCCTGTCCCTGAATTAAGTAACTCTTATTACTGAAGTTAATCCATCTTATTTTATGACAAAGGAGTCACACAAACAATGGAGAAAGGAAAGTGTCTTCAACAAATGGTGATGGGAGAACTGAAAGCTAGAAAAATTGGGTGCTTCAGCAACAAAGAAGAAAACTGGCTGGGGGGCCCACAGCTCCTGGAGAATGGTCCAGGTACCAAACAGAGTCGATATGACTGGGAGGTCCCAGATGGGGTAGGTGCTGCATCCCGCCTTCTCCAGATGGAACCCCGATGACCATGAGCCTGCCAGTGGGCACCAGGACATTCTTTCCAAACCACGCTGCCGCATAAGTGGCCATGCGACATCTCCCTTTATACAAAGTGATCAATGGAAAGTAAGTCATCTGAAAGAGAAATAAGAAAGAAAGATTGGGTGTTTGAAAAATGATAGAAAGCCATATGTAAAAAAATATAACTAGACCACTAACTCAGAAAAATACAAAAAAATTAACTAAAACCATGGATTGGATTTGGTTTCATTTCATTCATTTCATCATCCTGTTATTCGTCGATTGCCTCGAGCAGGCCCCAGTAACGTCTCTTTCATCCTAACCCTGAGACTATATTCAAGGCTCTTTAGGAGAATGAGACCCATCATTGTTACTGGTATTTGGCATATTTGGTACGCCACGGGGAGTTTGCCAGACTCTGCCCTGTGGGCAGGCTACATTCGATAGCCTGCAAGTTTGTCCAAAGTAGGAATGAGATGATAAGATGTCATAAAAGATGTCCTGATAAGATGTCATGCAGCCGCATTTGCGGCCGAGCGGTTCCAGGAGCTGGATTTTATAGTCTCTGAGTCTTGGCCGTTGATGGGATTACACGGCGCCAGGGGGCCAGATGGTGGGTGTGACCCCCGCCTACTGGAATTTGGAGGATCTGGGTGGAGGATGCTCGACTCCAGTCCGAGTAGGCTGGGAGATCTCGGCCCCGGAACCCGCGTGGATTTGTCCCTCTGCCAGTACCTTCAGGTGTGCAGAGAGTGGTCTCAGCATGGTGGTGGCTGGTCCTGGAGGTCTTCGGCTGCCGGAGCCCTGGTTGGGGCAGGGAGGAAAGCTCAACCTGCTCCCCTCCAACGGGCCCCGGTGAGGGACAGCCAGGCGCGGGGGCAGACTGGATTTGGATTTGGTTGTAAGACCTAAAATCAAGTGTACAGAAAAACATAGGCAAAACGCTTTATGATATCAGCTATAATGATGTCGTTGAGAAAGCGCCATGTCAAGTGGAACAAAGCAAATGTAAATAATTGGAACCACATCAAACTATTAAACTTTGCACAGTGAATAAAATAACAGTAAAATGAAATGACATCCTTGTGAGTAGAAGAAAATTTTTCACGTCATAATTCAACTAGGGAAGAATTCATAAAACTTTGTAATACAAAACAACCCTATTAACATTTTTCATAAGAAACAAATAAATACTCAAGAAGATATAGGGTTGGCAAACTGTCACATTTAAAAAGTGCTCTTTGGAGCTGGAGAGATAGTACATCAGGTAAAGTATTTGTTTTGCCTGCTGTTGACAGTTAAGTCCCCTGAACTTGCAAGATTTCTGTCCTGTTCTTATCCCTGAGGGCAGAGTCATGGATAAGCCCTGAGCATAGCTGGATGTGGTCCAAAAATACACAAATAAACAAAAAAGCACTTTATCAGTTATCAAGGAACTGCATATAAAAATGACAAGGAGATATCACCGCACACATGAGAGAATGGCTTATGTTATAAAAACTAGAAACAAAAAGTGTTGGAGAAGATGTAGAGAAAAAGGACTCAGGTATTTTGTTGGTGGGAATGTATATTGATTCAGTTGTTTTGGAAATTGGTAATTCACTTTTTTTGCATCTACAATCCAAACAGAAAATGATTCATTTGAAATCACATGCATCCTCACGTTCATTGAATTGCCAGAATATGCTAACAACTTAAATGTCAAGCAACAGATTAATGGATAAAAAAGCTATGAGATATATATGTGTACACACACACACACACATGCACGCAACACACATACATATATGTACACACAGAGGCATATTAATGAATATAACTATGTGGTCACAAGGAAAGGTAAAATCTTGCAGTGGCTGACCCAAGTTCGATATCGCCGCCCCTCTCGGAGAGCCGGGCAGGCTACTGAGAGTATCTCGCCCGCAAGGCAAAGCCTGGCAAGCTACCCATGACATATTTGATATGCCAAACACAGTAACAGTTCTCACAGCAGAGACGTTACTGGGCCTGCTCGAGCAAATTGATGGACAACGGGAGGACAGTGACAGTGACAGTGACATTGCTACTTGAATGGAACTCTAAGATATGGTAAGTGGTAAGTGAAGCAAGTCATAGAGAGAAGGATGCAATTCTAGATGATCTCACTTACCTAGACTACATAGAGAATCAAAGCAGGAGAATAGGCAATGTCAAATTATAGCAAACCTCTGGCACTAGATTACAAACCAGATTAGCAACAAAGGGTAGTTGTGAATGAAAAGTGAATTGGGAGTAATATAAAAGTATTAATGGGAGCTTGGGTACTCTTGGTGGAAAAATACAGAAAACTGTAAATGAAATCATAAACATTAACACTCCTGTAAATTTGCCACCAAAGTTAACAGTTATTAAATTTTAAAAAATGACACATAACAAATATTTCCAAGAATAGAAAAATATAATATCTTAAAAATAGGTTTATCACAACTCAGAAATTCCCCTATTAGGTAGCAATTCAAAGAATAGAAAAATACATATTTGAAAGGATATACACATTGTATATTCATTGCAGTATTACTTGTAATAGTTTGGATATGGAAAACACGTGTGTGCCCAATAATAGCTACACAAATAAAGATGGAGTATACATGATGGAATACTATTCAGCTATCCTAAAAAAAATTGAAAACTTTAATTTACAGTCTTGTGATTTACAATGGGTGTCATACTATGCAAAAGAAGGCATTAAGAGAAAGACAAAATATCTCACTCAGATGTGTATGATAAATAACTAAAGCAAGGGAACAAATACAACCAATCCACAACTACCCCTCTAATTTGAACCCTACGGAATTAAGGGGCCCCATAAAACTGCCAAAGGCAGACAGGGGAAGGTATACAATGAGTGGGGAGGACCAATGGACTGTTGCTGTTATAATGAAAATTTCAGCTCTTTGTAGTGGGAACAGTGTAACAAGTACCAAGAGATGTGAAAAAGTCCCCGTGAAACATAAACAATAATGCAAAGCCATTGCTACCTCAAAATGTGTATATATAACAATAATAACAAAAAAGCTTTGTGGACATAGTACAAATGCCCTTAGTTCTGAACATCTTAACTACCAATACATCCTTTCTCTGGCATTTCTCCTTTCAAAAACTTGATTGAAGTATGCTTCAGGGAGCACATTAAGTTTTATAGGTGATGCAAAGACAAACAAAAATTATTTTCTCTACAAGTGCACAAGATGTGTCTGGAAATTAGTAATTTATTCAGTATGGCTACACTAGGATAACTAAAAGCTGAATGTTACAAAACTATTATTTGTCCTGCTATAAACAGGCTTGAGTAACAGCCTAATGATTTTTCCTTTATTTGGTGGAAAGTAGAAGTCATTGGAAATTTTAAGAGCATGAGGGAATGTCTAGACTTACCTAAGTATCAAAAAAAAAAAAGGAAAATAAAACTCCAAAAGACTAGATTTGATCCAGGACTATATGTTTTCTTAAATATAATAATTTCCCTCTAACCTTATTTTAAAAGATAGCAATTATTCATTACTGAAAAATATAAAGTAAAATTTATTTTCCTTTGTATTTATTTCCCTCATTTTAATTTTCTATTGTATTTCTCAGGACAGAATTAATACTTGTCTTCTCAGCCATTATTGCAAATATAAAGTTTTAAAAAAAATTGTTCCTAGGGAGAATTTTTTTGCATGTTTAATTTAATAATTACATTGTGTGGAGGGTTCACTTACACACAAAACTATAGAAAAAGGCCACAAAGTTATTTTTAAAATATTGTATCCTGTGGCAAATTGAATCAGAGGGACATTTAATTAGAAGAAACTTCAGGGGGCCAACAAATCAGATCAGTTGCAACTTTTTAGAGCTTTGTGTCACTCTGGTAAGTATCCAAATTTCAGACAAAGCCTGGTAAATTCTTCATATCTGTGATCATATCTAGTCAGGGAATTCTTTAACATCTTGATTGACAGTTCGGCGTAGAAATGTGATTGATAAAGAAAGTGCAAAAAATGCTCAGGTGATGTTACCGAAGGAGAAAGAGGACTGCAGACATAACCAGATGCTTAACAGAACTTGTTACTATCAATTCATTACAAATAAATTTGGATTGATTACCATGTTGATGCAAGAATAATTCATGAAAGTTATTACAAGGACTTTGCTTTGTTTTCTGATTCCAAAGACATCTGTGATTGCTCATTTTTCTTACATGTTCATATTTTTTAGGAATACAGATATTATCCAGGTAACCTCTCAAAATATAGATAATTTGTTGAGAGACTTTGAGATACTATTTACCAAGTGCTTGCTACCCAAGTTTTCTGCAGCAGCCATGTGATCAGTCACAAAAGGTACTCCATGTAGTTTAGAGAATAATGAAGAAAGCAGTTGGATTTGGGAATGAAAATACAGAGTTTAGATCAGCAAGAGAAAAAAAATTGTACCTAGGGAGAAATTTTGTTTGCATGTTTAATTTAATAATAAAATTGTGTGGAGGGTTCACTTATACACAAAACTACAAAAACAAAGTCCACAATATTATGTTTAAAATATTGTATTTTACTCCTTTTCCCATTTTCTCAAGGGAGAAGCAATCTAAGGTCAATAACTGCTGTTCGCACAAGCAGAACTGAATTGTATTTTAGAGGGGAACTTGATTCTTTATTATTTACACTTGTAAGGGAAGTCTGAAGCTAGACTACTTATTTAAAAAGGTATCTTTTGCTTTTAGTAGTCCATACAACATTTATTCTAAGACCTTTGTGCCCAGGGGAGCTGAATTTGTGTGTAGCCCCTCCTATTAAAAGAATGCAGTCCCCACTCTGGTTCCCGCTAGCTTGTCATACAGGGAACTCACATTAATGTGTAAGGTGATATACTATACTTTTGTCAAGTCAAGGCGCAGGCCCCAAATGTCTACCTTATGTAAAAGAAGACAAGTTCAAAGGGAAAAAAATCTGTCTCAAAGTACAAACCACTTATGGCCACATAAGTGTGTGCAGTTTTTCATTTCTAAAGTGAATGGGCTGCCTGACATCATCTTTTTCTATCACTAACTGTAATACCTCAGTCTCTCTCTCTCTCTCCTCTCTCTCTCTCTCTCTCTCTCTCTCTCTCTCTCGGCTACCAAATATCATATATGTTCCCTTTTGTAGAAAGAGAAGAAATACTGATAAAACAATACCCCAATTATCCTCTAAATTTTTTCCATTTTTAATACATATTGTTTATTTAGCTTGTCAATTTAATCCTGTTAAAGTTAAGTGATTTTAAGAATGTTGGTTTATATTGGATTATTCTATGCATTTGTTTTTAACTGAATGAAATTAATCTTGCAAAATATTAAGAATGCTGAGAACTCAATTTTTATATATGAATATAAATATTTGAATATAGTGCATTTTAAGATGTAAGAAATTTAAAATGTTCTATACATTTAATTCTAATTAGCTTTCATGATTTGATAAATTTAGCAATAGAAATATTTTTTTTTACTTTTTAAGACTTATAAATAAATATACATGAAAACATTGTATTCTAATTTTTTCAATTGAATCACTGTGTGATGAACTAAACCATTTTAAACACTTCTAATTGCTTTTTCTCCAATGAGCATCTTAACAAATATCACTGTCACTGTCATTGTCCTCCCGTTGTTCATCAAATTTGCTCGACCGGGCCCAGTAACATTGTAAGACTTGTTACTGTGTTTACTGTATTTGATGTATCGAAGCTTGCCAGGCTTTGCTGTGAGGGTGAGATACTCTCGGTAGCTTGCCAGGCTCTCCGAGAGGGGCAGAGGAATTGAATTCAGGTCAACCCTGTCGGCTGCGTGCAAGGCAAACACCTTACCTGCTGTGCTAAAATCATCCAATCTTCATAACTAATAAACTGACTTGAACTACTACCTGAATAAGTGATTTTCAGGTAGCCTTTAGTTTTTGAGATAAATATCTCCTCGGAATCCAAATAAAATCTTAGTTCAGACATTTGATTTAAGAAATTATTCACCACTAACCACATCACTTTCCTTGCTTACACAATAAAGATGGTAACATTTACTTAAAAGAATTGGGGCAAAGTACAAATAAAGACCTCTGCATGTGAAGTGTCTGGCAGTATATAATGACAGATGCTATATTTATTGCTTAGCAACGAATCATTTTTAAATAGCAAAGATGGGAGAGATAGTACCGTGGTGAAGGTAATCTCCAGTTTCCCAGGGTCTGAGTAGCTCTATATCCTTGGGTCCTTGCGCTGAACCACCAACCAGCCTGGTAGGCCAAGGCTTGCCAGAGGGACCTCCAGATATCTAAACACTAATTAGGAGATCCCCCCCAATTTTTCATAAATTATAAAACAAATCCACCTTTTAAAGAACTCTATGTTATTTCTCTCTTCTTATATATTTATTTGGTTGCATTTTGGGGTTAAAATAATAGATTCAAGATCACTCAAAATTTAGATCAATAAAAAACTTACCAAATACTAACTTTGTCTTTTTTCCTTTTCCTTTTGATGCTGGAGAATAGATTCAAGACCACTGAAAGTTTAGATCAATAAAAAAATTATCAAACATTAGCTTTTTCTTTTTCCTTTGAATACTGAAGATCAAATTCAAAATGTCATACATACAAAGCTGAGGAATATATGCCCACCAGTCAACAAAAAAACAAAATATTTTCAAAGCATTGGAAGCACTCAGGTGAGAAAGGTAGGAAAGAATTAAACTCAGGAGTTTCCGGAGCACAACAGATCAGGAGAGCACCTTCTAAAAGCACACAGACTCAGATATAATTTGATGATGATGCAGGTTAACCTTAACTGAGATGCATTTATTGTCAGAGTTGTATGCACACATTGTTTTATTTTATTCTTTCTGCTCTTAGTCTCAATACTTCCTATCCAAAATTATAGAATGGCTGAGGATAGAAACTTTTTCAAAAAAATCAATGTAGTATATTTATATTTAGTAGAAACGTGCTAGTCATAATTATTATAAAGTCGTACTAAATATTATTGGTGTTTTTTATATTCTGAGTTCATTTGATTTCCACTATTAGTAGGACTAGGTGAAAATCAGACAATATTTATTGATTACAATGAAGTATAAATGGTTGAATCATCTCTAAGTAAATTTCTTGTATGGGGCCGATTCAAATTATTTAAGAGAATGAGTTTTGCAAAATAGTCTACTTCTAAAGAAATTATAAAACCTGGGGCCAGAGATTAGAATCGAGGGTAAGGCACTTGTCTTGAATGTGTACAACCCAACTTTAGTTTATAGCACCAGGTATGTTTCCCTGAGCCCTGCCAGGAGTGATCCCTGACACAGAGTAAGTAAGGAGAAAGCCCTGGATATGTCTTCACCAAAAAAAGAGAAAAAAGAAAACCCAGAAATTACAAAACTTAAGCATACACAAAAGATAACAGGATTATATTTAAATGACACGACACTGATACATTTATCCAGTGAAACAGAAAAGTTAAAAGTACTGTTTTTATAACATAAACCGTCTGTAATCCTTAGGATAAGGTTTTTTGGTTTTGTTTTGTTTTGTTTTTTGGGTCACACCCGGTGATGCTCAGGGGTTACTTCTGGCTCTTAACTCAGGAGTTACTCCTTGCAGTGCTCAGGGGACCATATGGGATGCTGGGAATCGAACCTGCGTCGGCCGCGTGCAAGGCAAACACCCTACCCGCTGTGCTATCACTCCAGCCCCACTTAGGATAATTTTTTTTATAATTTATTTATTTATTGAATCACTATGGGAAAAGTTACAGAGCTTTCAGGTTTAGGTCTCAGTCATGTAAATATCAAACACATTTCCCTTTACCAATACTTATTTTTAACTGCGAACCCCAATAGAACCCCACCTCCCACCCCTCCCAATTCCTGTGAGACAGATGAGTTCTAGTTAACACTCTATCTACTTTGACTAGATTCATTGTTTCGATAAAAGATGCACCATTATTATTTAGAGTTTACGACCTCCCCTCCCAAATCAGACATGCTGAAAAAGCGTTGTGAAATGATTTGCTTTCTACAGCTGGGTATTAAGAATTATATGATGTTTTGCATTTCTGCTATTTTACTTATTAACCCTGGAAGTATTTCTATTAAAAGTTAGATAGTTAAGAGATTGGTTTCTGGAGTCGTGGCCGTGCCGGAGAGCCGCTTGTGGAGGGCAACTGGTGACCTCAGTAGGGCGTGAAGGACAGACCGAAACGCCCCCCTTCCCATGAGGCCCCTGCCGCCCCCGACCCCCGGCTCAAACCTGCTGTCCATGAGGCTCCCTGGCGGCCGCCATCTTTCTTTCCAGAGAGGAGAAGGCGAATGGGGCAACACCCTTTCCCCTCCAGGCAGGCATGATGGCGCAGTTTAACACATAGTCCAATCGCTTTTCTGCTCCAAATCGCTGGTTTTCTGCTTTAAGTCCTTGTGCTTCTGGGGCCGTGGCCGTGCCAGAGAGCCGCTCATGGGGGGTAACTGGTGACCTCGGTAGGGCATGAAGGACGAACCGGAACGCCCCCCTTCCCATGAGGTCCCTGCCGCCCCTGACCCCCGGCTCAAACATGCTGTCCACGAGGCTCCCTGGCGGCCGCCATCTTTCTAGGATAATTTTTTTTTAATTTATTTATTTATTGAATCACTGTGGGAAAGGTTACAAAGCTTTCAGGTTTAGGTCTCAGTCATGCAAATATCAAACACATTTCCCTTTACCAATACTTATTTTTTACCATGAAGAACCCCAATAAGACCCCACCCTCCACCCCTCCCAGTCCCTGTGAGGCAGATGAATTCTAGTTAACACTCTATCTGCTTTGATTAGATTCATTGTTTCATTAAAAGATTCACCACTATTATTTAGAGTTTACCCTCCTCCCCCCAAATCAGACATGCTGAAAAAGCATTGTGAAGTGATTTGCTTTCTACAGCTGGGTTCAAGAATTAAATGTTGGTTTTGGATTTCTGCTATTTTACTTATTGACCCTGGAAGTATTTCTACTGAAAGTCAGATAGTTAAGAAATTGGTTTCTGTGCTCTGGAGTCGTGGCCGTGCTGGAGAGCCGCTCCTGGGGGGCAACTGGTGGCCTCGGTAGGGCGTGAAGGGCGGACCGAAACGCCCCCTTCCCATGAGGTTTTAGTCGCCTCCACACCCCCGGCTCATACCTGCTGTCCACAAGGCTCCCATGCGGACGCCATCTTTCTTTCCAGGGAGGAAAGGGCGACTGGGGCAACACCCTTTCTCCTCCGGACAGACATGATGGCCTGGATTAACGCATAGTCCGTTCATTTTTCTGCTCCAAGCTGCCGGGTTCTGCATTAAGTTCTAGGATAATTTTTAAAGCTAATCACTTCCTGCTTGCTTTCTCAGCTGTAATCTGCTTGAGGGGAAAAAGAGCTGAGATCTAACATCTACTTACAGTTTGCCAACTAACCTCCAACTTTTAGCTCCACACCCATTTCTGCCTTCCACAAGTTCCTAAAGATGGCTCTCTTCTGCAGACTCAAGCAACTGAATTTTTGCTGCTCCTCATCCTAACACACAAACAGTGTAGGTACTTTGGTTATGTTTGTCTCTCTCTGCAAAGGAGTTGATGCTCATGACCTGTTTTCACCCTTCAAATGTTGTATCATGTGTCCATTATGAGGTTTTGTTTGTCTGTTTTTTTGCTTTTACTGGGCACCAGGAATAGCACTGTCCTCCCGTTGTTCATTGATTTGCTCAAGTGGGCACCAGTAACATCTCCATTGTGAGATTTGTTACTGTTTTTGGCATATCGAATAGGAGGCAGGGATCTTGCCAGGCTCTGCCTCGCAGGCAGGATACTCTTGGTAGCTTGCTGGGCTCTCCAAGAGGGACAGAGGAATTGAACCTGGATAGGCCACGTGCAAACGCCCTACCAGCTGTGCTATCCTTGCTCTGTGCTTAAAACTGACTCCTGACAATGTTCAAGGAACTGTTTATGGTGCCTGGGGTGGATGCAACCGGGGTTAGTCACACTTTAGCAAGTGTACTATATTTCTAGGTCCCTGTTATTTATTTTTATTCATTCTTTGTCCTCTTAGATTTAAATGTTTTTGTTTGTTTTGTTTTTAATCAACAGCCAACAGTGCTCCAGGCTGATTTCTGATTCTGTACTCTGGAACCAGTTCCTGGTGGAGCTCGAGGATCATGTGTGTGCTAGAAATTGCATCAGGGTCAATGTTGTGCAAGACAAGAGCAAGCCCTACCCACTATATTATCTCTCCAAAACTTTTGGTTTTCAGGCCACACTGGGCAGTGTTCAGGATTTAGCCCTTGCTCTGTGCTCAAGGATCATGCCTGGTGGACTTTGGGGACCTAATGGAATGCTGGGAATTGAACTCCAGTTGACTGTACCCATGGCAAACATCCTACCAGCTGTACTATTTCTCTATCCATTTCTTTAAATATTTTTATCATTTACTGTTTTTATGAGCTTTGGAATTATTCATAATATTGAATTTTTATACCTATATAAGCAATATATAGTTCTGAAAAAAGTTTTACTTTATCAACTTATCACTGACAATTTTATGGAATTCCAGATTATTTCATCATATTTAATTGGAAATTCTCTAACATGACTTTTTAAAGAATTGATTAGGGTTGGGTTGATATTTTAAGTGGCAGAGCACATGTCAAGCATGTGCAAAGCACTGAGTTTGATACCTGGCACTGATGACCCCCTTGGATGTGACCCTAGTGACGCCTGGTAACCCCTGAGAACCACACAGCATAGCCAAATCTTTGCCATGACTGGTTTTGGACTCCTACCAGAACACTTCTGAGTGTAGCCGTTATTTAAAAATTAATTAGTGAAAATGTTTTGCAATTAAATACAAATTACAAATAATTTGCATACAAAGATTTGAACAAGTAAATTTATTTTGTTCATTTAAGATCTGTAATAAATGCAACTCGTCTTGAACATTTTTTAACTATAATTAAAATTTTATAATTGTTAGGTAATGAGTACCAAGTTTTTCCTTTAATTAGAAAATCAGCAACATTGTTTATTGACTATTAAATTAAATTTTAATATGTCTATATCTCAACTACAGCGAATACAATGAGTGTGTCATAATGCAGATGCCTAAATCAAAAGAATGCCTGTAAATCACTTTACAAAATTCCCAGTTTATATAAATTACTCCATAAGTGTCATTCTTGTACTTCTGTTATTCTTAAGTGTGAGTTGAGAAAAAAATAGCCTCTACTACATAATTTAAACATTTTTAACAAAATTAACATTCATAATTATTTTAATTTTTTAATATTGTAAAATGGTTACAATACTTTTAAATTAAATATTCTTATTTAAAGCATCATGATTTACCAATGTTAATATGGTTTCATACATATAACATTCCATCCCAAAATCCTCTACCACACTGCTACTTCCCTCCACTACTGTCTCGGGTCCTTTCCCTTCCATTCCTTCCCCCAACCCCCATCATGTTTGGTAAACTCACTTTTGTAGACTCATTTTTTGTTTTTTGTTGTCTTTGAAGTTTTGTTATTCCCATACTATGCTTCTTTAAGTCCCACATATGAGGAAGTCCTTCTTTATCGGTCTCTCCTTATGACTTAATTCTGTAGATTAGATTCTAAATATCTTCTAAAGCTTAAAGGATAATTTTAACCCTGGTTTAAACATGACTCAGGAGGAAACTCTTCTAATTTATTTACTTATTTTTTGATCAATTTTTGGTATTTTCTGTTCAATTTCACAATGACCATATACTTTAAGATCTATAAACAAAAATTTAAGATAAAAATTATATCAATGGAGAAGCCACTATGAAATTTAAAAGTCAGCATAATGTTCAAAGTTAGTAGAAAATCAAACTATTATTTTCAAACTCAGTGTGAACTCTTGGAATAAGTTTGTGAAAGATATTAGTGAAAATAACGTACTAAATAATATTTGAGTTGAGTGACAAAAATAATATCACATGAGGTCAAAGCAAAAATAGTGGGTAGGACCTTGCATGCGGTCAGCCTGGGTTCTATTTCCAACACCCTGTATGACCATTCCCCAGCCTGCCAAGATTGATCCCTGTGCACAGAGCCAGGGATAAACTATAAACACTACTGGGCGTGGTAGAAAGAAAGAAAGAAAGAAAGAAAGAAAGAAAGAAAGAAAGAAAGGAAGGAAGGAAGGAAGGAAGGAAGGAAGGAAGGAAGGAAGGAAGGAAGAAAGAAAGAAAGAAAGAAAGAAAGAAAGAAAGAAAGAAAGAAAGAAAGATGGTTGCTAACTAATTATGATTTAATTCTGACAAAAGACATGGTTACATGTAGATAAGTTTCTACTCTGGTGGTGGTATGAAATTGGATATTAGATGCATAAAACTTTGTCGTTGTATTATAAATCAGGGTTTCCAAATAAAAATTAAAAGAATAGTATGAGCTTGCAGTGACAGGGCATGCGGGGGCTCTTGGGATGAGGGACAGAACTGGCCCTTCTCCCCTCCTGGACAAGACCTCGAGCTGTTGCCCACAAACGTCTCCTCTGCTCCTGAACAGCCATGATCCCAGAGGCACACAAAACAATCTCGGAACCCAGCGGCTTTTGGCAGAAATCCCTCCAGACTTAATTACCAAAATACCAGAAATCTAAAATCGTGTGGCCACTGTTGTGGTCATGTGATCATATGCTTGTCATTATCAGCAATAGAAATCAAATTATCTAATGATGCCTTTTCGGCAGGTCTGATTGTTGGGGGAAAATTCCAAATAATAATATTGGGTCTTCTGTCGAAAAATCGAATATAATCAAAGTAAAGAGAGAGTAAAGTGAAAGTCATCTGCCACACAGACAGGGGGTGGGGTGGGATGGGGTGTATACTGGGGTTCTTGGTGGTGGAACATGTGCACTGATGAAGGGATGGGTATTTGATCATTGTATGACCGAGACTTAAACCTGAAAGCTTTGTAACTGTTCTCACTTTGATTCAATTAAAGAAAAAAAAGTTATACAAGGTATAACAATACATTCAAAATTATTATTCTACTTTGATAATGGGCTGGAGCAATAGCACAGCAGGTAGAGCATTTGCCTTGCACGCAACTGGTTTGGCCGACCTGAGTTCGATTCCTCCGCCCCTCTCAGAGAGTCTGGCAAGCTACGGAGAGTATCTTGCCAACAACGCAAAGTCTGGCAAGCTACCCATGATGTATTTGATATGCCAAACACAGTAACAACAAGTCTCACAATGGAGACGCTACTGGGCCCGCTCAAGCAAATCGATGAGCAAACGGGAGGACAGTCTACGGTGCTACTTTGATAATGATGCAATTGATGACTTTAGTTTGGAATAATCTCCATATTAAAGTAGCACATCTTGGGAAGGCTTGTTCTGAACTTAGTTGAGAAGAACCAAACTTCAAACGTCACACAAAAATGAGTCTAAAGTTATTTGAACATATGATTATTAACATTACACACCACAGAAATGAATGTGTAGTGGCAAAGCATTGTAGCAAAACATTGGCAAACAGTGGCAAAACTCCCAGAGTTTGGCAACACTCAATGTCAAGAGGGACAGAGATGAGCAACTATTCTCCCACTTTGCTAATGGAATTTATCAAAAAAGATGAAATCATAGGAGATCAATTTGTCAATGAAAACCAAAATCTTTAGCAAAATGACAAGCACATTTAATTTTAATCTACCAATCATTTTCTGGGGAATATATTCAACAGACTCATATACACACAAGAAATGGCATATGCAATGCTAATGTACACCGCAACTGTATTAGCAAGAGTTTGGTAATAACCTATATGAATCACTGAGACATTGGCTCATAAAGCAAAGGTACAGCTGTGGGAGTGAATTAGGATGCATTCTGTTATAATAGGAAAATATTTTGAAATTTACTTCCCATAAAACAGCAACTTATACTCTTTATCAGCTTGAAAAATATAAGTATATATTTGCATTATATTAGATTTGCATATAAAATCATAAAATGGTTTTAGAATAAATAGATTGCTAGCAAGGAGAGAAAATTTGATATATGGAACAGAAATAGGGAGAAACTGTCTTATATTACTTTTCAAGTTAATTTTGAGTTTTTAGAGCTGGGAGAATATGTTTTTAATTTAAAATAGTAAATATTACTTCAAAAAAAAGGAATCATTCATGTCATTTCAAGTATTGCTCTATGGATTTATTAGAAAGTTAGAAACACTATCTAATTAGCTGTGGCTTTAAAGTCAATATAATTTTACAACCCCTGATGAACTTATTTTCTCAAAGACATGTAATTTGAGGTACACAGTTTTATGTAAATATAAGTAAACAAGAAAATTTAGTTTCTAAAACCTATCAAATTACTACCAAAGAAAGTTGTGAACAGATGGAGCTGTGTTTATATTTTAGAATAATATGAAAATATTCATGTTTTAGAGTAATATGATAACTTTGTGAACAAACCTTACTTTTAATTTTAATTTATTATTATTTTTATCATTTGCAATGCTAGCAATGAATCCCAGGACTTCCACATGCAGGGCATATGCCCTACCACATTTCTGACTCCAAACCCACTTTATAGAAGAAAGTAATCTGCTCTTAAAAGCAGGAGCAATTAGTTTATATTAAAGAGTAATGTTCCATAAAATTAATTTTAAAAATAACGTTGATTTGTATATCTTGAGCACTAAATTCATCTTCAATTCAGTGAGCCAGCTACCATGGTGATAGAAATCAAGTGATTCTACTTCAGGGTTCTGATTAAGAAAGAAAAACCAATGAACCCCAAAGACCAAATGTCACCTCTCGGTCAGCCTTGCTTTTTAAAGAGATTTTTTTACCTCTTAAATTACTGTTAAATAGAAGCTCAACAAGGTGCTTGACATTTATTCTTCCATTCAATTCAGAACCCTTGATGACCTCATTTACTGGATTGCTGGATGGCTTGGGAGGATGGTAGGAAGCCTTCTCTAATCTGAAAATTAAATCAAATGTTTTCCATTTTGAACTTGAAATTTAAGTCTTCAATGATCATTAACATCAAATCAGAGAGATAAGTCTGCCTGATAATCAGAGCTTTTGTTCAGAATGACAAATCCATTTGGGGACTTGTATCCTAGCAATGCAAATCAAAACTGCTGTGTCATCTCCACATTAGGCCACTGCTAAGAATGTTTGTGCTGATATGATTTCTAGCCCCAAATGCAGAAATTGAGCCCTAGATAACAAATGGAGGCAAATCATCCTCTTAACCATTGCTTCTGTTTGATTTAAGAAGCAGATGAACAGTTTGATAGCAGGTATTTATTATTTTTTAAGTCAGAATAAGAGAATACTGTCTATTTTACTCTCTACTTCTTTTTTATTTTTTAAATTTTATTATTATTATTATTATTATTACTATTACTATTACTATTTTTCTTTGTTATTGAATCATTCAATTTCTCCACCCCTCTCGGAGAGCCCGGCAAGCTACTTCTTGCCCACACAGCATGGTAGAACCTGGCAAGCTACCTGTGATGTATTTGTTTTGCCAAACACAGTAACAACAAGTCTCACAATGTTACTGGGCACCCTTGAGCAAATCGATGAACAATGGGAGGACAGTGACAGTGACAGTGACAGTGACAATTGAATCACTGTGAGATAGACCCCTACAAAGCTGTTCATGATTAAGTTTCAGTCTTACTGTGTTCCAATACCCCTCTCTCCACCCATGTACATTTCCCAGCACCAGTGTCCCCAGTTTTCCTCTCATCACCATCACCCCCACCTCCCAACCTGCCTCTATGACAGGTTCTCTCTCTCTCTCTCTCTCTCTCTCTCTCTCTCTCTCTCTCTCTTCCTCTTTTTCTCTCTGTCTCTGTCTCTCTACTTCTTCTGTTCCTTTTGTTCCTGACTTGTCTATCTGCTTTTTCTTTAGATGAAGATAGTGTTGAGTGAAAATTGTGTTATGGAATATAAATACAAATTCCCACAGCTCCCCTGCCCTGCATCTGGGCCAACTTAGCTAAAGTTGATGTGGCAAACAAACAAACAAAATATTTTGCAGGGGGAACTAAAGAGAAGTTCTGTGATTGTGAACATCAATGGACTGTGATAATCTTCTTCGTTCAATGCTTTGGAACCATAAGCATCCAGAGTGATTGGATAAAATGGGGGCACTGTTTCACCAATTATATTCTACCTGGGCTTCCTATAACTATGGAGCTCACGGAATCACTGTAGTTCCAAATCCTATATGTCTAAGATTTAAAAAAAGTATTTGTCTGGTCTTTGTCTTTTGGGAGAAATCTTCTAAACCCTTGAAATGAGCCGCCCTGTGCTCTCCATTTCCAGGTCTTTGTGATTCAATCAAGAGCAACACCATGATAGTCACAATAAAACTCTGGATAGCAAAGACTGAGTGAACTCCCCTGGTTGGTAATACTCTGCTGTCACACTTGTACATCAGCAGAGACCCACCGTCCCAAGTATGATAGATATTTTGCATATGGGAACCCCCCGCCCAACACTTCATTCAAAGCGTTCTTTCTTTTAGCTAGTTTGACTTTTTGCTATTTTTGCTATATTGGAATGAATAGTGTGCATAGCACTTTTGGTAAGTTTTGTGTGTCTTTCTGATGAATTATTGAATATACAAATGGGAAACTTTAGGTTTTTTATTTTTATAGTAAAGAACTGTGATTTAAAAGTTACTGATAAGGAGCTGGAGTGATAGCACAGCAGGTAGGGCTTTTGCCTTGCGCACGGTCACCGGGTTCGATTCCCAGCATTCCATGTGGTCACCCAAGCACTGCCAGTAGTAATTTCTGAGTGCATGAGCCAGGAGTAACCCCAGTGCATTGTTGGGTGTGACCCAAAAAGCAAAAAAATAAGTTACTGATATTTGAATTTTAGGCATATAATATTTCAACAACAATTCTACCACCAGAGTCAACTTCCCTCCACAGTGCTTTCATATTTCCTCCCCAACCCAGGCCCTACCCCATCTCTGACTGTAAACTTGACAGGCACATTATAAAGTTTCAGTGGTTGCGGCTTAGAGCTCCTATGTTCAGTACTGTTGAGTCTTTTTTGGATACGTGACTATACCACACACCCATATTACCAGTATAACAGAAACCCTGGTGTCTGTCACTCATTTCTTCTCTTTCTTTTCCCACCCTTCCCCCTCTTATACTTCCTTCTTTGTTATTCTCCTCTCTAAACACACCAGTGAGAATGGCACATGTCAAAAATAGTTGGAAAAATCTGGCTAGAATGGAGAATTCGGTGAAATAGGAATTCACATCCACTGCTGGTGGGAATGCTGTGTGGGAAACTTTATTTGTAACTAGCAGATCAGAAAGCAATACAGTCCTAGGGCCCCCTAAAATTTGCAACATGTTCTGAATCCAGGACAGTTTTGTGGAGAACTGTGCCCTCATACTTTATGGTTTGGCAAACCCATTGCATAGTTCTTTGGAAGCATCCAGCCAGGCACATCTATTAAAAGTTTTGGCACAGTAACCTCAACTGTGTAACAGTAAATGAGCCGAAATTTATACCATGCCAGTGACATGCTTTCTTTATCTTTGTTCAAGACAATATTTTAGAGAAGGACCTTGAAAGATACTCTAATTACTCATAAACAAAGTTGACCTATTTAGCAAAAGCACTGTACCAAATTAACAAACTAATATTTTATATGCCAACACTTGCTAGTTGCTTTTCCTAAGTTATATAAGCAGCTACGGTTATGTGCTCCCTTTTTCACAAAGGGGAAACTAAGAGTTTCCAAGGGTAGATTAACTATAATCTACCTAAACTTGTATATACCAGATGAAAAAAGGCCAAGACTTAAATAACAGTGGCCTGACTTTAAAACTTGAATCCTTAAAAATGCATATTCTCAGATCTTTTAATCTTCAATTGTTCCAACTGCAGTATGGCGGGAACAGGTAACACTTTTAATTTTGGTTTTCAGAAAGCAGACTTTAAGAGAACTTGAGTATGAAGAAACACAGAGAAAGAGAAGTGAAAATGAAATAGGAAAGGCAGGAGAAACTCTACTACCATAACTAAACTTGATCCTGCTTGGGAACTTTCATAGTCTGAGTGGTCTTGTGGTTTGATCGTCCCAAACGCCATAGGGATATTTGTATCAAATTTTATGTCTGTTCATAAGACTATTCTTCTTCCCAACTTCCCTAGACAGCATGGGTTCTAGTTGTCAATGAAAACTTCTCTCAGGGTGAGGTGGCTAAAGTGGTGGAGAGATATTGTGCAGTATAGGATGGAGTAAAATGAATCTGATTTTTTTATAGATTGAACACACAGTTTTCTACCAAAAACTGTGGAAATAGAGGTAAACACAGAGAAATCACTTGGTATATCAGACTCTAGATGTCTACTATATGTGGCGAATGGAAAGTACTTTTTTGGCAGTTATCAAAATACATATATCAATATGTCAAATTAATGATATACTGATCAGCTCATATACTTGAAGCCTATGTGATACAAATCAGTGTTATTTCAGCATAAAACTAGTTTTAAAATTTGCTATTGCTCTGACACTATTCTTGGGTCCACAAGGTTACATCTACAACAAACTCATATTTGGGCCCAGAAAATTTGGTCAGACCTCTTGGGGTCACATCTGTGCAGACACACAGCACATCATAGTAATCTTGGGGGTTGCCATTTCCCAGGGGTGACACTGAAAAACAGAGGACCCTCCATGATATGCTCCATCTCTTAGTTTACCAAGACACACTCTATGCCTAAGAAGTACCTAAACTCCCTTCAAGGCCCAGGCTTTTGTTTAGGAATCAAGTCAAATACCTGGAACAATCCTGATATTCTTGTTGCAGTTCCTTCCCAACAGCAATGATCTGGAGCCCACTTCAGGAATGTATGGTCATGAGGAAGAAGAAATATGGCCTTGGGAATTAACCGGATGTACATAGAAATGCAACTGCTGAATAATCTCTGCTCCCATGTTCCACATGCAGGCCTCAAGGGGAATATTCCTTGAGTTGGTTGCAAGCATATTGTTCAAGAGGATGCTTTTCCTGGGCAAAGTCTGCCCTTATTTCTGAATGTCTGTCCTCTCGCCTTGCTTAATATCTCTAGTTCTCAGTATTGATACAAAGTGGGAATGGAATAACCCACGTAAATATAGAGGAAGCATTTAAAAACTTGGGAACACTTAGAAAAAATGTTTTTAACATTGAGCAAACCACTCAAGTCTGCTATCTATCTTACCAAAATTCTTGTTAACTTGAACTGGTGTGGAAGACAAGTACCAGTCTAATTTTAAAGCTCTCTCTGAGAGTAACTGAAAATGAAACTTTAATTATTCTGTCACCTTCGGGTTCACCCAAGTGCAATTTGACTATCCTGACTCTTTCTCAACATAAAGAAAGGGGTTTGTCAAGGTGATACCATTTCACCGAAACTCTTCAATGACACCCACAAAAACATCATGCAACAACTGGAATGGAAAGAAATTAGAGTGAAGATAGATGATCGGCAACTACACCACCCTGGCTTTGCTGATGAAATTGTTCTAATAACACCAAATTTTAGACAAGCGGCGCAAATGCTGGCCGATTTCGACCGTGACTGTGGAAAGGTCCAACTGCAGCTGAATCTCACTAAGACAACATTCATGAAAAACTAACTAGTCCCTGACGTTCCATTTGCTCTCAATGGAACAAACATCTCCAAATGTAGCAGCTATGTGTACCTGGGTCAAGAACTCAACACGAGGAACAACTTGACACCAGAACTTCACAGGAGGAAGAGAGCGGCATGGAATGCCTTCAAGATCATCAATGAAGTTGTTAAAAGGATGAAACATCTCTGGCTCTGGGCACATCTTTTCGACTCCACCATTCTTCCTGCACTAACATACGCTTCAAACACCTGGGCCTCATGAAAACGGGACGAGAATGCTATTCAGGTCTCCCAAAGAGGAATTGAAAGAGCTACGCTTGGAATATTACATTTCACTCAACTGAGAGAAGGAATCTGGAATTCCGACCTCTGTCACCAATCAAGAATCAGGAACACTGTCTCATTTGCCAAGACGTTGAAAATCAGATGGGCCGCACACATAATGTAATTAAGAAATGGCTGGACTAGAGCTGTTACTGACTAGATTCCATGGGATGTCAAAAGGATGCGTGGCTGCCCACCTACAAAATGGTCAGACTTCTTCATCAAAACCCTGAACAAACAGTTTGAGACTCTTCGTGTTCCTGGAGCCAGCAGATGCCATTGGGCTACACTCGCACATGACAGGGACGAATGAAGTCTTTACTGGCGCCTAATAGAGCAAATCAATGATCAACGGGATGACAAGTGACAAGTAATACAAGTGACTCTTTTTCAAACTCTTTCACATGGTGGCATGCAGCCCCCCTCCTAAAAAAAAGTGTGTGTGTGTGTGTGTGTGTGTGTGTGTGTATGATTTTTATGCATATATATGTGTTTAATTGAATGATGGTAATGCGACTATTTGAACTATCTGGACCCCTGAAAAGGTGCTCCATCTATAACAAAGAGAAAGATTCAACAACTGTCGACAGGTTAGATATAACCAGTCAACAGGTTAGATATGATCAGGATCTGGAAGTGTGCAACTCTAGGTTAAGACATACCTGTGTTTGGGGCTGATGACCCGGGTTAAATTCTCAGCGTTCCATATGGTCCCCTGAGCACTGCCAGGAGTGATTCCTGAATGCAGAACCAGGGGTAACCCCTGAGCATCACCAGGTGTAGCCACTCAAAAATAAATAAATAAATAAAGACATACCTGTATATACAACCTGTAAATAATTTCTCCAAAGCGTATTCATGTAGCAAGTTATTCATCTGTCATTGTTAGAACATTTCATCAAAAAACTTCCAGGACCTTCATGTTACATTGCTTAACACAGAAAATCTAAGACCAAAAGAAACCATGACATAATGCAAGGACTTTTCATCTTTAGTAGGATGGAAATGCTTTAGGAACTACTATCATTTTACTTGTTTTATTGGGTGGGCCTTATAAAAATGCAATCTCATTCAACTAGGTATGTGTTCTTTGGAGAAGTGTCTGGAGATATGACATTAAGTCAGAAGGAGAGAGGCATGATGATGATATCGCTTATGTATTTTACATAAAAAAACAAAGAAGGAGTAGATGATGTCCATGGAAGAGAAACATTGATAACATTGTAGATAACATTGCTTTGTCCTTTCTGCCTTGCCACAGGGAGCTTAGATTTACTGGGTTGCACCCATGCACAGTGCTCCCAAGGCACTCCCATTCGTCTGTCTTTATCTGTAACCTCTTTCTTTATGCTCTGCTTCCCCAACCTGTCAATCATCTGTATCTCCTAATTAGTCTCTGTTAACTTGTAAATATTGTTCTTCTCTTCTCATTATGTCCTCTGCATAATTAATTCAGAGCAATGTCCTTTTTGTATGGACACAGTAAGAGATACATTAAACTTGGAGGGTGGCTCTCCTGGGAACATCTTGCTATAGATCCCAAACTATAGTGCTCAGGCCAGATTAATCTTTCCTAAACCTAGCAGGTTCCTAATCTAGTTGTTACTTTTTGGATCATGACAGAATTTGCTCATACCATGCTCTTAACTTATACTTAATTATTATGGTGTTTGGCCTGGCCCATTTTGATGTCAGGGTAGCTCACAGCTTGCCCTGGGTCCATACAGTCCGTCATTGGGACCCTGCTTCTGGCATGCTAGGACGTAAGGGCAAATGAGGCTTAAGTTGAGAAAACAGATGCCCAGGAGTGAATATTATTTGGAGTAAATTAACTCCAAAGTTACAAAAGTATAGCATTAACTATCTTCCTGTGTTTATACAAAAAGGACATTGCTCTAAATTAACTATGCAAAGGACTTAAGGAGAAGAGAAAAGAAATATTTACAAGTTAACAGAGTCTGATTAGAAGATACAGGTAATTGACCAGTTGGGAAAGCAGAGCACAAAGAAAGAGATTACAAGTAAACACAGAGGAATGAAAGCACTGTGATAGGAGTAACCCAATAAACCTAAGCTCCCTGTGGCAAGGCGGAAAGGACAAACCTATGTTATCCTACACCTTACACCTTACCTGAAAACTGAAGTCACCAAGGGTAGGGGAGAGGATGAAAGGTTCTATAAGACTGTAGTAGAGGGATATTGGCACCACATTGGTGGAAGATGAAAGGTTCTATAAGACTGTAGTAGAGGGATATTGGCACCATATTGGTGGGTGTGGCAACATGATATTCCTAAAACATTTATCACTTGATCACTTGACATCCTGTTACTTATTGATTAGCTCGAGCAGGCACCAGTAACGTCTCCATTCGCCCCTGTAGTGTGCTGGTGTAGCCCAATGGTGTCTGCCCATTCTAGGAACACAAACAGCCTCAAACCAGTCGTTCAGAGTCTTTTTTTTCCCTTTATTTTATTTTATTTTTTTTACAGTTGTAGATTTACAATTTTTTGTGCTTTGGTTTCAATTATACAATGATCAGACACCCATCCCTCCACCAGTGCCCATTTTCCACCACCATGGATAATATCCCTCCCACCCCCATCCCCCTATCCCCCCTGTCTCTGTGGCAGGGCAATCCCCTGTGTTCTCTCTCTCCTTTTGGGTGTTGTGGTCTGCAAAAGAGGCATTGAGTGGCAAACATGTTCAGTCCATAGTCTACTTTCGACATGCATCTCCCCTCCTGGGAGGATCCTCCAAACATCCTTTATTTGGTGCTCCCTTCTCTATCTGAACTGCCCTTTCCTCTAGGATACCCGGCTGGCCTCTAAGTTATGGAGTAATCCTCCCGGTGCTGATCTCAGCTATTCTTGGGTATTAATCTCATACTTTGTTACTTTATATCCCCCAGATGAATGCAATCTTTCTATGTCTATCCCTCTCTTTCTGACTCATTTCGCTTAGCATAATACTTTCCATATTGTACCACTTGTATGTAAATTTCATGACTTCATCTTTTCTAAGAGCTACATAGTACTCCATTGTGTAGATGTACCAAAGTTTCTTTAACCAGTCATCTGTTCTTGGGCATTCAGTCTGACCATCTCATAGGTGGGCAGCCACACGATCTTTTGACATCCCATAGAATCCAGTCAGTAATGGCTCTAGTTCTGTGGTCATCTTGAAATCTCATTACGTGTCCCCTCCATCTGATTGTCAACACTTGGCAAAGAATACAGTGTCCCTGATTCTTGATCGTTGATGGAGGTCAGAACTCCGGATTCTTTCTCTCATTTGAATGAAACGTGATACTCCAGGCATAGCTCTTTCAATTCCTCTTTGGAAGACCTGAATAGAGTTCTCCTCCTGTTTTCATAGGGCCCAGGTCTCTGAGGCCTATGTTAATGCAGGAAGAACAGTGAAATCAAAGAGATGTGCCCGGAGGGGGTATGGTGCTGCCAGCAGGTCAATCTGCACCTGTGAGGCAAGTGCATCAGCAGCCTGATGGCACCTTCAGATTTCCAGATACCCCAAAATTGCTGCTGTGCCTTTGACCAAATCCCAAAAACTTAGGGCAAAGTTTACCAAGAAAGTAAATGGCCAAAAGTTAGGTATGTGGGAGATACACCCACAAACCACCTCCAGCTCAGCTATATATTGGAGGCATGGCCTTTCTGGTTCCTGATTGAACTGCTTAACGGCCATGATCCCAGAGACTCAGAAATAAATCTCGAAACCCAGTGGCTTTTGGCAGAAATGCATCCAATCCCTTCAGTAGGTTACTGGTGCTGGGCTAACCCAGGTGGAAATGGGTTTTGTGACTCCGCCTGTTCCCCCTGGCAGCCTGGTGTCCGCCATCCTCCAGGGCCCACTGGACAGTCAGGTTTGGGCCCACAGTGACGAGACATTTTGGGCCTCACAGGATGGGGGTGGAGCCGGTCCTGTTCTCCCCACCCCAACGAGACCCCAAGTCATCGTCCACAAACGGCCTCTCTGGCTCCTGATCAAGCTGCTTAACGGCCATGATCCCAGAGACTAAAATAAATCTCAAATTCCAGCGGTTTTTGGCAGAAATGCATCCGTAACCCACAGTAGGCTACTGTTGCCAGGCCACCCCAAGGAGGAAAGGGTGTTATCACTCCACCTGCTTACCCCAGGCAGCTCAGTGGCCGCCATCCTTCAGAGGCCATTGGACAGTCAGGTTTGGGCCCGCAGTGACGAGACATTTGGGGCCTCATGGGATGGGGGTGGAGCCGGTCCTGTCCTCCCCACCTCAACGAGACCCCAAGTCATCACCCACGAACGGCCTTTCTGGTTCCTAATCAAGCTGCTTAATAGCCGTGATCCCAGAAGCAAATCTCGGAACCCAGCAGGTTTTGGCAGAAATCCCTCCAGATTTAAGTGTTAAAATTTTGGAATTTCAAAATCGAGTGGCCACGACTGCAGCCACACGACATCATATGTTATTCATAACCAGCAATAGAAAACAAATTGTCTACTGTTGCCTTTTCAGCAGATCTGAGTGTTGGGGTAAAATCTCAAATAATAATGGAGGGTCTGGTGTCAAAATATTGAATGTGATCAAAGTAGAGAGAGAGTAATGTGGAAATCATCTGCCCCACAGGTAGGGGGAGGGTGTGGGATGGGGGTATAAAGGGTTGTTGGGGATGGAGAATGGGCACTGGTGAAGGTATGGATGTTTCCTTGTATGACCGAGACTTAAACCCAAAAGCTTTGTAACTGCTCTCATGGTGATTCAATAAATAAAATTATAAAAAATGAAAAAAAAAAGTAAGGTGGAGTTCATGCACAATTCAATCAGCTAATTAGTGGCTGAATAAATAGCAGTACTCCTATATTTTCAAAAAAGAGAGAGAGAGATGTGCCTGGAGCTGGAGTTTCTTCGTCCTCTTAGCTATTTCTTAGACGCTCTTAAAGGCATTCCAAGCCACTCTCTTCCTCCTGTGCAACTCAGTTGCCAGGTCATTTGTCATGTTGACTTCTTGACCTAGGTACACATAACTGTTGCGTTCGGAGATGTTTGCTCTGTTGAGAGCTAATGGAGCATCAGGAACGAGACTGTTTCACATGAACATAGTCTTCGTGAGATTTAACTGTAGTCCAACCTTTCCACACTCATGGTCAAAGTCAGCCAGCATTTGTGCTGCTTGGCTAATGTTTGGTGTTATTAGAACGATGTCATCAGCAAAGTGGAGGTGGTATAGTTGCCGACTCTCTATCTTCACTCCCATTCGTTCCCATTCCAGTTGTGACGTGATGCTCTCAAGGGTGGCATTGAAGAGTTTCCGTGAAATGGTATCACCCTGCCAAACCTTTCTCTTGACATGGATGATCACTTTCTTGTAGAATGGTGAGATCCTGGTGGTGAAATAAATAATACAGCTCATGGAGGATCCTGATGTATTCAGTTTGCCCTGCTTGGCTAGGGCTTCGATGACCGCTTCCATCTCAACAGAATCAAAGGCCTTCTTTAGAACAATGAACGTTAGAGAGAGTAGCATCTTGAACTCCCAAGAAACCTTAGTGAGACTGGTTATCATGTGGATATGGTTGATGGTGCTGAATTCTTTGTGGAACCTGGCTTGCTCGCATGGTTTTCCTTCATCTAGAGTTCTGCCAATCCTATACAGAATGACTTGAGTGAACAGCTTGTAGACAACAGACAACTGGCAGATCATACAATAGTTGCCAATGTCGTGGATGTAAAGTAGAAAACCTGCTGGTTTTCCATTGGGACATAACCTTGCATTCAGACAGTTAGCATGTGAAGAGCTGAGCCAGTGTATTGATGAGTACTGATGGCAGGTTCTTCAGGTGTTCGGGTCTGACCTTGTGTGGGCCGGGTGCTGTTTTCTTCTTTACCGATGAAATTGTGTGTCAGATTTCAGAAGGGAGAACATTTTGAACGACATATCCATCCTGCGGAATTTGATATGTGGGCAGGTGAACGTGGCTATCAAAGATATCTGAGTAGAAGTCGTGGATAATCTTCTCCATCGCCCTTCTGAAAGATGTGATAGATACATCAGGATGTCAGAGGGCAGTCATCTCGGTCTTGTAGTTGGCGAAGGACTGGCAGGCATTGCGAATGCTTTTCCCAGCAACTACCACATCTGCCAGCACGGCTGCTCTTCTCTCTTTGAGGTCTTCCTTTATCGCTTCTCTGCACTGCTTTGCAAGCTCGGAAGGTAGCTTGCAGTTGCCTGAGAATTGCACCAAGCACATTGGCGAATGATCTCGAGAGTTTTAGACGACAAGTGTCTTTTTGTGGCTATCTCTCTCGGCATTCTTCGCACAATAATAGAGGTGCTGAACCAGTCGATCGTATTCCTCATCAATGTTATCAATGACGGCATCTTCCCTTGTTGCCTCAATAGTGCCAAAGAACTCCCAGTTGGTGCTCGTTCTGGGAGTTCTCTTCTTAAACTTTGTCGCCCTTTCTCCTCGCTATTTGAAGTAGAATTTTGCAGGAAGGAGACGGTGGTCCAATCCCATTTGGAATTTTGGAACAACGGCGACATAGGTCAGGCAAGACCATTGATTGAATATGATGTGGTCAATTTCGTTGTGGAACTGTCCACCAGGAGACTCCCATGTGTAACATTTAAATTTGGCCTTCTGGAATTGTGAGTTACCAATTCTTGGTCGACATGATCAACTCAGACAGTCTCTTACCCTGTTTGTTCCATTCTAGGCCATGGGTCCCAATGTGGAGTTCTTCGCCTGATCTTCTCCGTCCTATCTTGGCATTAAAATCACCAACAATGAATTTGTAGAAGGTGTGGTCTTCTTTATAGAACTTCACCAGCTCCATGTATAACTTCTCAATTTCTCCTTCATCATAATTGGATGTTGGTGTATAGACAACAAAGATAGAAACTGCCAGCAGTGAGCCACATCTTTTCAAGTGTAATAGTAAATGTTTCTCTAACAGGTATTTTTCCCTAGGAACTAAAATATTAATGAAGAATAAAACGTATTCAAAGTCATAATATTGTATCCTTACCATCTTTCTTAAAAACCTTCTTTCCTATAAATTTTTACTAAATATTTTTTACTAAAAAATTTTAAAAAGTATATTACCATAAACTTTGGGCAGCTCAGCATGTCTTCAAAGCAACCCAAGATGGCCAAAGTAGAAATATTTGCCACTTAGGTTTTCCACTTCTATGGGAAAATGATAGGATCCCAGGTCTCTTTTGATTTTAAACTTTTATCTGCGCTTGAGTCATATTCTATCCAGAAGATATATCTGTGGGCTGGAGAGAATAAAGTTCTTTCCTTGCATGTAGCAAACATGCCTGGTTTGAATCTCTGACACCACATATGCTTCACTCAGCACTGCCAGGAGTGACCTCTGAGCAACAGAACCAGTAAGCATCACTGTGTATGGTCACAGAAAATGAGATCCACTGATGTTCTTTTCTTCCAGAAGGAGTCTACAAAATCAGGTAGTGACTCAGCATAAGCAATAGAGGACTCAGTTTGAACCTCACAGCAAGGAAGAAGAACGCAGAAATCAACTATCATGGGCTCTAAAAATAAGAGACTCTCAAGGAACAGTTTAATAACTGGAATATCTTAATAACATAAGTTTTGACACTATTTAGAGCTATAAAATGATCAATTCTCACCCATACTGGCATGCATTTGTTGACCTATGTAATGAAAATTACCTTAAACTCATGTCTATGTTCAATAAAAGTTGATGAATTTTGCTCCACAGATATAGTTACCAGAAAAACAAAAGCCTGAATAAACCAGATCTTTCAAAACACAGTTTTGAGTCTTTGACTTTAGATTCAACACTGAAATTCTATCTAGGTATTACCTTATCTTTCTTAAGGTAAGTATAGTAAATGTTTCTCTGACAGGTATTCTTCCCTAGGAACTAAAATATTAATGAAGAATAAAACGTATTCAAAGACATAATATTGTATCCTTACCATCTTTCTTAAAACCTTCTTTCTTAAAAAGTTGACAAGCATTCATGATCTGAAATGCAGTCTGTTTCACAACAAAACTTTGTTTTTTAGAAAGAAACTACTTCCTATTTAGATCTTGAGTTGTATTTCTGAGTTTTGCTCTTTTTTTCGAGGTGACAACTCTTTAAAGAATTTTGCTTTTTTCAGTTGCATTTAGAAATTCTGGTTTTTCAAAACAAATATTTAGATTTGAAATTTTTTATTTATTTGACTTTGTGATGCCAGACATCAAACCCAGGAATTCACACATGAAAGGCTACAGTTCCAGTGAAATTGGTGGGAGGGTGGTTGAGGGAAGGTTTGGTCCATATTTGGTGGTGTTCAGGGTTTACCTGGCTCAGGGTTTACTCCTGGTGGTGCTCAGGAACCATAGGTACTGCTGGGAATCACAGTTGGCTGTGTGCAAGGGCAAGGCAAACATCTTACTCCTATACTATTCTATACACTGGTCCCTGAACATTTTCATTTTAGAAGTGAATTCAAGGAATCAAATTAATTTTCATGAGCTGTATTTGGCTGGTAGTCTCTTTATATCTTCTGGGATAGAACAGATGTATTAAAGTCTCCTCAACAATAAGGTATAAATGTCCCTTTTTGCCTTTTGTCTTTAACAATTCTAACTTTCTGGGCCAGAGCAACAGTACAGTAGATAGGGGGCTTGCCTTGCAATTGGTTGACCCAGGTTTGATCCTTGACAGAACTGATTCTTGAATTCGGAGCCAGGAGCAACCCTTGAATATCTCCAGGTGTAGCCTCCAAACCAAACAAATAAATAAAAATTCTAACTTTCCTCACAATAACAGTAAAATTCTTTTACTTAAAGGGATTTGAGGCCCAGGGAAACAGCTAAAAAGGTTGAGTACATGTTCTACATGTTAAAGGTGTGAACCTGACACTGTGTGATCACCTGAGTACCACCAAGAATAATATCTGAGCACTGAACAGGAAGTGACCCCAAGCATTGCTGGGTGTTCTCCCCCAAAAGTTAAGAGTACAAATTGGAATGAAATACACCAATTCCACTAAAACGACAGAATCGTACATTTGTGCAATACTTTCCCAGTTTTGGGTTTGTGTGTATGTGTATATGTGTGTGTGTGTGTGTGTGTGTGTATACTGCGTATACATTTTTGTTCTGTTCTATCATACTTTTAAAAATATATTTTTAAAATCATTCCTTTAAACTCCATGCAATCATTCTAAAACATAATTTTTAACCACTACATAGAATTGGGCAGGAAATGAGAGGGAGGGATTAAATAATCAAGAACTCCAATTGGTCCTTTTTTATATACAATATCTATTGGTCACTCCCATGAATATGGCATAACCAATCAGCAGAAGCAACTAAAGTGTGGGAGCCGTACTCTACTACTTATGCTCAGATTACTGTGTGCGTTTGGTGTGGATCAATTGTGGTTACTGTTAAGACTGTAGTGGTTATTATTGTTGGACTACTGCTGAGCCTATTAAAGGAGAAATGATTCTGCTGATCCCATTAAAGGAGTCAACCTGCAGAGAAGTACTTAGACACGCAATAAATTGCTATAATGCTGAAGGCATCAGGTGGCCAGCATGCTATAATTATTCACCATCCCTAAAAACCTGAACTCTAGTCAGGTCTGCTGCAACTAATAGTATTCTGTTTTAAATATAAATTTCTACAATTCATTAATCAATTTGTCTTGCTGGAATCTTACTCCATCCAACACTATTGATATAACACACATTTTTGTGTTTGTTTCTATTATGGTATTAGGGTAAATTCTTTAAAGTGTTATTTGGAAGTCAAAATGTGGTCATATTTTGATGTTTTTTTAAATTATATTTGTAGCCGTTAAAGTTGTATTTGCTCGAGCGGGCCCAGTAACGTCTCCATTGGAGACTTTGTTGTTACTGTGTCTGGCATATCGAATACTCTCGGTAGCTTGCCGGGCTCTCCGAGAGGGGCGGAGGAATCGAACTCGGGTCGGCCATGTTGGCCGCTTGTAAGGCGAACGCCCTACCCGCTGTGCTATCGCTCCAGCCCTATAGTTGTATAGATTAGGCTTGAAATCCATTCACTCCCTTACAAGTCTTAGGGCCATATGTGAGTTACTTCTGTTAAATGTGAGATTTTTCATCTGTTAAACGGAGATAATATGACAAAAAAGGGGCAATTTTACATGATCCAGATTAATGTTATTGACCATGCTTTCTGGTGTATTTCATTTGGTTTGTGTCTGCTAGGTATGAATTTCTGACTTCCTTTGCCCTTGTATTTTTTTCAAGTTTTATGTTTCACATTTCTTTGAAAGACTGATATACATGCCCATGTTTCTAAAATAAAGGAGAAAATGTAACTCCTTCCTTCTTGTACATAATCTACGTCAAGAAAATACACCTGTCATTTATCTAGCCCAGTTGCTAAGAAATTGTTCTAATATGTATACTCTCAATTCAATGATTTTTCTAGACCAAAGTACATTATAAATTTTGCTGTAGAATACTGCATTCAGTATTCCAAGCTCTCTAGTGCCCCTTCAGATGCCAATTTCTGTTCCCTATAATGTGATGGCCAATGCAAGCAATTCACTTGCAATTCCCAAAACATGGTTCATTTATTACTGTTTTTTTACTTTTCATTCTTTCTATTGATTCTATTTCCTCTGGCTTATTGTCAAAACTCTTTTTCATTCAAATTTCAAATAAAAATCTATTCATTTCCTGGAATCTGTGGGAAAATCCAGCCCACAGTGCTTTTTCCAGAAGCAGTCGTAATTCACTCTACTTCACACTTTGCTTATGAATATGCTTTATCTTTTTGATATGGTTTCTAACTACTTAAGTCTTTCATGCTTAACTTAGCTCTGGATTGTCAAACCAGTAAATTCTTTGAAGAACTATGGTAAGCATGGTATTTTACTTCACTCTTCTGGTTTCCATTTCATCTGGTCGAGTGATGGTTGGCCCAAAATGGTTGAGATGCTTTGCTCCAGTGGAGTGCAGTGATGGCATTACTTCAATGAATAGCATGGCTACTATGCAGCAGAACTGCCCTACCATTGCTCCATGTTGTAATCACATCCCTATTTTGCACTTTCCTACTTTTTCAACAGCAGAATTTGATTTTTGTTAAATGTTTCACTGCTTTATGTAGATCTATTGAAGGAAATGTTTTTCTCAGAGCAATCTGAGGCATTGTCCAGGAAACAGCACATGCTACTTGTAAAGCTTATAAAGTCTTTTGAATCTCTGCTTTTGGACTCTGGAAAATAAAAACAAAAATACAAGCCCAAAGAGAAATGACATACATATTCACATTTGTATTTAAAAAGTGTTTGTGGTTGATATTGTTATATGCTACATTGCTTGTTAATATAATAAACCACACTTATATCAATTTGTGCTATTATATTCCTTTAAATTTTTAACAAATTTATAAAGAAAAACTGCCCTTATGTATTAAAGTCTTGTCTCATTCTGGCCCTAATTAGATGAGATTCATTAGGATTTAACAAGAATTGTATTGTAGAAAAGCTTAATCAAACAATATATTTCTGTGTGTATTTTTCATACATAGTGTTATTATTAATTATATTTGCTGTTCTATTATTTTATTTTAAAATATTTAGTAGTAAAGCTTATAGTTTCAAACACATTTTAAAATCTCTTTGATGCTCTGAAACTAGTGGTTCTTCCTTCTCTCATTAACTTATCATTTATTTCTTTATGGTGTGGAAAACCATAAATAATATTTGCATTATTTATCTAAGAGGAAGTTGATTTCTTAAAGATGTTACTTTGCCTAAGGGATATTTCAACTTTATGTTCTAATACAAAACAAAGGGATAGACATTAAACTGTTTTTAAGTTATCATGTTTGCGTGAGTTATAACTTGATAAGTGTTTTTTTTTTCCTGGAGAGTAGAATTGAGATAAATTCTGAAGATTGAAAAATATGAGGTCTCCAACTGCTCACTTTATTTTCAAATTTCTTTTTATCAATTGATGGCTGCATTGAAGAATCTTCTTCTCTGCATTCCTATTTATCTTGGAATTTAGAGAATCAGTTTTTTTTCCCTCTCTTTCTTTCCTACTTTTTTCTAAGTCCTCTTCTTCACAAGGAAGTCTGAAGTGTGACAGGAAGGTGTGATTTTTAATTTACACCAAAGTCTCGCAAATAATGACTTTTCACACCCTGCCATGGCTGCTTAGCCTAGGGGAGGAGCTCTGTGGCTACTGTTGTCGTAGCAAATTAAATCCACTGCTATAATTCAGAAAGACAGTCTCTATTTAACCCTTGTTTTTGATTTTGCAACTTGGTATATGTGAATACTTATGAGAATGTGGCTTATTACTTTGAAGTGTACTTGTTTTCAAGTTAGTGATCTTTGAAGGCTGTTATCTTTTAAATTTTCAAGTATAAAATGTAAACATTTCCACATTCTAAATATAATGTTCGAGAAGGTGATTTGTTCTAATAAACACATTCAAAAGAAGAAAGAATACAGTAATGTTTTTGAAACTTTTAGAAAATGAAGCATGACTACATGAGCTGATGAAAATTTTTGTCATTCTTTATGATACGATTTCTTTAAAAGCAGGTTAAACTCGGACTTCACAGAAGATAAGCACCTTTTTAGATGAGTAAATGTATAATATTTAGACAGAGAAGTCAAACTAATGCTAAAATATTTAAGTGTTTTTTTTTTAAATGGTTAAACATGATAACCTCTCAGCGTCTGTATTGCAAACCATAATGCCCAAAAGTAGAGAGAGAGTATGGGGAATCATGTCTGCCATGGAGGCAGGGGAGGATTGGAAGGGGGGGTATACCGGGGATATTGGTGGTGGGGAATGTGCACTGATGGAGGGATGGGTGTTTGATCATTGTGTGATTGTAACCCAAACATGAAAGCTTATAACTATCTCACGGTGATTCAATAAAATGAAAAAAAATGTTTTAAGTTTTTCTAGCTTCTTTTATTTCAGTTTAAAATTATTGGAAGCTTTTTTAAAAGAATCATAAAAAAGGGATGTGCTAAGGGGAATGGAAAAATGTATTAAAATTAGTATATTTGTTATGTTTTCCATGTGGTTATAAAATGGTGGCATACAAATATAATGGTTAAAGAATTTATTTTGCAAATTCTGTATATACTTCATTTGTTTATATGATGAGTATCATGTTTATTTTCCTCCTCGAATCTGCCCAAATAAGTTTAAAAGTGTTTTCAATCAGTATGCTAGTTCTCCCTTGCTATCTTGTACTGACAATAATATTTGATGAATTTCTAGAGATGAATAGGGTATATAAGAGTATTGAAAGGGATGAAGGAAAACACTGAGATTTTCCAGAGAAATTTGGTTCTTCCTGTTCTTGCTAAACCCAAGCAATACTTGCAGTTAAGATCTCTTGCCCAAATGGGGAGCAAGAAAGGGTTAACTGAGTCTTGGTTTACAAAGTATCTCTATCAGGCTTTTATCTGATCGGTCTTTTTTCCTCTCCTGCCCACCCCTTTTGTAAATGTCAACCACTTCCTGATGAGCCTGGTGGTGGTGAATTTCACACCTTTCTTTTCTTTGTGAAGCAACCTGGGGTGTTAATGGTATAGGATTGGGTACCATTGTAAGACTCTGGGTCCCAGGCAGTCTGTTAGTAAAGCTGAGGGACGCCTGTGGAAAAAAAAGTAGGAGGTGTAGAAATTAGAAAAATAATTCTAAGAAAGAGCTTCAAAACAGTCTCAATTTCAGAAAGAGTGTTTTTTTTTTTATTGGCAACTTTCAGATGAATATTGAGAAAAGTCATTTTAAAGGCGCTCTGTCTTGAGCATCTAAGAATCTAATAAAGGAGAGAATAGAGATTAGAGAACTGTCTGAAAATAAACTAATAATACTAATAGAAGAACAGAAAACAGAAAAGAAAACTGAAGATTACTCCTCTGACCTTTTATTCTCCAGATGTATAGACAAGATACAGCAATGGAAACGTGGTCAGTTGATCAGGTCTGCAGTTGGTTGGTGGAGAAAAACTTAGAAGAGCTAGTTCATAGGTTTCAAGGTGAGTTGTTTACACTTCCAAAATGTTAATTAGGCAGTGGAGATATGGAGTGTCTGTCTGTATTGAAAATGACTTTTCTGCTGATGCATGTGAATGTGGACATGGAGTTGGTACCTTGGGGAATTTTATTTCTTTACTGAGTGTTGCAGACTTTGCAGTTAACCTAGCATCCATGGGACAATACAGCAGTTCAGAGGATTGACATAGTATAAGCTTAAGAGTTACTTAAAATGCATATTTTATATGTGTTTGGTACTATGCTTGCCCTTTAGTAATACGGCCTGGGTTTTTGCGTTTTGTGAGGTTTGCAGATACTGAACATCACCTGGGAAGTGCAAAGAATGATTTTCTGAGATTTTTTTTCTCAATCTCTGACAATACCTGTCAGAGAGAATCAAAAGAGCATTGTGGGGAGGTATTAATAAAGTAAAAACGTACTATTATGACAACATGTTCTGGTTCTTTCTTTGGGGCAAGCATAATTTGCATAATTTGGAATTATGTAATCAGAGCTCCTTTTTTTTCCTCACAATACAGATAATTTGTTAACTGCATGGGACAAATTTAGAAAATACTCTTAACACCAGAAATAATTCACAGGCTCTGAGCATCCTGTGTTTTACAATGCTTTACTAGGTAGCCATAAACACTTTTTCCTTTCTTTTCTTTCAGAGGAAGAAGTAAATGGGGCTGCTCTTTTAGCACTTAATGATCGAATGGTTCAGCAACTGGTAAAGAAAATTGGGCACCAGGCCATTCTGATGGACTTAATTAAAAAATACAAGCAGAAAAGTCAAGAACCCAAGTCCCTTGGAAGCTCTAGAAAAATAGCTTTAGTCACACAAACAGAAGCAACTCCTGAGTAAGTCTCTTCATAAATGGCCTTTTAAAAAATTTTTGTGCTTTTTGGATTATGGCTGTAATATAACATTAGGGGGTTGAATCACTTTGGAAGCTGTAGTCATTTCTAGTTAGATTGTGTGCTCTTATTTTTGATATCTGCAGTGGAGAACATACTTTGCAAAATTGTATGAATTAACATACAGCTTTAAAAGATATCACTTTTTAAACTCTGACTCTAGTTGTTAGGGAATTCAGAGTCTAACACAAACATATCTTTAATAAGCAGTTAAAAGGTACCTGTAATACAGCTAGAAATAGACACCTGTGGTTTAAGGCTTAAAATCTAGGTCCGGAAAGGCATCATTGGCAGCTTCCTTGCTTCTCCTAAAACTATGAGTACTTTTATTTATTTTCCAAATATTCCAGATAGCAATTGGTTTATATTCTCTCTAGAGACTTTCATATGGAATTTGCTAAAGTCTTGCCACTGAACTTTCTGACTTCTAAAGAGCATTCTTGACATACTGAAGGCTAGATAGATTAGCACCCCACAAAAATCATAAAGAAAAATTAGTGGTGACTTTGAAGTTTGAAGATGCTTTTTATTTATTTGCTTGTAGTTTTATCTTTGACTTCTACAATAAAGGGGAATTATTATAGAAATTATGATATAAATATTTTTCTCTTTACAATCTATGCCCCAAGAGCGTTTCATGAATTCTGACTTGATTTTTCCATATTCAGAACAATACAAAAACTGTAAGATTAAATAATGCTGAATACCAATTATTTACTATGTTTGAAATGAGATTATGGCACTTAAAATATTTATTTCATGCTTTAGTTTTCATTTTCTCAGATTATATCTGTAATAAAATGTTTCTCTTTAAGAAGCAGTACAATGTTAGATCTGGTTTGAGTAATATTATTTTATAAGGTTTGGATATTTAGTACATATAATCTCTAGGGCATGGTCCATACTTGGACTTGAGTTTTTTTGTTTGTTCGTTGTTAAGCTACATCATACTCAGGCCTTACTCCTGGCTCTGTGCTCAGGAATCACACCTGGCATTCTTGGGGGACCCTGTTGGGTGCTGGGGATTGAGCCTGGCTCAGCTTTGTGCAGTCCAAGTGCCCTTCCCTCTGTATTGCTGCTCCAACTCTGGATTTGAGATTTTAGCACCTAATTTATTTGAAGGATTTCTCCTTAGCGTTGTTTTTGACATATCTAATTAAAAACAGGTTCTTCAGTATGTTGACTTCTGATGAAGTTCTCATGACATTCTTTAAATCCTTTCCAATAAAGGGAGCTTCTGAAGTTTAATGAGAGCCTAAAGAATTTCCTAGCATTCTGTGATGAGTAGGACTTTTGAGCTGGAAGCTCCCTTGAGTTGACTGGAACTCTGTTATTGCCGGAGGTTCAGCCTGGAAGAAAACAGTCAACCTATTCCCATCGCAAATCACTTTGTATTGTTCCCTAGTGAGTGAACTTTAGCTGGGCTGCCAGAAAATCTGGGTTTTATTCTGGTTCTACCACTGTCTTAGACTGATTATAAACCTTGGCATGCCTCATTCTCTATCTATTGATTATGAAAAGTCACACAGTACCTAAGTTAATTCACACTGATATTAGGATTATCATGATCTGTGAGAAAAACCTCTTTTTATTTTTCTAAATTGAAATCATCTTGTTATAAATCTTAAAACATTATTTAAAGTAAGTGTTTCAAAATGTAGTAAAGCTTTGAAACACTAGCTGTCCAGGGATTCCTGTGTGGAGCATTCACTCTACCCACTGTTAATACCCAGAGCAACCACCAGCTCCCCAGAACCTGTGGGTAAGGGCCCCCATGGAAAGAAAGAATGAAAGAAAGACAGAATGTCAGAAGACAAGAAAGAAAGAAAAGAAAGACAGGGAGAGAGGGAAGAGAAGGGAAGGGAAGGGAAGGGAAGGGAAGGGAAGGGAAGGGAAGGGAAGGGAAGGGAAGGGAAGGGAAGGGAAGGGAAGGGAAGGGAAGGGAAGGAAAGATGGAAGAAAAAAGAAGGAAGAAGAAAAGGTATTTTTATTTAGGTGAAAGTATGCTGGTGTATAAACCAGCAAGTGAGTTTGCTGGTTGTGTGTTTCTTTGCTTATTGTCTAAGGGGGAAACAATACAAAGAGGAATGAGAATAAACTATTTTAACACTATCAGAAAGTACTCAAGCTTGGTATAGTATAAAAGAATCCTGAAGTTAGGTATCAAAACTAATTTTGATACCTTAAATTAGTACTCATCATCCACTCTGATTTTTCCTTGACCTTTCTTTGTTTCAGTTTAAAATTAACTAGTTAGAATATATGGTGCTATAGACCTTTTAAATATTTTTTAAAACACTCTAAATGGTGTAATTGAGTTACAACTTGAGTGAAAATTTTATTTAACAAGGAATGTTTGTCTGCTATGTTATTTTTAAAGGATTTGTAGGCCTTATCCAAACAGACTACTTGGCACGCTACTCATACTAAATCATAGCATAATAGCATCTTCAGTTGCTTTTTGATTGTTATTTTTATTAGAGTTGTAGAAAAAGAAATCACTGGGTGGAAAATAAGGAAAACTGAGGTCAACTCTAAGCATTTCACTGGAGTAGCTTGTGGTAGTAACCAATTTGTGTTGCCTCCTGGACTTCCATTGCTGCACCCAGAAAGGAAGGGAATGAGTAGAATGTAATTTCACAGATTAAAATATCTCTCAGAATGTGAAGAGTGAAGAAGGAACTTAATGAACCATTTCATTTTGTCAAGTAAGTACTGTTGGGTTCAAGTTCTTCCCACCTACCCCAAAAAAGAAAAGTTACCACTAAAGATTATTTATTTATTTATTTATTTATTTATAGCTTTGGGAGACACACCTGGCAGTGCTTGGGATTTCCTTTTGGCTCTGTGCTCAGGGGAAATTCCCAGTGGTTTTCAGGGAATCATTCAATTGCCAGTGATCAAACCTAGTCCTCCTATATGCAAAGCATGTTCTCAGACCCTTGAGCTATCTTCCTGGCCCAAATTCTTTTATAGTCACTATGACTTCATAAGTGAAAGTATAAGTTCATACCTTCTAGAAACAAGCAAGACTGATGGGTGAAAATTTACTGTGACAAGTCTGTCTGCTTCCAGCTTGAACGAATGAATGAGAACCTATGAGTCGTATTATGGCCTGTGTCCACTCTAAGAGACACACTAGAGCCATAACTAAGAACTGAAACAGTCTTGTCATCGCACTCAGTGGCTCATGCTGGAGGTAGACTGCTCGTAGTAGTGTTTCACCCTACCCTCGGAACTTGCGTCCTCCTCTGTTTCCTCCTCAGACCGGTTGGCATTTCATAATGAGATCAGAGGTGATGGATTCTGTTCAATAGCTCTTCATCTACTCCTCCTTTGTCACAGGGATCAACACCCTTCAAGTCCAGTCAGCCCTGAAGAGCAGATGCCATTTTCTTATCCAGGTAAAAACCCAGACAATGGATTAATTGATCAACGAGTGCTGAAACAGAGGTGAGTCTGCCGCCCCTCTCGGAGAGCCCGGCAAGCTACCGAGAGTATTCGATATGCCAGACACAGTAACAACAAAGTCTCCAATGGAGACGTTACTGGGCCTGCTCGAGCAAATCGACGATCAACGGGAGGGCCAAGTTTAGGGACAATCAAGAAAAATGTTGGTTTTTATTTTCTATGAGATTTTGTGTGTTTAAATATATTCCTGACTAGAAACTTTCAGTCTGTTTGTCTTTGGGCCATACTCGGTGGTACTCTAGGCTTACTCCTGGCCCTGCACTCATGGATCTCTTTCGGTGGGTCTTGGAGGGTACCTTATTCTCTGTACTATCTCTGCAGCACCCTGAGTGAAAACTTTTGTTTGCCTGAAGGGAATGTTTTTTTTATCAAGTGATTATGATACCTGATCACAAAGACATGAAGAAACTGGTTCTAGAGGACATCATTACACCTGCTCTCAGAAGCCATGTGCTGGCCACCTCTGTCTGTCTGCTGTTTAGTTTGCCTCACCTGGTTTCTTCCTGAGAGTGCAGATATAGCCTATTATCACAGCCTCTGCTTCCGCATGCTGGCTGGCATTTCATTGCCTTCCTATTGCGTGGCTTCAAAGAAAATTCTCCTCAAAAACAGGTTCCAGGCCAGAACGAGAGTCCAGCAGGTAGGACATTTGCTTGCATGTGGCCAAACCACGCTCAATCCTTGGCATCATCTCAGAGCCCATCAGAAGTGATCCCTGAGCACAGAGCCAGAAGTAAATCTTAAACATCGCCGGATTTGGCCCAAAACAAAACCAACAGAAAAGAAATGAAACAGAAAAGAAAACAGCTCAGGTCTTCCCTGATGATGGGTTAGATTCAGTGTTGCTCGGTTCAGTGGGTAGAAAAGGAAACAAACAGTCCCCAAAAGATCGGATCCCTTTTCTGAACAATCAACTGTATAGGAAAGAGAAATAAGAAAAAGCAAGGATATCTGTTTTAAACAATTTTTTTTCTCTGTCCCTACCCAGACAGATTGGGGTAAGACAGATTGGGGAAAGAAGACTCTCTCCAAGTCCTACTTCAAACAGTGGTTGCATCATCCATTTGAGTTAAAATTTTTGGAGCTATGTTTGGTCTCTTTCAACTGCCCTTCTGCCAGGACATCATTCATTCCCTGGGTGTTTCTTAAAGGTCTTTAGCTTATCTCAGGCTGATTCTTTCCCTAACTCCCTGATTGTGCTTACATTTAAAACTTCCTCAACTGGAAGAGCGTCTACTGGTATTCCAGAGTCTTTTCTTCTGTGCTGTATCTTCTGCATATCTCTTAATTCACCTGAAAAACTAGGTTAAAGAAATCAATGTCTTTAAAGTCTGTCATCTCCCATTAGACTAGAATCACCTTAGGGACAAAGGCCAGGCCTTTTTTCTTTTTTATTGCAAACTGCAGTTGACACAATTTCTGGCACACAGAGGCTCAATGGAATTTATAAAATTGAAGTGAGGACATATAATTCAACAAAAATTGATGTATTTTTGTGGGACAAGGTAAATATTTGAATAGTATGAAAAATTTGAAAATTGGGACTGGAGAAATAATACAGAGAGAAAGGTTCTTGCCTGGCACGAGGTCGAGGCAGGTTTGATCTCCCATATGGAGTGTTCCTGGAGCACAGAGCCAGGAGTAAGCCCTGAGCACAGCTGGGTAGGGTCTCAAAACTGAAACAAAATAAATCAGTAAAGGCTCTAAAGGTACGGCACTCACCTAATATTGGTTTTTGAAGAGTCTCTAGCTTGTGTCACTGGATGAATTCTGCATCCCTAGGAAACAGCAAGACTGACACACTGTTTTTTTTTTCTTTTTGGGTAACACCTGGTGATGCTCAGAGGTTACTCGTGGTTCATGCATTCAGGAATTCCTCCTGGTGGTGCTCCGGGGACCATATGGGATGCTGGTAATCAAACCCAGATTGCCGCATGCAAGGCAAACGCCCTACCTGCTGTGCTATTGCTCTAGCACCACTGTTTTCTTTTTTAAGAGATAACTTTTACTCTGTGCTGAATCACTTCCATACCTTTCCATTTTTTTACAGGGGAAGGATATTTGTGCCACACCCAGAGATATTCAGGGCTTATTCTTGTCACTGTGCTCAGGGACGACTCTTGCTGCGCCCAAGGAGACCATATTTAATGTCAGGGATTAAACCCCGGTTGGACATTAACAAGGCAAATGGCTGATCTGCTGTTTTGTCTCTCCAACCCTAACATTCTCTGTTTTATGTAGGAAAGTATTTATTTATGGCTGTGTTCAGACTCATTCCTGCCTCTGTGCTGAGGGGTCACTCCTGGAGTTGCTCAGAGAGTAAACCCAGGTTGGCTACATGCAAGGCACGCATCTTACCTGGTCTAGTATCCTTCCAGCTCTCCATGCCTTTTCTTCTTGCAAGGTTTTCAGATTTCATCTTCAAAACATATGTTGGCAATCCTTTGGATACTTTTGTCTTTGCAATGCTATTCTTATTTTCATTTACACTATTTGAAACAGTTCACTTCCTTTTCAGTACTTAATAAGGCACTGAATCATATTAATCGGTAAAGATTTACTAAATGTTACTTTAAAAATTGTTGGCTTGAACTTCAAATAAATGTGTATAGATATATTTTCTGCCTTTGGGCATAATTATAAATTAGTCATGGCTTTATGCATGTTTAAAACTTATATTAATGATTATTGTTTTATGGTTGGGCTAATCTTGTAGAATGTAGAAAGATTTAACTCATCTGTACAAGTTCCAGTTAGATGTGTGATTATCATTTTCACTTCCTATACATCTGTATCCTTTATAGGCCCAGAAGTCTGGGGGTAGGAGGTGAGGTTGGGGGCCAGGACTAGTTGATTCTGCTTTACAGTGTCCCACACAGAGTGGGTGGTCAATATATGTTCGCTACATGAGGGAAAGATGTATTAGGCATTTGCTGTCATCTCACTTTAATTAAACCAAATTGAGAATGAAGTAATTGAACCACACTTGAAAATGAAAGTGCCCTGGAGAAGGCTGGACTGAAATGTGGTACCTTGATCTCTTCCATCATTGTTATGCATAGAAATTTAATTCCAGCTATATAAAGTAGATGAGGTGGAAGAGAAGGATGCAGAAGTATTTGGCCAGCAACCTATGGCAGCTAATGACAAGACCTGTAAATCTGGAGAGGCAGGATAAGCAAGTAGTCAATATGTTTTTTTGATGTGTCTGGATCATGAACATCTTCTAGTTTATGGCCATGCAAACATGCAAGTTTCTACTTGAAGCCATCCTAAAATTTTGAGTGAGTACTTGAGAAGGTAATCTCAGTAAAATACCAAAGGAAAACATAAAATAGAAATATGTGAAATAAATATTGCTACTGATTTATATTCAGATAAAAACAAGACAGCTATTGATAGTTTTTAACTTCCAGTGATTATATAAATTGTTGCTTCTACACTTGACATGTTAATCACGCTATTTCCCCTCGTGTTAAAAATAAATGAAAATCTTAAAAGTAATATTTTTTAGTTTTTATTTTAAAACCTAATTCTGCTCTCTAAAAGGCAGGAGAGCTTGAGTAAGTTATATTACTTTCCTAGACATAAACTAACCTAAGTAAAATAAATAATAGAATGAAATAGAATGAGTTGTTTAAAAAAAAAAATTCTGGGGCCTGACAAATAGTAGGAGCTCATAAAGGGTAGATACTTTTAAAATTATTATAACAATTACCAAGACATTATCATAAGCCACCCACAGCATTCTGGTCTTAGTGTTTTCAAATGGCTGCAAACTGGAAGTGGCTGGGTTTGTGCCAGGGAGTACAGGTGGCAGCAGTGTTTGTACATCTTCCAGAGCTCAGAGTCCTCGCCAGATAAAGATATATTTCAGTCCTACTAGAAATCCTTCAATATCAGGTCTATTAGGAAAACACAGTAGAAATAAAGCCTATCACAAACATGGGCAATTAGTGAGGAGAAAGAGTTTTTAGAACCAGAGCCAAGAAAATCAATCACTACTGAAAGGGGCATTGCAGAACAGTTTAGTGATGGGTTGTCACACATAGCTGTTGATGGCCTGGTCAGTGGAATAATTTCGATTCTTTAGAAAGAAATGCAGGCTACCACTCTTTCCCCTCCCATGGGTATGGAGAGTACCCAGAGCCAAAAGTCCATGCAAAGTTGGTACATTCTTAGAAGACATTTAAGTATGTCATGCTTAAGTTACTATTCTTTTTATGCTATATATAAATAGGTAGTGAATTCTTATTGTGTCAGGCATTATTGGAAGCATTTGAGTAGTGAGCAGTAGTGAGCAAAGCAAACCAAGCTCCATCTCCAGAGTTTAGTGCATTATATTGAGGAAGAAAAATATGAACTGTGCATTATGTCATGAATTTTAAGTGTAATAAAAACCATTAATACAAAGAAAAGAAAGGAAACTTCAACTGAGTGGTATGCCGATGGCTCTATTTCAGATGAAAATTTGACCAGGTGATGTTTGAGAAGGTACCCAATTGGAGTGAGGAATATTGGGCTAAATATCTAAGTAGAATATAAATTTCCTTTATGAAATATTCCTGTGGGAATTTATGAAATTTCCATTTCAGAAATTGTAGAATCAGGGTAAATTCGAATGACCTGACTGATAAATCTTTTTGTTTTCATTTTTTATAATTTTATTTATTGAATCACCATGAGAGCAGTTACAAAGCTTTTGGGTCTAAGTCTCGGTCATACAATGAAACACCCATACCTTCACCAGTGACCATTCTCCACCACCAAAAACCCCAGTATACCCCCATCCCACACCCTCCCCCTACCTGTGGGGCAAATGATTTCCACATTACTCTCTCTCTACTTTGATCACATTCAATATTTTGACACCAGACCCACCATTATTATTTGAGATTTTACCCCAACACTCAGATCTGCTAAAAAGGCAACAATAGACAATTTGTGTTCTATTGCTGGTTATGAATAACATATGATGTTGCGTGGCTACAGTAGGGCCATGTGGTTTTAAAATTCCGAAGTTTTAACACTTAAATCTGGAGGGATTTCTGCCAAAAGCCACTGGGTTTCGAGATCTGCTCCTGAGTCTCTGGGATCATGGCCGTTGAACAGCTTGATGGGGAGCCAGAGAGGCCGTTTGTGGGCGATGATTTGGGGTCTCGTTGGGGTGGGGAGGACAGGCCCGGCTTCACCCCATCCCGTGAGGCCCAACAAGTTTTGTCACTGCGGGCCCAAGCCTGACTGTCCAGTGGCCTCTGGAGGATGACGGCCACCGAGCTGTCAGAAGGAAACAGGCAGAGGGATAGCACCCTTTCCCCCCTGGGGTGGCCCGGTGACAGTAGCCTACTGCGGGGTCCAGATGCATTTCTGCCAAAAGCCACTGGGTCTCGAGATTTGTTTCTGAGTCTCTGGTATCAAGGCTGTTAAGCAGTTTGATCAGGAGCCAGAGAGGCCATTTGTGGGTGACGACTTGGGGTCTCGTTGGGGTGGGGAGGACAGGCCCAGCTCCCTCCCCCCCCCCCCCCCGCCCATCCTGTGAGGCCCAACAAGTTTCGTCACTGCGGGCCCAAGCCTGACTGTTCAATGGTCTCTGGAGGATGACAGCCACCGAGCTGCCAGAAGGAAACAGGCGGAGGGACAGCACCCTTTCCCCCCTGGGGTGGCCCGGCGACAGTAACCTGTGTGGGGTCCGGACGCATTTCTGCCAAAAGCCACTGGGTTTTGAGATTTGTTTCTGAGTCTCTGGGATCTTGGCCGTTAAGCAGCTTGATCAGGATCCAGAGAGGCCATTCGTGGGCGATGACTTTGGGTCTCGTTGGGGTGGGGAGGACAAGCCCGGCTCCACCCCCATCCCGTGAGGCCCTGTGTGTCTCGTCACTGGGCCGCCAGGGGAATAGGCCAAGGCACGAAACCTATTCCCACCTGGGTTGGCCCAGCACCAGTAGCCTACTGCAGGGACCGGATGCATTCTACCTAAAGCCACTGGGTTCCGAGATTTGTTTCTGAGTCTCTGGGATCATGGCCATTAAGCAGTTCAATCAGGAACCAAAGAGGCCTTGCCTCCAATTATATAGCTGAGCCGGAGGTGGTTTGTGGGTGTGTTTCCCACATACCTAACTTTTGGCTGTTTACTTTCTTGGTAAACTTTGCCCCAATTTTTGGGGGTCTGGCCAAAGGCACAGCAGAAATTTTGGAGCATCTGGAAGTCTGAAGGCGCCATCAGGCTGCTTATGCACTCACCTCACAGATACAGATTGACCTGCTGGCGGCACCATACCCCCTGAGAAATAATCCTTTAACTCTTGTCCATTTGCATTAAGCTTAATAAGTACATTTTTTCAAAGAGATCTAAAATTAGCTGATTTAGATACCCTAAAAATGCTGTTGTGCCTTTGGCCAGACCCCAAAAACTAGGGCAAAGTTTGCTAAGAAAGTAAATGGCCAAAAGTTAAGTATGAGGGAGACACACCCACAAACCACCTCTGGCTCAGCTATATAATTGGAGGCATGGCCTCTCTGGTTCCTGATCGAACTGCTTAATGGCCATGATCCCAGAGACTCAGAAACAAATCTCGAAACCCAGTGGCTTTTGGCAGAAATGTATCCGGTCCCTGCAGTAGGTTACTGGCACTGGGCCAACCCAGGTGGGAATAAGTTTCCTGCCTTGGCCTGTTCCCCCTGACAGCCCAGTGGCCGTCATCCTCCAGAGGACACTGGACAGTCAGATTTGGGCCCACAGTGATGAGACACTTGGGGCTGCATGGGATGGGGGTGGAGCCGGCCTTTTCTTCCCCGTCCCAATGAGACCCCGAGTCACTGCCCACGAACGGCCTCTCTGGCTCCTGATCAAGCCGCTTAATGGCCATAATCCCAGAGACTCAGAAACAAATCTTGAAACCCAGTGGCTTTTGGCAGAAATGCGTCCCATCCCTGCAGTAGGTTACTGTTGCCGGGCCACCCCAGGGCGGAAAGGGTGTTTTCCCTTTGCCTGATCCCCCTAGGAGTCTCAGTGGCCGCCATCCTTCAGAGGTCATTGGACAGTCAGATTTGGGCCCTCAGTGATGAAACATGCAGGACCTCAACGGGATGAGGGTGGAACCGGCCCTTTCCTCCCTGTCCCAATGAGACCCCAAGTCACCGCCCATGAATGGCCTTTCTGGCTCCTGATCAAGCTGCTTAATGGCCACGATCCCAGAGACTCAGGAACAAATCTTGGAACCCAACAGGTTTTGGCAGAAATCCCTCCAGATGTAAGTGTTAAAATTTTGGAGCTTCAAAATCACACAGCCATGTGACATCATATGTTATTCATAGCCAGCAATAGAAAACAAATTGTCTACTGTTGCCTTTTCAGCAGATCTGGGTGTTGGGGTAAAATCCCAAATAATAATGGTGGGTCTGGTGTCAAAATATTAAATATAATCAAAGTAGAGAGAGAGTAATGTGGAAATCATCTGCTCCACAGGTAAGGGGAGAGTTAGGGATGGGGGTATACTGGAATTTTGGGGGGGGGGTGGAGAATGGGCACTGATGAGGGTATGGGTGTTTCATTGTATGACTGAGACTTAAACCCGAAAACTTTGTAACTGCTCTCACGGTGATTCAATAAATAAAATTACAAAAAATAAAAAATAAATAAAGTTAGCTTAATTTTTAATCTGTTTTCCCGCCTTTTGTTCAAAACTCCACTGAATATATAACATGGACTAGAAGTTTTTTTTAGAGTTAGAGAAAGGGAGGGCAGGAATTTTAGTCCCTGCCTAGAGAAACTCAATCTATAAGACAGAGATATGTAAGCCACTAGGTACAATATTGAGAAAATTTTCAGAAATAGAAATACACGTGGATACAGAAATAGCACAGGAGGGAAGAAGAGAAATAAGTTTTCCAAGGAAGTGAGTGTAAGGATGGCCTTTAGGGAAAATCTTCACAAAAACTGAAGAATTTTGAAAGACGGTTAGCAATTATCTGAAGGAAAATGGTGCCGGAGAGAACACACACATTCCATAAAAAGTGAACCATGTGGATAGAGATAAAAATACCTGAAACAGCCCAAGAGATTTTTGTTCTGGATATTTTGACATGTGAGCTATTGAGGCAGAGAAAACAGAGTTTCTGAAAATTAGATGAAAGTGTGAACTGATTTAGCTATGTCTGTTAGCAGTCGTTGCTTCTTAACTCAATGGATACATAAAATTCATTTTGTTGAATGAAAATATAAATTACCAGCCCAAATCAGTGCTTCTCAAACTCCCAATAAGTCTTATTAAAATTCAGATTCTTATTTAGGTGGGCAGGGATAGAAGGATCTGAGATTCATTCTTTTTAATAAACTTTCAGGTAGTGGATGCTGAAAATAACCCACCACCAATATTATTCTAGGATTTGTACTACCCTTTAAATAGCAAACCTAAACCAATGAGAATTTCAGGGATGTACCATAAACTGAATGCTTGTGTTCCTCCAAACCACAAAGGCTGAAGCCCTAAATTCCAAAGTGATGGTATTTGGAAGGGGTCAATTTAATAGACCATGTGGTCCTTTATGAATAGGAATTATGACTTTAGAAGAGACACTGACGGAGCTCTCTCTCGTGTCAGAACCCAGGAAAACAATGACGCCTTATGAACTATGAAAATGTTGACATCCAGCCGTAAGAACTGTGGGAAATGGTTTTAATTTTTAATTTTTATTTTTCTGAGTCAGGCTGGAGTGATAGCACAGTGGGTAGCGTGTTTACCTTGCACCTGTCGACCAGGGTTTGATTCCTCCTCCCTCTCGGAGAGCCCGGCAAGCTACTGAGAGTATCCTGCCTGCACGGCAGAGCCTGGCAAATTCCTCATTTGTCACAGTGGAGACACTACTGGTGCCTGCTCGAGCGAATTGATGAACAACGGGATGACAGTGTTACAGTGCTACAGTGCTTTTGTCATAAATGCTTGGACTTTTTCTTTACATCATTGTCTTCTTTATTTTCTCATTTTGAATGATAACACCACCAATATAGGTGTTATATATATATGTATATATATATATATCAGAAATATAGGAAAAGCTTACCACCTCGGTAGAATCTCCCTTCTCCTTTCTTTCCTAACAATAAGTGCTACTAATTTTATAATTAAATACTTTTTTTCATGCCCATTACAACTGTCTTTGTTTTTAAATTTTCATATAGTTTGCTTGGGCCATAATCATCTTGGATGAGTTTTCTTCCTCCCTCATTTTTTTCATTTTATTCTCAAAATCACTGAACAACAAATGATGAACTCTCAACTCCCAGTGTGGTGATTCCTTTTTTGGGGTGGGAGTGTGTCTTGGGGCCACACCTTGAGGTGCTCAGGGATTATTGTGAACTCTTTACTCAGGAGTGCCCATTGCTGGTGCTCAGGGGACTATATATGGTACTGGAGATCAAACTAGGCAATGAGCTGACAGACAGGCGCCTTATCTCCTGCCCAAGTTTGGTAAATCTTATACAAATATATGAAGTTTGATGGTATTATAAACCAATCATAAGTCGATTTCAAAACATAATAAGGTAAAGGTAAAGGCCCTCCCGTTGATCGTCGATTTGCTCGAGCGGGCCCAGTAACGTCTCCATTGGAGACTTTGTTGTTACTGTGTCTGGCATATCGAATATCAAAACATAATATGCAATTTAAAAGGAACAGTCAACTCCAAATCTATAGCAGTAGTTTTTGACTTTCATCGTCAAAGGGGGAACAGAAATATTCCCCCAAAAGTCAGTGTGCTGGGAGGCTGCCTGGAAGGCAGGAGGAAAGTTATCTTTGAAAGATACATAAAATATCTCACCCAATGGGATCACCCAAGAAAGGGCAGAATTTGAATTCTTATACTTTCATTTACTGAATCTTTTCACTAACATTCCTAATTGCTTCTATTCCTTTTTTCCAAAGTCCTCTGTGTTTACCACATTGCAAAAAACAACACTTAGCCCATATTGTTATTCATTTTTTTACATCCGCCCACCATGTGTGCAGGAGGTATTTTTGTTATTAATACATACGTTTTAATCTTTCTCTTATCTCCTTTCTGATTATTTGTCCAGTTTCTGAGGCACCAAAAATAAGTCTGATATCCATGCTGACATTATACTTTAGAATTATTTATGTAACTTTAAAAATTCCAATATACAAATCCTATTAATCAAAGCTCCTTTAGCAAATAACCATAGAATGGCTAGATTAAAAAATTCATTTCTCAGGGCTGGAGAGATAGCACAGCGCGTAGGGCGTTTGCCTTGCACGCGGCCAACCCGGGTTCGATTCCCAGCATCCCATATGGTCCCCTGAGCACCGCCAGGAGTAACTCCTGAGTGCAGAGCCAGGAGTAACCCCTGTGCATCGCCAGGTGTGACCCAAAAAGAAACAAAAAAGAAAAAAAAAACAACACATTTCTCTGAGAAAGGGAGAGAGAGAAAGAAAGGGAGAGAAGGAAAATGCCCACCACAGAACCATAAAGGCAGGCTGGGGGACAGGGAGGTGGGGAAGGGTTCGGAGGTGGTAGTGGTGAGAGGGAAACTGAAGTCATTGGTGATGAAAAATGGACACTAGTGGAGGTATGTGTGTTGGATCCTTGCATGACTGAAGCTTGATCATGAAGAGCTCTATAACTGTGTATCTCACAGTGACTCAGAAAAATAGCACTGTAGCCCTGTCCTCCCGTTGTTCATCGATTTGCTCAAGCAGGCACCAGTAACATCTTCGTTATGATACTTGTTGTTACTGTTTTTGGCATATCAAATATGCCACGGGGAGCTTGCCAGGCTCTGCTGTGCGGGCGGCATACTATTGGTAGCTTGTCAGGCAATCCGAGAGGGATGGAGGAATCTAACCCAGGTGGGCCTCATGCAAGGCAAATGCCCTACCCACTGTGCGATTGCTCCAGCCCACTGGGTTTAAAAAGTTGAATCTGTTAAAGGGCTTCTCAATAGAAATCAGCTTGAATAACAGCTCAGGAACATTATTTCTATTTTTTTTAAATCATTTTTGATTTTTTGGTGATGCTCAGAGCTTACTCCTGACTCTTTGCTCAGAGATCATTCTTAGCCATGCTCAGGGGACCATATGGGGTGCCACCTGTTGTACCATCACTCTGGCCCCAGAAATACAATTTCTTGGATCATAGAGATAACATAGGGATTAGGGGCACATGTGGCCTTTGATCCTAGTTCTGTCCATGGCACCATATGGCCTTTTGAGCATTACCAGGTAGTGCCAAGGCCCCAGGGCCCCTCTGGGTCTAACCCTTGTGCTCTGGAGCACTACTGACAGAAATCACATAATTTCATAATAACAAATATGTAAAGTAGCTTCGTTATTTTTTTCTTACATATGAGTGAGAAATAAAAAAGAAAAAGGACTTGGACATGATAGTTATAAGATCTGCTATGATACTATCTTGTTAGTAAGTATTAATATGAAATATGAGGGCTAAAAATTTCTGTATCTTTGCATTTCTATCAATACACAGAAGAATTACGAAACGAAAGTCTACAAAACCTTTTTCTTACTTATTATCTCTTAAAAATTTTATTTGGGATGGACATACTGGAATCACTTAGAGGTCATATGGAGTTAGGAGGAAAACGTGGGGCCTCATTGATGCAAGGCAGGTCCCCACTAGTCTCCACCTAGTCTGCTGTTTTTCTAATTAGTCAGGACTCCAACGGTTCCTTGATCCTTGGAGTTGGCCATGCCAGCCAGGACAAAGGGTTTAAAGTGCCTGTCTCTTCTCAAGAGTACACTGCTTGACCACAACACCCAAAAAGAGAGAGAACAAAAGGGAATGCCCTGCCACAGAGGCAGGGTGGGATGGGGGGGATGGGTGTGGGAGGGATACTGGGATCCATGGTGGTGGAAAATGGGCACTGGTGGAGGGATGGGTATTTGATCATTGTATAATTGAAACCCAAGCACAAAAATGTGTAAGTCTACAGCTGTACCTCATGGTGTTTCACTAATAAAAGAAAAAAAAAAGAGTGCACTGCTTAATGCCATCTTCATATCTGTATCTTTTCCATATTTGATTATGCATTCAGATAAGAATTTCAGAAATTAAATTCTGCTGGAAATCTGATAGATTAAATGGCAGATACGTGAAAGCCTAGAGCTACAAAATGTAGATTAAAGGCAAACAAACATGGAAATGCTAAGAATGTGAAGTGAACATTCTCTGTATTAGTGGTGGGTACCGTGAGTTCCAGCAACAAAACAGCATCTTTTTCAAAGTTCATGTTTCCCTTTCAGAGACAATGTTTCCTAGTTTCAGAGGGGGCATCTCAGCCTTGCTTATTGGCATATGTCTCCCTATTGGGTTTTTTAAAACTTCTTATTCATGTTGTTTTCTTAGTAGGGGCAAGTCTTGCCTTAAAATAAGACAGGTAATTCCCCAAGTACTGGAAAAATTGATACAGAAGGAACATTTATACTTAACTTGTATTTGGTAATATTTGGTTCCTGTTTTGTCAATACATATTATTATGTCCCTGATATCTTAGTTTAAGATAACAAGTGTTTTTGGAGCATGAGGGTTGCATATCTGGCTGTCCTAAGGCTTACACTTGGCTCTGCACTCAGGAATTACTCTTATTGGGATTGGGGGGCAATGTTGGGTGCTGGGGATTGAACCTGTCTACTGTGTGCAAGGCAAGTGCCCTGCTTGCTGTACAAGAGACATCTTGGCCTAACAGCATTTTTAAATAGATGCCTCAGTTTCTGTAGCGTCTTTCTTCTTCTTTGTTCAAAAATGTTTAAGCTTTTCGATGTTGTGGTTAGTTTGGTTTCAGAGATGGTACTATGAAATTGGACATCCCAGTCTGTATCATTCACTGGTTTTGTTCAGTGTTTGGGCCCTATCTGACAATGTTCAGGGCTTCCTCCTACCTCTGAGCTCAAGAATCTCTCTGGCAGGATTCCAACGACCCATTGTTAATGTGCAAAATCTCTTAATGTGCAAAGGCTTGGATATGGAGAACAATGAAATGAAAACAAGTTCTCCAAATTGACCTTGCAGGTAGCAATATTTCTGTTCAATTCCTGAAAACTGGTACAGTATTTGTGACTGTTTCCTCTTTCTAAGGAGGGAAATACAACTCCGGATATGAAGAACAGGTCGCAGGGCTGCAGAGCTTCTTTTGCATAGCACAGCAAAAGAGGCAAAAGGTGCTTCATTTCTCCCTGAAGACCAGAAACTAATATACCTTTGAAAGACTAGAAAAACATCAGAGTCCTCTAAGTGGGCACCTTTGGAGAGATGGGTCATGTGTGCTCTGAAGTTTAGGAAAGTGTCTGGATGAGGTAACTAAAATGCCACAAATCAACAAAATTTTGGTTTGGGGTGCTCAGGGGTTGCTCATGATGGTACTCTAGGGACCATTTGGGGCCAGGAATGGAACCTGGGAGACTCTCACCCTTTGTTGCTGTCTCTTAACCCCCTGACAGTCTGATTCTTATAGATCCTTTGTGTGTCCAGGACTCTGTCTCATTCCCAGATCTGCCTTTCTGCATTTCTGCCCCACTGGCTTTCATACCTCAAACTTCAACCCTGCCACTTCTTTCACTTGCATGTTTGCTTGAGGCCTTGCTGCCTAATGGTTTCTTTATCCTGGGTGGGATGCTTTTAAAAAAATAAAAAAAATAAAAAGAACAGTTTTCTCGAAAAAGATAATTATGTGCAAAAACTTTTCATAACTAAAGACTTTGTACTTATAGATTATAGATGTTATATTAAATATTTTGTATCCCTTTCAAACATTCCTAAACTTTTCTGCAGTGTTCTATGATAAACTTTTCCACTCAACAAGGACAGTAAGAAAACCAAAATGGATAAGAAGCTTAGGAAAAATGAAGTCCCCATGGGACCAGGGAAGCCATGAGGGGAATTCAGAGAAGGAAGAGTGCTGAAGGAATGAAGCTTTCCATGTAGACCAGCAAAATGAAGAAAATGTAAGACATTATGAGTGAGAACAACAACTGCTGACACATAGAGTGTGTCCTGCAGACTTGGTGAAGCTTTTATTTTTGGATGTTCCTGAGAAATACAATGGAAGATAGTTGATAATATGACACCAACATAGATTACCCTAAAATCTAGACTATAGCTCTGAGGGTATGGAAGGAAAGAAACTGAAGAGGGAAAGTAAGAAGAGGTCGATTAAAGGTAACAAGGTCTGAGGTCAGAGACCTCGGACACATTGGTAGTTAAAAGGAGATATTTAACTGTATATCTGAGCCACGGGCTGCATCCATAGCACAGCAGGTAGGGCCTTTGCCTTGTACGCGGCCGACCTGGGTTCAGTTCCTCCGCCCCTCTCGGAGAGCCCGGCAAGCTACTGAGAGTATCTCGTCTGCATGGCAAAGCCTGGAAAGCTACCCGTGACATATTTGATATGCCAAAAACAGTAACAACAAGTCTCACAATTTGTTGTGAGACGTTACTGGTACCCGCTCGAGCAAATCGATGAACGGGAGGACAGTGCTACAGTGCTACAGTGCTATATCTGAGCCACAGAACCAACAAAACTGAAAGCATGAGATCTAAATTATAATGATCAAACTTAAATATGCGCCTGTCAAGGGTGCTGAAGAGATAGTACAGCAGATAGGGTGCTTACTCTATATGCAGCCAATCCTGTGCTCAATCCCCAGCATTCCATACGGTCCCTCAAGCACCACCGGAGCAATGGCTGAGTGCAGAAACAGGTGTAACTCATAAGTATGGCCAGGTGTGGCCAAATCCTCCCACATAATGGTGACTGTGGAGGAGGCAGATTGAGGTCAAGAAGGAAACCGGAAACATTGGTGGAGGGAAGCTGACACTCCTGATGGAATAATTGTTGGAAAACTGTGTAACTGAAATCTAACCATGAATAAATCACAATGCCTGACTAACATAACAGTTTTTAAAAGACATCACACAGAATTGGACTTCATTAATAATCCAATTAGTATTAAGACTGAATCCAAAATTGGAATGTTAAGAAGTTACATATAACCACTTTTACTTTTTCTCACAGGATGTGTAAATTCTATTAGCTGCTTTGTGGAGGTGAATAAAGGGAGAATGAAATTTTCTTCCTTAAATATGAGAATCAATAAAATTGATTCTAAAACTGGAAACTGAGAGATAATCCAACAGTTAGGGAACTTGCCTTACACATGACTGACCCTGGATCAAAGTCCAGTATCTCATATTATCCCCAAACTCCACCAGTGATCCCTAAGAGGAGAAACAGGAAGTAAGCCCTGAGAACCACCAGAAGTTGCCACCCAAAATAAAGACAAAAAGAAACACTGAAAGTTTTGAGAATTTGTGTTCTTTGAAAACTAATTTATTCATTTTCATGGGGATAAAATAATTGATGGCATTCAATAGCTTCAAATGAAGTTTTACTGCAAAAGAAAAACAAAACAGCAAAATACATTTTTAAATGCTTACATGTGCTAATAAATCATAGTTATTTTTTTCTCCCTGGAATGTCCCAGGAATATGAAGAACTGATAAGTAAAAAGTAGGTCTGACTCAGAGCTGCCAAAAGAAATAGGAATTAGTAACTCTACTGTCAAGGTAAGATATACTAAAGTGGTCTTGGTCAAAGTGATTAAAAATTAATACTCAATCTCAGTGACCTGACTACAATTTTCACTGCACACTGTCTGATTTATTAGGTATTGAAGAATCCTAAACCAGCATGCCACTCAATATATGGTTTATGCTATTGGGAAATAAAAATATTATTAGTTCGGTAATATTGGAGGAAGAGTCAAGTTTACATGATAAATGATACAAAGCCACACATTTAGAAGGTCAAGAATTGATTTTGAAATTTCTGTTCTCCTGTGTACATGGTCTTCAACTATGAGACTCTTAGAGTTGATGTTAAATTTCCATGATTCCTGCATGATCCTGCCAATCTTATAAAAACTGAAATCGCATTTGACATTCTTTAGTAGATAGAAAGTAGCAGTGGTGGATTTTGGAATATTGGGCTGAAATTTTCTAATATGTGATGTACTGATAGCAGGTCACAAAACCTCAGAGTTCATCTCCATGTAGACTTCAGATGTAGCTGCAAAGATAGACAACCACTCCATGATTCTTTTCAGTAAAATGCTTCTAAGAATGACAGCAGCTATGAAACTCCTAGGGTTCATCAATATTTTGTATGTGATCAAGACAATAGTAGTTGAATAGCAATAGCAACTGTCCATTGACAATGTTTTTCTAGCTTCGTGTGGTATTAGAGAAATCTTGTTTTCTCTCCAGAGTGTTTTCTTATTGATTCTCCTCCCTGATTTCCAATTATCAGGGATACTCTCTCAATTCAAAAATGAATAATATATAGAAAACTAGGATGCAAGAAAACTGCAGAGAGATTTTACTATTTACTTATGCACTAATTTATTTAAACTGTATAGAAGACCCAACCTAGAACTTCACACATAGCAGGCATGTGTACTATGACTAAATCACATTTCTGACCCCAAGAAAGTACTTTTAAATTACATTGTAGGTAATTCCCCAGACCAGAATTCAAATTATCTTCCTGAGTGGCACAGTTTGCTGTTATCATTCAATCAGTGCAAAAGCCCTGAGCCCAAAATTTAAGTTACTCCTTCTCTGGGGCTTGTTACTGTATCAGAAAGAATAGTGTTTCCTGTTGAGACCCGGGGCTTTTTTGTCTTGCCTGGAGGAATAATTTGTAAACTCATTGACTAGCTCTACTTGCGAAGGAAGGCTGATTCTTGTTCCCACTTTTACTTGTCACTCAATCACTCTGTCAAGGGAAGCCTGATACCCATTTCCACTTTGGTTCATTGCAATATCACTCTACTATATATCTAGACAACATCATCCTGACATGTCTGTGTACCATATCACCTTGTCATATCTAACTCTGTCCCATCCGAGCTATAAGTTCCCAGTGCAAACTATCCCAGCTGGGGGATTCTGCATAATTGTAAATGGAACCTTGGGTAGAGGTGGGGGCAGGTGTTTGTGGGGGTGAAGGTGGGAGGGTGGGGCCTCAGTCTTTGGTGGTGACTACACTAGACTGGGAAATAATGCTAAATACATTTCTCTTTTCCTTTTTCCTCTGAATGTGTGTATTTTTCTCTGCCCTTTGCCAGGTTATACCTCAGCGCACTCAGCCCCTTCACTAACAGCCATGATGAAATCAGTGTTTATATAAAATAGGTATGACAAAGAGGAGGGAAAACTCAGAATTTAAAAAAATAAGTCATTAACTTATTTATCTTTAAAATTCGATTTCTTATTTTTATGTGAAATTGTTTCGATTTCTCTGTCTTTAAGTTCATTGAACCTAGTTTGTAACCTTCATTCTGTTGTTAATATCATCTACTATTTTTTAAATGTCAAATTTTGTAATTTTCTCTTTTGTGTGTGTGGGATCATCCTGCAGTACTCAGGACTACTACTTGCTCTGTGATCGGGGATCATTCCTGGTCATACTGAGAGAAAATTTTATGGTTCTTGCGATTGAACTGGGGTCTGCCATCTGCAAGACAACTGCATTACCTTCTGTTCTATCTCTCTGACCCCTTTTATGAGCATTTTGTTTTTTAGGGGTGGGTTTGTGCTACCACCCACTGGTGCTCTGGGCCTATCCCTGGTTCTGTGCTCAGGGGATTGTATACAGTGTGGGACATCAAACCCAGGCTTGACTTCATGCAATCCAGGTACCTTAACCCATGTTAGATCTCTCTTGCCCCATTTTCTTTAATAATTGTTTGTTTTTCAAAAACATCTTACTATAATTTAAATTTTCTAGTACCTATTTTCCTTTGCCACTGAGCATGATGGCCACTTTATAATCTTTGCTAGTATTAATCATCTCAACATTATGTCATAAATTGCCTTTACTCTTAATAAAGGGGCCACACTTTTATTTTCTATTTTTTGGTATGTATTTTGAAATTTAAATTAAATCTTGTCAAAGTTGCAATGTGGAGATTCTTGATTCTGTCTTTCAGATTATTGATTCATGCAAATTACCAATTCTCAAACTGAACACTTCTTAAAAATTGACTGTGAGATACTTATGAAGTTGATCATGACTGGGTTTCCGTCATACAATGTTCTCGCACCCATCCCTTCACCATGTACATTTTCTACCACCAGTGTTCCCAGTTTTTCTCCCACCACTTCCCCCCAGTCTTTTTAAAAAATTTTTATTAGTGAAACACCATGAGGTACAGTTGTAAACTTACAAATTTTTGTGCTTGAGTTTCAATTATACAATGTTTGAGTACCCATCCCTCCACCAGTGCCCATTTTCCACCACCACCGATCCAGGATCCCTCCCATTTTTTTTTTGCATGTAGCCATCCAGTTTTGCCAGCACAATTAAAGAGGCTTTCTTTGCTCCACTTCACATTTCTTGCTCTCTTGTCAAAGATTAGATGATCATATGTTTGGGAGATGATGTCAGTGTATTCAACTCTGATCCATTGGTCTGCAGCTCTGCCTTTGTTCCAGTACCATACTGTTCTAATTATTACTTCTTTGTAGTAGAGTTTGAAGTAAGGGAGGTTGATTCCTCCCATTTTTTTCCCCAAGAATTGCTTTACCTATTCGTGGGGGCTTATTGTTCCGTATGAATTTCAGGAGTGTTTGCTCCATTTCTTTGGAGAATGTCATGGGTATCGTGATAGGGATCACATTGAATTTGTACAATGCTTTGGGACGTATTGCCATTTTGACAATATTAATTCTCCTGATCCATGAGTAGGGGATATCTTTCCATTTCGTGTCCTCTTTTATTTCCTGAAGTAGCGTTCTTTGTACAGGTCCTTTACTTCCTTAGTTAAGCTGATTCCTAGGTACTTGATTTTCTGGGGCACAATTGTGAATGGGATTGTTTTTTTCATGTCACTTTTTCTCTTTCACTATTTGCGTATAGGAAAGCTATGGACTTTTGGGTATTGATTTTATAGCCTGCTAGTTTACTATACAAGTCTATTGTTTCTAGGAGTTTCTTGGTAGAGGTTTTAGGGTTCTCTAAGTATAGTATCATATCATCTGCGAATAGTGACAGCTTGATTTTTTCCTTTCCTACCTGAATTCTCTTAATATCTTTTTCTTGCCTAACCACTGTTGCAAGTACTTCCAGTACTATATTGAACAGCAGTAGAGAGAGTGGGCATCCTTTTATTGTCCCTGATCTTAGAGGGATAACTTAGGCTTTCAATTTTTCCCCATTGAGGAGGATGCTTGCTGTAGGCTTGTGGTAGATGGCTTTAATTATATTGAGGAAAATCCCTTCTATACCCATTTTGGCAAGGGGTTTCACCATAAACCCAGTCTGCTTCTAAGGCAGGGACTTCTCTCTCTCTCTCCCTCTCTCTCTCTCTCTCTCTCTCTCTCTCTCTCTCTCTCTCTCCTCTGTCTCTCTGTTTCTCTGTTTCTGTCATTATCTCTGTCTCTCTCCCCTCTCTCTGTCTCTTTCTTTCTGTTTCTCTCTCTGTCTCTTTCTCTCTGTTTTTCTCTCTCTCTCCTGACATTATGGTTTACAATGCAGGTACTGAAACATTTTCATGTATATCCCTTTATGGGTTATATTATGGTTCAGTTTAGGCCACCATAATATACCAACTACCACCATAGACTGTAGTCTAAATGATTTCTCACAGATACAGAGAGTGGGAGATTTAAAATCAAGTTACCAATTAGTTTGGTTTTCATTGAGAACATACTTCCTATAGCTTACAGACACAGACAGTCTCCTTTTTCGGTGTATCCTTAAAGAGTGAGAAAGAGATCAAGTTCTTAACGTATCTCTTCTTATAAAGCACTACTCTTATCATATCAGTACCTGAACCCCAAGAACTTATTAAAGCTCTTATTTCTGTCCAAACCTGTCTCTCAATACACTTACTGAGTACCGATATTTCAGAGTGTGACCAATATGTTAGAGCAAATGGAATCCTGCTTTTAAAAAAATCAAAACATTGGGGCTGGAGCAATAGCACAGTGAGTAGGGCATTTGCCTTGCATGCGGATGACCCAGAATTGATTCCCAGCATCCCATATGGTTCCTTGAGCACTGCCAGGAGTAATTCCTGAGTGTAGAGCCAGGAGTAACCCCGTGTATCATCGGGTGTGATACAAAAAGCAAAAAAATCAAAGAATTATTAACTATTTTAGACATGTTAAGCATAAGATAAATACTACTAAATGATTTTAGATTGTGCATAGAAAAGCAAAAGTACTATGATAAATTTCAAATCTTTTAATACAGAACTCACAGCTGAAATCATGAGTATGGATAAATTCTGGGACAAAGAAGCATAGATCAATACAAAGAATTAAGGGGCAAGGACCAAGTCATGTTTAAACTCTTGCAGGAGGCAAAAAAGAAATAAGTCAGCAAATAAATAAATTGTCATATAGATGGCAGAAGAGTTGTGTTAAAAAAATAAGAATAAAAAGAGAACTCTGAAGAAGTGGTCAATAATGCTAACTCTATACTAAAGGTCTAGAAAAGGCCATTGTTGAAGGTCCTGGATTATAAAGTAGGGCATCATTATTGATTTTAGAGGGAACAGTTTTAGTAAAGTGATTAAGAAGAGATTAAGGGCCAAAAGGTTAGGAAAAGAAGGATTACAGCGAGAAGGTGGACATATTTGAAGCATAAATAATGAGTTGGATTACCAGCATAGTAAATGCTATAAGAAACCTCTGAAGTGTTCAAAATATTCCTAAGAGAAAGATGAATTAGACAAATATATCTTTCAGTTTACCATATTTATTCTGTCAACAAATGTCATATTTGCTAACTGCTAAGAAATATTACATAATTAGATATAAAACAACTTCCTACCTGCATGTAAATATTTCTGTTTCTCCTGCTCTCTGCTTAGGTTCTACTTCTCTGCACAGATAATTTGCCTAATACAACTGATACTCAACTGGGTCTGTTTTTAATAAAACACCTTTCTTAATTTTGGTGAGCCTCCTCAGAACATAATGTCTACTCTTCAGAGCAGAATTAGATGATTTTTCATTCATATTAATGTTAGAAAAAGTTTTAGAGTCAATGAATTTTGTCATGATCTCCTTTTTCACATATTTATTTAGCAATTAGTAGTTGCTATCAAATGTATCAGCTTAACTTTATCACTTTTCAATTTTATTATCACTATATTGAACATCAGTTCACCATTTTGCACAATAAACTGATTCAGTTATTCATGGATTAGATAAATCATAAACATTAACATTTTTAAAAGCTTCCTAGTTGATTTTGCAGAAATGAGAAGCACTGGATTGGAGATTTGTTGTATTGCGATGGTAATAATTTTGATAAGAACACTAATTTTGAAGTATAAACAAGAATATTAGTATCTTTATATTTTGAGATTTTTAGAAAGAAATTCTTGCACCTCCTCTTGGATGATTTGTGTTTTTTCTGTGCAACTCTACCACAGTCAAGGTGTCATAAACAATCTTCATAAACTTAACAGTCAAGACTTTTTAATCTAACACAAATATTTTGTATAAAAAAATCCTTGTTTGCCTAATCTGTTTCCTTTATGTTTTAAATTTTTGTTGTGTACTTTTTCTGTGTAATCTTGTTTGGATGTGTATTATTTGGCATAGCTTGCATTCTATTTACTTTATGAATGCTGTGTTAGATTGTTTAAGTATAAAGAAGAAATGAAAATAAATTCAACTGATTTTATCAAATTACTTTTAAGAACAAGATGAAATAATTGGCTTTGATAATGCCTACTTATGTCTATCTTCATTATGGACACTTAATAAAATTAATATACTACGTAGCTTTTAGTCTGATGTTGAAAAGAAGAGACACATGGAGCAAAAGTATGTCAAACAAGAAAGTAAATGTTATACTAGGTCCTACTGTAAAGCTTTGAACTATTGAAGTCACTTATTATGTGGTACTAAAAAAGAATTGACAAGCTCAGAAACTGAAGGTGACCATGCAATTAACTCCTCAGGAGATGGGCAGGAGAGATAGTAGGATGGGTAGGACACTTGCCTTGCACCTGGTCTACTCGAATTCAATTTCCAGCACTGTATGTAGTCATCCAAGCACCACTAGGTGTGGCCCCAAAACTAAGAAACAAACAAACTATGAAAAACTTATTGGGGGAAGGGATATAGATGGTAAATGTTGTTCTTAATTCAAGTTTAATACCTTTACTGTTAGGTCACCTTTAAAAAATCCTGGAAAAGCACAAAACACAAAGAGCAAAACTTGACATTCATTTATATCCTTTGAATCAGTAAGGGAGAAATTAGGCAGGGAAAAAAAACCCTAGAATAGAATGGGAAAGGAAATAGGGATTGAAGAACAGTAACTAATGTCTGGTAGAACCCCCAGTGAAGGTTAAATAATAATGAATAAATAAAATGAGAGACACATGCTGAAAAATAATTTGGACAGAATCACAGTCATCATATAAGAATTTGATAATGCTTTATTGAAACAGTATTAAATTATGGCATGCTTACTTTAGCCAGGGCATATTCTCACAAAATTATTAACTGCTAAATACAAGAAAGGGAAAAATGTAGTTTCCTTTTATTTGTGAGATTCTGTGTTTTATTCATGATACCTGATATTCCCTTGAGTATCCTGGAAGAGATCCTTGAGTACAGCAAAGTGTGACTCAAAATCCAAAAGAAGAAAAGAAAGAAAAGAGAATTACAAACAAGAGAACAATTTTTTGCATCCCATGTTTCACTACATCTCATGAATTCTTATAAAGTATGACCTAAAATTAAAAAAGAGACACTCTTAAGATTCATCTAAATTTTACTTGGGACTACTAAGGATTTTATGATTGCAAGAAAATTCTCCTCCTTAGACTCATTTAGGAAATAGTTTCATTTTCGTTCTCTAATTTGACTTGACTTTAACCCCATGTCCATTCCAGTCTATTCTACTACTCAAAAGTATTTAAACCTATCTAGTGCCTCTGAATAAATTTTTGGGGATTCTACTATAAAATCGTTTCACATATTTAATGAGTTTAAGGTTTTAAATTATTCTCGTAATTTTATAAGAAATTATTGTGGTTAAGCTACTTTAAAATTTATTTGTTTAAAGTATACAACTCAGTTTTGGCAAGTTATTATGGGTATACAAATATCAATAGAATCCATCTTTGAGCATGTCTTCATCTTTTAAAAAACTCATATCCTTTTGCAATCAATCTCCATTTCCATCTCCAGCCACAGGTATTTTCTTTAAGTATACTTTCCTATAGCCTTTTGTAGACTATTAGAATTGAATTTGAATTTCTGAGACTTATTTTTATCTTGGGAACTAAGTTTATCTTGTTAAAATAGCCAAAGACCCAACCAAGTTTTAGCAGAGCCTGTATTTTATTATAAACAGCAGCAGTAAAAAATAATTAAAATAAGTTACATCGAATGCTAAGGCAATCATATGCCTCATTTGCTTTGTTGGTTTGCAACTTAGTCGCTTTTAGTTTAATATCTTGTCAATTTTGAGCTATAGGTTATATATTGGCTCTTTAAAATTTCCAAATAAATGCCCTTCCAAATTTTGGTTCACTCTATATGGTATAAATAACTACAAAACTCCTCCTATCATAACTCAAGTATTTGTTATGGTACATGTACATGCTCTTGAGTGCATGCATGTACATGTATATGTGTGTGTGTGTGTGTAAAAGAAATGAAAACAACTACCCAATGATCCATCAAAATGTTGCCGATAGATTAATGTAGGAATGATGTATGAATGTATGAAAGATGGATTAATAACTTCCACAAGTTTATGTCTTAGGAAAGTGGTTATGTCATACATTTCAGGATGTAGAAAACAAATTTGCTGCATGAGTTATAATAGAATTTCACCCTATGCTTTTATTTAACAGAAGGAATGTGAAACATGTTTTTACAAGAAATAAAGTGCTCCCGTGGACTAAGTCCTATGTTTTACCAGAGTTTCCCTATGATGTCAGATGCATGTTAACAGAACAGAAGTGTCCTGATCACAGTATGAGGATAAGGATTATTGAGTTTCTCCAGGCTGACATGACAAAATATCTGGAAGGCTCATTGTGAGTAATAATAGGGGCAGATATGTTGTGTTAGAATAAAATTTGTTTTCAGAACACGCTCAAATTTACATGGATCCAGCTCTCTTCAGATTTTGGGTGACATACTGGTCAAAAGTCTGAACATTTTATAAAAACTCACGTAACTGCACATAAAATTCCAAAGGTAAAAGTGAATGATTACGCTATCATCCAGAAAGTGAGTGTCATTCAGATTCATTTCACAGGGGTGAACATGGACTGCTTGAAGTGAAAAATATTCTTGTTCTAAACAGGTATCCCACCACTCAGCAGTACAACGATGTGATAAATGCCCTTCTCCAGACCTACCCTTTCCTGGATGAGGATGGCTGTGGCTTTGTAAGTGATCACATGGCAGCTCTCTGTTCATCTTATCTTAGCCCATCTTGAAATGATAACCTCATATTGTCTACTACTTTGGTCCCTCATTCACCTTCCTGCTTACTTTTCTGTTTCAGGACTTTCTCTTGCAAACATTCTCTATTTCTGAGTTCTTTGTTTTGCTTTATAATAGACTAATTTAGAGCAGCTCTTTGCAGCTAAGTTGAAAGGCTTTTTAGGTTTATCTTTTGTATCTGGGGGCCAAGTCAGGCCGGGCTGAGCCCATGGCTTACTCCTAGATTTGTGCTCAGGGATCATTCCTGGTAGTGCTCAGGGAGCTATATTTGTGCTGGATATTGAATGGGGATTGAGCACATGCAAGGCAAATGCCTATTCTCTGTACTGTCTCTCTGGCCCTAGATTGAGAAAAAAGGTAGAGAGATTTCCTATATTTCTCATATTCACCAATCACACGCATAGCTTTCCTCATTATGAGGATCCCCCATCAGAGAACATTTGTTTCAAACAAATAATCCTAATCCCAAAAGTGATAATAATATTGGTATGAGTGACAAAACTAATTTGAAGAAAATTCTTTCAACCTTCAGAATATCCTTGCCAATTGATCAATTTTGTTATGTGTGGAGATAGATGGGTGTTCTTTCTTTCTTTCTTTCTTTCTTTCTTTCTTTCTTTCTTTCTTTCTTTCTTTCTTTCTTTCCTTCCTTCCTTCCTTTCTTCTTCTTTCTTTCTTTCTTTCTTTCTTTCTTCTTTCTTTCTCTCTCTTTCTCTCTTTCTTTCTTTCTTTCTTTCCTTTCTTTCTGTCTTCCTTCCTTCCTTTCTTTTTCTTTCTTTTTCTCCTTCCTTCCTTCCTTCCTTCCTTCCTTCCTTCCTTCCTTCTTTCCTTCTTTCCTTCCTTCCTTCCTTTCTCTCCTTCCTTCCTCCCTCCCTCCCTTCCTCCCTCCCTCCCTTCCTTCCTTCCTTCCTTCTTTCCTTCCTTCCTTCCTTCCTCCCTTCCTTCCTTTCTCTCCTTCCTTCCTTCCTTCCTTCCTCCCTCCCTCCCTCCCTCCCTCCCTCCCTTCCTTCCTTCCTTCCTTCCTTCCTTCCTTCCTTCCTTCCTTCCTTTTTGTTTTATATATAAAAAACAGTGCTGAGGGATTACTCCTGGCAGGCTAAGGGAACCATATGTGGTGCCAGGGAACAAACCCAGGTAGGCTGTGTACAAGACAAGTATCCTACCTACCCACTATACTTTTTCTCCAAACCAATATTTTTCATTTTAATTATTTTATTTTTTAATTTTAACACAAATTTATGTAGCTCAAAATTCAAAGGTATAAAAGCATATAAAATGGAAAGTTCCTCCTACCTGTGTTATCCAGTTACCCAATTTTCCTTCCTAGAAGTAACCGAAGGAATTACAGATTCTTTTCAGAGACTCTTTGTACATTTATGAGGAAAGAAATATAATCCAATTACTTGTTGACCTTTTGTTTCATGATTATGAAAGTGAGAATGTAGGAGGTACTGAAAAGGCTGACTTTGATCTTTGTGTGTATTTTGTCCTTGTCTGTGCCTGGCTGACTGCATTACCTTAAAGACAGGGGAGGGTGGGAAGAGAGAGAGAGAGAGAAAGTGAGAGATGGAGAGAGGGAGAGAGTGGGCTGATGAGGGTACTGTGTTAGTTTACATAGAAAATGAGGGAGAGCCTATGCTTGGATAGAGGTTTACCTAAATTTACCTAAATTCTCTCTGCAACGCTGTGTGATGTACTTCTATTGAACATTAGCTCTACATATAAGGTGGGGAGGGGAGAAAGAGAAAAAGAGAGAGGGGGAGGGAAGAAGAAATAGATTTGTTCTTTGGATAGTATTTTTCATTATGAAAAGTTTTCATTATGAAAATGTTCAAAACTGCAAAAACATTGAAAGATTCTATGGTAGACAGTCATATTATTCTCACCTACATCTTCATCTCAACAGTTCTTATGATTGGGGCAGGATAAATCATGGTTTGTGGGAGTTACCCTATGCATTGTAAGAATGTTTAGCAGCATCTATGGTTCTCACTAGGTAGGAGTAACCTCCAAAACTTTGTAAGCATCACTGATGTCTGTGCTTTAGAACTTGTGAAAGTACTACAAGAGAAGGGCAAATCTCTGATTGTGAAGATTTACTGATCTCTGTTTAGTCAGCATTAACATTTGGTGCACTTGATTCTCTCTCTCAAGATGATTTGTTTATTTTGGACAAGGATTTGAAAAAAACAAGTAGCAAACAACATTCCGAAATGTTCCAGCATGTATCTTGTAAGGGCAAAAAAACTCTTCTGTAAGCACAATACCATTTTAAAACAGAACAGAAAGAACAATAATTGTGTGAGAGTATATGTATTCTATATTAATTTTTCTTCAATTCTTTAAAAATTTCCCAGATCTTTTTCCTGTGAAACTTAATGAAGGATTATGCATCATAATTGGGTTAACATGTCCCTTTAATTTCCTTTGGTATAAGACAGTCTTTGTGCTTTCTGTGTTTGTCCAGTATGTCCTTTTTTGGACAAGTCTATTCTAGTCACTGGGTATGTTGAGTTTGCCTGAATGTTTCCTAATGAATACATTTGGGTATAAACGTTGGACAAAATTACGTGGTTAATACCTTAGATCTCACATCTCAAATCAGAAGACATTCCATTTCAGAACTAGATTTTTATTTCAGAGCTAGATTTTATTTTGGACTCATTAGAGAAGGGCTGTAACCATTTTCTCTAATTGGAAAACAATGGAGAAGGGAAATCATTATTCAACAAAACATATTTTTTATGAAGCATCTGTGTAAAGAGTGCACGGTTCCAGCTCTGAAGCAGACACTTGAGATGCTTGATTGAGTTCGTATGTGATAACTTTATTTGATTTGTCTTTTAGCTGCTAATAAGGAACAAAGGGAGCGACCAGGAAGAAGAAATCAGCAATTTAAAAATGTCCTTGCAGTTGATTACTATTATACCTCCTCCAGAAGGTTTAGAACTTGAGAGCTATAGAAAACATGAGAGAAGTCTCTGTACTACTTTATATTTCAAGGCTAAGAAAAATATACTATCTCCCGTTAGTGCTATTGTAAAGCACTAAGGGCAGAATCTAAACTTGTAAGCTTCTGGGAGCTGACAAAGTATCCCTGACTGAAACACCAGGCAGGCTTAGTCAGGGCTGAACCTCCCCGCTCCCCATCTCTACCTTTGACCTCCAGAAATCTACATCAGTACTATTGAAAGGTTTTATGAACCACACTTCATTTTATAAATATATTTCATTTAAGTTTTAAAAAACTCTTGGAAAAAAAAACCTCTTGGGCCATTTGATAGCCTACAAAGATGTCGTGAAGGCAATGACACATTGGATCAGGAACTTGTGCAATTTGTTCTCAAATTATACTATGTACTAGTGCTACATACCCATGCACTATGAAGAAAGAGAGCTCAAAAAATATAACCAGAGTCACCAGATGACTTACCACACTATTTTGTGGCTCAGACTAGGGACTCTCTGGCTAAAAAGGCTTGGTTTCTTCTCCTTTTCTTTGGACCACTTGAGCATTCATTCTTCACAACTATTTGGGGAACAAATACCCACACCTTTGACCAAAATGGTTTTCATAGGATGACAGAGAAAAATGAAAGAAAATGCATCAATTTCCTAATGTATAAACTAGTATCAGTCCTTTTCTCAGATCCACAAAAAAGTAGAAAGTATTGCAGAGACAGCAGAGTATGGTAGAAATAATCCAGTTTATAGAATTAGAAAATCTATATTCAAGAGCCAGTATACTTAGTAAATAGCAATATGATATTGATAAAGTTTTAAAATTTCTGTTTCTATTATTATAGTTTAGTCATTGGGTTTCATAGCCTTATAAAAATATTGTTATAAGTATACATAGAATGATAGTTTATTTACTAAGATGTGAAAAAAGATTTTGTTATTTAGAGAAAATAATTCCAATCTTCTTAATGATGTGCTATCCTGTTCTTTTTTGCTAATTTACACAGTTTTTATGGAAACGAGCCCTCAAAGATCGCTTTAAGTATGTCCGAAGACCCATAGAAGATGACGAGCAAGTGATGAGAAATAAGTGTAAATTTGGACATCGAAGAGGTCAGACAAGGAAATCTCTTGCTGACAGAAGAGTTGATGAAATTAAAATTGTCCAGATAAAAGTAAGATCATATATTTAATTATTCTGACAACATAAGAAACAATAAATCATAGCATTTATTAATAGTAAAACAAAATAAGACACCAATATGAAAATTTGACATGTGGTTAGAAATCAAGAAAATGTCTTGATGTCATATGTAAATGACAATATTTTCAGAAAAGGAATTTTAAACATGGTTTGACAAATTTGTAGAACATCTATATTCTTTCATCACTTTCAAAAATTTTATGCCCTATAACTTTCAAGAATTTCTCTTCATCTTATTCTAAAAATTCATCTTGTGCTGTTTTTGGCGGAATCCTACAAAAATATTTATTTGATTTTATTTTCATTGAATCACTGTGAAATACACAGTTACAAAGTTGTTCATGATTGGGTTTCAGTAATAGGATGTTCCAATACCCATCTCTTCACCACTGTACATTTTCCACCACACTGTAATGTTCCCAGTTTCTCTCCTGCCAACACCCCCATCCCCTACCCCTGCCCCAGCTTGCCTCTATGGCAGATACTCCCTCTCCCCTCCCTCCCTCTCTCTGCTCACTGCTCACTGCTCTTTGCTCTTCTCTTCTGGGCATTACAGTTTGCAATATAGGTACTGACAGGTTATCTGTACATCTCTTTACCTTTCAGCACTCAATTCTTGTCCTGAGTGATCATTTCAAACTATCTTTGTTATAGTGGTGCCTTCTCTATCCTCACTGATCCCCTTTTATTTGTGGCAAGCTTCCAACAGTGGACCAGTCCTCTTGGCTCTTGTTTCTACTCTCCTTGGATATCAGACTCATACTATGGTCCTTTTAAAAATATCTCACAAGTGAATGTAATTATTCTATATCTGACTCATTTCAATCAGCATGATACTCTCCATGTCCTTCCACTTATAAGAAAATTTCATGACTTCGTTTTTCTTGGTGGCTGCATAATATTTCATTGTGTAGGTATATCATAGTTTCTTTATTCAGTCTGTTCTTGTGTACTCAGGTTGTTTTCCAGATTCTAGTTATTTTGAATAGTGCTGCAGTGAACATAAAAGTTCAGATGGCACTTATGCTGTGTGTTTCAGGACTTCCAGCATATATTCCCAGAAATTGTACTGCTAGGTCATTTGGAAGTTCAAATTCTAGTTTTTTGAGGAATGTCTGTATTGTTTTCTGAAAAGGGCTAGACCAGTCAGTATTCCAATCAACAATGAAGGGGAGTCCCAAGAGCACTGGTTGTTCTTGTCCTTTTTGATGTGTGCCAGTCTTTGTGGTGTGAGATGACATCTCAGTGTAGTTTTGATTAGTATCTCCCTGATGATTAGTGATGTAGAACATTTTTTTTTCATTTGCGTTCTGGCCATTTGTATTTTTTTCTTTGAGGAAGTTTTTGCTCATTTCTTCTCCCCAGTTTTTGATGGGGTTGGATTTTTTTTTCTTGTTAAGTTCTATCAGTGCCTTATAAGTCTTTAATATTAACCCCTTACCAGGTGAATATTGAGTAAATAATTTTTCCCGTTCTGTGGGCTATCTTTTTATCTTGGTCACTGTTTCTTTTGAGGTGTAGAAGCTTCTTAGTTTAACATAGTCTCATTTGTTTATTTTTGCTTTAATTTCTTTGGTCAGTGGTGTTTCATCTTTGAAGATAAAATAAAAGAGGACATGAGGATATGCATATGGATCCTCTGCTCATGAATTGGGAGGATAAACATTGTCCAAATGGCTATATTCCCCAAATCATTATACAGATTCAATGCTGTCCCAATAGAATACCCATGACACTTTTCAAAGAAACAGATCAAACACTCCTGATATTCATATGGAACAATAAATCCACTCTAAGAGCAAAAACAATCCTTGGAAAAAAAAGGAGATGAGACACATTACCTCCCCCAGTTTCAAACTACTCCAAAGCAGTAGTATTTAAAACAGTATGGTATTTGAAAAAAGATAGACCTGCCTACCAATGAAACAAAGTTGAATATCCTGACAAAGACACTCAAATATATGATCATTTAATCTTTGATAAATGAGCAAGTAATATGAAGTGAAACAAGGAAAGCATCTTCAAGAAGTGGTGCTGGGAAAACTGGGGGCCTACATGCAAAGAAAAAAGGAACTCAGACATCTTTGTAATACCAGGCACAAAATTCAGATCAAAATGGATTAAAGATTAAAATATCAGATTACAATTATATTTAATAAAGATTATAATATCAGACCTGTGTTCATAAGGTAGTACTGTAGCACTACTGTTGTTCGTTGATTTGCACTAGCAGACACTAGTAACGTCTCCATTGTGAGACTTGTTACTGTGTTTGGCATATTGAATACATCACAGGGAGCTTGCCAGGCTTTGCCAAGTGGGCAGGATACTCTCAGTAGCTTGCCGGGCTCTCCGAGAGGGACAAAGTAATCGAACCCGGTTGGCCGCGTGCAAGGCAAATGCCCTACCTGCTGTGCTATAACTCCAGCCAAAATTCATAAGGTACATTGAGGAAAATGTAGGCAGAGACCCCCATGACACTGAAGCTACAAAGTTATTTTAATACTCTTATAGTAGGGGTTAAGTAGTCTGCAGTCTAATGGTTTCATGGAGAAAGGTAACCCACAGGCATGGATATCAAACTTCTGTTCTACCTTTGTTTACCAGAAATGCCTGACAACAACCAGAGTTAAACTTAATAAAGAATTTTATGTAGTTTGTAATTGTCCCACTGAAGGAAGCTGAGTTTCTTAGTCATGTCATAGGAACTCCGATATATAACTCTGTAAGTTGAAGAATTTGTGAATGTAGCCCACCTATTTTATTTATTTATTTATTTTTTTTTTTGCTAATGCCTCTTAGGTCAGTTTAGCAAACAACCACACTGCAAATGCCAATAAACATGAGTGGTGCTAAGGTGCCTGCTTAGAGTCAGTATACTTGGGTTCCTCATGTTCCACTGCTCAAAAGATTTACCACTATGTGTGTTGTATTTGTCAGAATCCCAGCTACATTCACAAGTCAAATCCTACAAAACTCTTGGACATAATTCCTTTTTTGCAATGTTTAAAAATCAATCTCATTGAACTTGCACTGATTGTGCAGCTAAATACAACGGCTGTGCTTCTGTGCTCTCTTATTTTCAGTTTTAGGTGCAAATGACTTGTAGACACATGCATTGATAAATTGGTTTCTTTTGCTTAATTGTCCTTTGATAGCTTTTGCCCTTCTGCTCCATGGGAGTTTTCTGTCCTCCCTGAGCTCGCCTTAGCACACCTTTGTTACCGTTTGACAGGTGTACCGCTCCAGTCAAACTCCCCACCTGGCACTGTCCCTGGAGCACGACGCACGGGACTGGCAGTGGCCAGGCGCTTGGCGCCAGAAGTGAGAGCCCCTCGGGGGTAGGGCGTTTGCCTTGCACGTGTTCGACCCGGGTTCAATTCCTCCATCCCTCTCTGAAAGCCCGGCAAGCTACTGAGAGTATCCCTCCCTCTTGGCAGAGCCTGGCAAGCTGCCTATCGTGTATTCGATATGCCAAAAACAGTAACAATAAGTCTCACAATGGAGACGTTACTGGGCCCGCTAGAGCAAATCGATGAACAGTGCAGTGCTAAAAATAATTAGATTATCAAAACCATAAACTTAACAGAGTCTTTTTATTATAAAGTGTTGGTAGCATTTTGCTGTTTAAATGTGGGAAAAAGTGGTTTCAAAACCTATAGGGGGCTGGAAAGATGATAATACAGTGGATTAGGCCTTGTAGGTGGCCAACGTTAGCACTGCATATAGTCCCCTGAGTACTGCAATATTGTGTGGCCACAAAATAAAGAGAATTACATAAAAATACATTAATAGTGTAGTAAACTATTTTTTAAAATTAAGTAATATGATTTAAAATAAAGGTAAAGGCCCTCCCGTTGTTCGTCGATTTGCTCGAGCGGGCCCAGTAACGTCTCCATTGGAGACTTTGTTGTTACTGTGTCTGGCATATCGAATATGTCACGGGGAGCTTGCCAGGCTGTGCCGTGCGGGCGAGATACTCTCGGTAGCTTGCCGGGCTCTCCGAGAGGGGCGGAGGAATCGAAAATACTGTTAATATAAAGCTTTCATGCATAAAATGTTCCGATACCCATCCTCCACCAGGATCAGCTTCCCTCCACTATTGTCTCACAGCCATCTCTCACTCCTGATTCTTGTTAATCTCAGTTCTGTAGACCAGTTCTCTGATTTGATAATTTTTGGCCAAAGGTTAGTCTCTTACCATGTTTCTTTATATCCCACATATGGGAAAAGCCATTCTATGTCTAGCTATCTCCTTCAATCAGCTTGGTATGTATATTTCATGCCAGCATTTTTCAACTTTCTCCCAACCATGTCCTTTATTTTCTTTCAGTATCCCTCTGGTCTACTGCTTATCCTTCTAATATTGTGCTGTACCCCCCCGCCACTTTTCCCCTGTATTTATGTGATTTTCAGCTACAGTCCCTTTGAAATATTGGTTACCATAGGAGGGCCATATGACCTCCAGTTGAAAACCAGTTTTAAATTCTAGTATTTGAGGGATGGGGCACAGATGTTTTCATAGAGGTTGAGACGCTTGTGTATGACCAGGAATGATACCTGAAGACAGAACCAGGGATAGCAGGTAGGGCGTTTGCCTTGTACAGGCCGACCCAGGTTCGAGTCCTCCATTCCTTTCAGAGAGCCCCGCAAGCTACTGAGAGTATCCTGCCCACACGGCAGAGCCTGGCAATCTCCCCATGCCATATTCGAGACAGTAACAACAAGTCTCACAATGGAGATGTTACTTGTGCCCGCTGGAGCAAATTGATGAACAATGGGAGGACAGTGCTACAGTGTTACCATTGAATGTGGCTCATTTCTCCCCCAAGCCCCTCATAAATATATGAATTATAGTATTTTTATACAAAAAAACCTTTAAGTAATTTCTTTGAGATGTACACGCAGAAGTGGGATGGTGAATGGGGCAGAATCATACATACACTTAATTTTCCCAGTGGCCCTTCAGAAGGATTCTTTGTTTCACTTACCCAACAAAACATATTCTTTATCTCTATTGACCTTTGGCATCATCCAGTCTGTTAAAATTTGCCAAGTCACATAAGAATAAAGTGTAATCTCATTTTTGTTGTGACTTCCCTAGATAATTAATCTGAACATCTCTTCGCATGTTCATTAGCTCTTTGAGCTTTTTTATTCTAGAAAATTAGTTCTTTAGATCTAGTGCCCAAATTTTAGTGAGTTGGCAACTTTTTCTTATTAATTTCTAGGAAGCACTCTTCCCCATGTCATAGACTTTCAAATGAGTTATAATTTTTAACTCATCTAGAATTACCTTTGTATGGTTATTAAATAAATTCTCCATGTATTTAGTCACTTTCTCACACATAGCAACATATTGTTCCTTTTATGGTATAACCATTATTTCATATAAGTTCCCAAATAGACTTGGGTATACTTTGGGCATAATCTCTTATGGCATTGATCTATTCAGTTGATTTTATACCATAACCACATTCGATTTTATTACTTAATTTTTTTATCACTTTCAGGGTCAGGGGAATGAGACCTGTTGTCGTTACTGTATATGGCATATTGAATACGCCTTGGGGAGCTTGCCAGACTCTGCCCATCAGGGCGGAATACTCTCAGTAGCTTGCCGGGCTCTCCGAGAGGCATATATTTATAAATTTTTCTCTACGATTTGTTGCCTACTGTCTGGACCCCATCAGATATGGTGTAGTAATAGTGGAAAATGGGTAGAAAGTGTCTTATAATGTGTTGTGCGGCCACTTTATGGCCCTGCAGTCTGGAAAGTAGCCTGGAGCATGGTAGTGGTTGGGTAGTGGAGGTCGGCTGCCAGGCCTGGGTCCCTTGAGGCGGGGAGGGCTCTCACCCGCCTTACAGCCTGGTGTGGAGTCCGGTGGCATGGTTCTGGGAGCCTCGTTTTATGGACTCATTTATGGACTCAACAGGACCCTGGAACAGAGATCCTCTGCCTGCATTCCCCAGTCTCTGGTGACTCAGGAATCACACCCATAAGTCACACCATGCCGGCACCAGATAATCTCATCCGCCACCCTCCAGATGCTCAGGATGCTCCTCCCAGATGGAAGTATAAAAATTCCTATGATGATGAAAGTAAAAAGAAATAATTTCTTTAACCATGTCCTCCTTCTCCAAACCAGGAATTGATCCAATCCCATAATCTTGGAGAGGACTCCTCAAAAAATTGTATCTGTGCTTTCATATATAGAAAGTTAGACATGTTTGCAGTATAGTCTGGACACGCAGCAATCTTTATGACAGCACAAGTTCCTCCCTGAGTGGCAGTGAGTATATCTAAGGCCATTTGGTTTTTCAAGGATAGCCTTTCTCATTTGAGACATTTCTGAATTAATGAGAAATGCCATGGGTGTCACTCAGTGCTTTTTGCATGTACTTAGTCAGGATCTCATTATGCTCAACAACATATTCTAATTCCTATTTGTGGGGCAAAGAAAAAGCTCAAATGATCATACCAGTGAAAAACTGACCTAATTCAGCCATGGACCATTTGCCAGTAACTGGCAGGTTCATGGGGATGGAGCAAATGCGTGTCTTCCCTGCATTCAGGCAAAGCCTAAAGTGCATTTGTCAATACAAGCTGTGGGGAAAACCAGGACCACAGGGTCCGTCCACACAACCAGTCCATTGGTGCTGGCCATCTAATTCCTGTCCTTCCTGTCCAATCTGTTGCAAATAAGTGAGTGGCTTGTAGGACTTGAAGGGCTGGAGCCACCCTATGTCTAGGGAACAGGTATAATATTTGGAAGTTCATGGCCAATTTTGTTCCCAACATAATGAAGCTTTTTTACTTAGGGTCCCTGTAGAGGGAGTCACCCACATAAACCGATCCGACCTGGTGAAGCCCTTCTTCTGTATATCTAACTCTCTTGGAAGGAGTTAAAAGTTTTGACTCGTTTGATTGCTATTTGGAATAAGCACTGGTCTCAACTTTAGTTTAGTTAACAGAAAAGGATTTATTGTATCTAGGCTCTCTTATGGACTTAGAAATACCAGGCCATTCATTTTCATTGGATCTAGCAATAGAGATGTTTGAAGAAAAAAATATTTTCTTATAAAGGTTTATGAGCTCCTGAAGAGCTGCCCAGTCTGTTCCTTGAAATGGGGACACCCATAAGGGTAACCCTGACGTGCTATCCAAGGGCATGAGCACACATAAACAGTATGCACTCTGTTTTCTTTTTCATGCAAACTGGTGGGCCCACTGTAGGAATGTGCTTCTGTTGGCTGCACACCAATATTTATTACTAGAAGCAGTTTCAGATAAAGAGACATAATGCTGAAATCTCAGGGCTGGGAGAAATAGAGACATTACTGGCGCCGGCTCGAGTAATTTGATGATCAACGGGATGATGGTGATATGGTGATTTTATCACTTAGAATCATTTAGAAATTAGTTTAGAGAAACTTTGCAAGCAGTGGAAGATGTCCTGGGTCAAGTAAGTACCTTAGGGAAGAGTTCCCATTTTGTGAACTAAAGCGAAGATCAGGTGGCCCTTTTCTCGAGAGCCACTCCATAGGAGTCATTAATAACATTTTCCTCTCAAAGAATACAGGATTTTAGAATAAACGTGCCAAATTCAAGTGGAAGAACTGGACCAAGGACTGTAGTTTTGGATTTCCCTGTAGACAAATAGTAATTCCTCTGTTATATTCAGCTTGTTATATTCAAATTCACATTGTATTTTCCTGTAGTACAGGTTGTTACAGTCTTTTGGTTCCTACTTGATCATTTTTAGTGGTTATAAGCATTATTGAAAATAAAACATGAAAATCTCCAAATTCAGTTGGATTGTCAGTTTCTTCACTCCATCAGCGCTTGAAACATGATTTAACAAATTCTTTTGTTAAATTTTTGTATTGATAACTGTCATATCTTCTTGATAGATTAACCCTCTTCCCAATATAAAATAGCATCCTTTTTTTCTGGAAAAGGATATCAGTATCATTTTTCATGTCTTTAATTCCTGTTTGCCTAGTATCTCTCTTCCCATTTTTTATTTTCAACCTAGTTGTGTCTTCTAATGAAAAGTGTATCTGTTATATATAACATATAGTTGATTATTTAAAATGTATATTCTGAAAAAAATAAAATGCATTCTGTCAGTTATTTATTATTACTTATAGTAATTACTTATAAGGTAGAATTTGTGCCTGCTATTTAGTAATTTGTTCTTTACATCACCTATTTATTTCATATGATATTTTCCCATAATTATTATCTTCTTTCATGTTAATAGATGTTTTCTAATGTGCCTAATTTCTTTTGTTATTATTTGAGTATACATTTTCATTTTTTATGTTTTTGGGGGGGTAATGGGGGGTTCTTATGCTTAGAGGGGTTCCTAGGTCACTATCTGCAATGTGTCCAGTTGGTCAGATAACTCAATGTTTAGACCTGGGGTGATGAAGTATTCCTCAGACTAAGTGACATCAGGAGACCATTCAGTGTTGGAAACAGAACTCAGGTCCCTGTGACATTCACTCCGGAATGTTGAACTATTTCCATGTCCTCCTTCAGTTATTTTCTTAATGGTTGCCCTGGATATTATAGCATCTTATAATTTGCAACGTTCTAGTTAGAAGCAATACTAATTTAATTACAGCAGCATTAAAAACACTGCTGCTATATATTTACAATGCATTGTTTACTGTGTTTGTTGTGTGAAGGAAGGAAGGATGGAAGCAAGGAAGAAGATGGGAAGGGAAGGGAGGGAGAAAATGTAAAATTATGAAAACCTGCTTATATAGTCACTGCTAAGACTAGCTCCTAAGTTTTTTAGAATTTTTTATAGCACTTACTGTTTGCTTCTTACAGTACCTGACACATTATGATTTATTACATAAGTAGGAATCATCTTAGTAGTTTTTTTACAGATGTTTCTCTAATGGTGCAAAACTGAACAAGACAGCAGAGGCCCAAGAAAAACACTGACAGCTAATTGCATTCTGGATATAATGCAATTACTGCCATCAGCAGGTGGCAAATTTACAAATACTGTGAGGTTTTACAAGTCAGCTGTGCACTTGGAAACATGGGGCAAAGTTGTAGCAGTATCCCTGCTGATTGAGACACATGGCTGAATGTTAAGCAAAGACACTATTCAAGTACATAGGGATGCATCATTTCTAAAGCCACTTTGATGACAATATAATTAAAAAACAGGGATGATTTGAATTTGTTATAAGGGAAAACCCTAGCATCTAACACATTTTTGCCCAAGTGAATAATTTGAACCACACATGTAATTTTAATTTTCCCAATAGTGATATTTAGTAAGGAGAAACAGGTGGAATTACAACATTAATGATATATTTTATTTAGCTCCAAATATTCATATTACCATTTGCGTATGTATTCATTATGAAAAATTGTAAATGAGGTGTGTGTTTTATATATATGTATATGTATATATTGCATATCTAGTCTTTGAAATTCAGTCTTACACATCTCAGTTTTTGACTAACACTTCCAAATACTTGTTAACCACATGCACTAGTTGTTTTAATACTGAGTAACTCAGATAAGAAGGTGAGAGGGTAATTGAGAGGATACTGTAAGAGACGTAGTGGTTAGCAGGGAAGATGAAGATTTCTTTGTTGTTCAGGGCTCTGGGCAATAAATCCTAAATGGAAGACCCTGACATGGTACCTTTAAGAGAGTTTGCAAATATGTGCTTGTAAAAACTTTTGTTTTCATTAACAGGATACTTTCTTGCAAACTTACTGGTGAGATTTGAAGCAAAAAAAAATTATGTCCACTGTAAGTTAAAGTGAATTTTATTGATCTCTGAGGAAAGGAGGGTTAAGTTACCTGCAAGCAGCACATTTTAAACCGTGTTGGTGTTATGTTTTATAATTTTAAAAAGCAGTCACCACTTTTTGTTAAAATCTATTTTGGAATTTATTTTAAAATCAATTGCCCTTCCATTCCAGTGTCAGCTTAGGGGAAAAGTTGATGAGCTGCCAGCCACGGTGGTGTTGAGACAGAAAGTCAACTGTTACCTGTTCTGGTGTGATGAAGGGAGGCATGGAATAATCTCTCCAGTTTGGATCCAACTTGAGTTAATGGCCTGGATAATTTATATTGATTCATTTAAAGTTGCAATTCTTGTTCACACTGCCTATACCTCCCTTAAATGAATGCATCCCTTGGCCAGAGAGATCAGTTCCCTGCCTCATGCATACTTTTTTTGAGCATATCCTCCTCCCTGTCAACACAGCAGTAAGGTTCAGATATTTCTCATCCACAAGTGTTCACATTATATTGTACTGTGCCAAGAATCTGGTCTTTTGAGCAAGGCTATCCATTTCTTTAGTGAAATGGGGAGCTACAACAACTTCCATCCTGAGCATCTCTATGCTTGGGAAAGTTGCTTTCCCTGTGAGAGTTCCAATACTCTCCTCTATAAAGTGAGAGGCATGGACCAAATGATTTTAAGTTCCTTCCAGTTCTAATAATAAATAAATTATTCATCAGGCGAGAAACTAAAATTCTGCATTAGCCAGTTATTCCTACTAATTCATTCATTCATTCATCATCCTGTTATTCGTCGATTGCCTCGAGCAGGCCCCAGTAACGTCTCTTTCATCCTAGCCCTGAGATTATATTCAAGGCTCTTTAGGAGAATGAGACCCATCGATGTTACTGGTATTTGGCATATTTGGTACGCCACAGGGAGTTTGCCAGACTCTACCCTGTGGGCAGGCTACATTCGATAGCCTGCAAGTTTGTCCAAAGTAGGAATGAGATAATAAGATGTCATAAAAAGATGTCTTGATAAGATGTCGCGCGGCCGCAAATGCGGCCGTGCGGTTCTGGGAGCTGGATTTTATAATCTCTGAGTCTTGGCCGTTGATGGGATTACACAGCGCCAGGGGGCCAGGTGGTGGGTGTGACCCCCGCCTACTGGAATTTGGAGGATCTGGGTGGAGGATGCTCGACTCCAATCCGAGTAGGCTTGGAGATCTCGGCCCCGGAACCCGCATGGTTCCTACTAATAAGGAACTTCAACTTGGGATACAGCCCAAAATTCTATTAGTTCCATCAAGTAGAAGTACTCTATTTTCCTTGACACTTCATAAATTGGGTGTGGTTTTGGATGTCACATGCCGAATAGTCCATAAATGTCAATATAAGCAATTATAAACTGTCAGTGCTTTAGTAAAAGAAAGTTAATAACATTTTCCCCCTTAAAGGTAAGTTACTCCTTCCCCCACACTACCACTACCACCGCCAGGCCATCCTGTGGGGGTGTGTGGACACATCTGCCTGTGCTTGAACTCATGCATAAATCTGTTCTCAATGATCATTCTTGATGGTTCTTAGGGGGTATATGCAGTACCTAATCAGCTGCTTACAAGGCAAACACCTTACCTGCTGCACACATATATCACTATGGCCCTCCATTTCTTCCTTTAACATTTAAGTTCTTAAACCATGTAGAGTTTTTGTTACATAAGGTTTAAATTATATGGTTTGACAGTAACAACAAAGTCTCACAATGGAGACGTTACTGGGCCCACTCGAGCAAATCGATGATCAACGGGAGGGCCTTTACCTTACCTTTTTATTTTTATACAGAAAAAAAAATTCTTGTCACTTTTATAAAACAGTTCTCCCAGAGATATCTATTGTTTCTATAACTTTTTATCTAGAAATTTCTCTATTGTATTCCACTAACAAGGTTATCAATCTCTGTGCGAATACCAATTTTCCTTATTTACATAGTTGTAAAATAGCTTGATAAATTTTTAACTACCAAAGTATGATATTTGAGATGTGTTTTAGTGTTTATGAGGATTTTTACATTTCATGTAGATTTTTTAAAAAATTTGCAATTCTAGAAAAACTGTGTCAAAGCATTTTTAATTTTTAGTAATTTAAGTTTTGATATAAATATGATTAATCTGTACCTCTGTTGCAAGATGACTTTGTTATAATCAAGAATATTTCTTATGGTGAATTTTGTGGTCTATGCATTTATAGTTTTAATTAATATTTTCTAATAATTTTTTAATTTTTTTCATAAAGGTTTAGCACATTTTACTTATTTCACTACTAGGTATTTTTAGTTTTTGCTACAATTATTATTAAAAACTTTCAGGTTCTCACTGGTAGTATATCTGTGTGGTGGTTATCTTAAATTCAGGTCTATAAAATTCCCTAATTTTATTAAATTAAGGTAAGACCATTTAGGGTTTTCTCTTAATTACATTATGTATGATTCATAACCATTTTGTTCTTTCAAAGTTGCATACTTTTATTTATCTTTCTTACCATACTTGTCTGGCTAGTATCTCAGCACAAAGATGAATAAGAAACTAACAGGAAGCTATGTCTTTTCTTCAGACTTTGCTTTTTTAATTAGTCTGAATCATTTTTAGGAGGTTTTGGGATTTGAGGGGCATACCAGTTGGTGGTAGGGGGTTACTTTGACTCTGCTTTGGGGTCACCTTTGATGGCACTCCTGGGACCATGTGGTGTTTGGCATAAAGCCAGACTCTCCTGCACACCAAACATGCTCTGCATGTGCTCAGCCTCTTGGGTTCTCTCTCTAGCCCAAGTATGTGAATTGTAGTGGGTAAATCAGTCATACTTCATTGTCATTTACTATCAATTCCTTACTAATTTGAACTGCAGACACTGTTAAAGCAGAAATGTACCAATGGGGAAAGTCCAGTTCCCTATTCCTAATGCACCCACCTTTATTCACAAATAACTGTGACCTGTCATTTTCCTCTTATGCTCTCTTTTAAGTTCAGAAATAAAATTTACACAGTGTTCATAAACACATTAGATAGCATTTCTTTGTTTTTATGATTCCCAGAATATGCATAGATTTGGGACATTGTTTGAAATTTTAATACAATTTACCTCTAATGCTCTCATTTTAGCATTTTTCTTTCATTTTTTAAAATGAAAATTATGTAATACTGTAAAAACTTTTCTAGTTTTGTTTGAGCAGTTATAGTTTTCAAGTCTGTTGTCTTGGTTTACATCTTGTTAGCCATCCCTGTCCATAGATAGTGGGTGGCCTGATCGGCCTGTGAAAGACTTGCTGGGGATGCTTTGGGCTTTTGGTTTGCTTTATCTATCACAGGTAATACTTGGTCACTTTCTTGTCAGACGATTTATCAACTTGTTAATTTCAAGTGGAGATTAGCTAAATGTCCTCACTGCTGGTTTTTCAATTCAAATTGTGTTCTTACCTCCTTAAGATTTTTCTTAGGTTTTTAAATAAGAATATTAAATAAGAATTCTAAGTATATCTTAGCCACCCCTATGCATGTGGATATCAATGAAAATCTGAAACATCACAACATACCCACAGCTCCTATTTTGAATTAGGATTACATGATATAGTGCTTTTGCTATAAAAGGATATTTAAAATGAAAAAATATATATAAACAATAACTGTCACTGTCACTGTCCTCCCCTTGTTCATCAATTTTCTCGAGTGGGCCCAGTAACGTCTCCATTGTGAGCTTTTGTTGTTACTGTGTTTGGCATATCGAATATGTCATGGGTAGCTTGCCGGACTTTGCCGTGAGGGTGAGATAATACTCTCGGTAGCTTGCCAGGCTTTCCGAGAGGGGCGAAGGAATCCAACCCGGGTCGACCGGGTTGGCTGTGTGCAAGGCAGATGCTCTACCCGCTGTGCTATTGCTCAATAACATACTCTTTATTTAAAATGTTATTAGTTGGGAGCAGGAAAGATAGAAAAAGGGTTAATTTCATGCAATTAATTCCAGTTCAATTCTCTGCACGGCGTATGGTTCCTTGGGCTCCACAGGGGTGACCCCTGAACACAGAGACAAGAGCATAGCCTGGTGTGGTTCAGTGATATCAAATTAGACCAAAATTTATTATTTTAAAGGGTATTTTTCTTGCAAATTTAAATTGGTAGACAAAAACGACATTCTTGTTAAGTGTGAACATTCTGAATAATCGAGTGTTTCACCTAGAAAGGACTGTAGAAAATATTTCATAGATATCCCAACAAAACAGATTATTAGTCAATAGAGTCATTCTCTAATTTGTTCAGTGTGTTGATAATATTAATGACTGTCTACTTTTAACCATGTTCAAGACCAAGTATAATTATATACAATAATGCTCATCTTCTGTTTTTTAATTTTTTTGATGTGTATGTACACAGCAGGTAGGGTGTTTGCCTTGCACTCTGCTGGTTGACTGCCCCAAGTTTGATTCCTCCACCTCTCTCGGAGAGCCCGGCAAGCTACCGAAAGTATCTTGCCTACACGGCAAAGCCTGGCAAGCTCCCCATGACGTATCCGATATGCCAAACACAGTAACAAGTTTCACAATATTACTAGGCCTGTTTGAGTAAATTGATGAACAGCAGGAGGACAGTGACAGTGACAGTGATGTACACACACACACACACACAACACACACACCACACACACACACACAGAAACACACACAGGTATACACAGTGCACTCTATATTATATAGGCCTATGTTGACCTCATCTGTTAAACTGCCACTCGAAACATAAGTCATATTGATATACTGAAATATCTTTCAGGAAGAAGGTGTTTGTTTAGATTCTGAGGTGAATGAGCATATTAATTGGTTCCAGCAAGAATATGAGAAAACAGAAAAGAACTGGAGAGAAATTGATGAGAGAATGAGGCAGACTTTGGAAATAAGAAGAAAGCTGATCAACAGCAGAACACCTCTGAAGGACATTCTGAAAATGTTTCCTTTCTTGAAGTGCCCTTCACAGGTATTTTCTTCCCTTATAGTACTCTGAGCAGAGTGCCCCACAAGATTCTTCTCTTTGCTCTTGAAGTGGGAACGGGCCAATGCATCAGTGTGAGGCTATGAGGCCCCAGAAACTATAGCCAGGACTTTTATTAAGTATTTCCAGAAGTGGATTCTGATAACTGCCCTGAATTAGAAGTCCCTGTTAGTGTACCCCTTGTGGGGACTGGGGAACCACTACTCTGGCCACATGAAATGCTCCACCTTTCTTAACTTGAACTAATGTTCATATTTATGATCTATCAAAACCAGTCAGATGGTCCCCAGTGACTAATGTGTAACTGTTCATTCCAGAATTTGGGGGAAGGCAATGATGCCATTGATTTCTGAGTGTAATGAATAACAGTTTAATGATGCTGTGTCAAAAAGAAATGTTGGGTATAGGTGCTGAGGGAAGATTTTGGGAGGCAGGATGAAAGGTGATTTTGAGGAAAGGGGTTTTCAGTGATGCATTGATTTTATTTTCAGTAACAGTCAAATTTCCTGGGCTTATATTATTTTACACCATTTATTTCTGTCTCTAAAAGTCTCTAAGTTGTTTTTTTTCTTTTTAGTATATGTTGTTTCATTTTTTTTTTAACAAGATTTGCTTCCTAAAATCCAAACAGTTTTCTTCTAATAACAATAGATGGGTACTGTGAAGGGGCTGGAGCACAGCGGTAGTGCATTTGCCTTGTGTGCTCAGCCTGGCTGAGCCGGGTTCGATTCCTCCACCCCTCTCAAAGAGCCCGGCAAGCTACCGAGAGTATATCGCCCACACGGCAAAGCCTGGCACGCTACCTGTGACGTATTCGATACGCCAAACACAGTAACAAGTCTCAAAATGGAGACATTACTGGGCCTACTCGAGCAAAATCGATGAACAACAGGAGGACAGTGACAGACAGTGACAGGGCACTGTCAAAAATAACAATGCAGGTTACCTACAGAATGTAAGATCCTGGAACATAGCCAAATAAGGCATCTATTCTAGAAACGTCACTTGACATCCAAAGTTTGAGTCCTATGGATTTAGACATTTGCTGTCTCCATTTTTTAATCTTTCCCATTTACCCCAAGCTTTCCTACTTTTATAATCTTCTGACACTTCTTAGAAACTAAGTCTGCTAAATTATCTAGTCCACATTTCATTTTTTAAGTGGGGGGCCCTGGAGAAACAGTATGGGAGGTTAAGGTGCTCTCCTTGCAGCTGACCCTGGTTCTATCCTCAGCACTGGATATGGCTCCCTCAGTACTGCCAGGTATGGCCCACCCACCCCCAACACAAAGTACAAAAATTAAAACAAAGCAAAGAAAAATTCTGTTTCCTCTACATTAATATACACATATATATACATATATTATATATATACATATATATACATATTTTATATACATGGCACAATGGGTTGGGTGTTTGCGTTGTAAGCGGCCGACATGGGTTTGATTCCTCCATCCCTCTCGGAGAGCCCAGCAAACTATCGAGAGTATCTCACCTGCACAGCATGGCAGAGCCTGGCAAGCTCCCCGTGGCGTATTCGATATACCAAAACCAATAACAACAAGTCTCACAATGGAGACGTTACTGGTGCCCGCTAGAGCAAATTGATGAACAACGGGAGGACAGTGCTGCAGTGCTACATATATGTGTATATATACATATATGTATTTTTAATCTGAAGGCCTCCTAAGCAGCTTTCAGAGGGGACCAGAGGCCACAACTAACTCCTCTCAAACTTGTGACTACTTTTCTATGGTAACATTAATTTTCTGTCATATTTTACAATCATTTTTTGCTACGATTTATAATACTGTTAATTTATAATACTGTTAATCGTACTGTTCATGTAGATTATTCCAACACAACCACCACTAGAGTCTACTTTCCCTCTGCCAATGTCCCAAAGACCCATCCAACATCCTCATGTAAGCTGTTTCATAGACAAACTCTTCAATTCTAATGACTTTTACCATTTGTTGTTCCTTTACTGTATTTATTTTTCATTTCATATTTGGGTTAAATTTTTTCTTCATTGTGAAGATGGTGATACACCTATATACATATAGGTGCTTAGAGCTAATTTCCTAGAATTCTTCAGAATTGTAAATAATGATATAGTAAATTTTTCCCAAAATTTTTATAAGAATATAATTTAAAAACTTGATTATGAATAATTCTGTGCCATAACTACATTACTTTTTTTCTTGTGATCTTCTGCTTTCCCCCCCAGATGTTTAGAGAATTTCAATTCATTACAAGAACAGATATTTATCAGAAAACAAAGCACATCTTGGAATCCTATTCAGAAAATATACTGACTTCTTTTTCAGTGGTGGATAATCCGATCAATATTGCATTACAAGAAAGAATGAAAGAGCAAACAGATGAAGACATGTTGAAACGTTAGTAAACCTGGGTTAGGGCAATCAAGTCTCAATCCTGTGCAACTCAGGCTAATTAGAAAAGTTCTGTTTTTTTTTTTAGTAAATAAAATCCATGAAACAATTCACGGGGAAAGAAAAAGAAAATTTCACATAGGAATTGAGATGTTTAAATATTAAGAGCTGAGTTAGAGTTCAAAAGCAAGACTTGATTCTCTTTAAGGAACTAGTCACTTGTTACATAGTACAAATCACTAACCAAATGGCAATGAAATTATCCTGACTAATGGGCAGAGTTCACAATCTATCCTGGCAGTGAGTTGGAGGACAGAACATGACGTTTTGAATGTCCATCAGAGAGGATGCCAGTAAAAGTTGATTGGGAAAAACTAAGATGTCTAGTTTGTTTTCTGTAGAAGGTAATATTTCTTTTTATATCCAGATATTTCAAAACTGGCTTGCTGAGAGTGGTAAAAGCTTATTTGCACTGTCTGTAAGCATGTTTGCTTTGACAGATATGAAGATGACAGCCACATGTTTACTCTTACCTGATGCTTTTGGCGATGATTCCAGCCTTTTTGTCATTGTCAATAAGAAGGTAAGCAGTTTATCAGTGATTGGTTTGATATTTTACACAATGACTTAAAAACAGGATGGGGGTCTAACATTTAATAAATATTTTCATTTTTTCCCAGGTACAAGTATCCACACCAGTATTAGAAGTTAAAAATCCTTTCAACATTGCTGTCTGTGAATTTTCTTTGTATTTAGAAAAAGAGCGGCTCACGAAAGTGGATGACTGTGTTACTGCCTTGGCTGCTCTTGTAGCAGCCTTCCATGTCTTTGAAATTGAGTGTCCACAAAGACTGTGTCACACCCTCAACTTTCTAGAGACGCTGATTTTTGATATGCACAGCCCATATTTATCTTCTGTGAAAGGAAAGGAAGTAGGATTTTAACACCCAGTCACTTAGTAACAGGGACAGATCTGTACCAGAATTGATTTCTGAGACAGCTGAAACTTTATAAAAATTAGGTTTTAATGTTAGATGGTAGTAGGGATAAAGCTTAGAAAACCATCTTGCCTCAAAAATGTGACAAATTTCAGTGACTTTCATCTTGAATACGTGAATATTTACATTCTTTGTGGAATTCTATAATAAAATTCCATTTAATTAGAGATGGTTATTTTGGTTTGGCTTCCAAGAGATTCCATGGTCTTATATTTTTGGCTCCGGGGTCACATCTGCTGGTGCTCAGGGCTTACTCCTGGCTTGTGTACTCAGAGATCATCCCTGAACATTCATGTTGGGGATCAAACCCAGATCAACAGTGTGCAAGGCAAGTGCCCTGCTCTAAATTCTCTCCAGCCCCTACGAAGAAATTTCATGGGCTTACATTTTTAAAGTTGCATTGCCTCTTACTATATGTTTGATCTGCTCTATTTTTCAGCACAATCTTACACTTAATATACCCACCTTTGAAAAACTTATTGTCTACCCTCTACACGAGTGTGACCCTTTTTGATCTCAATGTTGTTAAAAAAAAAATCTAAGTGGGAACATGTTAAGAAGGTGCAAACCTCCCCCAAGTTTTCTCTTTCTAGCTGACCTATCTGGTACTCAGTACTTCGATTTCCCACTGTTCTATCTTGTCAAAAAGGGCTGCTTCATTCTGTTTCCCCACATTGGCCCACTTCATCGACTCAGTTAACTGTGACCTCTTTTGTTTTCCACTGCTACCTTCCTTTGAAGCTGTTTCCAGTTTTCTCTCACCGTGTCTTTGAATGTTGCTGCTGTTAAGGTTGGTTTGATATGTACAATGTCCCTGGTTTTTTTTTTTTTTTTTTTTTTTGCTTTCTGAGACCTACTATCTACATTCTCATGTGTGTCTTGCTCTGGTTCCTGATCCAGCCCAGCATCCCATGCCGTCATTCTCTTGTTCTTTTCAAAACAGTTGCACAAGGACTTTTTGGTGGGATAAGGTTCAATGTGTTCTTACTATGTTTTTTCAAGGATTTCTCAAGGGAAAACTGCAGTGCTATTGTTGGAAGATGCTTCCTTTTATCACCAGTGTTACCCACCCATTTTGCAGAACTGGTTGGATTTGGACAAGGCAAAGACATATATGTGTGTTAATAACTGCATCACAGTGTGAGAAGCATTTCCAGGAATATTTCATTAAACTCAATTTAAAATTTAGAAGCCAGGAGATAGTATAGTGCTTAGTCACATCTTCAACCTGAGTTTGATCTCTGGCACCACAAGGTCCACCAAGAACTACAGGGTATGGCTCTGGAGGCCCACAGCACTGCCTGGATGGACCAGTTGTCCGCAGAACTCCAGGGCCCATGCAACATTGCATCACAGGCCCTTGAGTCAAACTGCCAACCAGGCTGGCTGAGAATCAGTGGAATGGCCCCTGCACCTTCTGAGTATTGCTGGGAGCCCCTGCACCCTCCTGCCATAAAAAAAGAATGAACAACAAAATAAATGATACACATTATCAGTGTTGTAGAAAATAGTCCCTATTTTGGCTTCCATTTCTTCTCTTCCACTAGAATATGCTGTTAGGTCCTTGCAGATTTCCCTTTATTAATGCCACCTGTTTTGATACAAAAATTGTTAACATTTAAGTAACTATAATAGTGCTAAAGTTTACAAAATTACTAAACCCAGTCGCCAGCCAAGTGCCCCATGACCCTTCACCTTCCACTGTTCTTCTGGTCTTCTTGCCCTCTCAATCCCCCGTTTTGTAGTTTTGTATTCCAATGGCAAGGGTTTGTCATTATTCAGTACTATCTGTTCTATTGATTTGCCTAGATTCTGCAGCAGCAGAGGGAGACCATGTCCCATTTTAAAGTTTTATAGTCTGTCTCATTTATTTTTTTTCAGTAAATTTACCCAGTTCTTAAAGATTCCTTAGGAGATACTCAGTTCTGTAGGTCTGAAGTTGAATGACGCCTATCTTTGATCCCTGAGGGAGAGCCAGAGATATGGGGGCCAACCTGTTGGGAAACTACAGTGAATTTTGGATCCAAACATGACAAAGATATGAGCTGACCATAAGGGCAGAGTCACATATGCTTAAATGTTTTTTTTGGGGGGGGTAGGGTAGGGGAAGGATAGAGGTCACCCAAGAGGTGCTCAGGAGACCTTGGGGGCCCTCCTAGTTATTTTTGGTCAACTGGGTCAGTAGCTCAGTGGGACAGCTGAAGATGCAATGCTGCTTTGCCCTGGGATTATCTGAGCCACCCTGGTGGTACATGTTATCTCTTTCCGATGCCAAGCATGGCCTTGTCACTTGGTAAATAGCCAATGTTGTTTGACTATCATGACCTGTTTTCTTTGGAAACTGAATCCATTGAATCTAAAGATTGCAAAATGGCAGCCTGGGACCATATTTCAAACTGCAAACTGGTCTCATTTGGCTTGTGTAGTGTTCGGAACTGTTTTAAATGTCTTGAGATGGAAGGGTTGTAACAAATTCCACAATCCCATTCTCTCCCCTTTATTTAATCCTCAAGCTCATTTCTCTCATTTCAGGGACCTCCCTTGTCTCCACAGCTTCACTTCTGTTAAAACTGAGCTAGCCTTTCGTATTTCAGGAGTGCTCTGTGGAAAAGTTTCTTCTTCTGCGGTGCACTCTTCCAATTTAAGGATGGTTAATGCTTTGCTTTTTTAGAAAGAGCATATGTATGCAGTAAGATCTCAAAGTTTCTTTTGTTGTGAACAATGTTTTAAACCACAAATGAAAAATTCGCAATAGGTGTGAATCTTCCAAAACCTAGGAAGAACCATAATTTTTAATTCACATAATCTGGGACTGCTTGACAAACAATTAGGAATCCAACATTCATTTCACTTGAGCTAATGCTCTTATGTTTTGCATTCAGCCCCTCCTATTTAATAAGCTTTGTTAAAAACCATACATGTGTAAAAACATATCTGCAATTAAGATTTTATTTCATGTCGATATAACAAGTGCAACTTGAATGTACAAATTCTGAACAGAACATAAAAAGGGGGGAAATCAACAATGTAAAACTTGTTTAAGCAGATTCATGCAAAGAAATGAACGGGACACTGCAAAAATCACTGACCCTGTTTTCCCTTGAATTATGACAAATGCAAAGGATTGCTATAGACTTCCAGTGTGGGTCATCAAAGGAAGTCTTACATCAGGAAAAATAACAACTAAAGAACGCGATGGAACTTTCCCCAGAATTCAGACAGCATGCTACAACTTACTTTCTACTTTTAAAATAGAATCACCTTGAATAAATGTCCAACCCTGGAATTAAAGATTACATCCAAAGGCTGATAAAATAAGTCTGTGTTGGAAATACATTCTTGCAAAAGAAACACTACCAGCTATCAGTCTGCAGGTAATCAAGAGTTTTCATTTAAAGTGCATCTGTATGCTTGCTTACTGAGGCGAACTGCTCTACAGATTAAAGAATTTTTCCAAAACAGAGGTTCTTGAATAATTGCTTTGGGATATCGCCTCCCTGATTTAGAGCATTTAGAATCTTTGTGTTAACTGGCATTGCTTCCTCACACCTTGCTCTTGCAGTAAAATCTATACACTCTCTCTTCAGCCAACCCTGAAGAAAAGCTTTGGGTTTGGAGGACACTACAAGATGTGAGGCAGAGCTCTTACAGATTAGTGTTTCAATCTACAGAATGAGCTCTTCATCTCTGAAAAGCACCAGTTACCTCCCAGGACAACTAGAGAGAAGCCCAAGGTAATCTCATAAATAGTTCACAGTCCTTACAAAACACTGCCCCCCCACCCCCAACATAACTGCATATTCCTTTGATAGCACTGGATTCCTGTAACACACAGGGCACCACAATGTATGAGATTGATGCCTTTCAAATACATCACCTAATTTATTCATGTTTATATACTTTATTTTTCAATTCCATTGTTTATATACATTTTTTTTGGTAATTATAGTAAAGATGCTGGTGAAAAGTAATTTAACATTTCATAATGCGTGCAAAAGTAAAAACACTGATTTTAAAGAAAATTTTACAACTCATCAGCCCCAACAAATTATGACAAGCAGTTAGGCAATATCATGACTTGCAAAGTTATACTTAGCATAATGTTGCAATTCAAAATATGGCACAGAATTAACAATACAGATAACAGTCCCACTGGCTAAAGTGAGCCAGGTTTTCACTAATTTGGTTTAAGTTGAAATTTGATTATATCAAAAGATTCCTGAAAGTATTGAAAAAGAAACAGTGTACATGAAAGAGAATTCAACAATGTTTACAAAATGCCAAAAGTTCTTACTCAGCCCCCCCTTACCCATAAATAATGAAGTCCCCCTTCTCCCTCCCCCAGCCTCAAAAAGATTTACAAAGATAAATTCAGCTCAGTGAACAGAACCAAAAGATGACTGTTGTTAGACAGTACCTGGTTAAAAGCTCAAGCACTTTCATAAGAATTCATATATATTGTCTCTTGAGGAATATAAATAATCCAATGGCATTGTTCTTTTGAGTTTTGGAGACTTCTCACTTAGGAGTTTTAACTGTCCTTGTGCTTTGAATAAAATATGAGCTTTAAAGCAGAAAGCTGATGGTATTCAATATTCACCATCTTCAAAGTTCATTGTGTGAGTTCTTCTCTGCAGCTTTGAACATCAGGATAGAATTGAAAATTTTGAGTGCAGGGCCCAGCTTAATGCTCATAATTTTAACAATGTCTGTTTGGGTCATAAGCAGAAATGCTTCACCATCAATTTGCTAAAATGGGGGTAGAAAAAGACAAATATTTGTAAATAAATTGGAAGAAATACTGTAACACAAATTCAAGGTTAAGCAATCAGTTGTTGAGTCCAGAGAGATAATATGGGGGGGGGGGGGATAGGTACTTGCTTTGCACACAGCTGACCCCAGTTAGATCTCAGGCACTGTATAGGGTCCTCCAAGGACTAGCAAAAGTGATTCCTCAGCAGAGACAAGCCTTACATACTGTCATATGTGACCCTCAACTCTACTCCTACTCCAAATCAGCTGTCTTCTACACAACAACAATAAAATGGCATAGGTAGAACTTCATGTGTTCAAATAACATTTTCTGATTAAGGGACGTTTCTTATATATATCAACATATCCCAGAGTGAGCTGGGAGCAAAGTATTGATTTCTAATTCCTCTGAAAAATCAGTTCGGAGGAAAGTAAAGGTACCTGTATACTCATGTGATTATTCTGATTTAGGTGCTGAATCAAGAATTTGGATGAATCCAGGGTATCTCAACTATTTCTATATGCCAGGATATAGAGTTAGAAATAAGACTAAGAAATGTTAGCTATAAGCTAACACTTTTGAAAATTAGTTTATTATAATTAAAACGAGTGGCTTTTTAGAGTGGTCACGATTTCTTTTCATATACAGAAGAAATTAAGTCATTATCAAAAGATTCTGTTGAAAAACTCAAGTATGCAGGTTTTGTGACCAAAATCTCCAGGCTCTCATGCAGTCAGAGATGGGACACCTTCCACCATTTCCCTGTTCTTCTGATAGTCTCACACCCATGAACTGCCTCTTGTGCCAAATAAGCTCATTAACTGGCCATGATCCAGAGACATAAATAAATCTTGAAAGAGATCAATAAGTTGCAGAGATACTTCCAGACCCCAGAGTTATCATCCATTCAAAAATTTAACTCTAGCTGTATCACCCTTATTTTTGGAGTTATATACTATCTGTACTATCTGATACTATCTATCTCAAACTCTACACCACTAATATACCAGGAGTAGCACATCACACAGAATGGGATATAAAGTAGAAGACAACCAATCTCAATTAAAAAAATATTAATACACAAGGCTGTAAGAACATGTTAGTAATCTCTAATACAAGGGCTTAATGGCTCCAGGTTGAGATACAACAATCTTCACACACTTTCTTCTACGGAAATCTCTTTTGTTCACTTTAGCAAATTATTCTTAGGACAAGCAACATAAAATATTTAGGGTCTGCTATTGGAGCAGGCTTGGTGGTGGCTGGGAAAACTGAAAATAATGGCGGTGGGAAGATATAATGGTGGTGGGATTGGTGTTGGGATACTTACTGTAATAAATCATTGTGTACATCATAAAAATAAAAGTTAAAAAACAAGATAGTATAGCTGGACAAACATATAACTGACATTAGGAACTGTAAGCTGTTATTTTTTCTCTACTATTTAAAAAAAACATTCTCTAAGACTCCTTTGAAACAAAGTCTGCTTCTATAGAATAGCATATTTTCAAGGTGTAAGATACAACTCTGTGATAATAATTATGGGTTTATTCTTAATTTTTAAGATTGTGGCTCTACCCAAGAGTAGTCCTTTGTATGATTTTCAGCTCTTGGGTAGATCTACAATCTTAAAAATAAAAATCATTTCATTATTTTCTGTGTTTTTCTTCCTTTGATACTTTTGTTCTCTACCTCACAGACAACAATGTAGCTAATAGGTTGAACTGTATCCTTCCCCAATTTTTTTTTTACAAAATTATTACTTGGGTTTAGCCCACACCTCAAATAAATCCAGACAGAGACCTTATCAAGACACAATATCTTGCAGACGTAGTTAGTAAAAATGAAGTCTACTTAGACTAGGGGTGCGTCCCTTTTCTGATTTTCATTAGAATTCCAGAATTGGGCAAGAATATATCTCTGCTGTCTACCTTCGAACAGTCTGTTACTCTACTACAGCAGGTCTGGATGAGTATATTAGAATAAACTCATAAAGAATTAGCTTAAATAGATGCTGATTAAATCAATTATTTCTAAATGTAACAGCTTCCCCCCCACCCCCGAAAAGTAAACACCTGCAGATTTAAAGTGCCTATATGTTGAATCAGTAAGAATTATAAACTTCTGGGGCTGGAGAGACGCACATGGCCCACCCAGGTTAGATCCCTGATACTTCTGCATTGCCAGGAAGGATCCCTGGGTCCAGAGGTAGGTGGAAGCCCTGAATGCAGTCCAGTGTGCCCTCTGTATCTCAGAAGAAAAGTGGAATATTCTTATATAACTTGAAGTAATAATTTTGTAAAAAAATTATTTTATCAATTTAGGCAACAAGCATCTTGCTGTCGAGAACCAAAAGGAATACCATTTCAATTTAAATTCCAGATAGAAGATCAGATTAGTGCATAAGTGTTGTCTTGTTTTGGGGAAAAACATTTACTCTAGTCACAATCTGTTTCTGTTAAGTTATAAAGCCAGGCAAAACAAGAGGCTTATTTACTAACATTTAATTTGAATGGCCTGACAGACATCTTCCAAATCAGTGAAGAAAACATCAGCTAACAGAATAAATAGGTCCCCAGAATGTACTGTAAAGATGGAATGCTTTATTATAACCTTGGGACTTATTAACTATCCTGCTGAGATATTTTAGGTTGCCATGCCAGATGACCAATGAAAAGGGACAATCAGAGAAAAGTGTGGCTGTGATTTAAAAGTTGGGAGCAATATGAAAAAGATAAGTATTGGCATATTACAAGTTTTAATGTTACCCAAGAAAGAAAAAACCACCTCTGGAGACCAGTGGCATACAGCAGATCATACAAAGGCCTGGATGTGTGGCCACAAGATCAAGCCTCACTCTGGAGGCAGTGAATTTAAGAAATTACTTTCTAAGAATTGGGATCGTTGTGATGAATTACAGAATTTATTTTTCATGTGCTTTCTTTTTGTCATACATAGGAACTAATTTAACTCTAAAGATTCAACATCTTGCTGAAGCCCCAAGTTTGGAAGATAATTAATTTGAAATTCAGGGGCATTTTTTAAAATTTTTTGCATGACCCTTTCTACTTTTCACTTAGTTCTTTTCTGATGCTTTCACTCATCAAATCAGTGACATGATCTTTATCAAAATGTCTTTTCCAGAGTGTATCAGTATAAACACACTCATCCTAATAGCTATTACAGTCTCAGATACTTTTCATAGGTCTGGGATGACAATAAAAAAGAAAATCATAAAACAAAATCAAGCAAAAAAAAAAAAGAGAACACACTAAAAATCCCTATAGAGTTTATATTCTAGAAGTAAGAGACAGACTATACGTAAAAATAATAAATAAAACAAAAAAACCCAACAAGCAAATTAAATCAAATAATTACTAATTAATTCTGAAAGATTAGTGCTACCACATGCACAAAGACACACAAAAGGCTGATTGGGGGCTGAGTGGGCAATTGGGACAGGGATGAAGATGGAGGGGGAGGCAAATGTTTCACATAGGACAACGAGGGTAGGACTAAACGAGAAGGTGGCACATGAGCAGAAGGAATAAGCTACCCAGACATCTAGAGAAGAGCATTTGAGACAGGAAAGAATTAAGAGTGTGTACAAACAATCCGAGGAACACCAAAGAGGATGGTGTGTGCAATAGTGAAAGCAAGGGGCAAGTCAACCAAGTCTGACAATGAACGTGGTAATGAGAGTGGGGCAATGGCTCAGATTTGCAGACCCCACGAGGATCTTTCTCTTTTGAACATAGAGTAGAATGATCTGAATGAAGTGGTGACTGGACTGTCATACGCTTCAGCCGGATCATCCTGGTTATGATGGGAGCCTATGGTAGGGGAGTCAAAACAGAATTAGCGAAACGGGAGGTTACGCATGAGTCCAGGTGGGAGAGGACGGTGGCTTAGCTCAGTGTGGTAGTGGTAGGACAGAGAGTCCCTTTTTTTTTTTGAAGTAAAACAGATTTTATTTGGAGGGTTTTAAGGTTTGGAAGGAGACAGGGTAAAAGAGAGTAACGTGCTCAAGAGAGAATGTGGGCTTCTCTAAGGATGGAGAGAGCCCCTACACATATTCTAGCATCAGACACAAAAGCATGAAAAGTAAACATCTCAAGAGGGGAGATGCAGGCAACACATGTGCTCAGGTGCTACATATGCTCGGCCATATGGGCGCAAGAAACACATGGTCTAGGGCAGCATATGCACTAGAGAGTCGCCTTTAAAGAAAAATATTATTGTAACTTTTATTAAAGCACTGTGATTTACAAATAGTTGGGTTTTAGATATACAATGTTATCACCAATTCCGATCAGTGTCAACTTCCCTCCACTAGTGGTCCCAGATTACCTCCCTCAAGGCCCCCCCTCATCCCCAGCCTGTCATCTTGACAGGCACCATTTTAAAGCTTGGTTATCGAAGTTTGGGTCCCAGAATTTCAGTGTTGTTGGAGGGTAACCTTATCTTAAAGCCCTCCCAAATAGGATTTTCAAAGGTCAAAAGTGTGTAAGAGAAAAGTTAACAATGAACACTGACTTCAAATCATAGTCCATCCTAAAACTTTTGATAAAATGTACTATGCAGATATGAATAAAATAGTTAAGATTTGTTCTACTGTTTCTGGTTATGACTCAGAAACAATATATCTGCTGAAATAGTGAGACACCTCAGAGCAAGGATTATCGTATTATCTCTAAGCCAACCTTCTCACCACCAACCCATTACAAGATGTAATGCATATACATAGGATGCTCTTCCTGTGAAATATAATATTATAGGATGACTGCATGGCTATGTGAATGAATTGTGTATACTTAGAAGATTCAGTCTTCTCCTCACAAGAAGGATCTATTTGAGGCTATCTGGTGCCTGGGAGGTATGCCCAAAGAAAACAGGCCATGGACAAAAGAGGCTCATTAAAGAAAAATATTAAGACTATTGGAATTTGAACTCAACTCTTATTGAAACCAAATAATACAGCAAATATATATGCATTTCCCATAACATATATTTTATAAAAAAAGATACAGTACAAATTTATTTTTAAATTGTTCTCTCATTTGCAAAGATGGTACCTACATGATTCTTACAATGTAAAAGTAACTGCTCTGTGAAGAGATATAGGTCTGTTTAGGGCTTGAAGATTAACAAAGAGGTGTTTAAGGAGAGAAACTGAACATCTGAATAAGTGCTAAAGATCAATTTAAATGATAAAAAAATTTCTGAAATAATATAGATTAAAAAAAAAACACTGCCGAAAAATCGGATCCTCAGACATTCATTATAACATAATAGGGGCCAGAGAGATAGTACAGTAGGTAAGGCTTTTGCCTTGCTAGTGGCCAACCCAGGTCCGATCATCATAACAACATATCCCAGAGCCCAGTCAAGAGTGATCCTTGAGCGCAGAGTAAAGAGCCAGGTGTGACCCCCAAACAAAACAAAAAACCTAATAATGATATCTAATAATCTTGTAGCTCTCAAGCCCAGAGGCTGGGGTTCGTAGCTGTCCTGACAGTCTCTTAATTGGAACAGTGCTATTCTTAAAGAGGCTGAGGCTGAAAATAGGGGCAAACAGGTATATCTATACATATATAGCTATAGACAGCAGATGCTGGAATAAACCTTCTGAGATTATTTTTTCCAGCCAAGATCAGAGTGATAATTGATTGCTCTGCTTAGAGAATCTGCCAGGCAAGTGGCTTATTTTTTAGAGATTTCTTGTAAAGTGTCTCCTGTTCTACTTGATTAGCATTACTTCTGGTTTAGTTTTAAAGATTTTTTTTCTTTTTGACCTAATGCTCATTATTTGTGATGCCATTATTAACCATTCCTTAGATCGTAGCTAAACGCAAATAATAAAATAATCTTTCAAAAGCTGATTGTAATAATATCAGGTATAAAAATAACTAAGATATGTATAAAATCTAAAATTATTCTAGCAGTATTGGTAATATTATTATAAGCATCAGATAAAATTAATCTTTGTGTTAAAATGAAGTTTTAAAATAAAATGGGAACTAATTTTGCTTTACTAAAAATACAATATTGCTCTTTATGTGCAAGAAAGTATTTAAATGCATGCTATTAAGGTTTCTGTTTTTGCAGGTTTAAAAATAAGTCTAGTACTATTACTGTGGGGGGTCTTATAAGGTATTTACAAGCATTCCCTATGCATTCAAAAATATACAAGATTTAAAAATAAATTTTTATTCCCTTTTTAAAAATTGAATCATTATGAGATACACAATACAAAGTTGTTCATGACTGGGTTTTAGTCATACAATGTTTCAATATCCATCCCTTCACCAGTATACATGTCCCACCACCAATGTCCCCAGTTTCCCTCCCACCACCTCTCCCCCTCCCCCTCCTAAGGCAGGAACTCTCTCTCTCTCTCTCTCTCTCTCTCTCTCTCTCTCTCTCTCTCTCTCTCTCTCTCTCCCCCCTCTCCCTCCCTCTCTCTCTTTCCCCTTTTGGGCACTACAGCTTGCAATACTGGTACTGAAAGGTTACCATGTATATCCCATTACCTAACAGCACTCAAGCCTTGTCCAGTGTGATCATTTCCAACTATCACTGTCATAGTGGTCTCTTCTCTATCACAACTGCCTTCTTCTCCTCCCAACTTGTGGCAAGCTCCCAACCACAGACAGAATGATTACACTCATAAGATTTAAAAACAAAACCAAACCAAACCATAGTATGAGACATACAAGATTTTTTTCTTTACACAACTCATTCATTCAAATTGTTAAGACAACTTTGTGTCTATTTGTCATTCTCTATTACCTTGTCAACTGGAAAATTTTCTCTATTTGCTACATTCAAAACTTTGATCATATTAAAGTATACTACAATTGAATGTAATACTTACTTCATCTTTAAATACTTTTCCGTGTTCTTCACAGCCAGGTAAGCTCTGGATGAATTCAGAAACCTGTCAAAAACAGTAGTGAATTCTCCATTGATAAAAATACAAATCTTAAACATTACAGGTAGTTATGTTTTAGTTGTTTTTTTTCAAGACAACTTCTCTTTTAGAAAAACACCCTATCCTACACCATTTGTTTTGTGCAATCCTTAGGCCAAAACTGTATATGGTTCCTGGCAAAGGGAAACAAACAAACAACTTACCTCATCTGTGCTCCATTTGGAAACTTTGCTGGCAGGGATTCCAGCCACAGTTGGAAGAAGTTTGCTCTGCTGTTCCCAGCGCAAGGGCAAACATGGAATTGGGGACTTGAAGGAGAGAAAGACAGCCGAACGACGCTGTGCCTGCTGTACTCCAGGTTCTTCCCGGGCACCTGGTTAAGTAAGACAAATAATCACCACTGAAAAGTAGCTCCAAACAGTGCTGGGTCAAATGCATCAAAGCGGTTGGCTCCCTTCAATGTTCTGTTCACTTATGAAAAGTAATAGAAGATCTTATTGAGATGAAATTGAGAGTACACTAGAGAATTTAACCAGATGAGACATGCCTTGCATCTGCAATGGCTGGGGCGGGGTGGTTGTACTCCCTTTTTAGCCAGGAACAGCTCAGCAAATGACAGAACACCACAGTCAGTAATGAGAAGCCACTACACATCAATCTAACAGTGTTGACAACAACTCCTCTGAAATCCAAATCCATGTAAGAGAATGTGTGTGTGTGTGTGTGTGTGTGTGTGTGTGTGTGTGTGTGTGTGTGTGTGTGTGTGTTGTTCTGGGGAAGTGCGTTTCTATTTTGCCCTAAAAGCACATATCACGTATCCTATTGCTTTCTGCTATTTTTGAATACATCATTTTGCTGATGAACCTATTGGCTGCCTACCTGATTGCGAGCAACTATCTCAATACAGTCTGTTTGTCTTTACTAAAAGTTGATATATTCAACTTACATTGCTTGCAACATTAACAAGTGAGTGTTCATTACATTATGTCATTCAATGCTGACTCTAGACAAATTCTGATGAAAGAAATATGCTTCAGAGCTTTAGTAAGAAAAGTAACTCTACACTTAGAAAATTTTCTCTTTAATTTTGAATTCCTCAAAAGTAGCAGTCAGGGGCTGGGGCGATAGCACAGCGGGTAGGGCGTTTGCTTTGCATGCGGCCAACCTGGGTTCGATTCCTAGCATCCCACATGGTCCCCTGAGCACCGCTAGGGGTGACTCCTGAGTGTAGAGCCAGGAGTGACCCCTGTGCATCACAGGGTATGACCCAAAAAGCAAATTCAAAAAAAAAAAGTAGCAGTCAATAGTTTGTTCAAGCAAGTCACTATGTTAACCCTGAAGTTACCATTCCTGTTCTCTCCATTTATCTCTGCTTTGGTTTGTTAATTCTTTCTTCTTCTTCTAACAGTCCACTGATTTGTAAGAGGTTACACAATTAAGGAAGAAATTGAAATGCAAATGCCTATCATTTTTAATTTGTATAGATCAAAATTAAAACCACAAACTACTTATTTGCTAGGTCTTTTGAATGGAAATTTACTTTGCTGCTGCCCTTCTGTCACTGTCACTGTCATCCTGTTATGTTATTCACCGATTTTCTTGATCAGGCGCCAGTAACATCTCCATTTATCCCAACCTGAGATTTTAGCAGCCTCTCCTTACTAGTCTTTCTCAACATTGCTATATTGGAGGTTCTTTCAGGGTCAGGGGAATGAGACCCGTTATTGTTACTGCTTTTGGCTTTTTGGCATATCAAATACGCCATGGGTAGCTTGCAGGGCTCTGCCGTGCAGTTGAGATACTCTTAGTAGCTTGCCAGGCTCTCCAGAAGGCCCTCCCGTTGATCATCGATTTGCTCGAGCGGACCCAGTAACGTCTCCATTGGAGACTTTGTTGTTACTGTGTTTGGCATATCGAATACGTCACGGGGAGCTTGCCAGGCTCTGCCGTGAGGGCGAGATACTCTCGGTAGCTTGCCGGGCTCTCCAAGAGGGGTGGAGGAATTGAACTCGGGTCGGCCATGTTGGCCGCTTGTAAGGCGAACGCCCTACCGCTGTGCTATCGCTCCAGCCCATCATTTGAGATACAACTTAAAAATAAGATATGTCAAAACATATCTAATAAAAATATTCAAGGCCATAAAAAATTTCTTAAATATTTTTGAATAACATTAAAAAGGCCCTCCCGTTGATCATCGATTTGCTCGAGCGGGCCCAGTAACGTCTCCATTGGAGACTTTGTTGTTACTGTGTTTGGCATATCGAATACATCACGGGGAGCTTGCCAGGCTCTGCCGTGAGGGCGAGATACTCTCGGTAGCTTGCCGGGCTCTCCGAGAGGGGCGGAGGAATCGAACTCGGGTCAGCCATGTTGGCTGCGTGCAAGGCAAACGCCCTACCGTTGTGCTATCGCTCCAACCCCTATATATATATATATATATATATATATATATATATATATGTATGTATATATGTTATATATATGTTTCCCTCTATGATTTGTTGCCTACTGTCTGAACCCCATCAAATATGGTGTGGTAATTATGGAAAATGGGTAGGGAGTATCTTATGATGTGTCCAGAAATATGTTCACTCATGTGTGAGACTCGGCCCTAGAGTGTGGAAAGTGGTCTGGAGCATGGCGGTGGTTGGGTAGTGGAGGTCGGCTGCCAGGGCTGGGTCCCTTGGGGCAGGGAAGGCTCTCACCCGGCTTCCCTCTAGGGTGCCCCGAGTGAGAACAGCCAGGCACAGAGTCTGGTGGCATAGTTTTGGGCTACCCTTCTAATATAGTGATTTTAAGAAAATGACTTAATTTCACTGGGACTCGAGAATTTGTCAATAATTGACTTCTTAACATCCTGTAAATTTTGATCTGGAAACAAGCCTCACAGAAAGAACGTACCAGTTGCATAGTTACTCTTTCTTTGCACGTTAGCTGTTATGTTACAGCAACATTAATTTCACCAAAATTCTATCTTTAATGCAGTCTTAAGACATTTTTTCTGGTATGCAGCAACTTTGTACATCAATAACATAAAGACACCCCCCCCCCCTTTGAAGAATAAGATTTACAGAAAGCTACAGAAATCATGAATGTGGACAGTTGAAAGGAGTTTGGGGGAACACTCACATAATGGGCATTAGATCAACAGAATACAAAATAGCAGTATATGTAGAGCTCTTTCTAATCACACTCCTTCCAGCAAGGCTAACGACTTCCCTACCTCTGGCACCACAGATATTTTACGCTGCTTCTGAATGAACTGTACTTAAGCAAAGATGCTGCTATCTGGCATCTCTTTTTTCAACCGCACGTTTGTAAACATCACCTACAATGTTTCATGTGGCTATTCACCTGCTCTCATTGTATGTTTGGGTTGTAATAAGCTTTGGTTATTACCAATACTAATAATACCATATGGAATTAAGTTGTATATGAATAATTACAAAAAAATACAAAAATTACAAAAAAATTAAAGAAATAACCTATGGGAGATTTCCTTCTAAGAAGATTTTATTTTTTAGATCAATTTGATCCAAGAATCTAAAGCATTTTTCAAGGGCCTAATAAGTGTTTATATATAACGGCAGTATTAATTAGAGTGGCATTATAAAGAAACTTAGGCCAGCCTTTGGTCTGTTCTAGTCCAAATAGAGCTTAAATTCTAAGGAGCTTTCCATCCATCACTTACATCCAGGCTCCAGTATGACTAGCTCTGGAAAGGATTGTTTCTGTCACCGGAGAATAGAACTGAAAATGAACACACTGCTGAGTTACTACTAGGTTAAAAAATATGGTGCATCCATTTGCTCCTGAGGATCAGCTTTAAAAGACATTCTAACAGGAACCGGTGGCAATGCCCAGGGTAAACATTCTTCATAAAAGACTTGGGGAAATGTGTCTGGACTCCAAAGGTGAAAGACTAAAAATATAATAATAAAGCTTCTGATAAGAGTTCTGCAACATATTGGAGGGGAGAACCTTTTACTCACAGAAGAATTTCATGATTTTAGGAGGATACAGGGGAAATGACTACTACAGAACAAAATAAAACTAAAAAAGGAAACTAGTAGCATAAGAAACTATAGAAAACTCAAAGCCATGAAAAGAAGGGTATTTCTAATGTGAACATGGAATTGTAGGCACCCGAACTCATGTGGCATGTGGCCGGAAAAGGAACCTTTGTTTTTTCAGATATTGGTTTAGCAGTTGTAATGAATGTATCACTCTAAATGTAAGTAACAGGGGAAATTTTGTACAAGGGAAGACAGGATGTAGGAAGTTCTTTGTACTTCCTTCTCAATGTTTCTTTTTCTTTTTTAAAAAAATTACTTATTTAAAGCATCACAGAGTTGTTCATGATTGGATTTCAGTCACACAGTGTTCCAACAACCATCCCTCCACCAGTCTCTCTCTCTCTCTCTCTCTCTCTCCTCCCCCTCCCTCCCTCCCTCCCTCCCTCCCTCCCTCCTTCCCTCCCTTTTGGGCATTACAGGTCAGCAAGAATAAGGAAATAGTTCTTTCCCATTTCTACCATTCTACATTGTCCTGATCCCACAAAGTCACAGATCTAAATTTTTGCCAGTCTCTGGTAGGAATAGAATGAGTTTAAGAAGAGAGGATTAGATAAAGTGATGTCAATCTAGCCACATTTCTATGTCTAGGTCTGGAGTTCAACCTTGGGCTGTGACTTAATGATCAAGCAGGTGCTCATGAGAGTAACTCAGTTTCACTGAATTAACTAACGAGATGACAGAATCATCCTGGAACTGTAGAAGAAGATCATAAAAAACAGTAATTGAGTTGTTAGCTCTGAGCCAGACTGCATGCCTCACATATCACAAATCAGGCAGAATAAAGTTAATAGTCTCCACTATCAATGCAGTAAACCTACATCCAGAGTTGAGATATGTCTGTGTGCTTTTTCTAGGGTGGGAGAGGGGCAGGGCTCCCAAGCAGTGTTCAGGAGACATGGGTGAACCATTGCTATAATTGGTCAACCGGGGATGATTCAATGTAAGAGCCTGAGGATGTGATACTGCTTGGGTTACTCAGGGTTACCACACTACCTGGTCAGTGCTTGGAGTGTCCAGGGCCACACCTGAGAATGTTCAAGGGGCCTCTGGGGCTGCATCAAGTAATGCTTGGAGGCCATGTAGTACCAGGGATTGACCCAGGTTCTGTGTTTGGGGACCATGTGGTACCAGAGACTAACCTACTTTCCCTGTTTGGGGATCATGTGGTAGCAGGGACTGACTTAAGTCCTCTAAGTTTTACTGGGCCCAGTCCTTGTAACCTCTGGGCACTACCAGGTGTGGCCATAGAGGCCCCCAAAATGTGCTCTTTAATCTCCATTCTATGTCCTCCTTCTAAGAAGTGTTTATGATTTAATACATCCCGTAATTTTTTAACTTTTTTCTGAATATCAACAATATATTTAACCACAACTAGCTGAAGATATACAACTAGTCTTCAGCTAGTTGTGGTTAAATATATAATATATATATATATAGTTTTTAAATTTTTTTTATATTTTTATTAGTGAAACACCATGAGGTACAGCTGTAGACTTACAAATTTTTGTGCTTGGGTTTCAATTATACAATGATCAAATACCCATCCCTCCACCAGTGCCCATTTTCCACCACCATGGATCCCAGTATCCCTCCCACCCCCACCCCCCCCATCCCACCCTGCCTCTGTGGCAGGGCATTCCCTTTTGTTTTCTCTCTCCTTTTGGGTGTTGTGGTCTGCAAAAGAGGCATTGAGTGGCAATCATGATATTTTCATGCTTGAATAGTTAAAATTCATGTTAAAAGTGGTAAACAGAACTGACAGAGAAAGAAGCTAAGCTATTTTAACCTGTGGAATATGTTTAGAACATAAGAAAATGTGTGAGTTGTTAAAATATTAAACAGCATCCATAATGGCTGATAAAAAAATCAACTGTTCCTGATATGTAGCAAGCAGCAAAACAGTGAAAGTCCTGACAGGAGTCTCTGAGTCTCTGCTCCAGCCCCGGCCAGTACTTGCTCTAAATAGCTTGACAACACTGTCTGCCAACATAAATATTTCGAGTATTATCCTTTGGATCTAATTCAAGAATAACAGGTATTACCAATAAAAACTGAGAACAAATAGAGAAAATGTAATAATCAAATTTTATGTGAAAAACATTTTCTGTATTTAGAAAAAAACTGAGTGGAAAAAAAATCAAGAAAATTCATGCTAGATCAGGCAAAATAATGAAAGGAAATTCAATTTAGAAGTAAAAATTTTTGAGTTCAACAGACTCTGAACTAGTCCAACTGCAACCCACATATGTGAAAGACGCTTTGGTTAGTTTTTCACAATCGTTTTACTTTTACCTAAGGGAAAAATCAAAGACAAAACAACAGGCTAAATATATTGTTTATCACAGTGCACACTGTGGTGGTGCCACTCCAAACACCCTTCAGAACTAAGACATTCAGGGTTGGAATTATGCATGGCTTGGGCAGAGTAATGGCAGACGGATGGCAGGTCTTGCTTGTGTAAGGTCCTGGGTTTGATGCCTAGCCCCATATACACAGGAAACAGTCTAACTAGGATTCAGACATTCAACCTTTTAACTTGACTGATGGGTAAGAGCGGACTCCTCCAAGAATCGTCCTAAGCTAGTAGGAACTTCCTTGCCCAAGTGCACAGTGCCCCCACAATAAACATAAAAGAACTGGCCAGAGCAGAGCACAAATTACCATTCACTGCCTGAATGCAGGGAACTGAAGGCCCATCTGGAGCTCAAAGGATGGAATGAGACCTATGTTGTAACTACATCAACTTCTCTTTTAGTCCAGTGTTACATCTCTCACTCTCTCATGGCTACTATTCCCAAGATCATCTAACAACAAAATCTCTTCCACATACTCTCAACTTGCTTCCTGAGAGTCCAATCTAAGGTTATGACTCTACTGAGAACTGAAAGGCAGAGCTGAAAAAACTGAGGGTATCTATCCACTGACTAGGAGTGAGAGACCACATACTACTGAAATACAGAAGCTTTCAGGACCAAACTGTCTGAAACTGAAGGCTCACAGAGTCCAACTAAAGACAACTAATAAACTACCAATGAAGTCAAGAAGTACAGAGATATTTTCCATATGAAATGAGTCTACATAAAAGTTAGAGAAGATAAGAAAAATATAAAACTATTAAGAAAGTTAAATAAAAGCTTACAACCACAAATTCAGAATGGATAAGAAAAATTTTATATGAATTGTTGCAGAAAAAAAGAGTTGCTAAATTTGAGATGAAATAGGATATTCACAGGGTAGACTCATTTTGAAACGTGTACAAAATTTAAAACTTATTTTATAATCTTTCTTTTAATAATTAAAAATAAAACTATGTAAAAATATATATATTAAAGTATAGACTTTATATGTAAGAAAATAAAAATAACTGACTTGTACAACCAAAAAAATTCTAAGTCATATAGGAATCCCAGCAATATTTCTTTCAAAAAAATTATTTGTGGAGTTTTTTTGGGGGAAGGGCATGTCCAGCAATACTCTGGGTCTATTTCTAGCTCTGAGATCAGTGTCTGCTCCTGGAAGGCTTTTGGGGCCCCTATGGGGTGACAGGGATCTAACCAAGGTGGGCAATGTACAAGGCAAATGCCCTACCAGCTATATTATCTCTCCAGCCCCTCTTCCATTTTTTACAAACCTAGAATTTCTCCATTAAATAGATGATTTTTCAGGGGAAAAAAATTACCAAATAAGGCCAATAATTAAAATTAGAAGTTAAGTACACTATGATGTTAAGAGATTAAAATTCATCAAATTATTAATCTTTTTTAAAAAGTCTGCAGTCTAGAAGATATTACCATCTCTCTGAACTTCATGATTCAAAAATTCCATTCATTAGACACTTATTTCATAAAATAACTGTTACTAGTACTGCTACTACTACCATGCCCCTCCTCTTCCGAGCAGCTAATGTGTCAGCAAGTGATGACCTGATGATGACATCAGGCCTCAGGAGAATTCAGTCATGCACATTCTAGTGCCAAATCAACTGTATACAGGAGGCAGTTGAAGTTGGTTCTGTGACCTTCAAATCACAGTGAGGTTAAAACTTATGTCCAGAGCGCCCAAGAGCTAGAAGAGCAGGCAGGGTCCTTTTCTCAAATACAACTGACCCAGATTAGGTCCCCAGCACCACATATGGTCCCCCTGAGCACCACCGTCAGAGATCCCTGAGCACAGAGCCAGGAGTAAGCCCTGAATACCACTAAGTACACAAACCTACTATCGCCACCCCACCAAAAAAAAAAAACCCCTAAATAAATAAAAATGAAGTTAGTAAAAACCCAAAACTTTGCCCAGAGCTAACCACACAACTAATAAGTAGGGGAACTGAGACAAGAAGGAAATGAAAGCTGTGCTTTTAACGGCTTTGCTAAACCACTGCTCACTAAGAAAAACTGGAGCCTTTGTCTAAGACCCAAAAAAAGGCTGATGACAAAATTTTTCGTAAATTAAGTGCTTAAATGTAATTCCCATGACAACTCTTTGAGGACGTTGTCATAATTATTCCTCGAGCTAGATCTATAAGCTACATATTCAGTGAAATGCCCAAGATCACCGGATCAGCAGGGAGCAGTGCAGGGCTTTCTACCCTACTCACCTGCAGTGTTGCTTTACGATACTGAATTAAACACTGTAAAAGATACTGAAGATAGCAGTGAATGTAACTGAATCATAATTACTGCTTTATGAAAATCAGATATGGAAATCAAAGCACCACTTACAGAATAAGTCATTACAAGCAAACAGTTATTAGGTGGAATTTGCAAAACCTTATATAAAAATATAAGTCAAACATGCACATGGAACACAAAGTTCCCTGGGACAATCATTAAAATCATAATAAGGCAAATCTTTTCTCACGAAAAAAATTCACAGGTTTGTGTGAACTGTGTGAATAAAATATAACGTATTAAATTGAATATGTGCACTGAATATACTTAGTCACTGTAACTTCATTGCTTAATTTAATGCACTGTAATATCTTTTTTAGCAAAGATGAAAGAATATTCATGTTCTCCATTGCAACTTAAAATGTTTATTTGAGTGATTTTCCTCCCATTTTGGGTATCTATTAATCCTATTTGTATTTCAACATACATCCTGAGATGAATTTTAAACATAAGAAACAAGCTAATGAACCAAATAAAAGTAAGTAAGTAAGAAAGGCCCTCCCGTTGATCATCGATTTGCTCGAGCGGGCCCAGTAACGTCTCCATTGGAGACTTTGTTGTTACTGTGTCTGGCATATCGAATACTCTCGGTAGCTTGCCAGGCTCTCCGAGAGGGGCGGAGGAATTGAACTCGGGTCGGCCATGTTGCTGCGTGCAAGGCAGACGCCCTACCCGCTGTGCTATCGCTCCAGCCCAATAAAAGTGAATCAAATAAAAATGTTTCTAATCCTACTGAACTTCATATCCAAAATTCTCTACCATGTAAAAGGCAATAAAATCACAAATGAATCATTTTCATTAAGAATTATACCTCATCTATCCTTATAACAAACTTTTATTGCCTGTAATAAGAAACAACCAATTATAGAAGGCTTGTATTTAATATAGTGAATTTAGCTATGTTTTAATTATTAAATATTAATAGTAATCTCTATCAATAACAGGGACTTATTATGCTACCTCTGGCTTCATGTGATGTCCTCATTTCATTTTCTGATCTCTCTTCAAATTCTTCTTTGACATCATCAGTATGCGGTTCTCTGTGGGGATAAAAAAAAAGATGCTTCAATATTTACAAGAGTTTAAAAAATAATTCATAACTGCATTTTAGAAACTGTTTTCTTACTTCAAAAACAAAAGTTAACATGAAAACATTAGAAAGGATTTGAACTTTTACAAAAGTTAACATGAAAATATTAGGAGAAATGTTCAAAAATATTTGAAGTTTTACTGAGAAATTCCTACTGATAATATCAAAATTATCAGTAGAATAATATCAAAATTATCCTAATTATCAAAATTATCAGTAGGGCTGGAGCGATAGCACAGCAGTAGGGCATTTGCCTTGCACGCAGCCAACATGGCCGAGCCGAGTTCGATTCCTCCGCCCCTCTCAGAGAGCCCAGCAAGCTACCGAGAGTATCCCGCCTGCATGGCAGGGCCTGGCAAGCTCCCCGTGACGTATTCGATATGCCAGACACAGTAACAACAAAGTCTCACGATGGAGACATTACTGGGCCTGCTCGAGCAAATCGATGAACAACGGGAGGGCCTTTACCTTACCTTACCTTAATATCAAAATAATCCATTTTGCTCATAATTTTTATTGACTGTTCTGGTAGGGGCTGGAGCGATAGCACAGCAGGTAGGGTGTTTGCCTTGAACACGGCTGACCAGGATTCAATTCTTCCACCCCTCTCGGAGAGCCCAGCAAGCTACCAAGAGTATCTCGCCCGCACGATAAAGCCTGGCAAGCTACCTGTGATGTATTTGATATGCCAAACACAGTAACAACAAGTCTCACAATGGAGACGTTACTGGGCCCACTCGAGCAAATCAATGAACAACGGGAGAACAGTGACAGTGACAGTTCTGGTAGGAGATTTTAAAGTTAAGAATAGTGTTGGTCAGACTGGCACACATACAAATGAACAAGAACAACATCTGGCATGGTTGCAGGGAAAAAGGGACTCTCATTCATTGCTGGTGGGAATGCCAGCTAGTCCAGCCTTTATGGAAAACAATATGAACATTTCTCAAAAAACTAGAAACTGAGCTCCCATTCGAACCAGCTATACCACTTCTGGGAATACACCCTGGGGGCCCAAATACATAGAGCAGAAACACCATCTGCACTTCTATATTCATTGCAGCACTACTCACAATAGCCAGAATCTGGAAACAACCTGAGTGCCTGAGAACAGATGTATGGATAAAGAAACTATGGTACATCTTCTATGTACATCTATGGGCCAGGAGGACTGGTCAATGATGATCAATAGTGTGGGAGATGGAGGGTAGTTATGATAGAGGAGGGTAGGGTCTGTTATGACAATACAAGCTGAAATGACTCTGGATAAGAAGTGAATGTTGAAAGCAGGTAAAGGATATAGATGATATCCTTTCAGCATCTGTATCACAAACCAGAATGCCGAAAAGGAGAGAGAAAAAGAGAAACAGAGAAGAGAGGTACCTGCCATAGAGGCAGGCTGGGGTGGGGGTTGGCTTGAAGGGGTGGGAGGGAAACTGGAGACATTATTTTCAGAATAATGCAAATATATTATTTGAAAGAATTTTTATGGTTATAACTACAAAAACACTATTGGTAGGTACAGTGATGGTGACTCATGCAAAATCTCATGTTAATCTCAGAACCTACCTTCGTTTGTACCATAAACAATATCACATTTGCTGAAGAACTTCACTTATCTGAGAATGGAGGGGATTCCTATTATGTAAGAATATAACTCCCTACCCCCTCCAAATAAATCAAAAAAACCAAGTGGCTATAGAAAAGCTTACTTAGAAAGTGGGGAAATGGAGTTACGGCAAAAATAAGTAAATGAAACTCACTAATAATTTGAGGATATATTAGCTGAAGAAATAATACAAAATTTTGCCCTCTCTATAAAAATAGCACTATATTACTCTTGGGAACTACAAAATTAAAATCATTTACCTAAGTTAACTTCTCTATAAATGCAAGCTTAATTTTCCCCTGATTTTAACTCATGACATGATATTCAGTGAGCCCATACAAATACAGGAATATATAAACATAAATATTCAAATGAAGTCTTCATGAGATGTATAATAATTTTTTTTGATTAATGAACTGACTCAAAATTTCTTAAAATTACAAGTGGCCGAGCCAATAGTGGTCCTACAAGTTGTTGACACCGGCTAGAGTGAGGGAGAGAAGAAGGGATCAATCTGAACAATCTATTATAACAAGTTTTATGAATAGAGGTAATATAATGATCAGAATTATAATCAAGCACATTCAGAAATGCCAAAGCGGTTAATTACAATAAAAAATCAAACATTTTATAAATAAATTATACTCTAAAGCAAAACCCAGCTAAGTTCTTTTTTATGTCTATTTTTTATGTCTAAATAATAACAACTGTTTAAAAGAAATTCTATGATTATTATATCCACTGAAAGTTTTTTAAAAAAGCAGTAAAAGCCCAACTTTGCAGTATAGCACTAGGATTTCTTAACAAAAAAAATCCACAATTTTAGTTTTTATCTTGTAATTTTCAAGAACGTGATACAATCTAACAAAATGTTACAGGGCAAGTTTTATCTCTATCATAAGGTTTTCAATATATATATTTTTTAATTTTGGGGCTAAACAGAAACATTCTCAGGGCTTATTACTGGTTCTACACTCAGTGATCACTCCTGACAGAGTGGGGACTATCTGCAGTGTCATGGATCAAACTTGGGTTGCCCATGTACAAGGTAAGCACACTTACCCACTGTTCTATCTCTTTGGCCCTTAAATGGCATTTTATTTATAAAGTCAGGAATGAACATAGAGGTCCATTAATACTATGATTATGAGTAAAAATTGTCTTCTCGCGTGAGCAAACAACATTTCTCTGTACTATAGATTTTCATCATGCTAATTTTTATTGATTAAATACTGTGTGAAGAATTTCTGTATGTTAAAATGAAATTCTTCTCAAGCAAAATGTTTTTCTACTTCAGTCTTACAATCAAAGAGAAAATAAGATTATATTTACAATATCAAAATTTTGGAATACTTTAGAATACTTTAGTTCTAGGTTTTCTTCTTGACAGATTTTTTTAAAGTAACAACCAGAAATATCATTTTGTTCAATTTTAATGCTTCAATGTTCTTGTTTGGTCCACATCAGGAGACGATAAGGAGTTTGATCCTGACTCTGTATTTCAGAAGCACTCCTGTCAATATTTAGGAAACCATATGGAATGCCGGGGGTTGAACCTAGGTAAGCCATGTGCAAGGCAAATCCCTTTTTGCTATATTATTGCTCCAGCCTCTTAATGCTACAATTTTGCTTTAATAAAAACTTCATCATTTCTTAACCATCATTTATGTGGAAGGGGGTACAAGCAAAAGGTAATTGGGGATAAGAGCAGTGAATGGTAATCTGGGAAAAGTATTCCAGCAGTAGTATTCACACATATGGTTTCTGGGTGTGAAGAGACCCAGTTCAAAGTTCAGTACTAGGGGCTGGAGGACAGAATAGCAGGTAGATTGTTTGTCTTCCATACAACTAACCAATGTTTAATGCCTGGCATCACATCCATCCCCCAGAAAACCTGTCAAGGATGACCCATAAGTACAGAGCAAGGAGTAAGCCCTGAATACATCTGAGAGAAGCTCAACATCTTGTCCCACACCTGCAAGAAAAAATTCAGATCTTCTATTTATTATTTCTACAGGACCTTGAGCAAGTTACTAACTTTCCTAATTCTCAGCTGGATCATTGGTAAAATAAGGGTAATAAATCCATTTATTTATACAGGCATTTTGAGAAATCAAAAAGTGATCTGTACGTGCACTGTAGAGTCTGGATAGGAGTATCTTAAATAGTCACTATTACCCTAGAAATTTCTTTTTGGATTAAATCATCTACTGACACCTATTTTCAAGTATTAAAACAGCTTTTAAAATAATGGTAGGAGTATAGGTTACAACCGGAATGCCAAGTCTGTCCAGCTGTCTGGATTGAATGGAGACAGCTACCTCCAAATAAAGGGTATTATGAGGCTAAAATGTACTAGTATAATATGAAAGCACCTAGAAAGCTGATTGGAATATGTTGCTATCCCTGGGGACTTTAGCATTCTCAGGAACCAACTCAGTGAAACCCTTCTTTCACTTTAATAGAAATACCACCATAATAAAAACATCTTAGTAAGGAATACTCTCTAGGCTTTTAATTAAGACAGTGGAATCCACTCAAATGGAAAAATGTATTCTTTGTGAGTCAGCATTCTCCCTTTCTCTATAATTATATGCCATGCTTTAGATGTCTTACTATCTTACTCTAATTATGCTTTGAGGTAAATATTAGTAAAACAAACATTAGAAGAGTAAATACATAATAACAGGATGGCATTTAAATGAAAACACTTGCATTTTCCCAAGTTTGTTTGTTTAAAAACAATCCCCAACCAATTACATTTCAACCAGTCCCAGTTTGTTAACAATAATATAAAAAAAATATGAAAGAACAAATTATTTTGCTTCAGTTCAGGGATTTTAATCATATTTCTCAATCTGGTATGAGTTTGGCTAGACTCTAAAATAGCGCTGGCCTTCATTTTCCAGAACTGCTTAGCTTATTCTAGTCTCATAGGGCCTTATTAAAGCTGAAAAGTAACAGCTGTCCCCCAGTAACAAGGGGGTACACCATGAATATACTGACAGCTGTAAAAAGCATAAGGCTTTCTTCTTTTGAACGCTGAAAGATGACTCTTTGCATGCTCCCAGCTTTTAAGGAAAATTCTGGCCACTCATTGCCTCTAGTGCAAACTACAACACCCAAAAGGAAAGAGAGAACAAAAGGGAATGCCCTGCCTCAGAGGCCGGGTGGGGTGTGGGGTGTGGGGTGGGCGTGGAAGGAGGGACACTGGGATCATTGGTGGCAGAGAATGGGCACTGGTAGAGGGATGAGTACTCAATCACTGTATGACTGAAACACAAGCACGAAAGTTTGTAAGTCTGTAACTGTACCCCATGGTGATTCACTAATAAAAAATAAAAATTTAAAAAAAAATCTGGCCAGAGGCCACTCGCTGGTTAAAAAAAAAAAAATCTCACTGTTAGAAAAACTGTAAAAGAGGCATTGAATTTAAATTTTTAAAGCATTTAAATGATCTCAAAATGCAACTTTTTATATATAAATAGGCTGTGCCTGAATAATGTCAGGACAAAGAGGGCACTCCCTTCAAAGGGATTCAGGAAAGGTGGCAAATAAAACCAGTAGGATTCAAACTTTTATGTCTTTTATTCAAGGATTTTTAAATTACATTAGAGACAATACATTAGCAACAGTTTTATTTAACTGTATTTTCATGGCTCAGGAAAAGTAAGCATGGTTTACTGCTTGCCTAATGATTAAAAATGTTTTGATTAATAAGCCTATTAAATTGTAATTCAGCACAAGGAATGAATGTGAAGAAAATGAATATAATGCAATAGTACAGTGTTTAAGATCAAGATATCAAAGAAAAACCCTCAGGAAAAACTTAAGCAGCAATTAGTGAATCAATCCTCTTATGAAATGAAAGCCCTAGCGAGTATGGTGAGATTCTGGGAATGAAGATTAAATCTTCTAAAAGACTATGTATTTAAAACAAAAATGTGGGGTTTTTGTTTGTTTTGTTTTTAATTAAGGTACTATGATTTATAAAGTTATTTATAATTGAGTTTTAGGGATATAATGTTACATGTTCTACCAATCCTTATCACCAGTGTCAACTTCTCTCCACCAGTGTGCCCAGATTCCCTCCCAGATCTCAGCCTGCCAGCTTGACAGGCACATTTTAAAATTTGGGTATTGTGGTTTGGGTCTCATGCTTTTCGTTCTGTTGTTTTCATTGGCTTGGTGATATATGCATATATGCACTGCATCTCTACACTGATGAGTTCAAGACTCAGCTCCCTACCATGTTACACACACACATACCTGTCTGCCTCTTCTTATTGTAGAACAGAGAATAAAAGTGAGCGCCCTCCCACTTCCTGTAAGAGTCTCATGAGTCAGGAAGTAGTGCTATTTGAGAAGATAAAATAAGACCAATAAGACCGATGCAACACTGCCCCTACAGCTTCATGCAAAGATAATAAGGTACCCTCTCTTCACACTCTGAATGGCTGTCTCTGTGTCACAGCAGTTGGCATCAGAACTGTGAATGTTTTAACTAAAACTGAGCTTTTCTCTGAAACACATCAAACAGCTTCATAGGCTGGACTCAGATTATTAAGAGTTGCAGTATTCAAAAACTTCCTCTGCTCCTAATTGGCCTCTGGCAGAAAGAGTGAGGGACTTTACAATAGCTGGAGAAACTTGTCACTGAAATGATTTTATCCATTTGTCAACATCAAGTCCTCAGTCCAAGAAAACTGCAGAGAGAAATCAAAACAAAAAATCCCAAAATTTATCATGTGAATTGTGTAATCTTTAGAGCTTTGAGTCTGAATTAATTCTACTTGATGGTACAGTTTTTCAAAGTAAACAGGTTTAAATACACTTATCGTTTCAAATTTTAGGCTAGCTTGTTTGCCCACTTGTGTAAGAGACCTCCCCAGAATACATACTGACTTTTCATATGATCAACAAAATTTGGCATATCCTAAAAATATACATCACATTGGTGGCTGTGATTTTTGTAAACGATTTATGTTAACTCTCAGAGTGGAGACATGTCTTACAATTTGTAATGACATTCTGACAACCTACAAAGAAATGAGAAAACTAATTTTTTTTATTGTATGTGAGTTAATTGTGGGCATTTGCCCTGAGATATAACAAAACCATGTGTAGGAGAGAGAGAGAGAGAGAGAGAGAGAGAGAGAGAGAGAGAGAGAGAGAGAGAGAGAGAGACTGAAAGAGAGACAGAGAGAGGGAGAGAACGAGGAGCTTGCCTTGCATGTTGCTAACCTTGTTTAAATCCTGGGTACTACATGGACTCCTAAGGATAGAACCAAAATCAAACAAAAGCAAACCAAACAAAAAGTTTTATTTTTTGACCAAAAGACATTGCTATGTTGACTCACGCACTGTGCCTGCTCTTCAAATTCACAAACTAAGTCTCTGAGGAGATGCAAGCCAAGCACCTTAAATTCATGGACATACTGGTCTCAAAGCTGAAACCTCTTGGGGCTCCCTTGGGAGGGGGAACAGGCTGATTATCTATACTTGTGTTTCACTGCAGCCACTAGGCCACTAAGAATCTCCACAGAGACATCAGGTACTTTAATGTTGGGCTGAGAACCCTGCAATCATCTCAGAGTGGGGTAGAGGTCTTCCCCAACCCCCAATAATTCCAGATGTCCCGGCAATCACGAGCCTTTCCCACAGCCACCACTATGTCAACTCATCCCAGTTCTCCAGATCCTGAAGTTTCTGGACACATGGCCATGACAACTCCAAACTTCACAGTACTGAAATTCCAGTAGGAGTGCACCTACTGATGGAAAAGTAATATAGAAGCCCACTAAACCCAACAAACAAAAACAATATACAGAAGTCCAACGACATAGAACGTGTAACTAGCAATGAATGGCTTAGTAAATTCTCAGACAAGAACTTACCAAACCTGTGGTAAGATATGACTATTTTCACAAATTTTCTTTTAATGAAGTATTTTTGATAACTCCTTTAGCCATTTGATTTTAACAAACAGTATCAAACATATTACTGTGTGCCTACTGACGGGGTAGGCTTGAGGGGTGGTTGGGAAAATATGGACAATGTTGGAGGGAAGTCACTTAGGTTGTGGGTTGGTTATGGAACATTGAAAGCCCACAACAATTATATTATGAATAACTTTGGATGTAGACATATTACTGTAACAAACAGGAGATGAGAAAGATGCTACATTTTAGATTATGAAATTGATATTTCTCTTCTGAAGGCTAATTCAAGGTCATTTAGTATCCTCACTGTTCAACACGTAAGCTGCTCAGTCACAAAGTTGTCTCAGAGAATATTTGTTATCTGCTTTTATGGATACTATCATCAATACAATGGTGTTTGTATTGAAAAAATTGGGGGGAAATCCTTACTTTTTAAAAAAGATAATACATACATTTGGCAGGTATTTTGAAGATGTTTTATTGTGTTCTTGTGGTTATGTCAAAGCATGCTTAATGACATGGAAGCATGAAACAGTGATTTTTAACAGAGACAGTATACCTAATTTAGAAACAAAATTGCAAGCAGCTGTAGAACAGATTTCATCACAAAAAAAAACTATGTGGTGGATATGTCCAATGTTCTTCAATTGGCAATATATTGTAAATTATTACTCCATAGAAAAGTCTGTGCATTCAAAGTGAGTCTTAAAGTCTGGTACAGATAAGGTGCATCCATCATAAAAAGGTGCTTATTAAAAGTATACTAGGATAAACCCTGCATCCCTAGAACTGAATGAAAGCTGCCCTTTAACAAGGACCTGGTTATTCTGATGCAAAATGTGTGAGATCATGCTTTTATTAAGTTCAGTACGATATATGTGTATTTTTTTCACTTAGTTACAGACACAGATTTAAATTCCTAGTCCTCAATTGGTAAAGTCCCTGCCTCACTATCTTGATTCCAAAGTACTGTGAAGGGCAGGTAGAGCTACCACTCTCCCAAGTGAGGAAATCTCTCAAAGAAAAGACTAGGTACCGCACAAACACTCTTAGGCTTCTGATTAATAAATGGACAAGGACAGATATGCACACTCGTATTTCTACTGAAATAGGCAACAGGACTTTGCTCATAACCTTACCATTTCATTTACAAGTGTCTGTGGGAAACAAACTCAAAAATTCAAACACCTGCAAAAGGGCTCAAGGTTCACTTTAACATGGAACAGAAACTTCTCAGCTAGGATGCCCTGAGTTCTTAGAAACAAGTGCTCTGACATACTGATCCTGCGGTCCTTTCAGCTCATCCACTTTACTATTGTACCATACATTGTGTCATTTTTATGGTATCATTCCTCTATGTGAGCCTGGAAGTTAAACAATAGTTGAGGAAACAATTCCCTAATTATCAGAGTGCAGGCATATATTTGGAGGATTTATATCATCGTTTAATTATCATCACTTATATAGCTGATGTAGAATCTTACACAACTGAGTATCCCTGGAAGAAACAGGAGATTAGAAAGCTGTTGAATTTCAGATTGTGAAATTGTTATTTTTCTTTTGTAGGATAATTCAAGGTCATCTTGTATCCTCACTGTATACCAGGTAGGATGCTCAGTCTCAAAGCTGTCTCAGCGAATATTTAAGATCTGCTTTTATGGATATTGTCATCAAAGTATATGCTTTGGAAGAAACACACAAAACTTTCAATAGTACTGGGCTATTATATAAACAATATATAATAAATGAAGTAAGGCAAGTCTTGAATGGCAGATGGCAGGATCAGAAAAAACCTTTCTGAAGCTCAAAATAAAGAAATGAGCTGTGAGATGGTAGGGATGAAGGTTCTAGGTAGAGTGACTGGGATGTATGAGGACTAGTGGAGTTGAACATTAAGCTTAAAAATAACCCCACCAGAACCAAGGAGATGGTACAGATATTAAGGCACTTGCCTTGCATTTGGCTACACCCAAGCTTCAGTGGCTAAGAATACCAGCTATCTATGGTACCCTGAATGTCACCAAGTGTGACTCCTGAGCACAGAACTAAATGTGGCCCCTGACCAGAGAGCCAATGTGAGGTCCATGAGCACCACCAGCGCCCCCCCTCCCCCAACACCTGGTCAAGATAAAGCTACAGAGTTAGGCAGGTGCCAGATAACACAAGGGACCAGAGGAATTGGTAGACCACATAATTCCAAGAGTAATGAGATGTCACCAGACATTTCAAGTAGGGAGGCTATTATTTATTCATTTATCTTAAAAATTTGGAAGATTCTGGTGGACTGGGTTAGACCTCAAAACTAAATTAAATTTTAAAGATTTGCCAAGGAAAATCTGATGTAAAACCAAGTTTGGGAGCTTCCACTTTGGCTAGGTCTATCCTACTTAAGGGGCCTGTAATCGGGCTCTTAAAATAATGCTTCTAGGGGGTGTAATGCTTTTCTAGATGAAAGGCTTTTAGGGATGTTAATTTATTCTGCTAAGTCAGTTTCTGGAGCAAAAGAAATGGTAGCATACTTGAGAATTCGTCATAGATAGTGGTGAATACAACTGCTGGCACCTGTTCCACCACTGCCTGGCGACTCACTACCTAGATCCTGCTTTACCTGCTGTGCAGCATGAATGGTGAGCTGAGAATTCATGGCTTTCCATCCCTAGCCATGTCCCTCTATGACCAAAAGAATCAGAATTCAAACAGCTCATCTCCCTGGTACCTTCCACAGAAGACCCAAAGATGAGCATGTTGTAGACTCCCAAAGCATTTCCTGCTGAATTGTTTTCACTGTCCACGATGCTAACAGTGTGACAATAGAGCCTTTGTAGCTGCCTTTCCCTCACTGTCCCTTCCTCCCACACCTCCCAGGTAAATAAACCATGAACAACCTAATCTTTGTCACAGGGTCTGCTCCTGCGGGTACAAAAAAAATCTCTTGCTATTTCTTAGTGCATTTTTTCAAAATGAGAATGTCTGACAAACAAGTTCAGCAAATTGTTAAGAATACTGCAAAGAAAAGTGGATTAAACCAGAGTAGGAGTGTTCACCCACTGGAACAATGATTATATAAAATGATTTTTTACAATTATGCTGTAAAATTTACCTAAAATTATTCATTTAAAGAATATCTAAAACATGGGTCAGACTTTCTTTTCTCCTTCAGTGTAATAGAAGTATCCTAAAACAAGTAACCTATTTCTCTTTCAACACTAATAAAATCTACACTTACTTAAAATTTGCTATTTATTAATTACTGTTTTAAGAACACTTCACAGCATAATATGTCATTTTTATATCTAGATTTTTAAAAAAAGCACAAAGTGCTTTATATTATTTATTTTATTTGGCTTTGGGGGGTCATGCCTGATGGTGTCATGGTGATATGACAGACCCCCTGATGGTTGCTCAGGGGATCATATATGGTGCCGGGGATTCCAATGGAAGTTGGCAAGATCCAAGGTAAGTGCCTTAACCTCTATCTCTCAAGCACCTTATTTACTTTTAAAATTAAAAAAAAAGCTTCTACAGACTCACTGCAAAGATGTCAAACTTCTGTTATTTCAACCTTAAGTCAACTATCCTCAAGTAATAAGATATCTGTACTTGTTAATCATTTCTTTTACATTTTTTAACATTTGCTCTGTTTTTATTCCATGATGTGACTCATATATTTTTTAGCTAAGATTCCATGTGATGTTTGGGGTATTATGAAAACTACTAACTTCCAGGCAAAGGAAAAAAAATAAAACCAATTTTTAAAAATTTACGAGCTCCAGAGAGAATGCTCAAAGGGCAAGACTACATCCTTTGTGTGTTGGAGCCCTGGGTTCTATCCTCAGCACTACATGGTCTCCCAAACATTGAACTACTCCAAGCACTGCCAGGTATTATCCCCAAACAAAATAAATAGGTACATCTATCTTTTTTTTTTTGGCTTTGAAAAATGCTGGGAGGATCTCAAGTATGCATGATGAAATCTAAGTTGGAATATCATGTCATTTAGTTTCTTTAAAATACTTAAGTGAATACTTAAAGGGGAGAAAAATCTTGGTAAAAAATGTCACCTCATGGACTATAAGAAACATAAGGTTAGTGGTGGAGTGCCCTGGACATTTGGTGGTGGGCGGTGCAGTAACTGTATGCATCAAAATCATAAATGCTAACACTATGTAACCATGTAATTTAAATAAAAATTCTTCACCTTAAAAATATACTTGTCATTTGGATGGTCTTCCTCATGTAGTCCTTGATTATATTAAGTAACTAATAAGCTAAATCTCTGTTTACTTCTATAAACATGCATAAAATAAGACAATAAATGCATAAGACCAAATAGTAACTTCTTACCAAGAAGATAAGAGATAATCAAACCAACTCCTTAAAACCATAACTAATATAATGCTTATTAATGTGGCTCTGAAGAACAAGCCTTACCACTGGAAAATATTTAACTGTAATGCAAATAAAAGTTTTAATTTAACTGAGCGTAAATTAAGGCAGGTCAGAATTCACTGATTCAAAATTGACAGGTAACAGACACTAAAAAGAAGAGATTTCTTCACAACGAATCTACAACCTATCTTATAAAGGATAACTCTACAAAATATTGCCTAATAATTTCTCCAAAATATGAATTTGAAATTTCTAAACTTTTAACACCAGAAAATTCAAGTTAAAGATGAACAAGAATTTACTAATTCAACCTGATTTGGACATGTTTTTATATCTCTGTCTAATTAAAAACCAAACCAAACCAAATCCAGGTACTGATTTCCACTACCATTTCTCAAAAATAAGGTACATTTCAATAATGTATAAGACAAAAAACTATAAAACACAGAACATGTCACTGTCACTGTCCTCCCGTTGTTCATCAATTTGCTCGAGTGGGCCCAGTAACACTGTGAGACTTGTTACAGTGTTTGGCATATCAAATACGAACACGTAAGAGAAAAAAGACAAAACAACTTCAAAGTGTTTCTAAACAATACTAATGCTATCTCTTTAAATACCTGATTTCAGGAGATGAAGAGACTTCATTTGTATCTGTCCTTTTATTTCTTGGAAATGATGGACTGGCTGGAGGCATCTCCCCACTTAAGCGGTCTGGGAAAATGCGGTCTTTATTCAAATTGATTTCTGAATAAGGACAGTTGGCAGCACTAAAAGAGTAAAAGAAAAAGGACATTCCTATTAGAGCCAATTTCCTTCCAATTAAAATCACAGGCCACATAACATAAAGTATACAATTATACATGGATATTACATATACTTTGTATATATGTGACTAAATACTGTGTGAAATATATTTAATATATTCTAAAATAAAGTATGTCATACACCAGATTTGTACTTGCCCTCTGGACAGCATCTGGGGACAGTATCAAAAAGAGAAACTGGTGATGGATGTGGGACAAAGGGGGACAGTGGGCAGACAGACAGGATGGACAGTTACAGTAGATCAGTTTCCTTATGTGACCCTCTGTGCTCAGAGCTGTTACAAGCTATTTTAGCTCCCCCATAACAGTTGCTGCCTTTAGTGGAAGTTCTCCAGGTGACTGTCCCCAAATTCCTCTGTGTATGTTTGATATCACAGAAAATACCTACTGCAATGTGTAGCTAATCTGTCCTTGTTATGAAAAGGAACCTGAGGCCAACTTGGACCCAATCTAACTCATGCCTGTCCCATTGGGTTATCTCTCAGGCTCCACTTCTTGTTACAAATAAAGAAACAGCAGGTCACTAATTGTTAATTCAACAATGTCGGATATATTCCTGTGTCTGAGTCTCAGTTCTCCAGTCTCCAGAACAAATGTGTAAACTCGTGTTGCCAGTCCTGAATATATAATCAATCCCTTCAACTAACTACCTATCTTGCCTCTGTTTTAAAGATACCTCCATAACTCTGGAAATAGGCTTGTCATTACTTAATTTATATTAGCATCTTACATGTTATTTTCCTCAGTTTAGGAGAAAGTGGGAATTTTAATTTTGATACAGGGAATTTTCTCAAAGAGTGTATGACTACCTTCCATGCCAAAGAGAATCATGTCGATTCATCGGGGATAAGGAAAAGAATTTCAGAATGCTCCCAAGTAAGCCTGATACAGCTCTATATAATACGTCCCAGAGAAAAAGGAATGTTCATTCACTAATGGTGGAACAATTGTTGGTTCAGTATATATAAAATATGCTGTGCAGACTTCTCACAAAATTAAGAATGGAGTTTCCATATGATCTAGCAATCTTACTTCTTGGCATCTAACCCAGGTACACAAAAATATTATTTGGAAAAAAAATATTTGCAGTCTTTTCATAGCCAAGATCTGGAAACAATCCAGGTACTCATCAACAGATGAACAGCACTATAAAATACCATATCCATATCTACTTCATAGAGATATTATTTATAATTTAGGATTTAGAAAATTGTATTTTTAAATTGTTGAGACATGTGCTCTCATTTTAACATTTGTCAGATTAAAATTACTATTTAAATTTTTTCAGAGAAGTCAGAAACAGGCTAAGTCAATACACAGGCTTTTGCTTATGTGTTTGTAAAACTGATTATTCTTGCTAAAAAAGCAACTTTCCTTGTTATCTAAGCAAATAATGCATGTTTTGATTTATGTAATTTCTCAATAAATTAATCCAAAGAGAATTTTTCTCATTATGTTTCTCTAAACACGGCATTCTCAGCAAGGACAAAAATAAGTGCCAGTGAAATGAACCTTTCAAAGAATATCCATGATACAGCAGCTATTCCACAAATCTACTAATGAAATGGAAAACAGGCTTTGCCTGTTAAGGATTAATATCCTGCTAGATAAAGAGTTTGGAATGTTGTAAATAGGGCAGCACTGTCAGGGAGATTAAGAAAAGCTAGAGGAAAGAACTGAAAAGAAAGGAAGGTTGGACTAGGGCAGGAGCTAACACTATCCAACAGTTCTCTGAACTGTATCCTTCCACCTCGAGGCTCTAGTATGTTACGTACCTGTATGCCTGTACGTAACCAATTCTGCAGAGGTTACGTACAGGCATACAGGTAAGGAAATGAAACCACTCCTCACTGATGCACTTTTTTTTCTTTTTTGGGTCACACCTGGCGATGCACAGGGGTTACTCCTGGCTCATGCACTCAGGAATTACTCCTGGTAGTGCTCAGGGGACCATATGTGATGCTGAGAATTGAACCCGGGTCAGCTGCGTGCAAGGCAAATGCCTTACCCACTGTGCTATTGCTCCAGTCCCAATGCACGTCTTTTTAAGTCTACTTCTTATTGTTTTTTTTTAAATCTACTAGTATTATTCACAAAAACTGATTAAATCCCAACACTTCAGCTCTGAAAAAGTTCTCCAAAGATTATCTCTGAAACTCCATAAAATAATTTTTTCCAGCTGAGAAACCATCAGAGGTCCATGGGTAAATTCAGAAAAAGGGGGTCCTGTTGAAAAGGGGGTCCAGTGTCATCAGGTAGGTAGGGATGGGCTGTCTCCAATGCTCTGAGAAACAAAGCTCTTCTATCCCACTAATACCCCTGGAAAGGAGACTACAGGTGCTGCTGTAAGATGGGTTTCTTCCTATAAGCACTTTAGCACTGTCCTCCCATTGTTCATTGATTTGCTTGAGCGGGCCCAGTAACATCACTATTGTGAGACTTGTCGTTACTGTGTTTGGCTTGTCAAATATGCCCGGCTTTGCCGTGCTGGCGAAATACTCTCAGTAGCTTGTTGGGCTCTCTGAGAGGGGCCGAGGAATTGAACTTGGGTCTATTCAAACGAACCAAACACTCTACCCACTATGCTCCAGCCCCTAGCTGAGTAGAATAGTAAAATCAAAACCTCAAATTCCCAAATGTATCCTTAGAATATAATGTTGGCATCCACCTATTAAAAGTTGTCTTTGTTTTGGGGAGTCAGAGTTAGCTCAGTGGCTAAGGAGCTTTAAAAGCTGGAGGACGTATGTTCAATTCCCGGTTATGCCCACTTATGTAGCATATGATACTGGTAGCTCTGTATTTGTGATTCCTGGTGCCTCAAGCAATTTCTAGCCACACTGCATCCCAGAGGATATGAAAACATGTGACTCCCAGTGAACACCTCAATTAGAGTGATGTGTGAGCACTTCTGACCAAAGTTTAGTCCCTGAAAACCATGTGTGTAAGTATTGTAGCAAGCTCCAGTGAGCACTACAACCAGAGTATGTGCTAGCACAAGTAGAGAGGGTGATTGCAACCTGCCGAGGCCCCCTCAGCATCATCACAACAAAAAATGTGTGAGCTCCACACCCACACCTGTATGCTACCTAACCCTACGCATCACATCTGCATCAAAAGAGAAAAGTTAAGGGGACAGAGGGATTGTTTACCTTCATAATTTGGGAAAAAACACTAAGTCTAACACTTGTCTCAGTGTTTATCACCAAAAGGGCTGTGTATCAACTTTGAGTTGCTAGTCTGTGTCTTCCATTTTTATTTCAGTCATGTACAGCCTGAAGATTAGTCCATAGTTTTAGAAGGCTGGTCCTTGACTGTTGTTGGTTGGTTGGTTGGTTGGCTAGACCACTCCTAGCAATTCTCAGGGGTAATTCCTGGCTCCGCACTCAGAAATCAGCCCTGGCTATGCTCAGGGGACCCATGAGATGCTGAGGATCAAACCTGGGTCAGCTGCGTGTAAAGAAGCACCCAGTCTGCTGTACTATTGTTCTGGCCCTGGTCTGTGACTGCTTCATGGAGCTGTGAGGGAACAGATAAGGCAGGGATGGACAGTGTGAACCCCTGCGCTTTCTGGTGCCAGCTATGCTCTGGGTGCCACAGTCGGCCTCATCACAACCTGGGGGAACATGATAGCTGTACCTTAGAGGGTTATCTAAGACATGCCAAGCAATTAGAGAAATACAGTTGCTCCAAAAATATGTTATGACTGCAAAGAAAAACATTAAAAAATATTTGTTGGAAGATGGGGATCATGAATATGTAATGGAAATTTAGCATACCAAGGAACTGTTTCTGATGCTTATTAGATAATGTTAATGTCTGAAAAATAACTTAGCTGTCTTCACTCTTCAATTTGAAGAACTTCTGAGATAGGGCATTTTTCCCCCGCCCATCCTGTGGACCACACAAATGCCGGGCTGTGGTTGTTAGGTACTGAGCTGTGGGGCCTACCGAGCACCCCAAACTTTCCTGGTGGAGCTTGTATCACTCGTCTGCAGTGGGACTGGGGACCTGCAGATAGCAAAGCCACCAGGCACAAGTAGAGCCATTGGCGCAGTGCTGACTATCTGTGGCAAAACTAGAGATGGAACCCAGGCCATGGGCTGGGCAAGGTTGCTGCTCTAAGCCATATACCCAGTAGTTCTTTTTCTTTTTTAAAATTTTCTGGCTACATGGTTGCTCAGACACAACCAGTAGTGTTCTGGGGGAACTGTGCAGGACCATGGGTTGACCCAAGCCTACCTTATGCAAACCATGGTCCAGCCCTTTATGCTACCTTACTAGCTCCCAATAGTTTTCTTTCAAAAAATTATTTTTTTCTGAAATAATTGCATTTTAACATTATTCAAGTTTCATGTACGCACTGTTATAACTCGATTTAAATTACTTTTTTACTTTTGGTTTGCTGTCTCATAAACAATGAAAAGGATTTTTGAGGTGTATCTGTAAATGGAATCATCCTGCCTGTATCTTGACTTTTCTCTCTGGAACATACCAAATTTCATAATGAGGGAGGAGTGCTGCTTAAGAAAGATAAGCTGCAGAAATGGAGGGTGGAAGAAACTATATCCAGATAAAAACATCCCAGCCAATTTATAATTCCTATTAAGTCTTAATTAAAGCAGGTAGAGCAATCTTCAGACATTTTAAATAACGAAAATTTAGAACCTGTACAAACTAGATAAAGGAGGAATCATTTTTGTTACTATGCAATCCAGTTAAACAGCAGCTAGAACACTTACAACAAAGTACTGTTTTTAACTTGTGCTCACACAGATACCTTATTTTTAAAAAAAATAAATAAATAAAAATCAGTTAAGGGACCAGACAGATAGTAAAGTGGGTAGGGTGCTTGCCTTGTACCTAACTAACACAGGTTCCACTTCTGGCACTACATACGGTTCCCAGAGCTCTGCCAGGAGTGACCCCTGAACACAAAACCACCTTGGTTATAGGTAGAAAAGACAGCTCCAAGAGCTGGTATGAGCAAGTTCAATCCCAAATTCAATCACTGGCATTGCCAAACTTCCTTATCACTGCCAGGGAGGGCTCTGGTGACCCCCCAGCATTGCTTGGGAGACCCCCCAAATACAAGACAACAAAACAAAGCAAAGGGATTCCAGGGAGGGTCTGGTGACCCCCCAGCATTGCTTGGGAGACCCCCTCCCAAATACAAGACAACAAAACAAAGCAAAGGGACTCAGTTAAATCTATTGGATATATTTTCAATTGTTTAAAAGGCAAACCAAGTCACTTGGACAATAAATTACATTTCAAATGCAGAATTATGCTTTGTTTTTAAAGTAACAGGGATTAAGAGAAATATAATTCTCATGTTGGAGTATATTTGTGCTTTGTATCATCACTACTACTAAACTCATAATAATTTCACCTTTATTAAATTCTTCAAATTAATTACCAAATATTTTCATCCTTTTTCCTCACGATTAAGGACTACCCAAATGACTATTTCAGAAACTACCTATAAAATAAGTCAGGTCACAACAACCAAAAGCGCCAACTAGCCAGAGTAAATCTGTTTTAAACTGAGAATGCCATGTCAGCTCTGAGAAAGGCTGACATACACTTTAATTTCTACAGGATCACCACGGTAACCACATTTCCTATGGATTGAATTTAAAATCAGTTCAAATCTTTTAGCTTACAATGAGCCTTTTGGCTGTTGATAACTGTTCTTGGAATCTGAAACTTTAAGTGATACGGTATTTAACAACACCAATTACACCACAGGCAAAATGATATCAAGAAACACTCCTAAGGTCATAAAATCACCAATTTTCCCAGTAACGACCTAAAACACTTGTAATCTTAAACAAGAATTCATTTTCCAGCCCGTTAATTCCAATTCTGAGTTACAGGTGAGCAAAGTCACAGGGCATCAAGTCAGAACCTCCCTAAACAGGACACACATTGTTATCATCCATTTTATTTAAATTATGTACAACTTTCACAATTCCAGTGAAAACTGCGGTTCTGGGAAGGCAGTCTGTGATTACTTTTTGGGGTGGCAGAGAAGGTACACTCAGACTGAAACCATGGAGCCATGCGTGTGAAACAACATGCACATGTAATACATCTCTGGATACGGCAGGAAACTGGGTCTCCAGAGAAAACCCACAAAGACATGGCCAACATGGGGGACCATGGAAACTCCAGTCAGGTATCCTGGTAGGAGTCACATTTTTCCCCTTATCACTGTTATAATGGAACAACATAGAATGAAATGACATTTTTCAAGACACGGAGAAGACATTATCTGGTACATAATACACAGGAGCCCTCCACATATGTGGGACATGTTAGTGGCAGCAGGACTTACTTGTGGGGGCCCAGGTGTCTTGCTCTTTTAAAGTGGCCAACCCCTTTACATCCTGGGGTTGAGCATCCACTGTGCTCTGATGTTTCCATTAACTCTAGAGGACCTATTTAAAAAAAAGAAAAAGGAAAATTTAAAAGAAAGAAAAAAACAGGTAAAGTGCTTCAATTTTAAAGTTATGAAAGTCAAATGTGTCAGTGTCAAATGTCTGGACCAGAATAGAGATGAAAAAAATACTCTAACCTCCCGCCCTGGTTTTTCATCAAGAAAACCAAAGAAAACATCAAACTTGATATACAAGAAAATGTTAAGATTTTTAATCTTTGGGTCTCTTACTTAAAGGAGGCTGAAGTGGATGCCCAGTTTTTGAACACCAGCCTACAGGGTGAATATCCGGAGAATCTGCATCTATCCAGTAATCATAGCAACTATTCCAACCATCAAAATGAACCTAGAAAACAAAAGAAAATTTACAGCTAAGTACAGCTCACTAAAATTTCTCAGGTAAAAGTTCTACCCAGAGTAATCATTTTCATTCCCTTTTTACTTTTAGAGTACCAAATAATTTTTTTTGCAATTTCTTCACAGTAAGAGAAAAGAAAGCACTTTTAAACTAATTTCAAGATATTATCAAACCATTCACAAATGTCTGACCAAAGGTACTTCTGGGGAAATATTTCTAGAGATGTAGTATGTGTTTCTCATAATACTATAAAAAGCGGCACAGATAAGTCTTCATATGATTAATCAAAACACACAGCAAATATAAACAAAGTAATGAATAAATCAATGAAGTGAAGGAAACTAGTAAGGAACAGAGCAACAGGAAAATCTTTCAAATAAAGGTCAAATCCCCGGAAATTCATCTAATACTGTTTTTTAAAAATGTAATGCCCTACTTAAATATTCTCAATTTATAAAATATCCATCATATGCATTTTTAAGATTTTTTTCCCATTGTTTTTCCCAAACAATCAGGATGTCTTTCAAAGAGGGTCTATAGAGTGGGGGGTGCAGCATTCTTTAAAGAAGACCAGCAGATGATCTTCCAGACATATCATCTAAGATCAGACACATACCTCTCTTTTCTTTTTAATGTTGTGGATGTGATAACTTACTATATTTTAGGAAAATTAAGCCAAAGTTTTCCTATATTTCTGCATTTTTCCTTAACTACATAAAATAATATCCAAACTTTTGATAGGTTGCTATTATGAAAATGCAAGATTTTTATATTTATATCCAATATATATTTTTATTGTTTAGAAGTTTAAACACTGTGATTGTTGTTCATAATATAGTTGTTTCAGGCATCCAGTGTTGCGACACTATCCCACCACCAGTGTGACCAGTTTCCTTCCCATTCCCCCAAGTCTGTTCTCTTATCAGGAACAAAATAATTTACTTTATAAAGGTTGTTTCAACAAAGTAACAAGTGGAATTATCAAAAATGTTTCAGATATATGCACTTATGGTTGTTAAAACACCTTTCTGCATAAAATGATATACTGAAGTACTATGTAAGAATTTCTACTAAAAATTTCCAGGGAAATTTTTTCTTAAAAGTCCATGATTAATCTTCAGGCCAGACAGTGAAACAGGGTTGTTAAGGACTTACTTATCCTGCATCCAGCCAACCCTAGTTCGAATCCTGGCACAACATAAGGTCCCCTGAGAATCTCCAGTAGTCACTCCTGAACCCAGCAGTATGCTCTGAGCCACAGCAGATATGGCTCAAAACAAACAGAAGACACAGAATCTCTTATTCCTTACAGAGAATAGATGCCAGATAGATAAAATTTTCAAACATTAAAAACTGACTGATGACAGTTCTAGAAGAATGAGTAAATGTATTTATACTCTTGGAATGGACACTGTAAACAAGACACAAAACTCAAAAGCCAGTAGGACTGATCAATTAAACTCCAAAAATCTCTGAAAACTTCATAGTGGCAATTACCATGAGCACAACAGAAAGCCAACAAGAAACAAATTTTTTAAAAGTTCAAATTTTTAAATGAAAAAAATTTTAAAACTATCTGTCATCACACATGACAATGCCACTCTATTCTTTAACTTATAAATATGTATCAGGATAAAAAAAATCAAATAGAAAATATAAAATTTATGCAAATTATTTAAACATTTTCCCCTCAATTTTATTCAAGTACCAAGAGTTACAGGGCTGGAGCAATAGCACAGCGGGTAGGGCATTTGTCTTGCACGTGGCTGACCCCGGTTTGATTCCTTCGTCCCTCTCGGAAAGCCTGGAAAGCTACCGAGAGTATCCCACCCGCACGGCAGAGCCTGGCAAGCTCCCTGTGGCATATTCGATATGCAAAAAAACAGTAACAACAAGTCTCACAGTGGAGATGTTACTGGTGTCCAATCGAGCAAATCGATGAACAACGGGAGGATAGTGCTACTGTGATACCAAGAGTTACGGAGTTATTCACAGGTGGCTTTTAGACAGTGAAATGCTCTAACACTGATCCCACCACCAGTGTCAACTGCCCTCCACCAGTGTTCCTGGGTTTCCTCTCCCACCTGCCTACCCCTAACCAGCCATCTTGACAGGCACCTTTCTAAGTTTGGCTACTGAAGTTTGCTACTCATGATTTCAGTGTTGCTGGCTCTGTGGTTTAGATATTTAAGTCTATCATTCCTTAACACCGCAAATATACCTTGACCTTTAAAGAAACCTTCTGTTTCTTCTCATTTATTTCTTTTTCCACCCTCTACTCAATGTCTTTCCTTCTCCTCCCTATACTTTGGGACCAAGTGTGATCTAGGAATCCCTGCTTAAACCACCCCACTTTCTTATCCAGTTACTTTAAAAACCACATATATGTGATATCATCCTATGTTTATCCTTCTTCTGGGTTACTTCATTTAACATAATATTTTCCAGGTCCATCCATGTTGCAGCAAATTTCATGGTTTCATCATTTCTTATAGCTGCATAATATTCCATTATTATATAAATGAATTTTAAGAAAATATCTGAAGAGTATACAAGTAAAGATACCTTTATTTACAATTTAAAAAGCTACAATTAAAATTAATTTATTTACAATTAAAAGCCACAATCAAAGATTCAATTTTGCTTTCAACCTGCAAAAAGTATTGATTTCTGGTGATTCATATACTCATCAGTATGAGAATAAATGAATGTTCTCAAGGACCAATGGTAGGAATATTAATTGGTGAGATATTTCTGTAGTTATTTGGAAATAACAATGAACACTTAAAATACATTAGTTTGACTTGATGACTTGAATGAGTTGTTTATAAAACAATTTCTCCATCCTAATATGATTTTTTTGAAAAGAAATATTTTTATGACACAGTAGTACCAAATTGTTAAACTATATAGAGGTAGGTTCAAAGTAAGGCTCTTTGCAATGAATCCATCTTCTCAAGCTTAAATATCAAATGATCCCAAAATGATCCCAAAATGATCCCAAAATCACAACTCACCAAAAAACTCACTCAGGAAGAAAAACTCAGCAAATACTGAATCAGGAAGAAATATTTTACTATTTTTAAAAAAATAAACCAAAACAAAGAGTGGAAATATTAGATGATATTGAAAAAAATGAAAAGAAAAAAGAAAAAAAGATCAAACTATTAAGAGATGTAACCAAGCTAAAATTCATGGATCCAAAATAGAATTTCTCACCATTCACATGCACTAAATTTAAAAGTAGCACTTAAAGAAACTTATTGAATTCAAAGTCATCTTTGCTTTCTTTTGATAAAAATGTTCATTTTTTATATAAGAATGATATTTTTGTTTTCTTTTTTAAATTTTATTACTTTTTATTCTTTTTCTTAATTTTGTTTAGGTACTGGAAAACAAATTACTTTGTAAAAATAAATAATACATTTCTTCACAGATTTGCTGCTTTCGTAATTTCTCAAATTATACAAAAAATTCCTATGTTGCATTTCTAAGGGAATTTCTGTTTTCTGAAAACAGTAATTATGCTATTACTGCCATAATTCAATGTTATGGAAAGTGTATTCAAATTCTCAACTAAGCACGTGTTACAATATTTTATTAAAAAATGCTAAAGCTGGTCATGCTTTTTCTGAATTTCATTTTCTGTACACTAAAATCAATGTTCTCATAACTCATGTTCCATATGTTTTATGTAATAACAAAACTGACAACATCTTCTGATAGAATACAAACTTAAACCTCACAAGTAAATGTTCTATGTCCTAGATATAAAAGATTACCTGTGAATACTGAAGAGAAGTTAGGGGGAAAAAAGAGGTGGCCAAAGACATTTTATACTCATTAGATATGGTTTTTAGATTCTAGACAAACATTTTTCCTCTTCCCTCTCCCTATTTTGTTTCAAATGATAATACAAACTACTGTTTTTTTTTAAACATATTTCTTTTTTTTTGGGGGGGGGAGTGGCTCACTTGTATGGTTGTGGTACTAACACATCTTAGCTCACTAGGGGTTATATATTCATCCAGCTGGAGCATGGGCTGAAGCAATAGCACAGTGGGTAGCGTGTTTGCCTTGCACATAGCTGATCCACGTTCGAGAAGAAGCCTGGCAAGCTATTGAGAGTATCCTGCCTGCAGGGCTGAGCCTGGCAAGCTCCCTGTGGCATATTCGATATGCCAAAAACAGTAACAACCAGTCTCACAATGGAGACGTTACTGGTGCCTGCTCGAGCAAATCGATGAACAACGGGACAACAGTGCTACAGTGCCTCAGGGGTTACATATCAGGCTTCCACTCTTGGCCTCAGTGCTCGCCAAGGTTTGGTCTCTTGTAGTATGAAGCTTGTACATAAGCACACGCATAACTAAGGCTCATAAACTATGGTTGGAATGCTCACTCTGGTGTGTACACTTGTGTTCACCTCAAGTTGTTCTACCTGGCTGAGACACACACATAAAAAGTCAATACACCTTTCATGGTGCTCTTATATACCTGTAGTGACAGGTGCTGGACAGCGCTCAGCATGGACAAGGCACAGGATCTGAACTCATGATGACATACTTGTCTGGCAGGTGCTTTAAGCAGTGTGCTACTCGTCCACACCACAGAAAAATATTCTATGTTAAAGTTCTAAGTTCTATGGAATACACTCAGAACTGACAGAAGAATGCTAAATAGTGTATTACACAGCTTAAATTATACAGCAATAGTTTCTGAAAATCTTGAGATCATAAAATGGGTTATTTTAAACAAAATATGAGATTAATATCTAAGAATAGCTGAGATCAACACCAGGAGAATTACTCCATAGCTTAGAGGCCAGCCGGGCATTCTAGGGGAAAGGGCAGCTCAGAGAGAGAAGGGAGCACCAAATAAAGGGTGTTTGGAGGATCCTCCCAGGAGGGGAGTTGCATGTTGAAAGTAGACTATGGACTGAACATGTTTGCCACTCAATGCCTCTTTTGCAGACCACAACACCCAAAAGGAGAGAGAGAACACAAGGGATTGCCCTGCCACAGAGGCAGGGTGAGATGGGAGGGATGGGGGTGGGGGGGATATTATCCATGGTGGTGGAAAATGGGCACTGGTGGAGGGATGGGTATCTGATCATTGTATAATTGAAACCCAAGCACAAAAAATTGTAAATCTACAACTGTACCTCATGGTGTTTCACTAAAAATTTAAAAAATGGGTTCTTTTAAAATTTTCCTTATATATATGTAATAAAATTGATTTCATACTATTACATTTGTTATATCTGTTACATCTATTACATATGATGTAATACGATTACATCTGTTGAGACCAATTTTGTAAGTTTTAATTAGAACAGACATTCAATTTAAGAATAATCAGTTATCTATCTAAGATGAACAGACTTTAGATACAATGTGGATTAATCTAGTACCACCTATTAATTAGGTTGCTGAAAATCTGAAAATTTTTAGCAGGTTTAACGTTAAATTTCAAGGTAAAACTTGGTTTAGATCATGAACTGAAATAACAAAATTATCTCTAACAAGCAGCAAGTGCAGTTTTAAATGATACATAGAAAATTATGGAAGAATTAATAACATGCAGGGATTAGTAGTTACCCTAAAAGATATTTTCACTCTGGAAGCCAAGATAAGATAAGTTTAATTATGATGTACAGCTTCATTTCATCTCTTATGACTTTTATTACTTTAGTCCCTGACATATTAATAGGTTTTAAATAAAATGTTAGATACACTAGTAATGTTAAGTGATGGTTTTTACTCTAACTAGAAATAATTTTGAGATGAAATCAAATAAGTATCTCATATAAAGCGCAACTAGAGAATAACATACCTAAACATTGAACAAAGTACTTTTTAAAAATCCACAGAAACAAAGAATAAAAATATTTATAACAGAAATGGTACACATAATACAAAAAATATAAAAGCAATTTGGCAATAACTTCAAGTTACATTCTAAAGAAAACAGACTACTGTGTTGGAGGGATATCATCTAAACTATAATAAAACAATTAAAAAATACAAAATATACCATTTGATTCCTCTGTCCTTGTCGAAGAGCCTGGCAAGCTACCGAGAGTATCCTGCCCACGTGGCAGAGCCTGGCTAGCTCGCCATGGTATATTTGATATGCCAAAAACAGTAACAAGTCTCACAATGGAGACGTTATTGGTGCCCACTTGAGCAAATCGATGAACAAAGGGAGGACAGTGCTACAGTGCTACGGTGTCACCGCTCTCTCCTACTGGTTTTCCCTACTGGTATGAAGATTTTGGAAAGTCTAATTTTTTTTTCTCTCTTTGTTGGAGTGTGGTATAGAGTTGGTGGTACTTAGGAATTTTTCCCAAATCTGTGATCAAACGAGATCCTCTCACATGTCAAGCATATAGTCAGTCAATTGAGCTACCTCTGCAGCCAAAAATATTGCATTATTTTTTAAGTATGACTTGGGAGGCCAGAGAGACAGTAATGCAGGCAAAATGCTACCTTGCTTTACATGTGATGGTCTTGGATTCATTCCCTGGCTCCACATACGGTCCCCTTGTACCCTGCCTGGAGTGATCCCCAATCACAGAGCTAGGAGTAAGCTCTGACCCTTGCTGGGTGTGGCCAAACAAAGAAAAATTAATTTAGTTAGCCTTTCTATTCAAGTGAAAGAAAATTCATTAAAGCACATTTTAAACCCAGGGGCTTCTTTCTCTTTTCTGAGATTAAAGCTACATCTTTGAAAAGGGATAAAAGCAACTGAGAGATGAAAAATGGCAATGCTGGTACGGTGGGCAAATGCAGCTGACCTCCTAGTGGAGGGCAGAAACCCAGTTGTTCATGGCAGCACAGCAGAGCCAGCTAGCTCGTGTCTGCAGAACCCATGAAGAACTAAATCTGGATGCAGGGGGAAGGGAAGCAGGAGGGTTTGACAAATGGCAGAACCAGCTCAGTGTTGGAAGAGAGAGTGGTGAGAACCCTCAGTGGGATCTTCCACCCATCAAAATATCTGCAGAGTCATCACGGCTGCAGAACTACAAAGGTTCACTTTCGAAAGAAGTAAAACTCCAGAGGTGCTGTGGTGAAGGGCTGGATGGAAAGCCTGAAGGTTTAGGTAAGAGTTTGCATAGTCAACATAGTAGCCAGGAGCTTCATCCTTTTCCAGGGAGGAAACTGGCAGAAATTGAAAAGCATCAGAGAAAAGATCCACATGCCAACAAATGGAATTATTTCCTTGTGAAAAAGCTGGCTCCTTGCTCTCTTATCCCGCAGTGAAGCCTATTAGTCAATAAATCCCACCTAGGAAAACCAGCCAATTTTCAGTGCCTTTTCCTTAATGTGAAGAGCTATTTAAGAAGCTGACATTTGAGGAAAGCCCCATGGAAAGAGAGATCAAACTAAATTAAGCGAAGAGAAATTTAGAGGAAATAAACACACACAATTAATCAAAACTGCTACTAGTATTTTTAGATAAGGAAAAAAATATGGTTTCTGGAAATAAAAGAGGAACCAATTAAAAAAACTGAAAAAAATTAAAATGTACCAAAGTAAATAAGATTTGGAAAAGAGAACAGACACTTCTTAGCCAAAATAAGGAAAGTATAAAATAATCATTGTAAATAAAAAGCCATTAAGACCTGGGAAAGAGATTAGACAGATATTTCTCCAAGCAAGTAGAACGTTAAAACTCAGAGCACAACAGAATGAAAATATTAACTGCAGGGGATAAATTTAAGAGGTTTAATACAGAGGTAGGAATTCTAGAAAGAGAATGGAGAAGAATAAGACATCTATGCAATAGAAGAACAACCAAGAAGATAGCCTGAAGGGCTAGGGCACATGCCTGACTCAGAAATTTCAGAGAATTTCGATCACCAGCACTCATAGTACCTCAAGCACTACTAGATGTATCCCTGGTGGCCCCAACACTATACTGTCTAAGCTGCATCCCATGCCTTGACCCCTGCTGCCATCCCTCAGCATTACTTAGAAGCCCACCCCAGGAGAAAAGTTCTAAAAGAACAGTACAAGAATTCATAGGATGTGAAATTGACAAATTAAATACAAAACTGGTTCATGAAAAAGTATGAGGACCCTGTCCGATAAATGAAAAAAGATTCTCACACCAAGATATATTATCAAAAATACAAAAACATCATGGACAGTGGTGGAATTTTCAGAGGAAAGGAAGTTTGTAAAGAGAAAAGGCACTAAATGGTCTTAAATGTCCAAAATAGTAACTCCTGGTTTGAAAAAAATCTGTCAAACAACACATTTACTTTATAAAGGGAAATGGTTCTCTACATGAAATTCTCTCCAAGTCACAGTTTAAACGAATGATATATTGACATGTTAAGATAAGCAAGAGTCAAAATATACACGTATGAAAATACATGATTTCTTGGAAAATGATGTGTCTTAGTAGGTACGTGAATGCAAGTATGAGATTCAGAAAAAGTGAAAGTCAATGCAGTCTTCCAACAAAGTGATCTCAGGATGAAAGCTGAAAGTTCAATATAAGGCTGAGTGGCACCACCTGCTTCAGAATAGGTGATTGTTGTGTTGGGTATGAGGGGAAAGACACTGATAGAAGTGTCTTAAAAGCATACTTAAACTTCCAAGCAAAAGACATGTCAGATTTTTTAAAAATTTGTAAAAAGCTGGTAAGAGAAAATTTAAAAATCAAAATATAGGGGAATGGTGCTGGCAGCAGGTCAATCTGCACCTGTGATGCGAGTGCATCAGCAGCCTGATGGTGCCTTCAGACTTCCAGATACCCCAAAATTGCTGCTGTGCCTTTAGCCAGACCCCAAAAACTTGGGGCAAAGTTTACCAAAAAAGTAAACGGTCAAAAGTTCGGTATGTGAGAGACACAAACACAAACCACCTTGGGCTCAGCTATATTAATTGGGGGCATGGCCTCTCTGGTTCCTGATCGAACTGCTTAACCGCCATGATCCCATAGACAGAAACATATCTCAAAACCCAATGGCTTTTGGCAGAAATGCATCTGGTCTTTGCAGTAGGTTACCAGCGCTGGGCCACCCCAAGTGGGAATAAGTTTCATGCCTTGGCCTGTTCCCCCTGGTGGCCTGTTCCCCCTGGCCACCATCCTCCACTGGCCACTGGACAGTCAGGTTTGGGCCCACAGAGATGAGACATGCAGGGCCTCATGGGATGTGAGTGGAGCCGGCCCTTTCCTCCCTGTCCCAGTAAGACCCCAAGTTGCCGTCCACAAAGAGCCTCTCTGGCTCCTGATCAAGCTGCTTAACAGCCATGATCCCAGAGACTCAGAAACAAATCTCAGAACACAGCAGCATTTGGCAGAAATGCGTCCGAACTCTGCAGTAGGTTACTGTTGCTGGGACACCCCGGGGGGAAAGCATGCTGTCCCTCCACCTACTCCCCATTGGTGGTTTGGTGGCTGCAATCTTCCAGAGGCCACTGGACAGTTAGGTTTGGGCCCTCAGTGACAAGACATGCGGGGCCTCACGGAATGGAGGTGGAGCTGGCACTTTCCTCCCGGTCCCAATGAGACCCCAAGTCGCCGCCCACGAACGGCCTTTCTGGTTCCTGATCAAGCTGCGTAATGGCCATGATCTCAGAGACTCAGAAACAAATCTCGGAACCCAGCAGGTTTTGGCAAAAATACCTCTAGATTTAATTGTTAAAATTTCGGAACTTCAAAATCATGCGGCCAATACTGCAGTTGCACAACATCATATGTTATCCATAACCAGTAATAGAAAAGAAACTGTCTAATGTTGACTTTTCGGCAGATCTGAATGTTAAGGTAAAATCCCTAATAATTATGGTGCGTCTGGTGTCAAAATATTGAATGTAATCAAAGTAAAGAGAGAGCGTAATGTGGAAATCATCTGCCCCACAGGTAGGGGGAGGGTGTGAGATAGGGGTATGCTGGGGTTTTTGGTGGTGGACAATGGGCACTGGTAAAGCTACAGGTGTTTAATTGTATGACTGAGACTTAAACCCGAAAACTCTGTAACTGCTCTCACGATGATTTAATAAATAAAATTATAAAAAATGAAAAAAAAGGTATAATTCATGCCCAATTCCACCAGTCTAATCAGTGGCTGAATAAATAGCAGTACTCCTATGTAAAAATATATATATATATATATATACACTCTGTTTATTTTTTTACCTCAATATCATCTAATAAAACAGATAAAAATCTAAGAATTTCTTAACTGTGGTAGCTCAAGATATAAAATATATTACGTAAATTTAAAAAAATTACTGAATCTAATCTGAGTTGATTCTATCCAATAAACCTGAAATATTTAGTTGAATTAATAACTTAGCATATATATTCTGCTTCATCAATGAAAACAAGAGGTCCCTATCCTATTAGTTCCCATATTATTAGAAAACTTTTCTTGCTGACACCTTTTATGTTCTCAAAAGATGCTGACGGATCCCTAAAGTCATTGTTACCTGTTCGCTGACCATCTGAAGATTCATAAACACACTGATAATTGTCCAGTTTTAACCTTTACTTAGGCTGGAGTGATAGCACAGCGGGTATGGCATTTGCCTTGCACAAGACAACTGAAGTTGAATGCCTCTGCCCCTCTCGGAGAGCCCGGCAAGCTACCGAGAGTATCTCGCCTGCATGGCAAAGCCTGGCAAGCTACCCATGACGTATTTGATATGCCAAACACAGTAACAACAAAGTCTCACAAAGGAGACGTTACTGGGCCCGCTCGAGAAAATCGATGAACAACGGGAGGACAGTGCTACAGTGCTAACCTTTGCTTATGAAATTCATACCAATAATTATAAAATAAAAGATTATTGGTACCTATAAATCTCTGAGTCAGCTATTTTGGAGGTGTTAATAAATGACCAGAGCATTTCACTGCAAAGAAAATTTAGGTGGGAGTACTAAGAGTTGGATTCTAGTTAAAATTTTCTCATCACCTGATGATGGGGCAAAATTTTCTCCAAAATAATATGAAACATTAATCTATTTTTTTTAATTATTAAAGTAATGCCAGCTGAGCCAGGTTCGATTTCTCCACCCCTCTTGGAGAACCCGGCAAGCTACCGAGAGTATCTCGCCCGCACGGCAAAGCCTGGCAAGCTACCCATGACGATTTCAATATGCCAAACGCAGTAACAAGTCTCAAAAAATGGAAACGTTACTGTGCTTGCTCAAGCAAATCGATGAACAACAGGAAGACAGTGTTTGTTTTGTTTGACATTAAAGTAATATATGTTCCTGAAACAAGCTCCCTGAGATCAGTACTGTCATTATTTTGGTATAACTATTTCTAAAACTCCTTATGTACATATTCCACTAAATAATAAAGTAGATTATATCACGATCACGATCATCCTGTTGTTCGTCGATTGCCTCGAGCAGGCACCAGTAACGTCTCCTTCGTCCTAGCCCTGAGACTCTAAAAAGTGCCACATTCAAGGCTCTTTCAGGGTTAGGAGTATGAGACCCATCATTTATTTCACTTGCTAATAGTAAATGTTCTTCTAAAATATTTAGTGTTGACAACATGGGGATATATAATCTATTTCACCCTCTCAGATTGTGGTTGCTCCCAGTATTAAGAGCATCGCTCTGTCTTTCTTGCAGTTTTCATCTTTGCATATTGTCTTTAGTAATTTCCTTTACACAAATCCCTTGGAGTGAAATTCTTAATTAAAGGGTAAACATTCCAGATACCTATCTCTTCAATGTTCTGCAGAAAGGCTGAGTCACTTTACGTTCCTCTCTTCTGTTAAGAAGAAAGATGTTTTCATGCACCCAAATCAAACCAGGTTGGTTTGCTTTTTAATTCTTACTATTCTGGCACTTGAAAAAATTCTTCATATTAAATTAAAACAATTAAAATATTGCTTAATTCTATAATTATTTGCTAGCCCACATTATTTTTAAAAATATTTCCAACTCTAAAACACTGATAGGTTTATCATTTACATTATCAACAAAAACACTGGACTTAAAAGATGGTTAATATCAGACTTGCGTTATTATAAATTTGTTTCTTTGGGAGGCACACCTGGAGATGCTCAGATGTAATTTTTGGCTCTGTACTCAGGAATTACTCCTGGTGGTGCTTGAGGGATCATCTGGAATGCTGGTGACTGAACCTGGGGAAGCCATATGCAAGACAAATGTCCTACCTGCTGTATTATCTCTCCAGCACCTCATTTTTTATTACAAATCTTCTAAGATGCTATAGAACTATGTAATGTTTTTAAAAAACTGATGGATATTAAAGTGCCTATTTTATAGAAAGACTGCACTTGTACAGATTGTCTGTGTTACTTTAATTCTCTTATATATAATAAATATTACATATTATCTCATTAGAGGCTGATCAAATACAATTAAGTTTCCCATAATATAAATGGGTTAAACAGCTTAGAACTGTGACTGAATCTACCTCTGCTTAAGATCGGGTAATTTATTTGATCTTTTTGAGAATCAGCTTCATTGACCAAATAAATAATGAAATAAATCTCATACATATGATTGTTAGCACATGTATCAAATAATGACAGAACACTGTCTCACCATATAAATCTATCGTCTTCTTGCTGTTTTAACTATCATTATTGCTTACAGAAATTCTTAATAATCTTGTGATGTAGAATTTATACTCTGACTTGAGAGTGAAGTTAACGCTGAGAACAGAAAAACACAGAAGTTCTACTTCCTTACCTGGTATTTACTGCCCTTTAGATCTTAATACATTCATTCACCTTCCTAAAGATGTGCTTATAAGACATACTTGATTTTTGTTAATCCAAATCTAAATAAAGTCTGACATTATTTGTAAAATTGTTTCTCTTCACCCATCTATATTAAAAGACAGAATATTTTTCTAAAAGGCCTTCATCTGGGGCCAGAGAGTGAGTACACTGGAGAAGGCACTTATCTTGCATACAGCAGAGTGGTTCCCTTACAATCCATATGGTCTCCCGAGTATGGCCAGAAGTGATGTTCAAGTGTAGAGCCAGGAGTAAGCCCTGAGAAATGCTTGGTGTTCCCCCCAAAACAAATAAAATAATAATAAAATTTAAAAATTTAAAATATTGATCTAACTTTTTTTTTAAAAAAGAGCACTGCTGAAGAATTGATGATTATTTTCAGAAGAATATCTATACAACTTTTGAGGCACGAAGGTCTTGTATGAGGTTTAACCAGATTCAGTGTTACAGTAGTCTGAATGTGTTTAGAGAAATACTAAATACAATATAACACAATTTAGCAGATATAATTAAAGAGAAATTTGCACAGAATAAAGGAAAAAGCTGAATGAATGTTGACTTATAAAGGTACAGTAAAAGAATTCATATTATCTTAGATTTTACTAATTACAGAACTTCACTAGTAGAGGCTGACTTCAAAATGTCTTATAACAGAAGATGAAAAAAATCTACCAAAGAAAACACTTACCTTTATTCGATGATCATCTGTTTCTGTAACTGTTGCTACTCTAATAAACATGGGATTTCTTTTGTCTATGACCTCGAGCTTCATTTTTTTCTGAAATCCATGTGGAGGTTTCTACCATAAGAAAAAAATTATGCCTTGTGATTTTAAAGAAGTAGGGGGGTTATGTCACAAAGAAGCATTTTTTTTTTTAAATGAGCGAAAGAAACAGCTTTCAAACTCTCAAATTCTTAGACTGGCTTTGGATTTCATCTTCTCTATCTAAAACCATAATCCTAAATTACAAGTCTGTAGACAACTGAAACAGTGCCAGTAACTATATATGAATAAACAGAAAGTGAACTCTCTGAAGACGCAATTTAAAATGTTGTGGTTATTTCATTAGTCATGAGAAGACAAGACTTATTTTTTCTGATTATTTGGAGGTATCTTTGAAAAAAACCAACAAGCATGAAAATTATTTTCAAAAATAGAAAAGAGACATTAAAATGGTAGAGATAACTTAGACAGATTAGAAATAGTAATGAGACCAAAAACTATATATCTCTTAAAAATATAAAATCAGGGGGGTGGATGGACAGTCCTCTGAACTTGCAAGTCCCAGGTTTGATCCTTGGCACCCCATAAGGACCACTAAGCACTGATCCCTGAGTGCAGCACTGGAAGTAAGGCTTGAGTACAGCCAGTTTTGCCCACAGAGCATACAAATAAGTAAAAATAATGAAAATGCCTTAGTGGTGGAAAATGTGCACTGGTGAAGGGACAGGAGTTTGATCATTGTATGACCAACCAAAACTTGAACTGAAAGGCTTTGTTACTGTTCTCATGGTGATTCAACAAATAAATAAAAAATATACATATATAAAAAATAAAATTTTGATAAATTAAATCTTTTCAAAATTTGAAACAAAAAAATGAAAATGCTGTAACTAATATTTTCCCTCAGATTCATGGGAAATAAAATACAGTTCTATTTTGCCCAAAAAAGAAGGCTTGCTTAAATTGTATGTAGGCAATGATTCTGAGCTATAAGTTGATCTGGTGCTTTGATATTTAAACATGCTTTTTCATACAATTAAATAAAAAAAAGAAAATTCTGACTTGCCATAAACAGCTCTAAATTAATTAGCAAATATAATTTCCCTTATAAATTTATGTCCTGTCCTGTTTTGTTTTGTAAGAATACTGATCTGAGAAAACTGGTTTGCTATAAGATCACAACCCATAATACATCAACTCAGAACTAATGTCCAAACACACTTTGAAGTCCAAATAAAAATAATCTTTTTGATGAAAGCTATGAAAATCTTAGAAAAATCTTGAATTTTAAAATAGCAAAAAAATTTTTTTAAATATTTATTTCCTTTTTTTCTCCCATTCCTATTCTAGTTCACCAATTCTCTTTTCTCTTTTGCTTTCAAATTTCAACGTATAAACTTTTACTATCACAAAAAATTCATCAAAATGTAAATTATCTTACCACTTTGAAAGCTCTTGCAGGAGCAGGTAAAGAATTGGTTTCTTCTAAGTATTTATCCCAAGAAAAATGCTTCACATTTGGATAACCTAAGAAAATTAAAACAAATTCTATCAGAGAGAACAAAAGGGAATGAATGCCCTGCCACAGAGGCAGGGTGGGATGGGAGGGATGGGGGTGGGAGGGATATCATCCATGGTGGTGGAAAATGGGCACTGGTGGAGGGATGGGTATTTGATCATTGTATAATCGAAACCCAAGCACAAAAATTTGTAAATCTACAACTGTACCTCATGGTGTTTCACTAATAAAAACTAAAAAAAAAAAAAAAAAGAAATTCTATCAGGCTTAACCAAAATATTGGTAAGTACCATTATAAAAATAATGAGACCTATAAAAATAATGAGATTTGCCATCAGTATAATCTAGAAAATTATGTTGATATTATATGCAACAATTTTAATCCAGCTACACATTTAGAACCATTTATAATAAACTTGCTCTAATCCTGATCAATTTTTAAATTAAAACTTCATACATTTCTGTATAATTTATATTAGTAGGTAAAGATAGTCTAGAAAAAGATACATGCAGACATAAATACCCTTTAACAACTTTACTTCTACTAGTCTAGGAATATCTTACACATGTATAAAGATAAAGAATCATTGTTATAAATGTGAAAACATTAAATATGAAGGTCAGAAAATTAGCTCATTGGTACAGAATTTGCCTTGTATGCTAAAGGTCTTGAGTTCGATCCCTGACATTGCATAAATAAAGTTAAATATAAAACCTGTTAAATAACCAAACAATGTAGAAAACACAAAAACATGTTTAATACACATAAAGTAGAAAGCATTTAAAAAAAATGAGGCAGATATGTGCGAAATATCGCATATATATCATATTATTGAGTCAAAAAACAAGAAAAGCTTCTTTGCTTATTAAAAAAATCAAGAGCAAGTATTAATAGAACGTTTAAACAAACATTTTCTTTTTTTTTAAATTTTTTTCTTTTTATTTTATTTTTAAGAAGTTGTAGTTGACTACAGTTAATATTCAAACACCAATCCCAACATCGTGCACCTTCCCACCACCATAAGAGGAAAGTTTGTGAAGATTGCTATATTTCATCCTGAAGCCATTTACGTAAGTCCTTGTGTAAGAGATTGCAAGCAGATATACCCAAACAAATGTGTGCTACTTTTTGGCACGTCAGTGGGCTAGAGCATAAGAGGTCGTGCGGCCGTGAATTTGGCCTCATGCTCCAGGTTGTTCTATGTAACACTCTTCCATGAGCTTTATTTTATAGTCTCTGGGTTTTGACCGTTGATGAGATTATATGGCACCAGAGGCAGTTTGTTGTGTGACTACCAAGACACTGGAAAACTGGGGAGCTGAGGGGAGGAGGCCCAGACCCGTTCCGAGCAGGCTTGGAGATATCAGTCACGGGTCCCAAATACCTGGATTTTTTTGCAGGTTCCCTCATAGGTGAGGCTCATCCGAACCTGTGCAGAGTGGCCTTGAGCATGGATATGGTTGGATTCAGGAGATTTCTGACTGCCTGGACTCTGCAGGGGTGGGGAGGGAAACTCAGCCTGTCCCCCTCCAAGTGGCCAGGGTGAAGACAGCCTGGAGCAGGGTCAGGACATTCTATGTTGCTCTCTTCTGAGAGCTTTATTTCAGAGTCTGTGGATCTTGGCCATTGATGAGATTAGATGGTGCCTAGAGTAGTTTGTGAACTATTGATTATGGTCTTTCAAGACTGGGTGGTTGCCAAGTAGGCAAACTTGGCACACATGGGCAGGGGTTCTGACCTAATGTTAGTTCCTGGTCCTTTCTCCCATTTATTAGATACTATCAGGCCCATGTTCTAGGCCCAACCATTAAACAAACATTTTCATCCTTCCTTTCCTTATTTTGTTTCCTCCAGAGTACAAAACTCATTAGGTGGGCATGTGCTGGGTAGGTAACTGGGTATATAAAGTGCAGTAGAAAATCTGAAGCAGAAGCCAGGCTTCTCATTTACTGAAGAGGTTATAAAACAACAAATATAGAATGGACTTGATGATGTAAAATCCGAACTGAAGCTAATAATATAAATTCATGGTTTTCAGTATGTATAAATAAAGAAATAAATACAAATTTCTGAGTTTACTGAAATCCCAGCAGCGATAGGCTCATCTTGGGCCCAGATTTTAGTTGTTAAATATCTTCCTCTCTAAAACAGTCATGGACTCTGGGAGAAATAACTGATTTGGGGGTTGGGTCAAGAAAAGTGTAAAATAAGCCCAGCTGTATTACAACTTCACCAAATAACTTAAATACCAGCTTCATAATGTTCCCACTGGCCAAACTTGAGAATACTATATCACTGTATCACTGTCATCCCATCCTTTGTCAATTTACTCGAGTGGGCGCCAGTAACATCTCTATTCCTCCCAGCCCTGAGATTTTAGCAGCCTCTAATTACTTGTCTTTCCCAAAAATTGGAGGCTCTTTCAGGGTCAGGGGAATAAGGCCTATTATTGTTACTGTTTTGGCCATGGGGAGCTTGCCAGGCTCTGCCCATATGAGTGGAATACTCTCAGTAGCTTGCCGGGTTCTCGGAGCACTATATATATATGTATATATATATGTATATATATATATATAGACACACACATATATATACACACATATATATACACATATATATCATATACATATATATACATACACATATAGTATATATACAGATATATACTAAATATCCGAGAGTATCTCGCCCGCACGGCAAAGCCTGGCAAGCTACCCGTGACGTATTTGATATGCCAAACACAGTAACAACAAGTCTCACGATGGAGATGTTACTGGGCCCGCTCGAGCATATCGATGAATAATGGGAGGACTGTGACCGTGACCGTGATCTAGAAACTTTAGATTGATGTAATACTATACTATATATATATATATATATATATATATATATATATATATTTCTCTCTATAATTTGTTGTCTACTGTCTGAACCCCATCAATATGATGTAGTAATTATGGAAAATGGGTAGGAAGTGTCTTATGATGTGTCATAAGTGTCTTATGATGTGACCCTTGTGGCTGCACGGTCTGAAAAGTGGCCTAAGTGGCCTGGAGCGTGGCAGCAGTTGGGTAGTGGAGGAGGTCAGCTGCTGGAGCTGGATCCTTTGGGGTAGAGAAGGCTGTTACCCACCCCACTCTGAGGCGCCCTAACTGAAAACATCCTGGCACAGAGTCTGGTGGCATGGTTAGGGGACGTGGTCATGGAGACGGCGCACCGCATCCTGGCATGACCCCAGATAATGCCATACAAAAATTAAAAATTCTAGCAACAAACTATGTCTCATAGATGACAACATTGCTGTCCCAAGGCCATGTTTACATCAAGAAAATGAATAAACGGGAAGAGAAGATAAGATATCCCTGACGGCAAAACATCAACTAATTATGAACAATGAATGACAGAATGAAAATACCTTTTAGCAACTGTCAGAAAAATAATAATTTACACTAGAAATATAAACAGATGCTCAAACTAGTGAGACATGGGGATGAAGTACATGACAGTTGCACACTCTCAAAGCGACTCCCCACAAAATAACTTCTACAGAAAAAAAGAAATGACTGCTTAGTTGGAGGAGGGTATCAAATACCATTTTGATAAATTACAGTTGAAAAAATTAACCAGTGATAAGACAAATTGATATCATGTGTCACCTACAAAGACACAAAGAAAATACAGTATTGTTCCTGTGACAGTCCTACCCAAATTAAGTAACATGAGTTTAATTATCAGCAAAGGCCAAGCAGAACTAAATTAAGCAACATCACACAAAGGAACAAATCTATAATCTTCATAATGCATCTATAGGTCAATAATTTCAAGACCCCAGAAGGAAATAAGAGGGGCAGGACAACAAGTGAAAAGCTTGATCCTTTTGTTATAAATGACATCCCTAATACAAATGACAAAGGTGTACGGATCTCTGTGCAAATAGTACAGATGATTGCTACACTATTTTATTTTTATTTTTTAATTAGTGGAACACCATGAGGTACAGTTGTAGATTTACTATTTTTTGTGCTTGGGTTTCGATTATACAATGATCAGATACCCATCCCTCCACCAGTGCCCATTTTCCACCACCATGGATAATATCCCCCCCACCCCCATCCCACCATCCCCCCTGCCTCTGTGGCAGGCAATCCCCTGTGTTCTGTTCTCTCTCTCCTTTTGGGTGTTGTGGCTGCAAAAGAGGCATTGAGTGGCAAACATGTTCAGTCCATAGTCTACTTTCAACATGCATCTCCCCTCCTGGGAGGATCCTCCAAACACCCTTTATTTGGTGCTCCCTTCTCTATCTGAACTGCCCTTTCCCCTAGAATACCCGGCTGGTCTCTAAGTTATGGAGTAATACTCCTGGTGCTGATCTCAGCTATTCTTGGGTATTAATCTCATACTTTGTTACTTTATATCCCCCAGATGAATGCAATCTTTCTATGTCTATCCCTCTCTTTCTGACTCATTTCGCTTAGCATGATACTTTCCATGTTGTACCACTTGTATGTAAATTTCATGACTTCATCTTTTCTAACAGCTACATAGTACTCCATTGTGTAGATGTACCAAAGTTTCTTTAACCAGTCATCTGTTCTTGGGCATTCAGGTTTCTTCCAGTTTCTGGCTATTGTAAAGAGTGCTGCAATGAACAAACAAGTGCAGATGTCACTTCGACTATACATTTTTGCCTCTCTGGGATATATTCCCAGGAGTGGTATTGCTGGGTCAAATGGGAGCTCAATTTCTAATTTTTTGAGAATCGTCCATACTGTTTTCCAGAAGGGCTGAACCAGTCGACATTCCCACCAAGAGTGAAGGAGTGTCCCTTTCTCGCCACATCCGCGCCAGCATCGGTTGCTTTTGTTCTTTTGAATGTGGGCCAGTCTCTGAGGTGTGAGATGGTATCTCATTGTGGTTTTGATCTGCATCTCACTAATGATTAATGATGTAGAGCATTTTCTCATGTGCTTTTTTGCCATTCGGATTTCTTCTTTGAGAAAGTTTCTGTTCATTTCATTGCCCCATTTTTGGATGGGGTTGGATGTTTTCTTCTTGTGGAGTTTAACCAGTATTTTGTACCTGGATATCAACCCCTTGTCAGATGTGTATTCGGTGAATATCCTTTCCCATTCTGTAGACTGTCTTTGTATTTTGGTCACTGTTTCTTTCGAGGTGCAGAAGCTTCTTAGTTTAAGATAGTCCCATTTATCTATCTCTGTTTTCACTTACTCGGCCAGTGGCGTGGCATCTTTGAAGATACCATTAGCTTCAATGTCATGGAGGGTTCTGCCAACTTTGTCTTCAATGTACCCTATGGTTTCTGGTCTGATGTTGAGGTCTTTAATCCATTTTGATCTTACTTTTGTACACGGTGTTAGGCAGAGTTCTGAGCCCATTTTTTTGCATGTAGCCTTCCAGTGATGCCAGCACAATTTGTTAAAGAGGCTTTCCTTACTCCACTTCACTTTACTTGCACCTTTATCAAAGATTAGATGATCATATGATTGAGGGGAGATGCAAGTGTATTCAACCCTGTTCCATTGATCTGCAGTTCTGCCTTTGTTCCAGTACCATGCTGTTTTAATTATTACTGCTTTGTATTAGAGTTTGAAGTTAGGGAGGTTGATTCCTCCCATTTTCTTTTTCCCAAGAATTGCTTTAGCTATTCGTGGGGGCTTATTGTTCCATATAAATTTCAGGAGTGTTTGCTCCATTTCTTTGAAGAATGTCATGGGTATCCTTATAGGGATTGCATTGAATTTATACAATGCTTTCGGTAGTATTGCCATTTTGACAATGTTAATTCTCCCGACCCATGAGCAGGGGATATCTTTCCATTTCCTCATGTCCTCTTTTATTTCCTGAAGTAGGGTTTTGTAGTTTTCTTTGTACAGGTCCTTTACTTCCTTAGTTAAGCTGATTCCTAGGTACTTGATTTTCTGGGGCACAATTGTGAATGGGATTGTTTTTTTCATGTTGCTTTCTTCTCTCTCATTGTTTGCGTATAGGAAAGCCATGGACTTTTGGGTATTCATTTTATAGCCTGCAACTTTACTATATGAATCTATTGTTTCTAGGAGTTTTTTGGTGGAGGTTATTGGGTTCTCTAAGAGTATCATCATATCATCTGCGAATAGTGAGAGCTTGATTTCTTCCTTTCCTACCTGAATGCCCTTAATATCTTTTTCTTGCCTAATTGCTATTGCAAGTACTTCCAGTACTATATTGAACAGCAGTGGAGATAGTGGGCATCCTTGTCTCATCCCTGATCTTAGAGGGAAGGCTCTCAGTTTTTCCCCATTGAGGATGATGCTTGCTGTAGGCTTGTGGTAGATGGCTTTAATTATGTTGAGGAAGGTCCCCTCTATATCCATTTTGGCTAGGGTTTTCATCATAAAGGGGTGCTGGATCTTGTCAAATGCTTTCTCTGCATCTATTGATATAGTCATATGCTTTTTATCTTTTCTTTTGTTGATATGATGGATTATGTTGATTGATTTCCAAATGTTAAACCATCCTTGCATCCCTGGGATGAATCCTACTTGGTCATGGTGTATGATCTTTTTGATGAGTAGTTGGGTTCTATTTGCTAGTAGTTTGTTGAGGATCTTTGCATCTGTGTTCATCAGGGATATAGGCCTGTAATTCTCTTTCTTTGTGGTATCTCTGTCTGCTTTTGGTATCAGTGTGATATTCGCTTTGTAGAAACTATTCGGAAGTGTTTTTGATATTTCAATTTCGTGGAAAAGCTTAAAGAGGATTGGGAGTAAGTCTTCTTTAAAGATTTGGAAGAATTCACTAGTGAATCCATCCGGGCCAGGGCTTTTGTGCTTGAGGAGACTTTTTATTACCATTTCAATTTCCTTGATAGTGATAGGTCTGTTCCGGTATTCCAAGTCTTCTTGGTTCAGCCTTGGGAATCTGTAGGAGTCTAGGAATTTATCCATTTCCTCGAGGTTTTGATGTTCCGTGGCATAAAGCTTCTCAAAGTACTCCCTGAGGATCCTTTGAATTTCTGTAGTTTCTGTTGTGATGACCCCCTTTTCATTTCTGATTCGGTTTATTAGGGTTTTCTCTCTCCCTTTCTTTGTGAGTTTTGCTAGAGGCTTATCGATCTTGTTAATTTTCTCAAAGAACCAGCTCTTGGTTTCATTGATCTTTCGGACTGTTTTTTGGGTTTCCATCTCGTTAATCTCTGCTCTGAGTTTTATTATTTCCTTTCTCCTGTTCGGGTTGTGCTCCTTTTTTTGGTCCTTCTCCAAGCTCTTAAGCTGTGAGGTTAGGTTAAGTATGTGTGCTCGCTCCTCCTTCCTGAGGAATGCTTGTAGAGCTATAAACTTTCCTCTTAACACAGCTTTTGCTGTGTCCCATAAGTTTTGGTAACTCGTGTTCTCATTTTCATTCGTTTCTAGGAATCTTTTGATTTCCTCTTTGATTTCCTGTCTAATCCACTCGTTGTTCAATAGCACACATTTTAATTTCCAGGTGTTTGATTTAGTTTTCTGTTTTTCTGTGTAATTTACTTCTAATTTCAGCGCATTATGGTCTGAGAAGATTGTTGGTACAATTTCTATCTTCTTAATTTTATGGAGGCATGTTTTGTGGCTCAGCATGTGGTCTATCTTGGAGAATGTTCCATGTACGCTTGAGAAGAATGTGTATTCAGATTTTTGTGGATGAAGTGTCCTGTATATATCTACTAAGTCCCTTTCTTCCATTCTTTCCCTCAGATGAAGTATGTCCTTGCTATGCTTGAGTCTAGTTGATCTATCCAGAGGTGACAAAGCGGTGTTGAAGTCTCCCACTAGCATTGTGTTGCTATTGATGTCTTTTTCCAAATCTATGAGTAGTTGTTTTAAGTACTTTGCTGGTCTCTCATTAGGTGCATATACTCAAGCAGGACCAGTAACGTCTCCATTGGAGACTTTGTTGTTACTGTGTCTGGAATATCGAATACTCTCGGTCGCTTGCCGGGCTCTCTGAGAGGGGCGGAGGAATCGAACTCGGGTCGGCCATGTTGGCCGCTTGTAAGGCGAATGCCCTACCGCTGTGCTATGCATATACATTTATTATTTTAAGTTCTTCCTGTTGTACAGATCCTTTGATCAATAAGAAATGGCCTTCACTGTCTCTTATGACCTTCTTCACTCTGAAATCGATGTGGTCTGATATTAGTATGGCTACCCCAGCTTTTTTATGGGAGCTGTTTGCCTGTAGGATTGTTTTCCAGCCTTTGACTTTGAGTCTGTGTTTGCTTTGACTATTGAGATGTGTTTCTTGCAGGCAGCAGAATATTGGGTTCAATTTTCTAATCCATCCTGCCACTCTATGTTTTTTAATTGGTGCGTTTAGCCCATTGACATTGAGAGAGATTATTGTTATGGGATTTTGTCCCATTGTTCTGTTGAAATTTGGTGTATTTGAGGGGTTTTTCTTGCCTTAAAGTAGCCCATTTAGTTGTTCTTGTAACCATGGTTTTGAGTCTATGAAGTTCCTGAGCTGTTGTTTGTCTGTGAAACTGTGTGTTGTTCCTTCTATTATGGGTGAGAGTCTCGCTGGGTAAAGTATTTTTGGTGAGGCATTTATTTCATTGAGTTTTTTCACTATGTCCCACCACTGTTTTCGGGCCATGAGGGTTTCATCAGAAAAATCAGCTGTGAATTTTAAGGATGCTCCTTTGTAAGAGATTTCTTTCTTCGATCTTGCTGCTTTCAGAATTTTGTCTGTCTAAGGTTTTGGTCATTTTGATCACAATGTGTCTTGGGGTATTTTTATTCGGATTTCTTCTAGCTGGTACCCTTCAGGCCTTCTGAATGTGGTCACAAGTTTTCTTCAGCTCTGGATACGTTGTAGCAATGATGTCTTTGACAGTTTCTTCTTCAAGGTTTTCTTCCTGTACCTCTGGGACTCCAATAATTCTTATGTTACCCCTCTTGGCTTCATCACAATCTTCTCTTGCCATCTGTTCCCGAATTGTGAGTCTCTTTTCCATTTTCTGCTCTTTTCTGGAGTCTCTGAACTTCATCTTTGAGCTCACTGAGTCTGTTCTCAGCAGCTCTTACTCTGCTGCTGAGGCCTTCCACTGAGTTTCTCAATTCGCCTACGAGATTTTTCAGGTCTGACATTTCCGACTGCATTTTCCTCATTTCTGCCTTCAAATCGTCCTGTCTTCCATTGGCATTGCTTTCCATTGTTTCTTTTAGTTCCCTAAGCATCCTAAGTAGCTCCCTTCTGAATTCCTTGTCAGAGAGGTTGTCTAACACTATAGTACTGTTGGTGTCATCTGGGCTAGACTCTTCAATAAGAAAGTTTGGTGGGCTTTTGCGTTGCTTTACCATTGTGACAAGTGTGGTTTAGTCCTTCACGTTCACTGTTACTATTCTACTTGATATGCAGTGTGAGTTAAGATAGGCTTATGAGTTATTGGCTACTGTGTTTCTAGTGGCTGAGCTAAACTAGAGAAGTTTCCATCTAAGAAGGTAGCTTATGGTTCCTATGGCATATGTAGTGGGAAAATATGGCATATGTAGTGGGACAGTTAAAAATAAAATCATTCTAAAAGCAAGAAAGTATGCTACAAGTTTAGGGAGGACACCCAGAGGGGGCAGGCAGAAGGCTTCTCAGGGAACTGGGTTTGAGGCAACTGGAGCCTGGAGTGCAGAAGGGCGCCTGCCTGAGGGACTTGGGTGATTAGGGTCCCTTCCTCTCAGGTAGATCAGAAGCAGTCAGAAATCTGTCCTTAGAGAAAAAGGCCCAGAGAATGGGAACTCTATTTTCTGTTATAGAGCCATAAAGTAAAGTAACATCAACATAGGATATACAAAAAAGTCTCTTCATTACACACAACAGATAATATTAACTTAGTATTTTAACCAATTTTAGGGATAATGACACAGTTGTGTTTGGTCCATTTTAGCAATAAATTATGTGTTTTCATATTTACAAAAATCTATGTATTTTTCCCTTGTGTATTATATCCAGGATTTTTTCCTGAATTTTATCCAGGAAAGGAAAGAGATGATACGGTCTTTCGCTTCTCATATAAAGCCAACAATAGTACCTTGAACATCACTGCTTCCCAGGGTGACTCACTCACTGCAAACATAGGCAGAAATTATTGTTCATGGGTTCAGTATTTACCAGATCCCTGACTGTGACCACAAACAGCAATGGGGGTCAGGGGAGGATTTACTTCAAATTAGGAGAGCTGAAAGAATCCTCACAGAAATTTAGAGGGTAATAGTAGAAAACACATAACTATGTGATCAACATTTATCAGCTATTAATATGTAAGCCACGAGACACAGGAGGGTTCAAGCAGAGTAATCTTCCAGGAAGAGGTACACTTGGGTCATGAAACCATGAATAAGTTATTTTCAAGCTGTTTTTCACTTTGGTGGTGTGCCAGGGACTAAACCCCAGGGTTTCACACAGGCCTGGTCTGCTTTCAATCACTAAGCCACCTTGCTGTGCCGATTAATAGCATTTTTTAAAACAATATAGTTTACCTATTTTTTTTTACCTTTAAACAGCTCTGTAAATCAGTAAAGGATTAGATTTTCCCCTTGTCAACTGAGAAAGTTCACAAAGTGCCTTAACCTCATGGGAATTGTTTGAGCTGAGTGAGTAAATGATCAAGAATTAACTAAGCAACTGCATCAAAGAACTGGGGACAAGCCTGAAAATGATACCAACTTTTAGAGTTTTTTTGTTTGTTATATTTTGTTTTGGGGGCAAACCTCACAATGCTCAGAGATTACTCCTGGCTTTGCACTCAAGGATCACTCCTGGTGGTGCTCAGGGAACCATATGGGATGTCAGTGATTGAGGCCAAGTCCACTGCACGCAAGGTGAACACCCTACCCACCGTACTAGCTCTCCAGTCCCCAGCTGGAGTTAGATTGAACTCAGTCAGAATGAGAAGAATTTCATTCTTCCCCAGTTAGAATGAAATGAAGTAAGCATGAGAAGCTTCATACGGGGTGTTTATGTCCTTCTGCTTACATGGTGCAAGTTACATTCCCAAAACAATTCCTAGAAACGAGGAGCAGGTTATTCTTCCCTTTTGACAAGCATCCACAAACGCCTACCTATAGCACAGTGCTGCTTTGTGTTACCTGGGAACTGTCTCTTCCTACCAGCATCAGCCATGGCACTTTAAGCCATCATGTGCTTAAAAACCCTGTCCTGATGTTATGAAGCCACAGAATCTGTTCTTTAGAACATAAAGTAAAAGGATATAAAATATGGAGAATAACAACAGAGCTTTGTGGCCAAACTCAAATAACTGGTACCTAAAAACTTCTGAGAACAGAGAGGGACTGCTATATAAAGGTGCAAAATAATGTTACGATTATCAGGAATCACAAGGGAAAAATTAATGTAGTCATTTTCAATCCATGGCTTCCCAAATGGTCCCTTGAGCACATCACAGTAATTCCTAAGTGCAGAGCCAAGAGTAACTCCTGAGCACTGCTAAGTGTTCATGTTTCCCCTCCACCACCAATGAAAAGTATATTAATATAGAGATTAGACATTTCAACTTGAGAAAAAAAATCTTTGAATACAATTTTTTTCTTTTAAAATGTACTTTTTTTTCAAAGAAGAGAGAACTTGCGATCCCTACTATATCAGTGCTTTTATACTTGGAGGAATGTCAGTGGCCAGCAACACCCACCTGCTGGCTACCTGCCAGTTTTTGCAAATAAAATCTTATTACAACACATTCATTTACCTATCAGTTTTGGCCATTTTTGTGGTAATAAATGGATTAAATAGTTGCAATACAGACAACACTAAATAGTTTCAGTAGAGAGAATACAGTCCATAGGCTAAAAAATATTTACTAGCTGGCCCTCTACATAAAAGGATTGTTGACTCCCAATAATTGTAAATAATATGAGATTCACAAGAACACAAACCTGGAGGAGTTATAAGAGTTCTTCTATGTTCTTTACACCACCCAACAGGATGAATGTGTGGACTAGTTGCTTCACACCTGTAGGTTATATAAATTAGAAAATTGCAATTAATAACAATAAATCCTCAAATTACCGCCTGGATTCCATGGGATGTCAAAAGATCACGTGGCCGCCCACCTACGAGATGGTCATATTTATTTGTCAAGACCCTGAATGATTGGTTTGAGGCTCTTTGTGTTCCTAGAACAAGCAGACCCCATTGGTCTACACTAGCACGCGACACGGACGAATAGAGTCGTTACTGGCACCTGCTTCAGCAAATCAATGAGTAATGGGATGTCAAGTGATCAAATCCTCAAATACCAGTAAAAGTAAAATGCTTTCCAGACCATCATGTACTAGACTTTAGGCAGAGTAATAGCATAATATGATATTTTATAGTAGTTATTCCAGTGTGGAAGAGATAGTACAGTAGATTAAGTGCTTGTCTTAATGTGGTCAACTCTAGTTCAATTCCACCACCTGGCTCCTTGAACAATATATATTATATTATATATAAGATATTGTTAATAATATATATTACTATATATTATAAACAATATATATTAATATATTATTATATATTATAAACAATATATATTAATATATATTATATATTGTTCAAGGAGTCAGGTGTATATGTTTACATATACACAAATATATATATAAACATAAATGTTTAGCTAAAGTGGAGTGAGATATACATAGTCTCTGCATTACTTAAAAAATATTGAAGTTTAGAATGTCTTTTAAAATACAAGGGCTTCGGGTGAGACCTCTGGGCCAATCTCAGAGAAAGTTCAGCCAAACAAAAGCCTTAGCAGCCACTCCCACAACCTCAAAGCTGCTGTTATGCCTCTGACTGGACCCCACCACCCCAGGACTGAGTGCCACAGAGAACTTAATCTGCCAAAAAACTCCAGGTACCCGGGTCTTTGTGGCTAAAAACTTCAGGTGTTGTTGGAGTTGTGGTGGGCAACCTCCCCCATCTCCCTGTACTTTTAGAAGACCTGGCAGCCATACCCAGTTAATCATTCTTGATTTTCTGAAGCATGCAGTCATATTCTTGGCTGTGCCATATGTTGTAACTCTGACATTCCAGCAGAATCACACCAGATTGAACAGGATATACCACAGAAGTCAATGAATATCAACTAAGAAAAACATTAACCCAGAAGGCTTATCTTCCAACAACAGCTTAGTAAAACCTCAGATAATGACTTAATGTCCCCAACATGATTTTTTTCTACAAAAATAAGATTTTTGAACATTATGTTAGACATTTAATGGAAATAAACATAAAAAACAAATTATTGTGGGTCTCCTATGGGGGCAGGTTGGAAAAATGGAGAAAATGGTGAAGGGAGGGTGGTGATAAGATTGGTGTTAGAATATTGAATGCCTGTAACAAATCATCGTGAAAAACTTTGTAAACCATGGTTTTCAAATAAAGTAAAAGGGTGATAAAAGGGAGGCTAGAGACATAGTACAGAGGGTAGGATAACAGCACCTGATATGGTACCCTGAGCCCTGCCAAAGACAAAAAGTGTAACAATCTTTATTAAAATATCTCAGGACCCATGTTCAAAATATACTCCCTCTCAGAGATATCCAAAGCACATCATTAGAATAAAGTCATACTATAGACAGTTTCAAAGTGTTTAATCTAACACCTCCTAAAGATATATAACTATGATATTTAACACTGCTTTGGTGGGTTAATATATACACATCATGCACACACTGGTGTTCTTCTGTAGGTAAGTTTGAGCGATGTTGGCCTAAACAGAGGCTCCCAAATTTATTTTTTTTACCGTCTCCTTTCTACTCAACACCCACCAGGAACCTACAATCTTTAAGCAAACATAAAATATCCCATTTGCATGGGAGGCTACTACCATCCCCCTAGATCAGTTCAGCATGGGGTTGGGTTGTGAGGCACATCTACTTTGGAAATAATGGACTTCCAGGATATTCCAAGGGGGGCACTGGTGAAAACTGTATAAACAAGAGGTCACACAGCACAAGACTAAGGGACTAACACAAGGGAAGGAAAGGAATGGGGCACAGAAAGGGCAACCTGGTTAGAAATAAACCATGTCAGAAAATGGCTGCGAAACATTGGTTTAAACTCTCAAGGGTGACAAGGAAGTCAGTCTTGCTGTTCCCAGATCCACTGAGAACATCCTAAAAGATCAGGAAATCGCAACAAAACCCTTTCCATGGGAAAATGTGAAGCTGAAAACCAGGAGGGTAATGGTGGCTGGAGATTCTGGAAGAGAAGGGTCTTTATGTAGTGAAAAACAAACAAATATCTTAGAAATGTTCTAACTAAATGAGACTAACATGCTAGTCATTACTTTCTAAATTGACATTTCCAAGAGAATAGCACTCAAGAGCAACACAAAGAAATGGATGTAACCCAGTGTAGGGATGTTTTTTCTCAGATTTTAATAGAAAATACCATTAAATTTATATATAGAACATCCCCTTTCTTCATTTTCTTTATTATTATTAACTTGTGATTACTTTAGGGACACTTGTATCTGATAGCTATTCCTAATGACCTCAACCCATTTTTGCTTATTAAAAAAAAAATATGTGAAACACTGATCATTTTCCTTCCCTATCTAATACAAGTATCAAGTACTTTTTATCAAAAATATACCAAACTTATGATGATTAAATTATGAACATTAGCTGTTACTAACTCATGATCTTACTAGATTTCTCTATAAATTACAAATAAGGAGAAGATAAAGGCATTATTTAGCTCTGTACTACCTGAATCTTACATAAGGTTTTATATCATCAAATTATTGATCAAGTTACCACTTAAACAAACAATCCAATTAAATTATAAAAATAAGAGTAGCCTATTTTTTGTTTTACTTATATTCTCAATAAACCAACAGTGATTTATTCAAAAGTTACAAGGCTGTGAAATATTTTCTGCTACTATTGTAGAACAAGTCATCTTAGTCCCATCTAGTGTTCAAATGCAGAAATGTAACAAAAGGAAACATAATCAAGAAAGAGTAATGGTGAAAAATTTGGCAAATCATGAATCGCTAGATATTTCCTTCCTTTATTTGGGATATATTTATATAAATATATATATATATATATATATTTATATCCCAAAGAAAAGACTTTTGTGTGTTTGTAAAAAAAATCAAAGTTCTCCTTTTAAAAATTCAAAAGACCTAGACTGTTAGATTTCAAAAGGTCAGGCGAGAAACAACCCACAAAGAACTCATGTTTACAACATAAAGTGAATGGACTTCCAGAACCTAACTTTATGGAGATACAGAGGTTAAGTGATTTCTCTAAATTAGAAGAAAGACACCCTGGTTTTATCAATCACAGCCAAAAGTTAAGCAAAATGAACGCACACACATTGAGCTCCTCAGATCAAGGCAGAGTCAAATAAGAACTTTTCAAGACTCTTAAGGAGTTCTGTTTTTATTTCAAGCTATAATGGCTTCAATTACTAAAAGAAATACAGGACCATGGTCCTCATCCACTTGCCAATTCCAGACCTTGATGACTATTATTTTTGCTCCCATCGTATATAATCTCCTTGAGGTCTCCAGTTCTCCAAGTAAGTACTCGGTACATTTTTTAGTACTAAATCCTCCCCAATCATCATTGGGTTGAGTAATCTATTTCACTTTTTCATTCCAAATTCATTTCCAACTCCATCTCTTACATAAGGTAGCTTCTTATTTAGTTTCTTATTTTTCAATATTCAGCTTCTTATTTTTCAATATTACTTGCTTCAAACTGAGAAAAACTGATTTGTACTAACATTGTGACTTGAAAAAGACAAGGGACATGCCCTCTCTTTGCCCTAGTATAAAATCTGACTTTTCCCCTTAATTTTCTTTTCGCTGAGAAATGAGATCTTAATCCTTGCCAAAGTTAGCCCTTCTTAAAGGCTTCACATCTTTCTCCACCCTGAAAAAAGCGCCAAGCACCCTGTAGGCCCAAACCAAGTTCAAAATTCTCTAAGAAAACCTTGCATCAACACAGATTTTCCCTTGAGCAATAGCCCACTTCTTTTAGGGCAAAATCTCTTTCTTTAAGGTCTCAATCTTTTTAACTTACTGCAAACTGCTTTCTCCAAACATCTTAACAAGATAAGTATAATTGCCAATGTCTTTTGCAAAGGGGACAACTAAGGCTTAGAAGAGTTAAGTCACATACTGACAGACTAAGGCCATTCCCCAAACGTTTTTGTTTACATCTTTGGTCCTAAGCTCAAGCATTTTTCCCTGGCTAGAAACAGCCCATCCTTGTCGGTAAGTACTGACTCCTATCATCCTGTTTCAGCTCACTTTCACTGTACTTATGGAAGCTCAGGGCTGGAGCAATAGCACAGTGGTTGGACGTTTGCCTTGCATGCAGCCAACACGGTCAACCCGAGTTCGATTCCTCCGCCCCTCTCGGAGAGCCTGGCAAGCCACCAAGAGTATCTCGCCTGCACGGCAGAGCCTGGCAAGCTACCCGTGATGTATTCGATATGCCAAACACAGTAACAACAAAGTCTCCAATGGAGACTTTACTGGGCCCGCTCGAGCAAATCGATGAACAACGGGAGGACAGAGACAGAGACAGAGATGGAAGCTCAGAACCCTGCAATGAGTGAGTCAACCCTTCACTGGGTGTGCCAACAAGACAGTGATTAGGTGCTACTAATAATTAACCATTAATCATATTCCCTGCAGCCCAAAGAGAGGTGTTTGTGTTTTTCTCTCCCTTGAAGTTTAGGACTACATAGGTCTTCTCTTTTCATCTCTGTAATCCAACAGTTCGATGTGCCCCAATTTAATGGCACAACAAGTCTCTTAGCTTTGACACTGTTCTAAGAAACTGAAAACACTATAGATGCCTCAATTTTAGTTTGGGGAAACACAAAAAATTACTATGACTCTCTATGTTAAAAAGTTTTTTCTCTTTAAAAATAGGCTTACAGGGGTCAGAAAGATAGTACAGAGGGTAAGATGCTTGCCTTGCTTTTCGCCTTCAATCCTTGGTACCCCATCCAGTCCAGTTCCCTGACCCCAGAGTGACCCCTGTGGGCACAGCCAGGGGTAAGCCCTGAGCACCACCGGGTGTGGCACCCAAACAAATGAATATATATATATATATATATATATATATATAGGTTTTTAGTACATTCAGAGAAAATCCCAGCCCTACATTTGCTCTATTTGCTCTAATGGACTAGTGTAATGTTTCTCTCTTATCCTCAAACTGTCTGTTGAATTTTTTTGCCCTGACTGGATATTTTGCCCTGACTGGGACTCCTGAGATGGATGGGGTTGCAACCTCACATCACCAGGCCAAGTCCTGTGGTCATGCTTTTCTAGTTCTCAAAAGACAAAGTTACAGAAAACAGCATTTTTAAGGAGTTCCCTTCCCAGTGCCTGGGGGCACAGAGTCGAGACTCCTCCTGTGTTCCACCAGGGCAGAGCCCTCAGGCTGCACACTGCCCTTCGAGCACTGCCTGGGGCACCATGCCTTGGAGCTCTGTGGCTGCCCTGCATTTTCCATTCTTCCCCACAACTTCTAAAGTCTTACCTAGTGCTGAGTGCCTGTAATATTAAGGATTATTCCTCAGTGTAATAACTGTTAGAGGGATAAAATTAAGAGCTACCATCTACAACAAATCAAACAGTAAAAAATCTGAGGTAGGAGGCTGGAGCAATAGCACAACGGGTAGGGCGTTTGCCTTGCATGCGGCCGACCTGGGTTTGATTCCCAGCATCCCATTTGGTCCCCTGAGCACCGCCAGGGGTAATTCCTGAGTGCAGCCCCAGGAGTAACCCCTGTGCATTTCCAGGTGTGATCCAAAAAAGCAAAAAAAAAAAAAAGAAAAAACCCTCAGAGGTAAAGCAATTTTTACTTTAAAAACAAAACCTCATCCCCACATACATTTTTCACAGTGATCCTCTTTGGAAGGAAGGAATGTTTCACTGCAACTAAACACTCAGTACCACAAATGTATAAATGTGTGTTCACTAATATATATAAGTATATACTCATGTATAAATAATTATATATATATGTACATAAAGAACGATTTCAAATCTTCACTAAGGTAAAAAGAGATAAAATTACTAATTTAAAGAAAAAAAATGTTCTCTTCCAATCTCTTTTAAATTTGGAAAAGCAATCCAATTTGTAACCTCAATTATATACCTTAGTAAGTTATCAGATAAAAATAATTCCAAAATTCAAAGATCAAAGAACATAATATTAATAAAGCTGGAGAGATGCCAGGGCTCTTAAGCAACTTTCAATGTGCCTTAATTGCATACTGTGGAAGAGAACACACTGTATTCTTTTTGCTGACGATTAACAAATACGATTTCATGTCAATAGTCAGACAAGCAAGCAAAATCTTCAAAGTAAATATCATCCTAAATATAATTAGTTTGTACTCATAAAAGCACAAAACCAGAACTCAAAAAAAAAAAAAAAGAAAACATTTTTTTCTCTCTTCTTCTAAAGCAGAGCAACAGGCCGGGAGAAAGCTCACGTGAAAGAGCACCTGTCTAGCACGGCCATGCTGGTGGTTCAATTCTCATCTCTGCATGCCCACCAACCTTCCCAGTAGCCCCCACCCCCCAAACAAGGCACTGCCAGGAACGGCACAGCTGGCCCCACAACATTCCTGGATGTGGCTCCTATACAAAGAAAATACAATGAAAAATACATTAGAAGATCCTATGGTCTTCCAATTTCCCAGGCACTTGTTATCAAACAAAAATGACTGTTGGCTGGGGCTGGAGCGATAGCACAGCGGGTAGGGCTTTTGCCTTGCATGTGGTCAACCTGGGTTTGATTCCCAGCATACCATATGGTCCCCCGAGCACTGCCAGGAGTAATGCCTGAGTGCATGAGCCAGGAGTAACCCCTGTGCATCGCTGGGTGTGACCCAAAAAGCAAAAAACAAACAAACAAACAACAAACAAAAATGCCTATTGGGGCTGCAGAGTTAGTACAGTGGGTAGGTCCTTGCCTTACATGTGGCTGACCTGGGTGGCATCCCTGGCACCCCACACGGTCCCCAGTGCCCACAGGAGTGAGTCTTGAATGTAGAGCCCAGGGTGAGCCCTGAACATTCCCAGGTGTGGCCCCAAAACAACAACAAAAATACATATATCAATAAAGCAAGAACCGACACTTTCAGAATGCTACAAGACTCTTAAGACCACAAATATAACTTATTCTCTCATTTTGTTTAAAGCTAAAAAAAGTGAGTAGGTGAATCAGTAATTTAAAAACAGTGAATTTTCTATTGTTTTAACAAGTTCCAGTTAATTGATTTAGTGTATCATTTATTAATTAAAGATCTGGATCCTGGTCATTTGCATCAGCACTAAAGGATAACATCATAGGATATCAAACCCAAAAGGATAGTGAGCTGTTTCTCTTCAGGACAGAGCACTTTCCTATTTTTATTCTTTTGCTTTTTGGGTCATACCCAGCAATGCATAGGGGCTACTCCTGGCTTTGTACTCAGGAATTACTCGTAGTAGTGCTCAAGGGACCATATGGGATGCTGGGAATCAAACCTGAATAGGCCCCGTGCAAGGCAAACGTCCTACCTGTTGTATTATCGCTCTAGCCCCAGGGACAGAGCATTTTAAATTACAGTTTCCTCATCAATTTTCTTGCCTGAGATTGATACAAATAATTTTAAATAAAATAATCATCAATTAACAGGCAATATAATGAGTAAATGGATATGGAAAACAACACAATGAAGAGTTGGCCAACAAATCTAGACTGAAATTATCAATAGGACAGACAACTGAGTTTTGTGATAAAAGTTACAAGAGGAAAAAGATGAAGAATTACACAATTTTATAATATGTTGTTCCTACTACTTTACATGGTATATATGAAGAAGTGTGTTTAAGGATTGAAAAATAGTATCCCTGGGATGGGAAGGCAGCTCAGAGGGCTGAGCACATTTCTTGCTCAGGTCCAAATTTCTTGCTCAAGGTCCAAATGCAATCCCTAGCACCTCAAGGTTCCCACCAACCTCAGAGTGGGAGCAACACTCTAAGAATTGCCCGGGTGCCCTGAAACAACGTCTCAGGGATGGGGAAGACAGTGGTGCAGGGGTGTGGGCACATGGGTGATGCATAAACTTGTACACTGTAACTAAAAAAGTTAATAATATTGTAACCAAGTTATGTAAACTGTGATAAAACAATAGGAACCTCTAATAATGTGCTTTCATTCAGCTACTGCAAATAAAAAATATTAGTGACTGGGCATGAAAACAGGAAGCAGAGATTGAATTTGTCAAATGCATCAAAGAGGAAAAGCGTTGAGTCTGTGCACGCACTCACCTTGGAGCACATACTGGGAGTGTGTCTATGGAAACTGCACTTCCACCGCAGGAAGTTCATTATGATACAAAGCACAAAGCAGAGTTAAGGATGTTATGTAGAATATGTGCCATATGGAGCATGTAAAAAAATGAAAAATCTGAAATGGGGGCGGGGGAGGACCGCAGATATAGTATAGGGGCTAAAACACATACTGATGAGACAGTATAGGGGTGAAGGCACACACTGACCCCAGTCTGATCCCCGCAGTAAATGATCTCCCAAGCATCACTAAGTGTAGCTCTGGAGTCCCCCAACACAGGGCCACCTGTGGGTAACTCCCTCAGAATCATAGCAGCTGGGCTGAAAATCACAGAGAGGGGTTGTTGCCTCTTGAGCACCACTTGAACGTGAGCATCTCCCACCCCACTCCAAAAAAAAAAAAATTACTGAAATAGGGAAAGAGTAGCAAAACAATGCTATTTTTAAATTATAAATTAAGCATTACTACTATATATACTTGGTCTTTTAGTAAAAACAAACAAAAAAACATTAGCTAAGGAGGACAGCAATGGAAATGTCTCACCAATAGTCATAGCTCTCATCCCAGTTGTCAAAATGCACGAGGAAACGATTGTCCACCATATCTGTTACCGTAGCAACACAGATGAATGCAGGATTCTTTTTGTCTACAGCTTCAAGCTTCATTCCAACTCGAAAGCCGGATGGAATCACTGTCTACAAAGTATACAGATTTAATTGGAGATAAGCACACACTTAACAGAAAGACCTGCACCCTGTCTGCACCTCCTCCTAGCAAACCTGTCATCCCTGGGTTTTATTTACAGAATTTACAAGCCCTATACAAGTTTTCACAGCTGAGCAGTTTTCCAACAAGCCACAATAAGAACAATTCTTTTGGGCTTGAGATATAGTCCAGCTGGTACAGTACTTGCCTTGCACATGGCTGACCCAGATTACATCACATGTACCACAGATGGTACCCTGAGTCTGCCAGGAGTGATCCCTGAGCCCAGAGCCTGGAGAAAGCCCTGAGCATTGCTGTGCGTGGCCCCAAAAGAAAAAGAAGCCCTGCTGCTAACATAGTTTACAATCTGTATCTCAAAATTAAAACACCCCACAACCTTATAACTCATTTCAACAAGTGATTTGGCAGCTTGGTTATACGAATACTACTACTATAAAACTTATTCAAGTTTTATCCACTATTTATAACTATATAGTGAATAAATCCTTTTCCTTTTATAATAAACTTAAACAATGAACATTATTTCACATAAAATAGTCATTTAATAAGTTAAAATGCGTAAGAGTACAAATTCACTCCCACTTCTTAAAAGATCTCTCTAAAGAATACTCTACTGAAAGTAGGTCATTTTCATGCAATGAAATTGAAACTGCAAATTATGATGACTTTTACTTAAAACTACAGATACTATTAACAACACCAAATGAATTAACTCAATACATATAGGTACTCAAAATATTTTTTAATGAAAGGAGAGCCACAGAATATTAGCCATCTGGAATATGCCACTAAGACAATAATAAGTTCACTAATAGTGTGATAGGCAGTAAAAATGAGATCACATTTTTAGGATCACACTGGGCAGTGCCGAGGGGCTATTTCTATTCTTGGCTCTGTGCTCAGGAGCAACTCTTGTTATTTTGGGTGTACTGTGTGTAGTACCACAAAGTGGTGGGTAGATGACAATCAGCTGCTAGCAAGACAAGCACTGTATCTCCTGTGCTATTTCTCTGACCCGCTTATAATAATCGTGAGGGGAAATAAATCATACGCAGAAGATTACCAGTTCACCAGACTGAAAGTATACAGGTACTATTTTAATCACTATGTAAAACATGACTAACCTTTTTCTTTTACTACAAAATAAAACGATCATGACAAAAAGTAAAATATAGACAGAAAGAAATCAGAATGAAACCTAGCCTGAACTGAAAGAAATACAAATGTTACATGGAAATCTTTATTGTACATTTAACTCCTGAAATTATCAGTTCTGATCATAAACATGTCAGTATTTTAAGGTCAAGGAATCATGAAACAGAAAAATTAATGGGTTCTAGCTCTCACATAGTCCGTGATCAAACCGTTTTCTAGTAATGCACAGAATTTAAGAAGATGGCTCAAGGCAGTTAATCAAAGCTCCTGCTGAATTCATCAAGCAAAAACAAAGGCAAGATTAGGAAATCCAGAGAACTCACAGTAGACCAGCGCAGGTTCCACATGTCATTCTCCTCCCCTTGCCAGACCAGAAATACTAGACAGTCTTTTCATATCAGCAATTTACCTATCCTTTCAATTAAGATATTTAAACCTAGCAATATGGGGCCTAGGGTCCATTATTAAGCCCCTCCCCTGCACAAATACACTTCTCTAATTTAACCCACCTTATGTGCAATATAAACAAAGATGTCTCCATCATTAAACTAATGCCCTCAAAACAACTGATTAGCATCATTTCCCAAATGGAGAGGATTTGAATTGTATAAAAAGGTTTTTCTACATTTCTAATATTTATTCCATTTGAAAAGAATCCCATTAGTGAAACATTACTGTCTGCTCGCCATGCTCTCAGTCACTATTCTGACTGAAATTTGGATGGAATATTCACTACTCGAGAGAGAAGATATACAGAGAACCTATACAGAGTAGAGATTCTATATGATGGTCCTCAGCCCCTCTGGAGATTAGATCTGCCCTGATTCAGTGCTCCTGGGCTAGGGCAACATGGTAAGAAGGAACAGTGAATCCTTTAATTCTAGGGCTTAGAACCAAGCAGCTCTCTTTTGGTCATATCCAGCCCTCATAAAGCTATAAAAATGGCACTAGTTTTCCCCCTGCTTGCTCTCCGTTCATTTCAATTAGATTAAAACTTGGGCAGGGGAGAAGAATCTAACATATCATGTCCTCTGCAGAGATGGCAACAGAGAAACATGTAATAGAAAGTAGGAACACAGGTCAGGAAGTAGAAAATACGCAAATAATCATACTTTGCTTCTGTCTGCTTTACTGCAAAGGGAAGCTAGAAACTGAAGTGAAAGCAAATCAGTCTCTAGCACATAAATCTAAAGATGGTTACATTCATCTCACTAAGTGAATCCCATTTCAACAACACTTCTAAATAGAAGACACTAGAAACAAAATATCCCAGATGATCTCAATAGGCACCTTAGCTGAAAAATATACTTGGGTTTTGTCCTATATTGTTATCTTCTACCTCCTCCCCCTCAAAAAAAAAGGTATGAAATAGTGAAAAATATAGGTATTTATGAAGATTTTAAGTTACTTTTAAAGATTAATTACAGTAAGAGTATTCTATTTACTAAGGCAGTAAAATTTACAGCAGCTATTTTTGTTATTACTTGTAATTTATGCTATGAAACTCTCAAAAGCCACTTCCTTTAAAAGGAAAAGTATTTTGGATGTACTTACTATATTCTGATTTTCAAATAGTGACTTGGGAGCAGCTTGAGCTTTACAAGTCTTAAGATACGTCTGCCAATTAAATTCTTCTTCTTTATATCCTAGAGTAAGCACACATAAACAGACTAGGTCAAATTCCAAAATATTTTGCATAACCTTCCATTCCCACTTTATAACTCCAACATGGCAAAGTCAACCAATCAGTGATCTTTTAATACACAAATTTAAACTCCTATTTCCTAACAACTTCCACATACAAGCTGTAATTATTTCCAACAAACTGCCTTTTCACCCCTTATTCTAAATTAAAAGTAGCAGAAATAAAGAACAAGAAGTAGCTATATATTACATTCAGGTGCACTTCTTTTCATTAACAGAGATCTCTTTCAGTATGTTGGTAGAATTCCTCAGGAGTAGACTGAGTTAAAGGAGTCAAATTCCTTCTTCTTCACCTATTCTATTTCGGAACACTAACTTTCATTTGGGTGGTAGGGAGGGGGCGGGGGGGGGGGGGAGGCGGCAGCAGTTGGTTGGTTTTTTGAGGGAGGGAACACACCTGGCAGTGCTCTGGGTTTACTCTTGGTTCTGGCTCAAGAATTAATCCTAGCAGAGCTCAGGGGATGGGATGCCAAGGATTGAACTTTGGTTGTCCATGTGTAAAAGTGTCTCACCCACTGTACTATAGTTTCATCCCTAGGAGACTAACTTTTCAGGAAAAAAAATTTACTAACAATATATTTTTTCCTATCATCACAAGGAAGACAATTCAAAACTTATGAAATAAGCATGTTGGTAAATAGAACACGAGAAACGTAAATTTTTTTTTTGGTGGGAGTGGGACACACTGGCAATGCTCAAAGGTTATTCCTGGCTCTGCATTTAGGAATCACTCCTGGTGGTGCTTATGGAACCATCAGAGATGCTGAGAACTGAACCTGGTCAGCTGCATGCAAGGCAAGGAGTTTACTCACTGTATTATCTCTCCAGTACCCAATACTAGAAATGCAATTGACTTAATAATTACAATTTGATAAAGCAAACATTTTCTTAATAAATAAGTTGAGGGGTTGGAGAGATAGTACAGCAGGTAAGGCCCTTGCCTTGTGCACACCCAAATGGGTTTGATTTTCTACCATTTTCTATCCCAAATGGTCGCTTGAGTACCATTTGGTAATATCTGAGTGCTGAGCCAAGAGTAGCCGCTGAGCATTGTCAGGTGTGTCCCCCAAACAAACAAACAAAAAAAGTAGAAGAAAATAAATAAACTGAACATTTTATCTGCTAATGTGCTCTCTTCTACTTCTACAAGGTCTAGAAGGCAGCATGAAGTTAAAAATTCACCACCAAAATTACAAAAAGTAATCTTATATGAAGATTTACACATTTTCTTTTTCAATCTCGTTTTCTCTAAGTGTTTCTGTTCAAACCTTCAGTCATGGGGGTAGAGAGATAGTACAGCTGGTTTAGCATTTGCCTTGCACATGACCAAGCCAAATTCAATCTCCAGTACCCTATATGATCTCCCAAGTTACTGGCAAGAGTGATCCCTGGGTACAGATTCAGGAGTAAACTTTGAGCACCACCAGATGTGGCCCAGAAAAGGAATAAAAAATAGAAAAAAAAAATTAAACTAGTAACACAAAACTCTGATTTCAAGTAAAGAATAGCACCATAGCACTGTTCTCCCATTGTTCATTGATTTGCTCAAGCGGGCCCAGTAACATTGTGAGACTTGTTGTTACTGTGTTTGGCATATCGAATACATCACGAGTAGCTTGCCAGGCTTTGCCGTGCGGGCAAGATACTCTCGGTAGCTTGCCGGGCTCTCCGAGAGGGATGGAGGAATCGAACTCCGGTTGGCCGGTTCGGCCGCATGCAAGGTAAACGCCCTACCCGCTGTGCTATCGCTCCAGCCAAGTTAGAATACTAAATTTAATAGATGAAAAAAAGGAATAAGATATTAAATACATCAGAGATGGATGTAAAAGTGTTACCTCTTCCTCTTTATATAATCATGAGCTTTATAAACAACTCAATAATAAGAGCACAACTTAAAAGCTATTACTTCAACTAACCAACTATAATATTATAGTCACCTTTCCAATCCCTGAAACATTAAGATCTACAAGCTCGATAAAAAATTGAAATTTTTAAGGCTTTCTATATGCTGAATATAAGTAAACAAACTCACTATATAAACATGGAAGAACTTATTTTTCTAAATTGTTTTTTCAAGAATGTACATATCATAGGAATCTTAGCTAAAATCTAGAGCCAAAATTACATACCATGAAAATGTGACTTTATATGCAAGCAAGCACAAAGATAGTTACTAAGTTGGAGTGTACTTATTAAATGTTTCACTTTAATATTTTCATTATCATGCACAAGATTTTTTCTATTGCTAAGTTCCACTTTTCAACTTTTTCCAATTTTGATGTTTATTATTACAAATAAAAACTTGAATTTTTATCACAAAATCTGAATTATTAAAAATTACAAATTAATATGGAAGTGTTTACAGAACTTAAAATATAAAACTGAAAGTTGCAATACCTTTGGGAGGATGGAGTTTATGGCCAGTTTTCTCACACCAGCCAACTGGGTGAATATCCAGAGCATCTGCATTTACCCAGAAGTCATAGCAGTCTGGATAGCCATCAAAGTGCAGCTTGATTCTATATCCACAAACCTGAAATAGATAAAACAGGCTGACCAATGGAAAAAAGTGTTATAGATATGCAAAATGCAATATGAACATCAAAAATGGGCTAATGTACATTACCAAAGCCCTCTCATAAAGAGCAACAAAAACTAGTGATCAAAGAGCAGAAAAGCAAGACTATGACACTCTATACAATGTATTGGGAAGCCACTGTCTGTGCTATCCTGGCAATATCCCAAAGTCATCTTAGAAGCACAAGAACGTGAACTACAGAACAGTCTTTCCAACTACTCTCAGGTCTTCTTTCTGATCTGTCTCTTGAACTAGCACAAGTTACCAAAGCAGGCAGAAGGGACCAAGGTGGAGCAGGGAGGGCATTTGCCTTGTACATTGCCTACACGGTTCAATCCCCAACATCTCTTGTGGTCCCCTGAGCCCTATCAGGAATGATTCCTGATCATGGAGCCTCTAGAAGTACTGAGCATAGCTGAGTGTGGCCCCCAAAGCAAATAAATAAATACCAGTGGGCAGGAAAGCAGCCAGTTACTGAGCAAACACAGAACCGGGGAGCATGCCTAGCTATGCACTACCTGGACGTTGGTGCCCAGTTCTGTCCAGCTCATAACACTGGGAAGTAACACACCACAGCAAGGTTACTATAAGCACAGAGAGAAGCCACTGATACTGCTCTCAGAGAACCGAGAGAGAAATGCCTCCCCAATTCAGACTCAGGTGAGAAAGGGTTTCTAAGTCACCTGTAAAAGCTCATTCTTTATCACCCAAGCTGAATGCTGAGGCCCTACATCTGTCTACAGGGCTCTACCTGAGGAAATTCTGAGTCTTAGAGTTTAAGATCAGCAAGGATCTGTTGGGGCTTCCATGGGGTCACTGCTCTGCCGTGGGCACATAGAGAGGAATTCTGTCCTTCTATGTCCCTTACACCAGCAACAAGCAGATGCATTCACATGGAATATCTGCATGTGGAAGCCCGCATAGCTTCCTAACCACTCAGGAGCTCTGCCCTGCAGAAATACAAACCAGACTCTTGAGAGTGCAGAGCACTGGCAGGGCATGAACCAGCACAATCCCTCCAACATGCAGCTGCACAATTACTCTCAGGGGAGGGTCGCTAAACTTGCTGCTAAAACTCAAGCAGCAGAATAAACTATACAGGATCAGTCCAGTTATGAGGAAAATCATGTATGCACAAGTCTATGTCTTATTGAATTGTATATGTTTGTGCTACCTGATAATCCATTTGTATGTATTATATTGAAATTTGTATGTATTATATTTATTTACATAATCACATGAATACATACTCACATATCCAAATATATACATATACTCACATATCCATATATATATATATACACATATATTCACACACACATAGTTAAAAAAGTCTGGAGATACATGTTAAATATTAGTGATTTCCTCTGTGAAGTGAGAAAGACGTAAGAAGGGCTAATGAATTTTTACATTTTCCATATTAGCATTTTTCAATTGTAGTATGTTGATGTATTACATATATAACATTTACAGATAAGCTAAAACCCCAGGGACATTAGAGTCCATCAACAGAGCAAGACCAGGATCCCGCATATCCACTCTTTCAAGAAGATTAGGAGGTTAGTCGTGTACTGCACATCTACCCCATGCCAAGAAAGACCTTGGGGCTGCTTCTCTTACAAGTCTAAGAGATGGCAGGCCACCCAGCAACCTCTTGTCCTTGCACGTAGGAAGCATGCTGTGTTTAGGCATTTCAGGACCATCTTGCTCTGAATTCCTGCCCCTTTTTAATCCCTACTATTTCTCTTGCCCTCTGGAACCCCTCCACCCTTCTCTGTGGCAAGGCATCTCCACAGCCTCAACCTTGCTTGGTGACATGCCTGCTCTTCCCTTTTTAGCATTCCTTTGAGTGCAGGCTCCTCCTTCTCCCACTCTTCAGCCTCCAAGGTTGGTGAGGTGTTACTGTCTTTGGGCCAATACTCACTCTTTGTCATTTGTCATTACTCACTCTTCTCCACTGCTCTTCTCAGGCCCCAGCCACCTGGCTGCACCCTTCCCCCCATGCAAATGAGCCTCTCACACATCCCCTCTCACTCACCACTTACTAAGCCCCGCTTACTCCACTCCTCTCTGGTCTTCCACCATCCATACACACAGATGACTTACCCAACAGCCTGGCTCCTCTGCTCCCTGCATTTCCTCTCCACTTGTTTCATGATCAGAAACAACACAGACTCAGCTACTAAATTTATGAAGACATGCTCCTACTCCAATTTTCTAACTCAATTATTCACCATGTACTTCTCCCTCAATTTCAGTAAATTCTCCAGTATCAGAACTATTTATCCCCTTTATATAAAACATCCACCTCACAAACCATGTAAAATACATTCTTGCCAACATTTAAAAATTGCTACCATGGTGTCCTTCACAAAACATCTGCCCAGCCAAACTCCATCATCCCAACTATCCACCTCGTCAACATCTAGCCCTGGTCTACAGGGTGGTGCTGAGGGAAAGAATGGCAGATGGCTCTTCGTCATTATTCACAGCTTTGGTATTTGTGACACCAAAATAACACTGGTAGTTTGGGGGACATCCATATGCCACAGAGTGTTGAAATATCCGAGTCACCCATCATCGTGCAAGGTCTCAGCTGGTGTCACACGAGGCAATGCTCTGCCTTCCTCTTTTACATCTTACACTCTAAGTGTGCTTTGCATAATCTATTTGGTGCCACATTTCCAACAGCTGTGCTTTTTCCTGGGGATTTGCCTACCTTAAATCCCCCCACCACACACACACACACACACACACACACACACACACACACACACACACACACACACCCAGGGGTGTTACAGGGCTGGCTAGTGACCTCACTGCAATAAAGTCTGCCGTTTGCCTTATGGAGAAGGTATGTGTGTGAAAGTGCATCCAGTATGATGTTATGGTGCTGCTGAGTTCTATGCAAGGGAATTACAACAGATACCTTTTAATATCTTCACTGAAACATATAAACCAAGCTTCTGTGTGGATCGGTTGATGAAACTGGTATGACCAGAGGTCCACAGGAACCTAACCTTATTTCTCCCTAGTTTACAAGCAAAGTTTCATTGCTTATTCTTTAAGAATAAACTACTGTGAACAATGAGTTCTGAATGCAGAGCTTCTTGTTCCACTCTTTTCCTCTAGACAGCCCTGTCCAGTTTCCATTTTAATTGATAAAAAAAATTCTTTTCAAAACCTCCTCCCTCTCATTTAGCTCTAAATCTCCCTATCTCCCATCCACATTCTCAGCCAAAGACCTATGCAAAGAAATTCCTGCAATTGTCTGCCTCTAAACTGGCGAATCTACCTGTGCCCACCATACCCAACCATCCTTTCCCTCTCCTTCCCGCTGGAACACAAGAAGAGATTCCTTCTCCCTAAGGTTGCACTTCCTCTTAGACTCTGGTTCCCTTCTCTTCCCATCTTCTCATGACTCTTAGCTACTCTCTGAGCTTTCCAAGCTTTGCCTTCTAGTATCTTCTTCAGAATTTAAACACTGTTCAGTTTCTTCCCATTGCCCCCCCCCAAAAAAAAACAAAAAAAAACACCCTCACAAATAAATGAATGAATAAATAAATAACAAGTAGCAAAAGGAAAAAGAAAAGACTCTCTTGCAAGTGAAAACTGGTAAAGTTCTAAAGTCCTAAGCAGTAGCATCCATAAAATTTTAAATATTCACAACTTCCACCCTGATAATCCTAAGGGGCTGGCTCCTACTGACATACTTACACATGTAAAACAAAACAGGACTAGAAGGATGCTCTGCTCATAATGGCACTGTTTGCATTAATGACAAAGTGAAAACTACTCAGATGCTTATCAATATGGGAGCAATTCAATGAAACACAATACTATATGGTGTTAAAACGTTCCATATATATTTTAATGCAGAAGATAAAACCTCAAGAAAACTTTCAGAGTAGAAGCCCATTATTTATAAAATGGACAAATATGTACATAATTAGACAAATTTTAAATTACATAATTTAAAAACATTTGGAGGGAATACACTACAAAGGACAATCAACATTATCTACTAAGAAGCTCTGAGTCTTCCCTTTTCAATGAAAGGAGGTTGGTAAACACTCCAAGGACCAATAGACATACATCATCTCTTAGTTGTACAGTGACAGAATACTTACCCTCCACATACAATCTGCAAAAAAAGAAACCACACCAGGTTTCTGATACCAGTAAAAGAATGCAGCCATTTCCTTTCACTACATGTTACATCACAAGCTCTAAGTTACTTTAGCTTTCTTTGTCTTAGTTGTGGCATCTGGAAAATGGAACACTAAGCTCAACTGCTTTTTTTGAGAACTAGTATAAGCGAAGAGGCAGAACACAAAAAGCTTAGCATCTGGACCATGATATGGTATGTCACTGCATATTATTAAAGATTAGGTTCCCCTCATCCAACTATAAAAATGTACTGTGTTCAGTAGCTTTTTAAAAGCCTATTAATTAGAAAGTCTTTACCAAGTCCGAAGAATACTTGGTAAGTAAAATCAAATAAGGTAATATGTCTCTTCTGGAAGAAAAACTTTAAAATACACATTACTAGCTCATTATAAGGAGAAACAAGAAAGAAAACTAAATTTCAAGCAATCTCTCAATAAAACATTGGATTATTATATATATGGGTATATATATATACATATGTATATATATATACACACACACATATACATACACACACACACGAGTTACAAATTTTTCTTGAAAATTTTTGAAGATATTCTATTAACATGTTATCAATATATTCCTTAGGCACCATAGCAATACCTAAATGAAATCAGCACTGAGATGAAAATCTGTCCCTACCACCTAAAATTAGTTGGTCTTATGCACAATATTAAACCTCTCTGATCCTCAGTTCCTTCATCAAAAGAACAGACACTAAAAAATATGACCCACATAGGGTTCATAAAAAAACTACATACTATATACACCACTAAGTACCAAACCTGGAGTGAAGTAAAAGAACTCAACAAACAACACCTCTTCTCATTAAAATTCCCAAATCGATATTTTATTTTAAAAGTAAAGAGAGGGCAAAGCTTACCTCAGCAACAGTGAGGACACAGTACACAGACTGATGCTCTGGGTCCACACCTTCTAATTTCATGCCAACTTTAAATCCATTTTTGTTATATGGGAATGACTGATACTAAAATGCAAAATAAGATCAGTTTAGGAATTATGTTCTGAAAGCCTGGTTGAAAGTGTTAAAAACTGCCATGCTTAAAATATTTAGCCAGTTTAAGTCAATATATAAATATTTCTAAGATCACAACAGCAAAGGACACCAAGTAATCCAATGGAAAAATGTACAAAGGCTATAAAACAGGTCACAGAACAGAAAATTAGGTATTTGAAAAAAAATACTCCACCTCACCCATAAACAGTATTCAAAGGAAAATTACATTAAATAGTTACCAACTATCAGGCTGGCTTGCAAGGTTCAAGGAGAGGAGGCACACATATAACCCTCAAGGGGTAAGGCTAATATACCTCATTAAAAAAGGAACACTTTTTGACTCGGCAATTCTAATTAGAGGAACTTACTCAATACATATAGCCAACACATTTGCAACATGTTGAATGAATATGGTCATTCACTAAAACATTTCTATAGCGAAAGATAAAATAAATAGTATAGATCATATTTCATTTTGTACTTGTTCCATTATACTTTTTTGTTTTGTTTTTTTGCGCCACTTTCAGCAGTGCTCATAGCTTACAATCATTCTTGGCAGGCTCCAGGCACCATATGTGATGCCAGGGATTGTTTGAACCCAAGTCAGCCACATGCAAGGCAAAAGCCCTATCTGCTGTATTATATCCCTGGCCCCTTGTTCAAAATAATTTAAACTGCTTTTTATTATCACCTATGCATGCATACATATCATGCACGCATGCCAATATATGTCACATATACACACAGTCAATCTTTTAAAAAAATGTGAAAAAAGTCTATTTTGAAAGGACCAAAGTTACAGAAAATATATATAGCAAGTTTGTATGTAGTTGCTATTACATTTGAATATATTCCTTTTTATAATGTTGTGAAGACTACAGACAGCACTCAGGAGTCTCGGGCCATACCTGCAGTGTTAGGGTGGGGGTGGGGAGGTTTAGGGGCGGGAGGAGGGAGGGAGTCACCGCGGTGTAATAGGTCATACGGTGTAAGGGAATCAAACCCAGAGTCTTACACATGCAAGGTCTATATGTATCACTTAAGCCAAACCCCTGGCATGGAACTGATTATTAATGTAGATGCTATCATCCCAGCAGTTACTGTTTATTACTTTTAAACATTTCCTGTATCAATACATGTACAAAAAGGATCAATGGCAGAATTAAACATATTATGACAAAATATAATTAAAAAATTTAAACCAGGGGTAAGGCAAACCACATTTATGGGTTATAGGCAACCCACAACCAGTTTTTATAAATGAAATTTTACTGTAATATAGCCATATCCATTCATTTATATATTCCCTATGGCAGCTGGAGTTGAATTATTACAACCAAGACCAAACGCCTCACAAAGTCTAAAATATTTGCTATCTGAACCTTTACAGAAGCTGTTTAGCCCTGAGTCAATATCGTATCTCTTACTTAGAAGTGCATTTACCGCCTATAATTTCAATTGATTTTAAAGCATTTACAATAAAGTATTTTTATTGTATTAATAACCCACTTTTAGATCTTCGCTGTAATATGTAAAATACAGCAATTCTCTTTTATACTCTCACAGCCATAATATTGCCATGAAATTTCATGCACATTTTATCACCTAGTTTTTCTCTTAAAATTACTGAGTACAAGTTCAGTAAATGCTATGAAAGGTGCATGCCCACGCTGGTGTGTACCCACCGTGAGAAGGTGTGATACTGCACATTCATTAATGCTAACCAACTACAGTAACCCACCACATACATACACACATGGAAAACAGCATCCTTGAGTAATTCACTCCAAGCTACTTTTTCTTAACAGATAATAGAAACCATAACACTACTAATTCCAGTTCCTTAGCTTTTCTGAGCAGTGATTTCTAGAAGGACCCATACCTCCTTGAACAGTTTTGCTGGTACTGCCACAGCTTTTTCCTCTTCCAGGTAGGATGCCCAGCACCAAGATTTCTTTCCTTTAGGCGGTAAACCTGAAAATCAAGTATAACTAAAATGATAACATTTCCAAGTCTAATCAACAGGATATATATACTAAATCCTCGCTTTCTTTAGTACTACTGCACCTAACTCTTTTTATTTTCATTGCTGGTAATTCTCAGTTTCTTTTCCTGGCTCCTCTTCCAAACAAATGGAAGTGAGCTATGATTTATACTTAAGTTACTGAGTAAAAATCCTATCCCAACATGGGGGGTGGTGTGGGAGTAGAAGGGGAGCTGGGTCACTGGGGCAGTAGTGGACGGAAGACGAGGCTCTGGGAGAGGGTGTGGTGATGGAATGTTTGATGCATGGAACTCTGCCGTTATCAATACTGTACATCATGGTGCCTAAAACACAATTGAAAAGAATAAATGTAAGTCATTAGGGCTGAAGAAAGAAGCAGAAGAGAGCAGATGAAGACGACACAGCAGAAAGCCAAGACAGAACATTATCATGCAGGCTCCAGAGAGCTGCTAGAAACTGGGATGCTTGAGAACTTTCTGTGAAAGTCTCAGAAGTTAAGGTCATAAAAGGTCAGTGTATAGAAAGGCTGGGGGATGGCTAACCCTGAGGAGGGAGGAAAACGTCAACGTAGCAGGGACAAATATTGAGACTGGTGGCTAAACATTTAAAGTTGGTTACTATCAATTGTGGGCTGGAGCGATAGCACAGCGGAAAGGCGTTTGCCTTGCACGCAGCCAACATGGCCGTCTCGAGTTCGATTCCTCCGCCCCTCTCGGAGAGCCCGGCAAGCTATGGAGAGTATCTCGCCCGCACGGCAGAGCCTGGCAAGCTCCCCGTGACGTATTCGATATGCCAAACCCAGTAACAACAAAGTCTCCAATGGAGACGTTACTGGGCCCGCTCAAGCAAATCGATGAACAACGGGAGGGCCCTGACCGTGACTATCAATTGTGGGGGATTAATTTCACAAATAGTAGAAATAAAAGGAAAGTATAATAGTGTGACAGGTAGTGAATATGGGACAAAAGTATTTTGGAGATGAGATCCGAACCAATTAATATGTAACTTGTGGGTGTGAGAAACAGTCCAGGGGGTGAGACACTTGCAAGGCATGTGGTTGATCCCAGTTTGATCTCACGCCTTTATGGTGCCCTGAACAACACCAGGAGAGACGTCCAAAAAACAAAGCTAAGAGTAGCCCCAAGCACTACCAGATATGCACCCTTGCCCTCATAAAAAGAAATAACCTGCTAACTTTCATTTAAAAAAAAAAGCAGTACATGAAGTGAAAAAAAAATTGATAATTGGGGACCATTAAATGTCTGCCTGAGGAATAAGGCCCTCAGTGTAGAAAGGAAGGGTAAAGGAGAGACAGGCTAAATAATGAGAGTTTTGAGGCAAAAAGGAGAGAGCAACTGACAAACATTCCCTCGAATCTCAGTAATGAAAAAAGAAGGTCATCTTGCCCCAGACATGTGAAGCTAGGCTGCGTGTCTGAGGCAAGGAGAAATACTTTCTGAGAAATTAAGAGATGAGCAAGTGAGAACGCATTCTAGCACTAAAGGGGGAAGGGCAGTGAAGAGGAAGGACAAGTTCATGCTCTGAATTGTAGGCAAGGAGACTGGAGTCAGAGAGGAATCGTATGAAAGTGCAGTGACTTTGCACTTAGGAAGAGGGACGGGCTAGGCAGATGTGCACAGTCAAGAAAGAAAGACCACAAGAGTCACCAAGGCCTCTAAGGGCTTGACCTTTTTAAGTTCCTGTTGAATGAGGAAGCAAGTTCATTCAGTCAAGTATTAAAGGACAGTCCAAAACCAGGGCTCCACATGGAGCTAAAGTATTATGGAAAGAACAGAGAACCTCTGACAACAAGAACAAACATTTTAAAAAAACAAAAATTTAAAAACAACGAACAAGGAAGAAAAAGAGGTACCAGAAAAGTATTAGAGAGAGTAAGGTGCTTGCCTTGCACACCTCTGGCCCTAGTTCAATCCCCCAAACAAATATGATTTCCTGAGTACAATCAGCAGTAGAGCTAAATATATAAATAAATCAATAAATCAATAAATAAAACAAAGGAAAAGAAAAGGTAGCAGACACTGGGATGGTGTTTAAAAGGAAACATCAAAAATCTAAAATAAAATAGAGGTTTATAATTTATATTTACTTAATTGTTAATTATAAACCTCTATTAAAAATGGACGGTATTTTGCTGAAAAGGAAGAAGTAGAAGAAAACATGGTGGATATATAAAATGTTCACATGTCTGCTCTGATATTACTCAAAAGTCATTACTTTCCATTTTTCCCTATTCTACTTTTTCAAAGCCCTTAGTTCTGTTGAAAATCTTTAATCAAAAGAAAACCTCAAAGCAATGTTTTAACTGGCAAAGTGTGTGTTACAATTAAGACTAAAATGTCTACTTGTGTGAAGTACTTTAAGTTTAATAAAGTCAGAACTAAAACCTTTTTTCCATCAACTTACCCTGCTTTAACACAGCCGAATCAGCCCGTCTTTTCCTTCGGGTTCTCTGAGAACCTCTCAGGATTCTTCCATCTTGTTTGTTCTCCTAGGAAAAGAATGGGAAATCATGATGCTGGTTTTTTTCCCCCTACATTCATGAAATTGGCAGCAATGAAAGGTCAGCTGTCATTAAAGTATTTTTTGATACTTTTCTTCAATTTCACTTCATTACTTTTAAGGAAAGTGAGAATATAGGTCACTTGAGAACTGTGTTGCTTTTGGCCTGAGGTCATCACAAAACAAGAAAGTTTCCAAGAATTACACCCTGGAAATAGCACAGATACCACTCCTGACTCCTTCAACCACTTTCTTCTCTTAGTTCCTTATTTGACCACTCAGTTCTGGCTTTCCGCACACCTTACCGGTTCGTCTTTCTCAGGCCATTGCTGATGATGTCGCCATTCACAGTCCCTTCTACTTTTACCGAGACCATCTCCCTTGGTCACAAACCTCAGTATATCAAAAATCATCAGTCCACATCTTCGGCCCTGACCACACTAATGCATGCAACTGCTCTGGGGTATCTTCCTGTGAATATCTAATAAGCATGCCATGATCAGAAGGTCTCAGGACTCTAAATTTTGTGCTCCTCCCTTCCCATTCTCTGTAATTGGCATGACTGTCCAGTCAAATCAGTCAAATCTGTCAAAGCCAGAACGCTGGTTGGCCAAAATTCTAAGAGATATCACTTATTCTTTCTGCTTTTCATGACATATACTGGACACCATCTGTCTAACAATTTACCCAAATCCATTAACTTCTATGGTGGACAGCACTCTATTTTCTAGTCCATTTTCATAAGCCCCTAATTGGTTCCTCTGTTTCCATTTTCACCCCAACGCATCAAAACTAGAGTAGACATTTCAAAACATCAAGACATATCAAAGTATTTCCCTTGCCATTATCTTCCTACTGGTTTTCCATCACACTTAAAATAAAATTTCATTCCTCTTGCTTTCATAAAGCCTTAAAATGACCTGGATTATTAAAAGCACTTCTTTAGCTTCAGCTTATTCCATTCTCCCAAACCTCTAAAGCTCAGAAAATAACTCTGTAAACAAGATATGCTACAAATGCTCCAACCTTCTGGACTATTCTCTAGCAGTTCCCCTGCCTAGAGGGCTCATTACTCCCAATTTTACAAGTGATTCATTTTTCTTATTCAGATCGCACTGTCAAGGTCACTTTCTTAGGGAGGTCGCCCTGACAACACAACTGAGTCAGCCCATTCAATATCCTATTATAATTCTCAGAATCACATTTACAAGCTGATGTTTCTCCTGTTTATTTTATGACCCTTAACAAGAATGTAATGTCCCTGAGAAGAGCTACTTGTCTTATAATGTTACTCATCCCTGGACTCCCAGATTCTAAAATAGCAAATAATCATCACTCAATACTGATGTTAAAGAAAATATTCAAGACCTCCAAACTGTTGTTTCACATAAAATAATCACTATGCTCTTTAGAGGTTAAGATATTTATGTTTTAATTAGCATACATTTTTGTTGGTTTTCTTCAAATACACTCTGATACTTATCTGTCATTTTCTGCATACCACACTCACACTGTCTTATGAGATCTGTCTGCAAGTGATTGAAACATGGCTAGCATTTTGCTTTTGAGAGGAATTTAAGACCCACTTGCAAAACTGAGGTTTTTTTGTTGCCCCTCTTACTCTAGCCATAAGCTCCAGGACAGTCTTCCTTCATCCCATGGAGTACTTTATTTTTGTTTCTGTCCTCTTTTGCTCTTTATTTTTGTTTCTGTTTTAAGAGGATAGTGAAACACAGAGAGTATCGGTAGGTAACTGATTCGTCTCTCAAGAATAAGTGTATTTGTGCAGGGTACTACTCACTGAATAGACATCTCTGTGCTCTCTAGCAGTTGCATATGAGGCACTAACCATTTCATCATCTTTCTCTTCATCATCCTTGGAGTCAGCCTTCAGAGATAATTTTGGTTTTTTCTTCCGACTGCACTTGAGATCTTCTTCTTCATTGTCTTCTATGTCCCTATCTTCCTTCTGGTCTCTGTTATGTTTATAAACCCAAAATAGTCACAGGAAACAATACCTATTAAATATCTACATGTTGATTATCATATAAAATTATTTTCAAATCGCCTTTTAGATGAAAAATATTTAACCACCAGAAGACATGTATAGGCATTAAAATATCTTAAGATCACTCTAAACCATTGTCAGATATGATACTGCCAAGGCAGAAGATAGAAATAAGACTGTTGCACTCTAGTACTGTCCTCCCGTTGTTCATCGATTCGCTCGAGCGGGCACCAGTAATGCCTCACAACAAATTTTTAAACTTGTTACTCTTTTTGCCATATCGAATATGGCACGGGGAGCTTGCCAGGCTTTGCTATGAGAGCAAGATACTCTCGGAGCTTGCCAGGCTCTCCGAGAGGGGTAGAGGAATCAAACCCAGGTCGTACATGTGCAAGGCAAATGCCCTACCCACTCTGCTATTGCTCCAGTCCAGAAATAAGACTATAAGGTTAATTTAACAAGATAACAAGGCTGTAGCAAAAGAGATTCTAGCAATTTTCAGACAATTTGTCTTTCAGTCTGTCACCCATACTAGCAATAGGACAATATAAATATTTTGTATTTCAGGGAGGTTTTAAAGCAAGAATTTTAACAGTGATAAAGATAAACCCACTGAAAAAGACCAACCAAAACTTTGTAAAATATTATTTGGGGGAAAAATAATTCTGAAACGTATGCTGATTCAAATACATGGTAAATTTCTGTATTTTTTATGGGATTTCATAATTCCACAAATGTTGGGTTAGAGAAATAGTATAGTAGGTAGGGTGCCTGTTTTGCATGTAGTCTACAGGACTTGATATGGGGAACCTGCACTGCATATGATTCCCCTAGACTCCTGAGGAGTGATCCTACACACAGAGTCTGACCCCAGCTGGGTGTGGCTCCAAAATCCCAAAATAAAAAGTCATAGGTATTTGCACCCAGTCTACATGGCCAACCCAAGTTCGATGCCTCCACCCCTCTTGGAGAGCCCAGCAAGCTACCAAGTGTATCTCGCCCGCACGGGCACAGCAAAGCCTGGCAAGCTATCCGTGACGTATTCGATATGCCAAACACAGTAATAAGTGTCACATGGAGACGTTACTGGGCCCGCTCGAGCAAATCAATGAACAACAAAAGGACAGTGACAGTGACAGGTACCCACCACATACAATTATATGCAAATAAACTTGTGCAGGGTATGTTAAATTTAGTCAGATAGCACCCAAATGGCACAGAGCCCTGTAAGAACTTATGTCCATTTCATAATTCTCATTCTGTCCTGAGATCAGCAACAAGAAAAATTCATTATACCTTCTTCCTTCAGCTGATTCCCAATCACTGAGAATGTTTTTCCCATTTTTTTTTAGCATAACTGCCTAAGAACACTCCCAGATATAAACAGAAGCATTTCCACAAACATCGGTGTCATTAAAATTTGTGTAAAAATCCAGAGAAAACTACGTACTAATAGAAAACAATCTGATTAAATAAACAACTAAGTAAAAAAAAAAAATTGCATTGCAGGTAGGATATATGCAGTACAAGTACATCTTAGACTGGACATGCCCAATCCACAAAGTTCCCTAACAGGATTAGGGTCCATGTATTTGCTAGACAGTTAAGTGGGATGAAAAACATGAACAGGTGACAGACATCAGAGAACACAAAGCTTCTGTATTCTTAAGCACTGTGATCTTGGACTCTAAAACCCATTTTACAGACGGAAGAGGGCAAAACCTACTTGTCTTTGTTATGTCGAGCACAATTCTGGTTGCAATAGTTTCCTCCAGTAAGACACTCATCTACATTGCCATACTGACAACAGTTCTCACAGAATTGAAGCCCTTCTACTTTCACTGGATCCTTCAACCTGAAAGGCATCCCAGTCTTCTCTGAAAAGACTAAAAGATGAAAAGAAGATAAAGTTATAAAACTGCAACAGAAATATTCTGAACATGATAAAATTTTTCTTCTAGTAATTTTGTTAGCAAATTTTTAATCTATTGTTAGCAAAATAAAGGAATAATGTTTGTTGAATGAATGATCAAACAATAGTGCTCGGGATGGACAAGAGGATGGGCTTCAAGGAATTCCTGGAATCACTTAAGTAACAGGAAAAAACAAAACAAAACAAAAAACTCGAAAAAATGTGAAGGCTTGTACCAGGCTTCTTCTATAGTTTAAAGTAAAGCAAATAAAAATTCATTACTTACTATTTCTATGTCTATATTTGACAAAATGTTAAAAGGATTATCAAAGTTACTTCATATTTATAACTTTTTGATGAATAATTTTGGTTTACTGAATTGATTAAACTACATCTATTTTATTTTTAACTTGGCAGATCTCCTTAATCATCGCTATCCAAATTATTGAGGAACTCACATTTTCTTTCATCTGAATCATTAGGCTAATCATTCACTCAGCAAACATTTATTAGGAACCAATTTACACTAGATACTGATAAAGACAGTTTAGACCTTGCCCAAGAGAGCTAATAATCTAGAAGACAGACAGGCAAGAAAACCAGTATTTATTTTAAAATGTGACACATGCAATTACTGAAGCATGAACAAGTTCCAGAAGTAGTAGTAAGAGGAAAAAGTGGTTCACTCTATTCAGGGTTAGAACAGAAAAGGATTTTCTGATAAAATTTTTAACAAGGTCTTTAAGGCAAAAGAGGAATTTACCAACAGGATAAGAGAGAATTGGCATCTCTGCCAGAGCAACAGCATGGGCAAAGGAAAGAAAGCCTCGCGATGTGTTTCTGGGAGAATTATATGTATATTCTGAGCTGCCAGCGATGAAAGACAGGCAACTACATACAAAGAACAAAACAGTGCAGTGAGATAAAGCAAGCATGGGTGCAGATCACCCAGGTCTTTGTATGTTCTGCTAAAAAGACAAAAAGAAATCAGCAAAGTGTCAGACAAGCCAATCTACGTAAGTTCCTCTGACCTCAGCATATAGAAATTAGAAGGAGAATAATTCCTTAGATTAATGCAACAGTTTAAATGAGCTGGTCAAGGACAGGCAGTGATAGATTAACAGGAAGAAAATGCCAGATCTAAAACATGTTCAAGAAACAAAAGCCAATAGGATTAAGTCACAGGTTCTTGGGATTGGGAGAGAACAAATTCAGGATGACTCCTAGATGTCTTTCTTGTCCACTTAGTGGAGGATGAAACCATTGACTGGAATATGGGTTAAAGAAGGAAGAGCAGATTTGGGAGTGAGGGGAGAAAGATATAGAAAATGAACTGCATTTCAGACATGTGGAGTTTGAGGTACCTGAGGGACATCCAGGTGGAGATGTCCAGTAGGCAGGTGGAAATACGGGCCTGGAGCTCGGGGGAGAGGTCGGGGCTGGAGATAATAGATTTAGGAGTCATCAGCATATAGGTGTTAGTTAACAACCATTGGAGTAGATGAGAAAAAGTGTCAGGCTTTTGACTAAATCACCTGGGTAGGCTATTACAACATGGACTGAATTGTTAAGTTCCAATTAACCTTGTACTATTACAGATCTCTCAATGGGAAAGAAGACAGTTTACAGTTATTTTAAATTACAAAAGCTACTTCTACATCAGTTTCACTGTGAAAATTTGCCTAAGAACATGGGACACAAAGATCACCCAGGATTTTCAAAAGTTCCACCTATTAAAACACATTAAATACTCTCATTTTAAAACTCTGCAAAGAAAGAAATTGCAATGCAGATAATCATGGTATTTTCTTACCTTCTTGAGCAGTTGGCACCATCCAAGTTGTGGTAGCTGTTGCTTTTTTAACATTTTCCATTTCGCTTTCATCTGTAATAACTTCCAGGGCTCCAAACTCATTTACCCGAAACTAATAAGAAGGGAAAGAGAGTCAAAACTCAGTAATGTGCTCAGAACAATAATCATTTAATGTGAACATGTGAAGTCTTGAATCAAATCAACAGCTCTAATAGTAAGAAAAATAATAAAACCTAGATGAATGTTTCCATCAGTGCGCTTTGCATTTGACTAACTTTGGAATTCAGGAAAGAGGCATTAGAACAAAAAATTTAGACTATAAACAACCAATCCTGTACTGTCCTGTAGAACAGGATTCTTACATTACCTGTAACTTCAAAGATGAATTTTTGCTGTGGGTTTTTAAATTTTTATTTTATGTTACTGCTTATTTAAATATCAACATTAGTGAGAAGAAAGTCACTGTTTTCTCAGGAATCAACTTAGCTTACCTAAGATCCCTAGTTCAAAGAGAAGCACTACCTCTGTTCTAAAAATGACCTGAAAATTTATGACTTTATTTTTCATGATTTGAATGAAAAGGGCTAAAGAGTCACATGATTTCCAGTTATGGCTCTTCAAGATTCTCCATTATATTCACCTCTTGCCCTCCAAAACAACAAGTGTTATCTAGGCAATCGGAACAAGTCTACTAGTACTAGCTCCAGGCTACCAACTTATCACTGAGGAGCTGGGCCTTGTGATTTCACAGATATTTTTACTTCAAGTATTAAAAATTTCCTCATACATGAAGGCATGCAACAAATAAAATGCTTCTATACCAGCCTGGCCTACCATGTGCACGGAAGATAACCTCTACCTCTTTGAAGGGCCCTGTCCTCTTCAAAACAGCTAGGTTCACTTTCATATTCATGAAGTTCAAACTTTCAGTATTCCTTTTCTTTCCATAAAACAGAACATTAATGATACAGATGATGAACAGCTAATAATAAGTTCAAAATTGAAATGTGTGCAACTTTTTACTTGAATCTCTCACAAATAAAAGCATACAGACAGTATATAAAATACCTTCTATTTTCCAATATAAAAGATATATTTGGTTATCATCCAAACAGAATTATTTGTTTTACCAAGTCAGATCCAGACTTAAGTCAGGAAAACCTTTTTGGGGGGGGGGGGAGTATTAAAATTTTTCAATAGGTGAAAGCAGCACCTTAAAAATTTCCTGTATACAGAACATAAACTATTAAATGTCTTCCAGACCTAGAGAGTTGAAATAGTCAAGGAAAGTGAAAAATATCTTCTCCCTTCTACAATTTTCAGATATGAGTTCAGTTAACATGTGTTTGCTATACCTAGTGTGTTCACTTAAAAATACCAGTCTAGGCAGTGGAAAATTAAACTGGAAGGAAAAAAAGCTAAAAATAACTTCACTTTTTAGGAAAAAAATTAATGATCAACTCTGAAATCAATATATTTCATAATAAAGCTGATAGTACCATCTACTGGGCAAGAGTAGAAAACACAGCTATTGTGACAATTAATGACATTAAAGAACATAATAGGAGGTCAATTCTGTATAAAATTTTTTAAAAAACAGATATAAAATAACTATAGTTTTATTTTATGTTGACATTTACACCTATTTGACAAACACAAAATATGAGAAAGCGAAGCAAGCATTTTCATTAAATACAAAGCCTCCTTAAGTTTCCAACTTGCTGAAAAACTGAATAACACCTTTCATTCCAAATGAAAAAAAAAGTGGGTTTTTCAAATAAACATTCAAGCCCATGATATGTATAAACTTTAGGTTGAAATACCTTCCAAGTTAAATGCAATATTCCCACAATGCAACATTCAATCCCAGAAACAGTCCCTTTTCCTTTCCCTAATATGTACTGCCAGGAACCATACAAAGACACAATGGTACTTGGGTGCACAGTTAACTGCTGTAATTCAGAGATCCATGGCTGGATGTTTGGAGTAGACAAATCCTATGAAATATATGTAAAATTGTGGTATGAGCAAAGATACTTTCCCAGGAATAGGGTTTAAGGTTTCATAATATTCTCTGGGAAAAGTAAAGAACATCTACTCTAACCAGTTTCTTTATCTTGAAAATTAACCTCAGGGGCCAGGGAGATAGCTTAAAGGGTTAGAACTGCATGCTCTGCATGAAGGAGGCCTGATCCCCAGCACTGCATGCCTACCCCCATCCCTGACAGAGGAGCACTTCCAGAAGCAGCGCAGAGGACTGAGACAGAGCACTTTCAGGTGCAGACTCAAAAACCAGCACCTCACACCCCCCAAAAAAGAAAAATTAAATTCACAGCATTTTTAAGTACTATATCATATATATACATATGTATGTTTGTGTTGTATGTGTGTCTATTTTTCCCTAACATCTCAATTTAGATATATTATATCACTATTACAGAAAATGTGAGACAACATGAGCTACTAGTTAATATTACTAACTTCTACAACTGGAACTCCACATTGACTTAGTTCCAAATATTTTGTTTACTGAATATAACAATCAATTGATGATGCTTTCATGAATTGTTTTGGAACCCACAAAAACAATACAACCACATTTTCATTTCTATATTTTTAAATATTTTTCTGAGCTAGAGTAGTATAAAAAAATGTATCAAATGACTCCTCTCTATAACTAAGCAAATATAAACTTCACAAAGCAATTAATTAAACAAATCAAATAAGAAACTGACATTATACCTTTCGTTAAATCTAGGTCAACCTGAAAATAATGTGAGAAAACAATGACATAGGGTAGTGCAAGGTTGTATTTGCTTGTTTGACTCAGCTTGTGCTACCTTATAAGTGATTCCATCTCTGTTTTTCTTGCATAGACAAGGATCCTTTGCCTATTTTCCTTCTTTTAATAATAGGCCATAAAAATATACAGCCAAGGTTATCATATTTGTTTTGTTACTTTCAATACTGAAATTTGTTTTCTACTTACCAATAGAACTTAAGAGATTTCATAAAGAGGCCAACATGGGTTCAATCCCTAGTATCCCATATGATCCCCCCAAGCACTGCCAAAAGAGATTCTTCATCACAGACGCAGGAGTAACCCCTGAGAATCACTAGGTATGGCTCCAAAAAACCAACAACAAAAAAATAAATGACAAAAGGCGTTTGACAGGTAAACTGTCCAATAATCAAGGGAAAACAAAAGCATGCACTAAGAACTCAGTGAATTCTCCTGTTGTATTTCTGCATTGATGATATTTCATTTTGTTCTTGATTAAATGGCAACTATTTGTACTTGATTAGATACTATCACTCTCAGGGGTGTTTCTGTATTTTCCTGAAGGACTCCAAAAAAACAATATCCTTATGACCCAATTTTAGATCTATGATCAATTTCGTATCATTAGAAATTTTGGTAGGGAAATTGCTTAGGGACAGGGAAAACAGCAACAATGCTGTTTTCAGTAAGTAGAAAACAACCTTTCCAACCTATTTAGTTGCCTGCCTATGTTCAAGGTTGGCCCTGAGATATTAATCTACGAATATTAATTTGCATTTTTTAGGGAACAAATTAGTGAAGTTTCCAAGGCAAAAATGTATTATTAATGACTACAATATTTTCAAGAGGGCCACAGACACGTTCTTGTTTTTCTCTTGTTACTGTATTTTTTTATGCTAGTGACTCTTTCAAAAGCCCTTGTCTTTTCTTCCTCCCATCTCTATCCTCCATCAAATTAGTAACTGAGAGTCCAAGTATTTTCAGGCACTTGAAACCCAAGTAACACCGGCTCTTCAAATCCACCTTACTCCCTCCAACTGAATTCATAATGCTTTTTAAATTGTTATAACATTTTTTACATTTGTTTTGATATGAAAATGCTTTCTCTCTTTAGATTATAGAACTGGTGTGATAAGAAATTTCATATCAACATCAGAAAAGTCCAGTTTTCAGACCAATTTCTGCCCCAAATTAACTGCCTGACCTTGAGAAAATACCTTCTCTAAGCCTGTTCTCCATTTGTAAATTGACAATAGTAGTAAAAACTAAGTCAAAAAGGTTGCATTAAAAAAATCATGTAAAAAGATGCAGGTGAAAAGATCACTGGTGATTGAGTTCTCAATTCTTCCTGCTGTAAGAGGTAGTGAGCCCAGCGTGGAAAGGGAAAGAAGGAATCCAGCAATAGGAAACAGCAAAGAGAACTCAAGAAGTCAAGGAGCAGCATGGGTTGGAAAGGAAATGGTCTGACAATGAGTAAGAAAACAAGATGACTCCAGAAAGAAAAGGACGGCTCAGATCACCAAAACAGACTATTGTTCAAAGGCTTGGAACTTTACCACAAAAGACATGGAAACTGCTAAAGGATTTTAGACAAAACAAAACAAAATGATATAACTTGACCGGTGAGCACTCATGAGGCTATTACAGAGTTGTTTTGGTTTTTTCCCAAAACAGAAATATCTATACCCGTAATAGGAGTTGACATTTGTGTACAGCAGTATTAACTGCATTAATGTTAGCAGGTTGTATTTGGTAACATACTGCTTACTAAGAAACCCACAAACCTATAGCCCATATTAAAAAAAAAAAAGGTTTGATAGCACAAACACAAAAAAAAAAGAAAAAAAACTAACTGAATCACTGCTATGTGCATTTAAAATATTATATAAAAAGACTCACATGGTCCTCCAAACCCTGCCAGGTGTAATCCCTGAGTACAGAGCCAGGACTAAGCCCTAAGCATCGCCCTGTGTATCCCCAAAACAAAATAAAAATAGAACCAAAAACAGGGAGATCACGAAAGATATCACAAAGCCAGAAAAAAATACAGTGAGTTCACTGTTGGATTATTTTTTCAATCCTCATGACCATTTCTGCATAAATCCTACAGGTACCATTTTACAGATAAAGATTCTAAAATAAACACGAGTTTAAACATGTTGATAAAGTTCATATAGCTAATACATGGCTCATGTTACAAGTTTAAAAAATGTTTTTCTTTCTCTCAAATTTCAGCACTTAGAGTCAGAGAGATAGTATAGCAGTTAGAGCATTTGCCATGCTCATGACTTGCCTCGGTTCAATCCCTGACAGACCATATGGCCCTCTGAGCATGGCCAGGTTATCCCTGGCCACAGAGCCTAGAATAAGACCTGAAATAAGACTGCCCCACTCCCCCAACCAAGGTGAAAATCAGCATTCTCATCCAGAGGAACATCGAAGAAGATCAGACATTACACCCCAGTCGTTATAAAATTCTTTAATTTGATGAAGAGGAATGTGCCCTAGGAGACTGACATGGCCAACATCACAAAGAACTGAAACTCAAAACCAAACGTCCTCTCCAGATTTCACTAAAACTTGCTGCAAAATTTTTACTAAGCTAAACTGAGATAAACTGACACATTACCACCCAGTTAAACCTAACCAGCTATACTGTCAAGCATTAGTTCCAATGATGAGCAGAATGTCCAAATCTCACCAGTGAGGATAAAACTGAGTGGCTTAGCTAATGCACTTAGATGTGTTAAATCCACAAGCAAAAAAAAAAAAAAATGGTAGGAATTTTCTGCCCAAGACAGCAGAAAACACTTGCAGTAGAGAAGCAAACCAAGTAATGAATAGGGAAAGGTTCAAGCACCTGAGTGACCTAGTGCAAACACAAAGTCTAAAGGGCCTTAGACAGGTTCAAGGTCCCAGAGATAGGATCAGAGAAAATGTAATTGACTACTGAAGGGTGGGGGTGGTTGATTTCCCAGATGCCTGCTTGCACAAGCCCATTTCATGGGGCAGATCTGATCCTAGAGTAGGTTCAGAGGGTCAAGTGGAAATAGGTCAGCATGAGTACATAAAAGGGGTAGACAAGAGCCCTGCTTTCTCGGTTTTTGTTGTTTTTTCTTTTATTTTTATTTTGTTTTGGTTTGGGGGGAGGGGGGCATATCCAATGGTGCTCAGAGCTTAACTCCTGGCTCTGCACTCAGAGATTGCTCCTAGCCGGCTCAGGGACAATACAGATTGCTAGGGATCAAACCCAGGTCAGTCGCAAGCAGGGTTAAGTGCCCTTCCCACTGTACTATTGGTGTAGCCCCAGACCACTGGTTTCTGAAGAGTTCTCATCCATACACGCACAATCATTTACAAGAAAGACGAGCTTCTGAACAAATGAATACATTTTAAAGCCAACAACAAATTAGCAGTATAAATCAGTTCAGAATATTGAAGAGTCTAGCTCAAAATTCAGTTCTGTTTTGATTTGTTTGCAGGGCAGGGGAATTTCAATCCAAGGTCTCCTGCAGGCAAGGCATGCACTTAACCACCGAGCACAACCCCAACTCCTAAGTCAGTATTTTAACATTATCCAGTTTGGTTTAGTTTTGTTTTTTGGGTGGGTGCAGAGGGGGATGCTCCTAAGAGTTGTGTTCAGGGGATACAGGGACCTGAGAATGTCACCCTAGCAGTGTTGGGGTACTCCAAGGCCACACTCAGCAATTCCTCGGGGCCTCCTGGGTCACAATGACTGCTCAGGAAGCCTCTAGAGCTACAGTGGGACATGACTGGAAGGCATGTGGCTGTAGCACTCTAGCACTGTCCTCCCGTTGTTCATCGATTTGCTCGAGCGGGTCCAGTAATGCCTCCATTGTGAGACCTATTACTGTGTTTGGCATAAAGAATATGTCACAGGGAGCTTGCCAGGCTTTGCCGTGCGGGCAAGATACTTTCAGTAGCTCTCCTGGCTCTCTGAGAGGGATGGAGGAATCGAACCTTGGTCGGCCGAGTTGGCCGCAGGCAAGGCAAATGCTCTACCACTGTGCTATAAATCCTGTAACATGTTTTTGGCATTTATCTACTTTTTTATAGTCTGAAGAGAAAAAAAAAGGATATCTATTCAGCTTTTAAATGTAAAACTAGGGCACAGGGAGGAGAGCAATTCCATGAACTTATAAAATTTATTATTACAAAATGAAAGCTAATGCTTCTAATTTTCTTATTCATACATTTATTGGCCAATATGAACACAGTCAATACCAAGATGATTCTCTTTGAAGCCATAAATCAGTTTCTGCAAAAACGACACATATGGCAGGAATATTCCTTAGTCTGTTACCCCAGTGTGAAAGACTTCTGTCAACCCATCAGCATTTCAAAGTGTCTTGAGAATTCTCAGTACAGGTGTAAGCATCAGGTAAAATATTTATATTTATATGTTTTAGATTATATTTAAGGTTTCTAATTCATGTATTCATATCTATCCCAAAATATGTGCATATGCAATTTATGTGATAAAGATAACTTACCTTTAAGTCACTTCCTGGCAATGTACCAACTCCATCTTTCCAGTCCATAACACTGAACACATCAAACTCTTGGCCACTTGCGCTAGATGCAGATTCAGTCATGATTTGATTTTTAATCTGGAAAAGAAATAAACATATATAACATTAAGTATTATACATACAAACTCAGGTTTTTTTTTTTTTTGGTCATACCCCATGGTACTCAGGGCTGACTCCTGGCTCTGCACTTAGGGCTCACTCCTGGAGAGCTCAGGGGAACATAGGAAGGTGCTGGCCTGTATCAAACCCAGGCTGGCTGTGTGCAAAACAAATGCCCTAACCACTGCACTATCACTCAGTAGTAACAGCAGGTTCATTTTCTCCATAAGTACGTATTTTCTTGATCCCAAATTCCATATCCACAGATTTAGAGACAACTACTTAAAATATCATTGACATATTTTTCTAGTTCAATCCATGGAGTAAAAGTAGTCATAAGACTTCTAAGTTAAACAGAAAGTATCTCTGAAACTGCTCTTCTTAAATAGATAAAGAATTTAGTATTCCATAGCACGAGTACTTTAAAAGAAAATCATGATGCCATATGGATAGAATTTCTTGCTGAGTCTGTTTTCCTGGTCTAAGTTACTTGAAAAGTAGTAAATATGGACAAGGGATAGAATATAAAATGTAAATAAACACAAAAGGCCACTTACATCATAAAAAAGAACAAGAAGATTTAGTCCATTATAGATTGTCATCTATGCTAAATATGTCAAATAAACTGGTTCTATCAGAACAAATGCATTATGACTGATTCTTCAGTAAACTGATTTAATTCCATTGAAATATCTGCCAGTTTGGTGTTCTGGGAAATAGTAAAACAATAGCAAAATATACAGCAAACACCAATAATAAGGCTATGCTAACACAAGCAATTTAGTAAACTAAACTGATATCTTTTTTTTTATTACAAAGAAAACTTCTTTCATAATCATATAATTGGTGGTGATGATGTTACCATTATTCTGAAACTGCTGTCTATAGACTTAGTTAAAAAAAACAATATTTATGTTAATATAGATAAGGAATGAAAAGAGTATGGTTCAAAGTTTAAGTGGAGTATCAGAATGAATTCATGCTGTATTTTATCTTTTAAAAAATATTCCCCCTAGCCATGGCCACTGACAAAATTTAGAAAACAGCCACCAACCAACAATAATGGAAAACCTAGACTCTGGTCTCTAGAGGCAACTTCTCTGATGTTTTCCTAGAGAACGTGATAATACCTGTTCACTCAGAGGAAAAGTAAAAGATGAGCCTGAGAAATCTTGTCAAACAAAAAGCAAAGAAACTACCAAAGACACAACCAACCTAAAGAGGCTCTGCTGACCAATGTTAGGCTACTAGTTGCAATGAACTGAAACAAATCAAAAGTAAGCTTAAATTCATGCATTCATACTGCCTTTCAAAACCAACCAACCAAAAATACCTCACTCTTCACCTCTTGAGGATTCAAGGAAATCATCTTACTACCCTGCGTAGGTTGAATATCACTAGCAGAAGGAAGTGTTTCCCCCTTGAAAGAATCCTTCCCAATGAAGAAGCAATGATAACCCAAAACATTAGTATTTACAATCCTCATTAAATGAGTATAACAGTGTATTATATTGCAGATAAATACAGAAATTAGGCAAAAAAAATGAACCAAAAGAGATATAAATTGGAAAAGAAGGTCAAATCCTTATTTTCATATGACACAATAATACTATGATGATCCTAAAGATTCCATTAAAAATCTCTTAAGTCACAGCAGGTTGGGCATTTGCCTTGCAAGCTCCTGACCTGGGTTCAATTCCCAGCATCCCATATGGTCCCCCGAGTATTGCCAGGAGTAATTCCTGAGTGCATGAGCCAGGAGTAACCCCCGAGCCTCGCTGGGTGTGAACCAAAAAGCAAAAAACTCTTATGATTAATAAACCAGTGAAGTCACAGGATATTAAACAAAATAAAAAGTGTTCCACTTCTATATATGATTAGCGAACTTTAAGAGGACTAGCTAAAAAAGACTAAAAGTGTTTCCAAAAACATCAAATACCTAGGAGTCAACATAAGAAGAAATATAATAGATATACACCTTAGAAACTATAAATTGATTCCACCACCACTGCCATGTAAGCTCATCTATGGGCCCTGCTCCAGAGACTCAAGATTAAATCTCGAAAGAGATCAAATAGCCACAAAAATTTTATAGATACAGTTCCCTAGCTAAAACCTTCAGGGTGACCTCAGGAGGGGAACAGGCTAACTGAAGCCATGGAAGAGTTGCAACCAAGCATACAGTCAGACTCCACCGCCTCACAACTGAGCAACATAAAGATGCCAAACTGTCAAAAATTTCAGGTACACCGGGTTTTGGGGGCTGAAAATTCCAGACCTTCTCAGAGTAGGTGTGGGCAATCTCCCGTCAATATTCCATACTTCTAGAAGCCCTGGAAGCCACCCCCACTGTCATGTAAGCTCACTACCCAGTTAGAGATTCTGGATTTTCTGGAGCTCCAAACTCTAAAATACTAACAGCCCAATAGGAGCACACCAGACTCAATGGGAAGGTGACATAGAATCCAACTAAGCTCAGTTAACAAAAACATTAACACAGAAGGCTCAACTAGCAGCAACAGGTTAGTAAACTCTCACACAAGGACTTAATGTTTCCATGGTGAGGTAAAACAATTTTCACAAATTTTCTTTTACTAGGGCCAGAGCGATAGCAAGCGGGTAGGGTGTTTGCCTTGCACGCAGCTGACCCGGGTTCGATCCCTGGTATCCCATATTTCCATATGGTCCCCCAAGCACTGCCAGGAGTAATTCCTGAGTGCAAAGCCAGGAGTAACCCCTGAGCATGGCTGGGTGTGACCCCCCCCAAAAAAAGAAACAGAAAACTTTCTTTTACTAAAGTATATTTTTTTAAATTCCATTAGATATTTAGTGGTAACAAGCAAAATAAAATAATTAATTTTTCTCCTATGGAGGCAGGCTTGAAGGGTGGTTGGGAAAATGAGGACAATGGTGGATGGAAGGTCAAAGTGGTGGTGAGATTGGCGGTTGAGTAACAAATACCTGTAACAAATAGCATCGTGAACAGCTTTGTAAATCACAGACTTTAAACAAAGTAAAAAAGAAACTATAACTTACTCATAAAAAAATGGAAAACAACAATAAGACATGCAAAAAATTTCATATTCATAACTGTTAAGTCCAACATTGTCAAATATCAATATTTGCAACCTTTAACAAATGGTCATGGCAGGTAAGCAAGAAAAATAAAGAAATAAGAAAAGAGTAGCTATTTGCTTCTGATATGATAATGGAAACTAAATGTAATCCTACTACATGATCACCCTACCGATAGAATTATACAGATTCACTGCAATCTCCAACAAAATTCCAATGACAGTCTTAAAAATTAAAAATATCACAAATAAAAGTTGTATGGAATCATAAAATAACTCTAACAACTAAAGTCATTCGAAGAAAAAAGAAGTTGTAAGGTATTGAATTTCCCTACTTTAAATCATGTTACAAAACTATAGTAATCAAAACATAATGGTAGTAGAATAGAGACTGATTATCTGATCAACTGATTTAAATTGAGAGTCTAGAGACAAACTGTCAGGTCAACAGGCTGCTAGTCAATCACAAGGGAGCTGGGTGCATAAAAGAAAAGTTTATTTAATAAATGGTGTTGAGAAAATTTGATTCCCACATGACAAATAAAAAAAATTGACCCATATTGCACACCATTCACAAAAGTTCATTCAAGGTGAATCAAAGACCTTAACATCAAGGCAGAATTAATAAAATATACTGAGGAATGTCAGCAAATACTCCAGGAACTAGACATCAAATGCATTTTTGAAGATAAAATTCTATTGGCAATAAACAAATGGGACTGCGTCAAATTAAAATCATTTTCTATGGAAAAAGAAACTCAAATCAAAGAAGACATCCTATGGAATGGAAGATATATGCACACAATATAACAGAGAAAGGAGAGTTTCAAGTATATAATACACACACACACACACACACACACACACACACGATGTATATATAAAATTCTCCTAAAGAGCAATAATAAAGTAACCAACAATCCATTTAAAAAATGTGAAGAGGAGGTAAACTGACACTTCTGAAAGGGAGGAGCCAGAGAATAGTACAGTGTGTAGGGCATTTGCCTTACATATGGCTACTTGGGTTCAAACCTCAGCATCACATACAGTCACCTGAGCCTGCCAAGAGTGATCCCTGAGCTCCAAGCCATGAAATAAACCTCCTGATACTTATGTCGACTATTCTTGGGTGTTAGTCTCCTATTTTGTTACTTTTTGTTCCCCTAATGAATGCAATCTTTCTATGTCTGTCCTCTGCCGCACACGCTAGGGGAAAAGGCAGCTCAGATAGAAAAGGGAGCACCAAATAAAGGGTGTTGGAAAGATCCGCCCAGGATGGGAGATGCATGCTGAAAGTAGATTATAGACCGAACATGATTGCCACTCAATTCCTCGCAAACCACAGCACCCAAAAGGAGAGAGAGAACAAAAGGAAATGCCCTGCCACAGAGGCAGGGTGGGATGGGGGGGATTGGGGGGATGGGAGGGATACTGGGATTAGTGGTGGTGGAGAAAGGGCGCTGGTGGAGAGATGGGTACTAGATCATTGTATAACTGAAACCCAAGCATAAAAATTTGTAAGTCTACAACTGCACCTCATGGTGTTTCACTAATAAAAATTTTTTTAAAAAATAAAATAAAATAAAATAAAACAAAATAAAATTCAAAGTAAAAAAAAAAAAAAGAGTGATCCCTGAGTGCAGAGCAAGGAGTAAGCCTGAGCATCATCAGGTGTGGCCCAAGAACAAATAAACAAGAGATATACAGATGGTCATGCTTATATGAAAAAGTTTTTATCACAATATCATAAAAATTCAGATCTAAATGAATCATATCACACCAGTGAAATGACAGGTATCAAAAAGACTAAAAAGAAACCACCAGAGTTGATGGGAAAGGGGTGAAAAGAAACTGCTATTCACTGCTAGTAAATTTTATCTGGTTTATCCCCTATGGAAAATGATCCTTTAAAATAAAAAGCTTTACAGTCTTTCTATATAATTCTGTATACAATTTGTCAGGAATTAAGTCTCATATTTAACATATATTTTTAGTTTATTCTTTAATTGCACCTTCCTCCAGGAAAGGGTTCAAAGCTTCAATTTTTACATATTAGTTCGCTTACTTGTTTCTTATAAATATGTATGTTTTATTATTCCTCTAAAGAAAAATGATTTTCAGAAAGCTTTAATAATTCACCCAGGACTACACGGGTGGCACTGACAAGATTTGGAGCCAGATCAGTCTGATTTTAGCCTGGGAAATGTTCCTCAACCATTCTGTTTTTCCTCAAGAGTTTTATCTAAGAACTTAAGTTAAACTCACTTTTCCATGCATTATGCCTTAGAACACAGCAAATTCAAAACCAGTTTACTAGGGTCAGAGTTACCACTTTATGTAATATTGTATACATAAATGTATAAATGTGTTCTTTTAATAAAAAAATGATTAATAAAATGTTACTAAGCTACATATATAACACAATCTGCAGTCTTTTCCTGTCTTAAAACCATAAATACAGGAAAATTCTATCCTGTATTGTTAGGTATGAAATAGAAATGAGATAGAAATGAGAAGTAGTAGAAAGTAAGAAGACACTAAAAGTTAACACTATATAAAGCTTGTAACAAATTTCCAGTGTTTAAAAAATACTTAGAATATTTTTGACTACACAAAATACTGGTAAAGCTATAGTTACGTATGTACATGTATGCATGTAGAAACTGAATGATATACTGCCAATAAGCCTAAAATTTATAAAAACTTATTCCATTTCCATTGTTCCATCAGTCCACTTCCATTTTGAGATTTATGTATGTGCAGTGTGAAATATGAAAACACAAAAATATTTATCATTTTATCTTTCCCATTATCTAATACTGAAGCTACTAGCTACTTTCACTATTACAAGAAGTCTAAAAGACTGGGTGTTTTTTTCCACCAACTCTCAATTAAGAACAACAGTCAACAACTGATATTATTTTAACAAAACCATTTATATGATACCATAAGTCTTCCTGCCTTATTTTTGTCCTCCACAAATCTTGTATACAAATATACAAAATTTTTCCACTTCAACAAACTAAGAATCAAGCATGTTTTAGTAATTAGAAATGCATCTTGTTTTGGTTCCTTCAGTTATCACCTGGAAATATTCCTTAACTCTACTCATAAATTGCATTTCACGCATGATAAAAACCAGGTAGTTCATAGAGTTATTCACAAGTCACAAATAGCACTTTTTATTCTTTAGAAAAATTCCATCTCAAACATCAAACTAAAGATGCTAAAATATCTTGAGGAAATATCTACTTAAAAATTATCTATACTGAAAATGATCAGTCCTAAAAATACATAAATAAAAGAGATTTAAAAAAGATGAAATGAACCACAGGATAGACCCTCTATGCTATCAGTTAAAAACTATTTTCTTTCTAATCTCTCCCAATGGTCTCCAGCCACTGCTGATATACAAAGGGAAACTTGTGGTTCAGATATCCAGCAAATGCACCAATGCAGCATTTTATTTCTACTAACAATGATGTCATAACTAACAACAGCTCAAGTCAATAATATAATGCCCAATGTATGCTGACCAATGTCTACTGTGGATATTTCATCATGGAATTGACCACATTCCTGAAGATAAGAGCCTCTTACTCTGGCATCAGTACAAAATGTATTATACTCCCAATACTCTTCTTTAGTGAAACTGTTACTTTGGCTTTTACTTTCAATAGTCTATCTCTAAACCTCCAAGAAAAAGGGCAGGAGAAAAGAATAAAGATCATATAACACAGTCCTCAAAATTACCTACTGTCTCTTTCCTGCATCACCACTGCTTACCTCCAAATCAAAGCTAGGCAACATGACTCTCCCTTGCCATTTTATACCTATAGAATGGACCTCCTCTCATGTAAATAAAACCCTATGGAAGCTCCAATCTACCAGTTAACATTAATGATAGAATTGGTAAATTATACTGGAATCCAAAATTTATGTGTGAGAATATGGTTTAGCAGAAGACCTCATACAATGATTGTGCATAATAAATCCAAAGAATTTTTTTGAAGGTTGTCATGAATTGATTCTCTAATTTCAGACTTAAATAGTTTCATTATGTATAGAAGAAAATAATATGAAATGTTAAAAGACTGAAAGTCTGTTTCTAATATGAGAAATGACCAAATAGTACATCAATATAGGACAATTATATATCCATAAAGTGGGATATAAGATCTTTCAAAGTTCTTTAGATTCTGTTAAGAGTTCCAATATATCTCCACTACTATAATTTTATACAAAGTATAAATATTGTGCATAAACATTACACATTCATCATATACAGCATTATATGCAATTTCTTCTCTTGTTTTATTCAAATTGTAACAATTTTATGCTGTTTCTAAAACCAATATAAAAATATATATATTTACATGTTTAAATATGTATTCAAATAATTGTATAACATATAACAAATATATATATACATATATAGATGTGTCTGCAATAATTTGTCAGAAACTGACAACACTTTCAAGTAAAAACTACAGTTTCCAGAAACACAGTGTGAATCAGAGGAAAATTTTTTTTCTTTACACTCCTTTGTACCTGTAGGATTATTTAAATATAGTTTTAAAGAAAAATTAACATGTTTTAAAATTTTATATCTATTTAAAATTGTCTGTTATTAAAGTGTTTGTCTTCCCATAAAAATACCTTGCTACTGTTGAAAACAACTTAAGCTATAGACTCAGACACCCAAAGCTTACTTGGGTCATTTAACTAGTAGGGATTTAACTACATACACAAATGAATGAGGTCTTGCAGATGAATGAGAAGCAGAAAGGTAGGGTTCAGGGTCATGTCCCCACAGCCTACATACTAGAAATACATAAGCAGTCCCCTGCATTTGCACACTATTTATATTTTCTACCATCCTTGAGTGACATCTGAAGTTTCCATGACATTTAACAATTTGTCATTTTGTAGAGATATGATTCTGAATCACAAGTGCTATGAAGTGAGGGACCGGTACACACTGCCTGGCCTGAACAAGGTATTCTCTGAGTCATAGTGCATAGGGTTATGGCCACTGTAACTAAAGAGACTTTTTTTAAAAATTGCTTTTGATTTTTGTTAAGAAATGAGACAAGCAAAATTAAATGGTAGTTGATTATAGCACTCTGTTGATGACAGAATGAGGGGAATATGGAAATGTTTGTGAAAGGGATTGCTCCTAGCCACAAAATAGAAGTTTCAGATATATTAAAGACTGAAATGTCAAATGCAATGATGACTCAGACACATTGTGTGAACAAAACTACCAAATGCTCCAAAAGGAAATAAGTAGAAACGATGTGTGAATTTGTTTCAATAAGTGCTCCAGACAGTACAAAAATTGCTCATCAAGTGAGATAAGTAGTTCGGGTCTAGAGAGATCATTTACATTTTTCAGTTATACTTTAGTAATTTGAAGGAAGGAATTATGTGCTACAATATTTCAAGTTGAGAATTCGCAATAATCTTGGGATACCACTCTCACAAATGTCAAGAATGTACTGTAACTTTCTTTTGACTGGAGAGAAAGATTCGTGTGTCCTTCATAATCTTTCCTATCTGCCATGAGTGGATCAAATGGTAGGGCAGAGTGAGCCAGAGATGACTTCTCGGGCCTGAGTTCTGCAGCAGATTCAAGGTGAAGAGCCGGCCAGGGACTGAGATAAAGAAAAGCCATCATTCCCCTGAACAAGAATGAACCAATCTCAGAGGCTCAAGCACAAAGTGAAAAGCAGACCTTGCCAGAACAAAAGTCTCAATCTACAAATAAGGTTAGAATTTTTAAAATACTAAGAGGAACGAGGGATGTTGATTAGTAGCAGAATCACCAGCCTTCCACGTGTTAAGACTATGCTGGGTTCAATTCCCAGACCCAGACAAAAATAAATTGACCACTTAAATGAAAATTACTTTAAAAACAAAAACAAGGATAGTCTGGTTATTCATACTCAAATCATCGTTTTCAAAACATAAAGGAATGGCAAGGTAATGCCCATTAGGAAAGATCTTAATAGCTTTAGTTTTCTTTTTTCTTCCACACTAGTATTTTATATCAGAGGCAACAGAGTATTTTTTGTTGGTGATACCTGTAAAAGCAGGTTAGACATTATCTCCAATGCAGCATCTGAGAATCAAATTAAAATTCTGTCAGACCACAGGACTAAGAAAACAGTACCTGTTTTCATGTAAGACTCACAAGTGTGGGGATGGAGAGAAAACATAACGGGTAAGGTGCTTGCCAGGTTTGGTTCCCTGAGCACCATAGGAGTGAATTGTGAGCACAAAGCTAGCAGTAAGCCTTGTGTGGCCCAATCCTACTTCTCCCCAAAAGACACCCATTTCAGAGGACAACATATCTTTTGTAAAGAGTAAGTCAGGAACATAAAGCCTAAAATCATCATGTTTCCAAGCAAAAATGACAATAAAAAATAGTAACAGTAGTGAGGAAAGCCAACCTCCATTGTGGGAATCTTACATCTTGTTGTTGGACTACCCCTTTATGCTATTCATACTGTCTACTGAGGCTGCCTTTGGATTTACACCAAGGAAATCACCATCACTAACCAAATACTGTATTTGGCACATTATGACAGCATTCCTAAATCTTAAGTGTTGTGTTTTAGTTAATATTATCTAAAAGGCCTCTCCTCACTGCTAGACACTTTATTAACATGACATAGAATCTGCTTTGACCCTCCCTTTCTCTGTATTCCTTGTCATCCAAAGGAGCAGGTCAATTACTTCAGGAATCATACTCAAAACTTATCTCCTAAGAGGTGCTCAGAAGGCCCTTGGCCTCCTCCTAGCAATTCCTGACTCTTAAGGTCAAGCAGATCAATGCAAGTGCCCAATGATGCAGTGCTGCTTAGGCTCTGCAGTGGCTGGGGATTACCAGGATTACCCCTGCAGTGCTCAGGGGCTTCCCTGGTTGTACCTGACAACGCTTGGGGCACCATATGGTGCCTGGGATCAAACTCAAGTCAGAAACATGCTTAGTATGCTCCTAAGCCACTGTATTCTCTCCCTCTCAGCCCTCCAAGTGTATCTTACACTTATGAGTTCATTCTTCTATCCCTCACCCTTCCCTTAACTAGTCTTTTGCTCCCCTTTTCACTCTCCAAAGTTTGATGATTTCCTACTGTGTGACTTAGGACCAATTAATCTCTTATAGTCTCAATTTCTTTATCTTGAAAATGTGGTCAATAGCTTCCATTACTGAGCAATGGTGAAGTTTAAGTCACGTTGTGTCTTAGCACTGTACCTGTCACACAGTTTAAAAAAAATCAACATTTTATTCTAATTTGCATGCTAATTTAACATTAGCAATAACAGTAACTGTTAACAAAAAATTTAAAAATCATTGAACTTTATAAATGTTGGCTCAAGGACTTTAAAAGTTGCAGGGCTTTTTTTCCCCCTTTCATTTTTAAATTTTGGGATGGGGAGGTGGGCCATACCCAAATGCGTTCCAGGATCTATGCTCAAAAGTGACCCGGGTGTTTGGGCGACCATTTTATTTTACCTCAACAGTGTCACTGAGGTAAACCACATGCAAAACTATATAACAAAAAGCAAGATCGTGGCAAAAAAAAAATCGATATTTTATTGCTAATAATTATACCAAAACTTTTTATTTTTTAAATAGCTCCAGATAATTGCATCTAGCTTTTTTAAGAGAATGATTACCTTTGAAGTATGGAAAAATGCCTGCCCAGTGGGGAGCAGGTGGATACGAACCTGAAGACCACACTCTCTTCCTACCACCACACTGATCTGATACCACACCGTATGTCAAATTAGACAAGACTTTTAAGGCATTTAGGACCAGAGAAAAAAAGGCAGGGGCAACATTACTCAAAGGCTGGCTCCTTAAAATTGATCTTTAGGAGACCACTCAAGTTTTAAGTTCAAGTTTCAGGACAAACAGTTTTAGGTGAAAGAGAGTCACCACCCTAAGGCTTGAGAGCCACAAGCCAGCATCAGGGCAGTGAATTGTGAAGGGAGTTGGAAGCCCGAGCTTCCCATCATCGCTTGGCCTCATGATTATCATCACAGGACACCAAGTCCTACAGAACCTTCCTTTGGAAAGTGCAGAGCTATGGAAAATAAATTCAGGAAAAAACACGAGTGCATGTAGTGATTTATAGCATGGAAAATTTTCATCTTTAGACTCGAGTCAATTACTACGATGCTTCCTTCTGACCTAATTCTCAGCATGCACCTATATGTTTGAGTTTGCGTGTCTAGTGGTGGCAACATGTCCTTGAGATGGATGATTCTCTAAATCCAGTCCAGAGAAAGAAATAGTGAAAAAAAGATGTGCGCCCCACCAACCCCTGTCCTAAACTATACCTGCTTTTTCTTTTTTTCACCCCATACTTTAATTTATTTTTTATTAAATCAGCATGACATACACAGTTACAACGTTGTTCACGATTAAGTTTTGGTCATATAATATCTCAACACCTGTCCTTTAACCAGTATACATTTCCTACCACTAATGATAATGTCCAGAGTTTTCCTCCTTCCACTCCCACCTTCAGCCCCAAGTCTGCCTCTAGAGAAAGCAGAGCCCCAGTTGGCCTCCTCTCTCTCTCTCTCTCTCTCTCTGTCTCTCTCTCTGTGTCTCTCTCTGTCTATCTCTCTGTCTCTCTCTCCCCTCCCCCCTCCACCATGCTTTGGGCTTTATGGTTTGTGATACACGACTGAAAGATAATCATCTATATCCCTTTACCTACTTTCACCACTGGGCAGTTAGGATAAAGAAGGGGCCAACATGATAATGATAGTTGGAAATGATCACTCTACCTGTTTCTTGTTTTTTTAACATACTCTCTGATAACTTCCTTTTTACTTTCACAACATCAGACAGGTACACAGTCTGTATGGGAAAAAATTTGCCTGCCCACAAATATCTTGTGTGGTTTAATGACAGCACACATTCTGAGAAATTCATGAGGCAGTTTCTTCATTATACAACGTAAGAGTTAAATGAACTTATACAATTTAGTATGACCTATTACACACCTAGGATTTATAGTGTAGCTTATTGAGAACTCATTGTATATTAGGTCTGCTGTTGACTAAAGCATCATTATGTGGCACATGACAATAAAAGGACACATGGGTAATGAGACAGACATTAAGTCTAATCACAGGAATACAGACATTTTTAAGGTAGGCATTTTTCATTCATTCTTTGTCATTTTAAGGGAATGACACCAACCAGCCAATTTGACCCTTGCAACTGGCAATGTCTTACAGAAAGGAAAACTGAGAAACAGACTTAATTTCCAAAGGCAGTGCCCACCATCCTAAATCCAATGCGTTAGTCAACAATCTAACTCTGGTGAAAAGCAAAAGTTTTGGAATATGAGCATCTGCATTTGGATCCAGGCTTCACAATTTCCTAGAGATATAATCCTGGACTGCATATCTCACTTTGAGCCTTAGTTCCTTCCTCTGAAAAGTAGAACAGAAATACCTACTTCATGGAAAGTGAAAACTGTTTTAATTGTGCATGCCAGAGTTTTTTTATATACGGGGACTTGCGACAGCTCTTCTGAAGACTAGAAAGCAGGCTGCTCTCCACCGTCCACTTTCCCTCAGTTATCTGAAGTTACCAGGGCAAAAGCAGAATAAGTGTGCAACACATTGTGACCATAAGGTCCTATTTTATTACTAAAGATGGTGGGGGGAATTGGGGGGCTTGAAAACAATGATGAGACCCCAAGATCCCCTGCACAAGTGTAATTTAAAAATCAAAGAAAGTGGTCAATAACTATTTCCAAACTCTTCACTGTCACTGTCACTGTCCTCCCGTTGTTTATTGATTTGCTCGAATGGGCCCAGTAAGTAACATCTCCATTGTGACACTTACTGGAGCGATAGCATAGCAGGTAGGGCGTTTGCCTTGCACGTGGCCAACCTGGCCAACCCAGGTTCAATTCCTCCACCCCTCTCTGCGAGCCCGGCAAGCTACCAAGAGTATCTCGCCCGCACGGCAAAGCCTGGCAAGCCACCCGTGATATATTCAATATGGCAAACACAGTAACAAGTGTCACAAGTATCTAAACTCTTAAAAAAAAAAAAGCAAAACAAGCATACAGCCAGAAAGGTAAGGAGGACATGGTCTCTGAGTAACTGTTGAAGACTAAGTCATGGTAGGTTTACTATGACATTTTTGCTGAATGGGCATAAAAGCTTCCTGACATAACTATGGTCCCAGAAACTACTTCAAAACAAACTAGTACAGACTCCAGTAGAAAGCACCATGAAACTGTAGCAAGTGGCCAGTAGAATAAAGAAAAATGACAGCTACGAATCTTCCCTCCCAGAAAAAAAAATGGGGGGAGGTGGCCACTTGAGTAACTACACTGAGTCTCTCTTGTAAGAGTGTTGGAAAATAGGGAAGGAAATGAGATTCAAGAAGAGGAGCTAGGCAAACAGAATCTAGACCCTGGTCCTGATACTTATTATTACACTATCACAATAATCTCCATATAGGAGGTTTAGAGAAAGAGACTGTATTTCTTTATCCCTTTTAAATATCCATAATAGATATCAACATGAGTTATCAAATGAACAAGTGAAAGAGAAAGGAAGTATTCAACAGACTTGTTTCTGCAAGGAAGCACTAGACAAAGATCCTCATGTGTCCAGTATACCTTATTCTCCAGTGAAAATTCTAGCAACAAATCTACTAAGCATTTCTTTACCTCTTTGGCAGCAGCGTAACATTGCCACTCCAAGAAACTCTCCTTATTTAAGTGTCAGCGCAGAACACATCAAAAGAAGTTAAATTCAAACCTCTTAAATAGGTTTATTCAGTAAGGATAAGAGAAAAATCTAAACTCACACTTGAAGCATCTCTCAACACATATTGCTACAAAGAAAATTTTCCCTTTCAAACCAAGCATGACAGATACCAGCTTTGATATTCTACTCACCCTGCCTGATAAGAACTCTGAATCGTACACATACTACAATTGAGATGGGCTGTGGAAAGATGTGAAATTTTGCCCCAAAGGCCCAAGTTCATAGATTTAAGTCAAGCAAAATGAGATCATCTTAACATGAGACTGTAATCATAGTACCACTGAGATTTCTGTTTACACCTATCCTGTAAGATTAGAAAACCAAGTGGCAAATAACCCATGCTTCTTTAGATATGAAATCGGTTATTAGAAAAGTCTCTACTCATATTTTCTCAAAAACTGTCCCCCTTCATCCACTCTCATATTTTAATTAGAAATAAATCTAGTTTAGTTCTAGCTATCTGTAATGGAGCAATGGCCTATCTAATTTTCTACCTTTTCTGTCATGGAGATTACATGCAAAGGGCGAGTCACCAAAGTCAACCTTTACAAAATCTCAACTTCCTGCCTGTTCCTCTGACTCTTAAAAAGAATGAATTATTCGAGAATCTGTGGCTTAACCTACTTACTTCCTCTAAAGGAGGAACAGAAAATGAAAAATGCCTTTGTAGAAAAAAAAAATACATACGTAAAAAATGAAATCACTAACAGACGTTAACAGGCCTATGGCATATTTAATATACTCTCGTCAAATGCTTTTATTTAAACGAAAGCTTTCATTTCTATGTATAGACTAGAAACATCTTAATTTGAGGCAAAAAATATTCTTAAAAGAGCTATTGTATTCTCAACATACTACATAAGGAGAGTAATAGAAATTTTACACCCATTAGTGGGATTCCAAGGGCATAAAAATTATAAGAACCTTTCTGACACAGATATTTCTATGCTTATGCAAAATATGCATGAACTTAAATTTAAAAAGAAAACTAAAAGTAGTATCTTGTTCTTTTTTATTTCACTTCATAATTTTTATCTAAAAGTAGTATCCTCTTTTTTTATTCTGCTTCATATTTTTATAGAACACAGAGCTAAAATGAAAAGATTTAGAGTTCTCTTTTGTGCATAATAAATTAGATTTGACCAGATTTTTATTTCTCCCACAGAAGTCATGTCTTCAAGCTTATCTTGATAACCATTTGTAGCTAACCTCCTTATCAACAGACTGAACAGTTATGCCCCATATCCACCAAATCAGACCACAAACCAATGGTGTAAATTATTTAGATAATTTAACAACTGGCCCAGATTGACCACTTAGGAATTTTGATTCACAGGTCAGGTTCATCTAATGGATATTTTAAAAAACAAGCAACTGATTTCGGTGTCTAAACAATTCCACTCAAATTGTTCTAATAAATGAGCTAGTTTAATTCCACAGACTTACGAATATCAGAAAGCTATGGTGCAGTCTTGGAAAGTATGTAAGAGGTACTTAACTACTTAACAGAGCTTTAACAAAGAAAAAAATAAGGGCTGTGGAGATAGGACAGCGCATGCCCCCCACCATGCATCAAGGGCTCCAAACACCACTAACCCAGCGCAGAGTCACTGGGAGGAGGGTACCCCGGCATGCAATGCTATTCTCCGCTATTAGTCCATGTTCTGCTTTGTTGGGCTGGAGCGATAGCACAGCGGTAGGGCGTTTGCCTTACAAGCGGCCAACATGGCCTACCCGAGTTCGATTCCTCCGCCCCTCCCCTCTCGGAGAGCCTGGCAAGCTACCGAGAGTATTCGATATGCCAGACACAGTAACAACAAAGTCTCCAATGGAGACGTTACTGGGCCCGCTCGAGCAAATCGACGATCAACGGGAGGGCCTTTACCTTTACCTTTACCTTTACCTGCTTTGTTGGACCAGAACTCATATAATAGAGATAATATAGAACTTCCATTTGAACACAAAAGCATGGAATTAATTAAAAGAGATTGCACTTCATTTTGTAAACCTGGGCACACTGTTTTTTTGCCTAAACAGCCTAACAGCACTGTAACAGGAACTACTACTGAGTGTTATTGTTAAGTATATCTAATCATATTCCATTATTCTTTTTAATTTTGATTCTGGTATTCTAAAATCCCACTGCAGATAACTTTTCTCCACTACTATCTTTATCTTTAATTTTAATTTTCCCCTTCTATAATCCTGGGTTCTGAATAAATTCTATCGTTCAAATTCATTTCCAGAAGTATACATCCCATTCTTTTTTTTTTATGATTGATAGACATTTTTTAAAAAGTAACTGTTGCTTCATCAGGTGTCTTCCTACAAAGAATAAAAACCTTTTATAAATAATTCCCAAACCTAATCTGAGTAATATTTTGTTGAGTCTGTGATCATTTCAAGCTCATAAGATAAGTAAAGGTATATCCTTTTGGATTAACTAGTCTTTTTCCAAATCTTGGTTTAAGAAAAGGAAAAAGGAAAAGTAAAAAGTTTTCCTCTCATTTTTTTTATACTTGTCTAAAACTATTTATCTTTTTAAACCAATATATAAAAGCAAATACACTATTAGAATGTTTTCTTATAAATGGTCTAGGAGTTCACATTTTGAAAAATCAGAAATTTAAAGATGTACAAAAACAATATAAATGAGGATATTTTCCCCTTGATCCACTCCCTTCAAATTGTAAGTTATGAACAGATAAGTTACTAAGAATTTGAGCGCTATTTTGCTCTAAAAGAGAAATAATAATGATCAAAGGTAGTGTGAATTAAATACCTTATTCAGGGACTAGAATATAGTACTTGAGCATACCAAAGACAATGAGCATTTACTTCATTAAATGAATAAATATAAGTCACCTAGCTTTTATGCTTGACATTCAGAAGGCACTCAATACACAATGACAACTAACATTACAATTCAGTGTTTTACAGAGGACATTCTACCTCCCAGTTCTCTATCATAGAAACACATTTTCAGACTCAGTTATAACACCATCAGTTATAACACCAAAGTAAGTTATAACACCAAAGTAAGTTATAACACCATCAGTTATAACACCATCAGTTATAACACCAAAGTAACTACTTCATTTATCTCTAGAATTTCCTCCTGACTGAACCATGGTTTTGTTTCATTAATTACCACTGCTGGTGGTAATTACATCCTAAACTAGATTATGAACACATTATAACCATGGATTGCTCATGGATTGTTCTTTATTTCTTTACAGCCCCAATATATTTATTCATTCAACTCTTTTAAGTGTTAAATATGTAAAACACTCCCCAACAGATTGTAGACAAAACAAATATTCTATAAATATTTGTTGACTAATACAAAATACTGAAAAATAATACAAAGAGCATCTAACTATTCACATAATCATGCATAATTTTCCCAGTGCCATCCAAATAAGTATTCCTTCCTTCTGAGGAAGAAGCTAGGTTCATCAGAAATACTTCAAGATAGCTCAAGTTTGAGTTCCTCCTAAAAATTCCTGTTCCGATTCTTTCCTTCAAACCAGACTCCTAAATAGAAATCTCCTAAAGGTCTAATTTCCTAAAGGTCTTTCCCAATTTGATGTTATTTGGAAAGTGGGAGGAAGAGACAGGATCACACCCAGTGATGCTCAGAAGTCACTCCTGGCAATGGTAAGGGAACTGGATGTAATGCTGGAGATTAACAAACCACGGTTGATTACCTGTAAAGTAAGAGACCTTCCGCCTGGACCATCTCTTGAGCCCCCAATTTGACTTTGTAAATCAAACATATTTATATTTCAAGGTAACCTTTCCCTGGTGTTTTGCTTTTAGTCACTTGCTGCACAGCTACTGCAATCAACATAAACTATTCATAATCTTCTACTATTGGCTCATATCCAGATGGATCAACAAAATAAATAACAAAAAAAAAGATAACCTAAGGGTGTACCATTGAAGAGCAAATCCTCACACTTTAATACATCACATGTATATATACACTTTTATAAACATTAGTTTTAAATACATTATCCCCAAGTTCTTGTGAAGTCTATGTCCCTTGATGCTAACAAGTAGGAACAAGAGTAGAATAGATCACCTGAAAGTCATTTTGTGAATAATTTGTCAAAGGAGGAAAAGATTCATCTCAAACCCATCTTCTTCACTGGATAATATAATTTAAGCTTTTCTTGAAAGTGGGCAGAAAGCATCTTATTCATTTCTGAAAGCTAAGCACTATAAAAGGGATGTAATAAATTGCGCTTTGTGTATACAATTCTATAGGGTGGTCCTGAATCAATTAATCCAGTTACTCTGATTTCCTGCCACACTAACTCCCAAGAGTGCTGGAAGCCCTACTCATTTCTATTGGCATAAACTTCAACTATTCCTATTATTCCTGTTTGCAGAGCTCAGAGTTGGGTCTACTCCTGGTCAATGGTACACAGCATGCTTCAAGGGCAACCACCTTTCTAGGTGTTGTAGTATTAGATGCTGTAAGAGCTCAAGAAACACGGGTTCACTTAGAAACTGTATCGGATCAGGATGGATCGCTCAGCACCCTTGTTTGAGACACCAGTGGTAAACTCGCTGTATACCACAGAGAGAAAGTTCTCTTCTATCTGAATCTACTTTTTAAAAATAATATCATGATTTACAAAAGTCATTCATATTGCAGTTGTTTATCCAATGTTCCAGCAGCAGCTCAATCACCAGTCTGATCTTCCCTCCATCAACATCCCCAATTTGTGACCCATGCCCAAGGGTGGGAAACCATGTTACTTCATATTACTTGTTAAATAAAATGACCAACAATTATCCTCAAAATCAGAGTAATTGTGGTAACTATTACATCTGATGATGGTGTTATAAAGTCACTGTCCAAGGATATAGTTAGCTGGTTGGTGCTAGTTGAGCCCTTTGTGTTACTGTTTTAACTCATTGAGCTTCTCTGCAACTTTCCCACGCCCGAAGCTGTGGGGCTGAAATCATCTGGTGGCTTCTCAATGATGAAGGTCAGTTGTGAAGCTGGGTCATTTCTATGCTGGAAGATGTCGCGTGTGGTGGGAGCGGCTGGGGTGGGGGGAATACCTTTATCTATTTTAAATAGCCCAGCTTTAAGTTTGCATGTCTCAGAAATAAAGTATAATTACTCAGGAACTAAAATAGATATATATTTATTCTTTCCTCACTACTGAGGTCTTTCTTTTTTTAATTCTATATTTTTCATAATTTAGAAGTGATTAAATAACTACAAGAGAGATTTTAATTTTTTTACTATTTTTAGTTCTAAAAATACAACTGGTCAGGGTTTAGTTTGTCAAGTTTGGTACCATCAAACTGAAATGATGACAGATAATACTTGTAATTTTTTTCCTAGGTAATAGAGGGTCTTTAATAGAGGGTCATAATTAGAATAAAGTGGCAAAGGGGTCCAGAACATAGGATGAAAAAAGCCCTATATGGACCACAGCCATTTACAGGACCCATTTTCTGGCCCCTAGGGTTTAAATTCTTACTACCCTAGTTACCTATTTTCTAATCCTCATTTCCCAGAAGACTCAGGCAACTAAAATATTAATTACAGCATATGAATTCCCCTCACACCAATCCGTTTACTTTCACCATCCTACCATTTTCACAAGTATCATTTTAAATCTGAAGTATTTGTTTCACTTACTCCTGGAAATTAAGTGACTAGATTAAGATAAATGTCAATTGCATTCACTACCACATAAAAATATGGTTTTTCCTCTCATGGAATCTCATGAAAAATACAGTACATTTTTCACTTTCAAAACCCTCTCTGTAATTACTGTAATTCAACAACAATATATACACTAGAAACCAATCTAACAATTTTACCTTGGAATTATCACTGGGTATGCCTGAGACAATGCACCTCCTGATATTCCCAAAGCCTGGCAGTGATAAAATGGTAATGTGACTCAAAACATCTGAATAACTCTTAATAGTTCATAAAACTTTACTTTGTTTGATCCTTTTAACAGAAGAAGCAACGTAAGCACTCTTGTACCCACTTTCTATATGGGAAAATCTAGGCTGAGATAGAAAAAGTACCTTAGGCAAGGTGATATATTTAGTGGCTAAATTGTCTTCTGATTCTAACACTTCATCCCTAGCCACAAGTACTTGCCAAATAAAACAAGATAATCAGTCTTCCCTCTGTAGCTCTGTAGATCTAATCACAAACTAACCATTCTAGGAAACATGTTTTACTCTGCCTTGAACTCCAGTTGTCCCCATTTTCCTTTTTTCCCCCCACTTCCCCTCCCACACCTTATCTCTGCTGCATTTTTCACACAGGCCACATCATTTATTCTGAAAATTACATTATTCAAGACCACCCACATTAGACAATAAAAATAAATTCATATTAACCACCATCTTTCTATTAGTAAATATTTCATCTGGAAATCCAGACCACACCTATCGTGGATATATGGTGGTCCAGTGAATATTATTAGTCCTGCTCACAAAAGGTATGGTTAATTACTTTCGTTTTTCACTTAAACAAAACTTAGTAACCCCTTTAACAAAGGAAGAAAATGAAAAGAAGCAGTAAACAAAGGGAAGGATTAATTGGGAAAGTGGGGAGAAGGAAAAACCAACAGGGTATAAATAGTATAATTTAATTGGCACACATTTATTTAAGATGGTCTGCCCCAGAGCTATAGGCCCCTCTGCCTGAGAATGACCGAGTCCTTGAAAGGAGGTCCTGCATTACTGAGACAAATCAACATCTTCTAAATTACCAGAGCTCTTTTTGAACAACAGCTGGATTCCTTAGATATGTTCAAGAGTCGACAAACCTGCAGCAAACACGTAGAACACTCCCCACAACCCTATCAAACATTTGGCATAGGTCAACCTTTAAGCCATAGAAGTTGTTACTTAACTATTTCAGAAACACTCATTGTAAAATTTGCCTCCAATATTTTACTGTTAGGCCATGGAGACACTTAAAGAAATGTTCCAGAAATGTTATCACTGTGTACCTATATAATACATAGTAAGGTACAATTGCTGCTTTGGGTTCCCTACATTATGAATTCCAAAGACTAAAATGATATATTCATATTAGCATAAAATCAGTGCAAGTGAAATGGTAGGAAGAGATCCAATCCAGAGATTATCCAGGTTAATCCCATAACTTTTCCTACCAGTTATAATAACACTTAGCATTAAGACTTTCACGCACAAGTCAGGAGATAGTGCAGCACTTGGGTCTTGGTAGGATTAGATTCCCAGCACCATGTGATCCCTGCTAGCACCTCTGGGCACGGCACTGAAGGCCACCAGGACCATCAGGCACCATAGGTCCCACAATTAGATCCTTAGGCCATAATTCTGAGTCTATGGTCAGGTTGGGGGTGAAAGCCCAGTAAGCACACCTTCTTGGGACACTTGCTCTCCAAGATGAGATTTTTATGCAAACCCATAACATGGCAGTTTCCTACCAAACTCATTTCATACTCTCCTTCCTGGTTCCCAAATACGACTTTTAAAATTTGCAAGGTAAAAGCAATTTGAACAAACCTACCAGCGGTGAAGAAAGAACTTTCTGGTGCTCTTAGGATTTGCCGTCTACCCTCAAAACTTCTCCTGGAGGTCTAGCATTGGTTTAAAAAGAGGAAAGGTAAAAAAATCAAAGCATTGTCATAAAAAGAAATCTTCACATCTATAGTTCACAATTAATAAGTCCGAATTTTGAATCACTGACTGAACAATTTCACACAGTGTCACTCCAAATTTAACTAGTTCTAGATGGGTAAAAATTAATTTGTCACTCAGCTCATCCTCATCATAAATTTCTCCAATAATGTCTCTCTCATAGGAAAAGTGGGGGAGTTTTATAGGGATCAAAGGACTCAACTTCAATTTCTCTAGCTTTCATTTTTAAAATTAATGACAATTTACAGAACAAGCACAGCCAAAAGAACAGATAGTATATACTCAGTTTTTGCCCCTATAGCTAAGCGTTTGAATCACAAACTAGACACAGGTTCAGGAACAGTGTTTCCAGCTAGTGAAACAAACTTACTCTCTGAGAACAAGAGTACAATGTATTCTATGACTATAAAAACTGTAGCACAAACTACTAATCTGGAACTAAATGTATTAGAAAATAAAATAACCTGCTCATAAAATAAGAAAAAGTTCAACCAAAGGTCTTTTCTATTTTTTTCCGTTTTAACACAGACTGCATTTTATATGCTTACTAACACTGAAAATGAAATTATCCGTTGACTACCCACTTAAAGCTGACCAAGAGTACAGGTAAGAACAACAACAATTACAAGAAATGTACGAACTTGAAACAAGTGTTTCTGATCCAGGCAGTGACCAAAGTCAAATCTCATAATAAAAACCAAGTGTTTTTTTTTTCCGTATTAGTAAAGAAGGATGGAAGTCAGGGTTCGGGCCTCAGGACTCCGCCGCCCTGCGATTTACTGAACTTTCTATTTCTGACCAGCATCCATCCAGCCTCTGGCTGCACGCTTAGGTCCTCTAATTACTTCCACGTCTGAAGGGACTGCGTAGCTACAAGTAAAGGCCAAACTTTGCTCTCGGCCTTCCGAACTTAAAGATGCTTTTAACCACTAGAGGTCTCCCCTTGGCCAGTTTTCACGTTCGCTATTTTGCTGCACTTGAAACTTTCCGGAGAAATGCTCTACTCGAGTCAGTGTTTTTCTAAAAACTTGCGCAAAAATCCACGCGACCGAGCTAAGCCAGTACAGAGACTCTAGGGCTCCCCAAACCAATAAAGATAACACAATCGCTCTAGGAAAATCACAATTAAAATTCGTCTCACTCGCCCCGGCCTCTGCACCGCCCCCCCCCCCCCGCACCCCGCAACCACCACACAGACACACACAGACACACACACCCCATAATTCTTATTTCTCATCTGAGTTTCCTTTCCTTTAAACTTAGACCAATTAAAAATCTATTTTGGTTTTCTGTGCACTTTGAATGCTCTCTGATGCATTTTTTTTTCTGGTCGGGGACCCGAGGTGGGAAAAGAACGGGGCAAGGGATGCGGGGGAAGGGCCAAGCTCAGAGCGCCCGAGGAAGTTGCATAAGGAAAGAGACTCCGTTTTTTGCAGTTTTTTTTTCGGGGTGCCCCTTAAAAAAATCGGCGGGGAGGGGGAGGAAAAGGAAGCGAGGGGGGAAGGAAGGGAAGCCGAAACGACTTTTACCTCCTTTTCCCCGTGGAAGGGTGGGGTACGAACCCCAATGTTGCCGACCCCGCGGAGAAGCTTGTCTCCCCCCTCCCCCCTCCCGCGCCCTCCCTTCCCAGCGCAGACGGACAAGACACCCCAAGCCCGGGGATGGCCGGGCGGAGAGGAAACCGCCCGCTTTGAAACTTTCTCTCACGGTGGCGCGGTGGGCCGAGCAGCGGCCAGGACTAGGGAACGCAGGGGTGGGGGTGGAGGTGGGGGGGGGGGTCATCGGGCCTTTATCGCGCCCCCCCCCCGGTCCGCGAAAGGCAATGAAAGTTTTTACCTCCAGCACAAAAGTTGCACCCCCACCCCAACCCGCGCCACCGTGGACCCCCCAGTCCCGCTCCCGTCTCCTCCCGGGCTCCCAAGTTTTCCTCCCTCCACCGCCCCCCACTCCCCACCCCTTCCCCGAACACCAGCTCGCGGGGCGCGCAGCGGATGCCTGGGCTCCTGCGCTTCCCGATCCCCACCCCCGCCGGCCTCTACTTCCCCCCCCACCCTTACCCCCCCCCCCCACACACACACACACATACACACACACCGCTCGGGCCGCGGCGCGAGAACGGCCCGCCGGGCCCAGGACGCGAGTGTGCAAAAGCCATTATTTGCGAACGGCACACGCACGCGGGCGCGAGGCGGGCGGCGGCAGCGGCATCGGCGGCGGCAGCGGCCCCGGCCCCGCCTCGGACCCCCTCGCCGCCTCCCCAATATAAGGGCGGCGTAAACAAGTTGCAGGAAAAGCAACCCCGCGCCTCCTCCACCGCCACCCTTTGCCCGCCGCCCCGGCGCGGCCGCCGCCGCCGCTGCCGCCGCCGCCGCCGCCGCCGCCTCCCGATACACACGCCCGCGCCCGCGCCCGCACCCGGGCCAGCGCGGCGCGGCGCGGCACGGCACGGCGCGGGGCGAACGCTGCTGCCGCCGCCGCTGCCGCTGCCGCCGCCGCCGCCGCCGCCGCCGCGACGGCGCGGGCTCCCGGCCCGGCCCGCGGGCCCGCGCCCTCCCCTCGCGCGGACGGCCGCGGCGGGGCCCGCGCCGCGCCTTCGCTTCCCGAAGCACTTTCCTGCCGCCGGCAGAAAATAAACCCGAGAGGGGTTTATTTTTGTGCAACTTTCCCAAAATGGCGGAAATTGGGAGCTTGATCTATAGGAAATTCTCACACAGTCGGTCGCGCAGCGGGGGAAGGCGGCGGCGGCGGCGGCAGCGGCGGCGGCGGCGGCGGGCGGGGGGGGGGAGGGTGGAAAGCGAACGCAAACTCTCGGCCGCCGAGCCCCGCCGCGGGCCCGTGTGTGTGTGTGTGAGTGTGTGTGTGCGTGTGTGAGTGTGTGTGTGCGTGCGTGTGAGTGTGCGTGTGCGCGGTGGGAGTCGCGGAGGCCTTTCCGCCGCGCGCGCACACACACACACACATACACACACACACACACTCTCGCTGCACACGCCGGCGGGGGGGGGGGGGAGGTTGGGGTGGGGGGGTGGGGAGACGCGCCTGCACATTCAACCAGTCCATTCTCCGCAGCCCCAGAGAGCGGGGAGAAAGTGGCCCGGCCTCTTTTCCCACTGCCTCGGTCTCCCGTACTTGTACTTCTCGCGCGCTCGCAGCCTCGCTCGCTCGCTCGCTCGTTCTCCGGTGCGCGCCCGGCACAAAGGCCACAACGGGCGGAGGGGGCCGCAGGGGCGGCGCGCGGGGCTCGCGCCTCCCGCCGCACCGATCCGCGGCCCCGGCCTCCTTTCCCCCCCCACCACCACCCCACCCGACACCCCCCACCCCCCGCCACGGGGGCCTCCGCCGGCGCCCCCCGCCTCGCCCGCCGCCGCAACTGGCCGCCCCGGGCTGGCGGCGGCTCCGCGGCGGCGGCGGCGGCGGCGGCGCCCACCCCGGGCACGCACCCCGGCGGCGCGGAGCCCGGCCGCCGCCGCTGCCGCCGCCGCGCTCCTCCACCCCGCGCCCGGTGTCATAAAAGCGACCAAAGTGACAAGCTCGGGGGGCGCGGGGGAGGGGGGGCCCACACGCATCCCGCCGCCTGCGCGCCGGCGAGAGCCCGACGCGGCCGCCTCGCCCGGGCTCCCTTCCGCGCGGCCCCCCACACCCTTCCCCGTGTGCGCGCAAAGAGAAAAAAAAAAATACAAGTCTCTCCTCCCCCCATTTTTTCCTTTCTCTTTTCTCGCTCTTTTGTTCCTCTTTCACACTCGCACTCACTACTTGAGCGTGAGATGCCCGGCGACTCCCCCCCGCCTTCCAGCCCCTTCCGAGTCACTTGCCCACTTTTTTTCCCCGGGATTAAGTTTTCTCCTCTTTCCCAGAGGCGCAGCGAAGTGGGGGAGAAAACCCCTTCTGTCCTTTTCCCTCCCCAAGATCTGTTTCACAAGACGAAGGTGCGCTTCCTCCTCTCTCTCTCTCTCCTCTCTCTCTTGAGGTCCCTGAACTTTCATCCTCCCCCAGGAAAATAAATGAATGGCTTCGGCGGGGGGGCAAAGCCGCAGATTCATTAGCGATTAGGGCCGATCGACCGCTTCTTACCCCCAAATTTCTCTCTTTTTTTTTTTCTCCGTCTCACGAGTAGTCCTGACAAATGGTCCAGGGCTGCGGGCGCAGTGCGCATGTGCGCGTGGAGTCAGGCTGGGGAGAGGGGAAACTGCGCTGGTGCCGCCGCCGCCGCCGCCGCCGCCGCCGCCGCCGCCGAGGCTCGCTCGCTCCTCACTGCTGCTGCGCCTTCGCCGCTGGAGAGCAGCGAGGGAGCCGCCGGGCGCAGGCAGCTGCCCGCAGATACTGTTTCAGGTGCATCTTTTCAGTATCCAGCTCACGGGCTCCGAACCGGCCTCGGGAACCGTCACAAAGCAATATGAAAGACGGCCGAGCTTCTAGATTTCTTTGTCTATTTTGCACTTTACTTTTTTTTTTTTTTTTTTTTTTTTTTTGGGCAAAAGGCTAGAAGCCGGAGAGGAGCAGCTAATCCTCCCCGGGGCTGTAACCTGTATGCCTTTGGGCCATAGAAGAGGGGCCTTGAGGATCGCGCACACACACTACCCCCACCCCACCCCACCCCCCAGGGCTAAAAGGCATGCTACAGGTCAGAGGGGGAGGGGGGGAATAAGAAATAAAGTTTGACTATTTTAACGGAGTGCGACCTCTTCCTTCACCCTCCCCCTCCTTCACCAGCCCCCCCACCCCCACCCCCCGTTTTAGCGGGGGAAGAATGCCCATTGGAGCGTGCCAGTCGAACTTGCGAATTCTTTCCGTTTCCTTGGCGTGGCTCTTTTTTTTATTGACAGCTGAAACGTTAGGCCGCAGTTGTACCAGATATTGGAATTAGTACATCAACTTAGAAATCAGTGCGACAACTGCCTTGCCAACCACCACGTCGAGGAAAGGTCCTCCACGCGGGCTGTCGAGATGGCTGGGAGCTCCTAAATAGCGAAACCTGTCTCGCTTAGCGCGTCAAAAAGACATCAAGAGAGAGGATTGCATTTCGGTATTGACAGCTTTCCACTTATTGACTGCAGGCCTCCTTTTGGGCCGCCGCTCACCACTCTCCTAGACACAAGCACTGAAACAATGATTCAAGGCACTGAAGTTGGGCTCGACAGTTTCGTGTCAGTAACTGAGTTTGTAGTGGGAGGGGGCACCGTTGCACGTGAGCCCTTGTGCTTAGGGTAACCCTGGCGCTCTCTCAGCATTGGAGAGATGAGGTCCGAGCCACACCCCTCAGGGTAGATAATTCAATTTTCATTTAATAAAGGGTTAAGACGTGTGTGTATGTGTGTGTGTCTGTGTGTCTGTGTGTGTGTGTGGGGGGGGGGGGTGACTTTTCCAAAATTGCTGCCAGAGGCCCAGGATTTAAATATATCACAGATGGAAATTCTGTATTCAATAACCTCCTCCAAAATGTAAGTAATATTATTCTTGAGTGAATTTTTTCACTTATGGGTGTTCCGTAAACCAGTGTCGGAAAATAAACTGTTAAATTCTTTACTTAGGACCATGAAATTACCCTAGAGAAGCAGATCGCCGGCCTATTTCTTCTGCTAGTATAATGACAGAATTCACCAAACCAAAAATCAGAACATGCGGCTTGATGCATACTCAAGGCCAAAAGAACCAACATGAGAAGTTGGTTAAGGTGATAAAAATTCTGATTTATTTGTTGGGCATCGATTGCCTTGGGGTGTGAAATGGGGATGGCTGGCGTGCTGAGTGGTATAGAGCAGTGATTCTCAACCCTCTCAATCCTGGCTCTCTTTGGACCTCTCTTGTCTCCTGCTGCCAACAGGTTGGCCTCTACTCTCATGCTGTGGTTCCTGTATTTACCCGATTTCACCTATACCCCCTTTGAAATATCCTGGGGGCCCAGGGGAGTAGGGGGCACCAGATGGCCCTCAACAGAGAAACACTCATACATAGAGTCTCATAACTAACCACCAGTTAACTATTGATTTCATTCACCCATCTATCCACGACCTTTTGCAAAGCTGCTCCCAAATAGACTAATTAGCTGATCTGAATTTCAGCGTCTCTCCATTTCTTACTAGCCCTTGAATAATAAGCAGCGAAATGGCCACAGGCTGGCTACAGAAGGACGAAAAAAGAGCCATGAGCTATGTGTAAAACTAAGGACTTACCCCAAAAAAGCTAAGATTAATTTTAGATTCCACCTTCAAGATCCTTTTTTTTTAGGTTCATTCTTCCCAGATAATTTCTGGATGATATTTCTATTTCACATGTATTTTCAGAGATGTTAGTTCAATGGTCTGTAAACTTATATTAACAACCTACCCGGGCAAAACATTCTGCAGAGTGCTGGGAAATAACAGGTGATCAAAAGTAGACCATAAGGAATTCTGTCTGGTGAGAGAAACAGTTCAGTGAACTGGGCATTGCTTTGCAGTATGCATCTTGGTAGGAGGCAGGCAGCAAGTACAACAGGAGAACGCTTGTGGCAATAAAGAGAGGCTTTCCAAGTAATAGTAATAGCTAAGCAGATTCTTGAAGGACAAGCATCCCGGATGCTTGGTTCCACCTTTCTTCTGGGAAAGTGATCCGAGCAAAGGTCAAGGGTTTGGAGAGCCAGGCTTGTGTGGATGTATGCACTTAGTGAGCTCCACAAACAAAATTAAGGATAATTTGAGGCACTCTACAGTACATTTTCTTTCTCCTTCAGAGATCATCAGTGAAACTTCTAAGATTTCATCTCTATTGTTCCCAAAATGTGCTTCAGGATAGTAAATAATTTGAAGGTATTCATGTGTAGCAATAATGACCTTGAAGGCTGCTGCCATTTTTTTTCCCTTTTACATCACCTGAGACGGAGGCAGAATGCAGTATAAGAACCTCCAAGAACCTCCATGATGTTATGTTATTGTTACATAAGCTACTTCTACTTACAAGGCCTTTCCCTATCTGGTCCCTACTTGGTAAATGTTAGAAGCTTTGCTATTCTTTTAGCCTTCTACCATTTAGTCCCTGATAGTAACTCATGAGGAATCCTTTATTTCTAGCATCACTTCATTTCATCATCTTCCACCACTCTTCCCTTTCCTAGCCCACCCTGTTCTGCTGTACCATACTTAGCCTATTAAATCCTTCAGGACAGATCTAGTACTTTCCTGACATTCCCAGATAAAAGATTAAGTCATTCCTTTAGTTTGCCATGCTCTTATTTATGATTTGCCCAAATGAGCACCAAATGACTTGAGGTCTTACTTGTTTTGAAGCTAAAATTATATTGAGAAACGGTCCTCCCGTTGTTCATCAATTTGCTCGAGCGGGTCCAGTAACGTCTCCATCATGAGACTTGTTGTTACTGTGTTTGGCATATCGAATACGTCATGGGGAGCTTGCCAGGCTCTGTCATGTGGGCGAGATACTCTCAGTAGCTTGCCAGGCTCTCCGAGAGGGGCGGAGGAATCGAACTCAGGTGGGCCATGTTGGCTGCGTGTAAGGCAAACGCCCTACCACTGTGCTATTACTCCAGCCCTATTATTACATAGAATTATCCTGGACTCATTAAACTCTTTGTGAGAATTTGTCTTAACATTTTTAATAAATCACTGTAATCATTCTTCAGAGACTTTTTGAGACTTTTCATCCCCTCCAGACAAAGATCATTCAGAATCTCTCTCTGTCTCTCTATCTCTCTCTTTCTCTTTTTCTCTCTTTGTCTCTCTCTGTGTCTCTCTCTCTCTGTCTCTGTCTCTCTCTGTCTGTCTCTCTCTCTCTCTCTCTCTCTCTCTCTCTCTCTCTCTCTCTCTCTCTCTCTCTCTCTTTCTCTCTGTACTCCATCTTATAATCACTACTATCTAAAGACTTCAACCTAGAAACCAAAGCTCCCCTTTTCAAATACACTAAGCTTCTCTCACCCTGGTAAGATTCTTCTCCTGTTCTGGAACAATGGAAGGTTGACCTCCCCCTAAAGTCAGCCCCTCACAAATTACAATTGCCCAGGAGTAAATTCTAGGGGATTGAAGTTCTAATCTAGTTCTGCTGCCACCCACAGGGAACTATTAGGCAGGTCACCTCACATTTCAGGGCTTCAATCCTCTCCCTGGTTAGACAAAGAAAACAATAATTGATTTTTGAGGTCTCTTTGAGAGCCTTGTCCCTTCACACTTAACAAGAACATCATCACATTTTAGCACAAACTGTACAAAATGAAGAAAGGAATTTTAAGTGAGGAGTGAAAAATCCATCTGCTAGAACTCAGAATGTTATCAGTTTATAATTTATCCAATTGGTTAAGACTGGTATTAATGAGATGAAGGTCATGGGTTCCAGTCCCTAATGACTAGTTAGTTTTGATCTGTTTCATAGCCACAAGCTGCTTCTCTAACCTCAGTCACCCTTGTTGTAATATGTTCTATTGGTCACAGTTCTTAATGTAAAAGTGAATCTTTCCATAGAAGTTTCCAAAATGAACAATGATTGAAATCATCCTTGTACTGTATTAACTTACTTTTAAGTTATGAGTGAAGTTATTGATTTTTTTTAAGTCTACATAATTATGTTCTCCATGTTTTCCCAAGTATAAAAAATGTTAACATTGATCTCGCCAAGATTCTTATTATTGATATTTGTAAGAACTGAGTTTGATTTTTCTTTTATTGTTCTAGATGGCACCAATATTTCCAAATAGGTACTCTTAATTTGATCCTAGCTATCCTTCTATCTTCTACCTTCTAGGTGATACATCTACCTAAATTCCGAGCACAAAGCTCTTAGTGAAATAAAATTGAAATGACCAGGGTGAATGGAAAGGGGTATAATCCTCAAAGAAACAGATTCAAATGTGCATCACATTTTTAATGAACTTGGCACTGTCTTCCCATTATTTATCAATTTGCTGAGCGGGCACCAGTAATGTCTCCATTGTGAGACTTATATAAGACTCCAGCCTTTAAATTTTGGCATATCAAATACGCATGGGGAGCTTGTCAGGCTCTGCCGTGTGGGTGGGATACTATCAGTAGCTTGCCAGGCTCTTCGGAGGAATCGAACCCAGGTCAGTCACGGCAAGGCAAACACCCTACCCTCTGTGCTATTGCTCCAGCCCACATTTTTAGAGCATCACTATAGATGTGAATATTTGTCATTTCATTTAGATGCAAAGATAAAAACAGAAAAAGTACTGACATAGTAAAGAGTAGAATAATATAGGACTATGAAGTGATTTTTAAATTTGAGGGGAAAAGATAATTTGTAACTTTCCAGAACACCCTCATTTAAAGATTAAAGTCAGAAATCTGATAACTAAATATTAGGGTGATAAGGCAGATGTCATAACACGCCTGTGACAATAAACCCTAATAAACTTAAAACCTAGTTCATTTCATGTTCTTTTTATTTTCCCTGATGACCTGGCAACAGCTTATTGGTCCATCAGTAGTCTTTTAGTCCAAAGACTTCTCTGAGCAAAGAAGGCCTATAAGTCAGCACATAATACTTTCTCAGATGAATACACGTGAGGAATTGGGCCAGTCACTTTCCCACTCTTCTTCACATGAAATGGAGATACTAGAGATTAAAAAAAAATTGATAGGTATTTTAAAATCTTATATATGTATATATATGTATTTTTTTTAATGAATCACTGTGAGATAGACAGGTTCGCTCGAGATGGGAGATGTGTGCTGAAAGTAGATTATAGACCAAACATGACGGCCACTTACTACCCGTATTGCAAACCATAACACCCAAAAGGAGAGAGATAGTAAAAGGGAATGTGTCTGCCACAGAGATGGGGGGGGGTAGGCAAGGGGGATGGAGGGTCGCCATAAAGATACTGAAAACATTGGTGGTAGAGAATGGGCACTGGTGGAGGGATGGGTACTCGATCTTTGTATGACTGAAATATAATCACAAAAGTTTTATTCTAATTTTTTTTAAAAAAACGCAGAGTGCGGGGCTGGAGCGATAGCACAGCGGGTAGGGTGTTTGCCTTGCATGCAGCCAACATGGTCGACCCAGGTTCGATTCCCAGCATCCCATATGGTCCCCCGAGCAGCACCAGGAGTAATTCCTGAGTGCATGAGCCAGGAGTAACCCCTGAGCATCGCCAGGTGTGACCCAAAAAGAAAAAAAAAAAAAACCCAACCCACAGAGTGCACGTTTAATGGAAACCACAAGGCAGAACAGGACAGCAGTAACCGGCTCAATAAAAGTGAAAATAAGGGTGTCAGAGCTGAGTGGGATTCCGCACGGCCTCTCATTCTCGCTGCTGTTTTTCACATGAAGAGCCTGGTCACTCTGTGATCACCATGAAAACTGTCTGTAAGGCCAGCATTGCTGTCTTCACTAGAAACTCCGCACCTCCCCATTCCTGGACTAGGGATATAGTTCAGAGATAAAGCATTTGCCTCACAAGTGTGAGGCCCTGGGTTTGATCCCTGGCACCATAACAACAATCACACAGAGATTTTTTTTTATCCTCCTATTCCTTAAGGGAAATAAAATCTATCTTTAATTAAGTAGCACTGCACTGTGGCACTGTCATCCTGTTGTTCATTGACTTGCTCCAGTGGGCATCAGTAACGTCTCCATTCATCATTGTTGTGTGCTAGTGTAGCCCAATGGCGTCTGCTCGATCCAGGAACACGAAGTGAGACTTGTTGTTACTATTTTTGGCATATCAAATACACCATGGGGAGCTTGTCAGGCTCTGTCATGCAGGAGGGATACTCTCAGTAACTTGCCGGGCTCTCCGAGAGGGACGGAGGAATCAAAACCGGGTCAGCTGTGTGCAAGGCAACTGCCCTACCTGCTGTGCTATCACTCTAGCCTTTAAATTAAATAGACTAAATTATCTGAGCTGTAGTAATATGCATAACATTCTTTTTAGCATGATAAAATGAGCATATAGGCTGAAAGTCGATGTAGTTAATTCTTACCAATCACTTTGCTCTCATTAGTGGAATTCTCACACCAGATCAAATCTCCGCCCCGCTGCTCACCTACTAATGCGAACTCCTTCTCTTAGCCCAGGTTCTGTAAAATGGGAATATTAATAGTTCTTGTTTCATGAGGCTGTTGTGAGGATTTAATGGATTAATGGAAGAATAATCCTTGGCACGTGGTTAGCAATCAATAAATGTTAGTTTGGGAGCGATAGCACAGCGGTAGGGCGTTTGCCTTGCACGCAGCCAACATGGCCGACCCGAGTTCGATTCCTCCGCCCCTCTCGGAGAGCCCGGCAAGCTACCGAGAGTATTCGATATGCCAGACACAGTAACAACAAAGTCTCCATTGGAGACGTTACTGGGCCCGCTCGAGCAAATCGACGATCAACGGGAGGGCCTTTACCTTTACCTTTACCTTTGGGAGCTGGGACTTCTGCCTGCTTTGTTCCCTCTAGTACTCCTAGCCCCCTGAATTCTCCCTGCCCACACTTTGCATTTATTGAATTGCATAAATAAATAGCATTATGTGAATTATTCCACCTGTTCTTTTAATTACCCTTTTCCCACTGATTATGAGGCCATAGGTGTCCTATCACAGGCCAGTTTATGGGCACCCTCCTAAAAGTATCTAAGCGAATGTAAACAGAGAGTGCTAATGGAATTCGTAGGCCCTATTTCAAAGAAGCCTGCTGTTCAGAATATATTATCTTTATTTAGCATTTATATTACACTTTTACATTTTCAAAACCCTTTTCAGGTTTTTAACTGAAATATTTGTTATAACACTCCTTGTTATCTTTCATAGGGGTGGTAACTGAGGCATACTTCCAATCATTAATACCCATATCTGGAATTGAATCTGTCACATAAATACAGTAGGTACAACTATACATAAAAAATAATACGAACATTACTTTGTTCATGTGGAATGCTGAATGGAATGTCAGTGTACAAGAAAAAGACAATCTGTTACTTTAAATGATACTAGCTATGCCTTTCATTTGGTTCTATTTCAGAAACTGATATCAATAGAAAGGTTTTTAAACAGGTTTCTCAATGGGTTTAAAATAATTAAAGAATAAAATTTTGAAATTCAATATTGAACCATTTTACCATATCTCAATTATTTTCCAATCTTTTTCTATGAAAACCATTTCAAGAAAGTAGTTCATTCTTTATATCAGCATGTTGGGGGTTTCTGTTTGTATACCCTTCATATCCCCTCTTGAAGAGCCCGGCAAGCTACTAAGAGTATCCCACCTGCTCGGCAAAGCCTGGTAAGCTCCTTGTGGCATATTTGTTATGCCAAAAACAGTAACAACAAGTCTCAGAATGGAGATGTTACTGGTGCCCACTTGAGCAAATCAATTAACAAAGGGAGGACAGTGCTACAGTGCTTCCCTTCGAATTTGTAGACAATAAAGAGTAAAATGACTAAAAGCTCCCAGACTATTTATGAAGGCAGCAAGACTAAGACTAGTTGAGGGTCTAGAAAAGGCTAAGGGAATATGGGAAAATCCCAAATCCAATCAGGAGTTTCAGGAAACTGGAAATTCTTTGGGCCAAAAGAAATGTTTGGATCACTATCCAAGCTCATTTGCTTCTCTATACATTAAGAATAGCCCTAAGTTACAGAAGCCCCCAGGAAAGCTAGGCAACTGGATGAGGTATTATTTGACTCAAGTTGACTTTGCTTCACAGTCAAAATTGGCTGCACCTCAATATTTTATTACAGGTTTCCTCTCTTTCCTGGTGCAAGTGCAGTCAGCTCTCCCCTTCAATTTTCAAACCTCTTTTCCTCCCCATGGTCCAGAGGAAAATAATTTTTCTTCTTTAAGCTCGATAGCACAGCGGGTAGGGAGTTTGCCTGCATGCAGCAAACTCAGGTTTGATTCCTCCGTTCCTCTCGAAGTGCCCCACAAACTACTGAGAGTATCCCACCCACATGGCAGAGCCTGGCAAGCTCCCCGGGATGTATTCAATATGCCAAAAATAGTAATAACAATTTTCACAATGGAGACATTACTGGTGCCTGCTAGAGCAAATCAATGAACAACGGGAGGACAATGCTACAGTGCCAAGCTACCCTCTTAATGTGCTCTTTGTCATGTCCATTGATCTTCTATGATATAGCTTTAAATAATTTCTCAATGTTCAGCTTATTACTCTTCAGTGATTTTTTTACAACCCCAAACTTGTTCATATCTGTACAATGTTAATGAATAAATTATAAATTAATTTTTTGGGGAGTGGTTTGGGTCACACTCAGTGGTACTCGGTACTTCCTGGTTCTGTGCTGACGGATCACTCTTGGCAGGGCTCAGTGGGGATTCAATTCAGATAGGCCTTGTACCCCTGCCCACTGTATTATCACTCTGGTCCCATAAAGAAATTGATTCGTATCTCTTCAAATTACCATGATTTCTTTTTCCTTTACTGTCAGACTTGGTTTGGCAGTCTCATCATGCAGTGCTCAGGGGCTATTTCTCACTCTGTGCTCAGTAGTCACCCTGATAGTGCTTGGAGGACCATATGTAATGCAAGGGATTTAAACTGGAGTTCGCAGGATATAAGGCAAGCACCTTAATCCCCATACTACCCTTTTGACCTTTGGTGCCAAACTGCTTGAGCAAGCAATTTCTATGCATTCCTTATATTCTAGTTATTCTTCTATCTGTAGACATTGCTGCATACGCTTTCTTTCATGGTAAATTGTCAATACTTTCCTAAATATGAAATCTAGTGACTATTTTCCCTTTCTATTTATGTTTATAAAAGCATGTGATAGCCTAGAACAATTCTTTCTTTGAAAATGCAATTTTTTTTGGGGGGGGGAGGGTCAGGGGGCTGAGGGGAGGGATGGCACACAGCCAACTGTGCTCAGGACTTACCACTGGCTCAGTACTCAGGATTACGCCTGGTCATGACAATAATTGGTAGTGGGGAGTGAAAGTGGGTAGGCCGTGTGCAAAGCAAAGTCCTTACCCAGTGTGCTTTCTGGTCCCAGAAAATTTATTTTTATGTAAACTTTTTGTCAATTCACTCCTCTGGTTTTTCTCTAGTCTCTTAGGCTTGTCCTTCTTTCTCTTTCCCTTTGTTAAGAATGTTTCTGGAATTAAGTTCTGGCCTCCTTTACTTTCTTTACATTCTTTTCTGAGTAAACTTGCATTTTCCTCTAGGGATCATTTGAAAGCATTTTTTTTTTGTAAATAGCTCCTAGATTGTATTTTTTGTCTATCAACATTTTATAGCATTTAAAATATAAATTTCCAAATTCTTAGGAGAAGAACCCACATATATATTATTTTTGATTGAAAATACTGGAATGTCAGGGTGGTTTGAGGGGGGTTTGGAGGAGGATCTTGAAATTTGGGGTTAAATTGCATTAGAGTCCTAACTCCACCACTAAACTAGACATTAGACGTAACAATCTACCTAAAGTGAGTTTTCTTCCATGACCAATAATCCCTATTTCACTAGGTTTGTTATCCAGATTAAATTAGATAATGCCTGCTATAATATATTTTATACATAAGACCCTAATAAATAGTAAATAATGTTTTTTCTGCTTTTCTATTTTCCTTAATTCATTATCTCAGTTTATAATGTCATTACTATACTCAGTTACTGTTTTAATTAGGACTTTTCCTGGTGCCCAAATGGTCAACAGCTCCTATTGGAGCCCCTACATTTGTAGCATCACTCCCCTAGCCTGTTCTTTTTTTTTCTTTGCTACTGCCCTACTTTGTCTCTTGCCAGGATCATCTCTTTATTATTTTTATTTTTTGCAATTATAATTATCCTCTTCCAGTAGATAACTGGTAATATTCCTTTTATGCCTTAAATCCCAAAATAATTTCCCAGAGATTTAGAAATACTTTTTTTTTTCTCTCCTTGTATGGTACACTTCAAACATTTGAACAGATTCACCTTCTCATTCCAAGTACTCTTCACAAAACCAATAGTACATCATACTAAGCAAGTTCAACCATTGAACAGTGATTCTTTTAATGAATGTTATTTTTCTAAGCCTGAAATGTCCATTCTCTGCTCTTACTAGACCTACCAAAATTTTTAACTCAGTTGGATAATTGTACATTTGTGTATATATTTACAATAGGCAAGAGATGAAAGTAGCTTAAATATTCCTCAAAAGATGAACAAACAAAATGGAGCAAATGCCTACAATGGGATATTATTCAGTCTTGTAAAAGAAACAAATCTGATGCATGATATAATATTGATGAATCTTTGGGACATTTTGCTAAGCTAAATAAGCTAATAACCAAAAGGAATTGTGGGCATTCACTTATATGAGTTATAAGTTATAGAGTACTATAACTTTGTATCCTCTAATAACACTTTAATTATAAATGTCAAGTTCACAAACAGGAGCTGGAGGATGCATAGTGGTTTTTTGCAAGCCCTTGCCTTGCAAACATCAAGCTGAGCGTTCTATTCCTAGTACTGCCCACATGTACCAAGCAAGGTCCTAGAGTCTCCGCTATCTGAAACTCCTAGAATCATAAGAGAGTTCTTGGAAACTCTGCTATCTTGGGAGTACTGTAGGAGTATAAAGACACTACAACTAAAGAGTGAACCCCAGCCAGCAGGTTAAAAGCATCAGAACTAGAAGTGCGATCTCTGGTCAGCACCTCAGCCGAGGATGTTTGTGACCCCTAATCACTGCAACAACAGCAAAGACGAAGAAAGGGGGAAATTTTTACAGAGAAGAAAAGTAATCTTTTCCAGGCATGGGGAGGTGAGCAGTAAGAGATAGGAAGTTATTGTTTAATCTAATCAGCAGAGAGTTTCATTTAAGCAAGATGAAAAAAGTTTATGCAGATGGATGCTTCTGATTGTATTGCAAAAGTGTGAATGCACTTAATGCCACTGGACTGTTCTCTTAAAAAATGAACAAAATGAGGTCTCAGGTAGTACAGCAGGAAAGCACTGGCCTTGCATACAGGTGACCAGGATTTGATCCCAGCATTGATTAAAGTCCCCACTGGGAGTGATCCCTGAGCTCAGAAACAGGAATAAACCCTGAGCATAGATGGTTTGGCCCCCAACACCCCACCTCCATTGAATGAAATGATCAATGTTACATATGTGCATTTTATACTAATTATTTTAAACTCATCTGTACTTACCTGAAGCGCCAGGGACGGAACTAGACACTGGGAATATAAACAGTAAATGAATAAAGTGTTAACTAGCTCAGAGGGGCAGAAATGCCTTAATTCTACCTGCAGTTGTGAAAAATTCCAAGTAGTCATATTGGAAATTTAATAGTTGTTATTGTAAATGTTTGTATCTCCTTTGATATAATAAAATACCCTAGAGTCAGGAGCGCTGAGTTAACTATTCATTTTTTAACTTATCATAGTACTTAATACACTGCATTGCACATAAGAGTTCAATAAATACTCATGGAGTAGAGGGAGTGGAATGAAAGACAGATTTAGACATCCAAGCAATAAATGGCAACCTATAGTTACCCTTCTTCAAAAAGTGTATGCCTATACACTGACCATAGCACTGTCCATTGTCCAAGACAAAGATCAAAGGAAAGTTCCACCTCCAAGACCTTATTACATCACTGAATACCACGTGCTCACAGCTGCTGTGGACAATATTTATGATTGTCATGTAATAGTATATGTTTGTAATGATGGCGACTGTCAGTATCCTCACATATCTGAATGCTTTTTTTTCTAAAAATTCGATTCATTTCCATGACTTAAGCATGAGTGTTTGGGGTTAGGCACTGTTCCACATTTTTACAATGAGAGTGTTGAATTTACCCTTAGAATTTTGTGGGAATAGGTAGTGAGCTTTCTCTATGTGCCACTGGTGTTTGAAGGAGACCATCTCCAAGCTGCGCTGGTTTTGACTACATGGCAATAATCAGCACAAATTGCACTTAGGACTCTATAACTTTGTATCCTCTAATAACCCTTTAATTATAAATCATTGAGGTAACAACAAGCACTTAAGCCTATTTTCTTGAGTGCTAGGGAAGATTTTTTTCCCTCTAGATGGGATTTCCTTTCATCTTCGAGAGCAGAGTTCCTTATTTTGCTACAGAGATGAGGTTTCGGTCTCCTGGAACTTAATAACTATGGTGAAAATGCACTAAGGGATTACTAGGTATTAAGAACTGTTCTAAGCCCTTGATTTATATGATCTCATGTCTTCTTGACACCCAGTGAGGAGTTAGCTAAGTGAACTTCTTGTTGTTTGTGACTGCCTAAATACCTTTCTTGTTCTTTCATTAATAGCACCCCATTTTACCTCATTGTGTGATTGTTTTATTTATTTATCGGAGGTGGGTGAGAGTGGAGGTAAGGTGGAGGTAAGGTTGTAAGTTCAAAAGTTTCCTGAATGGATGAGGAGAGAAGGGAGCCAAATCAATTCCCTCAGAATGACCTGGCTTGTGGGGCAAATGAGAAGGCACAGTGATATAGTTTTCTGAGTACGTTTTCCCAAATTCCTAAATGATATCCTAAGAGTTGTCCTGATGCTGATTGCCCCAGCCTGATTCTAAAGGTTTCTTTAAATTGTTTGACATACCAAATTTTGTGCCAGAATTAACTGTTTCCCAATTAGATAATGTGTCTGTTTTCCACAGCTTTCTAACCAATTGCTGCAAACATGGCTGCTGAAAAGAACACACCTTTGTGAGCTGTTTCTCAGGGTTATTGCTCTGGGGATTGCTAGTCTGAGTTTTCTGCTCTGGGTTTCACAGACATAGCTCTGTGAAGTCTAAGATCTCACCTGAGACTTGAGGTTCTTGTTCTACACTCATAATTGTTGACAAGATTCAGCTCCATGTGCTGAAGGACTCTTTTTTTCTTTTTTTTGTCTCATAGGAAGTACCTGTTCTCAGCAACCAGAAGTTCTGACAGTTCTTGCCAGGTGACCCAATCCCTATGGAATTTTGCTTCTTTAAATTCAGTAGGAGAATCTCTTTCACTTAGAATGTCTTTTCTAGAAAGCATGGGACCTTCCTTTGAAGAGCTCACCTGATGGGATCAGACCTACCCAAGACAATCTCTTTTAGATTCAACAAAAGGCAAGTCACTAAGAAAATTAATTGCCACTGACAGACCTTTACACTTTTATTACGTAATACACACTCCAGCCACTGAAGTAAAATTCCATCATAGGTGCCTTCGTCCAGTCAAGGAGAGGCATTATACTCTAAGTATAAGCCAGTCACGCAAGCCATTCTCTAATTCTATTAGTGATCACCTTTTTACTACATCCAAATTACTTCCATTTCACATGTGAATGAAACTAAGATTTAGGAAAATCAAACTCTTCCTCTAGATCCCCTACTCCTAGCCAAGACTGCATAATTCTAACGGCTAATGGAAGTATCTGAATCTGGTCTATTACTAGTCTTAAATCGTCATCATATTCTTGAAATAACTTATTTTTATCATTCACATCTTCTTGTACTGGCTGGAACTTTTTTATTAGACATTTAAACAAATGTCTAAACAGCATCCTCTTTTTCAGGAAAACTCAAGGTGAACCCTCAAGAAATTCATTTTCTATTGGAAGGCACAAGATCAATCATAACAATACACGTGTGTGGAAAAACAAAGAATGTGCAGAAATGGGATTAATGGCTTCACACTGGAATGTGAGACTGAGGTGTTTCTCTCAGGATTTACGTAGGACTTGGTCTCATAGGAAGTTTGATGATGGTAGGAGCCAGAGAGATATTACAGGGGCTAAGGTGCATGCCTGCTACATGGCCAATCCTTGATTGATCCTCAGCTTTATATGGTTTTCGGAGCATAGATAAGTATACCACTGATGGGAATGTCTCTGGAGCACCCCCATCACACTGGCTCAACCTGGGAGAGCTTCCTTCCTATTCCCTCCCCAAAAAGAAAGTGAAGGTTGCCAGGGAGCATAAGCAGAGGCTTCCTTGAGCTCCAGCCCTTTGTGGCCCCTCATTAGGTTCTTGCTCGTTGTGAGTTGACACATACAAAGGTCTTTAAGAACCCAAAGGTACGACTGAGATTCTGCTTTATTTTGGTTAATGTAAAGCAGTTTTGATAAAGAAATCAATGTTGGTCAACATATAGAAAAAAGTGTATCATACTTAATGGCACCATCTGAGCCATGTTTTTGAAGGATAGCACATATACATATATATACATATATATAATAACTTCATTAACTGCTAGTTTCCTTATGGGATTTATCCTGTTTCTGCTTGGAGAATTTGTTTAGTTTCTTAGGCCTCCAGTGCCATTGAGGGACACCATGGCAGATAACACTAATCTTTCTAGAGAAGTTAGAAATGGCAAATAAGAAAATGGCATTCTATATTCTATCCAGCCATAGTTTGTCCACACCAGAAATGTTAGTGATAATTGCTTTACAAAATACATTAAATGAAACAATAAAATAAGTGACATGAAGATATTTCTACATTTTTCCCCTTCTTTCTTTCTTTCTTTCTTTCTTTCTTTCTTTCTTTCTTTCTTTCTTTCTTTCTTTTCAGCTTTTTGGTAACACCCAGCAATGCACAGGGGTTACTCCTGGCTAATATACTCAGGAATTACTCCTGGTGGTGCTCAAGAGACCATATTCTGGGAATTGAACCCCTTTTGGCTGCATGCAAGGCAAACACCCTACCTGCTATGCTATCGCTCAAGCCCCAGATATTTCTGCTTAAGGTAGTTGCTACTTAAGGTAGTTGCTGGGAGATTTGGGTCATTAAAACAGAAATCCTTAACTATCTAGAGGCCATAATCATTTATATATATATATTCATTACTATAGTTATTAATTAATTCAACAAATATTTTCTGAGTTCCTCTGATATGCTTAGGAACAAAACTAAGCTCTAAGAATGAAGTATTTAACCAAGACATACATTACTATTCTCAGGATGAAGTAGAGATGTCAGTACACATGAAATTACATGTATCGTAATATACGCTGTGGTAGGTGAAGTAAAAAAATGCTGCCAGAATGTAGCACTGTGGCACTGTCCTCCTGTTGTTTATTGATTTGCTCGGGCGGGCACCAGTAAAGTCTCCATTGTGGAGACTTGTTACTGTTTTTGGCATATCATATATGCCAAGGGGAGCTTGCCAGGCTCTGTGGGGGCGGGATACTCTCGGTAGCTTGCCGGGCTCTCTAGAGGGGCGGAGAAATCAAACCTGCATCCACCTGCAAGGCAAATGTCCTACCCACTGTGCTATCACTCCACCCGCTGCGTGAATATTAAGGAAAATATGTCAAAGGAACCAAACTTCTGAAGTTTTCTGGAAGGAAAGACATTTTAGTAGTACATGAAAATAGAATAAGAAATATGAAATAGCCTTTGAAATGAAAAATGGATCAGTAGGTAACCCCAAAAAGAATTGTGATAATAATCTGAGGGTAGGCAGGGGGTAACTGAAAGCTTAATTTATTTTCAGTTTTAAAAAATGTTATGATTGAAAAAAATCCATCTATCCCACATAGAAATGTCTCATTTTATTATTGGCCAACTTATAAATATGAGCTACAAGAACTTACCTGAAATGCGCAACATCTAAGGGACAGCTTATTTTAATCAAACTGCTATCGATCCTTTATTTAGAACAACATGTATATATATATGTTATATACATAGAACAGCATATATATATATATATGTTCTACTATAAGTTCTCTCTTGTCTACAACTCTCTTTGACTGGTTTGCGTCTTTCCCAGACCCTAAAATCTGCTTCAAGCACCATCTTCTCCACTGGCCACTATGAACTTTGAATTTGAAAATGCTGAGACCTTGTGTTCACTGGTGCAGTGAGTGCCAGTTGCTTCAGGGCCTCCAGTAAGAGCTGCCAAATCATTCCAACTATATGCCAAATCATAGCCAAAAAGTTATTACTTCTCCCAAATTATGTTAATGGTAACAGCAATGATTAGGTTTATAAACAATGAATCATTTACCTTAAATATTATAATGTACTCTACATCTTTCTTGACTTTTATTTTTAAGCTAATTTTTGCTGCCAAACATGTAATTACATATGCATACATATGTATGTACAAAGCACTTGACTACTGTGTTCTCAATTACAGCTTACATGTAATATGAATACTGTCTATTTTAATCAAGCTATGACAGATTTTATTTTTTGAAAAGTCATGTAGCTATAAGTTCTACAGTATATTTCAAAGTCACAAATCCATTTAAATTTCACCAGCAAAGATTTTCTTTTTCACTTCTGCTTCACAGAATTTCCCATACATATGTGGCATGACATAAATATAAGGTAACTCACTGTGGCATCAATGACAAGAACCAAAAAACTTTTAAAAAGTTATCAGTTTGAAGCTAGAATTTATTTTTTAGTTTTGGGAGATTTGAAGGCCACGTTCTTCAGTGCTTATGACTTACACCTGACTTTTGCTTAGGAATGACTCCTGGCAGGACTCTCAGGGACCATATGCAGTGCTGGGGATCAAATTGAGGTAGTCTGTGTGAAGGCAAGCACTTAACCCCCTGTAAGCTATCTCCCTAGTTCCAGACTAAATTTTAAATTATTGTAAGCCACTATAAGGGGATAATATATGACCATAAAGACCCATACTTTTTAACATTTTTATTTTATAAGTTAGTTCACAATATTTTATTAAATTTAATATTCAAACACCAATCCCACCACCATTACTCATTCCCACCACCAAATTTGAGATGTTTCCATCCCAAGCCCCAATCCCTATAGCAAAACACAACTGAAGTAATATATTTTGTATTGTCTCTTATGAAGAACTGCTGAACCTGCTTACAAAATGGAAACAGTGTAAAGATTATTATATAGGAAATATATTGTATATTATATAGGAAACGGTGTAAAGATTATTCTATTTTGGCAGGAGTCATTAAGACATTCTATAGGATATCACTAACATGTTAAAGTTTGCATGATGTGAGATTTGGTATAAGTATCTGAAAATATGTATATATGCATATATATATTTCCCTCTATGATTTGTTGCCTACTATCAGAACCCCATCAAATGTGGTGTGGTAATTATGGAGAATGAGTGGAGAGTGTCTTATGATGTGTGGCATGGCCACAAAAGCCTCACACTCATATGTGCGGCTGGGTCTGAGATTCTGGGGGGCGGCCTTGAGCATGGTGGCGGTTGGGCTGTGGAGGTTTTCGGCTGCAGGAGCTGGGTTCCTTGGGGTGGGGAGGGCTCTCACCCGACCCCCTCTGGGGCTCCCCAAGTGAGACAAACTGGTCACATGGCTATCGGAGCCTCATCTTTTGCTCCCTTCTGGGAAAAGTAGCCATGTGATCTGGATGGTGGCCGATGACGAGATTATCTGGTGCCAGCAGGAGGTGACTTATGGACATAACCCCTGGGTCTCTGGAGACTGGGGGAAACGGGCAGAGGATCTCTGCTCCCGAAGACCCATACTTTTGAATTGGAATTGTTTCAAAGACATGTTAACAAAGCAACATACAGAGTCAGTAGTGAGCACAGTATATTTTTTACAAAAATGAAGACTATTAAACATATTATACAAATAGATACATCTATATATGTATGCATACACACATGCACTATAGATTATTTGTATCTCCCTAAATTTATAGATTGAAGTATATACATACACACAATCTGGTGTACTTGGGAGCTGCTCGAGTTCTGAGAGCAGACTTGACAAGAACTCTCCTAAAGGAGACCCAGGGAGCTCCCTCACCCTTCCCATCTGTGAGATCACAGCAACAATGAGCCTATTATACGTTAATATAAATAACACAGATTTACAAAAATAACTGGGTTTGCTAAATGAAAATGTTAAGAAGTATATATTTTAAAATTTATTGAATGTTGGCTCAATAACAGACATCTGGACTGCTGGAGCGATAGCACAGCGGGTAGGCAGTTTGCCTTGCAAGCCACTGACCCAGCCAAGCCGGGTTCGATTCCTCCACCCCTCTCGGAGAGCCCGGCAAGCTACCAAGAGTATTTCATCCGCATGGCAAAGTCTGGCAAGCTGCCTGTGATGTATTCGATATGCCAAACACAGTAACAACAAGTCTCACAATGGAGATGTTACTGGGCCCGCTCGAGCAAATCGATGAACAATGGGAGGATAGTGCTACAGTACTACAGTGCTTCTCCATTAAATGTACTGTTGTGATATGTTGTGCTGGTGGATATATTTGAAGAAAAAACGGTATCACATAGATAAGAGGGTGAAAAGTAGTAGAGTAGTTTAAATCATTTTCCAAATAATTGTAGCTATTATTTTTTGATATTGTACTGAAACTCAACACATAGCAGTTTCTTAGAATTAGATCTACGTTAGATACTACATTTTTGAAATGTTGTACCTGAAGCTTTAGCAGAGTTATTAATATTTTGTTGTGATAAAATCTGTTTGTCTTTCTACTTTGAATAGTTGTTTGCCTATGCGTGGTATTTTAACACCAGGCATAAGTCATTTATGAAATATTTGTCTACTGAATTATACCATCCTTTTGAATGTCCACATATATCACTTTAAAAAGTATATTTTAGAAGTTTAATTTGCTATATCACCACCAATTTCACCAGAGAAATTATAAAGAAAATTGGAAGCTATTAAATTTACATTAGGGGATGCATATTTTTTTTTAATTTTGCAATTTTACTGCCTTTTATTTAAAATCTAAAGGTGGGGGGCTTGAGCAATAGTACAGCAGGTAGAGTGTTTGACTTGCACACTGCTGACCCAGGTTCAATCCCTGTTATCCCATATGATCCTCCAAGCACAGCCAGGAGTAATTCCTGAGTGCAGAGCCAGGAGTAGCCCCTGAGCATCGCTGGGTGTGACCCAAAAAGAAAAAAAAAGACAAAATTGGGGTGGGGGGTTGTAGTGATAGTACATCTGGTGGGGCACTTGCCTTTCACCTGGCTAACCCAGATTTGGTCCCCAGCACCTCATATGCTTCCTCAAGTCTGCCAGGAGTGATCCCTGAGTGCAGAGCCAGAAGTAAGCCCCAAGCAGAACCACACATGGCTACCACCCCCTTCCCTAATTTTTTTACTTACTTTCATTGATTTGGGATATTATACAATTTCATAGGTTTACCTTTCTGCCTTTATTCCTCTGTATGTATGCAATTAGCACCACTTCCACTACCAAAGTACAGTGCAACACCAAAATAAAAAAATTCCTTCCAGCTACCCACCCCTTTTCCCTCTACAGGGAGACCATCATAATTTTCACTAAGTCCAGGAGTTAGTTTAGCCATTGTCTTTTTTTTCTTTATCAGTTTCTTTGCATTAGTTATGTACATTTCATATATGAGTGAAAACACCCTATACTTGTCTTTCACTTGCTTGCATATTTCACTCAGTAAAAATAATCACCTCAAGATTAATTCATTTTGCTCCAAAGGACACAATTTCATTATTTGATGGAAGAATAATATTTCATTACTGTACCATTGTACCACTGTCATCCCATTGTTCACCAGTTTACTCGAGTGGGCTCCAGTAACGTCTCCATTTGTCCCAGCCCTGAGATTTTAGCAGCCTCTCCTTACTCATCTTTCCCAACGATTGGAGACTCTTTCAGGGTCAGGGGAATGATACCTGTTATTGTTACTGTAATTGGCATATCAAATACGCCAGGGGTAGCTTGCCAGCTCTGCCCATGCAATATTTCATTAATTATATATAATATAAATCCTTTAACTACCTTTTGATGAGGATAAAAGTAAAAGATACACTAAAATAAAATGGGTCTCACAAAAGGGAGTGATACATTCGTGGACTAAAAGAACAAATGTTATTAAAATGACCATCTTACCTGAAGCAACCTATAGATTCAATACAACCCCTATCAATATACTGTGAAATTTTTCAAGCAAATAGAATGAACAATTCTAAAATTTGAATGGAAATATACACACACAATCAAAAAAAAAGACAATAGCTAAATGAATTCTGAGACAAAAGAAGAAAAATACAGTAATAACAATTCCTGGTTTCAAACTATATCATTTGTTTTCTTAAAGTAATAATCACATATTTGTTCATTTTTAGGGAAATGTTTTCCAAACACTTATGTAAATAACCTTAGTTTTTATTTTATTCTTTCGGAGAGCCCGGCAAGCGACCGAGAGTATTCGATATGCCAGACACAGTAACAACAAAGTCTCCAATGGAGACGTTACTGGGCCCGCTTGAGCAAATCGACGATCAACGGGAGGGCCTTTACCTTTACCTTTACCTTTCCAGTAGAAATCATTTTGCTATGTGTGTTCATGAAAACACACAGCTAGCTGGGTTTGCAGTTCCAATAGCCATGTATGCACACAGCTGGTGCTATGCTACAAAAGTGCAGCAAGTTCTCACTTACTGTCACACTAAGTTCTTACAAAGTCTACTAAAGCCAAACCATGTATCACCAAATCAGGTCCTTGAATAGCATTTCATTCAACATTGGTGCAGATTCTTTTTCTTCTCATCAAATTTATAACAAAAGAAGGTTGAAAAAAAATGACATCATTTGAGAACTTGTTACCCTTCATTTTGCATCAGCAGAACATAAAATAGTACTCAATTTCATAAACCTGGACAGTCGCTTTATCAAGGATAAATTTAAGTGGAGAAAAAGTTTTTATGTCTCAACAGGGGGCAGAGAAGAATACAATGACTCTTTGTGTACATAGAGTATCTGTCTTGATCCGTGTCAAAGAGCCAGTGATTCTATCCAACTATTATTTTTGCTTCACTGGGACAGTTCCAGCAGTGAACATGGCAGATGATATTTCATTATCATTAGGAAAGTAATTTTGATATAACAGACCCTCTCGATGCATCTTGGAAACCCTCAGGTGTCCACGGGTCACACTGAAAATATTAACACGTAAGTGTCTAGGGACCAGAATGTTAATGCAGGGGTAGGGTGCCTTCCCTGCACACAGTTCATCCAGGTTTGATTCCAGGCACCCCATATGGTCCCCCAAATCCACCAAGAGTGATTCCTGAGCACAAAGAGTAAGCCCTGATTATCATCAGGTGTGGCCCCCAAACAAATGAACAAGAATCTTCTAAAGTATTTTAGCACTGTAGCACTATCCTCCCGTTGTTCCTCGATTTGCTCGAGTGGGCCCAGTAACATCTCCATCCAATAGTCTAATCACTTAATCACTTAACTTCCCGTTAGTCGTCGATTTGCTCGAGCGGGCGCCAGTAACGTCTCCATTTGTCCCTGTCGCGTGCTAGTGTAGCCCAATGGCATCTGTTCGCTCTGGGAATATGAAGAGCCTCAAACCGATCGTTCATGATCTTGACAAAGAAGTCTGACCATCTGGTAGGTGGGCGGCCACGCGGTCTTTTGACATCCCGTGGAATCCAATCAGTAACAGCTCTAGTCCAACGGTCGTCTTTAAATCTCATTACGTGACCAGCCCATCTGATTTTCGACACCTTGGCAAATGAGACAGCGTCCCTGATCCTTGATCGTCGACGGATGTCAGAACTCCGGATTCGTTCTCTCATTTGAGTGAAACGTGATATTCCAAGCATAGCTCTTTCTATTCTTCTTTGGGAGACCTGAATGGCGTTCTCATCTTGTTTGCGTAGGGCCCAGGTCTCTGAGGCATATGTTAATGCAGGAAGAACAGTGGAATCAAAGAGATGTGCCCGGAGCCGGAGGTTCTTCGTCCTCTTAGCTATTTCTTCGACGTTCTTGAAGGCGTTCCAAGCCGCTCTCTTCCTCCTGCGCAGCTCGGGTGCCAGGTCATTTCTCATGTTGACCTCTCGACCTAGGTACACATAGCTGTTGCATTCGGAGATGGTCGCTCCATTGAGAGCGAATGGGGCGTCAGGAACAAGGCTGTTTCTCATAAACATTGTCTTCGTAAGATTCAGCTGTAGTCCTACCTTTCCACACTCACGGTCAAAGTCAGCCAGCATTTGTGCCGCTTGGCTGATGTTTGGTGTTATTAAAACAATGTCATCAGCAAAGCGGAGATGGTGTAGTTGCCGACCATCTATCTTCACTCCCATTCCTTCCCATTCCAGTCGTCGCATGATGTTCTCGAGGGTGGCACTGAAGAGTTTCGGTGAAATGGTATCACCCTGCCGCACCCCTCTCTTGACATCAACGATCACTTCTTTGTAGAATGGTGAGATCCTGGTAGTGAATCCGCAATAGAGCTCACGGAGGATCCTGATGTATTGGGCTTGAATGCCCTGATTGGCTAGGGCTTCAATGACCGCTTCCGTCTCAACAGAATCAAAGGCCTTCTTTAAATCAATGAACGTTAAGCAGAGCGGCATCTTGAACTCCCGAGAAACCTCAATGAGCTTGGTTATCGTGTGGATATGGTCGATGGTGCTGAATCCTTTGCGGAACCCGGCTTGCTCGCATGGTTGTCCTTCATCTAGTGTTCTGCCAATCCTATTCAGGATGACTCGAGTGAACAACTTGTAGATGACAGACAATAGGCAGATCGGGCGATAGTTGCCAATGTCATGGATGTCTCCCTTCTTGAACAGTAGTATGGTCCTGCTGGTTTTCCATTGGGACGGAACCTTGCATTCAGATAGGTAGCGAGTGAAGAGCCGAGCCAGTGTATTGATGAGTACTGACGGCAGGTTCTTCAGGTGTTCAGGTCTGACCTTGTCTGGGCCGGGTGCTGTTTGTTTCTTTACCGACGAAATGGCGTGTTGGATTTCGGAAGGGAGAACGTTGGGAACGACATACCCATCCTGTGGAATTTGGTATGTCGGCAAGTGGACATGGCTATCGAAGAGATTTGAGTAGAAGTCATGGATAATCTTCTCCATTGCCGTTCTGGAGGATGTGATGGATCCATCAGGACGTCGGAGGGCAGTCATCTTGGTCTTATAGTTGGCGAAGGACAGGCGGGCGTTACGAATACTTTTCCCGGCTTCTGCCGCATCTACCAGTACTTCTGCTCTTCTCTCTTTGAGGTCTTCCTTGATCGCATCTCTGCACTGCTTTGCAAGCTCGGACGTTAGCTTGCGGTTGCCTGAGGCATGCGCCAAACCACGCTGGCGAATTAGCTCAAGAGTTTTCAAAGATAGGCGACTTTTTGTGGCTATCTCTCTCTTGGCGTTCCTCGCACATTCATGGAGGTGCTGAACCAGTCGATCGTATTCCTCGTCAATGTTGTCAACAAGGGCATCTTCCCATGTTGCCGCAATAGTACCAAAGAGTTCCCAGTTGGTGGTCATTCTGGGAGTTCTCTTTTTGAACTTTGCAGCCCTTTCTCCCCGCTCTGTGAAGTAGAATTTTGCACGAAGGAGACGGTGGTCCGATCCCGTTCGAAATTTTGGGACAACAGCGACATCAGTCAGGCAAAACCGTCGATATTCGATATGCCAAAACCAGTAACTACAACTGGTCTCATTCACCTGACCCTGAAGGCTTCACCGACATGGCAGCACTGAGAAGGATGAGAAAGGAGAGGCCGACAAAATCTCAAGGCTGCCACAACGAAGGAAGACAAAAATGATCGTCTGTACTTTCAATGCACGTACGCTAGCATCAGATGCATCCATCGAGGACCTGATGGTACAAGCGCGAATGATCAAGTACGACATCATTGGTCTGACCGAGACAAGAAGGCACGAATCTCACCATGCCGTTTTCGACACCGGAGAAGAATTGTTCCTCGGAACATGCGATAAAAGAGGTGTTGGAGGCGTCGGTGTCCTTGTCAACACAAACTTGGCCAAGAGCATTGATTCATTCGAATGCCTAACAACCCGAATCGGACGTTTACATTTGAATAGATGTGGCTCACTGCCTGCAGTTTCTATCTTCGTTGTCTACACACCAACATCTCATTATGATGAAAGAGAAATCGAGAAGTTCTACATGGAGCTAGAGAAGTTCTATAAAGAAGACCACACCTTCTACAAGATCATTGTGGGTGATTTTAATGCCAAGATAGGACCGAGAAGATCAGCTGAAGAACTTCACATCGGGACCCATGGCCTAGAATGGAACGAACAGGGTGAGAGACTGTCTGAGTTCATCATGTCGACCAAGACCATTCATGGTAACTCACAGTTCCAGAAGGCAGAATCTAAACGATGGACATGGGAGTCTCCCGGTGGACGATTCCACAACGAAATAGAGGCCATCCTAAGCTCAGAGAAAAATATTGTATAGCTGGGTCATAAGTGTGCAAAAGATATTTCACTATACTTGTTTATTTTTAATAAAAATATTTTAATTTTATTTTTCAGTTTTTTTTTCAGAAATAAAACTTTTATCTGTTACCAATGACCATCTGAATTTTAAACAGATTCTTGGACTGGTGGTTCATACCCATCAGCCCGTTCAACTTTAGCGCCTGTCTCATCTCCAGTAGCTTTTCCAGAACTGCTACCTTCACCATGAAGCTCCATGAGTTTTCCCAATTCAAACTTAGGTTTCTTCAGCATTTTTACTTTTCTAACAAAGACATCATGGAGTGGGTAAATAGACTGGCAAGCCTTTTCTATGTCTTTTCCAATGCTGTCTGGAATCAATTTATTGACCACCTCTTTTAAGTCATTTATCTGCACCTCTTGAGTCATGATCTCCATCGTCTTCTTCCGAATCTGGCGAACCTGCTGATGCTGAGCATAAGAGGTCTTCCGAATTTGGTTATTGCGCTTCTTAGTGAAACCAACACAGAATAGACGAAGAAAATAACCATCGGTAGTCTTGACATCAACATGAGTCTCAATCATGGTCTGCCATTTTTTGACCATGGAGCACATTTTGTCATGGGTGAGGTCCACGCCATGGATGTTTGTCAGGCAGTTTTGCCCTGAACATCCTCTGTAATCAGCTTGAATTTCCTAAAAGCAATTTCATCGTTCTGCAGATCAGCAAGACTCACTTCAAATACATGACCCTTGGGGCCATCGGATGCAATTTTGGTTCCCTGGGTTCTGCTGACAAGCGTTTGCCCAATATTTCTTATATTAAACATTGTGGGTGCTTTCACGTTATACCATTCTTTCTTAGAAAATGGATCAACAACTTTCTTCTTGGCTCCCTTTTTGCCGCCGCCTTTAGTGAGATGCTCGTTTTTGCCCACCGCCATGGTGCCGCTCGGAGAGCCAAAAGGGCTATTTTTTTTTTTAGTTTTTAATTTAAAAAATTAGAGCCAAATGAATAAATTAATTATTACAAGATGAATTTTGAGATGAATTTTGAGATGATTTGAGCTCTGGACCAAGGAAAGTATATGACACTTATATTCACACAAGGCTTTTACTAGAATTCTAAGTTTATACACATACAGCTAAATAACATAGTTCAAGCATGGAGAGTAAGCAGGGAACCTGCAACAGCAAATCAACCTCCTAACTGGAAAACTATAAAACACAGGCAAGAAAATCAGAAAACTTTATTTAACTGCACTCCATTAAGGACGACCAATCTCTGTCCAATAGACCTATTCCTCTTCTAAGCAATCAATCTGCCTGACAAAGGCAAGTGCTGGCCACATGGAGGAAGTTATCCTTTTCTATGATCTGGCCATCGTGCATATGGATTATCTAAATTAACAGATACCACCTTGCCTTTTGATCATCTAAATTAACATCCATAAACTCAGCAGCCCCCGCAAGAGACAATACCAATGAGTAAGCAGGCCAAGAAGAAGAAATCCTTTGTCGTCTCAGTTTATATTGCCTATCTTCACTTCTGGAAGAAGTGGAGCAGAGGAAATATGCCACATTTTCATTAACTCTCCCATGAGAAAATTGAAAGTTTGGGTGTGACTCCAAAGGGAACTGACAGCTGGTCTCTATGTCAGGAGTTTGACCCTGGGGAACCGATGAGCTAGAGAGCACAAGTTCTGTCAAGAAGACACCCACTCCTCAGCTTTCCTTTGTAACGTTGGACCTAGCATTGTCACTGGAAAAGCGTACTTGTTGTCACGGTTTTATCATTTATAGAGAAAGATGGAAAGTTGTATTTTATGGGAAATTCCCTATAATAAGCAGGCAACTAACTGAAAAATAGTTTTTAACACTAACTGAAAAAGTTTCTAACACCATGCAGTCCCTAAAGGCAAACACTATGTTGGCTAAAGAAAATGTGCCTATGGGAATAATTACATAGTATGGGTCTTTAACTTGAAATTTTTAAAAGTTTAAATAAACTTTTTAATATCTCCGAGAATAGAATTTGGGTCCAAAGAGGATACTTTCTCAGCTGACTTGTTCTTCATCAGGGCAAGTCGATCCGATCAACGCTAACTGCAAAGTAAGAATGAAAGAGCTATCAACAACCAAAGTCATTTAGGCAATACACTAAATTAAGAGGTAGGATCCTGAGAAAGGTTCACGTAAAAGTGTTAGGTTGTTCACAGGAAGATCACAGTCATGGTCCTTCCCATTGTTCATCGATTTGCTCGAGCAGGCCCAGTAACGTTCCCATCATGAGACTTGTTACTGTGTTTGGCATATCGAGTACGTCACGGGTAGCTTGCCAGGCTCTGCCATGCGGGCGAGATACTCTCGGTAGCTTGCTGGGCTCTTCGAGAAGAGCGGAGGAATAGAACCCAGCTCGGCCTGACTGGCTGCGTGCAAGGCAAACGCCCTACTGCTGTGCTATCGCTCCAGCCCTTCAGGCTGACTTAAAAACTTGGTGTGCATCAGAGGAAGAGATTTAATTTTTTTCCCTTGATGTAGAATGAGAGAGAGAGAGAGAGAGAGAGAAAGAGAAAGAGAGAGAGCTCAAACAATCACCAACACACTGTTCTGCTAGGTACAATACTAGCCCATGACAAGAAATAGTCCAGTTGTAAGTGTGGTGACATCTTTTATCTTCAGAGTTGGAAGGAAGGTAATCCAAGAGAAGTCATATAATGATTATAAGCAAAGCATTTTGTTAGTGACCAGGCCCCCCTGTTAGCACAGCCCAGTCATAGAAAAGAGGCAACTTTTTTTTTGGTTTACTTGTTTTTTGGTTTTGGAGTCATATCCAAAGGTTACTCTTGGCACAGTGCTAGGGGAACGGCTAGCGGAAGTGCTCATGGGACTATGTAGTGTTACGAATTATATTTAAATCTTAGCATGCAAGACATGCATTCCAACTTATTGTGCTATCTCCTTGGACCAGGAGAGAGATTTCTTAACAAAACTAACTAGATATGTCTTAATATGAGATGCATACCCACAAATTGATGTCTCTGCTATGCATAGCTACTGCAGTCTACTAAATTATTTTGAAATGATTTTCTTGAATCACCTCTGTCATACTAACATCAAAAATACCAACTCCATATTGTATTTGGACAATAGGGCATAGGCAAGCTAAAAGATCTGAGGATCAAGAATAATTTATTTCAACCCCTGCTGTCCCCCAAACACCCTTGTCAAAAGCCCTTGGGATAATATGATCTTGTATTTTATCATTGGTTACATTTCTATTTCTTTCTAAGGTACAAAATCATATTGGTGAAAACAGATGCACCCCCAAAATAATAAACATTATTTTTACATGGGAAAGCTATGCAGAAGTATTTTGTAGTTATGAACTCCCAGCTACTTCATCTACCCATTGTAGAAAGAAAATTCTGTGCAAGTTATTTCATCATATTAGTTATGCACCAATCTACAGCAAATCCCATATTTGCAAGGGAGAAAAATCCAACAACACTCATCTTCCTGACAATACACTTGGTATACTACACTTGCTCTGTGCAAGACTTACCAGCAAGAGCACTATCACCCTTTCAACAATAATTTCTTTTTATGTTACTTCCTTTCATTACCATCTTCCCAGCAACTATTTGTGAACATGGAATCACTTTAAGCTACACAAGCAAAGTTATAGGACTTGCCTGAACATGAAAAGGAACATAAAACAAAGGCAGTAGATACAGAAGACAAAAATCAAATATACATCTGACATTCTTCTTGTAACATTTATACTCCTTTGATTTTAGAAGTTTCTAAAAAACTGTTTCTCAGGACTTCCAAAAATTATGAGAGTAATAATAGCATATCAAATTGTGATAGGAATAATAAAATAACAAATCCTCAGCCCTGGGAAACTTCTGATTTTCTTGTTGAACTTGAAAATATAAAAATGAATTAGTCTAATATTGAGGTAGAAAAACAAATCACCTACAAAGGAAAAAAATAATAAGGTTGGATCACACTATTTTCCCCTAGCAGCATTCATTGCCAGGGACAAAAAAGAAATGTGAAAAAAAGTTTTGAAGTAAAGAAGGGAGAACCAAAGAATATTTTTTCCACATGTAGTGTTTTATAAATAAAAACAAATATACTTGAACTAGAGAAACCTCATAGAATATAATGCATTGAAATTTTCTTGTAAAGAAATATATATTTCTTGATAAAAATCTTGCTGATTAAAAATGACTAAATATTAAAAGCCAAGGCATGGACTATTGGTATCAATAGAATATGTGAGTTATAACTGCACTTTCATAGATAGGATACTGGAAAATATGAGCTGAATATTGCTATTAGAGATTCTGACAGTATAAAAATAACTCATGAATATGACAAAATTGAGAAAGGCAAGGAACATAATTGAGAAAAGGCAAGCCTAGGAGAAACAAGTTCTTATCATTCAAATCAGTGAGACAATGGATTATTTTTAAAACCCAAACATTTACGGGGTCTATGAGAGTTGGTGAGATGGTACAGTGTTTAAAATGCTTATTGTGCACTTGGCCAGGAATGATCTCTGAACTCAGAACCAGGAGTAAGCCCTGAGAACCTCCAGGTGTGTCCCAAACAACCTCCTCCCACACAAAAAGACCCCACAATTTCATCAAAATGGTAGGGCGTTCGCCTTACAAGCGGCCAACATGGCCGACCCGAGTTCGATTCCTCCGCCCCTCTCGGAGAGCCCGGCAAGCTACCGAGAGTATTCGATATGCCAGACACAGTAACAACAAAGTCTCCAATGGAGACGTTACTGGGCCCGCTCGAGCAAATCGACGATCAACGGGAGGGCCTTTACCTTTTATCTTTTATCCTCTTAATCTTTGAGCAGTTTGAAAATGAGGAAGCAGTTTACTTTGTGATGAAGAAATATTTGAAGACCACCAATTGCTTAGTATTTTCTCTATTAATTAAAATTGATTTATTACTTTATATTAAGAATGCAATAACTTATTTTATTATAATTTACTTATTTGGCTGGAAGTTGAGGCACACTCAGAGCTTCTGCCTGGTTTTATGTTCAAGGATTATTCTAGGTTGTGCTCTAGGACCCAAATGTAGTGTCAGGCATTGGACTGTGGTCAGCTACATGCAAAGCAAGCTGCTTACTCCTTTCCTGTCTTTCCAACTCCCTAAAAAGAGATCATCTGACATATGAACACAAGTTCATCCATCAGTCCACCCATCTATCCATCCATCCATTCATCCATCCACCTATTCATTCATCTGTCCATCCAATTGACTTACTCAATTATTCCAATTTTTGTGACTGGTGACTGCTTAAGCAGTGGGTCAGTTCAGGCCCACGTACTTTTATTCATATACATGTGTTTGCTATATACCTACAGGTGTAGAAAAATGGTTAAATATGAAGTTCTCCAAGAATTGTTATTTCTTTCAGAATTTGAAGTCAGTATTCAAATTCTATTCTTTGACTTTTTCAATATTACTTAAAAATTTTGAAGTACTTATTGCTTTTACAAAAGGAATTATATAAAAAACCAAAGAAATAATTTTTTATTGGTTGATTGACCTTAAATACATTCCCTGGTGAGGCAATCATTCAGAACTTGTGCTTGTTTTCAGTCTTGCTTAATTTTGAAACTATGAATCTTTTAACTCTGCAACATGAACCTTGAACCCAATTCTATCTTTTCTTTATATTCAATTTTTGGAACCTAGCTTTGTTTTTTTCGTTTGGTCCACACTGGACAGTGTTCAGCATTAACTCCCGGCTCAGCACTTGGTAATTGCTTCTGGCAGGACTCAGGGAACCATATCCAACTCCAGGGATGGAAGTCGGGTTGGTTGCCTACAAGGCAAGCACCTTACCCACTACACTATCTCCCCAGTCCTGGAACCTCTGGCTTTCTCCCCATGCACCTCATTCATTCTACAAGTGTCCTGCTCTCTCTGCTGCAGTTTTTTTTTTTTTTTTTGCTGCCCACCAATTTCAGTGGCCCATTCCTTCGTTGAGCGTATGTCATAGAATATGAGGAATGTTGTTTCTCTACATAGAAATTTTCTAATAGAATCCTAAGGTGTATTCACAAGAGAATTTTGTGAGCCCCTGGAAATTATTTATTCTGTCTTTCCATTGCAAAAGGTTTTACTTAATTTTTTTATTATTATTATTTTATAATGCTATAGGAATCAGAAACATCTTTCAAGAAAACCAGCTAACATCAGATTCCTGCCACGAGCCTTTGTCCCACATGGACAATGATGGGGAGAAGGCCAGAGTGCTTTGCCCCAGTCCTCTCTCACACACACACATGCATGCACGTGCACACACACACACACACACACACACACACACACACACACACACAACTACCCTTGTCTAGTCATAGGAACCAGTCTGAGATCTGAATCTGGAGTGAGTGAAGCAGTGAAACAGGAAAAGTGGAGAATTCACTTTGTGACAGAAGCCACCACGGCAACAGTGGCTAGAAGCAAAGCCAAAGGCAGAATCCATGCCCTGTGTTGGTGGAGACAGGTGGGAGAGCTGCGGCCGCCATTGTGTAGCTGTGGCTGTCGTGTTAGCTGCATAGCCTTCCTTTGTTCCTGCCTGCTTTCAGAGCCCTGGCATTTTAGTCTTCCTGGAATTTCTGTGGGCTTCTGAGCAACCTTTCAATAAATTTCTTTTCTGTTTCAGTCAGCCTGAGTCAGTGTCTGTTGTTTGCAATTAAAAACGGACTCTTAATGTATTTACATTATGATTCTCTCTGTGACGATCTACTTGTGTTTTAAATCGGTGGTAGGGAACTACCAGCCCTTAAATTAAAATGCTGTTGACTGTGTTGCTAATTTTGCCTTGGCTTTTCATAATCCTGTTTACTAATAATGGACTCTCCCATTTTTATGTTCTAGCAAATTATTCAACGAACATTTGTTATGCTAAATTTTATGCTGAAAACTGGGGATAAAAAGAAAATTTTTTTGTTTACTATTAAGCCATTTGCATTCCAGTGGGCAAGCCAGATTTTTGAAAAAATGACAACAAAATGGTAAACAATGGAATAAGGGTAGGCAAATGGTGTTACAGAAATGGTTCTAGGGATAAGTACAGCCACCCATCTTTTATTACCAGAACTGCACATGGTCCCTGAGCACCTCCAGGGGTCATCTCTGAGCAGAGCCAAAAGTGAGCCCTGAGCACTGGTGAATGTGACCCAAACACACTCCTTAAAAATATGTATAAGAAAAAGGAAGAGTAGTGCTAAAGACTGAAGGAGTTCCACTCTGTGAATGGATCCTGAGGGATAAGTTCAAGTGAGTCAGATGGAAGGACACAGGCAAACAGCAAAATACAGTTGTGACGTAATCATAAGTCTATTCAGAAAGTCTTGAGCAAGTGACTTTCTTAAGTGACAATGGCAAGGCTAAGAGATAGTACAATATGTAAGACACTTACCTTGCATGCAGCTAACCATGCAAACAACCCATAGCTCCTGCCAAGAGTGATCCCTAATTTCAGAGCCAGGACAAACCCTGAGAACCACTGGATGTGGGCCCCAACAAAAACCAAATATAATAAAATTAAAATTAAGTGACAAACGGAATAGGAGTGTCTGTGAGCTCCTCAGAACTCCTAGGGAACTGAAGCAGTGGGTCTAGAATTGGATACCAGGAGACTTACATGAAAGTGACAGGAAATGAAGCTGAAGGCAAAATTCGTGTGACTTTTGTGTGACAAAAATAAAGGTTTGGATTTTATCTGGACTTCTCAACATCTCCAAATTCATCCCAGTGTATATCCCTGCTCCAATGGCAAGATGGAGCCATTACAAATTTTTAAGCAGAGTAGTAATAAAATCAGAATTGCATTTTAGAAAATCATTCAAACAATAATAATAACATAAAAAAGTTCTAAGAGGATTATTGGTGGAAAAATCAGTTAGGTTATTAGAAGTAATTTGGTTGAAATATAATATGGATCTACTCTAGGTTCTGTGCTCAGGGACCATGAGTTCTTAGAGATTGATCCTGGACCTCTTGCATGCCAAGCATGTGCTCTATCTTGTAGAGATCTCTCATCCAATAGCTGAGATTATAGATATGTGTATGTATGTATGTATATATCTATACGTATAGATACATGAACACATACTCTCTCTGACCCAGAAGCACAAAGGATGTTACAATGCTTTTAAAGACTAAAATAAAGACAATGGGTATCTAAGATAATATTATCTAATTTAAGTTGTATACATGTCAAGTAATTCTCAACATTCATTTTACCTAGAAACTTATAAGAAGTGAAAGGTTTTGGGTCCCATCTTCTAAAAGCTAGGGTACAACACAGAAATCTGCATTTTTTTAAAAAAAGAAGCTCCTTAAGTATTTCAGCATGTAGCTTTGAGAAACCAAGATAAAGTGAAAGTTCTTAACTTTTCTGTAAGTTAGAATTCTGTGATGAGCTTTATAAGCATCCTGTGTTCAAGTTCTGCCATATTCTCATCAAATCAGCATGTCTGGGGTGAGGGTTGAGTATCTTTATTTATTTTAAAGATCTCTCGATGATTTTAATGTGCAATTGAATTTGGTAATGGTGAATAACTGGAGTGTGGGGGGGGGCGTCGGGGGGGGTGTTGCTGAGAGATAGTGCAGTGAATAACATACTTGCCTTGCACATGGTTTACTTGGATTTGATTCCTGGCATCCAATATTGTCACATGAGTACCTCCAGGAGAGATTCTTGGGTGCAGATTCAAGAGTATCCGCAGGCATCACCAGGTGTGGCCCTCAAACAAAACAAAACCAAAAAAACCCTCAGCATTTAAATAATAACAACAATAATAATAATAAACTGGATTGAGCCAAATAATGTGTTTACACATAGTTACACTAAGAAAGAAGCATAGCCAAAGGTCTGTACATCAATATAGTCAAGGAACAGAGTCCAGATCAGGGCTAAAGAGGCAGCACCAAGTCTATGAAGAGATAAGGAGATGGGTAAATTTGACTCACCTGACCTTCTCAGAGATAAGTTCCAGTCAAACTTCAAAGAATGTGATAAGCGTAGTGATCGCCTTCTGAATATAAAAAGTGAAATAAAATTTCAAGGTCTTAATTTTGGGAAGTGACAGTGGACAGATTCTAAGTAAATTTGTTTGAAATTGTGCTCTTGATAAACAGAGGAGCACTGAAAAAGCTGAAGAGGCCTGGGGGCACTCGGAACTGTAAGGAACAAGCAAGGGAACAGAAACTATTTAAGGGAGGTGGAAAGGAAGGTCAGAGGTAGGAGGAAAATCAGCAACAGTATTATTGCAGAAGTTAATAGCAGAAAGAATTTCAAGGAGGGAATAATCAGTGTTGAATGCTGCAGAAAGAGAGGCTAGTGTTACGGGGAAATGTCAATCAGACATATCACTTCATTCATCTTAGAAACTATTGGACTATAGGATGCTTTTTCTCTTGCAACCTGCTTGATAGCTTCCCTCCTAATGCCATGATTGGTATATTATTGAGGGATGGAGAAATGCTGTTTGAACTGCAAAGCTCATTAGCATCATCCTTTCTCAAGCCCACATTGCGCAAGAACGATCGCAATTCTCGCAGAAGCATCTTGAAATTGGCCTCTAAAATAATCAAAAGGAAAGGAATAAAAGGCTGCCTGGGAGCTGTAACGAAAAGAAGTAAAATGCTTTAGTTTCAGGAGGTTAAAGGCTGAGAGGACTTTGATTGAGGCATCCAATTAGTCACCAACTCCTCTCTATTCTACTCCTGTAACATTTCTCCGATCTATTCATGTTATTATATTTTCACTCTTCCCTGGCCTTGTCCAGTCCCCAGAGAACAAATCCCTGCTGGTCACTGTGCTTTCAGACTCCAGCTCATTCAAGCCAACCCTCACACTGGCCATGTTCATGCTGCTCTCCCTTCCTCCACTGCCCTTTCCACATCCCACTCAGTCCCACAAGCACTCAGCATCAGAATCTGGCACAGTCACATTGCCTTGCTTTGTTGTCCCGTTCTGCCACTATCTTCAAGTGACCTTGAACAAATAGCATACGTTTCGTATCGTATTTTTATCACCTGAAGAAGAGGCGATAACATGCTTACCTCATGGAAGCATTATGAGAATTAAATGAACTGTACGTGGAAGGGAAGGTGTACAGCAGCAGCCCTGTGACGTTGATCAATTCATCTCACTCCAATGCTGTTTTCTTATCTCTAAAAATGCCTATGAAAATCTCATTGGCCTCATCTGATTATGGATACTAAATTAGAAAGTGCGCTCTAAATAAACCAGCACAGTGCTTGGTACATGCTAAGTATCAACAAATGGTAGCTGTTATGATTTTTAAATCCCAAATAAACTGACTCCCCTACCGCTAAAGGGCTTCCTAATCCCAGCACAGATAAGTCATTTCTTCCTTCATGCTCTTCATTTTAATTTTAGTATGACATTTCACTCTCTTTTTCATTTATTCTTTATCTTTAAAAAATATGTTTGTCAGTTGTTTATACCATGTCATAATTTTAAAATTCAAATAGTACGCTTTTATTAACTCATAGTTGAATGAATTTATTTACATTTTTAGGTTGTGCTTTTCTTTCCTTAAAGTTCAGATTGAAAATTTTAGTGATAGTAATGATACAATAGAAATGAAGGAGTATTCTAAATTGGCCATTGGCTTTGGAGCATGTTTTGGAAGAGAATATGAAAACCAGAGTTTTCAAAAATGATAAGATAAAGTAGTGTGAAATATTATTTCTGCCATGTATATGGTAAATTATTTATCTACATATATTCTGATATTGAAAGAACTCTAAACTTCAAAAGTGTAAAACAATGTAAATTGTATGCTCCCTTTTTTGGTAAAATGAAAGACAGATAGATGTGAATTTATGCAGATTTATGCTTTTTCAAATTAGGAAGTATAATAAGCAATTGTTCACTTGGAGAAGATGGTAGACAGAGGGAAATGAATCCCTCCACTTTCCACTTTATAACTTTCTGTATTGTTTAAATTTGATAACCTTAAGCATATATTACTTTTTATTAAAGTGTTCATAGGAAGGGTGATAAGGTCTATCCCTTTGGGATTGTAGTTTTCTTTCTATTTCAGTATCACTGTATCACTGTCTTCCCATTGTTCATCGATTGGCTCGAGTGGGCACCACTAATGTATATGTAGTTAACATATATTTTAAAGTACATGTTGTAAATTATTTCCTAAAAAGTAAACACTTTTCAAAATTATATTTTAGTATTGTATAGCATCCATTGTATAACATCTACCCTGACTGATTAACCCTTTCTGTTGAGTAAGTTCTTTAAAATATTTTGGAAGCTATAATATTGAACTGAAGTATTTGATAGTTTCCTTAGTTCTAGAAGTGGAATTGCTGAGGCAAGAGTGAAACTATTGATAATTCCCCTTTTAGGAGCTCTGAGTCTTAGAGTACTCTCCTGAACACCTTGGGAAGTTTACTATGGGCCTTCGGAATTAGAAATTTGGAAGAGATGAAATTCTCAGCCCAATAGAGAAGAACTTGAACCTAGTAAGATATTGGAGAGGAAGGGGGGAGAAAAAGGAGGAAGAAATTACTAAGAAATAAGACTGTGACCATCTCCTTCTGAACTTCTGGAGACTTGTGAAAAAGTTGAATTGCTGGAAAGAGAAATAGGAAAGCATACAAAGGAGTCTGCGGCTAATTTGAGTGGAACCCTAAGAAGGACCCTGGAGTTTCAGCATTGGGGTATATGGGGAGGGAGTCAAATGTAATGAGCTTCTTCCAGGAAGGAACTTCCACGTTCTCTGTATGGTACACATCGCTCCTCTGAGGAATCATGACATTGGACCATCCTGTGGTTCCATGTGACCAACTTGCCTCCTAAAGTCACGGTCACGGTCACGGTCCTCCTGTTGTTCATCAAGTTGCTCAAGCGGGCCCAGTAACGTCTCCATCATGAGACTTGTTGTTACTGTGTTTGGCATATCGAGTACATCACGGGTAGCTTGCCAGGCCCTGCCGTGTGGGCGAGATACTCCTAAAGAGGATGTACATATTACGTTCTCACCAGATATGAAACAATTGGCCATTTACACTCACCATCACCAATAGTGGGTTATTGTTCTTAAGTCATTGGAAATTTAATATATAAAAAGTTTCTCACCTCTAGTTTACAAAAGTTTGGGTTTGGGAAAGGTAAGCTTCCCTTCCTTTCCCATTTTTATCCCCTTTATTGTGGTCACGGTCTGAGTGGACCCAGTAACATCTCCATCATGAGACTTGTTGTTACTGTGTTTGGCATATCGAATACGCCACGGGTAGCTTGCCAGGCTTTGCCGTGAGGGTGAGATACTCTCGGTAGCTTGCTGGACTCTCTGAGAGGGATGGAGGAATCAAATACGGGTCAGTCATGTTGGCAGCATGTAAGGCAAACGCCCTACTCGCTGTGCTATCGCTCCAGCCCCCCCCTTTATTGTAGAAAATAGAAATCATAAAATGCTACCTGCTTTGTCATCAACAATGAAGAATATTAACTCTATGGTACGTAGTGTGGTTCAGAACATTTTTAAGTGCTTCTATATCTATCAACTCATTTAAAAACTACACAAAATGGGCCAACAGTAAAGCACAAGCCTTACATGTGTGAGGCCCTTGGTCTGATGGGAAATATAAAAACATAAACTAAATTAATTTTTTAGTTAAAACAATCTAAGACATAAATACTTTCCCCTCACTTTGCAGAGGAAGACATTTATTTCTAGAAACGTATAATTTGATTATGCTAGTAAAACGAAGCCTGCTTTCCTAGTCTGACTGTTACATTTCTTACATGCTATCCCTTTTTCCCCCTTACCCTCTAAAACTTTATCTTTGCCGTCCTTCTACTGCTTTAGCCTCTTTGAAGTGTTAAGGATGCATCCTTCCATTCTCCTTTGGATTACATTACTTCTCCCCTTCTCTCCTCTTGTGTTCATCTTCAATCTCCCTTCAGTTCTGATACATCCACCTTAAAATCAAAAACAAAAGAATCACATCTATTCTTTATTTTTATTTTTTATTTTATAGCCACGATCTATTCCCAGTTCAGTATTTAGGAGTCACTCTTGGCAGTGCTCAGGGGACCATGCAGTGCCTGGAATTGAACAGAGGCCTCCTGCATACAAAGCATGTAAAATGTAAAGCCTGTTGAGCTTTTCTGTTTTTTTTTTCTCCTCTGTTTTGTTTCTGTTTGGGGGGGGGGGGCACACCCAGCTTTGCTCTGGGCTTAATGAGTGCAAGGCTAGAAGATTTATTCCAGATACTATTTTGCTGACCCCTCACCTCTATCTTTAATTCAATTTCATTATTAAAAAAATTAAATACTTTTTCCCCCAAAATTGTTCATAATACGGTTGTTTCAGGCATTCAGTGTTCCAACACCAATCCCATCATTAGTGTGACCTCCTCTTTACTAATGTCCCCAGTTTCCCACCCACTCCCCAAACCTGCCCCCTTAATAGGCACAAATTTATTTCATCGTGCTTGTTCCCATAAAAGGGCAAATGGAATAATCACAAGATCGATCAATAAAAATGCATTTGTGGTCATTGCCATACCTCATAATGTGGTCCTTGTGTAAGGGTTTACTGAGCAGGTTGGTACTGTTTGAGCCTTCTGTGTTATTGTTTTCAGCCATTCGGCTTGGTGGGCTTCTAGACAACTTTCCCATCAAATTTTCTGTCTTTCTATGAGGTTGTCAGTACTGTGAAATTGAGAGGTGTCGTTTAGCTATGAATCTGTGGAGCTAGGAAGATTTGGTGACTTGGTGATTTGATGAGACTCGGTTGCAGAGCTGTGCTGTTTTATATGCAGGGGGATGTTGGGTGGAGTTGGGAACTGCTGCACCTTCTGGATGTTAAGGAGAATCAGCCCACGCCGGTCCCCAGAAGGCCACAGAGAGCTCAGTCTGAAGATCAATCTACATGCAATGATGGGCCATGTCTAGCAGTGCCAGTGTCCCTCCGACTCAGTGCTCAGGGATTCTCCTGGAAAAGCTTGGCTGACTATGCTGTGGCTTAATCTTATTTAAAAGCAAAGAACAAAAAGCCTTTTTTTGATGAAGTATTTTCTGTTTATAATATCAACCTTTTCACACTCTATTACTTTTCAACACATTCCAATCTTGCACTAACCAGCCCTTTAATATGTTTTAGTCAAATGCACCAATGACTTGATATTCTAAGTCCAGTGGATTCTCCTTTCTCTAAATTTGCATTTACTACAGTTGCTTTTATAAGTACCCCATACCTATTTCCATTTTATCTTTCCCATATCTTCTTAGAAATTTTATTAATTGCTCATCTCTAAATCTAAACTTTCCTGAAAATTTAGACTTGCAATCTCTCTTCTCATCATATAATTCTTCTGAAATTGGCTATGTTCTTTGTTCTGGTTTAAAATACTATGCATCTGATGATATTTTCCAAATTTATCTTACATGCCAGTTCCACTGATATTTCAGGTATCTTTACTTGAAATTAAATACCACTTGTTATTTCAAGTTTCTTTAACTGAACCCACCGAAATGTAATTCTTTTAAGGAATCAAAGAATTATTTTTCTTTAAAGTAAGTAAATTTCTTCCTTCTCTAGTAAATTCTGTAAAGTCAGTAACTACAATTGCTTTGGTTACTACTTTTTTGCTTGAAATTAACGTACATATTAGATGCTTATTAAATATTTAGTGAGTAAATGAATAAATTTTATCTGAGATGATAACTTAGAATTCAAATTGTTGTTTTTCAACAGATTAATAATATATGCCTAGAATTTTAGAGAGAAATTAATATACACATGCATTATTTTGAAAGTTACTGTAAGACGTTAGATACTTTTCCATACATATCTTCTAGTTGAAGAAGACATAGTTCAAATATGTTGAGCTATACACCAGGATACTAATATCATTTTCCTTCTATAATGTAACCTATGTTTCAGCAGAAATGAAGTGGAATTGTAGGGTTTTGTTAAGGTAAGGTAAGGTAAAGGCCCTCCCGTTGTTCGTCGATTTGCTCGAGCGGGCCCAGTAACATCTCCATTGGAGACTTTGTTGTTACTGTGTCTGGCATATCGAATACGTCACGGGGAGCTTGCCAGGCTCTGCCGTGTGGGCGAGATACTCTCGGTAGCTTGCCAGGCTCTCCGAGAGGGGCGGAGGATTCAAACTCGGGTTGGCCATGTTGGCTGCGTGCAAGGCAAACGCCCTACCCGCTGTGCTGTCGCTCCAGCCCTAAGTTCTCTACACAGCATGTTTATGTGCACTCATACACGAGCACTTGCACACACACACAAAACTAAAATATTTTTAGATATTCCTTATCTGCAAACAATATCCCCAGTCAGAAAAAGTGCCTGATTCGGAGAAGATAAATTATCACTTAGTATCACTTAAAAATGAACACTTATTTTTTTTTTAATTTTAGAAACATAGTGACCAATTTTATTATTCACAAAAGAAATGCATAATATGAAAGATGTGAGTGTAATCACAGGTTTGGTGGACATTTGAAATCCAGCTTGTTTTTAAAGATATATAGGACTTTTGATTCTTAAAAACAGAAACAAGCATTCCTTTTAATTTTTCTCTGTATTTTGGCAGAGTCTGGCAAACTCCCCGTGGCATACCCAATATGCCAAATGCCAGTAACAGTGATGGGTCTCATTCTCCTAAAGAGCCTTGAGTATAATCTCAGGGCCTGGATGAAGGAGATGTTACTGGGGCCTGCTCGAGGCAATCGACGAATAACAGGATGATTTGTGATTTGTGATTTGTGATGCAGGCACTTAATATACCTTGACATTACTCTTTTTGGGAAGCCCAGCGAGAGGTATTGTCACCATTTCACATATCGGGTGAAAGCAACTCCCAAAGGATGAGTAATATTTTCTAGATTTGTATAATAAAATAAATATAAAATAGATTTAAATATAAATTTGAAGTCATAGAGCAAAGGCTTTCATCTACCAATTGGATGTCATTTCTAAATAAGTGATAAATTGTTTCAACTACTGTGTTCAAGTTACTGAGCAGGGGCAAAGGAGGGGGAATGACATAAATATTATGCCTTGCTACGTACCTGGCACTATTTAGTGTCCGGGATTACACTTAGAGTTTTGCATATATTTTTATTTTACCTCTTAAGCCACAAACCTGGCCTCACTAAGTTTTTCTTTTATATATAAAAATATATATATATATTTAAAAAACCTTAGAATTCATAAGGATCAAAATCTAATTTTTTTTCTTTTTGGGTCACACCCAGTGATGCACAGGGGTTACTACTAGCTCTGCACTCAGGAATTACTACTGGCTGTGCTCAGGAGACCATATGGGATGCTGGGAATCAAACCCGGGTTGGCTATGTGCAAGGGAAATGCCCTACCCTCTGTGCTATCACTCCAGCCCCTCTAATGAATTTTTAATTGTTCAGATTTTATTGGGGAAAATATTCAAAAAGTGAAAATGCATCTATCATAATTTACATTTTAATGAGTATGACAAATGTACATTTCTATGTAATCATCATCTAAAAATATATATTTATATAATAATAGCACTTCATCTTCTTTTATTCCCTGAGTTCCTGGGATCAAACCCAGGACCTCACACAGATAAGGTAAGTGTTCTGTAGCTGAGCTATATTCTTGATAGGTTTAATGCTTCTTATTATTTGGCTGTAAGCACCCTTTAACACTCTTTCTGTCGCTTACCTAGATTAGTTTCGCTTATTCTAAAGTTTTATATTAATGGAATAATGTGGCATATATTCTCTTACATTTGGCCTTTTCACTCAGCATTGTGTTTGCATATTCTCATATAGATTTGTTGTTACCATATTAGAAATTTATTTATTTTCATTGCTCTGTCATACTACATTAACAAAAAAACTTTTAAAAATTTTTAGCCATTCATCTGCTTTGAAACATTTTGATTAACTAAAGTTTTAAAGTATAATAAGTACAACTGATTTGTCATATAGTGGCTAGATGTTTAATTTTAAAATAAATTGTCTGCTTTCCTAAGTAGTTGTTCTGTTTTATATAAAGGATGGGCTAGAGCGATAGCACAGCGGTAGGGCGTTTGCCTTGCACACACCCAACATGGCTGACCCTAGTTCGATTCCTCTGCCCCTCTCGGAGAGCCCAGCAAGCTACCAAGAGTATCTCGCCCGCATGGCAGAGCCTGGCAAGCACCCCGTGGCGTATTCGATATGCCAGACACAGTAACAACAAATGTCTCCAATGGAGACGTTACTGGGCCCGCTCGAGCAAATCAATGAAGAACGGGAGGACAGTGACAGTGAATATAAAGGATCCAGTTGTGTTATTTTTTTCTCAAAGCTTGATATGGTCAATTTTATTACTGTAGTCATTCTAGTGTATGTACATGTGGCAGTACTCTACCTCGATTTGCATTTTTCTAATATATAATGATGGTAAACATTATGTTTATTCTTATATATATCTTTTTTATTCCTCAGTACTATTACATTGAATGATAATAACTTTTCTTATGTGCTATACATTTATTTCGTGTTATTGTATACAATAAATAAGCACATTGAAATTTTTTTTCTTTTTGGGTCACACCCGGTGATGCACAGGGGTTATTCCTGGCTCATGCACTCAGGAATTACTCCTGGCAGTGCTTGGGGGACCATATCGGATGCTGGGAATCGAACCCAGGTCGGCTGCTTGCAAGGCAAACACCCTACCCGCTGTGCTATTGCTCCAGCCCCGACACATTGAATTTTTTCTAACCAATTTTCCCTTTCATCATTATTAATGATCTTTGTTTATCTCTGGTAATAAAATTTGTCCTGAAAGTATTTTCCAAATATTACTATTACCATTAAAATCCTATGCTTAAACTTTGTGTAACATGCTTTTTTTTTTTCATTTGCTTTCATTTTGTATTTAAAATGTGTCCTTTACAGGCAACATCTAATTGAGCTTTTCTTCATCCAATCTGGCAATGTCTTTTTCTTTTAATTGGGGGTGGTTAGCCTCTAATTAACATTTAATTATTGACATAAATGGGTTTACTAAGCCAGTTCATTATTTGTTTTTTTCTGCTTATTTTTGTCCATCTGTTCCCTTTTTTCCTGCTTAAAAATTTATTATTTTAATATTTTTAATATTCTGTTTTAGTTTCTCTGCTAACTTTTGCATATACTTTCGAAATTGATCTAGGGAGTACCCCTTTCTCTTTCTTTACTAATCTATCTATCAATTGTTCTCTATTACCTTTCATAGAGTACTTAGTTAATACTATACTAATAACTTCATGTAAAATATAGAAAAATTTCAACAACATAACTTTCTTTGATCTCCACCCACCATCCTTTATGTTGTAGACAATACATATGTTCTGTCTAGCTAGCTAGATATTTTATTTGATGTTCATGGATATTAATAGCACATTCTTTTAGTTTTTCTTTATATAAAATTATCTTTATTGTACCTAAGCCTTGACTTTCACATAGCACTTCTAATGTCTTGCTTTGATTAGATATATAGATATATATAGGTTAACTTTTTATTTATTTTAACACTTTCATAATATTGCTCTACATCATTTTGCTTCCATGACTCCTAATGATAAATCTGTAGTCATTCACATCACTTGTATTTTGCATGAATTTTTTATTTTCTCAAAAGACAACTTTTTAATAATATTTTATTGAGATTCTGTGCTTTAAAATGCTAGGAATGATTTTTTTATGCATATAATTCCAACATCACAGCTATCAACAGTGTTCCCCTTCCTTGTCCCAAAGACCTCAAGGCCCTTCCCTTGTGATCACCCCTCAGCTCTATTTTGTACATGAGTTCTCCTATTGTATTGCCTTTGGGTCTTTGTTGATGCCTAGGTGTGTATCTTGAAGTCCCCCAAATATGAGAGAGATTGTTCTATATCTATTCCCTTCTTTCTGACTGACTTCACTCAGCATGACAACATTTTTTAAAAATTTTTATTAGTGAGACACCATGAGGTACAGTTGTAGACTTACAAATTTTTGTGCTTGGCTTTCAATCACACAATAATCAAATACCCATCCCTCCACCAGTGCCCATTTCCCACCACCACGGATCCCAGTATCCCCCCCACCCCCATCCCCCCCCCATCCCCGAGAACAGATGACTGGTTAAAGCATGACAACTTTTACATTAAAAAAATTAAATCTTTATAAGGCTAAGGATGTAGCTCAGAGGTAGAAAACATTCCTCACACATTTGATGCATTCATCCACAGTGCCAGTTAGAAAATAAACAACCAACAAATAGATAAATTTTTAGTCTTTTTAAAGTATGATTATGATTGCTCAGGAACTATTTTATTTGATTTTATCTTGTTTGGAGTTCTTGGAACTTCTTGATCCTATTGATACGTCTTTTATAAAATTTAGAAACTTTTACCCATGATTTATTTAAATGGCTTTCCTTCTTGGATTTTAGTTATGTATACATTAGACTTTTTGAAATTATATTATAGGTTCCTGAGAGTCTACCTTTATTTTAGTCATTTTTTCTCTCTGTTTTTAGATTAAAGCATTTATATTGATTTAATTTTAAGAAAGAGTGAACTTTTGTGTTGTAATATATATTGGGCTATTGAGCCTGTTCAATGAAATTTTAATTTGTATTCCTGTATGTTGTAATTCAAAAGCATTTTATTTGGTAGATTTTCATAATATATCTCTCCACTGCTATGTTGTCTTACTCATTTCATGTGTTTTCATCTTTATCTCATTGAAAGTGAAGTCTTTGTTTGATAACTATGATGTCTTGACTATCTTGAATTTGGCATCTCTTGACTGTCTTTTTTCCAGGAATGGGTCATATTTTCCTGATTACTTTTATGGCAAGTAATTTTGGACTGTATCCTGGACACTGTGACTCATGCAGTATCAGATTATGGGTCTTGTTATAATTCACTGGCTGTATTGATAATGTTGATTTAGCTGATAATTAACCTAGTTGGATTCAGATGGCAACCTCTTTCTATGTTTCTTGAGTGGCTGCCTAAATCACAGTTTATTTATTTGAAGTTTTGGTGTACTGCTTTGGGTCTATTCCATGCATAAAAGGTTCTGCGGATTGGTGGAGGCTTTGTAGATTCATAAGCAAAATTAGGTAATTCCTTACTCTAATTCTATCATCTTCAAGATTCCTTGACACACTCCAGCCTGCCTAGACTAATTTCCATGTTTTCTTTACCAAGAAAAATGTGAGTTTCTCTGAGAAATGTCGCTGCTCACACTATTTCATGACTTGACTCTCCTGAGAAAACTTCAAAACAACAGTAGCAATAACTTCGGCAAATTCACCTCAACAACCACAGTAAACTTATCCCTGTGCCAATCTTTTCTCTCAGTATGATTTGGCTTTATGATGTTTTCACTTTTCTTTTACCCTTCGAAGCACTCAGTTCTAACTTTTAATAGTTCATTATTATGATGAATATGAGAAGGGTATGTTTTTAGGGCATGTGCATTTTCTTTGCAGAATTGGAACTGATTTTAATGATATTTAAACACCAGAATGTTTTATTTTTGATAAATCTAAATTGCTCTTTTTTTAAAAAAAATAGGTAGTGGATTTTGTTTCTCATAAATAATATTTTTGACTATTACAAGATCATAAAGAGTTTCACTGATGCATTCCTTCAGGACTTTTATGCTTTTGGTTTTCCTATGATCTGTTTAAATTTAATTTCTGTATGTGATGCAAGATAAGAATCAAACTTCATTTTACCTCCACATGGGTATTCAATTTTTCTGTCCTTCCTTCCTTCCTTCCCTTCCTCCCTAGCTTTATCTGTTTCTCCCTTTCTCCCTTTCATTCTTTCTCCCTTTCTCTCTTTCTTTCTTTCTCCTTCCTTCCTTCCTTCCTTCCTTCCTTCCTTCCTTCCTTCCTTCCTTCCTTCCTTCCTTCCTTCCTTCCTTCCCCTTCTTTCTTTCTTTCTTTCTTTCTTTCTTTCTTTCTTTCTTTCTTTCTTTCTTTCTTTCTTCTTTCTTTCTTTCTCTGCCTTTCTTTCTCTGCCTTTCTTTCTCTCTCTCTTTCTCTTTCTCCCTCCCTCCCTCTCTCTCTCTTTCTTTCTTTCTTTCTTTCTTTCTTTCTCTCGTTCTCTGCCTTTCTTTCTCTCTTTCTCTTTCTCCCTCCCTCCCTCCCTCCCTCCCCCTCTTTCTCTCTCTCTCTTTCTTTCTTTCTTTCTTTCTTTCTTTCTTTCTTTCTTTCTTTCTTTCTTTCTTTCTTTCTTTCTTTCTTTCTTTCTTTCTTTCTTTCTTTCTCTTTCTTCTTCCCAGCTATTCTCAAGGATTATTTCTACCGGTGCTTAGGGAATCATACGGTGCCAAGGAACAAACCCTGATTGGCCGCTGGAATGTGCCTTACCCACTTACTATCTCTCCAGTGTCTTATGCCATTTTTGAATAAAATATACTTCCTCATTGATCTACCTTTAAAGATCTACTTTGGAGATTATTGAGCATTCAAATATGTATGAATATCCATCTGCATTCTGTTCTCTTTCACTAAAATGTATATATTTATCCTTTATACATTTATACAGATTCCTTCCTATCTTGATTATTATTCAATCTAGAAAGTGTCATGTTAAAGCTATGTAATTTATTTTTCAAAATGCTTTTTAGCTATCCTAGGTTCTTTGTATCGCTGTATAAATTTTAAAATTAACTTACTGAACTTTTTGTTTCTTTGCCTTTTGGGTCACACCCTGCGATTCATAGGGATTACTCCTAGCTCTGCACTGACGAATTACTCCTGGCTCAGGGGACCACATGGGATTCTGGGAATCAAACCCGGGTTGGTCGCGTGCAAGGCAAACGCCCTACCCACCATGCTATCGCTCTAGCCCCGCGAACGCTTTTTAACGATAAACTTGGAAGTCTTTACCGGGACTGATCAGTTTGTAGAGAATTACCGTGCTACCATTACTTGATTTCCAGGCTAATAACATGGTTTACCTGTCATATTTAGGTCCTTTAACAATATTTTATGAAAGTTATATTGATTTTAAAATTATAATGTTAGATATACTCTTAATCATTCCATGGCTTGGACGACATGGTAAACTCTATATAAAAGTTATTTTTCAGGGCTGGAGAGAAAGCACAGCAAATAGGATTCTTGCCTTGCATGTCTCATATCCAGGACTGCATATAGTGCTCAGAGTACCAACGGGAGTGAGCCTAAGCATAGAGCCAGCAAGGAGCCCTAAACAACACTGGGTGTGCACCAAACAATAACAACAAACAAACTTGGCCTTAAAATTTTTATCTTAGTTCACAGATATTTTGATATATATATGTGATACATCATATGTGTATTTATTGATATTTTGATATATACATGTGATACGTCATGTGTGTATGTGTGAAATATTGCTGTATTAAATGATCATTTCAAATATTGCATAATTTTTTAAGATTTTATGCATAAAAGTACTAAAATAATTTATCTGTGAATTGACTACTTCAACTCTATAATTTGTTTTTATTGCATTTGCCTATATTTTTATTATTGCCTATATTTCACTTATTGCCCTTGCCAAGTAATCATAGTGTTGAATAACTATTGTCCAAATTTGCCTTGTCCCTTGACATAGAAAGAAGACATTCAATATTACAGTAGAATACATATTATTTATTGTAGACTGTTAAAAAAATCTTTTACTGATTTTAAGTTTTCTTATTTATGATTTTTCAAGATAATTTTTTGATAAAACAGCCATTAATTTTGTCAATATTTTTCTGTATCAATGAAGATAATCACACGACATTTTTCTTGTGCAACATATAAGTGATAAGTTATCTTGACTAGTTTGAAAATTAATTTCAAATCTCAAATTTAAATATTAGAAAAATTTAAATTTGTCATGATATATTGTTATTTTATGTGTTACTGCTCCAAATATATCAACGTATTATTAAAGATTTTTTGTTTACTAGAAATATCTGTATAGTTTTCTTTTTTTAGTAATGTCTTTATTGTAGTAGGAGAATGCTGGACTCAATATGAGATAGAATGTGTTCTCTTCTATTTTTTTGAATGAGTCTAAGAGTGTATTATTTGCTTCTTAATGTTTGACAAAATTCTCAAGTGAAACCATCTGGCTCCGAGTTTATATGTGGGCAAAATTTTAATTATATGTTTAATATCTTTAACAACTATAGAGCTTTTTAGAATTTGCATTTCTGCACGAGTATGTTTTGATATTTTGCATCTTTCATGGAATTGTCTATTGTATTCATTTATCAAATTAATTATCCTATGGTTGCTACTAATGATTTCTTACAATTTTTAAAAATGACTATAGGATCCATAGTGATGTTTCTTTTTTCTCCAATATTTGCCATATTTCATTAGGTTTTTTTAAACTCATACTGATTTACTATTGACTTACAATATTTTTATTGATTTACGAATGACTTACGATATTGCAGGAGTAAATCTTCACATCTGGCAAACATACACACCTCACAAGGTTTTACTGTACTATGAAACTGATCTTGATGTCTTCTTACCCTTTCATTCTTTTCCCTGTGTAACCACTCTATTTTCCACTGACAGAGCTGTATTTTTGTTGTGTATTGTAAGCTCCCATACTTGGGTTATTTATATCTCTGTCTTATTTTGTTTATAATAATCACCCCAACTTTCATCTATGTTGTAACAAAAGAGCAGAACTGCATCTTTTTAGTTGTTTAGTATCAATAGTGGCCTTTTTACTTCTCTTGTGATTTCTCTTTTTTTTCTGACTCAGTCTAAATAGAAGTTTGGAGATTAATTTCTCTCTTGAGAGGACCAACTTTTGCTTTACCTAATCTCTTTATTATTTGGTCCTCCTTTTTTTGTTTCTTTGACATTTGCTCTTATTGTTGCTCTATATTTGCTGAAAACTCATTTTTGATTTATTTAGCTCACCTTACTCTAGTTTCCTAGGGGGAAGTTTTAGAGAATTAATTTTGGAGCTCCCTCCTTTTCTAGCATGACCATTTTTTTTCACTTTTTCTAAGCACCACTTTAGTTGCACTACACAAATGTATATATATTTTTTTATTGAGTGAAACATAGTCACATTTCTTTTGTGATTTTTTTGACCATGGGTTATTATTTGTATTGCTTAATAAAGGCCCTCCCGTTGATCATCAATTTGCTCGAGCGGGCCCAGTAACGTCTCCATTGGAGACTTTGTTGTTACTGTGTCTGGCATATCGAATACTCTCGGTAGCTTGCCGGGCTCTCCGAGAGGGGCGGAGGAATCGAACTCGGGTCGGCCATGTTGGCCGCTTGTAAGGCGAACGCCCTACCCGCTGTGCTATCGCTCCAGCCCTTTTGTATTGCTTAACTTAGAATAATTGGAATTTCCCACACATTTCTGTTAGTGATTTCTAATTTATTTTCATTGCTATTAAGAAACATATTATCTCTTTTTTTTTCATTTTGCTCAACTTTTGAGATGCAATTTATAGTAACACTTTGTAAATTTGGTTTTTATTTAGGGCCACACCCAGCTGTGCCCAGGGATAACTCCTGGCTCTGAATGCAGGGATTACTATTACTCCTGGTAGTTGTCCATGTAGGATGCCAGGAATTCAACTTAGGTCAGCCATGTTCAAGACCAGCACCCACTGTACTATTGTCCTGGCCCCATAACATTTTGTAAATTTTAAATAAACAATATGTTGGTTTTATTAACATAGCTGAATTATTAACACTGTAGCATTTTCTCACATACTGTGTATGATTAAAATTCATTTAAATATATGGAACTTTATTTTGCTGGTCAGCATATTATCTATTATGGTGAAAGCAGTTCTTACAAAGTAGAAAATAATGTGTAGACTACTTTTTATTATAGTGTTATCTAAGTTAGGTTACGTTTGTTCACTTGATGTTCAATTCTGCCTTATTGTTACTGATTTTAATCAATTTATCAATTACTAGGATGGTGAGGAGGGTAGGCTCCCAAGCAGTGCTCTGAAAGCCCAGGGGTCACTTCCAATGAAACTTGGCTAGCTGAGCCTGATGGTTGATGCCAGCGCCTGAGGATGCAAAGCTACTCCAGGGAATCAAACCTTGGTCCCTGACCCTGTGCTATCCCCAGACCCCTTGACTTAATATTCCCTAAGCTTATTGTATACATAAGTACTTATTATTTGTGAACATTTTTATAACTTTCTTTTTTTTAATCATTTTTAAATGTCGCTCTGCTTTCGGTAATATTCTTTGTTGTATGATCTTATCGTGTATCTGTGTGTGTGCGTGTGTGTGTGTGTGTGTGTGTATTTAGCCTATACCTGGTGTGCACCAGGATTTCTTCTGGCTTTGTGCTGAGGGGTTGCTCCTTATGGGGATTTGGGACTATAATGGTGTCCAGGATGGGAGCACCCTATTTGCTGTACTATTGCTCCAATCCTTAATTTTGCTTTTTAAAATTTTGTAGACATTCTATTTTTTTAATTCTGCAATATCTCTATAACATTATATTCATAGAAAATTATTCACTTTATATATATTATTTATAAGTACTTTCAATATATTTGGTTTTGTTATAGCGCCACATCTACAAGTGCTCACGGGCTATTCTTGCCACTGTACTCAGAGATCATATCTGACAGTGCTAAGGACACCATATGTAGTGCTCAGGTTGGAACTCAGGTCTACCAAACATAAGGCGAGAGCCTTATCCACTGTGCTATCTCTCCGTCCCCATCACATTCTTGTATATTTTAAATGTCTTTAAACATAATTGTCACTGTGATTTTAGATTTCAATCATTCTAATGACCAACGTCTTTGTACAACTGTTTCTATTGTTTGGTATTTCTGTTTGTTCTCAGTTACAATTTTATTTTCTACTAGCCTCTGCCAATTAGAAGATATTAGGTATTGTATTTGCAAAATATTTGTGGAAATTATTTGAAAGCTGTATGTATGCCACTTCTTCCCTCTGTCTGGCACTTGAGAATTCTGCCAAATTAGGACTTATTAAATCACCTCAAGTACTTTGAACTTGACTTTAATTTTACTTCAGAATTAGTTTTGCTTTATTTTCTAATTTACCATTATCTTGCTGGTGTAGCCCATCAAGGGTCACAGTTTATTTTAGGAATTGCTCTTATTTTGGATGTACATGGACTATGATCTCATTTCACTTTACCTCATGCGTTGTCAAATGTAAACTTTACCTTTCAAAGATCATAAAGTGCTCCAAGGGCAAAGGTATTCTTGAGTCACCAGAACAATCACAGTTCATATTTTCTTCCAGGTGAGGGCTAGAAATATTCTATAGTTTTAGGAAGATATGTTTTCCCATTTTATTAAGGTTCTCTAGTAATTTCTATCACGTTTGATCTGAATTCGTCAGAATAGCACAAGCTGAAATTATCTGACAAGCTTTTTATCCCAAGTGATTAACCACTTAGTTAATAATATTCATTGAAATATGTATCATTTCCACAGATTTCAAATGCCACATTTATATTTTACTCAACAAATACATTAGTCTCTTTGTGACCCCTTTATCAGTTCCATTTATGTCTCATTATTCCCAAGGGAGATTTTTTGTTGGAGACCAAGACAAGATGTCTACCTCTCCTCATTTCCTTTCTTGACCTTCTTTGAATGATAGACTAGACTTTTCAAGGAATAGGAAAGGACTTTCCTAAAGTGTTGGCCTATTACTCTCATATATTGCCATGGGAACGGAAAATAGTGGTGTTTTAAAAGGTGAATTTAGCTATAGCTAAAAAAAAAAAGAATTTTTTTGTATGAAACTAATATCTGGGGTTAGGGAAAACAGTGGACAGGAGGACTGGTGTTTTAAAAGGTGGTCAATGTTTGGAAGCTACCACAAGTGGTTAGGGGTGGAGAGCAGTTAGGATAGAGAAGGAACCCGTATGACAATTCAGTAATAATGGTTGGAAATGTACACTCTGGGCAAGAACCGAGTGTTTAAAGTAGGTAAAGGGATATACGTTATAACCCTTCAGTATCTGTATTGCAAACCTTAAAACCCAAAAAAGAGAGAGAAATAGAGAGAGGGGAGAGAGAATAGAAAGAGAGAGGGAGAGAGATTGAGAGAGACTGGGGAGAAGAAAAGTGCCTACCATAGAGACAAGGTGGGGGCATAGGGATGGAAGGAAACTGGGGACATTAGCATTGGGAAATGACACTGGAAAAGGCATGGGTGTTGGAACATAATATGACTTTAATCCAATCATGAACAGCTTTATAACTGTATGTAAGACTTTAAAAAATAAATGTGTTCATAAATAGAAATGCCACTTCTAGGAATTTATCCCAAAGTTACATTAAAAAATTCTTAGGCAAAATCTTATTTATTAAAACATTGTCTATAATTAGAACATATTTAACTGACTCAGATATTCATACGTAGGAACCTGGTCGAATAAACTATTATACATTCATACAATGGTGCAGTTAAACTGTAAAGAATGCCAAAGGTCCCTATAAACCTATATGGATTTCTGTGAAAAATATTAAGTGACAAGTGTAAGAGTGTTTATAATGTAAGCTACTTTTGTAGCTTATATTAAAATAAAAAATAACATATACATGCTTATGTTTTGCAAAGTGAACAGAATGATTTACTTATAGAACTGTTTTCATTAGAGTTTATTGGGAAAAGGTAATCTGTTTAATGTTTTAGAGATTTTTGGTTTTTGGTCATGCCTGATGGTACTTAGGATTTACTCCTGGTTTTGTGCTCAGAGATAACTCTTAAAGGGGGCTAGGGGCCATGTGTGGTATTAGGGATCAAATCTGGGTTGGCTGCATGCAAGGCAAGTGCCCTACCTGCTGTATATCTCTCCAGTTCCTGATTTAAAGATCTAAAACTAAGCTTAAGGGCCAAAAATGGAATCATTAACTAGTATGTAAATAAAAACATAAGTATAATGCATGTCAAAATAATAAAATAAGCACACAGAATATAAAAGTTCAATTAAGTCTGAAGACAATACTCTGAAACATTTTCTCTTTTTAATATTTTTTATCTAATTAAAAAATTCTGGTTTGCAAAGTTATTGATAGTTGAGTTTTAGGCATACAATATCTCAATACCAATCCACCACCAGTGCTAACTTCCCTTTACTAGTGTTCAATCATAGATGGTCCATTGAAAAACTAACTCTGAATGGCGTTTGTCATTCTGCCTTCTGATGCCTCTAGTCTGTCAATAGTTAAATATTTTATATATTTGAACTCTTCTCAAAATTGTCTATCTTTCATTAAACAAACTACCTTGAGGACTAATTTTCTCCATAATCCTGGCAAATGATAATTGTTTATTTTCTTGTACCCAACTCTTAGCTATTTGATCTTGTTTACATCCTTCCATTCCATTGACATTTGGGGGGTTGGCAGGAATCCAATTGCTTTATACAAATGAATATGAAAAAAATTAAAACATTATATTTTAAACAATCATGCAATAAAATATTATGCATAAGAGTGTTCTTAAGGACTGTGATTGTAGGAAGGATGTTGTTTATAAATTTCATAAAGTCACAAAACATTTGTCAACCCTACTTAAAGCAATGCTGCATGCATTTTGAAGATGATTTTCTGATCCCTATGAAGACATTTGATGTGCAAGCTAGCAACCATCCAATCAGATTATGCCATCTGCTACACTTCCATAATTCATTGGAGGTTTTTACCTTGACTTACTACCTTTCTCTCTATCACTACTTTAATCATCATTTTTGGTGATATTAGCATTCATATTGGGACAAAATAATTTATAATATCACCACTTCTAAAGCTTCCAATTCAAGGATATTGCTATAAAACAACTCCCATTTTTCCCAAATCATATTCTATGGTATATCTGTACCCAAAATTCTTCAAGTCCACCAAGAACTTCCTTCAATATTTTAATTTTAGTTAGGTAACTAATTCCTAGTTAAATATAATTTTTTGTCTTTTCTCTTTCTACATTCCAGTAGCTGAAGTGGCGAGAGAACTTTTTATAACCCAAATTATTTGAATATGTCACTCCAATATGAGTTGTCAGTATTACATTTCTTTTAGCTCTTCATAAACTAAGGTATTTATTCCACATTTTATTGCTTGTTTTGTAAACTTAAATATTTTCTCCATTTTAGCTTATTTCTTTACTTCATATTACATCAAGAATGCAATATCCTCATGCCCCTGTCACCAAGTTTATAAAATTATATACCAAGGACTGCAGATAGTCTAAGATATTATCTTATTATAAACTATTTAAGTTTGGTTACTGTAGTGTGATGAATGCTGGAATAAGGCACAAGATTCGTGGGTGTGAGACAAAGAAGTTTACCACTTATAGCAAGCATTAATATTTGAGTATTTGCTCTTAGTTCCCCTTGCCCAATGGACTTTGTAGATGAGACCAGATCAATGCTTAAACATGTGACAGATTGTTACTGAGCACTGAGACTCAGGGTTCATATGTTTTATAATAGGCGACACTCAGCCTGGTCTTCCAAGGCTATTCATTATACCAACTTGCCTGGAAAGATATATGTAAGCAAAATGAATCTGTGTCTTTGCTTGCAAGATATATAAAACCATAAGTCCTTGAATTACCTCACAATATTACCTTTGTCTGTCTGGACCATAATCACTTTTCTCTATAGTTGAACTATGTATGCTTTTATCTAAGGTTCCCCACTTACATAATATGCACTATATAATGTTGTGTTCCGCTCTTATAAATAGAAGCTTCTTCTTCCTAGTCTCCAGGATTTCTCTTTTCATTCTTTGTCCAATAGTTAAAGGATGAATCATTCATATAATCAACCACAACTTAATGCTCTAATTCCCATAATGTATAAAAAGCAGAAAGAAAATACAACAAAACTGTTGACCTCATGTCTTCCTCCAGCTTCAGACATTTCTCTCTTCTCTCTCAAAAATCACTTACACTAAATGTCACTTTTTTCTTCATTCCAGTTTTACTCAGCATCTATCACTTAAATTCTCTTGAATATATTCTAGTCAGATTGTGGTGCATCCTTATACAGAAATCATTCTTGTCCGTGTCATCTCTCAACTCCATAATGACTAGCCAATGGACAATTTCTCAAGTCTCATTTTATTTGACTTTTCAGCAGCATGTGACACAGCTAATTGGTCTTATCTTCTCAAACACATTTTCTTTGTCTAAGTATTTTAGAGTCTTACCCTCTCATCACCATTTTTTCTGCCTCTCTAGTATTTTATTCTCTCTCTCATTCTGTCTGGGGGCTCTAAATGTCATCCAGACTCTGATCAAGTGGATTTCTACACTCTTAGTCTACTCTCTACTTAAGATTCTAATGAATAACTTTATTTTCTTTCTTATTTATATCCTTAAACATAATGGATCCAAAGATTTTTAATCTATTAATATCCTCCCAGCGCCCTCCACAGATTCTAAACCCCCTTCACTCTTACCTACTTCATAAGGTTACTACCATGAATGAGGCCTACAGGTCCCAAAACTTTAGCTACCCCTGATTTTTTTTTCACTCTCATATCCCCATACATAACCACTAGCAAATCCTATGATTTAATTTCCTAAATGTGCTTAACATAAAATCACTATCTCTATCACTAAAATTATATTTATTATAAGTTTTCATTATATCTCCCGGGGATTATTGTAATAGTCTTTAGTTTGTCTTCTATTTATTCTCTATGCAACATTCAATGTTAATGTTAAAAATCCCACCAGTGAGAAGTGAGATAACTCAAGGACTGAGCATATTTTGCAAAGTGGGAGGCCCATACTTTATCCCTCATACCACAGAAATGCTGGGAGCACAGCACTGAGAGTACTACTGGGTAAGGTCCTTCCATAGGCAATAAATCAAGTCCTCACTGATTTTCCACTTTACTGGGCTTGAAAGCCAAGGTCGTTGCTGTGATTCGCAAGGACTTTAATGGACCCATAAGACCCATAACTACCTATCTGAATTCACAGTTCCTCAGTGTCCCTGGCTCTAGCTCCAACTGACTCTGTTTAGTTCCTCAGATTGTTCATACATGCTCTTTCCAGAGGGTTTTTGTAGTTTTTGTAGTTCCTTCCTTTTGGAAGAGCTCTCCCTGGGTAATTGCCTGATTTACTCTCTCACTTCTTCCAGAATTTGGCTCTGTAGTATTCAGGCCTTCCTTGAACCATATCCCACAAATAGCATAATTAACCATTACTTTCTCTCCCCTTATCTGCCTTATTTTTTTCTATGGCACTTAGCACTGGCATTATATAGTCTCTGAATTTCTGCAGCTACCAGATGTTATCAGCTGAATCGTGGGCCATTATTTTATGTGCACATCAAGAGAGAGGAACTTTGAAAAATAAAACTCACATCTTTCTTATCACTTAAAATTTTTATATTTATTAAAAAAAACCTATTTCTTAAGACTTATTTAGACCTGGCTTAAAAACACTATATAATCTTCCCACGAAAGCAAACCTTAGGAAAAATAAATCCAATGATTTATATCTAACACTTTAAATCCAGAACTTAATATTCTGATATTTTCCACAACTCGTATTCAATGCAGTGTTTTTCTATAGAGTATTTCACTAATTAAATGTAATACAGCTTCATAGGCCTTTAGTATCTTTTTATGATCTATAAAGCAAAAAAACCCCATCATGTCCATTTTTCAAATGATATTATTTTTATTAGAATCAAAATCATATTTTGTTACTCTGAGACTCACTATCCACACAATAATATTTATTTCTCAGGAATCTAAGGATACCGTTGTTGAAGACATTTTAGATAATTTTTTTAACTCCACTTGTACAGGATAAAAAATGCACATAATTCAGTCATGTTTGTAGCTATGAACAAATATAAGTAAGTTCACATAGGAATGACCCTGCAATTGCTGCCTGGCCAACTGTGGTTGTGAGATGCCAGAGACTATAAAGTGGACCCCATGGCTAGAAATCTAAAAATGTCAAAAGAATGCATGCTTTTAAGTCATTATATGTAGCATGCTTTGGTTTCTCACTAGAGCACACAAGGGCAAAAAATTGTATGTTTCGTTCACTGGCTTTGTTCTTATCATTTGAAGAGTAATGGGAAAGTAAAGTAAAGTAAAGTAAAGTAAAGGCCCTCCCGTTGATCGTCGATTTGCTCGAGCGGGCCCAGTAACGTCTCCATTGGAGACTTTGTTGTTACTGTGTCTGGCATATCGAATATTCTCGGTAGCTTGCCGGGCTCTCCGAGAGGGGCGGAGGAATCGAACTCGGGTCGGCCATGTTGGCTGCAAGGCAGACGCCCTACCCGCTGTGCTATCGATTGTTGAATGAATGATAAACATTTGCCTCTGCTTTTAACAGTTGACCGGAGTTTAGTTTACTTCATACCTGTGATTCTCAAGATTTAGTCACCAGCAGAAAAGAATATGGCTTCTAGGTAGAGATCCAATGTTAGGCACCGTGCAGACTTCTGACTCTAACCATTCCCACATGGAAATGGTCATCTCTGATATTGTGTCCACCTCTGCACCTAGCCTGCAGTAATCCTGGTTTCTAGGAGACATCAGGAAAACATAAACAAGTTCAAGCTCTTAGAAATTAGAGCTGATTTTAAATGTGAAGCCTTTGAAGTTGCTACAGACAAAGCAAGCACTTCAAAATTTCAAAGGAAAAGTACAGAGGCACGGGGAGGAACTTTACCTGCTCTGCATAAAGACCACTTGCTTTTTTTCTTTCTTCTCTTTCAAATTCAAAAGAAACTGCAGGACTTGAATGGTAGCACTGAGGGTAGGGTACTTGTCTTGCAGCTGACCTGGGTTAGATCCCTGGCACCTATATGGTCTCTGGAGACATCAGAAGTGATCCTTAAGTCCAGAGGCAGGAATAAATCTTGAGCACTGCCAGGTATGCCCCTAAATCAAAATAAATAAATAAATAAATTGCACAAATTGCATTCTTTAGTTGTATGTAGCACTATAGCACTGTCCTCCCATTGTTCACGGAGTTGCTCGAGTGGGCCCAGTAACGTCTCCATTGTGAGACTAGTTGTTACTGTGTTTGGCATACCAAAAACGACACGGGGAGCTTGCCAGGCTTTGTCCTGCGGGTGAGATACAAGAAGTTTGCCGAGCTCTCCAGGAGGGGCGGAGGAATCGAGCTCGGGTTGCCCTGGTCGGCAGCGCTCAAGACAAAAACCCTATCGCTGTGCTATTGCTCCAGTCCTCTTTAGTTGTATATCAAAAATAATTTTAGTGGTTAAATTTATAATGCAGAGCAATACTGAAATAACGCTTTCTCCTCTTTCTTCTTTTGCAGCTATTCTGCAGCTGTTATTCACCAATATGGAATTCATTATTTTTTTTACTGATATGTCAGGCTGGAGCAATAGCTCAGAGGGTAGGGCATTTGCCTTGCAAGTGGCTGACCCGGTCGACCCGGGATCGATTTCCTTCGCCCCTCTCGTAGAGCCCGGGAGGCTACCAAGAGTATCTCTCCCACATGGAAAAAGTCTGGCAAACTACCCGTGAGGTATTTGATATGCCAAACACAGTAACAAGTCTCACAATGGAGACATTACTGGGCCCACTCAAGCAAATCGATGAACAACAGGAGGACTGTGACAGTGACGAATGTGTCATGATACTATTAATAATAGTTGTTTTTCCATTTTTGAGAGTTGGGGATAATACCACGCCAACCACTGGTGTGCCTATTCCACTCCACCAGTGTTCCAGCCATCCCTTGCTCAGGTAAGCTCAGTTCTGTAGGTTAAATCTCCTCTCTGTTGTCTTTAGCCACATGTTGCTTTCTTATTCTATGTCTTCCTTGATTTATTTTAATAGGTATATCCATGTTTTGGTTTTCCGTGTGTTGTTGTAATTCAGAAAAATGTGCATTTATTTATTTATGCTCAATTTCCAAGTGTTTGTGCTTCTTCCTGACTCTGATTGTAATTAATTTCCCTCTTCAAAGCATCGTGGTCTAAGAAGAGAGTTTCTAGGATTTCATACAAGCTTCTTGATTGTATGAAGAGAAGTTCCGTGATGCAGCATGTGGCCTGTCCTGGAGAGTGTGCACTGTAGAACGATGTGTACTCAACCTTTGGGGAATGAAGGGCCTTATTTTTATTTTTTAGGCCCCCCCTTTCATTTCTTCCTTCAAGACTAGTGTTTCTTGTTGAGTTTTTCTAGGTTGATCTATACTGCAATGATAGAGGAGTGCTAAAGTCTCCTGGGACAGATATATAAAAGGACTACACTCATTTGTGGAATATAAAGTAACATAGTAGGAGACTAACACCTAAGGACAATCAAAATAAGGGTCAGGGAGACTGCCCCATGGCTTGATAGCCAATCTTATGCGCTAGGTGAAAAGGTAGCTGGGATAGAGAGAGGAGCACTAAATAAATGATGGTTGGAGGGATCGCTCAGGATAGTAGATGCACCTTGAAAGTAGACTATGGACCAAACAAGATGGCTACTTGTTACCTGTATTGTAAACCATAACACCCAAAAGGACAGAGAGAGTAAAAGTGATTGTGCCTGCCACAGAGGCAGGAGGTGAGAAGGGGTGGGGGTGGGAGAAGGGACACTGGGAACATTGGGGTTGGGGAATGAGCACTGGTGGAGGGATGGGTACTTGAACATTATTTGACTGAAACACAATCATGAAAGTCTGTAAGTCTGTAATTCTATCTCACTATGATTCATTCATTAAAATAAAAAAAAATAAAGTTCGGATCTCACAGTTTCAGTGTTGTTGATTCTGTGGTTTATATACTCTATCATTACTTAACACCAACACAATGTACCTGGGTTTCCTTGGCCTTTGGCCCTGTTGTTTCTCCTCTATTCTTCTTCCTTTCCCCTTCACTCTATTTCTTTCCTTCTCCTCCCTATACTCTGGGGAGAAGGGTGATCTAAGCATCTGCCCACCCCACCTAAACCACTGCATTTTCTCATCTAGTAACTATAAATGTCACATATAACTGATACCATCCTGTGTTTGTCCTTTTTTTTCTGGATTATTTCATTTAACATTATATATTTCAGTTGCATCCACCTTACAGTAAATTTTGTGATTTCATCATTCCTTATAGCTGCATAGTATTTCATTGTGTGTGTGTATATATATATATATATATATATATATATATATCACATCTTCATGATCCACAGATATGTTGTTGGACATTTAGGTTAGTGCCAAATCTTAGATAATGTACTGACTGTTGCAATGAATAGTGGTATATATAGTCCTTTTCTTGGAAGTTATTTTAAATTTAAAGTATATGTTGTCTGATATAGGTATGACTACCTGTTCTTTTTTTCCCCACAATTTTATTATTTATTTAATTAAAAAATTTTTATTAGTGAAACACCATGAGGTACAGTTGTAGACTTACAAAATTTTGTGCTTGGGTTTCAATTATACAGTGTTCGAGTACCCATCCCTCCACCAGTGCCCATTTTCCACCACCACGGATCCCAGTATCCCTCCCACCCCTCATTCCTCCCTCATCCCACCCTGCCTCTGAGGCAGGGCATTCCCTTTTGTTCTCTCTCTCATTTTGGGTGCTGTGGTTTTCAAAAGAGGCATTGAGTGGCAATCATGTTTGGTCTATAGTCTACTTTCAGCATGCATCTCCCATCCTGGGAGGATACTCCCAACACCCTTTATTTGGTGCTCCCTTCTCTATCTGAGCTGCGTTTTCCCCTAGCATGTGCAGCTGGCCTCCAAGCCATGGAGTGAACCTCCTGGTACTTATCTCAGCTATTCTTGAGTGTTAGTCTCCTATTTTGTTACTTTATGTTCCCCAGATGAATGCAATCTTTCTATGTCTGTCCCTCTCTTTCTGAATCATTTTGCTTAGCATGATACTTTCCATGTAGAATCACTTGTATATAAATTTCATGACTTCATCTTTCCTAATAGTTACATAGTACTCCATTGTGTAGATGTACCAAAGTTTCTTTAACCAGTCATCTGTTCTCGGGCACTCAGGTTTTTTCCAGATTCTGGCTATTGTAAAGAGTGCTGCAATGAACAAACAAGTGCAGATGTCACTTCAACTATACTATTTTGCCTCTCTGGGATATATTGCCAGGAGTGGTATTGCTGGGTCAAATGCGAGCTCAATTTCTAATTTTTGGAGAATCATCCATACTGTTTTCCAAAAGGCCTGAACCAGTCGGCATTCCCACCAGCAGTAGATGAGGGTCCCTTTCTCGCTGACTACCTGTTCTTTTTTAAGGGAATTTTTACTTGTAAGATTGTTTTATATTCTTTGCCTTTGAGCTTGTGTCACCTTATTCAGATATGTCCCTTGTAGGTAGCAGAAAGTTGGCTTCAGTTTTCTGATCCATCTTGCCACTCTGTGTATTTTGTTTGGTTAGTTCAGGACATTGATGTTGAGTGAAACTACTGAGACAAAGGAATCTATCGCCATCATTTTAAAGAAGTTCTGTATGTTTATGCAGTTTTTCTTGTCCTTTACTGAATTGAGAGTCCAGAGTCATGTCCTCAGGTATAGAGTCAGCTTATCTTTGATAAAGGGGCTAGAAGCATCAAGTGGCACAAGAAAAGCCTCTTCAACAAATGATATTGTGGAAACTGGTCAATCACAAGTAAAGAAATAAACTCAGATCTTTATCTCACACTATGTCCAAAAGTCTATTTGCAAAAGTCCACATAAAAGTCAGTGAGTGGGAGATACGGAGATCAGATCTAAATCCATAAACTATATTGATGAAATTATAGACAGAACCTCCTGTGACATTGAATCTAGAGGTATTTTCAATGACTCACTGCCATTGACAGTGTAAATGAGAGCAAAGATAAACAAGTGGAATTATATCAAATCTAAAAGCTATTGCACTACAATAGAAATTATTATTAAAATCATATAACTGGATAAAATATTCTCAGTGAGGTGTTCATTTTATTGAGGGTTATTGTTTTGTTTTGTTTCCCATTGTTTTCCACCATTCTCTTTTGGCCTGTGGGGGCTCATTTGATAGAGCTGTTTTAAATCTTCTGGAAGCTTCTTTCTATGTAAGTTCCTTTGATTATGCTGGTTTCAATATTCCTTTTTATTTCTGACTTTTGTCATTCTGATTACAGTGTATCTTGGAGTTTTTTATTTATTGACCATTTGTTTTTATATTAAATTCTCACAGTCTTCTGAGGTAGAACCTCTTTCCAACATTTTAGGGCAATTAAAACTAGAAAATCTGTGTTTTATAATCAATACCATGTAAGAGCAGAATTTAATGAAGATTTATATGTTTTGACTTTTTTCTTTTTCTTTCAGGTGCCAAGCTAGAGAATGCAGTGGTCAATTAAATCAACCATGGATCTTAAGTTTTTTGAACTTAGAGACAATGATCAATGGGATCTTAGTGTCCATGTGCTATATGCAACAAAGATTATAGTTCTCTAAATCAACTTAATTCTAACTCTATGTATTTCTCTAACCAGGCTTATTCTTGTCAGTGTAGTTTTTCCCGACTATACGCACTTGTGCAATAAGTTGTACCTAAGCTATAAACCCATGACTGGCATCATCCCCAGGTGGGGCTTGTAGCTGACTATCACTCCACCTCCCTGACAAAATGCCTAGTTGCATGAAATAGGGTAAGAAAAATAAACAATGAACAAATGATTATATTTATGTACTACTGTGTCAGTCTACAAAGCCAGTTGTCTTCCTAGAGTATAGGACTCAGGTACCTATTTCTGATTGACTTCTCTGTGTTCTCCAGTGAAATAAATACTGGTGAAGGGAAAGGTGTTTGATCATTGTATGACCAAGACTTAAACCTGAAAACTTTGTTAACTTTTCCCACAGTGATTCAATAAATAAATATAAGAAGAAAAAAATAAAATTATGATAGCACATCGGTATGGCATTTGACTTGCACGCGTCTGGCCTAGCAGAGCCAGGTTCGATTCCTCCACCCCTCTCGAGAGCCCAGCAAGCTACCGAGAGTATCTCACATGCACGGCAAAGCCCAGCGAGCTACCTGTGACGTATTTGATATGGCAAACACAGTAACAACAAGTATCACAATGGAGATGTTACTGGGCCCACTCGAGCAAATCGAAGAACAACAGGAGGACAGTGACAGTGATGGAAAAAAAGTAAGGTGGAGTTCATGCCCAAATCAATAAGCTAATCAGTGGCTGAATAAATAGCAGTACTCCTACATAAAAAAAAAAAGCAGCATCTAGACTTCAAGGTTTCCCCTTTCATACTGTGCTGCTATGCAATGCATTGTGGATATCTACAGACCAGAAATAGGAATAAGGCCAGATTCACAAGAATAATCTCGTAGTTTTAAAATTTCTCAAATATTATATTATTTCTATAATCTATATTAAAGTCAAAAATGGAATATTTTAATTTTATTTCATTTGTATATATCTTGGTTACAAAAAGAATTTAAGGCAGCTAGAAATTTAAAAGAAGATACTTAATGACAAATACTGAAACAGAAAAAGGGTTGCTGCTTAACCTGAAAATTCAATTTAGCAGAATGGTTCATTCAAAACTGTTCCAGTTAAGCAAGATTTAATTATGTTTTATGTTTCTATTTACTAATAAAACATTTGTTCTTACTCATAGAGTGGAGAGAGTTCTTGAATGACTTGTCAAGCTATAGAGAAAGAAGTTTCTGCGTTTTGTTCTTTTGCAACAAGATAATTAGTATTCTCCTATTACTTTTTAAAATTGTCAGACATTTACTAAATTAGGAAAACTATGGGAAGAGAGGGGAGGTAGGCAATAGTAGTAATATACTTTAAAATACATTCCCTAATACATAACCGCAATACTATTAGCACCAGTTCAAGAAGTAAAATATTGTCATTTAGATATTTTTTACAAATTTGTACAAATATTTAACTTCTTGAACTGGTGCTAATAGTATTGTGGTTATTAATGTTATTGGTTTATTTAGTGTAAGTTTTGGTGAGGTAACAAAGACCAAAACCAAACTAGTGGTTGCCAAATTCTCTTAAATTGTATTTATTATTTAAAAAATTTTATCTGGGAACCGTGATTCACAAGGCTATTACCAATAAAGTTTAAGGCATACAACATTCCATCTCCAAACCCACAATCAATGCCCTGGTCACTGCACCATGGTCCAACGTTCCCTCCCACCCACACATCCGTCCTTCTTTGCAAGTGCTTGTATTACTTGTATCACTTGTGATCCCGTTACACATCAATTTGCTTGAGCAGGTGCCAGTAACGTCTCCATTCATCCTGCTGCGTGCTTGTGTAGCCCAATGGCGTCTGCTCGCTCCAGGAACACGAAGACCCTCAAACCGTTCATTCAGGGTCTTGACAAAGAAGTCAGACCATCTGTAGGTGGTTGATCACATGATCTTTTGACATCCCGTGGAATCCAGGCAGTAACAACTCTAGTCCAGCAATCGTCTTCAAATCATATTATGTGTCCAGCTCGTCTGACTTTTGATGCCTTGGCAAATGACGCAGTGTCCCTGAACTTCGATTGTCAATAGAGGTTGGAACTCCGGACTCCTTCTCTCACTTGAGTGAAGCGTGGTACTCTAAGCATAGCTCTTTCGATTCCTCTTTGGGAAACCTGAATTTGGGTCTTTGGGAGACAGTAACAATAATGGACCACATTCAGGTCTTTACAAGAAAATTTTTTAAAAATTTTTATTAGTGAAACACCATGAGGTACAGTTGTAGACTTATAAATTTTTGTGCTTGGGTTTCAATTATACAATGATCAAATACCCATCCCTCCATCAGTGCCCATTTTCCACCACACGGATCCTAGTATCCCTCCCACCCCCAACCCCACCAACAATCCCACCCTGCCTCTGTGACAGGGCATTCCCTTTTGTTCTCTCTCTCCTTTTGGGTGCTATGGTTTGCAAAAGAGGGAATGGGTGGCAATCATGTTCGGTCTATAGTCTACTTTCAGTATGCATCTCCTATCCAGGGAGGATCCTCCCAACACCCTTTATTTGGTGCTCCCTTCTCTATCTAAGCTGCCTTTTCCCCTAGCATGTGTGGCTGGCCTCCAAGCCATGGAGTAAACCTCCTGTTACTAATCTCGGCTATTCTTGGGTGTTAGTCTCCTATGTTGTTACTCTATGTTCCCCAGATGAATGCAATCTTTCTATGTCTATCCCTCTCTTTCTGAATCATTTCGCTTAGCATGATACTTTCCATGTAGTACCACTTGTGTGTAAATTTCATGACTTCATCTTTCCTAACAGCTACATAGTACTCCATTGTGTAGATGTACCAAAGTTTCTTTAACCAGTCATGTGTTCTCAGGCACTCAGGTTTTTTCCAGATTCTGGGTATTGTAAAGAGTGCTGCAATGAACAAACAAGTGCAGATGTAACTTCAACTATACCTTTTTTTGCCTCTATGGGATATATTGCCAGGAGTGGTATTGCTGGGTCAAATGCGAGCTCAATTTCTAATTTTTGAGAATCATCCATACTGTTTTCCAAAAGGGCTGAGCCAGTCAGCATTCCCACCAGCAGTGAAGGAGGGTCCCTTTCTCGCCACATCCATGCCAACACCTTTTGCTTTTGTTCTTTTGTATGTGGGCCAGTGTCTGTGGTGTGAGATGATATCTCATTTTGGTTTTGATCTGCATCTCCCTGATTATTAATGATGTAGAGCATTTTCTCATGTGCCAATTTGCCATTCGGATTTCTTCTTTGAGAAAGTTTCTGTTCATTTCATCGCCCCATTTTTTGATGGGGTTGGATGTTTTCTTCTTGTGGAGTTCAACCAGTGCTTTATATATCCTTGACATCAACCCCTTGTCAGATGTGTACTGGGGGAACATCCTTTCCCATTCTGTAGACTGTCTTTGTATTTTGGTGTTTATTTCTTTTGAGGTGCAAAAACTTCTTAGTTTTAGATAGTCCCGTTTGTCAATCTCTGTTTTCACTTGCTCGGCCAGTGGCGTGACATCTTTGAAGATACCATTAGCTTCAATGTCATGGAGGGTTTTGCCAACTTTGTTTTCAATGCACCCTATGGATTCCAGTCTGAAGTTGAGGTCTTTAATCCATTTTGATCTTACTTTTGTATATGATGTTAGATAGAGATCTGAGCCCAATTTTTTGCATGTAGCCGTCCAGTTTTACCAGCACAATTTGTTAAAGAGGTTTTCCTTACTCCACTTCACATTTCTTGTTCCTTTATCAAAGATTAGATGATCATATGTTTGAGGGGAGATGTCAGTATATTCAACCCTGTTCCATTGGTCTGCAGCTCTGCCTTTGTTCCAGTACTATGCTGTTTTAATTATTACTGCTTTGTAGTAGAGTTTGAAGTTAGGGGGTTTGATTCCTTCTATTTTCTTTTCCCCAAGAATTGCTTTTCCTATTCGTGGGGGCTTATTGTTCCATATGAATTTCAGGAGTGTTTGCTTCATTTCTTCGAAGAATTTCATGGGTATACTTATAGGGTTCGCATTTAATTTGTACAATGCTTTTTGAAGTATTGCCATTTTGACTATGTTAATTCTCCCAATCCATGGGCAGGGGATATCTTTTCGTTTTCTCGTGTCCTCTTTTATTTCCTGAAGTAGCATTTGTAGTTTTCTTTGTACAGGTCCTTTACTTCCTTAGTTAAGCTGATTCCTAGGTACTTGATTTTCTGGGGCACAATTGTGAATGGAATTTTTTTCATGACACTTTCTTCTCTCTCATTGTTTGCGTATAGGAAAACCATGGACTTTTGGGTATTGATTTTATAGCCTGCAACTTTACTCTACAAGTCTATTTTTTCTTGGAGTTTTACAAGCACATTTTTTAAAAATTAAATTTTATAGCTTAGGTCATATGCTTACAAAGTTTAAAGAGCCTTATGGTTTTGATGTAAAAATAACCTCACCTCTATACCATTGAAATGTCTAAACCTTTAACCAATGTTCTTATCTTTCCTCCAGTACCTCCTCAACTGCTCCCTCACTCCCCTTCTTCCTTATGTCCCCATAGGTATCATTCAAGGCCAAGGGTTTGTCTTTATTTGATACCTTCAACTCTCATGTCTTGTTAATCTATATAACCACAGATAAGTGAGAACATCCATCGTTTGTCCTTCTCCTTATGTAATTTGCTTAATATAATACCCTCCAGTTCCAAGCAGGCAGCAGTGATCTACAAGATTTCTGAGTAGTTGCATACTATTCCATTGTGTATATATACCACACTTCTTTATTCATTCACTTATTGTTAGAGATTTGAATTGGTTCCATGTCCTGACCCTTGTGATAAGCACTGCAATGAACATATGTGTGCTTATATTTTAATGATTTTACAGTTGGAGCGAAGATACCAAGCAGAGAAATTGCTATGTCGTATGGGAGCTACAATCTTCCTTTTAAAAAGAAATCTCCCTACTGTTTCCCCAGAAGTTGAACCACTCCTACCAATAGTGAATGAGACGCCTTATTTTTTTTGTTTTGGTTTCATTTGGGTCACTCCTGGGGGTACTTAGGTCTTACTACTGACTGTGCATATAGGAACACTATTCAGGGGACCATATGGGGTGCCAGTGATTGTTCCTAAGTTGGCTGCATGCAAGGCACTGTCCTACCTGCTGAACTATCTCTGACTCCAAGAGTTCTCTTTGTTTTAACCACATCCTTGCCACATGTCTTTTTTTAAATCAAAATTTCTGGTATTTTAAAGAAACACTATAAGTCACTCCTCAAAGAGTTGAAATTTGTTTTCTTTAGAGGCATGCTTACTGATGCTGAAAGAAGAGAATTTCTTTAGGGCATATTGTTGAATACTTTAAATTGTCCACAATAACACTTTGAAGGCAAGAGGTGCGACTTGTGATTGCTTCCTGGCCTTAAACCATACCAGAAACAGAATTGACCTATGCTTTCTGAAGTTGAGGACTGTGAAAACCAGTGAAGATGTTCACCTACAGAACCCAGAGTAACTGAGAGAAGAAACAGTTGCTTTTACAGCAATGGTGAACAGGGATTCACCAATGGCTCTTGATGAGTGAAATTTATGTGAATCAGGCTTAATAGCACTCCCTAGAAGAGATCTGGGGTGACGTTTTGGGACTAAGGGATAAACTATATGCAGTTTGCATAATTTGAGAGATTGCCTGCATCTGGTGACTATAGAGAAAATCTCAGTTAGCAGAATAATCAAGAAATTCAGAAAACTAACCCATCAAAGAATTATCAAATCGTAATGCCAAATATGATAGTATTAGGAGATATGAATTTGGGGGAGGTACTTAGATTATGTGGTAGAACCCTCAGGAAGGGGATAGTTCCCTTATAAAAGAGACTCCTTTCCTTTTTCCCATTCTGGATGTGCTATAAGAAATTGAAATCTAGTAATGGAGTTGAACACTGATCTTGGACTTCCTAAGACTCCAAAATTGTAGGTAATCCTTTCTGAGACTTAAGAATTACTCATTCTGAGAGAGGGAAATGCCCTGCCACAGAGGCAGGGTGGGATAGGGGCTGGGGGAGGAGGGGATGCTGGGATCCGAGGTGGTGGGAAATGCGCACTGGTGGAGGGATGGGTGTTTGATCATTGTATAATCGAAACCCAAGCACAAAAATGTGTAAGTCTACAACTGTACCTCATGGTGCCTCACTATTAAAAAATAAATAAATAAATAAATTTTAAAAAAAATTACTCATTCTGTGATACTTTGTTACAGCAACCTGAATGGACTCAGAATTAAGAACTAACATTGGTAAAGGTAATAGATATTACCTTTTTTGTTTTGGTTTAGTTTGATTTGGGCCACTCCTGGGAGTACTTAGGGCTTACTCCCCAAGTATTCCCTGTAAGTACTACCCCTGACCCAGACCAAGAAACTATGAGCAGACTGCATCACTACCAGTACACTTAGATCTTCCTGGCTCCTTACTTTTGCCTTTCTTTACTCCTGGCCAATGACTTACGAGGAAAGAAAAAGAAATAAGACAGGAAATTGGAAGTCACTCTGACTGAGAGACCCAAGCTAGAGCTGGGGACAACTTCTAAACTTTAAATAAAGTTTAAAAATCATATTACACTGCATATTTTGCTTAACTACCTATAATAAGTTGAGTTGATCATCTAAAATGGTAGGAAAAAATCCAGAATTGATTTAAAAGAAGCGTGGAGGGATAGTGCTATTTTTTCTTTTCTTTTTTTTTTTTTTGCTGAGAACCAGTAGGATCTGCTTATACAGACAGTAGATCTTGGACTACTGTCATGTCCAGTGCTGTCAAGATTTCATATTGATTGCACAGAGAACTAATACAGTCACACCTGATTCACCTAACATGATGTTTTTCAGGTTTTTTATATATTATAAAATTTTATATTGTATTTATATATTGTATTTATACTTAATTTCTTGAGTAATACCTATAATATTTCCATAGCTGCAGCGCACATTACATTATACTGTCCCTATGCCAGTTGAATAATTCTAATTTCTCCACAATCTCTCACCAATACTTGCTATATTTGTGTGTTTTTTTTTTACTAGCCATTCTATTATTATATCAAGTGAAACAAGCCAGTTACAGAGGACAAATGTGTGATTCCACTTATGCAAAGTATCTGCAGTAGTCAAATTCATAGAAACACAAAAGTAGAAAGTAGTCAAGAGTTTGGGGAAGGAGCAAATGATAGTTGGTATTATGGTGTTTAAAGATTCAGCCATAAAAGGCGAATATGTTCTACTGACATGCTTTAACACACCGGAACTATACTTGCCAATATTGTACTGCTTATGTAAAATGTAAATATTAAATGTGAGATAATATAGGGGTTAAAACACATGCCTTGTATATAGCTAACCTGTTCGATCCCTTGCACTTCATAGACCCCAACCCCTGAGCAATAGAGCAAGTAACCCCCAAACATCACTGAATGTGGTCCAAAGACCCAAACAAAACAACTTTGTTTGACAGTTAGATATTTTGTTTTGAACACTCACCCCTCATCCCTCACCCCCACCACCACACACACACACACACACACACACACACACACACACACACAGGGGAGGGGATTTTTGCAGGTAATTGATATATTTATTACCTTTACCATGGTGTATGCTTATAATCAAGTTCATCAAATTAAATACATTAAATGAGTATCACTTTTGTACATCAATTTTTCCCCAGCTCTATATTTAAAAGAGAGATATACCTAAAAGTGAACTCAAATTAATAGAAAGACATGGATTAATTTCATTATCTTTCCCATTCATATCAGGGACCTGACATTATCTTCTTGAAACAATCTTGTATGGCCTTGACTACTATGTAGCTACATAAATATGTTTCCTTTATTCTTTTTTCCTATTAAAGGTTTTAGAACATTTCTTTGTGTAAATAATTTTACCTTTTGTGGTCCTCATTTACCTTCTTTTGTACCAAAAAAAGGTTAAATTAATTATATTTTTTATAAATGGGCTTTATTTTATAGAGCATTTTTAAGTTTATAATAAAATTAAGCAGGTACAGAGAGAATAATTATATTTCCTAAATTTTTATATATGAGGCTAGGGCATTTTCTTTGAATACAGAAGCCCCAAGTTAAAACCCTCACACACTACATGATCTCTTGAGCCCCACTTAGGGTGATCTTTGTGCACAAAGTCAGGAGCAAGCTCTGAGTGTGACCCAAAAGGCAAAAACAATTTTTAAATGTATAATTTTAGATATAAATGGAAAATAAATAAAAATATATTAAATATTATATGTAGTAGAGACATTTACATAGAAGAATTTACTGTAGTAAATATTCAGATCAATGATATTAATTGCATTCACATTGTAGTACAACCTTCAACATTATTAATTCACAGAGTTTTTCATTCACCTGGAACTTAAACTATTTAATGTTATTAAACATTAAAACAATTAAGCAATAGTAGTATTGTTATTAAAATCATTAAATTATAATACCAATGCTCCTTCCTTTACTAAAATTCTAGGTAGCTAGTATTACATTTTCTCTTTATTGATTTGAGTATTCTAGGGGCCTCACGACCATCTTGTTGCTCATCGATTGCCTCGAGCAGGCCCAAGTAACATCTCCTTCGTCCTAGCCCTGAAATTTTGTTTAAAAAGTGCCATATTCAAGGCTCTTTCAGGGTTAGGAGAATGAGACCCATCATTGTTCCTGTTATTTGGCATATTGGGTATACCACGGGGAGTTTGCCAGACTCTGCTGTGTGGGCAGGTTACATTCGGTAGCCTCCAGTTTGTCCAAAGTAAGAATGAGATAATAAGATGTCGCGCAGTCACGAATGTGGCGAACACTTCCGGGAGCTGGGTTTTATAGTCTCTGGGTCTTGGCCGTTGATGGGATTACACGGCACCAGGGGGCCAGTTGGTGGGTGTGACCCCTGCCTACTGGAATATGGAGGATCTGGGTGGAGGATGCTCAGCCCCAATCCAAGCAGGCTTGGAGATCTCAGCCTCGGGACCCGCATGCCTTTGTTCCTCTGCCGTTACCTTCATGCATGTGGAGAGTGGTCTCAGCATGGTGGTGGCTGGTTCTGAAGGTCTTCGGCTGCTGGAGCCCTGGTCGGGGTTGGGAGGGAAACTCAACCCGCTCCCCTCTAAGGGGCCCTGGTGAGGACAGTCAGGCACGGGGTCAGGAGACTCTACGCTGTTCTCTTCCAGGAGCTGGGTTTTATAGTCTCTGGGTCTTGGCTGTTGATGGGACCTCATATAAGTAAAATTATTCAATATAGGTCCTTTCGTATTTGACTGTTTAAGAATGTTTTTTTTCCCTATTTTATAATTTTAATTATTGAATCATCGTGAGAGCAATTACAAAGCTTTAGGGTTTAAGTCTTGTCATACAATAAAACACCCATCCCTTCACCAGTGCCCATTTTTCACCACCAAAAACCCAGTATACCCCCAATCCCACACCCTCCCCCTACCTGTGGGGCAGATAACTTCCACATTACACTCTCTCTATTTTGATTACATTCAATATTTTGACACCAAACACACCATTATTATTTGGGAATTTACCCCAAAACTCAGATCTACTGAAAAGGGAACAGTAGACAATTTGTTTTCTAGTGTTATGAGTAACATATCATGTCGCGCGGCTGCAGCAGTGGCTGCGCGATTTTGGAATTCCGAAATTTTAATGATGAAATTTGGAGGGATTTCTGCAAAAACCTGCTGGGTTCTGAGATTTGTTCCTGAGTTTCTTGGATCACGGCTGTTAAGCAGATTAATCAGGAGCAAGAGAGGCCGTTCATGGGCAGCGACTCAGGGTCTCTTTGGGGTGGAGAGGAAAGGGCCAGCTCCACTCCCATCCCATGAGGCCCCACGTGTCTCATCACTGCGGGCCCAATCCTGACTGTCCAATGACCTATGGAGGATGGTGGCCACCGAGCCTCCAAGAGGGAGCAGGTGGAAGGACAGCACCCTTTCCCTCCTGGGTGGTCCAGCACCTGCAACCCATTGTGGGGACCGGATGCCTCTCTGCCTAAAGCTGCTGGGTTCTGAGATTTGTCTCTGAGTCTCTGGGATCATGACCATTAAGCAGTTCAATCAGGAACCAGAGAGGCCTTGCCCTCCAATTATATAGCTGAGCTGAAAGTGGTTTGTGGGTGTGTATGTCTCCCGTATACCTAATTTTTGGCTATTTACTTTCTTGGTAAACTCTGCCCAAAGTTTTTGTCATTTGGCCAAAGGCACAGCAGCAATTTTGGGGTATCTAGAAGTCTGAAGACACCATCAGGCTGCTGATGCACTTGCCTCACAAGTACAGACTGACCTGCTGGTAGCACCATACCCCCAACATTGTATTGTTTTCAAGGCTCATCTTTGTTGTAACAAGTGCCAGAATTTATTTTTCCAGGCTGAATGATATTCTCAAAAATCTCATTTTATTTATCCATTTATCTGACAATGGTTACCTAATTGTTTTCACTTTTAGTTATTATTAATCAATTGTGTTGCCTTAATTGAGAATTTTCTGCTGCTACTGAAATAAAACCTTGAACACTTTTATCTTTCAGATTTCTATTATTGGACTGGCTTTGAACTTACTTTGGAATCTTATCATCACATAATATTTATTTGTTCCAAACTCACAGCCTTTTAATGTTTTCTTCGCCCACTCAAAATCCTAAACTTTACTTTTCCCAAAAGACAATACCACGGGATTTCAGGAAGAAGTTGTTGTCTCCAAATTATCATCTAGCCAAGCTTTTCCTTGTCTGAGATGTTGTTTGCTACTTTTCCTATGAAAGAATATATATTTCTTTCTTTCTTTCTTTTTTTTTTTTTTTTGGTATTTGGGTCACACCCAGCAATGCACAGGGACTACTTCTGGATCATGCACTCAGGAATTACTCCTGGTGTTGCTTGGGGGACCATATGGGATACTGGGAATTGAACTCAGGCCGGCCACATGCAAGGCAAATGCCCTACCCGCTATGCTATCGCTCCAGCCCGAAAGAATGTTTTTTATTCTCATCTCCTTGATGGTCTCTCCTTGCTCATTAGCTCCTACAGCTACACAGTTGTAGTGTGATGAGAAAACCCCAAACTACTATCAGGCAAACAACTCACTGTAAGGCACACTTACTGTTAAGAAGCCAATCAGTGGTGCAGAAACTTTACTGGGATAATATGTCAAAACAGAGAGCAAAGGAAAAACGTAGAATTAATGAGGAAAAGAAAATAAATACAGGAATAATTCCCTTCTTGGGATTGATTTAACATGGGGTGTTCCTATTGGAGTCAGAAGAAAGCAAATTAGCAACAAAAAATTAAATTATGATGTCAGATATCTCTCTATAGCAAGACTTAAGTATAAAAATTAAAAATTCTTAACACAGTTTGGGAATGTCTTACTTAAAAAAAAAGAAGACTGATACCACACATTTCTTCTAGCCATCTTGAAATTAGAGGCACTAGATACCCTCCTATACTAAGTAATTAGAAAACCAAAAACATATATACAACTTGGCCACTGAGGAAAAGGAAACAAGTGACTGCCTAGGTTGAGAATTTAGATATCATATAAAAATTTATGAAGTATAATTATGAGACAAAGAGAGTAGAACATGTAGGAGAGTGAGAAAGTAAAAGTTTTATAATTCCCACGTATGGGAATAAGAGCAAAGATGAAATAATTATATGCGACAATATAAGATGCTATTATTTATAAATGTAGTTGTTATGTCATAGTGTAGATATAATATATAAAGATTAATTTGTAAAATAAGCATTTTTAATTACTAGAAGAATGTGAGAGAAAAGATTCTCTAAATCAGCACATTTGAAAAGCAATAAAAATAGGCACAGGTAGAATAGATCAGAAAAAGAAAACAACAATGAAACAGTAAAAAATAATAGAAACACTATGGAAGGAATAATAGATAAGATACCAATTTCATTATATTTTTATTAACTGTCAGTAAAAAAACTTTTAAAAAGAAATTCATAAAGTTGCAAAGAAATTCTGAAATGAAGCCACTTTGAAATAAAGACATGGGCAAAGGTGTATCAGATAAACAGAAACAGAATATGGGTATGCGAAGATCAGCAAGTAACAAAGCCAAAAATTTTATATAAAACTGAGGCATTATTTAAGGATGAGAGATAAATTTTCCCTAGATGCAAGAAAGTTTCTGCCCATAACTTATGCATGAAGCTTTACGTACAAAAGATCATAGGCATTTAACTACATTGAAAGAATCCATAAATATACCTAAGTCTTTAAAGAGATGCAGCGGAAGAATTTAATACACAATTTTCTGGAATTTATAGTTCAAGTAGATAAATAATAAATAGGAGAAATATCATCTTAACACAATAACAAGATATAAAATCTTGCATCAGAGAACAGATATTCTCTGCTTCATTTAAAATAAAATAACAAATTCTGAAAAGTAGATATTTTAGAGTCAATATTTTCTGATAATCAACATAGAAGAGATCAAATCTATAAAATTGTTTAAATAAACTCTGAGAAAATTAGCTATTAAAAATCTTAAGAAAATGAAGAAGAAGAATCATAGGGAAAAAGATCTAGGGTGATGTAACTCTTTAGGCTGTCATGTATATAGAAGGCCCAGATTCCATTACTGGCACCAGGATCCTCTGAGCACATCTTGTTGCAACCCGAGAGCTCAGAGCAGGTGTAGCCCTTGAGCACTGCTAAGTGTAGCACTGCAGCACTGTCACCGTCCTCCCGTTGTTCATCGATTTGTTCAAGCGGGCCCAGTAACATCTCCATCGGGAGAGTTGTTGTTACTGTGTTTGGCATATTGAATACATCACAGGGAGCTTGCCAGGTTTTGCTGCGCGGGCGAGATACTCTCAGTAGCTTGCGGGGTTCTTGTAGAGGGGCCGAGGAATTGACCTGAGTTCGCATGGGAAAAGCCCTACCACGTAAAAGTTGCTGTGGAGCTCTACCTGCTGTGCTATCACTCCAGCAGCTCTCACTGTTAGGTGTAATAAAAAAAAAAATAGAAGAAAATAAGACAAAATAAAATATTGGTAGGGGAGAGGAAGGAAGTTTGGGGTAGGGCAGGGTCGGATAGAGAGGGCTAGAGCAGGGAAGGGGAGGGTAGGAAAGGGTATGGTAGGGGAAAGGAAAGGAGAGGAGAAGAGAGGGGAGGGGAGGGAAGGGGAAGAGAGGAGGGGAGTTGAGTGGAGAGGGCAAGGTTGCTACTCCAAAACCGAACCCATAGGACAATGAAAATGGGAAGGACTGTTGCTGTCTTAGAAGCTTTTATTAAAAGTTTTTAAAAAATATTTAAAGATCAATGAGCAAAGCATCTGACTTATGACTAAGAATATCAAAATAGACTGAAAGAAAGCAGGAATTCCACGAGAACAGGGACTTTTTCTTTGCTTATTGCTACAAAGTGTTCACTTACTTAAAAAAAAGTGCTCAACAATTATCTGTAAAATCAACAGAACGAACAAATAAAAATAAAATCTTTCTTTTGTAAAGACCAACAGATGAATCAGGTAAACTCAAATTTGAACAAAAGAGATAAAAATAAATTATACAAAATTAAGAATGACAATGAAGATATAATTAGAGATAGGGATATAATTAAAATGATTGTAAAAGAACATTTCGTGCAATTCCATGATAATGCATTTGAAAATTTAGAGAAATTAGATAATTTCCTGGCAAAGTATAACACTGATGGCAAAGCGATGCTATCTCATTTCCTATTTCTCTTTATGGATACAGAGACTTCTCGTTAAGACCGTAAGTTGAGACTATGAGATTGGGATCTGTTGAAAGGAATGGCAGTATAAGAGATTCAAGTCACTTTTGAGGCTTAGCATCAAAAAATATCTTGCTCATTCCTCTAGTCCTCATGTATGACAGTTTTAGGACACATTCTAGATGGTTAACTACAAGCTAGATGATGGCTCTGCGACCCCTAGAATAAACTTTCATTTTGTTATGCTTCTGATACTTAGTATTTCATTACTGAAGCCCAGGTACACACTTTGTATGACCAAGAAATGCAGATTAGAACATAATAATAATAATAATAATAAACTGATTAGCAGTTGCAAAGATGATAAACTTTAACCACTGAAAAAAATATTAGGTCCATATTGATTTTTAATTGGTAGTAACATCTAGATAAAAAATAACAGTAATATTAGTACAGTCTAATTTTAATTTTACATATTACTAGAACTTAGGGCAGTTAACTTATAATATTTAATATATAAATTTGTATATTTAGTATTCATAAATGCTAGTGTTAATTTAGCCTTACCAACTCATAGGGGAGAAAAGGAAATCTCTTCCGTTGACTTTGTGAACTAACATAGCCTTAATACCAAAATTGAGGGCAGACAGAAAATTCACTGAGACCACATTCATGAGCAGGTACAGATGAAATTTGTTCTAAGTAAATTATTAGCAAATGGAACAGAGTACATCAAATAAATGACACACAAACAAGTAATTTGTTCCAGGAATGTGTGAATGATTCAAAACCAGGAAATCTTCAATATAATCACTATAATAAATTAACAGAGAAAAACTGTGAATTTATAAAAAGTGGTAGAAGTGTTTTGATAAAAAAAAACCCTCCTAATACTAAAACATAAAATAAGAATTAAGAAAAATTGCTACAAAAAAAGCTATATACTGAAACAAACACAGTTGCAATATTAATTGTAAAATATTGATGCCAATTAGAAAAATATGGGAATATAATTGAAATAGTCAATCCTAAAGACAAACCATCGTAATTGTTTTTATTTAAAGGGCTGTGATTTATCATACTGTTCTTTGGGGGTCTTTTTTGGGGGGGGCACACCTGGTTTTACTCAAGGCTATCCCAGCACCCTCTCTCCCTCCCCCCCCACCCCACATCTTGAGTAAACCTAGTTCTGTAGACCAGTTCTCAGATTTTATTGTCTGACCATTCGTTACTACCATAGTACATTTCTTTTATTCCACATATGAGAGATTATTTTATTTATTTTCCTCTCCTTCTGGCTGATTTCACTCGGCATGATATCCTCTAATTTCATTTATATAGCTGCAAATTATGATTTCGTCTTCTCTTACAACTCAGTAGCAATCTATTGCATATCTATACTATAGATTCTTTATCCAGTTATTTGTTCTGGGATAGAAACTCGAAAGTTGTTTCTAGATCTTAACAATTGAGAATAGTGCTACAATGAACATAGGAATGCAAATGTATTTTTAAAAATAGTGTTTTGGGATCTTCAGCCTAGATGCCAAGAAGTGGAGCTGCTGGATCCTATAAAAAATCAATTCTTAGTTTTTGGAGGTGTTCGTATTGTTATCCAAAGAGGTTGAACCAGTAAACCTTCCCACCAACAGTGGATGAGGGTTCCTTTCCCCCTACATCCAACACCAACACTTTTGTTGTTGTTCTTTTCTTTGCCTCAATCTCACTGGTATGAGGTGTTATCTCATTGTTCTGATTTGAGTTTCCCTGATAATAAGTGAAGTGGTGGAGAGCATTTTTTTCATACACATCTTGGCCATCTTATCAATTAATCATCTTTATCCTCACAGAGGCTAATTCTTCTTCATTGATAATTTTTCAGAAGTTAACCATGTCAATAGGTGTTCCCAGGGATGGGACAGCATCAAAAGCCTTGCTTACATACCTGAAGTCACAATTTCCCCCAGTACTGCGCAATCAAGCTGCTCTGTGATCTAGAAGACCCAGTGCCCAGTAGAGTGTGGGGTCTCCAGAGCACAGCCAGTGTGTATGAACTCTGTGATGGGAATGTGCAGCTGAAAAAGGATGTGCACATTAGCCAGAAATGTGACCCCTGGTGAGCACATATGTGTCATAGTGACACCCTTCTCCAACCCTTACCTCTCTCCAGCAAGCAGTACAACCAGAATGTGTGCAGATAACACAACACAAGGGTATGATCCCAGGGGAGCCAGGTGTGGAAGCATCAGAACCAGACGTGCAAGCTCCAGCAGTACCAGCACTACGGGTGCAGAGCCCAAGACGCAAAACTCTGTAAGAACCTGGCTCATTACAACTGGAAGGGAAAGAGAAAGGGCAGAGGAATCACATCTGGTCAAGTTTCTTTTTTTTTTTCTTTTTGGGTCACACCCAGCGTTGGACAGGGGTTACTCCTGGCTCTGCACTCAGGAATTACTCCTGGTGGTGCTCGGGGGACCATATGGGATGCTGGAAATTGAACCCAGTTCGGCCGCTTGCAAGGTAAAAGTCCTACCCGCTGTGCTATCGCTTCAGGTCCCACATCTGGTAAAGTTCCTTAATTTGGGACTTCTCTGAACAAAGACTGAGTATGATTTTTTTATTTGAATATCCTAAGTGTATTATTTTGTTGCTATTGTTGGTCATACATTTGTTGTGGTGTTTAGGGTCTGGACCTATGCATTTTGTTGTATTGTTCAGTACTCAGGGTCCCACACGTTCACCTCAGTAAAGTGAATACTATACTAAGGTGTCACATTTCCAGGTCCCTGAAATATGGTAATTATATGACTTTTATATATTGTTACATCACGTCCATCTTCTCTCTCTGTGGGAGTTTCATGCATCTATTGTGTTATCACAGAAAACAGCTTGTTGCATGAAGCGAATTCCTTAAAACATACAAAAGCTTTATTTTCATGTTCTAATTAGTTATATAAATGTTTATCATCTTAATATAAAGACAGAATCTCTATAAAATAAAGGGTTGATAGGATTAGCATAAATAGAAACAGAATTTAATAAATTATCTCATAATTTTTATTGCTCTAGAAATTTTAGTTGTTTTTGCTCTTTGTATTAATGTGTTTATACCAATGGTCTTCATAACTGTTTTTGTAATTCCATCAGAAGACAAAGTTTTAAGAGAAAGCATTTCATGCACAAGAGAAGTTATTTATTGTGCATTTATTTTCCTAGATGAGTCAAAGATATTAATCATCAGCCAATGGTTGCTGTCACGAAGTTATAAAATTATATAGATTTAGAATAACATAAAATTAATATTCGACCTAAAAGGTGATGCCATATTCATTCAACATCTTCCTGATATGGTAAGAAAATTAAGTAAAATGTGTTCTCTCTTTAGAATAAAATTGAGCAATTTTCAAGTATCCACTGACCTAAAATAAGAGATTTCACCATATTCAATGCAGACTATTACCATAATGCTCTCAGACACTCTCAGCCACATCTAAATTTCAGTGACAGAGCTGTTTAATCTTAAACAGATGCTATGAGAATCCACACATAAAAGAAAATTGAAATCACCTGTAAGCACAATTATCTGCCTCTGTATATTCCTATAACAATCAGCCCTAAACACCTATAGTAGCATGGAAAAAACATATTTTTATTTTTTATTTTTTGGAAATATACCTCTATAACTGTGTGATCTGAATTTCCTCAAATCACACAATCTGGAATTACATCGCTATAGGATCGCTTCAACAATGCCGCGTCTGATTGGCTGATTTTGAAGGGACAGCATCTAGGCTCCCTGGAAAATCTCACATTGTTCCTGCATAAACGCTGTCATCTAGGCGCCCAGCGTGGGCCCAGGCAATTCCTGCCAGGCAGGCCCCAGGCCCCAGTGTCCCAAGAGTGGCTCAAGTTCACGGAGACTGATGCAAAGGCAGAGGAGACAGCCCGGGACAGAGACTTCCTGAGGCCTCTCATCTAAGCTTTGTCTCATAGTCAAATTTGTTCTTCACATCTCCTTTCTCGTGTAGAGCGAGTTATTTTGTAGGAGGTTCCTTTGTTCTCCAAGCTAACTGAAACCCTCCAAGGCCACCCACCAGATCTCGAGGCTTGCCTAGACTTGCTTCCATTTCAGAAAGTGACACAATCTCAAAGGAGTCATTCCTCCCACCACATTCGCCCTGATGCTGTTTGTTGTTTAGAAAAGTGGGATGGAGCTCTATGCAGTCTTTATCTCATTCTTAAAAATGTAATACTGTGTCATACATTTTCTCAGTCATTGAAAAACACGACTTTCTTATTTCTAAATGGAATTATAGCTCATTCACAGCCCATCATATGTTTAGATTACTATTGATAGTTTCCAGTTTTTCTGTAAAACATAATTGCCAAGAGTATCTTTCCATTTTAAAAAAAATCATTGTGTTTTTCTGGTGTTATTTCTACAGAATAAAAAAAAATATCTAGGAATGGAATTATTTTGTGTTGATGTGTACATCAACTTGCCCTTTAGAAAGTTTAAAATAATTTGATTTCTGGCAGTATATAAAAGTGCCTAATTTACTGACTCAGTCAACACAGATTACTGTAATGTTTTAATCTCTAAATAAAAAAATTTGCTAGAAATTGTATAGTAGCTAAATTTATTTCTTATAGTTAGTAAGACCATGTTTTATATTTTTGATATAGCTTATAATTAGCTTTAGGTATTTTTTTAAAAACACTTTTTGAACTTTAAAAATTGAAACAATTTAAATCACTTTTTTCTTCACCCAATTTAAGCAAAAAAATTAACAGTAGTATCGATGTCCCTATGGCTCATCCTCTCCAGAGGTAAGATTATACACATACACATGCACATATACAAAATTCATTCATTCATTTATACATGTGAGCATTTTAAATGTATAATCTTCATAAAATTATTATAATTCACATATTCTTCTTGCTATGGAAAATTTCAAGTGTACATAAGAGTAGGTGGAATAATGACCCATTTGATCCACAAGTGGACCAAAAGAATAATGCATTTGAACATATAAATGAAGAATAATGGTCCTTTTTAATTGAATTTTTTTTTTTGGTTTTGGGCTACATCTAGCAGTGTTCAGGGTTTATTCCTTCATCTATGCTCATATAACACTCCTGGCAGTGCTCAGGGACCATATGGAGTGCCAGAGATTGAACCAAGGTCATGCAAGTCAACTATTTTAACTCTTGTACTGACTACCAAGCTCCTGAAGTCTAGAATTTAAACCTCTTATCTCTTAAGACATTTATTTTGCTTATCTTCTCTAATTTTTCTTTGAAAATAATAAGGGAATGGATGTATATTTTAAGAGATATCTTTTATCTAGAGAATTGTAAATATTATAGTGCTCTAGATCAGAGTTTATTGAAGAGGCAAATATAAGACACCCTTCAGTCTTTGGAGGGGGGCGAATGGGATACCCTGCAGTGCTCAGGGCCTATTCTGTGCTCAGAAGTGATCCCTGGGTGTGTTTTGGGGGATCATATGAAGTTTGGGGGGAATCAAACCAGGATTTGCCATGTGCAAGGCAAGTACCTCACCTCCATGCTATATCACCAATCCCATACTCTATATTTTATTAGAAGCTCTAGGATTCAGTAACACTGGAGAAATATGCTTATAAATCTCAATTAGTATGCAACCCAAGTCAGTGTTTTCAGTGTGTGGATTATATATCTTCTAAGGGCTTTACTGAAAGTTATTCCCAAAGTATCGCATCAACTCCGTGATGTAGGTTCTTTCTTTGAAGCTTCCAATCTACAGGTGAAGAAACTGAGATATAGAAAAAATGAATGACTTAATGGAATTTAAAAGAAGTTTACAAGCAGTAGAGTGAAGATTTGAACTTTGATAGCCTAGTTTTAGAGTCTATAAAACTTGCTTCTTATAATTGTAATATGTAAGGCAGAAAAAACTTTTTTTTTGGCTTTTTGGGGTCACATCTGGTGATGTACAGGGGTTAATCCTGGCTTATGCACTCAGGAATTACTCATGGTGGTGTTCAGGGGACCATATGGGATGCTATGAATCCAACCTGGGTTGGCCTCGTGCAAGGCAAACGCCCTACCCACTGTGCTATTGTTCAAGCCCAAAAAATAATTTTTAAAGACTGTGAACAATCTGAACCTGGCATGGTACCAAACTGGGTCTGATTTTAGACAAGTCTGTATCCTTTGGCTGCTTGTTTACACACACACATACACACACACACACACACACACACACATACACACACACACGTCTCCCTTAAAATTAGACATATACAAAAGAAAATTCAAGGACAGAATATGATAACTTCTATAGAGAGGTAATCACTAGAGAAAATATCAGAACATAAAAAATCATTAGCTACAAAAATAGTTGAGAGCAAAAGTGAGAATGAGAGAAAAATGAGAGAGGATGTAGAGCTAGAAACAAATAAATCTCATGGTTTTATTATGACCTTAAGGGACAAAGCTTATGATCAGCAATGAACTTTATTGGTTTATAGTTTGAATTTTATTTTGATCAAAAGCATTTTTTTCAAGCAATACCCAAGCCGCAGCTTTCTCGGCTGAAAGACCACATGGCTGATTGCTCATGTGCTGTTGAATGTCTGGGTATGTTTGGACAATGGACTACAACAAGAAAATAGTCGTAAATTATCCGTTTTAACTCCTGTATCAGCAAAAGAAATGAACTTACAAAGCGAGCCCACGAGATCGATATGAAGAGACCAAATCGTAATGTTGCAGCCAGAGTTCCAGAGAGAGAGAGAGAGAGAGAGAGATTATTCATCAAGAGGGAAGGGAAAGCACTTATTCATTGCATAACTTACTGGTGCCAGGTGATACCCACTGAATTTCAAACTTGAACTCTATTGGGATCCCTTTCTTTTCAAAGCCTGTGACTGAATTATCTGGATGAATCTGTGACTTCCAGTAACCGCAAAGTCTGCGATCCATTTAAACATCACATTCCAACCTGCCATTTCATATGGAAGTAGCAAACACTGTAGCCTTTATGAAGTTGCTATGGGTTGCAAAGTATGAAGCAGTTTGAGACCAAAGATACAGTTATATGTTTAGACACTGTTGCATGAGATAGCATTGTATACTTTTTGAGAATGTTCTGTTAAACATAAAGAAGACACACTGGGTAAGATAGTTTAGTGAAACATTTATTCAAGTCTAATATCATGAAAGTGAAATAATCATGTGGCTAAATTATAACTTTCTAAAATTTAGTGCCAAGCCTTTTTGTTCTTTTTAAAAATATTTTTGTTTTATTTTGTGTGTATGTGTGCTTTAGAAAATATTTTCAATATATCCTCCCTTGGGTCTTTGGTGGTGGGTAATTGACTTGTCCCACAGGTGGTAGCTAAGAGGCATGTAGTAAAAGGATGGTTTTTAATTCTCGGTTATGAGGCAACAGTTAGAAGGATGGTTCAACCTAGGGGAGAGTTATGTTCGCATAGCTGAAAGGCAAAGTGGTAGGGAAATCCCAATATGGAATGACCAGTACTCAGTACTACATGGTCTGGCTTATAGCTGACTTCTGCTTGGTCGATATGTGGAAACCCGGGCTTGAATACTGAGGGGTGCTGCCTTGAAAATTAAAGTCCGTGGTCAGAAGCAGGATAAATATTAAGATTGTTGAGAGAAAATGAATAGTCCAATACCCAATCCTTGGTATTCATTAAGATTCTTCCAAAAAACAGAAAACACACACATGCCCTCTCATGGATAGGAACAAATGACTCTGGTGCTGATAAATTTGAAATTTGGAGACCAGGTCTGAAAATTCAGAGAAGAGTTATTCAAATATTGAATAAAAACCTGCAAACTAGAAACACAGAAAGAATTTCTATGCTGTAGTCTTTAAGCTGAGTTGCCTCGCTTCCACTCTGATCAGATGGCATTCATCCATCTATCCATACTATGGAAAATAATCTGCTTTACTTAAGGTTCATTTGAGTTTTTGTTTGTCTTGTGGCCACACACAGTTGTGCTCAGTGCCTACTCTAAGCTCTGTGCTTGAGGATTATTTCTGGTGGGCTTTGGGGACCATATGGAGTTCTGGGGAACCAAACCTGGGTCAGCTGAGTGCAAGGCAAGCACCCTACCTGCCATACTATCACTCAGGACCCAATGTGATAATAATTCATTGAGGATAATAATCCACTTGTTAGCATTCGATAGTAATAATAAACTTTATGTTAATCTACAAAAGTACAAAATATTTAAATTATTTCAATTTTTTTGGTATACAATGGCAAATGTTAATAATGATTTCTCATGGGCATTATGTCAGCACCACACCCTCGCCAGTTCTTCTGTCTTCCTCAACCAAGGAACCCAATCCTCCTCCCTCTCACCTATCCCAATTCAACTGTGTGTGCACTTTCCCCTATTGTGTTACCTTTATTATGTTCCCCCTGTTATGCTGAATCTTTGTTGCTACCTCAGTGTATTTTGTCTCACATACAAGAAATATCATTCTGTATCTATCCTTTCATTCTGACTGACTTCACTCAGCATGATATACTCTATCCATGTTACTGTGTAAATTGCACAATTTTGTTTTTTTCTTTGAGCTGCATAGTATTCCATTGTGTATACATACCACAACTTCCGGATCCATTTATCTGTGGTCAGGCATTTGGGTTGTTTCCATATCTTGGCTCTTGTACTAAGTGCAGGGATGAACATAGGTGTGCTGATGCCCTTTCAAATTAATTTTTTTGTGTTCTGGATAGATGCTAAACAGATCAAAACAACAATGAGATGCCATCTGATTCCTAAGAAAATGGCACATATCAAAAAATCTAGAAACAAGGGAGCACCAAATGAAGGGTGCTGGGAAGATCCGCCCAGGATGGGAGATGCATGCTGAAAGTAGTCTATAGACAGAACATGATTGCCACCCAATGTCTCTTCTGCAGACCACAGCACCCAAAAGGAGAGATAGAACAAAAGGGAGGGTCCTGCCACAGAGGCAGGGTGGAATGGGGGATGGGAGGGTTGGGAGGGATACTGGGATTGGTGGGGGTGGAGAATGGGCACTGGTGGTGGGATGGGTACTCGATCATTGTATAACTGAAACCCAAGCACAACAACTTGTAAGTCTACAACTGTACCTCATGGTGTTTCACTAATAAAAAAAATAATGATAACAATATCATCAAAAAAAAGTGCAGAAGTTGGAAAAAAAATAAAACACAATTGCAAACCTAAAAAACAAAATCTAGAAATAGCCAATGCTGGCAGGGTTGTGGTGAGAAAGGAACTCTCATCCAATATTGATGGGAATGCCATCTGGTTCAACCTCTGTGGAAAGCAATATGAAGATTTCTCAAAAAAAAATTGGAACAGTGGTCCCATACAATCCAGAAAGATCACTTCAGGATATATCCATTAAACATAAAAAATAATTCAAAAGGATATGTAAAGTAATAAATTTTAAAACAAATCTAATTCCTTGAATAGGTTAATCTACCTTGAGTAGATTGTAGTTAGTTTTACACACATGCAAAGATGTAAAGATACACTTGTGAAACTTGAGCACACTGTTCATCAATGATAAGTAAGAATTATTTAAATACAAACTTCTATCCCGCAAATAATTTCTATAATTCATACTACAAGAAGGTAAAAAAACATTTCCACAGAAGCAAACACATATACTTTGCTGAGTCTGGCCAATCTCATACACTAGACATATGGTAATATAATTGCTGGTAAGAAAAATGCATTTGCTTAAATTTGGGTGAATACATAAATTAATATCAAATTGTGTTTTATAAAGTTTTTCTTGGGGGTATGGTGCTGCCAGCAGGTCAATCTGTACCTGTGAGGTGAGTGCATCAGTCGACTGATGGCCCTTCAGACTTCCAGATACCCCAAAATTGCTGCTGTGCCTTTGGCCAGGCCCCAAAAACTTGGGGTAAAGTTTACCAAGAAAGTAAATGGCCAAAAGTTAGATATGTGGGAGACACACCCACAAACCACCTCCGGCTCAGCTGTATAATTGGAGGCATGGCCTCTCTGGTTCCTGATCGAATTGCTTAATGGCCATGATCCCAGAGACTCAGAAACAAATCTCAAAACCCAATGGTTTTTGGCAGAAATGCGTCCTGTCCCTGCAGAAGGTTACTGGCGTTGGGCCACCCCAGATGGAAATAGGTTTTATAGCTGCGTCTGTTCCTCCTGGTGGCCCGGTGGCCGCCATCCACCAGAGGCCACTGGACAGTCAGGTTTGGGCCCATAGTGATGAGACATGCCGGGCCTCATGGGATGGTGGTGGAGCCAGCCCTTTCCTCCCCATCCCAAAGAGACCCTGAGTCACCTGAGTCACAAATGGCCTTTCTGACTCCTGATCAAGGCTGCTTAACGGCCATGGTCCAAGAGACTCAGGAACAAATCTCGGAACCCAGCAGGTTTTGGCAGAAATCCCTCCATATTTAAGTGTTAAAATTTCAGAATTTCAAAATCGTGCAGCCGCTACTGCAGCCGCTCAACATCATATGTTATTCATAACCAGCAATAGAAAACAAATTGTCTGCTGTTGCCTTTTCAGCAGATCTGAGAGTTGGGGTAAAATCCCAAATAATAATGGTGTGTTTGGTGTCAAAATATTGAATGTAATCAAAGTAGAGAGAGAGAGTAATGTGGAAATCATCTGCCCCACAGGTAGGGGGAGGGTGTGGGGTGAGGGTATACTGAGTTTTTTGTGGGTGGAGAATGGGCACTGGTGAAGGTACGGGTGTTTCATTGTATGATCGAGACTTACACCCGAAAGCTCTCATGGTGATTCAATAAATAAAATTATAAAAAAATTAAAAAATAAGTAAGGTGGAGTTCATGCCTAATTCAATCAGCTAATCAGTGGCTGAATAAATAGCAGTACTCCTACATAAAAAAAAAGAAAGTTTTTTTCTGCAATCACTACTATTTAATGACTTAGGTTCAAAGGCCTAACATTATTATGTTACTTAAACAAATAGAAAAGAACTTTAACTTTCTCTGGAAAAATCTTATTATAGGAGTTAGTAACTTGCCCACTCACAGTTTGCCCTATGGTGTGATGACAATAAAAACAAAGAAAGTAATAAAAAACAAGCCAATCTTCCAATCCTGCCACTGTACCCACTGGATTATTTGTAGAAGAGAGGAGGCCAGAATGCTAATGAAATTTGCATGTAATCAGAGAAGTGACTGAGTCTTTAGTTTATTACTTTAATGAGGTAAAGAATAACAAAGAAAGGGGTAGTGCAGTATTCAAACTGATATCCTGAAGTGCCCATGTTAAGCATTGATGTTCATGTTTGTTGCTAGAAAAGACCATTTCTGTCACTGTCAATTCAAGTCAGCCTTCTTTTCACTTGTGTCTGTCTAAGTGAAGAGAGTGAAGAATGGAAGAAATAATACATTAGCAAAGCGAACATCCTGAGAAAGCCAGGGAGGAGCACTCAAGAAGAGTCTCGTCTGATCTTCTGCCTTCTCTTGCTACTACGTGTATAAATTTGCCCCAAATTCTCCTGAGGTCCTGTTATTGAAACTCTGCCTTTTGGGGTTTGTGGGAAATAATTTATTTATGTGTCCATTTAACCAAAGTTTATAAAATACTTTCTGTGATTGAGTCAGGGCTTTGCACTATAAATAGCCCGCAAGAGGAACACTGTCCCTATTCTCACAAATAGGGATTTAAACAACTGTTAAACAGACTTAACTATTGAAACACTTAGAAGGAAAATAGAGTGACAATTGAGAGTATGACAAGGGTTCCTCATTCTGGCCTTTTTTATCCATCAAGTTATTGACCTATTTGGACTCTCCACTTCATTCAGTGTGAACAAAGTTTGCCGAAAGCAGTGGGAGAATTCACTTGTACAGATTTTTCTCACTTCAGTTTCTGAAGGAAAACACGGAGAAGTTGCAATTTGTTTCTTGAGGATAAATTTGTATCTGTGCTGGAAAAGTGACAAAGGATTCCCAGAAAATTAAAGTTTCTCAAGGATAAATAGAAACAAAATGGAATCCCCTTGATGAAGAAGTGAGGTTAGAGGAAACCTCAGGCTAAAACAAGACCAGGAGAAAATTTTACAGTGTTGAAGGAATTTCAGTGATTTTTTTTTCCAAGCTCGGAGTCAACACATTCTTCAAATAACTAGGCCAGTTGGGCACCTTCTTCCTCTCTCCCTTCCCACTTATGCTAAGTGGCAGGGATTAGCTGTGTTTGCCCCTGGATAAAATTTTTAAAAATCCTCTCTGGAAGGTGGAAAAATATGCCACCGAAGACAGACGTTTCTTAAGAGATTGACTGTTCCTTGGAGACCCCCTGTACAGAGAAGCCAGTCCTCTGGAACTTCAGGGCAGATACAAAGGGGCAAAACATTTTTTTAAAAGTGTGCTTAATGACACTAATGGATAAATCCCAGATTAAAGTTATCTCAATTTTAGCAATAAAACAGGGAAGGTCACAAGCGTTCCTGACTCATTCTTGCCTAGCACATCACAGCCCCAGCACCTGGCTAACTTCACAGAGTGAACAGTGAAAGTGCCATGTGGAGAAAGGGAAAATTGGCCAAGAAAGCAGTACAATCCAGAGGAGACCTCAACCAGCTGCCTAAATACCCAACACCAAATCTCCGCCATGTCTGACTAAGGTGAAACATCAAAAATTGTCAAAATATTTTTGTAAGGAAGTGTATTTAAGAGTATGTTTTTAAGTTTAGGAAAAGTGGTTTAGAAGACACTAACAGTTATGTTGTACCAAATTTGGATAGATCAATAACCATAGAAGAAAATGGAATAAATGATCAATCTGAAGAAAGTACTAAATCCAGGAACATTTGCGGGTGAGTTTTTTCTTTTCCTTCCGCAGGAATCTTCCTAGATGTATTTCCACATTCAAGGTAATCTGATCAAAATTTAATACTTATAATTGGAAGAACGTTGAAAGGGAATGCAAAAGATACCTTATGAGATTGTGTTGTGAGATATCTAAGTTCATCTGAAAGAAAACATTTGTAAGAATATTAAGAACAGTTAGAAAATGAAAAAGCACATGAAAATAGAGTTACAGTAATTGAAATACTATCTTTATCAAGAGTAGGAAAGGATAAGTAGGAAGTCAGGAAACAGACAAGCTATAAATGAGATTTTGACATGTTGAAAAAGGACATTTTTAAATCAATGGATAAAATTGGTCAGCTCTGTAACTGATAAGACAACTGATATTCATCTGAGAACCCATAGTTTCTTTTCTACTTACAACACAGACATATACACGTAATTGTAGAGTTTCCAAAGTTAAAACTATTAAAACATAAAACACACATGCCTATATGTATTTTATGAAGCAAGATCATTTTTACTGAATGAGAATTAGAAAGATGTGAGGGGAAGAAAGAAAGGACTATGTGCTCAAGAAGTAAAAGGAATCATTCAAGCAATCAAAGAGACATAGAGATAAACAAGCAAGATAAATATTCAAGAGAGAACATGAGCTTGAAGATGAAAGCCTAGGACATACTGGTTAATATTGTTGTCGTAAAGAAATTCCTAACGAGGCAATGCAAGATATCCCAAAGGGTTGCAGTGTATGCTTTGCTTTCAGGAGACTTGGATTTGATTCCTGGCATCACATGGTCCCATGAGAATCCTTGGGAGCATCATAGAGCACAATTCTGTGTGTAGCCCCTAAGCAACTTGTGTGTGGTTAGTGGTTAACAAACAACGCCCCAACATACACACATACAAAACTAATTAATAAAATTATAAAATCTTTAGAAATCATAATAGAAAGACTAACAATGCTGATAGCTTTAAACGTATGAAATCTTTGTAGAATAATTCTACCACCAGTAAAATTAAATTTTGGAAATACTCACATAACATATGGTGGCAAATAATAAAAAGTTGTTCCTGTGAATTGATTTGTATAAAATTGGGTAAAACTGCTAAGAAAAGTCACCTATGAATAGAAAGTTTAAAGAAGGAATTAATGATCAATGGACCTAAAAAGATAGATTTATTCTTGCAATGAATAAGGAAACAGATTGTTGCAAGAGAGTGGTTGTATTTTAATCATCAGAGTGGACAAAATTAAAAAATTGGTGTTCTCCAGAGTTGGCAAGGCTACATGGAAATTGGCATTCTGCTATATTATTGGTGGGAATAAAATTATTACAATGATTGAAGATATTCTTGCAATATTTATTTGACATAGAATATGTATTTTCACTAAGAATTCAGAAATATATGCAAATAAATTCATCAAAATATCTTAGTATAAAAATTTTAATAAAAATATCCACCATTGGAGGTTGAATTATGATATATCTCTAATATGAAATACTTTATATATGGCTGGAGCGATAGCACAGCAGGTAGGGCATTTGCTTTGCACGTGGCATGTCCGGGTTTGATTCCTCTGTCCCTCTCGGAGATCCTAGCAAGCTATTGAGAGTATCCCACCCACATGGCAAAGCCTGACAAGTTATCCGTGACATACTCGATATGCCAAAAACAGTAACAAGTATCACAATGGAGATATTACTGGTGCCCGCTAGAGCAAATCTATGAACAACAGGAGGACAGTCCTACAGGTTTGTATATTTTCAAATGTAGTGACACAGGACTATTGGAAACACATCTGTACATATTTTAAAGGTCTAATTTTATTTTATACTTTGATTCTAAGTATGTTTAAAGAAAAATTCCAAAGTATTTTTGAATAAATTTTTATATTTGTATAATAAAATACTTTTATTTCAACATGTTTGTGTTAATACATAAGAAAATAACCTAGAGCGCTACATTATATGCTCTTACTTATAACATTGAAAAAGTTGAATTGTTGGGGCTGGAGCAATAGCACAGTGGGTAGGGCATTGGCCTTGCACGCGACCAACCCGGATTCAATTCCCAGCATCCCATTTGGTCCCCTGAGCACCGCCAAGGGTAATTCATGAGTACCTAGCCAGGAGTAATCCCTGTGCATTGCCAGGTGTGAACCAAAAAGAAAAAGTTGAATTGTTGAATAAGGAGACCATTGGAAGAAAATTGTATTTTGAATAGCATTTACATATTTTAAATTAATGCTTAATTGAGTAATTCTTAATCATACATATGTACACATTAAGTTTCAGAAATACACACACATATATTCATATCTATCTATATAATTATACTGGTAAGGTTAAAACTTGATAAATCAAGAGTTGTGTAAAAGAGAACTTCTGACTTTTTTCATCCATTCATTTATATTACAATACTTTTAACATTAAAAATTCATGCATGCATTTCTTATAGAACTATAAAATTAATTCACTAGAATATATAACTTCAATACATAGACATAGCGTTATGTGGCAAAACAAAAGCAAAAACTGCAGAATAAAATTTATAGTAAGATTTCCCCAAAGGAAAAAGATATGGAAGTTTACACATCAGATATGAGGAAAATGGATTCATGTATTATTAATGTAATTCTCAAAATAGAAAAAAAATTACTAGAGACAATCATAATTTGCATGAATTCAGAGTCTACCACTCAGCTCCTTGGTTTACAATAGACAAAATTATGAGCATTGGTTGATTCCTGTCCAGGTAATCAGGGGACATTCAAAGAACACATGTCTTGGGGGATCCCAAATAGGTGCTCAGGAGACCCCAGGACCACACTAGTGATTCTCAGCCAACAGGGACCCCCTCAAGGGCTGGAGAATGCAACGCTGCTCATGCCCTCCTAGCAAGTGCCCTAACTGCTGTACTCTCCTCTCCCACCGCCCAGTTTTCTTAAAAGTGATTTTGCAAATTGAACTTAGTTAATGGCCACAGAATTGGGCATCTGAATTAAGTGAATACATTTAGTTGGGAAATAGTAGTTCAGCATGTTATAGTACTATAGACTAGGTGGATTCAGCAACAAACAGTTATTTCTCCCATTTCTGAAGGCTGCTGGGATATCTGCTCTCAAGGTACCTGTGTTTCTAGTTTCTGTCTCTTAGTTTGTTGCAGACAGACTTCTCAGAGAGCAGAGAAACGAAGACAGCTCTTCATTCTTTTAATAAGAACACTAATTCAGCACGAGGGATTCAACTTCATGACCTACATGCCTCCCATGGGTCTCATCTCTAAATACTGTAACACTAGAAATTAGGACTTAATAATATGAATTTGCTCTGCCATGTCTAGGACTAAAAAAATATTCCATTTCTCCATGTGGCCAGACATGCATCTTCCTGTGAATCGTTGAGCTCTAGCCATTATAGATGTAATCTTCTATTTGATATTATTTCATAGTTAATTTTTTTTAAAAAATGCAAGCTTTTGTGGTTATTTGTTTTCTTAAAGTGAAAGTAGTAAAGAATATTTAAGGTTTTTTTTTTCCCCCAGGAAATAGTATCAAAGCATATGTACAAGACTATCACCACAACCACCCATAAAAACAGCCTTTAAATTCCCCTTTTTTGGTTGATGGCTCATCTAGAGATGCTTAGAAGCTTTTCCTGGCTCTGCTCAGGACTAGCCCTTGGAAGTGGCCAGGGACCATATGTGGTGCCAGGGACTGAACCAAGTTGGTCACTTTGCAAGGCAAGTACCTTATTCTTGTACTACTTCTCAAGCCCAGTCTTCCCACTTGGAAGTGAGTTCTTTTTGGAGGCAGTTCCTTCAAGACTTTCCAATTATTGTATTTTAGCACAAAATGATCCGTTTGGTGAGGGTGAATTTGAAATAGCCTCAATAATTTTGAATGCTTGTAGAAATTGGCTGATAATTTCAGTAAAAAAGGGACTAGAGAGTACAGTGGAAAGGTTGATTACCTTGCCTGAAACTGAACTGGGTTTGACCCCCCCGCACCACTAGGCATGACCCCTGAACACAGAGTCATGGAGCAGCCATGGGTGTAGCCCCCAAACAAAACAAAACAAAACAAAACAAAACAAAACCAAGGATTGAAGAGTATTAAGCACTTTTAGTCATTTCTTGAGTGAATAGGGTATGACTTTTCAATGGGAAATATTAGATTAGTTGTAGACAAAAGTTTAAAAAAAATCACTTAAACAGGAAGTATGTGGCAATGCTGTGGCAATCACTATTATATTTATTTTAGCACTGTCCTCCCGTTGTTCATCATTTGCTCGAATGGGCCCGGTAACGTCTCCATTTTGAGACTTGTTTCTGTGTTTGGCATATTGAATATGTCATGGGTATCTTGCCAGGCTTTGCCATGCAGGCGAGATACTCTCGGTAGCTTGCCAGGCTCTCTGAGAGGGGTGGAGGAATCGAACCCGTCTAGGCCAGGCTGGCTGCACGCAAGGCAAATACCCTACGTCTGTGCTTCGGCCCAAAATGAATAAATAAATTATGAAATCAGTGTCCTTTACTTGTACAAGTTTAACCTCTACTAAGGAATAGTCAATAACTATGAATATTAAAAATAGTTCTTCGGGCTCTGGAAAACAATGAAAAAATTTATTACATTAAAAATAATGTTTTGTTTACTTATTTAGAAAACTATAAAGAATTCCAGAGGTGCCAATAATTTTTTTAATGTCTAATCTCAGACAAGGGATGAGGACAGTATAAAATTAAGCGGTAACCTATCAACTCCAGTTGTTTATATCAAACAGAAGTTATAGAGCTAGCAGTTTCTATTATAGAAACTGTGAGAGAGATATATTATTTATATATTTAAGATAGTTAGCAATAGAGGAAGAGGTAAAAAATAATGAGACTGGGTCAGAGTGATAGTATAGCAGGTAGGGTGTTTGCCTTACAACCTGCTACCCTGGGTTTGATGCCGGCACCACATATGATCCCATGAGCACTACCAGGAGCGATCCCTGAGAGCACAGTCAGGAATAAGTCCTGAGCCCAGCCACATGAGACTTAAAAAGTAAACAAGAAATTGACACTAACTGGGTTTATAATCTGATGCATTTTGTTTATTAAAAAAATGAAACAATGTACAAAAAAGATAGTAAGTAAATATCATTGCTTCTCATCTCAAATTCTTTTTATCTATTTTTCAATTATTGAAAACATTATTTCTTAATCATAAATGAATTATAAAATGTGAACATAAAAATTTTGAAAACATTATTTCAATAGAGTTATATTTGCATCCTTGGCAAAGTTAAACTAATGTATAATTTTCACATAGTGAAAAATTCTTTTATTTGTATATCATAAATTAAATATTGAACTCATTTGATTTACATTCTGTTAGATGTCTCCTGTTTCTATGGGAACATACAGGTTATTATGTTATAGAAAGATAATCTGTGCTTAATCCACATGTAAGATTCCTATTTTAAGAAGATTGGCATATCATATTTAAAATGTTTTAGCATAATTTTCAATTCTATACAGCTCAAGGCATTATTATTAAAATAGAATGATTACTGGTATTTTCAGAAGTCAGGGCATACCAAGTGAAGAATTAATCACTTAATTGGTCAGCAATTTTATAAAATTTATATTTCTAACATAATTGTATTTTCAGAGTAAACAGTTTATCTGTGATTAATTTAGATTAAAGTGATTTTTTAAATATATGGGAAATTACTTTTTTTCTGAACTATTTTATTTATATTAGGTAGGGAACTGGAGATACAGTGCATCAGTTAAGATGCTTTCCAGATACTCAGCCAACCAGGACAATCTGAGGCACCCTATAAGGTTCCCTGAGGTCCACCAGGAGTGATCCCTGAGCAGGAAGCTAAAAGTAAGCCCTGAGTCCAGCCAGAAGTGACCTCAAAACAACAAGAACCACCATACCCCATACCTCACAATTATATATAGAAAATTTGACAGAAATTTAGAATGCAGCTCTAAAATCAATCTTAATTTTTTAAAGTTGTTTTAGGGATCAGATGTATGTTGTTGAGGGGAAGGAAAGATTGAGCTATTTGCTAGATCAGCAATGTCCTTTCCAAAATGATGGGGACTCAGGATGAAGCTCTTTGTCAAACAAGGCTGAACAGGGAGCAAGATCAAGTCCCATTCAATCTCTTATCCCAGTGTCCCTCTTCTTGTTCTTCTATCTGGAATTCTTTATCCTTTCCCCTGTGGACCTGTTGGAGGTATGCCTCTCTGGGAAGCTTTCTTCCTCTACAGTTGCCCTCCTTCAACATTCTACACTTACGTGGACTCAGGTTGTGAGAGAGACTTTATCAGACCTCTCAAAGCCTCCCGGGGAGATGGCTGGGAGGAGAAATCGTTCCAATGTCTTGGTCCCAGGATGCTTAAGAGAGTCAGATGAGCATCTCTCACATGCTTAAGGTATGTATGTGACATTTTGATGGGATTGTTTTGACAATCATTTTGGTACAGTCTTTTTGAGGTACCACAATGAGGCAGCTGTTTTTACATCTGCCTTCAAAACAGTCTCTTAGGCACACAATTTTCCAAGGCAGGGAGACATTTGTAAAAAGCCATATCTCAGTGTTTTCTTTTTTCCTTCTTAGCAGTTTGCTTTATTAGGAAGGAATGGTAAAAATTAACCATCTCACTCCCTCCTAGAATAGTCTGTGATGGTCAGCACCAGAGAACTGGACTGGAACCTTTAGCAGAAGCATCATTTAAAAATAATCTATTTCCTCTACAGATTCATCTCAGGAAGGGTTATCAATCATTCTACACAATTCATCTGAGCATTCACATGCATCTTGAACAAGCTGCATAGTTGGCCCCTAAAGGTAAAGACACTCTGGAGGAGAAAAATTGTCCCATCTATGCAAGCCTTTGTTCTTGGTCTACACTGAGCTATAATGTGCAAAGTTCCACCACTTTCCTTTCACCTTAGGAATACGATAAATCATAATTACTATCTTAAAATTACAAGATGGGCAGTAGCACTATTCTTTCCTTAAAAATTAACAGAATTCTATCCCATTATGTGAGGAACTTTACTTCTAGTAAAGGTAAAGGTAAAAGGTAAAGGCCCTCCCGTTGATCATCGATTTGCTCTAGCGGGCCCAGTAACGTCTCCATTGGAGACTTTGTTGTTACTGTGTTTGGCATATCGAATACATCACGGGTGGCTTGCCAGGCTCTGCCGGGCGGGCGAGATACTCTCAGTAGCTTGCCGGGCTCTCCGAGAGGGGCGGAGGAATCGAACTCTGGTCGGCCATTTTGGCTGCATGCAAGGCAAATGCCCTACCGCTGTGCTATCACTCCAGCCCGGTAATACAAACCTATAAACATAGACAATACTCAGTGAAATAGAGGACAAGAATCTCCTAATCTTGCTATGCCCTGGAAACAGAGGTGATATGTACTTCTTAGGAAAAGATATGAATAGTACAATATTTTCACAGGACCTTAAGGATTTTTCTGCACCAAAACAGCCTTAGCATGACATGTCTGGCGTTATGAACAGTTGCCCTGCAGTGTCTAGACTACATTTCTTCCTTTCCTTTTTCTTTTTTGATTTTTTTGGGCCACACCCAGCTGTGCCCAGAGCAGACTCCTGGCTCTGCTGAAGGATTATATAGGATGCCAGGGATCCAACCCAGATCATTTGTGGGCACAGGAAGTGCCCTGACAAGTTAACTATCTCTCTAGTCCTGCATGAAGCATTTCCTTTGCCTTCTCCTTCTGTTTCCTTTATCTCTCTCTCCCCTGCTCATTGCTTGGGGCCTTCGAATCTCTCAGAGAAAGTCTAAGGGTGTCTGAGGTTCCAGAAGAGAATGACAGAATGCTGAGATGATTGCCCAGTTCCATCATTGTTAAAGCACCGGAGCGAGGTTTCTGCTCCTTCTCTTCAGACTCTCGGCCTATGGCCACCTGCAGGACTTGTGCTGCGCAGTGTGTGCGCCTTCATTCTTCCTTCTTCACTGATTCCACTTTCCCCGCCAGAAAATACCAACCATGCCTGTAGTGTTTGCTGCTCCTTTCTCCTTCAGACTCTATGAGGAGTTCAACGATCCTGAGAGCAGAAGGGGACTGGGACACACTCCGGTCATCCTGTGCAATCACTCAAACCCTCCACACTTGGGTTTTCTCCTCTGCAAAGTGGAAAGGGGGAAATCTGGTACCTCCTAGTCTGTCTCAGGGCATTCACAAGTACGAAGGACTCTGGTGATAATGAATTAAGGACTCATGCAAGAAAGTTCCTAGAACAATGTCCAGATTTAAAGAAACCCTTGATATGTTGGGAGGATCCTCCCAGGATGGGAGATGCATGCTGAAAGTAGATTATAGAACAAACATGATTGCCACTCAATGCCTCTTTTGCAAACCACAGCACCCAAAAGGAGAGAGAGAACAAAAGGGAATGCCCTGCCACAGAGGCAGGGTGGGTTGGGAGGAATGGGGGCTGGGAGGGATACTAGGACCCGTGGTGGTGGAGGATGGGCACTGGTGGAGGGATGGGTACTTGATCATTGTATAACTGAAACCCAAGCACAAAATTTGTAAGTCTACAACTGTACCTCATGGTGTTTCACTGATAAAAATTTTTAAAAAATAAAGAAACCCTTGATAAATATTGATTGAGAGAGAGATAGAAAGAGATAGAGGAGAGAGATAGAGGAGAGACAGACAGGCAGAGACAGAGAGACAGAGAGAGACAGAGAGACCAGGGGGACTAGAACAAGTTTTGTTCCCACTCTCATGTCCCTTATTTGTGGTGCATCTGGGTACAAAACATTGTGCTTTGAGGCGACCTTGCATGAACTCAGTATAACCAGACCTCAGGCCAACCCCAGGTTTTAATGCTCACCTCGGCTCAGCCTAGACCTTCTTGCTACCTTTCCTATTTTTTTTAAAGTCGTCTCCTGTTAATCACCGAGCGAGCGCAAGAAACTGTTTTCCCCACATGTTTCCCCAGCCCGGGATGGAAATAGACACACAGCGGTTTTGTTAAGCCGTGAATGAATGAATGGATGGATGATGATGGTGTTTATATTGAAACTATGAGTGCTGTTTCAAATACTTTTATTCAAGGCTGCTCAATTCCAGGATTAAATTTAAATAAATTTCATCTTATAAAAATTGTACTGAGACTCGAGTTGAATTAAAATAAAACATACACAAAAAATGTCTTTTTAAATGGGAAATTGGAAGTAAGACTGCAAGGAAGACAAAGAATAAAATACCATTTTCTACAGAAAGACTGAACGACAAATGTATACCTTTTTTTCCCTCCTATAGGTTTTTGTTTCAGCTTTATTATCCCACCCTTTAGAGGATAAGATGATTTATGTTCTTAAACTGAAAGAGTCTATCATTAAAGGCTTATTTTCAAGAAGATATTTTCTTCTAATTAAATTCAATACCATCTAGTGGAAGAAGAGTATATTCAACACGATGCATAGAAATGTTTTTCCATGTAATGGAGTGCTCAAATAAAGTTCATGTTTTACTATGAACCATGGAAAAATACTAGTTTTATAAGCTTTCTTTGGGCAAGCATGTTTTCTTAAATGAACAGTTTGGGCTTTATTTAACCGGTGTAAAATAAGTCTAAACCCGATTTACTTACCGTGGCTCATGATGAAACATCAGAGGAATTAAGCAATTTTCACCAATAAGCCATGACTACCACTATTCTTTCAATCAGTGGCATAGAAGCTCTCTCAAGCAAAATCAAGAGACTAAATGACAACAAGACAGATAAGAATAATTTTTTAAAATATGTAGACATTAACATGACCAATGGTAAAGGTAAACTGTCTCATGTCCTAGAAGTCTCTGCAATTAATTTAGCGAAACTTTGGGAAAACCCTGGATTGTGTCAAACACCAGCTTAGACCCCAAATGGAAAGATGATGGAGAGAACATGCAGGTGCTACTTTCAATGGAATCACAGTTTACTACTGTTGGCACATTTCTGGAGAAATGTGATCCAATCAGAAGCCTAAAGGGAAACACCTGTCAGCATATATACATGCTTCTCTGTTTATTCACTATGGAAATATATTTGCTGGCTGATAATTTACTGAAAAGTAACTCAGTGAGAAAATGTACAGAAATAGTTTCTAATTTACTGTTCTGAATTCATATTTTACAGTGATAAATTCTGTAAATAGCAATGGGGCAATGTTAGGTCCCATTCTCAGAAAATAATAGTTGATAAGAGTGAGGCAAGTCTTATAACCAATTATCCTTTATATTTTCAAAGCTCTTTAAAAAATCTCAATTTAAAAAAACTAAGATGTGGAATATTTATATCAAAATACAAAGGAAACATTCAAAGTTAAAAAGAAAACATAGCTAAAACTCAAATCTTCGTTTTGAGTGCCATTCTCTAATAAAAGGAACTAGAGCTCTTAGTGTAAGTGACTGATTCTAGTACTGGGGCAGGAAATAATTGAGACTGGTTTTCTGTATCTTGCAGTGCCCAAGAGTAAGGAGATTACAATGAATTTTGTCAAAGGAACTGACAAGGATTTCTAATCATCAAAAACATAATAATTTGAATAAAAATTAATGATGTGATATTTGAATAGCAGAAGAAATGATGTAGTATTGAATTATAACCTAAAACATAAAGTACACCCAAGAGTTAATATCATATTAATGAATTATTGAAAAACTCATAGAAACATAACAAACATCTCATACAGAATAGTTATAAAAAACTCAAGTACATAACCCCTGTAGAATAGACTTTGTATGTAGTTTTCCTTCCCAAGAGTATAAAATAGCCAATAGGAAGAAGATCAAGTTTATGAGGGAGAAATCTACCAAACATTTCTTTGTTTGGATAATCAAGACCAGCATGAACAATGCTGAGTCATGTGCCCTTAATGTGACAAGCATCCTTCTTTGGATTTCATCTCAAAACACTATAATATTTTGAGAGGAATGTTACTTATTTTTTAATCCTGAAAAAAATATCAAACTAGACTAAATAATAGTCAACAAAATACTTGACCAGTACTCTTGAAAAGACTGGCCAAGTCTTCACAAGAAAAACCTGAGATATGTCATCGCCAAGAGGAACATTAGGAAACACGGTGACTAAATGATATTCTGAACAGAAAAGGACGTTTGGTTAAGGGAAAGGAAAATGTGAATAAAATATGTACTGTAACTAATTACGATGTGTTTCAGTAATAGTACGATAATAACAAATGGAATATGGAGTACATGGAAATGAACTGCTCTATTTTTTGCAGCTTTTCAGTGAGCCTAGAACTTCTCTAAATGAAAACTCTACATAAGGGACCAAGAGTGCAGCTGGGTGCTAGGGCACATGACCTACATGTTTGAGGCTGTGAATTCGATGCCAGCACCACCACAATTACCAAGAGCAATCACAGTGTAACTCCTAGAACTGCAACAAATGTGAAACCTCTCACATATTACAACCAAGTGTGAGACTTTGGACTTTGGACTTTTGGACTTTTGGACTTTGGACTTTGGACTTTTCACAAACTTTGTCGTTTGTGAAAACGACTACATGGGAAAGGGAGAAATTTACTTAATAGTAAATAAACATCAAATGCTCAAATTCAGTCAGATGCTAACATGATTATTTTTAAGAAACGTTAGTAAATGCATATTGGTTAGAGTAAATAATGAAGAATGGCATCACACTTTAATTCCGTTTACCAATGGTGTAGTGTGTCTCAGTTTAGTGTATGTCTCAACTACTCGAGACCACACAACAATTTTGCACTAATTTACTACCATATAACTTTCACCCAGTTCTACCACTCCAGCCCAGTTTTAAGTAGTAAGTATTGTCGACATTCAAAAAGTTTTCCAGCCATATGACTGCTAAAGCAGCTGTATGTTTGGACTTAAAATGTACTATGAGGGGCCGGAGCAATAGTACAGCGGGTAGGGCATTTGTCTTGTACACAGGACACCCCAGTTCCATCACTGGCATCTCATATAGTCCCCCCGAGAACCGCCAGGAGTAACTCCTAAGTGCTAAGCCAAGAGTAATCCCTGAGCACCATTGGGTGTGACCCCCGCCTCCCCCAATGTAATATGAATAATTCTCTGATTATTGAGGTTCTCCTTTTTCTCAATTAATGTAGGTATAAAACGTGATTATACTTTATGCCAAAATATTTCCAAAGTATTGAAAAATGAGTATGCCATTAATTTTGTTGAAAAGCTGGTATGATGATCGTTCCACAAGCGAGAAATTAATAAATAATCATAATTTGAAAGCTGACGAATCAATCACACCGTTAGAAACTGTTCATGCTACTACCACATGGTGGCGCCACATCAGCTGGTGAATGTCAAGTCTTGACAAACCTTGGATTAGCCTTGCCTGACTTTAGAATTATGTGATATCGTCAGAAACAGTCTTTATTCTAATCCTGTCCTTAATTTACAAGTGATAGAATTAGAGTCCAAAAAGCTAACCACTGATCTGAGAATTGAGAGTATGTAATAGGGTATTTAATTTATAATTATTTTCTTATATTACATGTGAATCATAAATTTACGAATAATATGCACATGTGCAAGCAATTTGTAATTTATATATAATGTAGTATATAGTAAATCATCTATGGATTAACTTCCTCAACAAAAAACACTTAGGGGGTAAACTATATCTCTTAATGTCCTTTTAAAAGTAAATAAATCTCTAAAATATAGTTATTAAAATCTTGACCAAGTAGAATTATCCTTATTTACATTTCTGTAAGTCTCTGTAATGTGACTTTTGCTTAGAATATTTTTTTTGCTGATGCCAGTCTATTTATAACTATACAGATTAACTTGGAGAAATTGACATCAATTATTTCTAAAATAAAATATGAAAAGATGATATAGCAAAATTTCACTATTACAAAAATCAAAAATTGCAAAAGTTAAATTGATTTATCTCCAAATATAAATGTAGATGTTCATACATAGCTGTTTATATAAAACATTTGAAGACAACAAAAATGTGGAAGATATGTAAAATCTTTAATAAGTTACTCTTTTAGAGAAATAATTCACATAAGGGAAAATATAGAAAAAATCAAGGAAAAGTCAAACTAAAAAGAAAAATAGGCTCACATGCAAAATTCCTGTATTTGCTGACATTTGTGAATTTATAAAAGCTACATTTACTTGAACATATAAATATATACATGTAGTAGGGTCAGAGAGATAGTGCAGAGGGTCAGGCTCTTGCTTTGCCGGCAGCCAGCTTGGGTTGGATGCCTGGTACCCCATAGAGTCCCCTGAACCCTGCCAGGAGTGTTCCATAGGCACAGAGCCAGGAATAGACCTGGCAGAGTGTGACCCTCCAAAACAAAATAAATAAACACTATATTTAAATTAATAAGCATGCATCATATACATTTATTATTAATATGCACATTTATTTTTATATGTATATAATATGTATACGTTTTTAAAATTGAGAAGAACTCCAGCAGATTCACTTCCCTATGCCTGCCATCTATGCCTGCTTATGTACAAGAATATGTAAGGCAGTGCTTCCTGAAACAGCAGCAACTGGAAGCAATCCAAGTGAACATAAACAGTCAAATAATTATAAATTTATTTAAAGAAAGTAAAGAACAGTAAAATAAACAAAGGAATTTGAGACCCAGAAATATCACAGATAAATTGTCATGCAATAGTGTTGAGGATAAAAACATCCTACGAGGAACACATAAAAAATATTATTTATGTCATCTTAAATGTCAAAACTAATAACATCACTGTCATTGTCACTGTCATCCCGTTGTTCACCGATTTACTCGAGTGGATGCCAGTAATGTCTCCATTTGTCCCAGCTCTGAGATTTTATTTTATTTATTTTTTTTTTTATATGGAATACTGGAAATCAAAACCGGGTCGGCCACATGCAAGGCAAACGCCCTACTCGCTGTGCTATTGCTCCAGCCCTGGAATCACTTTTATGGGAAGAGTGGGAAGAAAAGAAAGGAAACAAATGTTCCCTGGTTTCCTGGGGAATCTACTATGGAGTAGATATTTCTACCTTTTTTGTTTGTTTGTTTTATATCCTTTCAAAATTCTTTTTTTTAAATTTTTATTAGTGAAACACCATGAGGTAGAGTTGTAGACATACAAATTTTTGTGCTTGGGTTTCAGTTATACAATGATCGAGTACCCATCCCTCCACCAGTGCCCATTTTCCACCTCCAATGATCCTAGCATCCCTCCCACCCCATCCCCCCATTCCACCCTACCTCTGTGGCAGGGCATTCCCTTCTGTTCTCTCTCTCTCCTTTTGGGTGCTGTGGTTTGCAAAAGAGGCATTGAGTGGCAATCATGTTCGGTCTAAAGTCTACTTTCAGCATGTTTCTCCTATCCTGGGAGGATCCTCCCAACACCCTTTACTTGGTGCTCCTCTCTCGATCTGCAGCTCTGAGATTTTAGCCACCGCTCTTACTCATCTTTCCCAATGCTGCTGTATTGGAGGCTCTTTCAGGGCCAGGGGAATGAGATCTGTTAACATATGCACACAAAATTTAGAAATATGTGGGCTATAAGGTATAGACACCTAAGAATTATGGATACTAAATGTATTAATTTTCCCAGATTGGAATGATATAAGGGGAACAAAGAGTAAAGGGATCTAACAATATGGTGGAGGTTTCATGTCATTGGTGGTGGTGTCCTGATTTACCTTTGAAGAGGTATGAGTATGAAATAGGTCTCAATACGGAATCATACCAATGACTTAGAAGAGCACAAGTTGAGTAAAAGCAATTTCACACAGTAGTCATACATAAGACAGAGAAATGGGGAAATAGGTCTAGAGAAGACGTACAATGGTCTGAATAAAAATAGGATTTTTTTTTAATGGCAGAAGGTGTCTTCCAAGTGATATGCAGAAGACACTTGGTGAACTCGACTGGGAATTCAACACAAGGACCTGAAAATGTGGAGCTGCTCAGATAGTGTGGCACCTATTCAGACCATTCTGGCAGTGCCAGGGATCTCCACGGCCATACCTAGAGGTGTTCTAGGGCCATTAAGGATGTACTTGGAGATGGTGGTGGAGCATATTCCAAGCCAGATCTATTGAAACAATGCATCAACTTAACCTCTGAACTATATCTAATTTGATAATGTACTTTTTTGGGGAGTCACCACCAAAAGCTCTGCTGGTGCTCAGAGCACTACATGGTGTGCAGAAGTTTAAGGCTGGGTTGGCCACATGCGAGGCAAGCACCTTACTGACTGTATTATCTCTTTAGCACCATGATAATGTATATTTAAAGACAAATGTAACTTATGCAATTTATTAGTATAGTTTACATTATGCTTATTATTTTCACATTGGACTGGAGCAATAGCACAGCGGGCAGTGTGTTTGCCTTACACACAGCTGACCCGGGTTAGATTCCTCCATCCCTCTCAGAGCACCTGGCAAACTACTGAGAGTATCCTGCCCGCATGGCAGAACCTGGCAAGCTCCCTGTGGCATATTTGATATGCCAAAAACAGTAACAAGAAGTCTCACAATGGAGACTTTACTGGTGACCGTTTGAGCAAATCGATGAACAATGGGGCGACAGTGCTACAGTGCATATCCACATTACTTATTAACATTATTTTAAATACTCATTTCCTTTTTCAAAGAGTACTTATTAAGATGACAGTGAGAAACTAATGTTCAGCTACCAGTAGGGTAAAAAACAATTTTTGAATAATAAGTTGCTCTGGAAAGAATGCAGGCACATAAATACTTTCAGGATTTGTCAAGAGGATTACATCTGTAGAACCACATTACCAAGAATTTGGCAATGCTTAATAAAATTTAATATATATTACACATATATATGCATGTGTGTTATATTCACCTTTGACTTAATTCATTCACTTTTAGAAATTAGTTCTTTAGATTCATTCTAGCAAGTAAGTAGAGACATATATACAAAGCTACTTATTCTCACTGACTGGTGACAGCAAATAATTAGAAACAAAGCAAAACAACTATTAGAAGGGGTGGTTAAATTTAAAAATTGTTAGTATTCTATGAACAAATATGGAATGCTACCTAGGATAAATACCAACAGTCAATCTAGGTAAAGATCAAATTGTGGTTATTTATCTTTTGGAGGCTTTATAATTTGAATCCGGAGCTTTGGAAACAGCTGTGAAAATTTTTCTTATCAGGGCTTCTTTTTGTGTATTTTATTTTGTGTATTTAATTTGTATATTAGCTCTGTAGCATGGTCCTCACGTTGTTCATTGATTTGCTTGAGCAGGCCCAGTAACGTCTCTATTGTGAGACTTGTTACTGTGTTTGGCATATCGAATATGTCACAGATAATTTGTATTAATTAATTTTTAAATTTTTGTTTTGTTTTTAGGACCACACTGATTGTATTTAGGGCTCATTCCTGGCTCTGTGCTAATCACTCCTGGTGGTGTTCAGGGGACAATGGTGTCAGGGATTGAATCAGGGTTAGCCACATTTAAGGCAACTGTGTTAGTTACCCTTGTCCTATCTCTTCAGTCCCTATTTGTGTGTTTTAGAACATTTATTTTGCATATGCATAAACACAATTCGTAAGTTGCAAAAATAAAGAATAATAACGTCACAAAATGAAAATAACACATTTTATTTCAAAGGGACAATTGGCATCAAGCACTAGATTTAATGAAATTTACTGCCTCATTTCTGATGCCTGAAAATTTAAATAATTTACGGATAAGGAGAAAGGTCTTATGACAGTGGTTGGCAGACCCAAAACCCAAAGGCAGGAAAATCTACTCAGGAAAGTTAGGAACCATGGCCATAATTTGGAAGAATTCCCTCAATGTGAGTTTTAAAGTCAGTTAATTAAGTTATATATCTGCTTGTTCTAAAAAAAATTTAAATCAACTAACATCTACAAAATATAGCATGGTCAATCAATTCAAAATAAGATAATTAGGCCTCTATTCATCATGCTTAGTTTCTTTTTGTAATTTTAATCTTATTATACATATTTAAAAGTCATATAAATTAAATTTTGTTGTCATACTGTGTGTGCTTTGCCCACTGAACTATCCTTCTGATTTATGTTAACTCTATTAAATAAGAGATTTTAATGTCCAGGGAGGCAGCTGTATTATTTTTATGCTTTATAAGTAACAATTTGGATAACCCGAGATAATCATATATGTGACTCTTATAATTATACAAATATTTATTATTCATATTGTTGATGAATATTATTTTATATGATTTTTCATTGATTCTATTTTAACTTTTGTCAGTTTTAATAAGTATTTTATTTTATTTAAGAAATATGTTCATTCCATTAAAATGGTAGAACTTATTGGTAATGGTATTTATAATGTGCCTTTATCATCTTTAGTATTTATATACTCTAAAGTAATATTCTACTGTTACTTTCAATGCTTCTCTAGTTAATTAAATGCTACAGTATAGATTAATTAGTTTTGTATTTAAAACGAACAAAATTTTATTTTTGTCAATTTTCTTTATTTTGTGTTTTCCATCCCATTATTTTGTCTCATTTTTATTCCCTCTGACTATTTACTTAATATTTGAGTTCCCAAGATTTCATTTTAATTTCTCTGTGTGTTTACACTTAGCAAAGTGGCAGAGCCATCGTTACATGAAGCCTGGATCTTTGAAAGATGACAAAACACTTTCTACTTTGCCCCACCCTAACCACATCCTATAGCACAAATTACGAGTAGGAACCAAACATTTCTTGTGTTAGACTGCCGAGATTTGGAAGTTACTTGATTTTAAAAAGTTAGCCTATCTTGTTAGACAGGAAACCATCACAGAAAAGCTGGCACGAGACAGCAGAATACTAAACTCAGAAGTCTCTGGAAATAAAAAGGCAAGAGATTTGTAAAATCCATTTTGATCTAGCAAGAGTTATGTGTGTTTGCATCTAGGACTAGAAGAGGCAGGGTAGAGGGGAGGTGACTCAAATGAAGTGGTAGGGGAAAAAAATCACTGAAAATCTTTTAGGGGCTGGAGAAAGAATGCAGGGGTTAAAGTACCTATCTTGCATGCTGCTGATCTTCCATCAATCCCTGGCACATGGCTCCCCGAGATCACCAGACATATCCTTGGAGGCCCCAAGCATCTTCTGAGTGGCCCAGATAATCACTGGCATATCCTTAGGCTTTAACATTGATCTCAAGCACCAAACTGGTTGGCTGATTAATGTCAAGGGGGCCCCAGAATCCCACACAGGAAGCCTCCCTCCCCTCCAGTTTTTGATTTTTTTTGTTTTTGCTTTTTGGGTCACACCTGGCGATGCACAGGGGTTACTCTTGGCTCTGCACTCAGGAATCACCCCTGGCAGTGCTCAGGGGACCATATGGGATACTGGGAATTAAACCGGGGACTGCCGAGTGGAAGGCAAATGCCCTATCCACTGTGCTATTGCTCTAGACCCTCCCCTCCAGATTTTACCCCTTTAAAAATATAAGATGGTGGCAAGCCTCGACTAGAAAAGCAAACAGATTTTATGGTATAGACATCATGAGGATCCAGTTAATTTAAGTCTCTGTCAAGGGTAATTGCCCATCCATCCTATTTTTTTTCTTATGACAACAGCTTTGAGTGAATAAAACGGTAAGATTCAGAGATTTAGTAGCTAGTGATGGGCCTCTGCATGAAGTTTCATGCTTGATTTTGCTTTATTTACACTCCGAGAAACAAAAAGTGTCATGACTTATGTTTCATAGTTTATGTAAACTGATTTAATTCTGTTTTTAATTTAAGCACTTTCCCAACAGTGCTAATTTATATTTCTTCTCTGGAACATCAAACCAATTCTGTGAGGGTGGAGGAGATTCTGTGACATGTAGGTATACATCTCCCCATGTTGCCGGTACTGACTGCACTTGTACTAGGTAGCAACTATCCTCTTTCAGACCCCAAGCAATTGCTTGATTGATAACTAACGCCTTTCTCTGTTCCAAAACCTGAACTTCGAATTTATTACACACATACACACACACACACACACACACACACATATATATATATATTCATTTATTCTTTGGTTTTGAAGTCCCACCTGATGGTGCTCAGGGCTTACTCCTGACTGTTCAGAGAGCACTCTTGGTGGAACTCTGGGGGCCATATGGGATACTGGGAATCAAACCCAGGTCTGTTGCCTATAAGATAAGCGGTCTCCCTGCTGTACTATTGCTAATTCTAAGCAAATTAAGCAGTGACTTAATTTGAGGGCCAAAGGATGAGGTGCTGCTCAGACCATACCAGCTAAGGATTGCCAAGGTCCCCTGTATTAGGGACCTTCAGAACCAAAGCCGGAGGTAATCAGTGGGGGACTATGTCATGCTATGTTGGATAACGTAGGGTTGTCCTTGCTTCTACCCTCCCCCCCACCTCCCACTAAAGGAGCTTAGGTTTATTGAGACACTACCACAACAGTGACCCTGAGGCACACCGAATTCTATCAAGCACTATGAGGCCGAAACTAATGCCATGACAGGCTGCAACTAACATTAAGTCTCAACGAGGCCTCAGTTTCTGTTTCCCCAAAGCAGGACTTGCAGTTTCTGGTAAACTCCCAATTAAGTAACTCACCTAGGTAAGATACTGGACACTTGGATCTGGCCAGTCATGAGGGGTCGCTGCACCCTTCTTGGAAAGAACCCTAAACAGTTACTGGTACCTGCTGTCTAATCTGACTACTGTTGTATAAGGTCAATGCCAAAAAATAGATCAGTATATAAACCACTTCTTAACTGAACCCTATAAAAACTGCTTGTGATTTGGAGTCAGGGTCCTTGTTAAGACTCCACTGTGCTGGATGAGACTTGGACCGTAGCTCGAGCTAGCAATAAAGTTCCTTTGCTTTTGCATTATCGGGTGTGGACTTGGTCTCTCCGCAGTTGGGTGTCTGAAACTCGGGCACAACAGCACTAACAATCCTATATTGCTTTTCTCTTTCCTTTACGTTATTTGCAAGGCTTATCAATGCCCTTTTTGTATAGACACAGGAAGACAATTGATGCTATGTTTTGTAACATGGGAGTTAATTGAACCCAAATAATATTTACTCCTAGGCTTTCATCATATTTACCTGACTTAAACCTCAGTTTCCCTTACTACCTAATACCCCAAAAGGAGGGTCCCGATGAAGGGACTAGATGGACCCAGGGCAAGTTGTAAGCTACCCTGCCATGTGAAGAAAACTAAGGGCCAAAGGTATAATAAGTTAAGAGTACAGTCATGGAACAAACTCTGTCATGACCCAACAAGTAGTAATTGAATAAGGACCCTGGGGAAGGGGGTTACGAAAGAGTGATCTGGCCTGAGGATTATAGTCTGGGATATATAGCAAGATGTCCCCAGAAAGTCAACTTTCAAGCTTAATGTATCTATTACTGTGTTCATACAAAATGACTAGAAATATTATAAGAAGTAAATTTACTATGATTGATTAAATGGGTTACTAGCTGAGGAAAGGGTAAAGCAATATGCCCTGGATGGAACCCTGCCCTTAAGTGGATCTCCTAGTAATCTGGAGTGCTGAACCCTCAGATGAGAATATATATGTGAGATTTTGTCCCCTAGAACTTCCCCCTGAAGGAGTAGATTTACCTCTGTTTGTTGTTATGATGACGTTCAACCTCACCTATGTGTACCCCCACCCTTCATAGTCTAACCATGCTGTAAGGGGTAAGAGGGAACTATGAGACTATGATGAGACTAGAAAGAGGACTAGAAGAGGACTTAGGTCTATGAGGAGACTAAATGATGGAACTACAATGACTGGGACTACCACCAAAACCACAGCTACGATTGTGCTGTAAGGGGAGAGATTGGACGACGCTGGGCAGAAGAGAGAAATAAACTGTCTACCCACCAGTCCAGGGCCATGTTTCTCTGTCCCACCCCCTGTCCTTCTTCCATCCATTGCCATAGACCAGCCAGGGGAACAATTCTCAACCACCATGCTTGAGTTCCACCTACCCCCACGACTTACTTTGAAAACTCATAGTGATTAGTGTGAAACTGGGGTCAGAACATGCAATATGCAAGGCATACACGCTAAGTCCTGTACTATCTCTTCAAAGCCCAAAGATAATTTTCAATTCCTAAAATTACACAATTATGTGAGTGAACAGAAGTACTGATTGGGAGACATACTCATTAAACCACTGTTTTACTAGCAAAAGACTTGGAACAACTAAAATGTCTAATGAAAGTAAATTGTTACATGAATTTTGACATCAGAGTACAACAAATATTTGTGAGGGAGACACTCCCAGTGCTTGGGGAACAAAGCAATGCCACGGACTAAACCCAGGGTTCCCACATATAGGAATGTGCTCCAGAATTTTGAGGAATCTCCCTGGCTCTATAATGGATAAAGCCATGTTATTCTCCATTGTAAAATGGTTTCAAAAATATCTTACAGTCATCTGCATACAAAAAATTCTATTTATATGTGTAAATAAGATTGCATATTTACCACATGATTCACGTATGGGAGGTCTATAAAAGAAACTTAGTCAAAACCTTTAGTGGAATTCTTGGAAGTTAGAATTTGGAGTTAGAGGGAGAATTAGTAACTATTCTGCTATTGGGTATCTTGTAATTTTTATTATATGTATTTATTTCATCTTTAAAATTAATTAGCACTGTAGCACTGTCCTCATGTTGTTCATCAGTTTTCTTGAACAGGGACCAGTAATGATGAGACTTATTGTTGCTGTTTTTGGCATATCGAATATGTCAGGAGTAGCTTTCCAGGCTTTGCCGGGAGGGCGAGATACTCTCGGTAGCTTGCCGGGCTCTCCGAGAAGGGGGGAGGAATCAAACCCCAGTCTGCCGTGTTTTAGGCAAACGCCCTACCCGCTGTGCTATCGCATCAGCCCATTAACACTATAATTTATAAAATAAACTATATTATGATAATATAATTATAATGGTTAATTTTGATAAATAGTCAGGTTTTTTTTTCTGTTCTTATATAAAAACAAGAGCAACATCTTGAACGCCCAAGAAACCTCAATGAGCTTGGTTGTCATGTGGATATGGTCAAGATGCCACTCGTTCTAACGTTCATTGATTTAAAGAAGGCCTTTGATTCTTTTGAGATGGAAGTGGTCGTTGAAGCCCTAGCCAATCAGGGCATTCAAACTCAATACATCAGGATCCTCCGTGAGCTGTATTATGTATTCACTACCAGGATCTCACAATTCTGCAAAGAAGTAATCATTGATGTCAATCAAGAGAGGGGTTCGGCAGGGTGATGCCATTTCACTGAAACTCCTCAGTGTCACCCTCGAGAACATCATGTGACAACTGGAATGGGAAGAAATGGGAGTGAATATAGATGGTCGGCAACTATACCACCTCCGCTTTGCTGATGACATTGTTCTAATAAAACCAAACATTAACCAAGTGGCACAAATGCTGGCCGAATTGACCCCAGCTGAATTCCACGAAGACAATGTTTATGAGAAACAGCCTCGTTCCTGAGGCTCCATTCGCTCTCAACGGAATGACCATCTCCGACTGCAACAGTTATGTGAACCTAGGTCGAGAAGTCAACATGATGAATGACCTAGCACCTGAGTTGCGCAGGAGGAAGAGAGTGGCTTGGAACGCTTTCAAGAGCATCAAAAAAATAGCTAAGAGAACAAAGAACCTCTGACTCTGGGCACATATCTTTGATTCCACTGTTCTTCCTGCACTAACATACGCCTCAGAGATCTGGGCTATTCGGGTCTCCCAAAGAGGAATTGAAAGAGCTATGCTTGGAGGATCACGTTTCACTCAAATGAGAGAAAGAATGCAGAGTTCTGACATCCGTCGACGATCAGGAATCAGGGACACTGTCTCGTTTGCCAAGGCATCAAAAATCAGATGGACTGGACACGTAATGAGATTTGGAGACCACTGCTGGACTAGAGCCGTTACCGACTGGATTCCATGGGAAGTCAAAAGGCCATGTTGCAGCCCATACTACCAGATGGTCAGACTTTTCCATCAAGATCCTGAACGATTGATTTGAGGCTTTTCATTTTCCTAGAATGAACAGATGCCATTGGGCTACACTAGCACGCGACAGGGACAAATGGAGACATTACTGGCTCCCGCTCGAGCAAATCAACGATTAACAGGAAGTCAAGTGGTCAAGTGATATCAAAACAAACTTATATACTACTCTCTTTGGATCCTGAGGTCCTGATACCAGGGTGAACACTAGTATTTGTTAATACAAATAGGCAAACAGAAGAGATGGCCACTAGGAAATGGCTTTAGAAATTATGGAGATCAATGCAGTAGTCATTATGACCTTATTAGTATTTGATAAACTACATTATTTTTATTATGTAATTTTTTAAATAAAAATTGTTTTCATATTTAACTCCTGACTTATCTGATAGGCCATTGTGTTTGTTAGTGTTGTTTGAATCTTCTTGAGTGTATGTAAAGAATGAGTAGTCATCAGTAAGAAAGGTAAAAGATTGTGGGAAATCTAAAGTCACCTCATATAAAAATGACTGAAGAAATTGACTTTTCTCATAGCTATATATAAAAAATGAATTAGGACAAGTGAATGTCATTACAGAAATCAGAATTTGACTGAAATTAAGAAAGACATTTCCAGTGATGATAATCATTTGAAAACAAACTGGTTTCTTTTATTGCTATTTGAGAATTCCCTCTTAGAAATGCTTAATCAAACCACATTACAGCAAAAAACAGTCATGCACATAGTTGAATCATCATTCCACAATATGATTATGTCTTTAAACAAAACTCTAAAAAATAAAGTTCACTTACTGTCCAATATGTCTTACTCTATTATTCATACAGTACTTACTCATATTCTGTCTTAAGGTATCAAGAACCCTGATAGATCAACAATGAAGCAAATGTTTATTTTTTTTATTAAAAAAATTTTAATAGTGAGACATCATGAGGTACAGTTGCAGACTTACACATTTTTGTGCTTGGGTTTCAATTATACAATGATCAAATACCCATCACTCCACCAGTGCTCATTTCCCACCACCACGGACCCAAGTATCCCTCCCACCCCCAATTCCCCCCAACCCACCCTGCCTCTGTGGCAGGGCATTCCCCTCTGTTCTCTCTCTCCTTTTGGGTGTTGTGGTTTGCAAAAGAAACATTGAGTGGCAATCATGTTTGGTCTATAGTCTATTTTCAGCATGCTTCTCCCATCCTGGGAGGATCCTCCCAATACCTTTATTTGGTGTTCCCCTCTTTATCTGAGCTGCCTTTTCCCCTAGTATGTGTGGTTGGCCTCCAAGTCATGGAGCAAAACTCCTGGTACTAATCTCGGCCATTCCTGGGTGTCAGTTTCCTATTTTGTTACTTTATGTTCCCCAGATGAATGCAATCTTTCTATGTCTATCCCTTTCTGAGTCATTTCGCTTAACATGATACTTTCCATGTAATACCACTTGTATGTAAATTTCGTGACTTCATCTTTTCTAACAGTTACATAGTACTCCATTGTGTAAATGTACCAAAGTTTCTTTAACCAGTCATCTGTTCTCAGGCACTCAGGTTTTTTTCGAGATTCTGGCTATTGTAAAGAGTGCTGCAATAAACAGACAATTGCAGATGTCACTTTGACTATGCTTTTTTGCCTCTCTGGGATATATTCCCAGGAGCAGTATTGCTGGATCAAATGGGAGCTCAATTTCTAATTTTTTGAGAATCGTCCATACTGTTTTCCAAAAGGGCTGAACCAAATAGCATTCCCACCAACAGCGAAGGAGTGTCCCTTTCTCACCACATCCACGCCAGCACTGGTTGCTTTTGTTCTTGTGGATATGGGCCAGTCTCTGTGGTGTGGCCAGTCTCACTGTGGTTTTGATCTGCATCTCCCTGATGTCTAATGATGTGGAACATTTTCTCATGTGCCTTTTAACCATTCGGATTTCTTCTTTGTGAAAGTTTCTATTCATTTCATCTCCCCATTTTTTGATGGGGTTGAAAGTTTTCTTTTTATGGAGGATACAAGGAAATGGAAAAATATCCCCTGTTCATGGATCGGGAGAATTAACATTGTCAAAATGGCAATACTACCCAAAGCACTGTATAAATTCAACGCAATCCCTATTAGGATACCCATCACATTCTTCAAAGAAGTGGAGCAAACACTCCTGAAATTTATATGGAACAATAAGCCCTCATGAATAGCTAAAGCAATTCTTGGGATAAAGAAAATGGGAGGAATCAACCTCCCTAACTTCAAACTCTACTACAAGGCATTAATAATTAAAACAGCATGGTACTGGAACAAAGGCAGAGCTGTAGACCAATGGAACAGGGTTGAATATACTGACATCTCCCCCCAAGCATACGAGCATCTAATCTTCTATAAGGGGGCAAGAAAAGTGAAGTGGAGCAGGGAAAGCCTCTTTAACAAATTATGCTGGCAAAACTGGATGGCTACATGCAAAAAAATGGGCTCAGATCTCTGCCTAACTCCATGTACAAAAGTAAGATCTAAGTGGATTAAAGACCTCAACATCAGACCGGAATCTATAAGGTACATTGAGGAAAAAGTTGGCAAAACCCTCTATGACATAGAAGCTAATGGTGTCTTCAAAGTTGTCACACTGCTGGCCAAGCAAGTGAAAACAGAGATAGACAAATGGGACTATCTTAAACTAAGAAGCTTCTGCACCTCCAAAGAAACAGTGACCAAAATACAAAGACAGTCTACAGAATGGGAAAGGATATTCGCCAAGTACACATGTGATAAGGGGTTAATTTCAAGGATATACAAATGTTTATCTTTTATACATTTAATTTACTCCTTGACCTAAAAGATGCTTGGATAATGCTATTGTTGATACAGTAGAGGTTCAAACATGTGGTCAGCACTATTTGTCATTTTTGTGTTATGACCCAACTTTCTGAGTTTAGTGGACTTAGAAAACAAGACATTACTTTACCTGAAGTTTGAAGTTAATAACATGATTTTATTTATTTACATTTGAAATTTATTTAATAGGCAACCTTTTATTCAGTATTTAGCTACATTGAAAAGGGAAGAGTGTACCAATGACTCACATTTATAATTTAGTCTTACCCTAGGAATTCACTTTATCCATTTCCAGGAAAATCCAGACAGAAGATATTTCACATAATTCTCTAAAGATCAGTAAGTTAACTTACCCTATCGCAGAAAATTGGCATTCTAGTGCACTTTACTTGTTTTTGTTAAAAACATTACTTCTCCTTCAGATGTGCAAGATTTAATTTAACTTTCATATCGTCAGTCATCAAGTAAACACACTAAACTACTTTGTGGCTATGTATTAAGAATGATAGATCCCCATTTGCCAGATCTGTCACAATCTCTGAAGGAGGCGGATACCTGTAAGTACAGATAAATATCAGGTACCTAGTACAGATCCCTGATCCCACCTTGGCTTTGACCTTAGATATTTAGAGATATGTGGTCCATCCCCACAGATAAGGATAATCTGTCCACAGGCTGGTAGGTGATCTGGAAGAGAAACATCATCTGGGCCAGTCTGAGAGATAGTAAAGGGGTAAGGCACTTATGGTGTTATACATCTGACCCTAACAAATAGAGAGATAATGTAGGGGTTAAAGTGCTTGCTTCGCATCTCACTGATGTTAGCTTGAATCCTAGGCACCACATGTGTTCCCCTCAGGGTCTATTGCCAATTATCTTGAACAGCAGTGAACCCTGAGCACTATGAGGTGTGACCCAAAATCTGAGAGACAGTGGGCACAGTGGGCGGGAACACAGGACTTATGTGGTCGGGTTCAGACACTAGAATTGTGAGGAAAACGAGGATGTTAAAATTTTAGGCTAAAACTTACAGGTGGATATAGGAAGGGAGTAAGAGGGCAGAGAGAAAAAGAGCAGCCTTGCCAGAGAGAAATATTGGGGCAAGCTTAAGGGATCTCTTCCGAGTCATATGGAGCAGCTTTGGGACAGAACACTTTCATCTCAAACTCTTTCATCTCAAACTCTCATGAAAAGGTTCAATGCCTTCAAGTACTCCTACTTGTCTTTTTTTGAGATAGCTTGAATAACCATCTTCCCCTTGGAAACCCACAAAGTTCTAATTAAAATAAACTCTTTCATGGGTTTATTCCCAATATTCTCTTTCTGTGAGAAAAAGTGAAGAAACTGATCATCTCTCCAGTTTATTTATTCACTGTCACTGTCACTGCCATACCGTTGTTCATTGATTTGCTCAAGCGGGCCCAGTAACGCCTCCATTATGACACTTGTTACTGTATTTGGCATATCGAATACATCATAGGCAGCTTGCCAGGCTTTGCCGTGCTGGAGACATACTCTCGGTAGCTTGCCAGCCTCTCCAAAAAGGGCAGAGGAATCGAACCTGGCTTAGCCAGGTCAGCCACGTGCAAGGCAAACGTCTTACCTGCTGTGCTATAGCTCCAACCCCAGTTTATTTATTAATCTAATTAATTTTGTTTTCTGGGCCACAGCTGGCAGTGCTCAGTGCTGACTCTGAGCTCTGCACTCAGGAATCACTTCTGGGAGTACTCAGGTGACCATATACCTGTGTGGTACTGGAGCTGGGACCTGGATCTGTGTCATGCAAGGCAAGTGCCTTAATGGCTTTGTTTCTCTCTGGTCCCAAGACTCCAGTTTAAAAGGTAAAAGGTAAAGGCCCTCCCGTTGATCGTCGATTTGCTCGAGCGGGCCCAGTAACGTCTCCATTGGAGACTTTGTTGTTACTGTGTCTGGCATATCGAATACTCTCGGTAGCTTGCCGGGCTCTCCGAGAGGGGCGGAGGAATCGAACTCCGGTCAGCCATGTTGGCCGCGTGTAAGGCGAACGCCCTACCCACTGTGCTATCGCTCCAGCCAGCTGCATTTATCTTCTCTTCAACAAAAGTACTGTAATAACCTCAGTATTACACTATGAAGCAGTGAAAATCCCTCAACAGTTCTACCACCACAGGTTTGGACTTCAAAAAAGGCCAATTCTAGTCTCCTCACTCCCTTGATCTATGGCACTCTGTGCTGCCTACAGGTGAGCAAATGAAGCAAAAGACAGTGATGTTCACTGTCATAGCTGAATTTTTGTCTTCTACTACTTATAATTCTTCTCTCTCCATTTATGCCACTTGATCATTTTTTGAATAATCCATTGCTGTGGTATACTTTTGTAGTTCACCTCTTATATATGTATATGTTCCATTGTTTCTCATAGCTAACAAATGTCTCATTATTTCTTGCTTTCTTCCCTCCCAAAGACTACTAATATGCTTAATTTAATTAAAATTAGAAAGGTTTTTTCCTCTTGGGAGAAGTCCATGATCTCTCTTGAACATGTATCTCTCTATTTTTCTCTCCCCTCATATTTCTCCAAATTTCTTTTCAATAAAAGCTGTTTTGCATCATTTAAAAGTACCATAAAAATATTCTTGATCTGATATTAGCCCAATACACGTCTGACAAGGAGTTGATATCAAGGATATACAAAGTACTGATTGATCTCCACAAGGAGAAAACATCCAACCCCATCAAAAAATGAGGCAACGAAATGAACAGAAACTTTCTCAAAGAAGAAATCCGAATGGCAAAAAGGCACATGAGAAAATGCTCTACATCATTAATCATCAGGGAGATGCAGATCAAAACAACAATGAGATGTCATCTCACACCACAGAGTGGCCTACATCCAAAAGAACAAAAGCAACCAATGTTGGCATGGATGTGGCATGTGGCGAGAAAGGGACACTCCTTCACTGTTGGTGGGAATGCCGACTAGTTCAGCCCTTTTGGAAAACAGTGTGGTCAATATTCAAAAAATTAGAATTAAGCTCCCATTTGACCCAGCAATACCACTCCTGGGAATATATCCCAGAGAGGCAAAAAAGTATAGTCTAAGTAACATCTGCACTTGTTTGTTTATTGCAGCACTCTTTATAATAGCCAGAATCTGGAAAAAACCTGAGTGCCTGAGAACACATGACTGGTTAAAGAAACGTTGGTACATCTACACAATGGAGTACTATGTAGCTGTTAGAAAAAGATAAAGTCATGAAATTTACATACAAGTGGCACTACATGGAAAGTATGCTAAGTGAAATGAGTCAGAAAGAGAAAAACAGACATAGAAAGATTGCATTCATTTGGGGAATATAAAGTAACAAAATAGGAGACTAACACCCAAGAATAGCCGAGGTAAGTACCAGGAGGTTCACTCCATGGATTGAAGGCCAGCCACACATGCTAGGGGAAAAGGCAGCTCAGATAGAGAAGGGAGCACCAAATAAAGGGTGTTAGGAGGATCCTCCCAGGATGGGAGATGCATGCTGAAAGTAGACTATAGACCGAACATGATTGCCACCCATTCCCTCTTTTGCAAACCATAGCACCCAAAAGGAGAGAGAGAACAAAAGGGAATGCCCTGCCACAGAGGCAGGGTGGGATGGCGGGGTTGGGGTTGGGAGGGATACTGGGATCCGTGGTGGTGCCAAATGGGCTCTGATGGAGAGATGGGTATTTGATCATTGTATAATTGAAACCCAAGCACAAAAATTTGTAAGTCTACAACTCTATCTAAAGGTATTTCACTAATAAAAATTTTAAAAAAAGAAAAAAATCCTCGATCTGTTTCTTAAGTCACTACTCCAAGAGTACCTGATTGTTTAATAATTAAAATGATAAAATTACTAAAATTATGAAATTAATTAATATGGACTATTGGTAGAACATACTAAAATTATTATTTTATTTATTATCTATGATTTTATTACCTATGAAATATCCCTGACACTTTAATCTTTATTAACTTATGCTTATTTTCACAAGTATTTTTAACTCTCTACTTTCATATCTTTGAATAAAAGTGAAAGCGGAAATCAAAGAGCTGAAATCCCCAAAAAAAACAATTAAGAGATCAATGAAACCTAGAGCTGGTTCGTTGAGAAAATAAAGAAGATCAATAAACCACTAGCATGACTCATAAAGAAAGAGAGAGAGAGAAACCTAATAAACGGAATCAGAAATAAAAGGGGGTCATCACAACAGAAACCACAGAAATTTAAAAGATCATCAGAGATTAATTTGAGAATATTAATACCATGAAACAAAAGTACCTTGAAGAAAATGCATCAATTCCTGGATTCCTATAATCTCCTAAGGCTAAACCAAGAAGACTTGGAATACCTGGACAGACCAATCACCATCAAGAATATTGAAATGGTAATCAAAAGTCTTCCAAAAAACAAAAGTTCAGACCAGGAGTATTCAGAAATGAATTCTTTCAAACATTTAAAGAGGACTAACTGCCATCCTTTTCAAGCTTTTCTGGGAAATTGATGAAACAGAAATACAACCAAACAGTTTCTGTGAAGCAGTTATTACTCTGATACCCAAAGAGGACAGAAACATCAACACAAACACACACACACACACAAACACACACACACACACAAAGAGACCAAAGAGACTTGCAGGCTGATATCCCTGAAGAATACAGATGCTAATATCTTCAACAAAATACTCGCAAATAGAATGAGATTGATGAGAATGACTCATTAAAAAGATCATACACCTGGAATATATATCCTGAAGTTGCAAAAAAGCACAACAGAAATGACATCTGTACTATACGTCATTGCATCACTGTTCATATTAGCCAAAATCTGGAAAAAACCTGAGTGCCCAATAACAGACAACTGGTTAAAGAAACTTTGGTACATTGACAAAATGGAATACTATGCAGCTGTTAGGAGAGATGAAGTAATGAAATTTGTTTACAAGTGGATAGACATGGAGAGTATAATGCCAAGTGAAATGAGTCAAAAAGAGAGGAACAGACACAGGAAGGACTACACTCATTTGTGGAGTATAAAATAACATAACATGAGACTGATACCCAAGGACAGTAGACACAAGGGACAAGAAGATTTCTCCATCGTTGGAAGCCTGCCTCATGAGCTGTGGGGAGAAGGCAGCTGGAATAGAGAAGGAGTTACTAAGAAAATGATGGTTGGAGGGATCGATTGAGATTGGAGATGTGTGCTGAAAGTAGATAAAGAATCAAACATGGTAACCTCTCAGTATCTGTATTGCAAACCGTAATGCCCCAAAGTAGAGAGAGAGTATGGGGGAAATTGTCAGCCATGGAGGCAGGGGGGAGGGTGGGAAAGGGGGAGGTTATATTGGGGAAATTGGTGGTGGGGAATGTGCACTGGTGGAGGGATGTGTGATCATTGTATGATTGTCATTCAAACATTAAGCTTGTAACTGAATCTCACGGTGATTCAATTAAAAAAAAATCATATGCCATGGCCAAGTAGGATTTATCTTGGGGGTGTAAGATGATTTAACATTTGCAAGTCAAGGGTGGTTTAACATTTGTGATTCAATCAACATAATAAACTGTATCAATAAAAGAAAACATAAAAACTACATAATCATATCAATAGATGTAGAGACAGCTTTTGACAAGTTTCAGCACCCATTCATGATAAAATCACTCAACAAGATGGGAGTTGAAGGAACATTTCTCAATATAGTCAAAGCTATTTACCACATGCCCAATTATCAATGAGAAACAACTAAAGGCTTTCCCTTTAAGATCAGGCACAAGACAAGGTTGCCCACTCTCACCACTGCTATTCAACATATCATTGGAAGTATTTGCCATAGCATTTGAGCAAGAAAATGATATCAAGGGCACTCAGAAAGGAAAGGAAGAAGTCAAGTTTTTACTATTTGCAGATGACATGATACTATATTAGAGAATCCTAAAGCCTCTACAAAAAAAAACCATTGAAACAATAGATTTGTTTAGTAATGTGGTAGGTTATAAAATCAATACCAAAAAGTACACAGCTTTCCTATGTACAAATAATAAAAGAGAAGAAAGAGATATTAGATAAACAATCCTGGTAACGTGCCTCAGAAAATTAAACACCTCAAAATCAGCTTAACTAAAGAGGCATAAGTACCTATAAATAGAAAAATACAAAACATTCCTTCAAGAAGTAAAAGAGAACACAAGGAAATGGAAAAACATCCCCTGTTAATAGATCAGGAGGATTAACATTTTGAAAATGTTAATTTCCCCAAAGCATTTAACAGATTCAATGCAATCTCTATAAGGATAATCATGATATTTTTCAAAGAAATAGATAAAGTATTCCTGAATTTCATATGGAAAGATAAACCCCCATGAATAGTTAAAGAAATTTTTGGATTGAAAAAAAGATGAGAGGCATGATCTTCCCCAGTTTCAAACTGTACTACAAGGCAGTAGTGATTAAAACAGCATGGAATTGGAATAAAGACTGGACCACAGATCAATGGAACAGAGTTGAATGTCCTTATACTGACCCACAAATATATGATCACCTAATCTTTGATAAAGGAACAACAAATTTGAAGTGGAACAATGAAAACCTCTTCAACAAGTGGTACTGTGAAAACTAGAAATCTACATAAAAAAATAAATAAACAAATAAACTCAGATATTTTTCTAATTCCAGTCACAAAAGTCATATTTAAATGGATTTAAAACATCAGTATCAGACCATAATTCATAAAGTACACAGAGAAAATGTGGGCAGAATCCTCCATGACATTAAAGGACACGTCAAAGGCAGATGACATGATACTATTCTTAGAAAATCCTAAAGAATCTACAAAAATAAGATGCCTAAAGGCATCTTCAGTGATGAAACACCACTGACCAAACAAGTGGAAGCAAAGATAAACAGCTTGGACAACCTTAAACTAAGATATATAAGGCACTGGTAGAACATACAAGGAAAAAATCCAAATGTATCCCAAAAATGGGGAAAACACAGGAACAGAATAGTACAGTAGGGTCATCATCTATCTCTGATCTACTTGACACCAGCTAGAGATACTCAACCACAGCACTTCTTCCATGACAGTGTCTTAATTTACATGATTCTAAGCTTCTCTCACCCTTACCACAGGGCATCTTCTCCACAGAAGCTTGTCACAGGGCTTGGGATTTTGACCCCACACATATCTCAAGGGTTGTCAGCCTTGTTATGATTGCTGATACTGTTTTAAAAAGAACGACTTCCCTAAAAAAAGCATTTCTAGAATGTTTTCTAGAAGCAGTGAGATTACCACCATAGAATTTTCTGAGGTCTTTACCACAGTGATAATTTGTCAATGTACAAATAGTAACATAAACAAGTATTGCTTGCATTTCCACCCAGGTTGGTAAAGTCCAGTCTGTGGATTAAATTTGACCGACCAGTCCTACTTTGAAACAACAATTGGAACATAACTATACCCATTTATTTATATAGTGACTATGGATGCATTTTTAATACGACTAAATAGTTGAGACTGACACGCTGCCCTCCGCCCCTCTCGGAGAGCCCGGTAAACTACCGAGAGTATCTCACCCGCACAGCAGAGCCTGGCAAGCTACCCGTGATGTATTCAATATGCCAAACACAGTAACAACAAAAGTATCCAAAGGAGATGTTACTGAGCCCACTTGAGCAAACGGGAGTAGAGTGATACAGTGAAAGAGTTGAGAGTTGAGTAACTGAAATGGGGACACTAATAGCTACAGTAAAAACATTTCTCATCTGCTATTTTATAAGATGTTTACAACCCTTGCTCTTAGATAATTATGTTGGTTTTGGTTGCTTTGAATCATTGTCAAATATATATATATATATATATACATAGATATATTTACCTACAGAAACTCCTTTTCTTAATAAGCTAAGCTTAAAACGTTAACACTGCCATAGTGAAACTACCCTCTAGAGCAGTAGTGAATTAATTTTTTCCTGTTATTGACAGATGGTGTCAACAGAGAAAGCTGTCTACTTTGATTCTGACCATTGTGAGTTTACAGTGTGTCTGCTCAGTGTTAGCTCTAAAGCATTCAATTACTTAGACCCCCAAGCCATAGATTATGTTAGGAAAATGTGAACAAAATGCTCCATGGTATTGACTTCACTGATGTCTTTGGGGATTTGACTCCAACATGAAGGGAATCAAAAAGAAATTAAACCAATGGGATTAAATCAAAGTACAAAGCTTCTGCATTTGAAAGAAATGATTATTGAAACAAAAATACGTCCTGATGAATAGGATAAAATATATTTACACATCACACACCTAACAAAAGACCAATATACAACACAAATAAAGTAATAATTGGGTATTACTTGACACACATGAGAATGGCCCACATTAGGAAGACCTTGAATATCAAGTGCTAGTGAGGGTGTAGAGTAAAATAGGCACCCTTATACTCTGTGGGAATGTTAATTTACCCAGAACTTATGGGGAAAAATATGACGATTTTTTTAAACAAAATTTAAGAATACATTTAACACGTAATCCAGAAGTTCCCTGCCTAGATATCTTTCCAAAGAATACAAAAACACTAATTCAAAGAGACATATGCACACCACTGCTCACTGCATCACTATTTGGTAGTCAGTGTGGAAACAACCAAAGTGCCCAGTTGCAGATGAGGGGAGAAGATAAAGAAGATACAGTATATGTAACAATGAAATACTATTCAGTTATAAGAAAAGATGAAACGTTGCCTTTTGTAACATCATGAATAGAACTGGAGATGGTGTCACACTAAGTAAAATTAATGAGAAGGGAAAGGACAAATACCAGATGGTCTCATTTATACACGGTATTAAAAATCAAAACAAGGGAGCAATGTGTAACAAAAACAAACTTTTGGACACTAACCATAGAAATGAATTTACCAGGTGAAATTGGGATGAGAATTGAAAATGGTTAAGGGATCCAATGAAAGTGAGTAGTGGAGGGAGAGTGGTATTTTGGTGGTAGTAGAGGTGTGATGACACATGTTTTGAAATTGCATATCTAAAACATATACATGTCATTAGCCAATGTTACCTCAATAAAATAAAACAAAGTGTTCAGTTAGTGGACTGGAGCAATAGCATAGTGGTAGGGTGTTTTCCTTGCGCACAGCCGGCCTGGCTGAGCCGGTTCGATTCCTTCGCGATTCCTCTGCCCCTCTCGGAGAGCCTGCAAGCTACCGAGAGTATCTCACCCACATGGCAAAGCCTGGCAAGCTACCCATGACATATTCTATATGCCAAACACAGTAACAAGTCTCACGATGGAGATGTTACTGGGCCCGCTAGAGCAAATTGATGAACAAGGGGAGGACAGTGACAGTGACAGTTCAGTTAGTAGTCACCCTATCATGATTAATAAATTTATAAAACCAATTAGTGTGTTAAAAAACGTGTAAAGAATGAAAGGTGCATATAGTTATGATGAAAATTAGAGATAATTATTGAATCTAGAAATGATATAAAAACACATCTTATATGTATATATTGAATAAACAATTAGAGGGACAGATTTTGAGGAAAAGTGAATGAGAAAGCTGTAAAAGTGTTTTGTCTCCATATCTGACATAACAATCATTAGCTGATGTATAAAAATGACACAATGGAAAAACACAGATGAGGGTAATGGAGCAACCTCAGAGCCTATTCCTGTCTATTAGGAGCAATTTATCCAGGAGGTCATTGCCAGAGATTTTGAGTTTGCAAGCCAACCATGTACAGAGGAAAGAATGGTTTTTGAAATTTTTAATGAAAGATTTATTTCCATTGTTCAAGATCTTACTGTTTGCACAATAGTGGATGGATGAGAGCATAAGTACCAGAAAAACAAGTCCCTACATTTTCAGAGATCAATAAAGAGGGATGTTTCCCACCTTGGAAACTTGAAGGGTGGATAAAATTGGTCTTTGGGTGGAGTGTATGGGAAATAACTGATGTGCTATACAAGTTCAAGGAGGAAATAAAATATCTACTTTCAAATGACATAGGACTAACTCACTCTTATTTGATAAAATATATTCTGTGAACTAAGAAAAATTTAGAACAAATCAGATGGAGCGATAGCACAGTGGGTAGGGCGTTCGCCTTACAAGCGGCCAACATGGCTGACCCGAGTTCGATTCCTCTGCCCCTCTCGGAGAGACCGGCAAGCTACCGAGAGTATTCGATATGCCAGACACAGTAACAACAAAGTCTCCAATGGAGACGTTACTGAGCCCACTCGAGCAGATATTCAATATTGCCCCCCCTGAATTTCAAGTCTTGTAGTTGAAAGAAACAAGGACACAGACAAGCAACACAGCACCACATACAAATGTGTGATGTATCACATTTTAGCTCAGTGACTTTCACCAACAATGACTTATTGCAAATCTTGGAATAATCTTTTGATGCCACTTTTTTATGTATTGTGTTTGTAATTTCATCTATATTTAAGAACTTTTATCAACAGTTTTATAAATTGAGTTTTTTACTTAAAGCTATGTACCCTCCCATCCCCAAACAAAAATGGCATGGGTCAACAAATTTTGTTGCTTTCTGGTGAAAAATAATGCTCATTGTTGTTTTGATTTGCACTTTCCCGATGATCAGTGATGTAGAGCATTTTTTAATGTGCCTTTGGCCATTCGTATTTCTTCTTTGAGGAAATTTCTGTCCATTTCTCCTCCCCTGTTTTTGATAGGGTTGGAGTTTCTCTTGTAGAGTTCTACTGGTGGCTTATATATCTACCAGTGCCTTTTTCTTTTTTCGTTATCAAGATAGTTTTCTGGTTTTTATTAATAACTTTATCATTTGTTCTCGCAAAATAAAATACATCTGTTTACATGGAGATTGTACGCAGATTTCCCTTGGGGTGTCTACTATCTAAAATCTTATAGTTATGACTCTGACTAACAAAAATGATTGAAGAAGTCTTAGTAGGAAAGTTACATAATGCAAGTGGTGTTTTAGAAATATACTAATCTAGTTGTGTGTCAGATGTTTTGCTCAGAGACCAGCTAAAAGTGTGAACAGTGTCCTGTGAAAATAACCATTATACTACGAAAGAAAATGAAACTAAGACCGATTCTATCTGTTGGAAATCATAAGAGGTACCAAGAAAGTAGTTGAAAAACTACGTTTACATTCTTAATAGGCATATTGAAAGCCTTTATCACCTTCGAGCTTTATGCTTTTTCCCATTTGTGTTCAAATAAAAAATATAAAATAAAGAAAAAGTGATATCACAAAAACTGTTCAGATGAATTTCTGATAAAGGGGAAATCATGTAGCAGTTGCTATCCCACTTTATATAAAATGAGTCCGGTTGGTTTGAGGACATTGCTTACATATGTGAAATTTTAAAACTGAAAATATCTCATGGCTCCATTTTTTAACTTCAGATATTTTTAATTTAGCACAGCGGGTAGGGCGTTCGCCTTACAAGCAGCCAACATGGCCGACCCGAGTTCGATTCCTCCGCCCCTCTCGGAGAGCCCGGCAAGCTACCGAGAGTATTCGATATGCCAGACACAGTAACAACAAAGTCTCCAATGGAGACGTTACTGGGCCCGCTCGAGCAAATCGACGATCAATGGGAGGGCCTTTACCTTTACCTTTTAAAATTATTTTTGAAGATAAAAGTGTTCATTGTCAAAATTGTAAAATGATATATATGTAATAAAATGAAGACATTGTATTTCTAAAGCTTAGATAGAAATTGTTGGAAATCATTGTATCCTTTTTAGTATGCTCTTGCTACTATTCCCTATATATTTAATATATTTAAATATATATCAATAAGTAAATATGGTTTCAAATAAAAGTAGGATTATACTCTAAAATTCAACTAAATGTTTCAGAAATCAATTCATTGGAGTTTTTAAGGAAATATTTGGCAACGAAGCCAGGGAATGATTTTCATAATTATCAATGAACAGCAAACTAGCATGTACTTTCAAGCATATCTCATTTAACACAAATAATTGTGCATGATTTCCAAAGAAAGAATTTACTTTTATTCAGTTGTGGGTTTTTAAGTTAGATGTTTGCAAACACAAATCCCTTTTCTAATTCAGCACTGTCATAGTCCAAATATTATATGATGCTCCAATGAACTCAACATGAATTTAAGTCTATTGAAGCATCATCACACCATACTAGAACTGAAATGGAACCCATCATATAACTATTTCAATTCCGCCATATCATTGGCAGGCCAGTTTTCCCCGTTGATAGTACAAGCCAAGCATCTGCCTCAAGTTGCTGTTTTCTCCCTTTTGGTACCCTCTAAGCAACAGTCACTCAAACTTTGCTTCTTTCTTTTTTTATACTCCTACCACATTAGAACACTGAACTTCTAGTGATTCAGAGATCAGACCTAAGCACATAATTTGTTACTGGCAGACCTAGGGCTTGACTCCTTGCTCCTGCATTTTCCTCCTGGCTTGTGTTCAAGTGTTCTTGCTATCACCCTAGCAGCACAAATCCTGGAAGTCTTCATCAATATAGTTTCATTTTTGACACTAATTTTATGACACCAGACCTGAGAGTACTTTGTGTCTATTATATTCTAAAAATTTCCCAAACCTATTTTGCATTACTTACAGTTGCATATTATCTCTGCAATTGAAAGCCAGACTAAACTAAACAACATAATTTTTTCAATTATCAAGTTGGCAACTAACAAAAAGTTGAACAGTATTCTGTTTCTAGGGTTGTAGGGTAACAGATATTCTCATATATTGATAACTGGGGGCAACAATGATAAGAGCTCCTTGAAGAGTATTTTGGCAATACTTTCAATAGTTACAAGTATATTAACTCTTTGACCCTGGAGTATTACTTCTGGGAAAGCATTTTACTGATACGTATACCCACATCAAAATGATTTATGTCCAAGGTTATTCACTGCTGCTTTGTTTATAAAGGCAAAAATTGGAACAGCTCACGTGTCCCTCAGCAGTGTGGCTAATCTATAGTACACATATGCAATGGACTATTAGGAAGCTGTAACAAAATAACAAAAATTATGAGACTCAGTGACAAAGAAATATCTCCAGGAAATCTTGCTTGGTATCAATCTCAAGGTGTTAAAGATGGTAATTGACAAGCCTCACTAAATAAAGAAATAAATAGAATGTGGGTTATTTTCCTATTTCCTGGTGCCCTCTTTTGCTTTCATGAGCGATTTATAGTTTTCAAGACTGTCTTTCAGATCTTTTGTTAAGTTGGCTCCAGGATACTTGATGCTTTTGAAAACTATTTTAGAAGTGTAGTCTTTTAAGTAAATCTTTCTTTTCTTATTCATTGTATTCATATAGTATGTAAAGAATTTGTGTATTGATTTTATAGACTGCTCTTTTGCTGGTTTAATTTTATTGTAATTGTTTTTGTTCACTTTTTGAGCCACACCTGGTTGTGCTCAGAGCTTAATTCTGCCTTTGCATTTAGGGATCAGTCCTGGAGGAGCTTTGCGGTACATATGAGATGCTGAACATGAAACCCAGGTCAGCTATGTACAAGGCAAGTACTAACAGTAAATCTTTCCAGTCCTAAATTACTGGTTTATTGTTTCTAAGAGTTTTTTTTTAATGGACTTTCTGGGGTCTTCTTCATATATTACCATGTCAAAATAGTGATAATGACTTTTCAAATTACAATTTAAGTCTCTTTTTCTTGCCCAATTGCTATGGCTCATAAAGTAAGTAAAGTAAAGTAAAGGCCCTCCCGTTGATCATCGATTTGCTCGAGCGGGCCCAGTAACGTCTCCATTGGAGACTTTGTTGTTACTGTGTTTGGCATATCGAATACGTCACGAGGAGCTTGCCAGGCTCTGCCGTGCGGGCGAGATACTCTCAGTAGCTTGCCAGGCTCTCCGAGAGGGGCGGAGGAATCGAACTCGGGTCGGCCATGTTGGCTGCGTGCAAGGCAAACGCCCTACCGCTGTGCTATCACTCCAGTGGAGACAGTGGATATCCTTGCCTTATTTCAAGGAAAATACTTTCAGTTTTTCATTGTTGAGAATGATAACTGATGTAGATTTTTTGTAGATGGCTATTACTATCTTGAAGAAGTTTCCTTCTATCTATATTTTGTTAAGGGTTTTTATCATTAGTAGATGTTGTATTTTGTCAAATATTTTTCTGTATCAATTGACTTGATCATATTATTTTGGAGTTGAATTAAAAAACTCAATGTTGTCAAAATTTACATCCTTCTGAGACTATTATGCAGATTAAGTGCAATCCCATCACATTTTACTTTTATTATTTTAATTAATCAAATATCAGATGAAAGAGCCCCAGTTAATTTTTATTTAATAATTTTATAGGAACAATAAAGCATTTTCTTGAATACATTTTCCTATTACAAAAAAGATAAAACTATTAAATCAATGCACAGATAAATTCATACAAAGAACATTTAGTAATTGTTTGCTTTCTAGTACTAATAATCAAGAATACTCTGAGTAACACTACTTTTGTTGGCTATTCCCATTATAATAAAAGCCAGAACTTTTCTAAAGAGCAATATGTCCTGAATATCTCCCTTCACCAAATGTCTATGTAATGTTTCAAAATTTGATTTACTTTAATAAAAATTTTAAAAAATATAAAGAGAAAGATTGGCCTAATTAAGTTGAGATAAAGAGAATTTTCAGATATAAAGACATTTATTTGAAAGTTTATTTAGGCATCAGCGTAAAGTGACAATTTGATTGGAATTGCACTGTAGCACTGTCCTCTCATTGTTCATCGATTTGCTCAAGCAGGCACCAGTAACATCTCACAACAAATGGTGAGACTTGTTGTTACTGTTTTTGGCATATCAAATATGACACCGGTAACTTTGCCCTGCGGGTGAGATACTCTTGGTAGCTTGCAGGGCTCTCCAAGAGGGGCGGTGGAATCAAACCTGGGTCAGTGGTATTCAGGGCAAATCCCTATCTGCTGTGCTATGGCTCTAGCCCTTGATTAGAATATGTGATACAATTGAATAAAAGAGAATAAAATAATTTATTAACTTGAGAGGGTAGTTTTTAATTCATCCATTTTTATATTTTGCCTCTTATAAATAGACATTTCTAGTAGAAATATGACTTCTTCAAAATTTGATTTCTACGACAAAGTTTATGTAGGGAACCACAATGATCTTATATGTGGAAATAAATTTTGAAATAATGCTATCTATAATCAGTTGCATATATCATTGTTAAGAATATTATTATTTATTTTTAAATAACATTAGCACTCCTTATCTGTCTTTAGAGAGATCACAAACATCTCTGAGCCCTGGTTCCCTTTTTTGTTAGTGGAGATGATAACATCTTGTTCATAGGTGTTTTAAGAAGTAAATCAGATCATACATTTGAATTTTGCTCAAAACATTTTTGGCATATGGTAACTGTCCATTATGCTATGGCTATTATTTTATCCTATATGAATGTCATTAACCTATAAGATATAATTACTCCTTTTAAACAATTGTTTATATAAAAAATTAATGATATTATAACATTATTATTATAAATAGAAGGATACATATGAATAATAATTGTTAAATTAAAATTTGAAACTCATTGAATGAAATGTTAAAATACCCTGTAAAATAATAGAAAAAGCACATATAAGCACATTAACAGTAAAGGAATTTAAAAAGTTAAACCAGGGGGTATGGTGCCGCCAACAGGTCAACATGTACCTGTGAGGTGAGTGCATCAGCAGTCTGATGGCGCCTTCAGACTTCCAGATACCCCAAAATTGCTGCTGTGCCTTTGACCAGACCCCAAAAACTTGGGGCAAAGTTTACCAAGAAAGTAAACTGCCAAAAGGTAGGTATGTGGAAAATACACCCACAAACCACCTTTGTCTCAGCTATATAATCGGAGGCATGATCTCTCTGGTTCCTGATTGAACTGCTTAATGGCCATAATTCCAGAGAGTCAGAAACAAATCTCGAAACCCAATGACTTTTGGCAGAAATGCGCCCGGTCCCTGCAGGAGATTACAGGTTCTGGGCCAACCCAGGTGGGAATAGATTTTGTGCCTTGGCCTGATCCCCCTGGCGGCCTGGTGGCCACCATCCTCCAGAGGCTACTGGACAGTCAGGTTTGGGCCCGCAGTGATGAGACGCAGGGCCACACGGGATGGGGGTGGAGCCCGTCCTGTCCTCCCCACCCCAACGAGACCCCGAATCATCGTCCACGAATGGCCTCTCTGGTTCCTGATAAAGCTGCTTAACGGCCATGATCCCAGAGACTCAGAAACAAATCTCGAAACCAAGTGGCTTTTGGTAGAAATGCGTCCAGATCCCACAGTAGGTTACTGTCACAGGGCCACCTCAGCGGGGGAAGGGTGTTGTCACTCCGCCTGCTCCCCCTTGGCAGCTCAGTGGCCGCCATCCTCCAGAGGCCATTGGACAGTTAGGATTGTGCCCTCAGTGACAAAACTTGTTGGGCCTCACGAGATGGGGGTGGAGCCGGTCCTGTCCTCCCCACCCCAACGAGACCCCAAGTCATCACCCACGAACGGCCTCTCTGGCTCCTGATCAAGCTGCTTAACGGCCATGATCCCAGAGATTCAGAAATAAATCTCGAAACCCAGCGGCTTTTGGAGAAATGCATCTGGACCCCGCAGTAGGTTACTGTTGCTGGGCCACCCCAGGGGGGAAAGGGTATCGTCCCTCCGCCTGCTTCCCCCTGGCAGCTCTGTGGCTGTCATCCTCCCGAGGCCATTGGACAGTCAGGTTTGGGCCCGCAGTGATGAGACATTTTGGGCCTCACAGGATGGGGATGGAGCCGGTCCTGTCCTGCCCAGCCCAACGAGATCCCAAGTCATCGCCCACAAATGGCCTTTCTGGCTCCTGATCAAGCTGCTTAATGGCCATGATGCCAGAGACTCAGGAACAAGTCTCGGAGCCCAGCAGGTTTTGGCAGAAATCCCTCCAGATTTAAGTGTTAAAATTTTGGAATTTCAAAATTGCGTGGCCACTACTGCAGGCATGCGACATCATATGTTATTCTTAACCAGCAATAGAAAACCGTTGCCTTTTCAGCAGATCTGAGTGTTGGGGTAAAATCTCAAATAATAATGGTGGGTCTGGTGTCAAAATATTGAATGTGATCAAAGTAGAGAGAGAGTAATGTGAAAATCATCTGTCCCACAGGTAGGGGGAGGGTGTGGGATGGGGGGATACTGGGGTTGTTGGGGGTGGAAAATGGGCACTGGTGAAGGTACGGGTGTTTCATTGTATGACCGAGACTTAGACCCAAAAGCTTTGTAATTTCTCTCATGATGATCCAATATATAAAATTATAAAAAATGAAATAAAATATAAGGTGGAGTTCATGCACAATTCAATCAGCTAATCAGTGGCTGAATAAATAGCAGTACTCCTACATAAAAAAAAAGTTAAACTAGTGATAATTGCTATCTTCTCTACTTCCTAAGTATTTCACATATCTTGCAACATCATAATGAGAATATAGATAAATATAATAAACTTGGAGTGTTCAAAAATTGTTAAAACAATAAGCTCCTTTGATTCAGGTTATAATTGAATGTCTATCACCACTTCACTTCCAGAACCCAAATTTTCCTTCTCTCTTCCATAAATGAAAAAAAATGTTTTTAGATTGGTTGGATAAGGTATTCTATAAGGAGAGAGTAACTAGATTAAAAAAATAAAAAATGAAAAAGAAAACGCAACCACCTTACAGATATCGCTGGTTGCTTTTCTAATCATTATCTTTAGTAACAGATCCCCAAACTTTGTAATAGTGGCAGCATATTCTGCTAGAAATTCCTTCTTAGATTCCCTTTCAGCTAGGGCAGGGCAAGTGACCATTCTGTAAAAAAATTAAATCCAAGATCTCCAGAAGAGACTCAGTTGGTTTATTCTATTGGTCTTCAACACTTTTCTCCTTTCTATGGGAATGCAGGCTTGGTTGGTCAGTCATTTTGTGATTATGCTCATGAATATTGGAGGCTAATCACAGTAGAACAGAAATATGCAATGCTCAGTCCCTGCTAGGTTCATTTCTTAGTTGCACCTTCCTAGGTTAGTCTTATTGAGTCCCTATATGGTAAAGCTGGCATGAGAATGTTTTGCAGTTTTGCAGCCAAAAAACTCAAATTGATAGACACATATTTGCAGTTATGCCTAAAGCTTATCCAAAGAAAGAGATCATTTATTCAAACCATAACTTTTTAAAAAAATTTTATTAGTGAGACGTCATGAGGTACAGTTGTAGACTTAGAAATTTTTGTGCTTGGGTTTCAATTATACAATGATCAAATACCCATCCCTCCACCAGTGCCCATTTCCCACCACCACAAATCCCAGTGTCCCTCCCACCCCCCATCTCCTCATTCTACCCTGCCCATGTGGCAGGGCATTCCCTTTTGTTCTCTCTCTCTCTCCTATTGGGTGTTGTGGTCAAACAATAACTTTTTTGGAAAAATTTCAATAAGAGATTTGAACAGACAACACTAACTTCAGTCATTCATTCAGTCATTATCTGTGTTTAGCTATGTGGACTCTTCTGTAATGGGATTCAGGAGCTTTATATTTGTGAATGCATATTAAACATACATTACATATTAATATATTTATATACGATATTAAATATTAATAAATGTTTATTAAATATATTTTAATGTGGAAAGTATTCACTAAAAGGACTCCTATATGACATATATATTTTTTGAGTCTGTCTAAACACAACCCTTAGTGTCTGGAAATGTTAATCAGCAGTAAATCAATCCCTTTCAGTAGATGTTTTTCTACAACAGAAGGTATCATCAAAATAAGTCATTTCTATCATTGTAAAAATGCACTTTAGAAGAATAGTATATAGAGAAGCTACCTACGGTCACTGCAAATTCAGATTGTCCTATACCGCCCCGCATATTTACAGAAGAACAAATGCAGACCAAAGAAAAGTCAATCGAGAGAAGTCATTCCTGAACATAAGTAACTTTCATCTGTCTTTCCCAAAGTGACTGTCCACTGTCCCATGTTAGCAGTTAGTTTCTGTAATGTGTAAGGCTGGTAACTGCACATTCTGGTTAGACAGTCAGGTCTTGCAACCAGAAATATTTAACTCCTATGACCCTATTTCTACACGATAAGCCCTGATTTTCTGTTTGCTATGGTGAATTGAACTTTAAGCAGTTTTGCATAAAAGATGAATAATTATCAGCTAAGCAGTAAAAGATGGCCTTTTAACACAAGTCTGATCTATAAATCTCCTCCATTCGCAAAGCCAGATAGGAAGAGACGCAGCCCAAGGTGATACACAGGGCAGCAATATAAAGCATCAGAACTAACTTTAGGAAAACTCAGATGAGGAGAACCTGGCTCTTTTTGCACAGGTGTGCACTCTCTGAGTTGGACCCGGACACATTAACTTAGTGAGAGAGAACAAAATAAGAGTCACAAGCAAAATTATTCACTCTGAATCAAATAAGCACAGTCAGCTAATCCAGAAAATTATCATCTGATGCGGCAACTTGGGAACCTCGTAGGATAATACCAAGCAAGGTCCTGGCAGATAACATATGGCACAATCAAGCCAAGTCATTTGAGGAGGTTTAATAAGAGTACTCTTTGCAAAGATGTGAAAGACATTTAGAATAAATGAAGGACTGGAAAAACATGCTGCAACATGTAATAGCAGAAAGCCTTCAATCCGTGTATATCTTAAGGGACTAGGGAGAAAATGCATGGTGAGAGTATAAATTAACTTCCTGATAGGAGCTAAGTGCTCTTGGGGGTAAAAGTTACTCAATTTCAGACAATCTGGCATATGTAGAGGGAAAATAAATACTCTGACTTGCTTTATATCCTATTTTTTATTTTCTGTTGGCATTTCCTTTTACCTAAACTCAACTAAAATTCACCATCTCCAGGACAAAATTCTCTCCAAGAAAATGTAAGCATTAATAAAAATGGGATATTTAATTATTCTTAATCACTTACAGAGATTTTGGCAGGGGTACAAGACCTAAAAGTGAAGTGAGAGCACCCAGGACTTAGCAGCATCAGGAACTGTATCTACTGGAATGGATGGAACAAAAGGCAAGAATAGTGTTACTGTTATTTAATGAGCATTGAAATCTTTGAGGATGAAGAGGAGGTACTGTTAATTTAGGAAAATTCAGTTCTTGCCACAGATGTGGCACAAGACAATAATAAGTAAGGATAGAATAACAGTGTTGTCTCTTCTTTTTTTCCAGCATCTTACCAGTGTTGCTACTGAATCAATCCACCCAGGAACCAAGCTGGAAATAACCACAGTGTGGAATTCCCAAATGAGTTCACTTCTAAAGGCACAGAACAATTCCAGGAAAGGAAAACAATGCATGGGGGGTGGGGATAATAAACAGCACAGCAACCTAGCAATATAAATGAATCTCTAATATTTTACAATTTCTTCTTTTCTTTGTGAATTATTCATTCATTTATTGTCAACAAGCATTCACCAAGTGCATAGTTTATGGCTGTCATTCTGCCACTCTTCTTATCTATAGAGATAAACCATTGAAAAGATAAAAGGGTTTTAGATTTGGAGAGTTTATTATAAGGCAAAAGAAAGAAAATAAATACTAAGATAGTACAGGATTTATTTTTTGATTATGGTAAGTGCTGAGGTCAATAAAACAAGTGAAAGAGATATAAAAATAATACAAGCCAAAATTTCGATGGGACATGAAGACATCTTTGGGATGGGTCATTTGACATGACACTAGGTGAACGAAAAAGAGTTGGTCCTGGGAAAAACTGAGAGGACAGACCATTGTAGGCGGAGTGAAGAACAGGATCAAAAGTTGAGAGTTGAGAGAATAAGTTTGATATGTGCAAGGATCTAAATAAGTAACATATTTCTTGGAAAATAGATTAAAATGAAGAGTGGTGACTATATCAATAAAGAGTTAATATTATAGATATAAAATAATACTAAATTTAGAAGTTCAAAACTGTGATAAAAAATGAGCAGATATTTCTTCAAAAAGACATATAGTAGGCCTACAGTTACATGATAGTATCACTAGTTAAGAGGAAAGCGCAAATAAAAACAGTATCACCTAACACCTTTATAAAAATCACATATGAAGATTTCTAAAATATAAAAACAACAGACAAATCTATTGCATATGTTAGCCTTATACTCCTATGTATTTATCAAAAGAGTACAGAAACATGAATTAAATATATATCCACCTATATAAATTGCAACACTATTTATAAAAGCAAATATTTGGAAACAACTTGTTACCAATGACAATTGAGTGGTCAAAGAAGATGTGGTATGTAGAATACTACTTAGTCATTATAATAGATAAAATATTATCTTTTGCAACATAGATGGGACTGGAAGAATTCATGATAAGCAAAAGTCAAAAGGATAAAAATACTTGCTGGAATATTTTTAGATAAAAATAATAATATATAAAGAAACAAAGAAGAGGACTGACAATACCTAATAAAATCAAACCCTTAGACTGGCCAAAGTTTACTAAGGTATGGGTGAAAGTTGTTGACTGAAAAGTTCCTCTGAACTATGGTGGAAGGAACTTAGCACCAAGTGATGGATATGGTATGGTTGTATCGTGTTCCTAAAACATATAACTATTTTCACTCTATAATCAAATATGACTTATATAGAAATAATAAAATAAATTAAGGCTGGTGAAGTAAATAGAGATCAGAGCAATAATTTTTTATACGATATAGTAATTAAAAACAAAGGAAAGCTAAGATTATTGCATAACAACCATGTTCTGATTTATATTCTAAATGCTCACCCTGATTGCTGTATGGAGATCAGAACTGGGGAAGGCTGGATAGAAAATTTAAAAAAGCTTGCTATACAAAAGGCAAATAGAATGTACGCAAGAAACAAGTTATACAGACTGCAGTAATCGATGTGGCAAGTTTTAGGAGACTGGGATTGTCTATGTGAAGTCCATATTGTGTTTAAATACTTTTTGAGGGACTGATCTCAAGACTTACTGGCAGAATGGGTATGGTTGCTATAACAAAGGAAGAGTACTCAACTTACCTCTAAGCTTTTGGCTTCATCGAGTAAGTGCTTGATTCTGCTACTTCCTGAGCTTAGAGAGGGATCAAGAGTTCCCACTAGAAACTTGTACACAGACTCATAAATACATACTCTTAACTTTCCTTGGTATCACATCTACCAGATGTAGCTCTTTTCTTTAACCCTTACTTATCCTATGTCCTTAAAATGTTTTATTTTATGTCCATGATTTCAATTTTCTTTGGTTTTTTATCACTTTTTAATCTCTCCATTAATAACAATTGATCAAAAAGTGTTTTTCCTAACAACTTTTTACCACTAATACAGATTCAGATATACTATCTATTTTAGGGCTACTTTCTTTTTGATGCCTAAAGTTTTATATAATTTTTGTTTACCTGGACATGTTCTTCAGCAAAAAAAGCTTACTGACATTCTTATTTTATTCCAAAAATTCTAGAGAAAGACATTAGCATTTATTAACATTTATTGTTAGGAATGTTTACTGTTGGTTGATATCTTTATTGTATTAATGAATTTTACTTTTGCAGTTTTAATTATAAGTGGTGGTTGTATTTACACAATTTTAATCTATTGAAATATTTTCTATCATAATCCATTGAATAACTTCTATCCTTCAATTTATTTGTGCTAAACAAGAATTGAGGAGGTAGTTAAAAAGACTGACCATGTACTTCACAGGTGAGAGCATAGGTATGGCCCTGGTACCGGATGGTCTCCTTAGCACTGTAGGGACTGAATCCCTAGTGAGGAGCCAAAGAGTAACCCCCAAGCACCACAAGATGTGGCCCAACCCCCACACCAAAATTGGGATCATTCATTTTCTACTATTTATAATAGATCTAGATCTAGAGATCTATTATAAATGAGATCTTAACTATGATGGTGGGTCACACCCACCACCTGGCCCCCTGGCGCCGTGTAATCCCATCAGCGGCCAAGACTCAGAGACTATAAAATCCAGATCCCGGACGAGATCAGTGCAGTCTTTTGCCCCCGCGCCTGGGTGTCCCTCGCCGGGACCCCTTGGAGGGGAGCGGGTCGAGCTTTCCTCCCCGCCCCGACCGGGGCTTCGGCAGCCGAAGACCTCCAGGACCAGCCACCACCATGCTGAGACCACTCTCCGCACACATGAAGGTACTGGCAGAGGGACGAAGCCACGCGGGTTCCGGGGCCGAGACCTCCAAGCCTACTCGAATTGGAGTCGAGCATCTTCCACCCAGATCCTCCAAATTCCAGTAGGTGGGGGTCACACCCACCACCTGGCCCCCTGGCGCCATGTAATCCCATCAGCGGCCAAGACTCAGAGACTATAAAATCCAGATCCCGGAACCGCGCGGCCGCGCGACATCTTATCAGAACTTTTCTTTATGACATCTTATTATCTCATTCCTACTTTGGACAAACTTGCAGGCTATCGAATGTAGCCTGCCCACAGGGCAGAGTCTGGCAAACTCCCCGTGGCGTACCAAATATGCCAAATACCAGTAACAATGATGGGTCTCATTCTCCTAAAGAGCCGTGAATATAATCTCAGGGCTAGGATGAAAGAGACGTTACTGGGGCCTGCTCGAGGCAATCGACGATTAACAGGATGATGAAATGAAATGAAATGAAAACTATGATATCCTTTCTCAGGATGTTTCAATCTCTACTTATGGCAGGGACTTACAGTTTTCCCTTTTTGATTGTATCTAAGTCAGGTTTTTGTATGAAGTTTGTGTTATCCTATTCAACTGAGTTGGGCAATAATTCCATTTGTAAACTATCCATGAAAGGAGAATGATATTTTTGAATATCTGATCAAACTCATAACTTCTGACACGTCCACGTGAGTGAGGACAGTGTATGTGTTGTGGGCATGTGGTTCCCATGTGTTTAAAGATCTTACTGATACAAATTCCATAATGGAATTTTTCTGAGAACTATTTGATCAATTTTAGTTAGATGCATTTTTAATATGAATTTGTCTAAAATTTTAAATTTATTGACATAGAATTTGGGGTTTTAAGGGGGAGAGGCACGCCTGGCAGTTTTCATGGGTTACTCCTGACTCTGCCCTCAGAAATTATTCCTTGTGGGATTCAGGGAACCATATTAGATGCTGGAATGGAACCCAGTTTGGCTGCATGCCAGGCAAATGCCCTACCCTATGTACTATCATTTCAGTATTTAAATATTAAAAAATTAAATTATTTCTTAATAATTTTTTAATGTTTTAATATTTTCCTTTTCTTACCCCAATAGTTACATATATTTGTTGTTATTATTCCTTTTATCCTACTTATTCTCTCTCTCCCTCCCTTCCTCTCTCTTCCTCTCACTTTCTTTCCCTTATTTTCTTCTTCTATCTCTCATATATTCACACATTCAGTAGTATCATCATGTTGGCAGTCTAAACCTTTTGAAGAATTAAACTTACACTAGTAGTCTTTTAATTTTACATTTTTATTAAATTGATTTATGTCTTAACTTTATTAATTTCTTCTCTCTTAAAACTGTATTTTTATTGCTTTTATGCAAGTTCTTGTAGTAAATGCTGAATATTAGATTTCAGTCCCCATTTTTTTATATAACCATTTATAGTTATAAACAGTCCTCTAAGAACTGCTTTAATTATATTTTATAAAGTTAGTAATTGACCCTATTGTTAGTTAGGAGTATATTTCTTATTTATAGGTGTTTCAGTTACATTTTATAAACATTATATATTTTAATTGCATGTGATCAGATCAGAAAATATGCTTATTATTTTTAGTGTGATAAATTTATGGCCAAATATATGAGCAATTTTTGAAAATGTTTCACTTATACTTAAAAAGACCCCATATTAATTAGCGGACAAAATGCTCTTTAGGTCAATTTTAGTCATCTCAATTTTATATAATTTTGCTAATTTGAACAGTTGCTGAGAGCTGTGTTAAAATTCTACACTATAAATGTTGAATTCTTTAATTCTCTTCTTACATAATTTATTGTTTTATTTATTTTTATTTTTTTAATTTGTTGTTTTAAATAATAGTTTAAAGCCCTATTATTAGGCAAATACAATTATACGATTATTTTATTGTCTGGTAAGTGAAACTTCCTAATAAATATGAAATAATTGGACCAGAGCAATAGTTGAGCAGGTAGGGAACTTGCCTTATACGCATCTAACCTAAGTTCAATACCGACAGCTCTTCAATCTCCTCCAATACCTTCAATCACCGCCATGAGTGATTCCTTAGTGCAAAGCCACGAGTAAGCCCTGAGAATTACTGGGTATGGGCCTCCAAATCAAAAAAATCTCTCACAAAATAATTATCTTCTGTCATATAATATGCCTTATCTCATAATTTCCAAGCAGTGCCAGGAATGTGATTCCATGCAAAACCCTGGGTTTGATCCCCAGTACCACATATAAACATTTATTATATATAGAATACTTTATTTGGTCTATTTAAATTCTACATAATTACTATATATATGATAAAAATTTAGTATTTTCTTTTGCACTTTCTACCTCCTCTGTTTACTTTCACCTTTACTTTGTTTTTTTTTTCTGGAGTGATTATATTTAAGTCATCTTTTAATTCTTTTTAATTACTCATTATAAATTTACCTACTCCTTTCTTCTTCTTATATGTTTTCTCTCAAAATTGTAAATTAGGTGCTTAAAATCAACAAGTGACCATTACTTTTATCTTTCTTTCAGACAGTGAAGATTCCTTAGAAAATTTTAAGCTTTGTTTATCCTATCCTGATTCACATATTTCACTTTTAAATTTTTATCTTTAACAAACTTTACTATTGAGGTTGGGAAATAGCTTAAAGAATCGGAATGCTTGCTTTGCGTTTGAAAAGCCAAAGTTCTATCCAGTACCACATCAGGAAAAAAACCCTAATAATTCTCTAAGAAGAATATAAAAGCACTTGCCTGTATTCCAAAAATAAACAGAAATATTTGCAGTAATAGTTATTTAATAAATCCAGTGTTAATTTACATTTTATTGCATGCTTAACTTTGTCAATTTTCTTTATTCTTTTCAGCACCTAGGTCTACTTCCCGTCATTTAGAATTGTGTGTGCTTGTGTGTGTGTGTCTACTAGTACACTTGGCAGTACTTGAGAGGGCCATCCAGTTCTGAGCAATGGATCTTGTGCATACAAGCAAGTATTGTATTCTTGTGAGCTATCTCAAAGTAGTCAGGAAGATTTAGAATCTTCTTCCTTTAGTAAATGTCTATAGATAGATAACTTGCACTGCATTTGTCAAAAGATAAGTCACTGTCACTGTCACTGTCCCTCTGTTGTTCATCAATTTGTTTGAGCGGGCCCAGTAACGTCTCCATTTTGAGACTTGTTGTTAATGTGTTTGGCATATTAAATACGTCACAGATAGCTTGACAGGTTTGCCAGTTGGGCGAGATACTCTTGGTAGCTTGCCCGGCTCTCCGAGAGGGGCGGAGAAATCAAACCTGGCTCTGCTGGGCTGGCTGCGCTCAAGCAAGTGCGCCACCACTGTGCTATCACTCCAGCCCCAAAACATAAGTATAATTTTTATTTGTTCTTAAATATATATTTTCACTAACTTTAGGTTGAATTCATTTCAACATTTTTAAAATATCATTTGTGAGTTTCTGTAACTACTATGGTACACTGGCATCCTATTGTATATTTGAAGGTAACAAAACTATCTTGGATTGAACAATAACCATGAACAGTTATATCCATCAAGATCCTCAAAATTTACCCTTATTAGAAATATGATTTTCATATTCATAAAAAGTTTAGGATGTCAAGACAAAATCAATAAGGGGAAAAAAGGACAGGGCACAAGAAATATGGAGAGAAGAGATCTTGTGAGGTTGAAAGAAAAACTTGAGTTGATATAGCCATGCCAAATTATATGAAGAGTTACTAGCAACCACCATAACCTTAAAGAGTGACATAAAACAGTTTGCCTCTCGATGCTTCTAGAAAGAACCCACCCTGTCACCTTCTTGATTTTAGATTTTGGGCTCCAAAACTATGAGATACTAAATGCCTACTGTTTACTGGTACAATTTACAGTAACTTGTTATCATAACTTCTTTTAGCCACCTTAGGAAGCTGGTATGTTTCTGGTGAGTAAAATGTTACTGCAACAGACACTGAAATAGATAGTATAAAATGCTGAAAACATTTATCACTTGTCACTTGTCATCCCATTGATTATCGATTTGTTCGAGCGGATGCCAGTAACTTCTCCATTATACTTGTCCAATGCTAGTGTAACCCAATGGTATCTGCTCTCTCCAGGAACATGAAGAGCCTTAAACCATTTGTTGGGGGTTTTGACAAAGAAGTCTGGCCATCTCATAGGTGGGCAGCCACACGTCCTTTTAACAACCTGTGGATTCCAGTCAGTAACAGCTCCAGTCCAGCAGTCATCTCTAAACCGCATTACGTGTCTGGCCCATCTGATTTTTCAATGCCTTGGCAAACGAGACAGAGTCCCTGATTCTTGATCATCACAGGAGGCTGGAACTCTGTATTCCTTCTCTCCTTGAGTGAAACGTGATCCTCCAAGCATAGTTCTTTCTATTCCTCTTTGGGATACCCCTATAGCATTCTCATCCTGTTTTCGTAGGATCCAGGTCTCAGAGACACATGTTAGTGCAGGGGGAACGGTGGAATTGAAAAGATGTGCCCAGAGTTGAAGTTTCTTCGTCCTCTTAACAACTTCTTTGATGCTCTTGAAGGTGTTCCATGCCTCTCTCTTTCTCCTGCACAGGAGGAACTTTGTAAAAATAAACTTAAAAAATAGTGGATGTGTTGAGAGTGGAGATGTGCCTCAAAGGTGCTGGATCATGCACTGAATATAAAATACCAAGAAAGGACTGGCAAACTTTTGCTGATGACATTAAGTTTGTATCTTGTAGAATCAGCTGATAGTCTCAGTTGAGTCTATGAATAGGATTGAATTAGGTAGAACGGGTCTTTTGGAAATAATTGTATCTACTGAGGTGGACATCTTTGAAATATATGAGAAATCCAAGGTATTTTTTTAAATATTGCTGCATGAATAGAAAATAAGTTAGTATGAACTAAGAGACAAAGACTAGATAAGACAAGTAAAGGTAAAATAAGGACATTGAATCTCTGGGATTCCATAGATAACAAACTAACAAAACTCAGCAGAAACATGCAACTCAGAAGAATAAAATCTCAGAGGTGTGGATGTAAAAGAAAGAGTGTGGGTTCTGGATGATTTCATGGAACCAATGGATAGATTGGACTACAGATAATTATTTTCAATATTTGAAATCTAACAGGGTTTGCCATGCTGGGAGTTTCCTTGGAACCACTGACCTTCTTATTCCCTCCATTTTATTTTTGTAGGATGGAAGCATCTGACCTATACCTGTTTTAGCATTGCATTTTGCATTTTGGTGACAGGAAATTTTTTTTTCACATGTCCTCAAATGGGAAGAAGTGTTTCCCAGAATGGACCATACAACCATCTCAGTTATATATGATGACATATGAGATCTTCATATATAAATGGGAATTTAAACGCTGGGAAGAGTTAAGAGCTAGAAACGTGGTGATAGAGTAAATGTGTTTCAGAAAGACATGTAAAGATTGTGGGTGGGTAATAGGAGAGAGAGAACAAAAGGGAATGCCCTGCCACAGAGGCAGGGTGGGAGGGATACTGGGATCCGTGGTGGTGGGAAATGGGCACTGGTGGAAGGATGGGTATTTGATCATTGTATAATTAAAACCCAAGCACAAAAATTTGTAAGTCTACAACTGTACTTCATGGTGTCTCACTAATAAAAATTAAAATAAAAAAAAAAAAGATTGTGGGTAAGGGTGGGGGAACTAGAATAGGAAAAAGCTAAATGGATTGAACCGTGTCCTTCAAAACTGCATATCTAAACACACACACACACACACACACACACACACACACACACACACACACAGTGCAAATCTACTTAGACTTCAGAATGCAGCCTTATTTGAAAAAGGGGTCTTTGCCATTATAGCTAATGATTTCCAGACAAACTTATTCTTTTAGGTTGGGCCTTGAATCCAGTGACTTATGTTCTCAAAGAATGATGAGAAGACACAGTCAGAGAAGAGGGCACTTTATGACATCAGAAACAAATACTTAATGGATTTGTCTATAAATTACGTATTATCAGGATTGCCCTAAACCATTAGAAACTAGAAACATGCCTGAATTGATTGTCCCTCAAGCTAAACAAAATTCCAGCACTTCTGACATTTTTGGGGGGTCACACCTGGCAATGCATAGGGGTTACTCCTGGCTCTGCACTCAGGAATTACTCTTGGTGGTGCTCGGAGGACCATATGGGATGGTGAGAATCGAACCAGGGTCAACTGTGTGCAAGGCAAACACCCTACCTGCTGTGTTATCGCTCCAGCCCCAGACTGATGACATCTTTGTTTAGAATTTCTGGCCCCTAAAATAGAGAAGAATAAATTTCTACTCTTTTGAGTGGGCCAGTATGGAATCATTTGTTATGACAGGACAAAAAAATTTACAACATCCTTTATTTTTTTCTGACTGATTAAATTATTGTTTTTTGTTGTTGTCTATGGTTCTGTATAGCTTCTCTAAGATTAATTTACAATGGGATTCCTCTGATTTACATGCTTGGAATCTATACCGTGTTTGTATTTTCTTAGAAGTCTTAAATTTGTCATTTTTAACTTTTATGTTGGCTTAGTCCAGTGGTTAAATTGTCAGTGCTTTAAAGAGATTTTTAATAAAAAATGTGTCTAACTGTTTGAATTATTTTTAGTGGGTGAAACTTGTATAGTTAACAAATCCTGACTCCATCAGGAAGAGAAGTGCCTGCCACTATAATCTTTCAAATTGGCATATCTTATGTGACCAAAACCCATAAGATCATGTGCATATGCTGAATAATATTCTCTAAAATTATTTGTTATGCTTAGGTCAAATCTTAATTCCTACTCATGAGCTTAGTGACTATACCTAAAGCAAGTTCTTCATCTTCCCACGAATCAGTCTTTAACTTGCAAGATTACTTCCTATAAAGTGCCTGTAATTTTGCTGTAGACATTGTTCAACTATAGAGAATAATTGCTATACTCTGTTATTATTGTCCCAGCTAAATCATAGACAATTTTTTTAATACTAGAATTTCAGAACATGAAAAGGAATAAAAGAATTAAGAAAAGTTAAGGGTATTATTTCAAGTCTGAAAATTTTTCCTATCTCTCATCTGAAAATATAAATTTTACCTCATTCAGTGCACTTCATTTCCATATAAAGTTATGGAATTGAGCACCTCCACTTAGCAAGTATTGAGGTTCAAAAGATGAAAATGGCATGGTTCTTTCATTTCAAATATTTCATAGTTTTGTGTGTCAGACAAAAAATAAAATAATTTAATATTTTGTTGGATAAAAGTGCAGAGGCTAGTATGGCTTCCTATAGAAGGGAACTTAAACCATGCCTGGGCTTTCACAGAAGGCTTTCTCAATGTATCACGATCAAGTTCTATTCTACTCAGTATCTCTCAACTTTAGTGAAGATATTTCTCTGATCAAATTAAGTAGCAAAAAAAGGTAATTTCAGAACTCAAGATGATTTTATTCTTTGGCAAGAGTATAATCTGTAGCAATATCCTCCTGTTGTCCATCGATTTGCTCTAGCGGGCACCAGTAACGTCTCACAACAAATGGTGAGACTTGTTACTGTGTTTGGCATATCGAATACATCACGGTTAGCTTGCCAGGCTTTGCTGTGCGGGCAAGATACTCTTGGTAGCTTGCCGGGGTCTCTGAGAGGGGTAGGGAACCGAACTCAGGTTGGCCATGTTGGCTGCATGCAAGGCAAATGCCCTACCCACTGTGCTTTTGCTCCAGTCCAAAAGTATAATTCTTGATATTAATTTAGGCAAGAGCTTTTTTTGTGCATATGAGTCTAATTATTTGTCCATTTTTTCTTTATAGAGCTACTCATAAAATAATGAGGTTGTTAGGTCCATTGAATGGCAAGAAAAATTAAACTAGTAGAGCACAGTCTCAGCATGGTGGTGGCTGGTTCTGGAGGTCTTTGGCTGCCGGAGCCCTGGTCGGGGTTGGGAGGGAAACTCAACCCGCTCCCCTCCAAGGGGCCCCGGCGAGGACAGCCAGGAGCGGGGGCAGGAGTCTCTGCACTGTTCTCTTCCGGGAGCTAGGTTTTATAGTCTTGGGTCTTGGCCGTTGATGGGATTACACGGCACCAGGGGGCCAGTTGGTGGGTGTGACCCCTGACTACTGGAATGCCTAGTTGGCATGCTAACTAGTTAGGTGACCCCCGAGCAGTCGGCGTCCCCCAACTTCTTAGAGGGTCAAGTGGCGTTCGGCCACCCGAGATTGAGCAATAACAGGTCTGTGATGCTCTTAGATGTCCGGGGCTGCACGTGCGGTCATTACCTGAGTGTGCCTAGAAATTTACCAAGGCCTATAGGGGACCCTGATTTTGTTGTTGTTGTTGTAGTTGATTTGCTTTGTTTTGTTTTGTTTGGGGGTCACACTCAGCAATGCTCAGGAGTTATTCCTACCTCTGCACTCAGGAATTACTCCTGGTGGTGCTCAGAGGACCATATGGAATGCTGGGATCAAATTCTGGTTGGCCTTGTGTGAGGCAAGTGTTCTACTCCTGCCCCAGAAAGCCCTAATTTCAAGAAAATCTATTTTCAGATCTTTAACCTCATAATTATGCTCTCCTAGAGCTCAACTAAAACGGACTTTTATGTTTTCTCATTTTCTGTTTATAACTTCAGTGGCCCCCACCTCCCTCATTATAAATGGAAAGTAAATACTGAACTTTCCTAATTTGAATTGTATCATATTTTCCTTGATTAAAAAACTTTAGAAATAAAAAAGGGAAAGGACAGTTTTAAATATTGAGGAGAAAGTGAATAACCCAAATGGCTGATTTAAATTAGACTCTCACAGTGCTTACCAATATATTATTAAAAGCTAATTTTTTAAAAAAAGATCATTATGGAGTTTGTTATAGAATACAAGGGTTTAAATAAAGAAAGACAGGACCATAATAAATACCCTTTAAGTTCCATCTACTTGTTTTACATTAAGTGCATTTATATAAATACTAGTACTGCAGGGAGTGCACTTGTCTTGCATATGGAGGACTCACATATGATTCCTGGAATCCTAGATGGTCTCCTGACCCAATTAGGAGTCATCCCTGAGCATAGAGTAATTCCTAGGCACTACCAGATGTAGCTCCCAAGCAAATTTTTTTAATTGAGTGAGAATATAAATTTATGTAACAATAAATAATAGTCATACAGACACTATCTTACATAACACTCTCTTATTAAAAGATATATAATGACACTATCATATTAAAAGATGAATTTCCAAGCAGTTTTTCATGTTTAATGCATTTTTCAAAGTTTATAATCAATATTATTTTAATATTCCACATCATAATAACACAATAGAGATGAAATTTTTATTTTGGTGTTTTTATTTATTGAGGTAACATAACTGCCATGAAATGTATTTGTTTGGGGGTACAATTTCACAGATATTCAAAATATACTATCAAACCACAGCCACCACCTAAGTACAAATATCCTTTTACCACAGTCTACTGAACCCCATTGCTTCTTCCTCCCTCCTCTGCCCTCCCACTCTGGTAACCTTAGCTCTGTGGTCTGAGTCTGTGGGTGTTTAATTTTGTTCTGTTCCTTTTGTTTTGCTTCTCTATGTCCCCAATATGAGTGAGATCATCTGATCTTTATCTTTCTCCTTCTTACTAATTTCGCTTAGCATGACTCCTGTAAATTACACGCATACTGTCACGAAAGACAAGATATTTTTTTCTTATGATTGAGTAGTATTCCACTGTGTTGTACACCACATTATTTATGCACTAAATTGTCATTAGGTAATTGTGGTTTTTTCTCTTTTGGTTATTGGATTAGTGAATGCAGTGACAAAGATGTGCATATTTATTATTTTGTTTTGCAATTTTTTGTGTTCTTTGGATAGACCCATAGGAGGGAAATAACTGTATTATATTGGTAGATCTATTTAAAATTTTTTAGAAATGTACATACTCCTTTTATAATAGCTGAATTAGTTGTTATTCACAATAACAGTATTTATAGTCCAATTTTTCCACATATCTTCCTGTATTTCAAATTTTTATAAACTTTCTTTTTTTTTTTGGTCTTTGATTTCTACTTTTAGAGAACTATGACTCAATAAAGGAGAAGATATTATTTCAATGTTTATAATTTTATTGACAATTGTTATGGGTTCCAACATGACTTTTCTCCTGGAAAATGTTTCTTGTGCACTGGAGAAGATGACTCAGCTATTTTGTGGAGTGGAGAATAAATATCTACTAAGACTATCTGGTACCAATTCCTCATGTAAAGCCGTTGCTTCATTTTTATTTTCTGTCCAATTGATCTCTCTATTGGTGAGGATGAGGGATGATCATCCCCTACTATTATTTTATTGCACTTGATAACTTTCATCAACTCTGTTAATATTAAATTTTTAATACTCTATTTGATGATTTATTGAGTCATCTTGAGAAATCAATTTTTTATTGATTATATAATTTCTATCCCCATCTCTTGTTTTCTTTTTCAACTTTAAATCTAGTTTATGTGATATTAATATGGCTGTCTCTGTCTTATCTAGGTCATCATTTCTCTCTATGATAATTTTCTGAGCTTGTATTTGAGCCTATGTTTGTCATTGGAGCCCAGGTCTGTCTCTCATAAACTGCAGGAGGTTGGCAATTTACTTTGGCTGTTGAATTAAGATCATTTGATGAAATTAGTTAAATAAAAGTCTTTATTGTCATATTTATATCTGGATTCTAAGTATTACTGCATTTTTATCTGTGTTCCTTTGTTTTTTCTTCTTTCTCCTTGTACTTTGATATCTTCCCCATTTGCAATAATTGGATTCCATTTGCTTCTTGTTTCTTCTAAGCTTTTTTGTTCTGAGGTTACCACAAGATTTACATCCAAGGTTCTAAGTGTTTTTATAGTTTATTTTAAGTTGAAATCAAGTAAATCTTGAGCTCCTTTGGAGTTCCCCTTTATTATGGTTCTTCTTTCCCACTTTTCACCCTGTAGGTATATTGTTACTTTTAAGTAGGGCTTCTTTTTCTTTTATACAAGCCCCTTAAGCATTTTTGGAGGGTCAGCTTAAGGGTGATGAATTTCTTTAAGTGCTTTTTGTCTGAAAGCTCTTTATTCCTCCTTCACAGAGAAGAGACAACCTGGTTAATAGAGTCTATTTGGTTAGAGGCCTTTTCCATTCAGTACTTTGTAAATATCTTGCCCCACCCCCTGGCCTGTAATGTTTTAAAAAAAAGAATTCTACTGACAGTCTTATGGATTTTATTTTATGTGACTTAGTTGGTTTCTCTATTTTTTAGGATTATCTCATTATCTTTGATTTTTTTCCATTTTCATTATAATGTGTTTTGGCTGCCACCTGTTTGAGTATATTTTATTTGGAACTTTTTGATCTTCCTTTATCTGGATATCTAACTACTCTATTAGATCGGGAGAATTATTTCTTCAAATATGAATTCCACCTATCTTTCTTCTTTTAAAAACCTTATTATGTGATAACCAATTTTAATACTGTCTCATGCAGCTCTTATGTCATATTCATATTATGTCATATTGCTTTTAATATTTTCTTATTTTGGTGATCCATTTAAATGATGTTCTCCACTTTATCTTGAAGTTCATTAATTCTCTTTTCAGCTTCTTTCATTCTGCTCTGGGTCTGTCTACTGTACTCTTTAATTCAGCTACCACATTCTTTAGCTCTACTATTTCTGCTCTTTCCCACATAGTTCCACCGTCTTTATAAAAGTTTTTTTTTTTTCATTAATCTCATCACTTTACTGAGGCTTACTTTACTGAACATTATTAGGTCTGTTGTGTTAAAAATTCTTGTTTCAGTCACAAGTACCTGGCACTGTCTGCCATGCCAAGGTGAAGTGAGCTTTGAGGTACCTGAATCTTCACATTTGCTATTCCTGACTTGACGATAGTTCCAATTTTTTTTAATTAGTGAATCACCATGGGGTACAGTTACAAATTTATGAACTTTCGTGTTTGCATTACAGTCATACAGTGATCGTTTATCCATCCCTCCACCAGTGCCCGTTCTCCCCCACCAATGTTTCCAGCATCCCTCCCACCACCCCAATTCCATCCTCCACTACCCCACCCCACCTCAGGGCATTCCCTTTTATTCTGTCTCCTTTTGGGTGTTGTGGTTTGTAATATAGGTATTGAGCGTGTTTGGTCTACAGCCTATTTTCGGCACATGTCTTTCAACCTGAATGGCTCCTCCCAACATCCTTTACTTGGTGTTTCCTTTTCTATCTAAGCTACCTTTCCCCCCAGCATGTGTGGCCAGTTTCCAAGCTGTGGAGCAGACCTCCTGGTTTGGTGCCAAATTTGAGGCAGCCTAACATTGGCTGAAGAATTTGCAGTCATATGTGTTTGATACCATCTATGGTGTGAAATTCAAGTAGGCCTGGGTAATGAAAAGGAATATGATATGAAAGTAGTGTGGTTATACAGAACAGGGTGGCCATTGGGAAGCCCATGATAGAGCTAATCTGAGAGCAGTGAACACACACTCAGGGACTGACAGAAGATAGAGTCTGACAGGTCATAAGTAATCGTAGCAAATATGGGTGATGATCTGGGGGTCACTGCTGCAAGTACTCAGGGATTCCTAGCATCAGGTTAGAGTAGGCTGGAGCTTGCTCATACATGAGTGCAAAGTCAAGTCTATGTTCACATTGAAAAGGTTCAAACAGTTTGTAGTTCATGCGTGTCCAGGAGCCATTAAACCCTACAGTCACACAGGGACCTGGAATGCTGCTATGGAGAGATTGCTGGGGACTGAGGAGGGGAGGATAAGAGCTAATGGTATAGATGGCACTCAGGAGCACGCTATTCTGTGACAATATGATGCAGACCAGAACTGATCAAAGACCAGTAGATGACTTCCAATTTCCAAGGGTACCTATCTGCCAGCCTAGAGTGGTTCTGAGTAGAAATTAGGTGTGCACCCTCACAACTACTAACAACAGCTACTTACTAACTCCAAAAAGTTCTGAACAACTGGAAGCTTCTAGATAGTGTCTCCAGAAGTCACTAGAAAGTGCTCACAGGGACCTAGGAAGCTGCTGGAGAACCTGTGCTGTGGTGGGTGTTGAATAGACGAAGGCCTCATTGCTATCTAGTGACTGATCTCATTCCTTGGGACTGAGGGGCTGAGAGTTCACTAGCAAGGGGAGAGCAAAAGGCAGCAGAACCCCCTTACTAAGTGGCTGCTTTGTTAGGTCTGAAAGATGAGGTCTTTCTATCTATGAGATGTGGCAGTCAGATATGGGTAGACAGGGACTATCTCCATATGCCTGGAGCATGCAATCTTCATCATTTTCTACTCCTAGCGAGTTCAACTACTTACTAGGCATGAGTAGCTTTCCTTGGGAAATTGCCCTTGAGGCCTATTGCAATAGAGGGTGAAATTCAAAATGGCATCCAGCAGTATTGCTACCAACCAGCTGGTTAGTTGTTGCTAACATGGATCTTACCAATAACTCTAATGCCTGCTTATACCTGAAGCTTCTCACCTCCCAACTGCAGCTTGCCATCCTGCAGTGTGGGTTCATTTTCAGCAAAGGGGTCTCTGTTTCTGTTTCTTCTTTAGTGAAGTTGGAGTTCTACATCTGTTTCTGTGTATTTTGTTCCAAGTTTTGGTGTAGACATAACGGTGACCACAAAAGAGTGAAGACACAGGTTTTCCCTATTGAGTCTTCTAGGCCCCACATTACCCTGGATGTGTTTTTTAATCCTTCAAGAGACTTTATATAACAAAATTAAAAAGTTGAAATTGCATTTATTATATTAACTACTGTTATAGACCAATACGATACTTTGAAGCATATTTATGGATGACAAATATATGATAAAACAATCCTGAAGGAATGGACTAGGAATATGCTATAAAAGAGAATAGTGAAAGATTTTGCATTTTCTATATTTTAGGAAGAACTTCTGCAATTATATTTCATGTTTATATTTGTATGCTTGCTTCAAAAATAAGTCCACTTTATTCAATTACAAAAGAAATTAGGGCTAGGGGGATAACTCAAGTGGTGGAGCACATACTTTAAGTATTACTGTAAGTCCTCAAGTGTGATCCTGGCACCTTATACATTTCCATAACACCACCAGGTACATCCCTGTCGACCCCTGAGCACCCTCAGGCCTGAGCATCTTCTCTTCATGCAGAGTGACATTGGGAGTGGCCCTGGACCCATAAGCACCACCAAGCTTGCCTCCAATAAAAAAATGTTTTAAAAAAATTAACTCAGTTGAAAACACCAATGATCACAGAGCTTAAGTGTTACAGCTGTTGCATTTTAAAATTAACTTACCACAGCTAAAATAATTGTAAAAAATTAAAAACTATATTTAAAGGGACAGAGATACTTCAATTCAAATTGGCAAAGAAAGTGCATGAGCATTATCTCTGAAGGCCTCCGAGTCAAGCCTGACTCATGACATGTTCTGTGCTTTACTTGGAAAGACAGTGAATCTTCTGAGTACTGAAGCTAGATGTTCTATACAGTTCTCATCTTTTAACATGTGAAAACTCTTTAAATGAATAAAATCAAGTTTTCTGCTTGTCTTCATGGCACGTTCCATGGAAAATAGACAAGGCATCACTTTAAAAAAAAGTGAAATTCAAATCCAATCTATAACAGTTACTTTACTTTTTGATTTGAGGATCACACTCAGCAGTGCTCAGGGACTACTTTTGACTCTGCACTCAGGAATACATCCCTGGAGATGCTCAGGAAGCCAAATGGCATGCTGGGAAGCTAAACCCGGTTGGTCATATGCAAGGCAAACACCCTTCCTGATGTATTTTTGCACCAGCCCCAACAGTAACTTATTTCTGTGAGGGAAAAGGGAATTCAGTATTCTCTTTAAAATTATTATTCTAGACTGAAAATATTCAGTATAGATATTCACTTATTTTAATTTGATTCTATCTCACCCTTTTCCCTACGTTGTTGTTGATGTTGTTGTTTAAGGGTCACTTCCTGTGCTGTTCAGAAAGATTCTGCCTTCAGGCTCTGTCTCTCACATGCAAAGCATGTGCTCAGGGCATCAAGTCATCTCCTAGGTTCTTCAGTATTTATATTATCTTAATGATAATTTAAATGCCCCGCACTATTTAGGAACCCAAAACAAAAAGTCAAGTAAAGATTATTTGGTAATTTTAATTTAACATTAAAAAGATAAAATTCATGTGTAATTGTATGTAATAATTGTTTTAAGTACAACCAATAAACGCAGAGACAAACACATTTCTTTGTGTACATTTTGATTACACATTTCTTATGTAAGTACAGGTTGAATAAGAAATAACGTTCAGTTCAGTGACCTTTTGTTTACAATGAAATATACATGAATTCAAATATGATTCAGAGTGAAGAGAACCAAGATTTTAAAAAATGCCCGAGGAGTGGAGTGATAGTATAACTAATAAGGTACTTGCTTTGCATAGGCGGACCTGGGTTCCATCCCTGGAACCCCACCCCATATGGTCCCTTGAACCCTTCCAGGAGTAGTCCCAGAACTCAGAGCCAGAAATAAGCCCTAAGTACCACTTGGTGGATCCAAAGCCAAAAACATTTTTTTTTAAATTCCCTGTTTCTTTATGTGGATGATGAAATTTTTATTTCAGTTCTACTCAAATTCCTCTTCCTATGCCTGCCAGTTGATACATAGAAAAGGAAAATGTGAGTTTTTTCTTTTTCTATTAAGAAAACTCATCATATGGGGGTGGGGAGTACCTACAGTTGTTTAGGCACTTCCTTGCACACAGCAGACAATGGTTCAATCTTTGTCAGGATATATGGTTCTTCCACTCCACTTCAGGAGAGATCCCTAGGCACTGAGCCAAGAGCAAGCCGTGATCACCACAGAATGTAGCAAAAATACTGTCACTGTCACTATCCTCCCATTGTTCATCGATTTGCTCGAGCGGGCCCAGTAACGTCTCCATTGTGACACTTGTTACTCTGTTTGGCATATCGAATACTTCATGGGTAGCTTGCCAGGCTTTGCCGTGCGGGCGAGATACTCTAGGTAGCTTTCCAGGCTCTCTGAGAGGGGCTGAGGAATTGAACCTGGCTTGGCCAGGTTGGCTGCATGCAAGGCAAGCGCCCTACCTTTGTGCTCTCGTGCTATATATGTATAATATCCCACAAATGAAAGCAGTCATTCTATACCTGTTCCTCTTCTTCTGACCCATTTCATTCAACATGATACTCTCCATGTCAATCCATTTATAAGCAAAAGGAAGGAGAGACAGACAGACAGACAGACAGACAGAAAGAGAGACAGAGAGAGAATGCCTGTCATAGTGGCAGGCAGTGGGATGGGATGAGGGAGCAGGAGGAAAACCGGGACCATTGGTGATAGGAAAAGTACTCCAATGAAAGGAGGGTGTTGGACCATTATATGACTGAAATTCAATCATGAACAATTTTGTAAATGTGAAAGTGTTAATACTATCATAACCATGTTACCTAAACTCTTATAAAAATGTTTTTCTATTTAGAAAAATTTACATTTTTTCCTGATGTTGAAAATTAAGACATAATATTAGCTATGTAGACCAAGTTTCCAATATGGTTTTTAATGTCATAACCAACCACAGGAACCCGTTATCCAACTAACCAGTAAACCAATTATGAATGTAGACATATTTCTAGAATCAATAAATGTTGTGTTTCTGCCATTAAGAAACCCTTAAAACAATTTGGCGATTTAACTGACAATGCAATCCCATCATTGCCAACAAATTAAAAAAAAAAAGAAAGAAAGAAAACAAAAGGAGTGAGATTTAAAAGTTACTGTTTAGGTTGGAACTGCAGAGAACAAAATTTATTAGTTCAATGCACATTTAACTTATAAGTGTATTTATCAAACTCACCATATACATGCCTGGCTCTAGGCTATTGTGAGCCAACTGTTCTTGCAAAGCAGTACAAGCAGTAGAACAAATAAAATTCATAACTCAGACAACCTGTTTACAGATTAGCAATATCCAATCAGAAAAAGGACATTATATAATGAAGAAGCCAAGCAAACCTGAGGTTGGAATCTGTCTGTGACCCCCTATTAACAAAGCCAGGGCTTTATGAGATGTGTTTCACAGAATAGCATTATCAGCATTTTGCTTACTGTTGGTCTGCAAAGACAGACTCAGAAATGGAGCATGTTTTTAGAAATTTTAGAAAATTTCTGAAAGATTCTAATAGTGATCTATTAACTGATCTCAGTCAAGAGAGTATTTGAATAGAAAAGGAGAGGAATAAATGGGTAAAATGAAATAGTTGTATGGAGATGGGTGGAAATTAGAATTTTGTGGTGAACATAACCTAGTATATACATAGATGTGAAGCGTAAAGTTGTACTCTTCTGGAACTGAAGGTACATCAATAAATTATTTTTTTATTAAAATTAACCAGTAGGGTTTAAAATATAGCTCATTGACTCAGTTACAGAGCACACGCCTTGCATAAGTGATGTCCTGTGTTCGATTTTTGGCACCACACTTCTAAAACAAACAAGATAACAAAGCAGTTACTCCAAACCCCCCACTCCTTCTTTCACCTACACTCTGATCATTAAAAAAAAATCCTAAAGAAAGTAGAATGTTAAGGCTGATTATCCCTATGCAGTTGAGACGGGGTGTGGGGAGTGGGGTCTGGGAGGAGAAAGAAGCAGAGACAGAGAGACACAAAGAGAGAACAGAAAGATTTTGAGTCTTATATAGACTGACTATGCTCAACAGGATCTAGTTACAACACTAGTGTTTTGTTCGTTTCTTTGTTTTGGGCCCACACCTAATGGAGGCGCTCAAGGCTTACCCCTGGCTCTGTATTTAGGGATCACTTCTGGCAGGCTTGGGGAACTGTCTGTGCTGCCAGAAATCAAACCCAGGTCTGCCGAGTGCATGGCGAGCACCCGCCTTGCTATACTCTCTCTGACCCTACAACACTGGTAATTTAAGGTTTAGTTCGTCAACTGCATTTTATTTTCAACTACAGTCTTAAAGTGTTAAATGCAGAATTTATTTCTTTTATTAAAAAACAATTTATAGCTGAATAGCATTCCATTGTTTATTTATGAAGAAGTCCTGTTTCTTCCTTTCTTTTCTTTTCCTCCTTCCTTCCTTCCTTCCTTCCTTCCTTCCTTCCTTCCTTCCTTCCTTCCTTCCTTCCTTCCTTCCTTCCTTTTTTCCTTCCTTCCTTCCTTCCTTCCTTCCTTCCTTCCTTCTTTCTTTCTTTCTTTCTTTCTTTCTTTCTTTCTTTCTTTCTTTCTTTCTTTCTTTCTTTTCCTTCTTTCTTCCCTCCCTCCCTCCTTCTCTCTCTTTCTTTTTCTTTCTTTCTTTCTTTCTTTCTTTCTTTCTTTCTTTCTTTCTTTCCTTTCTTTCTTACAACATGGATGTAACTGAAGGATATTAATGTAAGTGAAATAAATCAGAAGGAGAAAAACATACTTTGGATTCTCTCACTCATAGGTAATATATTAAAAAAACAAGAAAGGAAATAAACAATACCGCATAAAAACAAATCCATAGACTGAGAATAATACTAAAGGTGGGTCTGTGAAAGGTGAATCTTATGGATGGTGCTGGAGAGGTATTGACCCTTTGTGGTAGTCATGGTACTCCTAAACATTGCATTTCTAAAACATATAAACATTCCCAATCTTATAAGCTAATTTCACCTCAATAAATTAATTATTTAAATAAAATAGTCTTGTGTTAAAAAGAAATCATTTGTCTTATTCTGATAAGGATTTGAAATCAATATCTATAACTTGCTTTCAAGTATTTCCTTCTGGACTAGCGCCATGGATCAAAGAAGTGAGTGGGCACTGGTGGAGGGATAGATACTCGATCATTATATAACTGAAACCCAAGCAGAAAAAAATTTTTAAGTCTACAACTGTAGACTTAAACTCATGGTGTTTCACTAATAAAATTTTTTTTAAAAAAGTGAGTGAATGCTTTGCAGATGGCGCCCTGGGTCAGCCCCGCATGACACTGTCTCCCAAGCTCTGCTTGAGCTTTGAGCTGGGAGTAGCACCCTGAACACAGCCAGGTGCGCCTTCTCTCAAACAAGCACTAGCTTTCATTCTAGTCCCCTCAAAAGAGCTGTGAGACTTTTGCTCTACTAGTAGTGTTAATAAACGGAAGTGGATTTGATAAATTATCAAGTAAGAAGCAACCATATTTGTCAATTAGACACTTTGTAGTTTGTATCTATAGGTGTTAACTTGGGAAGATTATATTATATTTGTAATTTTAAGTTTAAAAGTGATCAGGTAGCTCATCCATGGTAAAAGAGGACATGCTTTGCAAATATGAGATCCTGGGTTTAATATCTGACACCGCAAACACACACACACATATATACACACACTTCTTATTTTGTTTCAATTATGAATAACAAAACTCTATAGTAAGTTTTCTAAATTAGTTACCTATTATGCATACTTTTACTGAAAAATATGTCTAGTTTTCATAATTTTATTTTTAATGCTTTTGTCCTAGAACATTGATAAAGGTAAAGGTAAAGGTAAAGGCCCTCCCGTTGATCATCGATTTGCTCGAGCGGGCCCAGTAACGTCTCCATTGGAGACTTTGTTGTTACTGTGTCTGGCATATCGATATGCCAGAACATTGATAAAACATTTTAAATCAGTTAAAATTTATTATATCTAACAATAAAAAATAGAATTGTACTCTATATTTTAATAAGCTCCAACTTTTATGGAGGCACTGTTTCTTATGATACCTTTAATGACAGAATTTCATGCATGCATAGTTTTAACACTACAAATATCACTAGAGTGTCAGCTTCTCTCCACAATGACCATCATTTTATTTAATTTTCTAATGACTAATACTTATTATATTTTAATAGCATTATTATTAGTCCATGACTGATTACAGAGGGAAACATGTTAAAATAATCCTTAGTCACAAATGATTTGAAAATCACTGTATTAGGAAACTATTCTGAATCTGTTTACTTTTCTATAAGAAATTGAATAGCTACATATTGTATAATTAAATAAAATCATAAGTAAAATGTTTCAAAGCTATAGTGGTCAATCAATAACTAAAACTTTATTATATGTACATTTAGATGACTTTAATAATGATATCTAACCACTGTGATACAATGAACTATACATGTTTTTATTTGTATTAATTTATTCAATTTGCCAAACTTTATTTCTAGGCTTATTCTGGAGGTGAGAAAACTGTGCCCAGATTAATTATAATAATGAATTCACTAAAAAATACTGAATAATAAATGATCCCTACTTCCAGTACTTATAACAACCTATTTTCCCTCATATTATATTTTGGTTGTTGTGCGTAATTTTCTTTGCCCTTCTTCATTTCAGGACTTAAACTGAAGGAGTAGTCAACTTTTGCTAGTGTCATATCTTTTTTGATAGAGAGAATGATGGAGAGAGATTATATGTTTGTACTATTGCTATTAAAACTTCCAATTAGATGTTACCTCACATGCCACTGGCTAAAGCACAGACATGACTAGGCCCCAGACCTACTGGGTGATTATATATTGTTCTCTTACAAAAGGAGAAGCAATGCTTGGAAACAGTAGTACAATCAACCACAGATGTACAACTTGTAACTTCTGTTTATACCCAAAACTGCCAGTCTGAGTTCTTTACCATAATATCACATTTCCTATTTTTCAGAGTAATGAATCAAATCGAGAAAGAAAATATTATCCATTCCTACATCTCTCCTACATCACACATGTCTTAAAACCAGATGACCATACAGAATTCGTGGACAGACAAGAAAACCTAGGACAAGTTCAAGGTCATTCAGGACTACCATATTTCATCATAAATATATCTCCAAACACAGAAAAATATGCCTTACTTGTAGAGCACAAATGAGATAAATAATAAATGCTCATGTTCCAGTTTCACAATAATGACTAATGTTGGATTTTAAAGCCAAATATCTCATATTCTCTTTCTCTAAAAAAATCAAAAATTCACTTAAGACAAAGAAAGCTCAGTTTCATGATTTCATTCATTATTGCTTGTATCGGTAGTCTGATGTTTATGAGTGGGAATGGGATTAACAATATATTGAAGATACTAATTAACTATCTATTTTTGCACTGTCTAGTATAATATGTTTATTTGATATTTCATATTTATAATTTTCTCTTTTGTATAATTCTATGTGTAGATTGTTTGCCACCTAGTGGCAGTTGCTTTCAATTCAAACATTAATATTCATGACCGATTATAATTAGTTTGGCAATGCTTTTATCTTTTCAGGAAAAACCCCAAAGTCATAATGTTTTAAAAGTGTTGACAATGACATTATTCTGCTCTCATAAACTTAAAAAAATACTTTGCAAATTTGGTTCATATTTAATTCTTGACAATGATGGATGAGACGGTATATTCAGAAGTCATTTCCTATTTCAAGAAGAACGCAGAAAATGATAAAATGAACATTCCAACTTTTAGCATAAAATACTAGGATGTTCTTTGGATATGTTGGCTTTTGTTTTGCATTCAATATTTCTTAGCAAACACATAGTTGTAAAACTTAAGTGACTTAACATATGAGCATTTTGCCCTTTATAACTAAAAATTACTTCTTTTTCCTGGTAATCATTTCTTAATTTTTAAATTTTATTAAAATATATTTTGCAATATAAATACTATAAAATCCTTGGCAGATGGTTGGAATAGTTCTCAGAAAACTGCTGATAAACATGAGATGTCAATTTATATCAAGCAGACTATCAAAAGTTATAATCTGCTTAATAAAAATTTAGATGAGAATGTGATATATCAAACCTCAGGCATTAGGGAATTCAGTCTAGAGCAGCTGTTTGGTGAACAATATGACAACACTTAAATATAAATGTGAAGTCTATGACCCAACATAAGACCTTTTTCTGGGCACATACCCCAGAGACTATCTCACACAGTCCATAAAAGACATACAAGAAAACCATCATCATAGTTTGTAGAGGTAGGAAAATGAAAGAAGTTTGGGTGTTATTAGAAAAACAACAAAGATAATAATCTTTCATCAGGAAAAATCATTCTGCAATGTGGCAATTTAAAGTAACAGCTATGTGTATACCATGCATCAGAGTGAATCTTAAGAACATAGTGCTAAAGACAGAAAGTGATTATGCGATACTCACCATTTTGCAACGTAGAATACATAAATATAAATCAATTCATAATTTTCCAAAGTACTAAATCTCCCACTTCCAATTTTCTTTTCATATATTTAAATTCATTAGGATAATTTGGGGGAAAAGATACATTGGAAATAAGATATAACATGGAATAAGTAAAGGAATAAATTAATGACTAGCTTAAGGATAAAGGATCTGTCAGGGATCAGTTAACATTAAACTAAGAACTCAATGGTGATGATCAATCTGATCTCTGAGACATGAAGCCCAAATAAAACCAATGATTTTGATGAATTTAAGAATAACATTTTAAAGTATTTAGATTATTTTCCTCTATTGTGTAAAGAAGATATTCCTCTCAAATGGTAGTGGTATTGATTTTATCTTTAAACTAATTATAAATAAGCTTGAAGTTATTTATATTTCAAATTTACTGGGTATTTAGAACTTGAAGACAAGGCATGACAATGGGCACAGCTTTTCACTTACAAAGATGGGTCAGATAACAATACTTAACAAAGTGGATATTGAGTAAGGAAATAAAAACACTGATGTAGGGGCCAGAGCATAGTACAGTATGTAGGCCGAATACTTTCATGTGGTCAATCCAGGTTTTTTTTTTCCCTTAAATTTTTATTAGTGAAACAGCATGAGGTACAGTTGTAGACTTACAAATTTTTGTGCTTGGGTTTCAGTTATACAATGATCGAATACCCATACCTCCACCAATGCCCATTCTCCACCACCTCCAGTCCCAGTATCCCTCCCACCCCTCTTCCCCCCATCCCACCCTACCTCTATGGCAGGGCATTCCCTTTTATTCTCTCTCTCCTTTTGAGTGCTGTGGGTCAACCCAGGTTTGATCTGTGACATCATATATAGTGCCCTGAGCACTACCAGGAGTGATACCTGAGTGAAGAGCCAGGAGTAAGCCCTAAGCACTGCTAGGTTTGGCAAAAAATTTAAAAAATATATTCAAAAGTAAAAATAAGTCAACCTTTCTCAAATTTGAAGGGCCCTTTCCAAGGAAAGCTGAAGTTGGCCTTGATACATAGAAAAGGTTGCTGCCAGGACTCAAGTGATGCAGTAAATATTATGCAGATGGGAGCTTCTGAGTTAGATCCCCAGCTCTTCACGTTCCTCTCACTGCATTGCCAGGTAGAGCCTTGGGGTCCTCCCCTGTTCACTCCCATATAGACTCTCTAGCTTGCAGACACACAGAGAGCTTTATTAAAGCAAAGTCTCAAAAAATAAGCAATATTAAATAATTACGTTTTTCACTCATTTAAACCTTGGTTAAATAAGGAGCGATAGCACAGCGGGTAGGGCATTCGCCTTACACGCGGCCAACATGGCCGACCCGAGTTCGATTCCTCCGCCCCTCTCGGAGAGCCCGGCAAGCTACCGAGAGTATTCGATATGCCAGACACAGTAACAACAAAGTCTCCAATGGAGACGTTACTGGGCCCGCTCGAGCAAATCGATGATCAACGGGAGGGTCTTTACCTTTACCTTTTATCTTTAAACCTTGGTATCATTTGATAAAATTTCAAGGGTTCAGTTTCATACTTTTCTATGTGTGTAATTGTCACCGTTCTCATCACCAATTCTCTAAACTTCGCCCAACTTAATGTGTCTAAGACTTACATGACTTAGGCCTTCTTTTTCCTATAAAAGAAAGTCATAACACCTGCCATATTAGTTTTTTTTTGGCCCCTTTGTTAGTCAGACTCCTTTAAAAACTAGAACAACGCACTATTTCTACCTATATTGTTCACTTCACCAGACTTCTATTATGCCTGTCATTTACACATTTTCATCAAAGATACAAACATAATGGTAAAAGTGGCAGTAATGAGCATGCTTATTGAAAAATTTTATGTGATCTAGAACTAGATTCTGTTTCAAAGATGAGATCATACTGAGTTGCACTTCCCTTTTCTCATTAAGCAATGGATCTTAGCTCTGTCTCTTTGTCTGCATATTCATATCATATATTTTCCTTTTAAATTGTCTCAGAACCTTACAGAATATGGATGTACATGAGGCCTGAAGGCAGTTTTGTACCAGGATGGGGTAACACAGAAGACAGTGCTATAAGGTTTGGGGTCCAGAGGAAGGCTAAGGGGCACATGAATCTAGGCATCATGAGAGGGTCAAGAGACAATTATAAACAGAAGATGTGTGAAAGTAAGGCTGCACAAATATAAAAAGCCCTGGGGAGGTATGAGGAATAGATAAGGGAAGAAATGACATGTGCGTGGAAGCAAAATAACATTAAATGCAATGTTTGAACGTTTACCATATGTCAGGAACTAGACTAAAGGTTTTTGTATATAGATAAAGATATATTTAAATTCATACTGATAGGAATTCTTATGAGATAGATATTTATATTTCTGTTACACCCAGACAGCAAGGAGCAGAAAACTCAAGTCAGTTGCACAGGTCCCAGTGCAAGTGGTAGGCAATATAAATTTCCCAGTACTCCTGAGCCACGCTAATCATACTGCAGCTCAGGTGAGACTGGAATTGTTCTCACATGGGGCTGCTGGCTAGTTGACTCAGTGCCAGCCTGAGATACTGGCTGCTAGATGCTAGTAGACAAAACTATTCCAGCTTAGAAGATGGGGATATTAATATGCCCGAAGTTCTAGTTCTTTTCTTAAACATAGTTTACATGAAAATATCTCAAGTCAACCAAAGAATCTTATAAAACCATGTGGTTTGAAGCACTCATTTTTTAAATTTTTTTTTATTATTTTTTAATGAATCACCATGAGGTATAGTTACAGACTTACAAACTTTCGTGCTTATGTTTCAGTCATACAATGATCGCGTACCCATCCCTCCACCAGTGCCCATTCTTCACCACCAATGATCCCAGTATCCCTCCCACCACCCTCACCCCATCCTGCCCCACCCCAACCCACAACTGTGGCAGGGCATTCTCTTTTGCTCTCTCTCCCTCTCCTTTTGTGTGTTGTGGTTTGCAATATAGGTATTGAGTTGCCATCATGTTTGGTCTATAATCTACTTTCAGCTCACATCTCCCATCCCGAGAGGGCCTCCAATCACCCTTTACTTAGTAGTCCCTTCTCTATCTTAGCTGCCTTTCACCTCAGCATGTGAGGCCAGTAAAACACTCATTCTTATGGGTTTCTTCATCAGTTTTCTCATCATTGTCTCAGTCCGAACCCTCTCTGTTGACCTTACTTGTAAAGAGGACTTTCTCTTTAGCTTTCAACAACTATGGAGTTTTCTCAGCTTTACCATTATCATCACCCTAGCACAGCGGGTAGGGCATTCGCCTTGCACGCGGCCAACATGGCCGACCCGAGTTCGATTCCTCCGCCCCTCTCGGAGAGCCCGGCAAGCTACCGAGAGTTTTCGATATGCCAGACACAGTAACAACAAAGTCTCCAAAGGAGATGTTACTGGGCCCGCTCGAGCAAATCACCCTGCATATATGATTATATACATAAAATTGTGAATTTTCAGAGAACAGAGAAACTTACAGTCTGTGTGTGCTTCATCAGCCTTTGCCTGAAAGTCAGTCAGCAAGAGAATAGGAACTCAGGTATATTTGTTGAATGGGTGGATATGGAGACTTTTTAAAAATTTTCACGGTCATGGTCACGGTCCTCCCGTTGTTCATCAATTTGCTTGAGCGGGCCCAGTTACATCTCCATCGTGAGACTTGTTATTACTGTGTTTGTTATATCAAATACATCACGAGTAGCTTGCCAGGCTCTGACATGTGGGTGAGATACTCTCGGTAGCTTGCCAGGCTCTCCGAGAGGGGCAGAGGAATCGAACTTGGGTCGGCCATGTTGACCGCTTGTAAGGCAAATGCCCTACCGCTGTGCTATCGCTCCAGCCCTTAAAATTTTTATTTATTTATAATTATATATTTATTATATTATATGTAATAACTATACAATTATGTAATAAAATATATAATAACTATATTATTTACTTATATAATCACAAATATCATTTATTTATTTATTTATGTAGCAGTGCTCAGGGTTTTCTTTTAGTTCCCAGATCAGGGATCACTTTTGATGGCCCTTGAAGGACAGTATAGGTAGCTGGGGGTTGAATTCTGATCAGTTGTGTGCAAGGCAAGCACCTTACATCCTGTACTATCACTCCAGCCTGATATATGGAGATACTCAAAGGGAAATGACAGGTATATAAATGCACTTCTTTTATTTCCCTGGTTAGACTAGAATAATGTGAATGGACATACTGCTAAGATGATTTTTCTAGGCAAGTAGCTCAAAAGTGAGCATATCATTCATTGTACGAAATATATGTATTGAATTAGCCTATTTTTCAAGTATTTTTCTTCTTACATATCAGTGTCAGCTACAACTGAACCCCATCACTTAAAACAAGCACATACATCTACATATCATCCTATATATGACTATATAAATATCCATTAAATATACTTTACATACTTCAGTAAACCTAGTAATCCGTCTACAAATCCAGTAATTGCTGGTATGGAAAGTCATAGTCATTCACATATCATGGCTTTATTTTATGAAACATTTCATAAATTAGTCCCTTCCATATTGAGAGATTTTCAGAACAAAAAGTTCTCACATTAGAGATGCTGATGAGTCACCCTCATTTTGGTGACTCATACTACTTTAGTTTTATAACCTCTTTAGTAATATGATAATCATAATGCTTAATTTGTATATGTTTCTACAGACATCTGAAGATCACATAGCCATTATATGGCAGCAAATAGAGGCTTTCCGATTTTAATTCCATCTATACTACTTCTCAGGTATGCACATTTGCACAAGCTCTAAGCTTTAATCTTTCTGTGTGTGAAACATCTACCTTCAAGGGCTATTTTAAGGATTAAAGGATATAATCAACCAAAGAACCTAACTCACATTCTAAAATATGTGAAGTGAGTTTTTATCCTTCCGCTTCTCTCAGGGATGATAAAAGTGGCAGGCAACAGGCATAAGATGTATCAACACTCAATTAAATTAAAACATTAATTTATGTTATTTTAGTCTATTTTTATTGGTTAGTGAAGTGAGGCTCAGCTTAGTTGTCCAGAAAGTGGTTTGTGTTAAAGGCAATAAATTCACATTTCTAGTCAAGGGACTTTATGTGTTATTTTCTGTGACATCCACTCTTCTTGATGTGAACAGGGCAAGTGAGAGAACAAGAAGCACAGATTGCATAAATTGAGCATGACTTCTCACAATAGTTTTGTTGGGTATATCATATTGTGTAGGTGATAATAGGAAGACACAGAGAAGTTAAGCAAACTTGTCCAAAACTAGTGAGCGTGAGTAGACACAATTGGAAATTATTATTTTATGTTCCTGAAGAGTTTATGGTTTCCTGTTATTGTTGTGACTCGTTTGACTTCCTAGGCCTTATATGCAGTAACAATTTGCAATAATAAAAGGAAGATATACTGAAGACCTATTTGTGCCAGCTTCTGAATATTTCAATTCAGCCAACGTTTACTGAGTCCAAACTGTAATTGTTAAGTCTAAATGTTTCTCTGAGCCTTCTTAATGTTTTGCTTACACTTTTTGCTGATGACTGAAAATCTACCACTGAAAATTAAATCTGGGATTAATGGTTTCTTCTTTGTTCAAATAAAGAGTTATATTTTCCATATTACTATCAGCCTTTTTTCCACTCTACCAGCATTTTTCTACCTTTAAGTGAGTTAACTTGCCAGAATCTTGCCTGAATTTTTGTAATAGTAGGGATGGAATTACACAGAGCAAGTTAACAATGAAAGGAAGATGAGGTAATTGGAGCCAGTCTACTCTATAGGGCCCCCTAACTTGGTCTGCTCAACTAGGTCTGCTCTGGTTCAATTTAATCCCTTAGATCTGTCAGGAAAGACCATAATGACTATAATGTGCAATTTTATTAAAATAATATCTTCAAGTCATTTAATAAAAACATGAAATATTCCAATTACATAATAAGTATATAAATGACCTAAATTTGTATTTAATTTATAATAATATTTTTGAACAAATATGCATATGTTTCCTTATGGTGAGTCTTTGAATATGTTTATTTGTGTTTGTGTTTTTGTGCATGTTTGTGAATGTGTGTAATAGTACTTGGGTAAAGTTAATGTTTATATGTGTGCATGCCCTATGTAATAGTGTTTTTGTCATGACAAAACCAAGACTATGGGAATCTGGCTTGTGACATTGAAAATGTCACTTTTCAGAAACACTTCATGAGTTCAGGCCAAAGCAAACTTTGCCTCTCATTAAATTTTCTAAGAGCTGTTTTTGCTATTATCTCCTGATGAAATAGAATTTCAAACGCCATTAGAGGGTAAAATAAGAACGGATGTGACATCATCCACCTCCTTTCCCTAATCCATAATTCAGGTAAACATTTTTTGACTTCCAAACATTATGACTTCCAAAAATGTATTTATTTTTGTATTGGAAGTCAAATCCAGGGCATCAGATATACAAAGCTGGTATTCTACTACTGGGTCTCATCCCCAACCCCAAAATGTATTCTTATGCAAGTATTCCACAAATGTTATTTTAGACACATGAAATTATTCAATTATACATAATTAATTTATAATTTATGTGATTTAGACTTTTTATTTTATTTTGCAAAAATTTGCATGCCTATGTGTCAGCCCCTCATTTAGACAATTTGCAAACACTGAATCATTTAACTTACAGTCTAAGAGATGGATACGATTCTGGTTCAATATACAGACAAGCAAAGTGAGGCATACAGAGGTTGTGGTACTTGACATAGAAAACTTCAGCTGAAAGTGTGGGCCAGGATTTAATAAGGTATCAAGTTATGGTTCCAGAATTTGCATGAAATTCTGGGAGCTATAAACCTCTTGGCATGCTCAGTGTAGGCAATTGATAAATACATATAGAGCACTACTCATAACTAAGTGATCTGTCCTAGTTGTTGTGTGATGTTTTGGGGTGTGTTTTTGTTTCTGTTTTATGGTTTGCTTCTTGAACCATACCTAGTGGTGCTTCAGGAACTCATTACAATCTGTAAACATAATCTACCATTTGCAGGAATTTAGATTGTGTTCACTTTTTGCTGTTTTAACATTGTTACAAGAGTATCATGACATTTATCAACTTTCTCTGTGTAAATGTGCAATATAGCTTCAGGATATATACTTGGGACCAGAGATATAGTACAGCTCTTAACTTGTGTGTCACTGACCCAAATTTGATTCTCAACACTACATATGGTCCCTTGAGCATCTCCAGGAATGATCCCTGAACACAAATTCAGGAACAAACCCTGAGTATGAACAGGTGTTACTCCCCCAGATGAATAGATAAATAAATAATTATTAATGATAAAATGCTAAATAATAATTCTAGTTTTTTAAACACTTCATAAATTATAACACAAAATTATTTCATGAATCTTTGCACCATTTTCCTCTTATTAACAGTCTCCGAAAGCCTAGTTCCTTGCTACCTGAATGCTTTTGCATGCCAATTTATCAACAAAAGAGGGGGAAAGTTAAGAATGATTTCTTGCTATTTGTATTCACATTTTTTAGGGAAAAGTAAGATTTGGTATATTATTAATACATTTAATGAACAAAAATATTTCTTCTTTTTATCCTTTGCCAATTGTTCTTGTGATTTTTTTTATCCATTGCTTTTTGTTTTTAAGGATATTAGGTCTCGTCAGTCATACATAGTGAATACTCACACAAACACACACATATAAATATTCATATATGTATATCCCTAGGTTGGAAAAAGTCATTGTCAGCCAAGTGAGCATTGTGGAACCAGTGGAATATTTTAGCATCCACATGTACAGTATTATGTAATAAAAAAATTGTGGGGGTTCCCAGTATGTAGAGGTGAGAGAAAAAAGAAGGGGCTCCAAATAGGTGTCATATATCATGCTAACAATTCCAGACATCCCCCGAAGTTCTATGTCATGAACTTCATCTCAAGAAAAAACTGAGCAGGGGTTATGGTTCCACCAGCAGGTCAATCTGTACCTGTGAGGCAAGTGCATCAGCAGCCTAATGGCACCGTCAGGCTTTCAGATACCCCAAAATTGCTGCTGTGCCTTTGGCCAGACCCCAAAAACTTGGGGCAAAGTTTACCAAGAAAGTAAACGGCCAAAAGTTAGGTATGTGGGAGACACACCCACAAACTACCTCCGACTCAGCTATATAATTGGATGCATGACCTCTCTGGTTCCTGATCGAACTTGCTTAACAGCCATGATCCCAGAGGCTCAGAAACGAATCTCGAAACCCAAAGGCTTTTGGCAAAAATGCGTCCTGTTCCTACAGTAGATTACTGGGGCTGGGCCACTCCATGTGGGAATACGTTTTGTGCCCTGACCTGTTCCCCTTGGTGGCCTGGTGACCGTCATCCTCCAGAGACCACTGGACAGTCAGGTTTGGGCTTGCAGTGATGAGACACACAGGGCCTCACCACATGGGGGTGGAGTCTACTCTTTCTCCCCATCCCAACAAGACCCCGAGTTGCCACCCACAAACGGCCTTTCTGGCTCCTGATCAAGCTGATTAATGGCCATGATCCCAGAGACTCAGAAACAAATCTTGAAACCCAGCAGCTTTGGGCAGAAATGCATCTGGACTGCATACACAGCCATGGCTCCAGAGGCAAAAAGAATTAATCCAGAGCCCGGTAGCTTGCACAGAAAAGTGAATGGACCATGTGTTAAACTACGACACCATGCCTCCCTGGGAGAGAAAGGGTGTTGCTCCATCCCGCTTTTTCAACCCCCCCCCCCCCACCCGGCAACAAAGTGGCCACCGCCTCAGAGCTTATAGGAAAGCCAGGTATGAGCTGGCAGTGACAGGGCAACTGCAGTCTCATGGGAAGAGGGGCGGTACCGGCTCGTCCTTCACACCCTACTGAGGTCCTGAGTTGCCCCCCATGAGCAACTTTCCGGCACAGCCATATCACCAGATGCACAGAAACCAATCTCGTAATTATCTGGCTCTTTGCAGAAATCCAAAATTGCGTGGCCACAAATAGAGGCCGCGCAACATTCTCATAACCAGCTATAGAAAACAAAGTATTTCACAATGCCTTTTCAGCAATTCCGATTGTTGGGGGAGGGGGGAATTCTAGACAATAATGGTGCATCTTTTGTCAAAATGATGAATGTAATCAATGTAGAGAAGAGTTAAGTAGAAATCATCTGCATCACAGGCATTGGGTGGGGTGGGGGGGTATATTAGGGTTCTTCATGGTGAAAAGTGAGTGCTGGTGAAGGGAAAGGTGTTTGATCATTGTATGACTGAGACTTAAACCTGAAAGCTTAGTAACTTTTCCCACAGTGATTCAATAAATAAATATAAGACGAAAAATAAATAAATAAATAAAACTATGAAAAAAAAGTGAAAAGAAAAAACTGAGCAGGGTTGGAGTGATAATACAGCAGGTAGATCAGTTGCCTTGCATGTGGCCAATCCAGGTTTGATCTTTGGCACCCCATATGGTCCTCCAAACAACCGCTAGGAGTGATTTCTGAGGAGAGAGGAGAAGAAACCCTTGAACATCACTGAGGGTCCGCCTTCATCCTCCTCATAAAGAAAAAAGGAAGCATCCATAAAACAAAGTACATAGGGAATATTGTTCGCCCTGAACTAAGTTCATATGAAACAGGATTTTTAATATTCGAGATCCTTACTCTATTCACATAACAATTCAATGAGGAATCACACTGTTTCAAATCAGCCTTCCCAGAAACGACATTCATATCATTAGTTTTGGGTCAAGTAGACCATGCCTCTGTTTCTACACCAGTGTTTTCTTGGTGGGTGCATGGGGATGTAAAGTGGATGATATCCCAAGTGAACTGCTTAGATTAGGATGAACCCACAGCAAGTGCTCACAAAGGAAGTGCTCACAAAGTGAGCAGGGGAAGAGACCAAGATGTCCTTATGATACATGATCCTCTGTGGGACAAAACACTGAAGAGAGGGACACCCAAATGGTAACAGCAGATGTCTCTGGCAGTGGTCTTCTGGGAATTCTCTATTCTCTTTCTTCTGTCTGCATTTTCATTAATGTACATATACTTTTACTATATGCATAAGATATTGATCGTCGATTTGCTCGAGCGGGCCCAGTAACGTCTTCATTGGAGACTTTGTTGTTACTGTGTCTGGCATATCGAATACTCTCGGTAGCTTGCCAGGCTCTCCGAGAGGGGCGGAGGAATCGAACTCGGGTCGGCCATGTTGGCCGCTTGTAAGGCGAACGCCCTACCCGCTGTGCTATCGCTCCAGCATAGCATAAGATATTACTTTTAATAAATGATTTATTCCCAAAGATATTACTTTTAATAACTGATTTATTCCCAATAGACTAGTTCATTAAGCTCTACCAACTGATTCCTCCCAAGTTCCTGACACCAACCAATCTAGATGACTATGACACTATGACATCTCCCCCCCCCCCAATTTCAAATCACATACAAAAAACACAGTAAGAAAATTAGGAATTACAAATACTAAAGCAAAAAACATGTCCAGACAGAAAGAAAAAAAGGACACAATGTGAAAGTACAAGTTAAGAATGTCAGGCGACCTAAAAGAGTTGTAGCATTTCTGGATCAATTTTGGTTCTGAGCTTTCAAGAAAACAAAGGGGGACAAATCCTTTCTTTCAAGTGAACAAAAAAAGTTCCTAAAAAAGATTTTTTTCTAGTTGAAGAGGCAGTAGAAGATATAGAAGGTAGAAAGGTGGTACTTTCAGGAATGGTTACTAGTATTTCTGGAAGTGTCTTTTGGGGAGAAGCAAGGAGACAACCAAACCTAGAGAAGACAATTTTGTGGGTCAGTGAAATAACATGGGTCATGCTTATGACTTTTGGATAGTCAGATTTGATTAGAATTAGAATACAGGGCATTGTCCTTTGGGAAATACAGTTAACTAGTTTCTTGCAACTCCACCTAATTGCTTGCATCTTACTACTCTTAATTGAAATGTTGACTTAAACTGTATTTTTCATTGATGTATGGACAATCTTGTGAAAAAATATTTCCATTTTTATTTTCTTATAATGAAAAAATGATCCACTAGGCAAGTTGCATTTTACCAACTGGTTTGATCTAGTATAACACATGTATATTCCTTTTTAACTTCAGTTCTCTCTATGTGTATTTCAAATGTAATTTATTTTTAATTTATTTTGAACAAAATTAATTTGATTGTTTGCCTCACATAAGGATTTATTTTTTTTAAATTAATGTTAATGTGCTTTCATTGCTTTACTATTAAAAGTTGGGAGTGGAATACTCTTTTACCTTATGTCTTCCAATCACAATGCATATTTAGAAAACATTTTAAATTGATGAGGTGCTATCCTCATCAGAATGCTTAATGTTAAAATTGAGTTATTGCTCTGATTTTCCTACAGTGTGTATTTTAACTCTGAAAAGTAAAATAAGTCCAACTTTACTCAGGTATGATGCAAGGGAGATAAAAACACAGAAAGTTCTATTCATTATCTTTGCATTGAATACTCAAATTAAAACTACTTTAATGACTAATCTTAAAAAATAAACATTACATTATTTTGAAGAAATATTTTTATTCCCTAAGTGGAGACAAGCTCCCCGTGACGTATTCAATATGCCAAACACAGTAACAAGTCTCACAATGTTACTGGGCCCGCTCAAGCAAATCGATGAAGTGGAGACAGAAGGACTGAATTTTCCAAGAATGATTTTTTTCTATTTTTCTGGGGGAGACATGTCCAGTGGTGCTCGGGGGCTACTTCCAGGTTTGTGCTTGAGCTCCCTCCTGGCAGTGCTGTGGAGGTCTTCTAGTGCCAGGCACTAAATTAAAGTTGGTCACTTGCCTTGCAAGCTCCAGCCATTCATATCATTTATTATCTTGTTGATATAAATCTAGAGAAAGATAGGTCTTTCTAAATTATCACAAATTTGGGATAGCAAAAGATTTATCTTTCTATTTCTGGGATGAGAGAGTACAAAAGAGAGATATAATAAATAAGTTATAGAAAATAAATTTCTTTTGCTACTATTTTATTATTTGTCACTCTTTGACCAACTCAGATAACAGAACCTTAATTCTTTGCATTTTTTAAAAAACAGATTTCCTCTTGAAATGGAAGACTTTGCTCTGCTCTCAAAACACTATAAGCTTGGCAGGGTCATATCTGAATTGACAATGGTAGCTTATTTAATTTTACTTTTATCTCTGGAGAACTGAAGTAATTTAACAGGTGTCATTACATTTTGGGTATAATAAAAATTACCTTTACTAATAAAATTTCCTTTTTGATTCAAGCTATACTCTTTAGCCAAATTGCTTTCTGGAAACAGCTAAAGATCCTCTTCAGGATGAACTTGCTGTGATGATGCTTATCTGCCTTTGTGATAACTAACCTGCCTCGGAGCAACCACCTCATGAAACACACAATGTTGCATTGAGAGCCTGTAATGTATTGTGTAGTCTAATTTTTTTTTATTCAACAGAACTAACATTTTAGGCACTCATGAAACTTGAAATGTATTTTAAAAGCTAATTGATTCTAATTATACCATTAATACAAGTGAACTCTTTCGATGTTTATTCTAAAAGCAGTTCTGAAACAGAAAGATAAAGAAAAAATGAAGGTCTAAGTAGAACAGTTTAGAAAAATCATTTGTTTAGAAAATGAAACAGATTTAACCACATGAGACATAAAAAAACAAATCATTACTATTAAGAAAATTATTACACTAGACTAAATAGTACTCAATTGGGATGCAGTAAAACACTAGTTCAAAGTATTCCTAAGCTAGATGAATTGAGGGTCTTAACAACAAAATTCTACTACACTATGATGAGTATAATTATTGACAGTTAACATTTGGTGGGTGTGTACCATATGCCAGACAAAAACTATACCATTGAATTCTCTTATGAATTCTCAGAAGAATGTGCTATTATTTCATATTTCACAGATGAGAAACCTGCAATACAGAGAAATGAAGCAAATTTCCCAAAGCTATGCTGTTACTAAATGTCTGGGACTTGAACCTGTAATCAGGACTCATCATCCAATATCTTAATCACCATATAAACTAAACTAGCTGATGCCTGTGTTTATGAGTGACATTTTCTTGTGATAAATGCAAATTGCCACATGACAAATTAGGTAATTATGAACCAGGGAGAGGAAGAGAATTCTCCAAAGCTATCTGGCTAGTCAGTAGCTAAGCCAAGGTTCCTCATTTCCCAGTGCAATGTGCTCTTCAAAATTGTGCTGTCTTCTGACTGTATACATGAAGAAAAAATCAGAAGGCATATAATATGGGTTTAAAATGACTATAGAATGATTTTAAATGGCCAACGTGAGTCAATCATTTCTATTACAGCCAGTCTGGGTATTTATCCACCTCCACTAAAGAGACCCGAGTTTTATATTCATCTGGCATTTTAAGTCTTAAGATGTTTATCTTACTGAGTTCCTTAGAAACATGTTATTCTACTATTAATTATGGCCAAGGAGAGGCACAATTTTAGTTTACTCTTGTATGAAGTAATTAGTAATCTGTTATTGTTTGTGTTCTAGATTATGAAGGTGAAAGCTTTCTGAATTATTCAACTGGCATATTTTATTAATTATATATTTATAAAGAATGCTATATATTAATTATATTCTATACTAATTATAGTAATCACAAAAATAACCTAGATTAAACTGAATCACTTTCATTGGCCAGAAAAAAAATGGTTTGGTAACTTAATTAATAGATACTAGCCTTTGTTTTATTTTAGGTCATGTCTTGAATTGCTTACATAATTGTCAGAGTCAATAAATCTTTCCCAGTCTTAAGAGAAAAATATGAAGCCTAATTTCATCCTATTTTTGTCACTGAACACTGCCCAACAGTTCTACCTGCAAAGCATTGCCTTTATTAAATGGCAAAACTTATAGAAGTCCAGATACAGATAAATTTAACCAGACTTTTCCTTTCCCTCCCACATGCTAGGCCTTGGTTCCTAATCTTTTCAGACCCATTGAAGCACAGTTGTGTGGAAGTCTTAAAATCTCACTTGTCTACACTGTGAGCCTCAGTTGTATACAGTATCCAGAGGACATTTATCAATACTCCACCAATTTCAGAAAAATGTGTAAACCCCAAGGCCAGGCAATTCTAGTTCTACTAATTTACCTTATACAATGATTACATGGATAATCATAAAAAATCATCTGACAGCTTTATTTTGAAATAGTACTTGATCACTTGACTTCCCTTAATCGTCAATTTGCTCGAGCGGGGGCCAGTAATGTCTCCATTTGTACCTGTCACGTGCTAGTGTAGCCCAATAGCGTCTGTTCTTTCTAGGAACACAAAGAGCCTCAAACCGATCGTTCATAATCTTGATGAAGAAGTCTCACCATCTTGTACGTAGGCAGCCACGTGGTCTTTTGATGTCCTGTGGAATCCAGTCGGTAATGGCTCTAGTCCAGCAGTCGTCTTTAAATCTCATTACATGACCAGCCCATCTGATTTTTGACGCCTTGGCAAACGAGACAGCGTCCCTGATTCTTGATCGTTGACAGAGGTCAGAACTCTGGATTCCTTCTCTCATTTGAGTGCAATGTGATATTCCAAGCATAGCTCTTTCAATTCCTCTTTGGGAGACCCGAATAGCGTTCTCATCCTGTTTGCATAGGGCCCAGGTCTCTGAGGCATATGTTAATGTAGGAAGAACAGTGGAATCAAAGAGATGCGCCCGAAGCCGGAGGTTCTTCATCCTCTTAGCTATTTCTTCGACGTTCTTGAAGGCGTTCCAAGCCGCTCTCTTCCTCCTGCGCAGTCCGGGTGCCAGGTCATTTGTCATGTTGACTTCTCGACCTAGGTACACATAGCTGTTGCATTCGGAGATGGTCGTTCCGTTGAGAGCAAATGGGGCATCAGGAACAAGGCTGTTTATCATAAACATTGTCTTCAAAAGATTCAGCTATAGTCAGACCTTTCCACACTCACGGTCGAAGTTGGCCAGCATTTGTGCCGCTTAGCTAATGTTTTGTGTTATTAAAACAATGTCATCAGCAAAGCGGAGGTGGTGTAGTTGCCGACCATCTATCTTCACTACCATTCCTTCCCATTCCAGTTATCACATGATGTTCTCGAGAGTGGCACTGAAGATTTTCAGTTAAATGATATCACCCTGCCGAACCCCTCTCTTGACATGGATAATTACTTCTTTGTAGAATGGTGAGATCCTGGAGTGAATCCGTAATACAGCTCACGGAGGATCCTGATGTATTGAGTTTGAATGCCCTGATTGGCTAGGGCTTCAATGACCGCTTCCGTCTCAACAGAATCAAAGGCTTTCTTTAAATCAATGAACGTTAGATAGAGTGGCATCTTGAGCTCCCAAGAAACCTCAATGAGCTTGGGTTATTGTGTGGATATGATCAATGGTGCTGAATCTCTTGCAGGACCCGGCTTGCTCGCATGGTTGTCCTTCATCTAGTGTTCTGCCAATCCTATTCAGGATGACTCGAGTGAACAACTTGTAGATGACAGACAATAGGCAGATTGGGCGATAGTTGCCAATGTCGTGGATGTCTCCCTTCTTGTACAGTAGTACAGTCCTGCTGGTTTTCCACTGGGACAGAACCTTGCATTCAGACAGGTAGTGTGTGAAGAGCCGAGCCAGCGTATTGATGAGTGCTGACGGCAAGTTCTTCAGGTGTTCAGGTCTGACCTTATCTGGGCCAAGTGCTGTTTGTTTCTTTACTGAAGAAATGGCGTGTCAGAGTTCGGAAGGGAGAACATTGGGAATGACATATCCATCCTGTGGAAATTGGTATGTCGGCAGGTGGACATGGCTATCGAAGAGATCTGAGTAGAAGTCATGGATAATCTTGTCCATTGCCTTTCTGGAAGATGTGATAGATCCATCAGGACGTCGGAGGGCAGTCATCTTGATCTTGTAGTTGGTGAAGGACAGGTGGGCGTTACGAATACTTTTTCCGGCTTCTGCCGCATCTACCAGCACTTCTGTTCTTCTCTCTTTGAGGTCTTCCTTGATCGCATCTCTGCACTGCTTTGCAAACTCGGACGTTAGCTTGCGGTTGCCTGAGGCATGCGCCAAACCATGTTGGTGAATAAGCTCAAGAGTTTTCGAAGACAGGCATTTTTTTGTGGCTATCTCTCTCTTGGCGTTCCTCGCACAATCATGGAGGTGCTGAACCACTCGATCATATTCCTCGTCAATGTTGTCAACAATGGCATCTTCCCATGTTGCCGCAATAGTGCCAAACAGCTCCCAGTTGGTGGTTGTTCTGGGAGGTCTCTTTTTAAACTTTGCAGCCCTTTCTCCCCACTCTGTGAAGTAGAATTTTGCATGAAGGAGATGGTCCAATCCCATTTGGAATTTTGGGACAACAGCAACATCGGTCAGGCAAAACCATCAATTGAATATGATGTGGTCTATTTCATTGTGGAATCATCCACTGGGAGACTCCCATGTCCAATGTTTAGATTTGGCCTTCTGTAACTGTGAGTTACCATGGATGGTCTTGGTCGACATGATGAACTCAGACAGTCTCTCACCCTGTTCGTTCCATTCTAGGCCATGGGTCCTGATGTGGAGTTCTTCGGCTGATCTTCTCGGTCCTACCTTTGCATTAAAATCACCCACAATGATCTTGTAGAAGGTGTGGTCTTCTTTATAGAACTTCTCCAGCTCCATGTAGAACTTTTCAATTTCTCCTTCATCATAATTGGATGTTGGTGCGTAGACAACGAAGATAGAAACTGCCGGCAGTGACCCACATCTATTCAAATGTAAACATCCAATTCGGGTTGTTAGGCATTCGAATGAATCAGTTGCTAGCGTACGTGCGTTGAAAATATAGAGTCATTTTTGTTTTCCTTCATTGTGGCAGCCTAGTTCGGCCTTGAGATTTTATCGCCCTCTCCTTTCTCATCCTTCTCAATGCTGCCATATTGGTGATGCCTTCAGGGTCAGGGGAATGAGACCCATTGTAATTACTGGTTTTGGCATATCGAATACACAACGGATAGCTTGCAAGGCTCTGCCGTGTGGGCGGAATACTCTCGGTAGCTTGCCAGGCTCTCCGAGAGGGATAGAGGCTTTTGGGGTGGCCTCTAATCTCCCTTGTAGGTATTCCCATGGTTCAAACCACATTTGAACCCTATCAAATATGGTACGGCAATTCTGGAAGATGGGTATTTTGCGGCCACACAGTCCGGAATGTAACCTGGAGCATAGTGGCGACTGGGTAGTGGAGGTAGTGAAGGTAGTAGAGGTCTGCTGGTGAGGTATTTAAAATAGTACAAGAGCAATTCTTTCAATCAAAACTCTATCAATAAATTCTGGCAATTAGGAATTTGTTAAATAAAATGAGATCCTCATGCTATGGAGCAGTTCAGAGTCATTCTAAAGAAGGCACATGAAAACAGCAGTAAGAAGTTCACCCCTAACCTCATGGGACGGGGGGCGCTCTGGCCTGTCCTTCACGCCCGACCGAGGTCACCAGTTACCCTCTACGAGCGGCTCTCTGGCACGGCCACGGCCCCAGAAGCACAAGGACTTATTACAGAAATCCAACAGCTTGGAGCAGAAAAGCGAACGGACTATGCATTAATCCGCACCATCTTGCCTGCCCCGAGGGGAAAGGGTGTTGCTCCCTTCCGCCTTCTCCTCTCTGGGAAGAAAGATGGCGGCCGCATGGGAGCCTGGTGGAGAGCAGGTCTGGGCCGGGGGTGGGGGCGCAATGGATACCTCATGGGACGGGGGGCGCTCCGGCCCGTCCTTCACGCCTGACCGAGGTCACCAGTTGCCCCCCACAAGCGGCTCTCCCGCACGGCCATGGCCCCAGAAGCACAGAGACCAATCTCTTAATTATCTGACTCTCAGTAGAAATACTTGCAGGTTTAATAAATAAAGTAGCAGAAATCCAAAACCGCTCAACCGCTATCAAGGCCGCGCGACATCATTTAATTCTTGAACCCAGCTGTAGAAAGCAGATCATTTCACAATGCTTTTTCAGCATGGCTGAGTTCGGGGGGGGGCGGGGGTAAAGTCTAAATAATAATGGTGCAACTTTTATCAAAACAATGAAGCTAGTCAAAGTAGACAGAGTGTTAACTAGAATTCATCTACCCCACAGACATGGGGGGGAGGTTGGGGGGTGGGGGTTTATTGGCGTTCTTCGTGGTGAAAAATAAGTATTGGTAAAGGGAATTGTGATTGATATTTGCATGACTGAGACCTAAACTTGAAAGCTTTGTAATTTTTCCCACAGCGATTCAATAAATAAATAAATAAATTTTTTAAAAAAGGGATGCTCTTTGACTGTTGGTGGAAATGCCCATTGGTCCAGCCCTTTTGGAAAACAATTTGGACATTCCTTCAAAACTAGAAATTGAGTTTCCATATGACCCTGCAATACCACTTCTGGGAATATATTCCGAGGATGCAAAAAAGCACAGTAGAAATTACACTTGTACCTTTATATTTATTGCAGCGCTGTTCACAATAGCCAGAATCTGGAAACAAACCAAGTGCCCGAGAACAGATGACTGGTTAAAGAAATTTTGGTACATCTACACAATGGAATACTATGCAGCTCTTAGGAGAGATGAAGTCACGAAATTTGCTTATAAGTGGATAAATATGGAGAGTATCATGCTAAGTGAAGTGAGTCAGAAAGAGAGGACAGACACAGAAGGCCCCCTGCACTCGGGGGCCAGAGTGATAGCACAGTGGGTAGGGCGTTTGCTTTACACGCAGTCAACCTGGGTTCAATACCCGGCATCCCGTATGGTCCCCCAAGCACCACCAAGAATAATTCCTGAATGCAGAGCCAGGAATAACCCCTGAGCATCGCTGGGTGTGACACAAAAAGAAAAAAAAAAGAAGAACTGCACTCATTTGTGGGAAAAAAAAATAACATAACATGAGACTGGCACCCAAGGATGGTAGACACAAGGACCATGAAGATTGCTCCATAGTTTGAAGCCTGACTCATGAGCGGGGGCAGAAGGCAGCTGGAACAGAGAAGGGATCACTAAAAAAAAGATGGTTGGAAGTATTGGTTAGAATGGGAGATGTGTGCTGAAAGTAGATAAAGGACCAAAAGTGATGACCTCTCAGTCTCTGTGTTGCAAACCATTTCCCCAAAAGTAGAGAAAGAGTATGTGGGAAACTGTCTGCCACGGAGGCAGGGGGAGGGTGAGAAAAGGGGGTATACTGGGGAGATTGGTGGTGGGGAATGTGCACTGGTGGAGGGATGATGGGAGTTTGAACATTATATGATTGTAACTCAAACATGAAAGCTTATAACTGTATATCACTGTGATTCAATAAAATAAAAGAAGTTCACTCCTAAAAATCTAGCTTAAATATAGTGCAGGGAATTTTATCAATATTTTGATATCCAACAAAAATTACATCTTCGGGGTGAAATTGTTTGAAAAATTATTTTCTTTCACTTTTTGGGTTACACCTGGCTGTGTTCTGGGATTGCTCTTGGCAGTACTTAGTGTACCATATGTGATGCTGGGGATTGATTTAGGTTTATTGCATGCAAGGCAGGTGCTTTACATGCTGTACCATCTCTCCAGGCTTGAATTAATTTTATTATTTTTGAATTTCCATCTTTCTCTAGCTTTGGAAATGCATTTAACATATTTCCTGGTCTGCTGTCTTTCTAACTCTGAAAGGAAATTAAAGATCAGGATGGTGGTGAGGTTAGATAGCATAAGAGTAAAGAACTTTCATAGGGTAAGTCACTTTTGAGCACAGAACTAGACAAGGTTCCTGAACATGGCTGGATATGGTCCCTTCCCCAACTATGGCCCAAATTTTCAGTATATTTCTTCTCTGGACCAGGTGCTGCTGTCAGTGCATCTGCTTTAGACGGTGGTAAACCAGCCTTTTTTTCTGGTCTGTTGTGTGTGGGTTTCATTTTAGTTTTCATTATTTCATCAGTGATCTATTACTAACGTCCATAGGAAGACCTGACTCACATCATCTTTCCTTTCAACAGTCACGGAACACCTTACTTATCACCAAAAATTAAATGATTAATAATTTTTTAAGGCAAAACTCTGGAATCAATGAAAGCAGGAGGGCTCTTTCAAAAATCAGTTTCACTGATAGTACGTATGTCAAAGTACTTTATTTCTTAGGGTTAAATATTTATATAAACACTGACAAAGATTGTGGTGTATATAAAAGATTTTCTCCAAAATAAAAATCTCTTACATAACAAGTAGATTTCCCCGCCCCCCCCCAAAGTAAGTAGACATAAAACAATTACAAGCATGCTACTGAAAAGAGAAGGAACAAAAAAACCTTTTATTGAACACACATTTGTTTCTTAGCTTTATGATTGGTAAATTTAAATTTCACATATAATGTAATATACATTGTGTGTTATAGAGGAAGGCACAAAGAGCTTTCTTGGGAGGAAACTTTTTTTTTTATATATCTGAATAGCTTCAGTTTTGCGTGGGCTCAGTTTCATGCAATCAGGTTTCACTTCCTGTAACAGGTTTTCTTTTTTCACCCATGATAAAGAAACTGTCAGTTTATAGCATAGTCCTTTGTTTAATCTAGCAAAATTCATATAATCAGGTCTTATCTCACCTGGAGTTTTGTGCAAAATTTAAATTTTCTAGTAGTGTTGCCATTATATGCAGTATAAATATTCAGTGTTGACACAAGACTTTCCATGTGCATTTGTAATATTCAACCATGTTCAGCTGAATTACCAGACTCAGCAGCCACTGTGGTTGAATTTCACAAGAACACCAGATTGGAAATGTAAATACAGAGCTAATGGACTTATTTCTGGAAAACCTTTCTATACACTGACAATCTACTATCGTATTATTGAATGGATCTTTCCACTAAATTTGAATATGTGAATTTTGTAGCACACTTGCTGTTAAAAATCCAGTGGGAATTTGAGTTCATTTGTTGCCAGATAGTGTTCAAATGTTTTGAGTTTGGTAAAATGTTGAAGAAATTCATCTAACATCCCCATCTCCCACGAGTTCAAACTGAATTCTCCTCTGTGTAATTGAACCCTTTATCAGATATGTGATTATTTGACAATCAAGTTATCAGATGTTGTTGCATTTGAAATAATTAATGTCTAAGAAGTTCCAGAACTTTCTTAAGAAATTGCTACTGCCACATCTTCTCTCATTCTGCTGAATACAGGAGAGATGTGCAAGCCTTGCAGGGCAGAGCAAAACCTGAAGAGATTTGAACATGCATTTTAATTTAATCTTTGCTTCCATGAGTCTTAGTTTTGGTCTAAATATGGCGAGATTTTCTCTTTCTTTACTGTCAGTTAAGGCGACCATTATCTGCACTTGATTTCCAGGAAGAAGTATATGAAGATCAAAATTCAGCTGTACAACCTATTGTTAATCCAGTACTCTACAAAAATTTGCTTGTGGTGTGTTTTATTTCTGTGTGTTTTGGTGTGCATGCAAAAATAACTGTCCTTAAATAAGGAATGAGTACACACAACTTAGTGATTATTCAAATCAAGTTCCAAAACTTCTATCCCACCTTTCCATATTGTGGGTTTGCACTGGAAGGAAGAGTGGAAAAGTCAGAAAAAATGGTCCTAAATGTTCCAAACCTTTTTTTGGCATGATTTTTTAAGTCAGTTACCTATACACAGAATCATACTTTTGTAGTTTCTCGGTCAAAACACCAATACTATTTCTGGCCTAAGTTTCTACTGAAAAGATGATAGAAAATTATTTTTTTATTTTTATTTTATTTTAATAAATTTGTTCATAATAATTGATTACATTTAATATTTCAACACCAATCCCACCACCATTAAACTTTCCCACTACCATTATTTCAATGTGTCCAACCACCACTCAAGCCTGCCCGGCAGGCAGATGCTAGATAATTTATGTTGTAGTGCTTGTTAGGAACAGTATAAAATGCCTGTAAGGGTCTGTCTCACAGTGATTCGACAAAAAGCAAAAAAAAAAAAAAGAAAAAGAAAAAAGTTGCCATGCACTTCTGGATTTCTAAAAATTAACATAATTGGGGTCCGGAGCCATCCTGTAGAGAGCAGTTTAGTTCCAAGACTCGTTTGTGCGTCTCTGGATAATGGCCGAGGTAGGTCGTGGGTGTGACAGCCAGGGCCCAGGAGGGTGGGGATATGGGAAAGGATAGCCCAGTCCCAGCTCCATGAGGCTGGGTGTTTTCAGTTACTGCGTTTTTCAGTGGATTAATTCTCTGGGGTGGGAGGCCAAGGACGGGCCTGTGAAGATGAGCTTTGAGGGTGGCGGGTATTGGTTTCTGGAAGTTTGGAGCTGCCAGGGTTCATCTGGTGCAGGCAGAGAGGACCCATGCTTCTATCTGGTTCCCAGGTAAAATCAGCCTGGCGCATGGTCTGGAGACATACTTGCAGTGAGGTGCTTCCTAGGTTCATTCGTGAATCTCAGAAAAATTTTTCACAGGACTATAAATATAAAAGCCAGTCAATAGATTTTAGCAAAAAATGCATATTTTGATGCATAATTAATGTTCTCACCTATGAAGACATCCAAAATTTGCTGTAATTAGAATAATTGGGTATTTTACTTCTACATTGTGCATTTTATTGTAGCGCTGTAGCACTGTCCTCCCATTGTTCATCAATTTTATCGAGCAGGCCCAGTAACATCTTCATTTTGAGACTTGTTACTGTGTTTAGCATATCAAATACATCTTGGGGCTCTCGAAGAGGGGTGGAGGAATCGAACCCAGGAAACTCAATGAGAAATTCTAAAATACTGATAAGAGGATCTTGACAAATATATTTAAAAAAATCAATTGGGCTGGAGCAGTAGTACAGTGGATAAGGCACTTGCCTTGCACACAGCTGACTTGGGTCTGATCCCTGGCACTATATAAGGTCCCCTGATCCTACCTGTGCAGAGTCAGGAGTAAGCCCTGAACAGGATGTGGCCCCCAAACAAACAAACAAATACTAAAATACATTAAAATTGTTCTAATTGATTTAATTTTCTTACTTTTAGTCGTGGAAAATTCTTCTTTTGGTTCTCGGACAACATCTAATCATAGTAAACAACTCTAAATATTCACGTTTAATGATTTTGATATTTGTAACTGCCAATGCGCTTTCTTCCCTGATTTTTTGAATTGCTTGTCTGGGGGTAAGCTAGTCACCACACCATGAGAATAGTCAAACTGCCCATTGGAGAAGCTCATCTGGAGAGGAATTAGGGTACCTTATTGACTTACTACATTACTGAGCTAGTCACATGGAAAGAAGATCCTCAAGTTCCAGTCAGACCTTCAGATGACCGTCACCTAACCATAATTTGACTATAACCACAAAGAGTTCGAAGTGAGAACTTATCCACACTGCTCTTCATAAATGAATGACAGAGTCTGTGAGTATAATAAATCATTACTTTATGTAATTAGGTACTAGGGTTATTCATAACTCTAATAGGACTTATAAGCAGGATATCATTTAGATGCAACAGAATTCATCAGATTTGTAGATTTAATTCTCTGTCTGGGGAAATGCAGGAGTTCCTACACCCAGCAGTCTTCAGGGCTTAATCCTGATTTTGCAGTCAGGGATCACTCCTAAAAGGTAAAGGTCCTCCCGTTGATCGTCGATTTGCTCGAGCGGGCCCAGTAACGTCTCCATTGGAGACTTTGTTGTTACTGTATCTGGCATATCAAATACTCTCGGTGATCCGATCACTCCTAGAGATACTCAGGAAACCATATGTGGTATTGGGGGTCAAACACAGGTTAAGTACTAGAAAGGCAATGCCTTATCTGTTGTACTATCTTTCCAGCCCAGATTGCTTTTGTTTTGTCTTGTTTCATCTTATTTTGCTTTGGTTTGGTTTACTATGGTTTGGGGGCCACACCCAAAGGTGCTCAGAGTCTACTCCTGGCTCTGTGCTCAGAAATCTCTCCTGGTGGGGCTCTAATGGTATATGGGGTACCAGAGATCTAACTCATATGCATGTAAGTAAAGTGCCTTACCCCTGTACTATATCTCTGGTCCAATTAATTCTTACTTTGAATATTAAGAACATCAAATAATAATTCTGAGATCAGGTATATAATTTGATGCTCCAACAATTTTCTGTAAAGTCTCTTTGTTGAGTGCACATAATTCTGAAATATTTAAATTCCTTGCTCTTTTTGATATACTGAACATTGAAAGGCTACAATCAGTCATTTCCAGCCCTCGCTATACTCTCATGTAATTTCTTCAGTTAATTTACTTCTTACTCCTCTTCAAAGATCAACCATTTTTAACAATCTATATTGACTGACACCCCATGGGTCTGGTGAACAACTAGTGATGAAACTGGTAAAGGAATTATCGAATAATGAGTGAACTCTCTCTCTTCCTAAATATATATGTATATATAATATGTATATATTCATGAATAATGAGTGATAGATACATTGAGAGATATAGAGAGAAATTCTTGGAGAAATTTTGGTTGCCTATTATTTATAAAGTACTATGTGAAAAATTTTTATGTCATTTTCATACTATTTTTATGTTTACAATGATTTTTGCAATCTTTCATATGTACTTCCTGTCCCCAATGATATGAAATATTTATGATAAAGGAGCCTCAAAGACAAAGGGAATTTATACCCATTTAAGTCCTTTCTGACATGACTTTCTTCCTAATATGTAATAAGCTTTTGTTTTGAGGAAAGAAAATTTAAGAACTGCCCATTAACCAGTAACTTGAACATATCCAAGTGACTTGGGCTCCTGGTCTCAGAGAGCTTTAGGTGATAAAGGAAATTGACCATCAGCTAAGAAGAATTCTACATAATGCATAGGAAGTGTGTAGAAAATGCATAGGAAAGTTCAAACACCAAAGTCACTAGACAGCAATATTAGAGGACAAATAACCTAAGATCTGAAAAAAGGGAAGGAGAAAGAAAAACATGATGGGCAGAAGGAGTTGCACATCAAGACCACAGCACCAGAAGTAGCTTGGTGTACTGGGGTTTAAATGAAGACCAATGAGAATAGTATTCTCATTGATTTTCATAAATTAGGTGAGGTAAGCAAACAGATGGAGTCAAGAATGTCTTTGTGTAACAGAATATCAAGTCAGAATCTCCTTGTAAAAGTGACAAGAACAAGGGGGATTTTTAAAAGAACGATTGTTACTATGATTTCTAAAGGAAGTCTGTGCTACTTTATGGAAACTGGGGGTGAAAAGATATGGAACAGTAGGAGGGAGGGAGGATGGTGACTTGGCCGTGGGAGTAGTCACAGACAGTGAGAAAAGTTGATATATGTGAGACTGGGTTTGCAAGAAGAGCCTGAGGATCTTGCTGATGGATTGCATGTGGGGGTCTATCCCTTGCCAAACCTCAGCTCTTTTGGCACCAAAACTCTTCTGGCCTGTGCAGCATTCCTTGTACAATTTTTGCAATCTTCACTGTCCTTTGTCTTATTGCTTTATAAAACAGTGAAATTGGGGAAAATGAAAATGTTGTTTTTTGTGTTAAAAAAAACACACGTGCCTCCTAAAAGTATTATCTTGAAACAAAGATAGACATCATTGGAATGCTGAAGGTAATGAGTTTTAAATTCAATCACTTTTTCACTTAAGTTTAAGGCAATCAATAGTATATTACTACTGATGAATAAAAGATAATTAAGTATTTTGTAAAAAGAATTACTATATTTTTGAAATCTTTCTGGAAAAAAGTACTCATGTATTATTTGTTTATCTTTAATTTTCTAGACTAGGAGCTGTTTTTTTTGTTTGTCTTCTATCAAACTTTTACACATTCTCTATACTATTTTTGCCTTATACTTTCAAATGTATTTAGAATGTGCTGTTTACTTAAGAACTGTATGCATTAGAAATACCCCATGACACACTTACTCATATATTTAAAAACACTGATTGCCTGGTATGTCTCGAGAACTTTTCTACCTATCAGCTATAGAACTAAATCAATTTAATATGGGAATAAGGCACTAGTCTTGTACCTAGCTGACCCTGATTTGTTTTCCAAAACCACATACATTTTCAGAGCACTGCCAGGAGAAATTCCTGAACACAGAATCAGGAGTAAGCTTTGAGCACTGCTGGGTTTGGCCATTAATTTAAAAAACAAGAGGGTACCTAAAGGATAACACAGGGGATAAGATGCTTGCCTGGAACAGAGCTGACCTGGTTCGATCACATGTGGTTCCCTGAGCGTAGAATCAGAAGCACACCTGGAACACCTCTGAGTGTGACCCCAAAACAGACAAACAGATAAGAAGTGAACAAATAGAGTACCACCTGGTGCTTCACAGGACTTTAAATGAATGTGTATAAAAATAAGTAAATAGGCAAGGATAATGACGAATAAGATAGGATGGAAAGTATGTAGGTTCTCACAGGAACATGTAAGTAGAAGCAAGTTTATGATGGTAGATAACTTGGAGTAGACACATACATTGGGAGTTCTCCTCCACTGGGAGTAACTTATAGGCTGAAAGCCTTAGTTTGAATTGCATATGCAGGTTGCTCATCCATAGGAACTGGTCACCCCTGTAAAACACAATCTCATCATTCATTCAGCTGCCACACCTCAAGGAGCATCTTTTCTTTCTCTGACATGGCATATAGAGAAAGCTTGAAGGAGAAAAGTTTAAGAAGTATTTCTTTTAAAATATATAGTTTGGAAAGAATGTCAACTTCTAATGCCAAAAATGGAAGTGAATATGAAGTAAGGTGGTATAAGAAATGTAAGGCTTTTAGCCAGAAACATAGAAATAGCTGATGTATTAAAAAGTGGTATATTGGGTTTCACAGATACAATGTTGGGTTTACTCCTTGAGGTGATTCAGTTCCCTTGTGGATTCTATGTGGAAACATGAACAAGTGTATTGAAAAAATGAATTAAGAAGGTAGCAGAAACAATAAAAATGTACTTATCAAGTAAGAGTTAAATTATGTGTTTAAGGGATGTATAAATACTCCCTGGTATGTTTTTTTTAAATTTTATAGCAGAATTGTGTATTGTGGTGGAATTCAAAAATTTAGACATTCAATAAGGGGTAAGGATTTGCTCTTCGGAAACATTAATGTCCCTGTGTCCTTCAAAGGGATAAAACCTTTTGAAACCCAAAGTTGTGTGTCTCTCTTGTCATCTTCTAAATAAATTCATCAAATTTTACATTGCCATTTGCTCTTTCCAAATTTTACTTTTCTGCCTATGTGGTCTTGTCTAGCTAATAATCTAGAGGGACTGACTTCCAGATATTTCAAATGTTAATTATGTAACTTAGTTTGCTTAAATTTTAAGCACACATTTGGTGAGATGTGCTCTATAGCAGACTTCAAGTTCTTCCTCGATCCCACTTAAACACTGATTTTATCCCTAGTTTATTAGTCAGACAGTGAATTTACTTCATTGGAGTCGAGAGCAAATACAAAATCAATCTTTCTGTTATTGTTGTTTATGCCCATGCTATAATTTAAATTTTAGGTCTCTTGGAGTAACTACTTCAAATGTCATCATATCTGGTCTTCAAACCCCATGAAAGTTTCTCCCTATACGATTTCTCTATACAACTGAACAATAAATGCTAGAAAGTGTGTCTATGCATTACTACTTTTTAAGTTTTTGCATGAATATAGTTATTTAAAAGTATTATATATAAATGCAACTTTGGCTTTTGGTTCACTGGAAAAAAAGATGTGGGAAAAATGTTACCCTAAGACCTTTTTTCTAAAAGTGAAAATATTTAGCACAACGAATTTAATAAAACTGAGATGATATTAAAGTACATTGCTTCCTCAAAAATCTTTTACTATTGTGTCAAATGCTCATAAAGCAACTAAAAACTTATTTTGTGTTGCTAATGTAACAAAGTTTGTATAAATCTGACTCTGTCTTATGAAAAGGAAAATAGTTTAATCTTCTCCCCAGCCTCATCCCTTAAAAAGTTGGTGCTTTGAGAGAGAACAAAAGGGAATGCTCTGCCACAGAGGCAGGGTGGGATGGGGAGGATGGGGGGTGGGAGGAATATTAGAATACGTGGTGGTGGGAAATGGGCACTGGTGGAGGGATGGGTATTTGATCATAGTATAATTGAAAGCCAAGCACAAAAGTTGTAAGTCAACAACTGTACAACATGGTGTCTCACTAATAAAAATAAATAAATAAATAAATAAATGAAGAATGAAATAGGAAAAGAAAAAAAAAGTTGGTGCTTTTCTGCAGAACTTTTTAGATGCTTTAAAAAACTGCTCCATGTCTTCATTAAGTTACAATTAGATCATTTTATCTCTTTTATTGTGATGATGTTAATAAAAACGAAAGAATTTGGCAGAGTGTTTTTGTCCACCAAAGCACCACTAATTATTTCTCATATTTTTTTTTGTTTGGGAAAATCTCAAATGCATCTTGCCAAGAGGCCTTTTCTCCAGGATTTCCAAATCCATGCAAATTTCAGAGAAAATTTAATCCGTATGTTTCTGATTCATTCACTCTTAACTCATCATTTTGTTGTTTTCAAAAAAACAATTTTATGTCCAAGAAACCCTCAGGGCATTTAAAAAATATAATCTGTTTTTAGTCAAAAAGTCCCTTCCCCCACTCCATTGGAGCAAGTAAATTGTGCATTTTCGAGTATTAAGTATTGAACTTGAACTTCTCCTACCCCCATTTTATCTCCAAATTATTCTTGTAAGAGGTAAGTTCCAATCAGAATATAGACAAAGTAAAATGACTGCACATTTTTGCCAGCAGTTGTTTGGCCAGAACCAAAGCTGACTCAATCAGCCTGAGCTCAATGAACATAGCCAAGTCCCCCCACCCCCCCTTAATCTCTAGTCTCAGGCGATCTTTCCTATGCTGAGTCATCTGCTAACAATGTTGCTTGTGGATCTAAAGCTGCCATTTTGTAAAAGTCAGAGCTAATGCAAGTCTGAATGCAAGTCTGAACCCTTTTGGAAAAAACAGTGTCATACTTTTGTAACCATTATATCTGAAAGGGCGACTTTCTATTAAAGGTGTAGCCTGGCATCAAGCAGAATGTTGGGTCTGTACTTCTTTTGAGGTGAATGCCATTTTGGGGTCATTAAATCATATCACAGAGAACTTAGGGTTTCATACAAAAACCCCCAAATATGCCAGATGCGGGAACACATTAACAAGTAAATAACAAATACATGTTTATGCATTGGTTTCTAGTTGAAGCAATCTGGTTGGCATATTCTCAAGGGACTTATTTGAATTTTAAATGGAACAACATCTCATTTAGATTTCTGCAAATATGCAGGGCATAGAAGTAATTTATATGTACACGAAACTCTTCACTGAAGCACCTGGGTACTTGACAATAATTAAAATACAAAGTAGACTTATTAACTTTTCCTTTTAACTTTCTACCTTTTTGTTTCTTTCTGGAGCGTAGAAGGAAATTTCTAGCATAGATATTCAAGTTACATTGAGGTCCTTTTACCTTCTAACAGCTCCAGAATTTCATTTGCTCCCGACTCTCTCTTGCATCTTTCTAAAGCAATGCCCTGATTTTCCTTTATATACACTTAATTATCTATTTAAGAATGAATGTTTTTATTTGTCAGTCCCTTTTATTACAATTTCCAGAGACTGGACATTTATTTCACTTTGAAGCCAGCAATATAATTAAGGAAATAGATGAGAGGGAACATTAAAATGATGGAAAGTGCAATAAATCAGAAAGTTACATACATACCTCCAACAATGATCTGGGTATGGATAATTCCCATATACATTTATATCATTGGCCCCATCTCCATTTCCTCTGCCACCATCATTAAGTGTTTTTTGACAAAGGACATGATTTAGGTCGGTGGTTCTGAAAACGTGGTACCTAGAATTTCAAACACTGGGTCTATTTACCAAAGAACTCTGAATGGGCCAATAAACCTGTGTTTTAGCAAGTTCATAGGAAATTCTGATACTTCTTGACCATCTAACTGACCCTGAAACTCAATTTGTTGAATCCAACAGTTTGCTTTTTATTTCTTATTTTCTTAGCCTCACCATTCTTGTCAATAACATTTCAATGAGCTTGATTTGTTATCAGGAAAATCTCGTTTAGTTTTACTTCTCTTTGCATATCTTCTTCCTTTACAGTTCTTTGTCATTAAGGCTGACATTTTACAACCAGGGTGGTTTAGCAATCTAAAGAATGCCTTATAGATAGTAGATACATGAGACAGAAAGATTGCTCCGTAGCTGGAAGCCTGCCTCATGAGCAAAGGGGAGAAGGCAGCTGGAATAGAGAAGGGATCACTAAGAAAATGATGGCTCGAGGAACTGGTCGGGATGGGAGATGTGTGCAGAAAGTAGATAAAGGACCAAACATGATAACCTCTCAGTGTTTGTATTGCAAACCGTAATGCTCAAAAGTAGAGAGAGATTATGGGGAATCATATCTGCCATGGAGGCATGGGGAAGGTAGGAAAGTGGGGTGGTATTCCAGGGATATTGGTGGTGGGGAATGTGCACTGGTGGAGTGTTTGATGATTGTGTGATTGTAACCCAAACATGAAAGCTTTTAACTATCTCACAGTGATTCAATAAAATTAAAATAAATAAATAAATAATGCCTTATCTCAGTCCTCACTTCGTAGCAAAGCTTGTTTCATTGGCTTGTTCTCATGTCCTTTGTACTTTGTGTTTTTGGAATGCCTTCATTCACCGACCACTCTAAATTCTTTTTGTTGAAAATCATTGATTCTTGGAATCAAGATTCTACCTTTATCGTTTATTTTAAAAATTATATATAATATATAATAATATAAATGCTAAATAGTATATAATATATGTATATATGGGCTGGAGTGATAGCATAGTGGTAGGGCATTTGCCTTGTGCACAGCCAGCCCTGCTGAGCCAGGTTTGATTCCACCGCCTCTCTCAGAGAGCCCAGCAAGCTACCGAAAGTATGTCACCCTTACGGTAAAGTCTGGCAAGCTAACCGTGACGTATTCAATATGCCAAACACAGTAACAACAAGTCTCAAAACGGAGATATTACTGGGCCCACTTGAGCTAATCGATGAACAATGGGAGGACAGAGTGAAATATATATATATATATATATGTATGCATATATATATTATGCTGTGATAACTGAATTGAATTTGCTCCTTGAATCCTTTTATGCTCTGGCATCATTTTGGGTTTATACAATATGCTTTCCAGCTCTTTTTTATAACCTCTTAACATTCTTTCACTATATACTACATAGTCTAGTACACAGAAGTGTGCTCAGAGTAGACAAAGTGTGATAATGAACACAAGTTATCACATTTACAATTATTATAGTCCTATTACACAATCACGGGAGGGAGAATGAAAATCCCATTCTAACACAGATTTGGATATTTGTAACTTCTCAGTCACACATTTTTACTGATTTTATTTTGCCATTGTTGTTTAGTGGTACAGTACCTTATTATGACTTTTCAAGATACAAACTATTACTAAAGTGATGAATACATATATTTTTTCTTCAACACAAGTCCAAACCTAAAAGAAAGTCCATTGTGACTATAGAGGAAAAACAAATTCAACTTTGATCAGTATTTCCAGTCTCCTAAAATAAAATAGGCTTATTTGTTCCTAATACTTTTTGATTTAGTGGTATCCTACAGTAAACTTTATTATAATTTCAAAAAGGCAGTGAATAACAGATGTTGTTGAAGACTATGGAAGAGAGAAATGGCTTAGGGAGAATCAGTAAATCCAAAAATATCCAGTGCCAGTCTTCCAAAGCAAAGCCAGCTATAGCAGGAGGAACAGAAAGCATTAGTGAGAATTGGTCTCATTAAATCCTGGCAGTGAGAGCAAAGGAATTTTTCTATTTTGTTTCTTATAGATAATTTTATTTTGTTAAAGCAGCACCCTTTTCTTCACCATGTCATTTTACATTGTATTTATGATTAAACATGCAAAAGGTCTTTTATTTGTGAATACAGAATCTGAAAAATTCTGAAAACTCATTATTTTTTAATTCTTGTAATGGTAGACTTTACCTGACCTGAACTACTTTCATGTCAAAAACTTACCAAAACTGACTTAAAACTATTTGCAGATTTTGTTTATTATTTTGAGCTTGGTATTTGGATATTTTGATTTCAAATGTATTTAAATAGAGTGACGTTCCGATCACTTAAGTGTGTGAAGTGATATATGACTCTTATTATCTGTTTAAAATCCAAAATTTTATAAAGCTGGAAACATATCTGGTCTTAATTATTTTGGATTAGTGATTATGGACCCGAATTCATTTTCTTTTCTTATTTTCTCAAAGAATAGTTTGATATCCTTTACTAATGTTTTTACTACATCTCTATATTTTAATTATTTATTTTGATTTGGGCTGGAACGATAGCACAGCGGGTAGGGCGTTTGCCCTGCATGCTGACACAGGTTCGATTCCTCTGTCCCTCTCGGAGAGCCCGGCAAGCTACCGAGAGTATTCAGCCCACACAGCAGAGCCTGGAAAGCTCCCTGTGGCATATTTGATATGCCAAAAAACAGTGACAAGAAGTCTCACAATGGAGACATTACTGGTGCCTGCTAGAGCAAATCAATGAACAATGGGAAAACAGTGCTACAGTGCTATTTTGATATATCTCTTTGATACCTTACCATTTCCATGTCTCTACAGTGAAGGAAGCAACTAAATTAGATTTTAACTTTGGATACCAGTTACACAGAGTTACTGAAACTGTCAAGGGCACCATGAGAAACCTCCAAATGTGAAGTTTTACATATTTTATTTCTTATCTTTTATATTCGATATGCCAAAAACAGTAACAAGTCTCACAATGGAGACTTTACTGGTGCCCACTCAAGCAAATTGATGAACAAAGGGAAGACAGTGCTAAGTGCTATCTTTCATATGCATGGGCTAAATGTATGTACTTATGTAAGCATTTATACACACATATATACATGTAATATTCTATGTATTATATCAATTGAATGGCCAAAATTTATATTCTACTTTCAGAACAGATCCCAGGAGTCCTTCCCGTTCTTCATCGATTTTGCTCAAATGGGCCAGTAACGTCTCCATTTTGAGACTTCTTGTTACTGTGTTTGGCATATTGAATACATCACAGGTAGCTGCCAGGCTTTGCCGTGTGGGCAAGATACTCTCCGTAGCTTGCCGGGCTTTGAGTATGCCCACTCCCCACTTAATTTTTATAGTATAATTACATAAAATTATACTTTTCAATAGTTTATACAGTACCGTGGTTGTTTGTAGTGAAATAAGGTTTCTAATGTATTGTGCCAACTTTGTGAATAGATAAAGTTTGATTATTTTGGAACTGAGTAGCATCATTAAAATCTAAACTGTACATAAGACACTGAGTGTCTTTTTTTTGTAGGAGTACTGATATTTATTCAGCCACTGATTAGCTGATTAAATTGGGCATGAACTCCACCTTTTTTATTTATTTATTTTTTCTTTTTATATTTATTTATTGATTCACTGTGGGAAAAGTTACTAAGCTTTCAGGTTTAAGTCTCGGTCATACAATGATCAAGCACCTTACCCTTCACCAGTACTCATTTTTCACCACCAATAACCCCAGTATATGCCTCCTCCCACCCCTTCAAATGCCTGTGAGGCAGATGATTTCTACTTAACACTTCTCTACATTGATTACATTCATTATTTTGACAAAAGATGCACCATTATTGTTTAGAATTTCCCCCCAAACAATCAGAATTGCTGAAAAGGCAGTGTGAAATATTTTGTTTACTATAGCTGGTTATGAGAATCATATAATACCACGTGGCCACGATTTTGGATTTCTGCAAAGAGCCAGATAATTACGAGATTGGTATCTGTGTGTCTGATGTTATGGTCATGCCAGAGAGCCGCTCGTGGGGGGTAACTCATGACCTCGGTAGGGCATGAAGGACGTGCCGGTACTGGCCCCTTTCCCATGAGACTACAGTTGCCCTGTCACCGCCGGCTCATACCTGGCTTTCCTATAAGATCTGAGGCAGCGGCCACCTTGCTGCCAGGGGGGAAAAAGGTGGAAGGGAGCAAAATCCTTTCCCTCCTGGGAAGGCATAGTGCCGTAGTTTAACGCATGGTCCATTCACTTTTCTGCCACAAGCTGCTGGGCTCTGGATTAAGACCTTTTGCCTCTGGAGCCATGGCCATGCCAGAGAGCCACTTGTGGGGGGCAACTTGTGACCTCGGTAGGGTGTGAAGGACAAGCCAGTACCGCTCCCCCTTCCCATGAAACTGCAGTTGCCCCATCACCGCTGGCTCATACCTGGCTTTCCAATAAGCTCTGAGCTGGTGGCCACCTTGCATGCAGTCCAGATGCATTTCTGCCAAAAGCTGCTGGGTTTCAAGATTTGTTTCTGAGTCTCTGGTATCATGGCTATTAATCAGCTTGATCAGGAGCCAGAGAGGCCATTTGTAGGTGGCAACTCCGGGTCTCGTTGGGATGGGGAGAATCGGCTCCACCCCATGTGGTGAGGCCCCATGTGTCTCATCACTGCAGGCCCAAACCTGACGACTGTCCAGTGGCCTCTGGAGGATGGTGGTCACCAGGCCGCCAGGGGGAACAGGCAAAGGCATGAAACCTAGTCCCACCTGGATTGGCCCAGCGCCAGTAACCTACTGCAGGAACAGGACACATTTCTTCCAAAAGCCTTTGAGTTCCGAGATTCGTTTTGAGACTCTGGGATCATGGCCATTAGGCAGTTCACTCAGGAACCAGAGAGGCCATGCCTCCAATTATATAGCTGAGCCGGAGGTGGTTTGTGAGTGTGTCTCCCACATACCTAACTTTTGGCCATTTACTTTCTTGGTAAACTTTTCCCCAAGTTTTTGGGGTCTGGCCAAAGGCACAGCAGCAATTTTGAGGTATCTGGAAGTCTGAAGGGCCATCAGTCTGCTGATGCACTTGCCTCACAGGTACAGATTGACCTGCTGGCGGCACCATACCCCCGACACTGAGTGTCTTATGGTCCTGGTGTCCTAAGGTTGCAAAACTGAAGTACAGGTCTTTTGTCCTGCACCAGCAGGGAGTAAACCTTCCTTTTTAAAAGAAGAAAACTGAGCTAGGCAGGGAATTCTAACTGCTAATCCACACTTACCTTACCGAGGGCCCCTCATGTTCCAAAATCAAAACAGGAAGGTGGTGGGGGGGAGGTAGCTGTTAAAAAGTTATTAACTGGTAGAAAAACTTCTCTTTTAGGGTTCACAGTATAAGCAAAGGCACAGGGAACCAGACATTAAAGAACTATTGAAGACATTAATAAAAATTACATTAACAGTGCTATTAATATGCATTATAGAAGTCAAATTTATTTAACGATAGTGAAGAGTAGAACTTTTTAGTGGCAAATTTAATGTATATACAGATGTCATTTTCTCATGAAGCATGCTTGAAAAATGTTATAATAGGGTTTTATTTTGATGAAAATTATTTTTCAAAAACTATATAATGAAAATATAACCAGAAGGAAAAAAACTTAAAAATTCACTCTAAACTTGCTGAAGAAGACACTTCAAAGAACAATGTTTTTATCTAAGGTTATGAGGAGTTTGATTCTGCAGAATGTTCTCTAAAGAGTATCTGTTTTCTAAAGAAGACACTGTAATGGAGAAAAGACTCAAGAACACAGGTGAATTCCCATTTACAAGAGTATATCAATTAAAAGATGTACAAAAAAGAGCATGGAAAATCAAGGATTGCTTGCTGATTCCACTAGCACAATCCTGGCAGTTTTTGAAAGTATGTCGCCCTCATATAAAGGATATTATCTTAGACAAGGAGAATTCTGTATTCCCCAGATAGCTATTGTTTTTAGATGGCTTTGCCATGGTACGGAAAGGTCCAATGATTTCTTTTTGCAGCAGTCTGTGGCCCCTGCAAATGAATGAAACAGAGGAGCAGCCATGATTCAACCTGAATGGCGAAGGCAGCCTTTAGAGACAGTCTCCAGCCCAAACTGAAAATCCGTGTCTCTGATCTAGATATAAGACAGTAATTACTCATACAGCCTAGGAGAATTTCTGGTCTCTGCCTATTTACAGTTTAGACTATCAACTCGTCTTTCAAACCTGACCAAACTACAAATGGTATGAGAACTCAGTTGCCTAGTAAGGATGCGCATTTTGGCACTGGCAGCTTATGCATGGCTCACAGATGGCTTCTGTCTCATTTTGTGTAATCCAATCATCATGCACTATTTCGTCTCACACTTAGTTTCCAGGAGTAATTGAAATGCACAAGGTGGCAATTGTCTCTTCTTCCAGACATCCTCTGGAAGAAGGAGTCTGGTTTGCATCCCCTCTTTGATGGAGGATAGGCACATGGTCCTTCAGGTCAAAGTTGCTCTAAGCAAAATAAAGAGAAATTATTTCCTGGCACTGCCTTCAATTCCTACCTGCACTGGTGTAAGCAAATATTTCCAGTAAAGACCTTTTTTTTCCCCCAGTAGATAACTTGCTTTACTTTTGCCTGGCTACCATGCACAAAATATTCTGCAGTCCAGTCTGTCTATGTAATAATGACAGTAATATTCAGGAACCCAGGCCCAAGAAGAAATTTTAAATTATTCAAAGAATGGTGGCTTAGGAGGTAGTGTTTCCCTCAGAGGTAAACTTTCTAATATTAATACCTGTGCCACTGCTATCGTTTTCCGAAATCATGATAGTTTGTCCTCAATCTTTTATTGGCAGGAGATAGCTTATATTTTCCCAGCTCCTAAAAGATGTAAAAGATTTTTAAAGACCAAGTATTAAAACATATTAAACTGTAGGTTTGTGACCCACCACCTACCTCCCTTTGGGACTAGTGTTAATAGATGTATTTAGTTTAGTGTTAAAATGCTGCTTAAAAAATCAAAGCACATAAAGTAAGGAAATATTCAAAAGCCTCAAAGCAGCTGCGTAAACTCATACAGGTAAAGGGCCTATAAAAATAGAGCCTTGAGGGAACAATATTCTAGAAATTTAAAATTTTATTTTAAAATCAAATTCTGATTAAAACTATGCAATACTGATTTTATAAGAAATTGGTGCATTTTATAAATATCAGTGATGTGTGTGTTTCCTCTAGTTATTTTTGCTCACTGTCACCATTACAACATTAAGTATTAAATGCGTTGTATGGTAGCAGTTGAGAAAAAAATTCTAGATCAGTAAAGACATTAGCACTCTACTGTAGCACTATCCTCCCCTTGTTCATCGATTTGCTCAAATGGGCACCAGTAACGTCTCCATTGTGAGACTTCTTGTTACTGTGTTCAGCATATCAAATACCTCATGGGTACCTTGCCAGGCTTTGCCATGCTGAGATACCCTCAGTAGCTTGCCGGGCTCTCCGAGAGTGGCACAGGAATTGAACCCAGGTCGGCTGGGTCAGCCGTGTGCAAGGCAAACACCCTACTCACTGTGCTATCTATCCAGCCCAGTAAAGACATCATTTCAGGAAAATTTTATTTTTATTTTTTTAAAGAATGTTTTTATCTGTCTATAATTTATGCATAATTCTGGGACTTAGCTAGCAATAATAACTTTGCTGCAACAATAACATTTATAAGATAATATCCTTTTCCATAAGTATCTTATAGAAAGAATAGGAATGATACATTTAGTCTGATCTCACACACTTACACAAACATACACAAACTTTTTTCGATAGAAGTATTCAACTAATTGTTGCTGTTCTTCACTTTTTTTGTGTTCTTGTGGAGGGGGAAGGGGTCAGAGGGACTTGGACCCACCCTCAATAGGGCTCAGTGGCTATTTGATTCTGTGGTCTGGAGCGACCCTTGACAGTGATTGGAGGAGAGTATGTGGTGCCACAGATCTAAACCAGATCTAAATCCTCATGCAAGTCATGCACCCAACTTCCTGTACTATCTCTCTCCAGTCCCATATTCTTCACTGTTTAAAATGTCATGACTTAACATGTAGAATTACAGCCATGAGTGTAGACTAGCAGGGAACATATTTGACAGAGATAAATTGTTGAAAATCTGAAATCTCATGCTACATTCCTATAAGTATGAGTTAACTTTTCTCGAGTCCTTGTTATTGTCAATATTATCAGCATACGAATTACAGATAAACTTGTAAATTAATAGGAATAGCAATAGTGACCTTCACCTAAAGAATTCTGAAACCCCACAAACAGTAATTGAGTGCACACAATGTGCCAGGCATTGGGCTAATTAAATTCCCCCCTATCTCTACACTCTAAGTGAGAGAAAAGCTGACTCAAGGAAAAGAGTCATAGCCAAAGGCCATTTAATTAATTTGCTGTCTGGGGAACTAGCACAGGATCTGGGAAGAAAGCCCAGGTATGAGGACTGCTAAATTGTTGTTGAGAATACAATGTATTGTTGTTCAGAAATCCAGAACACATTTTCATAGCTATGTTGAACTAGTTTAAAATTACAATTGCAAAAATAAATGTTCTGTGTGAAAATATCAGAAGCACAATACAGGCCTGCAATTTCCTTGTGGTTTTTGACCTACGCTGGGGAATTTCATCCATACAAACACTTCCATAGGAAACCACTATCTGTAGGCTAGCTTCTAGGCAATGATCTCATAGTTGAGAAAGTCGTATCTCATGATTTTTCCAGGAATTGTCCAGAGAATCAAAGACGAGGTTTCACATGGAGAGACGTAAAGGGCATGTTTATTATCTATTGAAGGCGTTTAGTACTTAAAACACTCTAATTTTGTACATGCCCTGGATACAAAGCCCCTGTGAGATGTAACCTATAGCTTACAGATAAGTAACTGGTCAATATCATACACTTACTAGTGAGGAACTGCAGATGAGACCCCAGAGTATGTAACCCCAGAGTACCTATTTTTAATCAGTAAACTTAATCCCACTAAAGTGTGCTATACTTTTCACCTTCTCTTCATGTACTACTGTTTGTTCAAAATACATTTATTGAACACTTGCCAGGAACTAAGCAATATTTTTGTGGTTGGAAAATTAAGCATAATTAAATCAGTGTCTCTGTCTTTGAGATTTAGAGAAATGGGCAGCTCCATAAATAAGTGTGCTGGAACACAGTGTGATAAATCTGTAAGACATGTACAATGCCAGGGATGCAAAATGAAATAAAGAGGGATCAAATCTATCCTGGAGTGGGGGCGGAAGGAGAATATGATAACAGAGATATTTGCTCTTTAGAGAGGAGTAAGTCTGTTCTAGACAGTGGGACCATTCTGTTTTGCAAAAATTACATACAGCTTCCAGTTTTCATAGAACAAATGGAAAGGTTATTATAAAAGGATTAGGGCCCAGATTTCATGAGAAATTCTCCAAAGTCTTCAAAGATTATACACTCACAATGTAACTTAAATTATCTCTAAGTATAGGAAGGAAGAAAAATCCATGAGAGTTTTATGAAAGAATCATTACTTGTTATCTAAATGTAATAAGAACAGCATATAACAATAAACTACAGATCATTCTCATTTAGGAATATGAGAATAGACATTTAAATAACATATTAGCAAACAGAAACCAAGAGCTCATCATAAAAATAAAAATCATCATCAGTGTTATTTATTCCAAAAATATAAGGATGGTTCAATATTGTTTCTACTGACAAAATTTGCCATGTTTATAAAAGTTAAATAAACAACATATAATCATCACATAGATTTAAAAAAATGGTATTTGAAAAAAGTTGAAGATCATTCCTGATTAAAACACTGAATAAAGTTGTAATTTATTGTTATTGCTTTAGTTGCAATATATGTCATAATAAAACACACACATTTATAAATCCATACAGATTTAGTTATAAAGCCAGCATTCTGTTTAACAAAGAGACATTCACAACATGACCAAGGACTGAGCAATAAGGACAAAATAATACATACTAATTTCATTACTATTGAAAAGAACATGTTAGAAAAAAACAAAACTATACTGGATAAACTAATTAGATAAATCGTACTTAAGCAACAGATACATAAATAGGGGAAAGCAAAGGGACTGGAGGGATGTACAGGAGTTTAAGATGGAGACTCCATGTAGCTAAACTTGGTTTGATCACTGACACCGCTTAGTTCCCCCAGCACTAACAGGAGTGATCTTTGAACAGAGACCAGGAGAAAGCCCTGAGTATAGACTAGTGTGGTTCAAGACCGCAAAAAATTTAAAATAAAAGAATGACGCAATAGACATTCACAGATAATATTGTATAACATTTTGAAAATTCAAATAAATCAATTTTATGTTATCACAATAAACTTTAATAAAATAGAGTACTAAATTATCAAGCTCAAAGCTCAAGGAGAGTGTAATGAACTGGAGCATGTGCTTTGAATACTGGAGGTCTGAGCATCACATAATGAGTCTCCTTGGCATCACATAATGTCCCGCAAGCACCACCAAAAGTGACCACTGAGCACCAAGCCAGGAGTAATCACTGAGCACTTCAGGGTATGGACCCCAAACTAAACAACAACTCAGACGCCTACATATACATAAATAATAGCTAGTTAGGTGATGATCTAGAAGATAAGAGACATTATAAAGTATAGGCCCTCCCGTTGATCATCGATTTGCTCGAGCGGGCCCAGTAACGTCTCCATTGGAGACTTTGTTGTTACTGTGTTTGGCATATCGAATATGTCACTGGGAGCTGGCCGGGCTCTGCTGTGCGGGCGAGATACTCTCGGTAGCTTGCCGGGCTCTCCGAGAGGGGCGGGGGAATCAAACTCGGGTGGGCCATGTTGGCTGCGTGCAAGGCAAACGCCCTACCGCTGTGCTATCAAAAAAAAAATTTATTTTAAAATTAAGCAAATGAAAAAATAAAGTTAGCAGGAAGGATGTAAGATTATATGATACATTAAAATATATGAAAATTAAAGTACTTTTAATAAAATCGAAAGTAAATTTATATAAACCTGGTAGTTTTTTCTTGGTTTAGGAGAGCACAAATAAACATTATGAAACTTATTTATTCCTATTTTCATAATTCATGATCCCAGTACAAATGATATAAAGTTGTTTCAGGAAATCATTCAGTAAGTATTGAATTTTACGTGAAAAAAAAACCACGAAAACAGCTATACAAATCCTAAAAGAGAGGTGGCTATATTAAATCATATCGTAAGTTTTTATAATTAAAAGAAAAATAAAATTGGCCCATAAATACAGATCAATAGAAGACAAACCTCACAAGAGATAAAGTGCTCATGGAAACATGGTAATGAAAAACATGATACTTCATTGAAATGTTAAGTTGTTACAGAGAGCAAAGAGGTAGCAAAGAATGGGGGGAGGGGTTAGAGGAATTGTACAGGGATTAATAGTTAGCTTTGAATTTTGTGGAATTCAGTTTAGTTTCTGGTACTTCATATGGTCCCCTGAGCACCACCAGGAATAGATTTTGAGCCAGAGCCAGGTATAAGCCCTGAACACAACCAGATGTCACCGAACTTTCCTCACCTCCAAAAGACAAGGCTAGGGGAAAAGAATAGAACTTTAATTTAGATTTGGGTACAATTTTTTTTAACTAATATAAAACTTTCAAAAATAAACAAATTTGGAGCCATTTTCATTTCAACAACTCCTTAAAATAGAAGAATAAACAGTAAGCATATATATTAGTTTAAGGGTAAGAAGGGAACTCTTCTTATGAAACAGTGCCCACTAATATTTGGAATGAAAAACGAATCTAAAAGATTACCATTTTAATATTAAGACAATTACTTAAAATAAGATGTATAATTAATGCTAAAACCATTGGATAAAATGGGGGGAAACAGTCATTCGCATAGCAAAAGTACTACTTCAGATTACTTCTTAGAGAAAATAAAATCTCCAGTTGGACCTTCAGTGCTTAACTGCAATATGCTTAATTTCTGAGTTAGTTATGAGTTTTGGCTGATGACAGAAAAAAATTGAACTTGGGCTGAGAGAGTTCCTTTAACACTTCTGCATATTTTTTTTTCTGATAATCACCATGGGGAGGGAAAGCTCTATCTTTCCCCTAGAAGTAAAAGAAGGCTACCTAGGGAGCAAATTCATATTTAGAATTTAAAATTATAGACCTATAGATAATATTTACATAGCTTTTAACATCTGCCATAACTATATATGTTAGTAATATATTAATGTTTTCTTTCATTCTTCTCATGAAGAGGTGATAATCTCTCTTCCAGGACTGTAAATAAACATACATGGCACCTACATGGTTAAATTGGAGCAATCCTTCAAAATTAAAATATCTTCATCTATAGAACTTACAGATAACTTCAGAGGTTCTGTGAAATGCTAAAGAAGAAGACATTTTAAAATATATGTATGATAGCACCCAAAAGGAGAGAGAGAACGAAAGGGAATGCCCTGCCACAGAGGCAGGGTAGGATGGGGGCGGGGGACGGGGGTAGGAGGGATACTGGGATCAGTGGTAGTGGAGAATGGGCACTGGTGGAGGGATGGGTACTCGATCATTGTATAAGTGAAACCCAAGCACAAAAAGCTTGTAAGTCCACAACTGTACCTCTTGGTGTTTCACTAATAAAAATTTTTAAAAAAAATTTTAAAAAATGAAGTTCATTTGAGTAAGACTGTAGTTAACAGAAAAAAGAAGAAAAAAATATATATGCATGAGCCTCTGTATTTATTTACAGCTCATAATTTATATTAGAAATTCAATAAATGAGATTATTAAGCCAAAAGGGTTAAAATCTCCACCACTTTATTTTCCAGATGAAAATCATGCTAGGTAACTAGCTTGCCACCATGCAAACAGTAATTGCTAGAGACGAGGTCTCTCTCTCTTCCATTAACAATTTATAAAATGCAAGGGGAAAATGAGCAAAAGCATCAATTTTGTCACCACATAAAGACAAGCACCGCTGTCCTGGAGAGATAGCACACCAGGCCAGTGAGATAGCATAACAGACTGGAGGGCATGCTCCATGCAGGAGGTGGGCTTATTCCCTGGCACAGAGCATCAAGCAGGGAGCAGCCCCTGAGCAGTGCTGGGCGTGCCTCCCCCAACCAAAACTATTAAGAAAGACAAATACCACTAAGCTGTTTTGTTTGGTTTAGGTTTTTATTTTCTGCCAGAAATGTGCTTTTCACTTCAGTGACACTTTTAGAAGAAACATAATTGATATATGGCTGTCTAATAAAGGTATACTAAATTGCTTCCATTCATATCAGGATGTCTGTTTGTGAATAGATATTCACAAAATGTCTATTTTATTCCCCAGGGGAAAATCCTTTATTAAATTTTTCCAGAAAGATTTAAAATATTTTAAATAAAAATATCTCAGAGGATGGAGCGATAGCACAGCGGGTAGGGCATTTGCCTTGCACGTGGCTGATCTGGGTTCGATTCCCAGCATCCCATATTGTCCCCCAAGCACTGCCAGGTGTAATTCCTGAGTGCAGAGCCAGGAATAACCCCTGTGAATTGCCGGGTGTGACCCAAAAAGCAAAAACAAAAAAATTAAATAAATAAATAAATAAAAATATCTCAGCTGACTTGGCAGGAAAACAATAGTTTCTCACTTTTTAAGCTTGAATTTCTTTGATATTAGTGAGACAAAAGATTATGTTTGCTCATTTGAAGTTGGAAATTTGCTTCTTGTTTATCTTGTTAGTTTTGGATAAGCATGCATTTTTGCCCAGCTGTACATCTAAGTCCTGCCTGCTTCATAATTCTATCTGAGGAGGAAAACATAAGAGACAAGCTATTCATCATCCAAGTTTTTTTCCTATGTCTTTAGTATATTATGCATCAGAGTATTTTAGAGGTTTGTAAAGATAAATGATTCCCAGGGTCAGAGAAATAATAAAGTGGTTAGTGTGCTCGCCTTGCATGTAGCCAACCCAGGTTTGATTTCCGTCATCACATGTGGTCCCAGCAATAATCCTAGAAGGCAAAGCATGAAGTAAATCCTCAGTATCACTGTGTGGCCCCCAAACAACAATAAATAATAATAATAATGAAAATTTTAAAACAAAGAAACTCCTGGGGCTTCCCTTTATCTCCAGAATATAAATATGAGGTATGAGGTATGAGAAGTGTGTACTTTCCACATGCAGACACTTGGTTTATAACATTATATAAGCTTCAAGTGTGCAGCGATATGAGGTATTTCTTGAGAGTAATAAAGTTGAGACCCACTTACAGAACGCACAGGCTGACATTGAATATGAAGAGTGTCGACCGTCATGATTCTTCCTAACAGCCTGTATCTTTATGAAACCTAATTATCTCTCTTCTGTGAGGTAGTTTTCCCTTTCTAATGAGAACCATAAAGTTTACTTTCTGACTTGGAGCTAATAAACTTGACATAAAATTGCAACTCTTCCAATGACCAGCTTTGTGAAGATAAATTTCTCTAAAAACACTGTTTCTTTATATATAAAATGGTGGTTATAATCCTAGCTCAGGGACTTATTTTGAAACGCTAGTTAATTTATGCAACTATACTTTAAATAGTCATATAAATGCCAGGTGTATTTGCTTGTTATAATTGCTTATTGTGCAATAATTTTGTCTGTATCACTTCTTTTGTAATTCCAGGAAATATGAAACAGCTTTAGGCGTCATCACAACACTTGATATTAACCACTGATCGATTACAATCTCGTTGTACAGCAAAGATTGCTTTTATCTGGGGTAGTGTTTGGTGTGGCCTGTGCTCTAGCCAGTCATCACAGATATTCCTTAAATAACCAGGGTACAGGCTGAAAGTCAGTCACGCTACTATCAAGCTGAAACCCGTAATGAGTTGTTCTACTCAATTCATTGAGTATCTATTCCAAAATAAGCACCAGGAACCAGTCAGATACTATAAATATATCGGTGAGCATAACATTACACCCTCTTCGTGCCTGAAGTAGTCAGATACTATCTTTTGGTGAGCAAAACATTACACCCTTTACTTCCAGTTAAATGAGAAACATCAAAGAACAATTAGATTCTGGATATTTGAGCAATTAGATGAAGAAAAACCAGGTAGCAATATATAAATGAAGGAAGGGAGGAGCTGGCCAGAGGTGGTAGGAGGGTCAGAAGCAGAAACCAAAAAAGGCAACATAAGGGGAAAAGCAGCGTCAGCAGGGAACTGAGGCCTAGAACAATTCGTGACTTCCCAGCAAGGGCAGATGAACCATCACTTAGGGAAAATTCCTCAAAGTACCCATTAAAGTACCCATTACCTTCTTGTGGTACTCCAGAAGGTGTCTGACTCCTTGCTATTAGGCAAGCCCTTCCCTTTCTCATTGTGCTCCGATAGAACTTTATATAGAATCCAGTAGAACACTGGTAAGTCCTTGATGTGAAGATCAAAAGAGAAAACATTCGCAAATGATAGTGAATAAAAACTTACCAGTTGAAGGTAATTATAAAATTTAAATAGAAAAAAAGGTTTGCAGAGTGACTAGCATGGATTTAAACACAGATTTTAAACAAAGGCTCTTTCTTTTCTCAGCCCCTAAAGAATAGGGATATTCCTCATAGTTCGATGTTAAAACATACATATACATATATGCATACATATTTCAGTATAATTTAATGTTTTTATATAGGGGATGTAAATATGTGTGTATATATATATATATAAAACATTTAAATTCTTTCCACTTAACTATATTCATTAATATGTTTACAAAATTATAACAAAAAATAAACAATGATATAATCAATAACACGAAACTTTGCTTATCCATTAAATGGTCCTATAATTTTTGGTCAAGTCTAATCCTTGCATTATAAATACTCCACCTATTTTACTTTTTAATGTTACAGCTAACCCAGACATCACATTAGTTCACCAGCAATTATTTACACATGTGTCCTTAAAATTAAGAACACTCAAATGAATATAACATCTTTACCACTTCTTAAAATATTGACAATAATTCTTTAACATATTAAATAAAGTCAAAATAAACAAATTGTCATAAATATAATTTTTGTACTTTAATTTTTAGAATAGTAAAAATTGGCAACAGTTAAATATTTAGACCATTATAAATTCTAATTTTATAAACAGGATTTTCCTAAAATAAAATAATGATGTTTGTATTATAATGGAATTGTGTTTACAGTCATTTGAACAGTTTTATTAAGTGTCTTTCTTCTAGCAATCTAATACAGTTCCCCTCCACCCACCAACTTGACTCTGCTACTAAATAAGTGTATGACTGTTGTCACCATTTTCTCAATCTATCTAGGTCTCAGTTTAACACTTTATGAAAGTATTTATAACTTTTATAAAGGTTAAACTCTAATTAATTATTTAACATGCTTTTATTTTCAAGAATATCATGGGGGAGACAGGACATCAAAAGGCACAGAGGAAGAGATCTGACTTCTCATAGATACCAGACTGGAGCTTTGCAACAGATAGGCCATGTGAGCTAGTTTAACCTCCATTTGCCTCAGTTTCCAAATCTATGATCTTTTTGGACAGTTCTCGTCATTTTTCATGTGTGACATAATGTTGGGGTCTGAGGAAGGGTAGAAAAAAATGAGAAAATGTGTCATATATTTAGAATAGTTCTTCCACCAAAGAACTGGAGGGCTGGAGCGGTAGCACAGCAGGTAGGGCGTTTGCCTTGCACGCGGCCAACATGGCCGACCCGAGTTCGATTCCTCCGCCCCTCTTGGAGAGCCCGGCAAGCTACCGAGAGTATCTCGCCCGCAGGGCAGAGCCTGGCAAGCTCCCCATGACGTATTCGATATGCCAAACACAGTAACAAAAAAGTCTCCAATGGAGACATTACTGGGCCCGCTCGAGCAAATCGATGATCAACGGGAGGGCCTTTACCTTTACCTTTACCTTCCACCAAAATAGTAAACATATTTAATACTGGAGGGATATTTAATACATAAACATATTTAATACAGGACAGGAGCGATAGCACAGCAGGTAGGGCTTGTACGCAGCCGACCCAGGTTCGATTCTTCCACTCTTCTCGGAGAGCCTGGCAAGCTACTGAGAGTATCTCGCCCACACAGCAAAGCCTGGCAAGCTACCCATGACATATTCGATATGCCAAAAACAGTAACAACAAGTTTCACAATTTGTTGTGAGACATTACTGGTGCCCACTTGAGCAAATCGATGAACAATGGGAGGACAGGGCTACAGTGCAGTGCTATTTAAGACTATTGACTATTTGGGGTAGGGTTAAGAGATGAGGCTAGAAGGAAAGTCAGGTTAGAGGTGTGTGGTCTCATAAAGGCAACCACTGGACAAGTGGCTGCTGAGCTTCTGAGATGTCTAGTCTGAACGGAGGTAATGTTATACATAAAATGCTCTGAGGTTTCTAAGATGCAGTATGAATAAACAACATCAATATTTCATTAATGATCTTTAAGGCTAAGGTGTAGACCAGTGATAAGGTGCATGTCTTGTATATGTAAGTGCTTGGTTAATTCCTGGCACCATAAACACACACAAATGAATAAAAAAATGACCATTTTTTGATAATTAGCATAGGTTGAAATTATAAGTTCAGTATATTGTTATGTAAATGTTTTAAATGGACTTAATTCTTATTTTGCTATAATTATTATAGTTGCTACAACATTTATAATAGCATGTGTGCCTTCACTATTTTCTATCAGACAGTGAGATAGTTCGTAAATTGCAAATCCAATTATTTTGACTTGACTTTGCTTCTTTCAGTTTTGGGGAAATATAATTAACTGCTTCTCTCCCTTTATCCTCACAATTTACTTTAACTTGTCTTTCTTTTTCGTCTTCATTATTGACTTAGATTTGCTAATTTTATAGATTTTTTTAAAGCAACATAATTAGTACAACATATCATAGAACCTTTAAGGTACACAATTTGTTGATCTAATACAAGGATATAATTAAATTTTATTATCACAACATTAGTTAGCACCTCTATCGTGTCACATAACTATTTCTTTTAATGTTTTCCCTATCTAGTGGTCCCTCAAAAATTCAAACTGTGTGTTCTTAGACCATTCAATATCCCACACTTTTTAAGAAGACAGTTGTAATTCCTCTGCAGTGCATACTTTCTTCCTGGTCCTCAGGATATATCCCAGTCGTGAGCATCTACCTTGATTGTGAGGGTCTGGATTTAATCACCTGCACACACACCCACATACACACATACCCATACCACACATAATCATAATGTCACCCCAATTCTTATTAATTTCTTACTGTCCTTCACTACCCTTCCTCTAAGTTAGTCAGGGCAAATCTTTGCAGGTGCTTCTCCTTTTGCTTGCAGTAACTCAGTGCTCCAGTGTAGACTTTTTACTAGTACCGTGGTTTGAAATTGCAATGCAGACTTATTAAAATTTATTAATAAGGTCAGACTGTTCTGGAGCAATAGTACAGTGGTAGGGCGTTTGCCTTGCACGCAGCCAACATGGCCGACCCCAGTTCGATTCCTCCACCCCTCTTGGAGAGCCCGGCAAGCTACCGAGAGTATCTCGCCCACATGGCAGAGCCTGGCAAGCCACCCGTGATGTATTCGATATGCCAAACACAGTAACAACAAAATCTCCAATGGAGACGTTACTGGGCCCGCTCAAGCAAATCGATGAACAACGGGAGGGCCTTTACCTTACCTTTTACAGCTGAACCTTATGAAGACAATGTTTATGAGAACAGCCTCATTCCTGATGCTCCATTCACTCTCAACAGAACAACCATCTCCGAATGTAACCATTATGTGTACCTAGGTCGAGAAGTCAACATGATGAATGACCTGGCACCTGAGTTGCACAGAGGAAGAGAGCAGCTTGGAACGCCTTCAAGAGCGTAAAAGAAATAGCTAAGGGGACAAAGAACCTCTGGCTCTGGGTACATCTCTTTGATTCCACTGTTCTTCCTGCATTAACATACGCCTCAGAGACCTGGGCCCTATGCAAATAGGATGAGAATGCTCTTCGGGTCTGCCAAAGAGGAATTGAAAGAGCTATGCTTGGAATATCACGTTTTACTCAAATGAGAGAAAGAATCTGGAGTTCCGACCTCCGTCAACAATCAAGAATCAGGGACACTGTCTCGTTTGCCAAGGCGTCAAAAATCAGATGGGCTTGACACGTAATGAGATTTAGAGACGACCGCTGGACTAGAGCTGTTACCGACTGGATTCCACGGGATGTCAAAAGACCGCGTGGCCACCCACGTACCAGATGGTCAGACTTCTTCATCAAGATCATGAACGATCAGTTTGAGGCTCTTTGTGTTCCTGGAACGAACGGACGCCATTGGACTACACTAGCACATGACAGGGACAAATGGAGACATTATTGGCACCCACTCGTGCAAATCGATGATTAACTGGAAGTCAAGTAATCACGTGATTATAAAATCATTTGAAATAATAATAATTCAAATATTATTAAATTATTAAATATAAAAATAATTTGAAAGTTTTTCAAATAATTTTTTAAAAACTGTGTTAAAATGTCTTACTCCGCACCAGGCTGTTTCCACTTCAGAAGCCCCAGAGAGGAGCAGGCGAGAGTCCTCCCCATCCCAAAGGATCCAGTCCCTGCAGCTGACCTCCACTACCCAACCGTTCCATGCTCCAGACCACTTTCCAGACCACGTGGCCGCACATCACTGGACACTTCCTACCCATAATTACCACACCATGTTTGATGGAGTTCAGACAGTAGGCAACAGATCATAGAGAGACATATATATATATACATATATATATTTCATCTACAAAGACCTTCTACAGATCATTGTCAGTGATTATAATGCCAAGATAGGACTGAGAAGATTGTCCAAAGAACTTCACATCGGACCTATGGCCTTGAATGGAACAAACAGGGTGAGATACTGTCTGAGTTAATCATGTCGACCAAAACCATCCATATGGTAACTTGCAGTTGCAGAAGGCCGAATCTAACCCTTGGACATGGGAGTCTCCCAGTGGACTGTTCCACAATGAAACTGACCACATCATATTCAATTGACGGGTTTTTGTTTTGTTTTGTTTTGTTTTTATTGAATCACTGTGGGAAAAGTTACAAAGCTTTCAAGATTAAGTCTCGGTCATACAATGATCAAACACCTTTCCCTTCACCAGTACTTATTTTTCAACACCAAGAACCTCAATATACCCCCCTCACAATGCCTGTGAGGCAGATGATTTCTACTTAACTCTCTATTTTGATTACATTCATTATTTCAACAAAAGACGCACCATATTGTTTAGAATTTCCCCCTCAACAATCAGAATTGCTGAAAAGCCATTGTAAAATAATTTGTTTTCTATAGCTGGTTGTGAGAACCATATGATTTTGGATTTCTGATATTTTACTAGGTAAGCCTGGAGGAATTTCTGCCAAGAGCCAGATGATTGTGAGATTGGTTTATGTGAGTCTGGTGTTATAGCTGTGCTGGAGAGCCATTCATGGGGGGCAACTCATGACCTCAGTAGGCCGTGAAGGCCATGAAACTGCAGTTGCCCCATCACTGCCGGCTCATACCTGGCTTTCCAATAAGCTCTAAGGCAGTGGCCACCTTGCTGCCGGGGGCAGGGAAAAAGGCAGAAGGGAACAACACCCTTTCCCTCCATGGGAGGCATGGTGCCATAGTTTAACGCATAGTCCATTCACTATTCTGCCGCAAGCTGCCGGGCTCTGGATTAAGTCCTTTTGCCTCCGGAGCCATGGCCGTGCCGGAGAGCCACTCATGGGGGGTAACTCGTGACCTCGGTAGGGCGTGAAGGACCTCAATCGATGGTTTTGCCTGACCAATATCACTGTTGTCCCAAAATAACAAACAGGATCAGACCACCGTCTCCTTACAAAATTCTACTTCGCAGAGTGGGGAGAAATGGAACTAGAATGGAACGAACAGGGTGAGAGACTGTTCGAGTTCATCATGTCGACCGAGACCATCCATGGGAACTCACAGTTCCAGAAGACCAAATCTAAACGTTGGACATGGGAGTCTCCCGGTGGACAGTTCCTCAACGAAATAGACCACATCATATTCAATCGACGGTTTTGCTTGACTGATGTCGCTGTTGTCCCAAAATTCCGAACAGGATCGGATCACCATCTCCTTAGTGCAAAATTCTACTTCACAGAGCAGGGAGAAAGAGCTGCAAAGTTTAAGAAGAGAACTCCCAGAACGACCACCAACTGGAGCTCGTTGGCAGTATTGCGGCAACATGGAAAGATGCCATTGTTGACAACATTGACGAGGAATATGATCGACTGGGTCAGCACCTCCATGATTGTGCGGGGGATTCCGAGAGAGAGATAGCCGCAAAAAGACACCTGTCTTTGAAAACTCTCGAGCTCATTCACCCACGTGGCTTGGTGCAAGCCTCAGGCAACCGCAAGTGAATGTCCAAGCTCGAAAAGCAGTGCAGAGAAGTGATAAAGGAAGACCTCCAAGAGAGAAGGGCAGAAGTGCTGGCCAATATGGCAGAAGATGGGAAAAGTATTCACAATGCCCGGCTGTCCTTCGCCAACTACAAGACCAAGATGACTGCCCTCCGACGTCCTGATGGATCTATCACATCTTCCAGAAGGGCAATGGAGAAGATTATCAATGAATTATACTCAGATGTCTTTGATAGCCATGTCCACCTGCCCACATACCAAATTCTGCAGGATGGATATGTCGTTCCCAACATTCTCCCTTCCGAAATCCGACACGACATTTTTTCAGTAAAGAAGCGAAGAGCACCCGGCACAGACAAGGTCAGACCTGAACACCTGAAGAACATGCCATCAGTACTCATCAATATGCTGGCTCGGCTCTTCACATGCTACCGGTCTGAATGCAAGGTTCTGTTTCAATGGAAAACCAGCAGGACCTTTCTACTGTACAAGAAGGGAGACATCCACGACATTGGCAACTATTGCCTGATCTGCCTGTTTTCTGTCATCTACAAGCTGTTCACTCGAGTCATCCTGAATAGAATTGGCAGAACACTAGATGAAGGACCACCATGCGAGCAAGCCTGGTTCCGAAAATGATTCAGCATGATCGACTATATCCACACAATAATCAAACTCATCGAGGTTTTTCAGGAGTTCAAGATGCCGCTCTGTCTAACATTCATTGATTTAAAGAAGGCCTTTGATTCTGTTGAGACTGAAGCGGTCATCAAAACCCTAGCCAAACAGGACATTCAAACTCAATACATCAGGATCCTCCTTGAACTGTATTATGGATTCACTACCTGGATTTCACCATTCTACAAGGAAGTGATCATCCATGCCAAGAGAGAGGTTAGGCAGGGTGATACCATTTCACTGAAACTCTTCAGTGCCACCCTCGAGAACATCATGGGAGAACTGGAATGGGAAGGAATGGGAGTGAGAATGGTCAGCAATTACACCATCTCTGCTTTGCTGATGACATCATTCTAATAACACCAAACATTAGCCAAGCAGCACAAATTCTGGCCAACTTCGACCATGAGTGTGGAAAGATTAGACTCTAGCTGAATCTCACGAAGACAATGTTTATGAAAACCTGACTGGTTTCTGACATTCCATTTACTCTCAATGGAATGAACATCTCTGAATGCAGTAGTTATATGTACCTAGGTCTAGAACTCAACATGAGGAACAACTTGGATCCAGAGCTGCACAGGAGGAAGAGAGCAGCATGGAATTCCTTCAAGAGCATCGAAGAAATAGCAAAGAGGACAAAGAACCTATGACTCCGGGCACATCTCTTTGACTCCACCATTCTCCCTGCACTAACATGCGCCTTAGAGACCTGGGCCCTACAAAAACAGGATGAGAATGCTATTCGGGTCACCCAAATTGGAAATCAAAAGAGCTATGCTTGAAGTATCACGCTTCACTCAAGTGAGAGAAGGAATCCGGAGTTCTTACCTCTATCAACAATCAAGGATCAGGGACGCTGTCTCATTTGCCGAGGCATTGAAAATCCCGATTTTCGACTGGATATGTAATGCAGTTTTGAAGACAACAGCTGTACTAGAGCTGTTACTGACTGGATTCCACATGACATCAAAAGAACGCATGGCTGCCCACCTACGAGACTTTTTCATCAAGACCCTGAACAAATGCTTTGAGGCTCTTTGTGTTCCTATAGTGAGCAGACACTATTGGGCTACACTAGCACGCGACAGGCACAAATTGAAACATTACTGGCGCCCTCTCAAGCAATTCGATGAGTAAAGGCATATCAAGTGATCAAGTGATATATACCTCTTGGAGTTCCCAGCAAGCTACTGAGAGTATCCCGCCTGCACAGGCAGGGCCTGGCAAACTATCCGTGTCGAATTCGACATACCAAAACCAGTAACTATAACGGGTCCCTTCCCATGACCCTGAAAGAGCATCCAATCATTGGGAAAGACGAGTAAGAAGAGACTGCTAAAATCTCAGGGCTAAGACAAATAGAGACGTTACTGGAGCCCACTCGAGTAAAAACGGAATGGCAGTGATACAGTAATACTGTAGTTTCTTTTAGTATTTTAGAAATTTGTTGGGAAAGTGGTTATCGCCATATGCAAAATTTATCATTAAATAATTATCCCACAAATTATTATTAAAGCTTTTCATTTGGGATTATTTAAGGCTATACCCAGCAGTGGTCAGGACTAATCCTAGCACTGTGCTCAGGGATCACTCCTTGTGGTGCTCAGGATATTAACCAGAGTCAACTGCATGCAAGGTAAGCCCCATAATTTTTTAATTATCTCTCCTAAACTATAATTTTATTTATAAGAATGATCCCAAGCACTGGAAAGACGGCTTAAAGAGATGGAGCATATGTCTAACATGCAGAAGGTCCCTAATTATTTCTGTTTTTATAAATTTTTTTTTATTGAATCACAGTGAACACACATTTACAAAGTTGTTCATGATTGTATTTCAGTCATATAATATTCTAATAGCTGTCCCTTCACCAGTGCAACTCCCCCAGTGCCTGCCACTATGGCAGATACCTCCATTCCCCCTTCTCTCTCTCTCTCTCTCTCTCTTCCCTTTCTCTCTCTCTCACTGTCTGTCTCTTTCCTCTTAGGCTGTATGGTTTGCAATATAGGTCATGAAAAGTTATCAGGTATATTCCTTTACCTACTTTCAACACTTACTTCCTGTCTAAAATGATCATTTCCAAACATTATTGTCATATTGGTCCCTTCTCTATATTAACTGCCCTTCCCTACTCCCACCCATACACAAGGATGGGGCAAGTTTCCAACGACTGAAGGTCTCTAATTTGATTCCTAACACTGCCTGGCCCCCAGAGAACGACTGGATCACCCTTTGACCTCCAGCACCCTTTGCCCCAGCAGCACAGCTCTGAAGGCTGAGTGCCAAACCATCTGCTCTGCACTCACCAGCTGAGTTTCCCATGGAGTAGCTGGAACACTGCTGAAAAGGTGTACTCCCCAAATGTGCAGTTTCAGATTTCTTGCACATATTAGTATTTAGGGGGTGGGGGGACGGTTTCTAACTATGTAGCTATAATACAAGGTTTAGATAATAAAGGTAAAATTTTATAGCAACTAAGTAATTTTGTAGCAACTGAAAAGTAAAAATGCTATTTAAATTGTAATAGCAACAAGATAAAATTATTTTAGCTATGAATTAGTATAGAGATTATATTCTTAATCTTATTTTGAATTTGAATTATAAAAACAAGGATCTAGAAATATTTCAACAGGAGGTCATGGATACTCAAACTGAAACAAAATCAAAATGGTATTAATGCATAAAGTAAAGAGCAAAGCAAACCCAGCTTCATAAAAATTAAGAAACTGATCAGAAGTCCCATGACTTCTTCTTATAATATACACATCCTCTATTAGCAGTTTTGTTTTAGCAGCTGGGGAAGAATTGAGTCCGTTTAAATGTGAATACAAAGGTATAGCCTTCCCATTTTCTCTTGACCTTTAAATGATGTTTAGTACAAAAAGGAGGGCTTTTAGTTATTTCTATATTGATTCCTCTGCCTAGGAAGACACTGTTAATTGCTGACCCCACCACAGACCCCACTTTTTCTTCTTTGTTAATAGAAGTTCAATTTTTATTTTGCTAAAATGGTAGATTCTTGTTCTTGGGAGCAAAGTCACAATATTCTGACTCTATCATAAACTCTTTTTGTCTATAATAGTTTAGGAAGTGGGCACGTGACCCAATGTGGTCAATGAGACATACAAGGATGACTGAAGGGAACTTTTAGAAAAGATTTTTATTCCACGGTAAGGAGTTATGGAGGGAATTTTTTCTTGCACTCATTATTTCACTTCTTAGAACTTGTTATGTCAGCAACCATGAACCATAAGGGTAAGGCAGATCTTAAGGAAAGAATAGTGGACTTTTTGGCTATTGTGTGTAGAGCACAATGAACATAGGAAGGGAAAGTGTCTTTTACTTTTTTTTTTGCTTTTTGGGGTCACACCTGGCGATGCACAGGGGTTACTCCTGGCTGATGCACTAAGGAATTACTCCTGGTGGTGTTCAGAGGACCATAGGGGATGCTGGGACTCTAACCCGGCTCAGTTGTGTGAAAGGCAAACACCCTACCCGCTGTGCTATCGCTCCAGCCCCAGAAGGGCAAATGTCTTCTGAATAGAGTTTTGCAGCCCTTGGGATAGATGTCTAGAAGTGGAATTTTTGTGTCATATAGAAGATTAATTACATCTTTTTCAAAGTGCACATATTGTTTTCCAAAAATGACTAAATAGCCACTCCTAACAATACTGGATGAGGGACCCTTTCTCTTTACAATTATTCAGTCACTCACTGTTTTTGTTTATTTTGATGTGTGCCTGTCTCACTGGTGTGAGTTGATATCACAATGCAGTTTTGATGTGCAACGTAAGGGTCCAGGTTCGGATCATTGGTTAAAGAAACTATGGTATAGATTCACAGTGGAATACTACTCAGCTGTAAGAGACAATGGAATCATAAAATTTGCCAAGGTGTGGATCTGGAGAATATCAAGGTAAGGTAAATTAAAAGGGAAGGAAAGGAAAGGATCTAGAATATCTCTCTCACACACAGAATATAAAAAAACATAGTAAGGTAGTAACAAATGCCCCAAAGTGACAGAACTTGAGATATGATATACTGTCACTGTCACTGTCACTGTCACTGTCACTGTCCTCCCGTTGTTCATTGATTTGCTTGAGTGGGCCCAGTAACATTATGAGATTTGTTACTGTGCTTGACATATCGAATATGTCACAGGGAGCTTGCCAGGCTTTTCAGTGTGGTCGAGATACTCTCAGTAGCTTGCCGGGCTCTCCAAGAAGGGCAGAGGAATGGAACCTGGGTCAGCCACATGCAAGGCAAATGCCCTACTCTCTGTGCTATTGCTCTAGCCCATATGATATATAGAACTAAGTTTATCAGTCAGGAATGGAAGGGATGGGGGGAAAGGGGAGGTGGTGAGAAACCCTGACTGTTGGTTGCCTGAAAAGCATTAAGAGTATTATAAATCACAGAACCTAAACAATTTTGAAGTAATAATAATAAGATTAAGGGTTACAAGAATAGAGATTTGGAGATTTAAAAAATAAGTGGGAGGTAAGTTTTTTCCCAATCTGGAGAAGCCTGTGTTCTCTCTTGAATGCATCTCTCTCTCTTTTTCTCCCCCACTCCCCTCCACACACATTTTTCAAAGTAACTTTCTTTCAATAAAAATATTCTGTTTCGCAAAAAAAAAAATTAAGGTGGGATATATTTAAGAGAATTTTAGGGAAGAGAACAGTGGGTAGGGTGCTTGCCTGGCACACAGCTGACCTGAGATTGATCCCCAGCACCATGGAGGGCTCTCTGAGTTATATCTGAGCACACAGTCAGGAATAAGCCCCCAAGGAAAGCCAGATGTGGCCCCAACATCACCTCACTGCAACAAAAATAAATAAAATTGAGGGTAAGAATGATGGATAGATAAACATGAGATTTGCTGAGCAATGGGTAGCCCACAGGCAATAAGTAAGAGGGGCTAAGAAAGGCATCCTGGCAAGGAAATGAGCATGAGTGGGAATCAAAGGCCTCAGAACGTGAGCACTGGTATTTACCATTCTGACGTCCTAAAGCCACCTGTTTTTAGACACTTGGAAGAAGTGATATGTTGGAAAATTTGTAAATTCAAGTCCATTTAGCCAACTGGTTACTAACTTTCAACTTTCTTTTCTTACCTCTAGTGAAGAACTCAGTTTATACACACATCAATTTAAAGACTTTGTAATGATTTACTCAAAAAGAAATTGAATAATTATAAAATGTTAATGTGTGACTAAACAATATAAATTTTTAAATGATTCAAAAAGGAAAGAACAAACTGGAAAATTCCGATAGGAAATGCTAACACTTTTATTATATTCACAAGAATGTGTTTTAAAAGATTTATAGAAAAACTCGGCACACTTCCACTTGTTTATTGACTTTCTAAATGTTTATTCACATGGGCTATTTATATGCTTTGTGCATTTTTTCTGTTGGTTTGTCTTTTCATTTATATATGTTTATATATTTAAGATATCAATCCTTTGCCTGTCATATGTATCTTAAATATTTTCTTTTATTCTCTTTCTTGGCACTTAAGCCTTAAGCCTTTAATCCATTTGAAGTTTGTTTCAGTGTCTGATACAAAAGTGGAATCTCTTGGGATTTTTCTATCTAGAGTTAGACATTTTCATACTATTTGTTGAATAATCAATCCATCTGTTCCTAATTAATCTACAATGCTTTAACCTTAAATCTCATATGTAGTAGACTCCATTTTAGGATCATCTATTGCATGTTTTCCATTTACTTTATGCATTTTTGTAATTAAGTTTGAGTATTGCTGTAATGTTTATTTTCTGTTCATTTTTTTCAAAAAGTTCTTGGTTTTCATATTTTTGCTATTATGATTTCTAAGATTTAGAGTCATTTAGTTAAGTAAAAATAGAAATATTGACATGCAGGAAGGTTTTTTTTTGTAGAAGAAAAGGGTAAGTCTATGGGTTTATATAATACACTATTTCCTGTGCAGATGTGCAAATATGCCTGTCTTTTCAGTCAGCAGCACTTTTTTGTGCACTGTCAAATACTCCCCATCTTGTTGGTCTCCAAGCAAAACAAGGCTAGTCGTCAACACTACTACTATTTAGTAGTTTTTAGTGGTTTATTGTTTGTCAGATTCATTGGCATCAACTGTGCAACAAAGCCCAAGCTTTTGGTGCTCATGCATGTGTTCTCTGCAGCGTGTTTTGTAGATCCTTTGTGTATGTCATCACCTTCCATGTTGTATGCACAATGGTTCTGCGCATGGACTACATGTTGCTCAAGTAAGTGATTCTTTGTCTTAAACAACTCAATGTGAAGCTCAAATAAGAAAGGAGTTTACATTTTACAATTGGAATATTTTTATAAAATAGATGATGCCGTTTATAAAAACTGATCTATTTTCTTTTTTCAACTAAAAATAAGCTCATGTGTCATCTTTGAAAGTCACAAAACAAAGGAATATATGAATTCAAGTGAATACAAGGCAGGATTGTTCTTCTTACCTCTCAGGAGAATGGTTATGGAAAGAGTGAAGCTATTCTGTCCTGGCCTGGTATTGAATCAGAACAGGTCTGAACGAGAAGGGAATTCAGAGATAATCTACATCCAATTTAAATACTGCTTCCTGGCTTAGGTTCTCACTCACTTCCTGGCTCATATTAACCAAGTCTTAGAGTGTCTTGTGCTTCAATTGTTTTCATTTGTCAAAATCCAACTATAGAGCTATCATGAGACAAAGAAAAGCTTTTTTTAAAACTGATATAATTTCTTGTAGATGTGAAGCAATTTTTCAGGAGGTTATTTTGTCTCACCACAGATGAATTCTGTTCCAACAATTTAGGTTACCAACTCATTGATTGCCTTTAAATGTATTATGTATATTTACAAATAATTTTCTAGAATCTTCATGTTTATACAATTCAGTTTTATTGTGCCAGCAAGGAATTACTGCCTTCCAATTTCAATCTGCACATTAATATCAAAAAATAATCATACCGACTTTGGCAATGGGAAGAATGTTTTTCAGCATGCTTGCAGGCAAAACCCACTGAGGAAGCATCTGGTGCTCATATGGTCTTGCTGTTGCCTGGGACTGAAGACAGAGGCCATGCCTGGAGTAAGAAAGCAAAGAGAATCTTTAGTGTTTTCTGAGTATGGAATTTCAAGTGTTCGCAGTTACTACTAGAGGCAAGGTATTTGATGCAATGGCACCCTGAAGCTCAAAAAGGCTGGTAACTGATTGAGCTGCTACAAATTTGGGCACAGTATAGGTGTGTGCTTTACAGACCTGGATTTTAAAATAGGAAGGCTCTTGAATCCCTTAAATATCAAAATAAAGCCAGAGAGGTTAAGTAATTCGCTCAAGTTTACAGTTAAATAACAGGGGTAGAGGATCTTGGGCACCTTGGTGAAAGGTGCATTAACTGTGTATGTCAAAACCATAAGTACTAACAATATTGTAGTCATTTTACCTAACTGTCACTGTCACTGTCCTCCTGTTGTTCATCAATTTGCCCGAGCGGGCCCAGAAACATCTCCATTGGAGACTTAGATGTTACTATGTTTGGCATATCGAACACATCACAGGTAGCTTGCCAGGCTCTGCCATGCAGGCGAAACACTCTCGGTAGCTTGCCAGGCTCTCCGAGAGGGGCGGAGGAATCAAACTCGGGTCGGCCATGTTAACTGCATGCAAGGCAAACGCCCTACCGCTGTGCTATAGCTCCAGCCCATTTTACCTAACAACAACAATACTAATTATTTTTAAAGCATTGAAAACTTCACAAAAAAAGGATGAGATCGCTATTCACTGTCACTGTCACTGTGCTCCCGTTGTTCATCGATTTGCTGGAGCAGGCCCAGTAACGTCTCCTTTGAGACGTTTGTTACAGTGTTTGGCATATCGAATACATCACGGGTAGCTTGCCAGGCTTTGCTATGCAGGCATGATACTCTCGGTAACTTGCTGGGCTCTCTGAGAGGGGTGGAGAGAACGCTATTTGGGTCTCTCAAAGAGAAATTGAAAGAGGTATGCTTGGAGTATCATGCTTCACTCAAATGAGAGTAAGAATCCGGAGTTTCGACTTCCGTCGATGGTCAAGAATCAGGGATGCTGTCTCATTTGCCAAGGCATCAAAAATCAGATGGGCTGGACACGTAATGAGATTTGGAGATGGCCGCTGGACTAGAGCCGTTACCAACTGGATTCCACAGGACATCAAAAGATCACGTGGCCACCCACCTACAAGATGGTCACACTTCTTTGTCAAGACCCTAAACGATCAGTTTGAGGCTCTTCGTATTCCTAAAACAAGCAGACGCCATTGGGCTACGTGACAGGGATGAATGGAGACATTACTGGCGCCCGCTCGAGCAAATCAATGAATAAGGGGATCTCAAGTGATCAAGTGAAAACATTGAAATTACAGGAAAGATCAGCATTGGGATGATAACTCACTTGTTGCTGCTTCCAAGTCCATGTTTTCACCACAGAATTATATTCTCCCATTATATATGATGGAAGAGACTTCCAAGATTACAGCTGAAACTTTATACACAGTCTAGGCCACTTATTTAGAATGTTCATTTCCTTGGCCAAAGAATACACCGTAGAGAAAAGAGACTATTTGGCTAAGATTTAAGTCAGCCAGTTTTTCAATATGACACAGCAGGTAAATATAATGACTTACTCTTGTGTGTAAGAAGTGATGTGCAAACACTTAATGAATTGTTATGAACCTCGTGTTCCAAAGTAAAATCTCTTCATTTATGTCTTCGGGGTGTATAAGCTGAATGTTCTTACAGCATTTATTTTAAAAATAAATCCCTTATGGCTTACCACAAATCATAAAAATAATTAGATTTAATTTTTCATCTTTACCAATCAGTGACCTAAGTACCTTCAAACTAAAATAAATTTTGCTTTATGAAACCTTTAAAAAATATCAGGCCTTCTCTCAGCCATATGTCTAAATGACTTCAAAAATTAGTGAAGAAAAGTGTCATAGAAATGTTTTAAGTGATTGTTCCTAGAAGATAAATACTTCCAAGGAATGATCAACTTAAGTGGAAGGAGTAAATTATAATTCTTATATGAATTTTATTTGGTGGTATTACATAACAATTTTGTTTCAGTACTTTTTAAAGGAAAGAATGCTTTTATACACTGATGTTAAAAATGATCATGAGATAGGAACTGGAAAATGAATACTATAAAAGAGTTTATATAGTATAATTATTCATTTGTAAAATGGAGTCAAATACATTGTGTCCATTTAAGAAATATGAAAAATTATGCAGAAAACTGTTATCTCCCCAGTTGGGACAACAGAGTACTTTCAATTTTCTTCCTTTACATTTCTACTTAGTTTAAATTTTCTATCCCAAATAGTACAAACTGTTGTGAAGGAAAAATAATAGAGAACATAAGAAAAATTAAATCATCAAAGTACTTTATTAAATATATAATAATAAACACTATGTTTGTAAGATTTATGTATATTGCCTGTACATGGTGAATATATGTTAAACATACTTATTCTGAATGTAAAGCAATTTGATCACATCTTTATAATAACAAAATGTTTTATGTTATTTTTATTAGAAAATAATACAGATAGGGTCCAGAGCTACTGTAGAGCAACTTGGACACTTGCCTTGCCAGTAACCAACCTGGGTTCAATACCCAGCATGATGCATGGTCACAATGTACCCACTAGGAGAAAGCCCCACAAACAAAAAATTTAATAACAATAATAATACAGAAAAAGTAACGAAATTTTAGAAAACACCTATGGGTTGAAAGAGGAAAAAAATCTCAAACTTATTTTTAAATATAACTATTTTTAACATTCTATTAAATTCCCCTTTAAAGTTTTTCTTTAAAATAAATTGTGGCATTTTAGACATTATTATTATTATTTAGAAAACTGATGAATTTTATATGAAACAAATATCCAAATATGAAAAGAACTAAAAGAAACCAGATTTCAAGTATAAATTGCACAAGAAACCTCGGCAACTGGAATTTCTGAATTTATATTAAAAGTTTAGAACAACCACCTCTATTGAGTAATAATTGGTTCCATCTTCATTCAATATTGGATAAACAAATAATAAGATAGGATAAATAGTTGTCAGTCTACTAAGATATAAGGGACTAATATTCTATCTTAACCTTTCTATTGAATGTAGGGTAACTTATTTTCTATCAACATTATCCACAGATGATAAGGAAATAGTCACAAAAAAGAGTTACTATGGGCTGTATATTTTGCATAGGGGAGAGATGTTTACAAATCAACTGTTTTTTAATTCTTGTCATCAGTAGCACAAAGACACAGAAACACAGTCTTGCTGGAGAAGGGTTGTACTTTAATACAGCAGAGATGAGTAAAGATCCTCAAGATATCTGGCACAGTTTACATTGTCTCTTCCTTTCAAAAAACACTAATATTTGTAGAACAATATCAATAAAGCCTTCCTCTATTAGGTCTTTACTTTTCGAGGGAGAAGTGTCATAACTCTTCCAAGTTACTTGAGATTTTGACTTGTTTAATCTTGGAGATAAAAATGTACAAGTAATCTCCATGTCTTGAGCATGCACTTAGGATCAGGTTTCTTGCCTGTTTCACTTATTTTGTTCTTTAGAATATCAGGTTTAGCAACAACACTGGAAAGTCAGTATGGCTGAAAAAATTTTATTACTGATATCTTTGCTTTATATGGTAGAGAATGGGTTACACAGAGCTTTCTGTTTAATTTAAAATCCTCCTGTACATTTTTAGCTTGATGAAATATTACTCCATTCTCCAATTTATATATAAGGTAACAGACTGACCCTGAAGTTAAACCATACTTGAGGTCTTTTCATTCTTAACCTATAAGGTGAGATGAGGTTATGGATATTTTTATTTCAAATTTTATACTACTTCCTTAAAATCATGCTTTATCTCATTTCATTAATAACACATGAGCTTTCTCCATAAGTATATGCAAGTATAACTTATTCAAAACTAAAATCATCATCTCTAAGCAGTTGCAAGTTAACCTATAATATCTATATATGATGATGAAAGAGGGATCTATTTCTTTTAACAAGTTGGAGGCACTGGTGGAGGCAAGAAGGGACATATGAAGCAAGATGTAGTGTCAGTATGATTCAGCAGAACAGTCATCGCATATCTCTAATTTTAAAGGACATGATATATTGAACCAGCTGTATACCCATATAATACAACAGGAGGTAGTATGAATTTCCATTCAACTCTTGAAACCTGTTGACTTAAATAGAAAGGAAGAAGTATGAGATCCTTGAAAGAACGTTCCTAGGACCAGCAAGAGTCTTGCTTGATGAGTTTCTCATCTATCCAATAGGCAATCACTGTTTTGCTGGTTAATCAATTATCTCTGCACAATAAGCTGCTGTAATTAATTGACTACCTTGAAAAATATGGGGTTTGTCTGCTTAGATTTACTGATTCCTGAATAATATAAACACATCAATCATTTGCGGTGTTTTCAAGGAAAGTTGTATAATTTTTATGGAAAATGATGTCATTAAAATGAGACCATGGTATTATATCACAGTATTTGTCACTTTAGTATTTGATGGATTCTTTCTTTGAAGCCACTGCAGTTATAAAGATCCATATCAAGACAAGGGGTAAAAGGTTGACCCTTACATGTTCAAACCTCTTAACAGTTTGTGACCTATAAATAAAGATGCTTTTAAAAATGTTTGGGAAAACAGTTCTAAAATGCCAGGGACTTTAAAGGGTGTGTCCTTCAACTGGAATGTAATAAAGAGCCAACAAACAAAATTATTAAGTATGATGTTTGACCCAAATTATTTTGTAAGGATAAAATTTTGTTGCGTGAACATTATCCTATGTTGACAATAATAAACTGATCACAAAAAGGCTCTTAATCTTCCCCTTTTCCTCCTTCATCAAATTCTTCTAGGACTTCTTTAGAAAGATTTTGATTAACTTTCAATTAAAAATTGTGCAAAAATGTAGGTGTTCCCTTTTCTCCTTTCATGTTAAATTTGTCATCAGGTATAGTTTTCTTCAACTAAATCAGAGTTAGGGATAGTTTTCTTCTAAAATTCTTTTTTGAGACATAAACAAACTAAAAAATCGGAAGTGAGTTTTTAGGATGTTCAGGCCCAGGATTCTCTGCATGTCAGGATTGCAATCTCCAGTATAGCTATTTAGCAAGAATTTTGAATTCTTCTAACTCCTAAATATCATAATTTCAAGTAAAAATCTCAAAGAACTCCAAACAATTTACTCAGTGAAGAAAATTTGGCAATTCAATTAGAAAAAAGAAATACATAGTTAAACCTTTAGATTATTATAACTAGAAGTTGTTATTACCAGAGAGGTAGAGAGGAGGGGCAGATAGAAGCAGTGAAGGAAAAAAGGCTGGTGAAGAAGATAGCAACTAGACCATGGGTAGAGGGTGTCATATGACATAATATTTATCTAAGTAAGAGACTGTGCACATGTTACTTATAAAACATCGTTAATCAGTGTCACTTCAATAAGAAATAAGTAATAAATACAATTTAAAAAGCAATAAAATAAAATGTTTCAATTAGAATGAAAAATTATCTGACAGAGTATCAATCATATAATCATTTTTCAGTAACTGAGTTTTCTCCTTTTATTCATTGCCAGTTCAAACATCACCCTTCCATTGTAAATATTTTTCTGTTTGTATTCCATTTTAATTCGTATCATCATCAAATTGTGGATGGCAGTCAATGACAGTTCAAAGTTGTTATTTATAGGCAACCTAAATCAATCCGTTTTATTTATTTATTTATTTATTTGCTTTTTGGGTCACTACCTGCGATGCTCAGGGATTGCTTCTGGAGGTGCCCAGAGTGACCATATGGGATGCTGGGGATCGACCCAGGTCAGCCGTGTGCAAGACAAAAGCCCTATCCACTGTACTGACACTCTGGCCCCTAAATCACTTCATTTTAGGACTGTAGCACTGTCCTCCCATTGTTCATCAATTTGTTAGAGTGGGCACCAGTAACATCTCCATTGTGAGACTTGTTGTTACTGTTTGGGGCATAACGAATACGCCACAGGGAGCTTGCCAGGCTCTGCTGTCTGGGTGGGATACTCTCGGTAGCTTGCCAGGCTTTCGGAGAGGGACTGAGGAATTGAACCCGGGTCGGCCCCGTAGAACGCAAACACCCTACCTGCTGTGCTATCACTCCAGCCCTTCATTTTAGCATGTCATTCAATTGGTGATGGGATCAGTCTTCAAGTTAAGAAAGCACAATTTCCAAATGAATTACTGTATTTCAGGATCACTGTTATTGGAGATTGACAGTGTATCCATCTCTTGGCTACCATTCTTCTAGAGACTATTTCTACCTTGGTATCTCTGAGCCCCTTTGACTGCCTCATCTCAAAATCTCTACCATTTTTTTAATGACTTTCATTTGCCTGAAAGATAGGTATGTACTGTTCGTAAAAATCTTCGAAGCACAAGGTGGTTCCATCTTCAAGTAGGAGATAGGAAAACGGTTCTGCACTCAGAAGGATTACATGGTTATCACCCAACACATGGCATACAGAAAATATTTAACAAATATTGACAGGTAAATTGTATTCAGAATGAATTGGGTCAGACTTCTGGAGAGTGGAGCGTCTGATGATTCAGAATGGTGTTAAGATCATTTCAGCTCTGCTCACTTCAAATAGACTTTGTGAGCTGATAAAAAGCCATAAAATCATTTTAACAAATGACAGTGGACTGTGATTTAGATATGACTTTGCAGCTTCCTTGTGTTTTGTAAATGTAAATAAAATTTCTGTTTTATATGGATATAATTTAAGCAAAAAAAATCAAAGAAATATTTCTTCATTTGTTTTTATGTTTTTTTATTTTTGTTTAAATATTTTAATGTTTTTATATTTGTATCACTTAATCACTTAACTTCCCGTTAGTCGTCGATTTGCTCGAGCGGGCGCCAGTAACGTCTCCATTTGTCCCTGTCGCGTGCTAGTGTAGCCCAATGGCATCTCTTCGCTCCGGGAACATGGAGGGCCTCAAACCGATCGTTCATGATCTTGACAAAGAAGTCTGACCATCTGGTAGGTGGGCGGCCACGCGGTCTCTTGACATCCCGTGGAATCCAATCAGTAACAGCTCTAGTCCAACGGTCGTCTTTAAATCTCATTACGTGACCAGCCCATCTGATTTTCGACACCTTGGCAAATGAGACAGCGTCCCTGATCCTTGATCGTCGACGGATGTCAGAACTCCGGATTCGTTCTCTCATTTGAGTGAAACGTGATATTCCAAGCATAGCTCTTTCTATTCTTCTTTGGGAGACCTGAATGGCGTTCTCATCTTGTTTGCGTAGGGCCCAGGTCTCTGAGGCATATGTTAATGCAGGAAGAACAGTGGAATCAAAGAGATGTGCCCGGAGCCGGAGGTTCTTCGTCCTCTTAGCTATTTCTTCGACGTTCTTGAAGGCGTTCCAAGCCGCTCTCTTCCTCCTGCGCAGCTCGGGTGCCAGGTCATTTGTCATGTTGACCTCTCGACCTAGGTACACATAGCTGTTGCATTCGGAGATGGTCGTTCCATTGAGAGTGAATGGTGCGTCAGGAACAAGGCTGTTTCTCATAAACATTGTCTTCGTAAGATTCAGCTGTAGTCCTACCTTTCCACACTCACGGTCAAAATCGGCCAGCATTTGTGCCGCTTGGCTGATGTTTGGTGTTATTAAAACAATGTCATCAGCAAAGCGGAGGTGGTGTAGTTGCCGACCATCTATCTTCACTCCCATTCCTTCCCATTCCAGTCGTCGCATGATGTTCTCGAGGGTGGCACTGAAGAGTTTTGGTGAAATGGTATCACCCTGCCGCACCCCTCTCTTGACATCAACGATCACTTCTTTGTAGAATGGTGAGATCCTGGTAGTGAATCCGCAATACAGCTCATGGAGGATCCTGATGTATTGGGCTTGAATGCCCTGATTGGCTAGGGCTTCAATGACCGCTTCCGTCTCAACAGAATCAAAGGCCTTCTTTAAATCAATGAACGTTAAGCAGAGCGGCATCTTGAACTCCCGAGAAACCTCAATGAGTTTGGTTATCGTGTGGATATGGTCGATGGTGCTGAATCCTTTGCGGAACCCTGCTTGCTCACATGGTTGTCCTTCATCTAGTGTTCTGCCAATCCTATTCAGGATGACTCGAGTGAACAACTTGTAGATGACAGACAATAGGCAGATCGGGCGATAGTTGCCAATGTCATGGATGTCTCCCTTCTTGAACAGTAGTACGGTCCTGCTGGTTTTCCATTGAGATGGAACCTTGCATTCAGACAGGTAGCGAGTGAAGAGCCGAGCCAGTGTATTGATGAGTACTGACGGCAGGTTCTTCAGGTGTTCAGGTCTGACCTTGTCTGGGCCGGGTGCTGTTTGCTTCTTTACTGACGAAATGGCGTGTCAGATTTCGGAGGGGAGAACGTTGGGAACGACATACCCATCCTGTGGAATTTGGTATGTTGGCAAGTGGACATGGCTATCGAAGAGATTTGAGTAGAAGTCATGGATAATCTTCTCCATTGCCGTTCTGGAGGATGTGATGGATCCATCAGGACGTCGGAGGGCAGTCATCTTGGTCTTATAGTTGGCGAAGGACAGGCGGGCGTTACGAATACTTTTCCCGGCTTCTGCCGCATCTACCAGTACTTCTGCTCTTCTCTCTTTGAGGTCTTCCTTGATCGCATCTCTGCACTGCTTTGCAAGCTCGGATGTTAGCTTGCGGTTGCCTGAGGCATGCGCCAAACCACGCTGGCGAATTAGCTCAAGAGTTTTCGAAGATAGGCGACTTTTTGTGGCTATCTCTCTCTTGGCGTTCCTCGCACATTCATGGAGGTGCTGAACCAGTCGATCGTATTCCTCGTCAATGTTGTCAACAATGGAATCTTCCCATGTTGCCGCAATAGTACCAAAGAGTTCCCAGTTGGTGGTCATTCTGGGAGTTCTCTTTTTGAAAAAAATATTTGTATATTTTTATAAAATTAAATATGTTTTGATTTTTTAAATTTAATTTACTCTTTATTATTTTGGGTATACTCAGTGGTTCTCAAAGCATACTTCTGACTTTGTGCTCAGGGATCACTTGTGATGTTCCTCAGGGTATACATGGGGTACCAGACATGTCATTTACATGTCACTTAGGTATAAATACATATACAGATATTTATGCATAAGGTGGTGATGCAGAAATATTTGGGGGCTGAAGTGATAGTACAGAGACAAGAAACTTGAATCATGGAACTGATCCTGATTTGATGCCCAGCACTGCATCTTACCTGGAGCTCACTAATTTTTTTTCCTCGACTATTATCACCTGCTGTTGAGGTCTTCTTTAGAGTTTTTAATTTCAGCTGCCATTCTCTTCTGTTATCTCACTTCTGATTATTGTTTTCTCATTTCTGCTATTATGTATACCTGAACCTTTACTATTATTTCTTGGAGCTCATTAAACATCCACATCAAGGTATCCCTAAAATATTTATATGAGAGGTAATAGAGCTGATTGGTGCTAAATTTTTTGCCCCATTTATTTAATTTTGTAACTGAATCACAGTGATATACACATTTACAAAGATGTTCATGATTGAAATTTAGTCATATAATGTTCCAACATCTGTTCCTTTACCAGTGTACTTTTCCCACCACCAATGAGTCCAGTTTTCGTCCTGCTCCCCTGCCCCACCCTGTCCCACACCCTGCCACTATGTTAGGCACCAGATACTTTAAGGCCATTAGGTGTATCCTTTTACCTGTACACTTCACCCCCCCCCCATATACTCTTATGGCAAGCTTCCAACCATTGACCTGTCCTCTGTCCCTCTTTATCTTTACTTCGAATATTAATCTCATACATATATCTATATCCCACAAATGAATGCAGACATTCTATACCTGTCCCGTCCTTCTGACTCATTTCACTCAACATGATTCTCTCCATGTCAATCCATTTATAATCAAATTTCATGACTTCAATCTTTCTAATGGCTGCATAGTATTCCATTGTGTAGATATACTGTAGTTTCTGTATCCAGTCATGTTCTTGGGAACTCAGGTTTTTTCCAGACCATGGCTATTGTGAAGAGTGCTATAATGAAAATTGAAGTGAAGATTATGTTTTACTATATTGGTTTTGGTCCCCCCAGGGTATATTTTTAGGAATGGTATTTCTGGGTCAAATGGGAGCTCAATTTCTAGTTTGTTGAGGGATGTCCATATTGTTTTCCAAAAAGGCTGGACAAGTCAGCATTCCCACCAACAATGAAGGAGAGTCCCCTTCTCACCACATCTGTGCAAGCACTGTTTGCTCTTGTTCTTTTGGATATGTGCCAATCTCTGTGGTGTAAGATGATATTTCATTGTTGTTTGATTTGCATCTCCTTTTATATTGGTATATTCAGTGTGAAGTTGAAAGAATAGATATTTTCATTCAGTACTCAAGCAGGAAAGGTATGATAGGCCTCCATTTGGTCCCTTTTGGGTCACTGTTATCTGAGGTTTCAGGCTGGGGTCCTGACATCCTTGACCTTACCAGTAGCCTGCTCTACTGGGGCTCTCACCTGATAATTGTAGCTGGGAATTATCAAGTTCCCATGTGCACAACTTCCCAGATACAAAGGAAAGCTGCAGGTAAGCCAGCTAACAACCAGAACTTCTCTGGGGCAGCTGGACTTAAATATATTTTTTATTTGGTTTTTAATTTGGGGGCCTAACCCAGTAGTGCTCAAGGTTTATTCCTGTCACATTGGGGAACCATGTGAACTGCGGGGAATAGAACCCAGGTCAACTGCATGCAATACAAGTATCCTACTTGCTGTCGTATCTCTCCAGCCTCCGAACTTACATTTTGAAACAAATAAGAGAACTGGAGAGGCAGTACTATGGGTAAGATGCTCGATTTGCATGCCACTGACATGGGTTTGAGCTCTGCCACTACATATGTTCCCCTGAACCCTATTAGGAATGATCCCTGACAACAAAGTCAGGAGTAAACCCTGAGCACCAAAGGGTGTGGTCTCCAAAAACAAACAAACAAAAAAAAAATGAACAAAAATGAATCATAGATCCAATGAAATGAAAACTGAAGGCATTTCATTTAATTCCACATACAAATAGCATAAGTATGTGGAATTCTGGTTTCTTTACTATATTTAAAAATATTTTCCAAGTTAGTGGGCAGGTTTCTTTTATAATTTGAAAGAAAATACTGTCTGAAAATGCAGTTTTAAATACCAGAAAAAAATAAATGGCAGGTCTGGAGAGCTAAGAGAAAATTTGAGAGCTATGAATTCCTTGACATGTACTCTGCTTTCATCGACTTTGAATTTTTGAATTTTAAAATCTTCTTACTATTAATTTCAGACTCATGCACTTTTTCCCTGAAAAAAGTTTAGAATTTCAACAAATTGTCAGATGAATGTATACCTGCTCTCTTTTAGCTGAATCTATGAACTACTCTGGTTCAAATGTTGTGTCAGTTTCAGAAATATTATTTTAGTCCTGACAATTGTACTTGTTCATAATTTTACTGATGAATTATTCATTATTGGTAGTTAACCAAAACTTTCCTTTTATTATTTGCAGGAACCTGTTTAGTTTTAATGATATGTGGATGCCAGACTTTAGCAGGCTATTTATTCAAAGATAACTTTACCTATCCAGATCTGAATAAGTTTTAACAGAATAGCTGAATTAATTTGCTTCACTTACTATATTAATACGTACATTGTGGTAGAGCTGACTTTTCTTTTTGTGTTTATACCTTACAGTCAAGATTTAATTTATTTAGGATACTTGTTAACTGTCAAAAAAAAAGAGAGAATGGAAATCAGAAGAATTCTAATAAAATTTATGAGTACTATATAGTGCAAACTTCTAAAATAGTATTTTCCAAAGTGTTTTCCACTGAACACTAGTCACTAGTTCTCAGGATGTTAATGTGCCACACAGAGAAAAAACAAATTCATAGCTAACTATATTTGAAGAATACTGGGTCTAAATAGGATATTCATTGCAGGACTTCTCAGTCTTTAATTTGCCTTTTGAGTAAGTCATATTTAAAACCTAGTATAACTTACACGGTACTTCTCAAATATATTTGACCAGAGACACACTAGAAAATGCTGATGTACATTGTGAAAAGCATACACATAAAAAAACAGATTCAAAATTACTCAATCTCTATGAGAAAAATTAGATTCTAATATTTTACAATTTCGATGTAAAATTTCTATGTAGTAGTTTCTATGTCAAAATTTTCCTAATAGCTTAAGGAAAAAAAAAACACTAATATCTATTTTATTTCCTTTGCAAAGAGCTTCCAGTCATAGTACAGCACAAAATTTAAGGTGTCTTGAATTCACCTGGGGAACTTGTTAGAATGCAGATTTTTATTTAAGATGTCTGGGTTGGAGCCTATAGTTCTGTGTGTCTAAATATCCCGGGAAATATCTAGACTGGTTCACTATGGACCACACTTTGAGAGGCTCAGGTAATTACTATTGGGTTAATCCTCTTAATTTCCTCCCTGATTATAATAGAAGTTGTGGTTTTCTTTTTTAATTCATTACAATGACAACAATTCTCTGTTTAATGGTATTAGTCAACACAAAATTTTAAAAATATATTAGTACAATTTTGCTTGAAACTAGTGTGCAGTAGACATATAAATAAATTTGTTTCTTATTGCCTTAAACTTTATATAAATCTCTGGAAGGAGAAGCATCTTACATGGTTTCATCACTTGATCACTTGATCCTCCGTTATTCATCAATTTACGCGAGCGGGTGCCAGTAACATCTCCATTCATCCCTGTTGTGTGCTGGCATAGCCCAATGGCATCTGTTCATTCTAGAAACATGCAGAGTCTCAAAACGATCATTCAGGGTCTTGACGAAGAAGTCTGACCATCTTGTAGGTGGGCGTCCACGGGATCTTTTGATGTCCCGTGGAATCCAGTCAGTATTGGCTCTAGTTCAACAGTTGTCTGTAAACCTCATTACGTGTCCAGCCCATCTGATTTTTGATGCTTTGGAAAATGAGACAGCATCCCTGATTCTTGAGCGTTGACGGAGATCAGAACTCCGGATTCTATCTCTCATTTGAGTGAAGCGTGATATTCCAACCATAGCTCTTTCAATTCCTCCTTGAGAGACCTGAATAGCATTCTCATCCTGTTTTCTTAGGGCCCAGGCCTCTGAGGCATACATTAATGCAGGAAGAACAGTGGAATTGAAGAGATGTGCACGTAGTTGGAGGTTCTTTGTCCTCTTAGTTATTTCTTCAACGCTCTTGAAGGCATTCCAAGCCACTCTCTTCCTCCTGCGTAACTAGGTGCTAGGTCATTCATCATGTTGATTTCTCGACCTACGTATATATAACTGTTGCATTCGGAGATGGTGGTTCCATTGAGAGCGAATGGAGCGTCAAGAACAAGGCTGTTTCTCAGCTGTAGTCCGACCTTTCCACATTCACAGTTAAAGTCGTTCAGCATTTGTGCCGCTTGGCTGATGTTTGGTGTTATTAGAACGATGTCATCAGCAAAGCGGAGGTGGTGTAGTTGCCGACCATCTATCTTCACTCCCATTTCTTCCCATTCCAGTCATTGCATGATGTTCTCGAGGGTGGCACTGAAGAGTTTCGGTGAAATGGTATCACCCTGCCGAACCCCTCTCTTGACATCGATGATTACTTCTTTGTAGAATGGTGAGATCCTGGTAGTGAACCCATAATAGACCTCATGGAGGATCCTGATGTATTGAGTTTGTACGCCCTGATTGGCTAGGGCTTCTATGACCGCTTCTATCTCAACAGAATCAAAGGCCTTCTTTAAATCAATGAACGTTAGACAGCGGCATCTTGAACTCCTGAGAAACCTCAATGAGCTTAGTAATCATGTGGATATGGTCGATGGTACTGAATCCTTTTTGGAATCTGGCTTATTCACATGGTTGTCCTTCATCTAGTGTTCTGCTAATCCTACTCAGGATGACTCGAGTGAACAGTTTGTAGATGACAGACAAAAGATGACAGACATTGTTTCATAGAAAGTTAAATTGGTAGAATTCTACTTTGGTGGACATTTTTCAAGTGGGACTGCTAATTTTCATATTTTTAAGAACTCTAATAATTGTATAATTTGTCAAGTTTTCCCATAAATATGTTTTAAATGTATTATACCACTCTTGTAATGTAATTAATCTATATGTGCCCTTGATAATATTTAGCAAAGAAATCAGGGTCAGCAGTTATGATTCCCTGAGTACTGCCAGGAGCAATTCCTGAGTGTATAGCCAGGACTAATCCTGACCATTGCTGGTTGTGGGACCGACCCCCACCCAGAAATATTATTTGACCAAAGAATGCATAGTATGCTTAGTACTATAGGACAGTGATCCCAAAATAAACGTGAGGATTAATTTTTATCTAAATATCTAAATATCTAAACTTTATTAGAATATATATTTTTATCTAAAATTTATTTGTGTTGTTCAACTAGTTTGCCTAAGCAACTAAATTATTGATTTTGAAATCAGTTTGATGTCATGTTAAAGCTGTAGAGATTAGCCTATAGAAGTTTGAATGTGCATATATGCACATATATATTTTTTGTTGTAATATAATAAACCATATTTGTGCATAATATAGTATGATATATAATAATAATATCTATAGAAAATAAGAGAGCATCTTTTTTTTGCTTCTTTGGGTCACACCTGGCGATGCACAGGGGTTACTCCTGGCTCTGCACTCAGGAGTTACTCCTGGCCGTGCTCAGGGGAACATATGGGATGCTGGGAATCGAACTTGGGTCGGCCGCGTGCAAGGCAAATGCCCTACCTGCTGTGCTATCACTCCAGCCCCAAGAGAACTTTTTTTTTTGACAAATAAACTAATACAAAATAAAGTACTTCTTAAGTTTGGTGTTTCATGTACTTTAGAAAACTGAATTGTTATTTAAATAAATTGATTATAAAATCATACATAGATATGGTTGTGATAAAAAAAACTGTCAGAAAAGAGAGGCAAAACAACTGTGTTTGTATGAAGATAATATTCTTCTATAGATAAATATATTTTATTTTACTTTTTTTAGTGAAGCAAAATAGTCTTTGTCGAAATAAATTTAAGTAATCTGAGGGGAAAGGAGGTGAGAAATACACGTATAAAAGAGAATATAGGCTTCTTCAGAGTGGAAAAGCCGTCTAAGGAAAAATTTAAGCTTAGAAAAAGATATAATAATTGGGGAATGTTGATATAATAATTGGGGAATGTTTCATATTTTGATACAAAATAATAAATTTACAAGCTTTCTAATAATTATTGATTACTAATCTAATCTATTTACTTTGGATTTTCTTTATTCTGGGCTGGAGTGATAAATAGCACAGCGGTAGGGTGTTTGCCTTGCGCGTGGCCACCCAACCAACCCAGGTTCAATTCCTACATCCCTCTCGGAGAGCCCCGCAAGCTGCCAAGAGAACCTTGCCCGCTTGGCAAAGCCTGGCAAGCTACCCGTGAGGTATTCAATATGCAAAACACAGTAACAATTGTCACAGTGGAGATCTTACTGGGCCTGCTCGAGCAAATCGATGAACAACGGGAGGACAGTGGCAGATTTCTTTATTCTATTTAAATGTTCCTGATAACATGAAAAGACCAAATCATCTTTGAAAACAGTTAACTCACATCTATTTGTGAAAATGATCAAACTTCCTAATAGTCCCATAACCTAACAGTAAAAAAAATGAAAATGCTATTCCAATAATTATTTTAAATTTCACCTGCATAAAAATATTTGTTAATTTGTCAGCATTTTTAAATCTGATATCACACTTTGTTATTTCAAACTGGACTCATATCTCTTTACTATTCTACCTCTTACTTATCAACATTATTAGAGATTGTCACAGCATCGTACACTGTGAAATAAGGAAAATAAAAAATCTAAAGGAAAAATTAAGATAATGTATAATTTCTTAATCCAGTTAGCATTGTGTTCATGTATGTGTGTGTACATTTTTTCAATATATTGACTTACACTTTTTAACTTTTCTATTGAATCACTGTGAGATAGACCTTTACAAAGCTGTTCATAATTTGATTTTAGTCAGACAGTGTTTCAACACCCATCTTTCCACCAGTGTACATTTCCCAGCACTGGGACTTACACACGTTTTAATTCTTCCTTAAAATGTTTTACATTAGATATTCTAAACATTCTATTAAGTTTTATTTTGTTTTGGTTTGTTTTTTGTGTGTGTGTCACACCTGGGATTGCTCTTGGCTCTGCATTTAGTGATCACTTTGGGCATTGCTTGGGGTACTAAGTATAAAGTCTTGGTTGGGTGAATGCAAGGAAAAGTCTGTTCTATCTTTCCAGCCCTCCATTAATGTATTTTTAATGTGTCATTAATGGCTATTTATTTTTATGAACCATAAATAAATCATAGCATATTTAACCATTTCCTCATTTTTGATACTTAAACCTTTAAAACTTTTCTCTTTCTCCTCCCTCTTTTTCTGCAAGAAAACGTTAATTTACAAGGCTGAATGTGTCTTAGGAGTACAAGTTCACACCTATACAAAGGTATGTTATCACACCACATTCACCACCAGAATAGCAATATCTTTTCATTCTTTGCTTCTATCCCTACCTTCTTTTTGGTTAAACTCTTCTGGAGAAGCCTTTAACTACAAATATAGATCAAATACCACTGCACGGGACATTAACTAACCAATTATTTATCCATTCATTTAAACAGACAAATACGTTGCTAGGCTCTGAGCATATCATTGTAGACACTAGAAATGTTCAAATGCAACATATTCAAAAGCTTCACATTTTGTATTGATCATATCTCACACTAGTTTTTTTGGGGGGGTAGATGACAGAGCATAAAGGATGAATGAACTTATACTACTTGACATCAGAAATACGGTTTTGTCCATTACTGTATAACTAACTTCCAGAACCAGTGTCTGAAACATATCAGACTCTATCGATATACAAATAAATCTTTATTTAAAGATGGAGGCAAATGACATTTTTCCTAGCTTCAGAGCAGTCAGTTAAAATCTGTCAAATTAGTTGTACCATTTAGTTGCAGAAACATTCACCTTCAAGAAAATGCGTTTAACGTACTGACCCCTTCCATGTTCATCCATAGAAATGATTCCCTTCTCTTGTCACCTGCGCTGTTTGATACTCTGAAAAACTCTATGATTATAAAACCACCTAGCTCCACAGTACCAGCTGGAGATGTGGGGTAGAATCTATTCTCTGCCAAGGCCTGCCATGGACATACTATAACCTTAGCAATTAGGAAGTGAATTATAAAAGTCATTTTCTACCACATACAATACTGTCCAAAGGACTGTCAAATGGGCACAAAGCCCAAGTGGACATATAAATAGAAAGCAGTTCATATGGCTGAAAGTCAGGATGCACTAATCAGAAAAGTGCCTAGAAAATTCAGAAATTGCTGTGGTCACATTACATCTCCAAACTCTACAATACTAACATCCCAGTAGGAGAACAGCATTGGATGGGAATGTGACATAGAAGCCAACTAAGCTTCACTACAAAAACATTAACACAGAAGGCTTAACAAACAAAAACAACTTAGTTAACCCTCAGTCAAAAACTTAATCTCCCCAGGGTGAGATACCATAATTTTCACAAATTTTCTTTTTCTCAAGTACTCTTTGAACATTTAACTTGCCACTTAGTGGTTACAAGCATAAATAAAATAAATTATTGTGGGCCTGCTATTGGAGCAGGCTTGAAGGATAAGGGGTGAAAATGCAACAATAGTGGAGGGAAGGTGATAGTGGTGATGGAATTGGTGTTATAATATTGAACACCTGTTACAAATCATGAGAAACAACTTTGTAAATCATGGTGTTTTTAAAAAGTGGAAAAAAATTATAAAAGAAAAATAATATAGAAATTGTCATCCTTATCAGGTAAAGATTCTGTGTGTATTTTCTAGTAACACTTAATGGCTTGGTTTCTTTACTTTATTTCATGTAATAATATAATATTTACCTTAAGGTTATGATAAAACTTGATTTTCTACTTTCATAAATGTCTATTATCAACAATTTTAATATAAAACTATGTGTTGTTGATGCTTAAAAAGAGGAATATGTAATCCTGAAATAAATCCTCTTTCCTTTTCTCCTTTAACATCTACCTTTATTTTTCTAAACTTGTATTTCTACTTTAAAAAATTACTCCTTCCTGTTCCTTTGTGTAAAGAAGAAGTTAAAAATCAAACATATACTCTACCTGAAAGGATCACTAAGAAAATGCTGGCTGGAGGAACTGGTCAGGATGGCAGATGTGTGCAGAAAGTAGATAAAGGACCAAACATGATGACCTCTCGGTGTCTGTATTGAAAACCATAATGCCCAAAAGCAGAGAGAGATTATGGGGAATTATGTCTGCCATGGAGGCAGGGGGAGGGTGGGAAGGGGGGGGGGGGTTATACCGGCGATATTGGTGGTGGGGAATGTGCACTGTTGGAGGGATGGGTGTTTGATCATTGTGTGATTGTAACCCAAACATGAAAACTTGTAACTATCTCACGGTGATTCAATAAATTTTTTTTAAAAAATGTACTCTACCTATTAAAAGAAGTAACAGAGAAGTAACAGGGATCAAGGGCCTTGCATGTAGCTAATCCTGTTTGATTTCCAGCACCAAATGGTCCCTTGAGATTCTGTGGGTGCATTCCTGGGGCCTTTCAAATACCAGAGGTTGAACAGACACTGGTACATATCAAAAAGAACAAGGACAACCAGTGCTGGCACAGATGAGGGAAGAATGGAACTCTCATTAAGTGCTGGCAGAAATATTGACTGGTTTAACCTTTTTGGAAAATAATATGGTCATTTCTAGAAATCTAGGAATTTATATTCCATTTAACCAGGCAATTCAACTTCTTGAAATAATTTACCCCAATGGCCCAAAAACAAAACGGGGAAAAGTCATTTGTGCCCCTACGTTTCTTGCAGCACTCTCCACAATAACCCAAATCTGGAAACAACCCAAATGACCAAGAGTAAATGACTGGATAAAACAAACAAACAAAAAACAAAAAACAACTCTGGTACATATACACAGTGGATTATTACTCAGCCATAAAAAAGATAAGGTCATGGAATTTGCTGCTACATGGGGGGACCTGGAAAAAGGATCTTGTTGAGTGAAGTTAGAGGGAGAGAGACCAACATAAAATGATCTCTTTCATATGTGAGATATAAAGAAACATAATGGTAAAAAACAAAACCGAGTACCCAAGACAATAGAAACAAAGAACATGAAAACTGGTAGGAAACACTCAACCTGAGGAGGCTGGGGGATGGGACGTGGATGGGGCAGCGTCTGTGGTGGAGGGAAACATTCAACCGGGATGCGGCAGTGGTGCTGAAAGGAGGCAAATTTGTATGTATCAGCAACAGTACTGGAAACCATGATGCAAAAACATATATAATTTTTTAAGTGCTCATTTAATGTGTGCTGAAAGTAGCTAAAAGAGCAAACATGATAACCCCTAGTATCTGTATTGCGAACCATAAAGCCCAAGGGGCTGGACAGAGAGAGAAAGAGAGAGGGAAATACAGACAAAGAGACAGAGAGAGAAAGAGAAAAGAGAAAGAGAGAGAAAGAAAGAGAGAGAGAGAGTTGTAAAGTGCCTGCCATAGGCTGGGAAGCAGAGGAGGTGGGAGGTGATGGGAAATGCAAACCTGTGGAGGGATGGGTGTTGGAACATTGTATGACTGAAACCTGAACATGAATACCTTTGTAATTGTGTATATCACGATGATTCAGTTAAAAAATTTCTCTAAGTTATTTTAAGTGCTCATTTTTTTTAATGAAAGGCCCATTGTAGAGGCAGACTGGTGGGAGGGAGAGGCAGTTGGGGTTGGGGAAATGGAATTAGTGGACAGAAATGGACACTGGCTATGGGATCAGCATTAAAACATTATGTCCCTGTTGTGAAAAGAGAGCACAGGATAATAGTTAAAGATGTTAATAACCAATGATCTGCGATCAAGTGTGTATTTTGAAAACATCATCCTGGTGGCATTTTATAAAACAGCTCTGACAATCACAATATTTGAAGGAGTGGGTAAGTTATAGAAACATGAGGCATAATCAGAGTGGGGATGATGGTTACTGGTGACATGAATGTGTATGTTCATTTTTCAAAAATATGTTGTTTTTAAATAAGCATACAGCTCTGACAAGGGCTGCACACCCCCCCCCCCAAAAAAAGAAAACCAACATTATATGCCCGAAACCCAATCATGAAAAACTTTTAATTTCAAGTTTACTAAATTTATTTATATATTTATTTTAATCAAATCACTGTGAGATATACAGTTACAAAGCTGTTCATGATAAGGTTTCAGTCATACAATGTTCCAATACCCAGTACTCACAATGACTAAATTAAAAGAAAGAAATTACCACAGGGTGAGGTACTGGAGTGACCTGGGTACCACTGAAGTGACCAGGCAGCAGAGGAGCTGAGAGCATTGTCTCCTTTGGCCCTCACAATGAACCACTGAAACTGAGGGTCTGTCCCCAGAACTGCTGAGCACTGCTTTAGATATCCGAAAAAGAAAAAGAAAAAGAAAGAAAAGGAGTTAATTTATTTGTAAAGTTAAGGGCAACATTAATGAAACACTTACTGGAAAATATAGAATTCACTGTGCTTTTGTATCATCAGTAAAGGCCCCACATGCCAAATACCTACTGAAAGCCAGACCCTGTGCTAGACTACCACTTCTCCCCCCACCCCCTGCACACACACACCCTTTTGTAAATTGAATCACTGTGAGATACAGTTGCAAAGCTTTCATGTTTGAGTTTCAGTCATACAATGATCCAACACCCATCCCTCCACCAGTGCACCTTTTCCACCACCAATGTCCCCAGTATCCATCCCCTCTGCCACCCCACGCCTCACCTGCCTTTATGGCAGACAATTTCCATCTTTCTCTCTCTACTTTGGGGCATTATGGTTTGCAATTCAGATACTGGGAGGTCATCATGTTTGATTCTTTATCTACTTTCAAGCACACATCTTCCATCCCGAGCGATCTCTCCAATCATCAGTGACTTAGTGATCCCTTCTGTATTCTCACTGTCCTTTCCCCCAGCTATGAGACAGGCTTCTAACTAAGGGACAATCTTTCTGGTCCTTGTCTCTACTGTCCTTAAGCGTTAGTCTCATATTATGTCATTGTATATTCCACAAACGAGTGCATAGACTGCCACTACCTTGTGACGTCATCACCACTGTGCTGGGGATAACCCAAATCCCACTTCCTCAAAAAAACAGAGACATTAATGCAGGTGAAATGTTACTGTAGACCACTGCTGTCTCTCACGAAATTGATGTTTTATAACCACAAGCTTCAATATCTTCATCTTTCTTTTATCTGTGACATCAATTCATAGTTCATTAAGATGCTATTTATTCCTCTTTCAAAACTGAACTACATGGTAATTTCCATGAAACCGTTTTGAGTATCTCTCTTTTTCAACTGAATTGTAATTAATTATTCATTCTACACCGCACTTTGATCTTACCTGTAATAATAATTAACATATGACTAATGAGGTGCTATTTGTAAAGCATTTCCAAGTCCATCAACATAATTGATTTCACAACTCTTGGGAAGGAAATGCTAGAACTGTTCCATTTTGTGCTATAGAGTTAAAAGGACTAGCAAACCTTCAGCTTTTAGTCTTAATGTTCCATTGTTACATAATAGTATTAGAAATGAAAGCGAACAGGGCCTGGAAATATGGTTCACTGGTGAGTGCTTGCCTTGCCTGGGGTTCAGTTCCCACTTGGCAACCGTGATCTGGGTGTTACTGTAGTGGTTCCTGGCACCACCGCAAAATAAAATGTATCATCACATACTACAACCAAGTGTGCATGAGCACTACAAATATCAAGTATGTAGCCACTGGTGACACAAGTGTGCAAATACTGAAATCAAAGTACGTGAGCTCTGCTGACCACCTCAACCAAGAGTGTAAGCTCTGATCATTACAGACAAGCGAAGGGATGAGAAGGAGAAAATATAAAATCTAGATAAATTGTGGGAAATGGTCCACTTAGTAATTGCCCCAAGATTAGAATAGCCCCCTGAGAAAGACAAGTCTGGTTTAGTTTACCATGAGGCAGCATACATCTTCCCAGGCAAGAATGGAATAAGAAATTACTGTGATTTTAATACTATAATTGAAAGGTGTTTTCTTAATTTTTAAAAATCTCTCTAGAGTCACAGCTATGTAAATATCCCAGTCCTTGCTATTAAAGTACCTGCTCACTGTTCTTAATGTACCTGTTATTGGAAAGAGCTCAAGGGTCTGGAGCCAGGAAGCCAGAATTGGGGAGCAGAAATTGTGTTCAATCTGTCAGTTTATTCTCTTCTTTGGGGCTGCTGAGGCTAGCTCACAACATGGAAATGCCACTAATCTGATTTTCATGCCACAAGTATGATTTTTTAATGAAGCAAGTAAAATATTTTCACCTAACCCTGATAGAGGAAAACAAAGAAAAAAGTTGACACCTGCTATCATTTATGAAAATTGTTGTAAAAGCTCTAAATGCTAGCAAAAGAAGTCAAGTGCCAAGTTTAAAATAAAAGAGTAAATCAAATAGAATTATGTCAGGAAATCAAGGATATTTCAAAATTAGAAATTTTTATTTGTATGATGTCATGTTAACAGATTTAAGCAAACATGATATTTTTTCAAACTATATATGATTATTTCCATAGATAATGTGTGAAAAGGTTCTCAAAATAAATTAACACCTTTTCCTGATAAAAGAACTCAATAAAACAGGGATGGTAAGGCATCATTTAGCTGTAGAACATATGCCTTGTTTATATGTAGCCACTGGCTTATTCCTGTTTCTCCAAAAATAATAACCAGAAATTGTTAAATACTTTACTATAACAAATATATATTCTTTAGTGTTAAGTGTACATCTTTATGGAAAGCATGGAAAGAAGAAAAACAACAAAGTCTGTCCCAGATTCTTTTGCCAACAGCATTGTACTGGCAATGGCAGGCAAGCAATGGACAAAAGAAATCAGAAGCATAAGAGCTGGTAAAAATAAAATAAAATAATTTCTGTTTGTTAACAATAATTATCTTAAACATGGAAAATCCCTATAAAATCAATGATCAGACTCAACAAATCAAATCATTCAGTAACATATAGACTATATAAATTAATACGTAAAATCAAAAGCAGTTATTCATAAAAATGACAAAGAACATGATGGTAGAGAAAATATTTACATTAACAATATCAAATACGGGGAAGCTATAAACTTTCCTGAAAGGTATAAAAGTAGATTTGAAAAAATAGTTCCTATGCTTCGATAGTAAGTTTCGACATCTTAAAAATGTCAGACCTTTAAGCATTTTATAAACTTAACTCAATCCCAATAAAATTATCTACAAATTTCACATAAAAATAAACATGAAAGAATAACCAGATAATATACCTGTCATAAAATGCTATAGGGAAACGCTACCAGAAACCGTTAAAACACACTATAAAATGTCTAATTAAAGCAGAATAATACTGGGTTTAGGAATGTAGCTCAGGTGTATAGCACATGCCTCATATTTGTGCTATTCATCCATGGTTCTATCTCTGGCACCACAAAAACAAAATTACAAAAGCAGCAAAATACTTATCTGTTTAAAAATGCTCTTGTATTCAACAGATAAGCTGACCCAAATAGAGTGCAGAAAAAAAGAAAGTATTAATACACTTTGAAATATGATAAAGGAACATGTCTGATTACAAAGGTAATCGTCTGGCTGAAAGTCAGTGTATTGAACATGATCCTCATCTGTGGGGCCCGTGTTCAGTCGTCAACAAGCACACATGATAGGGAAGTAGCTCAAAGGGCTCAGGAACCTCGGGTTCAATTCCTGGCACTGCATGGTTCTGAGCACTCTGCACATGTACCCCCCCCCCCCCAAGCAAAACAACGAAAGAAACAAGCAGACATACAAAATCCATCATATCTTTAAGGCAAGGAATTAAACTGTTGAAAGTTATTCAGCAACAACTAGGGTAGACACTTGGGAAAAAAGACCAGTTTAAGGCTCACCTCATATGACATGAGAATAAACTTCAAATAAAATAGAAATCTAATGATTAAAAAAATAAATCCATTAAGTAAAAATATGGCTGAATTTCTATTTAACATCATAGAGTTTCTAACTAAAACTCAAAATCCAAATGTAAGAAAAATAGGTAGATTTGACTAGGTAAAGCAAAAAATAATCTTCATGGCAAAAGCATTATTAGCAAAGTCAAAACAGGCTGGAATAAAATATCTACAATACATCGCACAGAGGGAGGAATGGTAATTTGTATAATACACTAAAAACTTTCCAAGATGAAGGTGATGAGATTTGTTTGTTTGTTTGTTTGTTTTTAAAGGGTCACGTCTGGGGAGCTCAGGGGCCTCTCTGTGGTGCTGGGAACAAAACCAGGTTGGCTGCTGCAAGGCAAGAGCCCCAACTACTGCACTGTCTATTCAGAATCTCAGGAACGTTGTTAAAATCTGTGTGGAAAACAGTACGAATGACATAAACAAAAAATTACAGTAAAGGTTACAGAAATAGACTAAAAGATGATTAATCTTATTTACAATAAAAGAAATGTAAATAAAGATATCGAGTAAAATTATTTTTATTCCTTCCTTTCTTCCTTTCTTTCTTCCTTCCTTTCTTTCTTCCTTTCTCTTTCTTCTTTTCTTTGTTCCTTTTTCTTTCTTCCTCTTTCTTTCTTTCTTTCTTTCTTTCTTTCTTTCTTTCTTTCTTTCTTTCATTGAATCACAGTGATAGTTACAAAACTTTCATGCTTGAGTTTCAGTCATACAATGATCCAACACCCATCCTTCCACCAGTGCACATTCTCTACCACCAATGACCCCAGTACTACCTCACCCTTTCAACCCTCCCTCTGCCTCTATGGCAGACAATTTCCCCCATACTGTCTCTCTACTTTGGGGCTTTATGGTTTGCAATATAGATACTGAGAGGCTATCACATTTGGTCCTTTATCTGCTCTCAACACACATTTCCCATCCCGAACAATAACTCCAACCATTTTTGACTTAGTGATCCCCTCTATGCTAGCTGCCTTCTCCCACAGCTCATGAGGGATGCATGCAGGCTTTCAACTGCACTGCACTGTGCTGTCTTCCCGTTGTTCATCGATTTGCTTGAGCGGGCCCAGTAACGTCTCCATCATAAGACTTGTTGTTACTGTGTTCAGCATATTGAATACATCATGGGTAGCTTGCCAGGTTTTGCTGTGCGGTCAAGATACTTTCAGTAGCTTTCAACTATGGAGCACTATTCCTGGCCCATGTATCTATTGTCCATGGGTGTCAGTTTCATATTATGTTATTTTATATTCCAAAAATGAGTGTGGTCAGTCTATGTCTGTTCTTCTTTTTCTGACTCATTTCACTTAGCATGACATTGTCCATGACCATTCACTTAGACATTTCATAGCTTCATCTTTCCTTACAGTTGCATAGTATTTTATTGTGTAGATGTACCAACATTTCATTAGCCAGTTGTCTGTCCTCAGGCACTTGGATTGCTTCCAGATTCTGGCTATTGTGAACAGTGCTGCAATGAACATACAGGTGCAGATATCATTTCTACTGTGTTTTTTGCACCCTCAGGATATATTTCCAGAAGCAGTATTGGGTTCATATGGAAGCTCAATTTCTAGTTTTTGAAGGAATGTCTATATTGTTTTCCAAAAAGGCTGAACCAGTCAGCATTCCCACCAACAGTGAAAGAAATAAATATCTTGGATGTGGGGAGAAAGGGAGACTCTTTCACTATTTATTTCTTTCTAAGTCTGATTTGTATGAATTAGTATAAACCTTTTAAGAAACTTTCTGATTTTTAATTTTTTGTCATACCTGGAGGTGTTCAGGGAGTACTCTGGGCTCTGGGCTCAGGTATAACTCCTGGCAGGCTCAAGGTCCATATGGGATACTAAAGATCAATCCAGTCTGCCGCATTTAAGGCAAGTGTCCTACATGCTGTATTATCATTCTGGCCCAGGAAACATTCATTTTGTTCAATGGCTGAATATTATCTTTTTTGTGGTTGAATACTGTCCCACTGTGAGTATATACATTTCTCTTTATTCAGCCGTTGATGCGAGCTTTAGTTATTTTCATACCCATGTCTATTACAAATGATGCTGCAATGAATATATGAGTTTATAGATTTTTAACAACAAAGTCTCCAATGGAGACGTTACTGGGCCCGCTCGAGCAAAGGGAACAACATAAAACAAAAATAAACTTTTACTAGAGGCTAAGGAAAGTCATCAGGAAGACGGTAGAGAAAAATACAAGTTTGGTGCATGTCTTGTAGGAGCAATCCATGATCCCTGAAGGCAGAAACTGGAGTGAGTCTTGAGCACTGTAGGGTGTGGCCTAGAACAACAACAACGAAAATGTGAACAGTAGGTGATGAGTGAAACCCATTTTTTGGTGGTGAGCACAAAATAATACATAAATGTGTTCAAATATAAGGCTATATACTTGAAAATTATGAAAGTTATAATTAGCATTACCTCAACTACAATCTGGAAAAAAAGACCAAAAAAAACAACCTATGTGGGACTGTGGATGTGGCTCAGTAGTAGACCATGGGGTTCACATGTGTGAGGCTGTGCATTCAGAACTCAGCACAATGCACATGCATGCATACTTTTTTAATATAAATGTGACTTTCATGTAAAAAATGACAATATATCATTTTTATCTGATATATATTTCAGGTGTCTATGTGTGTATAGAGATAGATAGATAGATAGATAGATAGATAGATAGATAGATGATCACTGTATCACTGTATCAACGCATTCGATAGCATCGAAGAAATAGCTAAGAGGACGAAGAATCTCTGGCTCCGGGCATATCTCTTCAATTTCACTGTTCTTCCTGTATTAACATATGCCTCAGAGACCTGGGCCCTATGAAAACAGGATGAGAACTCTATTTGTGTCTCCCAAAGAGGAATCAAAAGAGCTATGCTTAGAGTATCATGCTTCACTCAAATGAGAGAAAGAATCTGGAGTTCCTACATCTGTCGAGAGTCAGGGATGCTGTCTCGTTTGCCAATGCATCAAAAATCAAATGGGCTGGACACGTAATGCGATTTAGAGACGACCATTAGACTAGAGCTGTTACCAACTAGATTCCATGGGACGTCAAAAGATCACATGGTCGCCCACCTACAAGATGGTCAGACTTCTTCGTCAAGACCCTGAACAAACGGTTTGAGGCTCTTCATGTTCCTGGAGCGAGCAGATGCTTTTGGGATACACTAGCACACAACAGGGACAAATGGAGACGTTACTGGCACCCGCTCAAAAAAATCGATGAGTAACGGGATGTCAAGTGATAAAGTGATCACTGTATCACTGTTATCCCACTGGTTGTTGAATTACTAGAGTGGGAGCCAGTAACATCTCTACTCCTTCCAGCCCTGAGATTTTAGCAGCCTCTTCTTACTCGTCTTTTCCCAACAATTGGAGGCTCTATCAGGATCAGGGGAATGAGACCTATTGTTGTTACTGTATTTGGCATATTGAATACACCATGGGGAGCTTGCCAGGCTCTGCCCATGCGGGCAGGATACTCTCAATAGCTTGCAGGGCTCTCCGAGAGGCATAAATAGATCTTATAATGTGGCTGCATGGTCCGGAAAGTGGCGTGGAGCATGGCAGTGGTTGGGTAGTAGAAGTCGGCTGCAGAGGCTGGGTCCCTTGGGGTGGGGAGGGCTCTCACCTGCCCCACAGCCTGGTGCAGAGTCCCACAGTTTCTGTGGTTAGGATTCGGCACTCTCAGATAAATAAATAGATATAGATATATAAATATAGATATATATTGGCACCTTTTGTTGGTGAGGCTTTAGGGAAACAAAATCTCATGCTAGAGGAAACACAGTCGTCAGGAGGGAAATTTTACAATATCTAAAAAATGTATGAATCCACATTTACCTTTTAGCCACATAAACCCTCTCTGGGAGTTAAGAAGTCCTAAAGTGTCCCAGGGCTAGAAAGATAGTACAGAGATAAGGCTTGTGCCTTGCACATGACCTGCCTTGTTTGATCCTGCCATGATTCATGATCCCTGAGCATTTCCAGGAGTGACCCCTGAGCACAGACCCAGGCATGACCCCAAAATAAAACAGAAAAAGAATCTTTCATGACCACTATCATTTTAAAAGCATTGTTGGTATTTTATATCTGATTTATTAACTTGGATTTGCATGACCATAATCATTGTTAAGATATAATTTTGTCTGTATTTTATTTTAAGTATGTCTATAAGACAAACTTAAAAATTTTTTCACGAATATTTCTCCCCTTTTCCCATACAATTTTTTTCTTTTTGGGTAACACCTGGCGATGCACAGGGGTTACTCCTGGCTCTGCACTCATGAATTACTCCTGGCGGTGCTCGGGGACCATATGGGATGTTGGGAATTGAACCCAGGCTGGCAGCATGTAAGGCAAACACCCTACCCACTGTGATATCTCTCAAGCCCCATCCCATACAATTTTTAAAATACAAAATTTGTATTGAGAATTCTCTAAATGTTACATCATTCTAGTTGCTTACTGAAGTTTTCTAATTTAATAGAAACTGAAACTAAGCAACAGGCATTTTTATGACCTTCCAAACAAGTTCATTCTGAGCGTTAGATAACAAAAAGGAAAATCTCAATGCACAGCAACAGTTTTCTGCTAAATTTTTGATTTCTTGCAGCCAGAAGAGTAAAATTAGGGAAAAAGTACCACCAGCCTTGTTTAATACTGTGAGTTTCACAGTATCTGAGCATTCTTCTGTGGTTGGTGGATATAGCTTTAACTCTATTCCACGACCAATTCATTCTTCTTTGGGAGACTTCTTTCTCAAGGTGACAAGCTCTAATAGCTTTTAAGTGTTGGTATAATCATCCCCAAAGTTTTTAACTTTTGGCTTCCAACACTTCCTTAGTAACAGTATTTATCTTCATCACTATGAAATCTACCCTTCTGGGGGGGGCAGGGGATGTAGGTCAGAAGTTGTACGCTGCATACCTGGGAGCTCTGGGTTCAGTCCCAAAGCACTGCAAAAAAAAGAGAGAGAAAAAAAGGTTGATTTTTTTCTACAAAAAAATTTAGCAAGAGAGCCTCAGGGAAGAAATACCTTTTCTCAAACCTCAGTGTTGGAACAACAGAATGGGGATTGGGGCCAGTAATAAGAACCTAGAACCCAAATTTCTCATAAATAGAACAAAATAGAACAGCACCTGGAGGTGGTAGAAAAACAATTGTTACACGATAGCACAGCGGTAGGGCGTTTGCCTTGTGCCCTGATAACCCGGCCGACCTTGGTTCGATTCCTCTGCCCCTCTCAGAGAGCCCAGCAAGCTGCCGAGAGTATCTCGCCCACATGGCAGAGCCTGACAGGCTCCCTGTGACGTATTCGATATGCCAAACACAGTAACAACAAGTCTCACAATGGAGATGTTACAGGGCCCGCTTGAGCAAATCGATGAACAACGGAAGGACAGTGCTACAGTGCTACCTAAAAAAGCAAAGACCAGAAAAACAGTGATCCAAAATCTGAAAGTCACAGCCTAAAACACTTGCACAAACAGAACATAGGCCACAAGAAGACATCGCATAAGCAGGAGTCTTGATAATTAAAAGAAAATTTGAACCAAAATAAAAGAACTAAGTTCTTTGGCCAATTTCACCAACATCTAAATCTCACTTGAAAATTAACTCAGGACAGAAAATTGTTGCACTTCTCACCAGAGATAAAGCAATGCGATTTTAAAAACAATGGTTTAAGAGACAAATAGGAAAGAAACAAAAAAATCAAATATCTCCTCGGGGTGAGACCCAATATTAAAGAATTAAAGTCAGGAATTCACCTCCAATTTTTCTGTTACCAATCAAATTTAGAAAGAGAAATAAAGTATCTCTTACCACTGGTTTCCATTAGATTTCCTCAGAGAGTGAGTTGGGGGAAAAAGAAAAAGGGAGAAAGAGAACCTCTGTGTTAGCCAACATAAACTGTGTGTGTGTGTGTTTGTGTGTGTGTGTGTGTGTGTGTGTGTGTGCGTGAGTGTGTGTGTGCTAAAAATACCACTGGACCAAAAAGAAGACTCAGGTTGGGGGTATGGTGCCGCCAGCGGGTCAATCTGTACCTGTGAAGCTAGTGCATCAGCAGCCTGATGGTGCCTTCAGACTTCCAGATACCCCAAAATTGCTGCTATGCCTTTGGCCAGACCCCAGAAACTTGGGGAAAAGTTTACCAAGAAAGTAAATGGCCAAAAGTTAGGTATGTGGGAAACACACCCACAAACCAGCTCCAGCTCAGCTATATAATTGGAGGCATGGCCTCTCTGGTTCCTGATTGAACTGTTTAATGGCCATGATCCCAGAGACTCAGAAACGAATCTCGAAACCCAGCGGCTTTTGGCAGAAATGCGTCCGGACGCCGCAGTAGGTTACTGTCGCCAGGCCACCCCAGGGGGGGGAAAGAGTGTTGTCTTTCTGCCTGCTCCCCCTTGGCGGCTCGGTGGTCGTCATCCTCCACAGGCCTTTGGACATTCAGGTTTGGGCCCACAGTGACGAAACTTGTTGGGCCTCATGGGATGGGGGCGGAGGGGAGCTGAGCCAGTCCTCTCTACCCCAACGAGACCCAAGTCATCGCCCACGAACGGCCTCTCTGGCTCCTGATCAAGCTGCTTAACGGCCATGATCCCAGAGACTCAGGAGCAGATCTCAAAACCCAGCGGCTTTTGGCAGAAATGTGTCCGGACACCGCAGTAAGTTACTGTCGCCAGGCCACCCCCGTGGGGGAAAGGGTGTTGTCCCTCTGCCTGCTCCCCCTTGGCGGCTCGGTGGCTGTCATCCTCCAGAGGCCATTGGACAGTCAGGTCTGGGTCCACAGTGACGAAACTAGTTGGGCCTCATGGGATGGGGGTGGAGCCGGGCCTGTCCTCCCCACCCCAACAAGACCCCAAGTCTCGCCCACGAACGGCCTCTCTGGCTCCTGATCAAGCTGCTCAACGGCCATGATCCCAAAGACTCAGGAGCAGATCTCAAAACCCAGTGGCTTTTGGCAGAAATCCCTCCAGATTTAAGTGTTAAAATTTCAGAATTTCAAAATCACATGGCCCTACTGCAGCCACGCGACATCATATGCTATTCATAACCAGCAATAGAACACAAATTGTCTACTGTTACCTTTTCTGCAGATCTGAGTGTTGGGGTAAAATCTCAAATAATAATGGTGGGTCTGGTGTCGAAATATTGACTGTGATCAAAGCAGAGAGAGAGTAATGTGGAAATCATCTTCCCCACAGGGAGGGGGAGGGTATGAGATGGTGGTATACTAGGGTTTTTGGTGGTGGAGAATGGGCACTAGTGAAGGTAGGGGTGTTTCATTGTACGACCAAAACTTAGACCCGAAAGCTTTGTAATTGCTCTCACAGTGATTTAATAAATAAAATTATAAAAAAATGAAAAAAAGTAAAGTGGAGTTCATGCACAATTCAATCAGCTAATCAGTGGCTGAATAAATAGCAGTACTCCTACATAAAAAAAAGAAGACTCAGGTAAAGGCTGGAGTGCATATTTCATGGAATCCTAGGCTCTGATTCTTATATCTGAAGTTTTCCCCAAAAACCACAGGGAGTGATTTCTAATCACTGAGTATTTGAGTGAAGCAAGAAAAGTCTCTGCATCAAATAGTGATGGGGAAAATGTATTGTCACATGAAGAAAAAATAAAAATTAAACTCTTGGTAACACTGGGTGATCTAAAACCTGAAAAAAATAATAAATAAAATGGAAAAAATACAGTATCACCAATGCCTTAAAGAGAGGACAAAATGTTTTCAAAATTTAATTTCAGATCTTCTAGGGAAAGTTCACAGGGAGTATTCTGATTAATAGCTCGTCTTTCCTTACCCCACTGGATGGTTTACAACTTATGTGCAGTTGAGACAGGCAGGCTATTCTCAAGAGGGGAAACAATTCCTTTAAAATAATTATCAAGTGTCAGAGACCGTGACTCAGTGGTAGAGCCTTGTCTGTGAGTATGATTCTATGCACTACCCACAGATCACCACAAGTGATCCGTGGTACCACAGTGTTTGATCTTCAGAGCACCACAAACAAAGTGTGCAAACCTTGGACAACATACAACAGCAAGTCATGGAAGGAGGGTGGAGTAAAGTAATCAAAGTAATGAGTATTTGTCTGTGGCTGGCTTATAGCAGTTCCTAATAACCAGACTGAATGAGAAAGTGCGTATTTGGAACTTCAGATCAGTATATCTGATGCAAGATTCATTCTCAGTGCAACAATATGCAACTTACAGGTAGGGCAGTTCATCAAAAAAGCTTTTGTTTAGGAGGACATTAGACCTGATCTTTATAGCTACTGTCGTCAGCCTGGTTTCTTCAGATATTAGACACTGGGATGCACATGGGTTGTAATTGTTGGGTTTTTCACAGATTACCTTTATGACTGTCACTGTCACTGTCACTGTCCTCCCAGTGTTCGGCAATTTGCTGGAGCGGTGGGCCCAGTAACACAGTGAGACTAGTTATTGTGTTTGGCATATCAAATACGTCATAGGTACCTTGCCAGGCTTTGCTGTGCAGCCGAGATACCCTCATAGCTTGTCAGGCTCTCGGAGAGGGGCGGAGGAATCCAACTCAGGTCGGCCACGTCGGCCGCATGCAAGGCAAACACCCTACCTGCTGTTAATGACTGAAATTAAAAAAAAAAAATCTCCGGGCAAGAGAAATAGCAGAGGCTAAGGAACTTGACTTACTTGCAGCCAATCTAGGTTGGATCTCTGGCACTGAGTATGGTCCCTCAAGCACTGCCAGGAGTGATCACTGAATATAGGGCAAGAGTATGCCCCAAAAACAGCTTGGTGTGGCCCAAAACAAAAACAAATGTATCTCTTCAAATTCACCACTTTCGTACCAAATTTGAAAGAGAGGCAGAGAGATTAGAAGTCTAAAATGATAAAATCCAAGATTTTTACCTTGCTTGCCTCTTTTCAGAAGACCTAGATCTCTTTCTCTGTTGTCATTATAGACAAAAAGTAGCATCCAGTCTTTTCAAATTTCTCCTGCTTGGTTTGCCAACTTGTTGTCATGCAAAAGAAATCATTTCATGCCTCTCTGTGTTTTTCAGAGCCTGACAAACTAAACAAGCATCAAATAGGTTCACTTGTATCACTTGTTATCCCATTGTCCATCCATTTGCTGGAGCGGGCGTCAGTAACGTCTCCATTCATCCCTTCGCATGCTAGCGTAGCCCACTGGCATATTGGAGGCTCTTTCAGGATCAAGGAAATGAGGCCTGTTATTGTTACTGTTTTTGGCATATCGAATACGCCACAGGTAGCTTGCCAGGTTCTGCCCTGCGGGAGGGATACTCTCAGTATCTTGCTGGGCTCTCCGAGAGGGAAAATGTTTATAAAAAAAAAAACCCTTATATTAACAAGGAGCTTCACATATTTTGCTCAAATTTGTCATGATCATAAGGGGAAAAGAAAAAGGTTTATTAATAATACATCTATCTTCTGTATCATGAGAGGGACTCAAAAAGCAAAGTAATACACATATGTGGGTGAAGATACTATTACACATACTATTTTTAAATAGAGCAGAACAATAATATCTGGTTATGGCTCAGCATTAAAGCAGATCCACAGGGGCTTGGAGTGATAGCACAGCGGATAGGGTGTTTGCCTTGCACGCAGCCGACCCGGGTTCGATTCCCAGCATCCCTTATGGTCTCCCAAGCACTGACAGGAGTAATTCCTGAGTGCATGAGCCAGGAATAACCCCTGTGCATCGCCGGGTGTGACCCAAAAAGCAAAAAAAAAAAAAAAGCAAATCCACACTTCACATGTGTGAGGCCCTAAATTCAACCCCCCCACAGAAGGATGAAGGAGGAGGTAGAAAAGAAAAAGGAGGAGGAAAAAGACAAGGTTAGCCAGAGAGTGTATTGGGGAAGGCACAGACAAAGTAAGGCAAGCACATTTAAATTCTTTCTTCTCCATTGAAAAAGTAAGGAGTAATCAAAACTTGTAGTAGTAGAATAAAAACAAAATTTTTGACCAACGGTAAAATTGGAAGCCCAGTTTTCAGCCCTCAGATGTATGGATTTTAAATCTTATGAAACAGTAGCTGAGTATTTGAGTGGAAAAATGTATTGCCACATGAAGAAAAATTAAAAATTAAATTAAATGTACTATTTCATTCCATACACAAAAGTTATTAAAATTATTAAAAACCTGAATTTAGAGCTGTAGAGATAGTGCAGGGGTTTAGGTACTTACCTTACATGTGGCCAACCCTGGTTTGTTTCCTGGTACCCCAAATGGTCCCCCAAGCACTGCTAGGAGTAGCTTCTGACTAGGGAGCCAGGAGTATTCTCTGGCTGTGGCCCAAATTCCCCTCCAAAAATATGCAAACTAATAAAATACATTGAGGAAAACATAGGCATAACTCAAAGGTGTTTTTAATGATATTGATCTCAAAGGTGTTTTTGATGTCCCCACTGACAAAGTAAACAAAAGCAAAAACAAATAGGACTAGATCAAACTAAAAACCTTCTGCACTGCAAAAGAAATCATGATTAAAATCAAGAGATACTTTATCTAACAGGAGAAAATATTGACTTATCACACTTGTGACAAAGTACTATCATGAGACTCATACAAAAGTACTAAAAAGACTCTCAAGAAGAAAAAACAAACATCCCCCACCAAAAAATTGGAGAGAAGATGAACAGACTTTTCTTCAAAGAAGACGTATATATAACTAACAGACATGAAAAAGTGTTCATTATCACTAGTATGGAAAAGCAAAGCAAAGTGACAATGAGATATCATCATGTACCAAAAAGAATGGCCTATGTTAAATGGTCCAGAAGCAATCACTGCTGGTGGGATTGAGGAGAAAAAGAACCTTCATTCACTTCTCCTTGGGCTGTCATCTGATTTAGCTTCAAAAGAAAAATTATAAAGTGAATATAAAACTTAGTATGCTGCAAGAATTTCATTCCTTGGCATTTATCTATAGAATTTAAGGGCATTAATTTGTAAAGATAAATTTATACCTATATTCATGGAAGCACTGTGTAATATAAACAAGGGCAGATACCACCCAAGAACCGAACAGCAGTTGAGTAGATATTGCGGTATATACACACAATGTACTATTACTCAGTTATGAGAGAAGATGAAATATTGAATTTTTCTAAAACTTGAAGGTATCATGCTATTCAAAGTGGTCATAGAAGAAAGAGAAATATCAAATGATCTCATGTGTGGGACATAAAGGAAACAAAAAAGAAAATAATCAATAGCCAATTTAGTTCAAACTCTGAGCTATTGGGTGGGTAGTAGCAGGTAACAATATTCACAAGTAGTATTTCACATTAGTAGGACAGTGGTGGAAGAATATGGCACTCTAGTTATGGTGAAGTAGCATTGAAAGTCTAAAGCATTAATATTAATTCAAAAGAACATGTGCTTGCCCACGTGCATTGCAGAGCTTAGCCAAGATATGGAAACAACCTCAATGCCCAATTATGGATAAATGTATCAAGAATTTGTAGTATCTATCAATCAATCTATCTATCTATTTATCAACCTATTTATCCACAATGGAATACTATGCACCAGTAAGAAAGGATAGAATCATCAGTTTGCTGCAACATGGGTGGAATTAGAGGGCATCATGCTGAGTGAAGTAGGTCAGAAGGAAAAGGAGAGACACCAAGTGATCTCTCTCATATGTGGGCCTAACTACACACAGTAAGGTAGAAACAAATGGACAAAGGTAACAGAACAAAAAACTTACTCTACAGAATTTAACTTAGGATGTAGGTACTGTGGGGGTAGTGGGATGTGGAGGGCATATAAAACATAAGAGGTACTTGAGACCTTGATATTGCGAAGTAGGTACCCTGGTGGTGGTTATGGTGTTGAAATAATGTATGCCTGAAACTACCATTAACAGTATTGAAAGTCATAATTCCTCGACAAATATTTTTTTAAAATACCAAACAACTTATTTAAATGAAAGCTTCTTGTACCATATCCAAATGCAGAAAGTAGTGCTAAAGTAAACTAGTGCAAACTTTTGGGAAGGGTAATTTGGAAAAATACATCAGAGTAGAAAAATGCATTTATACTTAAATTCAGAAAGTGCTGCTTGGAGATTTCCTTGCAGGCATAATAATAACAACCAAAAATATGCATAATATGGTCATTGTTATGAAGTAAAGTATATTGATTCGATAGAACTATATATATAATTCTAATTTTCTAAAGAGGATCATAATATATAATTGTGCAGGAAAATTGACACTCAAGACAAATTGTTATGTGACAAAAATGCAAAACAGGATGTGAAACCTGATCTTTCTGTACAGTTTCAGAAAAGATTGTATGTATGCTAGTCTTCAAGCACATTTTGAGCCAGAATATATGAGAAACCATTAATTGGCAGGGAAAACCCCTTTATTTAAAGCTTTTCTGTTGGCATTTTATATTATGGGTATGCATTACTTTATTTTGTAAAGAAAGGTCAGGGTAATTGATAATAATAACAATAGCTGTAGAATCAGCAGGTAACAATGTTCATAAGTACGTGTCTCACATTTCCCAGCTTTAAATGAAATTTTATTTTATTCTCACAATTGTATGAAATAGGCATCACTGTACTACTAGACAGAAGAGGAAATTAAGCTTATGGGGTTAAACGAATCGTTAAAAGTCACAAAGCCTATAAATGAAGAAAGATTAAATTGAAATCTACTAAACCTAATCCCTAAACTAGTGTGACTAATAGTGTTCATCTCTATTTTTAACCTTTTTTATATTAAAATAAAAACTCAAATAAATAATAGCACAAGTATTTTATACTGATGAAACAAACTTCCTAAATGTCAAAACTGAGAATAGTCTTTTCACTAACATATTGTAAATCCAAAGAGTATTTATTTTATTACAAAGTTCCCAATTTTTGAATTTTAATATGTTTAAAATGTAAAACATACTTTGAAATTCTTAATAGGAAGCATTAATCAAGATGACAGCATGAATAATCACTTATAAGAAAGACAAAAAAGAAATAAAAAGGAGGGAAAAATGTAAACAGGGAGAAGATTCGTGAAGAAATGAGAAAAAAAATGTATGAGACTGCGCTAATACCAGTGATTTACAGCTTTAAGAAAATGCTTTATGAAAGTAAGCTAGGCTATCAGTTTTGACAGTTGTAATCTTTTTCCATTTTATGTACTAAAGAAAAACCCTATTTTCATTACAGATAGAATGAGATTGGAATTTTGTCAATGAGAAAAAGATACCATTAACTCATACCTACCATGCTTTATTGCAATAGCTTCCACACACCAGCACAACTGAAGGAAGAGAACAATACCAAAAACAAGTAAGCAACTCATTAGCACTCCAGGTTTTCACATAATCTAAAAACAATTTGCCCAGACCTTTCCATATAAAATTTAACTGATCCTGTTCAAGAAAACTCTGATAAGATTCTTTGTCACTAAGAGGTCGCTCTACAACATTGTATTCTTTCCAATTTCTTTCACCCTAGCCGAATTTCTTGGAGCTAATATGTTTGCATTGTTGCTTTCCAACTACCCCCAGTGTGTTATTAAGAGTGGATATTATGTAGTTCTCCACAGTTCTTGGGATAAATGACAGAAGTTCACAGTTGGAGAAAATGGGTTCTCACTGAGCAACTGTTGACCTGTCTCTAGTCTGTTGCTTAAGTACTCACCAACCTGTGGGAAGAATTACAAGTGGAAAATCACACAATATGTCATTAATTATGAAAACAGTAAAATCAAACAACAAACTGTTAAATAAAATGTTTATACCTCATTAAAAAAAAGTTAAAAAGGTTAATATGTAAAATACATATTTTATATAACTGAGGGGTTTCAAGATGACATAATTTTATTATTATTGTACAAGTTTGAGTGATTTCTTGATTGGGCTGGTTTGAGTAAGAACTGAACATACTCCACAATGTGTAAATTGTTACGTTTTATGTAACATGGGTTTCAAGATGAAATGATTATCCCATATGATTTATTTCTCTTCCCTTCCTTAGAGGAAAAAGTAATAATTATGTTGTCATAATCAGAATTTTTCCTATAATTTGTGTTCTCCTGATAGCGGTGCCAAATCAAGACACTGTATTTTTTTACTACCGCATTTTAATTGATTCATGCTTGAAGAAACTACCCAGCTGAAGCATAACAAATATAAATGTTAATAAAATTTGTAATACACATTTGGGAATGGGCTGGAGCAATAGCACAGCGGTAGGGCGTTTGCCTTGCATGCAGCCAATATGGCCAACCCAAGTTCGATTCCTCTGCCCCTCTCGGAGAGCCCGGCAAGCTACCGAGAGTATCTTGCCCACACAGCAGAGCCTGGCAAGCTAACCATGAAGTATTCAATATGCCAAACACAGTAACAACAAGTCTCACAATGGAGACGTTACTGGGCCTGCTCGAGCAAATTGATGAACAACGGGAGGACTGTGACCGTGACCGTATTTGGGAATAAACTAAAAAGTTACAAAGTTTAAACATTATGAGATTAAACTGCATGAAATGTTTTACTTTTATTATATAAATTCTTAAGAAGTTATTTTACTATAACTTTCAATAGTTTTCAACAAATTTTTCACTTATCTGCAATTTCTAGCATTTTACTCAATTTGTTCAAGATGTAAATCTAACAAAAATAATTTTCATGATTTGGGTCAATGATCCCCTCCCGTTGATCGTCGATTTGCTCGAGCGGGCCCAGTAACGTCTCCATTGGAGACTTTGTTGTTACTGTGTCTGGCATATCGAATACTCTCGGTAGCTTGCCGGGCTCTCCGAGAGGGGCGGAGGTCAATGATGGAGTCAAACAAAAATTTGTAATATCCTTTTTGCAACTTTTATATTGGTAATTTTTAACTATAAACCTCTCTTTTGTAGTTTTCAGCATTTAAAAACTTAAATAAGTTGCTGATTTAAACTTTGCTTCTTTCTTTATTATTTTTAGCTTTTTTCTTCCAGTGCTACTCTTTTTTATTTTCTATTTCTCATATGATCTCATCACAATCTCATTCTTACTAACTTAAAGGGTTAAGCAGTGAAATCTGATTAGTTTCAAAGTGATTCGGTATGATTATATTTTCACTGAAAGGGCAAGTTTAAAATTTTTGAGAGGTTCTCCCCAGTGCCACTGAGTGCTACCCAATAGCATGGCCATCAGGTACTGAGGGATGAATTTGGGGTCCTGTGTGTTTCTGGCTCTAGCTCTTTGTGCTGTGTCCTAGCTCCCAAAATTTTCATTCTAGATTTTCAAAAATGTCATGTTATAAAAATACTCATGTTAGCACATAATTATCAAAATGTAAATCAAGATATAATACTAATACAAAGTTTAATATGAAAAATTTGAAAGGAAAATAAAATTAATTATCTTGGGGAAATAGCAATAGCCTTGTTAAGTTATTAGGAACATAATTAAAATCTTTAAAAACATCATTATTTTTAAATCCAGCATTTAATGTCCATTTAATTATTTTTTTTAAAATGTAAATTACACTTTATTCATTTTATGTATGCAGATGAAACTATAAACACAGCAAATATGGTAGTATAATCTGTTTAATACTATGAAATGTTCCCTAGGAGCCATATGTAGCAATGAATTTAGAAGTGTAGAAAGTAAGATGTGGATGAATGATACCACTGGGAAGGGTTACTTCATTATATAGTCGCTTGCAATAATTTTATCTGAGGATAAGGATTTAACAAACATGGTTAATTTGCCATAAATATATATATATATATATATATATTACATGCTTCACATCCCAAATGCTCTGCTCTCAGAAGCTATGTTGGTGACATGACCCACAAACATTGATGGCATTCAGGGGCAGTCAGCATTTGTTAAAAAATATAGGAAGAGATGTGAAGCTTTTCCCTGAGGATGGAAAGTTCTACTCCTAGGAGCAGATGTTTAAGATTATGGCTTCTTCCCTGTCAGCACTGATCATTGTACAGATTACAAGTGACAGAATTGTCTCATTACTCTTTCACAGAAGTTTGTCACACTCGGGGCCATCTTAAAAGCAAGGTTCAGTCCAGCTTAAAACCTTTCTTGCTCAAGTCCTAGAGTTGGGAATTCATTATCCATGGCAGTCTCGGCATTTTTCACAGAGATATTCTAGTCACTGAGGCTAGACACAATGAGGACTTCAGCTCTCCTACTACAGAAAATAAAAGATATGTCTCTGATATCCACAAATTATGCTTTTTCTAGATTTGCCATTCTCTACTTATAAATCTTGGGAAGGTTAATCTTCTTCATCTATAACGTGGGTGCAATAAAACTATTTACTAGGGCTACTATTAGTCGATGAAATATTGAATGATCCAATAAATTGTTCATTGCCTAATAGATTCTAATTTCCATTTTTCCGAATAAAACAAACTGATCCTTCCATTTTGTTACTCTAAGGATAACTTATAACTCCATAAATTCTCTTATACCCTTTCAACTATTTACCCAAATCAGTAATAGACTTGGACTGTGTCTCAAATTGTCTCCATCCAGGTGCAAAGCTCTGAGGCTGTCAAGGCTCATCCTGACAGTGCAGGATCATTCCCAGTGATGCTTAAAGGGTCACGTGGTGCCAAGGATCAAACTCATGGTAACATGCATGGCCAGCATAGATTTTCGCCCTTTGAGCTATCTCTCTGGATCCAAATTTTGACTGTGTGCTGGTAATTTTTTTTAATCTCCCCCTGCTGTTTTGCCTGGGACTCCAATTGTCAGTCTGGTTACTATTCTTTTATGTCTGTATTTTACTGGTTTTTTTTTTCGCCTTATGTTCCTTTGTACTTCATTTCTTTACCCGCTTTTCATTTTTATTTTCTTTTTTTATAACTTTTATTAGTGAGACACCATGAGGTACAGTTGTAGACTTACAAATTTTTGTGCTTGGGATTCAATTATACAATGATCAAATACCCATCCCTCCACCAGTGCCCATTTCCCACCACCACAGATCCCAGTATCCCTCCCACTCCCCATCTCCCCCATCCCACCATTACTCTGTGGCAGGGCATTCCCCTTTGTTCTCTCTCTCCTTTTGGGTGTTGTGGTTTGCAAAAGAGGCATTGAGTGGCAATCATGTTTGGTCTATTTTGAGGTGACTCTATTTCTAGGTCTTTAAGTTCACCAATCTTTCATTTTCACAGTCCAAAGAAATATTTTTATATGCTTTTCATTCCCTTTCCAATTAGTTTTTCTATATCATTATTAGGCTGGAGTGATAGCACAGTGGGTAAGGCATTTGCCTTACACGTGGCCAACATGACAGACCCAGGTTTGATTCCTCCGCCCCTCTCAGTAGAGCCCGGCAAGCTGCCGAGAGTATTTCCCCCACACAGCAAAGCCTGGAAAGCTACCCATGATGTATTCTATATGCCAAACACAGTAACAACAAGTCTCACAATTTGTTGTGAGATGTTCCTGGTACCCACTCGAGCAAATGGATGAAATTTCAGAATTGTTTTTCACCTCCATGAGTTCCATTCAAAAATTTCAAATTTCTTTCTCACCATGACCCTGTTTTCTTTTATGTATTCAAACATATGCATTGTATTTATAATAAATGTTTTAACAAACCAGTTTAAGGTTGGAGCGATAGCACAGCAGGTAGGGCGTTTGCCTTGCACATGGCTGACCTGGGTTTGATACCTCTGCCCCTCTCGGAGAGCCTGGCAAGCTACCGAGAGTATCTCGTCCACAAGGCAAAGCCTGGCAAGCTATCATGACGTATTCAATATGCCAAGCACAGTAACAAGTCTTACAGTGGAAACGGTACTGGGCCCATTTGAGCAAATTGTGAACGGGAGGACAGTGCTACAGTGCTACAGTTTTAAGAAAATTCCCTACAAATTCTACCATCTCTGCCATTTCTTTCTCTTTTTGTTTTCTTTTGCTTTTGGCTTTATGGGTCACACCCAGTGTTACTTGCGGGCTATTCATGAATCAGTTCTTGGGTACTGCTCCTAGCGGTGGTACCAGAGATCAAACCCTGACGTCTGCAAGCAAAGAACACACCCAGCCCTTTGAGCTATCCCCCACATCAATCTCTGTTGTTTTATTCGTTTCTGGGGCTAATTTTTGTCATGGTTTTGGGTTACATTAAATTTATTCATATGTAGTGAGTTCTGAGGGAATGCTGAACATTGTGAAAGGTGTGCATCTGATTACTAGACTTTGTTATATTTTCTTTCCAGCCTTTGTTGTTGCTGCGATGCCTGAGGTGGGGGAAGACACAAACACACTTGACTGTGGTGCTCACCATGGGTTGCACATCTTACTGCACTGGCCACACATGTGGTGCTTGCCAAGGGGTTGAGTACTTTAGTTCTGGTTACTTGCACACACTAGCTGCAGTGCTCTAGAGACTGTACAGTGTAATAGTGCCATGGCTCCCAAATAGTAATGCTACCAGGATGGTACTCAGTGCATGTGGACAGCAGCATCAGGGATCAAACTCAAGGCCTTTCAGTTGCCAGGTGACTTCTTTGGCCACTAAGCTATCATGCTTAGGCTCATATAATTTAGCCTCTAAAAAGGAAAAACATAAGTTTCTTTTTTAAAACATTGAATCACCATAAGTTACAGAGTTACAAAGTTGTTCATGATTGGGTTTCAGTCATACAATGCTCCAACACCCATCCCTTCACCAGTTTATATTCCCCAATACCAATATCCCCAATTACCTCCCATCACACTCCTCCAGTCTGCCTCTATGGCAAACATTCTTATTCTATCTGTCTGTTTCTCTCTCTCTTTCACTCTCTCTGTCTCTCTCTCTCTCTCTCTCTCTTTCCTTTTGGGCATAAATAAGTTTCTTTTTCACTGATTTTTTTCTCGTAGGTTTTTTTTAATGTTGAATATAAAATAGATTTTTCTCCTAGAACCAATATTGCTCCATGTCTAAGGTATATTCATTTAGTCTAAAGTCCTCAATGAGATTTTCTCACTTTGACTTAAGGGTACTTAAACAAATTCTGGTTATATGAGAGCTCTGGAGATTATTTGTATTATAAATCCCCAGTAATTGTTCTTTCCTTAAAAGCTAATTTGTTTGACTCTTGGGGGCTTTTACTCTATGTGCAAATAGCTTAGTATTCCAATAAAGACTCAAAAATTACTTACACCTTTATGAAGACTTTTACTAAGAACCCAATGAATTGTGATACATTGTCTTAGATCCTCAATCTTTGTCAACTCAATTTAGTTTGACTGCCAGACTTCTTTCAGTTTTTCTAATTATGCCACAGGGAAGAAGTATGGGTGATGATAGGTTTACCATTAAAAGTTTTACTTCAGAATTCTAGTCTTGTGCTGGATAATTTCTCCTATATTGCTCAACTGTTTAGATATTGATGACAGGAAGTCAGTTTTAACTACATTACTCTCTCATGGCAGAAGTAGAGTCACCCATTTGTATTTTTTATGTTATTGTATTTCTTTGTATTCACATTGGAGGAGTTTGTGTGATTAAAAAGTTCTGTTTGTTACAAATAATCAACCATTTAATATCTTTTACCAATTACTAGTAAAGATAATGTGTCTATCTCCGAATGCAACAGCTATGTGTACCTAGGTCGAGAGGTCAACATGACAAATGACCTGGCACCCGAGCTGCGCAGGAGGAAGAGAGCGGCTTGGAACGCCTTCAAGAACGTCGAAGAAATAGCTAAGAGGATGAAGAACCTCCGGCTCCGGGCACATCTCTTTGATTCCACTGTTCTTCCTGCATTAACATATGCCTCAGAGACCTGGGCCCTACGCAAACAAGATGAGAACGCCATTCAGGTCTCCCAAAGAAGAATAGAAAGAGCTATGCTTGGAATATCACGTTTCACTCAAATGAGAGAAAGAATCCGGAGTTCTGACATCCATCGATGATCAAGAATCAGGGACACTGTCTCATTTGCCAAGGTGTTGAAAATCAAATGGGCTCGTCACGTAATGAGATTTAAAGACGACCGCTGGACTAGAGCTGTTACCAACTGGATTCCACGGGATGTCAAAAGACCGCGTGACCGCCCACCTTCCAGATGGTCAGAATTCTTCGTGAAGATCATGAATGATCGGTTTGAGGCCCTTCATGTTCCCAGAGCAAACAGATGCCATTGGGCTACACTAGCACACGACAGGGACAAATGGAGACGTTACTGGCGCCCGCTTGAGCAAATCGATGACTAACGGGAAGTTAAGTGATTAAGTGAAGTGATCTCAGAGTTGGGAGATGTGAATAAAACAGGGGCAATCTGTTAAATCATTTGACCTGTGGTTATTCAAGGGAATTGCTTCACACATAACTGCTTCTCCATACACTGTTGGCCTGTGGACAAAAGAGAGGAGAAACAAATAGTGAAAATACAAGAAATTATATAGTCATATGTGAAATTCTTCTGTCAAGTGATATAAATACATTTTTAAGGTCTGTTACAGATTGCCCTCTTGCTCTTTGGGGAAAAAATGGCATTCATTTCTATTGCCATCAACCATAAAAGCATTCACTCATTTCCTTGCCGTCCTGCCAAGACTGAACTAAATCATTTTTATATCTCTAAGAGCTGATGAATATCGAACATCCAGAAGCATTAATTTGCACACTACACCTTGAAATTTTGATGCCAATTTCTTGCTAGAATCATAACTTTTTAATAAAATGTTTTCTTGAGAAGAATTCAACTTATTCACTCATTCGTTTCAACACAACCATTTATATATTAACTGTTTTCTTTAAAATAAAATGAGTCCAACAATTTTAGAATACTACATAGTTTACTTGATATTGGTCTTTCAGTCTTTGCAGGGGCTCCCAATAGTGCCCAGGGAACCTCAGGATCCCTCCTTCTGGGCCAGTGGTTCATTGTGAGGGCCAGAAGGTGGTGATTCTCAGACCCTGAGGCTGATGGACTACCCAGGCCACCCTGGCAGGATGCGAGGTGGAAACCCTGTAATGACAGGGGCTGAATTATGGTCAGCTGCATTCAAGGCATGAGCTTTAGCTCCTGTTTCTCTAGTGCTGGCCTTTAAATCTTTTTCTGTGAACCATTTTTTTGGTCATATTGTATAATTTTGTTCTGCCTTAAAGGTATTTAAATAAATATTTGAAGAATTTATAGGCATAAGCAAATTAATGTTTTTAGATGCAACATAAAAATGTTTTGAAAATATACTGCTATAGGTATAAAATTTTCCTATGAAAATAATAAAATTGATAATAAAGGATAACTAAAAGTATTTTAACCTCTGCAACTATACACAATAAAATAAATAAAATCTCTAGGGGTAAAATAATATGAAAATTAAGTAGAAAGATGGTGAGTTGATAAATCTATTCTCTTTGAAGGACATGTGTGTCTTGAAAAGTCTGGGAAATAAACTTTTTAGATAACATTGGGTTGTCTTTGCTTCTCCCACAGGGAGCTTGGGTTTATTGAGTTACTCCCATAACAGTGCCCCTGAGGCACACCCAATTCCATCAAGCAGTAATAATCCTATATTGCTTTTCCCTTTCCTTTATGTCATTTGCATGGTTTAGCAGTGTCCTTTTTGTATAGACACAGGAAGATAGTTGATGCTATGCTTTTGTAACATGGGAGTTAATTGACTACAAATATTATTTACTCCTGGCCATCCATCATATTTACTTGACTTAAGTCTCAGTTGCCCTTACTTCCTAGCACCCCCAAAACTAGGGTCCCAATGAAGGGACAGAAAGGACCCATGGCAAGCTGTAAGCTACCCTGGCATCAGATAGGGACAAGGTAATTACCATAAGAAGTAGAATAAGTTAAGAGCACAGTCATGGAATAAGCTCTGTCATGATGTCATGACCCAAACATAAGTAACTGAATAAGGACCCTGCTGAAGTTAGGAAAAACTAACCTGACCTGAGGACTACAGTCTGGGATATATAGCAAGATGTCCCAGGATGAGCCAACCCTGAACCTTAATATATCTCTTACTGTGTTCAGACAAAAAATAACTAGGATTATTAATAATAAGTAAATTTACTATAGTTGTTTAAATGGATTACTAGCTGAGGAAAGGATAAAGCAATACACCCTAGATGGACACCCACCCTTGAGTAGATCTCCTAGTAATCTAGAGTGCTGAAACCTCAGATGAGAGATTTTTTTCTTGAGTCAATTCCCTAAAACATCCTCTGAAGGAATGGCTTTACCTCTCTTTGTTGTTATGACAATGTTCAACCCCACCTATATGTACCCCCACGCTTTATGATTTCTATACAACTATGCCATAAGGGGTAAGAGGACTATGTCAAGTACTGTCGAGGACTGTGACGACTAGGATGATGGAACTATGATGATTGGGACTATAACCAAAACTACAACTACGATTGTGCTGTAAAGGAGAGATTAAACTATGCTGGGGAGGAGAGAGAAATAAACTGACTACCAGACAATCTGGGGCCCTGTTTCTTCGTTCCCCAGTCCTTCATCCATCCATTTCCCGGCCACCGAACACTCAAGTCCACGTGCCCCCACGCTTTTCCCTAGAAACTCACAAAATTAAGTATAAATATATAGTGAAATGGGAAAGGTAGGGAACTGGGCCTACAGCAAGATAAGGATTTAGAACTTAAATATACATTGGGGGAAAGAAACTTAAAATTATCCCCAATACATTTAGATGACAAGGAAAATTCATTAAGAGTTCTGTTTAAAAAAAAATTATTGTAAACTTACAATCATGAATCAGATCAAGTCAAAGTTTTGAATTGCTATCATCTCTGTAATTTGGTAACCACACACCAAAAAAACCCGTAAATTTTAATTCTATACTAGTTTTATCCCAGAAATACCTGAAATATGATCATGAAGGATTACGGTACATAAAGTCTTAGAAAGATAAACTCCAAGTCTTAAACCGTAAAACACATATGGAAACTATCTTACTTTGAAAAATAAAAAAAAATTTCAGAGGAAAGATATAATTGGACCCTACTATTAGAAATTCTAGGCACATTTAAAAAGAAAATCGAGCATTTGTAGAAAAATAAATAAATTAAAAATAAAAGGAGACTGGAGAGATAGTTCAAGTGTTGGGTTACATGTATTACCAGTGTAAAATCCTGAAAGCTAATTCTTGATCAAAAAATATCCCCAGTAGCAGGCCAACACCCAACAAAGCCTCAGCAGCCACTTCTATTCCCTTAAGTCACTGTCCTGCCTCTAGCCAAACCCCACCAATTTAGGACTGAACACCAAAGAGAAACTTAGATGCCCCAAACTCCTGGTACATGATCTTTGTTGCTGAAAACTCCAGGTCTTCTTGGAGTAGGAGTAGGCAACCTCCCCACCTCTCCCCATACTTTGAGAAGACCCCGCAACCTTGCCCAGTTATATATTTAAATGTCCAGTTAAATATTCTGGATTTTCTGGAGTCTGTGGCCATAAACATATCCAAACTGTACAACACTAACATCTCAGTAGTAGCATACCAGACTGGATGGGATGTAATACAGAAATCAACCAATCTTGACTAGGAAAAGCATTAACACAGAAGGCTTAACTTGTAACAACAGCTTAGTAAAACCTCAGACAAGGACTTAACGTCATCATAGTGAGATACAATTTTCACAAAGTTTTTTAAGGAAATAATTTTTTAGTCAATCCTTTAACCATTTAATGGTAACAAGCAATATAAAATAAATTATTGTGGGTCTACTATGGGGTTAAACTAGATGGGTGATCAAGAAAATTGTCACTGTACCAATCACCTGTATAACCGAGTGAAATTTCAAGACAACGTCAACTTGTTTTAGGCATAGGGAAGTGATAGAGCACACACCTCAAGTGAGTAAGGCCCTAGATTTGATGCCTGGCACCACAAAAGACTTTCACATGCTTCGGTTTTCTGTTCTCTTTTGGAGGTGTGTAAGGGGGGAGCTGTCCCAGGCAGTGCTCAGAGGGCCTCGGCACTATTGCTGAGGACTCTTAACCACATTTTGTGGACCACACAGGTCGAGGGTTAGGCTTGAAGATGTAGGGCTGCTTGGATTCAGTGGTGTTGGTGCCACCAGGGTTATAGCCAACAGTCCTGGAGAAGGGGAAACACAGCTTGTTTGTATAAGGTCCTGAATTCTATCATGTGGCAAAGTTTGAACTTTGGACCTCTAATAGATATTTATGCTAACCCTTTGAGCTCTCTCCTTGATCCCTGTGTTCCTGTTTTTTGTTGTTTTGCTGTTGTTGTTGTTTGTTTGTTTACTTTTGAGTGGGCCACAGAGGAATTATATTATGTAAAAGAGAAATGAGCTATGATTTCTGTTATTGTAGCAGCCTATTAATCAAGATCATAGAAAGCATAAAGACTAACCTTCATTCTTCACTACTGAACATATTCAGAATTTAACTTATATCATTTTATCACTACTATTAGTAGATTAAAATTCAGAATTAAAAACATAAAATTTTAAAATGTATACATTAAAATGCTCCATTACCCAACCGCTGCTAGGCTCCAGGCCACCTTCCACATGCTCTGGCCAAGCCTCACATATGAATGAACATATTCCTGGACACATCATAAGATACTCCCTACCCATTTTCCATAATTACCACACATCTGATGGGGTTCAGACAGTAGGCAACAAATCATAGAGGGAAATACATATATATATATATATATATACATATATATATTTCTTGGAGAGCCCAGCAAGCTACGAAGAGTATCCCACCCGCATGGCAGAGCCTGGCAAGCTACCTGTGGTGTATTCGATATGCCAAAAACAGTAACAACAACAGGTCTCGTTACCCTGACCCTGACCCTGAAAGAGTCTTCAATACAGCATGTTGGGAAAAATGAGTAAGAAGAGGCTACTAAAATCTCAGGACTGGGACGAATGGAAACATTACTGGTGCCCTCTCAAATAAATCGATGAATGGGATGACAGTGATACAGTGATAGGTTAAAATAAAATATTAAGGTTCCCAAATACATATTATTTAAAAGTAAGCAAAAATATTAGAACCTTAGAATAAATGATTTTCACATAGCAGAGGCTGCTTTATTTTCTTATTGTTGAGGCCATATCTGGTGTTCAAGACACCATGCTCAGGACTTAATCTCTGCTCTGTCCTCAGGAGCCACTTCTGGGAACCACATGCAAGACCAGTGCCTCACCTTTGCATTATCTTTATGGCCCTGAGCGCACTAACACTCAGTATCTTTTTATTTCTTTTCAGTAAGAAACTGAAAACACCCTATCCACTCAAAGTTTACACTATCCATATCGTGGAAAGCTGTAACCAAGTAACTATGATTGAGCCAATGGAATTATGTAGAACTGCAACCTCAACACAGTTTTCTTTAAGAGAATTACTTATCTTCTGTTTTCTTCCTTTACCTTTTTGTCATTCTGGGACCAAGAGGTGCTCCTAAAGTCAATAAAACACAAAATGTTTTGTTCCAATGTTAGAGGTAATCCTTCTGGGAAAGTAAAGATGCCCTTATTTGCCATTGGATTGGATAGATATTAACCATGGATGGACAATTTGCAAAGAGTGCCTCTTTGGATGGACTAATGAAGAAAAACTGCCATTTCTCCCTCTAACTTCAATTCAAATTTCAAATTGAATTTTTCTTCTATTGTCATGACCATGTGCACAAAGATGACACTTTACAGAATGGTTAAGCAACAAAATATAGAAGGAAACAGTCCCTTGGACTTCATGGAGTAGATTCTACTTTGTGTCTATTACATTAAAAAATGCAATAAATTTTTGAGCTGCTGCATTTTTAATTTTTATTGCTATAGCAGCAAAGCTAACATTTTAAAAAATTTAAATGTTAAAATTTCTCTAACACTAAGATTCTCTATCACTCTCTCTAGGTTACTTCTAGTATGTCTCACCTTTCCTGTATCCACGCTGCTTGGTAGTTCTTTTGCAATAAAAGACAGATGAATGAGATTGTTTGATATTTTATCTTGTCCTTCTGAACTATATTATGTAACACGATGTCCTGAGTTCCACCCAAGTTGGAACAAACTGCAGGTTTTCATCTCTCCTTCCATTGTTTATAGATACCACAACTTTTTATTTACTCCAGATCTTTTTATTAAATCACTGTGAGATAGACCCTTACAAAGTTGTTCATGTTCAGGTTTAGTCAAACAGTGTATAATTCCCAGCACCAGTGTCCCCAATTTCCCTTCCATCACTCCCCACTCCATCCCCAGTTGCCTCTATAGTAGGCACTTCTCTCTCTCTCTCTCTCTTCTCTCTCTGTCTCTTTCTCTCTCTTTTTCTCCCTCACTCATTGAGGTTTGCAATACAGATACTAAAAGGTTTTCATGTATATCCCTTTAACTATTTTTAACACTCAGTTCTTTTCCAGCATATACCACAACTTCTTTGCCATTTGTCATTGTAGGTTTGTGTTATCCTACAATCCTACAGAATTGTGTTTGTTTCCTGTATGTTATACTTTGTACTGTAATAAACATAGAAGTATGTATATATTTTCAAATTAATACTTTTTGTATTCTTGGGATAGATTACAAGAAATAGGATTACAAGGTCATATAGAAACTATTCTTAATTTTTGTTTGTTAGGGGTTGAAAAGCCACACCTAGCAGTGCTCAGAGCTTACTCCTGGTTCTGTGCTCAGATATCACTCCTGGCATGCTCAGGGGGTCGTTTAGGGTGCTGGAGATTGAACCAAGGTTGTATGTGTGCAAGGCCAATAGTCTACCTACTGTTCTACAGATTTGTCCCTTATCCTTAATTTTAAAAGGTGACTCCATACTGTTTTCCACAGAAATTGAACCAGATGCCATTCTTACCAACAGTAAAAGACAGCTCCTTTTAAACTACATCACCAACATTGTTTTCTACCTTTTATACAGATGCTATTCTCACCTCTCTCTCTCTTTCTCTCTCTCTCTCTCATTATGGTTTGCAAACCATTTACTGAAAGGTTGTCATGTATATCCCTTTTTCACGAGTGTGAGAAATATCATTGCCATTTTCATTTTCATTTCCCCAAAAACAAGTGATCATGCATAATTTTTGATATGTCTAATGTAGTCTGCATGTCCTATTCAGAGAAGGAGAAGTCTGCTTATCTCTTCTCTCATTTGGGGGTGGGGGGTGGTATATCACAGGTGGTATATCAGAAGTCACTCCTGATGATTTTCAGAGGACTATTAATAAGTAGTGCTGAAGACAGAACCCAGCATGGCTATGTGTACAGCAAGTACCCTAATTCCTATTCTATATCTACTGTCCCTTTCCCATTTTTTGGATAGGGTTATTGGTTTTATTGATTTGTTGATACTTTTGCTTTATAATTTACAGACATTCGCCCCCTAATCTGATATATGTTATATAAATAGCTTATTCCATTCAGTAGTGTGTTTCTTTAATTTTGGCTGAGTTTCTTTTACCATCAGAACATTTTTAATTTAATGTAACCTCAATTGTTTTGTTTTTGTCACCTTTGCCAATGGGATCAAATCATAGAAGACCATGTGGTCCATATTCTGAAGAGTCCTGTCTATGTTATCCTCAATATATTTTTATGGACTCTGGTCTAATCTCAATTCACTGCTTTAGTTCACTTTGAGTTAAACTTCATGATGTAAGATACAGATTCAGTTCATTTTTTGGCTTGTTGGTACCTAATTTCCCTAACACCATTTGTCAAGCTTCCTTGCTTCATTTAGTTCACCCAGTTGCTTTGTTGACGATTAACAGTTCATAATTCTGAGGATTTAATCTCTCTTTGGGCTCTAAAATTCAAGGTTTAAATATTTGAAACTAAGATATTTCTTTGGAAATGTTTGTTTTGTTTTTGTTTGAGGATGACACCTGATATTACCCAAGGCTTATTTCTAACTTCGTGCTCAGGGATTAGTCCTGGCACTGCGCAGAGGATCATGTGTTGTGCTGGGAATCAAATCAGAATCAGGCACATGCAAGGCAAGTGCCTTACGCCCATGTACTATCAGCTCCTTGATTGACAAAAAGATAAAAGCAATGTGTGTAAAAATACAAAATGTTGAAATATTAATTCTTAAAATCCCTTTAGAGAAAGTATCTTTTAATCTGGACCTCGAAGTGTTGGAAATTTGTAGTAGTAAATACAGGACCAAAACAGACTCTGCTACAGGAGAGGATCTATTATGATCACAGCAAGTAGCCAGTGAAGCCAGGAAGCAAATGTGCATCTGAGTAGAAAGAAAGAAGCTACAAACACAAAGGAGTAAGGAAGCACTTCCCAAATAAAATATGCTAAAAAAATTCTAATTTAATGTATGCTTAATTTCATTTTATCTTAATCATTTCAGCATTTTCAGTAAGAAAATGAAAGAGCTCATCTCAGAGAGGAAACTACTTTCAAAAAATAGTATGGGAGACCACGAGTTGCCCTCCATGAGCGGTTCTCTGGCACAGCCATGGCCCCAGAGGCACACGGAACCTAATTTGGAACCCAGCGGCTTTTGGCAGAGATGTGACTGGACTATGAACCAAGCTATGTCACCGTGTCTCCCCCAGGAGGAAAGGGTGTCTGTCTCTTCCGCCCCCCCCCCCCCGCCACACACACACACACACACACACACACACACACGGCATGGTGTACACCTCCGAGCTTATTGGCCAGGAACAAGCCGGCGGTGACAGGGCAACTGCGGCCTCATGGGATGGGGGTGGAACTAGCACATCCTTCTTGCCCTGCTGAGACCATGAATTGCCCTCCAGGAGCAGGTCTCTGGCAGGGCAATGGCCCCAGAGGCACATGGACCTAATTCAGAACTCAGTGGATTTTGGCAGAAATCTCTCCAGACTTAATTAGTAAAATATCAGAAATTCAAAATTGCGAGGTCACGACATCATATGGTCTTCATAACCAGCAATAGAAAACAAATTATTTCATGATGCCTTTTCAGCAGGTTTGATTGTTGGGAGAAAATTCCAAATAAAAATAGTTCATCTTTTGTTGAAATAATGATTGTAATCAAAGTAGGGAGAGAGAGAGTTAAGTGGAAATCTCTGCCTCACAGGCATGGGGAGGAGTGTCATGGGGGGTATATTGGGGTTCCTGGTGGTGGAAAATATGCACTGGTGAAGGGATGGGTGTTTGATCATTGTATAACTGAGACTTATACCTGAAAGCTTTGTAACTGTTATCATGGAGATTCAATAAATAAATTTTAAAAAAATAGTTTGGATTTTCCCAGTGTAGCTTGGCTCATGACTCCTGCTGGGGTTATTTAGGGGTAGTAGAAACACACGGTTGTGGATGTGGGGTCTGGAATGCTGGGGAACAAATTCAGGGCTTTGCACGTACCAGGCCTATGTTCTACTCAGTCTCTTAGGCAAGACACTATTTAAAGACTACGTAGAAAACCCAATTTAAGAGACTGTAAACAGACTTATTGGCTGACATTCCATGAAATCAAAAGGAAAATAAGGCAATGGTATAAAAATCAATTTGATGATATCAGAGAAACAGATTTTTTTGCACTTTACTTTGTACATGTACATGTTTTGTACTAGATTGTATTTTTCAAGGTTGAAAGATGGCTCCCAGTAGCCTTAAGGCTGTATGAGACCTTGTTTAAATATGAGCTATTTGTAGATTTCCATGATTTCTTTATAAGAATAACCTTACTGAAGGTTACTGTCAAGTTGCCTGACTTTTTATGAGTAAAAATTGAGTAATATTATTATTCCTTAACCAATGAGTGACAAGAAGAAGATATTATCATTAGACTAATCAGAGCAGTCAAAAAGAAATCAACTGTTCTTCAGGCCAATGAACTATTTAGGAAACTAATTGATAAGTCACCATAATTAGGGATCTACTAGGAGATATGTGGGAAGATTGCTCATTCATTATTTTTAAAAAAACACTTTTATTGTGGTATAAAAATATTGAAGAATAGAGATTCAAACAAAATGGCTTCTTGAAGAGCAATGTAGCAATCACAAAGAGTAATAACCAATGTAGTAAAAATAGAATGAATGAATGAATGAATGAACAGAAAAAGCATAAATCTTTTAAAGGAAATGAAAGAAAAGAATAGAAAAGTGCAAAATCAGGGAACTCAAGAGAAAGCAGAAATTTATAGAGATGTATATATAGAAGAGATTTATATAGAATGTCAAACATTGGAAGCTTAGGTTTGGGCAGTAAGTTTACTTGAAATGGACCTGTACCTCCAAGTATTTATCAAAACAGTAAAGGCTAATTTGGCACCAAACAGGATAGAATTCATAACCCATCACACCTATTCACTATATTAACTGTATTTTCAGAATTTTGGTTTTGCTAGTGGCAAATAATAATATTTTTCATCCTCATTCATTACCAATTATTTTTGTGTGTCTGTTTACTTTTAATGTGAACAAACACATAATTATGTATCATAAATTCAAAATATAAAATCGTGATAAATGTTTCTAAATGATGGAGGGTTTTTTGATGATTAAATGTGATGTTTATAAAGAATTCAGCTATGCTTCGAGGAGACTGGAGTGCCAAAATACCAATAACTATGATTTTGTCATCAAGACTGAGGAATTCTTGGCTTTGATGATGAGAGCACCCTGGGTAACCTTTGGCAGCAGATTCACTGCAATATAATGAATAGCATGCACACATACACAAATTCAGAGGATGGATGAGATATGGTAAGGAATTTTTGCTATGAAATAAAATGAATGAGTGCCAAATACTCGGGGCAGGGCAAATGTGTCTACACTTCAGTGTCTGTTTCTATTTGGAACAGAGAAGCTGGGATTAAAGATCATAAAATAGGGGCCATAGCAATAATATAACTGGTTTAGCATTTGCCCTGCAGCTACCAGTCTGGGTCTGGCCAAGCTGGGTTCAATCCCCAACATCTCATATGGTCCCCTGAGTAATGCCAGGAGTAACCCCGGAGCATCACCTGTTGTGACCCCAAACAAACAAAAAGATCGTAAAATAATATCATCCTAATTACCTGTATTAACCAGATCTATGCAAATAGGTCAGTATTTTCCTTTCCAGTATGATGGTTTTTGATTAGATTTTATGAAAAAGTATATTTTCTCTACTGGAGTCATTTTTCCCAGGGATTGATCCTAATTGGTCACAACACTGAAAGAATTCCTTCCTGAGTGCCTGAAATCTAATCCAAAAACTAATGAAAATTGGTATTGTACAGACATGGATTATATAGAGAAATTGAATGGATGCAAAATGCCAGCATCGTGTCTGCTTTTAAGGAAATTACAGCTGGTGGTAATCTGGACATTATTTGTCTTAAAATACAACCCCAAAAATGAAGAGGGGAGAAGAGAGACGCCAGGAAGGGTTCTGGACTCTGAAGTATTCAGGTAGCACCTGGGTCTTGTAAACCAGCTATAAATGCTATACTACCAACAAAAGCACATGAGTCTTAAGAGCATTTAAAATCCAGATGATGGGGGGGGCTGGATAAATAGTCTAGTGGGTAGGGTGCTTGCCTTGCATCAGTCCAACCTGGGTTCAATCCCCAGTATCCCATAAGATCCCCAAGCACTGCCAGGAATAATTCCTGAGCATCACTGGATATGACCCAAAAACTGAAAAGGAAAAAAAATATCAGATGATAGAGGCATGGGGGAAATGGAAGAGATAAATTTAGGGAGAAGATAAAGTGAAATTTTCCTGCCCAAGTGACTGGACTAATAGGCCAAAGCAGCACCTGTTAAAGATTCTAGAAACACCTGACTTACAGCTGGTCCACATTTTCTTTATATTTCAGAGGCCTGGCTGGCTTTCATCAAATAAGCTAGAGCTCATTTCAATAGAGAAGCCTCTTGGATTTTACTTTCACAGACTTGGCAGTATTCAGTGACTAGAAGTCTTTGGGAAATGAAATAATCAGACAGAACATAGCAGGTATGACTCTTGCCTTGCAAACACCCTACCCAAGTTTGATTCCAGAACCCATATAGTCCCTGAGTCTACCAGTAGTGATCCTTGAGTGCAGAGCCAGGAATAAACCCTGAGCATCACCCAGAAATGCACCCCGACTCCACCACTCCCTTCAATGAAATACTTTTGTTATTTGCAGAGCCGTAAGACTCAATGTCCCTATATTCAACAGTAGCAGAGAGTATATACTCAGAATTTGGCTCATCTTGGTAAAGAATATGTTAAAGGGTTGGGAAAAATTTATTCACACAAATGAACAACATACAGATTTTTTTGTTTATTTTTTTGTTTTGGGTTTGAGGACTGGGCCACACCCAGAGTGCTCAGTAGCTGTTCCTGACTCTGTGTTTTAGCATTGACCCCAGGCAGCGATCAGGGCACTATATGTGGTGCTGGTGACTTCAACTAGGGTTGACTTTAAGCAAGGCAAGCACCTTGGTTCCTATATTATTATTATTATTTCATCATCATCATCATTATTATTATTATTGTTATTTTGCTTTTTGGGTCACACCTGGCATTCCACAGGGGTTACTCCTGGCTCATGCACTCAGGAATCACTCCTGGCGGTGCTTGGGGAACCATATGGGATGCTGGGAATTGAACCCGGGTCAGCCGAGTGCAAGGCAAATGCCCTACCTGCTGTGCTAGTGCTCCAGCCCCCCTATATTATTTTTCTGGCCCATAAATTCTATTTTTAAAGCCAATTTGCTTGTGCATCGGACACTTGTATGACTAAAATGTACAGTAAATTCCTATTTTAAAATACTTGGCTAGTTCCAAATGCAAATCTAAGAAGCTCAAGAGTCAGACTTTAGAATATCAAATTCAAGAACTTCAGTCTTCTGTAAATGGCATTTTCAGACTAACTGCCAGACGGTACATCGTGCAAACTTCTAGGAAGCACTTGCCCTTCCCAAACCCTTGGAAAAGATTTGGGTTGACAATCATGAATGAGCAACATTTCCAGCTGTGCCTGCGTTTGCCACCGGAAAATTTCAACTTCAAACTGTCATTATCATATAGACTTAACATTTCCGTTTCCCAAGCTGCAAATTATTTCCCAAATATCTCTTGTTTTAGAAAAATCGTCTCTGGGCAGATTTTGCTTTTGTGGCGCACTTCATACAATATCTTAGTCCTTCAAATCTAGGTAATTCCTTACTTAGATCCGATTGACAGTAAGATTGGCAGTAAGGTTTAAAAACTCACTGCAGACGTTAAATATTTGACTCTGTGGGCAATTTAATTATACAGGTTTAAGACTAAGCAAGGCTGATAGATTCCAAACGTCTTTATCAACAACAACAACAAAAATCTCTATCGATCAAAACTATTTGCAAGGTGTTCTTTCTTTTCTTCTTCACTCCCCACCTCCAACCCTTATTCCTCAGGGGCTCCAGTGCAAGTTTTCTCTCCGTTCCAGAAATCGACCTTCTTGAATTCTCACCCTCTGTCTCGTTCTCTCAAATCAGGAAGAGAAGCCACCAGCTGAAGGCCCTGCTAGGGCCGTGGGGGCAAGCGGAGCATGCTCAGTAGCTGGGGTGGCTGGCTGAGCTCACAGCAGGTTTTGGCTTGCACCAAACAGATTAGCACTCGGCTCCGGAGGAGGTCGTGTTTGTGCCCTAGAAGATCCTTAATTCCTGGAAAGCTGATCCCTGCCCAGTACGAGCGAGCGGTTTTAGCATCCTCAACTGCAGCCGCTCAGCTGCGGACTCCCCAGAAATCCACCAGCCCGACCCGCTCTCCACTTCATCCTCCTAGAGCTTGGGGCTGGGGCTGATACCAGCTGCTGGATGATTGAGCAGAAACGACAAGCTTGTTGTGGTTAACCGTGAAGGGTGAGGGAGTTCTGAGCCAGAAAGAGGAGGTGTGTTACGGAAGGAAGTGGCCCGGGAAGACTCCTGCAGGAGCTCAGATTAGTCTTCTTTACTTCTGGTTACCATGGCATTATCTGCTCTAGACCTGGGAGAGATGGTCACGGTAGTAGCGAAGCTGGTGCATTGCTTTCACCTCCGGTAAGGAGAGCACCTTTGCATGCTTTTTTCTCTTTGCAATGCTTTGATTAGCTCTGAAATCCACAGTCCGAAAGGTCTTGAAAGGACCCATCGTGTTCTCCCCTTAGAAGTTTGTTTTTAAGGAAAACTTGGGAGGGTCGGCGTGGGGAAGGACTTTGGGGGTACTTCCAAATCGTCAGGTTCAACTTTAAGCGCTCTGGTCTTTAACCTCTTTCTTGACCCTGTTCCTCTCTTGCGGTTTGAAGTTTGTTATTTCGAAAGATGGGGCTAGACAGTTTTTTTTTCTTTTCTTTTAAGGACTCCAGAGATATAGGGAATTGTACTTCATGCTATATACGTAAATGGATACCATTAATTAAGATCTTTTTCAGAAGATGACAATCGCCTTTGTAGACAAGAAAGATTATTAAAATTTAGCACCAGCCTTTGTTAGCCTTGAACTTCAGTTGACCAGAGGAAAATATTCATACTACAGATTTCTGGTTATTTGTAAAAAGTAATATCAATGCCCAGGGCTTCTTTTTAAGGCACAATTTTCCAACAATGTAGAGACAGATTTAAAAATTATATTTTAAGGTGTTGCATAAGATAGCTTCTCACAGAAGCGTAAGGTTAAAAGAGGAAATATTTTCATGTAGCTTTGTGGTTGCACATTAATATTTTTGATGGAAACTTAAGCCAACATCTTCATTTGAGTTGGATGATGAGGTGAATAAAAGCTAAGAAAAATGAGAGACCTTTGGACTATACAACAAAGACATTCAAATAAATGTATTTAACTTTGAACTGCCAATGAAAAACTATCTACGATGTAGGGAATACAATAACAGTCTTAGATTACTAATAATTTGGCTGGAAATTGAAGCAATCATTTTCTTAAATAAATCCCTAGTAAATAAGGCTGTCATGGGTCTACTACCTGTGTAGCGAACATTAGCAAATTAAAATCAAACTGGGCAGAGAAAAGTGTGTTCTTCCTATTTTGATATTAGATGTTTAAATGTCCTGTTTACTATGAAGAGAAACATCTAGACATTTAAAAATTACTAAACATTTTTTCTCTGAGTCAGCATACAACTTTTTCTTATAAGAACAAAACAAATCTAAATCTTATAATGAAGAAAATATCCCAAAGAAATACTTGACAGGGGGATTAAATACTTGAATGAGAAATCAAGGTTGGCATTTCTGCACAGATTATTGCTTTTCAAGCCTGCTTTCAGATATGATTTAGTGGTTTGGATGCATTCCCTCATGGGTTTATTTAACTAAGAACACGTGAAGAGCCACAAGTGAAAAGAAAGAGTGTGAGGGAGCTAACTATTTCTATTGCAAGTTTATTCTGTAGGGACTAGAACCCAAAAGCATTCAGTCACCAGGCTTTAAAGAAAGGACAAGTTTCTTAAATTCTCTTTCTGGCCTAGAAAATTAGAGATACATATGTCTTCCTCCCGTTTTGGGGAGGAAGCTCTATACACTGGAAGCACCCCAACTTCCGAACTCCCAGCTAACTTGTGGCAAGACAAAAGCTTCTCAGAGAACTCGCAATAGATTAACCACTGACTCTTACCTGTTCTCAGCTGAGCATCCAGGTTTCCAGTCCAAATCCCCTTGCACAATTAACATAAAAAGCACTTTTTAAAGAATATTCCCAATGACCCAGGATTTTCTGGAAGAAAATGTCTTCTAAAGAAATTTCCTGGCTTCTGCTTGTTCTTCTCTGGGTTTCTGGGGGGTGCTCCTTCTGCTCACTGCCTCCCCTGCCATTCATAATACTGATCAATTAAAAAAGTTTAATGGTAAGAACACAGAATCAACAATCATCCAGAATAGAGTTTCAATGCTCAAAGAAGGTTTAAAAATTTTTATTTCCATATTTGTATATTGCAATGTAGGTAGAGAGCTTTGTTCTTTCTCTCCAACCTCAGACAATTATGACATGATGAAAGTAAATCCAGTGCAAGTCATTCTGTTTCCCCCTTTTTTTTTGGAGAGGTGGGGGCAAAACTGTTGGTGGCATCAATCCAACCTCTGCTAACTTGTCTCTTCATTATCAAGAGAAAATAAGTGGGATTTTATAAACTATTTTAGAGTGTGTTGGTTTATGAAACAAATGCTTGAAATATAATGAATTTCATCTTCTCTTTTTATAATCAAATAGTGTCAGAACATCAGTCTTACCCAGGGTGTTTTTGTCACTTTTTCTTTCTAATGAAATAAATGATTATAAAAAGTAGAGGATAACATATATTTATAGTTTCTTAATAGAAATTATTAATATATTTTATCCTCTACTCTTTTTGATATAGATTAAACCACTATTTAGGATTGGAATATGGATCAGCTATAATTTGTTAATTCTCAAAATGTAGACCTGGATATAACTAAAGTAATTCCAACAGTGGAGTAACATGACCAGGAAAAATTAAGTAACTGTACCTCATGGTGTCTCACTAATAAAAATTTAAAAATTTTTTTTAAAAATTTCAGGTGAATTATTTTATTTTTATTTTTAAAAAATTTTTAAAAATATTGTACTTTCTTAGCTGTCACTCAATCAGATTTTTATAGGAACCAAAATGAACTCATCAACTATATTTGTGTAGCATTATTGTTGTTGCTAATTACCTTTGATTTAATCCATGAATTTTCCAATAAGACAAATCTTAGCCTTGGCTTTAGCAACTTAAGGGAGCAATAATTGTACCAATATAGAACTAGAAATACTCAAACATTATCTGGAGTTTAGGAAAAAAGCCAGAAATATTAAGCTAGTTTTAGAGTTGATGTCCAAAATTCCAGGGATTCTGTGCCTTCCACAAGGTCATAGTTAGCTTTCAGCTCAGCTCAAAATTTCTGAGATTGCTACTATTATAATTGAACTCAAGAATACAGAGGTATTTGGAGGTTTAAGGATAAGTCCAGAATTGTTTCTTTGTGACATTCTTTTCTGCCAAATTGCTTAGCCATGGAATAACTGTAGGTTATGATTGACATTCCCAAAGTTCAAGAACAGTTGGAATTTAAGTATCTACATATCTAGGAACAAATCAATGTCTATTTACTTCCTTTTTATGAATCCTTAATTTATGTACATTATTGTGTTTAAATGTCTTGTTTGTATCTGCTTTTTTAAAATATAAAGCCGCTTCAGATTTATTCTGATGAATCTATTTAGAAACCTTTATTTCCAGGAAGTATCCTGATAAGAGCATCCCAAAAAAATAAGTAAATAAAACATAATTCAGTCCATGTCTTTTCCTTCTACTTCAGTGCATCGTATAAACTGCAATAGTGGAAATGCTTGAGAAAGAAAATTAGAAATCTCAATCATTTCAAGTAATCATAAAATAAAGTTGAAGGCCATGTTCAGATAAAATCTTAGCTGATGACATTTTTCATCTTCCCACTTACCAGAAATTTATTGAGCACTGAATGATGAGTTTTGCTTTTATATTCAGGGCAGACCTTTGCACAAGACTGATGTTATTCTTGCTCAGAAGGGACTTATGTTACAGTGCAGTGGAGAAGATAGTGGTTTGCATGTGGAAGGAAATCATGCTATGAAGAGCAGAGATAATAGTGTGTAACTTCAGAATAGGGAGCTCATCTCTAAAAAAGAAGACATTAAATCTCGGGGTAAAATCTCGGGGAGTTTAGCCTTGATCATAATCTACAATGTGGGTTGTTGTAGTGATATATAAAGCAGTATGGCCAGGAGGGAGAAAGGTTTTAGGGCCAGTGGAAGGTGGAGAAGTAGGGATTTCTTAGGAGGGTGGAGAAAGTTAGAGAGCCAGCCAGACCCAAGCCCAAGGTCTCCCAGAGACTAAACCTTTTTTTTTAGTGTAGTAATATTTCAAACTTTAATAAGAATGTAAAGTTTAAATAAAACTAATAGTCACACTAATTCACAAACACAATAGAAAAAAATAAAATATATCAATGAATTAAATCCAAAAATGTTTAAGAACAATGACATATCACCACAAAACAATTCTTCTATAATTCAAGTGTAATTAAATCTTCAAAATCTTCTGGGGCTGGAGCAATAGCACAGCAGGTAGAGCGTTTGCCTTGCACACAGCCAACCCAAGTTCGATTCCCAGCATCCCATATGGTCTCCCAAGCACTGCCAAGAGTTATTCCTGAGTGAAAAGCCAGGAGTAAACCCTGAGCATCACTGGTGTGACCCAAAAAGCAAAAAAAAAAAAAAAAAATCTCCTTCACATAGATATATTTATTCTTTTTTTTTAATTTTATTGAATCACGGTGAGATAGTTACAAGCTTTCATGTTTGGGTTACAATCACACAATGATCAACACTCCACCAGTGCACATTCCCCACCACCAATATCCCTGGTATACCACCCCCCTTTCCGACCTTCCCCATACCTCCATGGCAGACAATATTCCCCATACTCTCTACTTTTGAGCATTATGGTTTGCAATACAAAAACACTGAGAGGTTATCATGTTTGGTCCTTTATCTACTTTCTGCACATATCTCCCATCCCGACCGGTTCCTCAAGCCATCATTTTTTTTAGTGATCCCTTCTCTCTTCCAGCTGCCTTCTCCCCTTTGCTCATGAGGCAGGCTTCCGTATGACCCTGCAATACCACTTCTCGAAATATATCCCGAGAATGCAAAAAAGCACAGTAGAAATGACATCTGTACCTATATGTTCATTGCAGCTCTCTTCACAATAGCCAAAATCTGGAAACAACCCAAGTGCCCTAGAACAGATGACTGGTTAAAGAAATTTCTGCACATCTACACAATGGAATGTAACACTGTAGCTACTGTCCTCTGCTCCAATGGCCCAGCTGGAGCTATTGTGCAGCAGGTAGGGCGTTTGCCTTGCACAGGGCTGATCAAATTTCGATTCATCAGCCCCTCTCGGAGAGCCCAGCAAGCTACCAAGAGCATATCATCCACACGGCAAAGCCTGGCAAGCTACCTATGATGTATTTGACATGCCAAAAACAGTAACATGTTTCACAATGTTACTGGGCCCGCTCGAGCAAATTGATGAACAACCGGAGGACAGTGACAGTGACAGTGACACAATGAAATGCTATGCAGCTGTCAGGAGAGATGAAGTCATGAACTTTTCTTATAAATAGATAGCCATGAAGAGTATCATATTAAGTGAAGTGAGTCAGAAAGAGAGAGACAGACATAGAAGGACTGCACTCATTTGTGGAGTATAAAACAACATAACATTAGGTTGACACTTAAGGATAGTAGATACACAGGGAAGGTAGATTGCTCCATAGTGAGACTAAACCTTGTCAAGTGCAAAGAACCCACTGGAAGAGCTGATATTTTAACAAAGCACATTGTTTTCCAGAGATTACAATGTGAGGAGTTGAGGAAAAAGCTGTTTGGTCAGGGAAGTTGCTGTTTCTTAGAGATGATATTAACTGAGAATTTGAACTCTTGATGTAGCAGTGAAAAGAGGCTAGCACATTGACTTAAATTTTTCCCTGTAAATTGTTTACTTTATATTTAAAAAGTGGTATATTTTTGTTGTTAAAAACCTAGAAAAAAATCAAGATAGGTACTCAAAGACACTAAATCCCAATTTCACCACCCAAATTTAAATAATATGATATTTTGAGTGTCTATTCAATATAAAATTTAGAAAATCCAGGGACTAGTTCTACCCCCCCCCCCAATAAAATAGTGCACAATCTTATCACTTAATTTTATAAATCCTCATTTTAGTATCTGTTTTCTGAACTCTTTTGGATACCAATATTAATTTTAGGAAGCTGGCTTATTCGGGACAGACTGATAAGACATCTCTCTAGATTTAAATAGAAAATTTCTGCTCTCAGTATGGATGAGAAAAATAGCTTTATATGCCAAGTTACTTCATTTCTTTGATGCCTTTTCCTGTAACCCAGAAGCGAGGACTTTATGTGATCTGTTCTCTTAATATATACCTTTCTATAACCCACCTTCAATTCTTGGGGATTAGAAAGGCTGCATTTGACCCTTCTGTCCTCTTATGTAAAACTACTGTACACCATTCTTGTTTTTACATAAAGATCTGGATATTAGAATACATATTTTTTTGGATTCTTTTCACTAGAGGTGGCTACTAAGATCTGAATTTAGTAGGTCTAACTGAGCCTAAAGTGGACCAAGAGAAATTGTGGGACTTTCTAGAACAAACATTTATCTTTTTTAAATGACCTTTGTCATATGGCTTCACCTCTCTTAGCAGATAGGGACTAAGTGAAATCCTCTCAGGCCCTGGATACCTGTAACATCAAAGGAGAAATCTTGCAGTTGGCTCCTTTTAAAATATGTCTATTTCACCTCTTAATCTGGTTTCAAATTCCATTATATTTTGTGTCTATGTCATTTCCTGATGATTGTTAAAATTATTAGAATATTTGTTTGCATTGTGTTTTTTAACTTTTATGTAGATTCACAGGTTATCCTATGAAATGAAATTTTTATGTGCACTTTATTCTTCTCTAAACAACGGAAATTTCATATATTTGCAACAAAATAGAGTTTATGTTAGTATTCCAGATTGTTTCTGCTGTATTTCCTATCTCAAGTAAAATTCTTTTTTTTCTAATGTCTCTCAAACCAGGAAAGGAAAATTTTTCCTTTACTCTTTCTTCCCCTATAGAAAGAATGTTTATTTAAGTTCTGAAAAGTCTCAAATTTCTTACATTCATATCATCAATTATTCTGTTGGTACCACCAACTTCCATCTGCCCTGGTCTGCTAAAATTCCTTTTTATTTGTTTGTTTGTTTGTTTCTGTGCCATACCTGGTGATATTGAGCGTTTGGTTACTCCTGGTTCTGCAACCAGGCAATACTCTTGGCATTTCTTTGGGGACCATATGGGTGCTATGGATCAAACCCTTATGCAAGACAAATATCGCACTCACTGTACTATGGCTCCATCCCCCAAGGTCTGTTCAAGTTCTTATCCTGATGCCTTATCGTGAATGCCTCCTTTTCTTTTCTTGAGCACAACAATTTCTAGGTTATACAATGCATTTGCTAAACTCTGAAATTCTCAGACATAAAAGGTACAACACATTTTACCTTAATTTTCTGAGTTAATTTTATTTCTTTTCCATTACTCCACCCCACAAGCTAGCTATTTTGATCTTCTTTTGGTTTCTTTGAGAGATGGGCACACCCAACAATGCTCAGGGTTAACTCCTAGCTCTGTGCTTAGGAATCACTCCTGGTATGGCTTTGGAAATCATATGAATCCTGGAGTAAACCCAGCTGACCCACATGCTGTACTCTTGAATGGGTGCTCTTAAGCTTCTCCATCTGATACTTCGCCTTAAAATATCTTTCTACTTCTCCAAGAGGTGTATTTTCATTCTTATAGATCCAGACCTGACATTTTTCTTGTCAGTCTCCCTTTCTTATACTCCTAGAGAAATATAGAGGCATTAAGAAAATAGTCATTTAAAAAAAGGAAATAGTCATTTAAATAATAGCAGTTTATTCATTCATTACACAATATTTGTATTCCTTTTCTTGGGGCTGAAGGCTGAAGTTGAGGTGGGAGACACACCCAGTAATGCTCAAGTCTTACTCCTGGCTATGTGCTAAAGGATCAGTCCTGGTCGTGCTTGACCCCAGTTCAAACCAGAATTAGCTGGATACGAAACAAGTTCTTTAAACCCTATATATCTCACGGTGGCTTCAAATTCTGTACATCCTACATGCTAAATAGTACATTAGTCTTGGAGAAACAGAGATGAGTGAAAGTACACATTTTCCCTCCATGAAGAAAGTCCAAAGGCAATACTCCTACAAAGAGACATTACACAGGGTAAATTCAGGATGCTATTTGGGATCGTTATTATTATGGTTCTTACAGCGCTTGCTGCTTTAGTCTGGTGGTCTCACTTAACCAATTACTACTCCTAATCCTGAAGCTGTGATCCAAGAACTGTGACCTAAAAAGTGAGATTTATTGCAACTGTCATGTTTCCAACAATAAAGTACCAGCTGTTTTGTTGGCACATTTATATTCTAAGATCCCTAAGAGTTCTGTCCTCTCTTTTTATGTACCATGTGTAGGGAATATTGGTTTTTGTTTATTTCTTTATTTAGCTTCCCAAGCAGTGCTCAGAGAGTCTGGGATTCGCTTTCCAGTGATACTTAACCAGATGCTGCTCAGGCAGCAAAGTGGGGGACCTCACGCAGACAATGCTTGAACACCCATCAGGTGCCAGGAACTGAAACTTTCACATTCTATTCACACTCTATACAATCTCCCATTTTTCTTTTCTTTTCTTTTCTCTTTTGTGGAGGCACATCTTCAATTGAGCTCAGGGCCTACTTACTCGTGGCTCTGTTCAGATATCACCCATGGTGGGTTAAGGGACCATATGAAGTGCCCTCCTCACCACGCTAGTTCTCTGCCTGTTCTTTATTGTTTGCTTTGGTTTGGGGCCTTACCCAGCATTGCTCAAGGGTAACTCCATGCTCAGAAATTACTCCTGGGTCTGTGCTCAGAACCTAGTCCACCCCATATGGGATACCAAGGATCAAACCTAGGTTGGCCATGTTGCAGGGCAAATGTACTACCTACGATTTTATCACTCCAGCCTCAGTTTTTGTTTTCTGTTGGACTTTATTTTAAAAGGAAGTTCCCAAACAAATTTAAAGGAGTACAAAGATATTTCACATGTACCCTCTATCTCAACATGCCCAAAAACTCCCCAATAGCAATAGGCCCTGATTAGAGTGGGGCATCTGTTTTCATGGGCATATAACAACAGAACATAATTCCCAGTGAACAGTTTACATTGGGGTTCATTCTTGGTGTTCTCTATTCTGTGCACTTGGATAAGTGTATTATGAAAATACCCACTGTTATAGTATCTCCTAGACTAGGTTCACTTCCTGAAAATTCCTCAGTGCTCCACTGATTTATTCTTTCCTTAAAAGGAAAGTATAAACCCCCACAACTGCTGATCTTTTACTATTTTCACCATTCTGCCTTTGCCAGTACATATGTGCAATCACATGGTTTGCAGTCTTTTCAGATTGCTTTCATTCACTTAGTCGTGTGCATTTCAGGTTTTTCTGTTTTCTCATAAATTTGTATCCCATTATTTTTAGTGTTGAATAATACTCCATTGTCTAGTCAGATCATAGTGCACTGACTTCTACTTTATGTTGTTTTCTTTTTTTGGATTTGGGTCACAAGGATAGGACTTTTGTTTCGGGAACATTGTATGCACCTGACTGATGTTAACTATGCGAATAAATGAATAGATAAGACAATACTTTTTCTTTTCTTTTCCTTGTAATCTATCTTACCTGGACACTGCTCCCATACTGGTAAATCTATGCTCTGTGCTCGTGGAACAGTGTGTCTTCATAGGTGAGGGTCATGAGACCAAGCTTGTTTATTTTTCCACAACTTGTCTGCTATCATTTTATTTTTTCCTTTTGTTTCCCTTTGGGGAGCATATCAGGTGATAGTAGGGGCTACAACAGGCACTATGCTTGAAGGTAGCTCCTAGCAGTGTTAGGAGGACCGTGATCTATTGGGGATGTAACCTAAAATTTGAGCATGCAAACATGTGCTCCAGCCGTTATCATTTTTTAAACTTGGGGGTCAGCAAACTGTAACCAAACTGTAACCACCAAACTGGGTGCAAATACCTGTTTGCAAATAAATTTTTGTTGGAAACTAGCCAAACCCATTCACTAATGTAAATAATAGAATTGAGTGGTTGTAACAGAAGCTGTATGGTCTGCAGGGCTGAGAACACTATGTAGGTTGTAAAAATCTGACCTTTGTGCTAGCCCAGGGAAAGAGCTAAGGCCGAGATCAGAGTGGCAAATGTGATTGCTTGCAGGAACAAGCCTAAAGTTGCAGCTGTTAGGGCTTTTTATAGAGAAAGGGGGGTTCTGAGATTCCTTTTGGTTGGTGCACTGAATGTAGAAACTAAAAGAAAATTTGGTGAAAGAATTGGTCACTTTGTTTCAGTAATAATAAGACTGAAGAATTTGACTTCTTACTGTGTTAGACAGTTATTCTCAATCTTAAGCATGGGGCAGAATTATAACGAGGGCAGAGTGTTGTTCTAATTCAGTAGGTCTAGGTGGTGACAGAATCAGTTTTTCAAACAATACAGGTATTGCTAATGTTTATGGTTTGAACATTATAATTTGAGGACCATTTTAACATGATAGCGAGGCACCACTGCATATTAGAATCACCTGGGGGAATTATAAACACTCTCTCTTAAGGGATGGGGAGATAGGTCAAAGAGCTGAAACACTTGCTTTGCATGCGAGAGAGCCAGGTTTGATCCCCAGTTCTACATGGTCCTTTGAACGTTGCCAGGAATATCCTCTGAACACAAAATCAGGAGTAGGAGCCAAAATTGAAAACAACAATAACAATATGCTTTAAAAGTAGAACATACTTGGACCTTTCCAAGACTTAACCTAATCAGAACCCATATATGTAGTTCATGTTTTTAAAATATTGATTCTTAGTAATATTGTCATTAATCAGTCCTGCTTGTAGATCTACCATATTTTGGTTATATAGTTTTGACAAAGTCAGCAATACAGTACATCAGGTGAGGTGCTTGCTTTTAAGGTTGCTGACTCCAGTTCAGTCACTGGCACTGTAATAGGATCCCCTGAACACCACCATAAATTAGAACTAGAAGTAATCCCTGAGAACTGCTGGAGAATCCCCCTCCCCCAAAGAAAAGAGATTATTTGATGGTACAAGCAGTGCAAAGAACTTCCAATTTTATTGCATACACATTTCATTTATTCATTGACAACTAAAATTACAGTCCAGAAGTACACTATGTTCAATTCATTTTGAATTTGAGGTTTTTCCTGTGTAAAATTGATTATAATTCTATACCTTATAACCCCCATCCTTTTTTTTTTTTTGGAAGAGAATAAGGTTTTACTTTGAAGGTGAGTATGAATGGCTTACCGCCTGCCACGTTCCCATAGTTTTATCATAGCAAATTTAAATGAACTCATGCCTTCAAGAAGTGGTTAAAATTAATATGAAACAGATCCTTTCTGCTGACTTTTCCATCTCTGACTGCTGTGGGAAAACATACCTTAACATTTGGGTGGGTATTTTAAGCCCCAGTAAGCCCTACTGCACTGTGTGTGCTTTTGCATAGAAACCTGGGTTCTCTGCTTCCATGATTTCAGCATACAGTATATCTGTGTTCATTCTAATTTTGTTGATTGCTATTTGTAATGTTCTGAAGCTGAGTATTATGTCAGAATACAAATAAGGCAAAACAACTATGGAATAGTAAATGTAGAAGAACCAACTCTTTGCCACAGGGGCAATCAGGCATCATACAAAGGACTGTTGAGTGCAATATATATGAAGGGCAAGCATTTAGTCTTGCTTTCAGTTTGCATGCTTCGTTTTTACTCATTGATTGATGGGAATAAACACCTGGATTTGGGTTTATAGATTCCCAAATCCAGGCAACGATCTAGCCATCAGCTTATTAAACTACATAATTCTATTTTATGGAATCATGGTGATTGCTAACATGAAATGGCAGTGTGTGAGTTTGACAAATGGCTTAACAAAAATAATGTTCTAAAGTGTAGAAGAGATCATTTATTAAGTGCACGTGGACTCATTCAAGGTTCAAGCTGGCTATAGAGTGAAAAATGTTCATACTGTTTTTTTGTATTTCATTAGAAGATTAGAAAAGATATTTAGCAGCTTTTGTGAGTTAAAAAGAAATGAAGACTTTTTATTCTCTACTTTTTACGAAACCATGGCTCTCATCAACTTATTGCTTATGATTTAGTCAGTTCTACAAAGAATGGCTTTAAATCTTTCTTCAAAACTCTATGTATTTATTTGGGGAGTGGGGCCACAACCAGCTATGCTCAGAGATCCTTCCTGGCTCTGTGCTCAGGAGTGATCCCTGGGAATGCTCGGATACCTCTATATGGTTCAAGAGGTTTGAACCTGGTCAAAAAGATGTAAGACAAATTCCTTAATACTTTTTATCATACACTTATCCCAGTGCTTTTATTCTGAAACTTTGAGGATGGGGGCATTCCTGGTAGTGGCAGTGCTCAGGACCTACTCTTAGTATACGCTCAGGGACACTGCCATGCCAAGGATCAATATCAGGATTTCTGCACTCAAATCATATACTCCATGCCATTGAGATATCTCCCAGCCCTTGTGGATTAATAAACTTTTGCAATTTGGTGTCACCCTGTAAAATCCCAAAGTCATGGAAAATATTATTTTGTTATCTTGAGATTGTTTTATTTTAAGCATACTCATTCTAAGTGCGCATACTCATTCTAAGTGCCATTAGATTATTCATTGACTGAAATGCAGACTCTTAATGATATAAATATTTTAGATTAATTCATCACTTATTGCCTGTTTGAACTTCATTTCTCAGAATGGAATGCAGGGTCCAGAGCAATGGTGTTTGTCTTGTACTCAGCTGACTTGGATTCAATCCCTGGCACTCCATGTTGTCCTCTGACACTGCCAGGGGTGATCCCTGAGCACAGAGCCAGAAGCAAGTCCTGAACACCACCAGGTGTGGCCCAAAAGCAAGAAAACAAACAAAAAGGAGATCCAAGGAATCCAACATCCACATGTAGGTCTGAAAGTTCTTGTTTTAAGAGCAAAACAAAGTACTTCTTAGTGCTTTTTGCATTGTTCATGTGCTTGTTGCTAAAATGACTCTGCCCATGCTCTGATGGGCCCTGAACTTGATCCAATGCTCTACTATTGTCTTGAAATTTTAATATTTTTTGAACCAATGGTCCCATATTTTAATTTTGTTCTGGACCCCATATTATGTTTATTCAGTCTTGCTTACAAGATCTTCATCTTATTTCCCTGAAGATTTTAGTGTGACAACTGAAGCAAACTGAGTGAATGTAGACTGAAAGTTCTCCCCTATCTGAGGGCAAAATGAAATAGATTTTGGGGCGTTCTGCTTTTCCCCAGAGGGCTGTGATTTAAGATGGTTTCCATCAAAGTATGTTCCAGACCTATCTAGGTGGCTGATTACAGTTTTGGCTAGAAGAGATGCTAAGAGTAAAACATTAGAGAATACAGATTCTCTGGCCTGCAGTCTTCCTCTTGATAATCACACAATGTGTAGGTTAAACATCTCTTGAGATCAGTCTCTTTTGTCTTTGAATAAATGACAACATTCTTCAATGGATCTCTTCAAGGCTGTCAGGTACCAAGTGTGTGTGATATAATTGCTAATTTTTCAAGACTGTCAAGGAAAATGTCAGTTTCCAGGTATATCCAGCAAAATCTCAAATAAAATGGGGGAAGAATCAAGCTAAGAATTAGCATAGCACTCAGTGCTGGGACAACCACATCACTGTATGATACAGATAGAACTACCATTGTCTTATTGCTTATGCCCTACTGCAAGGGATATGATATGTTGTGTATTTTATACTCTTACTGTAAGATATTATAGGTGGTATTAAAACTTTTTAGTAATCCTTCTTATAAGGGGTTACTATCAAGAATATACAAGGCATTGGTTGAACTCTACAAGAAAAAAACATCCAATCCCATCAGAAAATGGGGTGATGAAATGAACAGAAATTTTCTCAAAGAAGAAGTCAGAATGGCCTAAAAGAACATGAAAAAATTGTCTTCATCACTAATCATCAGGGAGATGCAGTTCTCACACCACAGACTCACACACAGCTAAAAGAGCAAAAGCAACCAGTGTTGGCATGAATGTGGGGACTCTCCTTCACTGCTGCTGGGAATACCGAGTGATCCAGTCTTTTTGGAAACAGTGTGGATATTTCTCAAAAACCTAGAATTTGATTTCCTATTTGACCCAGCAATACCACTTCTTAGAATATATCCCTGAGATGCAAAAAAGAACAGTAGAAATGACATCTGCACTTGTATGTTTATTGCAACACTATTTACAATAGCCAGAATTTAAAAAAAAAAAACTTGAGTGCTTGAGAACAGATGAATAGTTAAAGAAACTTTGGTATACCTACACAATGGAATATTATGCAGCTGTTAGAAAGATGAAATCATGAAATTCACAAATAAGTGTATGGACATGGAGAGTATCATGCTAAGTGAAATGAGTCAGAAAGAGAGGAACAGACATTGAATGACTGCACTTATTTGTGGGTTATAAAGTAACATAATAGGAGACTAAAACCTAAAGATAATATAGATAAGGGCCAGGAGGATCGCTCCATGGCTTAGAAGCTGGTCTCACATACTAGGTGAAAAGGCAGCTGCGATAGATAAGAGACCACTAAGTAACTGATGGTTGGAGGGCTCACTCAGGATAGAAGATGTGTGCTGAAAGTAGGCTATGGACCAAACATGATGGCTGTTTAGTACCTGAATTGCAAACCATAACACCCAAGAGACAGAGTCAGAGGGAATGTGCCTTCCACAGTGGCAGGGGATGGGAAGGGGTAGGGATAGTGAGAAGATACTGGGAACATTAGTGATGGAGAATGGGTACTGGTGGATGGATGGGTACTCAAACATTATATGACTGAAATATAATCACGAAAATTTGTAAGTCTGTAAAAATAAATTAAAAATATCATGGTATCACGGTCCTCCTGTTATTCATAGATTTGCTCGAGCGGGCCCAATAACATCTCCATCGTGAGACTTGTTGTTACTGTGCGTGGCATATTGAAAACATCACAGGTAGCTTGCCAGGCTCTGCCGTGCAGGCGAGATACTCTCGGTAGCTTGCAGTAGGGGGGAGGAATCAAACCCCAGTCTGCCATACTTTAGGCAAACGCCTTACCCGCTGTGCTATCGCTCCAGCCCAAATAAAAAATAAATTTAAAAAATTTAGAAACACCTCAAACACAAACAAATGAAACAACAGGAAGAATTAAAATGTATGATAAAACTAAAGAAAAAATAAAATTAAATAATGATCGAAAAATTCTAAAAAAAATACCCTTCAGTATTGCAAGTATTAATGCTATAATCCATCGGCCTCTGCTCAGTTTTAATATGAGTTCTGACTGTAGCTGAAGGTAATCTAAGAACATTAGAGTAAAGAATGACCCAGTGGTCAGAACAGTGCCTTCATATGTGCCTTGTAAGTGGTTCTTGCCAGATTTACTGAGAAATGGAAAAAGAATGAAGTGGAAGAGTATTCAAGAAAGTTGTGGCTTATAGGCTCGTCTGTCACTCTCAGTACTAAATTATTTCCAGATTGAGAACAAACCTTCACTGCAGAAGTTCATCTCACATATATTCTGGATCATTATGATGCAGATTAAATGCTTCACTTAAAAGATGAAGATGCTTACAAGACACGTTTTCTGAGTTGCATGAAGAATCTTGTAACTCTTGACTTGTTAGAGTATTTCTTGTTGAATGAAAACACCTGTCTTTTAAACCTGAGTAAAAGATTTCCAAAGAGGTGGAGTCACCCTGCAGTGTCTCCTGCCAGAAGGGAAGTTGTGCCCTTAGAGGGCAAGCATCCTCAGGGATGAGGAGTAGTTCATTTAACAGCTTAATACCAAATCACCACTGTCTGCCTTTGTCTGTGAAGAACGTTCCTACTATGACACAGCTGTTAACATAACTGAGTCAGGATATTGGTCAGAGTGTGTGGGAAGGTAGAAATAACAAACAGGAGGTAAGGAGTCAAAGTTACTCAGAGAAAGCAATTTTCTAACCACTGGCATGATTTCATTTGTCACCCAGTAGCTCCATTTTGCACAGATAAGATGCAGGAGTAGAAGATGGATTCATTCCTGCTGTCATGGCATCTGAATTTTGATGGGGAAATAGATATTTCATGAACTTGCCGGAGTTAGAGTGCTGTGAAGAAAATGCAAATAGTGTTTTGTGAAGGATTATGAATCCCAAAAAAAGTTATTATACTGCCATATTAATTGGTCAAGAGATCAATTCCTGGGGTGGGGAGGTAATTTAAATAGTCAAATACAAGCTGTGTTTTGATGAGGCTCTCGGTTGATTCCCAACAGTGTGTCCCTTCCTAGGACCTTTGGGTATGTCCCTGCACCCCTTCCCTCCGACCCCAGAGCACTCCACTGTAGGGCACCCACCATCTTCCAGCTGTAGCAGAACAAGAAGTGATAAGTTCCCTAATTTCAGGATACACTATAAAATTCACATTCCTGGCCAGGTCATAGAACAAAGTGGTTTATGGAGGTGAGCACTGTCTATTAAGTCAATACTGTAGGAAGTATGTTGATTGGGTGTAATTTGTGAGATTACTAATATCAGTCTTTTTCAATTTCATTATTTATTTATTTATTGTGGGCTACACCTGGTGGTGCTCAGGGCTTACTTCTGGTTCTTTGCTCAGGGATCACTCCTGGAAGGCTTGGGGTATCGTAAGGGATGCTGGGGGTTCAGATCTGGACCAGCTGCGTTCAAGACAAGGACACCACACGCTTTATTATTGCTTTTGTCCTAATATTACTCTTTTAAAAAAATACAAATATAGAAGCCAACTTGAGGGAAATAAAAAAAAGTAATATCTCTTCTGTTAATATGCAATTTTATTTCTCTCAGAGTTAAGATTTTCTACTTGTTCTGTGTTTATAGATATTAAAAAATTGGAATGGTTGATGAGTAATTAGATCGCATTTTTTAAAAATTGAATCACTATGAGATACACAGTTACAAAGCTGTTCATGATCCAGTCAGTCGTATAATGTTCCAACACCCATTCCTCCACCAGTGTACATTTTCCATCACCCATGTCCCCAGTTTCACTATCACCACCCCCACCCCATCCTGTCTCTATGGCAGACACTTTCCTTCTCTCTCTCTGTCTCTCTCTGTCTCTCTCTATCTCTGTCTCTTTGTCTCTCTGTCTCTGTCCCTGTCTCTGCCTCTGCCAATCTCCCTCCCCCCGCACCTTCTTTTGGGCATCATGCTTTGCAGTACAGATACTGAGAGGTTATCCTATTTGTCCCTTTACCTACTTTCAGCACGCAGGTCTCATTAGATCACATTTTTTATTGTTAGGGATCACCACTCTTCCAATGGTGCTATAGGGGTCTGAGGCTACTTTCAGTGATATTTGGGCAGCTGTGTGTGTGTGTGTGTGTGTGTGTGTGTGTGTGTGTGTGTGTGTGGTGGCAGGGGTATTGATTTCAGGTTTGTACTCGACCAGCATGAACTGGATTGCATCCTGCGTTGATGGAGGTGAGTACACCAAGATGTGCTGAAGGTCAGACCCAGGACCTTGCACATGTTAGTCATGGGCTCTACCACTGGAACTCTCTCCTTGACCAAGAAATAAGTTTATTATTATTATCATTATCATCATCATCATTATTGTTATTGTTTGTTTGGGTTTTGGACCACAGACAATGGTATTCCCTGCTTATTCCTGACTCTGCACTCAGGGCTCACACTTGGTGGGCTTAGGGGACCATATGTGGTGCTGGGGGTTGAACCTGGGTCAGCTGCATGCAAGGCAGGCACCCAACCAGCTTCACTATCTCTCCAGCTCCAAAGAGATCACATTTTTATTATTAAATTTTATTTTAGTAAAGTAATATTTAGAATTAATCAAGTGACTTTTAGAATATAGTTTTCTTACAGATTTTATCATTGTAGATTTTATTTGCGAAGTTAGACCCTATGGAATATCTTTTTTCATCTAGGCTTATAGAAGTTTTTTGAGCCATTAAAATAACTAAAGATATGTAATAACAGACCTTTATGCCTTTAAAAATTTTGAATTATATAATACCTTTAACATTCTACTTTCTTTTAATTTAGCTTTGTTTTGGGGCTCTGCCTCGTTATGTTTGGTGCTCAGGAGGTCAGGCAGTACTAAAAATCAAACCCCCAAACTCACACATGCAAGGCAAGTGCTCTGCCACTGAGCCACACCCCCAGCCTGACAAATTTGACCTTTTCTAGTACTGATACAGATGATTTACAGTAATTGGAATATGCCATTAAACAGTCATGAGTCAGTCTACCTTTCCATTTAAAATGAATTATTGGATTTACCGACCATATTAATGAAGTGATAGTACAGCAGGTAGGGCACTTGCCTTGCACATGGCATATCCGATTTCGATCCTGGCTTCCCTGAGCACTGCCAAGAGTAATTCCTGAGTGCAAAGCCAGTAGTAAGCCCTGAGCACAACCAGGTGTGGCCCCACAAAAATAAAACAAAAAGCAATTTGCTTTAAATGTTAGAATTTTCACTATCTCAGGATATCCAATGCAATCAACCACTCAGAGACAGAAATGTTAAGCACTTTGCTTTAGGATATGGGTTTACTTTTAAGTACAGTTGGCCCTTGAACAGTACTGACTGAACTGAGAGGTACTACTGATACTTAGATGCAAGGATGTTTTACTTATCTGTTTTTGTTTGTTTTGGATTTTGGAATATACCCAATAGTGTTCAAGGCTTCCTCCTCTTTCTGCACTCAGTGATCATTCCTGCTGGGGATGTGGGGACCATGTGGAGTCCTAGGGATCAAAACTTAGCCATAAGCAAGGCAGGCACCGTGTTCTCTGTTCTGTGTCTCCAGCCTCCTATGTAGATTTTTTGCATTATTTATTTACATGGGCTGGAGCAATAGCACAGCAGGTAGGGCATGTGCCTTGCATGCGGTCAACACAGCTGACCCGAGTTTGATTCCTCCACCCCTCTCGGAACATCAAGCTACCGAGAGTTTCTCCCCCGTTCGGCAAAGCCTGGGAAGCTGCCCATGACATATTCGATAGGCCAAACCCAGTAACAAGTCTCACAATGTTACTGGGCCCGCTCAAGCAAATCAATGAACAACGGGAGGACAGTGACAGTGACAGTGATTCTTTTACATTATAGGACACTGTTTCAACCATTTTTAAGTGGAGAGGCCATTTAACATTATGGTTATAAACTCTCCTGAAGTGTGACCCTTCTCCTCCCCCCACACCCATACACACTAGCACTTAGTAAATTGCTTATTTCTCTATGGGTTCTTCAGTCTGAAAAATAATTTTACCTTCCTTCCTTAAACTAATAGCCTTAGTGATAACTTGATAGTAAATAAACACACAGCATAATATGAGGTCTAAAGAATATCATTGCTTAAACTAAAACAGAAAGACTTCGATCAACAGGAACTTTCAAGATAGTAAGTACTTGGTGGTTCCATCTCTAACACTGCATGCATATGGTCCTCACAGTACCACCAAGAGTGACCCTGAGCTAGCACTAAGCCCTGAGCACCAAGGTGTTGCTGAACCCCGGCCCCCCAAAAAATAAAAAAAAAGTATATGTATTATAAATCTGAAATAAAGAAGTTTTCCTAGATTGTTCTGTTAAGGAAGTCCACCTTCACCAGGGTTGGTTGTTTCCTGAAAATGTAACTGCATAACAGTTTTCCATTGTTGTTACATGTCAAATAAATGAACTCTCATTTTGTTTTAAATTATTTAAATTAAATATTATTTAGCTGATACTTAAAATAACAGATAAATTATATATGGCTTGTTATATGCCATGGACTTACAGCAACCTATTTCTCACGTGTGTGTGTGTGCACACACAACATGAGATGGGCTTTGTTATGGAGATGCTGGATGTCACCACAGAGATGTCAAAGGAAGTTGAGGTTATTTGGCTGATAAGTGGAAAAGCTGGGGTTTGAGACACGCCTGACGAGTCTAGAACCACGGCTCTCATCCTTTAATTGCACTGCTCTGCACACATCGCCAGGAGAGAATGTGCATACATTGAATGAATACTCTGGTTTTGTGCAAAACTGTGTCTGATTTGTGCCAATGGGTGCTAATGATCCAATTGAGGATTAGCTTCTGAAAACTATTTTATGGGAACACTCGTACAGTATTAAAAATGGCTGCCATTATTTGACTATTTCCATGGATCATAAACCCTCCTAGGGACTTTGCACATTCTCCCTCCCCCACCCCCTGCCCATAATAGCAGCCCTCTGAAATAGATGTGATGATGCCCTGTTTTTACAGATGCTGGAACTGAATCTTAGTGAAGGATGTAATGCTTCTCAAATCCCAGTTATTTGTCTTTCCTCAAAGTCAATGCAATGCTTGTGTTTCTGGAAAAAAAATATGTTGTATACATCTTAGTTCCGTGTCACTAACTGTGTTAACAAATGATACTGATTTTGAATAGAAATTAAGAGAGGAGAATATAAAAAATATCCCCCCACTACTCCAAAATAAAATTGAATTCTTAGCCTGTCAGTAATTGTCAGTGTTTCTCCTTCATAAAGCAGTGATTCTACTTTATATGAAAAATTGGGCAGGGCTTTGGAATAGATGATCTCTTGTCAGACTAAGGCTTTCATCTTTCCTGCCAGGATGAAAATTTAGCTAAATTTTCCTCTAAACACCACTAGATGGCGCTTGAGAACAAAAGAGATGGGAAACATTTCCAGGCTAGCTTCAACCCTTATTTCTATTTGTGATAGAATTTATTTTACGAAGTGAATAGTTGATTTTTCAGGCTACCATTAACTTACAGAAAGAATGCCTGCCCTGGTATTTTGTGAAGGTAAATGTCTGCCTTATCTACAACTTGGAGGGAAAAAACCCGAACTTAATATATCTAAGCAGAAAGCCATTTCTTTGTTTTTAGCAGAACACTAACTGAACAGATTTCTAGGTGGCATCTCTATCAAGTCACTGTTTCCAGCTGTAGCAAAAATTAGAATAAATCGTATATATGGTAAAGGCAACATAGTCAAAGAATACTCTGATGAGCTCTAGTAAATGAAATTCTATGCTATCTTCGGACATTGTTATAGGTTGTAAGGAACATTGACTTATGATATTTTTTAGAGCACAAAGAAATAACCCAGACGGGTACACATTTATTCTTTCGTGGTCTTTTTGTAGGTCATCCATTTCCAGACTTTGGGCTCTATTAACTCAATTTATGTGTATTATCAACAATTACCCATAATTTTTTCCAGTTCTCTTTTGATCATCTATGCTTTCCTTAGAATTTGTAGAGCACAGTGAGACAGAGTAAAGCAAAAAGCAGAATTACTAGGATGGAGGCAATGAAGTATTTAGAACAGATGCTCTATTGCAAGCCAGGTCTATATATTTTTCACCTCATTTTCTAAATGTCTCTGAAGAAATAAAAAATAATGGTGCACAGAACCATCTGGTTAAGCCCTGTAATTTCAAATAAAAAAGTTTGAAAGGGATACATCCGCTCATGTTAATTTTTTTAAATAGCTTTTGAGGAGAGACAGAAAAAAATCTATAACGGAAATATCTCAAGAGTATCTTTGTTCGTTACAACTACATAATCCATAAAGATAGACTAATTGTTTTGAAACAAGTTTGAGTTGATTCATTGAGCATTTTCTATGTGCCTCGCATTTGCCGCTTATTTATATTACCTCACTAATGCTCCCAACAGTTTTATATATGGAGGTTCTTTTATTATCCCCCAATGTATGCATGAGGAAACAGGGTTTAGAGAGATAGAGTATAAATCCAGGGTCTCATGGATGCTGCATAGGTGGTATCAGGTCTGTATGATTCTGAAGTCTCAGTTTTGAATCAGGTCAAGGTGGTATATGGTTAGTTTGGATAAGTACAATGTTTGAGGGTCAGACTTAAACTATTTATGAATTAATTGAAATTTCATTAGCTATCTTCTCAATATTTGCCCATTTTTTCAGATTCGTCTTTTGCTTTGGTGGCCCACTGTTTTCCAGAAAATCTTGAATTCTACAGAGCACTTTTTAAAAGCAATTATATTTATTTCACTGTTTTTTATTATATTCCCCTTGCCACCTGTGTTTATTTTTGTAATGATGGAGGTATCACAGACTGGATTCTGGTGTGCTGGAGACTGCGTGCTTTGTTGTGGTTCTGGAAATCCCAAACAGTCTGCTCACAATAATTGTAATTGGGTCTATGGGCAATGCAAGGCAGGCATTTCTGTCACTGAACTGACCCTGGACCCTTAGCAGTTAATTTTTTTTCTCTTTCAGAGAAAACATAATGCTTGAACCTAGGTTCTAATGTAAATAACCAACTTAAGCAGGCTTTTGAGTTTAAGGGCTGCTGTCATGGATTTGAGCAGAGTCGATTTTATTAAATTACAAAATTTTGTTTAAATTCATCTAGAAATGAATAATCTAGTCTTAAATACTCTAATTCTGAAAATGTAAAAAATTTAGAACGATTTATATTGAAAAGTTCAGGAAGGAAAAGGTTCTATGTCAGCTCTCAGAACAACCAGAAGGCTTTCCCACCCTTACATGTTGATCTCATATCTAAATTAGCTTTCATTTTTTAGTAACTTAGCGGGTGAATGGTCAAAGATGATTATGAAATGTTATTTTGACACAAGCTCAGATGAGGTCTTAGAAAACAGGATGTGGTTCACTGAAGGCTAAGTCAGCCTCTTGACTAGGTAGAAACCAGTCAAGTCTTGTAACCCTTGATGCTCTCCGATATCTCTTCTGTATAGTGGAGTCTGGGAGGACGTGGGAAGCTTTGATGTGCTTTAACACTTGCCCAAGCTGTAGCCTTCCAGGGTTTTGAGGCTCCACACCTGAAGAGAGTAACCGAAAGTAGGGCATGCAATTTTAATCAAAGCCAAAAATTATTTCAGGGCAGTGTTGTTATAATTAATATTCAAGAGTTCTTAGAGCTACTTAGATGAAAGCTCAAAAGGAAAGATCATCATGGCTTAGAAAATTCAATGAGTAATTAATTTCAGATGACTAATGTTCTTCCCCCGACTCCTCCCTCTCCGGAGCACAGGAATAGGACAGCAATAAAACTTGACTCACATTCTTTCTGGCATGCCTAACCGCCAAAGGAAATTTCGGCTATGATTTCGCATGCGTAGTTTTCTGCCCTTGTTAATTATTGTGAAATCGAATCTACTTAATATCTAACAGTGCTTCTAACCCCATTTGTAATTCTAAGCAACCCAGTACTAGCCCTTGTCAACAGTGTCAAATAACCCCAAGTTTCATTCCGCACAGATGTTGGTAGTTCTCACCCGGCTACTTGTTCAGTTCTGCATTTCTTTATGGCACCTGTAGGATCTCACTTTTATGTGGAATCTACAACTAAACTAAACAGCCTCCTAGAAACAGGACTGACTACTGGATGGGAGAAATGATTGCAAAAGAGTGAACAGGTACAAGCTTCCAGCCATAAATTCAGGGGATATCAGATATAGTATGGTGATGATAAAAGTACTGTAGCGTATATTTGAATGTTTCTCGAAGTGTATATCTTGAACATTCTAATCTAAAAAAAGAAGTAACTATGTGAATTAATGGACTTACTGTGGTATTATTTACTGTATGAACACATCTATATACACATATGCATAATCATTATGTTGGATACCTCAATTTAATAGAATATGTCATTTCTTTATCAACCAAACAGAAGAAAAAACAGAGTAGATACTCTTTTAAGTGACCTATTTCTTCTACTGACTGCTGGACAATGATAAGAAATATATACTTAGTCCAAGTAAAAATTTAAAATGGGTGGCAGGAGTAAGAGAGAATAGAGGGGTTAAGATGTTTTTCTTGAGTGTATGCAGATTAGCCTGGTTTGATCCTTGTTGCCACACTGTCCCCTGAGTGGCCAGATGTGGTCTACCCATCCTCCTCCAAAAAATAAAAGAACAAAAGAAAGACAGAGGAAGGAAGGAAGGAAGGAAGGAAGGAAGGAAGGAAGGAAGGAAGGAAGGAAGGAAGGAGAGAAAGAAAGAAAGAAAGAAAGAAAGAAAGAAAGAAAGAAAGAAAGAAAGAAGGAAGGAAGAAAGGAAGAAGAAAGGAAGAAAGAAGGGAGGGAGGGAGGGAGGGAGGGAAGGAAGGAAGGAAGGAAGGAAGGAAGGAAGGAAGGAAGGAAAGAAGGAAGGAAGATATAAATATTAGACTGGATCATGGACTGCAAAGTGAATAATTGGAAGAGATTTAGATGATAAGGGGTTTTAAACCTTTTTGCTCCTGTTTCTGCCCTTATCACATATAAGGAAATCAAGCTTTCTTAGCACTTAGCAAACAAAGAAGACACTTGCCCATGGTCACATGACAGGTAAGAGTTAGAGTCAGGTCTGGAACCCAGAGCTCCTGATCCCCAAGTTCAGAAGTCTCCATCCACACACCATATGTTTCATAGTAACTGGATATAGCGGGAATTAGAAAGCAGATTATAGGCAAACTCTGTCATTTTGTTTAGTTAATTGATTTTTGTGTTTGACTCTTTTTGATACCATGAGACTTCAAGGTCTGGTTCTGTGCATTAGAGTGAACAGCATCTGAATAATCTAATTATTGCTTTCAGGAGAAAAGCTGTGTGGAATTAAGCGTATTTTCTTCCCAGAACATAATTACATTTTTTGATGGGCTTAGGATACATCTCTTGATATTAATTCTAAATATAGTAATAACTTCTCAGGATAGGTTGGTGTGTGCGTTTATATGCATGGGAGTGAAAGGAAGGCCAAAAAATCATAAAGAGAGGAAGAGAAAACCCATGAAGCACAATGGGGCACATCGGTGTCTTTTAAGACTGTTGGAGTAGCAACAGCAACACCTTCAAGAAGCACTCCAACTTCCGCTGCCAGCAGTCATAACAACGCAGTGTCTGTCCGAGTCCGTTGTGAAGGGTACTACAGAAAGGGTGACAGTCCTTTTTCCTGGAGTGAGTGACTCTATTTTTATGGTGGACTTAGAATATTGGTGCCAGTCTATAATAGCTCAAGAACATGCTATTGATGCTTGCATGTGTGTGTGTGTGTGTGTGTGTGTGTGTGTGTGTGTGTGTGTGTGGAGAGAGAGTGTGTGGTAGGGTGGGTGGGCAGGAGTGTTCCCATACAGTGATCCGGGGGCCACTCTGATACTCAGTCACATTGTGTGTGCTGGCTCATTCCATGACTTGGCCAGAGAGATGGTGCTGCTTAAGCCTAGCAGTATTAGGGCTTCCCTCCATTGGTGCTAAGGAGGAGTGGTGGTGGTCTGCAAAAGTCTTGTCAGGCAGGTGCTCCAGTCCTTTGAAACACCTCCCTGGCCCAAAGAATACTCCACTTTTGCTAATTGATTTTCGTTTGGGGCCACACCTGGCAGTGCTCAGGGTTTACTCCTGGCTCTGTGCCACAGTTTACTCCTAGCAGGGCTCCGAGGCTCTAGAATGGTGTCAGGAATTGAACCACGGTAGGCTGAATGCAAGGCGCTACATGCAAGCCTTACCTACTGTCTGATCTCTCTGGCCTCAAAATACTGTGTGTGTATTTCTTAAATCCTGGAGAAAAGAAGAGATAGTTCTGAATGATGGTGAAAGCAAATGATCTCCATCTAAGACAAACTTAATCTTATAGAATTTAATTTTTTAAATTTTTTTTTTAATTTTATCAAATCACCGTGGGATAGTTACAAGCTTTCATATTTGGGTCACAATCACACAATGATCAAACACCCATCCCTCCACCAGTGCACATTCCCCACCACCAATATCCCCAGTTTACCCCACATTTCCCACACTCCCTCTGCCTCCATGGCAGACATGATTCCCCATAATCTTTCTCTACTTTTGGACATTATGGTTTGCAATACAGACCCTGAGAGGTTTTCATATTTGGTCCTTTATTTACTTTCTGCACACACCTCCCATCCCAACCGATTCCTCCAGCCATCTTTTTCTTAGTGATCCCTTCTTTATTCCAGCTGCCTTCTCCCCTTTGCTCATGAGGTAGGCTTCCAACTATGGAGCAATCTTCCTGTCCAATGTGTCTACTATCCTTAGGTGTCAGCCTCATGTTATGTTGTTTTATACTCCACAAATGAGTGCAGTCCTTCTATGTCTGTCCCTCTCTTTCTGACTCATTTCACTTAGCGTGATACTCTCCATGTCTATCCATTTATAAGCAAAGTTCATGACTTCATCTCTCCTGATAGCTGCATAGTATTCCATTGTGTAGATGAACCAAAGTTTCTTTAACCAGTCATCTGTTCTCGGGCGCTTGGTTTGTTTCCAGATTTTGGCTATTGTGAACAGTGCTGGAATGAACATATAGGTACAGGTGTCATTTCTACTGTGCTTTTTTGCATCCATGGGATATATTCCAAGAAGTGTAATTGCGGGGTCATATGGAAACTCAATTTCTAGTTTTTGAAGGACTGTCCATATTGTTTTCCAGAAAGACTATACTAGTGGGAATTCCCACCAACAGTGAAAGAGTGTTCCTTTTCCCCCACATCCACACCAGCACTGGTTGCTTTTCTTTTTAATGTGTGCCAGTCTCTGTGGTGTGAGATGATATCTCATTGTTGTTTTGATTTACATCTCCCTGATGGCTAGCGATGTGGAGCATTTTCTCATGTGCCTTTTGGCCATTTGTATTTCTTTTCTGAGAAAACTTCTTTCATTTCTTCTCCCCATTTTTTGATAGGGTTGGAGGTTTTTTTCTTGTACCTAGAATTTAATTCTTGGCTGATTTTTTTTTCAATTCATTGAGCTGCAACCAAAAATGTAACATTTGTTCTCCTAGCTTGAACACGTGTTGTGCTTACTCTTCTCTGAAATGAAGGGTTTCCAGCTGTGTCTGAATTCCAGTTTTACCACTTATCTGTGTAAAAATAAAAACAGTTTAGGTACTTTTTGTTTGTTTTTGTTTGGGGCCACACCTGCTATGCTCAGAGATCACCACTGGCTCTGCACTCAGTAATAACTCCAGGCTGGCCCAGGGCATCACGTAAATTCTGGGGATTAAACCATGGTCTAGATGCAAGACAAGTGCCCTGTCATCAATAGTATCTCTCCAGCTCCAGGTTTGGTAACTTCTATGAGGTTGAATCTTCCCTAAACACAAGCTAATTCTGAGTGAAGAATATGTTAGGATCTGATGCACACCATATATTTAGATTCTTTCTGCTGTTTTACTCTAACAAATAACTGAGTTATTAGAGAAGAGAGAATAGGCTGAGAAGATTGGGGGGTCATTTTTTTTAAGGCAGTGCTGAAAAAATGAAAAAATAAATTTATTGGTAAAGGGAAAACATGGTAGAAAAACTGTTCAATCATACGAGAATGCTTAGTTCATAAGATTTCTAAAGGCTTGCTTGGGCACGGTAAAGTGTTAGAATATTTCTCTGTAATCCCAGATCTTGTGGCTATTAATTTGTATTATAACAGAATTCTCTCCTTTATAATTTGTCTTTCATTATAGTTGTTCATTGAAATGAAATTTAAAATGAAATACTTTTAAAATGTCCCGTGGGGCCTCACAGGATGGGGGCAAAGCCGGCCTTTTCCTCCCTACCCCAACAAGATCCCGAGTCGCCACCCATGAACAGCCTTTCTGGTTCCTGTTCAAGCTGCTTAATGGCCATGATCCGAGAGACTCAGGAACAAATCTCGGAACTCAGCAGGCTTTGGCAGAAATCCCTCCAGATTTAAGTGTTAAAATTTTAGAATTTCAAAATTGTGCGGCCATTACTGCAGCCATGCGACATCATATTCATAACCAGCAGTAGAAAACAAATTGTCTACTATTGCCTTTTCAGCAGATCTGAGTGTTAGGGTAAAATCCCAAATAAAAATAATGGTGGGTCTGGTGTCAAAATATTGAATATGATCAAAGTAGAGAGAGAGTAATGTGGAAATCGTCTGCCCCACAGGTCGGGGGAGGGTGTAGGATGGGGGTATATTGGGGTTGTTGGGGGTGGAGAATGGGCACTGGTGAAGGTATGGGTGTTTCATTGTATGACCGAGACTTAGACCCAAAAGCTTTGTAACTGCTCTTATGGTGATTCAATAAATAAAGTTATAAAAAATGAAAAAAAAAAACTAAATGTCCTTAGTATTTTTTTTTTGTTATATACTTAGGAATCCATTACTAGAACTTGAGGTCTCCTACCCTTGCAATTTTCACCTTCCAGGCTGCTGCTTCCTATCTATTGGAAAGGAAAAAGGTAACACATCACTTTTAGAAATTATAATTTGTGACAGGCATTATTAAATTAAGTACTGACCCAGCTCTGAATACTAAAAAAATCTATCAGAAAGTGTGCTGACTTGAAATTATGTCTATCAGCAATAGATATATGAAAGGCAATTATTAAAAAAAAAATAAAACAGTGCTGATATAGCTGGAGAACAAAGTGTGACATTAAAGCCAAATGTTTCCAACTGAGGTATAAGTGGTTTCAAGTTAGTCCCTGGATTCCCTGAAGAAGGAAACTTTAATGATAGAAATTGAGTAACACAGGTACTTCAGTATAGCTTTGTCCTATATTCAGAAATGATCAACAATAATCAAAAGAAATTTTAATGCAATATCTGTTCATTAATTTTCCCTCCTTAAATTGCTTTTATACATCTTTTCCTCTTTTAAAATTTTAAGAAATTCCAAATGGAAAAACAGCTTCATTTTTCTTGTGATTATGTAAAATAATGTTCACTGTAAGATATACAATTATAAATATATGTATGAAAGTATCTACAAGATAACAACAGTAATATTTTTATGGTATCATTTAATAATCCTATTTATGTATCTTATTTATTGTGTAATTATTTCTATTTTACAGTCACATCTTATCCCTTGCTTCATAACTGCTTTCAAAAAAATTAATGCACCAAGAGGAAATCTATATTTGCAACCTACTTTCCATATATTTCTTCATGTTCCCATATAGAAAGAACATATAGGCTTTTGTATTTTAATTTGTTCTTTTTTATTTACTTTTAATTTATTTAAACACTGGTTAACAAAGTTGGTCGCAATACAGTTGTTGGTATTCAATATTCTAACACCAATCCCATCACCCATGTCATTACGTGAACTTCCTTCCACCATTGTCACCATTTTACCAACAACCCCCCAGGTCTGCACAAAATGATTTATTTTATTTTAATTATCACATCTAAATGGCTAATGAAATTATTTTTTTAAAAAACTTCTGTAAAAGAAAATTTGTGAACATTATTATATCTTACCACAGACTCATTACGTCGTTGTTTGAGGGTTCCCTAAAGCTGTTCATTGCTATTTGAGCCTTCTGTGTTACTGTTTATTGAGCATAGTTGACTTTATGTTACTTTCCCATAGAATTTGGTGTACTCCTACGAGGATGTCATTATTGTAGAATTTGAAGGTGTCATGTCATCCTGAAAAGCATGTACCTGGAATTTTCAGCAGTTTGGTGTTACTGCAAAGATTAGTCATTAAGAAGTGGAGTTGGGCCCCTGGCACGGTACAGTGGCAGCCTTAGGTGTAAGTGAGGCTGCTGGGGATTCTGCATGGACTAATGTATTTTAAGATATATCATTTTATTTAAAAATAAATCTTATGATAATGCTAAAAACTTCTGATATGAGTCTAGACTTCTAGCTTATATATTTTACTTTAACTTTTTATAGTTATCTCAGTCTTACCTAATTCAAAAACACTGGGAGCTGGAGCAGTAGCATAGCGGTAGGTTGTTTGCCTTGTGCGGCCCAGCCGAGCCGGGATCAATCCCTCCACCCCTCTCGGAGATTCTGGCAAGCTACCTAGAGTATCAATATGCCAAACACAGTACCAAGTCTTACCATGGAGGCGTTACTGGGCCTGCTTGAGCAAATCGATGAACAATGGGAGGACAGTGCTACAGTGTTCTTGGCAGTTTGCCTTCATAAGGGTAAGGCATTCAACTTGGTTTTCACAGAAACAATTAGTTTCAACTCATATATTCTCAGTTTGAAAAATACATAGTTAGATGCCCACAAATTTCAAACATTCTGCTTCTGCCTGTGGGATCTGCATAAGGTTGAGAGAACATCTGCTTCCCTAACATATTTGTATTTTTCTATAACGGCAGTACCTATACATTCTGATCTGTGTTCCTCCACCACTCTTGCTGTGATATTATCCAAAGATTCTTTAAATTTATGACTTTATGAAGAAAATAGATTTTTCATGCCCACCATAATTCTATGCTTCAAATAATGTATGCTGCTCTAGTACTGTCTCCCAGTTTCTCTTCCTTTTTTTTTTTTGATTATAAACTGGTCTTTATGTGTCATATGTTATGTCTAGTTCTGCATTTCTTGCGTGCTTCACATTTTGCTATAAAGGTATGATCTTTGCTTTGATCTATTCTATTTCTTGAAGCAGCTCTTATTATACAATCCAGATCTCTGCAGGCTATGAAATTATACAAATGTATCTCTTCTCCCACTCCCCCAAATAAGTTGGAGTATTACTGAAAGAACACTATCATACCAGTTATTTTCTAGACTGTTCAGTTTGGAAATTACAGTGAATTTGGCAGGCCCAGGTTGGGAGGGCACGTCTGGAATTCAATTGTTTTTGAATATAAAGTGGTTGATCTTTTAATATTGGCATGTTAGAAACTAAGTTTGAGTGAAGTTGGCTAGGTTACATAGGATAGACTCGGACAGACAAAGCCCCAATTTTAATCTAAAGAAGGAGATCATTGAAGGGGTCACGGTCACGGTCCTCCCGTTGTTCATTGATTTGCTCGAGCGGGCCCAGTAACGTCTCCATCGTGAGACTTGTTGTTACTGTGTTTGGCATATTGAATACGTCACGGGTAGCTTGCCAGACTCTGCCGTGCAGGCGAGATACTCTCGGTAGTTTGCCGGGCTCTCCGAGAGGGGCGGAGGAATCGAACTCGGGTCGGTCATATTGGCTGAGTGCAAGGCAAACGCCCTACCGCTGTGCTATGGCTCCAGCCCAATTGGAGGGGTAGACCCTGAATTTATTTGTGGGCCACACCCAATAGTGCTTAGCAGCTATTTCTGACTCTGTGCTGAAAAGTAGTCTATAGTGATGCTAAGGAGACTATTATATGGCAGTGAGGATTTGAACCTATGTCTCCTACATGCAAAGCAAGGATTTTCCTTCCTACACTGTATCTCCAGCTCAGAGTCTAAGTTCAATCCCTGACACTGCTGTGACTTTTCTCAAGCCCTGTAATGTATGGACCTTATGGCCTCCAAGACTTCCTGACTTTCAACCTTCAAAAAAATAAATAAAACTACAAAATAATACAGTTAAGTTCAATTAAGAGGGCTGAAGAAATACTACACTTACTGTCTTCTTTTAAGTCATGGAAGTAAATGGATACTGTGGTTTTCATTTTTATTTTCTACATTTGACTTTTAAAAATAACAGCTACAAAGTATTAACAGGCAAATCTTTTGTGTTCCCCTCTCCCCCAAGAGTAGTCACAATGCTCTTTACCTGATATACTGCAAATTGTCTTAGGAAAGTATCTTTTCAGGTTTGGAATTGGAGCACTATGAAATTAACTAGTAATTTTTCATCAGTGATTATTTTCAATTATAGTTACATATTGTAAGGGAAACCTGGAAAGTATTTCTAAAACCAGTTCTCAAAGTATTAATTTTAAGAATGATAAAAATCAGGATGTGTCTAATCTTTATATCTATAAATTATGTGACTGTTGATAGATCCAGTTCAAATGCAATTGATTTTTTTGCATCTTATAAATACCAGAGATTGTGATTAAGATTCTAGAATAAACAAGCAGTTTCTCTATAAAGTTACTGCACATTATTCTAAAAATACACCAGAAATATTGTCCTCTTTGAAGAAAATTTATGAGTAGTAAATGCCTTGGGGAATATGTTATTACAAGCTTCTTTCATGGATCAAAGTATACTAGAAATCCTCTACTGGGACATCTTTAGAATAGGCTTATGAGCCACATGAAAATCTCTCTTATAGACAGTTCTTAGGTGATATTAGAATGTGCTTTGTGATCAAACCAGTTAACTCACTTTATAGTCACATGTGACCTGTAAGTTATTCTAGCAATTTAAGTGATACTAATAGGGATGTCATTTGCAGTAATACTTCTCCTACTATAACTCTCTTTCTTTCCCCTTTCTCTCCCATTTTTAAAAGATTTGATTTGACCCTTTTGATAACTTTTTAAAATTTTTATAGCTTCAGAACTTAGAACAGTATTAAAGATTTTGATATCCATATACAAAATTGCTATAGTGTCCTACTGCCAAAGTGTCCCAACCCTACTCCTTGGTCCTTCCCAAGGAGTGAAGTTCCTTTTTAAGAACCTCTTTGTGGTTTAACTTCATAAACATCTTTGCTTTCATAATTTTTTAATTTATTTTTTGTTCTGTTTTGTTTTCAGTTCAACTCAGCGCATTATAAAATTGTTGGTCTTTCCAAAGATATTTACATTAAATTTTATAGATTCTGGTGTTTCTCACTATGCTTTCTTACCTCTTACCAAGGATCAAGAGGAAAAAGGAAGTTCTTTTTACTCCCAATCACTTTTAAAATTGTGACAAGAAGAGAAAAGTAGAGTGGATGAGAAGGAGCTAAAGAAATAAAATAAATTGTTGCAAAATAGACATAATATAAAATTCACCACTTTAATCATTTTTAATCATTCAAATTCAGTATGGCAGCAAATCTTTTCCCCCACTAGATAACAAGTGGAGAGATGTATAGTCATTCAGATCATGGTTTTTCAGTGAGGATTCTAATACCATTGATGAGTTGATGAAATAAAGTGAGTTCCTTAATTTTGATTCTATTCCTTTAAAATAATTTAGGAGTGATGATACCTGAGTACAACTGAGCATCTGAGTGTGGCTTAAACAAAAGAAAAAACAAGAATACCAAAAAGAAAAACAGTCTATTTAGGTATCTCACTTAGACTTGTGTGCAGTGAGTCACACATGAAGACAACCAAGGACAGCATCTGGAGGAAATGTCTGGGATGAAGCACATCTGAATTAAATGGAAGCACAAAGTAAGCTTGGCTCAAGCCTTCATCAAGGGAAAGTTGGACAGAGTCTTGTTTCTGTAAAGTACCCTTAAGGATTCTCCAAGTAGGGAGCTCACCAGAAGGAAACTGAGTATTCCTGCTGAGGAAAGAGGCTGTGCTAAGTGTGGCATCGTAAGTCACAATTGTGGATCAGAGAGTGGCTGTGTGTTTGCCATCGGGGTATCCTAATATGTCTGGGAAGGATGAAGAGCTTAAGTTAGAAGGTTAGTAGGGGACTGTTTTGAGGGTTCTGCTGATTGTATGTGCCTGTGTTTCCCATTGCTGGTCATACAGAATGCTTTTAGTTTTCACTTGCCTCTGGAATAGGCGCAAGCGGGAAGCTTACATAGACAAATAATTCTGGAAGAAGTTCTGTACAAACAAGGTGTTGTTTTGGGGTTTTTTTGTGTGTGTGTATTGTAGGGGTTTGGAAGCAACTACTTTTTCAATGGGAATTCCAAGTTTCCTAGGGTAAGAAATGTCATAATCTGTTTCTTTCTTTTTTAAGATTTCTTAATTTTTTTTTGCTTTTGTTTTTGAGCTACACCTGGCAGTGCTCAGGGCTTACTCCTGACTCTATGCTCAGGGATCTCCCTGGTGGTACTCAGGAGATCATATAGGATGCCAGGGTCAAACCTTGGTTCACATTGTGCATGGTTAAGTGATCGCTGTACTATCTCTGGCCCCTGTCTATTTCTTAAATACACTATTTTCCCTCATCCCTCATTGGGAAATTTTGCTATAGGTCATGGAGTCTACTAGAATACTTTATCCTTAAGTTTGAATCAATTCTCACTCCATATTCTCTGTAAGGTTACAGTTCCTTTATGTATTAAAGTTTTCCAAAGTCCTGTGTTATACTTTAGACTTGTGAAGGCCAAACAACTCAGACCTAGTATATTTTTATGTTATTAAATTTTACTTTGTAAATGCTGCTTCAATTCACATTCCCTTGATCATTTCAAAAGGTTATGAATGATTACTTGTAAGAGATAGCTTAATGGGATGAGTGCATAGTTTGCTTGCAGAATGTCAACATTAAATCCTGGTACCAGCTGGTCCCCAAAACATCACTGGGAGCAATACTCAAGCATGGGGTTAGAAATAGCTCCCTAGCATTGCTAGGTGTGTCCTCTTACCCTAAAAATGTTGTGACTAAAACATACCCAAATTGAATTTCTTGCTGTGCCATCTGTTTTGCATTTTAGGGAGAGATGAGATGCATTGATTAGGATACTGTTTCAACATTAAAGGGATCCTGGAATTTATGATTTAGAACTTCCTTGTTAATTTAGACATAGTTCAGTAGTAGAACTAATTATTTAGACAATTTAAAAAGTAAACATCTCTATAGTGGAATTATGGGTAATTAATTTTCTTTATGCTTATTTGGAATTTTTGCATTTTCTGCCATGTACACTTAATCTTGCATATTAATAAAAACATTGAACTGTAGTGATAATTGGAAATTCACAAGGTTTGGTTTATGAATGATTGCCATTCAAAAGTATCTTATTAGTTCTTGATTTTTCTTTTGTCAGAAGTTTACCATCATGATATAATATTTACTTTTTTGTTCATCATGTTTTATTTACAGCTATAACATTAGGGCATACAACAATGACTGAAGCATCCATTGTTAAAATGTTATAACTATTGTGTGCTATTTTAACACCTCTCTCTACATAATCCTGAAAGTTTCATAGGATGAAGATAGTCTAGGAGGAAATGTGCATCCCTTGCATGTGGATGACTCCAATTTGAACTGGCATCACATATGGTACTATTGAGCACAGCTCTAGGAATAAACCCTGAGCACAACTGTGTTTGGTCCAAAAGTTGAGCCGCTTGGCTAATGTTTGGTGTTATTAGAACAATGTCATCAGCAAAGCGGAGGTGGTGTAGTTGCCGATTATCTATCTTCACTCACATTTCTTCCCATTCCAGTCATCGCATGATGTTCTCGAGGGTGGCACTGAAGAGTTTTGGTGAAATGGTATTCACCCGGCCGAACCCCTCTCTTGACATCAATGATCACTTCTTTGTAGAATGGTGAGATCCTGGTAGTAAATCAGTAATACAGCTCACAGAGTATCCTGATGTATTGAGTTTTGAATGCCCTGATTGGCTAGGGCTTCAATGACTACTTCCGTTTCAACAGAATCAAAGGCCTTCTTTAAATCAATGAACGTTAGACAGAGCAACATCTTGAACTCCCGAGAAACCTCAATGAGCTTGGTTATAGTGTGGATATGGTCAATGGTGCTGAATCCTTTTTGGACCCTGGCTTGCTTGCATGGTTGTCCTTCATCTAGTGTTCTGCCAATCCTATTCAGGATGACTCGAGTGAACAGCTTGTAGATGACAGACAATAGGCAGATTGGGCGATAGTTACCAATGTCGTGGATGTCTCCCTTCTTGTACAGTAGTACAGTCCTGCTGGTTTTCCATTGGGACAGAACCTTGCATTCAGACAGGTAGTGTGTGAAGAGCCGAGCCAGCGTATTGATGAGTATTGACGGCAGGTTCTTCAGGTGTTCAGGTTTGACCCTGACTGGGCCAGGTGCTGTTTGTTTCTTTACCGATGAAATGGCATGTCGAATTTTGGAAGGGAGAACATTGGGAATGACATATCCATCCTGTGGGATTTGGTATGTGGGCAGGTGGACATGGCTATCGAAGAGATCTGAGTAGAAGTCATGGATAATCTTCTCCATTGCCCTTCTGGAAGATGTGATAGATCCATCAGGATGTCAGAAGGAAGTCATCTTGTTCTTGTAGTTGGCGAAGGACAGGCAGGCATTACGAATGCTTTTCCTGGCTTCTACCGCATCTACCAGCACTTCTGCTCTTCTCTCTTTGAGGTCTTCTTTGATCGCATCTCTGCTCTGCTTTGCGAGCTTGGACGTTCACTTGCGGTTGCCTGAGGTGTGCACCAAACCACGTTAGTGAATAAGCTCAAGAGTTTTCAAAGACAGGTGTTTTTTTGTGGCGATCTCTCTTTTGGCGTTCCTCGCACAATCATGGAGGTGCTGAACCAGTCGATCGTATTCCTCATCAATGTTGTCAACAATAGCATCTCCCCATGTTGCAGCAATAGAGTCAAAGAGCTCCCAGTTGGTGGTCATTCTGGGAGTTCTCTTCTTAAACTTTGCAGCCCTTTCTCCCCACTCTGTGAAGTAGAATTTTGCATGAAGGAGATGGTGGTCCAATCCCATTGGGAATTTTGGGACAACAGCGACATTGGTCAGGCAAAACCGTCGATTGAATATGATGTGTTCTATTTCATTGTGGAATCGTCCACCGGGAGACTCCCATGTCCAACATTTAGATTCGGCCTTCTGAAACTGTGAGTTACCATGGATAGTCTTGGTCAACATGATGAACTCAGACAGTCTTTCACCCTGTTTGTTCCATTCTAGGTCATGTTGAGGAAAGTTCCTTCAATTTCTGTTTTGCTGAGAGTTCTTTTTATCAGGAATGAGTGCTGGGTCTTGTCTAATGCTTTCTCTGCATCTGTTGATGGGATCACATGATTTTTAAAAAATTGATATGGGGTATTACATTGATTGACCTGCATATATTAAACTATGCTTGCATCTCCAAGATGAATCTTACTTGGTCATCATGTATGATCTTTTTTGATGAGTTGTTGAATTCTATTTACTAGTATTTTTTTGAGGATCTCTACATTTGTGTTCATCAGAGATATTGGCCTATTATTCTCTCTCTCTCCTCTCTCTCTCTCTCTCTGTCTCTTTGTGTGTGTGTGTGTGTGTGTGTGTGTGTATGCGTGTGTGCGCATGCATGTGTGTGTATCAGGATGATGTTTGTTTCAAAGAAGCTTTTTGAGAGAGTTGCAATTTGTTCAATTTCCAGGAATAGCCTAAAAAAGATGAGCTATAGATCCTCTTTAAAGGTTTTAAAGGACTCACTAGTGAGTCCAACTGGGCCTGGAATTTTTGTTTTTGAATTTTGATTACCATTTCAATTTCTTAGATAGTGATAAATCTGTTCAAGTATTTCAATTCATCTTGATTCAGACTTGGGAGTTTATAGAATTCCAGGAATTTATCCATTTCATCTAGGTTATCTCATTTCATGGCATAAAGATTCTCAAAGTAGTCTCTGATGATCCTTTGAATTTCTGTGGTATCTGTTGTGATGCCCCCCCTTCATTTCTAATTTGATTTATTTGGATTTTCTCTATTTCTTTGTGAGACTTGCTAGTGGTTTATTAATATTTTTCTATTCAAAGAAATAGCTCTTGATTTCATTGATCTTTTGGATTGTTATTTTATTATTCATTAGTTTCTGTTCTATTTTTTATTATTTCTGTGCTCTTTCTTGTCCAATTATAGTTCTAAACGACATCATTTTTTATTTTATTGAATCACTTTGAGATACAGTTACAAGCTTTCATGTTTGAGTTGCAATCATACAATGATCAAACACCCATCCTTCTATCTGTGTACATTCCCCACCACCAATCTCCCCAGTTTATCCCCCCTTTACCACCCTCCCCCTGCCACCATGGCAGACAATTTCCCACAAACTATCTCTCTACTTTTGGGCATTATGGTTTGCATTACAGATACTGAGAGATTATCATATTTGGTATACTTATCTACTTTCAGCACATAACTCCCATCCCGACCAATCCCTTCAACCATCATTTTTTCAGTGATCCCTTCTCTATTCCAGCTGCCTTCTTCCCCACTCCCCCCACCTCTGCTCATGAGACAGGCTTCCAACTATGGAGCAATCTTCCTGGCCCTCATGTCTACTGTCCTTGGGTGTCAGAGTCATGTTATGTTATTTTATACATCACAAATGAGTGCAGTCTTTCTATGCCTGTCCCTCTCTGAAAGACATCTTAAAGACAGCAGAATATCATGACCAACTTTACTACTTGTTTCAACTATATTTGAACATGTAGTTGAAACAAATTGTGAGTAAATATGTAATCCAACAAAACCGACACAGAGAAAAAGATAATATCCTTAAATAAGATGAATTTACAATGAAAACCTTATTACAGGATTGGAAAAACAGTACATTGGTTATGCTCTGCTCTTCATGTGGCTGGTCAATGTTTGATCTCTTGCATCCTGCATAGTCCTTAAAAAAAAACCCTGAGCGCAATAGGGTGTGCCCCTCCCCCATGAAAACCTGAACTTTATACAAAGAATACTGTTGACTCAGCTATAATTAATCGGTGAATTGTATATTCTGCAAACAAAACTGAGTTATTTTCAAATTCTGAGACAGTAGAAAATGAAAGAACACTCAACATTTTTTTTAAATGAAATCAGACTAGTCTTGGCATCAAACTCTTAAAAGGCTATTATGAGAAACTGGAATGATAACAAATCCTTTTCTTTTCTTTGTAGAATAGATACCTAAGTGTATAAAATAATTTTCTTTTGCAGCTGTGAAAAATTGCAACAAAAGCATTGACTTTAAACTATACACATTTAGCTTCTTGTTCTTTAGGAAATCAATGTGTTACTTGGACAACTTTCCTTTCTTGAAACTCTAGAAGACAGTCATTACCATTTTCTAGCTTCTATAGTCTGTTAGCATTCCTAACTTTGGGCCCCTTTTTATATATCTCAAAACTAACAGGAGTAGTCAATTCCCTGACTGTCAATTCCCATACCACAGTGGATCATTCTGGGGGCTGAAGAGATAGTACAATGGATAAGGTACTATCTACTGGAGCTCAATACCTAACAACATGTAAGGTTCCTTGAGCCCTATCAGGAGTGATACCTGAGCTCAGAGTCAGCAGAAAGCCCTGAACAATTCCATGTGTGCTTTCCTCCACCCCAAAAAAACAACAACAAAGAGTAGATCTTTCTGACTCTTATGCTGCCTTTTTTCTCTTGTATGGAGCTTTTCAGTTCCAGTGGAGACACCAAGATATTCAAGGTTACTCTCCCTGTTTTAAGGCCAGTTGATTAGTAAGTAACCTTAATTCCCTCTGCAGATTCATTTCCCTTTTCTTTGTAAATAAAGTTGCAGATTCCAAAAATTTGATTTATACTCATAGGGACTAGAGACATTAGATGCATTAGATTGGGCTGTTTCTCACAAGGATGAGATCTAACTAATCCCCATGGCTTAGTGTTATGAATGTTATTTTGATAGATAATGACATTTCTTAAGGAACTGTCTGCTTTACTGTGTTTCCCTAACCTCTTTTTCCTCACTCTTGATCTTTCTTTATGTGCTCAGTACAACTGTTCCTTTTCCCCCTTTACCCTGAGGTCATCTGTTTTTCAGATTAATTTGGATCAGCAGGCCAAAGACTTTTCATCACTAATGTTTAAAAAAAATTGAGGAGAAGCGGGGAGAAATATTTCTTCAAACTTCAGATGGATGACATGGACATACAGTTGGATACCAGACGGATGAGCAATAGAAACAGTGGCCAAATATCAGAAATGTAAGGCAAGATATGGAAAGATAGCTCAAGAGGCTGGGGTGAATTTTTTGCCTGTAGGAAGCTTGCATGCAAAAATGCACTTTATATATGGAATCAAGAAAGGAATGATCCCTCAGCACTGCTCAATGTGTGCTCCAAAAGTCAATAGACCAAAAATAAAAATCAGTGCAAGACAGGATAGAAGTATGAGAATGGAGAGAAATTAACATCAAAATCACAAGTGCGCATCATCTTCATAGAAGTAATCATAACATTTTTATAGCAAAACATTTCTGCAACATGGAATTTCTATGGATTTCTTAAAATTTTTACCATGAAATTAGTTTAATAGAAAGATATATAGTTTAAAATTATTATATTTTAGACTGGATTACAATAATAATTAGTGTCCGTGAAATGTTTTTTTTTGATTACGTGTGTTTTATAACAGTTCATTAGCACTATCAAACTATACCTGAACTATTTCAAATTGATAAAATTGTTTAGTATGGATTAAAATATGGATTTAAATATGATAATTTAAAAACAACAACTTGAATGTAGGAAAACATAACTATAGGTACACAGAGTATACTTTTAGAATTTTGTGATATAAAAATTTAAGGTCTGCTTTTGGTTCTATCTTACCATCATTAAGAAATATGTTTAAATACTGCTAAAATGTAAATATACTATACTGTGAATGAGCTTGAGGCCTGTATTTTTATTCAAGTATTCCCTTATTCAATGAATCTCTCCACTTCATTTTACTCTGGACCAGTGCCTGAAGAATTCATATATTATAGACAGCCAGTCTCAGTCTCTGAGTAATTCCATTCATTCTAGTTCTGTCATCTAGAGCCACACAGAATTGATTCTGTATTCAATACATGTTCAGATACTTGGGGTTATAGAATTTGAACTATAAAGAACTTTAGTGATTATTCTAATTCTTGCTTTGAAGATGAGAATATGGTGGTGATTATTTACTGAAAAGGCACTTTGCTGAGGTTGGGAGTGCAGTGTGTCACAGTAGTGGCATCAGAACCTCCACCAGAGTATGGGTTCTTATCTCTTGTCTTGTATTCACTATAGCAGATTGAACGAGATGTTAGATTTTAGTGAAAGGTAGAACCACGAATATTTTACCTTCCCCTTGTCAACTTGTGGTCGTGGGTGAATATTTCTAATCCTGTTTCTTTGTAAAATGTAATAGTATCTATAATAACAATTATAAAAACTCAAACAAAACATGAGAACTACTTAGCACAATTTCCAGTATATAATTCAAATTCAGTAAATATTTCCTATTATTATTTCTCCATATTTTTCTTCTGAATAAATTCATGTGCATTTTTTCCACTTCTCTCACATGATATATTTTAGAAATCTTTAGATACTCAATTTTTTTACAATGGCATATTAGAATTTAAAGTCTCTTTTTTTTTAGCTCGGAGACAATTATCAATCGTTATTATAAATCTAAAGCATAGAAAATTATCACAAATTTGTAAAACCTCTATGAAACCATCTATATTTATTGTGTATGCTTATACTTTTTTGCTTCTTTCTTTTCTCGCATATTTCCTTTTTGCATATTCTTTCTCCTCTTTTCACAGCCCTTGTTAAGGCTTTAAACACATCCTATGACAAGAATTAAAAAGAGAAAAAAAATACATTGAGTTATACAGTATTAGTTTGCTGAGACACTAAATAAAAAGAATCAAGCAAGGGAAACTTTCACCTATTCGTTTAAGTCTACTTAATTGTGACCCTTAAACGTATCTTTACTGTGTCTTTCTAATTCTGAGCAGGTTAATTTCCTGAGATGGCTATCTCATTACATGTACGCCAACACACATATTGGAGTCAATAGTTGGGTGATAAATACTGGTTTTAATTATATTCTCCAATTTAACAATTCTAGATAAATATAAAAAGTAATTGCTAGATCATAATTGCAAACCTTTCTAAAATATCCAAAAAATTTCATCTAAAGATGATGATTTTGTGTAGTCAGACTTCTAGAAGGATGTGTGGGGTGGGTTGCAGGTTTCATATTTTTTTTGTTTTTTGATTTTTGGGGTTTTTTTTCTTTTGGGGTCACACCTGGCGATGCACAGGAGTTACTCTTGGTTCTGCACTCGGGAATTACTCCTGGCAGTGCTCAGGGGACCATATGGGATGCTGGGAACCGAACCCAGGTCTGCTGCGTGCAAGGCAAAAGCCCTACCCGCTGTGCTATTGCTCCAGCCCCACAGGTTTCATATCTTTTGAACTGACCACAGAACATAAGATTGATCTCTAAATTATTCTTATTCATGACCATTAGTGACCATACCAGTTTGATAATCTATGTGTAAAGAGAGTTGACATGCTTCCTCAAAGTAAAGCTGCAATTTGTTTAATATTATTAGATCACTTATAAAATTGTGTAAAAATTACTCCCTTGCAGGAAAAAAATCACTGATCCAGGTTCTGTTCTCCAGAGCATGCTATTTGAACTACCATGGATGGATAGTTTCCATTCTTGTGTCACTAGTCTTATTTTCAGAAGCAACAAATAAATGGGAGTAGCTGAAAACTGGACTAATGATTGAAGAGCAAGTTGTACCTAGTGGTTACTTAGCATCTGACAAGTCATATGTTCTTCATGTTTATATTCTTATTTGAGATCAGGATAACCATGCTTCTTTCACAGCTTACAGGCATTGCTTTTCTTTATTTTTTTAATTTTAATTTAAAAAATTTTGTGGTGCTGGAGCAATAGCACAGCAGGTAGGGCAGACGCCTTGCACACGGCTGACTCGGGTTCAATTCCCAGAAACCCATATGGTTCCCTGAGCACCACCAGGAGTAAATCCTGAGTGTAGAGCCAGGAGTAACCCCTGTGCATGACTGGGTGTGACTCAAAAAGCAAAAAAAAAAAAGAAATTTATTTTTATTTATTTTTAATTAAATCATCATGAAACACACAGTTAGAACACTGTTCATGGTTGGGTTTTAGTCCTACATTGTTCCAACACTCACTCTTTCACCAGTGAAAAGCATTTCTTTTAATTACATGGACTATGAGCTAGGATTTTGCTCAATGGTAGTACACGTGTCTTGCATGTGTGAGGTGAGGGCTTGGATTTGATGCTTGGGCAAGCTACTGAGAGTATCTCCCCCGCACGGCAGAGCCTGGCAAGCCACCCGTGACGTATTTGATATACTAAACACAGTAACACCAAAAATAAATAAATAAATATACAAACTCTTCAGCAAAGTGCCTGGATTTGAACACTAATTCCATCACTTGAACACTGATTCCATCACTTGTTTGTCAGATTCTAGGCAAATTCTTTGTCTTTGTATCAATAAAGAAGAGATTAATCATACCAGTTACCTCATGCTATCATCTGAAGATTAAGGTAGTTAATGTATAAAGTGCTGGAAACTGCTCAGGGAACACATTTATCACTCAAACATTGGCCATTGTTATTTTCAAAGGTGATGCCTCCCAGGCACAAACTAAAATTATGGGGGAGCCTGTGTTACCAGTACCCTGCATTTTGGTGGAGAAGGGTGTGCCGATTGGTATTCACTAAACAGAACAGACAAAAATACCCAGTCTCCTGTTTATCTTCTAAAGGACAGAGAGCTTGAAATAATTTTATTCTTCTACAAAATTTTATTGTCTCTTCCCCCCCCCCCCCCCACCATGGTACTTTTATTGATGGTAAACTTGGGATTCTCATTCTTTCCTTGACTAATCTTTAATGACTCCTTATTTATTTGATTTTTCTGTACTGCATTTATGCAATATTATGGGGACTTTGGGACTCTGTAGCTCTGCTTCTAAGACTCACATTAGCAGTGACTTGGCGTGGAGTAAGGTGATTTGGACAGACAATGGTAGAGAGGAATCCTGGAACAATGGAAAGAAGTTCTTCTGGCACTGAAGACAAACTGATGTGAGATCTGGTTTTGAATTTGTTACCACTTCCTGATCATGTAATTCGGAGTCAGTTATTTATTTTCTCATCTTTAAAATGGTAGCACTGGGGGTTGGAGCGATAGCACAGTGGGTAGGGTGTTTGTCTTGCAAGCGGCCAACCTGGGTTCGGTTCCCAGTATTCCAGATGGCCCTCTAAGCACTGCCAGGAGTACTTCCTGAGTGAAGAGCCAGGAGTAATCCCTGTGCATCACCAGGTATGAACCAAAAACCAAACAAACAAACAAACAAAAATGGTAGCATTGACATGTAGGTCAGTCACAGAATTGGGGGTTGATTCATGTAATAATCTATCCAACATGACTGACATACAATAGACACATCAAAAATATATTAGTCCCTCTCCTTTTAAGATAACATGATTTCTTCCAAACTTGCTTTGCTAATGACCGCATTTGTTTACAGTGCTCCGAGTTTCCACGCTCTTTTTGTTGTAAAAGGAAGAGTTTGTCTTTTAGCCAGCAGGTGGCAACCAAATTAAAGCTAAGAGTTCACCACATTATGAGACTGGAAAAAAATAAAATTACCCTTTTCATTTTAAAGCTTTGATGAAAATGACATGTGAATGAAAAACATTTGACACTGAAGTGGAGTCATCCCTGGCTGAGGCACTTTTAACATGAGGGCCCAGATACAGAAGATTAATTTTCCTAAGTCGGCTTTTGATTTCAGTACCTGAGTATCACAGTAATACATCTTCTAGAGACTTGTCAGAGGAATCATAGAGATTTATGCAACATTGTATTTAAAATAATGAATCTATTCACATGATTTGGCAGTTTAAAAAGCAGACTAAAAGGTATAGTCATCAGTTGATAAAATAAAATGGTTATAAAATACCATTTCATTTTACTCTGGTTTTATCTAAAAAAATTCTATTTTTGGTTTGCCCACAGTGAATTTGTGTCTGATTTTTAAAACAAAGCACACATTTGGTTGAAGATATTTAAAATCCAGAGAGATAGTTCAGTGAGTAAGGTAATTGCCTTGATTGCAGCAGACCCAGATTCAATCCCCGGCACTTCAAATGGTCCCCTGAGTCTAGTCAGGAGTAATCCCAAAGCACAGAACCAAATGAAAGCCTATGAATCACCAGGCATGTCCACCAAATCAACAAAACACACACACACACACACACACACACACACACACACACACACACACACATACTTTTGTAAACCCTGTGAGTTTTTACATTTTATTTTCGAAAATCTATCAAGTGGGGATTTTTATCACAGATTTTTGTAAAGGTTAAAATAGATGAGTGAAAGTATGATGCATAGGGGCATAATAAAGAAGTATAATAAATGTTACTAGTTTTTATTATCACTAAGTCACTAGGAGGACATAGGAACCCAAATGATCTAATAATTATCTAATTTTGTCATTGGATAGAGACTGAAGTAGAGAAAAGCTAACTTGCACAAAGTCACAAAGCTAATTCGTATGAACATGGTAAGTAGTGTCAAACCAGATCTCTTAAAACCTCTGATGTTTTCAACAGTGATACCCTTTGGATTCATCACTCAATTTGGCTGGAGGTGGGTATTAGATAACACTGTTGAGGACAAACTGCCTTTTCTCTAGGGAGTCTGGGCAAGGTGGTGTATATGGCTGGTGCTGTGGTGATTGTATTTTTTTAATTGTTGTTTAAGGCTGTGGATGGAACCTAAAGCCTCACCCATGTGTGTGGCTTGTGCTATACCTCTGAGTCACACCCTTGGCCCAGTGTTGAGAGCTTTTAGAAGAGATTTCATTATGAAGCCACTGTCACATGGTATATGCTGCGGCTCTGCTGGGAGAAACAGACAACTGTCAATTTTCCCAAAGCAAGTTCATGCTATATACCACCTTGCACTCAACAGGGAAGCCCCTGTCACCAGCCTTTGCATTTGGTAGTTGTTCCACATCCTACAATTGTCAGAAGTGGCTAATAGTCACCACTACTGCTGCCTGTGTTCCTGGTGACAGACTCAGTGAATCTTTCTGCTTTAAGCTGCTGCTCCCCTGCAGCTCTCCTTAGTGATTTGCAGCTTCCTATTAAATAAGGCCTTTTAGGGAGCGGAGGTCAAAGTAATACACACTTCCCTCCTGTTAGGCTTGCTGCTCACTGCATTTGGCTATTCTCTCTCTCTAGAGGTCAGGGAATTTTGTCTAAATTTTGTCTCTTCCTGGATCAGTTGGCAACTGTCACTATCTTAACTGCAGAACTTGCTAATGGTGAAGTATGATCCATTACTGAGTTGGGGCATTCAATCAGTAATCTGCTATGGACCTCTCATGTTAGAGCTGAACAGTACAGGAACGCCCCCCTCCCCCCAGGGCAGAACATCCTTAATTTCCCAAGTTAAAATATTCTGAAGATCATTGTCCATTGACTCCTGTGTAGCACAATAGCGTCACCCTTGTTTTTTATATCAGGACTTTGACCCGGCAGAGACAATGTTTTGGTCATCTCAATTTGTGGTTGGAAACATTCTAAACCCAACTGAAACATAAATATCCGTGCTTCAAAGCTAGAAGCAAGGCATTTATGTCTTGCCACAAACTTGAGTTCATTCAACAGTAAACTAATTCTTTTTTTTTCCTGCCAGGTCTCTGTTATCAATATCTCTGTTAAAATGTTAGGGCTTGAACTTGCCACTTTTCTGAGAACCGATCATAAGAAAAATCACACTGGAACTTTAAAGGAGGAATTAAAATAAAGTCTGAAACCCAAGGAGATGTTTCAGGTCTAAGTAGAAGAGAGATTTTCATACCTTCTTAGAGGTTCTCAACTCATACCCAGGGGTTGTTGCCTCTGGCGAATAACCCTCAGTGAAGGATCCTGAGGACAAGACTGTTTCTAGGCCAGATATGAAGCAAGAGTACACAAGGGACGTTTTTGGCTCTGGAGTAATTTTAAGTTGCTAAGTTAATCATGTGTCTAATGTGTAGGATTTATAAGTAAAGGTCTCTTAAAATTAGAAACTTCTAATTTATAATTAGGCTTAATTGTAACTGTTGATTAGTGTTGCTGCTGGTAATTTCATGCTGTGCTGTAGGGGATAATGGACCTTGTGTTCTCTCTATGCATTTTTATCATGTGTTCTGAAGCTAGTGTGATAATGGTTTGGGTTCCTTTTGGAAAGGGATAGGCACAAGGACAGAGTGAAGTGATTATTTTTCTATCCCACTGTATTCATGGTAAAATTATTTTCCTTCTCAAATGGTGCAGGATTGTATTACCAATGTCTGATTCACTAGAATAGTTTTTTCTTACATAGACTTCTGGTGCTTATACTTTGTTAGTCAAAAAGTCATTTTAGCAGGAATACTCCGTTAAGTAGTATTCCTCCGTTATGTTATTCTCAGTATTAATAATAACCTATCTTATCCCTTCTGTTGGGAAGCAGGACTCTTGAGTTTTATGTCCTGATCAATGGCAATTAAGCAGAAACTTCATACTCAACAAACACTAATGAGTGGCTATGCTCAGATCTTATATTGAGTAGAGAGTTAGAACATTTTGCCATTGAAGTTTGTATTCTGTATAGTGCTCATACAAGGGTTGTGGAAAGATAATTGTCAGAAATATAAACAACTTTATTATGATAATATGTCTGAGAATAGAGGGCCAGACACATTCAATGAAAACAAATAGGTGAAATTATCACCTAGCAAAGTTTAGTTAGTACTTCAGTAATTGGATCTTTTTATAATGTGTTCAAAGGAGTTAATATCTAGTCCTTTCTGTGAGAATTAAAGATTATTATTTATGAGATGTAAGCTATATGTATGTCAAAATGCTTTAACCATTGAATCCCTTTTATGGTGTGATAAGATACTGAAACAGAAGGAAAGTAAACGAATTGGAAAATGCTACATAGGTGATTCTGATCAAAGGGAAATTAATTCCTGGGATTAAGTTTTATCTTTTTGTAAGAATAACTCGTTGAACAATTTCATGAACCTAAAGATTTGTTATAATAAGATTCTAATTACTATTTTACAACTTTAACACCTATGGTGTGAGAGTTTTAATAGCTTTTAATAAAATTTCAATAAAACTTTTCTCTTATTTTTGGGGGGGTAGGGTGAAATAATGTTTGAGTCACAACTGATGATGCTCAGGGGCTCTTTGTGGTTCTGGGTGTGAGGTTGGTTGATCTTTCTGGAAGTACTTAGGAGATCATGTGGTTCCAGGGACTGAACCAGTGTTGGTAGCACATAAGACAAGCTCCTTCATCCCTGGTACTATCTCTTTCTATCCTTTAAATATTTTGTAGAAAGGATGTCTCATTCAAGAGATGTTCTATGATTTAAATATGGATTTATGGCATTAATTGGAAGCATTAATACTGTCTAGGGTCCTGTAGCTGTACTACTGTGCTGAGTAATGTGTTCCTCAAGCTTTCATTAATGACACAAAAATGTTAATACTAACCAATAGGAATGTGCTTGATTTTTGGGCCATCTAACTATAACATAATATTCCTTTTGAAATATGCCATAGTGAATCTACATTAAATAACTGATTGCATCATTTATTTTTGTTTTCTTGTTTTGGGGCCACATCCAGCTGTGTTCATGGCTTACTCCTGACTCTGTGCTCAGGGATCATTCCTAGGGGTGCAATACTGAGTGCTCCATAAATGATACTGGGTATGGAACAAGTGTTAGTCCCTGTACTATCTCTCTAGTCCGCATTATTGATTTAAAGGCATTAGACCTGTGTCAAATTTGAGTCTTTCTGGTCTTTTTTTTATCTCTTATTAATTGTTCATTCTTTCTGCCTTTTATTTTTCTCATTTATAGAATAGACACAACAAGACTGCAATTATCTTAACAAAAAATAAATAGTACGGAGTAATATAAAAAACACACTTTTTTGGATCTTTTTATAATATGTTCAAAGGAGGCCTGAGTTAATATCTAGTACAGTGGGTAGGGCGTTTGCCTTGCAGGCGGCCAACCTGGGTTTGATTCCCAGCATCCCATATGATCCCCTGAGTACCACCAGGAGTAATTCCTGAGTGAAAAACCAGGAATAACCCCTGTGCATCGCCGGTGTGACTCAAAAAGCAAAAAACAAAACAAAACAAAACAAATATATATATATATATATATAATATTTTTTTGAACTCAGGATTTAAAGATTTGGGCCCACTAGCTTTTTGCGAGCTCATTATTTGATTTTTATTTAATATATTACTGTCTAGTAATACAGTGTTTGGCACTAGAGGTGTATGAGAAAAGAATGCGCTTGTTGAATAAACTGATGAGTAGCCAAGGATCCCATTTTCATAGAATAATAAACAAATGAGCTGACAATATTTATGACATAAATTATTTAGGTAAAATTAATTCCTCAATACTTATATTAATCCAAGAAATGAAAAATTAAGAGAAAATTTTGCAAAAAATTTTCTTTAATTCATGAATTAAAGACTTCTGTCTATTAATAGGACAGGTAAGTGAGATTGGTATTGAGCAATAAACGACTGTTTCTATTTTAAGTATATTAAGCTACAATGAGTTTTCTGGCTAGTTCAATACAGAAATCTGAAAGAAATAAGGTGAGTCTTCTCCAAGTAAACTCAGACCATTGAAGTCTTCTAACACCTCCCAGTGCACTCCTGGAGGACTCAGCAGAACTCACTTTTTGAGAATACTGAGGTGTCGGCTACCCAACAGACAATCCCAGTCTTTCCAGAAGCTGTCAGAGTGATCCAGGAACATGAAGGGGAGAGATGGGGGTAATAAAAGATAATAGGCAAATTCTGGAAGAACCCAGGTCTTGTCATATTTCAATAAACATGTCTAATTGCAAGGGTTTCCATGTCATTCCAAAAGGCTATGAAATTTCTTTTTTAAATTTTAACTTATTTTTAAAAATATTTGTCAAATACAGCGGTGCTCAGGGTTTACTCCTGGCTCTCCATTTAAGGATCACTCCTGGTGGGGGTCAGGTAACCATGTGTTTAATGCCAAGTCAAGCACGCTGCCAGCCCTACTATCTCTCCAGCTCCACGATGTACCTAATATGCAACAGCTCAGGAACTTCATGGACTTGAAACCATTTTTACAAGAACTTAACTTTAAAGCAAAGCAAATCATACAAACATGCCAACTCCTACAGAAAGATGGCACAAAATTATATAACAATAAATTCTCTCAATGTCAACAGTCTAAATGCACCAGTTGAAAGACAGAGTGGCAAGATGGATTAGAAAATTGAATCCAACATTCTGCCTCTTGCAAGAATCATGGCTGAATAGTCAGAACAAACACAGACTCAGAGTCAAAGGTTGGAAAGCAATTCTTCAAGGAAACAACTCCCTCAAAAATAATGGCCATACTAATATCAGAAGACATAGACTTCAGACTCAAAAAGGATATAATAGACAAAGAGCATTTTTTAATGAACAAGGGATATGTTTATCATGAAGAACTTACTCTCCTAAACATATATGTACCTGATGAGGGACCTCCCCCCAAAAAATACTGAAAATAACTGCTTATAAACTTGAAAGAAGACATCGGTAGCCACAGAATAGTAGTTGGAGACTTCAATGGTTCTGTTACCTCTTGATATATCAACTAGACTAGAACTCAGAAAGGAAATAATGATTTTGAATGAAGAAACAGTGGGACATATATATATACATACATACATATATACACATTTATATATGTGTGTGTACAAATATGTGTGCATATATATATATGGCTTTATATAGATATCCATGTATCTCTACATAAATGTATGTGTATGACTTTTCATCCCCCAAAAGCCAAATACACATTTTTCTCCAGTGCACATTCGATTTTCTCCAAGATAGACCACATGCTGGGCCACAAAGCAAAACTCCACAGTATCAAGAGGACAGAAATCATACTATCTTCTTTACTGTGATTAAACTGAAAATAGAAGTGAACCGCAAACAGAAATGGAGAAGCAACTCAAGCACCTGGAAAATAAACAGCTCACTACTGAAAAACCAGTGAATGAGAAAGGAAATCAAAAGATTTTGAAGAACAAATATGAATGAGGAGGTGAGCTAGCAGAGCTTGTGGGACACAACAAAAGTGATGTTAAGAGGAAGGTTCATAACTATGCAAGCTTTCATCATGAAGACAGGGCCCACATAAATAACTTGACTGCACCGCTAAGAAACTGGAAAATGACCAACAAGACAAGCTCAAAGTAGGCAGGAGAAAAGGAATAATAATAGAATAATAGAATAATAATAATAATAATAATAATAGAAGCAGAGATTAATGAATCGAAATCCAAATAAGTAAACAAGATCAGTAAACCACTAACAAAACTTACAAAGAAAGAGAGAATACAAACTAAATCAGAAATAAAAGAAGGGACATCACAATAGATACTACAGAAATTCTAAGGATTGTCAGAGATTACTTTGAAAATCTATATGCCACACAATGAAAGAACATAGAAGAAATGGATAAATTCTTGGATTCCTATAACCTCCTAAATCTGAAGCAAGAAGATATGGAACACTTGAACAGATTGATCATTATCAAAGAAATTAAAAATAGGGGAGACTGAGAGATAGTAGGGTGGTTAGAACATTTGCCTTGTATGTGCCCAACCCAGGTTCAATTCCTGGGACCTCTTGTGGTTCCCTGAGCACTGCCATGAGTGATCCTTGAGCACAGAGTCAGAAGTGAGCCCTGAATAACTTGGATGTGGCCCTAAAAACAATGTAAAAATGAAGTGAAAGAGAGAGAAATAGAGTGAAAGAGAAAAGTATTCCAAAAGCAAAAGTGAGACCCAAATGGGTTCACTAGTGAGTTCCCACAAATCTTTAAAGAACTATTCTCAGTGCTTTTTTAGGCTCTGTCAAGAAAAGGAAGAAACAGAAACACTCCCAAACAACTTCAATGAAGCAAACATTACCCTCATAACAAACGCAGAGACCACAGAAAAAGAGAATTACAGACCGATATCTCTATGAACATAGATGCCAAGATCTCAACAAAATATTAGAAATTCAAACTTAGCAATTCATAAAATGATCATTCACCATGACCAAGTAGAATTCACCCTGGGGATGCAACGATGATGTGACATATTCAAGTCAATCAACCTAGTACACCATATCAATCACTGTCACTCTCCTCCCGTTGTTCATCGATTTTCTTGAGCAGGCCTAGTAACGTCTTCATTGTGAGACTTCTGTTACTGTATTTGGCATATTGAATACATCATGGGTAGCTTGCCAGGCTTTGCTGTGACGGCGAGATACTCTTGGTAGCTTGCCAGGCTCTCCGAGAGGAGTAGAGGAATCTAACTCGGGTTAGCCATGTTGGCTGCATGCAGGGCAAACACCCTACCCACTGTGCTATCGCTCCAGTTCACCATATCATGGATCACGGATCACGGTCCTCCCGTTGTTCATCGATTTGCTCGAGTGGGCCCAGTAACGTCTCCATCATGAGACTTGTTGTTACTGTGTTTGGCATATCGAATACATCACGGGTAACTTGCCAGGCTCCATATCAATATAAGAAAAAATAAAATTATATGATCATATTAATCAGACACAGAGAAAGCATTTGACAAGTTACAGGACTCATTCATGATAAAAGCTCTCAACAAAATGTGAATTAAAGGAACTTTTTTCAACATATTCAAAGCCATTTAGTGCAAGCCCACAGCAAACATTATACTCAGTGGGAGAAAAGAACTAGAAGCCTTCTCTCTAAGATGAAGCATAAGACAAGATTGCCCACTCTCGCCATTTTTATTCAGTATAGTACAGAAGTATTTGCCATAGCAGTTATGTAATAAAAATATGTTATGGGCATGCAGATATGAAAGGAAGAAGTTAAACTCTCACAATTTCAAATAATACATTACTAAACTTAGAAAATCCCAAATACTCTACAAAGAAAGCTCCTAGGAACCCTACTTGCAGTCCAACCACTCTAGCCCCAGATTACTCTTCTTAATAATTTTTTCCAAGTAAATATACCCTTGAGCTGGAGCGATAGCACAGCAGGTAAGGCGTTTGCCTTGTAAGCGGCCAATGTGGCCGACCCAAGTTCGATTCCTCTGCCCCTCTCGGAAAGCCCGGCAAGCTACCGAGAGTATCTCGCCTGCTCAGCAAAGCCTGGCGAGCTACCTGTGATGTATTCGATATGCCAAACACAGTAACAACAGGTCTCACGATGGAGATGTTACTGGGCCCACTCGAGCAAATCGATGAATAACGGGAGAACCGTGATTGTGACCGTGACCAAATATACCCTTAAAGTTTTGAAACAATGATAAGTACATAGAAACTAAAAAATACATATATAGTCTTTTTTTGCTGAGTAAATGACTGAAATAAAATTGTTAAATATTTGAAATATTCGGAAAGTCTTGAATGACACTGGGACTTTTTTGGTGTAATTATTTAAAAACTAATTCCACTAGGTATTTCTATTTTTGCATTTTATTGCATCTAAGATATTTGTTTGAACATTTCTGTAATTGGAATTGCATATTTCTGTAACCTGCAAGTTATAATGTGTATCATAATATTCTTTGCTATAATTTTCTTTACCAATGGTCTGCAAAATAATGGTGATTTTTTGTTGTTGTTGTTGTTGTTTGTTTGTTTTTGCTTTTTGGGTCACACCTGGCAAAGCACAGGGGTTACTCTTGGCTCATGCACTGGCGGTGCTCAGGGGACTATATGGGATCCTGGGGCTTGAACCCAGGTTGGCCGCGTGTAAGGCAAATGCCCTACCTGCTGTACTATCACTCCAGCCCCTAATGGTGGGTTTTAAAAGGGAGGTGTTTTTTAGATTGGCTATGTGTGTGTGTGTGTGTGTGTGTGTGTGTGTGTGTGTGTCTGTCTGTCTGTCTGTCTTAATGGTTTATGTGCTGTTGGTTGTGACTTAAATGGTAAAGCACATGCCTTGCATGTGTGCGGTCCCTACTCTGACCTTCTGAACACTGCTTATAGCGGCCCAAGTTGCCTTGTAAATCCACAGGTATGGCCTAGAAGAAAGAAATATCATATGCTGCTATTTTACACAGAGCATTACTTTTGTATCAAAAGAATTGTATTGTGGATCCTGGTTCTGTGACATTTTTTATCACCAGTGTTGAGCTTGCCCAAACATTAATCTTGGCATTGCATTGTTCTTATGTGCATGATAGATACGAAAAAGCATCATGTTAGGACTTTGCACTTAGGGACATTCAATGAACAGATTCAGCAAAAAACATGTGTTTTTTTTTTTTGGTTCATTTTTTTGAACCCTTCTGTTATTTTATTTATACCTTAGAAGTGCCCTCTCGGGTGTGGACATGTTAATTTCCATTTCACAGTCTCAGAAACAAGCTGAGCAGCATGAGTGAGTCGAGAGAACTTTCTGAGCCTCAGAACTTTGGAGCTTTCAGCATTTCCCAGTGAAGCTTCTCACAGGGACATTTTCCCGAGGCAGCCTGCATAACAATTTTACACAAAAACTTCATAACAATATCACACTATATCCGCCTTGGAAAGGATTTTACCTCTTGCCTTCATCCTGTAAACAAGGATGGGTCTCTATTTAAAGAAGAGGAAAAGGAAGAGGGAAAAGGATATTATATCACCTGGCCTTGCATTTTTGGGAACAGATGTTTTCCTCCATGCATTGTTCATTGAAAACTGATTCAAGATGGTATAAACCAATTGTTCAAAGATACTATGCTCTACATATCAATTCATGCCATTCTTTCATTTGGAGAAAACAGTACTATGTGGACAGATTGAAGTCTCAGCTTGGTGCTAAAATCTCAGGACTTGGTATAAAACCCAAAGCAAGTTATTGTTCCTGCACTGATGTTAGACTAATAGTACACATAGACCTTCAGGCCTTAAACAGCCAGGTGGAATAATTTATTGTAGATGTTGTAAAATTGCTTTTATAAGTTTCTCAGATATCCTTGAAAATTTTCAATCACAAGATTTCTTTTTTTTTAAGTTTCAGCATTTCTCCCCCCATTTAGTAATCACATTTTTAATTAGATTGCAGATGGATCATATAACAAGAAGATAGACTTATTTCAGCAATAAAATGTCATCACTCTTAAATGAAGAGATAATGATGCCTATTGTCTGAAATTGCATTTAGGTTTCTGAGTGAGACCAGCTTGTTTCCTGACTGGGCCAGCCGGGCAGCACAACGCAATGATGCTTCTTTAAAGCTTTAGCAATTCAGCCTTTAAAATCAAGGATTAAGCAAGAGAACATCTTTTAAAGGGCTTAGCAAGTGCCTGAAACCTGATAGGTGCTCAATAAATTCACCTTTCCCATCTCTTTCTTCTCTTTCTGTTAAATCCCTAAGTCTTGTTTAAAAATTCATTGTCTGGATCAGTTTTGAAGTTTAATGGGCCTAAATGGACTCTGAGTGTGGAAATTAAACGTCCACAAGAAGTGGATGCAGGCTGTACTCATCAGTGAGGCAAGCATAGGAAAAAACCCTTTGGGCAGAGCTAGCTAGAGAAGCAATTGATCAAGTAGGAAAGAACATTTTGGACACTTTTCCCTGAACTCCCTGCTGGCTGTCTCCAGGTACTTCAGCACCTCATATTGCCTCGGGCCTTGCTACTGTGGGAACACACTTAACAAAACAGCTTTCTTTCTTCTCCACCCCACACCCAGAGTCTTGGTTTTTGTTTGTTTGTTTTTAAATTGAATCACTATGAGATACACAGTTACAACATTGTTCATGATTGGGTTTCAGTCATACACCGTTCTAACATCCTCCTTCCACCAGTGTACATTTCCCACCACCAAAGCCCCCAGTATTCCTCTTTTTTTTAAATTTAATTTTTATTAGTGAAACACCATGAGATACAGTTATAGACTTACAAATTTTTGTGCTTGGGAGGATCCTCCCAGGATGGGAGAAGCACCCAGTATCCCTCTTGACCCCCTACACCTTCCTACCAGTTTGCCTCTAGGGCAGGCAGAAAGAAAGACAAAAGGTGCCAGCCACCTGGCAGAGCTCAGGGCTTACTTCTGGCCTCTGCCACCAGGGATCAAAGGGTTCTGTGGATTCAACCAGGATTCAGCCAGGCGCAAGACGAGCACCTTACCAGCTGTATTCCCAAACAGCTTCCTTTTTAGCCCTCATCTAGATTAGAAATCCTGGGTGTTATTTTGGAACTCCCCTACCCTTTTTTTTTCACGTTTGGGATGCAGTGGGAGTTGCTTATAGGCATTTCCTGGCTCTGTACTCAGGTGTGACCTCTCTCCGTTTTCAGTGACTCACACATAGTGCCTGGGATTTGAACCAGGATCACGACCACTGCAGCTGCATGCAAGGCAAATATTCTACATTCTATACTATTTCCCTGCTCCCCTTGGTACCCTTCTGATTCCTACTTCTATCCTACTGCAAAGAGTGCATTGTCCTTTTCCCTTTTGTCTCCATCATCGAGGCAATAAAGTCTAAACTGAAGTTGTTTCCCTTCGTGACATCTGACTGGAGTGAGAATGGTACAAGGCATTCCAGTGCCCCTTGCCACTTTCTCAGAAAGATGATGCTGTTCCTTTTACCCTTAGAGCTGAGACGGTAGTACAGTGTTCAATCCATGCCCATCAAAAAGGATGATGAAGTGCAGCTTGTGCAAGGCCTCTGCAAAGGTCAGCAAATTGGCAAAGTAGCTGAGCTTTACAGGAAGAAATATGTCATCTCCACTGCTTGAGTTCCGACAAGATGGAGACTTTGACCCAGCGAAGTTGTGATGTCTAGACTTAAAACAGGACAGAGACTGCAAAAGGATCCTTGCATGCATAGACAAATGTCACCAAGTAGAAAAGGAAAAGCAAGAAACAATCGATCAGATACTAACTTGTGATCCCTCTTATCCCTTAGGATTACTTGTTCTAAAGTGAGTCAGTGGCTATGTGCTAGAAAAATCCACATTGATAGTAATGTTGGGATTGTAGTCTCTTGGAAAATTACTGTTATTCCTTCTGTATTTCTGGGGTGTTCAGGGTCTCTTTTGGTCTCTGTCCTCCAATATGACACCCCTGGTGATGTTGATGGGATTCTATCTGGTCCTGGACACTTGAACCAGGGTTGGCTAAGAAAAAAATCTTATCCCCCTGTACTCTCTCTCCCTCTAGCCCTGATAATTACTTTAGGGCATACCTACTGACTTTCCTCTGAGAATTCCTGCAGGCCTTGCTCACCAGAATCAGCTCTTAGAACATTTGAGGTTTATCCGGTAAGGATCATCTGTGGCTCTAGTTCACATTGAGGTGGTAGATGTGCTCTGGATTGAAAGCTTTGAAAAACAAATGTTTGCTGGTGAGTGTGTCATGTTTCTTTTTATATTCCTCTGATGTGTGATTCCTTATAATAGACTGAACAGAATACTCTAAGTCAGTCTCTCTTAAAACCCAGCCCTAGTGACCCCTGTCCTCTTCACTTTGTTTTTTCTAATTGATAGATCTATTTGTTCAGCACAGCTTCGTTTGATGATCTCTGCATGGTAAGACAGCATTGCTGTGGAGAGGGGCAGCCTGCCAGTAAGGAGAATTCTGATATATGTCTCATTTTCATGACCCAAAAAGTAGCTCTACTGCCTTGCTTTGAATTATGATAGCTAACAGTGTTATAAATTTCTCAGAATATCACAGGGTGTGCTTTAGAATATAACTTAGAGGTTATGTTCACCTTCTAGATAAAACAAATTAGAAACATCTTCTACTTAAGAGAATGAGGTAACATGATATAATGTGTCTGTGGAACTCTGAAGCATAATCTACCTTTGTCATATCAAGGGACTCCACTTCCTGCTTTGATTCTCTCTCATGCTAATTTTGATCAAAGCTGGTTTTTTTTTTTAAATTTAAATGAATAGTCATAGTATACAGTGTTGGTAGGTATTTGATGTATATGTAAATGTATTGTGACATGCTTGAAAGGATGATGACTGCGAGGTATTTTATTGCTTTTATGTTACTTATTAATTCTTACCTGCAGAAATGTGACATATCTATCTGATATTGAACATATAATTTCATCATTGGGAAAGGAAAACTATATTTCTTACATACTTTTAAAGAAAAATACAGCATTGAAATACAGTTAGTGGGAAGACAGGTTGATAGGAAATGATATATTTTCTAGTCTATGAAGTGAAATTCAATTTTTTTCACTATTTGAATTGAACAGAACTTTATGGGTTTTTTTTTCAGGAGATGGAAAGGAAAGAAAATTTGAGGACATTATTTATGAGTTGTTTGTAAGAGCTAGGCATTAATTTTCACAATAGACATTTTGATAGAATCAGAGACTTAGCTGAGGCTGTCTCTGAACTTGAGCCATTCATATTGCAAGAATGTATTGTGGTGCCAGGATATGACATTTTCCTAAAATCTTAAGAGACCTGGCCCTGTAACCATCTGCTTGACCAGCTGTTGTCTACATTTTTCTTTTGTTTTTCTTTTCTCCTAAGCAGCTGCTTTTATAAAAGTCCTTTGAACCAGAGATAGAAAACTTCGGGCTACCTCAACCCCATAATTTTGAATCTTTTTTAAAATTTCAAAAAGCTGAGTATTCTTAGGATTACAGCAATCTTCTTTAAGTCTTCATAATAAGGTATCTAGCCAAATTATTAAATACAATGAAAGCAAATAACTTTTCCAGAATATTCTATCCCTTGCTCTTCCTGTGTGTGTGTGTGTGTGTGTGTGTGTGTGTGTGTGTGTGTATGTGCGCACGTGTGTGTGTGTGGTCATGCCTGTGTGTGTGCCACTATGGTTTTGGGTCATACCCAGCAGTGTATGGGGACGGGGGAGGGGGTGGTAGCAGTTCCTGGCGTTAGTCTCAGAAATAACCCCTGATGGTAGTGCTTGGGGATCACATGTGCTGCTAGAGATCCAAATCACTGGGGCAGGTTACAAGAAAAGAAAGCACCTTATTCCCTGCACTATCTCTCCATTCCTCACTCTTCCTGATGTCCTACTTCTAATTGCAAGTATTTGTAACATAGATTCTATTGTGGTTAACATTAAAGAGAAACTAAGGCAAAATTTAGAGCCATTGTCATCTCTTAACATAGTTCTAATTCTTACTAGTGTTGGCAAAGAGGTAGATTTTCCACGAAGAGTAATAAAGTGAAGTCTTCAGAGTCCTTACCATCGCAGGGCTCTGATTCCGCAGGTCCTATTTCTAACAAATTATGTGAGACTCAGGGTCCAGAAACTAAACATATCCTCATTTGGTATATATATATATATATATTTAATTTTTATTAGTCCCAACACCCTTTATTTGGTGCTCCCTTCTCTATCTGAGCTGCTTTTCCCCCTAGCATGTGTGGCTGGCCTCCAAGCCATGGAGCAAAATTCCTGGTACTAATCTCAGCCACTCTTGGGTATTAGTCTCCTATTTTGTTACTTTATGTTCCCCAGATGAATGCAATCTTTCTTTGTCTATCCCTCTCTTTCTGACTCATTTCGCTTAACATGATACTTTCCATGTAGTATTTGGTATATATTTTTAATGCTTCGTTATAACCCTAATAAGCAGAATTCCTGTGTGTCAGTTAGGCAGGAAGAATGTTAGATATGATGATGAAGATGAGTTTGTGCTGGCTAACACCGAGGTTGCCACACTCTCTAAAGAAGTGGACATTAAAAAAACAAAAAACAGCAACTCCTGAGGTCCGGCAAAGGGGCTAATATGCCTGTGACTGTTGGAGTTGCTTTTATTTCAGTATCCATTTGGTTAAGTAAGATTTAGATTAGATTTTAGTAAGATTATTTAGCCTCATTAATTATTCATCTGGGTTTTTTCCTAAACAACATAGAGTCAGTTCAAGGGTAGCTGCAACCTTTGAGCTCAGACTCAGTGCTCATGCAAATCTAGGTTCACATACCCCGGTTCTGCCACTATCAGTGATCTCATATTCTAACAGCTGTCTCTCAAGGATGTGGATGCTGAGGGACTGTGTACCCTGACTAGAAAAAAGTAAGCACGTAAGCATTAGTTATTATTATTATTTTAATTTCTTTTACCTTTTTTAAAGCTTTTTGTATCATACCTGGCAATGCCCAGGGGTTAGTCCTGGCTCTGCACTCAGGGATTATTACTCTTGGTGGTACTCGGGGGATCATATGAGATGCTGGGAATCAAATCTGGGTTGGCACGTGCAAAGCAAACACCCTACCCACTGTGCTATCGCTCCAACCCCTATAATTAGTTTTTATTATTTAGTGGTGGCAAAAACTTCGTAAGAATGGTCTTTTATAATTATTTTTTAAAGGGGGCTGAAGAATGACATTTTAGTGGGTAGGGCATTTGCCTTGCATATGGCCAACCCGGATTCAATACCCGGTATCCCATGTGGTCCCCCAAGCACTGCCAGGTGTAAGTCATGAGTGCAGATACAGGAGTAACCCCTGAGTATCACTGTATATGACCCCCCAAAATAAATGAATAAATAACATTAATTACTTATTTTTGGCCACAGCCATCTGTGGGCAGAGCTTATTCCTGACTCTGTGCTCAGGGATTACTCCTAGCAGTGCTTGGGAGACCACAGGGTTTTCTGTGGATTGAATCCAGGTCAGCTAGATGGAAGGGAAGTGCCCTGCACACTATCCTATCTCTCTACCCTAAGAATAGTCTTTATTAGATATTTGTCAAGGTCTAAATTAGCCCCTGGCTATAGCAGTTACAAATTATCCCAAGCAGGGCTAGTATTTTCTCCCTAGAGGAACAGTTAGGAAAATAAGTTGCAGAAAATTTGAGAGCTGTCCAGAGAGCAAAAAGGCATTTTTTCTGGTTGTACCAGAGACAGAATTGCTTCAGTGAATGTAATTTTCAAGAAGTAACTTTCGAATCTGCATAAGGAGTAATTTTGCATCACAGTTCCCCAGTAGAGAATTGACTTGCTTGCAAGCTCTCAAAAATTACACAAAGAAAGACTAGGGAAAAAAGATTTGGAAAGGGATGTTAGAAAACCCCTTTTCATTAATCAGTGCTACCTTTAATTTTAATTTTTTTAAAAATATCATTTCTTTCTTTTCTTTTAAATTGTACCATGAGATACACAGTTACAAAGTTGTTCATGATTGGTTCTCAGTCATATAATATTCCAACTCTCATCCCTTCAACCAGTGTACATTTCCCACCACCAATGACTCCAGTTTCCTTCCCCAATCCCTATCCTGCCTCTATGGCAAACACTTCTCCCTCCCTCCCTCTCTCCCCCAAATATTCTTCTCCTTCCCCCCACCCCCGTGTCTCTCCCTTTTCCCTCTCTCCTTCTCTCTCTCCTACCCCCTTTCTCCTTTTGGAAATATAATATGTATATTTCCAAAAGGAGATACATTATATTATAATATAATAAGGTAAAAAGGTAAAGGCCCTCCCGTTGATCGTCGATTTGCTCGAGCGGGCCCAGTAACGTCTGCATTGGAGACTTTGTTGTTACTGTGTCTGGCATATTGAATACTCTCGGTAGCTTGCCGGGCTCTCCGAGAGGGGTGGAGGAATCGAACTCGGGTCGGCCATGTTGGCCGCGTGTAAGGCGAACGCCCTACCCGCTGTGCTATCGCTCCACCCATAATATAATATATTATATTATATATAATATATTATAATATAATGTATTATATTTCACATGTATATGTATATTTCTTTTTGAACATATGCATTCCATTTGTCTACTTTCTCAATGCTTTCTTTTACAATTAAGGGTATTTCACCTATGTAAAACTAGCTTCACAGTTGAGGATTTATTCAAGTTCCAATCATTACTGTAAATTGAGTTCTCCCGTTGTTCATCGATTTGCTCGAGTGGGCCCAGTAATGTCTCCATCATGAGACTTGTGGTTACTGTGTTTGGCATATCGAATACGTCATGGGGAGCTTGCCAGGCTCTGCCGTGCGGGTGAGATACTCTCGGTAGCTTGCCGGGCTCTCCGAGAGGGGCGGAGGAATCGACTCAGGTCGGCCATGTTGGCCGCTTGTAAGGCAAACGCTCTACCACTGTGCTATCACTCCAGCCCAAATTGAGTTCAATTTCACTAATTGAAAGATTTGTTTTCACATGTCCTTGTAGCCACTATGTTCTGGTTCTCTCATCTTGTAATTGTTTGAACATATGCATTTTCCTTACCTTCCTTTTGTTGTTTTTAGGTAGTGCTTCGGAGCTGCTCTCAATTCAGTGTTGGAGAGGTGGGTGGGGAGGGTCAATCAGCTTGGGGATTGCTCAGAGGCCCATAAGGTGCTGTTTTCCAGGGGATACAACCTGATCCTCCTCCTGCATACAAAATATGTGCTCAACCTGTTCAGTTATCTCTCCAGTCCATTAGTTCACTCTTTTTAAAGTGACAGAGAGTAATTAAGAAAAAGGTTGATAGATATGTTGATTCCACTGTAATTCTTGCACTCTTCAAATATAATTCCATAGTATTAAATAGGTTCCTAAATCAAAAGACGAAAAACCAGTTAATCAGCTCTCTGATACTACTAGCACGGAACATGAGAAAAAATTTTTTTCATCATTTTTGAACATAGTTGTCAAATTGTGTGAGACTGCTGCACTGTCTCTACCCTATTTTTAACAACCTGTTTAGGTGCATAAATTACAGCTTCCTTTTCCTCTCTCTGTCATCTAGTACAGTATCTTAAAAGGGAATGAAAGAAATTAATGTTTAAACTGTCTTGATGTTTTAATTACTTTGTAAGATGTTTCATAACAGGAAAGTGTTTGGCATGCAATCACTAACTAGCCAGGAATATTAATATTTTTAAGGAAATTAGGATCTCTGTGTTTATTTAAAGAAGCTGGGGAAGGGACAAAAATAGTGCTTTTTTCATAAAATACATCTCTATGAAGAAGGCCAGTATCCTTCCTCATAGAGATGAATAAGGAATGAATTCCAAGTAAATCTTGGTAGGGTTTGGGGTATGAAGTAAAAACAGCTTTTCAAGAGAGTATATCTGTAGAAAGGTTTACTTCCATGGTGGTCATAGATAAATAATTAAAAAAATCTATGCTTAAGTCGATATTTGAGGCTGTGTACACCAATCATAATCCTATCCCATGTCTGCTATTAAGAGATAATATACTCAGACCAGTAACAAAGGGCTTAGTGGATAGAAAGGAGTCTAGAGGATTTTATTTACATAAAATTTGAATTAGTGATATTCAAATTTATGCAAATTTTGCACCACATTGTATTTTCCTGCCACATAAAAATTGAAAAGCATGGCTGTTTTGTTTTCTTTTTCTTTTAAATGGTGGTGAGGCAGAGTTGGACCATACCTGATGGTACTCAGGGACTAGTATTGGTTCTGTGCTCAGTACTGACCCTTGGAAATGCTTGGGGACCATTACGTGGTTCCAGAAATTCAAACCCAGGAGCTGTTATGTGCTGTCAGGATGCAAAGTCATTTATTGCTTTAACCCCTGTACTCTCTCCAGCCTACCCAACCATGGTCACTTTGATCCCAAAAGTTATTTTGAAGTTATATAAATTGTTGTATTTTAATCTGAATTTTGTAAAGCATTAATTAAAAATGACAAAAATCTAACTAGACAGATATAAGTTAATCATCATTTTAGTTAAAACTGGACAAAATTTCTGTCATGAATCATGCATGAGATTTGACAGCTGTGACTGTTGCCATTTTTTTTATTATGACATCTTATTATCTCATTCCTAGTTTGGATAAACTTGCAGGCTATCGAATGTAGCCTGACCACAGGGCAGATTCTGGCAAACTCCCCGTGGTGTAACAAATATGCCAAATACCAGTAACAATGATGGGTCTCATTCTCCTAAAGAGCCGTGAATATAATCTCAGGGCTAGGATGAAAGAGACGTTACTGGGGCCTGCTCGAGGCAATCGACGATTAACAGGATGATGAAATGAAATGAAAATGACTGTTGCCATTGTGTACACTGAGCACTGACAGATTGAAGATAGAGAAAAGGAAGGAGGAAAAAATAGAAGAGAAATAAAGAAGGATGATACAAAGAAAATCTAGGAATTTCTTGGGGTAAAGAGTAGTGGGATTTTTCCTGGGGTAAGAAACTGGTTGGGATGGAGAATAAAACAAAGAAAAGAGTTTACAAAAGAGAGAGTTTAGTCCCAACATGATGACTGTATAAGTTAGAAATCCCTACCTTCTTGAATTTTAGGACACTACATAAAAAACAAAGGGTTAATGTGGGAAACAAAATTTTTTTCGCCCAGAGAGAATAAAAAAGATAGACTTCATACACACTAGTGGATTTTCTTTTGCCTCTTTTCTGCCAAAATGTGTATTTCACCCTAGACTCACACTACATAGGAAACAGTTGTATAATATTGCCATTTTTAATTTTAAAATTGATTAGACATTTTTGTGTGGGGCCAGACCCTGCTCCTGGCTCAGAGGTCAGGGGTCACTCCTGGTGGTGCTTGAGGGACTGTGGTATACTGCTGGCAATAGAACCCATGTAGCTACATGTGAAGCAAGCACCTTTAACCCCTATACTAGTTCTCCAGACCCTGATTATGTTTTTGTTTTCTTTTCTGGGCCACACCTGGTGATGCTCAGGGCTTGATCCTGGCTCTTCACCCAGAGATCGCTCTTAGATTGAGTTCAGGAGACTATATGGGGTACTGGGGATCAAACTCAGGTCAGCCATGTGCAAGGCAAGCACCTTACCCAGGGTATTAGATATCTGACCTCTGATGATATTTTTAAGGACACAACGATTTTGAAATTATTGCACCAGTCTGCATTCATTGAAGTCCCACTCTGTGGAAGAAGTAAGTTAGATGTGAAAGGAAGAGGAGCGAGTAACAAGGGGGAATGGTGTCTGGCAGGCAGGATGAAAAGATTAGTATGGGTGACATAGCAAGAATAACTCAGCGATCTAGTCCAGAATTTAGAATGGGTGTGCTAACAGTGGGAAGCCTGAGAAAGTGTTTAAGCAAGGGGAACCATCATTAAGGTTCTGCTTAAGTGATGATAATGTGCAAAATAATCTAGAGAAGAAGCAGAGAAGTGAGATAAAAGGACTGTTTAAGATTGGAGTGAAACCTGATTATAGGGTGTGGAGAGGATTCAGGTAATGGGGATAGAAAGGAGGCTGATGAGAATACTGCATGGAGACAGTTGGAAGAGCTCCATGGAGGGCTGAGCAATTGTGCAGGGTAAGGGATAATAAACTCTCTTTGAAGGAAGAATTTTGTAAATTTGAATTATTCACTGTCACTGTCCTCCCATTGTTCATCGATTTGCTAGAGCAGGCCCAGTAACGTCTCCATTGTGAGACTTGTTGTTACTGTGTTTGGCATATGGAATATGTCACGGGGAGCTTGCCAGGCTCTCCAAGAGGGGCGGAAGAATCGAACCTGGGGGTCGGCCGCGTGCAAGACAAATACCCTACTGCTGAATTAATATAAAAGGTAATATATATATATATATATATATATATATATATATATATATATCTTGCCAGGCTTTGTGGGCGAGATACTCTAGGTAGCTTGCCTGGCTCTCTGAGAGGGGTGAAGGAATCGAACCTGGCTTGACCAGCTGAGCGCAAGGCAAATACCTTACCGCCGTGCCCTGGCTGGAGTGATAGCACAGCAGTAGGGCATTTGCCTTGCACGTGGTCGACCGGGGTTCAATTCCTCCACCCCTCTTGGAGAGTCTGGCAAGCTCCCCATGACATATTCCATATGATAAACACAGTAACAAGAAGTCTCACAATGGACACGTTATTGGGCCTGCTCGAGCAAATCGATGAACAACGGGAGGACAGTGGCAGTGGTTTAAAGTCTAATTTACTTTAGATTTTTAAAAATTTTTGTTTATTTATTTATCATTTTTTAATTTTTGGTTTGGGGATAATGGTGGTGCTCAGGGAGGGGCTAATGCTGGCTTGGGTCTTGAGGATCACTCCTGGCAGTGCTTAAGGGACCATATGCAATGGTGAAATTAAGCCTCGGCCTTCTGCATGCAAAGTATATATACACACTGGCCTGTTGAGCTATCTCCTCTGCCCCCAAAGAATTTTTTTCTTTCTGTTTTGGAGACACACCCAGAAGTACTCAGGGCTGACTCCTGGCTCCTGTGCTCGGGGATCATGCTTAGTGGTGTTTGGAAGACCCTATGCAGTGTCTGGGATTAAACCAGCATCAGGCACATGCAGGGCAAGTGCTTATCTCCTGTATTGTCAAAAGAGAATATTTTAAAGAAGAAATGTGGGACTGGAGCAATAGCATAGCGGGTAGGGCATTTGCCTTGCATGCGGCAGACCCAGGTTCGATTCCCAGCATCCCATATGGTCCCCTGAGTGATTCCTGGGTGCAGAGCCAGGAGTAACCCCTGTGCATCGCCGGGTGTGATCCAAAGAGGAAATTAAAATAAAGAAGAAGTATAACTATTTTAAGGGTATGTATGAATTTCTCATGTTAAACTAAAAATAATACAGTTTATGCAATGGTGTTGAAAATTCATAAGTAAATTTAGAGACTGATAATAAAGATAGTGAACAAGATTTAATTAAGATTATTGGGTGTATAGATCAGAGTACTAGAGGAGAAGAGAACAGTCTTTCATATTTTACATAACTTTGGTGCTTGTTTCTTCTACAAGATAGTAAAGAAGATGCTAGTTAAAGAGTAGAATTAAGCCTAGAATTATGATCCAACCCAGGTCCTAGAGCAAGAAGCAGTTGTGTTATTGACTAGTTACCTAACCTGCCACTGGATTTCATTTATACTTTACAAAACACAGATGAAGATGATAATTATAGCTTTGTTGAAGGGTATGTGTGTGTGTATGTGTTTGTGTATATTTTTGTGGATGTGTGTGTTTGTATGTCTGTCTGAGAGAGAGTGGAGAAAGGAGAGAGATTTGAACCCAAAAGAATGATGCCCCATAACATGCTTGTCAAAGAGAAAATCTGGGGTTGGGGAAGACATTAAAACACAAGACCCACAGGCTCTCAGAACAATATGTTCTGGCCCTGGTACATGGTGCTTTGCTTCATGTACGCCTGTTACTACTGGTCTGCCTTTATTATATGGATCATGATGTTATAAAATATACAAATGGCCCTTAGAAGAACAAAGTTTCCCTATCCCTGGTGTTGAATATAATGGGTACTCAGCAAAATGTTGTCTATATTTTCTTTGTTTAGATTCGTAACTCTTAACATCTAAAGGAGTATTGTTAGATGGGTTTTCTTTTGGTGTAGAAGGGAAAATGATAAAAGCAATAGGTAAACTTGGCATTGAATTTTATGTGAAAGAAGAGACTATTCAAGTAATACATAATCACTTTGCTGGGGGTGGGGGAAGATGATCAGCCACCCCAAGCAGTGTTCAGGGGTCTGTGAGGCCCCTTCTGGTCGTGCTCTTAGTTAATGACTATCCAGGCTTGGAGGTTTGATGCTGCCCAGGCAGTGATGGGTGAGGCAGAGAAACGACCAGGGCCATGTGAGAAGGTTCTTGGGGACCAACAGAGCTTTGCCTGACACTCTGGGGTGCTGGGGATTGAACTTGAGGCCTAGAGCATTCAATACTGCAAACTCTGGCTCAGTGAGGTGGTTTTCCAACCCCCCACTGCCCTCCCAATCATTTCCATAAGTGCCTTTTTTTTTTTAACTGAACACCAGAGCTGCAGCTTTTCTTGTTACAAGCAGTTGCATTTTCAGCTGTTGCACATTAGCTTTGGCTACGGATGAATCTGAACTCTGAGAGCGAAGGGGTTAAGAAACGTCCCCACTCATGTTACACGAAGTAGCAGAAATGATCGGATGGAAACAGGAATGGGGAAGGGGGTGGGAAACGCTGCCGCGTTTTGGAAACCGATTCCCCGTTTCTCAGGGTTTCTATAACCCAGACAGCTCGTGCACACATGGATGAGATCAAGTCTACACCCTGGCAGTGGAACGAGCTGTGATGAGCTGCGAACTGGGGTAGGGGGAACAACAGGTCCCCCTGACTTCTCGGGCTTGGGTTAAAGCTGCTCAGTCAGGAATTGCGGGCTTGCAACAATACTGAGTCACGGCTCCGGGCTTTGGGCAGCAGCGCCCGGCCGGCCCCGCCCCGCCTTGTGAATTGCAGGCCCGGGGGGAGGAGCTGCGCTATGCTAATGAGCCGAGTGGCCCTGCGAGCCAGGAACTTCATTCCCTGCTCTGTGTTGGGATCGCAGAAAGTATGTCCCTTCTGTCACCATGAACTGGCTCTCTAGTTCCCCGGGAGTGGTGCTAACTGCCTACCACCCCAGCGGCAAGGACCAGGCCGTGGGGGGGATCCCGGACAAGGGAGAAGACTCAGACCCCGGGAGGAGGTAAGTCCTGGGGCTCGGAAGCTGAGAACAAAACAAAAAAGCTCTTACCTGCTCCAGGAAAAAAAAAAAAAAGTGACGGGGAAGTTGGTGTGGGGAAGGAAAAAAAAAAAAAAGAAAAATAACTAAGACCTGGTGGTGGCAGCGGCCACCGAAAAGCGAAAAGGAACCTAATCTCCCTGCAACTGCCCCAGTGTTGGGTTCGGGGGTGCTTTGAGGCACTTTGGCCCTTTCTGTGTTCAAGTGTGAAATTGCCCCCCTGTTGCCATTGCCCTCAAGCTGTGGATGATCTCGGAGGGGAAGAAGCACCGGGGCTGTGGCTGGCTGACTTGTTGCTTAGCAGGTGCATTTGCCAGAGCAAGATTAAATGACGTGTGTGTGTGTGTGTGTGTGTGTGTGTGTGTAATACTTCCTATGAGATGCAGTTCTTGAATGGGCTCAGGGCACAGCCGCTGGAGCTGCTCGCTGGGAAACTGCCAACCAGCTGAAGGGGGGTGGTGGGGGGGCCTTCCTGGACAAGCTGTTGTTGTGAAGAGTGTGTTTCCCTCCCTTCTGCTGAAAGCAACCTCTTAGGCAAAACGCCCAAGAAGCTGCTGCTGGCCTGGGGCAGTCGGTTTCACATTCTTTCAGTGTATATGCCTTTTTATTTATTATTTATTTGTTTATTTGCTTTTGGGGGTGGGGTGGTGTCAGGTAGGTGTGTATGAGCCTTTTCTATTGATTTCGTGGGCGGGGAGGGCTTTCACCATGGGAGCTTTCAGAAAAGTGCCCTCATTTATTTATTTATTTAGGGGTGATTATGTCATTCTGCTTTGTTGCCCAGTGAAATGTGATTAATGTGAAATTGCTTTATAAGCAGAGAGGGCCAATGTTCCATACAGACCACTGAGACACAAAGTGTGCTTTTCTATCTCTGTACTTTGTTCTGGTTCTCAGAGGACTTTTCCCCTTCCCTTTCTGACCTTCTCACCAGCTGAACATTTTTACCTCCAGCCTTAGGTGCATGCTGTAAATGGGGTTCTAAAAGCTTGCAAAAAGGCCAGTGACTACTGGATGGAGTAGGACACTAAATAAGTTATCAGTAAGCTTAGTTCCTTGATGTTTAATGGGCTAATAAAACCTTCTTTGTTCTTATATGACTTATGTTTATGCCTTAAGCGAAATAATGCCTTCTTTCATTTATTTTAAAGTCCCCAGATGTGGGGGAGGGGAATTAAAAAAAAACAAAAAAAAACCATCAAAGATTCCCAGGCCAACTGTAGGGCCCCTTTCCTGAGAAACTCCAGGATGTATTCCTTTGAATTCATTCCCTAGAGCAAAATTGCAACTTGCGTTGTCTTTTTGTCTTCTGCCACTCTAGATAGTTTCTGTGTATTATTCACCCACTTTTCTGCACAGCACTAATGTATAAAGTCATTTTTTAGCAGCCAGCAGCACCAAATCCACATGTCTGTAAACTCAGATGCCTCACTACAGTCAAAATTGCCAGAACCAAGCAAGCAAACTTCACAGACTGCCTTGTGACTGTGGAGTGGCCTGATCATCAAGGCAGAATTGTGGATCTTGATTGTGAGACTGGAGAGTCTTAGTAAATCCAAACTACTACTGCCTACCCCCTCCCATACACACACACACACACACACACACACACACACACACACACACACACACACAGGAGAGTCTTAATCCAAACTTCTACTGGAGAGTCTTAGTAAATCCAAATTACTATTGCCTCCCCCCTCCATACAAACACACACACTCACACACACACACACACACACACACACACACACACTACTGCCTCCCCTCCCCCCATACACACACTACTGCCTTCCCTCCCTCCCCCCCCATACACACATACCCCTTGAGGACTCAACCCTGGCTATTGGTTAATTTGTGGCAAACTCTAACCTTGCAGGCCCTTGCCTGGAGCAATGAATCCAGTTCTGGAGACCTGTTTCTTGTCTTTGCAGTTTCACAATTTATTGTGGGTGGCTTATCCTTGAGTGGATTGAGAGAGTGCAGAGAGAAGTGGATCATTCTCAGTCTGTGCTTAAGGGGAATCAAGAGGTACTGGGCTGCTGGGAAGGCAACTGGTCTCACACTGAGTGCCTGAAGCTTCATTAGCCCTGCACTCAAGTGCCTCCCTGCTGACTGCCAGCTGTTTTTCTATGCTGGCCCTAAATTCCCAGAACTGGATTCAAGTCCTAGACAAAGTTTATTTGTTCTACCTAAAGGCTAGCTAAAACTTTAGGTTCCCTACTATTTCAAAGCCCTGGTTCTAGGTCTGAGAGGAAAGATGGGAAGAATTTATCTTTTTTACCCTTAAGCAAGGGGTAATTGAGCCTCTAAATTTAGTGCTCTCTTGGGAAGCACCCTTTTTAATCTGGAAGGGTTGATATACTTACTATGTTTGGGGTGGGAAGAAACTGGATGGATGCTGGGGCTGGAGGAGTGGGAGTGGTTGGCCTAGAAGGGACGAGATACTATGCTTCTATGTGGCTGGGTGAGTACCCCATAAATATGGGAGAGGTGGAGGGGACACATAGGGCTGGTTTTGTCTGGTTTGGTCAACTGCTCTTTCAAGTATTGAGAAGGTGCTCAGAGGCTTAAGGTTACTGGACGAGGAGCCAGAGAGATAGTATAGCAGTCAGGGCACTTGCCTTGTACACGGCCAAGTTCGATCCCTGGCATACCCTTTGGTCCTTTGGCATACCATATGGTTCCTTGAGCCCACCAGGAGTGATTCCTGAGCACAGAGCCAGGAATAAGCCCTGAGCACAGCCAAGTGTGGCCAAAAACAAACAAGCAAAAAGAGGTTACTGGATGGTGTCTATTTTTTTTTTTCTTTTTTGGCTTTTTGGGTCACACCCAACGATGCTCAGGTGTTACTCCTTGCTCTGCACTCAGGAATTGCTCCTGGTGGTGCTCTGGAAACCATATGGGAAGACAGGGATTGAACCTGGGTCTGCCAAGGCAAATGCCCTACCCGCTGTGCTATCACTCTGGCCCCATGATGTCTGTTTTAAAAGGCTCTTCAAAAGGCAAAACCCAAATCTTTGAGAATTCTTTTTTTTTTTTTGTATCAGGAACCCTATCCAAAAGCTCTTAAAAGGCAAGATAAGACTTTGTGTTCCCTACTGTTTCTACATTGTTGGACACTGAAAGGTTATTCAGTAGGTTGAACCCAGGTTCAGTCTAGCACCAGTACCACATGGTCCCCTTGGTACCCTGAAAGCAAGTTCCTTCCCCCAGCATTGACTCCCCCAGCAGCCCCAGCAATGTGGCCCCCAAACCTCAAAGCACAACGAGACAAAGCGAAGCAAAAAGTTGTTGAAGGGAGCACTGAGGTCTGACTCCCTAAAACAAAACTGAATACACAAAATTGGTTATTTTCTAAATAGCATGTAATTTGATGACCTGGTTTCATCAAGTGTTTAGCTTAAGGGGGTAAACTTATTGGTGGCATTTGAAAGGTATAAAGGGCTTTAGGAATAAGGATAGTCAAAGAAAGTGTTTATTTAGCTTTGCCTTCCTGAGTTACCTTTTTTATTATTTGGTCTTTGGGGAGGTTGACTTACTGGAAAATTAATATTTTTGTTAATAAACTATAAATCAGAAATGCTCTCCATTCCATCCTCCCTCTTTATCAAGACACATTCATTGGATGCTTGATTGAGGAATTCCTCCTACTCCTGGTTAGAGCTTCAAAAATATTTACAGTATCCTGTTTTTAATGTTTTGGTCATATTTCCCCTGTAAAACACTAAAATCTGAAGAAATGTGCTAATATTAGTTGTTCTGACTGACTTGTAAACATTCGAATATCCCAAAGGAAAGCACATTTTATGAGTGCTAGATTTGTAAGACTTTTATTTCCTTGTCAACTTTTAAGCAGGTTTCTTAATATTTACTTTTGCAAAGCACTTCTTCAAAGAATACAGAACATTGTCTATTGTGTCTTCTTAGTGTTGTTGCTTGAAGTTTCCACCATTTCAAGATGATTTTTGCTTTTTCTGTATCGGTTTTTACTGATCTATTGAGAAATGCTGATATCAAAAGATCACAGTAGGCTACAACTAATGGCAGTGTTGGGTGTGAGGGGCAGTTAAGGATCAAACTCAGGGCCTCGAGCTTGCCAGGCAAGCACGTCTGACTCTGAAATACCTAACTGGCCACTTGTTGTACTTGTTTATTTTTAAATTTTGGTTCACATTCATCAGTGCTAAGGAACTACTCCCTACTCTGTGCTCAGAGCATGTTCCTGACAGTACTTAGGCGACTCTCTGGTACTGGGATTAGGCCCACTAAACTATATATGTGGCCTTTTCTCTGTAGTGGACATGGGATATTTTTTATGTCCTCTGTGGATAAATACATGGCATTTATCAGGTAAGATTATGTTTTGTTGACCCATTTGCCATTGTAAGTAGAACCAAGACATACTATGGCGTGGTGATATAAACTTTGAAATTGTGGGGCAAACCCATTTTGGTTGACATTCTGATTCTCCCACTCAGTAGCACTGTGGCTGTGAAGGAGTTATTTAAGTTTCTGCTGTAAATTGAATTTCATGCCAGTAACCACTTCCTTGGGAAGATTGAGAGTGTGAGACATGTGAGTCTCTGAGAACAGTGTCTGGTGGATATTAGCTGCTACCTAACAGTAGGTAAAGAAAAGGAAAGAAATTCTCTAATTGGGTATCATATAATATATTCTTGCTCCCGTCAGAAGTACTTTGATCAGTTTTCGTCCTGTTTTAAGCAACATGGGTATGATCCATAGGGATTAACCAAGAATAACACAGTTTCTGAAAAGGAACCATAATGTAAAGTGCAGACCTTTGAAGTTTGAAAGACCTTGGGAATGTTCTTTTCATCCACAGTAATATTTACAATTTGAACTGGTGACAGTCACTGTAGCAAGTCTGTCTTGGCCACCCTGAGCTTTGCAAACACCATTTTTTTTATGGCGAGATGGAATGTGGGTGGGTCCTTTTTTGACAGCTGAGCTGTTACTGTCTCTTTGCATCTCTTCTCCTCCTTTAATAATCCTACTTTCCAGTGTGCTGATGGAAGATAGAAGAGGACTGCTACCTTTTTATGTTTAGCTGACTTCTTCCAGATATTTCAAGCCCTACCTATTTCCAGGCTCTCTATACTTATGTAGTAAATATAGCCATAGTCATTCCACGTGTAATTACTGAGCTCTTACTGTGCACCAGGCAGTGAGTTGAGTAAGAGCTGGGGATATAATGGGAATCAAAACAGGCAGGCACCTGTGTAGAGGATGGAGCCATGGAGAGCTGAGCAGGTGGGCTTGTAGATAATATGGAAACAAGACTTAGGGCAAGAGGTCCTGAGCTGTGAAGGGCAGGGTATGTAAATACCGATGTAAGGCTAGAGTCAGCCCTAGGCTAGACTCAGTATCTGGATGGAGCAGCATGGGGGGGGGGGGGGAGACTGGGGGGGTGGATAAGGAGGAGAAAAAATGGGTGGACCAATGAGATCTCAGAGCTGTGCAGACCACTTGAGAAATGTATTATTTGCTTCAAGCGAAATGGGAAGTCGAGGCGCAGTGAGGATTTTAGCGAAGAGAGGAACAGAGTACATGTGAGGTTTTCAAGGCCTTGTGTTGATTATAGACTATAGAAGCGGGTGATTTCTTAGGAGGTTGTGGTATTAGTGGCTTTGGCTAAGGTTCCTTGTTTAGGAGATAGTCAGCGATGAAATATGTTAAATGTGGAGTCTTTAAGATGTTTCTACTTGTTATAGTCTATGCGCTGATGAGAATAGTTATAGATTGTTGTGTGATTCGGCCTACACAAATTTATTTTATAAAGGGGGAAACTTCTAGTGTAAAATGCCGATGGATAAGATTGAATATAACCTGATGCTCACTTTTTGGACAAAATGAAACCTTTTCTATTTTCTCTATGGTTGATTTGACTTTGGGGTTATACCTGGCAGTATTTATACCTAGTGGTGCTCAAAAGCTACTCCTGGTTCAGTGCTCAGGTGTTTCTCCGAGAGATGCTATGGATCAAATCCAGGGTTGCTGCATAGAAAGCATGTGCTCCAGTCCAAGGAGCCATCTCTGTGGTTTTGAAACCATGAGTTTGAGAGATGCATTAAAAGGACATCAGTAACTCACTAAATTTGATTATAGGTTTTACATGAATATAACAGCATATTCAAATATATACTGTATTGTAAATATTTTCCTTTGAATTTGTTTACTACCTGGAATTTATGTATATTTTTGATGAGAATTATGTTAAATGACATTTAAAAATTTTTTTCCTAAAATATAGCTTTTTAAAAATTATTTTTATAAAGTTGTTCTTCACAATAATGGATTACATTCAATATTCCAACACCAGTCTCATCACCATTACACCTTCCCACCACCATTATTTTGAATTTTACCACCACCACTCAAAGCTGCCAAACGGGCAGGTACTAGATAATTTATCTTGTATTGCTAGTTATGAGTAGTATAAGATGCTGCATGGCTGCGAGAGTGGCCGCATGCTCTTAGAATTCTGAAATTTTAGGTAATTAGGGTCTCGAGAAATCTCTGCAGCGAGCTACTAAGTTTCAACATTATTTTGTATGACTCTGGATCATGGTTGTTAATTAGGTTAAATAGCAGCCTGGGGATGTGGGTGTGACATCCAGGGTCCCATAGGGGTGGGGAGATGGGAAGGACTGACTGGCCCATCTCCTACCCCTTGAGACCTGGAGTTTGCAGTCACTTGTCCTGCATACCTGGGCTTTTCACTGGGTTCTGGAAGTTGGTGACCATTGGGATTCCTAGGGGGCAGGTGGAGGGAAAACGCCTGTTCCTGTCTGAGGCACCCAGGTGAAATCGACCTGGTCCAGAAGCATTTTTGCAGTGAGCTGCTCGGTTCTGAGATTCTTTTGTGTGTCTCTGGATCATGGCCATTAATCCTAAGTATAGCTTTTAAAGTATTCTTCATTCTAATCTTATAGTAACAAACTGATTTTTAACCTAATGGGTGATTGTTTTCTATATTAACCTCATCTTTTATTTTATGACATAAGAGTACTATCTGAGTAACTTTTTCTCTTTCATGTGTAGTTAAGATGTCTTATCCTTACTTTTCTCTTGAATTATTAATAGACACACCCAGAATTCCAACTGGGCAGGTGTTACCTTTACTTAGAGTTAGTGATATTTGCTTTTTTATTGCCCTTATCTGTGAGGCCAGTGATTTTTGTGAGTCTATTTAAAGTTATCTTTCTGGAACTTATATTGGGTTTAGGCTGTCAAGCTTTAGTATTTATAAATCTCAAGGAAACGGCCCCCTGCAATTGTATGAAAACTTACCTCATTTCCCACAACCCATTTACTTCCTGCATTCCACTTTCCACCTTCTCTCTCTCTCTCTCTCTCTCTCTCTCTCTCTCTCTCTCTCTCTCTCTCTCTGTGCTTGTGCTAATTTCAAGGCTTATAACTGTTGTTTTTTTTTATATTTTTAGTCTTGCTGTAAAACCAGTTCACAAAATGGATACATTTAGTGATGCATGTGTGGAGGACTGGATTGCATAACAATTAGGCCTTAATAGTTTTTAACAGCTGTCCCCCAATAAATTATTTTTCTCTTATATTTTAATTTTGTGCTAGCTGTAAATACCCATACTGTTGCTACATAGGAAAAGGACTCAGTAGCCTAGCGTCCAAGGCGGCTGTTGTTGGATTTGGAGCTTTCCTGCGCTCCTTGGTGGTGGATCTGGGACATCTCACTGCCTTCCACTGCCTTGTTGTTCTAGGAGCTTCTTGCTTTGGTTCTAACCCACCCGGGAGAAACTTCTTTGGTAAAACCTCTCTCTTTGTCACCTCAGTGGTGTCCCGAAGAGAGCTGGTAATGACAGAACTTGATGCCTCCAATGTGTTGCTAAGTGGAGGGTGATAACTGGGTAGGGGGAGTGGGGCACCCAGTGGTAGAGGTTGGCAGCATCAATCCTCTGCTCGGTTTGGGGGATAAGGTGTGATGCTAACCCTCTCCTTTGGATTATTTCTGTCCTGATTCAAACCACTCATTTGAAATAAATACACTGATAAGGAATGATTCATTATAAACGTTTTTAGTCAGTGTCACTCTTCTGCTGTGAAGAGATGCATAAATAAAAAGTGTTATTATTTGAGGAGAGTGGAGAAGGTACTGCGATTGGGTTAGGGCAGAGGGAATGGAAGAATCATGAAGACACATTCAGAAGACACATCCTTTGGACCATATTACTGTGTGAGGCCAAGTTTAGCCCTATTTTACAAGAATTTACACAAAAATTGTAGAGACTTTGCTGTTCTTGTTTTTTTGGATCACACCCAGCAGTCCTCAGAGATTACTCCTGGCTCTTTTCTCAGGAATCACTCTGGTGGGGTTAAGGGAGTGATATGAAGTCTGGGGATCGAACATGGGTCAGCCACATGTAAGGCAAGTGCCTCACCTTCTGTGCCATCTCTTCAGCTCAACTGTGGAGGCTAGCGGTCATTTACTGCAGTTCAAGTCTTTTCCATGGCCAAATCCACAAAGTATCTGAATTTCCGGAATTGAAAGAGTATGTGAAACATCATCCCAGTTGCACATGCTATGTGGTATTTGCCTTTTGGCTGCAAAGAACATGCATTTCCTTAGGGAACACTAGGCTTATTGAATAATAAGATCAGAAGGGAAGGAGTCATCACTTGCTTTCTTTCCTCGGCAACTGGACACATGGAATATGTGCTCTCAGAGAACGTTTCCTGTTCACTCACTTCATAAACTCATCCCTCTGGATTTACACATGCCTCTTCATGGGTTCCTCAGCCTTGTTCTCTTCTGTTATCTGGTGTCTCAAGAACAAACTGACCCATCTTTCTGTGTCTTTATTTTAAGTTTTCAGTGGGAATTAGATTTGCTCTGTTAATGTAGCTGACTCAGGCTGCCTGTGCTTTGACCATTTGGGACCTTTGTGGAGAAGCTGTGTTCATAAGGAGGGAAATTTCCAGTGGAGGGATGTTGACATCATCATTAAGACTTTATACATTCCTGGGTTTCCTCATTTGCAAATGAGTATAATAATGTTCCTTTCATAAGTATTAATGATCAATGTTGTAGCTTTTAAGAGTTTTCAAATATATGAAGTCATGAAATTTGCATATAAATGGATCAGTATCATGCTAATTGAAATGAGTCAGAAAGAGAGGGACAGACATAGAAAGACTGCACTCATTCGTGGAATATAAAGTAACAGAATGGGAGACTAACACCCAAAGATAGTAGAAATAAGGACCAGGAGGATTGCTCCATGGCTTGGAAACCAGCCTCACATGCTGGGGAAAAAGGCAGCTCAGATAGAGAAGGGACTACCAAGTAAAGAAAGGATGCTTGGGGGGCCTGCTCGGGATGGGAGATGTGTGCTGAAAGTAGACTCTAGACCGAGAATGATGGCCACTTAATACCTATATTGCAAGACACAACACCCATAAAGAGAGAGAGAGTAAAAGGGAATGTGCCTGCCACAGCGGGCGGGATTGGGGGGTGGGAAGGGAGGGGGGTAGTGGGAGGGATACTGGGAACATTGGTGGTGGAGAATGGACACTGGTGGAGGGATGGATACTCGATCATTACATGACTGAAACGTAAGGACAAAAGTTTGTAAGTCTGTAACTGTACCTCACAGTGATTCACACACACACACACACACACACACACACACACACACACACACATATATTAAAAAAAGGTTTTCAAAAAGCATACTGATGAAGAATATTAAGAAATACTTTTCAAATGAGAATCTTACATATTCCCAGGACATTTGACTTAGCAAGAGTTAACATGATGAATTCTTTGAACTTTTTCTTTGCTTTACCTGTGGTACTCAGTGGTTACCCCTGGGTGCTCAGGGGGACCATGTATGGTGCCAGAGAATGAACACAAGTTGGCCGCATGTAAGGCAAGTACCTTAACTTTTGTTCTATTTCTCTGCCCCATCATGATATTTGGTTTAATTTATATTTTAATTTTTTTGCTATGTGCAAAGATGTAAATTTCTTAAGAATCTTGCTTCTTTATCGTAATATTTAGGCTTTTCTTAGCAAAGTGCCTGAGCTGTTGTAGGCAGGTAAAAGTTTAAATGAATTAAAGAGTGTTAGAGGGATAAGGTTGTAGTTATTATACAAATGGACTTTGATGCTAGACTCTCTGGGTCAGAGTCCTGGTTCTTGTTAATAGCTCTGGGGCCTTAGACAAGTTATTTAATCACCTAGGTCCTTAGAGCTTTCATTTCCTTCCACTTGCTGAGCACACTGCCTAACTCAAAAGTTATTATAAATATAGGTTTTTGATACGTTTAGTTTCTAGAACACATAGATGAGTAGCATAACATTTCAACAATGTTCGGTTGTGATTCTGGGCAGTCAAATATATATCTGTTAAATTAACTTGTAGGTAATAGTAAAAAGCATTTTTGAAATTAATTTGTAAATGCTTCATCAAAAGTATGCTTGCTTAAGTGTTATCCAGTATGACTTCATCTTAATATTTGTGGAATAAGTTAAGAAATATCTCATTGTGGGGCTGGAGTGATAGCACAGTGGGTAGGGCATTTGCCTTGCACGCGTCCTGCTGGGGTTCAGTTCTCAGTATCCCATATGGTCCCCCGAGCACCACCAGTAGTAATACTTGAATACAGAGCCAGGAGTAAATCCCTGTGCATTGCTGGGTGTGACCCAAAAAGAAATACATATACATATATATGTATAAATATATATCATTGCTATTTATTTTAATAACTGAAAAACACTAAAACTGTGTCTTTGTTTTAGTTTTGGTTTTTGGGCCACACTGGTGGTTTTTGGGGCTTAGTCCTGCCTCTGTGATCAGGGATCACTCCTACTTGGCTTGGGGGATTATATGGGGTTCCAGGTATTGAACTGGACCAGCTGTGTGCAAGCCATGCTCCTTACCTGCTGTACTATCTCTTAGTTACCTAAAAATATGTTTTATACACTTTTTAACTACTGAATGATCCCAGGAAACTCCTTTGAATCGTTTTTGAAGTTTAGTTTAGACTGATGTAAAATTGTCAGTCATTTGTTACTCTTAATAAAATGAAGATGCATGTGTAGAACAAAGCAAAATGATTTGTTCCTGTTTCTAAAAAGAGCAAATTAGCTTAAAGTTATAGAGCTATTTGCAGGTAAGAGTTACGGTTAATCAGTGTAGCTAAAGTAAAGCATTGGACGGGAAAAGAGTTTGCACACTTATTTTGACTCACCTCTTGGACACTTCACCTGTCAAGCTGAGGTGTGACAAGCAGGAGGGCAATAGAACTCTCTCTCCACTGTGCCTACCATCCCCCAGACCCCTCAGCAACACCCTCCCCCGCCCCTTTTCTCTTCACTGGCAGTAGAGGGTTACAGAATAGTTTATTTGATTTGTGTATTTATTTTTTAGGCACTTCGACTTTTCAATAATTTTACTAAATGAATGAGTCGCAATACATGTACGTGTAGCATGGTTGCTCTGGGAAAAATGAGTTCTGAACATGAGGTTTAAAAGTACATTTTTCAAGTATTTCACAATGCCTTTTCAGCAATTCTGATTGTTGGGGTGGGGGGGAATTCTAAACAATAATGGTGCATCTTTTGTCAAAATAATGAAGGTAATCAATGTAGGGAAGAGTTAAGTGAAAATCATCTGCCTCCCAGGCATTGGGCGGGGTGGGAGGGGGGTATATTGGGGTTCTTGGTGGTGAAAAATGAGTACTGGTGAAGGGAAAGGTGTTTGATCATTGTATGATCAAGAGTTAAACCTGAAAGCTTAGTAACTTTTCACACAGTGATTCAATAAATAAATATAAGTAAGTAAGTAAGTAAGTAAGTAAGTAAGTAAAGGCCCTCCCGTTGAGCGGGCCCAGTAATGTCTCCATTGGAGACTATTGTTACTGTGTCTGGCATATCGAATACGTCACGGGGAGCTTGCCTGGCTCTGCCGTGCGGGCGAGATACTCTTGGTAGCTTGCCGGACTCTCCGAGAGGGGCGGAGGAATCGAACTCGGGTCGGCCATGTTGGCTGCATGCAAGGCAGATGCCCTACCGCTGTGGGGCAGTGCCATGCTTGCCTAGGGAAATAAATATAAGAAGAAAAATAAGTAAATAAATAAAATCATGAAAAAAAAAGTAAGGTGGATTTCATGCCCAATTCAATCAGCTAATCAGTGGCTAAATAAATAGCATTACTCCTACATAAAAAAAAATGTATGTTTTTCACCCCCAAATGAGATCTTCCATCTAAATCGGGCTTTTCTGTTTGCTGTTTTTTTGTCATCCCTTGTGAATTGGGGTATGAAAGTGTGTTTCTGGTACTGCCTTAGTTTTATCTTACTAAAGTGCACATGCTTCCCAGGGCACATGGGGACTTTGTACAACCCAGTGAATGTGTTTGAATGTTGTATCTTCCATTAAAGTTCATCCAAATTTGTCATTTATTTTTGAAGATCCAGTAAGGTTAAATTAGAATATGACCCTAGTTGAATAAGATTATAATTGTACAATGTACTTAATTTCATAAAGTGAAAAATGCTTCAGCATTATGTTGTTTTATTTTAATTTGGGGGTGGCGGTGTTGGTACACAATGACATGTTCAAGACTTTCTCTTGGCTCTGTGCTCAGGGATCATGTCTGATGATCCTCAGGGAATTATATGTGGCCTGAGATACAGCCAGAGTTGGCAACATGCAAGGCGAGTGCCTTAACTTCTGCACTATCTCTCTGACCCAGCATCATGCTCTTTTAAAACTGAACCTATGCAAGGATAAGATTATTTATCTGTGGCATACTGTGGCATATAGCATAATTTGATGAGGTAATACAAGTTATTAAATAGGTGGATAACTTTGTTCACCCTTGATCTCAGAATATAGAAGGAGAAGAACAGAGAGGGAGAGAAATTGAGGGGCAGGACTTAGCAAGAAGTGGATGGGAAGTAATAGAGGCAAGGGCCAAGGGCTCCTTGGATACATTGGTGGTGTGGAGAAGTAGAGTAGCTATATATCCAGACCATAGGGCTGGAGCGATAGCACTGTGGGTAGAGCGTTTGCCTTGCACATGGCCGACTTGGGTTCGATTCCTCCATCCTTCTTGGAGAACTCTGCAAACTACTGAGAGTATCCCGCCCGCACGGCGGAGCCTGGCAAGCTATCCGTGGAGTATTAAATATGCCAAAAACGATAACAACAAGTCTCACAATGGAGATGTTACTGGTGCCCACTTGAGCAAATCAATTAACAGTGCTACCGCAGGGTCAACAGCACAGACAGCCAGAGGTTCAACCAGAAGAGCCAAACTTAATGTTTCAGTCAAGGAGTGTGGGAAGTAGGAGAGAACCTGGGGATACTGGTGGAGTGTAGTTGCCTCTGGTGGTGGTACTGGTGTTGGAACATAGTTTGCCTAAAACTCAGCTATGAGTAACTTTGTAAGTCACAGTGTCTGAATAAGAGGGAGAAAGACAAAGGCCATATGATCTCTTTGGAGTATAGAAAGACAAGACAAGGGGATAGCATCGAACAATGGAGAATCCTTGACCTTGGATTACAAAACTAAGATTACTAAAACGTTGAGGGACAGGTAGGGGAAATGAAGAGGCACACAAGAGGTGACATAGGGACAATGGTGTAGGATCTTGAATACTTTTTTGGGGGGTATTACCCAGGAATGCTCAGGGTTTACTCCTCACTCAGGAATTACTCCTGGCAGTGCAGAGAGACCATATAGGATGCCAGGGATTGAACCCGGGTTAGTTGTGTGCAAGGCAAATGCCCTCCCTGCTGTGCTATCACTCTAGTTCTGGATCTTGAATACTTAGGTTCTGGTGAGAAGCAGTCACTGTCACTGTCACTGTCCTCCCGTTGTTCATCGATTTGCTCGAGTGGGCCCAGTAACATCTCCACTATGAGACTTCTGTTACTGTGTTTGGTATATCGAATACGTCTCAGGTAGCTTGCCAGGCTTTTTTGTGTGGGCGAGATACTCTCAGTAACTTGCCGGGCTCTCCCAGAGGGGCTGAGGAATCGAACTTGGGTCGGCCATATTGGCCACTTGCAAGGCAAATGCCTTACCCGCTGTGCTATTGCTTGAGCCCATGAAATGCAGTAACTTTGTATATTAATATCATAGTTTAATTGTATCCTTAGGTTACTAAAACTGTCACTGTCACTGTCCTTGAGCAAATTGATGAAAAACAGGAGGATAGTGCTATTAAAATGGTATATTTTAAAAAATAATAAAATCAATAAATAAATTCAAAATAACCCCCTGCCCCCAAAATAGATCTCTATAGTTTAGGGATGTAGCTCAGTGGTAGGGCACTTGCTTTGCATATGTGAGGCGCTTTGTAACAAAATACTGATGTTCACTAATAGAAATGATGGCTAGTCTGTCAATCATTGAGTCGCTTAGTTTCAGAGATCTAGTTTTCCTTTAAATGGTAAACTATATATGGGGGTCCAGAGAGATAGTACAGTGGGTAGGGTGTTTGCCTTGAATGTGGCTGATGGTTTGTTTCCCAGTATGGTCCCCAGAGCACTGCCAGGAATAATTCCTGATTGTAGAGCCAGGAGTAACACCAGAGCATCACCAGGTGTGACCCCCCCCAAAAAAACAAATAAAAAGACAGATGGTAAAATATGTCAGAATCTTACATGTTTTGAGGAAAATTGGTATTACATTTTGTTTATGAGAAAGATAAATTTAAAATCCTATCTATAAAGAGATTTGTGTAACTTAGAAAGTTCTTAAGGATTTATAGATATAGTATGTCTTAAGTTATTAAAAAATCTTAATGTGTCTTAACTAATTACCTTAATAAGTATTGAAAACTTAATTAACAATTTGTATAATTTTATCTTACTATTGAATATTTGCTGGGTATAATAAAGGCTGTAATAAAAGATATATAAGAATTCTTGCTGGATACTTGCATTTTGATGTAATTAGATTCTTTAAGGTATAATACTTTAAAAGAGTTTGTTGAGTAGTTAAGATTTGCTTTGAATAAGAAAAGTTAAGTTGATAACTGAAAGTCGAAAGGAACTTTGGCTATTTATAGGTGGTCTAGAAACATGTAACTGGATCAAGTTATTCTATAATTAATGTTTTTACTAGAGTTACAGACTATGTGCCTGTTCATTTCTCTTTGATCCAAATAATGCAGTCAAAGCTATGATGCATCATCTGATAGGAGTTATTTGGGTTATAGCAGAAGAAAATTGGTCTAATATCTTTTTCTTTAGTCACTGATAGTTAATTTTTTTATTATTAAAAACATAAATCTAGATGCCTTAGTACTTTCAAGCTAGACTTTTAAAGTTGTGCCAGTTTTCAACCATTCTATTTTATAGTATAGCCACAGTGTCACACACTGGATAATTTTAATTAGGTGAAGATGTGCATGGATCCTTTGCCTTCCCTTTTTTTGAGAAATATTTATGTATTTATGAATCTGCAGAGGTTGATAATTTATATAATAAATGAGTGAAGTGTGTGATTAGAGTGGATAGATCTCAGAAAAAGATTTTCATAAGATTTCATTTCATTTCATCATCCTGTTATTCGTCGATTGCCTCGAGCAGGCCCCAGTAACGTCTCTTTCATCCTAGCCCTGAGATTATATTCAAGGCTATTTAGGAGAATGAGACCCATCATTGTTACTGGTATTTGGCATATTTGGTGCGCCACGGGGAGTTTGCCAGACTCTGCCCTGTGGGCAGGCTACATTCGATAGCCTGCAAGTTTGTCCAAAGTAGGAATAAGACAATAAGATGTCATAAAAAAAAAAGTTCTGTTACGATGTCGCGCGGCCGCGCGGTTCCGGGATCTGGATTTTATAGTCTCTGAGTCTTGGCCGCTGATGGGATTACACGGCGCCAGGGGGCCAGGTGGTGGGTGTGACCCCCGCCTACTGGAACTTGGAGGATCTGGGTGGAAGATGCTCGACTCCAATTCGAGTAGGCTTGGAGGTCTCGGCCCCGGAACCCGCGTGGCTTTGTCCCTCTGCCAGTACCTTCATGTGTGCGGAGAGTGGTCTCAGCATGGTGGTGGCTGGTCCTGGAGGTCTTGGGCTGCTGGAGCCCTGGTCGGGGCGGGGAGGAAAGCTCAACCCGCTCCCCTCCAAGGGGCTCCGGGAAGGAACACCCAGGCGCGGGGGCAGAGACTGCACTGCACTATCATAAGATAGTGTTGGCAAAATTTCTAAAAACTAGAGAATCAAAGTAAGTCCTATCTTCAGGTTGGCTTTGGCCTAAGACCCTGTTTATGACCCTTACCTGAAGGTCAAGATGTTCATTTCAGTATCTGTTGCTGAGTAAACTTACCAACTCCAAACTTGTTTGCTGAAAAATAACTATTTTCTCTTAGGATTCTGGAGGGACATGGTCAAATTGTTGTTGCTTTTTTTCCCGGGGGGCGGGGGGAATGTAGATGTAGGGAGTGGCTCCATCAGGCTGGTGGAACTTCCTACACTTCACCTGGCTATACTCCGAGTTTAGTTCTAGGAAGTGTGGATGGAACTTGCCAAGTAATTTCACTGAGGTATATTCTATTGACTAATTGGTCAGAGGCAATCTAGATTCAGCAACATGGAAGAACAGGCATCTTCTTCACTCAGAAAGGGAACTGCTTGTGCACAGGAAGGGCATTTCTGGGATCGAGTGACTCTAGCATCCTTTGTCCCAATCTACCTTTCTTGGTCGCATTCCCTGCTGATCTTACGTGGGAACTTCAGTTCCTTGGAGTTTGCCTTTAGAATAGTATAGTTTGATCTATTAGTATAGTCTGATCTTATGTGTATTTATCCTTCTCATGCATATTTAGTCAGTTTTCTTGTAAAACTCCCTCCCTCCCTCCCTCCCTCCCTCACTCCCTCCCTCCCTCCCTCCCTCCCTCCCTTCCTCCCTCCCTCCCTCCCTCCCTACCTCCCTCCCTCTCCTTTATTTTCCTTTCCTTCCTTCCTTCTTCATACTTTTAAGGCAAGTGCTCAACCATGAGCTCCATCTTCTTCCCATTTTTATCCTGCTCTTTAAGAACATGTCTTTTTGGTGGAGACAATAGATTTTTTTCTCCTAAGCACTGGATGGATTCAGTACCTTATATATAATAGGAATCAACTATATTATGAATATTTGGTATCTTAGAAGGGTTGCATTTTGATTATTTACAGAACAATTTATTAAAGAGTCCTTTTTCTTACCATCCCAAACTGTCTTCTTTAATTTAAACTTTATTTCAGGCACGAATGGGTTTGAATTTGGGGAGAATAGAGTGCTGAGAAATGGGATACTCCTTGCAAAGGACGTGCTCTGTCTGATAGCTGCACAGTTGCCAAAGACCCTTGTTTGTTTGCATTCAGTGATATTTACTCACTGAAAGGGACTATTGGACACAGATGTAGTATTTTGGAGTACATAATATTTTTGAGATCACATAGTACATATGGAAAACATCCCAGAGGCGATATAAAAATTAATTACCAGTATTTGAGTTACTTGATTTTTCTACTCCCAGTACATTAGTTTTATTTAGCAGTCGCCCAATAATTATTGAGCCTTAACATATCTAAATAACATTACCGTAGGATTTCCTTTCCTGTTTAGAAGCTTTGCTGTACTGTATCTGTTACTAAACTGTATTTGCTCCTTGCCACATTTCCTACAAAGCAAAGAGAAGGATTAGTGGTTAAGACAACCTATAAACTCTGGAACGAAAATATTTTTTTCCTTTAAACATTTTAAGTATAGTGCTTGAACATTAGAACATATTTTTTTTGTTTGTTTGTTAGTTTTAGGACCGTACTGGTGGTGCTCAGGTCTTACTTCTGGCTCTCTACTCTGGGATCAATCCTGGTTCTGTTCAGGGGATCCTATTGGTGCCGGGGTTGTCAGCTGCGTGTAAGACAAGCATCTTTTTTGTTGTATTATCTTTCTGACCCCAGAATATACTGATTTTTAAATTTTTTTTTTATCATTTTATTATGGGTGTACCTGGTTTTGCTTAGGGATTATTCCTAGCTCTGCACGTAAAGATCACTCTTGTTGGTACTTGGGGAAATGTATGTGGGTCAGGGATTTACACCAGAGTTAGCCACATGAAGGGAAAGCACCTTGTACTATCTCTTTGGCCCCAGAAAATAGTTGTATTTCTTTCAAAATATTCTGCAGAGGTTGGAGATACAGATCAGTGAAAGAGTGCATGTTTTGCATGCATGAGGTCCTGTGTTCATTCTTCAGCACCCACCAAAATCTAAAAGAAAACAAAACAAACAAAACAAATTTAAATATTATTTGTACATATATCCCTAGCTTAGTGCTGCCACTCTTTTTGTGAGTGCCTATTGCAAATTTAAATTATTTGTTTATGTAAATGATGATAATTCTTCATCTGTCAGATCACTTAATTCCAAAGATTATAGGCAATTTAGGAAATTCTTTGGCAATTTTTTAAATCCTTCTGACAGTTTAAAAATGTTTGCCAAGTTTCTTGCCTTTCTACTGTCTAGTGAAAATCATATAATCTCCATTTTGCATGCAAAAGAAAAAGAAAAATCCATTTGACCTTTGTTTGAAGCCTGAAGATTGAAAGCAAAGCCAAACCTTGATGTCCATACAATAAAAGGCTTGTTGTAATAGCTTCTTGTATGTCTCAGTAGAGACCAATACATGGTTTATCTACTTACAGAAAATTTCTGTAATATATAAGCCAAAGAATTAGAATTATTTTCTAAATTATCTATGGTTTACTGTTACTAGGTATTCATTCATGAAAAGTCCTACTATTTAGGTGTAAACAAAGCTTATTCTAGAATTTCTTGTACATGCAATCAACAGACATGTATTATGATCTCCTAAAAGACTGTATCAAGGATCATATCTCCAATTTATTTAATTAGAAAACTCCCCTTTTAAGAATAGTTATGAAAGGGAGCTTGCTTTGTGAGATCCCTGAATATAACTTTATATATGGAAAATTGTTAAAGTGATAAGCTTTGGCTGGGGATGTATCTCAGTGGTAGATAATCTGCTTGCCTTGAACAAAGAAGGCTCTGGGTTCAATTTCCAGTTCTGCAAAAAACTAATAAAAAACATAAAAAAGTGGTCTACTAACAATGAACATTAATTGAGGTTTTAATTCTTTTTAGTAGTCATTATCATCATTACAGCTGTTATTTATTTATATTTTTTTCCTAGAAGGAAGAAGGGGAAGAGGAGGAGGAGCAGATATAGGATGAGGAGGAGAAAATGAGGAGGGATTGTTTTGGGACATAGAATCGAGACCCTAACTAACATGAAAAGCATATGGAGCCATCACTGATTCACATCTCAGGCGCTTGTTTTAAACAGTCTTTATGCTGTTGCCCACCAGAGCTTAGCTCATAAGGGCTAACTCTAGAGAACCTTCCCTTGGTGGATAGTTGACACTGTCACTGTCACTATGCTCCTGTTGTTCATCGATTTGCTCGAGCGAGCCCAGTAACATTGTGAGACTTATCGTTACTGTGTTTGGCATATCAAATACATCACGGGTAGCTTGCCAGGCTCTGCCTTTCGGTAGCTTGCCGGGCTCTCCGAGAGGGGTAGAGAAATTGAACTCAGATTGACCAAGTCGACCAGGTCGGCCGCGTGGAAGGCAAACGCTCTACCCGCTGTGCTGTCGCCCCAGCCCAGTGGATAGGTGTATGTAGTCACTGTCACTGTCCTACCGTTGTTCATCGATTTGCTTGAGTGGGCCCAGTAATGTCTCTGTTGCGAAACTTGTTGTTACTGTGTTTGGCATATCAAATACATCACGGGTAGCTTGCCAGACTTTGCTGTGCGGGCGAGATACTTTCAGTAGCTTGCTGGGTGCTCCGAGAGGGGCAAAAGAATCGAACTCAGGTTGGCCAAGTTGGTTGCGTGCAAGACAAATGCCCTACCACTGTGCTATTGCTCTAGCCCGTGTATGTAGTATTAATAATTCTTTGAAATATATATATATGTGTATATATATATTTTTTATTTGGATGAGGGGTTGAGCTATTTCCTGCAGTGCTTGGGGTCTCTTCCTGCTCTGTGCTCAGGTGTGCCTTCCTGTGATTTTGTGGGAACCACGCTGTGTCTGGGATTGAACTGGGGCCGGTCACATACAAAGAAAGTGCCTTAACCCCCGTACCATCTCTTTAGCCCTTATTCCTTGCTTTTTAATACCCGAGTTTCACAGGACAGCAACAACAAAAGACTTAGTAAAGTCATTTGTTTCTTATGCTCTCATAATGTTTTTTAAACTCAAAGGTGGGTAGAATACCTCATTATATTTTCAGGATGATATGGAAATCTACCTATGTCAGCTGAGCACCTATATGCCAGATTACTGCTTAGAAAGATGTTGACTGTACTGTTTGGCCTTCAGTGAGCAGTGTTGGAAGCATTTTGCGTTCAACATGATAGTTTTTTTTTTTTATTTAGAGCTTTGCTGTGTGAGTTGCTTCAGAAAATGGGTTAAGGGAGTATTAGACCAGTGATTCTCAACTGTTTTTAGCCATGGTCAGCTTCTACCTTTGTTTCCATTTTTGGTTTCTCTTTTCTATTAGTTGATCTCCTAGTCTGCTGCCATGGTCCTAATGTTGGCCACTTTTTCCTGTGGCTCCCTTAGAATGTCCTGAGAACCCACTGGGACCCTATGGACCCCCAGTTGAGAAACGGTACTTTAGACAGATGGTACGTACATATGCTGTGTGTGTGCCTTTCCCAAGTATCGTCAGGTGGAACTCTGACTTTCAGGAAAAATTAGCACAGCGGTAGGGCGTTTGCCTTGCGTCCTGCCGACCCGGCCACCCTGGGTTCGGTTCCTCCACCCCTCTCAGAGAGCCTGACAAGCTACCGAGAGTATCTCGCCCACACAGCAAAGCATGGCAAGCTCCCCGTGACATATTCTATATGCCAAAGTGGAGACATTACTGGGCCCGCTAGAGCACATCGATGAACAATGGGAGAACAGTGACAGTGACAGTGACCGCCCCTTAAATTAGAAACTTATCTTAACTCATTTAATCCTCATAAAACCCAAACAGGTAAGCAGTACTAGGTAAAGGTAAAGGTAAAGGCCCTCCCATTGTTCATCGATTTGCTCGAGCGGGCCCATTAACGTCTCCATTGGAGACTTTGTTGTTACTGTGTCTGGCATATCGAATACGTCACGGGGAGCTTGGAGGCTCTGCCGTGCGGGCGAGATACTCTCAGTAGCTTGCCGGGCTCTCCGAGAGGGGCGGAGGAATCGAACTCGGGTCGGCCATGTTGGCTGCGTGCAAGGCAAATGCCCTACCACTGTGCTATCGCAGGCAGGGGTCCTCATTTTATACAGGAAGAAATAGAATCCTAGAGTATTGACGTGACTTGCCTGAGGTTCACCAGGCTAGTAGACCAGGGTTGGGATTGAGACTGGGCGGTCCTTGAGCTTTAAGCTCTCCATTCTGGCTGACATTCATGGAAATTGCTTTGTTTCTGACCTTTGTAAGCTGACTGGAGTTTCAAGAAGTATATGCAAAGCTAGTTAAATTACAACAGGCTATTTGATTGTCTGGTAACTTGTGTTAGTGCTTATAATAATAAAATTCTATTCTCTTTGCTATTGAAAGTAGGTTGTGCCAATCTGGATTCCAAGTAATTTATTGGTTGTAAAATTGGTACTCTGGGAAATCACCTTAACTAATTTCAGGCCTCACATACCATTTCCTGCAATGAAGTAGTAAATAGTTTTCTTAAATCCTGCCATTTAGCAAGTAATTTTGTGTGGCCGTGAGGTGTCTCCTGGCATTTTGTGGTCAGCTGTTTACATAATTGGGGCAAATTGTATCACAGGAAAAGACAAATGTTCATTGAGGCCCCTCCATGTCCAAATTCCTTTAAAATAGAACATGTTTAAGCTTCATAAAGTAAGCACCACCTGGCCACAGATCAACACACCATATGTAGATCAACTCCTCGTAGGACTCTGGTCATTTCTGTTCTGCTGAGAGTTCCCTGATGGTGCAGTTACTGTGCTTTGCCTTTCAGAGCATTCTCTGTATGAGAATATAACTAGGGCTCTTCTTCGGAAGCATGTCATCTTCTGTGGCAGATTCTCATCTGGGTTTTTGAGGGCAGAGGTCTGAGATGACCGTGACTATAGTTGTAACTGCAGGAGCTGATGAGGAAGTCAAGTTTCCTGAAGATAGAGAAGAGAAAGCCAGGGCTGTGACCTCTCTTCTCTATCCATTGCTTTGCATTTTGTTTGTTTGTTTTTAGGTCAAACCCAGCTGACCTCAGAACCATGCCATATATGGGATCAAATTAGGGGCTCTGACATGAAAGCCTCTATTCCAGCCCTTTGATCCATTGCACTAGTCCACATGGATTTGCAGTTATAAACTGGAGTCACTCTTCAAGTGCATTGATTATCTCCCAGAACAAGCTAAATATGAATCAGTTGTTTGTTTGTCCTATAAACAGACTATAAGAAATAGTCTTAAAGATGGGCCTAAAACCTTTTCAATTGCATTCAAACTTCCTACTGAAATCTAAAGGAACAGTTCTTTTTTTGTTAGGAAAATGAGGAATTCTCATGGTGCCTAATGAGCAGCAGCTCCCCCTCACTGGGTCGAATCATTTGAAACATGTCAGGGACACTCCAGGATGGTCAAAAATCTCCACTGACCACAGACCCCAAAATCTTAAAATAAAAGCAATCTCTTGGGCTGTTTCAGAGCGCCTTTGATGAAATTACTGAAGCTATTTAAGAAGGTGGTGCGGGAGGGTTGGGCGCTGGACAACACGTACTGTAACTGCCTCTTACGTGGTTGTGGTAGCAAACAGATTTTCTGGGTTTATAGCTATTTGCTGAGCGATCACCTCACTGCAGGTCTTTGTAAAATTTTTCTGTCTTTATGGAAAGTAAATGAAAGTTGTCAGAAAGCTGAAGGTTGGAGATTGCCTAATTTTTAGTCTTAAACTATATCTGTTTAGAAATAGTTCCTTTCCAAGCCAAGGTGTCCCTGCGTGGCATGCTCTCTGAAATATCCCGCCGCCGCAAATTGCACACTTCTTAGCAGAAATAGAGTCTGTGTCCACTTAGGCATTCCTGCTCTCCCAGGATGCCCTCCCAAGCCCTTCTCTAACTGGAGTTCTTGCAGGGGATGTCTGCCAGCTTTGCTGTCCTGTCTTCTGACATGCTTTGCCTTTTTTAAAGCTTCTTGACGTTCTTCCTATGACATTAAATAACATCTAAAATCTGTTTCCCCTTCCTCTTGATGTTGTGGTGGTGATGAGTGGAGGGTTGCAGGGCTCAATCCATGCTTGTGGTGCTCACATTTTTAGTTACGATGTGAGGCTCTCACATTTTTGGTTGTGATGAACTGGAGATCACATTTGATTGTGGTTCCAGGAAGCCCAAACAGCAGAGATTTGGGAATCCCATGTGGTTATGAAGAAAGGGAATTCTGAGGATTGAATCTGCAGCCTCATATTTGCAAGGGAGGTGCTTCGCTATGAAACTTCCTCTAGACCCCACCTTGTCATCTTCCCATTCCTGTGTACCTAAATAAATACTGTGCATGGAGCTCTTCCAAACTTCCAAGTGTGCAGACGCAATGTGTGGACAGCAGGGAAGCAGAGGAAAATTGGAACCCTGTGCTTCTGGGGAAGTCGCCTGATGGAAAGTCTCCAGAAAGGGGCTTGTTCAGGCAGGCTTAACTCCCAGAACTGCCTGTGTTCTGAGGGAAGAGGTCGGAAGCATACATTTTGTAAAGAGTGAAACTTTTCACACTAGGAAAACAAAACTAAAGAGAGGTCCTGATGGCCTAGCCCTGCTCTAGGGACTAGACCCCAGAGTCTCAGTGTAGGAGCTGAGGTGTCTCTGGGCTTCCAAGTCATGGTCAGAAAATGAACAGAGGACTGGAAAAGGAGATGGGAGTCAGGGACAGTTGCTTCTGGCATCTTCCAGAGCAGCTGGCAAGAGAAGCAGCTCAGAGGCAGTCCAAGTGTCCCAAAGGAGTCTCTCTTGGGTATCCCTGACTCTGCAGGTGATAGCAGAACATTCAAGGATCTCAGGAGGTCACTGGTATGTGGGTAGCCCATACCAGAACCTTTAGTTAAAAGGGGATTTGGCAGCTTTTGGGAGACCTGAAAACAGACTATGGGTGGGTGAAGATTCTTAAAATTTTTATGAGTGCAGTTATCAACTAGATTATTATTGTTCACTATAGTTTTGTGGGGAAGGTTTTTTTTTACTTTCCTTTTTTATTTTGGGGCCACACCTGGTGGTGCTTAGGGAAAATTCCTGGTTCTGTGCTCTGGGATCACTCATGAGCTCAGGAGATCAAATGGGATACCGATGACTGAACCCAGGTCAACTGTGTGTAAGACAAGCTCTCTACCAGCTGTACATCTCTCTAGCCCCTATTTATAACAGAGTTTATATTCCCTCAGTTGTGCTTCCTGGGTAGGTGGCCAGGGAAATGCTTGCTTAGGTATACTTTCTTTTCTTTTTCTTTTTTTAAATCAATAGTAACCAAAATTTAAGAAAAAAAGCCTTCATATAATTTTATTTTCTGAATCCTTCACTGGCATGTTTTAAAGCTGGATAATTCTTCCGATTTATAATTGAAATCCTGATCATATAAGCATCTTGAAGGAATTGTTGAAAAGAGAATTTCATTAAGAAAAATTAGCCTACTGAGCAAAATGCTGAAGTGCAGAGAAGTTACTGAGACCAAGGGTCAGGGAAATAGTTTAAAGGCCCAGGCTTGATTCCAAGCATTGCTGGAAGAAGGCTCTGAGCAGTGTGGCTGGGAGAAATCTCCTGAGTACCACCGAGAGTGGCCTGAAAACAAAAACAAAAAGGAAAATTATTCATTTTAGACTGAGATAATTTGCTATTGAGATGGCCTAAACCACTTTCTGACAGCTTCAGTGTCTTCCCTCCCCAGTTCCTGCCTCCTTGCCCTTTAAGTAGGGCTCCATGGCCTTCTCAGGGCCCCATGCTAATAACTGGGGCCAAAGTCTGTACAGTTCATTGCAAGGACTCGGGTAGAGAAAGTGTTAGTAGGGTGAGTTATAACTGGGCATTTCTCATCATTCACTCATTCGCTCCCTTCCTTCCTCTTTCTTCTCTCATCTCATTTTTATTAGTGAAGGAAATTAATGATTGAATATTGAAGAACAGCAAAATTGATCCCAAGCTGTAAATGGTTGAGGGGTAAAACAGTTGTTACACTGTGTTCTTGCTTATCCCAAGTATCTTTTTTCAGTAATTCAAATGGAGATTATAGTGAATAAGTGATGATAGCTCATTGAAGTGAATTTAGTTTTGGAGATCTTAAGAAAACATGGAGATATTGTAAAACATTCAAGATTTATTTCATCCACGAAACACCCATAAATCTTCTGAATTGTCACATACATTGTTATGCTCATGAAATCATAGTATGAAAAGAATTTCTTTTGGAAAGGAATATTAAATGCTACAATCTGCATAATGGTATATTATGGACATGTGTCCTCTATGCAGGATATTTTTAAAGAGAATTTTAATATTAACTATTTTGCTAGTGTTAAATATTGGTTAAAGAGTAAATAAGGACTGAAATGGAGAGATAGTACAGGAATGGAGAGAGAGCACACAAAGTCTTGCATCTGACTGACCCTGCTTTGGGTCCCCAGTAGCACGTGGACTCCTAGCACTGGTGGGATAATCTTTGCCACTGACACTGCATGACCTGAGCAGTACCGTATTGGCAGGCCTTTTCCAGTGAAAAGTTGCCTGCTTGATTAGTCAAGGATTGCTGGGCAGGGCCCTGGGCCCTCCCAAGCACCCCTTGGAAAACTCCTCCCTTGAATACCCAAAGTAAATACAATATGATTTTTAAAGTGAATATTATTTACGTATTCTCAAATCATACTCATGAGTAATTTAAATAACCCGCTGCTTCTTATCTGAATTGTCATCATGTTTGGGACATGAATCATGTTGCATTTGGAGAATTTACATGTTGCTTCTAAGCATAGATGACTTGAGGCTAGTGTAAAAATCTACTGATTTTCCTGAGGCCACATCAGATATTTGTTTTCCATTTTAAATTTTGCACATGGTGAAATATATCTGATAAACATGTGTACAGCAATGGATTTATCCACTTATGATACACGTCACTTATCTCTAGGAACTGCACACATGCACACACATATAAAAATATTAGTATATTATGAGCATGGGATTTTTTTATTTTTGGTTCTAGATCCCATAGAAGCCATTTTTCCATACATATGAACATAATGGACAGGAAATAAGTGTCAGTGTTGCAAAGAATAAAATGTTAAAAAAAGGAACTGTTTCCCCAAAGCAGTTGTATGTTCCTTATTACCACATGATTTGTAATGTAAATTTGTTATTGTTTAGAAAAGAAGATAGCTGTTTTTGTCGGAATGAAATGATAAACTGGATTAAGGATTCAACTTCAAGGGTGAGGGGAGATTACAGCGGGTAAAGCCCCATTTTGCATGCTGCACATCCCACTGAGGCTTGGCACTGTGCTGCATGGACCCAGACAAGTGTGGTAGAAATTTGTCCTGCAAAACCACAAAAATTCAACATCTACACATTTAGAAATCAGAATGGCAACTCCAAGTCCAGGATGCCCAGAGTGAGGGAGGCTTCTTTTTCCCAGGAATGCTGTTTTATGCATGACTGTAACTATCATGTCTGTAATGCACATTTATGTCACACCACATGCAATGATCTCTGGAACTATGCCAAAAGGAAATCTCATGCCAAAAAAGTGGAAATGGCTGTCATTCCAGAATCACTCATTGAGGTAGTCTGGTGATTATTTTAAATGTAGAAACATCATCTAGCCTCTTCTTCACCTTGGGAAAAGTAGCCATATTCTTCAGAAAGTGCTATTGCTTTTAAATGTCGCTCTTAAGAGGTTCCTCCTTGTTATCTATCATGTGAGAGTTTGGCAAGCTTTTTCCAGACTCATTATGAAGCCATAGAGTTCAGGGTGAGGGAGTGATCATTAGTGGTAGCAACTGTTTATTATTCTAGAAATGTAAGGTCAGGTCCTTAGGTTCTGTTTGTTCGGTAGATTCTAGACAAGAGAATCAATGGTTACATGCATTTCACATTTAAAGAATTCCTTAGTCCCTACTTCTTCCCATTCTTGACATTGAAACTCTTATGGAGGTAGACCAAAGTATAGATTTTTAAATCGGACATTAGTTAGTTGTGCTATCTTTAATGAACTTCAGAATTTCCAAGGGTGGAATCTTTGTCACCCATAGAAGCTATATTTGTTTTCACTTCCCTATATAACAGTTGTCAGTGATGAGATTGCTTTCAAAACAGGGCAAAACAAAACTATGCCATGGTAACGCCTTGAAGTTTGAACAAGTACTTTGTACTCTCTCTTGTGCTAGGTACACTTTTGAATTTCTTCTAAGGATGATGAACTGTGGCACATTCCTGTGATTTAGGCAGGAAGTCACAATCACTGTAATAGTAGTGTAAAACAAGTGACAGCTCTGTTACAGGTATTTGCAGAGAAAGGGCATTTTGTATTCACCTAAGGATCAGAGAAAGTTTCAAGTTTCATCTTGTTGGAGTGGTTGGGTAGGATTTGGCTTTGGGTGATGAAGGTAAATGCATTCTTAGCAGAGGGAAGTTCAGTTGTGAGTGAACTCTGTAAGGGTTCTGATTTACTATAAAACAGGGTACTTAAGAAGAAGGGATGGCTGGAAGTGAGGGGCGTGGAGGTTTGAAATTTAATCTTGACAGGATATTTGGAATTTCTATCCATGTTTGGTGTTATTTATTCATTTTTCAGAGTACCTTTTCACTGTAACCATGGGATATGCTGAAATTGGACAGATATTAAGGATTAGTATAATGGTAAAAAGGGAGCTCTGAATGGAACCAAAATATGCTTTCATTTCTTGGAACTATTGCTAGTTATGTATCCTAAAGCAAGTTACTAAATCTTTTTCTGCCTTGGTGGTTGCTTGAGGGTTAAACGAGGTGAATCATGTAAAGTACACAGGTGCATACCCAAGCAAATAACAACAGAACCTGATGGTGATTCCCTGCTGAACTTCCTCATCTGAGACTCACTTTTTCCCCAGGCCTACTGTTAGTATAATTCACAGTATGTTTGTGAAGAGATTAGAGTGGTGAGAAGATAGAGCGATGGTCAATGAGGTGATAAGAAAGGATAACTTTGGTATGAAATATAAATTCTGCTTGAGCATTTTCTGTGCTGAAATCTGTTTTCCTAGACCAAAGGTGCTTGTTTAACTCCTCATTCTTGGGCAGGCATGAAAGAAGACCTACTTTTGTGTCTTTGAGCATGGGTTCAAGAATACTGATAATTGCTTTGGATTACAAAACACAGATTACCATACACTGGGAAACTACAAATTTAGGAGAGGAGCAGTCTTGCCTGTAGAGAGCAAGAGAAAATGAATGTGACTGAGCAAGGCAGGGAGTGAGGTGATGTAGGGGGGAAGGAATTAAGGGGTAGACTAGAAAGAACCTAAGGACATTGATGGAGGATCTTGGGTTTTCTGTGCTGGTGTGCTGGTGATGTATGGTGTGGGTAACTGTACATGAAAACCATACATATTGACACTGTTATAAATTAATTTAACTACAACTGAAAATTTTTTGAAGAATCCTGATGAATCATTATGGTACGTGTCGTAAGAAGTTATGGCTTGTTAGATTTAGGTATGAAACAGTTCCTTAACTCTAGCTGAGACTTCAGCTATAAGCTCTGCCAATAGGTGCCCAAACCCTTAATATCATTTCCCTAGTTCACTTAATCACTTCACTTAACTTCCCGTTAGTCGTCGATTTGCTCAAGCGGGCGCCAGTAACATCTCCATTTGTCCCTGTCGCGTGCTAGTGTAGCCCAATGGCGTCTGTTCGCTCTGGGAACATGAAGCGCCTCAAACCGATCGTTCATGATCTTGACGAAGAAGTCTGACCATCTGGTAGGTGGGCGGCCATGCGGTCTTTTGACATCCCGTGGAATCCAGTTGGTAACAGCTCTAGTCCAGCGGTCATCTTTAAATCTCATGTGACCAGCCCATCTGATTTTTGACACCTTGGCAAATGAGACAGCATCCTCGATTCTTGATCGTCGACGGATGTCAGAACTCCGGATTCTTTCTCTCATTTGAGTGAAACGTGATATTCCAAGCATAGCTCTTTCAATTCTTCTTTGGGAGACCTGAATAGTGTTCTCATCCTGTTTGCGTAGGGCCCAGGTCTCTGAGGCATATATAGTTAAAGCCTGACTAGCCTGGCAAGCTATCCGTTGTGTATTCGATATGCCAAAACCAGTAACTACAACTGGTCTCATTCATTTCCCTAGTTAGCTCTCAAAATTTCTGCCATTTGCATTAACTTAGAAAACTGGGGAAACATGTAGTTTACCTTTGCTCCAAAACCTAGGAATTCATGTTGCAGTCCTGAAAGTAGTTTCTAGAAGTTGAGTCCTAACTAGTGACTAGAGTATTGGCTCAGCATCTGCAACCAATTGCCCTCCTGAAGTGATGAAACTATGCTACCGAAGAATGCCTTTTTTGGGAGAAAGTTCAGTTGCAGTTGACAAGATGACTGCTCTGACTTCTAAAAGAAATGTGTTTTGGAGAAACCCAGACAACTGTATAAGAACTACTATGATTAAAAATTTGGGGGTTCTGGAAATGCTCAGCCCACATTTCTCTGGAATTTCTATAGGGTTTGCTCTCATTGTCCCAAGAAAGAGACTGAACTTGAAAGAGGCTTAAGGAACCAAGGGAATTCTGGGCAGTTCTCCCACATTATCTTTACCTCAATGGGAAACTATGGGTTGACATCTGATTGGTGGGGAGATAAGATAGATTCCATCCTTATTGTCTGGATTTGGGGGCTGGGTTGGTCTTTCTGGACCTCTCTGTTTATTATGTGGGAATGATCAGAAAACCTTGTGGGGAACATTGGCGAAGTAAAAGCTCAGAAGCCGAGCTGCCTGGAGAGAGCAAGAGAAAATGAGTGTGACTGAGCAAGACGAAAGCGCATCTCTACTGGGGGTCGACCCTAAAGAGATCTAGCTTCTAGTTTGTGCTGACAGAAAGCACAAATGAATACCAGGCTAGGAAAATTTTTTTTAATACAACAAGGAACTACTCAGAGTTGGATTCTGTAAGACTGTGTTGCACTCCGGATGATTTGTTATTGCAGTCTTTGTAAAATACACATTGATTTAATTTCCCTTTACTGCAGCCTTTTCTTTTACAGTGAGTCAGCTTGCTTTTGATTTTAAAGTCATTGCCTACATACTGGATTGTTGAGGTTTTTTTGTGTGTTATTAGAGGAGAATTAGAGCAACAAAGAACTTCTGCCAGTGTGTGTGTGGAGTGGGGGGGGAAGTGAATGGGCGTAGGGGGTGGGGTAATGGGGGTTGGAGGCAGAAGGTGGTGGAGGGGAGTCTTTTAGGCTGCTAACTCTTGGGACACTGTCATTTTTGAGGAACTCTAGTACAACTATATTAATCAGCATGTAGGGCAGAGGAACAGTTAAGAGGAAGTGGGAAGGGAAGAAGCAGCTCTGTGTTTTGAGTTAAGGCAAAACTATCAAATAATCTCCAATGTGACTCAGTCTATTTTGGGGGTTGTACTGAAGCATGGTTTTTTTGAGAAGGCTGGGTATTTGTAACATCTTACTTTATGATTAAAGCTGTGTAATAATGGACACCCTTTACTCTGGACTCCACATTTACATCCTACTGTCCTATGTGCATTATAGTGTTTTTCATATGAATGTGTATTTATCCCTGTGAACTTAATAATGAAATAGAGTAAAATCATGATTTCCTTTTTATAATTGGGGAAACCAAGACAGATTATATGATGGGTTTGAGGTGTCATGCTAGGAAAGTAGTTGGGCTAGATCAAACCCTAGTATTTTCCTCTCTCTCTCTCTCTCTCTCTCTCTCTCTCTCTCTCTTTCTCTCTCATCTCTTTCTTTTTTTTTAAATTTTTATTAGTGAGACATCATGAGGTACAGTTGTAGACTTACAATTTTTTTGTGCTTGGGTTTCAATTATACAATGATCAAATACCCATCCCTCCATCAGTGCCCATTTCCCACCACCATGGATCCCAGTATCCCTCCCACCCCCATCCCCACCCCCCATCCCACCCTGCCTCTGTGGCAAGGCATTCCCTTTTGTTCTCTCTCTCTCTTTGGGTGTTGTGGTTTGCAAAAGAGGCAATGGGTGACAATCTTGTTTGGTCTATAGTCTACTTTCAGCATGCTTCCCCCATCCTGGGAGTATCTTCCCAACCCCCTTTATTTGGTGTTCCCTTCTCTATCTGAGCTCCTTTTCCCCTAGCATGTGTGGTTGGCCTCCAAGCCATGGAGTAAAATTCCTGGTACTAATCTCGGCCATTCTTGGGTGTTAGTTTCCTATTTTGTTACTTTATGTTCCCCAGATGAATGCAATCTTTCTATGTCTGTCCCTTTCTTTCTGACTCTCTCTCTTTCTTAAAATTATTTACTTTAATTAGTTTTTCATGGACATAACTCCACCACCATCAGACCTCACCGTGTATATGGTCCGTGGCAAGAGTGTGAATTAAAAATAATTAACTCCATTTTCTGTTTCAGTGTCTTCGCATCCTGCATCTGCCCAATTTACTTTGGAAGACTCATTCCTACTTCTTGATGGCAATGAAATATTTAATACTAGAAAATTTTAATGCTGGTATTTTCTAGAAAGGCTTTAGAAAAAAGGTCTCAGTGAAACATTCTTTAGTATATATTTGTTCGAATTAGTATTTGGTTTTAGGTTCAGTGACCTAATCTTGGGCTCAAATTTGTGAGTATGATTAATTTTAAAGTATGGTAATCTGCTTATTTTTGACATCAGAGAATCACTGGAGGGTAGACCACTGTGTTCCACATTAACTTCTAAGACAAATTAGTGATTTCCTGTGCTAAAGCTCCAGAATATTGGATGTGTTTAGTGTTACCCACAAAACTGAAAAAACAACACAGATGGGGCTGGAATGATAGTACAGTGGGTAAGGCACTTGCCCTGCTCACAGTGGACCTAGATTTGATACCTGGCATCAATTATGGTCCCTCTGTACTGCCAGGAATGTGACCCCCTCCCCCCCCCCCAAAAAAAAAACAAGCCAACGACCAAAAATAAATAAATAAATAAAGCAACACAGAGTTTTTAATATAGTTAGGTATGAAGTAGCTAAAACCCAACAAGATGGCTTTCTCTTTAGAGAACATTTGGAAAAGTAAATGGAAGAGGAAGTAAGATCCAAAAGGTCCCCTATACTGTCAAGCTAGAGTTAGCCATGATTGAGTGTGACTTTTCCTCTGTTTTCTTTTCCTCTGTGCTCATTCTTGGATTCCTACAAGTCCCAGTTAGTGTTCTAACATGCTGTTATTCTCCCAGTTAAATTGGAGCCCAAGCACAAAATACAGAATGCCTTGTGCATGCATTTTTGCTGGAGAAACCACAGATATGTGACTATTTATAATGTGTCTCAGCTATCTCATGCATCATTTCCTCTCCTGACTTCCTCTGTGTCCCTGGCAGTCCTACTGCTCGCCAGTTTGATCTCGACCCATGACATCTGAGTCATCACTGACACCTCTCTCCTTGGGCCTACACAGAGAGCCCTTGATTGGGCTTTGTTCTTTTTTTACCCCCTCCCTGAAATTTCTCAGGTCTGTACTTCATTTTACAACGATCACTGCATGGATGTGTACTCAGGCCATGTGTACTGATGCTGGCAGGGGCTTGGCCTGGAGAATCTTTTCTTTTTTAATCCTCACGCAGAAAAGTAATTTTCTCACAAGTCTCTTCTTGGCATCTCTTTCTTAGCTAAATCCCCCCATGATTGCTCTTCTCTATTACTTTCCAGTTATCTCTATTACCTCATTTTAGGATTTTTTGATTGTGTCTTCCTTTACCTCATTCATACCAGGCAAGACCAAGATATTTCATGGCTCTTTGTTGCTGAATTGTTAGAGGAAAATTAGACTGGCCCTCGTGGAAATTGGTAAAAAAAGGGAAGATCTTGCCTCCACCAGCCTTCATTCTCCATTATTTTCTGGGTCCATCAGAGTTTTTCTGTCATCATCTGTCATTTGATACACTTGTTCCATGATTCACACTTCAAATTAGATCTGAAAGGAATTACTGCTGAAATATTGGTGATCTGCATTTGAGTATGCAAACATTTTTATTTTGTGACCAAGTAAGTATCTGTAATGAAGTAAAGCTTGTGCAAGCAGACATGTTTTTCTCTCTAAGGGCTTGAGCATATGTCTGGCATGCATAGGACCCTAGGCTTGGGTTTTTTTTGCTTTTTAGTTATCAGGTCTTACTCCTGGTTCTGTGCTCAAGGCCATTTCTGGTAGGCTTGAGGGAATCCTATGAGGTGCCCAATAGGCTATGAGCAAGGCAAATGTCTTTTAGATTCTACCTTCTATACTATCTTTCTGCCCCACTCCAAGTCCTAGGTTTACTCTTAGCACCATACTATTTTGCTAGCACTGCTTGGGTGCACCCTCCCCACCCTCCTCCCTCCTTTGGCAAATAAAACACATTGCTGGGCCTGCTTGAACAAATCGATGAACAACAGGAGGACAGTGGCAGTGACAGTGTATGTTGTGTTGATTCTCATCACTCAAGATTACAAGAAAAAAATATGATCTTGGAGTTTGTGATTCCGGAATAGATATTTTATGTTTTTTTTCTTTTACTGAAGCAACATAGTTTTTACGGAAATTAATATAGAGAGATGTGTGGGGAGAGCAGAAGAGAGATACGTGTTCAAGCGAGAACATGGGCTTCTCCAGTGTGAAAAAGCCTAGGCATAGCTATTTTAAACCAATGGCGGAAAGTATGAAAGGAGAACCAGGAAAGGGGCTCAAGGGGTTGAGCACAGCATGTGCATGTGGAAGGGCCCAGGATCGATTCCTGCAGCACATTGTTCCCTAAATACCACTGCGGGTGACCCCTGAGCACAAGACCGGGAATAGCTCCTGAGCACTACCAGGAGTGGTACCCCATAAAAAAAACTAAAAAAAGAAAAGAAGCAGGGGGAGAGATAACAAAGTCTGATAATAGCAAGCTATATTTTTTGATTAAGATTCACTTAATTTGTTTTTCTTTGATTTAAAATGAACTCTTAATACAATATATTTGTTTCTTTTCAGTGATGCATATCATTTTCTGTCTTAGAATATAAGCTATAAAAACATTGCACACATTATATTTTTTGAAACTTTATGTTTAATTTTTCATTTTGGAGGATGTTGAGGCCAAACCCAGGAGTACTCAGGGACCGTTCTTAGTTCTGTGCTAAGAAGTGACTCTTGGCAATTCTCAGGGGTCTAATTTTAGAGCCAGGGATCAAACCAGAATTGAAACATACAAAGCAAGTGCCTTAACCCCTATATTGTACTGTCCCTGCATCTGATCATGTTTTTTTTAAATCTTAAACTTCAGCATCTAATTAATGCTTTGCTATGTAGAGTCAATGCATGATTGCTGATTAAATGACACTCTGTGGAGACAGAATCATTTATTTGCAGGGTTTACATTTCTTTTTTTTAAAAAAAAAATTTACCCAAGTAGTGTGAAATAGTTTTTTTACTCTTTAACACCACTTCCAGAAAACCATGTTTCAACAAATACCCTCAGATAATGGCATTGGGTTTGAGTGGAGATTTCATTTGCAACCTGTGTTGGTGGCAGCTCTGGCTGATTCCTCATGCGCTGCTGTTTGGCTCTAAGACCTGATCTTTTCCTCTGGGGATTGGGCCAGAAAGGGAACATTGCCTCAGGCCACATGAAAATGAGCAAGCATCTGCAGCTTTCATAGCAGCTTTCTGGCTTGGCAAAGAGTAATTGCATGGGTTGTTTTATATTCCAAAGCTGCAGTTATCACTTCTTTGCCCCTGGCATGTCTTCATATTTAGAATAAAATTGTACTTACCTTGGGCTCACTGAATGGTGGGACTTAAGGTGGAAGGTTTTTTCTCATACATTATTACAAGGGTTGATATAATGACTTTCATACACTGGATCTTTTCAAAAGGAAGTAATACTTCCTTTTAAAAATTCTATGATTGTGTGCTGTTGCCAGTTTTTTTGTATGATATAAATTTAATAGACTAAATCTGGGGAGGAGAGAGAGAGAGAGAGAGAGAGAGAGAGAGAGAGAGAGAGAGAGAGGCAGCGAGACAGAGTGCGTACATGCTCAGTGCGCATGTGTATAAGAGGCTCAGGTTCAGTGCCTAGCACTGCATGGTTGCTTGAGCACTGATGGAATTGACCCCTGAGTGCTAAGTCAGAAGTAGCTCTACTGGGTGTGAGGGTACTCCCACCCCCCCCCCCAATGTGTCCTAGAAGCATGAGATATTGCATGACGATACCTAAGGAAAAACAATAGATTTACTATGTAGCTGGAACCTCTGCTACATGATGGCAAGCTAATAAATGAGGAAACGAAGATAATGCATTGCATGTGAACTTACTTGCTCGTCCTGCTCTCAAAAATTAAGGAGAGTCAATGTTTTATGTCCATTGACTATTCCATGGAACTCGCCGTACATCAGTGAGTCCTTGACTGATAACTTGTGGGTTTTAGTTTTTTATTCATTTTTGCATTTTCTTTTATTTTAAGCCAATGCAAACACAAAATGCATTGTTTTATTCTATTTAGAATAGCAGAAATATTAATAGCAACAATAAAATGGGAATATAATTGTAATGTCATCATAAATACAAGAAGTTATTGTTACTGTTGCTTGAGAAGTTAAGGATTAATTAATATACTAATGTGAGCTTGGAGAAGAAAGTCAATAAGGCTTGTGTACAAACAATTAGTGATTCATGTTTAAATTTATTAGAATGTTTTCACATATAGCAGAAGACTTTATGTTTAATAATATTAAGGAATATTTTGGAATAAAAATTTTAGCAGAGACTCACTGGTTTAATGGATTCTAGAATAACAGAAAATCTCCATCTTTAGAACACCGGAATACTTGGTAAAACAGTATTCTGCTGGTCAATATTTTGATTTTGCTTAAGAAAACTGAGCCTAACCTTCACTATCGTAATCAAACTACAAATGATATAATGGCCCCTCAATATTTTTAGTGAAAATGCTGAGATTTCCATTATTTATACTGTTTATCTCATCTTGGCTTTAGACTGTAATGAATCTCGGTCAAATTGATATTTATCATTATGGAAAAAGTTACTATTACCAGATTGTCCTCCAGAGTGAATGCAGTGTCACTTTTCCTCTCTAGAAACTGGAATGGAACTAGCTAGTTCCAAGATCTCCAGTTTACCAAGCTTATGTTTTGCTTAAATTCAACTTTGACCTGAAGACTCCCAAGAACCAATCCTGTACTGGGCTCCCTTGTTGATCACTGGGGGCTTGTTTTCCTTATACTTAATATAGTGAAAAATTATGCCAGAATTCTAAATTGCTAAGTGAAAGTTACAGAATCCGTTTTGCAAGGAAAGTTGTAGTTGACTGAGGCGACAGAAGAGAGGGGGAAAGTACTGTTATTTTTCCATTTGTATGATGTTTTGATTTCAAATTTCATTTAATCATTAATTTATTTAATTAAGTACTTACCACAAGCACATGAAATTACCAGAGGTGTAAACAGTCCTGCATTTACACCCGCTTAGATGTTTAGATCAGAGCTATATGCTTTCTGGTTTGGTCAGTCTGACTTGTTTTTTCTGTGTTTTCTTTTCTTTTTTTTTTTGACTCTCAGAATTTCTGTGTAGATGTCTGGTAGCAAATATCCAAGAATCTCCAGATATCAAATATCCAGATGTGTAAGAATCTTCAAAATCTCCAGATAGCAAATCTCCAGAATCTGTGATTGTCATCTCACTTAGAAAGAGTCTTTGGAGATGTAATTAAGAATCTTGATATGGAGGATTATCTTGGGTTATATATTTGGGTCCCAGTGCAACCACAGTTTACTTCATGAAAGACAGGGAGATTGTACACATAGAAGGCAGATAAAAATGGAGTCAAGGAATGGAGTCCCTAGAAACTGTGGACGGAGTAATGGTTCTGTTGACTCTTTGGTATCATTGATTCTGATTTTGACCTTGTAGCCCCCAGAAATATGAGAGCACAAGTTACCATTATTTGAAGTCACCAAGTTTGCAGTCATTTCTAGCTTCATAAAACTTATTATAGCCAGGAAGGAATTAAAATCAAATGGAAAGAAACTTTGTCAGGAGAACTATACCATCATGTTGAACTTTTAGAAAGAATTCCCTTTCATTTTCTTGAGCATAGTATGCATTTTTAAAGCAAGTCTGGTCAGGTTTATTTTAATTCTGATCATCAGATTAAATTTCCAAAAGCAGTCTCTACTTGTGTAAATTGTGTTTTTCTTTATTCTTAGCATGACTATAAATTTGGGGTCCTGCTTTGCTTGTTTATAATTGTGTCTGCATGGCTTGGCACAAGGTAGGTTCTTGCTAGAATATTTTCCAACTGAGTACATACCTAAGTATGACTCTTTTTTCTGATCAGGGTTTCAATCAGCTTTTTCAGTTATATTTCTCACTATTTCTTAATGCTCTTGCCAGGAAAAAAAATCAGGTTGGTGAGATATAAATAATGAATTGTAGCTACAGTTTTCCTATGAATAATAACTGTCCAGATAACAGATGAGATTAGAATAGACTATATAATATTAATTGGAACATTTTATTCTCTTTTCAGGAGAAAGAGGCAAAATAGGACAAATCAAAATGTACATTAAGGATTTATTTTAGAATGTACTTTAGAATGTACTTTTTAGAATGTACTTTAAAGTTTTACAATTCATGTAGATAAAAACACAAATGTGTCCTGTGCCTGCAGCAAATGATAATCAGGATAATGTTGGTGAGGCACTGATTTCTCGAAGATGAGATGACTTAAAATTTTAAAAATGTATCTAAAATAATAAGCATGCAAACAAAAATGGTTATAATATAATTACTTTAAGAAGCTAAAATTATGCTTATTGCCAAGTTCTGAAAATTTCCCCCTGATCTTAAAGTTGTTTTCTGCTTGTAAATTACTCAATTTTGTATTTAGGACAATGTCCTATCTAACAGGACATGTGTGGAGCCTGAGTGATAGTACAGTATAGGGGTAGGTTGCTTGCTTTGCTTTGCATGCAGTTGATCTGAGTTTGATCCCTGGTTCCCATATCCCCACAAGGGGTGATCCCTGAATACAACACCAGGAGTAAGCCCTGAGCACTTCCGTGTGTGACCCAAAAACCATAAAAAGAGAGGATCAAATAAGCAGGATGACTGATTATGTTGGTTTTGCATCTTTTTATTTTTTTGGCTTTTTGGGTCAAACCCGGCGATGCACGGGGTTTATTCCTGGCTCTGCACTCAGGAATTACCCCTGGCGGTGCTCAGGGCATCATATGGGATGCTGGGAATCGAACCCGGGTCAGCTGCGTGCAAGGCAAACACCCTACCCGCTGTGCTATCACTCCAGCCTCAAGATTATGTTGATTTTGTTTACTAAACTTTTATTTGAAAAGCGTAAGCAACTAGGATTCTTTTAAGTTAGACAATGACTACACATAAATCTTACATCTCATTTCACAATTTAATTTAAAATGCTTAAAATCCAACATATTGGGCACACTCCAGACTAATTAAATATCAGTCCCCAAAGGGTCAGAGGTATATTTATTTTTTACTTTATTTTATTTATTCTCCCCAGATGATTCTAATGTGCCAACAAGTATAAGAACCACTGCATTCTCCATACCATTTGGACACTAAAGATAATAATGGTCTAATATGCAATACAGACGAAACTTTCCACAATGTTTCCCCAGATGCCTTTTATAGCTGCTTTTGTTTCTTAACTCTGATGTATTTGGTTGCTATATTTCCACAAAAGCAGTGATTTTTGTTTGCTCACTGCTGTATCCCTTGTGTCTAGAAGAGAGAGTGATTCAGGGTAGGAATCAATGCGTATTTGTAGTTTGCCAACTTAATCAATGGTTCCTGCTTTCACCAGCGTCTATTGGGCTTATTGTATATGTCTGAGTGATGTCTTTACCTATACAATTTTTCTTAAACACAAATGTGTCACACTAGTTTTAGAAAAACATCAATGGAAAACTGTCTACTCAACGATACATTTAGATTCAAATACATGTGCAGTGATGTGGGGTAAAATTTTAGTCAGTTTGGTGTGAAAATTGCTTAGAGATCCACAAAGGGCCTACTAAATGGATTCCTGTGGTTCAGTGGGACATGTTTGGAAATATCCAAAGCTTGAAGACTGCCCTACACTAAGGATGAGCTGGTATGACATTTTTGGGGGGTTGGGGGGTGATGTGGAAGTAGGTTTGAGTTTGGGGCTTACCCCTGGTGTTTTCAGGGCTTTCTCCTGCCTCTATGCTCAGGAATCACTCCTGGGGGTGCTAGGTATTGACTTAGGCTTGGCCATATACAATTAAAATCCCTCAATCCTGTGCTGTTCTGCCCAGCCCTGAGCTAGTATTCTTATATTAGTGTAATCATCTTTCTTGCAATAACAACCATAGCTCTTTTTTGTGGAAATATGACACATAAATGGTAAAGTATGGCTGGCATATAGTACACTAATTTTACTTATTTACTTAGGGTAAGGGGGATCCCAGGTCTTACATGGTGGGGTGATATGGTGGTGATGGTAGTTAGCAGAACTACCCTCAGCAGTGTGGAGATGGTGTGTTTGGGAAATGGGAGTTAGTTGGTGCTGGGGATTGAATTTTGGGTCTCCATGTCCATTCCATTGAGCTCTGTCCCTGGTCCTAGTTTTATTCTTTACCTTTTCACTGCTGATTCCTTGCATTCTCTTTCCCCCTAACACATCAAAATTCTCATGGATTTGTCGTTAAGACCATTCTGCCCCTGAAACCACATCCCTGGTTTGACTCATAGTTTTGATGATAGCATCATTTCTGTGTGGAAAGCTTACATTCTGGTTTGTGGTAGAAATGGTGGTAGTTCTGCTGACCATCACCACTAGATCACTCCACCAAGTAGGACCTAGGATCACCTCACCCCAAGTAAATAAGTAAAACTAGTGTAATGCATGCAGGCATATTTCCTGTACCATTTATGTATCACATTGCCGCATAACAGAATGGTCTGACAACAGAAGTATTTTTGAGACAAAAAAAAAAGTGATGGTAGGAAGCAGTGACTTGCAAGTGGTGTTGATAAAAGACAAGGAAATTGGATATGTATGTCCAGTGAGTTAGTGAGCTTTCAACATACACTCAATGGTGGTTGAATTCAGAAAATATTCTCATCATTATTAGATTGTGTTTATCACCAATTTTTTAAAGCATCAACGTTTGGCAAATATCACGTGTAAGTATGGTCCTACCAAGAGGTTGACTCTCAATGTCTTAAAATAGGGCCATTGGAACTAGAGTGGTGGTTAGCTTACAAGTAGATCCTAAGTTGACTACATGAGTCTCTGGGTTTGCTGTCACCACAACTACACACACACACACACACACACAAACAAAAACCCCAGTGCCCTTATACTTTATAGCTATAATTTTTAAAAAAATTTTTATTAGTGAAACACCATGAGGTATTGTTGTAGACTTATAAATTTTTGTGCTTGAGTTTCGATTATACAATGATCAAATATCCATCCCCTCACCAGTGCCCATTTTCCACCACCATGGTTCCCAGTGTCCCTCCCACCCCCACCCCTACCCCCATCCCACCCTGCCTCTGTGGCAGGGCATTCCCTTTTGTTCTCTCTCTCATTTTGGGTGTTGTGGTCTGCAAAAGAGGCATTGAGTGGCAATCATGTTCGGGCCATAGTCTACTTTCAACATGCATCTCCCATCCTGGGAGGATCCTCCAAACACCCTTTATTTGGTGAAGAGCTATAATTTTAAGTTGTGCTTTTAAAGAGTTAACTAAAATGCTACAGGTTGCCGCTCAGAATCATAAGTAAGTATGATTTTTATGAATAACAAAATAGGGCAGTAAAGAGAATATCAGTCAGTAAAAATGGGTTATTTATTGACCTCTGTCACTAGTATATTTTAAACTCTGAATGTATAATTTTAGAAATGGCTTTATCCAGGTTTGTCAATATAAAACAGGAGTGTTATTGTCTCTGGGTATTTCATTTTTTCTTTTGAAGTAGACAAGCAGTTATTCATAGATTTTCTGATAAAGCACTGCTTCTTTGGTCATTTTCAAGGAGTAAATATATTTATGCAAATTTTGGGGGTTGTTGGGGACATAGCTAACAGTGCTGAGGGATTTCTCGTGGCAGGGATCACTCCAGGTAGTACTCAGGGTGCCACCTGAACCCCTGTTGGCTGCATGGAAGGTACAGTGTGTTATGCTATCTCTCTGTTACCTGAAGGCAAATATTTAAGTGTCATAGCTTATTGTGTTTAAGGAATTGTGAGTGCCATTTGTTTTCTTTTTATGTAAGAGACAAAGTGGGAGAGAAAGTAACTCTCTACCACCAGTGATGAAACACTAAATGACTAATGATGAATGTTTAATAGTTTTTCAAGTCCACTCTCCTCCATCTGGTGGTGAAAGGCTCAGAACCCAGAATCCTTGAGTCACTATTATTAAGTACCTGCTACACAAGTAATTATTTTCTAGGTGTTTTATTCCTTTGTTCATTTGATTTTATGTTTTGGTGTGGGGGCCACATTCAGTGATGCTCAGGGTATGTTGCTCAAGGTTACTCCTGATGGTACTTGGGAGATTGTGTAGCCTCAGGGGTTAAACCCAGGCCTTCCATCTACAAAATATGTGCATTAACCCTCTTAAGCCACTCCCTGGCACTTACCCTCTGTGTCCAAAGTGAGGAACCTTGGCCCGGTATGCTCTTCCCATTCTCTCTCACTTTCTCAGCATTCAACAGCCTCTTTTGGGATTCAGGACAAAATATCACTTACTGTATTAGCTCTAGTGCCTGACTGTGAGGACACTAATGATATACTTCTTGGAGCTGGGTGGGGGTTTCTCTTATACTTTACACAGCTGCCCTTTCAGTGACTTCTGGGTACTTACTGGTCAGTTCTTACAAGGAATTCAGTTAAGGGAAAACATGAAAAGAGTGACCTGGAGGAGGTTTGTGTCAGGTTTGCTATGACTTATCTTGGACTTGGTCTGGACATGAGTGCTGTTTGATTGACAGCAGAGGGAGGTAGGCATAGGAACATCAGGAGGGGAATTGATTCCATGTGTCACCCAAAAATCAGTGGGTGCGGGAAAACAATTACACCTCTGCTTTGTATTTCTTATGAAATACTTTCTCACAGTGTCTTAGGGCTGGGAACAAGGCTGTCGCCTTGGTTATAGATATTTGTATATGAAGTAGGGCAAAGGGCAGGCAGCTACCATAAGAAACGCTGCGGAGAGAAATGCAGGACCATTATATTTAGACCACGGTAATGTTTGTGTGGACTTTCCTGGTTATAATACCAAGATAAGTAGAATGCTCTAAATGCTTGAACTGCCATTTTCATGGTGGACATGGAAAATGAGTTCCAGGGTTATGTAACTGGTTAGTGTTAAGCCTGAATTAACTTTTATAAGTCACGCATTGCCTCTTAATTGAAAATTGGTGGGTGAATGGGTTAGCCACCTGAATGAGCTGAAGATATGTCCCCTGGTGTATAAGTCCCATTCTCCTATTGCTGGTATTTACCTTAGGCAGGGGAATTAACCATCTTGCCCCCTGTTTCCCAGCTGACAAATGAGTATGGTCAAGTTGTGAGAAGTGTGCACACACAGAGAGTTCAGGAAGGAAGTACTGGTCGCATTCTAGTTGTCATTCTGCTCCCTCTTGGCAATTTTGTCAAGTGTTTTAAAAGGAAAAGTACAAGTAACACCTTATAAAAATAAAACTTGTGAATTATTATACATTCATTCAGATGCATTTATGTGATAATGAGCTGCCTTTATAAACAAAAGAAATTCATAGTTTAGCTTTTAAGCAATGCTTCGAACAAGAAGTCAGCTTTCTCTTGAAGGCTTGCATGGTTCTGTTTTTATTTTCAATATGAATCTTATCTGAATTGTATATGCATACTTGTATATATGCATACATATGAATCTATGTAAACATGTATATTTTCTTCAGTTAGTTATGTTACAGAAAGCCCCTGTATATTTTTACCATTTCCCAATTCCCAATACTATGGAGTTTTAAAACATAAATATTAATTATGTTTACATTATCAACTCCTTTGAATTATAAAAAAGTAGTCAGGATAAATGACTTATTCAAGATTGTGTTATTAATAATAGAACCAGATTGGCAGTCTATAGCCTTATTTCTTTAAAACGTAGGAATATATAACAGATCTTCATGTGTGTTACCTGATCTCACATCTTACTCAAGTTTACTTCAATATTGGATGCTCATAATAATGAAAATTTCATGAAATACTTCCATGTCCACGAAATTAGTTAATGATTGCTTTTAGACAGTTTATAAAATACTTCAAAAAGGTTTGTTTTCTAAATGCTGGAGAGATTAAAAGCTTGAGGCAGAATTGGGAAGAAACTAAAAACAGATCAGTGACTAACACCTTTTTAAAGAGAGGAGTATGTGTGTGTGTGTCTTACTTTGTGGAAACAGATTTAAAAAATGAAATTTGAGACACTGTCTTTGAAAACCTTCCTCTATTTTGTCATTCATTTGAGTGGTTTTGAGAGAATATCCACTTTCCTTTTCCATGTTTTAAGATAGAGCATAACATTACTTCAAAGGATAGACACTTCAAAGGCTAGAGGGACAACAGACTTTCAGGACAGGTGAAAAGTTTAGTACATATATACCTGCAGGTCTGAAATGAGTTGACATATTAGTTTTTGACTTTAGATCTTCCCTTCTGATGCTATTAAATATAATTAGTGGGTGAAGCCACCACTGTAAGAGTCAGCTGATTATCCATCATTTTAAAGATGATTATCCATCAATTTAAAGAAACAATAGTGAAAATAATGGAAATAATGTAATGTGATTGTTAAATATGCTTCCCATCAAAATGAGTGAAAGCTAAGATATTGCACGGAGAGCAATATCACGAACTCAAAGAGTGTATGAATCATTGTTGACTCATAAATAGTATGTATGTGTATTTTGATTTTAGGTCACACCTGGTGATGCTCAGGGATTGCTACTGGTTCTGCACACAGAAATTACTTCTGGCGGTGCTCAGATGTGATGCCTGGGATTGAAACCTGGTTGACTGTGTGCAAGGAAAACACCCTACCCCTGTACTATTGCCCTCATTAACCAATATTAAGGGCCCACAAGACATACTTTAGAATGATAAAAAATTGGTTTCAGATTAAATATGGTTTTCCTTAATTTATATCCTTATTTTACAGTTATGAAATGAAGAGGAAGAACACTTGTAAATAAAGCAATTTGGAACTGAAATGCTGTAAAACTCGAAAAGCAACTCTATTTTTGAAATTCATTTATTTGGCTACTTTAAATTTTTTCTTTTTGACTTTATAATGCTATTTTAGAAGGAAACTGAAGATAGCTTTTTATTCTGTTTTGAAAATTGGTTTTGACTTGAATAAACATTGACAGGGACAAGAGGCCTAGATATTAACATGAAATTTCTATGTCAAATGAAAACATGTAGCAAATAAAAATTCCATTTTGTAAGTACTGAGTGACAATATGAAGTGTAGAAGAATCATCTAACACCTATGTTGTGTTTTATATATATATATATTTCACATATATCATATGTATATAACATGTATGTATAATGTATAGAGAGCACATATATTGATTTTGTACCCACCCAGTGGTGCTCCAAACTTACTTCTGGCTCTGTACTCAGGTATCCCTACGGGCAGGTTTGGGGAACCATATGAGGTCTGGGGATTAAACCTAGGTCAGCCACATGCCATGCAAACACCCCAACCACTATAAGCATTTTTTTAATGAAAAAAATTCTTAGTTTTTGAAAGACTTGCAAATATCAAGCTACTCATTAGTGTATTTGAGAGAGACATCAGAGGGAAGGGAAGAGACCCAGTTGCAACTGTGTCTACAATAACCAATTACTAAGCCAGAGTCTGTTGGTCACTCTTAGTCTTAGTTCTTTCATCTATTAAATAAGATGATTTGATGAGGTCATGTAAGTATTTTTTTCTCTAAAAATATGTCATTATAATAACTTAATGGTGGCTGGAGTGATAGCACAGTGGTAGGGGGTTTGCCTTGCACGTGGCCGGCTCGGCCGAGCCAGGTTCGATTCATCCTCCCCTCTTGGAGAGCCCGGCAAGCTAGCAAGATTATCTCGCGCACACGACAAAGCCTGGCAAGCTCCCCGTGATGTATTCTGTATGCCAAACACAGTCACAACAAGTCTCACAATGGAGATGTTACTGGGCCTGCTCGAGAAAATTGATGAATAATGGGAGGACAGTGCTACTAATAATTTGAGAATTCGGAGATCAATATGGACCAAGAGTTTGAAAGCTTTATTGAAGATGCTAACAGAAACCAGATCTTGAAGGAAATAAAAAAATTCATTTTTCAAAAAGAGGTATTCCATTTGGACATAATATGAACTGATTCATATTTGGAAGTGGAATTCCCATAACTTACTTCCTAATTATTGTAAAAGCAATGTCCTTTGTCGTGCATTGAATCTTGGATTGGTTCAACCAACATGGGACAGTCATTACAAGAAAATTTCAAGTAGCTAGAAAAACTACATTGAATAGTATTGTAGCTGATGGCTGTGGAATATTACAGACCTGATGACACTTGAGTTTAACATACTTTACCCTTCTGTGTAGTATGAACTAAAGACAAAGCTGACAGAGGGAAATTAAATCAAGATTTGATTTGGGGTTGGAGAAATAGTATAGTGGGTAGGGCTCTTTCCTTGCACACTGCAAACCCTTGTTCAATCCCTGGTGTCCTAAAACGGTCTCCTGAGCACTGCCTGGAGTAATTTCTGAATGCAGTCAGGAGTAATCGTTTTTTTTTTTTATTTTTTAAAAAATTTTTTATTAGTGAAACACGATGAGATACAGTTGTAGACTTACAAATTTTTTGTGCTTGGGTTTCAGTTATTCAATGAATGAGTATCCATCCCTCCACCAGTGCCCATTCTCCACCACCACTGATCTCAGTATCCCTTCCATCCCCCATTCCCCCCATCCCAGCCTGTCTCTGTGACAGGGCATTCCCTTTTGTTTTCTCTTTCCTTTTGGGTGCTGTGGTTTGCATTGAGTGTTAATCATGTCCAGTCTATAGTCTACTTTCAGCATGTATCTCCCATCCTGGGAGAATCTTCCCAACACCTTAATTTGGTGCTCCCTTCTCTATCTGAGCTGCATTTTCCCCTAGCATGTGCGGCTGGCCTCCAAGCCATGGAAGTGATCCTCTTGGTACGTATCTCAGCTATTCTTGGGTGTTAGTCTCCTATTTTGTTACTTTATGTTCCCCAGATGAATGCAATCTCTCTATGTCTGTCCCTTTCTTTCTGACTCATTTCACTTAGCATGATACTTTTCATGTAGTACCACTTTTATGTAAATTTCATGACTTCATCTTTTCTAACAGCTACATATTACTCCATTGTGTAGATGTACCAAAGACTGGTTAAAGGAGTAATCTTTAAGCACTGTCAGGTGTGGCCCCTAAACAAAGCAAAACAAGATTTAGTTTACATGTGTCTGGCAGTGTCTAAGAAGTAGACTTGAGTGAATGGCACATAGAAGGGAAGAACATCAGTTAGACACTGGAACGTCTTTGACAGTAAGGAGACCAGGGTGGAGGTTCAAGAAAGGGCAGATCTTTGTGATTTGTGTTAATGAGGCTCAAGTTGTGACCATATATATGACATTTGATTTGCAATGAGGGCTACTCAATGATGCATAATTAGGGAGCCATGTAGGCTATAGTTTATATATTAAAAGTTTCCCCCTTTCTTTGCTCTCCTGATTTTGAATACTATAGTTCCTTATCCCACCTCTCTCCAGATCAGAGACATTAAAGGGGTGGGAAGGGGGTGCTTAAAAATTTAGACGTTTATTTATAACACACAATACGACAGCCCCCGCGCCTGGCTGTCCTCTCCGGGGCCCCTTGGAGGGGAGCAGGTTGAGTTTCCTTCCCCACCCCGACCAGGGCTCCAGCAGCTGAAGACCTCTAGAACCAGCCACCACCACGCTGAGACCACTCTCCACACGCGTGAAGGTACTGGCAGAGGAACAAAGACATGTGAGTCCCGGGCCTGAGATCTCCAAGCCTGCTTAGATCGGGGCTGAGCACCCTCCACCCAGATCCTCCATATTCCAGTAAGCAGGGGTCACACCCACCAACTGGCCCCCTGGTGCCGTGTAATCCCATCAATGGCCAAGACCCAGAGACTATAAAACCCAGCTCCTGGAAAAGCACAGCGCAGAGTCTCATGCCCCCATGCCTGGGTGTCCTCACTGGGGCCTCTTGGAGGAGAGTGGGTTGAGTTTCCCTCCCCGCCCCAACCAGGGCTCTGGCAACCGAAGACCTCCAGAACCAGCCACCACCATGATGAGACCACTCTCCACACGCATGAAGGTACCGGCAGAGGAACACAGACAGGCATATGGGTCCCGGGGCTGAGATCTCCAAGCTTGCTCAGATCGGGTGAGCATCCTCCACCCAGATCCTCCATATTCCAGTAGGCAGGGATCGCACCCACCAACTGGTGCTGTGTAATCCCGTCAACGGTCAAGACCCAGATACTGTAAAACCCAGCTCCCCACATCTTATTATCTCATTCTTACTTCGGACAAACTGGCAGACTACTGAATGTAACCTGCCCACACGGCAGAGTCTGGCAAACTCCCCGTGGCGTACCCAATATGCCAAATACCAGTAACAACAATGGGTCTCATTCTTCTAACCCTGAAAGAGCCTTGAATATGGCACTTTTTAAAAAATCTCAGGGCTAGGACCAAGGAGACGTTACTGGGGCCTGCTCGAGGCAATTGACGAACAACAGGATGGTCGTGATTGTGATTGTAGGATATAGGGTCAGAGTCAGGTAGATGTTTAAATTCTAAGGGTGATGATTGCAGGGAGATAGAGGTGAAAAGTCTGAGCCAGAAGGAGAAAAGAGAGGGAAGAGGAGGAAGTGTGTGTTTGTGTGGTGATTATGAGACTTGCTTCTGAAACCAGCTGTGTCATCATGGGAAACCTGCTGTGTGTGTGTGTGTGTGTGTGTGTGTGTGTGTGTGTGTGTAATCACTTGACTTATCAAAGCCTCTGTGTTCTCAAAGGTGAACTGAGGGTAAAAAGAGTTGATATGTCTTAGTACTTCTTAGTGGGGCTAATATTAACCTCTAAAGAAATTTCTGAAATGTCTGGCATATTTTCTGTTGTCTTTTTTTTTGAAATAAAAAGCTCTAGTTTTGTTCAATCGCCTAAATTTTTTAATATTGCCTGGGATCCTTTATACCTCAACAGTGATACTACCAACAATTCAAAGGATGTCATGTAAATATGTCTCATGTTTATTTATCTTAACTCAAAATGTTTTTTGATGCCATGTCCCACCTGTGCCATTGCTTCTTTATTTTCTGCATTTCTTGTAAGGACTATTTTCTGATCTTGTTCTTTTTCTCAAAATTAAACTCACTCTATAAGTAGGTATAAGTAGTTGACCATGTTAGGCTATTATTCAAGCATTAGTTCATTTACTGAAGTATTTAGCCCTCACATTTTTTTCTTTGATATATTAACAAAGGAAACATGTCTACACAAATTTATCTCATCAAAATTATGTTTTGATAAGTTATCTACATTTTAGTTCAGGTAAACCTAGAGGTGATAACGTATTTATTATACAAAGGGAAAGTTTGTTATGATTGAAAATCACTCAACCCTAGGACATTCAAAGCATCCATCTCCTAAATTACTATTCTAAAATACTATGACTGGGGTGGAGCAACAGCACAGAGGGTAGGGTGTTTGCCTTGCACGCGGCCGACCCAGGTTCGATTCCCAACATCCCATATGGTCCCTCCGAGCACCAGCAGGAGTAATTCCTGAGTGCAGAGCCAGAAGTAACCCCTGTGCATCACTGGTGTGACCCAAAAAGCAAATAAATAAAAATAAAAAAATAAAAAAAATACTATCACTCAGGAATATTACAACATGCAGTTTTTTTTTAAAATAATGGGAAATATTAAAACAGGGCATCTTTCACTGGACATTGGATTTAAACTACAAAGCACTGGTTTGGTAATTGGATAGCAATCGACCACTTCTTGTGAGCTTAAGAAAGTATGAAGAATTTGGACAGTATTTAGAGAGAGAGAGAGGGAGAGAATGGGCTTTTCTGCTGGACAGACGAGATGAAGAGGTGGGGTTTGGCAGTGCACAGAACAGTGGGTAGGGCATTAAAAATAGAAATTTTGACTTCACTTTTCCCTTTCTAGTTTTATATTAGTGATTTTTAAAAATGTGAACTTGATGTTGTAATATTTTTCAAGTGTTGTAGCTACTCATGGCTGTATCTGTCAATTTATTTTATTTTGCAATTATGACATAGTGCTGTCATCTGTCAGGCGTATGAAGGTTCTCTATCTGAATGCAGGAAAAATATTCACCAAAACTATGTTATTAACTATAGTATATTCAACCTTTTAAAAAAATTTAACCATTATGATTTGCAATAAACTTGATAATAAAGTTTTGGGCATATAATGACCTAAGTGTACATGTATCACTAGTGTTCAATTTTTTATTTAAAAGCAAGCTGTTGCCAATTATATTTCAGAATGTAGAATTTCTGTATATTCTACCTAAAACTTCATAACATAGTAAGGAATACTTAAAATATTAAAACAGCAAGTGACAGTTGACACCTGCCAGATAAGAAGGTATGAATGTCAAAATAATGAGACACTCTTTAAAATGTGTGAGACTTTTTTTGGTCTATTGCTTTTTTATTCTTTGAAGTTAGTTTTAGACCAGAGAAATTTTGAACTGGGTATCCATCAATACTCACTGTGAGGGTGGGGGGATGAGAATTAATGAGTATCTTGGGGAAATATTATGGATATTTTAATTTAGAAGGAATTTTAACAAAAGTGTCCTGTGTTTCTAAGACTAAGTTGCTTTAGATATGCATGGGTGCTTGAGATAAATTAGACAGAGTTTGAGAGGCTATATATAAGTTGAAGAGGAAAAGTAAAAATTGTTAATGCAAATTCTTTGTTGCATAAGTGGAGATTAGTACCCCTGTTATATAAAATATTGAGTAAATTTAGCATCATATTTGCAATTATTTCTTATCTAAAAGTATAGTTGATATTAAGAACACAAATTTAAAAAATATCTCCAAATTACCTATAAAAGTCAGTGCCTAAAATGGCTTCCTTAATATTTTGCTGCATGTTATTTTAGTAATATTTTCTATAGCTCTTTAAAAACTGAATGTGAGATACAGTGGTTGGAGCACTAAGTACATGAAGAGGGAAAATCAGCCCTTCCTGCTCAGTTTGTCCTCCATCCACTATATGATTGCTCCATTTTTCTGTATTTGAGGCAGTTAAGTCCTTTAAATTTCACGATTCTGATTTATTGAAGAGCTCTCTATGCAGTATTTTACTTTTTCTTAAAGTATTTCTAATCCTTATAAGAGCCATGCAAAGTAGGTATAATTATTCCATTTTGCAAATAAGAGGAAAGGGAAGAGATAGACCACAGTTAAGGTATTTTGTCCTAGATTTTACCTGTGCTATTGTGTTTGCCTTGTACGTGGCTGATCAGGGTTTGATTCCTCCGTCCCTCTCGGAGAGCCTGGCAAGCTACCGAGACTATCCCGCCCACACAGCAGAGCCTGGCAAGCTCCCCATGTCATACTCCATATGTCAAAAACAGTAACAACAAGTTTCACAATGGAGATGTTACTGGTGCCTGCTTGAGCAAATTGATGAACAACCGGAGGACAGTGCTACAGTGCTACAAGTTTTACCTGTAGGAAATGGCAGGTTGTTGGATTTTAAAACCTGATCTTGCTCTGCAGCACCAGATTCATGACAAGGATCCCACGAGAACCGGAGTTCACGTTATTCACTGTGATGATCATTAGGAAAAAGAGGGAGGATGAAAGACGAATCAGTTGGTAATTTTGAAGATGATGCTCTAGGACATGATGCTCTCTGTCTTGGTGGGCTCAGCAAGCCCTGTTGTTGGATAGAATTCATTTCTTAAAGGAAGGTGTTGGGGAAAGGACTAGAGACTAGATATGGAGAAAACCAGGATAGAGCTCGGAGAGTCTGGAATAGCAGACTGAAATGCCTAGCGATTTGATAAACAAGGCATCTCTTCTACTGAGTCTTACGGTTTACAAAAAGAGATTTAAAGAGAATTTGGAAGATAAATAAAGCCAATGAACTAACAAAACACAGCAAAAATAACTCCTAGAATTTGAGAAAAATATGTTGGTTACCAGAGGGAAAAGGGGGCTGGGGATATGGATAGAGGTGACCCAGATGACAGGGTAGTAGTTTCAGAACTTTATTGGTGGGGGTAGTGAGGTCTATACACACCCACAGTTGTAGGATGTCATATAATTGAAATGATTTAGTATTGCAAACCAATGATAAGGCAGTAAAATTTTATTTGAAAAGATAAGAAAATGTGATGACAATAATATCTATGGAATCTACAGATCTCTCTCTCTTTCATGGACACAGATGTACACACAGACACACAGACACACATACTCTGGTTCTTTAGATAAAATGATGGGTTAGGGGCTTAAATGACTGAGGAAGCTATATTTATACTTCTCATGTGCTCCATTATGCAACAGTAAGGTTCTTCAGTAAAATAGGTAGTTCTAAAATAAATGATGACTGAAAACAGTAGTTGACATGTGCCCTAGTCTGGAAAATATAGTTCCTCTATCTCTAGAAAGGGGGTACGTAGAAGAGGGAAAAAGAATATATAAGCAAAGTAAAGTATGCTTAGACTTCCAACATGTGGAAGATGATGAGTAGGAAACTAAACATCTGTGTTATCTCTTATGTGTAGATTTGAATTCCCAAAGGACATTTAAAGTACAGATAAAAGACATGAGACCTGTTCTAGTCTCTTTCCTCAGTCTCTAACTTTTTTGGTGTCTGGAAATGGTGCCATTAGGGCCACCCTTGGGGTGCCAAGGGCACTTCTGGCTCTGTGCTCATGCTAAGGATTGAAACCAGAATCTGCCTCATGAAAGGAAAACCTTGACATTTGTGCTGTCACTTGGGATCCATTTTGCTTTTTTTTTTTTTTTCACAGATGAGCATGTTCTTCCTTACCACTGGTGTTTCCCTTATCTTTCTTTTCTATTATTTGTTTCTGCACCATGGTCCCCTTCTTGTTAACTTTTCTTTTGCTCTTGCGTATTTCTTTTGTTCACACATATTTCTGCCTGCCAGCCTCCCTGCTTTTGGCTGAAAGCCCAGACAAACATTATCATCCTCTCGTCCTTGACCAGGAGCCCTGCTGAAACCACTGAAGCTCTTGTCAGTTTCCCTTTGCTCTTCACATATGTATTATCTTCTGCTTGACAGACCTTGACCCAAGGATCAGAGCCAACGCTGTGTTAGACAGTCTGAATCTCAATAAATGTTTCCCAAATGAGTTCATTACTTTCTTAGGAGAAGAAAAACTCTTTCCTGGGAACACTTCCTCTCTAGATAGCTCTGGATTTTATATATATATATATGTATATATATATGATGTATATAAAATATATATCATATATATGTATATATTTCTTCTCTATGAATTTGATTGATGTTGGACTCAGTATTATAATTTTAAAATGATCTTACATTTGCAAGTGCTTTGTGCAGACAACTTTAAAGTCACAAAGAACTTTTTTTCTCATGGCCCAGTTAATACTGTAGTTTAGCTCTATCTATTTCTGGGAAAAAAACATTAAGAGATTCCAGGGTTCTGAAAGTACCACCATAATTTTTAAAAAATATTGAGCAATTATGCCCACAAGATGGGGATATTATTCCGTGAAAAAAAAAACTGCCTTTTTTTCTTGATAAAATTTGGGCAGCAAGGGATTCTTTACTTTCAAATAGTGTTTTTTTTATATTATGATGTAAAAAGTTTTAAAATGAGGACTAAAATAACTTGGGAAAATGAATATTATGCCTTGCAAATTCTTTGGTAGCGTGAAATGTATTGACACTGATTACTTTCCCCACTGTATATGGAAGTTCGATCTATTTTTCTTAACAAAAGACTATTTGTTGGTGAATTCACTATGCTGCCCCCTATAAAACTATACTTCATCCCAGATTTTAAAGAGAGATTAAGCATTGGCAAAGAACAGGAAATTGGCTTCTAACAGGTATTGGAGGAAAGGATGGTTGCTTCCTGTCAACAAGGAATTATAGCCTTATTTGTGAGTTGAAATATATCTGTTGGAAATGATTAGTTAACCAGGCAGTGTAATTTATAACCACACATACATTTATTTTTAATCTCTTTCCTGTGTATTACCAATAAGATCTGTATCTTTGGGTGTATGGGTATGTATAGTCAGGATGTAAATCAGTTTATAATGATGTGCCTTGAAAGAGAATTAGGTTGGGAAGCAAAAAAGCAAGAACTAGAAGGCCTCCCAGAGCAGAGAGACTTCAGAAAGGGATTGAACTGCATGAAGAGAACTGGAGACATTCTTGGTGAGACAATTAGCACAAGCAAATTAGTAGATGCTTCAGAGGCTGAAGGTACAATAGTAGTGTGGTGGGATACCTGTCATTCTTTTAGCCACATCTGATTCTTTCGGCATCTGAGCACTTATTCTGGTTTGGAAATTCTTTTTATTCCTAGCTTTGCTGCAAGGCACAGCTCTCAGACACAGTAAAAAGGCCCTCCCGTTGATCATCGATTTGCTCGAGCGGGCCCAGTAACGTCTCCATTGGAGACTTTGTTATTACTGTGCCTGGCATATCGAATATGTCACAGGGAGCTTGCCAGGCTCTGCCGTGTGGGCTAGATACTCTCGGTAGCTTGCCGGGCTCTCCGAGAGGGGCGGAGGAAGTAAAAAAATAAAGAGACAGAGACAGTAAAAAAATAAAAATAGGCTATAAAGTAGTATAAGTGAGCTTTATCGTCTGTGGACACGCCATATCTCCTGATCACTCCATGGTGTCATTTCAGGCATCATGCTTGACTGCTGAATATACTGGGTTCTATTCAATAAGCTACTAATAAAATTCATCTGTGCTTAACATGTTAATGCTGACACTGCCATTTTGAGTTATTATACCAAGTTCAAGTTTGAGGTACCAGTGGTACACATCAGCCTCATCATTTAATCAGAGTAGATCTCTGCAACTTGGCAGTCAAAAGCTTTGATGTGGAGGAAGCTTGCCATAATTGGGGGAAGGAGGCTAGGACAGGGAAGGAACCACTAAGACAGTGTAAGGGAGAAGTGGTCAATTTGGATAAGACCTGGGGGCTGAAAAGAGGTAAAGTGACATGCACGATACCTTTCAGTAGCAGTATTGCGAACCAGTGCCTTAAAGGGAAAAAACAGAAAAGGAAAAGTTCTTGCCATAGAGGCAGACAAGGGTGGGCATGGGGAAGGAAACAAGGGTATTGGTGGAGGGATGAGGACACTAGTGAAGGGATTGGTGTTGGGATAATGTATGTCTGAAACTACATAATGACTAATATTGTAACTTTGTGATCATTCACAGTGATTCAATTTAAAAAGAAAAACAAACTGATGGAAGTGTGTATGCAACTGGGTGTTTTCTCCTGTTCCAAGAGTGTTTTATGGAAATCAGCTCATTTATTTCTCCCCACTTCACTCCCATTATGAATGAAGGAAGCAATCTTAGTCCCGTTTCACATGTGTGAAAATAGAGACTCAGAGAGGCTAAAAACTTGTGTGAAATCACACAGATAAAAAGTTGATAAACTGTGACCAAAGAATTTTTGACATAGAGATTGTGATCTTATGCTGTGTCAATCACCCTCCAAAGAGAGCAGCTGATAAATATTAACCATATGTATTTTTGGAGCACTTTATTATGAAAGTTTTCTTCTCCAGATATGGTAGAGGAAGAACTGGACTCTCTTAATGGTCAAGAAAAACATTTGACAGGCATGTACTGTCATTGAATACAGCATGGAATTCCCTGGTCCTGATATAATGCGTTTGCTGATATAAAAACAAGAAGTAGTTGGTGAAGGCAACAGTGGGTTCTCAAAATAATGTTTTGTTCAGTGTCATTTCATTATAATATTGATGGGAAAAAAGATCATTTCCCTTTGTGACCCTCTGACTCTGAGTTTTCACCTTACTCCCCGTGCTGTGTGGATTTGTGGGTTTCTTCCTCTATTCTGGTTTCTTTCCACTTTTTTTCCCCTTTTGTGGTTATACCCGGCAATGCAATGCACAGGGGTTACTCCTGGCTCTGCACTCAGGAATTACCCCTGGAGGTGCTCAGGGGACCATATGGGATGTTGGGAATCGAACCTGGGTCAGCCATGTGCAAGGCAAATGCCCTACCTGCTGTGCTCTTGCTTCAGCCCCTCTTTCCACTTTCTAATGATGTGCATATTAGATTCATTGTCATCTCTAGATTGTTACAGACTAAGTATGCATGCATGTATGTGTGTATATGTACGTCTGTTTGTGTGAGATGTGTTTGTATGAGAGAGAGAGCAAGACAGAGAGAGCGAGACAGAGAGAGAGAGAGAGAGAGAGAGAGAGAGAGAGAGAGAGAGAGAGAGCCAATAGTAGAAGGATTTTTTTTTAGGACTCCTACTTTGTGTCTTAAGCTTCTGGAATAGATTATGACCACACCATGGACCCTGAACTGAAATAAAATAATTGGAAAATGAATGCATACAAAAGGTTTTTGTTTAATATTAGAAGTGTTTGGGGGTCTTTGTTTAGAAAGCTGGTGATATTTTTGTCTTGTTTGTATCTATTAACCAATGGCTAATTCAGTTTATTATACTTTTGTTTTGCTAACTGTAGGAGTTTCCAAGAGCGTCTACACCACCTTATGTAAGGACTTACTGCACACATATTTGGAAGAGAAAGACTGAGGAGGGGTGCAATTTTATCATGATGGCACTGTCAGGAATTCTCTTGATTACATCATGAAATTTCTGTAAATACTTGATATTTGCCTAGAAAAATATTTACCCAAGTATCTGCCTGATTCAACCTCTTCTCTCACTTAATTGAATTCTCTGCTTAGCTGATTTATCAGAGAGGTCTTCTCTTCCTGTATCTAATAATCTGACTCCCCGCTCCCATTCCCTTCATCTCCTTAATTCAGTTTTCTAGCCTTTCTTCCCACCTTAAAGATTGTAAATATTTCTTAGTTTTTTTCTCTGTACCATGAAGTGTAAGCATCCGGAAATCTGGTCAAAATAATTCCCATCTTAGGGACTGGAGCAATAGCACAGCGGGTAGGGTGTTTGCCTTGCACGCAGCCAACCCGGGTTCGATTCCCAGCATCCCATATGGTCCCCCAAGCACCGCCAGGAGTGATTCCTGAGCGCAAAGCCAGGAGTAACCCCTGTGCATTGCATTGCTGGGTGTAACCACAAAAGGGGAAAAAAAGTGGAAAGAAACCAGTGTGACCCGAAAAGAAAAAAAAAAAAATTCCCATCTTGAAAGGTGGTAAAGTTCCTTGTATGAAAACCTCTCAGCAGCAGTACTGTAAACCAAAGTGCAAAAACTTATAGTTTTAAACAAAATGGGCCTCTCATAGAAGCACACTAGGTAGTTGGCAGTAATTGGGTTTAGGGAGCCATTTGTGGACAGAAGTAGACTTGTCAAAAGATTGGTGTTGAAACATTGGTGCGGAAAACCAGGCATATTGTGGATAAAATTATGAATAAATTTGTAGTTTCATGGTCACTAAATTAAAAACATATTATTTTTTTAAAAAAAAGTTAAAAAATGAATCCCCAGCTTCTAGATGGTACCTCATACACAGTAGATGCTCAGTAAAATATTTTCAATAAAAAGATGAATTTCTCATATCTTCACCTTCACTCTTTTCTCTGGGAACATGTCTGTATTTTGTACATGATTTGGATCACTGTCACTGTTTTCCTGGTGTTCATCGATTTGCTCGAGTGGGCCCAGTAACGTCTCCATTGTGACAATTGTTACTGTGTTTGGCATATCGAATACATCACGGGTAGCTTGCCAGGCTTTGCCGTGCGGGCGAGATACTCTCAGTAGCTTGCCGGCCTCTCCAAGAAGGGTGGAGGAATCAAACTTGGGTTGGCCATGTGGCCTCTTGCAAGGCAAATGCCCTACCCGCTGTGCTATTGCTCCAACCCATGATTTGGGTAAAAGACATAATAGAAATAGTTTTTTTTTCCAGTGTCACAGTTTGAATTCATCACCTCATACATCCAAGCCACCATGTGCTATATTACTGAGCCATATTTCCAATTCTATAAGGGAGTTTTAAGTGGAATTTTTTTTAAAAAGTCAGATACTCAATACATCTTACCTATTTCACTAATGATGAAATAACTATTATCCACTGAGGTTGGGTGACTTAATGAGAGGAATGCTTCTATTTACTGATGTAAGAAGGAAAATAATAAAAACACTCCTCTTAACTCACTGTTAAGTACTAACCCCCTAAAACCCACTGCCTTTACTTTTAATTAAGTGGACTCCATTTTGCTGCTAATTTCAGATACCAGTCATTGGTCATGAGTCTTATGATTTCAGTGTCATAATATTAATGCAGTAAAGCAGAGACTACACAGCAGGTATCTAAAGGCGGATCACATTTAGTTGACCCTGGTGGAAATTGTGGCAAAGAAGAAGTGCATATATCCCCCACTTTGTGAGAGTTTCAGTCATGTCCCATCACTTTTATAAAAGAGCTACATTAGTACCTGTTTTCCATAGCCCAAAGAAATCTGAAGAGGAGTTTCCCTTTTATGGCAAAGTTGAAAAGCAAGAATAGCATTTAGTGCTTAAAGCCATAGCACAGAACCTGGACACAGGAGTGGCACCGCCACACAACTTTGCTGGGAAGAGCTTGATCCATATGTGTATTTACAGTATCATTTCTGCTTTGACAATTTGTTAGTGTTGTTTCATATTTATTATCATTTGGTAGCTTGTTTTTTAGGGTTGTGTGGACATTCAAATATTTTCTATGTAGATCAATGGTAATGCCTCTTTACTTTATGACATTCAGTGTATGAGAGGTTTCACGGGAACACTCTAGTTTCAGGCAACAGAGAAAAGCTGTCTGTGCCCTGTTCAAATAAATGGACCAGCCCTTCTAGGCTACAGGCTCCCAGTTTGTGAGTGCTATAGTCTTTTTTTTTTGCTAATAGTCCTTCTTTTATTTTTTCCCATAGCAGTAACTCTGTGAGTAGGGCTAGACTCAAGGATATATAAAGTGGTATGGTCCTGGCTAATTATTCTTTAGACTAGCCATAGGAGATGTGGGTTGGGCTGTCAAAGTTCACAGAAGGAAAATAATTACCAATGAACGAGTATTCATCACCTTTTCTTTATTACCCTGGTGATAAAGTTGAAGAGTAATGTATTTTCTCTCTCATAATGCCATCTGTCCTAGTGGAAGGTTCTTGGTCATGTTATTTACAAACTGGGAATCAGAAAACATTCTTAGAGATTTGGTATCACTATTAGCTACTTAATAGATATGCCACATGTCGCTGAACAAATCATCCATGTTTTTGCCTCTGCTGTATTTACATTTGAATGATTAAAGCCCAGGCTTGAAAACTAGAAAACCAAGGAAAGAGATTTCATGTAGGATTTTTTTTTCCCTTAGCTTTGCCTCTTAAAAATTTAAAGGAAAAAAAAAAGGAAATCTGTCTTGTTAGAGAAAGTCAAGGATGGGACCATTTGTATTTTGATATTTATCACTTGTGTCTTGAGTACACTGATAATTAGGTGGTGGGCTTACTGGTGCTCTTGTGAGTTATGTGGGAAGTTCAGCCAGAGTGAGAATGAATTGATTTAATCATCTGTAGGGTTATTCCAATTCTAAACTCCGTCATAACTTGAAGTACCCTTTCCGGGGGTATTTCAAGGATCTTTATCCAGTGAAAACAAAGAACAAGGATTCTGGGGGCTCATGCCTTGTTTGCATTCTGGTTTTCCTGGTTGTATTGATTTATTTCTCTAAACTACAGATTCATTTTATTCTTGAAATAGGATAAGAATGTTGACGACCTCATACTCTTGTTATGAAGATTGTTTCTGACAAAATATAAAATGATGTTTTCATTCTTTATAAAACAGAAACTGTGGTATAGGCAATGAAATTGTTATTGAACTTACATTTATATGTGAAATGTACAACATTAGAATCTGCTATTTCCTAGCATAGCAGATTTGGGAGTTGTTGACTTATTCTTTTTTTTAAAAATTTTTATTAGTGAAACACCATGAGGTACAGTTGTAGACTTACAAATATTTGTGCTTGGGTTTCAGTTATACAATGATCAAATACCCATCCCTCCACCAGTGCCCTTTCTCCACCACCAATTATCCCAGTAACCCTCCCCCTTAACCCCCCCACCCCATCCCACCCCGCCTCTGTGGCAGACATTCCCCTTTGTTCTCGCTCTCTCCTTTTGGGTGCTGTGGTTTGCAAAAGAGGCATTGAGTGGCAATCATGTTCAGAGTTGTTGACTTATTCTTAGGAACTAAGATATGTTGAAATGAAAAGTTAGCAGGCTTAGCATGTCTCTTATATGATTGTTAGCTATTGACTAAAGCACTGAGGTTTTAAAAAGTCTAGAGAAGATAGATGTGAGCTGTAGGAGTTATGATGTTCACTAAAGAGCTGATGTATGGATATATGACCAGGTAAAGGAGTCCATGAGCTCTCATGCTAGAGATCATAAAGATCATAGGAAGATTTGCTGTCTTTTGAAGGAGACCCTCAGAAGCAGCTTGGCTGTAGGGAGAAGAGTTTATTACATGAGAAGATGCACGATTAGCTTTCATGTGCTAATGAGTAGGGCATCTGCTCTGGAAGAACAAAAACATCACTCCACATCCATATTGGAGCATGTTTTAAAGAAGATGATGGCAATGGATGGCTTGCATTCACTTCAAAAGGGGACTGTGGGCTTATACTGAGTATTTGTTTGAGGGCCTGAGAGTAGGCATAGTGCCCTGATTGACTTCAATATGGCCTGCACTTGCTCCTGAAAGAGCAGCCTGTCCTTGTTCGTGATACTTTCATCTTCTGCAATATTTGTATTCATGTGCACTATCCCCCCACATAAAAGCACAGCTTGCTAGTTCAGCCTTTGCTTCTATTACCGGTGGTAAAACGATATGAAAATAAAAATTTTAAAGCCATTACATGGAATGATAAATATGCACAATGTTTTTTAATCATTTGGCATCTGACCAGAAGTATTCAGTGGATTTTATGCTTGTTTGCAGGGGACTGGGGAGGTACTGTTGGTTGCAAGATGGCAACATTCTGGGTATGCACATGGCAACACCGGACAGAGACACAGCATCACCTGGGAAACAGAACACAAAAGACTGCCTTGTGGCCTTGGAAAGAGGTCTAAATATCTGTTGGATTTGGAGCAAAACTTTAGAAATGTCATTCCGTGGGTGAGCTGCTGGCTTGAAGTGGTTGAGAAGGGTTAGCAGAATGAGTGGAACGTCCTTCCTGCTATAATATAGGTAGGGAGTGTTTAGAGGCAACAGTTGGATCTCATCTTACTTCAGGTGACCAGTTTAAATCATAGACATTCACAGCTAGAAATCTCCTTTTGAGAAATCGCGTTCTAGAGTCTGGTCAGATGCCATTTGCAGCTGAGGCTTCTGTGGTGCAGAATGCTGGTGAAGCCTGGGGAAACTCAACTAGACTCTCACAGACTCTGCTCAACTCTAGCACGGCCAGCTGTGACCTCTAGAGTTTTGCATTTCATTATGCCACAGATCAAATTTGTTTCTTGTTGGTTTTTAGCCATACCTAGCAGTGCTCAGAGCCTAGTCCCATCTTTGCTCGGGTCTTACTTGTGGTAAGACTTGGGGTGCATTAAGCAGTGGCAGATACCAAACTGGGATCAACTTTATGCAAAGCAAGCAAACTGACACACAGTATTCTCTCTCTGGCCCCAAAATTCATTTCTTCTTAAGCAAATGTGTGATTTAAAATTACAGTGATTTCAGTAGAGAAGCAAAGTCCTGGTCCAAACCCCGATGTTTAATACCAACCTCTTATCCAGCCAACTAGTCACATCCCCCTGAAAATTAGTGTCATCTGTCTGTCTATATCCAAGCTTCTTAAATTGTGGGTCGCAACACCATATGGGGGTGCATAAGTTAAATTTTTTCCTTTGAAACAAAACTATTAATCATGAATAAATTTTTTATTTTCTTGTTTGTTTTATTTGGGGGCCACACCCAATGATGCTCTGGGGTTACTCCTGGCTCTGAATTCACGACTCACTCCTGGCAGTGCTCCAGGGACTATATGGAATGCTGGGGATTGAAGCCTGGTCAGCTGCACGCAAGACAAGTACTTTACCCACTGCAACTATCTCTCCGGCTGCCAGTATGTTTGATATGTATACCACTTTCATATACCTGGGTTCACATAAAAATTCCACAGTGGACAAAGCCTCTTTTGCAGACCACAACACCGAAAAGGAGAGAGAGAACACAGGGGATTTCCCTGCCACAGAGGCAGGGTGAGATGGGAGGGATGGGGGTGGGAGGGATATTATCCATGGTGGTGGAAAATGGGCACTGGTGGAGGGATGGGTATTTGATCATTGTATAATCGAAACCCAAGCACAAAAAAATTGTAAATCTACAACTGTACCTCATGGTGTTTCACTAAAAATAATAAAAAAAATTATTTTCAACACACACACAAAAAAGAAACTTTGGTACTTCTATACAATGGAATACTATGCAGCTGTAAGGAGAGAGGAAGTCATGAACTTTGCTTATAAATAGATAGACATGGAGAATAGCATGCTAAGTGAAATGAGTCAGAAAGAGAGGGACAGACATAGGACTGCACTCATTTGTGGAGTATAAAAAAACATGACATGAGGCTGACACCAAAGGATAGTAGATACACAGGATAGGAAGATTGTTCCATAGCTGGAAGCCTACCTCATGAGCAAAGGGGAGAAGGCAGCTGGAATAGAGAAGGGATCACCAAGAAAATGATGGTTGGAGGAATCAGTCGGGATGGGAGATATGTGCAGAAAGTAGATAAAGGACCAAACATAATAACCTCTCAGTGTCTGTATTGCAAACCATAATGCCCCCAAATAGAGAGAGAGTATGGGGAATATTGTCTGCCATGGAGGCAGGGGGAGGGTGGGAAAGGGAGGGGTATACTGGGGATATTTGTGGTGGGGAATGTGCACTGGTGGAGGGATGGGTGTTTGATCATTGTGTGATTGTAACCCAAACATGAAAGCTTGTAACTATCTCAAGGTGATTCAATAAAATTTTTAAAAAAGGTTAAAAGAAAAAAAAATTCCACAGTGGAAAAGGTCTTGAAATAGAAAAAGTTGAAGAAGTCCTGCATCTTCTCCTCAAGCTCTTCATGTATTCTGCGTTTTTGCTTCTATGATTCCTACAACATTGGATACTTTTTGATTCATACTTTACCTAGTAGAGTCATACACAGTCTTTCAGATTCAATTTCTACCACTCTTCTATAACTTCCCTAGTCTGTGCGTCTAAGCAATCATTTTTTACAATTTACTTTGTAGTTCATTATGCATCGTGTACCCCCTACTTGCCAAGTTCTGGGCCCCCTGTGTCTGAGTAGATCTGCATCCCATATGTTAGCCAAATAAGGAGTCAAGCAGCTTTTGAATCGATACTTGCTGAATTGGTGAAAAAAAAAAAGACAAATATTTTGTTGACATACAAGTATTAACTCTTTTGCATATCCAAAAGCTGGAGGAGAATATCTTGTTTCTACTGAGCTAGAACTAGGAAAGCTGCCTCGTTCCTTATTCACTCCGCAGCTGTGTTTTCAATGGAGTAGCCACCTGTGACGACTGAGCACTAACACTGCGGCTAGTCCAAGATGAACTGGGCTAAAGCATGAGTTATAAGACTTTCAAAACATAGTGTGAAAAACAGTAAACTATGTTTTTTTATAATTTCATATTACTGTAGTTCCATATAGTGAGATTTTGTTGGAGTATTTTGCATAGTTTGGGTTAAGTAAAACATACTATTAAAATTAGTTTTACCTGTTTCATTTTACCTTTTTCAAGCAGGCAATCAAAACTTTGAAATTTGAAGGTTCTCCTTTTATTTCCATTGGATAACACTGTTGTCAAATAACAATTTGTATCACCATTAACACGATTTAGCAAAGGTTCTTGACACCCCCCAATTGGCTTTCTAAAATTCTGTCAAGGATGTGGTGTTTAGGATTAAGTGCTCAGTTAATATAAGTATTGATTAGCAATTAAGCCTATGTGAAGATAGTGTTACCACATTCAGTTCAAGTTGTAGTATCTTTGAAATAATAAGTTTGTTTAGAGTATGGCTCAATCTTAAAACTTTACCATATGTCATTTATATGTTGTTGTCACATATGTGTGTGTCTGTATGTGTCTGTGTGTCTCTGTGTATGTTTTACCATGTCCTAGTGAATATTAAAAAAATTTTTAAATAAGATATTTTCGTATAAAGTCGGTATTTTGTGTCCTCAACAGTATTCCACTTTTGTGAATTTAAAATCATATACACAGCATACCATTAGTCAAACCTGCTTAATTTATTTTTCAGTGATTAAAATGGGAGATTTCTAAAATTTTAACTTAAGATGTTTGTTTTTCTACTTTTCTAATTAGAAGTAGTATCCATTTTCACTGCATTCTTTTCTTTTGAGAGGGAGCCGGGGTCAGTGGTTCATGGGGTTGCTTATGGTGACTCGTAGCCATCTGGACTGGAGGTTCAGTGCAGGGTTGTGTGGACACAGTTCTGCTGCTCAGACCTTTCAGTGCTCAGGACCACAGTAATTACCTTTGCAGTGTGGGGTCAGCCAGGAATTGAACCAAGGCTTTTCATATTCCCTTTTCATTGTACTATTGTGCCAGTGTCCCAGTGCCTTTATAATGGAACTCCAAATAATACATTATTGCTATGTTTGAGCAATTAAAATGGGTATCCAGAGAGGCCAGTCCCTACCACAATAGCTTTCTGGGGGAAAAAAAACATATAGGTAAGGAACAGGCCAAATTTGTACTTTACAGGTGAAAAAATCAGTATAAGCAAATTAAGAGTTCATTTGTCACCATTGGAAGAGAATTGAGGTTTTATACATTTTGTAGGATCCATGTATCTGTCATTCTCACAAAATGAGCATGAGAGCTAGAAATAGGTCAGATCTTCTGTCTGCTGACAGAATAGTCTTTCCTATACTATCCTGTGATAAGAAGTAAGAGATATCCTGTCTAGAACATTGCTCTATCCTAGGAATGATGACAAGAATGACGTGAGAGCCTATTGGTGATAGGGGATGGTACAGAGACCTTGATTCATGTAGCCCCAAGTAAGGGTTTGAACAGTAGCCCGAAATGAGGGGTAAGTGAATGCCTAGAAGGTAGCCAATAAATGTCATTTACTTTTCCCTTCTCTGCACTCACTCCATCAGTTATTGCAATTCACTGATTAGTGTTTAAAATGGCACAATGAATTATGCAAAAGCTGTTTCTGCAGGAGGAGCTCTCTTGCTGCCTAATGCAGTGCAGATGGAAAGATCCTCTTTTAATCATTGTTCTCACAATACTTGGAAGGTTTTTGAGGAATAAGCACTCAGAAGTGGAAGTGAATCGCCTTCAACAGTAAATGAATTCCTTCTGCAGAGGGGAACTGAAATGTATTTATGATGCAGATGTTTGCCCTGCGTTTGAATGCTTATCCTTGTCATCTGAAATTCTTCTTAGATATCAGAATGTCTCTTGAAATACTTGGGTTTTAGATAGTTGGGCTGTAGAAATTACCTATGTCCAGGCTGATCTGTGTGTATTATTATTTTTCTTCAAAAATGGTGACAAGTGTTTTAAGTGCCAGTTTACTTCAATCATGAAAATATGCAAATAACTTTTTTCCCCCTCTCTGATCCTTAGTTACTACTGAAGAGGCTGAATTAGTTAGCATCCCTTACTTTTATTAGCATAATATTAATGCAAATGATCACCAAAGGCTTTTCATAAAGAAAGCAGAACCATAGAAAGCAATTAATAGCGGAGCTCACTTCTTCAGTGAGGAAGAAAAAACATCACCGATTAGGATTCTTTGGTATCCGTGCCAAGGACCACCCACGTGGGCCTAAAGAGGTACTTGTTCCTGAAAATCAACATCAGCTTGAAGGTTTCACTTATACAGCAAGAGTCAATGTGAAAAAGGCCTGAAGGGAAAATTTTAAGAGAAAGATGATTTACTTTTACCTGCAGGTAAGCCTTCATGATTCAGGTGCTATAAAGAATATGTACTTTAGGGTTTACTACTAAGATACTGCTTTGTTAAATATAGGAAGAGGAGCTGGAGGATGAATACTGTGGTTAGGGCAATTGTCTTGCATGTGGCCGACATGGGTTCCATCCCTCGCACCCCGTATGGTCCCCTGAGGCCACCAGGATTGGTCCCTGAGCACAAAGTTTTAGATGCAAACCCTGAACCTCACCAAAAGCAGCCCCAAACTCAAACATAATTAAATGAATGTAGGAGGAATGGCAAAGAACTGATATTCATTGGCCCATTCACTCTATAGTTAAGACTGACTTATTTCCAGCAAAGGGCTTAATAAAAAAAGAGACACTGATCAATTGTTTGCTTTGAGGAAGTGTGCCTAAATTAGAGGGAAGTGAAGTTGAATCAAATAACAGGAAGAAGAAATGATTTGTTGGCTCCAGGGAGAGCTTTGTATAATTAGAATGGGCTATTGTAAGAGACTGGAATTGCCTTTCATACCTCCTCTTACTGTACTGTAACTTTCTTGGCACTTTTACACTCGTGTCTGCCTCTGTTTAACTGGAAGTGAACACTCTAGCACCTGGAGTCTGTGCTGCATACCCGGCATGAATCTGGAGCTACTGAGTATTGTTATTTTCTGAGATGTTTTTCTCCTCTATGAGAATGTAATCTCCTGGGGGTTAGAGGTGAGAGCAACATGTGTAGTATCTTGCAATTAATAAAGAGCCAGTATTTCCTGCATAGATTTATGAATCACAACTTAGTTATGTGCTTGCTATTAATAAGTGGGACACAAACTCTGTAGTATCACCCCACCAAGACGTTTGAGTATTAACTTTATTGCAACTCTCCTGCTTTTTTCCAGTGTCCTCTTATTAACTGTAAATGGAAAACACTTTATTATGTGAATTAATTTCATTGTGAAGCAATAACCGCAATGATCTTGCAAAACAAAATACAGGATTCTAACCAATACCGTAGCACTATAGCATTGTCCTCCCATTGTTCATTGATTTGCTCGAGCAGGCCCAGTAACATCTCCATTGTGAGACTTGTTACTGTGTTTGGCATATTGAATACGTCACAGATAGCTTGCCAGGCTTTGCCCTGCAGACGAGATACTCTCGGTAACTTGCCGGGCTCTCTGAGAGTGGCAGAGGAATTGAACTCGTGTCAGCCTGGTCTGCCGAGTGCAAGGCAAACTCCTTACCCACTGTGCTATTGCTCCAGTGGACCAATAACGTAATGAAGACCAAATCAGTAAGTGTTAGCACTGCTGTTCTGTGATACTTCCTATTCAGAAAGTTATTGAACTAAGAAATTAACCTTCCTGTATTTGATTATTTGCTATCAGCTTAGAATTTTCCAGGATTTTTCTTCTTTTTTCCCCTGTTTTAGTTTGCTTTTTAATGAAACTCCATACTTTACCCTATGCAATGAGCTTCAGCAAATGATGGAGGTCCTTTATGATGTGGGAGATGTAACAGATGATCTTCAAACACCTGTGTTAAAAAATAGAATAAAGGAAAGGTAAAGAAAAAAGGACAGGAACAGAAAATAGTTCTAAGTCTTGGATCTTTAAAGTACATGCTATCAGACAACCTAGACTGAAGATTTACCCTGGTTAGATAATAAAGGAAATTCACCAATGCTGCCGTCATCTTCCCTGGTGTCAAGCCTTTGGTGCCCCCCACACACTGTCTTCTGCCTGGGGGGCATTACATCCTCTTAATCCTTTGTCTACTCCATCTAGAATTTACTTAGATTCTTTTTTTTTTTTCTGGTATTAGAAGCTCTGCTCTCTACTTCATAGTACACTTGCTAATTTCTTCTGCGGTGTTTGCTTCCGGAGACAAGACCTTTTTTCCTGGCTAAGAGAATCATTTGACTGGGGATGAGAGGTCCTCAGAACTCTGACTGGTTTAGAATATTTGACTCAGGAAGGTGAGTAAAGGTGATCCAGTAGAGAATTTTTAAAAAATCAATCTTTCTGGATTATTTTAGAGAGACAGAGCAGAAATAAGATTCCAAGTAGAATCTTGATAAAACCAGAGAGCAAGAGGGCTGGAAATGGTAAACTGGTAGTAGAAACCTTTGAGCTGATGCTGGTTTAGTATCTGTGTTTGGATTTCTTTTGAGGAGTTGGGGGTGGGTGCACATCCAGCTATGCGCAGGGCTTATTCTTAACTCTGCACTCAGGGGCTACTCCTTGTGGTGCTTGGAAGATCGTATGCTATTTTGGGAATTCAAACTGGGGTCATCTGTATGCAAGGCAAGTGCCTTGACCCCTGTATTATCTCTCTGTCCCCTAGTATTAACTTCTTATAGAATATAGGTATTCACACCTCATTTTTAATTGTTCTAATGCTACTATTGACTAGCATTACTTTAAAATAATTTATACATAGCTTTTTCATTTTTATCATAACCATAGATATCCTTTCACTTTAAACATTTTCTTCTAGTATTTGTATATGGCTTCATTCTGCTTGCTGATAGAAGGTTGACAGCTATTGCCATATTAAAAGATGAGATAATTTCTGTTACTCTATTGCTAAAGATATTCACAAAGAACCAAGAGGAGGTTAATAATAATGCACAGATTTTTTTTCAACAGTATGCTCATGTGGCACTGTAACACAGTTCTGTTGTTCATCTATTTGCTCGAGCAGGAACCGGTAATGTTTACATTGTGAAACTTGTTGTTACTGTTTTTGGCATATGGAATATGCCATGGGGAGCTTACCAAGATCTACCATGCGGGCGGGATGCTCTCGGTAGCTTGCCAGGCTCTCCTAGAGGGACAGAGGAATCGAACTCCGGTTGGCTGCGTGCAAGGCAAATGCACGCACACACACACACACACACACACACACACACGCACACGAATAAATTGAATGTAAGGTTGGGGAGAAATGGGTGCTGATGATTACCTTTGTACCTCTGTGGTGAAATAAGAAGGCGGCATTAAATAGTTCTCATAAGGAAACTCTGGGAAGGGGCAGTCTTTATAATAAACCAGTAGATGTACTTAAAGGCAAAGCCATTTTGAGAAACAAACCAGGGAAAAGGAAGAGGATATGGAGATCATTGCAAATTCTTGTCCTGAATTAGTATCAGTGATAATTTGAACTAAGGATGAGGTAGTGTTTAGTGGGTAGACGTGGCAGTCAGAGAGGAAGTGAAATTTTTAAGGAGGAAGGAATATGAAACCACGACAGGCCATGAAGCAAATTCTGACCAATGCTAAAGCAGAGGTCATGACACAGAGCCCTATGCTAGAGAGTTCCCTGGGTCACTAGTCACGGAGGAACTGGAAATTCTGTCAGTACCTGGCGTTAGTGTCATTTATAAATACAATCTCTGTTATGGCACTATATAGTAGGCATACAACAGATATTTAAGATTTATTTTAAAGATTGAGTTGAGAGAATAGAACCAGGGAATATAGACTTAATCTATAAACCAAAGCTTGTGCTTATTTGTGACTTAATAGTATGTCCAGGGGGCTAGAGCAGTAGTACAGCGGGTAGGGCGTTTGTCTTGCATGTGGCCAACCCAGGTTTCATTCCCAGCATCCCATATGGTCCTCCAAGCACTGCCAGGAGTAGTTCCTGAGTACAAAGCCAGGAGCAACCCCTGTACATTGCTGGGTTTAACTTAAAAAGCAAAAAAAAAAATAGTATGTCCGTTCTGCTATGGAATCAGCCCTTTCTTTTGTCTATTTCTATTCTCTTCTACAGGTGCTTAATTTCAAACATTCACGTACGTGAATTACCCGGGCATAGAACAGTTATATAGTAATTAATTTTTTGGGTTTCATGATGACTAATTTACTGTCTACTTTTCACCTTCTGTTATTGCTTTCTTGTTTTGCATAATTAAATTAAACATGGACACCATAGAAATAATGTAATTAAATAAAATACATACAATGAAAGGTTATTATTTCAGAGGTAGCAATATCTGTAATACCTGAACAATTCATAGGCATCTTTTATGATAATAATTTGTTGAATCCAAGGATACTGAACAGGAAGAAACCCATGATTCCTGCCTCAAAGAATATACAGTTTAATGGTAAAGATACAAGCATGACCATCAGAGTGTAAGTTATGACTTTCTTTATTCCAACCCCCGTGAAGAAAGGTACCAAAATACAAAATTGAATAATGGCATGCCACTGACAAAGTTATGCTTAGTATGCAAAGCATCCTTAACTTTCGGAGAAACTCTATCAGTAGCCACATCAAGCAAAGAAAAGAGGTTTGGAGATGAGCTTTCGCTACAAGGAGTGAGAAGTTCAGAAACAAAGATGATCTTATTTTTACTAAGAACCAGAGAGCTCAAATAGGAAATATGTATGTCTGGTGGCTAGTGGTAGCCCATAATTTCCCCTTTATGCTCCCTGGTATCTGTATCTTAAAAGGAAGGAAATTAATCCAAATGACTTTGCTACTTTCTGATTTTTCCACAAGCTTTTCTGTCCCAGCTTTCTGTGTTGATCCTATCTCTTGTTCTTTAAGTAGTGTTCACATATGCATTGGCTTTGCCTAAATATTTTTATGTAAAAATGGTATAAACTAATGTATTTGAAGCCAGATTTTTCATATTTTGTTTAGGCAATGTTATGTGAGAGGTGATAATCAGTTCACTTGCTTAATGTTTTGTTCTATGTCAAATCAGATGCATACTTTAAAAGAATACAAGTGCCATACAGATGTTAAGGCTTATTTTTAAAGAAAAAGCTGAAAAAATATTAAACTTTAGTTTTTCCTTCCCAAATGGAGAAATTGTGTATGAAAAAAAAATTAAGTTTGCTTGAAATGTAAAAATTTACTTTATATGTATGTACATACTCCAACCCCTAACTTGATACAGTTTCAAAACTATAGAGATTAGGTTAAATAGAATTGATTAGGAGTTCTTTCTTCCTTGGGTTCTGAAGTCTGCCTGGGAGAACCAAAAGGGTATTGCTTTCTAATCAACATCTTACTGCCTTCAGACATTGTCAGTGTTCTTTTTTCTTGGATGTCAGAGCCACTTATAATAATTACTGCTTTCAGCTAAACAATAGTAGGCATTCACTTCCAAGGGGATAAAAATGACTTGGGTCATTCATAGACTGCAGCTCTTCATAGTCATTCAAATTCAGTGTACTCTGATAGACAGGGCCATTACAGAGTATTAATAGCTTCACCATCTCTGATGGCAGTGATTGCTTCTGAAATGTCCAGGAAGAAATCAAAGAGAAAAATCCGCACATCAGAACACTTTAAAATAATATCTGCGATGTAATAGAGATGGAGAAGCAGATGGATTTTTAAAACATTAAAAAATTGGAAGCTTCCTTATAATGAACAAAGTAAAATAACAAAACAGGTATATTTCTGTGCTGGTGCATAACACAAACCATAATTTAGAAAATGCAGTGGAAAAGGTTTTTCCTCATGCTTTTAAAAGTGGCATTGTTTGTTTGCTAAACATGTACATATTTTTTCAGATGAATGTGGTAGTCATTTAAACATGTTAATTATATGGAATGCAAACCTGGAAAGACGGGTTCATCTTATGTAAATGAAGAATACTCTAGACTGGTATAATAAAATGACCACTGAAGAAGAAAAGAATAGAAATCTTGGCCCTATTACTTTATTGAGTAACCTTAAGAGAATATTTAAACCTTGGCCTTATTACCTCATCCAGAAGATCACAGGATAGGTTTAAATCTTTTGGTCCAATAACATGCTACATTTTATGATTCAATAAATAGAGGTATCTAAAATATAATTATTTTATATACTAAAAGAATAGAAACAAAATAAACTTTATTTTGGCCAAGGTAGTCACTTCTTTTTATCCCTTTTATGGTCCTCTGAATATAGTTAGGTATGACCCCTGCACATAGAACGAGGAATAAGCACTGAGCACCACCAGCTGTGGCTTAAAAACAAAAAAGTGGACAGACATTTATTAACATGTATTCCTTCTGCATAAGTGGGAGAGACTTTAAAAAACGAATAACAACATGTGGTCTTAGCTTCTATCTTTAAATTGTTTGACTAATGCAGAGGAATTGGAAAGAAGGTAAGGTCAGTTTAGAAGGTCACTAAAAATGGCAAAGGAAAGTCTACTCCTTTCGTTGCTTACATCTTTATTGGGAGCTACACTTAGATGAGAGAGTCACAGATGAACATCTTTCAAAGGTAACTTTAATTTTCTTCCATTAGTGCTCCTCCCATGAAATTAGCAAAAGATGTATTTTAAAATGGCAAGTGTTAGCTTTTCTATTGGAAATGAAAGAAATAAAAATAGCGGCTGGAGAGATAGTATAGCAGGTTTGCCTTGCGTGAGTCTGACCCAACTTTGATCCCCAACACCTCATATAGTCTAGTGAGCACAGCCAGCAGTGGTTTCTGAGCATAGAGCTAGGTGTAAGCCCTGAGCAGCACCAGGTGGGGCCCCAAAACAAAAACAAAACATAACGAAAACATTCAAAGAAATACCTTTGTTTCAAATAGATTAGCCTTGAAAAGGTTTCAGGTATAAGTATGCATGGCAAAGAAGCATTAAGGAACATTCACATTTTAAACACACTGGCCAAAAGGGGAACCTTAAATACCAGTTCTTCCTATACCAGACAGTTAAAAGCGTATGATGCAAGATGTTGGCACGGCAGGGAGTTTTAAGTCACATTTTTATTCTTTGTCATTATAACATAAATTAAATATATATGTACCATTGGAATAAGTCCCAGTTTTGATGAAAGGCTATAAAACTAAACTTAAATAAACAATGAAGTAGGTCAAGAGTCACTAGGAATCAGGTCTTTTTCTCTCAGTAAAGCCTTTTGGAACATCGCCCATCATGGTGAAAAGTGCTTTTTCAGATCCATTAGGTGGTGTTTTGAGAAATCCTAGAACAGTGGTTTTCAAAGTGTGGTCTGAAAATACCTAGAGGTCTCAAGACCCTTTTAGGGGCAAAGGAAATCAAAAATTATTATTTTTATAATAACACTAAAACAATATTGACCCTTTTCACTCTCTTTCTCCCAGAAAAATATAATGAAGTTTTTCCAGAGGCTACTTGATGTGCAATATTACAAAAGATGGAATGAAAGAGGAGATGTGAGAATCCAGATGTTTTCTGTTAATTTAGATGTTAATGATAGTTTCAGAAGTGTAGAAGAATTTTACATATCTAATTGTATATTTTTGGTGTGGAATTTAATGTTTGAATGGTATTTATCTAATATGTTTATTCGTATTAAATGGATTAATATTTACATTTTCTGTTTTAATAGGATATATACACATATAGATTTACAGATGCGTATGCACGCTAACCTACATAAGCAAAAGATATTTGAGGATTTTTGAACTTTTTAAGTGTATTGAACAGATCTGTCACTAAAAGCTACTGATTTATTTATTTGAGAACTGTGATTTATAAAATTACTGAGAGTTGAGTCTAAGGCATACAATATTCCAACACCAATCCCAACACCAATGTCAACTTCCTTCTACCAGTGTTCTCATACTCCTCCCTACCCCGCCTACCACCTTGACAGACAGATTTCAAAGTTCACTTGTTGTAATTTATACCTCATATTTTCAGTGTTGTTGAGTCTGTGCTTTGAATGTATAGTTATTCCACTCCCTTCATATCACCAGTATACCTGAGGATCCTGGCCCCTGTCCCCCATTATGTCCATATTTCACCTTCTTTCTTCCCCCCTCGATTAATTTCTTTCTCTGTCCTTGTCCTCATTATACCTGAGGTCAAGGGCGATCTAGACTTTTCCTCCTATTCTATATTACATTTCCTCATCCAGTTATTTCATAAGCCACAGATAAGTGAGATCATACTGTGTTTGTCCTTCTTCTTCTGACTCACTTCCACTTAACATAATATCTTCCAGTTGCAACCAGGTTGTAGAAAATTGCATGATTTCCTTGTTCCTCGCAGTGGCATAGTACTATATCATGCATATATGCCATATCTTCATAACCCAATAATCTCTTGTTGGATACTGAGTTGATTCCATATCTTAGCAGTTGTACTGAGCACAGCAGTGAATGCCTATGTCTATTTGAATGAATGTTTTTTGTCATGGGGGTAGATGCCCACAAATGGAATTGCTGTTGCTGGATCATGTGACAGCTGAATTCTACGCTTGTTGAGAATTGTTCATACTGTTTTTCACAAGCATTGAACCAGACAACATTTCCACCCGCAGCAAATGAGAGTCCCCTTTTCACCACATCCCCACCAACACAGATTGTTCCCACTGTTTTTGACATGTGCCATTCTCAATGCACATATCTTTTATGTCTTAGAAGATAAAAAAATTACCTGGCAATTTAAAAAAGAAAATGCTATTATTAAACTATGGGAGGAGCAGTTCAGAGTAGTTGGCAATAATGTATATGTTAGTGTTGGTACAAACTTGAGTTTCATCTTCCTGATTCCCTATGGGATGCTATCGTGGGATTTCTTATTTGATACCTGACCACAAGAGCAGTCACGGCTATTGGGATTCTTTCCATTTTATAGAGAGAAGGGGTTAGGAAAGAGAAGTGATTTTCCAAAACCACAGAAAATGTTCAGTAGATGTGTAAACATTGGGTACTTTTGACTCAGTCATAAATGTGTCCGTATCATTTTGCAAGTCTCATTGGGGTGAGCAGGAGTCACTTTCAGCTTGCTGGCTTCTTGATCACCACAATGTTATGTAGATACATTTGATCCATCAAGAACAAATCATGTCAGACCAGTGTAAAAGTCTCTGTTACAAAGTAAACCATAGGGGTGTCTAATATCCTAGCTGTCACTAAAATTAAAATTCACTAACAGGTTTTTAAAAATTGTAGCACTGTTTCACTGTCCTCTCGTTGTTCATCGATTTGCTCGAGTGGGCACCAGTAATGTCTCCATTGTGAGAATTGTTATTACTTTTTTTGGCATGCGATTCCCCATCACGGGTAGCTTGCCAGGCTTTGCCATGCAGGCAGGATACTCTTGGTAGCTTGCAGGGCTGTAAAACGGGATATAAGATATAAAAATATAAAATATATTTAGGGAAAATACAGTCATGAGTTGCTTCGTGGCACTTCAAACATGGTCAGGGTAGGGTCTCGTGGAGAGTTTAGGTGTGTGGTGCTCCAAACCATCGAGTAATTATGTGAAAACCATTGATGTGATTACTCAGTGATGTTCGCAAATAATTGAATCACCCTCAGAACGTATCATTTTTTTAAGTATGCATGAATGTGTAAAGAAGCAAAGACCAACTTCTATCAACATAGAGTGTGAGCATAAATAGACAGGGAAATGAAAGAATGTTTCATGAAGGCTCAGAAGGGTCTGTAAAGTGTTTGCTGGTACTGGTAATGACCATGAAAATAAAACTAAGTGAAAACATTGCAATGTCCAGGAGGGAAATTCTTTCTGAAGGTAAGTAGAAATAACTTATTTTAGGAGAACCATGTCGAGCTCTGTTGGTGTTGTACTTCATGAGAAATGGAGAAATGTGCTTTTTTGTTTTTGTGAATAGCGATTATATGATGATTAGCACTTATTGAAGAGGAGAAACTGGAATAAAGAGCCCAAAATAGACTTTTAGTTTTTATTTATTAATTTTTGTTTGCCATTTCTTAATAAACCCAATGATGGCATGTGGTAGATACTGTGTTTTGATCATTTCAGTACCATGTGCATCTTGGATCTTTTGGAAATATAAAATATGGATGGCTGCAATTTTTATATCTAGCAGATGCCCCTTTAAATTTAACCCAATTTGCCGAATGGGCATGACATTGTATAACATACTCCTAAAACAGAAGAGAGGAAATTAATTCATTGGTCTCCTATGAGGATACTTTTAAGAAAGGCCAGGATTTTCTGGAATAAAAGTATATTCAGAGAAAACTGTAATGCAAAAGTTTGTTACATTTTTATGGAAAATATATATGGCAGTCTGGTCTAGGAGAGTAGTCTATAGCTTTTGGTTGCCTCCTTCTAAGTACCCATTTGCTAATGTTTAAAAAGGAGAATGTCTTGTAATGTATGCTAGTAATACAAAATTACTTCGGGAAAAAGCCTTCTTTTCTGTGTCTCATGTCTTAAGGTTATCCCAATATACCTATTCAGCTTTCAGATGGTATTAAAGATATTGAGTTAGTTCATCAACAATACACTATTACGTTTTTTCTTTATGCATATTTTGAAAGTGGGATTTGATATACAAGGCGTATTTATGTAACAATGCTGTGACTCAATGCTTTTGCATTTTTCTGCCCATGCTATCTTAATGGAAACTTACTGGACATATCTTGCCAGAATAAACACATTCCTTTAGGAGTGAAAGACTTAATGTACTTTTAGTCCAACTGCACCTCTTTCCTACAAGTAGATAAGCTAAATTATTTGGCATTAGCTATTATATTTCACTCATTCCACAGTGTTTACTGTGGTCTCCCATGGGATTAAGGGTTGTGGGATATGCTGCTGAGGCAGACAGTCTTACATTATAATAAAGGATAAAGCAAAATAAGACGGACCATCTGTATATGCATAAAATAAATGTAAAATGAATTTGAGAAACACCCTTTTTAACCTTTAACTACTTAGATAAAGCATAACTAAGGAATATGGCCCACAGATACATTGAATTGCTGATCACAGAATAAATAAAATGTATATATCTGTATATTTCCCATTCCAGTTTTTATTTTTAAGACTCCAGAATGGAAGTGCTCAAGGAAAGTATATAGGGGGCACTAAGATGAAAGAAAATCCAGGATAGATACATAGATAGAAAAAGGACAGTTGGGTTAGGATAGGACGATGTCTCCCTTGATTTCAGAGGTGAGAAAGGGAAATAGTGGACAATGGAGTCTTGGGGAAAATGTTTCACAGTAGCATGTCTAGACTTCTGCTTGTTGTCTGGAGTCTTAATACCCAAAACTACTAGGTAATTGGTGGTGGCGGGGGGAGAGACATCGTTGCTCTGTGTAACTGACTTTCATGTAAAAAAATGCAGTGAAGACAGAAAGAACCAACTGTCAAGGAATAGAACTAGCCTAATAGCTTATTATATGTAAATAGTTCTATTATATTTATTTATAGCAGCATTCAATAGTTCTTCAACTTTTTCTAAGATTCAAGTTGGAATTAAATTTCAATTGCATTAGTACTGTCACCTTTATAAGTATTAATACTATTTTAAGTAATTATAGTAAAGCCAGATTAAGTGTGAAATTGTTCACAGATACTTAAGAATTTCATTTTATTTTTTTGTATTTTGTAAAAAGTTGTAACTAGAGGGGAAGCACCATAACTATAAACCTTTTCCTCTTGAATAATTAGATGTTTCCCCTCTATATCAATATAAACAATGATTTTAAAAAATTAAATATAGGTTCTTATGAACTCCTTTAGTTCTATTTCTGTAGTAGGTGTGATGTGAGTTATAAAGTAAAACTACAATTGATGTCATAAGATACCTTTAGTCAATTTAGCCTTTTCTTTCTAAATATTTATATGAATATCCAATAGGTAATCTAGAGTATTTAGAATTGCCAACAAATACGTCCTTATTATTTAAAAATGCATACAAGGGGCTGGAGAAATAGTACATCGGGTAGGGCATTTGCCTTGCACGTGGCTGACCAGGGTTTGATTCCCAGCATTCCATATGGTCCCCTGAGAACCACCAGGAGTAACTCCTGAGTGTAGAGCCAGGAATAACCCCTGTGCACCGCCGTTTGTGATCCAAAAAGCAAAAAAAAAAAAAATGCATACAAGTTATAAGTACATTATAGGTAGCAATTTTAAGTGACTGTCAATAATAGAGTGTAAGAGTGAATTTAGTATGTTATCTTTCTATTTATGTTTTTGTTTCAAAAATGAAATGAAAATTCAAACAGTAACATATGTATTGCATATGTTTAATTATTCAATATTTATTGAAGATTTTCACAGAAGCATTGACTGAATTTGGTTTATAAAATACGTGATAAATACAAGCTTTTACATAAAACTCAATCCCAGTTGAATTAGTTTATAGCATGTAATTGAGATTTAATCTTTTGTTTTCTAAGAAGTTTCAAATTTATGGGAATCAAAACAATTCAAGTAAAATAAAAATTTATTGACTAGATAATTTTCTTCACCATAATTTTTGATAAAGATAATTCATATTATATACTTATATAACATTCATTATATAATATATTACTATATGTTATATATAAGCAGATATAATTTTATGTTGCTTTGGTATTTGAGATTTCCAAACTGTCCAGCTCAGTGTCAAATTCCAGAAATTATACTACTTAAATCATGTATTAAAATAAGCAATATTTTCTTTTGAATTTTTAGTTGCAGATATGGCCAGTATTCTGTGAACCAGGAACTCACCAAAATTACAGGAAGAACTCCATTTAATCAATCTGCATCCCAGGATTTCTTGAATGACATGTACATGGAGGACTATTGGACTGAAGTAGAAAATATCAAACAATCTAATGAGAACAGACAAAATCAAGAAGAGGTGGTTGTCAAGGAGCCTGATGGTAATAACTAACTAAATGAAACTTTAATAAATGGAGCTAAAGAAATAGTTATGTTTATTACTACAGTTTATATAACAATAGCTATAGTATAGTTTTAAAATTATGGCATTATCATACAAAGTTACTGTATAGGGATTAAGATAGGGCAGCCAAAAAAAAAAAGGTTTAGGAGCCTTTCAGTTTGAAATTTGCTTGTTTGTGCAGATTGATGAATGCAGCTGCCAAATTTAAGCGGTGTGATTAAGTTTACTTAGTCTTGCTGTATGGCTAAAATCTTGTTGGCTAAGCTAGTTTAGGCTCTTATGGTTAAACTTGATTTTCAAAATCATTTAACATCTCTTTAAATTCCTTTTGTGGAATCCTAGCAACATGGTTATTTGGTCTCTACTGCTGGAGCGATAGCACAGCGGGTAGGGCGTTCGCCTTACAAGCGCCAACATGGCCTACCTGAGTTCGATTCCTCTGCCCCTCTCGGAGAGCCCGGCAAGCTACCGAGAGTACTCGATATGCCAGACACAGTAACAACAAAGTCTCCAATGGAGACGTTACTGGGCCCGCTCGAGCAAATTGACGATCAACGGGAGGGCCTTTACCTTTACTGCTATAGATGAGGATAGAAAGTTCACTGTTTTGCAATGATGCTATTTTTCTATTGGTCAGTCTAACTTGATCTGCTTTATTGGTGGACAGTGTGGTATTCTGTGACCTTTGATTTTCTGCGATAGTTCTGCCCTTTGGAAAGATACGTCTATTCTATATTTTCTTATTGGGGTAGGTAGGTTATAGGCTACACCTGGCAGTGTTCAGGGATCACACCTGGCTGTGCTTGAAGGGTCCACATGAGGTGCCAGCGATTGATCTGAGGTTGGCCAGGTGCAATGCAAGTTTCTTAACCCATGTTCTATCTCTCTGGCCCCTATTCTGTTTTTAACAACAACCCTTCGAATAGTTGTGTGTACTTATCTGATTCCTAATGAAGTTTTTTTTTCTAGAAGAAAAACAAGATTTACTGAACCAGTCCTCATGGATTGCTTTCGAATCTATCCTAATTCAGGTCATTCATTTTTCAAAGTATAGTGCTCGATTGAATAGAATGCCACATGTATAGCCAGCTTATTTAAGAGTAGATTTAAACAGTAAAAAGTGGCATTAGCATTTTTACTTCTGTATTTACTTCTTTCTTATATGTGTACCATAATTTCTCTCAAGTTTCTGAACAGCTATTTTTCCTATCTGCATTTCAGCAACTTTCTCCCTCTATTTTGTCTAGCAAATATAGTACCCACTACTAACTATACTTGATATTCTTGGAGAAATATGCACAATTTTAGTTTTCCCCTTTAGAACTTCATGTTTTTTTCAAATCTTTTAAACTCAAACACCAAAATTTTGCTGCCCAGTTCTGGTATCTACTATGTTAGTTATCTTCCTATGCCTGTATCATCCATAAATATTTAAATATATCTTTCATGTATAAAGATGCTATAAAGGCCCAAAACTGAGATGTATAGTCACTGGTCTGCAATTCTTCAAATAATGTTCATATTCTCAAGAATTATTAACTAAAAGATTTAAGATAAAGTTGTTTTACCTGGATATGTTTAGGGCTTACTCCTGGCCGGGTTTGGGGGACTTACTGTATGTAGTTGTAGGAGAGATGGCACAGCAGGTAGGGCGTTTGCCTTGCATGCAGCCGCACACAGCCAACATTGGTTCGATTCCTCCATCCCTCTCGAAGAGCCCGGCAAGCTACCTAGATCATCCCACTCTCACGGCAGAGCCTGGCAAGCTCCCCGTGGCATATTTGACATGCCAAAAACAGTAACAAGTCTCACAATGGAGACATTACTGGTGCCCACTCGAGCAAATCAATGAACAATGGGAGGACAATGCTGCAGTGCATTGTGCAGTACAGTGTGGTACTGGGATAGAGGCAGAGTTGTCCCAAGTGCCTAAATCCACATGATACCTCTCCAGTCCAGGTCTGAGTTTTTAAAGCAGTCAAATCTATGCAAATAATATTTTTCTTTAGCTCTGTTGTTTGAAATTACCAACAACACCTTAAATATAGACCTTTGGCTTGTTTCGTAATAAAAAACTTATTTGTTTTGGTTTGGCTTCTCTTCTACTTTACTCTTATTCTTTCTGAAACATTACTTCTTCAGCCAAACTTATTTGTGATCATTGCAGTGCCTTCTAACTTGTTTTATCTTAGTGTCTTAGGATATAAGCAGTATACCTATAGTCTGCTGAATAAGGAGAAAACAGCCTATAAACATTTAAGTCTCACACATAAGTACATATTTCAATGATTTTATAATTCCCCAAGATGGGAATGAATGCACAAATTAGTGTTCATAATGTGACTATTAAGAAGAATTGGGGATGCTTTTACATAACCCTTTCTTTTCTTTGACTGTAAATTGTTTTGTTTCACCTTTTAAATGGAGAAAAGTGATTCTCTGTTATAATCTTGTTTACTTTCCTTATTGTACCAATGATCAACTTTTATTCTGGCAATTTGGTTTTACACACCTCCTCTGAGCCTCAGCAGCTTGAGTAATAATGATTGACCATATCTGTAAACAGGTTTTGTTGTCTGGCATGAAGAATGCCAGAATTACATTATGTTTCTTGAAGCCAAGGTTATGAAGTCTTGATTTCTACAGTTTAGGAGTTTATGCAGTGCAGAAGCATAGATAAGTGAGACCATCAGTCATCCATCAAATGATTTAAGCTATAATTGTGCTCTGCAGTGTTCTCTTCCCATGTAACATTCTCATTTAGTCATGATGATGCCAGGATAACAGCTGTGCTTTAGTACAGATGAACAAAGAATTGGCTTGAGACAAGTGACTTGTCCGAAGTGACTTGGCTTTCCCAGGCGCAGAAAGGGCATATGAACACAGATCTTTTGCATCACAAGTCAAATGTCTCTCGTTTTCATCTTTAAAGTTAGTGCTTTTCATCTTTAAAGTTAGTGCTTGAAATAAAGTTATCCTAGTTTACTTTTATTCTGTTTCTCTTCCCCCTTGTATTTTTCTTTGGATTTTATGCCCTATTTGCTTTACTGTTTACTGCTTTTAGAGTTTTTATTAATACGATCCTTTAAGTTTCTAATAAACTTTTTTGGAGGAACATTGTTTTAATTTGTAGGGGAAAATGAAATTGATGTGCTGACTAGGGGGAATAAAAAATTAATTCGAACTTGATCGGTTCCTGATATCCAGATGTTCTTTACTTCTATGCCACCTTCCATGTCAGCTTCAGTGAACAGAGGAAACCAGGCTTCCCTCAGTTAGTGTTGCATGCTGGGGTAGCACTGAATTCATGCCAAGAGACAGGACTTGAATGACTAGCTCCAAAATTGACTTCCTTCTGTAACTTGATGGAAGTAAGTTATCTTTTCATTGCTTGCTCATCTCTGAAAAGGGAACAGTATTATCTTTCCCTAGTTAATCTGCAGGGAAGTTACAGAGGTTAATTACATGTGAAGTCATTTAAAGTTTTTAATTGAGTATATATGAAATGGATCTAAAATTTGATATCTTTGTGGCTGGAGTTTATGGCAGCTGTCCAAGTTTCTGATAATGACTCTACGCACTGTGGTTTGGTTGCGATACAAGAGTAAGGATTTTTAAACAGCTAAAACAAGTGTGGAAGTTCTCAAAGTTTGTGACTTACATGCTATTTTTCCTGACTGTCTTAGAGGGAGAACTGGAAGAAGAGTGGCTCAAGGAGGCAGGTTTGTACAATCTCTTCGGCGAGTCAGCTGGAGACTCCCAAGATAGTATGGTGTTTTTAGCCACATTGACTCGGACCCAGGCAGCCGCTGTGCAGAAACGAGTAGAAACAGTCTCCCAGACCTTGAGGAAAAAAAACAAGCAGCACCAGATTCCTGATGTCAGAGACATATTTGCTCAACAGCGAGAGTCAACAGAAAAAGTAAGTGTTTTTAAAATTTTCTTCATGTTTAAGTAAAGGAATAATTGGCTAGATTTAACTGGACTCAGTCAGTTTAATTCAGATCATTAAAAACCTTAATGAGCGCTTACTATATGTCGGGTATTAGAGCCCCATGCTGGCCAAGGTCAAGTAGGACTTGATACTTATCTTGAGAAGTTCTACTGATGGGGCAGAAAATTAAAGGTTTAGTATGATAATTCTTGCATTACGTGTCCTTCGCACATTAGAAATGACTTTGACCTTCCAGATGATACGATGTCCTTTTTTAAATATAGAAAAGTAGAGGGGAGGGGTTTTCTCCTTAGCTATGAACTCTTATAGTTGCTTTGCCATAAATTCATTGGGGGATTTGTGGATGTAGAATATAAGGGAGCGAATTACAACTGAATTACAGAGAAGCAGCCATGAACCTGAAATAATTTTCCTACTGTGCTTTGTGCATAGCATGGTGCCTAGATTTGAGCAAATATTTGTCAAGATGATTAATGCATTAGTGGGAACTGTTGGAATTTTGCTAGTGATTGTGGGCCTGGTGAATGGGCATCAAGGAAGGATTGGCATAAAGCAATAAACACTATGATCTCAGAAAAGTGCTACTCAAAATAGCTGGGCTCTTGACTGCCCATGAAGTCATAAGATCTTGCACAAAATATTAATTCCTCTGTTTGTCAAGATAATCTTGCTACTAAAATAGTAATAGTAATAATAATAATAATAATAATAAATAAAAGTGTTCTTGGCTCAAAGTTGATTTGCAGTCTGATCTGTCATTGACTAACAACTAGCATTAGCCTAGTAGACCCAGAGAACAAATGAAAGAATCTTGAACTATGCTTACAGTGATTAGGATTGTTACCACATTAACCATTCCTTTCATCGTTATCTAGCACTAGTGCTAACTAGTTTCTTTGCTTCTTCCTGTTTAATCCTCAAAACTCTCCTATAAGTGAAATGTTATCACTTCCATTCTAGATCAAGGCTTACAGACTTTGGTAACTTGCTGTCTGTCCTATGATAATAAACCCAAATTTGATCCAAGTTTATGCTTTTAACCACTCTGTGTTCTGCTATATTTGGATTTCTACATGTGATTTTGATGTTAAGTAACGTAAACTGAAGATTCTATTATGCCACAAAGATACACTAATAATGGTTTCTTAAGATTCCTTAAAAGAAAAGAAGGAATGAGAATTTTTAGTTCAGGTAATGTTTATCATTTGATTTTTGTGGATCTGACATCTCCCCTAGAAACCCCACATAGTTGCAAATTTTCATTCTTTTTGCATGGTCAATTGCGGGTAAAATTCTGTCAGTTTTCGGGATTATGAATTCCTCTGGACAAATTAAAGGTTTACTAACCACTCCGTGGTTATTTGCACTGGAGTTGAATAACTGGGCTAGGTTTCCAGCTGCACAAAAATCAGTGGTAAGGAAATATAGTACTATGACATTTCCTTCCCAATTAAGAAACCCTTCCTAAGGGAGTTAAGAGGAAGTAAGAGGGAGGAGGGAGCAGCACAGAGCTCAGCAAAATATTCACCGAGGAATTACTGCCAGCCTCCAAAAGGATCTTACTACGTGGTTGTAGAAATAGCATTTTTCAGCAAATTTCTGGTAATGTTTAAACCACATGGTTTGTATCCTAGGTAACTGGTGAATTGGATCATCTGATGGAGTCATTAAGAGGAAAATATTGCAAGTAAATTAAAATGTGTAGCCAGAGAGATAGTACAGAGGCTAAGGCATTTCTTACATGTAGTTGAAACATGATTCATTTCCTCTATTCACATAAGCCCCTCCCCTCCAAGCATTGCCAGGGGTCACTTTTGTGCAGGGTGCCAACAGTTGCCCCAAGGCCCTCTAGGTATGTCCCTTAAACCTAATAAAATAAAGTGATAAATTGACTTAATTATGCTGTTTACATTTAATTAAAATACTATCACACATTAGAAGTATATTCTACCCAATGCCTTTATATAATGCTTATATTTATTGCAATACCATTCATAATAGCCGAATCCTGGGAACAACCCAAGTGTCCAAGAACAGATGACTGGCTAAAGAAACCATGGTGCATATGCACAATGGAATGCAATTCCACTGTGTAAAAATATGAAATCATGCAATTTGTTGCAACTTGGGTGGATCTGGAGAGTATTATGCTAAGTGAAGTTAGTCAGAGTGGGCGGGGGGGGGGGGGCAAGCTGAATGATCTCTTTCATATGTGGGAAATAAAATAATTTAGTAGAGGAATAGTGAATGCCCAAAGACAATAGAAATGGAAAACTTGTCTCTGGAGGAAGGTTGGCACAGGGATGCACTGGGACAGCATGGCTGGAAGTGAAGAGTGTTGCTGCCTTGTGTTATGCATGAAATCCTACCATCAGCAGTTTTGTAAACCAGGGTATCTAATATTTGGGGGAAAATGTACCATTAAAAAAGTATATAGATATAGTTATATACCCATGTCTCAAGCAAATATGAGCCAGCCATCCTAATTTGAAGCTGTTCTGTTTTCAAATAAGTAGATATGCAGCGTTCCCATTTTAAAGGCTTCTTCATGAAGCCCTTGCTGACACAAGGAAGTATAATACAGAAATTAATACCATCTGCACTGTCATTTTCAATTGCCAAGGTAAATAGTTGAAGCACATGCTCCAAATGTGTTTCCATGTAAGATTAGACTCACTCACTGTGTTCATTTTGCCATGGGGGACAAGCCTTCTGTAGGTTTGCGGCAGAGATTAAAAGGATGGTGTTGCTGTGTCTGCCGGGGAGTGAAGTATTCCCTTGACTCCTGCTCTTTTTAGGTTAAATGGGCTCAATGCACATCCAGTAGGGTTTTTCTAGACTTTTCTTAAATTTTGGATAGAGAAGGAAGTCCTTGCTGGCCAGGTAGTTGATGGTACACCAGAGTCTTCTTTCTTTTGCATAAAGATGACATCCCATAAAGCCATTCGTTTAAGAATAGTTTACTTGGGGCTGGAGTGATGATACAGCAGGTCTGGCATTTGCCTTGTACAAGGCCGACCCTGGTTCTATTCTCAGCATCCCATATGGTCCCCTGAGCATTGCCAGGAGTAATTCCTGAGTGCAAAGCCAGGTTTAACCCCTGTGCATCTCTGGGTGTGACCCAAAAAGCAAAAAAAAAAAATAGTTTAGTAAAATAGATTTCTGTAGATGCTCAATCTGGACTCCTTTTCCTGCTCCCTGAATTCCTTCTGCAGTACTTTGGAGAAGGAATTGCTTCCTGCCACACTCACTGCTGAGCATGCTAGTCATGCTTTACCGTGTCCATAAACTGTTTCTTCATGTTACTGCCCTACCCCCTTGGGAGGAAAGCTTTTTTCTTATCCAAGCTCTTGTTAACTGGAAATTTAGTTTTAATTCATTTCACATTCATTATTAGTTGTTGTTCTATGTTATTGTCTACATGTTAACCTTCTTTTCTTTGGTAACAGCATGGCTTAGTAATCCACTTACCATTTAATTCACTCATTGGAGTTTGCACTTCAGTGGTTTTTAGTAGATTCACAGTTTCGTAATCATCGCCACAATCAGTTTTAGCACATTTTCATCACCCCCCAAAGAAAACCTGTACCCATTATACAAGTCATTCCTCAGGTTTCCCTCTCAATCATCAGTCTACTTGTTTGTCTCTGATTTTCCTGGACATTTCATATAAATAGTCTCACATAATGTGCGGCCTTTTGACTGATTCCTGTTCCACAGTAAAATGTCTAAAGGGTTCATTCATTTTGTGGCATGTATCAATACATCATTTCTTTTTATTGGTATGAGTATTCTATATATGAATAAAACACTTTATTTTTCTACTCTTTGGGCTATGTGACCAGCTTTTTGATGTTTTTCTTTATTCCTTCAGTTAAATAGCAGCATTCTTGATGGCAGGAGCACTTAAGGCTTTTTATACATATCCATATATATTTTGATGATTACAACTATAGTATGTTTTTCTGATTGTTATAATTCCGAGTGCATTTCTTGTGCTCTAAAGGTTAGTACTGGAATTATTTACAAAACTGTCTATGGTTGTGTGCTAGAGATGACTAAATGACTTGTTTTCTATCTTTAGGCTCCAGATGGCACTGAATTGCAGTCAGACAGAACAAATGAAAACAAATACAAAGGAAAAGATGGTATGTTGGACCTGTTCTCTTGAATTTTCTCATTTATTAGTATAGCAAACAGATGCAACCTTTTAAACTCTTCACCTTCAAATCTGCTGGACAAATTTTATTAAAATGCTAATATAGGAACTGAAGAGATAGTACAGGAGCTAAGGCACTTGCCTTGAGATGTGGCTGATACAGGTTCAATCTCTGCATCTGGGATGGTCCCCCACACTCTGCTAGGAGTGGTCCCTGAGCATGGAGCCAGAAAGAGCCCTGAACCCTGCTGAGTTGTAGCCCCTAAACAATAGAGTAAAATAAAATTTAGAATATAAAAGTAAACTTAAAAAATGCAAGTGTCCTAGTGGAAAATTACAAAAGGCTTATAGGTTTTTATTTTCTTTTTAACATTTGTGTGTTTCTATCAGTTCTGTGTCTATACACAATTGTTTTTTTCCTAAAATATTTACCACATATTAAGTCCTAAGTAGGGATGATAGCTATTAATATTAAAAGAAGACTGTGAAATTTATATTGTTATTAATCTATTTTGCAGATGAGAGAGTTGAGGTTCATATGCATGAAACCACTTTCCCATGATCATGTGGCTTATGAGAAGTGCCAGTAAATTTGGGGCCTTTTCATAAATCATAAATTATTCAGAAATCTATTATAGCTTTTCAGAAAGTTTAGAAATAATTTTAAAATGCATTAAAGACTTTTTAGCTTTTTGATTACCATACTTTCAAATGTTTTTCCTTTTCTTCATTATTTCAGAAAAGGATTTGAAATTCAAGATGTGAATGAAAAAAATATTAAGAATGTATTAGTAATTAGTAAGAAAGAAGTTGTAGCTATTTCATTTGTATACCAAAAGGAAAATATTATAAATTACCACTGTAGAATTGAGCTTAAAAAATGAAATCTGCAGGCAACAGAGATAGTTTGAAGGGGTGGGGCACATTCTTTACTCCATGTGGTAACCTGAGTTTGATCCCAAGTACCACATGGTCCCCCGACCTTTGCTAGGGCCACCCCAGTGAACTGCACTCAGAGGAACCAAATGCTGTCTGCTGCAGTAGAGTGCATGACTAGCATATGTGAGTGTCTAAGTGGGATGCTCAGTACTGCTTATACCCCTGAGCACTGTGAGTGAATCCCTGATGGTCCTTGAGCAGCAGCACCAGGAACGGCCCCTATTTAAAAATATATATAATGACTAATATGGTATTATTTATCAAACTGTAACAAAGATGGTCTGTGGCTGCTGATTTGTACTCAAGAGACTTTTCCTTTCTCTTGTGTGTGTTCTTAAAACCTGCACCTGGAGCATTTATTCTTCTAATAAATACTTTATTTTCATTGAGAACTATGTGGAAGAGGAAGATCAGATAAACTATAGTGGGAAATATTTTCAGCCTTCCTTTAAAAAATCAGGTATTTTTTCTTTCCTTTTGGGCCACACCCTGTGATACTCAGGGGTTACTCCTGGCTCTGCAGGAATTCTGCAATTCTCAGGAATTGCTCCTGGTGGTGCTTGGGGTAGCATATGGGATGCCAGAATTGAACCCAGGTTGGCCACATGCAAGGCAAATGCCCTCTCCACAGTACTATTGTTCTGACCCCAATCAGGTGTTAGTTTAAGATTGTGTAGAACATCTTGGAAACTCAAAATATCCTGTATCCCTACATTTCCCTTCATAATTTTATCAGAACTTCTTTTTGTACCAACTATATGTGTGTATATATCTCTGTATACACAGAGAGATACATATGTTAGTGCATATACAGATATATGTATGTGCATACACGGAGATGTGTGTATCTATATATTTACATAAAAGTACTTACTTTTTGCTATTCTTTGGACATTTTTAGTGAAACATTTTATACTGGAGTGAAATGACTGTTTCCACAAGTCTGTGTTCTAGCAAATATTGAATGGCATACATGCTGGAGTAGTCAACCCTGTTCTGCTAAAAAGTTGGGTCATCAAAAGAGACAGATGAACCTTTTGTGCCAATGTCAATATGCTTTGGACTCTGGGAAAGATTGACTGGCAATTGCTAACTGACTACTGAGGGAAACATTGTTTTTTCTTGATGTTTTCCTCTCATTTCCTCGCCAGAAATGGTGATGTAGGCAATATAAACAGAAGTTCTGGAAGACACATTTGTTATATGAGTACATTCCAGTGTGGCTTGCAGCAGACAAGTAAAAAAATGACAATCTTAATGTCTGCTTTACATCTGCTTTTGCTGGAATGCTATGTAGTGGGCATAGAGCCTCCAATTAGACTGTAAGAATGCCATCCAAGTCAATGAGTATCTGATGCTGCACCTGTTCTCAACAATGCCACGCTCTTTCACTAGCTCCTGAATTAACCAGTGTTATGCAAACATAAAGAGGTTCAGAATGAAATTCATGAAAAATACTATTTGGATTTCAAAATTTGAGGGTGTGTATGTGTGTGTGTGTGTGTGCGCTTGCAAAAATTCATAGGTGTGAATGATAGGACCAATTTTACATGTTTTACTCACACTTGGATTTTCATACAGTTTCAGTCAAAGACCTTTTTTCTAAATGGAAAAAGTTATCAAAATTTGTTTTGTTTGGGGGCTGTGCTTAGAGCTTACTCTGTGCTTAGGAATTACTCCTGGAGAATTTGGGGGACTGGAATTGAAACCCGTCTGCCATGTGCAAGGCAAGTGCCCTACCGCGTGCACAATTGCGTCAGCCTCAGTTATCTAGTTTTAACATGGCAAAGTTTGTCAAATTTCTAATGAATTAATCTATTAAGTCGATTCCTCCACCCCTCTTGGCAAGCCCGGCAAGCTACTGAGAGTATCTCACCCACACGGCAGAGCCTGGCAAGCTACCCGTGAAGTATTCGAAATGCCAAACACAGTAACAATTGTCACAGTGGAGACGTTACTGGGCCCACTCGAGCAAATCGATGAACAACGGGAGGACAGTGACCATGATAATCTACTAAGTATTAATCTTAGCTTTTCATCAAATGATGCAACTCTAAATAATGAAAACATGTCTTAGAAATCTATTCATGTTTATAATACCTAATAATTGAAAAACAAACCTTATTATATATTTTCTTATTTTCATTTACATTTTATTGATCTTTTTAATAAAACTATTTATATTTTAAATATTTCAAAAATTGTAAGGAGTGTTATCAATGATTTGTGACTCAATGCTATTACTCACTTAAAAATAAAAGAAAAATGTTTGAAAGAACCTATATTATTATGTATTATTGAAAGAACCTATATTATTATATATTTAACCTATATTATTATTATATTTTAATCTATGAATTAAAAGTTTAAGAGTTAAAACGTTTGCTTAGCATTTTCTGTTAATTTTTCCCTTGAAAATAGATCATTGATTCATTACACTTTCATTGGCCACCTAATTCTTTCTTATAGAAATACCCCCATTACTCCTGGAAGCTATTTTTGTTATATCTGCCTTTTCTTTATTTATCTTTTGAACTCTTAGTTTTTTATATAATGTATAAATGCATTAATTTTTGTTTTATAAATGTATAAATACATTAATTTTGTCATGTTTTGAAGTATGTTCTTACTAAAATATGTTCTGATGTTATTATAATTTCTATTATAATTTCTTTATTCAGTTTTAAACAGCATAAGGAACTTGGTGGTATTCATTATAACGCTGAGATGGAGTGTTAAGGAGAAAAGAAAACAGTTTTAAAATTCTTGGATTCAGATATGTAGATTTGTGGCAGAATTTTTTGCAGTGCATGTATGAAGCCAGATTTCAATCTTCACTCTATCTCCCATTCCCCCTAAAAAGTGCCTATGGACACTCATTTCTGGAAAGATAGTTCTTTCCTTTAACACATTTAATTTTTAGCTTTTTTATTGTTGTTGTGGGACTACTATTTCCAGAGGTACTCCAGGCTTGGTGATGCTTGGGCTTACATCAGTTGGTACTTGGGATTGAACCCAAACTGAGAGCATTGCACGTACCATTTGTGCTAGAAGCCAGGACTTTTTGAAGTACAGAGCTGGGTGGGAGATCTTCCACCCCAAATCTGAGAAGGCCCAGGGGTTCAGGCCCCCAATACCCAGTATACCTGAAATTGTCAGCAGGTTAGCATCCCTGTGGAGCTCAGTCATGAGGCGGTAGAGTATTTTTGGACACCTGGCAGCTGTTGTGAGTGTGGCTGCAGGGTCTTTGGCAGGGTAGGGACTTACCTGCCCCCCTTCCGAGATTGCTCCACAGGTCTAAGGTAGGACTGCTCTATCCGAGACATTTTTGAAGCTAACTGATATCTTTCAAGATTCTCTGGAGCAGGGCTGGTGGATGAGCTTATATGGTGGGATGTGGGTGTGGCTTGGTTAATCATTTTCTTCTCTTAGAGTGGTTTCCTAGGAAATCAATATTCTGGGGAAAATAAAGCTGAAACTATGCTTTGACATGTGAGTTAATATTTTAAAAATTCTGAAAATGTTGAGTTATTCTAATTTTTTAAAAAAAGTCTCCAAATGTTGGAAAGACACAACTGCCATCAGTTACTAAAATAAATCAAGGAGTTTTAAGTTTATTCTTATTTTTAGCATTGACATAGGCAAATATTTACTTTATTCACCAGGAGGTGCTATAAGGACCAGCAGGATAATTTGCAGGGCCCAATGCAAATGGAAACTATAGCACTTCTCATTCAAATTTCAGTTCAGCAACAGCAAACGTTTAACCCAGCATGGGACCTTCTAAGTACAGAGTCCTGTGTGGCTGCATAAATTCACAAAACCCACCAGCTTTATGAATGAGTGACCCGGGTTATTAGAATTGTATTTCTAAAACTTAGGGTGTATTTTGGGGGCCAGAGAAATAGTACATCTGATAAGGTGTTTGCCTTTCACACAACAGATTCAAGGTCCATCCCAGACACTCCATATGATTCCCAGAGTTCTGCCAGTAATTAGCCCTGAGCACTGCTGAGTGTGGCCCCAAATAACAACAACCTTAGTTTTTTTTTAATGAATAAAATCACTTTTTCTGAAGGCAATGTACTTTTAATACTATGTATATATACCATACATAGCACTGTATCACTTTCCTCCCATTGCTCATCGATTTGCTAGAGCGGGCACCAGTACCTGTTGTGAGACTTGTTGTTACTATTTTTGGTGTATCGAATACACCATGGTAAGCTTGCCAGGCTCTGCCGTGGGGGCGGGATACTCTTGGTAGCTTGCCGGGCTCTCTGAGAGGGACAGAGGAATCCAAGCCGGGTTGGCCGCGTGTAAGGTAAACACCCTACCTGCTGTACTATCGCTTTAATGTGGGTATGAGAAAAAATATGTATTTAGATTAAATGGTTCATGCTTTTTTCTTTTTCAATTTTTGGTACCATGCCCAGCAATGCTCAGGGATTACTCCTAACTCTGCACTCAGGAATAACTCCTGGTGGTGCTCGTGGACCATAAGAGATGCTGAGGAACGAACTTGGGTCAGTTACGTGCAAGGCAAGCACCCTCCCTGCTGTGCTATCCCTCCAACCCCATGGCTCACGTTTTTATTTCTACCAGGTGGCCTTGTTGATATTTTCAGAAAACTCAGTTCTGTATAGTTAAGAGTCAAATCATGAATAAAATATTTCCTGTGGATTTTTCCAACATTGCAAAATGATGAGGAACTCTCTTCTCAAACCTAGGAATTTTCACATTGTCGCCAAAATGTTACTGAAGCTGGGCCCATAACCCAATCTCAGTATGCTGCCTGGAAGCGCTGTTCTCTCTTTAAAAACTCAGTTTGGGGACCAGAGCGATAGTCCAGCGGGGAGGGCATTTGCCTTGCACGAGACCAACCTGGGTTCAATCCCTGGCATTGTATACGGTCCCCCATGCACCATCTGAGTGCAGAGCCAGGAGCAACCCCTGAGCATCACCGGGTATGACCCAAAAAGAAAAAAAAAAAGACACAGTCTGGGGCTGGAGAGATAGTGCAGGCAGCCAGGTACCTCTGGCAAAGGGCCAACCTGGGCTCACTCCCCAGCAGTGTACAGGGCCTCCCAAACCTCACCAGAAGTGATCCCTGAGCACAGAGCCAGGACCAGGTCTTGAGTAAGTGTTCCTAGGTCAAGCATGCTGTAACAACTGAGCACTTCCTCCCCTCCAACGCCCTTCTCCTCGAGGTCTGACACTCAGCAAGGGTGAGAGGGTGAGCCTGGAGTGGAGGGGCTGAATCCAGAGAAACCTGCGCAGTCTTGGACAGGACCTAAATAACCCACTGTCTTCCTTCTTGGGCAGCGTCCAAGGCCACAACTGCCTGAGATGGCTGGACCCTCGAGCACCTCGCTCTTTCTAAAAATGTCACGCGTGGGCTGCTTTCACCGTAAGCTATTTCCTCCCCGTGAAGTCCATAAATAACCGTACAAAATGAGGAGCAGAGTGCAAATCACCAATCCGTGCTCTGACCGGAGCAGAGTGCAAATCACCAACCCGTGCTCTGACAGCGAGTCACAAGGCAGGAGTCAAAAATCCCAATATTTGCACTCTTTCCCACCAGGACCCTGGAGCTCTCAGGCATCCCGAGGAAACTGCTTTCCCTGAAAGCCAGCGCCTAGAGAAGGGTCACGGGAAGGGCCATGATGGGCATTCACAGCAGCCCAGCCTGGGGTGGGCGTATTCTTGGGCACGCCCCGTGCAGAGCCTATCAAATGGGCACACGACCTATGAATATATATAACATATATTCATTAAAATTTTAATTGACTTTTCCTCCTATCACTTTTTCAATCTAGAAATATGTCAATGTCTTTTGTAGTTTATTTTGCAATTTAGAGTGGCTGGTGAATTAAATGTGTGCAGTGAGCAAACAAGTGTTCCTGTCATTGGCGCTAGGCCGTTTCAAATTAATGTGAATTTGGTTAAAATCAATACTGCAGCAAACGGTCAACTTTAGAAATGTTTTCTTTGAGGTTTAATGCCATTGTTTTCACCAAAGAGACTTTCAAATGTTATTTTTACCTGGAGTAGTAAAAACCACAACAAAAGTTAAATCTATGAGACTCTAGAAATGTGGCGTGGAATGGGTAAAGATATCAAAGATATCAGTTATTTATCCAGGGTGATAGTTGTTGGAACTTTTATAGTCTTTGATATAATCAGGTACCACACCTTTAGGTTCCCGTGCTAGGTACCTCCAGATCAGACTTCAAGCTGATAACTTTTTGGCATAGGTCCTTGTTTCGGAAGTTTTAATATGGCACTAGGTAACATTCCAGAAAGGAAATGCAGGGGTGTGGAAACGTTTAGTTTAGGGTTTGTCCTTCTGTGAGGAGATTATGTGATACAGAGCTAGCTAGTTCTACGAGATATTAAAACTGATTCCCCTCTATTTTTCATTTTTAATCCTCAGGGTGAAATAAGTTCACAGTTAAGTGTAATTATTATTGTGAGGGTTTCTCAAAGTTTGAGGTCATCGTCATCTGGTAATGCTTTGGAATCAGTTCTCATCTAAAAAATATGATCTCAAAGAAAAATATCACAATTGAACTGTGGATTTCTACTCTCTTCTCTTCCTTCTGCTACTGACTCTACACTATTCGCTGGGTTCCTTGAGTGTACACTACTATTAAAATCACCATTCATCATTGCCTGTAACATACAGAACTTTTCATACATTCATCTAATTGACCCATTAAAGTGAAAACAGAAATAAAGTGTATGAAATATTACTTCTGTTTTTTTTTTCTCCCCAGACCAGGAATCTAGCCTAGCTTTGGGTAAAAAGGAGCCGATCCCACCAGTGTCTGAAGAAACTGTTGTCCCTGAAGCAGATATCAACCTCAATGTGTCATTTGCGGAGCAAGCGGCCACTCAGAAAGAAAATTCCAAGGATAAGATCCAGAAGAACAATGGCAACAATGCCCAAATACCTGTACGTAGAACACTGATCAGTTGTTACTGACTGTGAATGGAGTTTTTTCATTAGTTTTGTATTTTGAAAAGTTCAAATCCATAGGGAAAGGGAAGGACTAATACAGAAAACAACCATACAGCCTTTATATCACTTTCACATAATAGTTAATTTACAAACTCACTTTTCTGTAATGAATCTGTATGTATGTTGTATTATCAGATATACTTTTTGATTTTAATAAGGATATACAAAATATAAGGCAGAATATTTAATAAATTGAAAACCAAAGCAATATTTATATATAAAACTTTGAATATAAGATAATATTTTAAAAATTAGAGTTTTGATGGTAGAGTTTTAGAAGTGTTGATGGTATCGAGTACATTTCCCAACACCAGTGTCCTCAGTGATTCTCCCGCCACCACCCTCCTCCCTCCAGCCTGCCTCAGTCACTCCAGCCTGCCTCCAGCCTGCCTCAGGACTTCTGTGTCTGTCTGTCTGTCTGTCTGTCTGTCTGTCTGTCTCTCTCTCTCTTTCTCTCTCTCTCTCTCTCTCTCTCTCCTTTTGTGAATTAAGGTTTGCTATACAGGTATTGAGAGGTTATCATGTTTGTTTCTTTGCCTAATTTCAGCACACAGTTCTTATACAGAGTGATCATTTCCAACTATCATTGTCATAGTTGTTCCTTCTCTATCCCAACTGCCTTCTCCCCCATCACTTGAGGCAGGCTTCTAACTGTAGACCAACTCTCTTGGCCCTTGTTTCTACTGTCCTAGGGTATTAGTCTCATACTGTGTGTTTTTTTATATTCCACAACTGGGTGTAATAATTATATGGCTGTACTTCTTCTTTTGACTCATTTCACTCAGTATGATACTCTTCATGTCCATCCATGTATAAGTGAATTCCATTAATTCATTTTTCCTAACAGCTTCATAGTACTCCACTGTGTAGATGTACCATAGTTTCTTTAACCAGTTGTCTGTTCTTGGGCAGTGAGGTTGTTTCTAGATTCTGGCTATTGTGAATAATGCTTCAATGAACATAGAAGTGTTGATGGTATTTCTGCTCTGTTCTTACACCCCCGTGTATATTCCCAGAAGTGGTATTATTGATGGTCATATCTGTGCAATTAAGTTCAAACTTGTGCTCTAGTAGAGTAACTGAATGAATTTTGTTCATCAATATCTAGATGATTTTACCATGCATTTGTAATCCTTGCCTAAAATATAATTAAAACAGGCGTCTAATTCCATTATTCCTTTCACATTGACAATCTCCTATAAAATAGCCCCCACCCTCTTTTTTAATATTACTATGGGATGTGGTGTGTTCCTTTATTCATACAACATTTTCTAAATGATAATCATTTTTTAGATATTAAACTAGCACCCACATGTGAACAATGGAAACCCTTCAAGCTGGTTCCCTTCTTATTGTCTCATGCCTTTTCATCTTTCACTTCTTTGCTATTACAAGTGTCTAGGGCTTACTTTGTACTTTTCTATACTCAGACGGGATAAATTCTATACTCAGAAATGATTACTTCCAGAATCCCTGGTTTCTTTCATTAAATTATATTTTAAAACCAAATTCAGGGCACTGGGCTATCTAATTGCTTCTTAGATTTAAAAAATATGTTTATTTGTGAAATTTTATATAGTCATAAGTTAAAATAATGGAATAATGGAATAAGTTAAAATAATGGAATGGTATGATGGAAACCTAAACAAGACGTTATTTTGACCAGTTGCAGTATTCACCAACTCAGAGCTAGTCCAGAGTTTTCCATGCCCCACCCAATGTTCTTTTCTATGTAATTTTGGAATTATCTTTTGTTAGCTCTTCAGAACGTATTTCTAGAAGTAGAAGCTAAAAGCTCATGTTTATATTGTCAGTACTACCCCTAAAATATTAACAAGTATTAATTGTAAAAATCCCATCAATACCATCAAGTTTTCCAATTGCATCACAAATTTCATGCCTTTAAAAAATGTTTTGTTAAAGTCAGGATCAAAACAAAGCTAAAGCAACTTGGTTGGTTGTAAGTTTTTAAGACTCTCTTTCTCTCTTCCCTACCTCTTTTCTTGCTCTCCCCAATTTACCTCATTCTGTCTTTCTCTCTTCCTGTTCTCCTTCAGTCCATTCTTCTTCTCCGTCCTTCTTGACCCTCCCCATCCTTTCTTCTTCGTTCTTCTTACCTATCCTTGTTTTCTTCTCCCCCTCCTTCCTTGAAATGTATTTGTTGAAGTTACCTGGTTATTAAGTTGTGTAACATTTCCCCTCTGACTTATTCTACCACTGTGTGTTTTTGTTTATTTCTTGTAAATACACTCTTGATCTATCAGATTTAGATTTATTGTCAAGATTACGTTCTTTGTGACTATTTCAGCAGGCGCACAATGACTGGATTCCTGGTTGACTTTTTCTCTTTTCTTGTTTGAGAGGAGGTTTGGCCATACCAGGAAGTGCTCCAGTGACCACCTTTCTCCTGGTTCTCCATTCAAGGGTCACTCCTAGTTGTGTGTCAGATGCATGAAAGCAAACCCAGTCTGTTACTCTGCAGTCCCCTTATTGTCTTTCGTTTTGTGGGTTGCTGCTGCTGTTGAGTGCTTGGATTCCTCCATTGATTAATAGTTACAGAATGATATTGTTCAAATGTTTTATTTTCTATTTTTGAATTTATAGACTGGAGCGATAGCACAGTGGGTAGGGCATTTGCCTTGCGCACAGCCAGCCTGGCCAAGCAAGGTTCGATTCCTCCACCCCTCTCAGAGAGCCCGGCAAGCTACCGAGAGTATCTCGCTCTCACAGCGATGCCTGGCAAGCTACCCGTGATGTATTCAGTATGCCAAACACAGTAACAACAAGTCTCACAATGAGACGTTACTGGGCTTGCTTGAACAAATTGATGAACAATGGGAGGACAGTGCTATAGTGCAGTGCTTTGAAGAAAAACCTTCCTAAATTATTATCTCTCCCTTTTACTTACCATTGTTAGAATATTTTGGCTCTGTAGTATCTGTTACTTATGACCAATTCATATTTTTAATTTATTTACCATCTGTTCATTTATTTTTGGTTTTTGACCACATTTGGTGGTGCTTATGGCTTACTTCTGGATCTGTGCTTAGGGGGCAGGTGTGATCATGGGACCATATGCAGTGCTGGGTTGAAACCAGGATCAGAAGTGTTCAATGCTTTAACCTCTGGCACAGAATTTTTTATTATTAAAAATTTTTTGTAAAATTTTGTAAAAGTTGTACCTTAATATGTAGATTTAAACTCATATGACATGATCATAAAGTTTTCTATGATGTTCTTTTTCTACATCATAGATTTACTTGTTTCTATAAATGGTTATCTCTCTCTGGAATAGAGCTATGTCATTGTGGTTATGTTCAGAATACGAGAGTATCCTTTTCTCTGAGCTGGTCTTTGCTTAAAGATTTGCAGAGACCAGATGTACATCTGCATTTTCCATGCTGAGAATAGTGGTTCTCAGGAAATGGCAGATACAGTAATCGAAATATCACATAATAATGTATTTGTTTTAGTCTCAATTGATGCCCAACATTCTCAGAATAATAATACCAATGCTGCCACCAACATATGATTCTTAGAAAGCACTGTAAACTTGTTTTTCTTTTTCTTCAGTTGTTTGTGTTTTTGGAATATATCCCAAAAGGAATGTAACAATGCAGTGATAGTGTTTTAGATTTCTTAGGATAGTTATTCTCCTTATGGTTAAGCCACCAACTGTATACTTGGCTGTGTTCATTTGTTTCATTTCATTTTCAGTTTTCAGGGATTTTTTAAAATCTTTTATTTTTTTGGTGAGCATGAAAACAATTTACATGGTCTAAAATCAAATCTGAAACCAAGATATATAAAAAATTTATTTTCTATCTTTGAGCCTTTACCCTAATTTTTCCTCTTTCAGGTAAATAGCACAGCGGTAGGGCGTTCGCCTTACAAGCGGCCAACATGGCCGACCCGAGTTCGATTCCTCCGCCCCTCTCGGAGAGCCTGGCAAGCTACCGAGAGTATCTTGCCCGCATGGCAGAGCCTGGCAAGCTCCCTGTGACGTATTTGATATGCCAAACACAGTAACAACAAAGTCTCCAATGGAGACGTTACTGGGCCCGCTCGAGCAAATCGATGATCAACCGGAGGGCCTTTACTTTTACTTACTTTTAAAATTTATTCATGTATTATAACATAACATGTATTAAAAAAACGTGTTTGTAAATACATGTTAGCCCATGGTACACACTTTTCTCCAACTATTTTCTTTTTAACCTCATGGTATAGTCTGAAGCTTACTTACTCTATAGTTGTACAGAGAAATATCTTATTCTTTTTTTTTAATGGGGCCAGAGTGATAGCATCACCTGTAGGGCATTTGCCTTGCATGCGACCAACCCGGGTTCGATTCCTCCTCCCCTCTCGGAGAGCCCAGCACACTACCAAGAGCATCCTGTCCGCACGGCAAAGTCTGGCAAGCTACACGTGGTGTATTTAGTATGCCAAAAACAGTAACAAGTCTTACAATGGAGATGTTACTGATGCCTGCTCAAGCAAATTGATGAACAACAGGAGGACAGTACTACAGTGCTATGGTCCTTTTTTTTTTTTTATAGATGCATTGTGGAGATTTATCATAATTTATTCACTAAAACCCCTAATAGCAGACATCTTGGTTGTTTTCAGATTTTATCATGCATTTTCTTGTGAATCTGCCTTTAATGCCAGAGAGATAATACAGTGGATAGGGCATTTTTCTTGCACATGACCCATCTGGGTTTGATCCTTTTTACCCAAATGGTCTTCAGAATTCTTCAAGGAGTGATTCCTGAGCACAGAGCCAGGAGTAATCTCTGAGCACTGTCAGGTGTGACCCCCAAACAAAAACAAACACAAACAGGTATCTGCCTTTAATTGGTTTTACGCCTAGTGGGGAGAAATGAAAAATATTCCTCATTTGTTATGAAGGGGTGATCTGTATTCCCAGGCTATTCTTTGTGTAACATAACGTTTGTGACAAATGTTATGTTTTGTAAAATTTTTTAAAAATAAAATTTTATAGATGTTAAGTAGCTGGGCTGGAGCGATGCACAGCAAGTAAGGCGTTTGCCTTGTACACAGCCAACATTGCCGACCTGAGTTCGATTCCTCCGCCCCTCTCGGAGAGCCTGGCAAGCTAACGAGAGTATCTCACCTGGACGACAAAGCCTGGCAAGCTACGCGTGACATAGTTGATATACCAAACACAGTAACAATTGTCACAATGGAGATGTTACTGGGCCCGCTCGAGCAAATCGATGAACAAGGGGAGGACAGTGATACAGTGTTAAGTAGTTGATTCAGAAGTGCAATAAAATAGAAATTAATTTCCACTGAGAGACTAAAAAGCTTCCTCTATCATTTTATTCTCTGTTTAACAGTCTTAATATTCCTCCTACATGATTTCTTTCATGTGGTACCCAGCTTAAAAGGGCTTTCCCATTTTCACCCTATAATTAAGGAAGCCTTAGCCCACCCATTGGGATATGAGTATCATGTTAATTTCTGGCATGGTTGTTAAAATATATCAAAATATACATTGAGAAAATAACATAAAATTATTTTTAAGCTACCAGATTACATGCTTTAGTAATTGTCAATGTAACCGTATTTTTATTTACTAGGTGTTCATCTATACAAACGTTTCTTTTTCGCTGTCTTCTTGAAGACATCGGTATGGTGTAAGCTTTCCACAATTCTTCTGTTTACCTTTCTGAGACAGGTATAGGTGTCTAAGCTTATAAAACCTTAAGATCTGTTTCTACTCTGTGCTCCCATGCTTTGATAAATAAATAGTAAGCTTTATGTAACACATTGTTCTTCTTTGTCACTGTCACTGTCCCCCCCCCCCATTGTTCATAGATTTGCTCGAGCAGGCCCAGTAACGTCTCCATTTTGAGACTTGTTACTGTGTTTGGCATATTGAATATGTCACGGGTAGCTTGCCAGGCTTTGCTGTGTGGGTGAGATACTCTTGGTAGCTTGCCGAGCTCTCCAAGAGGGGCAGAGAAATCGAACCTGGCCGTGTGAAAGGCAAATGCCCTCCTGCTGTGCTATCACTCCAGCCCACATTGTTCTTCATTGATCACATTTTATATTTGCTTTCTTTTTGTCTCGCAACACTGAACAGTCTTTGTTAATTCTTTATGATCTCTCACAGTGGATTCATATTTCTTCTCTTAAATTTGATGATCCAATTTTATGATGTTGAATGTGCTTCAGTTTGAAGATTTAGCTACTACTTATTGTGTTATTGTGCAACTATGATATATTAGACATACACTCTGTTATTACTTCATTCGTGAATATCTGTGGTATAGATACTGTGATATTTTCTACACTAGTAACTAGGTTGAATGTATTGCATGGCTAGTGAAGTACTGAATGTGGATATTCAAAGACCATGCAGATTTCCCTCAAAGTATGTGTTACACGCACTTGCACGCATGCGTGCACGCACACACACGGATTTAAGTGTCCTTGTATTATAGGTACTGACAACTTACTCAGCACCTCTTGGGGATGTCATGTCAATAAAGCTATTTGCTGGGTCCATCATACACAGTAGAAATTTAATCACTCTTTCATCCCCTCTTGGAGACTACAAACATTAAAGATTCATTCAGGACTTTTTAAGATCATAGCTTTGAAATGGTAACTGTTGTGAAGCTCATATTCTAGACATATGCCCTTACCTTTAGATCTTGCCTCTTTATTCTGTGTCTTTTGAACTGTTAGTGAATTACCTTTAATTTGAAGTAGATTCATGTTTTAGAACAACTTTGGTTGTCTAGCAACACAGCTTCATGCATACTGACAGAATAACAAAAAAGAGACATGGAGGCTCAAGGTGGGAGTTTGCCAAAGGATGAAACAATGGAGAGAAAGAAAGCGGAAGGACAGTAGGGGAAATGGTAGCTAGGCCAGCTGAGGGTACTGCAGGCCTAAGATTGGCATTAATGTGTACACGATTAAAAAAAAGATGTTTAGGGTCATTGTTCTCAATTTTTAAAAAAGAAAAAAAAAGGTTAAATGTGACAGTTGCTTTCTTTTAAAAAAAATAAGAAAGATAGAAGCCTGCAGGTTTAAAAGTTTCCTCAAATGTTCTTTATTTTGAAAATATTTTAATCTTTTGGAAATAGCAATGAATAAAGCATAATTAAATTATACTTTACACCTGAGGAAACCTTAGGTGAGAAATGAGTTTTCTAACAGGTAATAATAAAAAAAAAAGTCTTCTGTAGAAATTGAACAGGAAAGAGTAGATTCCCTAGCTTTTGAAGCAATAGTGATTTGAGGAGTGAAAAGGAAAAAGAGAAGGCCATCCTCGCTGCTGCAATGCCTGAAGTGTCTCTGGTACTGTGATGCCAGCAGATGAGAGGCACAGGCCCCGAGAGTCCTCTAATTGCTGCGTGGTAACATGTGAGAACCAATGACCTTCTATCTTTTTGAAAATTTTCATTTTATTTCTTCCTTTCAAGCATATTTTTCAAAAGGGAGAGGGCTTTTCTTTTTCTGAAATTTTACTGCCTCCTCTTAGCCAACTTACTGAACCATCCAGTCTATTAACTAAACAAAAAACGACAGGAAACTTCATAAATATTTAAAACTGCTGCTATGAATTAAACATCGGGATAAAGAACTTACTCCTTTCATTAAGCACAATGTTAAATAAATAAATAAATAAAGCTCCTGACATATATTGCTGGGTAAATCCAATGTTTGAACTAATAATATTTCAGGTTTCTCTAAACATTTACCTTGGGTAATGCTTTAAATAATTAGATTACATGTGTTTGACTTACTGGACAAAAACAACTAATTTTAATGAAACATTTAGAGATTGCATATATGTGTATACACACACATATGGTAAATAAGGTGATGGACAATTATGAAGAAAATGATACCATTTTCTGGAATTTGAAAAGTTAAGCTTAGTGCAAATCACAGGAAATGGTCCAGTAAGTTGATAACTATACCTCTAGCTTGGGGTCTGTGATTTCTCCTTGGCTCTGGTGTGCCTTCATTCAACAAATAAATGCACTGCAGTGCACCAGGTCTATGGTATAGTAGGATTCCGATGATGATTAAGTCACGGCTTCTCACTGTCCCTTCACATGTATTGACCTAGAATCCTTCTTTCCTGCTGTGGTAGACATGGAAAGTGGAGCAGAACAAGACTGGCTGTTGCTCTGAGACTTTAGAAGATCTGAGTCTACACCCTCATTGTGCTAGTGGCTATGGCCATATGGCTTCTTTTCTGAGCCTCACTTTCTCCATCTAAAATATGCTGTGATTAGTCTTACCCTATTGCAGAGTAGGATAAGAAACTCTTTAGCAATAGAGTATATTATGATTCTCCTATTCTTACACTGTGGTAATATTTAGGAGGAAAAGAAAGCCATAAAACCTTGACTATTGAAAGATCAGAGCAAAAATTACAGCAATAATACTTAACACCTTTTGAGTAATTTCTCTATTGCCATTTAATCCTCACCACAAACCGTGGTACCCATTTTCTAGATGAAGTGGTAGAATTGCAGAGGTGATGTAATTTTCCAAAGATCAGATACCTTGTGAGTGATGGATGGAATTTGATACCAGCAGTCTGGCTCTAGATTCTCAACAACTCTCTCCACTGCTCCCTACCCCCAGTGCAGTGCATCATTAACCGTTAGCTGAGAATTCACTTAAACTGCATATTTAATCACTTATTGTTGTTTTGTTTAATGTTCTCATAGGGAACATCTAATACAAATTTAAGACTTATTTTCTACTACAATGGACACCCAGAACTATAGCACAGTCAATAGAAATGGTTATATAGAAAGTTCTTATGGAAGTCTTTTTCTTGATAATGAATTTGCTTGAATGGAATTAACAGCTCAATATTTAGTAATTATTTTAGGACCGTTGCTTTCTCAACTTCTTTAGATTCATTGATGACCCCAAAACAGTTGTTTTGTTAATAGGTTAATGGCACCAGCGATGGGGGTGTGAAAGATTTTAATTGCTATGGTTTCTAGTACTTTGATGAAACCTCAGCCATGTGATTATCTGGCCAAGCATTTACACTTTCTTACTGTTAGAATGCTCATTGTATTCCTGAGGTTCACAGCTTCTGTAAGTTCATGGTGATTAAACTAAGAAAGATGCTATATGGTGAGCTCTACTGAAGTTATGAGTCCATAAAATATTTTGAGGAAATGATGACTGGAATAAACTGATATTGAAATGTAAAGAATTTCTATGAATTTAATCCCACAGATTAAATTGGGCTGGAGCGATAGCACAGCGGGTAGGGCGTTCGCCTTACAAGCGGCCAACATGGCCGACCCGAGTTCGATTCCTCCGCCCCTCTCGGAGAGCCCGGCAAGCTACCGAGAGTATTTGATATGCCAAACACAGTAACAACAAAGTCTCCAATGGAGACGTTACTGGGCCCGCTCGAGCAAATTGACGATCAACGGGAGGGCCTTTACCTTTACCTTTACCTTTAATCCCACAGATGTTTGTTGCTGACATGTTTTTCTGAACTATAAAAGATTTATAGATTAAGGGATAGTTTTTTTTTTTAATTTAGTCATCTTGAAATTACAAAGTCATTCATTCTTTGGCTTCAGGCATACAATGTTTCAACTCCCATTCATTTACCAGTCTCCACATTCCTCCACCAAGAATACCCCCACCCTAACCCCATTTACCTACCACCCACAAGTCTACGTCTTTAGGGGATACATTTTTTTTTTTGGCTTTTTGGGTCACACCCGGTAATGAACAGGGGCTACTCCTGGCTTTGCACTCAGGAATTACTCCTGGCAGTGCTCAGAGGACCACACGGGATGCTGGGAATCAAACCCGGGTTGGCCGCATGCAAGGCAAATACCCTACCTGCTATACTATCACTCTAGGCCTCTAGGGGTTACGTTTTTAACATATAAGTTTTCGCACTGTAGTTTTCTGTACTGTTGCTGATAGGGTTTTATATAGAATACATTTCCACCTTTCAGTAACAGCTCCTCCTTCTAGTTGAATGCTTTACTCCACCATAGATATTCCCCACTTCCTGTCCTACCCCCAGCCCCCTCAAGTGGCATGTTTCTTACTGAATACCAGTTTTCATGTTCTTTGTTTCCTTTGTCTTGGGTGTTCATTATTCCACTATTATATATATATATATTAATATCTTTCCTATGAGAGAGATCATTCTGTGTCAGTCTTTTACCCTCTGACTTTACTCAGCATGATGCTCTCCTAATCCCTTTATGTAGCAGCAAATTGCATGACTTTATCTTTACTTACACTCAAGTTATATTTCCTGTGCATATGTACCATAGTTTCTTCATCCACTCATCTGTTTTTGGACACTTGGATTGCTTCTCGATTTTGGTTATTGTGAGAGTACTGCAGGAAACACAGAGATGCAAATGTCTCTTCCCCATTTTGTTCTTGGGCCCTTGGAGTATATTATAAGAAGTGGGGTTGCTGGGTCAAATGGAAGCTCAGTTCCTAGATTGTATATAAATGTCCATGCTATTTTCCAGAAATACTGGACTAATTGACATTCCAATCAGAGTGAATGAGATTCTCTTCCTCCCTCATCCACGCCAGCACAGGTTGTTCTTTTATTATGTGCGCTGTCTGTGGTAAAAGATATTTCATTGTTGTTATTATTTGCATCCCCCTAAGAAATTGTGATGCAGAGCAATTTTTATGTGCTTTATGGTCATTTGAGGAAGTTTTCTCTTCTCCCCATTTTTAAAAAATTTTTATTAGTGAGACCATGAGGTACAGTTGTAGACTTACAAATTTTTGTGCCAGAGTTTCAATTATACAATGATCAAATACCCATCCCTCCACCAGTGCCCATTTTCCACCACCACGGATCCCAGTATCCCTCCCATCCCCCATCCTCCCATCCCACCCTGCCTCTGTGGCAGGGTATTCCCTTTTGTTCTCTCTCTCCTTTTGGGTGGCGTGATTTGCAAAAGAGGCAATGAGTGGCAATCATGTTTGGTCTATAGTGTACTTTCAGCATGCTTCTCCCCATTTTTAATGGGATTAGATTCCATTACTTATAAAGTTCTACCTGTGCCTTATGTATCTTGGATATTAACCCCTATCAGAGGAGAGTTGGGTAAATACCTTCTACCATTTTGTGGGTTGTCTTTGTATCCTGCCCAGCATTTACTTGGAGGTGCAGAAGTTTATTAATTTAATAGTCCCATTTGTTTATCTTTACTTCCACTTGCTTAGCTAGTGGTGTTTTATCCTTGAAGATACCTTTAGCTTCAATGTTATGGAGAGATATGTCTATGTTTTCTTCTATGTACTTTATGATTCAGGTATGATATCAAGGTACTTATTCTATTCTGATTTAGTTTTTGTGCATGCATTAGAAAGAGATTTGAGTTCATTATTTTTTTGCATGTGGCTGACCCAGTACTACTTGTTTAAAATGCTGTCCTTCATATTTTTTGTTTCTTTTTCAAAGACTAACTGATCATATACATAAGGGTCTGTCTTAGGATCCATCTCTATTCCATAGTCTTTAGTGTCTGTCTTTATTCCAATACCATGCTGTTGTTATTACTACCACTTTGTAGTATAGTTTGAAGTTAAGGAAATTGATGATCTCATCTTTTTTCCCCAAGTATTGCATTAGGTATTTGGTCGGGGGGAGAGGGTTATTGCTCTATATAAATTTCAGAAATGTTTTATCTGTTTTTTTTAAATGTCACGGGCATCCATAGAGGGACTGCATTGAATCTGTGTGATGCTTTGAAAAATACTGTCATTCTGATGATATTAATTCTCCCAGTCGATGAGCAGGGGACATTTTCCATTTCCTTGTGTCCGCTCTTTTTTTTCTTGATGTAATATTTTGTAGTTTTCTTTGTGTAGATCTTTCCCCTCCTCAGTTAAACTGATTCTGAGGTTACTTGATTTTTTTCTGAGGCAAATTGTGAATAGAATTAAAAAAAAGAACTTTCACTTCTCTTTCATTATCTGCATCTAGGAAAGCAATGGACTTTTGAGTATTAATTTTGTAGGCCACTTTACTATGCAAATCTTTGTTTCTAGGATATTGTTTTAGAGTCTTTAGAATTTTCTTAATATAATATCATGTCATCCACAAATAGTGAGAGCTTGACTTCTTCCTTTCTTACATGGATACCCTTGATATATTTTTCTTGCCTAATTTCTATGGCAAATACTTCTAGTTCTGTGTTGAATAGAAGTGGGGAGAGACAGCACTCTAGTCTTGTGCCTGATCTTTGAGGGAAGGATTTTACTTTTTCCTCATTGAGTATAATGCTTACTGTAGTCTTGTGGTAAATAACTTTGATTATGTTGAGGAAAGTTCCTTCAGTTCCCACTTTGTTGAGAATCTTTATCAGGAATAGTTTCTCCTGATAACAAGGACCATGATAAGCAGCAGGGGAAGCTTTTATGTTATATTAGTGTTGCCTTTGGATATTTATCATATTTTAAATTAAAATTGAGAATTTTTAAATTATTTAAAATACAATGACATGTAGATTATTAACTATATTTTATGACAATCTCATTCTCTGCAATGGAATTGAAGTGTGACATAGTTTTGTATTTTATGAAGATTCACAGAAGTCAGATAGATACTTGTTAACTATTTCTTCCTTCAGCTTATAAAGTAGTTATGTGTTTTGTACCTTTGAAAACTTTGCTTTATAATCAGGAGAGAAAGAAGGTGAAAAAGGTTTTGGTATCCATTTTTTAAAAACTTTAGTATTGCTTGGGCCGCAGTAATGAAACATGTTGGGCCTCTTGGGATGGGGGGCGGGGAGCCGGGCCAATCCTCCCCACCCCAACGAGACCCCAAGTCATCGCCCACAAACGGCCTCTCTGGCTCCTCATTAAGCTGCTCAACGGCCATGATCCCAGAGAATCGGGAGCAGATCTCGAAACCCAGTGGCTTTTGGCAGAAATTCCTCCAGATTTAAGTGTTAAAATTTCGGAATTTCAAAATCACATGGCCCTACTGCAGCCACACAACATCATATGTTATTCATAACCAGCAATAGAATATAACTTGTCTATTGTTGCCTTTTCAGCAGATCTGAGTGTTGGGGTAAAATCTCAAATAATGGTGGGTCTGGTGTCGAAATAGTGAATGTGATCAAAGTAGAGAGAGAGTAATGTGGAAATCATCTGCCCCACAGGCAGGGGGAGGGTTTGGGATGGGGGTATACTGGGATTTTTGGTGGTGGAGAATGGGCACTGGTGAAGGTACGGGTGTTTTATTGTATGACTGAGACTTAGACCCAAAAGCTTTGTAACTGCTCTCATGGTGATTCAATAAATAAAATTATAAAAAATGGAAAAAAAAAGTAAGGTGGAGTTCATGCACAATTCAATCAGCTAATCAGTGGCTGAATAAATAGCAGTACTCCTACCAAAAAAAACTTTAGTATTGATTATTAGAGTAGTTTTGACAGCTGGACTCAGTTGATAACCATCCATGGCTCCCTGAACAGTGCTTTCAGAACTGCAAACACAAGCAAATAAAAGGGAATATAAGCAAATCCCTTGAGCGTGCTTGGCCTTTAACTGTGGAAGTCAAGTCTACATAAAACTTGGTCACAAATGACCTCTCAGTAGCCCCCTGAATTGGATGGCCCTTTTCCTTCCCCTCTTTCCTTTACCCTTTCTACTTTCTTTCCCTTGTCTACTTTTCTTTCTACTGAAAAATGAGTTAAGAAATTACCAGACCCGTAAAAATCTAGTTAGTAACTAGGTCACTGTAGTCCATCTAACTCTAAAGTCTGTGCTGTTATGCTCCTCTCTACTCTCCCATCCCCCAATCTACTGTCCTATATGCATTATTTGGCTCTTTACCGTGATGTATTCGATATGCCAAACACAGTAACAAAAAAGTCTCCAATGGAGACTCTACTGAGCCCGCTCAAGCAAATCGATGAACAACGGGAGGACAGTGATACAGTGATGACTATTAAAAATAAATCGTGTTCATACTCTGATTTCTCTTCATATTGTACAAATCTTTTGCCTTCTACTAAAGATTTCCAGGGAGAGGAACGATTCTGAGTGTTTACCCAATGTTTTGAGGACTTGCTTTTGACAAGGCTTATACAAACAAATACATAATCTGTATAGTTAGGGCTATGGCTGTAGCTCAGTGGTAGAATATGTAGCTCTTATGTGTGATGATCTGTGTTTAATACTCATATCTATATAGTACCTGAATATAGTTGACATATCCAAAGTATGCAACTATAGCTACTCTTCTCTCTTATCCAGCAAGTCCTCTCGTGGCTCTACATAGTTTGGTTTCTAATCTTCCTTGATATCTTGATATCTTTGAAGGTCTCTTAGAGATCTTTCTCTCACTTGGGTTTCTGTCTCTCTTGTCCTCTGAGACACTGTTCTTGGGTGTCCGAGTTCATAGTCTGGTCCTAATGCTCGACTTTAGATATTGACTCCTGAACTTCCCATGGATTGAAGATCGTTAGTCCTATAATATGACTCTTTGTTCTGACTGAAGAAATTTTACCATAGATTTTCTTGTCTGTATTCTGAGCACTGTTAATTTTTTCTAGTTAAGTTTGTTCATCTTTCATTTTAAAAGGAGCTAAAAATGTGAGTGTTTACTGATTCATGATCTCTTTCAGAATTCAAAGTTGCCAAAAGACAAAACTGGCACCACCAAGATTGGTGATCTCGCACCCCAGGACATGAAGAAAGTTTGCCCAATAGTCCTAGTTGAACTGACTGCTCTCTTTGATATCTTGGGGGTTGAACTGAAGCAACAAAAAGCTGTGAAAATCAAAACAAGAGGTAATCTTGAAATAAAAAAAAATTACTTCTGTTGCAAGGATGTTCTTGGGTTTCTGTCTATTTTGGAGAATAAATACCTACACTTTAACGAAAATTGAGTACAACCGAAGTTCAGACTCTGAAATGTTGCCTGCTGGTCCAGAAGGAGAACTCAATGGGCTGTTGCAAGCTCTGCATGTAGAAGGCCTGAGTTTGATTCCTGGCACTGAACCAGGAGTAGCGAACTGAATACTGATAAATGTGGCCCCCTCCAAATAAAATATTTCTTTCAAAAATATAGCATTTGATAAAAATACTCTGTGTCCTAGACTACAAAGGTCATAATCAAATATTTAATTACTATAAAAGGGAATTATGATCAAAGAATATTAATGATTATGCTCTTTTTTAAAAGCACTATATATTTTGGTCTGGAGCGATAGCATAGCAGGTAGGGTGTTTGCCTTGCACACAGCTGACCTGAATTCAATTCCCAGCATCCCATATGGTCCCCCAAGCACTGCCAGGAGTGATTCCTGAGCACAGAGCCAGGAGTAACTCCTGAGCATCGCCAGGTGTGATCCAAAAATCAAAAATAAATAAATAAATAAATAAAATAAAAGCACTATATATTTAAAACAATTTTAACTTTAAAAAAATGTTTGGTACTGGGGGCTAGAGCGATAGCACAGCAGATAGGGGGTTTGCCTTGCACACGGCCAACCCGGGTTTGAATCCCAGCATCCTGTGTGGTCCCCTGAGCACTGTCAGGAGTAATCCCTGAGTGCAGAGCCATAAGTAACCCCTGTGCATCGCCGGATGTGACCCAAAAAAAGCAAAAAAAAGTGCATTTCTGGTGGAGTTCATGCCCAATTCAATCAGCATAATCAGTGGCTGAATAAATAGCAGTACTCCTACGTTATCAAAAAAGAAAAGAAAAGAAATTTGTATGTATATTCATTTCCAAATCTTATCTTTAAAAATGACTCTATCAGCCACCTTAAATAAAAACTTGTGCATGTTCAAATTGTACTCTACTTTATAAAAATATAACATTTATTAAAATAATACCATTGTGGCATACAATTGCATTTAATTGTATTCATCATAGATCAATGTAGTTTTTAGTTTGTAAGCAGCTTGTTTTAACCATTATATAAATAGAATCTTTTTTAAAAAGTATGCTACAGAATAGACATTTCTTAGAAATGTTTGTGTCTTCCCAAGATTTTATTAGTCTGGAAATTCAGATGATTCTCTTTTGACATTCTTTACTTCTTAGGAATCTCTGTTTCCTTTAATTTTTGTTTTTTAACATTGAAGTTATCTGCTAAAGAGAAAGCAAGAATGTGGATTATGAAGTTGCTATGGTAACATTAGCAAAGACAAACATGCACCTGATTTAAGTTTTAAAAGCAATTTCTCTCTAAGACTAAAGTGTATGTTCCCTTCAGGTCCTTCCTACCATGCTGTGTCCCTTGAGACCTCATTCTGTGCTCAGTTTCTCTGCATTTTAGCTTAAAGCTTGGTATGGTAAATTCTTGAGTTAAAAGAATAGTTCGGGTTTTCTCAAATCTAGTGTGGTTGACAAAGATTTTTGATGATATTTTAAGGGTAGTAACAAAGCCATATAAAGCAGAAATATAATTTAGACTGTGATAGTACACATAACTTTGCAAATGAGTTATAAAATGTTTTTTATGTGAGGTTACCCAATAGATTCATAGGAGAGAAAAACATATCAACCATTTCTGATTATCACTGTTTTTTCTGTGGAGGGGTGGTATTTGTACCACACCCTGCAGTGCATGGAACTACTGCCTCCTCTGTGCTTAGGGGACTATGCAGTACCAGGGGTCAAACACAGGTTTTCTACATGTAAAGCATGTGCTCAGAGTATTGAGCTATCTATGGCTCTGGCCCACTGCATATCGCTATTGATAGATTCTTCTTTCTTCTATGTATTTTGTATCTTATTAAAGGTACACTCCTTATAAAGTGAACTTTTGGCATTTTTGATGATTATGTCTAATGTTTAAACTCCTAAGATTTTTTTTAGATTTGCTAGCGTTCTCTTGAATGACATTCCTGTTGAGTCTCATGGTTTCCAATGTCTTGTCCTCACCACAAGGTACTCCTTTTTCTGTGCTGACAAATGATTTACACATCTGTTGATGATGGCTGTCACATTTTCATGTTAACTATTCACTTAGTGATGGGGTGGGGGTGTGATTGATTGGTAGAAACTATGTTCAGACCAATCTCTAGGCATTTTCTTTTAATTTAGAAAAATTGTAAATCAGTACCTGTCATTTCTTCTGAAGTTATTCCCACATAAACAAAACTGCACATTTGAATTTAGAAATGCCAAGTATCTACCTTTTTTTTTTTTTAAAGAAAAGCATTTGTAGAAAAGGATAATAATATTGGATCATTTCTTGAAAATGTTTATACTTTGCTGTATTACAGAACATTAAATGTAAAGTAATATATGCTTTTTGCCAGAACTTTTAATTTTATTACAGTTAGTATATTTGTATTTCTGCAGTACTTATTGCTTGTAGATAGCAGTTTATACTTTTAAAAATAATTTTGGTATTAATGCAATCATTTGTTGTTTCTCCTTTTTTTAATTGCTCTGTATGGAAGGGCCAGAATTTTCCTATTAGTATGTGTGTACCTAATGAGCAGACAATATTATTCACTTAGCAGATACTCAGTGAATGGTTTTCTGTGTGCTGGGGATGTACCTGAGTCATGCAGTGAGTGCTTTGCCTGCATGATACTCTAGGTTCAATCTCTGACATTTAAAAAGAGAGGTAAAGAAATTGTTGTCTGATTAGATTACTGTATTAGGAAGTTTATGCCTTAGCATCTTTAATGGTAATTTATTGTTTGGTTAAACTGAAGAAACTTTTTGTTTCATTGTTTTAGATTCTGGCCTCTTTGGTGTTCCACTGACAGTATTGTTAGAACAAGATCAGAGAAAAATACCAGGGACTCGAATACCCTTAATATTTCAAAAAGTAAGTACATTTGAATGGGTCAGCATAGAAAGAACATGCTTGGTCTAATAGTCCTCTTTTTTGCATTCATGCTATTATAATATAGTTTTCCAATTGATATGCTCTTTTATTTTGTGCTTTGATTTTGTATTCAGAAAACAAATTTGTTTCAAGAGCTCATAATTTTTATTTCATGGTGATGCTTTCTGTGTTATTACTGTAGCTGTGATTACCTGGCATCATTTTCCTGTCTTATATTATCTGGCTTTGTATAATTGAGATTTCAATTCTATAATACATAGGAGTTGGAACTGCTTATAAATTTCTAGAGAATTGAATCCTCATGAATATTTCATGTCTGTATGTATTTCCCAAGCTTTTCTATTTACAGTGAGGATGTCCAATTTAATTTAACAGTGCCTACTTCCAAAGTAGGCAGAGAAGCCATAAAGTAGAATTAGAAGCTGATTGCTAAACTATCAAGTCACTTTTGTAGTCAACACTCAATTATTCATAAGGGGATTATCTATGGCAATAAAGAAAATTCAGTCTAACCTCTGAGCCTCATTGCTTAGAAATAGAATACATTTGCTAAAAACGGAGAATACCCAGTGAGGAACACAGATCATATAGTTTACAAACTATCCAAGTATCTTTCTTGAAGATTCTTGGTTTTTGAAAATTCTGAGGGTAGTTAAGTGTACCAATTGTACCTTTTAAGGTTGTTTGTTGTAATAAACTCATTCAATATTAAAATGATGCATTTGCCACTAATTTTTTTCTTATTCCAAACTCTGCGATAGATACTAAGACATTTCTTTTATTCGTGTAATAATCCACAAGCATCAATTTTTTAGAACAGGAATCTATATGAATACTTATCAATGTTGCCTGTAATTAAGAGAAAGATGTCAATAACTGTAGGCCATATATTTACATTCTTTTAGTGGCCATAGGACATGTAAGTTACTATGCACAGTTTACTCTTCAAAGAAGGGATATTATAATATCAGTTCTCTGGAATTACAGTTCTGGCAAGAGTCAACAGAGTATGTCTGTGTGCGTGCCTGCATGTGTGCATGTGTGTTTGTGTGTGTATGAGATTGAGGAATTTATTTCAAAGAATTGTTTTATGCAGTTGTGAGTGTTGGCAGATCTTAAATATGGAGAGCAACAGTTTGGAAACTTGTGCAAATGTTATTGTTGTAGTCAAAATCTACCCCCTAAAAACTTACACAGAGTTCTATGCTGCAATCTCAAAGGCAGAGTTGCTCTTTGGTTTTGTAACCTTTAATTTACAGATTGAGGCCCATTTGTGTTATGTAGAGTACTTTACATACTTTACATTTGTACTTTAGTCAAATGTTACTAAATCCAAAAAGTAAAATCACAGCTACATGTAAACTGATGTACGACCACATGTGTGTACCATATCCCAGTCAAGTTGACATATCAGATTTTTCATTGCACCAGTGAAAGGTAAGCTTTGGTTGCCACAAAGATTCAGTGATACCCTTTGATCAAGGCTCAAGATTTCATGCAATCATTTCTCATTTTCTCTTGAAATTGCTCCTTTCTTTCTTTAACATTTTTGACTCTGCAGTGTTCTGGCTTCTCTGATATTTGAAGTCATCAAATAATAGCACTAACAGCTTTATGCTCTTTTTTTTCTTTTAAAGCACATAGAGTTTACTCTTAAATTACCACCTATCTATTTGCATACTTGCTAAAGAAAAAAATCACTGTAATTTATGAAAATATTGTTTAGTTATTAACTGACAATTGAATTAGGTATTATCTTGATTTTTTTTCAGAGAATTGGATGAAAAAAATTGTGCAAGATTTATTATTAATCTTTAAGGAATTATGTTTTCTTAATCACTGAGAAGTGTATCTAAAGAGGGCCTTAGTTAAACTTATTTAATATATGTGAATTGTATTTATGTGTATTTTTTTTACTTAGATTCACATTGTTTGAACATATTCTCAGAAAGGATGATGAAAATAAAAATATGCATTTTTAATTTTTAATTTATGGAAAAATTCTACCGAATTATCAATTTCTACTCTCATTGTCACCCTAATCAGCAAAGTCTAACATACTTTGTATAAAAGTAAAGAGGACCTAATTTTAATTCATTTTTTAATTCATATAAATTTATTTTGGGAAATGCTAAGGAAACTGCTGATATGGCTAAGAATGTATCTTTAAAATTAGTTGTTTTTTTTTTAAATTTATTGAATCACTGTGGGAAAAGTTATAAAGCTTTCAGGTTTAAGTCTTGGTCATGCGATCATCAAACACATTTCCCTTCACCAGCACTTATTTTTCACCACCAAGAACCCCAACAACCCCCCCAACCCTCTCAATGCCTGTGAGGCAGATGAATTCTAGTTAACACTATATCTACTTTGATTAGATTCATTGTTTTGACAAAAGATGCACCATTATTATTTAGAGTTAACACCCCCAAATCGGACATGCTGAAAAGGCATTGTGAAATAAATTGTTTTCTACGGCAGTTTACAAGAATCAAATGATTTTGGATTTCTGGTATTTTACTTATTAAGCCTGGAAGTATTTCTGCTGAGAGTCAGATAATTATGAGATTGGTTTCTGTGCTCTGGAGGCATGGCTGTGCCGGAGAGCCGCTCTTGGGGGGCAACTCCTGACCTCGGTAGGTTGTGAAGGACGAGCCAGGAACACCCCCTTCCCATGAGGTTTCAGTCACCCCATCACAACCGGCTCATACCTGGCTTTTCATAAAGCTCCGAAGTGGCTGCCATCTTTCTTTCCAGAGGGAAAAAAAGCTAAAATTAGTTTTTAAACTTGATATGATTAATGTATATATAAAATATCATTTTATTTCTCTATTTTTAAATAGAAGGAAAACTACAGAGTATTTATATTTTAATACAATGTAATATAATGTCTAAAAATGTTATTTCAGTTTTAGATATTGAATGAAGTAAATTTGAAAGTATTTTCATTAACTTGTCTGGTTATAGTACTTTCTGTGATCTTAAGGAAATCAACAATCAAATGCTGCTAAATGCAGATAATGTCCCAGCAGCTAGCATATAATTTATTTTTATAACTTTAATTTTTGTTGATAGGATAGTTAAAACATTTTGTAAGATGAAATAAAATTGCTTGTACATTGATTAGATTTTATATTATCTTATAAATTTGGCATTAGATATTTAATGATTCATGCCCATCTAATTAAAATAACTTATATAAATTTTTTCTCGGCATTATTTTAACTAGTGTAATTTATAAAAACTTAATCTTGGGAAATATTCCAGTTGAAATTTTTAAAACATATGTTCTACTTGAAATAGTCAAGATTGCTTCTCTTCAGCTCATAAATCCTTGGGAGAATTTTGAGACTTCCCTATGCTTTATTCTGACCTCTTTTGAGATTAGTACATTCCTTGGCTATAATCCAGGGACAGAAGAGGTGAGGTCATGCAGAAAAATTGCCATCTCCTCTCTTACCTATGTACTGCAATATATCTGACTTCAGAACATCTAGACAAAGGTCAAAGACCACATTTATGATTCCATGCTTTAGTTCTAAAAGACACTTTCATAAGCATAGCAAACACAGTGAGTTTAGCTGATAGATTCTTGATTAATCAATTTTACTCTCTTTTGACATACTGGGATATTTAATGTTTAGGGTGTACACCAAGTATCCGAGTAGGTTTGAAAATGAATGGAGTAGGTCTGTCTTTTATAAAGTGGATACAAAGAAAAAGGAGGTGATAGAAAGGAGAATCCATATGATTTTTGGAATGTCTTGTATTCAAACTGAGAACAAGGAAATTGATTTCCTTAAAATAGCAGTGTCTCTTCCTAAAGTCTTTGTGTCCTGCCTAGGGAGTGTATATTCCTCTTGGAAGATCACTGCCAAGAACTAACCACTCTTTTATCTTCTTCCTAGCCCCAGAAGTTTATCATTATGATTTCTCCATGTGCTTTCTTCGGACTTTTTGCCTTTTTGAAAGAAAATCTCTGTAATTTTATTGTGGTTCTGGAGATAGAACGATTTGGATGTATTCATAGGATATGATTTAGGAACCTTATATAAAAACTTTTTAAGTTTAAGCTTACTACAAAAGCTTAAAACCTTAAGAAGTCAATATTCGCCATTGTCCCTTGCCATATTATAAATTATTTTTCTTTGAGCAAACTAAAAATGAGAGGTGTATGTGTAAATACAAGAATTTCATAAGATTTATTTGATTGCAGAATAAATCTGGCTCTGTAAATTCAAGAGAAATGAATGCTCTTTGGTGCTTTTTCAATAAGGAACATCTACATTCTCAGTACTGCAGCTGTTGTGTGAAATTTCAGATTTCTGTTTCAAAAAAAATAATACACAATTTTTCTAAATTATAACTTAAGTTTTGGGCCTCTTTGGTTTAAAGGACAGTGGTAGTGACACAGCTTACACAACTTTATAAAATTCAGTTGCATGTCACTGCAAATGGTTTCCATTTATTTAAATGTGAAACACATGTGAAATTTGGAATTGTACCTGTTCTGAATACCAACATCAGAATGGTCTTTGCTTATGCACAGCTGATTTCTCATATTGAAGAAGGAGGTTTGGAAACAGAAGGTCTCTTAAGAATACCTGGAGCTGCATTTAGGATCAAGGTAATTTCTGATTTGTATTAATATTAATTTTCATTTTGCTTTATATTTATTTAGTTACTTTGCTTTTGTCTTGGGACTACATCTGTCAGTTCTCAAGGATGACTCTGGCTCTGTATTTAGGGATCATTCATGGCAGGCCAGGGGGAACATATGGGGTACCAAGAATTGAACACAGGCCTACAGCATGCAAAGCAGACACCCTTCTCACTGAACTATTGCTCTAGCCCCTTATTTTCCATTTTGAAAGTTAACTTGTTCTTTCCCCCTTCTTCCCATTTATAGAAAAACTCATGAAATCTAAAACAATAAAGGCTCAACTTTTGATTCGCACTTAGTTTTTCTATAGTCTTTTCTGAATTTTTGAGGATTTAAATGTTTTTCAAAATCCTCATAATTATCTGGGGATTATTTTGCACGATAATATATGTGATATTATATGTGATATTACTGTACATGAAAAGGCAAATAATTTTTATCTCTCCATTATAAAAACCTAAAATGGGAACCAAAGTATATAATCAAAGGCATGCTTAGTTCCCTGCTTATGACAAGAAAATGATACCATGAGTTAAAATATTAATAGGGACTTGTGATAGATTTGCTTAGATACCATGAGTAGTAGCAATTGAGCTTTTATCTTTTTTTTTTTTAGACAAGATGATAAATTCCATCAGGTGAGCAGAATAGACATTAATCCTGCCAAAAATGGTTAGTTATAATAAGAGCAATATCAGGCACTATCTATCAACCACCTTGTTGACATTCAGTTTTCTATCAGCACCATCGAGGGTAGATTACCCTAGATCTGGAAATTACCCTAGAAACTGGATTTGTTTGTTTCTCTTACAAAATGGCATTTCCTCCCCATTATCTTAAAAAGGTTCTGTGTGTTCTCTCTTTCTCTTGTCTACCTCTTACTCTAAAGAAGAGAGATTCTGGTGATACTCTAGCACTGTAACACTGTCCTCCCATTGTTTATCGATTTGCTCGAGCGGGCACCAGTAACATCTCCATTGTGTTACTGTTTTTGGCATATCGAATATGTCACAGGTAGTTTGCCAGGCTTTGCTGTGCGGGCAGAATACTCTCTGTAGCTTGCCAGGTTCTTCAAGAGGGGCAGAGGAATCGAATTCGGGTCGGCTGTATGCAAGGCAAACCTCCTACCCACTGTGCTTCACGACTGAGATGAAACAGACACCCCAAGCAGTCAGGTTGTAGAGTCTACAAAGTACCTCAGCCCACAAGGTGATTTGTAGTTGCGAAATCTTTAAGCTAAATTGATTGCAGTCACTTTCCTTAACCAATATATTGCTTCCTGAATCAGCAAATCCAAACCAGGATACAGAGAAGAGATATTCTGTTCATTTCTTTAAGACCTATTCTATACGGATGTTTTACAACTCTAATCGTAGCTGTGACACCTCCAGAACTGAATTCCTCCAGTCATAGATTCCTCATTTGGCTACTCATGCTTATTTTGATAAATTTCCTCCATGGAGGGGATGAATTTCGGCCTACTTTGCTTCCACTACATCATAATCTCAGTTTATTCAGATTCTAGTAACCTGATACACCCTAACGACACATTTCATTCAGCTTGTGTCCCTTGGGTTGTGTGTCTGGTACACAGAGACCCATGCAAATTTTTTCTTGTTCCTTTTAATTTAATAAGCTGTTATTGTCTTATTTCTTTTGAGAAAACCTATGGCAAAGTCACCACTTTGTATTGGACACAGTTATAGACATTGAGTGTGATTTCAAGATGAGTTTTATTGAGAAATTCATTTCCGTACAGAGAAAAAAATCCCTTAGAAACAGATTGTAGGACTTCCTATTACCTATATCAACAAGTATATAATTTTTAGTTCAATATTCAGAGCAGAATGTGGTGGCCAACTTAGAAGAGTCATAAACAGAATGTGTAGTGAATATAATGTGCAGTTTACCTTGTTCCAGAAGGCTGGAAGGACAATTGACCTAAAGGTAAATTCTAAGGAGGCCAAGTAAGTAGACTTGACTATTTAAACTCCTAGACTGTAGTCACATACCAAATTTATCAGCAGCTGTTTCTTTATAATTTTAAAATACTATGCAGAAAATTTTGTATCTTTTTCCCTCTTTCCACATGAAAATATTTTGTGCTTTTAACCTCCTTATTCCTTTTCCTTAATTTCTTTTTCACCTCCTTTTTTCCTCTTTCTCCCTCTTCCCTACATCACTCCTTTTCTCTCTCTGAGTCCCACTCTTTCCTTCTTTTTCCTCCCTTGAGTTTTCATGCTCTCTCTCCTTCTCTATCTCCCCATTTATTTAACTATGAGTTTTACCAGTTTTCAAAGAAATAATTAGGACAGGGGATGAAGTTGTTTGGGAGAAAAGTGCAATAAATTTACTTTTCCTGAAAAACCAAAGAGTGTTCTTGTGGGGAAAAGCTGCAAATAATAGAAATCAGTGACAGGAATTTGGAAAGAATTCCATCATACTAAGATTTATGCCATGGTGACAAATCACATGGAAAATAGTCATTATGAAACTAAATTGATTTATTGATGATAATTTGTCTGGCAAATATTTTAGAGTCCTTGAGGTAAATGAATTAGGTATTTCCAATTCAACATGGGCTCAAGCTCTTTTCTGCAGCTGCCAGAAGGATGGCTATGTTACTTACTGCCTATATTGATGCATTTTCATGCTTCATTTGCTATAAGCTTTGGTTTTCTGTTTCGCATAAGTGACTCATCCGAGGTAGTCTTAGCTTTAGATCCAGAGATTGATTATGCGTTTTGTTGTGTAACATACTTCCGAGGAATTTAAAATATAAACTTGTTTTCTAGTGATTTATTGAATGAAAATCATAGTATCTAAGTCAAGTCCCACCCCACAAAGGGAAACGCCATTTAACTTTTATTTTAATTAAGCCTGTATTTTATTTCATCTTTAACCATTTTTTATTGAGTAATTGTATTTTTTATGCATACACCATTCCAGTACCATAGCAGAGAATCCGCTTCACTCTACCAGTATGTCAGTGGCTCCTTTTAGCCCCCGCTCCAAATAAGCTCATTCTATAGACAAAATCTTCACTTTGATTACTTTGACCAGTTGTTATTCCCTTACTATGTTTTTTGTTTATCCCACATATGAGAGATCTTTTTCTTTTTAATTTATTGTGGAGGTGGTGATATCTACAAATTTATAGAAGAATAGAGCTAAACTTCTGAAATTCCACAGGATTGTAAATCAGTGATAAGTTGATAAAATACAATTTTTTTAAAAAGCATATTTTACTTGTATATGTGGTAAAATTAATTTTATAATCATGTGCTAAATACATTTACAAAGCTCACATAAAATAGGTAATTCCTACAAGTTTTAAATTTAGTAAGAGTGAGGACAATTAAGAACATTTTAAGGAGAGAATATGTTTAAGGGTAGGAAAGGGAATAGTGTATGTTAAAAAGATACTGCAGACAATTTTTAAGTATATACATTAATAAAAATATTGAAATAAAAATCAATGGTTATAAAAAAATACCTGACGAGACATAGAACACACAGTATAAATGAGCAGTAATTCATTTTTGAAAATGTGAAAAATTCCTTAGTAAGCTAGGAGTAAATAATATTTTCTTAATCTAGTAGAGGAAAACTATAAGTGCCATGAGTGAATGCCATACTCAGTGCAAGTGCTGAGAAGTTTGTCTTATCTTTTAGAGTAACATCTTGAATACTTCTTGTAAAACTGGTTTCAGGTCTATGAATTCCCTAAGCTATTGACTGTTCCGATTCCTTCTGTCAAATCTGAACATTGGTTTAGCTGGATAGTGTGTTCTTGGTGTTGTGTTCATTTCATTGAAATGAATTTGTGTACTACATCCCTCCATTCTCTTCTGGATTGTAGAGTCTCATTTGTTAGATCTGCTGTAAATCTTAAATACTTTCCTTTGTATGTAAGGCTCTTCTGTTGAATGTGACTTTGAGTTTTTCTATTTGTATCTGTTTTCACTGGGAACCGCTAGGCCTCTTGTATCAGAGAGTGTCTGTATTCCTTAATTCTGAGAAATTCTTATCTCTTATTTATGTAAGTATTTTATCCCCCTTCCTGTTGTTCAGGGACTCCTATGATTCTTCTATTGCTCCTTTTGATCTCATTCCATAGTTCTCTTCTGTGTTAATCATTTATTTTCAGACCATTTTTCCATCTTCCAATTTTTCTACAGGTTCCCTCCATCTCATCTTGGAGCTCCTTGGTCTCTTCCTTAGGTGCTATTATTTTGCTGCTCAAACCTTCTATTGAGCTTTCTATTTTACCTACTATATTCTTCATTTCTGTAACTCTTGTAACTCCTAGTTATCTCATTTCCACTCGCATACTTTCTTGTGCTTTGCTATCTGTGCCATTATTTCCTTGAGCTCATTAAACATTCTCAACATGGTGTCACTGAAAGTCATTCTCTGAGAATTTACAGAGCTTGTTGGTGCTGGTTGAGTCTTCTGTGTTATCTTGTTTGCTCATTGAGGTTGGTGGGCTTCGTTCCATCCTTTTCATTGGGTTTGATGTTCTCCTGCTGTGCTAAGGGTAAATCTCTGTAGCTAGCAGCCTCCTCCTTTCATCTCCAGAATTGCTGAGGGATTATGCTGGTAGATGATCTTTTCCTTCTCTGCAGGGCTTCACCCAGAGACAAGAAGTATAATTGTGAGAAATGTAAGATTTGATGAGTAGAACTGTGCCATGACTGCATACATGGATTCGTGGTTCAGCAGATGTGGAACTGCATCTGTTGATATGGTAGAGGTTTAGCATAGAGGCTGTAGAAGTGCACCTGTGGAGATGTCAGCCAGGATATTAATCATATCTGAAAGGTGGAGGAGGAAGCAGAGGTTCAGGAGATGTGGACCTGGGCCTCTTGTTACCTTACTAAGTTTATACTGCTTAATGTTTATGGAGAGCCTTGTGGAGTAGAAGAATTACTTTTTTAAAAATTTGGGGGTGGTGGAATTTAGGCACAGTTTTTCATTGGCAAAGTCCAATTGGGATGGTAGGAGTTGTGTTGGTCATTAATGCTTTCAGATATCTCTTTTGAAGAGTAGAATCTCTGACAAAGTGAGAATTGTATCACATTCTCAGGAGGATATATATGCATTTACTGGTAGCTTTTTTTCTTTTTTGCCTTTCAGAATCTCTGCCAAGAACTGGAAGCAAAGTTTTATGAAGGGACTTTTAATTGGGAAAGTGTCAAACAACATGACGCAGCCAGCCTGCTAAAGCACTTCATCCGGGAGCTGCCCCAGCCGCTACTTAGTGTTGAATATCTCAGAGCCTTCCAGACTGTCCAGAGTAAGTGCCATCCTTCTTTGAGGCACTCTTTGTACTGGTGCCACCCACATTAATAGTCATTTTGCACTACAAAGGCAATAACCAGCTATATTTAGAGGGACATATTGACTCACTGATGTCTGTGGATACTCAAATGCCACATTTCCTTCATAAATATATGTATCTGAGTAAATAGATAACACACTGTTCTCCTCAAATACAGATTAATTACATGGCCTTTAAGCAATTCAATATATTTTATTCTAGAAACCTGGAAAATTCATATATATTTTCTACTACAATGAGTCATATAAGATCTCTGATAGATTTTTCTTGCCAAGTGTTAAAAGCAACACTTACTGGAGAAGCTGTGGATTAACAGTTATCATAAAGGCACAAAAAGATGTGGCAGAGACTACAATTATTTCTTTAAAAATATGAAATTGTCATGCAGAAACATGGAAGAAATCACTTGGCTGTCTTATTGGTGGAGGGCAACAATCTTATGCCATTTTGTGGTCTTGGGTTGACTCCAAACGAATGCCTTATATAGTTCTAAATTCCTTTCTAGTGAATACAGAGATCTTAGGAGGTTTGTGTATTGTCATAATTTCTCATTTACTCATAGAAGCTACTGAAGAAGGAAAAGTGTATTAACCACATTTTACTGACCATACTTTAATTTCCAGCTGGAGCGATAGTACAGCAGGTAAGGCATTTTCCTTGCATGCAGCCAAACTAGGTTTGATTCCACTGTCCCTCTCAGAAAGCCCAAAAACCTACTGAGAGTATCCCACCCACAGACAGAGCCTGGAAAGCTCCCCATGGCATATCCTATATGCAAAAACCAGGTAACAACTAGTTGCACAATAGAGATGTTACTGGTGCTGGCTTGAGCAAATCTATGAACAATGGGAGGACAGTGCTATTTTAATTTCCAAATTGGGTGCTTTTGAGAATAAAACAGGGCACAATGAATGATAATGATAAATCATAAGATCATTCAAAACTGTTCTAGACTTCTCTTAAAGCATGCAGTTTTGAGATGTTTCTCATGAGTCATTTCAGGTTATTACTTCAGAATTTCTTGGGTTCAGCAATGTTAGCAATAGAGTAGTTAACCTACTGCCTTCCAGAATTTCTAGAGAAGACGTGACTGAAATCAGACTTGGGGTTTGAAAATGTTTGGTCTGCTATTTCACTTTTGCCCCTTGAATGTCAACTACAGAACCAAAATATGTACTGAAAAACAAATACAGGAGTGATTTCCAGTACCCTTGAGTATTGCTTAAATGGTAAATAGGCTGCTGAAGATGAGTTTGTGATAATAAGATGCTACTTTGAGTCTTCATTGCTGGTTATTTTTCTAAGTTATTCCACAAATATTTACCAAATATCTCTTGTGTTCCAAGTTCTGTTTTACACATTCCTTCTGGGACCGATGGACTCATACACCCTGTAGTTTGTTCACTTCCCACAGAAAAAAAAATCAAATTTCACTGATGTACTTTCATTGCCATATCACAGGAGTAGGGGGGGGGCAATCTTCTGTATTTCTTTATTGGGGGAGTAATTGTCACACCGAAGTGAAACGTATTTCCAAAGCACTGTTGTGTGTCTGCAAACATAAGGCTGTGCGTCATCTGATCACAGTTGGAAGTGAGCATTCGGAGAGAGGAAGTTCTAAAGCAACAGCTGCTTCTCCCTCTCCCCCACAAACACACTTGCACCAAGAAGCGCTGCTCAGCCGTTGTATCTTGCATTTCTCAAAGATGTTTATGCCAAATAACTTTTTTTTTCTTCGATAACTGTAATAAGAAAGGAAAGGGAACTGGTTCACTCAAGAGTTAGATTTCAGCTCTGTTTAATCTGTTTGCAGATCTGCCAACCAGGAACCAGCAGCTACAGGCCTTGAACCTGCTTGTCATTCTCCTGCCTGATTCAAACAGGGACACACTGAAGGTCAGCTGGCTTCATTTACATTAAATAATCCTTAGAACCAAGCAAAGTCACTTTTCATTATTTGTGGCAAAACATTGGATGTTTGTCATGGAAATGTTAGTAGAAGTCTATATAAAGAAAAGAAATGTTTTTAAGAAGGGCAGAGGGTAAGAAACGGGCTTTAGTAGTTCGCTAATTTATTTGCTAGGTTAGTTGTGGTATTAATATGACTAAGTCTTACTTTTGGTTTTTTGAAGATAAGTTTATTTAGAAGATGAGGGGAGAGAATGAGAGTTTTGCACACAAAGTGGAGAAAGGGACACAAATCAAGTAGAGCTGCAGTGAATTCTCAGATGGAGAATGTGCACCATAAAAAAGAAATTTCACAACAGGCAGATATGTGGGCCTCTGCCCCCAAATAAGAGAATGCACCTTGTTTATATATATATATATATATATATATATATATATATATATATTGAATCACTGTGGGAAAGGTTACAAAGCTTTCAGGTTTAGGTCTCAGTCATGCAAATATCAAACACATTTCCCTTTACCAATACTTATTTTTTACCATGAAGAACCCCAATAAAGCCCCACCCCCCACCCCTCCCCGTCCCTGTGAGGCAGATGAATTCTAGTTAACACTCTATCTGCTTTGATTAGATTCATTGTTTCAATAAAAGATTCACCACTATTATTTAGAGTTTACCCCCCAAATCAGACATGCTGAAAAAGCATTGTGAAGTGATTTGCTTTCTACAGCTGGGTTCAAGAATTAAATGTTGGTTTTGGATTTCTGCTATTTTACCTATGTTTTTATATTTTTACTAAAATATTTTTCTACCCCAATATTGGAGTTTATTTCTTATGGAAACGTGAATTTTTTGTGTCTTTCTTCTAATTTCCTACCATTTCCAAATTTTCTTTAATATGTTTATAGTACTAAGGTTTTAAAAGTTAATATTAAAAAGAAACTAAAAAGCTAGACTCATCAAACATAACCTAGAGTTTCCCAAAGTGTGTATAGTTTAAATCAGTAGAGCTTGAAATAATAAATCATGATGATTTCAGAATATTTGGTTAGCTAAGAGATTAACCAACTGAAAAAATTTTAGTTATTTCTCTAAGGTATTTTATACCTTAAGTTTCTGATTTATGTCATCATTTTAAAGTGATTTTGTATAGTAATAGTATGATTTAATGCCATCTATTATAAGTAATAAGACTTTTATAGTAATTTTTAGGGTGTAACACATTGATTTATTTTTGAATGGGAAACCTTTATTGAATAAGTTGTATGTTGAATATCTTAACTATTAAAATATTGTAAAATTTAAACAATACACTTTTGTAAAATGAAAAGTGAAAACAGGATATCTGATTTAGGGACTCTAGATAGTAGAGGATAAGGCACTGGCCTTGCATATGCAGGGATTTCGTCCCTCTGTACACCACCAGAGATAATTCCTGAGTGCAGATCCAGGATTAAATCTTGAGCATCACCATGTCGAAAGTAGACTATGGACTGAACATGTTTGCCACTCAATGCCTCTTTTGCAGACCAGAACACCCAAAAGGAGAGAGAGAACACAAGGGATTGCCCTGCCACAGAGGCAGGGTGGGATGCGGGGGATGGGGGTGGGGGAATATTAACCATGGTGGTGGAAAATGGGCACTGGTAGAAGGATGGGTATTTGATCATTGTATAATCGAAACCCAAGCACAAAAAATTGCAAATCTATAACTGTACCTCATGGTGTTTCACTAATAATAATAATAAAAAAAAGAAAAAATCTTGAGCATCACCAGAAACGGCCCCAAAACCAAACAAATCAATAAATAAAATCAATAAATAGATGTGTAAATCAACATATACACAAATATTATAATATGTTTATAACACATATAAATGTTTAATATATTTATGCATATATAACAGAATACTTTCATTATGGCTTAAGTTTTTACAGATAAAGGAGGAACCTTTGAATAATTCATTCCCTACATGTCTTTCAATTAAAATGAAGTATATTAAGAAAAAGAAACCACCTGTTGGTTAATATTGAACAGTTTTTCCCAAGCCTCATTAGGACTCCTTGAACTGAAATTGGATGAGTAATAGTCCTTTCCTATCCATGGAATGAATCTTAATACCCAACTTTAATAGAAGAGGCAGTAGGGAGGATTAGGGGAATAAAAACATTACATTCTAATAGAAGAACTCACAAGGGTCATTCTGATTACTAAGTTGAGGGCAGGGGGAGAACAACCCTCTTGCTTCACTGTCAAATGAATAGCAGTGAAGGCAGCAACTTGTTTTATTTTTTCAAAAGCTATTAAATTGCCATGGGATAGAAAAATGGCTCATAATTAAGTTTAAGTTGGACAATGTTTGAGCACCCATCTCTTCACCAGTGTCTACTTCCCTCCACTAGTGTCCCCAGTTTCCCTCCAGCCCCCAACCTGCCTCTATGGCATACACTTTTCATTTTCTTTTTTTCTTGTAGACCTGTTACTGAAAGTGTGTCATGCATGTCACTTTACCTCCTTTCAGTATCCATTTCTTTCCCAGAGTGATCATTTCCCACCATCATGGTCACATCATGGTCACAAGAGATATGCCTTCCCTTACCTAACTACCCTCCCTCCATTGTGGCAAACATTCTGCTAGGGACCAGTCCCTCTGGCCTTCATTTCTTAAGTTTCCACAAGGCCCAGTAATTCTGCTCCTGGGAATATAGCCTAACGGCCCCAAAAACACAATTCAGAAAAGGCGTCTGTACTCCTATGTTTTTACAGCGTTATTCACAGTAGTCAAAAGTTGGAAACAACCTAAATACCCAAGAACAGACAAATAGATAAAGAAGCTATGGTACATGTACACAATAGAATACTATACAACTATTAGGGAAAAAATGAACTCCTGAAACTTTCTGATACATGGATGGGACTGAATATTATTGTACTGAGCAAAATGAATAAGAGTAGGAGCGCCAGACATAGAATGATCACACTCCTTTGCATGTTTTGATTTGTTTTAACATAGAGGCCAAGTCTATCATGAGTTCTGTTTAAACCTTATGTGTTACTATGTGACCAGGTGTATGGTGCTGAAGCAGGGACAGCATAGGGACTACTGTCCAGTCTGTCCTCTGCCAACAATTCCCAGGACAAAGGGTGTCACAACCTGATAGTAATATGGGGTATGTCTTTTTCTTATTTGGTTAGAGGACCCTGTCTGTAAGGTCACCTAGTTCACCACAGGCTGCAGCAATCAATAGACCTATTTTAATTACAAATAAGCCTGTCTTTAAATAATTTCATAGGGTTGAAAGAGGAAATGTTTATTTCAGTACGGTTACCCATGGGTAAGGCTGGTCTAGAACTGATTATCCTCAAAGTTCCAGAGATACTCTGAGCACTTTTTATTAAAATGTTCATTTTGTTTTAGAGTTGTTAAGAGATCATACTTTGAATTAAGGTGAAAACATTATTTTGCATTAAAAAAAAACCTGGGAAAATTACAAACAGCTAATTTACTTAATTTCCTGTAACTTTTTAAGTTGTTCTTTTTTGTTTGTTTGGGCGCCTTACCTGGAAGTGCTCAGGGGTTACTACAGGCTCTGCATTCAGGAATTACTTCTGGCAGTGTTCTGGGGAGCATATAGACTACCAGGGATTGAACCTGATCAGCCACATGTAAGGCAAGCGCTCTACCCACTGTACTGACTCTCAGGCCCCAGCCTTTTAGGCAGTTCTAGTGAAGGTTTCAAGCAAGAATTATAATAGAAAAGTTGAAATCAGTATTTTATATATGCAAGATAATAAGCCATTTATTTATTTATTTATTTGCTTTTTGGGTCACACCCGGCGATGCACAGAGGTTACTCCAGGCTCATGCACTCAGAAATTACTACTGGTGGTGCTCAGGGGACCATATGGGATGCTGGGAATTGAACCTAGGTTGGCCGCGTGCATGACAAACGCCCTACCCATATCACTCTAGCCCCAAGCCATTTATATTCAAACTTACAAAAAATAAGAGAAACTCCATCACTAAGGAATTTCAGGAACCCAAACACACAACATTCCTTCCTTCCTTCCTTCCTTCCTTCCTTCCTTCCTTCCTTCCTTCCTTCCTTCCTTCCTTCCTTTCTTTATTTCTTCCTTTTTCCTGGTGTCAGTGTCCCATCTTCAGTTGCTAGTTAGAGCAAATTGGACTTGTGTGATGTGAACAGTTTCTACAGTTCATGTAAGTTTTAGAGACACCATATTAAATTTCACTTTCTGACCTGAGTCTAATGTGACAGGTGCCACTGGCAAAGATGTAACTGGTATTTGTTTTTAATTTTCAAATATTGCATGTTTGAAACAATGATCACACCTACCTTTGACATGGTTGACAGATTAATGCTATTATTGGCACTTGTTTATCACTTTGGTAGATTTAGGAAGATAATTTTTTCACTTAGTACTGGCAGGTTAGGAGACCATATTCTCATCTAGCAGCAGAATAGCCATAAATAGCTGAGATACCAATAGGTTTACCTTTTCAGCCAGTTGGTGACTAATGGGACCAAAACTAGTTTTTCAAAAAATTCTGCTTCCTATTCAAATAAAAAGAAAATGCATTTGCAGATGATTTTTTAAGCAAGTGTAAGACTAACATTTTATTAATTTCTTATCTATAGGGTAGATATTCCTAGTATTTTAATAGCAATATTTTGAATAACATTATAGTATATTTGCACAATAGTTAAAATGGTTTCTTACCTAATCTCTATAATACATGTCTGTAAATAGATATATGAATCCCAAATAATTATTCTGGTCTTGAGCAAAAGTAAGTATTTTTTCAAAGCTCACTAATTTTTTAACCTCATTGAAAGAGGCGTTACTTTTGTAGAATTTTAGTAATGATATCAGTTTAACTTCCTGGGCACTGTACTGAAAAATTGCATATATAAATCTCACTTTTTGATATATAGACTATGCCTTTGTTTCAAATCGTTACCATCTACATAGCTAGCTAGCAGCTAAATTTGATTCCAAAATCAACTTGTTAGTACTTCTAAGAAGTCCTTACCTTTTCTCACCCCCTTGAAGTCCTCTGAGAAAGACAGGTTATGTTTTTTTTTTTCCTTTCTCCTCTATGATATAGTTTAGTTGATGTTTCCGGGTAGGAATTTTTAGACAAAACATAAAAGCATGGTTTTCAGTTAAGAGTGAAGAAACTAAAGTCAAACAGACCTATAATTAATTTTCCCCCCATCATTTGCTAGCTACATGACCGCTGTCAATCAGTCACCACTACTTTCTCACCTGTAAAATGAGGATAATTGTGTTATCTCCAGAGATGATTAAATGCAATTTTCTCTGTGGTGTGTTTAAAACAATGTCTCATGAATAATGAACACTGGATGTCTATATAGTTATTATTTTCATAGACCAAAATTAAGAAAAATGCCCAAAGAAAGCTTAAAAACAAGTATTATAAGAGGCAGGTATTCTAAGCTACGGTGGATTTTGTGGAGAGTAGGCTGAGAGGTTGTGTGAGATGTTGGCATTAGAGGCAGAAAGTGGGTGGTATCAAACTGAACATAATCTAGTCTATGCTGATAAAAAGTTCCTTTTCATTCACTTATTTTAATTAAAAAATTGGGTCTCCATTCTCCATTCCTCTCAGCACAATCCCCATTCATTTCAGATTTCATGTCAGTCAACTATTGAGTTCCTTAACAAATGAAACTGGGGATGAATGAGCCTTTAAAAAGGACTCAATAAAATTCCTTGAGATAAATTTTGTACAGTGCTTCTTGAAGCAAGTGTATATTTGGTGATATTTTAAGCCGCTTTTCAGTGTTTCATGGCTCCAGTAGGCTAGAATCAGATTATTTCTCCCTTCCTCCCTCACTACCTCCTTCAGATGTGAGACCTCTCAGTCTCATTTTCTAGCACCGTGGTTCTTAGTAAAAACAAATTACCACCTGGGAGTGTGTTAACCTAGTGGAGAAGCTTGACAACAAATTCTTTTGGATGAATCGATAAAGCAGACTCTGGTTATGTGTAGTTTATTTAAATATTCCACATTCTATTGTGATTTCATCTCTTAGCTCCCCATACAACAGTAATCTTAAAATCTTTTTTGTTTCAGGCCCTGCTTGAATTTCTTCAAAGAGTAATAGATAAGAGAGAGAAAAATAAGATGACAGTAATGAATGTGGCAATGGTCATGGCCCCCAATCTCTTCATGAGTCACACATGGGGATTAAAGTCCAATGAACAGCAAGAATTTGGAATGGCAGCTGGCACAGCTAATGTCATGCACTTATTGATTAAATATCAAGAAATTATCTGGACAGTAAGTATATATACTTGAAGTGCTGTTAATAAGCCTTGCTCTCTAAATTCTGAAGTCTTTTTATTGTTATGTTCCCTATTTTTTTTTAAGAAAAGCAATTGGGAGAGGTGACTAGAAATGATTAAAGGTTAATGTCAATTTGTCTAACCCCAGTTTTCAAAATGCCTGCAGTGTTTCAGATTGTCACTTGGGTAGCTTTTCAAGGATCCTGGTTTGTGGTGGGAATGGGGTTCAGTGGTAAAGCATTTACCTTGTATGTGTGAGACCTGATCCTATCCCTGGTACTGCCTACCCCACTAATTGTTTTTTAATTCTGCTAATGTGTTTTCTCTGAATCATTTTTTCTTAGATTATTGCTAGGTTTCTGTCAGCTGCTGTTTATTGGTGAGGGTTTTTTTTCCTCTTATTTGACAGAGAATTAAGTGGTTCATAGGGTCACTGCATGCAAGGCAAACGCCCTACCGCTGTGCTATCGCTGGGACATAGGGTTAGTTAGAGTCTATGTTGTAGGCCAGTGACCACTAAAGGGACCAATAGGCAATATCCTGATTCCTGATATAACTCTGTCCAGTCTCCTATATTTACATATGTGACATGGCCAGTGGCTACAATAATTTTGAATTTCAGCCTATGACCTGGAACTTCAAGTGTCTTTTGGGGTGGTGGCTAAGAGTTGCCCTGTACTGCTGGAAAATGAATAAACAAATGCAATGAGCTACAGGTATATTGAATAGTATAGCACAGCACAGTAGCACAGTCCTTCCATTGTTCATCGATTTGTTTGAGCAGGTCCACTAACGTCTCCACTGTGAGACTTGTTACTGTGTTTGGCATATAGAATATGTCATGGGTAGCTTGATAGGCTTTGTCGTGTGGGCGAGATATACTTGGTAGCTTGCGCGGCTCTCCGAGAGGGGCGGAGGAATTGAATATGGGTCAGTCCGGCCGGCCACATGCATGGCAAACGCCCTACCACTGTGCTATCGCTCCAGCCCACTGAATAGTAAATATATATATACATATATGTGTATATATATGTAGATTCATCAGAGACGAATATATATATGTAGATTCGTCAAAGAGACAAAACCTTTATCTTTTTTATCTTTTTTAATTAAAAAAGTACTTTTTTGTTGTTTAACATGGCCCTTTTCCATTTTCCTCTCTAATCTTAATTTCATCTCTCCATAGATTCCGCAATTTATTCTCAGCCAACTGAGAAAACTGAACACTGAAAAGCAGAAAAAAGAGAAAAAAGCCAGGAAGAAATTGCTGAAGAAAATGACTCACGATCGAGAAAAATATGAAAAACAAGATAAGAATACAAATGATGTAAGAAAAATGTGAAGATGTATATGTATATAGATGTCTGGATTTTATTTAATAGGCATGTAAGAAAGAGTTCCAGGGAAACTTTTGGAACAACGTTCTATAGATTTATAGTTTCTGGGATCACTAATATATGAAGGACATTAATAATGATAACAATATTTTCTACTGTACTGAGAAACAGTATTGATAATTGCTCAGGTATGTGTGTGACTCAGCATATGAGCTGTTAATGGGGAACAAAGGAAGAGAAGAAGACTGTGATGTCTCCACATTCCCCTCATACCCACATGTCAGAATACACACATACAAAAATCCTCCAAGTGCTCACTGAATGTTCAATGCGTTCTGAGTTTTCTGATGATTTTTCTTCAATTTTTTTCTATCTGTAACATGGAGAAAAACAGAGAGACAAGTAGGTCAGTGTTTCTTTCATGCCCAGCAATCATTCTAGACTTCAGTAAATAAAGGTTCGTATTTGACTGATAAGAAAAATTTAGAAAGATGTTGGAAAAAAGAAAATCAAATCATATTTTTAAATTAAAAAAATCAATATCTGCAAATTGCTCTAAAAATCTATTAAAAACTGGATGTAAAATAATGAAATGTTTATGAAAATTTATTTTTGAATTAAGTTAGAATTTTATATTGTGAGATAAGAGGTTTTCTATTGTTCTATTTTTCATGAAGACCCCTGCACCACTCACACACACCCCACTGTTACCACCACCTTAACCACCATAACCACTATTGAGGATATTCAGTTACATGCTGACATCTTGTGGAATAATGTGGAAATGTAATTATTGGTCTGATTTTTTTTTTTTTGCTTTGGCCTACTTAGGGAACCAGTAAGTATCTATTATATATTATTGCTCGCTACATGTATGTATATATGTGTGTGTGTGTATATATATGTATATATATATAACATTCATTCATAGTTCTCATACTTATTACATTTTCTTAGCACTTATTTTTTATTATTTTGAAGGTTCTTTAAAATATAAAATCATTTCTATTCATTTAAAATCATTTACATTTTATATAAATAAAATCATTATAAAATCATTTATATCAAAAGGGATCATTTTGAATAGTTATTTTTAAAAAAAAGGACTTGAAATTTTAATGGGTTAGAAAGGGCTTTTATGATGTCTTTTTAACACATCATGGGAGGGAGTTGCTTCTGAAATATTTGTAGATATATGAATAGCTCCCAGTTTATAACCCTTCTCGTCTTTTTTATGGGACACTTGCAATGTGATAGTCTGATGTATGGTCTGTATCTCAGGAAACAAAACCAGTGTCTTACTTTTAAAGTAAAAAGTCCTGTAACAGCACTGAAATATAACCTTTGAGCTAGAACACAAATAATTTTGTCATTTACAGGCATTAACAGGGATCTCAGTAATTTCTACGTTAGGTTAATTCGACATCAACTGGTTCAAGAATTACCTTTCTACTGGTTAGAAGTTTGTCTCCTCATTTTAAAGTCAAGCATTTAAACCTGGATTTATGACATTTTCTTAGCACTTATTTTGTATTATTTTGAAGGTTCTTTAAAATATAAAATGTAGTAAGGGATCATTTTGAATAGTTATTTTTAAATAACTGAATTTTTTTAAAACTTTTTTTTTTCATTTGTTAGCTCTCACTTAAATTTCTCAGAGATTGTGTCTTCTGAAAAAGCCAGCAATTCCTTTTGAATTAATAAAAAATTATTTAATAAGAACCTCCTTGGTGCTAAGATATGCACCTCCTGCTCCTACACACACACAAACACACACACACAAACACACACTGTGGGGTTTCTTTTATTGTTGTTTTTTGTTTTTGTTTTTATTTTGTTTTTTTTTTGGTTCCTAAAGTGCGATGGAGTTGGGTGCTCACCTTTGAGAACTTGGATTGGGATTTAGAGAGTCTCTCAGAGGTGCTAAGGTGTATGATAGAATTCTGACCTGTGGGATAGAAAACACAACATATCAGACAGAATTCAATAGGGAGGAAAGCCAAGGTGTGAAAACTCACTGGTGTTATTTAGTCAGGAAATTGAGAAGTTGCAGTAGACAGCAGAGGAACCTTACTGGTTGAGTGGTGGCCTAAATTTGTGACTGCACCTCATGTGGAAGCCTCTGCGTTTTTGACTGAAACCTTTCAATCACTTGCCAACGTTTCTTTTTAAAGTGACTCTCATTTTATGAAGGAGTATAAGTATATGCATATGCAAATTTCAAAACAAAAAGTGTAAGATAACATCAAATACTGTGACTATGTGGTGAGTCACTCATCTGAGTTTTCTACCTAAGCTTCCACTGCTTGTCCAAACTTAACAATGAAAAGACTTAACAGAACCTTAGACTTCTATCTTGGCTAAGTGGATGTGGGAGCTTCCCAAAGACTCCTGGAAGTTGGGGACCTCTTCCCCCTAGGACCCAGTTGCCCTTATCTGAGCAGCACCTGCTGACTTTACTAGAGACCTTGTTACTTTTCCATGAGCCAAGCCTCAATTCTGTCTTCTTGGTTCATGTTTCTTGACACTTCCCCTGATTCCCTTGAATATGCAGCTTAAGTCTATAGTACATAAAACTGCCTAGGATATGGTATCCATTTCTTAATTGAAGTGTATTTGCCTATTACAGACGATACACGACTGTAGTCACTTTAATTGCATTATTGAACAAAATTGATAACTACTACATTTGTCTATATTATTTACATTCTGTAGATAAAAGTGGAGAAGAAGCAAACTTGATAGTATCTTGGTATGTGACAAGTGCCCTAAAATAATTTAAAAAATAGTAGAAAAATGGACCCAGGGAACCTTTTGCTATATCAAGTTGATAATCTGGAAATTAAACTATTTTTAATTGAGATTCTGTGGTTTACACTGCTATTAATAATGATTTCTCATACACATAATTCCAATACCACAGCCATCATCAATGTACGTCTCACTCTTCCACAGACCCCAAGACTCTTTACTCCCAACACCCACCAAAACTCATTTGTGTGGGTCACTTCTCCTATTGTGTTGCCATTAAGCCATTATTGCTACCTTGTTGTGCATCTTTAAGTCCCACCATGAGAGTCCTACATTCTGTATGTATCTCTTTCTCTGACTTACTTCTCTGAGCATGACATCCTCCTGTTACATGCATGTTGCTGCAGATTGCATTATTTTGTCCATTTTTAGAGCTGCATAATATCCCATTGTGTATTTATAGCATAGTACTTTGAACCATTCATCTGTAGATGGGTGTTGGGTTGTGTCCATATTTTAGCTATTGTATTAAGTGCTGGGAACAGCTTAAGTGTTTATATAATTTTGTGAATTCATTTTGAGTTTTGGAGATAGATGTCAAGAAGTGATATTGCTGAATTGTATAGTAGCTCTATTCTTACGTTTTAGATTATTCTCCTTATTGCTTTCTACAAATGCCAAACCATAAAATATTTCTACCAACGTTTGATGAGGGTTTCTTTCTCACGACAGTCCATCCAACACTGGCTATTGGAAACTCAACTATTAAGTTGAATTTTTTATTCCAGAGAAATGGTGATGAAGAAGAGCAGTAAGCTGATTTGTGTTTATATCATAGGAAGTATATAAGAATGTGCACACAATTAATAGGAATTTGGATTTCTCCTGAGTGAGATAGGGTTATTACTGTGTTTTGAGCAAAGGCTTACCTCTCATATCTTAAATTATCCATTGGACTGTTGTGTTGAGAATAGAATCTAAGGGAGTAAGAATAGAATAGGAGATCATGTAAGAATCCTGTACCTTAATCCAAATGAGCATGGTATTAACATTAGAGGTGTAAAACTAAGAAATTCTGGATATTTTGAGACTAGAGCTATATGTGTTTCTTTCTTTGGGGGGGCTACACATCCAGTGGTTCTCAGTGCTTACTCCTGGCTCTCCACTCAGGCAGGATTTCTGGTGGGCTCAAGGAACCATATAGGGTGCTGGGGTTCAAACTTGGGTCAGTTGCATGCAAGGCAAATGCCCTACCCACTGAACCATTGCTCCAGCTCCTAGATCCATAAAAAGTATTTATTGATGCAAATAATTGGAGTTGTAAGAGAGAGAGAAAGAAGACAAGAATGACTTGAATTTTTCTATTGAGAAATCAGAAAAGTAGGATTGATGCTGGTTAGAGTAGACCACAGTTTTAATTGGGGACAGGTTGTGTGTGAGTTTCTGTCAGGTATTTACATTAAAATGATTCAGGGGATTTTTGAAGGACAATTGGCCATCTTCGATGCATGGGGGTACAGGAACAGAGCGACATTGCAGTGTGGATCAGACCCAGAGGGAAGATATGGGGGTTTAGGCTTGCTCTGCATGCAGCTGACATGGTATGATTCACAGCACAACATCCTCTGAATACCTTGAAGAGTGACCCTTGAACCCAGAATCAGAAGTAAGCCCTGGGCCCTAATAGATGTGGTCCTCCCTCCTTCTTCCCCCAAAGTGTGTGCAGTGGGCAGGGGTGGGGAGCAAAGAAAGGGACTGCGGGAGGTCAGTGGGGTTCAGCAAGAAGCCAGGATTCTTAGTCAGTAGGGGATGGCTGAAAGATAGGAGCCGAAGAGTTATATAATTATATTAGCATTTTAGAACAGTTGCTATAATGACAGGTAAACAAATGATCAAAGGTTCAATTGATGATTAGACAGGGAATAAATGAGTAGAATCCTTTTGACAAGCAGGTGACATATAACAACATCCTGAATTTATCTTGCTCATTAGATTCAAAGGGAATAATACAGCAAGTAGGCAAAATACTGTCACTGTCCTCCCGTTGTTCATAGATTTGCTGGAGCGGGCCCAGTAACATCTCCATTTTGAGACTTGTTGTTACTGTGTTTGGCATATTGAATACTTCATGGGTAGCTTGCCAGGCTTTGCCATGCGGGCGAGATACTCTCGGTAGCTTGCCGGGCTCTCCGAGAGGGGCAGAGGAATCGAACCCGGCTCAGCTCGGCTGGCTGCACACAAGGCAAATGCCCCGCAGCTGTGCTATTGCTCTAGCCCTAAGTAGGCAAAATAATTATACTTAAATTCATTACTAATTTCTTTAAATTAGAGCACCCCACAAGGAGAGAGATGATTAGAAAATGCATTACGGTATCAATATAATGAAATACCATGCAAATGTACAAGTATGTACTGGAATCAGAAAATCTAACATGTTGAAGAAAAATTACAATTGGGGAATAATCTGCGGTTGTGTGTATGAGATAATAATCACTTTAATTGCTTGTCAGAGGTCAGGCATGATGCTCGGCATTTCACAAACTTTATCCTATTTAATATTGATTATCTTTGAGTTGGATTATATTATTTTCTCATTTTTTACAGATCATGAAAGTGAGGATCAGACATCTTAAACCACTTACTTAAAATTATCTCTGTAGGAAGTGGTAGAGCTGGAATTTGAAACCAAATCTATATGACTTTAAATCCACATGTCTTTATCTTTATCCTCTATTTCCTCGTAGATCATAGAAAACTGAGAAGGATATGTACACAAATCCCCAGCTTATGTTTAGTAGTGCAATGTGTATATATTGGCCCTTTATAAAATATGTTTAAAAGATAGCTTTTAAAACAAATCCTAGGTGGAGCCAAAGCCTCACGAGGAGAATGGAAAGAATGTGGGCCCCTGAGGACCGACAAAATTCAAACACTGATTATATGTGAGGAGTGTGAAAGAGGCAAGAATCTAGAATGAATTATGATTTTACCATAGGCGGTCTTATCAATCTGAAGCATCAAACAAAAGGAATAGTGTTTTGACGAAGTAGTCACTTTTGACATTTGGAGTTGACAAATGTGACAGATCACTGTGCAGCCAGAGCTGGAGGGAGGCACACATGAGAGATCAGCACGGGGATGACAAATTAAAGTTTGTGGTCTAGTCCAGGTAAGCATCAATCCCATTATGGTTTTGTTAGCCAAAACTTTTGATCATTCTTGCATTCTCTTAAAATCTAAATTATGTCTATTAAAAAACTCAAATGACTCTAATTTTATATAGTGGTGACTTCTTCACTTGGATTATGACATGAAGCTCCTTGAAAATCTATTATTCCTGCATCCCTGGAATAGGAGCATTGCTCCTGTTCCACAGAACAGATATATGGGGTAAGAAATCAAAATGCATAGGCACCAGCATTTAAGTTGGAGGCTTTTGGAAGAACTTGTAAAAGATACCAAGAAATAATAAGAGAACTGTAGCACTGTAGCACTGTCCTCCCGTTGTTCATAGATTTTCTCGAGCAGGTCCAGTAACGTCTCCATTGTGAGACTTGTTATTACAGTGTTTGGCATATCGGATATGTCACAGGTAGCTTGCCAGGCTTTGCAAGATACTCTCAGTAGCTTGCGGGCTCTCTGAGAGTGGTGGAGGAATTGAACCCGTCTCAGCCGGGTCAGCCATGCACAAGGCAAATGCCCTATCACTGTGCTATCTCTCCAGCCTTAATAAGAGAACATGTAGTAGTATTGTGTTTTAGAAGGTTGGGAAGAAAAAATAATGTGAAAGAGCATGGTTAGTTCTAATAAGTACTATAGAGATGTCAAACTAGAGTACTATTGGAGTACTGGTGGATTTTGCATTTGAAAGGTCCATTGTTAACTTTCTACAAAACAGTTTCACTAACTATGATAAAATAAGTCATCTTGCTAGGGATTGAAGAATAAAGAGAAAATATTGTAGATCATGAAAAGTCACAGTTCATCAAAGTAACATTTTAAAAAAAAAACTGTATGCTCTTAGTGTTAACTCTATAATCAGTCATTCGTGTATTAAGACATGTTTGACTTGGTAAATTAATAACTTGAACTTGTTAGTAAGGGCCACACTCAATCTACTTAATAAGACAAATGTTTTTAATAATTACAGCATATTAACTTGTGTACAAATGTAAATTTCTTAAATCCTAATGGGAATCATCTATTAATTGTAGTATGAGAACACATTTGTTAAAAACATAACAAAATTATAGACTGTTAAAAGAGCAATTTTCTGATAGTCTTCCATTTTAATTGATATTGATCATGTACACCCATGACATCTCAACAGAAGTCACTGGACTAATAACGTAGCCCTTACTCTGGCATTAATGATATGTAAATCATGAGTCTTCCATTGGGCTGCTATTGTTTAAATTGAGAAATTCAGACCAAACTTACAACAATTTCAGAATTACAAAGAAGTCTGTAATAGTATCTTTATTTTTTCCTTTTGGGTCACACTTGGCAATGCACAGGGGTTACTCCTGGCTCTGCACTCAGGAACTATCCCTGGTGGTGCTCAGGGAACCATATGGGATGCTGGGAATCGAACCTGGATTGACCGTGTATGAGGCAAACACCCTACCCACTGTGCTATTACTCCAGCCCCTGTAATAGTATCTTAAAATAATATTTAAAACAAAAGTAAAAGATGACAGACTTCCTGAGCCCACTGAGTTAGAATCTGCCAGAGCAAGATGGACTGGGTATGAACACTGTGTAAATGAGTGATTCTTCGCTCCTCCAAGTGGTATATATATGTATGTGTGTCGTGTATATGGATTCAAAAAGTTCTATTTTACTGTGGGATTTTTCTTACATAAGATAGAGAATCAGGAGAGAGTGGAATATTTCTGGGTCACACCTGGGAATGCACAAAGGTTACTTCTGGCTCATGCACTCAGGAATTACTCCTGGCAGTGCTCGGAGGGACCATATGGGATGCTGAAATCGAACCCCGGTTGGCTGCGTGTGAGGCAAATGATCTACTCACTGTGCTATCCACTGGAGCAATAGCACAGTAGGTAGGGCGCTTGCCTCGCATGCAGCTGACCCGGGTTCAATTCATCTGTCCCTCTCGGAGAGCCCCGTAAGCTACAGAGAGTATCCCGCCCACACAGGCAGAACCTGGCAAGCTTCCCGTGGCATATTAGATATGCCAAAAACAGTAACAAGTCTCACAATGGAAATGTTACTGGTGACCGGTGACACAAATCGATGAACAACATGAGAACAGTGCTACAGTGCTAAGATAGAGAAAATAACATATGAACCCTTATAAACCATTTCAAACAATCTAATACGTGTCTCCAACACCTTTTCTCTTTTTATCATTTTTAAGGAACTGCTTCCCTCATTTTACCCATGCAACCTCAGATTACATCTCTGGATCTTATAAAGTCTTAGTGACTTCGATGAGCATCTGGTTATGATTTGCTGAGTCATGAAGGTTTCAAGATCCAATGGTGACTAAGATTTATGTGATATTACTTCCGTCATCCACTTCTTGCTAAAAAGGGAAGTGGTTCATTTGTAAACAGGGGGCCCAGATTGAGGTTCTGTGGAATAAACCAAGCGTCTTACTACATCTGCCTCCTGGAGTAGTGGGTGCAAAATTCCTTTCATTTCATTTGGTGTCCTCTAGTGTCAATTCTGAACAGAGAATAAATAGCAAGTTTTAGAAAATTTACATGATTTGCTGAAGTTTTAAAGTGATTTTTTAAACCATTTTATAGCATAGGGCTCTGGACAGAAAGTTCACTGCTGCTCTAGAATTGTGGAGTTGGCAGCTGGACATAGGAGAGTTGGGTTGTTTGTGACCAGGGTTTAGTCACCACTCCGTTTAGAATTTCATCTCTGCTTTCATTTAACAACTCTGACTCAGAGCTGTTGTAGGTATTATTTCAAGCATCTACTTTAGGTTCGAAATGGTGTCTGGATTTACTTGGGGAGCCCACATAGGAAATCAAATTACAGTATCAAATACAAAATCTTGTTTCTTTTTAAGATGTTCTGATTTTTTTAACACCATATAAAATACCATATTTGGAAAATGTCAGAAGTTAATGCATTGTAAATTAAATGCTTATTAATCATAGGGGTTCTTTAACACCCTTCTTTAAAATTCTCTGAAATTGTGAGTTAGCTGAAAATTTAAGCATTACATATAACAAATACCTTATTATAATCAGAATAGATGGTTCAAGCTATTAGAGAATATATGATGAATATGCCATTTTAGTTTAAGATACCTTGCTAAAACAGCCTTGTCTTATTTTCTAAAATATGTGATATATCCAGTCATTTTTTAGTGAGAAAACTGTATTTATAATTTGCTTTTTGGAAGGAAAAAAGAGTTTACTATAACATTAAAATAGTTTTAACTTTAAATGAGACTTTAATAAAAAAAAATTAATGTCTCTTCAAAGGCCTGGCATTAAATTTCTAATCTCTGTAATGCATGAAAATATGAGCAGGCAGTGTTTATCTATACCCTCTAAAAATATTAAATTTTTTGTTTATTTAACAGATGTAAGAAAGTCTATTTTAATATGAAGAGCGAGACTTTAGTTGAATATATAAAACATGTGAAACCATTTGAGATAATTTTCTGTATGATAGTCTTGGCATGCATAACGAATTAACATTTTTCAAGTTGTAAAATCCTCTGTGGCTAAATTTTAAATGATATATTAGTTTAAAAATAGCTCTTCTCCAGTATTTCTGTATATCACATAACTTCAACTTAAAAAAAACAACAAACAAAAATTTATGGGATAGGAAGGTTATAAAAATTCTGGTAGCTTTTTGGATTTCAACATCAACCATGTTCCATAATTCCTAAGGCACACAGCTTTTTGTAATTAGTATTACTAATATTTTAATATATGATAAAGTATAGTCTTTGCACTTGCTAGATGCTCTGTACCATTTAAACAAGAGCTTTACTGTCACTGTTAATCACTTTAGTATATATCAAGTAGTCCAGGAAAATCTTCTAAGAAACAGTTTTTTTTTAATTTTTGGGTCACATCCGGCGATGCTCAGGGGTTACTCCTGGCTCTGCACTCAGGAATCACTCCTGGCAGTGCTCAGGGGACCGTATGGGATGCTAGGAATTGAACCTGGGTTGGCCACGTGCAAGGCAAACGCCCTACCCACTGTGGTATCGCCCCAGCACCCAAGAAACAGGTTTTAAACCCCTCATCTTTAACTGTTCCTTCTGCTCATTTTGTCTCCAATAGTAAAGGGCTCAGCAGATTCAAAGTGTGTCAGATTATCTATCTTTGTAATGTTGTAAGAACTTGGATGAGATGCTTCACTGCAGAAATAAACATATTGAGAATTATCTCTGTTACCTATACCACATACACACAGAGTTATAGAACACAGCATTTAGGTGTGAAGGAGAGTGATAGGACAACCTAGAAAGATACTATGTGTCATAATTGGTTAAATAATAAGCATTTCCTATATACACTGGTTTATTTTTCTTTTTGCAGTGATTAGGGATTAAACCGAGGTCTCCTGCAAGCAAGATACATGCTTTACCACTGAGTCACATTCTAGGACTCTTATATTTTACTCCTATGTAAATTAAGGTGTGAGTGTGTTTGTGGTGGGGGGGGGGGCATTAGAAAATGTTAAACAGTCATCTGGATTCTATCCCCTGTTACTTCCCTTAAGCAGTCAAAAGCCATAACATTTATATAAATTCTTAAGTGCCTCAGTTACTAATACCTGGGTACTTTCCTTCCAAACTTTATAAGAAAGAAGCAGCTGCAATCCCTACTATCATACCAACTTGAGCTGCATTGTATCAAGTTGTGTAGTCATATTCACCAAAGTTTGATCCTGAACTCATTTAGAAAGCATAGGCTTATGGTCATACCACATTCCCTCTGTGTATTTATAAAATGGCTTAAAAAAAAAATAGGGGCCAAGGCTAGAGCCATAGTACAGTAGGTAGGGCATTTTTCTTACACGTGGCCGACTCTCATCCTCTCAGGCATCTCACGTGGTCCCCAAACACTGCCAGGAGTAATCCCTGGGCAGTGCCAGGTGTGACCCAAAAAGCCAAAAAAGGGAAAAAAATTAGGGACCACACTCTTTCGTACTGGGGGTCCCTAGACCACTCCGAGCAATTGTCAGCTCAATTGACATGGGCTTAATGACTGTTTGGGATGACCCTGTTCTGTACTTAAATCTGGTGGAGGCAGTGAAGATGGGGAAGTGACTATATCCTCAAAGAGGTGTATCCTATGCTTTTCTTCTTGGCTCCCTGAAGGAACAAATGACTGAGTGGTCTTCTGTAACATCTTTAAGTCCTATTTCCCATTTCCTTTTCTCTCTCTCTCCCTGTTCTCAGTAGTACAAGTGATACCAGATGGTAGATCGAGGCAACTTGCTGCTTTTAGACATTATTCCTCAAGCTTCTGTTTGCTCTTAAGGAAATATGCCTTCCGTAATATACTTTCCTCTTAAAGAAGGTATTACCCTTGGTTTTATTCTATGGAAATGTTACTTTATTTTTAAAAAGTTTTTGTTTCATTTAAGCAAGCACCAATCAGAGTCTTTCTGAGTGAATATCACCCGAACAGGTAGCATGCAGCTAGAACACAGACAGGTGTCTCCTTAGTACCCAGGATATAAAGGAGATTTATTTATTTTTTTGGTTGGTTGGTTGGTTGGTTGGTTTGGGGCCACACCTGGCAATGCCTGAGGTTTACTCCTGGCTCTGCACTCACGTTTCATTCTTGGTGGGGCTTGGTGGGGCTTGGTGGGGCTTTGGGGTTCTGAGGATCGAACTCGGGGCAGCCACATTCAAGGCAAGTGTGCCTTTATTGCAATATCACTCTGGGTCCATAAAGGTGATTTAGTGGGAAGTTCGGTGTAAGGAGAAATTCTTTTGGATCCCATGGCTCATGGAAGTTTGAGATAGTTGAGGTGGGTCTTAAAATGTGTATGGCATAAAGGATAGTAGAGCCATCCTATCCATTCAGAAGTGTAGTAGATCATAAATGATTATATGAAAATAAGGGGTATTTTTAGTGTATTTTGATGGATCTCTTACCCAAATAATTCATGTGCCACAAAACCTCATGGGGAAAATGATAGAGCCAAGTTTCAATATCGCTAAACTCTGTATTTGTTTTTATGGATCATTTTGCTTTAGTAATTAATTTATTGCAAACTCTATATAAAAACTTAGTCATATCATCTTACTCCACTTTAAATGTCAGCAAAAATTTCCCTACCTTTTTGATATTTTAGGACTGGGTAAAGCATTAATATGGAGACAGTTTATGTTACTGTTATTTTCACCAGAGAATATCGAGAGGTAGTAAATTTGGTGCCGTCAATAGGACAGTATTTCCTAACTTTTAGCAAAGCACAAAATATATTGCTTTCTGTGAACTCTATCCTATCATTCAGGGTCGTGCTTAATATAATAAGAATGATAAAAATAGAATCCGAATACCACCATCTGTTTCCTAGTATATTGGCAAGGATGTTATGGTTTCATAAACACAAATATTCTATTTTAACACTTTATCTTAGTGGTTTCCATCCTCATTCAGGTAGTCTATTCACCCTCCATGAGTAGAGAGATGGTTGAGGCCATATCAGCAGATAGAAAAGCACAGCAGGACATAAACTAGAAGTGAAACCTAGCAGAGAGGTTCACACAGCATAATTGGTGAGTTATAAGATAGACCATTGATTTAGTCACTGCTTTGAAAGGAAAAAAAGGGAATAACACTTGCATAGAAAATACCCTATCCATTCTAAGCCCCATTCATTTTGAAATGTTACAAAGAAAAATAGAATCTGTCATAGAATCAAGGTAAGAAGTAAATTAGTCTTGTGTCCAAGGAGCAAGGTGTAAAATAGATTAGATAAGATCTCAAGCCAAACTACATGTTCCAGCAATCAGAAATTGATAATCTAAGACAAAGGTGGGCGAGATGGAGGGGAGGAATGTGGGTGAGGAGTAGAATTGAAACATCTTTCCAGGAAAAGGTTGATAACTACATCCTCAGGACAAAGAAGAAAGTTAGACAGGGACTCTGGGAACAAAGTTCCTCCCAGAGCAGGAAAGTAACTTCAGAATATTTTGCTTATCTTTGTTGGCTTGCGGGGCTTGGGTCCCTTGACCTTCAAGGGGTAGCCAGGAAAAGAAAGTGGAATTTTTGTTTGTTTTTAATTTAGGTCACAGTGCTTAGGACTTACTCCTGGCTCTGTGTTCAGGGATCATGCCTGGCAGTGCGTGGGGGAACATATGTGTTCCTGGGAATCAAACCCAGGCCAGCTGTGATCACGATCACGATCATGATCATCCTGTTGTTCGTAGATTGCCTCGAGCAGGCACCAGTAACGTCTCCTTTGCCCTAGCCCTGAGGTTTTAAAAAGTGCCATATTCAAGGCTCTTTCAGGGTTAGAGAATGAGACCCATCCTTGTTTCTGGTATTTGGCATATTGGGTACACCACGGGGAGTTTGCCAGACTCTGCCGTGTGGGCAGGTTACATTCGGTAGCCTGCCAGGTTGTCCAAAGTAAGAATAAGAGGATCTGGGTGGAGGATGCTCAGCCCCAATCCAGGCAGGCTTGGAGATCTCAGCCCCGGGACCTGCATGCCTTTATTCCTCTGCTGGTACCTTCATGCATGTGGAGAGGGGTCTCAGCATGGTTTTTGCTGGTTCTGGAGGTCTTCGGCTGCTGGGGCTCTGCTCGGGGTGGGGCAAGAAACTCGACCCGCCCCTCCTGCAAGGGGCCCCAGCAAGGACAGCCAGGCACGGGGACAGGAGACTTTGCGCTGTTCGCTTCCAGGAGCAGGGTTTTATAGTCTCTGGGTCTTGGCTGTTGATGGGATTACACGGTGAGGGGTGGGGGGGGGGGGCAGTTGGTGGGTGTGACCCCTGCCTACTGGAAGACGGAGGCCAGCTGCATGCAAGGTAAATCCCTTGCCCCTTAATTCTCTCTTTGGCCGGAAAGTGGGCATTTGCATTTGGAAGTGTGACCTCCTGAAGTGTTCTTGTACGTGTAAAAGATGTTACAGACCGTCAGGCAGCAGAACTTTGGTTTTACACTAGTATTGCTCCCTCTCCAGTCTTACGCACTGTCGCTTCTTTATTATTTCCTCATGTCATCTCAGATGTTGCGGAGATGTAGTTTTAGGTAGTGATCCATTTAGTTTATTATATGTGTCATATGTTTATGTTTTATTATGTTTAATTAATGGCTCTTGTCTGATTCCATAGCTGTATCACTTTTGCTGAACTTTTAAAGGAATCACATTAGCTGTACATGTGTGTGTGCACACGCAAATGTACACACATAGACACACAGATGCATACACAGACTCAACTGGGAAAGGGACATGGCTCAGGAATAGGGCACATACCATGAAAGTGTCAGTGCCTGTCAACCTCCAAAATGGTCAAGAAATATAGTAATGGCATGCACATTAAAAAATGATACCACGAGCACAAAAATAATAATGTTATTTGGGCTGGATGGATAGTACAGTAGGTAGTGTAAGTCAAGTGTCTAAATTTTTAGACACTTGACTTACATACACTTTACTTACTTACAACTCACGTGTAACACCACACATCCAATATGGTTCACCTGAGCACCTCCAGGTGTGGTTCACGAGTACAGGGCGAGAAGTAAACCCTGAGTATCACCGAGTATGTGTTCAAAAAAGTATTTTAAATTTAAAAATTAGTAATATTTACTGGGTAAGTAGCACTCACTGTAGCACTGTCCTCCCGTTGTTCATCAATTTGCTCGAGCGGGCACCAGTAATGTCTCACAACAAAATGTGAGACTTGTTGTACTGTTTTTGGCATATCGAATATGTTACGGGTAGTTTGCCAGGCTTTGCCATGAGGGCGAGATACTCTCGGTTGCTTTCCGGGCTCTCTGAGAGGGGCAAAAGGAATCGAACCCAGGTCAGTTGCATACAAGCAAATGCCCTACCCGCTGTGCTATCACTCCAGCCCACTGAGTAAGTAGACCCAGCATAATGCCTGTACTCAGTAGATAATAGTAAAGTCTTGGTTGAATTAAATGGTATTTATAACATTTGAAACTAAATTATCTTACAATAATCTGTGCATGCTATTTTCCCCTACTTTTTTCAAACCATATGGTTATAAAAATAGTTAATATTTGTTTTAGCAGAGCAATTTTAGAATGTGACTAATATTTCAAACACCAGAACTAGCATTTTGATATACATTTTGATTACTCAAATGCACTGGGCTTACTATCCATATAAAAAGGATTGAGAATTGGTCATCTTAAATTCAGGTGTATGATCCTAATGTAGGCCCCTAAGTCCAGTACATTTACATTATAAAGGCATGATTCTTGTTCTATTATCCCCAGCAAAGAGCATTTTGCTGAAATTCTGTGAATGTGAACGAAGTTTTTTTTTAATGCATACATTGAAGTAGCACATAAAGTAACTTCTTTCTGATTCAATTTCATAAATTGCTGCATGAAGACGCACCCTCTAGTAGATAATACTCAGAAATCAGCACTTAATATGGCAGTAATGGTTATTGCTGTCATTCTTTACATCTTTAAAAATAATTAAGCATTACTGCACAGGCATTATAAAGTTCCCCTATCATCATTAAGAGGATATTTGAGGTTTGATGTAATTTAGCAAATTGCATTATACAGTAGTTAAGGTTTTTATGTAGTGAAGTAAAATGCGTAGTAGTTAAGCACACTTACCATATAATGCATTGTACAGAGTTACACGTTCCAGCTGCCGCCAGCTTTGTTCCAGTGTCATTATTGCTTTGCAGGCTGAAGTTCCTCAGGGAGTGATTCGAGTGCAAGCTCCCCATCTTTCGAAAGTTTCCATGGCAATACAGCTAACGGAAGAACTAAAAGCCAGCGATGTACTTGCCAGATTTCTCAGCCAAGAAAGGTAGAAGCTTGTTTTGTTTTAATTATCGCATGGTATAACTCACTCTCTTTCCCTTCCCTCCTTTTATTTTACTTTTTAAATTATGAATCTCATGAAGTGCTTAACATTTTTTCCCCTGCAGCAAAGAACAGGCCTAACAATCAGATTGGTGAGCCATTGGAGTTCATTTGATGGAGCTGGGGTTCAGGTTCAGCCTGGGTCAAGCAGAATGCCTGATTCTTCCTTCAAAGTATCTGCAGGGTGTCAGTAGGCCCTCCAGAGCATGTTAATGGAGGTTAATTACTGTCTGGGGGCTGTTAAGAAAATCACTAGGTGGAATACAGTGGCATTAAAGCAGATAGCAGATACAACTTTTTCTATAAAATACAATGAATCCAAAGAAATGCTTGAATTTTAAAAGGCACAAATAATTGAGAGGCACAGCTGTCCCTGAGATTCTTGTCATGAGCCCAGAACACACTGTCCCTTAGAGAGAGATGACCAACTCTTCTCTACTGGAGAGCTCAGTGTGGGAGGAGTCCTTTGAAAAACCAGTTGGCATTCACTCTTTAATCATATTTGCGTCTATGCTTGTGTGTGTGTGTGTGTGTGTGTATGTTTGAATGTTAGAGTAAGTGATGTATTAGGTTTTTAGTTTTCTTTTTTGAATTTTCACTTGTAGCTAAAGTCATATTTTTCAGTGTGCTCCCTCTTTATTTCTTCTCAAAGACATAAAATAATTCAAATTTTTGGAAAAAAACACACAAAGAACTCAGTCTGGAGAGACAGTACAGAGTTTAAGGTGCTTGCCTTGTATATGACTGGCCTTGGTTCAATCCCTGGCATTGCATATGCTCCCCTAAGAACACAGGAGTGATCCCTGAGCACAGACAGAAGCGGATGCCTAACCAAAGATAGATAGGGAGACAGACAGACAGACAGACACACACACACACACACACACACACCAGAGAAATAATGGGCTATGTCATCTCAGCTTAGGAGAACTGTTTCATTGTTCTGTAGACATTTTTCTTCTTCTGATGTTCAAGGGTTTTGAGTAATAAAACTTTTCTGGCAACACGTCTCTAACTTTAATACACTATCACAAGTATTCATCTGTCTCTGCTCTTTTTAAGAATCCCTGGTAGATTGTTGGAGGGGGGTTTAAACTATATTTTCAAGCATCTTCTCTTAAGGTTTATAAATTGGGAGAGGAGAAGAGGCTATTCATCAACAGATGGTGATGAAATGGAAGAGAGGTTTCTTGGTACTGTCTGGGCTTTATTCAGTAAGCCAGCATACTCTTGCCTCTCACCAACATTCCCAAGTGCGTCCCATCACTTCTGTTTTACTGATCAGAAACCAGAGACTCTTCAGGGTTCCCATTTCATAAGGTCAGAGCTGAATCCGGGTTTCTGTCTTTGGAGGCGTGCCCTAACCACTCTTCACACTGACTTATGGGTCTCAACACATCACAGATACAGGGGCCATTAGTGCAGATCCTGGGAACAGATGGCATTTAGGGAGGATTAAGACTGGGGGCAGTTGGAGTTTCACAAGCTTATGTCCTGGGAGCAGTAGTAATTTCTCAGATGTCTGCTCTTCAAAGGGTCTCTCCACTTGAGCAAAATTAATACACTCTCCTCTGTTCCCTGCTGTGGCTTAGAGCTATCATCTCTTGCCATTCCTCCTTCCGAGAATGACTTGTCATCCTTCCCCAGAATTACCTGAAGATTTGACCAGACTTCAGATATAAGCTGCTCTTTCAGTCTAGACAGAAGTGGTTGATATAGAATCTATTTTAGGTCCCCATTTGCTCCATTTAGTCTGTACTTTTGATCCTATACTTGCAGAGATTAAAAGCCAGACCATGGCGTTGTATAAGATGGTCGTTTGTGCTCTACGTCTTTGGAGTAAGCATGGCAGTATTGGGCGTATTGTTAGAGAAAGCATCCATTTTGATAACTGCTCTGAAGGTATTTACGTTTTCTGCTGTTGATGCTTCTGTTAAATAAGCATGCTCAGAATTTGATGTCTTCTGCCTCTTCGCTTTTCACAATCATTAGTGTCTTACCTTGTGTCTTGGGATGCTGGATACAGATGACATGGGTTTGTTCATAAGCCAACTTTTCCTGTTTCATTTAGTCTGGTTTTTATGATTATTATTCAAGATTCTCACTTGTAAAAAGGAACTCTTACAGGGTCTGTGTTGTAGTCTTTTTAATAATTAGCTAGAAAATGGCCACAAAGCACATATTGCTATTTATTATATGATACTCTCAGTATATACGGATGAACATCTTGCCAATAACATTTTTTTTTATTTTTATTAGTGAGACACCATGAGGTACAGTTGTAGACTTACAAATTTTTGTGCTTGGGTTTCAATTATACAATGATCAAATACCCATCCCTCCACCAGTGCCCATTTCCCACCACCATGAATCCCAGTATCCCTCCCACCCCCCAACCCCCCCATCACCCCATCCCACCCTGCCTCTGTGACAGGGCATTCCCTTTTGTTCTCTCTCTCCTATTGGGGCTGGAGCGATAGCACAGCGGGTAGGGCGTTTGCCTTACAAGCGGCCAACATGGCTGACCCGAGTTCGATTGCTCCGCCCCTCTCGGAGAGCCCAGCAAGCTACCGAGAGTATTCGATATGCCAAACACAGTAACAACAAAGTCTCCAATGGAGACGTTACTGGGCCCGCTCGAGCAAATCTCCTGTTGGGTGTTGTAGTTTGCAAAAGAGGCAATGGGTGGCAATCATGTTTGGTCTATAGTCTACTTTCAGCATTCTTTTAGCTTTTTTTACCCAGTTTGAATTCCAGGTGTATGTAGGGTCAGTTAGAAACCTTACTTCCCTCATGCTTTTTTTCCTTGACTTTCCCTATTGAAGCCAATCATCATATGAAAGACATAAAATAAAGGTACAAGACATTGAGTGTTCAATCTCCAGTCCTTGATAATTTTTTTAATTATATATTTCTTAAGTAAGTAAAGTAAAAGTAAAGACCCTCCCGTTGATCATCGATTTGCTCGAGCGGGCCCAGTAACGTCTCCATTGGAGACTTTGTTGTTACTGTGTCTGGCATATCAAATACTCTCGCTAGCTTGCCGGGCTCTCCGAGAGGGACGGAGGAATCAAACTCGGGTGCAAGGCAGATGCCCTACCCGCTGTGCTATCGCTCCATTATGTGAAATCTTGTATATACCAGGAAATTCAGTTAAGGTTGCTGTAGCACTGTTGCACTGTAGCACTGTCCTCCCGTTCGTTGTTCATCGATTTGCTCAGTGGACCCAGTAATGTCTCCATGGTGAGACTTGTTGTTACTGTGTTTGGCATATTGAATACGTCATGAGTAGCTTGCCAGGTTTTGCCATGCGGGTAAGATACTCTCAGTAGCTTGCCAGGCTCTCCAGGAGGCACGGAGGAATCGAACTCGGCTCAGTTGGGCCAGTGGCTTACAAGGCAAATACCCTAATGCTGTGCTATCACCGTAAAATGGAGAAAGAACAAGACATTAGAGAAGCAACCTGAGATCAGTCTCTGACTAGATTATTTTTTTCCCAACTTCCCCAAAATGTTCAACTTGATTTTCATGGAATGAATGACTTTTTATACTCATTATTTATGTATTATATATTACATGTCCATATGTATATTCATGCGAAATTATACATAAAATGACATTGATAATTTCATTTCAAGAATAACAAATACCAGTTTCGAAGCAAAGTGAAGTGATTCTTGTTTGGCTGTAACTCAGCAGGTGGGTCTGAGCATATTTATAGTCCCAAGTATCTGGCATGACTTAGACATCAGAGTTAAGTCAGAGAATCAGATGAGTCATTTAATGGTTGAAAAGCTGCACTGCTCCTATATTCTATTTTTAATAATGATTTGATTAAAAGCCAGACCTAGTTTTCTCAGTTGCAGGGAATGTGTCATCAGTGTCTTCTGTGCATCAGAATTCTCCAACAGAAATCTCCATTGCACCCTTTGAAAGCAGGTTCTCAATCTTTTTTTTAGAGACTTTAAATCTAAGTGTCTAGAGCTCCAGGTTCTAGATTTTTAACAGGGATCCCAAGGTTATTCACATGTAAACTTTTGGGAAAAAATCATTGAATTTTACCAAAAATATGGTTTGGCAATAAAAAACAGTATTTTTATTGTTTGACACTGATGTTGGAAAGAGTTTGTTTTTTGAAGAGCAATAAATCTGTAAAGATTTTCTCCTAAAATTTATGAGTGTCTGGGCAATTCCACTGTTAGGGACAAAACAAACTGATTAGTTCTGTCATCGTGAGAGTTTGCCTTTTCTTCAAGTATCTGCACTACCGGTATGTGAATGTTGTCCACAAGTAGTGTCCTGCTACCACATTCATCTTGTCTATTGTTAGGCATTGTCTTTGCAGAGAACCCAGGAGAAGTACTTCTTGACTCAGTGCAATGTAAAAACTCAGGTGGAAACATTTATTTTCTCTGAATTTCTGTGACCTTTTTGGCCTCCAGGCAAAGAGGATGCTCTTATTGATCATTTCTTGGAAACTCAAATGTATTACTACTTTTCTTTTTGCTTGTATAAACTTATACCAATTTATCATTTTGTTTTAAGATATATGGTTCCATTTGTTGCTTTTAATTTATAGGTATGACATTTTTATTAGCTCCTGAGAACACTTAACAGATGGAGAAATATAAATGTATAGATAATTACAGCATGTTTAAGTTATGAATTTTCCATACAAGTCAGAATTCCCCAAGCACATTAAAGTGATTTACTTACAAGCTGTTTGATGATAGAACTAATCAGTTTGTTTTGTCCCTAATAGTGGAATTGCCCAGACACTCAAAAAAGGGGAAGTTTGTTTGTATGAAATTGGAGGAAATATTGGTAAGGCATGTTTTTTTTTTCCCCCTGCAGGGCTGGGGGTGGGGTGGGGTGGGGGAGGGTACTTACTAGAATTAAAATACAGTGTGCTATAGAAGTTGATATGCATTTTGGCTTTGTTTAGTGGTCTGATTTTTCTCTAAAGGTTTTATTTGAGACACATCATTGTTTAAATCTCAAAAAGAAAAAGAAAATAGTTCTCCCAAATACGAATAACTTCTAGACTGTTAATGAAATTATTCAAGGCTCACATATATATATATATATATATATATATATATATATATATATATATTTGTACTATCTTAATAAAAGAAGTAGTTGTAAACCCAAAATTTGTTCCTTATGGGTGGAGCAATAGCGCAACGGGGAGGGTGTTTGCCTTGCACACGGCTGACCCGAGTTCGATTCCCAGCATCTCATATGGTCCCCTGAGTACCGCCAGGAGTAATTCCTGAGTGCAGAGCCAGGAGTAACCCCTGTGCATGGCCGGGTATGACCCAAAAAGAAAAAAAAATTGTTCCTTATACCTAAGTTAACATATACTAGTACAATGTTAGATAATATTAGTGGAAAAAGACCTTTCTTCTCATTGTTGATTTCTAAATAAAATAGTGTGTAAATGGATTAATTTTGACTGCCTTATATTTTATTTGACCATTTGTGATTATCAATGGGCTGTAACCACCTCTTTATTAACATTTAAGATGAAAATTTTGACCTTTAAGGATTGCTGAGGTGATTTTTATTATAACTTTAATGTTTTAATTCTAAATAGTAATTAAATATAATTTAAGATAAATTCATGGGATTTTTATCCCCAAAACTATGTCAATAAATACAAAAAAAAATCGAATGCAGGAATGTGAAAAACTCATTCTCAAAAAGTTAAATAAACTACCATCTTTACATTGGAATTGTTAGTGCTATCGTAATATTAATTAAAGATATTAATATATATAAGATTTATAAGGCCCTCCCTCCCGTTGATCGTGGATTTGCTCGAGCGGGCCCAGTGACGTCTCCATTGGAGACTTTGTTGTTACTGTGTTTGGCATATCGAATACTCTTGGTAGCTTGCCGGGCTCTCCGAGAGGGGCAGAGGAATCGAACTTGGGTCGGCCATGTTGGCCGCTTGTAAGGCGAACACCCTACCGCTGTGCTATCTTTAATTAATATATCAATATATTTAATTCTGCATTTGGAGCATCACCTATTGGGGATTTAGTATGGTTCTTACTCAGGTGGATCAAACACTGTTGCTGCTCTTAAGAAAAAAAAAATAAGGCCAATATGATTTTAAGGAACAATTTCAAAGCCCATAACACAAAGCATATTTTCAGTTTCCTAAATTAACCTGAGACCTTTATTTATTTAGAGAAAGACTGATAAATTTACTTTCCAATATTTGGCCAGGTCTTACAATTTTGTGCATATGGGAAAGGATGGGATGTATGTCAAGCCTAAGACAGGCCATTAAGCTTACATTTAATATCGCTTCCCAGTCTCCCATTGCTTTAATTGGTCTGACATCTCTTTACAGGAGAACGCTGCCTGCATGATGACACGTATATGAAGGACTTGTATCAGCTCAACCCAAATGCTGAGTGGGTTATAAAATCAAAGCCATCATAGAAGATGTATGCTGCAGATAACTAGAAGGACTTTTTTAATACTTGCTTGGTCAAGAATGTAAATAAAAGGAACAAGAGACTGTCATTATTCAAGTATTCCCGACTGTTGAGTAGAGACACTCTCAAGCTTGAAAATGTAAATTTGTGCGGCTGCCAGAATTATGTTAATAATAATTATCAATATTATTATTAGAAAGCAGGTATCTCTGGAGAGAAAGGAAAGGGACTTAGTGAGCCTGTAGGCTATTTTTATATAAACTGAAATAAGCCCAAATGTGACAACTTTTTTTTTTTAATGTGAAAATGTACTCTCTGTCTCTTACTTTTTGGACCAAAAATCTTATACACAGTAATATATACTTTCTCTTCTCCTTGCATCTGCCTTTCCCTGATGAGGTTTTTCTTTTAAACAACAACAACAACAAAAATAATAATATTGAATACTAGGTATGGCAAGTTGTGAAGTCAGTACATCTAAAAACCAGACCAGATTCAGTGGTTTTCTTTGCTCTATCAAATGTTAATATCCATCTTTTTGGATCAATTGCTCAGACAGTAATGTTCTCTTTCTGCTTTATCATGTGTTCTATGTGGCACTGTTTTCAGGTCATCTAAGATGCGCAGGGCTGTATCCATGGGAAATAGGTCTTTCAGAAACTGCCAATTAGAACTGAAAGAATGAATAATTACACATGGAAAATAAATAAAATATATCCACATGGAATAACTGGATTATGGAGAACAAGAGAGTGGAAGCCAAATCACTTTATATATTCTGTGCCCCTCACATGAAGTGTTACATCATAGCTGGCTTTACCTGATGTCATGTTAGCAGCGTCAAGATGCATCATAGTATAATCCAGTGGTGTTTAGATTGCATTCAACATAAGGAGTTTTCTTCAAAGTTTTACTCATAAAGAAGTCTGCAGGAATAATTATTCTTTTGGGTATGACACAGTCATATAAACAAGCTTTTGTTTGTGTGCTTATTTTAAACAACCAGAATAAATTTATTAAAATGCTGTGGAAAGTGCTTTTCCCAGGGATTTAGTGCACACACCATATTGTGACAAGATGTGCCTCTGTACTAGAAATAAGAGGAATGCAGTGAGAGAGAAATGTTCAATATTTTATGAGTTTAGAGTGTAGTAAATAAAAGGTGATGTAAATGAAATGTTGCACACACTGTGTTTATGATACTTTTAGTAGTACTTTAGGAAAAATTACACATTCTCAGAAGCTCTTGATGTCACTCTAATTAGGAGCATTCTCACTAAAATGCTGTTAGTGAGAACATTCATAAAATTTTTAGCATATAATTACAGGAGCAGCCTGTGAATATAATCACTTAAATAACTGGTGATTTGTGCCATTTCTTGTTTATTTTTAAAAATTTTATAATTAAATACACTTTTTTTCTAAAGCATTTTCTCTTGGAAGTTTTACTTTTAATCCTTGTGTTTGTGATTGTGCTAATGGGCTTTTTTGTTTTCTTACGAGTCACTTCACTCTTTCGTTGCTCCTATTCATTTTGGGTCATTTTTAAATTGGGAGAATGGGAAGGATATTATACACTTTTTCTCTTCCTTAGTTTTTTCTGATGGAAATTTCTATTCCTTATTCTAGGATTTTTTTAAAGATACTGACATATTATTTTCTGTATTGACAATGTACACTAACTTCCCCGTTAGAAAAATGTTTTATTAGTTGAATGAAAAACGTTAACAATATGAAAAAGCAAGCTGGTTTATAGCTTAGTGATAGAGCACTTGCCTTGTATTTCTAAGCACCCTTGTTTGATCTCTGGCCAAATCCCAAATGAAAACAAGTCAAAAAAATCAAACAGCAAAAAGAAAAGCAAAATTAAGTACCCTGAATAGTGTTCAACTTTAAGAAAAATAGACGACTAAGTGTAATGATGTAGAGAATAAGTGCTGATTTACCCAATTTTAATATAAACCTAGAAGGTCCTTGAGCAGGCCCAGTAACATCTCCATTTTGAGACTTGTTGTTACTGTGTTTGGCATATTGAATGTACTCTCGGTAGCTTGCCGGGCTCTCCGAGAGGGACGGAAGAATCAAACCCAGCTTGGCCAGGCTGGCTGCATGCAAGGCAAACGCCCCACCGAAGGTCCAGGGAGGTGGGTGCAAGAGTCTTTTTATACTGAAAAAATATCATGGTTTGGGATACATACTTACAAAAATACTATTTTATTTGGATTCTGCTTAGAATTCAGTGTCCATATTTATTGACATAAAACAACATTGCATTTAAATAACCAGAAAAGATGTTTATCTGCACTTTTAAAGCGGAAGAGCTTGATAATGTAGAGCCTCAAATATAAATCCCTTCAATGTAATCCACATACCTTTTCTAGAATAATTTTTCCTAGTGAGTTTTAAATCGTTTTTTTTCATTTTTATGACTTTATTTATTGAATCACCATGAGAGCAGTTACAAAGCTTTTGTGTTTAAGGCTCGGTCATACACTGAAACACCCGTACCTTCACCAGTGCTCATTCTCCACCACCAAAAACCTCAGTATACCCCCATCCCACACCCTCCCCCTACTTGTGGGGCAGATGATTTCCACATTACTCTCTCTCTACTTTAATTACATTCAATATTTTGATTGACACCAGATACACCATTATTATTTGGGATTTTACCCCAACACTAGATTTGCTGAAAAGGCAACAGTAGACAATTTGTTTTCTATTGCTGGTTATGAATAACATACCACGTTGCACAGCTGCAGTAGTGGCCATGCGATTTTGAAATGACAAAATTTTAACAATTAAATCTGGAGGGATTTCTGCCAAAACCTGCTGGGTTCCGAGATTTGTTCCTGAGTCTCTCGGATCATGGCCATTAAGCAGTTTGATCAGGAGCCAAAGAGGTCATTCATGGGCGGCAACTCGGGGTCTTGTTTGGTGGGAAGAAAAGGACCGGCTCCACCCACATCCCGTGAGGCCCTGTGCATCACTGCGGACCCAAATCTGACTGTCAAGTGGCCTCTGGAAGATGACGGCCACCAGGCCGCCATGGGGAACAGGCAACGCATGAAACCTATTCCCACCTAGGGTGGCCCAGAGACAGTAACCTACTGCAGGGACAGATGCATTTCTGCCAAAAGCCATGTGTCTCATCACTGAGGGCCCAAACCTGACTGTCCAATGGCCTCTTTGGAAGATGGCAGCCACCAAGCCGCCTAAGGGGAGCAGGCGGAGGGACAGCACCCTTCACCCCTGGGGTGGCCCGGCAACAGTAACCTACTGCGGGGTCTGGACGCAACTCGTGACCTCGGTAGGGCATGAAGGACAAGCTGGTACCACCCCTCTTCCCATGAGACTGCAGTTGCCCCCTCACCGCCGGCTCATACCTGGCTTTCCTATAAGCTCTGAGGCCGCGGCCACCTTGTACGCAGTCCGGATGCATTTCCGCCAAAAGCCCCTGGGTTTTGAGATTTGTTTCTGAGTCTCTGGGATCATGGCTGTTAATCAGCTTGATCAGGAGCCAGAGAGGCCGTTTGTAGGCAGCGACTCAGGGTCTCATTGGGATGGGGAGGAAAGGGCTGGTTCACCCCCATCTTGTGAGGCCCCACATCTCTTGTCACTGCAGACCCAAACCTGACTATCCAGTGGCCTCTGGAGGATGGCGGTCACTGGGCTACCAGTGAGTTTTAAATCTTGTGTAGATAAGTTTTTATTCATTTATATGGGAGAGAGGTAGATAAAAGAAATATATTTATTTTGAGCCTCAGACATTTTAACTCTCTATTTTTGTTTTTATTTATTTTTTAACTGAACCACAGTGATATACACATTTACAAAATTGTTCATGATTGAATTTCAGTCATATAATGTTCCAACACCCCTCCTTTCACTGACATATTTTTCCCACCATCAATAGTCCCAGTTTTCCTCCTGCTCCCTCACTCTCTCTCTGCCTCTCTCTCTCTGTCTTTCTGTCTCTGTCTGTCTGTCTCTCTCTCCTTCCTTTTGCTTATAAATGGATTGACATGGAGAGTATCATCTTGATTGAAATGGGTCAGAAGAAGAGGGACAAGTATAGAATGACTGCTTTTGTGGGATATTATACATATATAATATATATTTATATATGTATATATTATGACTGGAGTGATAGCACAGCGGGTAGGGTGTTTGCCTTGCACGTGGATCATTCAGGTTTGATTCCTTTGTCCTTCTTGGAGAGCCTTGCAAGCTACTGAAAGTATTCCACCTGCCTGCATGGCAGAGCCCGGCAAGTTCCCTGTGGCATATTCAATAATATATATATGTGTATATATATATATCACTTGATTACTAGATACCCCGTTACTCATCAATTTACTCAAGCGGGTACCAGTAACAGCTCCGTTCATCCCTGTTGCGTGCTAGCTTAGCCCAATGGCATCTGTTCGTTCTAGGAACATGCAGAGCCTCAAACCAATCATTCAGGGTCTTGATGAAGAAGTCTGACCATCTTGTAGGTGGGTGTCCATGCGATCTTTTGACGACCCGTGGAATCCAGTCAGTAATGGCTCTAGTCCAGCAGTTGTCTGTAAACCTCATTACGTGTTCTGCCCATCTCATTTAGTATATATACATATATATATATGTATATATACTAAATATATATACACACATATGTATAATATATATATATATATCCCTCACTTTGGAGATAGAGAGACAGACAAAGAGAGAGAGAAAGAGAGAGAGAGAGACTGATATCCAAAGTGAGGGTAAATGGGGCAGGAGGACAAGTCAATTGTTGGAAGCTTGCCACAAGGCAGGATGGGGGTGTGTGAAGGGCACAGGTAAAGGAATATACCTGATAACCTTTTATTACCTTATTGCACACCATAAGGCTCAAACATCTTAACTATTTAGAAAATTACAGTAGGGCTGGGGATGTGGCTCAGCACTTGCCTCAGATGTACAAGATCTTGGTTTTTGCTCCTGGTTTCATGTAGTCCCTTAAGCACTACCAGGAACAATTCCCAAGCGGTGAACCTGGAGTAGTCCCTGAGCAGAGCAGGGTATGGCCCCCCAATTTTCTTTTTTTTAAAGAAAACTTAAATTGCAGGTGGAAAAAGACAGGAGCTGGTATTTATTTTTATTTTTGAAACTTCTGAGTTGTAGTTTACAGTAGTCTTAACATTTATGATTCTGGTGTTTCTGTTTTCAAAAAAGTGATAAGGACAGCAAGTGGGCATGTGAAAAAGTGCTCATCAGCCTTTACTGTCAGTGAGATGCCATTCAAAATGACAGTGTGATCTTAGGAGTGAAAATGGCATGTATGGAAAAGACTGAAAGTAACTGTAATGGTGTGGAAGTGGTGAAGAATTGGTATTTATAGGAGACAGGTTAATATTGCAGAGATACTTCCTCTTTTTCAAAGAAGTTACTTATTGTGAAGTGTTTTGTTTCTCATTATGAAGAATTCACTGAAAACTTTTTGTTAGGCATCTTTAGGAAAGCAGAACACATTACTAACTTTGTGGGATTTTGCGTTTTTGTCTTTTTTCCTTAAACTGGATTGCATTTTCTACCACATTGTCCTGATTTCTTACCTATTCGCCAGTAGGTGGCAGTATTGGTCAGGGATTCCTTTGCATCTAAAGGAGCAGCATCTTAACTCAAGCATTCAAAACAGAGTGATCTAGACTTCATATCTAAAGTGGTTAAGATATTGCCAGGCATCCTCAAGGCAGTTAGTTGAGAACACCATGATCTCTTCTTTGATCACCGATTCTGAAAATTGTGCATCATAATTTCAGAGATTTTATGTCAGTCTATTTGTCAACTTTTATACTCAACCTTTTGAGTGCGGAGAGAAGGAAAGTGTTTTTGAGACAAAAAAAAATGGGCATTTTATAACATTTATTTCAACTATAAAGATCACGACAAGGGGTCAGAGAAATAGAACAGCCAACTGGGCATTTTCCTTTCCTGCACAAGACCTGGATTCAATCTCCTGCATCCTATATGCCCCCTCAAGTACCCCAGGAGTGATTCCTGAGTACAGAGTCAAAAAAAAAAAAAAAAAAACCCTGAGCACTGCTGTACAAAAAAAAATAAGAAGAAGAAGGGAGAGGGGTCATGACAAGATGAAAGACTATGTACCAGAATCTAATGAAGCACATAGTGAGTGTGTGTGCGTGTGTGTGTGTGTGTGTGTGTGTGTGTATGTATGTATGTGTTCAACAATAATTCACTACCACCTACATGTACTAGGCATGGTATACTCAAGCTATATCAATAAAACAAAATAACAAGAATCTCTGCCTCATACAGCTTACATTCTAGTGAGAGAAACCAAAAGTTAATTAAATAAAATGATTAATAGTACTGTGCTCCTGTTGTTCATAGACTTGCTCGAGCGGGCACCAATAACGTCTCCATTGTGAGACTTGTTGTTACTGTCTTTGGCATATCGAATACTCCACGGGGAACTTGCCAGGCTCTGCCGTGCAGGTGGACAGAATACTCTCGGTACTGTGCCAGGCTCTCTGAGAGGGATGGAGGAATTAAACCCGAGTGGGCCGCGTGCAAAGAAAACACCCAACCTGCTGTGCTATCACTCCAGCTCCAACTGATTAATAGATGAAATTATACCACATATTTAAAAATAAAAGCACAATAAACTTTTAAAAAGATGGGATAGAGGGTAGAGAAAGATGCCCGTTGCTGTAATAAATAGGGGATCTCCCTAAACATGTAAAAATTGAGCAAATACTTGAAGCGAGAAAGTTGCTTCTTGGTTTCCTGGGGGAAAACCCCTTCCAGACAGAGGGAAGAAGAAACAGGCCCAAAGGTAGGAGCGTACCTGGCTTACCAAGGGTAGGCCAGGACACCTGCAGGGCTGGAGTTGAGTAGGGTCTGGAGAAAGTCATAGATGAGGATAATGAGGAAACATTAGAATAGAGAGAACTGTGAGTTCAAGAGGTTTTTTTAATTTTTTTAAGCAAATTTATGTATTTATTTATTTATTTATTTATTTATTTTTGCTTTTTTTGGGTCACACCAGGCAGTGCACAGGGGTCACTCCTGGCTCATGCCCTCAGGAATCACTCCTGGTGGTGCTCAGGGGACCATATGGGATGCTGGGAATTGAACCCGGATTGGCTGCGTGTAAGGCAAACACCCTACCCACTGTACTATCGCTCCAGCCCCAAGTTCATGAGTTTTTGTTTTAGAGTGACTATGTTTATTCTAATCAGGACATATGTAAAAGTGAAATACACTATGCTGATCCCATAGATGTGGGTTGCAGAAAGTGTAAGATTATTTTTTTAATATGTGTCTATGTATTTATAACCACTTCCTGGAGATTCTACTGAGGGTGGCCTCTCAGTACATGTAGGGTTCACCCAATGGACTCACCAATGGCCTGGGTGATGGAAGCAACTGAGCCAACTGGCCTATTTCTCACCAGCGGTCCAAACAGCAGACTTTAATGATCATCTCAGCATCCCTAGCAGTACTGGGCTTGAACTTGCAGCCTCATGTTGCTGGCAAGTGCTTTAAGCCTCGGGCCCACCTTCTGGGTCACTTTATAGATATTTTTGAAGGTATAAAGGCAAGGATGCATTTAGAATCAAGAACACTTGGGACACGAGTGGTAGGACAGTATAGGATGTTTGCCCTGCGTGCAGCTTACTTGGTTTTGACCCCTAGCACCCTGTATTATCCCCTAAGTCCTGCCATGAGTAACACCTGAGCACACTCAGGTGTGTTCCCCTCCCTCCAGAATAGAGCAGCATATTTTGGGGAGAGGTTATGTATTCAGGAATATGGAGTTCCCAACAATAGAAATCAGAAGCGTGATGGTAAATCAGATATTCAGATCAGATTTTGAGTAGATTTTGATATTTGAGTCGATGTTGAAACTTTTATTGTGAATGTATTGAAATTGAGGTGCTGACTCGAAGTCCAGTGGCAATGTGGAGTAGTAAGTTCTATGTAAAGAAGTTTAGGAGAGCGGTTTAGGCTGAAGTCATCTGACTTTGCTAGATTGGGGCGGTGAGAATGGGGGTGGGCACACCTAGTGGTGCTCTGTGGCTACTTCCAACTTGATGCTTGAGATAGCTCCTGGAAGTGCTGGAGAACTATATAAAGCTAGGGATTTATCCCAGGTTTTCCACATGCAAATTAAGCATGGCAGTCCTTAGTGTTATCTCCATGACCTTCATCATGAGACTTTAGACTTTCAGCTTTAACCATGAACTACCAAGGAAGTGAGCATGGATCGGATCTAATAGAGGACACCTCTAAGAACTTAGCTTGGAGCTGCCAAATCATAGAAGTTAAGAAGACAAGGAAACAGGATAGAGATTGAACAGGTGGGACCTTTCAGCTAGCCAATAGGATAAGATGTGCCCGAAATCAAGAGAGAAAGCTATCAAGGTGAAAGGAGTAATTGTGATGTCATATGCTGCTTCTAGCTCAAATAAGCTCAAGGATAGGAATTGATTCTCTAGATTAATCTTCATTGAGGTCATTATTCATTTTGATAGCATGATAGGATGAAAAACTATTTATGAGCAGGGCAGATTGGTGGTGGAGAATAAAGGATTGTGAGCATGGACAGTTTTTCCAGGACATACTACTACTCAAGGTGACAAATAAATGACCTTCACTGACAGGAGTATTGCTAGAGCCTTAGATGCTGAGCAAAATAATTTTTGGAGCTAAGGGCTATTGATATTTACAGAGGTGACACAGATACTAGAGCCAGACACCCCAGGATAATGAATGTGATCATTGGTAGTAGCTTATTTGTGCCTCATTTTCTACTTTGATGCATAAAGAATAAATGAAATATTTCTTACAATTAATTCTTATGAAGGGGTCAGCAGCATATTTGCCTGATAGTATTAATAGACAAATATTCTTTTTTAGGGACATTAGGATTAACATTGCCAGGTGTGTTTCATCTCCTGTCATTCATGATCATCGATTCCAATGCAGTGTTACCTTTTTAGCTCCGTATCAATGGAAGAAACTTCCTCACAGTCTCCGTGGGACTGAAAATGGTGAAGAAACAAACAATATGTTTCCTCAAATAAGGTCAAAGCAGTGCTTTAAAAATTGGTTGCTTTACTTAAGTAAATACACAGGTGTAAGGTACTGAGTTTTCTCCCTTCCTCTGCATCTCAGAGCAGAGGACCAGGATGATAAACTCACACCCATGTTTCTTCCCTGTTCTTAGTGCCTTGTTCCCTAATTGGCCTGTTCACTTGGTGTTAGCTGCTCCTGCTGAGAGTGCTCACACTTCATTGTCTCCTTACGAGGGGCTCGGGGTTTCTCCAATTTCATATTGAATAAATAGAGCAATAGTCATTTTCCTTCCATTCCAATTGGCCTCACTTCTTAGGATCTGGACTTGGCACTAGCTGCTTCTCCACCTAAAATATCGCATGAGGTAACTTGGCTCTAGCAGAAAGGGTTTCCGAGGAACATTTCGCACCCTCCTGGCCTCCCTATAACCATTTGTCAAACTCCTTAAGATGTAATGAGTTATTTGCATATAGCTGCATACTGTGCGAGAGAAAGAGGCCAGCTGCTGGCAAAACTCCCATGGCATTTTCCACCGAAGCCAATACGCCAAAGTGGTTCTGTCGCAAGCAGCTTTTTATCTGAAAATTTCCCGTCTTGATAGCCCAATCAAAGGGGCTCAGATAAGCTTCAGAGTAAGCAGCTCCGCTAGCCAGTCTTGGCGCCTCGTTTGATGTTCGCTGCTCCTTGCACCTTGGCAGTTCAGTTCTGTCTCGTGTTGCATCTCCAATAACCTTTACAAAATAACGGCTTTCATGTAATCTCAGCTTTAAGTCGCATTTCCCTGCAGCCAAGGCCAAAGTGAACAAGGGGTTTCCCCTGGTGGGAAGTTCATAAGGAAGCCACAGAGAGTGGCCCAACTCTGAGAAGCCCATCAGTTAAAACTAACTTGCTCTCACCTGACAGTCCTGTGCCAAAGAGAAAAAAGGAAGTGATTTTACAAGTGTACATTTAAAACTCTCAGGTTAGGGGAGAAAAATCTCAGGACATCGATGTTTGGTTGCTTGTTAACACCCATTTGGTATGTGGCTAAAGAAAATGCAAGTGCAAAATATGAAAAATTGACTATGCAGATAGGCTGCTTTTTATCCAAGAATCTTGAAACATATTCTAGGACATATCTTGTTTATTTTCATCATTGTCTTTATGTTAAGGAGGGAGTGGAATTCAAATTTATTATAAGAAGGACATTATACATTATTAGATAATACCTTTAAGTATATCAAATATACTGAATTCATTAGAAAATGTTACTATGGGGGAAAAGTCAAAAATAGATGAGATTCTTATTTCTCCTTCATTGTTTTCCAAACTTTTAAGTTATTTTTATGTGCTGCACATGGTATATGTAGTGATGCAGAAATGGATTTTATGATGCATTTCTTCAGGAGATTGGGTTTAGATGTGTAGATAACATTGACACAGCCAGGCAATTTATTTCAGCAAATGAACTCTGATGGAGCAGGTAGAAGTGGATACAGCAAACTGGATGATATATATAATGAGTAAATAAAGGATATTGGCTAATATGTAGTGGTTCCAAGGAAGCCTTGAGTTGAATTTCCAGGAAGGATACCAGGCTATGTTAAGCCTAAAAGGATGAGACTCATAGTAAAGACTCTGTTAAAGTTCTTTACTCTTGGTAAAGAAACAACAATAGGAATAGCAAAAGGCGAAGAGATAATAAAGTATTTACTTTGCATGGGACTGGCCCTGACCTGAACCCTAACACTGCGTATTGTTCCCCGAACACTACAGGAGTGATTCCTTAGCATAGAACAAAGAGTCAGCACTAAGCACGGCTGGGTAAGACCCAAACTACCCACTCCACCCCATCCTCCAAAAAAAGAAATTAGGTGAAAATAGTTACATTAATGTTGCTGAATAAAACCTGGTGATTTCTTAGATGGAGAGAGGAGATGTCAAAGAACCTTAGGAGAAGATGTATCAGCTATCGGGTCCTTAATCGTAATAGCTGAAGTTGAATTAAATTAAATAATTAATACATTTAATTACATTTCATGGATAATCATTTCAATTTGAAGCAATCTAACTTATAATTAGATTAACTAGGTAACCAGTTTGTCACCCCTTATGATGGTTCATGTTATCAATTTCTGAGAGGTATACCAAAAATCTTTTGTCAATACAGAGAATTTAAAACTATTTTAAATTCTTGCTTCATATATTGCCAATTAGCTCTTTTAGAAAAGTTGTACTAATGTATACTATCATCAAAGGAAGATCACGGTCACGGTCCTCCCATTGTTCACCGATTTGCTCGAGCGGGCCCAGTAACATTGTGAGACTTGTTACTGTGTTTGGCATATCGATTACATCACAGGTAGCTTGCCAGGCTCTGGCATGCGGGCGAGATACTCTCGGTAGCTGGCCAGGCTCTCCGAGAGGAGCGGAGGAATCAAACTCCGGTCAGCCATGTTGGCTGCGTGTAAGGCAAACGCCCTACCCACTGTGCTATCAAAGGAAGATAACCATAATATTTTCTCACTATTACTTCCTTTAACATTCCGTGGGTGAAAGACTATTATTTTTTCACTTTAATTTACTGTTCATGGATAATTATTAGGATAGTTATGTTTTATTTATTTTTTACATGAAGTTATAAGCCAGGAGAGGTATCTCTATACACTTGGCTATTTTCTCTATAAAGCAGCAATTATATATTTTGCATTTAACAATAAACTATAAAACTAGGGTACTTACATTTACCATACTTGTATATTGCATAAATAATTAACATGAGTAATATAATATAATGTGCAGAAGAGCACCTGGCCTACAGAAGCAATATATGTCAATCGGAATTAATAGAACTTTTACCAGTGAAAAATATTTAACCAAGTTTGGCCTTAAATGCTTTGAATTTATTAATATTTAAAATTTTAAGTTAAAGTATTTTTTTAGTTGAGGACACACCTCGCAATGCCCTGGGACTGGTCGAAGCTCCATGCCTGGTGGACCCAGTCTTAGTGATGTTGTGGGGGATCCTGTGGTACCAAGCCCAGGTCTTCCATTTTCAAAGCATGGATTCCAGACCTTTGAGGTGTCTTCCTGCCTCTATTTTAACTTTTATCCCCCTTCATGTGGCTCTCAGGAGGCTGTACTGCTAACTTTTAGGCAACCAGCCCAGAGTTTCATGCAAAGGCAAACAATGAGCTGTTGATTGAGGCCCTGTGGTGCTGTGGTTGGCCTGGGCTGCATGGACAGTGCTCGGGATTTCCAGGGCTGCATCTAGCCATATGGTACCAGGAACTGAAGCCTGGTGCCTTGTATGAATCTAGCTCCTGCCCCTAAACTGCTGCTTCTGTTACTGTTGCTGCTGCTTCCTCCTCCCCCTCCCCCTCTTTCTCCTCCCCCTTCTTCCTCCTTCTCACTTCTTCCTCCTTCCCCTTCCTTCTTCCTCCTCCCCTCCCTCCCTCCTTCCTCCTCCTCTTCCTTTCTCCTCCTTCCTCCCTCCTTCCTCCTCATCTTCCTTCCTCTTCCTTATCCTCTTCCTCCTCCCACTTACTCCTCTTCCCTTCTTCCTCCTCCCAACTTCCTCCTCCTTTTCCTCCCCCTCCTCCTCCCAACTTCCTCTTCCTCCTCCTCCTCCTCCTCCTCCTCCCAGCTTCCTCCTCCTCCTCTTTCTCCTCTTCCTTCTCCTCCTCCTTCTCCTTTTTCTCCCTTACTGGTGGTGATCAGGACTTACTCTTGGCTTTGCACTCAGGGATCATCCTGGCAAGACTCAGAGACCATATGAGATGCAGAAGATTGAACATTGATTGGCTGTGTGCAAGGCAACTGCTTTACCCACTCACTGTATTATCATTCCCTCCCTTGAAGGACTTCTTTAAAGTACTAATGCATTGTCTTCAAAGTAGCTAGATGAGATTAAATAAGACTCAATGCCCCAATACAAGTTTTCATAATGTTTGCCAACTTTCACATATGTTAACTGATAAGAAACTGCCCACATCAAAGAAGCCTCATTCTGAACATTCCCAATTTTATGTCATCTTGTAAGCTTTCTTTATACCTTGTCTTTATAGTAAAATATTGCTTTCTGAAGATCTATTATTCTGAGCATAAATTCTGGCCAGTTCCTAAACCAAGTTCCTGAGGAGTATCTGATTTCCTTCTCTTAACATTTAAGTCTATAGAAAAAGAACGTTTATTTCTGAGGAAAACTGGAGGAAAGAATGCCAAACTGTATCCTTATACAGAAAATGAGAGATAAATGATGGAGGAAATTAAGCCAGACATATTTCATGATCTCTATCAGCAATGTGACTTCATCTACCCTGAGCATTGTTTGTGGTGTACAGCTAGCTATCTCTAATTGGTTGTTTTGTTGTTTGGGTAAGACCCAACAATGGTCAGAGCTTACTCCTGGCTCTCTACATGGGTGTCACCTGTAGTGGTGATCAGAGAAGCATGTGTGGTGCTTGGAATCTAACTGAGATTGCCACATGCAAGTCATCAGTTCACCCCTTGTACTATCTCTCAGGCTCCAGTCTGTGTAACTGGAACAGGGTAGATGCTTGACTTGAGGTTGACAGGCTTATTCTTTCAAGGAGTTCAGAACTTAGACTGAGCATCCTCTCGCTGGTCACAACACCCAGTTGGTATTGCCCTTGGGGTAATCGGAATTACTTTATTCAACCATGGGGACTGAGTAGAGAAATGAAGATTTTCCAAAATCACGGTGAATAGCTTGTAATTGGTTGGTAATGGAGAGTCATTGAAATCTTTTTTTCATGTGAGAGTGGCATGCAATCAATCAAATCTAGTCTGCCAAAGACATCTAACACATTTCAGCTCGGAAAATTGCTAAATTCCTCTTTTAACAGTCATTCCATAAGCCTGCTTTAATGTACTTTTCCAAAATGAAACCAAAGTACTTTCTTTCCATAGGACTAAATGCAATCATCTCAGACTGAGGTTCTAGGGCCTCAGTAGGAAGCATGATGACTAAGTGATCCTCCTATCATTTCTTTTCAGGAAGGAATCCCATTTTCATCCTTGATTTAGACTTCCACCATAGTTTTGGGGAAATCATATTTGTTTTATCAAGCTATATAATTTTTATAAATTGCATCAGTTTAATTCCATGGAAGGCTTCTCAACATGGGCTCTCTTACCCTCAAAGATTTTTAACAAGGAGAGGGACATATATATAGAATGACTGCATTCATTTGTGAGATATATATATATATATATATATATATATGACTGGAGCGATAGCACAGCGGTAGGGCGTTTGCCTTACAAGCGGCCAACATGGTCTACCCGAGTTCGATTCCTCCGCCCCTCTCCGAGAGCCCAGCAAGCTACCGAGAGTATCTCGCCCGCATGGCAGAGCCTGGCAAGCTACCCGTGACATATTTGATATGCCAAACACAGTAACAACAAGTCTCATGATGGAGACGTTACTGGGCCCGCTGAGCAAATCGATGAACAACGGGAGGACCGTGACCATATATACATAAATATATACATATATATATGTGTGTGTATGTGTGTGTGAAATATATAATATATGTATGTGTACGTATATGTGTGTGTCAGAGAAAACATGGGCCAGGAGACTGTTCAATGGTTGGAATCAGCCCCAAGTGTGTGCAGGGCGGAGGATACAATAGAGAAGGGACCAGTGTGACAAAATTAGCTAGAAATTATTATGCTAGACAAGAACTGAGTGTTGAAAGTAGAAAAAGGGATATACCTGATAACCTTTCAGTATCTGTATTGCAAACCATTGTCCAAAATGAGAGGGAAAGAAGAGAAGAGAAGAGAAGAGAAGAGAAGAGAAGAGAAGAGAAGAGAAGAGAAGAGAAGAGAAGAGAAGAGAAGAGAAGAGAAGAGCCTGCCATAGAGGCAGGTGGTGGGGGTGGGTGGGGGGTGTGATGGTAGGGAAACTGGGGACACTGGTACTGGGAAATGTACACTGGTAGAGGGATGGGTGTTGGATTACTATAACTGAAACCTAATCATGAACATCTTTGTAAATGTCTATCTTGTGGTGATTCAATATTTTTTTTATAAAAAGATGTTTAATGAGGTGGCTTTCCCGATTTTATTTGTTGACAGTAGCACTCTTGTTATTTTTAAGTGGATCCTTTTTGTACTCTGACAATGCCCTCTGGAAGAGGCTGTAAACAGCTTCTTACCATTTTTCACTCAAAGAGTGTTAATGTGCTTGTGTTTTCATAGAGAGGGCAGCTGCAGCCCTTGAGAATCCAGCCAGTGTTCTCATTTATTCTCCTCCTCCTGTGTGCCAATTGGATTCCTGGTGACATTCCAGATACTCTAGAAGATGAACTTCTCTTTGTGCATCAATACTGTCATTCTCTCTCTCTTTGGCTCAGGTCTGCCTTTTCCCTTGCCCGTGCTTAGTTTGCTCTTTTCTAGCATGCTGCAGTTGCCATTCTGTCTTGTCCTTGTTTGAATACTGGCCATATATTTTGCATTTGGTAGAGAATACTTAGGATTGACCCTAATAATCCCTATATCGTTTTTGCTACATCTCTTTACCTTCTAGATTCTATTTGCCATACCTTGAAATGTGTTGGACTGCTAAGCCTAAGAAAAAGCTTATAGCAAGTAATTTTATCATTAATAACTAACAACCATGTGAATATTCTATGCCATGCACTGTTAGTATTTTTACAAGCGTTTCCCCCTTAGTACATTCTGATAAAGACTTATGTGTAAGACATTTCTGTAATTATCTTGAGTTTGGACAAAAGTAACTGGGTCTCAACGTTTACTAAACTTAACAAATGACAAACCTAGCAAGTGAAAGAGCTAGGACCTTAATCCTAGTCATGCCCAAATCTACATTCATTGTTTAAGGAAAACAAAAATGTATTTCTGAGAAGTTTCATTATTATTCATTTTTTAATATTCACTCTTGGGTAGCCAGAATTCCCAGTGGTAATTTTGTTTCTCCTTGTTTCATTGCAATTGAAATCCCAGTTTTCTCTGATCTCATGGTCACCTCCTAGTCTTTTCACAGGAAGTATCTACCAATATATCTTCTCAACATAATCAGATGGTAGAGATGCCAGCTTTCTATGCCAATGTGATTATGTTGATATTTTATTAGTTCTAATAAAATAATATTATGATATTTACAAAGAGGAAATCAAGATACAATGTCACAGTAAGCTATATTGCCTGGATTATTTTTTTCTATTCAGTCTTTTAACATTTTATCTTATGTTCCCATTATGTTTCCACATTATTGCCATAATGATGCTTTATATTATAATTCTGGGGGCCTATGAAATAGCTCAGTGAGCTGGAGCACATGCTTTTTATGTTGCAGATCTCAGTTTAATCCCTGGCAATACATGGTCTCTGGAGCTGTACTGGGTGCAACCCCCACAAACAGAGCCAGGAGCAGTCCCTGAGTATAACACATCTGACCTCAGAGCCATTCAATTAATTAATTTGATTAAGTGTAAATCTGATAAATACTCTCTTTATACACTTAACATTTAGAATTAAGTAATAAAAAATACCTCAGTATCGCTCAAGAAATTGCAATGTCTCACACCTAACCAGTTCTTAGCCTCAAATCTCACCTTTCTATTTAACTTTTCCAACCCAGTGACACTGGTTTTCACCCCATCTCCAATGTTCATTCCAGTATTGTCTGTCTCCCAAGCTATCTGCATAAAGCTTGATTTCCTAATTAGCTGCCCCTTATTGTGCCTGGCATACTGGAAAACACTGTTTTTCCATTCATACTTCTTCAGTCACTGCTAGTGTGCTGTATGCTTTACATTCTGAACCTATAACATAATCTACATATGGAAGGCTCAGCTATATGTCTTCAAAAATACCCACAACCTAATATCTATAAGCAATATATATATTAACTTATATGGCAAAAGAGTCTTTTCAGATGTGATTAAATTAAGTGTCCCAAGATGGAAAAAGTATCCCGGGTTCTCTGGTTATGTCTGTTATCGTCACAAAGGCTTTTATAAAAATAGAGGCAAGAGATTGAAGCACTATGCAGATGTGGCAACAGAAGGAAGAGAATGGAGACAGGGTTGTGGACCAAAGAATATAAGCAAATACTGGAAACTTTGAAAAGACAAGGAATAGAATCTTCTTGAACTCTCCAGAAGATATATAGCCCTGAAACATACTGATTTAAGAGCTCAGAATCCAGAATTTAGCAAAATAATTTTTTTTCTACTGCCTCAAATCTGGTAGTGGTTTAGTAGACAAAGTACTCTCCCAGAATGTTTATTCCAGTGATGAAATGAAAACTTATAAATAAATCCAAACTTCAAAAATCCAGTCTGAATGACACAAAGAAAAACCTATGATGTTGCCACAACAAATAGGTTCAAGTTTGGAGGCCAGTGCCTTATCCATTAGGTGACAGAGGTAGGTTAAATTTTGGGAAGGAAAGAAAAAGTGAGCTTGAAGACAAAGTTCTCAAAATCATTCAAATGAAAGGAGAACAAAAATTAATATATTAGGAAAATAAGCCCCTAGAAAAGAACCAAACTTCATTAAAAGGTGAAATACCAGTGTAATAGGTATACTAGAAGGTGATGAGAGGGAGAAAGAGAACTGAGTGCACAGTCAAAGAAATAATGGCTGAGGACCTGCCAACCCTACAGAAAGAAATAATCAAAGAAACCTATGATGTTGCCACAGAACACCCACATTTGTAAAAGGCAAAAGGAAATATACCAAGGCATATCAGTGTTTACCAGGAAAAACTACATTTCCTAGTGACCCTTATCAAGCTAGCATCTCATTTATAGCAATAAATGTTGGCTAATAAATAGAAAAAGTAGAATAGATAGTAGAATAACGTAGCCTCAATCCTAAAAGATAAAAGTCCTAATAGATTAAAGACTTCCAATAAGAAAATTCTGTCATATGAAAGAGACCTCCCCCAGTAAACAAAAACGGAGTTTGCTACCATTCTGCCTTGCACTCAAAAAATGCTGAAAATAAGTCTTGTGCCGGTTTGTTAGAAAATGAACAATAAACCTTGAGCATAATGATAAACGGTAATGAAGAATTGGGAACAGTAATAAACTGAAACAAAAATGAAACACAGAGGAAGACTGAGATAAAATCTGGTAATCAGAAGAAGCACTAATTAATACTAGCACACACTAAGAGACTATCTTAGAAAGAAAAAAGACTGGCACAACCCTTAGTGTAACTACAAAACAAAAATCTAAGAGCAGAGGTACATAGAAAATATTTACTACAGAAAATGTTCCACGTGAAAAAGAAGATAGAAATAAATAGAAAAGGAAGCTATATAAATCAATGAAAAAAAATAGAATGAAAGTAAGCCCTAATATCAATAACCTTAATGGTGAATATTCTGAACTCACCAAAATATATATTGTGCCAGATTCAAGGTTTGTATATACTATCCTTACAAGACTCTTAGATGAGAAAAAGACACATTCAGGTGGAATTAAACATTTTCTAAACAAATATTGAGAAAGACTAGAAACATAAAATAGACTTGTACACAAGCAAGGTGATAGGAAACAAAGATGCATGTTTTATTATGATCAAGAGGACAATATATTAAGAAGATATAATGGTTTGTTGACCAAGAATGCAACATGAGGCAATCAAATAGAAAAAAAATAATTAGCAGAATCCAAGGGCACTTTGATAACGAATCAATAACAGTATGACATTGCATTATGATTTGTACTAAAATAATAATTCAGACAAAAATTTAATGAGGGCCAAGGTACAGCTTAAATTGAGTCTTCTGCCTTACAGGTTCAGAGGTAGAATACATGTCTCACATAAGTGAGATTCTCCAATTTTATCCTGAATATCATCAAAATAAAGAAATTAAAAAGGAAATAATCACAATAAATGAATTAAGTAATAGAATAGTCTCAATAGATATACATAAAACTTCCCACTCCCACCAAAAATGAATACATATCTTACAAGTGTACATGGAACATTCTCAAGGAGAGATTATACATTGGTGCACAAAAGAAGTCAATAAATATGTGAATACTGGAGTAAATCAAGCATTTTTTATCACAATAAATTCAACAGCAAAAGAGCAGAAAAATCTCAAATGTGGAAGCTAAGCAACATGTTTCTGAATAATTCTTGGGGCAGTGGAGAAATCGGAGTATTTGGAGAAAAACAAAAGCGAATAGATAAACTATCAGATGCTGTGTAATATAGCAAATGCAGTCTTTTATTTCCCCCCCAGTAATAAAGTTTTTCATGATTAGGTTTCAGTCAATGTTCCAAAAGCTGTCTTGAGGCAGTTCAGCACAACCAAAAGGAGAGAGAGAACAGAGGGGAATGCCCTGCCACAGAGGCAGGATGGTGGGGGGAATGGGAGGTGGGAGGGATACTGGGATCCATGGTGGTGGGAAATGGGCACTAGTGGAGGTATGGGTATTTGATCATTGTATAATTGAAACCCAAGCACAAAATTTGTAAGTCTACAACTGTACCTCCTGGTGTCTCATTAATGAAAATAAAAAATAAATTAAAAATAAATTAAAAAAATAAGAAGTTTCCTCCAGCACTGCTGACCGTACAGGGCTAAGTACCATGGCTGCTTCAGGCTGTTCCATTGAGCTGCTGGCCAGGTTGGCTGAGAATGGCCAAAATGTGACCCCCTAGACTCTTGAGACCCTTAGAAGACCTTCCCACGGCACACACCCCACCAAACAAAACTAGGAAGTTTCCAGTTAATGATTTAACCTTCCATCTGGAAGAATTAGAAAGAAAAAACAAAAAAATCAGCATGAGGAAATAATACATGTTAGAGGTAAAATATAATTTGAAAATATGATTTTGAAAGCTCAACAAAACCAAAAGCCAGCAACTTTGGTGCACAGCAAGGAAAAAAAAAACCCTGAGAAAAAGAATTGGAAATAAAAGAGGGCAATGTTTCAAAACATATTACAGAAATATAAAGGACTATGACACTACTATGTACATCACTATATAAATAAATTTGACAATTTGGCAGAGTGGGCAAATTTTAGAATCACACAAACTTACAAGACTGAACCAGGAATAGCTTGCAAAAGCTAATCACAAGTTCAGAAATTGAAGCTTTATTTAAAAGTCTTCCTAAGAATAAAAGCCCAGAGCCAGACAACTTTACTGTTGAACAGAACACTTTCAAAGAACTATTTTCCAACCTTATCAAGCTCTTCAGAAAAAAATAATCAAAGATGGGTTTCTATTACCAAATATAGCCTATATGATCAACAGATCATATGATAAGCACAGAAACACAGCTCTAAATGCACAAAAAAATGCAAACTGATATCTCTGAGGAGCATAGATAAAACTAGGAAAGAAAATTAGTACTAAAAATTTAACAAAATATTGGGAAATCAAATCCACAAACACATTAAAAGAACCATATCATAATCAAGTGACTTTATCCTGGGATTTCAATATAGTTCAATATATGCAAATCAATTCATGTTGCACAACATCAATAGAAAAAAAGACAAGTTCCTATGATTGTGTTAATAGATGCCGAGAAACCATTTCACAAAATTCAATATCTATTCATCTTAAAATAAGCAATAAATTTGGAGTAAAAAAACTTATGTCCACATAATAATGATTATATACGACAAACCCCTAGCTAATGTCAAATTTGAAGGTGACGGGAAAGAAAACAACTTTTTCCCCTTAACATATGAAAAAATGTGAAATTCTCTGCTCTCATTGTACTTTTCATCTCAATTTGGGAAGACTTATTCAGAGCAATTATGCAAGAAAATGATATAAAAAGGAATTACATTGGAAAGAAGATATAAAAACTATGACTACTAGATGATGTTATAATATACACTGAAAACCATAAACTCTTCACCGAAGACCACTACAAGTAGCCATTGACTTTAATAAAGTTGAAAGATGCAAAAATAATTATACATAAATTTGTTGTATTTTATTGGAAAATATTGAATAAATTGTTATTATTATTGGCAAATAATAAATAATATGAATACTGAAGATAGGGAAGTTAAGAAACAATCTCATTTATTATTTCGTTTACTCTAAAAAGGTTGAGTACCTTAGGGCAAACAAAATATTGTTGTTGTTTTTCTTTTTTAGTGTGTGCCAATTTCAGTGGTGTGCAGTGATACCTTATTGTTGAAGAAAAAAATTGACATTTATGTGCAATCACAAAGACGCCAAATGGCCAAAAACAATCCTGATAGAAAACAGAAAAATAGGTGCATATGCTGCCCGGGCCCATGTGCTGCTTACACCCATGTGGCCGAGCACATGTGGTGCCTGAGCACATGCGGTGCCCGCGTCTCCCCTCTTGAGATGTGTATTTTCATGCTTTCGTGTCTAATGCTAGGATGTATAGAGGTTCTCTCCACCCTTGAAGAAGCCCATGCTCTCTCTTGAGTACTTTACTCTCTCTCTCTCTCTCTCTCTCTCTCTCTCTCTCTCTCTCTCCCTCCCTCCACACCTTAAAAATCCTCCAAATAAAATCTAATTATTAAAAAAAAAAAAGAAAGGCATCTAACTTCTTAACTTCAAGTTAAGAAAAAGTAATAATAATTAAAAACAGTGTGACTTGGGACAAAGCCAGACATTCAGGCCAAAATACTAAAAATTCCTGAAGAAAATTTATACATAAATATCACAAAAGAGCAAAAACTAACAATGAAGAAAAGAAAGCCTTTTCAACATTGTTAGGGAAAACTGGACTGCCATATGAAAAATAAAAAGTAAAATCAGATCACTATTTAACATCACACACAATAAATAAAAAATGGGTGGAAGTCTTAGATATTACTGCTGAAACAGTAAAATACTTAAAGAGACATAGGTGGTATACTCAGGATCTCCCTGTCAGAAATGTATGTGGTATCTCATTAGCCAAGGACAAAAGCAACAATAAAGAAATGGAACAAAAAATGATATACAAAGCAAAATATGTTGCACAGCAAAACAAATGATCTCAAACCCAGAAGTCAACTTAGTTTTGGGGAGAAGGTAGTTGCTCATTATTTATCTTATAAGATCTCTCACAATTCAGCACAAATTAAAGCATCCCAATTTTAAAATGGGTGAAAGGCCTTAATACAGTGTTCTTCAAAAATCATATAAGGGTGGTCCATATAGACATCAAAAAAAGAATAAAAGAAAATCTTTGTCTTTCTTACTACTGAATAAATGCAAATCAAAACCACAATGAGGTATATTATCCTGGTGTGAAGGCCTGCATATAATGATTGACAAGAGTTGGCAGAAAGTGGAGGAAAATGAAACACTGGAACTCTGCTGATGAGAATGTAAATTGATGCAGTCTCTATGGAAATCAATATGGATATTTTCTTAAAAATAGAAATATCATATGATCCAGCAGTATATCTACGAGGCATTAATCTGAAGGATATGAAAACAGTAAATTTAAAAGTTATTTGCAAGACATTTTAAGAGATAATGGAAAAGAAATTTAAGAGTCATCAACATCTTTATTGACAGAAAACTGGGTATGACCACCCAAAGAATGAGTATATATTCAAAAGTAATGTGAACCAAAACCGGATTGAGAGCACTCCAGATTATGAGTTAAAGAAAAGAGAAATATGAAGCTTAATGTTAAGGAAGAAACACAAAAAGTGTGCAATTTTAAAGTGAAGAATATGCATGGAAGTGTATCAGATATGAGCTGGACAGATAGCACAGGGGTTAAGGCATCGTCTTGCTTGTGGTTGATCCCAATTCAATCCCTGATACCACATGGTCCCTTGGTCATCCTTGGACCCTTGCCTTGAACTGCCAACTCACCAATGATAATTTATTGGGAAACACCTCCCCCCCATATGCTGCACTCTAAAAAACAATAGAAAGTATATCGGGTAAGAGAGAACCACCACCTGTATCAATCTACCAAGTGTCAGAAGAAGAGGATGACAATCATCAAATTTAGCACAAGATTATTAGTAATCTTGATAAGACTAGATCTGTAGAGTTACAGTACAGAAATAGCTTGAAGCAGTTTGTCACTGGTAGGGCTATATATAACAGAATAGCTTACTGATTTAAGAGATGACCCAGGAAAGAGGAAATTAATGCTGCAGGTGAGAGGTACCATCTAACAATGGGCTGAGAAACAATGACAGTTGGAGGCCATTTTACAGTGGTGACTCTGATGTATTCATAGTTTTTGTAAGCTAAACAAAACCTAACCCTGTCAGATTTTACAAGTAAAACAAGGGTATTAACAAAAGGTCCAAAGCAAAAAAGAAAAAAATCTATGAACTGAGGTTACCATGATGGAGAAATAGGAGTGGATGGTAGGGGAAAGGTGGTTTGAGGGTTTGAGGGATGGTCCTGAGACAGTGGTAGAGGGAAATGAACACTCTGGTGGAGGATATGATATTGGAATGTTGCATGCATGAAGCCCTACCAGTGACAATATTATAAATCATGGGGAGTTAATTCAAATTTTTAAAAAATAAAATACACTTTATTAAAATGAAAAAATAAAGATCATTTTTTAAAACTAATGAAAAAACAGTCATAGAGTGCCAAGTAGGCTATCAATGTGACCACTTAGCTATGCTTCAAATAATTTCCTTGTGCATACCCCTCTCTGTTCTTCAGAGACTGAAAACATAAAAAGCATCAGAAAGTTTGATAAGGGGGAAAATTTTGGAAAAAATTGTTAATAACATGTAGGGATTCTGTAGATTCCCAGCAAAGTTAAACAACATGCCATTGTGCTCAGGAGGTGTCAAGTTTAAATAGCCTGGCAAATGCAAAAGAATTGGGGAAGAAGGCAAAGGTCAATTAGGAAGTCTAAAAGGATGGAACAGTAAAACCATTTAACATTACCTGCTCCATTGATCAAACCTGCTTCATAGGGATTTACATGTAAATATACATTCAAAGCTTATCTTCTCATCCCTCCCACGTAATTGATCTTTTACAAAATATAAAATTTTGCTTCCCAACATATCTGAGCTAAATCTGCCATTTAATATAGTTGTTCCCAACCTTTCTTACAAATTATAATCACCCAAGTAACTTAAAAGAATACGATATGGATGTGGGTGGACCCCATGGGTGGCTCACATGAGTTGGGAGGAAAAGACAGTCACTTTCTCCTGGTTCATCTCTGCCACCCAGGGCCCAGGGTTACTGGGTTCTTGTCTGCACTGTAGCACGGTAGCACTGTACTTCCATTGTTCATCGATTTGCTCCAGCGGGCACCAGTAACATCTCACAACAGATTGTGAGACTTGTTGTTACTGTTTTTGGCATATCGAATACATCACGGGGAGCTTGCCAGGCTTTGCCATGTGAGCGAGATACTCTCGGTAGCTTGCTGGGCTCTCCGAGAGGGGTGGAGGAATTGAACTCAGGTCAGCCACATGCAAGGCAAACGTCTTACCCTCTGTGCTATCATTGCAGCCCATCTCATGGTGATTCAATACATTTTTTAAAAAGAAAGGAAGGAAGGAAGGAAGGAAGGAAGGAAGGAAGGAAGGAAGGAAGGAAGGAAGAGAAGAGGAAAGAAAAGAAGAGGAAAGAAAAGAAAAGAAAAGAAAAGAAAAGAAGAAAAGAAAAGAAAAAGGAAAGCTGGATGGACATTTTTTCACTCCTGCTTCTCACATGCGGAGGGCCAGGCTTTGAGCAGCAAGCCAGCAGCAAAGGAGCTGTGACCAAGTGCTCAGCAGAGCTACCGCATACGTCTTCCTTCCCCATCTGTGCCAGTGCTAAAGATAGTAGCACTCCATTACCACAGGTACGAGTGTGCTATAAATAACTCCCACAGACTCCAGGTATTCCCACCCAGTGAACGCAATCTGCTTGGAGGCCCCTTAAGACTGGACTTAATCCAGTGACACTGGTTCTGCTCCAGATGGTTCCCCAAACTCTCATTTTCGGGAGAGCCTACAGAATCTTCTTCTGAGAAGAAGATTGGCTCACTGCCTCCCAGGCCAGTCACCTTAAACTGCCACTGGGTCACCTTGCTTAGATGGAAAGCCCTCCAGGTCACAAAGCCCAGACTCCCTGCTGGAGTTCTTGTCTAGCTCACAGAAAAGAATTTCAGGAGTAAACAAGCAGTGAAGTAACACAAATTTTATTTGGAGGGTTTTTGAAGGGAAGGAGGAAGAGAAAGTGGGAGAGAATGGAGAGTAAGAGAGACAGAGTAATGCACTCAAGAGAGAATGTGGGCTTCTCCAAGGGAGGAGAGAGACCCTACCCACATCCCAGCATTAGATAAGAAAGCATAAAACTACACATCTCGAGAGGGGAGATGCAGGAGACACATGTGCTCAGGCACCGCATATACTCGGCCACATAGGTGCAAGCATCACAAGGGCTCAAGCAGCATATGTCCACCCTTCCAAGGTGGCTTTTATAGGCTCTTTGCAGGTTGTCTTGAGCTAGAAGTTCTGGAGTCTTCTGGGGCTGAATCACTAAAGTTAACCCGATTAAAGGAGAGATCTGAGGATCTTTGAGGAGAGGAATTTCATGGGGAGGGGTCCAATCTCCTCAGGCTCTGCTGAAGGTCTTATCAGGTCTTTGTTTTCTGTATCCACAGAGTGGATCAGTCTTAAAATTTTCCTTCCCAGAAGTTTTGTTGACCTAAGTTTCATTGCCAAGAGCCTTTCCCTGTCTACCTGCCTACATCAATATGAGTTATAGTACAGTGGTAAGAGTGCTTGTCTTACACACAGTGGACATAGGTTCAATATCCAGCACCCCTTAGAGTCCTCTGAGCCTATCAGGTGTTATTACTGGATGCAGAACCAGGAGTAAACCCTGAGTTTAGTTTACCTCACCCCTCACCCACCACACACACACCCTGTCCCCCAAATCTTATGCATGGTTTAAGTGTTCTAATTCAATTCAAACAACATTAGAGTTTTGTCGTTGTCATTTTTTTTTTTTTGCCATTTCCACTTTCTAGCTCATTCTAACCGTCTAGAATCACTGAGTTAATCAGAAACACAATCTGAGTCTTTTAAAAATGAGGGTGAAGACTGCTCCTGGATTTTTCGAACTTGGAGTCCCTTTAGAATCTCTTTGGAGCTTTAAAATAATCTCGATTCCCATGCCACAGCATAGGAATTGAACTGTCATCTTTGAAATGGGATCCAGCTATCACAGTATCTTAAACTCTATTTGTCTGTCTAATGTGGAGTGAAGATTGAGAGCCGCAGCTCTAATCCACACATCCCAGGCCAACTGGACCAGAGGATTGGGGAGCTATGGTATGGAGAAGAGTGGATATTGAGAAAGCACAAAAGGAACAATTTGAACTTAGAAAGAAGGGCACCTTTGATCAGAAGCTGAGTTCTTCTGCCTTCTGTTATCTGTTCATACATTGTTCTTTCTGTTCTTCACACTGATAGAAATATTTTCCATCAGAAATGTAACAAGGGGTATTTCTCAGTAACTCCACTTGGAAGGAGGAGAGGATTAAATTAGCTTACTGAACAACTCTGTCGAAAAGGATTTATAGAAATTGACTCTTGGGTGTAGGGACTTGGATGATGGATGAATAGGAGGAGGAAACCACACCCTTGCATTGGAAATCTCAGTTTGAATGTTATTCAGAAAGTCAAAAATGAGGGAATGACTAGTCAATGCTTGTGAAATGAACGTATGTAAGGAACCAGATCGGAATTTCTTCCCTTCTTCCCTTTCTCAGTAGCAGTTACTTCCTCTTATTAAGTTCCCTCATCTCCAGCAATAGTAGCTCTGTCCTTCCAAGTCCTTATCCTCAAATCTGATTAATTTAGGTTCTGTCTTTTTTCTCTCCCATTACCTCAGAGAGACCCTCTGCAACAATAGTGTCACACACACACACACACACACACACACACACACACACGTGTTTTCCATTGTAGGATAACACTGTTCTGTCCTTCCTGCATAGCCTCAGATAATTTAGGTTTATTGGATTACTCCCATCACAGTGCTCCCATTCCTCTGTATTTATCTGTAACTTCTTTCTTTGTGCTCTGATGACTGTAAGTATTGTTTTTCTCTTCTCCCTAAGTCTTTTGCACAGTTTATTCAGAGCAATGTCCTTTTTGTATGGATACAAGAAGACATACTTTTGTAATGTGACTCTCAGTGATATTTCCCTCCTGGGCATCTGTTCTCTCACCTAAGCCTCAGCTGCCTTTACTTCCTAGCACCCCCAAAAGCAGGGTCCCGACGAGGGAGTGGATGGATCCAGGGCAAGTGGTAAGCTATGTGCTACCCTGGCATCGAGATGGGCCTGGTCAAAGTGCCATAATGCTTAACTATAAGTTAAGAGCTTGGGCATGGAAAAATGCTGTCATGATCCAAAAAGTAATAACTAGATTTGGACCCTGCTAGGGTTAGGAATGATTAATCTGGACTGAGTGCTGTAGTCTGAGTCGTGGCAAGATGTCCTAAGGAGAGCTGCCCTACAAGTCTTAATGTTACCTCTTACTGTGTCCATACAAAAATAGCTAGTATTGATATGTTGATAGTTATTGGACTGAGGAAAAGAGAAAAACATTTTAGGAGGTATTTTGCCCTTGAGTAGTCAGGAAGGGCTTTAGAATACCTTTAAGGTGGGCCCTCAGGAAGGGCTTTCTTATGTTGATTTTGCTACTTGACTGGATGCAGTGTCAACCCAGACTGCAGTTGGAGAGGCAAGAGAGCTGGAGAGAGGAGAGAGCAGGGCGGCAAGATGGATCTCAGAGAGGCTAGCAAGGGGGAACACGTGATTGAGAGAACCTGGGCCTTCCATAACATAAATTTCTTCTATGGGATAAACTTCCTTGTAATAAACTGCAACTAAGACCAACCAGCCTGGCTCTCGCTTCTTCCTTCATCTGCCCTTGGCCAACAGCCATCCCCATCCAGGCCACACACAGCAGCTCTAGAGCACCGAACGCGGGTGGTGAGATAGAGCCATCCAGAGAGCCCAAGTACACACAACCTCCAGTGTGCATAGTTTTTTTACAATCCATGTCAATGGTGCCTTTTGTAATCGTGTTGGAAAGCAGGCTGTCCCCTGGGCCTCTGGTGGACAGGCAGCATGAGAAGTGTGGCATTCCTGAGGATCATGAAAAGAAGAGCTGCAAGAATAGAATGGACCTGAAAATAAAATTTCTATTTCCAAGCACTTCCTGGGACAATCCTCAATATCTACGTTGACGTCAGGTATCAGTTTTACTCTTGAATGAACACATTGAATGAGATCTCCAAGCCTACTTGGATTGGAGTCGAGCATCCTCTACCCAGATCCTCCAAATTCCAGTAGGCGGGGGTCACACCCACCAACTGGCCCCCTGGCGCCGTGTAATCCCATCAGTGGCCAAGACTCAGAGACTGCAAAAACCAGCTCCCGGAGGGAGAACAGTGCAGTCTCCTGCCCCGCGCCTGGCTATTCCTCACCGGGGCCCCTTGGAGGGGAGTGGGTTGAGCTTTCCTCCCCGCCCTGACCAGGGCCCCGGCAGCCAAAGACCTCCAGGACCAGCCACCACCATGCTGAGACCACTCTCCGCACACCTGAAGGTACCGGCAGAGGGACAAAGCCACGTGGGTTCCCGGGCCGAGATCTCCAAGCCTACTCGGATTGGAGTTGAGCATCCTCCACCCAGATCCTCCAAATTCCAGTAGGTGGGGGTAACACCCACTAACTGGCCTCCTGGCGCCGTGTAATCCCATCAGCGGCCAAGACTCAGAGACTATAAAAACCAGCTCCCGGAACTGCGCGGCTGCATTCACGGTCGCGCGACATCTTATTATGGCATCTCATTCCTTCTTTGACAAACTGGCAGGCTACCGAATGTAGCCTGCCCACACAGCAGAGACTGGCAAATTCCCTATGGCATACCCAATATGCCAAATACCAGTAACAATGATGGGTCTCATTCTCCTAAAGAGCCTTGAATATAATCTCAGGGCTAGGATGAAGGAGACGTTACTGGGGCCTGCTCGAGGCAATTGACGAATAACAGGATGATCTGTGATCTGTGATTCTGTGAACACATTAAAAATATAAATATGAAGTATGCATCTTTGTATCCTGCAAAATAGAACCTGGCCATGTATTTCTACTTTGAGATGAGTGTTCACAGTTTGTTTTGTGTTTTATACCCAGACTTTAGATTATTCAGATAGATTATCTTTTTTAGTTGAGATTGAAATTACCTTCAATCAGAGAAATAAGTGCAGCATATTTCTGTTTGATCCAAGAGGCTAAAGGCAAGTAGAGAATCAGACCAAAGAACAACGCATATTTTGGAACTTCTATCTTTAATGTCTAACTGATCTAGAGAAGACCATATCAGAAAACAGACAAGGGAAATTTACAGTGTGTTTCAGTTATTTATAATCATCAAGGGAAATCAATTTGTTACTGTCCTGGTTATACCTTGAAAAATTATATAATGAGCACTGTCTTACAGTGCTATCGTTAAGATGGATTAGAGTGTCAAAATCGGGTCACTTTGCCTGTGATACCTATACCTTGTAATTCAGAATCCAATGCAACTCAGAAGTTTCTGACTGACTTTTCAATATAAATACATTTATGCTCTTTTCCTTAGCCTGATTTTCTGAGACTTTTTACTACTAGGCGATTTGCAATATTGATCAAGTCAGAAGTCTATTAAAGTGTCTGTTAGAAAATATCAAGTTGTGAATTTTCCAAAGGCCAAGGTACAGGTATAAACTTTAGTATGTTTTGTATAGAAGTTTAAATGATTCTTTTTATTCATTTTACTCCAGTGCACATGTCATAGATGGGCAGAAATTTGGAGAATCTGAAAAATATATTGATGTTGAAGCTTAATATTAAGATATTAATGGCACCAATGGGTTTACACAAGCAATAGCCATTTCCAGAGGGCAGTGGTGCAGAGGAGTAGAGGAAGGTGTTGGTAGGAAGAAGAGCATGGGAGGCCAAAACTACTGGACCAACCCAGCTCTTCTTTCTCTAAAGCAAGAAGAGCACCCTCTTTTCTTCACTGATGAGAAATTCTATCTGTCGTGGTCTACAAACAGTAAACACTTAAAGATAACATTTGAGTGAAGAAAATTTTACATTAAAACTAACAATGAATCTCAGTACTGAGGGATTGGGTAACTCTAGTAAAGAAAATAAGGTAACTATGAAAGAGCAGATTCCAGGGAGCAGTCTGCACCCCGTCACTGAGAAAGAACACTCCGAAAGAAAGCCAAGCCACCTTGGCTGGTTACTGCAGAGGCTTAGCTCCTGGGGCCTGTGGAGTTCAAGGAGGTGCTATTCTGTCAGTCTCATTCAAAACCTGCTGTTCTGGGTGAAGAGGACTTCCTGGAGATGCAGTGTCTCAGAACTCAACTCTGGAAGCTTTTGAAGGGGAGAAGCCAGACCTATCAGCACTCTCTGGAGTTGTGTAAGGACATGGTTCTCAGAAAGCTAGTGACCCTTTCTAAATGAATTCCTAAATTGTCTGAGAAGCTTGTCCCAGTGAAATACTGGTTAGACTCACTCTGCCAGGATGCCCATTGAAAGGAGGTAAGATGTATCATTTAAATTCTACAGGAGACATCCCAAGAGGGGACCAGGAAGAGAACCTTCTGCCCTTCTTCAGGGTCCCTCTTCTGACAGTTGCATACCAGACCAGATAGCACTGGGTTTGCAAACCATTTCTCTTACTGCAGAACAAGGCAAAGTGGACATGGAGATGAGATGAATGAAGTCCATAGGTGTGTCTTCCCACACACACTATCACCTTTCATTCCCTGGATCAGAGTGACCCTCTGCTCCTTGCCTTCTGGAGAGATTCTATTTAACCTGAAACATTTACTACAAGGTGCCCTCTTTTGTAGTTAAAGCCCACGATGAAATTCAAAGTCTCTTAATGAAGAAAAGGACTTAGAGCACAGCTAAACATGCCCTGCACATAAAACAATTACAGCTCGGTGCCAGGTGTCATTACTTTGGACAAGCCCTCACAACAATACCCAGAGATTGATCTGAGGCTCTGGTAGAGAACAGCAAGAAAGCAATTTAGAAAAGCAATAATAAAATGGATGGTGGCGGCCAAAACCTATTCACAGGGAATTACCTTAAATATATTTGCCATTTTAGTTTTCTGGAGTGTTTCCTTTGTAATTACATGGAGGTCTCTAAGGAACTCTAGTTTCTTTATAAGCCCCTTCAAATTACATCTGTAGACGACTAGGCAAATAGTTATTTAGGTCAGCATAGTTTTTGTATTTATTTATTTTCTGTATCTGTTTCTTAACAAAGCAAAAGAAAAGGCACTTAGTCTTAACACAGAAAAACTGAAATCTTGCCATTTTACATAGGATTCTAGTCAACTGGAATCTAATGACAATATATACATCTTCAACTACTTGGGGGAGAAACTTCCCTGCTAAATTTGCTAGTTTGTTCTTTTCGGAGCAAAATATTCCTCTCCTGCAACCTGAATTCCAAACAGTACAACTCCAGGAGGCACTACCCCATAAGAAACCTGCGTTCGAAAATTTGCTGTGAGGCTGAGCCCACAGCTCAGTCATGACATAGTTCAGCTGCCCTAGAAAAAACAGTCAAGGTGTCAGAGCTGGAATGAATCAGGGTTCTCTGTTCTGCATCTGTGATTGACTCATCCAGCTTCCTACCTTTCACTTCTGAAGAAACTGAAGAAGAGAATCCAGAATTAAGGAAGAATGAGCAATTTTCTCATTGCTTAGAAGGGAATTTGGCCAGCATATTTTATGTAATCAGATCCTCGTAGTATCGGACGCATGGTTTTCTTCAGTACTAAAACCATCAGGGCTGGAGAGATAGAATCAGATGTGGGCAGCAACTAACAAGGAAGCCATTTTTTTCATGATTGTGATTCTATTGATTCTTATCATCTCAATGATTTCTTGTCTCAAATTTTCATTTGCTATTTTTAAAAATGTATGGATTAATTACCACTAAGAAACTAAGATAGATTTTTTTTTAAAAAAAAATGAATCTATTTATATAATATGAAAATAGCAGACAAGGAAAGTTGGAAGGAAGGAAGTTTGGAAGGAAGTCTGGAGGGGACCAAAATAAGATTAAAGACAACAGAAAGAACACTGGTAGTTTTTGCAGCAGCATTTTTTCTTTTTCACAAAGGAAGTAACAGTAATTCCAGAGTTTAAATATAAATGTAGATGTCAACATTTCTGTGGAAAAGTAATTAAATAGAAGAATCGAGACTTAAGCACTTGTTAAAAGAATCTCCAGGGACATCATTCATTTAACAGAAACTGTAGTTTCAGATATCCAAGAGGTTATCACTACCCCTCGAGAGCATTTCCGAGATGAGCAATCTGGAACTATATATCTCTCGGTAATCTATTTTTATAAGGAATTGCAGGGTGCTGGACTTTCATTTTTTCCAAAGCTTACTATCTACAGGACTTTATAAAGTACTATTATTGGCATTATTATTTAGCATAGAAAGCCAAGAAGACTTTGGGGACTAATAATTTGTCTGAATTACTTCTAAGATTGCCTCATATAAATACTCCCAGGCTGATAGTGACCAAAGACCATTACTATTGGACAGTTGTGTAATTGCCCATTGTATTTGTGTTTTCCCTAATCTCAATCCTGAAAGAGGAAGAAATTTTGGCCCTAGGAGCCTCCCCTCTATGATCCTTAACTTTCTTATAATTGCTTTCCCTAGCTACCTTTAATTTTTGTTGTTTGCTCAAGTCCCGCTGTGCTATCATTACATGTGCCATGAAATTCGATCACTTAGCAGGATTGGTTATTGCATTCCTGGTACTATGGAGGATGCAGAAATCAGAAATGCGTTGAATCAGCTTCTCCTACTGAATAAGCTGCTCCCCCAAAGGGAGTCAGGCTCATTGGGAGACTGTAATAATCCAGGCCACTGGGGTGCCACTCCATAAATTAACCATCTTCATGATAAGCTTTTCTCTTGAGTTGCAGTTTCCTTGGCTGCTAGTGGTGACTGCAATATCCAAAAAAGAGAGAAAGTGGGGCAATGATAGGGAAATAATAGAAGCAGGATAGAGCCTGAAATAGTTTTAGGACAGCATTGCTGATTGTAAAACATGGTCTACTGAGTAAGAAATGTTAGATGTTTTATCCATTCATCCATCTGTTCACCCAGATGGTAGAATAAATATTCTTAAATCAACAACAACAACACAACAACATGGCTTTATGGACTTTATGGAAGGAAAGTTATAAGATTAAATGTAAATGGGCTGCATAAAACATTAAATTTAAGTGTAAAACTTGATCATACAATTTCAGTATGGAAGGATTCTACCTTGAGTATATTGTGCATAAGTTGAAATTAACAGGCAGTTTAAAAATTTTCCATCACCAATGTTCCAGTTTCCCCTCCCCCCATCCTCAGTCCCCAGCTGCCTCCATGGCTGACACTTTTCTTTCTTCTCTCTCTCTCTCTCTCTCTCTCTCTCTCTCTCTCTCTCTCTCTCTCTCTCTCCTCTCTCCTCTCTTTCTCTCTTTCTCTCCTTTTGAACAATAGGGTTTGCAGTACAGGTACTGAAATGTCATTGTATTTGTTCCTTTATCTATTTTCAGAATACAGATCATATCCAGAGTGACCATTTCTACCTATTGCTGTCCTTGTGGTCCTTTCTCTATGCCCTTTCCCCCAGTACATGAGGCAGCCTTCCAACCCATGGACCAATAAATTGTTGTATCTCATCATGGAGACAGTAAGTCCTTCTATGAGAAATTACTGAGATAAGGTTAAACCTTCTGTATTTATGTTTTGTTAATAGAGATTGGTTTCCTTCTCCCATTTGGTGTGCTACTACTCTTTTATCAGTTTTGCAGCATTTGAGATGCAGGAAAAGATACAGCTGTAATATATTTTTAACTGGATGGCAACATTGGGGTGTGGATGTGACTTCCAGGCCTTCTGGAAGTACAGGAAAGTGGGAGGAGGTAGTCTCAAATGCCACATACATGGATTTTCAGAGGCTAATTTTTTGGCTCATCTCCATCTGAGATGGTAGAGTCTGGCTGGGAGCATAGCAGCAATTTTGGATTGTAGGAGCATGCAGCTGCCAGGGGCTCTATTTGAACTGGCACTGGGTAAACCCCCCCCCCTTCCATGTGCTCCATTTGATTCAGCTCTGCGCAGGTCTGAAAAAAATTTCTTTTGCTTTTTGATTTCATTCGAGATTTATTTATGAGTCTCTGGAGCTGGTGAATGAGCTTATGTGGGGCACGGGAGGTGGTTTGTGGGGGTGGCTTCCATATACCTAAATTATTAGTTTAATTCCTCGTAATACTCGGTCCGAGTCATGGCAGTAATTTGGGGGTTTCAGAAAGCCTGAGGGCACTGTCAGGCAGCTGATGCTCTCAGCCAGCAAGTTCAGGTTGACCCACCAGTGGTAGTGGGGGTAGCAAAGGCAGAACCTGGACTGGGACTTGGGTGGTGATTGTGAGTGACTTGGTTTGGGTGTTCTGCCTGCAGCAGTGATGGCACCAGGTTGGATTAGAGAAGCACTATTCATTCACCGAGATTCTGTTATCTCAGCATACCCTGTGTTCAGAGTGCAGAGAGTTGCCTCACTCAGCTGGCCCAGCCCTAGAACCTGGGTCACGCCGCTGCCATCTCCAGGAGTTGTACTCTGGAACCCATGCTCCTTGGCCTGGGTTGAACTCATTGTCCTGTCCTGTCCTCCCATTGTTCATCAATTTGCTCGAGTGGGCACCGTAACAACTCCATTGTTAGACTTGTTTGTCAGGGTACTGGCCAGTTGACTCGGGCACACTGGAGTATGATCCCCCAGAGTTGCTGAACTTACTCCCTATGGGAGAGGGAGTGGAAAGGAGAGAAGCCTCTGTCCTGCCCCTCTGCTTACCGCGGGATTCCTGCCGACACCTCTGAGAAAGAAACCAAGAAACAATGTCGCAGAGTGGAGAAGTCTGGTGGTCAAACAGTTCTCCATTTATTGACTCTTTTATGGGGTTTATATGCACACAATTGGGGAGCCATTCCACACATGTATCACATTTATCTTGTTGAGCTCAGTACAGATGCTAGTTAATGACTTGTATTCCCCAATCTCAGTGCCGGGTTAATCAGCTCAGGCAAATGTTAACTGTCATGCCCGTCATCTCATTGTCTCCTCAACCAGAGTGCCTATGTGTGTGGAATGCTGAAGCAAGCCCCCGAGCCCCTGTAAATAGGGCCGACTCTTGCTTTCAGGAGCAGGGAGTTTGGTCAAAGTGTCAGGCTGGCTGCTGAGAACCCCAACAGTTGTTACTGTTTTTGGCATATCAAATAAGTCACGGGGAACTTGTCAGGCTCTGTCGCTCAGGCAAGATACCCTTGGTAGCTTGCCGGGCTCTCTGAGAGGGATGGAGGAATTGAACCGGGTCGGCCACATGCAAGGCAAACACCCTACCCGCTGTGCTATCACTCCAGCCTGGTTGAACTCATAGGCACTCTTTTTAAGAAAGAACACCTAAATGACACTAACATTCATTCATGCAGAGATTCTGTGACTGCAGCGACCTGCGTCCTCAGAGCTCTAAGGGCTGGGGCAACTCTGTCAGCTCTGGTACCTGCAGCCTTGCTGCTGCCATCTTTTTCTCACATTGAGCCTATTCTTGCAGATCCTAGCAAGAATAGGCTCAATGTGAGAAATCCCCATGCCCCCTATCCCCTCCCCAGCAAACCCAAAGAAAAACATCTCCTTCTTGTTCTTTCGCCAATCACTTGACCTGACTGAGTCTTGGTGGTTCTGTCATGAGGATACTACCTTTCTATTGGAAATAGCTTTTTGTTTTTGCCTTTGTTTTGTGTGTTTTGGCTATTCCTGCTTGTTCTGTGGGATTGTTCCGATGTGTGCTCAGATGCCATCAGGTGCCAAAAGATCACACCTGGCTCTATATGAAAGCAGGTGCTCTACCCTGTTGAGCTATCTCTCCAACACCGAGTTTGCTTTCCATAAAAGACACTATCATGGTGAATCATCACAAGTATGCAATTATTATTTTTTTCCTTTTTTTAGTGTTGAAGGACTCCCACACATTGCTAAGTAGGTCTGAGTATCACTCTTAGAGATACTTTACATAGTACTCCTTGGTTCTAGGAGGGTTGGGAGGTATTCAGGAGACCAAGTGACCAAGTTGTGTATGTTGCCTCAGTTCTTGGACAAACAGATTCTTAGATCCCCGGAATTGCCCAAAATTTCAGGTGCTTTGCCTAGCCTACATCCACTGGTCTGATCAATTCTTGTAAATAAAGACCTCAATAAGGCTGAAATGGTAGTACGATGGGTAGGTAGATTATTTGCCTTTCATGTTGCAGACCTGGGTTTGACCTTTGGCACCTCATGTGGTTCTTTGAGCTCTAGGTAGGTGATCCCTGAGAGAAGAGCCAGGATTAAGTTCTAAAGTATTGCTAAGTGTGTCTTGCCCCCACTCCAAGAAAACCAAACAAAAACCTTTTTCCTGTTCTTTTGCCATGAATTTGTCTTTGTGTACTTTATTTAACAAACTTTAGTTACAACAATACTAAGTTCAAAGAGGCATTGTTTATTGGTAGTGCAGACATGGTGCTGGTATCCAGGCTCCATGTATGGCTGAGTGTTGGACCTGGACTCAATTTATAAGAATTTATAGGAAACTTTACCATGAAGAGGACTTCCTAAACAGGTCATATAGGCTGTCATCATGATAAGCACAGAGTTGTAGAAGTTGCAAAACTTGCAAGGCATTCTAATATGCCAAGATTGCTAGTTGGCACAAAAGTAGGGAGCATTACTGTTAAAGGGATTATAAACTATAGAACAAGTTTTAACACATCAAAGCTTAAGTATCTTTAACATGCTTAGAGATACAGAAGGAAAATCAAATGTATTAGATAAAAAGAGGATATTCCTTTTTTATATTACTAGAGTGAGCCCGGATAGCTCAGTTGGTAGAGCAACAGACTTTTAATCTGAGGGTCCAGGGTTCAAGTCCCTGTTCAGGCGTCCTTCTTTTCCCCTCTAGGGGAGCCCGGCAAGCTACTGAGAGTATTCGATATGCCAGATACAGTAACAGTAACAAATTACTAGAATATGTAAAAATCAACAAAATAGACACCTCACATTTAAAAAAATTGTCTTTGAAAAAACCAGTGGTTGGATATAAGGCAGACTCACTTCATTCAAAGGAAAGTTGTAAAATGTAAAATGGAAGTAAAAATGTCTGAGTGGAGAGAAAGAAATGGGAAATATAGACGTATAGCACATTTTCCCTAGTTTTATAATAAAGTGATGAGAGTTCTAGGCTCTCATTTGCATTGTTTCCTTCCAGAAATATGCTTAAAATATGCTATGTAATAGTGTGTCTATATTGCTATTTGTCTCATACAATTTGCAGAAGTTACAAACTGCAACTGATCAAGACTGTTCTATACCCTTTTCTCTTGGCCTCTTCACACTTTCCTTATGTTGGGTGCATGTAGCTGGAAAGGCTAGATACAAGTTTTGTGAAAGTTGACTTGACATATTGGTTTGTGTTGAGAGGGACATCATGTGTAAATATATGTATATACCACAAAATATACACATTATATATCTTACATTAGCTTCTTTGTATAATTGAATTACTATAAGCAGATGAGTCTAGGACTGATTGTCAGAAATATTACTAATGTATTGTGTTAGAGTTCCTGTCACAGAATAGCAGAGCCAGTGGTCATTTTATAAGAAAATGTTTTAGAACACTAGCCACTGAGACAGTAAGGTCAATGCAGAAGAGAAGAAGTTTGATATATAATGGATCAGAAAGAATTCTTATAGTTAATACACAAAAGAACATTATAATTGTCCAGGATTTTGAAAGTCATCTTAAAACAAGTGTTACCAGTAATAAGTTATAGGTTATATTTTAAAGAGAGAAATATAAATAATGAGAACTGAACAAGGGACCAGAGTGATAGTACAGCAAGTAGAGTATTTGTCTTTGCATGCAACTGGATTAGCTTTAATCCCTGGCATCTAATATAACCCTTCAACCACTGCCAGGGGTAATTCCTGAGTGCAGAACCAGGAGTAATACCTTAGCATCGCCAGGTGTGGCCCAAAGTGCCAGGAAAAAAAAGCTATGCAAGAAAAGAGACAAATTCTTATATAAAATTATCAAAGACTTGAGAACTATTGATAATAAAGAAGTACAAAGTATAAAGATATTCCAACCATTAGTAGAAACATTTTATTTTTCCAGGAAATGCCTGTATTGGTTGTTTTGTTTCAATTTATAATTTTTATGATTTAGTTTTGTTGCTTCTAAGTATATAGTCATTTAGTGTGTATTTTTTTTAAATTCAGATGTAGTACATTTCATTAAAAATATTTGACATGTATAAATTCCGACACCAACCTCTCTCTCTTTCCAACTTGCAGCTGTACTTGGAAAATAAAATGAGAATTTTTATTTTAAACAGAGTGAGATTTAAATGGAGAGAATAGGAGAATTTAGAAGAAGCAATATTCAAGAACTATGTTAATTCACCCAGATTGCAAGAAGACCCAAGTCTTATATTTTAAACAGCACTAAAAACATCAAACTCTTGCCTAATTATATTGTCGTGAAACTAGAGATTATCATAAACAAAGAAAATATCTTAAAACTTGCCAGAGGAAAATGAGATGGTAATCAGACTAAAAGTAGTCTTTGTGTCAATAATAATTGACACAGGACAATGGAACTGTATGTTTAAAGTCCTGAGAGAAATGTTACCTTAGAATTCCACACCCAAAATGATTATTATGTGTTTTAAGAGCACATTTTTAGACATTTTAAAAAAGAGTTTTAAATAAAAACTGAGGCCCTTAAAGATTTATTTCTTATTATTATTCTCAATTGCAAAGAATGACATAGGAATCAAGAAGGGTAAAAATCCAAGAAGCACTGGTAAGCAAAGTTTAAAATGGAAATTAATACTTCCTAAAACACAAACAAATAAAAACAAAGCCCAACAACAAAGTCCAACAAAAGTAGCCAACTTGGGGGATTTTTAAAGGGAAGAAGAATTAAAACACAAGACAAAAATAACATCACTGTATCACTGTATCACTCTCATCCAGTTGTTCATCAATTTGCTCAAACAGGCATCAGTAATGTCTCCATTTCTCTCAGCCCTTTAAGCAGCCTCTCTTTACTCATCCTTCCCAATGGTGCTGTATTGGAGGTTCTTTCAGGGTCAGGGGAATGAGACCTGTTATTGTTACTGTTTTTGGCATATTGAATATGCCACAGGGAGCTTCCCAGTTTCTGCCATGTGGGTGGGATACTCTTGGTAGCTTGCCAGTCTCTCTGAGAGGGATGGAGAATGTATATAAGACAATACAAGCAAGTATGTTAAAACCAAACACATATATGCTGCTTTGTATGAAATAAAATATCTTTAGACTTTCAAATTTACAAGAAATGAAAGAATAAGACTAGATATTACAATTGCAAACTAGTAAAGGGTGAAGAAAATATATTTAATAAACCATAAAGAGAAAAGGCAAAAAAGAGGCAAAATTGAATACTGACATAGCAGAATGCATTACATTATTATTTTAAATTGAAGTAGCACCGTCCTCCTGTTGTTCATCAATCTGCTCGAGCAGGCACCAGTAATGTCTCACAACAAATTGTGAGATTTGTTGTTACCATGTTTGGCATACTGAATACAACTCGGGGAGCTTGCCAGGCTCTGCCGTGGGGGTAAAATACTCTCAATAGCTTGCCAGGCTCTCTAAGAGGAGAATCAAACCTGGGTCAGCCATGTGGGTCGCGTGCAAGGCAAACGCCTTACCCACTGTGCTATCGCTCCAGCCCAACCTAGTATATATCTTAGGAATGCTTTTATACAATTCTGCAAAAGTTGTCACAACACACATACCACCAAATTGCTCAAATCTTAATGTTACCTTAGGTGGGAAATATCACTCATTGTCAGTGTTGGTAAGATTCAGGTGGGTGGCATAGCAGACTCAACTGTAATTGAAGATACTCTTTCGTGTGTGTGTGTGTGTGTGTGTGTGTGTGTGTGTGTGTGTAAATAAGGTATATTTCTAAAGGCATATTAAGAGGTTCTTTTAAAAAAACAAACAAATGTTAAGTCAATTTGGGACCCTCTGCTCTTCTTCATGCTGTATCTGTTTAAAGATTTGTGTCCCCTCTACATGTCCTATTTGGAAACCTCAGGGCTACAGTGGGCTGGAGTGATAGCACAGCAGTAGGGCATTTGCCTTGCACGCAGCCAACATGGCCGACCCGAATTCGATTCCTCCGCCCCTCTCGGAGAGCCCAGCAAGCTACCGAGAGTATCTCGCCCGCACGGCAGAGCCTGGCAAGCTCCCCGTGTTGTATTCGATATGCCAAACACAGTAACAACAAAGTCTCCAATGGAGATGTTACTGGGCCCGCTCGAGCAAATCGATGATCAACGGGAGGGCCTTTACTTTACTTTACAGGGCTAAAGTAAAAATCTAAAGGTTAAGTCTGGTTTGGCTTTGTGTACTCTCACTTTGTTTCCTTATATCTGACATACCAGTGAGATAATCCAGTACTTATATTTTTCTTTCTGCCTTTTTCCCCGTTATTTTCTGCTTTATACCAGAGCTCTTAGGATTTAATAATAATTTTATTTACATTTTAAAAAACTGTATTTAACAATGTGGTTTAAAAAGTTGTTTCAAGCATTCAACGTTTTAACATGAAATCCCACCACCAGTGAGATCTTCCCTCCACCATTGTCCCCAGTTTCCAACCCATTCCCCAATCCTGCCCCCTTAGCAGGCACAAAATAACTTATTTTATATTGCTTGTTACAATAAAATGACTAATGGAATTCTGAAAAATACTTCTGTAAAAGAAAATTCGTGAGAATTTTTGTGTCTCGCAACAGGGTCATTAAAGTCATTGTCTGAGAGTTTACTAAGATGTTCATTTCTACTTGAGCCATCTGTGTTACTGTTTTTGTTCCCTGAGATGAGCTGGCTTCTATACTACTTTCCCCTCTAATTTGGCATGCTCCTACTGCACAGTCAATATTGTGGCCACAATAATAGTGCTGCACACTCCAAAACTTCAGAATCTGTAAATCTGGGCTAGTGAGTTTCGGTGGCTTTGTTTGGTTTAACATCTCTTCAGAGATGAGTCCTGAAAATGTAAAGTTGGGCCCTTGTTTACATGGCCTGGACTGTGGCATGTAGGTGTGGCTGCTGGGCTTCTGGCGGTATTTGGGTGTGGAAGGCTGTCTGCTCCCATCCGGAAGGAACCCAGAGATCTCAGCCCTAGAAACAGTATACCTGCAATTTTTGTCCCCTTGGCATCTCTGCAGAGGTTACTTGTGAAGCAGTGAAGTTGGCTCTCTGCATGGTTTGCCTAGTGGTGGCTCTGGGGTGTAGGTGCAGTTGCTGGGGTCTTGGCAGGACAGAGAATCAGCTCCCCTCCCGATGGTGTCCTAGAGTTTTCAGTCCAAAGACCAATGTACCATGAATTGTAGAGGTTTACTTTTCATCTCTTCCCAAAGTCATTAAGTGCAAAGTTAGACAATTGTTTACAAGGAAATGGCTGTGGAATGTGTAAGTACCCTGGATTATTATTTACTTTTTTTATAAGAATACCTTCCAACTATATCCGCGTTATCTAACAAGGCAAATTTTTATCTTTTAGTTGAATAGTTTTCCACTGTGCATACTTACTATCTAATTTATCAATTAATCTTTTATCAGGTACTTAGGATGTTTTCGATATCTTGGTTGTTATAGCTAGCACTGCAATGATCTTTTGTTTTTTCTTATTGCCTAAATTCCATATCTCAGCAAACTGAAATGTCTCCATAATTTTTCAGAGGTCACTCTATAATATCTCTGACACATGGTTATATTACAATGTTTTCCAATAACTTTGAGATTAAATCTTTAAACACGAATATTTTATTTCCGTTTAGTTATCTAATATCTTAATTGTTGGTTACAGTTGACACAGTCCTTGGATGTTATTCCCATTGCAAGAACTTTGTGAACTGTTCCTGGATATTAACTTACCCTAAAACATAAATCCACTCTTAAAATCAAACCTCAGTATAATACATTGGCAATGAAATAAAATAAGGAGTTTAAATGATGTCAAGTAAATTTGCTTATAAATTTTATTTTATTTATACCATTCAAGTTATAAAGGGGAATTTTTACTGCTTTTTTGTTGCCAAATGAGAGATTTCTAAGAATCAAATCTCCTCCTCAAATAATTAAGTGTTATTTCTAGGAGGAGCTCAGTTTGCCATAGCTATCTCATTATCTGTGGGCTCTGAGTGTGTGTGTGTGTGTGTGTGTGTGTGTGTGTGTGTGTGTGTGTGTGTGCCTGTGTGTGTGTGTGTGTGTGTGTGCCTGTGTTTCTGTCTGTGTGTCTGTGTGTGTGTTTTATGCTGGGGAGAGAGGATACATATGTTTAGCAGTGCTAGTGTTTATAAGCTCTTCAACTTTTACTCTTTTTAAGGCCAAAACCAGTGATATTCAGGTGACCACACAGGACAGCAATCCAATTCAGGACCTTGCTCTTGAGGCATCTGCTCCACCATTTTGAGATGTATATGTCTCCTTAACTTTAGGGTTTTTGTCTGCTTTTTTACAGTGGATTGTCTATATTTTAGTTTCTATTTTCATGTATTAGTTTGTTTTTATTCTACTCTATTTAACTTGTTGATAGATTGAGAATCATTCAGTTTAGCTGAGTAATTTAAGACCTAAAAATTACTCTAAATTACTAAATTAATCCACTCTTAAAATCAACCTAAATTACTCTGCCTTTAAATACTTTTATTCACGGCAGAAAATGCCCAAGATCTAGGTAAGAGTGCACATATAATCTGACTAGTGATCCTTCACTTATTCAAGCTACACTTCTTTGAAAAACAGCATTTTTATGATTTCAGTTTGTTCAACAGGCCAACACTTTAAATCAGAATCATGTCAGCACGCAAGTGTTCAAATAATTTACTATTCTTATTGCATTTTATTCCTTCGTTGAGCAAGAAAAATTTATATGCAAGATACTGAGCTGACCAAAAAATCCTTTTGTAGAAAAATAGGGAGCATTTACTTCTCTATAAACATGCTCTCACATTTTTTTTTTTTTTGCATTCACTGTTCAAAGCATTTTTCCTCTACTGATCTACAGAAACAGCTCTCCTCAGGTCATCATGATGTACACAAAGAAGCTGTCTTCATCTTGCAAAACCTACATTCCACATTATCTCCATTTTAATAACTTTTCGCTCCATTTTCCTCCAAAATCCCATTTTCTTGAAACTTTATATTCATCTCCTTCTCATTTTTCTTTGTTGACAAGTTATCTTGTCCAACCATGCAGAATGTTGTGGTTCTTCAAATGGAATCCTAGGAACCTCTTTCTTTTTTCCCTATAGTCTCCACCTAGGAAATCCTGTTCTCAGTGGAGTCTTGATTTATTGCCTCCCAAATCAGTGTATCTCATCAGACTCTTTGCTCTAAGTATAGGATTACATGTCTATATGCCTACCAAACATATTCATTTTAAATGCACTTCTCAAATTTAATAGGTTTCAAAAGAAACTTTAGTTCTTTCTTTCATCCATTGTAGGTACTATCTGCCACTAATGTAACTATTTTATATTTCTCTGCTGGTAGGATATCTGTTGCAATTTTGTTGTTACTGCTGTTGTTTGGGGTGGGTAGGGGGGAGGTCACACCTGGTAGTTCTCAGGTTTACTCCTGGCTCTGTGCCCAAGGATTATTCCTGGTGATGCTCAGATGACCATATGCAGTGGCCAAGATTGAGCCTGGGTCAGGTGTGTGTTAGACAAGTGCCCTAACTGTTGTATTATTGCCGCTCCAGCCCCAAATAATCTTTGTTTTGTTTTAAGTTATTTGGGTGGCCACATCTGGTGATGCTCAGGAGTTACTCCTAGCTCCACACTCGTGACTTATTTTTGGCAAGGCTTGAGGGACCATATATGGTGCCACTGATTGAACCTGGGTTGGGTTCATGCAAGGCTAATGCTCTCCATGCTGTACTATTACTCTGGGCCCAACTTGTAATTTTAATAGACTAATGTAGACAAAGTTACAGTTTACTGTAAGATTGAGCAAATATCAGAGTGAGTATCATGCCTCTTCCTGCAATCCCTCCTCCATTCTACCGTAATGCACACTTCCACCTCCACACAGTTTTCTCTGTTATCAACTACTTGCATCAGTTTGGTACATTTCAAGGTACATTTGAGCAAATATTAATAAATAATCATTAATTGAAATCTATAGCGTGCATTATTGTTTACATTTGTATTGTACAGAGTGGGCTTCAGTCAATGCAAAATGCCATGTATTCATCATTAGGGCATACAAAATGATGCACTTCCTAAAACCTCCACCATTCTCCACTTACTCACTCTTTCCTCCCTTGCCTTTGGAAAATACTAATTAATTTTACTGTCTCTATAGTGTTACCTTTTCCACAGTGTGATGTATTTGAAATAATATTTTATGTAGTATTTTAAGATTGGCTTTTTTCACTATACAGCAGTATGCCATCTAGAATTTCTTCACGTCTTTTCATACTTGTGAGCTCATTTCTTTCTATCACTGAACAATATCCTATTGTATACATACACCACTGGTTTTTGTATATCTGCTCATCCACTTAACGATATTTTGGTTAAAGACTGGAGAGATAGTACAACAGGCAAGGCAGTTGTATTGAATATTCGTGACCTGGGTTTGATCCCCAGCACCCCATAGGGTCTCCTGAGTCCCATCAGAAGTGATCCCTTAATACAAGACCAGGAGTAAGACCAAAATACTGACAGCGATGCCTCCCAACAAAGTATAATTTAATTAAAACAACCCTGGTTGCTTTAAATTTTTCTAAAATTTTGAATAAAGCTGCTGCATTCTTGTGCAAGTTTAGAGGTGGTCATACATTTTCAGCACATTTCGGTATATTCCTAGGTCATGATTTGATTATTTGCTAATTGCTCACTTAATTTTGGGAGTTGATTCTATCTTGAGTGTCAGGGAACTATCCTGATTCTTACAAGACAATGTGGAATTCTTTGTTCTTGCATGCAGTTGGTTTGGGCTGGTCTTATTCTTCTAATAACACTTAAGTTGCAACTTCAGAAAAGGTTTTAGAAAAATCTTTACTCTGAGGAAGTGGTCGAAGTCGGTAACCCAATCACTGAATGTACTATTGCCTGAAAATGCTGCAGATATTGTATATAACAAGGATGATCTTCGAGAGATGGACACAGATCTCGAAAGACACTCCTGGGTCCTGTTTTGTCATTTATTCTTCCTTATGCCAGATAACATATTCATAAGATCGTAAGCATCTTAGTACAGGCTTTCTGTTAGCCAATAGAATCACACTTGTTGTCCCCTATTTATCTTCCCAGGTTTCCTAATTCTAAAATGATAGAATCATCTGTATGCTCATTAAAACCAGAAATCTAAACGTGATCCTGAATTCAGTGCCACTTCCTGTCTCCTCAGGTATCTCCTGTGAACCTAATCCATTAGTAAATCCAACTGCTTCTTCAGAACATTCTTCTTCTTTAAAAATATTATTTATTTATTATTTAAAAAATTGAGTGTCAGATATACAGTTACAAGGTTGTTCATGATTTGGTTTCAGTCAGTGTTCCAACACCCATTCCTTCACCAGCGACCAGCATGCATTTCTCACCACCACTGTTTCATTTCCTCCCTTCCTCCCCACCATGATAAGCCTGCCTCTTATCTTATAAAAGTGTCTTATTAAAAAAGACATTTTTCTTTTCTTCTTTCTCTCTCTCCCTCTCAGATTACTCTCTCTCTCACTCTCACTCTCTCACCCCCTCTCTCTCTTTCCTTCTGGCATGATGGTTTACAACATAGATATTGAGAAGTTTTTTTATTATCCCTTTACTTACCTTCAGCACTCGGTTATGGTCTGGAGTTATCATTTCCAACTATCATTGTCTTGTCCCTTTTCTATTCTAACTTCCTTTTTCCTTTTTCCTGCCCTTCCACTTGTGGCAAGCTTCCATCCATGGACCAGTATTTTATTTCCTCTTTATTTTCACAAACACACTTTAATCTATGACATCACACTCCTTTGACCAGAATTACTGCAGAATTTGGCTCCTACTACTTTGTGCCTCTCCAATTTTGTCTCCAGAGAACAGCAACTGAAACAGCATCAGGCCATAGAGTTTACAGTTCTTCCATTGCTTCTTATTATTCCTAGACCAATATCACTTTCCATTCCTATGGCTAAGGGCAACACCATGTATGACGTGACCTGCTACTCTGTGGGACCTCAGTTCATGTCACTCTTCCACTCACTTGTTCTCTGGCAACACTGATTGGTGTTTCATCTCAAGAAGACATTTGTTTTAAATCAAAATTCTTGTGTGTATCTGATTTCTACTGGGACTATCTACTGATAGGATCTCAGCCTCCCCTAGCCAAGTGTTTTTCACATGATTATCATTTTCTCACTTTAAGGTGTTGGCATAAGATTTGCCTACTCAGAGGAACATGTTCCAAAGTTGGTTAATACTCTCCCTCCTGTTTCTTGTGTGTCGCCTATAATGCTAATTTAATTTAATGATCAACTTAGTATTCTCTGCTGCAAGAATTTCAGAAATCTTCATATTTTTATCAATATTGTGTCTCCAGTACCTCACTGGGAAACAATAAACTTTCCTTTTCCTTATTTTTAATACTATATCCTTGATTCTAATCTATAATTTATAAAAATAAGTATATTTTAAATGAGAGGGTGATGTAGAGGAATGAGAAATGGGGAAAGAGAATAAAATGCATGATGATATAATTTATCATGGCATGAATATTAATATCTTATTTTAAACTTAATTGGAAAAATCACTTTTGAGAGCCCAAGTGTGAGATCTAGGAAGCGTAAATAAAAATTACTAAAGGAACTTTCCAAGCTTTATTGTCTCTCACTGGGAAAACAGTCTAGTCTAGTTTCCATAAACCTGAGTATGGCTCCAGTGATTTTAATGGATATCCTTGCATATGTTTATAAAGTGTTTACTGAAAAAGAGGTCGCTGGGGTTACTATTCACTCTTGAATGTTTGCCATGAGAAAATTTACCTTTATTAATCTTTCAGGACACATGAGATTGAGTCAGTTACAGTCCTTCCATTTAGAAAATTAGATTTTTTTTAATATTATAGTGTAGTGGGCTGCAATAAACATACAAACCATAAATACATTTAGTAGACCACTAGTTCTTTAGAAACAGGGAGGCAACAAAGATTTTTACGAACTCACCATTTGGGGGCCAGAGACAGAGAGAGTACAGTGGTTTTGGAGCTTTTCTTGCACATGACCAGCCTCAGATTTGTTCCAGAGCATTCCGTATGGCCCCCCATGCTAGCCAGGGTTGATCCCTCCGCACAGAGCTAAGAGTAAGCCCTGAGTATTGTCAGGTGTGGTCCCTCTAAATAAAAACAAAACTAGGGGCCTGAGAGATAGTATAATGGATGGGGTATTTGCCTTGCACGTGGCCAACCCAGGTTCTATCTCTGGCATCCCATATGGTACCCTGAAACCACCAGGAGTCATTAGTGAGTGCAGAGCCAGAAATTAACCTTGAGTATCGCCAGGTGTGATCCCAAAAGCAAAAAAAAAAAAAAAAAAAACACTAATCACTTTTAAGTATACATACAGGTTGATAGGGGATAGGGGACATCTTAAAACGAGTTCTACAGAAGATGAGATTTAAAGTAGTTACTAGTCCTAAAGTAGCCAGTAAGCATTATGGCCAGACCCACTTTGTAGACACTGAAATGAAGGTCTGATAATACTTTAACTGGGGTTGGAGTAAAATATAGTCATGAGGGACTTGTCTTGTACACAGCCGACCCAGGTTTGATCTCAAGCACCAATATGGTTCAGTGAGCTGCCAGGAGAGATTGCTGAGAGTAGAGACAGGAGTAAGCCCTGAGCCCTGTCAGGTGTGTAAAAAGAAAGAAAGGAAGGAAGGAAGGAAGGAAGGAAGGAAGGAAGGAAGGAAGGAAGGAAGGAAGGAAGGAAGGAAAGAAGGAGGGAGGGAGGGAAGGAAGGAAAGAAGGAAGGAAAGAGAAAGAAAAGGAAAGAGAAGAGAAAAGAAGAGAAGAGAAGAGAAGAGAAGAGAAGAGAAGAGAAGAGAAGAGAAGAGAAGAGAAAGAAAAAGAAAAAAAGAAAAAGACAAACTGGCATCAGTACTCACCCAGCAAAGGTCAGACCTTTCTCTGGAGAGATGCTTCAGCAGGAACAAAGAGTTGTGAAAAAGGACATGAAGGTGGACATTGAAAGTTCCAAAAGCTTTCTCTTTACAAAGCCATAGCAGGTCTCATAAGTATAGAACAACCCATGTGGGGGAAGTTTGGAAAAAATCTACAAGACCAACACTGCAAAAGTAACCAGGATGCTTCCCCATGTTTCCTCACCTGAGATACATACTCTTCCCACTCCTCTCTGGAATGGCCCCAATTCTCTCTTGAATGAATTACTATGTCTCTTTCCTTCCTCATAATCTCTAAATAAAATTATTTTACTTCACTATTTATCTCCTCCTGTCCTGAAATATATTTCTGTGAGGGAAGGTGATGTTCCTGCAAAACCTGGCTAGAATTTAGGACGACTTTCCTTTTTTTCAAAGAGCAATTCCTTGCTCCAGGCTAGGTTCCAGAGTTCCTGGAAAAATCAGTTGGCAGGAATCATTTCCAGGTGCAGACTGACTCCCACCTCTTGTAGCTAATGAGACCTGAGGTCAGTAGAGTACAGGTGCTTGGAACAGCCTTTTCTCGGTCCTAGATTTCCCTAGGTACTTACTGAGTAGGTAGAGAGGAAAGCAGTAGACTCCCCTCTAAAGGCTGCTGCATCTTTCTTCTCCAGTTCACGTAAGTCAGCACAGCAAAGTGGTCTGGGAGATAGCACAGCACCTAAAGCAATTCCCATCACATGCCCACCTGGGTTCTATTTCCAGCACCACAAAACCTGCATTTGTAGTAATACAAGTTTCAGAAACAAGATGGCTTAGAAATTCATGTATCATCTGCTGGTTTTGGAAGAAGTTTAAGAATTAACCTGAAATACAATCTCTTTGGGAAAGATAGAAAAAAATTTCTAGCTCATGTCAGTTCATTGTTTTCAATATATTTAATCAAATTACGAAGCTTTCCTTTATCAAGCAACTTTCTCTAAGAGTCTAGGTTTCAGAGATTGCTGTTTAAATTCCCTTTCCCCTTTTTCTATACACAGCCAAATAGGCTGTAATTATATATATATATATATATATATATATATATATATATACAAAATTATGCCATCAACCCCCTCCTGACTCCTTCATTGTTTCTGGTATAGAGTTCCATGCCATTCGAATTTCCTAAATGAAGAGAATAGCACAGGTGCCTTTTGTTATGTAAATGAGGAAACTTCTAGAAAGCACTTAAGCAATGTGAAGTTGGGGGGCTGATTGTCAGGAGATCTAGTAATGTGCTTACAGGAACTTCCTTCCATTCCCCCATCTTAAAAGAGAGAAAAGGGATGGAGGTAGTATTAGTCACTGATGGCTCATGATTTAATCGTCGATGAATATATTATAAAACCTTCATGAAAATTGAATAACATAGTTCACAGAGATTCTGTGTTGATGAACACATGCAGATGGAGGGGGAGTGATGTGCTCTGAGTGAGATTAAATGTTTCACACCTTTTTCCTTTCTCATGCCTCAAGGTTCTCTTCTGTCTGGCTATCCCTGAATTGTGAATTCTTTTTTGAAATAATAAACCTGTAACCTAGTGAGAAAAAGTGTTTCTTTTTATTTTGTGTGTTACTCTAAGGCTGGAGCGATAGCACAGCAGGTAGGGCGTTTACCTTGCATGAGGCCCAGCTGGGTTCGATTCCTCCATCCCTCTCGAGAGCCCAGCAAGGTACCGAGAGTATCCCGCCCGCACTGCAGAGCCTGTCAAACTCCCCGTGGTGTATTCGATGTGGCAAAAACAGTGACAACAAGTCTCACAATGGAGTTGTTACTGGTGCCCACTCGAGCAAATCGATAAACAACGGGAGGACAGTGCTAGAGTGCAATTAATTTTGCCCAATGAGGGAATAGTTACAAAGCAGGTAGTCAGGGGTTGGGTTGGCAATGAGTCCTTAGAAAATTTTTTAAGAATACAGAAAAAAAGTTTTGATTTCGAGAATATTTTGTTACTAGCCCTAAAGGAACTGAAAAGCAAAAAGGCTGTATACACTTTTGGATATAAGAACTGAAGTCCATAGGACTCTAACTGGTGTTAGCAATAGTTTCTGAGAAAACAGAATCTCCTTCAGAGAAGAGAAGCTCCAGTAAGAACAAAAGGATTAACAGAAGCATGAAGATGGACCACCAAAAGTACAAATCGTGTCCCTTGCCTGGAAACAGACTCCTAGCAACAAACTCCTCAACTAAGAAATTCCTCATTAAGGGAAAGTTTGAAAGAAAACCTATAAAATCAACTTTTTAAAGGCAAATGTATTTTTCCTTGTTCTGCATCTCAACCCACATGGCAGAGTGTGGCAAGCTCCCTGTGGCATATTTGGTATGCCAAAGACAGTAACAAGTCTCACGATGGAGACATTACTGGTGCCTGCTCAAGCAAATCGATGAACAATGGGAGAACAGTGCTACAGTGCTACAGTGCATCTCAACTTGGGATATATAACTCCTTCTTTTATTTTATGGGATATTCTCAGCTCTTTCCCCTTTGGGAAAGAGTAACACATTCCCTCTTGAATGTGTTACTCATTCTCTCCTCCTTTTCATAATCTCAGAATAAAAGTGGGTTACCTCATTATTGTCTCCTCCTGAAATTCTTTCCTGCAAGGAATCTGAAGAGAACCTGGGTTGGGTTAGGGTGAGTAATACCTCACTCCAGCCTGAGTTCTTGGGCTTCTCAAGAAATTGGGTGACAGGAAATAATTCTCATGCCACGTAGATGCAATAGAACTCTGACACAATCTAGTTATTCCTGAGTGGACCTGAGTAATATTCTGCAATCACATAGAGTGACTGTTCATGACTGGCTCTCCCAAGATCTTTTAATGGTTATGATGGTAGGCAGAGAGGAAAGCTGTGGACTCCACTATCAAGGCTTCTGCCTTTCTTCTCCCCACTTCACCTAAGTTGCCTACGGCTGTCAGAACCTTCCATTTATAGCCAGTCAGGAGCACAGATTTTCAATTGGTGTCTAACGATGGTAGGACTGAGTTAAAAGGGTGTGGGCATGCAGTCTTTGTATCTCTGCCCTTAACCTGTAGGATATGTTAGCTCCAGATAAATTGTATTAGAATTGGGGTAGCTTTAGAACACTCAGCTGGTACTGGCAAGTTTCTGGATAATGTGGGGAAAAAATCCACAGGCTAGAACTGAGTACAGAATTATAGTTAGTGAGCAGAAGTGGTTCTGAGAATGTTAAAGCCCCACTATAGATTCAAAGCTTTTCCTCGTAATCACACAGGATCCCTTCTCCCCTCTATATCTAACTATATGAATTTAATATTGACATTGCCTTGCTGCTATGCTATAACAAAACTGCTTTTTGGGTTTCTGTTTACCTTATATGCCTCTCTTTCAGGATCACTTCTGTCTATTGGCTACCAGGGAGAGTTAGATCAAGACACATTAGCATATCTGATCTTTTCCACGGACAAACTGATTGCAACACTTGATTCATCCCCAAACAATCATGCTTCTTTTTTCCGTAGGGAATGTGAAACTCAGATGGAGAACAGCGGGCTTTCTGTGGAATCCTTGAAAATAGCCTTTGTAGTAAGAAGTCATCAATGTACATGCAGCCATAGCAGGGATTTCCATCTGGAGAAGGGGAAAATTGAAGCAGCAACACAGTGGGAAGTGGAGATGGAGGCAGAATAGATACTGGGGAACCTGATGGTTGTCAGTTCTTGAGTGCAGGTTTTTATAAGATCTGACTTCTTTTTTTAAAAATTTTTATTCTACAAAACAAACCAACAAAGAAACAAAATCCCCTGACATTCTGATACTATAAGCAACCTAGTGTTGCTTTTGCCAGTTGTGTGCTATATAGGTAACACTAAGACCGTTTCCAGCAGAATGTAGGAGGCTTCCCTATAGACCCAATATCACTTCAATTCAGCTCAACTCTGACAGTATCAACCCGATTACAGAGGTTAAAGGCTAAATCTCTCCACGCCAAATTCCTCTTCAGATGACAATAGTCCAGGATGCCACTTGGACTTCTGGCAAACCAGTTATAGACTAAAAGTTCCCCCTCCTGCAACTTCCCATGCCCTTCTCAACCAGATTATTGGTGCTTTTAAACCACTGATGATAAATCAGAGATTCCCAGTACATTCTTCTCATTTTTGATTAGTTAGCTAGAACAAATCAGGAAAACTATGTAGTAGATCTCTGATTTATTATAAAAGACATGATCAGAAGAGTTGCATCTTCAGAAGAGTAGTTGGATGTATAGAAGAAGGTATGGGGAAAAAGCAGATAGCTTCTATGCACTCTTTTAGATGGCCTTTCACCCCAAATATTCAAATATTCATGTGAATGCCAGTCCAGTAACTCCCAAAAGGCCCTGACTTTGGGCTTCGATGGAATCTTTTTCACATGGGCATGATCAATTAAATCATTGATCACTGGAGTTGATTCAGCCCCATCTTCTCTCCACTCCTGGAGGTATGTGGGTGGGACTGTAATTACAACTATTTTTTTCTTTGTAGTTTTTACATGGACCAGAGTGATAGCATAGCAGTTAGGGCATTTGCCTTGCACGCGACCCACCTGGGTTTGATTCCTCCGCCCCTCTCGGCGAGCCTGGCAAGCTACCAAAATTATCCCCCAAAAAACAGTAACAACAGGGGGTATGATGCTACCAGCAGGTCAATCTGTACCTGTGAGGTGAGTGCATCAGCAGCCTGACGACACTGTCAGACTTTCAGATACCCCAAATAGCTGCTGTGCCTTTGGCCAGACCCCAAAAACTTGGGGCAAAATTTACCAATAAAGTAAACGGCCAAAAGTTAGGTATGTGGGAGACACACCAACAAACTGCCTCTGACTCAGCTATATAATTGGAGGCATGGCCTCTCTGGTTCCTGATAGAACTGTTTAACGGTCATGATCCCAGAGACTCAGAAACGAATCTCAGAACTCAAAGGCTTTTGGCAGAAATGCGTCCTGTTTCTGCAGTAGGTTACTGACGCTGGGCCACTCCAGGAGGGAATAGATCTTGTGCCTTGGCCTGTTCCCCCTGGCAGCCTGGTGATCGCCATCCTCCAGAGGCCACTGGACAGTCAGATTTGGACCTGCAGTGACGACAGACACGGGGCCTCACAAGATGGGGGTGGAATCGCCCTTTCCTCCCCATCCCAACGAGAGCCTGAGTCGCTGCATGCAAACGGCCTCCCTGGCTCCTGATCAAGCTGATTAACGGCCATGATCCCAGAGACTCAGAAACAAATCTCGAAACCCAGCAGCTTTTGGCAGAAATGCATTTGGACCACATACAATGTGGCCACAGCAAAGGGGAGAAGGCAGCCTGAATAAAGAAGGGACCACTAAGATAAAGATGGCTGGAGGAATTGGTCAGGATGGGGTTGTGTGCAGAAAGTAGATAAAGGACCAAACATGATAATCTCTCAGGGTCTGTATTGCAAACCATAATGGCCAAAAGTAGAGAGAAATTATGGGGAATCATGTCTGCCATGGAGGCAGGGGGAGGGTGGGAAAGGGAGTTATACAGGGGATATTGGTGGTGGGGAATGTACACTGGTGGAGGAATGGGTGTTTGATCATTGTGTGATTGTAACCCAAACATGAAAGCTTGTAACTATCTCACAGTGATTCAATAAAATTTTAAAAAAAGAAAATGATTAGATGACAAAGCTCCAATATTAAAATTGATAACCATAAAAATTGTGATATCTAGGGGTTGTTAAGTCCTTGTCAAAAGATTTTCTAAGCTGTTGCTAATTGAGTCGTCTGTGTAATTGTTTATTTGTTGAGTTTAGTTGGCTTCTCTGTTACTTTCCCATCTAATTTGGTTCCTACTAGAATTTCACTATTGAAGAATTTAGAGGTGTAGAGAGACCCCATGGCCCTGCCATACAGAGGCTTCGGGATTTATGGTTTGGACCAATAAATTGATATGACTGCAGCTGGGAGAGGTGAGTGTTGATTGAGGAGGGATACCTATTCCCACTTTAAGAAGACCCCAGAGTTCTCAGCCTGAGTACTGGGTACCTGAAAGTTTTTGCACTTTGGTTTCTCTGCAGAGAATATTAGTGAAGCAGCAGAGTTGAGCCCTTGGCATGGTTGCAGTGGCGGGATGTGGGTGTGGTGCCAAGGCTTTAGCAGGGCAGTTACTTGGCCCACCTGCCTCCAAAGAGAGCCAGAAGTTAGCTGCTTGGCTTGCATCTCCTTGGAGATTTAGTTATAACTCAATAGAGCAGGGACGGTGGGGAGTTAGGATGGTGATGCCTGTTGGAAGTGGCAGTTCCAACCCTTTAAATGCATATTTATCCCCCTGACAATCACCTACCTCTCTTAGATATTTCTCAAGCAGTCACCTAATTAACATAGTCAGAGACATCTTGATCGCTCAACAGCCAGAAAATTTCAAAACCAAGTATGCGTGATAAATGTGTCTTTTTGTTGGCTGAATAGCCAGAATATTGTATTTATTGTAAGTGACAATATCACAGATAGTTTATTTACATGCCAAAGAAGTTTAGATAAGATACATACTTCTCATTTTAACAATGCCAGTGCACTTCAAGATTTCAAAATATTTGCAAAAACATCCGGGATTAAAACATTTGCCTTTTTTCTCAATGAGAACAAACCAAGGCTTATAGCAAATACATTTTTTAACTTAAATTTAATCCTGCCAGTTTCATTTTTTAAGTAATATAAAAATAATAATCTAGGATGTTGGGAAAGTATTGAATCTAACAGAAATGTTTTTAATTTAAAATTTATGGCTTCAGGATTTCCTGGCTGGCTGGCTTATGGAAAATCACTTAAATATTTTGAATCTTGGCTTTTTACTTTATAAAATAGAGATGATAACAGCGCTGCCATGAATGGTTATTGTGAGGATTAATAGGGAAGTTATGCCAACCACATAGCTGGCATGCCTATAAGTTGAAAAAACAAAAATTACAAGTGAAACACAACTCTAATATTGGCTTAGCAACAATAACAAAAATATCCTGGTGCATGTTTCTGAAAAGGCCAGAGTTGTAACAGCCTTCAGATGAAGCTTTAGTCACCAAGGATAGAGTGAACACTTTGCCTTTTGCAATGTCAGTTTCATCCTCAACTCCCATTCTGCAGCCTTTTGACAGATCTGGGTTTTCCCCCACTTAGTAGCAAATTGAATGCAATAGTCCCAGCTGCCACATCCTTATGCATATAATATGCTTTAGCTCGGGAGAGTGGTATATCTTTTTCCAATAGACTTCAGAAAAAACTCTTCCATTTGATTAGATTCCTTATCCTCCCAGTTACTGTTTAAAAGAGGATGGGATAGTATACACTGATAAATCACTCAAACCCATTTCTGCAGTAGAAACAGTGGGAAATGTAAGAAAGTTTTAGAACTAAGGAAGATTGATGCACTGGTGAGACTGTACTGTGGAAAAATCCCTTGCTTTCTATTGGGCAACCCCAGTTCAAGCTGTGGCAACATACGGCTCACTCAGAAGCACAGAACCAGTAAAAAAATCCTTGCCCATTCCTGTGTGACTTATAACATTCCTCACTCCTCACTGCCCACTGCCTACCCCCAACCAAAAAGAGACAAGAGAAAAAAATTTGGAGCAGACCTCTCCTATGGATGGCAAAAACTCAATATTTCTACCTTTACCTTAATGGATTAAAGGTAAAGGTAAAGGTAAAGGCCCTCCCATTGATCGTCGATTTGCTCGAGCGGGCCCAGTAACGTCTCCATTGGAGACTTTGTTGTTACTGTGTCTGGCATATTGAATACGTCACGGGGAGCTTGCCAGGCTCTGCCGTGCGGGCGAGATACTCTCGGTAGCTTGCCAGGCTCTCCAAGAGGGGCGAAGGAATCGAACTCGGGTCGGCCATGTTGGCCGCGTGTAAGGCGAACGCCCTACCCGCTGTGCTATCGCTCCAGCCAAAAATATCTAAAATATAAATCATTCACAATATTTTATCATTTTTATCACGTTATCATCATTTTATCATTGACACTTAAACTATTATTTTCTGATTTTTTATTTCCAGCTGCTTTTGGAAATGGATCCTATGAAATATTTTATTCTTTCTTTCTTTCTTTATTTATTTATTTATTGAATCACCGTGGGAAAGGTTACAAAGCTTTCAGGTTTAGGTCTCAGTCATGCAAATATCAAACACATTTCCCTTTACCAATACTTATTTTTTACCATGAAGAACCCCAATAAAACCCCACCCCCACCCCTCCCAGTCCCTGTGGGGCAGATGAATTCTAGTTAACACTGTATTTGCTTTGATTAGATTCATTGTTTCAATAAAATATTCACCACTATTATTTAGAATTTACCCCCCCCCCCAAATCAGACATGCTGAAAAAGCATTGTGAAGTGATTTGCTTTCTACAGCTGGGTTCAAGAATTAAATGTTGGTTTTGGATTTCTACTATTTTACTTATTGACCCTGGAAGTATTTCTATTGAAAGTCAGATAGTTAAGAAAATGGTTTCTGTGTTCTGGAGTCGTGGCCGTGCTGGAGAGCCACTTGTGGGGGCAACTGGTGGCCTCGGTAGGGCGTGAAGGGCGGACCGAAACGCCCCCCTTCCCATGAGGTTTTAGTCGCCCCCACTCCCCTGGCTCATACCCGCGTCCACAAGGCTCCCATGTGGCCACCATCTTTCTTTCCAGAGAGGAGAGGGTGACTGGGGCAACACCCTTTCCCCTCCGGACAGACATGATGGCCTGGATTAACGCATAGTCCTTTCACTTTTCTGCTCCAAGCTGCCGGGTTCTGCATTAAGTCTTTGTGCTTCTGGGGCCGTGGCCGTGCTGAAGAGCCGCTCGAGGAGGGCAACTGGGGACCAAGGTAGGGCGTGAAGGACGGACCGGAACGCCCCCCTTCCCATGAGGTTTTAGTCGCCCCCACACCCCTGGCTCATGCCTGCTGTCCACAAGGCCCCCATGTGGCTGCCATCCTTCTTTCCAGAGAAGAGAGGGCGAATGGGGCAATACCCTTTCCCCTCCAGACAGACATGATGGCCTGGATTAAGGCATAGCCCGTTCACTTTTCTGTTCCAAGCTGCTGGGTTATGCATTAAGTCTTTGTGTTTCTGGGGCTGTGGCTGTGCTCCAAACTTAACTATGATTTTCAGAGAGAAATGTTGGGTGGTTTACTTCCCATGGATCACTTTGTATATAGAGAGATGTCGCGCGTCCGTGTAAGCGGCTGCGCGGTTTTGAGGAAAAGTCCTAGTTCCCACATACTCGAGCTGTGCTTGTAGAAGCTTCTGGTCACCGGGGTTCCATCTGGGGGAGGCGGGATGCGGTACCTACCCCATCTGGTACTTCCCGATGATCTCGGCTCTTTTTGGAACCTGTTTTTTTTTTTTTCCTTCTGGATCTGCGGATCCTGCCCTCCATGTAGTCCTTCTCTTTGGCTGAATGCTGTAAATATGGCGCTGGGGGGCGGGCTGTGGGCGTGGCTTCCGGGATCTGAGGTTACCTGGGAGTTGTAGTCCCGGCAGATTTGAGGAAAAGTCCTAGTTCTCGCATACTCGAGCTATGCTTGTAGAGGCTTCTGGTCACCGGGGTTCCATCTGGGGGAGGCGGGATGTGGTACCTACCCCATCTGGGACTTCCCGATGATCTCGGCTCTTTTTGGAACCTGCTTTTTTTTTTCCTTCGGGATCTGTGGATCCCGCCCTCCATGTAGTCCTTCTCTTTGGCTGAATGCTGTAAAGATGGCGCTGGGGGGCGGGCTGTGGGCGTGACTTCCGGGATCTGAGGTTACCTGGGAGTTGTAGTCCCGGCAGATTTGAGGAAAAGTCCTAGTTCTTGCATACTCGAGCTGTGCTTGTAGAGGCTTCTGGTCACCGGGGTTCCATCTGGGGGAGGCGGGATGCGGTACCTACCCCATCTGGGACTTCCTGATGATCTCGGCTCTTTTTGGAACCTGTTTTTTTTTTTTTCCTTCTGGATCTGCGGATCCTGCCCTCCATGTAGTCCTTCTCTTCGGCTGAATGCTGAAATATTTTATTCTTAACTGAAAAGTTGACTCAAACATTTTCCTTCTTTTTTGTTATTTTCTAAGAGGAATTGTACTCTTGAACTATTCGAAGGATTTTGGCAGTATTTCAATTAAAAAAGGATTCTCTTTGTTTGAAGGTGATGGATCAGATGAACTTATTTCCTGCTATATATTGCTATTTTAATTATACTTTCATTTTTTAAAAATTTTGTTTGTATTATGTTGTTTACAGCAATGTATTACATTCAACATTCCAAAACCAAAACCACCACCATTACTTCTAATTTTCCCACCACCTCCCAAGCCGGCCCCAAAGGCAGATCCTAAATAATTTATTTTGTATTGCTTCTTATGAATAACCCATTAAAAATTATCCAAATAGGTTTCCTTAGAGGGAAGTGTGTGAAACTGTTGTATCTCACCTTTGAGCCATTAAGCCCTTCTGTAAGAGATTACTAACATGTTATTACAGTTTGAGCGTTACGTGTTTTTTTTTACTTGACCAAGATATTGACCATATCCACACAATAACCAAGCTCATTGAAAGTTTCTCGGGAATTTAAGATGCCGCTCTGTCTAACGTTCATTGATTTAAAGAAGGCCTTTGATTCTGTTGAGACTGATGTGGTCATTGAAGTCCTAGCCAATCAGGGCATTCAAACTCTATACATCAGAATCCTTTGTGAGCTGTATTATGGATTCACTACCAGGATCTCACCATTCTACAAAGAAGTGATCATCGATGTCAAGAGAGGGGTTCATCAGGGTGATACCATTTCACCAAAACTCTTCAGTGCCACCCTCGAGAACGTCATGTGAAGACTGGAATGGGAAGGAATGAGAGTGAAGATAGAAAGTCGGCAGCTACACCACCTCTGCTTTGCTGATGACATTGTTCTAATAATACCAAACATTAGCCAGTGCTGGCCGAGTTCGACCGTGAGTGTGGAAAGGTTGGACTACAGCTGAATCTCACGAAGACATTGTTTTTGAGAAACGGTCTCATTCCTGACTTTAAATTCACTCTCAACAGAATGAAAATCTCCGAATACAATAGATATGTGTACCTAGGTCGAAAAGTCAACAGGACGAATGACCTGGTACCTGAGTTGCACAGGAAGAAGAAAGTGGCTTGCAACGCCTTCAAGAGCACTGAAGAAATAGCTAAGAGGATGAAGAACCTCCAGCTCTGGGCACATCTCTTCGATTCCACTGTTCTTCCTGCATTAACGTATGCCTCAGAGACCTGGGCCCTACGAAAACAGGATGAGAATGCTATTAGGGTCTCCCAAAGAGAAATCAAAAGAGCTATTCTTGGAGTATCACAATTCACTCAAGTGAGAGAAAGAATCCGGAGTTCCTACCTCTGTCGACAGTCAAGATTCAGGGATGCTGTCTCCTTTGCCAAGGTATCGAAAATCAGATGGGTTGGACACGTAATCAGATTTGGAGATGACCTCTAGACTAGAGCCATTACAGACTGGATTCCATGGGACATCAAAAGACCACGTGGCCACCCACCTACCAGATGGTCAGACTTCTTCGTCAATACCCTGAACGATTGCTTTGAGGTTTTTTGTGTTCCTAGAACGAACAGATGCCATTGGGCTACAGTAGCATGTGATGGGGACAAATGGAGACGTTACTGGCGCACACTTGAGCAAATTGATGATTAACGGGAAATCAAGTCATCAAATGATCAAGTGACTTGACCAAGATAGGTTGCCTTCTATGTTACACCACATTAATTACCTTTTCAAGGTCTTTTTTCCCTGGTGGGTTTTTTTTTATTGTCACCATATTTTTTCAGAGATGAGATTCTAGATTCAATTGCACTGCTTCATATCTAGCAGAGTCATAATCTTACCACATTGGAATTTGTTAAACTAGACTTTTCATATATAGTACTCTTTAAGAACTCATTTCAATAGTACACATTCCTTTGATTTAATCCAGCATTTTTCTTGACACATAATTCTTAAAGATTTGTTATTCTAGTGTCCTTGATAACATCCTTTTTAAAATTTCCTCTTTTACCCACGTTATTTCAGTAATATCTATTTTAAAGTTAAAAAAATTTTAACCTACAAAATAAAGACATAAATTATGATTTGTCAATGACAGTATCTACCCATGTTGCCACAATAGTGCCAAAGAGCTACCAGTTGGTGACCGTTCTGGTAGTTCTCTTCTTAAAACATTGACAAGGAATACGATTGACTGGTTCAGCACCTTCATGATTGTGTGAGGAACACCAAGAGAGAGATAGCACAAAAAGATGCCTGTCTTCGAAAACTCTTGAGCTCATTTGCCAACGCAGTGTGGTGCAAGCATCAGGCAATCACAAGTGAATGTCTGAGTTTGCAAAGCAGTGCAGAGAAGCAATAAAGGAAGACCTCAAAGAGAGAAGAGCAGCAGTGCTGACAGATGTGGCAGAAGCTGGGTAAAGCATTCTCAACGCCTGCCTGTCTTTCGCCAACTACAAGACAAAGATGACTGCCCTCCGATGTCCTGATGGATCTATCACATCTTCCACAAGGGCAATGGAGAAGGTTGTCCATGACTTCTACTAGGATCTCTTTGATAGCCACATCCACCTGCCCACATACCAAATTCTGCAGGATGGATATGTCATTCCCAACGTTCTCCCTTCTGAAATTCAACACGCCATTTTGTAGGTAAAGAAGCAAACAGCACCCAGACCAGACCAGGTCAGACCCAAACACCTGAAGAACCTGCCGTCAATACTCATCAATACACTGGCTTGTCTCTTCACACGCTACTTGTCTGAATGCAAGGTTCTGTCCCAATGCAAAACCAGGAGGACTGTGTTACTGTACAAGAAAGGAGAAATCCACGACATTGGCAACTATTGCCTAATCTGCCTGTTGTCTGTTGTCTACAAGTGGTTTACTCGAGTCATCCTGAATAGGATTGGCAGAACACTACATAAAGGACAACTGTGTGAGCAAGCCAGGTTCTGAAAAGGATTCAGCATGATCGAACATATCCGCATGATAACCAAGCTCATTGAGGTTTCTTGGGAGTTCAAGATGCTGCTCCGTCTAATGTTCATTGATTTAAAGATGGTCTTTGATTCTGTTGAGACTGAAGCAGTCATCAAAGCCCTAGCCAAACAGGGCGTTCAAATTCAATACATCAGGATCCGCCATCAGCTCTATTATGAATTCACTACCAGGATCTCACCATTCTACAAGGAAGTGATCATCCATGTCAAGAGAGTGGTTTGGCAGGGTGATACCATTTCACCAAAACTCTTCAGTGCCACTCTCGAAAACATCATGTGACGACTGGAATGGGAAGAAATGGGAATGAAGATAGACAGTTGCCAACTACACCACCTTTGCTTCGCTGATGACATCGTTCAAATAACACCAAATATTAGTCAAGCGGCACCAATGCTGACCGACTTCGACCTTTAATGTGGAAAGGTTGGACTACAGCTGAATCTCACGAAGACAATGTTTATGAGAAACAGTGTCTCATTCCTGACATTACATTCGCTCTCAACAGAATGAGAATCTCCAAATGCAACAGTTATGTGTACCTAGGTCGAGAAGTCAACATGACAAATGACCTGGCACCTGAGTTGCGCAGGAGGAAAAGAGTGGCATGGAATGCCTTCAAGAGCGTCGAAGAAATAGCTAACAGAAGAAGAACCTCCCCTCCAGGCACATCTTTTCGATTCTACTGTTCTCCCTGCATTAACATATGCCTCAGAGACCTGGGCCCTATGAGAACAGGATGAGAGCACTATTCAGGTCTCCCAAAGAGGAATCAAAAGAGCAGTGCTTAGTATCACGCTTCACTCAATGAGAGAATCTGGAGTTCCAAACTCCATAAACAATCAAGAATCAGGATTGCTGTCTTTTTGCCAAGGCATTGAAAATCAGATGGGCTAGACACAGAATGCAATTTGGAGATGACCGCTGGACTAGAGCCATTACCAACTGGATTCCATGGGACATCAAAAGATCGCATGTCTGCCCACCTACAAGATGGTCAGACTTCTTCATCAAGACCCTGAACAATCAGTTTGAGGCTCTTTGTGTTCCTAAAATGAGCAGACGACGTTGGGCTACACTAAGACACAACAGGGATGAATGGAGATATTACTGGTGCCCGCTTGAGCAAATCGATGAGTAATGGGATGTCAAGTGATCAAGTGATTATGATTTGGCATATATGCACACTCACATATACTAAATAAATTACAGAATATACCTCTGTACAGTAAGTCCTATTTTTTCTATTGTTTAAATTCCATTCTATGTTACTGTGTCTAATTTGCTTTTTAAAAATCATTACCTGGGTTGGAGTGATAGCACAGTGGGTAGGGCATTTGCCTTGCATGCGGCCAACCCAGGTTCAATTCCTGGCATCCCATATGGTCCCCTAAGCACCGCCAGGAGCAATTCCTGAGTGCAGAGCCAGGAGATAACCCCTGTGCATTGCTGGGTGTGACCCAAAAAGAAAAAAAATAATTACTTTAATACTGATTAAAACAATACAATACTGTCTTCCTTCCTCCCTCTTCTTCTCCCTCCTTTCCTCCCTCCCTCTTCTCCCTCCCTCCCTCCCTCTCTCCCTCCCTCCCTCCTTTCCTCCCTCCCTCCCTCCCTCCCTCCCTCCCTTCCTTCCTTCCTTCCTTCCTTCCTTCCTTCCTTCCTTCCTTCCTTTCTTCTCCTTTTAATTTACACAGTTACTTTACTATCATACCCCCATCAAAGTGCCCAAGATCCCTTCAACCACTGTCCCTATGTTTTTTCAGTCCATCTTTCCATCCCTTTCCTCTCTTTGCTGCCCACTGCTTTTCCAAGATTAAGGATCTATCATCATATACTATTTGGTCTCTTGAGTACAACAATACTATTTAAACAGTTACTATTTAAGTAGTATCTCCTCAGTGGAGATCTTATATTAATATTTTATAATTGCATCAAAAGAGTTTCTGTCTACATAAAGGTAAAACATAAATATTTCTATCTCCATTTAAAAGAGTATTATGCAAAATAAGTTTTAATCACGACCACGATCACAACCACCCTGTTGTTCGTCGATTGCCTCGAACAGGTGCCAGTAACGTCTTCTTCGTCCTAGCCCTGAGATTTTTTTTTTTAAAGTGCCATATTAAAGGCTTTTTCAGGGTTAGGAGAATGAGACCCATCATTGTTACTGGTATTTGGCATATTGGGTATACCACGGGGAGTTTGCCAGACTCTGCCGTGTGGGCATGTTACATTTGGTAGCCTGCCAGTTTGACCAAATTAGGAATGAGATGATAAGATGTCGCGCGGCCGCGAATGTGGCCGCGCGCTTCCGGGAGCTGAGTGTGATGATCTCTGGATCCTGGCCGTTGTTGGAGTTACACGGCAGTTGGTGGGTGTAACTGTCTAGTTACTGGCAGGTCCAGTCCCAAACTGTGCAGGCTTGGAGATCTCAGCCCCGGGTCCCACACACCTGGGTTCCTCTGTCAGTTCTTTTATGCGTGAGGCTCATCCAAGTGTGTGGAGAGTGGTCTCAGCATGGCCTTGTCTGGGCCTTGGTGGTCTTCAGCTGTTGGGCCCTGGTGGAGACAGTCAGGCATAGGGTAGGAGACTCTGCCTTGTTCTCTTCCAGGAGCTGAGTGTTAAAAGTTTTAATACTTTTCCTTAAATAACTACAAAGTGAGAACTCATTAGAATATACTGGGTGAGAGTTCATGGTGATTAGTGAAAACCAGATATACATTAGACTATGGTTGCTTAGTTGATTTACTGACCAATAGATTGATTCTCAATGATCAATACTTTGGCTACTATAATGTTTATTTCTGTAAATTTACCTCATCAAGTCCATAATTTATATTCATTGGATAAAGATATCACATAATTCATTATGATTATCTTAATATGTTAGAAGCATATTTATAAGATGAACTACTTAAATCCTGTTTACTTTTTATTTAATGGAGCTAAACTATTAACAAAAACAATGTTTTATTATTAAAAATGCCTCTATATAGTTGTAGAATAGACATGCCTCTCAATTTTATTGAGAAATTATAAAGAATATCAAAATTGTGTAGATATTTACTAAGATGTTGCTAGTTGAGGCTCCTGTAATTGTTTTTGTTTAAATTTAACCAAAATATAAGTATATGAAAGAGGAAGCATATGAATGCATGAAGACATATAGTCAATAAACCTATATCTCCAATGCACTGTATAATTAATATAGATATTATTATACAATAATTATTTAAAGTAATGAATATTATCACCTCAGTGATAATATTAATACACAAAAATATATCAAACTAATAATCATGCTCTTTTTGTGTCTGCACCTGTTAATCATTGGGAGCCATAATTGGAGGTGTTCAGAGGGATACTTCTAGATTAATTCCATGTACTCTCATTTTGTTTTGGTCAGAGAAGCAAGCAGTTCTTGGCATGGAACTCAGACTTCTTAAAAGGAAAACATAGACTTCAAATCTTTGGGCCAAATCACTGACTGTATATTTTATACTTAAACAATTTTATGTTACATTTACTCAATAAAAGGTATTAGTATAAACTGTACATATGAGATGAAGAATAAATTTTTCAATGAATTTTATAATTTAATGACAATAGGCTTTGCCTTTTAAATGAAAAAATTTATCCATATTTTTCTCTAGTCCTCCCTTCTATTTTCATTTCTTTATCTACACCAACTTTATATGTTTATATAGAGTTAGCGATCTGATCGAATACCTCTTGGAAGAATCATGAGTCATATTATTTATTTAAATCACTTGTATCACTTGTCATCCTATTGCTCATCGATTTGCTCAAGCGGGCACCAGTAAAGTCTCCATTCATCTCTGTTCATGCTAGTGTAGCACAATGGCATCTGCTTGCTCCAGGAACACAAGAGCATCAAGCCGTTTGTTCAGGGTCTTGAGGAAGAAGTCCAATCATCTTGTAGGTGAACAGCCAGGCATTCTTTTGACATCCTGTGGAATCCATTTGGTAATGGCTCTAGTCCAGTGGTCATCTCTAAATCATATTACGTGTCCGGCCCATTTGATTTTCGACACTGACATCTGTATTCGGAGATGTTCATTCCACTTGATCACTTGATCACTTGACTTTCCGTTAATCGTCGATTTGCTCGACACTACTTCCACTACCCAGTGGTCGCCACCCTCCAGGACGCTTTCCGGACCCGCGTGGCAGCTCCGGCCGAGACCCACGCACGACTGAAGACCCACAGAACAAGATAAGCAGAACTCTCTGAGACCTTGGACTACAGGCTCGGCGGACCCAGGGACAGAGCTTCTCTGCTTGCTCCCACCACCACAGGTGACAAAGGGATTCTAATCAGGAGCCCCACCCTACCCTGCCCTGTCTTCTTCCATCAACCATCCAGGGATCGAATTGTGCACAGGAGACCCACCCTACCCAGATAAATACCCCACTGGCAGACTTCCACTCTCGACACTACTTCCACTACCCAGCCGTCGCCACACTCCAGGACGCTTTCCGGACCCGCATCATAAGACACTAAATACCCATCTTCTGGAATTGATAGGGTTCAAATATGGTAACACCTACAAGGTTCAAATATGGTAACACCTACAAGGGTGATTAGAGGTCGCCCCAAAAGCCTCTATCCCTCTCGGAAAGACTGGCAAGCTACCGAGAGTATTCCGCCCGCACGGAAGAGCCTGGCAAGCTATCCGCTGTGTATTCAATATGCCAAAACCAGTAACTACAACTGGTCTCATTCACCTGACCCTGAAGGCTTCACCGACATGGCAGCACTGAGAAGGATGAGAAAGGAGAGGCCGACAAAATCTCAAGGCCGACGTAGGCTGCCACAACGAAGGAAGACAAAAATGATCGTCTGTATTTTCAATGCACGTACGCTAGCATCAGATGCATCCATCGAGGACCTGATGGTACAAGCGCGAATGATCAAGTACAACATCATTGGTCTGACCGAGACAAGAAGGCACGAATCTCACCATGCCATTTTCGACACTGGAGAAGAATTGTTCCTCGGAACATGCGATAAAAGAGGTGTTGGAGTTGTCGGTGTCCTTGTCAACACAAACTTGGCCAAAAGCATTGATTCATTCGAATGCCTAACAACCCGAATCGGACGTTTACATTTGAATAGATGTGGCTCACTGCCTGCAGTTTCTATCTTCGTTGTCTATGCACCAACATCTCATTATGATGAAAGAGAAATCGAGAAGTTCTACATGGAGCTAGAGAAGTTCTATAAAGAAGACCACACCTTCTACAAGATCATTGTGGGTGATTTTAATGCCAAGATAGGACCGAGAAGATCAGCTGAAGAACTTCACATCGGGACCCATGGCCTAGAATGGAACGAACAGGGTGAGAGACTGTCTGAGGTCATCATGTCGACCAAGACCATTCATGGTAACTCACAGTTCCAGAAGGCAGAATCTAAACGATGGACATGGGAGTCTCCTGGTGGACGATTCCACAATGAAATAGACCACATCATATTCAATCGACGGTTTTGCCTGACTGATGTCGCTGTTGTCCCAAAATTTCGAACGGGATCGGACCACCATCTCCTTCGTGCAAAATTCTACTTCACAGAGCGGGGAGAAAGGGCTGCAAAGTTCAAAAAGAGAACTCCCAGAATGACCACCAACTGGGAACTCTTTGGTACTATTGCGGCAACGTGGGAAGATGCCATTGTTGACAACATTGACGAGGAATACGATCGAATGGTTCAGCACCTCCATGAATGTGCGAGGAACGCCAAGAGAGAGATAGCCACAAAAAATCGCCTATCTTCAAAAACTCTTGAGCTAATTCATCAGCGTGGTTTGGCGCATGCCTCAGGCAACCGCAAGCTAACGTCCGAGCTCGCAAAGCAGTGCAGAGATGCGATCAAGGAAGACCTCAAAGAGAGAAGAGCAGAAGTACTGGTAGGTGCGGCAGAAGCCAGGAAAAGTATTCATAATGCCCGCCTGTCCTTCGCCAACTATAAGACCAAGATGACTGCCCTCCGACTTACTGATGGATCCATCACATCCTCCAGAACGGCAATGGACAAGATTATCCATGACTTCTACTCAAATCTCTTCAATAGCCATGTCCACTTGCCAACATACCAAATTCCACAGGATGAATATGTCATTCCCAACGTTCTCCCTTCCGAAATCCGACACACCATTTCGTCGGTAAAGAAACAAACAGCACCCGGCCCAGACAAGGTCAGACCTGAACACCTGAAGAACCTGCCGTCAGTACTCATCAATACACTGGCTCGACTCTTCACTCGCTACCTGTCTGAATGCAAGGTTCCGTCCCAATGGAAAACCAGCAGGACCGTACTACTGTTCAAGAAGGGAGACATTCATGACATTGGCAACTATCGCCCGATCTGCCTACTGTCTGTCATCTAAAATTTGTTCACTCGAGTCATCCTGAATAGGATTGGCAGAACACTAGGTGAAGGACAACCATGCGAGCAAGCCGGGTTCCGCAAAGGATTCAGCACCATCGACCATATCCACACAATAACCAAGCTCATTGAGGTTTCTCGGGAGTTCAAGATGCTGCTCTATTTAACGTTCATTGATTTAAAGAAGGCCTTTGATTCTGTTGAGACGGAAGCGGTCATTGAAGCCCTAGCCAATCAGGGCATTCAAGCCCAATACATCAGAATCCTCCATGAGCTGTATTGCGGATTCACTACCAGGATCTCACCATTCTACAAAGAAGTGATCGTTGATGTCAAGAGAGGGGTGCGGCAGGGTGATACCATTTCACCGAAACTCTTCAGTGCCACCCTCAAGAACATCATGTGATGACTGGAATGGGAAGGAATGGGAGTGAAGATAGATGTTCGGCAACTACACCACCTCCGCTTTGCTGATGACATTGTTTTAATAACACCAAACATCAGCCAAGCGGCACAAATTCTGGCCGACTTTGACCGTGAGTGTGGAAAGGTAGGACTACAGCTGAATCTTACGAAGACAATGTTTATGAGAAACAGCCTTGTTCCTGATGCCCCATTCGCTCTCATTGGAACGATCATCTCCGAATGCAACAGCTATGTGTACCTAGGTCGAGAGGTCAACATGACAAATGACCTGGCACCCGAGCTGCGCAGGAGGAAGAGAGCGGCTTGGAACGCCTTCAAGAACGTCGAAGAAATAGCTAAGAGGACGAAGAACCTCCAGCTCTGGGCACATCTCTTTGATTCCACTGTTCTTCCTGCATTAACATATGCCTCAGAGATCTGGGCCCTACGCAAACAAGATGAGAACGCTATTCAGGTCTCCCAAAGAAGAATAGAAAGAGCTATGCTTGGAATATCACGTTTCACTCAAATGAGAGAAAGAATCCTGAGTTCTGACATCCGTCGACGATCAAGGATCAGGGACGCTGTCTCATTTGCCAAGGTATCGAAAATCAGATGGGCTGGTCACGTAATGAGATTTAAAGACGACCGTTGGACTAGAGCTGTTACTGATTGGATTCCACGGGATGTCAAAAGACCGTGTGGCCGCCCACCTACCAGATGGTCAGACTTCTTCGTCAAGATAATGAACGATCGGTTTGAGGCCCTTCATGTTCCTGGAGTGAAGAGATGCCATTGGGCTACACTAGCACGCGACAGGGACAAATGGAGACGTTACTGGCGCCCGCTCGAGCAAATCGACGACTAACGGGAAGTTAAGTGATTAAGTGATTGAGTGATTGCTCCAGTGGGCGCCAGTAACATCTCCATTTGTCCCTGTCACGTGCTAGTGTAGCCCAATGGCATCTGTTCACTCTAGGAACATAAAGAGCCTCAAACCGATCGTTCATGATCTTGATGAAGAAGTCTGATCATCTGGTAGGTGGGCGGCCACGCGGTCTTTTGACATCCTGTGGAATCCAGTTGGCAACAGCTCTAGTCCAGCGGTCATCTCTAAATCTCATTAGGTGACCAGCCCATCTGATTTTTGACACCTTGGCAAACGAGACAGCGTCCCTGATTCTTGATCATCGGCGGAGGTCGGAACTCCGGATTCTTTCTCTCATTTGAGTGAAATGTGATATTCCAAGCATAGCTCTTTCAATTCCATTTTGGGAGACCTGAATAGCATTCTCATCCTGTTTGCGTAGGGCCCAGGTCTCTGAGGCATATGTTAATGCAGGAAGAACAGTGGAATCAAAGAGATGTGCCTGGAGCCTGATGTTCTTCTTCCTCTTAACTATTTCTTCGACATTCTTGAAGGCATTCTAAGCCGCTCTCTTCCTCCTGCTCAGCTCAGGTGCCAGGTCATTTTTCATGTTGACTTCTTGACCTAGGTACATATAGCTGTTGCATTAGGAGATGGTCGTTCCGTTGAGAGTGAATGGGACGTCAGGAACGAGACTGTTTCTCATAAACATTGTCTTCATAAGATTCAGCTGTAGTCCAACCTTTCCACACTCACAGTTGAAATCGGCCAGCATTTGTGCCTCTTGGCTAATGTTTGGTGTTATTAAAACAATGTCATCAGCAAAGCGGAGGTGGTGTAGTTGCCGACCATCTAATCTATCTTCACTCTCATTCCTATCCAACCCAGTCATCTCATGATGTTCTCGAGAGTGGCACTGAAGAGTTTCGGTGAAATGGTATCATCCTGCCGAACCCCTCCCTTGACATCAATGATTACTTCTTTGTAGAATGGTGAGATCTTGGTAGTGAATCCGTAATACAGCTCACGGAGGATCTTGATGTATTGAGCTTGAATGCCCTGATTGGCTAGGGCTTCAATGACCGCTTTCATCTCAACAGAGTCAAAGGCCTTCTTTAAATCAATGAACATTAGACAGAGCAGCGTCTTGAACTCCCGAGAAACTTTAATGAGCTTGGTTATCATGTGGATATGGTCGATGGTGCTGAATCCTTTGTGGAAACTGGCTTGCTTGCATGGTTGTCCTTCATCTAGTGTTCTGCCAATCCTATTCAGGATGACTCGGGTGAACAACTTGTAGATGACAGACAATAGGCAGATCGGGCGATAGTTGCCAATGTCATGGATGTCTCCCTTCTTGAACAGTAGTACAGTCCCGCTGGTTTTCCATTGGGATGGAAACTTGTATTCAGACAGGTAGCATGTGAAGAGCCGAGCCAGTGTATTGATGAGTACTGATGGCAGATTCTTCAGGTGTTCAGGTCTGACCTTGTCTGGGCTGGGTGCTGCTTGTTTCTTTACTGACGAAATGGCGTGTCGGATTTCAGAAGGGAGAACATTGGGAACAACATATCCATCCTGTGGAATTTGGTATGTCGGCAAGTGGACGTGGCCATTTCATTGAGAGCACTGTTCATTCCATTGAGAGCAAATAGAACTTCAGGAACTAGTTTGTTTTTCATGAACATTGTCTTCCTGAGATTCAGCTGCAGTCTGACGTTTCCACACTCACAGTCGAAGTTGGCCAGCATTCATGCTGCTTGGCTAATGTTTGGTGTTATTTGATCGATGTCATCAGTAAAGTGGAGGTGGTATAGTTGCCATCTGTCTATTTTCACTCCCATTCCTTCCCATTACAGTCATTGCATGATGTTCTTGAGGGTGGCAATGAAGAGTTTCGGTTAAATGATATCACCCTGCTGAATCCCTCTCTTTTCTTCCATGATCACTTCCTTGTAGAATGGTGAGATCCTGGTGGTGAATCCGTAACACAGCTTATGGAAGATCCTGATGTATTGAGTTTGAATACCCTGTTTGGCTAGGGCTTCGATGACTGCTTCAGTCTCAACAGAATCAAAGGCCTTCTTTAAATAGGTGAACATTAGACAGAGCAGCATCTTGAACTCTCGAGAAACCTCAATGAGTTTGGTCACTGTGTGGATATGGTCAATCATGTTGAATCCTTTTCAGAACCCGGCTTGCTCACATGGTTGTAGTGTTTTGCCTATTCTATTCAGGATGACGAGTGAAAAACTTTTAGATGATGGACCATAGGCAGATTGGATGATAGTTGCCAACGTCGTAATATATCCCTTCTTGTACAACAAAACTGTCCTGCTGGTTTTCCTTTGGGGTGGAACCTTGCATTCAGACAGGTAGCATGTGAAGAGCTGGGTCAATGTTTTGTCAAATACTGGTGGCAGATTCTTCAGGTGTTTGGGTGTGACCTTGTCTGGACCGGGTCTTTACACTTCTTTACTGACAAAATGACATGTCAGATTTCAGAAGGGAGAATGCTAGGAACAACATATTCATTCTGCAGAATTTGGTATGTGGACAGGTGGATGTGGTTATCAAAGAGATCCAAGTAGAAGTCATGGACAACCTTCTCCATTGCCCTTCCGCAAGATGTGATAGATCCATCAAGACATTGGAGGGCAGTCATCTTGGTCTTGTAGTTGGTGGCCGGAGGGCATTGTGAATACTTTTCCCGCTTTCTGCCATGTCGGCCAACACTGCTGCTCTTTTCTCTTTGAGGTCTTCCTTGATCGCTTCTCTGCATATCTCTGTTAGCTCGGACATTAGCTTGTGATTGCCTGAGGCTCACATTAAACCACATTGGTGAACGAGCTCAAGAGTTTCTGAAGACAGGTGTCTTTTTGTGGCTTTTTCACTTTTGGCATTCCTCACACAGTTATGGAGGTACTGAACCAGTTGATCATATACTTATCCATGTTGTCAATGATGGCAACCTCCCCTATTGCTGCAACAGTGCCAAAGAATTCCCAGTTGGTGGTCCTTCTGGGAGTTCTCTTCTTAAACTTTGCGACCCTTTCTCCGTGAAGTAGAATTTTGCACAAAGGAGATGGTGATCTGATCCTGTTTGGAATTTTGGGACAATAGCGACATCAGTCAGGCAAAACCATTAATTGAATATGATGTGGTCAATTTCATTGTGGAACTGTCCACCAGAAGACTCCTATGTGCAACGTTTAGTTTTGGACTTCTGGAACTTTGAATTACCATGGATGGTCTTGTTCAACATGATGAACTCAGACAGTCTCTCACCCTGTTCGTTCCATTCTAGGCCGTGGATCCTGATGTGTTCATCTAACTGTGGAAACTACTCTATAGAGTTATCAGGGCAAAATAGAGTTTAAGGTTCAAGCAAGAAAATTTAGGTGTAAAGGCACTTGCCTTGTACATGGCCACAGCTTTATTGACAACACTGCCTATGGTTCTTTGACCATTGCCAGGAGTGATCTCTGATCACACAAAGTAAGCCCTGAGCACAGTTCGGATTGGTTCATACTCTATTTACAAATATGTAGATCAAATTTTATGTCATATATTTGATTTATGATCATATTTAATATCATTTCCCCAATCATTATGTTATACAGTATGTGATACATCTTTCTCCATAAGCAGTCAAATGTCTCTAAACTGCCAGTCTTTGAGTGTTCCCAGCTCTGTGCTGAGCTCTTGCTCCTGAAAGTTCTCAGGGGACCATGCAGTGGCAGGGACTGAATTGCCTCAGCCACATGAAAGGGAAGTGCCTTGCGCACTATATGTAACTCTGACATTGATATTTCACTTTGAGGAATTACTGTTTATCATTTCCTTTAATTTACCATTAGGAAATCTCTGGTGCATTTGGTGTGATACATACTTTTAATTTTAAGCGGAAACATACTCTAAATTTCATTAAAATATCTCCAGATAGCTCTTGTGTGATTTTTAGTCATTAGTAATTTACTTAATAACATACAGATGCAATGAAACCCATTTAGAATACTTGTACTGAGGAATGACTGTAACATCCATACAAGTATAGCAGTGTCAAGAGTTTTCAACAGTTAATTGATTAGGAACTCATGGTTTGGCTCAGAAAATATGAGTACAGATGATAAATAACCATAATAATATTTTATCTTAGTAAATATGAGGCAATGTTGACATTTGTCTTGTTAATACAAATATCTTAAATCACATCTATTTTCACAAGAAATTCAAATCTTTGTTCACTCATTGTTTCAATTTTCAGCAATGTGATAAAGTATTTATCCTACGAAACATTTATCAGCTTGATAAATATCTACCCAGCTCTTCACAGTGACAAAACAAAAATTTAATTTCAGTTTTATATAAAGTAGTGGGCTCTATTAAAACTATTATCTAGGTATTTGGAGAGAGTACAGTAGTTGGGAGTATGACTAGGAAAACCCTACCTAGGTTCGATTCTCCTTACCACATGATATCTGAGCATTGGAGGCCAAGCAGCACCAAACACTGCTGGGGTAGCCCTGTTAACTTACAGTACCTCAGGGTTTGAGCAGTACTGCATCTTTGGACAGTTGCATCGAACTGCCAAGAATCACCCACGGGGTATCCCTGAGCACTGAAGGCCCCCTGAACCCTGTCCCAATACCAAAAATAAATAAAAAACTACTATTCAAGTTAGATAAAATTACCTTAAATCATATGCTAATCCATTTTGGTTTTTATTTACACATAATTTTATCTTCCCCTCCCCAACAAGTATCTGGTAGCCTGATGCTTGCAATGTCTACTCCAGATCAGCCAGTTTGTGAGCAAGTTACTTGGTTATACCTCACAGAGTCAGTCTGTGGCCTGCTTTTATTTTTGTTTAAATTTTAAATTTTTAATTGAATCACAGTGAAATAGTTATGCAGCTGTTTGTGATCAGATTTCAGTCACACAATGATCCAACGCCCATCCTCCACCAGTGTCTATTTCCCACCACCAATGACCCCAGTTTCCTTTCTGCCACTGCCTCCCGCCCCCCATAGCCTGCCTCTATTCTATCATTCTATGGAAGGCACTTTTCTTCTCTACCCTCCTTCCCTCCTACCCTCCCTCATTCCCTCCCTCCCTCTTTCCCTCTCTCTCTCCCTCCCTCTCTTTCACTCCCTCTCTCTCCCCTGATCACTATGGTCTGCAACCATAGTGATACTGAGAGGTTATTGTGTTTGTTTGTTTGTTTGTTTTTTACCTGCCATCACACACACACACAGTTTATATCCTCAGTGATCATTTCCAACTATCTTTGTCATGATGATCCCTTCTCTACCCCAGTTGCCTTCTCTACCAGCACTTGAGGCAGGCTTCCAACCATAGGCTAATACCCCTTGCCTTTTTTTTCTATTGTGCTTTGTTATTAGTATCATATTGTGTTTTTTTTTATTAGTGAAGCACCATGAGGTACAGTTGTAGATTTACAAATCTTTGTGCTTGAGTTTCGGTCATACAATGATCAAACACCCATCCCTCCACCAGTGCCCATTTCCCCCCACCCCCCTTCCCACCCTGCCTCTGTGGCAGGGCATTCCTCTTTGTTCTCTCTCTCCTTTTGGATGTTGTGGTCTGCAAAAGAGGCAATGAGTGGCAAACATGTTCAGTCCATAGTCTACTTTCAACATGCATTTCCCCTCCTGGGAGGATCCTCCAAACACCCTTTATTTGGTGTTCCCTTCTCTATCTGAACTGCCCTTTCCCCTAGAATATCTGGCTGGCCTCTAAGCTATGGAGTAATCCTCGTGGTGTTGATCTCAGCTATTCTTAGGTATTGATCTCATATTTTATTGCTTTATATCCCCCAGATGAATGCAATTTTTCTATGTCTATCCCTCTCTTTCTGACTGATTTTGCTTAGCATATTGATACAATACTTTCCATATTGTACCACTTGTATGTAAATTTCATGACTTCATCTTTTCTAAGAGCTACATAGTACTCCATTGTGTAGATGTACCAAAGTTTCTTTAACCAGTCATCTGTTCTTGGGCACTCAGGTTTCTTCCAGTTTCTGGCTATTGTAAAGAGTGCTGCAATGAACAAACAAGTGCAGATGTCACTTCGACTACACATTTTTGCCTCTCTGGGTATATTCCCAGGAGTGGTGTTGCTGGGTCAAATGGGAGCTCAATTTCTAATTTTTTGAGAAACGTCCATACTGTTTTCCAAAAGGGCTGAACTAGTCGGCATTCCCACCAACAGTGAAGGAGTGTCCCTTTCTCGCCACATCCGCGCCAGCATCGGTTGCTTTTGTTCTTTTGAATGTGGGCCAGTCTCTGAGGTGTGAGATGGTATCTCATTGTGGTTTTGATCTGCATCTCCCTGATGATTAATGATGTAGAGCATTTTCTCATGTGCTTTTTTGCCATTCGGATTTCTTCTTTGAGAAAGTTTCTGTTCATTTCATTGCCCCATTTTTTGATGGGGTTGGATGTTTTCTTCCTGTGGAGTTCCACCAGTATTTTGTATATCCTTGTTATCAACCCCTTGTCAGATGTGCATTCGGTGAATATCCTTTCCCATTCTGTAGACTGTCTTTGTATTTTGGTCACTGTTTCTTTGGAGGTGCAGAAGCTTCTTAGTTTAAGATAGTCCCATTTATCTATCTCTGTTTTCACTTGCTCAGCCAGTGGCGTGGCATCTTTGAAAGTACCATTAGCCTCAATGTCATGGAGGGTTTTGCCAACTTTGTCTTCAATGTACCTTATGGTGTCTGGTCTGATGTTGAGGTCTTTAATCCATTTTGATCTTATTTTTGTACATGGTGTTAGGCAGAATTCTGAGCCCATTTTTTTGCATGTAGTCGTCCAGTGATGCCAGCACAATTTGTTAAAGAGGCTTTCCTTACTCCACTTCACATTTCTTGCACCTTTATCAAAGATTAGATGATCATATGATTGAGGGGAGATGTCAGTGTATTCAACCCTGTTCCATTGGTCTGCAGTTCTGCTTTTGTTCCAGTACCACGCTGTTTTAATTATTACTGCTTTGTAGTAGAGTTTGAAGTTAGGGAGGTTGATTCCTCCCATTTTCTTTTTCCCAAGAATTGCTTTAGCTATTCGTGGGGGCTTATTGTTCCATATAAATTTCAGGAGTGTTTGCTCCATTTCTTTGAAGAATGTCATGGGTATCCTTATAGGGATTGCATTGAATTTATACAATGCTTTTGGTAGTATTGCCATTTTGACAATGTTAAGTCTCCCGACCCATGAGCAGGGGATATCTTTCCATTTCCTCATGTCCTCTTTTATTTCCTGAAGTAGCGTTTTGTAATTTTCTTTGTACAGGTCCTTTACTTCCTTAGTTAAGCTGATTCCAGGTACTTGATTTTCTGGGGCACAATTGTGAACGGGATTGTTTTTTTCATGTTGCTTTCTTCTCTCTCACTGTTTGCGTATAGGAAAGCCATGGACTTTTGGGTATTGATTTTATAGCCTGCAACTTTACTATACGAGTCTATTGTTTCTAGGAGTTTTTTGGTGGAGGTTATTGGGTTCTCTAAGTATAGTAACATATCATCTGCGAATAGTGAGAGCTTGATTTCTTCCTTTCCTACCTGAATGCCCTTAATATCTTTTTCTTGCCTAATCGCTATTGCAAGTACTTCCAGTACTATATTGAACAGCAGTGGAGAGAGTGGGCATCCTTGTCTCGTCCCTGATCTTAGAGGGAAGGCTCTCAGTTTTTCCCCATTGAGGATGATGCTTGCTGTAGGCTTGTGGTAGATGGCTTTAACTATGTTGAGGAAAGTCCCCTCTATACCCATTTTGGCTAGGGTTTTCATCATAAAGGGGTGCTGGACCTTGTCAAATGCTTTCTCTGCATCTATTGATATGATCATATGCTTTTTATCTTTTCTTTTGTTGATATGGTGGATTATGTTGATTGATTATCGAATGTTAAACCATCCTTGCATCCCTGGGATGAATCCTACTTGGTCCTGGTGTATGATCTTTTTGATGAGTAGTTGGATTCTATTTGCTAGTAGTTTGTTGAGGATCTTTGCATCTGTGTTCATCAGGGATATCAGCCTGTAATTCTCTTTCTTTGTGGTATCTCTGTCTGCTTTTGGTATCAGTGTGATATTCGCTTTGTAGAAACTATTCGGAAGTGTTTTTGATATTTCAATTTCGTGGAAAAGCTTAAAGAGGATTGGGAGTAAGTCTTCTTTAAAGATTTGAAAGAATTCACTAGTGAATCCATCCGGGCCAGGGCTTTTGTGCTTGGGGAGACTTTTATTACCATTTCAATTTCCTTGATGGTGATAGGTCTGTTCAGGTATTCCAGGTCTTCTTGGTTCAGCCTTGGGAGTCTGTAGGAGTCTAGGAATTTATCCATTTCCTCGAGGTTTTGATGTTCCGTGGCATAAAGCTTCTCAAAGTACTCCCTGAGGATCCTTTGAATTTCTGTAGTTTCTGTTGTGATGACCCCCTTTTCATTTCTGATTCGGTTTATTAGGGTTTTCTCTCTCCCCTTCTTTGTGAGTTTTGCTAGAGGCTTATCGATCTTGTTAATTTTCTCAAAGAACCAGCTCTTGGTTTCATTGATCTTTCGGATTGTTTTTTGGGTTTCCATCTCGTTAATCTCTGCTCTGAGTTTTATTATTTCCTTTCTCCTGTTCGGGTTGTGCTCCTTTTGTTGGTCCTTCTCCAAGCTCTTAAGCTGTGAGGTTAGTTTATTTATGTGGGCTCGCTCCTCCTTTCTGAGGAATGCTTGTAGAGCTATAAACTTTCCTCTTAAGATAGCTTTTGCTGTGTCCCATAAGTTTTGGTAACTCGTGTCCTTATTTTCATTCATTTCTAGGAATCTTTTGATTTCCTCTTTGATTTCCATTCTAAGCCACTCGTTGTTCAGTAGCGCACTGTTTAATTTCCAGGTGTTTGATTTAGTTTTCTGTTTTTGTGTGTGATTTACTTCTAATTTAAGCGCATTGTGGTCTGAGAAGATTGTTGATACAATCTCTATCTTCTTAATTTTATGGAGGTATGTTTTGTGGCTCAGCATGTGGTCTATCTTGGAGAATGTTCCATGTACGCTTGAGAAGAATGTGTATTCAGCCTTTTGAGGATGAAGTGTCCTGTATATATCTACTAAGTCCCTTTCTTCCATTGTTTCCCCCAGATTAAGTATGTCCTTGCTAAGTTTGAGTCTGGTTGATCTATCCAGAGGTGACAAAGCGGTGTTGAAGTCACCCACTAGTATTGTGTTGCTATTGATGTCTTTTTCCAAATCTATGAGTAGTTGTTTTAAGTACTTTGCTGGTCTCTCATTAGGTGCATATACATTTATTATTGTAAGTTCTTCCTGTTGTACAGATCCTTTGATCACTAAGAAATGACCTTCACTGTCTCTTATGACCTTCTTCACTCTGAAATCGATGTGATCTGATATTAAGGTGGCTACCCCAGCTTTTTTATGGGAGCTGTTTGCCTGTAGGATTGTTTTCCAGCCTTTGACTCTGAGTCTGTGTTTGCTTTGACTATTAAGATGTGTTTCTTGCAGGCAGCAGAATGTTTGGTTCAATTTTCTAATCCATCCTGCCACTCTGTGTCTTTTAATTGGTGCGTTTAGCCCATTGACATTGAGAGAGATTATTGTTATGGGATTTTGTCCCATTGTTCTGTTGAAATTAGGTGTATTTGAGGGGCCTGTCCTGTCTTAAAGTAGCCCATTTACATATTGTGTTTTTTTATATTCCACAAATGACTGAAATAATCCTATGTCTCCTTCTGACTCATTTCACTCAGCATTATGCTCTCCATATTCATCCATTTATAAGTGAATTTCATAACTTAATTTTCCTAACTGCTGCATAATGTTCCACTGTATAGATGTACCCTAGTTTCTTTAACCAGTCATCTGTTCTCAAGCACAGTCATCTGTTCTCAGGTTGTTTCCAGATTCTGGCTAATGTGAATAGTGCTGCGATAAACACAGAAGTGGAGATAGCATTTCTGAGGTGTTTTTTTGGCCCCTGAGGTATTTTCCCAGAAGTAGTATTACAGGGTCATATCAAGCACAAGTTCTAGCTTTTTGAGGAATGCCCGTATTGTTCTCCAGAATAGTTGGACCAGTCAGCATTTCCACCAACAGTGTAGAGTCCTTGTCTCCCCACCTCCACACTAGCATTGAATGCTCTTGCTCTTTTTGATGTGTACCAGTCTCTGTGATATAAGATGATATATCATCCTTTTTTTTGATTTGCATCTCTCTGATGATTGATTAGTGATGTAGAGCATTTTTTCCATGTGTTTTTTGACCATTTGTATCTCTTCTTTGAGGAAGTTTCTGTACATTTTCTCTTCCCATTTATTTATTCTTTTAATTGAATCACCATTGAGAATAGTCACAAAGCTTTCAGGTTTAAGTCTCTATCATACAATGATCATACACCCATCCCTTCATCAGTGCACATTTTCCACCACCAAGAACCCCAGTATACCCCCCATCTCACCCCTTCCCTTGCCAGCGTGGCAGATGATTTCCACTTTACTCTCTTTGTACTTTGATTACATTCAGTTTTTCAACAGAAAACCTACCATTATTATTTGGAATTTCCCCCCAACACACAGACTTGCTGAAAAGGCATCATTAGATAATTTGTTTTCTATTGCTGATAATGAAGAGCATATGATGCCACATGGCTGCAACAGCAGCCATGCGATTTTGGATTTCTGATATTTTAGTAATTAAATCCAGAGGGATTTCTTCCAGAAACCACTGAGTTCTGAGATTGGTTTGTGTGCCTCTGTGATTGTGGCCATTCAGGAGCCAGAGGAACTATTTGTGGGCAGCAACAAGGGGTCTCATTGGGAGGGAGAAGGGCCAGTTCCAGGCCCCATCCATGAGGCCCCATGTGTCTTGTCACTGCAGGTGCATACGTCTCAGTCCAACAGGCTCTGAAGGATGATGGTCACCATGCCACTGAGGGGAAGAAGGAGGAAGTGACAATGCCCCTTCCATGGTAGCACAGGGCCATAGATTAATTCACAGTCCAGAAGCATTTCTGCCAGAAGCAGCTGGGCTCCGGGATTAGTTTGTGTGCCTCTAGGATCAAGGCTATACTTGAATCTGAGGAGCAGTTCATAGGTGGTAACGTGGAGTCTCATTGGGACAGGGAGAAGGACTGGTTTCAGCCCTGATCCATGAGGCCCTACGTGTCTCGTCACTGCAGGCACGTACATCTCAGTCCAATAGACTCTGAAAGATGGCATTCACCATGATGCCAAGGGGAAGTAGACTGAAGGGACAACGCCCTTTTCCCCCAGAGTGACATGGGGTCATAGCTTAATTCACAGTCCAAAAGCATGGGCCATCGTGAGATACAGTTACAAAGCTTTCATGTGTGATACTTAGCTATACAATGATTGATCACCCATCCCTCCACTAATGCAAGCTTTCCACCACCAATATTCCCATTATCCCCTCCATTTCCATCTCAGTCCTTACCTTGCCTCTATGGCAGACAATTGCTCAGATACTCTCTCTATAGTTTTGGGCATTATATTTTGCATGGATATTCCCAACCCTGTTCAAGCCTGCCTTCTAGGGGCAGATGCTAGATCATCTATTTTCCATTCCTCACTTTGTATATTAGGAAAGGTCATGTGGCCAGGTAAGCAGAGGAATAGTCCTGGTCCCCACATACTGGAGCCATGTTTGTAGAAGCTTTTGGTTGCCAGGATTCCATCTGGAGAAGGCGGTGAGACTGCACCTGCTCCAACTGAGGAACCCCGGTGAAATCGACCTGGTTTGAGGCCTGGAGAATTCTCTGGTATTGTGGTGCCCACCAGGATTCTTCATTGCTAAGTGTGGCAAGATGGCGCCCATTTTTTTTTTTTTTTGATGGGACCTAGAGTCTAACCTGGAACCCAGCCCTGATCCCCTTCCAATGGAGCTTTGGCAGTGACTTTCAGCTTGCAGTAGCTGCTCCAGGTTGGTCAATTCATGCAGACCTATAGGGAACCATATGAAAGTGTTTATTTCTGGTGTGTGTGTGTGTGTGTGTGTGTGTGTGTGTGTGTGTGTGTAAAGTGGAGGGAACATTTGAGCCACACCTTGAGATGCTCAGGGCCTACTTCTGGCTCTACACTCAGGGTTCACTCCTGGCAGAGGTTGTGGAACTATACATGGGATTGAAATCAGATTGGCCATATACAAGGCAAGCACCCTACCCACTATACTGTAGCTCCAGCCCCACGTGGTATGGGATCTTAACTTCACCTTCCACCTCCTGAATTCTGAACGATGTTGTCACATGTGCCTCTATTCCTCTAACCTCATACTACATATATCAATATCCCATGTGTAAACCGTAAAGTTCTGAGGAACGAGGAACTCCAAACTCCAAACTCAGATCATTCCCACAAGAGTGAATTATGAAGATTTACTCTAGAGCACAACTGAAGGAAGTTGTGTAAAAGTCCACAAAGCCAAAGGAATGAAGATAAAAGTCTCAAAAGGCTCTACCATAAGAGCCAGACCCAGAATCTTTCAGATAATAATCAATCATATAGCACAGCAGGTAGGGTGTTTGCCTTGCATGTGGCTGACCAGGATTCTATTCTTCTGCCTCTCTCCAAGAGCCCAGAAAGCTACCAAGAATATCTCACCCACATGGCAAAGCCTGGCAAGCTACCCATGACATATTCAATATGCCAAAAACAGTAATAAGTCTCACAAGGGAGATGTTACTGGTGCTTGCTCAAGCAAATTGATGAACAATGGGAGGACAGTGCTACAGTGCTACAGATGTTTAATGAGCTCAAAGAAACAAGGTTTCAGTTAGTTAATAACAAAGCACAAGATAATAGGAGGGCAGAATTGAGAAACCAAAAAGAGGGGACAGATCTAAAGAGTATGGTGGGTCAAATTAAAAATCATAATGGACGACCTCAATAGCAGAGTAACAGAAGCTCAGGAAAAAAAAATGACGAGGTCCAAGATGGGATGAAGTAAACATGTGGAAGCCAACAGAAAATGAGAGAAAGTCTCAAATGAAATGAATAGCACAATAGAGAATTTGGGGAGACACGTATTCAATAAATAAGTATGGCATGGACTCTCTGCCCACATGCCATTTTGTGGCCTTGAGCTACTTCCCCACCATAGCCTGCAGCCACTGCCAACAGACACCTGGAGGAGGGAACAGGGCCACCAGGCTGTTTGGTGATCAGTTGCCATTTATTCCAATCTCTACTCTTTGTTTCTGCTGTTACTTTCATTCTCCCTAAGCGCCCCATAAAAGCCTCACACTGCCCCTCATGAATGTCTCCTCTTGTCCCTCATCTCTGCCTCCAGTCTTGCATGCTGTTACTTTCATTCTTCCTAAGCGACCCATAGCAACCTCACACTGTCCCTCATTAATGTCTCCTCTTATCCCTCATGCTAGTCTCTACCTCCAGTCTTGCATCCTTAGTCTAGTTGCCCAACCTCCAAGCCTTGGGGTTAACAACTACACCTAGGTCAGATAGCACAATCAACATATGTAAAGCCCATCTTGGGAAGCTCTTCTAGGACAAAGACCTCATCCTGCTATGAGATCTACTCAGGATAACAGAAACAAAGGAAGAGACAGTTTATTTCAAGTAGCAATATCAAAGAAGAAGCTTTACATACTAAGGGGAGCCCATAAGATTCACAGCAGATCTATTAAATGAGACTAAGTCAGAAAAAAATGAAGGAATATAGTATAAGAATAGAATGAAATGAAAGTCGCCAGGGATACCCTATCATAGTAGATTATCATTCCAGTTTGAAGGAATGCTACAAGGACAGGCAACAGCCTAGTGAATTCATAGCCTTGAAACCAATTTTGCAAGAAGCTGTAAAGGAGACTTTTTTCTTTTTAAAGAAAGGACAAACTTGGCAGCATTTGACATTGACTATGGCACTCACTCATGGCACTTAAAGTTGCCCGCTTAAGAAAGGTATGTGTGCTCCTAGCTTATTTAGTGATTTTATACATTTTCAATAACAAATCAATGTCTCATTTATATTGAATCCTCTCTGTCTGAATGTTTTATTTATATCCATAGGTATTCTATTATAATATTTTATTTATTGATGCAAAAAATTTGCAGTTTCATAACAATAAATTATATTTTTTTCTCACACACTTCAGACAATCTTTCAAGAAATGTGACTCCATCTCTAAAACATACAAGAATCTATTGTACTTACCACCTCCCTGCTACCACACCTTACATCATTAGTTATGTTATGTCCCCAAGAAGTGCTGATTTCCAGAGAGAGAAATTCCCCAAATAAAGCACTGTTTGTCCAAGAGTAAATCAGTCATTTTCTAAGCCATGTGAGTCAATTTTATAAACTATCCGAAAAATTCAAAAGGTATTGTGATTGAACAGAACATTATTTCTTTGATATATAATTACTGTGAAGCTATTTCTAACATCCTCTTGCTCATATAACACAATGTCTTTTATTTAAGATGTTTTGAGTATTTTTTGTTTCCCAGTTTTCCAGTCTTAATTTTATACATGATAATGCTTAAAATAATTTATTTCTCTGATGTATGTTTAATTCTTTATGCTACCTGAAATGGGTTGATGCTTTACATATTTGTTTTTTTCCACTGCTGCAGAAAAGCTCTACATTAGTTTAATAGAACTACCATAGCAAAAGTCCACAGGATGTGTAGCTTAAGAGATAAAAATAAATTTTTTTTTACAATTTTGACAGCTAAAAGCTCAAGATCAAGATGTTCATATGGTTGGTTTGTTCTGGATGTCTGAATAAACCTTTTATATCTCTTGTACATTGTCATTGTTTCTGTGTCTTCACATGGTCTATGTCTGCTTGAACATGAATCTTATTTTCTTTAAAGGAAACATGTTGCCTTGGGTTAGGTCCCATTCATATAAATTTGTTTTACATTGATTACCTTTTTGAAAGTCCCTACCTCCAAGTACAATCACTTTTGCAGTTTCTTAGAGTTAAAACTTCAATGTATAAGTTTGAAAAGAAACACAACTCACGCCATAATAGTCTTACTTTGGCAATAAGCATATAATCTTGCTTCCTAAGTAACTAGCAAAACTGACAAAGAGTGAATCTGAGCCACTATATTTCATATCACGATTCCAAATTAATGGATTTCACTGTCTACCACAATATCCATTGCTTTTAGCTACCCCTTGAGTTTAGGGTTTACACTAATCTGTCAGGCAAATAAGTACAGTGCATATACTTGTATTTCCCTTTTACTCAACAAACTAAAAAGCAATGAAAACCAGATTAAAAATTTACATTGTCTATAACTAATATGTTGAGCCAAAGAGATAATACAGCAGGTAATATGCTTGCCTTGCAAATAGTTGACATAGGCTAAATCCCAGGCACCCCATATGGTCCTCTGAACACTGCTAGGAATGACCCCTGAGTGCAGAGTCAGGAATAAGCCCTAAGTAATGTCAGGTGTGACCCCCTAAACAAATGAAATCTCAAAACTAGACAAGAAGAAACATCTTTCAAGTGGTAGTGAAAGTAAAATGTACTTTGTCCTTGCAAAAACTGAGTATTACATTCTGCATTCATTTTAATAGTTGATATCATTTTTGTGCACAAAATAACTCAGTAAATTACATTAAAGAAAAGAGATTTTGGATTTGTTAAAGAAATTTTTTGTTGTTAAGTAAAAATCTAGAAGAGTTTACTCAACAGATTAAAATACAGTGAAAAACAGATTAAAAAGTTGCATTGACAATAAGCAATATCTTTTTCAAATGGTAGTGAAAATAAAACGTACTTTGTTCTTAAAAACACCGACTTATGTTCTGCTTCTACACTGATCATACATATCAATTTTGTACACAGTAAATCACATAAAATCAAAAGGTTTTCAAATAGTCAAAAAATTCATCTGTTGTTAAGCAAAAATCTAAAAGGGCTTTGTAGTAGGGGACAATAGGCTAAATCAAAGAAGAAAATGATTATGATTTCTGAAACCACTAATTGAAGCTTTAAGCAGTTGGTAGTGTTTTGGTGATTGCGGGCTGAAGTTTTCTCTGTTCCTTATTTTTCTTTGTCAGTGGTGTTCACCATGGAAACTTCAATAAAACTCCCTCACAAATGTTTTTCTTCTGAAGTGCAAAGCACCTTCTTAAAGAAGCCAGCTGACAACTGATAGAAGTGGGTGTTTGGAAAAGAAATGAAAAGCTTTCTTCTTTCTTCTCCATCTCTGTGGGTGGCAGGAGGTGAGGGAATTCTCTAGGGCATTAAGTTGGGCAAAGAAAATATTTTATCTTGTTTTGGGATAAAAATCTGATTTTCAGATAGAGAATTAGTTTAAAATATAATGGGGAAACTTTTTCCTTTAATAACATTTTCTTATTTCTAGAATTTGAACAAAGTTTGCCTAATACAAAATCATGTCACTTCAGAATATGGTTTTGCATAGGACAATTTTTGTTATCACTTGATTGAGCAAATACTACTGGGGCCCAAATAAAATTTTCTTGGGAATATATTGAAAAACTTAATTAATGTTGGACTTTGAGTGTATCAAAAAATTCCTCTCAGATCTCTATTCATCCTACAAAATATGGAAATATAATCAAACATTATCTTGAGAAACCTATCAGAATCATCAAGGATAATTTAAAAATGTCAATGCCAGTGCCCTATTCTAAGATGTAAATTAATTAGTTAATAGCTGCTTATATAATTTTAAGCACCCAATGCAATTTTATAAACAAAATTGAGAATCACTTATTTATTGACCTTAAAGAGCTTTTCCAAATCTATCATTCTAAGGTACAAATTGACCTCAACAACACTTGACTCTGAGAGGAATGCCAACTATCTACTTTCAAATTTGTTACATATTTTGTTTTTGGTATGAGATCCAAGAATTTAGCTTTTAAGAATCTTTATACTTGCTTATTCACTCATTATTCAGAATAAGCACAAAAGTCATGTTAGTGTTCAGTCTAGAATTAATGTTTCCATTTCTAAAACCTCTTGGTTTCTAAGAGTTTTGTTTCCTAACAATAGGCCAAAAGGCATTAATTAAATTTTAATATTATGTACATTTTTATAAATTCAGAATTGGTAAAGTCAAAGTAAACACCAAGGGTTGCAAGTGACTAAAGCTTTGTTACCAAAGTACATCATTTTTTCTTTTTAGATCATTGAACTCAATGATGATTGATTAGAATTGCCTACGAAGATTTCATAAAATTCTCAGGCTTGTATTATATCTTAAATGGGACCAAAATTTCTGAATCAGCAAATCGCATTTTAAAGTTTTCCAGATTGTGCCAAAATAGAGCCATATTTGAGAATCACTCGCAGTAAAATGAATTGTTTGGACAAATTGTATGGAGCAACTGGCCAGTGATGAAATGTTCAGAGTATGTTAGCTATCTCCTTGATTGGAAACAGCACTCTCCTTCCCCCTGAGAATAACATTGTCATGGAACATTCCTCTTTTGCTAAAATTACCTTTATCAGGCAGTCTGTTCTTTCTCATGTTCTGCATTATTACACTAAATATATTGTACAGAAAATGACAAAAGAAACATTTTCTCTTAAGTTGTGAATAAAATCTAGGTCAATCTTCTTACAGAGCTCTTTCAAGATGATTGAAATAGTGGGTAAAAGGAAAAAACAGAAATGTTTTAGGAAATGTGTTTGTTGGGTCAAATTACAACTCTAAGAACACTCAATAATTTATGCCTTTTAAGAGTCTAGTTTATCGTTTCCTGTTAAATAAAAACACATTTCAGCATTATTCCTCTCCACATAAGAGTAGATCATGGTATTTGCTGAAAACATATATCCCAGAGTTTCAATACTGTAGTATCAAATCTGTTTTTAATTGTCATTCTGGAGCTTAGTGCTGGTATTTCCCCAAAGCCTATAAATCATTATCAAACAAGAAAATCAAGTAATTAAGGACTCTGGCCTGAATCTGATCTATACTCTCTGCTTTCAGCATAAAAAGGTATTCACTCTTATGGCTAGTTAAACTCTTTAATAATGAAACTGGATCATGAAAATGATTTTCTAATGCTTTAAAAAAAATAAGTACTAAGGCAGCTGATTTCCTCCCAATCAAACGTGACAGATTCACCACTGTTTTTAGTGGTCTGTGCAGAAAGCCAAAGCTGACACATACAGAAAAGAATGATGCAAGAATTAATAGTATTTAATTTCTAAAAAAGTTCCTTTATCATATTATAGCTGAACCCTTCCTGAGGTGACTCTGAGGTATGCTGTAAATTCAACCATTTGTGATTAGTTGACTCATCCTTAAATACAACACAAAGCAAGTAATTCTGTAGAATGAAATAACAACTTTAATATTCACTGACTTGAGAAAGAACTTAAATTTTTATTCTGGAAAGAAATAAAAATTCAGTCTGGGATCTCAATTAGCACCATCTGAATACAGAAAGAGTTCAATATACATGCACAAATTAGTTTTAATAACATACATAAGTAAAATATATGTTTTCCTTGCATACACATGTTTTAAAGGGCACTTCTTGGAATTTCATTTTTATTAGCTGACTGGGCATGATACAGGTTGAACACCCCTTAGCTCCAGGGCTTTAGCAAAATTCACCTCCATTGGCTTGCCTGTGCCCTTGGTGAGCCTCAGAGACCGGATGCAACCACGGAACGGAACATTGGTGGTCAGACCAAACTGTTTGAGACCATCTGAAAAGCAGAAGAAAGAGGACTCAGCTGGGATGTTAAAGAGCATATTTCAAATCAGCTGTTAGCCTGAGATTAAAGTGGAAGGGTGCTTGATATAAAGTTGATGATTTTGTTTTTAGAATTACTAAAAGTTAAATTTACAGAGGGCTAACAAGAAAAATTCTGTTAGGGACTATAAATACATCCAGATTTGCTGACTTTAAAGTATCAAAATAATGAACACAGTTGTGACAAAATTATTTCATGTTTGTAATAAAGCAACTGAGCAGTTACTTTAAGTACTTAGGATATTTCATTTTAATAGTGATGACATCTCTTCTTTATACAAATAAATCAAAAAAAGGTTAAGTTAGTTGGTCTTTATCTTATTTAAGAGATGTTGCCTTTCAAAAGCAGTCCATGTGCTGCCTAAGCTCCCATTTCATCAGCTGAGTGAAAAAGTACATTATCTTCATTGTATCTGGAAGCCTGTCCTGATCGAAACTGAAGTAGGTTTGCTAAAAAAAAAATCCAGAGGAGTGATAGTAAGCAGGTAGGGCATTTGTCTTGTATGCAGCCAACCTGGGTTCAATCCTTGGCATCCCATATGGTCCCCTGAGCACCACCAGGAGTAATTCCTGAGTGCAGAGCCAGGACTTAACCCCTGATTATCGTCGGGTATGACCCAAAAAAAAGAAAAAAAAAGAGAAAAATCCAGAAACAACTTAGGAAAAGGGGATTGCAATTTGCCCTCTATTGTTTCTATATCTTTACCCTTATCAGCTACCGCTAAATATACATTAGACTTATTTTTTTAAAAAAAAATAAAGGATTTTTATATTTGGGATAAAAGTTATCGTGCAAAAACTGACTGAAAGTTCCAGGTGTTTTTTCTTGAAATATTATGTACTTAGTATCCCCCATCAAAAGCTGGGCACTTTTGGTTATGGGCACTTTAAATAACTCTGTGGTTTTCATGCAATGTTTAATGTGTTAGGGATTTTCGATTAAGATTTATTGCCTTTGCTTCTTTGAAATATTTTTATATACGCATTTATAAATGTTTATATATATAACCTCTATACTAACATGGGGATTAATTAACTATGTTTAACTCAATGATTTCCAGAACTTAAATAAGTTTCCATAGTATTTTATGATTCTCTTGATATATTTACTTAAAAAAATTGAAGTAACAACCCTAGCCTTGTTTGCTGTTAAGTGCCTCACATCTTTTATAAGTCAATTTCATTTCCTCTAGCCTCCATCTCCCAATGAATTAAACTTTGTGGGCTATCATGAAAATTTTATTCCTGTATGTTTTCTATAAATAATACACTCATTTTACACACTGGGGGAATTTCACGTAAGGTGGTATTTATGGGAGTAGAGTCTAAGGTTAGTGAGTAAACTTAAAAGTACACATTCTTCAACATATTTATAGAAATATAAATGTTTTCCGAACCACTAACATAATGGAGCAAAGAAATTCTTGCTGGTGTAGCCAAGTCTCACCTGGGAACCCGCCAACAAACACGGGGTCATTTGTATCAGCTGATGTCGATGCTAGGTTTGGACTCTTGGCTTCCACCTGGTTCCCATCTACTGTCAGTTTAATGTGATGTTTGATCTTGCTGGCTGTGACTTTATGCCATTGTCCGTCACACAAATGCCCTGGGATTCCAGCATCATAAACAGCAGTGAATCGGCCTGCACCATTGTCCACATGAACCATGAGCTAGAAGGCAGGAAATTGAGTAGTCACATATGATTTCATCAGAAAGGTATTCACATCGTATAAACTCTCAGATCTCTAATAAAAATATCAACTGTTCTAGTGTGAAATAAAAATGAATAAAGTATATCACGTTTTTACTTTTAAACTTGATAGCTGAAATGTAGAACTAAGTGACCAGGGTTTACAAATTGTATTCTTGCTTTTGGACATTGTTGAGCCCAGTAGATAAGATCTGAGAGTGTCTTAAAAATTCTGCTTTCCAAAAATGTAATAAGTCATTTGAGGATCCTTATCAAAAATTAAGATCAATTGTATACATAAAAAATTCCACTACAGACCTATTTAGAATATGAGGATTCTTACCAAACTTATTAAAATTTTCTTAAAAGATGTGACTGGGACTGATTACTTTATTTGCATTACAAATCATTTAAAAAATCTTTAGAACTTTTTAATGTAAGCTTTGATGTTTTAATTGTATTTTTCCTTCATGGATATAATTTTATATATAGGACTGAGAGTTACATAAATTACATTTTTCTCAGCATGCTTTATGTCACAGGTGCCAAAGACTTTGAGCCAGAAGGCCAGTTAAATTTTTAGCAATGAAAAACTTAAATGGGAAGTTCTTGTCACTATGAGAAAAATCTGTTTTCAGTTACATGGAATAGTTTCTGAAATTTGAGATGACAAAATTCTTCTGAAGCTGATGAAGAAAAACATATTGAAACACTAAAACATCAGTCAATCTGGCAATGCATTTGACAAGGTAAAAGAAAAAAACAGAAATTAAAAAAAAACTAAATGTGTTAGTAAATAGGTGAAAATCTTGTAAGCATTACAGAGATAAGAATTTTTGTTGAGATTTTGCCCCATGTGGAATTTGCAATACACAATTTTTCATATAAACCAGTGGGGTGAGAAAGCACACAGCTTGTAATGGAACATGATACACTGGCAAATTGATAGTAACCGTGGTATTATAAGTAGGTGATGAAATAAAGGGCTTTTTTCAAGATGAAGTAAAAGTGTATTTCGAAAATCTGGAAAAATATTAAGTGTTCCTTATTTCTTTCTCATTTTTGCTTCTGTGCCCTAAAACTTTTAATTTTCTTTGATGAGGTTTTAAAGAGCAGGAAGAAAGACAAAAACACATTTAAAAAAAAAAAGAATACCTCCCAAGAGGAAACTACACAGCATTACTTTTTAGGAGGCAGCAACAACTTATGAGTAAAAATACAGGCAGAACTAGAATATGGTTCATATTTAATAACCAAGTAGGAAATATGAAATTTCTTGCTTTGTCTTCTTCTTTTATCTACTCCCAATAACACAAAGTTTATAAAAGACGCTGTCCACTGTAGGTTGCTGCTCACAGATTAGCAGGAACTAAAGAGGTTTCAAAATTAGAATCTACCTTACATGTTAATTGACAAAAGATGATATTCTGCAATGAATGTTTATTGTAAAGATGTTCCTTCAAAATCTCATTTATTTATATGTTGGTGTTTGGGGACCATATCAAAGGTACTTAGGAGCTACTCCTGGTTCTGTGCTAGGGGGGTAGTGGGGTTTGCTGTCAATGGTTGCTCTCAATGGGAGATCGTGTGGTGCCAGGAACTGAACTAGGGTTGGATGCATGGTCACTGTCACTGTCACTATCCTCCCTTTGTTCATCGATTGGCTCGAGTGGGCACCAGTAATATCTCCATTGTGAGACTTGCTGTTATGGTTTTTGGCATATTGAATACATAATGGGAAGCTTGCCAGGCTTTACCATGCAGGCGAAATACTCTCGGTAGCTTGCTGAGCTCTCCGAAAGGGGGCGGAGGAATCAAACCTGGATCGGCCACGTGCAAGGCAAACGCCCTACCCGTTATGCTATTGTTCCAGATGCATGGTAGGCAAATAAATGCTTCACTCCTTTACTCTCTGGCTTGAATTCATTATTTTTTTTTTTGAAATGGCACATAGATACTTTTACACTTCTATTGAGGGGGCTGATGTGATAGTGCAGTTGTTAAGGTGTTGATCTTGCACACAGCTGACCCCTGTTTGATCCCCAGGTTGGATCCTGAGCAGCCAATATGGTCTCCAGAGATGAGATAGCCAGGAATGATTTCTGAGCATAAAGCCAGAATTAAGCCCTGGGCACCACCAGGTGTAGCACCAAAATAAAATAAAGCAAAACAAATTACAGTCGAGAAACTAATGTGTTCACTTGCTTCTGAATTATTCTTTTTCTATTGTGTGGCAAAGACTGATTTTAGACAATCCAAGCCAACACACCTCTCCTCCACTCCTTCCCCAACCCGAATCAGTAGTTTTAAAGACTGTGTATTCATAAAGAAGAGAATAAGAGAATTGGCAACATCCAAAAAGAAAATGAAATGATACAGTCTAACTTTATTGTAACAAAGAATATAGTAAGGTTTTAAAATGGAATTTCTACACATGAGCAAAAAAATCCTGAGAGAACAGAAATATATTGGTAGCTTGCTCACCTTTTCATCAATCATTTCAATACCCATTCCATCCATTTTTTGGCTGCTGATTCCCAGAAGAACTCCAGTGGTTCTAGTCGTACGGAATTCAAATTCTACAAGAAGTTCCAATCCTACTTTGAACCCACCAACTGTAAAATAAATATTTTTTTTTAAATTGTGGACAAGGGTTTAAGGACTGCTAATAAAAATTGATATAAAGCAATGCCTTTACTAGATTTCAATTATCGCACCTATAAGTTCCAGTCTCTTAGGTAACCTATACAGCTGCCATTGTATTACATAAGTCTATACTTTTTGCTTATTTTTTGTCTTTTTTTCCTAAAATGTGAATTCATGAGAGTATCAACTTACTTGTTTTATAATTTAAAAAAAATAATGTTTATTTTGGGTATTGTTGTTGACAATACTGTTAATTCAACATTTTATCTTGTGCCTACCAAAGTATCTGATGTATAGTATCACTGTATCACTGTCATCCCATTGTTCATCAATTTACTCGAGTGGGAGCCAGTAATGTCTCGATTTGTCCCACCCCTGAGATTTTAGCTCCTCTCTTTACTCGTCTTTCCCAATGATTGGAGGCTCTTTCAGAGTTAGGGGAATGAGACCTGTTACAGTTACGGTATGTTTGGCATACCGACATGCCATGAGGAGCTTGCCAGGCTCTGCCTGTGTGGGTGGGATACTCTCGGTAGCTTGCTGGGCTCTCTGAGAGGTGTATATGTGTATATATATATATATATATGTATATATATATATATATATAATTTGTTGACTACTGTCTGAACCCCATCAAACATGTTGTGGTAAAGATGGAAAATGGGTAGGAAGTGTCTTATGAAACCCAGCCTCGTGGTCCGGAAAGCGGCCTGGAGCATGGCCGTGGGTGGGTAGTGGAGGTTGGCTGCTGGGGCTGGGTCCCTTGGGGAGGGGAGGTGCCACGAGTGAAAACAGACTCACATGGAGTCCGGCAGCAAGGTTATGGGAGCCTCATTTTATGTTCCCTTCCGAGAGAAGCAGCCTTGAGTTCTGGAGGGTGGTCGATGAGAAGATAATCTGGTGCCGGCAGGGAGTAGCTCATGTGTGTGACCCCTGGGTCACCGGAAACTGGGGGAAGCAGGCAAAGGACCTCTGCTCCTGGGTCCCGTTGGACCCAGAGTCCAAGGTCACAAACTATAATGATGTATAGTAAAGGGGTTTAATACGCATATTTTTAAATATATGGATAAGAGAATACTCTTAAGATTTATTCAGAGAACTTCATAACTAGGTATGACAATGGTAGAAATCCTATTGTTTGGTTAAGGTGAGTATTTCAGTGATGCTTCAGCAAAATTTTACTTAGAGGGCTCAAAGTTATTAAATATATCATTATTATTATTATTATTATTTTGCTTTTTGGGTCACACCCAGTGATGCTCAGGGGTTACTTTTGGTTCTGCACTCAGGAATTACTCCTGGCAGTGCTTGGGGGACTATATGAGATGCTGGGAATCGAACCCAGGTCAGCCGCGTGCAAGGCACACTACATGCTGTGCTATAGCTCCAGTCCCCCAAATATATTATTAATAAAAATAGGGGAACTATTTCCTATTGTGTTTTTCTTCTTACTTATCCCTTTCAGAAACAGAAACGAAACTATTCTGGAATATTTTTCAGGAAAAATTCTGAAGGAGAAATTTCTTGGAGTTGAATAGACTTTCCTAATTAAACTAGTTCATATGTTTAGTATACTTTTTCATACTTCATTCATATCTTTAATAATTTGCAAATATTTAAGACACTGCCTATTAGATAGAGTGTTAATATCAGGCTATAGCGCATCAACTACATGCAGTATTTGGGGAGAATTCACTAAATTTTTTTCTTAGTATCCTATTTATTAGGAAAAAATTAAATGCTATGTGTAATAAACTGTCTCGAATGAAAGTAGCACTTGTTATGTGAAAGACTTTACTGTACTAAGAATTTTGATGAATTTCGATGGACAAATGTGAAAAGACTTTTAGAAGTGAAACTAAAAGAAGCTACATTTTTCTTTAAAAAAATAAAAAGAATATTTTTGTTTCTGTTTCTGAAAAGGAGAAGTAAGAAGAAAGACACAATAGGAAGTAGTTCCCCTAAAGACAAAGAGTGAGGAGGGTGTAAAACTCCTATTTATTTAGCGGTTGGAATCCTTTTTTTTTGTTTTGTTTTAGGGGGCCATATCTAGCAGTACTCAGGGCTCTGTGCTCAGAGATCACTCATAGAGGGCTAGTGAGGAAATGTAGGATGTCATGTATTGAACCTGATCAGCTGCCTGCAAAGCAAGTGTCTTACCAGCAGGAACTATTTCTCTGGCCCATGTAAAAACCTTAAAAATAAACAAAGATGTCAAAGGCTTAGCTGTATGTGCTCAGCAATGGAACCTGCTCAAGTCTTATGGAGATTACAATGCACTGTTTATATAGAGAGTAGATGACAGGAGTTGTTGGAAAGAATTGGGGAAGAAACTATTGCTTTGGTCCAATTTGATCCAGAACCAAAAGAACTCAAGCAGGGTACAAAGTAAATCTGTTCACTGCAAAAACTGAAGTTGAAATGTGGTATTATATTTGACCAAAAGAATGTTTAGCTATCTGTGAATTTGCAGAAATCTTTGGGAAACTTTTGGATCCCATGGAATTTGAGGATCACCTAAAATTTATTGTTTTAGTATTTAACAAACCACTATTTATCTCTTTTTTTTTTACTTCTATATCAGTAAGGTCTCCCACCTGTACTCTTCTTGAAGGGTCCCTCTCATCCATCTCTGAAACCATTGTATCTGAGTATTCAATATATTTTTATTATTAAGGCACCATAATTTATAAAGTTATTCATAGCTGAGTTCCAGCAGCAACACTATCACTGGTGTCAATATCCCTCCACCAGTGTCCTGATATTTCCTCTAATCCCCAAATCTGCCTCCTTAATACAAACATTTTTTAAGTTTTGTTATTGTAGTTTAGATACCATACTTTCAGTATTGTCGGTCTGTGGTTCAGATATTCATCCTTTAAATTCCAGGTCAAATGTCAATTCTTCAATAAAAACTCTCCAGATGTTCCCAATTACAATTCATCTTTCTTCTAAATATCCATAAAACATGGTTTATGTGTCTTTTATTAATTTTTAATAATTTTAATTGCTTTCTTATGATTCTGAGCACACAGAACTTATCTATTAATAGTTTATTTATTTATTTATTTATTTATTTGCATTTTGGGTCACACCCGGCGATGCTCAGGGGTTACTCCTGGCTCATGCACTCTGGAATTACTCCTGGCGGTGCTCAGGGGACCATATGGGATGCTGGGAATCGAACCTGTGTCAACCATGTTGGCTGTGTGCAAGGCAAACGCCCTTCCCACTGTGCTATCGCTCCAGCTCCCAATAGTTTATTTTTAAAGGAAAAAAAATGACATTTTATCTGCTACTATTTATTATGGTTACTCCCACATTTTATGTGTTCATTGATTTTTATTTTTGTGTTATGGGCCACACACCCGACATGCTCAGGGCTTTCTCCTGAATCTGTGCTAATGCATCACTCCTGGCAGGCTCAGGGGATCAGATGGGGTGCTGGGAATGGAAATCAGATTAGCTGTGTGCAAGGCAAACACCCTGCCCTCTGTACTATCATGCCAGCCCCACTCATTGATTTCTTAGTATACAGATGCATATGTATAAAGGAACCATAGTATTAAATACTCTATCTTAAAGCTTGTTAATATCAGGGTTTTTTTTGTTATTATTCAAAAGTTGTTCTACAACTCTATTTCCGAATTGTGTATTCACTATCAGTGATTCTGAACTATCTTGGAAATGTTCACTGGAAAGAAAGAATACCTAAAGAAATTCAGAGATTTTTGCAAGCCATCATTATTATCAACAAGGATTACACTTATGCACATATGTGTGCATTACATGTGTGCATATGTGTGGCAAGATCATAACTGAAATATTGCAATGAACTTAAGACAAAAACAAAATGTTATCTCATATCCAAAAGGACAGAGGTAAAACTGAAAATCAGATATATTCTTTGGTATAAACATATGAACCAACTTGCAGAATTACATTTATTTCACTGCGACTGATCTCCAGAAGGAGCAAGAGGAAACACTCCATATGAACTTAAACTTTATTTGTTTAAAACGTTTTTATCAAAATATTCTATGATAGTTTAAAAGAAGGCGATGTTAAAATTCTTCCGTATGTATTTTATTTTGGGTTTAAATAAAGGATAGTAGTTTAAGATCCCAGAAACTTTTTATTTTTCTGCATGAGTAAGAAGTAAATATTCATATCTAGTTAATATTCAACAGGAAGGAAATAGAAGAGCCTCACCTGCTTTGGCAAAACCTGTTCCATCAAAATATGTTCCTTTCTGAGCATTTGCAAAACATGTCCCCACATTGAAGCTGGAGGTTGGCTGTTCAAGATCAGCAGGGGCCTCCGCCATCTGAAGGTTCCTGATGCAGCCATCGATACTGTAGGTCACCTAAATGTTCAGGTCACAAGCAATGAGTATCATGCCTAATAAAATTCTGCTTTTATGTGGAAGGCAATTATCGGTGGGGTGCTCTATCCAGGAAGTCATTGGTCTGTTTGTTATCTTAGGAAAGTAGTTTCCAAAGGTTGGTATTTGGACTGGTGGAAATGTTCAAGCATAACTTATTTTTTTTCTTTTTGTGATGTACAGGGGTTACTCCTGGCTCACGCACTCAGGAATTACTCCTGTTGGTGCTCAGGGGACCATATGAGATGCTGGTAATTGAATCTGAGTTGGCCACATGCAAGGCAAACACCCTACCTATTGTGCTATCACTCCAGCCCCAAGCATAAAATTCTTAAAAATGACTTTTCTATGTAACGGTTATTAAGTGCTTGCCACAGACAATTGCTGGAACCAGTTGCCAGTTCTTGGGTATAAAAAGATTGGAAAACACTGTTCTGTGGTATCCGCCAGAGCTGCCTGGTTCTGCAGATCACTCTAGTCTTGACAGCATGGGTGCAGAGTTCTGTGTTATGAGGATCTCTTCATCCTCGAATAAGGCACATTCTAAACAGTGTATGTCTAAGTGGACCATAGATTTGACAGAGTTGTGGGTCCCGAAAGTATCATAGCAATCAGTGCTTTATGTTCCAGATTTCAAGTTTACTGATAATAATTTATTAACGTTATCCCCCCCTACACATTTGTCTTAATTTGTTATTTTATCTATTTTGAATGAATGAGGTTCAGTTAGCTATTTCTTTTGAAAGTATAATGAAGTAGACCTGTAAGAAAATGCACATACATATAAAACTTGAAAATTTGCATCAAGTATTCAGAGTTCAGAGACTATAGAAAGAAATTAAATCACATTCTTCTCTGTGATATTTCACTTGGTAACTCAAGTTAATCATTCTTTTCCAGTCTCACTTCAGCACCTAATGTTGCTGACTAAAGCAGTATGAAGCAGTATAGTTATGAGGGAAAAGCAAATTGACTGCCCACAAAAGAGGCCAAATGCTGAGAATTAGAAACATAATAGATGAATGACTTTGAAGAAGAACAAATATACATTGTCATGTGTTCTAATCTGAGTATATAGTTGTATCATATTTGTATTCAATATATTCTGTGAAAACATCAATCTCAAAACAATGCTTTCCAAAGCAAGCAGGATTTATGATCTTATAAAACATTTATTTTGTCACTATTGATTTACAAAATTGTAAGGACTTTAAATTCTTAATCTAATACTGGATACTGAATCTTGAATACTTAAGAAAACTCGAGACCTACAACAGTGCAATTATTATTACCACTTTCCTTCATTGTCCAATGCTATCTATATGCTTGACACTCTTTTAAGTATTTTACATATAACCTCATTTAATCTTTATAGCAACCTTTTAATATTTGGCATTACTATTCTTATCCCGTTTTAAAAAAGAAAAGTTTGTCAAAAAAAGACTAAGTAATTTATGAAATACTAGATAGTCAGTGAATCAGGTATTTCAATCTAGCAGATCTGACTTCAGGGATTACACTCTGTTTGGGGATATTATTTCCTATTTTCAAATATACCTAGAATATTTCCTGTCCATTCTCCAAAGAATGATTTCTTAATTACCTATAGATGGTCATGAGTCAATGTAACTTAATTCTAAATGCTTTTATGATCCAGGCATCTACTGTGGCCCAAAAGAAAAAAATCAGACACTTACTGGACCAATTCTTCGGGTGGTATAGTTGATGGGTAACCCACCAACATACAACATTCCAACAACATCCAGGATATCAGCTTTCTTGGGACTGATGGTTCGGTTGGAAGCATCGTCTACATAGAGAATTCCTTCCTGCTTAACTCTTGTAATCTTAATCTACAAAAAGAAAAAGGATGTATAATACCAGTCATAGGGAACTTTGAAATATAAGAAAGGCATAAGAAAGGTATAAGAAAGGCATAAGTGCTTTTTCAAGGTCAGGGATAGCATTAAGGGTTGGAGTATATGCTTTGCATCCTAGAGACCTGGGTTCAATCCCTGGAACCACATGTTTCCCTGAACACTAAGCCAGAAGCAGCCCTTGAGCACCGCCCCAAACTGAATCAAACGAACTAATAAGGCTTTCATGGAAAAGCAGAATAACTCAATGAGTCCCCGCTATGAACTAAGTCTATAACATGAATAAAATTACACCTATTTTACAGAATATTTCAAACTTTTTTTTTATTACTGCCACCCACAAAATCTTCCTGGGTGAGTTTTCTTGAATGAAGGTATTTCTCTAGGATGCTAAGTGCACATAGAAGACAGGCTTACTGTAAGGAACCTTGCAGACTGAGAGCAATGGCATGAATTAAATGGGCTGCAAAAATTCATGTCAGGTTTTAAAAATGCATCAATTTGGTTGAGCAAAGTCTCATCTCCCCAACACAATTTCAGATATGCTCCATCTTTCTGCCTATCAGGTCCTTCTGCAAAATTGCAGAAAGGACAGCTCATCCAGGCAGCATTGCCATTTCCACAGGAGCTGATTAGAAAAAAAGTCAAGGAGGAAGATGGAAAGCTGACTGCAGCTGAAATTACAGCAGTGGACTAAATTACCTTCTGGGACAAAGTGAAAGAAGAGGTGCCGAGACAGGCTTGAACAAGAAAACCTTGTGTCTCGGTTGAAGAGAAGGTGCATGTAATGTGTGACCCTGTGAAATACTGGAGCCCAGTGATGGTTTGAAATGTATCTACATCAGGATTAGAAAAATTTCAGACTTCATTTTATGTTGAAAGTAAGCTTTAACAAAGCTTCAAATTAAGACCAGAGAGATAGCTCACTGGGATGAGCACATACATTGTATATTGGAGGTCTGGGTTTGATTCCTGACACCACTCAATCCCCAGAGCACTGTCAAGATTGGCCCCCGAGTACAAGGATGTCAGTAATGCTGGCTTCCAACCCAAAAGAGCAAATATATGAACGATAATTTATTTATTTATCACATTAAATTTTTCTTGCTGAATCCTACTCCACTGGGAATAACACTGTCTTTGTCTCAGCTCCATGTCTATTATTCTATTAAAGATGTGAGCCAATCTCAATGAGACACCTTCATGAAACTTGGTATTTTTTTTATAAAATCCTAAGAAAATGTATGGATTCCATTTATTATTTTCAAGATAACAAAGTAGTTGATTTCGTGTTTTCCACTATTTTTCAGTTACTTTGACTTCCTATGCCAAATATGACAAGATAAAGACATGTATATCAATATCTACAATTCAAAACTTAATAAAACACAACTTAGTAATTAAACACTGTATGGGTTGTATCTAGGGAACTTTTATTTAATAGGCTATCACAAGTAGAGAGACAAATTCTGAGTTTTTATTTTAATCAGGCAGTTTATTATCTGTTTGCAGTTATGCCAAAGATGACAGTAAGCTGGTAAATGCCTTCTGTGCCCATAATAGTATCAGCTTCTGGGTGTAAGGCCAATGTTTAAAAATTGTTCCAAACTGCTGTGGGTGGAAATGAGACCCTAGAGCCATTCAACACTTTTGATTTGCATAAATTGGCAAGGGATGGAATAGATTGTGTACAGGATAAATCTTAGATCCTAGTGGTGTCTGTTTTTTAATCTGTGAAAAAGAAATTCACAAGAGAAAAGATGTTTTTTAGCTCCTTAAAAGAAAATATAACCTCAGAAATAATATAGTTCCTTTAAATCGAATACATAGAGCTTGATTATGAACAACCTGTCTTAACCCATGATTTGCACTTCAAGCATTGAAAATGTCTTCCATTTTCTGACCCTGATTTGTGGACAGATGTTCAGGAGCCACAGCTGTTTAAAAATGACAGAATCTTGTGGTAGCACAATGAAGCATGTTCATGGTCAAATATAAATCTACCCTTGGCCCACATGGGCAGTTGCTTATGGCACTTGCTATATTTTGAACTTTAGTCACATTCCAGTAGGACTTGAGTGAGCCTCTGCACAGGGGAAATAGAATTGGCATCAGGGGAAAATCTATGACTGCCACCCACAGCCCTCTCAGAGGGCTGCCTATAGCCAAGGGACTATTACCTTGTGCCACTGGCCATCATTGATTTTGGTGGGAATAAGAGTGTTAGTGTCACCACTTCCCAAGTCATAACTGAAGTAGGGTAATCCATTTCTCAGCTGAACTGTAGCAAAATCAGCATGATTGATCCGAGCCATGTAAAACAGCAAGCCTGATTCAGCTTCGGTTCGCACTTCAAACTCAATTGTGAGACTGTGAAATAAAAGCATGCAAGGTGAAACAGAAGAAAAATCTCATTCTTTGAGAGAGTGACATCTGATCACGGATGTCTTTTTATAAAGCACACACGCAGCTCTGAGAGAAGGACATTGCTGGTCTACTGATTCCCTAAACTTCATTTCTCAGGCACAGTCAAATAGAACTACTCCGGATTGCAATCTATCAATGTAAAGAAAAAAAGCTCACCTCATTAGTTAATAAATGTAATTGATTAGACTCAAATGAGTTGCAAAATATGTAGCACTTCCATCGATCAGCTCCTTGTATGATCTTGTGAAAATACGTACCGGTTTTTCACTTTGGTGTCGTCGAAGGCAATTGCAATGTGGCTGTTTTTCGAAAGGCCGAACTGCTTGCTCCCGATCAAAAGTGCTGGTTCTGATTCTGCAGCACATGGGCCCTAGAGCACAGAGAGAAAAAGGGGAGACCCCGTGGAATTCAGTCTTTAGAAGTGAAATGCGACCATCTGTTATTAGATTAGCTTAATATTCTTTCTTTTTTTTCCTCTCCAGTGTTTTACTTGCTTTTATTTACTGATTTGATTGCAATTCTTAGCAATTTAAAATCTTGGACTTTTTTTTCCAGGTAAAAGGTAAAGGTAAAGGCCCTCCCGTTGATCATCGATTTGCTCGAGCGGGCCCAGTAACGTCTCCATTGGAGACTTTGTTGTTACTGTGTCTGGCATATCGAATACGTCACGGGGAGCTTGCCAGGCTCTGCTGTGCGGGTGAGATACTCTCGGAAGCTTGCCGGGCTCTCCGAGAGGGGTGGAGGAATCGAACTCGGGTATGCCATGTTGGCTGCGTGCAAGGCAAACGCCCTACCGCTGTGATTTTTAATTTTTTTTATTTTAATAAATCATTGTAAGATAGTTACAGACTTACAAATTTTCGTGATTACATTTCAATCAAACAATGTTCGAGTACCCATCCCTCCACCAGTACCCATCCCTCCACCAGTACCCATTCTTCAACATCAATGTTCCCAGTGTTCCTCCTGCCATCCCGACCCCTTCCCACTCCCTGCCTCTGTGGCAGACACATTCCCTTTTGCTCTCTCTCTCCTTTTGGGTGTTCTGGTTTGCAACATAGGCACTAAGCAGCCATCATGTTTGGTCCATAGCCTACTTTCAGCACGCTAGATTAGCTTAATATTCTTGTAAAAATTTTGTTAAGAAGAAAAACTAGAGCCTGAGGATGTAGAGGGGTAGAGCACACACTTAGCATGTGTGAGTCTCTGAATTCCATCTCCCATACTACATATTCCTTCCAGCATGGCAGAACACAGGCCTTGTCACCCCCAAGCACATGGTGGTTTTTAAGCACTGTTGAGTGGAGAACAACTATCATCATCAGGCCTTAATGACTGGATATAGCTCCTGTGTGTGGGAGGTGAGGGGGGCGGTGAGGGGAGTTAAGAAAAAAAAAAACAGGGTCTGGAGCAATTGTACAGCAGGTAGACTGTTTGTTAGCCTTGCACCTGGTGAACCCAGCATCCCATACCACCAACCAGGAGTAGTTCCTGAGTAGAGAGCCAGAAGGAAGTCCTGCACAGTGCTGGCTGTGGCCCCCAAACCAAAAAGCAAAGTAAAAAAAGAACAAAGGAAAATGTATCTTTTTCCACCTCTTGTATGTGGCTGCATAGTAGTACATAGTATTTTATGTATGTTACAACATAGTAGTACATGCTATAGTATTATATTATACTATGTAGTATTGTATTGTATGCTACTACATAGTATTCAGTATCCAGGACTATGAGTGAGTTAGTGAAATAGCACACTCCAATTTTCAAATGAACATGCTTCACAGTTATTGATTAATTTGTGTTTTTATTATCCTCTAAGGAAAACATTGTCTCTATTTCTGAGAAAACTGGAATTTCCTGTTCAGTTTTACTGTATTAGGAGTTTTTTTCCTTAGAAGATTGAACAGAAAAAAATGACAAGCTATCTATGGGAGTTATAAGAGGAGAAAAATGTGTTTCTTCTTACCCTCTTGGTTTCTATCTCCCACTATATTACTTTTTCTTGAAAATTATTGGTCTAGTAGAAGGCTTCCATGAATTTAGACTTTCAAGATGGTATATCTAAACTTGCGAGTCAGCCCATTCAGGCCCTTAGCCAGTTGCTAGGCAACCCAGCACATTACAAAAAATGTTATCCACCATAGGCCATTTCAACTGACACTGTTCAAAGATCAACATCCCAGGGTGCTTCTGAGGGAGAGCTAGGTGCAGGCTTGGTTTCAGAACCATTACCTGTGCTGTCACTTGGTTTAATGCTCTGCTGTCACTATCCTGGAATGCTTAATATATATTTTTTTATATTTTTGGGTCACGCTTTCTGGTACTTAGGGGTTACTCCTGGCTCTGAACTCAGAGATCACATCTGGTGGGGCTTAGGGGACCATACAGGGGATTGAACCTGAGTCAGCCATGTGCAAGTTAAAAGCTCTCTCTGCTCTATTACTCAGGCCCTAACATGCTTAATATTTTTTTCCCCAGATTTTATTTTATTAAGGCACCATGAGTTACAAAAATGCTTAATGCTTTTTGAATGAGTATTTTCATTTTGTTCTGGGTCCTGCAAATTGAAGAGCTAGGCTTGGCCACGTGGACCCTATTTGGCTACTGTAACCCTTTTCTCAATAGATAATCAAGGCTCATCAAATCACTAAAAGCCACTATTTCTTTCCCTGTTTTCTATTTTCACAAATAGCTCAATGTTCAGCTGCTTAGAAAGACTTTCAGAACAGACAGTACACGAGAAAATAAATAACCTGCACACTCTCAACAATACATCTGTTTTTTACAAACTGCACTTAATAGTTCTGAATGGGCCACTGGCCCAGTGAGGCCTTGACTCAGCGGAGTTTTTCAAACTGCCCTGGGCAGGCTTTTGATGCAGAATGTTCCTCCCAAATAGTGTACCTCAGAGATGACTCATCAGTACACAGGAAATTTTTATTTGATGAGGAAAAGCCATGCTTTCTTTTCTCTTGAGCTTAGCCAAATGGAACACTCTGCCACAGCAGGTAAAAGGCTTTAAGTGTTTTTGAAATGCTATAAAATTGGTCTTCATGGAAGTATTTCCCTTCCTGCTTCCCAGGAGATGGTCAGTTACAAAAAGCAGACTGAGGCTGAAATTCACAGAGATATGCAAAAACTCAGTGGGGAAAACAGGAAAACGCTATTTATTGGCACAGTTGAATGGTTTCTCTTGAAATCAATGTGTGGCACATTTTTTTTTGTTTTTGCCTCAAAAAAAAAAAAAAAGACCAAATGCAAAGGCTCAGTAGCTTAATGTCATAGTCTTCAAAGTAGCTATTGATAGAGTTCTGATCATTTATCGACCTCTTGCAATATATCCTATGTCAAAGATTATCACAACAATCATAAATGATCTGCATTATGCCTCCAAAATATCTATGAAAATCCTCTGTGTTGTGAGTCCATCAGGCGTAGAATTTGGCAAACACTTTCCTAAACCCCCCTGCGCTGAAAATTGAGAGATAGAAAGGTGAATTGATGTTTTTGAGGGGAACAATAATGTGTGTAGACTAAAAGAAAAATCACCAGTATGTTCTTTCCTTGTTACTGTTAGTAATGTCACACATTAAGTTACTACATAGAAATGTTAACATACGAGAACTTTTCTAAGGCAATTTTTTATACAGCTTAGGAAGCTATTGTAAAAATTAGTACATTATTTAAGCATCAGTTTGCTGCAGACAGCTTTGTTTTTTTTCTACATTATTGGTGTGTCCCAAACACCATGATCATACTGCTGGTAGACTGGACAGATCCGCATTTCTAGCATTATTCCTGAACTGAACAGCCAAGTTTCTGTCACTAGCTATAGATGATTTCAATTAGAAAGAACCTGTAAATCTTTAGCCAGAATGGGGCATGAATTGTGTACAAGCACTGTCTGTAGCACTGTCCTCCCATTGTTCATCGATTTGCTCGAGCGGGCACTGAGAGTATCCCGCCCGCATGGCAGAGCCTGGCAAGCTCCCTGTGGTGTAATCAATATGCCAAAAACAGTAACAAGTCTCATAATGGAGACGTTCATTACTGGTGCCCGCTCGAGATGTATCATAGCCACCTGGAAATTAGGAAGTAGGATGCCCCCTGGAGGCATGCCTGATACAACCTGCCGACAGGTATATGTGAGAGGATAGGCAAGAGCAAACTAAGCAATATCCTAAGACTGGATAATGTTAAAAGGAAACGATAAAAAATAGGTTACACTCTACTAGGTAACATCAAATATACAGCTGTTCTGCTAAGTTTCTTATAAACACCCAAAGTGACATGGGTGTGGTGCTGGAATTATGTGCATGAAGAACCATTATTAATAGTATTATAAACTGTAGAGTGATAATTAAAATATGCTAAAAAATAAAATGAAAAATAATAAAAATATAATAAAAACACCCGGAATGGTATTTACTATCACGAATGTGTCATAAGATGTAAGTATTGCTTTAATAAAACTTGCTATCATTTTCCTTTATGAAACAGGTAGCTAAAAATGGACTGAGAAAAGCCAGTGTAAGTGGGTTTCTGTATGTATATTGACTAAGATGTAAATCATAAGACAATTTCCAAACTAATCTGATAATGTGTTTGATCTCACCTCCTGCATGTCAAGTAAGAAGGGATTGGAATGCTTCGCAATTACTTTGCCTTAAGTAAAACCCGCCTGATTGAACCTTGGTCCTGTACAGGAAGACCCTGTTCTTAGCCATTAGCCTACTGGGATTCAATTCTCTTCCTTTTTCCTCACAGCTCCTTACACTGTTCATCAGGCATTTTTTTTTCTCAGACGTTTTAGAGAGAAATGAACATAGTGGTTTGTACACCAATAAAATGCTCTTGCCATTAACACCATTTTCTTTCATGCTTACCATAGAAATCAACTAAGACAGAGGTGTGAGTCTTTAATGAAGTAATTTTAAGGATGCTTTACAAAAATGATCTTGGCTCACATCCACCCAGGAAATGTGAGCTTGAGGGAGGCCATTGTTTTTATGGACGTGGTACTTTACCTGGGCTATTTTGGAAACACTGATCTCTGATACGTGTTGGAACAATAAGGAGAAAAACGAAAATCTCAGTACGCGCTCATCAATCTCAACATGTTACAATTCTGCCACCTTGTGGGGACTCGTTAAAGTGCTACCAGTGCATACGGGAAATGTGTTATAAATAAGGCGGCCTTGAAGTTCTCGCTTCTTATTTGCGCTTGGCTGGTGACTAAGTCGTGGGCGATGGGACCTGAGTGGGTAGTCTGCGTGTGGCAGAATACCTGTTGAATGCCAGAGATGCCGATGGAGAAATTTCATAAGGAAACTTGGCATTCCAAAGCCGGGTTTTAGCTTGTGGATAATGAGCACAGTGGCTTCATAATGTAGCAAGGATTTTCTCACCACACAATGCCATTCGTTCCATTTTAGGTCAGCATAAAGATGTGGTCATTTCCAAGTGTTGGTGGTCAGCTGACATTTGGAAATGAGCGATTGGACTCAGGATAGCCTATGACTGATGCAGAGCAGTGATTAAAATTGCACTTATTAAAACTGGCACTGTTGTTCTTGAAAGCAGCCAACAACAAATGATCGTTAAAATGGCTTCATTTTCTTCTCTTATGAGTCGAGTCCCCTTAACAAATGTGAGATGAAATCACATCTGAGAAGTTTATTCTTCTTTGTGATGTTCTTCTTTATGGATAAATACTAAGTGGAAAATGCTTTTCTTTGCAACTCTGACTTTAATGTTTTGAAATATAAAATCTTTCTTAAATTGCTTACTGAGAAACCAAATTGTGTTAAGTCCTCAAATACAAACTTTTTGTTTTTTGGTAAGCATTAGTCAATGGCAGTAATATTTTCACACTAATGATTGAATAGAAATTGCTTGCAATATGTCAAATGCGTATAGTACTATTAAATACATATCAGTCTCCAATCAATATGCCTTTAAACTTGGGTCATACTTAACTTTTGAAAGTGTAGCATTAAAGATGCTGGATAGTTTTTTTTTTAATTTCCTTGTCTACTCCTATCATCCTCTTTGCAAAGAAACTTTGAATATAGGAACCAAGCATGGATATTTATATTACTTTTCCTAGCTTTCATATTTTACAATGTGAGGTGTCAGTGTTCATTTTTTTTTCATTCAAGTCAAATAAACATGCATCCAACTCCTTGAATAAAAACCTATACATAATCTGCCAGTTATGAAAACTAAATACTACATAAACTTTCAGAGAACTTGTCACCATTTGAAAAATTTCTATAATCTTTGAAATCCAGTGTTTTATTTTTCTACCTTCCACCACCTTTCATGAGAAATATCACAGAGTAAGTGGAAATGTTGTGTTCAACAATAAGTGAACTAAGGAATAAGACAGAACTACAGAGAGAAGAAATGTCAATCCACTATTCAATATAAGGAAATATGTATAAGACTCTCCATGATCTATGAATTCTGACAAGAATTAATAATAAGATTAACACAATCCCTTTAGCAGGGTAAGGCTTTCTGAAGATGCTCTAAAACTGCCTTGGAAAATTGTACATATCAACCTAGTGTTCAATGTTGATGATGGGAGCAGGAATTATGGGCAGAAAGAATAAGAAGAGAAAACTGGATAGAAGAGATTGTTCCCGTTAACTGTGTCAGAGCAAACCAAAAAGTCTGTTATAGGCAGGTCCCACTTAGCAATGAACCTGTCAATCTTAATTCTTAAATTCTTAAAAGTAGAAATTATAGTTAGAAAAGAAAAATAGTGAAAATTAAATAGAATGAAAAAATCAAAAGATTATAACCACATCATTTTGGTGTGTATAACTGTTTAAAAATAGAATAATCATTCTCAATTTTTTTTGCCCTTGACCTTAGCCCCAAAGTGTTTAAAGTCAACTGCTCTAGCTCTCACAGGTGAATGGGGTGCTGGAAAGTGGTAAAGCATTGTGCATAAAACCCTATCAGTAATAGTACTGTATACCATGCCTAAAAGAAAGAAAGAAATAAAGGTAGCTACCATAGAGGCAGGCAGGAGGGTGGAAGGGAAACTGGGGACATTTGGTAAAGGGAAGTGGAAGGATTGGTGATAAAACATTGTATGTCCGAAAATCATGAACAACTTTGTAAATTATGGTACCTAAATTAAAACAAAAGAAAACAAAAAGAAGAATAGGTGTTTACTATGAATCACCACAGTGCTAGGTGTTTTGCATAAAAATTATTCTTTCCTAATAATTTTTGAAGTTCTGTTTCTTATCCTTACTTTTCAATAGCCTATATTATATTTGTAACCCACCAGAGTTCACTGAATACAAATAAGTGGATCATGGGAGGAAGTACAAGCAGAGCTCTACCATGAATCACCTGTGTTAAAGATTTGTTTCCAGGGCTGGAGTGATCACACAGCAGGTAGGGCGTTTGCCTTGCACGCAGCTGACCTGGGTTCGATTCCCAGCATCCCATATGGTCCCCTGAGCACTGCCAGGAGTAATTCCTCAGTGCATGAGCCAGGAGTAAGCCCTATGCATTGCTGGGTGTGACCCAAAAAGAAAAAAAAAATTGTTTCCTCAACTATCATGTGGGTGAGAGAGAAGTACACTAACATGTCTCTTTCTTTCTTTTTTTTATTAGTGGAAAAACACAGTTTTAACATAACTGAGTATTTCAGGAGAATAAAGGTAGAATGACAGAGATTTCCATTTTTCCTTATTAAAATAAAGTTATAGAAACAAGATGCATTAAAAATATTTGAAGATGATAAAACCATTTAATCTATAATGTAACTGCTCTTAGAACCTATATATTGCTTGCAAGGATTTTCCTCTCTCTCTCTTCAACTCTCTTTATCCCTATCTCCGAATAGAAATGATGATCTCGTATTCATCTTTATATTCAGAAAACTCTTAGTACATATTTGTCAAACTGCAAATACCTTTAAAATGCAGATACACTTTTTACACACACAAAAGAAATAAATCCAACGAATAGAGAAAATATGTCTGTTTTCATGACCTGAAACTCTAAAACACTATACAACTCAATGTAAATAAAAATTCTAAAAATAAAAATTCTAAAAATATTAAATCTAAAAAAATCTAAACGATTAATATTAAGCCATAGAAAACAAGCATATATATGTAAGAGAAAAGGAGACAGCAGTTGAAATGTGGACACCCAGGTTTCCCATTGCTATCAAGAGAGTGTACAACTTTAGACCCTCGGGTAAGTTCTAGGGCTTTCTTTCCTTATCTAAAAATTGGGTTGGAACATTAGGTCTCTCCCACCACTAATGTTCCATGATTCTTTTCTAAACCAACCCATAGGACTGTTACTCAACTTCTCTTAGACTTTTATCTTCTAAGTGGAATGCTTTGTTTTGGAAAAGTTAAAACATCTACTGCTGAGAGGAAATAGAAAGTAGAATTAGAACAGCGGGTTATAAGAAAACTTCAATGAATTAAAATCTCCGATTCCAGATGGGCTAGTATCTTTATCTTCAGAAAAGAGGTAAAATGTGTTTTCTAGACACTACAGAGAGCTACGCTTCAAACTCCTTCTAAAACAAAGTCTGTGCCTGCATTCAGGAAAGAAAGGTGATCACTGGGGACCAGCAGGGTTTCGCACTAATAAGCCAAAGCAGAGTTCAACATGGACTGGCTGAGACTACTGACTCAAGAGGAATCTGAGCAACACAAAGACCCTTGAAGTTTTGCTTGACTGAATGTTGTACCTACAAATGACCTAATGGTGCGAACTATTTGTTAAAAAATATTAAAACAGCTTCAGTTGTATTAATAGAAATATGATGAAAGACCAGTTGAAGGAAGAATCCTGTTCTCTGAACAGAGCACTGTACTTGGATTAGTATGGTGTATTACTGAAGCTAGGTTTTTGAACAAGGTATTTTAAACTTAAAAATATTGGTCAGTGGAGATATGGGAATTTGAAACTAGGTTACACAAAAATACTAGAGATAACATAATAATTAGCCAGAAGAAGGGGTAGACTAAACACTCTTTTCAAAACATCGAAGTGTATAATGCAGATAAGATATAAAATTTGTGTGTTTTCTACAACCTCTATGTAATACAATAATTACATGGAAGTTATAGAAATGGAATTTTACCTCACTTTAACAAATGGTTTGCTAATAGCTAATGCCTAAAATTCATGCAGCAGAGTGTTAAAGCAAAGTTTGCATGTCCATATTAAATATTAAAAAGGATTCATGTATTCATGGCAATTGGGCTAGATCATTTTCAGAACATCAATGTCAAGTATAACTTATAAATAAAAATTAGCTGTTTTTGTGGAGCTGATGCCCAATTCAATTAACTTAATCAATGGCTGAATAAATACCAGTACTCCTACATTATATACAAATTTTTAAAAATTAGCTGTTTAAAACTTAAGATAATTTTCTTATAGAAGAGTTTTATATATAGTCATTTGGATCAAATGTCAAACAAGTTTAATCAATCAATAATGTTTATGAAAATTTCAATTAAAAGCACACTTTTAGTTAGTTCTAATTCATGCAGAAAAAATGAAGGAAGATTATTTTGAAACATTTTGAAAGCATGGCAACCCTTAGTGATATGTTAGGAAGAAGCCAACTATTTGAATAACTTAACTGATGACCTTTCAGTTGTTATCTGTATTAACATGATTTTTTTCATCTTTTAATATTCTTTAGTTTTTGTAACACACCTGGTGGTGTGCTCAGCACTTAATCCTGGTTCTGAACTCTGGGATTACTTCTGACAGACCAGATGTGGTGCTGAGCATTGAACCTGGGTTGGCTGTGTGCAAAGCAAGTGCTCTACTCACTCAACTATTGGTCTAACCCTGAATACAAATTCTTCAGTCAAATAGGGCTAATGCCACTGTCAGTATCATAAATTGATCTAAATTAAATAACGGATAGCTTATGGTGATTAAAAATCATTATATCAAATTCCTGAGACTACTAAACTCAACAAATTTGGAGATTCCTCACTTCACTAATATATGCTTCTTCCCATTTTCAAAGATCTTCCACATAAATTATTCTACATGACACACTCAGTGATCCCATGTGGTCTGCAAGTAAGTTGTAATAGCTACATTTTTCCGAGGCTAAAATGAATCATGGGAGAGATTGCCAATGTTGCTGAAACATGATTATTTGGCTTCTCACTTAACAGAATTTCTAGAGAAAAGGAGCACATTGCTTTAAAGAATACCCAATTCCAATATGAAAATTAGAGTAAAAGTAATCCTCTAAGAGATTTTAGAATCTGCACTTAGGATCACTTGATCACTTGACATCCTGTTACTCATTGATTTGCTCGAGTGGGTGCCAGTAACAGTAATTTCCTAATTGCACTTAAGAAAACAGGTTTTATCCAAGTGGCAAGGATCACAAATATGATGCTATGCTGTCAACGTGCAGTGAGACACACCCTCTTTGATGCACTAGAACACAGTTGGTATTGGAAAAAATAATTTAGTTTATGTAGTCAGAACCTTAACTTTATCCATTATTTGGCCTTATAATTCTGTTTTCAATGTATATTTCAAGAAACAAAAAAGTAGTAAGAATGGTTGGTACCCAACATACAGTTTAGAATACATACCATGTAAACGTAAGACAAATTCAAAATTGTACACAATAGAGAAATGGAATCCACTGTAAATTTAGAGTGATGCAGAAATGAGAACCTGGATTAACGGTAGGTCCAGTGGGATAATATTCCTATTCTGCCATATAATGGCTGATAGTGGTTGAGTTAGTTATCAACTCAAAAATAAGGTATGAAATATATATATGGAACTATTGTGAGAATTATATATATATACATAGATAGATAGATAGATAGTGAAATATTGGGTGAAACTCTTTATCCAGTGGCTGACACAATAATAAACACTTAACATTTATCCTGATTATTACTCTCAGTAACTGTTCACTTGATCACTTGACATCCCGTTACTCATCTATTTGCTTGAGTGGGCACCAGTAACGTCTCCATTCATGCCTGTCACGTGCTAGTGTAGCCCAAAGGGGTCTGCTTGCTCCAGGAACACGAAGAACCACAAACCACAAATTCAGGGTCTTTATGAATTCTGACCATCTCGTAGGTGGGCGGCCACACAATCTTTTGACGTCCCATGGAATTTAGTTGGTAATGGCTCTAGTCCTGCGGTCATCTCCAAATTGCATTATGTGTTCCAGCCCATCTGATTTTTGATGCCTTGGCCAATGAGACAGCATCCCTGATTCTTGACCTTTGACGGAGGTTGGAACTCAGGATTCTTTCTCTCATTTGAGTGAAACACGATATGTCAAGCATAGCTTCTTCGATTCCTCTTTGGGAGACCCGAATAGCGTTCTCATCCTGTTTTTGTAGGACCCAGGACTCTGAGGCATATGTTAATGCAGGAAGAACAGTGAAATCAAAAAGATGTGCCCAGAGCGAGAGTTCCTTCATCCTCTTAGCTATTTCTTCAACGCTCCTGAAGGTGTTCCAAGCCACTCTCTTCCTCCTGCACAACTCAGATGCCAGGTTATTTGTCATGTTAACTTCTCCACCTAGGTACACATAACTGTTTCATTCAGAGATTCTCATTCTGTTGAGAGCAAATGTAATGTCAGGAGCGAGACCATTTCTCAAAAACATTGTTTTCGTGAGATTCAGCTATAGTCCGACTTTTCCACACTCACGGTCGAAGTTGGCCAGCATTGGTGCTGCTTGGCTAATGTTTGGTGTTATTAGAACAATGTCATCAGCAAAGAAAAGGTGGTGTAGCTGCCGACTGTCTATTTTCACTCCCATTCCTTCCCATTCCAGTCATCGCATGACATTCTCGAGGGTGGCACTGAAGAGTTTCAGTGAAATGGCATTACCCTGCCGAACCCCTCTCTTGACATCGATGATCACTTCCTTGAAGAATGGTGAGATCCTTGTAGTGAATCCATAATACAGCTCATGAAGGATCCTGATGTATTGAGTTTGAACGCCCTGTTTGGCTAGGGCTTCAATGACCGCTTCCGTCTCAACAGAATCAAAGGCCTTCCTTAAATCAATGAATGTTAGACAGAGCAGCATCTTGAACTCCTGAGAAACCTCAATGAACTTGGTTATCGTGTGGATATGGTCGATCATGCTGAATCCTTTTCGGAACCTGGCTTGCTTGCATGGTTGTCCTTCATCTAGTGTTCTGCCAATCCTATTCAGGGTGACTCAAGTGAACAGCTTGTATACGACAGACAATAGGCAGATTGAGCGATAGTTCCCAATTCTCCTTTGTTGTATGATAGTAAAGTCCTGCTGGTTTTTCATTGGGGCGGAACCTTACATTCAGGCAGGTAGCGTGTGAAGAGCTGAGTCAGTGTATTGATGAGTACTGACGGCAGGTTCTTCAGGTGTTCAGGTCTGACCTTGTCTGGGCCAGGTGCTGTTTGCTTCTTTACCAACAAAATGGCATGTTGGATTTCAGAAGGGAGAACATTGGGAATGACATATCCATCCTGCGGAATTTTGTATGTGGGCAGGTGGACATGGCTATGAAAGAGATCCAAGTAGAAGTCATGGATAATCTTCTCCATTGCCCTTCTGGAAGATGTGATAGATCCATCAGGACATCGGAGGGCACTCATCTTGGTCTTGAGTTGGTAAAGGACAGGCGGGCATTGCGAATGCTTTTCTTGGCTTCTGCCACATCTGCCAGCACTGCTGCTCTTCACTCTTTGAAGTCTTCCTTTATTGCTTCTCTGCACTGCTTTGCAAGCTTGGACATTTGCTTGCGGTTGCCTGAGGCTTGTGCCAAGCCATGTTGGTGAATAAGAAGAGTTTTCAAAGACAGGCCTCATTTTGTGGCTATCTCCCTCAGCATTCTGTGCACAATCATGGAGGTGCTGAACCAGTCGATTGTATTCTTTGTCAATGTTATCAATGACGGCATCTTCCCTTGTTTCCACAAAAGTGCCAAAGAGTTCCCAGTTGGTGGTCATTCTGGGAGTTCTCTTCTTAAACTTTGTGGCCCTTTCTCCCTGCTCCATGAAGTAGAATTTTGCATGAAGGAGCTGGTGATCCAATCCTGTTTAGAATTTTGGGACAACAGTGACATCGGTCAGGCAAAACCATTGATTGAATATGATGTGGTCAATTTTGTGTGGAACTATCCACTGGGAGACTCCCCTGTCCAATGTTTAGATTTGGCCTTCTGGCTCTGTGAGTTACCATGAATGGTCCTGGTCGACATGATGAACTCAGACAGTCTCTCTCCCTGTTCATTCCATTCTAGGACACGGGTCCTGATGTGGAGTTCTTTAACTGATCTTCTTGATCCTATCTTGGCATTAAAATCACCCACAATGATCTCGTACAAGGTGTGGTCTTCTTTATAGAACTTCTCCAGCTCCATGTAGAACTTCTCAGTTTCTCCTCCATCATAATTGGATGTTGGTGAATAGACAATGGAGATAGAAACTGCCATCAGTAATCCACATCTATTCAAGTATAATCATCTGATTTGAATTGTTAGGCATTCAAATGAATCAATGCTCATAGCCAAGTTCGTGTTGTCAAGGACACTGACACCACCGCCACCTCTTTTGTCTCATGTTCCGAGGAAGAGTTCTTCTCCAATGTCGAAAACGGTGTGATGTGATTAATGCCTTCTCTTGTCAGTCAGACCAATGATGTCATGTTTGATCTTTCATGCTTGTACCATCAGGTCCTCGATGGATGCATACGATGTCAGTGTACGTGCATTGAAAGTACAGACAGTCATTTTTGTCCTTCTTCATTTTGGCAGCTTAGTTTGGCCTTCAGATTTTATCAGCCTCTCCTTTCTCATCCTTCTTAATGCTGCCATTAAGTAACTGTTACATTTATTAAATGTCTAGTGGATGCCAGGTATTTAACAAACATATCTTTTTATAGCCTCATAATATTCTGACAAGAATGCTATTGATATCCTCTTTGCATAGATGAAGAAACTGAGGACAATTTAGCTAAGTAACTTTACCAAGTTTGTCAACCTGGTAGAATGCTGTAATCTGAACCTTTCCGACATTGGAATCATATCCAAGGATATGCCATGTATGTTTGTATGAGTATGTGAATGCATATAAAATAATATAGGCATGCTAGATATTCATATTTACATAAAGCTTAAAATATTCAGTAATATATTAGCAGTTTTTAAGAATAAAATATCAAATGTATATATAACTGAGATCTACAGTGTAAAACACAAATAAAAGTTACAATAAATTGATATAGGAGCTGGAGCGATAGCACAGCGGGTAGGGTGTTTGCCTTGCATGCGGCCGACCCAGGTTTGATTCCTAGCATCACATATGGTTCCCTGAGCACCGCCAGGGGTAATTCCTTAGTGCAGAGCCAGGAGTAACCCTTGTGCATTGCCAGGTGTGACCCAAAAAGTGAAAAAAAAATTGATATAGTTACATTCATTCTATAAAAGTCTTCATGAAATGACCACTTCTATGTAAGTTTGCAATTCTGTGCCTGTTTTCTTTTTAGACACATGCCATTTTATAAACAGAAAAATTTAAAGGAAGCAGATATAAAAACAGCACTAGAGAGGTAATGTAGGAGTTAAAACATGATTTGCATGTGCCCAACCCCATTATGATATCTGAGATCTCATGATCCCCTGAATATTGCAGGGTGCATCCATATAGGCCACTGAGCATTGTCATGGTGGCCTAGGTCATGCCTGGCACTGCATGACCTGAAAAGTCCACATCCTCAGACTCATGCATTAAAATAAAAGTTCAGGTACTAGAGGGATACCACAGTGGGTTCAATGCTTGCCTTGCATGTGGATGACCTGGGTTCAATCCCCAGAATCCCATATGGATCCCCCAAGCATAGATAGGAGTAATTCCTAAATGCAGAGCCAGGAGTAACCTCTGAGCATTGTTGGGTGTGCCCTCCCCCCAAAAAAACAAAGGTAAGACCAACAGTCTAGTTGGCTGAGAATCATAGGAGGACCTTTGGGCCACGTGAGCCCCACTTGAAAGACCCCCACCCAAAAAAAATGAGAGTAGGGGTATGCAGCTAGCAGGTGATTCTCTAAGACTAGCAGACAAAGGTACAGGATATCATAGATGAAACTTACTTCTGAAAGTGACTGAACCTTCAGGGTAAAAGATTATAAAGCACCAGATACAAATACTCACATGTACCAGAGTTGGAATGTGTGTAGGGAAGCCTGGGGTGGGAACGGGTTGGGGCTCGATAACTGCTTCCGTTGGTCCTACTCCATCTTCATCCTCACCGGGTCTCTGAGGGGTGCATCGACCAATGTCTGCATTCTTGAAGGACACGGGTTGTGCGAAGTCCATGGGGCTAATGAAAAATAATGAAACATTTTGTTCTTCTTTTCTTGATCCCTCATTCACAGACTATTGTGGAGTTTTCTAAACTAAACTTGAAGATTCTCATTGCTTCCTTATACCCATAGTTTTGGATAGTACTGATGCAACAGTGATTCATACATGCACAGACACATAATAATAGTAGCAAGGAAGTTCACTTACACAGAGTTAATGACAAGGTTCCAAATACAGCCTTCAAAAGGAGGGATGTTTCTGAGTGGAAAAGGCTGAAATTCGGATGGAGCACCCCCAACAAAAAGCTTTTTAACTTCAACGGCTTGTTCTGTTGTCAGTTCTTGCGTGTGGCTTCTATCTTCATCCACTTGAACAGTCAAGACTCTGATAAAACATTGAAAATAAAGAAGTTCCAAAATGCAACTCTTAATATGTTCAGAAATGAAGCTCTCTGTTGCGCCCTCATCCCTTTCTCTTCACTTTTAGTGAGCCATGCCATGATAATTGGAAACTTTACAATTGAACAAAAGATAATGTTTCTCAGAATCTTATCCTCCTTAAGATGGATCTTGCCTCCCTCATTAACTCTCCTCAAGTTTACTGAAATGGGCAAATGGTGTAGCTGCCACATTAGCCTTTGGTGGAGTTGATGACAATGGTCCACAATCCAACGCATGAGACTGTAGAAGCTTCTGTGCTGTTTAGTAATGTCTAATGGTACAAGGCTCAATGGGTTTAGCACAGCATGGGGTCACATTTTGTTTTGCTCTTTATTTCTGGGTTTGTGCTAGTAATTATCTTCCTGCTAGGGGACAAACTGTACTCTGGAGAGCTTAGACTGCAGGAATCAACAGTGAACACTTAACAACATTTTAGAAAGAATGTAACTGCCGATTTTGAACAGGAGAACCAAGCAAGAACACCATGATAATTATTCCTGGCAATGATTTTCCTTGGTGTCTGTTTCATTAATTTTCCTAATCTGCTTATGAGAAATATCTCACACATGAGTAATCGAGGACCTCATACTACTTATTCTCAACAATTCTTGGATTGTAGGGTGATGATCTGAAGGAGACAAAGAGTTCTGATGATGAGAATGATGAAAGGCCTTTTTCTCCCACTTATTCCAGAAGCAGGTTTTGAGTGTCAGTTCTAAGAGTTACCATAAGATTATTAGTCATACGTATTAGTCACTAGCCTGAGGATTATGAAAGAATTACTGAAAACTCACTTCTTATCTGGGGAGAAAAATCAACATACTTATGTGAGAAACCCAGTTCTAAAACACCATCTTACTTGATTTTATAAAAAGGAAAAAAAGATCTACTCATAAAATTAAAGGTAATGAGCCCAGCCAAGGGACAGAGGCAATGAGATGACTGAGTAATCAGTCCATTTTGGAATAAATCAAAGGGATAGGATGGAGAAAATGATTTTGTTGTGGCTCAAAATGAACAATGGGTTCAAGAGTTAAAAGAGGAGAAGCAAAGATCTAATTTCAAAGTAGAAGATATGAAGAAATCACACACATATATTCTCCAGTTCTGGGAGAACATGTTCATGAAAATTCAGAGATTCAGCCTCATCACTAAGATCTTTGTATTTTTTTTCAGGGCTTATGTTCTATGGAAAAAAAAATCAGAACAAGAAGGGCAATACCATGTGAATCTACTTATTTTCAGAATAAAAATAAAAGCAACTCACTGATATAAAGAACTGACTGGTAGTTGTCAGAGGTATAGGAAGGAGGTGAAATAGGTGAAATTCCAACATACATCTTAAATTACTGATCTAATTTCATTATCTTTAGTTTAATGTTCTACCTGTATGAGAAATACTGTCACAGAAGTGACAACTTTCAAGCATGTGCATCTAGGCAAGACTCTTATCTGTCCAGTTAGAACTCTTGGCCACTTTGGTGGGCTCCAGAAGAAGGAAGAGAAGGCAAAGAAGTCATAGAATTCAGAGAAAGTACAAATTTCCAGTTATAATATAAATAAGTCAAAGAATGGAATGCTACAGCACAGTGACCATGTTAATAATCCTGTATGTTATGTTTTAATGATGCCAATTAGATATTCAAAGTTTTCATCATAGGAAATAATTGTATTAAGTGTGGTGATGTATAACTAAGATTTGTGATGATTGATTTTTTATATCAAGAAATACTGAATCATTATGTTTACCAGAAAGTAATCAATGCAAGTCATCTAAAAATATAGCCTGATAGTGAACTATATCTGAATACATATAACATAAATAAATATTCAAAAAGTTTGTTTTATGAGACATTTAGAATACCACTTTGGGATATCACTGAGAACTGCTCTCTTAGAGAATGTTTTTTCATCATTATAATGAGATGGTTTAAGAGAAAACATTATTTGAAGACCTGCTGCATGCCACACAGTGAAAAATGTTAATTAAGAATTTGTACTGAGCTCTATTACTTAATAAGGGCACTGTGAGAAGGCTATTGCAAAATTTGTTTTAATTTGCGTTTTGGGTCACACCCAGCTCAGGAGTTAATCCTGACTCTGTGCTCAGGAATTACTCCTGGCGGTGCTTGGGGGACCATATGGGATGGTGGGAATTGAACCCGGGTTGGCCAGTGCAAGGCAAATGCCCTACCAGCTGTACTACTGCTCCGGTCCTGACCATTGCTGAATTTTGCTCATTTTCACACTCTAGTAATGACAAATTTGGGTAATAAATCTAGTTCTTTTGTTAAAAGGAACATTATCAGCATGCCATTTTAATTCTGGTGTGATCTCTGCTAAGTATCTATTTAACAGGTTTTTACTGAAAAACACTGTGTATAAAAGCACCACAAATAAACTTCATATTATCTTTAGCATGGTGATAGTATAATTATTTTTATAATAATCTAAGTTATTTGATTTTTGGAATTTAATAATTTAACATTTCATTATGTACATTCTCTTATTTGTTTGGAATATTGCTTTAAATTTTTTTCTCTAAACTATCACCTATGGAATTGTATAACATGGAAAAATATATTAAAATGAGTAAATACACTGACATTTATAATTCACCTGAGAAAAATCTGAAAGATATTTTTATTGCACATACTTTAGATTATAAGGAAGAAATATTTGGGTTGTAGTAATAATTGGTTATTATAATCATATAATACATAATATATAATTATATATATTATAATTAGTTGTAGTAATAATTAGAGCGATAGCACAGTGGCAGGGCGTTTGCCTTGTGTGCAGCCAGCCCAGCCGAGCCAGGTTAAATTCCTCCATCCCTCTTGGAGAGCCCGTCAAGCTACTAAGAGTATCTTGCCTGCGCAGCAAAGCCTGGCAAGCTACCCGTGATGTATTCGGTATGCCAAACACAGTAACAACAAGTCTCAAACTGGAGATGTTACTGGGCCTGCTTGGGCAAATAGATGAACAATGGGAGGACAGTGACTGTGACAGTAGTAATAACTGTAGCACTGTCCTCCCATTGTTCATCGGTTTGCTCGAGCGGGCACCAGTAATGTCTCCATTGTGAGATATGTTGCTACTGTTTTTGGCATAACGGATATGTTACAGGGAGCTTTCCAGGCTTTGCTATGCAGGTGAGATGCTCTTAGTAGATTGCCAGTCTCTCTGAGAGGGGACGGAGGAATTGAACCCAGGTTGGCCACATGCAAGGCAAATGCCCTACCTGCTAATTCATGATTCTAAATCATGAGTCAACCTCTAAATCCCAATATATATTTCAAATTCCTGATCTAATATCATGGAGTCTAGATTAATTTTCTAACTGTATGAAAAATACTGCCACAGAAGTGACAACTTACAAGCTGGTTTATCTAGGTAATACTCTTAGTGTTTGATATTTATGTCCAGTGAGAACTCCCGGCCACTTCGATGGACTCCAAAAGAAGTAAGAGAAGGCAAAGGAGTCACAGAAGTCAGGGGAGGAGCTGCAGCAATAGCATGGTGGGTAGGGCGCTTGCCTTGCACGCAACTGACCCGGGTTCAGTTTCCAGCATCCCATATGGTCCCCCAAGCACCACCAGGAGTAATTCCTGAATGCAGAGCCAGGAGTAACCCCTGTACATGGCCGGGTGTGAACCAAAAAATAAAAACAAAACAAAAACAAGCAAAAAAGAAGTCAGGGGACCAAGAGTGTCATGGAATTAGATTTCAAAGTGACTATGGTGAGATTGCAGAGAAGCAGGAGTAGACAGAAGAGAGAAAGAAGAAGGGGGATAAAGAGCAGCAGAGAGGTAGAAGGTAATTACGGAGTAAAAGCCTGTGGATTTTTTTGAGATGGTATTGAAAAATCATAGTAGCCAGGATATTAGGAAAATAAATGGTAATTGACACTTATGGCCTGAAAACATCAGGCAAAAAGAAATACAAGGCTCTCATAATTAATATAAACACATAAATATTTGAGGTCACAAAGAAATATTAGAATAAGTAGTTGGTGAATTCAGATGAAGGTGTTAAAGTCACGCATCTCTGTTACTAAATCCTGACTCATGGACTAACAATGTGATTTTGACTTAATATTCCCTTATCTGTGATGAAAGGATATAAATACAGATCTCACATACATTTAGAATGAATGAAGGATATAATCTTCGTGTTTTACACAGAGCGTGCCAGAGAATAGGTCTATAAAACATTTAAAAATGTTTCTGGATGTTCTGAGTTAGGGTCATTAAAGATCTCTGGTTAATCAGTTCATTGTAGCCCTTAAAGGATTGGTGAGGGCTTTTTAACCTTAGAATGCTGAATAAGACACTGTTGTAACAAATATATTCTTGTTCTGCCATAACTACACTCTAATATGTCCAATACATTATCCTTTAATTAACAGTGAATGGCAAAACTGTTTGTTTATATGGCCAATTAACTGAATGACCAGTTTTCAGTGATGTACTCTTCACTGAGCTTAATCAAATAAAGGTTGGATTGATGGCCAACAGCTGTGCATTTGGCATAATAAAATGCCCTTCTTAAAGAAACACCTGTTAAAAGGACACCTTTGTATATAATATCACAACTGGGAACATCAGCATTCTTTGACTATAAAATAATATTTTTCAGATAATTTTGTCAACTATATTCCTCAATTCTGCACTTGCTTATTGAAATTGTCTAAAGACTTTAAAAATGTTTTCCACCAATGAGGAGAATTAAAGTGTGGCAAGAGACCAGGAATTTAGAAATCTAGAAGACATTTAAATTCTGTATCCTACAGCATTTCTTTTAAATTCAAAAGAAAAAAAATGACTACATTTCTCATCAGAGACCATGATTGAAATATCTATCAGATTAGTAAGATTTTTTAGACTGTCCAAATATTGATCTTTCATTTGTCTTAATCATGGTTTCTAAACCTCTTAGAAGACACTCTGCAAGAATGTTTAGTATTAATTCAGTCCACAAGCTAATACTCTATATCATAAGAAAAGAATCCAAGGAAAGCTTTAACACTTACTTAGAAGATAAGACATTTTCATTACATATCTACGCAAGTCATGGTTTACTCATACAAGGGAATAGTTTTAAAATGTGAGTCTTTAATTTGAGAAGAGTATTTGCTTTTTTGAGTAATCACCACATGTATATTGCAGTTGTACTTAAAATATTTTCTGAGCTTGGAAGTTTCATCAAATTTGATTTCTAAATTTTTTTGTTTTTGTTTTACTAGATTCTCAGCACAATAAATAGAATAAACAATTGGATTATTGGTTTGGAGGTTGAAATCTCTGGGCTTCTCGTTTCCTCTATTTGTCCTTCTGAACTAATTACCACTCTGAGTTGGATTACAATATTTTAATGAAAACATACAAATAATTCTCCAAGTAGAAAGACCTACCATTATAAATTCTAATAATACCAGGATGTGACAGAGGGACAAGAGTGGACCATTTGCTGGTGCTGGGTACAGTCACTTTGTACATCGCTATGATAAACATGAATGCGATTATAACCACATTTCCTTAACTAAAACTTAAAAAAAAAATTAAGTCCTACAACATTTTGGAGAAACGAGAAAGCAGTTTAGAACACTCTGCCAGCTCATTCAGAGTTCTGGAGGAGCCCGGAAGGAGGTGGCCTCCTCCGGTCCTCCTCTTTACTCTGTCCCTCACACGGCTGCTCTGCAGGGATGCAGCACACTGGAGAGGGGGCAGGGACCAAGTGTGTTCAGTAGGTCCCACAGCTGCTGCCACCCTCTGGATCAGTAACAAGCTTCTAAGCAGCTGCTGTAAGTGCTTGGAAACCTGAATGAAAAAGCAGCTGCCAAAGGCTGCTACCTCCAGCTGAGCTATTCTGTGCCTCTCGCTATGTGCATACATTATCTGGGAAGAGGATATTTGAGAGGGCTAGACGGAGGGGTCTTTCATATCTATAGCTTCAGAAGAGGTGTTCGGGTTTCCCAAAGATAAAGAGGAGAGCTGCATAGGGTTGAAAAAAATCTGAAGAACTGGACACCAAAGGGCCAAGGTAAATGGGTTTTCTAAAGTAAAAAAATGTAAAGAATGAATTAAGTTACCCCACAGTTTTGCAATGCATTGTATATCTATGCACACAAAGGTGCTGTCAGAGACTAAATGCTAGCAAAGGAAGTTCATGTTAGTTATGACAGTAAGTACTCTAGGGCTATTGTTACCCTCTGGTTCTCTCTACATGAACAGAATGTTCTCTCCCGTCGTGAAACAGACTCGGCTCTGGTTTGATGACAATTTTCCTCATTGTTCGCGCCCCCGTGGAGAGATGTACTTCCAGGCGGCCCTTGTTCAGGAATATCGCATAATAGGCCTGCAATAGCAAATGGTGATGCAAGATTAAAGAGGAGTCTGATTTATGACTTCACATTAGAGTTTGCCTGACCAAACTGCAGATTCATTCTCTCTGAGATCTTACCTGAGAAGTTAAGCTCATTTTCTAAAACAGAGTATTTAAAGTCACTGGAGAGATCTCTTTAATCACTGACCATTTTTCGCTTGTTAGATCATGTGGAAAATGGATGGAGTAATACGGCGGGCTCTTACAGAGCACATTTGTGCTGCTGGAGGTAACAGCTGCACTGGCATGGGGCTTCAACCTCCCAAAGGCCATCAGAAAACAAAGGGTGTCGACAAAACTCTTCTCCCTTGCAGTCACAAGTGGAGAGCCTGCTTCTAGAAATCAGATCTGACACTCAACCTCTTGGCATTTTTAATGTTTAGATTTCAGGTTGTTTTCTGAGCTAGTAGAATGGATCACGATCATCAGCATATAACTTGTCTCCCACATTTGGAAAGAAGGAAGACATTTTTTTTAATTCACAAACATGCCTGCTTTCTTCTTGCTCCTGTTTCTATAGTAACCAGTGTGGTTTTGAGATCAGATGATGAACCCTGGAGAGCTTGAATGCATCCTTCTCTCCAAAGCTGATGCCATGTGTGCTTCCTTTCTTGTGGAACAGGGAGTACCTGCTCACAAGCTCACTGAGGCTTCCAGAATGTTGGAGAAGGTTTTAGTCAAACACCAGAGTTCCAGATTATTAAATAAATCTTCTACACAGCAGCATGTCCGAAACAAAATGTCCAAAGGACCTGCAGGATTCGTGCTGAGAGTCCATTAAAGGGGCATCAGAAAACCACTCAGATCATTAAAAAATTTTAGTTGACTGCTTGACGTTGCAAACCCCTTTTGCAGAACAGAATCATGAATAATCCTAGGGGTATCAACATTGTTCACTTTGAAAAAAAAAAGCCCATTTAACAAGCATGATTCTAACCCACACATGGGCTTTTTAATGTCATTTCTTCTTTCAGATAATATTTATGATGAGATTTTACAAACCAGATACTCATTAACATGAAAAGATTAAACATGAGCAAGTCATTTATAATTTAATTTGTATTAGCATACTTAATATTTTTCATTTTCATTTTTTAAGAGGATCATGTTCTGTTTAAGGATGCTCCTGAAAGCTGGTTATTCAAGAACATACACTGAAGAGGAAAAATTTGGATAAGGTGGTGCTTACTTATAAGACAACAGTCGAGGAAATAAATATCCTTTCTTTGTAAGAATCTGTCTCAGAGTTTTTACTCTGTAGTCTTAAATGCACATATAGCTTGAATGATGAGGATAAATCTGTGTTTAAAGTCACACTTGTAAAAATTCCATTAATTGGCCCATGGCAGTCTAAATACTTTCTACAAATCCTTTCACTTAGAAAAACCATAAATGAGAAAATTATTTAAAAACAGATGTTTGGATGTATTGTAGGAATATCAGGGCAGCAAAGCATTATGGTGTTAGATCTGGGTAACTAAGAACTGCTCTATTTCAACAAAACTAAACTGTTTTGAGAAAGAACCAGTGCGCCCAGGAGTTTCTCCAAGTTTCATGACTAGGGTGATACCTTGGAGGTGCTTGAGACAGCATGTGGCTGGAACCCAGGTCTCCAGCTCATCCCATCAACTTCTTGCTCTGGTTCAACATAGCTTTACAGAGAATGAAATGACTAAGGGTATTAGCACTGAAGTTCACTGTCATACAGAGAGTGTATAGAATTTATTTTAAGGTCATCAGTGAGACTGAGCATACACTGTAGTCTCTGCCTAGTTGGTTGGATTCTATTTGTTTTTTTCTTCTCCAGTTCTGTTTTCTGCTCTTCTCTATAATCAGAGAGGGTGGAGTGGGTTAGGCATAACAGACTGTACTACACAATACATCTAAATTCAAATTTAAATTTAAGTGGCCTAGGTTGTATATACCTAGATCTAATAAAACACTAAATTGAGAGGCAAACAATTAATATAATTTGAATGTATTTAATTTTTTATTTTGAATATTAATATGTTAAACTTATGTGAAAAAACAGTATAGTGAATTTGCCTATAACTGACTTATTTGAATAACTAGCATGCATGAAAGAAATGGGCATTTTTGATTAGTGAGTTATGATGATAATGATAGAGAATAATATAAATATACACTATAAAGAGCAATCTAGTGCTTTTATAATACAGCAGCTTCACGTACATATTAGAGAAATTGTATTATTGAGCAAATTTGAGGATACCTGTCCTGTTTGCCTTCTTTTTCGCTTAAAGGTCCCTCCACTCCCCAGAAGAATGATGCCAGACTCATTCCGAGTGCTGAAGGACAAGTTGATTTCTGTTCCTACATCAATGGCAACAGGGGAGAGTTCCACAAATCCAGGCTTCAGGAAACTCACTGTGTAAATATTCTGTGAGTAAGAAGAAAGAGGAGAAGAAAACATTAGACATAAAAAGTTCAACAAATGGGGCTGGAGCAATAGCACAGAGTTGCACACGGCTGACCCAGGTTCTACTCCCAGCATCCCATATGGTTCCCTGAGCACCGCCAGGAGTAATTCTTGAGTGCAGAGCCAGGAGTAACCCCTGTGCATTGCTGGGTGTGACCCAAAAAGAAAAAAAAATTCAAAGAATTTCTCTATCTCACCCCATTTCCCAATATGCTCAGTGGCACAATCATATATTGTGTTTTTAGAAAGTATGAAAACCCAGTTGCATAGAGAATTGAAGAAAAACTGAAGAGATTGTTTTCAGAAATAACCCTGAATATTTTGAGCAGTTTGCACTGATAAAAGCTTAGACCTCTTTCCTAGTCTAGTACTTTGGATTTGAAATTTAGGTATTTATAGGGAAATTCACAGAGAAAATTTTCTTTTACTCTGTTTTCTTGCTAAATCTCCTTCGAAGACACTCCAATTTATCCCTTGGATATTTTCTGTCATTATTTTTTTTTGTATTTTACAGATGAGTAATTCCATGGTCTGTGTCTATATCCTTTCACATGAATGGGCTAAGATGTGCATTCCTAGCACATGTATAAATACACTCCAGGTGTGTTTTTAATTAATGTAAATCTAACTATCAAAACCAAATAAAATCATTCCTTATTTCACTAATAAAAAAAAAATTAAAAAAATCATTCCTTGTTCAGTATTTATCTCAAAAAGAAAATAACATTGTTTTCCTTGATATACTAAAATGAAAATGGCAACATTTTAAATACTAATACATGAAAAAGGGGAAGCAAAAGTGACTTCTATCAAAAAGCTGTGTAGAGCACGTAGCTTTTAGTAAATCATTTATGTATGCATAGTTACTTTATCTTTTGCAATTATTTCTTCTTCCTATCTTTGTCTCTGTATTTAACTAAATAATGGTTAGCAAATACAACTGTATCTTCTTATCCCCCCGAGTATATATGTAAGAGAACAATCATCAGTAAACCTAGATTTCATCATCAATTTTAATGAGAGGACTTTCCAATTAATAAATATACTAGAATTACCTTAAGCAAGACCTTTAGAATGCCTAATATAGTCACTTAAAAGTTCTGTAATTTTCTTGAGTAAAAGCAAGGAATCTTAATACAGAATATATTTTTTTCTACAGTGTTTCAAGTCCTGTTAAGTGACACATGTGCTGTAAAATCTATGATCTATTTTCTACTCCAATATCAAACATAGGCTTTAGAACTATTCATATAAAATGACTGTAGATATTTCCAATATATCCATGTCAAATTTGTGAATCATATTTTAGTTTCAAAATAATTCCTGGCTATTGAAAAGCACTTTATAGAATTATCATTTCTGTACATACATACATTTTCTGGACAGTTTCATATCATGTCTATATTTTTGGCATGTGATGAGAAGTAAGCTTTAGAAGAGTCAATCAGTTAAAAAAATCTAGTATGGATCCTTAACATTTTAGTTCTGTATTTTCTACTTTTCTACTTATCCCACAGCTTCTGAGGGAATCCAACTCAGGATATCTATAACTGAGTTCAAATTGAAATCTGGAATTATAAAATAATTAAGTTCCTGAAAGTTGGGTTCTAGGTTCTCTTTCAGAAACATGGATCAGTGGTAAGTTCACTATTTACATTTTTCTCAATCTTCCATTACTCCCTTGAGTACTAGAGTAATGCTCTAAAACAATTGCGAATTGGATATACCAGCTACAATAAATAGTTGTGTCATTTCAGGATAATTGAGAATTAATAAATATGATACATTTAATATTTTATGCCTCTGGGAGTGCCCGGCAAGATACCAAGAGTATCCTGCACACACGGGCAGAGCCTGGCAAGCTCCCCATGGCATATTCAATATGCCAAATACAGCAACAACAACAGGTCTCATTCCCCTGACCCTGACAGAGCTTTTAATCATTGGGAAAACACAAGTAAGAAGAATCTGCTAAAATCTCAGGGCTGGAAGGAATAGAGATGTTACTGGCACCCACTCAAGTAATTTGACGATCAAAGGAATGACAGTGACAATGATATTTAATATTTTATTCAAATAATTTTCTTGCTTTAGAATTACCATAAATCCTCACTAACATCTACAGATGATTGTTGACTTGGGCTGGTAGATATTTTAAGACAGCAAAGTTGTAACCTGGGTTTCATTTTCTGCGTCAGCCCCATTGAGGAATATGCCAGAGAAATCTGGGGGGTATAGAACTGCTTTGGCAACAAAGGAAAGACACTGAGGATATCTGATTACAAGGGACTTTGAAGTCCTGTCAACATCATATTTTTGAGGATGGTTTTTAGTCTATGGCATTAAATGGATTTGACTTCATCTGTAGGCAAAATCTTATTTACTAATGATTACAGTGTGGAGTATTACTTTTTATTTGTATAAACTTAAATACAATAAAGGTTTCTAATAATGATGAAAACATACAATGCATGAAAAGGAAATAAATGTAAAAATATTAAACAGCTGGAAAAAGGAAAAGAAAGAAAAAGAGAATCACAAAAAAGATTAATATTAAAAATACCCATTCTGAAGGGCTAGTCATGTGAGAAAGTCATTTGCAACTTTGAGTCTTTATAAACTAGTTCCTAAATTCAGTCACAGCTGTAAGTTAAAAAAGTTCTTCAGTCTTGCTATTTATGCATAACTAAAGCTCTGACTAGTGGGAATTTAAGTTAAATACATAAGAAACTGGTCCCTCTAAGAGCACCAAAGCTAAGGAAGTGAATTCTGATACAAATGCATTTAGGAAGTTCTTAAAAACAGACAAACCTCGAGAGAACATCCTTTAGTAATGCCAACATAATCAGGGCTGCTGAGTATATTATAAGGTGTTCTTGAAATTTCAATATCTCTGAGGCAGCCAGAATATTTCTTCAGACTTACTTCTGGTCTGTTGAACACAAAAGCAATGGTGTTAGAAAAATGAAATAGAGCAAATGTCCTTGACTATTAGAAGCAAGTTATAGGAAGCATATTGACATACACAGGCCACTATGTGTGTTTCAAGCTGTGTATAAGTGCAAACGTTAGCCTGGAAACTATGCATTTTTTTTCTTTTTTTAAAAAAATGATCACACCAATTAATTCAGAATTTCAGCACAAGTAGAGGAATGTACTGACTTCTTAATTAGATTTTAAATTGCTTAATGAAATGTCCCAATGGAGGGAAAATAATAGGTATAGGTAGCACCGTCAAACTCTGTACTGAAAAATAATTAAATGAAATCTTGTTCAGAGTTCAGGGGAAAAAGATCTGGAGACCCACTTAAAAAAAACATTAAAAACAATTCAATAAGCCCTTGAAATTTTAGTTTTATTTATTTTTTGTTTTGTTTTGGGGCACACCTGGGGGTGCTCAGGGCTTAGTTTTGGCTCTGCTCTCCGGGATCTTCCGGCAGGTTTGGGAGACTGTGTGTGGTTCTGAAGATTAAACCTTGGTCAACTATGTGCAAAGCAAGTGCCCTACCCTCTGTACTACTGATCTGGTCCCTGGATGTTTACTTGTAAATAGTCAAGAAAAGAGGCCGCTTATACTAGCCCACAGAATGTATTCAGTGGAGAAGAGCTAGCAGGATGTCTATATGAGGGTACATCTTTAGAATAATTCAGGGCTGTCCTGTTAAAATTTTCTGAGATGGTGAAAACACTCTGCTCTACATCATCCAAATCAATAGTTACTAGCCCGCATAATGATTGCCACTTGGTATGTAGCTTTTGAAAACACAAGTAACCGAACATTTGTTGTTGTTTAATTTGATTTAATTTCAAGATATTTTTTCCTTTAGTGTGTCATACCTGGTGATGCACAGGGTTTTGCACTCAGGAATTAGTCCCGGCAGTGCTCAGAGGACCATATGCGATGCTGGGAACTGAACCCGGGTCGGCCACATGCAAGGGAAACACCCTACCCACTGTGCTATCACTATAGCCCCTAATTTGAAGTTAAATGGCTCCTGTGGCTAGTGCTACCATATTAAATAGCACAGGTCTATGGTGATAGAAAAAGTAAAACTTTTTTTTTTTAGCATTAGGAAGCATCTGTAGATGCTATCCAATAGATATAAAACATTAGACTTATTGGGACAATGATTAACTTTCTGATTGTTCTGTGGTGCCAGAATTTTATTTTATTTTTTTATTTTACTATAAAACTCATGTCATGAGGTGGAAAAAATAGTCTGACCCTGGTCATGTGAATCACATGATTTATGTCACTTCAGGTATTGGTTTGTGTTTTATCTATTCTTTGGGATTGTTTTTTTTTGGATCACTTTCATTTATCCCTAAGTTATACTTCTAATCACTCAGTTAGTTGGAGAACATGAAAAACTAATGGATGAAGGAAGGATCTTGCTTACATTTTTTTTTTGCATGAAGTGATATAAATGAGAGAATTTCACTTACAATGTTACAATGTTAAGTGTTTATCTATATTATATACACAAATATGTGTATGTATTAACACAGCAGGTAGGGCAATTGCCTTGCATGCTGCTGACCGAGGAGTGATTCCTCTGTCCCTCTAGGAGAGCCTGGCAAGCTACCGAGAGTATCCCCCTTCATAGCAGAGCCTGGCAAGCTCTCCGTGGCATATTCAATATGCCAAAAACAGTAACAACAAGTCTCACAATGGATACATTACTGGTGCCTGCTCAAGCAAATTGATGAACAACAGGAGGACAGTGCTATAGTGCTACATCATGCTTGTTGCTTAGAGGACCATATAGTACCAAGGATTGAAAACCCCTTGAGCTCCAGCATGCAAGAGATAATACTATCTCCCTACCTTTACTTCTATATATTAAAGGAGAAAAGTATATTTATGAAAATTTTATTTTGAAAAATTAACTAGTTTATTTATTTTGTTTTGGGGCCATACGTAGTGGTGTCCCTGGCCTATTCCTGGCTCAGTGCTTGGGGATCATTTTTGGGAGGGCTTGCAGGACCTGATTGTACCTGGGTTGGTCACATGCAAGATAAGCTGGAAAGTGCCCTGTCCACTGTACTATCTCTCTTGCCTCTTATGAAAATTTAAAAAGTCTTGGAAATCATGAAAATCACTGTCACGAGTTATAAAGTTCATTGTTCCACAGAATTACAAAGAACCATTTGATTTAACAAGTTCAATGCTATGACAATCCCAAGAGAAGTAATCACATACGGTGATCAGAATCCTAATGGAAACTACAGGTCTCTGTTTTCTCTATTTGCCTCCAAGGCGAAATTGAAAGCTACACAGTGTCATTACAGAGCTTGATTAGCATATATTTCCATGGGAAGTCAGCCTTTGCCTTTTAACCATCTGAGCAAATAGCATGAATGACCACATAAGAGCATTGTGCTAAAACAATAGGGTTATTTTTTCTGCATTTTCACTTCTTCATGGTCTAATTTTTATATTAAATGACTGGTCTTGAATCCCTTCAACTTATTTTCTTTCAATAAATTTTTCACAGTGAGGTGGTGAAATAGCAAAACACTAGGCATTAGTGCTAGTCAGAGGCCACCAGCCTTGAACACATTGGGGGCTGAATCAGCCATTTACAGTGGCCTTCTACTCAGAGCTTTCATGAAAATTCTTGTCCTCAACTAAGAACTTAAATATTCCTAAAAAGCTAGGAGACTGTAAAAATGTCCTTACCATTAATGTCAATGCTTGTTTTAAATATAGCATTTTCTCAAATTTATTTTATCTGACTCAAAGTTAACTGTAAATAAACATAGCAATGAATCAGCAGCTTTGCTAAGAGGTACAAAGGCCATGTAAATGATCACATATCTGCAGGTTTGCACAAAGCAACAAGGCTGTAGTAAGCACTTGGGCACACACAAATTGATTGGTCAGCAAATAGCATGGTACTAGGGAGGCCAGAGTCCAGGGTCCAATTCAAAAGACCACTTTGCACTATAGCCCCATCCTAGATTGTGTTGATAAACCTTACCAGTATTGCCTGGAATATATGCGTGTGTGTGTGTGTGCGTGTGTGTGTGTGTGTGTGTGTGTGTGTGTGTGTGTGTGTGTGTGTGTGTGTGCCCAGCAGGCTATGTGCACAAGCCATTGAGCAAATAAGCACATTGAATCTATCATCACTGTTCATGACAAAAATCAAATGGCAGTACAATTGACGGAGGGCAAGCAGCATCTTTGTGAGCAAAGAGGAGCATGAGGATGATCTAGAATACATAACTCGCGAATGAAAGAAATCTACTATGATTTAAGCTGCATAGATGTCGCTTGGCTTCTGCATCTCTATGAAACTGCATTTATCCAACCCATGCACTTGAAGAAGGCATGCAAACATTTAAAATTTACCTTGCTTTCATACTAGGTTAAAGGAAAGAGAAAAAAATTACTTTAATTGCATTTTTATTTGATAAAACAATAAATTTTCATCACAATTTTTATAAGGTAACTCAGCTATCAAAAAAGGAATATAAAAATACTAACAAAAAAGAAAACAAACATGCCCTTGATGCTCTACAAAAAAAATAGAATTCAATGATGACCATCCCCCCTCCCCAATTCTACCCAAACATTTTTATTTCTGTATATGAATTTCAAGTACTAACTTCTACCAATCTTAAGAATGAGAAAATGTATAAATGTTGCTATTCTATAGATATATTAACTAATACACACTCACATATATATGTATATATGTATACATTTTCTTTTAGAAATTAGAACTTAAAATATATGTAAACTGTTATTAAATCTGTGGGAAAGAGTTTAACATGAATGCATGATTCCTTGATTAATCATGCATAATCAAGTCATAGATATGATACAAGATATACCTAAATGTTTCTAAATAATGTAAAATATTATATCATTTCATTGAAATATTATAATTACAAAATGATATACTATGAAAGAAATCTCAGTAATAAAAATTCATAAGATATGTTCTTTGAAAGAATACATAAATATATCTTAATGAAGTTAAATATACACCTTTGTAGTTAATTCCTGAAAACCACTTTGGGGTAAAATCAAGTTATCACAAAACTGAGCAAGACTCTATTTGGATAAATTTATTTTGGCTCTATTTACTTCAGCCACTGAGAATTTGATTAATGGTTTAAAAGTATCTTAGACTCAATTTTTGGATATCTAGTATTTATATATTTCCTGGCACATAAAAAATTCTCAATAAATACTTGATTTAATACATAAATTTTTGAGCAATAACAAAAATTACTATGTAAATACATTTTATTTTAAAAGTTCTTTTCTGATAATATGCTTAAATATAACCAAAATACTTTACTAAATACAAAAATGAGCAAGATATAATCTGTAATTTTTAAAATATAAATACAAAAATCATTTTAATGGAAAGCAAGATATATTAAAATTCAACAAAAATTTAAGGAATAAGTAACTAAACATGAGAATAGTATGAGAAGAGAAGGTATTTTTTTAAATTTTTTTTTTGTTTCTTTCTTTCTTTTTTTTTTACAGTTGTAGATTTACAATTTTTTGTGCTTGGGTTTCGATTATACAATGATCAGATACCCATCCCTCCACCAGTGCCCATTTTCCATCACCATGGATAATATCCCCCCACTCCCATCCCCCCACCCCCACCCCCGCCTCTGTGGCAGGGCAATCCCCTGTGTTCTCAAGAGAGGGTATTTTTAAGGCTTTATTTAAATGGCTTCATGGAGCGATAGCACAGCAGGTAGGGCGTTTGCCTTGCATGCGGCCAACCAGGGTTCGGTTCCTGTGTCTCTCTCGGAGAGCACAGCAAGCTACCGAGAGTATCCTGCCCGCACAACAGAGTCTGGCAAGCTTCCTGCCGCGTATTTGGGATGCCAATAACGGTAACAACAAGTCTCACAATGGAGACATTACTGGTGCCTGCTCGAGCAACTCGATGAACAACGGGAGTGCTACAGTGCTATTTTTAAACTCAAATAAATATCAATGCAGATGACTATCAAAATAGATCACCTGAACCATAAAGTTTATCAACTTATGCCTTTAAAGTATTGGCAATTAGATAGTTATTTGGTTGAAGGGTTTAGATACAGGGAAAAGAGTAAGCCTCATTCTGCATGCTAGCTGTCGCAAGTGAGACTGAGGTTCTACTTATTATTTTTGGAAACGTGGCCACAACTGGCCCCCATAATTTCAGTTATTCTGAGGTCAAGCCAAAGTGTCACTTTGAAGAATGGAAACATGGAAATAGAACTTCTGGACATATTTGAAACTAGCAAACAAAATAAAACAAAAATTAAAAACACCATACTTTATATGTGTTGTAAGGGTCTACATTTTAATGAAAACAATCCATCCCATTCTAATAAAATAAAATTAACATCTACTGAACACCAAGTTCTCTACAACTTTTATTTCTCATAGTATTTTAATAGTAAGAAATAAATACACTGGAATCTTTTTTGAAAAATACAATTGCTTTGCTTTATATAAATAATAGAAACTATGAGCTAAGATAGTTTCTTATCTAAAAAAATTGTAAAAAATATGTTGCCATGGATATGAGAATAACTAATATAGCTAATATAGCCTTATAGTTAAGCATAAGAGAAAGCTCTAATACATTATTATCATGATAAAGCTAAGCAATAAAGTGGGATATATTCAGAGCATTCTGAAACACTAATCTTCAGAACAATTAAACATGTCACTGTGCCACTGTCTTTAGCAATGGTGTCAGGAAAACAATTATAAGGTCCATACTCAAATCTAGTTTTCACCTGTAATTATTTTTTATAATTGTGTTCATCAGGAGAATTTAAGGAGAAAAATGATTCTCACCCAAATCCACAAAAAAGATATCAAGTTTATCCTTTGATTTCTCCATTCTGGTGTTCTAACTTGCCACATGATTTTTTTCATTAGATATTTATGTAACTGAAGATCATATGGAATTCCTCTTATAATTAAACTTCAAGACTCTAGTGAACATAGTGGCCATTTAATTAAAACTTAATCCTCAACTCAAAATATGCACTAAATTACCTCAAGTTTCTCAGTGTTGGTAAGCCACCAAAATATATTTTGTCATCTGCTTTCAAGTCAAGACCAAAGTTGTTTCCTGGAGATGAAGTTATAATGTTCTCTTCCTGGTTAGTATCTATATCTATAATCGATATGTTCGCTGTAAATGAGATAAAATATTTAAAATTTTATTTGAGCAACTTTAATTACATGTATAGCATTGCTGATAATCTAAAATACACTTACATTTATGCTTAAATTAACATTGACTTTTTCAAGTATTTGCATTATATACAACTTTAAACTGCAGAAGTAATAGAAGTCTCTCTTCAATTATTTTTAAAAAGAAGATGAAACTAACATGTTTAATACCAAAGACACAAACAAATGAAGAGAGAAGTTTAGATATATACCAAACATAAAATGGATATGTGGTTTAAAATAAAATAGTTTCTAAATGCTGAGATAAAAAATATAATTAGGAGTTAGATTGTTAACAATAAACATACTAAATCAATGGCATACATTCTATGCATTTCAGGGTACACAGAATGAATAGCATTTAAGTTTATCTGCAAATTGATGTGGATGAAATGGCTGTGCACAGAAATGGAATGTTTGTTTCTGTATGATTATGGGATCCATATCCATAGCAAATTAAATTCAGGAGGTGTTTGAGAGGTATGAGAGAGGTACAGTTCTCATTCTTCAATGATTTTCTTTTGGGTGTCTAGGGCTGTTTTAAAAATGATGAGGATCAGAATTCAGAAACAGGAAAAGGTTAAAAGAAAGACACTTTGTATTGTTTGATTCAGATAACAGCTTCTTATTTGACTGATTCCTCCACATTATCTTCTTTCTCAAGAGTTAAGCTATACTCTTAATTATTTTTTTTCTTACAATATTTGCTTAGTTTAAGTCTTTAAATGCTTCATATATTTTGGATCTGTGGAGCATGTTGAAGCATCAATTCATTAATATGACAGATTTTGCCTCTAAATCTTTGCCTTGTTAGGATCCAAATTAGTTAAAAAATGAAAATAGACAAATAAGCAGAGGATTGTAAGGATATACCTAAATGTTTATTCTTTGAAAAGCTATATTCTTGGATTTTTTATTCAAATAAATATGAAAATACCAAGGTAAGCAAAGTAAAATTTACATCTTTATTTTTATGACTACCTATGTTTTCAACATGAATCCGAAGATGGATATGAAGAAAATGGTAATTTTCAAATTTATCTGACCACAGAATATTAATTCCCCTCCCACATCATTTAGAAAATGCTATTTTGAAATCAAAGAGAAGCATCAAACTCAAATTTCCATTATAATCTTTAGCCTAATTCCAAAAGGAAGTGAAACTAAATAATTGTCTTATAAAAGTGGCCATAATAAAATACCCAAGCCTAGTAACACTTCAGATTCTTTAAGCAGATCTTTATAAAAACAATGAAAATAGCCTAAAATGATTTCTCTGTTTAAAATATTTATTAAGTTTGATTTATAAATTTAATTACTTTCAAACAGATGTAAGTTACATGCACATATCTTTTTGGAATGATGGCTAAATTAAAAAACAGTTTATAAGACTACTTTCAATACATTCTTCATAAATATTCCTTCTTATCCAGATCAGCAAAGAATTTTTATATGGAGCTGTTTAGTGGAACATGAAAATAGCCTCTTTATACAGGCTGGTGCGTATTTTAATGGTATTTGTGAAAATGAGATTCTGCTTCTCTATCAAGGCAAGGCAGTGGCTGAAGGTACTTTTCCTCCTTATCCATGAATGAATATATACATTTTTAGAAATCACTCAAAGAAAAACTGATTAAAGTGCAGCCACACAATTGAACTGAAACTCACTATCCAAAGAGTTAACTTCAGCAGAAAGATTTAGAATGGTGTATTTTAACTGATTTGAAGGAAGAGTTTTACTCTATCCCTCATGAGTAATAGAAATGAAGTGGGTTTTGCAACGAAATGCCAACATTTGCTTTTATTTCTTGCTCCATTTCTTTCTTTTACAGAATAGCTATTACAGTTTCAGAGTTGATGAGTTTAGGCATCATTTATTGGTAAGCAGAGAATTAAGAGTTTTATTAAACACTTAAATATGGAGAAGATGCTTAACAGTTTATAATCTATGCTGAGTTGCTATAAGTGAGTTATTTTTATTTTGAATATTCTTTTCTTCTCTCGTTGAGGTTATTAAAGATCTCAGTGTTGTTTCCTTGGAGCATATGGCAAAATTCTATTAGTCACTGTGATTCTACTGAGTCTTGAGGAATATGGGGAATGCCTCCTTAAGGAGTATATTTTGTTTTGTGGAGCAATGCATTTATGAGTATATTGAGAATAGTTCATGTAAAACAAATAATCTAGTCAATGAAAAGTTGCAATGAACCACAAAGTTGAAAGTTCATTTGAATTCCTGACCAGCTACTCCTTGATATATGAACTTGTTCAAATTTGTGTGCAAACCAAATAGGGGTTTAATCTTTATCTTGATACTGATCTATGTAGTATTTGATACTCTAACTTGTGCTTTCTTTTATTTAAAAAGCTTCCTCCTTCGGTTGGTTTTCCTAATGAAACCTCTCCAGTGTCTACTTTTCAATCTTTTCTAATCCAGGATTATTACCTAGGTCTTATTTCTTTGAACCTTTCTAAAATGTTGATGTTTATTAATGTCCTCTAATATGGAACCTTACCAGGTTTTTACTTTTTTTGTAAACTAAAATTTATATCTACTTATGAAATGTTGACAATTCCAAAATATCTGTGCTTGAAATTTACTTTTACCTAAAACTCAGTCAACTGACACCATCAACTATGAGATGCTATCAGCTTTACCTACTCCTCAGTGTTTCAAACTAAACATAAAACAAATCAAAATAATTATCTCCTGCTACTACTTATTGTCACTCCTGAATCTATATTTATTTTATTTGGTGGCAGTACCCCTATCCAGTCACTTAAACTAAAATTGTTGCTTCTTTTTCTATTCCACACATAATCAAATCAATAAATAAACTCATGTACTATTTTTATTTTATTTTAATTTTGCTTGGGGGCTATGTTCAGAGGCTACCCCTAGTGAATTACTTAGATGTTACTCCTGGAGTATTTCAGGGACCACGTGGGACCAAGGATCAAACCTCCATCTCCTGTTTACAAAGCATGCATGCTAACCCTTTGAGCTATCTCCCCAGCTCATATCTGTTCTACTTTTTAATGGTTGTTTTACCTAAATATAATTGGTCTATTTACCTATATTTGAAGCCTACAGTTTAACAAGTTTTGAGATACGCATACACCTATGGAGTCATCATAAGATGATACAACTATCACCCTAAAAGTTTCCTTTGCATCCTTGTATCTCCTTCCTCCCCCTCTCTAGTTCTCATATCCACAGGTAGCTCCTCTCTTACTTCTGTGACTAAAGATGAGCTTAGTATTTTTAGCATTTACTTCTTATATAAATGTATAAATGTGCTCTTTTAACTCCTTTTTCCCAGAAAAATTATTGAACTATTCCTCTAGTAATGGTCAGTTGCTTTTGATTGTCAATTATGACTTTATTGTGCAGATATACAACAATTGAGTATAAATTCACCTGATTGGATATTTCAGTGTATTTACTTATTTATTTTGTTCTTTTGGACTACAACTGCCCAGTGCTCAGGGCCTACTCCTGGTTCTGCACTCAGGGATCATTTTTGCTGAGGATCAGGGGACACAACGGAGCAATGTTGGGGATCAAAACTAGGTCAGCCACATGTAAAACACATGTCATACTCACTGTGCTATCTCTTGAGTTCTTAAAATGTTTTACTTTAATATTAGGAAACAACCCAAGTGTCCAAGAACAGACGATTTGATAAAGAAGGCATGGCATACATACAAAATTGGATAAATGCTACTTGGCTTCAAGAAAAGATGCAATCATGCAGGTTTTTGCTATGCATATGAATCTGGAGCTTATTATGCTGAGCATTATTATGAGGAGAGGGACAGACACAGAACGATCTCTCTCATAAATTTTTTTTTTTTAAAGACTCAGTTACCTTTTTTTAAACACTTTTTTTTTTCTGTATAAAACTATTTTGTGGCTACAACTGATGCCTGGGGCCTTATGTGGATATTCTGGCATATGTCTTCACAAATTTTTCAATGATTATCTGAGAGGGAAACTTTGTGAATACACTATTTTTTTTTCTAGGAAGTTAAGTCTTAAGGCGCTAAGTCTTGGAGAAGATGTGACTTTGGAAAAGTTGTTCAGGTCTCTCATTCAGACTGTGACTGAGATTTATCAGTCCTCAATGTTAGTTAGCCAGCAACTCCTTGGGTACAGGGCATGAGACTGTGTTGGTATCCCTCATAGCAGGGATGAAGTACAACAGCACAGAATTGGGGCTACTCACATTGCAAAGGTCATGCAGGCTGGTTACCTCAGTACACTCACTTCCCAGGGATGACGGAGAGTTTGACCAAGATGATAATCTTTTTTGGAACACTTAAATTTAGATGGACATAATCATAACAAAGTTCAAGGCTGATAAATGCCTTAAATCCATTTCACTGGATTTTTTTTTTTTTTTTTGGTATGGTCAGAGTTTTCAAAACCTCTTAAGAGCAGCCCCAGGAAAAAAAGTCATGCTGTCTTAGATCATTAATGGACAAGGAACAGAGGTAGATCTCCTTCAGGGACTTGCTTTTCAAGTCTTTAATCAGCTGATTCTGCTGGGTGACAGTATCCAATCTTTTGTCCTTGGCCTTATCTCCATAAATTCTGCAGTCTTGACCTTGACCCTGACCTTATCAGTAGCCCTAATCCCTGATGCTGATATCCATGATTCCCAGTCCTTGTGCTCAAGGCATTGCTGTAACATCAGTATCTCCCTACCATGGTGTGTCTTGGAGAACTTCAATAGCTTTGATTTTTGAGTATAATGAATAGAGCTGGTATGATTCTGGTTTGGTTCTTTCAGGTGTCATGAATGAACATTTCAGAGTGGATTGACTGGCTCATGTGGTAGGTATAAATTTAGTCCTTTAACAATCACCATGTGTGGATATATTCTTTAACATTCTCATCAGTAGTAAATATTTTTAATTGTACTACATCCTTAGTATCTGGGGGTATGCTCTGTCTTCTAAGTTTAGGTGTTCTAATCGCTGCATAGTGGTATCACTGTGTGAATTTATTTTGCATTTCCCTATGCATCAAATACCACTACAGCTCTTATTTCAGGCCATCATTTTCCCTCCTGATTAGACTACTATTAGTCTTCATTGATCACTCTAACTTCAGTTTGGTCCACTGAAATCAGTCATTTTTTTCCTACTTTCTTTTTTTCTTTAGCACCAATTTTATGGTTATTTTTTCCTTTAGTATATTCTTTCAGTAACCACTGATTGCTCTCAGGATTTCGATCAACTTATTATAGATAAAACTGTTTTTTTCTATTCCTACTCAGCAACAATTATTAAAAATGTGTTTATTATTCTATTTCCATATCTATTGCATATCTGATGATTCACACATAATTACTTGACTATCAATTTACACAGTTTTACTAGGATGCTAAGGAGACAGCATGAAACTCAGAAGCTTTCCAGGAATCATTTTAAAAATCTGCATTACATGGTGAAATTCTCTGACATATTATTGCTATCAAAGCCCCCAGACCCCCAAAAAATAAGTAAAGAAAAAAAGAAAAGGAAGTAAAATATTCCCTTTCTTTTTAAAAATACTTAGCTTCTACATAGAGTGTATCATGAAACTCTTTGATATTAAATTGTATAATATATTTCAGGGCTGGAGCGATAGCACAGCGGTAGGGCGTTTGCCTTGCATGCAGCCAACATGGCCGACCCGAGTTCGATTCCTCTGCGCCTCTTGGAGAGCCCGGCAAGCTACCCAGAGTATCTTGCCCCCACGGCAGAGCCTGGCAAGCTACCCGTGATGTATTCGATATGCCAAACACAGTAACAATAAAGTCTCCAATGGAGATGTTACTGGGCCCGCTCGAGCAAATCGATGAACAACGGGAGGACAGTGATGGACAGTGACAATATATTTCAATGCCATTTTTACTCTCTCTTTTCATGGATGTTGACTAATCTTTTATTCTTCTCACTCTTCACCTGGTTTACTACAGACTGCAGTAGCATCTGAATGGTCACAAATCTACTTTCCAATATGCTCTTCAAGAAACTTCACTGATTAACAAATCTGATGATGTGACACTCTTGATTAAAATTCTTAACAGTTCCTGGTAGTTTTGAGAAGGAAGCTGAAACTTATTAGTTGAGCTCATAAGGTTCTTTAAGAACTCGCTTTATATCTGTCTAGCATCATTTGATAATTTTTATACCAACATTAATCCTGTTGGGTTCTGGATCTACTGTCATTGCTGTAGCTTGTCTCAGAGAATGTTGAAAAAAATATCAACACTGGAGGAATGGAAGTATTCTTGTAATAAACAAAAATTCTTGTAATGAGAAAATGGTGGGTTAATAGATCAAACATTATTCCTAATCAACTACTATGTACAACCTCTAGCATTCAAATATGCATTGTAGCTCCCTTATGAGGGAAGAGTTTATAAATCAATGCTCCAATATATACAACTATAAAAATTAAGGAGTTTCTCCAGGGTTTTTTATTCCAAGAAAAGCTAGTTGAAAATATTATATTATGCCCTGTTTTCAGGTATGCATGCAATTTCCCTGGAATGTCCGTAGAGCTTCATTCCCCTCTGTTTCTCATGCCTTAAGCAACTCCCTTAGAACTGACCTGTATGTTAAGTTAAATAACTCTAAGATTTCTAGCCTGCTTTAAATGTATCTATGTAGCAATCAGTTTCCTGTCCCTTAATCATTGATTTACTTACCCTTCTCTCATTCAGCTAAAAGTTCCTTTAAGAAAAGGAATTGCTATAGATTTTATTTGCTTCTTATATAGGATTTAGTAGGTGCCTAGTGGGTATATGTGAAATGAAGGATAATCCTTCAGGATGATGTTATTTAAATTTTCATAAAATGTTACATTGGTACTGTCAAAATTAATTAGGTCTAACTCTAAGCAGAAATATTAAATTTTCATTTGATGATATTTGTAATGTAGTACAAATGAGACTCACACTTAAATAACTGAGATAGCAATAGTTCAAATAATGTGCTTAAAAAGCATTAAGAAGTAACAGACAGAGATTTCTGTCACAGTTATAATATCTTGTATGTGAGACCTCATAGAAATATGTCAATATATTTTCTTTTCTCTAACACATTTTGTCTATGAGAGAAATATCAGTTTATATAAGTAAATGGAATATTGTATGTGAAAGAGTTTTGAAAATGTCTTAGGACCATTAAAATATCCTGTTATTATTAGTCAGTTACTAACATGAATAGAAGCAAATTGTGGGCATTTTAAAAAGAAAACAACTGGTATTTGTGTTCTACTATTGCTAAAAATTCTACCGACGGACAAATCTAAGAGAAACACCTCAGCAAAATAAGAAAATAAAAACATATAACCTTTTTCAAATCAACTATAGGATGTAATTTTACAAGTTTTATGCTTTCAAAATAAATTCTTAGTTTCAAAAGAAAATGACAGAGATTCATTTGGCTCTTCAATCAGTTATGTCTAACCCAAAACACCTATAATCTAAGCTACATAAATGACTGTATCAATTTTTCACAGAATTTTTGAGTACCTAAAATTACAGTGTCTCTCTCATGTTTAGGTACAGGGAAGCTTAGGATCTCATGATTAAGGTATAGTGCTTCATAGCTATAAAAACTCACCTTGTTTTTGAGTTCTTGACATGGTAAATGATTTCCATTTCCCATCATTATGGTTTTGACTGCTGATAACAGAAGCCATTCCTGAACCCAGATCATAGCTGACTTTTATGTGCCCATCAGCGAGCTCCACACTCATGAAATCCCTCTATTAGTAGAAGAAACATACACTGGTGATTAGATATACAGAGAAATTTGAGTAGTCACTTCATGGATTTTAGGATTGGGCCTCATAACTAAATTACTAAATGTGTTGCTTAGTAATTGCCAACCATTTTTCAGGCAGGATTTGTGATACTATTTTGTGAATGCTCTTGGATGTGATATTATGGTACAGATGGCCACAACTAAATTACTAGGATGTATCCTTTTATCATAGTAATATAGTCTGATTCCTTAAGAATATATAGGCAAATTAAAAGGTATATTTCTACTAAGAAACACTGACCTGGAACAAACACTAAGTACATTTTAAAAATCACCTTTTAAGTTAGGCCTCTAGAGGAAAATCAAGAAAGCAATTTTCCTACAAGGGAGGAATCTTTACTGTTACTTTCTTGAAGAATTAAGTGAAAACAAAATCTTTACAAAGGCAAAAAAAAAAAGAAAAAAGAAATGAGAAGTAATGTTGAAAATACATAGTAATTAACTTGTGTTAGTACTTAAAGATAGCATGAAAAATAAAAGAACCCAATTTATTTCACCATACCCTTAACTATCAAGTGTACTAATTAGCTTAGAATCCTTTTTAATAGTAACTAATCATTTTACTAGTAACAATTATATTAAAGTCCTATGGAAAAGAAGAAAACACATTTTGAATCATAGAACGTCTGCGATGCACATCTTTACCAGATCTTGTGTGGCAAGATATAATATCAGGGCATTTGAAGAAAATGTTCTGAACTTGAACATGACTGTGGAGATGTTTGGGTACCAGCGAATGGGTCGGCTGACCAAGGCATAACCTTCTCCATCAAATTGGATTGTTCCTTCACTGTCTTCTACCTGAGGACTGAAAGCAGAGATGTTGCATATAAATCACACCATTTTCTTCTGGGTCGTTGTTGTTCAATGCATCAAGTTGTCCTCAGAAACTAGACTATAAGCTGTTATATACAGCAGGAACCTACCATGATATATCTGGATTCTTAAACGTCTCCATATCTTTACTGTAACTCTTTTAAAAATATTTTCCTACTTTTGTTTATTTGATTTTAATTACTGTGACTGTTAATTGTAAGGCTTCATGAAAATAATGGTTTAACCCCACACTCTCTATCAGAGTGTCCATTTTCCCAAACCATTTTCTCAGGGTCCCCCCAATAAAATCTGCCCCCCAACCAGCCCATGGTATTAAACTCAGTTCTATAGACCAGATTTCAGATTCTATTGCCTCTGATTTGCTTAAAGATTGTGCCTTTAACTCACTATGTTTCTTTATATCTTATATGTGATAGAATTACACTGTATAAATTTCTCTCCTTCTGACTTACTTTCTTAGGGAATATAACCTCCAGTTCCATCCGTACAATGTACCTCACTCTCTGGGACCAAACAATCATCAACTATGAAAAAGCAGGTTGTTAACATTTATAATGCTAATGGTTTGCTTAAGCACTTTGTATTTAAGTGCATCTCAGTGGTATATACTTTGGGCATTTGGATGGGCTCAGACCATATTATTACATTTCTCACATTGCATAACAAAAACTGGGAGTTGGGTCCAAAGAAGGTGAAGGAGGTCAAAGTAAAATTGTCCAATTATAGGAAAAAAAAGAATCCACAATGAACTACAGGTTTTGCATTCTTTGGATACTCACGACCTAATAGTGTTTTTCTGAGATATATTTAATTCAGACAATGAAGGATGCCCCCATCTAGTTGCACCTTTGTTCGTCTGTCTTCTGCATTAGCATGCAAGCTCCATTAGAGTAGCTGGTGACTATGAACTGGCCTCTATCACAACTAGAAACTAAAAGTGTATGGACAGAGACAGTTACAGTGGATAAGGTGCTTTCCTTGCACATAGCTGAGCCAGGATTGATCCCCAACATCACAAATGGATCGGCAAGTTTTGCCAAGAGTAGGCCCTAAGCACAGCTGGTTGTGCCTTGGTTCAAAAAATAAAATAAAATAAAATAAAATAATAAAAGGAAAAAAGGAAAAAAGAAAAAGAAATAAAGTATTTAGCATTAAGTGTGCTTGTTTGCTTATAGCAGCTTGGAAATGTTTGTGGAATTAAGGAAGTTTTAGATAGCATATTGTTTGAATTATTGATGAAAACCTAAGATGTGGGTTGCAAATAATAGATTTTAATTTATTTTAAAAATAAGAGGTATTATCTAATCATCTATTCATTCATCCCTGTACTCATTTATTTAGTTGATGTTAAAGAGTCAATATTATTTGAAGAGATTTTCAATACATTGAATATGTGCATATGCATATTAGCATATGGCTGAATCTTTGAAATTGTGTCGGATTAACTTGAAGGCAGAGAGGAAATCTACAAATGGTACATCAATGTTATAAACTTACAAGAGTCAAGAATATTATTTACATAAAATCATGGTCTATGAGATAATAACAGTGTACAAACATTAACTGGCTTGTGGGGGAAGTGTTAAGCATTTTGACAAGTTAGCTTTCTCTGTGTTTTAGGAATAGAGAGCAAGCTCTAAAGAAGAAAGTTATTCTGTATCTTTCACAGTCATATCTTTGTAAGTTCAAGCAACACTTATTTTTTCCCTAATGTAAACAAAATATTTTTCTAATATTAATGAAAAATATTAACTACAAGTTTCAAGAACTAAATCAGCTATCAGCAGTATAACTGATGGAGAATAAATTATTATTTTTTCTTTCCTACAACAAATCCATTAATTTTTGGAAATACACTGAAGAGAATGTTGTGTAGAGACTCAGGTGTTAATTACTATCAGATTTTTCAAATAACCCCTAGTCTTCTGTAAATTATTTGAGTAGAAACACTGGAGACTTGAAGATTTTATGTGAGTGGAGAAATGAAGGAAATGGTTGAGATGAGTCAGGAGAAAGTTCCCTTATATACACCATTATAACCTGGAAGATAGTGTTAGAATGTAGAAATCTAAAAATGTTTAACAAGCATGGTAACATAGATGTAGAATAAAATTCTTATATAATTCTGCATAAAATAATTTAAATAATCAACTGGAAGCACAGGGTTTTTGTTTTCATAAAATGTCTTAGAATCTAAGGGCTGGAGCTATAGCATAGTGGATATGGTGTTTGCGTTGCATGTGGCTGACCTGGCTTTAATCACTTAATCACTTAACTTCCCGTTAGTCGTCGATTTGCTCGAGCGGGCGCCAGTAACGTCTCCATTTGTCCCTGTCGCGTGCTAGTGTAGCCCAATGGCATCTCTTCGCTCCGGGAACATGGAGGGCCTCAAACCGATCGTTCATGACCTTGACAAAGAAGTCTGACCATCTGGTAGGTGGGCGGCCACGCGGTCTCTTGACATCCCGTGGAATCCAATCAGTAACAGCTCTAGTCCAACGGTCATCTTTAAATCTCATTACGTGACCAGCCCATCTGATTTTTGACACCTTGGCAAATGAGACAGCGTCCCTGATCCTTGATCGTTGATGGATGTCAGAACTCCGGATTCGTTCTCTCATTTGAGTGAAACGTGATATTCTAAGCATAGCTCTTTCTATTCTTCTTTGGGAGACCTGAATGGCGTTCTCATCTTGTTTGCGTAGGGCCCAGGTCTCTGAGGCATATGTTAATGCAGGAAGAACAGTGGAATCAAAGAGATGTGCCCGGAGCCGGAGGTTCTTCGTCCTCTTAGCTATTTCTTCGACGTTCTTGAAGGCGTTCCAAGCCGCTCTCTTCCTCCTGTGCAGCTCGGGTGCCAGGTCATTTGTCATGTTGACCTCTCGACCTAGGTACACATAGCTGTTGCATTCGGAGATGGTCGTTCCATTGAGAGCGAATGGGGCGTCAGGAACAAGGCTGTTTCTCATAAACATTGTCTTCGTAAGATTCAGCTGTAGTCCTACCTTTCCACACTCACGGTCAAAGTCGGCCAGCATTTGTGCTGCTTGGCTGATGTTTGGTGTTATTAAAACAATGTCATCAGCAAAGCGGAGGTGGTGTAGTTGCCGACCATCTATCTTCACTCCCATTCCTTCCCATTCCAGTCGTCGCATGATGTTCTCGAGGGTGGCACTGAAGAGTTTTGGTGAAATGGTATCACCCTGCCGCACCCCTCTCTTGACATCAACGATCACTTCTTTGTAGAATGGTGAGATCCTGGTAGTGAATCCGCAATACAGCTCACGGAGGATCCTGATGTATTGGGCTTGAATGCCCTGATTGGCTAGGGCTTCAATGACCGCTTCCGTCTCAACAGAATCAAAGGCCTTCTTTAAATCAATGAACGTTAAGCAGAGCGGCATCTTGATTAGAGGTCACCCCAAAAGCCTCTATACCTCTCGGAAAGACTGGCAAGCTACCGAGAGTATTCCGCCTGCACGGAAGAGCCTGGCAAGCTATCCGCTGTGTATTCGATATGCCAAAACCAGTAACTACAACTGGTCTCATTCACCTGACCCTGAAGGCTTCACCGACATGGCAGCACTGAGAAGGATGAGAAAGGAGAGGCCGACAAAATCTCAAGGCCGACCTAGGCTGCCACAACGAAGGAAGACAAAAATGATCGTCTGTACTTTCAATGCACGTACGCTAGCATCAGATGCATCCATCGAGGACCTGATGGTACAAGCGCGAATGATCAAGTACGACATCATTGGTCTGACCGAGACAAGAAGACACGAATCTCACCATGCCGTTTTCGACACTGGAGAAGAATTGTTCCTCGGAACATGCGATAAAAGAGGTGTTGGAGGCGTCGGTGTCCTTATCAACACAAACTTGGCCAAGAGCATTGATTCATTCGAATGCCTAACAACCCGAATCGGACGTTTACATTTGAATAGATGTGACTCACTGCCTGCAGTTTCTATCTTCGTTGTCTACGCACCAACATCTCATTATGATGGAAGAGAAATCGAGAAGTTCTACATGGAGCTAGAGAAATTCTATAAAGAAGACCACACCTTCTACAAGATCATTGTGGGTGATTTTAATGCCAAGATAGGACCGAGAAGATCAGCTGAAGAACTTCACATCGGAACCCATGGCCTAGAATGGAACGAACAGGGTGAGAGACTGTCTGAGTTCATCATGTCGACCAAGACCATTCATGGTAACTCACAGTTCCAGAAGGCAGAATCTAAACGATGGACATGGGAGTCTCCCGGTGGACGATTCCACAACGAAATAGACCACATCATATTCAATCGACGGTTTTGCCTGACTGATGTCGCTGTTGTCCCAAAATTTCGAACGGGATCGGACCACCGTCTCCTTCGTGCAAAATTCTACTTCACAGAGCGGGGAGAAAGGGCTGCAAAGACCTGGCTTTAATTCCTGATATCCTTTATGGTCCCCTAAACATTGTTAGGAGTAATTCCTGAATGCAGATCTAGGAATAACCCTTTATTACTGGTTGTGGTCCCATAACAAACAAAGATTATTAGAGCCTAAAGCTAGTCAAGTCTATGAAAATTTGAATTATAGTGAATTGAAAGTATAAAGCTAAATTATCTGGATATTCAATATATACACACATAGCAATTTTTAAATCATTGCATCATAGTAAGATTTCATTGTTAAAGGGCATAAGTACATTGTTAAGACCCAAATATTTGCTTCTCAAACTCTAGAATGTTATAGAAGAAACTTGTTCCCAGAAGGCAGCTGGAATAGAGAAGGGATCATTAAGTCAGTGATGGTTGGAGGGATCGCTCAGGATGGGAGATGAATGCTGAAAGTAGACAAAGGACCAAATGTGATACCCTCTCAGTATATGTATTGCAAACCATAATGTAGAGAGACTGGAGCGATAGCACAGCGGGTAGGGCGTCTGCCTTGCATGCAGCCAACATGGCCGACCCGAGTTCGATTCCTCCGCCCCTCTCGGAGAGCCCGGCAAGCTACCGAGAGTATTCGATATGCCAGACACAGTAACAACAAAGTCTCCAATGGAGACGTTACTGGACCCGCTCGAGCAAATCGATGATCAACGGGAGGGCCTTTACTACTACTAATGTAGAGAGACAGTATGGGAGAAATTGTCTGCCACTGAGGTAGGGGTAGTTTGGGAATGTGGGGGAGGATACTGAGGACAATGGAGGTGGAAAATGTGCACTGGTGGAGGGATGGGTGTTCGATCATTATATGACTGAAACTCAAACATGAAATCTCTGTAACTGTATCTCATGGTGATTCAATAAAAAAAAAAGAAAAAGAAAGTAGCTCCCAGATATTCTCTTATAATGTTTTAACTTCCACGTTCTATTTTTTTAATCGTAGGTTTATCAACATAATATTTAGGACAAATGTTCAGGTTTACATGACTAGCATAGTGAATTTTCTAACAAAGAATATAAATAACAATACTCAGATTCTTTCTAAAAAAAGAATTTATGGATATATGACTTCAAAATACATTTTACAAAAGACAAACATTACCCTGATACCCAAACTAGGCTAGGACACATATACACAACAAAAATACTGCTCAGGCACCTCCAGAGTTCTTCTTGTAAAGTGCCTGCATGTCTCTACAGAGGGACTTAAACTTTCGTTAATTTTATGATAAATCACCCTTACCAATCGAACCACTTGAAGCTGCTCCAGATCATCTGCACATCTGCATGATCTATTACTCTCTCTCTCTCTCTCTCTCACACACACACACACACACACACACACACACACACACATACACAAACAGAGTAAAGAGTTTCTTTAACACACAGACCAAACCCTGTAACTCACCTAATAGTGCATCCTTTGCAGTCACCTTCTATTTCTCGGAAATTCCACAATCCTATTGGTTTGCTGTCAAAGTAAGTTTCTCCCATGCAACCAGTGAATGTGATCACACGTACAGCATCTGCCTTCTAAAGAGAGAAAGGTGAAATTTGTTAGAATTTAGAATTTCACAAAAGTCTTAGTGTTCTCATGAGAGTTATTAGCACCAAGTGGCTATTCATTCCTTCTACAATTCTGAGTAGGGCACATATTTATCTTTTAACCATATAATCCCTTCAGAGACCTTGGTTATTTTGTATTATACCAGTTCATCAGCATTAGTAAATAAAAGCTCTTAGCTTCTGATTTCAGGTAAGCTGCTTATCCTTTATGATACTCTAATTTGGCAAGGGTGGGGGCAACTGTAGCTTCTAGGTTAGAAGGAGAATTAAATGAGATAATTCAGTTTATATTCACTGTAACTGAATATTTTTATGTTTGATACCTAATACATCATCAAGTAGGGTAACGAATGAATCCACTCTAGACTGTGCTGTTATTTCAGACTGCATTTTTACCCTCTTCTGTCAATGGTCCCTCTTCCAAATTTGTTTCCTTCCTGTGACATCCTGAATTACTGTCATATTCTTTTGTGTCCCTAAACTCATACCAGCATGCCCATTTATGCAATGTTCACCTAGGTATCCCTTGGAATCTCCTGGGGTATGATATCTGACATGGGCCCCAGTTGAGAAGCACTGATTTGAGCAATTATTTTTATAGGCATTGAGAAACGTTGTTACCAATACATTTTATAGTGCCAAATACTATTAGTTTTTAAATTAAGTATATGTTTTATTTATTTATTAATTTATTTTTAAGTTACCATGAGATACATAATTATAAACGTGTTCATGATTGGGTTTCAGTCATGCAGTGACCCAACACCCATCCCTCCACCAATACTCATTTCCTACCACCAATGACCCCAGTTTCCCTCCCATCATATCCCACCCCCCCCCTTCCTCTATGCTCTTTTATGGGCACTTTTATTATTCTCTTCTCTATCTCTCACTCTCTCTTGCACTCTCTCTCTCTAACATACACACACACACACTCTCTCTCTCTGTCTCTCTGTCTCTGTCTCTGTCTCTGTCTCTGTCTCTCTCTCTCTATCTCTCTCAGAGTGCCGATAACTTAAGAAACGTTTTGCTCAAGTGAACCTGCATTCATCTGAATAATCTAGGGGAAAATGAATGCACATGATTATGTTTTAGAATAAATATAGGAATATGGTCACAGAATAATTAAAATGTAGTTCCAACTGTTGTTGTTAAGCAGTTCACTAGTACAGAGAAAGAGGGCTGATTGGAGCCACTGGCAATTATAAGGAAGAATTTTTTAAAAAATTTTTATTAGTGAAACACCATGAGTTACAGTTGTAGACTTACAAATTTTTGTGTTTGTGTTTTAGCTATACAGTGATCGAGTACCCATCCCTCCACCAATGCCCATTCTCCACCACCACTGATCCCAGTATCTCTCCCACCCCCCATCCCCCCATCCCACCCTGCCTCTGTGGCAGGGTATTCTCTTTTGTTCTCTCTCTCTTTTTGGGTGTTGTGGTTTGCAAAAGAGGCATTGAATGGCAATCATGTTTGGTCTATAGTCTACTTTAATTTTTAAAAATTGACTCTCATCTATTGGAGCCTCTTAATTTCCAGAGGTTGCTACTACTTTGTGAATTTTACTTTGTTTTTGCTTTTCCTTCTCATAGTCTAAAAAGCTAAGGCTATTTCCATGAATCTTTGAATGTTTACCAGCATATTCATTTTGTTTCTTGTTTTTAGCTTTTGGTTCATTATAATCTGGTGTTGCTTGAGCCTCAGAACTCGTGGTCAAAATTGATTAAGATTTTTCTCAAGGTCATACATGTCTGTTTTCTTATTGCTTGACAAAGGACCAAGGAAGTTGCTTTGTGTCAGTAATATCCGGATAACAAGAAAGTCTAATATAATATGTGATCACCTAGTTCTAGTAATCTGTTATAAGCTCATGCCCTTAGTTTTACTGTGGCAGTGGAGAGTGGTGATTAAGATCGGTGACTCTTAAACATGCTTTGATGGATTCAAATGACAACTCTGCTACTAACTTCTTCATATCCTGGGCTGTATTTAACTTCTTCTATTCATATTTATCAACTAAAATAAAAATATTTTTTATTTTTTATTATGAAAATTTTAATCCATGAAAGTTAGACTACCACCGAGCACAATGTAAGGACTACATAGATGCATTGAACTTTTATAACTGTGTTCTACAACGTGCAGGCAAAGTAGATATGTTTATCTGCCTTGTTTATGTCTCTTGAGACAACTGAAGTCTAAGGTGTTAATATTTTAGTAGGTGATAAAGTAACATTTTAGCTGTAATAAAGCAGAAAATGCAACTTGAATTTCATCTCAAAATTCCTATTTGTGTGCTGTATTATCCACATATTTATGCTTAGAGGAAGAAGAGAAAATTGGCAGTATGAATATGTGTTACTATATGCCATATATATTTATTGAGTTCAAAAAATGAGGATGATTCCAGTGTGTAGTTGTGGAACCAATTCTAATACATTAGAGTCACATCTCATACACAAAGCAAATAAAACAACCTCACTCTATATGAAGGTTGAGTTCTCATAAATTTGGGGTCACTGTGGCTTTTCACATTTTCGGACTAATCTCATCCCAGGATGATTCTGACAAGCCCAGGATTATCCATTATATTTTGTCGTGCTCTTACATCTCACCCACAGGTCGTTTTTCAACACCTAATTCCATTTAATCAACAAAAACTTCTTTAAAATGCACGAATGCAGGCCCTTTGCAATTTGAAATGCACAAGGACCTCTCTTAAAGCAATTATGAATATTAAGCACTTTACAAGAATGAGAAGAGCAACTTGAAAACTTTTGCAATCAGATCATGATTTGAAAGCTTATAGCCTCTGTGATATTTCCCAAGGTATTCATAAATCTTTTAATTAGATGTGAGTTTGAACTTTATAGTACTTCATTCATATCAATAAATCATAAATTGATTCAGGAGATGGGGTATATTTAAAAATAATTTACCATTGAGCAACTAAAACAAGACAATGAAAATGATGTCACAGATTAGGGCCAAATGATAGCTGTTTAAATAAGTACAAAAGGCTTAAATATTACGTTACCATAATGAATATTCAAAATGAAAAAATTCTGGGCCCAGGGAGATGGCCTAAGTGCTACAGCATGTGCCTAGCATATGCAAGGCCTGGTTTCCATCAGTCCTTTGCACCAAATGGTCTTCTAGGTGCTGCCAGGTGATAGATGCCGAGGCCTTGCTGGGATGGTTACCTACCTCACTCGACAAGAGCTCCCATTACTGCACTAGTGAACAAGAATAACTAAGATTGGTCTCTGACCCCTGGCAAGATTGAGGGTGGCCCTTATTAAAAAAAAAGTCTCATTAAATATAAATTTATGTTAACCAAGTAAAATTTGGTTTTTGGTCAGATTTTTGCAGAACTTTATCATGTCTTCCCCCAAGTAATCATGTCAGTAGTTGTGAAGATGGATATGATAAATTGAATGAGAAAGGATGGATTACCTTTAATTTTCCAGTCAAGCCACCCACGAAGAGCATTGCATTTGCATCCACATCTAGAATAGTGTACCCTGGAGGTGATGCTGAATGGTAGACACTGGGCAGGATGCTGGCTTTGGGTCCATCCAGGGCTCTCACAGAAATAGTTCCATTTCTCCCAGTTCTTTCATGATGTGTGTTGAAATGCAATGGAAGAAAATAAAAAAGCAATAACATATGTACCACATTTTTGGTAACTTTAGTTTTAAAATGCAAAACATGGTTTGGATAATTTAAGAAATCAAGTGATTAGGTTCAAACATATCAGCTTCATAAAACTACACACCAAAGTACAGAATCTGATCTTTGCTGGATGTTTACTGTCAATTTTCACCAAAACCTGTGAGTTACAGTCCAGATTCAGCACATATCACTGATATGAAATGACATGGCAGCAATTAGTTGATGGAATTGCTATTAAATGGAAAGCTTTGCTTTACAAAACAATTTACTATTTTCTACTAAATACCATTTTAAAAGTTTATATTGCTTTATCTTGTTTTTGGCTTAACGTAAGTCAGCAACTGAACCCTGAGTGAGCTACTATTCTGCATTATAAGCTGTAGCAATTCTCCTAAATCCCTTATTAGTTCTTGGATCTGAATTTGCTGAAGTAGTATTCCTGGAATTGTGATCTTTTACTGTTTGGCAGTACATCTAATGGGTAGCGTATAATATCTACTCTTCAAAATCAGTGTATACAAATTGTACAAAACTTCAACTTTCATTTTAATTAAGAGAATTTTAAAAGCCATCGCTACTTTGTTTCATCTTTTTTTTAAGGCACCTCATTTCCATAAACTGTTACATATATCAAAATTTGGTCCTTCTTCAGAGACAAGGAGTCATATCAAAACTTTAGTGTCATATTCCTCTTACTACTCTCTCATTTTTTGTACTCTTTTCTATCTCTTGGGGTAAGTATTAACTGAAATATGTAAAAAGAATAAAATCAACTTATTAATAGGGTTTTTTAAAAAACAGGATAAAGGACTGTAAAAGAACTTCACTTTGTGATATAAAGGCTCTTAATCTCAGTAAAGCATTAAATCCTTCCAACACAATTACTTAGGCTAGTATATTTTCCTCTTTTTCTCACACAAACATGCATAGCTGCACACTGACACATTTCTTTACTGAAGATATTAAAAAGGAACTAAAACTCATTTCTTGTTAAGATTTCTTAAGCATTTTCTTGTGGAAAAACATTGGTAAATAAACACAAACATAGAATAAAATTCTACATTGTGTCCATCACTCAGATCTAATAATTACCAAATCTTCTTATCTCTGTTAGCTTCTTCTCTAGCCCCAAGTTCTTAAACATAACTCTCACTGGAAGCTGTTTTGAGTTTTTAAGTTGAGCATTAGAAAAATGAAGGTAAAAGGTAAAGGTAAAGGCCCTCCCGTTTAATGAGAGAAAATATTGAGGACAGTAGTGTGTCTTATGCATAATCTATACACTGCAAGAAGTTAATTGAATTGAAACTTCAAAGACAGAATCAATCAGCTTCCTCTTCCTTTCGATTTTAAATAGCACGGACCTAACATATTGTATATTCATGGCAGCATTTAGATACTACACACGACTGTAGGCAAAGTCATTTTGTAAACTTGCAGAGAATAGAACACTAAACAGGCACCAAAGGCACCTCTAAAGTCTGCCTCACACCGATAAAGGAGAGTCTTAGTACTTCTTTCAATGATTTAATACAAATCAAATCAAATCAAAACAAACAAACAAACAAAAGTAATAGAAACTCAAAATTCCTGTGGGACCACCAGAGAAGTGAACAAAACAGACGGTACCTGATTTAATTTTACTGAATTGACTATTTTATTTAATTATTATTTTGGGGGTGGACACACCCAGCAGTGATCAGGGCGTTCCTGGCTCAGTGTTCAGGGACTCCTGACAGGGTTCTCAACTATTAAATGTTATAAAGGTTTCTTAGTTTCTAGCAGGACCAATAAGGACATTCATGCAAATTTATATATACACACATAAAATAGAAAAATGTTGCACATGATTACATATAGTAGATTCAAAGCTAACTCCCAGAATACAAATAAGAGTTCTCTTAAAAGACAATTAAGGTTATATCATTAAATAATGATAGTCTTTATAGAATTAGTTACCTTGATGCCTCAATACGGTACCAATACGAGTCATCAATAGTCAAATCTGGATACTCTACACGTCCAACTCCAGATCCAACATCCCAGAGAAAGCTTACTTTACCTTTACGCATTTCAATAGCCAGAAAATCAACCTAGTTCAGAAAAACAAAAACAACTGATAGCATTTGTACTGAGGAGATAGTGGTTACTTTGAAGGAAAAAACTAATAGAGTTCTTTTGAATAATCGTCACTTGAAGTATTTCAAGTAATCATAACCTCATAATATCCCCAAGTATATGATATTATGTGATTAAATATTTTATTACTGAATCTTTAAAGCAATACAAAAGTCCAATCTATGTCTGCGTAATCCACTCATTTAACAAATTCTAATTGGTTTAATGTTGCAACAGAAGTCTTTTCTGACTGACAATTGTGGTATAGGCCAAAATAAAAGCACATTAAAAAATATCAATTATTATTTTACTTAGCTGTTTGTGGTCGGGTTTCAGTCATACAGAGTTCCAACACTCCTCCCTCCACCAGTGTATATTTCCCATCACCAATGTCCCCAGTTTCCTCCCCGCCACCCTCCCTTCAGCCTGTTTTCTATGGCAGCCACTTCCTTCTGCCCCCATCCCCAGTCCCTCTCTCTCTCTCTCTCTTTATGTCTCCCTTTGGGCCTTATAGTTTGCAGCACAGATGCTGAGAGATTATCCTACCTATCCTTTAATTACGTTCAACATGCAGTTCTTATCCAGAGTGATCATTTGACAATCAACTATCATAGTTACAGTGGTCTTTTCTCTATCCTAACTGCCTTCTCTCCCAGCACCTGGGGTAGGCTTCCAACTGTGGGCCAATTCTCATAGCCCTTGTTTCTACTGTCCTTGGGTTTGAGTCTCATATTGTGTATTTTTAAATATCCTACAAATAAATTCAATAATTCTATGTCTATCCCTCTCCTTCTGACCATTTCACTCAGCATCATACTCTCCATGTACATCCATTTATAAGTGAACTTCATAACTCAATTTTTCCTAATACCTGCATGGGCTGGAGTAATAGCGCAGAAGGTAGGGCATTTGCCTTGCACGTGGCTGGCCCAGAAGACCCGGGTTCTATTCTTCTGCCCCTCTTGGAGAGCCCGGCAAGCTACTGAGAGTATCTCGCCTGCACGACAAAGCCTGGCAAGCTCCCCATGATGTATTCGACATGCCAAATACAGTAACAACAAGTCTCACAATGGAGACGTTACTGGGCCCGCTCGAGCAAATTGGTGAGCAACGGGAGAACAGTGCTATTTTTTTTTTTTTTACCAAAGCACTGTCATTCTTGAGGACTAGCTAGGCTGCTTATTTGTTTTATATTTACAGTGACTCACAATAGCTCACTTGAAAGGCAGGTACTAACTTTTACCCTAACAAGTCTGTAAAAAGTCTTAACTCATCTTGGAAATTATCCATGTATGAAAAGAAATGATTCAAATAAAAGGAATTAGAATTTACTGGGTGAATGTTTGTTGTTAATTCAACTCCTATTTATTCATTTTGAGTCAGAGTTTAGTATAATCAGAATTTCTCGTTGGTAAGAAAATAGTACACAATTTACCATTTACATTTAACATGATAGTCTAGGATAATTTCATAGAGAAATACAAAAAATAAAAATCTTTACTTCTACATGTCTTATTAAATAACTGGATCTGAAAATAAAAACTCAAAATCAATGAGTGAATCACACATTTAAACACCTCGGCCTAAATACGGTTGAATTTGTTTTTATACCACTTGCCTTCTGAATTTATTTGACAGTTTATAACTTTGTGAGATTTGATGCTGAGGTATTCAAATCTGAAAACTACTTAATTTAGTTTGTGTTCCTGCTACTGGATTCTGTACATTTTCCTCACAAACAGGATTCTAACTAGAAACACAGTAGAGCAAAGAAAAGAGGAGTGATTATACTTACAAATTTAGCACTCCCAAGATAAAAGAGGAGGTTATCGGCAACAGGTGTCTTTACATTGACAACAATATTATTGTAGCTTCCTTTCTTGATTTCAGGCTTGTATGTTCGAATGCAGTCACCTCCAGAAGATACCGATACTTTGATCTTCAGAAAACAAGGTAGCAAAAACCAAAACTCAGTGTCTTAGGAAGTTTGAAGTAGTTCCCAAGCAACCACAAAGCCACTGTCATCTCTTCTTTGAAGATATTTTTCTATTATCAAACATTATCACTATATGTTCATATGCAGACACCATTATACTTATTAATGAGGGCAGAGAAAAGCAGTTTTTCACAGCATTTTGACAATGAGCTGTTCATTATCCCCATGATACTATTGTTAGCAAGCTATTTTTTGAAGCATACAACTATAACAATTTTTATCTTCATTCCTTCCTCTTTACGAACATGATAGCACTTGCAAAAGGTGATTTTATATGAAGCTAATGGCCATGTCTTTAAAGTTATTTAATAAAATTTTATAATTTAAAATTAAATGATTTGGGTTTCACTAAAATATGAAATCATTTTTCCCCTAGAGGAAATTACCTATCCTTTCATGTTCTTACAGTTGAAAGAGGTGAAATAGATTTTGTTCTAGGTGTTCTCATAATAAGAATATTAATCATTCCATGCAGAATACATATTTCAGAATAAATTGTACCTTTTTATTAACTCACCAGGAAATGAAACAGAAATAATTTCCAATGACTATCACTACTAATGTATTTAACAGCTCCTTTTTCTTTTGACTAGTACTTTAAAAAATTACTAAAAATTGCTAAGGAAGAACTTCCTTTATGAGTAGAACTGAGACAGATCATACCATTTTTTACATAAATTTAGGAAGACTTTCTTCACTACCAATGTACACTAGGTGATTATTTAGTTTAATTTCCTTTGAGTCAGGTAGACAATGAAATGGTACTTTCAGGACAGCAATGTAGATTCTTTGCTTTGGACAAAAGCTGTTCATTTGCTCAGTGATCAGTCTCAAGGTAGAGAGAGAAAGATAGAAAACTCAATTTTGATGAAACAGCTCAATGTGCTGGAGCACCAACTTTGTTTCAAGATGTGCAGCTTCTATTCCCAGCACAGCATGGTCCTTAAGCATGTCAGGAAACAATGATTCCTATGCACTGAACCAGAAACATCTTAGAGCCTTACTGGGTGTGGTCCCCAAACCACCAGAACTTCTCCTAACTCAAATGCTGGCCTTAAGAATTCTCTTGATCTGCCATTTGACCCAGCTATAGCACTCCTGGGAATATATCCCAGAGAGGCAAAAAGGTATAGTTGAAGTGACATCTGCAATCGTTTGTTCATTGCAGCACTCTTTACAATAGCCAGAATCTGGAAAAAACCTGAGTGCCCAAGAACAGATGACTGGTTAAAGAAACTTTGGTACATTTACACAATGGAGTACTATGTAGCTGTTAGAAAAGATGAAGTTATGAAATTTACATACAAGTGGTACTACATGGAAAGTATCATGTTAAGCGAAATGAGTCAGAAAGAGTGGGATAGACACAGAAAGATTGCATTCATCTGGGGAACATAAAGCAACAAAAAGGGAGACTAACACCCAGGAATGGCTGAGATTAGTACCAGGAATTTTGTTCCATGAATGGAAGGCCAGCCACACGTTCTAGGTGAAAAGGAAGCTCAGATAGAGAAGAGAGCACCAAATGAAGGGTGTTGTGAGGACCCTCCCAGGGTGGGAGAAGCATGCTAAAAGTAGTCTATATAGACCAAACATGATTGCCACTCAATGCCTCTCTTGAAAAACACAGTACCCAAAAGAAGAGAGAGAGAACAAGGGGGAATACCCTGCCACAGAGGCAGGATGGGACGGGGGGATGAGGGGGGGGGATGCTGGGACCCGTGGTGATGGATGACGGGCACTGGTGGAGGGATGGGCACTTGATCATTGTATAACTGAAACCCAAGCACAAAATTTGTAAGCCTATAGCTGTACCTCATGGTGTTTCTCTAATAAAAAAAGAAAAAACAAAAGAAGTCTCTTGACCTTCACTAGCAGTAGATTTCCTTTCTCATTTCTATTTTTTCTAGAGAAATGGCTTTTGGGGTCACACGTGGTAGTGCTCAGGGCTTTGTCCTGGCTACACACTCAGGGATCACTCCTGACAGTTCTTAGGGGACCATATGAGGTGGCAGGGATAAAATGAGAATCAGTCGTGTGCAAGGAAAGTGCCCTAACTGCTGTGCTATCAGTCCAGCCCCAATTTTTGCATCCCTTTAAGCACTGTGATATTCATGTGGTTTCAACACTTAGAATATAACCAGTTAGGTATTAGGGTTCCCATCAGGAAATACTGTGCAAATGCAAAACAAAGTATCATACAACAAGGTGTCTATAAGAATTTAATCAGGGTATGGGTATATGCAACACCAGGACTCCTGAGTGACAAATTTGTTGAAGCTAAAACAGAAAAATGTGCTGGGAGTTCAGGTTTGGACATGTGCATGAATGATGGCTTGAGAACTCCTGGTGATAAGGCAGATCTGCAACATTTTCTACATCTCTGACAGACCACTTATATACAATTACTCCTTGCTTAGCCTGCTAATCAATTTGCATCTCTGCACAAAGTAGATTGTGTGCTAGGAGAAAAAAATAAACATCCATCCATTCATTCACCTTAATGAATCCTTGTGTAGTGTCTTTACAGTTGAGATGAACTAGGGTGCTTACTCTACAGAAACTGCTTACCTATGTGTGAAACTTTCCAGCCAAGGGACACAGCACTGGAATGCAGTACTTCACCCAGTACTTTACTCTGCATCCTGGGGAGTATATTCTTTTGGGCCATGTCATTTTAAGTCCACTAGTACATTCTTTACTCCAGAAATTAAAAAAAAATTCTTTTATACAGAAAGTATTAAGAGTTAGTGAGTGCCAAGAAATTTTAGGAAAAAAGAACCAGGGTATGTATACCCATTTTCTGAATGTTAATATCACAAAGTAGATGTGTAGTAAAGGTTAAGAGAGGGTAGTATGTTGAAGAATAGGAGCTATATAATAGGGTTATTGAGGGCTTATAGATAAAAATATATATAAACTAAAACAAGAGAAAGAAAATATTCCAGAGATCAGGTAAGGAAAATTCAGTCCTAAGATATTTCTAATATTCAGAAAAAGGTGTGAGATATAGTGAATTCTTTGAGGAAGTTTATGTAGTGGACCAAAACTAAAATAAGAAAAACCTTGTAACTTAATTTTAGTATTTGAGGCACCCTCTGACTGTCATTATATCATCAGAACTTCTGACATACTTCATGTATAGAACTGAATGAAAGGTTGAGCCATGTCCCTGGAAGGAAATAATATCCTACTTTTCTAGAATGGCAGTCAAAAGCAATTGTGCATATCTGTGTGTTGTTTGTTCTTTCTTTACTTTATACAAATTTATAGGCACTTGGTTACTATTTAAAGAAGAACTGAATATGTGTTTAGTACATAGTCATTTGGCTACAGAATGTTTCTGTCTTTGTCATATCTATATCGGGCAGAAAAAAGTAGGGGTTATAATATTTAACTGTTGTGTTGAAAAGGTAGTGTGTATGTGTAAAAGCCTAATGAGACTAATGAAACACCATCTGACAATTGAAGGCTAAGAGAGTAACAATTCAAAACTAAAGGTAATTAACATCAGTAGGAGTTATAATTAATCTATTTTATAGCATGATTTACATACTTAAAGTATGGTTCTCTAAACAAAATGCTGTTGTTATATCCAATATGCCAGTAGTTAATCTTATAAATTACCCTATTGCTCAACACTTATACGCTTACATTAAAAACTCTCTGTAAGTTTTATTTTTTTAAAATATAATCTCAACAATTTAATATTTCAGGCAGTCCAAATGGCTGATAATTGTCAATAACTAATGATTTTCTCTTTTAAAGGACTCGTATTTTGAATTTTCATTTACAGATATTTCCCAACTAATTTAAAACAGATAAACAAAAACATGGTCTATAATTTTTATTTTGTTTATGGTTTATACCCAGTGGTGCTCAGTGCTTACTCTCGACTCTGCACTCATGTATCACTCCTGGAAGGGCTCAGGGGACCATATGAAGTGCCAGAGATTGAACACAGGTTCATTGTGTGCAAGACACATGCCTTACATGCTATATCTCTGGTTCCTCTTTGTATTTGTAAATTATAAATTTTTTAATTCATTTGTAATTTTACCCAGAAGAAATTTCAGAATAAATTTCTTTGAGAAAAGGTAAGACATTTCTGAAACACATTTTTAGGATGTTTGGTTCTATCAGTTAATATTATATTTCACGTGAGCCCTCAGTAAGACTTCTAAAGAAAACCCACTGAGCAATCTAAGCAATAGGCATCCCTCAGGCATTTCTCATGAAACAGTATTTACTGCTCATCATGAAATAAATCATAATTATTGAGGATATAATTATTATAACTATTGAAATTTCACCACATTATGTTTATTCAGAAACCAGATCATTTAACAAAAGACTGTGAGGCACTCAGTTTGAGTTGGCAAAACAAAGAACAGACGACTGAAAGAAGAAGCTATGATACATATACACAGTGGAATATCACTCAGTCTTCAGAAAAAATAAAGCCACTTACTGGGCTGATACATGGACATATCCGGAGACTATCATGCTGAGTGAAGTGAGTCAGAGGGAGAGGGACAAACACAGAAATATATCACTTATAAGTATATGGGATTCAAAAAAAACTTAGTAGGGGGATTATTAATGACCAAGGCAATAGAAAAGAAGAGCAGGAGAACTGGTCCTTAGTAGAAGGCTTAGCACTGTGGGGGAAGGCAGAATAGTCAGGGAAGGGACCACTATGACAATGATAGAGGAAAGTGGTCACTCTGGATGAGAACTGGGTGCTGAAAGGAGGTAAAGTGACATGCACGATACCCTAAAAGGAAAAACAGAGAGAGAAAAAATACCTGCTATAGAGGCAGGCTGGGCACAGACAGAAAGCTGGGGACATTGGTGGAGGGAAGTGGACACTGGTGAGAGGACTAATGTTGGAACATTATACACCTAAAACTCAATCAAAAATAACTGTAATTTCTGGTGATTAAATTTTTAAAAAAAAGTCACTTTTAAAAAGTCTTTATTTATCATGTTGAATATATATTAGGGCCACATCCAGACTTGATGCCAGATTATGAGTACCTTTAGAAATAATACAAATATCAACCTTGATACTCATTTGAAAGAAATACTATTTATTGGGGGCAGAGAGACAGTACAGTGGGTAAGATTCTTCCGTTGCACACAGCTGATCTGAGTTTGATTCATGGCACTGCATATGGTATCCCAAGAAAAGTCAGGAGTGATTCCTGACCACAAAGCCATGAGTAAGCCCTGCGTACACCTGGATGTAGGTCCAAAACCAAAAACCAAAACATACTCCACCCAACCAAAACATATTGTAAAAATACTGCTTAATTTTTTTAAAACAATCTTCAAAAAATAAGGCACCTATTTTTCTAAAAACAGTTAAACATTTATTCGAGAGGCATAGATAAGGAGTAATTTTTTTCTGGCACTCATTTTATATGTTTCCTTCATTTTGTATTTTGAGACAGGATTCATGCCAAAATACTTACATGCCAGAATTTTATATTTTATATTTTTGCTACAGAGAAGCATCTTCAACTGAAAAATTTAAGTATATTATTATTATTATTATTTTATTTTTTGCTTTTTGGGTCATACCCAGTGATGCATAGGGATTACTCCTGGCTCATGCACTCAGGAAATGCTCCTGGTAGGTGCTCAGGGGACCATATGGGATGCTGGAAATCAAACCCAGGCCGGTTGCGTGCAAGCCAAATGCTCTTCCCGCTGTGCCATCGCTCCAGCACCTTAAGTATATTTTTAGATTTAAAAATGAATAAACAATAAAAATGTTCATATTTCCCCATTTTATCACTAAGCCTGAATATTTGGCCATGTGTAATTCACCAGAAAATATTTACTATCATTGCTTCTTTAAACTGACATAGCAAAATATGGAAAAGATATTTCAATTTCTTCCTTTCTTTTGCTACCGCTACTACAGTTTTATCCCTTACTAAATTTCCTCTCTTCTCTTAAGTTTCTATCATCTGCTCAACAAACTATCTTTACATTCCTGTTTAGAAAGAAAATTAATGATCATATTACATTTTATAGTGAAGAATTTTCATCTTGTCACTCTGATAATGTTTATGTCATTATTGTAAACATCACTATGAGGGGCTGGAGAGATAAGTGCCCTGTATGAAGATGGAGCCCACTCTTGTTCAAACTCCTGCACACATACAGTCTCCTAAGCACTGCCTGGAATGATTCCTGAGCAAGGAATCAGGACTAAGTCATTAGCAAAATAGGGTATGGTCTAAATGTAAATGCAAAAGTACAAGCACAAGTGAAAGTGAAAGAAAAAAATAGTTGCTAGTCAGGCAGAATATTCTCATCACTTGTGAATGCATGATCGGATTTATGGATTTGAAAAGTCATTTCTTGTCATTCTAGCTCCATTTTTTCAGAAAATAGAATTTTGAGTAGTTTAGATTTCTAAAAAGATTTTAGTTTAAATTTGATACTATGACAACTTAACTTTTTCTAAAAAAAAGTAATCATGACATAATTTAACTAGGATAGTTTTACATTGACTTTAAACAATTTTGTTGTAGTTCATTGGAATGCTGCCTTCTAGAAAGTTTTACATCTATCATAATTGTTTTCTAAGTGGGTTAATAACAAATTTTTTAACCAAAATGTATTTTTATTCTTGCCTAAATTTTTACAAACTTATAATCAATTTTCTGTTATTGTTCATACCTAGACAAAAATGCATTTATAAAATAAATATCCCTTGACTATTTTATAAGAACCTTGCTCATTCATCATGACTAGAACTCCATCAGGTGGTCTTTTTTGTTTCAGTTGAAAGCACTCTCATCCATAAAGTTGCATAAGGTATCTATTCGTTTCTATAGTATTACTCTGCTAAAAATAATAAAATAAGTGAAATTTTACATTTCTAAAATAGTAAGTGCTGATTATTCTATATCAAATACCTCCTGAAATTTTGTAGAAGGAAAATCTAATCTTCTTTTGTGCTTTTCCCCCTCCCCACCTTGATAACAGCTTCAAGTCAAAGGAAAATCTTCAGAGACCATCAGACAGGACACAGTGGTAAAGGAAATGCTTCTGGGAATAATATGAAAATTACAATGTGACTAATATTAAAAGTAAAAAGAACTTACAGAATTGGCTTGCTTCCGTGCTTGATTTATCAATTCCTTTATTTCAGAAATGTTTTTCTTCAGATTATCCTCAAGTTCTTTGATGGGCTTGAGTTTATCTATCAGCCTATCAGCCTCTTGTTCTAGATTTTTCACAGTGGCATCTGCATCTTCAACTGCACAGAACAAGAAAGTGTGTATTAACATGTCCATCACATTCACAGATACACATAGACAGGCATACACATGCATAGAAATGAAGAGAGCAAAATGCTTTATTAAATGATTGAAAGGCTTTAGGTCATCCATTGACAAAAGTAAGACCATGACTTTCAAGTTTGTGATAGAAACAAAAGATTTGAGTGGTGATTCAAGCAGGTCAGAGAAAAAGATGTTAGAGAAAGATCACAACAACTTTAGCTTAATGGTGAAAGGTGAAATCTCTGAAGACAGAGAATATGAAATTAGTTCATATTTATTTTTATTTCAGCCTAAAAGATATCCATCATAGAATTTAGTCATTAACTCAAGGAAATAAAAACATCTTTAAAATGTCACCTAATCTAAGTCAAGGCTGTATTTAAATTATAGATCTCACATAAAATTGCTTTTCTTTGTTTTTCTCACTGTATTGATTTGCACATCATAAAGAGAGAGCTATCAAAATGTCTTCTGAAGAAGATTTCAATGTTGAACAACCCTAACACTGAAGGCGTACGCTACACTTTAATTAAATCTTTCATGCTTCAGTTTGTTTGGAAAAATACTTTCTTATCCTGCACTCTAATTTAAGTAAAATCACATTAAGCTGCTATTTTGTCAGCTTAAAAAGGTCAAATTTTGATAATTTCAAATGAACTCTTCAATCTTTTAGGAAAATTAACCCTAAGAAATTTAAGTTTATCACTAATGCATAGAATTTTAGAGTATGCTTTACTGAAGAGGGCAAATTACACATGGAAGTCATTATTCTATCTCTGGGATGCTGTCAGTCTTGTCCCAACCATGTCATTTTTTATATTCTGGAAAATATATTATTCTGCTTCCCGTCATTGCAACCCTGATGAAAAAGTGAAACTGCTTAAGGTCCAAGGCTATGAGCCCTGATAGACTATGAATGATATGTTCTCTAGCTAACAATGGATCCCTGAGAACTAATTCTCAAAGATGTGTTCAATAGAAAGGAAGGGGGAGAAGTACTTTAAAATTAGATTTTGAAGTATTTAGAATTCATGCTCAAAAATATGAGTTGGATTGTTAATTATGCTTGGTTATTAACTTTAATAGATCAAGAGCTATTTTCTTTCTAAAATGCAGGTTATTAAGGTCAAAGTTATTATATAACTATAAACACAAATGACATGAACAGAGATACTCATCTGAGGTATAATTCTATAAAACATTTGTCCATTTCCACTTGTTTCTAGAGTGTTATTATGTTATACAAAGAAAAATACTGGAAATTTGATTTAGATTTAAATTTTTAAGAGGAAAGACATTAAGCAAATATAACTTCTGACTATAAAAATAATGAATCGTTTTATTACAAAACTCCATGACGATTTTATTCTATGCTGGAATCTGTAAATTTTCCTTCTACACTAACCTTCCTGGCCCCGCCCTCCATCTTCTGGAAGAATTTAGGTAATATTTGTGGGAGTTATCTTCTTAAAGGTTTGAAAGATAAATCCTGTGTTACTAAGTATGATGCTTTCTTGTGTAGCATATTTTAAAAACTGTTTGTTTTATAACTATTTGAATATATTTGAAAATCATGTTTGAGGATAGACTTATTTTTTTCTAAAAAAGTATGGAATTCTATTGGGCTTTACAATTTAGTAGTATGTAGTTTCAAGTTCTCTTTTTTGTATTTTAGATTTATTCCTATGTGTCATCACATCTTCTCTTGCCTATTGCACTTTATTTTTCTTAACCCTGTTAATCATCTATTTTTTAATCTCTATAGTCTTAAAGATTTACCTCTTGCGTTTATTGAGATTTATTTTCTCATTCATTTCATCGTCTTTTCTTTGGGTCAATTTTATTTAGTCTAACTTAGAGAGTTGATTGCTTAAATTATTTATTTCAATGCTTGCTTAGTGATGTAATAGTAATAATTTTTGGCTGAGTACAGTCTCAATAAATTTCTCAGGTTTTAGTATATTAAAATGTATTATTATTTTGATTTTGAACTTAAGATGGGGTGTTTAAGAGATGTTACTTTCATGCTTCAGAGACTTCTTATTTGTTAAGGTCTCATTTTGTTGACTACATCATGTGATTCTGTAAATATAATTCTTCAGAAGTGGAGAATATTTGTTAACAGGAAAGGGAAAGTTGCTGAAAGTAACAATGGCATAAACTTTATATAGTAAATAAATATTACAGCAAAGAAGTAATTTAAATTTCAGTATTTTCATTATAAGATGTGCCATGAAGCTCAATCTTTATACTTAAATCTATTTTTTTTACTATTATGTGGTTATCACATATATATTTCACTAATTATTCAGACACAATTAAAACATTTTTATATCAAATATATCCGATACTAATATTTTGTAATTCAGTATCCCTTTGCTTCACAGCATCATTAAACTATGACTTTGTAAAGATATGCTCTGTAATATTTAAAGCAGTATCAAACACAAGAACATGCAAAGCTTAAGACTCCTAAAACAGGCAATGAAGCTGAAAGATTCTAAAGGTAATGCCAAGTAAACATATACATACTGATTTCTTCAGGTAATTTCATGTGGAAGAGAGACAAAAATAAATTAGAAAATTTATAAATATTTTAAAATTACAATAAAGTAGTAACTATAAAAAATACAAGTTTGCAATTGGTACTGATTACAAAGGCGAACTATAAGTAAAACTGTTATCAAATCAACATATAAAAATATAACTTAGCAGACATTTTTTCATACTTAAAGTTTTTTTAAATATTAAAAAATGCAGTTTAATATTATAGACAATCAACTGCCAATAGATGGTATAATCAAAGAAATTGGAGATAGTGTGAAAAAGAGCCACTATGAGCTGATAATCATTCTAAACTCAATCTAGATAGATCTTAAATTTAAAAAACAAACTTATTTTCATTCATTTTGGGGAGCAGACATTACTATTGAGAGTGCCTCTAAGCCATTTATCAGAAAGATCTTTTGAACTACAGTGAGAAGCTAACTTTGGGTGTACATTAGAAACAATTTAAAAAATGATTACATCTCCTCTTTCCCCCCTTGAAGAAATGGCATGGACTAAATCATCCAAGCTCTGAAATAAATGATATATGTGTTTGTACTCTTTGCTTGTGAAGGATTCCTACTAGTGATGTCTGTTATTTCATACCATCATTAGCATTTGATTTGAGACTGGAATGTTCAAATCAGGTTCTGCTTTTAGTCAACAAAACTTCTGTATTATAGAGCATAGAAAGTTAACAAGAGTGTTTTTGTTAAGTAACCTTTTGATAGTGAAAATGTTGGTATATAAAGAGAGTTAGTCTCCTGGAAGTGAACTGAAACAAAGATATTAAGCTTCTTCTTTGCTAAAACCTACATGTTGTGATGTTTTTAATCACTCAATAGAATGTAAAACTATACAAAATATTATTGGCTTTTACTGTTCTTTACCTCATCATAATGGTTTTAACATATCCTACATTTCTCAGTCATTATAACAATACATTTAAGAAATACAGAAAAGAAGTAAAGAAATATTTTTTGTATGACCTGGAAAAATATTTCAGTTTCCAGAAAACATTAACGGTCATACAAAGGATAAGCATCAGTACTTTTAAATTTTCATGCATTTCAAGCTGACACTATTTTAATCATGTTCTAAGAGGCCTGCTATTAAGTATGCTCCATGAGTTCTGTTTCAAGAAACATTATGAACTGAGAAAATAATTTTTCCAAAGATAATATTATAGCACAGCGGTAGGGCATTTGCCTTGCACGCAGCCAACATGGCCGACCCGAGTTCGATTCCTCCGCCCCTCTCAGAGAGCCTGGCAAGCTACCGAGAGTATCTCGCCCACACGGCAGAGCCTGGCAAGCTCCCCGTGATGTATTCGATATGCCAAACACAGTAACAACAAAGTCTCCAATGGAGACGTTACTGGGCCCGCTCGAGCAAATCGATGATCAACGGGAGGGCCTTTACTTTACCTTTACTTTAGTCACATCAAAGGCTTAAAAATTAGTTGGCAGGGTTGGAGCGATAGCACAGCAGGTAGGGTGTTTGCCTTGCACCTGGGTTCGATTCCTAGCATCCCATATGGTCCCCCAAGCACCACCAGGAGTAATTCCTGAGTGCAGAGCCAGGAGTAACCCCTGAGCATCACTGGGTGTGACCCAAAAAGAAAAAAAATAATTATTTGGTATCCCTAAAGCAAATACCTTACAGATTCTAGAAATTCCTAATCTCAGCTGGAAATAATTTAGATGAAAATAAGCATTTGGCAGAGCTGGGGCATTTGTTTTTTGTTTCTGAAACTGCAGGACACTCAATTCTTAAACCCAGTCTATAAAATGAGGAGGGCAGTGGCATCGCTATTATCTTCCAACTCAAACTTTTATGAGCCCAGAATATCAGAAATGAATGACACAATCAAATTGAAAAAGGCGATCTTACTGTTCTTCAAAGGATCTTTGACCACAGCATTTGTTTTGGCTACACTGTCGGCTAGTTGTTTGTAATTTTTCTTCAGGCCATCCAGATTCTGGTGAAGATCTCTTATCTGTGCCAGTACACTCTTGGCTGTATCATTAGCTTGTCTTGCCTTGTCCTTCACAGCTTGCAGTTTGTCTGCTGTGTCTATAAACAGAAAAGATCATGAAAAACAAAGCAAAGGGTCTGGAGTTAGTGGTTTACTCCATGCTTGTCAACGGAGGCCACAGCTGGCTGGTCTCAGCGGCACACATTCACCAGAGAAAGGCTGAACTTCGCCTCATTCAGCTGCGACAAATGAAATGCATTGTTAGCTAAATGAAATTTTCTTGGGAACTTTTGCTATGCATACCTGATTAGTTCTTAAAAATAACAAAATGACTATTCTAAATGCTCGTTATTACTTCTTAAGGGTATATTGTAATTTGCCACTGAGGATATTACAGAGACGCTAATCTACCTGAGTCATGTTATCTTCGTGAAAGCTGAGATTAAGATTGAATCTGCATTTACAGATTGGATATGATGAATGCATTTAAATTTTAGGATACAAGAATTTTCCAGGTAAGTTAGAACATGTATTTGGGTATATGCTTTCTACAATGAAATTTTATATTTACACCCTTTCTTATATTGGAGAGATGACACAAAAATAAGAAAAGCAATTTAGTTTTTTGAGGTCAAAAGTAAAATTAATCAGGGATGGAGAGATAGTATTGTGGGTAGGCACTTGCCTTGCATTCAGTCAGCTTGGATTTGATCTGATGCATGAGCACAGAACCAGGAGTAAGCACTGAGTCAGGAGTGGCCCCAAATCAGTTAAATAAGAGTAAAAAAAAATAATTATTTCTTATGTTGTATAAACATATTAATTTTTAACTATAATTTGTAGAAAGAATGTGCATATAGTACCTAATAATGTATGTTTATTAGTGGCTAAGCCCACAAACTCTGAAGGTCACTGCGGGGTTCAAATTTCAGACAACTTACTGATATTAATATTTGTCACTATCTTACGTCTCTTGGTAAAGTAGAAGAATTATTACATTCATCTAAAAGGACTAGTATGAGAATTATAGATATCTAACATATGCAACTTGAAGAAGCACTTAACAACTACTAATAATTCTTGTGTTATAATATCTGCTGCTAAAATCAACCATCATTTCAGCAATTAAGATTGAATAATAACTTAAGGTACTTTATTAAGTAGAAAGATAATGCAAGCATAGTTCAACAATTAATGGTTTTGAAAGCTGAAACTTTTCTTTTTGTTTGTTTGTGCCACTCCCAGCTGCACTCAGTTATTCCTGACTCTGTGCTCAGGGATCACTTCTGATGGAGTCAGGGGACCACAGGGGTTCAGGGAATCAAAGTTTAGTTGGCAGCTTGCAAAACAAGCTTTCTACTGGCTGCATTATTTCTCTAATCTGAAAGCTGAAACACTTAAGAACTGAACTTCGCCAAGATATCCTAAAAGACAATTGACTCTTACCAATTATTGCAGGTAGTATAATAAACTGCAACTTCATGGAAATGCATCAACATTTTAGACAACAGTATCTATGTGGCTGTAGTTTTTCTTTAAATTTTAGTCATCATGTAATTTAAAATAGTTCATGATTGGATTTCAATCATATGATTTTCAATACCCATTGCTTCACCAAATGTGAACTTCCCTCCACCAATGCCCCCACCCCGCCCTGCCCCATTTGCCTCCCATCCACCAGTCTGCTTCTATGAGAGGTGTTCTTTTTTTTTTTTTAAGTTTTTGCACTGTGGTTTATAGTAGTATCCTGTTTTTATACGTAACAGATAACATACAAAGGGGCTCATATATAACATATAACATACATAGGGTTCCATACATAACAGATCTCCTCGAATGGCCCAGTAATGTCTCCATCGTGAGACTTGTTGTTACTGTGTTTGGCATATTGAATACTTCACAGGGAGCTTGCCAGGCTTTACTGTGCGGGCGAGATACTCTCAGTAGCTTGCCGGGGCTCTCCAAGAGAGGTGGAGGAATTGAACCCAGCAAAGCAGTCGGGTCGGCTGCACGAAAGGCAAATGCCTTACTGCTGTGCTACCGCTCCAGCTGACGTAACAGATAACATACATAAACCTCTCAACATCTTCTCTTCCTTTGGTTGTACACCCCCCCCCCCTACTCCCAGCCCCTGAAAGTAGCATATTTCTTACTGAATTACACATTTCATGTTCATTGTTCCCATTGAGTATGACTATATTCTTTCCCACTGATACAGTTTTCTGGGCTGAAACATGAAGGAAACATAATAAAAAGATTGGCTGTATGGTCATTTTGTAACATGTTTATATAAATGTATCAAATGTAGCCTGCCCACAGGGCAGAGTCTGGCAAACTCCCCGTGGTGTACCAAATATGCCAAATACCAGTAACAATGATGGGTCTCATTCTCCTAAAGAGCCTTGAATATAATCTCAGGGCTAGGATGAAAGAGACGTTACTGGGGCCTGCTCGAGGCAATCGACGAATAACAGGATGATGAATAACAGGATGATGAAATGAAAAAAAATGAAAAAAATGTGATAAATGACCAAAAAAAGTAAAATATGGTCTAGTTTCTATGCTCACAAAGCCTAATTTATAAATAGGAAAACCAGTTTCTAATATTTGGATCCACACGGCAAAGCCTGGCAAGCTACCCGTGATGTATTCGATATGCCAAAAACAGTAACAACACGCCTCACAATTTGTTGTGAAACGTTACTGATGCCCGCTCGAGCAAATCGACGAACAATGGAGGACAGTACTATACAGTGTTATACTATTTTGACGATAGGACAAGTGCAATGTTTGAAAAACATAGTATAAATCAAAGCATTTTTTTTTCCAAAGAGTTTAGGTCAACTGGCACTCTTCTATATGCTTACCACTTGGAATGGCTGATAACTTCCCCAAAGTGTCATTCAGAGCTCTTAAGAGATTTCCATTTCTAGCATCAGCATTTTCTAATCTGGTTGTCAAGCCATTCAAATGATGGTCATTTTCTGTAAACAGAAAGGAAAAAGAATTAAATAATTTTAATCATATCTGAGCTTACACTTGCATGTACAATAGTGAGAAATGGATTTAATTCACTTAATTTATTGGCATTCATTTTCAGATTATAATGAACTATACTTTTATAAGACCACTTGATTTTTGAATGTGTTCAATATTTTTATTATTCATACCTGATATTCATTTAATTTGAAAATTTCTATGAAGACATCAAAGGAATTAGTTTTTTATTACTTTTTTAATGATACCCAAGATCTTTGTAGCACTCCCATTAATGTTGCTGATATTTCTTCCATTAATGATACTCATTTTAAAAAAATTATTACTAAATGGATCATTAAATTAGCTACTAAAAATCCCCAATGTATGATTGTTAAACAGTGTGACCAAAGTTCAATAAACATCATTTGATAATACTTAATTAAAACATAAATAAAAATAAAAGAAATGGAAAAACATCTGGCATATTTCTGATAAATGGTCATTTTGAGTAGGTGCCACAGCCATTAGTGGCCAATCTGACATAGATAATGCTTGTGTCATCAGGATGATATCAGAATGTCACCAGGTGGACTGGGTGCTCAGTAATTTTGTATGATAAGCAAAGAACTGAAGATCTCAAACACAGAGACGTGTTCTGCAATAACAAAGCAAGCAAGTTGATTCAAGTACAGGGCACTCCAGGGAAAACAGGAATGGAAAGAACATATGAATTGTAGCTGACTCTGCTATGCCTAAACAGTAATTTTTTAATAATTTGATATGAAATTAGAGGTTATGTTACATTGTGGGATTTTAAATGTGACTTACGTAGAAGATTGACAATGTGGATTATGATTCTAAATTGCTTACTTGCATACAACAACCCATAATGCATACTGAAAAGTCCAGTAAGGGAAAGGAGAAAGAGCAGAATGCTAGTTATATCATAATGAGATTATATTAAGAGGATGAACTAAGGACATTGGGTAGGTCTTTCTCTGCAGACCGGGGGTCAGAAAAATCCTAGTCTTTGCTCTTCATTTTTACTAGGTATTTCCCAAGAGAAACTCAAAATCTATTGGACCTTTTATGTATCCCCTTTCTAAACCTGGTCTCTCTGCCATTTTCCCAACTCAACATCTGCTTTTAAAATTACCCACTAATGATTCTAACACTTGGAAGTCACTTGGGCTACATCAGGCAGTATTTGGGGGATGGTCATGCTGTGCTGGGAATCAATCCAGGCATTCCACATGCTAGGCATATACTCTATGTAAGCTATCTTGTTCTGTCAAAAATGGTCATTTTTATAGAAAAAAACCTTACATATTGCCTTTAATGGGCTTTATACAAGATTTATAATGATTACTTAAAACACACAAAATATTTATTAGAGATAAGTGCAAATTTTCCAGCTCCTTTCTGTTAGTTTTCAGCATCATACATAACTTACGTTAATTTGTATTATAACTATGATTAAGCAGTTTAGAGCAGTTTAGGACTCTTTCAACAGCTGCTGTTTGGACTGCTCCTGGTATAATAAGGTTCAGATCCAATGACTCCGGGTTTGAGTGTAATAATATAGAGTATGAAAGTTATAACATATTTTAGGAGAAAGAAAATAAAGAGCTAATCTATTGATTTGAAAATGTAAGTTTAGAAATATTAGCTGGGTATGTATCAAAATGTAAATTAATCTCAAAAATAAATATTCCCCCTTTTTTACATAATATATATAACTGAAAAATGGAAGATGTAAAACTCTCTCATTTCCACAATACTTCAGACTGATTAAAGCTGATTGCTTCTTGAATAGATTTTATCCTTTATTAAGCCATAACACATTTTCTTTGGGAAACTGCATGTTAATTCTTTAATTTAGCTCCACAGAAATACAAAATGTAAATAAAAAGCAGAGTTCCAAATTAACATGGAACACTGGAGAAAAAAGCAGGAAAGAGCATGTGCTTAGCCCTTCCATGCCTGACCTGACCAACATTTAGTGATAGAAATGGCCAGTAGCTGCTGTGTTTGTCAGTTGCTGTGAAATATTTACTTGATATTTATAGTAACTTTTATGACATATGTACTATCACTAGCTCCAACTTACAATGAGAAAATTGAGGCTTAGAGATTTTAAGTTCATTTCCTAAGGTTGCGTAGTTATCAAGTGGCTTTTATTTTTAGATAAATTCACACAGTGTGTTTGGAGAAATTATGTTCTTAAGTACTGCAGACTCCTAAGTATTGGTGATAAAATCTCTAATTGGTAATTACCAGTGGTAGTGTTCTTTTCCAATCCCACTATCTTCCATGTTCTCCCTTCCTTTTTATCCCTTCCCCTTCTTTATCTCTCCCTCTCATATAAATATGATAACATTAAATTATTTGGAGAGTATTACCAATGTCTCTATGAAAAACACAGGTACATGTACAGTGTCCCACATTTTTAAGGTCCATGACTAATACATAGAAATAGTTTGCAGTAAAGTAAGTAGAAGTTGCTGCCAAATTAAATAAACACCCAATATTATAATAATTAAAATACTATACAACAAGAGACAATGAGATAGTTTTCTTCTATGAGACTGAGAAAAGTTGAATGCTTGATACTCCTTAGTCTTTGCAGGGGGTAGAGTATAAATAAATACCACTAAAACAGTTTTCAACAGATTTATTAGAACTTTAGCATGTATTTAATATAGCATATCTACTCTCAAAAGTTTAATTTATGAATATACTTATAAATAATATTTCAGTAAAAATATTTTATTTGCAACAGCAACAGAATAACAGTAGCAAACCTTCTTAGCACCAAAGAATTGCTTATAACAAAATGCCATGATCACACAATGGTATGAATGCAATAATTAAAGAGAATTATATCAGTAGAAAATTGTTTTTTTAAAAAAACTTGATCACTGGACTTCCCATTAATCAATTTGCTTGAGTGGGCGCCAATAACGTCTCCATTCGTCCCTGTTGCATGCTAGTGTAGCTCAATGGCGTCTGTTTGTTCCAGGATCACGAAGAGCCTCAAACCAATCATTCAGGGTCTTCACAAAGAAGTCTGACCATCTTGTAGGTGGGCGGCCACACAGTCTTTTGACGTCCTGTGGAATCCAGTCTGTAATGGCTCTAGTCCAGCAGTTGTCTGTAAACCTCATTACATGTCCTGCCCATCTGATTTTCGATGCCTTGGCAAAAGACACAGCGTCCCTGATTCTTGACTGTTGAAGGAGGTCCGAACTCCAGATTCTTTCTCTCACTTAAGTGAAACATGATACTTCCCAAGCATAGCTTTTTCAATTCCTCTTTGGGAGACCCAAATAGTGTTCTCGTCCTGTTCTCGTAGGGCCCAGGTCTCTGAGACATATGTTAATGCAGGAAGAACAGTGGAATCAAAGAGATGTGCCCAGAGCCGGAGGTTCTTTGTCCTCTTAGCTATTTCTTCAACGCGCTTGAAGGCGTTCCAAGCCACTCTCTTCCTCCTGCTCAACTCAGCTGCCAGGTCATTCGTCATATTGACTTCTCGACCTAGGTACACATAACTGTTGCGTTTGGAGATGGTCGTTACATTGAGAGTGAATGGAACATTACTAACAAGACTGTTTCTCATAAACACTGTCTTTGTGAGATTCAGCTGGAGTCTGACATTTCCACACTCACGGTTGAAGTTTGCCAGCATTTGTGCTGCTTGGCTAATGTTTGGTGTTATTAGAACAATGTCATCAGCAAAGCGGAGGTGGTGTAGTTGATGACCGTCTATCTTCACTCTCATCCCTTCCCATTCCAGTTGTCACATGATGTTCTCGAGGGTGGCACTGAAGAGTTTCGGTGAAATGGTATCACCTTGCGAACCCCTCTCTGATGTCAATGATCACCTCCCTGGAGAATGGTGAGATCCTGGTTGTGAATCCGCAATACAGCTCACGGAGGATGCTGATGTATTGAATTTCAATGCACTGTTTGGCTAGGGCTTCAATGACCGCTTCCGTCTCAACAGAATCAAAGGTCTTCTTTAAATCAATGAACGTTAAACAGAGCGGCATCTTGAACTCCCGAGAAACCTCAATGAGCTTGGTTATAGTGTGAGTATGGTCAATGGTGCTGAATCCTTTTTGGAACCCGGCTTGCTAGCACAGTTGTCCTTTATCTAGTGTTCTGCCAATACTATTCAGGATGACTTGAGTGAACAGCTTGTAGATGATAGACAATAGGCAGATTGGGTGATAGTTGGCAATATCGTGGATGTCTCCCTTCTTGTACAGTAGTACAGTCCTGCTGGTTTTCCACTGGGACAGAACCTTGCATTCAGACAGGTAGCACGTGAAGAGCTGAGACAGTGTATTGATGAGTACTGATCGCAGATTCTTCAGATGTTCGGGTCTGACCTTGTCTGGGACAGGTGCTGTTCAGTTCTTTACCGATGAAATGGCATGTCAGATTTTGGAAGGGAGAACTTTGAGAATGACATATCCATCCTTCAGAATTTGGTATGTGGGCAGGTAGACGTGGCTATCGAAGAGATCCAAGTAGAAGTCATGGATAATCTTCTCCATTGCCCTTAGGGAAGATGTGAGCGATCCATCATGACGTCAGAGGGCAGTCAACTTGGAATTGTAGTTGACGAAGGACAGGTGGGCATTATGGATGCTTTTCCCAGCTTCTGCTGCATCTGCCAGAACAGCTGCTCTTCTCTCTTTGAGGTCTTCCTTAATCGCATCTCTGCACTGCTTTGCGAGCTTGGACGTCTGCTTGTGATTGCCTGAGGCATGCGCCAAAGCACGTTGGCGAATAAGCTCAAGAGTTTTTGAAGACAGGCTTTTTTTTTTCTCTCTCTCTTGGCATTCCTCGCACAATCATGGAGGTGCTGAACCAGTCGATAGTATTCCTCTTCAATGTTGTCAATGACGGCATTTTTCCATGTTGCAGCAATAGCGTTAAAGAGCTCCCAGATGGTGGTCATTCTGGGAGTTCTCTTCTTAAACTTTAAAGCCCTTTCTCCCTGCTCCGTGAAGTAGAATTTTGCACAAAGGAGACGTGGTCCAATCCTGTTTGGAATTTTGGGACAACAGCGACATCGGTCAGGCAAAACCTTTGATTGAATATGACGTGGTCAATTTTGTTGTGGAACCGTCCACCGGGAGAATCCCATGTCCAACATTTAGATTCAGCCTTCTGGAACTGTGAGTTACTATGGATGGTCTTGGTCGACATGATGAACTCAGTTTCTCAACCTGTTCGTTCCATTCTAGGCCATGGGTCCCGATGTGGGGTTCTTTGGCTGATCTTCTCGGTCCTATCTTGGCATTAAAATCTCCGACAGTGATCTTGTAGAAAGTGTGGTCTTCTTTATAGAAGTTCTTCAGCTCCCTGTAGAACTTCTCAATTTCTCCTTCATCATAATTGGATGTTGGTGAGAAGACAACAAAGATAGAAACTGCCAACAGTGAGCCACATCTATTCAAGTATAATCGTCTGATTTAGGTTGTTAGGCATTTGAACGAATCAATGCTCATGGCCAAGTTCGTGTTGACAAGGACACCGACACCACCGATGCCTCTTTTGTCACATGTTCCAAGGAACAGTTCTTCTCCAGTGTCCAAAACGGCGTGATGTGGTTGATGCCTTCTTGTCTCGGTCAGACCAATGATGTTGTACTTGATCTTTTGCGCTTGTACCATCAGGTCCTCGATGGATGCATCTGATGCCAGTGAACGTGCCTTGAAAGTACAGACAATCATTTTTGTCTTTCTTCGTTTTGGCAGCCTAGTTTGGCCTTGAGATTTTATCAGCCTCTCCTTCCTCATCCTTTCAACACTGCCATATTGGTGACTCCTTCAGGGTCAGGGGAATGAGACCCGTTGCAGTTACTGGTTTTTGCATATCACAAAATCACAATCACAAATCATCCTGTTATTCGTCGATTGCCTCGAGCAGGCCCCAGTAACGTCTCCTTCATCCTAGCCCTGAGATTATATTCAAGGCTCTTTAGGAGAATGAGACTCATCATTGTTACTGGTATTTGGCATATTGGGCATGCCACGGGGAGTTTGCCAGACTCTGCCGTGTGGGCAGGCTACATTCGGTAACCTGCCAGTTTGTCCAAAGTAGGAATGAGATAATAAGATGTCATAATAAGTTGTTCCAGGAGCTGGTTTTTATAGTCTCTGAGTCTTGGCCGTTGATGGGATTACATGGCGCCAGGGGGCCAGTTGGTGGGTGTGACCCCCGCCTACTGGAATTTGGAGGATTTGGGTGGAGGATGCTCGGCCCAAATCCTAGTAGGCTTGGAGATCTCGGCCCCAGTTTTGGCATATGGAATACACAATGGATAGCATGTCAGACTCTGCCCTGCGGGCAGAATACTCTAATTAGCTTGACAGGCTCTCTGAGAGGGATAGAGGCTTTTGTGGTGTCCTCTAATCACCCTTGTAGGTGTTCCCATAGTTCAAACCATATTTGAATCCTATCAAATATGGTGCGGCAATCCTGGAAGATGTGTATTAAGTGTCTTATGATGTGTCTGGAAAGTGTTCTGGAGCATGGCGGCGGCTGGGTAAAAAAACAGGTGACTGAAAAAAGGGAAAATGATGCATAAGGTCATTGTATAGAAATGAGCAAGGTTCGACATAGATATGTTGTTGCACAATATAAATTTTGGTAAAGTGGTATTCACTGGTGAGTAGATGGAGAGTCACAGCAAACAGTGACTATATTTATAGATTGTAGGACATAGGAATGGAGTAAACAAGTTAATGATATGAAGGAAATGGGCCAGAATGATAGCACAGCAGGTAGGGTGCTTGCCTTGCAAGTGGCTGACCAGGACCCATATAGACCCCTAGCCTGCAGACCCAGGAGTAAGCCCTGAGCAACACCTAAAACAAGACCAAAACAAAGAAACAAAGATATAAAGGAAAGTATACCAATGTCTTCCAATTCATAATTCACTAAAATGTCTAAATTATTTTCTCCATACAGATTTTCTGCTCTTTTTATTTTATTTATAACAGTCTCAAAAGTTAGTCAGGCAACCTATACCATGTAGATAGTTACTGGCGGACACCAAGAAATCTATTTCTATCATTTTTCCAGTATCCAATTTCGGCAGGAGTAGCCATATGACTCAGAGTAGAACCAGAGCATTCTGTTCTGACTACATGTCTATCCTGTTAGAGATAGTGCTTTTTTTTTTAAAGAAACTGAAAGGGCCACTGATAGATAGTGAATAATACCTGCATTTGTTGGCTTTTATCTGGAAAAAGAGCAAATGAAATGGAAGATTCTTAATTGTTAGTGCTCTGCGTATAAAAAATGGTAGTAAACATATTCATTCATGACACACTCCATTTCCTATAAGGGTCCTATAAACAGATTTATTAAACCAATATTATAAAACTGCAATACAAACACATAATGTTTAAGGTGAATGCTTTCAAGTTCTAAACCAATGATCTGACATCATTTAAAAATAAAACATAGAATATTCTAGCAAAGCATGGCTCTAAAATTTTGTAGTCTCATTTTAGTCACTAAGATATTAATATTTTAAATTCTAATCCTTCCAAATATACTTTTCATGTAAATTGATTTTTTCTTTGCCTATCGCAATTATCTTAGAAAAACTTCTCTTGATTTCATTTCTTGCACTAAAATAAAATCTCTAGACATATAATCAAATATATAGTTTTGAAAATAAAACCAGTGTCATTAAAACTTGATATTCATATGAATTGACAAAGAATAGTAGAGGAGTTATTTATTTCTATAGCAACTCCAATTTTGGGTTTTTAATTGAATTTTATTTTTTTTAAAATAATGAAACATTTGAAATAACTAAGCAATATATCAGCTAGAGTGAAGAAACTTCAAAGCACATTATTTGGTCAAAACTATTACATGTGTTGTAATAGCAGAAACTAGATGATCAGGCTAATTATTAAGAAGAATATTGGATCCAAAGAACTTTGCTATTCTTGTCCCCCAAGTTTTAAATCAGTAATTCTGATCCTTCACTTTCAACATAAGAAAATTAAAATTATAATAATCTGACCTATCTTATTTATACTTTCCAGTTATTTGGCTCTTGTTGCTTCTTAATCTATCCTTCTTATACTCTAATCCCATTTTTTTCCTAAGAAAGATTCTGGAACCACCTAAACCAAAACGAATTTAGAGACCAGAGCAATAGCACAGCTGTAGGATGCTTGCCTTTCACAAGGCCAACTGTGGTTCAGTCCCCAGCATCTCCTAGGGTCCCCTGAGCACCACTAGGAGTAATTCCTGAATACAAGCCAGGAGTAACCCCTGAGAATCACTGGTGGGGCCTCAAAACCAAAGCAAATAAACAAACAAATTTGTAACTTTCTCAAAACGTTTAGGTGGGTGGAAGGTGACTATAAAGAAGAAATGTAGATTTTATAAAGAAAGAAAAACTCATAAAACTGTCACTATCACTATCACTATCACCCCGTTGTTCATCGATTTGCTCGAGCAGGCACCAGTAATGTCTCCATTTATCCCTGTCACGTGCTAGTGTAGCCCGATGGCATACTGGGGGCTCTTTCAGGGTCAGGGGAATGAAGACTATCATTGTTACTGCTTTTGGCATATTGAGTATGCCATGGGTAGTTTGCCAGGCTCTGCTGTGCAGGCAGATACCCTGGGTAGCTTGTTTTGGGGCAGCCTCTAATCACCTTTACAGGTGTTTCCAGTCAGGTACATATTCGGGCATGATACTCTCATTAGCCTGCCGGGTTCTCTGAGAGCGAGAACTAGGCAATAAGAGGTTGCGCAGCCACAAATTCTGTATATGCATAATATATGCAAATGCCATAAAAACTGTATCAATGAAAATTTAGAATTAGCTGATTTTAAATGAAAACACATACAAGACAGAGTGTATCTATTTGTTCTTCCAGAAAGGAAGGGCAAATGTATGTGATTTGGTTTGAGTTGTACTATGAGTAAAGAAACAGAATAATTGATAATAAAATTCAACCTAATTCTGGTATTTGCAAGTTTTACAGACCAAGGAAATAAAAACCTCATGTTATAATCCAGAGGCTTTTTTTTAGATCTCTAGAACTTCTTCCTTACTCAGTTTTCATCTCTAGTAGATACAGACAATTTACATTCTCTGCCTTTTCTCCAAGTCTCACAGCCACCAAATTTAAGTCTTCCTGTCTTGTGACTGAAAACTCTGCTTGCTTGCTTGCTTGCTTGCTTTCTTTCTTTCTTTCTTTCTTTCTTTCTTTCTTTCTTTCTTTCTTTCTTTCTTTCCTTCCTGCTTGCTTGCTTGCTTGCTTGCTTGCTTTTTGGATCACACCCGGCGATGCACTCCTGGTTCTGCACTCAGGAATTACCCCGGGAGGTACTCAGGGGACCATATAGGATGCTGGGAATCAAACCTGGATCGGCCACGTGCAAGGCAAATGCCCTATCCACTGTGCTATTGCTCCAGCGCCTGAAAACTCCGGTTTCAATGGAACTGGAATGAGTGACTTTTGCCCCACGTTTCCACCAACTCATCAGTCACACCCACAAGCCACCTCTGGCCCGTGCCAGATAATCTCATCAACAGCCAGGATCCAGAGACTCATTGTCTTTCTCTCTCAGAAGAGAGCATAAAACAACACTGCCATAGCCAAGCTGCAAGACCACATGCCAGCCTGTTTAATTTGAAGCGCCCCAGAGAGGGGCAGGTAAGGCCCCTCCCCACCCCAAGAGACCCAGCCTGAGCAGCCGACAACCTCCAAAACTCAACTGTCTCCACACTCATGGCGACTCTCCCCATGCTCAGACCTAGCCTCACCCATGAGTAAATGTATCCCTGAACATCTCATACCTAACACCATTCATACTTGAAGAGTAGCACACCACATTTGATGTGATTTGAAGCAGGAATTTTAGAGGGAAAAATATATTCACAGATATGCATATACATATATGTATGCACACACAAGGCTCAACCCCTAACAACATATCAATAATCTCTGATAGAAGGGTTTAATGGCCCCTGGGTAAAATACAACAATCTTCACACACTCTCTTCTAAGGAAAGTTCTTTGGAGCTTTTTCAGTGGTTTATTCATAACAAACAATACAAAATAAATTATTTTGGTTTTGTTTTGGGACAGGGATTGGGGTTCAGGATGTATACATCCAAAATATGGTGGTGGGAAGGTGTAATGGTGCCGGGATTGGTGTTTGAATATTAAATATGATCAAATATTATGAACTGTAGCAGTGTTCTCCTGTTGTTCATCTATTTGTTTGAATGGGCACCAGTTCTCATGAGACTTGTTGTTACTATTTTTAGCATATCAAATACGCCACAGGGAGCTCGCCAGGCTCTGCCATGCATGGGGGATACTCTCAGTAGTTTGCCAGGCTCTTCGAGAGGAATCAAACTTGGATCGGCCGCCTGCAAGGCAAACGCCCTACCCACTATGCTATTGCTCCAGCCCAATTATTGTGAACTACCTTATAAAAATTAAATTAAATTAAAAAAAGTCTTCCTGCACATTTACTTCAAGCTCTGGCCTTCCTTGCCCTTCTTATTAGGACATATTTATAGACCAATGTCCAGGAATGGATTTGACAAAGACAGGACTTATACAAGAAAGGAAAGAGATAGTAGTAAAGGCAGCCTCTGAGCAAACATACTTGACCACGTAATTTCCTTTTGTTGCTAATTAATTTGCATTGCACAAGGTATAAAATAACTAGACATAATTATAATTAGAGTCCACTTAAAATATACATTTACTTGTACTTAACATGTTCCTGGAACTTTGATAAAAATGGATTAAGATTTAATTAAGTTAGAATTCTGAACGTGCTATGGAATATTCCAAAATAAAGCTGTTATGCTATTTATTTAATAATAAATGTCTTTTTATATAGAACTTCAATCATTAAAAAGGTGATACAGTAAAATAATACCATGAGAGTAATTGAAAAATGTGGGCTCAAATTTCTTTCTGATTCAGAAAGACTGTTCAAAAGGCTAAAGGTTTTGCAGGCAGGGGGCAAGGACTGGATCCCTGGCATGAAGTGGTTCCCCTGACTTTGGAGAGAATCCAAAGTACAGAGCTGGGAGCATCTCCTGACCACTACTGTGTGTAACTCTGAAAATAATCAAAAACGCCCTAACACTTTTAACATGTTAAAATGAAGATAATCTTTCCTTTATACAAATGATAGGAGGTATACATTAATGTACATATAAGAAACTAGCATAACTATTAGAAATTATGATAAAACAATTTATATTAGTATGATTAATTTTCTATTTTTGCCAATTTTGAATAACATTGAAAACTCCCTTTTGAACTGGATGATTTTATGCATTTTAATAATAATGCTTTAATTGAATACTCATAGTACTAAATATGTATATGTTTATTTTTTACTAATATGAATAGGGAATAAATACCTTGAAATAGCTCCTTGTCACAATGGTGAAATTTGTAAAACTGCTATTAATTTTGAAAGGAATTAAATGGAATATATTGTCAAATTGTTACATAGATAAAATCTGCAATTTTTTTCTATACTATGACATGGTAGTTCATGATAAGCTACTACTTGGACAATTTTATTGAATCTTCTGATTTCTTCCTTTACCAGGAAAAGAACTATCCTGCCTTATGTATTTCATTATAAAATATATTATTTAATCCATTAGCAACATATTTCCTGGGGCCAGAAAGAGTAAAGTGGGCAGGTCTCTGTCCCATGAAGTTCCCAGGGTCCCACGAGGGACCGATTTTACCCATTTAGTCCAAAATGAATTTTTTTCAATGAAATAGATTTTGTTTGTCATTCACAGACATACATAAGAAAAGACATATTCTAGAATGTGGATTCAAAAGGAGTATATCTTTAATAATAAAAGAAAAATAATTTAAACCAAACTAAAAAATAACTCCTGTACAATACATTGGTTAATAGCAATATAATGTTATATCTTTTTTCGTAATTTAACATAATAGCACAGAATCCTAATATTTTAGTAATTACAAGTGTAATACATACACAATCTAGGAGATTTTCTGGTATAGCATAAGACTGAATATTTGGAAGATCATGATATAAGAGAAAAACAATTATTAACTTGAAAGAACTGGAGACATCACTGCTTATCAGGTAATATACTGATTCAATATTATCAGACTTGGGAATATATTTTTAAATTTTATGTGAGTGCCATACATTTTACACAATGTTATCTATTCCTAAGTAATATAACTTATTTTAGGTAAAGAAAAAAATAAAGGAGAGATTTAGAAGTGAATAAAATTGAACATTCACTCTAACATTATAATGTTATAACTGTAAAAACCCTTAGTATTTCTAGTCTTCTAATATACTATTCTCTTCCTTGTTCCTTATTCTCTGCACATTCCACAAAACCTCAACTAGGTATTTTATCGATAATTTCTCGTCCAAGAGCAGAGCAGTATTAATTCATCTAGTGTTATTAATTTATGTTCTTTCTATCATCAATTTGTTCCAAGCTTCATATCCATCAGCAAGATGATTTTTATCTCCATAGACAATCAATTCAATAAAGACTGGCTACAAATTGCAAATGTGCACACAAGGGCAAATTTACTTTTAACAAATATATATTCAAATGCTAAAAAGCAAAACAAATTGCTCCTGGCAAATTCAGACTCCCTTAAGGCAAGGACAGCATAAAAATGGCAAGGAGCGGCACTAAGTCATTTATGACTAGAACTCACAAACTGGCTTGTACTGAAATGAACCAAGTAACAAATTAGAAATACGGAGGGTAATACTGCCCTCACCATTTTTATTCCTTCTAACTTCAGGCAACACAGAGAGAGAAATGACTAAATCTCTGTTTTAATAGCTGCTGTCAAGAGTTTTGCTCTGTAGGGCTATTTCAGCAGTTCCTGGTGGTAATATATGGCATTTCCCTGATTAACAGCCATTTTATAACTGGTGTAATTGGCCACAAATCAGGAGAATGTCATAATGTAGCAAGAAAACATTCCCATCTCCGTCAGAGCCTTGGCTTGGATTTCTGGAGGAATTATTATTTGAGTAGTTTGTGGATTTTCATTACTTTAAATAATGTACTACCTGAAGTACAGAAAAGACATTTAAACTAATGAGCACTTCTGTCTCCTAACACTTTCTACCATGACTTTTCTTAGATTTATTTTTCTTGAAAAAAAATCCCTAACATGGAATTTTTCTTAATTTTTATAATACCAGTGCTTGTGGAGACATAAAGGCAAGTGCAGGGTTGGGTGCAAGATGAATAACATTTACCTTACGCTTATTTATTTTTGACAGTGAGGAATTAAACCCAGAGCCTCCACCATGGAAAATGTTCTGCCCCTGAGCCACATTCTCACCCTGCTCAATAGGAAACAAAACAAAACTTCCCTCAGTATTTCTGATAAGATCAAAACATCTCAAGGCTGTATTTTAGAAAATAATAATATTGCACTGTAGCATTGTTGTCCCATTGTTCATCAATTTGCTCTAGCGGGCAACAGTAATGTCTCCACTGTGAGGCTTGTTGTTAATGTTTTTGACATATCGAATATGCCACAAGTAGTTTGTCAGGCTTTGCTGTGGGGGCGGGATACTCTTGGTAGCTTGCCGGGCTCTTCGAGAGGGGTGGAAGAATGGAACCCAGGTTGGCTGCATGCAAGGCAAATGCCCTACCCGCTCTGCTATCGCTCCAACCCAGAAAATAATAATAAAATAAAAAACCAATGATTAACTAAGATATATATTATATATATATATTATACCAATGACTAACTATTTTACATATATATATATATATATTATCTGGCCCTATACTTACATGTCTTACCTCATTTGCTTCAGCTCATCACAGGTCTGGGCAAGGATATTGGAGGGTAAGCGGTGAGCACAATGTCATAAGATCAGCTAAGTCTTTTCAATAGGAAAACTGATTAAGGGGTTTTTTTAATAGTCATCCTATAGGTATAATAAGACCAATATCCTTCCCAGAATTATGCATATCGGAGGGGTCTTATTTTATCTGTAATAAAAATCTCAAAGCATTTTACTATCAGAGTGGCATCTGTAATGTGGGGATGACTTATAAAACATATCACTCCCTCTTGGAGGCTAAATGATCATTAGTTTAAAGAATGACAAAGATTATGAAAGTGCTTTGTAAGGTCAGTAGTAGCATTTCTCACTCCTTTATTTTAAAGAAAAAAATTTTGTTATTTTATTTTATTTTAAAAAAATAATTCTGGGGCTGGAGAGAGAATGCAGCATTATGCCTTATATGCATCTGACCAGTCTTTGATCCTCAATATCACATAAGATCCACTGAGTACCACCAGGAGTAAACTCTGTGTATAGACAGGGGTAGCCCCCAAACAAACAAACAAACAAACAAAAAAAACAAGCAGAAGCCCTCAAAAGAAAAAGTTTTGCTAGTTTGACGTAGTACTGCAATATAATTGGCCATGTCATAGGATGTTCAAAAGAATATCCTATGCATCTCCCCAAGAAGGTAGATGTGGTAGCTTGTCAAATCTATGGAAAAGGAAATGCAAATTAGAGTGTTAGCTTCTTCTGAGCTAAATTTTTAAGCTTTGCCAAAAGGCAGAATAATAAGGAAACATGATGAAGCATTACAATGAGAAGAAATAACACCATGGAGCACTGAGACTTGAAATGGTAGCAGATTTTGGAGAGGCCATGAATTTTTTAGTAAGTTTCAGGAGATGGAAGCAAGCCAGCAAAGGTAAAAAGTAAAACCAGGGATAAAAACAGCATACAATTCAAATAAGAACCAAGAGACATTTCAATGAAATAATAAATATAAAAGCTTATCTAGAGAGCAACTCTACTGAATAATACATTTTTTTAAAAAGAAACCTGAACCCCACTATATGCCAGGGTATTTTGTGCACTTTGGTTTCTGAATTAGAAATAAAATACATGAAAAAAAAGTCTTTTTAAAGTGTGAAAACTTTTTAAGAAGTGTGACTCAGTAACAAAATCGACAGTTTTACAAGGACATTTGTCATATATCTGCTTAAACCATGCCTATGTGATGTTTCTTCTCAAGCCAACATAAAGTAGGGTGCAGTGTTCTTACAAACTTATCACAGTTTAATTCCAATGTTACTCTATACATAGGTAAAGTGCTGCTATGGAAGTTAGATTCAAATTTTAATGAAGTGTTACAAAATGAGATCTGAAGACAAGATATCTTGTTAAAGCTATTTACGTTAAAGCCATATAATGAAAATCATCACGATTCCTACTGAAATAGTTTAACAGAAGACTATCTAGCCCATCAAACAGAAAATAATTAACAAAAAAACAAGATACTGACCTTTCACATCATTTGCTAACTTTCTGGCTTCATTAAGAATCCCAAAACTTTTCTGGAGAGAGGTTTTGGCATCTTCCTTTAATAAACCCTGAGGACCTGTTGCCTAGGGGCAGATAAAAAAAGATATTACAGACTTAAAATCACAGAGTAATGGAGTTGAGATGTGTAGATGGCAGTATACAGACAGCATTTGGTTTCAAAAAAGTTCTTAAACTATAGATTTGAATGATAAGTTATCAACAAACATGATAAGTTATCAAAAAAACAAAATGGAGATCACTGGAAAAGAGAATCAGAACTGGAGCAGAGCCCTTAGGAGTTCCAACCTTCAAGTGACAGGTAGACAAATGAGGCAAGCACAGTGACCAAAATTCCAGAGAGGACAAAGAAAAACCATAGTGTGAAATTGTAGAAATCAAGAGATATGAAAGTGAGTTAAAGTATAAGTGGATGCTCTCAGTGTTTCCAGGATATAAAACTGGCCAGTTTTATCCATGATGAAGAATGATCAACACATTTAGAATGATCAATCAAATTAAGAAGCACATACTTTACACTTCAGTTTGAGGAAAAAAGGAGACCATTTTTTGCCTCCCAGATTTTCAAATAAGAATATTCTTTTACCATGTATGCCAGTCAACCATGACAAAGCAAAAATCTTCTAAGTGGCAATCTATGCTACAATTACTTCCTAGCAAAAATAAATTTGTGGAGTCTTAGATTAAAAGAAGTGACAGTAATAGAATCATATGAGGGGAAAGAGTACTTAACTTGAATGTCTGATTATCTATTTTAATAATGTTTGTTCCTCAGCAATCATACACTATATATTTATTATATCACGAGATAGGGCTGGAGTGATAGCACAACAGGTAGGGAGTTTGTCTTCCACCCAGCCGACCCAGCTGACCTGGGTTTGATTCCTCTGCCACTCTCGGAGATCCTGGCATGCTACCAAGAGTATCTCGCCCGCATGGCAAAGCCTGGCAAGCTGCCCGTGACATATTCGATATGCCAAACATAGTAACAACAAATCTCATAATGGAGACGTTAATGGACCAGTTTGAGCAAATTGATGAACAATGGGAGGACAGTGCTACAGTGCTACCAAGAGATAAATCAAATAGGATCTTTATGTTTAAAATATAAATTAGAAAAGTATTTCAAGGTATGAGAACGGTTAGAGACTGCTAAGCATTTACTTTTAAGTTTATAAATCTGAACTCAGACTATTCATGAACATAATGCTCTTTAGATATCTGCTGTGCTTTAAACATATAGTTTAACCAACTACATTATTTAAACATTAAAATAAGAATGATTATAGAACTTGTTAGTGTTTAAATAAAATTTTCTTTAGGGTATTATACCAGCTTCTTATGTTAGGGCGCAGATCGTGATCTCCCTTTAACGACAAAGAGACTCCAGAGACTGCAAACAGCAAGCAAGGTTTATTGTAAGACTGGCTAGCCAGGGTCAAGCCGCCTACACAGACACGCAGGTCAGTTAGGTGAGGCAAGACCCTGAACCTCTTCAAAGGGGATCTTATATAGGCCTTCACTGGCCGTTACAGCAAAGCCCGCGCATTTCATAGCCAATAGATTTGTAACAACATATGCTTTCTTAACCAATCCAATTAAGGGTACATCACTTCCTAGCCTATAGTTTAAAGATCAGCATTTTGCGTCGGTGCTTAGGAACTGACAGGTTTTTAAGGCAGTCCTGGGTCTTGCAACATGGGTCTTATGAGAAACATCCAGTTATCTGGTCTGACCCCCACCCTTCGAGTACCTGTATCTGAATTCCTTGCTCAGGGGTAGAAAAACTAGTTATTTTGCAGTGCAGGCTCCTATAAAGCGGATCTGAAAAAGCTTATCTAGACCTGTTCCTTGAAAAACAAGTTATTTTGCAATGCAGGTTCCTATTAAGCTAAGCTAAATTAATTCTGGTGGTAGTCCATTTTGGGCCTGTCCCTTACACTTATATATAAATAATCATTTTCTTTTAGAATAGATTGATTATATAATACTTTAAATCTAGTAAGGACATACTAAACACATCTACCCAAATAAAAAGGGAAATTGTTTATTTTTATTTGACACATGAAAAACAAGTTGTCAGACAAACCTGTAAAATGATGCAAAATAAATGCAAAATAAAATAATGTCTTTAATTGAGAACACACAAATTATCAGTCTTATCGTTTCCTTTGTGAATTAGGTACAGTAACATCACCCAAGTACCATTTATCTTGACAAGAAAAAAGATCACTATAAATAACTCAACTCTAGTTTATCTTCCTTACTACTACACTTAGCTTCTTAATTTATTTCAAATTTACATGTCATTCTTACTCCCTTTGAGGTTTTCTGAATCAAAACAGATTAGAGGTCACTTTTTACAAAGAAAGAAGGACACTGATATTCTAAATAGGCCACCTGAAAAGAGCTTAAGTGGCAACTGACAATGTCTGACAAGGACGACAAAGAAATCTGAAAGTAGAGAGAATTTTAAAAGTTCTGGAGTCATATTCTTATCTATTCCTGGTATAGTCAGTCTTATCAAAATTTAAGCATTTTAAGAGATGTATAAATCACTGGTTTAAATTTGTATTTTCCTTGTTACTAACAATATTGAATATTGAAGTGTCTGCTTAAATCTCTTCTTCCATTTTCTAAAGTTGTTTTTATTGTCTTGAAAAATATGCATAAGCTGAATACAAATATTTTGTCAGATATATAATTAAAAAATATAAACTAGTTTGTATTTCATCTTTATATTTGAATTTGACACCACTGTCATTTTTTTCATTTATATCCATAATGGTGTATAATTTTCTTGTTTACAAATCAATAATCTTTGCTTCATAGAAATAGGTGGGGCTTGTTTCTTTTCTTCAGTCACTGAATAACTTGTTATTTCTTCCTTTGAAGTTTGGAAGAACTCACCAATGAACTTACCTGGAACTTAGTCTATATACATATTTGTACAATGATTTTAAAATACATATTCAACGCTAATGAATTTAGGGCTATTCAAGTTACTGGTTTGTGAGTTAGCTTTGGTAGATTTTTGATTTTCAAAGATCTTGTCAATTGCACCTAAGTTAATAAATATATTTTATAAAGTTGTCCATGATTTTTCTTATTACCCTTTATTATCACTAGAAGGTGAGTGCAACACCTCCTTTAGTCTTGGGATTGGAAACAGATGACCTCTTTGAATTTTCTGATTAGCTTGGTTGACAGATTATCAAGGTACTGACTCTACACTGGGTTCTTGCACCTTCACCTCGTAATATGACTTACCCGAATAAAATCTATATTCTTGTAGATTTCATGCTGTGCATTTCCTATCTTTTCACATCTAAACAGTCTCTGCTTTTTGCTTCCAGGTATCTTATCTTTCCTGTTTTTCAGGAAGCCGATTATTTATTCAATCACATATTGTTAAGATATAAGAAAAGCTTCATATATATGGATGAATAGAAGACAAGATGGAAATAAGGGAAAAAAAAAAGAAAAATGGTAGCGAAGTTTGACATATTTATGGGGAAACAAGTTGTTTCTTTGTACAGTACTGTAGAGTTTATAAAGAACACTATGGAAAAATTAGACTTCTGGAGTCAATTTATAGAGGCTAGAATGTCAGACTAAGGAAAATGGAAAATAAGCAATGTGGAGTCATTGAAAGGTTTTTTTAAAATATGAGTGAAAAATCATAGTTTTACTTTAGGAAGATGAACTGAAAATTTTGTTTTAGAGGAAAAGAGCCACCGATTGGTTAAAGTAAAGTAAAGGCCCTCCCGTTGATCATCGATTTGCTCGAGCGGGCCCAGTAACGTCTCCATTGGAAACTTTGTTGTTACTGTGTCTGGCATATTGAATACGTCACGGGGAGCTTGCCAGGCTCTGCCGTGTGGGCAAGATACTCTTGGTAGCTTGCTGGGCTCTCTGAGAGGGGCAGAGGAATCGAACTCAGGTCGGCCATGTTGACTGCGTGCAAGGCAAACGCCTTACCCGCTGTGCTATCGCTCCAGCCCGATTGGTTATTGTAATAGAAATAGAGAAAAGTAAATTATAACCTCAGTTTGTGGCAATAGAAATGACAGGTTCAAGTTCAAGAGATAAGAGGGAAGAAAGTACGTCTTAATTTTTAAGAAACATTCCAAAATATTATAGTTGATCACATACAACTATCTGTTATAAGCAGAATGCCAACAATCTAGGTTTAAAATACAAGTTTCTCATATGATAAAAGACTAAACTATAGATGAAAAAAAAAGTTTGAACTCATTGGAATTTGAAAAAATCCTCTTCCAACATTGCTTAGTAAGTCACTGGAGCACATCAACAATATTAGGACAGGTGATGAAGCAGCATTTCCAATCTAATTATACTGCATACATATTCATAAGCAGCCTATCTGAGTTTCTGAGCTGTGTCTACAGCATATGTGAAATATAAATGAGGTTCTTAGAGTTCAAGATAATTTGTTTCTTGCTTATCAGATAGTGCTTTTAAAAATAAAACTTAATTTTTCTTGGTGCATGTGTATATATTTGTATACATTTAATTTAACTAGTTGATATAGTCTAAATATCAAATGTTTTTATTAGTTAATATTGTGTGGAAAGTTTGATATAATTATAATTACCAAGAAAAAGAGAAGAAAAGATACAGAAAAAGACAAAATAATGAAGCCTATAAAAATTTAACAGAGTGCTTGGCCAGTAATTAAATTTTAATGTGTGTGGTTTTCTTCTTCTCATTGCTAAATATTCATGGTGACACTTGTTAAAGCATCGTATCATTGGATTAATAGATGAATGAATTGATTGATTTATGAGGCTGAAGGTTTTTAATTGTCAAGCACTGGAATAAATTCTGCTTATTGAAAGATGGAAGGGCTGTGCTTTTACTAAAGAAACAATAGTGTAGTGAGACAAACAGAAAATGGCTTGCAAAGAAAATGATGACTGCCATAATGGATCACAGAAAGACCTAAGTGTGTGGTTTACAGAGGATGCCATATCAGCAGATAATAGGTGAAACTGAAGTTAAAATTATAAAGCATATCTATAACCTAGTGATTTTTATTAAAGTGGGAAAGTTTAAAAGGCATTGGTGATATTGTAACCTGTATCACATTTTAAATATAATTTATCATTTTTTTTTGTTTTTATTTTGGCTGCACGCAGCTGTCTCCAGGACTTGTTCCAGGCTCTTTGCCTGGAACATACCCTAGGTCCTATTGTCACAAAAATAAATAGTAGGGCACATTAGACTGCTATAAAAATTAGGCAGAACCTTTTAAAGATACAATAAAATAAAAATAAATAATATAATCTAGTTTTATATATATTAAAAATAAAATTTTGAGAGCATGATATTCTAATTAATATTTTAAGTTGCAAAGCTTGAAAAAGATTCATTTATATAAAACAATTTGTAGAGGAAAAGATTATATAAATAATATTATATAAATGGTTATTTTAGGTTGTTGAGATTGTGCAGTTAAATTTTTTTCTCTCATCTTTATTAATATGAATCACTTACTCTGTGCTTAGCTAACCTTTAAGACCTCCTAGTAATAATGCTAGAAATTTCTCTAATGAGAAAGTTCTCTGATCTTGTGTGTTAATGCAAAATAACTAGTCTATTTTATTAAAAGCAAAACCATTTGGTAAAGATAGAGAAAAAACTATATTTTAGTAGCATGCTTATTGTAGAAATCAAACCTTAGTTTTGCAGAGGTGTTAAACTTTTGGGGGAAGCAAGGATGCAAAATTCTGCCTTTAAAGGCACTAGTTACCAAGCAAAATCTTAATTATGTACTTATTCCTGATGGTTCATCTCTGTCCAAAACTGTAAGGAAGTTATTCTCAAGCTCACAGCGCCTCAAACAAGAGAGCAATTGAGGGCCTCTTTGGGGATAACAGGATTCTATAATTTTAGTATCCTCAACCAAAATTCTGTAGTGTCTTACTAAAAACCAAGAAAACTGAATCTTCTTCTCATCAACTATTGCCTAAATAGGAGTGACCCTATCCAGTTATTGTAAACATCACACTGTAAAACTTAATGGGATTTCTAGTTGAGTTCATCTCTCCAAGATATAACCAGCTCCATCGACATCTTCCTATAATCACTCTGACAAAGTCAACAAAACTATCCTATGAAGCCATGAAGGAGTTGAAAAGCATAAAAAACTAAAAGCTAAGTTATATGTCTGTTGACTTTGAGCATTTTGATAGCACAGTGGGTAGGGAGTTTGCCTTGCATGTGGCTGACCTGTGTTCGATTCCTCTATCCCTCTTGGAGATCCTGGCAAGCTACCGAAAGTATCTCGCCCACACCCGCCCGCACGGCTGAGTCTGGCAAACTCCCCATGGCATATTCAATATGCCAAAACCAGTAACAACAAGTCTCACAATGGAAATGTTACTGGTGCCCGCTTGAGCAAATCGATGAACAACAGGAGGACAGTGCTACAGGTGGCTAGTAAAAGGAGAAATTAAAACCTTTTTTGGGCTGGAGTGATAGCACAGTGGTAGGGCGTTCGCCTTACAAGCGGCCAACACGGCCGACCCGAGTTCGATTCCTCCGCCCCTCTCAGAGAGCCCGGCAAGCTACCGAGAGTATTTGATATGCCAAACACAGTAACAACAAAATCTCCAATGGAGACGTTACTGGGCCCGCTCGAGCAAATCGACGATCAACGGGAGGGCCTTTAGGGCTGGAGCGATAGCACAGCGGGTAGGGTGTCTGCCTTGCACGCAGCCAACATGGCCGACCAGAGTTCGATTCCTCCGCCCCTCTCGGAGAGCCCGGCAAGCTACTGAGAGTATTTGATATGCCAGACACAGTAACAACAAAGTCTCCAATGGAGATGTTACTGGACCCGCTCGAGCAAACCTTTTTTTCTTTATCAAAAAGTAAAAGGAACAAAAGCTGATGCTGTGACTATTGATCTTAAACTCACAGCTGGCCTTGGGCCAGGAAAAGCTTTTCTCCTCCAGGGCCTAATGTTTTTGTCTCATTTATCTGATTTGCTTTTCAGACTGACAACTCTAAAACCCAATAAACCATTGCCTGGGCTCTATTTAATAATAAGTTACCATGAACTTTCACACTCTTAGTACCTAGGTAGAGTTCACACTCTTGTGATCTTGAAGTTACAAAACCTGTTTTCACCCTTGTATTCCTTAGAGATTGAAGGGTCAGAGACTTCAAAGAGGAGAGGAGGAAGAATAACATTTAAACCCAGACATAGACAAAGGTATAAGATAAAGGCTATATCCCTTTGAGATGCAAGTACCTGAGATCTGAGATGCAAATTTGAGAAGATAAACTGAGGCACTGAGGCACTACCCAGCAACCCAATGCCCCATTCAAAGAAAGGTTTATCCCTCAGAAAAGGAGAAGCCACAAAAAAACTGAAAGTCCGGATGAGGTTATGGAAAAAAACTGTCCGTGTGACAATGCTCAGTCTAAATTTTTTTGTGTGCAGGGGGAAAATGATAGTTGGAAGAATTATATATAACCTCATCCTAAAAGTCATTTGAAACTTGTTCTTTCAAACTGATGTTATCTCAAATACCCATTCTCTGTTTTTCTGTTTCTCTATTTGCCTTTTCCACTCTGGAGAAGTCCATTTTCTCACTTGAAACTGTTTCCAACACTTTCTCTCCCAACACATCTTTTGAGTAAATTTCTTTCAACATTATTATGCTTAAAAAGCTTTTTTGAATCTTGCTTGTCTGCTCTTACAATGTTCCTATAATTATTATAAACTTATTTTTTTGTTTGGGGGTCATACTGGGCTGTGCTCAGAGTTTAGTCCTGGTTCTGTGCTTTGGGATCACTTAGGAAGGTTTAAGGTACCATATGGTGTACCAGGGACAAAACAAGTGTCCTGCTCACTGTACTATCAGTATAGCCTGCATAAAACTCTAAAGGCATTTATTACAACCATTATTTAATAATTGTATAGGTTATTAAGTGAAATCACAAAATATAAATCAGAAAATAACTCAAATAGGTGATTTGGGTCAGAAGTTCCTTGACAGGCTGATATCCTGAAATGACTTTTTAGGTGCTAGAAGGTGGGTCTTTTGAAAGACTGAAAGTTACTAAACACTCAAAGGAAATTCAAGTATGAAATAGAAAAGTTCCCAGAATTTCTCATGAAATGTGACTGTGGATTTTAAGCTGGATGAAACCAACAAGAAAGATAACCAATAGATAATTTTTAAATATGTAGTTAAAGATAGCACAGTGGGTAAGGTGTTTGCCGTGCACATTGATGACCTTTTCAATTCCTCTGCCCCATCAGAGAACCTGGCAAGCTACCAAGAGTATCTCGCCTGCAAGGCAAAGCCTGACAAGCTACCCATGATGTGTTCGATATGCCAAACACAGTAAAAACAAATCTCACAATGGAGGCGTTACTGGGCCCACTCGAGAAAATCAATGAACAATGGGAGGACAGTGCTACAGTGCTACAATTAAGAATAAATTTTCACCAATTATAGCATTAGAGATTGTATATTTACCATGTGTGCACAAGGTTTGCTGCAGTGAGCAATGGCTAGACAAACCATTCAGGGTAGGATAGGTGGATAGTATAAGAGCCTAATGTGAGTAAATCTTATGGGTGATTATCTGCTGAGTTAGGTAACATCCTCAGAGGACTTGGTTTTTCTTCCAGTTAATAATAGAATCAAATCCAACAGGACAATTTCACCTCTTGATTATTTCGCATGTATGTGGAATTCCTAAATAATGGATCTGAGAACATCAATACTTTGAAGAAAATTAATTCAAACTTCTAATGTATTAAACTGGCCCCCAGTGAGTCTGTTTTCTGGCTGATGAAACAGCTCTTATATTTCTAATGCTATATGGTTTAAGAGATTTTAAACATCTAATTCAACACTGTAAAACAGCATTTTGTTTCTCTGCTTCCATTTAATGTTTTGAAGTTATCAACCCAAATGAGCATATCATGTAGAAGAAAATAGCTTTTTGTTGGTGGTTAAGTAAACACTACATTCACACTCAAATTCAATTTTCTATGTAACATAGATCCTTAACACCTTCTATATATTTTACATAGCTTTTCTTGAGGGAGGTGAAATACCTGGTGATGCTCAGGGGCTACTCCTGTCTTTGTGTTCAAAATTACTCCTGGTGGTGCTCAGGGAACCCATATGGGTTGCTGGGGGATCAAACCCAGATTAGATATCCAAGGTAAATATCCTACCTGCTGTACCATTGCTTTAGCCCATATTTTACAGTTTTTAGGTAAGTTGAAGAATTACTAAAGTAGAAGAAACTGTCACTAGTTTTATTAACAGTTTCAGTTGACATATAAAGTATAGAGCTGTGTTATATTTCTGTTGACACCATACTTCTATAAATTTTAATTTCAATTATTATAGACATTAATAAGTCAAAAGCACTATTTGAAATATTTTTAAGTAAAGACTGGAACAGAAAAATACTACTTGAATCTAGTTCTGATAGTTTAAAACATAATTCCTATGCTCATCTATTGGATAAGATTTCAATCTAGAGAAATAAAGTAGAAACATTTTATTTTTTCTTTGAGTTTCTTTACTAGTCAACATTGCTGTATCTGGAAGGAATATAACTGACTTGTTAATTTTAAAATTCTGGTGCTTCCTGAATAACTAGTACTAATATTTGAAGATAAGAATAGCTATTTTATTAATTATATACAGGATATAATCTTTGAAATACTCGCAACCATTTGTAGCTATCTATGTTTCTGTCATTTAGAAAGTCTAGTACCAGTTTATATTTTAATTTCAATTCTGGGACAAATCTTTTGAAAAAAAGGAAGTAGAGATAAAATAAAATATCACAGTCTCCAAGAAGTGAAATCAGGGTAGCATATATGGTAGCATAACTTTAAGCAGTGAGTAAGTAGAGAGATTCAGTGCCTGGATGTTCAACTGGAATGTTGAGAGTATATTATCTGAATATCACCTGGGATGTTGAAAATATATTGTCTGGATATCATCTGGGATGTTGAGAATATACTATCTGGACACCACCTGGGATGTTGATGATATACTGTTTGGATATCACCTGGGATATTGAGGATCATATTGTTTGCGTGTCACTTGGGATGTTGAAGACATATTGTTTGAATATTACCTGGGATGTTGAGAATATATTGTTTGGACATCACCTGGGATATTGAGGATAATATTCTTTTGGATATCACGTGTGATGTTCATGATATATTGTCTGAATTTGACCCCAAGTTGTAACAAAAGTCATAGAATTGACCAAGGTGTTGCTAACCACTCTCTGTAATCACATTTCTCAGCCAGCAGGGATGTATGGCTTACTCATTCATCATGACTTAGTGCTGTTTGCATGAGGAAGGACAAGAGACAGTAGGAAAATAAAAGTCTGCTAATAAGTATAGATAGATATATCTTAAAATATGAAGTTCAGGCAAAAGACCATTGTTTCCTGAAAACCAAGAGAATAAATAAATGGAGTCACTAGCAGGAAAAACCAGAGAGAAATGAACAATGACGGCATAGAAACTAGCAGGTAAGAGAAAGTTTAATACTTCAACGAGGAAGAAAGAAGACTCTTCTCCAATAGACCAGCTTGGACTCTGGACACTTACTCCTAATGCTTTGTTTGCAGTTATTGTAAATGCCACTTCTCCCACTCCAACCCACCCCCTGCACCGCATCTGATGCAGGGCATTGTAGGCTGGAAGGAAGTGCTCTAAATATAAAGACCCTTGTCTTTAGAAACAATGGAAAGATAGAAGATAAAAGGCAATTGTGGACAGAGGCCCAGCTCTGGGCAACAAAGCTGAACGGCTCCAATTCCAATAGGTACAGCCTGCCCCCAAGGGCCTGGGTCCCTCTCTGGGCACGCGCAGCTAGAAACAGCCCCTAGAAAGCCGGTTTTCAACCCCTGATCTGCGTGGGATGGGCACAGAGGCCCAGCTCTGGGCAACAAAGCTGAACGGCTCCAATTCCAACAGGTAGAGCCCGCCCCCAAGGGCTTGGGTCCCTCTCTGGGCACGCGCAGCTAGAAACAGCCCCTAGAAAGCCGGTTTTCAACCCCTGATCTGCGTGGGATGGGCACAGAGGCCCAGCTCTGGGCAACAAAGCTGAACGGCTCCAATTCCAACAGGTACAGCCCGCCCCCAAGGGCTTGGGTCCCTCTCTGGGCACGCGCAGCTAGAAACAGCCCCTAGAAAGCCGGTTTTCAACCCCTGATCTGCGTGGGATGGGCACAGAGGCCCAGCTCTGGGCAACAAAGCTGAACGGCTCCAATTCCAACAGGTACAGCCCGCCCCCAAGGGCTTGGGTCCCTCTCTGGGCACGCGCAGCTAGAAACAGCCCCTAGAAAGCCGGTTTTCAACCCCTGATCTGCGTGGGATGGGCACAGAGGCCCAGCTCTGGGCAACAAAGCTGAACGGCTCCAATTCCAACAGGTACAGCCCGCCCCCAAGGGCTTGGGTCCCTCTCTGGGCACGCGCAGCTAGAAACAGCCCCTAGAAAGCCGGTTTTCAACCCCTGATCTGCGTGGAACGGGCACAGAGGCCCAGCTCTGGGCAACAAAGCTGAACGGCTCCAATTCCAAAAGGTACAGCCTGCCCCCAAGGGCCTGGGTCCCTCTCTGGGCACGCGCAGCTAGAAACAGCCCCTAGAAAGCCGGTTTTCAACCCCTGATCTGCGTGGGACGGGCACAGAGGCCCAGCTCTGGGCAACAAAGCTGAACGGCTCCAATTCCAAACAGGAGACGTTCCCAACTCCTCGCCCAGTGCCAGGGACTCTTTCCTGAGCCGCGGCCGCTAATGCGGCCGCGAAATATTTTCCCACTACATATGCCATAGGAACCATAAGCTAACTTCTTAGATGGAAACTTCTCTATTTTAGCTCAGCCACTAGAAACACAGTAGCCAATAACTCATAAGCCTATCTTAACTCACACTGCATATCAAGCAGAATAGTAACAGTGAACGTGAAGGACTAAACCCACCTCTCACAATGGTAAAGCAACGCAAAAGCCCACCAAACTTTCATATTGAAGAGTCTAGCCCAGATGACACCAACAGTACTGTAGTGTTAGACAACCTCTCTGACAAGGAATTCAGAAGGGAGCTACTTAGGATGCTTAGGGAATTAAAAGAAACAATGGAAAGCAATGCCAATAGAAGACAAGAGGATCTGAAGGCAGAAATGAGGAAATGCCAGACCTGAAAAATCTCGTAGGCGAATTGAAAAGCTCAGTGGAAGGCCTCAGCAGCAGAGTAAGAGTGGCTGAGAACAGAATCAGTGAGCTCGAAGATGAAGTTCAGAGACTCTCCAGAAAAGAGCAGAAAATGGAAAAGAGACTCACAATTCGGGAACAGATGGCAAGAGAAGATCGTGATGAGGCCAAGAGGGGTAACATAAGAATTATTGGAGTCCCAGAGGTACAGGAAGAAAACCTCGATGAAGAAGAAACTGTCAAAGAAATCATTGCTACAACATTTCCAGAGCTGAAGAAAACTTGTGACCACATTCAGGAGGCCCAAAGGGTACCAGCTAGAAGAAATCCGAATAAAAATACCCCAAGACACATTCTGATCAAAATGACCAAAACCTTAGACAGAGACAAAATTCTGAAAGCAGCAAGATCGAAGAAAGAAATCTCTTACAAAGGAGCATCCTTAAAATTCACAGCTGATTTTTCTGATGAAACCCTCATGGCCGAAAACAGTGGTGGGACATAGTAAAAAAACTCAATGAAATAAATGCCTCCCCCAAAATACTTTTCCCAGCAAGACTCTCATTCATAATAGAAGGAACACACAGTTTCACAAACAACAGCTCAGGAACTTCATAGACTCAAAACCATGGTTACAAGAACAACTAAATGGGCTACTTTAAGGCAAGAAAGGCCCCTCAAATACACCAAATTTTAACAGAACAATGGGACAAAATCCCATAACAATAATCTCTCTCAATGTCAATGGGCTAAACGCACCAATTAAAAGACATAGAGTGGCAGGATGGATTAGAAAATTGAACCCAACATTCTGCTGCCTGCAAGAAACGCATCTCAATAGTCAAAGCAAACACAGACTCAGAGTCAAAGGCTGGAAAACAATCCTACAGGCAAACAGCTCCCATAAAAAAGCTGGGGTAGCCATCCTTATATCAGACCACATCGATTTCAGAGTGAGGAAGGTCATAAGAGACAGTGAAGGCCATTTCTTAGTGATCAAAGGATCTGTACAACAGGAAGAACTTACAATAATAAATGTATATGCACCTAATGAGAGACCAGCAAAGTACTTAAAACAACTACTCATAGATTTGGAAAAAGACATCAATAGCAACACAATACTAGTGGGAGACTTCAACACTGCTTTGTCACCTCTTGATAGATCAACCAGACTCAAGCTTAGCAAGGACATACTTCATTTGAGGGAAACAATGGAAGAAAGGGACTTAGTAGATATATACAGTACACTACATCCACAAAAAGCTGAATACACATTCTTCTCAAGCGTACATGGAACATTCTCCAAGATAGACCACATGCTGAGCCACAAAACATGCCTCCATAAAATTAAGAAGGTAGAGATTGTATCAACAATCTTCTCAGACCATAATGTGCTGAAATTAGAAGTAAATCACACACAAAAACAGAAAACTAAATCAAACACCTGGAAATTAAACAGTGCACTATTGAACAACGAGTGGATTAGACAGGAAATCAAAGAGGAAATCAAAAGATTCCTAGAAACGAATGAAAATGAGAACACGAGTTACCAAAACTTATGGGACACAGCAAAGGCTGTGTTAAGAGGAAAGTTTATAGCTCTACAAGCATTCCTCAGGAAGGAGGAGCGAACACACATAAGTAACCTAACCTCACAGCTTAAGAGCTTGGAGAAGGACCAAAAAAAGGAGCACAACCCGAACAGGAGAAAGGAAATAATAAAACTCAGAGCAGAGATTAACGAGATGGAAACCCAAAAAACAATCCGAAAGATCAATGAAACCAAAAGCTGGTTCTTCGAGAAAATTAACAAGATCGATAAGCCTCTAGCAAAACTCACAAAGAAAGGGAGAGAGAAAACCCTAATAAACTGAATCAGAAATGAAAAGGGGGTCATTACAACAGAAACCACAGAAATTCAGAGGATCCTCAGGGAGTACTTTGAGAAGCTTTATGCCACGGAACATCAAAACCTCGAGGAAATGGATAAATTCCTAGACTCCTACAGACTCCCAAGGCTGAACCAAGAAGACCTGGAATACCTGAACAGACCTATCACCATCAAGGAAATTGAAATGGTAATAAAAAGTCTCCCCAAGTACAAAAGTCCTGGCCCGGATGGATTCACTAGTGAATTCTTCCAAATCTTTAAAGAGGACTTACTCCCGATGCTCTTTAAGCTTTTCCACGAAATTGAAATATCAAAAACACTTCCGAACAGTTTCTACGAAGCATATATCACACTGATACCAAAAGCAGACAGAGATACCACAAAGAAAGAGAATTACAGGCCGATATCCCTGATGAACACAGATGCAAAGATCCTCAACAAACTACTAGCAAATAGAATCCAACTACTCATCAAAAAGATCATACACCATGACCAAGTAGGATTCATCCCAGGGATGCAAGGATGGTTTAACATTTGGAAATCAATCAACATAATCCACCATATCAACAAAAGAAAAGATAAAAAGCATATGATCATATCAATAGATGCAGAGAAAGCATTTGATAAGATCCAGCACCCCTTTATGATGAAAACCCTAGCCAAAATGGGTATAGAGGGGACCTTCCTCAACATAATTAAAGCCATCTACCACAAGCCTACAGCAAGCATCATCCTCAATGGGGAAAAACTGAGAGCCTTCCCTCTAAGATCAGGGATGAGACAGGGATGCCCACTCTCTCCACTGCTGTTCAATATAGTACTGGAAGTACTTGCAATAGCGATTAGGCAGGAAAAAGATATTAAGGGCATTCAGGTAGGAAAGGAAGAAATCAAGCTCTCACTATTCGCAGATGATATGATACTCTACTTAGAGAACCCAATAACTTCCACCAAAAAACTCATAGAAACAATAGACTCGTATAGTAAAGTTGCAGGTTATAAAATCAATACCCAAAAGTCCATGGCTTTCCTATACACAAACAGTGAGAGAGAAGAAAGCAACATGAAAAAAACAATCCCGTTCACAATTGTGCCCCAGAAAATCAAGTACCTAGGAATCAGCTTAACTAAGGAAGTAAAGGACCTGTACAAAGAAAACTACAAAACGCTACTTCAGGAAATAAAAGAGGACATGAGGAAATGGAAAGATATCCCCTGCTCATGGGTCGGGAGACTTAACATTGTCAAAATGGCAATACTACCGAAAGCATTGTATAAATTCAATGCAATCCCTATAAGGATACCCATGACATTCTTCAAAGAAATGGAGCAAACACTCCTGAAATTTATATGGAACAATAAGCCCCCACGAATAGCTAAAGCAATTCTTGGGAAAAAGAAAATGGGAGGAATCAACCTCCCGAACTTCAAACTGTACTACAAAGCAGTAATAATTAAAACAGCATGGTACTGAAACAAAGGCAGAACTGCAGACCAATGGAACAGGGTTGAATACACTGACATCTCCCCTCAATCATATGCTCATCTAATCTTTGATAAAGGTGCAAGTAATGTGAAGTGAAGTAAGGAAAGCCTCTTTAATAAATTGTGTTGGCATCACTGGACGGCTACATGCAAAAAAATAGGCTCAGAACTCTGCCTAACACCATGTACAAAAGTAAGATCAAAATGGATTAACGACCTCAACATCAGACCAGAAACCATAAGGTACATTGAAGATAAAGTTGGCAAAACCCTCCATGACATTGAAGCTAATGGTATCTTCAAAGATGCCACGCCACTGGCCGAGCAAGTGAAAACAGAGATAGATAAATGGGACTATCTTAAACTAAGAAGCTTCTGCACCTCCAAAGAAACAGTGACCAAAATACAAAGACAGTCTACAGAATGGGAAAGGATATTCACCGAATACACATCTGACAAGGGGTTGATATCCAGGATATACAAAATACTGGTTAAACTCCACAAGAAGAAAACATCCAACCCCATCCAAAAATGGGGCAATGAAATGAACAGAAACTTTCTCAAAGAAGAAATCCGAATGGCAAAAAAGCACATGAGAAAATGCTCTACATCATTAATCATCAGGGAGATGCAGATCAAAACCACAATGAGATACCATCTCACACCTCAGAGACTGGCCCACATTCAAAAGAACAAAAGCAACCGATGCTGGCGTGGATGTGGCGAGAAAGGGACACTCCTTCACTGTTGGTGGGAATGTCCACTGGTTCAGCCCTTCTGGAAAACAGTATGGACCATTCTCAAAAAATTAGAAATTGAGCTCCCATTTGACCCAGCAATACCACTCCTGGGAATATATCCCAGAGAGGCAAAAATGTATAGTCGAAGTGACATCTGCACTTGTTTGTTCATTGCAGCACTCTTTACAATAGCCAGAAACTGGAAGAAACCTGAATGCCCAAGAACAGATGACTGGTTAAAGAAACTTTGGTACATCTACACAATGGAGTACTATGTAGCTGTTAGAAAAGATGAAGTCATGAAATTTACATACAAGTGGTACAATATGGAAAGTATCATGCTAAGCAAAATGAGTCAGAAAGAGAGGGATAGACATAGAAAGATTGCATTCATCTGGGGGATATAAAGTAACAAAGTATGAGATTAATACCCAAGAATAGCTGAGATCAGCACCAGGAGGATTACTCCATAACTTAGAGGCCAGCCGGGTATCCTAGAGGAAAGGGCAGTTCAGATAGAGAAGGGAGCACCAAATAAAGGATGTTTGGAGGATCCTCCCAGGAGGGGAGATGCATGTCGAAAGTAGACTATGGACTGAACATGTTTGCCACTCAATGGCTCTTTTGCAGACCACAACACCCAAAAGGAGAGAGAGAACACAGGGGATTGCCCTGCCACAGAGACAGGGGGGTGGGGGATGGGGGTGAGAGGGATATTATCCATGGTGGTGGAAAATGGGCACTGGTGGAGGGATGGGTATCTGATCATTGTATAATTGAAACCAAAGCACAAAAAATTGTAAATCTACAACTTTAAAAAAAAATAAAATAAAGTAAAGGGAAAAAAAAAGTTATTGGAAGTTCTAAGCCTAAAAAAAAAAGGGCAATTGTGGGAAGGAAATTAGATGAATTTGCAGCAAGATATTTTGTGACACTGAGCTCCTCTCTCCTTCAATATTGCACAGAGCAACTGACAGTCAGACAACAAGTGCCCTTTCTTAACCCAGAATAATCAGAGATCATCTTTAAGGAAATGGAATAGCTCAAGAGAAAAAACTTGTGTTCTGCATTGCGACAATTATGATTATGGGTAAAACATTCATTGATGGATATTGCACTATGAAAGGAAAAGGATAAAAATTAGAAAAAGGAAGGGAAGAAGGGAAAGAAAGAGAAAGAATGAAAGTACAAATGCTTTCGTCTTGCAGTGTGTGACCTTATTATTGATGACTAATAGATACAGCTCTAAGTACAATTAATTAAGGTGGAAGAGAAAACAAAATATCCAAAAATGGCGATACACTTTTAATGGGAAGGAGGGAAATGTGATGTGATACGTTCAGTGAATCATAACTTGCTCATTATAGCAGCAATCAAATAGACCATTCATGAATTAATGAATCATTTGACAGCATGCTTATAAAAGTATTGAGATATCTAGAAGAAGAAGATTTGAAAGATTCAGAAGTGGTTGTTCCTCAGAGTGTGAATTTAGAGGTAATAAGCATTAGGGCAAAGGGTTGCTGCTTGAAAGAAACAGATGATCTGATTCTCTTTCCTATTTAAAAGAAATTAAAATATGCACGCATCATGAATTAAAACAAAAATCAAAACTTCTGACTGGTATAAAAGTTGACAACTGTTTGATATGCAAATACCTTTTAGATTTATTTATAAATGGGAGACCAGATATTGCTGCAGAACCATTTTTTTCCTCTTTTTATTCTTGACTTTCATATTATTTAAACCAGGAAATAATTTAGCATATAACATGTGATTCATAATCTTTGTAAAGGAATTGCTAATATTTTGCTGTAGCACAGTGGGCAGGGCATTTGCCTTGCATGTAGTTGACCGTTCGATTCCTCTGTCCCTCTCAGAGAGCCCAGTAAGCTACCGAGAGTCTCCCACCCACACAGCAGAGCCTGGCAAGCTCCCCGTGGCGTATTCAGTATGACAAAAACAGTAACAACAAGTCTCACAATGGAAACGTTACTGGTGCCCACTCGAGCAAGTCAATGAACAATGGGAGGAGAGTGCAATAGTGCAGTGCTTTAATATATATGGTTATGTATATATGCATGTATCTTTGGTTTTGGTTAACAATATATTATGTATCAGTTTGTATTTGTATTTATGATTGGCTCATTATTTTTATGTCACTATACAGTTTTTTGCCAGTAATACAGCAGCATTAAAAGTAACTGGGAATCTTTATTTTCTCTTTGAAATATTCTGGAACATCACTGTAACTGTCACTGTTCTCCCGTTGTTCATCGATTTGCTCAAGCGGGCCCAGTAACGTCTCCATTGCAGACTTTGTTGTTACTGTGTTTGGCATATCAAATACATCACGGGTAGCTTGCCAGGCTCTGCCATGCGGGCGAGATACTCTCGGTAGCTTGCCGGGCTCTCCGAGAGGGGCGGAGGAATCGAATTCGGGTCGGCCATGTTGGCTAAGTGCAAGGCAAACGCCCTACCACTGCGCTATTGCTCCAGCCCAATTATTACCTTTTCTATTATGATGATCTTTATTTTTTACCTCTGACAACTTTGATGTCAATAAAATAGTTATGTGATTGTGATTAATATTAGCATTTTCTTTTGCCATGATTAGAGATATATGAATGTATTCTTGTCTTTTCAGTCTTTCTATAGCCTATGTTTTTGTGGTATTTTATGTAAATTGTAGATGCACATGTTTATTATGCATGTGAAATATAAACCGAAAATCAATGCATTCTAACAAGAAAGTTTGTTTTTTCCAGTCATCAGAAGGATGAATTAGAACTGAGGCAGTTAATGTCACCAAATAGTGCATGCACTTCTTATTTTTCCAGTTTCTCTTAGTTAAGTTTAGGTAAATGACTACTGCTAGTCAATATACCAGACATGTGTCAGAGAAGGCAGTCAAGTGAGAATGTTGTTTTTCTTTCTATTTTTCTTTCTTCTTTCTGAGACAACCTCCAAGGCAACATAGTATGATGAGGTGACAAGACTAAGAAGTGATTTCTGACATACATAGCATGTAATATAAGACATACATGAAATTATGCTAATCTGTTGAGATTTAAGGTATTATTTCAAAAGTCAGTGATAACTACTGTGACAACTGTATTCGGATTGACTTCTAAAATATTTGGTTTACAATTACCATATATTTTGCTTTCCTTTTTCAATATTTCTTGTAGAATTTGATGACGATTTCCATCTTCACAGTCTCTTTGTTTTTTTTTTTTTGGTTGTTTGTTTTTATTTTTTAGTTTTTGAAAACAGAGGTTTTAGTTATGGTTAATTCAGTTTTACAATTGATTTACCAGACTATGTCACCCAGTTTTGAGCTAGACACAAGTCTAGATGTTTCTGTGAAGGTATTTCTATTTAATTTCTTTTTTTTGGTAGGAGGTACCTATAAATTGCTCCGGAGACCTGGACGACCCTTCTGGTGGTAATTCTCAGGAAGATGGATCAATGTGCAGGCCTAAGGGGAATTATCAGTGCTACTTCACAGTTGAAAGGTTTTTTCAGAGTTACATTCAATGATGCTGGGGGTGGGGGTGACAAAGTGGTACTTGGTATTGTACCAGGATCGTACCTTAAAACCTGTACTATTTCTATGGCCTCCATAAAGATATTTTCTTGATGTGGCTAATGTTTAGATATGTTTAGATCAGTAGGATTTACATAAATTAGATTAGCTTCTTTAATGAGGTGAGTCAAAACAGTAAGTTTTAAGTCTTAAGAGAAAAGATAGTTTACCCAAGGAAGAAGAGATTCTGTTCCAACTGCTTTTGAACCCAGTTCAGCAATATCAGTTCTTCCCCAGGTCTCGCACTTGCCAGACAGTCCTGCAAAGCTCAAAGTTTCTAACCTCAATGATCATATGGGCAAATATCTTTAAAATCTCTCTTTTTTCTTTTCCTCAGCTGCTTTCTATATGTTTCCATATACAGATGGATATAGATAAAATATATATGTAATTAATACACATATTTAATGTTATCTTCAAAGTTTAATATATATGTATATACTTAAGAAAGATTAAATTAAAAAGGTTTTACAATTTTTCTTTCTAAATTTAAAGACTAAAAACTTTCAACTCTGATAATCTACCGCCACTTTCATGCTTTTATTCTTCATTTCTAAGTTATATTTTTGAAAAATTGCATACATTTGATAATTATCATAATTTTCATAATGAATGCCCATTTAGATTTTCACATATTAACTATTTTTTATTCACTTTTGACTTTACTCATTGGTTTATTTGATTTTGTCAAAAGGCCCTTTTATAATAACAAACTGATCCATACATTCTCAGTTTTAGTTTATCTGAAACTACTCTTTTTGTCTTCTATGGATGATAGTGTAATTGGTATTGAATTCTGAGTTGAGTGATGATGTGTATCATCTTGATGAGGACATATGAGTGTTATATTTTGATTTTTATTATGACTTGAATGTTGGGAAATATATTAGCCGGTAAATCATATTACTTTCTGATAATCTACATGCACTTTACTAACTACCTTTGTATATCATTTCAATATTTTGTTTTTCTTTTCTTTATTTTGTTTTGTTTTGCTTAGGGGGCCACATCCAGTGATAATCAGAGGAAACTTCTGGCCCCTGCTTAGGAATTACTCCTGGTGGTACTCTGGGGACCACATAGAGTGCCAGGGATTAAAAACGGGGTTAGCTGTGTACAAGGTAAGCACCCTATCTGCTATACTATGTCTTCATTCCCCTCTTTGTGATTTCTATGGTTTAGACATGATCTTTCCAGGTGTTAATTTACTTCTTCTTATAAAGAATTTCTTTAATTTGGAGAATCACACCTTTTTTTTTGAATCACACCTTTTTAATCACTTTTTTTTTACTTAAAAATTTTCATAATTGTCTCTACAACTATTACTACACCTCAGGCTCATTCTTTTCCACTTATGGCACTCCTAAACATTTTACGGGAGATCCTTCAGTAGCCCTCAGTGGTTTGTGAGACGCACTGTAGATGCCAGAACTGGTGGTATAGGCACAATGAGCATTGATAGCAGCTTGCTTAGGACTGGAGGTCCTGAGGGCCACAAGAGTCACAACTGCAATGGTTGGGGAGATTATGCAGTACTGAAATTCAAAATCATGGTGTTGTACATGCAAGGTATGGGCTCTACACTTTTGAATTATCACTCTGGTGTCTGGAACTTTTAAGTTTCATAATTTATATATTTTTCTCCTTAAACTTTGTCAATGTTCTGTCATTTCTGTTGTATTGTGGGTAGTGCTTTCTAGTCTTTCAATTAGCGATAATCTCTTTTCATCTGTTACTAATATGGTATTCATTGTTCACATCCATTTTAATTTTAGTTACTATATTTTCTCTTTAAGAAATTTTATTTGCTTCTTTTATAAATATCCATAATTATTATTTAGGCTTTACAGAATGCTTATCTTTTAGCATTTTGTCTTACATTAAATATTTTCAAACATTTATTTTATATCATATTTCATTTTAAAAATAAACAGGATTACATTGTGTTTTTCTAAACTTTTTCTAGTTTAATATTTCACAATTGTCTAAAATAGAATAATTAAGTATATGGACTTGTTTTCTGTATCCTTCTTCTAGATGGTATAGGGAGTTTCAATAGCCAAAACTACTTCTTATTTTCCTCCTGCCCAATTAACTTTTCAGCTTGGAAAGTTTTATACCATATGGACAGTATAAATTTAAACTTGAATCTATATGCAAGTAATCTCAGGCATCTTTTTTGACACTTTTTTAAAGTAGAGGAACAAAGAAATAAAAAAAATTCCTTAAAACATTCCTGGGCTGGATGGCATAAATGTCTGTTTAGGGGTACAATTGTCCTATAATGTCATCTTTTTTATCCCTACAAGAAAAGAATCTTTTATATTGTTACAAAAGAAAATTTTTAAAAAACTACTCAAACAAAATTTTAGAGTAAAATATTGTAACCCTAGACCTGAAAATCCCATTCCCTGGTCTTTCTAATTTGCATTTATGCTCAAAATTCATTGTGTCACCAAGATAGAAGTTCTAAGATATGTCATCTGTTTTGATGTTTTTATTATAACATATTTAGATTTATTTTTTCGTAAAATATTCACTATAGTTGGGAAATTACAAGTTATCTAGTGTGTCTATAATTGATAACATCAGTACGAATCTGAATTAATCAAGGTTACCATGCACATCAAGAGATTCTGGCCTGGGGCTGGAGAAATAGCACAGCGGGTAGGGTGTTTGCCTTGCACGTGGCCAACCCGGGTTCGATTCCCAGCATCCCATATGGTCCCCTGAGCACCGCCCGGAGTAACTCCTGAGTGCAGAGCCAGGAGTAACCCCTGTGCATTGCCAGGTGTGACCCAAAAACAAAAACAACAACAACAAAAAAGAGATTCTGGCTTTCTATTTTAGTACCCTTTCTTCTATTGGGGCTTTTAAACCCACATAACAGAAGATTTACAAAATCCAATTTATTCTTTATAACTGTCTTTAGCCAAATCAAAATAAACCTCATTTTCTAGTTTCAATAATTTTTTTAAACTTTTCTCTTCTTAAGGAATAAACCCTGGGAAGTCATTCAAAAGATAAATTTAAGTAATTATGATCTAGGGTCTAAGGTTTTTAAACTTACTCTTAAGAATGTTTTGCTCCTCTTTAATATAATTTTCCTACAACTCTTTTTTAGTTTATTTAAAGTTTATATTTTGCTGACACAGCACTGTTCTTTACTAACTACTTTGCTATTATGCTGTCTATGGGAAAATGTGTTACTTAAAAACTGCCCTATATTTCTTCTATTTTCTATTTCTTCTATATTATTTTTTAAAGATGCTTGGGCAATAATATGCTAATAATTTTTAACATGACTCTAGGAATGATTGCTAATTGTAGCATGTAATAGTAATTAAAGCTGAAGAATAAATAGGAAGATCACATTTTGTTCTGGAGTTGAGTTTACTATAAATCTTCACAATTTGGGGTCTGAAAGATAGTACAGAGGTTAGGAAGCTTGCTGTGCATGAAGCCAACCTGAGTACAATCCCTGAAACTAATATAGTTCTCCAAGCTCCATTAAGAATGATTCTTGAGCACTAAGTCATGAGTAAACCTGAAGCATTACGAGTATTATGCCATACCTCCCCCCAAAAAAGTTTTGTCAATTTTAATTTTCCTTTTTTAGTTAATACAAATAATATTAAGCAGATTGAGAAAAGGGATATTAAGACACAGTGTTGTTACCTGAGAACAGACAATTGCTTAAGGAAACTATGATACACCTATACAATGAAACTCTATGCAGCTGTTAGGAATAATGTAGTCATGAAATTTGAAAATAAATTGATGTACATGGAGAATATCATGCTGAGTGAAATTAATAGGAAGGAGAGGGACAGACATAGTATAATTTCACTCATTTATGTGATGTTAAAAACATATATGAGACTAATACCTAAGGACATTAGAAACAAGGGCCAGGAGGACTGGTCCACAGTTTGTAAGTTTGCCTCAACTGCTTGGGAAAAAAGTAGGTGGACTAGAGAAGGGACCACCATGACAAAGGTAGCTGGAAATGATCACTCTAGATAAGAACTATGTGCTGAAAGTAGGTAAAGGAACAAACATGATAACCTCTCAGTATCTATATTGCAAGCCATAATGTCCAAAAGTTGAGAAGGGTGGTGGGAGAGAGAGAGAGAGAGAGAGAGAGAGAGAGAGAGAGAGAGAGAGAGAGAGAGAGAGAGAGAAGGAAAGTGCCTGCCACAGACACAGGCTAGGTGGGGCGGGGGCCAGTGCAGAAGGGAAAAGGGGAACATTGGTAGTGGGAAATATATACTGGTGTTGGGATGGATGCTGGAACACTGTATGCCTGAAACAGATCACGAACAGCCTTGTAACTGTGTGTCTCATGGCAATTAAAATAATAATAATAAAAAGTGCAATGTTGACTACATTTACCTAGACGTGTGTGTACAGGTGTGTGATGTATGTGTCTGTGGGTGTTTGCGTGTGTTTGTGTGTGTGTGTGTTTGTAGAGAGAGACAGAGAGAGACAGGTAGAGAGAGAGGAACGAGAGAGAATGAGAGAGAGAAAGAAAGTGAGAATTCCATATGAAAGGCACGGAAGCGTGAAGAAGAGACAGAAGAAAGAGTAAATCTTCAGGTGTTAATGGAAGTAAAAGTGTGATTTTTTAAATGTAATCTACTTAGTGAAAGTGAGGACTGTCTACAAATTCTACTTTAAAGAATATAAATAAAGGAAGTAAAGGAAAAATATTTCAAAAGAGGTGGAACCATACGATTATATTTTATGGCTGTAACGAGCCAGAATTTGGAATTTATTTTACATTATACTCCTTTAACTGTTGTTCCTAAAATAAAATTTTATCACAATATTTTAAGTAATTATATCAAACAAGTCACTGTTACCCTGACATGGGAATATTCTTCTGCAAAATTAATTGTATATAACTTGCTACCACTTGATATTTATTTATTTTGATTCTTTTTTTTTAGCCACATCAGCAGTGATCAGGGATTACTCCTTGCTATGTTCTCAGGTACCATTTCTGGCTGTGCTCAAGTTATCACATATAGTTTCAGATCATTCAGCCTTGTGCAAGGCACATACTATTTCTCTGGCTCCTGGTGTTGTCATTTAATTTAAATAAGAGAGCACCTTTTTTCTAACTCATTTTTGTTTCAGATTCATTATTAATGTGAGTTTATAAATATGTAGGAAAAAGGTAGTTTTTTAGATATGAATTTGTGAATTTGTTTTTAAAATGTTCACAGACTTTGAGCCTATTTATATCACTTAACAGTGTTAAATTTGAATAAAGTTACCATTTTATGACTAAGATATTAATTTATACAGATTATAGCGATCACTTGTGATATTTTTCTTGATCTGAAATATTGTAAATAGACATCAAAGATGTTAATCAGAATGACCAAGTTTTCAATAAATTAAAAAGTATATGAATAGGTCACAGTCTTTTTGATATATATTGACAATGGTATTAGATGATATTGCATTGTTGAAATGATACTGAGATATTGATTTGAACTTCCCTAAAAATAAGGGATATAAGTACTTTTTTCATATGACCTAATAGCAATTCCTATGTATTTTTGGGGAAAGTGTTCATATTATATACACATTTTTGTATGGGGTTATTGATATTTTTATTGGTGAAATTTGTGAGTTCTTTATAAATCTTAGACATTAGCCTTTTATTTGATCTATGTGTGTAAATATTTTCTCCCATTCAGTAGTTTTATCTTAGCTTAAGTTACTTTTGCCATGCTAAATGTTTTCAGTTTGATGTATAACCATTTAATACTTTTTACTTTTGATCTCTCTGCTTCTGATCAGATAGTTAAATACATTCCTGAGGTCTATTTCCTGGAGAGTTCTGCCTATGTTTTATTCAATATATTCATTATTTAATGGATTCTGGCCTAATCTTGAAATCTTTAATCCACTTTCAGTTAATATTTGTGATGGTGTGAGATATAGGTTGTTTCATTTACTGTGGGTGGGATTATCATCTGGCTCAACCAATACAGAACGCAGTATGGAGATTTTTTCCAAAAAAGAATAGAATATTATCCAGCAATATCACTACTTGGCATTTATGCCCAAACTCAAAAACATTAATTCAAAGGTTATATGCGCACCAATTGGTACAATAGCAAGGATATGGAAACAATCATTGTCCAACTACAGATGATAGGTCAAGAAGTTGCGATATAGATACACACTAGAATATTAAGAAACTGTTAAAAAAAAAGAAACTGTATGAAAAAATAAGATCAAGTAATTCACCACAATATGGATGAGTCTAGAAGGCATTGTACTGAGTAAAGCCAGTCAGAAGGAGACGGACAGATACAGAGATACAGAATGATCTCTTACATATCGCGGATATAAGGATAACAAATAACATGACAAAGTCAATGTATCTGAGAGTTGATCTAAAGAAGTGAGTGAGGGTGGGATATTGGGGACATTGATAGAGGGAAGTGGGCACTTTGGTGGTGGGTGTGGTGCTGGACAATTATATGCATGAAACTATTCTTAACAGTATTGTAAATCATGGTACTCAAAAAATGGAAAATAAATAAAGAGCATATAAATATCTTAAAAACACATGCTATGATGAATTTCTAAAAGTTACATTTATAGTAAAACTTTACCCATAACCAGTTTAAACAATGACGTTATGTTCAATGATATTATTTTCTAACAATATTTGAAAAAATGTAATGCATATCTGTTTAGAGTTTTATGCATGATTATTTTTACTGTTAGTTGGTAGTAGAAACATACAATGTACAATTATGATTGTTTTAAGCCTCAAATTAATATTGAAAAGTACTAGGTGACCAATAAAGAGTTATGCTCTGACTATAGAACATTAAGCATTTATTGTGGGTTTACAATTTTAAAGGAGCCATAAAAATAATTTAAAAAATAATTCTTATATACTAGGATTTTTTAGAGTTGATTTAAATTTGAATGTAATTGTACTCAAATATAATGCCTTCCATTATCCACACTTAACAGTGTTTCTTACCAGTTTTGTAGCTTCATTTGCAAGATCTTTGGCTTCCATGGCAAGTTTCTCAGCTTCATCAATATAGTTCTTAATATTGCTGTAAGCATTGAAGGCTGCAGTTGCATTGAAGGAGATGTTTTTAGCTTCATCAAGGATTCTGTTGGGATTATCCAAAAAAGAAAAAAAGACACTGGAGCAGCTGCTACTCAAATATAAGACACTCAATTTATTACAACTATGGCTTCCAAATGAGCAGGGTCATTACAATTACAATTCCAAATCACTATATTATTGATGTACTTGAATTATTTTGTACATTGGAATTTAAGTTTATAATCCTGCATAATTCAGCTATAAAATACTATTAACAATTTTAAATGCCCATCACATCTTCCAAAAGCTTCTGCAACCATGTGTAGAATGCATGTGTAAACAGTAAGATAATTTATTTATGCCACTTATTAAACATGCTAAGGTAACACAACACTTGTACCACATTGTTGCAATGAATTTCACAAAATCTTTCTAAGGCAAGCACAGTTCTCAATTAAGGATGAATGAATCTCTGAAGGTTGAAAGCTTGTCTGAGGTCACATGTCCAATGCTCACTAATGAAGGAATGGAAGTCTGTATCCTCTGATTTTGCACTTGTTGCTCCATCTACCACGCTTTTGGGTAAATTGTCAAAAGTTTGTTAAAGAATAAATTAGGAATGAATTGTGTGCCCAGGGTCTTCAAACATTAATATTTTTCTTAGTGTGAATAAATATTAAGTACTGGAACAGAACCTTATGCATGTTGCTTATTGTAAACATATTTATTTGAAAACTTTATTCTTGGGTCTAATAGAACCTATAATTGTTATGACAATCAAAAATTATAGAAAAGCATGCCCATTATTTCTAGAGGGAATGCTTATAATTCAGACTCCCTGTCATTTTCCCTTTTTTCTCTGACCCATATCTGATCCCCAACTATACTGAGTTGCTATTTCACTAGGGACTGTGTTGTCACCCTGGAATTCAAATGAAAAAAGTGATTAAAAAAGGGTTATAGAGGAAGTAATATTTTCAAAAGTCACCTTTTTACAAACAATAAATAAGTTTTGATTCCACAAAAAAATAAAACTGAAAGTTGAAACCTACTGCGTTTATATATTGTTATTTAAAATGCTAATTAAAACAACAACTGTGCTCTCTAATAAAAAGCAGAAAACTTTTTTTTTAAAGTATTGCCAAGGGCTGTGTTCATTCCCCAGCAAGCCGTATTTGAATCCCCTTTTAGTTCAGACTTTTCATGATGTTCTGATTGAGCTTTGCTCAGACCCTCCTAATTATGCTCTCCCACAGAAGGGCCATGCAGCCTGTATATACATAATTATAGAAATCAAGATTTGAAAGCAATTTTTTACTATTTTTTTAGTTAAAATTTGGACGAGTGTCAAATTACATAGATATTTCCAGCCCCAAGAGACATACCTGTCAAGGATAGCAGATGAGTCGTTCAATTGAGCTGCATGGCTCTCGGCCTGGGAAACCTTCTCAGCAAGTTTCTGGTCCTTTATTTTTTGGGAGAGGTCATCTATTTTATCTTTAAGTTCCTCAGACATGGATGGCAATTTAGTTTGAATGTCTTCAGTGTACTGATGTATAAAGAGGAGAGAATGTTTTACTAAGAGAACCAAGTTTTCTCTCATTTACTAATTTTCAATGAGATATAATTACACATGCTTAGTTTCTAAATGTAACTTCAAACTGCAGAGCAAAAAGAGACTAGAGAATAAAAGCTGTTATTAAATTAAAGAGATTAGGGAATAGTGAGTCCATTTATACCAAGAACCTAACAATCTTTGAACAACTGCTATATTGTAGGTATAAATGCCTAATGACAGTCATTAGAATTTTTAGATCATTTGCATTTTTATAACCATATATCATAATATCTAGTATATTAAATAGCATATTAAATCTATGTAGTTCTATATTTCTTTTTAACTGAAATTATATGAATATTGAAACAGATTATACTATCTCTTAAGAACAAAAAAAAACTTTCACCAAGATGAAATAAAACAGTTTGTGTGAATGTATATTAGTCTTAACATATATTAACAGACTTTCATATCTTTGTGAGAACAATGTTAAATTCTAGTTCCTAAATAGGTAGGTATGCTCACAATAGCATAATAAAAAATACTTTATACCTACACGGAAAAAGAAATGTTTGCTTATAAGATAGAAATCTCTTACTAGTTTCCACTTATCACTTATTCTCACTGATAATAACATAAGTATATATCATTATCATACTTCCTTTAATGTTGGATTTTATCAAACACTCACGTCTATAACTGAGTTGATTTCATTTGCAAGACGGTTGGCTTCATCAAGCAGGTTGTTACCGTCTTTTAAAGTGTTCTCAATTTCTTGTTTTCCACTTAATATAGCCTCCTTCTTTGTCTGTAATAGGAATATGAATAAAACGTCAGAATGTACTTAAACTCAGCCAAGCATATAAGAATTATTTAATTGTCGCTACAGGTATTTTTTCCCTCCAATTACAAGAAAGTCATCCAGAAGAAGAAACGTTATAAGATTGTAGGTTAGGAATTGAAAACTACATTTTTAAAAAAATTTTTTTTGCCTAAATTTTATTTTATTAAAGCTCTGTGAATTACATAGTTATTCATTGTTGGATTTCTGCAATCTTCCATTACCAATCTCACCACTAAGCGTCAACTTCCCTCCACCTCTGTTCCCAGATTTCCTCTCCTTCACTCAAACCCAGCCCCAGCCTGCCATTTTCACAGGCACGTTTCAAATACATATTTAAAAAATTTTTATTAGTGAAACACCATGAGGTACAGTTGTAGACTTACAAATTTTTGTGCTTGGGTTTCAATTATACAATGATCAAATACCCATCCCTCCACCAGTGCCCATTTTCCACCACTATGGGTACCAATATCCTTCCCACCCCCACCCCTCCATCCCACCCTGCCTCTGTGACAGGGCATTCCCTTTTGTTCTCTCTCTCCTTTTGGGTGTTGTGGTTTGCAAAAGAGGCAATGAGTGGCAATCATGTTTGGTCTATAGCCTACTTTCAGCATGCTTCTCCCAAAAAACTACATTTGTAAAATTTATTTATTTATTTTGGTGGGCTTTGGCTGCCCTCATCTCTTTATTCCATAAACACATTAACTGGTTCTTTTCTGATTTCTATAGTTGTTTTTTTGTGGGCGCTTTTCGTTTTATGGGTTTTTTTTTTTTTTTTGCTTTCTGTTTGGTGTTTGAGCCACACTTGGCAATGCTCAGAGGTTACTCCTGACTCTGTGCTTGGGAGTTACTCCTGGGGTTCCTTAGTGGACTCTCTGGGATGCTGGGAATTTAACCAAGGTCAGTCACATACAAAGCGAATACTCTACCTGCTTTACTTTAGCCCCTAAAAACTAGTTTTAAAGCAAATGGAATCCATTTTTAACCATAGTGCATGTGCTGCATATATAATTGAACACGTGGTACTAGAGTGAATTACATAAAAAGTGGATACTGAATTTTGGAATCTTTGTCAAAATAAATATTTTGCGACCAAAAAATAAGCAGATTTATTCTTTAATGGAAGTTCTGAAAAAAATTGAAAGAAACTTAGGAAACTATAAGAAACTTAGAAAACTAATGTGTGTGTGATGTGTATGAGAAAGAGAGAGAGAGAGAGAGAGAGAGAGAGAGAGAGAGAGAGAGAGAGAGAGAGAGAGAGAGAAACTATCCTATGGGAAGACAAAATCAATCAACTTTTTCTGAGAGCAATACAGACTTTTGAGACTGCTAACTTGGTTTAAAAATCCCATGGAACTTGTTTCTAGACTAGAATAGTAAAATAAAAGTTATTTCTACATTTGAAGCACTTTTTGCTATTTTTATTTATCCCTCTGACTCTTTTATAAACTCCCATTTTTATAGATTTCATTTATAAATAAAATTAGTTTTTATTTATATCAACTGTAATTTTTAAACTGTCATTTATGTTTTTAGATAATACTAGCTTATATGTTCATTTAGATCTCAACACGTATAAGTAATTTTAAAACTTTTCTTATTTAATTCTATACTAACTCTTTGGATCCTGTCTTCATCATCTCTTAAATAAACTGGAAATTGAGTAACTTGGGTACTTTACTTAAATTCACATAGTCTGGTGTGGTTAAGATCTGAACTCTAGTCCACCTAATGCTGGAGCCTAAATCATAAAATCTGAATGTACTGGCCTGGTTCACCTTTGACATAAAACACATTTTTTATTTGCACCATTATTAACTCATTTCATACCATTCTTTCCCAAGTTTACCAACCACATTTATATGTCAGGTATATACATCTTGCACCTGCCTTTGAGACTTTATTCATGCAGTTCCTTCCATCATGTTTGCCTAAATCTTGATCTTCCTTTCTCCATTCTTAGTTCATGGTCAGTTTTTAGACCACTTGTATAAAATATCACTCATCCTAATCCTAAGTATATTTTAGGTACTAGAGCACAGTGATTATAGTTTAGATTCAAGCAATAGCTTGGCTAGGATCTCAGTTCTGCCCATTTACCAGAGGAAAGCCACCTCTTTACTTTGATATCACCATCCTCCCTCTGCCTTCTCTCTACCGCTGTTAATGGCTCAGTAACCCTAGTAACCTTGTGTCCTTTCTAGTAGGCTACATTCAAAGCCTTCTGTGATATGGCTCCAAATGCCATTTCCAGACCCATCTTCTGCAATAGACTTTTATGTAGCTTTTGAATTAACTTTATTGCTACACTTGACATTTCCTAACATCACCTTACACTTTCAGAAATCGGTACTTGTGAGTATGCTGTTTCTTCCTTTCTATCAATCTCTCTCGGTTCTTCTAGATGCCATCATCAATTGTTGTGAATAAATTTTATTATCAAGTGTCTCAAATTCATATTATTCAATCACAGAATTACATTACAGTTTAAGGCTAAGACTGCCTTGACTTTTCAGGTGTCTGTAAGCTCAATGAAATTAGGAAAGATTTATATTCAGCTTCAAAAATCACAGTGATAAACAGTACCTTGATATACCAAGTAGCTCACAAATTATTAGATGTTTTTCCAAACCCACTTTTATAGCTTCATATCACACTACTTTCCAATATAATATCAACTGCTTTACAAAAACACTTACATGAATTTCACCAAATGTAGTTTTAATACCATTCATACAAAATTCCCTAAGTGCAATTTTAGTGCACAACTTTAATATTTTAATTATTCCCAAAAGTTTTCAGGAAAATACCTTCACTCAAAATGCATTTTTAATGCAATCTAAAGACAAGAATCTGTCTATTTTACCTGGTTTCCCCACCCCCCCAATTTATCTTTTCTCACCCAACTTGGTCATATTCAGTCTTTACTGCAGTATTTCTAAACCATTAAATTGTCTGCTCCCCTCACCCCCGAATACTACTTCCTGCTTCCCCAGGTCTTGATATGTTTATCCATATATATATATATTAATGTTATATATATATTAATGTTATTCTGCACTTTCACTAACCTGGCTTTTCCTTTAGTACTTAGCACAGTGTCAGGTGTTTTTACAAAACCTTTAATAAATTCTTAATAATTTGATGCCCTTCCTTTACTATATATATATATATATAACTATTTCATATATATAACTATTTCACATATAGTGATCTTTGTGTGCTGTACCGATTCATAAGAGGACTATTTAAATAATGTGTTGCTGGGCCCCACTTCAAGTTTCTGAGTTAATAGATAGGATGTGGAACATTTTTCTAAAAGAGAGTTGATACACTGCTTCAAGGCCATAATGTAAAGATCACTGTTTGATATATTCATTTGAGGATTTCAATACTCCATGGAACTTAGGATATTGACAAATGTTTATATTAATAAAAATACATGTTTACTCCTTAAAACAAACAAAACATTTTAGTCCTGTCTTAATTATCTCACCTCTGTGGGCTCAGACACAATACTCAACAATATTCACACAGGGATCCAGTGTATCAGTTGCTCATAAACCAGATTAACTCAGGAATATTCTTAGAATTTTTCAAACTTGGGAGTCATCCCAGATCAACCAACTCAGACCCTACGTGAGAGACCAGGGAACCCATCTATATACCAAATTCTCTAGGTGATTCTGTTTTAACCAGTCTTGTACAACCTAGTTAATCAACCTTAATCAGTCTTGTCAAACAACCTTAACTAAACTGTGACTTACAGGTATTAATTTCATGGGTTTATCTATTGTTACAAGCCTTTAGTTAAGCAGGACAAAATAAATGAAAATACAAAAAGAACCACTTAGAACTTGAATGCCAATATATAAATTCCTAGACTTATGGGGCCAAGAATGATCTCTCCTGGTTTTAAACAACCTAAAATGAAGAAAGAGCTAAAATCATCACTTACAGTGTCACTATAACTCTCCCAAAATACTTCCCAAATGCTTATTATGCTTTCACTGTATCACTGTATCACTGTCATCCTGTTGTTCATCAATTTCCTCGAGCAGGCAGCAGTAATGTCTCCTTCATCCTAGCCCTGAGATTTTAGAAAGTGCCACATTCGAGGCTTTTTCAGGTCAGGAGAATGAGACTCATCATTGTTACTGGTTTTGGGCATATTGAATATGCCATGGGGAATTTGCCAGACTTTGCCGTGCGGGCAGGATACTTTTGGTAGCCTGCCAGGTTCTCCAGAGTAAGAACTAGATAATAAACCCACTTCCGGGAGCTGGGTTTTATAGTCTCTGGGTCTTCACCATTGATGGGATTACATGGTGCCGGGATCCGGTTGGTGGGTGTAAGGCCTACATGCTAGAAGATGGGGGATCTGGGTGGAGGAGGCCCAGTCCCTATCCTTTATATCCAGGAAATTTAATTTCTTAGCCTGCTGCCATAAAAGGAAACAGTACACTTTTGGGATAGTTATAATACTGGAATGTCACTGAGCAAAATTAATTCTATAGGAATGTGATGTGAGCACTCCAGCACCCTGCCTCCAGAGACTGCTTTTCTTTAGATATCAGTCAATTGTATATTGCTTAAGATTAGCCAAATCAGTTAAGAAAACCTGAGCTTTCTCAATCTTCTATTAGAGCAAGAAGACTGAACCCAGGAGGAGGATGCAGGAAAAATACCTTTAAAAATTAATTAGTAGTTTTTACTTCTTAATCTAAAGGGAACTAGAAAGAAACGAGTGGGGAAAATGCCAGATATATCTTATTCAATTATCATTCCACAAACATTTTTGAGAATGTAATTTATGCAAGAGAATCTTAGTTACAGCTGAAAGGAAAATTATATGGTAGAAGGGATAGAGCTCAGCTGCTGCTTTCTGATCTGTGAGATCAAATACTCTGAAAATGAAAAAGGTTGATTGTCTTTGGGAGAAAGTTGTTGCTTAAATACTGAATATAGGTGTGCAACATTGTAGATACTGAATTTAGTCTTGGAGAATGTGATCAGTTAGAAGGAAGGAAGGGAGGGAGGAAGGAAGGATGGAACATGAGGAAGAAAGGAAGAAGGGCATCTAGTTCTAGTGTTCTAGTATCATAACTGAAAAAGGCAGAAGCTACCCTCTTTTCTTGAGGAAAGAAGTACTTTTCATCTATGAAGAATAGAAGAAAAAATAATTCTGATTTTATTTATTTCAGTTCCATTTAAATATCATTAGCATAAAGCACATTACAAAGTAAAGAACCAAAATTTCCCATACTCTGCTCTCTCAATGAGTCTTCCTTCTGTGTCCAATTTGCATCGGTACTTTGATTTATGGCATCCATTGAGCTAATCCATGCTTTAGATAAGGGTTAGACACTTTAAACACCTTAATGTTTGAAGGTATCCTACACTATAATACACTCTTTGAATTGTTGGATAACTAATGTATTAAGTCTCTAATTGACTTACCAAGCTTGCACTATCCTCTGACTCCCAATAAAAAGTTCTTTCTACTGTACACAGTTTCCTTACAAAGGTTCAATAGTTCGAATTCTCTACATTTCTATTCTGTGGACAATGGGTTATTAAGAGACATCATGTCTCATCTGGTTTCTTGAAGTAATTGTAATTGCTCACAGTCCCCACCCTCAAATGAAAGAGCCTTGCCTTACCTCGAGAACAGTCATATTTTGTTTGTTTGCTGCCGATAAGCTATTAGCTTCTCTAATTTTGTCTGTGGCTTCTCTCAACAAGTCCTGAGCATCATCAACTTTGTTTTGGTAGTCAGTTAGTTTCTCCCTGAGGTTCTTCTCCATTTCTTCATTTCTGCCTCGAGACTCTCCAAACAGCTTCTTCACTTTCTTCAGAAGGCCTTCAGCAGCTCTGCATGGATCACCAGACAAAAAATAGTAAATTCCTGGACTGTCTCAAATTGATTGGTATTAAAGTGGGTTGAAAAGAGATGCATTAAAAGAATGTACAATAAGAACAATTGAAAGTCACAATTCAACTTATGCTAAATTAAGTTGAAACTGGAACTGAAAGGTGGCAAGACAGTTTCTAATTAGAATTAAATTTAAAAAACATTTTAAATTTATTAATAAATTAACATATTCATTTGGAAATGATCATCTCAAAATCTGGTGAAATAAATCGATTTTGTAATACACTTCACATTCTGCTCAAAAACTTTTTAAATTCACACAATGAGATTTTTTTCTGTTACTTTGATTCAGTTAAAGTCTTTATCTGTTTTATTAGAAATTGTGAATTAAATTCTGTATTATTGCCATGCTAATATGATTTTTATATTGCTTTACCACTAAGTAAGAAATATGGGAGTTTACTTAGTTTGACTAACGTGGTAATTCTAAATTCTAAGAAAGGCCAAACTACTTGAAAAGTAGCAATTCTTAGATTAACATGTAATACAAGCCAGCTTTGAAGCATTTGTCAAAGTCGACTGCTTTTACCCTAAAGCTTCAGATTCAGTAAATCTGGAATGAGGTTTGATAAAATGAATTTCTGTTTCTTATATATTGGTTTTTGCTAACTTTATGTATATCAGCTAAATACTAATGACTTTGAAATTATCTAACCTCTGATGGAAAAATATACTTCCATTTTGGAGTACTTTGTCTCAAGAGTTAGTAAAATCACCATTTCTCTTTGGCAGGGAGAGGCTACCTGGAAATTATCATATATTTTTCATTGATGAGGCCAGAGATTCAGTGACCCAGGTCATCCAGTCAGTTCTCCAAGTCTTCAGGGCTACACCTTGATATTTGGGGACAGTGACGCTGGGGATCTAACAGTGATCGGCCTCATGCAATGAATGAACCCTTACCCCAGTACTATCACTATAATCCTAAATTTACTATTTATGACCTTATATCCTCTAAACAAATTTCGAAGTATTTGGTATTTATGGCTGAAGACTCATAGTATTTTTATAAAATGACAAATGTATAGGATGCTACTGAATTTAAAACGTTATCAAGGGCCAGAGTTGTAGAGTGAGTATGATACTTGCCATGCACAAAGCTAACCTCAGTTACACCTCTGGCATCCCATATGGAGCACTGCCAGGAGTGCAGGGTTGATCCCTGAGTATAGAGCCAGGAGTAAGTCCTGGGTACTGCAGGATATTGTGCCAAGAATATGCATCTCTCTGTGTGTATAATATATATATATGCATATATAACTATATGTGTATGTGTATACATATGTGTGTATATATTCTTGTACTTATGTATATCATATTTATATGACATTTTAAATGGCAGTTCATAAAAAGATAAAACTATTAAAATGAAAAGCCAAAAATAACTTTTTAGAACAATTACTAACAGGTTGAGCTGGATCAATAGCACAGCGGCTAGGGCATTTGCTTTGAACATGGCTGACCAGGGTTCAATTCCTCCATCCCTCTTGGAGAGCCTGACAAGTACCAAGAGTATCCTGCCCGCACAGCAGAGCCTGGAAAGCTCCCCACGGCGTATTCAATATGCCAAAAACAGTAACAACAAGTCTCACAATGGAGATGTTACTGGTGCCTGATGGAGCAAATTGATGAACAACCGGAGGACAGTGCTACTAACAGCTTAAAAATCTCTTAATTAATTAAATCTCTTAATTAATCAAATCTCTTAATTAATCAAATCTCATAATTAAAGAAATCCACAAGCCAAATTTGTAGATCAAACAACATCAAAATAATCATTATTTATTTACAGGTAGGGAAAAACATGCTTTGGGTCCATTTTTTTGAGCAAACTAAAGTATACACCTATGAGAAAATAAAAAAATACTTCTCAAAATTCTGATGGAAAATTTAAAAAACTATAAAAAATTTTAAAGCTCAGTTAATTAAATGAAAAAAATAGACCATCTACTCACACCAACTCGTCCTCAGCAACTTCCTTCTGTGAATCTAGATTTTTCCTCCTCAGTTCTGACATCATCTGATCAATCTGTTTTTGAAACTCTTGAATATTTCTCTCAAAGGCCTTGTCTTGAGTTCCTAGAGTTTCATTTAGTTTTACAGCTTTCTCATTTACAGCTGCAGGGGGTAAAACAAATTTTGCGAATTAGTAAATAAAATGCCACATGCAAACCGGGGATTCAGCATCTGTTCTTCCCTCCCATTTCCAAATAAAATGTACTTTGCCATGTGTGTTTCCACTGGGAAATAAAGAAGCAGTTAAAATAACAATTCTTAGCAAACAGGAGAACGTGGCATATTTTTTCCCATAGTATTTTTTCCTTTAGTTGGGGGAGCACAATAATTAAAGTATGGGATTTATTTCCCCAAAGGAAAAAAAAATATTAGTAAGAATGTGGCTCAAATACTCCCTAGATAAGAAACAAATGAGACATGTAATGTAACACTTGGATGCTACAAACACTGGGTCTGTACTGCTGATAAGACAGTAACATTCAGTCAATTGAAAAGACTGAAAATAGAAATATTATGAGTGATGGCATTTCTGTAAATAAACTTGCCTTGCACTTCCATGCAGCCATGCTCATCCCCCCATCATCCTCCGCTCAAATGAGTGAGGACAAGGGCATTGGACTAAGGACAAGAATTATAGATTAGGGCTCAAAGATACCTTCCAGCAGTAGCATCTATCAACAGCGTGTGATTATTATGCATTAAATGGGGTTTTAGTTAAGCTCCTCAGAAACTTAGGGCTGTCCAGGTGATTCAAGTATTCTACAAATTATAACTGTGCTGTCAACAATGTTTTATAGGTTGGCAAGATTTTGTTTGAAAAAAATAAGAATTCTATGTCAAACAAAACTTTGAAAAGCTGGTTAATTGAAACATTTGCACAGTTCTATCATTTATTTATTTATTTATTTTGCCAGCTCCCTGAAGTGTGTTCTGTGGAATATTAATCTAAGAGCACTGAAGGGAGATATTTTCTGGAATACTTTTGTCTGCTCAACCCTAATTGCTATAATACTACTCATACAAAACTCCAGAATAAGAGCTTGCGTTGGTCAAAAGACATCATCTACATTTAAGATGAAATTTTTGGACCTTTGCTAGACATAAAAAAAATTCTGAAAATTCTTTTCTGTTCTCGGAGAAAATTTTCTGATTCATACTTCTCAGAGCTCTTCCAATATTTATAGACAGAGCTCCTGAGGCAGGTTGAATGCAGATAGAGTCATGTGATCCGCCAAGATGGTTGAAGGTGGTAAGTTAATACTGTAGTTCTGAAATGTGGTCTCAAAAGCCAGACCAAACCAAACCAGCAACAGCATAACCTGGGGCCTTTTTTTCATGAACTATAACAAATTAATGAAGTGATAAATCCTGGAGGGGAGAGTCTCTACTTTTATAATTACCTTCAGCCCACACCCCATGAGCTTCTGATGCAAACTAGAGTTTGAGAATTATGGATGCATATAATTAAGATAGCTGAGGGACCCCTAAACCCTATATCCAAAGCTGTTGGTGGGCAAGAAGGTGCTGCCAGAATAGTGTTTCCACATTCAACTCAAGTATTCAAGACTTTTGAACTATCTCCACCCTGACCCCCACAGCCTTTGTTGTTTATTTACCATAAATAATACTATGTATGAGTGAGATTGCATGCTATTTCCTTTTCTCCTTTTCACCTTTCACTTATTTTGCTAAGCTTCTCAGGCCCAATTCATTATATGTTTGAAAAAGGCAAGGGTTTATTTTTTCTTACATATACCTGAGCAACATTCTACTTTGTATTTATACCACATATTTATCGACTCATATTTCTATGGGCACTAGGGTAGTTTCAAGATCTTGGATATTGTGAGTAGTGCTGCAATGAATATAGGGTTACATGCGTGTTTGTGTGAATGTACAATTTTTTTCAAATTAATATTTGTGTGCTTTGGGAATAGATCCCAAAGAGTATAAATGCTGGGTCATATGGTTGTTCTACATTTAATTTTTCTTTTTTAAAGAAATGCTCATATTGGCAAAAAAGTATGGTCGAAGTGACATCTGCACTTGTTTGTTTATTGCAGCACTGTTTACAACAGCCAGAATCTGGAAAAAACCTGAGTGCCCGAGAACGGATGACTGGTTAAAGAAACTTTGGTACATCTACACAATGGAGTACTATGTAGCTGTTAGAAAAGATGAAGTTGTGAAATTTACATACAAATGGTACTACATGGAAAGTATCATGTTAAGCAAAATGAGTCAGAAAGAGAGGGATAGACATAGAAAGATTGCATTCATCTGGGGAACATAAAGTAACAAAATAGGAGACTAATACCCCAGAGTGACCAAGATTAGAACAGGAGGTTTGCTCCATGGATTGGAGGCCAGCCACACATGCTAGGGGAAAAGGAGCTCAGCTAGAGAAGGAACCACCAAATAAAGGGTGTTGGGAGGATCCTCCCAGGATGGGAGAAGCATGCTGAAAGCAAACTATAGATCGAACATGGTTGTCACTCAATGCCTCTTTTGCAAACCACAACACCCAAAAGGAGAGAAAGAACACAAGGGAATGCCCTGCCACAGAGGCAGGGTGGGATGGAGGGGATAGGGGTGGGAGGGACACTGGGATCCATGGTGGTGGGAAATGGGCACCGGTGGAGGGATGGGTATTTGATCATTGTATAATCGAAACCTAAGCACAAAAATTTGTAAGTCTACAACTGTACCTCATGGTGTTTCACTAATAAAAATTGAAAAAAAAAAGAAAAAGAAATGCTCATATTATATTTTCACAAACAGAGGATTAGGGGTACTTGTTTTATATATCCTTGCCAATGCTTATTGTCTGTGGTATTTTTGATATAAGCTGTTCTTAAGTATTCTCATTAATTTTTCATTTTCCTTATAATCAATTAGAATGACCATTTTTTATATAAATCTGTTGGCCACTTACATGTCTTCTTGGAGAAATGTCTGTTTAATTCTTCACCCTATTTTTTTTATGAGGTTTACTTAATGTTGTGGTTCAGTTACATGAGTTCTTTCTATATCTTGTTTATCAGCTATTTGTTGAATATAGTATATATATATATACAATTGCACTCAATATGATGTAATTTTGTTTTAGTTTATTTGAAGGACAGAATCTTTATAGCTTAACATAATATCATTTGTTATTTTCGTTCCTTGCTACATCAGTCAAAAATATGAATACATCATGTAAATAATTATAATAGTGTTTTGCTTTTATTTTCTTCAATGAATTTTGAACATGTGGGCCAACATCTCAGTGTTTTTCTATTTTGAATTAACTTTGGCATGGTGCAAGAGAGTGATTCAATTTCATTCTTTTGTATGTGGCTATCCAGTTTTCCCAAGTAAATTTGCTTAAAATACCTTTCTTTACTTTTTTTGTATACCCTAGATTCTTTAGGCATAAATTAGCTTTCTCTATATTGTAGGGTCTAATTCTGGGATACAAAATTGAATTCTATGAGAGTGTGTCTGCCTTTATTCTACTACCACACTATTTTGATAACTATAGTATTGTAATAAAGTTTAAAGTTAGGAAACATTGTATTTACTCTCTTCTTTTTACTCATTATTGCTTGGGCTGTCCAATTGGATAGTTTAGTAGTTTCACATGAATTTCAGTAATATTTGTTTTATGTTCTAAGAATTTCATTGAATATTTGATAGAGATTTTATTAAACATAAATTATATGGGCTGGAGCGATAGCACAGCGGGTAGAGTGTTCGCCTTACAAGCGGCCAACATGGCCGACCCGAGTTCGATTCCTCCGCCCCTCTCGGAGAGCCCGGCAAGCTACCGAGAGTATTCGATATGCCAGACACAGTAACAACAAAGTCTCCAATGGAGACGTTACTGGGCCCGCTCGAGCAAATCGACGATCAACGGGAGGGCCTTTACCTTTACCTTTATACTTGGCTTGGATGGTCATTTTAACATATTGATGTCCACATGTACCACTAGTGGCTCACACTTGAATGTAGCTTAACTAACAGAAATTTCAGCATCACCATCAACTCAGTAGCAATGTTAATTCTTCAAATCCATGAACATGGAATATTTCTTTTCTTTTGGCATCTATTGCTCCTCATATAAATTTGTTATGTATGCCCTTCTCTTTCTCTAAGATAATATTTGCTCCTTTTTTGCTACTTGATATTTGTTCCTTTTTTTGAGCAATAATAAAAGGCATGATTTTCCATTGTTTTTCTTCTATTTATTATCTGCATATATAAATACAATATATTATTTGTGTTTTTCTTTTTACTTTCCTATTGAACTGTATTGGCTTCTTGTTTATAATAATTATCCAACTGTAGTCGTTAGGGTTTTCTGTTTATATTACTGTCATGGGTAAATATTGATAATCTTACCTTTTCTTTCCAGTCCGTATATTTCTTATTAATTATTCTTGACTAAATTGCTGTAGCTAAAATTTAGTATTAATGTTACGTTGAATAACAGTGATGAGATAAAACACTTTTTCCTTGTACCTGAACTTAGAAGAAATATTTTCAGTTTTTGATCAGAGTATGATGTTAGCTGTGTTTTGTTCTGTAAACAATCTCTATTATATTAAGATATACTCTTATCACTATGTTGAGTAGCTTTTTAAAAATTGAAAACAGATGTTGAATTTTGTCCAAACCATTTTCTGTAATTATTTATGTGAACATATTATTTTATCTTTTCTTTTATTCTAATATTAATTTATTTTCATATATTAGTTCATCCTTACACTCTTGGAATCCTTTTATATCATGATATTTCAGGTTTTTGTTGTTGAATTCTGTTTGCTAAGATTTTGTTGATTATTTCTGCATCTATTTTCATAAGGGATGTTGTAGTTCTCATTTTTGTGATATGTCTGTATGCATTTGGTTATAGGGTAATATATAATATAAACTGGAAGGACTCCTGGTACTTTGATTTCGAAGAAGAACTTAAGGAGGATAGGAAATAGGTCATTTTTCTTTTTTAAAAATTTTTATTAGTGAAACACCATGAGGTACAGTTGTAGACTTACAAATTTTTGTGCTTGGGTTTCAATTATACAATGTTCAAGTACCCATCCCTCCACCAGTGCCCATTTTCCACTACCACTGATCCCAGTATCCCTCCCACCCCCCTCACCCCCATCCCACCCTGCCTCTGTGGCAAGGCATTCCCTTTTGTTCTCTCTCTCCTTTTGAGTGCTGTGGTTTGCAAAAGAGGCATTAAGTGGCAATCATGTTCAATCTATAGTCTACTTTCAGCATGCACCTCCCAACACCCTTTACTTGTGCTCTTTTCTATATCTGAGCTGCCTTTTCCCCTAGCATGTGTGGCTGGCCTCCAAGCCATTGAACCTCCTGGTACTTATCTCGGCTATTCCTGGGTGTTAGTCTCCTATTTTGTTACTTTATGTTCCCAGGACTGGAGCGATAGCACAGTGGTAGGGCATTTGCCTTGTATGCAGCCAACCCAGGCGACCTGGGTTCAATTCCTCCGCCTCTCTCGGAGAGTCCGGCAAGCTACCGAGAGTATCTTGCCCACACGGCAAAGCATGGCAAGCTCCCCGTGACATGTTCGGTATGCCAAACACAGTAACACAACAAATCTCATGTTGGAGACGTTACTGGGCCCGCTCGAGAAAATCGATGAACAATGGGAGGACAGTGCAGTGCTATGTTCCCCAGATGAATGCAGACTTTCTATGTCTGTCCCTCTCTCTTCCTGATTCATTTCACTTAGCATGACCATTTTTAAATATTTGGAAAAACTGATACTAAAATCATCTGGATACATAGTTGTTTGTATTTGGAGAAATTATTTTTCAGTTTCCAAGTTTGTAATTGGAATGTTCAAGTTTCCTACTTTTACCTGAATGAGTTTTAGGAGGTCACATTACTCTAAATATTTGTTTGCTTCTTCCAGGTCCTCTAATTTAGTGGCATAAATATGTTCATAATTACATATTGCATTTTAAAAAATCTCCAAGTTTTAAAAACTAAACATGATGTATCCTTCAGCCTCCTATACAAAGATATAGCATATCATTTCTTTTTGTTTTTCATCACTATCCTGTCAATGTCCTCCAGTTGTTCATCGATTTGCTCAAGCGGGCCCAGTAACGTCTCCATTGGAGACTTTGTTGTTACTGTGTTTGGCATATTGAATACATCACGGGTAGCTTGCCAGGCTCTGCTGTGCGGGCGAGATACTCTCAGTAGCTTGCAAGATACTCTCGGTAGCTTGCCGGCTCTCTGAGAGGGGCGGAGGAATCGAACTCAGGTCGGCCATGTTGGCTGTGTACAAGGCAAATGCCCTACACGCTGGGCTATCCTTCCAGCCCCTTGTTTTTCATAACATAAAAAATTATTGCATCTAAATATATAAATTAATTATTTTCTATATAATTTCAGAGGACTTTAAAATGCCTTTAAGCTTTCTTTAAATTAAGATACTATAGAAGTAAAGATAAAAGGTAAAGGTAAAGGTAAAGGCCCTCCAGTTGATTGTCGATTTGCTCGATCGGGCCCAGTAACGTCTCCATTGGAGATTTGTTGTTACTGTGTCTGGCATATCAAATACTCTCGGTAGCTTGCCGGGCTCTCCGAGAGGGGCAGAGGAATCGAACTCGGGTCGGCCATGTTGGCCGCGTGTAAGGCGAACGCCCTACCCGCTGTGCTAAAGTGAATGCAAATTAGGAAAAGCATTATTATACAAAAAGACCTATCAGAAGTTCAGTGCAGTGGATCCAAAAACATATTATAAGCATTTTAGTAGTCAAGGTATAAGAAGATCAAAGTGGGAACATGAAAGAAGAATCCTTAAATTACAAATAAGGTCATTCCTTAAGCAAACTAATATTGATTTCTATACTAAAAATATTATTTCTGTTGAGTATGTTTATTAAGAATAGAAAATACTACTACGACTTAAAAACAGGAAAGAAAAATATTAGCACTTAGTCCTATTACATGTCATGACAAACACTAATAGGTTTATTTATTAATGGTCATCATTAATTCTAATAGTGCATGAAAGTAGCTTACTCTTAATCCAATAAAGAACCATAGAACAGTAAACTTTAAAAATTATAGTGAGATAAGAATTTTCATGATTAATAGAAGTTGGTTATCTTTTATTATGTTAGAATATGACTTGATTGACAAGGGAAAGAGGATGAATAATGTGCTGCATATTTCTAAAAATTAACTGAAATAGGCAAATTCAGACTGAAGCATTTACTTTAATATGGAATTATATTATCAGTAATAAAACCTAAGAATACTAATATTATTCCTAATTATAATTTGGAGAGAAAAAAGAAGTATATGAATTTATGGTATTATCAATTTAAAGTTTTGATGAGCTTTCTCTCCTTTGTCTTTAATTCTTTAACCCGATAAGATTTTAGTATATATATATATATAAATCTTAGACAAGATTTATTTGACTGCTTATGTAATCACCTTTAAATTATATATAATTTTATGCTTTTATTTTTTAATGGCTCTGGTCATCACTTATGCTTGAATTGACCAGAAAAAGATAACATTTATAATTATTTTAGTATCACAGATATGACATAAATACTCCTTGTGAAATAGAAGACTGTCCCATTTGAATAGCCACAGCTAAGACTGAGGCACAATTTAGGAAATGGAAGAGACCTCTAGTGACATACCCCTTTTCTCTGAAAGACTGTAGGTTGTAGGGCTGGAGTAATAGACATTGGGTAGGACATCTGCTTTGCACATGCCAGCCCAGGTTAAATTCCTGGCAACCCATATGGTTCCCACAAGCCCTTCCAGGAGTGATCCCTGACTGCAGAGCCAGGATTAAGAACTTAGTATTGATGGCTGTGACCTCAAAACCAAACAAAAGACTGTGGGTGGTGAGAAAAAACTGGGCTAAATATCATTTCTATTCTGACCTTGGCAAGAGACATTTTCCTTTTTGTGTTGTACAAAACAGAAAATGAGGGTGCAATGTAGAGAAGAAAGCAAGCAGGCTTGAAGCTGAGTCCAGTGAAAATAAGTATAGTATATTGTATATTCATACAAATGTTATATTTATGTACATATATGTGTGTATGTATACATATACAGATATATATATGTATATATATATATATTTGTAGTGCTAGGTCTCATGAATGGAAGATGTGAACTTTAGCTGTTGAGTAACAACCCCTACCCTCAGCATTTATTCTTTTGTAACTATCTGATTAAAAACACCTAGTTCTTAAGTGAGATTAAGGAGAAAATAAAATTTCCTGGACTAGTTCTTTCAGGGATCCAGATAGAGGGGGAAAATGTTCTACCTGTAGTGGGAATTTGGTGGGTAGGGGTGGACAGTTTCAATTAGCATTAATGGAAAATAAAATGAGAAATCAGAAAAATTTCATCAAGCAGTAGATTGAGTCAACTGAAATTATTCTGATACTATAACTTCTGTTTAAGATTCTGACATATTTTGCCTCAGATGGATCCTCAGACGCAAACTTTGTTGCTTTTTTGTGGGAGAATGGGAGAATGTTTGAGAGTTTGTAAATTTTGACTGGTGATTCTTAATAATCATATCTCAGGATCCACCTTAAAGTTTATTTCTTGTTCTGTTTTACTTGCTGGTATTATAAAGTAAAATATCTAAAATATATAACATTTTAAAGCAATAAAAATTTCTTTACTTTCTAAAGCAAAATGAAGTATTTTTTTATTTCTAACTGTACCTGGATGTTTATTATAATAATGTAATTTAAGAGTTAATGTGAATTTTCATTTCTTTAATATTTTATTTACTTATTTATTTTTGGCACAAAACAATTGCCTCCACATTGATTCTCAATTGTATGTAAAGGTGTCAAGAACTAACTCCCAAAGAATTGTATATTCAATGAAGTGTAGTTTCTGGTAAGGTATCGAGCCTAAATTCCAAGCAACCAATATTTCTTAAAAACTGGTAACAATTATTATTAAATCCATTTTGAGAAATTAAAGTAAAATTGTAATTGCTGAGCAGAAAGACAAATCGACTTTAAAAAATTTACATTTGTTTGAATGCAAAGTAAAGCATGTTGCCGATCAGTTATTTAATCATAACTAGGCCATTCTCAAAATTTAGAGCACTCCTAAAGGAATAATTCAATTTATTGACATTGTGAACTCATTTATTACTAATTCACTATCCGTTGTCATTAAATTAACCCTGTAGATTGTGGATTCTCAGTAGATATATCCTTGACTATCTTGACCAAAATATATTTTAAAATCCAACCCTCAAACTTGGAAATGTTATCTCCTACTAAAGGAATCTCAGTACTGGGCAATTCCTTTTTATATTTTTCCTCTGGGAGAAAAGAAAATGATTAAAATGTAACTTTTATATTACCTTCTGCATCCCGAATAAGCTCCTTAATGAATTCTCCTAGAGCATTTGCTCTTGTGTTGCTCCTCTCAGCATCCTGTCCAGTTTGCTCGCCATCTGCCGTCACTTTGGTAGCCTAATTATCCCAAATCAGGAAAATCATAATTAATAGCAATGACAAAGCTACCACTAGATAAGCTCCCACTGCCTATAATTTCTTTCAAATATTACTTTGGGCCAAAGGCAATCGATGAATTATTGATCAGCTGTACTGGAAATGATGCCCTATGCTCTAGTATACAATTAAACTTTATTACTTCTTTCATTAAATGGAAATCAGAGGTCTACGTTTGGTCTTTTTAAGCACCCCCTCCCTGCCAGGTTATATAAAATGGCACAGGAGAAGCAATAAAACACATTTTAAAAATATCTTGAAGCTACTATTGCCAAAAGTCCTTAATGGATTCCTCAGCCTCCACATGTTGCAGTTTCCTTCATATTTTATTTACTAAAAGAGTTTGGACCATGGCAACGATCTCATGAAGGAGGCACAGGCCATTTGTCTCAATAAGTTTGATCCTATAGATTTCATTTAAATCAATATGTTAATTAAAGAGACAAAGAGGGAGAGATGCCCAGTTCCTGAGGAGTAAATGCTTGTTTTACCATGCTCTAAAATGCCAGGAAAACGTTCAAGGAGAATAAACGCTTGTTTCCATGTGACTTAGAACCATACATCATTGTCCACAAAGTAAAACAAAAACCCCCCAAAGGGCCTTGTCTCCAAAGATTTTTCATTAATACTGCAAATTCCATTCTACACAATAGACCCCATTTCACAGTTTATGTGTATATATAATAAAATATACAAATGTATATTCTGCCAAACTTAATAAGCATGTATAACAGCAAAAGTTTCTTACAATATCCTATTGAATTTAGAGTACCTTGAAATAGGTTTCCATTTCATTTTCCTATGCATATGTACGTATACTAAAATTATGACTACTTTTTTCTTAAAAGGATAGAGATAATTTAACTTTAGATAATGAATGAGGGAATCATAAACTGCCTCAGTATAATTTGAGTATGTTCCAAGTTGGCAGAGTGTTCACACTCTACAATCTCCTACCAAAGTGCCTGTATTCTAGACACTCCCAGAGAATCAAATTTATTTTACAAAGTGAATTTTAAGTTGAACTCAAAATAGACTAAACTGCTGTCCATCAGAGACCATGATAAGATATGCTATAGGAATTGTATTAAACTTTGTAATTTCCTGGAACAGTAAGAAATTTTATTCATGAAAAATTCAGGGTTTTGTTAAAAGTAGATAAAAGGTCCACTATTATCATCTAATTTTTCCATCTTCAAGTATTATCAAAAATAGAAGAATAGAAAGATAGACAACCATTGAAAATCTTAACATTTCTATAGTTTTAAGCATGCATATGTGATAATTTGGAGAATACTGATAAATGTGCTAAATGCTATGAATTATTAATAAATGAGTTTCTTTTACCTTTAGAATTGAAGTACAGATTTGATTTGTAACTTTTTACACATACATATGACACACACATGAAATATATTTATTTATGGATCTTGTTTTTATATTTTGGTCCATATCAAGCACTGGTTGGGGGTTAATCCCAGTACTGTGTCCCAGGGTCACTTCAGTGGTTATCAGGGGAGCATGTATTACCAGGAATTGAACCTGGACATCTTTCATGAAAATCATAGACATATACACACACACATACATATACACAATCATTTGAGAATGATTAATGATGAGAATGAATACACATACTTCTCTTCCCTGATATAGAAAAAGGGTGATCTTAAATTATCAAGGCCAGTTGACTAAGATGTTAATAATTAATATATGATCAACACCAGTAGTCTCTTATTACAGAAAAATACACATAGTAATTTGAGCTTATCTTTTTTTGCTTTATAAATATTTTATCTATAAGATGATAATTTACATAACTATCACACTATCATTATTTCCTCTTAATAGTTGAAGTATCTAATTAAAAAATAAATGTAAACTGATACACTGTCTCTTTAATATTCTAAATGATCAAAATAGTATTATTGCCCTGACTTCTACTTACCTAATTATTCTATGTAGTAATGTGTAAGAGTAATTATTAAGAACATTTACTCTCAGTACCAATAAGCATACTTCACTATTAAAGCATCAAAAATATATACATCTAATGATAAGAAACAATTTTTAAAAGGCTATCACCCAAATCCTGTGCAACCAGTCTCTTTGGTTTCTTTAAAAGTGAATAAAATATGACAAACTCTTCCTTCTTAAGACCGTCTCATATTCTCATATTCCTCTACTACTGAGAGTATCTTGCCCACACGGCAGAGCCTGGCAAGCTCCCCGTGGCATATTCTATATGCCCAAAACAGTAACAATAAGGGGTCTCAATCCCCTGACTCTGAAAGAGCCTTCAATACGGCACCATTGGGAAGGATGAGTAAGGAGAGGCTGCTAAAATCTCAGAGCTGGGATGAATGGAGACATTACTGGTGCCCACTCGAGCAAATTGCTGAACAACGAGATGACAGTGATACAGTAATACAGTGATTTTGGAATGAGTTTCTCATCAGCATGTTCAGTGATTCATTTTCACATATCATCCACCAGTTTTCTGTGTGGACTTTGTTTTGTACCTAGTAATATTCTGGGGCTTCTTTTGGCTCAAGGCTTGGAGATTGCTGTCAGTGGTGCTTGGGACCATGTGGCAGCAGGGATTTCACCAGAGCTTCTGCAGGGAAAGCCTGTGCTCTAGTCTGCTGAGCCATCTCCTTGACCCATCTATCAGGTTTTGTTCAAAACATTATCTCCTCTTGGTGTGCTCATTCTTGAGGTACTTATTTAGGTTTCTATTTCACTGCAGCAGATTCTTTCCTTCATAGCACCAGGCATAACAGAATCACTTATTTGTAGTCACACTATGTACTTATCGTGTGCCCTCCAACTAAAAGATATGAGGGCAGAAATTTGGTTTAATTTGCTCGTCAGTTTAAAGCCAGTTCATAGTACGATACCAACAGCATATGTAGATATTGCATAACTCAAGAGCATTTTACCAATTAATCTTGCTATCAGTATTACCATCTATCCTGATGACCTACCTTTCTTTGAGCATTCCCAGTAAAAGCTTCTGTTCATACTTTTGTTCCTAACTCTCTACCACTTATCCAAAATAAATACATGCAAGCTTCAAGATTCAGATCTCATCCAAAGTCTCTGTGAACCATTTCAGTACATTCTGTATTCTTAGACTTTCAAAAACAACTATCACTATCAACGTTGATCAGAAAAGTAGGTAATTGCTTTGTTAAGTATTTTTCCATACTGAACTTATCTCTCGCTTGGGAACTGGGGCTATGTCTTTTTGATTATTTTTTAAAAGTCTGCAGAGAGCCAAGCATAGTGCTGGCAAATTTCAGGAGTCAAAGATGTTGGATGATTGGCAGCTACAATTATAATCAAACCAACTTTATCTTCTAAAGCCTGTTGGAGGAAACAAATCTCTCTCCATATGCCTTCCTGATACCATTCAAAGTGGCCATATGCCTGGTGCTATAGTTGCCAGCAAATGTAGAAAGCTGGGTAGTTTTCTGGGCAGTTTTTACTCTCATAGGAAACTGCTCAAGAGCTTGAGATGAGTGCTAGGAGAATAGCCAGATCTGAGACCCTTCAGTCTAAACAACACTGGGTTTTTGTTACGAGCTCCATGATATTTAAAGTGGGCCTATGATCACTAAACTCTAAGTAACATGCTGGAGGGAATAAAGATCAGGGATCAAAAGAACTCTTCAGGGCCATCACAGTGCACACGAAAGGTGACTTTCTTTCTCTACAGAGAAGAGGGAGGGGTGTGAGCTTCCTGGTGTCAAAAGGCATTGAACTTAAAATATTAGCACTCTACAAGATGAATAGCATAGTTTGCTCAGCTGTTTCCTAGATTGATATTTTTAAAAATAATAACATATCCTTGGACTCGAGAGAGAACACAGGGAATAAGGTCTGCCCTGGTTTCATCCTCAACACCACACAGTGTTCCCCTGAGCACCACCAGGAGTGACTCATGAGCACCCAGCCGTGTCTAGCCCCTCACTACTACTGAGCGAAGAGGTCCCATTAACCTCTCTAAATTCTTGCTTTATTCCTGCAATTAAATTCAAAAGCTATCCTTGTCCAAATCATTCCTGCGCGATTCATATAAACTTATTTATAAACGGATGCATTCTCAGCTAAGGAAAGTGGTGATAGTGATATCACTGTGAGCGCAAAACCCACAAAATCTCTCTCATCAGGACCAGCAGTAGATAGAACTCCATATGAGTGCTAACTACTGCTTGGTAGGAACCATGGGTCTGATTTGAGCAGACTCTTCTGTCTATGAAATTGCATGTCCATGCTTAGCCATCTTCTCTCTTACCATTTTACTTCGGGTATCCACTAGAAAAGTCTTTTCATTTATCCTAATATGTTGCATAAACTTTCTTTTATTCATCATCTTGGGTTTTTTTATTTTTGGATACTCTTTTCTCTGTTCTGCAGTCTTTTCAGTCTGTCCTTATAAACAATTCCCAATACCCTAATTTATATGTATCTCTCTTACTTCTGATTACCAGTTACTTAGATTCAAGTTCACTCAAGTATTGATTTTTTCTTTTATTTTCCCTTTTAAAAAATAAAAGTATTTCTATCTAGGCAGCATGCATTACCATTAGGCACAGTTAATTTACTCCTGAACAATGTTGCTGTTACTCACTTGCTTTTGCTCAAGCAGTTCTCACTGTTCCTCTTGAAATCTGCACATAATTTTCTTTGTTGGATATTTCTACTGTCTTTTATTTTCAACTTTCTCTATGTTAAAAGCAAATCTAATGGAGCCACTAAAACTACTGAATAGACAACATTGCTCACATACCTCCCGTCTTTGTATCTGCTTTTTGTTGAAATTAAATTTCAGACCTAAAAAATTATTTATGCTAGTTTCAAGGTTCATCTTCAGATATAAACTGTATCTAAGCACTGAAGTGGTCCTTGGGAAAGATATTAGGACACACAACACGCAAAGAAAGAGTCAGGAGCAACAACTGACCCTATGGCATCATGTGGAATTCTATCCTAAATATTTCAGCAGTCATTTTGGAAAGCTCCAAACAAAAATAATGTATGCTTTTTTGGTATACTATATATATTTTTTCATTTAAAAAAATGTACTAGCATGTATCTGTGAAACTTCATTGGCACTCAAACACTAAAAAATATAAATCAACCATTGTTAAAAAGTATTGTCAATGCATACATTTAAAAATACTTTTATTATTCTGGTATTACTTTATCTTAATTTGATTTTCATTAGCCAGTTAAAGAATACAAACCAATTTAAATTTGATAATACTTTATTATAGAGTTTCGTCAATTGTTTTGTATTTTCTCCTTACAGAAATAAACATTTAGCAAATGTTTATCAAATAAAGCAAAATATACAACTGAATACCATTGTAAATAAACTCGTGCTTAATTTTAGCACATTTCAAATAAATAGGCTCTTTTGAGTTTCTTCACCTTTCATCTGGTTGTTAAAATGCTATTAAACGCTTCACAATTAACTAAACACATTTGAACAGTGATGATGAGTACACTATTAATAATCTATAGTGAGAAAAAAAATTTTCTACCCTTAAAGAACTTACACTCTGGTTCTGCAGAGAGGTATTTGACTAATGATCATGTGAATAAATATATAAAGAGAAAACATAGTAGTATTAGTTGTACGATGAATTTCATCACGTCAGAAGGGCTCAGAAGGCTCTCGTAAGGCATGTTTTATGTGCTGAGATTTGAAAGGTAAATTAGAATTAACAGATCTTAACAAAATATCAAATATTCTTTGCACTAGAAACTAAAGGAAACATGAAAAATCTCTGTGTTGGGATAAAGCAGAATATCAGCTAAAAAATTTTAAATCCCATAATAGTAAAAAGTAAAGTCCCTCCCGTTGATCATCGATTTGCTCGAGCGGGCCCAGTAATGTCTCCATTGGAGACTTTGTTGTTACTGTGTCTGGCATATCGAATACTCTCGGTAGCTTGCCGGGCTCTCCGAGATCCCATAATGGAGGAGAAATATTATTCTCTTTACAAATGATTATTTGGAAACTTGATTTATTCATCAAAAAAAGAGCACAAAAATATATGTACTTAAAAGAAAGAGTAAAGCTCTCCCACCAGTTATGCAGGCAAAAAACTTGCCAAATGTTTTAACAGATTAGAAAAATTTTTATCACATCGCAAAACAGAGAAAAAAGGTAACTCCTGAGTGGAGAGCTCAGAGGAACCCTAGAGCACTGCTGGGTGTGGCTCCAGAACAAAACAAAAAAACTGGATTTACCAATAATGAGAGAGAGAGAGAGAGAGAGAGAGAGAGAGAGAGAGAGAGAAGGAGAGTGAAGAGAATGGAGAGAGAGGGTACAGACAGAGTGGTGGGGAGAGGAGAGGGAGAGAGGAGATGGTAGAGGGAGGGGAGAGGAGAGAGAAAGAACAGAAGAGAGAGAGAGGGAAGGAAGAGAGACAAAGAGGGGAAAGAGAAAGAGAGAGATAGAGATAGACATAGAGATAGAGATAGAGAGATCTCCAACAGGTAAATCTTTTCATAGGAATTCTCCATCTCAGTTGACATCAGATTCACATCAGTTGACATCAGAGTCATTTAGAACTCCTTGGAACGTGCCATATCCCATCCTGCAGCTCAGAGTAATATCTCAACCTTTGCCGGTGGTACTTTGCACCAGGTAATTCCACTCTGCAGTTCTAGTCCTTAAAGCATTATCTCCTCCAATGTAGTTATGAACATCAATAGTTGCTGTACTTTTCAGTCTGTTCCCATGTGCTTTTCCGTTCATGGGCATGAGTGGGAGATGCAGGGATCTTTGCCTGATACTACTGAATATTTCAATCATTTATGCCATTAGTCCTTTGCTACATTCCATTTATTTCAGTTTGACTAAAATGCATTAGACTATCATGTAACTGACCACCGCAGAACTGTGTTTACCTGAATATCCGGAGGTCTTCACAATGGTTATATTTCCAATTATAATTGTAGGAGGGATAAAGTTAATAATCAGTGGGGATTAACTTTTCACAGTCTGACTCCAATTATAGAAATGTTGGGCTTTAGCAGGTTTTATGTTTATTTAATTTTCATCATTTTTGTTTTCATCTTTTGTTTTCATCTATTGTTTTTATATTTATTTTTCAGCAATTCTAGGGCTGACTTCTAGCTCTGTGCTCAGGGATCACTTTGGATAGAGCTTAGAGATTATATGGGGTGTTAGGGACCAAACCTGGGTCCGGAGCATGCAAGGCAAGCAACTAATCTGTTATACCATTTCTCTTGCCCAGTAGGTTAATTTTTGTCTGTTTCTTTGTTTGGGGGACAAATCTACCTATACATTGGTATTAATCCTGGCTCTGCGCTCAGGGGTCACTCAGAGGGGCTTAGGGGAACATTTATGGTGCCAGGGACCAAACCTAGATCAGCCACATATAGGGTGAGTGCCTTACCCGCTGAAACTCTCTGCATATTTGTGTTTATTTTTATCATATTGCAAAATCTAACAAATGGACAGAGGAAAATAGTATTGGAGCATGTAAAAAGGAAGAACTATAACTTTCCTGTGGAGCCATCTGGCAAATGCTATTTCATCTGAGTGATCAAGGCCAATATCAAAAACAATGAGACATGTTGATTGTCTGGTTTCTTAATGGGATATGATTTTTTAAAAGGTACTTTTCCACTAAGTCTTACTCAAAAAAAAATCTTACAACTCCATTCTCATCATGAGAAAGTCCCCTCTGAGGGACATCATAAAAAATACATGAATTTTTCAAAGCTGTCAAAAACATTTTTAAAAAAAGGTATGTCTAAGAAACTGTCACAATCTAGAGAGACTATGAAAACTGACTAAATAACCATAGTGTTCAGGTGGAATCATGGGACAATAAAAAGGGAGTGAGTTAAAACTGAATACATTAGACTAAAATACCCTCTTTAGATAATAGAAATAAATATACTAGTTGTGACAGATGTACAGTACTACAATATTAACATTAGAACAAAGTATTTGTTAAATGGGAAAACTGTCCTGTCTTAGTAGCTTTTCTGGGAATCTACAACTATTTTAATAAAACCTTGCTTAAAATATTACTGAAAACTCAAATTAGAAAATATACTAAATGCAGAATGCAAAACTACAGCAGTTGTAGAAAATCTAGCTGATTTTGAATGTGGTGATGATTGTTTACATACATCAAAGGCATGATCATAAAACAATTCATAAGCTAGATTTCATTAAAATGGAAATCAGTTGCACCATGGAAGAAACTCTAGAGACAATGAAAAAGCAAGTGACGAATGAAGGGACAAATATTTGCAAAAGATTTAACTGATAAAAGACCACTGCTATTCAAAGTGTGAAAAGTACTATGAAAACCCAGTAATAAGGAGGAAACCCTAACTAAAATTTAAAAAGACCTGTCTCAGTCTGAGATGCTATAAGAAAGATTTATACCAGAGTGAGTATAGTCATATACCCAAAACACAGATTAATCAGAATTAAAAATATGAACTCTAAGCTGCAACCACTGAAACACTATAATGTGCTTGTCAGGCAGGGGTGGGGTGGGGGTCAGACTGGAGAGAGAATCTGGGAGAACTGTTGGGGAAGTTAACATTGGTGGAGGGATTGATGTTGAATTATTGTCTGTCTAAAACAACTACCAGTAACTTTGTAAATCATGGCTCCTTAATAATTTTTTTTAAGAAACAAACAAAAACCTTAAATATATCCTCAGTAATTGATAAAAGGCAATATGAAAAAAATATTACATACTGCATGATTTCAACTATCTAACACTCTGGAAAAGTCAGAAGTCTAAAGATAATAAGAAGATGAGTGAATGCCAGTGTTTGGGAGACAAGACTGAACAGGTGGAGGACAAATTTTTAAAGCAGTGAAACTACTCTATGATCTATAATGATGGAGAAAAAGCATTAAACATTTTTTCCAAACACAGAATATACACTGAGTGAACCCTAAAGCAAACTATGAATTTTGAGTGAAAATAACATGTCAATGTAGGTTCATCTATTTTAACACCTGAAGCACCATGGGATGCTGATGATAGGGAAGGCCTTGCATATGTAGCGGCAGGAGGGATACAGGCTACATTTCCAAGTAAGTTTTATTTTGTAACTTCTACTTCTTTAAAATAGAGTCTATTTTTACAAATTTAATATGAAAGAGACTGCTGGAACAATGAAAGGCTGTAAAGCAAGTTCTCATAAAGATCTGGCTTTCCTGGTGAAGTATTTGTCTCCAGTAGTCTCACATCATTACAGGGATCAGCTCCATGAGGACAATTCTGTCAGGGTTGCTTAAACAATTATCCCCAGTGTGTGTCATAATAAACTGTGCCTACCCTAGAACATGAAAGATCCTACAGACATTTTAATGAAATGAATGCATGAGTAAATGAATGAGTTGCCAACTGTTGCATGAAATTTCCCCCAAAATATTCTTAGCAGAATTACATTATTTAATGCAGATACATTTCTCTGATACACTTCTACTCCTCTATTTCAGTTCATGTGCTATTATGTATTTACATGTAGTTGAAAATGTAGCTGTTCTTATAATGACACAACTACATGCTCAAACACACATATGCACATAAATGTAAGGTCTATGAAAACAGAGACACCTCATATCTCCCATCTGAGCTGTAAGTGGAATGAACGTGATAAACATTCATCCGTGGTTCTTTAAGTGAGTTAATGCTGCTCTGATACTCTTAAAATTACTTATTCAGTGGTATTCTCCCGCAGATGCAAAATAAACAGTTAGTATGAGATAAATGTACACATTAATTAATATCTAACTATGTTTGGTAAGAGATTAAGTTATATCTGTTCATTATGCATTGATATTATACAATTCTGCAAGTCTTTGGCTGCTGCTGTAACATCAGGGTCATTGTTTAGCATATGTGCTCAGAAGCCCATTTGATTTCCCTGTGGAAATTTTCCTAAACCAGCAGCAGGTTGGTTTGAAAACACACTGACTGGCCCGATGGGATTCTGGAGACTGGGTCTTTATTCAGCTCCCTAGGTTCAGTGAATTGTGTTGCCATTGCTAATACATTTCACTTTCATGCTATAAAGAAGCTTTTCCAGGAAAAAAGATATGGACATATAATTTGTAAGAACTTTCTAGCTCCTATTTTCTTTGTTATTTCAAATGCTTACATAATCAAAGTGGGTCTTAAAGGCCGGTTTTGTGGTCCATACGTCTTTCCAGCCACTAGATGGCGGACTTTATGTTGTTTTCTTCATTCTCTACCCGCAAAAAGAGCCGTAACTTTTGCAGTTTCTTAAGTTTAAAACTCTCAGTTCTTTAGAAAGTTTGGTAAATGGACTTTACATTGTGACTTTTAAAAATATCTTGAATGCTTTATATTTTCACAGTGAATAAGATTTCTCCCTTTGTGTAAGAATACTGATTTAGAATATAATTCTATACAAATGCAAAAATTCTATGAAGAGAGTCTAAGAAAGTTTTTATTTCTTTTTCTTGCATAATCAAAGAAAATGTGTTTGATATTCAGAATATATGTAAACTTTACTATGAATAGTTTTCAAAATATGCTGTGAATTCTGGTCTTTTTAGAGAATGTTCTTGATATTCCCTAAGTATACCAAACTTATTTTTGCACCATCAATTCTAGGATCTTATTTGAGAAACAAATATCAATAGAAAAACGCATCTGTTTCATACAACAAGTTGAGAATTAGGAAGAAAAAAATGTTTCATTTTAGAAATTTGAAGTACGTTTTCCTAATATGCTTGATCCATTTGAAGAACTTTCACAATTTTGCCAACTTACCCTGGTCAGAAGCTCATTCATCTCTGTCACAAGAGTGTTCAGATTGCCCTCTGCCAACTGAATTAGTCTCTCCGGGGCTCGCTGGGGTGAGAGCAAATGCTGGAAAAGATTGATTCCATATACATTTTAGCGAATGGCCTTGCAGTTATCATGTGTTGAACATTTAATAGAACACAGTTTTTCTTTATATACAAATACCTTGTCCTTGTTGTCTTCAAAGAGAAACGCGGGGAAAAACCTATTAAACTGCACTTTTATACTCAAAGTATCATGTAGAATACTAAGGTAACGAATAAAAAGTCATTTGTTGAGAAATTACTGTGTACCAGGCCTTCTCTTTTGCTTCTTTTAACTTGCAACAATCAGGTGAGATAAATGTCATTGCATCTTGTGCCCAGGAAATCCATCACCTGCTGAGGTTAAAAACTGTCTCCAAAGCACATGGCCTGAAGAAGCAGATTCCAAATGAGCAGGGTCTGATTGTTTAATGTTCCATTTCAATCAACAGAAGCCCAGTTTGCAGGTAACAAAGAAGACAAGAGCCCTTCATCCAGGGCCCTGCTGAACACTAACTGGCCGATCTCAGTATTGGTGAGAGCAGGCCTGGCGCTCACAGTGACTGTGTTCTCCTACTGAATGCAAACAATCACGTGAACACTACCATGAAACAGGGGTCATGTGGTGACAGTGATGGATGAAACAAAACATGACACCACTCCATAATTTTATCACAATTCCATGAGTCTGTGGCCTCTAAGCAGACTGTAAAAGTGCCAACACTTCTATTTTCTAGGTAGCAAGAACAACTTGTTGTCTTCTTACTAATTATATCTCAGCTCTAGGTTGCCTTCATTTTCCCCTTCTTCAAGGCAACATGCACTAGAATACTGAGTTACAGAGTTGCTACAACTTCCTAACAGCACCTAATGGAGTGTAAAATCCTGCTGCCCTGAAAATTGCCTAGCATGAATACAAACAGCAAAAGGTGCTCCTAATATCTTCTTATGGACACACCCCCAAATACTTTATAGTGCGCACTGCCTCTTTATTTATTTACTTATTTGCTTCTTGGGTCACACACAGCGATGCACAGGGGTTACTCCTGGCTCTGCAATAAGAATTACTCCTGGCAGTGCTCAGGGGACCATATGGGATGCTGGGAATTGAGCTTGGGTCGGCTGTGTGCAAGGCAATTGCCATACCCGCTGTACTATCACTCCAGCCCCTCCACTGCCTCTTTTGAACAAATTAATATCCCAGTCATGCTTCATCATTTGTTTGTTCCTGGTGAGTTCTGGTTGGATCCCGGGCAGTAGGTAATGTCATAGCTAAAAGAACTGAGCTAAAAACCAAATAACCCACCTATGTTGTAAAAATATAGAAGTGGAAATATGCAATTATTATACGAATTGTGAAAGAACAACAAAACACCTGAATCAAGAAGGAATGGGATTTTAAAGAAGATTAAGGTCCTTTGGATCAACTGACATTCTTAATAAGGAAATCTCTTTGTTTAGGATACTCACTTACTGAAACCTCTTCCATAATAAAGTATTTAAGTATCCACTGCTTAAATATTAATTTACAAACATTCTGCTGACATTATTTATCTAGATTATTTATCTTTCTTTTCTATGTGTGGACATAATAGGTGGTCAACATCTTCTTTATTAATACTCTTTATATTTTTGATTACTGGATACCCAAAGTAAACTCACATTCCCCTGCCTGGCTTTCAAGTGTGCCCTTTATATGAAATCACCACCCTTATCTTTCATTAGCAGGCCTGACTTCAGTGATTGCCAGACAGATACTCTACTACACAACTCTGTTTCTGTTAACATGGCTCTTAGATTCAATGGAAAGAGAATTCATTTTTATTCTCACAGGTCCTAAAGTTATACTCTCTGTAACTTAAATTCCAGTTCTACAATGCATACCCATGGAATATTATAATTCAAATATGACTTTTCTGTACCTCTGTTTCACTACAGAAAAATGTAGTTGATATGAGTTTGTTTTATTTCTTTCTAAAATATTATGTATGATCATTTCTGTAATATTTTAGTTGTTACCTAATATAGAGCGATAGCTCAGTGGGTAGGGCATTTGCCCTGCACGTGGCAGACCTGGGTCAACCTGGGTTTGATTCCTTCACCCCTCTTGGAGAGCCCGGCAAGCTACCGAGAGTATCTCACCCACATGGCAAAGCCTGGGAAGCTACCGTGACATATTTGATATGACAAACACAGTAAAAAAGTCTCAATGGAGATGTTACTGGGCCCGCTCGAGCAAATTAATGAACAACAGGAGGACAGTGACAGGACCATGACCTAACATAGATAGATACTCATAATAACATTATTTATTCTTTCATTATTATTGACTTTTGTCTGGAAAATACTGATAATATTTATCTTAAAGATTTTTGTCTTGATTGAATTATAGAAGAGTGTCTGCTAGTTCTTAGTGAATAAATGTTAGATTTTTTTCCCAGATTGTAACAATATTCCTCCAGTGAAATTTAATTCACAAGTTCCTTGCATGTGCAAGGCTCTGAGTTTGATCTCTAGTAAATCAAACTGGAATAATAAATAAACATGTAATAGATACATATTTTTTGTCTATTCAAGTTCCAACAGAAATCATAAGTTATACTCTCATTCATGATTCTTGAATATTTACCAACATAACGTTGCACAGTTGTATGTCAAATTATTATAAAACATGTGGTGGTCGATAGTTAACTGTGTGGTGAAATTTTCCTTATTGCTTAATTATTATTCAGTGATATATTTTTAAGAGTATAAGCTCTAAGCTTCCTGAGCAGACACTAGAAGTCACAAAACTCCTAGGGAACAATGGAATATTCCAAAAATTCTCAAAACACTCTAATTAACCTTGTATAAGTAATCAGCTTTTTTTTTATCACATGAAACCCTAACTTCCTTAATCTTTCCTCCTACTCTATTAACTATAATAAATGTTATCAATGTTTTAAAGTAGTTCTCAAATTAGTTCTTGTTGCAGTACTTTCAAAGTATGAGTTTTCTAGTGAAAAATTTTAATCTTGTGTTTCCATTTGGATAATAAATTTAAGTGTTATAATAGAATTCCTGAATCTTGAAATGAGCACTCGGGGCCTATATACAGCCACCCCATCTTAGTTTCCATATTTGCATGCATTTGCTCATCTTGTAGATTAAGACACATATGTCATGTGAATTTACCTAGTATTTTTCAGGATCTCTTATATGGGCATTATACTTTAAATTGTGAAAACTTGAACTTGGTTATCAACCACCATGGGTAATGAAAGAGCCACTGTCAAAGTGACAGCATAGCCTTGTAGCATGCAGCAGTTTTCTTTCCACGCAATTATTCATTATTTTATCATGCATGCTTTCAGCATAAATTTTATTTCTTTAGGCATTTCTAAGGACTAATTTGTTTTAGTTTTATAGAGCTATGCATTTCTACTTGACTTTATGTCTGCACATATTTAAGTAACATAATAAAATTGATGTAGACCAAACACTAGGGGCAATTGAGGCTATTTTCTTGAAGAGTAATATGAATATTATGGTTCTCAAGTTTGTTTTTTTTTTAAAAAACACCACTTAGGAAATATTTGAATTTCCCTAATGGTTGCTTTCCTGATTTGTTCTAGTAAGAGTTTTCTACAAGTTATGTACACTACACCTTGGGCAGCTTATGTCATTTTTCTTGACTCCTTCTGTTGTGTTGTGAACTTACCTTCAATTCCTGAGTTGTATTTTCAAGACCATAGAGTATTTTGTATGGAGCAGGCAGAGGGCCAGTGAGGTTGATGCTCATGGCCATCTGCTCCAGGCGAGCCAGGTCAGTGAGGAGAAGGCCTGTGCATTCATCGCCACAAACTGTGAAAGGAAATGACAACGAATATTAATTTTGGAAAAGCATCCTAGGCAGATGTTCATAGATTTCAGATACGGAATATTTGATGACCCAAGTATAATTCAAGTGAAAGATAATGATACTCATCTCAGATAATTAACACTTTTGCATGGATGATAGTTGAAAAAAAGAGGAAAAGAACCACAAAAGAGCAGGCATGCCATCTTCCAGAACCTAAAATTATGGATGATGATATGAATGGAAATACCAAAGAGGAGGAGCAAATGGATTTTGAGGGAAACAAGTGAATTGTAGAAGTAGTATATGAAAGGCAGGAAACAGAATACAACATACAAATGCCCCAGAAATTTTCACATGCGAACTCTAGAGGAAGTCTATAATTATGGATTATAGGGAATAAAGCTTGTTTCAGAATCTAAAAATGCATGCAACTGTGCAGTGTTATCTTAATTTGCACTGTAGGGTATCTCCAACAATTGGACCTCTCAACAAGATGTAATATGTATCTGAACGCTATAACTTTTTAACCTAATATCTACTGCAAAAATATATTTTTAAAACAAATCAGAAGAATTTGTGCTTATTTCACATGATATTCCCTACTTGCCAAATCTTCCTCTTTAGCCTTTTAGCCCTGTAATAACCATGGTTAGTTGAAGTTCCATGTTTTTATTTGGATTATTAGCCTATTTAGTTTGTGGATAAATAATTGCAAAGTTCCAGGAAATAATATTATTTTTCAATATCCTAGAGTGCTAATGACCTATCTCTAATTTTTTTCAATGGTGGGGAAGAAGGTTTATTGCAATTTAATGGTGGTGGAAAGGAACTGATGGCAGACTTGATGGAGAGAGAAAAAGGAATTGTCTTTATGCTATAAAATTACTCTCATAATGTGGCATTCTTTTGAAACTTAAAATGGATTGATTCTCTGTAGGATATAAGAGTATACATATTCACTTGGAACATTTTTATTTCAACTCCCTCTTTTTTTTCAACTTTTTGCATCACAAAATAATGAAGTATATCTATTCCTTACAAAAAAGCACTGCTACAGTTATTATATGCTGTCAAGTAGTTATCATTTCCTGCATATAAAACTTTCATATTTTTTTCTTCAGATAATTGTATCAGAACTATACACATTTTAGAAGAGAGTAAACACAGAGATTTGGAACAGTGTTGAATCACGCCCCAAACTGGCAAGAATTCAATTGCTTCTCTCAACAGCACTCCCTGGAGCTGCCTAATAGGGGGAAAACCACTAACTGAAGTTTGAGAAGGAAGTAGAACAGAGCACAATTATTTTGATAGGCTAGGGATAGAGGTGAGTTACAATATCCCTTCACCAGAACTGAACAGTACTTCAGTAAATGGGCCCTTGCAGGTGACACCTGCAACAATAGAGTATCACCTGCAGGGGCTTAGCCAGCTCCTGGCACCTTGAAAGGTGGGGATACAAAGAGGCATTCGAGACAGAAGTGAAATCTGAGCTCTATCTCCGCTTCTATCTAGAATGAGAGAGGAGTTTTCTCTGCACAGAGACTTAGGAAATGGAAGAAATCACCAAGGCTTTACACCCGTACTTCAATTCAAATGCTTGAGACAAATGAACAGACTGGTATATAGGAAATAATTAGAAAAATCCACAGTCTAGAATGTAATTAAGATGAACTTCCAAACATTAGCGACTCTCAGAATCAACCGATCTTCAACAAAGAAAGCACAGACAGAAACCCGCCCCCTTCACCTCAAATTTCTGATACAGGAAGTGATTGCTATGTGTTTTCTCATTCTGCAAATAAGATTGTCCTTCTAATCAAGTTCCCTGGGGGTTACTGAGACTTCTGCTCTAAACTCCATACAGTGAGTAACAGCCAGAGTGACAGTACTCGAATCATAGAGGAGATGATAAAAAAAAAATGCATCATCTCGGGACAGGGAGAGAACTCAAAGCACTAGTGTGCGTGCTTTATATTCAGAATGCCAGATTTAATTGATCCCCAGTACCACATGGTCTCCTGAGTATGAAGCAATGTGACATTGAGCACTACTAGATGTGCCCCCCCCAAAAAAAACCAACAAATAACTCTAAATAAATATATGAATACATCTTTGTTATACTTCGAACATAGTAAACCAGAACCTACATTTCAGATAGATTCACGCATGATCTTCTCACACCTATGTTTGGAAAGCACTATGATTAACTCAGAGGTTATCAACTTCAGTTGCATATTAGAATACTATGGGAATTTATGACACACAGATAAATAAGCATTTCCTTTCCCCACCTTTCGAGAATACGTTTGACATGTTTGTGAGAAAACTTTGGTGAAAGCTTTCAAATATGATTTTTAAAATACTTTCTGAAATACATTCTAGATGATTTTATCATGCATCCAGGGTTTAGAGTCACTGGACCAAATGATAAACCTCAGACTTGTTTACTCCTAAACAAAGCAAGGATTTGGAAGAAGTTACTTTGCTGACTGTCTCCTCTATCTGTAATTCTTCTCCTTCCACCTTTTTCCATGAAGCTAAAAGACCTCAGTGCAATTACTCAATTGTTATTTCTTTCAAAGAATAAACCCTGAGGATTTGACATTACCCTCCCCAGTAACATAACTGCGTTCCTTAGATCTTCTTATCACATATATTTGTATGAAACCTCTTATTAATTAATTCACTTACATACAATTTCTCCCTCATCATAGAAGGGTCTTTGATCACCTTTGTCTTGAATACAGTAAATGATCAACACTAGTTTCCTCCTACCTCAGAGAGACAAGAAAAAATATTTTGCAGATGGTCAAGGTGTTAGAAGGAGAAGCTTGAGACAGGAAATGGAATAGTAGGAGAAATGCTGAAACACAGAGGAAGTAATAGAAAATGACTGAAAGTGGGGACAGGAAATGGAAAACTACACAGATGTGTGAAGGACAGGAAAATAGGATAAAAACAATACTTAGCGAGAGAAAATTGTCTTGTGAATAGAATGGCAGAGACTGATTGATGTCAAGGACATGGCTGATACGATTACTTGCTAGAGGTTATTCTGTTTTGACCCAGAAAAGAATTATTGGAATGGGGATATAAAGGGGAGGAACAGGACACAAAGCATTATCAAAAGAAACAATACACATAGCTGAGTTACAGAGCTGATAAAGGCAGTGCTCTTTTTTGAAGTGGGTTAAAAGTAGTTACTTCTTTGCTGTTGCCTCCCTGCAAAAATGAATTTTATTTCCTTCTACTAGAATCTGGTTGACTCAACGACACACTCTGACCCACTGAGAGTGGCAGAAGGGCACTCTGGGAGTCTAAATACTAAACTTCAAGGTGTTTTACCTCTGTTTTTTGTTTTTCTCTTACATGCTATGGAACCCTGTCACCTTGTAAAAAAACCCCACACTTGTCTTGTTGAGAAAGAGTGACAACAGAGTAAAAAGCAGCAGGTCCAACCATTACTGCTGAGGCCTGAAGGTAAAAAGTTCATCTGGGAACCCCCAGGAATGACAATAAAGAACTTTTCAATAGAGCCCATCTCAGATCACATACCCATACTGAGAGTTGTTTTAAGGTATGGAAGGTTGGTATGTCAGAAATAGAAATAGAAAATTCATATACATTTACAAGCTTCACATATGTGATCTAAAGGAATAATACAAATCAAATTCTTCCAAGCTGTAATTCAGAGGATAAAAGCAAATATTAGTATCAATGCTTAATATTATTGAAATTATGAAGTCTATTAATGTTCCTTTCTCACTGGGTCCACGTTCATCACAGTTTTAAATATTCCATTCCACTTATAGTATAGATACTTTTGGACAGAATTACCAGGATATAAACAATATATCGATCTCCAGTTTCAAGATCTGGAAAGACAATTATGTAATATCTCACCTTTTTGTTGTGTTATTGCTTTTTAGTTTGTTTTTATTCTTAGGGAAGCAGTTGATTGCTCTTTTTCTAAGTTATTCATAATTTATAACTCACCTATTTCCAAGAAGGAATTGAGTCATTTAACTGAAAATTAGTATAGCTAGAGGCTCCTTAGTACTTCCAGAAGTTTCCAGGGAAACTTTTCAGAGTTTTTACTTCCCACAAGAACAAATCAGCAATTTAGAACTAGGCCTGATTTACTATAATATACTACATAGCAATATGGCAAGCTAGAATACCAAGAAACATGATGAATACTGTATTTTACTTCCTTTACTCTATCACCTTGTCTTGGCTATGAATTTTCAGTTGTTGATATAAAAATGTATTTACTTGATTTTTCCAGGACTTTTGAATTTCATTTTATGTCTCTGTGTCAAGGACTTAATCATATCTTATCATCTCAGTATTTAGTTTGAGGAGACAAAGCACAATCTCATTTCCATAAGTGAAAGGCAAATTTTATAGCATGCACATTATTTACCTATTAACATCTGTCCAAATAGACCCCAAAGACTCATGAATATTGTAGATATGGAGATGTTTTAGATGCTTCTGTACAAGTCTAGTTTATGTAGTTATAAGATAAACACATAGGAAAGTGTGTCCTTAACAAAAATGTATGATTTTTCTAACATTATTATTTTACTTATATCTTTAGCTATTTGTCACTAAATCTGTTTTGTTGTTTGTGCCATATTCAACTATGTTCAATGCTTACTCCTGGCTTTGAATTTGGGAATCATCTCTGATGGTGCTTGGGGGACTATATGGGGCACTGGGGGGTTAACCAGGGTCAACCGTGCATAAGGCAAGTGCCCTAACTACTGTATTGTCTCTCTTTAGTGATTTTATAAGCCAGTAAAATCTGAAATATCTGGTGATAAAAGCTGTAAGTGGATGCAAATTCAAATCACATTTAATTTCTTATGATAGAGAAACATTGAAATATGTAGAGATGTGGAAGTGTTCATGTTATGTAAATAATTGTTCTACAAGCAAGTTTTAAGATTTGGCATAAATTAGTGCTTGTAATCTGGACCCCCAAAACAAAATCTAATTTATTCTCCTATTCTGTAATAGAGATAAATATATAAAAAGAAACCCTACCGAAAATACATGGGAGCAAAAACAAGTATTTCAAGACTATCATTATATTTTACAGTACTAAATGTTTCTGAGGCTTTGCCTATAAAAGTGTCAGAATGAATTTGTGTCTAATATAAACAAATGTAGTACTAAATTCTGAACATTGTAGCTGGGCATGTGTACGGGAAAATTCATGCAGCTGATTTCTCAGATATTTCTGTTAGTAATTAGTACAAAATACTGCATATTTACCAGAGTCCCCAATGCATAATAACTACTGACTTACTATCAGAAAATTCATTCTTCCAAGCCGAAGAAACTGATGCTGAAATGCATGAATTGGGTATTAGTCAATAGGCCAAACTTACCAATATTTTGGTAAAGATTCATTCATTGTGTGCTCTAAAAAAGTAGGGCCAAAGTGAATATACATGGATCTAGAATAAAATTAAAAATTATATGTAAAGTTCCTTAGTTCAGTTCAATTATTTTATATTAAGTTCATTGATAATTTTTTTGTGTAGATATTTTGTGTTTGTTTATCTTGGAAAAGCACTGTTAGAGTCTTATATATTTAGGCCTTATTGAATAAATCTATTATATTATTTTTTTAAAAAATTTAAAATTTTGTTCTAGAACCAATTTATCACTTGACTCGATCACTTGACATCCTGTTATTTATCGATTTGCTTTACTGGGTGCCAGTAACATCTCCATTCGTCCCTGTTGCATACTAGTGTAGCCCAATGGCATCTGCTCGCTCCAGGAATATGAAGAACCCCAAACTGATCATTCAGGGTCTTTCCTAAGAAGTCTGACCATCTCGTAGGTGGGTGGCCACACGATCTTTTGATGTTGTGTGGAATCCAGTCCATAATGGCTCTAGTCCAGCGGTCGTCTCCAAATATCATTATGTGTCCTGCCCACCTGATTTTAGACACCTCAGCAAACAAAACAACATCCCTGATTCTTGCTCATCAATGGAGGTTGGAACTCCAGATTCTTTCTCTCACTTGAGTGAAGCGTGATACTCCAAGCATAGCTCTTTTGATTCCTTTTTAGGAAACCCGAATAGCATTCTCATCCTGTTTTCCTAGGGTCCAGGTCTCTGATGTGTATGTTAATGCAGGAAGAACAGTGGAATCGAAAAGATGTGCCTGGAGCCAGAGGTTATTCATCCTCTTAGTTATTTCTTTGACACTCTTGAAGGCATTCCATGCCGTTCTCTTGCTCCTGCGCAACTCAGGTGCCAGGTCATTCGACATGTTGAGTTCTCGACCTAGGTACACATAACTGCTGCATTTGGAGATGTTTGTTCCATTGAGAGTGAATGGAATCTCAGAAACGAGTCCGTTTGTCATGAACATTGTCTTCGTGAAATTCAGCTGCAGTCCGACTTTTCCACACTCACAGTCGAAGTCAGCCAGCATTTGTGCCACTTGGCTAATGTTTGATTTATGAGAAGGATGTCATCAGTGAAGTGGAGGTGGTGTAGTTGCTGACCATCTATCTTCACTCCCATTTCTTCCCATTCCAGTGGTTGCATGACATTCTTGAGGGTGACACTGAAGAGTTTCGGTAAAACGGTATTACCCAGCGAACCCCTCTCTTGACGTCGATGATCACGTCCTTGTAGAATGGTGAGATCCTGGTACTGAGTCTGTAATACAGCTCACAGAGGATCCTGATGTACTGATTTTGAATGCCCTGGCTAGGGCTTTGATGCCCGTTTCAGTCTCAACAGAATCAAAGGCCTTCTTTAAATTGATGAACGTTAGACAGAGCGGCATCTTTTTTTTCTTTTTTTTTTTTTTTTGTAAATTTTATTGAATAACCGTGAGATAGTTACAAGCTTTCACGTTTGGGCTACAATCACACAATGATCAAACACCCATCCCTCCACCAGTGCACATTCCCCACCACCAATACCTCATTATACCCTCCCCCCCTCTCCCACCCTCCCACTGTCTCCAAGACAGACAATATTCCCCATACTCTCTCTCTACTTTTGGGCATTATGGTTCAACAAGGTATTTTTAACCTCTCATCAAATCATGCATGGTGAGGAATTAAGGGAACTCATTTGCACTGAAGAAAGGAGACATAAAAACCAGGTATGACACTGTCCTCCTTCACCCAACCTGTCAGCCAAGCACACAGAGCTTTTGAAAAAACCTGGTAAAGATTCCAATAAAGCTGAAATTAGGAGTAAGAAAAATTAGGAATGAGAAATGGCATGAGGAATGAGAAACAGAATCACAATGAAGTTGAATGAAATGAAGAAATCAACGGAACAGAACTTCAAGGAAAACAGAGAAGCTAAGAGGAAGAGAGATCATCAAACTAAAGATTATAGTAGCTGAACTATCAAAGCCCATGTAAAGATAGTTAGCCTGTAAGTTTCAAAATAGTAATTTAAAGATGAATTACTAGATATCCTTTTAAAGTTCTCCCAAAATAATTGAAGAAGCTTGTTATTTCAAATAGCTTACATGAGGTTATAATTATCTAATATCAAAAGTATACAGATACATTACCAAAAAAAAAAAACCAAATGAAAAAACCCACAAAACTACACACCAATGTCATTTATAAAAATAGCTGCAAAAATTTCCAGCAAAATCTTAACAAACTAAATATTTAAATACTAAATTATAGACAGTAAAATTAATACAAACAACAAAAATAATATATGCATCATGATAAGTGTAATTTATTTTAAGGCTGCAAAGATAATTTGAGAAACACTAATCTATATACGTGTGTATATAATAAACAAAAGAAAATTTTAAATGATGTGATCACATCAATTAATGCTAAAAAAGTATTTTTATAACACTTGGCTTTTTTGGTATTAAAAATTTACAACAAAATACTGATAGATGTAACATATTTCAATATAGTAAAGGCCATATACATTATCCTTACAGCTAAAATCATATGCAAGAAACACTGACAATTTTTTCTTTAACATAAGGAACAAGATAAGAATGTACCTGAGTAAAGATACATTAACACAGTTAAATAAAATTCAAAATAGTTTTGGAGGTCCTAAGCATAGCAGTTATTTAATAAAAATAAATAAAAGGGATTTAAGTTGGAAGCTAAAATAAATAATAAATATACTATTGTGTATGGATAACATAAAATATATAAAAAAAACATAAGGACTCAAAAAGAAACAAATTGAAAACAGAAGACAAATACAATATATTGTCAGGTATAAAATCAATATACAAAAAATCAAGTGGCATTTCTTGATTCAAACAATGAACTAGAATAGAAAGGAATGTTTAAAAGATCTTATTTGCTATTTATATAAAAGATAATCAAGTACTGATAATCAATTTAAAAGAGAAGATGAAAGATACATTGTAAGCTTTAGTTTACTATTAAGAGAAATCAAAAGGGCTGAGAGATAATACAGTGAGTAGGGAACTTGCCTATTCGGGGTTCAATCCCCCAAATCTATATGGTCCCCCAAATATGAACCTGATTGAGTCCTGCTTGGAGAGTCAGGAATTACCCCTGAGCATTGCTGGGTATGGTTCAAAGACCAAAAAATATAAAACAAAGGAAAAAAAAAGAAATTAGAAGACACAGGAAATAGGAAAATATTCCATGTTCATGGATTGGAATAATTATCATTAAAATGGTAAACCCACTCAAAGCATTTTTCAGAGTCAGTGTAATTCCTATGAAAATTCCAGGGGCAATCTCAAGACATAGAACACCATTAGTAAAATTTATTACTCCAACAAATTCGGAATAAAAGGAAGATAGCAGGCATCATATTTGCTTATTTTATATGATAAAGCTAGAGTAACTAAAACAGTGTGTTGATGCAACTAAAGGAAGAACTCAGATCAACAGTATCCTGGAGTCCAGAAATTAAGGATTTCAGGGAGAATGTCAATTAGTTTATGGTAAAGAGTCACGATGATAACAATTAAGAAAGGAAATCCTCTTAAATAAATGTTATTTGGAAAAATGAATAGACACAAACCAAAGAATAAAATCAGACTTCTATATCATACCATATTAAAAGTTAACTAAAAATGTATCAAACTAGTTTTATTAGGCCCTAAATCAGAAATGCACTGAACAAACCATAGGTAAAAATATCTAAGATATTGGTTTCTATGACATATTATTGATTTGATTCTTAAAACAAAAAGTGGAATTAAAATCACACAGTAATGCTTATAGAAAGGAATTATAAGTAAACAGAATTAGTAGCAAACAAAAATGTTTCTGAAAGGTAATGACCAGTAAATAGAATTAATACCAAATATCTACTTCTGAAATGCAGAATAAATTGTTTTAAAACAAAAGGATATCTTACTAAATAAGGGTAAATATTTTTTCATCAAGCATCTGATATTTAAGAAAAAGAATTCACAAAATTCAACAACAAAAAGATCAAATAACTCAATAAAAGATGGGGATAAGAGATGAATATATGCTTCTATGAACAAGTCATACATATGGATAACAGGTACATGGTAAAATGGTAATCACCACTGATTTTTTCAGGGAACTACAAATCAAATTTACACTGAACTTTACCTAATACTAATTAAAAATGGCCTTTATCTAAAAATGGTAGAAATAAGTACTGGCGGGGATTTAGAGAAAAAGGAACTTCATTCACTATTGTGAGGATATAAATTGATTCAGCATTGTTTCATTATAGGAAACAATACAGGAACTTCTTAAAATACTGTATATAAGGCCCTCCCATTGATCGTCGATTTGCTCGAGCGGGCCCAGTAACATCTCCATTGGAGACTTTGTTGTTACTGTGTCTGGCATATCGAATACTCTCGGTGTAAATAAAATGGTACCAAATGATACAGTAGTTCCTTCAGCTTCTATAGTAAGAATGCAAAATAACTAGAAAAATATATGCACACATATATTCACTGTAGCATTATTTGCAATAACCAAGATACAGAAACAAACCAAGTTTTCATTATAGATGAGTGGATAAAGAAAACATGGTCTTTATGCACAACAGAATCACTGTCACTGTCCTCCCGTTGTTCATCGATTTTCTCGAGCGGGCCCAGTAACTTCTCCTTTGTGAGACTTTGTTGTTACTGTGTTTGGCATATCAAATACGTCACGGGTAGCTTGCCAGGCTTTGCTGTGAGGGAGAGATACTCTTGGTAGCTTGCCGGGCTCTCCGAGAGGGGCGGAGGAATCGAACTCGGGTCGACCATGTTGGCTGCATGCAAGGCAAACACCCTACCCACTGTGCTATCGCTCCAGCCCACACAATAGAATACTATTTAATATTTAGAAAATAAAAACTTTATTTTATTATATTCTGTGTATAACTGAAGGATGCCATGCTAAGCAGAAGTTAAAAGAAGGATAAATATAGGATAATCTCACTCATAGGTGACCTATAATTAAACGGAATAAGAGAATAGATAGTTCCCAATGAAAATAAATCATTAGACTAAGAACACAAAACTTACAACTAAAATTAGGGATGTGAGGTGTGAGCTGAAAGGGACCAACAAGGAGGAGTAATAGGAGTACTTTGGTGGTGGGAATAGTGTTGTAACTTTGTATTTCTAGAACATACAAATATTTGTACTTTGTGAACCAATGTTACCTTATACAAAGAAAGCAGAGAAGGAAAGAAATCAAGGCAGGAAGAAAAATGAACGAGAAGTAATGGGTTAATAGGCACCACGGCTTCATTTATACCAGTGCTATTAGTGAAGGGTATAGCAATGTACATATTTTGTGAATACATACAATAAAATCAGATTCAACAGAACTGAAAACATGAGATGTAAGTGGCAACAACTGAAACTTTGCAATGTGCAAAGTTTCAAGCTGACAGGTGGGGTGAAGTGAGGGTTGGGATAGGGTGGGAATCTGGGAACTCTGGTTTAGGAAAGTTGACACTGGTAGAGGGATTAGAGGTGAATTATTGTATGTCTAAAATGCAACTGTTAGTAATGTTGTAAATCATGGCTCGTTAATGATAATTTCAAACCTATATAATCTGATGGAAAACAGAACTCACAGCTGTCATTTTCTCTAGATCTCAATTCAAAAGCACAGTTTCATAATTTACTAACAAGCACTTTCTCATTGTGATGTTTTTGTATATGCATATGCACATATATATATATTTTATATATATAAAGACGAAGAGAAACAGAGAGAGAAGGAGCCCAATAAGACTGATCCTGCAAAATTAGGAAATTACTTAGAATCTAACTGATAGCTGCTGTACTGTAGCTGCACTCTGTATTATTATTAGCAAAGATCCATTCTAAGAAGACTGGCAAGAACCACAAAGCATCTTTTGCTAACAAAACCTTAAAAAGCAGTTTCTAACAGGGTGTCTAGAAGAAGTAGCTTTTATAGGTTTCCTGGAGCCTGAATTTTAATAACATGTCATGGACTAGAGATTGGAGAAAACTATGGAAGATACACTGGATGGATGTTAGTGGAACAAAGAGAATAGCATTCAAGGAGCAAGGATGGAAGGTGATCATGTGTCCAATAAATAGACTCTTATCATTAAATAATAAGTAGAGGTTAACTGATTTTTAATATCCATCTCTTATTCTAGAAAGTCCTATTTTCTTTACAATGGTGAACTACATTCCATTATTTATATCTGCTCCCCTATATAGGAAGCAGTGCTCATCATTAATTATCATATTTTATTACAAGACTAAAGCAGTTTTCTAGAGTGAATATAGAAGGATCTTTGCATTATTGTGACAAAAATTTAGTGACAATTAGCAATACACTTGGTTGTGTCTCTGAAGATCTGCTTCAAGGTAAAACTTCAAATCAGAGTACAGCATATGGCTAAAAGGTGTACATTTCATCGGTTTAAGGTGAATTATCACATTTAACTAGGCTTTGCTCCAGTTACTGGTTAAAAAAAAAGCAAACCTCACAATCACTTTTAAAAATCAACAAGAATAGCTTTATCTTAAATACTCTTTCATATAAATTCTGTCTAAAAACAATAAAATTCACACGTACCTCATATTGCATATGCTATTAATAAATATAGGAAGAATCAATCTGATATTCGTGAATAGTTATCTCATGCTCTCCTATGAAGTAGCAACTTGCCAACAACTACCAATTTTCGTTTCTATTTCTTTGGAGGGCACTATGTTTTATCACACTACTCATAATCTATTTTAAACATCGCATAAATTGTTCTATATAAACTACTGATCTGTAGAGAACAGGATAGAAAAAATACTAGCTTTGTGCTTCATAACACTAAGCATAACTGTTAAGTAATTCATGGTTTTGTTGCCCATTCCCAGATCTTAGGAGGAGGACAAAGAGTTATTATTTTACAAAGTAACATATAAAGAATGAGTGTTGAAAAGGATGTTAGATTTGTGTTAGTCTAATTTACTAAAGAGGTATTCTGATTTTGGAAGTCAAATAGATCATCTGTTCAGAATTCATGGATAGATGTAAGTGAGGAAAACTTTGTAGAAATGACCCAAATTATTCCCATTGAAACAATAAAAACAGTAAAAGACTATGAAGGATATCTGAAACATGTATTTTTAGCTGTATAGAGATAAGATACCACTTAGTTCCTGAAGAATGGGCTTATCACAACTACCTGAATAATGCAAATATTAGCAGACAGATTCTGCATGTCAGGAAAGCAAATATGTATGGACACTAAACATATTTAAGATCTCTTATCTGTGTTTTTATCGCATCTCAATTTTATTTTTCAATAAGATGACATGTAGGTTCTAAGCCTGAAGAAGAAAATGAAGAAAAATGGAATGGAATTAATTAACACTGGACATAGGAAACCCCATTTCTCTTCTTACCTCTTGCATTGGTTATATAGTGATGATGGGAATAAAGTGGTTAGTTTGTAATGAAATACCACCTTAAATGTATACATTGCTTTACAATGTTGGTCACTGGTCACTGTCCTCCCGTTGTTCATCGATTTGCTCAAGCGGGCCCAGTAACATCTCCATTTTGAGACTTGTTGTCACTGTGTTTGGCATATTGAATACATCACGGGTAGCTTGCCAGGCTTTGCCATGCAGGCGAGATACTCTCGGTAGCTTGCTGGGCTCTTCGAGAGGGGCGGAGGAATTGAACCCAGCTTAGCTGGGCTGATTGTACCCAAGGCAAACGCCCTACCGCTGTGCTAGTTTTACAATGTTACATCAATTAAAAAAATAAAATGGGAAAAGTAAAGTTAACTCTGAAAGATGGATGGAGGTTTCACTGAAAAGTAACTAATGATCTTCCTAACTCAAACTACCTGAACTCAGTTTGTTATCACATGGTGAAGAAAAAGATGATGTTGAAAGGGCTAGCAAAGAAAAATTACATCATGTGCTTAATACAATGTCTGACAATGATTAGATCTCAGCACGGGTGAGCCTTAAAAAATTATTTTTGTGAAAATGTGTAGTGAAAGGGTCTTAAAGTAATACTTGGAAATGCTTGGCTTTGAGCATTGACTACATAGTGGGATGGACAAACTAACTGGTTTTGTGTGGCTCACTAACTAGTAGAAAGTCTGTTGCTAAAACATTTCCTATTAAGAACACAGATAAATTAGGTACATTCCTTGTGATATTACTGGAAACTCCATATATGAAAGGTCTGTATTATATGATGAATTAAAGAGTTACGATCTAATAAAAATCTAACTTTGTGTACTGACAATTCTCATGGGAGCTACAAGATTCTTTTCTTTTTTGGCTTTTTGGATAACACTGGTGATGTACAGGGGTTACTCTTGGCTTTGCACTCAGGAATTACTCCTGGAGGTGTTCAGGGGACCATATGGGATACTGGGAATCAAACCCGGTCAACCGCATGCAAGGCCCTACCCACTTTATTATCGCTCCAGCCCCGCTACGAGATTCTTTTTTTTTAAATTTTTAATATCTTTATTTTTTTTTTTTGAGAACAAGTTCAGTATCAAACTGCTCCCAAACATCTATGCATATGATGTCCAAGATTAATGTGTGCTAGTATTTTAGCATCATTGTTTAGAGATATTCATTTAGGAAAGAAATAAAATATCAAGTAGAACTCCACTTTTCCATTCTCATTCTCAATTTATCTTTTCCCAAAAGTAAAATTATTTTTTTATATTTCTTTTCTTTTTTTATTAGCTACAAGATTCTTTTAAGAATTAAAATAGTCACAGGAAGGTCTTTCTGAATATCTTTATTTGTTCTGTGTTGTTTAATTGGTACAGCAGAGTTTTAGATCTTTGTTAAATATATCAAAAGTCTAATCAAACATTATAGTAAACACATAGTTTTTACTTCCCACCAGTATAACTCACTTGATAAAATGCAATGATAGTGTTTGTTATTTTGAGGGAAATCACATCTACATATATAGTTAAAATTTATATATTTGAATCTACTTATATTCATGATATGGGTTAGACAAAGATGCTCGACTACTTTGGACAAACTTGCAGGCTATCGAATGTAGCCTGCCCACAGGGCAGAGTCTGGCAAACTCCCCGTGGCGTACCAAATATGCCAGATACCAGTAACAATGATGGGTCTCATTCTCCTAAATAGCCTTGAATATAATCTCAGGGCTAGGATGAAAGAGACGTTACTGGGGCCTGCTCGAGGCAATCGACGAATAACAGGATGATGAAATGAAAAAAAAATGAAAATGGGTTAGACAAAGAGGATTAACCAAAGAAAACAACACATCACTGTATATGCTACTACTAACCCGGCAAAGTGTTAATTCATTTTTAGTTGAGAAACATCATTTTCCATAGTCAGCTCTGTATGAACAATCAGTACCAGAGACACATTTTGTCCACACATGTATTTCTTGTTGATCAAGTTACCTCCACACATCACTATCCCCAGTTCTTAGGAAAGTCTACTATGGTCATATGTGATTTAAAAAAATCTCTCTAGATCAACCATGCCTGTATTTATTCTTTGGTCTCATACCCTAATATAAATTTAGGATATAGTTAGATACTTAAAAGAAACCAGAAGATAGGTCAGAATTACAGCCTCATTTATTTTATGATCTGATCTCAAAACTCAGAAGCAGGAACTAAGTGATGGGCAAATACATCATACCAAAACATGGCATATTTGTCTACAGCAAGAGAAATTTTAAAAATATCATCAAAGAAGAAATGTCTGGAGATACTCTATGCAATAATTTTTACAGTTAATTGAATAAAGAAAAAAGAGAAAATATTTCTAAAAGTGGAAACCATCAACGTTTAAAAGCAGCAGAAGGATTATCTACACAGCATTTATAGGACAAAATATTATTAAAAATATTTTCTAAATAAAAGTATTATATTTACTTATCAAATAATTATCAACCTAAGAATATGTGATAAAACAATGTTTGATATTTTTTTTTGAAAAACTAAATTTAAATCCTTCTTGTAAAAAGAAAAATCACTGTGAACTTAATCCTACAGATTGAAAAAGTTTCCAGGACACAGCAACAGAATTAATATCATCTGTAACATTTGGAAATACATCTCCCTCTGGGACAAGAATAATGCAAATGAACATTATAAGCCTAGTGTAACTTCATACCTGGAGGACTAGAACTTTTATTAATATCTCAGGGAATAGCGGAGACTATAAAATCCACAGATGTGACAGGGAAAAGAATTTTATAGAGACCGAACGATAGCTCACAGCACTGGGGCACATGCTGGCATGCGTGAATCACTGAGTTCACTCCCTGATCCTGCAAGCCCCTTCTCCCAGCATTGCCAGGCTCAAGCACCACTGTATCTCTGGGCCAAACATCAACCTATATGGCCTGTTCCGGTGGGCTAAGTATTTCTGGGAATGCACAGCAGGTCCCCTGAGAACTGTTTGGGAGACATCATCCCCAAGTAGTTGTTTTCTTGTTATAAATTTATCTAAAGTATATGATGTTGGTCATCAATAGACTAAGACTTGAGATTCACTGTAGTTGATAAACAGACTGACAATATCCTTTAATGTAATTGCTTGGGAAATAATCCCTCCATTTTGTTGCATATTTTAATGTTTATTATTTGTGTTTTAACAAATGTGATTTTGTTTGTTTGTTTGTTGGTGGGCCACAACCAGATGTACCAAGGCTTACTTTCGGATATGCAGTCAGGACTCACTCCTGCTAGGCTTGGGGAACCATGTGGGATGCTGAGAATCACATGGAGGTCAGCTGCATACAAGGGAAATGCCCTACCCACTATACTATCTCTGGCCCCCAAATGTGAATTTTTTTAAATTTTAAATTTACTTATGGATAATTAATAAAATTGATAATTTAAAATTCAAGTCCCCTTCAGATTAGTGTTTATATTAAAAGCAACTAAATTTTATCTCAACAATGTATGTCTATGTTTATAATTCAACTTCAAAGAAATTTTAATTTACATATTTAGGTTATTAGGTTTATACCTGGTTCTCTGGTCAGGGATCACTCTTTATAGTGTTCAGGGGAATATGTGGGATGCTGGTATCAAATCAGGGTCAGCCACACACAAAGTTGTCTTACCCACTATACTATCCTCTCCAGACCTCATAAACTTGAATGAAATATTAAAAATCATTGGATTATATTGGCAGTCCACTTAGATCATCATTAAAATATGCAATTATACTTGAGAAGAGTGAATGATTATATATAAAAACTAAGCACAACATTAATATGAAGCATATGTTACCCTTAATATTTTTCTTAGATTGATATTGACACTTATTTTCATTTGAAATGCAATGAATTTTCACAAAATTTGGTTAAAATACTGAGAAAAGAATTAAAATGATTATTCTCCCAGCTAGTTCTTATCATTTGCAACATGTTCAAAATTAATTGAAGACTTTGAAGTAACTCAGATGATGAGAGTACAAAGAGTATACTTTATTTATTTATATATCTTATTTTAGAGTCACATCTCATGGTGCTCAGGGCTTACTCTGTGTCTCTGTGCTCAGGAATCACTCCTGACAGTGCTCAGGGGCCCATATGAGGTGTCAGGGAGCAAATGGGATCAACTACGTTCAAGACAAGTGCTTTCACCTTTGTACTATTTCTTTGGTCCCACAAACAATACTCTAATTAAAATGCTATTAAGATTTAGTTATATATACTATGTTAAAACTAGAATTGCTGACAAGCGCAAAGTTATTAAAACAAGAAAATATTTAGTTAAAGTTACTTTACTATTTAAATATCTCTTTTCGTTAGAAAGAATTAGATCAGTATATAAATTTCTCTAAGAAGGAGAATACTGGGGCTAGGAAAGCAACTCAAAGGACTAGAGTACATTCACTGCAACCTGGGAGTCCCTGGTTCAATCCCAATACTGCTCCAGGTCCCGGAGGACTGTCATCGACGACCACCAAACACTGTATAGGGTATGGCCCTGAGCACTGCTACTTAATGTACAAAAATAGTGAGAGGGAAGAAAATCAGTTCCTTGCTAAATATATAAATAAACTTAGATTAGCATTTATTAAGTTCCAAAAAATATGTTTAACTTCAATGTCTTTCAATATGCCATCACAGAATCTAGCAGAAATAATAATAGTAATAATAAACAATATCAAAGACTTGTTTCTCTATATTGTAAATGTGAGCAAAAATACTTGGGATTATTGTCATTTCCTCCAGTTTCTGTAATTCAAAAGAAAGTTATAAAACTGTAGAAGCAGTATGCCTGGGATTTTTTTTCCCCCTCTGTAAAAGCCAGGAAAAGAAAAGTCAGTTGTAATTCAAGGTTTAAAGTATCTGTCTAGCAGACTACAAATTCAGGCAGATTCTAAAAAATTTAATAAACCCTGCTCTTTAATCTGTCACAAAGGCAATGCCAACGTTAGGCAAAACTGCAAACCCTGAGATGGACAAAATAAAATGAAATCTGCCTGGAGGAGCTTTGCTGTAGGTCTTCAATGAACTGACTGAAGCATGCTGAGGATTTTCTCAGCTGTTCTTGGCTCAGCAGGATGGAGACAAAAACAGCAGGCGGACAGCAGAAGGTGGATAGATAGTGTGGGAGAGAATGAAAGTAAGCACTGGCTACACCCTCCACCCACTCCCCCAAACAAAACAAAACAAAATAAAACAACAAACCAAGCAGTTTGGAAATGAGACAAGAGCTCTAGACCCAAGGCCTGGACTAATAAAGTTAGTATACGTACAAATACACTCCGTGCCCTCGCGTGCATGCAAGTGTTCGCAGCCGTCACACTTCTTCCCTGTGGCTCCGGGTCTGCATGTGCAGAACCCTGTGACCGGGTCACAGGGGACAGGCAGTGAGCCATGAGGGTCACACTCACATTCTTGACAGGAGCCTCCGGGGCTGCGTGGGCTACCAGTATAGCCAGGGGCACACCTGGGTTCAGAGAGTGACAAAGCAAGGAAAATGGATTATAAATCATGTCTGTAGGTTGGAGGGTGAATTGACTTGAATGAAACAGAATTGATACTGAAAGTGTATAAATCAGGAGTCAGCAAACATTCCTCAAAAAAGAGCTCAACAGGACATATTTTAAGTTGAATACAGTGAGGCGAAATCAAAATCATACAATGCAAATTAAATGTAAATGGAGGGCAGGACAATGAAACAAAAAACATAATAATAACTGAATATAAATTATTTTATAATACTAATCTCACATTTAACTTCTAAGGAGTAGAATAGAATTATTTTTCAGTTATTCAATTTACATAATTTGGATTCAACCTTAGTGCTTCCTGTTGTCAAATCAATTGTAAATGTTGCCCAGAAGAACCATTCTCAGCTGGCATACCATATGGAATCAGGCAACGAGCCAGATTTCGGCGACCATACCCTTTCTGTCTCTTCTCTAACTAATAAGCTTATTTCAAAAGTCTCTTTTAAAAATTAGAGATTGGCACAATTATACTGACTTCTGGGCTTTCCTAGGCTCATGCATTTTAGTTTTTATTTATTTATTTATTTATTTATTTGCTTTTGGGGTCACACCCGGCAATGCACAGGAATTACTCCTGGCTCTGCACTCAGGAATTACTCCTGGAATTGCTCAGGGGTCCATATGGGATGCTGGGAATTGAACCTGGGGCAGCCACATGCAAGGCAAAAGCCCTACCCTCTGTGCTATCGCTCCAGCCCCGGCTCATGAATTTTAGAGATCAAGATGACTAAATAATTCAACTCATTAGCTTTACTAATGAGCAAAAGAATCAAGTGGCAACAAACGTCAGATTTACTAGTTAATTCTATTGATGTTCCCTTTTACCAAATCTTCCTCAAGATAGATTTTTCAACATGTATCTGTGAAAGTAGGCAAATGTTACATATACATATAAGTACACACTTTGAAAAATTATCAAGTGAGTGGAACCGGATCCCTTAAAAATTCAGTCCTTTCACAACTCTTGCCATCCATCTACACATCCACTCACCTACATATTATGCCACTTTGGGATATTTTACTGGATATTTGGTAGCTTGGATATTTGTATATTTGATTAAAAGATAATAAACTTATGATAACATAATTTGGTTTGCTCAAGACAGTACCGAATTATCTGTTGCCTTATTTTGATTTATTTTTGTTTTTGAGTCACATCTGGTGGTGCCCAGGGATTACTCCTGGCTCTATGCTCAAGAGTCATTCCTGAAAAATTCAGGGGACCATTTGTACTGCCAGGAATCAAACCCGGGTTGACCACATGCAATCCATCAGTCCCACTGTAATTATTAAAAATAGTTCCTGCCTTTCATTAGTATATTCTGGATAAGAAAATAAATTAGAAGGTCAGCATGAATATAACCAACACTCAATTTTATGGAGACAAGCATGGAAGAAAGAGGAAATAGGTGATTTAAAACAAACATTTTAATTATTGGCTAGATGACTTGGGTCTATTTTTGGTGTCCTCAGGTGGTAGAAATTTTCATGGTCAATAATGAAAGCTAGGGGCTGGAGCAATAGAACAGCGGGTAGGGCAATTGCCTTGCACGTGGCCGACCCGGGTTTGGTTCCCAGCATCCCATATGGTCCCCTGAGCACCGCCAGGAGTGATTCCTGAGTGCAAAGCCAGCAGTAACCCCTGAACATCGCCGGGTGTGACCCAAAAAGCAAAAGCACAGCGGGTAGGGCGTTCGCCTTACAAGCGGCCAACATGGCCGACCCGAGTTCGATTCCTCCGCCCCTCTAGGAGAGCCCGGCTAGCTACCGAGAGTATTCGATATGCCAAACACAGTAACAACAAATAAAATAATAAAAGCTAATTTATCCTCTGCTGATAAGAAATACCAAAACACAAAGATTATCTATAACATTAACCTTATGTTAATTTATAATTTGTATGATTATTAATTTTCCTATGAAATATAACAAATGCACAATAAAATATTATTTAAAGAAGCATCCTCAAATTGTTTCTTAACAGTTGTAAATAAAATAACTATTATAAGAGGTCCATAATGATGACAAGTTCAAAGAGTTATTGCAAGAGTAAGAATATGCGGGTGCGTCTTCATTAAAGTGATATTGATGATATTTAAGCAATTTTAGACCTTAGCTGATGAGTCTGGGCAGATAATAAGGTGACATAAATAATTTAAGAAGCTCTCATAAGTGAAACAAATTTATTTGGAAGTTAGCATAGAGGTTTAAATAAGATCTTTGCTTCAATTTAGCTGAATAAAAATGTTTCAAAGAAATGTAAATTGATCTTTTATGTTAGAAATGATAAATGGAAAGCTGTGAAAACACTTGAAAATTGAAAAACAATTCAAATCATTCATATCTGATATTGTATAACCCTGCTAATCTTAAGCAATATGAACTGTCAACTCTCATTGATTATACTTTAATGCATATTTTAAAATACATTTTCTTTAGTCACATTGCCTTAAGATGATAATTATCATTTCAGTGCACATTTTCAATATTTTTGTATACATGCTTTTGTAGATAATGGTAATTTAAATTTATAAATGTAGCTATATTATCAAACATTGTTTCATAAATTACTGCCTGTAATTTCCTTAGTGTACAGAGATGTTTTTAGTCATCATCCTACTGGTATTTACAAGGGCATAAAATGAATAATAGTCCAATCACAAATAACCCAAGACCACTTACAAAATTTAAAAACATACACTTCTAAGTGATGTATAAATCTCTACAACAAATACATTTTTTGGAATTAACTGTGCTTCAACTCATTTAATTTCTCCAAGTTTTCTGTTGGCATGCAAATTGTTAATAAATATTGTATAGTGAAAATAATATTGTGTTTAAAATTGTTGACAAATATAGACTCATTTGGGAATATAATTTTCAAACTCACAGAAACTCTGTTGGAATTTATAAAACTTGTCCAGAGGCTGGAAAGATAGTACAGTGAATAGGGAACTCGCCTTGTCTTGCCTCTGATCTAGGTTTATCCCCTCCATCCCCCAACACACACACACACACACACACACACACACACACATACACCCACACACACACACACACACACGGCCCTCTGAGCACCATCAGTGGTGATCTGATCCCTGAGTAGAGCCAGATAAACCCCAAGTACTGGATGTAGCTGAGTAATGGGTATAACTCACTGATCCTCAACATACCAATTATTAAATTATTTCCTTATTCAAGACATTTAATAAAGCCATTGCTAGTTATATTATAAGAAGATTCTTATGTGGCCGATGATACACTTATTGTTTGTTTATATTTGCAAGTAAATAAAAATTTAAGGCAGGACTTCAGATTATAACACATGAGTCAGTGAAGGTGGACATGGAAAAGAAAGATTTAAGTAATGGTTTAATTCTGGATGATATTCCAATATTAATCTGTTTCCAAGGAAATTTTTGGAGCACAAATTATATCCACAAATCTGTTTTGCTGTGGAGCAAAGTTATCTGCATTTTTGTATTTTATACTACTTAGTCATAGTCTAAGTCTCTATCCCTAAGGCACACTCAAGTATGGCGGGTAAGTTATTAAGCTTTTTTGTTCCTACTATGAGAAAATAGGCTTCAAAAATATCCCCTGCATGGAGAGTACCATGCTAAGTAAAATGAGTCAGAAAGAGAGGGACAGACATAAAATGACTGTACTCATTTGTTGAATATAAAGTAACATATTAGGAGACTAACACCTAAGGGTAGTAGAGATAAGGGCAAGGAGAATCACTCCATGGCTTGGAAGCCTGTCTCACATGCTGGGGGAAAAGGCAGCTGAGATAGAGAAGGGACCACTAAGTAAATGATGGTTGGAGGGATCTCTTGGGATGGGAGATGTGTGCTGAAAGTAGACACTTGACCAAACATGATGGCCGCTTATTGCCTGTATTGCAAACCATAACACCAAAAGGATAAAGAGGGAAAGAGCCTGACACAGAGGCAGGGGATTGGGGGCGGGGGGCATGAGTGGAGGTTGGTGGGAGGGATACTGGGAATGTTGGTGGTAGAGAATGGGCACTGGTGGAGAGATGGGTACTCGAACATTGTATGACTGAAACAACCACAAAAATTTGTAAACCTGTAACTATCTCAATGTGATTTAAAATAAAAAAAAAAGAAGAGCAAATAAAAAAATACACTACTAACTCAATTCTTGTACTGATTATGCTAAGAAGATTAAGCATTAGTTATTCTGATGTTATAGTTAAGGACTGAGGACATCTGAACTATGAGGATATGAGGCATACTAAATCATAGGCTTGACCCTGATACATGACTGGACAGACACATATGCTTCCTGTTAGCTGCCCATGACCACATGACCATATATTAAGGATAGAAGATGATGGTATAAATAAACCAATGGCCCTTGTCAGAAAAAGTTTCTCTATTCCTGTGAAATTGAGGCTTGCTCATGGATCTTAATGACACTTTTATACAGCCACTAATTGTGTTCTAATTATCATATGTTGTGCTGGATTGACTGAAGTATTTTTTTAAATTTTTAAAAAAATTTTTGGGTCACACCTGGTGATGCTCAGGGGTTACTCCTGGCTTTGCACTTAGGAATTACCCCTGGCAGTGCTCAGGGGACCATATGGGATGCTGGGAATCGAATCCAGGTTGGCTGCATGCAAGGTAAATGCCCTACCCACTGTACTATTGCTCCAGTCCTTGGATTGACTTAACTATTAACTTTCATTTTTACATTAGAGATAATATTAAAAACAAATTTAAAAAGATGTTGATAATCTTGAATACCCAGGCAATAATATTACAGAACTTATAGCTCTATCCTAGCTCTGTGCTAAGGGATCACTCCTGGTGGTGATCAGGTGATCAAATATGGTAGTAGGGACTGAACCTGGGTTGTGAAGTCAAACATGATATACTCTGTCTCCAGCCTGAATTGGATTTACTCAGCTTTTTTTTTCTATAATTATGCATTCATTCATGTATGTTTATATGCACATATGCTCAGGGCTCAACACTGGTGATGCTCAGAGGATTGTGTGTGTGTATGAAACATATGTATATACATATATGTGTGTATACAACATATATGAAAACACATACCAAGACACATACACATACATATATATGTCATTGTTATTGTCATTGTTCTCCCATTGTTCATCAATTTTCTTGAGCAGGCCCAGTAATATCTCCATTGTGACACTTGTTACTCTGTTTGGCATATAGAATATGTCACAGGTAGTTTGCCAGGCTTGCCATGTGGGCGAAATAATCTCGGTAGCTTGACAGGCTCTCCGAGGGGGGCAGAGGAATCGAACCTGGGTCAGCCTGGTCGGCTGCGTGCAAGGCAAAGACCCTATCCCCTGTGTTATCGCTCCAACCCACGTATATATGAAAGCATGTATTAAAGTAAATTATTACTGCAAAATGATTTTGATCTTTGAGAAAGTCAAAATATAGGATTAAGCAAAAGTGCTCTCTCTGAGGAAGTCTAAAATTATAAAAATAGTCTCAATGAATATATTAGCCAATAGAGTAAATGAAGACAGAGTACTTTTCTGTTGCTATGCTTTACTATATAATCTCCAAAGTATCATAGCTTTATATGTATTATGACTTCATACCTTTCACAGTACTGGCCTTCATATCCTCTGGGACACTCTGTACAACGGTAATCATCCAGGCCTTCCAAGACACATGAAGGACTGAAACTGAAAATTGAAAAGAGCAATCAGAAGAGAAAAAGAAAATAAAGACAGAGAAAAGAAAAATAACTTAAAAAATTTAGTTCAGTTAATTTATGACCTGAAATAAGTGTTCATTTTTTCGAATGTTAGAACTCATTTCTAGATAGTTGCAATGCCATCTATTAATCTATTTATTATAAATTTAAATTTATTTAAAAATAATTGAGTTAATTATTAAGAAGCGAATTTATACCAGTTTTAATGTTTAGGCTTTTTCATAAAAAGTGACTACATGCACTACTACTGTTGAGTTTCTAGATCCTTCCTCTACATCTTGAGGTCACTGCTAGACCACCCCATCCCTCCCCATTGTTTGGTAACTTCTATTGGCCAGAGTTCAGGAGTGTTTTTTCACTGGAGAATATCTATTCCATTTATTTTTTATATATAACTAATAAATATATTCCTTTTTATTGGAAGCATATAATAAGTAGTAGTACTCAAAGTCCACAAATAATATTTTAATAAATTGACATCGAACATGTGAAAATTTTAATATTTTGAAAGTTCTATGATAACCACAAAATATCAAAAATCTGAATGCATTCTATTTTAAAACAAATCAAAAGAAATATATGAGTAGAATTTATGCATATATAATATTCAATTTAATATAGTGACTATGTTTCAGGTGACAAAATTATGAATGACAGGTGAGACATAATTATTACCATAATGTGATCCAGGTATAAAGTAAAATTCAATGTAATATACTTTAGATTTCAGAGTTGAAAACATCTATATATACATGAGAATAAGCAGTTTTTACATTAAATGGTTTTAATTTTCTTATTTACATATGTCAAAAGCATATAGAATCACTAATGGTCCTTACTGATTTATTTTCTGAACATTCTATTTATTTTCTGATCATTCACTAAAATTTTGTTGGAATAAGTAGCACTGTAGCACTGTAGCACTGTCTTCCCTTTGTTCATCAATTTGCTCATAAAGTAAGTTTGTTATGTGCCAAAAGGGGGCAGGTTGGGACTGGGAGGAAAACTGGAGATATTGGTGGAGGGTAGGTGATACTGGTGGTGTTGGAACACTAACTGCTTGAAACAACTGAATAAAAAAAAAAAAAGAATGTAAGTAGGTCAAAAACCCATCTGAAATAAAAGATATTTTGGACATTTCTCTAAGAAACTGACCAAGTAGGCATAATCTGAAAGATATTAATGCTAATTATGTAGCCTTTATTGGTTTCTAGGATTAAAAATAAAACCTCGTATTTCATGTTTTTTAAAAAAAGAATCACTGGTGTAGAAATTGGTATTCGAACATTGTATAACTGAAACCCAAGCACAAAAATTTGTAAGCCTACAATTGTACCTCATGGTGTTTCACTAATAAAGATTAAAAAATAAATAAATAAAATAAAAATGCAAGAGTATTAAAAAAAAAAGAATTACTTTGTAAATCACGGTGTTTTTGAAAAAATTAATTTAAAAAAATAGAGAAAAGAAGCATGAAAGCTGTGTTAGTCTTTATTTTTTTGAAAATTTAGCCCAAACTGCCACTGGCATTTCAACAAATAAAAGTGTGAATAAACATTTTGCTTAAAAGTGTCTTTCTAATTTACATATGAATTTCAAACTAGATTTTACTTCAAACACAAAATAATGTAATTCAAACATAAAATAAGAAATATTTGGAAACTTTCTGCATGTGAATAATAATATTTGCAGATAATTTTATAAGTAGGTCTTTAGACACCTTGCCCAATTTTCACTACATGGGTGCACGAAGCCAGTGTTACTACACTATTTCAAAACATTTTATCTTAAAAAAAGGAATTGACAAGATCAAAAAAAACTAAACAATATTAACATGTAATTTTCAGTTATTATAAGCATTCCTCAAATATAAATAGAGATGTATTTCCACAGAATAAAAGTATGTGGTGCATTGTAAACAGGAAGAAAAGCGTAATTATTGTAAAATGGTAATGCTGCAAATGCCATTTTTTTCCCTGGTAGATCCATGAAAACAACTGATTCTAAAAATAAAAGTGTATAGATCAAGGCTATAATTTTATTGGTCAAGCACATTAGCATCCTATTTTAACCATCTTCTAATGTACTCAATCAACAGTACATAAATCAGCAATAAACTGTAACCTTTGCAAAATATGTGAACAAATTGATTTATTACCCACAAACTCATTTTTTAACAAATTAATTTTTTGCCATCACAAAAATAAATCCACAAATACATGATTGACACATTTTAAGAAGCTTTTATAATTTTTTTTAGCTTTTTGATTAAAACTTGATCCTGAGTGTATTTGTACACATATTCACACATAGCACTCATACACACATGAACTTGGAAATAGATTTTAGCCTTTAAGAAATTATTTTTTGCTTTTTAAGTCGCACCCAGCGATGCTCAGGGGTTACTCAGGCTTTGCACTCAGAAATTACACATGGTGGTGCTTGGGGGACCATATAGAATGCCAGGATTGAATCCGGGCTGAACATGTGCAAGGCAAACACCCTAACCCCTGTACTATCACTCCAGCCCCTGAAAATAGATTTTAGCCTTTTTAAGTGATATTCCTGAAAGCCAGCATAATTATATTTCTTTACAGTAGAATATATTTCTGTTGCCTTAGAGACAGCACAGCGGTAGAGTGCTTGCCTTGCGTGCAGCCAGCCCAGCCGGTGGAGCCGGGTTCAATTCCTCCACCCCTCTCGGAGAGCCTGGCAAGCTACCGAAAGTATCTCACCCACAGGGCAAACCTGGCAAGCTCCCCCTGTCATATTCAATATGCCAAACACAGTAACAACAAGTCTCAAAATGGAGACGTTACTGGGCCCGCTCTAGCAAATCGATGAACAACGGGAGGAGAGTGCAGTGCAGTGCCTTAAAGAATGATAGAATTCTCCTTCAATAGTTGATAGAAATATTTTTTATTTAGAATTTTATTGTATATTATACATGTCTTTTCCCTCTATCACATAAAAGGGCTTGTGATGGAAAGAGTAAGAATCACATCTTATTTGAAGTTAGAGTTTATTCTTTCTGTTTACATCTCCCTCATCAGCCCTCTATTCTTAGTGTCTGCAGTACCACTCAAAAATCATCATGCTTCTCTCTTGGTGACCATCTCTCATTTTTCCTTATAGCTGTGAAATGACTTACTTCAACAAAATTTCAAGATTTACAGATTCTGCCACTCTGGCATGTCCCTGTAGATTATGAAGATTAATTGTCTTCCTTAATATAATCCCTTTCTAATTTTAATGCCAGCTCACTGGTTGTTCCTTCTCAGTCTACCTTGCTGAATCTACTACATTTCCTTGACCTCTAAAGGTGCCTCCCAGGGTAGTCTTCAGATTTCTCCTTGCTGTCTGCCTTATCCTCACTCCTGTAAATGGTCTTATTCATTCTTAAAGATTTGAAGTACTATATCTAAGACACCTAAGACTAAGATTCTAAATTTAAAAAAAAATACATCACTGACATTACATTTCTGTAATATTCTCCAGTCACAGTTAAGTGGCCATTCTGTGCTATCATTTGTGAAAACCCAGAGAGTCAACTTTGTGTGTTTATTTCCCTCATATTGCACAATATTCTGTCTAAAAATGCTGCTGATGCTTCCACCACCAATGATACCACTAATATCAGTGCATTAGTTTGTTTCATGCCACTTCTTGCCACGGTAAACTTTAGCCTTCACTCCATTTAGGTACTCACTGCTGTTCTGTAAATAACTCCATCTCCAGTTACCCTTCCTTTTACAAGCGCCACTTCAGCATTCCTTGGTCCTTGCTATCAGCTAAGTATGAGTTAAGCACAGACCTGTGTCCAGAAAGTGCCTTGCTACATGGACTGTTTTTCTACCCACACAGACACATGGTTGTCTCCATCTCTTTTATCACAAGTCCACAAGAATCTGGTCTTTGTGAAGATCTTCACTGATCGGCCTAGTTATAATGGTATCCTTGCTACTTTAAATTCACTTGAGATATTTTGTTATTGCCTGACAGCATTTTCATTATCCGATATTACATAACTATTTTTGTGTATATGTTTTGCCATAATAAAGCTTAATTTCACAGCAAAATCATAAAATCTCTAATGTGACATAAGTTGTGAAAGAATTCTCACCACTGAGTTAATTAACAAATCTATTGACTTACGTATTTACCTGCTTTTTTTTTTGGAGGGGATGGGCAAGAAATCAAGTTCTTATTCTCTTAGCAAGTTTAGATTGTACAGCAAAATATTAACAGCTACTGCCACATACATAACAGATACTCTGATCTTATTCAAACCCCAAATGTGTACAATTTTGCTGGCCTTTCCAAATTTACATAGCTCCCCATTCCCTGTTTACTACCATTCTATACTCTGTTCCATGAGTTAGTTAGTTTATTTATTTATTTATTTATTAATAGGCATATATATTTTTATTGTCCCTTAAAAGGTAAGTGCTTTTATTCACTTTTTAATTGAACCACTATGAGATAGAACCTTACAAAACTGTTGATGATTAAATTCAGTCGCACAGTATTCCAACACCCATCCCTCCACCAGTGTAAATTTTCCAGCACCAGTGTTACCAGTTTCCCTGCCTTCACCCTCCAACCCCTGCCTACTTCTATGGCAAATGCTCTTCTTCTGTCTCTGTCTCTGTCTCTGTCTCTGTATTTCTACTTTTGGGCATTGCAACTGAAACATTATCAAAAATATCATTTTACTTACTTTTAATACTCAGATCTTGCCTAGCCATGATCATTCCCTGCTATTAGTGTCTTATTAGTCTCTTCTCTATCTTATCTATGCTCACACTTGTAGTTAGCTCCAACCATTGACTAGTCCTCCGAGTCCCTGTTTTCTCTGGCTATGGATATCAGTCTTCTACTATACATTATTTTTATATACCACAAATGAATGCAGCCATTCTATATCTGATCTTTGCTTTTGACTCATTTCACTAAGCATGATACTCTCCATGTCCTTCTATTTATGGGCAAATTTCATAACTTTATTTTTCCTAACAGCTGAATAGTATTTCATTGTGTAGATGTGCCATAGTTTCTTTATCCATTTGTCTATTTTCAGGCACTCAGGTTGTTTCCAGATTCTGGCTACTGTGAATAGTGCTGCAATGAACATAGGAGTGCAGATGTTGTTCCTGCTGTGTATTTTTGGGCCCCCAGGGTATATTCCCAGAAGTGGTGTTGCTGAGGCAAGTGGGAGCTCAGTTTCTAGTTTTTTGAGAAATGTCCATATTGTTTTCCAAAAAGGATAGACCAGTTGGCATTCCCAGAAACAATGAGGGAAACTCCCTTTCTCCCCACATCCACTCCAACACCAATTGCTCTTGTTATTTTGGGTGTGGAGTTTTTGTATTGTTTTTTTAAAAAAATATTTTAGATGTTATATGTAAGTGAAACTGTGGAGCATTTATCTAACGAAGTTTTCTAAGAAGATTTGAAAACACGAAGAAATTCAAACGAAATTATTTTGAAATTGAGAAAAGGCTATTGAACCCCCAAAATGCAATGAGATTGCAGAGGGTTTGTAATTACCTACTAAATATCTGACCTTACAGAGCTAGAGGGATAGTACAGCAGGTAAGGTGCTGGCCTTGCATGCATCCAACCTGGGTTCAGTCCTTGGCATCTCATACAGTACTTGAACCCCACCAAGGGGCAATTACAGAATACAGAGCAAGAAATAGCCCATGAGCATCACTGAGTATGTCCCCCAAATGAAAATAAAAAAGACATTAAATAAATAAATAAATAAAATATGTGATCTCATCTGAGGTAGGTATGGGAAAATCTCAGAGGGTATATGAGCTATCACAATGTACAAAAGTACAAGTTCATTGTACTTGTTTTGACAATAGATATTTTAGACTTGAGCAAGTACATGGAATGAATTAGTGCCACTTTTCATTGACTGCACAGGTTGAAGTCATTGAAGAAAAAAAACATTGATCATCCTCCTCTTTGGAGTTCATTTTCATATCTCAGGAAGTAGGAAAGTAGTACCTCTTTTTAATAGCTTTGGCTGATTTCTCAGCTTTGAATTTTAATCATGTCTTGTCTTTGTTAACTAGCTATGTTGCAATATTAGATGGAAATATTGGTAATTCATGAAATGAAATTTGGGTTTGGCTATTTTTTCCTTATATATTTTACTCCTTTTATTTTTTGTTGTAGAAACCTTATATTGTAATGTTCTATTTCAGACCTGCATCTTAAAAATCAACACATATGGGGGCCAAGCTGTTAGCATAGCAGATAGGGTGTTTACCTTGCATGGGGCCTACCTGGGTTCAATCCCTGGCATGAAAGTTTGTAACTGTACCTCAGGTTAATTAATTTAAAAATTAAAAAAATAAATTAAAAAAAACCTAGAAATTGAGCTTCCATATGACCCCGCAACATCTTCTGGGAATATATATCGAGGGTACAAAAAAGCACAGTAGAAATGACATCTGCACCTGTATGCTCATTGCAGGATTGTTTACAATAGTCAGAATCTGAAAACAACCTGAGTGCCGAGAACAGATGACTGGTTAAAGAAACTTGATACATCTACACAATGGAATACTATGCAGCTGTAAGGAAAGATGAAATTATGAAATTTGCCCATAAATGGATGGTCATGGAGATTAACATGCTAAGTGAAATGAGTCAGAAGTGAGGGACAGGCGTAGGAAGACTGCACACATTTGTAGAATATAAAAAACATATTAAACTGACACCCAAGGACAGGAGAGACAAGGGTCAGGGAAATTGCTCCATAGTTCGAAGCCTGTCTCATGAGCTGGGGGAGAAAGCAGCTGGAATAGAGAAGGGAGCACTAAGTCAATGATGGTTGGAGGGGTTGTTTGGGATGGGAGATGTGTGCTGAAAGTAGATTAAGGACCAAATGTGATAGCCTCTCAGTATCTATATTGCAAACCATAATGCCCCAAAGTAGAGAGTATGGGGGAAATTGTCTGCCATAGAGGCTGGGGGAAGGTTGGAAAGGGGGGCAGTATACTTGGGATATTGGTGGTTGAAAATATGCACTGGTAGAGGGATGGACGTTCTATCATTGTATGAGTGAAACTCAAACATGAAAGCTCTGTAGCTGTATCTCATGGTGATTCAATAAAAAATAAACAAATAAAATTGTAAAAAATGTGTCTCCTCAGGTAAATCTTTCCAAACTAAGCAAAGAGTCTCACTTTGGCTCAGGGAGGGGTATCCCTGAAACAGTAGTTGACGGCTGACATATGTACCATGAGCCTTGACAATAGCATTTGAAAAAGCAGTGTTTGGGTCTAGTGCACTTTTGGTCTTCTCTGTTATAGAGCTGGAGACATTGAAGTCTTAGTTCCACCAGCTCCCACACTAGTACTGTCTGCTCATCTTTCTCTTCTGGATTCTTGAATGTATGTGGTGTCCCTCAACCCCTCCTTCTTTCCATGTGCTCCCTTTGAATAAAATTATCCTGTGAAATCTTTTCTCACTCTAATTTGTTAAAATGTCTCTTCATTCATCTGCCCTTCCAATTTTTAGATTTTCATTTCCTTCAGCTATTTGCATATTTTCATTCAGACTGTTCTTATCAATTTCAACCTATTTGAAACATAAGTTTCTTTAGCAGCAACTCTTTCCTGATTTCATTTCAAAACTAATGGGACCAACAATTTGGAGGTCAATATGACAATATGCCTCTGGCTTCAACTCCTGCCTGGTCTTCATGTGAAATTAGTTATCAGTTCTGTGGAGCTGTGTTCAACAATTCTCTCACGCCCACCCCTGTCTCCACTCCTGTTGCTAATACCTACCTCAGGATCTAATTATCTTTTGCCTAAGCTAAAGCAATGGTTTTTAAATAAGTCTCTTCACTTTTATATGTTCTCTTTTTCAATTCCTTATGCTCAACTTATAATTATATTCCTAAGTATGGCTAAAAGCATTACACTTAAAAAAATAAAAACTAGGGTTTCTTTTCACTACATCAAAATTTTCTTAGATTGGCATTTAAAGATATGTACAATATGGTTTTCATTCTTCCTTCCATTTTAATCTGTAATTTAAAAAATCTTTTTGATCTTCATAATAAAAATTCTTTTTCTTCTTAGTTATTGGACCTTGTATTTTCTGTTTTCTAATTTTTTCTCAAATAATTTTCTACTATGGTTACCAATTAGAAAAAATATATTTCAACTTGCTGCTTAAAATCTATTAAAAATAAAAAGATTATTTGTTTTGTTATTATGTCTTATCTCTTGGGTAAGATTCAGCTGTGATAAGGTTTTACTATTGGCGTTATCCTTAGGGACCACTCCTGTTGGTTCTCAGGGGACATAGGTGGTGATGGGGATCACACCTGATTTAGCTATACACAGGACAAGTGACTTATCCATTGTACTATTTCTGTGACCTAATCAAAATAATTCTTATTTTATTATGATCATCATCAAGTTATGGATTTTTTTTCAGTTTTCTGCAGTTTTCAGAAACTCAGAGTAATGGATTAGAATTTATAATGAAAAATAGCTCCTTAGCTCTATGGACAGTTCATTTATGACAAATCATTCAAGAGCATATTATGAACGGAGTAAATAGTCTTTCCAGTAAATGGTGCTGGAAATAAATGAATAGACAATGTAGAAGAGTGAAATTACACTACTATCTCATATAATGCATAAAAGTTAACAATATAAAGTGTTGCCTTAGATTTTAAGACCAGAATACATAAACTACATTGAAGAAAACATAGGCAAAATATATGATTAATCTTAAAGGTGTCTTCAATGATTCAATTCAAAGAGAAGGAATAAAGAGTAATACAAAAATAAGCAAATATTGTAGTATCAAAATATGCACAGTAAAAGTAATTATAATTAAAAATTTAAAAAGTCTACTGAATAGAAAATTTTCTTATCACCAAACATCTGAAAATGGGATAATATATAAGATATATGAAGAAATAAAAAATGCAACAACAAAGCACATCCAATCTCATTAAGAAATTTCAAGAGACCAAAGATATATACATCTCTGAAGATAATACTGAAACTGTCAATAAGTACAAGAAAAATGTTTATCATAATATTATCAGAAAAATTCAAATCAAGATGATAATGAAATATCAACTCATGTCAAATGACATTGGTTTTTATCAAAATGGGTGGGAAGAAATTATAGCAGAGATATGAATAAAAAGAAAATCTATTTCATTGTTCATGTATACAAACTGATTCAATTTCTATGAAAACTTCTAAAAAAAAAACTACTAGTGATTCACCAACTACTTTTTTTGTCTATCCCAAGGATATGAAAACAATAATTTGGAAAGATCTATGCACACTTGGGCTGGAGCAATAGCACAGCTGGTAGGCGTTTGCCTTGCACAAGGCCAACCCGGGTTTGATTCTTCTGCCTCTCTCTCAGAGCCCAGCAAGCTACCGAGAGTATCCCACCCACGCAGCAAAGCCCAGCAAGCTACCCATGACATATTCGATATGCCAAAAACAGTAAGAACAATTCTCACAATGGAGATGTTATGATGCTCACTCGAGCAAACTGATGAACAACGGGAGGACAGTGCTACAGTGCTACAGTGCTATGGACACTTAAGTTCCCTTCAGAGTTATATACATAGATGAGATCTGGAGGAAAAACTCCAAGTGCTCAATGACATTGACTAGATGAAGATATGAAGATATGGTCTATGAAGATATGGTCTATTCTATATGGAATAGAATGGTGTAATCACAATCACAATCACAAATCATCCTGTTAATCGTCGAATGCCTCGAGCAGGCCCCAGTAACATCTCCTTCATCCTAGCCCTGAGATTATATTCAAGGCTCTTTAGGAGAATGAGACCCATCATTGTTACTGGTATTTGGCATATTGGGTACGCCACGGGGAGTTTGCCAGACTCTGCCCTGTGGGCAGGCTACATTCGGTAGCCTGCCAGTTTGTCCAAAGTAGGAATGAGATAATAAGATGTCATAATAAGATGTCGCATGGCAAAATAAGTCACTAGAGGAAAGACATACCAGATGATCTTACTTTTATGTTGTATATAAAAAGAACCCAAGGGAATAGATAGTTTTCAATTAAATCAAACCCTTAGATGTTAACTACAGAACTGATCTGAGGTACAGAGCGTGGTGGTGGATGCAGCAAGGGAGAATGGACTAAAACAGTCTCATTGATTAACATAAAGGAATCATGACACTTGGTCATGTATGTGTTTGATAACACACTAAATATATATATATTTAAATTGTTTTAAATTAATGAACCAAATAAAACTAAAATAAATGCCATTTTGTCATAATCAAATCAACAGCATATTATCAATTAATCATTGAATTTTTCTAACCCAATTGTTCAAAGTAAACAAAATAAATATCACTATTGTTAAAATCTGATTTTCAACAGGAGATTAGGGAAAGGAAAACCTAAACAGTATTTTTTTAGAGAACTACATCGTGGTGCTCAAAAACAATAAGATCATATTTTCTTTACTCTTCATATCTATATCCCACTTACCTCAAAACTTCTGATACCCTACAAAAGACCTGTGATTCTGGTTAGTGAAAAAGAGCTTACACAGCAAACAAAGACATTTTTTTAAAAAGCATATAAAGTCAAAATTATTAAATGTGCACATGTGGAAATATCCTTGATTTGAATTACCACAGTGATTATCATATGCTCAATGTGAAAGGTATCCATAATTCTACTATTAAACAAACTGCCTTGCATTTTTTAAAAAAGTAGATTCTTAGGGGGGGGCTGGAGTGATAGCACAGTGGGTAGGGCATTTGCCTTGCATGCAGCCAACATGGCTGACCCGAGTTTGATTCCTCTGTTCCTCTCAGAGAGCCCGGCAAGCGACTGAGAGTATCTCGCCCGTACGGCAAAGCCTGGCAAGCTCCCCATGACGTGTTTGATATGTCAAACACAGTAACACAACAAGTCTCATGATGGAGACGTTACTGGGGAGGCTCAAGCAATTTGATGAACAACAGGAGGACAGTGACAGTGACAGTAACAGATTCTTAGATTTAAAAAAAATAAAGCTCTGTCATCTAGATTTTGGAGTTTATAAATCACATAACAAATTGTGTAGATAGCAGAGCTAGAAAAATACTATAGTGGGTAAAGCACTTGCCTTGTTTGCAGCTGACCTGGGTTTGATCCCCAATACCACATAGGGTCCTCAGAGACCCACCAGGTGTGATCCCTAATGGCTGAGTCAGGAGAAAGTCCTGAGCACTATTGGGTGTGGCAAAAATAAAAAATGTATATTAAGAAAGAAGCAAAAAATGTGTAGTTAGCCTTAGCAAAAGTTAAGTGAAAAAATAAAAAAAAAGTTCATCAGCGCATAAACCAAGTCCGATTTTTCAGAAAGCACTGAAATAAAATATTCTAGCTTTTCTTTCCCCTTATGGCTGTGTTTCCATGGTACCAAGCTCAGACTATCTTAATGAAAAGGAACTACAATTCTAGGAGATACTGACATATTTTGAAACATAACAATGTTACCCTGACTTAATAACACTATTTTACATTATTTCTTTACAAATTTGAATAAAATATATAAAATGAATGTAAATAGTCACAAAGTCATACACCAAAATAGAAGCCACAACTAAATTTATGTAAGAATTATCTGCAAACACTAGATCTTTGTAGCGATTTATAAAATTAAGCACATTGTACATATCATTTATTTCATAAACATGTTCATATTTGTATGCATTTTAACTAAAAGTGTCATTTACTTAGAATAGAGTTATAAAGGAAAAATTAAGCATAGAATAAATTTTATGTGCTCTTTTTATGTTTTTATATTATTAAAAATGTTCATCTTAAATTGAGTTTCTGTCTATATCGGGAAAAGAGTCAAATCATAGAAAGCAGATGTGCTACACAGATGGTATTACTTATTGGGAAATATGAAATGATTTCTCAATCTTACTTATTGCTGGAAGAAATCAGAGGGCAAGCACACTGCTGACAGTCATTTGGAAGTCCTTTCACAATTCCATAGTATCCAAGAGCACATCGTTCACAGAAGTCACCTGCAGTGTTATGTTGGCAATTCTGTAAAGGAAAAGAGAAACAATTGTACGTTTATAGTTAAGTAGAGGATAAAATTTATCATACAACTCCATATCTTTGAATGTGTGGTTCTTAAACACACTGTACACACTCAGTGACAGACAGCTCTTGATATATTTTTAGGTATTATAATCTTATCATGTTAAACTATGTATAATAGAAAATTTTCACATTTTAAGAAATTTTAGATATATAGTTCATTGGCATCAAATACATTCAAATTTTGTGGAACTGTCTCTATAGTCAATGTCTATGATGGTTTCATCTTTTTTTTAACTGAATCACCATGAGATACAGTTACAAAGCTTTCATGTTTGAGTTTCAGTCATACAATGATCAAACACCTATCCCTCCACCAGTGCACATTTTCTACCACCAACCTCATATCCATTCAACAATTCACCATAATCTTTTCCCTGAACATTTGGCAAATAGCATTCAACTTTATCTCTCTATAAATTTGAACTGTTTCAGAATTTTTTTCTTTTAAAGACAGAATGATAATTTAGTATATACATATACATTTCGTATGTCTAGTCTTTTATTAAGAGACACTGAGTTTTCACCTTTTGACTACTATGAATCATGCTGCTATGAACATAGCTATACCAATAAGATTATCCTAAGCATGTGCAGGGACTGGTTCCAAGCCTCTCTCCCTTGGGATACCAAAATCCTTAAGATGCTCAATATTCTTTCATAAACTTGTATAGTATTTGTTTGATGTATTGATATATTTTTACATATATGTGTAATTTTAGCCACCACTTGATTTACAAAACTGTTAATGGTAGGCTTTGATTCATAAAACATCCCATTATCACATTGTCCACTCAGTGTCATCTTCCTTCCACTTCTGTCCTAGTGCCCAACCCACCTTCACACAACACCCCCTTCCCAAGCTGTTTCCTTCTCCCACCACTCCATAAATTTCTGATTGCAAATCAGTCTTCAATTTGTTACCTTTGGGTATTTGTTATTCTTCTACTATGTTTCCTTATATCTCACATATGAGAGATCATTCTGGGTCTGTTTCTCTCCTGCCTAACTTTATTCAGCATGAGAGTCTCCAAATACATGTAGAAATTCCGTTATTTCATCTTTTCTTAAAACCAAGTAGTATTCTGTGTGTATATACCAGAGGTACTTTATAGACATCTGTTTTTAGACATAGGTGGTTTCCAGATTTTGGCTATTGTGACTAATGCTGCAATGCACGTAAGAGTGCAAATGCCTGGCCCACTAGCATTAAATTTGAGGTTTTTTTTTAATATCTTAAGAAAAACTCCCTGGGATTTCACGACACTAGATAAAGTTGCATCCTAACTAAAATAAGTTTTCTAAAGTGTTGTTAATTTTTTTCCCCCTCTACTTATTCACTTTCTCTTTACCTCTTAAAAGGGTTTCAGGAGTTTTGATTCTACACAGAAATCAAAGATGTGGCATGATTATTTTTTGGTGCCAAATCAAAATTTACTGATTTTTTGTTACTAAATCAAAATTTGCTGATGCTAATCAGCTTTCATGATATTAGTTTTCTGCAGTAACTGATATTTCTGTACATTATTCTTTGTATTTAATTATCTCTTTTTAAACACACAACACATTGTGTGAATTTTTATTCTCCCTTTATGCCTTCTTTTTAAGCTTCTTCATGACCCTTTCCTTTATCTGTGTTCTTGAGTCTAACTTAAGCTCTCATCTGTTTTTCCTTCATGCCTTAGTGATTTAATCAACCTCAATGATAAAATTCAGTTTTTGTTTATGTATCTGAAATTCTAATTTTAAAAATATTTACATCTAATGAGTTCTGGATTTAATTTCTAGTTGCCTCTTTGATAAATCACATTAAATAATATAAAAGAAAGTTGAATCAAAAATTTCAAATATTAAGCTCATATTTCTTTATGTTTGTGAATACTGTAATTATTTTGTACTCATTTAAGGTCACAATCATCTACTCAATTACTCAGGCTTAGCAATTCAGTGGTTGCTTTCATCCAGGCAACATATTCCATGATTTTTAAAAATCATGTTTCTTTATTTTCTTGTTGCTACTATTTTTAATCTCATAATGTCATAGTTTTACTGGTTTATTAGACCCATTATTAGGTTAAGAACCTGCTTCAAAAATTTCTCATTTAGCCATTTCCCCACATTGAAATCAAAGTATTCATCACATAAAATATTCCAAATCATGATATTTTCTACTTTCTATTGAAGGCTACAGTAATTTACCATTTTCACACAAAATAGCAAAACTCTCTAGAATAACAATGAAGATCTTTATAATCTGACCACTTATGATGCCTCCTGTTAAATTTTTAACCACCGCAATCCTTAAGACTAAGGACTAGGATATGGATTAACACTAAAGGTTGTTCTGAGAGTTGAAACTCTCCTCTACTTATTCTTGAAACTCTACATATGCAAACCTTTTGTTTTATAATGCCTTTACCTTCTTTTTTCTGGTAAGCACATAATCTAGGTGGATGGTTTTCATATCAACACTGTGACTGCAATGTGCTGTTTAGAAAAGTTGGCTGAATTGGTGTACATTTGGAGGAGTATAGAACAACTGGTCAGGTTCATAAAGATAAAACTTAAAAACTTAAATCTAATAAATTTACACCATAAGGCTTAAGAGGACAAAACAAATTATTGTATGTTATATTTTATTAATTAGCATAAGCCTCTTACTTAGCCATTAAGAGTAACCATTAAATTTTAGCAATAGTCATTCCATATTATCAGTAGCATAGTAAAATATAATTCCAAGATAAAATCATCATATACAGAGTCTAATCTCAAACAATTTAACATGGTGTCAAATGATGAGAAAGTACTAGCTAGGGCAAGTTTGTCATGTATTACAATTATAGGAATAAGTTGTCGCAAAATAATTAATAACAAAGAATAATGATAACCAATGAAATTTTGTAATAAAATTTAATATGCAATGAATTATTTTATGTAATCTAATGTAATAATAACTAAGGTAAAGGTAAAGGTAAAGGCCCTCCCGTTGATCGTCGATTTGCTCGAGCGGGCCCAGTAACGTCTCCATTGGAGACTTTGTTGTTACTGTGTCTGGCATATCCAATACTCTCGGTAGCTTGCCGGGCTCTCCGAGAGGGGCGGAGGAATCGAACTCGGGTCAGCCATGTTGGCCGCTTGTAAGGCGAACGCCCTACCCGCTGTGCTATCGCTCCAGCGATAACTAAATATACATGAATTAAATGATTGTTACAAAAAACAGAGATTTAAATGTTTACTTCCCTAATATCTATGTCTATATTTTTTTACAGAGCAAGCAAGTATGTTAACCATCTTTAGACAGTCAATATTCCAGAGGGTTGTTGACACAGCAAACTAGTAAAGTGCACCATATGTGTGGGTTAGATGCAAAAACTCAACCCATAAACCATAATGGTATTTTTGAAACATTTGTATGTGAGATTTTTATATCTAGTTTGAAAGAATGACCATAGTATTTATATGCCAAAAGCAATCTTTGAAAATGCAAATAATTTAGGTGCCTAATGGGAAGTCTGATGATATTTTCCAGTGAAAAGAGATAATATATTTTCAATAATAGAATATATAGTTGAATTTTCAATTATATATATTTCTTCTATCAAATAAAATAAATATAACATTAACATTTTAGTATCTTAGATTAGAGGTAGAAAGGTAGTATCTTAGATCAGAGGTAGTTAATTTTTCCTTACAGCAATGCCAATACAGTTAATATATTATCAAATGCAGAAATTCTTATAAGGCAATCCTTTTATCTTGTAAAAATTTTAGTAAGCTATGATATTTCCTCTTATGGTGAATGGAAATTTGTTTTACTTTAATTTTCAGTCAGTGACTGACCAAATTCTTCCTCCTGGAGCTATTCAAATTAAGTCTAATTCCTATTTCAGAAGGAAAAGCCTCAAATAGCTAAAGAATATTATTACATCTTAAATCTTTTTAAAGCTAAAATACTTTCTAAACTAAACATTGAATAATCCTGATTACTTATAATTTCTCTTTAAATACAATTTATGTTTGTGCATGTAATTTGTAAATATATTGAATATACATTCTTTCTTGATCTGAATCCTATACAATCACATGTGTCTGTAGTGAAATAAGAACTATTCTTCACAGGAACTGCTATTTTGTGATATTTCCTCTGTTCTTTTCCTTAAAAAATGACAATGTATTTTTGTCATTTTTTTCACCATGAGAGCAGTGGACAAATAGTTCTCATCCTTATAATTCTAACAACCAAAACAGTGCTTTTATATTTGAAATACTAATTGACAAAGGCATTATGAATGAATAAACAAGTAAGTCAGGCTAAAGTTAAAATATTTTTAACCAACTTTACCTTCTACTTTTCAGATTTTTGAAATTCTTGACCACAACTAATGCATTCAGTAACACTTTCAGCTTTATTTCATCTAAATATTTCATAGATCTCTTTCATATCACCAATAAAAAAAATCTAATTTAACAGGGTCAAACACAAACATATATCTTACCAATATGGATAACTGTAAAGCATATTCAAGGTCACAACACTCAGCAACTTCTATTGAATATCAAATAAATTAAATAATTATATTATGCCTATTTTTGGCATAGTTTATGAGGATATTATAAAATATTCTGTCAAATGAATATTTAGGAAAAGCAAAGTTTGAAACAACAACTGAATCTTACTAATTTATGACTTACACTGATTAATTTCTCTCAGTATCAGGATAATGATTGAAGGGGAAGAATAATCCCTTTTATACCACAGTCAATTATTAAGAAATAAATGAAAAAAACTTGTCCACAATGACCCTGCCTAATTATGGTACATATTTAGCTTTGAAACATAATAGTTGTTGGTTTGTACTTTTGGGGGTCTGCTTTTGAAATTATGACATTCTGATAAGTTTTATATTTACTGAAATTTAGGAAGTGGGGTCTCAGATATTATCTATATGTATAAATATATATACATACAAGGGCTTATATGTCATACATATAACTGACACCATACTATAGTTTTATATACATTGTTTTTTAGTTAATATGGGAGACCCCAAACTCAACGGGGCTCAAGACTTACCCCTGGATCTGCACTTAGAGCTTACTCCTGATGGTCATAGAGACCATGTAGTGTAATAGGGACATGGTAATAGGGACATCTATATCTATCTATCTATCTATCTATCTATCTATCTATCTATCTAGTTAAAGAATTGGCCCATTGTGGAAACAGATTCCTAAGTATAATTTAAAGGTATTTTATAACTCTTATTTTATTTCACCTAACTTTAACAACTGTCACTGTCCTCCCATTGTTCATTGATTTGCTCGAGCGGGTCCAGTAACATCTCCATTGTGACACTTGTTACTGTGTTTGGCATATCGAATACGTCACTGGTAGCTTGCTAAGCTTTGCCATGGGGGTAAGATACTCTTGGTAGCTAGCCTGGCTCTCCAAAAGGGGCAGGGGAATTGAACCCGGGTAGGCCGTGTGAAAGGCAAACGCCCTACCACTGTGCTATCCTTGCAACAAAGGGCTGAAGCGATAGCACAGTGGGATTTGCCTTGCATGCGGCCCACCTGATCGGCCCAGGTCCGATTCCTGGCCACTCTCGGAGAGCCCACAAGCTACCGAGAGTATCTCGTCCACATGACAAAGCCTGGCAAGCTACCCATGACATATTCGATATGCCAAACACAGTAGCAACAAGTCTCACAATGGAGGCATTACTGGGCCCACTTGAGCAAATCAATGAACAATGGGATGACAGTGCTACAGTGCTACAACTTTAACAAATTAAAGATGTTAACATATATTGCAACTCTAAATTCGATACTGAGATAGTTTAATTGAAATTGATGTCTTAAATTTGTAAAATTAGGCTTTATGTCTTCTATAGAAATACTACCTGTGGACTGTGTGAGAGATAAATCCACTCTTAGCTAAGTAAATGAGTTTAATTTTGAATGCAAATGAAAATTATATTCCATAATGTTGACAGGACCTGTGACATGATTAAATACTCTATGTGAAAAACATTTGAAAAATCATGAAAATATCAAATTTGTCACAGAATGGTAACAGTGAAATATCATTCTAAGTTTTATGAAGGAAAGTAAGATGTTTGAAATTTGATTTTTATCTCTAAAATTTAAGGATTATTTACTTAACCAGTATATGCCAGATTTATAAAAAATAAGATGTGTTCATTACAAATACAAATGTTAGTGGAATTTGAGAGAGAACTCTTGGGCCCCCTGACTCCTGGATCTGCACACATGGATATTTCCTGATGGTCTTAAGAGACAATATATGGTGACAGGGATCTAACCAGGGTCAACTGCATGCAAGGCAAGTGCCCTACTACTGTAGTATCTCTCCAAGCCAACCTCTAACTGCAGATATTAATGATATTCTAGACAATAGGAAAGGACAATGTTGGGTATTTATTTGTTCTTTTTATTTTCAAATAGGAAATGTGATAGATTTTAAAAAATATTTTCAAAAACTCTGAATTTTAAGTCATCAAAACTGAGACTTTAACACAACATTTTCAAGTGAAATATAAGGGAAAATACACTGACCCAAGGGGCATAGTGGTGATTAGGAGAGATAATATGTCCAGATGAATATAAACATTGATATTATCTTATGTATATCTTAGGAAATTCTCACTCTCCCTCTGAGTGTGAGTGTGTGTGTGTGTGTGTGTGTGTGTGTGTGTGTGTGTGTGTGTTAGCCTTAGTTCCCTTAACTCCTCTGTGTCTCTCCTGGCATAAAGTTCAATATTAGATAGGTTTTAGTCTACTATTTTAAAGAAAATGTTTCTTAAGGGACAACAGTTTTGAAGTTAATGAAATGCCTATGTGTAGAATTTATTAACTTTCACAATGAAGCAACTGCTCTTTTGTGTTACTAGGATTTATAAAAAAGAATAGTTATGTTTGTGGATTTTATTTAACAGTTTAAAATAGTTTGAAACAATGTTTGTGGTTACGTTTCTCTTTACCTGGTGATTCTGAACATAGCCACAAAGAAAATTTTTCAAAAGATGTGAGAAAATAAAGAAAAATTAGAGATAATTTTAATCATAAGTTTTGTTTCGTTATCATGTGATCAGTTTTTAGAATGAAAATCATAGTATATATATATATACATGGTAATATATGGTAATGTTCATCATTACTTTCACCATTATCATCATCATTATTTCTATTGAGACTATATGTGATTAGTTTTGTATTTTTATTCAGTATCTTATCCAGTATTTCACTAAATCTGTAGGAAAACTTTATGTAGGAGGTTTTATGAATATTTTCATTTTTTTATATGGAGTTACTAGGCCCCATAAACCTTAGATAAACTGAGTAGGTTCATGCTGACCATGTAGCTTGAAGTCAAGATTGAAATGAAGAGAGTAAGACAACAGAGTCATGATAACTACCATTACCAAATATCAAATAGTATCCTGAACAGCTTGAAGGATATAATATTAAACAGGGGTCTATACTGATATAGAATAGAAATCAATATACGTTCAATTTTCTCAGGCATAGAATAGAAGTAACAATAGCTATTTCGTATTGGTCTCATGGGTTATAAAAAAAATGAACAAAGTTTTCTAAATTCAGTTTTAAGTTCCCGAAAGGAAAATATAAAACCTTGAAACACAATAATTTATACTAGCCATGCATGTTTAATGCAAAAATGTATTAATTTTTTACTTAATTTAGGGATATATCAGAAAACAGAGAAGTGTTTAGAATTCATAAGTACCAAAAGAGTAATAATAGTAAATTGGCAAGTGGACAGAATAAAGAAAGCTCTTTTCAAAAATTAAAATGAAATTAAATTGTGTATTTTGTAAATGCTTCTTAATTAATTAAATGAAGTGAAAATAATCTTGCTTAAAAAAACTCCTCAAAATGTTCTAAAAGAAAGAAAACATATTAACTTTCATTTAAGGGTGTGTAAATTAATGTCCATCTCTGAAATTATCTTTTGAACTTATTAAGTCTGAAGAATGGTGAAAGAATACTGACATAATTATTTGGGAAGTGCAAGGATGGTTTATATAAGTCAGTTATTTATGTAGGCAGCAAGTTAGGCATACACCTTAAGTTAAAACAGCTACATACTTTCATAGTATTTATCATATTTTATCTTTAACTCTACTCCACCCTTCACAGATCACCCTTCGCAGATAAATTTCAGTATACTATCTTTATTGATATAAGGTATGTTTAGGAGAGCAGGAATGTATTTATATGTATATATATATAGTATACATATATATAATCTTAAGAATATATACATGTTCTTAAGATGAAAAGAATATTTAAGAATATTTATTTTAATATTTAAGAATATTTAGGACTGGAGCGATAGCACAGCAGTAGGGTGTTTGCCTTATAAGCGGCCAACATGGCCGACTCGAGTTCGATTCCTCCACCCCTCTCAGAGAGCCCGGCAAGCTACCGAGAGTATCTCACCTGCACGGCAGAGCCTGGGAAGCTACCTGTGATGTATTCAATATGCCAAACACAGTAACAACAAGTCTCATGATGGAGATGTTACTGGGCCTGCTCGAGCAAATCGATGAACAATGGGAGGACCGTGATGTGTGAAGAATATTTATTTTAATTAAATATTTTAATATTTATTTTAATAAATTATTTTAAAATTATTTGAGATTTAATACAGAAATTTTGAATAAAAATATTATAGTTTATATAGCTTCTGGCAGGAGAATTACAATGATGATGTTTTATATGTGATATTAAGTTAAATATAATTCATATTCTCCATATATTAATATGAATAACAATTATACATAATGAGATACCATGATGCACCAAGAGAAAAGGAAAACATTATTTTTTAAAATATTTCTTTACAATATTTATTTGAAAAGTCTGGCAGAGTCTGGCAAACTTCCCGTGTCGTATTCAATATGCCAAATACCAGTAACAATGATGGGTCTCATTCTCCTAATCCTGAAAGAGCATTGAAATGGCTCTTTTAAAATCTCAGGGCTAGGAAGGAGACGTCACTGGTGCCTGCTCGAGGAAGTTGATGAACAAAAGGATGATCGTGATAGTGATCGTGATTTATTTGAAGAAATTGTTTCCCATACTACAATAAATTCCAGAAAGTTTAGAGCTAGTTATCAAATTAAAATAATAGAAATAATGATAAATCTGATGGGATCTCAGGATAGGTATTATAAAGTCAACAAGAGTTCATCATGAAAAAGAGATTACCTAGAGAAGCCAGCTGTTCCAAAGACAGAAACATGAGAAAACCACAGAATAAACTTGAGGGTAATAAAGAAAAAACAACAAAGAAGACTATGGAGATACAGACATGTACTTTTTGAAAAGCTTGAAAAGGATATCATTCCTGTAGAAACAAGCTAGATTAGAAGTTTCAATAACAGGGATAATTATAGCAACAAATATTGATAGATCAAGTGAGATAAACTGTGAAAAACAGTCTTTTTTTCTTCCTTTTTATGATTCTGTATAGTGGCAGAGGCAACAGGAAAGAAATTGTAGATAAAAGACAAGTGTGTCTCCACTGAATATAAGGAAAGGGATGAAGACGCTGAAATCAAAAGCAATCATGGGGCCAAAAACAATAGTCTAGGGATAGAGCTCCAGTCACAGAGCAGCAGGTAGCATGTGGGATGCCTTGAATTTGGTCCTAAGCAATGTGTGACTCTCCTACAGCACTATGAAGTGTGGCCCTCGGAGTCCCCCCAAGTACGTTTGGGAGTGGATTTCAAAACAAGGTACAAGTTTGCTTCTATTTTTATTTTGTTTAGTTTTGTGAAGGTTGAGTAATAAACAAAACATGAAGATGCAAGAGAACGAAAACAGGTTGAGTTATATCTCAGAGTATCCAATTTTCCAATGAAATAAGATGAAATAAGATGCTTCTAATTTTCCAGTGAAATAAGATGGAAAACCATTGACTGAGCGTTGAGATGGGGAAAAATAAGAGGTGGAATTTTGAGAATAAAAAAGGGAGTGGAAGTCTAGAGAAGTGATTTTACCATGGTGGGAGAAAGGATAGGGATAGGTTAAGGGGGGAGATTAGAGTGTGTGGTGTTAAAATGTATACTCAAAGCCCTGTCATCAACAGTATTGTAAACTGTGGTGCCTAAAATAAAATAGAGGGCAGAGGTGGTACGAAATATTCATCCAGAAATATGAAAGAGGAAACGAATAGGAGAAAATTGGCGTAATTTTTCATAGTCCTATACAAGGTTCATTTGAAGTGAGTTATCATGAGTTAATCATAAAGAATAAACAATATAGCTATATATATTTCTATAGCTACATTTAGTTTAGAAGGCGTTTATGTGTTAATGCAAGATTTAGCAAGTGCTGGAAGTAACAATGAGAATAAGTAGTAAAATGTTAAGGAAAATGAATGTGCAAAGCAGTGGCACTAACAAATGGAATGCATATTATTAATCTGGTGAAGAAAGTTAGGGCATGGAAGAGTTAAGAAACAAATATCAATGGTGAAACTAAATTGTTGAATCTGGACTTTTGATATGAACTGGTCAAAAAAGAGATGGTTTTTATTGAAACTCTAAGTACATCACAGGGCCTTTGCATGCACAAGATCTGGGTTTGAGATACATCAATTTAGGGAAAAAATTGACTAAAGATTGCAGTTACTGGTAAGCACAATTTTATGATAATTGATGGAGTGAGGAAACAAATTGAAAAAGAGGGTTATGGACAGTTTATTTCATGAATCTTAAAATCACCAACTTTTAATTGTAGTGCTATAGAGAAGGACAATATTGCTGAAGAAAATTATTCAACAATAATTTGAGTGAAACTGGAAGTCAGTATGTAACTTCAACAAACAGGTGTAGTGGACAAACATATAGGGATATTTAAACAAACAAAACAAAAAACCTATTGAAGAGAGATGTGGGTTCTAAGAAAGTAGTATGGAAGAGCCATAGACTTTCTTCCCTCAGGCTCATGGGAATGACGGGATGAAGAGACAAGAGAGAAAAATGGCTACTACCCGCAAAAAAACATTTTTTCTGGAGATCAAGATAAAGAGATGATCAAGAGATGAGCATAGAGGGGCACAGAATGGAGGGGGTGTTTGCTGATGTCTGATGGTGAGTTCAGTCAAGACTCCATGGAAATGTTTTAGAATATGGGAGTCTCACCAAAAGGCCAGAGTGATGGATGGGATTAGAATCTGGGTGACAGAATAATGCCATAGGAAATCTGGATGTTTTGATGTTTTTCATTGTTTCAAAGCAGATGGCAATAACACAGTAGGAAATAAGCATGAGTACATATATATGTATATATATATATACATATATATGTAAGAACAGGAAGATTCTAAGGGAAATGGTTAGTTTATAAATTATAGGGGGATATAAAAAGGTTACAAAATACCTGGTGTTATAATACATTCATGATAATACAGCTAGTGGTCAAAACACAGAATTGCATCTATGTTATATGTAAAATATTGTTTAAGAAGACATTATAGCATTGTTAGGAAATGCATAATAATTGTCTATTTTATGCTGAATTTTGGATGGTGTTTTGTAAACATGTTTGTGTAATTTTTATATTTCCAATAAATATGTTTAGATTTAGAAACAGGAAAAAAATAACTTGTTGCTTATACTCTCAGGTGTTTATCTAAGACAGTATCAATAATATATTTCTTGTTGTAAGCGATGGTTTTCCTCATTGTCCTATTGGAGCACGTGTATAGAGAAATGAATATGTGGGCTAGGCCCAAGAACAGTAGATGTGAATACCTGGCATATAGAAGTTTCAGGATCACACATATTGCTGTGTCCATTACACTGACAAGGAACACAGGTACCCAGGGTTGGTCCAGCTGTGTGACCTCCAAGCTCAGAGCGACTTCGATAAAATCCTGGCAGGCAGTTCTGAAAGAAAAGAAAGCCAATTAGGACAACAAAGTTGAAAATCAAGCTTTGGTAACATGGGAGCTCTTTGGTGGTTAAAAGAGATTTATTTGCTCATTTACACTAAAGACAACACCACTTACAAACAAAAGTGACAATTTTGGTTACTAATGTGACTTTTTGATGGATTCCTTAGGTATAAAGGTAGTACTAAGTAATCAGACTTTAGCAAATGAAAAGGGAAGTTTTTATTTGCATAGAAACTCAGAAAAATCGTGTCTTATTTTTCTTGAGAAAGAAGTAGTTTTCGTGTTTGCTTTTTTAAGTTTTGATGAACTTATTCCTGGTTTATAATATTGTGGAATTTTAGGTTTTATCTATATGTGAGTAAGAGTTGTTTTTTTAAAATAAATTATGTGGACTAAAGAATTCCAATGTGGTAACATAAAATCTGCTTCTACTGCACTTCATGGATCAGTAGAAAATGTTCAACAGAATTCAGAAAAAATATTTTTTAAATGTTATGGTTATATTATTATAGTGTAGTTGTTTCAAAGATAGAAGGTAAAAAAATCAATATAATAATAGTTCTACATGTCTTGATAATATTATTCCACCAGTAATTTTATCTTTTTCTTGTGTTTTTAATTTGCTATAAAGAGAAAATTGCTAGCAAAGCCAGCATGCAAAATTTTGTTTATTTTAATTTGGATAATGTAAAAGTTCTTAAGTACTTAATTAAGAGAGAATTTTATCACAGTCTATAAGACATTCTAATGAGATTGAATAATGTCCCCACTTTTAAAAAAGGTATTAATTTTAAAAATCTTTTATACTTCAGGTTGTTTCCTTTATTTAGTAAGCTGACTACAGGGAAAACTCAGTTGTTTTAACAATATTTCATCTCTATGTCTATAGAACAATTGTCATATGATGGTATATTTGATTGGAGAGTCTGTATGTGTATATAAAAGTTTTATAATGAGATCTCCTAGCTCTACTTTGCAACACAACATTAAAGCAAGTGTAAGAAAAACAGTACTTTAAACTAAGGTGTTATATAATATGCAGTATTATCGTCTGGAATGTAAAGATGAGTGCTACAGGTAAAGTTTATTATAACAGACACCATTTCCCCCTTTATACTATGCCATTTCTTTGAAAAATAGTACAAAAATAGCTCTAGTTGGTATCCAGATCTGAGTTCAAAAAGGAGTTCTGTTCAGAACATTCGAGGCCTAAACTTCTCAAACCAGACAGTACAAAGTTTTAAGATTCCACCCCCAGAGATTCTAATTTAATTGGTGGAGAGTAGCTCCAAGGTTGTTAAAATTATAGTTTGTTGTGAAATTCTTATTTACAGAATTGAGAGTCATTGGTACTTCTTTTTATTGTCTGCTGGGAATATATGGTTTTAAAAGGGCAGACAAACTTATGTGCCGGGACACAATAGAATATTCAAACAATGATTTTACAATTAGTTTGTCTGAGCAATAGACAAGTTGATGAGCATCTATAAAACATGATTTCCTCATCTCACAAATGACCAAATTCATTGATTTAGATGATTTCTGAATTTCTTTTAGTTCTAACACTCTACATTTATTTTAAGCTCTGATCGATTAAATTTCTATGAGTCAGGGAAAAGATTTCCATACTGCAAGAGTTAAACCTTTAAATATATTTTTAAAGGTAACAGGATATTATTCCTTTTCTGTCATTTTATTTTTCAAAAATCCTTTATGTTGATCTTTTTCCATTTATTATATGTTTCTTATCTCAGTAAACTGGGGCAAAATTCTTAAGAATGATTATGTTTAGTTGGAACAAAAGAGGAAAGATAATAGCTACTTTTTATAGATTTGTCTAAAATCCTTCTGCAACAAAATGGAAAATTAAGAAATCAAGTAAGTTTTTTTCTGACTCAAACGTTTTTAAAGTTCTTTTCCCCTGTAAAAATTATTCATAGCTCAAATTTCTTCTTCTCTCCTTTCATCTTTATCTATTTTCATAATATGGGATGTCATCAAAATGTAAGAATCAAATTTGCACAAAAATGGGAGGGTTGAAAGAAGGGAATGTGAAACAGAAAGAATAAAAAGCCAACATTTTCCAGGTGTACTTAACACAACACCCCGTTCACTTTTGAGTTAAGCAGTAAAAATAGACATAGTGTTATCACCAATAAAAATGCTCTGTCTTGTGCCTTTGCTTGGTTTAGCAAGCTGGCAATTCTGCACCTAGTAAAAGTTTCACCATTTAACTTACGTATGATTTTATGCAGATTTTGACCACCCTGGGTCTCAGTTTCTTCATGTAGACCATAAACTTGTCAAATATAATAATATACACTATAAAAGCAGGTTTGTGAAACATTTAGACTTTCTGAAACTTATTCAGTTAAAACTAAGTTTTTCTTAGTTTGCTTGGACTTTTATTTCCTGTCAATAATGCGAGAAACACAATAAAGTTCAGTAATATTGGTATAAAAGCACTGTAGCACTGTCCTCCCATTGTTCATCGATTTGCTCAAGCAGGTACCAGTAACGTTTTCATTGTGGGACTTGTTGTTACTGTTTTTGGCATATCAAATACGTCATGGGTAGCTTGCCAAGCTTTGCTGTCGGGGTGGGATACTTTCTGTAGCTTGCCGGGCTCTTCTAGAGGGGTGGAGAATTGAACCCAGGTCGGCCATGTGCAAGGCAAATGCCCTACCTGCTGTGCTATCACTCCGGCCCACTGGGATAAATATTTAAGAAAATATGTAGGATACAGTAGGCATTTAATTAACTAAATACTATATTTTAAATTTAGACTTTCTGTGAGGACTTAATCAGATCACGAATATTTAGTGCTTGATACACAACAGATCAATATTGGTACCTGTATTCTAGATCATTTTTAAAGTATAATTCATTAAAGATAGATAAAATAAGGGCTATGTGATTTTTCTCCACCACAATGGAAAACATAACAACATAAATAGTTTATTCTCTTAAACAATGTTACATAATCTTTGGGTCTTCAAGTACATCCCTAGGAGGTATGCATGTGTAGGAAGTACTTTTCCGTAATTTGCTTTAATTTTTGTACACTATTTTTATAATGTGTTGTTTGAGTTTTATGAGATAATAATAAGTACACATTATTTGGGAGCTTGAAAATTATTTTTAGAAGTCAGAAATTACTGTTTTTGAGTACTGACCCTGCAGACACCAGTCATTCAACTGTGAGAGGAAAAGATGCCTAAGTGATCATAATATGGTTTAGTGATGAGCTGCAAATTCCTATAATTTTATTTAAGATAACCATGCATTCACTGCTTTCCCCTTTTTTGCAAAAATCTGAACCTGTGTTTATGTAAAAAACCCAACTTGAGAGCACAGTAAAGAGAATACTGATAATATTCAGGTATAGAATGGCAAATGTAATGGTTCCCACACCAACAAATATGGTAAGGAAATTGCATCCTTTATTTGACTTTGAAAAGTAATTTGGTCTCTACTTCAAATCACAAATTATAGTAAGTTGCCTTTAAGTTAATTGGGATAGTGTCACAACACTCTAAACCAATGTTGTTCAATTGTTTTATACCTGCAGATTGGAACTTGTCTGCACACCCAGACTGTACATGGGCAGTTAGGTAGTTATCACTGAGGGAAAGCAGTAGTTTTTAAGTTTATTCTTTTTTAATTTTGGGTGGGGGTGGGTTCATACAACCAGAAGTGTGCAGGGATTACTCCTGACTTTGTATTCAGGGATCACGCCTGGTGGGATTGGGGGAACTATATGGGGTGACTAGGATTGAACCCAATGCAAGCCGTATAAAAGACAAGTGCCTTACTTGCTGTACTCTCTCTGCCTCATGGTTTTCAACCTTTCTCACCTGTGGACCAGCTCTGGTCTGTGGATCAGTAGCTGAAGATTTGCTTAAAGTAACAGAGCTAAGTGGCCCCACAATTTGATATATGTTTACTGTCAGATAACAATTTTATTTATTTGTATTCACATTTAGGATTTAAGCATGAAATGAAAAAAAGCATGAAATAAATACAAATGCAGATGTTTCTATAACTGTTTCTAGAGCACAAAACATTTGGTGGAAATACTATAAAGGAATTGCTTTGTGTATTCATGACCCAAACCATATGTTATTAGAACAGGATGTATAATTTTAAAACTGTCCTTAGTTCTTGTTTTGATGATTAGATTTTATGGCTGGGTAATTACACTCTAGAATCTAGATGAATTATAAATAAGATGTATAAAGGATTAGAGGCAATGGATTGTGGAGAACACCTCAGGTACTTTATTATGATGAGATAAGCATTATCCCTATAATCTCTTCACTAAAATATTATTGTAATTATTAACTGTAAATCAGAATTTAAGTGAAATTCACAGAAAATAGATGCCGTCACTGATATGAATAATAATTTGTTATCTTTATATTTTTTATTAATTTACATGTATATAATTTGTGTTAATTTATATTTTATACAAATGAAAATGAGTATAAAGTATATTTCAAAATATACTATTTTTAAAGCCTACTAATTATAAAATGACATTTTAAACATATAAGCTTTAACATGGAATATAGGCATTAAAATAGTTTGATGGTTTATTAATATTTTTGTTCATAAGTGAATAGCATTACTCTTTAGATACAAAATAATGTAGTTGCAAATACATTGTCTCCTTAAGATATATGAAGCTAGTCTTACTACTATAACTATTTTACAGCAATATGATATTGGATAATCATAAAGTTTGGACTTCAAACCCTAATTTTTAATTTTATAGACTGGATAATTAGACAACTATATAATAGCCAAGACTTGTAGTACAAAAGAATATTTATTAAAATAATAAACTTGTGTCTCTTGAATGAAGAAGATCTCAAAATGTTTTGTCTCCTATATTTAAATGCATTGCGCTCATTGGGAAAAAAAGATATTTTATATTTGTCATATTTACTGCCTCATTTATCAGTTGTATACTATGTGAGCATACATACATTTGAGTGAATACTGCATGTAACTGTTACAAACATTTATATATACTATGCACATTATTAGTGGATATAATTCAGATATAAGACATATATCATGTATTTATGTGTGAGTTAAGAATTATGGTTAAAAATGAAATTATTAAAAAAAGAAATTATTTTATTACTTATTAGACCAAAATAGATGCATTCAAATATTTACCATCAAAAGTAGTCGTGAATAAGCAAAGATTTAAAGTTATTCCAAGGACATTTCACAAATAATTTAAAATTGTTCTTATTAAGTCATTTCATAAATTCTGTGGAACCCACAGGATGCTAAAGGATATAAAAAGTACTTTAGAAAAGGGCTTCATATATATTTTTCACTGAAATTAATCTTATTAGGGTTGATAAATAAATGACATACCCAAGTGGTAGAGCTAGGTACAATTGCAAACCAAAATTCATTTTTTATTTCTTTATAACATGCCACCTACTAAGAGATATATATTCATATTAGGTCAGCCACACATGCTAGGGGAAAAGGGAGCTCAGATAGAGAAGGGAGCACCAAATAAAGGGTGTTGGGAGGATACTCCCAGTATGGGAGAAGCATGCTGAAAGTAGACTATAGACCAAACATGATTGCCACTCAGTGCCTCTTCTACACACCACAACACCCAAAAGGAGAGAGAGAACAGAGGGGAATGCCCTGCCACGGAGGCAGGTTGGGATGGGGGGGATAGGGAGTGGGAGGGATACTGGGATCCGTGGTGGTGGGAAATGGGCACTGGTGGAGGGATGGGTATTTGATCATTGTATAACTGAAATCCAAGCACAAAATGTGTAAGTCTACAACTTTACCTCATGGTGTCTCACTAATAAAAATTTTTAAAAAATGCCTTTAAAAATCAGGAAAATAAAGAGATATATACTCATATTAAAGGTGCACTGAAATTTTGACTTGGAGCTATCAGAAGCTATCATGTTCTATAATTTAAAAAAATCCTCAAGCCTATTTTAAAAGAATAAAATTATAAATAAGTACAGACATGTATAAGTGAATACAATTAATAAATTAATAAATATAATTAATTACTAGCCTCCACTAGGATATCTGCTTTTGAGTTCTAAGATTTTCAGTATTTATTCATCAAAAGGAAGTGAATATATTAAAATATCAAACTTGTATACACCAATTCATCTGACTAACGAATTCTTGCTATAGGATGTATTAGGTACTGAAGGCCCCTTCCAAGTCAGCCTTTCAGTTGTTCCACTGTGGAGAGAACTGAGATGTACCTGGGAGAAGAAAGCTTGACTGCAGTTACTCAAGGAGTTGGGAATTTACTACTGTCTAAAACTGACTTAATGTCAAAATATAAATAGCCTTCCAGAAGATGGAGATCTAGAAAACTTACCAGTTCAAGAGAATTAAAAAATCTCAGAAAGTAGAATAAGCAATTTGTTTATTTGTAGTATATAGGTCCTTAAAAATACCTGTGTTGGGCACTGGAAAGATAGAACAGCTGAGAGGTATTTAAACTTTCATGCAGCCAGCCAGAGTCAGATTCCTTGCCTCTTATAAACCCTGTCAGGAGTGATTCCTGATCACAGGAACAGGAGTAAGCACCGAACACTGAGAGGTATGGCCCACAAAGAAAGAAAGAAAGAAAGAAAGAAAGAAAGAAAGAAAGAAAGAAAGAAAGAAAGAAAGAAAGAAAGAAAGAAAGAAATCTGAGCTGAAGGGAACAGCCTGATATTGGTCACATGAATGATTCTATGTCTTTCTTAAGAAGTTTTCTAAATCTGACATAATTTTATCATAATCATTGCAGTGTAATGTTTCTAACTGGAGAGTGCTTATATTAAGAAAATGGATCATATGTATATGTATATATATACATATATATTTAGGTCTATGAAAACATTCTTACAGTCTATTTATTTGATTTTTTTTAAATTACATTTGTATAATTTTAATATTTATGGAGCGATAGCACAGCGGTAGGGTGCTTGCCTTACAAGCAGCCAACATGGCCGACCTGAATTTGATTCCTCCGCCCCTCTCGGAGAGCCCGGCAAGCTACCGAGACTATCTCGCCCGCACGGCAGAGCCTGGCAAGCCACCCGTGATGTATTCGATATGCCAAACACAGTAACAACAAGGTCTCCAATGGAGACATTACTGGGCCCGCTCGAGCAAATCGACGAACAACGGGAGGGCCTTTACCTTTACCTTTACATATTTCTCTTCAGTTGTGATTTCTACTTCTAGATAACAGTCACATCATTCTTACTGGGTGTCAAAGTTTGAGTGAAATATTGAATACAGCAGCCTGAGTGTATATGAAAGTAAATCTAACTGCAGTGAAGCTACTTTCTCGTGGCTGGTTAAGTTGCTGATCATCAGTGAGCAAGAGTTAGCTTACCTCGCAGGACAAGCCAGAGTAACCTGGGGGACAATCACATTTTTCTATCAAGTGAGCTGCTGGAGTCAATGCCGTTACTTGTCCTTGTTCAGCCACCTCCATGGAGATTTCAGAAATCCTGGAAATAGAACATATACTTAGATTATCATGCCAATAAACTATGCTCACTCGCCACCATACAAAAAGTCTTTTCTGTTTGTTGACAATACACTTCAAGCTTGTTCGATTGTTATTTGAAGACAACCCAAAAGCCAGTACCCAAACTATGTATCTTCTTATTGCATGTCTGCATCCTCAAAGGTTGAGAATAAACATTAGCAAAATATTCACATACATCTTAAGGAGTTTTTTAAACTAGATATCTGATGTCCTGTTGATTAGTTATAAAGATTTCATCCCCCCCCCTTTAAAAATATGGGTGGCTTCAGGTGGAACATGGTCAATTAATTAGACATTTACCTCTTTTCAAGCAGACAACCCAAGGTTATTGCCTGTTAGAATATCCCCTAGGATATCCACTAGGAAAATTGCTTTTCATTTGCAACTTCAATTTCTTCCTCTTGAGTCTCTCTGAATGCCCTTTCTAGAACTTTAGGAAATCTCAAAAAATGAGTAAACACAAGCTAATAATACTGAAGTTTTTCTGAACATGAGAGGATTTCAAAGTACCATTTTATTAACTTCATTAATTAAAATCTTCAAGCAACTGAATCACTATCCCTATTGGTGGAAAGAGCCCTATTATTAAAAAAATAATTATTCAGAGTGAAGCTATTATAACCTTTTTATTAATTTGAAAGGATACATTAAAAATACATGCAGTCCATAAACTCAGACTATTTAATGACGAACATGAAATGTTCTGCAAATAAACTTTTAAATGAGACAATAAATAGATTTGCTTCAATAAAAGACATCTCCAACAGCTTACAGAACTTGAATCATACACTTCATAATAAGCATAGGTAGACATTATTGATACTGAATATAAAAGAACACTCTGGCTTTGATAGTCTGGCAACATGCACTAAGAATATCAGCCACCTTTTAGAAAATACACGTTCAGTTACTTCTCCTACTAACAGCTCCCAAAGTAGTTGGTGTTGTAAACAAACCAGGTCCTTTCTAGAAAGAACTCAGCTTTTCTGAATCCCGAATAAACAAACAGGAAGGCAACGTGGTGTCTGTTGAAAAGTTCATGCTCACTGACATTACCTTTTTCCCTTTGCTTTGCTTTGGAGCCACATCTCACATCTGGCAGTGCTCATAGTTTATTTCTATCTCTGTCCCCAGGGATCACTCCAGGCAGTATTTGAGGAACCATATGCGGTGCCAGAGCTACAGTCAATGTATGTGACTTAACCTCTGTTCTATCTCCCCAAGCTGTGCATTCTAGTATTTTATAGAGTAGGAAGAGACTCATATGTTCAAAATAGAATAGGGACTATTTTAAAACCAGGTGAAATAAGTAATGTCAGCAGTATGTATTTCTATAATCGACCCACCTTGTACAAGTAACTGTTTAGAGAACAACAGTTTTGCCTGAAACAGGTCTGGCAAAATTCACATTTCTCTTTAAAAGAATACTTGAAAAAACATGTATTGATGGCCTTCAAATAAATGTAAAAAAAGATATAAACAACAAAAAGAAAAAGAAAATTTTAGCACTGACAAAATCATAAAGCCTGTATTTCACAACACATGTATAATGGCTTTAGCTTTCTGTTTCTGAGACAAGTTGAATTTGTAACTCAAAGAGACACATTTATGCCATATAGGCTCTGAGGGATTTTTCAGTGCATGTATATTTTGTTTATTTGTTTGGAACACATATGCCAGTGCTCAGGAGCCATGCGGTGCCAGGGATCAATTCCAGGGCTCTTGCATACAAAGCAAGTTCTGCAGTTCCTTCATCTTTTCCTCCAGCCTTCAAGGACATAATATTTTACTTTTGACACAGTTCCCCTGTTTTAGAAAATCAAATAGTAACTTAATGGGGGTTTTTTTGGTTGTTGTTCTAATGTTAGCTAGACTATGAAAAGAATTGAAAATTTATTCTATATATTTTTTTAAAAAATGCCTTTTAGGCCAAAAATATTATTATTATTAGTGAAACAAAGTGATAATAGAAAGAGACTTAAGGGTAAAAAATGATGGTAACAAATTTCAATCAGTACTACAAAGGAAATGAAAATATAATGAAACATGCATTCTCATACAGTGTCTCAGTTCTACAAACAAAATATCCTTATACTCTTTTATAACAGTACACTTTATAAAAAATGTATCTGTGCACTCCCAAATTACCTTATATAATTTTGGTACACATTTTTAACATTTTGCATAAATCAATATCCCATTATTAGTGAGATATATAGATAGATAGATAAAGGAAAATATAGGAATAAAGATTTAAAAGTAAATTTGATCCCTGATTTATTCTTCTTCTACAACAAAATAATTGTTATCTATTTATTACAGAGCAAACATTTGAAATATGCTAATTTTATATTCAATCATTTCTAATAAGAGAAGTTTGAGGCTATTTTTACTTGATTTTCCTAAGCATATTGACTAATTTATAGAAATATGCTATACACACACACCTAATCATTCTATATTTTTATAGATTTTACCACAAAATTAACATGCCAGAGAAATTGAGACTCTATGGATAAACTCAACTCCAACAACTACATTATATGCAATTCCTTACTTTATCTCATTAGATAAGATAAACTTTCCTCCTGAGAAATATGACAATGAGTGCTCATGATGATGAAATTTCCTAGCCTCTCTGTTATTTTTTCACTTTGTTCTACTGTTTTTTTTTTATTGTTTATGAGCGATACCCAGCTGTGTTCAGGGTTTACTTCTGGCTCTGTAGTCACGGGTGACTCCTGGCAGTCCGAAAAATATAACCTGGGTCAGTCACAAGCAAGAGAAGTGATTTAAACAAAGTACTCTCTCTCTCTCTCTCTCTCTCTCTCTCTCTCTCTCTCCAGCACTGTTCTATCATCGTTAATGTATCCATTAACTCTTACTAACTTTCACCTCCCTTATTTTAATTTTGTAAACATGCTTAATTTGCTCTTAGCCATTTTTTGATCTTTTATACTGTATATCTCTCTTTTTAAATATTATGTCCATGGAAAACAAGTTTATACTCATTATTACATTCATTGGGTCAATTCATTATTCAAAATTTTGAGACTGTTTCTCTACCAGTATGCCACCAAAAATGATCACTAGTTATGGTTAACAAGAGGAATGTTATTGATGTGAATCTAAGTGTCAGTTTCAGAAAGCTTCATCCCTGGACCATGGAAAAACAGTCAACATCCTCTTGAAATGTTTTCACTCTTTGACTTTCATGATTCCACATTCATTTCTCCTTTAGTCTTGTGTTCTATTCTTTTAAATGGATTCACAATTGGGCCCTGAGAGATAGTATAGCAGATAGGATGTTTTCTGTACATGTGGTCAACCAAGATTTAATCCCCAGTACACTTTCTGACCCCCTGAGTCCCACCAGAATTGATCCCATGGGCACAGAGTCAGGAGTAAGCTCTGAGCACCTCTGGGTATTATGATTTAAAAACCAAAAATTTAAAAAAAAATGAGTTCACAATTTTATACCATCCTAAGAGACAAAAAAATGACAATATTTATGGTTCAATACAGTCAACAACTGTGAATCCCATGGTTGAATAATATTGTACTTGGTCCTATCAGGTTCCCTTCAGAGTAGCTCAAAATATATGCACAACAATTAATTTATCTCTGCTCTACAGAATATCTTCCCCAAATTTATGATTTGCACCTAATACTCATTATGTGGAAAATGAATTCAGTATTCTCTCCATTAAACTGGCTTCTCATTCTATCTTTCTTTCAGACGGGAATGTCAATAACTTCTACAAAGTGACCTGGAAAGTCATTTCTGACTTACTATCACAATACTTCCAAACCAACCACTTCTAAATCTTTATAGTCTGATATCACCTTTCTGCTCACCCCTATAGTAACTAGAATAAGAAGTTAACTTAGAAATTTTCTAGTAGAGTTTACCTGCTTTGTCGCATGACATTTCCATAAGTAGCCTTGATAAGAATATAGTGAATATCATATAGAGTATCCAAGAAGTGTTCACGGGTCACAGTTCTACTTATTCGAGGGTCATCTCCATAGTATTTCCATTCTTTCTGTTAATAAGAGATAAAGATCATGTCAAGGAAACTGAATGCAAAACTATTAGCATCCTTGCTCCAAACACACTAAACGTCTTACCTCTGTCATTTCAATTTCATGCCTTGTCAATTGGCCATTTAGAGGAGCAGCCATATGCCTGACGATAACTCTAGCATGAGTAGGAGTCCCACCTCGAATGATCACTTGAGGGTTGTAAGTAGAGAAGCCTGTTTCATCTCGAGCTTCAAAATAGATTGTATACTTGAGTTTGCCACCGTAAGCCAACAACTGCCAAAATAAAATGAGGAGCGTTGAGTTAGGTGAATTCCATAAGTTTGCTTTCATTTTTTTTAAACTTGTTCTCAAGTGAATTCAATTTCTTTTCCCTTACCTTCTTTCCTTCAAATTGTTCTGGAAGTTTCCAATAAAAAGGCTCCAAATGGAGCTCTTGTTTCACGAGATTCATCTGTGCAACAATCTCTGGGTGTTGAAAAGCAATGCCTTTGGTGGTTGTGTGCTGCAGTGCCTCATCCACCAGGGGGAGAATGGTCTGCTCAGGTGTCAGGGTAACCTTCAAGGAATCAAAGCACAGCAGGAGACTGATTTCACCATCAATCAACACACCTCTGGGCGCTCTGTAGTAGAGTTCCCTCTTGAAAATAGAACTTCTGCTTATGGTAAGGCAGAACAGGGCAATAATCTTTCAGACCTGTTTGCTCAGGGAAAATCACAGCATCTATAAAATGTGCAGTCCTTTATACTAATGAAAAAGAATATAAACATGAAAAGAATTAAGGAAAAGTCAAAGAATAAATAAGCAAGTTTCAGTCCCCAATACTGATGATTTCTGGTTGGAATAAATGTGCAACAAGTTTTGGTTTTCAGTGCCTCATTAGCATGTATCAAGGGACACGCTTGGCACCCTCACTTCAGAAGTCAGCTTCTCCCCATCCCCAAGCCTGCTGTCTTGACACTGTTGTTTTCTTTTTATCACTTGGCATCTATTTCTTTATCTACAACAAATTGACTATTTTTAAAGAAAGAATAAAAAGGTATTATCTCCAATTGTCTAATGATGCATGATCCCTACACCATCTCTAAATGTTCATGAAGGAAACGTTTTGCTGCAAAATGTGCTGCTTCATCCTATCCCTCAGTGCCTGGCTAAAAGACATCAGCAGGAATTCACATTATAACATTACATGGCTCAGCGGCTCCTTACTCACCCGCGTACGAATCAGTCCTTTTGCTTCAGAGCACTGAGTAGTAACACCGAAGCAGTAGCAGCTGCTGCAGCCAAGAGGATTCTTGGCATCGAGTCCAAATTTGCCTGGCTGACACTTGTCACAATGGATACCTTCCACATTCACCTGAAGAAAGACAAAAGTTCTCAGAATCCATACAGGATGTGATGAGAGAAATTAACTTGAGAATGAATAAAAAGAGCATATATTTTTGAAGATATGGTGAACTCTAAGAATTAGACTCACATCCCAGATGGCATAGGTAGTTGATTTCATGATTTCTGAAATCCTTTATTTATAAATATGCACATTAATTAGCATATTATTTTTAAAAAGTCTCTGCTGCTCATTTTGTGCAATTACTGTGTGAGAAACATAAGTCATAATAATGTATAAAAGCAATTTGAAATCATTGATTTTTATATTATTCAAATTTATAAAAAAAATGCAATAGCACAGTGGGTAAGGCTTTTGCCTTGCACGCGGCCGACATGGCTGACCTGGGTTTGATTCCTCTGCCCCTCCCGGAGAGCCCAGCAAGCTACTGAGAGTATCTCACCCACAAGGCAAAGTCTGGCAAGCTACCCGTGACATTTTTGATATGCCAAAAACAATAAAAACAAGTCCCACAATTTGTTTTGAGATGCTACTGGTGCCCACTCGAGCAAATCAATGAACAACGGGAGGACAGTGCTACAGATTTATTTTTGACACATTCATAATGACACATTTATCTATAGTGTCATAATAAAATGGATACACTAACATGTCTATACATGATATAGTGTACACTCTTAATTTTAGTATTAACAGAACAGCCTGTACTTTGTTTTTTGATGAAACCCTTGAGTGGCAGAACTATATGACAAAGATTATTTTAAAGGCTATCATCCAGACTTCATCCTCCTGCTTCTTGTGTTCCTTCTTGCATAAACTTTTTCTTGAAAATATACATCTGACATAGTCTTAATTGCATTTATCCTAGAATTGATTTCCCAGAAATAACTAAGGGTGGAAAAACCTTCTTATATTTTTTAATTGGATGTTTTTCTACATCATTTAACAATATTAATGAGGACTAAAATTTTCACATAGCTACTCTTTGTAATGTCAGTGCTTATATGTGATGAAATTTTATAGAATTTCTAGAGTAGTAAATATTTTTTCAGTGTTCAGTGATTGCGGATTAACTTGAGAAGCAAATCTTATTAGTAAGTCTTATTATTTAGCTGTGATTTTCTGTGATGATGTTAAATTCTCTTTTCCTCTCCCATATTGTTCTTGTGTAAACAATGCAAATATTTAAGTGCAAGTTTATCATTGTCATTGAGAATGTATCATTTCTGCAAACTAAGGGGAAGGTAAAGTTTGGGTTGTCAACAGGTTCTTCAAAAACAATTTTATTTCTATGTCAATAAACTGTCCTCCCATTGTTCATCGATTTGCTTGAGCGGGCCCAGTAATGTCTCCATTGTGACAATTGTTACTGCATTTGACATATCGAATACGTCATGGGTAGCTTGCAAGGCTTTGCCACGGGGGCGAGATACTCTCAGTAGCTTGCCGAGCTCTCCGAGAGGGGTGGAGGAATCGAACCAGGGTCGGCCATGTCAGCCGCGTGCAAGGCAAATGCCTTATCCACTGTGCTATGGCTCCAGCTCATGTCAATAAACATATTGAGTAAAAGCTGGGGTAATGAGTTTAGGTGTAGGTTTATAAAATAGCAATAATGACACTAAATCATATAAAAACTGAACAATGGGCAAGACAGATAATATAGGGTTTAAGGACATGCCTTGGGCCAGAGCGATAGTACAGCAGGGAGGGCATTTGTCTTGCACTCTACCAACCCGGATTGGATCCCCAGGATCCTCCCAAGTACTGCCTGGAGTAATTCCTGAGTGCAGAGCCAGGAGTAGCCCCTGAGCATTGTCAGGTGTGACCCAAAAAGCAATAAAATAAAATAAAAATAAGAAACATGCCTCACATGCACAACACCAGCTTAGTCTCTAGCATCTCATGGTTCCTGAACGTTGCTGGGTGCCGTGTGCTGTCCTGGTTCTCTGGGCACTACCAGAGTGGCCCAGGCTACCCCAGCATTGTAGGAACTGCCTGCACAGTTAGCAGAGAATTGCAGTGATAAACCCACATACCCTCTGAACAGTTTTTTGGAAGGCCTGCCTCCCAAATTAAAAGAAGCAAGCAAACAAGCAATGAAAATACAACCAAGGGAGGTAGTTTTCTTCCCATATTTAGGCGGCACATACCTTACAAGTGCACTGCCCCACTTTGTCGCTGCAGAAGCACTTTTTTGTTCCTGAATCGCAGGTTGAGTCATCAGTGCCGGGAAGGAAGCAATCACAGGGAGTGCAGTGTGGGAAGTTCCAGTGACCTTGGCTACACTCCGAACATTTTGCTCCTGAGAATTTTGGATGACAGTTGCACTGGCCAGTGTTTATATTACACTGGAAATCCAGAGAGCCCTCTGTGCTGCAGTTACAAGCCTATGGAAGAGGTAAAAACAGCAACCATTAACACCATTTTATGGAAAATACCTTAAAAATTTAATTCTAGGGGCTGGAGACATAGCAGAGCAGGTAGGGCGTTTGCCTTGCACACGGCCGACCCGGGTTCGATTCCCAGCATCCCATATGGTCTCTGAGCACCGCCAGGAGTAACTCCTGAGTGCAGAGCCAGGAGTAACATCTGTGCATCACCAGGTGTGACCCAAAAAGAAAAACAAAAAACAAAAAACAAATTAATTCTAATTATTCCACTTCTATTACAAGACTATTAATCAAGGGTCTATTATCTGCTTAGTACTGTTCTGTTCTAGTTAAGTCACTTGGGAAATCAGTGTATGTAGCATTAAAATTTCTTCCAGCATTTACTATAACATATGCATCCAGAAAACATAATGCTGATGGGTAAGGAAACAAGGTTTCTAGGTCTTTTTAGAGCAAAGAGGATTTAGATATCACTGTTCTTCTATCACTTTGTTTCAAAGACTGAATTTTATGCCGTCATTTAACATTCTTGTAGCTTTCTAAGTTGTTTAGTGACATACTTCATAGTTTAGTGGATATAGACAGGTGAATACACAAATGCAGCATGAAGGAATAAACATTATATTATAGAAGTTATAATACTATGAGAACATCAAAAGAGCACTAAACCAGATGTGTGGAAACTAGAAATAATTTAGATGAGAAGTGGCATCTCGGATGTTGGCTTTGACATTTATTTTTGCAGCAAACCTTGATGTTAGACTCTCTGCTGGTAACCTTTTATCGTCTTCCTGCAGATACATAGTAATTTTCTGTTTATGTAATTCAAAACTTTGCTTAAATTTTTTAAAGTTTGAGTCTTTTTTCATAAGTTTACTTGAACATGGTGAATTCTTTCAATTTGAGAACACATCTTTTTGACTCAATGCTATTTCTTCAATTTAAAAAAACTTTTGCTCAGTTTATCAATTGTTTTTTGCAGAAAGCCTATGATTCTCAATGAAATTTTTCATCTGCCTCAAATCCATAGTGCCCTAATGTCTTCTGTTGTAATTTTTATATTTCTCACATTTATTATACATTTTATAGCTCTCAGTTCAAATAATGAAAATTCCATGACATGTAAGCTCTACCAACATATATTTTAATTACACTATTGCACATTTTTCATCTTTTCAATGATTTCTTTATTTCGTCTCACTCTTGTTCAATTTCTGCCCATATCTATATAGTTCGATCTTATATTATTTTATGAGTTAAACAGCTTGTCTCTTTTCAATTAAATAAAAAAAAAGACAAGCAAATTTCTATAATGCTGGTTAGGGTCTTGACATAAATAGAATTCAGAGATCAGATATGCCAGTGATCAATCCACCCCACCCTCAGCCCCCTGAGCTCTGAATTCTCTCCCCTTGCTTTGCGTTGTAATATGTGTTAGGCACTCTAGACATTTCTCTCTGCCCAGGTAGCAGCAGAATGATACATATGATAAACAGAGGACCTTTAGAAGGATTCAGTAAAGCTGATTAGAAGAATTCAGTGGTATGTAGATAACTAGTTTTCTAATATGTCTCTTCAATACTGTCCTGATCATTACAATTATTTTATTTTTTGTAATGGGATCCCAGGAAATAATTCTTGATGAGTCCTCGGGGGCTTCTCTTTGGGTGGCTAGGTCACCGTGCTTTGGTCATGATAGACTGTGTTGTCATATCACATCCACCAACAATAGCATTAACCTTCTATAAAACCAGTTCTTGAGAGAAAACACTGCCAACAGTGTTATCATTATCACGACCGTTTCTGTTCTACCACAAGAAGGGTGTGTGTTCCTCTGGTGGTGATACATTTTTGCTCTGAAACAGGATGACTGGGGATGGACTGAGAAGTATAGTAATCTGTCCTAGTCCTTGCTTCTTGTACTGACTGAGGAGAATTAGTGCTTCTTTTGTTCCTTATAGTTCAGGGTATCTTATGTTCTTTGATTTGTTTTCAGTAACCAGTTTCATCATTCAGTTAATGATTTATTTTATTTTCCATTTAAATGATGAATATGTTTTCTTTCTGCCATGTGAGTCCTAGTTTGATACCAAAGTGGGTATCACCTCTGTGTTTCTGATGTATAGTGTTTACATTTTTTTCTGTGGCTTGACTCTATTTTGATAATGTTCTGTTTTCTTGTATCTATAGTTTTATGCAGACTCTGAAGCATAACAATGTGCCAAATACCCATAATCAAATCTGGCTGTATTTTACTTTGTATTCTCACCTTCATTGCACAAATCAATCCTTGTATTAAACACTAGTGGGGATACTCTTGATTCTGCTTTTGTCAACAGTAGTTTGCCTATAAGGCTATTCCTTATAGAATATGAAGTACCATCACCATTTGCTATCTATTATTTTCTATGCAAATATTTGGCAAAGTATATTCCTAGACTTTGATGTTAAAATAACAACCATGTCTTTTTCCTGAGTCCTACTGATGAAATATTTTTTGTCTGGCTTCATTATAATTCGCAAAGAAGAACTATATTATGCACATAACTAAAGTATTTTAAACACACATATCCAAGCTGTGATTGTTTATTATGTTATTAACATATATATAACTTCAAATCGCAGAGTCTATAACATTGCCATTACTTCAAGTAAGGCATTCTTATAGGTTATCAGATATTGAATGAAAATTTAAAATGAATATAATTGATTTATTTATTTTGATATGTTCATTAGACTCATTAAATATGGAACACAATTAGAAATAGAAATATTTTAAAGAAAATGGAATTGCACAATATATTTTTAACATTTTAAAATAAGGGGACATCTCTATTTTTATAATATGATATGTCTTCTACTAAGTTTTTGTTGTATCAAACCAAAGAACCAGTTGAGAGTACAAATAGACATTATTAACTTTCCAAATCAGTAAGTTATAGGAGAGAATAAATGAGACCATTAACCATGTATTTGGATTGCCCAATAGCCAACATCAAACTTAAATCATAATTAGATATAATGTTTGTTTAGCATTAGAGGACTTATGCACTATTTGCCTATTTGTGAAAGATGGCAGGCTTTGTATTCTACTCTAATAAAAGCTCTGATGATGTGTGTGCTTGTACCTCAGCACAGAGAAATTATCCATGACACAAAGAAAGGAAAGCTATAAATCTTAAATCGCTTTTCATTTAGATTATAGTCATTCAAGTGTTTTAAATAGTATACTACTACTCATATTGTCATTAATATTTATGAGGTGTTTATAATCTTTCATAATTATTCATAATTATGAAATGTCTATCTGGAAGTTTAGGTTTTTAACAGAGATTCATAGTAATCAAAAATATTAATCGACTTCAGTTGCCATGATGTTTATTCAATGCTAAGTAAATATAATAATATCAAATATGTAGCTATATATTTTTCTAGTAACTTGGTTTATGTTCCATCATGATATATATGTATTCTGAATATATATATATATATATATATATATATATATATATATATATATATATCATTTGGCACCAGAGTTAGCTCAAGGTTTTCATTAAAAGTTTGGACACATTATAGGATTTGTGAGTAGAATGAAAACCTTCTTAATTTTCTTATAGCTTATTCATGAACTCAAGAAAATGGGTGAAGACTTGGAAACAAAATTAAAAGAATCAAAGTCAGGCATAAAACATATTATTAATACTTATAAAATCTTATTTATAAACTCTTGAGAAATATTTCCTTTGTTTTTGAAAAACAGTTTTATAATCCTTAAAACTTAGAATTATTAGCATTGGAAAACTTAGTTATCCATAAACTTTTAATTTCTCTAATCACAAGTCACTTATAATTAGAAAGCTGAACTTCCTTGAGCAAAGCCTCACTATCCTTGTTTTTTCTCTACTGACTTTCCACAAAACAAGTGTATTCTAAATCAGTATATTCATGGGTTTTTAAATCATATTTGTAAAGGTAGAGTCTATATCTATGCTAATTTATTGGATTAACATTGTTTTTAGAAAGCTCCTATTGAATCAAAGGGAGGTACATTTTAATCATCATTTCACTCTTCTTCAATACAATTTAATTAATTAGAATTACTTTAACTAACATAAAATTGGCCTTATTATTGCTCTGAATTTTACTGGGCACAGTTCAGGCATAACCCTCATTGATCTCTGTGCTACATTGAGTACTAAATAGTAAATGATTTTTTTATTTTTTATGCGTCTTTAGTTTTTTTGTATCTGTTGAATAGTTTATCTCTTTTTTAAGCTGATAAAAGAGAAAGGAAAAGTAGAAAAATAACTTTATAAGGTATTTGATAATAGGAGCCTCAGGATTATGATTTCTGAAGGAATAAAAACAATTAGATTAGACTTAAAGGTAGTTTGTAGACTATAACACAGAAAAAAGAAAAATAAATAAAAACCATCATGGCTGTATTTAGAATTAGAGAGTAGAATTTGGAAAAGTTTAGGAAATTAGAATTTATGAGAAAAAACATAATATACCCCAAAAGATCAATTTCAGTTTTTTTCTTTTTTTTACTCTGAGAACTGAAATACACATGAGAAGAAATAAATGTCATTATGAAAAATAATAGGGCTGAAGCGATAGCACAGCGCGTAGGGCGTTTGCCTTGCACGCAGCCAACATGGCTGACCCGAGTTCGATTCCTCTGCCCCTCTCGGAGAGCCCAACAAGCTACCGAGAGTATCTCGCCTGCACGGCAGAGCCTGGCAAGCTACCCGTGACGTATTCAATATGCCAAACACAATAACAACAAGTCTCATGAAGGAGATGTTACTGGGTCCGCTCGAGCAAATTGATGAACAATGGGAGGACCATGACCGTGACTGTGATGAAAAATAATAATGATAGAAGGTACAAAGTTGTTTCTTCATGCTATGTTGAGAGAAATTGAGTATAACAATTCATACATGACCATATTCCGTTGATCGTCGATTTGCTCGAGCGGGCCCAGTAACGTCTCCATTGGAGACTTTGTTGTTACTGTGTCTGGCGTATCGAATACTCTCGGTAGCTTGCCGGGCTCTCCGAGAGGGGCAGAGGAATTGAACTCGGGTCGGCCATGTTGGCCGCTTGTAAGGCAAACGCCCTACCTGCTGTGCTATATTCATTGTTCTAAATTCATCTTTAGGTGGGTAAATTTTATTGTATCCATTGATTACTCATAAATAGTTGATCTAAGACTCAACATAACTTTTATTTCCTTTACTCACTTATTCCATAATTTCCACAAGTGGTAAATGACACATCATCTATTCTTCTGCAAAGAAAGGTTTAGGAGTCATCTTTAAGTCTTCTTTCTTATATCCTACCTCTAAAAATTTATCAAGCCATATTAGTGCAAAAGCTGGGTAGTCTATAACTTAATAGATGGGCATCAATAGGCCCCAACTTTTGTTATCTCTCATCCATTATTTCTGCAACAGTCTTATGTTACTTTTCAGATAGATGCTTGAGATGATCATTCCTCCTTCTACATCAATGGGACAAATGAAGACCTTTTCAAGTTAAAGACTGATAATGTGACTCTCCAGACTCTTAAATTACTCCTGTCAGTTGAAAGCAGGTTTAATTTAGTGCAAATTCATATAGATTTTTGGAAAATGATTTTAGTAAGTTTGTCATTTCTTTGTATCTTGCAGGTATATTTCACTAAGTGTTATGTTTTTGGTATTTATTAGTATGTAGGGTTCTTTTTTCTTTTTCTGATAGACCTCATAGATGAAACTGCATATATGTGCTTGGTTCATTTTTCTTAAAAGTAGAATACTGATCAATATTTGCAATCACACTACAGTGATAGCCTTATATTATTTCGTAATATGATGCTGGATTTGAAATAACTAACTATATAGCAGTGGCAACATAAAAACCTTAAAAATTATAAGTTGAATAAAAGCAATTTACTCACCTTACAACCAGTGATAATACTGTGGCCCCAGGTATTAGGTGCACATTTTGAACATTTCTCTCCAACGGTATTGGGAGGACAGATGCATCGACCAGTTTTTGGATCACAATTATTACCCAGATGAGCACAGTCACAAGCTTCACAGATGAAAGGACAATAAAAAAGATACAAAATGTTGAGCTTTATATTATTTGTATTTTATTCTTATACTATGTTTTAAGATTACTGAACTGGAAAAATTAAGTATATACAGAAGTGTTGTTCAACAAAAAATACATTAAAATTATTTCTCAAATGTAAAACATTTCTAACTTTTGGATAAGAAGAGAAAAACGCTTATAAGATTCTTGTCAATTTGTTTTTTTAAACCTATTATAATTTTGTTTGTCTAATTTAAGTTCATATGTAATTTTCTGTTCTGTGTAGATCAAAATTTTCTTCCTGCTGTGACAGACTTGTAATAAAAACCATTGCTCATAATAGGTTTCTTAAATCCAGTATGTCAGGTAAATACTTTTAAATAGTTGAATTATAGCAATATAAATTTAGACCTGTACAGGGGTACTAAATCCCCCTGAACAGTTGCAAATTTATATATATATTATTCCCTAAAATATTAACTACTATTTTGTAGTTGTATTTTTTTGTGAGGAGGGGGTCACCCAGCAGGCTTCTCAGGGCTTACTCTTGTCTCTGTGCTCAAGAATTTCTCCTGACATTGCTCAAAGGACCAATGAGGTGGTAGGGACTGAACATGTGTGGGTCACACACAAGGCAAGCACCTTAACTCCTGTGCTCTTTTCTTGGCCCTGCTGCTACTGTTTTTATCCATAGCAAGTCAATTCACACATATTTTAATGCTACAGATATATAATATAGTAGACTTAAAGTAAGCTAGAAAAATAATATGCTGTTAAAAAAGAAAGTGCATTTGTAATTATTTGAAAAAAATATGCTAAGTAGACTGACATAGTTCAAACCCATATTTTTGTTTTGTTTGTTTTGTTTTTGCTTTTTTGGGGGAGTCACACTAAGCGATGCACAGGGGTTACTCCTCGTTCATGTACTCAGCAATTACTCCTGGTGGTGCTCGGGGGACTATATGGGATGCTGGGAATCGAACCCAGGTCGTGCCACATGCAAGGGAAACGCCTTACCCGCTGTGCTATCACTCCAGCCCCCAAACCCATGTTTTTCAAGGGTCAATTACATATATACACATAAATGCACTATTGAAGTTTGTTTACCAACTGTCTTATTTCCTCTCTTTTCTTTTTATTTGGGGAGACTCACCTGGCAGTGAGCAAGGCTTTCTCCTGACTCTACACTCAGGAATCATTCCTGGTGGTGCTCTGAAGAATATATAGGGGTGGTGAGTCAAGCGTGTCTCAGCAGTAGGGTTGCCTTGCTTTGCACGCAGCTGACTTGGCCATCCCGAGTTTGATTCCTCCACCCCTCTCGGAGAGCCCGGCAAGCTACTAAGAGGATCTCGCCTACATGGCAGAGCCTGGCAAGCTACTCGTGTCATATTCAATATGCCAAACACAGTAACAACAAGTCTCAAAAAAAAGGAGACGTTACTGGGCCCGCTCGAGCAAGTTGATGAACAACGGTAGGACTTGTACTACTACTGGCATGCTGCATGCAAGACAAGTGCATTGCCCACTCTACTATCTCTCCAGCTCCACCTTATTTCTTTTTAAGACATTTTAATTCATTATTCAGAAATAAATGCACGTTGCATTTGTCAAAGAATACAAAAATAAGATTTTAGAACTTCAATGGCATCGGCAACAGGAAATTAACAATAAGAAATGCATGCCACTCTTAGCTAAAGTTGACACTGTTATTGAATATGCTATAGTGTATTTCAAATCAAAGAGGAGAGACCAAATATTTGAATTCAAATAGGAGCATTGATACTCCAAGAAATAAATTTTTGAATTGATCAGAAGACAAGTCAACCATTTGCTGGAACGTATTTGGGCTATCTAATTGAAGTTCATTTTTTTTTTTTGTTTTGTTTTCAGGCCACGCCTGGTGGTGCTCAGGTGCTACTCCCAGATCAGTGCCCATGAATTGCTCCCAGAAGTCCTGAGAGCCATGTGGAGCTGGGACTCAAACTCAGGCATACAGAACGCAAAGGATGTATTCAGATTGATGTGCTTTCTCTCCAGCTTGAAGTTAATTTTTAATATTTTAAGCGATCACAATTATCATTGCTCACAACATCCATGGCAGCAATGAAAAATGTTCAGAGCAATACTTGACGTTAAGTAAGTGGCAAATAAATGTTTAAGTGACTTTGTTATTATTGTTGTTGATTTTAATCCAAAGTACCATACACATACTATCCATCATGGAAAAAAATGTTCACATTATGTCTAAGTGTATCACTGTATCGCTGTCACTGTATCACTGTCATCTTGAGTGTTTGCCAGTAAAGTCTCCACTCATCCCAGCCCTGAGATTTTAGCAGCCTCTCCTTACTTGTCTTTCCCAATGATGCTGTATTGGAGGCTCTTTCAAGGTCAGGGGAATGAGACCCGTTATTGTTACTGTTTCGGGCATGTTGAATATGCCATGGGTAGCTTGCCAGGCTCTGCCTTGCGGGCGGGATACTCTCGGTAATGTCTAAATGTATGTGCTAAAAATTGTCTTAGGACAGTTTAAATCATTTCACATAAATATAAAATTTTAATAGCTGTTCAATAGAATTGTAATATGAAGAGAAGATTACTTGAGAAATTAGTTTTCCCCTTAAAGAAGAGTGTTTACTACAATTGATAATGTTAAAAATAATACTAATAACAATGATAAACACTGCATAGCACTTAAGTGCTATATTTTATTTAAAAGATTTTTAGTCATTAACTCAACCAACTCTTGGAAGAACCCAGTGAAGCAAGACCAGGTTACTCAGTGAAGGTCACACAAATTGTTCCTTTAAACAATTGAAGCTGTTTAGGGTGAATTAGGTTCTCAACCACAACATTAACCTGTTTCGCACTTGATTTTTGTTTTTCTTCTCTGGGAGAGGAAGCTACAGGTTTGCATTTAAAAATGTTGAAAGTATTTCATATTATGTTATTGGTTTCATATTTTCTGGTAGTAGATAAATTTGAAAATATCTTTGGCATAGTACCATTGACAATGTATAGTACCCTTGGTATTTACTCAAATTAAGCAAAATTTATTGATGGCTGAATCTAAATATCACAGTATATTTTATTTATTTATTTATTTATTTATTTATTTATTTTTACTTTTTGAGTGACACCCAGCAATGCACAGGGTTACTCCTGGCTCTGCACTCAGGAATTACTCCTGGCGATGTTCAGGGGACCATATGGGATGCTGGGAATCAAACTCGGGTTGGCCGTGTGCAAGGCAAACGCCCTACCTGCTGTGCTGTTGCTCCAACCCCTTACAGTATATTTTAAAGCATAGTTTTATACATCTTAGTGTATCAACAAATTTGCTAAGATATCACAGACAGATTTCTGGAGAACCAAAAATTATGTATTTCAGAATAATATACAAAAGCTTAATTTATTATAAAACTGTCACTATCACTGTCCTCCCATAGTTCATCAATTTGTTCAAGCGGGCTCAGTAACGTCTCCATTGTGAAACTTGTTGTTACTGCGTTTGGCATATCAAATATGTCACGGGTAGCTTGCCAGGCTTTGCCGTGCGGGCGAGATACTCTCGGTAGCTTGCTGGGCTCTCCGAGAAGGGCAGGGGAATCGAACTCGGGGGCGGTCGACCTGGCCGAGTGCAAGGTAAATGCACTACCTGCTGTGCTATCACTCAGGTTCGTTATATACAATACTCTTCTGAAATTTTTTTAGGTTGGGGGCGCACTAGGGATGCTGAGTGCTAAAGACTCCTTATTAAGGTACAAACAATATAGGGATATCACTTGAATCAGTGATATTGGTAAGCAAAGACAATATTCAACATAATGATTTTTGGAATAAGGGTCAACTTCAAATTAGTAGCATATAAATCAAGACTAATGTTTAATATTTACTTTTATTTGTAGTGCTACTTCCCATTTTCTTAAACCATGTTTTGTGAAAGGCTGACACTGAATATGTGTATATATATATATATGAAAATGCTGATGAAAAATTCATGATTAGAGTGCCTTGCATTTTCCCATGAACTAGTAATAATTGAGAACCAATCTATTTCTTAATCAGAACATCACAGATTTCAAGATACCTAAAAAAGTGGATGAAAATATTTAATTTGTTTTCCATTTGTTTTGTCTTAAAGCCATACCCAATTGGACTCAGGGTTTACTCCTGGCTCTGCACTCAAAGATTACTCCGCTGGTGGTGCTTGGGGACCATATGGGACACAGGGAATTAATCCTGGTTGGCCAGGTGCAAGGCAAATGCCCTACCCTCTACAACATTATGCTGGCCTTCTTTTAATTTTTTTAATATTGAAGAAATATATTAGGTTTTCTGATCCTTGTACCATTTTGCAGTAGGAAAAGGAAAAGTTGAACGGTTTCATATGGGAGTCAATTTTAAATTAAAATAACATTGTCACCAGAAAAATATAAATATTTGACTTAAATCTTAATAGTCTTTTAGTGAGTGGCTCAATGGTGGTGATAAGACTTCACAGCAGATTTGGGATCTGCTGATGAGTTTTCCTGAGTACTTGCAAGCAAATTGATAAGGAAGTTTTTCAAATGGCAACATATTTATTTGGAATAAATTTCAAATAACACGTGTATTTTTTAGCTTATTTAATATTCTTGAACATTACTTATTAAACATTTTATGTCATCAATATGCACTTCCTGTAACTGTTGGGAATGATAGAAACAAAACTGTTCCATAAGTCAGACCTCTCACTAGGAAACAGGGATGTTTCATTTACTAACCTGTGCAACCTCCTTCTTGGAACTTGAAGTAGCCGTGAGCACAGCGGTCACATTTCTTTCCTGTGACTCCAGGTTGGCACCAACACTGCCCATTCTCTTCACAATCGAATGATTTAGACCCAAAGGAATTGCAGTTACAAGGAACACAACCCCTTCCTGACTGCAGGCCGAAGGTTTTAGGCTGGCACAGAAAGAGAAGGACAAAGAGTTTATTTAAATCATAATGGATCAAAACACACAACACTAAAAGATCTGGAAGGGAAAGAGAAGACTATGAGCATTCAAAGTTCTTTAATGATAATGACAAGTGGATTGTCACATAAATTCCTGAACATTTTTTATGATATCCAAATAGAAATAATTAATTTGAATTAATTTGAAATTTCATCAAGGTCAACAGGAGAATTAGGGCACTGTCATTCAGTCAAGTTACATTTTCACCATCCTTCCAAGAAACTGTCAACAATGTGAAAATAAGCTATGGGGTGATAATACTATTTAATAGAAAATTTAACTTCCTTTATTATTAATATGATTGATAACTTTCAGATTTTATGAACTTCTCATATTTGATATAAAATATTTCCATGTTATTGACGAGCAGCTAAAAATCAAAATTAAAAACTTCTCTAATTTTTGTCATATTCATAAATACTTCTATTCAACACTATCAGGCTCACACTATATACTTGGAGATAATGTCTACACTCACAAAAATAAATTGGTTTGAGAAACACCTAATCTTAGCCTACATTTACATCTTTTACATTTTAGCCTAACAATTGAAATTGGTTAACAAGAACACTTGAAAAAATTGAATGAAGGAAAAATTTGAATCTTTGATGATTTTTTCTATATCAAACTTTTACAATGATCAGCTTTCTATGGTCAAATTTGGCTGATTTTCTTAAAATGCATTTTATCAGAGCTCGAGTTACTGTGTTAGCACACAACGAAGGATAAAACATCAGTTATACTAGAAAAAGCATGCATCCTATTGAAAGTATGTCAGAGTTTTATTTAAAATATAAAGTATGTCACATTATTATGATATTTTAATTTATAAAATTAGTCTCTATGATAACTTCTTTGTGAAATTGATTCCATTTTTTAAAAACTAGATTTAATTATTTCTTGATAAAAGTAAAGCTTTCAATTTAACATGAATCACCAAAAGAGAATGAATAAATGTCATTTTATGTACTTCATTATACACACACATATTTCATTATTCTCAGTAGTATTAAAAAATTTCTAAAATGCAAAAGCATATTAAAAATTTGTCTTTCAATTGTTTGTAATTAAGAAATATTTTGTTTTTAAAATGTAAAGTGGTTTGATTGAGCTTTATAACCATTTAATTTTTTACTTAATGGCAAAAATAACTTCTAGCTCAGATTTTATTAAATGATTAAGTAAAGTTCTAACAATATGATTTAAAAATTAAGATTAGAGTAAATTATATGAAGAAATATGCAATCATATTTATAAAAATTAATCCAACATAAAATTTTGGGAACTTGAAAGAAATAATTGGAAACTCAGAAAAAGGTTAAAGTATGAGTATGCCCACTACAATATTATATATTCACTTTATTGCTTACATTTTTAATTTTAGAGGAAAAGTCAAATTAAATTTTGTTGCATTTATACTATGCAATGATATATAATCATTTAAATTATGTTTTGAAGCAGTTTTAATTCTGCGAATGAAGATTCTTAGGATATGACATTAAATTAAATTTAAAATGCAAAGTTTTATGAACACTGACATACCTACATCACTTAAGTACTCACAAATAAGAACATATACGCAGGGGAGAAAAGCCTAGAACATGTCAGTTTTCTAAAATATCTCATGGTATTACTTTGCATTCATCTTTATTTCCAAGAATTTTTTGGCTTGGAAAAATGAATTGCGTTCTATAAGTTTATAGTAATTTTTATTTACTAATATTTTCCTTTATCACCTATGATGGGCTGGAGCGATAGCGCATCCATAGGGCGTTTGCCTTGCACGCGGCTGACCCGACCGACCAGAGTTCAATTCCTTTGCCCCTCTCAGAGAGGCTGGCAAACTACTGAGTATCTCACCCCATGGCAAAGCCTGGCAAGCTACCCGTGACGTATTAAATATGCCAAACACAGTAATAAGTCTCACAATTGAGATGTTACTGGGCCCACTTGAGCAAATCGATGAACAATGGGAGGACAGTGACAGTGACAGTATGCATATAATTGATAAGTCTCTAACATATTATGTAAAATTTCATAGTTATCAGTAAAATTTCAAATTTTGTGAAGAAATATGCAGGAAATGTCTCTATTTCTCTTCAAATATTTGTATAATACATCTTACTTTAATTTTTATATATTTTAGAAAAGAAAAATAGTTTAATTAAAAGAAAATTACATAGAGAAATATGGAGAGAGAGAGAGAGAGAGACACTGAACAGACTTCTTTAGAAAGGGAAAATGCCAATAATGCAGTTTTAAAGGTTAAGTTATATCCAAATGCTACCCAATTTTAGTAATAAAACTCTGATAAGTGAGATTTAATAAGATTTAATAAAACCTGGTGTCCAAAATTTAATTTCAGACACTAGGGAAAAACTTTGAAGCTACAACTTTAAGGGGCAAACACTACAAGTCAGCAATTGAAATTAATGAGTTAAAATAAATATGGGAGAGAGTGCGTGTATAGTCTCAGTTGCAAATTTGATGGGCTCCAATAAACTATTCTCACGTGGAATAATGATAACACCTGAAACTACATATTGTCCTTACTCTGTGCCAAGAACTGATCTACAGCCTTTAACAAATAAGAATTCACTTAATCCTCATGACAATCATTGGAGATGTTATCATCATCACCTCTCACAGGATGACTGGTGAAACTGAAGGTCAAGCAATTGGCCCAAGGTCATAAGCTAGCTAGGCGTCAAGATTTCAAATCAGCCTGCTATCTTGAGAATCTGTGCACTTAACCCACACATACTGCCCAGGAGAAAAACGGTCCCAGGGCAAAACACTAAAAAAAAAAAAAAAAAAAAAAGTATATACTGCAGAACAGATAAGGAAAGAGTATGAATTAGGTTAGAAATTATGTTACATTTATATGAACAGGCTAGAGCAATAGCACAGCGGTAGGGCATTTGCCTTGCACGCAGCCAACATGGCCGACCGGAGTTCGATTCCTCCGCCCCTCTCGGAGAGCCCGGCAAGCTACCGAGAGTATCTCACCCGCAAGGCAGAGCCTGGCAAGCTCCCCGTGATGTATTCAATATGCCAAACACAGTAACAACAAAGTCTCCAATGGTGACGTTACTGGGCCCACTCGAGCAAATCGACGATCAACGGGAGGGACTTTTATATTTGAACATGCTTGGATCAGCTCTGTCTTCTACTGCAAAGGGGCAAGGATGTTTTTGATGATCACCTTTAAATATAATTACTGACCATATTAATGCACTGTCCTTCCGTTGTTCATCAATTTGCTCAAGCAGGTCCAGTAACGTCTCCATTGTGAGACTTCTTGTTACTGTGTTTGGCATATTGAATACACCACAGGTAGCTTCCCAGGCTTTGCCATACAGGTGAAATACTCTCGGTAGCTTGCCGAACTCTCCAAGAGGGGGGCGGAGGAATCAAACCTGGCGTGGCCAGGCCGGCCGCGTGCAAGGCAAATGCCCTTCCCGTTGTGCTATTGCTTCAGCCCGACCATATTAGTGAAAACCGTAATAATATCCTGCATTTACTACTAATTCTCGAGAAGTGTGACCAGCGCACTCTTCTTACACCACCTGGAATCAAAACCCCAGAGAATCCTTAAGAAATCCCTCTCAAGGAGATCTTGTAATTGGAGTGATATTGATTGACAACCTGCAGTTTCAGTCTGTTGGGTGCACTGGAGGTGGCCACACCACGTGTTACTTATCTCCACCAGAATGATTTTTCTTGAAGCATTAGAATCAGTGTTTAATTCACTCTGATGGGCAATCTTGGCTTGGGTAACTTCTGACCATGCCAAGAATTGGAATTTGGGTGGCATACGGTGAATGAAGCTTTTCCATTTAATCCTTCCCCCTTTTCACATAGATCTGTATGTAGGAATGGCCCCGGGCATAGTACATTCTCTCCTTTTTCCTCTATTGCAGCTACTTCCCCTGGTAAATCTCTTGGCACTTTTAAGGGCAAACAAACATAAGCCCTAGGAAGCACATCCTACTACGAATAAAGAAGCTGAATTACAGAAATATTTAAGAAACTCTTTTACAGTTAGGAAGTGGTGAGGTCGACAATTTGACCGGAGGCAGTTGGATATCAGAACGAGTTTTCAGAGAAATGCCCATAAAGAGTCAAGAAATAAAGTCACTTCTCTTTTTTTTCTTCTCTTTTTTCATCTTTGTATTTTATTTCACTCTCACCTTCTATTCATACGCTCAACACCCTCACAGGCTGTGATCTTACACTGGCAACTCTTGTTATTCTGTGCTACAGTTCACCTTTTTTTGCTCACTCCTCCTTTTCCCCTAGCAACAATGAGTTTTTTGTTTGTTTGTTTAGCTTTGTGAGAAGGGACCAATCTTTGTTTTTGGTAGGAGAATATATGTTTTCTTTCTTTATATGTTGTGTACTTATATAATGTTTAGAGTATGAATGAGTAATATATGATGTGGAAAAAATTCACTAATTGTGATGGAATGCCAGCCAATAGGCTGGGATTTCTTAGGCAAATAACTTTCCTGCTATATTTTCTTGCATTTATTCAGTCTTAAAATTGATGTTTGCCCCAAGTTATGCCTAAGATCCTTCTTACTTAAAGGTCACACATAGGTTACTACAAATGAGAAATTTTGTTGTTTTCGACATTAGCAAGACTGCTCTGAAGCTATGAAATTGAATGTGTGTTACTGATTTATTTTGCTTTTTAGTTTTGAATCACACCTCTGTGAGCTTGAGGTCACTCTTGACTGGGTTCAAGGGTCAACGTGATGCCAGGGATGAGCCTTTGGCTCCAGCAGGCAAAGCATGCATTCCAGCCCTTTGAGCTGTCCCCTGAGCCCTTGATAAGCTTATTAAAACATACTTTTAAAGAGGCAAGGCTTCAACCAGGAATTGTCTAATGCTGGCATCTGCAATTTGTATGCTAAGCAACTGTTTTTAGGTAAAATGCTACCAGGGAAGGAGAGCCACTTCACACAGAACACACCATGCAGAGACACAAGTCATGCGTGTCCTCTGGGATTACCGGAGATGCGGGCCGGTAGGCGCCACGAGGGCACCCGCTGGAGCTGCTGAAACCCCACCTGGAGGAAGGACCCACGACCCATTGCGTTTTCCGTGAGTGCTCCTCCTGGCGGTGCACCTGACTGCCGAGGTGGCACTGTTTCCCTAGGAAGCCTGCTTTACAGGCGCATCTTCCTGTAAAGTCACACTGCGGTGAGACAGAGCCGTGGGCACTGCAGTCACAGAACACACAGAATCGCTTCTCCGAGTTCCACCACATATTGGGCTTTAGAAGCCAGGAGAGAAAGAAAACAGAACAACAGCAAAAGAGCACATGATGTTATTCAGAGAGAGAAGCAGATGAAACCTTCCTATTTCTTACAGAGAGACCAATTGGACGTGTGAGAAAGGCTTAGACAAGGGCCTGAGGATTAGGTGCTGCCCAGGCCCCGAGGTGCCTGGAACCATCGTGCCACCCCTACCAGCCTCTGCAGGACTGCTAGAGGCATATGGGCAGGCAGTGTAGTGCTGGGGATCCAACCAAGATATGCCACCTGAATACCATGACTGTCTGCTCCCTGCTTACTATCCATACCACTAAAAATATATTTATGCAAAAGAGGTTATACATAAATAGCCATCCAAATTCTTAGGGAAATTGCAAGGTTTTCACCATACCATAGGTAGGGCATTATGTTCAAGGACAGAGAGCAGAGTATTCGGATTATTTCATTTTAGCAAAATGATGAGTGTAAAATGATTGATTTCTTTGTCTCCTGAAAATCTGTGTTAAAAAGGTGCTCACTGGAACTGACTTTTAAATGATACGCCTAGAACAAAGAGCTTTATAAAAGAAAGTGTGGGGTGTTTTATTCTGGCAACAGAAAGACATGTAAAGAAAGAGTACTTTACTCTCTGCATATTGTGATTGTATTTTGATAATGTATTTTTTTCAGAATTTTCTGAATTTCATTAAATATTACACAAATTCACTCTCAAGGAAGCTATGGATTGAGGATTAAATCCTAGGACACAAAAAAAATTTGTTTTTTTACATAGAATTAGATAATCTCTAACTCTTCATTTAATACAATAAAGAGTATAACATTGAAGGCTACCGAAAACATAAAAAAAAGGAAAAAATTCACTGGTCAGTTCCTGCTCCTTACCTTACATTCATCACAACGCCATCCCTGCACATTGGGTCTGCATTCACATTGTCCTGTCTTAGTGTTGCAAACATCAGAGAAAGAGCCATTGGCATTACAGCGACAAGCTGTTAAAAAAGAAAAAAAGAAAGAATAAGCTCTGACATTCAAAATAGAAGCATCAAAAGCTAAAATAAACAAGTGGGACTACATCAAACTAAAAAGGCTAGTACAGCAAAGGAAATCATCAACAAAATAAGGCAATCTACTAAATAAGAAAAAAATATTTTCAAATCACATACCTGGTAAGGAGCTAATATCCAGAATATGTAAGAACTCATACAGCTCAATGGAAAATAAATAAACAAAAGAATGGATATGAATAGTCTTTTTTCTCTCTAAAGGAGACATACAGATGGCCAGCCAGTACATGAAAAGATGCTCAACATCACTAATCATCAGGGCAATGCAAATCAAGACTACAGTGAGATATCACTTCACACCTGTTAGAATGACTATTATCAAAAAGACAAGCCAGGTTAGTGAGAATGTGGGAGAAAACAAAACGTAAGTTTGTGCAGCTGCTCCATAAAACAGTATGGAGGTTACAAAGAAATGAAAAACTACCATCTGCCACAGTAATTCCACTCTGCTTCATTATTCAAAGAATATGAAAACATTAACTCAAAAAGATATAAGCACCTCAATATTCATGACTCAATATTATTTACAATAGTCAACATATGGAAACAAAATAATTTCCATTCATAGATAAGTGATATGTCTATACGTATATTTATTTATACATAATATAACTAAGTATGGAATATTATCCAGCCATAAAATAAAGATAATCTTGACTGGAAAGATAGTACATTGGGTAGGGTGCTTGCCTTGCACTCTGTCAACCTGGATTTTATCTCTGACACCCCATATGGTCCCTAAGACTGCCAGGGATTTTCCTTGAATACAAGGCCAAAAGTAAGCTCTGAGTTTGGAATGACGCCAAAATCAAAAAGATTAAAAGTATGAAAAAGAAAAATCTGGCCATTCCTTGATGACATTATCATCAACAAAGTCAGACTGAAAGAGACAAATATCATATGACCTCAATTACACGCAGAACCTAAAAAACTAACAGAAACAAAATACTCTTAGATACAGAAAACAGATTGGTGATGGTTAGGATCAGGCAGTGGGCAAAATGGAAGGAAGGGACCGAAATATATAAATTTTCAGTTATAAAATAAATAAATTATAAGAGCACAATAACTGCATGCAAATATGGATAGTGCTGAAAGTAGACTATAGACCAAACATGATTGCCACTCAATGCCTCTTTTGCAAACCACAACACCCAAAAGGAGAGAGAGAACAGAGGGGAATGCCCTGCCACAGAGGCAGGGTGGGATGGGAGGGATGGAGGGTGGGAGGGGAACTGGGATCCGTGGTGGTGGGAAATGGGCACTGGTGGAGGGATGGATATTTGATCATTGTATAATTGAAACCCAAGCACAAAATTTGTAAGTCTACAACTGTACCTCATGGTGTATCACTAATTAAAAAATAAATTAAAAAAAAGAAAATATGGATAGTAATTTTTGTTGTACATTTGGAAGCTGCTAGTTGACCTAAAAAGTTTCTATCACAAAAACTTTTAAATATTTATAGTGACATATGTGAAATATACTAACTTTAGAGACCATTTCATAATATAGAAAATATTGAATGGAAGTTGAGTACTCTTGCATTGACTATTTAATATTTTTTTTCTTTTCCTCTCCCATAGCCCATCTATAAAGTTTAGGAGATTATTCCTTTACTTTATCATGGCAAAATGAGAACTTGTCACATGAATATTTTATACAGTTTATTAATTTTCAAATTTTGTTTGTGGGACACATCTAGTCATACTTGGGGTTTTCTCCTGGCTCTGCTCTTTGGGATCACTTCCGGCAGTGCTCAATGAGTGCTCCAGGAAATGCATGCAATGCTGCGAATTGAAATCTGATAAACTCTACGCAAGGCAATAAGCTATCAAAGGAGCTACCAGTGCATAAGCATCCCAGGCTCTCAGCAACCAGGTGGATACAACACACTTTTTATGAGCTCAATCCTTCAGTTGCTGGGGGAAAAATGGAATTGTTTTGTAAATAAAGAAGAGAGACTCAGTAAGGTAAAATATCTTTCCCAGAGTTACAATAGCTGGCAAGTGGGAATCATGCAAGATATTTTTTAAGAAGAGAAGTTGTTAAATTTCCTGAGACTCTACACAAATGCTAAAAAATTAGTGACTGAAGTATTCCTAAGCCTGTTAGGGTTTGCTTTAAATGATGGTAAATTCAAAGGTCATTTTAAAATATACTAATTATTCCAGGAAGTGATTTATTATGTATTCAATACGATTTTATTCTTAATGATGAAAAGATGCCACTCATTTCCAAATATGCCAGGAGAAATGAGCATTTCTTATTGAAATGGGGTGCTTAAATGTTTACAACTGAGATAATAACACAAACTATATCGTCAGCAATTTCTATTAAATTTTCAGGTCCTGATACCCAAGTGAGTGATTGAGAAAATTGTTAGTAGATATTGACAAGGAGAAGTGAACTGTTGGGCTGGTCTCAGGCCTATTTAGGTCTCAGCCTAAATAGCAACCTAGGAGATGGTGCTGGCAATAGATTCTTATAATGCTTGATGGAAACATCAACTTAAGTTCTTAACTTTCCACAATAACGTATCCCTTGCCAGTCATAATGCCATAATAATGCCAGTATAAAGTGTTTGAGATTCTATGTTTTATTGAATAATACATCTAAGGAGGTGAAGATGAGGGGGCGTGTACTATCTAAATAAATAAAGTCCAGCAACCACTGATTTTGTGGAAATAAAATACACAAATAGCACTCTATGGATAACTCTAAGGTAATCACTTGTTAATCACTTGACAATTATAAATGGCAAAATGTACACCAATTATGAAATACAAGATTACAAATTAAAAAAGCAAAATTCACTATGAAAGCCAATAGATTAGTACCTGTTGATAGGTACTAATAGAATAATATGGGTAAACACGTTTGTTTCAGTAAAATGATTAGAATTGATTTTTAAAAAAGAATGAATAAGAATTTGGGAATTTGCAAACGCTTCTTTCCCATTATGTATATAAGTTAGGTATAAAATATTCATTCCACATATAAACAAAAATATGTGCATCATTAAAAAGCATTTTCCTGATGAAGCAATTTTCAAAGGATGTACTCAGTGCAAAAATAGTTTAGAATGTTCTGACTCTGTGTTCAGTGTGCATCTATCATACATGTATTACATATCATTTCCTACTCTCCAACCCTCACTCAGGAACTCATCAGCTACTTTGAGGTGCAATGCATCAATTCTGTCAGGGGCATCAATAGTTCAGGACTTACGCTGACAGTTCTTTGCATCAACAGCGTCTCCAAAATATCCATCAGCACAGAGCTCACAGTAGCGGCCTGTTGTACCTGGCTTACATATCAGACAGGAGCCAGACAAGTTGTCACAGCTGCCAGGGATGGAGAAGTCGAGGTTGTCATTGCATTGGCAAGGCTGACATGATCCTCCAGGTACAGAAGGTTGTCCAAAATAGCCTTCTGCACACCTAGGGTAAAAAAATTCATTAGTGAGTATTTGGGAGGAGTTCATTAAACCTGACAGGGGCATTGTTTATATCTTTCACACACTCCTTTTCATGAAGATATATTCTTCTTTTAAGTGCTCCTTTTCTTCAAATGCAAGGTGATTAAAAAAAGTGTTTTTCTGTAAAGATCGTGCAAATACAAGATGAAATCCTGCCAGCCACACTAGTAATTAGATTTTAGCCAAGATAAAAAAGAATCTTGTCATTGGCACTGAAGACGAGACAAAGCATAATAATAAATCTGCTGCTGGCACTCTAGAGGAATCCAGGTCCGTGTTGGAAAGTCTTTGTAGCACAACATATCATGCATGCATCTATTCCATTTGGTTGTTTTCTGTACAAATATGTAAGGCTCACATTTTTATGTTGTGGCAGCAAGGACTTGTTAGGAAACAGATCCATAAGGAAATGCAGTTGTGAGAATTCAGCATTTATTAAATAGAAAAGTGACTTTCCTTGCAATTTGGTTGGAATTGTGAGTATCTCTACATTTATAATTGGTTTTCTCCATGTTTACATATCAGTCACAGACAGTTTCACTGAAGGGTCTCTGCTGTGAAACAGCCATGCGTGCATATTAAAGGTAACAAGTCTTAAGTGATGCTTAATTGTGCACATGACTCATATTAGAAGACTCTAGTTTCTTCTTTTTAAATATCTAAATGTTATTTTACTTATTATTGGTAACACTATATTCTAGTTGTTTACTTATTTATAAGATGCAGCCAAGAATATTTATTAACTTTTAAAACCAAGTTTTTTTTTTCTAATTGCGAGGTTTTCAAATGTGACTTCAGGTTCCGGATGCACTGATACATCTCTCTAGGCAGCATCTATTGATATTATATTCTCTGTCCTCCTTCGGCCTCAGCTATATCTTTCATGTTTATTGTTAAGCAAGGGAGAATTGAGGCAGGGTATATCTACAGTTTTAAGGTTAGTTTTGCTGTTTTCATTTTCACCTTTGCAACATAAAAAGGCTTTTTCTGCAAGAGTCAAATATGACTGAGAACAAAAACAATGCGGGGGCAACAGAATTTCATTCTTCCATTTTATTCATAGGCATGAAAGTCACTTTGTAGAGAATTGCTTTCTACTATTTGAATTAGAAATGTTCTACATCACATCAGGGTCTTTTACTAGCATTTTAAGTCATGTGCCTAATCATTTATGTGATCAGATATATTGATAAATTCATGGGGCTGGAGAGATAGCACAGCGGGTAGGGAGTTTGCCTTGCATGCGACCGACCTGGGTTCAATTCCCAGCATCTCATATGGTCCTCTGAGCTTCGCCAGGAATAACTCCTGAGTGCAGAGCCAGGAGTAATCTCTGTGCATCGCTGGGTGTGACCCAAAAAGTCAAAAAAGAGTATATTTATAAATTCAAAGTTTCTCAGAATACTTTCAAGTGCCATAATAGTCTTAGAATTAACCATTTGTCATGATTTTTATACTGAGTTTGATACTTGTATTATTTTTTAAATTTTTATTTTTGTTTTTGGGTTATACCCAGCGGTGCTCAGGCATGAGCCCTGGCTCTGTAGTTAAGTATCACTCCTGGTGGTGCTCAGGGGATCATATGGGGTGTCAGAAACCTAACCTGGGTAGATCAGGCAAGTGCCCTACATGCTGTACTATCATGCCAGACTCAAGATTCCTACTCTTAGTAATGTTCACAGAATATCAAATATTAGGAGATTCAGTATGCATTGGGACAGTCACTGTCACCCACTGATATAATTGCCTATTAAGTCTGCATTATAAACTCCGAAGTAACTGTAGTACAAAGAATGTCCTACAATCCAGTCAGGAATAGATTTACTTTATTTATCTTGAATCTTAACAAAGATAATATTAAAGATAACAATCTTACATTTATTGATAAAATCATTACCTTATCCATACAGATAATAAGTCTAAGGAGGTACTTCTCGTGGTAACCTAATTCTTATTGCTTATTTGTTATTCAGAGTTTAGATCACATCCACACATATTTACATCTTATTTTGTTTACCATTAAAAGTGACTTTTCTCCACTAGAGTAACATTATAATGATCATCATTAGAACCAAGAAAATCCCATTATTTTTCCTTTCACTTTCTACAAAATGACTTATTGCCCTCAGGAGAGATGGCATCATATAACAATATCTGGAGATTTTTCTCATCATAAATGCAATTAATATACCCTATGCTAAGTCATAATAAAATGCAGTACATGACAAAATAACTGCAATTATAATTATTAAGTAAAGAAGCATCTGTCTTTAGTTTTTGATGCAGGAGGATAAAAATTATTATTTTTTTAATAATTTTTATTAGTGAGTCACCATGAAGTACAGTTGTAGACTTACAAGTTTTTGTGCTTGGGTTTCAATTATACAATGATCAAATACCCATCCCTCCACCAGTGCCCATTTCCCACCACCACGGATCCTAGTATCCCTCCCACCCCCCATACCCCCTATCCCCCCCTGCCTCTGAGGCAGGGCATTCCCTTTTGTTCTCTCTCTCTCTCCTTTTGGGTGCTGTGCTTTGCAAAAGAGGCATTGAGTGGCAATCAAGTTCGGTCTATCGTCTACTTTCAGCATGTATCTCCAATCCTTGGAGGATCCTCCCATCACCCTTTATTTGGTGCTCCCTTCTCTGTCTGAGCTGACTAAACTTAATAAATACTCCATGGGCTATTTAATAAAAATATGAATTTGCTTTATTTTTGGTGAACATTTGATATATATTTCCACACAAGCTAATTTTAACCCTGTAATATACCTGTCGATTTACAAAAATGTTTCAAAAGGGCTGAAGAGCTAGTTCAGTAGACTATATTGCATGTAGTTTTCCATTTAGAAAATCTGGGTATATTCCCAGCACTACATGTATAGTCACCAGCCCCACCAGGAACAAACCTTGGGATAATCCCCATAACTGGTGGGTGTGGTAAACAAAATATTTTAATATAAATTTAAAAGTGATTATAACGTAGATGAATACAAATTCACCGATTATGTAACCTGAATTACTATCGTGTTGCATTGTTTGATCACTTTGGATTCCCCTAATTAAAATGAGTGTAAATCATAGTCCTATGGATCTTTCCAGCTTCTTGGATGTTTTCTCTGCCAAAAACTGGTTATAATTTCAAAGCTTAAGTCTACTCATTTTCATATGCAAGGCACAATGAGGAATATATTTTTCTTTTGGTTTCTGGCCTGCACTTGACTGTGTTCTGGGCATACTTCCAGCAAAGCGCTTAGGGATCACTCCTGGTAGAATTTGGGGAACTATATGTGGTGCAATGGAAAGAATGCTCGTTGGCTGCATGCAGACAAGCACCATCCCCTCTGTACTATGTCTCAAGCCACAAGAAAAATAAAGAATATTTCTTAAACACAGAATTCATTGGGCTGCTTACTAGAAATCAATGTCTCTTTTACACTGAATGTGCTATGACTTTTTTGTTTTTTTAATTTTTGGGTCACACTTAGCAACGGTCAGGAGTTACTTTTGTCTCTGCTCTTCAAGAATTCCTGTTGGTAATGCTCAGTGGGCCATAGGGAATGTCTGAGATCTAACCTTGGTTGGCCCCGTGTAAGACAAACACCCTGCCCACTGTACTATTGTTCCAGCCTCTGTGCTATGTTTTATTAGTCTTTTCTATTTGCTCGAGCGGGCCCAGTAACGTCTCCATCATGAGACCTGTTGTTACTGTGTTTGGCATATCGAATACGTCACGGGTAGCTTGCCAGGCTCTGCCGTGTGGGCGAGATACTCTCGGTAGCTTGCCGGACTCTCCGAGAGGGGCTGAGGAATCGAACTTGGGTCGGCCATGTTGGCTGTGTGCAAGTCAAACACCCTACCACTGTGCTATCACTCCAGCCCAGTCTTTTCTATATTCCCTTTATTAGGATAAAACACTCTGCATTTACAGGCCTATTCATATTTTCTACTTTAAATATTTTTAATTCTCTTTACTCTTACTAAATTGTTGTAGGCTTTGCCTAATTGACTTAAACACTATAGTACATTTAAAAAAACATGAAAACTTGCTTTATTAAGACAGAGAACTCAGGATTATTTGTTTAATGAGACACAAATACAAAATAAAAGTTAATGCAATGTATTTTGGATACCAGAGTTGAAAACTTAACTATGCAAATGAGAGTAGGCATAATATTGCATTAAATGATTTCAATTTCTTTATTTATACAGATTAATACCATATAGCATTTAATCAACACAAATTGACTTTTAAAATCTAATTTTTGATAATTGCATTTACCATTCCTCTAAGTTTACTTGAAACAAGTGATATGAAATAGTTGTTGTGTGCCTGCTTAGGACCCAGGCTGGAATCGGGGTGGGAGGCTGGGATCCTGGTGGAGGAAAACTTACACTGGAAATGGAATAGGTTTTGGGACAATAATTGCCTGAAACAACTGTATTATGAACAACTGTGTCTATCACATCACTGTCACTGTCACTGTCTTCCCATTGTTCATCGATTTGCTCGAGTGGGCCCAGTAACGTCTCCACTATGAGACTTCTGTTACTGTGTTTGGTATATCAAATATGTCTCGGGTAGCTTGCCAGGCTTTGCTGTGTGGGCGAGATACTCTCGGTAGCTAGGGCATTTGCCTTGCATGTGGCCGACCCAGGTTCGATTCCTCCGCCCCTCTCGGAGAGCCCGGCAAGCTACCGAGAGTATCCCTCCCGCATGGCAGAGCCTGGCAAGCTCCCCATGGTATATTTGATATGCCAATCACAGTAAGTAAGTCTCACAATAGAGACATTACTGATGCCTACTCAAGCAAATTGATGAACAATGGGAGGATAGTGCTACAGTGCTAACCTTGATGGATCATTGCCAAATTGTCAGTGAATTGAACTGTCTAGTGCTTAAAGGGAAAAAAAGAAAAAAAGTTAAAAGTGACTGCTGGAAAGGCAGAGTCAAGGGGCAGGAGGGAAACTGGGGATATTTGGTGGAGGGAATCGGACAGTAGTGAAGGGATGGGTGTTCAAACTCCTAACCCCAAACTCAATCATGGATAGTTTTGTAACTCTGTAATTCACAGTGTTGTAATAAAAAATTTTAAAATATAACCTGCAGCCAAATTTCTATGTGGAAGTGGAGCATAGTTTCTTTTCTGGATTCCCTTTGTCCTAATCTCCTTTATTCTTGCAAGCTTTCCCTTGTAATAAAGCTTCTTAGCAATTTTAGAACATTTGTCCCCTTAATAAATTTTTTAGCAGGATTTATACAAGGCCTTAGTATTTGAACTTTGGAAAGGATCTTCTACGTAGACCAATAGCATATATAGTTATATATTATGGATGGTCTGTTGCTAATACAGAAAGACTACCTGAGAAAGAGAAGAAAAGCAATGAGAGAGAGAATGAACATTGAGAAGTAACATTGGTGAACCTTCTCTCATTTCTACATCATTTTTCCCACAACTTTTGGCTACAATATGTAACCTATATTCTCACTATCTAACTACTACAACATTTTAACTTCTCCAATATATTTTTTCTCCCCTCTCTTCCCTCAAACATTTCTCTGATGAACACTTTTACACAATACAAATGTAAATTAGACATAGTCTTTGTGCTACAGTTAATGGAAGATAAATGCATTGCTGTAAAATTTAGTGGTAAACTACCAAAGAATATGCAAATGTTTTTTGGAAGCAGGGAGAATGACATTCCATTCAGATTAGGATTAATTAAGGACACTTTTAGAATGATAGAGCTGAATTGTAAAATCAAGGCAGGATTAATCTTCTAAGCAGAGGGAACACAGGCCAGGGAAGAGTGTGGTGTTCACACTACCTCCTGCTTGTCACAAATCAACTAAGGTCTGAGGGAGTTTGCCTTACTAGAATAATGCTTCCTTCCTGAAAATTGGGGTGAAAAGCATTTATTCTGAAAAATTATTTTTCAGAAGTGTATTCTGGGCCTATACAGAAAGAAAAATTAAGAGATCTTGGGTATAGCTGATGCCAGGAACTACATTGATAAGAAGGAACCTATAGGCCAAGGACAGATAGTATAATCATATATAAACAGTACTTAGAAAACTAATCTAGGGTCCCAGTTTTGTTTTTGGCAAAGTTAAATCTGCTAATTGTAAAGTTAATGCTATTTTTGTCTTCTTTTTTTTCACCAGGGATAATCAATAAGACATATTGGTCAGTTGGGGAAGGGATGGGTAGTAAAAGATCCATCTATCTCATTAAGTTACCCAAGGTTATATGGTGTCCATAGGGAGAATTTACCACAGGCTTTTAAATGCCTTTCCTCATGATGTGAGCTAAATTGTCACTGTCACTGTCTTCCCGTTGTTTTTTTGATTTGCTCAAGCGGGCCCAGTAACGTCTCCATTTTGAGACTTATTGTTACTGTGTTTGGCATATTGAATATGTCACAGGTAGCTTTCCAGGCTTTGCCGTGTGGGCAAGATACTCTCGGTAGCTTGCCGGGTTCTCTGAGAGGGGCGGAGGAATCGAACCTGGCTCAGCCAGGCTGTCTCTGAGTAAGGCAAACACCCTACCTCTGTTCTATTGCTCTAGCTGGGCTAAATTACTGAAACCATATGGAACCAATGGAACTTACTGTCCAGAAGAAAATTTATCTCATTTTTTACTCCACATTCATTTTAATTTCTCTTGTTTCTTCAAGATATATCCTTTCTTATCCTAGAAGATACTGTCTCTTTTTAGTTTTTCTAGTCAAGATGATAAAAGCCTAGACTTTTGGTAAGTGCAGAAAAACTATGCCATTCACATACCCACCATTCTCTTTTGTTCATAGCACAAAACTTACCAATCTGTAAATTGAGACTCAAGGGAGTTTCTTAGCCAGACCAAGGAAGTAATATCTTTAAGAACATTGCCTGGGGCCCAAGGAAATTTCTAGATTTTAATTAGTGTTAAGTAATAGGGTACATATACATATATTCTCAACTTATATATAATACATTCTATCATATTATCATATATATCTTATTTTATCTCTACATATCAATATATGGTGAGCAGCTTTAAATATCCTACTAGGCATCTATATACATATATGTATATATAACTCTTATATATAAATATATATAGCTTTTATACTCAATAAATTTATTTGAGGGTCATGCCCCTGTGCTCAGGGCTTAATTCTGGCTTTGTGCTCAGGAATCATTTACGATGGTGCTCAGTATTCATATATGTTGCTAGGGATTCAACCTGGGTCAGCCTATTCAAGGCAAACACCTTACTTTCTGTACTATCTCTATGGCTCTTACCCTTTTCTTACTCACAATTTTTATGCATTCTTTCAACTCTAACAGAAAGATAACCTTGAGGTACATAACCATGTGAAGGTACTGACAAATAAACATGAAAGAAGACCCTTGGAAATCTTCTGGATTTGGGAGTTTTAAATGTTACCATTTCTATGAATGTGGCAACTCCTCTTACAAGTCGCTCACAAATATATAATGGATATAGCTGGGAAGTCAAATGGAGCAGAAGTGATGAGATTAGATGCAATGCAGTGTCCCATTGTGGAATGAAAGAAACACATGTTTTCTTTCTTTCTTTTTTTTTTTTTTTTTTGCTTTTTGGGTCATACCTGGCGATGCACAGGGGTTACTCCTGGCTCTGCACTCAGGAGTTACTCCTGGCGGTGCTCAGGGGACCATATGGGATGCCGGGAATTGAACTCAGGCTGGCTGCATGCAAGGCAAATGCCCTACCCGCTGTTCTATCTCTCCAGCCCCAACACATGCTTTCTGTGCCTTCATTATAGTATGAATGCAGTGGAGAAAGTTATTAGACTTGAGGAGAAAGTAATTATGAGAAGACAAAGAAAGAACTCAGCAGACAAATGGTTGAATGAATGAAATGTTCAAAACTTCTCAGTACTGTCATATGACTCCTTATTGCTAACACACACACACACACACACACACACTATACAAAGACATAAAAAATAGCTCATGCAAAATCACATATGCACATATACCTGGATACTCAGTCACACTCATTCACTCAAATGTACAAAGACCCTTGGTTCTAAGTAAACTTGATAAAAAAAAAACTTGATTCAAGCTTGAGGGACAGTGAGAAGGAAAACAAACTTCAAATCGGTTGAGACTACATTTCCAAGCTTTTAGAGTTGCTATCTATTGAGAGTTTGGCCATAAAGAAGACATTAAATTGAGATCAAAGATATAGTTATTAATTCTTGTCCACTTTAGTGGTGATCTGAGATGCACTCTTGTTATATAATGAAAGCACAGACTTAAGGTCAGATAGGCTTAAGAAATGCTGAGCAAAAACAATTGAACAGATTTTTTCACTCCAGGACCTGCCAGAACTTTTATATGCTGGTATAATTTTCCAAAATTTAAGTGAACACAAAACTTTATTTCAGGAACAGTTCTGGTTTAGGAAACACTGTCTTAGCTTCAGATGCTGATTTGGTGAAGATGATATGCATAAATGGATTATACCAGATTTTGTTTTTGTTTTTTAGAATAATTTTGACTACAAAATTCTCTGTTCAACCAGAATTTCCTTGACTTGTCCCTTAATCTTCTTTCTTTCACATCAACTGAACATCTTGAAAAATTTTCTTGAAGAGTTCAGAGCAATAATATATTGAGTAGAACTTTTGCCTCACATGCAGCCAACCCTGGTTTGATTCTAGGTACCCCATAGAGTCCCATAAACCCTGTAGGTGTCCTCTTATTCCCAGAACACAGAAGCAGGAGTAAGTCTGGAGCACTGCCAGGTGCTGCTCCCTCCAAAAAAGTTTTTTCTAATATTTTGGATCCAGATAGTTAATTTTTTGACTTTTAAATATAGAGAAATAATAAAGTTAAATATTCCTGAAAATGTTAATTGACATACTTTTTGGAAAATAAGTGGAATATTCTTTCTTCTGTATGACAGTAGCTTAAGATATGTTTTATTGAATTGGATGTAGGACCTGCCACTAACTAAGCTCAAATAGCTCAGATACATGTTTCCATGTTCCTTTCAATCATATTAATAAAGACTTGATACAGTGCATCAGGATTTCTGTCAGGTGCTTCTATCCTTGGGGATTATTATTATCCATATTAGAATTCTCTCCAGAATACAACTCTAACCATTCTCATCCACATCAAAGATGTGAGCTTCTTGAGGGCAAGGATCGGAGAATGCATCTGTTTATAGACTAACATTATGCCTAGGTAATGGCAGTTGCTAACACATGTTTGTAAAATAAAATGTAGGATGTTAAATTGCCAATGGTTCAGAAACTCTTGTCTAACATTTACAGAAAAATACAGAGCAGGAAGTAGAAGCATTATAAATACATCAGAGACCATGTTCACCTAGATAAGTGGATTTAATGGCCTAGTATGAAAGAACAGCTGTCATTTTCTAGTTACTAAAAATAAAAAGGTTGCCCATTATGAGCCAGGGGCTTAAGCATTTGATGCAGATCTATCTTGGCTATGATATAGTGTCTTACTACTATAAGTAATATACGCGTGCCCTCATTTTGTTATTGTTGTTGTTTTATTAAACAGTTAAAGACCTCCCATTTCTACAGTGCAGATAAATCCTCTTTACTTCAGTTCTGTTCTTCCACGACTAATTTACAGATACTGTCATAGTCACAAAAAGTACTTGTTGCTGCCAGAATCTGTCATTGGTGCTTTGTTCACAGACTGCTAGCTGCTGGCTAAATTCTCTCTGGGTGATTGCCTCCTGCTTCATTAACTTTATGCACCCTGGTGGAGACAGGGTGATGGCTGCCAAGAGACCAGGGAAGGAAAGGTAGAAATAGCCCTCTGTGGAGTGAGTTTGGGGGATGATGGGTAAAAGCAATCCGCTTCCTCTGCTGGGGAGAAAAAAGATGACTTTTTTCTAGCTGCAATCAGATTGAGGTTGTGCTGTTTGTCAATGAAATCAAGGGTGAGTTGCTACTACTTTCATACTAGAACTGAAATATAGAGAAATCTTTTCTTCAAAATGATTTCAGAAGGAGAAATTATCACACAAACTGCAAAGAGATGATATTTATGGCTCCACTGAAATCTCCACTGAAATGTGAAGAAAAAGCAACAGGAGCTAAAATACTGACTTAGGAATTATTGGAAAAAGATATAAATCATGGTTATAAATTATGTTTTGTTTCTGTTTTCAAATATATTTGAGGTAAATTATGGACCACTCACCGAACTATGAACTACATATTTAAGCCACATTTTAAGGACAGAATGCTAATTATGAAAAATAAATGGTGCCAATGTAGACAGTAAGATAAATCTCAAAGTGCATGACTTTCTACTTGAACAACACTTCCTAGAAAGACTGTAGGTTAATGTTTAACCTTTCAAGATTAAAACATTAATCAAATATTCTCAGTGTGAATGGAGATTTATAGAGCAATTTCTCGAAAATAAATAAACTATAAAAGTATAATGTGTTTGCTTGACATGTACGGTGAGAAACTTCATTTCACTTCACTGAGTGTGGCAGCTTTGCTGGGATAGTGCAAAGGATGATAATGCCTGTGGTTTTATAACTCCCAAGACAGAAATCATTTTGAAAGACAGTGCTGTACGTGCTTACCTCTCACAGCGTGGTCCTGCGTACCCGGCAGGGCATTCATCACAGATCAATCCGAGACTGCGGTCTAAATGACACGTCGGGCTAAAGCTAGGGGAAAACAGAAAGAAGGAAGAAGCAGACACAAGTCATTAGCGGTTTATTTTCATTTTTCTTTCCCTGATACTGCTGTAACCCTAAAGTACAGGCTGGTCATTCCTCTCTTACAGATAGATAGGGATCTGGCCAATTGAGGGTGAAATGACATCGCTATTTCTGCAGACATGAAGATAGCCCTGTGGAGAGCAATATCTCTGTGGCATGTTTTTAACTGACTTTTGACTCTTCTGGGTCCATTCTCATCAATAACAAGTGGGACTGTTATCCCTACAGCTGTTTTGCGGGGATTCCCCAGGCCTCGCAAAACACAGTCTCACACTCATTCTCTTTAGTCAAATTATTCTGAATTTGAAGCATTCGCTAAATCTATTAGAGATTTGGAAATACAATACAAGGATTGGAAGTGATGATTGGATTGGTGGAGAGTAGTGTGGAGGTCCTAGTCCTAATACTATGTCATGTGTATATGTTACACATGACATATGTTACTCACAGCCTTCTGCCCACGTATTCATGGATATGATCTTTACATGGATAGAATCCTTTAAAAATATTCCAGAAGAGATTGAGTGTTCACATTGGATCTAAATTTATGGTAAATCAAAACAACTTTGCTCTCTGGCATGTCCCAAAGTTGACCTCACTTTGTAAATATATTCAACTTGGATCTGAACTGAATTGAACATCAAGTGAGGAACCAGAGGAAAATTGACAAGATAGTTTTAGCCTCCAACAAATGTAACTCCCAGACTTCTTTGTCTTGAGAGATACTTCTCATGCATGATCTCTGACCCCACGATTGACACAATGGCTCTCTGAAAAGCCATCAACCATTACAAATTGTAAGTTCTGCTGTTCTATTATTTTAAAAACAAATATGCCCCCAATTAATCTTTCTCCAATTATGTTTTCCCTAAATAGATTTATTTTTTATTATATGTGACAGTACAATTCAGCAGAGGCTTGCATGATGGCTAATAAATGAAAGAGAGAACAACAAATTAAATACTTCAAGTTCCGATCTTGCTCTGCTCCTGACACTTGCATAACTTGGAAGCACTTTTTAAAATTTTCTGCAAATCAGCCATAGATACTACTTCTGAAAAAAAATTCACATAGAACTCATTATGATTTAATAATTATGATTTATTTTACATGATATTTATATTATGATTTAATATTTTTATTTTTAATAGTAGAAAATGATTATAACCAAGTAGTTCTAACATTTTTAGCACTAAACTGAGTGGAATGTCTACATAAATCTCTTGAGGTAAGATGGGAGCTTTGATCTGAGTACCATAAGTTTATAAATATTAGACAGATAAAATATATCACTTTTAGTAGTTTTAGTGCCTGCCACAACCAGTAGAACTAAGACAAATTCTACCATCATTTGTGAAAGCAGAACTGTCTTTAGGGAACAGTCTGTGGCTCACTATTCATGAACTAAAGGGAATTAACAGTGGATGTTTTATTTGCAGAAGTAATTTCACTAAAGACAAGAGGAAATATAAAATATAAGTAATAGAGTTTGCTCATCCTCACTTCATGATTTGTTATGATTTTCAGATGTAAAAGAAAGGGAAAAGCTGCAACAGTTCTAGAATGCATGTATATCGTATCTTAATATTAAGATTCCCAAATTACCACCTCCCTGTACGTCTGGAAGCTCTGGTAATCACATTCACGCCCCAAAATCGAAACCCAGTTAAAAAAGCTACTCTCCAGCTATACCTTCCCTATAAAAATACTGAACTCCCAGAACAAGCACAGTGACCTGTTGGTACTTGTGTTGCAAACTATAATGCACAAAAGGAGTGAGAGGAAAAAAGAAGAAAACCGCCTGACATAGAGGAAGGCTGGGAATGGTGGGAGGGAAACTGTGGGCCTTGGTGGTGGGAAATTTACACTGGTGAAGGGATGGTGTTAGGATCATTGTATAACTGAAACCCCATCATGAACAGCTTTGAAATAGTCTATCTTACAGTGATTCAAAGTTAAAAAAAATTTTTTTTAAAGGATTCCAACGTACATCATCTCTCTCTCTCTTTTTTTTTTTTTTTTGGTTCTGGGTCACACCTGGTGATGCACAGGGCTTTCTTTCTCTTGTTTTTTTTTTTTTAAGTCAATGTTATTATTTTATTAAACCATAAATATTTTTAAATTTTTTATTAGTGAATCCCCGTGAGGTACAATTACAAACTTACGACTTTCATATTTCAGTCATACAATAACTGTTTACCCATCCATCCACCAGTGCCCATTCTCCTTCCCCAATGTTCACAATATCTTTCCCACCACCCTCACCCCATCTCCCTCCCACCCCACCCTGGCTCTGTGTCAGGGAATTCCCTTTTATTCTCTCTCCTTTTGGGTGTTGCAGTTTCTCCTAGTTTTTCACTCAGGAATTACTCCTGGCGGTGCTCCGGGGACCATATGGGATGCTGGGAATTGAACCTGGGTCAGCTGTGTGCAAAGTAAATGTCCTACCCGCTGTACTATTAATCCAAATTACATCATCTTTGGAGAAACTGACTCTAACTCAATGCTCCAGGATTTCTGCCCATGCAGAATTTGGTGACTGAAAAAAAATATCAGTTATTTTTAAATCTTAATTTATTTTACCATAAGAATTGTCAAAGGTATTTGACAAGACTTCTGATACCTCAAAACTATTTTTAAATAGATTTCATATTCTTTTTTTCTCTTTTTTTGGTCACACCTGGCAATACAAAGCAGTTACTCCTGGCTCTGTACTCAGGAATTACTCCTGATGGGGCTCAGGGGACCATATGGGATGCTGGGAATCAAACCCGTGTCAACTGCATGCAAGGCAAATGCCCTACTCGCTGTGCTATTACTCCAGCCCCATAGATCTCATATTCTTAAATATACTTATGCATCCATTAAAATGATGGGATTAAAATGTGTTATTTGTCAAGAATCAATAATTTTCCAGGGGAAAAAAAGTTAACTATAATAGATTAGATTAACTCTTTATATTTCTAGAGAGCTTTTGCAACCACTTTCATTGCATTGCCACAAAATCCTATTAATATCTGAGACAGTAATAACTTTCCTATCTCAATTACTAGATAATTTCCAGGAGCATTTAGCCACGGAGCTTGAACTTCTAACTTCCCTCCATATAGAGTTAACCAACATTCAACCTACCTATAAGAATTAAGTGATTTAAAAAACGGGTGGGGGTATTGGACCACACTTAACTGTTTTCAGGCATTGTGTTCAGGAATAACTACTAGAGGTGCTCAGGGGACCATATATGGTGCCTGGAGTTCAACCCGGAGATTGCAGGTACAAAACTTGTGCACCTTAGATGCTGTACTAACTCTTAGGTCTGAGAATTAAGTGTCTTCAAAATGTTATCAGTAAAGGGCTGGAGAGATAATACAGTGTGTAAGGTGCTTGTCTTGCATGCAGCCTACTGGTTTTGACACCACAACATAAGGTCCTCTGAACACCACTAGACGTGATCCCAGTCTACAAAACTAGGAACAAGCCCAAATTAAAATAATTAAAAGTAAACTTTTAGTAATAGGAATCTATAGCACAATACATCAAAATAAATCGTCCTTATAAAATACACCTATGAATCTGTTTTACTATTTAAAAAAAAAACACAAATTAAGGGCTGACTCACTTATTACTATCACTGAATTTATTACTACAGGAATTCAAGAGAAAAAATAAAATTAGAACAAGAAATAAACACAGATAACAAGAAAATATCTATTGAATTTAGATTGGCAACCACAACACATTAGCACTGATTCTGGTCAATTTATGAAGCGAACTGTTTCCGACAGAAGGAGAGGGCTGTAAGATCATCATTGACTTCAAATGATTCCAAGATTCTGTCACTTAATTTCACTTGGCAAGCACTAGTTGGCCAGCAAATGGAGTGTTCGATTATCTACTCTATGCCACTGAAGACTAAAGAAATCCAAAAACAACAGGCATTTTCCACAAATAGTAGCACTGTAGCACTGTCCTCCCATTGTTCATTGATTTACTGGAGCGGGCACCAGTAACATCTCATAACAAATTGTGGGACTTGTTACTGTTTTAGGCATATTGAATATGTCACAGGGAGCTTGCCAGGCTTTGTCATGCCGGTGAGATACTCTTGGTAGCTTGATGGGCTCTCCTAGAGGGGTGGAGGAATCGAACCCGGGTCAGCTGGGTGGAAGGCAAACGCCCCTACCCGCTGTGCTATTGTTCCAGCCCCCACAAATAGTATAAGGGGAAAAAGCTATTGTAACAATAAATAGTTGAATCTGAGCATGGAAAGGTTGTTGTAAATAGTGGGTCAAGTTTTACTTTTTGAATTATGATCCATATTGATGACATACATCTGGAGATAAAATGTAGTTAGGTTAAGAAGATATGAACTGAAAAAAAAAGGATAAAATCTATAGTAGGCTGAAAAATCACAAAATGTATAGTCTAATGTGTATGTATTTGGTAGAAAATGAAGATACTGCACTGAACTTCTCACAGTGAATATAAGAGGGACATGAATTGCCTCCTGGACTGTGATGTGATATGAAATTATGATTTCATATGATTTCATAATTATGATTATCTATCTAAAAATTCATATTGGTAAAGTATGGAAGCAAATATTTACATGTATTGCAGCAATTAAATAACATTTCAAAATTTTTAACAAAGTTTTGTTAATTTTATAGGCTTTTAAAAAATTTTATAGTTGAGATATGTTTATTTTACAACAGTGATTTGTTCAATGAGGTATTTTGTTATTTGCTAAATAATATTACATTCATCTTTCCTGACTTTGTATTTGAGTTATTATAAATGATGCCAACGTCCAGATCATTTCCTTTACTGTGAACATTCAGTTTGTCTAATATTAAGCTCTATGCTTATCATATTATTGTTATTTTTGCTATTCTTCTATACAGTCATTTCTATAGCCCCATTGACCATTGACCCCATTGGAAGAAGCATAGAAAGGTGAATCAGAGCACACACACACACACACACACACACACATATATACATACACACATATGTATATACCATATATGCATATATGGTATACATATATATAAGTTCTAATATTGGTTCTGCCACAAATAAGTTGTATGCTCATAATCATGGCATAAATTTCTCTGGAGTTTAATTTTCCTTCTGGTATATAAAACCAGTAAGATCATAATAACCCATATAAATAAAACCTTTATGGAGGGAAGTGCCCTAAAAACAGCTAATACTCTAAAACTGATAAAGCACTGTTCTTTTCCTTTTTCCCTTAAATTTACCTTTCAAGTTAGAATATTTATACTTCTCTAGTATAAGTATAAATTTTAACAATGATTAATCCTTAAGTAAGATAAAATCCAGCATAAAAGTGTCGCATTCTTTTCAAAGTTTAAAGTTTTGTATTCCTGATACAAGAGCAATACTCTCCATTCTGTTTGTAATTGGAATTTATTGAAGACCTATGCTCTGTTTAAGTTTATGCCAATACTATCTTGAATTTTATTAAAGAAATGATAAAATCTATGATGACTGCACTATTCTGTATCAATTCATACACATCTGAAAGGTCCAAAGCAGAAAATCATGTGTATTGTTTCATATTGTAGTTAATCTATAAACTATTTGGTAGAAAATTATTAAATATAAAGAATTAGAACTATATTTTAAGAAAAATGTTTTAAGAAAATTCACTAGCTGAGTACAATCTATAGTTAGCTTAAATATTCATCAGCAAGATGAGAGGGCCAAGTAAATAGTGGACACTGTAAATATCTGATGAATTTGATATATACGTATTGTTTAATATTATATGCTTGTCTGTATTCATACATCATAATAATTATACCAATCTATCTCTATCTCCCTACACATTGGATTTATTTAGCAATATTATCTAAGAAATTTGGAGCCCAAATGCTTGTGATCTTTAAGATTTATAGCCAAGGATTAAATAGATAAATCACTATGGCAAAACTATCAGTAAGACTTATACTTTGAGATGAAGGTTGCAGCAACCTTTAGCTCAAATTTTTTTCTTTCTGAGTTAACTGTGAAACTTCAAGTCTTTGCTTATGAATATTCAACTCAGAATTATAATAGTGATGATATTTTTAAAAATTAAAATTGCTCCCTCAGTCATGAAAGCATATCATTGTGTAATGATTTTAAAACATTAAAATGTATAATTTAAAATTAATATTAAGCATCACAATAAAGTTTAGCTATATGTATTTTTAATGCTGTTTAAATTAAAAATGTTTATAACTAAAAAAAGTACATATTTTAAAACTAAACACACTGTCATCCTTTTCTCTTTCTACTTATGAAAATGCCAAGTTTAAGCTGAAACAAAAAATGTCGACTAATTCTCAAATCTACAGATGAGATTATTATTTAATAATTTATCAACTATCTAATGTAAATAAACCAACTAGAAATTGAAGAATGCTTAAATGCATGGTCTAACTGTGTTATTATTGAGATAACCATATTAAAAATCATGATTTGTATAATTTTATCATGTAGAAGAGATCTCACTTTAAGAAATATCATTGCTAAACAAAGTGACCTCACAAACATGTAGGCACTGATAGATGATGTTTTAATGTGCTTGCTGACTTTATTTTTCTTTCAGGAAAACAGCTGAAACCTATTTTTGTAGTAGAAGCACATTAAACAGAAAAGAAGAGGCCATAAATATTTCAATATTAATGCAGGAAGTCTCTCTCCCTTTTAACTCTTCAGCATTTAAAGTAACATTGGTCAAATTTGAAGATAAATCTTTAAGGTTGACCAGGTCAATTAATTAGATAATTAAAATAATTACTGTAGGATTTACACAGCATTAAGTGTGGTCTGAACTGCTGGGCCAGAGACACAGCCTTGTGGGTAAGACCTTGCTTTACTTACAGCCAACCATGGCTTGATTCTTAGCACAGTATATGATCCCCGCTGCTCACAGGTAGGAATAATTCTGAAGTGCAGAGCTAGGAGTAAGCCCTGAGCACCACCGAATTTGGCACAAAAGCAAAACAAAACAAAACAAAACAAAATGAATGGCTCTACTGAATGGACAGCTGTACTCAAGACTATGACATACTGGCCAAGAATGTAATACATTTATACAAATAAATAATCAGATGGAATACTTCTACTTTTCTCAGTGCTAATTTGTTAGAATAACAAATCCATGTATTTCAGATAATTTTGGAAAATTTCATTCAGCAAGAGGTAATAAGTAGGTTTTTTGTTGCATGATATATGAACTACATATTGTACAATATATGAGTGTATCCACATTTCATATCACATATAGAACAGAGAGCAAAGTAATACATGTTGCAGCCAATATTGTGCTCATTAATCATTAGTTGAGAATAAATTGCCATCCTATGTTCATTATTTTGCAATGAGCTCCCTTTTTCTTCTTCCCTGATACACATGGTTGCCTCAAGATTTTCAGTTTTGCTCCCATGTAAGCTCCTGAAATGTTCTGATCATTAACATACATTTAACAGTTTTCCACTTGATTGATTTTACTGTTATCACCAAAGATTGAATGTGTTTTTTAAAAGAGTTCCTCAACATAGGTTCTAGAGAACTGCTACGTACATAGAATTTACATTTCCAACTTTGACACTTTAATATCTCATGACCCTGAGTAATCACAGTAATAATAGTTCTTGGATTCACCATATCCAATTACTGTTTTATATATATTTAATATTTTGATTTATATAATTCCCACTAAGGTTCTATTATAGGGAATTGTACCATAAATAATGATGACACATTGAGGTACAGAAAAATTACAAAACTTCCTCAGGTACACAACTATAAAGTATACAACTTGCATGTAAATCAAGGAATTCTATAGTTAGAGCACCATATTTTAATATCTAAATATTCTATGCAAAATAATGTAATAGTTACCACCTATATTTCAGTGGTCAAGTAACTTATAACATATTACTTCCAGTTACAATAGTTTCAATAGAATATACAAAAAAGTCATAGTATCATGACAATATGAGCAACCATGCAGTAACTATGGCATGACACTGGTACATAAATGCCACATAGAATAATCTCTTATTTTACCATTTTGAGTAGTTTTTGACTTTCCAAAGTTTCATAAATACTTATGGGAGTCTGAGATCCAAATGAATCTTTGAATTTGTGATCTTTTTTTCTTAGAGTGTGAAGTTGTGAGTGTGCATGATGCATACATATGTATATAAAATATGCTCTTTGTGGTTGGCTTAGGATTATATTTGAGTTCTGACTTGGATATTTAAATAACAAAATTAAAATTAAAAAGTATGGCGTATAAGTAGCCATATCTTTGCATGATGTTATATTTAGAAAAACACATCTTATCCCAAGAAATCTGTGCATACATTAATTATTTATTTCTGTGTGACAGGAGAAAAGAAACATTCTATATAAAAACACACATGCAGAACTGGAAGCTGAGCTCATTACTAGGATCAGTTAGTTACTCACTTATTGGATGGAATATTGAGTGGACAAGCACAGGGCTGACAGTCTTCAGAGGTTCCTTTAGTAGGATCGCCATAGAAACCATGAAGACATTGATTGCAATAAGGGCCACCTGTGTGATCCTTGCAGTCCTGAGGAGAAATTACACATGAGAGTTTATTATTTTGGTCTCAAGTATCGAAACCTTACCAAAATAGTTCTATAATGTCACTAGTCTGTTTCATATCAGAAAGAATAACTTTATACATTAAATGACTACATTTATGGCCAGGAAATGGAATTCAAAATAAATTTAATAGCTAAAGTACAACCGTGCTTCAGTATGTGCATACTTACATATATACATATATATAAAAAATGATGACTAAAATTACACATTATTTTGTTATACAAATTGTGCTCTAGGTCGGCAAATAGTACGGCAGGTAAGGTACTGGCTTTGCACATGGCCAAATTTGGTTTGATTCCAGCATTGTACAGAGTCCCCTGAAGAACACACAGGAATAAACCCTGATATCAGCTGGGTGTGATCCTCCAGAAAAAAATTCTCTCCCCACTTAAAAATTTTTTTAAAAAGTCTCAACTATTTTTAGTGTTTATTTTTTTTCTTACAAATATACATGTGATCATACTTTTTGTGTGCATGTGTACACAGTTATAGAATCCCATAATATGCTTTGCTGAAAATTTTACTGATTTCAGATAAAATTATTGTTTAAATTATAATTGCTGATTTAATGAGTAATGAAGCCTATCATCGACCCACTCTGAGAATTTGGCCTTCTTTCTTCAGAAACCAATTTGGATTTCTGTGGGTCTGGTGATTTGAACAATTACTAGTACTTTTTTTTATCTTGAGGCACTTACATCATTTGAACTTAAACATAGATGTTAAATTGTTTAAAATATATATACAATATGCTGGGGCTGGAGCAATAACACAGCAGGCAAGGTGTTTGCCTTGCATGCAGCCAACCTGAGTTCAATTTCCAGCATCCCGAGCACCGCCAGGAGTAATTCCTGAGTGCATGAGCCAGGAGTAACCCCTGTGCAGCTCTAGGTGTGACCCAAAAAGCAATATATATATACATATATATATGTATATATATATATTGCAATGAACCACCAAGACTCTGAGGAAGTTATACAATTTGTCTGTACCTCAGTATGTCATCATTAGTTGTGGTGAAACTCCCTATATTATTTTTGTGTGAATTATCTAAATTAAAATATAAAATGTATCTAATACCTTTCCTCAGTCCTTTTTAAAAGAAATTTAAATTTGTATTTTTCACCAATTAGAATTTTTGTTTTTGTTCATTAGTTCATTGGTTTGGGGGTCACATCTAGTGGTTTTCAGGATTTACTCCTGTTTCTGCACTTAGGAACCATTCCTTGTGATGCTCAGAGGGACCATATGCAGTGCTGAGATAAAAGCCAATTTAAGGACATGCAAAACCTTACCCACTGGACTATATCTTTGACCCCTACATCTAGAATTTTGGGGATCTTTGTCTGTTAACGAATACAAATATCAAAATAATTTATTCCTTGATTTCTTTTTTTTAAATAAACAACATCAGTAAATCTGTGTTAACAAACTCATCAATATTGGTAGTCAATAATTCGTTCAACTTAGGAAAGGAATTCCCTATAAAACTCTCAATAGCAACAAATAAATCTCAAAGAGAGCTATAAACTGCAGAGAAGTCTCAGACACAACAACAGGCTGAACCTCATTTCTGAGGCACCTAGAGGGGAATGAGTGAGCCCAGAAATGGTCCTGAAAGAACCCTGGCAGCCAAAAACCTCCAGAACCCAAATGCTACTATGCTCACAGCTGAAATCTCCACAGGCTTAGGACAAGCCCCTTCTGCCCCTTTAATATGAGGAGAAAATCAATAAGCTATCAATTTACTTTAAATACTGCTGAAAAACTCAGATATGTGACTTTTGTGAGAAATCTCCAGGCTCTCACTGAATTAGGAATGGATGACCTTCCCCCATTTCCCTGTCTTTCCCAGAGTCTGGCGGTCATGACCATGAACTGCCTCCAGCACCATTATAAACTCATTAACTAATGGTCATGAGCTAGAGACTCATAAAAAAAAATCTCGGAAGACAGCAACAAGCTGCAGAGATGTTTCCAGATCCCAAAGTTATCTCCAATTGTATCATCCTGTTTAAAATTTAAGAATCCCTATAGAAATTTCATACTCTACTCCACCGATGTGCCAAGACTAGCATACCACATTTGATGGGGTTAAGGTAGAAGGCAATCGATCTCGATCCAATCCAAAAATAAATAAATATTAGCACACAAGTCTCAACATGCAACAACATGTTAGTAAACTCTTCTATAAGGGCTTAATGACTCTAGGGTGAGATACAACAATCTTCACACATCTCCCTCTAAACTTTTTTGGATCATTTTCAAAGTACTCTTCATAACAAGTCACACAAAATAAATTATTTAGGACCTTCTCTTGGGACAGGCTTGGGTAGTAGTGTGAAAATTCAAAATAATGGTGGTGGGATTGGTGTTGGAATATTGAATGTAATAAATTGTGGCCAACAAGTTTATCAAAATAAAATAAAACAAATCTCAATGGCACAATTTTACAATTTTCTTTTGTATTTTGCATTATCAACTGTGCTCAGGGCTCACTCCTGGCTTTTTGCACAGTGATCACTTCTAGCAGTGTTCAGGGGATGATATGTTATGCCAGAGATCAAATCTGGGTAAGGCACATGCAAAGTAATCACCTTTGTGACATGCTATCTCTTCAGCCTCTTATTCCATTTTAAGGTGTTTCTGTTTGAACATATTTCTTCACTCTATGATGTTATAATAAACGTCCCTAACTTTAAAACATTCATTGTGGTGGCAGGGAGACAGCTCATTTGGTAAGTACATACTAACTAGCATGTGCTGTGTCCTGAGTTCAATCCTGACAATGCAGGGATACTGAGTACCAGAGAGGTAAGCCTTGATGGTCTCCAAGTACCACTGCCTGAGTACACTGCTCTCTGAGAATCAGGACTGGACTCTGGGCAGCTAGTAAGGGAATAGTTCCCTTTCCCCAATACCACTAGATGTGGCCTTTAAATAAAAGATTTGCTGTAAATACATTATAATTGAAACACAATTGTTTTATTTTAAAACCATATGAATTTATATTTTCCAATCTTTAAGAGTGTTTATGAGAGTTAGGAGGATACAACCTTCTTTTTTTTCTGATCAATAATCAAATATGAGGAGAAAATCAATAAGCTATCAATTTACTTTAAATATTAAATATGAATTTATACATTGGGATAACTATTAGGACAACCAGCCAAATTTAATGATTATTATGAACTGTATTTAACTCAGTATACCTCTAAGGAAGTTTAATTTTAATTAAGGTAAGGTAAGGTAAAGGCCCTCCCGTTGATCGTCAATTTGCTCGAGCGGGCCCAGTAACGTCTCCATTGGAGACTTTGTTGTTACTGTGTTTGGCATATCAAATACTCTCGGTAGCTTGCCGGGCTCTCCGAGAGGGGTGGAGGAATCGAACTCGGGTCGGCCATGTTGGCCGCGTGTAAGGCGAACGCCCTACCCGCTGTGCTATCGCTCCAGCCCTTAATTTTAATTATATTAATTATATTTAATAAGTGGAATTAATTTAAAAAAGCATAATATGCATATTTTTTCTTTTAAATGTATCTTATTATATTCCATAGAGGGAGGGGAATATGTCTTTATTGAATAAAGAGTATTTAGTTTAAGTTTCAATCATTTGACTTTCTTTTCACTTACTACCTGTAGAGTGAGGGCACTAAAGCCTACAATTTATGAAGTTTCCTATTTTGAAATATTCAGCATCCTCAACTACAAGTGAATAAGTAATGCCTTAGTACCTGGTGATTCTAGAAAATAGATTTTTCTTTAATTTATTTGAAATGCTTTCTCAAATTGATTGAGCAACTCCTTTTCAAAGATAGCGCAGAGGTTAACTTCAGTATGAACAATTGTCTGCATAAAAGCATAGTAGATGAAATGTGCAAAATAGCATCAGTTGAAAAAAAGGCGATCACCTTTGATATCTTTGTATTCATTTCTTTCAGTTTTCAAGTTGGGCAAAAACTGGCTATTATTAGTTCTTCACAATATTTTATACAGACACACTAAAATTATATCTTTAAGTGTGGTGGCTTTGCAAAATAAGAACACAAAATTAATTATGCCTGAACACATATAAAATATTGCCTTTAGAACTTAATTAAAACTTTACATGATTCAGACACTTTATTATAACATTTCGTCCTCTATTAAGTTTTCTAAGGTTATATTATTTCCATTTTCTCTTAATAAAAATAATAAAAATTTATCTGAAATACCAAATATTTCTTTTTAAATAAAAACTATATAAAATTTTTATACAACAACTCAACACCAAAAATTATGAAAGGTTTGTTCTGGCAGATTGGTAATTTTTATAGGTGTTCTGCTATGAACATATTTTCCGAATGTCTGTTCACATCATATCACAAACACAATAAGGAAATTGTACACAATCTTCCCAAGTGGCTGCGAATGTTTCCTGGGTCACTGCCAGTGTTTTCTGTGTTCAAATAGCTTTTTTTCCCCCACAGGTCTACACTATAACGGAAGTATGTCCTTTGATCTGATGTCAAAATGTTCATTTTAATTAATTTCCAATACAGAATTAAATAAATGAGTGGTTAATTAAAATTATATGTTTAAGATTTAGGAGTATTCATTAAAAAATAAAAGAAGCTAGTATGCTGATCAAATAAAGAGTAAGAACATCCTTGTTGTGTTACATTCAAATCTTTTTTCCCTCTCTCTATCAGATCAGGCTTACAATTGATATCAGCACTTAGTTATCTATAATATTTCAGGACATTTGAAAATCTCCATAAAGTCTTCCATTCTTAGAAACATCACATAATCAAATGAAACAAAAGCATGATTTTACTTATTCCTACTTAGTTCACCATGAAATATTACTGTTAGAGACATTGTAATTTTGGAGTTAGATATCTTCATTTTTTCTAGGTTTAAATAAACAAAGCAGTGTCAGTTTGGAGCTAGGTATTTCCCATAGTAAGCTATAAAGTGTTTAGAGGTAACACAATATTTCTCCCAAGGTACATTTTAAAAGACTTATGTTATAATTAAAATGAAAATCACTTAGTCTCTCCATCATAAAAATGCCACTTGAAAAATCTACTGATCTACAAATTAAAGCTAACATGCTTTATACTGTGATGCAATTAAACAAAATCTTTCACAGAGAAAATAAAAAGAGCATCAATAAACCTAATGCCAAATTACACCGAAACAAAAGCCCTAAATTTTCATTTTGGATTGTTCCCAGAAGCTTTTAAGAAGAAAAAAAAATACAGTGTCAGAGGGGGTATGTATATGTGAGAGAAAGATAAGTTTAAGAAATACAGATAACAGAGCTTGCCTAAAACTCTACAGGGAAATAAGAGTATGATATCCTTCTAAATTGGCACTGTTTCAAATTGTGTTTCTGCAAGACTAATGAAATGAGAAATGTTGTTTCAAGCTTCATACCATGTCAGACAATATAAAGCTAGCATGCTCTTGAGTTAATCAGAATGGTCTATTCAGAGTAATTCCTCAATCCAAAGGCTTCTTAGCGTGATGGAAAGTGTTTCAGTCTTTTTTTCCCTGGCTAAAGTGCACACTTAAATGTAGAAGAGATAAACAAATCTAATGAATATGTATTGCACACTTTTATTATTTCTAACTACATAGATTTTTATATGCAGTTGGATGTTGAAAACATTTTGCTACTAATGAGTTAGGTTCCCCCTTATTTCCCTGTGTTGTTATGACCAGAGGTCAATACATGGTTGCTCGGCTCTTGAAATAAGGTGTGTTTCTTAGAAGAATCACCAACTTTCGTTGTGCTCACACACACAGTTGGCTGTGTGAACGAGAGCTTGTACACTTGTAACTGCCAATCAGTAAACACTGCAGGCTAGGTTGTGTTGGGCATCTGGAATTGATCTAGTCCTCAAGCTCTGCCACCTTGCTCCCCCAGGCCCCTAAATGTTAAAAATTTAAAAGAAAAGACGAATATGCAGTTTTCTCTCATATTTGATGCAAAAAAATAGAATTCTTCCTATTAAAATGGATATATTTATATTTTTATCTTATAGATACAAAAACTATTTCCTGCTCTAGTACTACAGTCAAGAGAGAGAGAAAGAGAAAGAGAGAGAGAAGACCTTATAAATTTATAGAAAGGCATGGGCCCTACGTATTTATGGCAGATATGTATTCTAGTCATTAGTGTTTTATTATACTATATCTGATCCCAGTTCTGTTCTTAAACCATTAAGAATAAGTATTTCCTAATATATGTTAGGAGATCACACAGGAAAGAGCATTCTCAGCTTCCAACTCAGTTCAGTATAAAGACATCTGTCAAACCACTTCTTGACTCTAATGTTTAAGGTCCCAAAGGCAGTAATTGAATTGCAGAGCTTATTGAGCTGATTCCAGTCATGTCAATCAGTATCCTCCGAGGAGGAAACACTTACCAGGCATTCAGCAGTGACATCATCGCAGGACTCTGCATGACCAAAGCACTGACAGGCTTCACAGACGCCACCAAAAATAGTGCCATTCACCCGTCTGTGTCTAGGCCAACAAGACTGAAAAGAAAGAGAAGCCTTCAAATCAGCTGAGGATTTTTTTAAAGTTTGTCTTTTTTATTTTTAAGATAAAGGATGATAACTAGGTAGTAAACTCAGCAAATGTGCTTGTTAAAGTGTAATCATTATTGAAACATTGCCACAGGGCTATTCCTTCTAACACTGGGGCTTCGTACTGACCTTCGTGTTATTGGCAGGTATGAGATTAGAGGAAGCATTAGCTTGGTGTCTTTTCTGAAATGGTAAAATAGAGCAGAGATATAAGGAATTGAAATGTGACAGTTTCAAAGTAAAAGCACAGACAAGAAAATAGAAAGAAAAGGTATTGGGGATAAAAGCAGCCAGCATAAAAGGATTTCTCTGAGAACCTTAACCTTAGAGAACACCTCATGTCATCCCAAGGAATATGAACTTTCTGGAGTATGCCCTTCTTCTCACATGTGGTCTGCCCTTAACAAAAATCACTTCACTTTCCAAAAATTCTCTCATATTTGGAAGAAAGACAGTGCCCCATTTTACATTTGATCACACACAGTTGATTTTTACACAATATATAATTCATATCTTTCCTTCTGTTTCCTCCAGCCTATTATGCTTTCTCAAATTTATACAATATACCTTATGATTTATTTATTATATATCCTCTTGGTGTTTTATGGCACTATTCTATAAGAACTTTATGTACATTTATCATTCCATGTTTGAAATATAAAACATTGTATTAAAGAAAATCAGAATTCTGATTAAAAATGGTATTTTGGGGTTTTGGGGTGGCTTGTGTCAACAACAACTCTAAGACCAATGTGACCCTTAGTTACAATTCTCTTCTGTGGGGTTTACTTGAAGGGCTGCAAATAAGAGTGAAGCAAATATGGCTGTCCTCTAGCAGCTTATGATCTTCCTCAAGACAGAACTGCATTTGGTGGGTTACTTACTATAATGCTGGATGGTTAAATGCAGCATAATATATCATGAAAAAGATTTTTTTTTCAGTTAAAAAGAAAGAGAGAGAAAAGACTGAAGTAATAAAACATATAGAATTGCATTGTTTGTCTATTGTTGGAAATGTTACTCCTGCCTCAGGTTATAAGGTCTGTTAAATTTGAACATCAATAACAGATACATAAAATGGATGTGCTGATACCTCACATCTGAGAGGAAAACAAGAGCAATTTTCTTCTTAATTTAGGCAGTGCAAAACAGAGGTGTCAATTTTCTATTCATTTCTAATCATCTTTCCACATTAAAATTGTTGTCATTCATTGTAGAAGTTCGTTTCCATAATATATTTTTCTAAAAGTTGGTAAAGCTGCCTTTCTTGATGTAGATATTAAGAATGTTGATTTTAGCTGCACAAATGATGTACCTTTTAGTGATAGATTTTTGTAGAGTCTTTATCAACATTTTTAATGTTCAAGTGTGTTCCTATCACACCATCTTCAAACTCCTCAACTGCTTACTCATTTCTATGATTAGTCAATGATTCTTCTTATCAGCCATTAATTAAAGTGAAACCAATTGGTACTTGTGTTTCTACTACCAAACCCACAAGCAGTAGCAACTTTCTCCACCTGTCAAATGCAATTCTTGAACAGAGATGGTGTGCCATGCAATATTTTTCCTCTTTTAAAAGACTACAGTTCTACCTTTAATCAATATACTATGATCTAGTTGCTTAGCCACATTTCCTGGATGCACTAGTAAAAAACTTTTCCAATGGATTATTACCATCATCTTAAAAATAAAATCTTGAATCCTTTTTAAAACAAAAGTACAAAAAATGGCAAAATAAATGCCTCAATATTTTATTCTATACCAATGGCCTATCTCTTTATGTTTTTCATTAAAAATATTATATAAAAGTCTTCCTTGGCTCTTTTTTATGCTTCATTTTATTCTAATCTTTGTGTCTCCACCATTCAATTTTTAAATATCTTATCTGTTTTAACAAATTTCAGGAAGTCAAATCCACTGGATAATATAAACTCTTCTACCAACTTGCATGGCACATTTTTTCATATTTCTAGCCAATTGTGTCTGTTTCCTCATTGTTTTTTTTAACCTTACTTCTCATGAATTCCTAGCGGCTTGATCAGTTTAATTGTCCTCATATTCTTCCTGAACTAAGTTTGCTCAGTACTATAGTTAACGATGTTGATAGAGTTCGACATATTCATATACAAACTTACTGACATTTACATTCCATAGTCTTTGCAAACCAAATATTTCTAAAATATACAGTTGTGTTTAATCCCACCTACCAACTATCTCTCTCACAGACTTCCACTTCCACAGAAAGTGCCTCCACAATCACTTAAAGCTCAAGAAAGTAATCTATGAGTTATCATAAACTCTACTTCTTTCCACCTTCCTCTGGAATGTAGTTTCCCCTGGTAAGGAGTTTAACAATCAATTCTACAGCTTTATACATTTTTTTTGTTTGGGGGCCAACCATTCAGTGATACTCAGGGGTTATTCCTTGCTCAGCACCCAGGAATTATTCCTAGAAGTGCTAGGGGACGATATGGGATACTAGGAAATAAACTCGGGTTAGCTGTATGCAAGGCAAGTTCCCTGCCTGCTGTGTTATTGCTCCATACCTCCTAAAATTTTCTTAAAACAACATTAATTATCACAATATCCTCCCATAAAAACATATCAAATATTCTTTTACAATGGTTTTGTTTTGTTTTGTTTCGTTCTGTCTTGCCCCATGTTCAGCTTTGCATTAGAGTTTACTCTTGACTCTTTGCTCAGAGATCATTCTTGGCAGGGATCTGGGGACATTAAGCATTGCTGGGGATAGAACCTAGGTTAGCTGCATCTGAGGCAAGTGCCTCTCTGCAGCACCATATTTATATACTGTAGTCACAAAAATTTGTTTTTAGAAAATATAATTTAGATTATCATGCAACCTTAATTAAAACCTGAGATATCTTGTCCACATGAAATAAATCTCGAGTTCTTATTATTCATGTGGCACTTCTTACGGAATGGCTTCTTCAATCACATCCTGTGTAATTCTCTCTTTGGCTTCATAAGCTACAAATATTCCTGCCAAGTTTAGGATCCAGATCAACTCTAAAATCTATTCCACTTTCTCATCAGTCTTTATATAGCTGACCCTCTGGTTCAATATCCTCAATATTTCCTGTTAAGAATACTTAAATACTCCTTCTCATCAAATTTTCCTATGCTTGTTCTCAGATCCTTCATCAAATCATGTTACTTAATTTCTTCATGATATTTATCACAATTATTTTAATTTATTTTCTGTCATACTGTCATCTATCACTAACGCAATGTCTATTAGGACAGTGACCATATCCATAGTGCTCATCGTTTTATCTCTTATGTTTAGATTCTTAATCATATAACAATGCATAGCCCATGCCTGTTCATAAGATACAAACACTTCTATGAGGTAGTTAATATTATTTCTATTATATATGAAAAGAAACTGAAATTTTTATCAAAAATTTTGCTTTTACTTTCTCACCTGTACCACCTGTCAAATTAAATTATAATGGTGCTGGGAAAGAAAGAAAACGTTTAATGTTGAGCTGTGAAAGGATTTATAAGAAGCCAAGTAGAACTGAGAAAAAAAAGGATTCTAAATCAATATTGAAATAAATGAAACAAAAGAGAATGATTTTATAATGGACTCCTCTGATCTACTGGGATATATGAATATCAGTGGTTAAGGTAGAATAACTGGCTTTGTGAAATAATTGAAAAATAAAATGAAGTAAGAATGGATAATAGCAATCTGGGGATAGGAAGATTTGGTAAAGAAATGAAACAATCACTGGAGAGTAGAATAAAAATAAATCATCCAAAATTGTGGAGTTCTAGGATTCATAATCACCTGATTAAACTAAATTCTCTAGTGAACTTCAAAATAATTTTATTCATCAAGCAGCTATTTGAAGATATAAGGTTTTCATTATCAATCTTCTGTCTCTTTATTCTAATTCTTTCACAAGTGAATGTTTCTTTCTTCTTATTTTTTTTTTTTGTTAACATCAATTAGCATCCAATATGAGACTTTTCTGCTCTAGACTGCTTCCTGTGACATCACTGCTCACTGGGGTGAAAATATCTCTGAAAGATTACTGTACTATGTTCTACGCCACTTAGTTGTTCACTAATTAAATAGTGCTCTGATTCAATTTTTCATTTCAGGTATTTATTGACTCCTTAAACTCACCGCTAGGTCTTTAAGGACAAGGGATATGATGTAATCATCCTCATAATCCACTCATCATTCAGAGCACAATTGCCAAAGATTGTCAATAAATATTTTTGAATAAAAACAAAAGAGAAAGCTAAATGCTTAATGAATTCAGCAATTCTAATATTTAGACACCTTTATATTCAATAAGTACGTACAAGTTTCATAAATTATATTGAATACTGAGGACAACTAGTGTGGGAAGAAAGTATTAAACCAAGAAAGGAATCAAGGTATTAACTATTTCAATTGAAATGAGAGCAGTCCTCTTATTTGGGAGAAAAACATCTAGAGTCATAAAAGAATACATCTCATCAAATACAGCATGCATGTTACGTACAAAATTAAATTTAGTTGATAGATAGTTTAATGATCATTTTTCTCTTCTTTAGATGAAGTTTGGAAAAAGAAGCATTTCAATGAATCACATTCAGTTTTATTTTTAGAAAAGTGAATCTTAACCCAGTGAAAGAAAACATTTTTTCACAAATATGACTTTAAACCCTGTAAAGCCTCTGCACATATGCATTACTTTAAAATACAAGTGAACTGACAAAGCAATGCCTGGAGTATTTCTATAAATGGCATAATGGACAGCACGCTGAAGTGGAACATCTTAGTACACTCAAATGATTCCTTAAAGGCACCATTTTTAAAGAATTTAAACTCCTACTTATTTACAAGCTATGTTTCTATGAAGAAAATGCGGTTTACTTTGAAAAAAATGTTACATCTAAAATCAACTTTTTAAACTATCTGAGAAAAATACATAGAAGTAAACAATGTTTTTAAATATTATGCTATGGACTAATTTGCATTATTAATTTTATTATAAATATATACCATTAAACAACAACAATATACCAAAAACTTTAAAATTTTAGGAATTTTCTTCATTAAGAAGTTTATCTATTATGTTTTACTTATTATATTTGAAAGACTGTATTCATCAGTTGTTCGTGATTGTTATTAAGTAAAAGCAGGAAAAACACATCATGAAGAACAAAATTAAAAGTGTAGAAAATACAAAAGAAAAACAAGTGCTAGATTCCTGTTAAGTACTGAGGTAGAGATGAAGAAAAATTATTTCAATATATTAAATATTATTCTGCTATCTCCATTCTTTTTTTTTTCACACAGAATAAGCAGGGGCCACGTAGGCAGCACCATATAGTTAGTTAAAGTTAAACTGTATAATTTATTCCTCCGTCCGTCTTGGAGAGCCCGGCAAGCTACTGAGAGTATCTCGCCCGCACGGCAGAGCCTGGCAAGCTACCCGTGATGTATCGATATGCCAAACACAGTAACAACAAAGTCTCCAATGGAGACGTTACTGGGCCCACTCGAGCAAACTGATGAACAATGGAGGACAGTGACAGTGACAGTGATTTTAGACATTATATGAAAAACACTGTATTTGAAAGCCATGACTTTCCGGCATTCACCTTCCACAATGAACTATCATTTGTTTGTATGATGGAGAAAAGCAACTCCTCTAGAACTGTTATCAAAAGAGTTATTTAAAAAATGTAGAAGAAACTGAGGGTATAATTCTGCAAACCTACTTCACAGGAAGAGCCTGTATACCCTGCTGGACACTGACAGACTTCCACAGCCACTGCAGTTCTTTCATTAGGAAACTGAACCGGATAGGTGACAGCAGATTCCAGACCAACAGAACCCAACCTAGAGTGTAAAAGAGAAGACAAGGTAAATAAGTAAGCAGACTCTAAGATTTGACACAACTTGAAGGATAGCAACATGATGTAAACAGTAGCAAACTAATGATGTGGAGAAATAAAACTAATGAATAACCAAGGTTGAAACTCTGGTCATTCGTTATACAGGTACAGTCATCCCTGTCAACATGTTCATAATCGCCATCACAACCAAAGATTGTGGTGAAAATATTTCTACTCATATCTTGTGTTTGAGACGAATGCTTTATTTTAATTTTTATTTATTTTGCTTTGAGGGTTGCATCCTGGCTTTAGGGCAAGGATTACTCCTTATCTGGTTCAGGGGACTTAATATGGTAGTTGAGATGGAGCCCGAATTGACTGAGTGCAAGGCAATCACTCTACTTTTGTTCTGGCCCCTCTTTTTATTTCTATTTTTGGATATTGTTTTAAGTCATAGTTGAAGGAATTTTAAACAAACAAAAATATAGACATTACTGCTATACTTTAATACCTAAACTAGAAAAGTAGAGAGAAATAATATTATTGATATTCATTGAGTCTAAGCTATTCAATTGAAAAAATAAGATGGGGAGGATTTTTTTTTTCTTACTTGTTTTAGTACCACAAGTAAAGTTTCTGAAATGGTCAGTTGAGTTGTTTAGAACTACTTTGTTTTAAATTTGGAGGCTTAAATTAAGTTGATTACTCCTGATATCTATATGTTTTATTTATTACTTATGTATTATTCTTTAATTTTAATACAGTGATGTGCTGCTGGTATTTTAGGTTAAAGCTGTTTTATCTGTATTAAAAAAGCTCCTATAAAGTGGCATATTTGGTTATTATAATATATGTGTATACAAATATTCATACATAAATACATACATATGTATGTTTCCTTCCGAAATAACAAAAGCTTCTGATGCATTAATGATTTAGATAAATGTAATTATTGCTTTATTGGTTTTGACTCTAGGCCTCAGTATTTTTTGTTTGTTGTATTTCTTTTGGCAGTTCACATCTGTCAGTGCTCAGGGAGTACTCTGGTTTTGTTCAGGAATCATTCCTAGTGAGACTCAAGGAACCATATGTGGTGCCAGAGATGAAAGATGAAACCCAGTTGACCATGTGCAAGGCAAATGTCCTACCTTATGTATTATCTCCCTGGCTCCTAAACCTTAATATTTGTATCTAACTAATGAGGAAATATGAGTTCATATGACATATACTTTATATACATTAAAATGAAATAAAAATGTAACATTGTTCCTGTGATTTATAGTATTGTAATTATAAATATAATTTTATTAATACACTCTCAATTGTTGAAATAAGATAAAATGGCAGTAGTACAAAATTTTTATTTGTATCTTCAAATTTAGTATTCATCATTTTAATGTATTAAAATAAAATGTGAATAGAGTAAAAGCACAAAATTAAATCACTATTATTGATTCACAATAATAATTACTGTTTTTATAATAAGTTACAGGCTTCATAACACTTAATATTCTATCCTTTAACCATAGGGAACATAAATGAATAATTCTTAAATTTTAAGTTGCTATCTCAAGAATGGTAATAGCTTTTTACTGATTGCAGTTTCCCACTTAGTAAAGAGTTTGTCATACTTTTGAATTTACACTAAAATCAAATCAGAGAACAAAACTAATGGGCTGATTAACATTTTCAAAAGTGTAAACTTTTCAGAACAAGTTTCTCAAATCTTTATTGTTTGTACTCCCACTTGACTAATCCTACACACTTGTTAGTACATTAAACTTTGTTTGAGTCCACGCATGGCAATGAAATATATGAGAGAAAAATCCACCCAAAAGTTGGACAGGATCATCATATGCACTGAGTTTTAGCTGGAATTCTCTAAAGACATGCTGATTACCTTTATCGGCATGTTTATCATGTAACACTACCTTTTTTTTAGGGGGGTGATGTGGTTGGGTCACACACAGTGGTGTTCAGAATTTGCTGCTTACTCCTGATTCTGTGCTCAGGGATTTCTCCTGGATGAAACAGGGAACTATATGGTGTTCTGGGGATCAAAACCAGGTTGGCAGCCTACAAAGGAAGCTCCCTACCTGTTGTTCTCTGTCTCTGATCCCAGTGTAACACTACTTTTGAATGCTCTCTTCCCTTGGGGCACAGTTTACATTATCTGTTAAAGGTCCTTATCTGAATGTATTTTAATATCTAGCTCACTGCATTATTGAACTGACACAAGAAAAACATATTCTGATAACTTTAATTTCAGAATTCAGTGATTTAATTACCTCTCTGTCCAGTGGTGGACTGAAGCGATAGCACAGCAGTAGGGCATTTGCCTTGCAAGCAGCTGACCCAGTCGAGCCAGGTTCAATTCCTCCACCCCTCTTAGAGAGCCCGGCAAGCTATCAAGAGTATCTCTCGCCAGCAAGGCAAAGCCTGGCAAGCTACCTTTGACATATTTGATATGCCAAACACAGTAACAAATCTCACAAGGGAGACGTTATTGGGCCCACTCAAGCAAATCAATGAGCAATGGGAAGACAGTGCAACAGTGCTATGTCCAGTGCTTACAATAAAAAAGATTGTCAAAATTTATTAAATAACAAGTTATATGGAGATATAGTTCCTTGTATTTTCAACATAATTATGTTTAATAAGGAAAATCTACAAAAAGATTATTGAAATACTTCAAAATAGAAAAGTGAGAGCAAATGACTGCTTCAGAGAATAATTTATAATAAAAAACAAAAATATTTTCAAAGAAATGCCAAATTTCATTAGTGTTTTGAACAACAGATGTTCCTCTCCTTAATCTATGTAACCATTTTGAGCTATGTTAAATTTCAACATTCAAACATCCTTTCCATCAAATCATCCTTTCTACATTAGCATTCACTAACAGCCCCAATGTTCATTAGGTTCTGCTATTTGTTAAATGAGATTTTAATGCGTTTAACAGTTTTAAGCGTTATTCATGAAGAAGGTTAAAGTTTTGTTTTGTCTTGTTTTTTTTCCTTCAATATGGTCATTTTCTTTTCTTGCTACCAGACTGTATTCATTTAAATACATAATTCTGGCAGAAATAAAATTGCTACACTTTGAAGATGCATAAAATATTAAAAATTTATCAAGTAAGTACTTACTTACTAAGTCATTACTTAGGAGTATGCATTAAATCATAGATGACAAGAAGGACATAATTACATAGCTTGATATTTAAAACATTGAAATGATATCAGAAGCATTATGATGGTCTATTGTTTGTATTTTGTTTTAATATATTTTCCAATCAACTTTTGTTATATTTTATTATTTAGTGCCTCTTCAGAAAAAGAAAAAAAAGATGTTATTTCAAAACTTTGACTTTTTCCCTATTTGTTTTCACATCAATCTCTATTTAATTCTATCTAAATGTATTATTCAGGTTTGGTCATGAAAAAATATTTTATTTCTGTCCAAGCTTCTTACTCTATTTTTTCAAACATTAACATTATGCTTAAAACTTCCATTAGCCTCTATCTAGAATTCCAACAAGTACTACTGAATTCAAAGAACCCAATTACTTTCCCTCCATTTCTAAAATTGGAAATAGAATCATGTAGTAATCTAGGGCAGTGTGTGCTGGACCATCTGGGAAAAGATAGAAATTTTCTCCAAGCATTTTTAATCTAAGTCAAGTAACTGATGAAATTGGATACTACTGTAGATATTCATAAAAACTTACAGTTTAGGGGCTAGAGCAATAGCACGTCATATAGGGCATTTGCCCTGCATGCAGCCAATTCAGGTTCAAATTCCAGCATCCCATATGGTCCCCTGAGCACCAGCAGGAGTAATTCCTGAATGCAGAGCCAGGAGAAACCCCTGAGCATCTCCAGGTGTGACCCAAAGAGAAAAAAAAAAAAAGAAACAAAAAAAAACCAAAAACCTTACAGTATATGATAATGAGAATTTATCTTTTCATCAGTAGTGCTATCAATACAAACTGAACACATTTCTGTCGTTCATTATACTTTCTCACGTGTACATATCTCACTTTTATAGTTGACTGTCATCTTTGAATTTAGTGATCATACAGTTTATTGTTATACTCTCTGCTTAGTCTAGAACTACCAATCTGAATAATTACTGCTTACTGCATGTCTACTTTCTTCTATGAACTATAATGGGGGGATTAGTAGATAGCACATTATGTATCAATGACCCCAACATACCAATCCTGCTTTATTTCCATTTACAAAAGAAGAACCTAATCCCAGAGATAAAATGTGCTTGACCAAAACAATGCACCTAGCAAATGATGCTGAAGAGATTCAGTGGCAGTGTGATTACAGATCTGATGATTCTCCTAGTACATTACATTGTCTCCCATTATATGTTACATAAGATAACATGTCAGGTTTTCCAGACACATAATTTTCCTGACCTTCAATCTTTTAGTTTAGATGTGATTTTTGCCCTTTTACTGAAAAGAGTAATGATATTTAGAACGTGATACAGGAAGGATATAGGGAGATCAATACTATTTTTATAAGCAATGAAAGACTTCCTTGAGTACAATTTTTCTGGGTTAATACACAAATTCTACCCAATAACTTTAGTATTCAAAAGAAACAAATTTACTCTAAATACTGCGTGGAAATATCTTTCTTTGAAAGATTCTGTACTCTAAAAAAATAAAGATGCTTGAACTGTATCACAATAAAATCATGGTTAGATTACTTATGCTGTATCTGACCAACAGCTCAAAATTTCCAGTGCATTAATAGAAAATAAAAGTTTTCTCAGGTAAATTCCTCTACAGGCTGTTTTATATTCTGATGTTGACTATGTGCCAGAAAGTTTCACAATGGAACTTTAGCAATTCTTGGAGAAGGTGAGAGTGGATAAATTACTTCTGCTCATATCATCGGCGAAAATGTCATATGAGCACATTTACCTCAAAAGACGAGGATATACATTTTCCACATAAAGGAAGTGATTGGGGATTTGATTAGTTGCTTGAATGTCTCTTCTGAAGAGGTAAATGTAATTTTTTATAGAGTCCTAGATATAACTGGTATTTAAGGAATGATCAATAGGTTCCTAATTTGTTAAAAATTTCAAAGTGGCGACTAAAAGAATTTAAGTAGAAACGTGCGGTTAGATAGGTGTCTGTATTTTCTTAACTCTAAAATCAAGGATAAAAGTTTTGTTTTCCATAGTATGAGACGAATATCCAAGGAAAGTAGAAACAAAAGCCAGGACTGGTCTACAATTGGGAGCTTGCCACAAGTGAGGGGCCATTATGACAATGATAGTTGGAAATGATCAATCTAGAAAAGAACTGAAAGTAGGTAAAGGGATATCCATGATAATCTTTCAGTACGTGTATTGCCAACCATAAGACAATGAGAGAAAGAAAGAGAGAGAGAGAGAGAGAGAGAGAGAGAGAGAGAGAAGAAAAGTGCCTGCCATAGAAGTGTGGCAGGAGGGAAACTGGGGACACTAATGGTGGAAAATGTACACTGATGAAGGGACAGGTGTTGGAACATTGTATAGCTGAAACCCAATCATGAACCAGTTTGTTACCACATCTCAAGGTGATTCAGTATAAAAAAGAAAAAAAAGTTTTGTTTCTATTTTACCAATGAGGACCACGAGAAAGAAATTTAATACAGTGTACATGTCTCTAAGGTATCTGGAAATAATTGAAACAGAAAGTATAAGAATTTTGGAAGTGTTGGTATGTACTTTCTTCAAGTCTTATGGTGCATCAAGAAAAATCTTCCTTGGAATGAAGCAGGTCAGACAGAAATGTCTCCCATTTTTGTGCTGATTTGTCATTAGCAAAGTGCATTTGCAGGCTTCTAATTCATTCTTATTGTGACCTTTTGAAGTTGACAAAGCAATTGTCTTCCTCTTTGTTTTACAGATGAGGTGATTAAAATCCAGAGAGGTCAAAGCTATATTTATGTTTACAATTATAAACCAGCTGAGTTAAGACCAGAAGTCAAAACCCTGACCTGCAGTCCATTTTCTTTCCACTATTTAGACCCACCTAACTGCTTAAATGGAAGAACCCTAGTCCATTTGCTGAGACAACTATCACAGAAGTAAATCTTCCCAAAATAAATCTAAACATGAAATTTCGTGGCAATAGCTTCAAATTACTTGTGCTGCACACAAACTGCATACCAGGTTGGGCGCCTACTGTGTAAGACAAGTTGAAATCAATTTAAGTGTTGTTTTACAAATCTAACTCAATCTGATCATAGATTAGACATAAATGAAATATAACAATCTTGCTAACTCAGGATTCACACTGACTTTCACCACATCTGAAGTGACTAGTAATTTCAAGGCTGACTTTAGCTTTTACTTCTTGAACTAAGTTTTAGATGATGCTAGCTGCAGAAAACAGCCGTCTATTCACACTAACTTGGTTTGTTGCCTATAAACTTGCTCTGTGAGTATGTAATCAGTCAATGAGTAGGAAAGCTTCAGAATGAAACAGACAAGTGTTAAGATGGATAGACACTGAAATGATCCCATATAAATCAGAAGGAATTGCCTTTAGACTAACTAGTCTGAGAAGTAATGTTGACCAAAAAATAAGTCTTCCTCCCCGCCCCCCCCCCCCCCCCCACACACACACACTTCCTCCAGCCACTTTTTGTCAATCAGGTTGTCATTCATTCTGAAAGCCAGAAGACTCTTCTCTCTACTGTTTCAACAAAACGACAATCTCCATTTACTAAATGAGGAAAAACATAATTAATTCCTAAGTGCTCCTTCCCATCTTCATGGCATTTTAACCCAGCTTCTGGCAGAATTGCCTATGCAAAAAGAACATTGTTTTAGCAATGGTTCTGTTGATGGATATGCAGCTCACTCCTAAGGGAGATGTTAATGATATTTCCCATTTAGTTGAAATACTACAAGTGAAAGATAAACTAGGCAGAAGAAGCAAACAATGGGGGTGGGGAAGCACCAATAACATTTATTTTAAAATGCCCTCTTGTCAAGTCAGCATAAGAAAATGACCTACGTGGCTACAGGATGTTGTCAAATTGAGATCACAAGTGAGTTTCTAAATTAATTGAATTTTGAAGGAAGTTGTTAATATATTTCACTGGTTCTCAAAGTAGTAAAGGAGAAGGGAAGAGTATCTTCGGGTACCACTACCCTTTTGCCAAACAAACATGTCACTGTTACCGAAATGCAAAGATCAGCTTGCAATTACACAAGGGCATACTTAGCTCTGACAGGGAGCTCTCTCTTTAAGAAAGAAAAATTGGAGAACAAAAAGGGGACTAACCTTTGCAAGTGTTCTAGTTAATGATCACTTTACATAATTATTATGTATTATTTTCATAATGACCCTGCAAGGTAGGCTCTAATATCTTCACTTTATACTTGAAGAAATAAAGCTACCACAAGGACCAATCACATGCCAATGGTCACCCATATAATGAGCAATGGAGCTTATTGAAATCCTCGTCAGTTTGACTCCAAGGCTTGTATTTTCTCTCCCTTACACTATGGCTTTATAGTCCGTTTCAAAAAGAGAAATATTATTATTATTTAAATTAAGGTTTCATCCATCTTATAACAACATCACTTAATGGACTGCTTCCTGGGGAATGCATTGTTAGGTAATTTTGTCATTGGCAGACCTAAAAGCTTATTATCCACATAGGTTGTATGGGTAGACTATTAGGACCACTGTGTATTCATGTCCCACTGTTGATAAAAGTATTGTAAAATGACCCATGACTGTATACATTATTAAGTCAGTAACTAATTCAGGAAGAAAATATAATTTATATTTATAATATGAATATTCTAGGCTTCTACAGTTTTAGTTTTTCACTTCCCAGGTCATCACAAAGAAAGTTTGTTACCCAATAAAGCATTCCCAATATAGAGATAATTTTTACTGTATATGTGATGCAACTGTGAAAAAAAATAACTTGAACACTTGACCACTTGACATCTCATTATTCATTGATTTGTTCAAGCAGGTACCAGTAGCGTCTCCATTTGCACCTGTCACGTGCTAGTGTAGCCCAATGGCATCTGCTTATTTTAGGAACAATTGTTCAGGGTATTGACAAAGAAGTCTGACCATCTCGTAGGTGGACGGCCACATCATCTTTTGACATGCCATGGAATCCAGTCGGTAATGGCTCTAGTCCATCAGTCATCTCCAAATCTCATTATGTGTCCTGCCCATCTGATTTTTGATGCCTTTGCAAATGAGACAGTGTCTCTGATTCTTGATCATCAGTGGAGGTTGGAACTCTGGATTCTTTCTCTTATTTTAGTGAAGCATGATACTCCAAGCATAGCTCTTTCGATTCCTCTTTGGGAGACCCAAAAAGCATTCTCATCCTGTTTTCATAGACTGTCTGTCTTCACTTCCATTCCTTCCCATTCCAGTTGTCGCATGACATTCTCGAGGGTGGCACTGAAGAGTTTCGGTGAAATGGTATCATCCTGCCGAAGCCCTCTCTTGACATGGATGATCACTTCTTTGTAGAATGGTGAGATCCTTGTAGTGAATCCGTAATACAGCTCATGGAGGATCCTGACGTATTGAGCTTGAACTCCCTGTTTGGCAAGGAATTCAATGACTGCTTCTGTCTCAGGAGAATCAAAGGCCTTCTTTAAATCAATGAACATTAGACAGAGCGGCATCTTGAACTCCCAAGAAACCTCAATGAGCTTGGTTATCATGTGGATACGGTCGATCATGCTGAATCCTTTTCAGAACAAAGCTTGCTTGCATGGTTTTTCTGCATCTAGTGTTCTGCCAACCCTATTCAGGATGACTCAAGTGAAGAGCTTGTAGATGACAGACAAAATGTAGATAGGGTGATAGTTGCCAGCACCGTGAATGTCTCCCTTCTTGTTTTTCTCCGTCTGGTTTTCCATTGGGATGGAACCTTGTATTCAGATAGGTAGCATGTGAAGAGCCGAGTCAGTGTATTGATGAGTACTGATGGCAGGTTCTTCAGGTGTTTGGGTCTGACCTTGTCTGGGCTGGGTGCTGTTCACTTCTTTACAATGAAATGGCGTATTGGATTTCGGAAGGAGAACATTGAGAATGACATATCCATCCTGCACAGTTTGGTATGTGGGCAGGTGGACATAGCTATCGAAGAGATCTGAGTAGACGTCATGAATAATCTTCTCCATTGCCCTTCTGGAAGATGTGATAGATTCATCAGGACGTCAGAGGACAGTCATCTTGGTCTTGTGGTTGGCGAATGACAGGCGGGCATTGCGAATGATTTTCTCGGCTTCTGCCACATCTGCCAGCACTGCTGCTCTCTTTCTTTGAGGTCTTCATTGATCGTTTCTCTGCACTGCTTTGTGAGCTCAGACATTCGCCTGTGGTTGCCTGAGGCTTGAGCCAAGCCACCTTGGCAAATGAGGTTGAGAGTTTTCAAAGACAGGCATCTTTTTGTGCATATCTCTCTCTCGGCATTCCTCTCACAATCATGGAGGCGCATCTTTCCGTGTTGCCACAATAGTGCCAAAGAGCTCCCATTTGATGGTCATTCTGCGAGTTCTCTTCTTAAACTTTGCAGCTCTTTTTCCCTGCTCCGTGAAATAGAATTTTGCATGAAGGAGATGGTGGTCCGATCCCGTTTGGAATTTTGGGACAACAGAAACATTGGTCAGTCAAAACCACTGACTGAATATGATGTGGTCAATTTCATTGTGGAACTGTCTTCCAGGAGACTTCCATACCCAACGTTTAGAATTGGCCTTCTGGAACTGTGAGTTACCATGGGTGGTAACTCTTGGTCGAAATGATGAACTCAGACAGTCTCTCACCCTGTTCACTCCATTCTAGGCCATGAGTTCTGATGTGGAGTTCTTCAGCTAATCTTCTCGGTCCAGTGTTGGCATTAAAATCACTGACAATGATCTTGTAGAAAGTGGGGTTTTCTTTATAGAACTTCTCCAGCTCCATGTAAAGGTAAAGGCCCTCCCGTTGTTCGTCGATTTGCTCGAGCGGGCCCAGTAACGTCTCCATTGGAGACTTTGTTGTTACTGTGTTTGGCGTATCAAATACGCCACAGGGAGCTTGCCAGACTCTGCCGTGCTGGCGAGATACTCTTGGTAGCTTGCCGGGCTCTCCAAGAGGGGCGGAGGAATCGAACTCGGGTTGGCCATGTTGGCTGCGTGCAAGGCAAATGCCCTACGCTGTGCTATCGCTCCAGCCCATGTAGAACTTCTCAATTTCTCCTTCATCATAATTGGATGTTGGTGAGCAGACAATAAAGATAGAAACTCCTGGCAGTGAGCCACATCTATTCAAGTGTAGTCGTCCGATTTGTGTTGTTAGGCATTCAAATGAATCAATGGATCAAGGAATCAAAAGGACTATGACAAATTCACTTTAGGTATTTCGTGTCTTAAAGTTCTATTAGAAACTTTTTCATAGGAATCTTTTTTGGAAACAATAGTACTCAATTATCTTATCTTCTTGAAGAGAACAAAACCTACAGAATCTGCCTTATGACTCTGGTAGCACATGCCTGCTTGGGACGAAGGTAGCCGTGTAAACATGGAAGATGCAGTTCTTGATCTTACCTGAAGATGGCATCCATCCCAAGGCTGTATGTGATTTGTATGAGGAGCCTCTTTAAATTTGCAAGCACAGTCATAAACTCTTTTCTACTGACTGGGGAATTTGTACCATGAAGAGTAAATAGTTCTTCTTTAAATGGAAACACATTAGTAAGTTCTTCAAATGGTTTCAGGTATACCTCATCTTGGATTGTGCTGATTCTCAAGCCATTTCCCTAAAGGGAGAAAAGATAAGAATAAAACTATAGAAAGAGAGTATACAAGGGTGAAATAACTATATTTGCATTTTCTCCTTTATCCTAAATTATCCTCAGCAGGCTTTTAATTTAAGGTTTGTTTTCCCTGTCACTCAGCATATTTCTGGCATATATGAAAAGCAGAGAAGTCAATTGAAATATTAACTTTAACCAGAGGCATTACAAAATAAGTTTCATGGTTATGTATGATTTAGCTTCCAATTATCTAAAATATTATATATTTGAAAATTCATGCTTATGTGCAACAAAAATACCTTAATTTCACACAAGTGTATAAAATTATATACTTCAAACATGTTATTTTATGGTAGATGTGGGTTATAAAAAACAAGAGTAGAACATTTAGAATAATGCGTTATTATTTTAAAGGATTTTTATATATGAGAAAATGACAGAAATAAGCAAATCGTGTATAATTCAAAATTAAAAACATGAGGTAATGCAATAAAAATAGAGTATACTTGTTCACTCTTAATATTTAGGGGGTCTTTCTTATTTAATCATATTTATAATATATAAAGTATAATGTTTTCTGTTCATGGAGCCCCCTTTGTCCCAAATACATTTCAAGACACACTTCTATCTTCAAACATGCACACATACATATATAAACACATAAGACACATATATGCAGGACAACTAACATAACATTGGAAATATTTATTTTAGGGAAAAATTGTGGATTATTATGCATGGTGAAGAACAGCAGAACTTGTTGCTAAGTAAACATCAGTTTACTTAGAATAAAGATACTTCCTGTGAATATGAGTTTGGTGAAGACTATGCATTACAAAAGGAAGGGCCTGGGAAACAGCATCAGAGGGCCCATGAATGACTTCATACTTCTAGCATTTTGGAGTTGATTTTGGCCATCCAAACCATTAAAGCAGTTCCTCTCTACATCTGTCTTTCTTCAATTAAGATTTAGAAGTCACCTGGGTAAATAATTTTCTTTTTTAACACACTTATGTTTTATATCTAAAAGGAAATAGGCAATAAATCTACTTGGAAGCAAGGGGAGATAAAAGCAGAGCTATGTAAATAAGCATTGTGTAAATACTTTTATCAGAATATATTCTTACAACATGGCCATTAAGTTTTTGATATAAATATCCAGTTTTTTTTAAAAGATGCTCATTATCACAGGAACCCAGGAACTCAGTCTTCTAGATATGCTTTAGAGTGAAGCATCATCATATCACTGTATCACTGTCATTCTGTTGATCATTGATTTACTCAAGTGGGCACCAGTAATGTCTCTATTCATTCCAGTCCTGAGATTTTAGCAGCCTCTCCTTACTCGACTTTCCCAATGACTGGAGGCTCTTTCAGGGTCAGGGGAATCAGGGGAATGAGACCTGTTATAGTTACTGGTTTCTGCATATCGAATATGCCACAGGGAACTTGCCAGACTCTGCCCTTGCAGGCAAGATACTCTTGGTAGCTTGCCGGGCTCTCCAAGAGGCATATATATATATATATATATATATATATATATATATATATATATATAAAATTTGTTGCCTGCAGTCTGAACTCCATCAAACATAGTATGGTAATTATGGAAAATGGGTAGGAAGTGTCTTATGACATGTCGTGTGGTCCAGAAAGCGGCCTGGAGCATTGCGGCAGTTGGATTGTGCAGGTCGGCTGTCGAGGTCAGGTGGTCCCTTGGGGCGGGGAGGGCTCTTGCTTGCTCCCTCTGAGGCACCCTGAGTGAATACAGCCTGATGCAGAGTCCAGCATAGGAATGATAAAAATGAAATTTTCAAGAAATTTTTCTAAGATGTATTATGAAAATTGTCAAACCAACTAAGGAATAACTTCCCATAGCACAAGAACATAAGGCAGCTGAACTTAAACAATGCTCTTTATAATCTACCTCTAGGATAATTATAAACTGGAGTCTGTGTTCTCTGTCTTCTTCCTCTTCTTCGAAGTCATATGATGTAGTAAATGTCAGATGTCCTCCAGCTGCTGTGAGCTACAAGAGAAAAGATGCATAATCATTATAGGGCAGGAAATGGGCTATTAAGACATAATTTATTCTTTTAACACCATTTTCTTGTCCTAGAGGGTAGGATTTGGAAAGCAGAAATTAGTAAGGAAGCAGAGTGAGGACAGACATTTCTTTAGGAGCAACCCTTAGATGCACTTTTCCTATACACAACGAGCCCGATACAAATATAAATTCATGTATTATTTTCCTTAGCACTACCATCTTGTTGAAACAGGTTAACTTCTGTGAAACTAAACACAGCACCTCCTGTCACTTACTAGTCATCTTGAGCTTTACAATTTCCAAACAGAAAAGGATCTTTGTCAAATTTGGGGGATTTCCACCCATTCTTGAGGGTCATCCATTTTCTTTGTATTTGAGTGTTTTCCACAAAGACATCACTCCATTTGACAGACAATTTAATGTGAACTGGGAAATGTTATTTGACAAAGAAAAACAAAAGGGTAGCAGCAAGTTGTATAATAAAAAAAATTCAGTCAAAACTCTCAGAGAAGATATATTTTTCCCCATGCAGTCAATTTTGCTGTTTCAATGAATATTATCATATCATTTTATTAAGCAAAATTCTTTCCTTCTAATATACACACCAAGCCCCATGCCATGTAGAATTGAGGTTTGCATCCTCTGACATTGAAAGTAACCTTGCAGAAAGGTGGAAAAAATAGAACAGCAAGATCATTTATAGGACAGGAATCAACACTGGAGCTTGAGTGACAGATTCAATGCAAATGTTATAGTCCTTTTTAAAATATTCCACTCCAGCATTGTAAATAAAGACATTCATAAAACAAAGCTGATGATTTGTATTCTGCAGTTTCCTCCGCGCTGACAAGCGGAGACCAGCTTTGCAGCCTTGACTCTCTGTGGCCTCTCCTAGCAGACCTGACCACAAAGCAATTCCCCCAGATGCAAGAGATGGAAGAGGAGGAACCTGTATTCCTCTCAGATTTGTACCACAGGGAATGGCACATCGCTCACTATGGCTGATTAAACAGGGTTTTTAAATTGCAACTCACAATGCCTTAGAAGAGCTCATTACATGGAGCTCTACAAGGAACTAAAATTCAGAAAAATTTTATTCCCCTGCTCCACTGAAAAATAGCCCTAATGTCTTTTCATATATAAAAATAATAAATATCTGCCTGGACTATAGCACTTGGCATTATTGTGAGTAATGAGGAGTGAATTTATGTAAAAGGTTTTCGGTTCTATTAAATAAGCAACCAAAATTTTACATAGTATGCTTATTCAAATCAGCCAGCCATTTTCTCAATGAAAGGACTCTATAATAAAGGCAGCAGAAAAAAAAATTCTTTCTGTATTTTGACCGAATTATTTAGAATTTTCTAAATTAATAAAAATAGTTTTGAGCTGGAGTGATAGCACAGCAGGTAGGGCGTTTGCCTTGAACGCCGCTGACCAGGGTTTGATTCCTCCGTGGCGTATTCGATATGCCAAAAACAGTAACAACAAGTCTCACAATGGAGATGTTACTGGTGCCTATCGAGCAAATTGCTGAACAAGGAGATGACAGTCCTACAGTGCTACAATAAAAATATTTTGCACATGAGAAAATGCTCTACATTATTAATCATTAGGGAGATGCAGATCAAAACAACAATGAGATACCATCTCACACCAAAGACTGGCCCACATCCAAATGAACAAAAGCAACCGGTGCTGGCACGGATGTGGAGAGAAAGGGACCCTCCTTCACTGCTGGTGGGAATGCCGACTGGGTCAGTCCTTTTGGAAAACTGTATGGATGATTCTCAAAAAATTAGAAATTGAGATTCCATCTGACCTAGCAATATCACTCCTGGGAATATATCCCAGAGAGGCAAAAAAGTATAGTCAAAGTAACATCTGCACTTGTTTGTACATTGAAGTACTGTTTACAATAGCCAGAATCTAGAAAAAATCTGAGTGCCTGAGAACAGGCGACTGGTTAAAGAAACTTTGGTACATCTACACAATGGATTACTATGTAGCTGTCATGAAAGTTATATCCAAGTGGTACATGGAAAGTATCATGCTAAGTGAAATGAGTCAGAAAGAGAGGGACAGACAGAAAGATTGCATTCATCTGAAGAACATAAGTAACAAAATAGGAGACTAATACTCAATAATAGCTGAGATAAGTAACAGGAGGATTACTTCATAGCTTGGAAGCCAGCCGCACACGCCAGGAGAAAAGGCAGCTCAGATAGAGAAGGAAGCACCAAATAAAGGGTGTTGGGAGGATTCTTCCAGGATGGAGATGCATGCTGAAAGTAGACTATAGATGGAACATGGTTGCCACTCAATGTCTCTTTTGCAAACCACAGCACCCAAAAGGAGAGAGAGAAACAAAAGGGAATGCCCTGCCACAGGGGCAGGGTGGGATGGGGGGAATGGGGGGTGGGAGGGATACTGGACTCAGTGGTGGTGGACAATGGGCACTGGTGGAGGGATCATTGTATAACTGAAACCTAAACACAAAAATTTGTAAGTCTACAACTGTCTACAACTGTCCTCATGGTGTCTCATTAATAAAATTTTTTTAAAAAATTGCAGTGGGGCTCGAGCATTAGCAGAGTGGGTAGGGCTTTTGCCTTGCATGTGGCCGACCCAGGTTCAATTCCCAGCATCCCATATGGTCATGCTATCACTGCCAGAAGAGATTCCTGAGTGCAGAGCCAGGAGTAACCCCTGAGCATCGCTAGGTGTGACCCAAAAATACAAAAAACAAACAAACAAAATTTTGCAGAATATGGGGATTAAACATAAGGACATATGGATAGATCTACAAGGCTCTAAGGCTATTAAGCATCTGAATACTTTGATTATTTAAAATTTAGATTACATATCATAATTTTCCTGTACTATATTTGCTCGAGCAGGCCCAGTAACGTCTCCATTGGAGACTTTGTTATTACTGTGTCTGGCATATCGAATACATCACGGGGAGCTTGCCAGGCTCTGCTGTGCGGGCGAGATACTCTCGGTAGCTTGCCGGGCTCTCCGAGAGGGGCGGAGGAATCGAACTCGGGTCGGCCATGTTGGCTGCGTGCAAGGCAAACGCCCTACCACTGTGCTATAGCTCCAGCCTGTACTATATTTATTTAAGATTTATTTAAACAAAAAATCTAGAGTAATAATTTACCATTTAGCTACAGTTAGTTAAGTTTATATTGAATTTATAGTTATACTAAGTACTTACTACCTATATTAAAAACATAAGGAATATTAAAATTAAAATAATTTACTACTTTATAAATAAAAAACGTCAGTCTGTTTGCCCCTGGTGGGGGTGTGGAACTAACAAGTTTGATGTACGACACTCTACCATTAACAGTTTTGTATATAAAAATACTTAAAATAATTTTTAAATGTCAGTATTTTGGTTTAAGAATCAAGCTTTTAATACTTTACATGAAATAGAAATCTGATTTGTTAAAATATTTGACTTATTAAACTAATTTCTATATATGTCTATAATAGCTATAAAGTCACATAAAGGGTAAATAAAGTGACAAAACATGAAGCAGGTTTGAAATAGGGATATATGAATAAATAACAACAGAAAAACAAGTGTCTTACATAGGTAAATAATGCTACAAAACATAAATTAAAAAGTAGAACTGATTTGGCCTATTAACCTGAGAACTGATGTAAGTAATATAAATGATAAATTGATCTTTCATTTACATCTCTACAACAGATTTTTAAAAGTCTGTGTATCTTTGATATTCATCCTTATACTGAAATTGGTTTTTTGGATTGCTCAATAACTTTCATAAGCAAATTCATTTTGCTTCCAAAATAAGATAACTGAAAATACATGAAATGCTGTTACCATACCACCCTCCAGTTACAAATATACAATTCTTTAATAGTCACATTGGCAAGCCACCCGTGATGTATTCGATATGCCAAACACAGTAACAACAAAGTCTCCAATGGAGACGTTACTGGGCCCGCTCTAGCAAATGGATGATCAACGGGAGGACCTTTACCTTTACCTTTATCTTTTTTGTTTACCCTAGCGGATATATCTTTGATCAGCTCTAAATAATTATTAAAATAACTACTTTCAAAAGTTTATTTTTGATTGTCAATATTTAGGGATTATACCCTAAGCAAATTTTATAAAATTTTTATTTTATTCTCTTTCCAGTATTTTTTCTTTAACTCCCGAAATGAAATCTTTTATAAACAATAAAATCAAGCCTTTCCTGCTCTTGTTTGCAATTAATGTGACTTCCCCAAAGAGTTCATATCATTGTGTGAGAGATTACGTAGTGACTTGATTATCAAAGACATTTTCTGAAGCCTACTCTTTTTTCAGATACAAAGCTTTTAGATTATGGAAGCATACACTAGCCCTTCTATTGTATTGAATGAAATTTTGTTTCTTATCCATTCATATATTCTCCATATTCTAACAGCAATCTTAACGTGACTTTTACCCCTTCTCTTTCCAACTTTTCTATAATCCTTTCAGTATCCCAAATTTCACTTGCTACAACAGACCTATAGAGCATAGGTATGATGTAGCAAGTCTGAGGTGCGTATTTCAATAAGCAAGTGATTTTTTTGTTTCTGTTAGTTACTATATATGACTATTTATTAGCTTCAATGTTAAACTCTATGCAGGTATTAAATCCTTTTTTTTCAATACATACATCTTTCTTATTTAACCTCCAATTTAACTTCCATTGTAACTGTCTTCAGTCTTAGTATTCCATTAAGAGTGTATTTCAAAGGTCTATATTAACCGTGTAGAAAACACTAATAGAAATTTTGTATTATTTTATTTATCTTTTTTAATTTACTTTGGGAAGTTTGGGAATATATATGGATATTCTCAGACTCTGTGCTTGAGGGTCACTTTTGGTGGTGCCAGAGTTTGAGCCTGGATATCTCACATTTATATCACATGTTGAGCACTTTGAGCTTTCACTCCCAGCCACTATTTTTTTTAATTGAGGTAATGTCTGTCCATTAGGAATAAATATGTTTAAAGGAACACAATTTCATGCTTTTAAGCTTCACCCACACCCTAATACCAATATCCTCTACTATAGTTCATTGGAATGCTCCTCACTTTGGAGTCTTTGATAATTTCAGCTCTACTGTCAGGGACCATAGATTTTCTCTACTTCTTTGTTTTGATTTTCTGAGATTTGTATGAATGATGACATCTCTCACCTCAGTCTTTTGTGACAAGTAATAATTGCTAAGATTCTTGATTCCTTAATCTTCTAATACACTAAATTTTCTAATACTCCTTTTCTTGTCCGGGTCATATCCCAATCCCAATAGTCTGTATTCAACGCATAATGATCTTCAAGCTTCTCATTTTTTAAAAGCAATTCTTTCCTCTTGTTCATATATTTTTTTCCTCATGGAATGTACTATATTTACACCTGGCTCCTTAATCTACATTACTCAGCACATGCTAACTAATGGTATCATAACAAAGTATCAGAGAGTGGGAGGCTGATTTAGTTTCTTACATCACTGAAGAGAAGAAATCTAAGATCAGGGTATCAGTTTGGTGTTTTCTTGAAAGACACTTATCTTGTGTTGTAAATATATGGTTTTTTCCTATTATTGTCTCTGATCTAATTTCCCCTTATTATTAGGATATAGTTCATGTTGTGTTAGGGCCCACAGTAATTTTTATCATTTTAACTTTATTGCTTATTTAAATATTTTATCTCCAATTATAATCACATTTGGATTTAGGACTTTAGTATATGAATATTTTGGGAACTGATAATGTAGCCCATAACAGTCTTATACTAAAATATTATTCAATAAGTCTCAAACATTTAGCATACCAAAGTTATTCAGATTATCTGACTCTTTGTAGTAAACAAACCACATTTTCCCAACTACATGATTGCTTTATTTTTCTACTTTAAACTGGAAACTATATTTTAACATGATATTGCTTTTACTTTATTACTTTTATCAGATTAGTGTTATACTTCTATGCTCTTGAAATATTTCTTTTCTAATTTTACTGTAATGGATACATCATATTTATTAGGGTTTCATAAGCATTTGAATTATTTTCTATGACTTCATTATTCTTGCTAGGGAAATATTTTTGTTTTTAATCAACTATTACTTCTGTTGTGCCCTTTCTTAATAAAGATCCTCCAGTGGTTCTGGATCTATATTCAAGCTTCCAAGAGTCACTTCCCTACCCTCAAGGATCTATTTAAGCCCTTGTTCAAAAACTCTGCAGAGTTCCCTGTAGCAATGCAGGAACTTACAAAGGTGCCCCGAGATATGGTGTATGTTTGAAGGAAATACAATAATTGTATTTGTTGGACACCACACAAATACCTGAAAACAGTTCATAATTCCAGCACACAATTTTGTTTCTTTGTAAAATTCTTGCAAGAAATTAAGCATGTTTATATTCACGGTAAGCCAATCATATCCTTATTAAGCAGTTTTCAGTGTATGCTATGATAGAAACTAACTGTGGCACAAAAACTGAACATGAAAGAGAAAATAAAGGTAGTAATTATGTGATTCTCTAGTGTGAGATGTGTATTGCCCCTGGTCTAACAGATACAATTAATAAGTAAATGTGAGTGTTTATTCACTGTATTACTGTTATCTCTTGTTCCTCCATTGACTCGAGTGGGCGCCAGTAACGTCTCTATTCGGTCCAGCCCTGAGATTTTAGCAGCCTCTCCTTACTCATCTTTCCCAATGATTGGATGCTCTTTCAAGGTCAGGGAAATGAGACCTGTTATAGTTACTGTTTTTGGCATATTGAATACGCCACGGGGAGCTTGCCAGGCTCTGTTCGTGTAGGTGGGATACTCTCAGTAGCTAGCTGAGCTCTCCAAGAGACATATATACATATATATATATTTTTCTCTATGATTTGTTGTCTATTGTGTGAACTATATCAAACATGGTGTGGTAACTATGAAAAATGGGTAGGAAGTGTCCTATGATGTGTTGCATGGCCACGTGGTCTAGAAAGCGGCTTGGAGCGTTGGGGCAGTTGGGTAGTGTAGGTTGGCTGCTGGGGCTGGGTGTTTATTAATAAAATAAAAATTATAGTATTTTTACCTACTATACATTCATTGTATAATTGTAACTGTACATGATTGTAAATGATTGTACATGATTGTACATGTAAATGTACATGATTGTAAATGATTATAAATTGTAAATGATGGTTAAGTTGCCAAAATGTTAATATTTATTAAATTTGCTTGCACTAATTTCTGTGGCATCATTCAGTTGTTTTAAAAAGTCACTAAGAAAAATTATGAGGCTGCTAAAAGTACGATCAATTGAGAAAAGTCTAAGAACTTTAGTCTTTTTTTATATCCATTCTGCTACTTAGGTTGTTACAGTTAACTTTTCTACTAAAATCCCCATTCCTAAAATTCTCTAATGATTTAAATGCTGTTTCACTATTATATATGTAACTAATTGAAACAATGAATAAAAATAATTTTTAGTGATAATTCTAAAATCTACTGAGGACTTGGTGGCAATCATAATAATTAAAAGAGCCAGAGGAATTCTAGCGCAGAAAGACCCTATCAGCAAGGTCATCTATTAACATAAATTCTAAAAATATGTGGCATGATAACAGAAAGTGATCTGCTGTCCACATAATTTTAATTTCTATAGTATTATATTTTATAGACTCGACTTATTAACTTTATCTTTGAAACTTTCAAATTAGTCCTTCTGGGGTATAGCACTGATTTCTGTAATTTTACCAAGCACTGAGAGTTCAACCAATGGAACATTTCATTTTCTCCTCCTATTTAGGAACTAAATAGTCATCACTCTATTGGCTAGTGATGTATGGTTTTCTACAGGTAGAAGTAAGTGTAATTTCAGTTTGCTTTGAGGCAATTTTTATATATACTGGATGGATTAGACTATATTTACCAGAGATGAGCGTTGTATTCCTTTCCAATCCTAAGAGAAAGTGAATTTAATAAAACTAATTCATAAGGTTTCTCAAAGACCTAGTATTTTACCTTTTTCCGTATCTATTAAGGGAAATTCTCTTCATGGAGAGTCGTATCCAATTGAGAAAGCACTGCAAGGAAAGGGAGCAGCACCCATTTATTCCTTAAGATGATTTTGTGCTATGCCTTTTACTCTCCTGATCCTGAAATTCACCCCATTAAGAAAAGAACAACACAAGTAGCTGTTTCCCATGAGTACCTATTTTAATTCTACCTTCAGGGAAAAGAAACAGCTTGTTTGCAAGTAGCATTATAGTTACTGTGCAATATATAACCTAGTGTCATGCATAATAATGTAGAGTGCATGCAGCACATTGCATTAAAGATTTAATGAGGCAGGAAAGTTTTCTTTCACAAACAGAAAAGGCTAAAGGTAATTCATAAAACTAAGCATTATGAAAGAGCATTTCATGTTAGGCTGCGTGTCGTCTAACCTTTCTCTTTCCTCCACCTCCCTTCTCTCCCTGTCGCTCACAATCTTTTTCCCAAGTCTCTAGTAATGTGAATGGAGGTGTGAAGACTAGGTTCTCTGCCAAGGATAATATATCCAGTAGAAAACTCATTTTATATAAACAAGTCCAAAATATTTAGATCTCAGATGTCAGAATGTCATCAACATCATCTCATTCAACTAAATGGGGTATGAAGCCTAATATTTTCTTTTGCTTACCAGGAGTGATATATTAAAATAAAATGAGGAAAAGTTTTATAATATTGAACATGATAAATAAACCATATATATCAACTTTGATTTAATATCATGAACAGGAATAAAATGATTTTTATCTTTAGATCCCTCTTTCAAGACTCTGAAACCCCAGATTCTTAAACTCTTAAAAAGCTATGCAATCCATAAAAGTAGGTATTAATACTTCTGCTCATGGAACTATCTTTTAACACAGAGACATTATTGTAGTTCCAGTTTTGTTATATTCTTCTGTATGTCTATAGAACTAAGATAAGAGCATTTTTCCCTTTCAAAACTTGATAATCATTGAAAATAGAACAGATGTGAAAGGATGTTAAAATAGAGACCCAGCAGGTTTATATGGGAGGTCTTCAAGTCATATCACCTGGAATGCATAGAAAATGGAATCTCTGTGTGTGTGTGTGTGTGTGTGTGTGTGTGTGTGTGTGTGTCTGTGTGTGTATGTGTGTTAAGAGACAATACATTCTGAAAATGCTTTAGAAGACAAGAGACTAGCTGGCTGTGTTACATAGCCCAGGAGATATAAAGAAGAAAAGACAGTGGCAAAGTATCTGTCTTGAGTCCAAGATACTTGGGGGAGGGAGGAAGAGAGGGAAGGAAGGAGGGTGGGATGGAGGGAGGGAGGAAGGAAGGAAGGAAGGAAGGAAGGAAGGAAGGAAGGAAGGAAGGAAGGAAGGAAGTTGGTTCCTTCATGAATCCTGGGGAAGAGGATGATCTCCTCACATCTTTAAAGAAGAGTATCTTGATATTCTGCACGCTGTAACCATTCCTACCCTCCTATGTGTCCTCTCTGCCCGTTAGTCCTATTTTCATTTCTCCTTGCACCCATATTCTTTCTTTCCTTTTCTACTTTCCTTCCTCCCTTTGCCTTTCCCTCTCATTGTCCCTTTCCTCTCCCTCTCCCTCCCTATTCCACTTCGCTTTTCCTTACTTTTAGTGCATTGCAGTGTTGATAGTACTTATTTTTACAGTAGCGATACCAACTCTGTCCTATCCAACATATATTGTTGTGAGACTGGCTTGAGTAAATGTCTTTGGAATTTGTTTTTCAGACATGGTCAATTCAAATGTTTCAGCCAAATGCATTCTTTAGGATTTGGCATCATCTACATTTCAAAAGTATTAGTCATTAAAATCAAGAATGTGATATCACATCAAAGGCAATTTTATGGCAATCCACCTGAAATACTCTTCAGCAAAACACTAATTGACCAGTTTTCTTGCCTTCACAATCATGTTTATTCTCCACCCCCCCTTTTACCACAACTCTGTAAGTTCTCACAAATTACTTCTCCCCAATATGTAGTCCAATGCTTCTTATTAATAATGTTAAGGGGTATTCATTATATAATTTGAATTGCAGGGTGAAAAACAAAGTGAATTGTGAAAGATATATCTACATATCTAAAGGAATTGAGAAGTCAGTATATGATCCTTACATGTTTTAATTAAATAAATGGGTAATTTTTTAATTAAATAAATAGGTAATTTTATTTAATTGTAGCAACCTATGTTTATCATAAGGCTTAATTATCTTGTGTAACAAATAAGGTCCAATTATACTTCCCCTGAGTTCATTTTTAAATCAAACCAGATGGAGTTAAGAGTTTGACTAGGTGAAAAAGCTTTTGGGTATAAAACAAGACAATTAGTGTTTCTCAGAGAACAGTTATTTAAAGGGAAGCAGTTCAGGTTTCATAATAGAAATGTAGAATAATTTTTCCAGTTTTACATATTCTCTTAGAGCACTTAATTCCATAAACAACTTAAGAACAGGTTTATAAACATTACATATAAGATAAAGTCATTGAAGCATATCCTTTAGAGCAGACTAATACAAAAGGTCTCCTCTATTTTTTCTGATTAAGAGAACTAATTGTCCTATTGTGCTGAACAAGTATTAATGAGAAGTAGTGCAATATCAACAGATGTGAGTATATGGTAGCAGCCAAATTCTCCAAGTGGCCTTCTGGTGTCAGGCCCAGAATTAAAAAACAATCTTTGCAACAGCTGCTTGTCTTCTGTTTACTTATGTTTGGATTGAATATTTCATTAGTGATTTTGCTGTTGGTTGGATTAATTTATGTGTAAATATTCTGTGCAAAAATACAGCTGCTATATTACCATATATTTATATAATAAGATAAACCATAATTTATGTATATATATACAGAAGTTCCTTATTAACCAAGCTTTTTTAATTTTACAAGTTCTTTGCCCCAAATCAGAAAACTTCATGCCTATAATATACAACATTGGTAATTAAGATGAAATATTTTAATCCAAGTTGTACTAACCAAAAAATAGAAATTGACTTATTATTACTATTAAAATAATAAATAGATGAAAATCAAATACCTAATCCAGTGGAAATTTTGTAACAAAAAATCTACCATTTTTTTATTTCACAGTAAATTCTAGTTGACCTTTCTCTTTATTTACGAATTGTGATTTATAAGAATATTCATTATTTTGGTATATATATTATATACATAGTATATATATGTGTGTGTGTGTGTTTGTGTGTGTGTACATTGAATAGCCTTCCATCCTTATTGCAAAAGTCGTAATAACAATGTGATCAACCATAGTGAAATCTTATTGTTTTCACCTTTGCAACACCATGTATAACTGGAAGGCCATATGTTTAAATGAACTTAATTATTTCATGTTACACTACTTTAGAAGAGGTGTTTTTTATAGTAGCAATAAATTTATTTACCAGAAAAGTGGAAACCAAAATACTAGTTTTGGAATGCCTTTGCAATGGTATACTATTTTGAACTAGCATTATTTCCATTTCTATCTTTATTTATTAAGCATAGAGGTCATCCTTCATTGTAGCAATAAAAGTTGGTTGTAAATTTTCTAACAAAGTATTGCCAAAGGTTCAGTGAAAATTAAGTCACCCTCCAGAGGAGAATGACTAGACTAACAAAATGTATTTGAATATCTTCTGGAATTAATACATTTTAAAAAGTCATGTAAATTTTCTGACATGGTATTTAAAACAAAGTCAGTTGTAAAACAAACAAAAGTTCACGATAAATATTAGAGACTTTTCTTGATATGTTTTGGGTTTTTTACCTTTAAATCAGTCTTAGGTAAGTTATATACATTTTAAGAGTCTCAATTTTCACAAAATGAGGGAAGTTACACTCACCATAGAAATTTTTTCTGAACAAATGAAAAAAAAACAAAAAAAACTTAAAGTTGTACCAATTAGTCAGTATATATTAAATAAGTATCATGTCTCCTGTTTTAATAGTTTTCAAAATTAAAAATCACAACACTAAAATCTTAATCAGCATCATGTTTATTTCATTATTCTAAATGTACTTTTGGGCTGGTGTGATAGCACAGCGGGTAAGGTGTTTGCCTTGCACGCAGCCAACCTGGTTGACCAGGTTCCATTCCTCCACCCCCTCGGAGAGCCCAGCAAGCTACCAAGAGTATCTCACCCACACGGCAAAGACTGGCACACTACCCATGACGTATTTGATATGCCAAACACAGTAACAGCAGTTTCACAATGTTACTGGGCCCGCTGGAGCAAATCGATCAACAATGGGGAGAACAGTGCTACAAATGCACTTCTGATTCATAAATACCTGTGAGTTTTGATCAAAGTCAAAACTTTATGTTTATGTATATATAATATATATATATAAAATTTCAAAGTATTTATATATGGAGAAGTTCTATAAAACTGGGACAAATTTATCCAAATTCTAAGAAATCTCTTTAAGTCTTTATTGAATAAAGTGTTTAATGGTGTCTATATTCCTATCGTTATCAGTCAAAAAAGTCAGACCAAAGGCAGTATATTTTTTTCAATTTTTGGTAACTTGGTAACTAGAGTAATTTATGATGTTACTGACTGGTAAACCACAGATGGGTTATTTGGAAACAATGAACCTTTAGCAATTTAGAAGTTAACCTATAATTTAAAGGGAAAAATTTTTAAGTCATTTAGATGTTTAGACACAGAAAGCAATTACATGCCATTATTTTGAAATAGTTTCTATATCCAAGGAAACAAGCATAAATTCCAGCACCCACTAACATGCAATTTAAAAGTCTTAAATACATTTTCAATATGTTCTGATATATTAGCAAACAGCGTGTTCTGTGTTGAGAAGACACCAAGAATATAGATTAAATGAAGCAGCCATCCCACTTGAATCTTTGTTAGTCAGAGCTTGTACTTGGCACCACAATTTAAAGGAATAGTTGACAAATTAGAGTTCAGCCAAAAAGGTATATGGTCAGGATATTGATAGTTCTAAAAGCTGAGCAAGAAGTCTGGAAAGGTGATGAGAACATTTAAGCAATAAAAGAGAACACATAATTGCTTTAGTCAAATGCATAAAAATCTATCATGTACAATAGGAAGATAACTTATACTGTTCATAGCATGGTAATGGAAACAGTAGAAGAAATTGAATGGGAAGAGGTAGTTTTTGATTCTAGATAATAATTTAACTCAACCGCTTATGACTATAAAAATGGAATGATCAACATCATGTAGAATCTATACCATCATGTTGAATTTATACCTTTAAAGATTGTGAGTAGTGTTGCATCTGTTCAAATGATGAAAAAGAAACATTAACTGTGCTCATAAGATGGGCTAGAACTGCTATACCTGACAAGCTGCAATTCTATCACGTAAGTTTTAAATCTCCTTTATTCATAGTTAGTAAATTAAATAGTAGCAGTAGCATTTTGCAATGTCTTTTGTAGAGTAGCAAAAGAATAATTAGCTTTATCTATTTGCTTTATGTTTTATGATTTTTTAGAGATAATACATTTAAAAGAAATTTACTTGTACAGAGAAACAGATGGCACAGAGAAAGGAAATAATAGTTTCAAGAGCTAGATTCCTGGGATTCAAAATCAGCTCTTCCACTTATGAGATATGCATGATGAGAGTAAATTAGTTAATTTCTCTTCTCCTTAAGTTTTTTTCTGGAATATGGACATGAAATCAAGAAATGATTGATAGTGTTGATAAGAATTCAATTAAATAATAAAAATAGTTCTTGATATTTTATTTATGTTTAGTAAAGGTTAACTGCTATCATTATTTTTATTATTATTGCCACTATGCAAAAAATTCAAACTTTTCCATTTAGAGTCAGTTCCCAATTACCATATATTTAAAACCGATCAGTCTTTCAATTAAAAAATGAAAATAAAAAATATTTAACTTTACTTTTTAGCCAGATTATGGGTAATATAAAAACATGTTATTTGTAAAAAATTATGAGAACTCAATTACTAATCAAGTTAACATTTGGATATAATCTTAGACTATGAGTTTAAGATTATTTTAATTAATCTCCAAAAATTTCACACTGTAGTTTTATTATAATAATAAAATTAATACTGTTACTATTAAATTGTACAAAAGATACTGGGATAAAGGTGATTACTGTGCTCCAGATCCTAGACCCTACTGTTACATTTGAGCAATATTGAAATCAGCCTTGATTTATATTGATTTAAAACATTCCTCACAAACACACACACAAACAAATAATCCTTCAAACATTCTCTATTTATGTGATTTAAATTAGGCATCTTGGAACTAGAGAGATAATACAAGGGTTGTGCCTTGCCTGAGACTAACTATGGTCAAGTTCCTAGCATAGCATTATCTCCTGAGCACAGCCAGGAGTGATCCCTGAGCCAGAACCAAGAGTATTTGATGAGCACCACTAGATATTGCCCAAAAGAACGAAATAATAAAATGAAAAATAAAAGCAAGTATCTATATGTATGTAGTTATCACTACATCCACCTCTAAAGTTCTAGTACCATCCCATCAAACAAAGACCACTAAGTTCCTCTTCCTACTCCCTCTCCTTCATTCTGGGAATCACATAGTTTTCAGGGATTATAGGAATTACTTTGTAATCACCATTGTCGCTTTTGAATGCCATTTCTTTATACATGCATATATGCACATATATATGTACACACATGTATATTTCACATATGTCAAATATCCTTAATGTATTTGGTGTTTATAAGGCAATCGATTGGGCTTTAAAATAAGACAGATTCACACTTCAATCTTAAGCCATTATTAATCAATCTTCTGTGTGACTCTGCATAGGTTAATTTAATCATGAGGTATAGCTGTCTATGTTTAAAAGACAATAAAAATGCTTACTTTGAATATTTTTATAGGGAAATAATGAGAGAAACCTATACTGCATGTTTATACTGTCAAATATCTTTAAACATCTAATTTCTTCTTCAATTATTCTAGGGCCTTAGTTGAATTCAAAAATTGACTCGAGTCTATTAATGGTTTGTGACTACATAAAAATATCAATGTAGCTTACTAATATGAAAATATATTGTCTTTATAAGTAATAGTGATAGTACAGCAGTAGGCATTTGCCTTGCACATGGCCGGCCCGCCTGAGCCGGGTTCTATTTCTCTGCCCCTCTCAGAGAGCCCTGCAAGCTACCGAGAGTATCTAGCCCGCATGGCAAAACCTGGCAAGCTACCTGTGGCGTATTCAATATGCCAAACACAGTAACAACAAGTCTCAAAATGGAGACGTTACTGGGCCTGCTCAAGCAAATTGATGAACAACAGGAGGACAGTGCTACAGCATTAAATTATTTGTGGAAAGTGAGGGAAAATAAATATGCATACATAGGGCTCCAGCAATAGCACATCGGATAGGGCATTTACCTTGCACATGGCCAACCCCGGTTCAATTCCTCCATCCCTCTTGGAGAGCCTGGCAAGCTACTGAAAGTATCCTGTCCGCATGGCAGAGCCTGGCAAGCTCCCCGTGGTGTATACAATATGCCAAAAACAGTAACAACAAGTCTCACAATGGAGATGTTATTGGTGCCCGCTCGAGGAAATCGATGAACAATGGGAGGATAGTGAAGTACAGTGCAGTGTATATTTGTATGTATGTATATATATAAATGTGCATATGCAGATATCCATGTATATCTACATATAGGTGCATGCATTCTGCTGAAAAAAGAATATTAATATTGAAAATTATCTGTTAATCAATTAGAAAGTATATTTAATATGCATATATTTTAATACATAATTAGAATGATACTGAAAAAACACAAAGTTAGCCTTGGCCACCTAACCCACCTAAGCAAACAAATAAACAAAAAAAGTGAGTTGCACCCACACTGCAAAGCTGAGGTCACTAAAAGGGGAAAGATTTGGTATTTCGGTGGTAACTGCAGTGTAGTAGCAAATGTTTTAAAGAATTATGAAATGGTGAGCCAAAATATATGTAGGAGTATAAGTCAATGTTACTTCAATAAAATCTGACTTAAATGACAATAAATATACATAATGTATAAAAGCATACAACTTCAATTATTCAAGACGAACTCTTGTTTCCATGGGATAACTCTAACATGCAGTAATTTATGCTATATGTATTTTTTGTTACTACTCCATACCTTTAAAAAATAGATGCTGTCTCACTGCAACTACCACCCAAGAACCAAAATCTCTCTGATTTCTGTAGCTATCATAAGACTAAAAGTGACTCATCAGAATTGTCAAGTTTCATTACATTAATTAAAAGTAGATCGGACTAGGGAAATTCTAGTTGAAAAAACTGAAACAAAACCACACCCCAAATCAAAATCAAAGACACGAAGGATAAGAGTGAAATTTCAAAATAAAGTTGAGCATCTTATCAAATATGAGAAAGTTTGTGATTTTTCTACTAAGTTCCTCAATTTCTCTAAACTCAAGATCCCTTTTATAATTGTAGTAGTACAAACAGTTTCCTTTATTTTTTTTCTTAAAAAAAAAACAAAAACAAAGTCCCTGCTATACAAAGGCAGATAGACCCTAAGGACACTCCAAAATTCCTGCCAGAAGTTCAAAGAAGGGCAAAAAAGCAGTCCTATCAATCACAACATGAAACACACACTCCCAAACTCTCCAGGGTGCAAATGTTTATGCAGCTTTAGACACTTATTTTCTTCATGCATTTTCACATGAACGCAGCCATGGGGGGGGGGGGGGGGTGTCAACTTTTCCAGATTCTTTGTTCTATATTTTTAACATATTGCATTGAATTTTGTAGTATGTATTTATTGAAAAGATATTTCTGATGATTAAAAATTGTTTTCTGTTATTTTTGTTTTCTTAGTCATAACTTAGCTTCCCTCCTACACAGGCCAGCTGTTTCTCTAAACGTTGGCAAGTCATTTAACGTCATAAATACCAAATCACATCTCAAGGTCAGAGTCAAAAGCTTTTATGTCTCATTAATGTTAAGTCTCCTTATCAGTTTGTTTTCTTTTTCCTTTTTTACATTGAACTGGCATTTATATGTTGGGAAAGCAGAAAAATCATGAACTTGAGGGATCAGTTAAAACTGAAGGTTATCTCCAAATATTAATGTAGCACTGTATACTGTAGCACTGTCCTCCCATTGTTCAACCCCACACTCACAAATATTAATAGTAAAGTAAAGGCCCTCCCGTTGATCGTCGATTTGCTCGAGCGGGCCCACTAACGTCTCCATTGGAGACTTTGTTGTTACTGTGTCTGGCATATTGAATACTCTCGGTAGCTTGCCGGGCTCTCCAAGAGGGGCGGAGGAATCGAACTCGGGTCAGCCATGTTGGCCGCTTGTAAGGCGAACGCCCTACCCGCTGTGCTATCGCTCCAGAGAGTATTTGATATGCCAGACACAGTAACAACAACGTCTCCAATGGAGACGTTACTGGGCCCGCTTGAGCAAATCGATGATTAATAGCCAACATAAAATATTTCCAATTAGATATGGGGTAATCATACACATTATAAGAGGCAATGGAAAAACTCCCTACGTTTTAATAGCAAAACTGAAAATTTCTATTCCTTTTAATAACAATTTCGCCACCTACTGAGAAAGAAGAAAAATATACATTTTCAGTTTATTTATACCTCAATATAAAAATACTGACATTTATCTTTCTCCTAAGTAAGCCATTTAGGTCACTTCTGAATTTCCTGGAGGTGATAAATATAATTTTAAAATATTATTTTTAAGAAATTTACTGAAAGTAAAGGGGCTGGAACAATAGCACAGCGGTAGGGCATTTGCCTTGCACACAGCCAACATGGCCAACCCGAGTTCGATTCCTCCGCCCCTCTCGGAGAGCCCGGCAAGCTACCGAGAGTATCTCGCCCGCACGGCAGAGCCTGGCAAGCTCCCCGTGACGTATTCGATATGGCAAACACAGTAACAACGAAGTCTCCAATGGAGACGTTACTGGGCCCGCTCGAGCAAATCGATGAACAACGGGAGGACCGTGACCGTGACTGAAAGTGTATAATAGGAAAAAAAAACTCCATGAGTCACTATTTTTTTAAAAAAATATGTCATTTACTCAAAGATAAGAAATTGTTAGATAATTTAACGGACTTTCCATCACCTTAGAGTCTAGTAATAGGGACTGGAGTGATAGTACAACGGCCAAGACTCAGAGACTATAAAATCCAGCTCCCGGTTGACATCTTATTATGACATCTTATTATCTCATTCCTACTTTGGACAAACTGGCAGGCTACCGAATGTAACCTGCCCACACGGCAGAGTCTGGCAAACTCCCCGTGGCGTACCCAATATGCCAAATACCAGTAACAATGATGGGTCTCATTCTCCTAAAGAGCCTTGAATATAGCACTTTATTAAAAATCTCAGGGCTAGGATGAAGGAGACATTATTGGGGCCTGCTTGAGGCAATCAACGAATAACAGGATGGTCGTGATTCGTGATTCGTGATCCTATATGGTCCCCTGAGCACCGCTAGGAGTAATACCTGAGTGCAAAGCCAGGAGTAACCCCTGTGCATTGCCGGGTGTAACCCAAAAAGCAATAAACAAACAAACAAACAAATAAATAAATAAATATTTTAGAGTCTAGTAATATTTTGATTGGAATATTTGGATTAGAGTGACATGGCTTTGCTATGTCATCCTGAGGGTTTACTACTTGGATCTACCATTTTTGGAAGGCATCATACCCACTGCCAGTGGAACTGGGTCTTGGGGGGACCAAACAGAGCTGGTAATAAGCACTGCAAGGCATGTGCTCTAGCTCTGTTTGTTAGCCCTTATTCTTGTCTTTACAGCAATATTTCTAAAACTAATAGTTATGAAAACTGGTTAAAAATATAAATGTATTTCATTCCTTTTGTTATTTACCCTAGGGCTTTTAATTAATTATCCTTCTATTTTCTCTAATTTTATAATGAAAGACTTTAGAACATATTCTTTTTATCTCTATTTTCTTTCTTTTAATTTTTTACTTTAGGACTTTTTCATCCTGAATACTGACTGCTTTGCACTTTATGCATACCTCAGAGTTTTATTTTATGACATTTTATAAATATATACATAGTTATAACTAAATTAATGTAGACAGTTATTTTTATAGCATATTATTAAGATTTTAAATTATTACTTAAAATTATTACTTTTAATTTACAATGCCTACACTATGATTCAAGAACATAAAGACAGATTTTTTAAAGTATGTATGGGGGTATGGAGTTAAAATGTTGTATTCATGAAACCTTATTAACTGTATTGTAAAACTGTAAATGATGGTGACTAAACAAAAATCTTTGAAGAATGTATGTGTGCATGAGTGCATACGTGACCTACCATGAGAACTATTTTTTAAAGATATTCCATTGGTATAGGCCTTGTTTTTGAACACAAAATAAGAACAGCTCCTTGTTTCCTTATATGTAAAAGAGAATAGATGTAGTAAAGTGTACCACAACTACAGCTACTTCTTGTGTATCAGTAAAAAAAAGTCAATAAATATGTTTTGAACTATATATTCAACTGTCACTACTGTCAGCACTGTCCTCCCTTTGTTCATCGATTTACTCAAGCAGGCACCAGTAACGTCTTCATTGTGAGACTTGTTACTGTTTTTGGCATACTGAATACGTCACAGGGAGCTTGCCAGGCTCAGCCATGAGGGCAGGATACTCTCGGTAGCTTGCCAGGCTCTCCAAGAGTGACGAAGGAATTGAACCTGGGTCGGCCTTATGCAAGGCAAACGCCCTATTCGCTGTGTATATATTTAACTATAGGAATAAGTTTATAATATATTTTGATAGCTTTTAGTTACAACAAAAACACTGGAAAGAACTAAAGATACAGTTTTATAGCTATGTGATAAAATAGGAGCATTTCTAATCAGCAAATGTACTAAAAAGAATACATTGTCTTCATACTAAATCGTTTTTTGTCATTTAAAATAATAAATTTAACATTAAATAAGTAAACATAGTGCAAGCCAAGAATATAATTCTTTCAAACATATGCAACTAAATCTGATAATATTCTTTAAATTCACTGAAAGTTTAAAATAAGAGAAAAAATTCTAAGCAAAGTAGCTTTTATGCAAAGTACTTTGCATGATAATTTTAACAAATTAATACCGTTGTAGACATTGGTAGAGTTACATTAAGCAGATAAGAATTAAAGAAATGTCAATGTGTATAATAATCATTAGGCAAGCACATTTATCATTTATTAACTTTTTATAATATCTTATTTTATTCATCTGGCATTCAAGAAAATTTTATCATATCTCTAGATTAAATAAAACTTTTATAACAGTGGCTATTATTAGGTAATTCAATAAACATTCTTACATATGACTTGGTTTTAAACTTGCATAGCAAAGCAAGTTTAATTTTTAAGATAGAATAAAAAGAATCATGTATTTCAATTTTGTTATAAATTACAAATGTGTTTCTTTTTGATAGCAAGTTAGAGTAACTGAAAAGTCTGGTAACTTTCTTAGCAGATGAAAATGGTGAGGTGAAACCAGACTGGTTATTTTTGTTTGTTTGTTTGTTTATTTATTTATTTATTTATTTATTGAGAACATGAGCAAGCTTAGCAAGTGAGGGAGGGAATGAATATCAGCAAGTCATCTTGTTAAAGCTTTTTGGCTCCTTGCCATGACTTGATAAAATCAAAGCAAAATAAACCAAACTGCAGATATTCCAGTAGTATAATAATTGCTGAGAACCCATTGTCTGTGTTCACAAATATTATGCACCCAAATCCCAGAGTTTATTTTGTTCCAATTCAGTTGGCTCTAAGCTACCCAGTCTCAGGAATTTTCTTGTTTGTAATTCTTAACAATGTGAACATTCAATAGTGGATGTAAAACACAGATGAACTGATAAATTCTTGTAAAGGTTAAAATTATGAAAGTATCTTATTAACATTTCAGATATTTTTTTAAATTTGAGTTTTCACATCTTTTAAATCATGGATTTCTAGAATAAATAAAAAAAATCATATCGATTCACTTTATTTTGTTACATTTACCCAAGCACAAAGATCAGAGTTTGTACGAGGTTACTGAAATGGACTCAGTCAAATCCACAGATATTTTACTTTAATCAATTTTATGTCTCAGAAGATGACATAGATGGATTAACACTTGATATTTTAAAATGCCAGATATTCACTGAATTTTTTAAATAGCACAAACCTATATACACAATTAACACTGAATGTGTTAACTTTGACTCATTCATATCAACAGCGGTTAACTGTCACTGTCTCTGTCCTCCCATTGTTCACTGATTTGCTCAAGTGGGCCCAGTATTGTCTCCATTATGAGACTTGTTACTGTGTGTGGCATATCGAATACATCATGGGGAGCTTGCCAGGCTTTGCTGTGCTGGTGAGATACCCTCAGTAGGTTGCCGGGCTCTCTGAGAGGGTCGGAGGAATAGAACTTGGGTTGGCGGTGTCGGCCACATGCAAGGCAAATGCCCTACCACGGTGCTATCGCTCCCACCCTGAACGCACCCAATTTCACCAAGAGAGGTTAATTAATAAAAATAGTGATTTTGTTGTTGCTCATAATTTGCATCCTTCTCTCAAAAATAACCCATTTTGATGTTTTCATAAATTTTTTTCAGCAAATTAAGCAATTTATGTTTGTGAGTTCCTCATCACAATAAAAATTGTGTGTGAAAAAGAAATTACATCACTGGACTTGAGAGACAGTCCATGGGTTAAGGGACTTGCTTGACATGTGGCTGACTCAGATTTAAACCCTGGCCCCATATGGTCCCCCAAGAACTTCCAAGGATTACTCCAAATCACAGAGCCAGGAGTAACCACTGACCATTATCTGGTATAACCCACACCCCTAATCCTCCTAAAAGAAAAACCCACTATTGCATTTTTTTCAACTTTAGCCTTACTTTTTTATATTGCAACTCTGAAAACCTTCACAGTGGTTTAATGAAAAACTGCACAAAAGTCACCAAAACTAAAGTCCTCTATGGGGTTTCTCCAGTTTCAACAGAACCTGAAGATGAGCTCCAATTTCAGAGGAGTAATATTTGCTGTGTCGGGGGGCGGGGGGGGGGGGGAGGATTATAGTAAGATTTTTATGAGGAAAATTACCATAAATGATTCATTATTTGGATTTTCAACTCTATGTTAAGTATCATCTTACACATCATTTAAAATAAGTATTTGTACATTAATTACTTGAAAGTTCTCTTTTACCTACTTATTTTACATAATACACACACCCATTTGTATATGTTATACATAGAAGTTTCTATGTTTTCACAAACTGTCAGCCAAGGCCTTTTTAAATTTTAGAGGCTTCTGTTTCTTTGGATTACACCATTTTCAAAATCAGGTATGATAGACAAAGTCTCATGTTTCTATTATCTTCCTCTTCCTCCACTGTTGTATCACTTTAACCCTCCTGCTCTACCTACTTTCGGTTTCAAGGTCTATGTAATGGGATTGGGTTCTATGTAATTTTCCCAGCTGGAATTATTTTTTTAGATTTTTTTGGGGGGGTAGTCACACACAGCAATGCTCAGAGATTAGTCCTGGCTTTGCACTCAGGAATCACTTCTGGCGGTGCTTAGAGGGCCATATGGGATGTTGGGAATCGAACCTGGGTCGGCCACGTGCAAGGCAAATGCCTTACCCACTGTACTATTGCCCCTAGCTGGAATTTTTAAAAACTTCAATACTATGTGCAAAGTCTCTGTTGCTTTGTCATAAAAATTTACATATTTACATCTTTGGGGGTTAGGACATGAACGTAACTGGAGGTGCCTTTATTCAGTCTAACAAATAGGCCAATCAAAATAAAGCAATTCTTCCTGAGAGGTTATATGTCACATCACAATAAACAGATGCAGAATTACAATTTGTAATGCATTTCTGGGATAATAATAGTGAAAAAATGACTGCATAGCCCTGCTGAAGTGGCTATCGTGGCCTCTAGCCCTTGGACCCAACATTGAACCATCTGGCCCAATTGTTCAAGTATGACTAGGAGTAGCCCTAGGTACTAGAATCACTACTTCGGAGGCCTCCAAAATGAATATTTGGGGAAAGACAGGTACAAGGAAAGAGAAAACCAGTTCTATTCACAGATTTTATTCTAAAGTTCAGGAAGGAAGCACAGCTATATTTGAAAAGACAATTTTAAGCTGTACTTCTGGTACCTGGAGGCCAGACCCATAAACATGACTCAGGGACCACCAGTGCTATACCTGATCATGCTCATGGGAATGTGCAGTGCCAGGATCCAACCCAAGGCCTCCATGTTGTCAAGCACGTGCCCTTGTCCTTGAGCTATATCCTCAGCCAAGGTTTATAGCTTTTAAGGAGCAAGGGGAGTTAACAGATTAAATCATAACACCCAGAAAAGGAAGACTTCCATTGAAAATTCTGACAGATTTCTAACAGGACTGTAGCCCTAGCACACACAACAATAAGAGCAGATACTTTTTTCTATGTAGACAATGTCATTTTGCTGAGTTTCAAGCAGGCAGAAACTGAGATCTTAGAATATAAATCATGTCAAAAATAAGAGTTAAACTCCAAAATAAATTCAGCAAAACTCAAGTGACTTTTCTAAGCTAACACACATAGTCACAAATTAGGACCATGCTGCACATATGCTGTATGGAGATAATATACTGCCAAACAAGAAAATGTCCTCTTTAAATAGACAGTCATATATTTCAGGTTATTGAGCTTAAAGGAGAGAGCTTCATATGAAACAGTTTCAATTAAGGTGACTTAAGTGAGCACTGTTATTTCTATATAGCTTTTCTGCAATGTATCTGGAGTTCTATATATTGTATTGAGAAAGTCCTTCTAACTACATTGAAAGAGAAGGTAGTCATTCATTTCTGAATAAGTGTCACTAATATCTAGTGGCATACCATTTCAGAAGTGGAAAATTTTTGTTAGGCAGTTGGATCTTTTCATATTTAAGCTGTACTAAACTATTTAAAAGGACATATGTTCCACTAGCTTTCTTTTTTATTAAAGGATCTAAGCTATCAGTTTTAATCATTGATGTGAAAAGAAGAAAATTCATAGTACTTTGAGCAACAAAAGGACAACAGAATAGAATCTGTTGATGGAAACACTCTAGAGTGCTTTCTTAGCAGTTTGAAAATATTCTATCAACACATGGATAAAGGTGAAAATTACAATGTAATCTTATAAAAGCCACATTCTACTATTTGCAAGTAAAATGTATATTCTATTACCTTTTGTTACATAATGAAGGTAACCATAATACACACTTCTAAGCATTGGGTGATAATCAAATAAGAGAATGCAGTTAAACCAGTGAGCACTATGTCAAGCATACATGTGAATACCTAATGCATGCCAAATATGCGTAAATCCTCAGTAAGATTAGGTATTTATATTATTAACATTATCTAGGATGTGGGATAATTAGTTAAGAGATTGTAAATCATGGCCAGAGCAACAGTATAATGGGTAGGATATTTGCCTTGTACGCGACTGACCAGGTTTGATCCCTAACATTTCATATGGTCCCCAAGCATGCCAGGAGTGCAGACCATGATCCCTGAGTACAGACCAGGAGGAGCACCAATAGGAATGGCCAACAATAAGGAAGGAAGGAAGGAAGGAAGGAAGGAAGGAAGGAAGGAAGGAAGGAAGGAAGGAAGGAAGGAAGGAAGGAAGACAAAGAGAGAAAGAGAGAGAGAGAAAGAAAGAAAGAAAGAAAGAAAGAAAGAAAGAAAGAAAGAAAGAAAGAAAGAAAGAGAAAGAGAGAAGGTGAGAGAGAAAGAAAGGGAGAGAGAGATTGTAAATGTTTGTGTGTTTTAAAAATGCTTCAGAAACGTTTATAGGGAAGGCACTGAATCTATATAACACTTCAGGAAAGACTGTCATATTGACAATACTTCTTCCAGTCCAAGAACAGGGGATTTCTTCATGTTCTCTTATTTTTTTTTCTCTCAGTAGTGCTTTATAATTTTCTTTGTATGAGTATTTCATCTATTTCGTTAAGCCAATTCCTAGGTTCCATATTTGCTGATGTAAAATTGTGAATAAGATTCTTTTTCATTTTTCTCTATTCCATATCTTCTATATCATTATTTTCATCCAGAAAAATCTATGGATCTCTGCACACTGATTTTATAGCCTGTCACTTTGCTATGTAAGTGTAATTTCTAGGGATTTTTGTAGATTTGAAAATATCAGGATTTATATTTTTAAAAAAATTATTCTTAAATTAAGGCGAAAGATTTATCAGAGAGCCCGGCAAGCTACCGAGAGTATTCGATATGCCAGACACAGTAACAACAAAGTCTCCAATGGAGACGTTACTGGGCCCGCTCGAGCAAATCGACGATCAACGGGAGGGCCTCATTCTTAAATTAAGGCGAAAGATTTATCGGAGAGCCCGGCAAGCTACCGAGAGTATTCGATATGCCAGACACAGTAACAACAAAGTCTCCAATGGAGACGTTACTGGGCCCGCTCGAGCAAATCGACGATCAACGGGAGGGCCTTTACTTACTTTACTTTTATTCTTAAATTACCTAATTTGTTTTTGTTTTGTATGATATCTGGCTGTGCTTAGGGACAACTCCTATCTCTGTGCTCAGAGATAACTTCTAGAGGAGTTTAAGGGACCAGTGAGTTGCCAGGATCAAATCCAGATGTGCTCCGTGCAAGGCAAGCACCTTGCCTGCTGTAATATCATTTGCTGAGCACACTAAATTTTGATACTCATTTCAGTCTTTTCCAACACTTATGTAGAATCTACATAAAATATCAACAATAATTTCCTTATACTAATTTTCAGCATTTAATATTATTGGGGGAAAAGTGTCATTTTAACATATTTAATAGTGAGTTTAAAGCTCACCAAAACTGCTTCAAAGACTTCAAAAACAGATCATATGAACCTGTTTTCTAGTTCTAAAATACAGAAAAATATGTGTGGTTTATAAACATTTATTTGACTCACAAGATGATAGAAACTTTCTGAAATTGCTTTCAAAATTGTTTCTATATAATAAAAGCTGCCACAGAATTAATTTCCTACTCATTAGCCCACTTCTTGTCAGGTTTAATATTGCCATTACTTTCACTTCATTTTGTGACTGCAGAAATGCACTTATATAGAATGATGGCAAGCATTAACATTTTCTTATTCTTTACTTGTGATTGCGTTGTTAATACGGTCTTCGGTGTTATTTTTTGAAGGGCTATAGTAAACATTTGTATTTATTTGGTGATTATTTGATTACTATATTAGGTGACATAACACATAAATCACCAGAGCAAAATTAAAGCACAATTTTTGTAATATATCAAAGTTAATGAACAAGTGAGGTTGCTACTATAAATCTTCCCACCTTGCAAATGCTCATTTTACCATCAGAACATCTTGAGTATGTTTTCTCATCAAATGAGTCATTTAGAGCCAATCTATGTATTCAGTGACAAAAGATGTTTATTCTGTATTATTTTTATGAATCAAGCCTATATACAGAAGTTCTACTCTCACATATTTCTATTTTATGGTAACTATATCATATCATAATTCATATCTCATAATATCCCCCCGAAGAATTTTAAAAAGTAAATATGGCTTTGTCAGGATACAAGGAAATAAAATATTTTCTAATAAGTGACAGTAAAAACATATGATGTTTTGTCCCAGATTTGTGCAATTCAACAAATCAAATTCAAAATACAGTGAACACTTTTGGGTGTTACTATGTCCAAGATAGTATGGAGAGGGAAGGTCACCACAAGCTGATAAACACTAATCTTCCTATTATGAATTTTTAGGCTGGAGAAACTCTGTGCACAAATGATCTCTTTTCATAGAGAAATGTTTCAAATAAGATGTATTGAAAATATATGGAAATGTGTTTTTTTTTATTAGTGAAACACCATGAGGTACAGTTATAGACTTACAAATTTTTGTGCTTGGGTTTCAGTTATACAATGATCAAGTACTCATCCCTCCACCAGTGCCCATCCTCCACCACCATAGGTCCCAGCATCCCTTCCACCCCCTGTCCTCCCCATCCCACCCTGCCTCCGTGGCAGGGCATTCCCTTTTGTTCTCTCTATCTTCTTTTGGGTGCTGTGGTTTGCAAGAAAGGCACTGAGTGGCAATCATGTTTGGTCTATAGTCTACTTTCAGTATGCTTCTCCCATCCTGGGAGGATCCTCCCAACACCCTTTATTTGGTGCTCCCTTCTCTATCTGAGCTCCCTTTTCCCCTAGCACTTGTGACTGGCCTCCAAGTCATGGAGCAAAATATATGGGAATGTGTTTTTGATACACTAAGTTAATGGCCATGTCATCTATGAGAACAAGCAGTCTTGACCCCAGGGTATAGGGGTATAGATAAGGAGGAGAAGGACAAGAAGAAAATAAATCAGGGTGGGGGTCAGTATAAGAAGATGAGAATGGGTAGCAATAGAGGGAACAGGGGCCTCAGAGATTCAGGTGACATGGGAGAGTGGTATAGCTCTAAATCAAAGCAAAGACTCAACAACACTGAAAACATAAGATTTTAAATTGCAACCACTGAACTTTGAAATGTCCCTGTCCAGTGGGGGCAGGGGTGGAGAAGGAGCATGGCCACACTGGTGGAGGGAAGTTGACACTGGTTATACCAATGGATTTGTGTTGGAATATTGTAGGCCTAAAACTCAACTATCAGTAATTTTGTATATCATAGTTTTTAATTACATAAAAATTGTTAATGAGTGCTTTTCAAGCCATCAGTAACAAGTTGAGGATACTGTCTTTGTATAATTTATCTCTGAGTATTGTAGACCTTTCTAATTACTCCTAGTTTTACCATTTACTTACAATTATGATATAACACCCATACAATAAATATTTGATGTTTCGGATATAAAAATAAACAAATAAAGCGACCACTTTGATTTCTGGTAGTCTGGTGCTGTGAGCTGAGAACTTTTTGCACTGGGATGTAAGTGGTAACTCACAATGGAAACTATCTCCTTTCCCTTATATTTTTAAGAAGCAAAGTCAAAAAGACATTTCTTGACTCTGCTACGTTTACATGGAATTTTCTGGAATACAAATTATCGGCTATGGACCCAAGTTTATTTTCTCCAGGGACTCTGAGAAACACTTTGTAAAACTTCACATGATCCATTTGTCTTGTGCTTCAGAACTGCCTCTGTAAGTTACAGAGACTGAATGGCACCAACCTCATTGGAGAGGAAGCTGTCTTTGTGAGTGACTGTCTAAAAGAGATCACACCTAGGTGTTCTCCAAAACTTTGACATTTATTTAAATCCATCTTCATGTTTTTCCATAAGAAATATTTGAAAGGATCTCAATCAGGCATCTTAGCAATTATTTCAAAGAAGAAATTATGTTTTAATATGAGAAGTGACTCAGAAGAGGGGAGATTTTTAGTTTACTATCAACTAGGTAATATGATTTCCATGTACTTATTTATAGGAGATTCTTGAGTTAATTTTTCTTCCAATGCTACTATCATAGTTTTATATTGTAATCTCATGTATCTGAATTCACTCTTTAAAAGAATAGAAATTGCCAGAAAGATCCCTAAGATTCACCAAATAATTTAGTCTTTGACTGTGCTCATACAATTAACTAATTACAAACATAACAGACACAAACTGATTCTAGAAATAAGATGTTGGGATTTGGATATAGAAGCAATATGAGTTTAGATTCCAAAACTACATAATTTATATTAAAATTTTGTACTTAAGCCATAGTGTTACAATGGTGTTGATATGCCTGGCCTGGATGTAGTACTTCACTGCACACCAGCAAAGTGCTCAAGACACCTCTACCCAAGCCCTTTTGATACAACCTGTCCACCTAGGAAATGTGATCAGTAGAAATGCTTACCATTATATTTTATTTAAATTATGAACAGTTTCTCTGTAAAATATATTTATAATATATTTTAAAATATATTTCAAGGGAATCTAAAGACGTCAGTATTCGCAGAAAATTTTTGAAAAACAACTATTTGAGAAGAGTTGCAAACTAAGTATTCAAAGAACTCTGAAATCTTAACAATAAATAAATCAAAAATTTAATTTAAAAAATATAGATCAAAATATGTGATTTATAAATATTGTGAAGAGAAAGAACATATCAGCTACTTGTTATTAAACATCATTAGGAAATCACAAAATATAAGATACTACTATATATCATTGCTCGAGCGGGCCCAGTAACGTCTCCATCGGAGACTTTGTTGTTACTGTGTCTGGCATATCGAATACTCTCGGTAGCTTGCCGGGCTCTCCGAGAGGGGCGGAGGAATCGAACTCGGGTCGGCCATGTTGGCCGCTTGTAAGGCGAATGCCCTACCCGCTGTGCTATCGCTCCATTATATATCATTAGAATGGCTAAAATTCAAATGACCAACAATACCAATACTGTCAAAAGATATAACGCTTTAGCAATTCCCATTCAGTGTAGATGGCATTACAAAATGGCATTGACAAATTAAAAAACATTTTAGTTGCTTGGTGAATTTGTTATTTTATGTGTGTTGTTGTTTTTTCTTTTTTAAACTACGCTTTTTCTTAAACTTTCTTTTGCCATACAGACTTATGGAACCCAAATATCAATTGGAAATAACAAAATACTATAGTCAAAGGAAAGCATGTACATAAATATTCATAGCAGCTTTATTTATTCTGATCAGTCACGGTCCTCGCCTTGTTCATCAAGCTGCTCCAGCGGGCCCAGTAACATCTCCATTTTGAGACTTGTTACTGTGTTTGGCATATCGAATAAATCACGGGTAGCTTGCCAGGCTTTGCCCTGCGGGCGAGATACTCTCGGTAGCTTGCCGGGCTCTCCGAGAGGGGCCGAGGAATCGAACTCGGGTCGGCCATATTGGCTGCGTGCAAGGCAAACACCCTACCCGCTGTGCTATCAAACTTGGAAATAACAAACGGATCAATTATCTGTAGTACACTTTGCTAATGAAACATCACACAGCAAGAGAAATAGTTAACAAGTCAAGAAAAGACACCAAGAAATCATTAATGCATTTTACTAAGTAAAATAAACCAATTTGAATAGACTGCAAGCTTTATTGTTTTCAACTACATAACATTTTGTAAAAGGCAAAACCATGGACATAGTATGGTTTAATACATATATTAAAATGCCTATCCTATATCTGTCACTTCTAGAATGCTTAGATTGTGGAAATAACAAATCTATTAGAAAATATGTGAGACCAGATTTGTCATGTCTGTTCAGGGAATGCAGAGTCACAGAAAAAGAAAACCAGATTGAATACACCAGAATAAATATTTGAAAAGCTTTAAAACATGTACACTTCTCTCATAGAGAATGTTTTTGGAATGCACAAGACTATAAACAGCTTCAAGTTAGGCATTTAAATTAAAAGGCCACAGCTGATCAAATATTATTGCATCTATTTATTTTATTATCTTGAAAAGAAGCTGCTTTCTAAGTGAAAGCAAACTAAATTTGTCAACAAACGTCTTCAATTTGATAGCATAAACTCTAAATTGAAGTTTGTAAACAAGTATCACAATTTTATCTTGCCTTGTGTAAATAACCTATTTTTAATTATTTTTGTACATGAAAAAAATGAAAAGAGATCTGTAACACATATGGGTGGGTCAATTCAGTGTCAGCTAGGACTCTGGAGAAGCGGGGTATCATTTCCCTAATGACTTCATTTTGCAGGGTCCTAGTCTCCGTGTTTGAGTGTATACACTCTCAACATGGAAAAAACAAAAACCATCTGTGCAATGGTGGAAAGGGCTCCTATTTTCTCCATACTCCCTCTTATCCTAGCACGGGAGGAGTACATATAACAAAGTGTAAAAAAGCACTGAAGAGAAGGCAGCTGGAATTCTTTCCAATTTTGAAATTCTTTGTTTCTGTGTAAATATCTGAAAAAAATCTCAACTTCCTTTGAGTCACAGAGAAGGAGACTTTTACCCAAACAATGCTTCTCGGGCTCTAAAATTTGAGTGCTTTGAAAGAATTTGGCAAACTCTTTCAGTTGTCTGCCTGGCTCAGAATGAACATGGCTCCACATGATTCCACAATTAGATTTTTAAAATATTTTAAAATCTAGACAGGCACTTCTAAAGAAACTCTAACCTAGAATTTTCTGCCTTTCTATTTTTTCTTATCTATGAATATGACCTATATTTCTTCCACTCAACTTCTATGTACACATAAATACTATATCATAGAGTATTTATTTAGTCTTTCAACAAGTAATTAATTAATCAAAGTCTTAATCAGTTGAGAGCTAACAGCTAAGTCCTAGAGGCAAAAATGCAAAATAGGATCCACTTGCATCTAGGAATTCATAGTTTGGGAAGGAATAATTCTGTAGGCTGTGCACATCTTGGGGAAGAACTCAAGAAAAGTCTAATTTAATCAGTGCTGGGTATAGGTGAAAGGATATAATCAGAAATGTTTCCTATAGAGTTTGCATTAGACTTTGCATTGTAATTCAACAGACAAATGGACGTTAATACATAGAAAAAATAATAGAACAGAAGCTCAGACAAAACAAAACTATTGAGATAGGTCAAGTATAAGAGAACATGGAATATATTTGCATATATACATATATGGACTGCAGCAATAGCACAGCGGGAAGGGCATTTGCCTTTACGCAGCAGACCTGGATTCTATTCCTCCACTACACCCAGAGAGCCCAGCAAACTACTAAGAATATCCTGCCCACAGGGCAGAGCCTGGCAAGCTCCCCGTGGCATATTTGATCTGCTTAAAACAGTAACAAGTCTCACAATGGAGACTTTATTGGTGCCCACTTGAGCAAATAAACGAACAATGGGAGGACAGTGTTACAGTGCTGTATACATACATATATATATACACACACATGCATATTTATATGTATATATTTATATTATATCATCATTTATTAAACTGGAGGGTTATTATGGTACACCTTTCTGACTTACAAGTCTGAAATGTCTTAAAGTTTTCATTTTATCTCTGACACTGAAATTTTAGTAAGAGTCTGGAGCAACCGAATTTGTATTTTATACGAATTGTCCTCTATCAGGTAAGGCAATATATGGTAGGCTGGGGAGGCAGGAGTTAGAAGAACACTTGATGGTTTTTCTCATAACAGAGGTAAGAAATGATGTTAGCTAAGCACCAACTATTCCATGTTTTGGATCATTTTAGTTACTGTGCCGTGCTAAGCCACATTTTCTATGGCTGGTTTATGTACCAATAACACATCTGGATAAGGCAAATAGCTCAGCTGAGTAACATTTTTCCCCTTACAATTGATGTCATGGTGTCACTTTACCATATTTTGTAGAGTTATTTCACTGTTAGCAGTCAGTTGACCATATGATTCTACTTGTTGACAGAATCAGATAGTTTTAAATCTACAAAAGATCTACTTTTATATGCCTGCCTTTTTTTATGCCATGCTTCTTTAGAACCAATGTTTCTTTCAAAGAACCCACAGATGAAGCCATGGGGCTATAATATAAACAGAACTCCTACCCCTGTCCCTTGGTAAAACCCCCTGCTATCCACTGTATTCAACACCCCTGCCTTTCCCTGTAATCCACAGCTGCCCTGACATCCTCTTGACCTTTTTTTTTTTGTGATTCTGTTTGAAAAACAGATTCTATTGCTAATACATTATAGTAAGCATCTTTTCCCCCCTTCCAACTTCACATATAAAGACTAAATAAAGTTGGGGGTCTTGCCTATGTTTAACTTTACTAGAGAGGATTAATTCATTAATTCTCATTTCTGCTTTACAGTGAGTAACATAGCTCAAATGGTGAAGCTGTTAACACATTCATGAAGAACCTGACCTCTTCTAGTTCTGAAGCAGCCCCTAATCTCCAGGCTATATTTTGGTCCAGCCATGTTTATTTATAAGCTTTTGATTTATATATGTGACTATCTTGTCCCTATAGTCACATAGGGACAAGAGGGAATAAGGAGGATGAGATAAGAAAGAAGGGTTCCAGGGGAAAATTTCCCAAGTATTGTCAAAGAAGAGCCCAGGATATGCACCCAACATATACAAAATTTGAGCTTTTCAAGCTTTATTTTCTTTCCCCAGCACTCTTGTATAAACCCAATGCAGAAAGCTCACCCATCCCTCTATTAAGGAAAATATAAAAAGAGGTTTCCCATGTTTCCCACTCCTCCTCCTCCTCAATAACACCCCATTGCTCAATTTTTCTATGTTATCCTTCCTTTCCTCAAATGAAATTGAAATCTATACTGAAATCAGCCATTTCCCCTCTGGTCCTCTGCTATCAATCTTGACTGACTGGCTAAGAACCTGAGCATGTTGTGGTCATGCTATAACAATTTTAGGAGTTAATGAAAGTGCATATTAGACTTCACCCTAAAGAGAAAACAGTTGTTTTGCAATGGTAATTTAATTCCTGTGTGAATGTGTATATGTGTTGTATATGTAAGTTCATAATGAGATAAATAAATAGACATGAATTGGTTCATTGACTTGTGGCTAAGTGGTGTTGTTTTAGAATACTTTTGTACAGGTTAAACTGGTGATTTAGAAAGTCAACTGATGAATTGAAACTAAGGTTTGTTACAGGGTTTTTACTTTCTTTTGAGCTTTAGTACTTTATTTATGTTTAATACTAAAGTATCTATCATTTCTTCCTCTTCCTCCTCCCCCTGCACCACCTTCTTCCTTCTTTTCCTTCTCCTTGTTTGTTTTGGAAATACACCAGCTATGCTCAGGACTTACTCCTGGCTCTGTGATCACTATAGGAAGTGCTCAAAGAACCATATGTAGTGCCAGAGACCAAACCAGAGCTGCCATGTTCAAAGCAATTCTTAAATCCTGTATATCCATTATCTCTTATCAATGTATTTTTAAATTAATTATAAAACAGCAGGTCTCAAAATTTTATAGGTAAGAATCACTGGGGGAAGACAGTAGAATGTAGATTGTTTTACCTTGCTTCTCTATATCTTTATTAAAAGAATGCAGGAGGAAGTCATCAATCTCCACTTTCAATGAAGATTCCAGAATAGTCTGAGCACCACACTGCAGAAACCATTATAGATTCGTGTGTGTGTATGTGTGTGTCTGTTTGTTGGGTTGGTGGGGAGGCATACCTAGTGGTACTAGGCTCTTGTAGGCTCTTAGCGGTGTTCAGGTGATTGGGCAGTGCTGGGCATGGAATCCTTAGCCTCCTGCATGTAAAACTTGCGTTCATTCTGCTATACCTCTTTGATCCCTTGGACCACCTTTTAAAGGACGTATTTAGTGATATTCTAAAGTAAAGAACTGGTTTTGTCTTCTTTAAAAATATCTCATAAGTGAGAGGCTGTAGGGTAAATTGCCTTGCCACAGGAGCGTAGGTTTATTGGGTTACTCCCGTCACAGTGCTCCCATTCCTCTGTGTTTATTTGTAACCTCTTTCTTTGTGTTCTGCTTCCCCTGACAATCACCTTTATCTCCTAATAAGACTCTGTTAACTTGTAAATATTGCTTTTCTCTTCTGCTTAAATCCTTTGAATAGTTAATTCAGAGTTATGTCCTTTTTGTATAGATGCAAGAAGACAGTTAATGTTATGCTTTTATAACTTGGGAATTAATTAACTCCAAATAATATCCTCTCTGAGGCATCTGTTCTCTGGACTTAAGCCTCAGTCACCCTTACTTCCTAGCACTCCAAAAGCAGGGTCCCAACAAGGGACTGTATGAACCCAGGGCAAGCTGTGAGCTACACTGGCATTGAAATGGGCCAGACCAAAGTGCTATAATACTTAACTCTAAGTTAAGAGTATGTTCGTTGACAAATTCTGTAATGATCCAAAAAGTAACAACCAGATTAGGACCCTGCTATTGTTAGGAAAGATTAATCTGGCCTGAGCACTGTAGTTTGGGTTCTTTGGCGAGATGCCCACAGGAGAGCAACCCTACAAGTTCAATGTATCTCTTACTGTGTCCATATAAAATAACTAATATTAAGAAGTAGAATTAAGATGTTAATCAAGTTATTGGACTAAAGGGAGAATAAAAACCCTTAGGTGGTATTTTGCCCTTCAGCCTGATCAGCAATCAGGAAGGGCTTTGATATGTTGATTGTGCTAACCCCAATGCTGGGGAGTTGGTGAGAGACTAGGGAGAGACCAAGGCAGCACTGAATGGGAGGGCAGAGAGATGAGGGAGAGAAACAGGAGACAGGAATGAGGGGTTTAGTGAGATTGGAACAGGCAAGAGGGGAGAACGGAATAAACAGCAGCTGATCACCAACCAGCCTGGTCCTCATTCTCTACATCATGTGTCTGTTGGCTGCAGATACAGGCATGGCGGGGGGGGGGGGGGGGGGGGCGGGGGGGAGTGGCCCGAGATCATCAAATGCAGGGGTGAGAGAGAGAGCCAAACAAAAGATTCCTTAGTCCCATGGAGACTACACAAGGGACTCCACGTCAAACCCTTCACACAGCAAAACAGTGTGTTTCTTTTACATATTAGAAAGTTATTTCTTGTTTCAAACCTCTGTTCCATCCATTATCTTCCAAATACCTGGAGATATGGAAAATGTCCTGCTGTTTCCTATGCTAAGTTTTCAAAGCACTTTTGATTAGAAGAATAAGAATTTGATATGAACATATTGAATTTTATCTCTAAACTCATTTTGGAAAAATAATAAAACCTTTGACTTTTTAGAAAGTCATCTTATTTAAAACTATATGATGCAAGAACAATAATGTACTCATTTTTCTTTCTCATGATGAGTAAAAATATGTTCAGGCAGTTAAATACCTTTAGAAACCTTCAGTGGTCTGAAAAATCCCTTGCCTGTGAGTTATTTCCAATTCTATTTTATTAAAATTACAAAACACTGAGGCTGCTGATCATCTCAAACACAGGTCCAGATAAAAACTGAAGAAAAGACATTTTCTCAAAGACCAGAATACTTCTTGATATATTTGGGTTATAAGAAAGTCATTAGACATGACTAGTCATTGGATATGTTCCAGTAGGCAGATTTTTTTGAAATCAAAATATCCTAAAACTAAAATACATACAGGCAGTCTATCATATTTCCTTTTCTATTTACTCTTTCTTTCCTCCCTCCCTCCCTCTCTCCCTCCTTCTCTTCTCCCTCCCTCCCTCCCTCCTTCCCTCCTTCCTTCCCTTCCTCCCTCCCTCCCTCCCTCCCTCCCTCCCTCCTCCCTTCCTTCCTTCCTTCCTTCCTTCCTTCCTTCCTTCTTTCCTTCCTTCCTTCATCTCCTCCCATTTCTTTATCTGTGAGAAATTTTTTTATATAAAATTTCAGTGAAACAATGTCTAGCCTCAAATCAGACCCAGCTGGGTACTTAATATTAACTAACACCTAATGACATTTGCTCGAGCGGGCCCAGTAACGTCTCCATTAGAGACTTTGTTGTTACTGTGTCTGGCATATCGAATATTCTCGGTAGCTTGCCGGGCTCTAGGCACTTTTTTGAGTAATGTATATGTGTTAACTCATTTAATCTTTGCACTAATCATAAAAATTGAGTATTGATATTGTCTATACTGTCACTATCCTCCCGTTGTTCATCGATTTGCTCGAGCGGGCCCAGTAACACCTCCATCGTGAGACTTGTTGTTACTGTGTTTGGCATATTGAATATGTCACGGGTAGCTTGCCAGGCTTTGCCATGCAGGCGAGATACTCTCGGTAGCTTGCCGGGCTCTATAATAATAAGTTCTTCCTGGAGGGGTGAAGGGGTAGGGAGTACATATACAACTAAGGCACTTGAGAAATCCAGAAATCACACATGCTAAACCAAGCAGTTTATATTCTATACATGAGAAAATAAAGAAAAAAGTAACTATGCAGTTATACTTAAAAGCATTGCTTAGCTGTTGTTTGTCAAAACTAATGAACACACAGTTTTCTTTCTGTTAAACAATCTTGGGTATAAGCATAATCCCCACCTTCTATTTTGAACAGTTCTGCTAATATGCTCCAAGAAAAATTCGCTCCTGGACTATAATCCATCACTTACAGGCTAACTACATGCTCTTTAATACACAGTCCAAGATTCTTGTCTCACTTCTGTGACAAATATAGGGCTATGATGCCAGATACCCTGCTTGTCTGAGATGAAAGATTTACCTTGAAAACATCCAATCTTTCCTCTAAAACTTATGAGTATTTTCCTTTGATTCTCACCTCTGACCATTAGTAAGACCCTATCAAGGTGGCTGCTATACTACTTTACTGTGGTAATTTAATAAATTTAGTTTTGCTTCATTGACAGATTTATTTTTCAAGAAATGTATTTGAGAAGTTGGCAACTGACATGTTTCTACTATTAAGAATTAGAAGGCTGTATTTTGTTATAAACATGATAAATGGCCTTTCCCCTACTAATTATCCTCAAACCTGCAGAACAAGGAAATTTACATCAAGTTCAGCAACTACCTAAAGAATTTTTGACATTTATTTGAAATAAAGAGGAAAAATCTAAAGTGTTTACATTTGTGCAATTCTTAAGCCATCAACTTCTGTGATTCCTCTACAAACAGGAGCATCTCCAAGTGGTATCTCCTAGTCTCCTCAAATATAAGCTGAATGTAATAAGATTTAATTAAAACCATTATTATCTAAATATTACAAGCACCTTTGCTGTGAGAACCTGTTTTTATTCTAAACATCTATCCAATCAGGAGAGACAGAGAAATGAGAAATTCAAACACTGAAAATAGATAAAAACCAAAAACCTATGAAAACCAAAATGTAGTTAGCTCAGAAAGATGCAACCAGGGAGGGATTCTTCTTCCTAACAAAGTAACGTCATCTGGTAAATATCTCGGGTGTGAACACACAATGCATGAGGAGGTTCCATTTTGTTGAAAATAGCTGTAAATATATTCATCGGAGTAAAACAATCATCTGTGTCTAGTCATGCATGCTGTCTGCTCCCGTAGCTGTCACTGCTGTCGATTTGAAGTTGAGGGGTAATGGCCTCATGATTCAAGGAAACTGCTGAAGTGTGTACTCAGGCTCAGTTGAAGAGATGGGTTCATTTATCATCATAATAAGCTATTACCATCGATAGGTCACAACTCATTGAAGAGACAGTCAGTCTAATTGGCTCAATTCCGTTAGCTTTCGAAGTGCTTCAAAGAGATAAGCACCCTTTTGCAGGTAATTTTCAATCACCCAACAAACTAACTGTTCAATAATTCATCACATTTCTGAATGGGGTCTTATCACAGAATTCCTTTTTCCAGGAGGTAAATGTCGGATTTTAACTACCTGGAATCTTCAGACCCAAGAAGAAGAGAGAACTTCACAAAGAAAGGTCATAAGGCACCTGTTCTGTTCAAGTACTGCTGTTGTATGTGATGAAAAGATGAGAAAACTTTAGAAAGAAAAAATGTAAGTAATGTATTTTCTAGATAGTCCCTGGGGAATCTAGCAAAAATTCTTGAAACAATTCACTGACAGAAATGACTTTCAGGGGGCCATGAGATAACACAGCATGGAGGGCACTTATCTTGCATGTAGTCATCCCAGCTTGGGTTCCAGGACACCCCCATAGTCCTCTGGGCCCTCCAGGAATGATCCCTGATCACAGAGTCAGGAATAAATCATGGGCATAACCAGTTTTTGCCCAAAAATAAAAATAAGAAATGTTTTTCAAATTCTTGTGTCTCATGCAAACAAAATTTAGCTTAAAAGATTGAACTATTTAATACTTAAGAAGTGAACATATGAAAGCAATAATTTTCATAATAGGAAAATAAGCAACAAATGTTTAATAAATTTATAATTTTATATTATACTAAAATTAAAGCTATTTTAATTAAAATTTCTTACTTTATTAACTATTCTGTGTATGAAGAGATAGCAGTCTCTCAGGCAAACAGAATTCAAACAATATCTAAGTAACTAGTCACCATATAGTCACAAACATAATTTTCTTTCTCCATTATTACTTAGACAAATTCTTGTCGTATGCATACTATTTTCTTCGAGGTAAAATTATATACTTTGGATTAATCACTATTAGCATACAAATATTTCCTTATTTATTGAGAGATTTAGACTGCCTGATTGCATGTATGTACCAGAAGTCATTTATGTAGTTTTTCAATTATAGACACTGTGGGGGTGCAGTGTATCTGACTCCTGTGCTCAAGGTTCACTCATGGCAGGGCTTGGGGACCATATGTAGTGCTGAGAACAGAATCTATGCAAGCACGTACCCTACCCGCTGTAATATTTCTCTGGCAAATTATAGATATTTTTGTGTTTTTAACAACCATTTGTGAGTTATATATCCTTTAACATATTTATATAACCTTGTAGAATAAATTCCTAAAAGATAAGCATGTATTGGTGAATTTTAAGTTTAGTGCAGATTAATTTATTTAATTTTATTCAAAGACACATCTGGCTTTGCTCAGGGCTTGCTCCTAACTCTGTGCTCCAGAATTAATTCTGGTGGTGCCCAGGGAACCACATGTAGTATTGATATAAAACTGTGTTCTTCTAGGCAATGCAAGAGTCTTAACTCCGTTATTATTTTTCAGGTCCTTAAGATTTTCTTTCGCAATGGGAAGGGGGTGGTGATGGTGAAGGGTGTCTGTGCCTCACATTACAGTGCTCCCTGGGGCTACTTCTGTGCTCAGGCATCACTCATAATGGTGCTCATGACACCGTACCGTACCGGGAATTGAATTAGCTTATATTCTAAGTACCTTGACCCCTATACTATTCCTTTAGCCCAAGTGAAGGTTTTTAATTGTCTTCTTGGATTGCATCAATGTATAAGGATCATTAAGTGTGCTTTTCATTTTGGTGTAATCTAATTAGCTAGTTTGTTGGTTTGTTTTCATTTGGGCATTACATCCACCTGTGCTCAGGGGTTACTCCTGGCTCTGTAATCACTCCTAGTTGTGCTCAGGGGTCCATCTGCAGTGTTAGGGATCAATTAGAAGTCAACCATGTGCAAGACAAGCACCTTAACCCTTGTTCTCCGGTTCAATTCAAAAATCCTTAAATGTAATCACAAAGGAGAGGAACACAATACTATATATCTAAGGAATCTCTAGGGGAAGCTGTTAACATGTAGATTGCTTTACTTTTCCTCTCCATCGCTATATTAAGCGAACACAGAATAAAGGTCAGCAATTTTCATTTTCAATGATGATCAAGATAAGAAACCCGACCACCACACTGGGGAGACTACTGTTGCAATGCATTGAACTCAAGTCACCACTGCTAGCCAAGCATCTTCCTCTGCACTTCACTCATCCTTCTGCATTCCTCATCCCTATCACCTTGCCCTCTCTTCTTGCATTACTGCCACACTAAACTCCTACAGTAGTTGCAGGCAGCAAAGACCAGCTTGTTGGAGGTTTGTCTCACAAGGCCATGGACTAGGTATCAAACAAGTAAGCTATTTGATTTCTTTAGCTTTAAGCAAACTGTACATGAAATATGAAAAATCTAAGAAACAATTATCAAGAAAGTGTAGAATTCTACACTAAGGTTTTCTTGAAAGCAAGGATATGTGCTTAATGTTCTGAAACATGACAGGAAGTGGTCAACAACCAAAAGCCAAAGTGTTAAAGTCTTAAATTGTTGCCAGTTTTGTTTAGTTTGGTGATAAGCAATAGGGTTATAAAAGGAAGAAAATTTTGGTGCTCTTATTATCATTTGGTTTTCCTTAGGACTATCTCATAGGCTATGTCATAAAAAGGGTATCATATTCTGTTTTCTGTGTTTGTTTTTTAAATCTTATTTGCATTATGTTTGAGCCTCGGGCTAAATAGATTATTCTGAGGTCCTGTATCAGATGGTATTCAGTGCAAAAAATATTAATATCTACTATTTTCTCTGTGTTCCAAAATCTGACATGCCATTTTGTCGGTAAGGAAGCAAACAGCACCCGGCCCAGATAATGTCAGACCCGAACACCTGAAGAACCTGCTATCAGTACTCATCAATACACTGGCTTGGCTCTTCACACACTACCTGTCTGAATGCAAAGTTCCATTCCACTGGAAAACCAGCAAAACTGTTCTACTGTACAGAAGGAAGACATCCACGCATTGGCAACTATCTCCCAATCTGCCTGTTGTCTGTCGTCTACAAGCTACTCACTCGAGTCATCCTGAATAGGATTGGAAGAATACTAGATGAAGGACAACCATGTGAGCAAGCCGGGTTCTGCAAAGGATTCAGTACAATCGACCATATCCACATGATAACCAAGCTCATTGAGGTTTATCGAGAGTTCAAGATGCTACTCTGTCTAACGTTCATTGATTTAAAGAAGGCCTTTGATTCTGTTGAGACTTGAAGTGGTCATTGAAGCCCTAGCCAAACAGGGCGTTCAGACTTACTACATCAGGATCCTCCATGAGCTGTATTATAGATTCACTACTAGCATCTCACCATTCTATAAGGAAGTTATCATCCATGTCAAGAGAGGGGCTTGGCAGGGTGATACTGTTTCACCGAAACTCTCAGTGCCACCCTCGAGAATATCATGTGACGACTAGAATGGGAAGGAATGGGAGTGAAGATAGATGGTTGGAAACTACACCACCTCCGTTTTGCTGATGACATCATTCTAATAACACCAAACATCAGCCAAGCAGCACAAATGCTGGCCGAATTTGACCGTGAGTGTGGAAAGGTTGGACTACAGCTGAATCTCACGAAGACAATATTTATGAGAAATGGACTTATTCCTGATAATCAATTCACTCTCAATGGAATGAACATCTCCGAATGCAACAGTTATGTGTACCTAGGTTGAGAAGTCAACATGACGAATGACCTGGCACCTGAGTTGCTCAGGAAAAAGAGAGCAACTTGGAATGCCTTCAAGAGCGTCAAAGAAATAGCTAAGAGGATGAAGAACCTCCGGCTCTGGGCACATCTTTTTGATTCCACTGTTCTCCCTGCATTAACATATGCCTCAGAGACCTGGGCCCTACAAAAACAGGATGAGAACGATATTTGGGTCTCCCAAAAAGAAATTGAAAGAGTCATGCTTGGAGTATCATGCTTTACTCAAATGAGAGAAAGAATCCAGAGTTCTGACCTCCATCCGCAATCGAGAATCAGGGACACTGTCTCATTTGCCAAGGCGTCAAAAATCAGATGGGCTGGACATATAATGAGATTTGGAGACAACAGCTGAACTAGAGCCATTACCAACAGGATTCCACAGGACGTCAAAAGATTGTGTGGCCACCCACCTATGAGATAGTCTGACTTTTGTCAAGACCCTGAACAATCAGGTTGAGGCTCTTCGGGTTCCTGGAGCAAGCAGACGCCATTGGATACACTAGCACATGACAGGGATGAATGGAGACGTTATTAGCACTCGCTTGAGCAAGTCAGTGAGTAATGGGATGTCACGTGATCAAGTGTCTGTGTTCAATTTCTCTTTGATGAGACAAATTTCTATGTGATATCTTTTTAAATTTTTTTTCTACTTTTTCTTCTAATACAGACTTGTTGATGAAAGGTGTCTCAGACTTATTTGTTTAAAAATATCTTACATATTTATTAAATATTAAATATGGGCTGGAGCAATAGCACAGTGGGTAGGGCGTTCGCCTTACAAGCGGCCAACATGGCCGACCCGAGTTCGATTCCTCCGCCCCTCTCGGAGAGCCCGGCAAGCTACCGAGAGTATTCGATATGCCAGACACAGTAACAACAAAGTCTCCAATGGAGACGTTACTGGGCCCGCTCGAGCAAATCGACGATCAACGGGAGGGCCTTTACCTTTACCTTTATTTATTAAATATATTTTTGTCTGAAAAAGTTTTAAGAATGGTGGTTTTTTTCTTGGTTATTGTTAATTTTCCCCAATACACACCCAAATACTGCTCTGTTGTATCTGTCTTGTATACATCTATTAATAATAATCTTTCTGACATTTATTATCCTAAATAGGTCATATATTCCTTCTGTAACTGCTTTTCAGAGTAATTCTTAATCTCTATCACAATTTTTATAAAATATTTTATATGATTTCCTTTGTTTTGATTTTCTTGCTATATGAGTTTTTTGGGGCTAGAGCGATAGCACAGTGGTTAGGGCATTTGCCTTGCATGTGGTCAACGCGGGTTTGATTCCTCTGTCCCTCTCGGAGAGCCTGGTAAGCTTCCAAGAGTATCCGGCCCGCATGGCAAAGCCTGGCAAGGTACTCGTGATATATCTGATATGACAAAAATAGTAACAAGAAGTCTCAAAGTGGAGACGTTCCTGGTGCCTACTCAGGCAAATGGATGAACAATGGGAGGAGAGTGTTACAGTGCTATGAGTCTTTTATGCATCGATAATGCTCTTTTTTGGTACAGTTTATAAAATCCTGCTTGTTCATAAATTTGGTAATTTTGGAGGAGGGTGTTGAGGTCACAGCTAGCTGGTTTTGGCTTTGCTTCTGTAGATACTCGGGAAATCATATAGTGCCAAGGATCAAATACAGATCTCCCTATTCAGTCTTTTAGGCTACCTCTGTGCTATAAATGATATTTTATTTGATGACAGGCATGAATAACTTCACATTGTTAAGTGCTAGATGTTGTTGTAATTAAGTAGGATTTAACTTTGTTTTGCAGTGCAAATATTTTATTTGGAGTAAATTAGAAAACTTTCACATTTGCTTTTAATATTTCTTAGGGTGAAACTGGAGCAGTCAGTAAACTGGAGTTAAAATAACAAAGACAATTAACACACTCTGAGGGCTTTACCTCAGGTCTTCTTAACAAAGACATCTTGGAGGTGAGGATATGAACTACCTTAGCTCTGAATTACCTCCAAATATATATTTTTTTACTCATCATTCTTTGAAAGCTCTTTCACAATCACAAGGCAGTTTTCTCCCATTCATTTCTTCTCAGTACTTATTCAGACTAGAGGGCTCCCTTAAAAACATCTGGAGTACTCATTTGCTTCTCATCTGACCCTGCAGCAATCTTTTCTCTAATATTCAACCACCCTCACCAATATAGATATGTATAAGTATGACAGATATAGATACACAGATATAGAAATAGAGGACATCAATAATATACAATGGGAACGAGTAATCTTTAGGGATAGAAGTGGTGTAAACAATATTAGATGGTTACATGCAAAAGGGGCTGGAGCAATAGCACAGTGGGTAGGGCGTCTGCCTTGCATGAGGCCAACATGGCTGACCCAAATTTGATCCCCCCCCCCACACACAGAGAGTCTGGCAAGCTACTGAGAGTATCTCACCCACACGGCAAAGTCTGGCAAGCTACGCCTGATGCATTTGATATGCCAAACACAGTAACAAGTGTCACAACAGAGTCGTTACTGGGCCCGCTCGAGCAAATCGATGAACAACGGGAGGACAGTGACAGTGACATGCAAAAGAATGAAAGTACAGCACTTTCTTTCTTACAATATACATAAGACAAAGTAATTCATAAATAGAAGATATAAAGACCATTAAATTCCTAGAAGATGACATAAGAAGGGTAGGTACATTGACCTCAGTCTTGGTGTCAATTGATGGTATTTTGGATCTGACTCCAGATATAAAGAAAATAAAGTAAAATAAGCCAATGAGTACATCAAAATATCATATTAAAGCTTTTTTTCACCATTAAGGGAGCAATAAATACAGAAAGCCTACTGAATGGGGAGGAAATGTTTGGAAATAACATATCTGATAAAGAAGTAATCTCTGAGGTTAACAGAACAGAACAAAACAGAACAGAATTTTTTCCACAACCAAAATCTCTAGTATTCCCTTCCACCTCACCCCTCACTCCAACCCTTGCCCTGCCTGTGGGGCAGACAATTTCCCCCATACTCTCTCTCTACTTTGGTTATATTCGATTTTTCGATACCAGTCTCACGACCTTGGGGATCAGACCTGAGTTGACTGCAGGACAGGCAAGTGCCCTGGCCTTGTGTTATATTGGCTACGTGACATCTTATTATCTAGTTCTTACTCTGGAGAACCTGGCAGGCTACCAAAAGTATCCTACCTACACGGTAGAGTCTGGCAAACTCCTCATGGTGTATTCAATATGCCAAAAACCAGTAACAATGATGAGTCTCATTCTCCTGACCCTGAAAGAGCCTCGAATGTGGCACTTTATAAAATCTCAGGGCTAGGACGAAAGAGACGTTACTGGGGCCTGCTCAAGGAAATCGATGAACAACAGGATGACAGTGATAAAGAAGTAATAGCCAAAATACATAAACAATTTATGCAACAGAATAGCAAATTACACAAACAAAACTGTATAAATAGGGGCTGGAGAGATAGTACAGTGGATGGGGTGCTTGCCTTTCACTCCGTCAATCTGGATTCGAATCTTGGCATCCCACAATGTCCCCTGAGCCACTATGGAAATGATCCTTGAGCTCAGAGTCAGGAACTTTAGATACTTATTACCATTATAAATGACTTGGGGTCAACTCTATGGCATATGATGGAATTAGGTATTTAGTGATATTCATAATGTACTAGCACTGTAGCACTGTAGCACTGTCCTCCCATTCATTGTTCATCGATTTTCTGGAGTGGGCACCTGTAACATCTCCACTGTGAGACTTGCTAGTGTTTTTAGCATATCAAATATGCCACAGGGAGCTTGCCAGGCTCTGCCATGTGGGCGGGATACTCTCGGTAGCGTGCCAAGCTCTCCAAGAGGGAAGAAGGAATCAAACCGGGTCAGCTGCATGCAAAGTAAACGCCCTACCTGCTGTGCTATTGCTCCAGCCCAATGTAATAGATAGATGTCAATTTATAAATATATATACATATACTCAAAATCCCTATAATATTATAACAGTTACTTCAACAATGATAATGTTATATGGATTATAATGTCATAGTTCAAATACTTCAATATTCCAAGTTTATCAACACATTTTTATAAAGTGTTTTTGGAAAGCTATTACTACAAAGAAATACAACAATTTTATATTAATAATTGTATTCTTAGGTCCTTGATTTACTTACTAATAATTAATGCCTAGATATTTTTGAGTTTGCAAAGCAGTCATCAACTACATGTGCTAATATGTTATCTATAAATAAAATTCTAGATATTTATGTATAGAATCATATAATCTTCAACTGACAACTTATTTTTCTTTTTATATGCCTATATCTTTATTTTTTATTTTAATGCACAGTCCTGACCTTTTATTAAAGATTTAATACATCTTTGAATAAAACTGGTCATTATAAAAATAGTTTAATTTTTTAAATATTTTATATTAAATAATATACTTGCAATTTATTTTTGTGTGACTATTGCTAAAGCTGGAAAAAAATCATGAATCATTATTTAATTTAACCATTTCCTGCACCTATAGCAAATATTAGTTTTCTTTCCCTGTTTTAGTCAATAGGGGTGGTTAATTAGTTGAACTGATTGTTATATTATAGTAACTTTGAACTCCTATAGTAAAACAATTGACCGACTTAGTTTTGTTATTTTTATAAATCATGGACTTGTCTATGCTTTGCTTAAAAGCTCTGTATCTAGTTTTATAACTTTGGATAATAATTTTCTTTTAGATACTCTTTTTTTTATTTTGGTGAAGATTGGTATCAAACTCCCAAATTATATGAGAAATAGTTTCCAAAATTGTTTTCAGTAAGGTTTCTATAAAATAGATTGCTCTTTTAGTTTAATTATTTAATGGAAACTACTTGAGAACAAAATACAGCTGGTGTTTCTTTATTAACAAATTTTTTTACAGGGGGCACACCTGGTGATGTTTAGGGCTTACTCTTAATTCTGTTTTTTATTTTTTTTTGTTTTGGGGCAAACCCTGCGGTGCTCAGGGGTTACTCCTGGCTCTGAGCTCAAGAATATCTCTTGGTAATGTTCAGGGAGTGCCCTGGATAGTACAGTGGGATGAGTTTAAGACAAGCGCTTGTCCTACCTCTTCAGCCCTACTATTAATCAATTGCTTAGATATTCTTGTGACTCCAGGAGTTTTTCCTTTGCATTAGATTTATTAATTTTCATAATTTTAGAGATGTATTTGTTATATTTTTGTACATAAAGTTTTCATAATTTTTCAGTTTTCCCGCATAATTTTTGCTATATGCATATTTATATTCATAAAAATATTTATGAGCATTTTCAACCTCTTTCTTATTTAATCTTGCTGTAGCTTTGGAATCCTTTCCAAAAAGTGTAGGGACTTGAATCTTCTCTATTAATATTTGAGTTCTGTTTGTTTGCTTGTTTGAGTAGCAAACCCAGCAGTACTCAGGGTTTATCCCTGGCTCTGTGCTCAGGGATTACACTGGCAGGCTCAGGGCACCATTCAGGAGACTAGAGACCAACACTCCACATCAGTTGCATGCAAAGCCAAGTGCTTTGACATTGTAAAATGTCCCTGACCCCCAATATTTGTTTTTTATTTCATCAATTATGACATATAAACTAACATGTATTTTTCATTTATTATCTCGCCCGCACGGCAAAGCCTGGCAAGATCCCCGTGGCGTATTCGATATGCCAAACACGTAACAAGTCTCACGATGGAGACATTACTGGAGATATTTGCTCGAGCAAATCGATGAACAACGGGAGGACCGTGACCGTGACCATGCCTTTTAGGACAGCCATCCTAATATCTATGCAATACAAAACATCTTACAAAAACAAATAAATGTAATTAAATGAAATCAATCTCTGTTGCTTTAGTTAGAAAGATTTTATTAGTTCGTGATGGAGGTTACATATCTCAACACATGTGAAAACAGAAATTCACAAGAATACTGAATATTTAAACTTTCTTTAGCTTGCAAATTACATAATTATTACTTCTTATGTCTTTAGGAGGTAATTCCTATCAACATAAGCAGCCTTCTATTACATGAGTTTTGTTGACAAATATAGCATAAAGTCAACTCAGGTTGAAATTATTTAGTAAATTTTCCCCGTGGAGTTGCTTAAATGAATGCTTCCTCATCTAGCACTTGTTTGATCAACTATAAAAATTCATCTTTGTTCTTATAATTAATAGCAATATATATAATGAATTTAACAATAGAATAAATCATGTATGTAGATATTGAAATATTTGGGCATTTATCATTTGGAAATACTAGATTTACTACAACTTAATTAATTTAAGTAGGAAAATAAGAAGCTATGACAATATTAGGTAAGTTTAACATATGTTTATGTTTGAACTGGAATCCTCATAGACGGACTAATTTTGCTTTTCAGAGACTGCCATAAATACATGTAATAATGGATTATTGACGATTTTTTATGTTTTAGTAAATAATTTTCTCACTTAAACCTAATAAATAATTTTATTTTTGTTTAAGCAGTCATTCTTTCTGGTATTTCTCTAGTGCAAAACCACACTTGATGACATTTAACTAATGGCAAAAAAATAAATCAGTTGAAATTCCATTTATTTTTATTAATATTCCATTCCTCACATATACAACAGCCTTCCTTATTAATATACTTAATCCAACACCTTAATTGGAGAAACTTAAGAATGGGAAGAGTGTTTAACTACTACATCTGAAAATTTTGAAGTAAAGGGTCTGAGCAATAGTACAGTAGGTAGGGTGCTTGTCTTATTGGCTGACCTGGGTTCAATCCCCAGCACCCCAGAGAGTCCCCTAAGTATTTCCAGGAGTAATCCCTGAGTACAGAACCAGTAATAAGCCCTGAGCACAGGTGTGCCCCCAAACAGAAATAAAACAAATCATAAATTCTGAGCAAAGTAGACACAAACCTAAATTACTAATGATAAGAGGGTGGGTTATGCTTAAGAATGGACTGAAATTAATTTTCAAATTTCATATAAGTTGGAACTGAAGATAATTTCTAAGCAGTTTTATCAAAACTTCTTTTCTTTGTTTCATTTAGTATGTGACATTAGTCACAATATATTTGCTGAGCTATTATAAGGTAACAAAAACTACTCTGTCCTGTTAAAGTCACACATCAATCTTTTATTTTTCTAAACCCATAAATTTAATTTTGGACCTGAGAGACAGAATTGAAAGTTAAGCAAGGACAACAAAGAAGTACCAGAGAATGCTTTCAGGAGCCAGAAGCTATTTTGTTAGCAACCCTGCATAATGTGCATCTTATAATAAGCTACAGGTATTCGTGTCATCTCCATGAGACAGTTTAAAAGCTTATCTCAGAAACATAAAGCATAGTGTTGTAGAAAATAATCGCTTCTTAAAAGTAAATAACAAACAATTTAATAATTCTCAGGGACAGAATATCAGGCTTTCATAAATAATACAGGAATTGAGGATGATCCAAGCTGACTCTCAGGGAACATTTTGCAACAGAATTGCTTTTGGAAGTTGCACTACTTCAGACCACAGGGGAAACTTTAAGAAATGACTATCTCAAGGCTCTCATAGCACTTCCGTTCACCAAAGTAGTAAATTATTCCATCCTGAGATACCCAAACAGCTTCTGAAGAGTTGGAGCCTGTAGCTTACCAGCAGGACTCAGTTCTCTACCACTTTCCAATCCTGCCTGGCGTCCTCCTTAAACAAATACTCTAAGACCAAGCATCAATGCTTGCAAGCATTTTAAAAATGAAACACTGCCAAGTGTAGCACTGTGGGCGCCTGACTTAATTTTCTTTGACTATCTAGAATGAAGCATAATTTTTCATACTTAATTGTGCCAAAGATTCACTCACATATTAAAAATATATATATATATATTGTAATTGAGATCATGGGAAAAAATAGATGGCTAGTATAATAACATAATTTTTTTTACTTTATTTAATATACACAATCACATGTTAAAGTACTTCTGCATGAATCCATGCTCCAAAAAAGTAATTGCAGCCAACTAAAATATTTTTTAAGGTAAAAATGCATTGTTTTACAAAACTGGTTGCGTTACTATCTTCAACTTTTATTACAATCAGGCAAAACTGTGCTAGCAATGTACATCTTTTTTTTTTGGACTACACGTGGTAATGCTCAGGGCTTACTTTTGGCTCCGTGTTTAATTACTCCCAGTGGTGCTTGGGGGGACCATCTAGGGTGACAAGGATCAAACCTGGGTTGGCTGTATGCAAGGCAAATTCTCTCTCCCCTGTACTATCTGTTCGGCCCCCACAATGTGTGTCCTTTTGAAGAGCATTTTATTATTTGTGCATAAAGAATAATGATATGTGATATCGTCATTATTATGTAGAATATTCACAATGCATATCCCTTTTACTAGAAGTATCCTTATAAGCAAGTGATTTAGAAAATGTTTTAAAATTGGTAGATAAATATTTAGGAAAAGCTAATTGCATCTTTTAAATATTTTTTGACTTAGAAATTGACACTGAAAAATCACAGATGAGAGATCACATAACAGCCTCCTGGTCATAGATGTAAATGAAATTCACTATCCAGATACCAGAAGCACTGGTATCGTGATACATTATTTCTATCAGATTTTGGCAATGGCTCTGATTCAAACAGCAATTACTGGTAAAGAATTTAGTCTCAACTATTTAGAAAAATGGCTTTACTAAATTTACAAACAAGGCCCTACAATTTTCTATTTCCTTAGCAAGATATTAAATCAACCAAACTAAGCATGTCATCATGACTATAATTTATGTGATGTGACATGACAGTTAAGATGTACTGTGGTAATTTGTGAGCGCTTGCAGTATTATTGTAGTATAAAAAATTTATATGGTTCAATTATTAAGGCAAATTGTTTCATTCATACTGAAATATCTGACAGTAAACCACTAAGGGCTTCCTCATTGCATTTAAAAATGTCTTCCATATTCAAGCAATTTGCACACCCTGTTACCATTATTTTGCTCACTGAGTGGAAACTGAAGCACAGGCATGCATAGCATTTGGATGTGAAAATGATCTGTGGGGATTATGAAATGATTCAGTGTGGGTGGCTATAAGAAACAGTTCATTCAGGATAAGGGAAGTTATCTTTAGGAACTAACAATTACAAACAGGATGTCCAAATTCTTTGCTCTGGTGCTTTTTCATAGCCCACTTGCTTATTTTCCTTCTGTCAGTTTTGTCTTCAGCATTAGAAGAAAGAAAGCATATGACTGAAGATAAATGATAGGAAATATGGTAAGAAATTCTTTTATAAGATCTCCATAAACAAGTGACAATGAGACAACAAAGAAGACCTTTGAAAATCTTCCAACTTCTGACCTAAAACTCTTTGCACATCCCCTGAGCATCACAGAGTGCAGCCATAGAGATCTCTGGGTACTCCTGGGTGTGGGCCTGGATCCCCTGCACTGTAGCTCAGGAATCTCCACCACCTCAGGACCAGAAGCAACAACATATCCTTGGGTTCCTGCATTAAACCGATCAACCATTTGGCCAATAATCACCAGCAGAGCCCCAGACCTCGTGAGAACCTTTTGGGAGTTACCTCCATCTCTTCAATAAAGTAAATAAAATAAAATAAATAAGGTAAACTAACATGATCTTTTTGTTTTCACTTAGGCCAGTTCACAGCTATGACCTACTAAGATTTTTCTCTTTCAATTCTCAATTCTCAAGTGTCGCACAAGACATATATTTATATTTGCACATATGCAACTAATATATACAAATAAATATTTGTGTACATATATACATGTATCAGAGTTTATCTTTTATAAAAGACTGAATAAAACATTCTCTCCATTGAGTAATAAACAGAAAGGAGCAGGTACTTTATGGACTTACTTTGTTTCCTAAGTACGGAGCCGGCGCACTCCAGAAGTAGTTCTCTGGCAGGGCTCTCTGGGCCTCACTACTACTGATGCTGATGTGAGGTGGAATGACATCATCCTGCTCGGGAGTCACTTTAATGTGTCCTGTGAGGTCAGTCAGGTACCAGCCACTCATGTCTTGTATCTTTAGGAAGAGATAGAATGACCACTATTTAGGGGGAAAGTCATCTGCTTCTTTCATATTACTAGTTGTATCTCCTTTTTATTGAAATTAAAGTGAAAACAAAAACAATTAATATATATTATAAGCAGCATTAAATTTATATGCATTCATTATAGACACCCCCTCCCCCCCCCCCCTTTTCAGTGTCTCTAGGAGTTTGCCTGGTACAACTGAATGACCTGCTTATATGGACCCAATGATTTTGTTAAAATTTCTGATTCAAAAAACTGATATGTTTTTCTTAAAAGCATATAGTTCTTCGAAATAAGGCGTATGGGGCTGGAGAGATAGGATAAGACACTTGCTTTGTTTGTGGTGGGCTCAGTTTTGACCCTCAGCACCATATACAGACCCTTACCCCACCACTCAGTGTGATCATTGAGCACATATTAAAAATATTAAATTTAGCACAGCTAGGTGTGGCCCCAAAACCAAAATAAAAACAAAAATCAAAATCAGTTATAATTAATTAAAATATTACAAAAATCAAATAGCTATTTTAAATTTCATGTTTTTCATGCTACAGGTAATCTCTTCTGCCATGGAGTAAACTATTACTAAAGGTTCCTAAAACAGAGAAAGAAAAGAAAGACAACATACAAGTGCCTGAAAGGTAACATTTTCTTCAGTATTTTGTACCTTCCCTCTCAATTTAAATTTCAACTTTAACTCAAGGACATCAAAAACCATCAGATTTTTGGTCCGATCACAATTCAGAATATAGCACTTGCTTCTTTGTAAAAGATCAAAAGTGCTTTGGGGATTCATACTTTATATCATTGGCCCAGAAAGGAATTAAAAAATTCAGAATGATTTGCTATTCTACTTTAGTATTCCGATCAGAGAAGGCAGACAGTTATAAATCAAAATTTAAAAAGTCAGAAAAAAACACTGGATATTGAAGTTTTCTACTACTAGGGACCTAATAGAATATATATCTATGTCATATTGTGTGTATGTGTGTGTGTGTGTGTGTGTATCTTGGTTCTATGATGGGTAGCAGAATTGTAACTGTGACAAAATATGGGTGAAACACATTTTTCTTTTTATGGCAATAATTTGACATTGCATCTCCAGGGCCTGTGGAATCACTGTGACAAAGCCCAATTCAAAAATGGTAGGGATCTTGGCATCTACCTTCAAAACATAAAAACCTAATTTTGAAAGGGTACATGCACACCTATGTTCACTGCAGTGATAAGAACAATAGCCTGAATATGGAATCAATCCAAATGTCCCATGGCAGATAAATAAATCATGAATTTGTGGTATATGCACAATGGAATACCATGCAGCTACAAGAAAATATGAAATAATGAAGTTTTCTATAATGTGAATTAAATTAGATGTTATTGTGTTATGCAAAAATAAGTCAGAAGAAGGACAGATACCAAATCATCTTTTTTGTCTTTGGATTATAGAGACAAAACAAGGGACTAGACAGTATGTAACAATAAAATCTTTTTTGTCTTTAGATTATAGAGACAAAACAAGGGAAAAGACAGTACAGAACAATGATAACTCTTGACTTTGAATTAAATAACCCATCAACACACAGTGAGAGGAGTAGTGGGGGACATGAGCATTCAGTGCCTGTAATTAAATTTTTAAAATTTATTTGGGGGGAGAACCTAGTGGTGCTCAGGTGTTTCTCCTGACTGCACTGAGGAATCGTGATGCCAGAGATCAAATCTGGGTTGACTGTGTACAAGACAGGCATCTTACCCATTTTACTATCTTTCCAGACCCTTAAATTTAAAAAAACCTTGAAAATACAAAGATATTGACGACATCTCAAAGTTCTCCTAAAATTCTTTAGTAACTCATCAAAGATTAGAACCCAGAGGAGTGGGTACAGGACTTTGGTGGTGGAATGCATCATCCTGCATACATGTGTCTTTGGATTAGATCTCCCTTGATATGGAAACTATTAAGGCAAATCTACTTATTTTAAGAGGGTCCAATTTAGACCTTGTTACAAATGAAATATGAAAGGCTTTGATCAAAGACATGTACACCATGTTTGAAAGAAATTCCCATTACTTTGTCATGATAATTTTAAGTAGAAGTTCATTTTAAGTAAGTTTATTATAAAACAGCACTAGCAATAAAGCAACAGAGAAACATACAGACATAAAAGGTATCGCTTACATTGTCATAAGTCCAGTAGGAACTCTGACATTGCTTTGAAACTCCTGAACAGAAACACTCATCACAACCTTTAGGATTATCTTCTTGCAAGTTAAAGAAGCCAGATTTGCAGCGACTACAGTCTCCTCCTTCAACATTTTCCTATAAAGAGAAGTATGTTAGCAACAGAGCTGCTCTTCAGATTAAGAACTGTCTCTTTCTATTGCAATAAATTCATCAAACTATCTTGATTTTCACCAATAAAGCATATTTAAATAAAAATAATGTTCAAAATTTTCTCAAAACTCCTTTATAAGTTAAATCTTTTGTAACTAGACAAAGAAAAATATTAGGTAGCAACCAACTATTTCAAAAGCTATAACTTTGAATTTCATATTTGTTGAGAGTAGGATATATATATTACATAACACTCAGCAGTAATTTGAAGAAAATGGGGTCAATTTAGTTCACTGTTCTCTGCTGAATTACTTAATCTTAAAACATATAACATATTGACAAATTAAAGTAATCAAACTAATATATGGATATAATAAAACACTGATAAATAGAACATATAAAAACACTTGATACATATAGATTTAAAATACACTTAAGGAAAGTATTAGAAACTGACAGTTTGCAAATATGTCATAGTATTTTCATGATTACACTAAAGAAAAAAGAAGGAAAATGTTCCCTGATTAATTTTGAAAGTGTTTCCTGTACCACAGAGACATGGAAAGTTAACTATTCAGTGACATTATGGGGAAAAAACATAATTTTATTCAGTTATTGATGTCCAAACTGATAAATTTGATGCCCAAACTGATTATTATTGCCCTAGTTCATTAAAAAGTTATTTGTCTATATGTGGGTTTACCCTCTGGACACTGGCGAGAGAAAGTTAACTAAATTAGAAAAATTGGAAGGGGTGTAATTCTTCAATTTAAATAATGGTTAATTGTGGTTAATATCTTCTGAATGAGGACTCTGCTTTCAGGAAACAGATTCTCATTATTCCTGACACCTGGTTTTCTCCACATATTACCTCTTTGTTATAATATCTTATTACTTCAATTACAAAGCTTTCATTTTACTTATGGAATTATCCTTTTTAAACTACTCCCCTATAGAATTTCAGAAAGTTCTGCATTACACTACATTTTAAAAAGCATAGCAATGTCTTCTACAATTTTGTCTTCAAGTATATAACACAATCTAATCAGAGGTAGAAACTGTGCCTTACTCATCTTAATAGTATCAGAAAATTGCAGAATTCCTGGTACAACATGGAGCATAGTTTAATAAAAAAGCTTATTAAATTTAAAGAAGTCTTGTTATGGCTGTTTTTCATGCACAGAAAAATGATATGCACATAGTAGATGATCATAAAACATTATGTTATTCAATATTGGATATTAGTTATGGAAAATAAAATTGAAGGAAAAACAGAAGATTGGAAGAGCAACAGAGAAATAGAGAAATTTATAAGAATACACACGTAAGGGATGGAAAGATAGAATAACTAGCAAAACTTCTGCCTTGCATGTGGCAGAATGATATTAGTCTCTGGCACCACATATCCTGCCAGGAGTGTTCTCTGAGTACAGTGCTAGGAGTAAGTCTTGAGTACTGTTGAGTGTGACCCAAGAACAAAGTAAATAAATAAATATAATGGCTATATATATATAAAGATTCTTCATGTATCCAAGAGATAAATATATTGCGGTTAATGTTTTGCCTCTCAAATTTCATTTACAAACTCAATCACTTCTACAGAGGTAGAAGTCTAAACAAAGGGGTTTCTCAAATTCCATTTATGTCAAAAGTTAGCAACTTGATAAATGTATCAGTTGAACTGTCTGATACTATAAGTTTTAGAGGTATATTTTAAATAATTTTAGATTACAGGTATCAATAAAAGTAATCACATTTTAGATTGATTACGATAGCACAGCGGTAGGGCATTTGCCTTGCGTGCAGCCGGCCTCGGCCGAGCTGGGTTTGATTCCTCCCCTCTCGGAGAGCCCAGCAAGCAACTCAGAGTATCTTGCCTGCACAGTAAAGCCTGGAAAGCTACCCGTCACGTATTCAATGTCCCAAACACAGTAACAATAAGTTTCACGATGGAGATGTTACTGGGCCCGCTTGAGCAAATCAATGAACAACGGGAGGATGGTGACGAAATCAAAAATCAATTAAATTAGTTTTAGGGCTAAGGTGACAAGTAAATTCCCAAATCCTGAAGTTGAGAGTATCTTAAGAATAGTACATATGCAGAAAAGATAAAGCACATCTATAATTATAATTTAGCTTATCCCATTGAGGACACAGTAAGCTGTTCTGTACACTGTGTGATCTAATCTACTTTCCATTTATTCTGATTTGAGAGTTGTATTATTACTTTTTTCTGCTTTAGATGGAGTTCTGAAATTTTCAGACATTAGTTGCATTTTCCTTAGTTCTATTTTAGTCTGACAATATGCCCTTGAAGTGAGTATGATTAAATAAATGCAATGTTCATTTTAAACTAATATCCTGAAGCAGCACACTAAGGTAGGAAATCTAGGGATTAAACATTAGGAATGACCGCATCAAACAATGACAAACCTTTGGCCTTCTGTTTCAAATTTATTAATAAACAGTGAGGGGAAGGAGGAGAGGAAGAAAGATTTGACCAGAGGTTATAGTAATGGAGGTGAGGGTCATGGGCAATTTGGCCATAGCGGAGGTCAGGAACTGTTACATCAATACCATGAACCTTAACACTTCTGTAACCATATTATCTAAAATACAGTAAACTTTTAAAAAAATTTTTTTACAGTAGTCTTTTATAAGGATTTTTAAGAATACCGGGGGCTTGAGCGATAGCACAGCAGATAAAGCGTTTGCCTTGCATGTGGCTGACATGGTCAACCCAGGTTTGATTCTTCCGCCCCTCTCAGAGAGCCCGGCAAGCTACCGAGAGTGTCTCGCCTGCATGGCAAAGCTTGGCAAGCTACTCATGGCATATTTAATATGCCAAAAACATTAACAACAAGTCTCATAATTTATTGTGAGATGTTACTGGCACCCACTAGAGCAAATTGATGAACAACAGGAGGACAGTGCTACAGTGCTTTTAAGAATACTAAAAATTGGTGAATTGTGTCTCTTCAAAAGTCAATACCTAGTTGGGTAAGAACGACATTCATTCATAGTCATGAAGCAGAGTTAAATATGATTCATGCAGCTCAGAAAAATAAACAAATAAATAATTGCATACAGAAGAAGAAGAGCAATTTCTGCTGTGAAAACTTAAGAAGCTTCCGAAAAGAGTGGAATTTGGGTGCATTCCCCCTCCGCCCCATCCCTCTGCCCTGCCAACACACACACACACACACACACACACACACACACGCACGCACACACGCGCACACACACACACACACACACACACACACTTTTGCAAACATGCACACCCTGAGAAGTGCTTCAAATTGAAAGTAATGGATGCTAGTCTTCCATTTTGTTACTTTATATTCCATAGATGCGTGCAGTCTTTCTATATCTGTCTCTCTTTTTGACTCATGACTTGGAAGCTGGCCTCACATGCTGGAGGAAAAGGTAGCTCAGATAGAGAAGGTAACACCAACTAAAGTGTGGTTGGATGATCTGCTTTGGATGGGAGATGCGTGCTGAATGTAGACTATAGATCAAACACAATGGCCATTCAATACCTCTATTGCAACCACAACACCCAAAAGGAGAGAACAAAAAAGAATGCCCTGCCACAGAGGCAGAGTGGGTGGGAGAGATGGGGGATGGAAGGGATACTGGGATCATCGTTGGTGGAGAATGGGCACTGGTGGCGGGATGGGTACTCGAGCATTGTATGACTGAAACACTGTAGCACTGTAGCAGTGTAGCACTGTCCTTCTGTTGTTCATCAATTTGCTCCAGTGGGCACCAGTAACACAAGCATGAAAATTTATAAGTCTGTAACTGTACCTCACGGTGATTCACTAATAAAAAATTGAAGAAAAAAATTTTCCTGTCCACAATCCCTATCATAATGTATTATGTAAACTAACCACTTAATAAATGTTTGAACAAAAAAAGAAAAAAGGAAAGAAAGTAATGGATGCCATTTACTGGGTATAAAGTCAGACACAGGAATATCCTTTATGTAAGTGACTGATTGGAGGTGGGGGGAATTGACCTCAAACTTTGTTGATCCTCCCTGATTGACAATACTTGCATTGGAATGCATTGGAATGGTTGGAATGCACTGGCAAACATTAAGGACTATCAGTGTGAGTCTACTGGAATAGGTTAAGTAGAAATGTGCACTTTGTCTTTCTCTTGGGATCATAACTAAGCATTTTGGTTTTGTTGGCTTTAATCTGTATTCTTTCACTGAAATAAATCACAACCATGTGTCTAATAGCCTCCTGAGTTCTAAGTCCTTCTAGCAAATCATTGAAAATGAGGATGGTTTTAAGTCTACCCCCCCCAGTATAACATAGTAATGATAATAATGCATCTACAACTACAAAAATAAGTTATTCGGGTGGCAGATTTTTTGTGTGTATTATGACTAATCTTTGAGCCTCTTTTTTATAGGTTCTCTTGATAATCCTGTTCCGCCACCCTATGCCCAATTCATATCTGATTCACAAAAGTGATCAACTGATAATATTTGTATAGAACTTATTAAAATTTTTACATCATGTCTCAAATTTAAGAAAATATCATTAAATATAATATTACAAGTTTGAGATTTTATATTCCTATTCTTTTAACTGTCCACAACACACTTTCTTTAGAGATTCATAGGACTTAATGAGATAGACCAATCTCCATTCAATTGAAAAGTGCTAGGTTCTGATTTTTCTCAGACTCTACTACAGGTAAATATTCACTGTATCACTGTCACTGTATCACTGTCATCCTGTTGGTCTTCGAATTACTCAAGCAGGCTCCAGTAAAATCTCTATTCCTCCCAGGATTGAGATTTTGGGAGCTTCTTTTTACCTTTGATTGGAGGCTTTTCCCAATGATTGGAGGCTCTTACAAGGTCAGGGGAATGAGACCTATTATTTACTGTATTTGGCATATCAAATATACCATGGGGAGCTTGTCAGGCTCTGCCTGTGTGGGCGGGATACTCTTGGTAGCTTGCCGGGCTCTCTGAGAGGCATAAATGGGTAGGAAGTATAATGTGTCACACAAATAAATATTAAGCCAACTAAATACTATACAAGGTTAATGTTAAATGCATGTGTATACACACACACACACACACACACACACACACACACATATATATATATATATTTGTATTCACTAAACTGTTTTCTTGACTTTGTCCTCAACAGTTATAAATGTATAGGATACTTCCTCCCCCCCCAATATCCTTTAAGGGAAAAATATAAACATAAGTAATTTCTTATATAAAAATTGCATTTAAAAATTTTTCTTTAAAAACGTTAATTTTGAAACTGATTACTAGAGAACATCCACTTTACACTTAGTATGTAGTAGGCAAGTTAGTGTCACATAATCCAAGCATAGGAACAGTATCATAGGACTTCGTTACACCTTTCATAAAGACAACATTTGGCTCCCCACTTCCTAATAGTTAATTTACAAGTTCCGAGGACATGACTCAACTTTTATGAATTCCTAGTATATAACTTCCTTATTAAATCTCATCCAAGCTGTAAAAATCACTGTTACCCATAAAACAATTCCCAATTATATTCTTTTGGTGCACTTTTTTGGTGCCCCTCCTGGTGGTTCTCAGGGGACCATACACAGTTCAAAGTTTGGCAAGCTACCAAGAGTATCCCGCTCACACGGCAGAGCTTGGCAAGCTACTCATGTCATATTTGATATTCCAAAAATAGTAACAAGTCTCACAATGGAGATGTTACTGGTGCCCGCTAGAGCAAATCAATGCACAAGGGAGGACAGTGCTACAGTGCTACTATTCTTATGAATGGCTCAGACTTATACTTTAATTCTCTGTTTGAGAGTAAACTATCTGCTTTATGGGTTGGATTATTTGCGAAATTAATTTTCATGGCAGTTAATGTCATATTATTAATATTCTCCAACATTGTCTAACTTTCTCCATCCTCTATTATATCTCTTCACTTATCAAACAATAGCTGATTTCTATGCTAAATTCTAAATTATATTATACTAAATGCCAGAAGGCATATGACCTCCAGATAGGCTTAGCCCTGCAGGTAGTTTTAGTAGAGAAAGGAATGATTGCATAACTATAATACAAGATAGAATAAGGCCATTGCCCTAAGAAAAGTAATGAGTAATCGATTTAAATATGACACCAGACTCATCATGTCCTTTTGCATCCCCCAAAAGAAGAGTAAAGAAGTTTATAGGGTGGAAAGAAAAAAATACATTAAAGGGCTTGTATGAAACAATTCAAATAAACTACTAAGTTTTCAGAGACAGTACAGGATATATATATATATATATATCATTTCAATGATTTGCATATACATGTTAGACATATGTCTAACATGTAGCAAAACCTAGGCACTACATAGTCCCTAACATCACCAAGCGCAACTCTGGAGCAACTCCACCCTACCCTGAGCAGTCTGGTACAGGGGGGCAGGAGGAGTGTAGGGGTTGTTCTCAGGAACTGCAGGTTCTTAGTCCCACCATATCATCAGCTTTTGTGTTGGACCATCTGGTCAACTCTCCAAGAATTGCTGGCCCCAGACCCACAGCCCTGGCTTGGGAGACCCAGACTCCAAAATGCTCCTGAGATTCTCACCAGCTGAAATGATTCCAGTGGTAAGAGAGTTTACTGAGCATCATGTAGATGGGTAATAGGTAACTATAGCTAAACCACATTTTATTCTCTTCTTAACATTTATATTACAAGGTCTTTAGGGCTTACATCATACCTTATACCTGGCCATTAATCAACTCAATTTCTAAAGCACAGATGTGAATAAATTGATTATGTATATCTAATAAAAATAATGAGTCTGCAACATCCAACACTAATACTATTTAGTCATTATGAGATTTCTCTTCCTTTAGCTATTATTCTATCACTTCCTATACAATCAACTTTAAACTGTTATTAATGTAACTCATCAATTTTTATAAACCATTTGACCATTTACCTAAACAAATGAGGTCTAATATATCTCTCTTTCCAGCTTCCGACTGGGCATCTCTCTCATTGCAGTACAATCAGTTTAATATTTTATTTATTTGTAGTCCATTAATGACATTATTTGACAAATTTTATATCCATTTTACACCTAAACTAGATGATGAAAAATGAAATGTTCTGAATTCAGTAAAATTTTTCCCTAGAGATTAATGTTCTTTTATATCACCTTATTTTCTTAAACCAAATGTTTTTTTTATATAAACCATTATTATAATAGGGTGTATTATCAAAAACAAAATAGGAATTAATAATAGTCAATATTTCCCATTGTAAATAATAAATCTATATAAGTATTCTTACATATTGTTATAATAATAGATGTCACTTGACCTGCTTGGACTCTCCACCTATTTTTCATGTCTCTGAGAAACATTCTTAATAATTTTTCATTATAATCTTCTCACCATGAAAGCTTAATATTACAGATATATAGATATATGATTTATCCAGATACATTATATAAATGCTTCTGCATGAAAGATAGTTTTCCCCTTTCAAAAATTATTTTCATCTTCATAGGGAGAAATTTCAGACATATATTTCAGTTGAACATATTTAACTTATTATCTAATGATGCAGAGTAGCATACGTGACAACAATTTTTGTAACAATTATTCCTTATTTCTTTGGTAGTAATTCTCATTAAAAACAAACATGAATTAGAAAAAGATTCCTAGGTGTTATTTCTTTCTTGAAGTCAGAAACTGTTTTGTTGACATCAATTTTCTTTGGGCTATAGTTTCCTCGGTACAGTTTCTCTCTAGAGAAATAATGTCTCAATAGTTTCCCTGAACTCTTTCTCATGAAGAAGCTTTTTTATAAATTAGGTACAACTTCAGCAGTACGTGTTTAACTGTGATTGTTAGTCAACTGGGAATTTCATTGACAAAGCTACCAGGAAAATCTCCAGTGACATTTAAGTATTTTTTGTGATAATTGCTTTAGAAATTTTGCAGTCATGTTTGTTTTTTAAGGGTATTTGTAGTCAATTATAGACTTTCCTCTGCTATGGGCATCATTCTACTGAATACTAGTATTAAAAGATGCAACAAAAGGAGGGATAATTAGTTAATTAGCAGTATTTGTTGAGTGCTTATTCTGTAAATACACTGTGTCTAGGCTAAATAATACATAGTGGATTAGGAAGAGGAGAAAGAGAAAACAGAAATTAATTTTCACTTTTCACTAACATCCTTGACTTTCAATATTTAAAGAATTATTACACTATTTTTGAGTGGTAGCAATTGCAAGAGAAAAAATTCTTTGTGCTCTTTTCACATGAAAAATCTTAAATATGTAAGTTAGATTCAGGGTCAAATATATAAATTAATACAACGGTTTTCAACTTCCTCTTTGTCATCTAGTATCTGTCAGAACCAGTGCTCATTTACAGGAATTTCCTGACAGTCAATGAAAAAGTTACTGTCACTTAAATGACAATGATTTTCAACCACTAATCTGAGCATCAGTGCCAGTCCACAGGGGTAAAGAGGATAAAAACAACTAAATTAAAGGACTTTCTGTTGAAATGCCTGGGGTTCATGTCTAACAAGTTAATGAGGTGATCATTCTTATATGTAAGTAGAAAGGAGACAAATTCAAAACCAATTAAAAATGTTAGCAAACACAGTAAAAATCCTAGTAGGGAAAATAAGAAAACGCTATCTATTCTTAAAAGAAAAACAATATAAATAAACAAAAATATATAGTAGATATTTAAGATTATATGTATACAGGTTTTACTTGTATTTATGCAGACTCTAGTATTATACCTGGGATTAATGCAAGAGATATTTGATACCAATTTATTGATTAAGAAATAGAAAATAATTTAAGAAACTCTCAATGTTTCACAATTTTTAATTTCTTCCTTTTAATGTTTGAATCCTCGTTATCTTCTGACTTTTCAAATAATCGATTCTCACGCTACATACATTTGGGGAGCACCGCAGCGCACTTTGTGTCTGGAGCCAAGCATCTGACTTGCTTGCTAACAGTCAGATGTGGATTGCAGGAACCTAATGACCATCTTAGAACCTCCTTTCTCATTGCTCTTGTTGCGCTGTGGTGGGGTTTCCTTCTTGGGAGCACCTCTCTGTCCCTCATCCATCTAGGTGTTCCCCTTTTCATTCTTATTGTAGAAGCTTTGCTCATCAAGGTTTCGGATCAGCCACTTTGTATATCAGTCTGAATATATTCTTAATAGGAGAGGAAGTAAGCATAGATTCTCCTGAAATGGCAGTCTGGACCCTGTCCCTTTTAAAGGGCAGCTCTGAATGATATGGCAAAAGCTTTCATTCTCGTTAAAGAGCCGTTCATTGCTGTTTATTGTTATGCTTTAATTCTCTGCATGTAACAAAATATCTTTGCAGGAGGTGCTTTTCTTGTTAGGATCATAATTACTCTTAGTACAATGTCATGTCTGACAGAGAATAGACAGGAGCTCAAGGAGCTGTCCCTAGAGCTCTGCTAATGGCTACCATTCTCCTGCTGCAGCTCCTCTCACTATCTTTACTAGAAAAATGAAGAAAATGAAGTCAGTCTCCCTGGTATGCTGGTTATTCTTTCCTTATAAACACCAGGTGGATTAAAATGCTCCCCCCCAGACCTCCTCCTCATTTGACTTTCTACATTCTAGACCCTGGGGAGTTTTCTCTTCCATTTTATACTCAGCTTTGTCTATCCTTTATTTAAACAAGCTGTAGAAGACAGAGATTTCAGCAGAGATTTGGAAAGGGAATAAAACACACAGAGTATATTTTGGTAAATATTAGAGATATACTAGGAGCCTGTAAGGGTTGGTTGGTTGCCCCAAAAGACGCAATAGACTGGCAGAAAATGGGGAAGTTAAACGCATGGTTACTCACAGATTGCTATACAGTTCATTCTGCTAGAGCAGCATTAATGTTATCATTTTTAATTTTACATAACTTGGGAATGAAATGGACTATATATAGACATTTTCTGTTTGTTTTTGTTTGGTTGGTTTGGGTTCGGGGGCTGGTCCCAAAATTGCACACATATGACAATTATAAACACATGTGCTCAGAGCTTACTCCTGTTGCCATGCTCAGGAATCACTCTTGGCAGTGCTCTCACGACATTTTTGGTACTTGGGATGGAAACAGGGTCAGACAGATACAAGGCCAGAGCCTTCCTGCTATACTATCTCTCTGGTCTCTGTTTGATTTTGTTTTGGTGTGTGTGGGAGCAAGTGAAAACCTGCCATTGCTTGGTACCACAGTTGGTGCTTAGAAGTCATCCCTAGTCTAGAGACACAGTACAGTCAGTAAGGCACTTGCCTTGCACTCAGCTGATTTGATTCAATAATCCCAGTATCCCAGCATGTACGGTCCCTCATGCACAGCCAGGAGTGATCCCTAAGTGCAGAGCTAGAAATAAGCCCTGAACACAACAGGGTGTGGAGCAAAAACAAAAATAAATAAATAAATAAATACAAATAAAAGCCATCCCTGCTGATGCTTAGGGAATCATCTATGTAGAGAATTGAACTGGTACTTGATGCATGCAAATTATGCACTTCAGCCTGTTAAGTTCTTTCTATGGCCCCTAAGTTGAGACAATTTACTATATGCCTGTACATGACAACCGTCTGCCATGCACTGGGCTCTCTGCTTGTTTACATATAGATGATGTTATTTTTTTCAGTTTCCTAAGATACATAACTAAATACTCTAATACACATATCATTTAACTAAGATAGTCAGCTTGATCTTCAAGATTCTCTTGTTCCAATATTTATTAACATTGATACCAGTATTTTCTCCATTTTGGTTTGTGTTTCTAACAGATGTGCACACATTGACAATTATAAACACATGACTTACAACTGCCAAGATAAGACAAATAAGACAACAATTGAAATATTCTTTTTAGTTGTTGATGCCATTGACATTTAGAAAGTCACACCCAGCAGTCTAGAATAGGTATACTAGGCTAGCAAGGAGTGCACAAAATTCCTGGGCTCAATCCCAGGGCCTCACACATGCAAAATATGTGCTTCCCACTTAAGCAAAGGGAAGATTCTTAGCAACTTTCATCTATGAATGAAAGCAAAGAAAATGGAAGTAATATTTTGCTTCTGCATCAGTATGGAATGCCAACTTTTTTATTACCTTGCTAATTCTTGTAATTAATAGAGCTAGTATTATTTTTTTTCCTTTTTTGGTCTGGAGTGATAGCACAGCAGGTCGGGCGTTTGCCTTGCACATGGCCAACCTGGGTTCAATTCCTCTGTCCCTCTTGGAGAGCCCGACAAGCTACCAAGAGTATCCTGCCTGCATGGCAGGGCCTAGCATACTCCCCATGGCATATTCCATTTGCCAAAAACAGTAACAAGTCTCACAATGGAGATGTTACTGGTGCCCACTCGAGCAAATTAATGAACAACAGGAGGACAGTGCTACAGTGCTACAGTACTAATTTTGATCAACCGGAAAATATTGCAGGACTGATTACTTAGCTAAAGCTGATCATTTTTATTCCTTTCAACTATCTTATTACTCTCCCTTTCATAATATGTTAACTGAATATTAAAAAATAATATTTTGTTTATAAGATTAAACTCTGGTGAGGAAATAGTAAGCCCTTTGTCAATTCCACTAGTCTTCTTACAGTTTTTGGTAAGTAAACACAGGATTTTGAAAATAGTATTTTTAGACTTTGTGGATTCAAATTGAATAATCTACTTTAAAATTTTGAAATAAAATGCTTGATAAATTTATTTTTATACTTGCTTATAAAGTCATAGTAGATTTCTGCGTATAGTTTTAAAGGTAACTGTTTTCATTGCTGCATATTTAAAAATAAAGATTAGATTAGAAATTGGTTGGGAAACTGATTTTACTATAAAAATGATTCTTCAAGTGATTTGTCTTTTGTCTATTTGCTTTCAGAAAAATGATAGTTGTCTTGTTTTATTAAAGCTGATAGTGTTTTAAGCATCACATATTGAATAGATTCTAGATATTTACATGATTTTTTGCAATTGCCTGATACCTGCAAATAAAACAGAGATGTTAAGGACAATGACCTGATATTTTGACTGTGGGGTCTAACCAGAGGAAAAGTTGTACCTTGCAATTACAGGGCCCAACACAAGGGTCTTCATTTGTGCTTCCTTCACCACTGCAGTTACAGGGTTTGCAATCTGGGTAGCCCTTGTAGCCTCTGGCACACCGTTCACAGCTCACTCCTCCAAAGCCAGGTTTGCAATGGCAGGACCCAGGGGGCAGACCTAAGGAAAGATGGGTCAACATTTTAAAAATGAAAGTGTCCTATAGTTCCAAAGATCTTCAACAAAGTGATCTTTAATCCTACTTTTGATATTTTAAAAACTAGATTATCGATGTACATTAAAATAGAGTAGCTAAAGTCAAAATATATGAGGTCTCTTTAGAAGTTCCCTAACACAGCTTCTTTTGTGTATCACTAAAGTATTAAGAATGAGAAATATAGAGATCAAATTTAAAAGTGTCAGCAAACCAACACAGTAGAAAATTATTTTTATATAAATGACAAGGATCAAGCAGTAATTTTTATAACTGCATAATGACAATAGGTTAAAGATAAGCATAACCTATACATACCCTTTGCTCATAATTACCTTTAAACTATGGTAACATGGAAAAATGACTTGGGAATAAAAACATTATTGCTTAAAACAAAACCAAGCAACTTCTGAGTCTGCACTCAGGGATTACTCTTGGTAGGACTCAGGAAACCCTTTTGGCTGCAGGATCAAACTCAAGTCACAGGGTGCAAAAGGAACACCCTAGGCATTGTACTATGTCTCCAGCTCAGATATTCTACACTCAAAGATGCAAAGATCACTCTGTACAAAAACTGAGTGCTGAAAGGAGATAAAGTGATATGCATGATACCTATTCAATGACAGCATTACAAACTACAGTGCCTAAAGGGAAAATGAGAGAGAAAGAGAGAGAAAGAGAGAAAGAGAGAGAGATAGAGAGAGAGAGAGGAGAATAGAGACAGGCTGTGGGGGGATGGGTTGTGGTTGGGGGAGGAGGTGGTGAGGGCAGAAGGGAAATGGGACATTGGGGGCAGAAAACATGCACTGGTGAAGGAATGGGTGTTGGCATATTGTATGACTGAAATTCAAGCATGAACAACTTTGCAATTGAATATGTCATGGGAATTCAATTAAAACAATAAAAAATAATAATTAAAAAGATGCAAAGAAAGTGCCTAAATGTTTTATCTCAAGGAATTACTTTGTCAGCTGATGCCTTAATATACAGAGTTCATCATAAATCATCATTAACTTCAATACTATAAAAAAAATATTGCTTGTAAGTGGTGTCAGCTTCTCTATCCACAACATGTGAGTAGTATCATTTTTAGTTCCATATGTCCACTTCAAGCTTTTTTATTACTGACTACATCTCAGTAGGCGATCTCTCTATTCCCACTGCAACAGGCACATCCTGCAATAAATGCTGTCATTTCATCCTAGAAATCACAGAAGCTGCAAATCAATTTAAACAAGACAAAAATTATATGCACTGCAAATGTGTGATTGGCCAGATGATATATATATACATATATATATATATATATATATATTTGAACAGTTAGATAAAAATGCATGTGTCAGGAAGAAATAGTGGGTTGGAGGAAGGGACATGAAATAGTGGAGGTGGGATGTGGAAACTGGTAGGGCTCTAGTGTTGGGATGCCATATGCATGAATCCTATCATTAACAGTATTCTAAATCACTGTGCCTACATTTAGAAAGCTCAAATACGTGAGTGTTTCTCTCTCTCTCTCTCTCTCTCGCTTGCTCTCTCTCTTTCTCTCTCTCCATATATATATATACATATATATGTATGTGTGTATAAAGCAGCACAAAAAATTAACACCTTTAAAACATTATAATTAAACAAGGCTGCAATTATTAAGATATAGACATATGTATATGCATATATAATTTGTTTCCTGAGGAATCTTTAAGAATATAAAAAATGAGAGGAATAAAATTCACCACAAAATGTTCTCCTGAATATAGTCATATTTGGTTTAGTTCTTTAAATAGCATTCCTGGCTATTGCGCTCACCTTGTTTAGCATGCTTTATATCCTTTACACAGACTTTGTTTAAGGAACCAATTGAATCACAATTGCATGGCTGGCAAGGTTTCGGATCATTTGGAGATACCTAAAAAATATTAAAATACTATTAATCTGATATAATAAAAATACCTATAAATTCTTTCAATTCAACAAGCTTTCAAGGATAAACTAATTTTAATAATACAAATTAATAAATTATATTGTGATTATAATGCATTATCTTTAACACATATTTATTCAAGGTTTATTTCTTTGAAATGGAATCTAGAAATAAAACTGATAGTAGGGCAAACTCAGATATTTGTTCCCTAAACTCAACAATTACCAAGATATTGCCATGTAAATTTTATCACATTTATACTATGCTGAATTTTTAAAACAAATATCACAAATAAAATATTTTAATTTAATCTCTACTTTTCTGTATGCATCTCTTTCATTATCATATCACTGTACCAATATTTGCTTGATATATTATCTAAAAAGCCTCACTGAAACAATTCTCTGAACCCAGTGGCTTTTGTCAGAAATACGTCTGGACTCTGCATAGGTGACCAGCCCTGGGCCATTCCAGGTGGGAAGGGGTTTCGTGCGTTGGCCTGTTCCCTCTGGCGGCTTGGGGTCTGCCATCTTCCAGAGTCCAATGGACAGCCAGGTGGGAGTCCGCAGTGAGGAGACACATGGGGCCTCATGGGATGGGGGCGGGGCGGGCCCTTTCCTCCCCACCCCAATGAGACCCCGAGTTGCTGCCCACAAACGAGCCCTCTAGCTACTCAACAAGCAGCTTAAACCATGATCCCAGAGACTCAGAAACAAATCTCGGAACCCAGCGGCTTTTGACCAAAATCCTTCCAGATTTTAATTATTAAGATTTCAGAATTTCAAAACTGTGCGGCGTACTATTCATTGTCAACAATGGAGAACAGATTGTCTAGTGTTGCCTTTTCAGAGGATGTGAATGTTGGAGCAAAGTTCCAAATAATAATGGTGGATCTGGTGTTGAAATATTGAATGTAATCAAAGTAGAGAGCGAGTAATGTGGAAACCTTCTGCCACACAAGTAGGGGAGGGGATGGGATGGAGGATATCCTGGGGTTTTTGGTGGTGGGAAATATGCACTGGTGAAGGACAGATGTTTCATCATTGTATGACTGAGACTTAAACCCTAAAGCTTTCTAACTGCTCTTACGTGATTCAATAAATAAATTTATAAAATAAATAAATAAATAAAAAGAAATGTCCCATTTGACCTTTCCTGGGATCAAATAAGCAATGAAATTTAAAAAAAGCTTTATTGTGTAACTAAATATAAATTTATATTTGGGGTCACAACTGTAGTACAGCAGGTAGGTCATTTGCCCTGCAAGGAGTCAACCAGGGTTTGATCACTTGGGGACCATAGTTCCCCATATGGTCCATGGCTCTGTTCTACCAAGAATCATCCCTGAGCACAGTGTCATGAGTTTGTCCTGAGCACAGCCAGTGTGACTGACCCCCCACACCACCAAATTATATCTGGTACTTGAGAAAATATATTCAATACTTAAATTAAAACTTGGTTTTCTAAAACAGAGCACAATCTATCTATCTATCTATCTATCTATCTATCTATCTATCTATCTATCTATCTCACAATTAAAAAACTCGAGGGCCAAAAATATATTGTAGGAATTAAGGCACTTGCTTTACCTGCTTCCTATCCAGGGTCAATCCCCCATACATGATCCACAAGTTCAAACCTCAGGACATCCTGAACACTATCAGGAATGATCCCTGAGCATAGAGCCAGAAGCCCTGAGATCACCCAGTGAGACACAAATCCTCCCCTCTAAAAAGAAAATCAGGGTTCATATCCCAAGGTGGCCATGTATTATTTATATGATCTTATGTAACCTGTTTTGCCCTTGTAAATGAGGATTATAATAGAAACTATATAAATGATGTTAAATATAAATGACAATAAATACCATATAAAGCATCTCATAAGGTTCCACACAAATAGTAAACACAAAATATAATTAGCGTTTTTAATATTATACATTTTAATGAAATCTGCATAGTGCTAATAGACTTATAAGTATCATTTATTTTCTACATGTAATAGGACAAGAACATATGGTGAAATACTATTGAATATATATCATCTATTCCCTCTATGAATAGTTTTCACACACACATATATATCTGTATATATATACACACACACATATATATACACATACATCTAGGCTTAATTAACAAATGGAAATGTGTTTGCTAATATTAGTCAAAATGTCATAACTAGTCATTTACAAGTTGAAGAAAACATCAGTTAGCTATGAATACCTAATGGTTTCAAAATTATCATTAATGTACATTAAATCATATTTCCATAAGATGATGACTACGTAAAATAAAGATAGAAATGTCCTAATATTTTTCTTAACTGATTTCACAGGAGTAACAGACTTGAAATACTTTGAATAAATGGAATTTAATAAGTGGTAAGATATAAATACAAACAGAACATTATGAGATAAAGGAAAGAGTATAACATAATACAGTAAGGTTAAGCAACATTTATAGAAATAATAGTATTTAAACAGGAATTTGAAGAGGCTCTCTAACAAATGGTGGAGGTAAAACTGGTTAGTAATATATAAAATATCAAACAAACTTTAAAGTAGATCCCTATCTCATGCCTAACACAAAGATTAATTCAAAATGGATTAAGTACCTTGATAACAAATATATATATGTATATGTATACATATATGTGAAATACATTGTGGAAAATATAGGAAGGAGTTTACAATATCTTAAACCTCAGAAGTGTCTTTAATAATATGACCTCAATGGCAAAGAGTATAAAGTAAACAAATGAGCTACATTAAACTGAGTATCTCCTGTAATTAAAAAGACATGAAGCTAGAACTTCAAAGCTTTTAGTTTATAAAACTCAAATTTAATTTAAAATTTCCTCCTGAAACTTACTAATTGGGAAACAATATTTGCATACTTGCACGAGAGGGCTAATAGAAAAGTTATTAATTATACTTACAACTCAATAATAAGAGAGTAAGATATCACTCCCAACAGCAAGAATGATCTATAGGAAAGACTGAACATAATAAGCACTGGAAGGACATGGTGAAGGAGGAACCATGAGTGGAAATGCTTCAATCTCTTTAGAAAATGGCTTGGAAACCTCTCAAAGCATCCATTGTCAGCAATTCCACTCCTGGGTGACTAGGGCATTTGCCTTGCACGTGGCTGATCTTGGTTCGATTCCCAAAACTAAGTAAAATCCCCTTAACCTCTAAGTACTGCCAGGAGTAAGCCCTGAGCACAATCAGATATGGCCCCCCAAAATAAAAAATCAATCTGGGATTAGAGAGATAGTACAGTGAATAGGGTGCTTGCCTTGCCCACAGCTGACCTGAATTCTGAATTCTATCCTCAGCATGACATATGGTCCCCCAAGGCTTGCTATGAGTGATTCCTGAGCAAGAGTCAGGGATCTATCTAAGCAAACACAAAAGCAAGCACAACTAATTTAAAAGATATATGCACATTGATATTCATATCAGCACTATTTACAATAGCCAGGATACAAAAATAAGAGAAATGCCCCAAGATATAGAAGTAGATAAAGAAATCATATATATAAAAATGTATATAATATATATACATTTAATAATAGATATAATACGTATTATATGGGCTGGAGCGATAGCACAGTGGTAGGGCGTTTGCCTTACAAGTAGCCAACATGGCTAACCCGAATTTGATTCCTCTGCCCCTCTCAGAGAGCCCGTCAAGCTATCGAGAGTATCTCGCCCGCTCGGCAGAGCCTGGCAAGCTCCCCGTGACGTGTTCGATATGCCAAACACAGTAACAACAAAGTCTCCAATGGAGACGTTACTGGGCCCGCTCGAGCAAATCGATGAACAACGGGAAAACTGTGACCGTGACGTATTATATACAATATATACACACAGAGATAGAGATAGAGAGAGGTAGAAATAGAGACACACACACAGATTATCTCATTCACAATGAAATATAAAGAAGTCAATCAATAGAACAGACAAAGCCATACAAAAGCAATCCCACAGACTACTACTGCAGAAATAAATTTAGTAGAAGGAGAGAAGGGAAAGAAGGGAATTGAGGTGCATAGTGCTGTGTTAGAGGGACAGTGGTACTTTAAATATTGGTAGGTGTGGTATGGTAAATATATTTTAAATGGTGTGAACTTGGACCTCCTAAGCTATAGTTGATCACATTAACAGAACGAAGGAGAAAATTCTTACATTCAGAGAAGTAGATAGAAAAAATATGAAAAATTGCATGCCTCTATAATATAGAATTTCCCAGAAACCTATGATTAGTGGGTAACCTGTTCAATGTGATAAGAAGCATTCTTGAAACTCTGCAATCACATCCTACACAATGGTGAGATATTATTCACAGATGTGTGTTTCTAACATTCTTAGTTATTATTAGCAGATAAAGGAAGGAAGCTTACAAAGGAAGAAAAAATATCAATTTGTATAAGGACACCATGCTTCCTCATGTGCATGCTTTTAAATATACTAGCTTAAAACTTCCAGAACTAACAAATGAACCGAACTTAGATACAGGATGTCATCTATATTCAAAAATATTTCCAATAATAACAAAATGTAAGTATACTTATAAAATTTCAAAATAAAATATTAAATTTAATAAAATAATTTTAAGGTTGCTATGCTGAAAATACTGTTGTAGATAATGAAGGAAAATCTAAAGAAGTTAAGAAATATACTGTATTTCATTTTTAGAATATTCAGTACTCTTAAAGATTTGTTTTCTCTACATAAGTTTTCTGATTCTATTTAACAATCAAAACTAACATAATAACATGTCTGTCATTGACAAGTTAATTCTAAAATTTGCGTGGAAATGTGACGATTCCTTTACAGACAAAATGATCTTCAAATGGATGAATAAAGCAAATGCATGTTTATGAATTCTAGACTTGGTAAATCTAAAGTAGTCTATAACTGTGCTATTAGCAATGGAAAAGACATGTATTTATGGAACTGAGCTGGAAATCCAGAAATTGGCAAAAATATTAATCAAGTTATTTCAACAAATTCTTCAAACTAATTTCAAAAAAGGCAAAGAGATAGTACAGGGATTAAAGTACAGGCTTTTCTTACAGCAACTCCAGTTTGATCCCTGGCACCTCAGGGCCTCCTAAGAATCTCTGTGTGTAGCCCGTAGGTCCCCAAGCTCATCAGAATCAGCACCAGAGAGCCCAATCAGTACTATATCTGGCCCTCACTGAAAAGCTAATCTGTCTAACAAGAACCACTGTGAGGAGTCTTGAGCATTCAGCATCCTTAGTGTGCCCCCGACCTAAAAAAAAATTCAGAAGAGTATTGTATAAAAGGCGTTGGAGCGATAGCACAGCAGGTAGGGCATTTGCCTTGCACATGACCAACCCAGGTTCAATTTCTCCATCCGTCCAAGCTACCGAGAGTCTACTGCCTGCATGGCAGAGCCTGGCAAGCTCCCTGAGATGTATTCAATTTGTCAACAACAGTAACAACAAGCCTCACAATTTAGAGGATACTGTTGCCCACTGGAGCAAATCGATGAAAATAGGAGGACAGTGCTACAGTGCTACATTGTATAAAATATTTCAAGCTACTTACAAATGTAGCTTATAAGTATATTCCTAAACATTGTTTCTAGAATTAACACCCCATTCCTCACATAAGAAAGTTCCACTAAAACAGACACTACACAAAAGAAGATATAGAATAATAGAATAGCTTACGCCACTTAAAAGGAAATTAGATATTGGGGGCAAAGAGGTATTACAGGGGTAAGCCACGTGCATTGCCAGCAGCTGACCTAAAGTCATTCCCAGGTGCTAATAATGGTTCCCTCGGCAGTGCTAGGAGTGATTCCTAAACACAGAACCAGGAGTAAACCCTGAGCACCACCAAGTGTCTCCACCCTCCTCAAAAGGAAATACAATTCTAATAGGGTCTCTTATAAATTCATAATTTAATATCTACTTTAGCGCAAATGATGGAAATAGTGATTGCCTATTTTACCCACTGTATCAATTACATCTATACCCTCTAATTCACAAACATAGTCATCATCACACACATTAGAAAAAGCTAAAAACATGAATACATACAAACTTTTGAGGGATTACATATATCATCTCATAACTATTTGGCAAGTTGTCAGAAGTTTCATCATTTATATGTTATTGACACAAACTTAATAAAACATGAGCACAAAGAGACATGCAACATTGTTTTTGTACAACTGAAATATCTAGCAAATGGAGAATAGATTAAAAATTGTGATACTTTCATACAAAGGAACACTACTCATCGGTATTTTTTAAAAGAACTATTGATGTACACAAAATTGATGAATCTTAAAATACTAAGTGAAAGAAGAAAGATACAAATTGTATGGACTTTATGATTTCATCTTTAAAAAGTCACTAAAGGGCAAATGTAATTTATATTCTAAAAATCAGAACAGCTTTGCCTGAGGGTTGAGATTGACTGAAATAAGCCACAAAAGAACTTTCCAGAGAGATTGAAATGTTTTATATCATATTCTCAAAAATTTGTCACTTTCCATTATGAAACACTTCTAGTCACCTTTTAGAGTTTGAAGTCTATCAAAATTATTTCCACCATAGTACATCTTTGCATAAAAAAGCAAAAAAATTAAAAAAACACTGCATGCAAGAAAGCATACTTACTCCTTTGGGTCTGAAGAAACCATCAATGCATGTTTCGCAGTTTATACCCGCAGTATTTTCGGTACAATTGAGGCACACACCACCTCCAATGTATTTTCCATGTATATTTAAACTCAAATTTTTTCTGGCAATATTTTCATCATAATAGCATTCTTCAGTTTTCCCATGGCAATTGCATGCTGAATTAGAGGGAAATAAACTCATAAACATTAATTTGAAGTTTTCAGATACATTTAAAATTTGTTTTCAGTTGCATAACACTGTCTAATGACATGGCAAATAATATTACATTGGCGTTGTTACATAAAATTGTACAAACTTTTCTAGAAAGTATTTGTATTTTTGGATGCATTAATAAATTCACTTTTAGTCAAATGTGAACTGTTTAAAGTCAATCATAAAAATAATCTATATTTGGCTTTATCTTAAAATTTTGTTATCTATAATTTCTTACTATGTCAAAATAAAAAAACTATGTCACTGTGGCAAAATATTGCAAAATAAATATTAAACTAAATGTTCAGTTAGGATGAAATGAATAATTATAGTAAATCTGTGTCAAATTCAATCGATAAAAACAGTCAGGATATAGTTCTTTTGTTTTATCACTAATAACAACTAAAATGTATGGACTTTTATATGCTGTTTTGTTGTATTTGTTGTATGTAATTTCTTTAATTTTCACTTTGAAAAACATCCTCACAAGTTTGATATTATCAATTTCTTCTTTAATACACTGGGTGCTGAAATGGTACCGAGAGAAGTAGCTTGCAAAAGTTGCTTGCATTATATACATAGAGAAATACTGAAATCACTACTGATAAGTTCTGTCAATTAAGACCGCAGAGTCTGTATGGCTAAACACTGCTTCAATGTAACACAATCAAGTATTATGTGATGAGACAAGTAAAATGTATTATAAGAAGTCATAATAAATGGTTTTTTTTTTCCAGTGGTTGAGATTGTTCTAATTTGCACTTGTAGTAGGTTTAGGTGTCCTTTTCACTACTCAGTGGTCACTCAATGTGAATCGCTTTTTAACTTTGCAAAGTCTGGACTTATATGAAAGACAGAATCATTAAGTTATTGTCAGATAAAGACATTTAAAAGCAATGAATTAGAAAGCAGTTCAATCATTAACAACATGCCTTATTAATAAGTTTTTAATCAATTTTTTCTCTCCCTTTCATCTTGTCTCCATCCTCTCAGGCTTTCTGTACTTTTTCTTCTACTTTTCTTTTCATGCTTCTTAGTAAAAATATTATTTTGTTAAAGCTTTTAAAAATGAGTAAAATTTACTTTCAAATGGGAAATATGAAAAAATATAGATAATGAACTATCTCCTTCCTCACATAAAGGTTTTTATATTTCTTCATCTTTTTATACACACACACATACACACATACATACATTCCTCAATCTCTTTTTTATTCCACAGTGAAGAAGGGTACAAGTTTTATATACTGTTACCAATAAAAATATCATTTGCTCCTTACTGCTAGATGTATTACATTAAGTTACATTTCTGAAAGTGTAATTTATACTCAAAGGCATGCATGCATTTTTTAATTTTCTTGTAAAATATCCCTCCAATTTTTTTTAGTTTATTCTCCCCCTAAATCTCACAATGGAGATGTTACTGGTGCCCGCCCAAGCAAATTGATGAACAACAGGAGGACAGTGCTACAGTGCTATTCTCCCCTAAGAGATATAATAATATTGTAGCACTGTAGCACTGTTCTCCCGTTGTTCATCGATTCCCTCGAGTGGGCACCAGTAATGTCTTCATTGTGAAACATGTAGTTACTGTTTTTGGCATATGAAATACCACGGGGAGCTGGCCAGGCTCTGCTGTGCGGGATACTCTTCATAGCTTGCCGGTCTCTCCGAGAGGGACAGAGGAATCAAACCCAGGTCAGTTATGTGCAAGGCAAACACCCTACCCTCTGTGCTATCACTACATAATAATATTATCTCTCCATAATCTCTCAATCATTATGTATTATGAATTCTTAACCTAGTTCTTGGACATGGTAAACATGCAAGCATTTGTAGAGTGAAAGAACAGATACTTATATAATTTAAAAAGAATATTATTATAATTTGTACTTTCTGTTTCTTTAATTATGTGTGCAGTAATATGTATTCCAAGTAACACACTTCTCTGAAATTTTTATGTTTTTGTTTTGATCCATTTAAAATCGTTTATTTTGTCTACTGTTCTATAAGATATCTTAATAGAGTAATAATACTATCTACTTGTCATTGGTTGCAAATAATTCCCCTTGTCTGCTGACCTTTGATCTACAATATAGTATTTTTGTCAGACTAATGTAGCGGTTTTACAAACTTGATTCTAAGGAGCCCAAAGTAACAAATTCAAATCACTAGGCATGATAAACAATTTTATATCTTTAGAACAATGAAGAATTCTTTAAAACCCTGTTCTAAATATATACTACAAGAAACAATTAAGATTTCTGCTGCCAATATACATAGAAGGAAATAAAGAAGAATACAGATTTATTCTCATACTATTTAGAATTAATGTTGCTGAGAATATTTATAACCATAAGCTAATGTTTATAGTATGGTTATGCTTAAGGGGTGGGTCTTTTTTTCGTGTTTCACACATATTGTGCTTTTCAGCCTATGTCCCTAGATGCTGTTTAAAGAAGCCATGCATGGCTCAACAGGTTGGAATACATGTTTAGCTTTCAGGAAGTTAAGGTTCAATCTATTGCTTCACACATGGTCTTCCAAGTACCTCTGGAGAGTGATCCTCAAGGACTGAGTCAGGAATTTTGCCCTTTAGTACAACCAAGTTTGGCCCCCAAACAAAATAAAACAAATAGCAACAACAAAATACAAATAAAGGTGGAATGCATTCACAGTGTATTGCCTTGGTGGAAATGAATAGAAAGTGCTCTTCTACAGAGCGTTTCTGCTCCGTTCTTCACAGTTTTCTATTCAGCCTGTCCAAGACATATGATATGAAACTGTCTTTAGTTAAAGCCTAGTGATGGGATAAATATTCTTGCACATGAGAGATACACCCTCTCTCAAATAAATTAGACTGATGAAAATCCAAATTAAACTCAAAGGAATTAGGAGTGATTAATCATTTTATGAAGGGATTTGTCATGTTACTCGAGGATTTTTCTAAATATTAAGGTGATTACAGAACTATTCAACTAGAAAAAAAATTATAGAAGCTGTCAGGAGTAAGCAAATTGCCAAAAAGAACAATATTTACACAAGGATTTGTGTTTAAGATGCCATTCTTAATTTCTGAGTGTTAAAAAAAAAACACTTAATTGCAATTTGGAACTACAACCTCCCATCTGTCCCACAAAGATATGCAATTTTTTTTACAATTTGCATTCTAAATTTACATAGTATCAAATAAAAATCATCTTCTACATTCCTTTGTCTATATATACTGATAAAATCTGATCTATGTACCCTCTCTTTTTCCTGACTGAAACACTTGTGTACAATGTGGAGAGTGGCAAAAAAATTTTTGGATCCAGTCACCACTACCTAAATATCAGAGGCCACTGAAAGAATTTCTACCCTCAGATGGTATTCACTTTTGTGATCGCTGATGTTCCACAAAAAAATAAATAAATAAAAATAGAAATGTAATTAAAATCTAAAGAAGTTTGAGAGCAATTCTCCATGGTGAGCAGTGAATTTAAATTAATTCTTTGGAATGAATTATGGCTCTCCTTGCAAAGTTTTCAGAACCCGGGGAAGGCATTCTGATGCCTTCAGAATAGTTGAGAACACCATGGCTTGGCATCCAATGCAAATTTAACGTTGGCAGTGGTGGTGGCGGGCATTCTTCTGGATGTGTCTCAGCAAGGCTGAATAATTTCTAAACCACATTAGCTTCAGAAACAAGCTGCCATTTATCAATAGACAAAAAAAGTTAAGTACTAAAAATGAAGGAATTCATGGCATGGATATTATATGCAGAATCTTATACTAAAAGGAAAGTCAACTTTGTTGTTGGAGAATATTTTACAATAGAAGATACTCTAAATAATTTTTCACCATTTTAACAACCTAATATCTAGCTGTGCTCAGGGCTTACCCTTAGCTCTGCAGTCAAGGAACACTCCTGGAGGTGATCAGGGAACTATTTACAGTCTGGGTTGGGCACATGAAAGGTGAGCAACTTACCTTCTTGCACTATCTTTCTGGATCAACATATGTTTAGTAAATAAATATATATGATTAATCCTAATCCGAGTTGGGCTGGAGCGATAGCACAGCGGGTAGGGCATTTGCCTTGCACACAGCTGACCTGGGTTTGATTCCTCCACCCCTCTTGGAGATCCCGGCAAGCTACGGAGAGTATCTCACCTGCTTGGCAAAGCCTACCTGTGATGTGTTCGATGCGCCAAAAACAGTAACAAGTCTCATAATTTGTTGTGAGATGTTACTGGTGCCCACTTGAGCAAACTGATAAACAACGGGAAGACAGTGCTGTAACCGAGTAACTGTAACCGAGTTAGAAACACCTACCAAAACTTTTTATTGTAGCACTGTACTCCCATTGTTCATCCATTTGCTCGAGCAGGAACCAGTTATGTCTTCAATGTGAGACTTGTTGCTGTTTTTGGCATATCAAGCACACCACGGGGAGCTTGCCAGGCTCTGCCATGCAGGTGGGATACTCCCGGTAGCTTGCTGGGCTCTCTGAGAGGGATGGAGGAATTGAACCCAGGTCGGCTGCATGCAAGGCAAAAGCCCTACCTGCTGTGCCATATGTAACTAACATTTTCACTCAATTAATGGAGTTTCTGGGGCTAGTTTGGAAATATAACGCAGGACAACTTTTGAATTTAGATTTCATCTTGGCCTCAACAAATTTTCAGAAACAAAACTTTCTCTAATCTCCCTGCTACCAGGTTGAGCCATACAGCAATATGAAGCTATAAAGTCATCTGCTACACTTTCTGGTTATTTCCCATTGGAAAAAAAATCGATATAGATATGGCCTTCAAAAATGATATCAGAGTATAAATGAGTATTGTTGACACAGTTCTGGTCAGCCAGTTCTATAGCACAGTGGGTAGGGCATTTGCCTTGCACAGGGCCAACCTGGGTTTGATTCCCCCGTCCATCTCAGAGAGCCTGGCAAGCTACTGAGAGTGTCCCGCCCATGAAGCAGAGCCTGGCAAGCTCCCCGTGGCATATATGGTATTCCAAACACAGTAACAATAAGTCTCAAAATGGAGATGTTACTGGTGCCCACTCAAGCAAATCCATGAACAACGGGAGGACAGTGCAGTGTTACTATTTCTTATGTTGAATTTTTTTTTGTTCTTACTATCCAGGGATTGTTAAATAGAGTTCATGTTAATGATTGACAGTAATGCCCTTTCTAATATTAGGTTTATAAGCTTCTTATTTAAATACCTTTTTTTTCCCTGCAAACATGGTGCCTTACCATTTCTTTTCATACTGTTTTTATTACTTTCCAACAACTATCATACTATCACCATTTAGTAAGTAGAATTGATTAATCTGAGTACAATTTTTCAAGTAATAAGCTGGTGTTAACATAAGGTATAATGTGTTGCCTATGCCTCCCTCCCTCCCTCCCTCCCTCCCTCCCTCCCTCCCTTCCTTCCTTCCTTCCTTCCTTCCTTCCTTCCTTCCTTCCTTCCTTCCTTTTTTCCTTCCCTCCTCCCACCCTTCTTCCTTCCCTTCCTCCCTTTCTCTCTCCCTCCCTTCTTTTTTCTTTCAAATTAACATTATTTCACAGTGATATAAGCACAGTGCTTGGTAAATATCTACCATGTTGGGGAAAGAAATAAAACCTTGAAAACTTCAGGAAGTAAAATATTTGGGTGAAAGAACTAGCTATTGCCAAGATAAGATATTATTTCATGTTAATATTATCTTGTTCTAGGAAAGAAAAATTGTTCATGCCTTTGGCCTCTATGGAACATACCTTCACATTCAGATTTCATTAGGAAAGTTCCAGCTCGCCAAGGTTTCTGATGGAATCCTGGACAGCACTGATCACAGCTGTCTCCACACGTATTATGCTCACACTCACAGCGGGATTTCTAGATTAAAAGTGGAGGGAAGTATACTTTTAGCATTAAAAAAGCACAAATGGGAGAGGGGGCAAAATTAAGAAAAGGGAAAAGATCCATTGAATATGACACACTCCGATCAGTGGGGGTTAAAGGAAGAGCCAGTGGGTATACTGGATCTACACCAGGTTAGGGAGCCCAGACTGGTTCTAGAATCACTGTGTTCAGACTTGGAAGTGATCAGAAGTCCATCTGTGAGGGGAACTGAAACCGATATTTTTTTCTTTGCACAGTGTTTGCCTTGCACACAGCTGACCCGGGGTTGAGTCCTCCATCCCTCTTGGAGATCCCAGAGAGCTACCGAGAGTATCCTGCCCGCATGGCAGAGCCTGGTAAGCTCCCTGTGGCATATTTGATATGCCAAAAACAGTAACAAGTTACACAATGACTTTACTAGTGCCTGCTCAAGCAACTCCATGAACAAAGGGATGACAGTGCAACAGTGTTATAGTGCTATGCCTAAAACAGCATCAGAGAAAGTATTCTGAACTAGATTTATCCATTTTCAGGTGATCCTTAAAATATGATTAATAATTTGGGGTGTAAGAAGAAGGATGCCTGGGTAAATTCAGAAAATACAATCAACTGTTTCTGGGACTATATAATCTAAGTTCTAAGTGCAGTCTTTTTTTTTTTTTCCTTTTTGGGTCACACCCAGCGATGCTTAGGGGTTACTCCTGGCTTTGCACTCAGAAATTAATTACTCCTGGCAGTGCTTGGGAGACCATATGGGATGCCATGGATCTAACCCAGGTCAGCTGCATGCAAGGCAAACGCCCTACCTGCTATCACTCTGGCCCCCCTAAGTGCAGTCTTAATTCATGACATGGAATCAGTCCGCAAGGCCTCCTCAGCAATTAAAGCTGGGGAAACATTGTTTATCCATCTGCCTGATAGTTATCACATAACCATACTACAATATTTCCCCCAAAATACAACAGAATATTTGAACCTTTCATAGGAGGTAACAGTATGATGTGTTACTCAAAGCTTTGAGAGAAAGCCACTGGCACTACAGTTTTTGTGGGGAAAAGAAATCTATTCATAGGTTGCTACATTCATTGATCTACATTCATTGATCTTACTATTGATACATTTCTTCAACTTACTCTGCAGTAGATGTCAATATATTTACCAGTTTATGACAAAACAACAGATGCCCGTGCATCTCTTTTAGATTATATTCACTTAATACAATGCTATTAATGAAAAATTGGACAACAAAGCACTCCATCATTTTCTGGTCAGATATGTTGCATATTCTCTTCTACCCTATTCATTTTCTGCCCTACCTTAGCGCCCAGTTCCATGGACACTTACATTTACATCCATGTACATTTTTCATTTGCTTGCATTAATTTTTTTTTGATGAAAACTTTTGAAAGATACGGTTGAGTTGATTGATGGCAGGCATTCTCCAAAGCTAAATCATGTTTCAGGCTGTCATAGCTAGAGAGGTTTCAAAACAGATAGACGAGTTTGGAGTCTTTAAAAAAAAAAACCTAATCTGTTTTCTGATTCTGTGAAGGCTGGCTTCAAAGTCTATCATCCTAATGCCAGCTCTATTTCACCCTGGCATGGCTTTCTGTTACAACATCTAAATGGGGACCTGACACCCATTCACAGTGGCCCTGTCAGCAGAGCCTCTAAGGAAGCATTTCACAGTTTGGGATTCATTTTGCTTAAGCATCCTATAAATATACATACATTTGTTGCTGGATCAAGTGGACAAGCCCTGGCATGACCATAGCAGATGCACATCCCTCCAACCGAAATATCCTTGACTGAGTAGTAATACTGCAAAAGGCAATTCAGAGAGACTGTTAAGATGATTGCAAGGTAAAAGAAAGCTTAAAAAGGAAATACTTGATTAAAATCTTTACTTTCTGGTTTTATTCTTCGTTTGAAGCACATCTGTGTGTCGCCAAGATAACTGTGGTCTCATAAATGGGGCAGAGTATGTCCCTACACTGTAATAACATCCAAATAAAGAACACCTCTAATTTATATTTGTTAGATGCAAATACTAGAAATTCCTTTCCACAGACAGTTCAAAGTTTATTTTGGAGTGTCTGCAAGCCAGTTGTTATGAGGAAAAGCTGGCGGACAGAACAAGAATTCTTCATAAAGTTTTTTAATTTACTTTCTTAAAAGAAAGTGACTTTTATGGTCACTACCAGATCTTTGGTACTCAGGAATTAGGTACAAGCTGTTTTACTTGAAGGATTGAATAGAATCAAAAATTTTAAGAGTAAGTATACTCCTACTCCAAATAATACATATCTTAATAATAGTAAGAATTAAAATATAAGTTAAAAACTAATTTATCATAAATAATAAGCTGTATGGAAAATTTTTGTTTTTATGTCAAAATGCCCATGCAATTATCCTTTTACTTGATTTAACAGAGGATCATGTTTATAATTATTTTAACTATTTAAAAATAGACGTTACTGGGCCCGCTTGAGCAAATCAATGAACAATGGAAGGACAGTGCTACAGTGCTACCATTTAAAAATTACAATTACAGAACTGAATTTTTTAACATTTCAGCTAATGTGCCTATAACATTTTCCAATGGTGAGAATACTTCTCATTAACATTAATACAAATAACTATCTGGTAGTTTTATCTGAAACTATTTATATGAAAAATGAATTCTAAAAGATATATAAAGAATATAAATTCAAATATGAGTTTCCTAACTAGAAATTTGTTATACCATTTCCTTTATTATATTTAAAATTTTTTTTTATTGTCTGGCTGAGAGATAAAGCAATGATTAAAATGCTTTCCTTGCACATGGCTAACCAGGGTTCAATCCCTGGTATCACATATTGTCCCTGAGCCCAGCCAGGAGTGAGCACTGAATTAAGAGTCAGAAGTAAGCCTAAACACAATTGGGTGTGGAACAAAAAAATGTTTTAGTTGATGTATAAAATACCTTTTATGATTTTCATTACATTATCTTTGTAGATGAACTTAAAAAATGCAACTTGCTAGGAGTTTTAAGTAATACCAAAGTTGTTTACCTACAGATATAGATACTTACAACAGAAAGCCAATACAATAAATTTATTGGCATCTTTATAATTGGAAAATATTTTTTACATATAAACTTAATTCTTTGCTTTAGAATCATGAAAAGTATTAGATATTCTTTTTTATATTTTAAATTTATATATAGTGTCAATAATTACCAGGAAAATATTTTATGCTGGATTTTACTGTGCCATTTTAAAGACTCATGGTTAATAAAACTATAAATAAAAGATATATGCCCTTCCCCTACATCTACCTTCTACAAAATAAAAGGAAGACATTTGTTTCCATTGATTTCTTTCTCTGATATATACACTGTCAGGTAAAATTAAATTTCACTTCAAATTTATTCAGTTTTTCTCAGAGTATATTTTTTAGGGCTGGAGCGATAGCACAGTGGGTAGGGCGTTCGCCTTACAAGCGGCCAACATGGCCGACCCGAGTTCGATTCCTCCGCCCCTCTCGGAGAGCCCGGCAAGCTACCGAGAGTATTCGATATGCCAGACACAGTAACAACAAAGTCTCCAATGGAGACGTTACTGGGCCCGCTCGAGCAAATCGACGATCAACGGGAGGGCCTTTTATATTTTTTAATTCATGACAAATTTGTAATTAAAATTGTTCTTAGAAAGCGAGGAATCTAAACTTTGTGGTAAAATAAGAATTTTTTCAAAATAAAATGTATAAAATGCTGAAGAATAATACTTGGTTAAGTTAAGTTTGGAAACATAAAAAGTACTAAGACATCTTAAAAGAGTTGTAAGGGAATGCTATAACATAAAATGCTGATTAGTAATAATAGGAGTGTTTTACATAGGCGGGATGAGTAAAGGAAAGAAAAATATGTGAGTTATAGTCATAAATTGTGAAAAATTGTGAAAAGGACTATCCTTCAATATTTAGTTTATTGGGTTGGCCACTTAGCAATAATAGTTACAATACTATGACTTAGAAGACTTATTCTAGAATTAAATCTGTTTGCCCCAATATTAGTTTCTCACTAATTGCAATCCCTCTTATAATGTTCACTTCTAGCCACGCAGAAGATATTCTATTTTTATGAATTTGCATTATAAATTTATAGCTGAATTGAATTTCTTGCTAATATATTGGTTGTGAACAGCAAATAAGCGAAGTAGCATAAATCAGAATGTGCTGGGAAAAAACAATGATCTATCTTAGTAACGTGGCATACTCATCTATGTCATAATCCCACAAATTATATTTTATCACTGAAAAACAACACTATTAATTTCTTTTTTTGTCAATCTGCTAAAAGTATGCTATAAACAGTATACAAAAATCAATTTTCCCTACAGCAGTATTTTTCTAAGCTAGCTTATGACTCATTAATGAAGAATAAAAACAATTTCTTTGATAGGAGAAAATGTTCTGATTGTGGCAAAAGCAATCACTTGGGGACTTAGATCATCCCCGATTCATTAAAATGTAAGATGTATTACTATGTTTGCATGTGTGATATGTGTATAATATGTTATGATGTCAATTTATTTTGCATCTCAAGCAGTGCTCAAAAGACACCAGACTTCTGAGCAATCTTTTAAATAATCCATCAGGTGCTTCAATGCAAGAGTCCCAAAATGGACTTGCCCCATCTCTGAAGTGAAGAGAATTACCCAGGCCATCCCCAGGATATTTGGGTTCACCAGGGCTACACCCAACAATGCTATGTAGTGCTTGATGTTGAATAGAACTGGAATCAGCTGCATGCAAAGCATGTATCCCTGTCCTATTTCTCTGGCCCCCAAAATATATCTCTTAGTGTAGGTTGTAAGTAAAATATCCCAATGCCCATGGAGTTCCTATTGCACCTCATCATCTGCAGTATAATGGTACACAAGTCATATAAATGACAAAAAACTAATTTAAGCCTCAAAAAAACAGAAGTAGTTATTATAAACTCCCTTTTAAAAAAGAAAAAGTAATATTTTTTAATTATTTTTTAAAATATTAATAAATACAAAATATCTACTAATCAGCAGATTTTGGATTTAAACTAAGAATGGTCTACTGAGTTTTTAAATATTTTATAGCAATGACTGTGAAAGATTGAAGCATATTTTTAAATTATTTATCAGGAAATTAAAAAGATGAGTCTAATATTATTCACAAAACCCAATATGATCCATCATAACTTACCCTCCTTGTGACAATGGGGTCAATCTCTCTTGGGTCTTTGTGAGCCAACATCATCAAATCTGCATTCAAGGTGCGGATCCTCTGAAATCTCAGACGAATGTAGCGAGCAGAAGTAAATTCTAACAGCTCAGGAGAAGGATCATCAGCACTTGGTCTTCCATTGATCAAAGAGATGTGAATCTACACAATGTGGTAAGAATTTAAGAATTAGTTCATAAAATTAAATATAGAATACTTTAAATTTTTTTCTTAATAAAGGTAAGTTCACCTACTGCAAGTTAGTCTAGTAAATGCTGGTTCATATTTACTCAGTGAATGTAGTGAAGTAATTCAGGAATTTTAGTGAATATGTACAGGCGAAACATTTGCTTATATTTTAGTCATTCTCCATATACTGCAATGACTATTTCTCCATTCTAAGGAATGGCCTCTAGCTGGCAGTCCTAGAATTTTTATTGATTCTTATCATTTTCTTTCTGAAAATTATTGTACTCTAAAATTAATTAAGAATCTGATTTTAAAAAATAGGAAGCCATAAAATGTTGTTTAAAAAGTTACAAATATATAAGAACAGAAACCTAACAGGAACTTAAAATGATTTGGAGCTTGAAAATACCTAGTTATATATTTTGCAGAAAGCAGAAACTGGAATATTACAAGAAAAATTAGACAAATCTATAATGACTGTGAGAGACCTAAGTAGGATAATATGTTGTTGGCTGTTTCTCAAAAATTAAAAGATCAAGAAGACTAATGTTCAACTGCAACATATTATAAACCTATATTAATTGGTACTACTTGTACCAAAGGTACAAGAAGGAACTAAAGTATAATACTACAGGTATACTGTACAAGGTACACTTGTACAATGTACAAGGTACATTTTTCAAAAAAAACAGAATTATTTGCAATAAGTTAATTGATAAAAAGATATCCTATCACAAATAATGGAATTAATTCCCAAGTATGTAAGGAATGCCTATAAATCAACAAGAGACCAGTAACACAGAAAGTAAAGAAGTAAAAGGATATTATTATTCAAAGAGAGATATAATTCACTGTCAATTTTTATAATATTTGAACCTCCTCGCTGGAAAAAAACAGTTGCTTAAAATAATATTAATAAAAATTTTTATTCTTCAGGTTCCCAAACTACACAGACACTGATTATATTGGTAACATGTGCAGAAGTAACGTCAGTATCATATACTTACAGAAACAAGAATTAAATAGCATACACAGCTATGAAAGTGACTTTAGTCAAAGCTAGCAAAATATAAAATGCATGGGATTTTGATCCAAAAATCCCATTTCTGGGACATTACTCTTCAGATATTATGTGTATGTAACAGCAAAAGACTGGAAACAACCTAACATTCATTAATGTGAGAATGACTAAAACATAAGATTATGCTGTTAATTAGGCATTTCATTTAAAAAGAATGGGGAAACATACTCTTAGATTATTTTCTCACTTTCTCATACTTTGGAATTACATTATTATCCAACAATCAATTAAGCAAATCAAGAGTGCAAAAGAAATGACACTGAGAGTTGCCCTTGGACTGAACACACACAGGTGTGCCCACACCTAGCAGGCTAGAGAGATAGAAATACACAAAAGTACCAGGCAGAAATTGTTGTATTCATAAATACAACACTCAGCCCGTGTGTTCACAGGAAACTGACTTGAGGTCACCTCTGGAATATTCATCCACTTCTGAAGATGATATATCATGTGTGTTAATTACGCTTTTTGACAGAACCGGCAATGATACCTGCTTTCATTTCTAACATCCTGCATTTAGATAATCCCTGAGAGCATTTTAAAAACTGACTGCCAATAAACCACTTGGCTCACTGGAGAAATAAATGCAGCAAACTCTGAGATGAGAAACGAATTGATGTCACAAAGATGTAGGCAAAATATGATAAAAAAAAAGTAAAGACTTTATTAACTGAATGCTCCTGAATAGTTTGGAAAAAATAATTTAAATTAATTTATTTGAGGTTGATGGAATATAGGTTTCCCTAAAATGTTGCATCCATAAATACCCTCCGTCTAATGCAGCTTTTTTCAACCAAGGGCTTTATGGCCCCCTGAAAACTCCCAAGGATATTCCAAGAGGTTCACGAATGGAAACTACATTAATGAGGTCCATGATAGAAAAGCGGGCGGGGGGTCAATCAGTGGGATGGGGAGGGAGACAAAGAAAGGAAACAAGATTCAAAAGGGGTCAGAGCTGAAAAGACTCGAGAAAGACACCAGTGAAAACATTTCAAAAAGAGCAAAGCATGTCCTATGTATTCCAAAATTCTGGCATCTTGCAGGTGTACCAAAGATAAGGATTCAAATTAAGTTGTTTCATGATATCAGAAAGGTATCAACTACAGTTAAAAGAATAAATATATGAATGAAGCAATTAAAATTAGTTTCCTATGGAGGTAAATTTTGGTTTCCAAAAACTTGCCAGTACCTTGTATTCATGCTTAAAAATTCTTTTTCATCCAACTCTCGCACTTGACTGAAAGGAGAAAAATCACTACATGACCAAGATTAATGCTTCTGAAAATTATCAAGATTTACTTGGCGTTGATATTCTGACAAAGCATCCATTGTGCTGTACATGGCGTCTGGAAGCGCCTCACTTAAACAGACAGCTCAATCTACTTAAATGGTACACGTGTTGTCCTTTAGGATCATAAAACATATGATAGCTACGTAAAGGATTCAGCAAAAGAACATGTCACTTCACAGTTTTGGTATTTTCATCAAACTGCTCTGCCAAGAGATCTTGTGAATATAGTTAGTCCCAAGCTGTTTCTGGGACATAAACCAGCCAGCTGTTTGGCCATGTTGTGTGCAGTTTCCTCCATCATTCACCTCCCCTCTTCCTTTTTTTAATCCCCCTTTCTCCTTCAAAATAAGTCACAAAGTTGGACAGGATATTTCTACTGGCACGATGCTGTGTGGAGTCACATCCACTGGAGAGTTGAGCTTACTTCCTGCTCTCCTGTGAAGTGGCAACTGGAGGGTGTCTATCTTCAGAAAGATGAAAAGTGTCACTCCTCAAGCCTGACCTGGTCTTGCTGTGAAGCCATGGGAAATCTGCAGCAGTCTAGTGTGTCCTGAACTGATTCCATTACAGGCTTCTGGTGGATGTATACTCATGCTGTCAAAGGAATTCATTTTAGCTGAAACTATCAGCCTTATTTACAACCTGGGTCTGAGATTTTTAAAATTACACTTTTGTTTTCTTCTTTGAAATTGGTCTTCAGAGGGGAGAGGGAGGAGAATCACATGCAGAATATCTCAATGTATATTCAAAGGACTGATTCAGTATTGCATTCCACCCTTCCAAATAATTGTTTTTAAAGATACAAGAATATTATACAGGCCATGTTTCCTTCGCAGATGGATAAGAACCTCTGTGGTTTTTCACTTTTACAATGAGACAATTTAAAAGTGATTTATGCCTCTAGTAATTAGATTTGTAATATGGCTAGTTATCTCTTATTGTTAGGTGTTTTCTATTTCTATTACTACATCTGCTGTAGTTTGCGGGAGGAGTTTTATTTTTTATATTCTCACCATTATACAAATTTGTCTAGTGAAACAATGCATGAGCGAGTGAAGCCTGCTATCATTATCATATATCTAAAACATTAAAATGATTGATAGAAATGGATGGAGTTGCACATTATAAAATTTCATACGAGAGGACCAGAGAAATGATACAGGGAAGAGGAGGAGGAGGAGGGAGGAGGGAGGATGAGAGAGGAGGGGAGAGGAGGAGGAGGAGGAGGAGGAGAAGGAGAGGAAGAGTGAAGGAGGAGGGGAAGGAGGAGGAGGAGGAGGAGGAGGTGGAGGAGGAGGAGGAGGAGGAGGAGGAGGAGAGAGGAGGAGGAGAAACTCACTTGAAATAAAAGTTTATTGGAATATAACTTGAAAGTCAGATGATGTCAGGAGATAGAATAATGCATATGTAGCAGATGGTATTATTTTTAGACATGACCAGGTAATCTGAGCATTTGAGTCTTATGGGAACCTCCTAAATATAATAATTCCTAATAGGTTATTTCAGAGAGAGAAAGTAAAATTAAAATAACTTTTCAAATAACCTAATAGATATCACTTTGTCTTCTACGGGAATTCAAAGGTATTTGGAGAAAGGGAATAAATCATATGATACCTATGAAAAATGGGGACTATATAAAGTGTGGGGATCAAACTTCGGTTAGTTACATGAAAAAAAAGCCTTAACCCCTTACCTACTGCCCCAGTACCTCTAAGTGTTGTTAGAACAGGACAAAGTCACTGTGGAGTCAGAAGAAACCTTTGTCCTATATACTCCTACTATTCCAATGGAATTCTTTATTTTCCAATGAAATTATTCTTGGAATGGTCGCCAGTGTCCTTCATTATTAATATTACCTATATTACTAACCAAAATGACAAATTTGCAGTTGTCACATATATTTAGCGGCACCGTAAGAAAGAAAAGGGGGAGAACCACTCCTTTGACTTCCAGGACAATATGTTATCCTTATTTCCTTCCCAGTCTTTAGCTCCCCATTCTCAATCTCTCCCTTAGTACTCGTAACTTAACCAGTACATCACCTCCTGGCCTCTAATATAGGAGCACTATGGCACTTAGTCTTTGATTCTTTCTTGTAATCTGTTTATAATTAGTGATTCCACCTAAGCTCACAAGTTTAAATACCATCTTTACTGATATCTCTTAAAATCATTTCTCTGGTCCTGACCTCTGCTCTGAAGGCCAGAGTGTGTAATGCAACTATTTTGTGGTACTTTTTGAGTCCGTGCTACACAATTCCAAATGTTCCTGGTTTCACTAAATAATTCCATCTTTTCTTCTGTGAACAACCAACAATGGGGAGAGGTAAGCAAAACAATTTCTTCTTTCTGCACCCAATTTTCCTGTATATGTTGTTGATATCAAAATATATCTAGCACCAAACACTTCTCACCAACTCTTGTCAAAGCCTCTAGGTAAAAAATTTTACCATCTTTCATCTAGACACTACAAATAGATCCATTTCGGCCTTTCTTTTACCGCTCATACGTCCCTGAGGTCTATTTTCAAAACAACAGCTAGATATTTCTTTTACAATGTAACTCTGATCGTGTCATTTTTCCTTAAACCTTCCACTGCTTTTCTATTTAATTACAATGTACTCTCACATTTTATATAAAATGATGGCATCCTATATTATTTGAAAACCCTCCTTTTAACAAATGAAAACACTGCTAATAAAACAATGATATTTCAAGGTTCTTTTTCATTTTTTCCCTTATCACATCAATTCAGCCAAACTGCCTGCTTAGTTAGGACACCCCATAGGTTTCACCTCAGGGTTTTTGTTCTTGAGTTTCCCAAACCTGAAATTCCAAGCCTTGCTTTGCAGATATCAAAATGCTACTTGCTACTTAACAATGAAAAGTTCATCCTTTGCATCTTAGTTTGTCCATAATGGTTTCTCTATAATACTTTCGTTCGAACATCATGAATACGGTTTATCTACTTTTCACCTTGTTGATTGTTTCTCTCCATCCAAAAGACTACTTGGAAAGCTGTTTCTATGCCAAGGGGCCACAGGATATTTAAAACATCATTTGCAAACTACAGTACCAGCAGGAGGGCAATGGGTAGACAATAAAAAGCATATGTGTCTCCCTCATCATGTACCAGGGCCAGATTACATGATTTCTCCAAAATTCCCAACCTCTGCTAGAATTTAAGTTCCAAGACATATTCAGGTTTTATTGCTTTGCTCACTGATATAACCTGCAGTTCTTATGATAAGATCATCAAAAATTTAACAATAAAAGTTTTTTGATCAAATAGACTTATGTAATTGTTAAATATTTAGTAAATTCAAAGAGTTTTCTATTTAAAATGAAATTTCACTGCATAATTAATCAGAGTTTTCTGATATATGAATAATTCTTCAAGTCTGCTATTTCTACCAAATGAAATTAAATGCAGTAATCCTTTTATAATTTTCTACTCAAGCATTTGAGTTAAGTTGATTTAGAGAAAATTAGAAAAGTAACAGCTTTGGACCATCATTTTCTTACTGCTAAGGCGATTACATCTGTTAATATTAAACATTAGTTACATGATTCTTTATTGCATTAAAGTTTCATTTTGAGAGGCTATTTTCAGCTGACAACACAAATGTGTTTTTGGAATATATTACATTGTATTTGTGCATGGTATTTAAACATTCTATTGACTATTGTATTGACCTCCTTGATTTAATTTTGTTGACTAGAGAAAAGTCAATCTTTCTCATTGTTTAGTTTCTTCTTTGGAAAAATCATGTTCTGGCTATAATTTCATCTTTATGTATTTTTTAGTTTTATTATATAACTAGACATTATTCAAAAATACCTTCCTTTACATATCAGGCAAATTTACTATAGTGTTTAAAAATCTTTTAAAATCATTGTATATATTAATATTCTTAAAATCTGAACACACCTACATATAAGAAAAATAATGTAAAAACAAATCAGACAAAATAAGTTCAACAGTATATAATCAATAAAGCTGGTTAATAAGTAACTTGAGCACTTTAGTATAGAGATTGGGGTAGCAAGAATTTTAACAACTTAATGAGGCATCTTATTATCTCATTCTTACTTTGGACAACCTGGCAGGTTACCAAATGTTACCTGCCCACACCGCAGAGTCTGGCAAACTCCCCGTGGTGTGCCCAATATGCCAAATACCAGTAACAATGATGGGTCTCATTCTCCTAACCCTGAAAGAGCCTTCAATATGGCACTTCTTAAAATCTCAGGGCTAGGACGAAGGAGACGTTACTGGGGTCTGCTCGAGGCAATCAACGAACAATGAGACAATGTGAAACTGTGGAATAAGTTCCTAGTTCTTTATTTCCGGTTAGACGAGACACATTTTAGCTCTTATTTCAATTTTCTTTATTCCATATTTTATTTCTTTCAACCAATTGGTGCTATTTTTTTACGATTATTGTATTACTTGAAACACTACTCATTTGCATACCCAGAAAATGTTCTGAAAGGTTTGTACATATGTTGGAACAGTTTTATCTCTATTCTCATTCTCTACTTTTTGCATCTCCCATTCCTTCATTTTTTTTAATGAAAAATGTTGTTTATTTATTTGTGGCACCATGGTTTATAATAGTAATTAGTAGGATTTCATACATGAAATATTCAAGCATCACACCCTCTGCCTAGGTGTTGGCTTCCCTCCACCATTTTCCCAATGTCTTTCACCCACCTTTCCCCTCCTATAGGAAGCTTCCTACTGGAAACCAGTTCTTAGTTTCTGTTGCCTTTGGGCATTTGTTACTCCTTAACTACGTTTCCTTACAACACATATATGAGAGAAATCATTCTGTGTCTGTCCCTCTCCTTCTCACATACTTCACTCACCACAATAATCTCCAGACCCTTCACGTGGCAGCAAATTTCATGATCACATTTTTGCTGATACATCTCTGTCCTCCACTGTACATTCTTCTATTTCCTAGTCATTCTTATAGGAAGTCTACTTGAACTTCAAAAATATATATTGTGCATCTATTATAATCAAAGTCGCTGACTTATTTTCACTTATTATTTTATGCCATGGTTTAGATCAGTTCTCACTTCTTTCAAGCATTTTCTGTGTCTCAACTTTTCCTCAATGAATAGATACACTTTCAGCACTCAGATGAGTGTTAAATCCTTCCTAACATATATTTCCTGTCACATGGCTCCTTTTCCAAACACTTGGAACTCCCTGACTCACTTCTAGTATCACTAGAAGTATGCATGGTTTATTTGCATGTGCCTGCACCTCCAGGTAAATTCAATGAAAAAAGAAACATTGTCCAAAATCAAAAATCAGTATTTTTAAATGAATTAAAGTATAGGAGGCACAAAGTTTACAATAAGATTGATATATTCTTGGAGACACAAAGTTTATATTAAGATTGATATATTGTTTTTTTGTTTGTTTTACAGGCATGGAATTTGGACATGCACCAGGTAGTGCTCAGGAACTACTCCTGGCTCTGTGCTCAGTGTACCTTAGGTGATGTCAGGGATCCTTGGGGTGGCCTCAAGGAAGGAAAAGTCCTTAACTCACGACTATCTCTCCAGATTGACATCTTTCATTCTTGGATTATAATTTTTCATTAAAATATAAACCATTATAAATAAAACTAAAAATAAACTACATATCCTGATCATTTCTAATTTATAGCACTCCTAGCAAAACTGATTTTGCTATTGCACTGTATATCTAAACGCAATATTAATTATAATTTGGATATGCTTATGTTTTAGCAATAGGGCTCAAATAAAGATTCAATTTATTTAGAAACAAATAGAATCCCAGTGCCTATCATTGTAAATATTATCTATTGTATCTTCAATTATTATCTGTTGAATAATAAATTAATAATTAAAATTGTATTTTATAAAAGAATTTCTAATAAATTAACCTTCCTTAGGCATTTGTGTTGTATGGGTCCTTTATATTGTATATGTCATTTTGCCGTATATTTTACTATTTTTGTTTTTGCTTTTTAGTTGGCTTATCAAAATATTGAGGTTGTAAAAAGGTCTAAATAATATTTATTAGATTGTTTATAAACTGTTGCAACTCTTGTGAGATTTATTAGAATTACCTTATTTACAAATGAGAATATGGTATGAAAAATTCACACTAATTTTTTCATAAAAAATCCAGAGAAAAGTTAACACACCAATAGAGACATTTCTAAAAAAGATAAAACAATTGTATATATTTGTATGTACAAAGTTATGAATCCCTTGTTGGTGGACCAGTGTTCCTTCTTGATAATACTGCAAAGATTTTCTGCAAAGAGTGAGTGACTAAATTAGTCAGGTAAACTTTAATAAATATCCAGCATAGCAGTAGGGTGTTTGCCTTGCATGCTGTCAGCCTGACCGACCTAGGTTCCATTCCTTCGCCCCTCTTGGAGAGCACGGTGAGCTACCCAGAGTATCTCACGCACACAGCAAAGCCTGGCAAGCTACCTGTGATGTATTCAATATGTCAAACACAGTAACAACAAAGTCTCCAATGGAGATGTTACTGGGCCCGCTCGAGCAAATCGATGAACAACGGGAGGACAGTGCTATTACAAGTTCATAAGTCCAAACAAGGCAACTAGTATAGTTAATAACTACAGGGATTCTTAAAAGAAATATTTTAATAAAATAAGTATCAATGATTGCATATGTTTCTAACATCCTTAACTAATATATTCCAATAACAAAGAGTAATGTCAGCTTAAATGAGTTGTTTCATAAATATACCAGAACTACTGATAAATCTGCCCCTGGCCTTAGTATTGACAGTTTCAGTCTATCATAAGATGATATTTTGCTTTAACACCAACTCAATTACAATTCCCTTGAAACTTAAGACTGTTATCTTCCTTTTCTAAAATAATTACAATTCATACAATCATTACTCCTATTTAAAGTTTTGCCTTCATAAAAATGTTAAACATATTTTGACTATCAAGGCAATAGTAAATCATAAATTACATCATTGAAATAAAACCATGATGTATTTTATATTTAAAATTATTAGAGCATTCATCATCTTGTATCTTTGTTTTATCTTTTATTCAAGTAAAAGTAGTTAAACGACTATATTTCTGGGGCCAGATAGATAGTAAAGCTGGTAGGGTTCTTGCCATGCTTGCAACAGACACAAGTTCAATCTCCAATACCACAGATAGTACAAAGCCCACCAGGAGTGTCACAAAACTAAAACAACAACAATTATTAATGATAAGTTAAACAACAAAAAATCTAAGTATTCAAAAATCTAAGTATCTGCACAACTTTTCCTTAAGTCAGTTTCTCTCTCTCTCTCTATCTCTCTTTCCCCTCCCCCATCTCATTTTGTATTAGAGAAGATTATTTTTTCTCACAAGAATATTTAATTCAGCCATGCCTTCTGTGCTTTCTAACACGTATGTAACTATGCAGTACATACAAAGATAAAAGAGATAGAATGGCTAAGCTCTTTTTGCAAGATCAGATACAGAAGCAAAATCTTAGCTGCTTTAGAAGTTTTGTTTTTCTCCAAATCTCAAAATTGGTATGGTCTTTCTTTCAAAGAGCTCTGGCTGTCTCCCTGCTTCCTACAGCTCAGAGCAATCTGGCAGAGTATTTATTTTAAGCTCTCTATTCAAGATGAACTTAGGTTATTTCATCTGAAACATGCCCAGATAGGTGATGCATAATCCATCACAATTGAAAAGATGATCTTGGTATATTTTCCACTCATCATGATATATAAAACAAAGACAACTCTGTCTCTGAATTTTTCAAAAGAGAAAATAAAATGCAAATACCATACCCCCTTTTATCTCTAAAATGATCTTGGTTTACAACATCTCATTTTACATCTATTTTAAAACATATTGGTATTTTCAAATAATAATGAAAAAATACTCCAAGTCAAAAAAATTTCATTTATTATTTGTTTTTCTTTTCTTAGGTAAAGTATAAGATGTTCGCATGGATAAAAGAAGAGTTTGTCAGAATACTTTTTTACTCTCTTTCAGGAGCTCCTCATTTAAATTTTATCAAATATAGATGTCATTACTAAATCTTTGAACTATCAAGCAAAGACTTTGGAGGAATACAGACATCATCAGAAATTCACAGCTTATAAAGAAGAGGAGTAACTTTAGAAGTGGCATAAAGGAAAAGTCATCAGAAAAAGAGTTTTCTTACTCTCTTCAAACATTTCAGGCTTTTTGGTAAGCCTAAATCAGAGCAAGCCTCGGAAAATAAAATCAACTGTCATCTAGTTCAACGTCACACTTATTTCAAAAAACTTCTTTGACATACACAGGACCTTGCACATAAAATAATGGCTTAATGCATATTTACTATATAAAAACCCTATACAAGAAATATATGAGATATTACCCTATGTGAGAAATATATGAGGTTTTCCATATAGAAAAATGAGATGTGTAAGATGTGATATATATTTACAATATGAGAAACATGAGTTTATATGGTATTATTTCATTTAAGGTTTACAACTACTCTGGAGGGTAGGTATTATTTTCTTTAAAGAGAAAACAGACACTGAAATTTTAATAAATATGACTAAGACAGCTAGGATATGTTCCAATTGTAGTATGATTTTTGTTGACATAGATCCTGAGCTTAAATTATAGTATGTCACAGAACAATAATAAACACTTGGGAGTGCATAATAGCTGATTATCTAGACACTATTTGAAAATTTCTAGAAATATTTGAAGACTATCATCATTGCAGATAGAGCTTTATCCATGCACCTTTTCACATTTTTTCATTTTCTTCACTTCCATGGATTTGCCTTACAAGATATATATGTTTCAAACATCTTAGGGTAGAATTCTTACTAACCCCCAGGTTGTCATTTAGGATATACCAATAGAGCAATTTGTGCTCCGTTTTCTGGGAGAATGTAGGAGTGAAGCATATTAAATCACAAAAAAGTCACTAAGCCAAGGAATGGTGCTAGATCTGATTAACACTTTTTGGCATTGATCCATACCAGTAGAGATCTTTCTGATAAAATGGAAGAAAAGTTCTACAGAAATAAAAACCAGTTCAAGAACGCATCTAAAAAATGAGTATTTATACATCAGTCACTCAGAAAAAAAATCCCTAATGTCCTAATAAAACATAATGCATTTAATTAATTTTTGACAGGTTTAGTACTTAAGTATTTTAGTAAGTAGAAATCATTCACCCCATTACTGCAAAAATACTAATTTACACTCTATGGTAAACTGGGCCAATTAGAAAATACTAATGCCCAAATTATAGAAACTAATGGGAAAATACTAAGTTACTCGCTCTTCCTAAGTGCAGACAGTCTCTAATGAAGCCTTCAAAAAAAAGGGATATGGCAATTGAAAGTACGATGACCTATACTGCTAGGACAAGAACAATCAGTACACTTGAAAGACATGTAATAGCAGCAGAAAGGAAAACTTAAGCAACATTTTCCTGTTTTGTTTTTAGTCCTGTGTGGGAACACTTGTTTAAAATTAAAATAAAATCTTGGAGCAAGAGGTCTAAGAACTGTGCCAGATCCTTTGTCATTGAATTGGAACAAAACCTTGAAGCATACTTGAAAGAAAACTTCAGTCTCTTTCATTCTCATGCTCTTACTCAGGAGAGAAATTGTGTGTGAGTATATGTGTGCTGGAAGCATAGAAGTAGCATATAAATCAATAATTTTATTTTTCCACATAAATATAAAAGCAATCTTAGTATGGCCACTTACAACTTCAACTAATTTAACATTCATTAAGTTCAATCTCAAAAAACTAAGACATGGGGCTGGAGCAATAGTAGAGCGGATAGGGCATTTTCCTTGCATGTGGCCGACCCAGGTTCAATTCCCAGCATCCCATATGGTACCCTGAGCACCGCAGGGGTAATTCCTGAGTGCAAAGCCGGAAGTAACCCCTCGGCATCACCAAATGTGACCCAAAAAAAGGAAAAAGACATCTTGTAAGAAAAAAATAAATAATGGAGAAATACTGATCTTTAAACAAGGACCCCAAGATTGACCATGTCCACAAGCTGAACATTCATTACCCCTAACAGATATGTTGGCAAACTAATGTTCCATTATTGACTGTTCATATTCCCTTTCCCCCTGCCAACTACCAACTACTTCCCTACTCTCAGCAATGTAAGAGCCCAATTATTCTCTGTGTGATCCTTTTTCTCCCCTCATACTTTTATTTTCAAGTTATTAGTGTTTTTATGTCTCCTTTCATATATTTAGCTATGCTTCATTCTTTCACACCTTTGACTACTGCCCTGCTTCATTTCATTCCATCTTTAGAGTGAAATTGTACATACACAGTTGGTCAAGTTTCTGTACTTTCATGTGAAATCATGTGCACTATTACTTGAAATATGGCCTCTTGACTAGGTTTGAAGAGAAACTTTGACGTTAAGATTTTTCATTGCATGATGAAAATAGAAAAATAAACCAAAAAAAAGCTGGAGGTTTTTGTAAGGCAAAATTTTATAGTTCTCTAAATGAGAAACTTTTATTTCTGAGGTTATACAAATCCAGTGCCAGCGAGACCACGTATAAGAGGTATGTAAAACTATGCTTTTTGACTTCTGACTAAGACTGTGTATTCTTTGCTTTCTTGTAACTTTCAATATGGGATTTTGATTCTGCTCAGTATGTTGTTTTTTTTTCACATAGATCATTACAGTTTAAGAACATAGATGTGAAGCTGGAGCAATAGCACAGCAGGTAGGGTGTTTGCCTTGAATGCGGCCGACCCAGGTACTATTCCCAGTATCTCATATGGTCCCCCAAGTACCACCAGGAGTAACTACTGATTGCATGAACCAGGAGTAACCCCTGTGCATTGCCAGATGTGACCCAAAAAGAAAAAAAAAAAAGAACATAGATGTTGGGTACAGAGCATCTGGGTTTACATTCTTGTGCAGATACTTTTGTGAGATTTACTTAAACTACTTATGTTTAAGTGTCTTCTGCACAATGAAAACATTGTAAATACCTACGACATAATGCTATTTTTAATCAAAAGAGATAATGCGTGTGATATGAATAATGTCTAAGCCACGGGAAGAGAAAGTGTTAGCCGGTTAAACAAGGGTGTGTCATAAGCTTTATAGGCATTACTTAGCTTCAGAAAACATAAGCAGTAGTAAAATATTCCCATTTGCATTGTTGATTTTGGAAATACTATAGTGGTTAAATTTCAAAGAAAAATGATTTATCAAAAGAAAATGACATGTGACAGCTTGAGGCCTTCTTATTCATATGTATGTATTTTTCACTCAGTTTTGGGTTTTGTTCTTATTTTTTTGTTACTGTTGTTTTCTTGTTTTGGTCTTTTCTTTTTTTCTTCATTTGGGCCATACCTGATGCGGTTCAGTGTCTACTCCTGGATCTACACTCAGGAATTAATCCTAGGTGTAAGGGAGACCATATCAGATGCCAAATATCAAACTGGGTCAGCTGTGTGCAAGACAAGTTCCATATCCACTGTACTATCATTATGGCCCTCTATTTTCACACAGATATTAAGAGAAAGAACAGTAGAATTCCCATCTTATCCATGCCCCACCTCTTAGCTCTGTGAGGGCACTATTGGTCAATGATAAGATGAGATGAGATGAGATGAGATAAGATGAAAGGAGATGATCTATATTCCTATTCCCTGACATGATGGCCTGTGGGATTAAGGAAAGAGTAGATGGATGGCCACTTGTCAACCCAAAGACTGCCAGAAAGAAATTGTAGAATCACTGATGTCTCAACAGTAATTTGTAAGATAAGAAAAATTAACAGGGAAAGTATGAAATCTGAGAAAGGAAACCCCTTAATATCTGGATTACTAATAAAACTTGTACTAGATCCCAGTACTTTTACAACACATGCTTGTGACGTGTACAGATGGCAAGAGTCCATTCAAAACCATCAAAGCTTTAGGGAAGTGTTTCATTGAGGAGGTCTGGTATTAATTTTACAGCAGCAAAAATATAGGACCACTTGTCAATTGGATTGTACCTTCAGGTTCTGTACAATGCTGGATCATAATCATTTATTTACTAGGTTTGCAGGATGTTGGCTCTGCGTACATCTGACATCTGTCCAGCACCAACAGTTCTCTAGTCCCATCAAAGAAACACTGCACCAAGGGACCTCTCCTCCCACACAACCAGAAGATGAAGTTTTCTGCAAATTTACCGAGTACACGGTGTTCTTTTTCCTTTGCTGGACTCACACTAATAAGTGACCACAGGAAGCTGCAAGGCCGTGCCCTCAGAAAAGCTCAGATACAGCTTGTGTTGTTGGTTAGCTGGCGGGGGGTGGGACATGCTAAAACCAGGGCTTCGTTTTCTCCAGGAACTCGTGCATAATAGTGAATATTTGGAAATAGTAAAACTTGAGAAAAATGAATAAACAACTGATTAAAGGTAATTGATCATTATTGTAAGTTATTTGTCTTAGGTAGATTTTGTTTCACAACATTCCCTTCTCCCTTTATTTTGAAAAACACAGCATGAATGAAGGTAGAGGGAATAAAACATTTAATCAATCATCCAGGGACCAGCACTGAATTGCTTTCTGTTATACATTTGTTGCCAAGTTCACAGAATCAAGTTTGTTTTCAATTATTTGTAATATGCTTTCCCAGAAGAACTTATAATAGGCTGCTTAGGCACTGTTCCCTTTTCTATTAATGACAAAAATACAACTGTTCTTCCTTAGCAAAAAAAAAGAAAAGGAGTTAAATAAAGAAAACTGTAATGAATATTGCTGTTGGACTTAACAGTTTTGCTGGTGCATTGGTTTTCATTCTAAACTAGCTCTAATGAGAAATGCCGGTAAGACTGCTTTGTTTCCTCTTCCCCCTAGATATTTATTTAGTTATCTCTTCAAATTAAAAAAAAAAGCATGAATTCCTTTTTAGAGCTAGCTTAAAAGAATGAAAAATTTAAAATCCAAAAACTCAGCATGTGTCATGATTGCCCATGTTGCTTTGAGTTCTGTGAAATATGTTTACTGAGAAAAGGAACACTATAAACAGCAAATATTTACTATCCAGAATGTAATACTTCCATCTTTCCATTTCTAACATTCACTTTCACTCATGTAACTCTCCCCTACAGATTTTCTCCACATCTTCAGTTTCCCACCACTACATTTTTGCCTTTCCATAATCTATAAGTTTGATGAGACATTAATTAAAAGTATTATAAGTGTTTTTATCCTTATTATGTGACTAACTATCACAATCATTAAAGAAACAGAAGAATCAGAAACATATTCACATATATGAGATTATTACCTACAAGGAAAATGACTCAGACACTTAATTTTCTTACCCCTATCATATCACTTCATAGAACAGAATTGAAAACAAAGATTGTGGCCCAAAGATAACTTTAATACAGAATGAGTTGCAGTATTCTAGGTAGCTAGTTTATAAAAGTCTCATGTCTAGGCTGGCGAAATTACACATTGTGGGGTATTTTCTGGAATATGGTCAATATTCACTCTCTTATTTTACTTTTATACTAATAATTTGCCATAACAACTCTCCTTCCCAGAGACACATCCACTCCTGTGACTCTTTGACTGAATCTATAATATGTTATTAAAAAAATGTAACTCTAACTTTCAATTACAATTACCACTTTGTTGTGCCCTGAATGTTTTTTGAGATACCATGAAATTACAAAGTTAAACATGATTGCCTTTCAGGTATACAATGCTTCAGCACGGAACCTTTCATCAATGTCCACTCCCCTCCACCACTGCCCCCATGCCCCATTTCCCTCCCATACACTAGTCCACTAAGAGAGGTGCATTTTTTTGGTAAATAACTTTTTGAACATTTTAAAACAATACGTTTTTGTTGTTCAGTACTGTTGCTGATAGGAATTCACACATAGCACTTGACCACCTTGCAGGATTACCTTCTCCTCCCCATTAAATACTTCCCTTCCTCATAAATGTCGCCCCTACCCTGTCCTATTTCCTGGCCCCCTCAAGTGGCATGTTTCCACTTGAAGATCAGTTTTCATGTTCTTTGGTTCTTTCCTAACATAATATACCCTTATTTGCTTATATAATGGCATACAAGAAATAGCATCATGGTACTGACATAAAGAAAAACATTCATTTATATCCTAAACATTACCAACTTATATAGTACACAAAAAAAGGAGATGACCAATAATCTCATCTTTTCAAGTAGAAATACAAATGTGTAAACAGTTCAACAAACAAATGAGCATTTTTTAAGAACAGCTAGTATTTGTATCTTTGAGTGACATTGCAATGTCCATCTAGTTTTTTCAAGACTTGTTATAAGTATTGGGAAAGTATTGGGAATATATGTATATATTTGTGGCTTTTCATATATATGTACATAGACATATATATGCCATTGTGATTATGCATATCAATAACACATTTAAGATCTGATATAACAACTTGAATGTCAACTTCAAGAAATATAAACAGTATACAATAGCTTACTTTTCTTTAGTAAATTTATTTTTAACACTTTTTTGATAAAATTTAGCTAACTTCTTTTTTAAAGGGTCTTGTCCTCTTCTCTTATCACTATTTAATTTACATTTTCATTTTCTTCAAAAACAAATGGAATACACACAATAAAAATCACACAAAGTTCTGAGTACACCTTCATCCCTCAACAAATAAAATATAATAATACTTAGTGTTGTGAACAAACTCTCTGCCCAACGCTGCTGTTTATGCTTTGATATTACTAGTTTTACCTCATATTTCTGACCTGTAAAGGTTGAAGTGCCCCAGGGCTTAGTTCTATGATGGTATCTCTTCTCGGTCTTCTTATATTTTTTCACTTGCTGGGCAATCTCATGCAGAATCCTGGCTTTAAATTCTTGATTTCTTTTTGTAGGTAGCTTTTCTCATCTGAACTTTAGAATATGATACCCTAGTCTATTGTATCACGTCATAATCTCCAACCAGAATTTACAGCTGAACATAGACAAAGCTGATGCTTATATTTTCTCCCCTGAACTTTTTACCAGTCTATCCTAACTCACTTCATGTCAACTCAATCTTCCCAGTTGTTCAGGTGAAAATTCAACCTATACACCTCTCATTTTCCCACTACTCATGAAAAATGCATTAGAAATTCTTTCTCGCATACCTACTCCGTCAAGAAATACTATGGCGGCTGCACTTGAAAAACATTTTTTTTATTAATGTTCTTCTAAGAACATTCACTGTACCCAATTTGCTCTAACCACCCTCATAACCCCATGATCCACTGCAAAATCTTAGCTGCGTTTTTGTTTCTGTTTCCCTTGTTATGCTAGAAAATTGATACAAAACAGCCACAGGTATTGAGGAAAAAGAAAAGAAAATGAAAGCTAATGTGTATGGGTTTTGTGGGTGTTGTAATTTTTTCTAAAATTATATTGTGATAATTGGACAACTCTGTGAATATGCTATTGAACTATACACATTCATATCTTAAATTGTAACATGTGAAGCTTATCGTAATTTAAAATAGTTTTTGTTGAAAAAAACCAGAAAGGTTTGATATCTTACTTTATTTGCATGATAACAAGCTATTTCCTATGTAAAATAAGTAATAAGGCTATAATACATAGCCTGAGAACAGTAGTTTCATTATACTATGTTTTATATATTAAAGATTGCTCAGGACAGTTCTTAAAAGTTTTCATCAAGAACTGGAGAGATAATACAGTTGTCTAGGTGTTTGTCTGGCCTAGGTTCTATTTTCTTGGTGCTGCACAAGCTCCTCTGAGCCCTGCCCCCTGTCAGGGGTGATCCCTGAGAACAGAGTCAAGGAATAAGCCCTGAGCACAGTCAAGTGTAGCACAAACAAACAAAAGGTTTATATCAAAAACAAACACATGTAATTTGTACCTATGTGAGTGATTGATTTTAAGTAGGCTCATTGTGGTGACAATTTTTAAATATTTATGTTATATTCCTAAACTGATGATAACTTTAACATGTCTATTATATTTAATTACAAAAACATTAACAAGCTAGCCTGATATAAACTTTCAGATGCTGAGATAACGTGGAATTTCTACAAAGGGAAAAATGACATTATTACTCATGAGAAAGGAAGACACAACTTAAACATACTTGGTGCCAGAGTTTCACTTTCTACAGAGATACAAGGACCCTCTGATAGCTCAACTCCAGAGTGTTATGTTATAGACAAGAAAACCCGAGCATAAGGAATCTTAATATTGCATGGTGGACAGTAGTGTGTTTGTACCTTGTTTGGGGGTGACACCATCTATATCTTTCAAAAGTATAAGTCGCCTTGTATTTTGTTTCAGAGGAAACAAATACCAAAGATTTTCACTCTATCAATATCTTTGAAAATAGTCTGGAACAAAGACAATTAGTACCATTGGTTTCAAAATTTATACCAATTTGCCATCATGTGTCATATGAATTTAGTCCCAATATTTTAATATTATTTAATCAAGAAGTTAGCTCTTGAATAAATGGTTTGAATTAGAGACCACTTAGAAAAATGGAATTAAACTGATTTTATAATTTAAGTTTAATCTCATTAATTTATGGGGTTAAGAAGATAATACTATATTTCCGGTGGGGGGCTTATTTGTTTTTCTATAGATGAAAAAACAAGCTCTGAAAATTTCCTGAAATGTCAAGAGCAAAAAAAAAAAAATTAGTAGTCACCAAGCTGGGACTCAAGTCCAAAAACAAATGCACATAATAGAGCTACACACAGAAGATGAATCTGCTCTGCCCAAGAGGAACATGATCTACCACAAATCGGTCTGTATAACTTCTGTCTTTCCAGGAAATCTGAATAAGATTCTGCTCCCAGAGAAAAACACAAGTCACAATGGTTCACTCTGAACTACTTAGGTAACAAATATGCAATATGGTTCATACATAATACAGCTTCCTTATGTTCTGCATAGACCTATCAGGTATTTGTGTAAGATTTTCAAGTCTTAGTTTTCCAAAGCTTTCTGGTATATTTTCCTGAATGTTACCAGAATGTGGTACATGATATTAATAAGGCTGTGTTTGCAATAATGAGCACATTTCATAATGAAGCTCTCCCAGAATGACATCCAGATACAGAGGGGAAATATCATAATCTATATTTGTGTGACTTGAAAAACAAATAGGAGATAATCCTCATAGACATTTTCTAAAGCAGCATTATTAATGTGATAAAAAGTATTTACATTATTATTCTAATAAGGTATAGGTTGATATAGTAGCATATTCATATAATGTCAAAAATGGTCTTCAAAACTTACAAATAAAGATTAATTGTAAATCCTGATTATAAAATTTTAAGGAAAGACTAAAGCAGCTTTTAGTCATCTTTCATATAAATCTAAGGGTTAACTGTAGTTTCACAATAACATTATAATAATGAGCAATAATCACAAATTTAATTTCCCCATGCTGGTTTAAGCAGTGAAGCAGCAAATAAGATACCTTTCCTTTATCTCAACTGAAGCGATTCCTCAGGAATGATTTTAGATTTTAAGCAACTCATAAATCTTTAGTAGTTCAATGCCTCAGAAAATTGACTCTGGTTAATTTTAATTATAATTTCAAAATATATTATTTACAATTTGCTGCTGCCTTATAACTTTCTTGAGCCACAGATTTTTCCATATTTTTAGTGACTCTCAATCAAATTTTCCCAAACCCACTTATAACACTGTTTACCAATCCTGAGCTTCACTAATGAGTTAAAAAATTATTTTTCTAAGACCTGCAATTTCCAGATTTGAGGTTAATTGTTAGCAACTCCCTTGAGTTTTACTCTCTGGTACCATGAGACATTTACAGTTCTAAAGGGCAAAGTTCAAGGAGATACTTATATTAGCAGGCATGCCATCAAAAACACAGAGAGATAGAAATACCTAGAATGCAAAGAAGTTATACTGCAGGAATGACATCCTAAATTAAAACATTCTAATTCTATTAAAATATAAGGTGAACAATAGCATCAAAGAAGCTTGTAATAAAAATGGAAAGTGCATTTGCAGAAGTCTCTGAGATCTTCAGAGAAGCAGAAAATATTTTTCTTATTAAATTGGTGAATATTTGGATTCAACAACCTAGTATATAATCATCTCAAAATGGAACAATCATAGTGAAGAGGCTGACTCACTTGTTTTTATAAGTGATCTGTAAGTAATTATTTCTGAAAATACATTGCAGGGCCACCAGCAGTGAGGGACAGTGGTAAGAAGATCTTTGTCTTGAACTCAGTAGGGGCCTCTGACTAATATGCATTCCCACCCACTTTTACCACACCACACAGTTTGTGCAATTTTGCTTCAGAAATTGTTAATCATTTCAGCATTCAAAGATTCTCCTTGAAGAGTCCAACTGAAGGAGCATACTGATTCATGTGACCTAAAAATATCCTCATAGTTCAGAAGCAATTTTTTAATTTAATGCTATATAGAGGTAGCATGGGAAGGCATTAGGTACATTTGAATTCTTTGCGAGTGTTCACTTCTACATTTTCCTGTATTTTGGGCTTTCATTCTAAGTCATAGTAAATTCAATAGTAACTGATTCTGTAGACTTTTGAGGATAATGATTTTCTTGAAGATTTCTAAATGCAATTGGAAAAGACATGCAGAAAGTCTTAGGGAGATCACTTGATAGAGAATAAATAACTCTTTAAACAAATAGCAGAGGCAAAAGTGATTCATGGAGAAAAGTCTGACTTCTAAGGTCATATAAGTCATGTGAAAAATTCAGATGACTTATTAGATACCAATTATTACCTATTAGTAAGCTTTCTAAAACTACTTCATGTGCCTCAGTTTTTGAATTTTAGATCCCATAATATGTTGATTTACAACATAATTAAACATTTTTTAGCTCACTGTAAGCCTCATAAAACTCATAGGTTCAAAAAATGCATTACATGTATTACCACAGTTCCATTATGGCAGCTTTTATGGGTGTGCATGATTTATGTAACAAACTGATTTGCTTTATTTAATTTGGATTTAACTTTTTATTCTTTTTAAAACTTCACAAATGGTTTCACTATAGATATTTGCTAATAGTGTTTTTAAAAATCCCCAAATATTTAAAGCTAAATATTAAACTTTGCCTTACTATGTTGGTGTTAGAGCTCTGCTTCTGTCTCTGTCTCTGTCTCTGTCTGTCTCTGTCTCTTTCTCTCTCTCTCACTCTCTTTCTGAGAGAGATAGATTTTGGAAATTTAAATATTTCTTCAGAATATTCTGAATTCAGCCATAAATATATGTAAGAAACTCAGACTGAAATACAGTGAAATCTGTTCTGACTTCAATCATGCCCTCAAAATATTTTTCTCCTGTGAACCTAACAAATGGAAACACACCGTGGTGTAACTCTGGTGCACCACAGCCGAGTTTCAAGCATCTCAACCAAGAGTGTGCAATGCCCTAGTCACTGCAACAGCAAAGGGAGTGGGGAAATAAACATCATTTCAGACACGTCATTTCATAAATGGTTATATCAAAGCAAAAATAAAATTGATGCCAATCTATGAATACTGAAACAGAGCATACTTTATAAGAGAAAAAGCTAATCATAAATACCATCTAGAGGATAACTCCATTTGTTAAAATAATGATGCATGATATACTCCTACATCCATCTTCATAGCTGCATTAAAAAATGCCTGAGGACACATACCAAACTGTTAATAGATGTCAGCAGTTGAAAAAAGATTGGTGAGAAGACAGGACTATTTTTTTTTTTGGCCTATCAATCACAGAGTAATTATCTTCTTAAGATTGCTTTATATAATGTTGTGCTATTTACTTTATAACAGGCATTTTTTAAATGATGCAACACTCTGAAAACGAATAATTACCCCCTTGACAAATTTTCTGACTGGGTTTCTCACTTCACCCTGAAGGAATAAGGAATCATCAGAATTTCTACTGGGCCTGACTTCTTTGCTTCCATTCTTCAGGAAAGTGGTAAAAATCAATAACACATCCTTCAGAGCTTTCAGAAAGTTCTCATCAGATAGAGAATTTTGACTTCTATAATCTGCATATATTCTAGCCCACTAAGATTTCTTCAATGACAAAATCAGTGCAGTTAAATGCAGATTTTTAACAGATGAAATTCCAACTTTCAATACCATGAAATTGGACTATAGATGAGCTACTTGTCTTTTTTAACTGAACTAAAATAATCTGGTACAGCTTGTACATGAAATGAATACGTGACTCTCACCTATGGCAAAAATAGGTGAGTTCTGCACTTATAAAGTGCACATATATCATTTTGCTTGGCGTCAAATCAAAACTGGAGAGTGCAGAGAGCAGGCATCTTAAATTGTTTTAAAAATGAAAATTGAGCTAAGAAGATTGAATAGCTACAAGGGCACATAGAAGAACCCAGAAAAAGTAGGAGGTTACAGCAAGTGTGTATAGTAAAACTAGGAATTAATCCCTGTTCTTATTTTTTGTTTTATTCTTTTTCATCAAATCTAATGTAGTTTATATTAAGCCCACAACTACTTGTCCAAGAGAAGCACTGTTTTCTAACTGGATGCCATGGACTAGGTCAGCTTCTTGATTTGACTATTTCAGGAGACAGCTTATTTTTTATTTTCTTCATCTTAGACTCAGATCACAATACAATTCTCTACTTAATGAGATTATCAGCAGGGCATCACAATGGCATTCTTGCATGGGTAAAGCAAACAAGTTTTAGTTATTGCTTACTGAGTCATTGTTCTTATCAATTGACCTTTCCATTTTATGAAAGAGTCTACAGAGGTTCCAAACATATTGGGTCAATCACCCCCTCTTCAGTAAAAGAAAATCACTCAAAACCCAACACCTCATGAAGAAATCTCCACTCTTCATGCAATCAAACAAAAAACATGAGCCCCACTGCACAGAAGATTAATAACATCCCATATTCCCCATATCCCAAGAATCTTCCAGAAACCCTCAGAGTGCTGAGAAACATGGATACAAAATATAAAATTGGTAGCATCCATATTCTAATATAAATTCATAGGCAGATTTAAGGTAAGATTTTGATTTGATTAAGTACACGGGCTCTATCTCACACACCTTAGTATATAGCATATGGTTCACAAAGCCTGAAATGAGAGCTAAATCCTAACTCTGTTATATTTTACCTGTAAAATCTTGAGCAAAGTAATATTGTTCATAAGGTTGCTTATTCTTCTATAAACTGGAACAATTAAAACATCTACTAACAGCTACATAGTACTCCATTGTGTAATTTCCAGGTGTTTGACTTGGTTCTTCGTGTCTGTGTGTGATTCACTTCTATTCTCAGTACATCATGGTCTGAAAAAATTGTTGATACTATTTCTATCTTCCTGATTCTATTTTGTGTCTTAGCACATGGTCTATTTTGGAAAATGTTTCATGTGCACTGGAGAAGAATGTGCACTCTTTCTTTTGGGGGTGTAAAGACCTGTATAGGTCTATAAGCCCTCTCTTCTATTTCTTCTTTCAAAGCCAATGTTTCCTTGTTAAGTTTTGTTCTTGTTGATCTATCCAGAGGTGATAAGGTGATGTTGAAGTCTCCAGCCACTCAATGCCTCTATTGCAAACCGCAGCACCCAAAAGGAGAGAGAGAGAGAGAGAACAAAAGAGAATGTCCTGCCACAGAGACAGGGTGGGATGGGGGGGGGGGGAATGGGTGGTGGAAGGAATACTGGGATAAGTGGTGGTGGAGAATGGGCACTGGTGGAGGGATGGGTGTTCGATCATTCTATAACTGAAAAACCAAAGCACAAAAATTTGTAAATCTACAACTATACCTCATGGTGTTTCACTAATAAAATTTTTTTTAAAAAATCTACTACATGGGGGAACTACGAAAGTTTGGTGAGCTAGGAGATTCAAAGTATTGATAATAACACCCAATGAGTAACAAGTAAATATTAACTATTATACTATTATTACTCAAGATGGGGCTGGAGCGATAGCAGGCCTGAGCAATAGCACAGCAAGTAGGGCATTTGCCTTGCACACGGCCGATCCGGGTTCGATTCCTCTGTCCCTCTCGGAGAGCCTGGCAAGCTACTGAGAGTATCCCACCCACATGGCAGAGCCTGACACATTCCCTGTGGCGTATTCGATATGCCAAAACAGTAACAAGCCTCACAATGGAGACATTACTGGTACCTGCTCGAGCAAATCGATGAGCAAAGGGAGGACAGTGATAGTGATTCAAGATGCATGTTTGGGAGAAATGAAATAGGTCCAGATGTAGGCAGTGGTCTTGCTATCTATTGGGCTAGTACTGTGTTCTCTGTGTGAGTCACACAGAAAATTATGCCACAACAAAGAAAAAGTGATGCCTAGAGTCCTCACCACCTAATTCAACCCTGTGGACATGCGTGTGCAGTTGACTTTTGAAAGTGCACTTTAAGATAGACATACCACTCGTCCATTCCCAGAACTCTGTTCTGGGTTGCTAGACAGAAAACTGTGGAATTAAATCATTTTTGTCTCAGCTACATGGAGACATAGTTTTTATTGCAATAAAATGCTCATATAGTTAGCTTACTGATGTGATCAGGAAAAATAAGTTGTGGTTTTTGCTATCTTGTCTTTACAGAATAACTGCATTAAAATTTAGTCCCTAAAATTTGTTGCCAAGAAAACCATCGTCTATATTGTCAGACAAAGAAACTGCGGTAACAGCTTTTTTTCTTGCCCTAAAATTGTCTGAAAAATTTTCACCAGTTAAATTAAGATTTCAATGGCAATAACATTCCAGACGAGCAGCAAAGCTCTTTTTGCTAATCATTGAAATTCTTTGTCAGTTTAAAAGTATGTTTTTGTTTTTGTTGTTGTTGTTGTTCTGTTTGTTTGTTTTTACTGTGTACCAACTGACACTTTAAAGGGGAATAAGTGGAGGCTTAAAAAGGAATCTCTTGGCCTAGTGAACTAGTATAGTGAGTAGGACTTTTCTCTTACATGTGCTTGACTCAGGTTCAGTCCTGGCACCACCTTTGTCTTCCTGAGCCCCACCAGGAGTGATCTCTGATTACAGACCCAGGAGCAAACCCTGAGCACTGCCAAATGACTCCAATAACAAAACCAAAAATCTCTATATTATACAATGGTAATAAATGTGTTCATTTTACCATCACTTCATTTCTTAAAATTCATTTTACAATAGCTAGTATTAATCTAGTCTTACTGAGTACCAACCCTGCTAAATATAGGAAAAATAATTAAGAAAAATTAAACAATATTAAAATCCTTAACTTCCTTAAATAAACAATAGCAATAGCACAATATTAAAATCCTTAACTTCCTAAAATAAACAATAGCACAGGGGAGAATATATTTTTTAAAATTATTGGGCTTCCTAACATTGACCAGTCCTCAATGGTTGGAGTCTACCACAAGTGTGTGTGGGGCACAGGGTAGGTAAAACAGAGAAGGGACCAGAATGATAATAATGGTTAGAAATGATCACACTGGATAAGAACTTTTGAATATTGAAAGTAGGTAAAGGGTTATACATGACAACTTTTAGATATCTGTATTGCAAACCACAATACTCTAAAGGAAAAAAAAGTTATTGAGTTTTCAAATCAATGTGTGAAATCCAAATTATTAAAATCATTTCTTTGATGCTCCTTTGAAAATAGTCTTTTAATCTGTTATTGAAAAAAGAAGCTTTTAAACAAAAATATCAAAAATCACACAACTAAATAAATGGAAAATTCTTACATTAACTGCTTTGGTTCTGCACATATCTCAACAATACCCAAGATTTGAGATCTATCAAAGTTCTGTTCAAAACCTTATTGTAAAATATCATTTTCCATAATTCAATGTTAAAATGTTTTATCTTCAAAGGTGAATAATTGCGTGAAGAGAATATACAAAAGTCATTTAGAGTCATGAAAACAAGTTACCAATAAAAACGTAACAGACTCCAACACAATTTAAAAGTTCTCTGAACATTTTATCTGTGCTAATAAACGCTTTTTTATCCCTGCCACCATGGAAATTGGGATTTTTATTATATGCATTTTAAAACATTGTTCAAAAGCTTCCAGTTATGTAAGCATTTTAGAGACTGTGCTCAGAAACTTAGAAATGAAGTGCCCTCTGGTTCTCCATAATTTTTAGCCATCTTAATGCTTTTCTTATTTTTTCACTCAAAAAGTAATATTTTAAAAGACTAGATTCAGAGGTAGTTCTCAAAAACTTTTTATAAATGATTAGTTAACTAGGTTGCATACCAAAAATTTCTAGGAAATCAAAGGATAAGATCTTTAATTTGTATTCTTCAATAAACAGAAATAAGTGATGGTACGGAAAGTTGGCATGCATTAAGTCCCTACCTTTTGTCAATTTTTCTTTTGTTTTTTGGCCATACCCAGTAGTGCTTGGGACTTACTCCTGATTCTTTGTTCAGGAATCACTTTTGGTGGGGTTATCAATAAAAAAGTAACAGACTCAAACACAATTTCAAAATGCTCTGAACATTTTATGCGTGATTAAAAAAAAATAAAACCACTTGCTGGTTCTGGGACCATCCTATACCTCTCTACTCCTCTCCCAAATTATTACTCTTTTTGTTTGAGGGCCAAACCTGGCAGTGTTCAGGGCTTACTTTTTTTTTTTTCCCCTTTATTTTATTTTATTTTTTTTAAAGTTGTAGATTTACAATTTTTTGTGCTTTGGTTTCAATTATACAATGATCAGATACCCATCCCTCCACCAGTGCCCATTTTCCACCACCTTGGATAATATCCCTCCCACCCCCATCCCCCCATCCCCCCGTCTCTGTGGCAGGGCAATCCCCTGTGTTCTCTCTCTCCTTTTGGGTGTTGTGGTCTGCAAAAGAGGCATTGAGTGGCAAACATGTTCAGTCCATAGTCTACTTTCGACATGCATCTCCCCTCCTGGGAGGATCCTCCAAACATCCTTTATTTGGTGCTCCCTTCTCTATCTGAATAGCCCTTTCCTCTAGGATACCCAGCTGGCCTCTAAGTTATGGAGTAATCCTCCTTTTAGCAAGCACTGTTGCACCATCTGTAGCACTGTCCTCCCATTGTTCATCGATTTGCTTGAGCGTGCACCAGTGATGTCTCACAACAAATTGTGAGACTTGTTGTTACTGTTTTTGGCATATTAATATGCCATAGGGAGCTTTCCAGGCTTTGCCATGTGGGCAAGATACTCTCAGCAGCTTGCTGAGCAATCTGAGAGGGGTGTAGGAATCGAACCCAGGCCAGCCATTGCAAGGCAAATGCCCTAGGATTAAATACAGGTAAGCTATATGGAAATCAAGTACCTTCCCTGATGAACTATCTTCCCTACATGTGCCCAATGTTGTACACAATTAATCCCATTTGATATAACCAGTGTTGGACCAAATAGCATACTTCACCTTTTGAGACAATGAAATTTCATTTTAAATAGTTTCCCAGTGTAACATACTTCTTGACTGCCTGACAGACAGGAGCACTAAGCCAGGCTGAATTTCAAAGGCACATGCACAAAATTATGTCACCTGTTCCAATTCAAAATCCTTCTGTATCACCCAACAATTTCTGCTGTGGGAAAGGCTGGTAGAAGGGAAAACAGACTGGTGAAACTCTGTATTAAACATGCTTTGTATTTCCTGAGGAATTTTAGTGGCTGTTATATGCACTTAACCATGTCTCTCTTTGAAATGAATAAACAGCAGCTGGGAAAATACATCTCTTATAGAAGCACTCTCTATGCATCAGACAAATAAAAAAAATTCAATTCCAGATGTTAACATAAAATTATCCAGATGTATCCAAATGAGTATCCAGAACACCAGGGGCAAAGGAATATCAAACTGGAAATTAATTTCAAAAGAGAAATTAAAGCGGAGGTACCAGTTTGGTGGGATATATATATGTATATATATATATATTCATATATATATGTATATATATATTCATTTCTTGCTAAATAGCAGCAGGAAACTGTTTATTACTATTTAAGAAAGCACTTGCTTTAAAAATAAGAAAAGCTCATGCTTTGCATGTGGGTGGCCTAGAGTTGACCCCTGAAACCACATGTTCTCATGAGCACTTCCAGGAAAGACCCAAAATACATTGGGAGTAGCCCCTGAGCACCTCCAGGTGTAGCCCAAAATCCAGTGAAAAAATATGACATAAGATTTAAGTATTAAAAGTCTCCAGGGAAGCATGCAAGATCCCTGAATATACAATTAATTTTTCCTTATTAAAATTCTTCTATGGGTTTTCAATTTGATTCTAGAATAATCAGTTTCACTTTGACCTTGATTTTCCTGGGAGTTTGGTGGAGCTTTAGCACATCAAAGAATGACACATGCAGATACTACAGAATTCTAAGGTCTTACTTTTCTGTCACAAATTTAAATGGATACTTGAAAATGGTCTAGTTCATCAATCAAAAGATTCAAACTAAGTAAGTCAAGTCCCACTTTCTACTCCAAAGAAGTGTAAGAATTTACACATAAACTTATGTAATGCAAAAGGAAAAACAACAAAATGCAAGAAAGGAATTAGTCATCGTAAAGATGGGAGAGATAGTATAGTGTGTAAGGTGCTTGCTTTACACGAAGATGATTTGACCCTACCATCCCATATGGTCCCCTGAACCTTCCAAGAGTGATTCTGGAGTGCAGAACTAGGAGTAAATCCTGAGCACCACTGGGTATGCCCCCCCAAAAAAGAAATCAAGAATGCCAAGGCCTCTTTCTTCATAAATCTCAATAACTATGTCTGTTAAACAGGCCAGTTTACTAGGTCTATGAAACTAGTGATCTCTGAAAGGAGGATTAGAAAAGATTTTATGGTAAATGATTTTAAATAAAATATAAAGATTCCTTCTGAAAGAAGGGATCTTTATTTTCTAAAAAAAATATGCAAAAGCAACTTTCAGTGGTTTGGTGCCACCAGCAGGTCAACCTGCTGTACCTGCGAGGAGAGTGCATCAGCAGCCTGATGCTGCCTTTAGACTTCCTGATACCCCAAAATTGCCACTGTGCCTTTAGCCATAACCCAACAACTTGGGGCTAAAAGTTAGATATGTGGGAGTCACACCAACAAACCACCTCTGGCTCAGCTATACAAGCTCATTTATTGGACTTATTTCAGAGGCTCTTAACTCTCGAAAGAGATAAAAAAAAAAAATGGAAGTTAGGGCCAGGACACGGTGTGTATGCCAATAGTTTATTTTTCTGGGAAAAATGGACATAAGAAACATGATCCAGAGACTCATAAAAAGAACCTCCCAACTGAGCAGCTCATTGCAGAGATGCCTCTGGAATTTAAACCAGGCTGACTTCACCAGGGTGCCTCAGACAGGAGCAGACATCCTTCCCCCACCTGCCCACTAAAACCCCCCAGCAACTGCCAACTTCCAGAACCCAATGAGAAGTGCAGGCAGGTGGGTTCAGTGATCATGAACTCCAGACCTCAACGGTTGTCATCCCCGCTGCCCACAACCGTCCCCATAGGATCCTAGAGTTCATACCCACAAACTGCCACTGGCTGCTTAAGTTTCTTAAGCTTCTTAATGGCCATAATCTAGAGACACACAAAAGAATCTCTGAACTGGATTCACTAGTGAATTCTTCCAAACATTTAAAAAAGACCTGCTGCCAGTTCTGCTCAAGCTTTTCCAGGAAATTGGAAAAACAGGAACTCTCCCAAACAGTTTCCATGAGGCACATATTTCCCTATTACCAAAAGCAAACAAGGATACCACTAACAAAGAAAATAACAGGCCAATATCTCTAATGAACACGGATGCAAAGATCTTTAACAAAATATTAGCAAATAGAACCCAACAACTCATCAAAAACAACATACACCATGACCAAGTGGGATTCATCCCAGGGATGCAAGGATGGTTTAACATTCGGAAATCAATCAACATAATTCATCATATCAACAAAAGTAAAGATAAAAACCACATGATCATATCAATAGATGCAGAGAAAGCACTTGACAAGATCCAACACCCGTTTTTGATGAAAACTCTCACCAAAATGGGCTTAGAAGGAACTTTCCTCAAGATAGTCAAAGCCATCTATGACAAACCTGAGGCAAGCATTATCCTCAATGGGAAAAAACTAAGAGTCTTCCTTCTAAGATCAGGGACAAGACAAGGATGCTCACTCTCACCACTTCTGTTCAATATAGTACTAGAAGTACTTAAAATAGCAGTTAGGCAAGAAAAAGATATTAAGGGCATCCAGATAGGAAAGGAAGAAATCAAGCTCTCAGTATTCGCAGATGATATGATACTATATCTAGCGAATTCTAAAGCCTCTACCAAGAAACTCCTAGAAACAACAGACTTGTACAGTAAAGTTGCAGGCTATAAAATCAATACCCAAAAATCCATGGCCTTCTTATACACAAATAATAAGACAGAGAAAAGAGACATGAAAAAAGCAATCCCATTCACAATCGTGCCCCAGAAAATCAAGTACCTCAGAATCAGCCTAACTGAGGAGGTGAAGGAACTCTACAAAGAAAACTACAAAACGCTACTCCACAAAATAAAAGAGGATATGAGGAAATGGAAACATATACCCTGCTCAAGATAGGAAGAATTAACATTGTCCAAATGGCAATATTCCACAAGCCACTATACAGATTTAATGCAATCCCTATAAGGATACCCATAAAATTCTTCAAAGAAATGGATCAAGGACTCCTAAAATTCATTTGGAACAACAAATGTTCAGAATAGCTAAAGCACTTCTTGGAAAAAAGACAATGGGAGGAATCACCCTCCACAACCTCAAACTCTACTACAAAGTGGTAACAATTAAAACTGCATGGTACTGAAACAAAGGCAGAGTGGTAGACCAACAGAACTGGGTGGAATATTCCTACACACAACCCCAAATGTATGAGCATCTAATCTTTGATAAGGGAGCAAGAAATGTGAAGTGAAGCAAGGAAAGCCTCTTTAACAAATGGTGCTGGCATAACTGGACAATCACGTGCAAAAAAAAAAAATGGGCTTAGACCTCGACTTACCACCATGCACAAAAAAAAAGACCAAAATGGATTAAGGACCACAACATCAGATCAGAATCCATAAGGTACACTGAAGACAAGGTCGGCAAAACCCTCCACAATATTGAGGCTAATGGTATCTTCAAAGATGACATGACCAGCCAAGTGGAAACAGAGATAAACAAATGGGAATATATTAAACCAAGAAGCTTCTGCACTGCAAAAGATACAGTGACCAAAATACAAAGACAATCTACAGAATGGGAAAGGATATTCACCCAATACCCCTCCCAAAAGGGTTTGATATCAAGGGTATACAAATCACTGGTTGAAGTCCACAAGAAGAAAATATCCAACCCCATCAAAAAATGGGGTGATGAAATGAACAGAAATTTTGTCAAAGAAGAAATATGAATGGCTAAAAGGCACATGAAAAAATGCTTTTCATCGCTAATCATCAGGGAGATGCAGATCAAAACAACAATAAGATATCATCTCACACCACAGAGACTGACCCACATCCAAAAGAACAAAAGCAACCAGTGTTGGGGCAGATGTAAGGAGAAAGGGACTCTCCTTCAGTGCTGGTGGGAATGCCAACTGGTTCAGTCCTTTTGGAAAACGGTAGAACAATTTTAAAAAATTTAGAAACTGAGCTCCCATTTGACCCAGCAATACCACTCCTGCGAATATATCCTGGAGAGGCAGAAAAGTATAGTTGAAATGACATCTGCACTTGTATGTTCATTGCTACACTGTTCCCAATAACTAAAATCTGGGAAAAAACCTGATGCCCGAGAACAGATGACTTGTTAAAGAAACTTTGGTACACCTATACAATGGAATACTATGCAGCTGTTATAAATGAAATAAATGAGATTTGCAAACAAGTGGTTCTACATGGAAAGTATCATGCTAAGTGAAATGAGTCAGAAAGAGGGGGACAGACATAGAAGTACTGCACTCATCTGGGAAATATAAAGTAACAGAATGGAAATAAACACCCAAGAATAGTTGAGATAAGTACTAGGATGTCTGCTCCATGGCTTGGGAGCTGGCAGCACATGCTGGGGGAAAAGGTAGATCAGATAGAGAAGAGAAGACCAAGTTAAGGGTGTTTGGAGGTCTCGCTCAAGATGTGAGATGCATGCTGAAAATAGACTATAGACCGAACATGATTGTCACTCAATACTTCTATTGCAAACCACAACACCCTAAAGGAAAGAGAGAGCAAAAAGTAATGCCCTACTGCAGAGGTGGGGTGGGGTGGGGTGGGGTGGGGTGGGGTGGGGTGGGGTGGGGTTGGGGGATGGGAGGGCTACTGGGTTCATTGGTGGTGGAGAATGGACACTGGAGGAGGGTGGGTACTTGATCATTGTATAACAAAAACCCAAGCACAAAAGTTTGTAAGTCTACAACTGTACCTCATGGTGTTTCACTAATTTAAAAAAATGAAAAAATAATTAAGGTACATTTTGTTGACTCCATTTTAAATGACTTTGCCTCCTTATCCAGATAAACTTGTTTTTGAAAAAACAGAAAGATGATTTTGATATATATATAAAAAAAGGAATCTCTGAACTGAGGGGCTGGAGTGATAGTACAGAGTGATAGTACAGCAGGAAGGGCATGTGCCTTGCATGCGACGGACCTGGGTTTGATTCCCAGCACCCCATATTGTCCCCCAAGCACCACCAAGGGTAATTCCTGAGTGCAAAGCCAGCAGTAACCCCTGATCATCACCGGGTGTGACCCAAAAAGCAAAATCATCATCATCATCATCATCATCATCATCATCATCATCATCATCATCATCATCTCCGAACTGGCTGCAGAAATTTCTCCAGACCCTAATTATCTAAAATTTTAGAATTCCAGTAGCCCACGCCCACACTTGTGGCAGTGCAACATCTTATCAACATCATAACAAGCAATATAAAAGAGAGTATGGGGGAGATTGTCTGCTAAAGAGGCAGGGGGAAGGGTGGGATGTGGGAGACAATGGGATTCTTGGTGGTGGTGAAAGATGTGCACTGGTGTAGGGTTGGGTTATCGATCATTTTAATACTGAAACTCAAACAGGGAAGCTTTGTAACTGTATCTCACAGTGATTAAATAATAATAATAATAATAATAATAATAAAATTAACATTCTGAATAAAAAAAGTAATGTGGAGTTCATGCCCAATTCAATTAGCTTAATCAATGGCTGAATGAATAGCAGTGCTCCTATATTAAAAAATAAATAAATACAATAAACTGTGAAGTTTTTACATGAAGATCTTAAAATGGAAGACAACTATATATTTTATAAAATCTTTTGCATATGACAGTATATGGATCAATTCTTATTTGAAAATGAATTGGGTCAATTTAGCTTTTATTTTAAATAAAATTTTAATTTTATTTAAATTTTAGAGAATTTTAAATAAAATTGTCTTTAAATTAAAAAAAGAAAACTTTCAATCATTGTCATTCTTGTTAGTCAATTTAAAGGCAAACAAGCAAATTGTGTTTATATTTTGATCTCTTAAAACTACCACTTTTGCAGCAGTTTTGCTCTTGGCAGTTGTAGCATAATCTTATCAATGGAAATTAGCATTGTGTTTTGAGTCTTTGGTTGTTCTTTAACCTTGAAGACTTCTCATAGGATGACTTGTTTATTTCTCTTTCTGCAGCTGTGAGTTCTGGACAGAGAACAGGTGACGTTTTTCAAAACAATCCCAGACTCACTTTTCAAATCAGAATACCAAAGCATTGTTTGGTTTGGCATCTACTTTAGTGTTTGCTCTTGGTCTGATTATTTATATATTTCGACACTGATTTATAGTTATCTAATGCTTTGCCAGCCCCTTGTTTTGAGATATATATATATGTATATATGTATATATTCAGATATATATTTATTCTATGTGCTTTTGATTTTGGAGTATTAAAATAACTAGAGATACTTTCTTATTACTACTTTTAAACAAAATTTAGAATGATCAATAGCACTGCTATCAGCTACTTTTATTTTCTCTTTCTATAAAAATCTCACTTGGCTAAAAATTAACTGTACCAGATTCAGAAATGAAAGTTGGGCACCTAGTATGTCATTTTCTTCAGACAGGGCAATAAATTGCCCAAACCATTACTCCTCTCAGTCTTAACATAGGATCTTAGCCCGGGCTAAACTGAAGGTGATCATCCTGGGATCTGCTCTATGGGGGGCCCTCATGATACTAATGAGTTTTGGCAAATTTTAGCAGAACAACTCTGCGAGTAAGGAGGCTAATAAAAATAGGACATTGGCCATAACGCCATTTCCCTCCAGTTTGCTAACCATCCTAATAATTTGGTTTCTTGGGAATAACATTTTCAATTTTTGATCCAACTTTACATACCATTTCTGTGTTCACAGAGATTTGGTTGGTGAGTGGCTGTGTTTATTTTCGCTCCATACTTCAATTGCTTACAAAAGTACCCAGACTTGTTAGCAAGCATCATATCTTTAATGAAGTTAGCACTTAGACATTATGAAATATCTTCCAGAGAATACAAAGCAAGTGTACTCCCATACTGCAAACCAAATTAAAATTTAAAAAGATTATATTAATAAATTAAATAAAATGAAATACTTCAACTAGAGTGACAGGGCTTTTAAGCTGAAGAATGTACATGTATGGTATGAACTTCATTGGGATAGAATCCCAAAACAGGACTGATATTATGAACCAAAGCAAAAGCTAAAATAATAATAATAATAATGAGCAATGTTTTCAGTCCTTACGCTAATAGTGGACCCTTTCTTTTTATTTTAGCAAACATCTGGCCATAATTATTATATAGGAAAATAATTCTGTTCTCTAAAATATGTTTCTGTGATATGTGTCTTCAGGGTAATACTGTTTTTCTCTAAGTGTAAAATTGAATTTTCTCACTTACAGTTGAAATTAAATGAAAATTTTCTATACAACTAAGAAAGTATAAATAGTCTTTTTACTAAATTTATTTAAGTATGCAATAACATTTCAAAAGGTGAACTAACCATGGTGAGTGAAAGGACTTGTTATGAACACAATCTTTCTCCTATTACTCATCCTCCATTTTCTTGTGGCAATCAAACTCATACCTAGACAGTTCATAGTATTTTTCTCTCCCCCTTCTCTCTCCCTCCCTCCCTCTCTCTCTATCTCCCTCTACTTCCCCCTACCTTCTCTATCTTTCTCTCTTTCTCTCTCTCCCTCTCCTTCCCCACACCCTATCTTTCTCTCTTTCTCTCTCTCTCTCTCTCTCTCTCTCTCTCTCTCTCTCTCTCTCTCTCTCTCTCTCCACCTTTTCCCTCTCTAACATCCATCTCCCTACAGTCTTTAATTCTCCAAATATCCAATATTTGGGATAAGCAAGTTTTTACAATCTTGCTCAAGATGTAAGATGTTTTCTCTGATTTATTTAATAGATTGCATTACTCCTCCTGGAGCTGACAGCATGTTTAACACCTAGATAGTACTTAGTACTATTAATATTTTTTTAAGAAAAGAACTGTTTAAGAATACTAATGAACTCATCAAAACCCATCAATACCATCAAGTTATTCTGTAGTTGTCTGAAACTATCCTAGCCATGATTTCAATGTCTTCTCTATTTGATTAGCAGCAGTGATTAATGTCTGAGGTCCTCCACTGTACTTAATTTTTTTAATGTAGTAGTACTGCTATTTATTCAGCCATCGATTAAGCTGACTGAACCAGGCATGAACTCCACATTACTTTTTTTTAAAGTTTTAATTGGATATCTATGAGATATACCATTACAAACCTGTTTATAATTGGGTTTCAGTCATACAATGATCCAGCACTCATCCCTCCACCAGTATACATCATTTCCCACCACCAATGTCCCCTGTCTTCTCAACATCATCCCTCAACCCCCCACCCTCTACCTCCAGCCTCCCTCTATGGGAGCCACTTGCCTTCTTGCCTTCTTGCTCTCTTTTTCCTTTTCCTTTTATGTATTATGGTTTGCAATACGGGTGCTAAGAGGTCATAGTGTTTGTTCAGAGCCTTTGGTATTTTTATCGGGATGGTAAGGCTAGAGTAGCTTTTCAATTGGGTGGCAGCTTTGGGGTGTGGATGTGACTTCCGAGGCTTCTGGAAGTACAGGGAGGTGTGAAGAGGTAGCCAATCCTGACCCCGAGAAAGCCTGGAGAGTTCAGTCACAAAACCCATATACCAGAATTTTCAGCAGATTATATATTGATCAGATCCATCCTGAGGCAATGGAGTCAGGCCAGGGGTACAGCATTGATTTTGGATTGTGGGAGCAAGTGGCAGATAGGTACTCTGCTTGAGTGGGCCATCAGATCAATCCTATTTACCCCAGTCTGTTCAGTCAGGTGCGGGTGTGAGATTAACTGTGGCTTTTTATCTCTTTTGAGATTTATCTATGAATCTCTGAAATAAGGCCAATAAATGAGCTTGTATAGCTGAGCTGGAGATGGTTTGTGAGTATGGCTCCCACAGACCTAACTTTTGGCCATTTAATTTCTTGGTAAACTTGGTCCCAAGTTGTTGAGGTCCAACCAAAGACACAGAGGCAATTGTGGTGTGTCAGGAAGCCTGAAAGCACCATCAAGCTGCTGATGCACTCACCCCGCAGGTACACATTGACCTGTTGGCGGCACCATACCCCCACACTGCACTTAATTTAACACCAAAGCTTATCATGTTGTGGTGGGAATGTCCACTGGTTCAGCCCTTCTGGAAAACAGTATGGACGATTCTTAAAAAATTAGAAATTGAGCTCCCATTTGACCCAGCAATACCACTCCTGGGAATATATCCCAGAGAGGCAAAAATGTATAGTCGAAGTGACATCTGCACTTGTTTGTTCATTGCAGCGCTCTTTACAATAGCCAGAAACTGGAAGAAACCTGAATGCCCAAGAACAGATGACTGGTTAAAGAAACTTTGGTACATCTACACAATGGAGTACTATGTAGCTCTTAGAAAAGATGAAGTCATGAAATTTACATACAAGTGGTACAATATGGAAAGTATCATGCTAAGCGAAATGAGTCAGAAAGAGAGGGATAGACATAGAAAGATTGCATTCATCTGGGGGATATAAAGTAACAAAGTATGAGATTAATACCCAAGAATAGCTGAGATCAGCACCAGGAGGATTACTCCATAACTTAGAGGCCAGCCAGGTATCCTAGAGGAAAGGGCAGTTCAGATAGAGAAGGGAGCACCAAATAAAGGATGTTTGGAGGATCCTCCCAGGAGGGGAGATGCATGTCGAAAGTAGACTATGGACTGCACATGTTTGCCACTCAATGCCTCTTTTGCAGACCACAACACCCAAAAGGAGAGAGAGAACACAGGGGATTGCCCTGCCACAGAGACAGGGGGGATGGGGGGATGGGGGTGGGAGGGATATTATCCATAGTGGTGGAAAATGGGCACTGGTGGAGGGATGGGTATCTGATCATTGTATAATTGAAACCAAAGCACAAAAAATTGTAAATCTACAACTTTAAAAAAAATAAAATAAAATAAAATAAAATAAAGGGGAAAAAAATTAGAAAAAAAATTGGGAGAAGGAATATTTTTCTACATTAATAGAAATAACAAGTCAGAGATAATATAAAATTCTCTTTAAAAATCAATCGTTTTTTTCCCTCCTAACTTAATCTTCAAGGATGTTTATGAGGATTTAATTGCATCCTGAAAGAATGGTAGATAACTTATGTAAGTTGGGCATCAGGTTTAAATGTATTTGAGGGCCAGAGTGATAGTACCAAATGTAGGGTGCCTGTCTTGCAAGTGGCTGACCTGGGTTTGCTATCCAGTACCTTATATGATCCCTTATCTTTCCAAGAGTGATTCCTGAGTGCAAAGCCAAAAATAAACCCTGAAAATACACAGTGCGGTCTAAACACACACACACACACATACACACACACATATATATACATATATATTACATATATCACACAAAAAGTACATATATGTAGGCTTATACATAGGTTTGTTTTTACATCTAAAAACTTATATCATCTAAAAAATATATATGTAACCTAAGGCAAATATATATATGAATTGTCTCTAAGAAGGCAGTAGTTGTATTTGAATTCCTCTAAGAAAGCAGTAGTTTTAAATTCCTGATACAAATAGCAATCTACATATGTGATTTATTACATCTATCTATGTGCATACAGTGTTATATAGTCGATGAATCAAAAGAATATATTTCCCAAATTTGTTACTAGTAATATATATATATATATATAGCTTCAACTTTTACATAATTCTTCATGGCATCTGATATAATACTTAAATATTCATATGATAATTATATTTCTTGTATCTATACAAAAATTAGAACAAAAGCACAGTATGACTCATAGTTAGCTTAATATTTACTATATTAATCAAATGGAAGAAATGACCTTTAGTAAATAACATGTGATTATTTCAATGATTCACTTTCTATTTAAAGCTTTTGCTAAAATAATATGTACTCTAAGGTATGTTATAAAAAATTAAACTTTATGCAAGCATTTATATTCATGCTTTGGCATACATTAGTCTAAGTCATTTAAAATAGTTTTTTTTATTGACTAAAGTATCAAATATTATCAATGTAATGTGGTTTAGCCTAATAGTACCCTGAGTTTTAGAGGGCATTTATCAGTTGAATAAGTAAACATAATTCTTATTACTAAATAAAATGGGAGAGCAAAGGAAACTATAATTTTCACCAGGTTATAATTTATCCAGGAGAATACAGTTTTCTAACTTGAAATTTTGTCAGAATTGCCATTCTCTTATGCCAAATAGATATCGTAGGACTTCCATACACATGATTAGAATTTAAATTGTATGTCTTACATGATTCCCAGGTAATAGCATTCAGTAAAATTTAGTCATTTATATATTTTCCAATGAAAAAACTTGGCTGCTGTCAATGTGCTACAGTACCAAAGAGTACACATCCTGAGGCTACAGTGCTTCACGGGAGACTTTCACCAGTTTTCATTTCATAGCAGGGAACTTACTAAAGCAGCTCCTGATATCTTTTTAAGTTTGCTTATAGAATGTAATCATAACCATTTCTCTCTGAGGTTACTTGTCTCAAGGACTTTTGATGATAGGTTTAGTGTTAAAATAGTTCCCCTAAGGACCAGCAGCTGTTTTAGTGGTCTAGAAATTCTTTGTTGTATTTCATGTATATGCTGCCAGAAAGGTGATAGTACATTATCTTTCCTGTGTGAGACTGATTAACTGACACACCCTCAAGTTTTTCCCAGTTGAGATGGTGGCTGGCACTTAATTATCCACACAGTGTCACACAGCACTTAGGAGCAATGGTAAATATACTTTAGAAGATTGGACCTTAGGGCTCAGTTTATGAAGTGAAATGATTACGAGAGCTGCTATCAGAAGATATGAACAAGACTTGGACTAGAGATTAATGCTGAACATTTACTGTTCTGTGACCACAAGCAAGTAACTTAACCTCCATCTGCAAAATGAAATTGATAAAATGTTGGCTAGGAGTGTCTCTTAGGTTTTGTGGAGGACCAGATGTGTGTATAACAAAGGCTTTACAATAGATGAAATACAATACACAAAATGACAATTGCCGACACATTATTAATAGAAAGAACTGCTAAGCAACTATTCTCTCCTTTTCCAAAAGATTCCATTGTAAGTGGAAGGCACAGTTCCTATAATAATAATGTAGAAAAATGACAAGATATTATTGAATCACATAACCTGCCATGGTGTCATGTTTGTTTTTCTGGATTTCAGACTGAATTTTAAAAGCCAAAGGTAAATTTCAGTGTTCTCAAATGCTTCAATATCTAGTGCAATTAAAACATTTTCTTTCTTGAGGAGCTGCTGATTAAATTTGGGATCTCACAGATATAAGTCATATATTGTGAGTTACATTTCTGGCCTGATAAGGTATTTGACAATTTCTTTTTCCTAGTTCAGTATACATAAAATATTATTCTTCATAATTCTATGGTTTCATTACACCTTAGAATTGGAACACAAATAACTGATAGCAGATAGCAATCCCAGTTCAGAAAAAGTTCAAAACAGCCTTTTTCTGTGATATACTGTAACATACTGCAATTTTTGTGATATACTAGAGCAATAGCACAGTGGGAAACGCATTGGCCTTGCATGCGGCTGACCCAGGTTCAAATCTTCCGTCCCTCTCGGAGAGCCTGGCAAGCTACCAAGAGTATCCTGCCCCCACAGCAGAGCCTGGCAAGCTCCCTGTGACATATTTGATATGCCAAAAACAGTAACAGCAAGTCTCACTATGGAGACGTTACTGGTGCCCACTCAAGCAATCGATGAACAATGGGGTGACAGTGCTACAGTGCTACATACTGTAATGAATAAATACAACACATGGAACATTTATCAACTATATAATTTAGTGCTTATATACTTATCTCTATACTATTAATGTGAAAGAAAATAGCACTGGTTTGTAAGACTTTATATTATATTTTTTATACTTTACTCATTCTATACATATAACCATTTTGGTACTGACGAAACGTGTAATCGATAACATGTTTTTTATATAAAAATTAAGCCTGGATCAATCTGGATGAATAATGAGGCTTTGTATTTACCACCTCTCACAATCAGATTGTTCTAAAACTTAGATTAATTAATTTCTATAAAAACCATTCTAAATTCTTTAAGAAAAAAGATTCTACATCAAGTCCCAAGAGTAAGCCTTTGTCTTTAGTACTTGAAATGATTTTCCCTAAATATCTAGTGTTTGTTCTTTTCCAGAGTTTGAAAAGTCTGGGAAAATCAAAATATTAACCTGAGAGTAGTGACAGCAGAACCACTAGGATTAATTATTATAATAGGGAGCTTTCTTAAACCACTTCCAAATATACTGACTTAATAATATCTTCTACATGACTCCCAGCCCTTCCCAGAGACATCCAAGTAAAATCAATTATAGGAAGAACCACTGTTCAAAACATAGTCCTCAGTAATGCCTTCAAAAGGGTGTTTTTTGTTTAGTATTTTTCAAGAGCACTTTGGGCAACTGATTTCAGCAGAGGTCACACTTGGAGCAATTGTTGCTCTTGATGAAGTTCACTTCCTGTAGTCCTGTTGGTGAGGTATATTCAAGAGACTATTCTAACCAAAGTGTTTTTATTTGGTTGTCCATAAAGTGAAAAATAAATAAGAGCCCTCCTCAGTCTGTTGCTTACCTGGAGAAACAATCAGTGCTCTGAAATTTCTATTGAGATGCTCTGGATCATACTCTTGCAGAAAGTGCAACAGGATACCTTCTGAATTCCCTACTGGCATTGATGATACAAAACTGTTTCCCTTAAAAGCACCTCTGAAAGCTTTTACTTAAGAATCTCTATTCACAGGCTGGATAAGATGTACAGGATTCACATCCTTCTTGCCCTGCTGAGACGACGAGTTGTCCCCCACGAGTGGCTCTCCGGCATGGCCATGGCCCCAGTGGCACATGGACCTAATTCAGAACCCAGCAACTTCTGGCAGAAATGTTAATGGACTATGCAGTAAGCTATGATGCTGTGCCCCCCTGGGAGGGAAAGGGTGTCTGTCTCTTCTGCCCCCCTCCCCCCACGCCCCGTGGCATGTTGGCCACTGCCTCAGAGCTTATTGGACAGCCAGAAATGAGTCGGCGTTGATGGGGCAACTGCAGCCTCATGGGATGGGGGGTTGGGGGGTGGCAAAACCAGCATGTTCTTCTTGCCTTGCTGAGACCACGAGTTGCCCCCCACAAGCAGATCTTCGGCACGGCCATGGACCCAGAAGCACACAAACCAATCTTGGAACTATTTGGCTTTTGGCAGAAATCCCTCCAGACTTAATTAGTAAAATATCTGAAATCCAAAATTGTGCGATCACTACTACAACCACATGACATCGTATGGTCTTCATAACCAGCAATAGAAAAAAATTGGGTGCAAGTCTAAGAACTTTCTCTTCCCTTATCATATTTTAATTTAATTATCTAGGGGACTTGTGTTCCCTTACAGGCAAGATGGCATGGAGAGTTGAGAAGAAAAACGCCAGACAGTAGAGGGAAGGGTATGGGAGTGAATGGAAAATAAAATAAAACTGAAAAAGAAAAATAACAAAATGAAGTGACAATGAGTTATAATGCAGACAATTTGAATAAAAAGCCAAATGTTCTCCAAGAAATATAATGAAAGAGTGACATTTGAATGCAAAAGTCAAAGTTGATGCCTAAGATTTCTTTAATTAGTTAAGGATTTGCCTACAGTATAAGGATATTGTAAAATCTCTAAAATACTACATATTTTGAAAGTCCGTGGAAGAACTCGTGACTTTCAATGCCTGCCTTGCAAACATACAGTACAGAATTCAATGCCCAGTGCCACCACATGTCCCAAACATAATTCTGGCAGCTTTGTGGTTTGAGCATGCAAGTCTTACTCTTTGATTCTCCAGCAATGAAGGTGATTTATGGCTACACCACAGTCAGGTGGCATATAAACACCATACTAAATGGGTATAATCACTAACGAGCACCACAACTAACAAAATGTACAAGTACCAGGATGTGCAACTCCTGATCAGCATATGGGTGAGCTTCTCAAGTACCCCTGGCAGGTACTATACCTGTCATATCTGGGAACATCACAACTAAAGCGGTGCAAGCAATGGTGAACACCATGGCTCAATATGCAAACTCTGAAACTTCTTTGGAACCCCTGTGAACACTACAAATAAATGTGCAAACACTACAACCAGATATGTGTGAGACCCCTGGTCATCACAATATCAACAACAGTGAAAGAAATGGGGATATGAAAATTTTTTATTTAATTAAAAAAACTAAAAACAAATAAATATATTTCACCTGAATATATTGCTTTACAATATATAAGAACAATCTATAACCTTTGTTTGACATGTCTATAAAATTCCTCAAACAACTAACAATATAATAAACCTTATACTCAATACAATTTGTGTTAATATAAGCCTATGTTGTATCAATATTTATAACTATAACATAAATACTACTGCTTAATTAGTATGCAGTAAACAAAATCTATTTAGTTCATAATATCTTGACTCATAGATGGATCTTTAATATTGTATTCGGTTTTATCTGATAAATATTTGATGATGGAAATGATTTTAGTTTGAATAATGATGAGTCAATATGTATATATATTTCAAGTCAAACTGAATAGAAATGGCTATGCAAAATAAAAATCTATTAGAAGCACAGTAACACACAAATTAAAAGAAAATAGATTAAAATGTGCACAAAAACATTAATTAATATTAAGCATGCATTGAGGATACTATTTCAACATTGTTGTCTTCTTCCTCCCAACCCAGTAACCTCATGAAGTCATAAACACATAGCAGGCAAATACAAAGTGAGAAATATGTTACAAACAGGCTGACAATTGTTCATAAAGTTGATCATGAAAAAGCTATGGACAATTAAGAAAATGCCATAGACCAGAGAATACTATAAAAGTAAATATGACTGAATGGAAGGTAGTAAGCTGAATTGGATGCCCAGAGAAGAAAATAAACATAATGATAATATGAATTAAATCTTGGGAAAATTTATGGTTTAGAGAACACTAATTAAAAGATTAATTTCAAAGTCCTCAAAAGAAACGGTGTCAAAAATACAGAGAGAGCCCACAGAATGGGAAAAATGTTTCACCCAATACCCATCTGATAAGGGGTTAATATCCAGGATATACAAGATTTAGTAGAGCTGTATAAAAAAAAAACCTCCAACCCCATAAAAAATGGGGGAAAAAAATGAACAGAAACTTCCTCAAAAAAAAATACAAATGGCCAAAAGGCACATGAAAAAATGCTTCACATCACTAAACATCAAGGAGATGCAAATCAAAACAACAATGAGATATCATCTCACACCACTGAGACTTGCATATATTAAAAAGAACAAAAATAACCAGTGCTAGTGCAGATATGGGGAGAAAGGAACTCTTTTTTATTGTTGGTGGGAATGCCAACTGGTCCAGCCTTTCTGGAAAACTGTATGGGCATTCCTCAAAAAACTTGAAATTGAGCTTCCATAAAACCCAGCAATATCTCTTCTGGGAATATATCCTTGGGTTGCATAAAAGCACGGTAGAAACATCTGCACCTATATGTTCATTGCATTACTATTCACAATAGCCAGAATCTGGAAACAACCCAAATGCCTGATAACAGACAACTGGTTAAATAAATTTTGGCACATATACACAAAGTAATATTATGCGGCTGTTAAGAAAGATGAATTCATAAAATTTGCTTAAGAGAGAAAGGACGTGGAGAGTTTCATGCTAAGTGAAATAAGTCAGAAAGAGATATAAAATAACATAATATGAGACTAACACTCAATGACAGAAGAGACAAGGGCCAGGAAGATTGCTACTTGGAAGATGGCAGCTGGAATAGAGAAGGAATCACTAAGTCAATGATGGCTGGAGGAATCGTTCAAGATGGGAGGTGTGTGCTGAAAGAAGATAAAAGACCAAACATGATGGCCTCTCAGTATCTGTATTACAAACCATAATGCCCAAATGTAGAGAGTAAGAGGGAAATTATCTATCATAGAGACAGGGAAATTATCTATCATAGAGGCAGGAAGGGGTGGGATGTGGAGGGAGGGATACTGGGGACATTGGTAATGGAAAATGCAAACTGGTGGAGGGATGGGTGTTCAATCATTTTATGACTGAAACTCAATTATGGAAGCTTTGTAACTATCTCACAGTAATTAAATAATTAAAAAAGAATAAAAAATAGTATTGAAGTAAAAATATTAATTTCATAGTTTTGACAAATGCCTGTTAAATTATGTAAGATATTATCTTTAGGGCAGTCTGGATAGGAAACTTGAAATTCCCTGTATTCCTCATACATTTAATAAACTTAAAATGATTTTAAAATAAGATGTGTTGAAAAAAATACATGAAGCAATTTTCAGTAGGGGTGTGTGCAACTCAGTGCTACAGGGCATGCTTTACATTAATCAGATCATAGTTGCAACAACCAAAGCACAAATGAGAAAACAATTTTCATGGATTCTATAATTGATGTTCATACTCTCAATAACAACTAGACAATCAGATAAAACATGTTCATGTATGTTAAAAACCCAACAAAGAGGGGCTGGAGCGATAGCACAGCAGGTAGGGCTTGCCACAGCCAACCCAGTTTGATACCCAGCATCCCATTTGGTCCCCGAGCACTGCCAGGAGTAATTCCTGAGTGCAGAGCCAGTAGTAACCCCTGTGCATTGCTGGGTGTGACGCAAAAAGAATAACTTTGTAACTCATTGTGTTTTAATTAAATAAAATCTGGGAAAAAAACAAAAAATATAGAATATTCCTAGATGCTACATTGAACATTACTCTATAAACTTCATTACTACAAATAAAATGATGTCCTTGGATGTTATCAAACTAATTCTTTTCTTAAAGAAAATTAATCTCAGATATCGTCACCTTTAGAAGTTCCACAAAAATTATAGCCAGGACTAGATTTGGGGTCTTTTAATCCAATGAGTAAAATTGTGTGTAATACTCACAAATAGGATTCTTTCTATATTTTAGGTCTTTTAATCCTATGAGTAATATTTTGTAGAATACTCATAGGTAGGCTTCTTTATATTTATACTGGATCCCACTTCTTTTTCTCTCCTCTACACATATTTAAATTAATGTTAATTAAACATTACTAACTCTTTAAAACTCAACTTCCATCTTTACTAGAATGAGAGAAACACTGACCTGGAAAAGGATTTTTACCTCAATTTTATTACCAGTTGAGCAAAGTGTCTTGAAGGATATTACCTATCTTAGACTTATGCCCAAATGTAACATATACCAAAGAACATGCTATACAAATGAAGGCGATGTCCTAGGAGAATTCTGAATTAAATTCTTAAATATTATCATTGTATCAATGTCATCCTATTGTTCATCGACTTCCTTGAGCAGGCACCAGTAACGTCTCCATTTGTCCAAGCCCTGAGATTTTAGCAAGTGCCACATTGAAGGCTCCTTCGAGGTCAGGGGAATGAGACCCATCATTGTTACTGGGTTCTGGCATATTGAATATGCCACGGGGAGCTTGCCAGACTCTGCCGTGTGGGCAGGATATACTTGGTAACCTGTCGGGTTCCCCAAGAGTGAGAACTACACAGTAAGAGCTGGGTTTTATAGTCCCTGGGTCTTGGCCGTTGATGGGATAACACGGCGCTGGGGACAGTTGGTGGGTGTAATGCCTACTGGAAGATGGGGATCTGGGTGGAGTAGGCCCAGTCCCAATCTGAGCAGGCTTGGAGATCTCAGCCCGGGTCCTGCACACCTGGGTTTCCCTGCCGTTCCTTCATGTGTGAGGCTCCTTCGAACGTGTGGAGAGTGGTCTTAAGCATGGCTGTGTCTGGTTCAGGAGGTCTTCAGCTGCCAGGGCTCTGCTCAGGGCAGGGAGAGAAACTCAACCCGCATCCCTCCAAGGGTTCCTGTGAGGACAGCCAGGCGCAGGGGCAGGAGATTCTGTGCTGTTCTCTTCTGGGAGCTGGGTTTTATAGTCCCTGGATCTTGGCCGTTGATGGGATAACAAGGCACCGGGACCGTTGGTGGGTGTAACACCTAGCTACTGGAAGATGGGGGATCTGGGTGGTGGTCTACGGCCCTACCACCCTGAACGTACCCAATCTCATCTGATCTCAGAAGCTAAGGAAGGTCGGGCCGGGTTAGTACTTGGATCGGAGACCACCTGGGAATACCAGGTGCTGTAAATATTATAATTTACTTCAAATATTCTGAATTTGTTTTCTTCCTTCACCTTATCCACTTGCCCTGTGGGATCAACTTAGACACATCACATGAGAAAAACTTTATACATAAAATTCCACATATATATAGACATATATATAGGCTTACATATAAATGTCTATATATATGTGGAATTTTATGTATATATATAAAAGACTTTTATGTATATACACACACACACACACACACACATATATATTGTTGTTTTTGCATCACACCTAGTGTTGCTCAGGGGTTATTCCAGGCTCCTTACTCAGGAATTACTCCTGGTGGTGCTCAGGGGACCATATGGGATGCTAGGGAACAAACCCAGGTCAGCCAGTTTCAAAGTAAACAAGGCAAACATACTACCTGCTGTACTAGCACTCCAACTTCAACTTAATATATTTTTAATAGTCGGTATCATGTAGAGCTTTCAGTCCATATCTAGAAGTTTAAACATCTGATTTAAAATGTTTATGACTTCTGACTTCATATTGGCAGACTGATGGAAATAATAGAGAACCATCATCAACATTCAGGGAGCATGCTTTGATGATTTTCACAGAAATTATGATTTGACCTATTTAGGTATGTTTTATATCATTAAACGAATTTCATAATTAAACTACTTTTAATGGTAAAGAAACGTAGTATAAATATAGCTATTTACTAATCTTGGGGGTTGGAGTGATAGCACAGTGGGTAGGACGTTTGCCTTGCACACAGCCAACATGGTCGACCCAAGTTCAATTCCTCCTCCCCTCTTGGAGAGCCCGGCAAGCTACTGAGAGTATCTTGCCCACACGGCAAAGTCTGGCAAGCTACCCGTGACGTATTCGATATGCCAAACTCAGTAACAACAAAGTCTCACAATGGAGTTGTTACTGGGCCTGCTCAAGAAAATCGATAAACAATGGGAGGACAGGGACAGTGACAGTGACTAATCTTGGATAAATAGTAGACCTAGGAAAATCCATTTGAAGACATTCTCTCTAAACTCTTTCTCTAATCCCATATGCCAGACCTCTCTGGTCAGAAACTGAAATTCTTTGGGCATGAGGCAGATTGAACAGCTGTCTATTCACCACAGTTGACTCCTTGTCATCCGACAGATAGAGATCTCTATTAAGATAAATACTTTGAAGTTTTCTTTTTTACCCCAAAACATTTTGATACTTGGAATCTGAAAAGTATTTTTAAAAGACCCGGGAATGCATTTATAGAATAATGACATAAAACATGAGTGTGATAGCTTTGTCAAAAATCTAACTTTTCCCAGAAGTGTTTAAAGAGATAACCCTAAATTGGCTGATGATAGCAAGATAGAATAAGAGTATGATTTTACTGGCAATACAAAAATAAAATATCATACTAGCACTACTGTGTGGGCTAGTAAGAGGAGAATATAAGTTGTGATATAAATAGAAATGTGCAAAATAAGTCAGGACAAAAGAATATATGCTATATATTATATATGCAGTAATTGTATATATACATACATATGCACACATATATCTGTAAATAGAAACACAGATTAAAGAAATATTAACTGGACTCAATAAGTCAAGTTTGGGTAGTTTTGAGACCAATAATATTTATATCACAACATTGTTAATTATGATTATTATTAACTACACCAACAAAAAAGTTCTTAAAGAACTCAGAATATATATCTATTAACACTCCTCCAGTGATTTTAAAAATAATTTGTTGAACTTTCCTGTCAAGTATACAAAATAAGAATTACTGTGATTTATGGGAGAAGAAAAGAACTTAAGTCACAGAGAATTTAGGTGACTGGCTCAAGATCACAGAACCAGTAACATGTAAATCCATGGTTTGAACTTGCAACTTAAAATCAATAAATGAATCAATATTCCTGACAATAGGATAAAAGACGCCATAAAGAAGCAAAAGCATATTTGAATTAGCCATCTAATTACACTTATAATCAGTCTAAGGGGAAAGAAAATTCCGAGTTACTGTGGTACCAACTAAAACATATATAAAAATGCACAATTCTTTTTTACTTTGGTTTATTCTATAAATCATATTTATTTGAAAATTTGTTTCTTTTGTTCCTATCTTCAGATCAGAATACAGGTAGTTCTAAGATCTCTTTTAAGGTCTCACACCTTCTACAATTATTAGCAATCTTCATTGTCAGAAAATTCTTTTTATATGTAAAATTAAATTATACATAAAATTTCCTACTTAAACCCATTTCCTCTTCTCTGATCTTTATTGGAGATGGGAGACACATCATAGACCAAGACAGTTAACATTCTAATCATTTTTTATTTTCCCTTTAACTCATTTAAATGTACTTCTGCTAAATCCTCTTTTTAAATTTTCCTGACATTAATTACTGATATATTCAAGCTTTCATGACAGGACTATTTTGCCATTCATTTTGTAAAGTACCTATGTGAGCACTAGGTGACTAATGGATTCAGGCCAAAAGCCTCAGAATCAACTAAGGTCTCAGTGGACTAGAAATGCAGAGTCAGCCAGTCTCAACACCCAGGTCTGTGAAATTTGGAGCCTGGTCAAATAACCTATGATGCACAGAAAGCTGGCTCTGGGCTCCAAGCAGATGCACAACCAGACCCACAGGTTCAGCTAAAATCACACTGGCAGGGCTGGAGTGATAGCACAGTGGGTAGGGTGTTTGCCTTGCAAGCAGCCAACAGAGGTTCAATTCCCAGCATCCCATATGGTCCCCTGAGCACTGCCATGAGTAATTCCTGAGTGCAGAGTCAGGAGTAACCCCTGTGCATTGCCAGGTATGATCCAAAAAGCAAAAAAATAAGTAAAATAAAATAAAATAAAATCACACTGGACCAGGTAGGCAGATTTAGTCCCAGAAGCCACAAAAATCACATCTTTCCTTAATACTCCACAAGGTCACAGCATCTCCTGAGATCAAAGCAAGAAACCCAAAACAAGTAGTAACAAGTTATGTTGTATAGTTCCAACAGGAAACGAAGAGAGCATCAAAGAGCTCATCCGTCCAGAAAGTTCCTTGTTGGTGGAGGTTGCCGGCTGTGAACTGGAGAAACTCACCAGTTTCCAACAAGCACAATAGGGAAGCAGCACAGAACACCATGCTGAGAGAGTGAGAATAGTAACATTGAAGACTCAATCAGTCTAACCAGATATATAGCATCTCAGAAAAGAACTCATAGTACTGTAGCACTGTCCTCCTGTTGTTCATCGATTTGTTCGAGCAGGCACCAGTAATGTCTCCATTGTGAGACTTGTTACTGTTTTTAACATATCAAATACGCCACAGGGAGCTTGCCAGGCTCTCCAAGAGGCATGGAGGAATCGAACCTGGGTCGGCCATGTGCAAGGCAAACACTCTACCCACTGCGTTATCGCTCCAGCGCATAAGGAATCATAAATGGAAATGTGCAGAAGGTTTAATGAGCTCAAATAAACAATGGAACAGGCAGCCAAAACACACACACACACACACACACACATACACACACACACACACACAAGGAGATGAGGTCAGAAATGATAAAGCTTTAAGCAGAAATGACAGAACTTAAGAATTTGGTAGGCGAAATAAAAAACTCACTGGAAAGCCTCAGGAGCAGAGTGACAGTAGCTAAGGACAAAGTCAATGATTTCCCAAATGAAATGCAGAAAACCTCCAGACAAAAACAGAAGATGGTAATGTGCCTCAAAATAAATGAGCAGCAGAAAAAAAAATTCTGAGATGAATTCGAGAGCATTAATATAAGATCTTCAACGTCTTAAAGACCCAGACAGGCAATTTAGATAAAGAAGCACGTTAGTCAAAGAAACCATCACTGAGAAGTTTCCAGAGTTGAAGTGTGCATGCACCCGAATTCAAGAGGCCTGAAGGGTACCAACTAAAAGACACCCAAATAAAAAGACCCCAAAAACCCATCCAATTTAGAAGGATCAAAGTGATAGACAGAAAACACTGAAATCAGCAAGGTCAATGACAAAAATTACATACAAAGGAGTATCCTTAAGATTTTCAGAGATGGATCAAATAAAAACCTATGGGCCTGAATAAAATGGTGGGATTAAAAGCAAAGCAAAACAAACAAACAAACCAAAAAACACTTCAATGAAATGAATGCCTCACAAAGAATACTAGTCAGATTTTCATTCGGGTTTGAAGGAACAGCACAATGGCACGTATAAGCGACAGTTTGGATACTCCATAGACTTAAAACCATATTTAGAAGAGAAAATAAAGGGGCTACATTGTGGGAAGAAAAATTTCACAAACATGCCAAACTTCTACAGAAAATATGGCACAAAATTCCATGATAATTATCGCTCTCAATGTCATTGGCTTAAATGCACTAATTAAGAAACACAGAGTGGTGGAATGATTGAAAAAAATTAAATCCAGCCTTTGGCTGCCTATAAATATAATATATATATATATATATATATATATATATATATATATAGGGGATTGAAGCAATAGCACAGCAAGTAGGGCATTTTCCTTGCACATGGTTGACCTGAGTTCGATTCTCAGCAACCCATATGGTCCCCTGAGCACCACTAGGAGTAATTCCTGAGTGCAGAGTCAGGAGTGACCCCTGTGCATCGCTGGGGATGACCCAAAAAGAAAAAAAAAGAAATATATATTGAATACTAATGTTAATCAAAGACTCAAAGTCAAAAGTTGGAAGACAATATTTCAAGCAAATAGTACTCAGAAAAAGTTTGGGTTGTACATAGTGATATCAGGCAACATAAATTTCAGGATTAAAAAAGTTTTTAAAAAATACAGAGACTGTCATTTCTTTATGAACAGACGAAGAATTTACACTTTAAATATACATGCACCTAACTTGGGACCAGCAAAATATTTCAAACAACAGGTAATAGACTTGAAGGAAGACATGAGAGCTACACAATAATAGTTGGAGGCTTCAATTTATCTGCAACCTCTTGTTAGATCAACTAGACTTATAGCTCAGCAAGGAAATACTGGACTTGAAGGAAAAAGTGAAGATAGGGAGATATATATATATATATATATATATATATATATATATATATATATATATATTTGACTTTTAATCCTCAAACAGCTGAATATACATTCTTCTCCAATGAACAAACACAAGACATTCTCTATAAAAGACCACATTCTGGGGCACAGAGTATGCATTCATAAATTTATGAGGTTGTAAATCATATCAGCTATCTTCTCAGACCATGATGCTCTAAAAATAGAAGTGAAACACAATCAGAAATGCAAAAGTAAGTTAAAAAACCTTGAAATTAAACATTTCACTACTGAAAAACCAGCAGGTTAGATAAATAAATTAAAAGACACCTTGAAACAAATGAGAAAGAGAACATGACTAACAGAACTTGTGGGACACAGCAAAAATGGAGTTAAGAGGAAAGTTCATAGCTATGCAAGCATTCATCAGGAAGGAAGAAAAGTCCAGCATAAATAACAGAACTCAACAATTTAAGAAACTGAAAAATGATTAACAAAAGGAGCCCAAAGCAGACAGGAAGAAGGAACTAATCAAACTTTGAGCAGAGATTAATGAATTACAATTTTTTCAAAAATCAAAATATTGAAAAAAAAGAGCGGGTTCTTCAAAAAAAACGAGATGGTTTTTCAAAAAAGATTAACAAGATTGATAAGTTACTAGCAGGACTAACAAATAAAGAGAAAGAACACTCATCAACGGAATTAGAAATCAAATGAAGGACATCACACAAGGTACTACAGAACTTTAAAGGATCATCAGGGATTACTTTGAAAATATTTCTGCCATATGATGAGAGAATCTAGAAGAAATGGATAAATTCTTGGACTCCAATAACTCCCAAGGTTGACTGCAGTTGATATGGGACACCTGAAAAGACCTATCACTATTAAGGAAATCAAAATGGTGTCAAAAGTCTCCCAAGAACAAAATCGCAGACCCAGAAGAATTCACTATTGAGTTCTTTCAAATCTCTAAAGAAGAGCTACTGCCAATTTGTTTCAGGCTCTTTTGGGAAATCGAAGAAACAGAAACATCCTAAAACAGTTTCTATGAAATAAACATTGTTCTTATACCAAAAGGACATAATAGCCTTAAAAGGGAGAATATTTATAGAAAAACAAAAAGGAGAATGATATCCCGAATGAACGTGAGACACAAAGATCCTCAGCAAAATACTGTTGAATTGAATCCAACAATTTGGCAGAAAGATCATCTACTATGAGTAAATGAGATTCATCCCAGGGCTATAATGATGTTTTTAATATATGCAAGTTACTCATCATAACTAACCACAAAAAAATAAAAATCATGATCATATCAAGACATGCAGAAGGCATTTTACACGATCCAATGCTCATTAATGATAAAAACTCTCAGTAAAATGAGAATTGTCCTAACAGAACCTTTCATCAACTTGGTCAAAGGCATTTACCACAAGCCCATAGCAAACATTATACTGAATGGGGAAAAAACAGAAGCCTTCTCCTAAGATCAGTACAAGAGAAGGTTGGCTACACTACCCACTTCTATCCAATATCATATTGAAAGTACTGGTCTTAGCACTGGAGGGAGGGAGGATATTAAGGGCATCTAAATAAGAAAGGAAAAAATTAAACTTTCACTATTTGCAGAAGACATGATATGAAGAAAAATCTAAAAAAAAAGTCCATAAACACCAACTAATTTGTGCAGTACAATTGCAGACTACAAAACATGTAAAATCCATGACTTTCCTATATGCAAATAATAAAACAAAAAAGCAATGTATATATGTTTAAATCCCATTCACAACTGTGCCTTGGAAAATCAAGTACCTATCAAGCACCTAAATTAGGAACTGGCTTAACCAAAGAGATGAATAGCTATGAAAAGAAAACAAGGATACTACTTATAGAAATTAAAATCAAAAGGAAATGTATACATGTCACTTGCTTATACATCAGGATGATTACATAAGAATAGCAAAACTCCCTAAAGCATTAGATAGATATAATACAATCCCTGTAAGGATACCTATGACTTTTTCTGTGTGTGCCACACACTTAGAACTTAGCACTATCTCTGTTCAGTGGGACCATATATGGATAAAAACTGGGCTGGGAGAATGCAAGTCTGTACCCATTGATAATACCCACTGCATTATCAATCAGATCCTACCCATGAAATTTTTCAAAGAAATAAATGAATCACTCATTAAATTCATATGAAAAAATAAACCCAACTTCCACCCACCAATAGCCAAAGAAATTCTCAGGAAAATGAGATGGAAGACAACACTTTAGTTAACTTCAAACTGTTCTACTAAGCTATAGTAATTAAAACAGCATTGTACTAGAATAAGGACAAACTGTCAGATTAATGGGATAGAACTAAAAATCTGGGTCACTTCATCTTTGATAAAGGAGCCCCTAACAGATAGATTGCGCCATAGCTGGAAGCCTGCCACATGAAAAAAGGGGAGAAGGCAACTGGAATAGAGAAGGGATCACTAAGAAAATTATGGCTCGAGGAACTGATCGGAATGGGAGAAGTGTGCAGAAAGTAGATAAAGAAGCAAACATGATAATCTTTCAGGGTCTGTATTGCAAACCATAATGCCCAAAAGTAGAGAGAGATTATGGGGAATAAAATCTGCCATGGAGGCAGAGGGAGGGTGGGAAAGGGGGGTTATACCAGGGATATTGGTGGTGGGGGAATGTGCACTGGTGGAGGGATGAGTATTTGATTATTGTGTGATTGTAACCCAAAAATGAAAGCTTGTAACTATCTCATGGTGATTCAATAAAATTAATAAGAAAAAAATAAAGGAGCCTCCAAAATATGAAGTGGCCCAAGGAAAGTCTCTTCTACAAGGACGTTGGGAATACTGGTAGGCCACATGCAAAAAAAAAAAAAAAAGTACTTGGACCTCTTTCTAGCATGCAAAAAAATAATTCAAAGCAAAATTAATTTTTAGGACAAAAAGACCTCAATATTGGACCTGAATCCAGAAGGTAACAGAGGAAAATATATACAGAGCTCTCCAAGACATTGAAGCTAGAGGTATGTTTAAGGATGAAAAGCCAGTGCAAGTAAGTGGATGCAGAGATAAACAAATGTGATTACACTTGGAAGAAAAACACTCTTTGAACTTCAAAGGAAACCATGAATATAATTTTTCCCACCATTCTCAAAGATTGATATAAATTGATATAAAAAAGACATATGAAAAATTATTTCATATTATTATTATTACATAAATATATATCATCATTATTCATTAGGGAAATGCAAGTTAAAATAACAATTATATATCACCTCATACCATAGAGACTGGTATATTTCAAAAAGAACAACAACTAGTGTTGGTAAGGATGTGAAGGGAAAAGGGACCATCATTCACTGTTACTGGGAATGTTCACTGGTCCAGCCCACTGAAAGATAATATGGACATTTCTCAAAAGACTAGGAACTGAGTTTTCATATGACCCAACGATTTTATTCCTTGGAATATATCCCAAGTTCCCAAAAGCACAATGCAAAAAAGGCTTCTTAACTCCTATGATCATTGCAGCATTATTCCCAATAGCCAAAATATGGAAACAACTCAAGCATTCATGACCAGATGACTGGATAAAGAAACTAAAGCAAACGGTGTTGGCGTGGATGTGGCGAGAAAGGGACCCTCCTTCATTGCTGGTGGGAATGTCGAATGGTTCAGCCCTTTTGGAAAACAGTATGGATGATTCTCAAAAAATTAGAAATTGAGCTCCCATTTGACCCAGCAATACCACTCCTGGGAATATATCCCAGAGAGGCAAAAAAGTATAGTTGAAGTGACATCTGCACTTGTTTGTTCACTGCAGCACTGTTTACAATAGCCAGAATCTGGAAAAAACCTGAGTGCCCGAGAACAGATGACTGGTTAAAGAAACTTTGGTACATCTACACAATGGAGTGCTATGTAGCTGTTAGAAAAGATGAAGTCATAAAATTTACATACAATTGGTATTACATGGAAAGTATCATGCTAAGCGAAATGATTCAGAAAGAAAGGGACAGACATAGAAAGATTGCATTATCTGGGGAATATAAAGTAACAAAGTAGGAGACTAACACCCAAGAATACCCGAGATAAGTACCAGGGGGTTTACTCCATGGCTTGGAGGCCAGCCGCACACGCTAGGGGAAAAGGCAGTTCAGATAAAGAAGGGAGCACCAAATAAAGGGTGTTGGGAGGATCCTCCCAGAATGGGAGATGCATGCTGAAAGTAGACTATAGACTGAACATGACTGCCACTCAATGCCTCTTTTGCAAACCACAGCACCCAAAAGGAGAGAGAGAACAAAAGGGAATGCCCTGTCACAGAGGCAGGGTGGGATGGGAGAGATGGGAGGGTGGGAAGGATACTGGGATCAGTGGTGGTGAAGAATGGGCACTGGTGGAGGGATGGGTATAACTGAAACCCAAGCACAAAAATCTGTAAGTCTACAACTGTACCATATGGTGTTTCACTAATAAAAATATTTTAAAAAAGAAACCATGGCACATATACACAATATAGTCCTACTCAGCTTTAAGAAAAAATGAAATGATGGCATTTTCTGCTATGTATGTGGATCTGAAGAAGTATTGTGGTGAATGACATTAGCCAGAAGAAGAGAGAAAAAGCACAGAATGATCACTCTCAGATGTGAAATACAAAGAAACATAGCTGGATAATATGAAATAACCAAATGAAGTAGAAACAAGAGTAGGAGAACTGGTCTTCACTAGGAAGTTTCCACTAGGGAGGGGAAGTTAGTTAGGGAAGTAAACACTAGGACAATGGTGGCAGGGGGGTGGGGGGTGGGATGCCTGACACAGAGGCAAGGTAGTGAACTGGAGGGAAACTGGGGGGATTGGTTGAGGGAAGTTGATATGGAGAAATGACTGGTGTTGGAGCATTTTATACTTGAAATTCATCATGAATATCTCTATAACTTTTTCATTCATAATAATAGCAAAATAAAAATAAATAAATAAATAAATAAAAGTAGTAATGGTGAGTTTTCTAAGCTTACCTCTCCATTTTCTAAGGGATGTATCTTGGAATAAAATGAAGTGCAGATGACCTCATCATCTTTGGCATAGGAGGGCGGTCCAGTGCGGGGATGAATATTGTAGAGGACTAGGCACTCTGAATCTGTCACTGCATGATATTGCCATGGCTTGTATTCAACATTATCAAGTGAACGTTCTAAAATCCAGTTTCCAGGCCGAGGAGAGTTCGCTGCTTTCACAATCACATATGCAATCTGGAATACCTGGAAAAACAGAAAGCCAGAGTGTGTACCTTTAAATCCCCAAATAGTCTCAATACTTTTTATCTATTACTAGAACACGTGGTTGATTCTACTTCAGAGTTTATTCTGTAACTCTTATCTATTTTGTTCTCTGAAATCATTTACCATTACATGTTCATATTTAATACATTTTGCTAAATTGAGATGTTTTATTTTGCCAGCTATGGATTAAACATAAATGAAACTTTAAAAGAATTTGAATTTTAGTTCTCTAACAATTCACTAACATCATTTCACCCATTATTATTTTATTTTACCTAGTTTTAAAATAATCCATTATAGAATGTTGTCTGGGACAACTCCTGTGAAAAACAGTATGAAGAGTTCCAAGTAAACTTAGAACTGAACTACCATTTGACTCAGAAATTCCACTTTGGGGTATCCATTCCCCCAAAGAAAATCACTCTCAAAAGGACATATGAAAAGTGCACCATTATTCATTGCTGCACTCATTACAATAATTAATACATGGAATCATCCTAAGTGTTCAATGACATAAATGAATTATGAAGATGTTGTGTACACAGTAGAATACTATGCAGCTGCAAGGAAGATACGATCATGCAATTTGATACTATGTAGTTGGAACTGGAAGATAACCATGTTGACTGAATTAAACCAGAAGAAGAAAGAAAAACACAGGATGATCTCACTTATCTGTTGTATGTAGACTACTTGGTGAGGAAATATAGTAAAAGGGGGATGGCCTAGATCACACTTGACCCAGTGTTTATAAAGGAACGGGACAATGAAGAAAAGAAATCAAGGGGGGAAAGAGAACTGAAAGTAATGAGTGAAAAGACATCAGGACTTCAGTTACACTGGTGATATGAATGAGTGGTATAGCAGTATATCCAAAACACAAACTCAACAAAACTGAAAACATGAGATCTAAGCTACAACCCTGAAATCTTGTAAGGTGCCTGTCAAGTAGACAGGCAGGGATGGGGCAGGGCGTAGGTTTGGGAAAGAATTTGACAAAACTGGTAGAGGGAAGTTGATATTGGTATTGTAATATTATATGCCTAAAACTTAACTACCAAGAATGTTGCAAATCACAGTTCCCTAATTAAAAAATGAAAAAATAAGTGTTTAAAACATGCATTATGTACTTAACTCACTAATCTTACAATTAAAGTTTATAAAGTATGATTTTCAACTTTATATGAATGATTGTTGGTATTTAGAAAATGTGCTTATATTTATATAAAATTTTGGAAGAGTAACATTGATATGGTATAGTGGGCTATTATAAAATCATTAGAGCCGGGAGACAGTGTCAAATCGCAGTGCCAACTTTTCTGTAACTTTGAGAATATTTTCTCCCTAACTCTTTCTTCACTATGAGTAAGGTCAGCATTTACTGAGCTGGAATTTAAGTTAAATAAACTACATTTGCAAAGTATCCGGCAAAAGACTTGACACTGAGAACTCAATAAATGATAACTTTACATGTCAAAAAGAAAAATAGAGAAGTCAGAATATATGCAGATTATCTGATTAAAACTGGGACATCTTAAAATACATTCTACCTTCTGTATGAAGTGATTATATGCATTACAAGATGGGAGGTAAAAAGAAAAAATTATCAATTAAATATAAGCCAACAGAGTGACAATAAGGATGTTGTGGCATCCTCTATTTTCAAACATGTACTGGAAGATGTAGAACAATGTTTGGAATATTGTATAATAGTGAATAAGCATATCACTATCAATACAGTTCAGAATACAAAGTAAAAATATTATTGAATGATATTTATATGCAAAGCCCATGATATAATACTGATAGAAGCCATTTTAAGCAACAGTCTTACTATCCATTGGAAATATATTGCAAAATCTGTCCTCCCGTTGTTCATTGATTTGCTCGAGCGGGCCCAGTAACGTCTCCATTGTGAGACTTCTTGTTACTGTGTTTGGCATATTGAATACTCTCGGTAGCTTGCCAGGCTCTCCGAGAGGGACGGAGGAATTGATCCCGGTTTGGCCTACCACTGTGCTATCACTCCAGCCCATATATTGCAAAATGAGTAAAAAAACTTACTAATATTTAAAAGCAAAATGCTACTTTTTTGGTACATATTGTAAAACTTGGTGACCTTTCCAGTTCCAAGCTCTGAGAGGGTCACTGAAGGGTAGAACAGGAAGGACAAATCAGTGAACTCTGACTAAAGTGGTTGTTGGGCCACAGAAGAAATACTGAAAAAAATGTTCCACAAATAAACTTCTGCAACCACAGCTTTGATATGAAACCTTTATAAATATATGAATATGATCAATAGTAAACTCCAAAGCACATGGGCTTCCCCTCAGCTATACCCCTCAACTGTAAAGTCTGTCATCTAAATATTAAAAATATTAAAAATTTTAGCATGAAAAAGAAAATGCAAGTGGCGCAGATGTTGGTCTTTTGACATCTTTACTAGAAAATGAGAACACTATGGACAATGAGAGAAAAATCATTAGCCATAAAATGATCAAGAAGAGTAGATCTGACAATTGCCTTTTAGGGTAGTGTTGTGTTAAAGGCAGTGGTTAAAATACTAAAGACAAGTCTGTTTCTGTTGGCAAGACACTGCAGGCCAAGCCTTCCAAATACTTCCTATTTTCTGACCATCTGTTTACCCTCAGCTTAACAAGAAACAGCTAAGGCATTTGCTGTGGATGGCTTGGGCTTTGATTGTTCTGTTTTATTGAATCACTACAGATGAAAATACTAGACATTTATTTATCAAAGATATACCAGTAAATATAACTTTAGATTGACACGTACATATGTGCATATGAATATATAATATGTTTATATGCATTCAGGAAGTATATTCAGGAATATATTTAAGGTAATATCTCTTGGAATCAAGAATCAGAGGAATACTTCATTCCCAAATCTGAGGTAATAGCATTCAAGCTTATCATATTGATGTACAGAATTACAACCAAAATGTTTTAATACTCAAACAATGTTGCTACATCACCTCAAATATGATCTCTCTTCCCTCATCACCTACCCTACTGTTAATACATTTTTTTAAATCCAAACCCAGGGGTTTATCATCATTTAATATTGTCTGCTCTCTTGTTTTGTCTCCAACCTTATATTTTTACTATAGTACTAAATGCCTCAAAATTATCCTTAATCATTTTTTAAATTAAAAAAATTTAAAACAAAATAATTTTTCAAACAAAGCACAAGATAGGAGCAATATTTGATAATGATAATGATATTTGATAATGATAATTATCAATCATAATGCAAAATATTACTTCTAATATTTATAATATCTATTTCTGTTTTAGGTGTCTGCCACAGAATTTATTTTATATAGTTCATATTTAAAAACTAATGTATACAGAATTTCTCTTAATATAACTATTGATTAATCTGATTAAAAACAGCAATAATAGTATCTACTACATGCATACACGAAACACTCTAGTTCTCATTTCTACTAACAAACTTTTGTGACAAAATCTATAAAATTTAAAAAAATAAATAACTGATCTTTTGTTATTGCTAGGGGCAAGAAGTAATTACCTTCTAATTGTTCAGTTTTAATTGTTCATTTTAATAGCTTGTCAATATTCATTATTTTTAACAAAATAATCAAAATCATTGTAACCTGCTTTCATGTTACTTTTATTTGAAAAGCACTATTTCTAATTTTGTTAGCTTTGATTTCCATCAACACTAGTATACTATATCACTTGCAAGAATTAAGACATATATGCGCTCCCTGGAAAGAAAGATGGCGGCCGCACGGGAGCCTTGTGGACAGCAGGTTTGAGCCAGGGGTGGGGGGCGGCAGGGGCCTCATGGGAAGGGGGGCGATCTGGGCCGTCCTTCATGCCCGACCGAGGTCACCAGCTGCCCCCCACGAGCGGCTCTCAGGCACGGCCACGGCCCGGAGGCACAATGACTTAGCACAGAGAGCCACCCGCTTGGAGCAGAAAAGCAAATGGACTATGTGTTAAACCGCGCCACCATGCCTGCCCGGAGGGGAAAGGGTGTTGTCCCGCTCACCCACTCCTCTCTGGAAAGAAAGATGGCGGCCGCATGGGAGCCTTGTGGACAGCAGGTTTGAGCCGGCGGTGGGGGGCGGCAGGGGCCTCAGGGGAAGGGGGGCGTTCTGGGCCGTCCTTCACGCCCAACCGAGGTCACCAGCTGCCCCCCACGAGCGGCTCTCCTGCACGGCCACGACTCCAGAGCACAGAAACCAATCTCTTAACTATCTAACTTTTAATAGAAATACTTCCAGGGTTAATAAGTAAAACAGCAGAAATCCAAAACCGCACGGCCGCTATCGCGGCCGCGCGACATCATTTTATTCTTAAACCAAGCTGTAGAAAGCAAATCATTTCACAACGCTGTTTCAGCATATCTGATGGGGGGGTCGTAAACTCTAAACAATAATTGTGCATCTTCTATCGAAAAAATGTATCTAGTCAAAGTAGATAGAGTATTAACTAGAACTCATCTGCCTCACAGGAATTGGGAGGGGTGGGAGGTGGGGTTCTATTGGGGTTCACGGTTAAAAATAAGTATTGGTAACGGGAAATGTGTGTGATACTTACATGACTGAGACCTAAACCCGAAAGCTCTGTAACTTTTCCCACAGTGATTCAATAAAGAAATAAATTATAAAAAAAAAAGACATATATGCTTGGTTGTTTGTGCCATTATGTTTCTATGAACTGAGAAAATTGCTTAAACCCTTTTACCCTCTGCTTCCCATTTTTTCTTTTTCAAAGTCAAAACCATGGAAGAGATAATGAATATAAAGCAGTCTGTGTTCTTTTGGTGAGAGGGGGGAATTTATTAAAATGTTAGAATGAGCAACTTTCCTTCCAGAAGAATATCACACATACATTTATAATAGAAAATAAAATGAGATGAAAAGCATAATTAAAGCTACAAGAAAAGTAAAGATGCATTGATGTTCTGAATAATGAACTTTGCTTAGAAAGCAACTATAAGAAGAAGCCAAATATTCTTGGAACTACAATATGTATTTATAACTTAGGAGCATCTATACTGACTCTGAAAATAATTGTAAAATCCATGGTGGAAAAGTGTTATGCTAGAAACCCTGAAAATTCTTTCTATAATTTAATATTATAGTCAGAATAAGTGACATGGAAAGGCATTCATTGCATTAGAGTATATTAGAGGAGTTCTCATTTCAAAACAATATCCTTCTTTCATTTATTTTCTATGAATTCTTTCACATTTCATCTGAGATTAATTAAATGAGCTGGCATGTAGTATTTTGAATAAACTTTCAAAATTGCAGAAAATAGCATTATTGTAAACATAATGAATAGTAGGAGTATTCTTTGAAGCTATCAGAGAATGACTGTGAAAAATTTAACAATGATTTTTCTAAGTACTTTAAAATTTTAATGATGCTACCAGAATAACTTTCTATTATACTTATGTTGCTTTTATTTACAAAGTCTTATATTTTTGGATAAAGAATATTTTGAATTAGTTATAAAACCTTATTTTCAGGTGAATAAAGCCCTATCTTCAGGAATATAATAAGAAAATCAAATTATCTCATGATAAAAAGTACAGAGATGCTATAATGATGGACTTTAATAACCTTTAGGTATTAAAATTAGAAAAATCATTTCTTCTTCCTATAGAGAAAACATTTTATAAACCTACTGCCTCAGTAAAATTCAAAATAACTTTTGAAATAATAATAGATATTGAACATTTGCTGAAACTAAAATATTTCAGATTCTGTGCATGTCAGTTAATTAATATCAAATAATTTCTTCCTTGATTCAGCATTGAATAATATTCTTTAATAAGCAAAATATTAAGAATTTGTTCTTATTTAGGAGATAATTGGATAATAACATCTTTGGGGAGGATCCTTCAGTTCCACAATTATAAGATGTATATTAAGATCATAAAAAGTGATGATTTGTAATCCTTATTCTCATGATGGCTGAGATAATTGTATAACCTGGGTAATAAATAATTGGACAGTGTAAAATAGGAAATATGCACCAATATTGTTATAGCATATAGCACTGTAGTAGAAGAAAGACAATTCATGGGTTAAAGTGAGCAACACAGCAACTGAGGCCACTCTGGAAACTAAGATATTTCTTAGTTCCCCTTTTAACCCATATAAGACTGACTTCCAAAATTGGTTCTAGTGCATGAATTGACAACTATTTTTCTAACAACCCATTCTCTTCTATGACTTTTAGAAACCAACTTTCCTACCATTCTTTGGTACTCTGAAAAATTAGACTAAGCAAAATTGTATCAAAGATACAGCAAATTACTACAATAAAGCCAATCCGAATGGCACCTTTGACTTACATCCTATGGAGGTAAGACCACAGAATGAGACAGACAACACACACAACTAACAAATACAGGACTTTCCAAGCTTCGGGTCACGTGGGCAGCTCTGAATGAACTCACATGAGATTAGTCATTTATTCAATACAATATCTCTCCCTAGCCCTGGTTCCCAACATGTATTTTTGTTTAAGTGGATGAGATTATTTATATTGACAGAGACATTAAGAAGAGATCATAAGCACATCACAGTTAAATGGCTACATTAAGAACATCGGCTGGGATATATCACCTAGTCAAACAGCAGACACACTATGTTGCCCTCTCCATAAAAGACCCTAAATTGTTTTTGTTCAATCTATTCCTGGACATATGTGTGTTTGCCCCATTATTCTTGAAGATCTAAGCCATTTTTAGGTAATTAGGGGACTAACTATCCCAAAGTTGGTTTTTTTGTTAGAGGAATGATTTCCCACAAATAGAGTTTTAGAGATTTTATTAAGATTTTGAAGGTCAGTGAAGAAAATTTCAGGCCAAATAGTTCTTATAATATAACAGGTCACCGAATTTTTTTCTAAGACCAATTCTCATGAAAATAATAATAAAGTTATACTTTTTGTTATTGTTTTTCAAGTATACTTGGTGATGCTCAAGGGGTTACTCCTGGCTCAGTACTCAGTAATTACTCCTAGTGGTACTCAGGGACCATATGGAATGCCAGATAGAACCCAGGTTGACTGCATGCAAGGCAAGTGCCCTACCCACTGTATTATCGTGCCAACCTCAAGCTTCTGTTTTGTTTGGTGGCCATACCCAAGTAAGCTCAGGGTTCACTCCTGGTGTCACTCAGGGATCGCTCCGGGAAGGCTGGGGGACCATACATGGTACCAGGGATTGAATCAGGTAAGCAGCATGTAAGGGAAGTGCCCTATTCTCTGTACCTTAGTAAAGGTTGCTCTATAAGAAGATCATACTTCATTCATCTCATAGGACTTGGCCTAAATGATTGTTTTTTGTTTCTTCTTTTCTAAAATATCTAAAGAGAGAAGCATGTAGTCATTAATCTATACCCCTTGTTGAGATCTGCCTTCCCCATATTGTGCTCTTTAAACTTCCTATGCCAAATAGCTTTCCACAATAAAATTGGTTAATATTGAAGTATTCACAACAATCCAGTACCTGTCTTATTTTCTGATCTAGATTTGGACAATTTCATAATACCTACCCCAGGGAAGTCCAGCAAAACCTGACAATGACAAGTCTTACTTGTAGTGGAGATGAAAAAGAGGCCAGTGGCAAGGAATTCATTGAAAGGTACAATAGAGGATTAAGTCCAGGGCCTAATCCCACTGAAGCACCTGTGACAAAATTTTTACAAACCAGTAACACTTTCAGAGCAATGGCAGAAAAAAGTAGCTTACTCTAATCTTGAAATTTCTCTGAGAAAGTCAATATGCAGATTTTTTGAAGTGCATGCAAATTTACAGAGGGCTTAAAATTTAGAAAATAAGAAATGCAGGAGCAAAGAGATAGTACAGTGTACAAGGAGCTTGTCTTGCATGCAGCAGACCTTGGTTTAATCCGGTTTAACTTTTAATTTAATATAAATAAGAATTTATATTATTATCAAACCTATGTTTAAGACAGTTTCCAGCAAGTATTTGCATGATACTTTAAAGTTAAGAAACTTAATTTGTGCCGGACTCCTGTAAGGGAAATACAGACCCCACTGACTGTGCTATCTCTCCAGCTCATGAAACTTAAAACTTGGAAATCGATGGTTTCTGTTTTTGTTTTTGTTTCTGTTTCTGTTTCTGTTTGGGGGAGGGCGGCTGCCAAGGCCGGGGGTGGAACATCTGACTGTACTCAAGGTATTCCTGGCTCTATGCTTACAAGGGCCCCTGGCAGTTCTTGGGGACCCTCTGTGATGTCAGGAATTAAACCAGAGTCTGCTGCATTGCAAGACCAGCTCCTTGCTCACTGTACCATTTCACAGGTGCTGTATTTGTTACTTTCTAAACTTTAAATCAGCTGTAAATTTACGTGCACTTCAACAAACTTAGACAAAATAAGGAGGCCTAGGTTAAAAGGACAGTCCTTTACCCTCCTGGACTTCCTTTATGCTATATTCATCTGCAATAATTTCAAGTATGGAAATTGTTTGCAATTGTTTTTCAGTTACAATGTGCTCTTCATCTAAGTGTGTCCCCCCCTTGAAGTGTGTTCTGCAGTTGCTGAGTGGAAATGTAAAGAGCCCGTAGGTGAGTGAATGTGCCACTTCACCTCAGGGCAAGTGGTTCTCAAGTTTCTGAATGCTCTTCCTCAATTAAAATAGCTATTTTGGTCTCCTTACATTAAATTCATTTGAAGTTCACACTTTCTTTTGAAATGAATTACTCTACCACTCTGGTATTTCTATGAAACAATAACTGGATGAGTAAATAATAATCTTCCTAAGATAAAACTTATTTGTTGAAATTATTTTTTAAAAGGGTTTTAATCAGTGACTAACTGCTCATGAAAATGCATTTTAGAGCTTCTCTATTGCACTTAGGAACAAATAAAATCCAAATATCCAGTTCTGAAAAACAGCAAGAGTTATTTCAACTAACACTGAGTATGTAAATAAAGAATAATTTCAGTTTTTAAAAAATCAGGGATTTTCTTCCCCAGAGTTGAACAAATTCACCACCAGTTTTATTTGGAAAAATTTGCAAGCAAGAAAAGACAAGGATACCTGAGGTAGAAGGACAGTAAAAGGAGGGATGTTAAATGAAATAGCAATTTAGAGACAGTCGTAGCTATACAAGATACTACTGGCTACCAAGAAGGGGACTTCAATTTAAACAATGTGGCTATAACCATCAGTGGTTCCTAATGGGCACTGACAGCAGCAAAAGTGAAAGGTCTGTAATTTTCTACAGTGATAGACGCACACAGCACTAACTATGACTTAGTCAAGCCCCAAAACATGAACTGAATCAGGACGCGTCTTTAAATTTAACTATCAGTTTTTAGGAAACATAGTTAATATAAACACTGTGAAATTCAATTAGTCAAAACCATAATATAACAATCTATTGGACAAACAGTATGGTTTCTTCAAAAACCACATTGCAAGGAAACAAAAGCTAATCAGGTGATAGGCTGAGACTTAAGAGATGCTAGAAAGATAGCATTACAGGTACTTGACTGGCACTTGGATGACCTGGGTTTGATCCCCAGGAGAAGGGAGGCAGGGAGAGAGACAAAGAGAAAGGGAGAGAGAGAGAGGGAGAGAGAGAAAGAGGGAGAGAGAGAAACACAGAGACAGAGAGATAGAGAGAGAGAGCAAGCAGCTAAAAAAAAGAAAGAGAGAGAGACTTAAGAGATAGGTGCAATTTTTAACTTTGGGTGTGTCATATTCTATCAAAGCTTTTAAAAATGTGAAAACTCTGACTTTTTATAAGGACTGTATATACTTGTTGGTAGTCAGGAAGTAATTGTAAGAGTATCCTGTTTAGGAATGGCAATAGTTCAAGTTATAATATACTTTTGCTTCAGAAGTCAAGAGATGATACAGAAGGTAGGTGCACACCTTGCAGGAAAACCTGGTTTGATGCCCAGCACCCTCCACAAGTGGGCAGACTCTTGAACACTGCCTGGGTGCCCTAGGTAATTCCTGGCATTCCGGGCGCCAACATTAAACTACCTAGCCCAGTTGACTGAGAATACCAGCTCTCCTAGAAAATCCTGAGTGCCTCAAAAGATATTCCAGAGATAGAGTACAATTAGAAAAAGTTATGGATGTAATTTGCTTCCAAATAATTGAAGATGGGGATAGGGTGGAAATGAGTGTGGAGTTAATAAAAGATTAGTGTTTAAATTCATTCTTATATGTAGGTGCAAGGTATATTTGGATCCATGAACTTCTCTATATCTTTGAGCAGGGAAAAGAATTCAAAAATCAGAATAAAAACTATATATTGCTTAAACATAATCCTCTATCACATAACTTTACCACCACTAGTAATTTAGTGCTTGCTCTTAAGGAGCAACTATTTAATGCATTTTATTATCTCAATAAATAGTTAACTCTGCTTCATACTGGAGCTACACTGCATTTTGCATTCAAGAAATATGTCTTAATAATTCCCTCAAATTAATTATCAACTCTAAAGGGCATTGCTAACCCAGAACATATCAAAATTTTAGTCCAGTCTTAAAAAAAGAAAAAAAACAACCTAGTAACACGAGCAAATGGGATCCAAATTGGAATGAATCAAGTTCTTCCTCAGCGTACTAATGCATTTAGTACTCTATGCTTCATTAAGTTGCTATCATTTTTTAACAATGTTAGCCGCAGGTAAAACTCAGACAAGCTTTTTCATTCTCTTTAGCACTGCCCTTGACATCTATTCTCTCCTCACATATTTCTCTCTCATTTCGAACAATCTGGGGCTTCAAAAGATTGACCTGCCTCCTGTGAACAAGCTATTGGCACAGCGTGGCTTGCACACCAGTTACTGGTAAAAGAGCAGGTAGGCTGAGTCCCTCACAGAACATGACAGTCCTTTCAATGAAGACATCACAAGAGCCCAATATTGGCTTGAATCACAGACAATCAGAATGTGACAGTTTAAAGATGGCCTTCTAAAAATTATTCACCCTGGAGAAATGCCCAGTGTTGCCTTTGTTTTTGTTCTATAGTTACCAGGATAGGAAGAATCTACAGATTCTCCAATTTATGCCATGGCAGACATGAATGAATCACTCCAGTTCAAAGCTTTTGGGGAATAATAGCATAGATTTGTAGTGATGAGAAGAGCTAGAAATATAATGTTAACGGTGTAGAATAACAAATCAAAGACAGTACAAAACTCTGTGAACTTGGTTCATGAATTCTTTAAACAGATCAGACTCACTTAACACTTATTCAGTTTTAGCTATTACCAGTGAAATGGCATCCGCTATTTTCATGCTGTAAACTGCTCACTTTCCCGTCCTTCTCTAGGGACTTTCTTAAGAGTAGTCTGTATCCTCTTGTGCTTTACATTTCACATTTTCCCCATCTCTGCAACCTATATACCACCCAGCATCTGATTTCAATCACTCTTAAAAGACTTAACATCAACCTGGTTGGAAAATTTAACTTTTTCCCTCTATCCTGGTTTCTGAAGCCTACACAGCTTTCAACTATTTAGTTATAGTCGTTCATGTAATACTTTTTCTTATTAGAAAAAGTATTTATTACTTAGCGATAATTTCAAAGAAACACTCAGGCCAAACACATGATACAGTGGGTAAGGCACCTGCCTTGAGTGAATAATTTTTAATCCAGACTTGATCTCTGGCACTTGATACATTACCTCTGAGTCCCACCAGGAGTGATGCCTGGACACAAAGTTAGGAATAAGCCATGAGCGAAGCATGGTGTGGCCAAAAGCAAAAATTAAAAAATAAAAAAGAATAGTTCTGTTTTATTTGTTTTCTTTACCTCCAATGTAAATAAGCAATGGAAAGAAAGTGACAATGCCCACTTTGGAATCCGGTGTAGTTATTATAATTGAGTTTCCTCGCCATTAATTATCTTTTTTAACAAACTTCCCCTTAGGAAAAGTAAACGTTTATTCAGCGCCTATTTTTTTGTGAGACACTTTTTTTATGCATGCAACTTTTTTTCTACTAAGAAAAATTTTGTAATATAGTTAGAAACTGAGTGGAAACAAATCTAATGAGAGCTAGTATACAGTGGATAGGAAAATGATCATTCAGTGAATTCTATATCCTAATCCTTGGAATCTATCAATATATTCCTTTGGTGGCAAAGGGAACTTTGCAGAAATGATAAAGATCTTAAGATGGGAACATAATCCAATATAATCACAAGGCTCCTAATAATTAGAGATGGAATCAAAAGAGTACCAGAACATGTCATACTCAACCAATGCCAGCTTTAGAGATGGAGAAAATGGTCATGAGACAAGTGAGGTTCATGTCATCCTTCTAATTAACTGAATTGTAATATATTGTGAGTGTTGGGAGAAGGGGTGTTTAGATACCAAATACTAAATAACATGTTCCACTTCCCATAGTAAGTTAATCATAAAATGAGTTTATAAACCATATTTTGTCTAGTTTTATCATATGACACCCCATGTATATAATAATAACTGTGTATGGATATTTTCCAAATCTTAATTTCTTTATGTTTAAAAAAAACAAAACAAAACAAAACAAAAAAACATTGTGCCATTTCTACCTGTGCTCAGGGATTTCCTGGTAGGGCTCGTGTGACCATATGCAGTACAAGATGTAAAACTAGTCAAAGCAGGGTCAGATGCCTGCAAATCAAGCACTTTAACCCTGTATTATCAACTCTTTCCCCTTACATTTTAATTTCTAATTAACCAGGTCTTTATAACCCATTTTATATTTCAAAATGACAATTTAATTTTATTTTGTAATGATTTGTTGTGCTTTTTTTTCACTTTGCTATCAGAGCCAAGTTTTAAGTTGCTAGCAATAGAAATTGTAGAATTGTCTATTTATATCTTTCAATGCTGTCTTATGTAATAAATACTCATTTCTTTAAAACTTTAGTTGAATGTGTGATTGAAAGGAAATGCCATATTCACATTGTTTAAGATTATAATTTTTAGTACATTTCCAAAAGTATCTGAAGAGTAGCCTTATTGAACCACATTTAATACTAGAAAATTGATATAGACAAATCCTCCACAACTGTCCTGAGGTAAAACTATACCACAACATCAACTTAAATATGTGTGTCTTTAATATTTTCCCTCTTTAAAAAAAATGAGTATTGTGCCAAATTTCCTCAAATGGCTTCCAAACCCCAAATTTTAAATAGGTAACCTCACCTGCCAAGAAAGTATAAAGAGTGTAAATGAAATGAAAAATGAAAAAGTCACAGAACCTGCTGTCATTTTCTATGTGATTTAAAAATAAGGAGAGGAGTGACACTCATATAACTATATAGACATTTTCTACAGATAGGATGACAAAATGTTATGACAAATATCTCTGAAAGGCTTCCATTTTAGCAGGACATAGATAGAGTTCTAACAACAATCACGTATCAAGTTATTTCCTTTTTTGCATTTTGTTCAGATTTCTCCTGATTCCCTTTGAGTTGGTAACTGATCAAACCATCATATAACTGTGGTTATGTCAAGTAAAAAAATATTTTTTAAAGCATGAAGGACTGAATGGCCGATTATTGACTTTCTAAACAGTTCCATATCATACAAACCATTTAGAGAATTTCCATTTCTTGCCTAAACTGCTTTATTTAACAAACAAGTGTTTTGCTCTTATATAGGATGCTGCTACATAGCTTTCCTATGGCCCTTATTGATTCTAATAGAGTAAAAAAAATCTATTTAAAAAATGTTTTAACTTTACCACTAATGAAAACCAAAGCTAATCAAATTAGAATTCACGCTGCAAGAGGCAAAAACAGTGCTAGAAAGTGACATAGAACAAGTTTCCCTCCAATTAAACAGGTTTTGAAAGTCACAAAAAGTCATAGCTATACAGTAAAAGAACAAGAGATTTAGAATACTTTCTGTAATCCCAGCATCATTCTTTTACAAACCTAATGTATAAAAAAATTTTCACTAGAAAAACATTATATGCATTTCCACTGAAAGTACGACAAAATGCTGTCATCAAATTCTAACTCTAAAATTGTATTCAACAAAACATCTGGATGTTCTCAATGTCTAACACAAATCTGAAAGAACAGTATGTTTGAAGAGACACCAGTATTGAATCAATCTTTATCTCACTTGTGCCATCCAAGTCAGAAAGTGTCTTTCAGGGACTGAAGAGATCACAGAAAGGAATGCAACACATACTTTACATGTGTGAGGCCAGGAATTTGATACCGAGCACCTTCCCCTAGCATCACTGAGTATAGCCCCAATGTCCTCAGCACTCTCTGGAGTGTGTGGCTGGTCCAGATACCAAGCTCCCAGACCTGAATCTCTGATAGTGTCTCCAGGACCACCAACTAGCAACTTGAGAAAACCCTTATTTAAAAAATTTACATAATCCTTAATTCTCTAAAAATGTTAGAGTGCAATTACTCAATATCAAATAGCAAAAGCTCAAAATTATCAATAAAAAAATTAACATTTTAAATAAATCCATCAGAAGAAAAACAGAAATGCAGACCAATGGAACAAGAATTGAGTCTAGCAATAAACCACATACATATGAACACATGTATGGACAGTTAACACATATAAGAGGACTCAAGATCACACAACAAATGGATAGGGAAACCTAGATAGCCAAGAAAGAGGTGAGGCAGGATTGGGGGAGGTGGGAATGGGAAGAGAAGAGAGGGGAAGGGAGGATGAGGAGAGTTGGGGAAAAGAGGAAAGAAAGAGGAAGGTCAGGGAAATGAAGGAGAAGGGACGAAAGGGGTGGGTGGGCGGATGGGATGGGATATGGGAGGGGAGGGCAGGGTAAGGGATGGCAGGGGAGGTCAATGAAGGGAAGAGCAGGACGAAGAAGGGAAGGGCAGGGGAAAAAGGAAGAGGACAATATTTAAAATAGATCATTATATCACACCATATCCAACATTGAATCAATTTGTCTAAATATTTGGATATACGACTTAAAGTCCTAAAATACAGAAAAAAAAATAGGGGATATATACCTGAACACTCTTTCCAGAGACATCTCTGTGAATTTGTTTCCAACAGCAAGGGAAACAGAAATAAAAACAAACATAGAGTTGTATCAAACTAAAAAGTTATTATTTTTAAAAAAGTGTCATATCTGTAGCTTAGGTTCCATTCAATTGAAAAACTACAATGAATTATTATTTTTAAAAAATCACTGCAATTAGCAAAGCATTACAAAAGTTACAGAAGGTGCCATATTAACTTTCTCTTAGGCCAGCTCCTTTTTATTCTGGGAGTGTCAGACCGGGAGAGCTCAGGACTTACTCCTGGCTCTGTGTTCAGGGATCATCACGCCTTGTGGGCTCGAGGAATCATATGAAGTGCTGGAGAATGAACCCAGCTCGGCCACATGCAAGGCCAGTGCCCTACCCACTGTGCTATTACTCGAACAAGGCCAGTTTCGTATCATGGCCTTGATGCTTGTAGTGAGCACAAGAATGACATTGCAAATAGTGAAAAAGAGGCAGGTATTAAAGTCAGTTCCTAAAACCTTACTTTCCAAGTTTTGTGTGTAAGAGACTCTTCCATTGTTTGGCCAAAAAGCATGATATGCTATCACTTATCTTTGTAGACATAAATGGAAAATACAGAGTGATTATTAAAATTCTTGAATGTCATCCTTTATTTGCATCTAAGTCATAAACTTTAAAATTATAATGTAAGCCAAAGGAAGGTCATGATTTGAATTGTAGATATTTCCTGAACAAGAACAACATTTTAAACACAAATCAAATGCTTAAAGCACAAGACATAATGGATTAACTTCAGTTTTTTTGCAGCATAAACATAAATGGAATTAAGTATGAATAGAACACACTTTAATCTTTACATTCTCAGCAATCTCTTCAGTGATTAGAAGAGAATATTCCATTGGGTAATGGGACAGTTCCTACATTTTAAAGGGTGAAAAGAGGTATCTACAGGCAATCAAAGTCATTATGGTTAATATTGCCTTTGTTTTCTAAAACTACCATGGTAGATTTAGATTCCAACATTCCACACTTCAAACAATTCTAAAGACCCACTACAATTGATTGATTTATTCTGTAAATATTACTAAGGAATACACTATTTCATATCATTTCGGGATGGGGGTAACCATCGATCATACTCAAGGCTTACTCCTGGCTCTGCACTCAGGATTCACATCTGCTGGTGCTGTGGTACCTTATGGGATGCCAAGGGATAAAACCCAAGTTTAAGTACAAGTTCTGAACCTAGATATTTAAATATACTGGTGAAGATAATGCAGTTGTATTCTAACAAGAATTGTATACTAAAAAAGGGGGGAACTAAATATATTAGCAGTGTGCTAGATACAACATTTCAATTGTGTATATTCATTTCAAAATTCAAGTTCAATGATACCATATTAGAAGTGTGATACCATATTTGAAATCATGGTGGTAATATTTGCACCATGAATATTACCTAACACTCTACCCTGGAAAGTTAAGTTGTTAAATCTTTGCCAGGAACCCTGCAATAAACAAGGTAAATAAGTAATGATTTATTTTTTTGGTAGTGGCTTCTATAATAGAAAATGATTTTATGAAACGATGGTACTTAAGCAGAAACTTCAATAACACAGTGGATGAAGTCATGCCAAGAACTTACAAAAGGGCCTTTTAAAGTAGAGGAAATAGTAAGTGCAATACTTCTGATGCGAGAATGAATTTAGCTTATTTTTAGGTCAAGTTGGTGAGAATATAACAGAAATAAATAGCTGTTGTTTGCTGTGATTTTCGAGAAGCACATAAGGACAGGTCAAGAAGACATTATAGGATATAATGAGAAGTATAGATTCGGTTTATGTTTGTTAAGGAACAACTGGAGAATTCGGAATGTGTTATTTTGGTAACATGGCTACAAAAGTATTAATCTGTTTGGTACTGATGTGAAAAGTTACTGTGCCCTGTGGCTGATGTTTGGTGAAACCACAGATACTAGACAGGAGGCTACTGTAGTCATCCTGTTGATAGATGCAGATAATACTAACTGTGCTACAAGTGGTGCAAGAAGTGACCATATTTGGACATATGTAAATAAAATAAAAAGGCCGATTTGCTCGAGCGGGCCCAGTAACGTCTCCATTGGAGACTTTGTTGTTACTGTGTTTGGCATGTCGAATACGTCACGGTGAGCTTGCCAGGCTCTGCCATGCGGGCCAGATACTCTTGGTAGCTTGCTGGGCTCTCCGAGAGGGGCGGAGGAATCGAACTTGGGTCGGCCATGTTGGCTGCATGCAAGGCAAACGCCCTACCACTGTGCTATCGCTCCATACGTAGTAGATTGAGTTTGCTCAATGTGAATAAGGAGCAAAAAGAGAACCTAATGATAAAGGATAAGTCTCCAGAAGCTATATTTGTTCTTATATTCCTGAAGTGCAGAATTAAGAACACTGCCATTACTGGCAAGGTGCATGTTTGGGGGAAGGAAATTATCTAGACCTTTGTTTTGAATGGTAATAATTTGTTATGCTCCATTAGGCATTCAAGTGGAACTGCTTACTGAGATACAGATGCAGTGTAGTGTTAAATGGGCTCTACCACCTAAAAATTGCATAATTTCTGTGCCTTATTTTTTTCAATGGAACTATGAAATTAGTAATACATTACTTTTATAAATTTGTGGTATTTATGAAATATAATACAGGTGGAAAGCTGAGTTTTCACAATTACTATTGTATCTAGTAGCAATAATGTCATCTAGCTGATGTAGTAAATCTAAGTTGTTATACCATTATGTAATTTTTCAAGGAAAAACAACCATTTGTGTTGTTAGTAAGGAAAATATAAAATAGTCTAAAAATTAGAACTGAAATAGGAGACAATGACCCAAAGAGACAGAGAAATTAGATTAGTGGATAAAAATCTTGCAACTGGTGGACAGATTTACATGAGTCCTAACTCCCATCTATATTAATTCTCGTTAAGGAAGTCATTTAGTTTGGTTTCTTTGGTCTGGTCTGGTTTGGTTTCATTATTATTATTATAAGTAAAGAACATAGAAAGGTTATTATAAATACAATGCCAGCATACTTTTTCAAATAATTTGATTATTGATAGATTTAACTATTGGGTTTGAAAGGTCAAATTGCTTGTTCTGATGGTATTTTCAGATATCATAAAGTCTCTTAAATTCTGCTAAGTGTTTTTTTTTTTTAATTTTGATTTCTTCTCAAGGAATCTACAACAGTTAGGTCTGGAAGAAACATGGTCAAATTAAAAAACCATATGCTTGCAATTTAATACTTAAATAACTAAATGTCAAAGACTATATAATTACATAAGGAAAATGTTCATAATATAATATTAGTTTAAGAAGACATCAAACTTTATCTACAGCTTGATACCATCTTAAAAATGAATGCATTTATACATGTGAGCACATCTTGGTTTATGTATGTAGAAGAACCGAAAGAAAATAAACCCAATTGCTAATGCTGCTGACTTGATTGTTTTCTTTTTAAGCCTCCCCAGTAGAGTTCCAGGAGCCCAGCAGACACTTTTGGTAATATCTGGCCAGCCAAATGGTATGGTAGGCTGAATGCCACGGCCCAAATTCGCAGTGATTGTGGAACCTTGGTGTTTGGTACCACACTGATGGTACTTGAAGTCATCTGAGCTACACACAGTGGTGATTGAGGACCCAGAACTACATTTATTCAATGTTCTGGATGGACGCAGTGTTGACAGAAAGCAAACCAGCTTCCTATGCAAGCACAAGATTCAATCTCTATCCCCATGCTATTTTCTTAATAATCCCAAGTCAAATTCATGCTAATGACAATGAAGCAAACTCCTTTTTGAATTAAAATAGAATGAGATACATGGTTATAAAGTTTTTCATGATTGGGTTTCAGTCATATAATGTTTCAACATCTGTCCCTTCACCAGGGTATATTTCCCACCACCATGTTCCGAGTTTCCGTTCTGCCTGCCCCTCCCCGCTACCTCTCGCCTCTATGGAATGGAATTTTCTTCTCCCTTTCACTCTCACTCAATGAAAACTACTCTTTATTTTAAAATTACCTAACAAAAAATTATGCATCTTTTCTATTTCACAACATAAATATTGCCACCATACAACACTACAACCAGTTTTTAAATAGTAGTGGCACATTTTTTAAAAGAGTTTTGTACAATGACTCTGCTCCCATTTTTCTGCAAAACATATAATGTCATGAAATCATTCTGATTATGTGCAAAAACGCCATATGTTTGCTAATAAATTTAAGACATATCTAGAAAATACAATCAATGGGGAAGAAACAAGGAATAGAAAACAGCTCAAGAATAAAATTTGAAAACTAAGACAGCTAATGCAATCAGTATACATGCAGAAATAAAAACTCTGGTGTAAGTGAAAGTATAGCCAAATTAAAACAAGAGGTTTCTATCATGTAGAATAACAAATAATTAATACATTTCCCAAATGAAATTTCCACTTAAACAGTCAATCAACACTATTGTTTCGTGGTGAAACTTAACCCTTCTGGAAAGTTGAAGGTGCAATCCTAATGCATATTAATGCATTAATTAATGCCTTAATTAACATTACATTCCAACTCATTGGATTAGCTTATGAATTTATGCTGTCTAAGCAATAATTTATATAGACAATATAGAAAATGAAAGTAAAGTGATATCACAGAAACTTAAAGAAGAAAATATAAGACAGCATTAATTAATAATTATGTCTATTTATTTTACAGCAACTTATGGACATCTATTTACTTCTTTTTACACATTTTCCAATGCTTAATAATTTTCACACTTTTTTAAAGTTGCCATTCTAATGGGTGAGGTGGTAATGGTTCATATTTTATTTTTTAACCCTCTAATAATTTTTAAGATAACTTTAAATAAATTTTTCTGAAAGACAAAACTTTTAGACCATATGCTGTTAGGAAGAAGAGCAATAAAGATGCCCATTTAAAATCTGAAAATCTCAAAATATGCCAAATACAAGCATTATATAGAGTGAAGTTAAATCTTGTGCAATTTTGCTCAAATATATCAGAAATACATGGACAGAGATAACCCAAAGAACCATATGCGAAATGAACCTTTATTTATATTTGTATACTTGGACATTTTAAATAGAAATAATTTTATAATATAATAATATACATACTGTTCTTGTGTCTGGAACAGACACTTTTTCTGTAAAATCACTGCCAATTTTTTTTGAAAGACTATTTTTATCACAGGCACTGTTCTCAAAGTATATTACTTATTTTTCTCAACTCTATGATACTTTTAGAGATGAGAACATTTTGTTTTAGAGAGATGGAACAACTATGTCCAAATTTTACTGTTGGCAAATAATAAAATGCAAGTCCCAAATCAGTTCTCTCTGATTTTGGGTCTCCCAATAACTTAGTTTTTAAAATGTCACATATAGATTCACAATATTTCTGCAAGTATCATGATATGTTTGATAAGATAATATTTTATACTTAAAATTAGATTTTGGCTATCTGATTAAAGAGAATAATTATATAATAACTGTTGCAATATAGGTTTAGATAAGAATTCTTGGTAATTTCTTTGTAAGTGTTCATTACTTTTTCAATAATTATATGGGTACAGATGACTTTGATCCCAGTGCTGAGTAAGTTAGAAGGAAAAGAAAAAATATAATTGAGAAACATAGTCATTTTTAAAGAAAATGAAAATTATGACTGACTGTGAGTACATATAATTATGTGGATAAAAATAGATTTCTGAAAGATAATTTTTCTGATATATCAAAGGACAATATAAGAAATGAAACTTTCAAGGATGAATTAAGAAGCCTAAGACTTTCTATTAAAGGCATATATATGAAGTAGAATATTCTATATCACATGACCAAAGAGCAACAGACCAACTTGAATGTTTATGGCTACCTCAAAACTGTATTCTCAAATTCTGATCTTAAGATGCCACTACTAGGAAGTGGAATTTAGTGAGGTGATTAATCCATAGTTAATGCTTTCATTTATCTGATTGGTGCCCTTATGAAAGAAACCCCACAAAGCTTTCTAATTTCTTGCTAAGTGTGACTTGAAAGAGAAATCTTGTACTTTTAGCCTCCAAAACTGCAAAAAAGAAATATCTGTTATTTATAAGCTATCCAGTCTTTTATATTTTATTAAACCAGCTCCAGTGGACAAAGGTAAATACCTACTGAATGTCTCTGCAGTGTCTCACTGAATTTTAAACATCTTTATCTAGATATACATGCAACAAGGTGATAAGGACACTTGGAATCTTATAAAAGCATGGAGAGTTATGAAAATCATAACAGTAATCTGCTAGGCATTTAAGAAAGTGTTTCATGACATCAGTTAAGAGTACTCTAATAAAATCAATTAAATTGTAATCTTAGAATGAAATCTAATTTGTGTCTGGATAACTTTCCTTGAATATATTCTAAAACCAGAGTATATCATTTTACTTTATTACTTCATTTCTTGAATTTTCATTGTCATTGCTGTATTTTCAAGATCAACTAATAAATTAACTAATAATTTCAAGATTAACTAATTGCTAACTAACTAATATTTCCAACAGTTATGGATGGAAAATTTTATCACGTAATATGGATTAATTGAAAGAAGTGGCAGTAAAGACAAACAAAATTGGAATTTGTATTTAAGTATGATTACTAAAAAAAAATTGTATATCCCAGCCTACTACTGCAAAGCTATAGAAATAGCAAATATCATGAAGGCAAACAGCCAAATTAAATTAACTCTGTTCTTTCGTAATTTTATTCATCTTTTCTTTCACCCTGGCATTACATTAATAGCATCATAATGACCCAGTGTGAAAAGGCAACTGATCATTAGTGTTTGAGGCTGGTTTCCAGAGTTACAGTATATTACCAGCATCTGTATCTTTAAATAAATACAATATGGGTTACTGTACTGGGAACCTCCAAATTAAATCTCAATTTTTGGAGTCTAATTTTTTTTATTTTTGATTTTACTTTTCCTTTCTCTCTTCTTCATTCACCTTCAATTAGTTAGGCCTTCATTTATTTCTATACTTTTTTTCTAGATGATCTAAAACAAGGCCTAAACGTTGAACATAATCTCTTTGTTGGTGATATACAAATTGATGCACTACCAGTTCCAGTCTGAACTAAAATTCATAAATCCAGTTCTTTTCAACATCCCTAGTTGGCAGTTTAATGAGCTTTTCAAACAGAACATGTTGAAACTGAGTCTGTAAATATCACATAGCCTCTACAATCTTCTACTTCTTTCAGTCTGTTCTAACTCAGTACAATAATTTTTCCCAGGCAAAAATTCTATGAGTCAAAATTCCTTCCTAACTCTCCACTCTCATCTAAAAGCTACACTGTAAGGCTGGAGAGATAATATAGTGAGTGAGGTGCTTGCCTTCAATACAGCTGACCCAGGTTTGGTTTCTGGTACCACATCTGATCCCCAGAGTCCCACCAGGAGTGAGTTCTAAGTGTAGAGTCAGGAGTAAGTCCTGCCTACAATTGGATGTTGTCCAAAATAAAATAAGCGAACAAACAAAATGCTTTACTATAAATCCAAGCTTATCACATCTGTCTCTACTACTACTAACATAGTTGAAGTAGCCATCAGATTTTGTCTGAAATATAATAGTTTTCTAATTTCCGCCTAATTTTCACTCATCATCCACTACATTCTCCACTTTGCAGGTGGAGCAATATTTCTAATGAAATGAATGACATCCTACTACTCCTTGCTTTAGTCTCATTGTGGTTCTTTTGTTATATCCTGGATTAACTCTAACTCCTTCTCATAATTGATTGAATAGCCCCCAGAATAATTAACTAGTCCTGGAGATCTCGCTGATGTTATGCAACTTTTATTGTTGATCACTCTGTTTCAGTTACATTAGCCTTCTTTCCATTTCTCAACATACTTGTATCCCCCCAAAAGTTGGAACATTTTATTATTCAGTTCTTCACTCAATTACTGAATAAAATAATACTGAGAAATATTTGCAACAATGTATAGAAAAGATATAGGAATTAAGTACAGTCTTTTTCTCTTCTAGTGACCTATTCTGTTTTTTCATGATATTTCCACTTTTCTAAATTATGTAAATTAACTGCCAAATCTTTTTGCCAGCAAACCAAGTCCTCCTATTAAAATGTAATTTGGCAGAAATGGGGGCAGAGAAATAGTAAAACATGCAGGGCACTTGCCTTGCATGTGGCCAACCTGGGTTTGATTCCAGCACCTATATAGTCTTCCAAACACTACCAGGAGTGATTGCTAAACACAGAGCCAGGATTAATCCCTCAACACCACTAGGTTAATCCCTCAACACCACAAACAAAACAAAACAGAACCAGAAAAAAAGTTAAAAAAAAATAAAAGAAACTTCAGAAAGAAAGGATTTTATAATCTTCAAGGTCAGAACTTCAGTTTAGAAAAGTACCTGTGAAGTGCCTCTCAGTAAATACTTTTCAAATGTATTGTTTTTCTTTGAGTAGCATGCAAGGCAGATACCCTAAGGGCATAGTGTTTCCAGGCTTAGGATAGTATTTCCTTCGACTTTAGATAACAATTTCAAATATCTCAGACTTTCTAGGAAGTTGTCAAATTTAAAATTTCTCTCTTGCCAGCTCATCAAAATATCCAATTGTAAGATCCCTTGGGACCCTGAGGGAGATTCCAGAGTTAAAATTCTACTAACTAGTAATTCTCCCTTTCCTGCCCCCTCCCTAGTAGAGCCTTAGCTGTGAAGCCCTTCCTTATTGGGATGTAAATTCTGAAACCATTTGTTGACTCTTCCCTGCTGGGATATAAATTCAGAAACCTTTTGTTGGTCCTTCCTTATCTGTTACCTCTGTTGGGAACTTTTTCCTTATCCACCTCCACCAGATTGTAGGAGCCCTGAGCTAAGAATCAAAGGAAGCCAGGTGATGTCCAAGTTACCAAATGCCCACTAGCCACAATGCCTATTGCTGATCTTTGAATCTATAGGCTAACGAGTGATGTACTTTTAAATGGATTGGTTAAGAAAGTATATGCTGTTACAAATCTATTGGCTATGAAATGTGCGGGCTTTGCAGTAAGGGCCAGTGAAGGCCTATATAAGATCCCCTTTGAAGAAGTTCGGGGTGTTGCCTCACCTATCTGACCTGCATGTGTAGGTGGCTTGACCCTGGCTAGCCAGACTCACAATAAACCTTGCTTGCTGTTTGCAGTCCCTGGAGTCACTTTGTCCTTAAAGGGAGATCATGAACCGGGTCCTAACACCAATAATTAGTACATCTTAACATTAAAGCATTAATTCAGACCATTCCTTAGATTCATAAAAAATACAACCCTTATTAGATAGCACATTTGTTTTTATTTTAAACATCGTGGATAAAAGAAATGCACATTTTCTCTCAAAGAGAGAAAGTTGAATACATACTGAAATATAGCAATTTGCAGGCATCTCAGAGCAACTAGAAAGCCAGACTTGATTATAAGATAAGGGTACAGATCAGGAGGAGCAATCATTTTTCCTCTCAAAGTTTTGATTTGATAAATCAATGGGTGAATAGAGGCTCAAAGTAAAAAGGTAAATCCTAGAGCTGTCATATGTTCACAGGATGAGAACATAAACATTGGAATTCAGTGCTGCAATCTCAGGACATGAGCTGCATGTGCCACAGAGAAATTAGCTCTGTAGTCTGCTTAGGTTTCACCTCCAAGAGATTTGCCAAAATCTAAAAAGAGAAGAATCTGGAAGATTAACAGCTTTCAAAAATTTACTCAAAAAAGTGAAAAACTACGCGACATTTCAGAAGTTGCACAAAACAAAAAGATAAAATCTGAAGTTGAGGTTTAGCCATGACAGAAAGGAAAAAAATCTTAATATCAGATACATAATAAGAACTGTAATTAATGCGGGTATGCCAAATACCAGTAACAATGACGGGTCTCATTCTCCTAACCCTGAAAGAGCCTTGACTTTAAAATCTCAGGGCTAGGACGAAGGAGACGTTACTGGTGCCTGCTTGAGGCAACCGATGACCGGCAGGATGATCGTGATCGTGATCGTGAATTAATGTGATCTAAATGATGAAAAAGTTGTCTGGGATCTCTTTTATAAATATTTCGATCTAATTGATACTGCATCATTCACTTAATAGCCTCATACTCTTTAGTGATTGTATCCTAAGTGCTTGGGCTGGAGCTATAGCACAGTGGTAGGGCGTTTGCCTTGCACGCAGCCAACATGGCCGACCCGAGTTCGAGTCCTCTGCCCCTCTCGGAGAGCCCGGCAAGCTGCCAAGAGTATCTCGCCCCCAGGGCAGAGCCTGGCAAGCTACCCGTGACGTATTTGATATGCCAAACACAGTAACAACAAAGTCTCCAATGGAGACGTTACTGGGCCCGCTCGAGCAAATCGATGAACAACGGGAGGACCATGACCGTGACCGTGATCCTAAGTGCTCAGATTGTGGTAAATATAAAAGATTTTATATTTATATTGCAGGAAAAAACACGTCCATTGTCATGAAAATTGCATTTAAAATGCAATTATATTTATTCATCCTTCGATATGTATAGTAAGATGTATATATCAAGTTAGATGGTAATGTATTTTATAAAGAAAAAGTCAGAAAAACAGATTATGAAATAGAGAGGATATTGCAATATTAAGTATGTTTATAAAGGGAGTTCCAAGCTGAGAGGTGATACTTAAATAAAACCCAAAAGTTGTAAAGAAACAAGCTATAAGGAAGTTAGGGGAAATAATTCGGGGCAGAAAAAATTGCAAGTGCAAAGATCCTAAGCCAGGAGAATCTTGGCTTTTGAAGACCCAGTGAAAGAGCAACCAGGGCAAATGGATAGAGAGATAAGGTCAGAGTTGAAAGGGCAAGCAAGGCAAGTCCTGTGGGCCAATGTGCTTGTTTCACTGAGCAAGAGGAAATCTGTTGGAAAGTTTCAATGAAAGGAGTATGTGATCTGATTTTGTACGAAGATCAATGTAACTGCAGTACTCAGAGGAGATGAAAGGAGAGACAATTAGATGTAATGTTCTGCACAATAAAGACAAGTCACCGGTTATTAATGATTAAAAGGTCAGTACAGATTCATTTTGGGAGAGAATATATTCCTTTTTTAATTAACTACAAATTTTATTTGTGACATTGAATCAATGATCTAAAAAAAAAAACCACTAAAGCAAGTAAAGTACTGTGATTTTAATTATATTCTACTATTCTAAGAAGATGTATCCATGTAGAGCACTTTGTACATGAAGATTATAATCTTCTGCAGACTTAATTTAGCATTCATTAATTTAGCAAGTGACCTAAAGAAAATCAGGGCGGAACAAAACTGATTTCAAAAGCGGCTCTGGAGCGACCATTGGGTTGCTGCTAAATGTACAGCACTACAAAAGACAAAAACAATGAGCCAGCTTTGGGTCAGAGTGACAATACAGCAGGTAAGTTGCTTGCCTTGCATGCAGCAGGTCATGGTTCAATCCCCAGAACCTATAGGGTTCCCCAAACCAACTGCAAGTGATTCTTGAGTGCAGAAGAAGAGACAAGAGTAAGCCCTGAGTACTGCCAATAAAACAACAAAACGAAAAGAAACAACAGAAACTATGTGACATCTCTACTTTTTTTTATTATTATTATTAGTGAGGCACCATGAGGTACAGTTGTAGACTTACAAATTTTTGTGCTTGGGTTTCAATTATGCAATGATCAAATACCCATCCCTCCACCAGTACGCATTTCCCACCACCACGGATCCCAGTATCCCTTCCACCCCCCATCCCCCATCTCACCCTGTCTCTGTGGCAGGGCATTCCCCTCTGTTCTCTCTCTCCTTTTGGATGTTGTGGTTTGAATAATAGGCACTGAGTGGCAATCTTGTTTGGTCTATAGTCTACTTTCAGCATGCTTCTCCCATCCTGGGAGGATCCTCCCAACACCCTTTATTTGGTGCTCCCTTCTCTATATGAACTGCCTTTTCCCCTAGCATGCGTGGCTGGCCTCCAAGCCATGGAGCAAAATTCCTGGTACTAATCTCGGCCATTGTTGGGTGTTAGTCTCCCATTTTGTTACTTTATGTTCCCCAGATGAATGCAATCTTTCTATGTCTATCCTTCTCTTTCTGACTCATTTCACATCTCTACTTTTAAAAAGTCACAATTTGGGGCGGGGAGATGTATAAATCTAGCTGAACCAAGTTTGATTCCTGGCACCAAATGCCTTCCAGGCATTGCCAGGTATAATTTTAGACACCTCCAAGCACTGCCAGGGTAACCTTAATGGATCCTGGCGCCTCAAAGCTTAAGTAGCACTTGCATGTTTAGGCCTTACCACTGAACTTCTGGCCAAGTTAATCAAGCATCACAGGGCGTGTCCTCTGCAGATTTGCTACAATCTGAGCTCTTAGATAGAGGAACCTCACCTCAAAATAAAATTCACAACCTAGTGAAATTACATAGAAATAAACATTGAATCATCATTTGATAAGCTAATGCTTTCGTAGAAATTTCTCTATACAAGAAAATCTTTATATATAAAATAGACTGTTGAAAAGAAATACATTCACCAGGGTATGTTTAAGCCTTGCTGTATAATGTTGTGCAGTGCTAGGGACTAAATCCAGGTTAGCTACATGCAAAGCATACATTTTTCCACTGAGACACATGTCCAATCCTTGTTAAGTTTTTAAATATACCCTATGTTTATGTCATCTTCCTGTTATTAGATAATGACATTAATATTAAACACTGTGTATCGTAAATATTCCTATTTGTTAGATGATTATTAATTGCATAAATTTCCCATTTTTATTCTAAATAGGCACATGTCATAATGCTCCTAAGATATAGGACAACAGATCATCTTAATAGAAATGAGGAGAGTGAAAATAGAACATGATATAAAAGAATTATAACAGCTTTCCTGGAAGATTAAAAATTTGATCACCACTTTTATTTTTAAATTAAAAAGATGAATTATTGAATAACTTTCATAAATTTCATGCTTTATTATTATAAAAAGTTTCTATCATTACAGTAATGCTTCAAGACTCTAGGAAACTTTTCTTCTAAGTTATCCGCATAGATATGCAGAAGAATGACAATAGTTGCAAACTAGCTTTAATTCAAACTTCTTATAAGACATAACTCTCATATAAAATCATTAACTATCTCACTAAAATTGCCCCTGTAGGGTCAGTAAAAACTATGTCAAGAAAATCCGAAAGGCCTGGAGAGATAGCATAGGGATTAAGGTGCTCAGCTCACCTACAGCTAATGTCAGTTCAATCCCTGCCACTGGACATGATCCCTAAACACCTCTAGGAATGATCCCTGAGCACAGAGCCTGTAGTAAGCCCTGAGTATCACCAGGTATGACCCAAAATACAACCCCTCAAGAAAGAAAATACCTGGCCCCCAAGGGCCTGGGTTCCTTTCTGGGCACGCGCAGCTAGAAACAGCCCCTAGACAGCCGGTTTTCAACCCCTGATCTGCGTGGGACGGGCACAGAGGCCCAGCTCTGGGCAACAAAGCTGAACGGCTCCAATTACAAACAGGAGACCTTCCCAACTCCTCGCCCAGTGCCAGGGACTGTTTCCAGAGCCGCGGCCGCGTCCCACTACATACGCCATAGGAACCATAAGCTAACTTCTTAGATGGAAACTTCTCTAGTTTAGCTCAGCCACTAGAAACACAGTAGCCAATAACTCATAAGCCTATCTTAACTCACACTGCATATCAAGCAGAATAGTAACAGTGAACGTGAAGGACTAAACCACACCTCTCACAATGGTAAAGCAACGCAAAAGCCCACCAAACTTTCATATTGAAGAGTCTAGCCCAGATGACACCAACAGTACTGTAGTGTTAGACAACCTCTCTGACAAGGAATTCAGAAGGGAGCTACTTAGGATGCTTAGGGAATTAAAAGAAACAATGGAAACCAATGCCAATAGAAGACAAGAGGATCTGAAGGCAGAAATGAGGAAAATGCAATCAGAAATGTCAGACCTGAAAAATCTCGTAGGCGAATTGAAAAGCTCAGTGGAAGGCCTCAGCAGCAGAGTAACAGCGGCTGAGAACAGAATCAGTGAGCTCGAAGATGAACTTCAGAGACTCTCCAGAAAAGAGCAGAAAATGGAAAAGAGACTCACAATTCGGGAACAGATGGCAAGAGAAGATCGTGATGAAGCCAAGAGGGGTAACATAAGAATTATTGGAGTCCCAGAGGGACAGGAAGAAAACCTCGATGAAGAAGAAACTGTCAAAGACATCATTGCTACAACATTTCCAGAGCTGAAGAAAACTTGTGACCACATTCAGGAGGCCCGAAGGGTACCAGCTAGAAGAAATCCGAATAAAAATACCCCAAGACACATTCTGATCAAAATGACCAAAACCTTAGACAGAGACAAAATTCTGAAAGCAGCAAGATCGAAGAAAGAAATCTCTTACAAAGGAGCATCCTTAAAATTCACAGCTGATTTTTCTGATGAAACCCTCATGGCCCGAAAACAGTGGTGGGACATAGTAAAAAAACTCAATGAAATAAATGCCTCCCCAAAAATACTTTTCCCAGCAAGACTCTCATTCATAATAGAAGGAACAACACACAGTTTCACAGACAAACAACAGCTCAGGAACTTCATAGACTCAAAACCATGGTTACAAGAACAACTAAATGGGCTACTTTAAGGCAAGAAAGGCCCCTCAAATACACCAAACTTTAACAGAACAATGGGACAAAATCCCATAACAATAATCTCTCTCAATGTCAATGGGCTAAACGCACCAATTAAAAGACATAGAGTGGCAGGATGGATTAGAAAATTGAACCCAACATTCTGCTGCCTGCAAGAAACGCATCTCAATAATCAAAGCAAACACAGACTCAGAGTCAAAGGCTGGAAAACAATCCTACAGGCAAACAGCTCCCATAAAAAAGCTGGGGTAGCCATCCTTATATCAGACCACATTGATTTCAGAGTGAGGAAGGTCATAAGAGACAGTGAAGGCCATTTCTTATTGATCAGAGGATCTGTACAACAGGAAGAACTTACAATAATAAATGTATATGCACCTAATGAGAGACCAGCAAAGTACTTAAAACAACTACTCATAGATTTGGAAAAAGACATCAATAGCAACACAATACTAGTGGGAGACTTCAACACTGCTTTGTCACCTCTTGATAGATCAACCAGACTCAAGCTTAGCAAGGACATACTTCATTTGAGGGAAACAATGGAAGAAAGGGACTTAGTAGATATATACAGGACACTTCATCCACAAAAAGCTGAATACACATTCTTCTCAAGCGTACATGGAACATTCTCCAAGATAGACCACATGCTGAGCCACAAAACATGCCTCCATAAAATTAAGAAGGTAGAGATTGTATCAACAATCTTCTCAGACCATAATGCGCTGAAATTAGAAGTAAATCACACACAAAAACAGAAAACTAAATCAAACACCTGGAAATTAAACAGTGCACTATTGAACAACGAGTGGATTAGACAGGAAATCAAAGAGGAAATCAAAAGATTCCTAGAAACGAATGAAAATGAGAACACGAGTTACCAAAACTTATGGGACACAGCAAAGGCTGTGTTAAGAGGAAAGTTTATAGCTCTACAAGCATTCCTCAGGAAGGAGGAGCGAGCACACATAAGTAACCTAACCTCACAGCTTAAGAGCTTGGAGAAGGACCAAAAAAAGGAGCACAACCCGAACAGGAGAAAGGAAATAATAAAACTCAGAGCAGAGATTAATGAGATGGAAACCCAAAAAACAATCCGAAAGATCAATGAAACCAAAAGCTGGTTCTTCGAGAAAATTAACAAGATCGATAAGCCTCTAGCAAAACTCACAAAGAAAGGGAGAGAGAAAACCCTAATAAACCGAATCAGAAATGAAAAGGGGGTCATTACAACAGAAATCACAGAAATTCAGAGGATCCTCAGGGAGTACTTTGAGAAGCTTTATGCCACGGAACATCAAAACCTCGAGGAAATGGATAAATTCCTAGACTCCTACAGACTCCCAAGGCTGAACCAAGAAGACCTGGAATACCTGAACAGACCTATCACCATCAAGGAAATTGAAATGGTAATAAAAAGTCTCCCCAAGCACAAAAGTCCTGGCCCGGATGGATTCACTAGTGAATTCTTCCAAATCTTTAAAGAGGACTTACTCCCGATGCTCTTTAAGCTTTTCCACGAAATTGAAATATCAAAAACACTCCCGAACAGTCTCTACGAAGCAAATATCACACTGATACCAAAAGCAGACAGAGATACCACAAAGAAAGAGAATTACAGGCCGATATCCCTGATGAACACAGATGCAAAGATCCTCAACAAACTACTAGCAAATAGAATCCAACTACTCATCAAAAAGATCATACACCATGACCAAGTAGGATTCATCCCAGGGATGCAAGGATGGTTTAACATTCGGAAATCAATCAACATAATCCACCATATCAACAAAAGAAAAGATAAAAAGCATATGATCATATCAATAGATGCAGAGAAAGCATTTGATAAGATCCAGCACCCCTTTATGATGAAAACCCTAGCCAAAATGGGTATAGAGGGGACCTTCCTCAACATAATTAAAGCCATCTACCACAAGCCTACAGCAAGCATCATCCTCAATGGGGAAAAACTGAGAGCCTTCCCTCTAAGATCAGGGACGAGACAGGGATGCCCACTCTCTCCACTGCTGTTCAATATAGTACTGGAAGTACTTGCAATAGCGATTAGGCAGGAAAAAGATATTAAGGGCATTCAGGTAGGAAAGGAAGAAATCAAGCTCTCACTATTCGCAGATGATATGATACTCTACTTAGAGAACCCAATAACTTCCACCAAAAAACTCCTAGAAACAATAGACTCGTATAGTAAAGTTGCAGGTTATAAAATCAATACCCAAAAGTCCATGGCTTTCCTATACGCAAACAGTGAGAGAGAAGAAAGCAACATGAAAAAAACAATCCCATTCACAATTGTGCCCCAGAAAATCAAGTACCTAGGAATCAGCTTAACTAAGGAAGTAAAGGACCTGTACAAAGAACACTACAAAACGCTACTGCAGGAAATAAAAGAGGACATGAGGAAATGGAAAGATATCCCCTGCTCATGGGTCGGGAGACTTAACATTGTCAAAATGGCAATACTACCGAAAGCATTGTATAAATTCAATGCAATCCCTATAAGGATACCCATGACATTCTTCAAAGAAATGGAGCAAACACTCTTGAAATTTATATGGAACAATAAGCCCCCACGAATAGCTAAAGCAATTCTTGGGAAAAAGAAAATGGGAGGAATCAACCTCCCGAACTTCAAACTGTACTATAAAGCAGTAATAATTAAAACAGCATGGTACTGGAACAAAGGCAGAACTGCAGACCAATGGAACAGGGTTGAATACACTGACATCTCTCCTCAATCATATGCTCATCTAATCTTTGATAAAGGTGCAAGTAATGTGAAGTGGAGTAAGGAAAGCCTCTTTAATAAATTGTGTTGGCATCACTGGACGGCTACATGCAAAAAAATAGGCTCAGAACTCTGCCTAACACCATGTACAAAAGTAAGATCAAAATGGATTAAAGACCTCAATATCAGACCAGAAACCATAAGGTACATTGAAGATAAAGTTGGCAAAACCCTCCATGACATTGAAGCTAATGGTATCTTCAAAGATGCCACGCCAGGGGCCGAGCAAGTGAAAACAGAGATAGATAAATGGGACTATCTTAAACTAAGAAGCTTCTGCACCTCCAAAGAAACAGTGACCAAAATACAAAGACAGTCTACAGAATGGGAAAGGATATTCACCGAATACACATCTGACAAGGGGTTGATATCCAGGATATACAGAATACTGGTTAAACTCCACAAGAAGAAAACATCCAACCCCATCCAAAAATGGGGCAATGAAATGAACAGAAACTTTCTCAAAGAAGAAATCCGAATGGCAAAAAAGCACATGAGAAAATGCTCTACATCATTAATCATCAGGGAGATGCAGATCAAAACCACAATGAGATACCATCTCACACTCAGAGACTGGCCCACATCCAAAAGAACAAAAGCAACCGATACTGGCGTGGATGTGGCGAGAAAGGGACACTCCTTCACTGTTGGTGGGAATGTCCACTGGTTCAGCCCTTCTGGAAAACAGTATGGACGATTCTCAAAAAATTAGAAATTGAGCTCCCATTTGACCCAGCAATACCACTCCTGGGAATATATCCCAGAGAGGCAAAAATGTATAGTCGAAGTGACATCTGCACTTGTTTGTTCATTGCAGCACTCTTTACAATAGCCAGAAACTGGAAGAAACCTGAATGCCCAAGAACAGATGACTGGTTAAAGAAACTTTGGTACATCTACACAATGGAGTACTATGTAGCTCTTAGAAAAGATGAAGTCATGAAATTTACATACAAGTGGTACAATATGGAAAGTATCATGCTAAGCGAAATGAGTCAGAAAGAGAGGGATAGACATAGAAAGATTGCATTCATCTGGGGGATATAAAGTAACAAAGTATGAGATTAATACCCAAGAATAGCTGAGATCAGCACCAGGAGGATTACTCCATAACTTAGAGGCCAGCCAGGTATCCTAGAGGAAAGGGCAGTTCAGATAGAGAAGGGAGCACCAAATACAGTATGTTTGGAGGATCCTCCCAGGAGGGGAGATGCATGTCGAAAGTAGACTATGGACTGAACATGTTTGCCACTCAATGCCTCTTTTGCAGACCACAACACCCAAAAGGAGAGAGAGAACACAGGGGATTGCCCTGCCACAGAGACAGGGGGGATGGGGGGATGGGGGTGGGAGGGATATTATCCATGGTGGTGGAAAATGGGCACTGGTGGAGGGATGGGTATCTGATCATTGTATAATTGAAACCAAAGCACAAAAAATTGTAAATCTACAACTTTAAAAAAAAAATAAAATAAAATAAAGGGGAAAAAAAAAGAAAGAAAATACCTAAGTTGACGTCTGTAGGTAAAGATCATATTTTTTGATCAATGTATTTTTAGTTCCGGGGAAACTTTTGCTGCAGGGAGTTTAGGTTTATTGGGTTGCTCCCATCACAGCACTCCCATTCCTCTGTGTTTATTTGTAACTTCTTTCCTTGTGCTCTGTTGATTTGTGAATATTGTTTTTCTCTTTTCCTTAAGTCCTTTGCATAGTTAATTCAGAGCAATGTCCTTTTTGTATGGGCACAAGACAGTTAATGCTATGCTTTTGTAACATGGGAGTTAATGACTCTCAATGATATTTACCTCCTGGACATTTGTTCTCTTGACTTAAGCCTCAGCTGCCCTTACTTCCTAGCACCCCCAAAAGCAGGATCCCTATGAGGGCCTGGATGGACCCAGGGCTAGCAGTGAGCTATGTGCTACCCTGGCATCAAAATGGACCTAGCCAAAGTACCATAATGCTTAACTATAAGTTAAGAGTTTGGTCATGGACAAATGATGTCATGATCCAAAAAGCAATAACTAGAATTGGAGCCTGCTAGGATTAGGAAAGATTAATCTGGCCTTAGCGATAGCACAGCGGGTAGGGCATTCGCCTTACAAGCGGCCAACATGGCCGACCCGAGTTCGATTCCTCTGCCCCTCTCGGAGAGCCCGGCAAGCTACTGAGAGTATTCGATATGCCAGACACAGTAACAACAAAGTCTCCAATGGAGACGTTACTGGGCCCACTCGAGCAAATCGACGATCAACGGGAGGGCCTTTACCTTTACCTTTAGTCTGAGTCCATGGTGAGATGTTCCTAGGAAAGCCACCCTATAAGCCTCAATGTGTCACTTACTATGTCCATACAAAAATAACTAATATTAAGAAGTAGAATTAAGATGTTAATTAAGATGTTAATTAAGTTATTGGACTGAGGAAAGGAGAAAAACATCTTAAGTGGTATTTTGCCCATGAGCAGAGGAAGGGCTTTCTTATGTTGATTTTGCTACCAGACTGGGTGTAGTGTCTGTCCCCAGTGCTGGAGGAGTTGGAGAGAGGAGTGGGAGAGGAGAGAGAACAGGGTAGCGAGACAGGCTCGGAGAGATGATCAGGAGAGACAGGAGGAGACCAGAATATGGGGCAGTGTGAGACTAAAATGGGAGGCTCATAGAGACTCGAACAGGCGTGTGGGGCGAATAGAATAAAACAGCAACTGATCAGTCAACCGGCTTGGTCCTCTTTCCGTCCTCCATCTGCCCCATGGCACAGGCTGCCCCAGCTGGGGGAGCGACCCAAAGCCCCCCCAAATGCAGGCAGAAAGGGGGAGAGCCAGCAGGGCCTTCCCTAGTCGCCCCCGGAGATCAAATACTCGAGTAAAGTGAATTGTTTACTGAAGTTAGTTAGGAACCTACTACATGTGAAAATATATAATTCTAGAAGAGATATGAATAATCTAGGAATAACCATAACCTCAATATATGCAGGGAACCTTTATTTAAGAGTGCTGTGTGTTTATTCTATTTTGCAGTTAACTTTCTCCTAAATAAGTCAATTGACAGCTCTGAGAAAATAGATTTTTATTATCCAAATATCATGTCATTGTCCTCCCGTTGTTCATCAATTTGCTCGAGCGGGCCCAGTAACGTCTTCATTGGAGACTTAGTTGTTATTGTGTTTGGCATATCGAATACATCACGGGTACCTTGCCAGGCTCTGCCGTGCGGGCACAATACTCTCGGTAGCTTGCCAGGCTCTCTGAGAGGGGTGGAGGAATCGAACTCAGGTTGGCCATGTTGGCTGCGTGCAAGGCAAACGCCCTACCACTGTACTATCACTCCAGCCCATTATCCTAATATAAAATTATATATTATAATACATATTCCTGCACTGTCCTCCTGTTGTTCATTGATTTGCTCAAGCAGGCCCAGTAATGTCTTCATTGTGAGACTTGTTACTGTGTTTGGCATATTGAATAAGTCACGGGGAGCTTGCCAGGCTTTGCTGTGCGGGCGAGATACTCTCGGTAGCTTGCCAGGCTCTCCGAGAGGGTTGAAGGAATCAAACTCAGGTCGGCCAAGTTGGCCATGTGCAAGGCAAACGCCCTACCACTGTGCTATCGCTCCAGCCCATAATACATATTATAATAATAAAATCTTGTTCGAAAACAACTAAAATGGAATGAACCAACCATCCTATTATCTTTCAGTTCCCTGTTATTGTCTTTTAAATAACATACGTTATTTTTTTCTTATCTAGTATTTTTACATAAATATCATTAAAACAGTTATTTTTCTCCTTAAGATTACAGCAATAATAGGAATTCATAATAAACACAATTTGCCAGATGGAATTTAGATGTTATGTTAATATTATCATTATTCCAAATGACTTCCCCTGATACTCTAATATTTATTTTGCTAATCTATAAATTGAAACACATTATGATCAGAACATTTGCTAAAAATGTTCTTTGAGTAAGTAGCAGAGTTTGAAAAAGTGAATGATCCTGCAGTGACAAATATCTAAAAATAAACAATTTCTAAAATAAGTAGCTACTTTCTCCTAAGTTAATTGTTAAATTTTTCTAGGATTTATTAAGTGTGTCAAAATCTGGAAGAAATTTCCCATTGTAATCCATAATAGTTAATCAGGATCTGTACTGATTACTGTTTATATTAAAAAAGGTAATTTAAGTTATTTCATAAAGCAAATTACAAACCATCAAAACATTGTCATTTGTAAAAATTTTTAAATTTCCAAATAAAAAGGAAAAGCATTAAATGTCCATTTCTCCTTTTGAATCAACAACAAATGTTCAGTGATATTTATCTATTCATATTATACTACTGATCTTTACTCTCGGTTAAATAATAATTTTTATTTTTATGAATAACCAATAAACCTCCATGGTGTGAGTGGGAAAGACAGAAGTTACACTAATAGAATTTTAGTAAAATGAACTTCAATATGGGATACCTAGACCCAAGTTTTATATCAAAGCAAATGTAGGCTATGGTCTTTTCAGACCTAGAAGATCATAATGTGGCAGTTCTTAAGCCCAAACAACATATGGAACACTTTAAATTCATGTCAGTTTCCTAGAATAGATCTTCAACTCCCAGTTAATTAATACTGGTGCCACTCACAGTCTGGAATCAGACTATTCAGGTTGAAACCCTTATCTCGTCCATAATCAGTGTCATTCAAAAAAAAGTTCTTTAACTCTTCTGTGTCTCAGGGTTCTTCAACTATTAAGTAAAATAATAACATTAGCTGCCTCACAAGATTAGTACAGACCATAAATGGATTATAAAGTTTACATTTTGTATTGCCAATGTTTCAAAAGTCCTCTTATAATTTTGTTCCTTAGTTTGTACGTAATTCATAAACATATTCCTCGGTTTGTTACTGCAGAGCTCTTAACTTCAATTTTGTCTGAGAAATTCCATAAGGCCTAATTATAACACCTGCTGAAATTTCTTATATCATCAAATCATTAACTAAATTATTTAGTTAAGTAGAAATAAGTATTTCATTTTATAAGCATGTTCCACTTTTTCAAAACACAAGGTGAGTGGATTTATAGGAAGGAGAGGGAATAAATGAATAATGAGGGCATATTATAAACAGAATTATGTCACTTAAACCCTGAACTGTCATTTGAGCATTTGCTCATCTTATGTGCATTAAAGGAAATGAGAAGAGGGACCAAGGGGCTAGAGAGATAATATAATGGGTTAAGCACTTGCTTTGCATGCAGCTGACCCTGGCAACTTATAGTCACCTGAGGATCTCTAAGAATTATTCCTGAGGACAGAATCAGGAGAAAGTCCTAAGAATGCCAGGTATACCCCACCGCCAAAGAAACATAGAAGAGGGAAAAAGAAAACAAATTCCTCAAACTCTTGAGATACAAGGTGAGAATGGATGTGGATAGATGCAAAGCAAATTTGGGAAAACATAAATGATGTCACTAAAAATGAGTATCCAAGTGAACTCTGACCGGTCAAATAGTGATAGGATAGAAATTATTTAGTAAAACCTTCTTATTGTGATCATTCAGTTGTAAATTAGAAGGGAAAGCTTTATGATTGATAAATACTATTTTTTGCTAAACTAAAGAAGCACTTTGAGATATTGGTGGCAATTACATTAATAATTGACTCCCTTATTTTATATGAAGTCTCAAAGAAAAAAATGAAGAATAAATCAGAGAAATAAAATCACAACAATTCATCACATATCCCAGGAGATGGCAATAGTGAAAGACAATAGATAGCAGAACCACTACTGAATGGGAAAACCAAATTTTCATATCACATCATGGGGGAGAAAGGCCATGACCTGTAGGGGCCAAGTAATCAGGAGCAAAAAGTCCACTGTGAGGCTAAGGTCTTCAGGAAATTCATACATCCCACTACACTGATTTAAAGCCTGACCACTGTGGCAGTTTGTTGTATTATTCCAATAGTTCTCTGAGGCTTCCTGAGAAATATCACTAATTTGAGACTGATAGTGCACTTCTTCTCTGAATATAAATAAACCCGTTTGTTATGCTGAGTTCCTGCTTCCACCAAGTTGTCCAAGTTCTGAGGAAATTCAAGTGTTTTAAAAATCTCCTGTAAGACTGCCAGTCAACTTTTGCAGTTGCTGAATGTGGACTCTCTGACTCAGACCCTGAACTTAGGAGATCGTAAATCGAAAAGATGAAAAACAGCTTCCATTATAAAATAAAAAGCTTAGTACTTCTCAGGGCTCCATAGAACGTGGCGAACCCCCAGAGGACTGGCTGAGACTGCCCTCCACTCTGGCCAACTTAGGAAAGATGACCTGTATAGTGTCTGTAATTAGCCATCTTGGCCTGCTCTCCTGTACTAACCTTAAATTCCCTTACTGCCCTATCTCTTTTGGGCCAGATGGGAGAGGTTAAACATCTTTCTCATCTGACTCCAGACAAAAAGAGACAGACAACCTGAATCAAAGAGGTCACGTAAGTTCAATTGACTCCACTCTTAGCCCTCAGGCAGTTCAACAAATTTGTGTTTTGTACTGTAAGTAAATTGTTCTAGCAATCCTATTTGTAAATTTAAGTAATTTGGGATGATGGTGATTCTTGATAAAGTCAATCTCAGCTGAATTTCTGAATTAAGTGAAAGACCAAAGAGAACCAAGATCAAACACAAACTCCCAATAGCAATTTTATGAAGCTACAAGATTTGTTATTTAATGAATACCCATGTTTAATTTGAGAATCAACTATCACAGCTTACACAACTCTCAGTAACTCTCAGTAATAAAAGGCAATATCAAGTGCCTTGATATTGTTCAAAAACCTTTCAGAAAATACCAGGAATACTGTGGGGTCTGTGCTTTTATAAAGTTAAAAAAAACTCATATTTTACATAGAATTATATTGATTCATGTTTTTATCTTTATAAATTCTAATGAAGCAAGTGTCAGGTACGAATTCAACCTGAACAGTTTTCTTGCTTTCATTTCAGTCATTCATTAGACATAAAGGCTGGAGCGATAGCACAGTGGGTAGGGCGTTTGACTTGCACACGGCTGACCCGGGTTATAATCCTCCATTCCTCTCAGAGAGCCTGGCAAGCTACGGAGAGTATCCCATCTGCATAGCAAAGCCTGGCAAGCTCCCCATGGCATATTTGATATGCCAAAAACAGTAACAAGTCTCACAATGGAGATATTACTGGTGCCTGCTGGAGCAAATAGATGAACAATGGGAGGATAGTACTACGGTGCTACAGTGCATTAGAAATAAAAGCCAAATATTTAAAAACAAGAATAAATAAAATAAATAGATGCCTTTGTTCACTGTTTTAAGGATATAATGGAGTGTGATAAGAAAAAAAAAGTCTTTTGCCCCCAAACTACTATAGAGCAAATCAAAAATAAAATTTCCAAAATGTGTAATGATTTTTAGAAAAGAGATGTACAATTTTCCTTGCATATGACTTTTACATCTTTCAGTAAGCTGAATCTAAGGTATTTAACTTTCTGAGGCACAATTGTGTTGTATTTATTTTTTAATTTCTCTCTTCTATTGCAGTATTTGCCTATAGAAAACGGATGAATTTCCAAGCATTTATTTGCAACTTTACTGTGTATGTCTATTGATTCTAGTGATTTTAGGAGGGGTTTTTTTTTGTAGGCTTTAGGGTTTTCTTGATACAGTATTGCGTTATCTGCATAAAGTGAAAGTTTACTTCTTTTCTGATCTGGATTTCTTTTACATATCTTTCTTGCCCAATTACTATGGTCAGAATTTCCAATACTATATTGAAATGCAATGCAAGAGTGGTGAGCCTTGTTTTGTGCCTGATCATATAGGGAAGGCTTTCAGTTTTTTAACTTTATGATGCTGTTGTGTATTTTTTAATCAAGATTTTTTTTAATTGAATCACGATGACATACACAGGTACAAAGTTGTTAGTGATTGATTGGGTTTCAGGCATAAAATGTTCCCATCCCTTCACCAATGCACATTTTTCACCACCAATATTCCCAGTTTCCCTAGCCCCCCGCTCATCAACCTGCCTCTATGGCAAAAACGTGTTCTCTCTCTCTCTCTCTCTCTCTCACCCCCTCTCCCTACCAACCTCCCTCTCTCCCGCCCATCTTTCCTTTTCGGCATTATGGTTTGCAATGTAGCTACCAAAAGGTTAGCATGTATATCCTTTTTTGTATTTTCAGCAGTAAATTCTGCATAATTATGGTAAATTGCTTTAATTATGTTGAGGAAAGTTTCTTCAACCCACATTTTATTGAAAGTTTTGATCAGGAAAGGGTGTTGAATTTTTTTCTGCATTTATGATATGTTCATATTGTTCTTATTTTTCTTGTATTTATGTGATAGCACAGCGGGTAGGGCATTCGCCTTACAAGTGGCCAACATGGCCGACCCAAGTTCGATTCCTCTGCCCCTCTCGGAGAGCCCGGCAAGCTACCGAGAGTATTGGATATGCCAGACACAGTAACAACAAAGTCTCCAATGGAGACGTTACTGGGCCCGCTCGAGCAAATCGACGATCAACGGGAGGGCCTTTACTTTACTTTAATGACATTAATTGACTCGTATATATTAAAATATACTTGCACCCCTGGAATAAATCCTATCTAGTCATGGTGAATGTCCTCTTTGATACATTTTAGAATTCAGTCTGATACATTTTGCTGAGGATCATTACTGATGACCATAGTAATTGGGCAAGAAGGATATGTAAAAGGCTTCCAGAGTAGAAAAGTAGTAAACATTCACTTTTTGCAGATAACATGATACTGTACCAAGAAAACCCTAAAGACTTCAAAAAAGCTCCTAGAATCAATAGACATATACAATGCATGCATTCACATTTTTGTTGAGGATCTTTGCATCTATGTTCATCAGGAATATAGGTACGGGTTTTTGGAGTGTGTTGTCTCTTTCTGCTTTTGATATCAGGATTAATGTTTGTCTCATAAAAGCTGGTGGTGAGGATTCCTATTTCTTAAACTTTCTGAAAGAACCTGAAAAATATTGGGAGTAAGTCTTCTTTAAAGGTTTGGAAAAACTTACTAGTAAAAATAGATAGGCCTGGGATTTCATTTTTGGGGAGATTTGGTTACTATTTAGATTTCCTCAATAGTAATTGGCCTGTTCAGGTACCCTGCTTCCTCTTGATTCAAACATGAGAGATTATAGAAGTCCGAAAATGTATCAATTTGTTCAAAGCTGCCCAGTCATAGTATAAAGATTTTAAAATTAATCCCTGTTCATCCTCCGAACTTCTATGGTATCTATTGCACGGTATCCCCTTTATATTCGGATTTGGTTTACCAGAGTTTTCTCTTTCCTTTCCTCTTTCTTTCTTTCTTTCTTTCTTTCTTTCTTTCTTTCTTTCTTTCTTTCTTTCCTTCCTTCCTTCCTTTCTTCCTTTTTTTGTGAGTCTTTCAAAAATAAATCTCTTGGTTTCATTGACCTTTTGGTTTTATTTAGATTGAATTTCATTTTCTACTCTCTTTAATATTTCCTTCCTTCTGCTAGTTTTGAGTTACTTTTGTAATGGAAACATATGCCTTGCTCATGGACTGGAAGCACTAATACTGTCAAGATGGCAACCTCGCCCAAAGCACTATGCTGATTCAAAGCAGAACCTATAAAAATACTCATGGTAAAGAGTCATAGATCAAATACTTTTGAATTTTATATAAGGTAATAAAATTCCCCATAATCACCAAAGAAATCCTAAAAGAAAAGAGGATGTGCCCTAATTTAAATTATACTGTAAAGCTACAAGTTATCAAAGCTATAGTTTTATAGTATAATTTAAAATAAGAGACTCTAAGTCTAGTTAGAGTTCATAAGATCCTCAGGTATATGTCAGTTAATATTTGACAAATGAACAAAAGGTATAAAGTGGAGCAAGGAAAGCCTCTTCAAGAAATACAGTTGAGAAAACTGGTTGATCACACGCAAAAAAATAAATTCAGACCCCTTTCTAAAAGCATGCAAAATTCAAATAAAAATGCATTAAATACCTCAATATCATTTCTGAATCAATAAATTATATTGCGGAAAATATAGTTAGAACATTTCAGGCTGGGGCGATAGTACAGTGGTTAGAATGTTTGCCTTGCTGACATGGCTGACCTGAGTTCAATCCCCGGCATCCCATATGGTCCCCCAAGCCCTGCCAGGAGTAATTCCTGAGTGCAGAGCCCGGAGTAACCCCTGAGCATTGCTGGGTGTGAGCCAAAAAGATGAAAAAAAAGAACACTTCATGACATTGAATCTATGGACATCTTCAATGATTTAGTACCACTGGTATATAAAACAGAAGCCAAAATAAACAAACTGAGAAGCTTCTGTCCCACAAACAAAATGATGATGGCACTGAAAAGACAGTGTGCTTGTGTTTATCTTGCATTCTTTTGACCTGAATTCAATTCCCAACAACATATATGGTCCCCCAGGACCATAGAAGTGATCATTGAGCACAGAGCCAGGCATAAGGCCTGAGCACCACTGGGTATACCTTCCCTTCCAGCACCCCCTCCCATGGCCAAATTATAACCATAATAAAAAGGGAATCACTGACTGAGAGAAAATATTTGCCTACAGCTCCTCTGACAAAGGGTTAACATCCAAGATATGCTAAACCACTGGTAGAGTTTTATAAGGAGAACAACCAATCTCATAAAAAACAAAATGGAGGGAAAGAAGCAAACAGAAAATTGTTCAAAGAAGACAGACAGTCAAAGGGTATATTAAAAAGTGCTCTAAACACCAAATAAGGGGTGTTTGGAGGATCCTCCTAGGATGGGAGATACATGTTGAAAGTAGACTATGGACCGAACATGATTGCCACTCAATGCCTCTTTTGCAGACCACAACACCCAAAAAGAGAGAACAAAAGGGAATGCCCTGCCACAGAGGCAGGGTGAAATGGGGGGTTGGGGGTGGGAGGGATACTGGGATCCACGGTGGTGGGAAATGGGCACTGGTGGAGGGATGGGTATTTGATCATTGAATAATCGAAACCCAAGCACAAAAATTTATAAATCTACAACTGTACCTCATGGTGTTTCACTAATAAAAATTAATTTTAAAAAAGTGCTCTACATTACCAAGGAAATGCAAATCAAGTCAATGATATATCATCTCACAGCACTGAAATTGTTACACATAAAGAGAACAAAATCAACCAGTGTGGTTGTGGTATATAGATAAAGGGATCCTTATCCACTCCAGGTAGGAATGTTGACTGGTCAAGTGTTTAGGGAAAACAATATTGACCCTTCTCAATAATTAGGATGTAATCCTCTATATGATTCAGCAATTCCACTGCTTGGTGTCCATTTTTAAAAAAAGCCTTAGGTACTCTATTTAGAAAAATCACTTGCACTCCGATTTTTATTGCAGAATTCCCTCACAGTCATCAAAATCAGGAAATAACTTGTGTCTAATAACAGATGATTGGATAAAGAAACTATGGTACATATACATAATGTACTACTACCTGGCTGTAAGAAAGACGAAATCATGCAATTTGCTGCTGTGTGGATAGATCAGGCTAGCATCATGCTGAATGTAATTAGTCAGGTGGTGGATAGACATATAATGAATTCCCTCATATATGAGATATGAAGAAACACGGTAAGAAACCATCAAATACCCAAAGGCAACAGAAACTGAGACCTGGCCTATAATAGTATATCACTGCAAGGGGAGAAGAGGGAGAGGATTTAGAGTGGAAGAAACTGGGATATAGGTGTAAGGAGATTGATATCAGTGGAGGGTGGCGTTGGAATATTTTATTCATGATGCCCTGGAATTATCAATATTGCAAATGGTGATGCCTAAAATAAAAATTTAAATAATAATGAAAGTGTAAATAATAACAATAAAACTAAAATATGAAAAAATAGAGGCGCACTATACCTGCTGCAAGTCCAGTGTGATTGTCACATAATGATATTCAATTCCATTCTTGATACTGGGACTCTGCCACCAAGTGTTCTTCCCATCAATAGCATTCGTAATCGGGTGTCTCTCTATTACATTAGCAGCAACATGGGAAATAAGGAAATAAAATCATAAAATAAATTTCTACCTGGTCAATTAAAGAAAACAAAAGGTAAAAATAATTTTAATTGATCATAAGTATATCAAACAGTAACAACATAAAGATAGAAGCAACTGATATCTTTAATATGATTTTGTTAATGCTGATTTTTTTGATAGCATTCCCCAAGGTAGTGAGAAATGATTAAATGCTTAGGATACAAGAAAAGAAATTATTGGTACTCTGGCCATTCAGTCAAATGGGCAAATTTAAAGATAGCTACAGAAATTAGGTGTGAAGAAATGATATTGAAATCTAATAGATGTGCCAATCATTCTAAGAAGCAAAATCTCTAAAGCTGGATACAATTCGTGTATGCCATCAACTTTGCTAACGTAAAATTGTGGAGCATGGTTGAAAGGTCCTTGAAAATTTGCCCTTATGACACATTCATTATTATCAAGACTGGGCAAGCCAGTAAGTATCTGGTTTTTAATATAAAATGCTGTCAGTTTTTATGTGCCTCTTCTGTAGTCAATCCTTAATGACCTTTAATGGCTATTTAAGAATATTATGAAAGATACTCCATACCTCCCATTCAGTACTGTCTATCCCATAATCTCTAAGTCAGTGGAGGAGCATGGAAAATAATGACAACACAGAAAGGGATGGCAAATGAAACACCATGCTACCAATAGAGTTTCTCTTATCTTTACTCTAAAGAGACAAGAACATGGGACATCAAAAGGGATATTGGAGAAAGGAAACAAGAAATGCAAACAATCACTGGCACCCAATCCTCTCCCACTGTTCCTTTCTTTCTCTGGTTTTGTAAGTTCTGTTCCATTCTCCTCATCTAAGCATGACCAGCTTATGCACAGGTGAGGAGGGCAGGAATGCTAGTTGTAGGAGTCTCAATTCTGTTTCACAGACTGCAGTAATGAGCCTTAATTTCCTAAGATCTCATTTGGAGTTTTGCCAATGTTCCCCATAAAATATAAACAAAGTTGATATCAGCTGTTAACTTCCCTGTCTCTCCTCCATGGGTTAGCTGCTCATATTCTCTGGGAAGACACATCAAAAGAATGGCCTCACAATATTCTTTTAAAAGCGAATATCTTTTTCCATAAATTGAAGAAGTATAGTTATTTTCTGCTATCTGAATGCAGTGTTCCCATAAAACCTTGTATAAGCAGTAATCACATATAGCAAAACAGTAACTTGATCAGGGGGTCACTCTTAGTGACTTGATTGGTTCAAGGTCTAGGGAGGTGATGCTGCTTGGGCATTGTAGTAACAGAGATGACATGGACCACTAGAGCAGAGGCCCAGAGACCTCCAAGGCTGTACCTGGTGATGCTCAGGGCCAGGTAACATGGAGGATTAAACCAGGGTAAGACTCACAGACTTATGTACCCCTAATTCACCTCTCTGGTCTCATCGTTTATTTTTATTTAAAAAAATAGGGTTTTGTTCCCAGATCCAAAAGATTAGTTTCAAACTAAACAAAATACACAAAATCTAAACTAGCACTGACCCTTGCTACAAATCAGGAGGCTATAATAAATGCAAGTTCTTTTTTGGAGTTTTATTTATTTGTTTATTTGGAGGGACCATACCTTACAACGCTCAGGGCTTACACCTGTATGTTTTGAGGGATCACAACAGGTGGGGGTCTAGGGAGAACACCAGGGATCCAATCGATGTTGGTCATATGCCATACCAGCAGCCCACCCTCTGTACTACCTCTCTGGTCCTAATAAATGCAGTCTATACAGAGAAGTTCCCGGAACTGGAATTGGGGGTATCACTGACTCCTTGGGATACATGCTATTCTAGCGAGTGTGGCGATGTAAAAAGTGAACAGTAATTTTGTTTTTTTTTCCTTTTGTCATAAAAGAAAAAAGTCTTTTTGAATTTTACATGATTAACAAGAACAGGTGCTAATGTAAGCTTTGGGAGTAGTACAGTGGTGTAACCCAAATTTTCGAAAAGTGTGTGACAAGTTCTTACTTGTACTTCAAATAATAAAACATAACACTCTGAGGAACACTCCTAGACTATCGATTTAATACATAATTCACTAATCTAACAATGTATTTTAATGATAGTAGTGATGAGAGGACAAGATTTAGAAAATGAAGAGCTCCATATAGGATCTATATATTCTACCTGAAAACTTTTTTTTATATTTAACTGACCATAGGCTTATCACCTTCTATTCCTACAATAGGGATAAAAAAAAATTAAAAAACTACACAGCAATGTATTCCAGATTCTTAATCTTCAAGACAAAGAGTCAATTTTTTGTTTCGTGTTTCTATTTTGCAGCCAACCTATTGATGTCAGAGTTTACTCCTGTTTCTGACTTAGGAATCATTCCTGGCAATGTTTTGGGAATCATATAAGGTTCTAGGGATTGAACCTAGGTCAGCTGCATGCAAGATGAGCACTCTACCTGTTTTACTGTTGCCACAGCCACCTCCAAATATTCAAGTTTTTAAAAATGTACATGAGAACAAATTTCAAAAAAAGATAAATAAAATAGATGAAAAATGATAATTGAAAGAGTGCTATCACTTGGAGAGATAAAGAATTAGACATTAAAGTTGTGTTTTTTCATTTTTCAAATAATAGTAATTTCCAGTTTATTAAAATCACAATTTAATGAGTCATTACTATTATGCCATAAAATGAAAGAATTGAAAGCCAATAAAATTTGTATAAAACCATAATGTCAAAATGAAGGGTTATTCTAAAAACGTTTTTTATTTCTTTTAAATTTTAGTGTCTTAAACTCTCACTTTCCCATAGGGCAATGGAATTATCTTATATGGGAAGGTAACACTCACAAGTTTACCAGATAAACATTGAAACTATTAATATTCCAATCATGCTTGTTATGCATGAACAAAATGAATTACACATCTGTTCAAGACATAACTTGTTCTGTATCCTAATAAGCAAATTTCAGCTCATAAAGAATGTAAAGGACAATGAGAACCAAAAAAATGGAGTTTCTCAGTAGAAACTATAGTAGACGTTCAATAATGTAATAAAATCAACTCCAAACACATTTTTTAAAAAAATTATTACGCTTATAATACATGAAACTATTCATATTCTACTTATTTAAAAAAGCAAAAGCTTACTATTTTAAAAACTGAGTATAGGGGCTAGATGGGTAGTTCAGTGGGTAGGGTGCTTGCCTGCACACAACTGACCTTGGTTTGATCCCCACTACGTCACAAGGTCCCCTAATCCCCACTAGGAGTGAGGTCTGAGTGTAGTGCCAGGAGCAAGCCCTGAGCACTGTCAGGTGTGGTCCCCCCAAATTAAAAAATCAATAAAAATTAAGTTAAATAAGTTAAATAAGAAGTTTAGTTAAATATATTAGTTTCCTTTTCAAATTTTTGTGAACATTTTGCCTATATTAATTTTATTAAAGTATTCTGCTATCGTGTACTAAAAACAACTTATTTCCTAGAATACTTATATTAAAAAATATGAGAGTACAGGAAAAGATGAAATTATGCTATTTTATTGGAAATTATTTCATTCAGTTTTATGAACTGCTTTGTACCATGTTTTATCACTTTTGCAGTCTAGTAAAATAGGGCATTCTTTCGAAAAAAGGAAAATTGCTGAATATATTTAATAATTAGCAGTTGATGTTAGGGAAGGTGAGAGGTCTTCAACTGAAAGCAAATACCAGAAGCATAACTAAATATCAAGTAAATACCCTTGGTGGTATGACTTGGTTCTGAAATTGGCACATTAGGAATCAGAGTCATAAATGAAATATTACTGGCATTGCTTCTGAAGAAAAATAAATATCACAACAACTATCCCCTGCACATCCTCCTGATTCTTCTCTACAGATTGTGGATCTAATATAAGGTATAAAAACACAACAATCACATTTCCAAAATAGATCTGTGGCCCTTAGGTAATTCTGAGAGAAGCTGTCTAATTGGAAATTTTAATATCTGCCACCTGGGGTCAAATTGATATGAGAAGTAGTCATGAAAAGGAAAACTAGGAGATTAATCAACAATTAGCCATAATCCCCACTATGAAAGTTTAATCATAATTAATTTGCAAATACTGATTAATTGTTGGCATACTTCCCTTATTTCAAAGGAGATAGAAATGTATAACATCCACAACAGGGATAGCTATACAAGTCAGTCCAAAGGCTAACTGCATCAGAAAATTGGCAAGGAAAATTGTTGATGAAGTAAACCTTTCAAACTGCTAGTTTTTAATTGGGAAGCATAATCTATTAACAGCCAAGATGTTCAAGTTTCCTTTTCTGTGTTAGATAATTAAAGTACAGACCTTCAAGTTGTATTTTCGCTATTGGCTGAGTTAGTAGAATTTTATCATTGGTTAATCCAATTCTACTAAAATATATATTTTTGCTAAAATTTTACTCTTGTAGCAGTATTATTCTAAATTTTGAGTTTCAAAGCAGGACTTTAAAAACATAAGAAAATTGCTAACAAAATTAATCTCACAAAGTCAATTCAGACTGAAAAGTATAAAAAATACTCTAATAAAAATGGGTAAATATAAAGCATATCCTGTATGCATTTTTTTACTCAAACAACTTATTCTTTGCCTCTGTGTGAAAGGACTGGGTGGGATCTTTTATTCACAGAAGAATTCCTAAATATAGTACACTGAAGAGGGAAATGATGGAGGCCTTCTGGGAATTCAATTTGTCAAATGCATCTTACTCATTTTTCCAGCCCAAAGTTTCCACTCCATTTTTCCTACCCCAATCACAGTTCTTTTTATCCTTTTCAATAATGACTTATCATTATCTCAAGCAATGAACTTTACAATGCCCAACTATGTCGGCTCACTTCTTGAAACTCAATAATGATATGTGCAAATAATATTCTTTCATTTGTTCCTGCATAAATTTTCATCTTAGTCTGATTATGACTCAGTAATTCTCCTAGTTTCTTACAAGGCGAATAAAATTTTACTTCTTTCCTCAGCAGAAGACCCAAACTCACATCTTAATAAACTACTTAAACAATTAAGAATTTCCTTCCCATTATTTCCTTTTCTCTGTCTCTTATCATCCTCCCTTTTACTGATTCATCAGATTTAAAAAAAAAAAGTATGAGGTATGTATCTCCCGATTTAAGGCTTCTCACAAATGTTAAATGACACTTTTTGTTTTAGGGACATACCTGATGGTGCTCAGGGATTACACCTGTCTGTGCTCTTGGTGAGCTCAGGAGACCATATCAGGTGTCCGGGATTGCACCTGGGTTGGCTGCCTGCAAGGCAAGCATCATACCCATGTACCTTCACTCTAGCTCCAACACGTTTTTAAAAACTGGGAGAGATATTACATTCACTACAAATTTATTGCTAATTTTTCTCCCATATGCTTTCAGGATCTAAACATGCATAGTTTTCTATCTTTGAAAATGTTTGCAACACCACACCTTTTCCTGTCTCTGCCTCCATCCTCTTGCACATCAAGAACATTTGAGAGAATATTCCTGCGTAACACCTACATAACTTCCTCTCCTTTAAAAAAATTAAGAATCGTGAACTACAAAGTTGCACTAATCAGTGGGGAAATATCTGACCCATAGGCCATAAAAGGCCTGTGCCTTCGACAACTTCCCCCTTGTATATAATAATAATGTGGTCTGGCCTTTGTACTTGATGGAACAGATGTGTGCTTTTCTTTGGCTGCCTTCAGCCTATCTGCTGATTTTGTATGAACTGTGAAAAATGTTATAAATATCCAAATGGCCATGACTGAATAATATTTCCCACTCCTGTTTTAAAAATACTAAGTCACCAGACCATACTTGCTACCAGAAAGCAAATATCCCTAAAACAGTGTTTCTTGGTCCCATCTCCCCTCAACATAAAGCGCACGCACACACACACACACACACACACATACACACACACACACACATACACACCACATTCACATATACAACCCCCATTAATAGACTCGGGGTCTGGTTTCACTGATATTGTCTTTTTTGCTAACTACGTGTCTCTATACTCCACGTATGTCCTCTTCAGCATTTATTTAATAAGTCTGCAGTGCGTTTTTGCCCTAAGAAGCCACTGACCATTTAACAAATCCTCCAAAGGATTTCATATTTTTAAAAAAACTATTTCATAATTTAGCGGGTAGGGCGTCTGCCTTGCACGCAGCCAACATGGCCGACCCGAGTTCGATTCCTCCGCCCCTCTCGCAGAGCCCGGCAAGCTACCGAGAGTATTCGATATGCCAGACACAGTAACAACAAAGTCTCACCACTCCAAATATTGGAAAAATCAGCATTGTTGGTTTATTCTTTCAGAAAATTCTTTCAACATATACAGTGTCTTTTTATTTTCTAGTATCCTTGAACTTTTTTTCTCTCCCTCGCTCTCCTAGAGTCTACTGAACCTGAATTTTTAATGTTTTTTCAAGGCTGTGACTTAGGTGCTTTGTCCTAATTCTTCTATCCAACAACTGTAGACAGAGAGGATGAGTTCTTCTATAACTTCCCCTTTGTATATCTACAACACAACCCCCTATAACAATGGTATTCAACCGTGGGATCACAGTGAAGTAATGGTCTGCAGATGCAGAAGGGCTGAAGAATGCTGATTTACAGCACATGCTATAATCGGACTAATTAAAAGGCAAGGAAGAATTTGGAAGTTTCTGATTATTTCTTTCTTAACCCTTTTAAACTTTCTGTCAGATATAAGGCCAATTTTAATTGCTGACATACCCATTCTCCAAACATACTAATGTTTTTAGTATCCCTAAACTGATAAGTGGTTCACAATTGAAAATGAGAAACAAATTTAAAAGTAACCCAAAAGTTTCATTTCTATTATACTGTACCTTGTTGATTTCAAGAATTCACTTTACTGACCTTCCCATTATATGGTGATTGTTCATTATTTCATCTTTAATATTGTACATAAATTAACACTCATGTCTAAAATTATCTGGTCATCCTACTCTTCACTAATAAATTTATTAAAAAATTATCTATAGTGCTATGAATGATCCATCTCATATCACCAAGACCTACGTTTTTTCTTTTTTTAAGTATATTTTTCTTCTTTCCATATTACTGACTTATTTTCACATGACCTGGGTCGCTTTCTCCCAGTGATCTTTAAATGACCTCTTTCACACACCATCAAATTCAGTTTACTCTTAGATTACCACTAATTCCTCTGCAAGTTCCTTAAGTCAAAAGCTATGTATGAGTTAACATTATGTTCTAGTATAAGTTATTAATAGATGTTCAAATACTGAATAAACACATGAACAAGTTTGAAGTATCAATGTGGTTCATAGAGGTTAGCTAAAAGGCTTTGCATGGTATCTTTTCATAAAACACTCTGCTTCACCTATTTAAGAGTCCTTGTAATCTGATTCTCATCTTTGCACCAAACTGATCTCTATCTTCTGATCCCTGACATCTTAAGTCCAAGCCATTCTAACTACTTTTTGCTCCCTGACAAGTGAAATTTTCCACCTTGTTCCAGTCTTTATTTTTAGCATTCTCTTCTCTCTTTCTTCTTTGCCTTTTTAGCTCATATTTCATGAAGTGTCATATCACTTATACCAAATACCATATCACTCCTGCTTTTACTCTGAAATTAATATTACTCAGGTTTTATGATATTTGATATAATTTGGTAGAAATTTCTGAGATCTGGGATTGCTAATTTTTTATACAAATGAATAGTAATTGCTTAAGATATTGTGACTTGCAAAATATTTCATAAGAACCTTCTACTTTCATATAGTAAGATAAATACGCATATATAAAGAACTCAAATCATGCTCATCACATGACACAGCAGATTTGTAATGACTCTCACAGAAGAAGAAAAATTCTGGAAGTGTTTAGGCATCACAAATCTTTTTATTTTAATACAACTTTGCCTTCAAAACTCTCAATTATAGTTTCTCCCCAGTGGCATAGGAATACATATTTGAATACATACGTTTAGGATCGCTGCTGCTTTGATTGCAGATTCGACACTGGGGGTCTCTCACAGGCTTCCCAGGGACATGCTCGACCAACTTGCAATACATTTCGGGTTCTTTTTCTCCACATGTCGCATTTGTAGTAATGAGAGCATTAGAAGCAAGATTTAGAACAGCAGGGAATAGACCTGAAAAACATGGAAGAAAATCAAGGTACATGAGCCTGAAATACCATGGCATTAAGGAATATTTTTAAGAACATTCAAGTGATCTAAAATCAAATAGTTAAATAGTAGGTATGATTGAATGAAGTTATTTTCTTCCTGAGTCTTAAATATAGACTCTATAGACTTAATTTTTAACCTCTAATAACTGTGAGAGCTGGCAAAAGCCCCATCTCCAATGACTACTTTAGGAAGAACAGGGTGGGGAAGGCCCCTCAGGCAGTGCTCATGAGGCACATCAGGATCTAACCAGTGACATCACCGAGTATCTCCCATAGTGATAGGCAGCCAACAAAGCAAGGTGGTTCAATACTCTGGCTGGCAATGTGGTACTTATGACCCAGTGGAGCAAAGGCCCCCAAGGTGACTCTAGCTGTGCTCAAGGACTAGACCTAATGGTGGTTGGAGAGGCATGGTGTCAAGATCAAATTCAGTGTCCTGTGCAAGGAGCTATATGCTCCTGACCTACTGATTCTGTCTTCTTCCACTTTAAGTATTTTATGCTTTGTGTTTGCCTTGCATGCAGCTGATCTGGGTTCAATTCCTCCGTTCTCTTGGAGCACCCAGCAAGCTACCGAGAGTATCTTACACATCGGCAGAGCCTGGCTAGCTCCCTGTGGTGTATTCGATATGCCAAATACAGTAACAACAAGTCTCACAATTTGTTGTGAGATGTTGCTGGTATCCGCTCGAGCAAATTGATTAACAACGGGAGGACAGTGCTACAGTGCTACAGTATATATATATATATATATATATATATATATATATATATATCTGGAGCTATAGCGCAGCGGGTAGGGCGTTTGCCTTGCATGCAGCCAACACAGCTGACCTGAGTTCAATTCCTCCGCCCCTCTCAGAGAGCCCAGCAAGCTATCAAGAGTATCTCGCCTGCACGCCAAAGCCTGGCACGCTACCCATGACGTATATGAGTATTCGATATGTCAAACACAGTAACAAGTCTCACAATGTTACTGGGCCTGCTCAAGCAAATCGATAAACAACGGGAGTACAGTGATACAGTGATATACATATATATGTATATATATATACACACATATATATATATTACTCAGGTCCTTGTAATTGTTCACTCATCATTTAGTCACAAAATAATTATTGTAATTCCTTTGGGGAGGGTCCTCTTCAGGGATCCTCAGAAAGGCATTCCTAGTGACTCGCAGTCAATCCAATTGGAAAAAATTCATTTCTGGGTGAAGTGTAACTCTGGTATCTGGCATCATGAACCACCAGGCCCCTCACCTCAAGGTTGGCTCAAGTGTCTCATATCTATACCCAGCAATGCTTGGAGAGTCAAGTGGACCCAACTGGTGCAACAGATACTCAATGCAAGAGAGTGAACCCCACCCATTGCTGCCAATGTATAGCCATAATATACAGAAATATCATTGGAATCAAGTAATCATATTGTCCATCATCATTTTCCACTTCTAAGATACAATAGTAGTTTAAACTGGTTTAGACATAATCACAGAGACCTATTTCTGTGTAAGGCCAGGGAAAACTTCTATTCCTTGTAATTAACTCCAGTTATTTACTTGCTATAACTAGAAGTAAATGCTGCTTCATACATGTCTAGTAAGTGCATTTTATAGCCCTCTTTTAATTATAATCAATTCACTTATCAAAATCCATTATTTATATTATAAAAACAATGCCTTAAATAAAGTGCATTATAGGTAATTGGGCGCATTTATATATAAAACATAGTATCTAAGTGGTCTCTATTATACACACATACCAAGTAGATCTACTTAATTCAACCGTCACTGAAAGTCATATGCATATATCATACATGTGCGTATATAATATATAAATAGTATATAAATAATATATAAATAAATTCTATAAATCATATATATTATTTATATAGTTACATGTAATGGGCTGGAGTGATAGCACAGCGGGTACATAACCCGGGTTGGATTCTTATGCCCATCTCAGAGAGCCTGGCAAGCTACTGAGAGTACCTCGCCCACGCAGCAAGCCTGGCAAATTACCCATGACGTATTCGATATGCCAAAAAATAGTAACAACAAGTCTCACAATGGAGACATTACTGGTGCCCACTCAAGTGAACTGATGAACAATGGGAGGACAGTGCTACAGTGCTATATAAATCATATATAATCATATGTAATGGGCTGGAGTGATAGCACAGCAAGTAGGGGCATTTGCCTTGCATCCAACCAACCCGGGTTCAATTCTTCTTTCCCTCTGAGAGCCTGGCAAGCTACTGAGAGTATTCCGCCCGCACAGCAGAGCCTGGCAAGCTCCCTATAGCATATTGGATTTGCCAAAAACAGTAACAAGTCTCACAATGGAGATGTTACTGGTACCTGCTCGAGCAAATCAATGGACAATGGGAAGACAGTGCTACATGTTTTACTGAGAACCTGGACTTTGTTTCTTTGAATTTTGTTTTAGGGCCACACGTGGCAGTGCTCAGGGCTTACTCCTGACTCTGCACCTATGTTCCTGCCTGGTGGGCAATCATACGGAGTACTGGGAATTGAATCTGGGTTGACCACATACAAGGCAAAAGCCCTACCTATCTACCACATTGCTCCAGTTTGACCCTAAATTTTTGAGTCATAAGTATTTCGTGTTTCAATTTCACAATTTAGCACAGCTGGATCCACAGCGTTCAATATTTAGACAGTGTTATATAAGTGAAAAAAACTATTCTGTATCTTTTACATAAAAAAACGATATCAACTGTAATGGATATTTATGATGCATGGCACTTCACCAAGGACTGTCCTATGAATATCTGCATGAAATGATGTGAAAGACACAATCACCATATAAACTAAACATTACTTAACCAGTATTTCCTTAAGACGGTCAGTTAATTCCTGAGAATTACAATAAGCAAGTAACAAAGCTGTGGGTTAAACCAAAGAACACATTGTTTTGAATACGGGTGGAGCATGTGTGAGGTCCCAAATTCAATCCCCAGAATGGGGAATAAAAGTATGAAAACAATAACTTTTAATTTTGAATTTCTATTGTAGTCACTCTCAAAAATTTTAGAGTAAAATAGATTCTTATGATCAACCAATCCCTTAAATCTCATCTCAGTCACTCTCAGGGCTCCCCTAAAGCTTCTGTAAATCTTCCCTTTTCTTCAACCACACTCTCGCCACTTTCTAAAATCTCTCAGGTTCTTTCCTTCTAAGCCAGCGCTTCTCCATTAACCACCTCAGCTATGCTTTTCTCCAGTTAATAATTACTTGAGATTTCTAATTTTTCTCAGCTCATTCTCCTCAGGAGTTGTGAACTTATTATTCCTGTTTTTCAAAATTATAATTATTATCACATTAATTCTTCCTGATAATTTATTTCTCCTATCTCCATTTCTATCTCTATGACTTCCACTTAAGGAGACCTGATGCTGAGTTCAGCTAATATTACACAAAAATATCAAACATTTATAACATATTTTTCTTTTACTTTTGTGAAGAAATGGGGTGTGTTCTATACAAGTAAAACACCATATAATATTTATCATTTTTATTTGTGTAAACAAGATTTTACTAAATAATGCCTATAAAAACTTTGTGGTCTGTAATTATAAACCGTATAGTAATGATCAGAGAATCTTTACCCTACACCTTATCTCTCTAGATTTGTAAATCATCTAGAATTAAATATGAAAGTTTATCTGTATTTCTCTTCTGTCATTCATTATTATTTGTTTAACCATATAATTATTCTCTCATGAAACATGTCCTGAGGCTATATTATAACAGATGCCATAAAGTACTTGGGAATAAAAATTCTGCTGAAATTAACTCATTTTGGAAAATGATCTCAAGCTGAATATTAAAGAAGCGAAGAAAGCAAGGAGTAAATACAAACATAAAAAGAAAAGGAATACCATAGGAGTACAGATTCAACTCTAAAATACTAAGAGTTTCAGAAGATTTTCCTTTGTAATTGCTCCAAATGGTTAGATTAGATAAATACATAGAAATAAATAATGAACATTTACATGGACTTTATAATGATACATATTTAACACAGACCACTGACTATCACTACTAGGAATTTCACTTACTGAAATTTTCTCCAGCATTTCAATTTTTAAATTCATCTTGTAGCTGAATACTCTGTTTTTGAAGAAAATAGGGCAAAACAATATATTTTATATTTCTGGTCAGCAAGAAGTCAGCCACGTCCCTTCTCAAGAAGTTGATTTTTTTCACACAAAAGTGATCTCTGAGGACCAACATCTCTGAAACTGCCCCAGGACATTGTCAGTTTTGTTCTATGATCTTTGTCACTTCAGTTACCTCTGAGTAGTTCTATCTTTGATCCTGACCTTGGGTTGTTTTGTAGGTATAAATAAGACTCCCCAAGCCTTGCCTTGGATCAGTCCACTAGAAACTGACTTGAATTAGCTAGGCCTTTACTTTGTGAAATATGAGTAATATTGGGAGAGGATCAAATGGGAATGATGGATGGCAAAAGCTATTTGTAAATTGTACTAAAAAACATTAATAAAATTTTATTCCAATTATCTGACAATTAAATATAGTGTGAACAAAAAGACATAGCAATAAAAAGATATAAAAGCAGCTTTGATTCAGGAGACATAGCTAACTCACTATCCATATGATGTAAATGCCCCTGTTATCCATTATTTAGATTTTATTTGCCCCACATTACTAAAAAGGTATAGTTTAGGGAATAAAAGCCCATGAAATTATCAATTAGGGTGATTACTTAAAATTACGTAAAATTTGAACTCAACTCACTTTTTTTTGCTTGTTTATATTGTTTGTTTGTTTGTTTGTTTGTTTGGGGGCCACACCCTGCAATGCTCAGGAGTTAACTCCTGGCTTTGCACTCAAACATTACTCCTGGAAATACTTGGGGACCATATGGGACACCAGGGATCATATTCTGGTCTGGTTGATAATTTGCATTTATACAAATAATACAGCCCTACCCATCGTACTACTGCTCCAGCACTAAACTCACAATATTGATCCTCATATGTCATGAAGAAGAGTCAAAACCTGATTCTCAGCAAAGATTTTATTTATTTAGCAAATTAATTATCTAAAACAATAATTACAATTTAATGCTATATTACATACAGTAAATATTAAATAGCATCTCTTTATTAAGATAACTATCAGTTACCGCCAAAGTTTTCCAATTATAAACCATATTATTAAAAACTTCACTTATTATCTTCTAGTTTTTTCAATTAATTTGCTTCTATTACTTGTATTGATCATCTGTTCAAAAATAATCTTTCAAACTTTAATTGTATTGCTTTGTAGGCAAGGAAAACTTAATTTTTTGAAACTTTGTCAGCTATTTTTGATGTGTATTTTTTTTAATCAGTAAAGTATATTTGTCAAGGAAGGTCTGTAATTAATCATATGAAATATTTAAAGAGTCAGTCAATACCTGAGTTTTTATTGAATCTTTAGTAATTTTTATTAGAGATTGAAGTTTACTTTCTTTATGTCAAATCTATTAAACTGCATCTGTTTATTCCAATTCAAAAATAGTAATATTTATTCACCTATTTGATATGGGTCATTTGCTAGATAGTACATAAACATTTTGAACGTAAATAGTCTATAAATAGTTGATGAACCATTAGAGCATATTGATTTATAGCCTCTTAATTCAATCAAAGGTCAGGTGAAGTTAATAACCTAAAAGTCAAGGATCATTATCCTTATAATTATGATTGACATGTTTTTCTGAAAAGTATCCAAATTAAATCAATTAATTTGGCTTTGTGGATAAAGCATGTATATCAGAAGAGAAATAAAATAATATTTATTCTCTTGTATATTTTACAAAAAACTATAATATATCCTATAAATAAAAATATAATATGCCTGTTCTATAATATATATATTTAGTGACTAAACAATGTAGAAAAGAAAATCTGTCTCCATCACATGAAAAATAGAAATTTTGCTATAAAATATTGTAAAAATTCATCAAATTTTACTGTTCTTAAATTTTCTTACTATATCTGCTTCCTTCAGTAAAGTGGTATCTGAATCCTCAAAATTTCTGATTTTAAATGATAAATAGTCATTTTTGAAACCTTAGGTATGGAAGGGCTAGTTATGTGGTTCAGTAACAGAACATCTGTGTTTCTTCCCAACACCACAAGTAAAGAAAAGCAGACCTCATAAATAAAAGTTATAAATTTTTCTAAAAAATTAAATTTTTATTACAATACACTGCTTCAAGAAATAAGAGAGGAAACTAGGAAATGGAGACACATCCCCTGCTCATGGATAGGGAGGATTAAGATTATCAAAATAATACTCCCCAAAGCACTATATATAGATTTAATGTGGTCCCTATAAGAATACCCATGACATTCTTCAAAGAAATAAACAAAACACTCCTGAAATTCATGGAACAACAAACCCCCACGAATACCTAAAGCAATTCTTGGGGAAAAGAAGATGGATGGCATCACCCTCCCCAACTTCAAACTGTACTACAAAGCAGTAGTAATTAAAACAGCATGGTATTGGTCTAGAACTAGACCTGCAGACCAATGGAAAAGAGTTGAATATTCTGTCACAGACTCTCAAATATATGATCACTTAATCTTTGATAAAGGAGCAAGAAATACGAAGTGGAACAAGGAAAGCCTCTTCAACAATTGGTGCTGGGAAATGTTGGACAACTACCTGCAAAAAAATAAACACTGGCCTCTGTCTAATGCCAGCCACAAAAGTCAGATCAAAGTGGAATAAACGACCTCAATATCAGACTTGAATCCATAAGGTAGAAGAGGAAAATGCAGGCAGAACCCTCTATGATATTGAAGCTAAAAGCATCTTTAAGGATGCAACAACACTGACCAACAAGTGGAAATAAACAAATGGGATTACATTAAACTAAGAAGCTCCTGCACCTCAAAGGAAACAGTGACTAAAATACAGACAGAGCCTAGGGAATGGGGAAAAAAATTTACCAAATACCCATCCGATAAGGGGTTAATATCCAGAATATACAAGACACTAGAAGAATTGTACAAGAAAAATACTTCAACCCCAAAAAATGGGGAGAAGAAATGAACAAAGCTTCTTCAAAAAAGAAATATAAATGGCCAAAAGGCACATCAAAAAATGCTCTACATCACTAATCATCAGGGACAAGCAAATCAAAACAACAATGAGATATCATCTCACACCACAGAGACTGGCACACATCAAAAAGAACAAGAACAACCAGTGCTGGCGTGGATGTGGGGAGAAAGGAACTCTCATCGTTGGTAGGAAACAGATTTATTTTATATTGTTTGCTCCAAGAAAACAGGAGAACGGCAAATGGAATTATCAGATAATAAATTAATAAAAGTTACTTTGAGATGATTGATTGCTATGTGTTTAACCCATGTAAATAAAAAATTAAAATAATTTAATGCATTAATATAATGTCTACTTTTATTGACATAGGTAAGTTTTCAACTCTGGCACCTAAAATATAATTTCATTAACTTTTGTGTTGTACATGTGTCTCATTATATTATCTTGTCTTCCCTGCCATTAACAGAGCTGTTTTTTTTTAATCTTTGCTAATATATTATCAAGTTTACATGAAATAATTGAAGTCTATAATTGTGAAATTCAGTAAAAGTTATACTCTTCAAGTATACTCTTTTTAGAGTAAAAATTTAAGGGTAAAATCTTAATAAGCTTGTACAAGTATAAAGTGTTTTATCCCAAGAAACTGAATATGCTAAAGAGTAATAAGACAGTACATTCTATATAAATTCATTATCAAAAGTGAATAAGATTCCTTAGCAAGCAAAAATTAAACATACCTTCCTTAATCTAATAAAGGGCAACCATAAGCACCATGAGTGAGTGCCATGCTCAATGCCATGTCCTGAGAAGTCTGTCCTGTCCTTTAAGGATTCTCCTATAAAGCTACTTGTAAAACAGGTTTCACGCTATTAATTTCCTAACTTGTTGACTGTTCCTGAAGCTTTGTATTCTTCCTTAAAATCTGAATGATAAACTAGCTTGATAGAGTATTCTTGGTGAAGCATTCACTTTTTTGAATTTGTACTATATTCCTTCACTCTGGCTTATAGGCCCTAATTTTTGATAGATCTGCAGTGACTCATGAGATCTCCTTTGTAGGTAAGTAGTTTTTGTTGATCTCGCTGCTCTCAATATTGTTTCTGTCTCTGGAGTCTTTCATTTTGAGTGCAATGCATCTTTGAATTTTCCAAGTTTTCACTGGGATCCTTGAGACCTCTTGGATCGTGGTGCCTGTTATTCTCAAATCTAGGACATTCCTGTCAGTTATTTCTTTAAATTTTTTTTTATCTAATTGCCTTTCTATTGTTGAGAAACTGTGATGATTCTTATATTGTTCCTCTTGAGCTCATCCCATACATCTCTGGTATGATGTTCATTTACTTTCAAACTATCTTCCACCTTCTGTTGTTTCCTAACGGTTTCCTTCATCCATTTTGGAGCCCCTTGATCTTTTGTTCAGCTGCTACTAATCTGCTGTTCAGAGCTTCTATTGAGTTTTTTAAATTACCTACGATGCTCTTCATTTCTTCCAGCAGTTTTCTCATTTCAGCACCCATTCTTTCTTCTGCACTGCTAGCTCTGCTTACTATCTGTGCTATTGTTTCTTTGATCTCATTAAGCATCCTCATACTCCCACCAATTTTTTTGAAGTTTGGACTTTACGTCCAGACAAGTTAACCAACTAATATAACAAAAATATATAAAATGAATACTTCAGATGAACACAGTAGGATTCTGAGTTTCAGTAATGTATCACTCAGTGTCAAGAACACAATTTGAAAAAACAGACTAGATAGAGCAAGAAATAACAAATTCTACCCAGACTTAATATAAAAACAATAAACAGAGACCAATGTTGATATTAACTGGTTGTCGGAATTAGCACACAAATAAATATTTTAAATATATTTTAAACACACACACACAAAATACTCATAATGAAAACATGGAAAAGAAATCTCAGCAGAATAATAGAATCTACAAAACGTCCAAAATTCTAGAACCTAAAAATGTGGTGTTTAAAATTTTAAAAACAACACTCCACAAGACTAATAGAAAACAAGATGAATGAGAAGACATAGATAAAGTTCAAGATAAATAAAACTATCTTTCCTATGTTCTTTATATATTTATGTTTTATATTTATATTATTTATATTCCTATCACATTTATATATAAATATATAAAGAGCATACATATATATTTATATAAATATATAAAAAGAGCATAAGAACATAGGAAAGATACATATATGTGTATATACATGTATATAGTTCTTAAAGAAAAACTACAGTCTTCTCTTGAAAGGAGTCATAGTAAAAGTCATACACCTATGAAAAACATACCACCTTTTCATAGCCTACTCCTCTAAAATCGTATTAATTTGCTGCAAAGAATTTGCTGTTTCCTTCTTAGTTACTACGTAGTATTTAGTTCAGAATTTTCCGTAATTCTAATACTACTGAAAATAACAAATAAATGGTGGGTAGAAGGATCAATTATATATATATGCATATATACATATATACCTATTTAACAAAGTTCTTACATTCTATATTAAATGGCAAAAATTTTTAAATTAATATCCAGAATGTAAAAGTTTTTGGGGGTAACTGAAACTCTGCTACATCCCTACTGTGAGTATAAATTAGTATAGCCATTTATAAAAACTCTTAAGCAACTTTTATTAAATTTTAGCCTACACTACCTCATGGACTCCAAATTCTACTCTTAAAGAGAGATGATAGCAAAGCTTCATGAAAATACCAGTACAAACTATTTGTTGATGCTTTTACAAAATAGTCCAAATTGGAAGCAGCTTAGATTTCCACCAGTGGAAGAACAGATACAAAAACAGTAGTGAGAAATACAATTCAGTATAAAAATAAATTAAATTACTAATACAAGGAGGAACAAGATGACTCCCCAAAGCATTACACTAAATAAAGAAACTTCATACAAAAGAGTGTGAATGTTATTATTCTTATACATGACCTATTAGAACAGACAAACTTACTCTGCTGGGAAATAAACAGAAAAGAAAAACATTGATTTTATGGGAAGGGACTGACTGAGAAAAGACAAAAAGTAAATCTCTGAAGTAATGATTCTGATAAAGGCTTGTATTACATAGGTATATACATTTGTTAAAATTCATTGAATTTTATGCTCACTGAATGAAGGTTATTCCCAATGAAGACTTGTGCATTTCACTGCATTAAAAAGGAAAGGACAGGCAAGAAATATGCCTCAGAAGTACAACACACTTCTCATGTGTGTGAGGTGCTGGGGTCACACTCACCATAAGAATTAAGTGAACCGTAATCAAATAATAAAGTTTACAACGTACAAAACTGTGACTAATGCATGGATACTTATGTAGGCAAGATAATTTTAGAAAACAGAGAGGTTTGCATTAATTTCAACTTTCCTAGATGATGATCATTTTGTTAATAATATTTGACAAAGGAACCAAAAAGTTAGTACAGAGATTATGTCACTGGCCTTGCATAGCCCACCCTGAATCAATCCCCAACACCACATATGGTACCCAGAACATCACCAAGTGATTCCTGAAGAGTGGTTGAGTAGCCTCTTCCAACAAATAAAATAGAAAAAAAATAGAACTTGGAAAGAACATATATAACATATCCAAAGGCAGGAGACAGCGCAAAGTGACAGAATATATGCCTTGCAAGTGTGTCTCTAGTTCAATCTCTAGCAACTTCTGATGGTCCTCAGCCACACTAAACCTAAGCACTAAAACTTCTGCCCACACTATTGTGTTACAAGTCACTGGAACTGACCCCAGGTCCCATCAGCACTCTGAGGGAAGGACACTATTTAGTAAAACGAAATTGCATAAGTATGCAATATATGCATTTGTGTAGGAATATGTGTGATGTATCCTATTTTTAAATTGATAAATTGACAATCCCAGTACCAATAAATATTTAGATAAAAATTTCCTCCTTTATTGATTAGCAAAACAGCTGGGATTCACTCTTGACATCTGTAGTCCACCAGCAGCAGGCAACTTTCACTCCTGTGTAACTTTTCACAAAAATTAAATTTAAAAAAAGTGAATAACTTTGACTTGGAATGACAGCTAATTCACAAGTGCTCCATGTCACCCCATATTTCCAGCAACTCAGCAGTCACTCCCACAAATCACCTCTGGCTGTCACCAGATACTCTCATTAATGACCATGATCCAGAGACTCATTGTCCTTCTCCCTTGGAAGAGAGCATAAAACAACTCACCATAAACATGCTGTTCGACCCTGAGCCAGGCTGTTTCATTCAGAGCACCCTGCAGGGGAGCAGGTGAGGCCCCTTCCTGCCCCAAGGGACCCAATCCCGGTGGTCAAAAACCTCCATAACTCAACTGCACCATGCTCATTTTCACTCTCCACATGCTCAGGCTGAGCATCCTGGAGGGGAGCAGGTGAGGCCCCTTCCTGCCCCAAGGGACCCAACCCCGGTGGCCAAAAACCTCCATAACTCAACTGCACCATGCTCATTTTCACTCTCCACAGGCTCAGGCTGAGCCTCACCCACAAGTGAACCTATCCCTGGACATCTCATATCTCACACCACTCATACTCCAAGAATAGCATATCACATTTAATGGGGTTTAAAGTAGAAGGCAATCAGTATTAGAGGGAAGTATATTTTTACAGACATATGTGTGTTTGAGCACATAAGGCTCAACCTTTAACAACATATTAGTAACGTCTTATAGAAAGGCTTAATAGCCCCTGGGTGAAATACAACAATCTTCACACACTGTCCCCTAAGGAAAAATTTTTGGAGCATTTTCAGCAGTTAATTCATAACAAACAATACAAAATATATTATTTCATTTCTACTTTGGGGCAGGGGTTGGGGTTTGGGGTGGAAACATCCAAAATATGGTGGTGGGAAGATGTCATGCTGGTAGATTGGTGTTCAAATATTAAATTTAATCAAATATTGTGAACCACTTTATAAAAATAAAATAACATTTTAAAAAATTCACAAATGTTACCTGTTGAAGAACTGCAACAGAGTGAGAGAGAAGCGCATTTAGTCAGTGATCACACTATATGGCACTATTCGGATTGGTTATTTAGGCTTTAAGTATTAATCTTTTAGAGGATGAACCTAAAAATTGCTATTTAGTACTAAAATTAATTTGGTTCTCAAAAACCTCATATTCAATATTTAATTTTATAATTGAAGAAAATAATTCCCAGAGCCTATATGGCATATCTAATTCCCAAACATAAATATCACCTATCCGATAATTAGATTTAGCCTTATTTAGTATCCCATAGATTTCTCTCTTATCCCATGCTTTAAATGAAAAATCTTCCTATCCACATCATTTATACGATTCCATCATATTCCCTCTAATTCCTTTTTCCATGTTTATGAGCATTCACAGTCCTGTTCTCATCATAGTTTTATAATCCTAACAATTTATTTCTAAATCGCTCCTTTTTCAAAATAAACTTTCTCAACTTACTGTAACTGAAGCCTTGATTTTCTCAGATAGTAGGACTTCTGAGGGTTTTTCTAAAGATTTCTAAAATCATTTGGGCAGGGGGAGAGAGACTCCTTCTGACTTCTAATGATGACATTATGTAATTTCCTGCTATATAGATGAATCTATACAGCATCATGCTGAGTAAAGTAAGAAGAATGGGGACAGATACAGAACAATCTCTCTCATATGGTGCAATAAATGAGTGAAGAGTTGGTCTACAAACTGGAGCCAGGTGGAAGTGGGTGGGAGGAAATCTTGGGGCATTGATGGAGGAGAGTGGGTACTCAGGCGATGGATTTGGTTAGAATAATGTATGCATGAAGTTAAATTAACAATATGTAATTAAGGAACTTCAATAAATAGAAAAATTCACGAAATACTAATGCAAATTTTTGTTTAATTAGTTTGTGTAGGCACCTATAACTTCTTTAATAAAAGTCCAAGTCATCCATTCCTTTTCTCATCTCCATTTGTGTCTGATTTTATAAGACCATTCACATAAAATTCTAACAATTATTCATAGTTTTCGTTATTCCCCAAATTTCTGCTATGCCTACTGCATAGGTGGGAAGAAAACATAAACATACATCATGAAATAAAAACTGGAAAACTGTTACACAGAAACCAGAAAATATTAAACACAATAAATATTAAAGGCATTGCATTGTCATTCTAGGATTTCTTCCAATGGATTTTTCTCATTATCTTAACATCTCTGTTATATCATATCTGTCTTTTTATGTATGCTTTTATTTAAGATATCTTATCCTTATTTACATCTACTGCAATGGCACCTTATTGATCTCTTTATATGACTAAACTTCTTTTTATCTACCTCTCTTCCAAGGAGATTACTTCCAAAAATTAAGTCTGGCCATGTCACTTTCTGTGAGCTGCATAGATTACATGCCAATCATCCTAGAAATGGTATTGATGTAGTTGTCTGCAGAACAACAGCTAACCTCCTTAGCAATTTATACATTTACTTAAGTTCCTAACTACTTCTCTAAAATGTATTGCTATTCTCTTTCATGATTTCATACAAATTTTCCATATTAATAACTCCCCACATGTGAACGTTATCAACAGCATTGAAAATTCCTTGTTACAAACCTCTTCCCCTTTCTCTACATAACACGCTTTTTTGTTACATGGTCATCTGCTTATGCTTTATGACCCATGCCAAATATTCTATGCTCTGTGAAAATTTTCTGACTTTGTCATAAAGAATTTAATTTTTCCTTCTTGCTGTCTGTCATACTAACTTAGATGATATTCTGTAACATTGAAATTTTATCATTTTTTAAAAACTAAGAAAGTACCATTATTTATAAAATAAGTAATATGCTATCTTACTTAGTGACAAAATCAATTTTAAAGTATTGAGAAATAATAAATGCATACATTTATAAAAATTTCTGGAAATAATGACAAGCAAAAATCCCTAAAACTAGACAGATCCAAGACTTAGTGGGACTCAGGGGTCTGCTGTAGTACTCTATATAATAAGCAAAATAATTCAATTAAATATAATATATCTTCAAAATATAGCAGATATTTATTGACTTTGACTGTCCATCATCAAGTCTTTATTTCTCTACTAGGATAGAGTAGATATTTCTCTCCTTATAAACACAAAGTACTTTCACCTTGGAAGTGAAAGTAGGGAAAATCTTTCTTCCCGCCTACTTCTAAAAGTTTTGGTTAAATACACATGACTTTGACTTAGAGTTCAGAATTTTGAGCTTCTCAAGTAGAGGACTGGAAAAGGAAGAGAAGAACAAATAATGACAGCGAAAGACATTAAAGTCACAGAAGGAATTGGGAAGAATGATGTGACATTCTAAAGGATGCAGACTAGACTATTCATATAGTGAAAGTTAAGAATGGCTTTAAACAGCTGAGATAGAGAAGGGACAACCAAGTAAAGGGTGCTAGGAGGGTCTGCTTGGGATGGGAGATGCGGACTGAAGGTAGACTATAGAACGAACATGATGGCCACTTAATACCTCTATTGCAAACCACAACACCCAAAAGGAGAGAGAGTAAAAGGGAATGGCCTGCCACAGAGGCAGGATGTGGTGGAGGGTACAGGGTGGGGGTTGGGGGAGGGTGCTGGGAACACTGGTGATGGAAAATGGGCACTGGTGGAGGAATGGGTTATCAATCATAGTTTGACTGAAACACAAGCATGAACGTTTGTTAGTCTTAACTGTACCTAATGGTGATTCACTAATAAAATTTTTTTTAAAAAAAAGAATGCCTTAAAGACAATCCAATCTTGGCTTTAAAGTCTTACCAACAGTTATGGAAATTGTGTGACATATTTCAAATACATTTTATGCTTGAACCTGGCTCGGCTGGGCTGGCTGCACGCAAGGCAAACGCCTTACCGCTATGCTATGACTCGAGCCAGGTTCAATTCCTCTGCTTCTCCCAGAGAGCCCGGCAAGCTATCTCACCCGCACAAAGCCTGGCAAGCTACCCGTGATGTATTCAATATGCCAGACACAGTAACAGGTCTCAAAATGGAGATGTTAGTGGGCCCAATCAAGCAAATTGATGAACAACGGGAGGACAAAGTTTGTTTGACAGTGTTTTATGCTTAACAGAAACAGCATTGCTGGTTTCCATGACTTTTGACCAAGAACCAAAAGGATATAAAGATCATATAGCATGTGTACACAGGCCCATACACCCTCATGAACATACACATATAATAAAGATAGGAAGATCAAAGGAGATTAGCTTTTTTTGTGACAAAAATGTGTAAATATGTGGATAGTTATTTCCTTTAGGCATGTTTAGGATGATAATGTGAAGAAACAATAGTGTGATGGCAGACATGTTTTAAACTATCTTGAAAAGCACAACTGTTAAAACAAGGACCAAATTATTATACAGTCATCACAATCAGATGTCGTCGCACAGAGTCACTTTAAAATTCTCCTTCACAGTGAATATTTTATTTTTTCCCAATGCTCTATATTCTTACCACATTTAACTGTCATGTTTGGTAAACTACCATTTTTAAATTGTCACTATTTAACTCATGACTCTAAAGAATATTTGTCTAAGACAAACTTATAGAAAGAATTCTAAATGCATATTTAATTTACATCAGTTTAAACATTGTACTAGTTGAGTGTTGTAGTGTAAGCTATTTTTATTGTGTATTGTGTATCTATTAATATTCATATATTTGCATATTATCTTGTAGATAACTTAATAGTATGCATAGCACATATACCAATTTCTCAAGTTGTCTTTCTTATCAACATCTTGAAAAACCATCATTACTCTAATTGGTAATAGGTGATACTTAAAAGTCATCCAGTCTATTAATAAGTTCTCCGTATATATAATGTTTGAGAACTTCTAATTATTACTTATAACAGGACATCACACATCTCTTTTCCCTTCATTTTTTCCACCTCTCTTATCCTTGTGTTGGTAAGTGACATTTCTCTTGCTTGTTCATGCCAAGCACATATTACCTCACAAAAAAAATTATAAGTGAACTATTGGTTTAATATTTCTAACTTTCCACGTCAGTCCCTTAGGTTTGTGGAACATTTAAAAATTCCATGCTCACAAACAGATTTGTTTGCAAGTAGGTTCCAAATTTGAAAGACAAAAGAGAACCTGCCAATTTAAAATGTTCTAAATGTCAAGAACGAAAAGGAGATATTTGTCTGTTGAAATCCTGAGCTACGTGGGTGTGTAGGAGCACACTGGTATAAAATAAAAATGGGACAAAACAAAATGTTGCAGAAGAGAATGATTTCCAGCTGTGCACTGCAGGAAGTAACTTAATGCTCTTGATCCACCATGCAGATGAAGGGTTTTACAGAAGTAGAAAATCAGTCCAATTTGAACTAATAGCTGTCCAGACACAACAATACATGTAAGCTGGGAGGAAAGAAGGCTGATTCCAGTTGTTCACAAGCAAAAATAAATCAAGAAGAACACGTACTCCATTCCTAACTCTTGTTTACTGATCTTTCAAAGTCATCCTGTACCACTGCTTAGTTCTTCCCTTTCAAGCTTCTAAAACAAAAATATATTTCTGGAGTCTTTCTAGTTCAGTTTGGTCTTTTTTTCCCCTTTTTTGATCAGAAAAAGGAGACATGTTCCTCTGTGGAATGAATTTTAAAACTTGTTTACTTTGTTCCTCCAAACAGATTATAATAAAAATTTTAGGTATTTTTACCATCACCAGAAACAAAAATAAAGCTGATATAGTCACACTTATTCCAATGGATTAGCTTTTAGAATATCAATACTTATTCTATGTGGCAGAAATTCACACTAAAACAAAGACTATCATGGAAACTGTGAGCTCAAATGCCACTGTGTCAGTTCAACCAGTTATATATGCTAAGATCTTATTAAATTCCTGGCCAAAGGCATCATTTACATATTAGGAAGAATTATAATCATGACTTTACTGTGACCTAAAAGTTACACATATATAAGAAAACAACTGCCAACATAACATATGTCCTATAAGTACAGTAACAGATACGCACATCAAGAACATAATAAATATTTTTGAAAAAAAGAAACCACAAGCTCAAAATGAAGTCTCTTATTAAGGTTCATGTCTCCAAAATAAGATTTAATACCTTACTTACTTCAGTTTCAACCTTTCCCATGAAAATAATACTGTCACTCAGGAATCCTGGGTCTACAGTTGCAAGCTAATCTTTCTGAAGACACCTACTCCCCCAGGAAGGATAGCTCTATTTAAGGTAAGCCTTAAACTTATACTTTTTTGATAGAAATTCAACTCAATTCATAAGCTGTTAGATAAAGCCAGTTAGATCTTCGAATTTACTCCAATTAATTTTGATTGATTTTTCTTTTCAGTGCTAGGGATCAAATCCGGGAGTCATAAATGCAAAGCAAGTGCTCTCTGAATTACTGAGCACAGTGTTTAACAATAGCTTCAAATTTTCTTTCAGCTACTGTTAAAAAAAATTAAACCTCTTCAAACTGTAAATATTTTTGGAGCAACTCTAACCACCCTTATGTGAAGTAGACTACATTAATATTGATCAATAGACTTCTTGAAATGCAATATAATAATAATAATAACTTCCAGCCTACGTCTATTATATAGTATGTATCCTATTATTTTTTTGCCTTTTTTGGGTCACATCAAGCAATGCTCAGGGGTCACTCCTGATTCTGCACCCAGGAATTAATCCTGGTGGAGCTTGGGGGACCATATGAGATGCCGGGGATCAAACCCAGGTCAGCCGTGAGCATTGCAAATGCCACTGTGCTATTGCTCCGGCCCCCAGGTTCCTATTACTTTATGGACACCACTTTGTCAGATTTCATATCTTTAAAATTCATGAGGAAATCTCCATATCCATGACCAATATTCATTTTTTAAGATTGAAATCTACAAAGTATCTTTTTTGCACTCCAATTGTAGAAAAATCCTGAATAAATTTTTAAGGTTTTGAAAATCATGTGGTATAAGTAATTTTAATCACTGAGATACTTATTTAAAATGTACTAGCATAAAAGTACCCAAAATATTCATTGAGGGGGTGGTAGTGAGGATAGACTGCTTCTAAGTTTCTTCCAAAGTCATTTTATCAATACCAGCAGAACATATGTTTGGTATCTGCTCTCTTCTGCCTGGTTTCCAAAACCATTCTTATAAACTAGATGTCTCTTTGGCAGGTCTTGCTTCAAACCAAAAATGAGAAGTGAAAAATTAAAGTAGAGGAATGAAAAACACACTTAAATTGCTGAATGTGAAATTTCTAGCCTGAATTGGGTAATTACCCTAAAACAGAGGTGATTGCAACACAGAAAATATATTTTTAAAAGACTTTTGTGTCTGCTCTTCATAATTCAAGGTAACAACATATGACATACATCTAAACTAATTTCTATGCAGGGAGTATGACTACCATTTGTATCTTTCAAAATAGTACATCAGAAGGAGCACTTGCAAGCTTTGATGACTACAATAGCAATGCTGTTTCCCATGGACCCTGTACTATTAACAAGTGCTAGACTATTTCTTATTTCTAATGATAAAACTGGTATTTAAAATATATACTGCTCTACATTGTATTATGCTAGCTTAAAAGACAAAATGTAAAAGGGAAGTCCCATTCACTTCTTTTGTTCTTTTATATTTGTTTTTGTTTTTAATCTGTATTCAAATTTTATGGGGTTTGATCTTGGAATCTTACTTTATTCTCATTCTCAGGTCATGTTCATATCTAATTTATTTTCATACTATTTGCAGCATCAACAACTCCCAATGTGTATCTTCAGGCCAGTTATGTTTATCCAGATTCTAGCCTGATAGCTTGATGGTTCCACTTAGAAGGGTCAGGATCATCCCAATTTCCATTTACATAAAGCAGAGCTCATAACTTTTACTGTTGCAGTACCACAATTTCTTCCGCTACACACAAATGCATCCCCTCCCATACTTTATGCTGTGACAGTAACTACTCCAGTGTTCTCTCTACACATAGTTCAACACTACTTCAGTGTTCTCGCTCAACATTTTACTTTACCGACCCAGTATTTCCCACAGAGAGTTAGGGCTGTCATTGTAGATGCTATCCCTGTCACTGTCGGCTCTTCTAATTCCAAAATTAATTTCAGATCCATCTGCTTCTCTCCAGTATCACTGCCAAAACTGGAAGCCAAGTCACGAGCATTTTTAACATCTGGACTTCTGCAATCGTCTTTTAACTGGAGTCCTAATCCTGATTATCGTTTGCCTTTCTTCAATCCGTTCTTAACATCGATCTTCTTAAAATGTCAGTGTGAATGAGAGTAACTCTTTCAAATTTCAATAGATTATAATAGCACCTAGGGTAAAATTCTCCCATTATGTTGAATTGCTAGATCTTCTCATCACATTGAAAGAACACTTTCTTCCATTTCTGGAATAAGGTTCTGCTTTTCCTGTCTTTAGAATTTTGCCTAGAAATCCCTGTCCTTTAATTTTCTTCCATAGATCCCATTTTCCTATTCTTCACTAGTGTTACTTCCTTATGTTGTCTTTCCACTGAGGGCCTCACCAAATATTTTAAGAGTTCTGCATCACAATTCTTATTTATGCTTTTCTTTTCCTAAATGACATCAATCTCAATGTGTAATTCTGTATATTCTGGTTGTTTCTCTATTTTATCTCCCTTTCTGGAACAGAAATTCCATGATGATGGAAAGCATTTTCCTTTGTTTAGTTTTGAGCTGAGAGTTTGATCTGTCCAAAGCGAGACATAGAAACACGGTTAAAAATATTTTCCAATGAAAATTCCACCTCAGAATTCAGTTTATAAAATGTTTACCTCTACAGAGTGAGCAGTTTCCTTTCGTTAATATTTTATTTTACTTTGGTTTTGGGGGCCACAACCTGTGCTCAGGACTTTCTCCTAGTTCTGTGCTCAGAGATCACATCTGGAGATGCTGGGAGAACCATATGAGGATCTGGGGGTTGAACCCAGTTGGCCACATACAAGGCAATCATTCTATCCTGTTCCAGTCTCCAACAACTTATTAAAATTAAAAAAATAGAGAGGGGCCATAACAGCAGCTGTGATACTTGCTTTGCATAATGCCAACTCCATGTAGTCCCCCAAGCACATCCAGAAATGATTTTAGAGCACAGAACCATGAATAAGCCTTGTGAACCTCTGGGTTTGACAGAAAACCAAAATAATACTTAAAAAATTGAATGCATGTACAAAAAATATGGAGAAGCAAAACACAACAGTAAAATCCATAGTCACACTTCTTTATTATTTTAGTAAATGATACTTGACATGACAGGTACTATATCTATATCAAAGGCTAAAACTAACAACTGGAAGTTTATTGTGCTATCATCCTATATACAAATCTGAAAACTTTGAACAGATTTTGATCTTCTGTCATGAAAATAAAATGATCTCTTTTGTTTTGTTGTAGATCATTTTTAATCCTGAGATTAGGTTTATTTTATTGGTAAATTAGCAGTGGGATTAATTGATATATTTCCCAGTATCCCAGTCTATGCTTCCCAAGTCTCCAGCTCCCTCCCCAGAAAAATAAACTATTTTTAAAGTATAAATGCATGGCTTCATTAAATACAGTATTAATGTATAACTGTTGGATTAATTCTGGAGTTTTCTTATGAATTACCTCCTGCAAAATTGCACAAGGTCTCAATCTAGTACACAAGGTGAAGAAACAGAATGAGAGTTGCATGAAAAAAAATGCTTCCCAGCTGACTCAAGCATCTAATTCTGTTTTATGCTTTAAAAGCAAATTCTATGCAGTTTCAATATATCTATGAAAATACTTGTTTTATGAACAATTTTTTGAAGTAAGATTTGACAGTGTTTATAGCAAAACACTTTGTTCTCTAGCAGCTGTTTGAACACACATATAAATATGCAGAAAAACTCACATATATTCTGTTTGCTCTTGTAAATACTTGAAGTGAAAAATCAGCATTTTACAGTCATTTAGCATAGAGTTGCTAATAATACTGTTTATTTACCAAGTACATAAAAGCTCTCAGATACTGTAGTTTTGTCAGAAACTTAATTTTGCCTTTTTACCAATATCCTATGCCTGTAAACTCTAAGTTCCTTAAAGAGGAACATAGATACTAAATGAGTCCATTGATACTAAATTTTTTATTTTCAAGCGATAGCACAGCGGGTAGGGCCTTCGCCTTACAAGCGGCCAACATGGCCGACCCGAGTTTGATTCCTCCGCCCCTCTCGGAGAGCCTGGCCAGCTACCGAGAGTATTCAATATGCCAGACACAGTAACAACAAAGTCTCCAATGGAGACGTTACTGGGCCCGCTCGAGCAAATCGACGATCAACGGGAGGGCCTTTACCTTACCTTTACCTTAACTAGAATCATGGATAGCTAATAAGTACCTGGTAAATGTTCTTAAAGTTAATGAATTGCATTAATAAATGAGCCTCTTTGAAGTGCTGGTCTTACCCAGTTTAATTTATAATTTACATCATGCATAGAAAAGTATACTTGTTCTAGTTTTGTTTAAAACAAAACCAAAATCTATGATCTTGAGGCAAAAAAGATAGTATAAGGGGTTATCGCATATCCAGGCACATTGTAGCTTCCCAAGCATCACTGAAAATATCCTGGAGGACCCCAACAGAGCTAAAATGACCCTATCAGACCTCACCACTGGACCTAATAATGAAAAACTGGCCCAATGCTCCAAGGAGTAACACTCAGGCTGGCTGATCACATGGCCACAGGCCCCACCATAAGCAATATCACCAAGAACAAAACATGACCCTTTCTTTGTTACTGGGTACATGCTATTAGTACTTGAGCAATAAAATTCACCGATGACTATAGTTATGTAACAAATTTACAAAGTATTTTAAGCTATCTCTGATTTTCACAATAAAATGTAAGGTACAGGGAATAGACACCTTTCATTCAATTTTATAGATGAAATAATGAAGTATAGTAATGACATAATTTCTTAAATATGGACTTTGGTTTCTCAAAATCAATGAGTTCTTCCACTATATTCAACATTTGTTCACTGAATTTCTACAACTGTCCAAACATTCAGGCAGTAACTATACAAGGAAGAACCACACAAGCCTTCACAGTACTTCAAAGCAGCATTAGAGAATTGATAGAATTTCTGCATGTATATTTTTAAATTAATTCCACATTGAAAATGGTAAATAAAGAACCATGAGTAAGGGATGAAGAGAGGATAGTAAAGTCGACTTAAAGAAACTTAGAGTAAGTCTGACTAGAGGTCAAACCCAGAGTTGAGCTAAAGTTAGGATTAACAGAAATGTGGAGAATGGAAATTTAACTAATTTTTAGAGTGTATGCTATTAAACCCAAGAAAAGATTTTTTAACTCAGGTTTGGAGATAAAGATATTAAAGAAAAGAGTCAGAAGTAAAGGACCTAATTCTGAGTCATCTCCTTTCAAAGAGAAGAATATCTCAATGTTCTGTTCTTTAGAGCCAGAAGTAACCTTAGCATGAAGGCAGATTTGACTCTCTGTTAGAGGTAAGAAGTCTCAATATTTGTTTGCTCTACTGGTCAAATGAAGACCTGCCACAACATTCCTAAAACTAACTTAAGATTGTCAAACTGGAAAATCTACTATAAACTACTTTCAAGATGTTACCAAACTAGATTATTTCGGCTTTTCAAAATATTTCCAAAAATTCCTCTTTATTTGATCATGTACCCCAATTTTTTCCCTAATGGATGCATTTGGGGGCATCCATTATTAAAATTATGAGTAGGCATAAGAAAATAATTTATTATTATTAATTCTAAGTTCTTTAATAATTTTATTCAACCTTTTTTTTTTTCCCTCCCGTTGTTCATCGATTTGCTCGAGCGGGCCCAGTAACGTCTCCATTGGAGACTTTGTTGTTACTGTGTCTGGCACATGGAATACTCTCGGTAGCTTGCCGGGCTCTCCGAGAGGGGCGGAGGAATCGAACTCGGGTCGGCCATGTTGGCTGCATGCAAGGCAAACGCCCTACCGCTGTGCTATTGCTCCAGCCCTAAATTTTTAAATTGTGTTTAGACTTCTTTCAGACTAAGCACCATTGCAAGTATTCCCAGATTTTCAGAATGTATAAATTGTCACTGGAGTTAATGGAATTGAAATGATAGCTAGTTAACCAGAATGAAATTTACTCAGTCCATAACTCAGTTATAAGTTGAGTTGACAAAAGTAAGTTGATGTAATCGAGGAATTATGCTGTTGAGAATGAAAGACAACATTTAGGAATGATGGATCCTTATTTTATTTATTTTTTCATTTATTTATTTTGTTTTTGGGGTCTCACCTGGCAATGCTCAGGGGTTACTCCTGGCGATGCACTCAGGAATTACTCCTGGTGGTGTTCGGGGGACCATATGGGATACTGGTAATCAAACCCGGTTCGGCCACATGCAAGGCAAACGCCCTACCCGTTGTACTATCGCTCCAGCCCCAAGAATGATGCATCTTTAGAATATCAAACTTACTATAATAACCAAGAGGTAACATGTTTTTTTAATTTTTTTATTAAAATCCCATAATTTGCAAAATTATTCATAGGTGGTTTTTAGAATACTAAATTCCAGCACCAATCTTACCACCAATGTCTTCTTGCCTCCACTAGGATCCCCAGGTTCCTTTCTCCCCGCATCCCCCATCACCAGCTTGCAATCTTGATGGGCACCTTAAGTTTGGTTGTTAAAGTTTGGAGTTCTTGCTTGAAAGATGTCATAGAAAAGATTTTTTAACTTTTTTGTAATTAGACATTTCTTAATGTTTTATTTTTCAAGAGTATCATTTAACTAAAATTCTGTCCACTTCTGGGTTTAGATATACCCCCAAACATGATGCACTCTTATTTATACTCTCGAGTATTTGTTTTAATTGCATAGTAGTTAGAGTACTTCATTGATGATGGATAATGAGCTCTCAGATCACGATGGTAACACATGCTATTTTTTTCTCCACACTTGCTCACAGAGTAATTTCTTCATCACGCTTTGGTGTCATGAGGTTTTTGCTTCCAAAGCAATTCGTTCTTTAGTTTTTCATATTAAAAACTTCTGATTTATGTCTGCCCATTTCTCTAGCTTACTGTCCATTCCTTATAACTTTTATCATATTTTATCCATTTTATATGTTTCTGACTTATTTAAAATATCTTATATCAACTAAAATTATGTATATTTAAAATCCTGGGATTATTTTGGAATTTAGAAATGATATATTTGGGGAATATAGTCATGTGTAGACAACAAAAGTTGAATTATCTTTAATTTATCTTTTTGATATTGAATCGCATGACTACCAATTGCTGGTTTCTGGTTGGAATTTATTGGTCAGGGAAAAATATTCCAGAATGCAATTATTAAAGTAACAATAAAAACTGATTATAGTAAGAACTTAACTTTAGACACAAATAGAAGATTAAACTCATGGACCATATTAATTCTCTACAGCTTTAAGATTTATTCAAAACTCTACTAAGCTAACAATTGAATAAATTTTTTCTGTATAGAATTATCACTCAAAAAACTTAAACACTAACTTGTTCCAACATGTTGAAACAAGAGATTTAAACAACACGTTCATAATACTATAAATTTGCTTAGCTACAACAACACACACAGTAAAGTGTTGTTTTTTAGAGATATATATTGTCTAGCCTGTCAAAAAAGAAGCAGATATTTAATTCACATTCATGAAATTGATAGGGAAATTTGGGACCTCAATATTTTGACACACTCATAATAATATTTGTTTATCATCTCTACTTATTTAAACTTAGTTGAAAATTTGTTTAATAATACATCAGCTTAATGTAATGCTGAATCTAAAAAAAGTCCAAGAACAATTGGATAAATGATTTAATTTGTGTAGCGTAAACAAGTGGTTTCCAGAATGAACCAGAAAACCCTCTACTGAAAATAGAAATACAATATGCAATATGAAATATGCCTTAGTGTGTGTAACTTTGCATTGGTCGACTATGATGAAAATAAATCCTCCCCTTTCATCTTCTACTGATCCTTCTCATTTATGTTTTTCAAAGTGTATTTTACATTTATTATCCTCAGTCAGTACTATGTGCCCAAAACCCCCATTATTATTAAAAGTAGAGATTAAAATAATCTGATGGCTTCAGTCCCTTAGTGTCCAATTAAGCTCTACAGAAGTACACTTTCTTCATATAATCGCCATACCTCAGACTCCACTCACTTATCTATTACATAAAAGAGAAATATTGCCTCTAGATATTTCATGTATCTCATAATCTTACTTTAATTTATATTTCTTACCCAAATTTATTTTCTCTTAACCTCAATTTAAATTCCACATTCTAGTCAAATAACATTCTTATCTCACTTTGAGAAGCATTGTCTCATTATCCACCTCACTTAAGTGATATTTATTTTCTACTACTCTCTGCCATTTTCTACCAAGGTACTCCTTATTGATCTATAGTTAATATTTATTTTAAAAGTCATATAAAATATCTTATTGATAAAATATTTCCAAACATTCCTGTTATTTGTCACTAATCTCTATATATATCACATTTTACTGGGGGGAGATATTTATCTATTTATACTAGTGAAACACCATGAGGTACAGTTGTAGACTTACAAACTTTCATGCTTGGGTTTCAGTTATACAATGATCGAGTACCCATCCCTCCACCAGTGCCCATTCTCTACCACCAATGATCCTAGTAGCCCTCCCACACACACACACCCCATCTCCCCCCCCCACCCTGCTTTTGTGGCAGGGAATTCCCTTTTTCTCACTCTTTCCTTCAGGGTCTTATAGTTTGCAATAGAGGTATTGAGTGGCCATCATGTTCAGTCTATAGTCTAAGCACACATCTTGCATTCCAAGCCATATATGTCACATTTTAAATGTTCTGCATTTTATCCCTTTTATGCAGTTGGTCTCATAATATTAGAAAAACTATTGGAGGTTTGATTTGAATCACATGAATGCACAGTAAGTGCAGAAAAGTTTTACAAAGTCCTTATTAAAATCTCATTTACTTACAGTGTATATATATATATGTCTATATATACATATCACATATACATAACATATGCATGTGTGTATGTAAACACCTCTCTACATATTAAGACAAGCAATATTTTCTACAATTAAACTACAACACATAGAGCATATTATCGTAACTCACATGCTCATTTATTAATTTATTCAACAAATATTTCTTTCTATTTACAAGACAAAGTCATCTTTATGAAGCCTGTGTAAAATGACTTTAACTCCCTTCTGTATCTATCTAGAATCTTCACAAAATTTAAAAAGTTCAATCAAAAAGGTGTGATATTCTGTTTTTATAGAATTGATTATGCAAAATAATTGCATGACTATTAATAAGATATATTCTTGCAATACAGGAGGTATTATTAAACAAATTATATGTAGTACTTTCCAATTTTTAATAGTGTAATAGATTTCTGTTCTCCTATAATTAAAACTCCCTAGGATTTTCCCACTTTGAAAAGTGTTCAACTTCTGTTATGGCTGAATAGAATAACTAGGGCCTGAGCAGATGGCTGTCAAAACACCATAGACTGCATACCATGGCTGAGAACTTACACACAAAAATATGCAACGTGGTACACAGTAGACTTCTTCCATGTAAATGTCAAGGGACATCTGGCTTGAAAACTGCAAAATCAATTTGATGCTATTCTATATTTGCTCTGTCTTCCACGAATATTAAATTATATCAGCATCTGCTAGATCACTGACAGGAAAGGCTGTGTCCCCAGAACTATTTCAAACCCAAGTGTTTAACTTTTCAACATCAGAAAACAGCTGGAGGCTGAAAACTCTCACTTACATAAAGCATTTTGCTTACATGAATGGAGATATGTTGAAAATAGAATCCATAGGTCTGAAAGAGTTAATACAATCCCACTCATAATACATTCTCTTTCTTCTAACAAAGCACATATATGCCAATTGCCTGTAAACAATTTTATTCTTGGAGTTTCTTTCTAAATTTGTGGTTACTACTTTCATCTTTGCTGTTACACTAAATTTTAGTAGGCACTTAGGGAAATGTCTTAATATTTTGTGCTGTGCTACTTCCAACTTGAGAGTATATTTGTTTAAATTAAATCTCATATAATTAAACTGATAAATTGATATCTTACACAATTAATGGAGACAGTATGGATAAGTTTGAGCAATAAAAAAGACTTCATTCTTCATGATAGGTAATTGATACCATGGTTATAATTTTATAAACCTTCCATTCTATCGCACAACCCTAAAAAAGAAATTATCATAAATTAAGTAAATGTCCATACACAGTGATAAAATAAGGGAAAAATTTTATTGGGGTATTAAATTAATATTCAGACTAGGACATGAATTCTAATAGATGGCCCTCTTGGAAGTGCAAAGAACTGTATAAATGGTGAGTAAAATTGTGTGCGGGTGAGTATGTGTGCAGGTATGTTCACAGCAAATACTTTTGAATGCAAGTACATTTTTTTTCTGACTGAATATGACTGCCTATTAAGCATGGAAAGATTGGGAAATGATTTTGAGCTGAAAAAGAGAAAGTACTTTGTTCCACTAAAAAGAAATCACTGTAAATTTTCTTATGGCTCCATAGTGCAGTCTGTGTGTTTCAAATTAAATTTCCTTAAATGAGCAAAAGCTGCCACAGGTATTTTGTAGCCTACATCCATCCTGACCACAGAATTCACATCACTGCTGCTCAGCAGTTATGAAGTTTCCCATTTCCTATTTTTTAAATGCATGAATTTGCACATCACACTGATGGAAGCAAAAAAAAGTTTCAATGATTTATTTTTTTCAATTTAATCTTAATTCCGATGGACTTTTCTTAGATATAATTTCTTTTTTACCTATAAACAAAGTTCTTATTACAAAATGTGCTATTTCCAGTTTTAGCAAAATCAATATGTTTTAACTTTTTAAATAGAAGCATGTATTGGTATTTATTTATTTTTATTTTAATGAAAATTTCATTAGTTTGGAATAGGATGACATTCAGGAGTAAGCTTTACAGCCCTAGATGTGTACAGAGAGCACTCACAGCACCTGCCACTAAGTGCACTACTAGAACTCATTCCTCAAAACTTCCTCCCTTTTCTCTTTATTAACATAGTTTGCAACATCTATAGGAGTTAGATCATAGATAAACCATCTGGCGGTTGTCTCTCTTCACCTATCTTACTTGGAATAATAAACTCAAAACTCATTTATTTTGTGCGCAAATACATAACTTCCTACTCTCTTTAGCAAAAGACTATATCATTGTGTATAGACATCAGGAATTTGTTATTCAGTCGACTATGAATGAGCATATAGGTTGATTCTATTTCTTGGTTTTGTTTTGTATTGTGAGTAACTCAGCTATAACTATAAGAACACAAATGATCCTTGGAATGAATGCTTTCTTTCCTTTTGAATAAATGTCTAGAATTAGTATTACTAGAACAATATGTATTTTCTTTTCTTTTTTAAAAAATCTCCATATCATTTCCCATAGAGGCTTCAAAAATTTGTATTCCCCACCAACTGTATATCAGATTTCCCCTTTTCCCTTTCCTCCAAATTCTTGCCAACACATATTGTTCCAGTCTTCTATCACAGTTGTGAAGAAACACTGGGAAAGAATGAGGACCAGATTTGAATTTGATCCCTTATCCTGATCAAGACAAGCCTCCCACACAAATGCCAAAACCCAGTAACAATGATGGGTCTCATTCCCCTGACCCTGAAAGAGCCTCCAATGTGGCACTTGCTAAAATCTCAGGGCTAGGACGAATGGAGACGTTATTGGTGCCTGCTCGAGGAAATCAACAAACAATGGGATGACAGTGATACAGTGATCTATGTTTAGATTTTGTCTACCTTTATCAAAACCTAAAAACATACTAACATTGTATGTCAATGTACTATTTTTTTCCAAATCTTCTGTAAAAGGTGATTAAAGTACAATTTCTTAAGCATCATGTAAATGTTGCAGCTGAGAATGAATTTATAAAATGCATATCATTGGACACAATTTTGGAGTAAATGAGGGTTTAGTCTAGTGATGAATATCAATGAGAGTTTGTCAATGGAAAGAATTTCTTCTGAGTTTCATGAATAGAATGTAGAATAAGCAAAAATGTTCAGCACTATAACATTTCTTTTAAGAAAAAGACTTAGAAAATCAGCATTTAAAAAACTCAAAAAATTCTATCTTAAAATCTAAAAGGTATGCTTTTTTTTACTACATTGAACTTGCAAAGTTTATATAAAGTTTACATATACTTATTTGTGTATTTATAATATTTTATGCATATTTTATAGGCTCACACACTAAAAATCAATAAACAAAGAAGTAAATATCCAGAACAAATCACCAAATCAGTTAAAACAACAGCAAAAATAACTTAGGCTTTACCACTCAGTAATTTCTTATAGGAGAAAACTCTTATTGATGCAGTTGAATTTTACTGCTGTTTCCATTGTAATACTATTTTAAACGTTGGGAAATTCTCCAATGGTATCTCCTAGAACCTTAAAGTTCATAAAGTTTTTTGAGATGCCTTGTGGCCAATTTTTTTGTCCATGGCCTACTTAAAACCACATTGTGATGAATCTTTATCCATTGGAAACAGAGGTAGGTAGCATCCCAAATTAGTCCTCATCCCTTTGTAAAACCTGCAATCCCTAAAGAAATGACATATATTTAAGTAGAGACACACAGTAAGCTTTCTACCTGTGGCTATTTATTACTCTCTTGTTTCCTTATCCTCAAGTTCTTATCAGGACAGGACACACTTGCAATTACAGAAAAAAAAATGTCCCTTACAATTTCCTCCTGAGAAAATAACTTCTAGTTCTTGCCTAAGCTATTTGAAATGATGCTCAGGGCATTATTTTCATAACTTTCCCCCCAAAATCTGCTACTAATTCTATGATTAGAGAATAGCTACACTAAATGAGTGTGTGTTGCAAATAGAAGAAAATTAACAGGAAAGGAGAGAGCTTCTTAGCTCTGGAACATTTTCTTCATGTGAACTTTCTGTATAATTTTAAGAAATAAGAATTAAGAAATAAGATGTGTTCCATGTATCTAATTATACCTACCCATAATCCTCTTGATACAAAAATGTAATTTTCATATCTGAATAATTTACCTTCCAAAATTACGTCAAATTCGGCAGAAAGAAAATTAAGAGAATCAGGATGTAGGGTCATGGAATGCATTTCAGTGGTATATCAGGTAGCCCTTATAAGGTGCTGGGCTTGATCCCTGCATTACAAAACCAAAAACTAACAATTTTTAAATAAGCAATAGATTTTAAAACATCAATATGGTTATTCAGTAACCAGGATTTTATGTGACTAAGTAATTTATAATTCAAAATTGGAAGGATAAGAAAACAAACGAACAAAAATGAATGTAAGATATCTAAAGCATGATTTACAAATACAAAGTATCAAAACAAAATATCCAGAATGAACCAATTAAGGAATATGAATAGGGATATTTTAACATAATTAAACAATAATTCAAAAATTGTTAACCTAATGCATCTAAAAGGATATCCCCATCTCAGACTTTCCACTATCTCATTCAGTTTTCTTGGAGGGGTTAACCTCCTTACTGACTTCCCCATAGCATTTTTGAAACCAAAAGAAATTCTCCTTTATTCAGACTGGGTCCTGGCTGTCTCCACACCCATCATCTGACATCTCAGCAGGTGATATAAATAGCTCAGAGACCCTCCACTTGCTCAGTCAAACTTCCAGGCCTACAAGCAAACCTCACACCCATAATTCCACCTGAGCTGATTTTATATAGACAGTCCAGGTGCATGAAAGGTCTATCACCACTCCTACTATTGCACACATTTATATCTCCTGTTATTTAGTGAAGAGAAACACCCAGACTTCTGAGACTCCCAGTGGGACAATTACAAAAATTCAACCTCAAAGCACAGCATATACAATAGGGTAGCTCACAGAAGCCCACCAAGCTCAATATGTGAAAATAATAGCAAGGAAGATTGCAACAGGACCAAACAGCTTTCTGTTTGTTTGCTAAGAACTCTTTTTTTTTCTATTTGGGTCACACCCAGCAATGCTTAGGGGTTACTCCTGGCTCTACACTCAGGAATTACTCCTGTTGGTGTTCAGGGGACCATACGGGATGCTGAGAATCAAACCCAGGTTGGCCGCGTGCAAGGCAAACGCCCTACCCACTGTACTATTTCTCCAGTCCCATGCTAAGAATTTCTTACTTAGCATATTTTACTATATGCATACAGGTGACATAAATATCACACACATAGCATTGCATAATTGAATTATCTTTAGATAACTCCCCTATATAATTCTCATGAAATTACTTTACTTAAACCATGTTGCATATATGCAAAGAAATAGTGATATGGGTAGTCAAAGCATAAGAAAACATAAGAATAGAAATAAGAAAACTACAACCCAAAATGTCAAAAATATTATGAGTGTGGTTAGCAATGTTAAAAAAAGAATCAATAGAAGATCTGAGTAGTAGAACAACAGAAGCTGAGCAAAAGAGTGGTGATCTCCAAGATGAGATGAATGAAACCTGGAAAATACAACAGAAGATGGAAAATATTCTGAAACAAAATAAACAGCACACCAGCAAGCTGCAGGGAAGCAGTGCGGAAGTGTTGTAAGAATCATCAGAGTTGGGGGCTGGAGCAATAGTACAGCAGGTAGGGCATTTGTCTTGCACGCTTCCGACCCAGGTTTGATTCCCAGCACCCGAAATGGTTCCCTGAGCAACATCAGGAATAAATCCTGAGTACAAAACCAGAAGTAACCCCTGTGCATAGCCGGATGTGACTCAAAAAGAAAAAAACAAAACACCAGAGTCTCTGAGGAACAGGAAGGTATATTCAATGAACCACTAGTCAAAGCAAACAGAAATACAAATTTCTGAGAATGCATGTACCCAGATCCAAGAAAGCAAAAGAGAGTCAAAAATAGAAAAATTTACAAGACAGAATGATGAAAGACAAAAACAGAATATTGAAAGAAGCAAAATCAAAGAAAGAGCTTCCATACAAAGCAACTCCTATAAGTTTCACAGAAGATCTATCAAACAAGACTCTATAGTCCAGAAGAGAATGATGGTCTCTGGTAAATACAAAATAAATCAAAGAAAATATCCATAAAATAAGTATCTAAACAAGAAAACTCTATGCAACTGTACTTGGGCATTCAGAGTTATATGAATAATACAAAACTTTATGGACAGGCAACAGCATAGTGAATTCAGTCTTGAAAAAGTTATGGAGTTAAGCTTTTTTTATAGCTGAGTAATATTCCGTTGTATGTATATATGCATGCATATCTACTTATGTATATATATGCACATATATATGTATGCTTTCATTTATCACTCATCTGTTGTTCAGCACTTAAGGTTTTGTTTTTTTTAGATCTTGGCTATTGTAAATAATGCTGCAGTGAACCTAGTTGTTGTCCATATGATCTTTTGGATTATTTTTTTGTTCTAGGAATAGAAGTATCAAATAGAATCTCTGTTTTAATTTTTTGAGAAGTATCCAAACTATTGTTTTTTTGATAGCTCAGATAAAGCCATCAAAGCATTATAATTTTTTTAATGCTCAACTTCCTTTTTAATAGTGTACATGAGATAATAGTTTTGGGAGAACCATTAATGTTAAAGCAAAAAAATAATAATTATTGCTTAAGATTCTCAGAAAACAGATGTATAATATATGTACCATCATCCATAACAGTAAGTGACTAGCACATGGCATATGTCCTATTTAAATAGAAGTTCTTATTATTTCTTGAATGATCCAACTCAGGAGATTATGAAAAATATTAAATAATATATTTTAATAATTTTATTATAAACTACAGGGCTGGAGCGATAGCACAGCGGGTAGGGCGTTCGCCTTACAAGCGGCCAACATGGCCGACCCGAGTTCGATTCCTCCGCTCCTCTCGGAGAACCCGGCAAGCTACCGAGAGTATTCGATATGCCAGACACAGTAACAACAAAATCTCCAATGGAGACATTACTGGGCCCGCTCGAGCAAAATCGACGATCAGCGGGAGGGCCTTTACCTTTACCTTTACCTTTACCATTATAAACTATGTTACCAACATTAGTTGTTAGATGCCAAGCATGTTTACACAAATATTCTACCATTTGTAATGTATATTTTTAACAGTAGAGAAGTAATTTATAGACTAATACGTGCACTAACTTGCTGAAATCAATCGTGCTGTTATGATGACATTTTCTAACTGGGAAACCAGAATAGAAACATTTATTATATAAAACCATAGTGCCTCATGGAGTAAAATGAAATAAAATGTTTTACTAAAACTTGAAGTAAATTTTGAACAGAATAAATTAAATAAATGAACAGATTCAAATTATATTTTTATAATAGCCAAACCTTTTTACATTAAAGTAACTGAAAATTATTTACAAAGACAAGTTTTTATTTTAATTCTTTGAGTGGATGTGTAGGTTGCAACTAAACTTAGCTCCATTTTTCATCTATAGGCAGTCTAAATAAAATTGCTGAACTTCTAAGGTATTGTACCTAATACATATACCTGACATAAACATCACATACATAATTTTGAATTACTGAGTTATCTCTAGAGAAGAATAAATGGATATTTTTATTGCATGAGTTTCTACCTTCTTTAGAATTCATTCCAAAATAAGGTCTATTTTATATAGTAACATACTGCGTTATCTGTATACATATATTATGTGTGCCATATATTATATATGTATACATATAATGCATATCTTATTTAAATATATTATATCTTATTAAAACTAAGAAGTGTATTATCTTTCTATAATCTTAATTGCCTCAAGCAGGCACCAGTAACGTCTCCTTCACCCTAGCCCTGAGATTTTAAAAAGTGCCATATTCAAGGTTCTTTCAGGGTTAGGAATATGAGACCCATCATTGTTACTGGTATTTGGCATATTGGGTACACCAAGAGGAGTTTGCTGGATTCTGCCATGTGGGCAGGTTACATTCGGTAGCCTGCCACATTGTCCAAAGTAAGAATAAGATAATAAGATATTGATTTCCCTCCCCGCCCCGAGCAGAGCCCCAGCAGCCAAAGACCTCGAGAACCAACCACAACCATGCTGAGACCACTCTCCACACGCATAAAGGTACCAGCAGAGGAACAAAGGCATGAGGGTCCTGGGGCTGAAATCTCCAAGCCTGCTCGCATAGGGACTGAGCATCCTCGACCCAGATCCTCCATCTTCCAGTAGGCAGTGGTCACACCCACCAACTGCCCACTGGCACCATGTAATCCCATCAACGGCCAAGACCCAGAGACTATTAAACCCAGTTCCCAGAAGCGTGAGGCCGCAAATGCTGAATTCATGCTGCTATGATGACATTTTCTAACTGGGAAACCAGCACAAAAAAATGTTTATTATATTAAAAGCACAGTGCTTCATGGAATAAAAACAAACTAAAATCCTAGATTGAAGGATAAGGATAGGTTAAATTATTATTTCATTATCATAACAAAACACTGTCCTCCCTTTGTTCACCGATTTGCTTAGGCGGGCCCAGTAACATCTCCATTTTTGAGACTTGTTGTTACTGTGTTTGGAATATTGAATACATCATGGGTAGCTTGCCAGGCTTTGCTGTGCGGGCAAGATACTCTCGGTAGCTTGCCAGGCTCTCTGAGAGGGGTGGAGGAATCGAACCCAGCTCAGCCGGGTTGGCTGCTGTTGCTCCAGCCCTATCATAACAATAATATATTTTATCAGAAATTATAACATCGAGACCTCACTCAGAGATATGCCTTTTACATCCTATGTCTACCACCTCTAATGATTAGGTCTACCACCTATTATTAGGTAGTAAAGATAGTACAGTGGTTAGGGCATTTTATAAGCAAGCACACATCTATTTTCAATTCACAGTATCATATGGTCACCCCAGCATGAACTGATATTGTCTGGAGAACCTCAGTACTTTCAGAGTGTCCTGGGTATGTCTGGCACAGAATCACATCTTTGATCTTCTGCACTGAAATTCTCGCCCAGTTAGCCACTGGGGCCCTGGGGCCCCTAAGTACAATTGGGACACTCCATCCAAATAAAGAGCTATTCTCTGATAGGGTGTTTGCCTTGCATGCAGCCGACCTGGGTTTGATTCCTCCGTTCCTCTCGGAGAGCCCAGCAAGCTACCGAGAGTATCCCGCCCACACGGCAGAGCCTGGCAAGCTCCCTGTGGCATATTCAATATGTCAAAAAACATTAACAAGAAATCTCACAGTGAAGGCGTTACTGGTTCCCGCTCAAGCAAATTGGTGAACACCCGGAGGACAGTGCTACTCTCCTTATTTACAAAAGGATTGTAGTTTGGGTCTACCGTAAAATAAGAAGAATCATAGTAGCAGTTATTACATCTGATTTCTTTTGCTCAACATTAGCCTTGAGGAATCACAAAGCTGTTGTTTGTAGCAGGTATTTGTATTTTTTTTCCTGTTACGCAGTATACCTTACATGACTAATACCTCCAAATACCTATCCATGCTAATATTGAAATCACTGGTTAGAATAGTTTTGCTCTCAAAAATATTTTTTTAAATATTGGATCCAGACCCAGGCTCAGAGATCACTTCTGGCACTGTTCAGGGAATGAATGATATGTGATATAGGAGACTGGACCAGTGTTGTCACATAAAAGACTAATACCTTCACCCCTGGACTATTCTCTGGCCCCTCAAATAGTTTATCTGATCTAAATCACAGAGAATTCTTTTTGTTTTCTTGGGTATTCAGAAATAGGTTCTCATTCTGCTGTGTATGATGAATTACATTTTTTATTTAGTTTTATTGCTAACATTATCGTCCAATGATAGCTTAAACTGTCATTCAGCTAGAGAGATGTTTCTGTGGAATTCAGTATTTAAGCCACAAAGAGAAACAGTAATTTTTTCTGTTGTTGGGTAGTGTATCCCATGCTGATGAAAGGATTGGTTCTTCTAGACAAACTAAAAGAGAACCTCCTGCTGATTGAAGCACAGTCAAGAGTGGAGTTTCTCAGTTGGATGCAAGCTTGTATAATGTACATCACAGTTCTTACTGTTTCCAATCCAAATTTCCACTATAGTCAAGAACTAGTATACCAAATACAAATGGCTATTTAAAAATTGCGCAGGTTTGCAAATGCAAACCAATTGTAAGGTGCATAAAAGCCTTGTAAGATTAAAAAGCTGCATTTTGATGCATCATTTCCATTCTTTTCACATATCACATAAAGAGAAAACTTTTTTGATTAGAAACAATGATGAGTACTATACTTATCAAAGGCAATACCTTCATTCAACATCATATCAACCAAAAATATATAACAAGTTTAAAATTCTGAAGTCTTAGAATATGAAGTATCCTTTACAATAAAAATACTGTCAATAAAATATTCATCAAAGATGATGCATTTTATATAATATATTTGAAGTGCTTAAAGCCTTTATGGTGAAATATTTTTAATGCTATAATCGATGAACAATAGGAGAACAGTGATAGTGACAGTGACAGCTATTAAGTAAAATATTTTAAGATGTATTTATTGTGTAGACAATATGGATAAACTGTACAGAGAGGCAAAGACAAATTGAGAGACCAAGAATTTCCTTTTCTTTGGGTTTCCTAAATGAAGCCCACTTCTGTGATTTTTTTTATCATGCTCTTTTTTTTAACCACTGGTTTTCAGACTGAACACATGACTTTGATGATCTCAAGCAAAGGCATTAATAAACCTGACCAGTCCATATATTTTTAAGTTATTTGGGGTGATGCTTCCTAAGCATTACTCAGAAGACTCAGGGGCCTATTTGCAAGTTTTGGACCAATAGGGCTAATGCTCAATGCAGGGGTCCAGAGATGCAGTGCTGCTCAAACCATGGAGTTCTGGGGATTACCTGGACTCTCCAGCAATATCGGGGGCTTGCAGAGCTACACAACGTGGGTTCAAGGGGCTTTCTGCTGCACTAGAAATGCATGGAGATAGTAGATGTGGTGCCATAGATTTAATCAGAGCTGGTTGCATGAAAGGCAACCCTCTTTAATCTCTGTATTATCTCTCCACCAAGTGCTATACATTTTTAAAGTAGGGACAGTAGAAATTCTGGAGAATTATTTTGATATAGTTAAGATAGCTTCTTTGGGGGGATGAAGAGATAGTACAAAAATTAGACCCAGGTTTGATCCCTAGCACCCCACATGGTGTTCCTGATTGCCTTCTATTACTTGCTGGGAGTAATCACTGATTGCAGAGCCAGGAGTAAGCTCTGAATACTACTGAGTGTCACCTCAAAACAGAAAGAACAAAATGGTAGCTACTTCTTGTGTGTTCTTGTTTTATAATACCAAATGAAATTGTCTGCATTTTAAAAATTCTAAGTGTTCATTATACAATTAAAGTATTATTTTATGATAAATGATTTACACTGATTCATTTTCAGACAAGCACATTCCCAGTTATTTTGAAATATTTAAACTGTTACTTTAGAGTACATTCTGTACAATTTGTTTTTGAATGAAAATTTTAATTATATTTCAATGATTGAGCCTTGATAGTTCTTAGAGAATATAATAACTGATAAATTTATGCTTAAATTTTAATGACAATATTGAAAACTAATTAATAGTCCATGACCTTACTTTTTCATAATCATACTACTTTATGAATTAGATTTTATGTTATTCCTTGTTTTTGGTCTGCTTTCATTATTACCTACATTTGGACTATTAGTATCATGAAATTCATGATAAAGTATCACATACTAATTTGTTTTTTCTTATTTCCAAGAAATCTACCCTTCTAAGTCGCCATCACTCTAGAGATCCAGGAGAATCCAATTCTATTTTCTTCAGGTCTTATATTTCAAGAATAAATTATATATAATACCTGTACACCAAATAAAATTTTCTAAAATGTGAGTTTTATACCATAGCCTTATTATCATCAATAATACTTTGAGAAAAGATGAAAACTTAGCAATGACAATTAATTTAATAAATTAATTAATTAATCAATAAGTATATGATTATGTTAAAAGTGAATGGTTATTTTAGCACTTTTCTATTTACATTCTAAAAAATTTACTTTGCTACCTATACTACATATACTACATTTGCTACATTTTCTACATGTCACCAATTATAAACAAAAACTTTAAAATCTACACCCCATAGGCAACAAAATTAGCGAGTAAATTTATAACCAATTTTAAAAAAATATCCTTTTGTTGCTTTTCAATTTCTTTACAATGTTAAAATATATAACTAACTTATTGAATGGAGCATTTTTTTATCAACTATCACCTTGATTGAATAAAATAATACAGTACATATTGATTCTTCACTAAGCAAACATTATTTGCGTAATATCATTTTTCTTGGATAAAAAATATTATCTCTAATCAAACTGCAATAGACTTGAAAATTAAAAATCATAATTGGATATTTCCAGTGAAAATCCAGAAACAGGAAATATTCATAATAAAATAAAATTTTTTCTTAATATACAAAATATATGTCCAATTTAAACATGGAGAATCTTTATTTCAGATAATTACAGCAATTTTAATACTTTTAATAACAGGATATAGTGGTTTAGAATAGATAAATTTAAGAGTGATGACAGTATAAAAGTGGAGTTATTTACAAGTAAGGTAAACATTATTAATAAGTTAACAGTGTTAACAGTTTTAAATCATTAAAATGTAAATTATTTAAAAGCAAGTAAGTGTATTATCTACATTAAAATATAGCTAAAGATATTTTAAATGTTCTTACTGACAAATAATATTTAAAATTCCTTATGCTTTATGGATGTTCAAGTTTAGAAATACAATATAATATTTTGTTTACAGAAAGACAAGACAGTATATGACTGAATAAAATAACTAAAATTAATCCTGATAGATCACAACATGAATTTCGAAGAAAAAACCTTGAATACACAAGGAACAGGACATGCTCATATGAATAAAGATATAAGGTACAGAAATAAATATATTGAGTAGAATTTTATTTAAAACTCTGTATTAACACCAGATCATTCTATTTCTCAACAGATTAAAAACTGTGAATTTTTCAATGTTGAAACTCAGGAAAAAAGATAGGTTTTACACACACATATATATATATACATATATATACATATGTAACAGGAATAGTAAGAGTTTAAAGATTATAATGTCACAAAATAATAGAATAATGAATTACCTTTCACCTCCATCTTTTTCCTTCTGAAAATTTCTCCCTTTACCTCAATATGACATACTATAATATACTAAGAAGGGAAAAGCTAATTTTAAGAACAAAGAGTCACTTTTCACTATTTAAATAGGAGAAAGATACCATGAATTTAAATAGATCATGAAAGTTTTTAAATCCCTTTTCTCCTGAGAGGAGAATTTTCCAGATTAATGAAAATTGATTTCCTCAAACCACTATTTAAATAAGCATTTGCCTTGTAAAACTCTAATCATCAAAGCTGTAGTCTCCATTTAACCTGAACCAAGGAGGGGGGAAAAAAAGTAATAAACCATATTATCCTCCAGGGCAGGGTGTGGTGAGAGAATGTTATGCATGAAACCTTATCATTAACAGTACTGCAAACTACAGTCAAACATTTTAAACAAAGAAAGAAATGAGTGAGTCTTCATTTTAGGTCAGTCTATAGGAAGATTTTATTTAAAAAAATATTATTATTTATTCTTTTTTTTTAGTCTCTGGGGCCACAGCTGGTGATGCTCAGAGGTTACCCCTGGCTCCTGATGCCGGTGCTTGGGGGATCATATGGGAGGCCAGGGATGTAACCCAGGTCGACCTAGTGCAAGGCAAATGCCTACCTGCTGGTACTGTTGCTCTGGCCCCTTCCTGAAGGGAGTTTTTCAGTGTTATTCTATGTATGATATAAAATTATTCTAGTTTCAGAAACTGTATGATGAAAAATCATTACTTAAATTGAGAAAATAAAAGTTATCCCAAGGTAGGTGGGGTTTTTAGTCTACCACTTATAAACAACAAAAACAACAACAACTTTCAATATTTCACTAACCAGTTCAAACATGATTTATTGTTGTAACAGTGTTTCTGACAAAGAAACCTGCAATAATCTCCAATAAGTACTGCCAAATAGCATGAAAACACTCAGCCATGAGCTAGGATCAATTTTGTCTTCTCTGTTACAAACAACTGGAGTATTTTAAGTCTGCTGCCTTTAATATCCTTCAAAAATAGACTTGGACCCAGGACTCCACCATATAATCAAGAAGCACAATCCCTGTCACAATAATTGCCCTCCAGAGTCATGTATTTTATGAGTTGCAATATATGAAATTTATAGGAAAGGTCATATCCTGAAATCAGAACAGCTGGATAGCAATAGGAATTTCATTGTGTATGTAAAAAACACATTGCATGCAGCATATTCCCAGTTTTTATTTTTTTAAAGTGCTCATTTATAATATGAATATCTATCAAATATCAAAATGTTATTCTTTCTTTTGTGGCCATAATTGGTGGTGCTCAGTGACCAATCCAGGCTCAGTGCTTAAGAGTTGCTCTGGGGATTAGTCAGGGACCACATAGTATTGAGGATTAAACCTGGGACTTCTAAAACGAAGGCAACATGCACCTCAGGGCAATAAGGCTTTTCTCCAGATATAGGGTATATTCTAACTAACTGTGTCTCAAATACTAAATATACACTCATATCTTTCCTCTCTAGCTGTTTTATCACTTTTAACATACACATTTAAAAAGTAATGAAGTAATGAAGACTTTATTACTTTTTAAAAGCAAATAATGTCTTCACTTTTCTGGATGTCAATAGATTATGCCAGATTGGGAGGTTAAACACAGTGTGACTTTTTTAAATAACTATGTAATAACTATTAGAACATAATGTGGAATAGTTGTCAAAATATTTCAAAAATTAATCACAACACTAAATTTTTTAAGATTCTACTTCATAATTAATTATAAAGCACATGGGAGCAAAAATTGTTTTCTAAAACTTGAAAGATTTTATGTGGGAGAAAATTAGTTTTCACAAGATGGTTCAAGTATTATATAGCTTTTCTATACTATGCATTCCTAAAAACATCTTCACTCTTCAAAGACAACCAAGGGAAATAATCATTTTCTCTTTTACCACCAGGTAAAATCCCACTGAGATGAGATCATTCTTAAAGGATTACTATTTATTAGCAATACTAGTATATTTAATATAAATGAAGATAATGCCTTATAGAAAAGTCTTGCACAAAAATTAACTTTAAAAGCCACCCATTTCTATCTAGGTCTTTATACTATACATATCAAAAGAAAAATCAATGCACTAAACAGATTAAATGTTGTCATTAGGCTTAAAACTGCCCATAAGAGCCAATTGCAATTCCTAAAATGTTTTCCAAAAGATTATTTTGATTCTCTAAGAATTATTTGGAAAACTTCTGTAAATGATCTTTCATTTTGGTAAAAAGTCACTGTCACTGTCACTGTCCTCCCATTGTTCATCGATTTGCTCGAGTGGACCCAGTAACATCTCCATTGTGAGACTTGTTACTGTGTTTGGCATATCAAATACATCACGAGTAGCTTGCCAGGCTTTGCCATTAAGGCAAGATACTCTCAGTAGCTTGCCAGGCATATGATAAACAGTAATCAGTCGTTATATTAAAATTCCTCAATATAGAGATTTCTGTTTTTTCACCATTTCTGAAAAATTAAAGAAGTAGGAAAAAATGAAAAGTTTATCAAGTCTTGAATATATATTTGTGTCATCACTTTTACTTGTGGAAATAGTATTTTTACATGCATGTTTTTAAAATATAACAAGTTAAATGAGTGATTTGATAGAATATTCAGAAAAGTAATTTTAATAATATTGGGTTCTTATAGATTTTATAAAATACTAGTAAATCAGTAAACCATTGGTACTATAGGAATAGCAACATTTAATTCCTAGGGTTCTGGTTGAGTTGCATAATATATGAAAAACAAAACAATAATAGGACTCCATTCTTTTGGATTGTTTTGGGCACATAAGTTTCAGCATTGCAAGAAAATGATTATCTTTTACTGTCATGAACTTTGAATATTTTTTAAATTTTAGCAGGCTTATATTACCTTAGACCTCAAAGGAGTAATCTTACGATCAATAAGATGGACAGCAACACTTATGCCAGTGAATGCACACAGGGTTTCTACAAGTTTTGGCACAAAGATTAATACCAGGCTCTGAGGCAGATCAGTATCCCATCGTGCAAGTAATGATACCATGTGCAAAAGGCAAATTAAGCATGTTGTCATCACTTCCATTATTTCAATCCTGAACTACCCTGAGTTGTGTTGCCTATATTGGTTCTTTTCTTTCAAATTGTATAGCTACTAAAATGGCAAAGGAAGTTTCTCAAGGATGCATTTCATTAGGCTTAAAACTGCCCATAAACTCTGACAATTCATGTCAGTGTTGCTGCTGGAAAGCCAATAAAGCCCACATACTATAGCCGGTTACATGAAATGCCAGCAGCATCTCCGTCATCCGATGAATCAACCACACTCCAAAGACAAACTAATCAACACAGACCATTTTGCTGACAATATACTTGTCTTCCTGTATTTCAGAAAAGCAATTTTAGGCATACGTGATGTCTAGAATTTCTAAAGGGGAAAAAAATGGCAGTCTAAAATAGAAAACGCAGACTTTTAATACTTCTGATTTATATCTCCACCAGAAAACCACTAGCAAAAGGTAGATTATTTTTATTAAAATTTTATTAGTGAATAAACTAATAGACTAGTTACTCGCATGATAGTTACACATTTGGTTAGCAAGCCTGTTACCATCATTTGTATAACCACACATCAGAATCAAGTCATAGGGATCAGGCATTTATTTGGGGTGGAAAAAGTTCATTTTAAGATTTCAGTGCCACAAAAGGGTTACTTTTTAAAAGCAATTTAATATTGGCAAATGAATAGAATTGTAATTCCCAATTCCCTTAATATTTGCCAAACACTACATAGTAAAAAGCAATAGTACTGTCAAAGAGGTGTTTAGGATCTTTTATAATCCCATCTTTCATTTCCAAGTCATCACTCTTGGCTTCCCTATCCTCAAATCATCCTAATTTAAGTAAAACATTGTTCTGTCAGATACACCTAAGAAAGATGTTCCTTGACCTCCCTGCCAGACTGTTTCCTCTAAGATCCTCTGCATAGCCAGTCAACTTTACGATAGCAAACAGAGACATTTTCAGAGGCAACAGCCTATGATAAATGACAGAAGAATCAAAACCTCTGCCAACTGAAAGTCAGGGCTATGTGAGAATTAGGGCTAATCAGGAATCAGAGATCGGTCACGGTCACGTCCCGTTGTTCATCAATTTGCTCGAGCGGGCCCAGTAACGTCTCCATCGTGAGACTACTTGTTACTGTGTTTTGGCATATCGAATACATCACGGGTAGCTTGCCAGGTTCTGCCCTGCGGGTGAGATACTCTTGGTAGCTTGCGGGGCTCTCTGAGAGGGGCGGAGGAATCGAACTCGGGTCGGCCATATCAGAGACAGTTTCAGGAAATTTTTTAAAGATAGAAACATACTATCTTTGGAAATAATGTAGTTTTTGAGAAAAGTAGATGGAACAATCTATGAAAAGTTCGTGCAGTTTTACCCACAATAATATAAAATTACAGCAGTAGAGTGTGTCAATGAGAGAAAATGTCAAACACTGGCAGATCAACAGGGACAGTATTATTTAGGACTTTTAAAAAAGTTTTCGCATGAATGTTGTATTAGAGGATGGGATATTTAGGAGATTATTAAATAGAAATTATATGAGAATAGTAGACAATCAGAAAGAGTGAAAGGCTACTGTTGTAGAGGTTGTTTAGTTATCACAGGAAGAAGTATTTAGACACTGAAGAAAGTCATTGGCTTTTTTCTTATTTCTAAAAAATTTCAAAATACATGGATTTTTAAAAATATGTCAGAGACGATGGCTGAGTGAATGGTAACTACCAAAAAAAGGGGGGGGGGTTCCATAGTGTGACTTGTAGTTGGTAGTGTGGAAACATAGGTGAATGGAACTATTCTCTGAGATTAAAAAAATAGAGTAAGAAAAAAAAGATCATGCTGCATACTTCCCAAAGCATTATACAGATTCAATGTAGTCCCTACAAGGATACCTATGCATTTTTCAAAGAAATAGATCAAACACCAATGAAATTCATATGGAAAAATAAACTGCCATGAATAGCTAAAGCAATCCTTGGGAAAAATAAGATGGGAAGCATCACTTTCCCAAACTTCAAACTCTACTACAAAGCAGTAGTAGTGAAAACAGCATGAAAAACAGACAGACTGAAAAAAAATAGACATAAAAACAGACAGACCAGCAGACCAAAGTATTAAAGTTGAATATCCTGGCACAGACCCTCAAATATATGACTAGGTAGTCATCCTTGATAAGGAAGAAAGAAATACAAGGTGGAGTAAGGAAAGCCTCTTCAACAAGTGGTGCTGGGAAAATCTGGACAGCTATCTGCAAAAAAATAAACACTGATCTCTGTCTAATGCCAGGCACAAAAGTCAGATGAAAGTGGATTAAAGATCTTAATATCAGACTTGAATCCATAAAGCACATGGAGAAAATGTAGGCAGAAAAATGTGTGCTTAAATTATCTAAAGGACCAAAAGTGACAATCTTGAAGTATCTGTATTGCAAACCATAATCCCAAAAGCAACGAGAGAGAGTATGGGGGGAATTGTCTGTGTGGAGGCAGGGTACGGTTGGAAAGGTGTGGGGGGTATATGCTCAGGACATTGGAAATTCTCTTTGAAATATGAGTCCTTCATACTTTTCACACTACTCATCTGTCCTTCTCACAGATTTGCAGGTGTTTAATAATTCCACGGAGATTATCAATTCATCCTTTTGATTTGGGCCATCAATTTTTAGCACATATCGTCATCACAATCCATTATGCATCACTCTTTAAATCTTTTTAGTTATAAATATCTAATTGTCTGATTTGTGGCATCTGACATTGATGAAATATCAACTCTTAAATTTGGATTCACATAACCACCAATTCTCAAGGATAATAATCCCACTTGAAATCATGCTGCCACTTATTAAACACCACATTGTTTTAAAAGGCACAAATTGATTAAATTTTCATTCAGCATACACAGTTTAGACTTTCTATCTCAATGGATTTAAGCATCTATTAATTTTCTTCTGTGCCTATTAATTTTAGTAATTACAGTAAAGTCAAGGACCAAATCTTTTCATTTTTTTTCTTTTTAAAATAGACTGATCACTTGTCAATGCTCATGAACTACATCTGATTCTGTGCTTGGGGATCACTCCCAACAGTTCTTGGGTATTGTGCTGCCTGAGATCAAACCTTGGTCTCTCAGATACAAAGCATGTGCTCAGCCCACTGAGAACTGAATTTTTTTATGACAATTTTTGTTTGTTTTTGGCCTTGCATTAGTGGTGCTCAGAGCTTACTCCCACTTCTGTGCTCAAGATCACTCCTGGAGTGGCTGATGAGCATCAGAAGAGGTGATGGGTGGCGGGAGGTCTGCTGCATGCCAGGAAAGTGCCTTGCCTGTTCAGGACCCTCTTCCATAGATTTATAGCTTTAGAAACAATGACCTACCAAGACAAACACAGAGGCTACATGTTTTCTTTTATGTAACCACAAAATTTGACTATTTCAATGTATGTTAGCATCACATTAATTTCATGGGAGCAAAGATGTAGGGAGAGTGCATTCACTCCTTGAACATAAGGAGCAGTTTCACACAAGACAGAATGGAAATGTAAGGCAGCTTATAATAAACACATTCACAATATAATATGTATCAAATCTTACATAGGTAAGTAAATTTGAACACAAATTTCCCATCCCATTTTGAGTTGCCTAGCAACACAGAAGCATCAGGAAACCACTGTCAAGACAATGTAACTGGAATTTGTGAAAACGAACAGTTCATTCATAGTGAAGTCAGAACTTATTTATATTGAATCAAAATTTTTGAGAATATTTTTTTCCATTTCTGCTTGCCAGTATCATTGCCATATGTAAAAGATAATGTCTTTAAATTTTGTTTCAATTTACCAGTCAGAATATTTTGAACATGAACTGTTACATGTACAGAGAAATATGGTTGTTGGTTTAAATAATCCACTGCACATTCTACTAGAATTTGGGTGATTTCATACAGAGAAAGATTTTGAATAAAAATGGTTTTCACTGACAGGCAGAAAAATTAAACATCACCAATGTCGTATTTAGCATATGTTCACTGTATCACTGTCATCCCATTTATCTTCGATTTACTTGAGTGAGCACCAGAAACATCTATATTCCTCCTAGCCCTTAGATTTTAGCAGCCTCTTCTTACTCATCTTTTCCCAATGATTGAAGCTCTTTCAGGGTCAGAGGAATGAGACCTATTGTCATTACTGTATTAGGCATATCAAGTTGGCCACAGGAAGCTTGCCAGCCTCTGCCTGTGGGTGGGGTACTCTCGGTAGCTTGCCGGGCTCTCTGAGAGGCAATATGCTAACACAAATATTTTTATTTTAAAATCTGATTATCTTATATCTTAAATGAAGTTTCCATTGTTCTGTATTATAATCTTGTACATAACTGAGCTTACAACTGTATTGTGAAATTTTCTCAACTTGAATTACGTATTTTTCTTCATATCAGTAGACTAAGTAAGGTAATGAAGGTGAAGTACCCATTGAAAAACTGTCATTAAGAAGTGAATAAAGAAAAAAGCATTGGGAAGAAACTAAAATGTCATGGCACATAATTTACAGAGTTGGAGTCTTTCTACCTTAGCTAATCAAGAATTCAACACATTACTTTCTCTGTACACAATGAAGATAACTGAATACTATCAAATATAGGCATTTTATTTAACTTTAACTGTGAAAAACTATGTGTAACTTTCTTTAAGTAACAAATCTTAGATACTACACCTTGATACCATAAGTTACAAAAAGAAAAAGAAAGAAAAGTGTTTCTATTACAAATGATCGTTATCTGCCTTGCCATTTGCAAACATTTTATAAACTTCAAAATTTCTCTTTTAGAAGAAAGGGAGAAATTAAACTACTGAACTACTAAACATTCTCAACTACTGAAATAACCTGATACAGAATAAGATATGTCTTCTAAGTTCCGTAAAACAGTGACATCTTTGAGAGATAGATATATACTGAGACCGGCCCGGCCCAGCTGGGTTCGATTCCTCCGCCCCTTTCAGAGAGCCCGGCAAGCTACTGAGAGTATCTCGCCCGCACAGCAAAGCCTGGTAAGCTAGCCATGACATATTTGATATGCCAAACACAGTAACAACAAGTCTAATGATGGAGACGTTACTGGGCCCACTCGAGCAAATCGATGAACAACAGAAGGACAGTGACAGTGACAATACTGAGACCACAATTATCCAACTACATAATATCCCTAAAAGACTATCAGTTGAACTTCTTAGGTGTCAGTTCCTTCTATAAAATGAAAATCTTATTATTTTATAAAATTAGTAAAGGCCCTCCTGTTGATCATCGATTTGCTCGAGCGGGCCCAGTAACATCTCCATTGGAGACTTTGTTGTTACTGTGTCTGGCATATCGAATACTCTCGGTAGCTTGCCGGGCTCTCCGAGAGGGGCGGAGGAATCGAACTCGGGTCGGCCATGTTGGCTGCATGCAAGGCAGACGCCCTACCCGCTGTGCTATCGCTCCAGCACAGTGGTAGGGCATTTGCCTTACACGCAGCTGGCCAGCCGACCTGGGTTCAATTCCTCTGCCCCTCTTGGAGAGTCTGGCAAGCTACTGATGATAAAATTAGTATGTAACAATTAACAGAAAACCACATCATAATGTCTATATTGGGTAGTAATTCAGATTTGGTAGTTGTTGATGAGTGGAGAATACAAACTTTTGTCTGACAATATATAACTGCACTTCTCTGAATAATCTAGAACGGGAGAATTCATGGAGCATAAAAAACAAATAAAGTATTAGTGGCTGCAGCATGAAGGAAATGGTAATCATATTGAATGGATAGTTCCTGCTTGAAATCTTAAAATATAATTCGAGAAACAGATAACTGCAACACTGTATGTCTATCTTTTTTAATGTACTTTCCTCTGAATCTACAATATTAATGATGTATAACTTAAAAACCCACCAAATTCCCGTTCTACAAATTGGAAACTGTACTTTGTACTTTTGAGCTGTCTCACATTTTCAAATGAAAAAAAATTGTAACTCAAATTTAAATTTATAAATTATATCCAAGATTGAGCCACTTAGCATTTAAATAGTTAATACTATTATTAATATTAGCATTTTAAATAGTTAATTAAAAAATTTAAATAGTTAATAGTTAAATATCAATGTCAGATGCTATAGCATTTTTTAAATGTGATCTGGCCATAATATAGTGACAAATCTATGGTCCTTTAGACATAAAAATAAACTACAATCCTATGAGTATATTTTCCAAGTGAATACTCAAATTAAATGACTTAAAGTGTTTTTAATTTATTGGGAAACATATACAGATATCAGGAATACACAGGTAACATTTATAGAAATCTTAACCCAAATAATCAGACTACCTAAATCTCTCATAATTCAATGAATTACATATGCAATGATATAATCATAATATCCCAGAGTATATTTTACAGTCAATCCTAAGTACAACTAAAAGAGTTTCTTTAGTTAACTGCAGCCTGACCTTCTGATTGAGGCTCCACAATCCTAGGTGAGGCTCGCCTCTGGTTGATATCACTGGGCCATTCCAAATGGGAGGCAGAGCTCAAGTGGGAGATAGAATTTGTCCCTCCAGTTGGAATCCAGCCGCCCTCACACCGTATTACACCATATTAATCCCACACAACAGCTTCTGAAGCAGCCCTGACAGATTTACTCAACAAATTACATGCTACTCACAGTTACTATTCCTGTCATTCTGTGAGGGTGGGGCAGAGAATATCTCCTTCCAGGGAGGTTAATTGCAAAGACTCAGCCCCAGCACAGCAAGAACAGTAGAAAACCAATGGGGAAAACATGAAGAAACTCACCAAGCGCAGTGAGTAAAAATTATAACACTGATAACATAAACAATATCAGTAACTCTTCTGTGTCTTTAGTGACACTGACTGTATAAAGTTCTGTGAGTTCAAAGAAGCAATAGCATAGGTGGTCAGCAAAATAAAAGGAAATGAAATGAAAAATACTACTCTAGTCAGAAAGGACAGAAAAGAAGAACATGGCAGGTTATCTAAAAGTCAATAGAAGCTCAGAATAACAGAAGCTGAGCAAAATGTTAAGGAGTTCCAAAATGAGGAGGAGAACACCACCAGGAAACAAAGGAAGATGGAAAACTGTTTGAAAAGAAACGAACAGCATACCAGAGAACTACGGGATGAGTTCAAGAGGAATGATAGAAAAATCATCGGAGTCCCTGAAAAACAGGAAGGCAAATGTGATGAAGAAACAATAGGTAAATCACTGATAAGAACTTCCAGAGTTGAGGACTAAAGGCACCTAGATCCAAGAGACCTGCAGGATCCCAGTGAAGATAGATCAAATTAGGAAAATCCCAAGACACAGTATACTTTGGATGAAAAAAGACAGAGACAGAATATTGAAAGCAGCAAGATAAAAAAAAAAGGTAGAACTTATATACAAAGTAAAGCTCATAAGATGTACAGTAGATCTAACACTGAGATTCTACAAGCCAGAAGAATATGGAAGGATGTAATACAACAACTCAACAAAAGAAACACCTCACCAAGAATACTCTAACAAGCTTGATTATCAATCAAATTTGAAGGATCTTGAAGGTTCTATATGCGCTTCATGGACAGGCCACATCTTAGGAAATTTATAACCTTGAGACCAATTTTGCAAGAACTTTTAAAAGAACTCTTTTAAAGGACAGGAGAAACTTCCCATCATGTGACAGGGAATGTGATACTGATGGTGCTTTTGGTTTTCCTCAACTAGATTAAGAAAGATTAGAAACATAGCAATAATAATCACAAATTTACTTTTATTGATCTATTTTCTGATAATTCTATTTGCCATTTTTCAAGGTTTGTTTTGTTTTTTTGAACCAAGTCATATGAAATAAATTTTTATATGCCTTCCAAGGAAACAAAAAAGAAAACAAGAAAAAGCTTCATTTGTGACTTGGGGAGATATGATAATTATGGCAATAAATGCCAAGTACAATTTTTTGTTTTGTTTTTTGGGGGAGCCGCGCCCAGTGATGCTCAGGTTACTCCTGGCTCTGCACTGCATTCAGGGGTTACTCCTGGAGGTGCTTAGGAATTGACAAGAATCAAACCTGGGTCAGCTAGATGCAAGACAAGTTCCCTACCTGCTATACTATTGCTCCAGCCCACAAAATAAAATAAATGAAATTTTAGAGGCTGGACTTGAAAACGTAGTTATGTAAATGAGAATATGCAATATAGTACATTGTATTAAATTATATGAATTTCTTTACTTATGTAGGATAAAATCATTTAGCAATCGATAACTACAAATTGACTTTTGTTGCTTTATTTTTTGATAATTTTGTTTGCCACTTCTTTGATGGAGCAATCAATATGAAATAAATTTGTGATAAGGCTGCCGAAGTAGGGGATTCTGGGGGGTGCAGAGTACTTGGAGACACTGGTGGATGGAAGGAGACATTGGTGATGGAACTGTGTTGAAATATTTTGTGTCTGAAATGACTTTATTATGAACAACTTTGTAAATCACGGTGTCTTAAAAGAAAAAGAAAAAGAAAGAAAGTAACAATAGTCTTTTGAAAGCATGACTTTCTTCACTTCTTAATATAAGAGTTGCTTTATCTTCATTTTATTGTGAAGAATTCTAAAATAGTTTTTATGTGAGACTACAAATATGACAGTATTTTACTCTGAAAAATTATAAAGCAAAGATGATATTTCTACTTTTATAATCAACTCAAACACTTTCATCCATTTAAATTTTAGTCAGCTTTCTTCAACTAAAAAATAGCAATAGTTTTTCATATTTCAGGACTGTTTAACAGTACTGAGATCAAGAGTGGAAGGAAAAGGGACTGTGTCTGTTGATATAAATTTCTTTCTGTAAGTCAGTCATTATTAGAAAAAAATCAAGGAAGCAAATCTAAGAGAATAAATAAACTTCCTAGGCTAAGGCAGTCTTCAGAGGATAAAAAATAAATTTTAAATCCAAGAGAAGTTGATTTTCTCCCTAGAATGGAATATATTGTTTACTGAACCAAATCTCCCAAATTTTCCCTTCAAGTAAAAAACCTAAACTAAATAATCATTTCTATACTTATTGTTTAAACTGATTGGATTATAATCTCCAGTTATAGACCAGTATAATGGAATTGTCTTCTTTCTAAAGATAACTTGATTTTCCTTTTCAATAGCTGCATTTTAGCTCAATAGAGCATCTCTTTCAAACACTAAATATAGGGTGTATATGGGTGAAAACATTTCATGCATACTAAGGGATATAGAATATTGTATAATTTACATAGTGAGAACTCATCACTTGTAACCCAGTTAAACATATTTGGGCTCATTTGTTTTAGATAACAAATGTACACACAATGAAAGTGTTTCCAATTAAAGCCTTTCAATAAACAAAGGCCTCTGATTATGCAAAGATAAACAAAAAGCCAAGTGGCCTATTTAAAAACAAAATAATAACACAAACTCATCTTTGCCATGTACTTGGGTCAAGAAAAACTGCTAAATATTTAATCACTTTATCAGGAGGAAGTGCATTTCTTCCCAGACACAGAACCCTGCAGGGTGCCGTTACCTCTAACTGTGAGTCCAGAGCTGCCATTTGCAGAATCTATTCCAATAGGAAGTTGAAGCACTAACTTGTCTCAGCAGCAGGCCAGACTCTAAATACATATTCATATTTGAAGACGTATGCTTTCTTTGTCTGATACACATTTATGGATGTTTCAAATACTTCCCATTTGTTGTTGTCCTAGAATAAAATAGCCTCCCACTAGGCCATAAATAATCAATAATTAAAATAATTTCTCCCTTCAGGGAAACAACAAATAAGATGAGAATAATGTTTGTTTTCTGAAGTAGCATAATCTGAGGACCTGAATAACAGAAAAGTAAAATACTTTTTTTATTCTACAGAAGCCTGATAAAAATTCTCCTAAAGCCAAACTATGGAAACTATCCTGTATGATGCCAGAGATTTGTAGAGGTTATAAAAATTTAAAAGTATTTAAAAATACTGTTTATTTATAACTACTCTTGATCCTATTTAGAAAATTAGCCCAAAGCTGACTTTCTAAGTTTCAACAAATACAGTTGTAAAATGAAAAATTCTATGTTACAGTTTAATGAGCACCTACTATGTGGCAGTTTTTCAAAAAATATTTTCTCTAATATTTATGATAGTCCTGTAACTTAGAGTATCTCAGGCATGAGAGACACTTTTGCTTTTCAATAGTCAATTTAGAACAGGTACATCAAAAATTTCAACACAAATTTCAAGGTCTTTGTTAGATACAAGAAAATCAAGTGCTGTTTTGTAAATTGACTTTTGAAAAAAATCTGAACATTTGAATACTAAGCATGAATTCATTTACTCAGATAAACTGAAGCTCACATAATTTAGAGTTACTTCTTCCCCTCTTTAACTTCTTTGCATTTTCACTCTCATCATATATGTTTGTTCTTTATAATTTTATAATTTAAAAAAGAAATATCTAACATACAAACTCTGTTCTAAATATTTAATTGCTGAAACTTTGAATGGTGGAGCCAGATTTTTCAGCTATTTCAAAAATTATAGTATCAGTAAGCCTGTTCAACTAAATATTACAGTGCTCAGAATTAAACATAACCACAACATTTTATATACTGAGAATTATTTTAAACAATATAACACCACCACTAGAATATTTTCATGAAGACTAATGAAACCTGCTGTTTTAGAAAACTCAATATGCATTACTTTATAATTTTGTTCTTCTCTTCATTTAATAGTCTAAGAAGGAATAATTTCATTTTATTCAGCATTTTATTAATTTGAATTGAATCTAATAGACTTGTTTAAATGAAATTTTTAGCCCAAAGATATTTCTGAGTTTTCCAAATCAAATGCTTCAGTTTTAATTTATTTAGTTCTTCTCAGATGAAATTTAATACCCAGCAACAGACAATAAATGTAAAGAACCAAATTTCTGTTTCATGATTTTCAAAGGTTTAAAGAAAATAAAATGCTTCTAATTTAGTCCAAATTCACAAAACTTGTGAGAATTGTTGGAACCATTTTACTGTATAGATTATTCCTTCACAGACCAGCCCTCCCTTATCTGCTGAGCCTTAGGCTGACCATTACATTTGTGGGTCTTCTTGTGTCAACTCTACCTGTAGCACTGTAGCTCTGTCCTTCCGTTGTTTATCGATTTGCTCGAGCTGGCCCAGTAAAGTCTCCACCGTGAAACTATGTTGTTACTGTGTTTGGCATATTGAATACATTACAGGTAGCTTGCCAGGCTTTGCTGTGCGGGTGAAATACTCTCAGTAGGCTGGGCTGGGCTCTCCAAGGGTGGAAAAAATTGTGAATGATGGAAAGTTTTTGTTATGTAATTATTCTAGCTAACATATAAACAAGAGATGTTTGAACATCACCGACTAATAATTTGAAATAATTTTTGACATTAGTGTATAACAACACTGGGATTATGCTCCTCATAAAGGTCATTCCCCTGACCCTGAAAGAGCCTCCAATATGACAGCATTGGGAAAGATGAGTAAGGAGAGGCTGGTAAAATCCCAGGGCTTGGACAAATGGAGAAGTTAAATCGAGTAAATCGATGAACAACGAGATGACAGTGATACAGTGATAAAGCCATAAAACTGAGTTTGTGGAAGGAGGAGGGTTAAAATGAAGGGGCAGTGGGGAATTAGGGAGAGGGTACTGGGAACATTAGTGATGGATGTGATGTTGGAATTATGTGCATGGGAAGCCATCACTAACAGTGTTGTAAGTCAAAGTAAGTCAATTGACAAAAGGAAAGAAACCCTTGTCTTTTAGGGCCAGAGAGACAGTTCAGTGAGTAAGCCATTTGCCTTACAACAACAAGCCCTAATTCTATCCTCTGTTCAAAAATGGTCCCTGGGGCACAGCCAGGGAGAATTCTTGAGCACAGACTCAGGGGTAAGTCCTGAGTACAGCCAGGTGATGCCCCAAAACAATTTTCTTTTAAATCCTTGTCTTTTTTTTTAGGAAAGAAATTATCTTTACTTTTTTTTAATCCAGATCCCGGACGAGAGCAGTGCAGTCTCTGCCCCCACGCCTCGGTGTTCCTTCCCGGAGTCCCTTGGAGGGGAGCGGGTTGAGCTTTCCTCCCCGCCCCTGCCAGGGCTACGGCAGCCGGAGACCTCCAGGACCAGCCACCACCATGCTGAGACCACTCTCCGCACACCTGAAGGTACTGGCAGAGGGACAAAGCCACGCGGGTTCCGGGGCCGAGACCTCCAAGCCTACTCGAATTGGAGTCGAGCATCTTCCACCCAGATCCTCCAAATTCCAGTAGGCGGGGGTCACACCCACCACCTGGCCCCCTGGCGCCGTGTAATCCCATCAGCGGCCAAGACTCAGAGACTATAAAATCCAGATCCCGGACGAGAGCAGTGCAGTCTCTGCCCCCACGCCTCGGTGTTCCTTCCCGGAGTCCCTTGGAGGGGAGCGGGTTGAGCTTTCCTCCCCGCCCCGGCCAGGGCTACGGCAGCCGGAGACCTCCAGGACCAGCCACCACCATGCTGAGACCACTCTCCGCACACCTGAAGGTACTGGCAGAGGGACAAAGCCACGCGGGTTCCGGGGCCGAGACCTCCAAGCCTACTCGAATTGGAGTCGAGCATCTTCCACCCAGATCCTCCAAATTCCAGTAGGCGGGGGTCACACCCACCACCTGGCCCCCTGGCGCCGTGTAATCCCATCAGCGGCCAAGACTCAGAGACTATAAAATCCAGATCCCGGACGAGAGCAGTGCAGTCTCTGCCCCCACGCCTCGGTGTTCCTTCCCGGAGTCCCTTGGAGGGGAGCGGGTTGAGCTTTCCTCCCCGCCCCTGCCAGGGCTACGGCAGCCGGAGACCATGCTGAGACCACTCTCCGCACACCTGAAGGTACTGGCAGAGGGACAAAGCCACGCGGGTTCCGGGGCCGAGACCTCCAAGCCTACTCGAATTGGAGTCGAGCATCTTCCACCCATATCCTCCAAATTCCAGTAGCCGGGGGTCACACCCACCACCTGGCCCCCTGGCGCCGTGTAATCCCATCAGCGGCCAAGACTCAGAGACTATAAAATCCAGATCCCGGAACCGCGTGGCCGCATTTGCGGCCGCGCGACATCTTATTATCTCATTCCTACTTTGGACAAACTTGCAGGCTGTCGAATGTAGCCTGCCCACAGGGCAGAGTCTGGCAAACTCCCCGTGGCCTACTAAATATGCCAAATACCAGTAACAATGATGGGTCTCATTCTCCTAAAGAGCCCTGAATATAATCTCAGGGCTAGGATGAAAGAGACGTTACTGGGGCCTGCTCGAGGCAATCGACGATTAACAGGATGATGAAATGAAATGAAAATTTTTTAATGTAGGAGTACTGCTATTTATTCAGCCACTGATTAGCTAATTAAAATGGGCATGAACTCCACCTTACTTTTTTTTGCACAATTTTATTTATTTTTTTCTTCTTGTATTTATTTATTGAATCGCTTTGGGAAAAGTTACTAAGCTTTCAGGTTTGTTTCAGTCATACAATGATCAAACAACTTTCCCTTCACCAGTACTCATTTTTCACCACCAAGAACCCCAATATACCCCCCTCCCACCCCTCCCAATGCCTGTGAGGCAGATGATTTCTATTTAACTCTTCTCTACATTGATTACATTCATTATTTTGACAAAAAATGCACCATTATTGTTTAGAATTCCCCCCCCCCCCAGCAATCAGAATTGCTGAAAAGGCATTGTGAAATATTTTGTTTTCTATAGCTGGTTATGAGAATCATATGTCACGCAGCCGCAATTTTGGATTTCTGAAAAGAGCCAGATAATTATGAGATTGGTTTCTGTGCGTCTGGTGTTATGGCTGTGCTGAAGAGCCGCTAGTGGGGGGCAACTCATGACCTTGGTAGGGCGTGAAAGACAAACTGGTACCGACCCCTTCCATGAGACTGCAGTTGCCCCGTCACTGCCAGTTCATACCTGGCTTTCCTATAAGCTCTGAGGCAGTGGCCACCTTGCTTCCGGGGGGGGGGGGGGTGGTAAAAAGGAAGAAGGGAGCAACACCCTTTCCCTCCCGGGGAGACATGGCACTGTATTTTAACGCATGGTCCATTCACTTTTCTGCCGCAAGCTGCCAGGCTCTGGATTAAGTCCTTTTGCCTCTGGAGCCATGGCCATACCAGAGAGCCACTCGTGGGGGACAACTTGTGACCTTGGTAGGGTGTGAAGGACGAGCCGGTACCACCCCCCGTTTCCATGAGACTGCAGTTGCCCTGTCACTGTTGGCTCATACCGGGCTTTCCAATAAGCTCTGAGGGGGCGGCCACCTTGTATGCAGTCCAGATGCATTTCTGCCAAAAGCCGCTGGGTTTGGAGATTTGTTTCTGAGTCTCTGGGATCATGGCCATCAATCAGCTTGATGAGGAGCTAGAGAGGCTGTTTGTAGGTGGCGACTCAGGGTCTCATTGGGATGGGGAGGAAAGGGCTGGTTCCACCCCCATCTGGTGAGGCCCCGTGTGTCTCGTCGCTGCAGGCCCAAACATGACTGTCCGGTGGCCTCTGGAGGATGGCAGTCACCAGGCCGCTAGGGGGAACAGGCCAAGGCACGAAACCTATCCCCACCTGGAGTGGCCCAGCGCCAGTAACCTACTGCAGGAACAGGTGACAGCCACCTTGTATGCAGTCCAGATGCATATCTGCCAAAAGCCTTTGGGTTCCGAGATTCCTTTCTGAGTCTCTGAGATCATGGCCATTAAGCAGTTCGATCAGGAACCAGAGAGGCCATGCCTCCAATTATATAGCTGAGCTGGAGGTGGTTTGTGGGTGTGTCTCCCACATACCAAACTTTTGGCCGTTTACTATCTTGGTAAACTTTGCCCCAAGTTTTTTGGGTCTGGCCAATGGCACAGCAGCAGTTTGGGGGTATCTGAAAGTCTGACAGTGCCATCAGGCTGCTGATGCACTCGCCTCACCGGTACAGATTGACCTGCTGGCAGCAACATACCCCCCCACCCAAATCCTTGTCTTTTAGATATGACATAGGACAAATATATGACATACTTGCATTTTACGGATTCTTGATATGATATTTGTGGTTTTCCACAAAAGAATTTAGCAGGAAAGAAAAGAGACAATAAAATCAGGGTTGGGGGGAGAAGGAAATAAAATGCCACAGCCCTAGGTAATGAGTAGAGTCATTGAAATGACTAATGTATACTTAAGACTTTCTTTATAGTGTTCTCTCTACACTTCAGATGATTTTTAATTTTCTTAGTAACAGTTTTCATCATTGGAAGATCAGCATCAGATTCTTAATTATGCTAATAAACTCTTATTATGATTATGTACATTTTGTTGGTATGTCTAGATTTTGAAGAAATCAAAGATCTTATAGAAAGTCAGTTTCCTCCCCCATTTACCCAGTGTTTTGCTCTGTTCTTTGTTTCTTTCCAATAAAATGTCTACCACCCCAACATCAAAAGGCCAGATTTTTGCCAAAAGCACTGAATAGTTTAAAATTATATGGTATGAAATATTTGGGCTAGTATCAGCACTGAAAACCTTGACTAATCCATATTTTAAAACAGCTCCATCAAAAGAGTTCAGGAAGCTATCAGTGTCTACATAATCTACACAAGCCACCATCTGACCCACTTTTCTTCATACAGATCCATTTCACGTTCGGGACCATGCATACCATGGGCATAAATTTAAAAAGAATGAGGAAGTTTCTGAACTGGAGATTTTTTACCTTAGTCTTAAAAGAATCTGTATTATTATTTTTATCTGAGGAAAACAACAAATATAGTCTTTAAATGTATAATAAAAGTCATCTATATCAAAGCTAACAACTAACTTGTGTATCTGTGCAGAAGACCTAGAAAGTGGTAGTTTTTAGTGAACTTGAAATATTCATAACTTCCTTATATTCACTGTCCTGAGTCAATGCATTTAAGTTATTCCCAAGGTATATATACTGTTTTATATTACAAATACAGCTGAGGGTACTCCCCTAGGAAAATAAGAAATGCAGTAAAATTTAACTAAACCATGTCTGTCACCATCCAAAGTGACTATCAAGATTAAATTACAGAGAAATTTAGATGGAAACCAATAAAATTGGAAAGAAATCTCTCCCTTTCCTATTTCCTATTGCAAAACATTCATTTACATTCTCATTTCCACAAACTTTGTTCCTTCCATAGGAAAGTGAATTTTAGTAGAGAAATACATAATTCAATATGCAGAATTTATAAGACATGGCTTTTTTTAGAAGTACCCAGAAAGTTGAAAGACAGCAATGTTTTGAACAGAGAAAATGAGAAATTTAGATTAAAAGAGAGAAGCAGAGGAAGTTTATGCATGAACACTTATCTCTAATAATATTCATGTCTAAATGTATATGAGTAGAAAGTTAAAGTTAAATTAAATAGATGTCATAATGTAAGAAGTAAGAGTCAAACTGGTTATACATAGTAACTACAACACAGCAAGAACCTGAGCAGCTGATGAACAGAACAAAGATCATGCCAAACTAATAAAATTTTGCTAGTAGTTTGAATTACAGCAGCATCACAGTAAGAAACAAAGCAAAACAAAATGATGTGACATGGTTGAATCATATCTGGGGAAATTAGAATTGCAAAAAGCTAGGAAGGGCTAGAATATAAATATATACAACACTATAAAGAGAATATATATAGTTAATATATAGTTCTTATATATAATATTTATATATATAAACATAAACTATATCAAATGAAAGCATGTGGTAAAGGTGTCCATTCCAGATGTTCATTGTATCTTTGGGATGGATGTAATAGTGAGCTCAAGACATAGTGAATAAGGTTTGATAACCTTAATTTTCATTTTAATGAATAAAAAATAACTTGAGTCCATGGCATATGTTTTAAAATATGATGATTACCATTTACATTATGTGCATAAAGTACCTTACTTTATCCATGGTCCAGTCCAAATTTTGGAAATTCAATTTCCCAAACTGACAGCAAGTGCAATGAATTCTTTTTAACTTTATTCCCTCTACTCATTTCAGACCATTACCATTTATTGTCTGACCTTCTCCAGCATTTTTCTAAGTTGATTTCCTACTCAAATTTTTCTCCTTCTAGCTGCCTTGAGCTCAAAATTATTCTTCACAGGCTGATTCTTTAAAACTCCAAAGTAGTTTCTTTCCTAGGTAAGTCCAGCAATAAATTTTTATCAAGTGAAGATAAAATCTAGGATATTTAACACTATACTCCTCTATATTTCTTTCTATTCTGCCCTTTCACTATTCTTCAACAGTAAAGTGAATACTAACCACTCCATCTACCTACGCATCCTAGAATACAATCATACCTTTGAGCTTGTGAGCACACTTCCCTTCTCGGTGAGGAGAAAAGCATGAACCTATAGGATATTCATAATCAAGAATAACTGAATAGCCAATGGAAAAAATTCTAAATATTATTACTAATCAAAAGGAAATGAAAGCAACAATTATTCACTATTATCATGAATAAAAATGAAAATTAAGCTTCAGAAAGCATTCTATTTTTGATATCACTGTATCACTGTCATCCCGTTGTTCATTGATTTGCTTGAGCAGGCGCCAATAATGTCTCCATTCGTCCCAGCCCTGACATTTTAGCAGCCTCTCCTTACTTGTCCTTCCCAACAGTGCCATATTGGAGGCTCTTTCAGGATCGGGGAATGAGACCCATTATTGTTACTGTTTTTGGCATATCGGGGAGCTTGCCAGGTTCTGCCGTGTGGACAGGATACTCTTGGTAGCTTGCCAGGTTCTTTGAGAGGGATGGAGAATGTAAATAAGAGAATACAAGCAAGTATGTTAAAACCAAACACATGTGATGCTTTAGGTACATCAGTGGGGTGCTGCTTAGTAGGCTAGAAGAGGTGACAACCTCGTGCTTCTGGGAGCTTTGTTTTATAGTCTCTGGATCTTAGCTGTTAATGGGATTACACAGCGCTGGGGGCAGTTTGTGGGTGTGACTACCAAGCTACTGGAAAATGGGGGATCTGGGTGAAGGAGGCCTAGTCCCGATCCGAGCAGGCTTGGATATCTCAGCCCCTGGTCCCGCATACCTGGGTTCCTCTGAAGAAATATATCAATAGCAATATAATAGTAGTGATTTTTATAGCCCCCTTTCACCAATGGATCGATCAACCAGGTCCCCCCAAAAAAATAAATTGTAAGAAACATTAACTGGGGTCAGGGAGCTAGCCCAGAGGTTAAGGCCTTCTTTCATGCAGAAAATCCAGTTAATCACCTTTATCTCATATGGTCCCCAAGCACTGCCAGAAGTGATCCTGAGCACAGAACCAGTAATAATCCCTAAGTACTGCCAGATTAGTGCCTCATCACCACCACCATCTAAGAAAGAATGAATCAGGAAGAAGCAGAAAACCTGAATAAGTTACTAGCAAGAAAAATATCAAGAGTATTAAAAAAATCTCCTCTAAAATAAAAGTTCACGTCCAGAAGATGATAACTTGGGCCAAAGGCCACAGTGGGTAGGGTGTTGCCTTGCATGCAGCTCACCTTGATTCAATCCCCAGCAACACCTTCAGTCACCTAAACCCACTGAGAGATCACTGAGCACAGAGATGGGACTAAGCCATGAACACCACTAGGTGTGACTCAAACAAACAACAACAACAACAACAACTAAACCAGAAGATGATAACTTTTAGGACATGAATTCCTCCATCATTCAACCTCCCAGCTAGTTGCCAATAAAGCATTTTTTCACATCTAAATAAGCAAAAAAAAAGTTAAATAAAAATAAAAGCCCAATTCAGACCGGTTCCTTAATATGTTCTTTTAGATCTTCAAACGGGACATTCTACCTATACTTCTCAAGCTCTAGCAGAAATTCCAATAAATAGAAATCCTTCCAAACAGCTTTCTGAGATCCACAAAATCCTGTTACAAAAGTAAAAACAGGTGCCGAAGAGATAGTACAGAAGGTAGGGTACTTGCCTTGCACTCAACCTCCTTTGGTTCAATTCCCCTGGCACCTCATTTGGTCCTCTGAGCCCTGCCAGGATTTAGCCCTGAACACAGAGCCAGGAATGATCCCTGAGCACCACCAAGTGTGCTCTTCCATCCATGCCCCTCAAAGAAAAAAAGGAAAAACAAATAGTGACATAGTAAAAAAGAAAATTACAAGATGAATATAGAAGCAAAATTGCTCAATACAATCTTATCAAATGGACATCAACAATGTAGTAAACTGAGCAGCTGCCAATACCCCCAAGTATGACCCCTCAAAAAACAAACAAAACAACAGCCTCTTAGAAACTCATAAGGAGCGCATTTGTCTTAGCCATAGAAAACACCTACAACTGATCTCAGCTCTAAAGGGGCACTGGCGCTCAGCTCTTCACAGACAAAAGTCTCCATACACGTTTTAACTTCCCAAACATTTACTGTCTTGAAGGGATTTTTGAGGGCTTTGCTTGTTTTAGGGTCACAGCTGGTGGTGCTCAGGGATTACTCCTGGTTCTGTGCTCAAGGATTACTATGGGCAGTGCTCAGGGAACCATAGAAAATACTGGGGTGTGAATCAAGGTCAGCCATGTACAAGGCAGACTCACTCTCCATCCCCTGACTCCCTGAACATTTAATTACAGATTTCCTTGGCATCTGAGCAAAACTGGTTCCAGACACCCACAGATAGGGGAAAAAATCCATTGATAGTCAAATCTCTGAGAGTAAAGGGGATACTTCAAAGGGTCGGCGTGCCTCCCTTGCTCTTGTGAGGTCTCTAACTCAATCTCCAGAACCAGCAAGCTTGACCCTGAAAGCCACAAACCACCATCTAACCTGAGCACTGAACTGTCAGACTCTTTACCAGGCCAGGAGGCCTTCAAGCTCTGTTGAGGAAGCCACCCCAAAAGCACCCTAAGACTTGGCCCCAGTATCTGTGGTTTTGCATCTGTAGATTTAACTGACCAACATGAGACATTGACTGACTCTACGAATGCAGAACTCCAGGTGAGGAGAGCAGGAACCAGAGAGGGAGCTCACAGGGAGAGTGCATGCTCTGCATGCAGCAGACAAGGTTTGAACCCTCTGCACCTGGGCACTTCAAAGTATGACCCAAAAGCAAGAGAAGAGAAAGGAAAAGAAAACACAAACGAAAAATAATGTGTATCTGGGGCCAGAGAGGTATGACCAGCAGGTAAAGCAATTTCCTTGAAAGTGGCTGACATAGGTTTAATTCCTGATATTTCCTCATGGTATCCTGAGCCCACCAGGAGTGATCCCTAAGAGCAGAGACAGTAGCAAGCCCTGAGCACAACCAGGTATGGTCCCCCAAATAATGATGATAATAATAATAATAATAGTAATAATAATATGCACACAGTTTAGACCTATGTTATTTAAGGGTCAACTGTTTTATGAAATACTTTGTTTTTCACTCAATATTATGCTTTTTAAATATATCTATATTAATATAATATTGAAGTAAACTTGTAAAGCAGTAACTTAAAGAAAGTATGATGCAATTTGAAAACTAGAAAAATATGTGTGGTATATGATGGTATACAAATCCATCATTGAGTTTGATTATGAGAGACAGAACAGGAAACAGATGTAGCTCAGTTGCAAACTGTCTTGCAGGTACAAAGTCAGAAGTTCAATCCCCAGGAGCACCACACATGAAAAAGGTGATTCCAGTGTCACTGCCATTTGAGGTTCCTTAGCACTACAACAGAGCGCTATGTTCAACACAGCACAAATAAATCTGTGGATACTGCAGCCAGGCAAGTTGGCCACTTGCAAGCGTCAAATGGTTCTCCTCACAACCAGGTACATATATGACTTCAGAAGGACAACCAAATAAAAACAAGACTTTGGGTAGTGGTAAAGGTTCTTGGATACTTCAGTGATGATGAAAAGACAGTAGCTGTATATATCAAAATCTTAAATATATAACATTTGTATGATCATGCTACCTAATCAACAAAAAATTAAAATAAATACTAAATGTTTTTAAAAGACCACAGAATAAAACAAGACTTAGAAAACAGCCTAATTACATTTTATTACTATATTTTTTAAAAAGACATGACAAAAGTAAAGGGTGGTTATTTCTTATAAATAGAATATGGTACGTGTTTTATTATTACCTGTCCCCCACATATTTTAAAATGTTTCATTATAAAGTAAGTAAGTAAAGGCCCTCCCGTTGATCATCGATTTGCTCGAGCGGGCCCAGTAACGTCTCCATTGGAGACTTTGTTGTTACTGTGTTTGGTTATAAAAGAATAAAAAAAACAAAGAAGACACCATTGTTATTCTCAACAATAATGCAGCAAAAAAGGAACCAAATAAAGCAATTTGAACCTGTGTTAGGAGAACTCACAAACTCTTATGAGAGGAGGGAAGGGTTCCCTAACTCAAGAGAATTATAGAATGGCTCTGAATTGCACCAGCAATTAAGAGAAACGGAGAAGGTGATGAATAAGTAGCTGAAGAATTTATTTCTCTGTTGAGGGCAGTAAGATAATGTTCCCAAAGATAAATCTACAAGAGGGAAATGATATTTTTAAGGAACTAGAAGTCATTTTTTTGTCTCAGTGTCTCACTAGATAAATAGTGAGAATTCTATCACACTCTCCAGTGTTTGAACTTTATCCTGAGTTATGATCAGCTACGAATGACTTAAACTTAGGGGAAAATTGCAAGTTATAAATGAGAGAAATATCGCTACAAAAATACTGGTCTTCTCTTACAATATAAGGTACTTGGAAGATGATCACTGAATTTGAAAACCAAGAATGAAGGTAATCAGAATGTATTTAAGGACTGAAGCCTATGGGCTTAACTACACATGACAGTGAGAAGCAGAAACAATAAGGAAATGACTCTGGGTTTCACACTTAGCCATCTGGATGATTAAAATGTTCTTTGACAAATCACAAGTATAATAAAGAATAAGTTGCTTCATCTGGAGCAAACAATGATAAAATTTTAACTAGAAAGATCCAGTAAAACTTTCTGAGTATTGTCTTACTTTGCCTTCAGTTTAAAAGAATTTGTTATCCCAGACTTATGTCCAGGCTATTACTATTATCATTGATCCAAAGAAATCTTAAAATATTTACATAAATTAAAATGTATTTTTGTTGCTATTGGCTGACCTCAAGGAATAAGAAAAATAAAATATCTACTACCCCTACATTCTAACAGACACACAATATACTAAGCATTTTTTAGAGGAAATATTTGAAGAATAATCGTAATATTTCATCCAGCACACATGTACATCAAGCTCTCATTATACTTCTGGCACTATGTGAAATAAGCTTATTTATTTATAGATGTAAAATTTTAAATAGCTCTCTGGACAGTTGGATAAACATAAGTTTCCTAAGCTTAACCTAATATGACCCATCATTCATGAGAAATATCCCTAAAGCACATGCACGCAAACACTTTTTCAAAGAAAATTAAATCTTAAAAAGAACCATGTGTCCAAGAGTATTACTCTAAATACTCTAAACAAAGTAAACTTTTGCATTCTGCTAACATTAATTACTGTGAATTTAGAGTTTGTGGAAATACAATCAGCAAATTATTCCTACTTATGAAACAGCAGTATATAGAGTGGTAAATAAAACAGAAAGTCAAGATACTTACCAGGTTATGAGGAAAACATTTTAAAATAATTTAAAATAATTAACATTTAATGCACATAAAAAGTCTTTGTGATAGCAATGTAGAAACCAAAATAACTACTTTTCTCTTGCATGATCTTAATATTTGATGTCAAAAATGATTATTGGCCCAGTTTGAAAAATAAAAGCAAGGACTATTCATTGTTTTGTACCATCGAGTTTCTGGTTTGAGGTCCCATTCATGACTCAAAAATTGAAGTTATTTCTTCTCTGGTATTTTATCATCCTACCATTTACATTGAAAAATATTTAGAATGAGCTTAACTTTTTAAGAATAACTTATTATTCTAACTTATTTAGAATAAGCTTAACTACTACCCTCGATGGTCTTTACATATAATCAGTTTCTAGTAAGCTTTGTAACCAAAATAAATACTCCACATGGTTTCAAATGAGCTCATAAATAGCTATTTATACATGCTAAAGTCTTCCAACTAACCTTGTCCCAATCCTTTATGAATTCAAAAGGAACGTCCTACAAATATCCCAATAGCTTTCCTCACACACAGATTACTGACATTTGCTAATGTCATATCATAGGTTTATGCCAATGATCTATAGGTTTAAGTGATTTTTGTCATCCTAACGAGAGTACAGGTAGAGGCACAGGACTCTATCTTAGGGTACACACCTATTCCCCACACAGCTGGACACCCATTACTTTTGATCTTAATTTAGCTATGTGAAGTGGAGCTACTTTTTCTACCTCCCTAATGATCAAAGTAGAACACTTAATATGCAAAACAAAATGCGTCCTTGTTATATGATTATCCAGATTTGAGGAGCTGTTTATGAAATTTGCTTAGCAGCGGAGTAAATCTCTCCCCATGTTCAAATGTGTAGAATGTCTAGTCTCACTCATAAAAGTGATAAAAGGACTTTGAGAAACATCATTCCTAGAAAAAATATTTTTTTGAAAATAATTTTTTTAAAAATATATTTTAAAGAGTATCTGTTTAAACAGAGATTACTGACTATAAATTGCAATAATTATTTTATATTTACTTCAAAGGTAATATTTCAAATTTCTAAAGATTTTTTTACATCTCTCATCTTATCTCTCTCCCCTCAACCTCCTTTTTCCTCAGGTAACCTTAGTTATATAATCAAAGTTCACTTACTTGTTGATTTTGTTTTATATGCTCCTCATTATATAATTTTATATTGCATATATAGGTAAAAATTATCTATCACTTTTCTTTTATTCTCTAAATTACTCACAATGCAAATTCTCCATTTCTGTAATTTGGTTATGTATGGCAACATTTTTTCTTTTTTTGGTGAAAAGTATTCCACTGTTTAAATGTACCACACCTTCTTTATCTATTCATCTGCTACAAATATTTTAGATTCTTCCATATTTTAGCTATTGCAAAAATAATTCTGCAATGAACAGCAAAGTGAATATAAATATCGTGTTAATATTTTATATACTTTGGTAGATATCTAAAATTGGGATTCATGAATCAATCATATGATTTTTTTAGTTTCCTGAGGAAGATCCATAGAATTTTCCGAAAGGATTGCACTGACTGACATGAGTACCAGTTCCATTTATTCCAGGAACTGTCCAGTTTTTATTATTGCTGCATTTTACTTAACTGATTATCACAAGTGTGAGCTGATATCTCTTTGTGGTATTACTTTTAGTTTCCACAAAGAGCAGCGATAATGTACATATTTGAAGTCCATTCACCATGTAGCTCTATGTCCTCTTTGAAGAAGAATCTAGTTCTGTCTTTAATCAATATTTGATTGGATTGCTGTTTATCAATATTAGTTATTAATATACTTTAATACTAATCCTTTATCAGAAGTATGGTGTGAAAATGCCTGCCCCCATGTTGTGCACTGGATTGTCGTTCTGTTTATATTAACTTTGTTGTATAAATAATTCATATTCAATATAGTTCAAATTATCTTTACATTTTTGTTTGTTTCATTTGTTTGGGGCCACAACCCAGAAGTGCTCAGGCCTTATATCTGGATATGCACTCAGGGATCACTCCTGGCAGGATTAGGGACCTGATGGGGTGCTGGGGATCGAACCCAGGTTGGCAGCATATTCACTCTACTATCACTCCATCCTATTTATCTTTATTTTTGTTTCCCTTACTGTTAGCAATAAACCCCTCAAAATACTATTAACAGTAATATAACAGGACTTTTCATCTATGTTATATTCTACAGTATTTCTTATGGGTTCAAATAATGCATTCAGGTTTTTCATCCATTTTAAATTTTTTTTTATATAGGATTAGAGAATATTCCAATTTCTTTTGCATGTAGCTGCCTAGTTTTCCTATGACCATTTGCTGAAGAGAATCTCTTTATTTTATGATCTTTGATCTTCTGTCATAACAAACACACATACACACATACATATTTTTTCTGGACTTTCAATCCCATTTCATAGATATATATTATCTTTATTCAAATACTATATAATTTCCACTATCATAATTTTGTTTTTCTGAGTTTGTTGTTGTTTGAGTTTTGGATAATACCCAGTGTTGTACAAGGCTTACTTCTGGCTCTGTGCTCAGGGCTCATTCATGGTGGGAATCAGGAGACCATACATGAGACTGGAGATCAAACACAGGTTGGTTTCATGCAAGACAAATTGCTCACTTCATGAATCTCTCTTCCCCCTTGTAGTATAGTTTGAAGTCAAATAACTTCATTTTTGTTTTTCTTCCAGAGGATTGGCACAGCTGTTTTTATGGTTCTATATAAAGCTTGATATTTTCATTTTATTTTTTAAAAAACATCATGGTGCTGTATATATGGATTGAATTAGATATGTAAACTTTTTACCAGAATGAACATCTTGATTATTAAGTCTTCCCATATATGTTATGGAATATCTTTCCATTTCTCAGTGTCATTTTCTGTTAACAGAATCTTGTACTTTGTATTGTACAAACTTTTTCAAATTTATTAGCAGGTGTTTCATTTTTCTGGAGGCAATCATAGTGGCATTTCTTTTTAACTTCTTATTATTTGTAAAAAATTGCAATAGTCATATGAAAATAATCACTTGTTATCTTCGCTATTTTTCTCTATTTTTAATTGCTTTTTTGGTGATGTCATTAAGGCTATATGTGTATGTGCCTATATGTATATATATGCATATATATATACATATACATATATATATAAGCACACACATATCCGCAAATACTGATAGGTTTACTTTCTCTCTTACCTGGATTCCTTTTACTCTGTTGTATAATTTTCCTGGCTAAGAACTTAGTTTTAAATTAGTTAGAAATGGGAATAATTGATATTCATGATTTATTCCTGAACTTAAGGGGAAAAAAATTCAGTTCTTGGGGCTGGAGCAATAGCACAGTGGGTAGGGCATTTGCCTTGCATGTGGCCAACTGGGTTCAGCAGACCCAGGTTCAATTTCCAGCATCCCATATGGTTCCCCGAAACCTCCAGGAGTAATTCCTGAGTGCATGAGCCAGGAGTGACCCCTGTCCAACACTTGGTGTGACCAAAAAAGAAAAAAAATCAGTTCTTTCTATTGAGAATGCTGTTCAGTGTGATACACTCCTGAAGATCTTCTATCTCAAGAAAGGGCACACTGTCTTGTATAATCTCTTGTCAATGGGCAAGGCTTGATAATGAATTTCACTCACTAAACAAATATTTCCAAATCCACTCATTGTGTCTGGAATTATTTTAGACACATAGAAAACTGAGCAAAAAAGCCAAGTGCCTTAAATTTACATTAATTCCAATCAAGTTGAAGAAATAACATTTTAAAATAGACATTAAAATATAAAACTACTACCATTTACATTGTTTTCTAAGTATTTCATATTATTTTTTCTGAGTACACAGATTGGTAGACTAAATATCATGATCCTGTATGACTGACTAGGGGACAGTGTAGTTATCATAACTATAAAAAAATTAGTATGTATCACTTCTAGCCAAGTACTTAATTGCTCCAGAGTTTTTTCCTTCAATTGCAGCCACCAGCAGCATTGAGATGCTAACTGCTCCATTAATAGCTATAATTAGTAGAATTCTATGCTAAATATGATAGACATGAATTATAGATTTTTTCAAATGGCAGTTTTTACAACCACTGAGATACTGCCTATTCAGAACAGTATTTTCTTTAAATTGTGTTCTGTGTTACAATTCTATTTGTGTATACATTAATAAATTTTAAATGGACTGTGTGATTTTTAGCAAGAATTTTACAAACTGGTCTCTTTGGAAAAGAAACTTTTCAGAAATGACTCAAAAATTTAAAGCCATGACTATAAGGGGAAGATAAATGTACATTTTCAAAGCCTTTTTAGCTTTCCAAATTCATCGATATGTTTCCATGACACTAAATCATTCTAGAGAGCATAAGCACTAAGTTAAATACCTTTTAAGTACAAATTCTGCTCTCCCTGGAGAAAACAGGTGTTGTATATTATACAAGCTCCAGCAGTGTGTTATAATACAGTTTGTTCCTGCAAGAGATGAGTTAATGCAGGCTTTGAACAAGTTCACCTTCCAAAGGATCTTTGCTTTTCAAGAAACCTTTTAACATTTCTAGCACTCATTCCTCTCTAGTAATCCAGTTTTTGGCACTTCATTTTGCCTTTTAAGCTCTTCCCATGGCAGAGGAACTAGTCTGATGCTGTCTTCTTGTTTCAGGATTTCAAAGTAAAATCAGAGACTTCAATTTCTTTGCTTAACCCAATTTTCTGTCAGGTACAGTGAGCTGACTAGGCACTGCTAGGGTCCTCCCAAATATCTCTGTACCAGTTTGATGGAGAAACTTGGTTATAATGCAATACCTTTAGAATTTATCTGATCATGGACTCGTTCTAGTGAAAGGAGTTTTACTGACACATAGCACACCCATTCATCCACCCATTCACATACACACAACTGCTTTTGTCTTAAAATAGCAGAACTAAATAGCTCCAAGAATTTGTAGACTCACTCATTCTTTGCCAAATAAGTTTTCCATTTCTACTTAAATATAAAACATCACTTAGAATAATGAACCACAATTTTAATATAATGTTTAAGCCCTTGCATTATCAGTTCCCTAGCCCATTCAGACTTTCCTGCTGTTACTTTTGTGTGCTCTATACTAATATCATTTCTAGATATCTGCAGACTGCATTCTTATAGGATCAACAAGGAATTCACTACATTTGCATAGCTCTCTATAAACTGCCTTTCAAGACCCCTGTCCCACCATAGTCAGCCTTCCTAGCTCATTCTCATTCTTCTGAGACTCAGTTTCTCTGAGATAGGTCTCCTAATGTCCATTGGTTGAAAGTTCACATCTTTTGGTGCATATTTTGAAGAGCGATGTCTCTTACCTTGCCTCCTGCTAAATTATACTAATATCAAACGAAAGAAAAGCAGGTCTTCTGTTACTTGTTCATTATCTATGCTTAAAACCACAAAAAGTAATCAGACAAAGATTTCTAAGAAAATTGTTGGGTTGCTGGGATACACATTTGCAGTTTCAACTATTAATAAACAGCTCCAATAATTCATTACAAATATTCCTTGGTAATCCTCCTAAGGTCCTGCTTTGAATCTCAAAGCAATTTGGTTAGTATGTGGATCAGTTTGTTAGCCAATAAAATTGGTGGGCACCAGGTTATTTATGCTATTGCAGGCTGCTTCTTCACATCCATCTTCTATTATAGAGTCACTCAGAAAATGATTTTTTTAATGGCTTCTCTTAAAAAAGGAAAAATTCTCTTTAAAAGAAAATAAGCTCATAGTGATAAAGGTACTTAGCTAAAATGTACACATTTTGGTTTCATTTAAAAGTAAAACATTGATTCTGCAGTAGTTCCAATCTAGGGAGTGAATGAATAAAAATATCATGAAATTGTTTCAATACATTTTCCTCAGCTATAAAACTATTTATCAAAAACACTGATAAAACTAGAGAGAGGTTGAAAGTAAATTAGTTTTTTGAAGTGAGGACATATTCAGAAAATACATGTCTCAACAAAAACCTAATTCAGATAAAAATGTAAAGTATACACAATCATCTCTCCCAAGCAACAGACGTTGAAAGCAGCGCCGAGGCTAATGAATCAGCATTTATCCTAAGTAAAATATGGTGCTCACAGTTTAATAACTGCTCCCTCTTGAAAACAGCAAGAAGATTATTGAGAAAGGCTGACAGTAGATCATATAGCACCTGAAATGCTTTCTAATCAAAGTTCTTTCAATCTTTCTGTACAGTGATCATAACAAAAAAAGGTCAGAGGCCAGAAAATGCATTTGTCACAGACATTACCAGAATAAAATGAACCCATGAATATACCCAAAGAGGAGAAGCTAATCAAATACAGACTATATCTCCTATTTTATAGTAGTACAGGGTAATCATTATCCTAGAAACCCCATTTTCAGGAATAGAATAAATCAGCCCATGTATTGACACTGGGTCATAAGACTACCACATGAGTGAGTTTTCTAAGTACTATCTTGGGAGAATATTTTGCAATACAAAACTCTTAACCTAAATGTCTCTGAATTTCTAGTGGTTTATGTGTACTAAGATGATATTTGCAGATGAGAAGGGACGAAGACCCACTCCTCATGAACATCAAGAGCATTCAAAATTCACTCTCCTCATTAATGAGGACCCACTGTAAAAACAGTCAGAAATGATGGGGATAATAATTTCTTCTGCTGACATGATATTTTCCTAAAGGAGAAAATCAAAACAGAGCCCTGAAGCCAGGCACCCTTCCTGTCTCGTACTGATGTTTCTCACAGTGCTCCTGATACATCTGCACTGCAGAGTCCTCCCATTGTTCATGGATTAGCTCAAGTGGTAATGTCTCCCTTGTGAGACTTGTCATTACTGTGTTTGGCATATTGAATATGTAACAGGTAGCTTACCAGGCTTTGCCGTGCGGGCGAGATACTCTCGGTAGCTTGCCAGGCTCTCTAAGAGGAGTGGAGGAATTGAACCTGGGTCTGCCATGTTGGTCGCGGGCAAGGCAAACACCCTACTTGCTGTCAGCCTGCTACATCATTCACTCTATAAACTGCTCCCAGACAGGAGTTTTCATTCCCATGGGATCAAATGGCTATTTGATGTGGAAATTTACCAAATCATTATCATCAGCTAGAGATCTCCTCTGAGCTGGAAATATTCAACTGGTGGTTGGCTTGGGCATGAGAATATCTGTCCAGCAATTTAAAAAAATGAAAGAAATAAATCTAAGCAAAAGAGCTAATAAATGGCACAGAGGTAAAGGCACATTCTTTGCAGGCAACTGAATCCAGCAACCAAGAATCACCCAGTCCCTCCTGGGGCACCCCAAGCACAACGTGGGTGATTGGAGAAGTCTTCAGTATCCCAGGACATGAATACCATGGCTTTCTCAGTCAAACACTGAACCACTGACCTGCATGGCCAACAAGGAGAACCCAGGAGGATCTGCGTCCCCACTCCAAAAAAAAGCTAATCTAAGCAGTGATGCCTGTTTCTTTTCACTTTTTCTGAATCTTTTAAACAAAGTTTGGAATCTGAGTTTTATTCATTGTTTCATCTTCACCCTCTACATCTAATCACCTCTCAAGTCCTTTTTTGTCAAATTTTGATAAAAAGAAGAAGAAGAAAATGAATAAAGTAAGAAGGAAGGAAGGAAGGAAGGAAATAAAAAAGGAAAGAAAGAGAAAGAGGAAAAGAGGGAGGAAGTGAGGAAGGAAGGAAATAAAAAAGGAAAGATAAAGAGGAAGAGAGGGAGGAAGGGAGGAAGGAAGGAAACAAAGGAAAGATAGAGAGGGAGGAAGGAAGGAAGGAAGGAAGGAAGGAAGGAAGGAAGGAAGGAAGGAAGGAAGGGAGGGAGTGAGGGAGGGAGGGAGGGAGGGAGGGAGGGAGGGAGGATGTCATGTCTGAGAATACTTTCCAAATTCTCCTAAGATTTTGTTGTTCCTGTTATACATTATCTAGTTTGATGTATCTCTCTACTTACCTCTTAACTCATCATATGCTATTTACTTTATAAAGCTGCTTTAAAAATGAGTCTAATATATAATTGGTTTTTTTTAAAAAATTAACAAAATATTTAACCTTGAGAGTAACTGAACAAATATATGGAAGGCAGAAAGGAAGGAAGGAAAGCAGAGAGGCAGGAAGGAAGGCAGAGAGGAAGGAAGAAAGGAAGGAAGGAAGAATAAATCCAGATTAATCTCCTCTAATTTTTCTAAATATATATCCTACAAATATTTCCATGAAAAATCAGTAACAGTGTAAGCAGCAGTTCTCAAATTTTTCAAGCATGAAACTGAATTAGAACCCCTGATTTATATTAACTTTGGATGTAGGGTGTGAGCCTACAGCAACATCTAAATTTTTAGTTGCATCTCATGATATATTGAACATATCTTGATACAAAATAGTGATTTTCTTACCCTATACCCCATGAAAACCTCTAATAAAATTGATATTATACAAGATAGAATGTTTATCCTATAGTGGAGACTATTTCCTGGCATGCTGCTATATATCCTACTAGGCATAAATATTTCAGATCTTATACACCTCCAAGATTGCTTCACAAATCATGAAAGCATGTCTTTTCATGGAAACTGGACATTAGCAAATAATGGCAAATAATCTGAGGTTTCAAGAAACCATTTCTTCAAGCATCACATGTACTTTTCATCCCATTCTGACCTCAACAGTCAAGAGTCTGCTTAATAGAACAAAGGTAAGATCATTTGGTTAACTAGGTTTAATAGAGTATCTTGAATTGCAGGGAAGACCAGCTGACACCTTGACAAAACAGGCTGCTATCTGACTCTGCATCTTGATTGGGTAGCCACTGTCGTGGTGTGTTTAGGACTTCAAAATGGCACACTAGGTCAGTGTAAATGTGCAGAGCTTAAAAAGCAATTGGGCAAGGAAATGCATTTATTTGAAATGTGAGTGTGTTGAAGCCAGAAGGCAAATTTCAGCACAGGTAAAGGAAAGGGGTTCAGCCCACAAGTCCCCACAGCAATATCACCACAGTGCAAGAAATTCATCTGTCATTATTGTTACTAATATTTGTGCCAAATCATTTTAGATATATTGGATCATTAGATATATATTCATGGGAACAGGTAAAGTGATATGAATAACTCATTTAACCCTACACTTCCTGGGGCCTACTCACTATGAGTTGAGCTTTCAGTAGTTCTGGCAGCTTGAAGACACCCTAGAGAGAGAAACTGCCTTCTATAGTTCTTCTTTCTATCTCCTCTTTCCCCTCTTCTTCATTTTAAAATGTGCAAGACAAGACCCTGAAAATACTTATAATTAGTATTAGCAAAGTATAGTCAAAATTTTAAGTCACTGTAGTAGAAATATATATACATATATATGCAAGAACTATTAAAACCATACTCGTACCATTAGTGCTATTGTAATTTTAGTATTTTTATCACCAGTAAAGTTCATACCATTACAAAATTTTTTAAAAAGTGCTGGGCTCAATACCGCTATTGCAAACCACAACACCCTAAAGGAAAGAGAGAGCAAAAGGGAATGCCCTGCCATAGAGGTGGGGCGGGGTCTGGCGGGTGTGGGAGAGTGGGAGGGCTACTGGGTTCTTTGGTAGTAGAGAATGGACACTGAAGGGATGGGTACTTGATCATTGTATAACTGAAACCCAAACATGAAAGTTCATAAGTCTACAACTGTACCTCATGGTGTTTCACTAATAAAAAAAAAATAATATTTTTTAAAAAAGTGCTGGGTTGGAGCAATAGTACAGCAGGTTAGGAACAAACTGCACACAGTTTAATCTCTAGTACCCTGTGTGGTCTCTGAGCCAGGAGTAATCCCTAAGTGCAAAGACAGGAGCAAACCCTGAACACTACCTAGTGCAGCCCAAACTTTATTTGAAAGAAAGAATAAAAGAAAAAAAAAAAACACTGGAAGACAGTGGTTCAGGCTCTTGCCTTGCCAATTCAAATCTGAGTTTGAGGGGCTGGAGCAATAGCACAGCGGGTAGGGCTTTTGCCTTGCACGCGGCCCACCTGGGTTCGATTCCCAGCATCCCATATGGTCCCCCAACCAATGCCAGGAGTGATTCCTGAGTGCAAAGCCAGGAGTAACCCCTGAGCATCACTGGGTATGACCCAAAAAAGCCAAAATAAAAAATCTGAGTTTGTCACCACACATTCTCTGCTGCCTGAGATCCCTGTACCAAAGCGAGTCCTGCTGCTCTGGCAGCCAGGTGTGTGAGTCCTGTAACTAATGGCTACAACCAAAGCAAATACTGCAACTCAAAATACATGGTAGGGGGCTGGAGCAATAGTACAGCGAGTAGGGTGTTTGTCTTGCATGTGGACAATCTGGATTCAATTCCCAGCATCCTATCTGTCCCCAAACACTGCCAGGAGTAATTCCTGAGTGCAGAGCCAGGATTAAACCCTGTGCATCACTGGGTGTGACCCAAAAAGGCAAGAAAAAATAAAACACAAAATGCAGGGTAGCTTGCTCTTCAAGCCTGTGTACTCCCTTGAATACATATCTTGCTTATCTGTTTCAATGCTTCTTTGCTGACTTATTCCCACTCTGGGGAAGCTTATGTTCTTTCTTGAACACATTTCCCCTCTTTCTCTCTTCTCACATCTTCGAAAAAAAATTTTTGTTCAATAAAACCTATGTTGAGTCACACACATAAAAAATGTGTAAGCACTATACTCAGGGGTATGATCTACAAGAAGTATCCTATGAACAACACAGGACCCCTGAGCACCACAATAGAACGCAAATACCACAAGGAAGAATGCACAGCCTCAAGAGATCCAGGGTGTGAGCAACGCAACTAAAGGAGAGTGAGCCTTGCTGAACACTGATTTTGTGAGCACTTGGACCAGATGCCCACCCCACCCCCACCCCGCGATGAATACCACACCTGAAAAGCAATGTGTGGGACCAGGAGAAAGTTTGGTAAGTTAGGGCACATGCCTCACATATGTCTAATCTGGACTCAATACTCAGTACCACCTGGTCTGCTGAGCTTCTCTGGGAGGCCCTGTGCACCACAGGTAGTCTGATCACTCCCCGTTTCCAAGGGGCTGAGCAGTACTGCTGTCTTAGTTCAGGGTACTGAACTGCTGGCTTGACAAAGTATCACATGCAATTGTCACCAAGCCCCTTGTGCACTGATGGGAAGTACGCCACAAAAAATGAAGAAAAAATTAAAAATGTGCACTCTCCACAACTAAATGTATATGCAACAAGATCAATAGAGGGAAGGCATGGAGAGCAAGGGAGAATCACTGTCATTGTCACTGTCCTCCCATTGTTCATCGATTTGCTCGAGTGGGCCCAGTAACGTCTCCATTGTGAGACTTTGTTGTTACTGTGTTTGGCATATCAAATATGTCACGGGTAGCATGCCAGGATCTCCGAGAGGGGCAGAGGCATCGAACTCGGGTCAGCCATGTTGGCCGCTTGCAAAGCAAATGCCTTACCCGCTGTGCTATTGCTCCAGCCCAAGGGAAAATCAATAAGTTAAAAGTTTTAAGGCACAAAATAACAGTATTTTCCTTGTACTTTGGATGCAAAGACTAGAAAGTGATGCTTGCAGAAATAAAATAAGAAAGAATGTTAAACTCCATTATAATCAATGTCTTTCAAGCTTGGATATGTCTTTAAGACAAAACCAGATTAAAATTGCAGCAAAGAAAAACAACCACGACTTCTCTCTCAAATGAGATCTGATGTCCTGGACTCTTTAGCATCTCAACCAGACTATTAAGAGGTCTGGAGCATCTTACAGTGGCTTTGAGTTAGCCACATGAAAAAGACTTCCGCTATTAGGGCAACAATAGTTAATTTGCGAATCTTAAACAGTCTTTTTCCATTGCTATTCAGTAACACTACAAGCTGCTTTTAATAAATAAGTTGCTTAATTTGCAATTTGCTGGTTCCTTGTCTATTTTCAACCCTTGTGTAGTTTCCGTTTAGTTGAAATATTCTATCTTAAGAAAGAAAGAATATTAAACTGAAATACCAGTATCATAACTGAAATAATACCACTGCTTTCACAGAAACACTGGGAAAAAAAAGAATTATTTTGGAGTTACTGGCTAAAATTATTTCATTGTTAATATATTTTCTTAGAAATGGATTTTATAGATGCTCCTAACAGGTCTATAAGGCATCTCTTCCAGTGTTGTTTTTTAAAGTCAGAATTGTTTGACTTTTCAATGATGAGCTAAGCAAGATACTTGGGGTCACATTTCAGAAGTGCCTTATGCCAGAGTTGTGTAAAAACAAGTTGGCCTGAGGCAGTTCATTCACCTCACCCAGGTCCCAGCCCTGTCAATAATCTCCAGAATAGAATCTGCACTGTTCTTAAATAACCTATGTGGAAAAATAAATATGACCATGTGGAGTGAAGAAAAAAATACCATTCACTGAATGTATTATGTACAAGGCAATGTGCTGAGTGTTTAATGTGGAAGTCTGCATATCACACAAAAGCATGAGCAGACATGAATGTCCACATAGTACAGAGGGAGTCTGTAGTGGCATGAGGTTCAATGACTCACACTAAACCATTTACACACAAGGTGCTAAGTAAGGCAAGGTCTATAACGCTGGCTCTTAGTCTAGAACTTTATTCATATGCCCCCTCCTTAACAGAGCAAATTGTGTACTCTTTTGCAAAGTAATTTTCAAAATGGAATTACTACTTCAAAGTGTGTTGAAAGGAACAGCATCCAATGATTAATAAGGTCATAAAGAATTAATAATTCTCAATGACAAGTGTCAACAAACCTTCACTAATGAAGACCTTCTCTTTCACCTCACAGTCTAGGATGGTAGCACTTCACATAGGAAATTCCACTGATGTGATGCCCAGACCCTCTGACCTGACCATCCATCCATCAGTTGCAGCCCGGGCTCTCTGTTAATGACATAGCCTCACCAGGCCAGGCCCCTTATTTTATTCTCTGTGGGTTCCACCCATCTCACCCTGGAACACACAGCAAGTCACAGCATCACTTGTGCTGCTTCTCATTTGTGGCTCCCCGTCAAAGACTAATTGAATGGGGTATAAGACATCGGTCTGCTCTTTTAAGGAAGAAATCCTTTCTATGATGAAATTCTCTCACAAAAAAAGACACCATCATTAGGAGAAACAGCACCAAAAGTCTCTTTTGGCAGCTCCAAAAGTCCCTCTCTGTTCTGTTTCTATCCCACTCTTTACTGTTTGCCGCATGCTAAGAGAGCTCCCTCAGGACATTACTTAACTAAATCCATGCTACCACGTCTGCTTCTGCCAGGAAATGCTGATGAATTCTCTGTCATCTCTCTTTTATTTCATGTCAACACATTCTCTAAGACTAGTCCCAAGTGCTGCCTCTTGGGAAAATGTCCTCTTCTTATCCACCTGGTAAATAGAAGATGCTCTTCTACATTATCACATTACCTATTTATCTAAGTTGTCTCACTTATCTCTTTTTTCTATGAAAATAGATCTCTTCTCATTATCCATAACAAAATCATACACTTCTTGAAGGCAGGTACCCTTCTTCATTTATACCTATACCATCAAGCCTGCGGTATAGATATAAATTACCAATTACCAATTACCCAGTGAAATAAGAGCTAAATGCTGAACCTGCAATACAGTTATGATGCCAGATTAAAATAAAAGCAAAATAAATTCTCTTGGTAAGAAAGTTTTTTCCTTCCCTTCCGCTGTCTTTTTACTGTCAGTCAGGTTCAGGAATGCAGTGGAGACAAGCTTTTGCTGATTTGTGAAAGTCAAATGAAAGATTGATGCAGAGCAGGAAAAAGATTGATGCAGAGCAGGGAAAGATGACACACTACAGGAGAAGCAACAAGTTCTACAGCTTTCTTATCTTTCCCCATACCCGCCAATAAAACTTCCAGTTTCTATGGGCATCCCCATCACCAGAGACAAACTTAACTTTCAGTGTTCCTGGTTAGAGGCTACAATTATCCCAATTTGGACCTTTCAGATCAATGAAGATCAGCTTAATGATAATTCATTCAACTAGTAACCATATTCAACTAGTAACCATGGGTCTGGAGCGATAGCACAGCGGGTAGGGCGTTCGCCTTACAAGCGGCCAACATGGCCGACCCGAGTTCGATTCCTCCGCCCCTCTCGGAGAGCCCGGCAAGCTGCCGAGAGTATTCGATATGCCAGACACAGTAACAACAAAGTCTCCAATGGAGACGTTACTGGGCCCGCTCGAGCAAATCGACGATCAACGGGAGGGCCTTTACCTTTACCTTTACCTTTAGTAACCATATAATATAATTTAAAGGCAAGTAAATTATTAGAGTAAGACAGAACATGATTTTTCAACAACTGGGTTTCCTATTTTATGATGTAATTTATTTGCAGACATATAAAAATAGATTTTAGAGAAAATTTGTTAGAGCAATTTCTTATAAATGTTATTATTCTTAATAAAAGTCTGTTTATATCTATAGAATCTTTGACCCTTATCCAATTTCAACTGCAATTCACCTAAATAAGTCATTGTCTTAATTGTACCTGCATCAGTTGGTAAAATAAAATGTGCTGAAAAGTCTCTTGCAAACTCTTAAAATTGGTAACTCATGGAATATTGTAAAGAACTATTGAAAATACCAGAATATTTGAAGGCATTTTAGACTTTTATTCCTACCTTTATGCATTGAATTCAGAGTCTATGTTTTTCACTCATGCAGAAAAATTTAAATTACTTACAGTACATTAAAATTCATCCTAAGTTTATATTCTTTGACAAATTTATATCAAATAAGCAAAATAAACAAAAAGACAACTACAATATGAAAATAGTAGGGTTCAGAATATCATTTCAATTTTCTTATGAACTTTAAACTTGTAAATTACAATCATATTAATCATTTGCAATTTATAGTGTATGCATTTTTAAATATATATCATATTTCTTTCTATATTGTGCTCAGTATATTTAATCATAAAGTATTAGCTATTTGTATTGATTTATTTCTTCCTGATATATCTTTATCATTTCTTCCAGTCCTCAAAATAACAAATCCAGCTAAAACTGCACTTAGCATTGATTTTTACTCCAGAGCCCATCTGCTGGAGAATAGCAAAGTTATTTCTAAAATATGTAAGCATTCTACTTGTGGAGCACATTTAAATTTTTCTTGTTTACATAAATAGTAATATTACTGCTCTGGTTTTAGTATACAGAATGTTTGGTTTAACTTAAAAGAAAATAGCAACCCACATCTTAAGATGTAGGCTAACATTTATTTATTTAGGAAGGATCATTTAGGAACTAAAATATATCCTTAAAGGAACTATGAGAAATCAGGTGGACCGCCCTTAGAATGTCACAATAATCTAAGATTCCCAAATTTCTGTAAAATTGCATTAATGTCATTATTATAGTGTTACTGTCACCCTGAAGCAACCACAGAAGAGATTTAAAAATTTACAGATAAAACATGGCTGTCCCCCCTTCACGCCCTACCGAGGCCACCGGTTGCCCCCCGCGAGCAGCTCTCCAGCACGGCCACGACTCCAGAACACAGAAACCAATTTCTTAACTATCTGACTTTCAGTAGAAATACTTCCAGGGTCAATAGGTAAAATAGCAGAAATCCAAAACCAACATTTAATTCTTGAACCCAGCTGTAGAAAGCAAATCACTTCACAATGCTTTTTTAGCATGTCTGATTTGGGGGGGGGGGGGGTAAACTCTAAATAATAGTGGTGAATCTTTTATTGAAACAATGAATCTAATCAAAGCAGATAGAGTGTTAACTAGAATTCATCTGCCTCACAGGGACGGGGAGGGGTGGGGGGTGGGGTTTTATTGGGGTTCTTCATGGTAAAAAATAAGTATTGGTAAAGGGAAATGTGTTTGATATTTGCATGACTGAGACATAAACCTGAAAGCTTTGTAACCTTTCCCACAGTGATTCAATAAATAAATAAATAAATAAATAAATAAATAAAAAACATGGCTGTCCCTCTGTCATCCTCTTTTAATGGCATTAGCTTCTTTCAGCTGGTCAAGGTGTCAGTCATACCTACCAACAACTTAATTGTTCCCAAATGTTATGGGCTCAGGAGTGTTGCCCATAACAAAGAGGATTAACTGAGGAACAAATCTCAAGGTTGTCTTGAGTGTGATAGCACTTCGACTTGGTAAAAGCTCCCATGAAATTTAAGACTAGAACATTACTGGAATTTAACTCTTGTCTCTCTACAAACTGTTGCCCAAATAACACATCAAGTGGGGCCAGCAGGCAGGGCATTTGCTTGCACACGGCCAGAGTTCAATCCCCAGCACCCTATATGATCCCAAGAGTCCACCAAGAGTGAGTGATCCCTGAGTTCAGGGGGCCAGGAGTTAGCCCTGAGGACCACCAGGTGTGCATGGCCAGGTGGAGATCCTAAAACCAAAAACCAAAACAATAACAAAAACACCAGGTAGTGTGGCATAGTATCAATCGTAGGTTAGTTTTAAACCACCAAATGGTTTCCTTATGTATATAGAAGAAAAATTAAATGAAGCTTCACAGTTTACAAAAACATACAGGACCTTACACTCTGATTTTGCTTTTACCACTTTTGTCCAAACACACAACACTGTAGCTCTAACATATTTGGTTCTCTCACTCAGGTTTGAAAAGTTCATCCCTGCATAGTCATTTGCTTCTACCTTATGGCCTTTGAATTTCTCAGTCCAACTGTAATGATTTCTCTCACAATTGGAAAGTGCTTCACTTGAATTTCTACAAACACCTCTCATCTTTAAATAAGCCCTTTCCTGACCACCGAATAAAATGGACTTCTGGCATAGGAACACTCACAGTGACCTACATTTTTCCCTTTTCACTCTTTATAAGTATATAAAATTATTTTATCAACTTGTTTCCTGTTTATAAGCTTATCACTTTGGTGACCATTCGCTCTAAAATGGATCACAAGAACAGAACTAGAACACTCCTGTTTTCCACTTCATGAAACGTGACTTGTAAATAACAGGAGCTCATACATATCTGTTTGGGTTGGAGAGAGCTCAGAAGGCCAAGCAAATGCTTTGTAGGAGGCTCATATTAAGTCCCTGGCATCACATGGTCCCTGATCATACAACCAGGAGTAGACTTGGTCCGTCATTGTGTGCAGTGCCCCAGCCCCCAAAGATTCTCAAATAAAATGATACATTAATGAATGAAATTAAAAACTTTAGAGCTGAAACATTACATCTAGGACATTAGAGATACAAAGTTTTAGTTTTCTCATTGCAAAAATGTCCCAAAATGACCAATCAACTGATCAGCCGATTAGCAGTGAAGAGTTTCTTTAATAGCTACCACACTGATTACTTTTCTTTGATTCAATAAACAATATTCACATTTGTAGAAAGAAAGTAGAATGAATGATTAGTTTAATGAAAATCCTTAGAAACAAACAGTTCTCATAATTGAGTTGAAGGAAAACTATATAGGCAAGTCTGGCTCTTGAGCAATGATGAAAATGGGGATGGAAATTGTATGCTCTTAGAGATGGATTAGCTTAGAAACAACACAAGATGCAACATGCTCAAACTGAAATTTTGATTCTCCTCTAAGCATTAAATGTGTGGTTTTCTGGGTTTTCTTCTTATAAACCCATGCAAACTTGGTGTTTCTGATTGAACAAGTCTTCCTTGTACTCTTGAAATATGTTTTAAGCAATACATCTTTTAATAAAATTCAATTAATCAGCCCTAGATCTAAAGGGAAGGATGGCTTTCCTATGTATAGCACTCATTATCGCAAGTACTTCCTGTTTTGAGCTGATCTTTGCTCGTTTTAATGCAGAAATAATTAACTGTTTAAAAAAATCAGTGTTTATTTCTCAACAGATTGACCTGTTTTCCCCCTTAATTTACCAAATTTTAAACTGCGAATGGATAGAAAATTTTATGAATATACAGCGTTGAGACAATAATTGAATCATTAATCAAAATAATAAGGATGGTTCAATCTATTCAGCTAAATGCAGGCTTCTTAAAAAGTGCTGGCACATTGTCTATGACCTTGGCCAGAAAAATCCTTTGGGTGCAAATTATTTTTCTTTTGTTTCCAGTCATTGTCCTTATATTATTCTTTTAGTTTATTTCTTTGAGTTAAAGAATATGTGTGTTAACTAGGAACATTAGGAAAGAATTTCAGAAGTTTTCCACAGAAGGTAAAAATTAGACAGAAAATTTATGTTTCCTAAACAATTTAACTAAAATATTCAATTACACTTAAGGAAGTCTTTAAACTTATAATTCATAAAGATACTCATATTTTCCAATCTACAACCAATTTCCTAAGGCAATCATTAAACAAACAAAAATCAAATCAAAGTATTTATATTTTGGATACTAGATTGAACTCAATGTGAAGATCTATTAACTGCAAAAGTAATTTTTATAAAATATTGTTCTCGGGGCCATAGGAATAGCTTAAAGGCTGGAGATAATTGCATTGATGCGAAAGGTTTGAAGTTCAATCACAGGCACTGAAAATTCTCAAAAGCAGTGCATGACGTAGTCCCACAGCCAGAGGGCCCAAATAGAGCATTGAACAGTTTGGTCTGGTTGAGTGAGTATCATAGGAGTGGCCCCAGGATCCACTGACTGCTTGGAGACCCAAGAAAGAAAGAAAGAAATCACACTTGACTTTCTCTCTCCTAGTTATCAAAAAATTATTCAAGTAAAATTTTCATTTTTATTAGTTTATATGTGAAAATCAATTTTTTAGACAATAATACACTAAGTATTTGAGTAGAGTCAGATTGTTTTAAACATTTTTAAAGCATGTTTTAAAAAGTCCATGCTGACTCTTTCAAAGGATATACTATATGTCAACAGGGGAAAAAAGGAAGTAAATTAAAGATCAAGTTTCTGTGTTTTATTTATTATTCCGAGAGTTAATATAGAAAAAACTAGAATAAAAGATGACTTCAGGTGGGCTTAAATCTTGCTCTCTGAGGAGGGAATGACATTGGGAGATATTTCAATGATTCATTTTCAAATGTTATAAATATGATTCACCACAGATACTTTTAAACAATATAAATGCAGTTCTTAAATGCCATAAATAATAATGCCATATGTATTGGGTTGTTTGTTAAATTAATTCTTATTTCCCTTTGAAAGCTTAGCCCCTCCAAGCTGGAAGAATAAAATGAATTATTCAGATAAACAAGAAACAAGAAAGAAGTGAAAAAAATCAACAAATACCATTTTCTCTCACGGTGCTACCTATTACAAATAATTAAACAAAGAGCTTAGCTGCTGATGATTTTATCAAATCCGATTCATATTGTCAGGTCAATTTATTCTAACTATAATAGCATTTGTATTTTCTCAAATAAAAATTAGTCTGTAAATATTTTTACTGAACTCACAAAAGAGAAAAAATAAATGTTATTGGCATAACCACTGTTTCACACATATGTCAAATGGAGCGAAATATTTTGCTCAGAACAGAGAACACTAACCTGCTGTATTTATTCTTTTAATATGTAGTCAGCTCAGTACTTCTTACTTCCAATTTGTTATTAGACTATATATATACAAGATTAATAAATCCTCTAAAGTATTTTTCTCATGATTTAAAGGGCCTTAATCACACAACACACCATTCCCTGTAGTTGCTTGTGCTGTTGCTGAACTTCATTTTATGATTCCCCCATATAAATTGTTCATGAGAGGACTTCGCTTAGACACTCTTGAAACAAGAATGCATCCTGTATATTTATGTTACAGGTTTATTATGATAGATTGTCTTGCCACAGAACTGGAAACTACCAAGCCAGTTTATAAAATCTGTTAAGAAAAACAGTCTTTGCACTGAAGTAGACTCATTTACTGAGCAACCCAATATGAACTGGCATATATTCAATTTCCTAAATAAAATCAGAAATGTCCAGTTGCATGAAAAGTGGTTGCATAATAAGAACTAACATTTTCCATTTCTATTTTCTCCTCATACTTAAATGAATATGACTGTGATCAAGTAACATGTTTTGGGGGGAGATTTTAGAAAAGATCTGTGAAATGCTAAGGTTATATTGTTAATATAAAAAGACATAAGATTTAAGTTGCAATGTGTGATTTGAATGCCAATGATAATCTACTTAGACTCGACTTATTCTTTAATATTTGCTCCAGTATACTAACATCTGAATGTGAAATTCAAAAATATTGTAGAAATTTTATCCATGATGAATGAAATAAAGTCAAACATGATGACAGTTGTTTACTATGGAGTTCTTTGTCCTATAAAATTATGTCAACATTCACTCTGAGAGAGGTGAATTGTATTTGACAACATATTCCCAAGCACACTGTAATGAAACTTCAAATTTCAATTAGAACCTCTCAGAAAGAAAAACATACAATTTCACTAAAATGCTACCTTGGTAAGAAAACAATTCAGTTGGAAAACACTGCAGTTCAACATCATTGCCTACTCATAAGGCATTGATATCCTATGTCAGAAATGATACAAAGTATTTATACTTTGGGTAATAATAGAGATTGTTCTCATTTATAAAATACAGGGTAGCAACTTTTTAACATTTCTACCTGCAAAAATTCTATACTCCAGTTTTTCCTTTTTCCTTCCAATTATTCTAAAGAAAGGGATTATTTTTAACTATGTTGAATGACACTCTTTATGAAAAGTAATCAGAATATCCAAGCTGTTATTGGATATTGAATAATTTAGGCAACAGATAGCTTACATCAAAGTGAGAACAATAAGTCTAGATAGTCTATAAAGAGTGCTCCTTTACTAATAGTTTTTTTGCATTAAGCAAGCATTTCATTTTTTCAGTTTTATTTTAGCCACTGAGGTTTACAATTTTCCAGTACTGTGTATGGAGGATTTTATGTATACAACATTCCAACACTCAGAACCCTACCTTGGTATCCATCTCTCTCCATTATTTCCACCATTGTCTTAGGGTCACCTACCCAGCCTACACCCCACACCTCACCATCTCCATCCTACTCCCCTCAATATAGTAGACCAGTTCTCAGATTCTGTTGCTCTTGACAATTTGTTATCTCCTTATGATAGATTTTATTTTTTTGTACATAATAGAGATCACTTTGCATCTGTCTCTTCTGACTGATTTCACTCAACAAGATAGCCTCAAGTTCCATCCACATGTTGGCCAATTGCATCTTCTCTTCTTGCTGAATAGTGTTCCATTGTGAATATATACCACAATTTCTTTATCCAGTTATCTTTTCTTGATCATATGGACTATTTTGATACCTTGGCTGTAATACTAGAGTGAACATGAGTGAAAATGTCTTTTTTGAATAGGATATTTTAGTCCCTGGGGTAGATGCCCAGAAGTGGGATTGCTACCGAGAGTATTCGATATGCCAGACACAGTAACAACAAAGTCTCCAATGGAGATGTTACTGGGCCCGCTCGAGCAAATCGATGATCAACGGGAGGGTCTTTACCTTTACCTTTACCATCCATAATGCTTTCAAAAAGGTTCAAAAAGTTAACACTTTCATCAGCAGCGGATGAGGGTTTCTTTTCCCCATATCCATGCCAACACTGGTTGTTTTTATTCTTTGTACTAAGCAACAGTGTCACTGGTGTGAGGTGATATTTCATTGATATTTTGATTTGAATTTCCCTGATGCTCAGTGATGCAAATCATTTTTTCATATGCCTCATGGCCATGTCTTCTTTGTGCAAGTTTCTTACGTATCTACTTCCCATTTTTTGATGGAGTGAGTTTTTTTTTAACTAAATAAAAATTTTTTAAAGGTTTCACTGAGTTTTTTTTGAAAAAAGCTTATCTATGATTTAAATTTTTGATTTAATATCTCATAAACAAAGCCTGAGTTTAAAGTATCCAGTGAATTTTACATAGCATTGGGTTAAAAGAACTCTCACATGTGAAAGATTATACTCATTACTCACGTTGAGACATTTTTTAATTACATTTCCCTGACTCTAAGGAGAAACTGACGATTAAGTAAGATTAGGTAAAGTATACCTCATTTGTACGCAAAATGTGAGTTTTTACAATTTCAAGGTTTGTGCCCACCCTGGATTGTGTAAATTTTTATCTTCCCAAATTCTCATGTGATAATGAAAAATAATATTGACCCTTATTTTTACTACTAGAATGTGACCCAATTGGGAGTATAGTTATGTCTTAGTATCAAGAAGTTAAATAAGGAAAAAACACCGCACTGCACTGCTATACTGTCCTCCTGTTGCTCATCATTTTGCTTGAGCAGGCACCAGGAATATTTCTATTATGAGACTTGTTACTGAAAAAAACACAGAGAGGTAAAATGGGGGAAAGGGGAATTTTTTTTAATTCTAATTCTACAGTGAGATATAACAAAAATACCTCAGAGACTAAAAATCTTAGATAACAAAAGAGCAATATGAGAACAAACTATTCTCATGCTCCAACATAATTGCATATTTTTAAAAAAAAATTGAAAAACTACTGTCACTGTCACTGTCCCTGTCTTTCTGCTGTTCATCAATTTGCTCAAGTGGGCCCAGTAACATTGTAAGACTTGTTGTTGCTGTGTTTGGCATATCGAATACATCGCGGGTAGCTTGCCAGACTTCGCCATGCATATGAGATACTCTCAGTAGTTGCCGGGCTCTTCCAGAGAGGTGGAGGAATCAAACCCAGGTCAGCCAAGTCGGCCACGTGCAAGGCAAATGCCCTACCCGCTGTGCTCTTGCTCCAGCCCAATTAAAATCTTTAAAATATCTGTTCTCAGGCACTCAGGTTTTTTCCAGATTCTAGCTATTGTAAAGAGTGCTGCAACGAACAAACAAGTGCAGATGTCACTTCGACTATACTTTTTTGCTTCTCTGGGATATATTCCCAGGAATGGTATTGCTGGGTCAAATGGGAGCTTAATTTCTAATTTTTTGAGAATTGTCCATACTGTTTTCCAAAAGGGCTGAACCATTCGGCATTCCCACCAGTAGTGAAGGAGGGACCCTTTCTTGTCACATCAGAGCCATCACCAGTTGCTTTGCCCAAGAACAGATGACTGGACTGGTTAAAGAAACTTTGGTACATCTTCACAATGGCATACTATGTAGCTGTTAAAAAGGATAATGTCATGAAATTTACATACAAATGGTACTACATGGAAAGTATCATGCTAAGCGAAATGAGTCAGAAAGAGAGGGACAGACATAGAAAGATTGCATTCATCTGGCGAACATAAAGTAACAAAATAGGAGACTAACACCCTAGAATAGCCGAGATAAGTACCAGGAGGAGTACTCCATTGCTTTGAGGACAGCTGCAACGCTAGGGGAAAAGGCAGCTCTGATAGAGAAGGGAGCACCAAATAAAGGGTTTTGGGAAGATCCTCCCAGGATGGGTGATGCATGATGAAAATAGACTATAGACCGAACATAATTGCCATTCAATGCAAACCGTAGCACCCAAAAGGAGAGAGAGAACAAAACGAATGCCCTACCACAGAGGTGGCGGGGGAGAAGGGATGAGGGGATAAGGGGATTAGGGGGAAGAGATACTGGGATCATTTGTGTTGGAGAATGGGCACTGGTGGAGGGATGGGTACTCAATCATTGTATAACTGAAACCCAAGCACAAAAATCTATAAGTCTACAACTGTACCTCATGGTGTTTCACTAATAAAAATTTTAAAAAATAAATAAATAAGCTGCTTGCCTTGCATGAAGCTGTGGGCCATGACACTGGTTTGAATCCAGGCACCACAAACGGTCCTGAACACAGCCAGTTGTGGCTTTGAGCACTATCATATGTCCCCTGTAAACAAATAAATAAACAAACAAACAACTTGAAATAAAAAAGTGCCAGAACCATCAAAACACTACAAAAAAAATATCAAGGGTAGAGAAAAAGGAAGAAAAGGAGACTACTATCCATGATGTAAAATAGAACAAATATCCAAGAGAGAAGCAGCTAATATCATGTACTTAAATTGTGGCAATTCTCTTAAGTTGGTCATTTAGTTTTACATTGAAAAATAATATTAGTGAATTAACTACCATCTCTGAGCATCAAAGCAGAAAATCAGGAACAGCTAAGAACTTAAAACTTAGAACTGCCAAACTGAATGCCCCTTAAAGGCCAAAAACCTTGAACAATTTTGTAACCAATATTCATGATTATCTTAATTTCTTTTTCTTTTGGGGTGACACTTGGCAATTCTCAGGTGTTACTCCTGGCTCTGCACTCAGGAATTATTCCTGACAGTGCTCAGTGGACCATATGGGACGCTGGGGATTGAACCCGGTTTGGCCGCATGCAAGCAAATGCCCTACCCCCTATACTATTGCTCCAGCCTGAACTTGAATTTTTAAGTATGTTCAATGTCCTATTTTACTCCCAGAGTTATATGCCATGTGATCCAGAAGATGTGTGCGAAATGTTGTATTTCCAATTCTGCCAGAATAGTTTTTTAGTTTCTGTGGTAGGGGGTTGATAAGGCCACATCAAGTGGTGCTCAGAGGTTATTCCTGGCTCAGAACTCAGGAGTCACTTCTGGCAGTGCTAGGATTGAACTGGGGTTGTGGGCATGCAAGGCAAGCAATTTAACTCCTGTACTATCTCTCTGACCCCCAAAAGAGCTTGCTATTTCAATAAAAATACCCAGATTCTTGGGAAATTTGAAAAAAATTAAAATAATTATCTCAATCTCTCATTAGCTTCTTTTATTTTGAAGGGGAAAATTTAGGCGTTTGTTACCCTATCAGCAGGAGATGAGTAACTTTCCCTTGTTCACTTCAGAAAATGTTTTCAAATAAAGGAAAACAGAACCACTGAAATAATTTTAGCCATTTCTACCTCTGGTATTAACTAAATAAATAAATGCACATAATTTTAAAAGTCAATTTTGTTTATGATTTATACTTATCTCTTTAGGACTCAGAGATTCATACCAGATGAATAATGAAGCTTAAAAAAAAACACTCAGGCTTCTTTGTCTTTACAAAAGCATGCTAGCAATAACTTTTACTTTAAATACTACCAACTTCTATTAGAATTCTTAACGTAGTTTTCCTAAATTTTCATTATCCTTGTCTCTATATAAATAATAGTCATGTAATTGAAAAATGTAAGGTAACCCAATACTTCTTTGTATTAATATAATATTCATAGACTTAAACAGCTTAATATGATTAGCATGAAATTTGATTCTGAGCGCAAATAGGGCTCAACCAGAGAGTCTCAAAAATTCAAAATAGAAGTTATATAATAATCTGTTTGTGTTTCATATTAAATTACCTAAAACTGGAACTTTGGTGAAAGAAGGCTTCAAACATACTTTTAATTCCCACTTAACCTATAAGACCTAAATTAATAATTAAATAAAAGAATCTACAGCTACTAGATGACTAACAGATATTAACAGAAGAGAAGTATCAACTACTTCACAGTGTAGCACAAGAAAGCAGATGAAATAAGGAGTTCTAGAACTGAGTGAAGAAACTTGGAGTGAAGGTGTTTGCAAGAAGAGTGGAGGAGGGGCTGGAGCAATACGGTTGACCCGGGTTGGATTCCCAGCATCCCATATGGTCCTCTGAGCACTGCCAGGAGTAATTCCTGAGTGCAGAGCCTGGAGTAACCCCTGAGCATCTCTGGTGTGACCCAAAAAGAAAAAAAAAGAAGAGTGGAGGAAACCATAGTAAAAAAATTATCTGCAAAGACCCAGAAATTATCTGACCTTTGAAGCATGTACTTTATAAAGTAGAATAAGATTTGAGATGGGAAAAAAACCTGCCTTGAAAGACAAGTTGAGGAGGAGCAGGAGTACGGAGCCATAGTACAATTGTTAGGAAGTTTGTCGTGCATGCTGTCAACCCTGAGTTCGATCCCTAATATCACATATGGTCCCCCAAGCAGCACCAGGACTAACCCCTGAGCATCACCAGGCTTCCCCCCACCAAAATAAAAAAGCAAAACAGAAAATGATGATAATTTGATGACAGCGTAACTTCTGTTTCTCTCCCCACCCTGCCACTCTCCCCTCAACTCACCCCAGGATTGGTGGTGGAATGTATGTCAAAAACCTAACTATGAATAGCTGTGTAACTAATGTTGCTTTAAAAAAATCAAATTTGGAAGGAAAAAAGTGTTGTCAATAAATACTCACCAATCCCATTGGATCTAACTTCTACCCAATAGACAAATTGACAGGAGAAGAGAGATTTATTCTCCAGAGAAATAAAGCCAGAAAGTCCCTTATCACCTTGTAGTGAAGGCAGGGATAGGGACCCAGGCGGAAAAGAGAAAAGGAAATTATCTACACAGTGAATGCTGTTGAGTATTAACCCTCAGCTTTTATTCTATTCCCAACAAAAAAAAAATGCTAGTAGAAATAAAAAAAATCTGTTCACAAAAATAGTGTTTATATAAGGTGTTTTGGAATTTCTCAATTAAATTACAACTTGATAATACTCTCAAGATTTTCTTGACAAAAATAGATTTGTTTGACCCACACATCTAACAATTTTAGTGCCTCAGATGTTGCAGTAGAAATAAATATTTCACATCTACAATGAAAACAAACTAAAACAGAGGAAAGCATAAATTTCTTTTCAAGTTTGAGCTAGTCAGTGTGCTCAGTGATGGAGCGAGAGAGATAGAACATCAGGTCGGGTTCCTGTGTTGCATGTGGTTTGACTGGGGTTTGATCCCTGACAGTATGTACAGTCTCCAAGAGTGATCTCTGAGCACAGAGCTAGAAGTAAGCCCTGAGCACTGCTGGGTGTAACCCAGCAAACAAACAAAAGAGATTCATATAAACACAAAATAATATGTTCAGAGGACTAGAGAAATGAATGGTATGATGACACAAGTACATGATAAATTAACTGTTTAAATTACATTCAAAACATGATAACTGAAAGTAAAATTATGTTAATAAAATGTTATAAGATAAAAGCAAAGGCATTCTGGTGGGGTAGAATAAAAATTTAAAAAAAACATCAAAATATTAGTAAAAAGATGAGAATTTTGATTATCAAATATCTAGTTCCATGGATAAATTCATGGGTAAAGGTATGAGTCAAATTTTATGGTAAATCATAGCTTCATCAAATTGCAGAACACTAAACTCAGCATAAAGTCCTAAGAGCTCAGAGTGGCAAAGATCAGGTGAGGAAAAAGTGGCGAGAATTCTAACCTTCAATATGGGAATCAGAAGAGCATCCAGCCAACAAATATATATATTTTAATTTCTGATTATATCACACACATTATTGGTATTAGGAATACATTGGTCACATAAATTATATATAATATACATAAATATATACACATGAGAGAAGAAGATATAAACAGAGTTTCCCTAATACATAAGTAAGCTGTGCAGATTTTTTATGTATACATTTTTTATGTATACAATTTTATGTATACATAAAATTGAATACATACCCTAAAAATTATACATTGGAATAAGGAATTCAAAGGATGTGGGCAGTTATACAAAAAAAAAAGCTAAATGAAATGATAATAAGTGTGAAAATGATATACTTCTGCTGTTTTTAAAGAATGGAAGATATTTAATCTTGCCAATATAACAGAGGAAAGTATTACCAAGAACCCAATACAAAGGGTGTGAAGTGCAAACACATTTGTGCAAACCAGTGTAGTAATGGTGACAGGACGGCTTGATTACAAGTGGAATGAGAATGGCAGACATGAAGAAAGACTTCAAACTTTTTTTTTTTTTTGGTTTTTGGCCCACACCCAGTATTTCACACCTGAAAGTGCTCAGGGCTTACTCTAGCTGTGCTCTCAGAGATCACTCCAGAAGGGGTCAGGGGATCATATAATGTAGCAGGGATAAAAGCCATGCTGGGTGTCTGCAGAGCAAGCACCTTATCCACTGTTCTATCACTCTGGCCCCAAGCTTCAAATTTCTGAGAAGATATGCTTCCAACTAGAGCTGGATAATCAGTGGCATTTTAAAAGGAGGAAAAGGAAGACATTTTTAGACATGCAAATTGTAAAAACATCCACGTTTATTCACTTTCTAGGGGGCACTATGGGAGTATGTTATTAACAAAATGGAAGGCGTTCACAGGATGTTGTTTCAAAACAAAATCAACTAATATATTTCCAAGTGGAACTGAATATTTTGAGAGGAGTTTGCAATCAATTCTGTGAAAAAGGGTTCATAAAATTCTGTGAAAGAGTATAATTACATATATACATATTTAAGGTAATTATTAACTCTAGGAAAGATGTAAGAGAGGAAAAATACAGGAATGGTTTACTACAGAGCTCCACTGTAAAATTCACAATTTTAATGTTATTAACATTAAATATGTATTCAAATATGAAATATCCTTAAAGATAAAGGGGGAGTTATTTACATGAATTGTATAAGAAAGCTTTGTGCTATTAAATAGGAAAATAAAGACAAGATGCAAAATCTAAAATTCAAGATACAATTATTTTCATTATTATTTAAAATTCTAAGGTTAAAAGCTGACAGATCTATCATGTTTTTAAGTGAAGGAAAGAGGGAAATCACATGTTTTCCTGTTGGATTATTCAGTGTTACTTTTTTTCTAACAAGAATTACTTAGAAACAACTAAACCAAATAGAAATATATACAACCTCTCAAATATGTTGTATACTTATACAAAAGAACTTACTGGGAAAAGAGGGAGATGATGGCTATTTCTAAATTTTAAAAACTATTATAATAATGACTAAGAAAGTACAGAATAAACAAAAACCATCACAACGAACTAAAAATGTCTCTGATCACAAATGAAAAACTATAACTAGTTTTGTTCTCTGGTAGAACAAAATTTGAGATAGAGTGCACAGCAGGCTATAATGATGCATGCAACATGTGATTCCTCAATAATATAACACTATGAGTGATTAGAAATTTACTAAGTTGTTTTTCTATCTTCAAATAATGAAAAAAATATGTCAAACATACAAGTGATTTTGAGAATTTTACAAATTTGTAAATAGTCTCAAAATTTTCAGTTTGCTGCAATTTGAGTAGAACTTGAGGACAGCATGTGAAGTCAGAAGGACAAATACCAGATGATCTGTCTCAGTTGTGTAGTATAAAGAAACAAAAGAAGAATATATACAATGGCCAATGAAAACAAACCTTGAGATCTGGCCAACAGGACTGAGGCTGCCAAGAAAGGGATAGGGGGAATGTTGATAATAAATGACCTAGAGAACAGTGACCAAGAGATATTGGGACTAGCAGTGGGTGTGGGTGAAATAACATGTATGTCTGAAATATTAATAGCAATACCATTGTAAATCATGTGCCCTCAATTAAAAAAAAATGAATATATTTGCATCTTAAAACTAAAAGCCTGCATTAGCTTACTCTGGAAGACAAAGAAAGATATCTTCTTCAGATAAGGATAAATTGCTGAGAAATTGCAACTATCAACAAGAATAACTATATGTATCATGAAGTTCTTTGGCAATAAATACAGTCTTCTGCAAAGGAAGTCATTTTTAATGCTTGTCAATGAAAAAGTTAAATTTCTTATCTTAGAGTATAATAAAATTGACCTGTATGATAAAAAATTCTTAAGTATGATCAATATGAACACCATTGGCAATGCAAAACAGTATGGAAGGGGGTTTGTCCACGAATTGATTAAACACTGGTAGAGGTTATTATATACAATTAATTAATTACTAATTATACACATATATAAGTTATAGTTATTGTATCATGTGAATTAATAAACCTCTACGAGTGTTTATGTATGATTTATATCTCTCAGAGAGCCTGGCAAGCTACCGAGAGCATCTTGCTCGCACAGCAAAAGCCTGGCAAGCTACCCATGACATATTTGATATGCCAAACACAGTAACAAACAAGTCTCACGATGGAGACGTTACTGGGTCCACTTGAGCAAATCAATGAACAAGGACAGTGATAATTTATAAATAATTTATATATTTACATATTAACTTGATAATTAACTTGATAATCTTGAAGTATAGTCAGACTCAGAAAATAAAAATAAGTAGATGAGAAACTTAAAATCATGAATAAAGAAATATTTGACCTTTAGTCTTCTTGCGCGGTGCCAATATTGAGTCCAATTCTCGTGCATGTAATGCAGGTACTTTATCACTAAGTCACACCCCCAGCCATTTGTTTTCAAGTTTCAGTGGAGCAAAAACTTAGTATCTGTCTATAATTTTCTACAACTTATTGATGTCATAGTCACTGGTTAATGAAGCAGTTTCTCAGTCATTTTAGACATGATCAAACTCTGGCTTTTCTGCTTAGTTACTATGTGGCCTAACTAAAGTGTTTTGAGGACAGTACCTATGGCCTCATTGAAAAAATGTGGAGAGGAACCATTCTTATTTCAAAGAAATTCATATAAAATTAATACATTTTTATTATCTTGCTTTAGAGAGCCCAGTGATTATTAGATTGAGCCTTTTGTTCTTTCTTAATTTTGTTGGGTTTTGAGCCACACCAACAGTGCTCAGAGCTTACTCGTGGCTCTGCACTCAGAAACCATTCCTGGCAGGGCATGAGGGACCATACGTGGTGCCAGGTATCAAACCCAGGTCAGCCATAAGCAAGACAAATATGCTATCCACTGTACTATCAACTATGACCTGTGTAAGATTAAGCTCTTACTCTTACTGTGTGTGTGTGTGGAGGGGGGGAGTGGAAGGAACTGAAGCTTTTCAATATAATTTGATTACTAGTATTTCCTTATGAATAGTGATTTTTAATCAGCACTTTCTGTATTTATACCCATGCTGCATAGATCATAATGTTTTTCCTAAATAATCCACATTAATAATGCTAATAATGCTAAAATTTTAATTCAAGTGGTCATAGTACTTAGACTGATAAACTTAAGTTGTAATACAGAGACTCATCTTATGCAATGAAGTGTCTGATGGTAGAATACTTCTCTGTATTAAACCAAAAGATTATTTTAAAAGCTCTTAAGTAGATCCCCTCTGATCACCTTGTAATTGTTTATTCAAATTTTTTCTATCTGGCTGCACACTTGAGAAAAACAGTTTTACTGTAGGGTAGATTTATCCCCTAGGACATGTCAGAACTGAGAGTAAAATTAAATGAAAAAATCAGTTATGTAAAATGCCAACAAGCTTTCCTTCAATAAAACAATCATTGGTGCATAAGAAATATTAAATAAATTCAAAGATGACAACTGTTAGCAATTTTCTCCTGGTGCAGATATTCCTTTAAAAGTTATTAAAAAAAACAAAATCTTCTTTCACTAAAACATAAAGAATTTCCAAGGCTTGTAATTTCTTCCTGAAATAATACAGCATAAAAAACAAATTCTAATTTAAATATTCATGTCTTCACTTTATTTAATGGTATGCTGCTGTGACTATGGATATTACATTTTAATGCCCTGTGATGATTCTTCCTGTTTTATAACTTCTAAAATAAGAATCACTTCAGGAGTAACTTACGTTGTAGGGCATCATTATAAAGTCCATATTTTCTCCCTTTGAAAAATATGTTCTACTGCTAATAATGACAATACACTCACACTCAAACATCTTCAATAGGCCGGCTACAGATTTCTTAAATTAGCAAATAGTTCATTAGTCCAAGATACAAACTTTTGGACACATGTCTATTTTCAATCTTTATTTTACCTCTCTGTACAATTGAAATAGAAGAGATGAAACAAGACATTTAGCAAAACAATAACCAAAAATATCTGCAGGATATAATTTGGTCCCTGAACTTTCTGAAGATCAAGAAAGTCAACTGGGATTGAAAATGTAAAGAAAACTGCCAATAAAATATTGTAGAATGATGCAAATGTACTTGACAGGTTTGTCATTTTTGACTCTAAACATCTGAGAAATGAACTTCTTTTCAATTCACGCTCAGAAAAGAAAAGTTCATCTCCTTTAAAAAAGAACCCAATTATTTTTCATCAAAGTGCAAGAGAATAAAAAGCAACATTCAACAAAATTACCCTAGTACATCAAAACCTAACAATGTTCTTTTTCTTCATTCTTTTCCTTGCTTCTAACATCCACCACAAATGAACATACACATTTTCACATATACGCACATTCACAGCGGGTAGGGCATTTGCCTTGCATGCAGCCGACTCGGGTTCTATTCCTCTGTCCCTCTCAGAGAGCCAGGCGAGCTACCAAGAGTATCCTTTCCACATGGCAGATCCTGGCAAGCTCCCCGTGGTGTATTCAATATACCAAAAACAGTAACAAAAAGTCTCACAGTGGAGACATTACTGGTGCCTGCTCAAGCAAATCGATGAACACTGAGAGGACAGTGCTACAGTGCTATACACATTCACATGTACACACATTCCATGAACTAGGGTACATAATAAGACACAGGATTGAGATATGTGTGTATTTACAAGAGGCATATCTAAGAGAATGGACCATTGTCACTGCACAGGTTGCCAAAAATGTTCGGAGGCAGGGTCTGAAGTGATAGTACAGCAGGTGTGGCCCATGCCTTCCACATGGCTGACCCAAATTGTATTTCTAGTATCCCATATGGTCCCTGAGTCCTCCAGGAGTGATTCCCGAGTTCAAAGCCAGGAGTAAGCACTGAGCACAGCTAGTTATAGCCCCCAAATAAAAACAAAACAAAACAATAAAAATAAAAATTTTAGAATGCAGGAGTCAATAGATAATAAAAGTTAACCCAATATTCTTAGGAGCACTGATCCTCCTTAAAGAGTAGATCTACTACTGAAATCCAGTCTAAAGATGGGCTAGTTTTTTTGTAATCCAAAAATATAACTAGATTTTTGTTTCTTCTACATAAAAATGAGAGCTATAGAGTTTTTCACAAACCAAGAAACAAACTGAGAGGTAGATTTAGTTGAAAATTACTTTAAGTAGAGTAGGCAGTTGTTCATAAGAAACATGGGTTCCAATGCCAACTATCATTTACGAGCTATGGAGTCCTTACCAGGCAGTGTCACATATCTGATGTTACCCGAGAAAATGTGACTCAAGCTGGCCAAGGTCCAATGAAGTCTATGAACCCATTGTTGGATAAAACCTCGGCATGGCTAACAGATATAAATACAGGCCTTAAGAATAACAGGGTTCTCTCTCCACTGTGACACATAACATTTAATCCTGCAACTACTAATGGCCTACTTATGTACCTTATCGACAGAGCTTAAACAAAAATAAATATGAAGGAAAGCTGAGAGGAGAGGTCAGAGAGTCATGATAAACTGATGGCAGCCCTTGTCAAAGTGCGGCTAAGTCGAGTCTTAGCACTCCCCATACAAATTGACAGAAGAGTTAATAAAGACAAAATTTGGATTTCAATCACTCACAGCTGAAAAGTAGCATAAAAAAATTCCCTCACCTTTCTCCCTTTATAAAATGGATATAGCACTGTATAGCACTGTCCTCCCGTTGTTCTTCGATTTTCTCGAGTGGGCCCAGTAACGTCTCCATTTTGAAACTTCTTGTTAGTGTGTTTGGCATATTGAATACATCATGGGTAGCTTGCCAGGCTTTGCCGTGCGGGTGGGATTCTCTCAGCAGCTTGCCGGGCTCTCTGAAAGGGGCAGAGGAACTGAACCCGGCTCGGCCAGGCTGGCTGCATGCAAGGCAAACACCCTACTGCTGTGCTATCACTCCAGCCCTATAATATGGATATCTTCAAATATGATAACATTTCAATATTTGAGGTCCACGAATGCCTTTTCAAAGTCTGAGACCATTTGATTGTTTCAGGTTAACTAAATAATGGGTTGGAGCGATAACACAGTGGGTAGGGCGTTTGCCTTACACGCGGCCAACATGGCCGACCCGAGTTCGATTCCTCCGTCCCTCCCGGAGAGCCCGGCAAGCTACCGAGAGTATTCGATATGCCAGACACAGTAACAACAAAGTCTCCAATGGAGACGTTACTGGGCCCGCTCAAGCAAATCGACGATCAACGGGAGGGCCTTTACTTTACTTTACTTTACTTACTTAACTAAATAATAGTATCTAAAATTTATACACAGTTTATTAGGTGTCAGGACCTTTGCTAATCACCTCATACATACATATTTATACATTTATATATGTATGTGTATATTTATATATGTATATATAACTACATGCATACATTCTCATATACATATATATATATATATATATATATATATCCCTATTCTCTGCCTGGATGGATGTTTGTTTAGCAATACAGTAATGTATAATTACCACAATATTCCCATGAGGTTGGTGTTGTTATTGTCACCCTTTTACCCTAAGGAAAAAAGCGGTTATATATAACTCAAGCTAATAAATAAAAGCTGAGGATCCAATCCCAGAACTGTATTTCCCCAGGGAAATAGGATTCTGGATCCCGCTGAAACAGTGTCTGACAATGGCACTTTTTCAAGTCCTGGATCATCTAGGAATTGGATAATACATGTAAAGAATTTTCCATCAGCAGTTAAATACGCAAAGCATCCCTAAGACAATTAGCACTACCAGCACTAATAGAACTCACATACAAAAACAATCTCAAATTCCACCCAGTGCCCTGAATGAGGCATATCTCTGCCTGGTTCCTCACCCACCCCCATTCCATATTCTCCTTTCCTGGCTTCTTTGTGGAGAGTTCTTTCAGAATGATGAGTCTTGACAGGGTAGAGCACTGTCCTTACACGTGGTCACCTGAATTCAATCCCCAGCACCTCAATCCCCAGAACCCTGTCAGAGCCCTGAGCACAGAGCTAGGAGTAACTAAGTTCGACTGTGTATGACCCAAAAAAACAAGAGAGAGAGGGAGGGAGAGAGAGAGAGAGAGAGAGAGAGAGAGAGAGAGAGAGAGAGAAGAAAGAAAATCAGAGGGGCTGAAGAGATAGCACATCAAGTAAGGTGTTTGCCTTACACTTGGCCAACTTGAGTTCGATTCCCAGCAGCCCATATGATCCCCCGAGCACCATCAGGAGTAATTCCTGAGTGTAGAGCCAGGAATAACCTCTGTGCATCGCTGGGTGTGACCCAAAAATAAAAAAAATTTAAAAAAATAAAGAAAAGCAGAATGATGGACCTTCCAGGGCACTTCCCTCACCTCCCTTGCAAGTATCCTTCCTGGATAGCAATCAGAAACATCTCCCCTGACTGCAGTCTTGGGCATCCGGACCCCTCTCACTATGTATCCAGTATTCAAGAGTGTAACAAATTTGAATCATATTACATTGTGTTTTATTTTCTTCATCTAAAAGATATATCCCTAGAAGTTATCATCATTATGTCCATATACTCTCAGTATATAATATACAAGTACTGAACAATATTTTATTAAATATTTAGTTCCAGATACCCTCCCACATAACATTTGCAGAGTTTAGGATCAAAATATTTCAGAAGTTAACCAGTACCTCACATTTCTGTTTGCAATCTAATATTCAAAAATACACCTTTTCTTTGCGGGGGGTGGGGGGCGGTTATACCCAGCGATGCACAGGGGTTACTCCTGGCTCCGCACTCAGGAGTCACTCCTGGCAGTGCTCAGGGGACCATATAGGATGCTGGGAATTGAACCCGGGTCGGCCGTGTGCAAGGCAAATGCCTTACCAACTGTGCTATGTCTCCAGCCTCCTAAAATACAACTTTAAACTTTTTAATTTTCTATAAACTGGCTCCTCTTTAACACTCTGTGGTAAATGTTAGGTTGTCATGCAAAATATATGCCCCTAACATTAAAAATGTGATCATTTTTAGTGACATTGTGCATTTTAAACAGGTCTACAAATTTTTAAGTGTCTAAAATAAAAAAATTATGAGAGGCATATGAAATGAGAGTTCAACTAATGATAGTGTTTTAAATTACTAGAAAGTATCTAGTTGGAGATTTTTTTCCTTTGCTTTTATTTTTAAGGAAAATGCACCTAAACATAAATAGAACATTTTCTGTAGAAGAAAAAAATTAAAAGACATTCTTCACAGACTCAGCACACATTCCTCTTCCTTGCCTTCTTCCTTCCTTCTTTCCATCATGTCTTCTTCAAAATGGAGTGTTTTTTCCCATTTTGATATTTTTGTTCATTTTCCCCTCACTAACTATATGCTATTCTGTGACCTCCACATGTTTTATTTTTCCCACCATTTTAAGTTCTTCCCTGACCCTCACTGCCAGAAAAAAAAGATCTAGTTTAAACCAAGATCTTACATTAAGACAGGATGACCTTGAGAACTCAATAACACTCATGTACTTGTCCTTATCTTTTTAATGATATAAGACATACTTCACTAAGGCTGTCAGGAGAATTAAATAAAATTAGTCAGGAACTGTTCAAAACATTAAAATATTTTTACCATACATATCCCACAAATGGATGTAAACAATGAACTGGAAAATATCAAACATCCCCTTTCTATAATTTTATAATTTCACAAAAGACCATGTCATTTGGAATGAGTGAAGCATAATCTGTGTGTATGGAATGAAGCAGTGCAGAAGTGGACATGGTGTGTCCTGAAACAACAAAACTTTCTATTGTTGGGTTAAGAAATAAACTCAACATTTCTATGTTTTATATGGATAGTCTATGAAAGAGAAAATGGGTATTCCTAAAGAAATGCCAAAGTCAATGGTAGCCCAATCTCCAAGCAACTGTAGAAACAAGCCAAAACTCTGTTCAGCAGTCTGCCATGAAATCTCTTAGTATCTGCTTTTGGGGGAATTTTCTAGGTTTTCTAAAGCCTTAGCCCTACACCAACTCTGCTTTCTCTTATTGCACCTACTGCCAGGATTCTTAACTCAAAGTCCAAGTTTAATCTACATATACAGCCTCCTTTCAATTTCCACATTCACGCCTTTATATTCTGATACATTAATTTCATGTCCTTTCTGTGGTTCCATAAAAGATTGTCTTTCCATCTAAATCCTGCCTAATCCTGTACCTGATTTCAAATCTGAGTCATTCTTATTTTTCTAAAAGTGTGTTGTGCTATTTATTTCTTTCCCTGATGTTAGATACCCCATGCAATTTTCTCTATATAGGCTGTGAAGTAACTTAATGTCCCCCTTCATAATATTATGACTTTTCTCAATCAAGAATTCATAATATTACTTTCTTTCCCTTCATAATTGAACTGCACAAAAATGTATTATTAGCTTGTTACATTAAACGTACTCCTCTTTAAAGAAATTTTTCTCTTTATTTAAACGCCATGATTTATAAAGCTCTTCATAATAGAACTGTTACAAGCATTAAATTTTCCAACACCAATCCCACCACCAGTGTCACCTTCCTTCCACCACTGTTCCCATTTTTCCAACCAATCCCCAAACTTGCCCCTTAGCAGGCACAAAATTATTTTATACTGCCTGTTACAACTAAATGACTAATGGAATTACCAAAAACTATATACATGCAAGAAAATGTATAAACTCACTCTATTTGAGAGTCTATTTTGATTCTAAAAGGAATACATGTTTATTACATAGAATAAAATAATATTGTTTTTAAAGACAAAGATAGAGCACAAGAGTTAAAAGTATGTACCTAGCAGGCAGCCAAGTTCACTTCGATGCTCAGTATCACATGGTCCCACAAGCATCGCTTCGTACAGCTCTGAAGGCCACCAAGTACCACACAGGTGGCCCTAGATTCCCCAAGCACTGGTGGTGTACCTGCAGAATCCCTGGGGCCACAAGGCAAAGGGAGCTTGGCATCTTTGGGTCCTCACATTGAACTACTCCACAGTTGGTCACAAAGCACTGGAGGGGTCCAGGGCATCCAAGTACTACCTGGAATGCCCCTAAAAGAAATGTCTCCAAACAATAAATGTCACTAACATTTTGATTGGAACAGCCAATGATTTCATGTTATATTCACTCATAAGAAATACAAATGGGATTACAAATTTGGGATCATACTGAATATATGTTAAAATAAAATTTCTTTCTTCACTCAACATTTGAAACTTTTGATTTGAGGGAGATAAGAACTCCAAAACAGCACACAGGAAACCCAGAGGGCCACACGTAGCAATACTTGTTCTGTAGTTAGAGTGCTGTTCTGGCAGCACCAGGGACTTCTCTCCCAAGGCCATAGCAGCCTTTTGGTGGAGACAGGCTCTGCTGGGTCCCCTGAACATACAAAGTGTGGGCCACTGTCCTCTGTGCTATCAATCATTCTGGAAAACATTTTTCAATGTTACAGATTCCTTATTTTCTTATTAGGGAGACATATTCAGAAAGAGTGATTCATATATATCTACATATACACATATGTATGTATGTATATATGGAGTGATAGCACAGCGGGTAGGGCTTGCACATGGCTGACCCAGGTTCGATTCCTCCCTCCCTCTTGGAGAGCCCGGCAAGCTACCGAGAGTATCCTGCCCTCATGGCAGAGCCGGGCAAGCTCCCCATGGCGTATTCGATATGCCAAACACAGGAACAAGTTTCCCAATGGAGACGTTACTGGTGCCTGCTTGAGCAAATCAATGAACAACAGGAGGACAGTGCCACAGTGCAGTAAAAATTTAGTATTTATTATATGAATATGTATTGTTTTATTATGAATATATATTTAACCTATCTGAGGTTGGAGGTCACATCCAAGAGTGATCAGGGATTTCTCCTGGGGGTTCTAGGGGACTCATATGGGGTGCTGGGAGTTGAACTGTTATTGGTGACATGCAAGGCAAGTGCTCTGCCTGCTGTACTTACACACAAACTTAGAAGATTTAATTCCTGTTATTTGTAATAAAAAGGGAACCATTGAAGGCTCAGAAAATCTAAATGAAGCACAAGCATATAAAAAAAATGTGTAAAGTCAGTTGTAAAGCATCTTTGGCAGTTTTACCTCTTTTTCTTTTTCTTCCTCTATATACTATTATAAGGTTCAAAGATTCTACGGGTCAGGAATTCTATACCCATAACTAATAAGCTGTTTGGTATAACATTAGAGCCTAGTGAATAAATGAATAAACAAAGTTGATGGCTTGGAATTGAAAAACCTATCAGTGACCAAATAATTTACTTCTCACTATTTGTCAATTTCAGGAACCACAAAAATTGTAGACTATCCAATCAATATCCATGCAGTAGAGATAATGGATAGCATGCTTCCCTTTTTTTCTTGATTAAAAAGAATATCTCTCAGTCTACTTCTATGGTTTAAGTTTTGTGTCAAATAAAACATACATATCAAATGTTAATTGAGAATAATCATTAAGAAAAATTTCAACTCTTTGTGCATTTTAACCTGAAAATTAAAACTAACATTGTTTAAACTGGATTTTGACCTGAATTTTAAAAAACAAAATTATATTAATCATTTAAAATTTTCAGTTCTGTTATCAAGTTCTCTTTTAATCAATATTTATAAACCACATATATAACCAAAATGACTTAAAAAACAGAGTTTAGTAATTTGAGAGGGCAGAGAAATATTACAACAGGTAAAGCACTTCCCTTGCACATAGTCAATTCAAGGTGGTTCAATCCTTGGCACCCATATTGTACACCCAATCCCACCAGAATATGCCCTGAGAACCACCAAGTGTGCCGCCCCCCCAAAAAAAAAGATCTAGTAATTTGAGTAAATAGTTATTGGCAGTATTTTTCTTTTCTCATAATAAAGACTCCGCTAGGCAGTACTTAGAGGCCACCAGGTCTGCACCCAATGGTTCTCTGATTCATTACTAGGGATCAGCTCAGGACCTAAAATATGTGACAATTTGCTCTCCCACTTGATCTATTTCCCCGGGCCTGCTAATTTTAAATCTTTTTGCATTTTATTTCTATTGCTGCTTCCAATCATCACATACTTATTCAAAATAACATTCATTCAAGATGATTCAAATGGCTGAAAAAATGCTTAGATTTGATCCTTGTCACTGCACTGTTCCACAGTACAACTGGGCACAATGCCCTCTCTCCCCCAGTTTACAGCCTGAAATAGTCACCTAGCACCAGTGGAAGCACCCAAACAATGCAACAGGCACTCACTACCACAGTTACTGTGCATCAGGACTTGACAAAACTTAGATTACTCCTTGTTCAGGGTCTCACAAGGTAGCAATCCAGGTGTTGACCCAGCTTTACTTTCTGCTGATTATGAACCAGCAGCTGTTCTCCACACCGAAGTTCCTTCACAGTGACTCTTTCATAACGTTGCCATTTGCTTTCCCAAGGGCAGCACAAGAATCTCTCTGACCTCCAAATGCAGTTACGAGAGCTCCTTTTAGGAGGTCAGACCCACTCAGTGTAATCTCTCTTTTGATTACTCAAAATAATGTCTTTTGGAAACTGAATTACATTTTGAAATTCCCCTTCTGCTTTGTCCTGAAATGTACCTAATCATAGAATTGATATCCCATCATATTTGCTCATCCCATTCACATTCAAGGGAATAGTGATTTGATAAGACTTGTGCTGCCGGGATCAGGACATTTGGGGCCGTTTTACAATAAGACAACCACTCAAAAGCTCTTGATGATTGCACAAATATTGTATTTACACAGCACAATATTTTTAGATGAAAGGCATGCCTGTCATCTGAAAACAAATCAGATTTAAAAATTACCAACTCTAAGTACTTTATTTGCACAGTGCTATTTAAATGTATATCTTATTTTATGGAAAAAAATAGCTGATGTTTAAATTCGAGCTAATATAATACTATTTCTGATGAAACATCTAGCCCAAACTATGATATCTAGATAGCATGACAGATCATGGTCACAGTCCTCCCATTGTTCATCGATTTGCTCGAGCGGGCCCAGAACGTCTCCATCATGAGACTTGTTGTTACTGTGTTTGGCATATCAAATACATCACGGGTAGCTTGCCAGGCTCTGCCATGTGGGCAAGATACTCTCAGTAGCTTGCCGGGCTCTCCGAGAGGGGTGGAGGAATCAAACTCGGATCAACCATGTTGGCTGTTTATAAGGCTACCGCTGTGCTATCACTCCAGCCCAGCATGACAGAAAGAATAAAATAAGAACGCTGCTATTTTCATGTTCTGCTACATTACTGTGGTATGGATCAGATAAATTAGCAGACAAACTGATCAGTCAGTTTTGAATGCAGCTCAGCTGATTAAAAAGTCCAGAAGTGAGAAAGTTGGCTCCAGCAAATGTATGTTATTGACAAACATTTTTTCATAGGTCCAGATATTCAAAATTCAAAAAATGATGACGGTTTTTGCTAAAAAGCATTTTTAATAAGAATAATTTAGGTACAAGGATGTAATGTTTCTTATTAGTGTAATTCACAGATGTTTGGACATATATCTTTTCTAGGGCTGGAGCGATAGCACAGCAGGTAGGGCGTTTGCCTTGTAGCGACAGACCCGGGTTCAATTCCTCTGGCCCACTCGGAGAGCCCGGCAACTATCGAGAGTATCTTGCCCGCACAACAAAGCCTGACAAGCTACCCGTGAAGTATTCGATATCCCAAAAACAGTAACAACGAGTCTCACAATTTGTTGTGAGACATTACTGGTGCCCACTCGAGCAAATCGATGAACAACGGGAGGACAGTGCTACAGTGCTTTATCTTTTCTGCGTCTGGTATAGGATAAATATTTCCCTCACTTTAGCCCTTCCTCAAATGAACTTCCATTCTTACATTCACCCTACCCTCCAAAACTAATTCTCCTGAAACAGAAATTCCCAAACTTTCCTTATTGAATTTAGCAAACTAAGGAAAGGTCAGAATTATAACCGAATTATAACCTTTATTACTTTAGATCAGTGGTTTCCCAATTCCGCTCTTCACAGAAAGGATTTTGGTAAAAATGTCTATTTCTGAACTCAAATTGAGAGATTCTGATTTTCTTAAATATCTGGGTCGGGTTCCTTAAATGTATATTATCAAACTTTGAAAAATTAGACTCAAATGAATTACTTATTATAATTAAATTATCCATTTAAATCATGTAAAATCGTATTTGCTCATTTGTAATATTTGTTGTTTTTGAGCTACACCCAAATTGCTCACGGGTTACTTCTGACTCTTAACTCAAGGATCAGTCATTTCAGGGCCGAGGGGACTGTATAGTGCTGGGGATAAAACGTAGGTCACCTGCATATAAGACTATTGCTCTAGGTCTTATTGTTTTTTTGTTTTTGGGGGAACACATCTGGTAGTGTTCAAGTCAGCGCTCCCAAGTCAGTGCTCAGTGTTTGCTCCTGGCAGTAATGGGAGGACATGCAGTGCCAGGGACCAAATGTGGTCTTTTGGGGCCCAAGCCATAGCACAGTAGCTAGGGTGCTTATCTTGAATGCAGCCGATTCAGGTTCAATTCCCAGCACCCTAGATAGTTTCCTGAGCCTACCAGGAATAATCCCTGAGCACAGAGACAGGAGTAACTCTGAACACCACTGGAAGTGGCTCAAAAACAAAAATTAAAACCTGTCCTGCTTGCAAAGCATGTGCTCCAGCCCTCTCAGCTATTTCTCCAGAGAGTTGATATTATAGTAAGCTAAGCCCTCTATGATTTTGCAGGTGTTATCATGCAGTATGAGACTATCACATTTTTAGGAACAAGTCACAAAATGCCTGACATGTGACTTATAAATTACATCATTATAGATGGATAGACTGACCTTTAAAGATCTTTTGAGGGCTCACTTTGCTCGCCCATGTAATCGGATAAAGTGCCTTTATGCATGATAAAGATATAAACCTGTATCTTTATCAGAAGACACATTTCAATGTACTCTAGTACTTGTTTGAAACCAAGGAGAGTGTCAAAGTGTATATAAACATTATTTTTCCTATACATACATTTATAGTTTAATTTATAGTTTTATACAGGAAGACATCAACAATGACTAATAATAAAATAGAATAATTACGTCTACTCATTTTTTAACTATAGATATATATGGTTTATTTCTTTCCTCCCATTTCCCTCCCTCTCAAAGTGCGTCATTATAAATAATATATTTAGGCATCAGTTGGCCAGTTTGTAACTGAAACAGTGAATGGCAAAATTCAAATATGGGAGACTACTGAATATGTCTAATGCACTTGCTGCCATAAATATATAAATTTAGGTATTTTTTTTAAATCCTGATTAATATCAGTGACTTTCCATCCTATCTGAAGAGCCTCTCATTTGCCCTATAGTGGTACAACACAGAATGCAGACAGTATCAAGTGGTACAATATGGAAAGTATCATGCTAAGCGAAATGAGTCAGAAAGAGAGGGATAGACATAGAAAGATTGCATTCATCTGGGGGATATAAAGTAACAAAGTATGAGATTAATACCCAAGAATAGCTGAGATCAGCACCAGGAGGATTACTCCATAACTTAGAGGCCAGCCAGGTATCCTAGAGGAAAGGGCAGTTCAGATAGAGAAGGGAGCACCAAATAAAGGATGTTTGGAGGATCCTCCCAGGAGGGGAGATGCATGTCGAAAGTAGACTATGGACTGAACATGTTTGCCACTCAATGCCTCTTTTGCAGACCACAACACCCAAAAGGAGAGAGAGAACACAGGGGATTGCCCTGCCACAGAGACAGGGGGGATGGGGGGATGGGGGTGGGAGGGATATTATCCATGGTGGTGGAAAATGGGCACTGGTGGAGGGATGGGTATCTGATCATTGTATAATTGAAACCAAAGCACAAAAAATTGTAAATCTACAACTTTAAAAAAATAAAATAAAATAAAGGGAAAAAAAAAGAATGCAGACAGTATCTTTTTTTTCCATATCAAAAAATGGATTTCAAATTTTTCTATATAATTGACCTTTTAAATATTTTTGTTTGCTATTTTCACTGATGGTTAAACTTATAAGAAGAAAAAAAAACATATGTACTCTCTTTTTTTCTGGTCATTTGATATATTATGTGTAAAACCACCCCAGAAAATCTTCTTTACTTTTTTTTTTGCTTTTTGGGTCACACCTGGTGATGCACAGGGGTTACTCCTGGCTCTGCACTCAGGAACTAGTCCTGGCAGTGCTCAGGGGACCATCTGGGATGCTGGGAATCGAACCCGGGTCGGCCGCATGCAAGGCAAACATCCTACCCACTGTGCTATTGCTCCAGCCCCTTCTTCTTTTTTTTTACTTTTAAACATTAAAAGTTTTTCAAGACACTTTATCAGGTCGCATATAGCAAAAATAAATAAATAAATAAATAAATAAATAAGAAAACAAAGTTGATAGAAGAGTTTATGGAAATGCCAATCGGAGAGAAGCTTATACAGATGGTGCTTCTGTTTCTTAAAAATAGAGCCCAGGCAGGTTTCAATTGGGTCTCTAGAACCTTCCTTCAATTCTCACGTTTTGCTGTGAGTTCACACCCCAAGTGAGTTCCCCTTGCCAATTACTTGTGCTCCCCTGAAACCAGGGCCAGTGAAGTCAGGGGAACTGATCATTGTTGAATATGCCCTACAAATTATGAATTTTTAAAAAAGGAGTTAATTAGCAATCTCTTTAAAATGTACATTTTGTAAATAATTTTGTGGGAGGTTGCTGAGGGGTTAGCCATACCTGGTTATTCTGGAATTCCATCAGTGTTAGCTCTATGTGAGCCAAGTGCCTTACCTCCTATTCCTCCTCTATTATCCCTATAGCTCCATTTTTTTTTGGTTTATTCTTGTTCTACAGAAGAGTTAACTAAAATAGGGATTTATAAGTTTTTTCTACTTGCAACCCCTTTTTGCTCAGAAATGCAACACAAGTGAGTACTACCAGAGGCACCTCATGTTTATTATGCATTTGATTTTGAATTAATTTTGTCGTTGTACATTCAGAAAACCTTTACTGTTTCCAGATATTCTGTGACACTCTCCTACATACATTCAGTTACCTATTCCCATACAGGGTAGTGAGTCACAATTTAAGAAGCAAAAAAAAACAGAAGACTTATTTACAGAATTCTACAGAAACTATTTGATTTGATGCACCAGGATTTATAATACTGTTAATGAGACGGTTATTTAACTGTAATTTAACTGGTTAAGTACCAGTAGAAATAAAGTCTCATTTCCAACATACATGACTGATTAAAAATTTTAATCTTCCTGAAAATTATCAGACTCATTCATAAACTTTTCATTATTCATTTAAATAAGTCTATTCATAGTTTTGAAAATTAAATAAATTGATTGTTTATTCCATGTTTCTGGTTGTTGTCCATATTTTTTTGCTTTCCCATTAAACTGAACTGGAAGAAATATGTTTTTCTAGTTTTCAATAAATTTTCAGTAAGTAGTAAATAGTAGAACAGATAATATTAAGAAATGATGTAGACATAAATTTATTTAAAATAACTTGAGTTCAGTCTTTGTCAATACTTTTTCCAGCTTTTCCAATACTCAGCGAAAATATATTCAAAAAATAATAGTTGGAGATGGGTGAATAACTACAAAAGTCATGGCTATGAACAAAGCTTAATGTCCAGGACTTGAATAAGTATCGCTGTGAAAATAGAAGTCAAGAGAAGGTCACACTATTTGTGCTTCAGTTCTTTGGTTTGCTTTTAATCATATATCTTGGAATTGTTTTCTGAGCTTTCTTTAATGAGATTGTTTTCTGCTGCTCTTTTGTGGTAGAACACTTGAAAAACATAGCTAAATTTAGACAATGCTCTCCCGAGTTGCTCTTTTCAAGTTAAGATTAATGGAGGCCAATATTGTCCCCCTTCATCTTCTACCTCTGAACCTCTCCATGAGTGAGGTGAATTAGGCTATGAGATGACCCCGAGCTGCCCAGGGAATTAAAAAAATCACCATCAGAGTGCAGGGTATAGGGAATAAAACTATCATTCACCACAGGAGAATATGTTTGCACTTACTGGTGTATCTTGTTAATGAAGTTCATTATCATGCTTCTCACTTCTATATTTACTTGCTCCTTTATGTTTATTTTTAATTTCTAAGCTTATCTCTTTCTCTCATTGTCACTATATTTTGTTTCTGAATCTTGAAAACTGTATTTTAAAAGTCTCTTTAAGTGTAACAAAACCAAAGAATTAGGGGAATATAAAGGTAAATTTCTCTTAAGATAACTAAACAAAATAAGGATAACCAAAATCTCCATGCAAAATTATGATAGTTTTGTGACCAGAGTGATAGTACAGTGGATAGGGTGCTTGCCTGCATGCTGATGAACTGGATGACCAGGGTTTGATACCTGGAATCACATATTGCCCCCCAACCAACCTCACCACGACTGATCCCTGAGTAGAAAGCCAGGAGTAAGGTCTGAGCACTGCCAGGTGTGTGTCCAAGAACAAAACAAAACAAAAAAAGTGATAGTTTATTTCATTCCACTCATTCATTCAACACACTTACCTATTCCCAGTACATCTTTCAAAAGCTTTAGATTGCCCTTCCAAACATCAACATTAGTTATCTGCTTTACTACTTAAATGTTTACAATAAGTTTACAATAAGTTTAGAATAAATAACTGAATTGGGCTGGAGCGATAGCACAGGGCTGGAGCGATAGCACAGCGGGTAGAGCGTCTGCCTTGCACGCAGCCAACATGGCTGACCCTAGTTCGATTCCTCCGCCCCTCTCGGAGAGCCCGGCAAGCTACCGAGAGTATTCGATATGCCAGATACAGTAACAACAAAGTCTCCAATGGAGACGTTACTGGGCCCGCTCGAGCAAATCGATGATCAACGGGAGGGCCTTTTTTTTTTTTTTTTAATTTTACATCAGGAAAATCAAGAAAATGCTTGTTTTATGCTGTTCCCCGGCACTGTGTAATCCCATCAATGGCCAAGACCCAGAGACTATAAAACCAAGCTCCCTGAAGCACGTGGCCGTGAATAGTTCTCACTCTCGGAGAACCTAGCAGGCTACGGAGAGTATTCTCCCCACACGGCAGAGTCTGGCAAGCTCCCTATGCCATATTCGATATGCCAAAACCCAGTACCGATGATGGGTCTCATTCCCCTGACCCTGAAAGAGCCTCCAATGTGGCACTTGCTAAAATCTCAGGGCTAGGACGAATGGAGACGTTATTGGTGCCTGCTCGAGGAAATTGATAAACAACGGGATGACAGTAACAGTGACTGTGACAGTGAGGAATATAAATTTTTAAAGAATTCTTATAAGTATTATAACAGAACAGTAACCAAAAAAAGTTGATATAAAGCAGGTATCCATTTCCATTAAAAAGGCAACATTTTTCATTGTTGAATATTAAAGAAAAAGGTGAAGGCCCTGCTCATGAGTATTTCTACCTTTCAACAACATTCCTCTACCCTGTCTCAGGGTGGATTTACTGGACAAATTAAACAGATTAAACTGAACCACTACAACCACCCATCTTTCTCCCCACCCCCTACACACACACACACACACACACACACACGCGCGCGCGCGCGCGCGCACACACACACACACACACACACACACAGCCTTCATGGTTCCTGGGCCACAGGTCAAGAAAAATGATCAATCCTGGATAATGGCTGATGAACATATGAACAATCCAAGTGAAAACTAAGGATAAATTAAAAGTTAAAAGATTCTTTTTTTGAAAATAATTGTGGATCTAGGGTGGGGTATAGGATTACTCAAAAGAAGAGATTAAAAAAAGAAGAAGAAGAGGTTAGTGACACATAGATGAGTTAAGAAACTATAATGAGGGGCTGGAGAGATAGTACAGCGGGTAGGGAGTTTGCCTTGCACGCGGCCGACCCGGGTTCGATTCCCAGCATCCCCTATGGTCCCCTAAGCACTGCCAGGAGTAACTCCTGAGTGCAGAGCCAGGAGTAACCCCTGTGCATGGCCAGGTGTGACCCAAAAAGCAAACAAAACAAAACAAAACAAAACTATAATGAGACTTCAGAGTGAAGGTTGGGCAGGCAGAAATAACAAGCAATGTAGAAAGAAAGTATGGGGTCATTCTGAAGCTTTGGTGTGACCTTATCTAGAAGCTTAACTGAGATTAAGACCTTGCCTGTGTGGAAAAGAGTTGGCAGGCAATTTAGATGATAGAACTCTGTTTTTCTGATACCTATGCATTGCCTCACCCTTAAACATCCTAGGGTGTTCCTTTCTTTCCTTATGGTGCACAAGAAATCAAAACCAGATGTGTACAAATAAATACACCAGTAGGAAGAAAAAGGTCTAAGGACATTCTCTAAAAAGCAGAATTTTTAAACTTTATTGTCCAGTTCCTTGAATTCTTCTTTTCCAACAAGCCCAATGCTGACCTCACACTCTACTGGGGAGACAGATGTGTTGGTGAAGGCCTCAGCTTCCTGTGCTAGAAGGAAAATCTTTGTTTGGATGCCAGATCCTCCATATGCTCTCCAGCGACATTTCAACTCTGCAACCTCTCCAAGTGTTTCTTCCTCTTGAGCATACAAACTTTTTCCTAAGATGGTGATCAAGATCAAGTGACATGATCTAGGTAAGCAACACCAAGCCTTCTAAGAACCTCATAAAACCAGTTAGAATCACAGCAAATACTTATCACATTCCCTGCTCTATTCTAACGATTTTAACCTTTCATTGGAGCATCACCACTCAATGAGATATATGCATTTTATAATCATAATCCACATTTGTATAGATAAGGGAATTGAAGAAGAGTATTCTCGTGAGTTGTCTCAATTCTTAGATCTTACCTGTGTTGAAACTGTGATAAACCAGGGATCTCCTGCTTTAAGGAATCAGATTTTTTAATGCCAAGACATAAAATTGGCATCAGGAGCCAGAAGACCCTTCCCTGACAAGTGGGAGCTATTTAGGGTGATCACAAGCAGCTTACGTACCACTTTCTTATACTATTAATGTCCCATATTGATTTCTTCCTTTCCTTAGTTATTCATCTTCAGAGCAATTTAAAAGCTAATCATCTACTCATGTTTCCTTGTGATGTGTGTAAGTCAGATTTTGAACATAAGCCCCTGAATCACAATTTATATCCCACACTCAGTATTCTCTTAAGTAACAGCCTAAAGTCTGAGTATCAGTAAGCTCTCAATAAATACCTGTTTGAGTGATTTATTCTCAGGTTCTAAGGAACCATAACTGAAAAAAATATATTATATATACCTTTGAGAGATTTGCAAAAGGACAGGAAATATATTTTTTTTTAAATTTCACATCAGCAAAAGAGCTATCAGTGACATAAAGCTCCACTTCTATAATATTACTGAAGAATCCCACAGAAATAGACTAGACTTTTGCAATATGGCAATAGGCTAATCTTGGGGCTGGAACAATAATAGCACAGCGGGTAGGGCGTTTGCCTTGCACACGGATGACCGGGGTTTGATTCCCAGCATTCCATATGGTCCCCTGAGAACCGCCAGGAGTAACTCCTGAGTGCAGAGCCAGGAGTAACCGCTGTGCATTGCCGGGTGTGATCCAAAAAGAAAAAAAAAGGCTAATCTTTTGTAAAATACAGAGGCATTTTTGGAGGGTGGGAGGTGGAACACACCTGGTGATGCCCTCCTGAGTACAGAGCCAGTAGTAACCTGTAGTGCTCAGGGGACCACATGGGATGCCAGAGAAAAACCTAGGCTGGCTGCCTACAAATCAAGCATTTCACCTGCCATTCTATTTCACCAGACTCTAGAGAGGCTTCACTTAATCACTTAATCCCCGTTATTCATCGATTTATTCGAGCGGGTGCCAGTAACGTCTCCATTCATCCCGGTTGCGTGCTAGCGTAGCCCAATGGTATCTGTTCGTTTTAGGAACATGTAGAGCCTCAAACCGATCATTTAGGGTCTTGACGAAGAAGTCTGACCATCTTATAGGTGGGCGTCCACGTGATCTTTTGATGTCTCGTGGAATCCAATCAGTAATGGCTCTAGTCCAGCGGTTGTCTGTAAACCTCATTACATGTCCAGCCCATCTGATTTTTGATGTCTTGGCAAATGAGACAGCGTCCCTTATTCTTGAGCGTTGACGAAGATCAGAACTCCGGATTCTATCTCTCATTTGAGTGAATCGTGATATTCCAAGCATAGTTCTTTCGATTCCTCTTTGAGAGACCCGAATAGTGTTCTCATCCTGTTTTCGTAGGGTCCAGGTCTCTGAGGCATATGTTAATGCAGGAAGAATAGTGGAATCAAAGAGATGTGCTCGTAGCTGGAGGTTCTTTGTCCTTTTAGTTATTTCTTCAATGCTCTTGAAGGCATTCCAAGCCGCTCTCTTCCTCCTGCGTAACTCAGGTGCCAGGTCATTCATCATGTTGATTTCTCGACCTAAGTATATATAACTGTTGCATTCGGAGATGGTGGTTCCGTTGAGAGCGAATGGAGCATCAGGAACAAGGCTGTTTCTCATAAACATTGTCTTTGTAAGATTCAGCTGTATTATAATCATAATCCACATTTGTATAGATAAGGGAATTGAAGAAGAGTATTCTCGTGAGTTGTCTCAATTCTTAGATCTTACCTGTGTTGAAACTGTGATAAACCAGGGATCTCCTGCTTTAAGGAATCAGATTTTTTAATGCCAAGACATAAAATTGGCATCAGGAGCCAGAAGACCCTTCCCTGACAAGTGGGAGCTATTTAGGGTGATCACAAGCAGCTTACGTACCACTTTCTTATACTATTAATGTCCCATATTGATTTCTTCCTTTCCTTAGTTATTCATCTTCAGAGCAATTTAAAAGCTAATCATCTACTGTCTGAGTTCATCATGTCAACCAAAACCTTCCATGGTAACTCACAATTCCAAAAGGCTGAATCTAAACGTTGGACATGGGAGTCTCCCGATGGACGGTTCCACAATGAAATAGACCACATCATATTCAATCGGCAGTTTTGCCTAACCGATGTTGCTGTTGTCCCAAAATTCCAAACGGGATCAGACCACCGTCTTCTTCGTGCAAAATTCTACCTCACAGAACGAGGAGAAAAGAATGCAAGGTTTAAGAAGAAGACTCCCAGAACAACCACCAACTGGGAACTCTTTGGCTCTGTTGCAGCAACATGGGAAGATGCCGTCATTGACAACATTGATGAGGAATACAATCGAATGATTCAGCACCTCCATGATTGTGCAAGGAATGCCAAGAGAGAGATAACCACAAAAAACCGTCTTTCTTCGAACACTCTTGAACTTATTCGCCAACGTGGTGTGGCACGTGCCTCAGGCAACCACAAGCAAACGTCCGAACTGGCAAAACAGTGCAGAAAAGCCATCAAGGATGACCTCAAAAACAGGAGAGCAGCAGTACTGGTAGATGCAGCAGAAGCTGGGAAAAACATTCGTAATGCCCGCCTGTCCTTCACCAACTACAAAACCAAGATGACTGCCCTCCGACATCATGATGGATCTATCACATCTTCCAGAAGGGCAATGGAGAAGATTATTCATGACTTCTACTCAGATCTCTTTAATAGCCACATCCACTTGCCCACATGCCACATACCACATGATGGATATGTCGTTCCCAATGTTCTCCCTTCCGAAATCCAACATGCCATCTCGTCGGTAAAGAAACAAAAAGCACCTGGCCCAGACAAGATCAGACCTGAACACCTGAAGAACTTACCATCAGTACTCATCAATACATTAGCTCGACTCTTCACACGCTACCTGTCTGAATGCAAGGTTCCATCCCAATGGAAAACCAGCAAGACTGTACTACTATACAAGAAAGGAGACATCCACGACATTGGCAACTATCGCCCAATCTGCCTATTGTCTGTCATCTACAAACTATTCACTCGAGTCATCCTGAATAGGATTAGCAGAACACTAGATGAAGGACAACCATGTGAACAAGCTGGATTCCGAAAAGGATTCAGTACCATTGACCATATCCACACAATAACCAAGCTCATTGAGGTATCTCGGGAGTTCAAGATGCCGCTCTGTCTAACGTTCATTGATTTAAAGAAGGCCTTTGATTCTGTTGAGACGGAAGCGGTCATGGAAGCCAATCAGGGCGTACAAACTCAATACATCAGGATCCTTCGTGAGCTGTATTGCGGATTCACTACCAAGATCTCACCATTCTACAAAGAAGTAATCATCCATATCAAGAGAGGGGTTCGGCAGGGTGATACCATTTCACCAAAACTCTTCAGTGCCACCCTCGAGAACATCATGCGACGACTAGAATGGGAAAACATGGGAGTGAAGATAGATGGTCGGCAACTACACCACCTCCGCTTTGCTGATGACATCGTTCTAATAACACCAAACATCAGCCAAGCGGCACAAATGCTTGCGGACTTTGACTGTGAGTGTGGAAAGGTCGGACTAGAGAGGCTTATATACATTTAATTTTGTAGAGCAAAAAAAAAAACATTTTTTATTTAACAATTATTGTTAGGAAGTGTAGATTAATGTTAATTGTCTTGAGTACTTGAACTCATAAAAGAATAGTTCACTTAAAGTGGTTTGTGAAAAACATAAAATTTTTAAAATGATACTTTTAAAATAAAGTAATACAGCTATAAGGAAAATAATAACAAATTTATAGCAAGTTTTCAAAAACTACTTAGAAAGTTACAGCTTGAAAATAATAGCTCTCTAAAGTAATTTTTACTATTTAAAAATTGGAGTCACAAAGAAATCCATGAATGTCATATAATGGTAAGCCAAAAAAAGTGAACGTCAAAAAAAGTATTCTTGAGATAAGCTGAAATAAAATGAGCACAAAACAGTTGTATATATACAAATACATACAAATTTATATAAAGTTTACACATATATTTGTATATACAAATATATACAAATTTGTATATATACAAATATATGTGTAAACTTTACATGTATATATAAACTTTAGGACATTTTTACATGGTTTCAAAAGAACAAGGTGGCAATTTTAACATCAGTTGTTACCATCAATTAATTCAATTGACTTATTAAATCTTAAAATACATTCTAGGCTTTCTGCAAGATAATTTTCAATAGAACGTAAGTGAAAGAAGACCATTTCCTGTGTTAAAAAAGGAAATGGTCTTTTTTATTTTTAAAAAATAATACTAGAAATCTACATACAATGGCAACTCTGAAGTGTGATAATTACATTCCAGATTCAAAACCCTTCAGAAAAGGGGCAATGACTCTTATCCTTCCATTCAAGAGACCAGAAAAAAGCTCAAAAAGTACTAGCATTTGAATTGCTACTTAAGAATAGACAGCACTTTGACAGCACTAAACAGGCAGACAACCCAATTCTAGGAACTGAAAAGATGAGGTACAAAGTGCTCAAGGGTTATTCATACAGAAAAATAAACTCTAACTTAAAGACCACAGTGATGACTCTATAATAGCCATGAATTTCTATTAGTAATAATTTAAGTATTACTGATGGTGATGGGGAATACTTAGAGGAGGATGAGAATTGGAATAAACACATCAGTTAATGGATTAAGGAGAGACTAGCTTTTTTTTTCCTTTCTGTTTTCATTGTTGTTGTTGTTGTTGTTGTCGTCGTTGATGTTGGTTTGGGGGCTACATTCAAGAGTGCTCAGGAGTTATTCTGACTTTGTACTCAGGAATTACTTCTGGAGATACTTTTGATGAGGGGACTATATGGGGTGCCAGGGATCAAACTCAGGTTGTCTGCTTGCAAGGCAAATAAATGCCCTACCTGCTGCACTATTTCAAGCCTAAATCTAGAATATTGAATAAATGGAAAAATTCAAAGTCTCAGTAAATTATATTAACATTTATTTCTCCCTCTCACTTCAGATACTTCACACTCAGACATCCATCTAGCAAGATCACTGTCTCTATAACAAAGTTAATTGTGTGCTGATTCTATAGATTTAATCCAGGAGTAACACATGTCACATTTCTTTGAATGTGACATGTGTTATGCATACTTCATAACAAAAGACATTTGTATATTTATTTTATATCTTTCTACTTTGCTCTACTGATTATTTTTTCTAAAAACTTTTAGTTGCATCTTTAGGGCCCTCTATCTATATTATAATATCATCTGGAAATAGTGACAGTTTGGCTTTTCACCACTTGGATCCTTTCATTTATTTCTTTGGACAAAATGCTGTATTTAGAACTTCCAGTTTCATATATAATAAAAGCCAGGAAAGTGGGCACCATGTTTTATTCCTGAGCTCAGAGGGGAGACTTGGAATCTCTAAATCTTCTGAGTAGTTCTTATTATTTCTAAGAGTAACAGCTGTGGGTTTGTCTTCTTTGTAGTTCCTGGTATTTCAAAGAGATATAGCTGCAGGTTTACTGTAAATGACTTTTAGTATCTTAAAGAAGCTTTCTCTTATCCCTATTTTATTGAGGATTTTTATCATGAATATGTGTTGAATTTTGTCAGAAGTTTTCTCTATATCAATTTGTATATGATTATATTTTCATTTGTTGATAGGGTGCATTATATTAATTGATCAGCAAATGTTGAACCATTCTTACAAACCTGTTGTGAATCCCATTTGACTATGATGTATAATCTTTTTGATATGTTGTTGGATTTAGTTTGCTATATGTAAAAAGTGAACCAGAAGTAAAAGAGATCAGAAAGACTATTCAATTCAAAATAATGTCCAAAAACACAAGTACCTAGGAATTAACCAAAGAAGGTGAAAGACCTTTACCTGGAGAATAACTCTCTTAAAAAATAAATATTAGGATGTCAAGAAATAAAACTTTATTTTATATTCATGGGGCCAGAGCGATAGAATAGTGGGTAGATCATTTGCCTTGCACATGGCCAACTCGGGTTCAGTTCCTCCACCCCCTCAGAGAGCCCAGCATCTACCAAGAGTATTCTGCCTGCATAGCAAAGTCTAGCAAGCTACCCATGATATATTCGATATGCCAAAAAACAGTAAGAACAATTCTTACAATGGAGACGTTACTGGTGCCTGCTTGAGCAAATCAATGACAACAGGAAGACAGTGCTACGGTGTTATTTTATATTCATGGATTGGAAGAATCAACATTGTCAAAAGACTATTCTACCTGAATTATTATATAGATTTGATATAATCTCCATTAAAATCCTTATGATATTCTTCAAGGACTTAAAATGGTAAATGATAAAATTTCTATGGAACCATAAAATACCCCATGTAGCTAAAGCTATCCAGAGAAATAAAAAATTGGAAAGTATTCCATTTCCTGACACAAAACTATAGTATAAAGCTATAGTAATCAAAACAGCATTTTACTGGAATAAGGATAGACTACAGACCAATGTGTTAGAACTGAGTACCCAATGGTGAACTCTCAGATATACATACCACTAACTTATGACAAAGGATTCCATTTCATAAAGTGGAATAAAAAGAGTCTTCAAAAAACAGTGTTAAGGAAAACCTGAAAGCTACATGCAAAAAGATAAGTAACTGGATTTGTATCTCCCACCTTACACAAAAGTCAATTCAGGGCTGAACAAAGACCTGAAGAGTGCAACAGATTCCACAGAACACAACGAAAAAAAATAGGCATAATACTACAAAATTTCAACCTCAAAGGTGTCTTTAACAATATGATCCCATAGACAGACAACAGAAACAAAAATTTTAAAAAATGGTTCTACATCAATCTCAAAATTACTGCATGCAAAAGAAATATAGTTTCAAAACAACAGACACACAGCTTGGGATTCTGCAGCAATCACACCCACAAACCACCTCCAGCCCTATGTAAGCTCTTTTACCAGCCATAATCCAGAGACTCATAAATAAATCTCGAGAGAGATCAACAAGATGCAGAAGTTTCTTCCAGATCCCACACAAGACTGAGTCATTCAGGGTACCCCAGAGGGGGGCGGGTGAGTCCAGCACCTGCCCAAACAGAGCCCCAGCAGCTGTTAACCTCCACACTCCACAATCACCACCATATTCCCAGCTGGTTTCCACTGCTCAAGATGAACCTTATCCAGAAATTAATCTGTTGCAAGACTCTGGTATGTGGATTTTGTGACTGGAATTTCCAGGTTCTCTCAGAGTCAGGAATGGGCTACCTCCACCCATCTCACTGTCACACACATGCCCCAAAACACGCCCACTTAAAAAAGTTAAATCCAGCGGCATCACCTTGTTAAAAATTTTTGACTTCCTAGAGTGACCCTTCAAATTCTAAAACCAGGAGTAGCACATCAGATTGGAAGGGATTCAATGTATAAAGCAGCTGAGCTCAATTAACAAAATATCAATTCAGAAGACAACCTGTAACATCTTAGTAACCTCCTATACAAAGGCCTAATGACTGAATGGTAAGATTCATAATCTTCACTAATTTTCTTCTGTGGAAACATTTTTGACTATTCTTCTAGAAAACTATAACAAAAAATATAAAATGAAGTATTGAGGGCCAGAAATGAGAGCAGACTTAAGGGGTTGTTCAGAAAATTGGAGATAATGATGGTGGGAAGGTACAATGGAGGTGAAATTTGTGTTGGTATATTGAATGTCTATAATAAATAATCATGGACAACTTTGTAAACCACAGTGTTTAAGTAAGGTGTAAGAGGAAATTAAAATTTAAAAAATAGAAAAAAAAAGAAAAGACACCCTACTGATCAGGAGAAAAATAGTTATGCACATTATATCAGATAAACCATTAATATTCAAGATATACACTCACACAAATATCAACATCAATAGATCTCATTAACCACATTAAAAATAGGGAGAGGAAATGGATGCTTCTCTGAGGAAGAACCACAGGGGACCTAAAGCATATGAAAATGTGTTGTTAGCCACTAGACATTAGTGAGAATGATATATATCAGAAAGTATAGAAACAACTTGCTATAGCAAGGTTGTGGCAAAAAATAAACTCTCTCACTTGCTCTTCAAGCCCATGTTCTCCCTTGAATGTGTGTCTTACTTACTTGTCTTTGTATATGTTTACTTGCTTTTGACACTCTAGATTAGCCCATATTCCCTCTTTAACATGTATTTCCTTTTACATTTTCCCTCAAATCTCTTTAAGTATGTTTCATTCAATAGAAACTACCATGCTTCACTATTTTGTCTTCTCCTGCTCATTGCCTCGAGGAAACCCGGCTATCCTCCCTTCTCTTATTATTCAAAGAGTATAACTCTTGGTGTGAAAAATAAATCCTTTGGGTTTAGAGGTAAGAAGAAAATTCCATTGTATGGTCAGAATGTGAGTGGCCCCACATGGCACCTTCCTTTAGCCCCTCTCAAGAAGAGATTTTTCTCCAGACAGTGGATAAAAGTGGGATCTCCCAGACACACACACACACACACACACACACACACACACACACACACACACACACAGAGAGAGAGAGAGAGAGAGAGAGAGAGTTGAAAATAAAAACCAACAAAAAGTATGAACAGTCTAGTAAAGTTTCCAAGATCTTTCAAAAAAATAAAAACAATAAAAATAAACTCACGTGGAATGTTGTCTAGTTCAGTTCTTTTGCAAAACATTATGGAGATTCCTTCAAAAAACTTATTCACCAGATTTACCTTATGACAAGGCAATCTCACTGCTTGACGTTGACCCAAAGATACAAAAACATGCATTCAAAAAGATCTATGCATGCCTATGTATCATTGCAGCACTTTGTATAATAACCACAGTATGGAAACAACCCAGTGATCTGACAACAGAAGAGTGTGTAATGAAGTGTGTTATATATACACAATGGAATACTGTGCAGACACAAGGAATGATGAATTCATGCAATTTCTGGAAACTTGCATGGAACTGAAGTATCCTATGTTAAATGTGATAATTTAGAAGGGAATTTAAAAAATATTAAATCTGTGGGATATAGAGCAACATGTCTAGGGGATGGTAGTTTAAAAAGGTGGGCAAAATTTATACTCTAGATTACAGAAACAAAAACAGAAGAAAAAAGAGAAACAGTCTGGCGGCAGAAGCAAGAAGAAACTGAAAGTTCCATAGGGCAGGGGTCAGGCACTTTGGCCCTTCTATGATCGACAGCCAATCATCTGTCTGTTACTAAACCACTAGATCCCACAATCATGTAAGCATGACTCAGACTACAGAAAATAAATTAAAATGCATCTGTCAGAGTCAGGATAGGGTTTGGAGCATCATTGGTAAAATGGAAGGAGAACAGAGGGTTGTGGGATTGGGAGTGGGAACATTATAAACCTGAAAAGCTATAGTAAATTACTATGCAACTCATGGTAGATAAGAGAAAAAAAAGGATTAAAGATATAAAAGATTCTCTAAATAGAAGTGAGACCTGGCTTATTGATATTACAAAGAAGATTAAAAAAACAATCTAGTATGTCTCTAGGGTTTATACCTGGAAGACATTTTGCATTTTTTGTAGAAATTATGAAACAAAAGAGAAAGAACTGATTATGTGATAGGAGAACAGTGGAGAGAATATAAAATAGCAATGACAGACGGGGCTGGAGCAATAGCACAGCGGGTAGGGTGTTTGCCTTGAACACGGCTGACCCAGGTTCGATTCCCAGCATCCCATATGGTCCCCTGAGCACCACCAGGGGAAATTCCTGAGTTTAGAGCCAGGAGTAACCCCTGTACATTGCCGGTTATCACCCAAAAAGCGAAAAAAAATTAGTGATGATAGAATGTTTAAACTATGATAAGTTGTAAGACCTCACAGGCATACACAAACAATGATATCCAAAGATGAAAATTATAAACTAGGTTTCACAGCAGAGTTTAAATCTGAAAATAAGAACTTTAGTCGATATAGAACCGCTTAATGCTTAATTCTATGAGCTTAGACTACAAAGTTCGCATCATTAGATTTAATTTACCACTTTCTTGAGCCATTAAAGACTATGTTGATCTTATTTTACAAGTTTTATATTCTTGAAAGAAAATTTAATGATTATAAAACAGTAATAGTCAAGCATCTCCAAAGTTATTCAGAGAGACGAAACAGTAGTATTTTCAGTGCTAAAATTAATGGTGAGGGGCTGAAGCGATAGCACAGCAGGTAGGGCATTTGTCTTGCACGAGGCAGATCTGGGTTCAATTCACAGCATCTCATATGGTCCCCCAAGAACCACAAGGAGTGATTCCTGAGTACATGAGCCAGGAGTAACCTCTGTGCATCACCGGGTATGACCCAAAAAGAAAAATAAATAAATAAATAATAAAAATAAATTAAGTGGTGATTTTTTTTTTATTAGTGAAACATCATGAGGTACTATTGTAGACTTACAAATTTTTGTGCTTGGGTTTCAGTTATACAATGATCGAATACCAATCCCTCCACCAGTGCCCATTCTCCACCACCACCAGTCCCAGTATCCCTCCCACCCCTTCCCCCCATCCACCCTACCACTGTGGCAGGGCATTCCCCTCCATTATCTCTCTCCTTTTGAGTGCTGTGGTTTGCAAAAGAGACATTGAGTGGCAATCTTGTTCGGACTATAGTCTACTCTCATCACGCATTTCCCATCCTGAGAGGAACCTCCCAACACCCTTTATTTGGTGCTCCCTTCTCTATCTGAGCTGCCTTTTCCCCTAGGGTGTGCGGCTGTCCTCAAGGCCATGGAGTAATCCTCCTGGTATTTATCTCGGCTATTCTTGGGTGTTAGTCTCCTATTTTCTACTTTATATTCCCCAGATGAATGCAATCTTTCTATGTCTATCCCTCTCTTTCTGATTCATTTCACTTAGCATGAAACTTTCCATGTAGCACCACTTGTATGTAAATTTCATGACTTAATCCTTTCTGACAGCTACATAGTATTCCATTGTGTAGATGTACCAAAGCTCCTTTAACCAGTCATCTGTTCTCGGGCACTCAGGTTTTTTTCCAGATTCTGGCTATTGTAAACAGTGCTGCAATGAACAGACAACTGCAGATGTCGCTTCAACTATAACTTTTTGCCTCTCTGGGGTATATTCCCAGGAGTGGAATTGCTGGGTCAAATGGGATCTCAATTTCTAGCTTTTTGAGAATCGTCTATACAGTTTTCCAGAAGGGCTGAACCAGTCGACATTCCCACCAGCAGTGAAGGAGGGTCCCTTTCTCGCCACATCCGTGCCAGCACAGGTTGCTTTTGTTTGCTCGAGCCACTTCTGCAGGGAGCGCAGGTCCATGTAATCGCTCACCCCCACAACAGGTACTGCTGGTGCCCACCCCTCACCCCAACTCAACTTGAGACCCAGAAACCCAGCTGCTACCGACGCCCCCAGGCAGGGACCCCTCTAGTGGTGATTATGAACTTTTAATCCTTCAGGATTCTTGCATTCATTAATACAATCTGACGATTTTTGTAGCATACTAGGTTAGTATGCAAATAAAAGTGAAGATTACTAATTACTAATTATCTTCATGAAGATAATTAATAAGTACATGCATAAAAAGTGATTCTCTACATGGCATTATAGCAACTTTGTAACCTTTTAAAATAGAGAACTTTTGGGGCAGGAGTGATAGCACAGCTGTTAGGGCATTTGCCTTGCACATAGTCGATCCGGGTTTGATTCCCAGCATCTCACATGGTTCCCTGAGCACCGCCAGGAATAATTCCTGAGTGCAGAGCCAGGAGTAACCCCTGTGCATCGCCGGGTGTGACACACACACACAAAAAAATAAATTGAGAAAACTTTTTCTGTGTCTTAGTATCTATAGAAAAAGAAATTTAGTAAAGTAGTAATGAGAAAAATCTTTTGCAAAGATATATATTTTATTTGTCTAGGTAAAACGTAGCCAGCCATTGCTTAGTCAACACACATTCAATTACCTCCTAATGAAGTCAAACATATTACGTGACAAAAACTAGAATTTTTCAAATTGTTATTATGGTCTTTGAATAAATCTTGAAATAAATTTATTAAGTTGGCATTTCAAATAAGTATTTAGGACAGAGGCTTGCTCTTCAAGCCCCTGGTCTGCCTCGAACACTATCTGTCTTTTGCTCATCTGTTTCTTTATTTATTTCCACTCTGGAGAAGCCTGTGTTCTCTCTTGAACACATTTCAACTCATTTCTCACATCTTTCAAAGCAAGTTTTAGTTAATAAAAAATGACCTTGTTTCTGGCAAACTCCCCATGGCGTACCAAATATGCCAAATACCAGTAACAATGATGGGTCTCATTCTCCTAAAGAGCCTTGAATATAATCTCAGGGTTAGGATGAAAGAGACATTACTGGGGCCTGCTCGAGGCAATCGACGAATAACAGGATGATGAAATGAAAAAAAATGACCTTGTTTCACAATTTAAAAAAGAATTTAAAGCAGAAATATTGAGGTATACAGAATGTCCAAAGTCTAAGCATTGTTTTAAACCTAATTTTAATTTTTTGTACAATACCCAGTGGTGCTCAGGAATCACTCCTGGCAGAGCTAGGGGACCGGATGGAGTGCCATGGATCAGACCCCAGTCTGCTGCATGCAAGGCAAAATCCCTACCCACTGTACTAGCTTTCTAGCTCCATGAGGCCTTCTCTTAAAAGGACCCTCCCAGTGCCAGTGTGTGACAGGGCCACCCCAGTGATACTTGACTTGCAATACAGGCCCAACAGTTCTACTGTTCAGTGCTCTGGCCTGTGATGTATGCTATTCAAGCCACAAGACTCACCCACTCCAGTGTTCAGAGACCACTGGACTAGGTAACCAGTTGTGCTCCAGAGTCCATATGGTACCATGGATGGGACTTCTTGCCTAATACATGCTAAATATGAACTCCCTACACCCCTTAGAGTTGACTCTCTAGCACCTTGCTTGAAGATGTGTGTGTGTGTCAATGAAACAATGGGTCTTAATTTAAATATTGTTCTTACTAATAAAAGAGACTGAAAGTCATTAAGAGTGAGGGAAGAGAAACGAGTAATGCTTTGATCAGAGATTTCTTTCACTATTTTATATTTATTAACAAATATCAGCTATGGATTCCATTTCAGTAGTCATAGAACATTCATAGTTCCTAAAATACTCCAGGTCTTTGTGCCCCACTACTTTAACTTCTCTGTTGTATGCTTGGTTGGTAATTTATACTCAAAACTATACCTTAGAGAATGAATGTATTCAAACTGGATGTCAGCTTTAATCAGATTCAGCATATACCTACTTAATTCTCAATTTCGTCTTTGTTAGCAGAGCTTAGGTGTACTGGGAATTGTTTCACAATCTTACCAATAATACTACATCTTTTTATCTGTTGAATACTAAAACACCTAGCTAACTCTGAACTTTAACATATACTAAATATTTCCAACTGACAAGTTCTTTGAAGAGGTTAGGCAGAAAAAAGATTAGGCAGAAAAGTCATTATTTTCTGAACTTATCTCAGCAAAAGTATTACCAAAATGTTAACTGGAGTACAAATATTATATGGTCTATAACATTTTTCATTATTTGTAAAATAGTATTTGTATTAAATAATGGTTATATATGGTAGATAGATAGAGAGAGAGATAGATAATACCAACTCTTTACTATTTTAGATTTTCCCATGTTAAAAAATAGAAGATTTGAGCTGATAGTAGATTGGTTACCTGTTTAAGAATTTGTGTTTTGAAACCTTTCTTTCTAGTTAATTATCTTGGACTAGCCTTAAAAATCAAGAACATACCAGATTATTATTGAAAATAACAAAATATCTTAGTAATTTCTCAGTTATAATGGATAACTGATATGATATTATATCAGATGATATTATAATACCACACTATTTTGGATCATAAGTGTAGGTATGATATTATAATAGCAAAATTTTGTATTATATGTGTGGTTATACTTTCTGACCACTGAAACTTTGTACATTTCATCTGTAAAGAATAGAGGCCTTAAAAAGAACTAAGATTTGTACTCTTCTATTTTCACCACCCACCATTCTACCTTCAGTCAAACCAGTCATGTCTACGCTCCTATTTCTCAACATCCTTACTATAGTACTTATTTTGTGGTTTTGTTACTTATTTTATGGTTTAATTTCACCCTGATATATGTAAACTTACATTTAGACTTAAAATAACGAAAATATATTTATGTGCATTACATTTTTTTCAGACACACTAAATATATTTAAAACATGCTATCAATTTAAACATGTATGTCTATTAAAGACTTTTCTATATGATTTCTGGTTATGTAATCTCATCCCTACATGAATATATAATACTGTAAAAATAAATACAACTAGATTGATAGGAGTGCTTGATTTAGTGGAATCACCAATTCAAAAATCAATAAATTGAGAAATCATATATAATTCCATTATAAACCCAGAAGTAAAATTCCCAGGCTATGTAGTAATTTTTAAATAATTTGATAAATAGATGTGGTAAGGAGCACTGCATATTGGTACTTCAACTGAGAAACAAGACAGTAAATTTAAATGTCAGGATATTTCTTTTACTCTAAAACCTTCAATGTAGTTCCACTTCCGCTCCCTACTCTTTCTGTCCTACTGTTCATCTCTTTCCCTTTATTGGAAGTAATTCAAAATATGTTGGAGTAAAATGGGGGGTGGATGGGCATACCCATCAATGTTCAGGCATTACTCCTGGCTCTGTGCTCAGGTGTTACTCCTGGTGGTGCTCGGGGACCATATGGGGTACAGAGAATTGAACCTGAGAGAGCCACGTGCAAGGCAAACAACCTATCTGTTGTATTATTGCTTTGGTCCCTGGCCACCCATGAATCAAATACTAAAACACATTTAAATAAGGACGAATTTTGGATGGAGAATATACTAATCCTTTCAGTAGTTCTGATATGAACTAATATATAGCATGACTGAGTACAGTGCCTAAATGTGACGCTATTGAGATTTCAAAGTTTATTTGTCTCTACAGCATGAGTCAACGTTGATAATACCCCAACAGCAGAAGAATTAACAGTGAGATTGAGAGCTCTAAGAGTAACACATAATTAAATCCTAAATGAGAATTCTTCTGATCATTCTGCCATCCTATGTCTATTCTTCACATTTCAAATCTAGTGGCTCCCCTTCCTTTATTTACTTTAAAAAATTGCATTAGTTTCCTTGTTCTGTTATAACAAAGGACAAAAAAAATGAGTGTCTAAAAACTATAGAAATTTATTCTCTCTTCATTCTAGACATTGGAAGTCCAGAATAAGTGTCTCAGAAGCTATGGCTACTTCCAAAAGCTGTGAGATATCACCTAGTTCATAGTTCCTTCCTGCATTTTGATGGTGGCCAGCAATGCTTGAAACTCTTTAACATGTATATGCATCACTACACTTTTGACCTTTATTTGTGTATGCCTTTCTCCCTACAGATGTCTCTTCCTCTCTTATTAAGACACCACCTATATTGGATTAAATCAATAAGACCTCTTCTCAACTTTATCACAACTGTAAAATCCCTTTACACAAATAAGGTCACTTTCATAGTAATTGATGGTCAAGTTAAAATTTCTTTTTGGAAGACACAACTCAACCCAAACCAGTAGCTGGCAAACAGTAGTTCACAATAATAGCTTACAGTTGCCTACTTTCATCTTCTGAAGTGAATTCTACAAATCACATCTAAACAGCACCTATTTTTAAGTCAGGATTTCAGAAACTGTTTTGTTGTTTAATTTAACTTTTACCAAGTTTGAAAAAGAGAGATTTATCTTGGTCTAACACTTCCTCACATTCAAACATAATTACCTTCTGCACTTACTGAAAATTACGGCACCATATAAGATGTTCTAATAAGTTTGCACACTGCAGGCAAAATATAATGGGCTCAGACTTTTCAAGTGTCCCTGCTAAGATAAGTGGGAACAGCAGTGCAGAGACAGGATTAGATGATCAGAAATGGAATGCCGATGTCCATCCAAATTGTCGGTTTAAAGCTACCTAGTGCTTTTTCCCCATTTGTTCTTTACTTTATACTCAAAACTTCATCATTATTATCTGATCTCCCTTCTCGTCTCCCTTGTTATAGTGCTTCGAGTTCTATCAACATCTCTTTCATTCACAAAAGTCAAGAACTGTTATCAAATAGTCTAATCACACTAAAATTAGCTTCGCTCCACAAAAATATTCAACACATACATATATTTTAGTCTTATTTAGGTAACAATAACCACTTATGAAGCCCTGGAGATGCAATGGTAAAAAAACTAAGAATTCTGTGTTACTAAAATTAACATTCTGGATGGAAGCACATAAATAATATACAAACATTAAATGAAAAAAAAAAGAGATTATTTGGGATGTACAGAAAATAGAATTAAAACTAGTCTAGAGATCATAATGTTCACCCTGTGGAAAGAATTCAAATTCAATTAAGACATATTGGTATGAAATAGTCAAGTTAACAGAGTTGTGTTCCAGGCAATGACATCATGGTCCCAAGCTCTGAACTGAGAGGGAGCATGACATGTCCCATAAATTCAAGATGGATACAGGTCAGATTATGATTTAAAAAGTGGTGAGAGATGAAACTAAAGAGAAATGTGAGATCAAATCATAAAGTACTTTATAAGTAAGGGGAGCATATAATTCATCTGATTCCTGTCAGTTATATGAATAAAAAGGCCACCTCTAATAATTAGGTTGAGACAGCAGGTATAATGTAGGACTATCAGAGACTAATTGAGATGTATAACTAAATGACTTGGAAATCAGAATAACAGAGTCTGGATCTCATCCTGAGGTCAATCAGATGCCATCAAAACATTTTATAGAGGAGTGGCTCCATACTATTGCATTTCATATCACTTACACTAGCAAAAGTATAACAGACGAATGGGAGATGGCAACACTGAAAGAAGTAAAATCCCTTTAAAGACTGCTGTGATGACTTCTAGTTGTGAAATGATGGTGGCCTGAATTGTTGTAATAACGGCAAACCTATAAGGAAATTGATGAAGTAATATTAGGTTGAACCTTATAAAATTGCTTCTTTTCACCATTTTTAACCTACAAAATAATTATTTCATCAGGATCAACTAATAAGTTTTCAGGAAATGGACTTGACTGAATTCCTTTGGTAAGTGGGTATTAGACAAATTGACAGCTAGACACAATAACGTGGCCCAGTTTTCTCCCAGGTGACCAATAATGACTTTATCTTTAAATAGAAGGGTATTTCTTGTCATATAAATCAACAAAACACAGAAGGGGGGGTCAGAGTGATAGTACAGCGGGTAGGGTGTTTGCCTGGCTTCCGGCTGACCCGGGTTCAATCCCCAGCATCCCATATGGTTCCCCAAGAACTGCCAGGAGTAATTTCTGAGTGCAAAGCCAGGAATAACCTCCGAGCATTGCTGGGTGTGACCCCCACCCCCCAAAAAGGAAAATACACAAGAAAGGGAACAATGAATAAAAATTATCATCTGTGGTGCTAAATCTAAAAGGCTAGAATTCAGGCGAGAGTTGCTTGCAGTATTTGAGAGTAGATCAAATTTGCTCTCTGATAAACATGTTCCTCCATTATCTACTACCACTATCCCTTAGGATAGACTACTTCCTTGACGACTAAGGAAAAATATAACTGGTGGGAGTTAAAAGAGGACATTCACACACATGCCCCCAACAAGAAGTATACAAATTCCAATGTTAAACTACATGCACATGCCACTATATACAACTTTGGGTGAGTCATATGCCTCAAGTTCTTCATGCCCCAAGTCCTTCATGTGCAAAATGAGAACAGTATTTTCTACTCCAGCATATTTTTTGATAATTCATTAGTATATGACTAGCATCTGTTTGTAATAGTACTGGGCAAATGTTAGATATTATGCTTAAATACATTAATATTTATTATATTATTCCTAGTGGATTTATACTATTTTTAGAGTTGACTGACATAAATTTTACATAAAAATTTAAAAAGAGAACTGTGAAAACTGCAATCTCTACAGTCAGAGAGATATAACAGGAGGTAAGTTTGCCTTCCATCTGGTTGACCTGATTCAACGATTGGCACCACATATATACCCAGGAACATCACCAACAGTAGCAGCAGGAATGATCCCTGAGCACAGTATCACAAGTAATCCCTGAAAACCATAAGATGTGGGCCAAAAGACAAAAAAACTAAGAAGAATGCTATTTCTTGACATTGGGAATATAGTTGATCATTAGTGGCTCATGCATAAACATAAAAACCCTGAATACTAAATAATTACCATGAGTGCTACATGGTTCTCAGAGGTAGAGGCAGAAGAAAGCACTCATGTGACCCTATTGTTTAGGAGACCGTATGGGAGTTAGTTCAATAGTCAGAGATCACTAGAACAAAAGTCAGAGATCAGCAGTGCAAAAATAACCAACGTGGGTGTAAAACCATGGGCTAGATGAAATTTATAGTTAAATATTGGGAGTGAAGTGAACTTAATATGTCCTATATAAAGGATACTTTATTTCCATTAGTTGGAGTAATTGAAATATAAGGTCAATATTAGAATAGTTAATTAATTTCCAAAAATGCAGAACTTCCTAATCCTGATTTTACAAATGTTCCTAGCTGTTACCGCATTATATACCAAAGAAAAAAGAGACTAAACTTTAAAGTAACTCGCTCTTTTTTTCTTTTTCTTTTGGTTTTCTTTTCTGTTTTGTTTTTAGTCCACAAATGGCAATTCACGAGGCTTACTCCTGACACTGTGCTCAGGTATCACTCCTGGCAGGTGCAAGGGGCAATATGTAGTTCCGGATGGAACCCAGGTCAAACACATACCTTATGCACTGTAGCATAAAGTGACTAACTTTTAAGTGAAAAGGTGACTAGAATGTTAAATTGAACTAAAATTACACCAAAACCACTGAATTAAGTTGTTTACCCTCAGCAAATTAGAGTTAATATCTCAAACAAAGATCTACAATAAAAATACGAAGGTTTTTTCTTTTTGTACAATTTTGAACTTTATACCCATAATGGGGGGAATTTGGGTAATTGGGCAGATTGTGTACAATTAAGAAAATAAATGTAGAAAAACTACTCAGCTTCTGATTAGACAATGTTTTGATGATTATTTTTCTATAAAGTGTTTATTGAAAGAAGACTAAAATTTCCCACTTTCAACATTTCTTTATATATATTAAATTCAGTTTTTTTGATATAATGCAACATTATCTAGATTTTTATGTTCAAGTCATATTAAATCTTTGATAAACACAACTACCACTAGATTTCAAATATATCTCCTCAGTCTAGCAAGCTGACTTAGATACTTGAAACATATGTTTCCAATATTTCTAAAGTCAAGAACAGAATCACTACCTCATTAAACTGAATTAGATTTTTAGAAAATGCTCATTAATGAGAGAGGATTTTGGTAAACATCATCAAGTGGGGGAAAATAATTACTTTTGCTTGCTTCTAAGCCTTTCCATAATAAAAGATAATAAAACTAGCCTTTTTTCATAGTAGCTTTACTCATACCACTATATTGTATGAGTTTTTTAAAAAGGGAAGTAAAAGGACAAATGAAGGCTGTAATAATATGAAAATAAAGGAAGAGAGATAAAGAATAGGAAAATAAAGGAAGAGAGATAAAGAAGATGTAAAGATATAGAGTGAAATAAATAGGAAAGCTGCAAGAAAATGAAAAACTCAATTTGTGCATACTCTGAAGCAGAGATTTTATGGAAAAAATCTCTAGGGAATAACTAGTGTTAATGTCAAGTTCCTCTCATTTTCCTCACCTCTAGAATAATATATATATGTATATATGTATATATATAAATTCTTAAGTAAGGGGATAATCTTACTCTGCTAATGTTAATTTCACAAAATCACAAATCATCCTGTTATTCGCCGATTGCCTCGAGCAGGCGCCAGTAACGTCTCCTTCATCCTAGCCCTGAGATTATATTCAAGGCTCTTTAGGAGAATGAGACCCATCATTGTTACTGGTATTTGGCATATTGGGTACGCCAAGGGGAGTTTGCCAGACTCTGCCCTGTGGGCAGGCTACATTCGGTAACCTGCCAGTTTGTCCAAAATAGGAATGAGATAATAAGATGCCATAATAAGATGTTGCGCGGCCGCAAATGCGGCCACGCGGTTCCGGGATCTGGTTTTTATAGTCTCTGAGTCTTGGCCGCTGATGGGATTACACGGTGCCAGGGGGCCAGTTGGTGGGTGTGAGCCCCGCCTACTGGAATTTGGAGGATCTGGGTGGAGGATGCTCGGCCCAAATCCGAGTAGGCTTGGAGATCTCGGCCCCAGAACCCACGTGACTTTGTCCCTCTGCCAGTACCTTCATGTGTGCGCAGAGTGGTCTCAGCATGGTGGTCGCTGGTCCTGGAGGTCTTTGGCTGCCGGAGCCCTGGTCGGGGCGGGGAGGAAAGCTCAACCCGCTCCCCTCCAAGGGGAGGGATGTTAATTTATCTCATAAATATACAAAATGAGCAAAAGATGAAGGACTATAAAAGGTTTTGTTTAGTTTTGTTTTTTTTTTTTTACAAATTTGCAAAACACTGTCAGTTTTACTGTAAAATAATGTGAAAATTTTCTCTTTTTTCTTAATTTTGGTGAAGGCTTAAATATAGTTTCTATTTGTAGCAAGTAACAAACATCATTTACATCATCTTATCATCAGGCTATTCTTTTACTTTAAAAAATTATTAAAGCACTATCATTTTCACAGCTATTCATAGTTGGGTTTTAAACATACTATGTTCTAGCACCAATCCCACCACTACTTTCAACTTCCCTCCACCAGGGTTCCTAGGTTCCTTCCCATCCACTGCTCTTCCCCTTATCCCTGGCCTGCCACTTTGACAGGCACATTTTTTAATTTTGTTGTTGAAGTTTGGAACTCTTGTTTTCAGTGTTGTCGACCATGTGGTTTGCACATTTAGCTATACCATTCCTTTATATCACTGTTGTACTGGGATCCCCTTCACCTGCTCCTCATTGCTTCCTATTTCCTCTTTCCCCCTTGATTTCTCTTCTCTGCCATCCTCTGGGACCAACGGTGATTGACACACCCTCTTCAAACACTGCATTCTATATACCAAATATAAGTGAGATCATCTCGTGTTTCTTTTCTTCTAACTTACTTCATTTAACATGATATCTTACCAGGCTAATTTTTAAAAAGCTTCAATTTCATGTTCTATTAGAAAAAGAAAAGAGGCAACAATATAATAGGGGATCAGTAAAATAGAAAGAGATCTATACAAGGAGGAAGGAGAGAAGGAGGGAGGGAGGGAGGGAGGGAGGGAGGGAGGGAGGGAAGGAAGGAAGGAAGGAAGGAAGGAAGGAAGGAAGGAAGGAAGGAAGGAAGGAAGGAAGTCTCAATTCCCAAAGCTACATTTTCTAGGATCCAATCTTACCATATCCACTTTCATTTATACAAAATATTCTTATTTTTTAAAAAAGATTTGACTTGCTTATTATCAAGTTTTCAATTTTATGTGAACATTCACATGGAAAAGTGGGTGGAACGTCTATAACTCATTACAAACCAGAAATCCATGATTGACCTCGGAGTCACTAATGACACTATACAGTTACTTCTAGTTGTAAAGTATCTCCTAGGCTTCTAATTGTCTAAATTATTCAAAACATCATATCTCTAAGAAAGAATTTTGTAGGTGAATCCAACCATATTTTAACTGGAGAAGCAAAAGAATTTAAGAGATAAAAAGATAATGGAAGAAAGATTCAAAACACCCATTATTAGGAGCCGAAGAAATATCTCAGGGGGTATGGTCAGATGGTCCATTCCCCAGTATCCCATATGGAGTCTATCAGGAGTAATCCCTGAGCACAGAGCCAGGAGTAAGCCTGAAAATTACTGGGAACAGTCAAACGAAACACACACACACACACACACACACACACACACAAAAATCATCTCAGATGCCAGTTATTTTGCAGAAGCATGATCAGACAGTGAGATCGTTCAAAAGTACACTACTCACATGCATAATTATAAGAGTACTGCACAGTGCTTTTCACAAGTGATATCATAACTAATCTGCTATTTGTTAATGTATCAGAGCTTAGTGACTCAAATACCAACAGTTTCAGTTTCCCAAACTGGTATCTACACCTAAAGAATTTTAGTTATCATGTTAATTTTGAAGGGCCTATGAAGTCATTGATTAAGAATATTTTCTAAGAACATTGAAATGTTACCTTCCATTTCCACAACCCTATTAGCCAAACAGTCTTTTTGGTATTTGGCTATTAATTTACCAGATGAGGATCATGAAACCACTATTGAAACAGGACATTAAAATATGTTTATGATCACCAAGGGAGATGGATGGTCACAGCCTAGCAGCAATAAAGAACAGCATGGCAATTTGAGAATAAATAATAGCAGTCAATTGCGAATAAGTGATCAAACAATAGAGTTATATATAATTAAAGATCAGTGAAATTTCTGGGACTGGAGTGATAGTACAGTGAATAGGACATTTGACTTGCACATGGCCGACATGGGTTCAATCCCCAACACCCCATATGGTGCCCTGAGCCGACCAGGATTGATTCCTGAAAGCAGAGCCAGGAGTAAGTTCTGAGCACCTATAGTTTCCCAAAAATCAAATTTTTTGATAGGCTTGGTCAAATGATCAAACTTTCGTTAGTCTCCATGAGGAACTATCATAGTTTTCACTACAAATATCCAAATACAGGCTTTGATTTTATACTGTGGTCTCAGAGGTCCATTTATTTAAACTACAAATAACTGGCAGACTATCCACTTGCATAAACATCATTCTAAATTGTGATACAATTCTTGTCAGACAATGTATTTCACACTGTTTAAGTAATACTCCCATTGAGTGCAGTTATATAAGACACTGCCAAGTTTACCTGCAGAGAAACACACTTCAATAGTGCTCACGCAGCATGAAGGCGTTTATCATTATTCAAATAGTGAAGAAAAGAAAAGGTTCCAATGTTTTTGACATTATAACTGGCTTGTGGTAAACTGCTTTAAAGGAGCATTCAGTGGGCTGTACTTATCCTACAATTGAAAGAGTTCTCTCCCTATTTCACAAAATACTAAGAGAATCAGAAGTGCCCTGGGTAGAATTTCCCAAAACTTTTCAAAGTCAGCCACAAGCTAATTTTTAAAAAAACAAACTATCAATTAAAGGAAAGGATATATGTACGTATGTGTGTAAGAAAAGAAATGTTTCTCCATTATCCTTTCTTATTCACACAAGTATCTGGTTGGAATATTTACAAAATATTTTGGCAGAGGAAAATATATGTTGGTTTTTAGCACTTAGCCAAATATTGAGTACACAGACATTATATTCAGGCAAAATCTAAAGAAAAGAAGAGTACTAAAACCTAAAATACTATTCTTCTATATTAAACCTTATCCTTGTTACCTAACAGAGGGAAGCATGAAACAGATCCAAGTAGAATGATTGATAAATGAACCAAGCTAATTATTCTGAGTGTCCCATCATTCAAAATAAATAAAGCACACTAAGTATACAAATAGTTTGTTGAAGATAATTATTGTTTTTAATAAAAAAGATGTAGAAATACTATATTTTTCTTATCTACTGAAGTTGGAATTTTTAAAATACTGCATACTATAAATATTCAATAACTTCAAGAACACATTTTAGACATTCTAAATTAAAACATATTTGGCATAAAGCAATAAACTAAAGAATGGCTAACATAAGTTCAATGATTCATCACTTATGGAGAATTTGTCATCTTCATCCTAAGGCTTAAATATAAGAATTATCTTAAGAACTCCTGGGATCCATGAAACCTGACTGCTTTTTTCCTAAGTGGTACATCTTTCAACCAAAACAAAGTTAGAACAAATTTTGAAGTGAGCATAGCTATTTTAAAATTAGATATGCTTGAGAATAGAATGTGCTGGCCATGAGAGTTATGCTAAAATTGAAGAATTATATATATACACATACGTTACGAACCATTATATAGTCAAATTATACAAATCTTGTCAAAGATAGTATTTCTTTGATGGCCATGTCACATTTTGTTTGCTAATTTCAACATTTACTTTTCTAAAGAAAGAAGGATACAGTTTCTAAAGTGCAAAATCAAAGGCAACTAAATACTGTTTAAGTAGCATTTAATTCCCTATTTACAGCAGGAAATCCATTAAGACAACCATATGTTTGAAGTATCAAATTAATATAACATCCCCAAATCATGTAGTTCTTGGGATCTGTTACCGTAAAACAACAGAATGAGACCTTGAACTCTACAGAACTATTTTTAAAAGGAAAATGAAATCCTTTCTTTTGTTTTCATATTGAGACGGGAAATTATCTTGACTAATAACCTAGAGGAAAGAAAAAAAGAAATCAGCTTTCCTTCTCTCTTCCACTTTCCCATACTTCCTTTTTCATTCTCCTTATTTATTTATTATTTTCTCTATATTCATTCATTTATATAATTAACGAATTACCCCTGTCTTTTCCCCTTTCTGTTTTTGTGATGAGTGAGATCTCATAAACCTGGTCACAGTGCTCCGTCCCATGCCCGATTAATGGTGCTTGCTGAGGGTGTGGTGACTGCACAAATGTTGGTTGCAGTGCACTCTGGGGATTGCACACTTGATTATGATTCACATGTTTCACTGAAATGTCAGACACCCCTCATAGCAGTGCTGTGGGCATGTGGGCTAGCAACAGGGATCAAACTCACAGCTTTACACTTGCAAGTCAGGTCTTCTAGAGAGCTACTGTCTCAATTCCCCACCCTCTTTCTCTTTTATTTTTTTGGTGGTGATTGTAGTCGTAGGGGCCACTCCAAGTGGTATTTTTAGGGACCTATAGTACCAGGCATCAGATTCAGCGCCTCACACATAGAAGGCATGTGCTCTATCATACTGCTTGGCTACATTGGCTACATCCCAATTCCATTTTTCTTTCGGTTGAGTTCTGTTCTATATTTTCTCCTCACCACAGAATTGGAGAGCAGCGTTTAAAGGCACTCTACTCTCAGAAGATTGTTAAGAATGACTGTTGTTATTACAATCACATATAGTCTGTGTAATGGATAAATTTTCTCTCATACACAAACCTCAATTATAAATACATTTAACTTAGATTAACTATGTGCTGAGGTAATTTGATGACATGCAAATATGTTTATGTCTGGTATATTTTTGACTGTATTTTATTGTTAGCAAGCACCTCAAAGATAACCCGGGAGCTTAGCTCTCATTTTTTGTTACTGCAGTTAGAAAATAAACAGTGTCCATAAATCATATTCCAGGTAGCAGTATAACAGTTTCAGCTACTATGTTGCCGCATTGAAAAGTATACAATTCTAAAAGGAATTGTGCTTTAAATCATCTGTAGTTAATAATGAGTCTCCCCCAGTTCTTCTGAGAACTTCTTGGAAGCCCTTCCCCCAAAATGACAAATTAAAACAAATTATTAGCTTCATCTGAATACCTGAGGTAATGACATAGCTTAAATACATAAGAATACTTATCAGATGTTAAAGCCATAGCAAAGAGCTTGTGTAGAATAAAGCTAATCATTCGTCTTCAAAATTTGCTTTAATCAGATTTAAAAGCAGACCAATTAAATAAATCATCATAATCATAGAATCAAATATATAGTGGTGTCTTCTCTGGCTAAAATTATAAAATTTTAAGTTACTAAAAATGTGAAATTTGAAACATATTAAAAAAGCTTCCAGTTACTTAAAAATGCTAACATATCAATGACCTTTTCCCCACAGCTTCTAAACTTCATCAAAGTCAAAGACTATTTTCCGTATATTTTTAATAACATACTAGAACTGACCTTTAGTTTTCATAATCCCTGAGAGTGAATACATTTTCAAATTTTAATTTTGAGCTTCCTTTGTCTCATTACAAACTAACCAGTTTCCTTACTAACAAGAAACCTAAAGGTAATTATTTGCTTCCCAAGATTATCAACTCTACTTAGCTGTTCCTCTGATGAAACATATGCCATAATCCTCACGTTCTCTCCAGATTTCCTCATTTCCTGATTTGCCTATCAAAATTCTTCTGTTCTGTTAGAATCAGCTATAATCCATCTCCTCTGTAAAACTGTCCTAACTCAAAGATTGCAACCTTTCAGTTCCCTATTTTAACTGCAAGAAAAATCTCTTCACGTGTGTACTGCCTTTCTTAAACTCAAGGAGTATGTGCATTTATTTTTCTCTATTTATACAAGCACTGAGAAGGAAGTTACATCTTGCTCACTTTTTATAAAACATATATAAAACTTCTATGTGCTCAAAACAATGTCATTTAATTAATAAACTGAAATATTTCTATTACCTTTACTATTGTTTCTATTACTGCTCATGGACATAATATGTAAAAAGCAATGATAATTGAAACATAATTAAAATTTAAAATTAATATCAAATGACTCATTTTCTGCTTCAAAACTGAACAAAATATATTTATGGTGAATGCATGCTCATGTAGAATTTCATTAGAAATCTTACATATGGTAAAAATGTCTTAAATCTTTTGCATATCGAACAAGCTTTTTACATTTACTCTTTAAATTTCAAAATTAGAAAGGAGTAAAGAGCAAGCAATTATTTTATCAACCTTAATCCTAACATTTAGTTTGCCAGACACTGATACAGCCAAAAGAAACAGCACAACATTGAAGCCACACCTTTGTTTGGGCAAAGTAATATGATAAAAACTACTTTAAAAAATAATTTTTTAAAAAATTTTTCATATTGATTTTATTACCTGCCATTTCATTGTATTGATTTGATTAACAGCTTCTAATAATCTTCCAGTGAAATCTTTGGGATTTTCTATGCATAATATTATATTTTTTATTTCTTTTCCCTTATATTTCTTTTCTTTGCTAACTTTTACAAGGACTTCCAACACTTTGTTGAGTAACAGTGATGAGAGTGAAGTTCCTTATGTGTTATTTTAGAGAAAAAAAGTTCAGCTTTTCATCACTGAGCATGTTAATTGTATGTGAACTTTACATTGAAGTTAATTCCTTCTGTCTCCATTTATAGTAGGTTTTAAGTTACAAACAGATGTCAGTCAAATGCTTTCTCTCAGTCTATTAATATGACTGATTTTAATATTTTGTGTGTTAATGTGTGGTGTGTTACATTAATTTGCCTGCATATGTTGAATTATCCTGGCATTCATGGAATAAATCCCACTTGATCACAAAAAAATGCCCATTTCTCAATTTGATGCACCAGGTTCCACGTGGTCCTCTAAGCAACTAAAAAATTCTGCTCTTAGGTAAATATAAGATATAAGATATCCACCCACAGAAAATCTGTACACACCTAACATCCTAAGAATTTATTCATAATTGCGGAGCAGTGGAAAGAGTATGAGTGGCATCAATAGATGCCAAATTAAAAATTGGGATAGGAAAGATACTATAGTGGGTAGGGCATTTGCCTTGCACACAGCTGCCCTAGATTTGATACCCAGCACTACTTATGTTCAGTCCCCAGAGTATTGCCAGGTGTAAGCCCTGAGTATAGCCAGGTGTGGCTCAAAACAAACAAAAATTAAATTGGAGCTATTCATATTTTAGAAACTCTTGACAATAAAGAAATATTATCAATTAGACCAGAGGCACTGATTATTTTATAGACACTAATTTGAGTGAAAAGGGGGCAGATTAAAAAAATATATAGCTGAATGAGGGCTGGCATGAAGAAGTGGGAGAGAAACTGGGGGAGACTGGTGCTGGAAAATTATACTGGGGAAGGGATAGGAACATTGTAGGACTGAAATGCAATCATGAACAATTTTGTAATACTCTATCTCGCAGTGATTCCATTTTTTAAAAAATGGTAATAATAATAATGCATAGGAGCCAAAGGACTACAAAGGCTAAGGTGCATGACTTGCTGGTGGCTGGCACTGGCTCAATTCCAGGAACTCTGGGTCTTCTAAGCACTACCAGTTGCAGCTTTGAAAGTCTCCAAGTACCTCCTGGTTAGCTCAGGGGAGCTAACTGGTAGCTCCCCAGCACTAAAGGACCTGAGCAGTATCACATTCTGATCCCTTTCATTGAACCATGAGCCTGGCTAGCCAAGAATTGTAGAGAGGGACACCAGGGCTCACTGAGCACTGTTTGGAAGGCTCCCTTCACGTCCACAATAATCCTCCTGGTACTTATCTCTACTATTCTTGGGTGTTCGTCTCCCATTCTGTTACTTTATATTCCACAAATGAGTGCAGTCTTTCTATGTCTGTCCCTCTCTTTCGGACTTATTCATTTCACTTAACATGATACTTTCCATATTGATCCACCTATTCATTACTCCACAGCTTAGCATCTGGCCTCACATGCTGGGGAAAAAGGCAGCTCAGACAGAGAAGGGACCACCAAGTAAAGGGTGCAAGGAAGGCCCGCTCAGGTTGGGAGATGCATGCTGAAAGTAGACTATAGACCGAACACAATGACCACTTTATAGCTCTATTGTAAACCACAACACCACAACACTAAGGAAGTAGAAATGCTCTATTTTTTGTTTAGAGTGGTGGTGTCCAGGGTGTACACATTGGCTAAGTCATCAATCTACATGCGTGAGTCAATTTTTTGTGTGTGTGGTCCATAAATTATACATCAAAAAAGAGTTTTTAAAAGGAGATTGTGGAAAAATGAATGAATAAATCAAAATTTAAAAATAAAAATAAAGTAAAAGGAGATTGTGCCTTTCTGTCATATTACAAATATCTAATGTCCAGAGTAGCCTCTTTTTCTCAGCTGTAGAGTGGAAACCAAAATAACCTTTGTCCTCAGGGAAATCAGAAACAGTTGAATGACTACAAATAAAATGTGAGTCACATAATTGCTACTTACCACATCAATAAAGAATAGTTGAATGACTTTTCAACTAATTCTGTGATAAACAAATAGTAAAAAAGGTTTAAAATCAGCAAGCTATTTTCAAAATCAGTCTGTTACCTACATAAACTTAATTGGTCAAAATATATATTATTAAAAGCAATAGAAACAGAAGGGACCACTTCAGTTCTAAAGAATACTAAAATGAAGGCAGAGTTTGGAAATAACAATTTCTAGATCTAGATTTATCTATTTGAAGGTCTATCAAATTCATACTATAGAAAGGTATGGTTCAGAATATAACCCAAAATACAGAAAGATCTTTGAAGTTAACTGATTTCTAGAATTTTATTTTATTATTCCAATGTGTACTAGTCAACTAACTTCCAATTAAAAACATGAAAGTGTGTATTATTTTATTTAACTCATTTTCCCCATCAATTAAATTTGCATATAAGCAAAAAAAAAACGCATTTTGGGAAAGCGACATTATTCTGTCAACTCCCACACATAACACAAGAAAGCTAATCTTAAACAGATGTCTTTTTATTTAACTAAATTAAACAATGCTTATTATACTCTGATTTCTAGCGGCAGAACAACATGATTCATGCTAATATGCCTGGCTTTTGACCTGGCAATAATGCCAAGGAACTCAGTAAGAAATCCAGCCTTTACACACTCTTATCTTAGGAGACAGAGACAAAGGAAAATGAGTCTCTAAATTATCTCTCTATGGAATCAATGTCTATTAAAGCTGTTTTCAAAGTCAAGTCTGTTTTCAAAGTAAGGAACAAACAGAATGACCCAAATCAAGCTAAAGAACCAAGACTTTGGGCAGCCTGGTGACAGAGAAAGCTTTCTTTAAGCAGTTACTGACTCTATTTTCCCCCAGACAGGAAAGAGCAAAAAGAATAAAAAGAAGAGAAGAATGTATGGTAAAGTTTAGGAACAGCCTAGTGTATGACCTTGATCTGGATATAATATTAAAATATTTCTCCCATCAAAAGTGGGTTGAGTAGATCTTGTTTAGATATCAGTCAAGGAAATGATCACTCTTATATCTTTAAGACTATTTATTCTATGACAAATTTTCCTTGCATCTAGTATAGGAAGAACCTCTTTGAATCAAAAAAAATAAATAAACTGTGGAAGGACGACTACTTCTGAGATCTTCTATGGACAGAAAGTCTACCATGAAACTTCATAATCCTAACAAAGAATGCAAAATATTTTAGTATTATTTGTCACAGATAAAACATGAAAACAACTGGAGTGCCTATCCACAGATGTCTGGATAAGGATACTTTATATTTACACAGTGGAATACTATTCAGCTATTAATTTTTTTTAAGGTGTGAACCAGGGATGTTGCTCAGTTCTACCTCATGTGATTCACATTTTTGAGGTGCCAGATTCAATTCCTAGGATTGCCAACATAAATATATCTTTTAAATTTAAATATGGAAATGTGCCACAACAAAATGAAAATAGTTTTTGAAAACTATCTGAAACTAAATAAGCCACAAGAGAAAAGACAAGTATTATTAGATGACTTCATCTGTGCCTACAATATAAGGAGTGAAAATGAGAAAAACAAAAATTTTTAAAAATCAGTGGACATTAATAATGGAATAATTTTTCTATAGGGGAAAGTAGAGTGAGGAAGATAAGAAGGAGGGAATACAAAAATAAATTTAAAACGTCCTCTAATCTTCTATACCAACTTTTTCCCCTTGTATGTTATAGGGGAAAGTATATTGTCCTCACTATAGAAAAACTAAGTGTATCAAGAGAAACCAGAAAGATAAAATAAAAGGGATGGGAACCAAATGGCTTAAGGCACTTGCTTTGCACTTGGCTAACCATGGTTTGACCCCTGGTACCATGTATGGAAGCCCAAGCATCTCCAGGAGTGATCTGTGAGCACAAAGCCAAGAGTGAGCCCTGAGCATTGCCAAATGTGTTCCCAAAACCGTAACATTGATAAAATAAAATAAAAGGGATGAAGCAAAACTTATCAGACTGATAATACATTTGGCCAAACTTGCTATTTATTATGTAATTGTGATAATTTTTGTATGACACAAGTAACAATTCTTAAAACAATGTTCTGAGATAGATTTAAACACTACATTCTCATTTTTAGGCAGAACATTTAGCCTCAAAATAATATAAAATCTGTTGCTTCAGGTCATTATCTGTAAAAAGAGTTGAGGTTAAACTCATTCTAGATTTTCACTTACAAATCCATAACTAAAATATTCAGATTATTCTAATATATTAGAAAAACATTTTAATTTCTATAAGTTATATAGTGAACATAACTGAAATTTTATGAGTAATGAAAATTGTTAACAGAAGTGCCTTGTCTACATTTTCTCAAAATTGAGTATTACCAAGTTTAGAAAAGCAGGTTTCCCTAGAAATTTGTTGATTTGGTTAATGGTTCCTTGAATTAGATTTTATTATTTTGTTTTTATTTTAAGTAACACCATTAGATTCAATACAGAGTAGACTTTGAAAAATCATTACATTAAGTTTGTATTAAATACTCTATTCCATGACTATTTCACTTTAGTGAATAGAGAGAATGCAAATAAATAAGTTCTCTTAAAGAGCTTTTATCTACATTATAATTAGTCTTTCCATTGAAGGCCATTTTAAAATTAATTTCTACTATGTGTCAAGAATGCTAAATTATTATCTCTGCCAAGCAGATGTCAACAAGGACATAAGCTTAATAGTCTGAAAATAATAACTAATCTTTATAGGGTACTTACTATGTGCCATTTTTTTCTAACACATAACATACATTAAAAATTACTTTTAAATAGGAATATCAATGTCTAATAAATTCACTTTCTAAAATTAAATGTTCTAAGAAAACAATATTTGTGATATCATATTTTAAATATAATTAGATATGAAGTATTGCTAACATTTCCATCCTGTTGCCTGTTTAAATCATTTCTCACATTGAGCTTCTGACATAACAATTACCTAATTATAGAAACTTGTGTTTCTTCCTATCTCTGTTACTGGCTGTGTGACCTTGACAGAATTCTTCTTCAATTTCTCTTCAACACATAAAATGTTTGTATACAATGTCTTAAAACATATTCATGTCACTTCCTTCTCTTTCACTATTTGCATATAGGAAAGCCATGGACTTTTGGGTATAACTGAAACCCAAGCACAAAAATTTGTAAGTCTACAACTGTACCTCATGATGTCTCACTAATAAAAATAAAAAAAAAAGAAAATGGGTCAATTTGTCAAAAAATAACATATTCAAAGACAATTTTAGAATGCTTTACTCCACTTGAAGAAAAAGGTTATGCCAGAGATTGCAAAAAGTCATTTTTTAGCTTTATAATAAGTAGTTTTAAAAAAGAGATAATATTTACTGATTGGCTACCAAATATGTCACACACATAAATTAAAAAATTAAAACTGTTGATTCACAGATCAAAATGGATTATAGATCTCAATATCAGACATGAATCCATAAGGTACATGGAGGGGAAAGTAAGCAGAACTCTCCATGACACTGAAGCTGAAAGCATCTTTAAGGATGAAACATCACTGACCAAGCAAGTGGAAACAACCATACACAAATGGGATTACATTAAACTAATAAACTTATGCACCTCAAAAGAAACAGTGACCAAAATACAGAGAGAGTCCACTGAATGGGAAAACTTATTTACCCAATACCCATAAAATAAGGTGTTAATATCCCAGGGTATACGTGGCATTAGTAGAACTGTACAGGAAAAAAAACCTCTAGCCCCATCAAAAAATGGGGAGAAGAATTGAACAGGAACTTCCTCAAAAAAGACATACAAATGGCCAAAGTGTACATTAAAAAATGATCTACATGACTAATCACCAGGGAGATGCAAATAAAAACAACAATGAGATATCATCTTATACCACAGAGACTTGCACACATCAGAAAGAACAAGAATAACCAGTGTTGGCACAGATGTGGGAAGAAAGAAACTCTCATTGTTGGTGGGAATGCCGATTCGTCCTGCTTTTCTGGAAAACAGCATGGGCATTCCTCAAAAAACTAGAAATTGAGTGACCATATGTCCCAGCATTACCACTTCTGGGAATATACCATTGGGGGTTCAAAAAAATCACAGTATAAATGACATCTGCACCTACATGATAATTGCAGCCTGTTCACAATAGCCAGAATCTGGAAACATCCGAGTTCCCAAGAACAAACTACTGGTTAAATAAACTTTGGTACATCTACACAATGGAATACTATGCAGCTGTTAAGAAAGATGAAGTCATGAAATTTGCTTATAAGAGGATGGACGTGGAGACCATCATGTTAAGTGAAATGAGTCAGAAAGGAGGGATAGACATAGAATGACTGCACTCATTTGTGGAATATAAAATAATATAATATGACATAAAACCCAAGGAAAGTAAAGACAAGGGCCAGGAAGATTGCTCCATGGTTGGAAGCCTACCTCATGAGCTGGGGGCGGGGAAAGGCAGCTAGGATAAAGAAGGGATCACTAAGTCAATAATGGTTGGAGAGATTGCTCGGGATGGGAGATGTGTGCTGAAATTAGATAAAGGATCAAACATGATGGCCTCCCAATATGTGTATTGCAAACCATAATTCCCAAAAATACAGAGTAAGAAGAAAATTATTTGCCACAGAGGCGGTGAGCTGGATGGGGTAGGGGTGGCAGGAGGAATACTAGGGACTTTGGTAGTGGAAAACGTACACTGGTGGAGGTATTAGTGTTCGATCATTGTATGACTGAAACTCAATCATAAAAGCTTTGTAACTATCTCACGGTGATTCAATTTAAAAAAAGACTGTTGACCCAGATTTTTGCTCTCAGTAAAAAGAAAAAAAAAATGGTGGTAACTGCCACGACCTAATACTTGTAATCTCTCAGGTCCATTTTATTCAAGATTATCTCCAAAGCAGAGGGACATACATGTATGAAATGAAAAGTATTAACAGACACATGTTAATAAGAAGATTAATTATTGGCTTGGCTATGATGTTAACAATAGCAAAATACTGCAACACTGTAGCACTATAGTGCTGTCCTCCCGTTGTTCATCAATTTGCTAGAGCAGGCACCAGTAACATCTCTAACATCTCCATTGTGGGACTTGTTACTGTTTTTGACATATAAAATACGCCACAGGGAACTTGCCAAGCTCTGTTGTGCAGGCGGGATACTCTCGGTAGCTTGACGGGCTCTCCAAGAGGGGCAAAGAAATCGAACCTGGGTCGTGAACTCATAGATTTGTGCTTGGACTTTTATAGAGGTTCTTCTAATAAATGCTCCTTGTTTTGTATTTATTATATATACACTTCTAACAACAATCCAATAAAATCAAGTAGCTGCCCAAAATTGCACTTCAAGTTTATCCTCATTCAGTAACTGAAAAGACATAAAAATCAATAACCAGAAAATAATGGAAGATATATATGTGCATACACATATATATATACACATATAGTGTGTGTGTGTTTGTGTGGGTATGTTCACAAGCGCAACAAACTCTACTAACCCTACTTGCTGTTTATAATAGAATCTTACATATCTCAAGTGACTTAAAAATAATGATACCAGATAGTTGTACAATGATACAACTGCGTCTTAACAGCACAACTACTAGATAAAAAAAATATAATGATCCCATTTATAATTTATTCTTTGGTTCTTAATCAAGGAAATCAATAATCAAGGAAACTAATATTTTAGGCAAATTAATTTTTTAGGCAAATTAATGTTTAGATTTTATTTTATACTGTTTTGATAAGACTAAAACATCTGATGATTTTAGAAAATAAATCAAATATCAATACATTAAACATATTAATTATGTGAATGAATGCTACATATAGATATGTATGCATATGTACATATGTAAATACTGACATAATACACATGCAAAATCTATGAGGGTTGTAAACATTTTTTTTGCTTTTTGGGTCACAGCCAACGATGCTTAGAGGGTTACTCCTGGCTCTGCACTCAGGAATTACTCCTGGCAGTGCTTGGGTGACTATGGGATGCGGAGGATTGAACCCAGATTGGCCATGTGCAAGGCAAATGCCCTACCCGTTGTACTAACACCAAAGCCACTAATTATTTTTCTTAATTGCAGTTCAGCTTTACAGAAAAATCTTTCAATCTCTTTATGAAAATGTCACTGCCCCACAATTTTCCAGAAAGAATTTTAAGTTTCACTCTATTCTTGATTGTTAGGTCCATGTCTCTGCTTCTTCTTCTTCCCATTAAATGACACATGAATTCTTTTTTAAAGAATTTCTTATACAATAAATACTGCTATATAACCTGACTGCTGAAGTAATTTATATGATATGACTTCACAAAGCCAAATAATTAATTAATATTTTCTTGACTCCAATGTCTAATAAATGAAATTCTATGAACTTAAAGTTGAAAATGTGTCGAGAACTAGGGAGATGGCTGAAAGGACTGGAGTGCCTGTTCTGCATGTGGAACTGGGATCTATATCAGCACCTTAAGGTTCTCTTAGTACCTCCAAGAGTAGCCCCCAAACATTGCCCCACTGCACCACATTAAACTTTTTTGTGTGTGCTGAATATTTTTAAAGTAACTGTTCTAATTAATTTATGTATTTTTAAATTTTGTATAGAATTTTTGCTTGTTTGTTATTTTTGTTTGGGGGCCACATTGGCAGTGAAAGAACTGGGTTAGTTTTCAGTATGCAAGAGTCACAGCAGTGCTTGAGAGTCATGTGGTACCAGGGATTAAACTCAGGCCTCCTGCATGCAAAGCATGTGCTCCAGCTCCTTGAACTACTCCCCAGCTTTTTCTTGTATATTTAAATTATACATTACATTATGTATCTGTATATTTGGCTGCATGCAAGGCAGACGCCCTACCCGCTGTGCTATCGCTCCAGCAGCACAGTGTTAGGGCGTTTGCCTTGCACGCAGCCAACATGGCCGAACTGAGTTCGATTCCTCCGCCCCTCTCGGAGAGCCCGACAAGCTACTGAGAGTATCTCACCCGCATGGCAGAGCCTGGCAAGCTCCCCGTGATGTATTCGATATACCAAACACAGTAACAACAAAGTCTCCAATGGAGACGTTACTGGGCCCGCTCGAGCAAATCGACGAATAACGGGAGGGCCTTTACCTTTACCTTTACCTATCTGTATATTTGGGGAGGAGCAATAGCACAGCGGGTAGAGCGTTTGCCTTGCATGCAGCTGACCTGGGTTCGATTCCTCCATTCCTCTTGGAGAGCCCAGCAAGCTACCAAGAGTATCGGGATACATGGCAGAGCCTGGAAAGCTCCTGGTGGCATATTCAGTATGCCAAAAACAGTAACAAAAAGTCTCACAATGGAAATGTTACTGGTGCCCTCTCAAGCATATCAATGAACAACAGGAGGACAGTGCTACAGTGCTATAGTGCTATCTGTATATTTAGTTTTTATAAGACTTAAAAACTACAGATTTTCCTATTCTTTTATAATGCTTAGTGACTGTCCAACTGCAAATTGAAACAGCAATATAGTTCAAAAATTATACAAGATGCTTTGTAGTATCTAATAAAAATAAACAACAATTAAAACTAAAAAAGAGAGGACATCTTAGCATCCATAAAATCTGGAGTAGGAACATATTCTAATTTCTAAATCTAAAACTAACATCAAAATTTGTGTCTGTCTTTAAAAAGTGTGAGACGTCTTTTTCTTCTATAAAATGAGGACAATTATATTGGCTGACTAAAAAGTTGCTACTCAAAATGTACTAGCACTGTAGCACTGTCCTCCCATTGCTCGTCGATTTGCTCAAGCGGGCACCAGTAACATCTCCATTGTGAGACTTGTAGTTACTGCGTTTGGCATATGAATAGGTCACAGGAAGCTTGCCAGGCTCTGCGTGCGGGCGGGATACTCTCGGTAGCTTTCCGGGCTCTCCGAGAGGGGCAGAGGAATTGAACCCAGGTGGGCCGTGTGCAAGGAAAACACCCTACCTGCTGTGCTAGCACTCCAGCCCCCAAATGTACTAGATATTATTAAACATGTCTAAAGCACCCGACAATCAGGATGCAGTGAAATAAAGGGCTTTTTGAAGATAAGAAGTAGGGTGGGGGCTGGAGCAAATAATTGACTCTTCAGGTTTTCAAAATTCAGACTTTACATGGACTAACTTACTATTTGAATAACACAAGGCTGATTATAGAATTCCAGTTTTATTATTAACAGCCCAGTAATAGGTACTCTAGGATTGTATTCTAAGTTTTACCTGTTCAAATAAAAACTAAGCAACATAAAACTTTTCAGTTAAAATTCACATTTAAGATGACAGGAGAGTGAGTTTTCTTACCAATTATATATACATCATTGACATTGTTGACAATCTAACATGTAGCTTTAGTTCACCATTAGAGTGTAAACTAAGCCAAAAAGTATCTTTAGACAATAATTTTTCATAACTATTATTAGAAAAAAACGTGATTTGGGTATGAGAGTGATAGTACAGTGGATAGGGCATTTGCCTTGGACATAGCGAAACCTGGAATCCCATATGATCCCTCAAGTAAAATCAAGAGTAACCCTTGATCCCTCAAGTAAAATCAAGAGTAACCCCTGAGCACAGAAGCCGGGCACGAGTAACCCCTGAGTACCACCAGGTGTGGCCCAAAAACTACAAATAAAACAAAAATAATTGTAATTATGCCATACTTATTTTCTTAAAAGTTATATTTGCTAGAATACTCTCTTTGAAAGCCATACTTTGTTCCTAAGCAGTATACTAAGCAGAAACTGCAATTTTCTTCATCCAAACTTCGTTCTAAATGACGGAAGCTAGTCAAGTCAAAATTACATTGACTTCAAAAATTTTGTATGACACCCTGTGATCCTTTAAAAACTTATAAAAATTGAAACAACATAGAATAATTTTCTGATTTGAAGAGAAGATAACATTTTAAAACCCATTTCACAAAATAAGTCATCAAATCAAAACATCATTGCAATTTGTCTTACAATAATGCCTAAACTTCAGCTCTGATATTGAAAGGAGGACTAAAAATAATTCTAAGGAACACACATGCTCATGTGGGATTGAGCAAGAATGACTTATTTTTGCTTTATCATATACATTAGTTTAAATTACTCTATGATACCGATGGCATATTTCCAAATACACTGAGTATAAAATAAAAGGTTATGTAGAAGTTCCCAGCAAATGAGTTGTTTTGAGTACTGGTAGTCGTTTAATTGCTGAGCAGCACTGAGCTGTCAAAGGAAAAACAAAAAACAGGTTTAACAAAACTCATCTGAGCTTCTCAATAAAACTATTGAGATGAAATGTGGAGCCACTTAAATATGCTCTATAATTAGGAAGTTTGGGACAAGAGACAAATATAAATTAATCCCACATTTAAACTAGTCTAGAGGACTTGAGGCTGTTCAAGAATAGAAATACTAACTTTGTATTAAACATTTAACTAGCTTCAACTCTCCAATGCCATTCCATCTCACTCAGACTAAAAGGCAAACTCTAGATTTGGGGGCAACACCCAGCAATCTAGTAACTGCATAAGGGATTAGGATCAAACCAAATCAGGATCTGTCACATGTAAGACAACATCTTGCCTCCTGTACTACATCTCTCAAGTCTCTTAAAAGGCATACTCTTTATAATGATTCAGTAACTCATTATGTCTCTGACCTTCCCACCCTTCCAGTTTTATAGTCTTATACATCGGTTCTGTTGTCTCGAGTGTTCATCTGCCTGTCAACTGTCGGCTCATGTGTGATTTTCTCAATGTGGTCTATCTTAACTGCTATTTACAATTCTCTCTTCTAGAATTCCCAACATCTTTTGACCTTGTTGTGAGTTTTTTCTACTGGAATCTTATAATGCACCACATTTTAAACAACATAATTATTTTTTATGATACTTAGTTTTATAATTTCATATTTCCTTCTCCTCAACTCCAAGTATGAAAGAAATTCTTATAAGAACAGGGACTTTTATTCTGGGGGAGGGGGTTTGTTTAACACACTGAGCATGTTTAATTCACTAACTTTATTCATATGTTTATAGCCACAAACCACCGACTATATGCACAGATTTCAAACTTTGCATCCACTGGGAATTGGATATTACCTGGAGTCCACTTATTATTATTTATTATTATCATCATTATAGTTATTAATTCAATTACCCTGTTTGGAAATTTTTTCATCGATGGTCTACCCACAGAGTAGGACCTTCTTTGATGCTTATAGAACCAACAACTGTTTCTGGACCCTATTAGATCTTAGTTACTCTTCTTCCACAGTGGTCCAAAGCTATGGTCTCAGGATTCTAGAGTTGTATGAACTTACACCAGTTTAAGTAAAAAAAAAAAATAAAATTTGTACTTCACTACTAATTCTATTTAAATCAAGAGAAGGAACCGAGATTTTTCTAAGGTCCAAGTTGAAATGATTAGCACATCGGTTACTTTCTGTAAAGAATCAGTAGTTAGTAAAAGTGTAACTATAGAACTAATGGTCAATAGCTGCTTGAGATAACGTGGGACAGAAAATACTGAGATGTGAAATCTAGCCCAAAATAAACTTGTAGGCGTTTCACAGTTATAATGATATCACAGTCTCTGCCCCCGCGCCTGGGTGTTCCTTCCCGGAGTCCCTTGGAGGGGAGCGGGTTGAGCTTTCCTCCCCGCCCCGACCAGGGCTACGGCAGCCGAAGACCTCCAGGACCAGCCACCACCATGCTGAGACCACTCTCCGCACACATGAAGGTACTGGCAGAGGGACAAAGCCACGCGGGTTCCGGGGCCGAGACCTCCAAGCCTACTCGAATTGGAGTCGAGCATCTTCCACCCAGATCCTCCAAATTCCAGTAGGCGGGGGTCACACCCACCACCTGGCCCCCTGGCGCCGTGTAATCCCATCAGCGGCCAAGACTCAGAGACTATAAAATCCAGATCTCGGAACCGCGTGGCCGCATTCGCGGCCGCGTGACATCTTATTACCTCATTCCTACTTTGGACAAACTTGCAGGCTATCCGAATGTAGCCTGCCCACAGGGCAGAGTCTGGCAAACTCCCCGTGGCCTACCATATATGCCAAATACCAGTAACAATGATGGGTCTTATTCTCCTAAAGAGCCGTGAATATAATCTCAGGGCTATGATGAAAGAGACGTTACTGGGGCCTGCTCGAGGCAATCGACGATTAACAGGATGATGAAATGAAATGATATCACTGTAAGGTGAAATCAATTCAGATTCTACAACTTGTTGGAAAAAAAATCACTGAGAGGATGTGTTGTTAGCCAACCTAAAAGCTGGATATAAGCAATGGAAAGCTCCAAAAGTTTTGTGTGTAAATCCCATTGCTTATTAACATTTCTGTTTATCAGTCTCGAATTCTACCTCTACTTTGTCTCTCCTTACAATCAGAGTCATGTTGTGGACCAACACTTCAGAATTCATTTTCCAAGTTAAAGATATCCTTCCCATTATAGATAAATTTGTACTCTCTTATTGGGTAGAAATTTTGGAAACTTATTTGAGTTTCAAAGTAGTATGTCCAAAGGACAGACGGTAGTTTTTACAGAGTAGGTGACACTAACTATTCCAGAAACCAAGAATTCACAAAGAACGTGCATATTTTCCTCATAATCCTAGCAAGTCTTGGTGTAGATACAGTTCACTATTCTGCATGTATTCCAAAGGTAGTATATTTTTAGAACTAAGATAAAGCATCATCCATTTGGACACATTGATTATATGAGATAATACATATATACATTTTAATAATCTACCATACCTATTACAATAGTCAGTTAACTGATCTTATTCTCAGCCACACATTTTATCACTTCTGAATCTATCTTAGTAATTGATTAGTCTAGTATATAATCTTAAAAGTGAAGTTATAAACATGTGGAAGAAAACTCTCCTCAAACACACACAACTAAACTTCAGGTTTACAGTCACAGTAAATACCTTAAAAGTTCTGAAATAAATTACAAAGCATTCTTACATTTATACACAAAATGTTTTAAAATTGTGCAATTGATGGTGATATGGTATGGGAACTTATATTAATTTTTAACTTACCACTTTACTGTTGCCAAAAGTAAAAGAAATACATCTAAAATATGGCTTAATTTTAAATGCCAGAAGCAATATCAGTGCACATTTATGTACATCTAATACTTAGTTCATATATCTATAAGAATTCAGAATTTAAATAAAGATCTGAACTCCAAAAATAAGTATTACAAAACTACAATGTTACACTTTGGAAAGAATGAGAGATTTTGTGAGTCTTAGTTCTTTTCTCTAGAACCATTTTACCCTAAATCATCTGTAACTAATTGCACGTCTGACCACTATGTGGACATTTCTAAGTTTCTACAACACAATCCTATTATTTCTGCATAATTCTGAATAGACAGTGTAGGGAGAGTGGGATTCCCATTCTATTCAACTCATCTTCCTTTTTTTTTCTATTCTTTAACTATAAGTTTAAATTTTATTTAGAAAAAAAAAGGTTTTCCTTATTTTCCAAATAAAAAAACTCTCCAAAGAATCTGAGGATACATCTTATGGTTTCTTACATTTTTCTTCTTCCAAATTAAAATCTTTCTCCAAAATAAAAATAGACATTCTTCAAAATATTTTTTGATTCTTCCTTCTTTGATTGTATATTCATATCTTAATGAAAAACCAAAATAGATTCTAAACTAACTCATCTGATTCTATGAATTTTTTATGAGTGAGTAGACACAGACCTATATGGCACACTGTATATTCATATTGAACTTGCCTACAATATAAACTGTCCTTTTCATCTTCACACCCATTTCTGTTTTCATAAAGGACACAAAAAAATTCCAGAAGAGGGCATATGAAATTCTTTAACATCTAGATACAAACAACAAAATTAACTCTATAAGATTATTTTCTTGATCAAGGCAATAAATACCTTTCAATCTCCTGATTCTCTCTCATTGGTCAGATTAGCCACTCAAATTAATTTTGTACCACTTGCTGTTGTGAAAAACTTGAATTTTATCATTTTAATCGAGCATTTACGAAAAAAGAATTGAAGTAAAGATGTTGTCCAGATTGACCTTGAATTAAAAACTCTTTGGAATCTATTTTCAGTCAATTTCAATTTACCTACCATTACATTTTCATTTCCATGTTATTCACAAAAATATCAAGAAAAGGTTTCACCCTACTGCCTTGTTGGAATACAGAAACACTTTGACTTTCTCATTCTGCTATTTTTTCAGTATTATATCTAACCAAAGAATATATCTGGAACATATTCATACTACAAGTTAGCATACAATAAAACTACACACCATTAAAGAAAAATTAAAAGAAGCAAAAAAATGTGATAACTTTCTAATTCTGTTGCAATATTTCAAAATTGTTACTTCATGTCAACATTCCAGTAAATTAGCTGGATGCTCAAAAGGAAAACAAAACTCACTCTAAAAAATGAGAGGTTGGCCAAAAAGATCAGTTCTAGTATAATCAAAAGAGAAAAAAGCTGGTAATAGTCAAAAAACACTTCTTTAATCAAATGCAGAACCAATGCTCTTCGCTGAGATTTATAACATAACACTAAGAAAGTCACAAAACCTCCTAAAATAAAAGAAAATAATTCTTGGTACCAAAAATGGTAAGTTTAGCAAAAATAATAATAAAAATGTTTGTTGTTAAAAATTCATTTGTGATGATTTCAAAGACAGTACAGAGTGTAGAGTGCTTGCCTTACACGCAGTCAAATCAGGCTTGATCCCTAGCAAGCCCTATGGTCCTTTGAGTCACACCAGAAGTGATGCCTGAGTGCAGAGCCAAGAGTAAGCCCTGAGCACAGGAGGGCATGGCCCAAAAAACCAAATAAATAAATAAATATTAATTTCTAAGATACTTAGACTTTAGTCACAGCTAATACAGCCTTAAAAATTTATCCAAAAGAACTGTAGTAGCCGAGGATGAGATTATGAAATTACCATATAAAATGTCTTTAAATTGTTGACATCCTATCAAGTTTAAAGTATCATAAACACATTTCATGAACAATTTTAATATTAATGTGTCTTAATCATTTTTTCTTGAGCACATCTAAAAATATATTATAATCAACCAAAAATAAAATAATAATTATATGAATGCAGAAAATGAATGCTATGTTATATATGTTTTGCAGAAAATACTTTGCAGACAGGGATGGGAACAGTGCATCTGGATATGACACTTGCTTGCATTAACAGCCAGTGTGGGTGGGTGGGTGGGTGGGATCCTTGGCAGCCCATATGGTCCTCCAACCCTATTGGAGTAAGCCCTGAGCACTGCAAGGTGTGACTCTAAAGTAATAATAATAATAATCACTTAATAAAAGTCTATAGCATTCAAGTGATTTCTCCATGGAACAGCAATCTAGTCTCCCTTAGGCACTCACCTCACTATATGCTTGGACCATAGAAACCTGAGTGAATGAGGGGAGGGAATAGGAGCAGGGAGAGAGAGAATATGGACTGATAGTGAAGGGGACAAATCAAAGCAAAGACAAACACTAAAAAATTCTCAGCAATTTTTACACATTTTGAGTTTCAGCCCCTCTCTCCAAGTGAACAGTGAAAAGGATTTCAGCTCCTGACCAGTTTTTTGCCATGCTCCTAGCCTTGTTTCACTAGAACATTGTGTTTATTAAAATATTATATATGGCCCTAGGGAAATAGCAACTACCCAGGATATACAAGGTCCTGAGTTTGATCCTGGGCCCCACACAGCCCCCCTCAGCATGGATCACGGTGGCCTAGTGGCCACCAAGTACTACAGGGTACTGGAGCTGAGCTCTATTGACTGATCTTTATAAACAATTTATTTAGGACAATTCTTTTAGTAGTATTTTAAAAATCAACTGCCAGGAATATTCCCCAAATCACTGCTTCTATTAATGAAGCGATACTGATTCCATGTCATCTTTCAGGGAAAGAAAAGCAAAACTAGAAGGAAAAAAGTTATTATGGTAAATTTAAGGTCACTTCATCATGGAATTTGAATCAGGGAGTTATTACTATAGAAGGCTTAGGTATTTATTGCCCTTTTTAAAATAAGACAACTGCTTGAAATTCTATTCTATAAGAAAAAGAAGTATGAGAATTTAGATATTTCTTAATTCAGTTAATCAGTGTTTTCAAAACTTCAGCAGAACCATACTCATCACAACTGTCTAGTATTTCATGCCTTCAGATTGTGTACCCTTAGAGTAAAGATCTGATAGTTGAAACCCAACCTTAAATATTTCTTCCTTTTTCTTTTCCACTTTGATACATGCTTTCCAATTTACAAAATTGTTTGCTGGAATGATGCCCTACAAATTACGTTTTAAAATGCTGCACATGTGCTTCTTTTAAAATTCATGATCATAAAGCAACTTTCAAAGACTCCCAAGAGTCAGAAATGATATGCACATAAACATTAAGGCCCTCTGAAGAGGATAATTCGGGTTACATTAAATACAACTGTTCTCTAGCATCCCCCGAAGTGTATATTTGGTCACTGTGGTCTTAATTAAAACACAGATGACACAGAAGTCTCGTCTGTGTTTAAGCGCGAGGAGATATTTCACTCTAATAAAATACTTGTGGCAGGGTGCGAGCAGAGCAAAGTTAAGGCTGGAGAAGTTCATCCCATGAAAGAAAAATAGCCACACAACTTTGCAGATAGGAAACAAAGTCTCCTGGTAAATTGGGAAGAAGGAAAAAAAAAAAGACGCCTCAGCAGTCCTCTATAAAAGTTCCACGAAGAACCGCAGTTTAGGAAACCTTTTCTCTGCTGGGATGGAAGCTGATTGGGAGAAGGGAGGGGAAAAAAATCTAACTCTTTCAAAATCTTTCTCCTGGAAAGATTTTGGAAACCAATTTGCAGTATCTACTCTGAAGCAACTTTTCTCAACAACGTACATACAGTGAAAAGTGCTTCCTAATTCTTAGTTCGGGAGGAAAGAGCTGGGGAGGGAAGGAAATCCCCCTCTACCCCAAACCACTTAGGAGTGGAGATGAACTTGCTTCCAGCTTGGTGGCCCCGAAGCGCACTCCCCCAGCCAAATCTGAAAGCGGTCCCAAGTTTTCAGACTCTGAGTCCCAAAGAAGGAATCGGCGCGGGACCTCCTCCGCAGATAAAAGATGCGATTCAAAGCCCGTGCCTCGACTGTACCTCTTTGCTGATGCGCCTGGGACTGCCGCCGATTCTGCGCCTCGCCGCCCCCGAGGCCTCCGCTCAGGAGCAAGGCCAGGAGGACCCCGGCCGCCCCTGGCATCGCGGTGGCCCCGAGCCGATCCACTTCTGGAGAGCCCAGAGGAGACGCTGCCGCTCCTGGCCCGTGGCCCTGACTTGTGAGCTGAGTGAGCAGCAGCTGCTGGGGAAGAGGAGGAGACAGTCCGCACCGGCTCGGGTTCAGCAGCCCAGACCGTGCAGGGAGAGAGAGAACACACCCCCGCCCTCCCCCTTCCCGGGCTCTAGTCCCACCAACGTCCAGGCAACTGGCCCTAAAGGCGTCCTCCTTCGGGGAGGCCCTTGTCAAAGCCCCTCCCTCTAAGAAGCAATCTTTCCTGAGCTTGATCTCTTCGCTGAACTTTTCATTTCAAGAAAGTCCGAGTTAAGAAAGCGTTTTGCGAGCTCTTGCAAGCCGGCACTTGGAAAGCGTTATTCCTGAGAAATCTGCAACTCTAGGAACTTGACTGAGCTGGGTCAAGCAAGAACAGTTTGCCCGCTGTCTATTCAGGTGACCCTTGGAGACCGGTCCCAAAGGCCTGCGGGGCTGCTGAGTGCCTCCAGGGAACTCCCTAGAAGATGGCCCGGGGAAACTTAGCAAATCAGAACTGAAATGGGACTTACTGAGTGAGGGGCTGATAGCTGGGGAAGAAAGAGCAACACAAAACAAAAACCCACTGCTCCTCTGCAATGTCCATGACCAATAAAAAAAGTTAAAAATTAAGTTTTCCGTTGTTATAAGACATATATTGAAATTGTTTCATTTTCAGACTAGAAAGTTCGTCTGCTTCAGTTCCTATTTCTTCCCTTTAACTCAACAGAATTTATAATTTTTTTTTGCAATCCCAGGTTCAAATAACCATTTCTTACCAATTTCGTGTTTTCTTTTTATCTCCTCAGTCAGTGGTTCTCATAAGATTCAAGACCGCTTCCTACTGCATTTTTGTAAGATTTGCAACGTGGTTTACTCAGTTAACTCAGTTTCAGCAAAGCCTAGCGAGCTACCCATGAGGCACTCAATATGCCAAACACAGCAACAAGTCTCAAAATGAAGCCATTACTGGGCCCAGTGAAGCAAATAGATGAACAAAGGGAGAACAGTGTTTGTTTGACAGTGTTACTCAGTTTAAGGGTTACTCCTGGCATTAATGGACTTTGAGGAGTGTTAACTATCCAACAATGGGAGGAACAATCCTAGGCCATCAATTGCCAGATGGTGAGGTTCTTCTCAAGCATTCACAGCTATTGACAATTTTGCATTATAATTGAAACCTAACTTAAGTCTGTTTTACACAAAAAAGATATAATTGTGTTTGTTTTGCACATCCAGCATGCTTCTCCCATATAAACTTGAAAAAGTCTTCCCCCCCACCACTGCAAGTTTGACATAGTCACCCAAGCTGTGGTTCAGGTAGCCCATGGCCTCACACTCAAATGAGTGATTCAGTGACTTGGTGCTTGTCAGGCCCTGCAATGCCCCATATCACCTGAGCCGCCCTGGACCCATCCTTGAGTTTCCAAGACCTCATCATGCACAGGGACCTCTCTCTACAGCCCAATACCTGATGTTCTGCAGACCATGTGGTACTTGGGATGAATTCAGATTGTGCATACCCTAGCCCATGCATCGTCTCCATGTTCCTAACTTTTTTTTCTAGTTTTATCAAAATTAATTTCCTCTATTAGAACATGGAATCATTACGGCAAATTTGCCCATGGTATTGTCTTCAAGAGGGTAGCAATACCTCATCTACCACATTTTCAGTCACACTAATACTGGCTTATGTTTCAGTCTGTCTGCGAAGGTACAAGCATCTACATACTGAAATTAATAATCTATATAGACAATTGTTATCTATAAAATAATATATAGACTACTTTTATATAAAAATAATAATCTATATAGATTACTGTTTTTTCCTAAAGATATTGTACTATTTTAAAATATATTAAAGTGAGTGATAAGATTGCTGAGTAATATCAAACCACTGACCTAGTGGTGCTGAAGTGAATGAGTACCTCTTAGAATTATCTGTCTCTTCTAGTTTTGGTTTTTATCATTTCACATTCCAGCAATAATATTGAGAGTTCTAGTTGCTTTGCATCTAGAACCTTTATCATGACTAATACTATTTAATGTTTTTGATCTAATAGTTACATAGAAGTATCCCAATTCCATCATTTGCACTTCCTTGCAAATACTTAGTGTTTTCCTGCACCCAACAGGAATTTCTCTTATTTCTTTTGTAAAAAGTATCTGTTTGAGTATTTGACTTATTTTTCCCTATTTCTTTATTTGTCATATTATTATGTTGTCATTTTAAATATATACTCTGCAGAAAAGTTTGTCAAATATACTTAATAAAGTACCTTTAGTTCTCGTTCTATGATTTGACTTTTCAATATGTTGGCTGTTTTCCAAATGTTTAATTCTGATAAACCTAATTTATTAACACTTTTATTTACGCTACCTGACTTGTTCAGAATCAGAAATCTTTACTTTCACCAAAGTTGATACCATCATCTTCTCTATTTTTTGTTGGAGATTTTATAGTTTTGACAACTATATTTGAATTTATTTCGGTAAATAATATCTTTATTTGTTATTAAATAAAAGATTAGGTGAAGACTTTCTGTCTTACATGTAGATTATTCATTCTATTACCATTTTTCTTCAGAAGTCAATTGATCGTGTGTATGTTTTTTGGGGGGGCAGGGTTGTTTTTTGTTTGTTTCTGTGTTGACTAATATCTATTTATCTCTTACTTTCCAGGAGGGGACTATTTTTAATACCCTCACAGACATCAAATTCTACAGATGCTCCAATTCTTTTAATAAAATGGCATTGTATTTGCAGGTAATAAATAAATATCTTAGTGTAGAGGAAATCACCTCTAGCTTATTTATAATACTAATGAATGTAAATGCTATGCAAATAGTTCTTATAGTGTATTCATTAAGAAATAAGAACAAGAAAAATTTTCTGTACATACTCATCACAGTTGCAGCCATGATTGGCTTAACCACAGGGTGTGTATTTTTAAGCCATCTGTAGTAGAATCCACAAATGCAGAATCTGTAGATACAGATGATTGACTATATACATAAATCCATTTTTATTGGTATACTATGCCTTATACATTTCTGGATTTTCTTAAATATGTTGTGTTTTTTCATAAAGGATATAAATACATAATAATTTTCATTTTAATATAAATATTTGATTTTGGTATATAGGTCATGTCGACCTTATATATTTAGTTAGAATAAGGAGTTTTGTATAGAAGTTAATAGCACTGTCCTCCCGTTGTTCATTGATTTGCTCGAGCGGGCCCAGTAACGTCTCCATTATGAGACTTGTTGTTACTGTGTTTGGCATATCGAATACGTCACGGGTGTTGTTACTGTGTTTGGCATATCAAATACGTCACGGGTAGCTTGCCAGGCTTTGCCGTGCGGGCAAAATACTCTTGGTAGCTTGCCGGGCTCTCCCAGAAGGGTAGAGGAATCTAACCCAACTTGGCTGGGCCAGCAGCTTGCAAGGCAAATGCCCTACCACTGTGCTATCACTCCAGCTCCTATAGAAGTTATACAAGTTATACAAATTTTCCCTAAGCAATAGAAATCAAACATAAAGCATTCTTGTCTAATAGCTTTCTTTTTCTGGAAAGTTTTTATGACAATTTTAGAAGATGGTTGTTGGTTTTATTTTGTATGGGGCCACACCCTGTGGTGCGTAGGGCTTACTCCTGACTCTGTGCTCAGGCCCAGCTGTGCTCCAGAGATTAAACTAGGGTTGGCCATGGGCAAGGCAAATATCATACCACCTGTACTATTTCTAAAGACCCACAGTTCAATGTTTTAAGTCAATAATTATTCCATTTCTTTCTTTTATTTTAAGAATGAGTGCTTTACATTTGTTACTTCATTTAGTCCTTTTAAGACCCTTGAATATTCAAAAAGGACACTTTTTTTGGCTCCAGTATATTTTTTTTAGTCACTGTTGTTTTACATAGATGTATGTTTTAGGGGTACAATTTCTTGCCTCTTAAATAGACATTATCATACTGATTCCACGACAAAATCACACCTACGAGAAAGGTAGAAAGATCTGTCTACCACAGTTCATTGGACTTATTTGACCCCGGCCTCCTCCCTCCTGGTCCCTCTGAATTCATTTTTGTGGTCAGTCGGTGGAGAGATTTTTCTTTTAAAGAATTTGTACCTTTTAATAAATAGGTCCTTTTTTGTTGTTTAAGTTGTCAAATTTATTGGCACAAAATTATTCATAATATTTCTTTACTATTTTTTAATGTCTAGTTTCTGTTGTAATGTTTCCTCCCTTTTCAAATATTGGTAATGTATGGCTTCTTTATGTTTTATATCCATTTTTTACATAAAGCCTTGTTGGTTTTATTCCTTTTTTTCTTCAAAAGTATAAGCTTTAGGTTTCATTAGTTTTCGTCAATTATTTTTCTATTTTTTCATTGATTCTAAAATTTTCTCATCCTGCTTATTTTAGAATCATTGACTCTTTTTGTTAGCTCCTTGTCATAGAAGCATAGAGCATTAAAAGTCAGTGTTTCTTTTTTTCCTGCACAACTATGAAAACTTCAGAAATTTTCCCTAAGCAAAGCCTTAAAATTTAAATGTTGAAACTGTCACTGTCACTGTCCTCCCATTGTTCATCGATTTGCTGGAGCGGGCCCAGTAACATCTCCATTGTGAGACTTGTTGTTACTGTGTTTGGCATATTAAATACATCACAGGTAGCTTGCCAGGCTTTGCCATGCGGGCGAGACACTCTCGGTAGCTTGCCGGGCTCTCCAATAGGGGCAGAAAAATCGAACCCGGCTTGGCCAGGCTGGCTGCATACAAGGCAAATGTTGAAACATTTTTTTAAAATTTAAATTTCAATAATTTCTCACCTTTCCCTTTATTGTTGTTACTACTGCTTATGTTGCAATTTCTAGGGAATTCATCCTTGGATGTGATGCTCCAGAGGTCACATTTGTGATACCCAGATGTCAACAGCAATGCCAGTGTTCTCAATTTATTATTTAAAGTGATCAGACTCACTTGGGGCCTCACACGTGCAAAACAGATATTCAAGTATTAAAAGCCATATCCCAGGCCTGACAAAATATTTTTTAAATCATGTATTTTTCTTGATCCACTTATTATTTTGAGAAGTAATACTGTGATCTCATTGTTTGTGTCTCCTTGAGTTTCATAGTCTGAAATCCTAGTAGCCAATGTAATGATTTTAGGAAGTGTAGATTTTGAAAGGTGCATTCATAATAAGTATACAGACTCTGAGTGAAATTAATGCCCTTTGAAGACAGATTCCAGAGAACACTCTTGTACTCTTTTACCATTAGGACACAGCAAGAAGACAGCTGACTTTGATCCCAGGAAGTCGACTCTCACCAGTCTCCAAGTATGTTGGCATCATGACTTATACTTCTCAGTCTCCAAAACTGTGAGAGCCTTGTTCTAGTTTTCTATTGCTTCACAGCAAATATGTGCAGAATACTGATTACCCCTGGTTTAGAAGTTTAAGGTCAGTATTTTTTATTATCTCAAAGTTACGGTGAGCCACAAAATTAAGAACAACCTGGGAAATCCTTTTCAGTTGAGTATCTCAAGAGGTTGGAGTCAAGATATTAGGGACAGACTCATCTACAGGATACTTTTGGGATGAATATCCACTTCTAAAATTGTGACAAAGAGAGCTCAATATTTTGGCATATATGCTTTGTCATTGGCTATTTGGTCCAGTTAGCCCACTTTGTGGCATTTACCTATTAGAACATTTGAATTATCAAAGAGACATTCAAAGCTTAGTGTTTATTATAGTAACATTTAATATAACTAAGAAATGAAACTCATTTATCTGCAGAAAACTAGATAAAGAAGATATGGCACCTATTTATATGGGGTTCTACTCAGTTATTTATATACATAGATATACACATATATAATATATATGAAAATTACATGTGTGTAAAACGATTAATTCCTGGCATTTACAACAAGATAGAAGTAGCCAGATCAATGTACCTAGAGGACACTTAGCTTAGAAGAATGTCAGCTGAATAAAGATAAATGCCATATGATTTCACTCATAGCAAAACAAAACAGATAATGAACTAAATCAGACAAAAGAGAACTTTTAGATTATAAAGCCAAATTAGTGATCACAGAAGGAAAGAGGAAAGAGATTGGGTATGTGGAAAAAGAGTATAATTGCACAGTGGGGGATTAAAGTAAACAAAATAGTATATACTTTTTTGTACAATAGTAAACTTTTTTGTATAATACTACAGGCTTTTAGTATGGCACCTGAAACCAAGTTAATGGTATAAACCAATGTTTCTTTAACTTAAAAAAAAATTAAGTTAAAAACAGAGAGATAGTACTCTGGATAGAGTGCCTACCTTGCACACAGTTAACCCAGGTTAGAATCTTGACACCACATATGGTTCCCAAAAACCCATCGGGAGTGATCTTTGAGCACAAAGCTAGGAATGATCCCTAAAAACTACCTCCCCCAAATTATAAATTTAAATCTCATTTGATGTTTTTGTTTCTTTGACATTTTAAAATTGTTTTCTAGATTATATAATTTTTGGCAAGTAACATACATTTGGGCTGGAGCGATAGCACAGCAGGTAGGGCATTTGCCTTGCATGCGGCCGAGCCAGGTTTGATTCCTCCACCCCTCTCGGAGAGCCCGGCAAGCTACCGAGAGTATAGAGATACATGGCAGAGTCTGACAAGCTCCCCGTGGCGTATTCTATATGTCAAAAAAAGTAACAAGTCTCACAATGGAGACTTTACTGGTGCCCGCTTGAGCAAATCGATGAACAATGGAAGGACAGTGCTACAGCATACATTTATTCTTATTTTTGTTTTCCTATGTCTTTAGGCAATAATTTTTCCCCTTATCATCATTCCTTTCCTCACCATAAAAAAAACACTGTTTCAAAATACACTTATTTTAAAGAACCAAGTATAAATTTCTATTATACATGCATCACAATTTTTTTTTACTATTATCTAAGACTTTTAGACTACTTATGTTGTAGGGATATTGAGAGGAAAGTGTGTGTGGGCTTGTCGTTGTTTTGCTACTAAGATATTACTGTATTAAATATAATTTGACTTAAAAATTTCTTCAAATACAAATGATTTCTTTAAAATATATTAATTTATGTATTATTTAGATCAAATATTGACTAAAAGAGTAGTATTCAATTTTACTTTTGGCAAATTTTATATTTATATAATATAATATATCATATTTATCTAATACCTGGTCTTCAGAAATCTATTTTTATGTGTTTTGGTATAGATTCCTTTTTAATATTGCAAAGATATTGAGATTCCTAGTCCTGTAAATTTAAAGTTTTCTCAACACTTGAGAAATTTTGTCATTTCTTTGACAAATTTTCATGACTTCTCCCTCTTATTTTCTAGCACTGTAGCACTGTAGCACTGTCCTCCCATTGTTCATTGATTTGCTAGAGCGGGCCCAGCAACGTCTCCATCATGAGACTTGTTGTTACTGTGTTTGGCATATCGAATACGTCAAGGGGAGCTTACCAGGCCTTGCCATGCAGGCGAGATACTCTCGGTAGCTTGCCAGGCTCTCTGAGGGGTGGAGGAATCGAACCCGGCTCTTAGCCAGGCTGGCCTCACGCAAGACAAATGCCCTACCGCTGTGCTATCGCTCCAACCCTTATCATTTATTTTCTTATTTTCTAAGAATGGTTGACTTTTTAAATGATGTTATGTCATTAATAAACATCTTCCTCTGCACTTTCAGTTTGTTTAGTTTCTGTTGATGTGTATATGTATCTTATTTCATTAATATTATGGTGGCTATAAACCATATGGTTTATATACTAGAGATTCTTATTCCTCACAGTTCTTGTGACTAGGAAGTCCATTTATGAAGCAGTTGAAGAGTCAGTGACTAGTGAGAAGTCACTTTCTTGATCCTAGATTGATTTCCTTTTCCTGCCCTTGCATTTTACTTGCAAGACACCAGGGCAGGAAGCTCCCTGAAAGTTCTCTTTCATAAGACCACTTAAACCCATTTATGAGAACTGTACGCTTATGACGAAATCACCTCTCAAAGCAGCCCTTTCCAAATACTATCACATTAAAGCTTATGTTTCCTCATGTGATACTTACATGAACATAAACATTTACTCTAAATCACTTTGTATTTATCTTTTCCTCTAAGTCATCTTAATCTTCTTTAAAGTTCATCCGGTACTTTTTCATCTTCACTAGTGCCATCTGATAATTCTATTAGTTTTAACTTTGATATTTCACTCTTATGTTCAACTTTAATTCTTTGATAATATTTTTATTTGGTAGCTCTTATCTGCCTATCACAGTTCTTTTCTGTTGACATTTTATTCTGATTCGGGGGTTAAAGTTTTCTATTGTGTGTGTCCAATAATTATTAGTTAGATGAATGGTAAATAAAAAAAATTGTCTGTGCTTTGTTATCTTCCTTTGAAGGATGATTTTTTGTTTTGTAGATTAGCATAATCCTTTCAATGTTAGCTTTTAAGCTATGTTAGAGTATTATAGCAATGGTCTTCCCCTTAGGTCTAGCTTTCTCTATTGCTAAAGCATAAGTGCTCTAGGGTGTTTAGTAAATTGTAAAGTCAAAAATAATATCTCCTCATTGTGGCTTACTGGAAATGACATACCTCCCAATCCTACACACTCAACTTTAACTCCCATGTGAAACTTTCATGTGAGATGTTTGATGTTCAGCCATAAAAACGAGGGGATTTCCCAGTAAATTTCCGGAGCTTCATCCCTCAAATCTACTAGCCTCCAGTGCTTCCTGTGCATTTCCTTAAGCTCTTCCCAAACTCATATCTGTATTTCTGCATTTTAGTGGGACTGCAGTAATCTTCTGGGGGGGTTTCTCTCACTGTGCAGGAATTCACATACTATCTCCTGAGGGAATGTTAAATCAATCACTGGAGCCAGTTAGCATTATAATATTAATCTCTTTTCTCAGGACATCTTCCTACTATCACATGGCCTATTATGAAAAAATTTAAAACATGATTTTAATTTTTTTCCAGTTTCTAGTTGTTTATCTGTTATATATGTACATATATTTATATATAACAGTATGTATAAATATACTGTTCAGTATCAGTTGGTTGCCAAACAGGGAATTGAAAGTCTCAAAGTTATGATAAAAACAAAAAAACAAATACATATATAATAAAATAACACATCTTAGTGATTTACTAAATCTAGCATTTTCTCCTCTGAAGAGGACTGCTTGTGTTCTGTCTCACTTTTTCTGCTCTTCACATTTATGTAATTAAATTTCTTTTAATTATAGTTTTATAGTATAGTTTTATAATAGTTTTATTTCTAAATAAAACTATTTTATTCAAAATAAAATGTGTACTAAATGTCACTGTCACTGTCACTGTCCTCCCATTGTTCATCGATTTGCTCAAGCGGGCCCAGTAACTTCTCCATTGGAGACTTTGTTGTTACTGTGTTTGGCATATCGAATACATCACGGGGAGCTTGCCAGGCTCTTCCGTGTGGGCGAGATACTCTCGGTAGCTTGCCAGGTTCTCTGAGAGGGGCAGAGGAATCGAACTCTGATTGGCCATGTTGGCTGCGTGCAAGGCAAACGCCCTACCGCTGTGCTATCGCTCTAATAATTTTAAGGATTATACTCTGAATCTAGCTTCATATAAATAATATTACCTTTTGAATGCATCATAGTGGGTTTTTTTAAGGTAAATTTTAATTACATCTCACAGTCATATTTGAGAAAACATAAGATGTGGGGCTGGAGCGATAGTACAGCGGGTAGGGCGTTCGCCTTACAAGCGGCCAACATAGCCGACCCGAGTTCGATTCCTCCGCCCCTCTCGGAGACCCCGGCAAGCTACCGAGAGTATTCGATATGCCAGACACAGTAACAACAAAGTCTCCAATGGAGACGTTACTGGGCCCGCTCGAGCAAATCGACGATCAACGGGAGGGCCTTTACCTTTTACCTTATTAAAAAAGTAAAATCATATGATCATGTCATATATAATCACTTAGAGTTAGGGAAACATATATCAAAACAAGTATGAGACACCATCTCAAAACAGCAAGAATAGTGCATATAAAAAAAAATTGGAAACAATCAATGTTGGTGATATGTGGCAAAAAAGGAACTCTCATCTACTGCTTTTGGGAATGTTGTCTAGTTCAACCGAGACGGAAAACAGTTTGGAGATTTCTCAGTAAAGTAAGAATTGAGCTGCCATATGTACTACCCAGCAATTTCACCTGTAGGTATCTACAGCCAAGGCAGATATTTATTCAAAATGACATGTATAACATTATTCATTGCAGCACTTAGAACAATAGCTAAGATATGAAAGCAACCAAAGTCCTGAAGGACCGATGAGTATACTATGAAGATGTAGCATATATACATGATGGAATACTATGAAGCTGAAAACACCAATGAAATCCAACAATTCTCAGCAATTTGGATGTAACTGGAGGATCATGTTAAGTGAAATAAGCTTAAAGTAAAAAGCAAACACAGGATAATTTCACTTATTTTTCAAAATAACTGGATGACGGAATGCAAGATATTAAAGGGGAAGGGAAGTTGTTAACAGGGATCACCCTTGACCCCAGAATATAAGAATGTGAAAAACAGAGAAAAAAAAAGAAATTTAGAGGGAAAATTAGAAGAGATAATGGAGACGGGATAAGGGCCAAAGACCTCAGTTACATTGGTGGTATAGGGAAGTGATATAGCTTTATACCCAAATCACAGAGGCAACCACACTGAAAGCATTAGCACCAAACTTAAAAAGGTGCCTGTTGGGTAGCCGATATAGTGTAGCAGGCAAGGCACTTGTCTCCACCTAGGCAAGTTGAGTTCAATCCCTGAAATCCCCAATGGTCCCTCAAGCACTGCCAGAGTGAATCTTGAATGCAGAGCCAGTAGTAACTCCTGAGCTCAGTGTAACCTTCCACCCACACACAAAAAAAGTGTGTGTGGGGGGGGAGGGACCAGAGAGATAGTACATTGTGTCAGCTGCTTGCCTTGCACATGGTGCACCCAGGTTCTATCAATGGCACTTATATGGTCCCCCAGTCTGCCAGGAGTAATCCCTGAGCACAGAACCAGGAGTAAGTCTTGAATACATAAGGGTGTAGCCAAAAATATTAGGAAAAAATATGCCTGTCAAGGAGGTAGGCTGGGTGGTGAGGTAAGAGACAACCCTGAACACTGGTGGAGGGAAGTGGACACTGGTGGTAGATGGTGCTGTAATACCACATGCCTAAAACTCACTTAAGAATAATTGTAAGTCATGGCCCCTTAATACTTAAGCAAGGTGGAAAAGAAAATATAACAGGATCAAGAATAGAAAAAAATGTATTGCTATTTCATATAAAATATTAAAATTATGTGTATTTAAATATCAACAATACAGATAGCATAGATGTTATAACACTTTTTATTAATAAACTAGGAATTTAATTGCCAAAAATACTTACTAAATAACTGAACACACAATATTGAAGTGAAAATAAATATGGAAATTATTTAGATTAGAAAATAGAATTAAAGAGCAGATGATTAAAGGGGTGAATTAAAAGATAATTTAAAGTTTCAATAGAAATAATGTTTATAGTCTATATAATTTAAATCACTGAAAAAATTAAAACTATACGTGTAAAAACAGCATAAGGCTGATGAGAGTACATAATTCAGGACACATGAACTATCATAAATTAGAAAAGAATTTTTCCTCAGAATTAATTGGCTAAATTATTAAACTACATAGAAATTAATATGGTGGCTAACATATAAATTCCAATATATTATGACAATAAAATATAAAATCTAATGTAAAATAATTACGTGAACCATAGTTTTAATGTAACATGTTTTTTAAAATTATTTCTATTTCAAGATAAAAAGATAAAAATTTGGGGGGTATGGTGTTGCTAGCAGGTCAGTCTGTACCTGTGAGTTGAGTGCATCAGCAGTCTAATGGCACCTTCAGACTTCCAGATACCCCAAAATTGCTGCTGAGCCTTTGGCCAGACCCCAAAAACTTGGAGCAAAGTTTACCAAGAAAGTAAACGGCCAAAAGTTAGATATGTTGGAGACACACCCACAAACCACCTTCGGCTCAGCTATATAATTGTAGAAGGCCTCTCTGGTTCCTGATAGAACTGCTTAATGGCCATGATCCCAGAGACTCAGAAACAAATCTTGAAACCCAACGGCTTTTGGCAGAAATGTGTCCAGTCCCTGCAGTAGGTTACAGGCGCTGGGCCACCCCATATGGGAATAGGTTTCATGCCTTGGCCTGTTCTTTCTGGCGGCCCAGTGGCCACCATCCCCAGAAGCCACTGGACACTCAGGTTTGGGCCTGCAGTGATGAGACATGTGGCGTCTCACAGGATGGGGGTGGAGCCGGCCTTTTTCTCCCCATCCCAACAAGACCCCAAGTCGTCACCCATGAACAGCCTCTCTGGCTCTTGATCAAGCTGCTTAACGGCCATGATCCCAGAGACTCAAAAACAAATCTTGAAACCCAGCAGCTTTTGGCAGAAATGCATCCGGACCCCGCAGTAGGTTACTGTCGCCGGGCCACCCCAGTGGGGAAAGGGTGCTGTCCCTGTACCTGCTCCCCCTTGGCGGCTAGGTGGTTGCCATCCTCTAGAGGCCTTTGGACAGTCAGGTTTGGGCCCTCAGTGATGAGACATGCAGGGCCTCATGGGATGAGGGTGGAGCTGACCCTTTCCACCCCCTCCCAACAAGACCCCAAGTAGCCTCCCATGAACGGCTTTTCTGGTGCCTGATCAAGCTGCTTAATGGCCATGATCCAAGAGACTCAGGAACAAATCTCGGAACCCAGCAGGTTTTGGCAGAAATCCCTCCAGATTTAATTGTTAAAATTTTGGTATTTCAAAATTGATGCAGCCACATGACATCATATGTTATTCATAATCATCAATAGAAAACAAATTGTCTACTGTTGCCTTTTCAGCAGATCTGAGTGTTGGGGTAAAATCCCAAATAATAATGGTGGGTCTGGTGTCAAAATTTTGAATGTAATCAAAGTAGAGAGAGAGTAATGTGGAAATCATCTGCCCCACAGGTAGGGGGAGGGTGTGGGATGGAGGTATACTGGGGCTTTTGGGAGTGGAGAATGGGCACTGGTGAATGTACAGGTGTTTCATTGTATGACGGAGATTTAAACCCGAAAGCTTTGTGATCTCTCTCACAGTGATTCAATAAATAAAGTTATAAAAAATTTTAAAAAAGTAAGGTGGAGCTCATGCCCAATTCAATCAGCTAATCAGTGGCTGAACAAATAACAGTACTCCTACATAAAAAAATAAAATAATAATAAAAAAGATTAAGATTTTGAATTCCTAAATAATTGGACCACATAAAATATGTGGAGAGTGGTCTTAAGCATCTTAAGCATGGCTAGTGGTCTTCAGCATGGATAAATTTGGATGAGCCTCACGCATGAAGGAACTGGCAGAGGAACCCAGGTGTTAGGGACCCAGGGCATAGATCTCCAAGCCTTCTCAGATTGGGACTGGGGCCTCCTCCATCCAGATCCCCCACCTTCCAGTATATAGGCTTTACACCCACCAACTGCTCCCCAGCGCTGTGTAATCCCATCAATGGCCAAGACCCAGAGACTATAAAACCCTGCTCCCAGACATCTTTTTATCTAGTTGTTACTCTGGAGAGCCTGGCAGACTACCAAAAGGGTCCTGCCCACACAGCAAGGTCTGGCAAACTCCCCGTGGTGTATTCAATATGCCAAAAACCAGCAACAATGATGGCTCTCATTCTCCTGACCCTGAAATAGCCTTGAGTGTGGCACTTTTTAAAATCTCAGGGCTAGGAGAAAGGAGACATTACTGGGGCCTGCTTGAGGCATCAATGAACAACAGGATGACAGTGATACAGTGACAGTGATAAAATATGTTCCATAAAAGTTGGCATATCAATCTAACTTCACAGGATAATAACAAGATACAACTCTTATATGTGGAATTTCTTTAACTCTAAGAAGAGTTTGGTATTTCTAAAATACAGAAAAAATACTAATAATAAAAACTAAAATGGAAAATAAACATTTAAAGATTATCTAACGTATGGCATTTCGTTTGGTTCTTGAGTTCCACTGTCCTGTGCTCAGGGCTTACTCCTGACTCTCTGCATAGGGATCACTCCTAGAAGGACTCAGGTCCATACGATGTGCTCTGGATTTAACCCCAGTCAGCAGTGTAGATGGCAAGCATAGTACCTGTTATACTATCAGACCCAATTAAAAAAATATTCCTTTGAAAAAATAAAAAATATAGACACAGTCATGAATTTGAGCTGGTGGACTCCCAAACAATGCTCAGGAGATTCAAGGATGCCACCAAAAATTCTTGGACAACTAGGCCAGTAGTTCAATGCAAGGGCCAAAAATGCCGAGCTACTCATTCCTTGTAGTACCATGGACTCTCTGGCACCTGCAGGAAAGCTGAGGGTATTCAATCATACACAAGTGGTGCTCTGGGCTCTTCCAGAACTGCACTCTGCAATACTCAAGGGACCATGAGGTTCTGGGAATCCAACTGGACTTGAGATAACTAGTATACTATCTCCTGATTCCAAGTTCACACCTTTTTTAACTTGAAAAATCCACAGAAAATCAGATTTTAGTTCAGAATTTGAGGTCAAATTTAGTTTTAAGATTTAAACCTGACATTATATATTCAATTCTACTGCAAGTCTTGGGCTGGAGCGAAAGCACAGCAGGTAGGACATTTGCCTTGCACACAGCCAACATGGCCGACCCAAGTTCGATTCCTCCTTCCCTCTTGGAAAGCCCGGCAAGCTACCAAGGTATCTCACCCACGCGGCAAAGCCTAGCAAGCTACCAGTGACGTATTCGATATGCCAAACACATAAGTCTCACAATGTTACTGGGCCCGCTCGAGCAAATCGATGAACAATGGGGTGACAGTGACAGTGACTGCAGGTCTTATTTAAAATAGATTAAGGCCTGAGGGAATTAATGTCCATCTTGTCTTTAAGAAGACACTGGAAGTTTCTAAACAAGGACACAATATAATAAAAATCTGTCTTTAATAAATGATTTGGTGTATGTGAGGAGCAGTTGGTTGGGAAAGATTTTTAAGAAAAGTAGAAGCTAAGTAACTTAGCAAGAGATTATTCTATCATTCAATCATTCATTCATTCTTCCAACAAATCATTATAGAGTGCCCTTTGTAACCTAAATACCAGATACTATGACTAGTGTAGAAAATGAAATGGATAAGATCCTGCCCTCCTAGCACTTTGTTCCAGCAGAGAAACAATAAGTAAAACTTTTAAAAAGCCATTATACATTTTTAGAAGAATTAAGAAGAAAACCATGAAGGTGAAAAACCATAAAGGGAGGGCATCTTTGCACTGGTGCCTGGTAACCATAAGTGAGAGTTTGGCTAAATAGCGTGCAGCGGAGCACAGTTCTGCAATGGCTGTAGTGTTTCCATGAAGGAAAGACTCTCGGAGACATTCGAGAGAGTGAATTGCTAACAAACCGGATATAGAGATTTAAGGAGCATTCTTAAATTTCAGGTTGTAGCAACTGGTTGTCTGGCAGTGTTCATAACTGAGATAGGAAATACAGGAAGACTGCCAGATGTGAGTGGACGTGCTGAGGTAACAGCCATTGGAAGTGTCCAGTTGGTTATTTTTAGTTCTTCTGAAGGCGTTTCAGAAACATCCCATGACCCACAATTGAAGTATAGATTTCTCTGTGCTGTTGAAAAACGGGTATAAAGGGAATAATTAGAAGAGACTAGTAGCTTAGAAACAAATGTAAACATATAAAATCACATATGTACATGCTCATTAGCATTTTAAATTAATAAGGTTAAAAGCGGAATATTAAACTATTAAGTCTTAGAAAATTGGATTATTTGAAAAAGTAAGGGTGAGTTAGATCTTCACTAAACCGCATACATAAAATTCCAAATAACTTTAATTATTAAATGTGAGAAAGAAAAATTATTTTTAAAAGCAAAATGAGTAGAACAAGAAAAATCTATACAAAATTTCTATAGAAACAATAATTTAAAGCATATATCAAAATAATTAGAAAATAATAAAACAAACAACTAAATTTGCACATTTCTATTTAAAAATAAGGGTAACAAGGTCCTAAACTAATTTGCAAAACATTTTCTACCATTTTAATACCTAACAAGGAGATGTTAATAAAGACAGAATTATATGACATTAGATTTTATTTTATTAGTGGTCCTTCCAAATTAATTTATCAGCTACTGCAATCTTGTATAGAACACCATTGCTATTTTTTTTCTTTCTGTTCATTCTTCGAGGGGAACCCAACTATAACTTAATATTTGACAGAAGCAGTCTTGTCACCCAATATAGAAGACAAAAAAATAGATCTTTCTTTCAAAAGCTATTGATGGTAAAAACATATTAGATACTCACACACGTGCAAGACTTCTCTAACCTAGAACTAAAATAGAAAAAAGTAGAGACAAGTTCAGGTATATTACAGTGGTGATGGCAGTAACATTCAGTCAATAGAATTAGTTCCAGAACTCAATCTTTTAGTTCAATCAACTGATACATGTTAAGGGCCTTTCTCAATAATTGAGCTAGACACTGCTTATGACAAGCTGATTACTGGATCTTCACGACAGTTTAAGGTCACAAAATATAACTCTGCTTCTAAAAGAAGGGAGAAAGGATAAATCTTGATCCACAAACTCCCTTATCCCTTTTACCAAAGTTCCCACTTTGAAATTTATTTCTCATGCTTTCAAGTAGCACATATCAGGGTTTCTTAGAGGAATGGAGAGTTGTTGCCCACATCTTCAAGGTCAGTGGCGAAATGGACACACTAAAACAAGAGGTAATAAGGTGGTTCTCGTACATAAAAGAAGGATAAGGAACAACAGGAGTAGAAAGGACATAAATCTAAGGCAGTAGCAGCCTCCAACCAGATCCATCTAATCCAAGGTCAGAGAGAACAAAGCAATCTACCTCTCTAGGTAGAACGCAAGACACATACACGCATCTGGGGTGGTGTATAAACTAAAGCTAATGTACACTTGAAGACCATTAAGGGCATCGAAAAAGGTAGAAAAAGTGGTAAGAGATGGAGTGTTGTAAGGGGTAATGGACCAGATCATTTTAGCCATTTTAAGGACATTGATTTTACTGAGTGAAAAGGGTAGCTATTACTACAGTACATTATAAAAATGTCTTTGGTGGTTGTGTGGCTGTGTTGAAGTTAACCTATTGGGAGTGAATGCAGGCACAATTATCAGGCTCCTACAAAAATCCAGAACATTGGTGGCCTGAGCCAGAGGAATAGCAGGGAAGGAAATGAGGGACAGATTCCAGACATGTTTTAAAACAAAAGCCCATGGAATATCCTTGTTTTAAACTTTTTCACAAAATGGATTTTCCGGCAGTCTAAGAAGCTGTTAAAACTTTCTAAGAATATAAAAAAAAAACTTTCTAAGAATAAAATAAGACTTCCAACTAAAAATGATGGCAAGAGACAAATATGGACATATAATGAAAAAGAAATCACTATAACTGAAACAAATAATTCTTAATGTATATGCACCAACATAGCAGCAATGAAATATATAAAGTGAATTATAACAGCCCTAAAGGGAAACATTGACAGCAACACAATAATAGGAGGGGAACCTAACATGCAACATAGAGCAAAACATATAACAGAGACAGGAAATCACCTGCAAACTAAAGGCATTAAATGTCAACTTAGATGAGATAGACTTGATATATATTGACAGTACAGTTTACTCCAAAAATGCAGATATTTTAAAGCAATTAATTATTCAAATTTAGACTCTGTGATTTATGATGCTGTTAGTACTAATATTTCAGAAATACAATGTTGCTGGCACTGCAATTGCCACAAGAATATCAGCATCCCTCAATTGCCACTAGGTCCACTTTCAACCTTCTCCCCTTCCCACTTCTGCTCACAGACTCAGTTCAATAGGAACACTCTTATGGTCTGTTGTAAATGGACATTATTTTTTCCCTTACTATGTTGCTTTATACTCCACGTATGAGCAAGATCATTCTGCAGTCACTAACTTCACTCAGAATGATCAAATGATCTCTTCAATCATCATTTCCATCTTTGTAGCAGCAAACGTCAAGACTTCAATTTCATCAGTTCCTTTTCCTTTAGGTTGGTACATTGATTACACTATTCAATTCATTTAACTTTGAGATATAATGTTTATGAGGTAGATACTGTTATTCCTCCTGCTTCAGTGGTAAAAAAATCGGAAACACAGAAAAGTTACACACCTTGCATAGGTCTCCAAGCTAATACGGGGTAGAAATGGAACTTGAAGGAAAGAAATCTAGCTCTGGACCATCACCCCAATTTACGATGTCAGTCTTTATTGTGGCTGAGTAGTATTTCATTTTGTGTAACTACCACAGGGTTTTTTGAGTTTTATTAAAGAACTGTTATTTACAAAGTTGGTAATAGTTGAGTTTTAGGCATATAATATTTCAACATCAATCCTACCACCACTGTCAACTTCAATCCACCAGTATTCCCATATTTCCTCCACGACCCAACCCCTACCCAATCCCTGCCTGTCAACTTGACAAGCACATTACAAAGTTCCAGTGCTTGCAGCTTAGATCTCAAACATTCGATTTTTTTTTGAGTCTGTGTTTTGGATATACAGTTATACCACTCATTTATATCACCACTATTACTGAAGCCTGGGCTGGAGCGATAGCACAGCGGGTTGGGCGTTCGCTTTACAAGCGGCCAACATGGCCGACCCGAGTTCGATTCCTCCGCCCCTCTCGGAGAGCCCGGCAAGCTACCGAGAGTATTCAATATGCCAGACACAGTAACAACAAAGTCTCCAATGGAGACGTTACTGGGCCCGCTCGAGCAAATCGACGATCAACGGGAGGGCCTTTACCTTACTTTTACCTTACTGAAGCCTGGAATGCATTACTTCCCATTCTCTCAACCACCCCCCACCTTGATTTCTTTCCCTCTCTGTCCTTCTCTTCTCTAAACACTGGGGTAAAGGATGATCTTGGTATACCCCAGTATAAAACTCCAGGGAGGGCTGCCAGGGAGAGGCCCTATGGCTCTCCCCCTTGCTGCTTGCATTCAAGGTGGGCCCAGGCCACTTGCCCAGCCGAAGCAGTCCAGGCCATGAGGCAGATGGAAGGAGGAAATGAGGGCCAAGACCTTTGATTGATCAGATGCCGTTTATTTGATTCTCCCCACGTGCCTGTCCCAGTCTCTCTGAGCCTCCCGTTTTAGTCTCACATTGCCCCTCATTCCTGTCCCCTTCTGTCTCTCCTGCTCATCTCTCTGTGCTCCATCTCACATCCTGGGCTCTCTCTTTCCACCTGCTTCTGCATTCTTCTTCTACATTCTTCTCTCTCTGTCCCACTTCCTAGTCTCTCTGCACTCCATCTCGCAGCCCTGCCTCTCTCTCATTTCTCCAGCTCTCTTCAGCTTCTAGACTCTCCAACTCCCCTGCACACTTGGCTGAAACTGCACCCAGTCAGGTAGCAAAATCAACATAAGAAAGCTCTTCCTGAGGGCCCACCAGGCTCAAAGGAAACACCACCTAAGAGGTAGGGCAGCTCTCCTGGGAACATCTTGCCACAGACTCAGACTACAGCACTCAGGCCAGATCAATCATTCCTAACCCTAGCAAGGTACAAATCTAGTTTTAATTTTTGGATCATGACAGCGTTTGTCCATGACCAAGCTCTTAACTTATAGTTAAGCATTAGGCACTTTGGCCAGGCCCATTTCGATGCCAGGGTAGCACATAGCTTACCGCTTACCTTGGTCTCATCCAGTCCCTCATCGGGACCCTGGTTTTGGGGGTGCTAGGAAGTAAGGACAGCTGAGGCTTAGGTCTAGAGAAGAGATGCCCAGAAGGAAAAAAAACCTGAGAGTCATGTTACAAAAGCATAGAATTTACTATCTTCTTGTGTTGATACAAAAAGGACATTGTTCTGAATAACCTACACATAAGGCTTAGGGAGAGGAGAAAAACAATATTTACAAGTCAACAGAGCACAAATAAAGAAGTTACAAATAAACATAGAGAAATGGCAGCACTGTGATGGCAGCAGCCCAATAAACCTAAACTACCTGAGGCCATGCAGGAAGGACAAAATAATGTTATCCTACATCCTCCTTTACTACAATGTTTTTTCATCCAGTATGCCACAGATAAGTAAGATCATTCAGTATTTGTCTTTCTTCTTCTAGCTTTTAACTTATTTCTTATTTTTTTCAGTTTAGCTTTGGCTACTTGCGGTATTTTCTGATTCCACACAAACTTTATTATTAACTTTTCTAGATCTTGGAAAAATGTCACCTGAATTTGCTTGGGGATTGCACTGAATCTATTTAATAGCTTAGGTAGAATAGTCATTTTGATAATATTGATTCTTATAATTCATGGGCATGTAATATTTTTCCATCTCCTAAGGTCTTTTTCTATCTCATAAGTGATTTAAAATTATCATGGTATAGATCTCCCACATTTTTTGTTAAGTTGATTCTTAGATACAAGATGTTTATGAAGATTCTCAACAAAATACTAGCAAATAGAATTCAACTACTCATCAAAAAGATCATACACCATGACCAAGTGGGATTCATCCCAGGAACTCAAGGATGGTTTAACATTTGGAAATCAATCAAAATAGTCCATCATATCAGAAAAAGAAAAGATAAAAACTATATGATCATATAAATAGATGCAGAGAAAGCATTTGACAAGACCCAACTTCTGTTTATGATGAAAACCCTCACCAAAATGGGGATAGAGGGTACTTTCCTCAATACAGTTAAAGTCATCTACCACAAGCCTACAGCAAGCTTCATCCTCAATGGGAAAAAACTGAGAGCCTTCCCCCTGAGATCAGGGACTATACAAGGATGCCCAATCTCTCCACTGCTGTTCAATATAGTACTGGAAGTACTTGCAATAGCAATTAGGCAAGGAAAAGATATTAAGGGCATCCAGGTAGGAAAGGAAGAAATCAAGCTGTCACTATTTGCAGATGATATGATACTATATTTTGAGAACCTTAAGATCCCTACCAAGAAACTCCTAGAAACAATAGACTTGTATAGCAAAGTTGCAGACTATAAAATCAATACCCAAAAGTCCATGGCTTTCCTATACGCAAACAGTTAGGGAGAAGAAAGCGACATGAAAAAAACAATCCCGTTCACAATTGTGCCCCAGAAAATCAAGTACCTAAGAATCAACTTAACTAAGGAAGTAAAGGACCTGTACAAAGAAAACTACAAAACGCTACTTCAGGAAATAAAAGAGGACACGAGGAAAGGTAAAGGTAAAGGTAAAGGCCCTCCTGTTGATCATCAATTTGCTCGAGCGGGCCCAGTAACATCTCCATTGGAGACTTTGTTGTTACTGTGTTTGGCATATCGAATACGTCACGGGTAGCTTGCCAGGCTCTGCCGTGCAGGCGAGATACTCTCAGTAGCTTGCCGGGCTCTCCAAGAGGGGCTGAAGAATCGAACTCGGGTTGGCCATGTTGGCTGCGTGCAAGGCAAATGCCCTACCGCTGTGCTATCCCCTGCTCATGGATTGGGAGAATTAATATTGTCAGAATGGCAATACTTTCCAAAACATTTTACAAATTCAATGTGATCCCTATAACGATACCCATGCCATTCTTCAAAGAAATGGAGCAAACTTTTCTGAAATTCATATGGAACAATAAACCCCCATGAATAGCTAAAGCAATTCTTGGGGAAAAGAAAATGGGAGGGATCAACCTCCCTAACTTTAAACTCTACTACAAAGCAGTAATAATTAAAACAGCATGGTACTGTAACAAAGGCAGGGCTGCAGATCATTGGAACAGGATTGAATATACTGACATCTCCCCCAAACATATGATCATCTACTCTTTAACAAGGGAGCAGAAACGTGAAGTGGAGCAAAGAAAGCCTCTTTAACAAATTGTGCTGGAAAAACTGGATGGCTACATGCAAAAAAATGGGCTCAGATCTCTGCCTAACACCGTGCACAAAAGTAAGATCAAAATGGATTAAAGACCTCGACATCAGACCAGAATTCGTAAGGTACATTGTAGACAAGGTTGGCAAAACCCTCCACGACATTGAAGTTAATGGTATTTTCAAAGATGTCATGCCACTGGATACTATTTTAAATGGCAGACTCCTTGATTGCTTTTTCCTCTCATTCATTTTTGTCTATAAGATCTTGACCAATTTTTTGTATTGACTTTGTACCTCGTCACTTTCCTGTTTTGGTTTATTGTTTCTAGGAGCTTTTTTGTGGACTTGTTAGGGTCTTGTATGTATATTTTTATGTCATATGCAAATAGTAGTAATTTGAATTCCTTTTTCCAACTTGAATTAATTTGATTTGTTTCTCTTGCCTGATTTCTATAGTCAGGACTTCTAATACCATGTTAAATAGAAATAGAGAGAGTGAACATCCTTGCCTTATAACTGATCTTAGAGGGAATTCTTTTAGTTCTCATCATTAAGTATGATACTGGTTGTTGGCTTATTTTAGATAGCCGTTATTACCTTGAGGAAAGTTATTTCCACCCCTATTTTGTTGAGGGTTTTATCGTGAAAGCATGTTGGATCTTGTCAAGGGCATTGACATCAATAATCTTTCATTTTATTAACATGTATTATTTTAATTTATTTACCTATGTTGAACCAGGCTTGCATGCCTGGGATGAATACCATTTTAACAGGGTGTATGAGTTTTTAAATGTCTTTTTTATTCAGTTAGCTAAGATTTTGAAAAAGAATTTTGCATTAATAATCATCAGGAAGATTGGTCTGAAATTTTCTTTTCTGGAAGATGCACTGTCTGCTTTGGGTATTAGTGTAATATTTGCTTCATAGAAGGTTTTAAGAAGGGTTCCTGTGTCTTACATTTTAGATAGTTTAAGGCATAAAGGCAGCACACGTTCTTTGAAGGTTTGATAGAATTTAGCAGAGAACCCATCTTTATTGGGACTTATGTTATTGGGGAGATTCTTAATTACTGTTTCAATTTTTTCACTTGTGATTGACCTATTTAGGCTTTCTATTTCCTCCTCATACAGCTTTAGGAAATTTAATGACTCAAATATTCTATCCATTTCTTCTAGATTCTCTAGCCTAAGAGCATAAAATTGCTTATAGTAAACTCTCATTTTAATTAAATTCATAATGCAATATTGAATCATTGTGAGATATACAGTTACAAAGTTGTTCATGATTAACTTTTGTCATACAATGTTCCAACACCCATTCAGTGCCTATTTTCCCCGATTACTGTTTACAGTTTTCCCATTCCTGGAGCCTGCCTCTATAGCAGAAACTTTTCTTCTGTCTCTTTCTTTCTCTCACAATTTCCTTTTAGGCACTGTGGTTTGTAATACTGTTATTGAAAGGGTATTGTGCAAATCACTTTACCTTCTTTCAGCACCAAGATTATGTCCAGAGTGATCACTTCCAACTATCATTGTCACAGTGGATCCCTCTCTATCCTAACTGCCCTCTTATGCCCATCACATTGATTATAATTCATTACTTTAAAAATACTATTGCTTTAAAATTATAGTATCTAAATACAGTAAGCAAATTTTAATATGAAAATTATGCAAAACCTAAAACGCTGAATAAATTCAGTGAATGTTTCACAAATATAGATCAAACCATTTGACACTAGATGTGTTAACTATTAAGAACTAATGAAGAAACATAGTAAGAAGCAGGTGTTTTTTAAAAAATTCTTTAAACAAGATTGGTTTTAATATTGGAATATTTATAGTAAAGTCTGAATACTTTAGTAAAAATGACAAAACCATGTTGCAAAAGTTAAGTATGAAATAAATGATATCATATCTTGTTTTTAGGCAATCTCTCAGGAAAAATTAGAAATGAGCATTTTATTCATTTTTAGGTATGCAAAAAAACAAGAACAGTAAAAAATATAATTAGGAATTCTTATAAGTTAAGAAAATATTTAATTAATTTTGGTATAATTTTAAAGAAAAAATCAGCAAAAGTTTGTTTTTAATAAGGGTTTTATTTTCAAGTGCTACCCAGTTCAAATTATATCAAATTGGTAAAAAGCATGTTAAAATATCTGATCCAGCATAAGCTTAACTAGCTTCAGAAGGATAAGATCTGAAAGTTTGCCAAAAAATTCACTGAAAATCATGTTACTAAAACTTAAAACTACAATTTTTTTGTGTTTTCATATGTACTTACTCTAGATCTATAAAGGGCCTATAAGAGGTAAAATAAAAGTAAACTAGTTATTCAAGCAGATGGATCCCTTGTCAATGAATTTCAGGAAATCCATATGAAAAACACACACCCAAAAGATAATGTTTTGGGAGTTTCTTTACTAGCCCTGAGCTCAATACTGGGAATATCCAAACACTATTTACAAAAGATATTTTGTACTCCTTTGTGTATTGCCCAAGATCAGTAAACAATCTAAATGTGCAAGAATAGATGGAATAAGAAACAATGGTGTATATACACAATGAAATACTACTTAGCCATAAAAAGGGGGGGAAATGAAATCATACAATTTGCCAATACATTGTTGGAACTGTAGGATAGCATGCTGAGTGAAGTTAGCCAGAAGGAGAAGGACAGATACAGAATGATCTAGCTCATGTGTAGGATATAAGAAAACACAATAATAATAGGAACTAATTGTCAATGGTAACTGATACTGAGAGCCTGCCTGAAGAATTAGGTTTAGATAGGTTAAGTCAAGGGTCTGTGGAAAGGAATCTTGATACATTGGGAAGGGACATGAACACTATGAAGGTTGGTGTGGTGTTTAAACACTGTTTCTGAACTTGATTATTAACAGTATTATAAATCTCAGGGCTTACCAATTAGAGGGGGAAAAACTGGATATACCTCAAACCCTAGGGCCAGGAACAATTAAGGCAATTCAACAGGAATAAATTCCTGACAAAACTCTCAATGAAAACCACCAGGACTCAAAGACTTTTCCATAAAGATGCCCTAGCAGCTGACTCTCATCAGCACATAAAAGCCCCATGCTGAGGCAGTGTGGAAAAGGTTAGAAGCACACTTGCATTCTCGAGTTTCCCACATTCCACTTCAAGGTATGTCCTTCACATAATGAGTTCTCACTTTGCTCTCTCATACGGCTTTAATAAAACTATTTACTTGGCTAATAGTTTTCTCTGGAAATTCCTTTGCATAGGAATAGATAATGAACCTAGAAAAGAACCAATGTGGAAATTAAGACTTTTTTTTTCCCTGTAAAGAACATAAAGAACATTTTCTTGCCTCGCCATTCGGAAGGAAAGGATGAACTCCCTTGCCACACAAAACAAGTTTGTTTTAGGTGCAACCTGATGACTATTTTAGTGAACTTGATGAGACCTTAGAGTCTGTGCTGTATAGGATCAGGTGCAGAGTTTATTATTCCTGACTTCCCCAGAACTAACTTTGTTTTGGCAAGTCATCCAGGAGTGGGTTAGTATTTTCTGCTGTAGCACCTCTTCACTCTATCACTCTCTTTCACATTCATAAGAAATAAAAGGGATTCTTTTAAAGGAGAAAAAAAACCAAAACATTGTGTTCAATTGGAATGATTACAGATCTAGTGTATTGAAGAGGGAATTCAACATAAAAGGATCATTTGTTCATAAAATTAATCAATATCAATTTAGATCAGAATAATTGATAAAATCTAACTGGATTCACTTAAAGACAAAAAGTTATTCTGATATCTGTTAAAGATACTATAGGTTTCTATCAAAATTGCAGTGAGGTAAAGATACTATAGGTTTTAATCAGTAATGCAGTGGAATGTTAACAGCATAAAAGAGAGATTACCTCAATATTAAATATAAGAATATAAGAACAACTGGTTGAGTATAACAAGTCCATACATAGACAAGAAAGGTTGTATGTGTAGCATTAATGTATGGAAAATTACTAAGAGGTCACGTCAAAGATAGAAATATTTTTTTTCCTGGATAGACTTAACAGGACTCTCTAAAGTATGCCAGAATGATATGTATAATGTGGGATGGTGATATATGAGTGATTTGATCTGTTACTGTGGGTGATCATATGTAAAAAAAAGGTAAAAAATGATTCACTCTAAACAGATTTAGCAGGATTCCTATTAAAATTGGATTCTCCGAGGATGGTAGCCAATGCCCAAGGATGAGTCCTAATCTATAAGAGTCAAAAAGACTCGTGAAAGTTTGGTCAAAGAATGTATCCATCATTATAACATTTTTAAGAAAAATATATAATTTACTTTTTATACTCAAGGGTCCATGGCATCAAAAAGATATAGATAGCTAGGGTTTGCATTTATCTGACCCTAATTCCATGCTCTTCTGTAGAGGCTTTCAAGAAATTCCAGATGTGGCCAAAATGACTCTCTAGCACCTCTTGGATGACCTGATTAGAACTCCCTGCTGGACAAGAATAGGCAGGAAGGTGTGTCCTCCTCAAGCCTCTTAGACACTTCATGGGTAAACTCACATCCAATCCTCACTCCAAATCTAGACGATCCTAGATCACAGTTCTGGAAGCACTATACAATTACTTTCTCACCTGACAAGGTTCTTCAGCCATAGCAAACAACCAAGTCTACTTACATCACATCAAGCAAGGCAGGTCCATTGAGTTCAATGAGACCCATCATCAATATTTTCAAGGCTTGGGCATTTGGGGAACACCTGAAGCCACTCCACATTGACCTGAATCGGAGTGTGGCCTGAATTGACCACAACTGACACTTACTCTTCCTCAGACTGTACAGACTCATAAACTCAGGACCCCTGTGACTGTGAACTATGGAAACAATCTAGTTCATTTTAAGCTCTACATCATTCTTGTGGATTTCTACATTCAAGTTAGCAGGGAGGTTAAGAACGTGAGTCATTAAAAAGTAAAAGAAAAGGAAATTTTATTTAACTTAAAGAACTTTTTGACAAAATATTTAGTATTTAGGATCAGATCCATGAATAATGGGTAGACAAAGTATAAGTCTATGTCAGGATTATTGATGTGTCCTGCACACAATTTTTTATTACGCTGACTTGAGAGCAATAGGATCTATAATTTTTAAATATTTTGCCAGTAAAGTTCTATAAACTCGGAGGAGGGGTATAAATAATGGAATCAATTAAAATCTTAGCAACATGTATAGACATTAATTTTATAGTGTGTCTATCATAATATACTTATGAATATAGTAGAAAGATTCATACCAAGACTATTAATTATCAACTAAGGGAAAAAGTGAATTAGTTAATAATGAAATACATTGCATAAAAACAAATATCATCTGGGTTCACATTTTAACTACACAAAAGAACTTCAAATAGACAAATGAAATTATCAAAAACAATGATAATAACATTGGGATTTGAAATTTCTTACTAAACAAGTCACAAAACCAGCAACCACATAAGAATAAAACAGCCAAATTGACCACATAAAAGCATTCCATTTTATTCATGTGAAAAGAAACCACATGTAAAATTAAATTATAGCAAAAGACTGTGATTTTTCCAAATATTTAATGGGCACACATGGTTTATAAACATTGTCTTAACATACTTCTAAGAACAACCAAGCAAACACATATCCTAATATAGAAGCAAGCAATAGGGGACACAGAGATACAATGGGTTGGAGACTAGCCTTGTACTCAGTTGACCTAGGTTCAATCCCTGGCACTTCATGTGGTCCCCTGAGTCCCACCAGGAGTGATCCTTCAGCACAAAGTCAGTAGTAAGCCTTGAGCAACACTGAATCATCTCCCACCCCCCAAAATAGCAAGCAATATCAACAAATAATAAAAATAAAGATAATTTCCCCAAAATACAAATTTTTATAGTACTTTTTCAGAAATATAAATGACAACAGTAGCACTGTGGCACTGTCCTCCTGTTGTTCATTGATTTGCTTGAGTGGGCCCAGGAGTGTCTCCGTTATGAGACTTGTTACTATGTTTGGCATATTGAATATGTCATGGTAGCTTGCCATGAGGTCAAGATACTCTGGGTAGCTTGCCGGGCTCTCCGAGTGGGGCAAAGGAATTGAACTCAGGTTGGCCAGGTCAACTGTGTGCAAGGTAAACGTCCTACCTGCTGTGATATCTCTCCTGCCCAACAGTATTGAGATATGTTTTTCTGCTCTGGTGGGTGAAATAAATTAATCCAAAAATTAAAGGTTCATCCTACCTGCTACTGGAAAAAAAGATATTCACATATTCTATCTTCATAAAGTATTATCCTCTTAGATAATAATCTGACAGAATTGCATATTTAAAACACATCATTTTTTTAAGTTATTCCATTTGCAAACATATGCTTCATAAACAGTTTTGCCTAGTCTACTTATCAAATTCGAGTGAATTATTCATATTTAATTTATAAATAAGAGTTAATACAAATATTCACAAAAGTTACATAGTTTATACATATTATTTTCCAGGCATGCTAGCAGAGAAATCCAGAGTAAAAGATTTAATCTTTATTTAATCTTTAACCCCAGCCCAGTGGAAAAGCTGGACTGATATAATTTTATTTGGATTCCTGCTCTATGTTTAAAAAAATTAAAAGTAGTTTCTCGGCTGGAGTGATAATACAGCAAGTAAGGAACTTGCTTTGCATGCAGCTGACCCAAGTTATGTCCTCAGCATTCTTTATGGTCCACAAACCCACCAGAAGTGACACCCGAGCACAGAGCCAGGATTTTAACTATAAGCACTGCTGGCCCAAACCAAATAAACAATTAAATTTAAAAAACAATTAAAAATAATTTCCGGCACCCAGATTTTTCCCATGATGGCTTAGCTGCAGGTCTGCCTATCACCTAAGACAGGTTACATTGCCCTCTGCTCATCTTAATGATACCCACCAGCTTACAGTTTAACCTTGACTGCATTCTTTCAGCATGATCAGTTCTGTCATCTAATTTTTCAAATCTACCAAGATAGTCTTCAGGCACACAGAGCTCTCTTGCCATGTGAACATTATCTCTTCAAGTACCGGTTTATTTTGCTGGAGCTCTAGGTTCAAAGGTACAGTGGTTTTAGAGATCTCCCACTGCCTTATTTTTAATGTCTTGTTACTTAATCTGGTGGTATTTTAAAGAACTTTGTTTTCAAAATGGAAAGGAAATTTTTAGGAACTCATAAGTACCATTAGAGAAATCTACTTGTACACATATGTTGCAAGGACAATAACTGCACGTATGCAATGATTTTTTTATCAGCAAAATATAAAATGTTCCTAAGAAATATGTACTTTGCATTAAAATTTGGAATATAAAATGAAACCCACAGGTGCTAAATTGTTTATTTTTAAAAAGTTTTTAATTATAAAATAGGTGATATGTTTGCAATTATGTTGGAATAGATGATGAGTATTAAAAAAAGAGCAATTTTTTAATTTATTTCAGTTCAGAGTCAACTAAGAAACAAAGGAATAAATCAGAGGAGAAATAAAAATATCAGGCTGTGTAATGATACCATTGGAGTCATGAGAATTTCTCAAAACAAACTCCCAGAATTAGACGCTTACCCACCCACTTACAGACAACCCTGGGCAACTGAAAGTACATACCATCTTGCACATACAGTGCCTCACCCAAATAAAAGTTATTTATGGCATGGAGAACCCAAGTGAGCACTTGAATACCAAAAATAGGGACGTCTTCTTTCATAGGCCTTCCTCCTTTTCAGTTTAGCTACCAGAGAAGTCACTCATCCTCACAGGGAGAAAAGAGAACGTAAGGGTGAGAGGCATCAGTGTTCATCCTTGTTCTTCCACATGACCCAAATGACAGAGCAATAGAGCCTGGCCTTTTCCAGAGCTTAGAAGTGGAAGTTGAATTTTAATTGTGTAGTTGAAAAGTTACTCTACGGAAAAACATGAAGAATAACTAAGTCACAGTTAATAACTCACAGTGATAGTAGGAGTTTAAGGTACTTGCCTGGCATATGGCCTACCTATGCTTGATTCCCCACATGACATATGCGCCCTGAGCCCTGTGACAAGTGATCCATGAGTGTAGAGCCATGAGTAAACCAGCGTGGTCTCAAAACAAAAACAAACAACGAATAAGAAAGCATACTGTAATGGCTTCTACTTTCTAAAAGGAAACATTTTAGCTGTTTTTATGTAATTTTTGCAGCATATTCATTTAAAACCATTATATGAAACTGAAAAAGCACCATTAACCTTGACTTAAGTTTTAAGAACATTATAGTGCTCCTCTGATGAAGAAAAATAGAGTTGAAATGAATGGTCTTTAGGGTCTAAATGCCCCAGCAACCTATTTTACCTTAGTTCATAGTGTAAGTTGATATTAAAATTCATCATGAACTATAGGAAGGCAAAAAATATTTTTAAAAAGTAACTGGGGGTATAGATCAACAGGCTAAGTGCATGCTGGGATAAAGGAGAGGCCTAGCTGAATTCCCAAGTACAGTATAGTTCCCACAAACAGTGCTGTGAATAACACTGGAGCACTGAATTGAGAGTAGCCCCCAAACACTTTCACGTGTGACCAAAATCTATATAAAAATGAACACATGAAATATGACCACATGTTTTTGACTTCCCTGTAGCTAGTGTAGTTGTATAGATAGTTTTCACTGAAAGAGCTCTTACATCAAAACAGTGGCAGAGAAGGAACATAAATTGGTACTCAATTTTGTGTGTGTATGTGTGTGTGTGTGTGTGTGTGTGTGTGTGTGTGTGTGTGTGAGCAAAATTCCTTTAAATTCAAGTCTTGGTTCCTGTGAAAATACAGATTCTCAAAACTTTTAACCAGTGTAATTGGGGGTTGGCCTGAGGAGATACTCAGTGGAAAAGGTCAGATTTTATTAATTCACTTGTGTATGCTCTTCTTCTTCTTCCCACAACATAAATTCTCTCTTCTTGTACATTTCAGATGTACGTCTAGAGGGATTTGAAGTGACACATTTTATTGGAATTTCCAATATTAAAATCTGTGCCACAAAAGATATTCATTGATTCTGCCAGTGGGCAGATTGTCCTTCAGAGTGCTAAGCTCAGATTTGTTCTATGATTTTTTTTGCCCGGTGAAATAAGAGACATATTTGTCACCCAGTGTATTTCGCCATGCTTTCCTTCCCCTCTGTCAAGAGGACAGTAATGTCCCAGAAAAACAAACAAACAAAAACATTACCATTGGCCGGAGCCTAAGAGGGGCGTGTTGGGTGTGTTGAGATTAAAAAAGATAATTTATTAAAAAAAACAAACAGATGCTGTTATAGTCTGACTTTTTAGAGTTGTGGTAGACTATATAGTACAGCATGTTTCTTCCTAGAAATACCAACCTTCACCAGGAGAAGTTGAAGAAAAGTCTCCCATGTGCTTTCCTCTACTAGCCTAAAATCAGGTAATAATTGTTATTTTTAAAAGTCATTCCTAAATGCTTGAACTGATTGATAAAAGAGAAAATTTATCACATGGCCTAATAATGTATAACCTTAATTCCACACCACCTTTTTTTCTGCAAAGTACAATTACTTACTGAATATTGCGGCTTTATTTTGGTATTGTCCTTTAAAAAGTTATTTGGCATCTGATCTGGACATATGTGACAGATCATTTATTATTTGAAAAAAATGATATCAACATTATTCCATGAGGAGAAAATGCAATGTTGTCTAATTTGTGGGGAAAAAATAACCTTTTAAATTAATTTTGCTGTAAGTAACCATGTTTTTATAAAATAATGAATAATTATGGTTGCTTTTAAAAACTATGTAATTTCAACTAAAAGTAAATCTTAAAACTTTTTAACAAAAACTACTAATGAAAGCTTGGTGCTGTCAATTAAAATGACCCTATTAACTACCACGTTTGAGTAGTACTTCTGTTGCAAGAGAAAAGTTGCCAAATATGTCTAGAACTGATTAATAAGGAGAATAATCACCACCTACAATTTTCAATCTTTTGTACAGCTTTGCCTCTCATGGGATAAACATGAAGTCTATGCAGCTCTGTCATCAAATCTGAACGTAACCATTCCTTTGCCAGCAACCAATGAGGTGCAAATACAAATTAAACTAGATTGAGAATGATATTGCTTGACTGCTTGAAAATTTATAATTACTGCAAAGCATGCAGGCAAAAAGTAGCAGATGGGAAATACTAACCAAAATTTTCTTTCTGGATATTGCCCATCTGTTTTGCCTTTGTATTTCTACTTCAAATTATTCTAGATGTCCAGATTTTCCTTTCTAATTTTTGTGGTTTCATAAATTAGTTACTCAAATTATCAGTGGGATCATAAATGAGTTAACAATTTCAATATATGTATTCCTAACATTACTCATCTACATTGTCTGCCTACTTGATTTCAGTAACTCTCCAAAATCTTTTAAATCTTATTTTTTAATAACCACTAAGTAGTACATTTATCATGGACATTTTACAAATTAGGAAATTGAATAACAAAGAGTTCAAGACAATTATCCAATTCACATTGCTAGAAAATGGTAGGATAAATATTCAACACTTTTAAAATATTAAGTTACAGAAAAAAAGTATTTTCCTCTCAAATTTAATGTACTTATCTATTATTAAATTTTATATTTTTGTTTACAATAAAATTTAAAATAGATTTAACTTCTCTCAAATTAATCAAGGATTTTTAATATATCACAATTATCACATATTTTAAAAATTGTTAGAATTTTATAAATTTTATTGTCAAAGTACCAACTCATTGAATTTCATATTTGGAATGGGTATTAGGCATTATCATATCCCCTGCTTCTCAAAGATATTTTTGCAATGGAAACTTTTCTTCAAATAATATCAGCAATGAAAATCAAATATATAGAATCAATAAAGCACTCAGATTGAACACAACCCTATCTTACCACTGAAAATGAAATATGTCTTTGACTTTTGTATATTTATAAGGGCAGAGGATATGAAAAATTAAAGGGAATAAATTATATAGACATACTAAATCCATTCAAAACTATCTTTTCAATACTGAGAATTTCTTTTTCTCGTACATCATACTAAGGAATTTGTGGTACCAACTTAATATAGAATTTGCCAATAAAGCATCTAATGAAAAATAAAATAAAGTTGAAATTAATTTTTTTAAAAAGTAAATAGTTGGAATAATTTTCACAGGCTCAAGTAACACATTGACTCGTAACACATTGACTCCAAAACTACTGGTTATGACCAACAAAATCAACAAGTTCAGGTTTATTCAACCCTTGTTCTCTCCTCCTAATTGGGAGTCTGAGACAATTTTTTTCTGCAAGTATCAGATAATATATATGCAGATTTTCAGACAGTACTTTCATTGTCAATACCAGAGTCTACCATTGGAATGATAGAGCATCCATAAGCATCATATAATCAAATGAGTATCAACCAAATGAAATTTCTGTGCCAATAGAAATTTACCAAAAAACACAGTTATAGGAGAAAAATTAATTTGCAGGTCACCTCTAAATTGAGTTTAAAAACTTATAAATTTGTAAATATATCTTATAAATTTGTAAGTTTTTGACACTTTTGTATCTGTGAATATGTTTGTGTTTGTGTATAGTTTTTCAAGTTTTTACTTTCTAACTGAACTTCTAATACAATTTAATTTAAATTTAATGCTGGAATTTAATTTTTCTTACTTGCTTATAGGTGAAAAATCTATGGGAATAGTGCATGGGTAGAATTGACTTTTTCCTGCAATTAACTCTCTGAGGGGAGCTAAACAGAAGTGCAATCTCATCAAAGGCAAGAACGGTAACGTTCAAGAGGCAAACAAAATTCAGAAGGCCTCGACTGAAATTTTCCTGGGCACTTGTCCCCATTAAGTGTTCCAACTTTCATCTAAGAAAGTAAGTGAGGCGATTGATTCACCCTACACAATTTAGCAACACACAATTACAAGCTTATGTGCAGCTTTCAGTAACTTGGTTCTTTTATTTAGTTTTCAGTATCATAGTTCTGTTCAACAATTGGTGGTAGACTTCCTTTTCTTTTAAATAGACATAATTTTTTTAAATTGCCATTTTGTCATAACCAAGATTTTGGAATTTAAGTGAACCATTATTTTTTAAGATATCCATTAATTTACATAATTTTTAAAATTCTCATTCTCATAAATTACCTTTCATGCCCACAGTAATACCCACTGATGTCATATGCCTCGTTTTAAATAATTCTCTCATAGTGGATGACATCAGGGGATATTTCAATTAGTGAATCAATGCCATTGTTTACCTATCTTCTAATATCTATCAGAATTATTCTACCTTTAGAAAAATTCTAAATTTAAAAATCTCTAAATCCCAGATTTGTCAATATGTTCTCCTCTCCATTTTCCTTTAGGCTTATTAATTGAAAACATTTTTTGCTTGTTTGTTCATTGGCCGCACCTGGCAATGCTCAGGAGTTACTCCTGGCTCTTCGCTCAGGAGTCACTCTTGGTTTGATGCCAGGAATTGAACCCGGGTTGGTCATATGTAAGGCAAATGCCTGATCAACCGTAGCATCACTCTGGCCATTGACTGCACACATTTTTTATTTTAATTTTATATTAGCTGATGATCTTTGTTAAAATGATCTTCATATCAACCCCTTGTTGGATGGGTATTGGGTGAATATCCGTTCCCATTCTGTAGAATGTCTTTGTATTTTGGTCACTGTTTCTTTTGAGGTGTAGAAGCTTCTTAGTTTAAGATAGTCCCATTTGTCTATCTCTGCTTTCACTTGTTTGGCCAGTGGCATGTCATCTTTGAAGATACCATTAGTTTCAATGTTGTGGAGGGTTTTGCCAACCTTGTCTTCAATGTACCTTATGGATTCTGGTCTGATGTTGAGGTCTTTAATCCATTTTGATCTTACTTTTGTGCATGGTGTTAGGCAGAGATCTGAGTCCATTTTTTTTGCATGTAGCTGTCCAGTTTTTCCAGCACAATTTGTTAAAGAGGCTTTCTTTGCTCCACTTCACGTTTCTTGCTCCCTTGTCAAAGATTAGATGATCATATGTTTGGGGGAGATGTCAGTATATTCAACCCTGTTCCATTGATCTGCAGCTCTGCCTTTTTTCCAGTACCATGCTGTTTTAATTATTACTGCTTTGTAGTAGAGATTGAAGTTAGGGAGGTGATTCCTCCCATTTTCTTTTTCCCAAGAATTGCTTTAGCTATTCGTGGGACTTTATTGTTCCATATGGATTTCAGGAGAGTTTGCTCCATTTCTTTGAAGAATGTAATGGGTATCATTATAGGTATCACGTTGAATTTATACAGTGCTTTGGGAAGTATTGCCATTTTGACAATGTTAATTCTCCCCATCCATGAGCAGGGGATGTCTTTTCATTTTCTCGTGTCCTCTTCTATTTCCTGAAGTAGCATTTTGTTTAACTCTACAAGAAGAAAATATCCAACCCTATTAAAAAAATAGGACAACAAAATGAACAGAAACTTTCTCAAAAAAGAAATCTGAATGGCAAAAAAGGCACATGAGAAAATGCTCTACATCACTAATCATCGGAAAGATGCATATGAAAACAACAATGAGATATCATCTCACACCACAAAGACAGGCCCATATCTAAAAGAACAAAAGCAACTGGTGTTGGCACGGATGTGGCAAGAAAGGGACCCTCCTTCACTGCTGGTGGGATTGCCAACTGGTTCAGCCCTTTTCAAAACAGTATGGACGATTCTCAAAAAATTAGAAATTGAGCTCCCATTTGACCCAGTAATATCACTCCTGGGAATATATCCCAAAGAGGCAAAAAAAGTACAGTCAAAATGACATCTGCACTTCTATGTTCATTGCTGCACTATTCACAATAGCCAAAATCTGAAAAAAACATGAATGTCCAAGAACAGATGACTGGTTACAGAAACTTTGGTAAATCTACACAATAGTGTACTTTGTAGCTATTAGAAAAGATGAAGTCATGAAATTTACATACAAGTGGTATTACCTGTAAAGTATCATGCTCAGTGAAATGAGTCTAAAGAGAGAGACAGACATAGAAAGATTGCATTCATCTGGGGAATATAAAGTAACAAACTGAGAGACTAAAACCCAAGAATAGCCAAGATAAGTACCAGGAGATTCACTCCATGGCTTGGAGGCCAGTCACACATGCTAAGGGAAAAGGCAGCTGAGATAGAGAAGGGAGTACCAAGTAAAGGGTGTTGGGAGGATCCTCCCAGGATGAGAGATGCATGCTGAAAGTAGACTATAAGCCAAACATGTAGCACTATAGCACTGTCCTCCCGTTGTTCATCGATTTGCTCGAGCAGGCACCAGTAACATCTCACAACAAATTGTGAGACTTGTTCTTATCGTTTTTGGCATATTGAATACATCACGGGTAGCTTGCCAGGCTTTTCTGTGCATTCGAAATACTCTTGGTAGCTTGCCAGGCTCTCCAAGAGGGGCAGAGGAATCAAACCTGGGTCAGCCATGTTGGTCGCATGCAAGGCAAATGCCTTACCCACTGTGCTATTGCTCCAGCCCAGGATGGGAGAGAAATGCTGAAAGTAGACTATAGACAGCACGTGATTTCCACTCAATGCTTCTTTTGCAAATCACAGCACCCAAAAGGAGAGAGAGAACAAAAGGGAATGCCCCGCCACAGAGGCGGGGTGGCATAGGAAGGATAGGGAGGTGGGAGGGATACTGGGATCATTGGTGGTGGATAATGGGCACTGGTGGAGGGATGGGTACTCGATTATTGTATAACTGAAACCCAAGCACAAAAACTTGTAAGTCCACAACTGTACCTCATGGTGTTTCACTAATAATAAAAAAACTAAAAAAATAAAATAATAATAATAATAATAAATAAATAAATAAAATGATCTTCAGAGACATAGCAGCAATAGCACAGCGGGTAGGGCATTTGCCTTGCACGTGGTCAACCTGGGTTCAATTCCCAGTGTCCCGTATGGTATCCTGAGCACTGCCAGGGGTAATTCCTGAGTGAAGAGCCAGGAGTGACCCCTGTGCATTGCTGGGTGTGACCCAAAAAGCAAAAAAAAAAATCTTCATGATCTTCATCATTAAGGCAAGGACTAGTATTAACTGCTTCAAGATTAAAGAATTATTCCAGTTTATTCTCAGGAGAAATGAAAACGTGCACACTGAAACTACTCTGCTGATACAGCAGTTAAATTACACCCTACAAGTCTCCTATGTCCTGTGTCACTCTTCCCATTGCTGGTCCTCCACTGCCACCAATAATGACTGAAGATGCCATTCTCAGGACTCTGCTTCACTGGTTGCCCCCCCTATAATTGTCTCTGCTGTTACAGTTGCCTCTACTTCCACCAGACAGAGCCACTTCCATGACTATTTCTTTTCATCTAATTCAAAGTGTAGACAATTGGTTTCCTTACAAACCTAAGAGCAAAAACAAGAGCTAGACAAATAAGCATCACAAATGCTTGCCATTTAAGCTTTAGTATAAAAAATTCGATTCTTTTTCCTTCTTGGGGTTTAAGATGAAGGACTTCCTAAGTGTTAAAAGGTAGTTCTTTGAATGGACCACTTAAATCAAACTAACAAGCAGAAAGACAGATAAGCAATATGAATTGTTCACACTTTTCAAGTTCTTGTCTTCACCAGGCAGGAATTTATGAGTTAACCATCTTTTAATATGTTAAAAGATTGCATTACTCAATTTTTTCCCATTTTTAAAAAAACTAAAACACAGTAGGTTTAAATATATCGTCTATAGTCACAGGTAATAAGTAAAAGTGAAAAATATACATATATTTTTAAGTAATAAGTGAAAAATATTATATATAAACATATATGTATTAAGGTCTGTCAGACATCAAATACAGTTCCTTATCTAATATACATCATTGTTTATAATTGCATAATTAACTTTTCTCAAGTTCCAAAGTATATAGTAATTTTTATATGTGATATTGCTTATCTTTTGGAGAAAACTGATAAAGCACCAAGGGAATGTCATATGAAAGAAAAAATATATAAGATTGTGATTGAATTTAAAACCTGACTCATTAGATTAAGACTTTTGCCACAGGCCTAAAATTCCTTAGGATTGTGAAAATGGGTCAGAAACTCTAGATATAAAATTACACTTTAGAATATATTGTAAATGTCTGAGCAGACCTCAGTAGCACTTTTTCTGCTTTGGGACAATGGCTCAATATCCTGCTTTCTGGAGAACATTGGCAAAGATAATAAAGTAATATAGCCAGAGGTATTTTTTGTCTTTACTGAACAAAAATAAATAAATAAATTTTGGGTTCCAACACTGATAACAGCTATATGTTATGGAGGAATACTGACTTTCAATGATTAAATAATTTTAGCATATTTTTTCTTATTTATAGATATTCTTATATATTAATGGTGCTGTTTACATGAATTTGAGTAAATATTACCCAAAACTTAGAATGAAAAATCTTGTACAAGGTAATAGATTCATTTTATATATCAGGTGCACTAGTCTCAATCCTGCTCAGTATGGGACTAGAAATATATACATCTTTGGTAATTGTTCTTTGATGAAAAGATGTTGAGAATTTAATTCATTCCTTTTTATTTTCTGTACTTTTCTTATCAGTTTTTTATGTCCATTTTATCCTACCTTCAAACCTGTGTTTTCTTATGTGTTTTGCCTTGGCAGTTTACTTCCTTATCTAAGTCACAGAAAAGAGAAAGCAGATATAATCTGAACACTTAATATTCTCCATTTTATTTCTTTTACTCCTCTCTCCTCTTTCTTCTCCCACTTCTCCTTATCTTTGACTTTTAATTCTCCTCCATCTTTTCTCATTTTTTCTTTCTTTTTCTCCTCCCTCACTTTTTCCTTTTTTTCACTCAATTTTATTCATCTTTTCTTCTTTTTTCATCTCTTCTGTCTCAGTCCCTTTCTTCTGCTTTTCACGGAAGAATAACCTAAGTAACAGAATCATTATCAATGAGAAGGCAAAAACATGAGTCTGAGTTGCAGGTATAAGATTCTAGACCGAGAAGTGAAATTTACAGTCATAGCAAGGTCAAATGTTGCATAAAACTGGTTTAGTTAAAGGACTGAAAATAATGATTAAGGACTTTGATGACAAACAGAAAATTTATTTCAGTTGCCAACTATTTCTTGAAAGCTCTCCATGGGTCAAATTTAGCTCTTGGTCATGGAAATGCAAAGGAAAAAAAATGACCTCTTGCTGAAGATGAAAGAAGGTGGCAGGACAAATAAAAACTAGTAAATGTTCTTAAGAGATATGTGAAGAGCATGTACAAAATGTTATGAAAAGTACATAAAGCTGTAGATTACTCTGAATTCCCCAAAGAGAATACCTGAGCCAAAACTTTAAATCCTAGAAGTTATTTGCAGAGAAGAAAAGTCTTTAACTAGTATAGTTAAAACATCAATATCAAAAAAATTCCAATAAAGCAAATTACTTACTAGATTATCTCTGTAAAACACATGCCCCCACATTCAGTGTATATAATAATAATATGTGGTATTGTAGGATACTTTTCAAGGGATGTTTATTCCCAAGTACTTATATCTGCTTATCTCAAATCTTATTTTGAAAATAGATATAACATCAAGTTGGCAAAGTGGGTTCAAGAGTTCAAAGATGACAGGGTCATTATAAATTAGGCTGCAGTACCTGGAAAAAAGTAGTGAACTAAGAGAAAATAGACAAAAATGTCCATTTTTATAGAAAGGGTTTATAGAGAGCATTTATAGAGAGAGTAAGAAAAAGTTACACTTAGAAGTGAAATCGATTGCGGTTCTAAATATGAATGGGAACTTTCTAGACACTAAATATTTCAAGATTAGAAAGTAAAACTGAGGCTATATGTAGTTGGAATACATAAGCATTTACTCTACTTTAGAGTAGGTCCAGGATGTTTAGGACGATATGGAGACAAACCTAGACAGTTATAAACACTGTAAAAATCTTTGAGCAGGTAAGGTGTAGGCTGAGCAAATGCTTTACATGCAGGAGGCCTAGATTCAATCCCTGAAACCTCATACTCCCTAGAGTGTTGCCAGGAGCAATGTCCTCTTCTCCTCTCTGGCATAGAGCTGAGACTAAACCCAAGTTGAGCATCAATGGATGTTGCTCTAAAGCCAAAACCACAAAAATTGAAACACTGTGAGTGCTAAAATAGAAATATACTCAGAATATTAGAGGATATTAGAGATTAGAAGATTAGAGGGAAATCATCATGAAATTCATATTTTGCATCAGCATCATTCTATACTTTCTTCTAAGTACCTCTCATAGATCTTCTTACCATCTCTCACAACCAAAAATTTTTTTTTTATCTTTCTTCTTTCTTTCTTTTTTTTTTTTTATTTTATTTATTTATTGAATCACTGTGGGAAAGGTTACAAAGCTTTCAGGTTTATGTCTCAGTCATGCAAATATCAAACACATTTCCCTTTACCAATACTTATTTTTTACCATGAAGAACCCCAATAGAACCCCACCTCCCACCCCTCCCCGTCCCTGTGAGGCAGATGAATTCTAGTTAACACTCTATCTGCTTTGATTAGATTCATTGTTCCAATAAAAGATTCACCACTATTATTTAGAGTTTACCCCCCCCCAAATCAGACATGCTGAAAAAGCATTGTGAAGTGATTTGCTTTCTACAGCTGGGTTCAAGAATTAAATGTTGGTTTTGGATTTCTGCTATTTTACCTATTGACCCTGGAAGTATTTCTACTGAAAGTCAGATAGTTAAGAAATTGGTTTCTGTGTTCTGGAGTCGTGGCCGTGCTGGAGAGCCGCTCGCGGGGGGCAACCGGTGGCCTCGGTAGGGCGTGAAGGGCGGAGCGAAACGCCCCCCTTCCCATGAGGTTTTAGTCGCCCCCACACTCCCGGCTCATACCTGCTGTCCACAAGGCTCCCATGTGGCCGCCATCTTTCTTTCCAGAGAGGAGAGGGCGAATGGGGCAACACCCTTTCCCCTCCGGCAGACTTGATGGCCTGGGTCAACGCATAGTCCGTTCACTTTTCTGCTCCAAGCTGCTGGGTTCTGCATTAAGTCCTTGTGCTTCTGGGGCCATGGCCGTGCTGGAGAGCCGCTCGTGGGGGGCAACTGGTGGCCTCGGTAGGGCGTGAAGGACGGACCGGAACGCCCCCCGACCCATGAGGTTTAGTCGCCCCCACTCCCCCGGCTCATACCTGCTGTCCACAAGGCTCCCATGTGGCCGCCATCTTTCTTTCCAGAGGGAGGAGGGCGGAAGGGAGCAACACCCTTTCCCCTCTGGGCAGAAATGATTGCCTGGATTAACGCATAGTCCTTTCACTTTTCTGCTCCAAGCTGCTGGGTTCTGCATTAGGTCATTGTGCTTCTGGGGCTGTGGCCGTGCTGGAGAGCCGCTCGTGGGAGCAACTGGTGGCCTCGGTAGGGCATGAAGGGCGGACCGAAACGCCCCCCTTCCCATGAGGTTTTAGTCGCCCCCACACTCCCGGCTCATACCTGCTGTCCACAAGGCTCCCATGTGGCCGCCATCTTTCTTTCCAGAGAGGAGAGGGCGAATGGGGAAACACCCTTTCCCCTCCAGCAGACTTGATGGCCTGGATCAATGCATAGTCCGTTCACTTTTCTGCTCCAAGCTGCTGGGTTCTGCATTAAGTCCTTGTGCTTCTGGGGCCGTGGCTGTGCTGGAGAGCCGCTCGTGGGGGGCAACTGGTGACCTCGGTAGGGCGTGAAGGACGGACCGGAACGCCCCCCTTCCCATGAGACAACCAAAATTTTTAATGGAAATTTTTGTTTCCTCTTTATAGAATATGAAACAGGCACAGAGTGGTCAAGCAATCCCCAAGGTAAGGCTATCCATGTAGAGTTTGAGTTTGAACCTCCCTGGTTTAGGAGCTGAGTCAAGACTACGCCACTGTGCATTGCAACTCCAGCTTTTCTGGGAGTAGATTGAAAATAAAAAATTAAATGGAAGTCCAGCAGCACTGGGAACAGATGAGAAATCAGTTAACAACCAGAATCACTGTATCATTGTCATCCTGTTGTTCACCAATTGCCTCGAACAGGCCCCAGTAATGTCTCCTTCATCCTAGCCCTGAGATTTTAAAAAGTGCCACATTCGAGGCTCTTTCGGGGTTAGGAGAATGAAACCCATAATTGTTACTGGTTTTGGGCATACTGAGTACACCACGGGGAGTTTGCCAGACTCTGCTGTGTGGGCAGGATACTTTTGGTAGCCTGCCAGGTTCTCCAGAGTAAGAACTAGATAATAAGATGTCTGGAAAATGGGGAATCTGGATGTAGGAGGCCCTGTCATGATTGGCAGTCTTAGAGATCTACGCCCTGGGTCCCGCACACCTGGGTTCCTCTGCCAGTTCCTTCATGCATGAGGCTCGTCCGAACATGTGGAGAGTGGTCTTAAGCATGGCTGTGGCTGGAACCGGAGGTCTTCAGCTGCTGGGGCTCTGCTTGGGTTGGGGAGGGAAACTCAACCCATCCTCTCCAAGGGGCCCCCGTGAGGACAGCCAGGTGTGGAGGCAGGAGACTCTGCACTGTTCTCTTCCAGGAGCAGGGTTTTATATTCTCTGGGTCTTGGCCATTGATGGGATTACACAGCACCGGGGGCAGTTGGTGGGTGTAACACCTACATATTGGAATATGGGGGATCTGGGTGGAAGAGGCCCCAGTCCCAATCTGAGAAGGCTTGGAGATCTATGTCCCAGTTCCAGCCACAGTCAGGCTTAAGACCACTCTCCACACATTCAGACAAGCCTCATGTATGAAGGAACTGGCAGAGGAACCCAGGTGTGCGGGATCTGGGGTGTAGATCTCCAACAATCAGAAAACAATTTATAAATTCTTAGACTCTTGAAAAAAAAGAGTTGAACAAATGAGATCAGATTTTGAAATGGAAATAACAGAACTTGATAAATATCTAGCTGTTTGATGGGAAGTAGAGTTTAAAACAATTCCATACTTGCTTACTTGTATAGCACTTTATTATTATAAAAGGTAGGGAAGTTGATGTATTTAAACTCATAGAAAACTAATAATAAGTATATTTTATTCATTCATACCCACCACTAACTGAAGTAACTCAGAATCCTAATTTTAAGAAATTAAAAGGTGATATCAGAATTTGTGTTTATAAGATGTTGCTGAGTCTTAATTTACTGAATAAAATGCATCTTCTTATAAAATAAAATGCATTTTCTTCCCTTATGTCTAAACCTATTATTAAACAAAGTTGTAGCTAAAAGGCAGCAATTGTGAAAAGATGCTTATAAAATCTCAGAGAACCAGTTCTATGATGACACTCAGTTCAATGTGTTAAAATAAAATTGTAAATGCCATGGGGCCAGAGAGATAGTACAGCTTGTAGGGGACTTGTCTGCATGTGGTGGACCTGGATTTGATCCCCAGTAACCTATATGGTCCCTTAAGCCTGCCAGGAGTGACCATTGAGTGCACTGTCAGGAGTAAGCCCTGAGCATCAATGGAAATGGCCCCAAACAAACAAACAAACAAATTATTCTGTATGTCTGCTTTCGCAACTCCATAGGCGACGTGATTTAATGGGGGATGAAGAGATAATAAAGCATGGGTGGTGCTTGCCTTGCACTCAGCTGACCCGGTCCAATTCCTCACACCCTATTTGGTCCTCAGAGCCCTATCAGGAATGATCCCTGAACGCAAAGCCAGAAATAAGCTTTGGGCACTTCTGGGTGTGTCTCAAAAAAAAAAAAAACATGATTTACTTTATTCTATTGTCAATTTTTTCTCAGTGAGGCTGTTCTTAGAATACCTGAAATTTACCCATTATAAGCATAATGAGAAATATTATGAAAGAACTATTTTATAACCCACATACTTGAAAATTTATTTAACAGAAAAAAGTTCTGCTTTAAGTCACTAAAAAACTCAAAATGAGGACAATGTATCAAAGCCATTTTATGCCAGTCCATTAAATTTGCTTTTTTCTTCTCCATAAGTAAATCTTTATAAAATCGATTGACTTTAAGTTGAAAAATTGTTCTCTAAAAATTCTTTAATATAATGTCAGATTCCCAAAAATAAAATGGACCTCTAAATCTTCCTCCATATATTTTATGTACTTAACATTTTTTTTTCTTTTTGGCCTTTTGAGTTACAATTGGCAATGCTCAGAGGTTAGTCCTGGCTCTGCACTCAGGAATCACTCCTGAAGGTGCTTGGGGGACCATATGGGGTGTCCAGAATTGAACCAGGGTCAGCCACATGTATAGCAAATGCCCTACCCGTTGTGCTATGGCTCTGACCCCTGTACTTAATTTATACAAACTTCATACGCTCTCATGAGATAAAACTAAAACAAAAAATCCAAAACTATTATCATGTATACTAAAGTTAGAAATCAGAACTATGGAAACAATATAAGGGACAAATTTTCTGAATAATATAAAAAGCACACATCATTATTTTCCTTGAAATATAATAATCATAATTGTTTTATTCAATTGTTTAATTCTGGTTTGTTTTCTTGGAGGGTATTGTGGACAGTGGCTTCCCAAGCAGTGTTCAGAAATCCCAAAGATCTTCACAGAGAGGTTGGAGGATATGAATTACCCAGGCCACCCTGGCAGTGCTTGGAAATGCTTGGAAAACCAGGTGTTCTGGGGATAGAACAGTGTTGGCCACATGAATCATAATCCAATGTGCTTTAACCTTCTTCCTATCTTTCCTGTCCTTGTTTAGGTATTTGGGTTTTTTCTTTTTTGATTTATTTTTTACTTTAAGATCATACAACTGAGTGGCCAGGAGATGTCACAGAGTCTAAAGGTCCTGTTTCATTGCAGGTGTGAGGCCATGAGTTAGATTCCTAGTGCTGCCCTACATAAAGAGCACAGTTCTGGAAGCTCTGCTATGTGGAATCTTTCAAAGTGGAAGTTTCCACAACATAAACAAATGTGTTTGACTGAGCACTGCAGCTAATGGTGTGACTTCAGACTTTTGATTAACATTGCAACTGAAAAGTTTGGTAAGCACTGCAGCCAGGAATGCAACTCTGAGTTAGCATGTGTATGAGTACCAGAGAAACCCCAAAGACAACCAGAATTTGTTTGAGCTCCTCAATTAAAGAGCACAATCCAGGTGGGTAAGTGCAAACACTGCAACTAAAGAAGAATTCAACCCTTGGCAGGAAATCTAACACAGTGGGTAAAGTGTCACATGGCTGACACGGATTTGATTCCCAGCGCTGCATGTGGTCCCCTGAGAAGAGAGCCAGATGAAAGCCTGAGAACCATTGGATGTGCCACCCCTCCAAAAAATAAAATAAAATACAACCCCCTGGAGAGCACCAAGACTGAGTGTGAGCACTGTGTATGAGAGCACTAAAACCAGGCACGTGTGCAGCCCTGCTCATCACAACATCAACAGAAAGTTGGAAAAAATGTGTTTACATTTATAAAAATAATTTTATGCATTTACAAAAAAGTATCCAAAAATTTCTGAACATTATAAAACCAAGAGTTAGGGTACTATTTGTACCTTTAACAGTAAAAAATAATCTTAAGTGCCATAGTTCAAATACCACTAAATCACCATTCCATTCCTCTAAGAAAAATGTACACACCCACACATTGCCCCCTCTGCTGTGGTTTTGTCTAACAACTTTCTGGTCTTTGTCAATGTACTGGAAATTTCTAATCTACCGATACACTCTCAAGGTGGCTTGTCATACTTCAGCTGGTCCTCCATGAAAATAGTATTTTAGGATAAGAGTAGTTTCTCTTGTTTCTTACAAAGCTAAGAATTCAGTAGAGAACAGATCAATCACAATGTATTTCTTTCAGGCTTCACCATGTCTGAGTCAAGCTGTCCTGCTCAGAAGAAATAAACAAGTGGAAAACCTACCTCTCATCTTCTTCTGTCTCTGTCTCTATCGCTACCTCTATCTCTCTACAGATCACTGGCTCTGGCTCTGGCTTGATCTCTGTCTCAAATCTCCACCTTTATCTCTATCTGTCGTATTTTATTTCATTTCTTGCAAGAAAGGTTTTAATTGGAGCTTACTTTTAAAAAGATATGAGGGGAAAGGGAGGAAGTGTGTGCTTTGATCCAGATTGTAAAAACAAACAAAGAGACAAGTGAGATACAATGGAGAACATGGCTTGAAGAGCAAACCAATGTCATACTTTAAACCAGAACACCAATTCAGTAGTGCTGTCTAGATCCTCCCTTGGTTCCGTATTTTCAAAGAACTCAAGGACCGATCTCCATACCTCCTCACATTCTCTCCCCAAGCTAAAACCACCTCCAAGTCTTTGCTGCTTTGTCTAAATCAACTCAGGAATAGGAATATTCTAACAAAAGTAACTTTATTATGTATAGTTAATAATACTGTGGTTATCAGTTTTTAACTGAGAATTGCCTTCCAGATATGTTTCAGATACTAGAACCACAAACCTGTTTTGGAAATTTTTCCCTGTTTGTGGTCTGAAGACAGGCATATCATCAAGAATTCTTCCTGAAACAATATTCCTAACCTAAATAGTATGTCTTAAATATTCTTTTTCCTCTAAAGACAATCATTCAAACCTATGTTTATTTGCATTGTGTGACAATTAAATGTGAACAAAATGCATTAAATTTTTTAAATTTCCTATAAAATCTTCAAAGATTTGGAGGTGATACTGTAATGATTTATCTTTAGAGTTATTTATTGGAAGTTTTAACAGAATTGTTTCAGTCCCTGAAGAATCTCACATATTCACCAACTTTTTAAAACAAAACATTTGATTTTGTGTTGAAATAAGAAAATAGTATTCATTCTAACTGGACAATTGATTCATTCTAACTGGATGTTCACCTCAGCTCACTCAAAGTCATTTGTTAAAACCAAAAGAACAAATGTGAATAGCCATGCCTCTAGACCCCGCGCCAGGCTGTTTCATGTGGGACAACCCGGAGGGGAGTGAGTGAGGTCCCTCCCCACCCCAAAGGACCCAGCAGCCAAAAATCTCCAGAACTCAACTGCTGCCCTGTTCACGGCAGCTCACACGCACGGAGGAGCCTCACCCATAAGTGAATCTATTTCTGGACATCTCATACTTTACACCACCAATATACCAAGAGTAGCACACCACATTTGATTGAGTTTAAAGTAGAAAGCAACAAATATTAGGGGGAAATATATTTATACAGATATATATACAAGCATACAAGGCTCAACCTTTAGAACATTTTACTTATCACTTATACAGCTAATGGCGCCTGGTGAAATACAACAATCTTCACATACTTTCCTCTAAGAAACCTTTTTTAAATCATTTTAGGAGATTATTTATAACAAGGAATACAAAATAAATTATTTCAGTTCTGCTTTGGGGGCAGGGTTTAGGGTTTGGGATGGAAACATCCAAAATATGATGATGGGAAGGTGTAATGGTGGTGGGATTGGTGTTTGAATATTTAATTCAATCATATATTGTGAACAACTTTATAAAAATAAAATTAAATTAAAAAAACAAAAGGACAAATGTTATCTCTTCCTCCACCTTCAGATATTACTGTCTGTAAGGAGTCTATTTGAAATATGGAGAAGTGATTAATGCTGACATCTGATATCTATCACTTTGATGTTTCAGCATTCTTGAATCACTCAATTTTCAAGATCTAGTAGATATTACTAACATTGTTATCGTTATTTATACTTCCAAGTGTAAATATATCTAGCCTAAGCATGATGGCATCTACTCAAAGCCACCAGGACCTAAGTTCCATGAATGAGCAGTTTCCAAAAACATGCGTTTTTGTTCCCACAACTGATAATGTTCTCAGTTAGAATATATTACCCAACACACACAGCCACAGTCATTTAGAACTTTGGAGTTTCATAACCATAAGCTTCAATAAAATCTAACTAGTAAAATAGATAAACTAGGAGTGGAAGTCCATTTGGAAGAGTCAAAACGGTAAGCATTCAGCATAACATCAGGGGATATACTCATTAAGTGTGACTTTTTATAATTTCTAGACAAAATTAAAGTGCATACTTGTATTTATAAAATCTCAAGATAAATTTCAAGGTTTTTTAAATTCTATTTTTCAATTTTGATAAAAGTGTGAGTAGTGGATTTTATTTTTCACCAACCCATCTTCTATAGACTCATTTTTCCTTCCTAAAGCAATTATTAATTCTAGTTTCAAACTGTATCCCAGATGTTAAAGGGCAGTTAAATTTGAGAGATTAACATACAACTACTTAGACCAATCAGCGTATTTCTATTTCCTTACATAATGATTGGTTCAGAGAGAGATGAATTTAGTTCATCCAACAAAAGTCTGAGTTTATTAAAATTAATTTGTGGACCAAAGACATAATACAGGAGGTAGGACTCTTGTATCACATATGGCTGACCTAAGTTCAATCTCTAACAATCCACTTGGTTCTGTGTACCCCATCAGGAGTAGTTCCTGAGCACAAAGCCAGAAGTATGCTCTGAGCACCACTGGGCGTTGCCCCAAAACAAAAATAATTAATTAGTTGATTAGTTTGTGGCTATTGCTTAAAACTCTAAGGAAGAAATACTCCTATTTCTATAAAATGTTTAGTTACAAACAGTGGAACTACTATTTTGTCAATATGAGAAGAGCTCTAAATGATTCGGACAATAGAGACAGTATTAAAGATGCCATTCAGGTTCTATATCAAAATGAACTCAGCTTGCTTCCAGATTTATATATTTATGAAAGCCAAGACAACACCTTTAAAAGTTAATACATTTTCTATGTGACCTTCTCTAACATGCAGGATAAAGATTACAGAATAGAGAATAGTGTAGTAGAAAAGCCAAATATATCTATAGATATAGAAATCTGATCTCCAGATCATCCTCTCCCTGGAAGATCCTTTAAATTATGGCAATAATACGTGAGATCCTGGGTTTGATTCCATCCTTATATGGTCATCTGATTATCACCAGAAGCAATCCCTGGGCACCAAGCCAGGAGAAGGCTCCAAATACAGTGGTTTTCCCCAAAACTTAATAATATATATACTGTTATTATATGTGTGTATATATATGCATAAATTTATGTGTGTGCGTATATATATATATATATTATATATATCACTGTGTAGACATGGCTTTACTTCTTTGTCATTTTTAATGGAAAAAATAAATACTTGTTTTAATTATCTCTTGTGTTTTAAGTATTTTTAAGTTTATTTTTAATTTCATATTAGAAGTATTTAAAGCTGACAAGATATTTTTCTTTACCGGGAAGGTTGTATATGCCACATGCATCACTAATGATAGAAAGAACAGATGGAAAATGTCAATATGTTACAATGCCTTATAACTTGACAGAGGAAACACCTAACATCTTAAAGTATTTTCCTTCAAATCATGTTGTTACTTTTTATTTAGATAAAGATAAACTACTTCAAGTAAAAAACCTTATTTGTCAGAGCTCATCAGTAATAATTTTAGGAAATCAGCAACCATAATATAGAAACACTAGTTGTTTAAAATATTCAATTTTACACAATACTTAAGAGCACCATAAACTAAACTATGTAACCATGTCATATTCTAAAGTATGGAAATATTATATGTTGTGTTTGATTGCCAAAATTTATAATGTAAGAGTCGCTATTTTGATGCATCACGTCATTTTTAATACATATTTTAAACACCTATATTAATATTTACATGTACTACTAATGCATAGTAATAATTTAAGCCTTTCCATTGTTGGTTAGTCAGGGGCACATTTTCATGTGTTCTTTACAATAACTCACAGTTATTATAAAGATATCTGCTTTTATTCCTCAGTTTAAAAATTAAGAAAATTAAGTTTCTACTGGGTGCAATTGCTGACACTAAAACAAAAGGGAGAAAATAAAGATCATCAACAACAACAAAGAGGCATTTTTAGGAGTTTGGTAATTTGGTCCAAATAAAGAACTATCAAAGACCTGAGTCATAAATCCACGGAATGCAACATCAAGCCTACATGATTAATTACTGCATGATTCTTCTCAGTATACTGAACTTCTTTTCAAGTTAAGGTTTAAGAAAATAAAACGTTCACATTACTACATATATAATACAGATAACTAGCAGAAAATTAACAAATAGGATTAAAGCTTGTAATTAAGCAAGCCAATTATTTCAAGCAGGGATGCATTTTTGTGCAAAAGTAAACTAAGGGAATAATGACTTGTAGAGTTTATGTGTTCTGATAGATTGAACTTAGAAACATTTATCTAAGAAGTTATAGAAACTAAAAAACAATTACCATAGTCAATTATTTTACAGAACCATGGTGTGACAGAGAAATCTACCAAATTGTTCATATGGTAGATTTCTTATTTCTAATTGTTCCAATTTAAAAAAATATTTTATATATTATTTCTAGTTTTTACTGTATTGTGTGCACAAATATTTGATTTCCTGTAATTTTATGAGGATTTATTTACCTTTTCAATTAATAGATTTTGTGCTCACACCAAGTCCTAAAAATACTATCCAATTATACTGAAACCATGTACTACCAGACTACCTTAGCAGTTTCTGAAATAGTACAGCTCTTTCCAAAGATAGAAAGACTGTCATCCTGTAAATATTGCCACAACCTTCCTGTCAAAGACTTCTCACAGAAACATTGAAGCAGAATATATCCACTGCACAGATTGGAAAAAATATTTTATATCACTCATGGAAGTACCATGACACTGGAGAAAAAGTAAAAACTTAGCCCACCAGTAAATAAATTCATTGACCAAACTGATTTTTGATCAAATATAAATTGGGAGATACCGGGATTTCTCTGTCTAAACCTCCCTTTTTGTAAATGACTATTGTTCTCCATAGTTTGGTAGTTCTTTGCATATTATATATTCTCTATCACCTGATTAAACTTTATTACATAGCAATAGTGCTGTTTATACTGGTATTCTTGTCTGCAAATCACATGTCTGAATGTGTGCCATCACTAGTTTCAGTAGTTACACTGTGAGTGGGATTTGCTATTAAATCTTAGATCACACTTCTCCCATCTATTTTCCCTCTTTTCTGTTAGTTTCAGTGGAGTAACAGTGAACCTTATATTATTTATTTTATGTCTGGATTATTTTAAAGATTTGGACAAAGGAAGATACTATCAGGAGAATGGACATCAATGGGAAAGAGAAATTGAAATGTTCTATGTTCAGTGCTTCTTATTTTAAACCGTGTTTCTGCCAGAAGTTTTCCAGAATTCTCAATGTGCGATTCACCTTCTCACTGAGTTCCAATAGTAGTATTTCCCCTCTTGGATTCTTCAGAATAGTGACTGACTTGACTAGGCTCAGAGAAACTCAGTCTCCTGCATTGTTCTTCAACCTTGCCATAAATCTTCTAAGGTAGTTCTTTAATAAAGTCCCTTCCTCTGAGTTATCCAAGATAAAATGCTTTTGACCACTTGGACACCCAAAATTGCTGAATATTGCTAGGGATAGTTTCCTTTTCACTAATGAAAAGTTTATTTTTCAATCATCAACAACACTGTTACGTGTCATGTAAGAGTAGCAAGAACTGTTCATTATATGAAATGCCTTATTTTAGGCTATCAGATAGTCCCTGAATGTGAAACAATTGTTGAATAACATGTTTATTGAATGAATAGATGAAATGTGCTGTTAAAGTTCAAGAGGTAATACATTTGTGTCAGTGATTATAATTATGTTCATTTACTATTTGCATCAAAAAACACCTGAATCATACTTAGACCAGAGGGAAAATATATTAGTTTATGTTTCAGTTACAGTAATTCAACCTCATGTAAATTAAGTGGACTTTTAGTTCTTCTAGGAAACTGATTCTCAACCAAAGTACTGTTTCTGTAGGATTATGCAGCAAAATTTGAAATAACATTTTAAATAACTTTCAAAGTGATATGCAGAGTGAATGTCCTTTATTCCCTTTGCCCCTGTCATAGTTCTAATGTTAAAACTTTTTAATATATGACAGACATATAGTGTGAAAAAAGAAAATATTTTATATACAAACTCAGAAAAATACTTAAAATTGCATCCTCGAGTGTAAATTTCTTTGCAACAGCTGTTTCTGTTATGGAATAAATTGCCTTCGCTAAAAATTCAAAGGTTGAACCCTTAATCCCCAGGTCCTGAGAATATAACCATATTTGGAGACAAGGCCTTTGAAGAGATAATTAAGGTTAAATAAGGTCATATGGTATTTGAAGATAGGCCCTTCAAAGAGGTGATTAAGTTGGAAAGAGGGCATCTGGTGGGGCCCAATATGACTAGTTTGACGTAATATGAACCAGTATGCCAATAAAAGAGAAAAATATCAGTAATACTTGGGCACTGAAAAAGGGCCATATGAGGACACTATGAGAATGAGACAAGAAAGAGATCTCACCAGAAACCAGTCCTGCTGGCACCTTGATCTTGGGCTTCTGACGCTCCAGAAGCCTGGGAAATGACTGCTTGCTGTTTAATTCATCCAGTTGATGATATTTGGTTATGGGAGCCTGCGCAAAATAGACTATCTCAATCAACTTTGTAAAGAAGATACTTAGATGTGCCTCAGATTTAGTACAATGACTCGTGTTAGATCAAAAAACATTTTATTTTAAATCTAATTGTCATGATTTTAAAAGTAAAATATTTATTCATTCCCTGTGGAAAATAATGAGTGCTGAATAAATGATATGGAAACATGAAATTGTAAGTAGAAACTAAATACTGTTAACAATTTTATGATATAAAGTGAACCAAGGCTGGAAGGAAATTGACACTAGTGGTAGGACTGCTGTCAGATCATATTAAAAAGAATTCAACTGTGAATAACTGTGTAAATCACTGTGCCTTAATTTAAAAAAAAGTTAACTGTTAAAATTAAAATTTAAGGTAAATAAAAATAAATTCTTTATATAATTTTTTCTTTTGGGGTCACACCTGGCAATGCACAGGTGTTACTCCTGGCTCTGCACTCAGGAATTACTCCTGGCGGTGCTCAGGGGACCATATGGAATGCTGGGAATAGAACCTAGGTCGTCTGCATGCAAGGCAAATGCCCTACCTGTTGTGCTATCGCTCCAGCCCCTATATAAAAATTTTTAATAAATAATGAATAAATAAATAGAAAGTGAACCAAGGCACTTATTCAGATTAATTCCCTATAGTGCAGGAGTATAGTTTCTCAGTTGCTTAGTATCTTTTTAATTTCTAGATTTTCACACATAGTGCTCAAATTTTTTTTAAAATGAATTAATTGGAAACTGAATTATGTCATTTATTTTATGGTAGAGATACATAAAGTGTGGTTTCTTGGCCGTCAGCATCTAAAACACATTCCTGATATGTCAAACTTACTCAATCGAGATATCCCAAACTCTTACAATCTAAATTTCAAACACCTTCATGTTACTCTTACAAGAATAAAGTACTTAACAAGAGAACTGACTACATGCAACTAAGTTGGCAGTGGGGGATTTGAGGAGGGGTATTAGGAAGGTGGATATACTCGTTATACAATGTTTCAACAGCCAAAAGTTTCTTCTCCAGTGTACATTTCCCACCACCAATTTCCATAGTTTCCCTAGGGAAAACTAGGGATGCTTTAAGCTTCCAAGGGTTCCTAGTAGATGGTTGCTCTTTCTCTCTTCCCCACTCCTTTTTTTGGGCATTATGATTTGCAATACATGTAACTGAAAGCTTATCATGTGTATCCATTTCCCTACTTTCAGCACTCAGTTCTTGTCCGGAGTGATCATTTCCAACTGTTATTTCTGACATTTTATTTTTATTTTTTAAATTTTATTTTATTTTTATAAAATTGTTCATAGTAATTTGGGCTGGAGCGATAGCATAGCGGGTAGAGCACTTGCTTTACACGTGACTGACGTGGGTTCAATTCCTCCGCCCCTCTCAGAGAGCCAGGCAAGCTACTGAGAGTATTCCGCCCACACAACAATTCCTGGCAAGCTACCCCTGATGTATTCGATATGCCAAAAACAGTAACAACAAGTCTCACAACGGATATGTTACTGGTGCCCGCTCGAGAAAATTGATGAACAATGGGAGGGCAGTGCTACAGATATACTGGTGATGGGTGTGATGCAGGAATTATGTACACAGGAAACAATCTTAACAATACTGTAAATCAGAGTATCTCAATCAACCAAAAAACATTTTTGAAAAGAATAAAGTTCTTATATTACTATGAGTACAAAAGTCTAAATTTTAACGTATGACTTAAAAACTATGGCAAGAAAGAATTCCTTATCCCCCAAACAAATCAATACTTATTAAAATTTATGTGTACTTATATAAAAGTTGATATTTATTAAAATTGAAGTATTTCATCAATATTATTTGGATTCTAAATCTTGCCATTTTTCAAATATAAAATTATTAATATTTTAGCATTTAAGTTACAATATATAAATAAATTATAACTTTTTAAATATCATCTGATTGTAGGACCTAAAATAGTTTTAAAAATATATACCAATTTATATGTGACACTTATACAATATGCCACTCTCTAAAAACACTAGAAATTGAGCTTCCATATGACCCAGCAATATCTCTTCTGGGTATATATCCTGAAGGTCCAAAATCACACAGCAAAAATGCCATCTGCACTTCTATGTTTATCATAGCACTATTCACAATAGCCAGTATCTGGAAACAATCTGAGTGCCTAAGAACAGATGACTGGTTAGAGAAACTATGGTACATCTACACATTGAAATATTAGGCAGCCACAAGAAAAAATGAAGTCATAAAATTCCCTATAAATAGATGCACAAGGAGAATATCAAGCTGAATAAAATGAGCGAGGACAGGCAGACATAGAATGATTACATTCATTTGTGGGGTTTAAAAACCATAAGAGCAATAGAAACAAAGGCCAGGAGGACTGGCCCATGGTTGAAGTTTGCCACGAGTAGGGGAAGAAGACAGTAGGATAGAGAAGGAACCACTATGACAATGATAGTTGGAAATGATCACTCTGGACAAGAATTGAGTACTGAAGGTAGTTAAAGGTATATACATGATAACTTTTCAGTTCCTATATTGAAAACCTAAATGCCCAAAAGGAGCAAGAAAGGGAGAGAGACTGGGAGTGTGGATGAGGCGGGGAAGAGAGAGGTAAACGGGGGATATTGGTGGTTGAGAATGCACACTGGTAAAGTCTTGGAACGTTGTATGGGTGTTGGAACATTGTATGACCGAAACCCAATCGTGAACAACTTTGTAAATGTGTATCTCAAAGTGATTTAATTTTTTTAATGGAAAATAAAAAAAGCAGTATGCCATTAGAACTTGTCAAATATTTGCAGTAGTGGCAGTTTATCCAAAATTACTCACCTGGTAATTACGGGCGGTGGGGGGAGGACAAAGCATAATACAAATTTCTAATATTTTCTTTTCACTTGTCATTTGCTGAGTTAGTCTCAACAATTTACAAACTTTCATAAATCTCAAAATTGTAAAAAAGAATTATCTCTAACAAAGACAATATTTTTTCACAGTTCTTTATGTTCTTTATTTCCAAGTGACAGAAATGGAGACAAAGATTTTTAACTAATTTAGACTTGTCAAAAGAAACACATCTGAACTGAATTCAATACAAAAACATCTAAGATTTATTATATTTAATAAACAACCCCTCTTAAATGGTGGTTCGCTGCTAATTTTTCTGTGTGTGAATATTGTATTTCATAATATAGACAGAATTTAAATGGTAGCAGTACAAAAAGAAAAGAAAAAAAACCCTGATACAGAGTTTATAACTTATAAAAATAAAACAATTTAAAATATTATATAATCTACTTATAGCAAAAAAATTATATTAATATCAGATATTTCTTTTAATTCAACTGTAAGATCTTTTAAATTTGCTTGATAAAATATAAAGTACAACCACTTATGTCATCATCTTTTTGTAACACAAACAGAACTGCAAATTCTTGTGTGACTTATTCAGGATTCAAGAAATCACTGTGTTGTCACTGAATTATTTTTAGATAGTTGTCCAGTCAGGGTTTTGAACAAGAAGACTGCACTTATTTGAAGTACCTTTTAGTCAGAGTAAAAATAATTAATGTTGGAGGCCTGGATGCAGTCTATACTTTTTTCTATAACACATAAAGGATTTAATCCCTATTATGGCAAATTAGTAAATAAACACACAATTAATGGTGAAGAAAGACCATATTCAAGGTAATCAATGTGTCACAGATAGTAACTATTATGCATATGGATATATAATGCTATTTTAGACAATTCAAATATATGTTAATACTGCTGATGTTTGTTGCCTATATTCATAATGAAGAAAATATTAAATTACTGTTTGATTTTGAAAATAAATTGATGACTTTTTTTCCTGTTCATGTTTTCAAGGCCTTGAATCCAATCGATCTGCAACTATCAGATTAACAGTACTGGTGTGAAATAACTTCACATAGTGGGGCTGAAATGATAGTACAGCGAGTAGGGCATTTGCCTTGCCCGCAGCCAACCTGGGTTTGCATTCCCAGCATCCCACATGTCCCCCAAGCACCGCCAGGAGTAATTCCTGAATGCAAATCCAGGAGTAACCCCTGAGCATCGCCAGGTGTGATCCAAAAAAACAGAAAAAAAAAAAAAAGAACTTTACATAGTATTCTGAAGTTACAATCAGTCAAATAAAGAGTTTGAAGAATTTACAGGATATATGTCTCATTTTCTTCAATAAATATGCAGTGGTGTTATAGATTTTCTAAAATGAAATTAAGAGATGTTCAACTAAATACACTTCACATACCAATCTAAAGAAATCATTTTGGAAACTGCTGGGAGAAAATGAATATGGATCCTGTCCTAGATTCAGTTTAATTTTCTTAGTATAAAGTTGAAATGATTAAGTTGAAAATTTCTGATCTAATAGAGAGATAAATGTTAACTATTCTAATCTAATAGAGAACTATACTGAAATTCTTCTTTTTTATTGTTTTTGAGCTATACCTTGTGATGATAAGAGGATACTCCTGGCTCTGCACTCAGGAATCAGTCCTGGCGATGTGCAGGGGACCATAGGGGTGCCAGTTAGTAGAGTAGGTAGATAACCAGATAAACACATGCAATGCAAGCACTCTACCTACTCTGTGTTCTCTCTAAGCCCCATATAATTCTTGCTGATAAACTTTAATTTACTATCTTAAATTTGGTTTAAAAAATTTAGCAGAGGGGCAGAAAAAGATAGTACAGGTTTTATGGTGCATGTTTTGCATGTGCTCAATTCAGTTTCAATTCCAGGCTCCTTGTGATCCCCTGAGCACTGTGGGACGTGGCAATAGAGATCCTTAATATTCCAGGACCAAGAAATACTGCATCTGTGGGTCCTAGCACTGAACCACCAATACAGTTGGTAAAATATTGCTGGAAGTGCCTCAGTGCCCTCTGTGCATTACTTGGGGTGTCACCTCCTCCCGCTGAAAAAATAATGATAAAAAAATATAAGACATCAGGGGAAAAAGACAGGAAAGAGATTGATGAATGAAGATAAGTGGAATATTGGTACTGTTGAAGCTGGATTTTCAGAAACTGTATCATACTTTGTTATCTATTTTATTATTTCCTTTAAAATGTTGAAAGAGGGGCTGGAGCGATAGCACAGTGGGTAGGGTGTTTGCCTTGCACGCGGCCAACCCAGGTTCGATTCCCAGCATCCCGTATGGTCCCCTGAGCACTGCCAGGAGTAACTCCTAAGTGCAGAGCCAGGAGTAACTCCTGCGAATCGCCAGGTGTGACCCAAAAAGCAAAAAAAAAAAAAATGAAAATGTTGAAAGACAAAAAAGCATTAGAAGACTTTAGAATATGAGTAATTTGATGCAATTTAACTGATACAGAAGTTCTTTAAGAAGGTATGATGAAAAACCCATCAGGCAGGCTGCATATTCATTTGATCTCCTTTTTAGTTCTAGTATTCCAGCTAGTAACTAGACAAAATTGTAAATGGCAGCATCTTAATTCAGCTGCTCCTCTTCACTCTCACTTCCTTTCAAAAGGATGATTCTCTGCCATCTCACTGTTGGAATGTCATCAGAAATCCATTTAACTATTCTGCTAACATATGCAAATCTGGTGACACGAAGAAGTTGGTGATCCAATGGCAGCCCATAACTGGTGAAGGACAAGGAATTGATGAAAATTGCTGCTTTTGCCCTTTCCTCCTGGAGAGTATTGTACAAGCTTCAACAGCCTCCTCTACAGGTCTGCATGGCCCTTAGACTCCAATGATGATCTCAATTACCCTCATGGTCATCAGTTTCATTCTAACTGCTGACCCACTTATTCTTTGGAATGACTCTACAAACTATGCCATCTGGAGGGAATCTCTTGTGTCAGCCTCTGCTTCTTGGGGACCTTAATCAAGAGAGTAAAGGGAAAATGGTATAAATTTCGGTAGAATTTACAAACCATTTAAAATCCTGTCAGTTGGGTGCCCTGGGAAGTCGTCTCTGAGACAAAATTTTATTGAGTGATAATTCCCTCAAAAGATAAATGTTGGAGGAAGTGGAATCTCACAAAGAAAGATAGGGTAGCAATGAAAATCTGACAGTTATGAAAGAAAAAGAGAACTGAAAGAAAGATTGAGCAAGAGAATGTTCTAATAGTGATATAAGATCTGATGAAATATCAGGCAACCAATGGGAAATGCTTGGGAAAGATTGTCCCTGGGGAAGTATTGAGGCAGATATGACAGGATTAAAACCTTCAGATATGTCTATGTGTTGGCTGCAATAAAACTGGAGACATTCACAATTGTAGACTAACAGTACTATTATTACATACCATATAGAATAGTACAGTTCACTGTACTAATTGTAATAAAAAAAATTTCCTCACTACCTTTCTTCTATATAACTTCAGTGAAAAGAACTGTAAAGATGAAGATCAAATGCAGTGATAACTGAGAACACAATTATATGTCATTAATTACTCATTCTAATATAAAAGAAAAAAATCTTTGCTAAATTTGGTTTCGGGAGATGAGGAAAGAAAGTATGAGTACTGGTGAAAACAAGAAATTTCAATTAACAATCTAACTGTAGAAATAGAAGAAATAAACTAACCATTCTCTACAAAATTCTCAATGTTAGTTGAAGCAACTGCCATAGCTTAAGGGTACATGGGATTTGAGAAAGGATGAGTAAATAAAAAGACAGACATTGATGTCAGCTGAGTAATATAGGACTTCTGCCCTGTGGTAGTGGAACTTAGACACTGATGCCTCTGTAACTATTGCTCCAGTCTTCGCTGTGGCTTAACACTTGAGGACAGATTAAAAAAAAAAAACAAAGAAAGTAGCAACAAATTATCAGCCCAACATGCTTCTCATAGATAGTGGTCCTCATTTCAATATAGCTCTTTTCTGTTTCTTCAAATACATCCAAAAGTGGGAAGTAAGCATTAGAATGATAATAGAAATGTATTTCTTTGGTTTAAAAAAAGGACTCTTGATATCTAATAAAAAATATCATTACTAAGAGTTAGAATGAATTTGTATGACTACCGCACAAAAAGTCTACACATTCGCACTATAAAAAATTCAACAAAGCTTCTCCTTACCTCCAGCCCTGATCAAATACTTCCTGTTCCTATGCAGGAATATTGTCTCTGAAGCTTGGAATAGGCAGTTTCTTCCACTTGGATGTTCTTTTTATCCCTCTTACTTGGTGAACAGCTACTCATTCTTTTAAAAAATCCCTTATCCCACTTCACCACTCCTATGATTTAACTTTTGACATTACTTCAAGGACAGATTCTTACTGTTCTTGGTTCTTACTCACTAGAAGTATAACGATATACCTCCACACAGCAGTTGTTTGATCAATGCTTATGGAATAAATAAATATCATAAAGGAGACAATTTTTGCCCTAAAGCCTACAGCAAAGAGCTAGTGTATCTCCAAGCTCATTCTGAAAGCCTAAAATGTAACAAATGTAAGCAGAGTTGTAATACATAAAGTTAATAATAGGAGGAAAGAATAAAGGCCTGAGGATTGCAAAATTTTTTAAATCAAAATCAATATTGTATATATTCATCTTATTCTTTTTCTACTTAGGTATAAGGTAAAGGTAAAAGGCCCTCTAGTTGATCGTCGATTTGCTCAAGCAGGTCCAGTAACGTCTCCATTGGAAACTTTGTTGTTACTGTGTCTGGCATATCGAATACTCTCGGTAGCTTGCCGGGCTCTCCGAGAGGCGCGGAGGAATCGAACTCGGGTCGGCCATGTTGGCCGCTTGTAAGGCGAATGCCCTACGGCTGTGCTATCGCTCCAGCAGTTTCAAGTTTAAAAAGGTATGGGCATGCGGGACATGAGTGTTAGGTGACTGAGAACCATTCCCCTGACTAGCCCACAGCCATGTACGGACAAAGGACCGGGGGAACAGAGAAACTGGGGAACTGGGTCCCAGGATGGTCAGTAATCAGTTTATTTCTCTGTCTCCTACCCAGCGTGGTTCGACTCTTTATGGTGCAATCATAGTTGTAGCTTTGGTCGCATTTCCAGTCTTTATAGTTCCATCATCCTAGTCTCCTCATAGACCTCAAAGTCCTCTCTTCCTTTCTAACTTCTTCCACATCTCATCATAGTCTCATAGCCCTCTACTTCCAGTCATAGTTGTCCTCTAGTCTTCCTTCTAATTCCAAAGTCTCAAAGTCTCCAAAATCTCAGTTCTCATTCTCCTCCTTTTCTCCTTACAGAATACTTATATAGAAATCATGAAGGGTGGGGGTACATATAGGTGGGGTTGAACATTGCAACAACAGAGGTAAAGCACTCCTCTAGGACATTAACTCAAGGACAAAATCTCATCTGAGGGTTCAGCATTCCAGATTACTTGGAGATCTGCTCAAGGGCGGGATTTTATCCAGAGAGTATTGCTTCATCCTTTCCTCAGCTAGTAAATAATTTAAACAATCATAGTAAATTTACTTCTAATAATATTTCTAGTCATTTTGTATGAACACAGTAAGCTTAAGGTTTGCTATTCCTGGGGACATCTTGCTATATATTCCAGACTACAATCCTCATGCCAGGTTTTGTCTTTCCTAACCCCAGCAAGGTCCTTATTCAGTTACTTCTTTTTGGGTCATGGCAGAGTTTGTTCCATGACCATAGTCTTAACTTATTATACTTATAACAGTTAGCTTATCTCCTTCTGATGCTAGGATAGTTTAAAACCTGCCCTGGGTCCATCCAAATCCCTTTGGTGCTACCCTGCTTTTGGAGTGCAGGGAACTAAGGGCAATTAAGGCTTAAGTCAAGTAAATATGGATGCCCAGGAGTAAATATTATTTTGGAATCAATTAACTCCCATGTTGCAAAGCATAGCATGAACTGTATTTATGTGTCTATACAAAAAGGACAATTGCTAAATAACCATGAAAATGACATAAAGGAAAGAGAAAAAGAACATAGGATTATTAGTGCTTGATGGAACTCGGTGTGCCTCAGGGACACTGTTGTGGAGTAAAAGAATAAACCAGCAGGAGGACCGAGGACAACTCAATGTTATCCAACAGTTAGGGTTCTGTCTCAACCATATATTAAATGAATTGAATATAGTTTTAAAGTAAACATAATGATGTATTGGTCATTCATAGATTGATCGCACTAAGCATTTCTAAATTCTCATTTTTAAATTAACTATTTCTAAAATAATGAATTGTAGAAATATATTTAGAGGCCATAGTTGAGACAGAGTCTGAAGAGATTTTGTTACAAAGTAATCTGAAAGTCTTACTCTGTTCTACATGGCTTTTGAGGCACTCTGTGTGTGTGTGTGTGTGTGTGTGTGTGTGTGTGTGTGTTTGTGTGTGTTTGCTAGTTTGTTTTGTTTTTGTCTTTCAGAAAGTATATAACTGAAGAAAAGGACCTTTAGGCAATTTCTCCTGGGAACAACCACCAGAGATAATCTTAGAGAAAAATGACTATTTCCCCTTCTCTGTCACTACTCAGGGAGAAAATTTTGTTATGGTCAGTAAAAGTGCAAAAAGTTCTGCTTGAAGAAAAATGGCAGAAATATATCATCTAGTTTTTTCAAATATTCTAAGTTACTGATCAGAAAATATTACCATAGTTCAGCAAATTAGATCAAATAATTGTGTATATAATTCTAACTTGTCATTTAGTCTAATATATAAAATTATATATTCAGAATACTCTGTGATAAAGATATTCAGGAGTATAACAGTTTAATTTCAATTGTCCAATTTTCATATTTTGTACATTTGTATTATTAATACATATTCTGATATACTTAGTAAATTTTCTTTTTATAGAGCATAAAAAATAAACCACCACTATTTCATTTCTATTTGCACAACAGCAAAAATTTTTGGATATGAGACAGTGAGTTGACTAACCCAGACACTGGATAAGTCTATACTTAGGTGTTATATTTATATATCAAAGAGGAAAATATAAGCAGTTATTTATGGGTACTACCTCACCAATTCTGAAAATACATTTGTAAAGTCATATATGCATGGTGTAACTGTTCCATTTTTGCTGTGTTCAACAATAAACCCAGAGCATTCCAGTGATTAGGGTCTTGCCAAATCGCATTACTTTACAATGAGCAACATCTCTTATTCAGTGATAAGCAGCACTTTTTCGTGTTATTTTATATTAGTTTATATTATCTCATCTTATCTTATAACCATAAAGATTCCATAGGAAGAGCTGAAGAATTTTTTATGCAAAAGCAAAAGCATAGAATGACAAAAAAAGAAGGTGATAATGATGTTTGACAAAGAAAGAAAGTGAATCAAGCAAATTTCCAGTACTAGTCAGCTAACTCTCCTAGCTAGAAAACATCCAAGTCTTAGTAATGTCTAAAGCTCAAGATCCTTGATCTATGCTTGATAAATCAAACACATGCACTTGATAAATCTGTGCTTAGCTTTGGGGAACACTATGATGGACACAAACATATATAAATGCATGATGATCAAGTAGCTTATATTCTCGATATCAATCATATCTCAACACAAAATCACTAAGATATAGAAGTAGTACCAATCTAAAGGCAATAGTGATCTGAACTCAAACAAACTTATTAGGGTCAAAGGTATATTTATGGGTCTTCAGTGGACCTTGTGGACTGGTTAGGATTTTGAGATTAAAGGGAAAATCAAATTCAAACACAGGAAATAAACATACAAGATTAGGTTGATTTAGATATCCCTAGACACCTAGACCTAATCCTCAGAATGTTAATGGAATTGATTAACATGGCTTATTTGAGGGAATGTGGATAAACATTTAGGAAACAGGGATAAAAAGGATAAAAGTTGTTTACAGACTGTATTAAAGACTCTGGAAACAACAAGTGCTGCTAGAAGTGAAGTGTGAAGGGAAAAGGAACTCTCATTCATTTATTAGTAGAAATGCAAGCTAACCTAACATCTATTGAAGACAATATGGAAAATTTTCAAACTATTACAATAGGAGATACCATATAACCCAACAAATTATCTCTTAATTATTTATTTAAGTAACTCAAAAATATGAATTTGAAAGTTTTTATGCACATCTAAGTTTGTTTCAGTGTTATTTACAAGAGTCAAAATCTGGAGATAACCCAAGTTCTCAATGACTGATGAACGGATACAGATGTTCTACATATACAATATGGAATGCTGTTCAGTTATAAAAAAACAAAGGAATCATGATTTTTTGTAATAACCTGGGTGAAACTGTAGTAGGCAGGCTAAGAAAAATAAGTCATAAGGAGAAAGATAAATACCAGATGATCTCAATCAGATGTGGTATATAAAGAAACAAAGCAAGAGAAGAAAAGTGTTTGAAGAATCAACTCCTTAAATCACAGAATTGAGATTGCCAAAGGGGAGAGGAAATAGGTTGTAAATGTCCAACCAACTGTGAAGCCTCCACCATCTTGGTGATGGGTCTAGGATACACTCTTGTGAAATAAATTTCCTCAATAAAGATGTAAGTTAGTAAAGAAAAAAAGAAAAAATAAAACACTATTTGAGAAGTTCATGAATACAGAAAGCAGAAAGACATAATTGAATACTTACAATGATAGAAGTAGTTATGACAGATAAAGGCAACTAATATTCCTAGACAATATCTATGTTCAACCAAGAAATGTTCTAGGTTCCATATGCATCAGTCATCAAAGACTTTATTGTGTTGCCCTCCACATACCACTGATACTCTCCCAAAGTGTGTCATAATAAGCCATCATCTATCATAAATAGACTGTAGCATAGGATAAAACTCCTTAAACCCGGAAGGGAAAAGGTGTTTGTCTCTTCTGCCTTTCTGTCCCCGTCCCCCTCCCCACCCCCAGCAGCATGGTGGCTGACGCCTCAGAGATTATTGGAAAGCTAGGTATGTGCCAGTGGTGACAGGGCAACTCCAGCCTCATTGGAAGGGGAGCAAAACTAGCTCGTCCTTCATGCCTGACGGAAGCCACGAGTTGCCCCCCACGAGTGGCTCTCTGGCACAGCCATGGCACCAGATGCACAGAAACCAATCTCATAATTATCGAGCTCTTGGCAGAAATCCCTCCAGACTTAATTAGTAAAATATTAGAAATCGAAAATTGCGCAGCCGCTATCACGGCCACGTGACATCATATGGTTTTCATAACCAGCAATAGAAAACAAATTATTTCATAATGCCTTTTTAGCAGTTTTGATTGTTGGGGGGGATTCCAAACAATAATGGTGCATTTTTTGTTGAAATAATGAATGTAGTTAAAGTAGAGAGAGAGTTAAGTAGAAATCATCTGCCTCACAGGCATCGAGAGGGGTGGGAGGGGGGTATATTGGGGTTCTTGGTGGTGAAAAATAATTACTGGTGACGGGAGGGGTGTTCGATCATTGTATGACCGAGACTTAAACTTGAAAGTTTTGTAACTTTTCTCATGGTGATTCAATAAATAAATTTAAAAAAAAAAACTAAAACAAAAAATCCTCTTTAGAGACTGGGAGGATAAATGGAAGCGAATTCTTGAAGAATAACTGACTTCTACTATGAAACAAGAAGTTTAGTTGCTAGGAACCTTAGAGTGTCTCTACATATCCAGAGGCAACCTAAATCTTTTTCCCCAGAAGTTTTTTGCCTCTCTGAGTCTCAGAAATTTCTCAACTCTCATTGGGTTATCATTCAAACCCTATCTAATCCAGGTTTTTTTTTAGCTCTTGGAACTTATTTTCTTTAGGGAAAATAAATGCATGACAGTGATTTTCTCTCACTAGCTCAGCAAATTTCAAAGCATGTGTTCAACATCCCACATATTTTTCATCCATAGTAATAAGTCCCGTCCACTTCTCCAGGCTCTTCAGTTTTTAAAATATTTTGACTCTTCTCCCCAGGCTGGTAACCCTCCTGGATATGAATCAGACAATCAGCATCTTTCTCTCTTCTTTGTTATTGGGCATATTGGTATGCTGTTTCTCTGCCTTTTCTGAAGGACCAATTGTTGCATCTCAGCCATGTTGAAATTTAGAAAACACTGTGAGAATGATTCCATTTTTGATTATTATTTTAAAAATTCTGAGCACTTTTCTTTTCCAATTACAATTTTAGGAATTGGAAATACAGTATTTAATAATACTGTAATGTTACTCTATGGTTTTCAAACTGATCATTCTGAGAATTTGCAATACTAAGAGCTCTTTTATTAATATATTCTGAAGAGTGGGCACACCTCTCCAAATGTACATGATTAAAGTTGTTGCTGTTCCATGTCTTTTTCTTACTACATTATAAACAACTTACTGGAGCGATAGCACAGCGGGTAGAGCGTTTGCCTTGCACACAGCCAACATGGCCAACCCGAGTTCAATTCTACCATCCCTCTTGGAGAGCCTGGCAAGCTATTGAGAATATCTTGCCTGCTCGGCAAAGCCTGGCAAGCTACCCATGACATATTCGATATGCCAAACACAGCAACAACAAGTCTCACAATGGAGACATTACTGGGCCCGCTCGAGCAAATAGATGAACAATGGGAGGACAGTGACAGTGACTACCAGGAGCTATGACAATCACCTGAGAAATGCTAGTGCCTAGCAAAGTGCTTGAAACACATCTGCTATCCAATACCCAAAGAACATACTAGAATCAGTCTATGTTATAGAATCATATTAATATAATTGACTTTTATGTAGACTTATAATGGTTTTTAAATGGTTTTATCTTTAATATCTATAACAGTATTTTTGTCATAAAACAGCTTGTGTTTAAGCCAAGGAGAAAGCAATATACGAGAGCATCTACTATGTACAAGGTCATGAGTTTAACCCTCAGCGCTGCATGGCCTCAAACACTATAATGAAAATCTATAGTCAACCCCAAGAATATCAGGGTATAACTACCCATGATGTATTGAATATGCCAAACACAGTAACAAGAAGTCTCACAATGGAGACGTTACGGGGCCCACTCAAACAAATTGATGAACAACGGGAGGACAGTGCTACAGTGCTACAGCTCTTCTGACATTCAGTTCTGTGAGCTTCTGCACGGACTCCTACATCACCTGGCCAAGCATCACCAGTAGTGGCCCTGGCCTTCACGCATCATTGACAAATAGTCCACAACCACCATAAAAAGTCTACTCTTGCTATTTTTTGTCTCAATAATAGTTTTCAATTAGCAATAATCATTCCTCAAATAAATGTCATTGGCTATGACACTGCCACTGTGAAAAGCTTCTGTCTCAAAAATAAACTGCTCCCTAAACCTAATACTAAAAAGTTTATTATTTTTCTCTTAAGAACACAGCTTCTCTGAAATTTACTGCATATATATCACTCACGATTTAATACATTTAATACATTTAATACATTTTGTTTCTTAATTTTATTAACTGAATCTAATTATTTTTTTTCCTCCCCAGTATTTTTCTTCCTGTATTTTAATGTTTGATTATTTTGTGCGTATTGGTAGCAGTTTTTATTTGTTGGTGTTTTGCTTACCTTTTATTTATTTATTTATTGCTTTTTTGGTCACACCTGGTGATGCATAGAAATTACTCCTGGCTCTGAACTCAGAAATTACTCCTGGCAGTGCTCAGCGGACCATATGGGATGCAGAGAATCAAACCCAGGTCGGCCACGTGCAAGGCAAGCACCCTACTTGCTGTGCTATTGCTCCAACCCCTTTGCTTACCTTTTAACACATCTGTCCTTCATCTCTGGATAATGACTGAAAAGAAAAAAATCAGTAATCCAAATATGCTTTCTTTTGTGGGGGGAAGGTGGACCCATATGCAGCAGTGGGATCATTCCTAGTGGGGCTCAGGAGACCATATGGGATTTTGGGGATCAAACTCAGGAAGGCAGAATGCAAGGCAAGCATACTACCCACTGTACTATCACTCTGGTCCCCAATTCTGCACCCTTTATCATTTTTATTTTTCATTCAAAGTTAAAAGTATCTGCTTACCTCTTCTCTAAGATAAGGATCTTGAGGCTTTGCAAACTCCAGTTTCTTAGTTTATTTATATACTCTAACTTCTTGAAGGAAAAATGACTTCTATTTATTCAATTATATTTCTTACAATTTTCTGCAACTTAAGCTGTCACTTTTAGTTGCTGAGTCAAAAGCGTTCTGTAGGGATGATAGTACCTTCTGTTCATCATCTCTTCTTTCACACAGATGGGAACACTGTGAAAAAACATAGCGACTTCAGGATATTATTTTTCCTTAGCAATATGACTTATACCACTAAGTATTCTTTCCAGTCACTGGTTATCTGTTTATGGCAACATATTTGCTATTTCTTTATACTCTTATATGTGATAATGCCATATATTCTTGACTAAAATGAGCATTTGTGAAAAGGAACATTTTATGCCCCATGATCCTTTTATCCTTGAAATTTTTCAGTTTTTATCTTGCTTATTCTTCTCATTTTCCTCTCTGTTTTCTACACCTTCTAGCTTCCCAGAATTGTTATTACTCTAGTAAAGCAAACTACCTAACATTTAGTATTAGAGTCATCTTTTTTCTCCTTTCTCAGGCAAAGTAAAACAGTTGTGGGTCAGATTTATTAGTATTAGAGTAGGTAACTAGGTATTTGAAGTGGTAACTTGCATTCAAGATTTCTCTCATAACTTTTATGGAAGAGTTTTGCAGATCTATTTCACTTGTTAGTATCATATCTTCACTATACACTACTTTTGAATTACATTTTAACTTTAAAGCAACCACACACAATTTATTTACATTGGGATCTATATAGTTTTCCTTATCTGAGAGAAGTGGAATTTTTGTCCTCTCGTTCTTCCAGTTGCTATGATTGCCCATTTCTAACCAGTTACAGCTGGACCTAAGATTCTTCCTTGATGTAATCTAAATGTAAAGTCATAGGTTTTCATAATTTTTTATTCAAAAAAATCTTGTGATAAAAATTCTCTCAAGAACCTTATTAAGAAATTATGTTGCCCTTTCAAGTCCCTGTTCTTCCTTGAACACTATCTGTCTTGCTTGTCCCTATTTCTTTGCTTGCTTATTTCCACTCTGGAGAAGACTGTATTCATCTCAAACACATACTTCCCTCTTCCTCTCCCCTCATATCTTTCTAAATTAGTTTCAACAAAAATAAAGGAAGGGATGAAGGAAGGAAGGAAAGAAGGAAGGAAGGAAGGAAGGAAGGAAGGAAGGAAGGAAGGTAGAAAAGGAGGGAGGGAGGGAGGGAGGGAGGGAAAGAGGGAGAGAAAGAGAGAAAGAAAGAAGGAAGGAAAGAAAGAAAGAAAGAAAGAAAGAAAGAAAGAAAGAAAGAAAGAAAGAAAGAGAAGGGAGGGAGGGAGGGAGGGAGGGAGGGAGGGAGGGAGGGAGGGAGGGAGGGAGGGAAAGAGAGAAAGAAAGAAAGAAAGAAAGAAAGAAAGAAAGAAAGAAAGAAAGAAAGAAAGAAAGAAAGAAGGAAGGAAGGAAGGAAGGAAGGAAGGAAAGAAAGAAAGAAAGAAAGAAAAAGAAAGAAAGAAAGAAAGAAAGAAAGAAAGAAGACATAAAGAAACGGAAGGAAGGAAGGAAGGAAGGAAGGAAGGAAGGAAGGAAGGAAGGAAGGAAGGAAGGAAGGAATTATGTTGAGGAACAGCGGACAAGGCTCTTGACTTGCCCAGGATCAATCTGAGTTCAGTACCTGGCACCACATATAGTCCCCTAAGCAACGACAGGAGTGATCCCTGAGTGCCAAGCTAGGAATAAGCCCTGAGCACCACAATGGGTAGCCCCAAACCCCTCTAAAATTAAAAAAAAAATTATTTTGAGGTGCCCAAGCAATAGTACAGTGGGTAGCGCGTTTGTCTTGCATGGTGTTGAACCGTTTGATTCTGGCATCCCATATGGTTCCTGAAGCCCAGCAGGAGTGATCCATGAGTGAAGAGCCAGGAGTAAGCTCTGAACACCACCGGGTGTAACCCAAAACCTACCCCTCCCAAATGTATGTATTGTAAGAGCAACTGTATCACCATGGTATCAAAACTTGAAGGTGGAAAAAAAAAAGCTCATCTAATGAAATATGTGAAAATTTAAAAAAATATTACAGGTAGAAGCAGCCTTGCACTGTAGCACTGTCCTCCTGTTGTTCATCAATTTGCTTGAGCGGGCACCAGTAACGTCTCCATTGTGAGATTTATTGTTACTATTTTTGGCATATCCAATACGCCAACGGGAGTTTGCCAGCCTCTGCTGTGTGGGCAGAATACTCTCATTAGTTTGCTGAGATCTCCGAGAGAGATGGAGGAATCATATCTGGGTCAGTTGGGTGCAAGGAAAATGCTCTACCCACTGTGCTATAGCTCCAGCCCAACTGGTAGAAGTGTAATATATAAATATTACACAGATAAAAGACAGAATGGTATATTAAATGATCTGTAAGAAGTTCAGCAGGTATAACGTGCAAAAATGAAAGTGACAGAGATGTGAATAGAGTCCTGAAAAGTACCCGAACAAGAATGAAAAATAAAACAGAGCAGCAGTCAACAAGCACTCTAGAAAGGACCAGGTAAGAAATATTTTAGGCTTGGTGGACATGCAATTTCCTGTCTCCACTACTCTAGTCTCCTATTGCAAAGATACAGCAAGCTTAAATGATGTATAATTGAATTTTATCTATTGGATATACAGATCAATATACTGAGGGTTGGCAGAAATATTTAGCATTCTGACCCATGAATACAGTGTTTCTCTTCATTTATGTAGATCATTTATTTTACACAGTGATCTTTTATAGTCTATAGTATACAGATTTCACCCCTTTTGTCAATTCGATCCCTATTTCATATTTTAGATGCTACTTAGTATAGAGTGGTCTTAAGCATGGCTGGTTGCTGGACTTAGACCCAGGGCCCAGGGCTTAGGTCTCTAATCCTGCTCTGATTGGGACTGGGTCTCCTCCACCCAGATCCCCCATCTTCCAGTATGTAGGCGTCACACCCACCAACTGCCCCCAGTGCCATGTAATCCCATCAACAGCCAAGACCCAGAGACTATAAAACCCAGCTCCCGGAAGTGTGCAGTCATGACATCTTATTATCCAGTTCTTACTCTGGAGAAACTGGCAGGCTGCCGAAAGGATCCTGCCCGCACAGCAGAGTCTGGCAAACTCCCCGTGGTGTATTCAATATGCCAAAAAACAGTTAATGATGGGTCTCATTCTCCTGACACTGAAATAGCCTCGAATGTGGCACTTTCTAAAATCTCAGGGCTAGGACGAAGGAGATGTTACTGGTGCCTGCTCGAGGAAATCAATGAACAACAGGATGACAGTGATACAGTGATACAGTAGTATGATTTTATTTAATTTTATTAGTGCTACCCTTGGTCCTGCCTAACATAAATTAGAATGTCAAGTAAGTGGGAGTCTGGGGGTAGTGTGATGAAGCAGAGTGGAACTTATAAAATAACATTAATTAAAGGTCTTAGACACTTTGGTGGTATAGTGTTTTATATATATATATATATAAAATCTCAAAACATAGGTGCCATACAAACACTGTTGTATGTAAGCATAGGACCTAACTATAACAAATATTTTTAAATGAGTTTGCTAAGGAAGTGAGAGTGGAGGTGAGAGGGAACCTCAGGCTGACATTGGTGGAGAGATGCTGAGACTGATGGTGGATTTGTAGTTGCAATATTGTATGTCCAAAACTCTGGTATTGACAGTTTTGTAAATCACGGTGCCTCAATAAGAATTATTAAAAAGTTTCCTATGAATATATAAATGTAATTTTATTTATCAACCTTGTAATTTTATTATGCTAATATTTATTGTGCTAATATCAGAAATTCTCGAAGAAAATGTCTTCATTTATTTTCAATGAGCATGAGAAGATTAAACATATTTTATAAATAGTAAATTAACTGACTCAATTTTTTTGAATGATCTAGCTTATTGCAGATAGACTAATCCAAACTTTGCCATGAACACACAATACGTCTCAAAAAATATCAACATTCCATTTGCTTTTCTAGGTACTCTAAAATATCTGCCTGTATTTCAAGGTCACTAAAAGTTTTTCACATCATCCCTATCCAGTCATTTCCCAATTACTTTCTGAGGCCTGCCACAATCACTATACAGTCTCTAGACAATATGAGCAGGTATGCACTATTCTCACTTCCAGCCCTTTGATTTCACTACTTGGACTTAGAGTCTCCAGAAGTGTGACACATTAAATTCCTGTCAGATAAGACATTAGGTCTGTAGTACATTTATACAGCAACTTAGCAAACAAATACTATTTAAACTTAGCCATTACTGATTCTTTGCTAATCATGAAAACAGATGGAGCTCTTCAAGTAACAGTATTTAAAAATCACAGAAAACTTACACATCAATGCTACATGGAAAGTTTTCTCACAAATCTTAAGATGCTAATATGAAGAAGTATACTCCAAAAACAGAACTCACATAGTCTTACTGGATAGCTGGACAGGAGCAAAGAGAGGAAAAGTACAGAGATTTTCAAGGTCCATGAGATCTAGATAAGTCCACAATCACAAAGCTTGGAAAAGACTGAAAAGCGAATGTGGAAGAACTAATTGATTTGAAAAAGGACTTGTTAAGCTCCAATTTGAGAGAGAAGGTACAATATAGGATGACATGGAAGACTATGCAGTGTTAAAATAGTCTAAGTTCTTGGAACTCTAAAAAGAGAATGAAATAAATAATATAAAGAAACAATCACAGCTCTTTCCTCAAAGAACTGGAGTATACAATTCAAATGGAATAAGATGTGGGAAATAGGAGGAGGGAATGAAAAAATAATAATCTAATATTGGAGGTGGGAAAGTTTCTTTGATATTAAAAAGCACAGAAATTAGAAAATACTTCACTACACTAACAGAAGAGGGAGGTCTGTTAATATGAAGCCAGAAAATCATCTTACCCTTTTTTCTCTCCTGAGAGAAGAAAATTTGCCTCAAGCATGAGTATAGAAAAGATTACAGTTGAGTTACAGGTGTGTGTATTGTAATAAAACTGCAAGGAAGGAGATAAGTTAACATCCTTACAATGATAATGCACTGGAAAAACATTCCCACAAAAGTTACCTAATTGTCAAAAATAAGTTCAAATAATTAAGGTATGGTATTAACCATGAACTAACAACTTAAATAAGTATGCAAACTCACAAATGTGATGACTACATTTTAAGAATTACTGAAAAGACTATGAAAAACTAGAGAGAATTTTTATTAAAAAATAAATCTTAAGGCTGGAGCAATCGCAGAGCAGTTAGGATGCTTGCCTTATACACAGTCAACCTGGGTTTGATTCCAGACACCCCTCTATGGTCTCCTAAGTCCACCAGGAGTGAACCCTGAGTGCAAATCCAGGAGTCAGCCCTGAACACTGTTGGTGTGACACCAAAACCAAAATAAATATAAATAAATAAATCTCCTTAGAATTGAAGATAAAATTAGAAGACACAAACATATACACATATATGCACCATCTTGAAAAAATATTTAAGAGGAGAGGATGGAAAGAAACTAACCTTTAAAAATCAAAATGAAATGGAAGATTGTGAGTTCGGATGGATGAACGAAGGATCAAGGAATGAAGAAATGGGGCCACAGGCTGGTTGGTAATCAGTGGCCATTTATTCTAGTCTCACAGCATAATTATATAGAAGGGTGGGGGTACACATAGGTGTGGTTGAACATATTATAACAATAAAGAGATATAAAGTCCTTTCTTCAGGGAAAGATCTTCTAGGAGATTAACTCAAGGACAAAATCTCAGTTTGAGTTTCAGCACTCTTGATTACTAAGAGATCTGCTCAAGGGCGGGATTCCATCTAAGGGTATACTGTTTACTCCTTTCCTCAGCTAGTAATCCTTTTCAATGATCATATTAAATTTCCTTCATAATAATAGTTCTGGGTGGAGCGATAGCACAGCGGTAGGGTATCTGCCTTGCACCCAGCCAGCCCGGTTGTGCTGGGTTGGATTCCTCCGCCCCTCTCGGAGAGCCCAGCAAGCTACCAAGAGCATCTCACCTGCATGGCAAAGCCTGACAAGCTACCCGTGACATATTCAATATGCCAGACACAGTAGCAACAAATCTCACGATGGAGACGTTACTGGGCCCGCTCAAGCAAATCGATGAACAATGGGAGGACAGTGCTACAGTGCAATAATATTTCTAGTCATTTTGTATGAACACAGTAAGAGTTACATTAAACTTAAAGGGTGGCTCCTCCTGGGGACATCTCACTATACGTTCCAGACTACAGTCCTCAGGCAAGGTTAGTCTTTCCTGATGCCAGCAGGGTACTTATCCAGTTACCTCTTTTGAGGTTGTGACAGTTTGTTTTATGATCATGCTCTGAAATTATAATACTTCTTATGGCACTTAGCCTGTCCCTTTTCAATGCCAGGGTAGCTTGTGTTTTGCCCTGGGTCCATCCAAGTTCCTCACCAGGACCCTCCTTTTTGGGGGTGTTAGTAAGCAAGAACAACTGAGGCTTAAGTCAAGTAAATATAATGGATGCCCAGGAATAAATATTATTGGAGTTATTTAACTCCCATGTTACAAAGGCAACTTTTTTCCTGTGTTTATACAGAACTGACATTGTTAAACCATGCAAAGGACATGAAGGAAAGAGAAAAGTAATATAGGACTAGTAGTGTCTGATGGAATTGGGTGTGCCTTAGGAGCACTGTGATGGGTGCAAATTAATAAACCTAGATCCCTGCAGGAGGAGCAAAGACAAACCAATGTTTTCCAATAGAATATATAAAAGGAATTCAAATAGATGGATCAAAGAGTTGCATTATGCTCTGCTCTGTATCTAGGAGTCCCAGGTTCATTCCTTGGCATGGCACTGTACCCCCAAACAACTCCAAAAATAACACCCCCATCACTACTGAGGATATTGCCCACCAAAATTTTTAAGTAGACTCAAAATTAAATAAGTATATAATGGACAATAGGATATGGACAATATACAACCTATAAAACCAATACTTGGGTCCATGGATATGGTTCAAGGTACATGTACATGTATAATGTGTGAGCAATTGAGCTCATTTCTTGGCATCACATGGACCTACAATCATCACTGGATATAGATCTTGTGACTCCTGAGTGTCAACAAGACTTGACTCTGGACCCTCAAGTTCTGCTAGGTTGTCCAGTAGCACTGTTGCACTGTCCTCCCGTTGTTCATCGATTTGCTTGAGTGGGCTCCAGTAATATCTCCATTTTGAGACTTGTTGTTACTGTTTTTGGAATATTGAATACACCATGGGGAGCTTGTCAGGCTCTGCCATGCAGGCTAGTCTAGGTTGTCCTATTTTTTAAAAGGTAAAGGTAAAGGTAAAGGCCCTCCCGTTGATCGTCGATTTGCTCGAGCGGGCCCAGTAACGTCTCCATTGGAGACTTTGTTGTTACTGTGTCTGGCATATCGAATACTCTCGGTAGCTTGCCGGGCTCTCCGAGGGGTGGAGGGATCAAATCCGGATCGGTCTGGTCAGCTGCGTACAAGGCAAACGCCCTACCACTGTGCTATGAAACCAGTGATTTTTGTATGAGGGTAAACTAACACATATACATATACCAAACCATACACATATTTTTAAAAAAGGGCAACAAACTATTCATCATCCTGTTATTCGTCGATTGCCTCGAGCAGGCCCCAGTAACGTCTCTTTCATCCTAGCCCTGAGATTATATTCAAGGCTCTTTAGGAGAATGAGACCCATCATTGTTACTGGTATTTGGCATATTTGGTGCGCCACGGGGAGTTTGCCAGACTCTGCCCTGTGGGCAGGCTATATTCGATAGCCTGCAAGTTTGTCCAGAGTAGGAATGAGATAATAAGATATCATAAAAAGGTGTTTTGATAAGATGTTGCGCGGCCGCGAATGCGGCCGCGCGGTTCCGTGAGCTGCATTTGGTAGTCTCTGAGTCTTGGCCGTTGATGGGATTACACAGCGCCAGAGGGCCAGGTGGTGGGTGTAACCCCAGCCTACTGGAATTTGGAGGATCTGGGTGGAGGATGCTCCACTCCAATTCGAGTAGGCTTGGAGATCTCGGCCCCGGAACCCGCGTGGCTTTGTCCCTCTGCCAGTACCTTCATGTGTGCGGAGAGTGGTCTCAGCATGGTGGTGGCTGCTCCTGGAGGACTATTAAACACACTATAGGACAAACTATTAAACACACCAATAATCATATTTCTTCCATGGAAAAATCTATTGGAAAAATGGTTTAGGCATGTTGAAAAAAAAATGGGTTCCATCAGCATGATGTCCAATACAAGCTTTACATATAAAATTATAAAAACTGATAAGAGAAAGAACACATGGAGGGTGCGGGATCCCGGAGGAAAAAAAAAAGAAAAAACAGGTTCCAAAAAGAGCCGAGATCACCCGCAAGTTCCAGATGGAGTAGGTGCCGCATCCCGCCTCCCCCAGATGGAACCCCGGTGACCAGAAGCCCCTACAAACACAGCTCGAGTATGCGGGAACGAGGACTTTTTCTCAAATCTGCCGGACTACACCTCCCAGGTAACCTCTGATTCCGGAAGTCACGCCCACAGCCCACCCCCCAGCGCCATCTTTGAAGTGTTCAGCATAAGAGAAAGAACACATGGAGGGTGCGGGATCCCGGAGGAAAAAAAAAAGAAAAAACAGGTTCCAAAAAGAGCCGAGATCACCCGCAAGTTCCAGATGGAGTAGGTGCCGCATCCCGCCTCCCCCAGATGGAACCCCGGTGACCAGAAGCCCCTACAAACACAGCTCGAGTATGCGGGAACGAGGACTTTTTCTCAAAACTGCGCGGCCGCGCGACATCTCTCTATATACAAAGTGATCAATGAGAAGTAAACCACCCAATCTTTCTCCCTGAAAGTCAGAGTTAAGTTTGGAGCACGGCCACAGCCCCAGAAACACAAGGACTTAATGCAGAACCCAGCAGCTTAGAACAGAAAAGTGAAAGGACTATGCGTTAATCCAGGCCATCAAGTCTGCCGGAGGGGAAAGGGTGTTGCCCCATTCGCCCTCTCTTCTCTGGAAAGAAGGATGGCGGCCGCATGGGAGCCTTGTGGGCAGCAGGTATGAGCCGGGGGTGTGGGGGCGACTAAAACCTCATGGGAAGGGGGGCGTTCCGGTCCGTCCTTCACGCCCTACCGAGGTCACCAGTTGCCCCCCATGAGCGGCTCTCCAGCACGGCCACAGCCCCAGAAGCACAAGGGCTTAATGCAGAACCCAGCAGCTTGGAGCAGAAAAGTGAAAGGACTATGCGTTAATCCAGGCAATCATTTCTGCCCAGAGGGGAAAGGGTGTTGCTCCCTTCCGCCCTCCTCCCTCTGGAAAGAAAGATGGCAGCCACATGGGAGCCTCGTGGACAGCAGGTATGAGCCGGGGGTGTGGGGGCGACTAAAACCTCATGGGAAGGGGGGCGTTCCGGTCCGTCCTTCACGCCCTACCGAGGTCACCAGTCGCCCCCCACGAGCGGCTCTCCAGCACAGCCACGGCCCCAGAAGCACAAGGACTTAATGCAGAACCCAGCAGCTTGGAGCAGAAAAGTGAACGGACTATGCGTTGACCCAGGCCATCAAGTCTGCCGGAGGGGAAAGGGTGTTGCCCCATTCGCCCTCTCCTCTCTGGAAAGAAAGATGGCGGCCACATGGGAGCCTTGTGGACAGCAGGTATGAGCCGGGAGTGTGGGGGCGACTAAAACCTCATGGGAAGGGGGGCGTTCCGGTCCGTCCTTCACGCCCTACCGAGGTCACCAGTCGCCCCCCACGAGCGGCTCTCCAGCACAGCCACGGCCCCAGAAGCACAAGGACTTAATGCAGAACCCAGCAGCTTGGAGCAGAAAAGTGAACGGACTATGCGTTGACCCAGGCCATCAAGTCTGCCGGAGGGGAAAGGGTGTTGCCCCATTCGCCCTCTCCTCTCTGGAAAGAAAGATGGCGGCCACATGGGAGCCTTGTGGACAGCAGGTATGAGCCGGGAGTGTGGGGGCGACTAAAACCTCATGGGAAGGGGGGCATTCCGGTCCGTCCTTCACGCCCTACCGAGGTCACCAGTTGCCCCCCACGAGCGGCTCTCCAGCACAGCCACGACCCCAGAAGCACAAGGACTTAATGCAGAACCCAGCAGCTTGGAGCAGAAAAGTGAATGGACTATGCATTGATCCAGGCCATCAAGTCTGCCGGAGGGGAAAGGGTGTTGCCCCATTCGCCCTCTTCTCTCTGGAAAGAAAGATGGCGGCCACATGGGAGCCTTGTGGACAGCAGGTATGAGCTGGGAGTGTGGGGGCGACTAAAACCTCATGGGAAGGGGGGCGTTTTGCTCCGCCCTTCACGCCCTACCGAGGCCACCAGTTGCCCCCCGCGAGCGGCTCTCCAGCACGGCCACGACTCCAGAACACAGAAACCAATTTCTTAACTATCTGACTTTCAGTAGAAATACTTCCAGGGTCAATAGGTAAAATAGCAGAAATCCAAAACCAACATTTAATTCTTGAACCCAGCTGTAGAAAGCAAATCACTTCACAATGCTTTTTCAGCATGTCTGATTTGGGGGGGGGGTAAACTCTAAATAATAGTGGTGAATCTTTTATTGGAACAATGAATCTAATCAAAGCAGATAGAGTGTTAACTAGAATTCATCTGCCTCACAGGGACGGGGAGGGGTGGGGGGTGGGGTTTTATTGGGGTTCTTCATGGTAAAAAATAAGTATTGGTAAAGGGAAATGTGTTTGATATTTGCATGACTGAGACATAAACCTGAAAGCTTTGTAACCTTTCCCACAGTGATTCAATAAATAAATTTAAAAAAAAATAATTATAAAAACTAAATTATAGATGGTATTCAAAGTAGCAGAATCATAATATCTATAGTCTATAAAAGTTACAGATGCTATACTTATTTTTGTAAGGGGTATTAATAAGAAAAAAGATATTAGCATGAGTATTCTAAAAAGGCATCCTGAAATAGTTGAAACCTACTTCTAAATTTCTAATCTAAAGTCTAGTTTATAGGAAAATTTAAATTTAGATTAATTTAAAATATTAAATGATATTACAGAAGGAAATGCAAGAAACACGTCATTTTTCAGGACACATGACCCAGTTTTTATTTAAACTACTCAGTGATAGAAAATACAAAAACATAAAAGAACTTACTCCATTAGAAATAATCCAGAATGAGGAATAATCAAATGAAACAAGAATACCATGCTTGAAGTCTAAATCAAATCAACTGCAAAAAAAGATGTAAAAATTACTGGCATCGTAGTTTGTTAAAAATTGCTTCCTCCCTTCTTGTGAAGTAAACACTCACAAATTATTAAAAATAAAATTATGACAACTGTTAAAGTTAAGTGATGGATAATTTTTATGAAATATATCTTAAAAGAAAACTGGCAGTCAAAAGTTATTCACTTCAAATTCTGACATCTGTAAATGTACACCTACTTGGAAACATAATTTTGCACATGAATTATGGAGTTTTATATCAGAGCATACTGAATTATCTTAAATTCAACAAAAGCCTTGTAAGAGACTCATAAAGGGGAACAGATAGAAGAGTTGGGGTAATGTGACTATGGTAGTTGATGTGGGTGTTGGATAGTGAAGGAAACAGACTGCCAGAAACTAGACTGACACAAAATGGAAACTTCCTCAGAGACTCTGGAGTGGCCCTGCAGACAACTTGAGTTTAGACATTCATCTGTCTTCAAGACTATAGAGATAATCAATTCCTGTTTTATAAAGCACTTCAGTTATAGTAATTTGCTATGGGAGATCTAGGAAACAAATGCATAAATTCCTTATGCCCATATAGGACACCAAATTACAATAACTTTTAAGGTAGGATGGATAGGGCATAAGGATATTTTATAAATCCATAAGTAAAAAATAACTATCAGAAGTATACATGCAAGTATCAAAAGATATGTCAAGAAACATTCTATGTCTAAAACTCAACTATGAATAACTTTATAAATCATGATGATGCTTAAATAAATAAATGATTTACCAAACAGGAAAAAAATGATATGTCAAAGAGGGAAAAATAATAAAGATAGAGACTCCAAAAAATAAATGAATTTAAAATATATATAGTCATGGTCACGGTCACGGTCCTCCCGTTGTTCATCGATTTGCTCCAGCGGGCCCAGTAACATCTCCATCATGAGACTTGTTTTACTGTGTTTGGCATATCGAATACATCACGGGCAGCTTGCCAGGCTCTGCTGTGTGGGCAAGATACTCTCGGTAGCTTGCCGGGCTCTCCGAGAGGGGCGGAGGAATCGAATTTGAGACGGCCATGTTGACCGCTTGTAAGGCAAACGCCCTACTGCTGTGCTATTGCTCCAGCTATTTTTTTAAATTTTGGTAGCAATGCAATAAAAATAGTAAAGTAAAGTAAAGGCCCTCCCGTTGATCGTCGATTTGCTCAAGCGGGCCCAGTAACGTCTCCATTGGAGACTCTGTTGTTAATGTGTCTGGCATATCAAATACTCTCGGTAGCTTGCCGGGCTCTCCGAGAGGGGCGGAGGAATTGAACTCGGGTCGGCCATGTTGGCCGCGTGTAAGGCGAACGCCCTACCCGCTATGCTATCGCTCCAGCCCTGCAATAAAAATAAATGCTTTTTTTTTCAAATAACTTTATAAATCATGATGATGCTTAAATAAATAAATGATTTACCAAACAGGAAAAAAATGATATGTCAAAGAGGGAAAAATAATAAAGATAGAGACTCCAAAAAATAAATGAATTTAAAATATATATAGTCATGGTCACGGTCACGGTCCTCCCGTTGTTCATCGATTTGAAATGTTTTCAACAGTAAATTAAAGAGAAACAAGATAAAATTACATTTTTGAAAATAGAAATATGAACTTTATAAAATATGTTCAGCTCAATCTAAAAAATAAAATCATCTTACCTAGTTGTAAAATATTATAGATGTTCCTGGTAAAATCAGAAACAAAGACAAAATTTCCATTATTTCTATTACTACATAATATTTTCTGTTGGAAATATCATCCAAACTAACTTAAATAAAAAATTGCCTAAAAAAAGAAAGCAATTAATGGCTCAGTATTGGGAAAGAAGGAGAAAAGTTCTTTCTACATGGGAATAATTTGATTACATATCCAGAGGCCAGATGAATAATACAGTGAGTAGGGCATTTGCTTTACACGCAGCTGACCCGAGATTGATCCCCGGCACCCTATATGGTCTTCTGAGCCCTCCAGTAGTGACCCCTGATTACAGAGTTTGGAGTAAGTCCTGAGCACTTCTAGGGGAGGCCTAAAAAACAAAAATAAATAAAGTACAAAAGCAGGAAAAATATTATATTCTATATGTTAAGTGGAGCGATACCACAGCAGGTAGAATGTTTGCCTTGCACGTGGCTGACTCGGGTTCTATTCCTCTGCCCCTCTCAAAGAGCCCGGCAAGCTACTGAGAGTATCCCGCCCTCATGGCAAAGCCTGGCAAGCTACCCGTGACATATTTGATATGCCAAACACAGTAACAAGTCTCACAATTTTTATGAGACTTTACTGGTGCCGCTTGAGCAAATCGATAAACAATGGGAGGACAGTGCTACAGTGCTACAGGTTAAGTGGATATAGGATGGTGGAAAACTGAGACTGGCAGTTACTATCATATTAAGCCATTTTTAAACTAATTTGACTAATAAAAATCATAAATTTGGGACAAGGACCAAGTATTGTTGCAAGTTCAACCAATCAGTTCCATTGTTATTGTGCTGGAAATATAAGGATTTTGCTCAAGCACATTGGTTATAAGGTGTCTGACTCATTCAAGACCGTAATAACTATACATGTAGGTTCATTTACAACTATTAAAAAAAAGTAACAGAAAGGCTTATTCATGTGGAATACATTTTTTTGTTTGTTTGTTTTTTGAGGACACACCTGGCAATGCTCAGAGATTACTCCTGGCTCTGCACTCAAGAGTCACTCAGGGGGTACTGAGAAGACCATATGGGATATCATGTGTCAAACCCAGGTCAGCCACATGCAAGGCAAGTGTCTTACTGGCTGTATGATTTTTCTGGCCCCTAATTCTTTGGTTCTACTGTTCTATGGCTCTAAGTCATAATACAGTTCAAACAACCTGAATCATATTAATATCCCCCATATCATCACATTAATTCATTGTTTCAATGACATTATATTGATCATGCAGGATAAATAAAATATAGATTGTGCACTGGAATTCCTGGTATGACCAAAAGCTCCAGAGGAAGGAAATTACTTGTTTATTAAAACTCAGGGCCTTGTATGTCAGCAAAGTGGTTGGAGTGTCACTAGTTGGAGATATGTCAAGACAAAAAATAAACTGATGTTATTTTGTACCCTCAAACAAAAAGTAGGGGTAAACAATGCCTCTCCAACTCCTTAAGATTCTGAAGAGTAAACATTAATCACCTAGGAAGATTGATCTGGTCCATAGACTTGGGTACCACAAAATAATCCTATCTGTGATTAGGGAATATAAAAAGGATCTAGACATAGTGTATGGTGACTACTGATTAAGCTATAATAAATCTCAAGTCTTTATAGAGGTAGATAGTAAAAAGGTAGTCCAGAATTTATGCCAAATTCCTAAGGGATGAAATACATTTAATGGAACAAGATCACCTCATCTGTGGTGGAGAGTTATTCAGTTTCAAAACCTAGATGTTGTGGTCCTGGAAATGAGGGAACACTTGATCATGTAATACCAGGTGACCATACATGTGAAGGTGCTGTGTTCTATCTGATCCACTAAATTGTGAAGCCAGACAGGCCCAAAAGCACAACATAAAATAGTTTGCCTGGATGCCCAAAAGGAGGTGGAGGGAGGGGTAAGGGGAAAGAGAGAAAGAGGGAGGGAGAAAGAGAGAGAGAGAATGCAAATGAGAGAGAGAGAGATAGAGAGAGAAAGAGAGAGAGAGAGAGAGAGAGAGAGAGAGAGAGAGAGAGAAGAACCTGCCATAGAGGCAGGCTAAGAATTGGAGGTGATGGGAAGGAAATTGATGACATGCACTGGGAAATGCACACTAGTGGAGGGATGGGTGTTGGAACACTGTATAACTGAAACCTAATCATGAACAGTTTTGTAAGGGTCTAACTCACAGTGGTCATGGTCACAGTCCACGGTCACAGTCACGGTTCTCCTGTTGTTCATTGATTTGCTCGAGCGGGCCCAGTAACGTCTCCATCGTGAGACTTGTTGTTACTGTGTTTGGCATATTGAATACGTCACAGATAGCTTGCCAGGCTTTTCCGTGTGGGCGAGATACTCTCAGTAGCTTGCCAGACCCTCCGAGAGTGGCGGAGGAATCAAACCTGGCTTGGATGGGCCGGCTGCGAGCAAGGCAATGCTGTGCTATTACTCCAGTCCAGCTCACAGTGATTCAATTGAAAATTAAAAATAAAATCTAAAAATATATAGTATGACTGGGATCAAGCTCAAACAAGACTAAAGCATATTAATAAGTCTCTTGAACCGACATCCCAAAATTCCTTGTCATCTATACATTGATGGACATATAAGAGATCAAATACAAACAACTGAAGAACTATAAAAAATTCTATTTTCTCTTTGTATAATACATGAAGCAATATTGGATTATCTTTCACATATAGTAATGAAGATTTCTCATGGATAGATAATTGTAAAACTATGTGATGAATACTTTGGAATGTTCTATATAATTTATATATTTTTGAAATTTTTTAGAAGATAGTTACTAGGTTCACAGTTGTGATTTTTGTTTGGTTCTTTTTCCAATGATAGCATTGAACTTGAAGGCTTCACACATACAACATACATGTACTATACCACTAAGTCACACTTGCATCAGAGCAACAAACTTTTTTTAAATGTGAGAAAAAGGTGATGATAGGTATGAAAGAAAATAAAGAATTCCTCAGTAATATCTTACAGAACAGTGGAAACAAAGATAATACAGAAGGTAAAGCACTTGACTTTGGTCAATCCCTGGCATTATATATGATCCCTGGGCACCCTCAAGATGACCCTTGGGAGATCCAGGAGTAAGCCCTGAGCACCACTGTATGTGGCCCCAAAACCCAAACATGCAAAAACCTAAAAATGTGAAACTTAAGTCTTACAATGATAAATATTTAATATGAAGCATAATTTCTTGGAATGGTAGTCCATATTTTTCATCATTGAGTCAAATAGCCTACCAAGAAATTTACAGCAATGAATAGCAGCAGACTGGAATGTTGTGGTATTCAAAGGATTATTTTGAGTGTAAGGGGTCGTTTTGTGTCTATCACATTGGCAAGATGCCTACTGCTGAACTAAACTGTAAAAATGAATAATGCCTTTATGTTCAAATGAAAAGCCCACAGTTTCTTTATTGTCCTGTTACTACAAAATGCTCAGTTTGCAAACTAGTTTCTTTCACATTTTTGTCAATCAAATCTCTTAATTATGCAGTCACATGAGAAGAATTATAGCATGTAAAACTCAAAGAAAGTTGAAAGATTATTTACTCATCCCTTGTATTTTATAAAAAAGATAATAAATCTTTTGAAGTTCCTTGAAGCCAAACTGGTATTTACTAAAATGGCACTAAACCCTGAATTTTTGCTACTCAACTGTAGGATAACACTGTTTTGTCCTTCCCCGGGTAAGCTTAGGTTCATCTGGTCACACCCATCCCAGTGTTCCCATTCCTCTGTTTATCTGTAAACTCTTCTCTATGCTCTCTTCCCCAACGAATTAATCACCTTTCCTCCCTAATCAGATTCTGTTAGCTTGTAAGATCAGATCCCTCTAAGGACACTGAACTTGTATTATAAGTTATGTCTTTTGCATAGTTTACCTTAAAGCAATATCCTTTCTGTATGGACATAGGAAGACAGTTAAAATTATGTTTGTAACTTGGGAGTTAATTGACTACAAATAATATTTACTCTTGGGCATCTGCTTTCTTAACTCAGTTGCCCTTAGTTCCTAGAACCCCAAAAGCAGAGTTCCAACGAGAGGGCTTGAATTGACCCAGGGCAAGCTGTGAGCTACCCTGGCATTGAAATTGGCCAGGCCAAAGCGCCACGATACTCAACGATAAGTTGAAGGCATGATCATGAACAAATGCTGTCATGATCCAAAAGTAAGTAATGACGAGACTAGGACCCTGCTGGGGCTAGGAAGACTAACCTGGCCGAGGATTGTAGAATGTATAGTGAGATGTTCTCAAAAAGAACCAAACTGTAAATTTATATCTCTTACTGTGTTCATACAGAATGACATTGCTAGAAATATTAGAAGTAGATTTACTACAACTATTTAAGTACATTACTAGCTGAGGAAAGAACACACTCTCATTGGGATCCTAGCTTGAGCAGAACTCCTAGTAATCTGGAATAATCTCTTTAGATGAGATTTTATCCTTGAGTTAATCTCCTGGAGGAGTGGTCTGACCTCTCTTTGTTGATTTGTTAATGGTCAACCCACCTTTGTGTCACCACCCTACATGATTGCTATATAAACTAAGACTGTAAGCTCAGAGGGAAGCTCAGGCTCCAGAGATTCAGAGTAAGAGCCAGAAGGAGAAAGTGTTCCAGATTGGGGCCCAGGAGAGAAGGAGGCAGAGGAAAGACAGGAGTGAAGAGGATTAGAATAAACTACAATTGATACTGACCAGCCTGGTCCTTGTTTCTTCCTTCGTCTACCCTTGGCCAACAGCCATCCTGATCCAGGCCACACACAGTGGCTCAAGAGCACCGAACGCGGGCGGTGAGTTAGAGCCGTCCAGAGAGCCCAAGAACACACAACCTTCAGCGTGCTAAGATTTTACACTTAACCATGTACTTCTTCAACTATCTAAGCAGAAAAACTGGTGTGGGAGAGGTGGGGAGATAGCTCAGATGTCAGGAGTCCACACCGGGATGTGAGTTCAAATTCTGGCACCACACACACAACAATCACCAATAAATAGAGTACCGGAGGCTCCTGAGTACCGCCAAAGTGGTCCAGAGTGATGCCACTGCTTTCCAGCAGAGCAGTGCTCAAGCAGTGGTACCTCTTTGGGCCTCGGCATTGAACTACCAAGTACTATAGGTTATGGCTCCAGGACCCTTTGAGCACTGCTTGGAAGAACTCCCCCACCACCAAAGAAAGGGAAAAATCTGGGAGAGTACTTTACCAATAAGCTCATTCTAATTGTTGTCAATGGAAATTTTGTAATCAGCATTAAAGAAAGATTTCACCCCTCATATTCTTTTCTAATTGTAACTCTTACTTATGTCTACTTTCAATACATGGCAAATGCCAAACATGAAACTGAATCTCCTGCAGCTATTGACCCCAATCTCTGAGTTTTGTCGAAATCCCTGGCATACAATTGTCAGTGAGTGTGTGCTCACTTGAGAGTAAAGGATATGGCTGATCTAAATGCATCAAAGAGAAAAGCGTATTGTAGCTCAAAAACAAACTACACGCCTTGCAGGTGTAAGGCCCTGGTTTAGATCCCTGGCTCCACAAGTAGAAAAAGCAAAATATAGGGGCCAGGGAGATAGTTCAATCCAAGTTTGAATGGCAGCACCACATGTGCCCCAGAACTTTCTTAGTACTGCAGGATTTGCCTCATGACTCCCAGCACCACATGGTTTGAGCAGCACTATTTTACCCAGACCCAAGGACTGAATCATCAGACCCATTGGTCAAATATAACCTGGAGTGATCCTTCCTAGGCACTTCTTGGGAGGTTACCAAATCAATAAATAAAATCTCCAAGTATATAGACCAGCAATTGCTAAATGTTATTCATATTTTGTCATTAAGATAACAGAAGTGATGGGTTTCTTCTATAGAGATATAATTCAAAAAGAGTACAGTTGTTTACATGTAGACTTTTCTTAGTATGTTTGTTCAATTCTAGTAGACCATGGTGGTATGCAAGTATGCAAGTTTGCAAGGTTCATGTCACTGTCACTATCCTCCTGTTGTTCATCTATTTGCTCGAGTGGGCCCAGTAATGTCTCCATTGTGAGACTTGTTGTTACTGTGTTTGACATATTGAATACATCACATCATGGGTACCTTGCCAGGCTTTGCTGTGCAGGCAAGATACTCTTGGTAGCTTGCCGGGCTCTAGAGAGGGGTGGAAGAATCAAATCCGGGTCGGCCCAGTTGGCCGTGTGCAAGGCAAACACTCTACCCACTGTGCTATCACTCCAGCCCTGTAAGGTTCATAAAATCCCAATATATATATATATATATCTTTGAATGTACATAATTAAAAAATGAACTTGCTGCCATCATATATTGAGTTCTAAAACTCATAATTGGAATATATTAAAATCCCATCACTATTTCTCTAAAATAATTAAAAGTACATTTACATAAAAAGACTATTATTGATATAAAAATGTTTTAAACTCTGATCAAATTCATTTTATGGCTGAAATAATCTATGAAAGTTTTAAACCTTAACTATTGTAAAGAAATCCTTATACTTTGTATTTTACTGGTGAGGAGAATTTATTGGTCCTATCTCTAGCAATATAGGCACATTCTATGAGTAGCAATATCTTGAGTGAATGCAATAGAAACATTGTACAGCTCAGGCTAAAGGAGTAAGAAGGGATTAAAAACTCAGTTTTTTATGTGTATAAGAGCTCCTTAGTGCACCCTTGTGGTAAAGTAATAAATTACAAGTGTAACCTTCAAAATCCAAGAGCATGACACCAACTGAATCACTCTTTTGGTGGCATTTTTAAGAAACACCAGCCAAGAGCTTACTTGATCATAGAGGAAAAGCTTGCTGTGTGTTGTGAAAAGCAAAATAAATGGTTTTAATATGAAACTTTAGAGCAAAAAGGATAATCTCAAATTGTGAGAGGCTACTGAAAATTATAGCATCAAAATCAAGCAAATATTATTTAACAATGCTACCTGGTTTCATTCCATTGCTACTAAATTTGTTATAATCCTTACATTTTCTGGTTGAATATGAGAAATTCTCACCATTGAGATCTGAATATATTATTCAGTTTACCTTGTATACCAAGAGAGACACAACTTAGTATTTAGCTTTTTTTTTTAACTTGGGGATGAAAAGGATGTATGTAAGATGTTCTTTCTAATCTGTGGCATATAGAATATCATGACTAGGGAAAGAAAGATATCAATCATGAACATAAACTTGGCCCTAGATACCAAAATGAAAATACCAGAGAAGGAGATAAAATGAGAAAGAAACAAAAAGAGGCAGTCTGGAGGTAACATAAGATCAAGGATTAGGGTCATTGATTTTGGATGGGGTATGGAGTTGGGTATCTGTATCCATCTAAACTACTAGGAACCAAACGACAAAAAATAAATTTAAAAAAATGTGTCTATCAAGGAGACTGGTTGTGGGGAAGGGGGAAGATGGGAGGAAAACCTGGTAAAGAGATCCCCTAGTGGTGGAATTGAAACAGGAACCTGGTACGTCTAAAACTCTATTATCAGCAACTTTGCAAATTAAAGTGCCTAAATATAAATGAAAGATAGAAAGAAAGAAAGAAAGAAAGAAAGAGAAAACATTTTAGGATAAAAGGAGTATGACATATACTTTTGAAAATAGGATAACAGTGAAAAAATCGTGAGTTAATTTTAATCTCTGAATAGCAAATTTGAGATTTTTCAAGAATCAGTGTGTAAGAAAGAATATTACAACACACACATTCTGCCACGGCCATCATGTGAGCTCATTTACTGGCACTGCTCCAGAGACTCATGAGTAAATCTCAAAAGAGAGCAACTAGCTGAAAAACTTGCTCAGATATTTGAGACCTCCAGGGCAAGACCTGGAGGTGAGAGCTCCAGGAAGATCTCATGAGGGGGTGGGCCAAGCTCTTTCCTTGCCAAAGCTCTAGCAGCCACACTTACACTCCAATAGCTGCTGCCAGACCCAAGACTGGACTCCACTGCAACAGGACTGAGATCCACAGTGATGCCAAACTGCCAAAACTTTCAGGTTACTGGGTTTATTTTTTTTTTGACTGAAAATCCCAAGTCTTATAGTGGGGCGTGTTCAATGTCTCCGAACCCCTGTATTTCTAGAAGCCCTGGCAGCCACACACACGTTCTATCACCACCACCACCATGTAAGCTCACAGCCCAATTAAACATTCTAGATGTTCTGGAGCATTTCCAAAGTCTACAATACTAGCACTCTAGTAGAGGCACACCAAATTAGATGAAAATTGACATAGTAGCCAACTAAGCTCAATTAACAAAAACAACACAGAAGTCTCAACTAGCAACAACAGCTCAGTAAGCCCTGAGACAATCAATTATTGTCCACATAGTAAGACATAACAATTGACACAAATTTTCTTTTACTATAGTATATTTTTAATAATTTCATTAGCCATTTAGTGTTAATGATCAACATAAAATGAATTACTCTGGGCCTGCTAAGAGGGCAGACTTGAGGGGTGCATAGGAAAATGGAGATTATGGTGCAGGAAAAGTCACAGTGGTGGTGGGAAGGGGGGTTGGAATACTGAAATCTCTAACAAATGCATCAGGAACAACTTGTTTAGATAAAGATGAGGGGCATAATAAAGTATATTACAATACTACACACATATTCATCATAATAAGCACAATTTTCTATAGCACACTATTAATATAATTTAAAAAGCTAAGCTATCCCATTTGTCTAAAATGTTTAGAAACTCATCATTAACTCAGATAATTTTATACAAAAAAGAATTGCTGAAAAGGTAAATAATGCATAAAGAAAGAAGTTCAAAATCAGTGATGTTTTTAACTACTAAAATCTAGAAATAATCAAAAGTACATTCAGTGGCAAATAGCACATTTTTACACATTCAAAAATGCAACATTATTAAATAATAAATGAATAAATATTATATACCAGCACAAATGTAATTTATCTAAGCTTAAATGGAAAGGGCCAGGGAGAGAGTTCAATGAGTATTTGGTTTGCATGTCAGAGACCAGGTTTGATCCATGGCAATACTTGATCCTTTGAGCACAGACCTGGGAATACACTCAGTACCACCCACCAGGTGTGAACCTAACCCAAAGAGGAAATAAATAATAACAAATGTAAGTGGGAATAAAAGTTAGATTACTGCATGATAGTGCTTTCACAAAAATAAAAAAGCAACTTTGTAAAGATTCTTAGTTATGTGTCAAGTTTTTAAACCAAGAGAATTCCATGTATGATTCACAATGGTAGTGGCAAGAGAGTAACAAGAGTCGGTAGATGGCAGATAAGAAAGGAGCAAATAATTAGACATTTTATTTTCTAAACTGAGTGCTAGGTTAATTGGTATCCGTTATGTTATTTCTAGCAAACAAAAAATATACAGACAAATAAATATGCAGGAGATTGGGCTTAAGCATGACTGTGGCTGAAACCGGAGGTCTTCAGCTGCTGGGGCTCTGCTCGGGGTGGGGAGGGAAACTCAACCCACCCTCCTCCAAGGGGCCACATTGAGGACAGCCAGGTGCGGAGGCAGGAGAATCTACTCAGATTCATATTGGGCCTCCTCCACCCAGACCCACCATCTTCCAGTATGTAGGCGTTACACCCACCAACTGCCCCCAGCACCATGTAATCCCATCAACGGCCAAGACCCAGAGTCTATGAAACCCAGCTCCCAGAAGATAACAGCGCAGAGTCTCCTGCCTCCACACTGGGCTAATCTCACCGGGGCCCCTTGGAAGAGGGTGAGTTTAGTTTCCCTTCCCACCCTGAGCAGAGCCCCAGCAGTTGAAGACCTCTGGTTCCAGCCACAGCCATGCTTAAGACCACTTTCCACATGTTTGGACAAGCCTCACACATGAAGGAACCGGCAGAGGAACCCAGGTGTGTGGGACCTGGGGCATAGATCTTCAAACCTGCTCGGATTGGGACTGGGCCTCCTCCACCCAGACCCCCATCTTCCAACGGCCAAGGCCCAGAGACTATAAAACCCAGCTCCTGGAAGCTTATTATCTAGTACTTACTCTGGAGAACCTGGCAGGCTACCAAAAGTATCCTGCCCACACAGCAGAGTCTGGCAAACTCCCCGTGGCATATTCAATATGCCAAAAACCAGTAACAATGATGGGTCTCATTCTCCTGACCCTGAAAGAGCCTCAAATATGGCACTTTCTAAAATCTCAGAGCTAGGACGAAGGAGACGTTACTGGTGCCTGCTCGAGGAAATCAATGAACAACAGAATGAGAGTGATACAGTGAAATATGCAGGAGATCACTTGATCACTTGACATCCTGTTACTCATCGATTTGCTCAAACAGGCACCAGCAACGTCTCTATTCATGACCCTGTTGCGTGCTAGTGTAGCCCAATGACTTCTGCTCATCCTAGGCACACAAAGAGCCTCAAACCGATCGTTCAGGGTCTTGACAAAGAAGTTTGATCATCTCGTAAGTGGGTGGCCACTCAATCTTTTGTCATCCCGTGGAATATAGTCGGTAATGGTTCTAGTCCAGCAGTTGTCTCTAAATCTCATTGCGTGTCTAGCCCATCTGATTTGCAACAGCCTGGCAAATGAGAAAGCGTCCCTGACTCTTGATCGTCCACGGAAGACCGAACTCCGGATTCCTTCTCTCACTTGAGTGAAGCGTGGTACTCCAAGCATAGCTCTCTTGATTCCTCTTTGGAAGACCCAAATAGTGTTCTTATCCTGTTTTCATAGGACCCAGACCTCTGAGGTGTATGTTATTGCAGGAAGAACAGTGAAATTGAAGAGATGTGCTCAGAGCCAGAGGTTCTTTGTCCTCTTAGCTATTTCTTCGATGCTCTTGAAGGCGTTTGAAGCCACTCTCTTCCTCCTGCACAACTCAGGTGCCAGGTCATTCGTCATGTTGACTTCTTGACCTAGGAACACATAATTGCTGCATTCTGAGATGTTTGTTCCATTGAGAGCGAATGGAACATCAGGAACGAGTCTGTTTCTCATAAACATTGTCTTCATGAAATTCAGCTACAGTCCAACCTTTCCACACTCACAGTCAAATTCAGCCAGCATTTGTGAGGTTTGGCTAATGTTTGATGTTATTAGAATGATGTCATCAGTGAAGCGAAGGTGGTATAGTTGCCAACCGTCTATCTTCACTCCCACTCCTTCCCATTCCAGTCATCACATGACATTCTCAAGGGTGGCACTGAAGAATTTCAGTGATATGGTATCACCATGCTGAACCCCTCTCTTGACATGGATGATCACTTCCTTGTAGAATGGTGAGATCCTGGTAGTGAATCAGTACAACTCATGGAGGATCCTGATGTATTGAGTTTGAATGCTCTGTTTGGCTAGGGCTTTGATGACTGCTTCAGTCTCAAGAGAATCAAAGACCTTCTATAAATCAATGAACATTAGACAATGAACTCCCGAGAAACTTCAATGAACTTGGTTATAGTGTGGATATGGTCGATCGTGCTGAATCCTTTGCGGAATCCAGCTTGCTCGCATGGTTGTCCTTCATCTAGTGTTCTGCCAATCCTATTCAGGATGACTCAAGTGAACAGCTTGTAGACGACAGAAAACAGGCAGATTGGGCAATAGTTGCCAATGTGGTTGTCTCCCTTCTTGTACAGTAGTACAGTTCTGCTGATTTTCCATTTGGATGGAACCTTGCATTCAGACAGGTAGCGTGTGAAGAACCAAGCCAGTGTATTGATGAGTACTGGCAGAAGGTTCTTCAGGTGTTTGGGTCTGACTTTGTCTGGGCTGGGTGCTGTTCATTTTTTTACCGATGAAATGGCGTGTCGGATTTCAGAAGGGAGAATGTTGGGAACGACATATCCATCCTGTGGAATTTGGTATGTGGGCAGGTGGACATGGCTATTGAAGAGATCCACGTAGAAGTCATGGATAAACTTCTCCATTGCCCTTCTCAAAGATGTGATAGATCCATCAGGACATCGAAGGGCAGTCATATTGGTTTTGTAGTTGGTGAAGTAGAGGCGGGTGTTGCGAATACTTTTCCTGGCTCCTGCCTCATCTGCCAGCACTGCTGCTCTTCTCTCTTTGAGTTCTTCCTTTATTGCAAATCTGCACTGCTTTGAGAGCTCGGACATTCGCTTGTTGTTTCCTGAGGCTTGCACCAAGCCACGTTGGAGAATAAACTCGAGTTTTCGAAGACAGGTGTCTTTTTGTGGCTATCTCTCTCTCGACGTTCCTCACACAATCATGGAGGTGCTGAACCAGTCGATCGAATTCTTCGTCAATGTTATCAAGGACGGCATCTTCCCATGTTGCCGCAATAGTGTCAAAGGGCTCCCAGTTGGTGTTCATTCTGGGAGTTCTCTTCTTAAACTTTGCAGCCCTTTCTCCCCGCTCCATGAAGTAGAATTTTTCATGAAGGAGACGGTGGTCCGATCCCATTTGGAATTTTGGGACAGGCAAAATCATCAATTTAATATGATGTGGTCAATTTCATTGTGGAATTGTCCACTGGAGACTCCCATTCCAATGTTTAGATTTGGCCTCCTGGAACTGTGAGTTACCATGGATTGTCTTGGTCAACATGATGAACTCAGATAGTCTCTCACTCTGTTCATTCCATTCTAGACCATTCAGGAAATATAAGCAAGAACATGTGATAAAATGAAGATAACAATTAACCCAATTTTGTGTCCTTGGTATACAAGGAATATGAATAAAGATGTATTTTAATTAATATGTCCATTTCTAGAAAGTTCAATAGGTATATTATATAATTAGAAATATTATAGATGTACCAAATTTTTTTAAGTTTAGTTCTAAAGCAATTATCTATCTCATAGTTTTCAAATTCCACACAAGTGCGTAAAGGCAGATTACTCTATATGTCCACTATTGACCCTTTTGTTCTCCCAAAATTGAGCATATTCTTTGCTGATATGCAGTACTTAATTAATATCTTATGACAAATTATATATAATTTAGATATCACATCCACTCTGTTGTCTACCACCCTCATGATTAAAAGCTGGCAAAACAATTTCAAAAAACACCATTATATACAAACTTTCAAATCATTAAAATAAGAATACAATTTTGAGGCCCGTTCAAAAATTTGCTTTATATGTTGATAATAATATTATAATTCTTAATAAAAATATTCCCTTAGGTATCTTTACCTGAAATGCAGAAGGAAGATTTTTTTCTATAGTTTTATCATTTGACTTATTTTTTTCATTTTAAATACCACCTTTTCTTTCTAGTTAAATAATTTCTGCTTGGTGATTTGTAATAGGACTAGGAATTCTGCCCATCACCAGTCAAGGCAAATAGCCTTTGCCTCATTAGAGTATCTGGTGCATGATGAGAAAAAGCCAAGGCAAGAGAAACCTGGAACATGAGATAGGCCTTAAATATTGGAAAGGATTTAAGGAGATGCCAGCTGGCCTGGGGAAAGAGTGGAAGGGCCTTTCCTGGAATAAAATCGACGAATCATGCCAACCTTGAATTGGGTAAAACTGGCATGAAATAGAGAATTCTGGATAATGGCCAGAGGACTTAGTAGGAGAGATGACAAAGGGGAGCAGGTGGATAATCTTCAGTGCAAACTTGAGTTGTTCAAAAGAGTCATTCACACATAAACTGTTCAGCACAAAAAGAAAAATCTTTAGACCATCAGCATGAACAGCATGTTATTTCAAATTCAGTTAATGTTTTAAAAAAAAGTCACATTTCCATGACTGCTGTGTTTTCTAATCTGTTTTTCCTATACCAACCCCCAATTAAAATAAAGGATAGGTAAAGGGATAGTAGAATAAGAAGACAAGGTTATGCGAAAATCTCAAAATGTAAGGTCATCTTATAACCATTGAAAAATCCTTGGTTAGTATATAGAGGGTAAAAAGCATAACTAGAAGCTATTAGATTAGAACAATTAAGATAAGAGTACTTTTCCATAGACATCTTTATACCATGTTGGTCTTCCATTAGATTTCATTTTTCAAGATACATTTTTTTCATAGACATGATTTTTAGAAGTTTTTGATCAATTACATGATTCAGAAGAAAATGAATTTTCTATAAGAAATTAAATTGGAAAAAAAGAAGAGGTAGAAAACAGCAAATATTCATCTCAATTAGAGTGGTAGAATACTCAATCTAACCAAGTGGTAGTAGAAACCAAATTTCCCCTCTTGATTGAAACAATTTTTTTAAAAAGCATATAAAGGGGTAGGGTATATAGGTTAGTGGTTTGATAGGCTTGCCCAGGAATCACGAGGTCATGGTTCAAACCACGGTATTTCCTGCAAATACCAGGCAATCCTGACTAGCCCTGGGTATGTGGTCCCTGAGGGAAAAGGAGTAAGGAAGCAAATAAAAATCTATGAAAGACTTTCAGATCAAGGAGAGTAATCCCTAAGTGATGGAATACAAATGAGGTAAATTTTCATCCTTGAAAAGACGGAGGTGACAAGAATCAAAGTGAAGAGTATGAGTAAGAAGATAGCATCGCAGAAGAAAATGCCAGGAAAAACGTGCAGGCTTCCCTTCCAGTCTGCAGACAAGTTGGTGCATAAGTGTAAGGAAAACACCCAAGGCTGAGGAAAAAACAAATTAAGAACTGATACCTGTTGTTCACCCCAAATCAGAAAATGTGTGTGAATGCTCCCTCCAGAAAAACCTCACAGTTCCAGGAATATGGTGTAGAATACTCATAAAAGCCTCGGATCACTGACACAAATAAAATAAAATAAAAGCCCTGCATTAAATGCTCATGTCCTTAAAATAAAATTTTAAAAGTAAGACTAGAGCGTTTCTGTTTGCAAGTATCTTAACAGCATTGAGAATAAAGGTCAAGAGTATTTCTAGAAATACCAAAGTATCTGCTGCCCAACTAAGTAAAATGGACGTCCCCGGTTATTCATTTAAAAATGCAAAACACATCCAAAGATGCTGGTAGTTGTGAACACCAGAGGAGAGAAAGAAATCAATGGGGGGCTCTCCGGCACGGCCATGGCTCCAGCGGCAAGAGGACTTAATCCAGAGCCAGGTAGCTTGTGGCAGAAAAGTGAATGGACTATGCATTAAACTATGGCGCCATGCTTCCCCGGGAAGGAAAGGGTGTTGCTCCCTTACACCTTCCCCCACACCCCCCCTCCCGGCAGCAAGGTGGCCACAACCTCAGAGCTTATTGGAAAGCCAGGGGTGAGCCGGTGGTGACTGGGCAACTGCTATCTCATGGGAGGTGGGGGCGGTACCAGCTCGTCCTTCATGCCCTACCAAGGTCACGAGTTGCCCCCCCTACAAGCAGCTCTCTGGCACTGCCATAACACCAGACACACAGAAACCAGTCTCATAATTACCTGGCTCTTTTCAGAAATCCAAAATCATTATATGATTCTCATAACCAGCTATAGAAAACAAAGTATTTCACAATGCCTTTTCAGCAATTCTGGTGCTGGGGGGGAAATTCTAACCAATAACGGTGCATCTTTTGTCAAGACAGTGAATGTAATCATAGTAGAGAGTTAAGTAGAAATTATCTGCCTCACAGGCATTGAGAAGGTTGGGAGGGGGTATTTTGGGGTTCTTGGTGGTGAAAAAATGAGTACTGGTGAAGGGAAAGGTGTTTGATCATTGAATGACCGAGACTTAATCTTGAAAGCTTTGTAACTTTTCCCACAGTGATTGAATAAATAAATATAAGGAAAAAAAAAAGAAATCAATGGCAACTGATACATAACAGAACAAAGTTAGAATTATCAAACAGAACATGAAAATAATCATAGTAATTCTTTTCTAAAAATTCAAAGGATAGAGAAGTCAGAGCATATTAGAGACAAATTATTTATAACAATTTTTATAGAATAAAGTTATATATTTATGTTAAATGTAAAGTAATTTATAGTAAAATAATACATTTGATAAATACAAATAAAATTTTATTTTAAATATAGTAAAATTATATAGAGAAGCATATTACAATTGAGGATTATGAATCATCAAGATTTTTCTTTTTTTAATCCGCTTGGATTATTCTAATTCCTTTGTCTTGCCAATATTTAAGAACGTCTACCAAAAGAAATCTTGCTGAAAAGATGTGTTTCCTTCACTGTCCAGAAGCTTTTTAATTTCATGTAGTCAAATTTGTTTACTTTTGCTTTTCTGTCTGTGTGACTGATGTAATCTCCTGGAAAACTCTTCTGAATTCCATTTCCTGGAGAGTTCTGCTGATGTTATATTCAATATATTTTATGAATATCTTAAAATCTTTGAACCATATTGAGCTGTGATGTGAGATCTAGAACTGACATGAATTCTTATAATTACTTAATAAGTTCTTTAGGTTTTCTTCAATAAAATTATCTGAAAATTTACTTTTCAGAACCTTTAAAATTACAGATTGAATTTTTCTATAATTTACAGAACTATTAAAATTATTTAATCTTGAGATTTAGTGGCTTCTAACATCTGAGACTTAAAGTCTTATAATTTGCTAATATCAATATCCAGCCTTGAGTAACATATTATATAAGATGTCACTGTTGGCAGAAGCTAGATGATAAGCACACGACTTTCTTTCTACTGCTTTGAAAACTTCTTGTGAAGTTATATTTTGTTCAAAACAAAATAAAAAAGATGAATATAATTTTATAGTAACCATTAATCATTTGTTAAAAGTCAAAATTAATTCAAGTATTAAAAAAGAAATTCTACTATGTGATTGGTTTATATCTTTGTAATTCATTTTGTTGATAACTGCCTTTTCTGGCTTGAAAGGTCACAAAACATAAACAACAAATAAATCTGTCTTTTCCAGTTCCAAATTAATTTAGTAGAAAAAATTCTCAATACTTCAATCAGTATACTCTTCTTATAGGTAGTATACCATATAATTGTGTTAGCTAAGCTCTTTCAGATTGGAAGGAATCTTTTAGGATACACTGATATTATCTCAGTTGATAGGGACTTATTTTAATTATAACCAGTATTCCCAAGCCTTAATTAAACAGACTTTGATTTTAGAAACTGGAGAGATATTTAATTATGAGTCATCAACATCTTTCCACTCTGTCTAAGCAGGAAATAAGCTCCTCTCAATCCCTCATCCATGTTATTTTTTTTCCTGAAAGTGTCAAAAGGTATTGCCATCAAGTTTAAAATCCAGCCTGTCAGCTGGTGTCACCATATCACATTCATATTCATCTTCAGCTCCTTTCAAGCTCACATATGTTATACTCTTGGACTGCAGAAGCTGTTGTAAAGAGTCAATGCTTTTGGATATGAAAACACACTTCCCAAGCTGGGAACTCTAAAGGACTCATAAGAAACTGTATTAAATGAAGATAAGGGAAGTAAAACTGAGCTCTATGTACATCGGGCACTACATTTTGTCTTTGAGCATGGACTCTGACGGTTCTAGTCTCACAGGATCTACACAAAAAGTACCATCAAGTTTGGTTACAGATTCCTGACCAAATGCTATTCGGGCTATTTTTTTCCAAAAAGATGGAGGAACTGAGATCTCTTGATAATCCATTTTATTTTAATTACCTATAAATAATAATGAACTCAAAACAACAAAATCATTCTCTCCATCTCTTCTTTCAAATAATTTCTCACAACTGAAATTCTTTCTTTTTTAACAAGAAAACAAAGACTTTACATATGTGGATAACAATACTTGCACCAGGTAGAATGAAAGTACTTGTTAGCAATGTGTTTGAATTATTTAGATTAATCAAAATTTTCCAGCAATTTTACTGCTTGGAAACTCCCTCCAAAACACAAAAACATTGATTTGAAAATAAATATGCAGGGTCTAGAGAGATATTACAGTGGTAGAGATTTGCCTTACATGGAGCCAACCAGGGTTCAATCTATAGCATCCCTTAGCACTGCCAGGAGTAATTCTTGAATGCAGATCCAGGAATAACCCCTGAGCATCACTGGGTGTGGTCCAAAAACACAAAAACAAAAAAAATATTTTTAAAGAAAAAGAACAGCAAAGTGCACACCTATGTTTATAACATACCACTGAATGTAATAGCCAGGATATGGAAACAACCAAAATGTCTAATGACAGATAAATGGACAAAGTTACAGTATATATACATAATTGAGTGTTACACAGCTGTAAAAAGATGAACTCACGCAGTTTACTGCAACATGGATGACATTAAAGGGTGTCAAAAAATAATACCCTGGAGGGTATCATGAAATAAGTCAAAAGGAGAAAAACAAACACTTGGATGATCTCATCTGTGGAAAATGGAGATAAACAACAAGGGAACAGGCTATATCAAATGATGATAAACTCTTCTTGGCATTGGATTTCAAAACTGATTAGCAAAGAGTGGTGGTTGGGGTGCGGGGGTGTAGAGATGAGAATTAGACCTGAGGTGACATAAGGACAAAGGCAAAAGGTCATAGGCACTTGAATACTGGTGGTATACAGTAACTACAGACATTAATATTGTGAAGTTTAACAACATCATAAGCATATCTCCTAAACTATAATAAAAAATAAAAATGCAAAAGTGCTACAATAAAAGGAAAAATATGAATGACAAGCCAGACCTCACAGATCACTTGATCACTTGACATCCCGTTAATCGTCGATGTGCTCAAGCACGCACCAGTAACATCTCCATTTGTCCCTGTCACGTGCTAGTGTAGCCCAATAGTGTCTGTTTGAGGCTAGGAACACGAACAGCCTCAAAATGATCGTTCATGATCTTGATGAAGAAGTCTGACCATCTGATAGGTGGGCGGTCACACAGTCTTTTGACATCCTGTGGAATCCAGTCAGTAATGGCTCTAGTCCAGCGGTCATCTCTAAACCTCATTATGTGACCAGCCCATCTCATTTTTGACACCTTGGCAAATGAGACAGCATCCCTGATTCTTGACCGTTGATGGAGGTTGGAACTCCGGATTCTTTCTCTCATTTGAGTGAAACGTGATATTCCAAGCATAGCTCTTTCAACTCCTCTTTGAGAGACCTGAATATCTTTCTCATCCTGTTTGCGTAGGGCCCAGGTCTCTGAGGCGTATGTTAATGCAGGAAGAACAGAGGAATCAAAGAGATGTGCCCAAAGCCAAAGGTTCTTCATCCTCTTAGCTATTTCTTCAATGCTCTTGAAGGCGTTCCAAGCCGCTCTCTTCCTCCTGTGCAGCTCGGGTGCCAGGTCATTTGTCATGTTGACTTCTCGACCTAGGTACGCATAGCTGTTGCATTCGAAGATGGTCATTCCAGTGAGAGCGAATAGGGCATCAGGAACGAGGCTGTTTCTCATAAACATTGTCTTCGTAAGATTCAGCTGTAGTCCTACCTTTCCACACTCACGGTCAAAGTCGGCCAGCATTTGTGCCGCTTGGCTGATGTTTGGTGTTATTAAAACAATGTCATCAGCAAAGCAGAAGTGATGTAGTTGGCGACCATCTATCTTCACTCCCATTCCTTCCCATTCCAGTCATCACATGATGTTCTCGAGGGTGGCACTGAAGAGTTTCAGTGAAATGATATCACCCTGCTGAAACCCTCTCTTGACATCAATGTTTACTTCTTTGTAGAATGGTTAGATCCTGATAGTGAATCCGTAATACAAATCACGGAGGAACCTGATATATTGAGTTTGAATGCCTTGATTGACTAGGGTTTCAATGACCACTTTCGTCTCAACAGAATCAAAGGCCTTCATTAAATCAATGAAAATTAGACAGAGCGGCATCTTGAACTCCCAAGAAACCTCAATGAGCTTGGTTATCATGTGGATATGGTCGATGGTGCTGAATCTTTGTGGAACCTGGCTTGCTCACTTGGTTGTCCTTCAACTAGTGTTCTGCAAATCCTATTCAGGATGACTTGAGTGAACAGCTTGTAGATGACAGACAATAGGCAGATTGGGCGATAGTTGCCAATGTCGATGATGTCTCCCTTCTTGTACAGTAGTACAGTCCTGCTGGTTTTCCACTGGGATGGAAACTTGCATTCAGACATGTAGCATGTGAAGAGTTATCATCAATGGTTTTGGTCGACATGATGAACTCAGACAGTCTCTCACCCTGTTCATTCCATTCTAGGCCATGGATCCTGATGTGGAGTTCTTCTGCTGATCTTCTCAGTCCTATCTTGGCATTAAAATCACCAACAATGATCTTGTCAAATGTGTGGTCTTCTTTATAGAACTTCTCCAGCTTCATGTAGAATTTCTCAATTTCTCCTTCATCATAATTGGATGTTGGTGCGTAGACAACCAAGATAGAAACTGCCAGCAGTGAGCCACATCTATTCAAGTGTAAACATTCGATTTGAGTTGTTAGATATTCAAATGAATCAATGCTCATGGCCAAGTTTGTGTTGATAAGGACACTGATGCCTCCAACGCCTCTTTTATCGCATGTTTCGAGGAAAAATTCTTCTCCAGTGTCAAAAACGGCATGATGTGATTGATGCCTTCTTGTCTCGGTCAGACCAATGATGCCGTACTTGATCTTTTGCGCATCAGGTCCTCGATGGATGCATCTGATGCTAACGTACATGCATTGAAAGTACAATCATTTTTGTCTTCCTTCGTTTTGGAAGCCTAGTTCGGCCCTGAGATTTTATCAGCCTCTCCTTCCCCATCCTTCTCAACTCTGCCATATTTGTGACACCTTTAGGATCAGGGAAATGAGACCCATTTTACAAGGGTGATTAGAGGCTGCCCCAATAGCCTCTATCTCTCTCGGAGAGCCTGGCAAGCTACCAAGAGTATTCCGCCCAGACAGCAGAGCCTCACAAGCTATCTGTTGTGTATTTGTTATGCCAAAACAAGTAATTACAATGGGTCTCACAGATACTGTAATATAAAAGCACCTGTTACATATAGTCAGGTGCACCTGAATTTTATGGATCTATCAGAAATGAATGTTTTGAAATATTTGGTGAGTTAACAACTTTCTGTCTTTCCATCCAGTTTAAGTAGTAAAAACTGCATATCACACCATTATACACTTTGGGACTGGAGTGATAGCACAGCAGGTAGGGCATTTGCCTTGCACGCAGCGGACCCTGCTGACCCAGCTGACCTGAGATCATTTCCTCCGCCCCTCTCAGAGAGCCCAGCAAGCTACTGAGAGTATCTTGCCTGTTAAGTTCCTGTTGCATATTCATTATGCCCAAATCAGTAACAACAAGTCTCACAATGGAGACTGGAGACACTACTGGGTCCACTTAAGCAAATCGATGAACAATGGGAGGACAGTGCTACACAATTTCGGAGTGAGACAGCCAGTGTAGAAACCAGTATGGAGACTCACAAATTTTTTTGTTCAGTTTGATTATTTACTTTTCAAAATTATGGCAATTTCCTCGAAAAACATTAATTCAAAGAGATATGTATACATAAAACTAACACACATACTGAAATAATATTTGGTAACAAAGAGAATGCATCCATCAAGGACCTGATGGTACAAGCGCAAAAGATCGAGTAAGACATCATTGGTCTGACCAAGACGAGAAAGCATTAATCACATCACGCTGCTTTTAAAATTGGAGAAGAACTGTTCCTCGGAACATGAGACAAAAGAGGTGCTGGTGGTGTGGGTATCCTTGTCAACACAAACTTGGCCATGAACATTGATTCATCCAAATGCATAACAACCCGAATTGGATGATTACATTGAATAGATGTGGCTCATTGATGGCAGTTTCTATCTTCATTGTCTATGCACCAACATCCAATTATGATGAAGGAGAAATTGAGAAATTCTACATGGAGCTGGAGAAGTTCTATAAAGAAGACCACACATTTGACAAGATCATTGTTGGTGATTTTAATGCTTAGATAGGATGAAGAAGATCTGCCAAAGATCTCCACATCAGGACCCATGGCCTAGAATGGAAAGAACAGGGTGTGAGACTACCTGAGTTCATCATGTTGACCAAGACCACTGATGGTAACTCAGAGTTCCAGAAGCCCGAATCTAAACGTTGGACATGGAAGTCTCCTGGTGGACAGTTCCACAACAAAATAGGCCACATCATATTCAATCGACGGTTTTGCCTGACCAATATCGCTGTTGTCCCAAAATTCCAAATAAGATTGGACCACCATCTCCTTCATGCCTCACGAAGTGGGGAGAAAGGACTGCAGACTTTAAGAAGAGAACTCCCAGAACGACCACCAACTGGGAGCTCTTTGGCACTATTGTGGCAACATGGGAAGATGCCATCCTTGACAACACTGATGAAGAATACAATAGACTAGTTTAGCAACTCCATGATTGTGTGAGGAACACCAAGAGAAAGATAGCCACAAAAAAACCGCTATTCTTTGAAAACTCTTGAGCTCATTCTCCAACGTGGCTTGGTGCAAGCCTCAGGAAACCACAAGCGAACGTCCAAGCTCGCAAAGCAGTGCAGAGATGCGATCAAGGAAAGCCTCAAAGAGAGAAGAGCAGCAGTTCTAGCAGATGCGGCAGAAGCCGGGAAAAGCATTTGTAATGCCCACCTGTCCTTCACCAACTACAAGACCAAGATGACTGCCCTCTGATGCCCTGATGGATCTATCACATCTTTCAGAAGGGCAATGGAGAATATTTTCAATGATTTCTGTTTGGATCTCTTCTATAGCCACGTCTACCTGCCCGCATACCAAATTCCACAGGATGGATATGTCGTTTTCAACATTCTCCCTTCTGAAATCTGACATGCCATTTCATTAGTAAAGAAGCGAACAGCACCCAGCCTGCATAAAGTCAGACCCGAACACCTGAAGAACCTGCCATCAGTACTCATCAATACACTGGCCCTGCTCTTCACACTCTACATGTCTGGATGCAAGGTTCCGTCACAATGGAAAACCAGCAGGATTGTACTTCTGTAAAAGAAGGGAGACATCCTCGACATTGGCAATTATCGCCCAAACTGCCTATTGTCTGTCATCTACAAGCTGTACACATGAGTCATCCTGAATAGGATTTGCAGAACACTAGATGAAGGACAACCATGCGAGCAAACCATGTTCCGCAAAGGATTCAGCACAATTGACCATATTCACACAATAACCAAGTTCATTGAGGTTTCTCAGGAGTTCAAAATGCTGCTCTGTCTAACGTTCATTGATTTAAAGAAGGTCTTTTATTCTAAGACTGTTAAGACTGAAGTGGTCATCGAAGACCTACCCAAACAGGGTGTTCAAACTCAATACATCAGGATCCTCCATGAGCTGTATTACGGATTCACTAACAGGATCTCACCATTCTATAAGGAAGTGATCGTCCATGTCACTTGAGAGGGTTTCGGCAGGGTGATACCATTTCACTGAAACTCTTCAGTGCCACCCTCAAGAATGTCACGTGACAACTGGAATGGGAAGGTGAAGATAGTGAAGATAGTGAAGATAGTGAAGATAGACGGTCGGCAACTACACTACCTCTGCTTTGCTCATGACATTGTTCTAATAACACCAAACATCACCAAGCGGCGTACATGCTGGCCAACTTTGACCATGAGTGTGGAAAGGTCTGACTACAGCTGAATGTCACGAAGACAATGTTTATGAGGAACAGACTCATTCCTGATGTTCCATTCGCTCTCAACAGAACGAACATCTCCAAATGCAACAGTTATGTGTTCCTAGGTCGACAAGTCAGCATGACAAATGACCTTGCACCTGAGTTGTGCAGGAGGAACAGAGCAGCTTGAAATGCCTTCAAGAGCATCGAAGAAATAGCTAAGAAGACAAAGAACCTCTGGCTCCGGGCACTCCTCTTCGATTAAACTGTTCTTCCTGCATTAACGTACACCTCAGAGAACGGGGTCCTATGAAAACAGGATGAGAATGCTATTTGGGTCTCCCAAAGAGGAATCAAAAGAGCTATGCTTGGAGTATCACGTTTCATTCAAATTAGAGAAAGAGTCCTGAGTTCTGACCTCCATCAATGGTCAAGAATCAGGGATGCTGTCTCATTTGCCAAGGTGTTGAAAATCAGATGAGCTGGAAATTTGGAGATGACCGCTGGACTAGAGCCATTACCAACTTGATTCCACAGAAGTCAAAAGATCATGTGGCCGCCCACCTATGAGATGGTCAGAGTTCTTTGTCAAGACCCTGAATGATTGGTTTGAGGCTATTCATGTTCCTAGAATGAACAGACGCCATTGGGCTACACTAGCACAGGACAGGGGCAAATGGAGATTTTACTGGAGCCCACTCGAGCAAATCAATGAGTAATGGGATGTCAAGTGATCAAGTGAACAAAGAGAAAATCCTGTCATCTGCAACATTATTATGTCTAAAAGATACTATTTAAGTGAAAGCTCAAGGATCAGAAGTGTTGAATCTCTGCTGGAGAGTTGGCTAGTGGAGTGGTTTTTTCAGACGGTGATGGTTCTGCAGTAACACACCCTTTCCCGTGACCTTAAAACTCAAATACTTTCCTAACTAGAACAAACATCATCAAAACGTGGGTAGACCTTGGAAGAGCCACATATTAGAGCATGCACAACTGTTATGATCAAAGCTGAGAAAAAGGCCTGAGGAGAGACTTATGTGTGCAGCAACGTGAGGCGGTCTTACTTTATGTAGTCTTGTTTTTTGGAGGCCACAAAGGCAAAAACTCCAAAAATAATATTAAAAATGGTGACCCTAAGTCCAAGCCTGTTTCTACATTGACTTCTGGAAAGGTTGATTTATATCATGAAGAATTCCCTCCCAACAACGCTCTCCTGAGGACTCTGAGACAATGATAACGGGTGAACACAGATATTTTTCCCAGGAGAAACCTATAGTTGTTGGGACCTTGTAGACACCTGCAAGTATGAAAGATCCCACGTGCAAAGCAGACCTGAGCAACACTGCAGAATCACTGGTCACAATCAGCCGGGTGGGTAATGACCTCCTACCTGCAGAGAGGAGGTACACAGGGAACAAAGTTTTAGCCCACTTGCATCAGCCAAGAGATGCACATGCTGCTGTGTGGATGAGCTAGAAAGTAAACAAACTATTTCTCAAATGAAGTAGAGGCATCAAGATAACTCTGCGCCCAGCCCCAGCTTAGAGCCTGATGCCTATGTGGTCCTCTGATGGTGTCACTGGGGATAGGAATGTTCCAGTGAAGCCACTGCAGCCCCCAAACACAAACCAAAAGCTGAAGGACCAAGGTTAAGTTGCTGATAAATTCATTACAGAGAAGCAGAACAGAATTCACACAGGTTTATAGCCACACAGCTATGGGTCTGACCCTTTTTCTCAACAGGAATGGCAGACTAAGCTAGAACAGATTGAGCACAGTGTCGAAAGGAGAGAATTCCAAGAGGCTCTTCCTCGACAGTTGCTTTCTCTTTATACTCCTGAGTAAAGGATGTCGCATCAGCACAAATGATACTGAAAAGCATAGCATGGTAGTCTCTGTCCCTGTGAGAAGTTCGAGGAGCACTAAGGTCTCACCATCAAAGGACCGACCATTATCAGCAAGAGAGAGGAGGCAGCTGAAGCATTCTCCAGAGATACACCCTTGAAGTCCTTCAGTGAGATGAGCATCTCTGAGTACAGGGTGGTCAGGGAACCCATGAGGGGAAGGAGAGCCCAGTGGCTGACTTCTGACTGCAGTGCTGCTCAGGAAAGGAAGCCCACCCATGATCTCCCTGAGTATGAGTTAAGTTCCTCTACAAGTTTAACTGGTAAAGCAGATAGGGTATTCCACAGAAGGGAAAGGTCACACAAATGAAGTGAGTGACTTGAGACAGGTGATGTCTTAGACCCTAAAACTGGACTCCAAAGAGAAACTGTGAAGATCTGCCAATAGCAGATGCAGTGTCAGGATCTAAACTTGATTAGAAGTATCAGGTACAATGATTCTTCGTGGCAAAGTAGCAGAAGAGACCACAGAGCTTCTTTTTAAAGAGCTACCATGCTATCTATCATGCTAGGTTCTGAAAAGATCCGAAGAACAGTTGAAGTCGGGAGCTGATGTAACCAGGGCTGGGGATTCCACTCTTGGAACAGGTGGATGATCTTTCAGAAGAGGAGGATGAATTGGAGAGATACATTTATAGGAGCACATGAATGAACAGTATATGACTTACAGAGTGAAAGCTCACCAGCTGAAATCTTTTGAAAAAAATGTGAATTTTTTGAGAATTTATTCTAACTTGCTTCCAGAACTAAAAACCTATTTTCAACTGTTTTTGGCTTAAACAGACCCAGAACAGTATCTGGAGGCTGGCCATTCACCATGCTCTATCTCTCTGGGACTTTTTTTTACCAGGAAAAAATATTAGAAAGAACAGAGCAATATGAAGCAAATTCACAGAACAAAGAAACAACCTTTAGCAATTTTATTCATTGTATAAGGAAAAGGTCTGTCATAAGACACTTATTTTGTTTACTGTTTACTGTGCCCTAAACACCAACTTAATCATCTAGAATTTGATTTTTTAAAATGCTATTTAATTTGAATTCAGGACCATAAAATAATGGTTTGGAAATTTTATATCATACTATAGTGATGAAAAAATAGGAGAAATAAATGTTGCCAGTGGTACTTTTTGTAAATAACCATAGGTGGCAATTGATGCATTTATAAAAAAAGCCAATTCATGATTCTGTGAGTACATTTAGAGACTATAAAATTTTGTCTAGTATAATACTTGGAAATAATCATTTTGGACAGGAACTTAGTGTTGAAAGTAGGTAAAGAGATATATCTTTAAGTATTGTATTGCAGACCATAAGACCCAAGAGGAGAGTCAGAGAGAGAGAGAGAGAGAGAGAGAGAGAGAGAGAGAGTGTGTGTGAACAAAAATGGCTTCATAGAGGCAGGCTGAGGTGGGGGGGAGGGTGGTAGGGATTCTGGGGACATTGGTGGTGGAAAATGTAAACTTATGAAGGGGTGTGTGTTAGAACATTATGTGACTGAAACCAAATCATGAACAACTTTGTAACTACATATCTCACTGTGTTTCAATAAAAATAAAAGAAAGATAATATCCAGACTCTCCCCCTCCACAAAAAATGTATCTAGTATTTGAAAAAACAAAAAGGTGTGTGTTGCATTATTTCCTTATATGTGTCATATATAGAGAGAAAACAGATGAATGAACTAAAACTATAATAAATTTTTGGACTATTATATACATTGTTACCAGAGGGAGGGGTTAGAAAGAGGATTGGACTGGGAGAGACAATACATTAAAGTAAAGGGGATGTATGTACTATTCTCAATGACCCATTTTCAATGATGCATAAAAACCATGTACAGTTATGATGCATATGAATATATATGCATAAATAAACTTTCATCAATAATCAATTTATTGATTGATATAAATAATATCAATAATTGTCACTGTCCTCCAGTTGTTCATCAATTTTCTCGAGTGGGCCCAGTAACGTCTCCATCGTGAGACTTTGTTGTTACTGTGTTTGGCATAAGAATACGCCACCGGTGGCTTGCCAGGCTTTTCCATGCGGGCGAGATACTCTCGGTAGCTTGCCGGGCTCTCTGAGAGGGGCAAGAGGGGCGGAGGAATGGAACTCGGGTCAGCCATGTTGGCTGCGTGCAAGGCAAATGCCCTACCCACTGTGCTATCACTCCAACCCATATCAATAATTATTAATAATATTTTAAATAATACAAATAAAGCATAAATAAAATTTCAGAAAATAGATAGTACAGGTGAAATGCTTGCTTTGCATGTGGCAAACTCTAGGTTTGAAAACAACACCCTCAGGATCTCCTTGAACACCTCCAGGAGAGATTTCTGCGTGCAAATCCAGGAGTAAATCCAGAGTACTTCCAGATATGACCCAAAATCCTTCATCAAAAAAATTGGCAAATAGGGGGTATGGTGCCGCCAGCAGGTCAATCTGTACCTGTGAGGCGAGTGCATCAGCAGTCTGATGGCTTCGTCAGACTTTCAGATACTCCAAAATTGCTGCTGTGCCTTTGGCCAGACCCCAAAAACTTGGGGTAAAGTTACCCAAGAAAGTAAACGGCCAAAAGTTAGGTATGTGGGAGACACACCCACAAACCACCTCCGGCTCAGCTATATAATTGGAAGCATGGCCTCTCTGGTTCCCGATCGAACTGCTTGATGGCTATGATCCCAGAGACTCAGAAACGAATCTCGGAACCCAGAGGCTTTTGGCAAAAATGCATCCTGTTCCTGCAGTAGGTTACTGACGCTGGGCCACTCCAGGTGGGAATAGTTTTCATGCCTTGACCTGTTTCCCCTGGTGGCCCAGTGACCATCATCCTCCAGAGGCCACTGGACAAGTTATGTTTGGGCCTGCAATGACGAGACACGCTGGGCCTCACCGGATGGGGATGGACCGGCCCTTTCCTCTCCATCCCAACGAGACCCCAAGTCGTCATATACAAACAGCCTCTCTGGCTCCTGATCAAGCTGATTAACAGCCATGATCCCAAAGACTCAGAAACAAATCTCAAAACCCAGCGGCTTTTGGCAGAAATGCATCTGGACCGCATACAAGGTGGCCACCCCCTCAGAGCTTATAGGAAAGCCAGGTATAAGTCAGCGGTGATGGGGCAACTGCATTCTCATGGGAAGGGGAGCAGTACCGACTCGCCGTTCATGCCCAATTCAATCAGCTAATCAGTGGCTGAATAAATAGCAGTACTCCTACATTTAAAAAAATTGGAAAATAAAAAATAATATGCTTATGACTGAAACCCAAGCACAAAAGTTTGTAAGTCTACAACTGTACCTCATGGTGTTTCACTAATTAAAAAATAAATAAATAAATTTTAAAAAAATAAGATGCAGGAAATATATAAACAGTAAAACTCTACTTAGCTATTAAAAAAGGTTTTAAGTCATGCCTTTTGCAACAGCATAGATAGGTCTTAGGGAATTATGTTAAATAAAATATGCCAGAGGATAAAGACAAATAATCTCATTAATATATGTGGTGTATAAAGAAACAGAGCAGCATCTTGAACTCCTGAGAAACCTCAATGAGCTTGGTTATCATGTGGATATGGTAGATCGTGCTGAATCCTTTGTGGAACCCGGCTTGCTCACATGGTTGTCCTTCATCTTTGCTCTCAATGAAACGACCATCCCCGAATGCAACAGCTATGTGTACCTAGGTCGAGAAGTCAACATGACAAATGACCTGGCACCCGAGCTGCGCAGGAGGAAGAGAGCGGCTTGGAACGCCTTCAAGAGCGTGGAAGAAATAGCTAAGAGGACAAAGAACCTCCGGCTCTGGGCACATCTCTTCAATTCCACTGTTCTTCCTGCATTAACATATGCCTCAGAGACCTGGGCCCTATGAAAACAGGATGAGAACACTGTTCGGGACTCCCAAAGAGGAATCAAAAGAGCTATGCTTGGAGTACCACGTTCCACTCAAATGAGAGAAATAATCTGGAGTTCCAACCTCGGTCGATGGTCGAGAATAAGGCGTTTGCCAAGGTATCGAAAATCAGATGGCTGGACACATTATGCGATTTGGAGATGACCACTGGATTAGAGCCATTACCGACTGGTTTACATGGGACGTCAAAAGATAGCGTGAGTGCCTACCTACAAGATGTTCGTTCAGACTTCTTCATCAAGACTCTGAACGATTGGTTTGAGGTTATTCATGTTCCTAGAACAAACAGATGCCATTGGGCTACACTAGCATGGGGGAGGGACGAATGGAGACATTACTGGTGCCCATTTGAGCAAATTGATGATTAACGGGAAGTCAAGTGATCAAGTGATCAAAGAAAGGAATAAATAAAAGTAAATAAGCATTTAGAAAGAATAAAGAGGTGAAATCTGGTAAAAGAGCAAGTTGCATAGAGCAGGAAGTAATTAGACTTTTAGTTATGAATCTCATGCAATACATACAGATGCTGATTAATCATGCTTACACATAAAGTCTACATAATGTTTTAAACCAATATTGTTTTAATTTTTAAAAAGAGAAAGTAAGGGCTCTCTTTCAGTATATCTGATATTTAAGTGCCATAAAAACTTATAAAATTGTTCCCTTAATCACCTATTATTCCTTTTTGACAGTGCTCATCAGACAACTGATTTTTTGTCTTTGGGATTAGCACTGATCCCAACTGCATAAAAAGCTATCTCTTGACAGAACTCTACATGTGCCAAGTTCCTAGAACCTAATACATTATTTTTCTTCAATGAGGTTTTGGTAACAGATAGTGGTATTCAATATCTTAAGTATCTTAAGTAAATATAAGGGGACTGTCTAATTTATCCAGGGCTAGCATAAACTTTGGAATCAAAGTTGCCACTTGATATGTGCCTCATTTAAAAACACAGGTCTAATACCCTTATCTTATTATATGGGTGTTTTTAAATAAAATTATTTACTTTATAAATGAACTTACCTTTAAAATTGTAGTGTCCAATTTTTTATAAACTTAATGTGTCTCTTCAAAATTAATATATTGAAGTATAAATCTCTAATAAAACCATTTTAGGAGATGGAGCTATTAGGAAGTAATTCAGTCATGAGGGTGGGGTCCTCGTGTCTAGGATTAGTGGCCTTCTAAGAAGTAATACAGCCACTTTCTTCCACATTCTGCTCTCTACCATGTAAAGATATGAAAGATACATTTTCTATCTGCAAACAAGGAATGGATTCTTGCTGTACATAAATCTTCCAGCACACTGATTTTGGGCTTCCAAGCATCTGTAACTATGAAAAATTATTGTTTGTTCTTAGTAAGTTCAAGCTTGGGTATTTTCTTATAGTAGCCCAATCCAACTACAAAAGTGAACTTACGTCAAACATTTGAGAATTAGTCAGTGAATAATAAATACAGTATTCATTTAAAAACTACTAGTAGAAGATACCAAAGTCAAATTATAATCACAGATCTTTTGGGAACACTTATATTAAGTGTTATTCAAAGAATTTGACATACATTGACATATATTAATTCTTCAATTCTCACAAGGAAACTATGAGGAAATTATCATTATTATTAAAGCCTTATAGATTATGGAATAAAAACAAATACTTAGTAAGTCATCCAAGGTCACACAGCTTGCAAGTAGCAAAGTCAGAATATGAATTTGTATTGTCTCACTGAAGACCCTAAATTCTTAACCAATTTTCTAAACCATCTCTCAAATAAACTTGGGAATTATTAGGCCAAGGAGATTTCTTCACTAGATCACTTGATAAGACTGAATGTATAAGTATATTACATATCTGTAATATGAACTATAGTTTATTTTTATTGAAATGTTTTATTAGGCTATTAAATCTTTTGTGTTTTCATGAATCATCCCACAGTGTATTCTGAGTGCTTGCTTGGGAAATGATGCACAAGTTATGAAAATATATTCCATAAAATTCCGTTTCATTATTCCATTAAAGTCAATTCCCGTTTGGTAAATTTCTCAAGTTTGAAAGAGGGAAAATTTCTTACATGGCAACAGCACTGTGCCTTTACAATGACTTTCATATGAAGAATATATATGTAAGCTGACACAGAAACCAGTAAGCGGGAAAATTCCAGAAAATTAGCATCATATTTCTTTAGAGAGATAACCCTAGCAGTGCCTGATGACCCAAGGCTACTCCTGGCAATGCTCCTCATTGTGGTGTATTAGGTTAACAGTTCAGTGCTCAACCCAATTGTACTCTGTCCCAGCAATGCTTTGAAAGCACTAGAGCTACACCCAACTGAACTATGAGCAGAAAGGGCACATGGTACTAGGGATAAAATGGAGGCTGTCACACATGCAAGGAATGTGCTCTTCCTTTGCAGTATAGCCCCAAACGTTGGGTCACACCATGGAAACACTTGAGGGCTCACTCCTGGCTTTACACTCAGGGATTACTCCTGGAGGGCTCGAGGGACCACATGGGATGCTGGCAAATGAACCCAGGTTGGGCACATGCAAGGCTAGTGTATGAGATACACTATACTATTGCTCCAGACCCTTTTGGTATATCTTTTATTTGAGTCATCAGGAAAAAGCGGTGATTTGATGTAGCAGAGTACTCTAAGATCACAAGTCTTACCACCAAAAATAAAGTGTCATGATATCTGAGTCCCAGCAGTTTGGAACAGAAATTATGGAGTTTGGGAAGGAGAGAGGAACTTTCATGTCAAGTCATATAATTCTATATTAAAGTAAGACAAACATTCTCAAGAAATAAAAAATTCAAGTAACCAGATGCATTGTGATTGTCTAATCTAGACAGCATGGTACCTACATGTTTCTCTCTGACTGTGCTGATGAGTCCTATATGAGATATAAAATCATTAATAATAAAGATTTGGAATAGGTGTATGACCATTAAATTTGATCTTTGTTTCATATTCTTACAGGAATACAGATGGATTTCTTTTGGACGTGTGGTGGAGATTCTGAACCCTTGTTGTGTCTGTGATCTTAAATGTCTGGTAAGGCTTTCTTGAGTCCAACTCTCAATGCAGAGGAAATATGAAGTGATATGAGGATAAAGAAATAAATGAACACCTTAAAAAATTTTAAATTGAACTTCCATGTAATCTAACAATTTCTACTGCTTGGTTTCTGTCCCAAGAACACTAATTTAAAAAAAAAAGAAGTACAGCTATGTTCATTACAATGTCATTTATAACAGAAAATATTTAGTAACAATTCAGGTAGGTGCTCAAAACAGACAAATGAATAAATAGTGATATATATGTGTATATGCATATACACAGCAAAATATTATGCATATATTAGAAAAAATTAAATCCATCCATTTTTCTACAATGAAGGTGGAATTAGAAATGTGAACTTAAATGGAATAAGTCAGGAGAAGGAAAAGTAACAGGGGGTTGGAACGATAGCACAGCGGGTAGAATGTTTGCCATGCATGCGGCCAACCTGGCCGACCTGAGTACGATTCCTCTACCCATCTCTAAGAGCCCAGCAAACTACCGAGAGTATCTTGCCTGCACGGCAGAGCCTGGCAAGCTCCCCATGGCATATTCTAACACAGTATGCCAAACACAGTAACAACAAGTTTCTGGGCCCGCTTGAGCAAATCAATGAACAACAGTAGAACAGTGACAGTGACAGTGACAGATCTCAATCAAATGTGGTCTATGAAGAAATCATGCAAGTTAATATACAATATCCAGTCAAAAAAATCCTTAGACTTTGACAATCAGCACAGTAATGTCTTATGGACAAGCATGGATAGTAGCACTTTGTTTTTCTTTTTTTTTTTATGTAGGAGTACTTCTATTTATTCAGCCACTGATTAGCTGATTGAATTGTGCATGAACTCCACCTTACTTTTTTTTCTTTTTTTTTTTTATAATTTTATTTATTGAATCACCGTGAGAACAGTTACAAAGCTTTTGGGTCTAAGTCTCCGTCATACAATGAAACACCCGTACCTTCACCAGTGCCCATTCTCCACCCCCAACAACCCCAATATACCCCCATCCCACACCCTCCCCCTACCTCTGGGGCAGATGATTTTCCACATTACTCTCTCTCTACTTTGATCAAATTCAATATTTTGACACCAGACCCACCATTATTATTTGAGATTTTACCCCAACACTCAGATCTGCTGAAAAGGCAAAGTAGACAATTTGTTTTCTATTGCTGGTTATGAATAACATATGATGCCACGTGGCTGCAGTAGTGGCCAGGCGATTTTAAAATTCTGAAATTTTAACACTTAAATCTGGAGGAATTTCTACTAAAACCTTCTGAGTTCCGAGATTTGCTCCTGAGTCTCTGGGATCATGGCCGTTAAGCAGCTTGATCAGGAGCCAGAGAGGCCCTTCGTGGGCTATGACTTGGGGTCTTGTTGGGACGGGAAGGACAGGACCAGCTCCACCCCCATCCTGTGAGACCCAAAATGTCTCATCACTGCGGGCCCAAACTTGACTGTCCTATGGCCTCTGGAGGATGATGGCCACCGAGTCGCCAGGGGGAAGCAGACGGAGGGACAACACCCTTTCCCCCCTGGGGTGGCCCGGCGACAGTAACCTACTGTGGGGTCCAGACCATTTCTGCCTAAAGACACTGGGTTTTGAGATTTGTTTCTGAGTCTCTGGGATTGTGGCCATTAAACAGCTTGATCAGGAGCCAGAGAGGCCTTTCGTGGGCAATGACTTCAGGGTCTCATTTGGACGAGGAGGAAAGGGCTGGCTCCACCCCCATCCCGTGAGGCCCAACAAGTTTTGTCACTGCGGACCCAAGCCTGACTGTCCAATGGCCTCTGGAGGATGACGGCCACCAAGTTGCCAATGGGAAGCAGGCAGAGAGACAACACCCTTTCCCCGCTGGGGTGGCCCGGCAACAGTAACCTACTGTGGTGTTTGGACCATTTTTGCCTAAAGACACTGGGTTTCAAGACTTGTTTCTGAGTCTCTGGGATCATGGCCATTAAACAGCTTGATCAGGAGCCAGAGAGGCCGTTCATGGGTAGTGACTTGGGGTCTCGTTGGGACGGGGAGGAAAGGGCCGGCTCCACCGCCATCCTGTGAGGCCCCAGGTGTCTCATCACCGCAGGCCCAAACCTGACTTTCCAGTGGCCTCTAGAGGATGGAGGCCACCAGGCCAGCAGGGGGAACAGGCCAAGGCATGAAACCTAGTCCCACCTGGGTTGGCCCAGCACCTGTAACCTACTGCAGGGTCTGGGCGCATTTCTGCCAAAAGCCGCTGGGTTTCGAGATTTGTTTCTGAGTCTCTGGGATCATGGCCATTAAGCAGTTCAATCAGGAACCAGAGAGGCCATGCCTCAAATTATACAGCTGAGCCAAAGGTGGTTTGTGGGTGTGTCTCCCACATACCTAACTTTTGGCCGTTTACTTTCTTGGTAAACTTTGCCCCAAGTTTTTGGGGTCTGGCCAAAGGCATAGCAGCAATTTTGGGGTATCTGGAAGTCTGAAGGTGCCATCAGGCTGCTGATGCACTCTCCTCACAGGTACAGATTGACCTGCTGGTGGTACCATAACCCCGGATAATAGCACTTTGGAGGTCAGTGTGGTGTGATACTATTATCATAAAATCATTAACATAAAACACTAGTAACATAAGTATAACCTTATGAAACAAAATTATTAACACACACAAATTGGTATGCTTTTGTAAAATATTATTATCTAGACATAGATGAAGAGTGAAATATTGGGAAAAGAAGGAAGAAATGAGTGATAAAGTCAAGATAAAAGTAAAAGTAAAATAATAATATGGGTAATACCATATTATTCCTGAAGTCTATAAGGCATAATTTCAGAATACAACTTTTTTGCTTTGGTTTCTTCTGTTCCTTTTCATTATCTTCCATGCACCTTTAGGTACTGCTATCTTTTAAGTTATTAACCAGTAAAGTTTATGTTTTGTACATTTAGTGAATTCCAAGGAAAAGAGTACATTCAGATGGAAAAGTTATACTCCTGTTTTCTCAATGATTAAAACTGTGGAAATTGTGACAAGCCTGTTTTCTGTGTTAGAATTGCAAAGTTGCCTGTTTGAAATAAAACATCCAAAAATAATAAATCAAAAAAGTTTAAACTAGACAATTATGAGATTAGTAATTCATTATTTCAGCATTATATAAATATTCTATCATTTAAAGAAGATTTATTCACAAGGAACATATTTTATATCTCAATTAATTTTATCATTGTATTAAAACAAATTTGGTATTTATGAATGAGAAGTACTGATGTCAGAAAATACTTTACAAAATGTTATACCCTCAAAACTCTGCAATGTGTTATACTTCAGATGCTAAACTCAATGTTAGTAGACTGAATAAATTAATAAATGATCTAAGTTAAACAAATTCCTTTGAAGTACTATAAACAATTTACCTTCTTTCACGTATGTCTGCTATGTTTGCTTAAGGTTTTTAATTAAAATTTGTATATTTTTCTGAAAACAATTTCAACTACAGCTTCCATAGGTGAATTTTCTTATATCTTATATAAAATACATGCAATAGTTTTTAAAGTTTATCTTTAGAATTTTGCTTTTGTTTTTTTAGTTCAATATTTTTATAAATTATTCAACTTCAAGTATACCCATTATTGCTATAATATATAATCAAATTTAGCTTTCAATTTCTTATGTAGATGTCTTATGTTAAACCTTTATGTTTATTAAATACATGTTTAAAGTCACAAACACTAAGTTATCATATAGAAACAATACAAAGATTCAAAACACCAAGAACAGGCAAAAAAAATTTTTTTAAAGTTAAAATATATTTCTTGATTTCTGGACAGGATAAAGCTATAAAAATTAAGAAAAGTGTCCTCAATGTAATATTAAGCTATGGATCAAGGGAACAAAATACAGAATACTGAGCAGATCTATATATGTGAGATCAACCCTTTTATTGAGTGAAGTATAATTTAGGCTACTTGATAGTGCTCCTTGCTCTATGCTCAAGGGTTACTTTTGGTGATGTTTGGGGATCTCTCTGCAATGTACGGTCAGTTACATGACACCAAAGAATCTGAACTCCTTTACTATTTCTCCAGACCTAAAATTAACTAATATTTGATAAGGATGCCAAGGTACAATTATATCATTGAGGCTGACATACCTGAGTGCCCACACTGTGCAGGAGCTATGGCGCTTTACCAGTCCTCACTTCCTGGGTATAACTAACCCCACCATCAACATCATGGTAAGCCAATCAGAAATTAGGCAATTAGATATTGCAGCTACCTTCCCCCATCTATGCCTTGCATTTTCTCTCTCCCTGGGATACCAACTATTAACAGTTGGTTGCTTATGTCCTGATACGAAAAACATTTATTAGTGTTCTAAAGGATGCAATGGTTAAGAAACAAAACTAAAACCTGTAAATACAAAAATGGATGATTACATGTCCTTTCAATGTCATACTAAAGCCTTTTAGAGCAGTTTATCAAAAGGATTATCTATCCCCTCTAGGCATGTGTGTTTGATTATAGTATTTTGCAACTCAGTAAGGGTAATGGTAGGTGAATAGAAAGCTGATGGAATGCAGATAATTTTTGCTTCTATAGCAATACATATTAATTTGTCCTGTAGAGATGTGAATAATTTTTAAGGCACAAAAACATTAATCTGTAGGACACCAAAAATGCTCTTATGTAAATCTTAATCTAGTTTACCTTCCATGGTTAGAAGAAAATCTATATATCTTATTGCTTATATATCTAATCAGTTTTATCATGCTGTTGGTCCAATCAATAATGAGTTAAATATATATTAGACACGTGCCATTTTTGAGAAATAGATTGTTGTGGGCAAAAATATTCAGATTAGGACCTCAGTCCCTGATGCTCATTACAACAAAGGTACCTACCAGCCTTACCTTAGATTTTGCTTAAGAGAAGAGACTCTTGCAGTCAGATTATCCTCAACTCTTAGAAAATCAGGGAACATTTCCTATGGTTATCTCTGACTTACCGAAGATAGTCACTACAGTGTTTTGCAAGTATATTGATCCTCAGTGTCTTGGTTAAAAAACGTGCTCTAAGTTTTCATAGACTATATACTGTATGAAAAATATTGATAATGTATGAAAAATATTGAAGCTCTACATGACAAATACTCCAAAACTTCTAACTCTTTGGGTTTTTTTTTTTTTTTTAGTGTGTGTGTGTTTGGGGGGGGGGGGGAGTAGCAAAGTTAGGATAGAGAAGGGACAATAATAGTAAGGAATTGAGTATTTAAAGTAGGTAAAGGGATATACATGATAATCTTTCAATATGTGTATTGCAAACCATAATACCCAAAATGAGAGAGAGAGAAAGAGAGACAGACAGACAGACAGACAGAGACGAAAAGTGCCTATATAGAGGCAGGCTGGGGGTTTGGTGAGGGGAGGGATCCTAGGGACATTGGTGATGAAAAATGTACACTGGGGAAGGAATGGTTGTTAGAACATTGTATGACCAAAACCCAATCATGAACAACTCATGATTGTAACTGTATCTCACTGTAATTCAATATAATAATAAATAAACAAATTAGAGAATTTTTTTTAGAGAATTTTTTTTAGTTAAAATTACACCATTGCAATTTAATAGTATTCCCAAGGCCAGAGGCATTTCTGCATTTCTTTCTCTTTTTTTCTTAAATTTTTATTAGTGAAACACCATGAGGTACAGTTGTAGACATACAAATTTTTGTGCTTGGGTTTCAGTTATACAATGATTGCCACTCAAATTAGAGAAATTTTTTAAAATTAATTATTTTATTCCTTCCTTTACATTTTATTGAACTAGGACAATTTTTGGTATAACACCTGCAACTGTGGAGACAGCTCAAAACACTTGCTTTGCATACAGGTGGCATGTATCTTTTTGCATAGGCCTGGCATGTATTAGGCATGTATGGCATGGTAACTAAGCACCTCTAGATACTACCCCCTAAACACTAAGATGAAATTCCTCACTGTTCAATATAAGAGATGTAGGATATCTTGTAAATTTAGTAATTTTAAAAAAACATGTGCAATTTAATCATACATTGCAGGGGGCCCCGGTAACCACTCTCCGGCCCACGGAGGTGGCCCGAGGATTGATCCAATGGTGCAAGGAAGGACCAACCGAATGAACAGGAGACACAAGAGACAGAGTACAGTTTAGAAATAGAAAAAGAGAGAAAAAGGGACAAGCTTTATTGAGGGATACAGGCTGTTTATATAGGGTCGGGGCAGCTCAGTCAGGAGCAGAGGCAATATAACCATATATGGTAAGGTCAGCAACAAGAGCTTTACCTAACATTCAAGGTAGACATTTGCACATCAAAGGGTCTTGTGGCAGTAGGTGCATCCTGAGCTTTACATTTGTATATCAAAGGGTCTTAGGGAGTAGATGCATCCTGGAGGTTACTATAGATAAGGCCAGATAAGCTGTCAGCCTGATGTGTGGCTATAGATCAGGTATCTGCTGAGATCAGGAAGTCCTGGGAGACTGTCACCAATGTCTGTCCCAAGCAGTTCCTAACATGGGAACCATGGCCAGGGTCTATGAGAGGGCTCTTGGCTTCCCACAATATATTTTATCCTCCTTGGTTTAACACTCATAAAATGCATCCCACATACATTCCTCATGCATTTGAAAAATCTTGCAATTCTTGAGATATGTCAGTTATTTCCTCCCTTTTCAAACTTAGTACCTGCCACTCTGAGACATGGTGATTAATGGCCACAGTAAGGAGCCTAGTTCAAAGGAGTAATTTATATGTGTGAACCTATGAATAAATTGCTTTACCAGAAAAAGGAATTTGCACATATGATTAAGATAAAAATCTTAAAGTGATTGTGATAAAAAATTATATTGAGTGCAATATAATGGCAAGATTCCTTAAAAGTTGAAAAGACAGGCATAAATGGAGTTCAATATGATGTGTATGAGCTAGAGTTCATTCCCCTTGCCAGTTTTTAAAATAGAAAACATGGAATTATGAGCCAAGAAATGCAGAAAACCTCTGGAAACTGGGCAAGGCAAGAAAATGTTAGATTTTTCTTCTAAATTCTTACCAAAGAGAATATAGTCTTGCTAACATCAAAATTAGTCCAATGAAACCCAAATTGAATGTATAATTTAGAGTTCTATAAGATAAAATATTTTAGTTCTGAAGACTATCAATATTTTGAAGTTTTTAAACCATTAAATTTGAGAGACATGTTTGTTTGTTTTATGGTATCAATAGGAAACCAATACAGAGTAAATCTATTAGACTTCTCCCTAAGAGACAATTATCTTGAAAGGTAAAATAATAACAGCTTCACAAAGTAGACACTAGTTTCCTTAAAACCAAGAAGATAAAAACTGTTAGGAAGATTATACCTAAAAGGTTTTATTTGAGTCAATCAAACCTTAGGTCCAATCCTTTTTTATTAGTTATCAAACATATCAGGTTACTAAGATCATCTGTATATGATCTGTATGTGTATCATCTGTATATGTAGATGTAGATGTGTATATCTGTATATGTATCATCTGTATATGTATAACTTACTTTAATTATGAAAACAATAAATTAAATTTTGCAGCTAATTCTAGCAAAAATGCCCTGGAAATAAGTCATTCTGTCAGCATTACTGTAAAAAGTTTTCAAGCATTGTTAATAGAATAGAATACAGAGTCTTAGTAATTTAAAATATGTTTCAATGTCAGTGCAAACACATACTTTTAAAGGAGACTTGATAAAGAGGGGACAATCAACCAAATCAAGAACTTGACAAATTACTAGGAGGTGGCTTCTAGAGTCTCTAAAATAAATATTTAGGGGCTGGAGAGATAGTACAGGGATTAAGGGGCTTGTCTTACACCAGGGTTCAATCCCCAGCACTTCAGATGGTCATAGCAAGACTGGGGGTCACAATTGACCAGAGTTAGAAATAACCCCTGAGTTCTGCCATGTGAGATCCAAAGATCTTCAAAAATTAAAAAAAAAAATGATAAAATAAATTAAGCCCAGAATTGTAACATTTGAATCAAATTCAATCAAACTTACTTTCCCACCCAACACTTGAATCTTAAGTGAGGTGCAAAGATTTAGACTGAGTTTTGAGATCATTTGTATCAACAGCATGGTTTTGATAATCTAGAATAGTCCAGAGGCTGTATTAACAGCCATGCCTTGGCAGCCCTGTACAGATGCAGTCTCAGAGTCGCATGCCAATCATATGTCTCTGTGACCCAATCTTGTTCACAGATTTTATTGCAGAACTTTTATTGTTTTCTCTTTCTAAGTCACATTCTCCTATTTTCATTCAATTTTGTAAAACCATTCCATATTCTTCCAGTAAATGAGGTAAAGGTTTGCCCAATAGAGTAGATGGGAAAAGAATTTGCTGAGACTGAAAATAATAGGGGTAATAAGGGAGAGAGAATGAAATGATATGCTAAGTTAGTTACACTAAAAGAAATGCATGAAAAGAAACCAATGTTCAAATGTGTTTTCATGTGAGAGATTCCAATGAGAACAAAGAAAATGCAGATAGGAGAATGAGAAAGTTGGTTCTAGAAGAGGTTGTGTGACAGAAAGTGTGATGTATTATGGACTATTTCAAAGATGGTTAAGTCTGCAAGTAGAACATTCTAGAGTACATGATAGAGAGAATGGAGAAACAGTATGGTACATTGTTCACCTATTAATCTTCAATGAGTGTGAGGGTAAATGTTTCCCAGCTGAATTTCTCCTTGATGCTTCATAAGTAAGGACAGTTCTGCTTCCTGATAACAATATTGTGAGGCAGAATAATTAGTGTGCATAGAAGACACATAAATGGAGGAAATATTTCGTTAAAAAGTTCTGTATTTCAGGAATGAGTTTATAACCCAGATTTTTGAAGTTCTAAAATAATTTTTTATTTTTGGAATGTGAACATTTTTGGTTTTGTGACTTATTTTCTTACATTTATTTTAAAATATCTGAGTTTTTATGGTAGTTCTTTGAAAAGACGGGAAAGACTGATTACAATAGATCTAGCGTATAGAAAATTAACATGCTATAAAAAATACTGTGCCATTCCAGGTAATGGTTGCATTCTCATAGACTACAGTATTTTTTAAATTACCGCATCCTTTTATTAAAATATAATTTAAAAACACAGCTTTCCCTAGCCTAAAAAAAAAGCATCTGGATTAGATTTTATGAAATACAGACAATTAAGTTCAAAAGTTTACACTGAAAAAATTAGACCCTTTCACGTATATGAATGATTATTTTTAATTTCCTATGAAGCATTTTTTAATGTTTTGCTTTTTGTCTAATTGGGCTTTCTTTTGTCAGTAAGAGAAGCATCAATATGCTAAGTGGCCATAGATTTATCTTTTACACTCTCAGAACCAATAAACAACAGCAAATGTTTTCCAGCTAATTAATTACAAAATAAAAATATAATCAACTTAACCTTCAGCACTTAAATTTCTCATGCCAGTTTAAAATTCAACTAAGGACACAGGGAAATTCCCCTAGTTCTTTTATATTAACAAGAAGATGGTGAACTCAGAGGATCCATGCTAAGATTGACATTCCTTTTAACTAGGGAATTTAAGCCACTCCCAGTCCCTAAAGCCACTTAAGCAGTCATTGTTTCTGCCTGTCAAGCAAGAGAGTCGTTAGCCTCTGTGAATATTTCCCTAATAGCTCCACCAATCATTTTTATCTCTGCTGCCAACCTGAGCTTTCATTAGCAAGTGTGAAAAATGCTCACGAAGTCAGATAAAGAGGTACTGAACCAATTTGGTCTTTTGAAGGAGTTTGAACTTAAATCCAGTGAGAATTGTGACACAACTCCACAGAGAAGAGTTTGGAGAAACTGCTGCTTGCCTAATATTAGTTTTCCCCTCTCAATAAAATGTCAAGATCTATTCCTGCAAGTTTTCCAGACAAAACCATAAAGTTCTCTTAGCTGTTCTTCCTTTCATATCCTGAAACCAAAATCTTAGCAGCTTGAGGATTCTACCTACAAAATATGTTTAAAAAATATAACGCCTTAGTGCATTCCACATCCTTTAAAGAATCATTTATTCTAATATTGATAGGAATATTAATGTTCTAATATTAGATTATAATATAATAATTCTAATATTAATATTGATCAGTACTATTCTAATACCCTTTCAATGCCTGTACATGTGATGCCCGTGGGGGCCCCGGTGAAGTGGTAAGGAGCAAACTTCTAGAAGGGAACTAGAGGGGAATTTGCAATTTCCTCTCTACCTCTGCCTCTGCCTCTCCCCCACGCCCAACCCCACACCCCACCTTCCCACCCTTGGAATAGCTGGGTAAATCTAGGACTATGAGCCTTGCTTCTTGCAGGAAAACAAAGTCAGTCTTAGACCTTACCCAGGTCTTTTCCTCACAGAAAAGAAAAAATTCAGAAGACAAGCAGTGAAAAGAGAGATACTCAAGAGAGAATATGGGCTTCTCTAGTGGGGGGGAGGGGGAGAGAGAGAAAGAGAGAGAGAGAGAGAGACAGAGAGACAAAGAGAGAGACAGAGAGAGACAGAGAGAGAGAGATATCTTGGACTTCTCCAGAGTGGAAGTGGAGAGGAAGCCTCAGCATTAGATATGAAAGTGTATATCTCAAGAAAAGGGAGATGCAGGTGAAACATGTGGTTAGGGCACGGATTGAAATCTCCCTTTAACGACAGAGACTCAAGAGACTGCAAACAGCAAGCCGGGTTTATTGTAAGACTGGCTAGCCAGGGTACAACCGCCTACACAGACACGAAGGTCCAGCAGGTTGGGTAAAGACCCCGAACTTCTTTAAAGGAGATCTTATATAGGCCTTCACCGACCGTTACAGCAGAGCCCGCTCATTTCATAGCCAATAGATTTGTAATAACAGATACTTTCCTAACCAATCCAATTAATGGTACATCACTTCTTAGCCTATAGTTTAAAGATCAGCATTTGTCTCAGTGCTTAGGAACGTTCTGGTTTTTTTTTTTCTTTTTTTATTAGTGAAACACCATGAGGTACAGTTATAGGCTTACAAATTTTGTGCTTGGGTTTCAGTTATACAATGATCAAGTGCCCATCCCTCCAACAGTGCCCTTCATCCATCACCACGGGTCCCAGCATCCCCCCCACCCCCATCCCCCCCGTCCCATCCTGCCTCTGTGGCAGGGTATTCCCCCTTGTTGTCTCTCTCTTCTTTTGGGTACTGTGTTTTGCAAGAGAGGTATTGAGTGGCAATCATGTTTGGTCTATAGACTACTTTTAGCATGCTTCTCCCACCCTGGGAGGGTCCTCACAAAACCCTTCATTTGGTGCTCTCTTCTCTATCTGAGCTTCCTTTTCACCTAGAACGTGTGGCTGGCCTTCCATTCATGGAGCAAAATTCCTGGTACTAATCTCAGCCATTCCTGGGTGTTAGTCTCCCTTTTTGTTGCTTTATGTTCCCCAGATGAATGCAATCTTTCTGTGTCTATCCCGCTCTTTCTGACTCATTTCGCTTAACATGATACTTTCATGTAACACCACTTGTATGTAAATTTCATAACTTCATCTTTTCTAACAGCTACATAGTACTCCATTGTGTAAATGTACCAAAGTTTCTTTAACCAGTCATCTGTTCTTGGGCACTCAGGTTTTTTCCAGATTCTGGCTATTGTAAAGAGTGCTGCAATGAACAAACAATTGCAGATGTCACTTTGACTATACCTTTTTGCCTCTCTGGGATATATTCCCAGGAGTGCTATAGCTGGAGATTCTCCTACCCTATGCCTGACTGTCTCCACCAGGGCCCAATAGCTGAAGACCACCGAGGCCCAGCCAAGGCCATGCTGGGACCACTCTCCACACACTTGGATGAGCCTCACGCATAAAAGAACTGACAGAGGAACCCAGGTGTGTGGGACCCGGGGCTGATATCTCCAAGCCTGCACAGTTTGGGACTGGACCTACCAGTAACTAGACAGTTACACCCACCAACTGCCGTGTAACTCCAACAACGGCCAGGATCCAGAGATTATCACACTCAGCTCCCGGAAGCTTATCATCTTATCATCTCATTCCTAATTTGGTCAAACTGGCAGGCTACCAAATGTAACATGCCCACACGGCAGAGTCTGGCAAACTCCCCGTGGTATACCCAATATGCCAAATACCAGTAACAATGATGGGTCTCATTCTCCTAACCCTGAAAAAGCCTTGAATATGGCACTTTAAAAAAAAAAAATCTCAGGGCTAGGACGAAGAAGACGTTACTGGCACCTGCTCGAGGCAATCGACGAACAACAGGGTGGTCGTGATCGTGATCGTGATCGCTATAGCTGGGTCAAATGGCAGATCAAATTCTAATTTTTTGAGAGTCGTCCATACTGTCTTCCAAAAGGGTTGGACCAGCCAGCATTCCCACCAGCAGTGAAGGAGGGTCCCTTTCTCGCCACATCCGCGCCAGCATTGGTTGCTTTTGTTCTTGTGTATATGGGCCAGTCTCTGTGGTATGAAATGATATCTCATTGTGGTTTTGATCTGCATCTCTCTGATGATTAGTGATGTAGAGCATTTTCTCATGTGCCTTTTTGCCAGTCGAATTTCTTCTTTGCAAAAGTTTCTGTTCATTTCTTCACCCCATTTTTTGATGGGGTTGGGTGATTTCTTCTTGTGGAGTTAACCAGTACCTTGTATATCCTTGATATCAACCCCTTGTCGGATGTGTATTTGGTGAATATCCTTTCCCATTCTGTAGGCTGTCTTTGTATTTTGGTCACTGTTTCTTTTGAGGTGCAGAAGCTTCTTAGTTTAAGATTGTCCCATTTGTCTATCTCTGTTTTCACTTGCTCGGCCAGTGGCATGACATCTTTGAAGATACCTTTAGCTTCAATATCATGGAGAGTTTTGCCGACTTTGTCTTCAATAAACATTATGGATTCTGGTCTGATGTTGAGGTCATAAATCCATTTTGATCTTAGTTTTGTGCATGGTGTTAGGCAGAGATCTGAGCCCACTTTTTTGCATGTAGCCGTCCAATTTTGTCAGCACAGTTTATTAAAGAGGCTTTCCCTGCTCCATTTCACTTTTCTTGCCCCCTTATCAAAGATTAGATGATTATATGTTTGGGAGGAAATGTCAGTATATTCAACTCTGTTCCATTGGTCTGCAGCTCTGCTTTTGTTCCAGTACCATGCAGTTTTAATTATTACTGCCTTGTAGTAGAGTTTGAAGTTAGGGAGGTTGATTCCTCCCATTTTCTTATTCCCAAGAATTGCTTTAGCTATTCGTGAGGGCTTATTGTTCCATATAAATTTCAGGAGTGATTGCTCCATTTCTTTGAAGAATGTCATGGGTATCCTTATAGGGATTGCATTGAATTTGTACAGTGCTTTGGGAAGTATTGCCATTTTGATGATGTTGATTCTCCCCATCCATGAACAGGGGATATTTTACCATTTCCTCGTGTCCTCTTTTATTTCCTGAAGTAGCGTTTTGTAGTTTTCTTTGTACAGATCCTTTACTTCCTTAGTTAAGCTGATTCCTAGATACTTGATTTTCTGGAGCACAATTGTGAATGGGATTGTTTTCTTGATGTCACTTTCTTCTCTTTCACTATTTGCGTATAGGAATGCCATGGATTTTTGGGTATTGATTTTATAGCCTGCCACTTTACTATTGTTTCTAGGAGTTTCTTGGTAGAGGTTTTAGGGTTCTCTAAGTATAGTATCATGTCATCTGCGAATAGTGAGAGCTTAATTTCTTCTTTCCTTATCTGGATGCCCTTAATATCTTTTTCTTGCCTAATCGCTATTGCAAGTACTTCCAGTACTATATTGAACAGTAGTGGAGAGAGTGGGCATCCTTGTCTCGTCCCTGACCTTAGGGGGAAGGGTCTCAGTTTTTCCCCATTGAGGATGATGTTTGCTGTTAGTTTGTGGTAGATGGATTTAACTATATTGAGGAAAGTCCCCTCTATCCCCATTTTGGCAAGGGTTTTCATCATGAATGGGTGCTGGATCTTGTCAAATGCTTTCTCTGCGTCTATTGATATGATCATATGATCATATGATCATATGATTTTTATCTTTTCTTTTGTTGAGCTTTCCTCCCCGCCCTGGCCAAGGGCCCGGCAGCCGAAGACCTCCAGGACCAGCCACCACCATGCTGAGACCACTCTCCGCACACATGAAGGCACCGGCAGAGGGACAAAGCCACGTGGGTTCCGGGGCCGAGATCTCCAAGCCTACTCGGATTGGAGTCGAGCATCCTCCACCCAGATCCTCCAAATTCCAGTAGGCGGGGGTCACACCCACCAATTGGCCCCTTGGTGCCGTGTAATCCCATCAGCGGCCAAGACTCTGAGACTATAAAAACCAGCTCCCGGAACCGCGCAGCTGCGACATCTTATTATGACATCTCATTCCTACTTTGAGAAACTGGCAGGCCCTGGCAGAGTCTGGCAAACTCCCCGTGGCGCACCCAATATGCCAAATACCAGTAACAAAGATGGGTCTCATTCTTCTATAGAGCCTTGAATATAACCTCAGGGCCAGGATGAAGGAGACGTTACTGGGGCCTGCTCGAGGCAATCGACGAATCGATGACAAATCTTTTGTTGATATGATGGATTATGTTGATTGATTTCCGAAAGTTGAACCATCCTTGCATCCCTGGGATGAATCCCACTTGGTCATGATGTATGATCTTTTTGATGAGTTGTTGTATTCTATTGGCTAGTATTTTGTTGAGAATCTTCGCATCCGTGTTCATCAGGGATATTGGCCTGTAGTTTTCTTTTCTTGCAGTGTCTTTGTTTCCGTTTGGTATTAGAGAGATATGGGCTTCATAGAAGCTGTTTGGGAGAGTTTCTGTTTTTTCAATTTCCTGGAAAAGCTTGAGAAGAACTGGCAATAGGTCCTCTTTAAATGTTTGGAAAAATTCGCTAGTAAATTCGTCTGGGCCTGGGCTTTTGTTTTTGGGAAGACTTTTGATTACAGTTTCAATTTCCTTGATGTGAATAGGTCTATTCAGTTACTCTATATCTTCTTGATTCAGCTTTGGGAGATGGTAGGAATCCAGGAATTTATCCATTTCTTCCAGGTTCTCGTGTTTCGTGGCATAGAGACTTTCAAAGTAGTCTCTGATGATCTCTTGAATTTCTTTAGTTTCTGTTGTGATATCCCCATTCTTATTTCTGATTCGATTTATTAGGGTTCTCTCTCTCTGTTTCTTTGTGAGTGTTGCTAGTGGTTTATCTATCTTATTTATTTTCTCGAAGAACCAGCTCTTGGTTTCATTGATCTTTCGGATTGTTTCTTTGTTTTCCATGTCGTTGATTTCTGCTCTAAGTTTTATGATCTCTTTCCTTCTGCCTGAGTTAGGCTCTATCTGTTGATCCTTTTCTTTTTTTTTTTTAATAATTTATTTCTTTATTGAATCACTGTGGGAAAAGTTACAGAGTTTTCGGGTTTAGGTCTCAGTCATGTAAGTATCAAACACTTTTCCCTTTACCAATACTTATTTTTAACTGTGAACCCCAATAGAACCCCACCTCCCACCACTCCCAATTCCTGTGTGGCAGATGAGTTCTAGTTAATACTCTATCTACTTTGACTAGATACATTGTTTCGATAGAATATGCACAATTATTATTTAGAGTTTATGACACCCCCCCACCAATCAGATATGCTGAAACAGCGTTGTGAAATGATTTGCTTTCTACAGCTTGGTTTAAGAATAAAATGATGTCGCGGTTTTGGATTTCTGCTGTTTTACTTATTAACCCTGGAAGTATTTCTATTAAAAGTTAGATAGTTAAGAGATTGGTTTCTGTGCTCTGGAGTCGTGGCCGTGCCGGAGAGCCGCTCGTGGGGGGCAGCTGGTGACCTCGGTCGGGCATGAAGGACGGCCCATTACGCCCCCCTTCCCATGAGGCCCCTGCCGCCCTCCGCCCCCGGCTCAAACCTGCTCCCGTGCGGCCGCCATCTTTCTTTCCAGAGAGGAGCGGGTGGGTGGGACAACACCCTTTCCCCTCCGGGCAGGCATGGTGGCGCGGTTTAACACATAGTCCATTTGCTTTTCTGCTCCAAGCGGGTGGCTCTCTGTGCTAAGTCCTTGTGCCTCCGGGGCCGTGGCCGTGCCGGAGAGCCACTCATGGGGGGCAGCTGGCGACCTCGGTCGGGCATGAAGGACCTGTTGATCCTTTTCTAAGGTCTTGAGCTGTGAGGTCAAATTGTTTATGTGCATCGTTTCTATCGACTTAAGATATGCTTGCAGAGCTATAAATTTTCCCCTTAATACAGCTTTCGCTGCATCCCATAAGTTCTGGTAGTTTGTGTCTTCATTCTCATTTGTTTCCAGGTATCTTTTGATTTCATCCTTGACTTCGTTCCTGACCCACTCGTTGTTCAGCATCGAGTTGTTTAATTTCCAGGTGTTTGATTTGGTTCTCCGTGTCTTTGTGTGATTCACTTCTATCCTCAGTGCATCATGGTCTGAAAAGATGGCTGATACTATTTCTATCTTCCTGATTATGTTGAGGTATGTTTTGTGTCCTAGCACATGGTCTATTTTGGAAAATGTTCCGTGCGCGCTGGAGAAGAATGTGTATTCTTTCTTTTTGGGGTGTAAAGCCCTGTATAAGTCCATAAGCCCTTTCTCTTCTATTACTTCTTTCAAAGCCAATAATTCCTTGTTGGGTTTTGTTCTTGTTGATCTATCCAGAGGTGATAAGGCGATGTTGAAGTCTCCAAGTACTATTGTGTTGGTAGTGATGTTCTTCTTAAAATCTGTTAGCAGTTGTTTTAAATATTTAGCTGTTCCCTCATTAGGTGCGTATACATTTAAGAGTGTGATTTCTTCCTGTTGTACGTATCCCTTGATGAAGAGAAAATAGCCTTCACTGTCCCTTCTAATCTTTTTCAAGGTGAAATTAATGTTATTGGATACTAGTATGGCCAACCCAGCTTTTTTGACGGAGTTGTTTGCTTGCAGGATTGTTTTCCATCCTTTGACTTGGAGTCTGTGTTTGCTCTGGCTGTTGAGATGAGTTTCTTGTAGGCAGCAGAATGTTGGGTTCTGTCTCTGTATCCATTTTGCCACTCTGTGTCTCTTAACTGGTGAATTTAGACCGTTGACATTGAGAGAGAGAATGGTTATGGGGTTTTGTGTCATCTTTCTGTGCGGGTGTGTTGTGGTTGTAGGGTTTGTCTTTTCTTATAGTAGCCCCTTTAGGCCTTGCTTTAGGTTTGGTTTTGAGTCTATGAAGTTCCTGAGCTGCTGTTTATCTATAAAATAGTGTACCGTTCCTTCGATTTTGAGGGAGAGTTTAGCCGGATAGAGTATTCTTGGTGAAGCATTCATTTCAGTGAGTTTTTTGACTATATCTCGCCACTGCCTTTGGGCTTGTAGGGTTTCCTCTGATAGGTCTGCTGTGAATCTAAGGGATGCTCCTTTGTATGTGATTTCCTTCTTTGCTCTTGCTGCTTGCAGTATTGTGTCTCTATCGGCAGTATCGATCATTCTAACTATGATATGTCTTGGAGTGTTTTTGTTGGGGTCTCTTTTAGCTGGCACCCTTCGGGCTCCTTGAACCTGAATGGCTGCATTGTGCAGCTCTGGGAAGTTTTCAGCAATGATTTGTTTGACGGCGTTTTTTTCGTTGGGATTGTTTCCCTGAGCTTCAGGTAGTCCCATGATTCTAATATTGTTCTTCTTGGAATCATCTGCTAGAACTCTGATTCTCTGTAGAGCCATTGTGAGGTCCCTTGCCACTGTTTGTTGTTGCGTGTTGGCTTGTTGGAGCTGATCTTCCAGCTCACTGATTCTCTCTTCAGCTGTGGTCATTCTATTTTTAAGAGAAGAAATTGAGTTTCTCATTTCGTCTATGGAATCTTTTAATCGTGACATTTCTGCTCTCATTTCTTCTCGTAATTTGTCGATTTTTTCTGTGGTGTTACTGGCTGTCTGTCTGACTGTTTCATTGAGTTGATTGACCATCTTCATGACTTCGTATCTGAATTCTATGTCAGAGAGTTCTCTTAGGTGAGCTGTATTGACGGAATGTTCTAGATTGTTTTCATTGTTCTCCCCTTGTGTTGGGGATTTTGTTTGTTTCTTCATATTGCTGAGTAGGTTGGGGACTAGATTCCTTGGGGACTAGGTTCCTTAGTATGGGAGAACAACCTGCGGCCATGTAAGCGGCCGCCTGCCGGAAATTAAGCCACGCCCACTTTTGAGGCCACACCCACTTTTGAGGAGGCCACGCCTCTACGGAACCCTGGGTTTGGGATGAGATGGGCACCGCGGTCAGGAGTGAAGAGGGCAGGGCAAACGCTCAAAACTGCCTCTCTTCAGGCATCTCGGGAGACACCTGGGGTCCTGCAGGGAAAGATGGACGTCCCAGGGTCACAAGCCGGCAGCCGAGCTGACCTGGATTTAGGATGAGATGGTCGCCGCGGTCAGGAGTGAAGAGGGCGGAACGTTCTGGGTTTTAGGGCAGTCCTGGGTCTTGCAACATGGGTCTTGTGAGAGACATCCGGTTACCTGGTCTGACCCCCACCCTTTGAGTCCCTGTATCTGAATTTCTTGCTCAGGGGCAGAAAAACCAGTTATTTTGCAATGCAGGTTCCTATTAAGCTAAGCTAAATTAATTCTGTTGGTGGTCCATTTTGGGCCTGTCCCTCACATTGTGCTCAGGTTGTACATGCTCTCAGCAGTAACACATAGGCACAGGGCAGCACAGGGCCTTGGGCACCATGGGCATGCTTCCTTGTCAAGTTGGCTTTTATAGCATTTTTTCCAAGCTGCTCCAAATGGGGCTTTTTATCTAGGAAAGATTCTGTTGCTAGGATGCTTGCCAAAGAGGTAGAATTGGGAGTGGTTGATAGTCTTACTTGATATTCCTTTCCTGGACTTTGTTCCTGCTAGAGTTTCACTCAGAGAGGGTCCAGACATCTCCAGGTCTGTGCTGGTGCCAGGTAAAGGCCTTATTAGTCTTTAGTTCCTGTGTCCACAGGTGGGTCCTGACAGCCTTGGGGCTAGTTGGTTTAATTACTTCCCAAGAACTCATTGCCACTTAGCCATCTGCCAGGCTGCCTGCTTCACCTGAATCTGTGTTAGTTCTACTACATCTATTTTTTTTTAATATCACAGAGCAATTTATTAAACATTAGCCAAATTCTGGTTCTCCTCTAAAATATTTCAGTGTGGGCACAGTTTACGGAGGGAAAAAACCCTCAAAATCTTTAGTAACATCTGCAAAAACGTGACACAAAATGGTTCCTGACCTCATTTCTCAGACCTCATTTCCCCATGCCACTTCTTTGTCATTTCACAAGCATAAAAAACAAGCTCCCTCTTTGGCCTGAAATGTTGATCCCTTCACTGTCTTCATGGCTCAGGCCTTGTTTTAGTCTCTATCACTCCTCAAGTGTAACTTTCTCGGCATTCTCTGGATTAAATTAGCACACAAGCTATTTCTGCCCTCTGGCTTAATTTTGTTTGTTAGAACTGTCACCAAACACACATAGGTACAGGTGAATATATCTGTGGCAGGCAGAAAGGTAATGAGAAGTTAGAGAATAATAAAATTTAAAATGAAATGCCCAGCATACATAGATTAGATGTGGCCCAAAGGCAGAGAAAACATAGCCCTTTGAGATGCAAATTCTGATCTAAAGAAACCCAGGTAACACCCAAATGCAAAGAATACACTCCCACCCAGAGAAGAGTGGACCCCTAAGGAAAGGAAAAGCAATAGGAGAATCTAAAGTTCCTAATAAGAATATCAAAGGACTCCCAAGTGTCCTAAATTTTTCCTATGACAACCCCCAATTAACTATTATGTAGGCTGAGACCTCCAGGCCGGGACACTTTGGAGGACCTGAATAACAAACATCTCCTTCTAAAAGCTGTTGGAGGCTTTTCCCTAAGCCCCTGAGCTCTGTCTTATTTCTTTCTCCTCTGCTTTTTTGGAGACTTCCTTTTTCTCTCTTAAAGTCCTTGTTCTCTCTCTTTCTATCCCCTTACCTTACTGAAGAAATTAGCAAGTCAACTGACAACGTAAACATTGCTTGAGTGGGGGCTCTGCAAGAGAGATTCACTGTTACTGTCCTCCCGTTCTTCATTGATTTGCTCAAGCGGGCCCAGTAACGTCTCCATCATGAGACTTGCTGTTACTCTGTTTGGCATATCGAATATGTCACGGATAGCTTGCCAGGCTTTGGTATGCGGGTGAGATCTTTCTCTCGCAAGAGAGATTCAGTAAGTAATTATGTACAGCCAAGGATTATTTGCATTTGTTAACGCAGATTTTCTCACTTCTATTTAACTGTTTACCTCATCTTCCACTTTATTGTTTGGTTTTTATTTAAGGACCACCTGTGGCAGTGCTCAGAGGGCTACTCCCAGCTCAGTGGTTAGGGTCCTATGGAAAGACAAGATTGAACCTGGGGTTCCAGCATAGAAAGCATATGCTCCAATTCTTCTTCCTGGACCATCTCATCTTGCTCTTTTCTTCCCATGAATATCTCTATCTTTAGCTCTCCCTAGGAGGCTCCATCTAATCTATGTATCCAGACTTGCAATACTTGCAGTCTTTGATCCCAAAAAACACACACTCTCTATGACCTCTAGAATGTTTTGGTTAACAATGTGTTTAGGTGTGTGTGTGTGTGTGAGTGTGTGTGTGTGTGTGTACAACCAGAGTTCAAGACTCCATGTTATAATGAAACTCTAAGTTCCTACAAATAAACAAACATAAGTTTGAAGTAAGGAAAGATTTAGATTTAGACTGTTCTGTTTTGCTCATTAATTAGACAATGTCTGGTACGTCTGGTACATATTAGGTTACTCAGTGGTTTTTAAGTAGCACTATAGCACTGTCCTCCCGTTGTCGATTTGCTTGAGCGGGCGCCAATAATGTCTCCATTGTGAGACATGTTACTGTTCTTGGCATATCTAATATGCCACAGGGAGCTTGCCAGGCTCTTCTATGAGGACAGGATACTCTCAGTAGCTTGTTGGGCTCTCCGAGAGGGGCGGAGGAATCAAACCCAGGTCGGCTGCATGCACCGTGCTATTGCTCCAGCCCAGTTTTTAAGTAAATAAATAAATTCGAAATAAAATAAATAATATTAAATGAATGATTGAACCTCAACTAAGAGTACACAATCCTGATAAGAATCTACATACAAAATATTAACATGGGGGGGGGTTCAAGGTAAAACAGAGTATTTTGCAAAGCCTAGATATTAAGTTGAAGGGCATGAAGAATTTACATAGTGAGTATGCAACTAAAAGAGAATGAATCCGTTTGATCTGACTGGACAGTTTCAGAATTAAAGCTCCTAAAGACACCCATGAAGTAAGAAGTAGGAGCCTTGAGCTGAGACTGACACATCTCAGCTGCATACCCTGTCTCTTTATCTGTGCCTATAGCAAAGAGAGAAAGTAACCCAACACCATCTCCTGTCCCATAAGATTACTCCCCTAGTTCTAGTACTGTCTGAATTTACAAAATTATTGAAACCACAGCATAAAAATACTAACCATCTTGGTAGTATGTGTTCATCAAAGTTATCCACTAAGGCAAGAGCTCTGACATTTTTCATCCTTGAGTTAATGGCCGAGCCATAGTCTGGCAGGCTGGGGACTTTGCTTTGCATGTGGCCCACCCAGGTATTATCCCGGGCACCACATATGGTCCTGACAGGAGTGCTCTTTGAGCACAGAGCCAAGAGTATGCCTTGAGCACAGCCAGGTATGACCCCCAAATAAAAATCAACAACAAAATATCTGTGATTAAACAGTTGACAATAATAGACTTTAAAACCTAAAATAATAAGGTAATAAAATCTGTTAAAAAATGATAAAACTATATTGATAGCTCTAGTTTTTCAGACAAAGAACTGAAAATAACCCAGCAACTCATATTTGAGTCGTTCTCTGCCAGAAGCACTTTGCTTGCCTCATGTATGTTGAGTAGGAGGAAAATAGCTGAGGACCATGGGGAAAATAGTGCCTTCGACTCATGTCTGATGGTTGCTGCAGAGAAAAAAAAACACAAATACGTATTTCGAATGTACAATATCATCAAGATACCCACCCCAGAACTATGATTATAAATGTTCCTCTGAATATCATCATTCACAGTTGTTAGCTATATTCTTGGTCTACACACTCCAATTACATGTTTTTCCTTATATTCAATGTAACCATTGTTTTTGCTATAATTTAAATCTCTATAGTCACATAAAAATAAAATGTGTGCTTAAAATACTCATAAAATCCCTCTTATTTTACTTGAAAACATTTTATAATTTCTTTTTCTCTCCCCTCTACTAAAAATGATATTCTCTGAGAGACTCAACCTTAAATATCAATTTGTAAATGAATCACTTGCCATTAGTTTTAAAGCAAATGATAATTTAGATAAATGAATCTTTAACAACTATTTATTCCTTCTTAATTCCAATCATGGTCTATTTTCTGATTTCCTGCTTACTATGATGGGAAGGTTGTGGTGTGCAGTTATCTATAGGTAATATAGAAAGAAAAAGCTTTGGTGATAATGAATAATTTTATGGGTTTAATAAATGGTTTAAATTATGCTTTTATAATGATTTTTCATTACATTTTTAGAATCCCTGACTGCAAGTAATCACTTGAAATTTTTTTTTATGTTTCCCATACTCAACTTTATTTTTTTTAATCATTTTTTTTATTAGTGAAACACCATGAGGTACAGTTAAAGACTTATAAATTTTTGTGCTTGGGTTTCAGTTATACAATGATCAAGTACCCATCCCTCCACCAGTGCCCATCCTCCCCCACCACGGGTCCTAGCATCCCTCCTACCCCCCATCCCCCCCACCCCCCCACCCCCCGTCCCACCCTGCCGCTGTGGCAGGGCATTCCCCCTTGTTCTCTCTCTCTTCTTTTGGGTACTGTGTTTTGCCAGAGAGGCATTGAGTGGCAATCATGTTTGGTCTATAGACTGCTTTTAGCATGTCTCTCCCACCCTGGGAGGGTCTTCACAACACCCTTTATTTGGTGCTCTCTTCTCTATCTGAGCTTCCTTTTCACCTAGCACATGTGGCTGGCCTTCAAGTCATGGAGCAAAATTCCTGGTACTAATCTCAGCCATTCCTGGGTGTTAGTCTCCCGTTTTGTTGCTTTATGTTCCCCAGATGAATGCAATCTTTCTGTGTCTATCCTGCTCTGAAATTTTTAATACTCTGAAAAATCTTAAAAATACTTTAAATGAAAAGAAAACACTATTCAGGAGACCAAAGAGATAGGTCAGAAGTTAAGGTGTTTTACCACTTGGAGAGATGCCCTTCAATTTTCTTTCTTTTGTGTGTTGGAGTGTGGGGGGACACCTCCCAAGCAGTGCTTTGGAGGCCTGGAGACTACTTCCAGTGGTACTGGGTCAACTGAGCCTTTTCATTCAGAGTTCAGCTGGCAGTGCAGTGTTACTTAGGTTGGCAATGTTGGGGGCCACTAGGACTACACCTGGCAGTGATGGGGAGCCATGTGGTGCTGGGGTTCAAACTTTGTCCTGGCATGGTGCTCCCCATAACTGAGCTAGCTCACAGCCTTTAAAGTTCATCTTTGATCTCACATTTGAGAAATGTTTTAATTTATCTTTTATGGCTATGTATTTTTTTTACAAAGTTTATTTCTAAAGATGCTACACTTGATCTTAGCCAAAAGGCTGAGAAGGCTTGGAGATCTCGGCCCCAGAACCCGTGTGGCTTTGTCCCTCTGACAGTTCCTTCATGTGTGCGGAGAGTGGTCTCAGCATGGTGGTGGCTGGTCCTGGAAGTCTTCGGCTGCCGGAGCCCTGTTCGGGGCAGGAAGGAAAGCTCAACCCGCTCCCCTCCAAGGGGCCCCAGCGAGGACAGCCAGGCGCGGGGGCAGGAGACTGCACTGTTCTCTCCGGGAGCTGGTTTTTATAGTCTCTGAGTCTTGGCCGTTGATGGGATTACAGGGCACCAGGGGGCCAGTTGGTGGGTGTGACCCCCGCCTACTGGAATTTGGACAAACTGGGTGAAGGATGCTCGGCTCCAATCCGAGTAGGCTTGGAGATCTCGGCCCCGGAACCCGTGCGGCTTTGTCCCTCTGCCAGTACCTTCATGTGTGCGGAGAGTGGTCTCGGCATGGTGGTGCCTGGTCCTGGAGATCTTCCACCACCATGCTGAGACATCTTATTACAACATCTTATTATCTCATTCCTACTTTGGACAAACTGGCAAGCTACTGAATGTAGCCTGCCCACATGGCAGAGTCTGGCAAACTCCTCGTGGCGTACCCAATATGCCAAATACCAGTAACAATGATGGGACTCATTCTCCTAAAGAGCCTTGAATATAACCTCAGGGCTAGGATGAAGGAGACTTACTGGGGTCTGCTCGAGGCAATCGATGAATAATGGGATGATTTGTGTGATTTGTGATTTCTAAAGATAATATTTTGCTTTTCTTCCCTTTTTTTCACTCTGTGCTTCATGTATTAATAACAAATGTATAGCTTACTATTTATTAATATTTATATCCTCTGATGTCCCTGAATAGCCCATGCTTTATAGTGTTTTCATTAGTTCTCTTGAATTTATGAATGTACCATTATATTATCTCCACACTAGTTAGAATTTATGCTTATGCTTCCAATTTTTCCTTTATCTTATTAGATTAAACTAATTATCAATTTCAGTGTTACATGGCAAAACCGAGGTGATAACCAAATTTTTTATTTTGATACTGACATTCTGAGGAATGACTACTAATGTTTCTCCCTTATATGTGATACTCAGTGTGGGATTATGTACTTGTGTTTGAAAGTGTCCATCCATCTTCATTTAACTGAAAGTGTTTGTGAAGAATGACATTTTGTCAAATAACTTTTCAGCATCTATGGAAACATAATAAACTTCTCCAACAGTGTAAAAAAAAAAAAGAAGAAGTTAAGATGTTTGTTTTGCATGCAACTAATACCAGTTTGGTTCCAGCATTCAGTCTCCCAAACACAGTCAGGGGTCAATCCTGAGAAAAAGCCTGAAATAGCCCATGAGCACTTCCAGAATAGTCAACACGACCCCCTCATCCCCCGCAAAAAAAAAGTGAAGAAAAAAATATTCAATTGGAAGACTGTATACTAATAATGCCAATAAACAGGAAGTTCTCCCAAAAGTCTCATTCTTCAAACTGTTTTAAATACACTTTGCTTTTCAAAAGAGCTTTATATCTACTTTCTGGTTTGCAACTACTTTAATACAATCATTTGTATAGAATATGACATTAATACGAAAAACTTCATATTAACTTGGGTACATTTATTTTTTTGCTTTTTGGGTCACACCCAGCATTGCTCAGGGGTTACTCCTGGCTTTAGCATTCAGGAATTACTCTTGGAGGTGCTTGGGGGACCATAGGGATGCCAGGGATTGAACCTGGGTTGGCTGCATGCAAGGCAAACACCCTACCTGCTGTGCTATCGCTCTGGCCCCCTAACTTGGGTAAACTAAATGAGACTTTAGAATTCAAGGATTAGCCTACCATTACTACTTATAAACACAGCTGTTTTGTCAAGTTGCTGTCATCTAAAAAAAATCAAAAAGAAATATTAATAAAACTCTCCTCATGAAAGAACTGAGATTGAGAGAAAAGATCTTGGATTTAGGAAATAGTCTAACAAAAGGCAAACATTTAGAAGGTACTTGAGTAGGACTCTGAGCATTCTGGCTGTACTGTGAGTAGGGTGGCCAGACAAAACACATCTAGAGTGTTGGAACATTGTTTGACTAAAACCCAATCATGAAAATCTTTGTAACTGTGTATCTCATGGTGAATCAATTAAAAAAGAAAAGCTACTAAAAGTTGAGCAATTAATGCAATTTGAGTAACTTTATTTTTAATATCAATTTATTTGAAATTCATATTTAAACCATATTTGAAAGTAGCATTATTATTATGCTATTGCCTCATATTATTATTTACTATATTTGGCAACCATGTTCCAAGGACAAAATATATTGAGATAAGTAGTTTGAAAAAAGGAATACTTTGACCTAAGTGACAGTTGCCTTGCATGTTCTTGACCCGGGTTCAAGCCCAGGCATCCCATATGGTCCCCCAGGCACTGCCAGGAGTAATTTCCTGAGTGCAGAGACAGGAGTAATCCCTGAGCAATGCTGGATGTGACTCAAAAAGCAAAAAAATAAATAAAAAGGAATACCGTCCATTACATTCTTGCCTTTAAATTTATTTATTTTCAGCTCTGCAACTAAGCGGAGGTGCACAATTTTACCTTGCCAACAGAGATGTTTCTCTCCCCTCTGCTGAACATAATATGAATTATTAGACTATTTGTATATCAAATCCTCCATGATACACAGTCTGTGCAATGTATTATACCAGGAATGTACTTTGGTATAAAGTATGTGAGAAAACTATTTTCTTCACTAAATTTATACACTTGAGATATAGCCAGGGCAAACACATTAACTATGATATAGCACAGAACATGTTACAAAAAGGAAATTGAAATCATTAGAAATTTTCAGAGAAAGAAAAAGAATATTTCCACATTGTAATTATTAAAGGTCAAAAACTATATACAGCCTAAGAAGTGACTTACATTTTCTGTCACTATTATGCAATAGAGCTTAGCCTCCCTGATCAATAATTTATAATATATATGTTGTGGATGAATAAACACACTTATTTATAATAAATATGTTGTGGATAAATATGAAAGAGACGTTACTGGTGCCTGCTTGAGGCAATCGACGAACAACAGGATGATCGTGATCGTGATCGTGATGTTGTGGATAAATTATAGGTCTAGATAAACATAAATGTGAGATAGATATGTATTTGAATTCTTGAAGGGAAAAGGATCAATCAAGGAAAAGTATTAATTACCTGTGCAAAAAAATATAAAATAAAGGCATTGTGGATGGGAAAATGAAAACAAATAGTTACATGGTGATGTCGTAGAGTAGGAATGAGAAAATTAAGATTTCATATCATATTCTCTAGAAAAACAACTATAAGTAAAAATAAAACCAAGAATTATAGCCAAAATCTAATAGTGGACATTTCTCAAAAGATTGATGACTTTACAATAGCCAGAAACTGGAAGAAACCTGAATGCCCAAGAACAGATGACTGGTTAAAGAAACTTTGGTACATCTACACAATGGAGTACTATGTAGCTCTTAGAAAAGATGAAGTCATGAAATTTACATACAAGTGGTACAATATGGAAAGTATCATGCTAAGCGAAATGAGTCAGAAAGAGAGGGATAGACATAGAAAGATTGCATTCATCTGGGGGATATAAAGTAACAAAGTATGAGATTAATACCCAAGAATAGCTGAGATCAGCACCAGGAGGATTACTCCATAACTTAGAGGCCAGCCGGGTATCCTAGAGGAAAGGGCAGTTCAGATAGAGAAGGGAGCACCAAATAAAGGATGTTTGGAGGATCCTCCCAGGAGGGGAGATGCATGTCGAAAGTAGACTATGGACTGAACATGTTTGCCACTCAATGCCTCTTTTGCAGACCACAACACCCAAAAGGAGAGAGAGAACACAGGGGATTGCCCTGCCACAGAGACAGGGGGGATGGGGGGATGGGGGTGGGAGGGATATTATCCATGGTGGTGGAAAATGGGCACTGGTAGAGGGATGGGTATCTGATCATTGTATAATTGAAACCAAAGCACAAAAAATTGTAAATCTAAAACTGTAAAAAAAATAAAATAAAATAAAGGGAAAAAAAAAAGATTGATGAGAAAATAGGAACAAAATTACAAAAAAAAAAAAGTAAATGGCTTAAATGTCAAACATAAAGAAAAGTGCAACCTAAAAATCTAAATCTATTAATAGCTACATGAAACACAAATATAGACTAAGTAATTTGTTTTTAAATATTTCTGATTTTAATTGATGTAGCTTTGATTTACAAGACTCTATTTGTTTCAGGGGTGAAATCTCTTCAAAGATTGGTAACAATTCACATTTACCACTAAAGTATTACAATCACTTACCTGTGCCCTATTGAACCTTTCTTTTTGATTACCTTCTCTCTCTCTCTCTCTCTCTCTCTCTCTCTCTCTCTCTCTCTGTAACCTTAATCTTGTGGTCAGACTCCAAGCAATCTTTGTTTCTTTTTTCTGCTCCCTTGATTTTCTCCTTTATTTCCCACATATGAATGAGAATATTCAGTATTTGCCTTTCTCCCTCTTATCTATTTTACTTATATATTACTCAGGCAAAAAGAATGAATATTACTTCCTTTACCTAAATAAAAGGTAAGGAATAAAATATTATTCAGGTAAAAGGAATGTTTTACCTGAGTAATATTTTATCTGAGTAATATTTTGCCTGTTCTGGAGCAATAGCATAGCAGGTAGGGTTTGCCTTGAACACTGCCGACTCGGGTTCTATTCCTCCACCCCTCTCGGAGAGCCCGGCAAGCTACTGAGAGTATCTCGCCCACACGGCAAAGCCTGGCAACCTATCCGTGACATATTCGATATGCCAAATACAATAATAAGTCTCACAATGGAGATGTTACTGGCACCTGCTAGAGCAAATCGATGAACAATGGGAGGATAGTGCTACAGTGCTAAATATTTTGCCTGAGGAATATTTCATTATAAATATTTCAATCTGTGTGTGTGTGTGTGGTGGGATTTGGGGAACACACCTACCATTGTTGTGGCTACTTTTGGCTCTTTACTGGAGGGCTGTTCCCAGTGGTGCTCAGGTGACCACGTGGTGCAGAGTGTGAAACCTGGCCTCTTGTATACAAAGCATGCATGCAGCCTGCTGGTCTGACACTTCAAATTTAAGGAGACATTATCACATTATATATTTTTAAGTCAAATTATATGTCCTTTTAAAAAGACGCATTAATATAAAGATTCAGATAGATTTCTAGTAAAAGATTAGAAAAGTATATACTATATATTAGACCAGAGGGATAGTAGGGCATTTGCCTTGCACATGACCAACCCAAATTTGATCTTCAGAATCCCTTATCATCTCAAGCACCTACCTCCATTAGTAAGTAATTCCTGAGTGGAGAGCCAGAAGTAATCCCTGAGCATCACTGGGTGTGGCCCCCAAACAAAACAAAAGTACATACCATATAAACAGCAATCATAGGAAAAGGATGTGAATATATTAATATGCAGTAATACAGGATACAATACAAGAACCCTAAAAACATAAAAGACATAATCTCATAATGACATTCTAAAGAAGGCATAATGAACTTAAATGTTCTTGCAGCTAACAACATAAAAATATGAAGTCATTTTATATAAATGAAATAAGAAATATGTCACCAGGAATAACAGCAGATTTTAAGTATTTATTAACTTATTATCTCATTCTTTCTTTGGACAAACTGGAAGGCTACTGAATGTAATCTGCCCACACGGCAGAGTCTGGCAAACTCCCCATGGCGTACCCAATATGCCAAATACCAGTAACAATGATGGGTTTCATTCTCCTAACCCTGAAAGAGCCTTGAATGTGGCACTTTTTAAAATCTGAGGGCTAGGATGAAGGAGACGTTACTGGGGCCTGCTTGAGGCAATCGACAAACAGCAGGATGGTCGTGATCGTGATTAACTTATAAGACATTTATAAAAAAAGAGTTTGTAAAAGTAAGGGAGATCTGAACATTACCCACTAACATGATCTAACGGACATTTATAGATATTACACCCAACTCTGAAGAATGTGCACTCTTGCCAAGTACACCTTGAAAATTGTATCAACATAGTCCATGAGTTAAGCCTAAAAATTGACTCAATAATTTTTTAAAACATAATTATTTTGTTTACTGACTTCCAGCTGAGTTAAATTATAATAACAAAGATGGGTCAGTAACAAAAATGAATCTAGAAAATATACAAATGCTTGAAAATAAGCAACAGATGTACAAGGGATTTAGGTGAAAAAGAAGTAACAGACTTCAGGGGCTGGAGCTATAGCACAGCATGTAGGGCATTTGCCTTGCAAACAGTTGCACGTGGCCGACCCAGGTTCAATTCCCACCATTCCATATGGTCCCCCGAGCACCGCCAGGAATATTCCTGAGTGCAGAGCCAGGAATAACCCCTGAGAATCGCTGGGTGTAACCAAAAAAAAAAGAGAAATAAAAGATTTTTTTTGAGAATATGATTTTTAGCTGAAAAGTTGGTACAGTCCATTAAAAAACACAAACAGAGACATAAGCTTGGCTGGTAAATAACCATCTTAGATGCCTTCTAACTGTTAAAGACATGGAATTTGTAATAGTTTTGTCTCCATGAGGAAGAAGAAATGAACAGATAACTTCATCAGTGACATAACAAAATAGTCAAAATATGTGTAACTTTTTGTAATCTCCTGCCCCCGTGCCTGGCTGTCCTCACCAGGGCCCCTTGGAGGGGGAAGGGTTGAGTTTCTCTCCCCCCCCCACCACCCCGAGCAGAGCCCCAGCAGCTGAGGACCTCTGGAGCCAGCCACGGCTATGCTAGGACCACTCTCCACACATCTGGACATTCGTGGCTGCGTGACATCGTATTATCTTTCCTTTGGAGAACCTGGCAGGCTACCAAAAGTATCCTGCCCGCACGGCAGAGTCTGGAAAACTTCCCGTGTCGTACTCAATATGCCAAATACCTGTAACAATAATGGGTCTCATCCTCCTAATCCTGAAAGAGCATTGAAATCTTCTTTTAAAATCTCAGGGCTAGGTAAAAGGAGACGTTACCGGTGCCTGCTTGAGACAATCGATGAACAACAGGATGATTGTGATCGTGATGTGCAACTTTATGTAGCCTTTTGTTCTCATCAAAACTAAGGTGTAGGGGCTGGAGAGATAGCACAGTGGGTAGGGTGTTTGCCTTGCACGCAGCCGACCTGGGTTCGATTCCCAGCATCCCATATGGTCCCCTGAGCACTTCCAGGAGTAACTCCTGAGTGCAGAGCCAGGGGCAACCCCTGTGCATCGCTAGGTGTGACCCAAAAAGCAAAAAACAAAAAACAAGAAAAAATTAAGGTGTAATCTCTGTGGTTAAGAAAGCAAAATATATTCACCTTAGACTTATCTTAGACTTACTCTGATGATACCACCCTGGAAAAGCAACTTTGTTTTATTTTTCTAACTTTGGTGAGATCAAAAGATCTTCGTACTGTTATCGGTGACCTTATGGTCACTGTCACTGGCACTCTTCATCGATTTGCTTGAGCAGGCACCGGTAACATCTCCATTGCAAGATTTGTTGCTGTTTTTGGCATATCAAATATGCCTCAGGGAGCTTGCCAGGTTCTACCGGGTGGGCAGGATTCTCTCTGTAACTTGCTGGGCTCTCTGAGAGGGAGGGAGGAATGAAACCCAGGTAAGCTGCGTACAAGGCAAATGCCCTACCCGCTGTGCTATTGGTTTTACTAATAAGAATCTCTTGCCTCTAGTTGAGTCAGTGAAGATACAGCATTAGAGCTTTCCTTGACAGTCATCTATTTCATCATGATGCTAAAAACTATGCATCCATTGACATTTTCTTTATTATTTTCTATATAAGTGATATATGATTACGTTAGCTTTTTGCTTCCCAGCAATGCACATTCACCATTGTGTCTCAGTAGTGTGCATGATTTCTCCCTGAAAAACACCTAAATATATACAGACTAGTATATAGTGCTATTTCTACTTTGCATAAAGACAGGTCCATTGCCTTTCTTCTTTCTTTTGCTTGATCATAACATGTGTTGGCCAGACTGGATTCCCAAACTACATATTATCTTCTCGCCACTAAAGCCCCTCTTTTCTATTGAACCATCCTGTGATTTGGAGATGACAATTCAAAAAATATCTAAGAACTAGATGATTTTTAAACTATTTTTTCACAATTATGATAACTTTTTCAACTCATTTTGTAAGAGCAGAATAACCCTCACAGCTATATCAGAATAGATCATTTAAACCAAATAAAACAATACAACAGAATCTTGCAAAATATAACTGTAAAAATCCTTAACAGAATTTTGGCAAATTGAACCGAAGAATTTATAGAACAAAAACAAATCTTGATTGAATGCAGTTTAACTCAGGAATTAAATGTTGACAGAGAGCTAAATATATAATGCAATGAAAATATTGTAAAAATGGTTTATAGTATTTACAAAAAGACCAAAATTTTCTTGATTCTAACAATAAAACATGACCCTAAAGGTAAAATAAATATTAACAAGTATCTCATCTCTTATTCTGTCCATCCAAAATATTCTATTATAAAATACAAGTAACAATTCAGCAACTAACAAAAGAAAAACCAACTAATTGTTTTCACCATCCACAATTATTAAAAAATTGAAATTAGCTCATTTGTCACTGAGTTTTAAAAATGAAACTATGTTCAATAATAAAGCAAGGACAAAAAGAGTGACAAAAAAGTTTAATATGTATTTGAACAGATATCATTAGTATTCAGTATGATGTTTAAAACTTTTTAATGGTATCTTTATTGTGTTGTACTAAACGGTGCCTTTTGAATACGAACTTAACACTAGTGAATGAACTCAAAATTTTATAAGCGCAATTTGGGGCACTAATTTAATACGGATATTGAAAAATTGGATAACTGGTAAGAGTTTTTCATTAAACCTAAATGGGTTGAGGAAAATGATAGGAGTTCAGTACATAAGATTGAGCAGATTCTAAATGGCTATCTCATTTGACTCCGAGTGGCAAATACATATATCACTGGATAACTATAATTGCTTCAAATGTTGCTATTTGTAAATTAAAGACTAAAAAGTAGGATTTCCAAATTAAATGGTTAATGTTAATAATCAAGAGTAGAAATTTAATTTAGGTTTACTATTATAAGACACACTTTATGTGTTATTTTGTTACTGCATCTCACAAAATTTCTTCCAATTAATTGAACTTTATACTGCAGACTGTATCTAATATATGCAAATAGCCGGTGAGCTTGAATTTATATTGTCAAAATAGTCTTCTCTCTTTCATGAATATGGGCTTAGGTCAAAAATGAGAGCACCATAATTATCTTGTTTCTTACAGAGTTAAAGTATGGATGATTTTAAGAAATAAGCATTTCAGCATAATCTCTTTAAATATGAGCATTTTTATTTGTTTCTTCTTTCTCATGTTTCATAGGAGTAAGTTCTTCAAAGTTCATCTAAATCCCGAAATTTATTAAAACTTTAGTATCCTATTTCTGCTGTGGGTAGAATTAGAGAAGAATTTATACATGATTCGCTGCATGTAGGTATCATAACTATTTATATGTTCAAATATTCTTAACAACTTCTATTTCTAGTGTCTCTATCTAATTAAATTCATTGTAGGTGGGTCAAAATGCACACATATTTTTCTCAAGTAAACACATGCATCCATTAACATATATATCATATAATAGTGATTGTATGACAGCTTACCATTCTAACAATATGCATAGCTAAGTGATTTAAGTAAATTTTTACCTAATAGCACAAAATACTTGGCATCTTCTTCTCCCCACAGCAGAAACTTAATGGTCTATTTAATTATCAATGTGGTATAACATTCTTGTGATGGAGGCAAAATTTCATTGCGAATTCAAAATAATTCAGTTATTAACTTATTCAAAAATCTGTGACAAAATTAGTTAACTCTTCAACATCAAGTTGGGATCTCTTTTTACCAATGTGAAAATTCCTATTGGAAGCCTATTTTCCACCTGAAGTCTACAATTTCAATACTTTGCCACCAGTAGGCAGTCAGCAGTGTGAGCCAAAATTATATGACCTGTTAACAACTCTAGCTTCTTCACATTTCTTTTTTTATTTTTTGACCAGCCAAAGACAGACAACTTAAAGTGTCCTTTTAGACAAAAGGAGGCAGAGCTCACAGAAAAATCTGTATAAGATTTCTTAGCAACAGAGCAAGCCCATATTAGCTGTTAGAAATTACTTGAGCAAATAACAGTCTTTTCTTATATGAGTTCACCAAAGTTTTTGGTGTTTGCTAGTTTTAAGTCATCTGATATTATCTCAAGGAATCTCAATATTAATAACTTTAAGCACAATTCTTCCCTTAAAAATAATTTACATATATGATACTGCTTAATGTTAAAGCAGTGGTAGATAAGGAAATTGGTATTGCAAATGCTAATGAATTACATTATCCAGTGGCAAATATTTTATAAAATGATCAATATCAGTACTTTGTAAGTCACCAATCTGTAGTTCCTGTAGAGTAGCTAGGAAAAAAATCAGTTTTGTAGTAAAAACCTTTCTTCCCATAATTTATATTTTCATATATTTTATTCTTTACATAAGAGCATAGTCATTACTATTGGTGTTGTTTTGTATGTGAATATAGGTTTGAATTTATGCACATATTTAGCTTATCCTCAACATTTTTCTGTTTCTATCTGTACTATTTTACTTCTGAGAAATTCCCTGAATATTTGTGCTCATTCAAATATACTGGTGATGAGTTCTCATGCTTTCTTTGCCTGAAAGCATCATTAATCATTATGTCTACACATTTGGAAGATTCTATTGTTTGCTGTAAAATTCATGTAGAAGTATTTTCCTAGCTTATTTAAGATATGATTTTGTTGATTTCTGGAGTCCATCATCCCATGAAGTTAATATATCTCAAGCTTCAAAGATAACATGGTTTATATTTTCACTTTTTTTGAGACTTTCTTTCACTTTAGTCCTGTAAGTTTTGCTATCATAAGCCCGATTATAGTTCTTTGTATGTATTCAGTTGTCTTTCTATGAGTATTTTCTGGGGTCTTACTTTTGAGTCTTCATCAGTTTTAAGTAATTGCTAATGTTTTACTACTTAACCTCTTCCTCTACCACAATTTTTTTCCTCTAGATACTATGAATAAGGTCCTTATGTCTGGCTTTATTCTCTTTTAAGGATTCAAACCGGACACTTTCTTTTGAATACTGTCTTCAGATCTTTCTAATGTTTTATATGCAGAATTCTTCATTTTAACCTTAAAATTTCAGTTTTTAAAATTTCTAACCTTACAAGAACATGTTCTAATTTTTCATCTTTTTACCCATTACCTATTTTCTTGAACTTGTAAGTATTCTTATCTACTAACTCTAAAAAAAAAATCTGTGAATCTTTATTATCTATTTTTACTCCTTCTGATCATATTACCCTTTCTCATAACATGCCTAGTCTTAGTGTAATAGTACAAACTGTGACAAAAATGAGGTAATTGTAGATAATAGCAGCTGCCTTAGAAGTTCTTATTTTACAAAGCCCTCTGCTTAGCTAATAGATGCGAATGGGGCAGCTATCATTTTAATCTAATTAAGGATCTTGCCAAGTAGGATATGAATTTCAGATTTGTTAAGGTTCTCCTGAATTTTTCTCGCTCCTCAAGTGATTTTTTCAGCAGTTTCATCTGTGATTCAGTGTTTACTAGTGTCCTCTACTTGGTGGATCTTGATTAGTATTCCAGTATAGAAGTAATAGAACAGGCCATAGGGTTACATAGGCTATTTACACCTACTGAAATAGGGAACCAGAAGAGGTTTTCAGCAGAGAAAGAGCATGAAAACAAATGACAGTTTGGGCTTATTAGTTGTGGGGCTAAGGGTCATGCCAGACAGTGCAGAGATGGAAGGAGTAGGAGAGAGCGTGTATATGTGATTAGGGGATGAGACTAACTAAGCAATATCCCTAACCCTAAATCGTGTTTTTAATGGGTCACTGGCTGTTGTACTTGGAATAAATTATGAAGAGCAAAGTGAAAGGTAGGACATCTATGACATTGTTTTGAAATCTGTGAAACTATTATCTATATGGTGACTGAGAATAAGAAATGACTGCTACACAGTGAAGTATCTGAGAACAAAATTTCCTGGTAACTGTACACTGTAGCACTGTCCTCCCATTGTTCATCGATTTGCTTGAGTGGGCACTCCTGATAAAACTATTTATAATAAAAGTAATCAAGAGTGCATTCACATGGGGGGGCAGTTAGAAGGATTATGTGCTATGAATAAAATAAAAATGACTTTTATAGAATTGTGGAACTTGGGTGGACTTTATGGGGGAGATCATGTGTTCACTTGGGGATTGATTAACTGAATGCAGATAGATGTACAAACTGCCATTCAGGGTAAGGATCAAGATAGAGAGATTTGTAAGTGGTATTTAAGTTGACAGCTACACCTTACATAAGTGAAAACTAGATCAATCCCTTAAGTGTATGGAGCAAAATTGAGAATATGTTTACCACAAGATATTTTCATCTCCATTTCTGTCATCATTTTAAGGTGATGTTTTTTATAAAGAGCTGAGAAAACTGCCTAAAATTCAATAAACAGAATGTTGGTTTTGTAAGAAAAAAAAAATCTTATCAGTACTCAAACTAAAGAAATTTTGAAACTTTTAACACATTTTTAAATGCCAGTAGACTCAGGCTGCCAAACTCAACTGATGTGAAGAAAGATGCTCAGGACATTCCAGTTTCTCTCTAGGAAGATAACTGGACTTTATTCCTATGGCATATTCTCTCACTGCAAGATTCATGAATGCATTTTAATCATATTCACTATCATATCACTTCTTAACACCTAAAATTTTTCAGCATATATTTATGACTGTATAATGTAATAAACCACTATGACATAATTTTCAATTGCATATAAAGAAAATAAGTTTCTAAAATAGAAACTGAGGGCAAAAACTGAAAAAGAAAATACTATACACCTTGCTGTAATTGGGAGTCAAAGATCTAGAGAACAGCTGAAAGTGAAGTTGAATGATTTTGACAACAATGTTAAATAGCTTGGTGATATTTGATTTGTTTTTCAACTCCTAAACAGAGCTGGCATTTAGAGAAGGGGAGAAATGTAAGATACATCTGCAAACATTTCAAAATGTCAGTTTCCCCACTTCACATAACTTGGTGTTAAAGAGAATAAAGTCATGTGTTTAGGAAAATCCCACTCTGAGAGATTAAATGTATGTATGACATGCATGGATATGTCATATTTCTTAAGTATGGTGTTTATTTTGAAAACAAGATTAATGTTTGTTATGAATTAAAGCATTTCTATAATTACTAGATATATTCATGTTCAAGGTTCTGAGAAATGATAGGCATTACGAGACCCAAGACCATATTAAAAATTAATCCATGTACAGTCTATGAAATGTGTCTCCAATCTGTTACTCCCACTTGAAAAACAAAAGTTCTCTCTGTTTGAGCAAAATCTAGCTAGTTCCTTTAAACTAAGAAGTATCAATAAAATGTGTTCATAAATAATACAAAATAGTTTTTATTTCATTTTTATTTATTTGTTTTTTAATTTTTTGTCATTTGGGGTCACAGCCAGCAATGCTCAGGCGTTACTCCTGGCTCTGAAAACTGGAATTACTACTGGTAGTGCTCCCTACCTACTGTACTATGACTCCAACCCAAGTTTTCTTTTCAATAAATCATTTATGCCATCTGATGCAAAGATTGGGAAGCTGTCCTAGTGGTGCTCAGGGGCCAGGGACCACTACTTGTCCTGTCGTTTCATGCAGAGATTCATCAAATCCACACTGAGCAGAGCTCATGGGGGATTCCCAATAGGGATCCAGTTAGGGACCTCATATGTGCAAGGCATGTGCTTCAGCCCTTCGAGTTATCCTCCTGAGGATACTTTTGTTTGAAAATATTCAATAATATAGGGGAAGGAGAAAATATTGCAGTTGGAATACCATGTCTGGCATATAATAAACCTGGGTTTGACTCCTGACACTACACAGTCTCCCAGATATCATCAGGTTCAGCTCTGAGGGACCCCAGTACTACAGAGGTAGTAGCCCAGTTAACTCCAATACTGCATCTTTGAGTGTTTGCCTGGAATCACCAGATGGATTGGCCAACAACTGCAATATAGCTGCTTGGCCTCCTGTGTGAGGGAGACCCCTCCTAGCATAAATACATAAAGCCTGACTTCAAATATTTCCAGAATCATATCATATAAAACCTAGAGTCTATATGGTCAATATGTCTTCTCTATTTTATTTTAATAGCTTTCCTTTCTACTTCATTCTTTACCCACATACACATTACTCTCAGTCCAGTAAACCAGAACAATCCACTTAAAATGTAAGATCTCACAACTCTACAACTCTAACTTCTCTTTAATATTCTCTCAATCATTCACCTTCTGCCTCTAAGCCCATTGCCCTCTTCTATAAGTGCCAGCATAGTTCCACCTCAGAAACTAGCAATTTCTTCTCTCTCTCTCTCTCTCTCTCTCTCTCTGCAAAACTTGTCCTCTTCCTCTTGTAACTTTAGCCAATATATTATATATCAAATGGGACTTACCCTGACATCACAGTTCACTTACTCTCTCAATCCTCCTCCTCCTTTTGCCATAATATTTATTATCTAACAAACTTTAATTAACTTCTTCTTAGGCTTATTTAAAAAAAATTCTGCCTTGATAGAAAATTAACAAGGAGATGTCAGAAATCTTGGCTTTTTTATTCATGAAAAACTCCCAAATGCTTAGAAGTATGGCTTTCACATAGTCAGTATCTAATAAATAACGACTTCATCAAAAACAACTTAGAAATATTAAAACTTTTCAAAATATAAAAAATACCCGGTATCATTCAGTAAAACAAGAGACATCAACCAGTATGTTTTGGCTCCCAAGCATCCTCCCCCCCCAACTTCTACCCCTTAATTTCCATACATATAAGTGATTCTGCTTTGACTAAAATTGCTCCACAAGAAATTACAATAGCCACAAAAGAAAAACTACAATTAAGCTGAATTTGTTTGAAGAGAGAGTAGGAAGAAGCAGTGTTGAAAAATTTGAAAAATAGTATTTTATTTTCTGACACAGTGGGAATATTTTAATAGCTACATAAAATTGTGTATGATGAGTGCTTGCTTTTAAAAAAAACATTGTCTTCTGACTTCTTTTCTTCAAAAGATAAGACAAAATGAACGTATTTTTTCTTCTAAAAGCATATTTCTTAGGTAATCTGACATAATATGTTATAAAAAAGTATTGGATAGAGAAAAAATAACTGTCAACCAAAAACGGGCTTAAAAAGTTGGTTTGTGGTATGGACAAAAAACAATTATGTATAACTATAGCTAAATATATTCTTTATTTCTTAAAATAATCAATTTTCAAATGATAATAACAAAATAAAATTGATATATCATACAAGGGTAAACACAGCAGCAGCTGTATTTTCTGAAAGAATTTTCAGTGAGTCAGTGAAAAAGAAATGATGATGGCATCATCATCATCAATAATCAATTGATCACTCAATCACTTGACATCCCCTTACTCTTCGATTTGCTCTAGTTGGAACCAGTAACGTCTCCATTTGTCCCTGTTGCAAGCCAGTATAGCCCAATGGCATCTGCTCATTCTAGGAACATGAACAGCTTCAAACCAATTGTTCAGGGTCTTGATGAAGAAGTCTGACTGTCTCCTAGATGGGCGGCCAAACAATCTTTTGAAGTCCCGTGGAATCCAGTCGGTAATGGCTCGCGTCCAGAAGTCATTTCCAAATCACATTACGTGTCCAGTCCATCTGATTTTCAACGCCTTGGCAAACAAGACAGCATCCCTGATTCCTGACCATCGATGGAGGTCGGAACTCTGGATTCTTTCTCTCATTTGAGTGGAGTGTGATACTACAAGCATAGCTCTTTCGATTCCCCTTTGGGAGACCCAAATAGCATTCTCATCCTGTTTTTGTAGGGCCCAGATCTCTGAGGTGTATGTTGAAAGCAGGAAGAACAGTGGAATTGAAGGGATGTGCCTGGAGCCAGAGTTTCTTCATCCTCTTAGCTATTTCTTTGAGGTACTTGAAGGCGTTTCAAGCCGCTCTCTTCCTCCTGCCCAACTCAGGTGCCAGGTCATTTGTCATGTTGACTTCTTGACCTAGGTACACATAACTGTTGCATTCGGAGATGGTTGTTCCATTGAGAGCAAATGGAACATCAAGAACAAGTCTGTTTCTCATAAACATTGTCTTCATGAGATTCAGCTGGAGTCCGACCTTTCCACACTCATGGTTGAAGTCAGCCAGCATTTGTGCCATTTGGTTGATGTTCGGTGTTATTAGAATGATGTCATCAGGGAAGCAGAAGTGGTGGAGTTGCTGATCATCTATCTTCACTCCCATTCCTTCCCATTGCAGTCATTGCATGATGTTCTCGAGAGTGGCATTGAAGAATTTCGGTGAAATGATATCACCCTAGTGAACGACTCTCTTGACGTCAATGATCACCTCCCTGTAGAATGGTGAGATCCTGGTAGTGAATCCGTAATATAGCTCACGGAGGATCTTGATGTATTGAGTTTGAACACCCTGTTTGGATTTGATGACTACTTCAGTCTCAACAGAATCAAAGGCCTTCTTTAAATCAATGAATGTTAGACAGAGTGGCATCTTGAACTCCGGAGAAACCTCAATGAGCTTGGTTATCGTGTGGATATGGTTGACTGCTGAATCCTTTGCAGAAACCAGATTGCTCACGTTGTTGTCCTTCATCTAGTGTTCTGCTAATCCCATTCAGGATGATTCGAGTGAACAGCTTGTAGACAACAGACAACAGGTGGATTTGGCGATAGTTGCCAATGTCCTGGTTGTCGCCCTTCTTGTACAGTAGTACAGTCCTGCTGGTTTTCCAGTGTGACGGAATCTTGCATTCAGACAGGTAGCTTGTGAAGAGCCAAACCAGTGTATTGATGAGTACTGGTGGAAGGTTCTTTAGGTGTTCGGGTCTGAACTTGTCTGGGCCGGATGCTATTTGCTCCTTTACCGACAAAATGGCATGTCAGATTTCGGAAGGGAGAACATTAGGAATGACATATCCATCCTGCAGAATTTGGTATGTGGGCAGGTGGACATGGCTATCGAAGAGATCCAAGTAGAAGTCATGGATAAATTTCTTCATTGCCCTTCTGAAAGATGTGATAGATCCATCAGGATGTCGGAGGGCAGTCATCTTGGTCTTGTAGTTGGTGGAGAGGCGGGCATTGCAAGTACCCAGCTTCCCAGCTTCTGCCATATCTGCCAGCACTGCTGCTCTTTTCTCTTTGATGTCTTCCTTTATCGCTTCTCTGCACTGCTTTGGAAGCTTGGACATTCGCAAGTGGTTGCCTGAGGCTTGCACCAAGCCACGTTGGCAAATGAGATTGAGAGTTTTTGAAGACAGGTGTCTTTTTGTGGCTCTCTCTCTCTCTCTCTCTCTCAGCGTTCTTCACACAATCATGGAGGTGGAGAACCAGTTGATCATATTCCTCATCACTTGATCACTTGATCACTTGACTTCCTGGTAATCATCAATTTGCTCTAGTGGGCGCCAGTGATGTCTCCATTCGTCCCTGATGCATGCAAGTGTATCCCAATGGCGTCTGTTTGTTCTACGAACATGAAGAGCCTCAAACCAATTGTTCAGGTTCTTGACGAAGAAGTCTGATCATCTTGTAGGTGGGCGGCCACACGGTCTTTTGCTACATCCCCTGGAATACAGTTGGTAATGACTTTAGTCCAGCAGTCATCTGCAAATATTATTACATGTCCAGCCCATCTGATTTTCGACACCTTGGAAAAGGAGATAGCGTCCCTGATTCTTGACCATCAATGGAGGTCAGAACTCCAGATTCTTTCTCTCATTTGAGTGAAATGTGATACTCCAAGCATAGTTCTTTTGATTCCTCATTGGGAGACCCAAATAGCATCCTCATCCTGTTTTCATAGGGCCCAAGTCTCTGTGGTGTATGTTAATGCAGGAAGAACAGTGGAATCGAAGAGATGTGCCCGGAGCTGGAGGTTCTTCATCCTCTTAGCTATTTCTTCGACGCTCTTGAAGGCGTTCCAAGCCACTCTTTTCCTCCTGTGCAACTCAGGTGCCAGGTCATTCCTCATGTTCACTTCTTGATCTTGGTACACATAACTGTTGCATTCGGAGATGTTCATTTCATTGAGAGCGAATGGAACGTCAGGAATAAGACTTTCTCATAAACATTATCTTTGTGAAATTCAGCTGGAGTCCAACTTTTTCACTCTCCTGGTCAAAGTCGGCCAGCATTTGTGCAGCTTGACTAATGTTTGGTGTTATTAGAACGATGTCATCATCAAAGCGGAGGTGGTGTAGCTGCCGATCATCTATCTTCACTCCCTTTCCTTCCCATTCCAGTCATTGCATGATGTTCTTGAGGGTGGCCTCAATGTTGTCAATGACGGCATCCTCCCATGTTGTTGCAATAGTGCCAAAGAGCTCCCAGTTGGTGGTCATTCTGGGAGTTCTCTTCTTAAACTTTGCAGCCCTTTCTGCCCGCTTTGTGAAGTAGAATTTTGCACAAAGAAGACAGAGGTCCCATCCCCTTTGGAATTTTGGGACAACAGCGACATCGGTCAGGCAAGACCATTGATTGAATATGATGTGGTCAATTTTGTTGTGGAACTGTCCTCTGGGAGACTCCCATGTCCAACGTTTAGATTTGGCCTTCTGGAATTGTGAGTTACCGTGAATGATCTTGGTTGACATGATGAACTCAGACAATTTCTCACCCTGTTCATTCCATTCTAGGCCATGGGTCCCAATGTGGAGTTCTTCAGCTTATCTTCTTTGTCCTATCTTGGCATTAAGATCACTGACAATGGTCTTGTCAAAGATGCGGTCTTCTTTATAGATCTTCTCCAGCTCCATGTAGAACTTCTCAATTTCTTCATCATAATTTGATGTTGGTGCATAGACAATGAAGATAGACACTGCCAGCAGTGAGCCACATCTATTCAAGTGTAATCATCTGATTCAGATTGTTAAGCATTCGAATGAATCAATGTTTATGGCCAAATTCGTGTTGACAAGGACACCGACACCACTGACGCCTTTTTGTCGCATGTTCTGAGGAACAGTTCTTCTCCAGTGTCGAAAACGGCGTGATGTGATTGATGTCTTCTCATCTTGGTCAGACCAATTTTGTCATACTCGATGGATGCATCCAATGTACATGCATTGAGTGTACATACAGTCATTTTTGTCCTTCTTTGTTTTGGCAGCTTCGTTCGGCCCTGAGATTTTATCAGCCTCTCCTTCCTCATCCTTCTTAATGCTGCCATATTGGTGGCTCTTTCAGGGTCAGGGGAATGAGACCCATTGTATTTACTGGTTGTGGCATATTGAATATACCACGGATAGCTTGCCAGGCTCTGCCATGCAGGTGGGATACTCTCAGTAGCTTGCCAGGCTCTCCGAGAGGGATAGAGGCTTTTAGGGCGGCTTCTAATCATCCTTGCAGGTGTTCGCATGGTTCAAACCATATTTGAACCCCATCAAATATGGTGTGGTAATCTTGTATTAAGTGTATTATGTTGTGTTGTGCAGTCACACGGTCTGAAAAGCATCCTAGAGCATGGTGGCAGTTGGGTAGTGAAGGTAGTGGAGGTCTGCCGAGCTGCTGGGAGCAGGTTGCTGTTCCCGGGTCCATTGAGCCTGAAGTCCCCGTCAATAATAATATGCTACAAATCCTTAAGGAAGATTCTATTTACTTGCAGGTGTGGACCACACCCAGCGGTGCTCAGGACCTCTCCCTGATCTTAACTCAGTAGGAACCCCAGCAGTACATTGGGAGCATGTTTCACACCAGGGTCCTGGCTTACATAATCTCATGCAAAACAAGTGCCTTATCTCTTGTACTGCCAGTCCAGGCCCAAATTCTGTTCACTTGACTAAATAGTGTTGCTTTCCACTGTAAAAATACTGAGGGCCAGCGAGAGAGCTCAGTGAGTGCCAGCAGGCTGCTTTGACTGCAGCTTAAGACTAAGCACCCAATTGTCAGGTCTGTACTGTCAATCGGATATCAAAGAGTAACCACGAGGCCTCTGAACGCCACTGGGATGTTCTCCACCTGCTACTCCCTCCCTGCCACCCCAGTATGGGCTGGTGTCGCATGCATCCTGACAGCAGCCAATTATTGACTAAGTGCTGAGTTCAAATATCTCATGCTGGAGAATGTCTTCACAAAGAAGGCATGTTTTGCTTAAAGGAAAGGAAAGGAAAGGAAAGGAAAGGAAAGGAAAGGAAAGGAAAGGAAAGGAAAGGAAAGGAAAGGAAAGGAAAGGAAAGGAAAGGAAAGGAAAGGAAGAAGGAAGGAAGGAAGAAAGGAAGGAAGGAAGGAAGGAAGGAAGGAAGGAAGGAAGGAAGGAAGAGAGAAAGAAAAGAGAAAGAAAGAGAGAGAGAAAGGAAGGAAGGAAGAAAGGAAGGAAGGAAGGAAGGAAGGAAGGAAGGAAGGAAGGAAGGAAGGAAAGAGGAGGAAAGGAGGGAGGGAGGGAGGGAGGGAGGGAGGGAGGGAGGGAGGGAGGAAGGGAGGGAGGGAGGGAGGGAGAAGGAAGCTTGGTTGTGGATGGACAAGTTGAAAAGAAAGACACGTCATAACTTCAACTACATCTTTTTCAGTCTCAGAAAGTAAGGCCTTAGGCAAGAAAAGACACTGTATATGTTGCGATTAATATGAATATGGAAAGGTATTGCAGAGACATTTTGCTAAGAGAGGTTATAATTATATACTAATAACTATTTATTGTTTTGTTAATCTCTTGCTTTTAGCTGGAAGAGATTCTCATTTGTTCCCTTCATTCTTGTATCAGCCAGGACAGAGCACAAAGCTTGAGACTATAGGAATAGGCTCCCCCAAAATGCCCACATAATCTTTTTCAAGCCGACAAAAGCAGGCGTTGCTCCCAAATGTGTTACTTTGGTACGTGGAACTAAGCTTCAGTCAAGACCTTGTGCACTTCAAGAGATACCATGACCATAGACCCTAACATTCAGAATGGAGATTACCCATATTTGGGAACATCTCCAAAAGCAACATTTATATCAGAGAAGTTTAAGAGAAGGTGTACATCAGGGGCAAAGTTTTGTCCTATGAATTCTCCTGCACACCCCAATCCTTCTCCCATTCATTACTTCAGGATATAAGCCCTCTCTTTTACTCCAAGATCTAGGAGTCATGTAAATACTCCATATTTATGGAACAAAATATTGTCTTTTCTTTTCACTAGTCTGTTATTAGTTTGTTTCTTTCACCAGGCTGGAGAGGAAACAGAAGAGTGGATGGATTTCCCTCTGTGTGCATCTACACATAAGTGCTGAAGATTTACAGAGCATTCATCTTCAAGATAGGCCCCATTCTCATAGCGGTCTCATAGATTATTTTGGGTTAAAAACTTGAGTAAAAGCAGATGCAGCAAGGCTCTCTGGCTTCTGTGCTTCTGCCTAAAAAGCAAATCATACAATTTCCTCTGAGAAAGACATTCTCCTGGTCCTAGGAAGAGGATTTCACCAGCTAAGACCAGGAATTGGATCCAAATGACAGACCTGCTTAAGCAAACCCAAGAAAAATCTCTCCTTCTTTTGGATTCTCCCATATGTTTCCTGCCACTTTTCCACTACCCACTCCCACAGCCCCTTTAGTTTGGAGGGTTCGGGGGCCAAATTCAATGGTGCGCAGGTGCTCAGAGATCACTCTGCTCAGGGGATCATTTGCAGCGCAGGAAGGAACAAAGGTTGGCCCCCATCAAGGAAAATGCCTTAACTGACCTCTGTGCATTCTTTCCAGCCTCTCTTATTACATTTTCACAACTCACCAGTCTTTATTTTGTATAGGTTCAATTCCTCTGTCCCTCTTGGAGAGCTCGGCAAGCTACCAAGAGTATCCTACCCACACAACAGAGACTGGCAAGTTCCCCGTGGCAAATTTGATACACCAAAAACAGTAACAACAAGTCTCACAATGGAGATGTTACTGGTACCAGCTCGATGATCAATGGGAGGATCCATATATATATATATATGGATCCAGTTCCACACCTTGCATTTGTTTAAAGGTGTATCTAGGGGCTGGAGCAATAGCACAGCAGGTAGGGCATTTCCCTACACATGGCTGACCTGATTTGATTCCCAGCATCCCATTTGGTCCCCTGAGCACCACAAAGAGTAATCCCTGAGTTCAGAGCCAGGAGTAACCCCTGTGCATTGCTGGGTGTGACCCCCCCCAAAAAAAGGTATATCTAAGTTTTTGTGTGAAATTGCTGTTCAAGGCAGCATTTTCCTTTGGAAAACTGTAACATATGTGTAAAAATATTAAATAAAATATGTAGGTTTCAATCCAAACTTTATTAATTTGAGTAATATTAAATTTTTAATTTTTGTTTTGTTCTTAAGATCAACAAAAAAATCAAAAAGGGTAGGATAAAGGTTTTTCTTCCCTTGACTATTCAGATATTGTTTTAATAAGCCTGTTGCTACCAGTATAGTTAATTCAATACTCTGAGTCTATGCATGATTCCATTGAATTTTCTAAACTGTTTATGCCAGATGTACTTGATGCTTTAATTATGTAATTAAATTAAATTTGATGTAAATGAATGAAATGTGATTAATGATGAGTTTGCTATGTAAACGAAATAAAATGTTTTGCAAAATTCCATAATTGTGTGTTGTTAATATATTTTCTCTGTTATATGAAATATAGATGAGGGGAAAAAAACTTTAAGACAATCACCAGAGACTTAAAAAAATTCTAAAAGGAATTTGTACTAAATTTAATTTTTTATAAATATGTGGGGTCTCATATTAAGTTTAAGAAAAACAAAGTTGTAACTTACATAGTATAGTACAGTTACATTCAGATTAAAAATCAAAAAACAAAATTTATCTCAGCAGACCCAGCATTTAATGGAATTGACACTCCATCAACTGATAGACAAATAAACTAAAACTCATTTGCTTTAATTTGAAAACAAAATATTCAATGTCATAAGCGTTTTACCTAAGTTCCTTCAATAGAATATATGGATTCAGGTCATGATTTTAACATATTGTCCAAGTAAATAGAAGCAAAGATAAACAGATGGGATGATATCAAACTAAGAAGTTTTTGCACTCAAAGGAAATGATGAACAGAATAAAAAGATACCCCAGATTGATAGAAAATATTTTACCCACCACTCATCTGATAAAGAGTTGATACCAAGATACATAAAGCATTTCTAGAACTTTATAAGAAAAAACAACTCACCCCACTAAAAAAGAAGGAAAGAAAAAAACTTCCTCAAAGATGACAAATAGATGGTCAAAAGGTATAAGAAAACATATTCTGTATCACTTGTCATCATGTATATGCAAATCAAAACAATGAGATGTTATCTCATATGGGTAAGAATGCACAAATCACAGTAAAACAGCCAGTATTGGCGCGGAGGCACGGATATGAGGAAAATAGGAACCCTCATTTACTGCTGGTGGGAATGTCAACTGGTCCAGCCTGATTGAAAACACCTCTCATAAAAACTAGAAATGAGCTCCCTTATGACCTAGCAAGTCTACTTCTTGGGATTGGCCCATATTTAGAAAAGACATTTGCACTACTATATTTATAGCAGCACTTTTCACAATAGCCAAAATCTGGAAATAACCAAATATCCAAGAACAGATGACTGGATACATATACAAATTGGAATATTGCTCCACTATAAGAAAAGATAAATCATGCAATTTGCTGCTAATGAATGGATCTGGAGTATCATGCTGAGCACAGTCAGAAGGATGACAAACACAAAATGATCTTTCTCATAGAGAGTATAAAGAAAAAGAGCAGGGGAATAACAAGTGGCCCAAAGCAACAGAATCCAGTGGGAAGCTTACCATGGGTGGGGAAACAATGAGTGGGAGGGACCCTGGGACAATGGTAAAGGGGAGCCAACACACTGGCAGAGGATGTCATGCTGGGATGTTTTGTGTTTAAAACCCTACCCATTACAGTTTTGTGAAACAATTTTTTTAAAAAGTAAAAAAAAGTAGAATTTTTTAAAAAGTGAAAAAAGGAATGAGCCAAAATTAATATTAATAAATAATATCAAATGTTGAGGAGCTGAGAGATAGTATATTAAGGCAAATGCTAAACCAGGTTAAATTCTCAATACCACCAGGTCCCTGAGCATCACCAGGTGAAACTTAGAGGGCCTCCAGCACTGCATGGATGGCCCAGGAAGTTTCCAGTTCCACAGGCCACACAGTACCACCTTCTCCAGCCCATGCAGTGAGTCTAGGCCCAGTTGACTGAGAATTGCTGGTGGGTTTCCCTGGCCTCCTGAGCACCCCATGGGAGACATGGTCCAAATTAGGTGAAATATATACAATTTGTTTCTTACATCCAACTTTAAACAACTATTTTAATAGTTAGTTAATTTTTCACCTACCAGTCCTGAATTGGAGGGATGCTTTTATGTATATATGTGTATATGTCATACATCTTTAATATTTTATATGCAACCTAATGCATATTTAGAAGCATTTTATTTTTATTATTTAATTTTGTTGATAGAAGCAACCAAGTTCTGCTAGTCACGATGAATGTCAGAATAAAGAGCATTTTCATTTTAATTCATGCTTTATTTGGAGCAAACTATTAACATTCTCTTCTTTTGGAAACATTAGCTTTGATGAAAACATTGTTTATGTAAATAACTGTTCCTGACAACCAAAGTTTCCAAGGAAACATGTTTCAAATTCTGCAACACAATATGCAAATAAAAACCTCTTTTCTGCATAAATTGCTTCAGAGTAATGGATGGAGCCTGAAACAATAAGCCAATTGAAAGATAAAAGGAAACCACAGTCAAATTGACTCCAGGGACTTTTTTTTTCTAAAGTCATGAAAATTGTTCTCTTTTGCTTTACAGATTGCAATAGGGAGCATCAATATTTCAACTGGGGAGAGATTTAAAATAATTTGGGTTTTAGTGTTCTTGAATTTGCAGAGTGGTATCTTTGACTCTGAATGATATCCATTCAGCTCACTGATTATTGAGATTAATTGCCTTGTGGAGCAGCTTGTGACAGTCTTTTACCTTCTTTTTATAACAGAAATCAATGTAAATTTCCTGCTAGAAAACAAATAGAAAACAGAAACTTAAAGAGAGAGAGAGAGAGAGAGAGAGAGAGAGAGAGAGAGAACTAGAAAGTTCCTGTGGTTTTATCAGTAAAAGTTAATGAAATTTTACAAAATTTTAGCTTTTATCCACAAAATAATAATTCCATCATTATTGAAGGAAAAAAGGGAGGAAAAGTAAGAGAAGAAATGTAATACTATGTGACACCAAAGTTATATGTATAAATTAATGAACACATTCCTTGTCCCAGTAAATATTCATCTATCATACCAAAAATATAAAAATAAAAGAAATTTACAAAAAGAACCCTCAATAACTCTCCATAAAAAGAAACCTGGCTTGATTCTATACAGACCAAAAAAACTTTTAATCTAGAGCTAAGGTCCCAAGGTACAGGAAACAGTAGGCTACCTGGGGTGTTCTTACTAACACCCTCAATGGTATTCTTGGTGAAGGCTGAAGGTCAGGGTGTCAGATTCTACCATGATGATGGAGGATGAGGAAACTGATCAGATATCAAGGAAGGGGGGGTATTCTGGCTAAACAAACATAGCCATTTCTTACCAAAAGTGGTCAGGCAAAGAAAATGGTAGGTGATGTCTGCATTTTAATTCCCCTAGAAAATCTGAGATTTGCTTGAGAAGTCCTCCGGGTAAATACCAATAAAAGAGATGAGACAAGGGAAGATAGAGAAGTCAATAAAACTTCACTATAAGTAAATTGTTATTGAAAGTAACTGCATCCAAACATCCAAATCCCACTAAAGAACTGCCAGACACCACATTGAAAATGTTTCAGATTGACCCAAAGGAGTGCAGAGAAATTGGTGACAACCATCTTATCAAATATTTCTGAGGGCTGACTCCACAGGAATAAATACTCTGACACAAGCTACTACAATAATAAGACATTCACAATGATTACTATGGCTTTATAGAATAACTTAAAAGTTGGGAAAAGGGAAGTCTCCCATATTATTTTTTCCTAGGATTTCGCTGGTTATTTGAGGGGTGTGTGGATGGAGGGTATGAATCAATGTAAATTTCACTTGGTCTGTTATTAATAAATGTCATGGTTATTATTATAATCCCACCCAATGCATTGAATTTGTATAGTGCATTGGGTAGGATTATCATTTAGACTATTTTAATCCTTCAAACTCATGAACAGGGGATGTGCTTCCAATTTCTTGTGTCTTATTTTTGTTTCATTCAGTAATGATTGATGCTCTTCCTTCCTCCCTCCCTCTCTCCGTCCCTCCCTCCCTCCCTCCCTCCTTCCTCCCTTCATTCATTCCTTCCTCTTTTCTCCCTCCCTCCTCCTCTCCCTTCTTTCTCTCCCTTCCTTCCTTCCTTCCTTCTTTCCTTCCTTCCTTCCTTCCTTCCTTCCTTCCTTCCTACCTTCCTTCTTTTTTCTTTCTTTCTGTCTTCCTTCCTTCCTTCCTTCCTTCCATCCTTTCTTCCTTCCATCCTTCCTTTCTCACACCCAACAATGCTCAAGGTATAATTTACTTTTTCTTTCTTCATGTCTTCTGTTAAGCAGATTCCAAGGAACTTAACTTTTTGAGACACAATTATGAATGCAATTGTTTCAGAATATACTATAAGGTCAGACTTTTAGACCAGTGGAATAGATTTGAGAGCACAGAGACAGATTATCAGATCTATGGATAGCTAATCTTTGACAAAGGAACAATGAGTATGAAGTGAAGCAAGGAAAGTCTCTTCAACAAATGGTACTGGGAACTACTCAATCAAAAAAGTCAATTAAAAATAAATTAAAGACCTAAATATAATCCTGAATCCATAAGTCATGTTAATATGAAAGAAAGAGTAGCTGAAAAATACTTTAAAACTCATAGTAAAATGCTAAAAGCAGTCATGAAATTCTAAATTAGAATATATAGATTCTTTCCAAGTAAGTTACACTTATAAAAGCACCAGGGCACTTGATCACTTGATCACTTGACTTCCTATTAATTATGAATTTGCTCGAGCGGGCGCCAGGACCCTCCGTGAGCTGTACTATGAATTCACTACCAGGATCTCACCATTCTACAAAGAAGTGATCATCCATGTGAAGAGAGGGGTTCGGCAGGGTGATACCACTTCACCGAAACTCTTCAGTGCCACCCTCGAGAATGTCATGTGATGACTGGAATGGGGAGGAATGGGAGTGAAGATAGAGAGTTGGCAACTATACCACCCCCTTCACTATGACATAGTTCTAATAACACCAAACATTAGCCAAGCGGCAAAAATGCTGGCCGACTTCGACAGTGAGTGTGGAAAGGTCATACTACAGCTGAATCTCAGAAGACAATGTTTATGAGAAATGGTCTCGTTCCTGACGTTCCATTCACTCTCAACGGGACAAACAGCTCTGAATGCACCAATTTTGTGTACCTAGGTCGAGAAGTCAACATGATGAATTACCTGGCACCTGAGTTGCGCAGGAGGAAGAGAGCGGCTTGGAACACCTTCAAGAGCATGGAAGAAATAGCTAAGAGGGCAAAGAACCTCTGACTCTGGGCACATCTCTTTGATTCCACTGTTCTTCCTACATGAACATACGCCTCAGAGACCTGGGCCCTACAAAAATAGGATGAGAACACTATTCGAAAACAGGATGAGAATGCTATTTGGGTCTCCCAAAGAGAAACAGAAAGAGCTATGCTTGGAGTATCACATTTCACTCAAATGAGAGAAAGAATCCAGAGTTCAGACCTCCTTCAATGGTCAAGAATCAGGGATGCTGTCTCATTTGCCAAGGCGTTGAAAATCAGATGGGCTGGACACATAATGAGATGAAAAGCACCATGGCAAATTTCGAAAAATAAATAGGTTAAAAGTTTTCAAAAAAAGAAGCTAAAGCTATCCTTAAAAGTCAACAAATTAAAATTTTAGTGTTTCATAAATAAATCGAGGATATATGGAAAATAATTTAATAAGCAAAATTTACATAACTTTATGCAAAACTGAAAAATAATTTAATTAAAACAAAATACATAAATGATGTATGGTTATACAATACATAAGTGATACAAAATTCAGGAAATTTTGTATTTCCTACATTTTTGTAGTACCTAAATTTTGTAGTACCTACAGAATGATGAGAAAGTATAAGAAATTATTGAGAAAGGAATATAATAATGAAATTCATCTAGGTACAATTCAGACAAGCGAGAATTTAATAAAGCCAAAGAGAAATACAGATGATGGATTGAAAGTCACAAAATCCGAAAAGAGACAATGACAGATCAATATTTAAAGAGATAACACTTGAAATTTCTAAAGAATTACAGAAAAGTGCAAGCCCTTAAATCAATAGAGCACTATGATTGGTAATTTCAAACAATATCCTGGCAATATTGTATGGAAACAGAATTTCTATTTCTAAACTTTATATATGAAACTTTCAGTTCTACTGATAAAAGTAAAGTTTTACAAAAGAAAACTAAGCTAGAGATACTACACTACCATTAATTTTATCATTAAAAAACTATAGCAATCACACCAGGATTATTTCAATGCAGGTTAAAAATAAGTAGAAAATTGACAACTTAGAGATCAATCTTTCCATTTATGGAAAAGGCATATAGCAGAGTTAATGGAGATTTGTAGAGATGATAAAATTTGCATTCTGAATTTGCCCAAGTTATCCTTACAGAAACATCTGAAGTATCACTGTTTACTAGATGATACAGGCTAATATGTTGTTACTTTTACCATAAATATTGTCTTCTTAAGAAGCTTAAGCTATCATCTTGGGGAGTTGTGTGTTTTTTTTTTAAATCTTCTCCTAGTCCAGACCCCGGCAGCTTGTGGCAGAAAAGTGAATGGACCATGCGTTTAACTACGGCGCCATGCCTCCCTGGGAGGGAAAGGATGTTGTTCCCTTCCATCTTTTTCCCCTCTGGTAGCAAGGTGGCTGCCACCTCAGAGCTTATAGGAAAGCCAGGTATAAGCGGGTGGTGATGGGGCAACTGCAGTCTAATGGGAAGGGGGGCAGTACCGGTTCATCCTTCATGCCCTACCAAGTTCACAAGTTGCCCCACACAAGCGGTTCTCCAGCACAGCCATAACACCAGACGCACAGAAACCAATCTCGTAATTACTTGGCTCTTTGCAGAAATCCAAAATCGCACTGCTGAAATAGCGGCCATGCAACATTATATGATTCTCATAACCAGCTATAGAAAGCAAAGTATTTCACAATGCCTTTTCAGAAATTCTGATTGTTGGTGGGGAGGATTCTAAACAATAATGGTGCATCTTTTGTCGAAATAATGAATGTAATCAATGTAGAGAAGAGTCAAGTGGAAACCATCTGCCACACAGGCATTGGGAGGGGTGGGAAGGGGGTATATTGGGGCTCTTGGTGGTGAAAAATGAGTACTGGTGAAAGAAGAGGTGTTTGATCATTGGATGACCAAGACTTAAACCTGAAAGCTTAGTAACTTCTTTTTTTAATTTTTATTAGTGAAACACCATGAGGTACAGTTGTAGATTCACAAATTTTTGTGCTTGGGTTTCAATTATACAATGATCAAACACCCATCCCTCCACCAGTGTCCATTTTCCACCACCATTGGTCCCAGTATCCCTCCCACCTTCCATCCCCCCCATCCCATCCTACCTCCATGGCAGGACATTCCCTTTTGTTCTCTCTCTCCTTTTGGGTGTTGTGCTTTGCAAAAGAGGCATTGAGTGGCAATCATGTTTGGTCTATAGTCTACTTTCGGCATGCTTCTCCCAACCTGGGAGGATCCCCTCAACACCCTTTATTTGGTGCTCCTTTCTCTGAGTTCCCTTTTCCCCTAGAATGTGTGGCTGGTCTCCAAGCCATGGAGCAAAACTCCTGGTACTAATCTCGGCCACTCTTGGGTGTTGTGTATGTATATGTTATATATGTATATGTATACAACATATGTATATGTATATGTGTACAGCATATGTATATGTTGTATATGTATATGTATATGTTGTATATGTTGTATATGTCTGATAACATGTTTTTAAAGGAGGGTTGTCTTTTTTTAAAATTCTTTCAATTTGTGTACCTATAAAATCAAATGTGTTTTATACAGAAGCAGTTACACTAATTTTTCTTGTTATTCTTACAGTAATTAGAATTCAAATTCAATAATTAATGAGACGACAACTGTGTTTGGATTCACTTACATAATTTTCTTGTCTTTTTATTGTCCTGATTATATTTTTTCTTCTTTCACTTTTACAAATTCCTAGCCTTTCTGTGGATTATAATCTTGTTTTCCTTTATATGTTTTTAGGGGCTTATGCAGCAGTTCTGGAAACTACCCCTACTGCCGTGTTCAGGGATTGCCTCCTGGCAGTGCACAAGGGACCATGTTGTGCTGGGTATAGAACCCTGGACTCCTATATACATAGCATGAGTCCAGCCCACTGAACTATCTCTCTAACCTTAAACTATTTATGTTTACTGTTATTACAACTAAGAATTCAATTTATTTACAACTGTTTTTATGTTTCCCATTGGCTTGATTTGAATTTCTTTTCTTACTGTTTCTTTTTCCTTTGCAATGATTTCTTAAATTCTCTGAGATTAGAATATAGGATTTGGTTTACCTTATCACATGTTTTTCTATCAACTAAAAATTATTCTAGCTAAGTACAGTTTTCATTGCCATTAATATTTTAATTTGTATATCTAATAAAGTTTACAGATTTGAATCTGATTTTAACATCTATTGCTTGTTTTGGTCCTAGTATGAGCTTGTGGGTGTAATGTGTGTGTGTGTGTGTATGTGTGTGTGTGTGTGTGTGCAAGAAAGAGAGAGAGAGAGAGGATAAGAGAGAGAGAACTAAAGGTTTTACTGTGTCCTCATATTTTTGTGAAACTGTTAAGAGGAAAGAAAGTAAATGTGTATAGGGAAAAGGTTGGGAGACATTTTCAGTATAGGACAGCTTTAAGTCTTTCTCCACTTAAGAGTCTTAGATCAACAATGTGAATTTTGAACCTCAAACCTGAGTGTGAATTGATTTATAGTTTGAATTCTTGTGTTCAAATTCCCTTCTTCCTAGAACAAAGTTTGAGTCAGGAAAATTTTCCTACTTTCCTTTCAGCATTGTGGATTGTTTTAAGGGAAAACTTTATAAAACCATTAGATATGGGCCTCACTTTTAAGTAAGTTTCTCCTGGAGGATTTTCCGACCTAACCTATATGAATTCTAGGTTCTATATACGATTCCCCATAGAAGCTAAAGTTCCAAGGGTAAGCATTGAGTTTTTCAAAATGAAGGCAAGTTTTATTTATTTGCCTCCCAACTATTTGTTTTCATTTTGTATTTCTCTTCTTCAAACTTCTTTAATTGTGTCAACTAGGAAATATATTTCTGGGTTTTTAAATATTCATAATCTATAATAATTATCTGTTTGGGAGAATCATTTAGTGTATGTTATTGATTGTATTTTTGAAACAGTAACAAATCTGTTAAGCTCAGTGGTGAGTTGTTTTCCATATTCTAATATACCCACTTAATAATATTAAAAAAAATTTAAGTCTGAAATAAGCTAGACTAAATTCAGTTTCTAAAGACAGCTATATTACTTCCAGTACCAAATTAAATATGCATATAAATTTAATGAGAAAGTTCTAATATATAACTTTAGAAATAGGGCTAACCCTGCTTGCATAATCCTAAATGTTCTCAAGTTAGGGTTATATATTTCTCTGTCCTTAATTTTTAAAAGTTTCTTGATCAGAAATCATAAGAGGTAAAATTCTTAGTTCTTAGTATAAATAGATTTAAATTCAGCTTGCTATTTTTGACTCTTTAAATACTGTTTATTTTTTTTATAGTCTGGCCCCATAAACATAATAGTGAAGGGCGATTGAAATGATTTCTTACTAATAAATAATTCATACCCTGAAAAGTTAGTCATTCTAATTCCCAGAACAAACTGTTCAGAGTTAGTAATTTATTCCATTGAAATTAGTTTTTTCTACCTATGGTTTAATAGTCAAATAATTATATAAGGGCACGTGCTTTGCATACTAATAGATCAATTTAATTTTGCACATTTTTTCTATTATATTATGACTCACTTGCCCAAATCAATAGTTCTCACTGATGGCAAATAATTGCAAAGATCAAATACAAAAATTATCTGCCAAGCTAAGATTGTGAATTCACACATTCAGAGAATAAAAACAAGATACTTTTAGAGATTTATTTTGATTTTCCACTAATTTCTGTGAAGTAAGATGTCAGAAAAAAATCGATGGGAATCTTACAATGTTATCTATTTAGAAATATTTTACAGCTAACAGAATATAAAGTAATAACAGCTAATATTAAATCTTCTTGAATTGTCTAGGCATATGTATAGATAAAAGAAACTTTGCAAATTAAAACTTCTCTGTGGGTATAGCTAAAACATGGAGTTATTCAGAACGGTTTTTGTATTTTGTGTATTCAGTTGATTAATCTGAACAAAAGCGCAATATGTCAAGAAGCAAATTTTTATAAAAGAATAAAAACCAATAGTCCTTAGAATATTTTCCAGGTTTAAGTTAATTTTCTTTGGCTACAATTTAAATGATGTCAAATTAGTATATAAAACAAATTTCTTTAACACTGCATCCATAAATCCATTGAAACAGATTCAACTAACTTTTAACTGAAGATTTAAGAATTTTTCTCAGAAAAATAGGGCATAAGGGCCTGAGCAGTAACACAGAGGATAGGACTCGCATTGCCATGTTTAACCCAGGTTTGATACACAACATCCCATACCATCACCCGAACGCTGCAAGGAGTAATTTTGAGTACCGATCCCGGAGTAACTCCTTAGTATGGCCAAGTGTGGGCAGAAAACAAACAAAAAGAAAAATAAAAACGGTAGATAATAGTGCTTAAATGATTGACATGTTCCCTAGTCACCCAACCATTTGTAAGTGTGTAACTATAACCTTGTGTATACATGATCAAAGCTAAACTCTGAAAGCAAAGAAGGAATGATATAATTGATGAGATTTTAGAATATAATGTGAACACAGAATGCCATTATGACTTATTCTATTATTTCTCCTTGTTGCTGTTGCCTATGGATGACAAGCCAGAGTGTTTGCTATGAGCTAAACATTCGCCTTGGCCCAATTTAATTTACTTCTCATAGAGTAAATAGAATGGATGGTATCATAAACTCTATTTTGTGGATGTGGTACTTTCTGATTCTATATATGCAATACTTCTTAGTTAAAAACAAGTTTTATTATATAGCATATGCTATCCTTTTGTGTGTTTAAATTAATAAGTCAATCTTAAAGATACATACGTATTTTTTTTTTAAATCACCAGCTTTAAATTGTCTGTATTATGTGTCAAAGTGATAGTGAAGCAGGTAGAGTATTGCTAGGAATGATTCCTGAGTGCAGAGCCAACAGTAACCCCTGAGTACTGTCAGGTGTGACCTAAAAACCAAAGAGAAAGAGAGAGAAAATAATATTATGAGATTGGTTGCATAAAGGGAAGAATTTAGCTAGTACTTATAATACTTTCCTAGTGTAGAATGTTTTCTATTTATAATAGTAACAGCTTTATTTTTAACAATGGAAATGGAAAAAAAAAGAAGAAAGCAAATACCAATCATAAATAAATTCCACCTTTCTAAGATAACCCTTAACATCATGCTACATGTATCCTCTGATAATATGATTTATGTACATGCTTTCTAAATTTCTTGAAAAATTGGGTTGCTCTAATTTGGCTCATTGAGCTCCTGAAGTGCTCAGGGGTTACTCTCAGCTCTATGCTAAGGGAGACCATAAGCAATGTCAGAATTCTTTTTTAAAAAAATTTTTTAGTAGTTAAACACCATGAGGTACAGTTGTAGACTTACAAATTTTTGTGCTTGGCTTTCAGTTATACAACGATCGAGTACCCATCCCTCCAACAGTGCCCTTTCTCCACCACCACGGATCCCAGTATCCCTCCTACCCCCCACTCCCCATCTCACCCTGCCTCTGTGGCAGGGCATTCCCTTTTGTTCTCTCTCTCCTTTTGGGTGCTGTGGTTTGCAAAAGAGGTGCAATGGCAGAATTCTAACCCTGGTCACCACCTTCAAGACAAGCACCTTCACCCCAGTACTCTCTCTCTAGAGCTTCTTACAAAAGATTTGCAACCAGATCATTTTCTCACTTGATAAAAATGTTTTAACATTTTTGTTCATAGAAGTCCTCTTAAAGATGATTATGGAGGTTATTTAGTATCTAATTGTATGATAATGCATAAATATATTTCAATAGTTTCTTATCGTTGAAACTGTGATAAGTAGGCATTCTTGTGTGCAAAGTATCTGGGATCCAAGAACCTTTCCTTAGAATAAGGTCCTAGAAAAGGAACTATTATGAGAAATAATATGATTTTTAAAAATCTTTTTTAATAATGCCACCACCTTTTTTTTTAGTGGCCTACCCGCTATTTAGTACAAACGTTTGATATTTTCATATTTTCCTCTCCTAATTCCTCATCATGCATTGGTGCACTGGAATAGCAGCAGGTGATGTAAAAGATTCCGTGGTTCTTCTTGCTCCTCTAATCTGCAGTCTCCCGCTCTCCCCAAGGCTGGCCACTCACACCCTACTCTCTTCTGTATCTTTCTTTCTTTTCACTTGTCAGGCAAGAATGCTCTCCCCTTCTCAGAACCTTGCTCATGTTGGACCCCTAAAAACGATTCATATCACTGACCTTTTTTTTTTTTCAAGTAACAAAGATAGGCTTCTAGCAGAACAGATTAGTGAATGGTCGAGCACACCGTGTCCAGTGCAAACAACCTAGGCCTAGACTCCTAGCTGGGTTTTTACTTCCTAGTCCCTTGGAAGTCCAAGTTTTTATGACTAGAGAATGATGATGACCACTAGGGGGAAGTATTGCCTAAAGCCTCAAACTATCCTGCGTGTCATAACTGACCTCGCCTGAATAGATTGCCCTCTAGAAAGTGGGGTGCCAATTTCTCTCTTACTAACATTTTCACATTTACTTTTTAAAAACCATTTCTAAATTAAATGGCATTACATGTTTTGATTCGGATTTACTAATAAGATTTGTACTTTCAAAAAAACTTCATTTAAAATATTCTGATTATACAAACAAAAATGCCCTTTCGAAAACACATTTGACATCACTTAGGAATGCACAAAGAACCGTTTCATAATTTCACTTCCAGAAGAAACCAATTTTATGCATATGCTTCCAGACTTTCTTCTTTGCATATATGTATATGCACAGATAAATATTGTTTGTACTTAAACACTAAACCCAAAGCTCCCTTCTTATTTTTAATAGCTGCAGGAAAGTTTTATGCAATGAACATCATAATTTATTCAATGAGTCCTATACAGATGAACTGTTAGCTTGCTTTACATGACGAATAGTGCTGCAATGAATATCATTTTCCATAAGCCTCAAAGCACTTGTATAAACTTTTCTGTAGGCTAAACTTCTAGAAGTGTAATTATTGGATCAAAGAGCTTGCATGCTAAATTTTGATAGAACAAAACTGTGAGGTCAGGGATTTTAGTCTGTAATGGCTCTGCTTTAGTAGCGATGACTGGATCAGTACGTAGCACATTGTTGGCACTCTGAATGAATGTGTAAAAATATTTTCAAAGCCTAAAAAGCTTTGCACCAATATATTGTTCTACCAATTGTATTTTGAAAAAACTCTCTTTCCTTATAATTGATCTGTTAGAAATTATAGCATCTTATTATACCAATATTAAGAATAAAAATAAAAGACCCCTCATTTTTAGGGAAATTATTTCTCATGAAATAAGCTGTTTATTAAATATCAATAATACTGTTCTATTTATTGCATATTTGTCTCATTTTGATCAAATGATTCTTTTTAAAAGATAGGTATATTTTAAATTGTTTAAAATGTATTCTTAAGTATTATTTATTATTAATTTTACTTATATTTCAAGTACTTAAATTTTACTATTTTCTATCCAAAGGTGCCTATGATCCTTTTATGATAAGAAAGATACTTGCTATCCAAAGATTGGGCAAAGCATGTAGCTCTTGGGGCTGGAGTGATAGCACAGAGGGTAGGGTATTTGCCTTGCACACGGTAGACCCAGGTTTGATTCCCAGCATCCCAGATGGTCCCCCAAGCACCGTCAGGAGTAACTCCTGAGTGCAGAGCCAGAAGTAAGCCCTGAGCATTGTGTGACCCAAAAAGAAAAAAAAAAAGCAAACAAAAGAAAAAAACATGTAGCTCTGTATTTTCTTCTCAATAATTTTCCCGACATCTAGATACTTAATTTATCCTAATATTTTGTTTCTGGTGACAAATATGAAATAAGGGCTAATATTTCTTGTATATAACCTACTTGATTTTATCCTTTTTATATATTTGTTCATTTTTCCTATTCATATTTTTTTTATTTATTGAAAGAAATGGAACTTCATGCCAGGCTGTTTTCACTCGGTCGCCCCAGAGCGGGGCAGGTGAAAGCCCTCGCCACCCCAAGGGGAGCAGGTGAGAGCCCTCCTCACCCCAAGGGACCAAGCCACGGCAGCCGACCTCCACTACCCAACTGCCGTCATGCTCCAGGCTGCTTTCCACATGCTCAGGCCTAACCACACATATGAGTGAACATATTCCTGGACTGCATGGCCGCAAAAGCGGCCGCGCAACACATCATATGGCATTCCTTACCCGTTTTCCATAATTATCACACCATATTTGATATATATATACTATATATATATATATATAGGTAAAGGTAAAGGTAAAGGTAAAGGCCCTCCCGTTGATCGTCGATTTGCTCGAGCGGGCCCAGTAACGTCTCCATTGGAGACTTTGTTGTTACTGTGTCTGGCATATCGAATACTCTCGGTAGCTTGCCGGGCTCTCCGAGAGGGGCGGAGGAATCGAACTCGGGTCGGCCATGTTGGCCGCGTGCAAGGCGAACGCCCTACCCGCTGTGCTATCGCTCCAGCCCATATATATATATCATATATATATATATATATATATATATATATATATATATCAGAGAGTCCGGCCAGCTACTGAGAGTATCCCTCCTACATGGCAGAACCTGGCAAGTTAGCTGTGGTGTATTCAATATGCCAAAAACAGTATAATGTGTCTCATTCCCCTGATGCTGAAAGAGCCTTCAATACATTGAGAAAGATGAGTAAGGAAAGGCTGCTAAAATCTCAGGGCTGGAATGGATGGAGATGTTACTGGCACCCTCTTAAGTAAATCAAAGAACAACGGGATGACAGTGATGACGGTGATTGAAAGAAATATTTATACATTAAGGCATTTTGCATCTCATAACTCTTCATATTTTGTTTGTTTGTAGTTTGTTTGGGAGCTATACCTGATGGTTCTCAGGGCTTACTCCTACCTCTGCATTCAGGAATCACTCATGGTAGTGCTTGGGGAACTATATGCAGTGCTGGGGATAGAACCCAAATCAGCTGCATGCAAGAAACGTGTTTAACTTATGTACTGTCTTCTCCAACCCACTCCAGGTTATTAATGCATAAAATCGATTAAAAAGACTTGTAAAGTAGAAATTTTCTAAGAATATTAAAGTTATATATTGAAAAAATGAATAAACTCCATCATCCAAATTTAATATATTTTTGTCCTGAATATCCTCTCAATAATGCCCTCATTCTCCTTTATCTCAGTTTCTTTCATAAAAAAAAAATAGGAAAAGAAAAGAAATGTTCACCGGCCACTCCAGATTCACTGTATCCAACTTAACAATCTCAGAGCAAAGAGCACAATTTTGTGTCCCCACCTTCACTCAACCCACGAGCAGGTCCAAAATCTCATTTTACTACTAATAGGAAGACTGTTAAAATCCCACCTTTGGATATGTGACAATCCAGCTTTCTTCTAGTGCATAAGAGTAAAGGAGTGTTGTGATTGACTAGGTTTCAGTCAAGATCTCACCCCTCTACAAAAAAATCAGTGACTACACACCCAAAGGCAATCATGCAATGTGGATTTTCTATGGAGAAAGAGACTAACTCAGAAATTAGGGTGTTAATGCATAGATTTCAGCTCTAAGAAAATTCTGATTGCATCATCTTTTGAAATAACATTTCAAATGTAGTAAACTTACCTATTTTTTTTCTTCATGGTTAATTCATTACTTGTATATTTATTAATATTATATAAATTAGTTCACATGTAGTATTGTACACCAAGATGGAAAACATGAAATCATTACCTGTATTTCTTCATTACAAGCATAATATGTTAAACTTTTAGACAAGAGGATGATGGAGGTTGGAGTTGGTAGATTTCTAGTAAGAGTTTACAGTCATCTCCATTTTCTCAGGACCTGAAAGAGGCATGGGGAAAGCCCTCTGTATGGATGGGTAAAAACTGGGTATAAAGGATGGGTATAAAGGATGGGTGGAAAGTGGGTATAAAGAGATAGAGGTCTTGAGAGAAGATATCATTATCATTTTAAACATGCATTTTTAATAGAATCCAAAAGTGAAATATTTACTTCTGAAACCCAATAGACACGGAGGTATAAGATAGAGATTGAAGGGGAAGGTGGGAGAAAAGTTTATTTTAAGTAGCCTGGTGAACTACTGCTGAGTCCCTGGGTCTCATCGAGTTTGAATATTCATGATCAGAGTCACAAAATCTGTGTAGCACTGTCTTCCTGTTGTTCATCAATTTGCTTGAGTGGGCACCAGTAACATCTCCATTGTGAGACTTGTTAATGTTTTTGTCATATCGAATACCCCACAGGGAGCTTGCCAGGCTTTGCCATGTGGGCAGGATACTCTCGGTAGCTTGCTGGGCTCTCTGAGAGGGATGGAGGAATCAAACCCGGGTCAGCCGCGTGCCCTACCTGCTATGCTATCACTCCAGTCCACAAAATCTGTGCAGAAGTAAAATAGATTATGGATTGAAAGTTTATTTAGGGGATCTGGGAGGAGACTTGTGGCTAAAACTGAGGCAAGAAGCCAAGGCCTCATTCATTCCCAGTGCTGCCTGGGCATTGAAGGTGACCCATAGCTCTGCTCTCTAGGAATTTCAATAGTATATGATCTCAGGGGCATCACAGCTGGCATGGAAGCACCACAACCAACATCATGATCTCCCGAAAACACAACTAAAAGAATAGGCCTGGGAGCACTGCTGCCCGAGCACAACCCCAACAAACACATATGTGAGCATCCCAGTAACCCGTCCAATAAGTGCTACAATTCCCATGCACAAAGGCACCACAACCAAATGAATGTGATTCCTGAAAAGCATGTGTGCAAGCAGCTTCCCACAGGCACACCTGAGTGTGCAAGCACTCTACTACACTCTAAGTGTGCAAACACTACAACCAAGTCATCACAGCCACTATAGCAACAGAGGGAGAGAAGGAATAAAATAATTAAAATGAAGGGTTCCTTCCACAACGATAAAAATATACTGAATGCCAGTGAATATTACACATAAAATGACTGAAATGACACAGATAATAAAAGTAGAATATGATTTAGTTGACAAAAAGGAAATAAATCTTGCTGTTTGCAACAAGAATAGACCTTGAAGGGTATTGCGCCAAGTGAAATAAGTCAGAGAGAGTCAAATGCTTACTTAGCTAAGAAAAACTGTAGCACTGTCCTCCCATTGTTCATCAATTTACTCGAGTGGGCACCAGTAATGTCTACATTGTGAGATTTGTTGTTACTGTTTTTGGCATGTTGAATACACCACAGGGAGCTTGCCAGGCTCTGCTGAGCGCTCAGGATACTCTCAGGAGCTTGCTGGGCTCTCTGAGAAGGTCGGAGGAATAGAATGCAGATCGGCTCCTGCGAGGCAAACGCCCTATCCGCTGTGATATAGCTCTGGCCCTCGATACACAAAGCAACCTTTATTGCAAATTAACTGTTTGTATATCTGGGAATTTATTTCTGGGATCCATTTCATTAGTCTGAAACCTGTTTTTATCCTAGCACCATACTGTTTTGATTATTATACCTTTATGTATCTTATAAAAAATAAACTCACAGTTACAGAGAATTGATGTTTACCAGTGAGGGGTGGAAGGTGTATTCAAAATGTATGGAGATAAAAAAAAAAAACCTTCTAATGAATCCCAGGATGCCTTGTATTACATGTATGTTATATTTGTGTAGTGCAATACAGAGTACTCCCAAATAATGTATTGTATGGTTGAGAGAAGCTAAGAGAGAAATCTTAAAATTTCTTACAAGAAAAAATCTGCTTATGTACAACTAGATTTACTGTTTTGAGTATTTTGCGACATGTAGATACAAAATCTTTTTTTTATCTGAAACCAGTATAATGTTACAGGTCAACTAAAATTTATAACAGTAACATTTTTGTATTTTATCACTTTTTTTGTTTGCTTATTTTGGGACCACATCCAGCAGTGCTTGGGGCTTACTCCTGGCTCTGGGATCACTCCTAGCGTGCTTTGGACAATCATAGAGTGTATCAGTGATCAAACTCAGGTCTGCCACATTCAAGGCAAGTGCCCAGCTATACTATTTTTCTGGTCCCTATTTTATCAACATTTATTTGATAAAATAAAAATAAAATACAAAGATTTTGTATTTGTCCCTATTTTATCAACATTTATTTGATAAGATAAAAATAAAAATACAAAGATTTTTTTCATTTGATGGCTATTTTATTTCATTTGATGGCTATTTGAGACTGATGGCTATTTGAGCAATAGGTTTGTTGTTCTTTTTCACAATATTGGCACATCATATCTCATGATAAGCAGGAGGTTAAAATTAAACTCAGAATCTTAATTTTCTGCTAAAGTCCTAAAACTGCATCATCAATGTCAGGTACAAGACCCATTACTGTAGTCTATAGGAAGTGCTTTCATTTCTCACTCATACAAAGTGTATATAAGGTCTTTGGGAATTTAATAGAAAACTTTTGGGGAGTTAATACAATGTTCTTTCCTGCCCATGGAAATTGAATTAGGGGTTATTTCTCCTTTACATAAGAAACCATATTGGGAGAATGATTTTTGTCTAAATATAAATGTTAGAAGGAAATTTTCCCTGACAGGAAAGTACAAGTGTGAGACCTTCAGCCTGAGATGCAGATGGAAAATCGGAGAAAAGTCTTGTTTGAATCACCAAGTCTCAGGAAGGTGAATGCCCCCTCACTGAAGCATCAGTCAACAAAAGAATTCCCAACTTATTTCTTCTCCTCTCTCTACTACCCAGTACTAAGCTACTAATGACAAGGAGAAAGATTTATTCAGAGAAGAGAAACAACCAGATGGGTTCAAAGAACAGAGTGAAGCCAGTATAGAAGTGAGCATATGACGCCTTTCTGGCATCTTCAGAATTAAAAAGAATTTCTAAACTCCAAAAGTAGTGAGTATGAGTTTTTGCAGCAAATATGGGAAGCTGAGAGATTTTGCTGGGAGAGTGATGTAAATCAAAGCAGCACTTGTAGACACAGTGGCAGCAGCAATGCCTAGTGGACTTCTAGATATTACTGCAACCCCAAATTGCACTTCAGCTAGCTCTGAAAATGAATAAAAATGGCATTGCTTGTATCAGATTCAATTTGATAAAGGCTATTTTAAATGTTCAAGTACAATATGCAGTCTTCTATCTGCAAATTGGAATAGGAGCACTGCTTTGGTCCAGAAAATGGTGAACTTCATCATCTTCCTTCCTTTTCTTTTGGAAATTCAATTATAACTTGCTAGATCTCCTAATTACACCCCCCCCCCATTGCCTACCAAAGCATTCTCCTACACACCAGCCCTATCTGCATCTCCTGATAATTACAAAGTATTTTAGTCTTGTATTGCAAAATATGGCAAAGGAGTCTTTTGAAAATGAGTGTTCACAACTATTCCTTTAGTTTCTCATGTGCCTGACAGCATGATACATGTTGGGCATGCTACAGAGAATGACACTGTCCCAGCTGCAGCAAGTTGTAAATTATGTGCATAAATAGGAAACTAAAGTCATAATTCTGTAGAAACCAGAAAAGTATGGTAAACTGTACGCACTTGCATGTGTGTATGATTATATATATATATGAAATATATATATATATATTTCACATAGAGAGAGAGAAAGAATACAGGGGAGAAATCTGTTCATCCATCATATTGGGGAAAACCTACATAAAAGAAAAATAATTATATAAAGGACCAATTAAGTAAAATTAAACCCCCATTAAGCCACTTCTTGTGCTCCAGTTCAACCCAACAGAACATCACTAGAAGCTAGCAGCAGTAAAGCTTTACTTAGGTATTTCTTTAAAGGTTACCAGACCTGCTAACCACGTCATTGAGACTCCTCCTTCAAGTTGACCTAGCTTCCCTTTTAAGGAAAATCTGAAGTGCTGTGTGATCCCAGAGCTCCCAAATAGCTGCCTTATAAATCCAAAGTGCCACTGTTAAAAATAACCCTTAGAAATTACTATCTGCAGAAGGCTACAGGTAGTGGTTCATGTGCTAGCCAACATTTCTATGTGTCCTTCGGGTGTTTCTTTCGTTTAACTCATATACAGCTGAGTGTCCAGCTGGCAACCTGGCCTAGCCCACAGGGTGGGAGCAGAATTTCTGTGCTCAGGCAGTCTCAGATCAGAGTTTGTTTCTTTGACTTTACCAAACAACTATGCCCAGTTTCTTCCTCTGTAACACCATAATCTTGAGAGAATGTTTTGCCTAGCACACAATAAACATTTAATGACTCTAACAATTGTCTGAAATGACAATGGGAGTCCATGCATAACAGACAGAAAAAAAGTAACAAAGAGAAGGTCAGAGGTTTGGGTATAAATATTATAAAGCATAAACAAACACTTCATTGTTTAGCACATACATTTTTAGTATATATTGTGATTTATCATTTTATTTTCAGAGTTTTTTATAAGCCCACATTTATGAGTCACTAATTGCCTAACTCCTTCCATTTTATTTTATAATGTTTATACTACTTAAGCAAAAGTCATTATTCCCATTATTTCCGTTATCAAATGGGAGAAACATTTTAAAAACACAATAGTTTTATTTAAAACCCTGTATCTCTTATTGTGAACTGCTGATTGTCTTCAAAACAACCAAGTGAATATAATATTCTACACGTACACACACACACACACACACACACAAATTTTGTTATTAAAAAAAAACCCAGTAGCAACCCCTCTTTCATAAAACTTTTAAATTTGGCTTCATGAAGAAGAAGAAACAAAGTTATTTGCATTATTCAAGCCAAAATCTTCTGCTTTCCTTTATAAAATCTTTACTTACCTAGGAACTAATGGATTATGATTGGATTCTGGACAAGGATTAAGACTTTAAAATAAAGAAGAGTGACCCCTAGTGTTGGATTTTAGAAACCAAATTTATGTAAATACACAAAGTTTCAAAAAATAGAAGAAAATGAGTAGCAAACATTATAAACCAAATCACAATACCTAATTTATTCTCTTTAATTGACTGTAGACACATAAATTACTATCATTTGAGACATTATTAAAGTGCTCTAAGAAAAATTTTTCAGAAAATAATACATTTCCTCCTACATCAACCCCCTTCACTCAGCAAATGTGCAAATCAAAAAGTAATGAAATAAAAAGGAAAGGAAGAGACTTGCTTGTACGAGTAAAGACAAAACTAGCCAAGGAAAAATAAAGTCTAAATATTAATCCACAATGCACCAACATATTGTATTTAAGATGACATATTATGCTTAAGCCACAATATTAGACTTATGTGAAGAAAATCTCAAGTGAATCACTAGCATCCTCCCAAATATTTTGCATAGAAAAACAATCAGCTTTAACAAGATCAAGGTTATCATTCGTGCAGAAAAAAAGGCAACATAGTTGAACCTGTACACCTGTCAGTTGTGACAAAATGAAATTAAACAAGAAGTCAAACAAGACGTACTGCATCATTAGAACTCATTGTCACTCATGAAGAGGAGGTTTTAGCAGGAAGTGGACTTCTTGGGATGGGAAAATTTTATATGTGAAGCAGTTTTCTTCCTGGAGAATAAGTATAATATGGTGGAAAGTCCTGAACTTCTTTCCTATTAAATTTTATAGTCATTATTTACCAAGGCTCTCTACTGCAGCTGGCTTGGCACCAGTACAGAGCTAAGCAAAAATTAAATATTTAATGCTCTCCTTTTGAGATTCAAGTGTCAAAGTGACATAAGAGTTGCTGAGGTAAAGTCTGTGCTGAGGACAACCCTGCCACTTCCTTTTGCTCGTAGAAACTCGCCAAGAAAAAGTACAGACCGATGAGAGAAGAAGGAAAGAAAAGGAAATTAAATACGGTCATGAAATTGCTAATTTAGTAGAGGAGGGAGAACTTTAAAAGGACAAAGGAACTCTGCTATTAACAATGATCGCTGACACGCCATTCATCACCCTTATGACATATTTGGTTCTTGGGATATAGATTCATTTTCTTGCTTTGTTCAAATGATTTTATGAAAATAGATTTTTTCCCTTGGTCAGACCTTCACAGCTAGGATCTGTGGCTTTATGAATGCCAGTTCTACCAGAAAATCATTTCTGTTAGTCAACTTAAACCTCCAAGCCTTACCAAATCCCCTAGATTTTATTTAAAATGAATTTTCCTTTTTATTTTCTTTTGCTTCCTCTGACTTTTCACTGTATGTGACTCCTCACCTTTTTATCTAGAAAAAACTATCCTTTCTCTTTTTTATTTCACATAAATGGTTTCCAGTAAACATCTGTTATCCAACTTGTAACTGTGAATTATTTACCACACATGCTAAATTATTTAAAATAATGCTTTGAGATTATATCTACACACAAAGCAAAAAAGATTTTACTCACTACTACTAGACTAGTACTAGAAGATTTATTTCTTTTCACCACACTGTCAAATATTTGGGAGAAACAAAAATAACTTTTTGATCTACATTTTTTCTGTTAAAAGAATTTATTCAAATACATTGTCTCATGCTTGTTGTCATTTACCTCCATAATCAGGACTTTTAATTACAAGCAATATGTCTTTTATTAAAACTTTTTATTTGGTAAGAAGATAATTTTTAATAGATGCATACATCATTTCATTTTTTATGACTGATTTACCTGCCCACTGATGCTCAGTCTAACAGAGCATTAGCACTCTCTGAGAACTTCTGTTTTCTTTAAAAGTTGTGACAATTCCTTCCAGTGATTAACTTTATAAGACATTGAAGTGGCCTCTAAAATTTAGCTTTCAGATGTTTGCAAAATCATAGCAAGGAGTTATGCACACATATTGCTTTCCTTATAAGTAAGTATAGTCATATATATGTATATATATATACACCCACCACACATATATATAGATAGATATTATCTTTCCTGTTAAATAGCGAAACAAAATTAACCTGCATATATATGCTCTTCACTAGAAATTTATACAAAAATTAAGTAGTAAATTTTGTGATTTTCAGACGGTTGTGCAAGGAAGTATGAAAAGTAGTAGTATTAATAAAACATATCTTAAGAGACAAAAAAAATTTTATTTAAAATTTGGTGACATAAAATATTTTTATTTGAAGCCACAACTATATTTTAAAATATGAAGTAGAATTCACCAATGCTTGAATTACAATGATGAAACATAGATATTCAAAGAAAGTTAGTATATGTTGTTATTATTCAAGCTATTTTTCCCAAGCTTTCATGACTTTAATTTAATGATATCAAATAAAATCCACATAGATTTTATATATAAATATATATAATACAAATTTTATATATCCATATATATAAATTTGGGAATATGGTCATGAAATTGCTAATTTAGTAGAGAATATGTAAAGATTTTATTTTTCTGTTTATAATGATTCTGTGGAAAGAGTTGAGGTCAAATGCTCTACTTAAAATTGAGTATCTCTTGGAGCAGATAACATTTAGAGATTTCAAAGTGTTCTATCATACTTGTATAAAAATCAAGTACAGCTGCTAATCTAGCAAAAAATATTTGAAGAATAGATTTATAGATCAATAGGAAAGTAAACGATGATAAACAGATTGAGCCATAGAGATAGAAGAGGACTCACAATGCAGACAACCCATTTGAGCACTGCAGATGGTCCTCCAGAATCACAGAATCACCAGAGTTCACTCCTAAGAAGAACTAGAAATAGGTCCTAGTTACTGCTAAATGTGGCACAACAGGAAAGAAGGAAGGAAGGAAGGAAGGAAGGAAGGAAGGAAGGAAGGAAGGAAGGAAGGAAGGAAGGAAGGAAGGAAGGGAGGCTGACTGATGTGAGTGAGGTCAGTATACAAAGACTATAGGAAAGTAGAAACAACTCTGGAGAAAATTAGGGAGGAATGGGTGCAGAAGACTTTTGGTAGGATCAAGGTGAAAGACATGACTAGAAGGCTGAACAAAAAAAGAAAAAATAGTAATCTGAAAACATCCAAGATAATAAAAGTGGACATCAGTTTTGTGAGTGTAAGAAGACTATGCTAAAATTCAGAATTAAGTTCAACCTTTGTTCTATACAATGAAAATATTCAAGCATTGATTTAAACCAACATGTAGTAACATAAAGGTAGCACTGTAGCATTGTCCTCCCGCTGTTCATTGATTTGCTCCTGAGAGCACCAGTAACGTCTCCATTGTGAGACTTGTTGCTATTGTTTTTGGCATATCAAAAGCTTGCCAGTCTTTGCCGTGTGAACGGAATACTCTCAGTAGCTTGCTGGGCTCTACGAGAGGAACATAAAGGTAGAAAGAGAATATCATATTGATCTACCAAAATCCCCAATCCTTTTATTAAGTGAGGTAAAAGGACTGACTTAGTAAAATCCCACTCAATGACTTTGGTTTAAGGTATTGCACTGTGGCTTAAATATTTTTGGTTGCAAAAATAATAGTGTGGCTTGGCTGATCAAAGTCAATTTAATTTGATGTCATTTTGGTTTTGGTTTGGGGGCCATACCAAACAATGCTCAGAGGGGTATTTCTGATTTTGTCTTCAGGAATGATCCCTGACTCAGGAGACCATATGTGATTTTGAGAATTCAAAGTAGGGTCAGTAAAAGCAGAACAAGCACCTTAATTCCTGTACTCCAGAAAGAGTGAGTTTATATATATGCATTATATATATTATATATGTTATATCACTGTATCACTATCATCCCATTGTTCATTGATTTACTCGAGCAGGCGCCAGTAACATCTCCATTTGTCCCAACCCTGAGATTTTAGCAGCCTCTCCTTACTCATCTTTCCCAACGCTGCCACATTGGAGGCTCGTTTCAGGGTCAGGGGACTGAGACCTGTTATTGTTACTGTTTTTGGCATCTCAAATATGCCACAGGCAGCTTACTAGGCTCTGTCATATATATGTTTTATATATATATATGTGTATATATACATATATATATTCAGAGACAGATACCTGGCAGTGAAAATGCTAGATTATAAGGTACACCTTTTTAAAAAAAATATTTTGAGAAATCATATTGTCTCCATAAATTCACCAACAATGTATGAAAGGCCCTTTCTCCACACCTCCAGCAGTACATGTAGATATGTCATGTTGATTTACCTTTTTTATTTGGACTGATCTCACAAGTGTGATAGTTTTTAATTGCATTAATCTAATAAAAGTGATAATGAACAGTTTTCATTTGTCTTTGAATCATTTGATTGTCTTCTTTGATGAAATGTTTTTAGAGCTCTTTTCAGTTTTAACGGGGATTTGTGCAGTTACTTTTTGTTCTTGTTAAGTTTTATGCGTTCCTTAGGCGTCTTGTCTTTTGTCAAATGTATAATGTGAAACTTTCTTCCATTCAGTAGGATGCCTTTTTTTCTTAATAATAGCTTCTTTCACTGTGCACAAATTTTTTAGTTTATGCAATACCCCTGGTTTGGTTTTGGTTTTGTTTTCTTTATCATTAGATTAAAATCCCCAAAGACATCACATAAACCAATATCAAGGAAACTTTCGCCCATTTTCTTCAATTTCTTCTATCGCTTCTAGTCTAACTTTCAAATATTAATCCCCTTTGAGTTAACTTTTGTGAATGGTATGAAATTGTGATCAAGTTTCATTCTTTTGCGTGTAATTTTCCCATAACCATTTATTGAAGAGAATTTTCATTCTTCGTTTTATGCTCTTGACTAAACTTTGATTTTTATTTTATAATTTTGTGGGTTTTTGTTTTGTTTGGGGCCACATCTTGTAGCATTCAGGGGCTATTCCTGGCTCAGTGCTAAGGAGTGACCCCTTCTAGTGACCAGGTGGTGCTGGAGTTTAAATCAGGATTGGCTGTGAGCAAGATAAGTGCCTTAACTCCCATACTATCTCTTCAGTTCTTTAACTTTGAACTATAAATCATTTTCTATAAATAAAATTTGATCTTTGTATGTGGTATGTGTGTGTAAATGAGTTCTCTCTTCAATTTATTGTCTAGTTTTGTTATTGTGGATATATCAATTTCTACTCTTTCCTGTTTCAAGGAATAGTTATTTAGAATATTAAATTTTTCATAATTTGTTCATAAAATCATGTAATCCTAGTGTCTTTCTTAGGTACCAATTTTTCTATTATTGTTGCTCTGTTCAGGCTTTCTATTTAATATGAGAAGTTAACAATTTATATTGCCGTCATCACAATATCCAATTAATCCATTTTTTCAGTTAGTCAAATACTTGTTTAAGATATTACAACTTCCCTATTTACTATCTTTAGAGTTTACTTCACTATTACATTACTAAATGTTGGGGTTTTCAGGGGTAATTGGTTAGAACACATCCAGCAGTGCTCAGGAGCTATTCTTGGCTTTGTGCTGAAAAGTGACTCCTCAAAGTACTCAGGGATCAAATCAGAGCCAGCAGCATGCAAGACAAATTGCTTAAACTCCTGAATGATCTCTGTGTCTCCTCTATTTTATATTATTAATAATTAGATTCTTACTGTGTGCTAGGCATGATAGCATTTTAATATGACAATTTATGAGATAAATAACATTTTCTTCCACTTTTCACGTATAGAATTTATGTGATTGGTAACTCGTGGAATGGATTATATATCCATTATCACACAAAAGCAAGTGTGCTATCAAGTGTTCAAATGCAAATCTTAAATATATATATTTTAATAATTTTTGTCAATGCATGATGATTTACAAAGTTATTCATAGTTGAGTTTTAGATAAAAAATGTTCCAGCACCAATCCCACCCCCAGGACCATCTTCCCTCCACCTGGGTTCCCAGGTTCCCTCCTATCCCTCCACTCCCCATCCCTGGCCTGTCGCCTTGATAGGCATCTTTTTAAGTTTGGTGGTTGAAGTTTGTACCTCTTCTTTTCAGTTGACTCTATTGTTTGGAAACTTAGATCTATACTACTCCATTATACCAATGATGTACTTGGATCCACTTGACCTCTGCTTCCCATTGCTTCCAGTCTATATTTCCCTCCTCCCCTCTCCTCCTTATTAGTGTATGTGACCAAGGGTGATACTGGCATCCATCCTGTCAAACATTACATTCCCTTGGCTAGTCATTCTATGTATTCTAAGTGAGGTCATTCTGTGTTTGTCCTTTTATTCTGTCATACTTCACTTAACATAATGTCCATCAGTTTCATCTGAGTTGTAGAGAATTGCATTATTTCATCTGTCTTTGTAGCTACATACCATTCCATTGTGTATACATACCACATCTTCATAATCCACTCATCTGTAATTGGACACTTACAAAATAATGATAGGAATAATAATAAAAATATGGAATAGGTTGATCCCATATTTTAGCTACTGTACTAAGTACTGCATTGAATAATGGTGTGCATATGCATTTTGAATGAATGCTTTTGTGTCCTGGGGGTATTTTTTATACTCAAAAGTGGAATTGTTGAATTGAATGGCATTTCAATTCTTTATTTACTGAGATATTGCCAAACTATTTTCAGGAAAGGTTGAACAATTCAACATTCCCACCAGTAGTAGGTAAGAGTTCCTTTTTTATCATATCCCTGCCAATACAGTTTCTAGTATTTTTTATAAGTTCCATTCTCACTTCTCACTACAGTGAGATGATATCTTATTATTGTCTTGATTTGAATTTATCTAATAGTAAATTATTATAAGCATTTTTTATGTGTGGCCATCTATTGGTCTTCCTTAGAGAAATCCCTGTTAATTTCCTCTCCCCATTTTATGATCAAGTTTTTGAGATTTTTTTTGGTTAATCTCTGTGAGCACTTTATATATTCTGGATATCAACCCTGTATTTTTTTAAAATTGAATACAAATATTTTCTTCTCCCTTTTACTTAGCTGTCTTTCAATTTTATCCTGTGTTTCTTTTGCCATGTAGAAACTCTTTAATTTTATGTAGCCTCAATTATTTACTTTTTTATTCTGTTCCTTTTGCCACTGGCATCATATCATTGAAAACAACTTTGAGGTCCAGAACTTGAAGCATTCTGTCTATATTTTGCTCAGTGTACTTTACAGATTCTGGTCTGATCTCTAAGTCTTTGATCCACTTTGAACTGACTTTTGTGTAAGGTGAGAGATATAGCTCCAACTCTATCTGTGACAATTGTTGTGATTATTTCAGTTACAAATTTAATGTTATAAAAGGAAGATCTTTCTAGATCTCTACAGCACACATTTCTGGGAACTCTTCTCTCTAAAACAAAGACTACATTTTGCTTATGCCTCCATGAGAATTTATGAAATTATTTTCTGACTTTGTGCTCAGGAACTACTTCTGTCATGGTAATCAAGGCACCATGCAGTGTCCAGGGATTTAATTCAGGGCTCTTACATGCAGAACACAAACTCCAGCCCTTTGTACTATCTCTGTAATCCCAAACATTAAAAAAAAAAAAAGTGATGGGTATCATATCCAATAAATGGTCAGGGATATTTTGGGGTCACTTCCAGTAGTACTCAGGGGTCGAGATTGTATTGGGGGGGGGGAAATGGTATTCCTGCTTGCAAAAGAAGAGTTCCAGTCTTTTGAGTCATCTCCCTGGTCCAAGTATTAAATATTATAGTATAAATTTAAATAGATAAAAATTGATGATTTTATATATTGAAATCTTATGACTTTAAAAATAAAATGCTTTCAGTAAATCAAAGTAACGTAGTGATTTAACATCACAATCCATTTTTAAAAAGCCTTATAAGTAAAAATTTTTACATGATTTCCTTTTTTCGCTTTATGTTTCACTTGACCCCATAAAACTTTATGCCAAGATTTTATATATATATATACATACATATATATATATTCTAATTCCTGAGCACCTTTTTCTCTAAGAAAATTATTCAAGACCAGGAATATAGCTCAAATGGTACAGCAGATATCTGTCATGTGAAAGGTCCTAAATTTGATTCCTGATAAGTTCTACATGTGCCAACAGCACCTCTGGTGCAGTACTGGTGGCCCTTGAGCTACACTGGGTGTGTACCTGGTGGCCCACAGCAAGGCTAGACACTGGGTCTGGTCCTGGTGGTCCCTGAGCATCAATAGCCTGGGAACCAGGGAGTATCTTGGGTTGCGTGTCCCCTATATCAAAAATAAGGGAAAGATACACATATAAATTTAATCTGACTACAAGTTTCTAAATGTTAAATGCTTTCATTTTTAGATGAAACTATTAGCACAATTATTAGTTATTATAATGATTAGGTATTTTCAGTAGATTTAAATGATGAGTTCACAAAATTTTATAGTTATCAATCATATAATATAAATTTCAATTGAAAAACGCATGTCCTAATAAAAAGGATTGAAATTTCTGTTTTCTCATTTATTTATTATTAATTCAAATATTCAAAGATGAATGTTACTGGTGCTTGAATGAGATAGGGATTAACACTTATATTATCTCAATTTTTAGTTTTATAGATAAAAGTGCTGAGAAAGCTGTTCACATAAATTAAAAACTGGCTCAAGAAGGAGTGTGGATACATCAATATTATTCAGCACTCTGAAACCATTATTGGTTATGTGACAAAAATTACTTAGCAATACTTCTTTAGAAATTATTTTTAATGATTAATCAATAAAAATTCCATTAAGTTTCTCTTGCATTTTATTTAATTCAAGTAAAAAACAAATCCTCTTATTTGCTAGATAATTTGTTACCCAATTATTAGGCATTCACTTTCTGAATACCAACATCAATATGTTCAACTATTTTCAGGCACTATAGTGGTTTTTAACAGCAGTATAATTTACCATTGTAATAATTTGAGTAAAGTGTGTGCCTGTTTCCTGTAAAGTATGAAAATGTTATTTTGAAATAAAAATGAGAAAGCATAATTAGAGCACAACTGGATGGTAAAGATGTAAATTTGGTTCCTTTATTCTATTTATAGCTCCACATAACCACAGGGAAAACGTGCATAAGCTCCTTGAACCCCTCATTAAACCCACTGCTCTTTGCACTCACACTCTTGATCTCTGTTTCTTGCTATATTAAAAGTCAAATGTTCAGTAAAATAACTGATACCATTTAAGTTAGTTCTCCAGCCCTGGCTCAATGAATGTGGCTACTGAGATAGGAATACACACCTTAACAGGATTGTAAACACAGAGCTGGAGTGATAGCACAGCAGGTAGGGCATTTGCGTTGCACATGGCCAATCCGGGTTCGATTCCCAGCATCCCATATGGTCCCCCGAGTACCACCAGGAGTAATTCCTGAGTGCAGAGCCAGGAGGAACCCCTGAGTATCATTGGGTGTGACCTCCGCCCCCAAAAAAGAAGACAGTACAGGGGTTAGAGTGTCCACCTTGTATTCATCAATTCCTGTTGGATTCATGGTATACACAACATGCCCCCTGAGTTGTACCAGGCACAGCACAAGAGGTTTCTGAACACCAGTGGGTACCTGGAATCACAGGACCTGAGAAGCACCACATCTGTGCTTCAAATGGAACTATCAGCCCATTGGTTGATATTGCCAGGAATGGCCCACAGGCCCCCTGAGTGTCTATTGGGAGGCCTCAAAATGAAGAATTTACTTCATCTTATGTTTCTCTTCCCTTCCTTTATGATGACTAGAGGTCATGCTTGGAAGTGGAGCTTGTCCACTTATATAATGCATTTCAGGGATCACAACCTTTAGTGATGGTTCACTCACTCATTCTAGATGTGATGCTCACTTTGGTTTCAGTGCTCACACGCATGCTAAGCACCATACACCTGGCTGAGGAGCTTACACACTTTACACATTTGTACATCAGGGGTTATGACTTAAGCTGTGGTGCTCAAAGAAGTCTCGGTATGCTGTGCCAGAGTTAACACACACTTTTGTGTCACTGAGAGTTCCATACAGCCCAGACACTTAGACCATCTCTTCACATGCAGGAAGCACTGGGAATTGAACTCATGGTCTCATACTTGCAAGATAAGTGCTTACACCACTGAGACATACTATGGGACTCACTACAGGAGATTTCCATCAAGTTCAGAATAAATTACAAACTTAGATGGATCAGATCACCATCCTTGTTTTGACTCTAACCAAGGACATCCTCATCTGCTATGACGTTTTCTTTGCTCTGAGCATTAGACACTAGCCAGCTGACTTTTTCTGCAGCACAGCAAGCTCCACATACCAAATTTTGAGACTGCTGTTTCCTTTGCCTGGAACTTTCTTTCTTTGCCTAATATCTTCAATTGTGTCTTTCAGGTTTCTACTTCAATGTGACTTCCTTAGGGACAACTTTGTAACTCTGCTCATTATTTATATTTAGAGGAGGACTTAGGGGGAAGGGATGAGGAAAGAATATATGTAAGTAAAGAACCTCTTTAGAAGGAGAGAAATGGAAACTGCCAGGGGACAGTAACTGTATGGTGTCACATGGTGCATTTAGAATCTTATACCATGTGACTCTATGATCTATTTTAGACTACTTTCAGTTTATGCAATGGCATTAAGGAAGGGTGAAAATTAAGGAGAACTGGAGGAAAAAGACTGAGAAAAGATTGCAAATGTTTGTTTGGTCATGGAGTTTTGGTAGATTTATGTCAGGTGATGGAAAAGAAGAAAGCATTCCAGGAAACTTAAACAGCATGTGTAAAAGCATAGAGAGAAAAAGGAAAATAAGGAACATGCTGCTGAATATTTTATGCAAATTTTTATCTTCAGGGCTTGGTTTACTAGAGACAAAAAATACACCTGTCTCGGTAGGGCAGTGGAAGCTTGTTAAGGAATAATGGAAAATAATATTGCCGAGGAAGAGCAGAAACAGATGGAGCATTTTAAAATTCAGGGAAGAAGTTTCTTTTTGCTATACATGAAAAAAGCAAGCTGTTGAAGGTTCTTGAACAAGGTAATGTTATGGTCAAATTAGTATTTAAAGAGGATTTTACTACATTATTGTAATGAATAGATTTATAGAGATAAAACCTAGAGGCAAGGGAGCCAAGTAGATGACTCTTATAGTTATTCTCAAAGGGGACTGGTGTCTGATTAGGAGCATGACTTTGGGTTATAGGGAGAGTAATAATAAATAAGACTTTTGTTTTTTTAATCAACGGGATTTGGAAAGTGTATATGAGAAACAGAGAATGGATATTGAAGTAAATTCGATCAACAAACAACCACAAGCTTTTTAAAAAAATATAAACCACTCTGGTATTCATGTTCACATAATTCATATTTGTTCATGTAATGAACAAACCGTGAGGATGTAAAAAAAGGAAACCTCTGATTCTTCTATTCAATGGATTGATTTTAATCTTTATTTACTTTTTTTTTACCAAGAAGCTTTATAGTTTATGAAAAACTTACCAGAAATATTCTCATCTTTTACATTCTCATTTGAATGATCACCCATCCTTCGCTCATAGCAGAGAGAGCAAAGGTATGAATGGTCTCAGTGTCACACCCAGGTCACTGAAAAGCTCAAGAACACAAATCTGGGACTTAATTTTCATCTCTGTGCTCCGCATTCTTATTAGGTTTTAATAGGAAAATCAGCCAGTAATTATTTGAGTGCTAAGAGTATTCCAGTTATTTGCATTATTATCTCATTTAATCTTTTTAAGAATTCCACAAATATGCTATATTATTCAGGTTACTTACCACACTGGAAAAAATAGAAGTGTCAGAAAGTGAAATGCTTTGCAGGGAGTTAGTTATTCAGCTCCCAGGACCTTGGAACCCCAGGGCATGAATTCTGATGAGCACTATTCAGGAATATCAGGACAGAAATAGAATAGAAATATGAGTGTGTTCCTAGGAAGGCTGTCCTCCAATGAAGGCTCTGGTGAGTGGGTTGGTTTTGTTGTTGTTTTGGTTTGGTGGTCACACCTGGCTCAGGGCTTATTCCTGGCTCAGCACTCAGGCATCACTCCTGGTGGTGCCCCAGGGACCAAATGGAGATCTGGAGACTGATCTCAAGTAGGCCATAGGCAAGGCAAGCTCAAATTGTACACATACTTTCTTTTCATCGAATTTCTGCCACAGTGTTCTTAAAACTTTTGGAAATTTCTAGGTACACAAACATGAGATTATTCATAATAAGCTTTCTCGACACTCTCCAAGTCTTTGCTGAGATGGGGCTTTCGGTGGAGGCATCTTGGGCCTCACAGTATAAGCTGGGTCAAGGATCCAAGTATGTGATTAGAAGACAGCTTTTGATTCCACTTCCTGACTTCCCTCTGGGGAGGGGTGAGGAGCTGTAAGCTGAAAAACCAATTAACTGGCCAATGATTGAGTCAATCATGACTCTAATGAAACCTTCTAACGACCCTAAATGAAAGGGTTCAGCTAGCTTCCTGCTTGGCGATCACATCCGTGTACCGTGATGGTGGCACACCCCAAACACAGGGAGAACGGGAACTTCTGTTCAGCACCCTTCCAGATCCCCTACTCTCTGCCTCATCATCCGGTTCTTCATTTGGCTCTTTTATATAAGACTTTACAATTAACTGGTAGCTACTAAGTAAATTGTTTACCTGAGTTCTGTGCACCATTAGAGAAATTCTGGGAGAATTTCTAACCAAATAGGACAACATTGGGGGTAATTCTGAGACAGACATATCTCACCTGATGAGATTGTGAAATAGGAGGTAATTTGATGGGGCTGAATCTTAATTTGTGGGTTTGCTATTTGCTACTGTCACTGCTATTTGAATTTAACTGGCTTAAATGGAATTTAGTATTGTCCATAGAGAATTCAAGAATTGTTTGGTGTGCAAAAGCCATATTACATTTCATGACAGGCCTTCTTGTATGTCACACCAAGAAAAGAGGATCCAAGTGAATTCAGTTAGAAGCCTCTACTGTTTGATATCTAAATGAATCCTAAAATTTGAAACAAAATAAAATAGTTATGTTATTAGCTCCAGCGGGAAAATTGTCATGGGATACTGGATGGTAGAGAAAAATAAACACATAAACTTTATCCTGGATATGTTACAGTGTTATTGTGAATGTATATTTAATTGACCTCTGGAAAGTGACCATATAGAAACTTAAAATTCAAAATATGAATTTTATTTTATTTATTTTTTTTATAATTTATTTATTTATTGAATCACTGTGGGAAAAGTTACAGAGCTTTTGGGTTTAGGTCTCAGTCATATAGATACCAAACACATTTCCCTTTACCAATACTCATTTTTAACCCCGAACCCCAATAGACCCCCACCTCCCACCCCTCCCAATTCTTGTGAGGCAGATGAGTTCTAGTTAATACTCTATCTACTTTGACTAGATAGATTATTTCGATAGAAGATGCACAATTATTGTTTAGAGTTTATGACCCACCCCCCACAATCAGACATGCTGAAACAGCGTTGTGAAATGATTTGCTTTCTACAACTTGGTTTAAGAATAAAATGATGTCGCGCGGCCGCAATAGCGGCTGCGCAGTTTTGAATTTCTGCTATTTTACTTATTGACCCTGGAAGAATTTCTATTAAAAGTTAGCTAGTTAAGAGATTGGTTTCTGTGCCCTGGAGTCATGGCCGTGCCGGAGAGCCGCTCGTGGGGGGCAGCTGGCGACCTCGGTGGGGCGTGGGGGACGGCCCACAAAGCCCCCCTTCCCATGAGGTCCCTGCCGCTCCCGCCAGCCCCGGCTCAAACCTGCTTTCCACAAGGCTCCCGTGCGGCTGCCATCTTTCTTTCCAGAGAGGAGCGGGCGGGCCGGTCAACGCCCTTTCCCCTCCGGGCAGGCTTGGTGGCGCGGTTTAACACAAGTCCATTTGCTTTTCTGCTCCAAGCGGCTGGTTCTCTGTGCTAAGTCCTTGTGCCTCCGGGGCCGTGGCCGTGCCGGAGAGCCGCTCGTGGGGGGCAGCTGGCGACCTCGGTGGGGCGTGGGGGACGGCCAAAATATGAATTTTAGAATCTGAAAAATTAGCATAATAATAGCTATCTTTCTGGTTCCTACTAAAGAGTAGATTATTTATATATACAATACATATATGAATATGACACTATGCATATTGTTTGTATAAACAAAATATTTTTGGAAATAGTGAAAGAGTATTTTCTTATGCCTTCTTTTACAAAAAGAGTTACAGTTCTTTCTGGGACATGAAAGTTCTATAGTGTAGCATTTAATGGAACAACAGAGAAAGGGGATGACATATTTAAAAAAGGTGTATTCAGGCAATAGGAAGAGAAGCTTTTAAGTATTATAGAGCAATATTATGTGCTTTCCTTAAAATCGGGGTAAAAGAAATTTTACAGAGTTGTATGAATCCAAAATTAAGTTTGCTGAGAGTGAATATAATGCCTACTCATGTTGACAATGAGTAGACCTTGAAAGGGTCATTTCAATAGATTAAAAGAGGGAGAGAAGAGAAAACAAGTGAATTTAAATGCTTAAGAGCTGGGATGAAAAGGATGAGGAAGATTTTTGACAATAAAAGAAAAGAAGAAAAGAGGACAACAGAGAGGGGTATGAGAACAAATCTAAATGCTATGCAGACTATGTCATTCTAGGTTGGAAATGAATATCTGTAAATATAAATCCTGGTACCTCTTATTAAATAGGAATAATAGACCAAGGACAAAGTAACAGTCAGGTTTTATAGTAAAATCATCTTTCTCTGAAATGAAGAGAATAACAGAAGGATAAGCTGAGTAGGAGAAGTACCTTGAATCTTTTCATGTAAATAAAAAGAATAATCATTTGATAAGGGAATAAGAATGAAATGTGAAGATTAAGTGAATGAGAATAGGAGAATGAAGGGATCAAATAGCTTAATATCCATGGCAGCTACTATTTTGATTACTTTTTTAGAAAACCAATGAGAAAAATTTAAAAAGAAGGGCACTAGAGCTAGAGAGACAGTATAGAAGGTAAGGTTGCCCGCCTTGTGTCTGACTGATACTGGTTTGATCCTCAGAAGGACATATATGGTCTCCCAGGACACTGTCAAAGTGATTCCTGAGCACAGAGTCAGGGGTTAAATCTGAGCACTAATGTGGCACTGTTCCACTGCCGTAAGAGAATGTAAGTTGAGCTGGAGAGGTAGCATTGTACTAAAGAAACTTACTTGCATATTGCTTCATGTTGTCCCCACATCATGGACCCTAAGTCAATGCCCTCCCCCACAAAAAGAAGGTACTAGAATGGGCTCAGTTCAAATTAGTATAAACTGCGGTTGCTATATTCTGAGCAATTCTTTGTTTTCTTCTAGAGAGCTGTGCAGCCAGAGTTGGAATTATGTTATAAGGAAGAAAACCTGGTAAGTTGATATTTCAACTCATTTTTTATAATTATAAAGAATCTCTTGAAGTTAGGCTTGAGATTTCTACAGTGTTGTGATTTTACAAATATGCCAGTTTGGAACTCACTCTGGGGGCCATATACTACTCTTTTAGTATTGGAGTAAAAAAATGTTTCTAAAATTGATAAATGATTACCTTACAAATAAACTTAAAATTTTATTCATAAATCAATAGCATCATATGCTAAAGAAGTTTAGCTGTGAAGATTATTCTTAGTAGGCAGTTAAAGAAGTTAGTTGAGGCTTTTTCTACCCTGTAAAAGCCCATGTTCTCTCTTGAATTTGTATTTCTCTCTTCTCTTTCCTCATATCTCTCTAAATTTCTTTTAATAACATTATCTTGCCTCACTAAAAAAAAGAAATAGTTGAGATATTTTTATATTTACATATTTCCTAAGTTTTATAGCTAAAACTTCGAGAAAAATATTATAGGGACGTGTACTCATTACTATGCTTCAAGTTAAATTAAATCAATATAGACATTGCTACTTAGAAAGAAATGACCTCAGTGATTCTGAAACATTATTGAAATTATGGTCATTTGAACTGTAATTTCTTTCTGAAATTATATTAAATTTGTATAAAAATTTTAGAAATGAGAAAGATAATAAATTTCAATTCACATTTAAGATTTTCTTATACTAAAAAACTTCTATTACACACACACATATTCTCACACACATACTGCATGCTCTAAATTTGCAAAACTAAATGATATTCATATCAAAAAAAGCTTCATAGTATGAAATCAGGGCTTATTTGTCACAGAAAGCATTTTAATTATTTGTAAAACAAAAGAGAAGATATAGGAATGCGAAGGAAGAGAAAAGAACAAAACCAAATATAAAAAATTGCAGTCTCAAAATTTTTCAATTCATGCTAAGTATACCTTAAGCATATAGTATTGGTCATGATAGTTTTCTCTTCTCTAATTCTTTTTCTCTTTCTGAATTTAACAGCCCAGTGTTCAGTAATATTCTCAGATTTTCCTATACTAAACCTATCTATCCATTAAAACGAAAGGGGAAAACTGCTGAAAGTATAACCAATTAACTTTTAAATTAGTATATGCTAGTGACAAAAATCTGTTAGTACTAACATCGATATCCTTAAATATAATTTGGGTCTAATGTTGGGAGCTCTGTAAAGTTCCTCCTCAGAACTGTCTCTTATTTCAGTGGCTACCCCTTGCCTTCCTTCTGCTACTGTTCTGACTAGGAGTCACACACTTGGTTGGAGTGTCCCTGAAATTTCACACCGCTGCGATGCAGGGAATTACAAAAAGGCCACTCCTTTGTGATGACACTCAGAGCATGGGTTGGTACTGGGGATCAAATTTGTGGATTCATGCCTACAAGTCTGGTATTAACTGAACTGTTCCAGAGTTTCTCTCACTTCAACATTCTCAGTTGCTTTATTTCATATACAACAAATAGAGAAAGAAACACTCAAGTAAGAAAATATAAAAGACTTAATATTGAACTTGAAGACTCCGCAGAACACAACTTTCTTTTTTTGTTTTGATTTGTTATGGTTTAGGGTGGCTGGCGCGATATCACAGTGAGCTGGGCGCTTGCCTTGCATGCAGCTGACCCGGCCGACCCTGGTTTGATTCCTCCGCCTCTCTCGGAGAGCCCAGCAAACTACCAAGAGTATCATGCCCGCTCGGCAAAGCCTGGAAAGCTAACCGTCACATATTTGATATGTCTAAAACAGTAACAAGTCTCACAAAGGAGAGGTTACTGGTGCCCGCTCGAGCAAATCAATGAACAATGGGAGGACAGTGCTATGGTTTAGGGTGCCACACTGTACTACCGGCTCTGTGTGTTCAGGGATCACTCCTGGCCAGGCTTAGAGGATACATGGGGCATTGGAGTAGAAGCTGGATCCACGGTGTGCAAAGAAGTTTCCTACCCACTGTGCTATGACTCTGTCCCTGAGAATATATAATTATCTGTACAAAATAATAACCATGTTACAATAGTTCTTATTAAACTAAGCAAAATCAAATGTTCTAATTTAACAACTTTCAGATAACTAGCTTATTAGCAAATGATATAAAAGTAAAAGACTTCAGGCATAACCCCAAACCTTCCAAAGTGATACATTTCTTTTAATAACTATTAACTCAGACCCAGGGGCAATTTTCAGCCCAAATAAATGAGTCACATTCTTTAACGGTCAACTTTAAAAATAATAATAAATTCAACCTGCACCCAGAAATGACAATGAAGCTTGGTTTTATTTTAACAAGCCTGCTCCTTGATTATGAAGTCTGATTGCCTTGAGGCTGTTGATATATGTTTTTAATCATGGCAGTATTAAATTTTAAACAGGAAATTTTCTTTACTGTTTTATTTTATTTTTACATCTTTTCATGCATATGAGTTTTTGGGGATTGGTTGTTGGTAATTTAATAGCTTTACACTCATGGTTAAGCAGCCATGATTTACTACAAAATGCATGCACTCATTTTTGCAAAAGCTAGTGCTAAAGGCAAGCATATTTGTAAAAACAAAATTTTTCCCTTAAGCTTTTTTTTCTTGTTCTTTCTTCCCCTCTTGTTATCTCTTTTCTTCTTCTAATGTGGACACATTCCATCTCACATGGTTTATCCCATAGTCTACTTTCTTATTACAGAAATATTGCTTATTTTCCTATCACAAAGCTCGGTGTTTAAATGTCTAAATTCCAGTTGGATGTCTGTAAGCTGAAATAAAGGGTAGGTGAAGGGGCCGGAGCAATGTACAGTGGGGAGGGTGCTTGCCTTGAATGTGACCGACCTGTGTTTGATCCCCAGAACTGCATTTGGTCCCCCAAGCCTGCCAGGTTTGATCCCTAAGGGCAAAGCCAGGAGTAAGCCCTGAGAACCACTGCCTGTGGTCCAAAAACAAATAGACAACAAATAAGAATGGTCCAAAACAAACAAACAAGAATAAAGGGTAGGCAGAAGAATGTGAATATCAGAGGATAATGTTGCTAACATCTGGAGTAAGAAACTAAAAGTCCTGTGAGACACCAGTTCAATCACCTTGCCAAGGCCTTAAATCATAACTCACATTCATCATCTTCCTGCTGGTAATAACTTGACAATATTTAGGATATTATCTATTTGTGAGCAAGAACTATGTTTCTAAAATATGTATTTATCCATGTGTTTGTACATATACATATAAATTTGTGAATTTATTTTATCTTAAAGTTATACCATATATTCACACACCACTTTACTTCAAAGTGCATTTAAACCAGGAATTGTATTTTAAGTACTGTATCCCCCATGTATTTCCAAATATTCAAATATACAACCCAAAAGCTCAAGTTTTTATTTCATGTTGTTTTCACGATGAATACTTGAGTCATTTCCTCTTTCTCTGTTTCCTGTACATCCAGACCATACTAGAAGTCTCAAAAGAAAATTCTATTGTCCAACATGTTTGCAAATTAGGCTGATAATTTTCAGTTACATCTACAATAATTTCTCCTATTTTTTTTGGTTTTGAGGTGTTGCTCAGGGATTACTCATGGGTCTGCACTCAGAGGTTCTCCCAGAGCTCCTCAGGGAACTATGCAGTGCCAGGTATTAAGCCTGGGTCTCCTGCATGAAAAACCCTTTGAGCTCTCTGTCTAGCCTAGTTTTACTCCGTGGTAAAAGGAAGGTCATATTTGTGTTGAGCTACAGTTTCTTTTGGTCCAACATAGTTAAGGAGATTGTCATACTGCATCCCTGACCCAGGAGTAGAGATGCAAACAAAGGGGCAGTTAACACCAGGCACCTTTCTTTCAAATGCTGGGTGGGGTACCTTGGTTTTATCATGAGCATGCTGCAGTGGTTTCCGCTTCCTTCAAGTACACATGCAGAAATACTTAATCCTCTGACATTTGGTAGTAGCTTGGCTTCCTTTCCAAGCCTTGATTGTTCTTAAGTGTTCTTCCAGGCAAACTAGGCTCATATCTCTGCCCCATTGGACGTGGAAAATGGGCCAAGTCTACAACACTTAGGGGCAGTTACGACTTTTACTCTTTGTCTTATTTAAAGATAAGGAAGTGAAGTGTGGAGGTGACTGTTTTTACTGAAATACAAATATTCATGTGTTTTTAGGTTTGATTTCAAGCTAGATGTAAAATCATGTACAAGGAAATAATCGTAAAACTTGTGGTAAGAAAGATGACAGCACAAATATTGAAAATTTCAGTGCTTGCATTAAAAATTACCTAAATATACTATAAAGTAAAGAAAAATACATAAAATGTACATTTTTTGTTTATACTATATCCTTCTAAATGAAGGACTTTAGAAAGTTATCTGTTTATTTGGGTTTTGCGGCCACACCAGGTGGTACTCAGTTATTTCTGCTCTGTGTGCAGTCCTCACTCATAATGGTGCTTAGCAGACCACATGTGGTGCCAGAATTGAACCAGAGTTAGCAGTATTCAAGGCAATAGCCTAAACCCCAATACTATCTCTCCACACCTGAAAAAAAAACTTTTTAAATATTCACAACCAATATCTTTCCTAAACTTAGCTTTGAAATATTGCATTTTATTATTCTATTAGTTGTTCATTGGATGACAGTAAAATGCAAAGTTTGGTAAAGAGACACTCTCCAGAAAAACATTCTAAAAATTAAATCAAATTAGTTTTCCCTTTATTAAGATGATTAGAAAGCACATTTAATGAATTTAAAAGATTTTGCTAGCAATCGAGTGATCATCAACACACATATACAATAGAGTTGAAGTTTTCACTTTTGTAAACCATACAAATCAAGACCAATAACGCCATATATAAAATCTCATAACAATACTGTAGCACTGTCCTCCTGTTGCTCATCAATTTGTTCGAGCGGGCACCAGTAATGTCTCCACTGTGAGACTTGTTGTCACTGTTTTTGGCATATTGGATACCCCATGGGGTGCTTGCCAGGCTCTGCCATGCTGGAGAGATAGTCTCAGTAGCTTGCCGGCTCTCCAAGAGGGATGGAGGAATTGAACCCGGGTCGGCCACATGCAAAGCGAACACTACCTGCTGTGTTATCGCTCCAGTCCTTCAAATGGGCAAATCATTTAAATAAAAATCTTTCTTATAACATATGTAGATAATAAATGCGTGAATAGATGTACAATGTAGTCAGGCAGGACAATGCCCCAAAGGTTGTACAGCATCATTATTAAAATGCAAATCAAAACTACATTGGCCGAGTCAGAGAGATAATACCGCAGGTGAGGCACTCACATTGCACATGGCCAACCTGGGGTTGATCCCCATCATTCTACATGGCTTCCTGAGCACTGCCAGAATTTATTCCTGAGTCAGAGTCAGGAATAACCCCTGACTACTGTCAGGTGTGGCCCCCAAACAACAAACAATGCTCACACACATTGTGGTACTACTTTACCCACCTGTAATGCTCTAATAAAAAAGATAGATAGTGGCAAATATTGGGGAAATGTGCAGAAACTGTAACTTCCATATACCATTTGTGGGAAGGAAAAATATAATCCTCTTTTGAAAGCTGTCTGGTAATTCCCCACACAATTGTTCACAGGTTTAATATATTGAACAATTCTACTCCTAAGTATATACCTAATAACTAATACATAAGCTCCAGTTACATTTCTAATAACATATAGCTACTTGAAATGTTAGTATGTCAATAAAAGTGGTCACAGCAGCATTATGCATAATAGACCAAAGACAAGAATAACTCAATGATCTTCAATGGGTAAATAGACAAAATGTACTATATCTGTAAAATGTGTAATATGTAGCATTGCAATGAAATAAAATACACAATATATTTTAAAAATTGCATGAGTTTTGAAAACACCCCAAGTAAAACAACCACTTACATATTGCATGGTTCTAAGTACATGTACTGTCAAGAATAAGCAAATTGAAAATATACCTAGATTTGTGGTGGGAGAGATGGTTGTTTGGGAAAAGTGGGAAGTAGTTGTTAAAGGATACAGGATCTATTTCTTGGGGTGATGAAGTGTCCTAAATATAATTGTTGCAGTTAATATAATTGCATAGTGGTCAATGCATTTAAAATCATTGATATACATTAACAAATTAAATTGTTGTATGTGAATTAAATTTCAATAAAGCTATTTTTAAAGTATTTAAAGAATAACAGCTGAGAATAGTATATCGCTTTTAATATTTACAAAAGGTATCTGGTTAATCACACCAACTGAATAGCTATGCCATCTGAACATTATTTTCACCAATTTGGAGAATAACCCTTTCTAATCATAAAACCAAATATGAGACCTGTCCTGTCCTGTCCTCCCGTTGTTCATCGATTTGCTTGAGCGGGCCCAGTAACATCTCCATTGGAGACTTTGCTGTTACTGTGTTTGGCATATTGAATACATCACGGGTAGCTTGCCAGGCTCTGCCGTGCGGGCGAGATACCCTCGGTAGCTTGCTGGGCTCTTGGAGAGGGGCGGAGGAATCAACTCGGGTCGGTCATGTTGGCTGCGTGCAAGGCAAACGCCCTACAGCTGTGCTATCCCTCCAGCCCAAAACCAAATTTGATGTTTTGAAATTAAGATTTAGTTTTGAAGTTGTTTTCTTTCCCTATGAAAAATAAATTCTTTTTTTAAATCACCAGCAAAATTTATTTGAATTTTTATTTTATTTTAATGAACTTTTGAATTTTATTAAAACAACAGGATTTATAGTTATCATGGCTTTGTTTTAAATTCACTATGTTCAGTACCAGTCCTAATGTCAGTGTCATCTTCCCTCCACAAATGCTCCCAGGTTCCCTTCTACCTCCTCACCCCTCATCCCCAGCCTGTCACGTTGGCAGGCTTAAGTTTAAGTTCAAATTTAAGATTAAATTGGAATCTTATGTTTTCAGTGATAGCACAGCGGGTAGGGCGTTTGCCTTGCATGCAGCCAACATGGCCGACCCGAGTTCGATTCCTCTGCCCCTCTCGGAGAGCCTGGCAAGCTACCGAGAGTATTCGATATGCCAGACACAGTAACAACAAAGTCTCCAATGGAGACGTTACTGGGCCCGCTCGAGCAAATCGACGATCAACGGGAGGGCCTTTACCTTTGGATATTTAATGTTGCATATCAATTTACTTAGTGCTTTTCAGATTCCACAATTTACTGAAGGATTTTTTTCATTTAAAATTTTATTTCATTAAAGAACTGCGATTCATAGAGTTAATCATAGTTGAGTTTTAGACATACAATGTTCCAGCACAGATCTCACCATTGACTTTCCCTCCAACAATGATCCCAGGTTTCCTCCCTTACCCCTCACCCCACCTTACTCTACCCCACCAAGCCTGCCATCTTGACAAGCACCTTTTCAAGTTTGTTTGTTAAAGTTTAGGCCTCATGATTTCAGTGTTGTTGACTCGGTGATTAGGATATTTAGCTCTACCATTCCTAATACCAAAAATGTATATGAATCCCTTTGATCGCTTACCCCCACCCCTCCCCTCCCCCCACACACAGCTTTCATTAATTCTCATCTATCTCTTCTCAGCATCCCCCCTACTCTATTTCTTTTTTTTTCCTCCCTATACTTTGGGGTCAACGTGGCTCAGTGCAATCCTCAGGCAATGGCAAGCGAACATCTGAGCTCAGAAAGCAGTGCAGAGAAGTGATAAAAGAAGACCTCAAAGAGAGAAGAACAGCAGTGCTGGCAGATGCTGCTGAAGCTGGGAAAAGCATTCGCAATGCCCACCAGTCCTTTGCCAACTACAAGACCAAGATGACTGTCCTCCCATGTCCTGATGGATCTATCACATCTTCCAGAATGGCAATGGAGAAGATTATCTATGACTTCTACTCGGATCTCTTCATTAGCACGTCCACCTGCCCACATACCAAATTCCGCAGGATAGATATGTCATTCCCAATGTTCTCCCTTCTGAAATCCAACATGCCTTTTCATAAGTAAAGAAGTAAACAGTACCCAGCGCAGACAAGGTCAGATCCAAACATCTGAACTCATCAATACTCATCAATACACTGGCTTGGCACTTCACATGCTACCTGTCTGAATGCAAGGTTCCATCCCAATGGAAAACCAGAAGAACCATTCTACTGCACAAGAAGGGAGACATCCACGACACTGGCAACTATTGCCTGATCTGCCTGTTGTCTGTTGTCTATAAGTTGTTCACTCAAGTAATCCTGAGTAGGATTGTCAGAACACTAGATGAAGGACAACCATGCAAGCAAGCCAGGTTCCGAAAAGGATTCAGCACAGTTGACCATATCCACATGATCACCAAGCTCATTGAGGTTTCTCGGTAGTTCAAGATGCCGCTCTGTCTAACATTCATTGATTTAAAGATGGCCTTTGGTTCTGTTGAGATGGAAGCAGTCATCGAAGCTCTAGCCAATCAGGGCATTCAAACTCAATACATCAGGATCCTCTGTGAGCTGTTTTATGGATTCACTACCCGGATCTCACCATTCTACAAAGAAGTGATCATTGATGTCAAGAGAGAGGTTCGGCAGGGTGAAACCATTTCTTCGAAACTCTTCAGTATCACCCTCAAGAACATCAAGCAATGACTGGAATGGGAAGGAGTGGGAGTAAAGATAGACAGTCGCCAACCACACCACCTTCACTTTGCTGATGACATCGTTCTAATAACACCAAACATTAGCCAAGTGGCACAAATGCTGGCTGACTTCGACCATTTCATACAAACTCTATAAATAACTGTTCTAATCCTTGACGAATTCCATCTGAATTGGATAGGGATTTCATTGAATCCATATAGTAGTTTAGGTAGGATGGTCATTTTCACAATATTTATTCTTCTAATCCACAGGCATGGAATGCTTTTCCATTTCCTAAGGTCTTCTTTAATTTCTTTGTTAAGTGTTTTGAAGTTTTCATGGTATAGGTCTCTCAACTCTTTTGTTGATTCCTAGGTTCTTAATGTTTTTTCCTTTTTTGTTTTTGTTTTTGGGGCCACACCTGCTCAGAGGTTTCTTCTGACTCTCTGCTCAGGCATTACTCCTGGCAGTGATTGGGAGACCAGGTGGAATACAGGATGGAACTGGTTCAGACTTGCAAACAAGGCAAAGGCCTACCCATTGTACTATTGCTCTGGCCCCAAAAATATTCTTTTAAATACATATAACATTTTTATATTAAAGCAGTAATTTAGATTGGTTATTTAATTTGAAAGTATAAATTTTCACTAGAAGTATTGTCATATTTTATTGAATTATCTTAAAGTCCAGTCCCAAACCGTGCAGGCTTAGAGATCTCAGTCCCGGGTCCCACACACCTGGGTTCCTCTGCCAGTTCGGTTATGTCTGAGGCTTATCCAAGTGTGTGGAGAGTGGCTCCAGTAAGGCCTCGGTTGGGGCCTGGAAGTCTTCAGCTGTTGGGCCCTGGCGAGGATAGTCAGTCACAGGGTAGGAGACTCTGCCTTGTGCTCTCCCGGGAGCTTGTTGTGATAATCTTTGGATCCTGGCCTTTGTTGGGGTTACACGGCAGTTGGAGGGTGTAACTGGTAGGACTGGACCTGTCAGTAGCTAGACAGTTACTATGTCACGTGGACGCCCACCTATAAGATGGTCAGACTTCTTCGTCAAGACCCTAAATGATCGGTTTGAGGCTCTACATGTTCCTAAAACGAACAGATACCATTGGGCTACGCTAGCACGCAACCGGGATGAATGGAGACGTTACTGGCACCCGCTCGAATAAATCCATGAATAACGGGGATTAAGTGATTAAGTGATTAAGTGATAAGTGATTAAGTGATCTTAAAGTCACCCATCAACATAAGTTTGAACATAATATGTACACCTCAGTAGCATACAAATTATCTACCCAAAATACTTTTTCTGGTTTGGGGACCCACCTGGTGAAGATTAGGGGTTACTCCTGGCTCCAGACTCAGGAATCACTCCTGGTGGTACTTAGGGGACCACATGTGATGTTGGAGATAGAACCTGGGTCAGATTCATGCAAAGCAAGTTCTCTACTGCAAAACTATGTCATTAGTTCCCTCTATCCATGATATCTTATGCAAACTAGAATTCGAAACAATATGAAAAGTATTTGCCCAAAAAAAATTTTTATCATTGTGGTGTGAGAGAAAAAACTGAGTTTAGGACATATTTTAAAGATACAATGTAACACAGATGTGTAATTAAGTAAAAAGTGACAATTGAAAGAATATTAAAATTAAAATTTTGTGCAAAGTTATAACTATAAAAATTTGAGTACACATTAACAAGGAACTATAGTTTTTAGGTGTCTATGGACTTATTTAAATAACTATCTTTTTCTGTGAGAAATAATATAGCATTTTTATTTTTATGCATTATGTACAATAAAAGAGAAGCATTTCACGGTGATGTCGTTGAAAGGTTATTATTATTCCAATGATAGAAACAAAAGTATATTATCACTTGGATGATGTCAATGAAAGGGTATCATTACTTTTTCTGAGGAGAACATTCCGGTAAGTAAACACACAAGTACAGTATTTATTGCATTTTATTCTACATGTGTCTTCAAGTAAACCAGAAAGAAGTGCAATTAGTTTGTGATATTAGGAGGAAAGCCTTGGTTCCATTTGTTAAAAAAATATCTGAATCAATTTTGCTTTCATCAAATTTCCCTTCACATCATAACATTCTATTTTTTATCTAGTCTTTATATTTCCATATATTTCAAAGTTATATTTCTATAGAGAATGAAAAGAAAAATTCAAATTCTAAAAGACAGTTCTTGAAACTTTCCATGTTAAATCTATCCAGTTATGGTTATTAAACAGAATTATGATTATTATGTCATTATACATCTCTGAAAATAGACATGTTCTTCTAAGAAATGCCACGTTGGTGTGTAAATAATAACTCTTTTCAAAATTTTAGATCATCGTAAACTGGAAGATAGTTTGATATTTAAATTGATTTTTATTAGCTTCTTAGAAATCAGTACTCATTGTTCCTTCCATTCCTGACAAGTAAACTGTCAGGCTTAGAGACTTAAATACCACTAATGATACTATAGATACCACAGATCATACCTAGAGGGATATAATTCAAAGTATAATTCTCCTTATATAAAAACGTAGCAGCTGAATTCTAATATACATTAATGCTGATGTTATTTTTACCAAATTTTTCTTTCTAAAGAAGAAAAAAAAAGTTTTATAGAAAACTAAGAAAATCCAAAGTACATGCATATGTTGCCTCTATTTTCTGCCTCGTATGTAGGTTATAATGTATAGTTTCTACATAGACAAAGCATTTGCTATGAATTAAGGATGACTTTGCTTATTTTGTTGTCTATGTGGTATTTGATGGATGGGTCTACTTAATTTCCTTTGTATGCTTTAGTCTCTTTTTCGAAATTTCAAGGTTTTACTTTTTTGTTAGATTGTTTTTTGTCTGGAAGTCACACCTGGTAGTTCTCAGGGCTTACTCCTGGTTCTGCACTCCTCCTGGGTGGCACTTGGAATTTATGGGACCATATAGGTCCCTCCCTTTTCCTTTTCCTTTTCTTTCCTCCCTCCCTCTCTCCCTCCCTCATTTCCTCCCTCCTTCCTCCCTCCCTTCCTTGCTCCCTCACCCCTTCCATCCACCCTCCCTCCTTTCCTCCCTCTCTTCCTCCCTTTTTCCTATTTGAAATTATCCTCAACTTTATTCACGAACCTAGAAAACAGACTATAATTATAGCAAGAATAAGATCCCAGTTTCTCCCTTCTCCATTTAAAAACTAAATATGCATAACAAGAGTGAAAATTTGAGGCTCATGTGACAAACACTATTGTGAGCACAGAAGTGTTTTCAGTATTCAATACAGAAATTTCAGAATTTCCAATTTCTCTTTGAGGTACATGGTACTAATTTTATGTGTAATAAATAAATCTACAAAATATTAAGAAAATTACTTGTTCACACAGTTAATATAAGGTAAGCTCTGTAGCTATGAAAATGTTCTATATTAACCTTACTACCATATTTCACTCTTCCTTAGGACTTCAAAAATGTCAAAAAACCTGATTAAATATAAATTCTATGTCCAGTGAAAATAAATCCTTCAACTGTGACAACAAAACTGGGGATACTAAGCAACAGGTGGGGGATGGAGGGACCAGACTAGAAGTGACCGAGGAATAGTGGAGTTTGACACTTTTTATGTCGTGAGAATGCAGTAACTTTATATATCCAAAGCATGAGAATTGACGTGATTGTAAAGAATGTTACCTCAACAAAATAAAATAAATTTTAATTTAAAAGTAAAGACAAAATTTGTGGGTGGGAGGGAAACTGGTAGGTAGGAGGGTTAACTAACATTGGTGAAGGGAAGTAGACACTGCTTGTAGGATAACATTGGTTTGTCTTTTCTGCTGTGCCACAGGGAGTTTGGGTTACTCCCATCACAGTGCTTCATTCCTCTGTGTTTATTTGTAAACTCTTTCTTTGTGCTCTGCTTCCCCAAAAGGTCAATCACCTTTATCTCCTAATCAGACTCTGTTAGCTTGTAAATATTGCTTTTTTCTTCCCCTTAAGCCCTTTGCATAGTTAATTCAGAGCAGTGTCCTTTTTGTATAGACACAAGAAGACAGTTAATGCTATGCTTTTATAACTTGGGAGTTAATTGACTCTGAATGATATTCACTCCTGGGCATCTGTTCTCTCAACTTAAGCCTCAGTTGCCCTTACTCCCTAGATCCCCCAAAGCAGGGTCCCAACCTGGAACTGGATGGACCCAGGGCAAGCATCAAAATGTCCGTGACCCTGGCATCAAAATGGGGCAGACCAAATACTTAACTATAAGTTAAGAGCATGGTCATGGACAAATTCTGTCATGATCCAAAAGGTAACAACTAGATTAGGACCCTACTAGGGTTAGGAAAGATTAATCTGGCCTGAGCACTGTAGTCTGATATCTATAGCAAGATGCCCCAGGAGAGCCACCCTACCAGCTTAATGTATCTCTTACTGTGTCCATACAAAATAATATTAAGAAGTAGAATTAAGATGGTAATTAAGTTATTGGACTAAGGAGAGGAGAAAAACCCCTAGCTGGTATTTCTGCCCTTGAGCCTGATCTCCTGGCTGCAGGCAATCTGGAAAGTGCTTTGATATGTTGATTGTGCTACCCCACCTGTGTGTGTGGTTGCTACCCCTAAAGTGGGAAGTTGGGAAGAGACAAGGGAGAAACCAGGGCAGCGAGTCTGAGGGGAGAGAGTGAGGGAGACAGGAGGAGATGGGAATGTGGGGCGGACTGGAATGAGGGCCTAGTAAGATTGTAACAGGCGCATGGGGAGAATGGAATAAACAGCAACTGATCACCAACCAGTCTGGCCCTCATTTCCTCCTTCATCTGCCCATGGCATTGGCTGTCCTGGATGGGGAAGTGGTGAGAGACCACCAAACCAGGGGGTGAAAGAGAGCCATGGATTTCCTAGTCATCTGATGAATACACAACAGGTGAAGGGATTGATGGGTGGAACACTATTCACCTGAAACTCAGTCATGAATAACTATGTAATTTAAAGGTGGCTAAATACTTTGTGTTCCCCAAATGAATGCAATCTTTCTATGTCTATCCCTTTCTTTCTGAGTCATTTTGCTTAACATGATACTTCCCATGTAGTGCCACTTGTAAGTAAATTTCATGACTTCGTCTTTTCTAACAGCTACATAGTACTCCGTTGTGTAAATGTACCAAAGTTTCTTTAACCAGTCATCTGTTCTCGGGGATACGTGATGGTGGGAAATGGGCACTAGTGGAGGGATGGGTATTTGGTCATTGTATAATTGAAACCCAAGCACAAGGATTTGTAGGTCTACAACTGTACCTCATGGTGTCTCACTGATAAAAATTTTTAAAAACTTTAAAAAATTATATCATTTATACTGACAAAAAAAGGTGGCTAAATAAAAAAAATTTTAAAAGACAGGTCTGGAACAATAGTACAGCAGGTTGGTGGTCTTCCTTGCATGTGAGTGACCCAGGTTCAATCCCTGGAATCCCATATGGTTCCCTAAGCATTGTCAGGTAATGACTCTGATAATTACATTGTCAGGAGTAATTCCTAATTGCAATGCTCAGTAATCCCTCAGCATTGCCACCCGTGACCACCCCCACCAAAAAAAATTTTTTTAAGGGATAAAATAAAACATAGCACTGTAGCACTGTCATCCCATTGTTCATCAACTTGCTCAAGTGGGCACCAGTAACATCTCCATTGTGAGACTTGTTGTTACTGTTTTTGGCATATCGAATATGCCACAGGTAACTTGCCAGGCTCTGCCATGCAGGAGGGATATGCTTGGTAGCTTGCTGGGCTCTCCGAGAGGGACAGAAGAATCGAACCCAGGTTGGCCACATGCAAGGCAAACTCCCTACCTGCTGTGCTATTGCTCCAGCCCCCACCCCCAAAAAATCAGATTACATAAAAATAAAAATACTTAAGTGAAAAATGGTGATTTTTTTTAAAAAGATGAACTTTTACATAAATGATAGTATCTCTTGTTATTTCAGGTTGTAAAAACATCATCAAACATGAAGGAAAGGAAACAATGTCAATTGAAAGTGATTTAACACATTGAAGCTGGCACTGTGATCTGAGTTAATTAAGCCACTTTCAACTGTGAGCCACCAGTGTATGTGCTGATGTCAACATGTTAAATTAACATTAAGCTCAGAGCCTAAAATAATCAATTTTGCAGTCCAAGTAAAATTTATAAAAGAACATTATCCTGAGTTGTTTTTTGGTAATGACAGTACATGCTTAAAATATATAAGAGGCTCTAGAGAGGTAGTACAGGGAAGAGCACTTGCCTTTTGCGTGGCCAATCCCGATTTGATCCCAGCACTTCGTGTACCATCAAGTACCACCACTAGTCCCTGAGCACAGAGCCAGAATATGCTCTAAGTAATACTGGGTATGGCTCCAAACCTAAATAAAAAAGATATAAATCCAGATTGTTAAATGTTGGTGTTTGGAAAAGGGTTCTAAATTAAACCTCTTCCATCTTTAAGTTCTAAAAAATTGAGAAATTGAAGCAGGTATCAAAGAGACAGACATCAAAGTATCAGTACTTTGATGAATTATATTGAAGGGTAAAGTATTAGCCTATAAGCCTTTAAATTTCTTACAGCGCCTACAAAAGTTTGGACCTTAACAGTCCCCACTAGTAGATGATTTGAAACTCTAGGTTCAAACAGCTCCACCCAAGTAATAAGAAGCAGAATTCTGTCTTCAATCACTTAGTGTGTTGCTAAAATGAAGATCATGTAGATGAATGACATTTTCACATCCACAATATGAAGCTAGAATGTTAATACTTCATGGAACGAACCCTATTAGATAAATCACTCTTTGACAATGGGAGGATGTAGATAAGAGAGAGTTCACTCAAGATAATATTCATAATTCCATATGTCTTTAAAATTCTTTGCAAGTCTATCAGGTAAAATTATGGCAAAAATTATTCTAGAAAATTATTTTCTAAATTTATATTATTCTTGTTATACATAAAATATAGCACATATTATATAGAATATAATCTCTAAAATTTTTCATATACGCCGAAGTATATATACACTTTATAAGACATTTAAAACAAAGTCATTCTTACGTTAATTAAATAATTAAACAAATGGTGAATTAACTTCAACTTAATGAAATCCAAGTGGTATAAAACTATTAGAGTATAAGACTTATTATATCTACATGTATCTGTTAGAAAGAGTCATACCTGTATAAGGGTATATGCAAAAGTAGCATGAAACTAATAAAAAAAAGTATCAGGACACCAAAACTTAATATCTTCTCTTCTATATATTCAATATATTTTTAATAACAAAGATAGTGCCTTCTTGCTGACGTCTTAACACAAATACTTTGAGCATGAGATGGCAAAGTATGAACCAGTAGGCATATTTAAAATGAAAACAATACTTAATTTTTTTTCACTCTAATGAAAAGACTTGTAGCAATTGAAACTCACATTTGTAGACTTGTAGCAATTGAAACTCACATTTCAGTATACACTTCATAATACAGGTACACTCTGTAGGTGAAACATAACTTAAACAACAAAAGAAAATAATTAATCATTTGCTGGGGGAGAAGGCAACTGGAATAGAGAAGGAATCACTAAGTCAATGATGGTTGAAGGGATTATTCAGGGTGGGAGATATGTGCTGAAAGTAGATAAAGAACCAAATGTGATAGCTTCTCAATATCTATATATCAAAATATTAAAAAATATTGTGGCTCCTAACAATTATACAGGTATGATTCTTTCTAGCAGATACACGTAGATATAATAAGTCTTATACTCTAATAGTTTTATACCACTATGATTTCATTAAGTTGAAGTTAATTCACCATTTGTTTAATTATTTAATTAAACAATGTAAGAATGACTTAATTTTAAATGTTAGGCACATATGGAAAATTTTAGAGATTATAGTCTATATAATATGTGCTATATTTTATGTATTGGGACTGTCACTGTCCTCCCATTGTTCATCGATTTGCTCAAGCAGGCCCAGTAATGTCTCCATTGGAGACTTTGTTGTTACTGTGGCTGGCATATCGAATACGTCACGGGGAGCTTGCCAGGCTCTGCTGCGCGGGCGAGATACTCTCAGTAGCTTGCTGGGCTCTCTGAGAGGGGCGGAGGAATCGAACTCGGGTCAGCCATGTTGGCTGCGTGCAAGGCAAACGCCCTACCGCTGTGCTTTGCTCCAGCCCATATATATTTTATGTATAACGAGAATAATATTATAAATTTAGACATAATGCCCAAAAGTAGAGAGAGAGTATGGGGGAAATTGTCTGACAAAGAGGCAGGGGGAGGGTTGGGATGGGGGTACTAGGGACATTGGTGGTGAAAAGTGTGAACTGGTGGAGGGGTGGTGTTTGATCATTTTATGACTGAAACTCAAACATGAAAGCTTTGTAACTATATCACGATTATTCAATTAAAAGTTAAAAATAAAATTAAAAAATAAAAAGGAATTATTTTGTATGTATTTCAGTCACTATTTAATTTCAAATAATTGGTTTCAGTCACTATTCAAATTTGCTCAATTATATCCAAACTGTATCTTAAATTTTTAAAAAATCTGGTAGTGGGTCCAGATAGTATTGTGGATAGCGTGCTTGCCTTACATGTAGCAGACCCCAGCTCAATCCTCAGTATCCCATATGGTTCCCCAAGCACCACCAAGAGTACTTCCTGAATGCAGAGCCAGGAGTAACCCTTGAACATCACTGGGTGTGGTTCAAAACAACAAAAACAATACTCTGATAGATTGTTGTGTCTTTAAAATTACTGTTAATTTGAGAAAAAAAGTTTCTATTCTGTAAGGAGTACTTTTCTTTTTATTACTGTGAACTTTAAAATTCTGTTTTCTTTTCTGGGAGGGGTGGAGTGGGCCCAAACCAGTGGTATTCGTATCTTATTCCTAGCTCTGTGCTCAGGGATCACTTGAGACTGCACTAAAGAGTACCAGATACAGTGCCAGGGATCCAACTAAAGGTAGTCATGAGAAAGACATTTCTTTCACTCCATTTTTATTTTCTCTTGACATTGAGATCTTAAAAGTCAAGACAACACATCGTTGACAATAGCCCAAATTATAAATTTAATAGCAAATAATGGTCATATTTGACATGCTTCTTAATTTCTTGACTTCTTGTAAAGTATAAATTTTATTTAGCTTTTTGTAACAGAGGAGACAGAAATTGCCAAGTCATCCCAGTAACAGTAATTGCTGAGATTGTCTTGGTTTTATAGTGACTGCCAGATATTTCTATGCTAAAAGTATTTCCATTTTGTAACTTGTAAAGAAACCATTGGTCAGAGCTTGCCCTCCACTGATGTTCCTTCCTAAATCAGATATTACATTAGGGCTGCAATAGTGATTTCTTTCTCTCTCTCTCTCTCTCTCTCTCTCTCTCTCTCTCTCTCTCTCTCTCTCTCTCTCCTTTTCACTCTATTCTTCTTTGGAAATTTATTGATCCATAGTTTTAGGTCATTCAAAAGTTTTTATGATAATTTGCCATAATTTTTATTCATTCTTTTTAAATATTTAAAAATCTCTTGTATTTTGGAAGAACTTCAATGTGGCTCCTAACAAGGTCATGATTTTTTTTCTTGTTTCCTACTACAGGGCAATCTGGACTCAGTTATATTTTCCTAAACAAAACCTGTAATCAGCCATTTCTTCAAAGAATCTGAGTTACTTTTATTTTTCTTTTTGGGTAACACCCAGCGATGCACAGGGGTTACTCCTGTCTCATGTGCTCAGGAATTACTCCTGGGGGTGCTTGGGAGACCATATGGGATGTTGGGAATCAAACCCAGGGTCAGCCGTGTGCAAAGCAAACACCCTACCCACTGTGCTATCACTCCAGCCTGAGTTATTTTTAAAAGTCAGTATCAGTCAAAAAACAACATCCTGTGATGTTGCTTTTTGACTGCTCAACTCTAGTTCTATATTAGTAGAGTAGCACTGCTTCTGTGACACAGCTTCATTTTCATGGAGAAAGACAAAAATAAGGAAACCTGCCTTATAATTACGAAGCATGTTTGCAAACTGGAAGAATTTATATATATATAATATATATACATATATATAAAGTATTTCAAGAAATAGTGCACATCCAGAGATTAAGCCTAAGACTGTAGCACTGTAGCACTGTCCTCCCACTGTTCATCGATTTGCTCAAGTGGGCACCAGTAATGTCTCACAACAAATTGTGAGACTTGTTACTTTTTTTTTTTTTTTTTTTTGCAAATCGAATACATCACAGGTAGCTTGCCAGGCTTTGCCATGTGAGCGGGATACTCTCAGTAGCTCGCCAGGATCTCTGAGAGAGGTAGAGGAATCGAACCCAGGTTGGCCACATGCAAGGCAAATGCCCTACCCACTGTGCTATCGCTCCAGCCCCCAAATGACATAAAAATTTAAGAATCTTTACAGAAATAGTACCAATAGTCAAAAGATAATAATCAAAGTAAACCAGACTTTAAGCCAAAAATCTTATTCCAGACTAGAATAAACAATATTCTCAGTAGTTAGGATATACAAAATGGATGTGAGTGTGTTTGTAACTTCACTGAATGTTGCACAAGGAAAAAAAAAAGGAAAAAATTGAATAGCCCTGAATGGGAGAATGGATGTCACAGGCTAGTGTGTAGTCATATAAAATAATGGATTAGGGACTGGGGAAGTGGCTTTGTTATAGAATGCCTACCTTACTTGTGGGACACCCTGAGTTCCATCTCCAGGGGATCAACTATCTAACAGTTCAGGCCAGGCAAATGATTCCAAGGGCTGGAGGATATGACATACATGCTTTACAAGCCTCATCCTTCTCACTGCATGGTCCTCATCGCTTTTTGAAGGGTCACCTGAGCACTTGAGCACTGTCAGTCATGATCCTTAATTTTTTTTTTAATTCCATGTGGAGACACTGCAAGGTTGGTCCACAGGACTATCTCAGGACCAAAAGAATCTCTGGATCATGTAAACCAAACTGACTTTTTTTTTAAATTGAATCACCATGAGATAAAGTGTTACAAAGCTGTTCATGAATGCATTTCAGTCATGCAATGTTACAACACTCAACCCTCCACTAGTGTAATTTCACAGCACCAGTGACCCCAGTTTCCCTCCCACCCTGCAAGCCACCTCCTACCCCACCTTCCTCTATGGCAGATACTTTCCTTCTCTCTCTCTCTCCCTCTCTCTCTCTTTCATTTTAGGTGTTATGGTTTGCCGTACTAACTTTTGGGGCTGGAGTCATAGTACATCTGGAACAGATTCTATCCCCAGTATCCCATATGGTCCCCTGAGTTCTACCAGGAGTGATTCCTGAGTACAGAGCCAGGAGTAAACCTTTAGCATCACCAGGTGTGGCCCCTCAAACAACAAAACAAACAAACAAACAAAAAACCTAAAAAACACACTGACTTTCTTTTAATAATCACATGGTCTTTGGTTTTCTTATTGATAATTGCCCTGCCTCTGCAATTCTAACCATGGAAGATCTTTCTTAAACATTTCAGATAAATAGCTTGCTCCTATATGAATGTTGCCCATAGTGGAGTCAGTTAGAAAGTTACTGTACTCCTTGATAGCAGGCACTATATTTTATTCATTTTGTATCCTTGGAAATAATGATAAGTAAAATGCCTTTTGAATGGGAATTATCTGAACACAAAAGAAAGCACAAGCTGTACCTTTATTTAAGCTAAGTTGCTGTGTCCAACAAATACACTTTTTAATTTTGACTTTTAGGCTTTTTCATCCAAGTGGAACACTGAAGTAGAAAAGTTTCCCCCCAAAGTTTCTGTAAGGTCTGGTTCATTTCCTTGGGGTAATATAACTGCCATAGGTCTTTCTTGATATTTTAAAGATCAAGAGAAATGTCCTTACTTTCGATCTTTTTGGAGTCTGACTTTCAAGTTTGGTTAGTTCATTGTTTTTGTTTAAGGGTACAGTACCTGGCAGTGCTGGAGGATACCACAACTCTGTGCTGGGGGTCACCCTGGGGTGCTCCGGAGGCCATATGAGACTGAGGAAGTTAGTGCAAAAAATGTGCTCAGTTCATCGAGCTACTTCTCCAGTCCCTAAAGCTAAAGGTTTATATAAAAATAATCACATTTTCTCTGACTAATAGAAATCAGGAATTACTTTTCACATTGAGTATTTACATAAAAGATTTTTCTTACGACCTTTTTCATTTCAGTATCAACTGCATGTGCCCTCAACAATTGCATAGAAAATAGAGGACTGGAGAAATAGTACAGGAGTTAAGGTGCATTCCTTGTATGTAGCTGACCCCAGCCCAATCCCCAGGACGGCATGTTCCCCCAAGCGACGCTGAGAAAAATCACTGAGCACAGAACCAAGATTAGCCCCTGAGCATCACCGTGTGTAGCTCCAAAATCAAAATAACTAAACAGGAAAATAAATATTTCTCAAGAATTATAAAAATAATAAAAATGGTGAGGAAAAAATATTGATTGTTCAGCATGTATCTCAGTTGACTACGAATCACAGATGGTCTCCTGCCTCATTGCATCCTGTTCCCATTGCAATTTCTCTGCCAGAATAAGGCACAGATCTTTAGGAATGATACCCCTTTTCTAAGACCTAACATGTATTTTAATATCAAATATATCAAAATGGAATGAAATAAAAGCTATCAGAATAGCTCTGTGAAATAGCCAAACCCCAAAGGCCTGCCATATTTAAAAAGAAACAGACCAATAAATAAACTAATAGATATATTATTCAATAGATTCTCATGGACTGTAATATAAATTTTAAACTTTTATGAACCTCTTCCTCTGAAGAACACTTTTTTTTATAAGTACCTATCCCCATATGAGAAGTTTCTAATATATATGTGCCACATATAATAATAGATAGATTCATTCTAGGTGGGTGATTTGAGGAGAGCTTTAAAAGCAAATTTTTTAAATAAATATGTAGACAGGTTCTTACCACAGGACAGTGAACAATCAGTATTAGGATTCCAGAAGGTGGCTATCATTTCCAGATCAGAAAGGAGTAAAGAGAGGGAGCAATAGTAACTCTATGAGGTTAACAGAACAGAAAACATGAGATCTATGTGGCAACCACTGGAAACCTATAACGTGCCTGTACAGTTAACAGGTGGGGGTGGAATGAGAATTGGGTTGAGAAGGAATCTGGGAACATTGGTGGAGGGAAATTGATAACTGATATAAAATAATCCAACACCAATGAGGGGATTGGTGTTGAATTATCATATACCTAAAATCATTAGCTTCATAAATAATGGCTCTTTAATAAAAAAAATTAAAGAAAAAATCATAAAGCATGACTCTATGAACAAGGCCATCTGAAAGGAGTTGTGATTCCTCATTTAAGGCACTGTTGTGATGAAAAATCCAATTAATTGGTTTTTTCACTTAATTTGTCAAATATTTAAGTGATCATAATATTTCCCCCATTTACTATCTGTTGAGTTCACTTCACTATTATATTTGTTGAGTTCACTTCACTATTATATTACTAATTGTTGGAATTTTGTGGATAATGAGTTAAATCACAGTGCTCAAGTGCTATTTTTGGTTCTGTGCTCAGAAGTGACACCCAGAAGTGCTTAGGAATCAAACCAGAGCCAGCAGTATACAAGGCAAGTATCTGACTTCAGGGATGACTTTTCTTTCTCCTCTATTTTGTACTACTAACTAGATTCTTATGGTATGCTAGGCATGATATTATTTTAATTCATACAACAACTTTTAGGATAAATATCATACCTCTCCCACTTTTCAGGTAAAGAAATTTTGCAGTTGGTAACTTTTTCAATATCATAATAATACAAGTAGGTTTTGATTAGAAATTTGAAATAGGAAGCCAAGGGGTAAATGTTCTAACAGCTCTCTCCTTTTTTTTTCATCTGAGAATGCAACTATTCTAACTGGGCCAAAGACCAGAGGGAATACTTGTGCATGAAAATTATAAAGGCAAGTCTCTAGGGACACAGAGCAGTGAAAGAGAGTAGAGCATGAATCCAGAAGGTCCAACAATGGACATTAGCTAATATACCAACTCTTCAGCACACATTATCCAGCAACTCTTGGTTGCCATTGGTATCATATGAAAGGAAAGAAATGGTATGTTAGCAAAATGACTGCGGGAAGAAATAACATCAATCATATCCATATCTTCATATATGTGTGCATATATACATACTTATTACACATATGTGCATGAATTATTTACACAATTCAAAGGGGGGATTATGATTTTATTGCACTTTTATTTTTTAATCAAACTTTTTGAAGAGAGTGGAAGAATTGAAGAGATAGCCCATGGCTTAATGTGTTTGTCTTGCATGCAGCTACCACGAGTTTGATCTCCAGCATCACATATGATCCCCTGAATACTGCCATGAGTGATCCTTGAACACAGACTCAAGAGTAAACCCTGAGTACTGTGCATATGGCCCAGAACAGACAAGCAAGCAAAAAAAATCATAAAAGATACTTGGCGGAATGGATAATTCACAGAAGTTATCAGTTAAAAATACACTAGATATAATAACTGGTTTTTCTTCCCCCATTAGCTTGAGAACAGAAACCATGTCTTTCATTGCTCACAAAATGATCACTGAATGAATGAATGTGTGTATCAGGAAGTGAATGAAGATGCATCTTAGAGGTTACAGCAGGACAAATCTGTTTTCATACAAAGAATCTGGGAGCAATACTTACTGCTTCACTGGCTGACAACCATAAGAAAAAATATTCAGAAAAACAAGTTAAACTTGGTTTTACAGTTTAAATGTTAATATTCAAAGTGGTATTTCACATTCTTTACATAGGGCTGTTTAAAAAATTTTGAACTAATATAAAGATCCTAGTAAATCATCTAAAATTAAGTTGAGGAGACCAACTGCTTAAATTTGGTTATAATATTTATCATAAAAATTTACCTTTAATAATGAGGCCTATAAAACTGTTTTCATCTTCAAAGGGTTTTAAGACATTAATTAATTATTGCAAGACTCCTTTGCAATAAATAATTAAGCATTATTATCACTTTTTATTGATGGGAAAATGAAACATTAAGAACTTTCTCCAACATATTTAGGTCAATTACAGTGTCAAAGATCTAATTTCTTTCAATATCTCCCTTTTTATTTTTCTCTGTTACCTGACAAAAATCATATTTTGAAAATATATTTTATAAACGTTTGTACCAGAAATTTAAATCATTTCTAATAACAGAGATATGAATAATAAAAGTTCCTCTTTGCACTAAATATTAAATCAAATTTCAATCCACAGCATTCCAGTTCATGATCTATAAAACTTTAAAAAGTCATAAATAATTTCCAGATATTACATTCCCATTCTTTCAACATCATTATTAGTAAGTGATGAACATTTTTTCAAGAAAATTTGTAATCTTTTAAAATTCTATCTTAAAAAATAAATGAAGTTGAAGAAAATGTTCAACTTTGATAATATTTTGGAATTTATAAACATAGCATTTCCCTTGGGAAATAAAATGACATGGATTTACAATATTCTGTCTTATTTTGTAATGTATTTAGAAGTAAACTTATAAAAAACATTTGCATGCATCTGTCAATTTTGTCTTTGTGAATGTGTTGTTTCTTATGAATTATAGAATGTTATCAGATATAGGAAATCAAACAGCTATACTTTTAATTCTATTTAGACTACGTAGATGTGTCTTTGTACCACTTACTCATAAAACAGATAAAGACTTCAGCAAATGCAGACTCAATATAAATGGATCTGTATTTCCTTAAGAGTATTAACCCTTTCTGTTCTTCTTTTAGAAAATGGTCATTTCAAAAAAAAAAAGAGAAAAGAAAATGGTCACTTCAGTAGCAAAAATTCACTAAACAACCAATTCTACAGTAATAGTTAAATCATAATTACTTCAACCTATAGCAATTTCACTTCTTAAGAGAATATAAACTGATTCATGAGTTTTAAAACTGTGTTCATTGGCTGAATTCTAGTTTAATGTCAGAACGCAGGAAGTATTTAAGAAAGGAAAGAAACAAAAGGAGTGGGTGGGGAGAGAATTAGGTCAGTGCTTAACATCTCAAATACAGGAAGTACACTCAATGTAAAGGATTGTGGAAAGAGGCAGAGAGATGATAGGAAAATATGACGAGCTAACAGTGAGAATGGCAGATATCAAAAAGACCCAGAACAATTAGTGTTAGCATGGATGTGGTGGAAAATGATTCTCATTTCCTGCTAGTGGGAATGTTGTCTGATTCAGCCTCTATGGAAAACAGAATGAAGGCTTCGCAAAAAATAAATAAAAAATTAAAAATAAAAGTAAGACTAGAGCTTTCAGATGGCCCAGCAATTTCACATCTTGGCATCTCTACACCCCAAATACATGCACCCCTAGGTGCATTGTCACATTACATACAATTGTCAGGATATGAAATAAATCTAATGCACGAGGACACATGAATGAACCAAGAAGTTGTGATTTTTTGTACATAGTTGAGTACTACTCAGTTATAAGAGAACTGAAAGTAGACACAGGACCAAACGCAATGACCTGATAACCTCTCAGTATCCATATTGCAAACCATAAAGCCCCTAAGTAGAAAGAAAGTAAGAAGGAAATTGTCTGCCATAGAGACAGGGGATGGGTGGGGGATGGGGTAGCGGAAGGGATACTGGGGGCATTGCATTGGTGGTGGAAAATGTACACTGGTGGAGGGATGGGTCTTTGATCATTGTATGACTGAAACTCAAACATGAAAGCCTTGTAACTATCTTACGGTGATTCAATTTTGAGGAAGGAAGGAAGGAAGGAAGGAAGGAAGGAAGGAAGGAAGGAAGGAAGGAAGGAAGGAAGGAAGGAAGGAAGGAGAAAAAGAAAAAGAAAGAAAGAAAGAAAGAGAGAGAAAGAAAGAAAGAAAGAAAGAAAGAAAGAAAGAAAGAAAGAAAGAAAGAAAGAGAGAAAGAAAGAAAACTTGCAGCTTGCTTTAACTTACATGACACTAGTAGAGGATATATTGTTAGCACAATAAGTCTGAGAAAGACAAATACCAGATGATCTCATTCATCTGAGGTATACTTTTGAAAAAGGAATAAACAGTAACAAATGATGATAACCCCTTGGTCCTGGATTACAAAACTGAGATTACCAAGCAGTATATGTTGGGGGAGCGGGGGGTGAGGGCATATGAAGTGAACCAGAAGTAACATAAAGACAGCTGAGGAGGGTCTCCCACCCATCAGTTCCAGGAAAGGTACAATAGCAACCTTATTCATGAAAACTAGAAAAGTTAATATTACTATAACTCTATCACCTAAACAATAATAAAATAAGCAAGTTAAATTTACAAACTAAAACACGAGGAGGAGTTTTTATATGCACAAAGAGAAGTTTTAAGAGCAATCATTATCAATATTTGTAATTTCTTTATAATTTGGATGGTTCTTGTCTATAAACAATTGTGAAAGTCTTACACTCTGAAGGAGAGAATGAGGCAGCTCCCACAAAAACAGTCACTTCAAAATGCTGCCCTTTAACAGCCTCTTTCTTACTATTTTTGCACTGTTAGAGGTCTACATTCTTTATTAATCACAATGTGTGGGTGAGCGAAATCAGGAGTGGAATAAGAAAATGCTACTGTGATGATACCGAAAGCAGCTAGCTTTATCATTTCCCTTAAGTTCATGCAGAGTTCGCCAGTGTGAAATTTCTTTGCTCCATTGTTGTCGTCAGAAGGTTACCTGAGACTGCGGTGATTGAATCAAAATTTGGCAAAGTGTGACCTAAGATGTATATTGAAGGTAAACTTTAGATTAGGATACAGTTGACCATGAAAACATACCATTCTGGAGAGATGAAGAGGAAAATAGGGTTGAAAAATTGGAGAAACATGAGAGGGAAAAACACTGTGCTGATGATTTAAAGGTAAAGGTAAAGGCCCTCCCGTTGATCGTCGATTTGCTCGAGCGGGCCCAGTAACGTCTCCATTGGAGACTTTGTTGTTACTGTGTCTGGCATATCGAATACTCTCGGTAGCTTGCCGGGCTCTCCGAGAGGGGCGGAGGAATCGAACTCGGGTCGGCCATGTTGGCCGCTTGTCAGGCGAACGCCCTATCCGCTGTGCTATCGCTCCAGCTAGTGCTGATGATTACCTATATTAAAACTTGCAACCATTAGATATCTTATATGTGTTCTCACTGAATTTTTAGTCTGTGTATAATACATGCATTTTATACCAATCTTAATAAATTTCAAAATTGTTCTTAAGGTGTTAAGTAAACTCTCCAATTTTATTCAATATAAGTGGTAATTATAAACCATCTCTAATGCTAAAAAAATCTTTTTTTTCTATTTCAATGTCTTAATATTATATCATCCATTTATACTTGAGAACACTTACATATTTAATATTATGAGATGGGAAAGTAGCTCAGTAATCAAACTCATGTTTGAATGGCTGAGATCCTGGATTTGGCCCACCACCACACAGACACAAATTAAATACCTTGGTGATGGCATTGGAGAGGGAGGGAGGGAAGGAGCAAGGAAGGAAGGAAGGAAGGAAGGAAGGAAGGAAGGAAGGAAGGAAGGAAGGAAGGGAGGGAGGGAAGGGAGGGCCGGGAAAGAGAGAACCTCACCCTCTTCTGCCCTCCTGAAAAGAGGACAAAAGATAAGTTCTAGAAGAAAGTTGTTTTTCTTCAAATGTTTTTAATATTAAGGAAAATAACGTATCTGTGAAGTCTGTCTCATCTGAGAAATGCATTTGGAAAAGCAAAAATTAAAATAAAACCAACATTTTTTGATCAAAATATTAGTTAATAAAAGCTAACAAAATTCTTGGTCAGCACAACAATCCAAATTGCAACATAGATTTATTGATTGGAATATTACATAATATTATCACTTTAAAAGATTAATAAAAATCTGCTGAAAAAGAGATGAGACAGAGATCATTATAGTACTGACTTGTTTCTGGATACCTCTGCCAAAATTCTGTGCAATGCCATTAATCTTACCACGTATTTATCACATCACCAGTCAGAAAGTTCTCAATTCACTCAATACCACTGATTTCTCAGCCAAAATGACAGTGCCAATTCGCATTAAATTTTTTCATATTACTTCAGGTACTTTTAATGGGTTGTTAAATTCTGGAAACTACATATGGCATTTATTACTTTTAAATTCAAAGTTTGTAATTCTACATAAAGCAATCAATTACAGCATAACTTATACTTTGTTAATCTGTGTTACTTATTTCTCATTGATTCTATTTCCTTCTAAATTTTCTAAAATGAATATATAAATATATAAATATAAAACAACTTATAGGGAGAATCAGTTTTACATAACTGAGTTTTTCAGTGATCATGTATTTTTTTATTGCACCTTCCATTGTATCTATTTCTTTTACATAAAAATGAAGAATTAAAAAAATAGAATTAGGGGCCTATATTAAAAGTGAAATATTTGTTCCATAAAGAAGAGGCAAATTGTGCTCTTCCTTTCTCTCTTTACATATTTTCTGAAGAAATATTAGTTTGAAAAACTATATGAACTTGCTCAAAATATATGTTACCACACCAAATCTGTCACTAAAGTACCAATATCACCTTCACATATTTTACTGAACACCCTCCTCCCTTTCAACACCACCCACACAATTTAATTACCTCAGTTTATTGAACAGAATCCAAAGGTTTGTTTTTATTTGGTATTATCTGTCCCCTTGCTTTATTTCTTTCTCTCCCACATATAAGTGAGATTAATGAATAATTATATTTTGTGACTTATTTTACTTAACAGGACAACCTCCAATTCCACTCACGTTGTCATAAAGGATAAGATATCTCCAGCTCCTCTTTATTCACTCTGTTGTTGGGCACTTGGGCTGTTTCCAGCTTTTGGTGATGGTGAATAGTGCTGCACTGAACACAGGTGTGCAAATATTTTTTTTTCAGATTAGCTATCTAGGAATGGAATTGCTGCATTGCATGATAAATGTATTTTAGTATTTTGAAATTTTTTTCATACATTTTGCCATAAAATATGAGTTAATTTACATTCCTATCATCAGTATGTGAGATTTCCTTTTTCTCTGCAGCCTTGCTAGTTCTTGTTGTTTCTGCTTCTTTTGATATAGGACATTCTTACAAGTCTGAGACGATATCACATTAAAGTTTCTGTTTGCATTTCTCGGTAGTAAGAAATAATCAGCATTATTTTATTTGCCTGTAGATATCTTTCTGAATTCTTTGTAGAAATGTCAGTTCCTCTCTCGATTTTTTTCTTTTTGGGGGGAGGCCACACCCAGTTTTGCTCCGGGATTCGTCCTGGCTCTGTGCTCAGAGATCACTCCTGACTGTCTCAGGGAATCTTATGAGGTGCAAGAGATTGAATCCAAGTCAGTTGCATAGCTCTATCCACTAGACTGTCTGTCCAGCCCCTTTCTTTCTTCATTTTTTGTTTTCTCTTTTTGTGAATGTTAAGAATATTTTGAATATTAACTATTCATCCAATGTTTAATGTACGTGAATATTTTCTCCCAGTCATTAATATGTCTTTGCATTTTAAAATTCTTTAGATGTGCAGAGGCTTTTTTATTTGACATAATGCCATTTGTTTATATTCGGTTTTGTTTTCCTTCCCCAAAGACATCACTGAAAGCAGTATCATGGAGAATTTTGTCTGTGTTTTCTTGTGTGTGTTTTATGGCTTCAACATGATTCCACCAGGGAGTTTCACAAAAATTTCAAACATTCTGGGATAAATTCTTCTCTAGTCTTCCAAAATATTAACTAGAAGAAAATTCTTCCAAATATCTCATATGAGATCAACATTAGCTTGATACCAAAGCATCCATGGTATCACCCTCCCCCACAAAAAAAAGAGAGAATTTAAGAATAACATCTGGTGAGCTGATGCAAAGATCCTTAACAAAATCTAGTATTTATTCTTTGTCTATCATTTTAAAACAATCCTTTAAATCCCATTTGCTACCTTCTTTCTTGAGAAAAAAAGATTTTACTAAAGCACTATGATGTACAAAGTTATTCATAGCTGGAATTTAAAGCATACAATGTACCAACTCCTATCTTATTAGCAGTGTTAACTCTCCTCCATCAATGTTCTTATTTTCATGATACCCCCTACCCTGTCACCTTGATATGTATATATTTTTCCTTTTGCTTTATTTTTTTAATCTAAATGTTTGTTATTGAATCACCATGAGATACAAAATTGCAAAGTTGTTCATGCTTAGGTTTCAGTCATACAATATTCCAACACCCATCCCTTCATCACCGCACATTTTCCACCACCATTGTCCCCAGTTTCCCTTCCACTGTGAGTTCACAAAGCATTGTGTGCACTGTGTGAGAGCTGACTTATAGAACATCTGAGGGGGGTTGAGGTATAGCACCTACATGTGATTGATCATTTACATCTGGAAATTTACAAAGATCATTGATGTAGGAAGTCATTAGCATAGGAAATTCTCTTGGGGAGATTAATGCAAGGAGACACTCTGTCTTTCAGGGACATCTACATTGCTTTTATCTTTCACTCTAGTTGTATATGTTATCAATACTTGCAGCTGTTTGTATAAACACAATAAGAGACAGAGATCCCAACACTTAGTTCTCTGGACTCTGAGAGCAAGCAAGGCTTTTACCATAACTCCCAGATTAAGTCTCCGCAAGCCAATTCAGCTTCTCCTTTCCCCATGGGGGTCCTGTCTCTTACGTTATAACAGCTTGAATTGAGAGCATGCATTTATGCTTTCTAGACTGCCCCATTTCGATGCTGGGATAGCTTTGCCACTCCCTCCCCATCCCAGTTCCACAGCAGGACCTCCCTTTTGGGGTGTTAGAAACTACAGCAACTGAAGCTGAGACAAATAAGTATGACCAGTGCCCATGAGTAGATATATTTCAGAGTCAATCAACTCCCAAATATTAGGAGCATAGCATTAATGGTCTCTCTGTGTTTAACCAAAGAACATTAATCTATAGTGAATTATAAAAAGGCTATAGGAAAACAGAAAAGCAGGTACAAATACACAACACTTTCAATACAAAGTACAGAATTACCAGAAAGATTTGGCTTATCAAGACTGATTTGGGGAAGTCCATGGCTTTCCTATACGCAAAGAGTGAGAGAGAAGAAAGCAACATGAAAAAAACAATCCCATTCACAATTGTGCCCCAGAAAATCAAGTACCTAGGAATCAGCTTAACTAAGGAAGTAAAAGACCTGTACAAAGAAAACTACAAAACGCTACTTCAGGAAATAAAAGAGGACATGAGGAAATGGAAAGATATCCCCTGCTCATGGGTCGGGAGACTTAACATTGTCAAAATGGCAATACTACCGAAAGCATTGTATAAATTCAATGCAATCCCTATAAGGATACCCATGACATTCTTCAAAGAAATGGAGCAAACACTCCTGAAATTTATATGGAACAATAAGCCCCCACGAATAGCTAAAGTAATTCTTGGGAAAAAGAAAATGGGAGGAATCAACCTCCCGAACTTCAAACTGTACTACAAAGCAGTAATAATTAAAACAGCATGGTACTGGAACAAAGGCAGAACTGCAGACCAATGGAACAGGGTTGAATACACTGACATCTCTCCTCAATCATATGCTCACCTAATCTTTGATAAAGGTGCAAGTAATGTGAAGTGGAGTAAGGAAAGCCTCTTTAATAAATTGTGTTGGTATCACTGGACAGCTACATGCAAAAAAATAGGCTCAGAACTCTGCCTAACACCATGTACAAAAGTAAGATCAAAATGGATTAAAGACCTCAACATCAGACCAGAAACCATAATGTACATTGAAGATAAAGTTGGCAAAACCCTCCATGACATTGAAGCTAATGGTATCTTCAAAGATGCCACGCCACTGGCCGAGCAAGTGAAAACAGAGATAGATAAATGGGACTATCTTAAACTAAGAAGCTTCTGCACCTCCAAAGAAACAGTGACCAAAATACAAAGACAGTCTACAGAATGGGAAAGGATATTCACCGAATACACATCTGACAAGGGGTTGATATCCAGGATATACAAAATACTGGTTAAACTCCACAAGAAGAAAACATCCAACCCCATCCAAAAATGGGGCAATGAAATGAACAGAAACTTTCTCAAAGAAGAAATCGGAATGGCAAAAAAGCACATGAGAAAATGCTCTACATCATTAATCATCAGGGAGATGCAGATCAAAACCACAATGAGATACCATCTCACACCTCAGAGACTGGCCCACATTCAAAAGAACAAAAGCAACCGATGCTGGCGTGGATGTGGCAAGAAAGGGACACTCCTTCACTGTTGGTGGGAATGTCCACTGGTTCAGCCCTTCTGGAAAACAGTATGGACGATCCTCAAAAAATTAGAAATTGAGATCCCATTTGACCCAGCAATACCACTCCTGGGAATATATCCCAGAGAGGCAAAAATGTATAGTCGAACTGACATCTGCACTTGTTTGTTCATTGCAGCACTCTTTACAATAGCCAGAAACTGGAAGAAACCTGAATGCCCAAGAACAGATGACTGGTTAAAGAAACTTTGGTACATCTACACAATGGAGTACTATATAGCTCTTCGAAAAGATGAAGTCATGAACTTTACATACAAGTGGTACAATATGGAAAGTATCATGCTAAGCGAAATGAGTCAGAAAGAGAGGGATAGACATAGAAAGATTGCATTCATCTGGGGGATATAAAGTAACAAAGTATGAGATTAATACCCAAGAATAGCTGAGATCAGCACCAGGAGGATTACTCCATAACTTAGAGGCCAGCTGGGTATCCTAGAGGAAAGGGCAGTTCAGATAGAGAAGGGAGCACCAAATAAAGGATGTTTGGAGGATCCTCCCAGGAGGGGAGATGCATGTCGAAAGTAGACTATGGACTGAACATGTTTGCCACTCAATGCCTCTTTTGCAGACCACAACACCCAAAAGGAGAGAGAGAACACAGGGGATTGCCCTGCCACAGAGACAGGGGGGATGGGGGGATGGGGGTGGGAGGGATATTATCCATGGTGGTGGAAAATGGGCACTGGTGGAGGGATGGGTATCTGATCATTGTATAATTGAAACCAAAGCACAAAAAATTGTAAATCTACAACTTAAAAAAAAATAAAATAAAATAAAGGGGAAAAAAAAAACAAGAAGTTTAAGCAATCCCGGGCTTAAAGTTATATAATAACTGAAGACGGAATAAAGATTTCTAAAATATTGTTATTTTTTAAAAAGAAAAAAAAAAGACTGATTTGGGGAACTGAGACAATGAGAGGTAAAACACAAAGGAAGAACTGTAGCACTGTCCTCCCGTTGTTCATCGATTTGCTCGAGCGGGCCCAGTAACGTCTCCATTGTGAGACTTGTTGTTACTGTTTTTGGCATATCAAATATGTCATGGGTAGCTTGCCAGGCTTTTCCATGTGAGCAAGATACTCTCAGCAAAAACCCTACTGCAGTGCTATCGCTCCAGCCTAAAGGAAAGGTTAAAGGAACTTTAAATTAGGTTGATTTAAAGCACGGTAAGCTTCTCTGGAAGGGGGGGAAGCAGCAATTTACTGATGAAGTCTAAAACACTTAGAGTTAATATCCAACACTCCACCACTTAACAAGATAATTTTTTAAAGAACTGTAAATTACAAATCTCTTGATAGTTACATTTTAGGCATACGGTATTTTAGCAGCAATCCCACTACCAGCATCAGCTTCCTCCACCAGTGTTCCCATATTCCCTCCCCACTCACAACCCTTGCCCATCCCTTCCTGTCAACTTGACAGGCACATTTCAAAGTTCCAGTGATTGCAGCTTAGATTTCATATTTAGGTTTTGTTGAAACTGTGTTTGGATATATGGCTTATACCACTCACCCATATATATCACCAATATAACTGAAGCCCTGATGCTTGTTTACCCATTACTTCCTGTTCTCTTCTTCCTGCCTCAATTTCTCTTTTTCTCTGTTCTTCCCCTCCCTAGGGAAGATGATGATCATCAGAGTGATCTAGGCATCCCCACCTTTACTACATTTCCTCATCCAGCATTTCCTATATATCCAGATAAGTGAAATTATCCCGTGTTTGTCTTTCTTTTGGCTTACTTCACTCAACATATCTTTGGGTTTCCACCAAATTGTGTAATTTCCTTGCAGCTGAATAGTATTCCATTTTGTATATATACCACATCTTTATAACCCATCCATCTGTCATTGAACATCTAGGTTGATTCCACATCTTAGATATTGTACTGAGTGCAGCAATGAATAATGGTGTGTGTATGTCCTTTTGAGAGAGTGTTATTATCTCCTGGGGTAAATGCCCAAAAGTGGGATTGTTGGGTCATATGGTCAATTTTAAATTTACTGAGAACTCTCCAAACTATTTCCCATAAAGCTTGTACCAGACAACGTTCCTACCAGCAGTGGATGGGCATTGATAAATACATTTTTAAGTATGGCTGTAGAGTTTATATCTCATGTTTTCATTTCTGAAGATTCTTTGGTTTAGATATATATATATATATATATATATCACATATAGACACTGTTGATGTGTCCGAGACCCTTATCCCAACCCCTGTAACCTGTCTGCCTCTTCTCAATTTTCTCCACTGTTGGTTTCTATTCATCTCTATCTTCAGTTCCATAATCTAGGGACCAGGGTAATCTAGGTATACCTTACACTCCTTTGTCCTGCTATTCTACATACCACAGACCAGTGAGGTCAGCTGTATTTGCCTTTCTCTTTTCTGACTTTACTAAAAATGATATTTTCCAGGTCTATCCAAGTGGCAGTGAGTTGTATGATTTTATGCAATAACTTTCAGTATCTAACTAATCAATTAGACCATTGACATTGTCTTCTAAGGATGTATTTATCATTGAACTCTCTCCTCAATTCCTAATTTCATTGTTGTTGTTTTTGGCCCAAACCTGGCAATGTTCATGTATTACCCCTGGCTCTGTGCTCAGGGATCTTTCCTGATGGTTCTCAGAGGACTCTATGTGACAGAGGACTCTATTTGATGATCAAACCTGGGTTGGCTACAAACAAGGCAAACTCCTACCCACTTTACTATCTCTCCAACCCCTAAGATCCTAATTTATAAATGAAATTTCTATCTAGATATTCAACAGTGTGACAAGAACAATTTGATAGACTCATCAAACCTATTTCTTGGCCAGGGGAAATGTGATTTGTGGGACACAAGAAGACTATATTTTTCAGTTTCCCTTACTATTAAGTTCTTCTGGTGTCTAAATTCAAGCCAGTGGTTTACTGGAAAACATGATATATTCTTAATAGTTCTCATTATACAATTCACTCCCCTATAAGTAAGGTAAGAAGCCTCTAAGATGTCTCTTAGATAAGAAGATTTAAGATGACAGTTACAGAAATGAAGGAATCTTCTTTCCTGAGTCATTGAGGTGATCAGAGGTGATGAGTCCAGAAAAGATGTATCCCTATATTCTTATCATAACTCTCATTAAATCAATGAGATGTCAAGGTTACTTATTCTTGTAGAAAAAGAATTAATTGTGCTGGTTAATGCAAATAAACACTAATAATATAAGGAATCACTACTTTCTCTAGGAGGTCAAATATAGGTCATACCAGATTAGTTTTGTAAAGAGGAAATTATGTATGGAATTACAGATTTTCTTTATATGGACCACATAGATTAAAATTAAATATTAATCAAATTATAAAGGTTGGAGGTCTTACATGTAATAGTGTAAGAAGGAGATAATAATCAATTGGGGGGAATTCTGTGACTCAAAGTAAGTCTAATGATTCTTATTAGCATTTCTTCATTGTTTTTGTGTCTTACTTCTAGGTTATAGCATCCTTGTAATCAGAGTTGTTGTTTAGTCTGTTTACAGCACAGACACAGAACATCTTACTTTGTATGAAGTAGGTGTTCAATGATAATGAGAATGATGCTGATGATGATAATAATAATAACAGTATTGACAAAGCTGAGACAAAATATGCATCCTGTCTTTTTATCAAGATTAAGAAAAATATAATAAACAGTACTTTCAAATGAAGAGCTTAGAATTGTAATGATCAAAGTTATTTCCCCTTAAATTAATTTTTTTATCTCTGTGTAATATTTCTAATAGAGTTAAATTCAGGTTTTTTTTCTACAAATTTTTGTTGCTTTATCCCTTACACAGGTACAAGGTTTTATCATCTGATCATTTTTATAAAGGCCTTCACTTTTGGAGTTTTCTCTAACTTAATTTTTGTAAAAATTAATCTATATTTTAGAAATATAAAATCTTAATCAACACCATTATTATCTTTGGACAAAACTAAGTACTCTTTCTTGAAATCCAAATGTCAAAACTTCCCATCTCACTTTTTTTCCCCAGTTGACTTGAGTGATTTGTTTTCCAATGTGTTGACAATACTAAGAAGTCACAAGACAGATCCCCTCCCCTTATAATAGAAGAACTAAGATTCATAAGAGGACTGCTGAAAAAGGCACTATGTACAATTTGGGGATACTTACACTTGAATTGCAGGACACATATTTTTTTTTTATTCTTTTCTGCTTTACATTCTGTGTGATCTCTATTAATGGTGATATTTATCTTTGTTTCAGCAGACATCACATTAAGCCATATAGAAAATGGAATGACAGAATTCAATCCTATACTAAATTTCTTCCATATGTGGAATCCTTTTTCTTCTATTTTCCAATAAACTTTTCTACCAGGAGAAAGAGAGAGAGAGACAGAGAGAGAGACAGAGAGACAGAGACAGAGAGACAGAGTGACAGAGAGAGGTGACAAAGGACTGAAACAATAGTACAGCAAATTGGGCATTTGTATTGCACATGTCCTACCTAAATTTAATCCTCGGCACCGCTGTGATCCCCAAGACCACTGGGAGTGATCTCTAAGCACAGAACCAGGAGTAAGTCCTGAGAACTGCTGAATGTTGTTGCCAAACCAAAGAAAATGAAGTGACAGAAGTGAAAAGAATCATTTTTATTGGGTGGGGAGGGGACGGGGGGGGGATGGGGTCATATGCGGCAGTGATCAAGAACAGGGTGCTCAGAGTCATTCACTCAGGTGCTCAGTAGATTTTTCTGTGCCGAAGAGTGAAGTTGACACTTCCACGTGCAAAGCATGCCCTCCAGCCTATTGAGCTAAGAGAAATTTTATAGTAGAACAATTTTTAAAGTAGCTATAGAAAAACTCACTTTAAAAAATATAAGGAAAAACAAAAAGAGCGGGGGAAGAAAAAGGGAAACACGGTAGTCAGAAAAGAGGTAATAGCACAAAGATTTTGTGTTTGGTTTCTTCTTTTTTTTTAAGTACAGTGTGAAAGAGGCTGAAAAAAATATACGAACAAGAACAAAGAGCACAGAATAATATGGGACTTTTATGTTCTATTTTCTTCCAATTTTCCCTGAAAAGAAAAATGTTCATGAAAAGAGAAAACAGACAGGACTTTGTCAGGTGGGAAACATTGAAAAATAAGCGCGTGGACTAAGAACAATATCGACTACAGGAATTTTTGAAAGGAGAAACGATGGAAAATAACCTGATTTATTTAGACCATTCTCTCGCAAAGAAAGTTTTTTTTTTAATTCTTCATGCTTAAATAGGTGTGCAGTTTGGTAGTAGGAACTGAAAGGGCCTAAAAGTATATTCTTTGTGTGTTCACTGATGTTCATTTTCACATTTTCACTTGCAGTCCCCAACCTGTATTTACAAACCTTACATAAATTACCTGGCACAGAGAAAAAACATTTTTAAACTTATCTGAGGAAATGTTCATGAATTTGAAGGGCTGTTTTTATGGAGAGGTATAAAGCTTCCCTTATGCCCAATGATATTTTATATTTTGGAAACAGCATGATGTTACTGTTATGTATGTTTTCATAACTTTGATAAAAACCCAATGTATCTTGAAATTTTTCTTTAAACAGCTTAAGATTTCAACCTGGCAAGACGTATACATAGACCAGTCAAGGAAAAGGAAAAGGGGATAGCTAAAAACAAAATAATTTAGTCAAATTTTTCTAGTGATTAACGGACTGTCAGAAGTCAATGTGGAATCACCCTTTAATCTATAGAATCAAAGTGCTGCTTTTCAGGTTTTGCTTTCTACCAATGTAAATACTTTAGAGAAATAATTTAGATGTTCATAATACAATGACTTTTGACCTGCTGAGATTCATGTGTTATCATGAAATAACCATCACAGTTGGCAATTCCATCAAAAGAAACTCTCGGTTCTATTTTAAAATGTCCTCCATAACCTGATTGTGCAAGCACTTGCTTATCTTATTGGAAGAAAACTAGAAGTTCTAGAAGGTTTTTTGTACTTCCTGAAATGGATTATAATTATTCTCCCCCCCACACTTCCTTCCTCTCATTGTTGACAAGATCACACACATACACCTGGCTACAGTGCTTGTATATTTAGTGCTATTACTGACCAGAGATCACCTTCCTTAGTGTTGGTGTTTGCACATATCCAGGTCATTATTATAAAGGCTCCAGCTCTCTCTCTCTCTCTCTCTCTCTCTCTCTCTCTCTCTGTCTCTCTCTCTCTGTCTCTCTCTCCTCTCTGTCTCTTTTTCTCTCTCTCACACACACACAAATCAGACACTCACATACACACACCAGACACATACCACATACCAGACACACACACCATACACCAGACACACACACACACACACACACACCACACATACACACACAAATACACTTGACTATGGTGCTTGAATATTTAATCCTGTTGTTCTCTGGGCAATTTCTGTGCATGTTTCCTTCAATGATCATACCTTCTGGCCACAGAGCTCACACATCTATTTTAGTTGCAGTGCCTGCTGGTTCACACCTCTTTAGTTTTGGTATCTCTGCACTCCTGGCTACAGCACTGCAGGAAGTTGTGGTCCTGGGGGACCATAGAGAGCAGTTTCAGGGTTCTCAATATGCATAGCAGTCACATTGGGAATCAAACTCCCGGTCTTACACTTGCAAGGCAAGTGCTCTAAGCTACTGAACAATTCCCAGAGTCCCTTAGATTATAACCGTGAGTGACCTGAGAATGACAGAGTTATGAGCTGCCTTCTCTGTTGATTTGTTATGCTTTAGTAGCTTTATGATTAGTAGGTTCCTCTGAATACAGAAATGAGTCTGAAATATGCAATCCTAAATTTGGTTTCTGTGGAACATAGAGATAGGTTAAAGAAAGAAATTATAGAATTCAATCTTTAATGGCTTACTTTCAGAAGAAAAATAACATAAACGGGTACATGTAGAAAACCATAACATACTAGAGAAATTAAGACAATGCTGGCAAAGAGAATGCTAGAGATGGGAATAAAGGGGAAGAATTAATCCCTGATAAAAGAGATTAAAACTTTCACTTACTTGTGCCAGTGAGAAAGGAATGATTCAGGACACCCACCACTAACCCTACCTTTTGCTTCATTCTTTCTATTTTTTTTTTTGTTTTTGTTTGATTTTGTGATCACACCCAGAAGTGCTCAGGGGTTATCTCTAGGTTGCATTGCTGAAGGGACTCTTCCAGTGGTGCTTGATGGACTACATGGTTCTAGGCATCCTACCAAGACCTGCCACATTTGACAAGTGAATACTAGACCTTCGAGTTAACTCCCTCCCATTCACTCCATTTGATTCTGTAATCAACCTGCTTTAATAGCTACTGCTCCACTGACTGTTCTTAAAACTCAGTAAGTGAAGTTCCTACAACTTCTTGTAAATACTAAATCCAAGAAACAAGCCATTAATCTTTACATAATTAATTTTACATAGCAATTTTATTCTGCAGTGAATACTCCTAGCTTCAGTACCTTTTATCTGTTGCCCTGTCCCACTCTACTACTTAAATCTGTGCAGTACACTTTTTTTTTAAGGTTTCTTTATTTTTGTTAGCTTGCTCTTTAACATAAGAAAATGTAACAGCAATTTGGCTGGAAAGAGGGATTAAAGGAATTCAAATTGGCAAAGAACTCAAATAACAACTTTTTGCAGATGATGTGTTTTTTACATAAAATACCCTGATATTGCTAAAACAATAATGTCTAAAAACAAATAAACCAATATAATTACAAACACAAACAATGCATAGAATTCTGTTGCATTTTTGGATGCAATGAAGTATTAAAAAAGAAATTTTAAAAGTCCCATTTAAAATTCTGCTCATCACCCAGGAATGGCTGAGATTAGTACCAGGAATTTTGCTCCATGACTTGGAGGCCAGCCACACGTGCTAGGGGAAAAGGAAGCTCAGATAGAGAAGAGAGCACCAAATAAAGGGTTTCGTGAGGATCCTCCCAGGGTGGGAGAAGCATGCGGAAAGTAGTCTATAGACCAAACACGATTGCCACTCAATGCCTCTCTTGCAAAACACAGTACCTAAAAGAAGAGAGAGAGAACAAGGGGGAATGCCCTGCCACAGAGGCAGGGTGGGACGAGGGGAATGGGGGGTGGGAGGGATGCTGGAATCCGTGGTGGTGGAGGATGGGCACTGGTGGAGGGATGGGTACTTTATCATTGTATAACTGAAACCCAAGCACAAAAATTTACCTCATGGTGTTTCACTAATAAAAAAAATTAAATTAAAAAAAATTCTGTTCATTAGGTCCAGAGAGAGAGAACACAATGGCTAAGGACCTTGAATGCAGCCTCCTCTTTGCAGGAAAAGTAAGTCCTAAATCGTACCCAAGATTTCCAGGTTTGTAGCTTTGCCTAATTGTAAAGAATTTCGAGAAGATGTGAATAGTGCAATAATATGTGTTTATTTGGAAGATTAGGGGTAGAAAAAAGAGGGATCAGTGTTCAAGAGTTAACCTGGGTTATTCCAGGATACGAAAAGCCAAGTGAACATCTCAAGTTGATCTGCAGCAAATTTCAAAGTTGGAAAATACCTCCTTTAAAGGGAAAAAGATGCACATCTAAGGGGGAGATGCAGGCTAATGAACATCTGATCCTCTGCAAAGTTAGATCATATAGATTTCCCTAATTTCCCCCAAAGCCTCTTTCTAGGGTAGTTGCCAAGAGGCAGAATGTGGAGCTTTTGATGTTCATCTTTTAGTATTCTTAGTGTGGCTATAGTTTCAGAAGCCTTTCCTCCCAGGGGCCTGAATTTCTGCTTCCTAAAGATTTTCTGGGTTTCTTTGGATAAATACAAGGTCTCAAAGGCCTTCATGCTTTTAGACCATTTTGGTTTCAGATATTTTTCCCATTACAAATTACTTGGTTACCTCTATCTTTCTGCTTGCAACAGAACTACATCATACCAAAAAGTTTCAGCATGGCCCCTATGGTATATTCCTAGGAATAAAACTGCTGGGTTGAGGGGTAGTTCAACTCCTAGATTTTTGAGGAATGGCAAAACCATTTTCCCAAAAGGCTGAACCAATCAACATTTCCACCAGCAGTAAATGAGGGTCCCTTACCTAAGGCATCCATGCCAACACTGGTTGTTGTTCTTTGTGATGAGTTCTAGTCTCTCAGATGTGAGGTGGTATGTATCATAATTGTTTTTATTTGCATCTTCCTGATGATTGGTGATACCGAGAAATTTTTCATAAGCCATTTTGGCCATTCTTATTTCTTCTTTGTGAAAGTTTCTTCTCTTCTCCACCTTTTTGGGATATTTTTCTCTTTAAAGTGCTGCAAGTAGATATATCTTGACTATTAATCCTTTAATGGATGAGTGGTAGGCCAAAACACAATACAGAAAAGACATCTGCTCTCCTATGTTCACTGCCACACTATTCATAATTGCCCAAATCTGGAAACAACCAACGTGCCAAAGAACAGATGGCTGGATAAAGAAACTCTGGTACATGTACACAATGGAATACTATGCTACCACAAGAAAAGATAAAGTCATGTAATTTGCTATTACATGGATAGATCTGGAGAGTACCATGCTGAGTGAAATGAGTCAGAGGAGAGGGACAGGACAGAATAATCTCACTCACTTGTGGTGTATAAAGAAATATAGTAGGAGAATAACTAATGTTCAAAAAGAATAGAAATAAGGGCAGGAGAAATGGTCCTTATTAAGAAGCTTGCCACAGCCAGGGGTGGCAAGACAGATCAGGGGAGGGGCCACTACAACAATAATAGTGGAAGTGCTCGCTCTGAACCAGATCTGGGTGCTGAAAGAAGGTAAAGTGATATGCATAGTACCCTTTCAGTAACCACAGTGTCTAAAAGGAAAAAGGCAAAAGTGCCTACCATAGAGGCAGGCTGAGGCATGGGGTGGGGGTGGGGGGTGGGGTATTGGGGAAATTATGGAGGGAAGTAGACACTGGTGAAGTGATTGGTGTTCAAACATTGTACACATGAAACTCAATTATGAATAACTTTGTAATTCACAATGATTCAATAAAAAATAAAAGTTTGGGCATGGCAAAAGAAACTATAGATTGAGTAAAATGACATCTTTCAAAATGGGAGAAAATAGTCCCATACCATGCATCTGAAAGGATTAATATACAAGTCATACAAAGCACTCACGACAAAAAAAAAAAAAACCCTGATAGACTCATCAAAAATGGGGAACTGAGGAGATGGTTCTCCAAAGAAAGTATATAGATGGTCAACAGGTATATGAAAAAAGTAAGTCACCCTTACAGATTGTTAGAAAAATGCAATTGAAAATGGGATTCAGCTATCACCTCACTCCAGTGTGAATGTTCTGCTTTTTGTTCGTCAATTGTCAATTGCCTCGAGCAGGCCCCAGTAATGTCTCCTTTGTCCTAGCCCTGAGGTTTTAAAAAGTGCCATATTCAAGGCTCTTTCAGGATTAGGAGAACAAGACCCATCATTGTTACTGGTATTTGGCATATTGGGCATGCCACAGAGAGTTTGCCAGACTCTGCCGTGTGGGCAGGTAACCTACAGTAACCTGCCAGGTTGTCTAAAGTAAGAATGAGATAATAAGACCACCACCATGCCGAGACCTCTCTCCACACTCATGAAGGCACCAGCAGAGGAACAAAGGCATGCGGGTCTCAGGGCTGAGATCCAAGCCTGCTCGGATCAGGGCTGAGCATCCTCCACCCAGATCCTCCACCTTCCAGTAGGCAGGGGTCACACCCACCATCTGACCCCCAGCGTCGCGTAATCCCATCAATGGCCAAGACTCAGAGACTGTAAAACCCAGCTCCTGGAAGAGAAAAGTGCAGAGTCTCCTGCCCCTGTGCCTGGCTGTCCTCGCCAGGGCCCCTTGGAGGGGGGCGGGTTGAGTTTCTCTCCCCACCCCGAACAGAGCTCCAGCAGCCGAAGACCTCCAGAACCAGCCACCACCATGCTTTTTGTATGTCTGGAAATAATTCATGGAACGCTCTGTGAGAAAGGAGTCCTCATTCACTGTTGGTAGGACTGTCAATTGGTTCAGGTTCTGTGAGAAACTATCTGGAAACTTCTATAAAAAAATTAATAAATTTAACTTCTATATTATCCAGTGATTCTACTCATTGGCATCTATTCCAGAAACATAAAAACATTAATTTGAAAAGATATTTGCACACCTATGTTCATTGCCAGCACTATTTGCAATAACCGAGGTCAGGAAACAACTCAAATTCCCAACAACAGATGAGTGGATAAATAAGCTGTGCTGTATAAACAAAATGAACTTCAACTCCACAATAATGTTGCAGGTGGGAGAGGTAATTCCCACTTGAACAAGTAGTTTCCTTGGTGTCTTATGTAAAATAGATGGGAGAGAGGCTGGAGTCTCACAAAGGGAGTTGGCCTCTTCTCTTTCTAGCCACCTTGGACACGCAGGGAAGTGATAGGGAAGTCTAGGACTGATATACCTCTGCTTTGAGCACCTGCACAACACAGACTTCATGTCTCACCAGTCCATGAGGCAGTCATAAACCATAACTGAGTCACATTTGTTTTACCAGGTGTGAGAAATAATCTCTGCCACCTGATTTTTCCAGGAACTGTGAAACTCAGGCTAGCACAAGGAATTGCTCTTTGCAGAAAATGGAACTCAGTCCTAAATTCTATGGAAGTTTTTCCCAGGTCTGTAGCTTTGCCTCACAGAAAAGAATTATAAAAGTAGATGAATTATGAAGTAAAACAAGCTTTATGGGGAAATAAGGGAAAGGAAAAAGAGGAGAATTCATGCTCAAGAGAGAACACAGGCTTCTCCAGAGGGGAAAAAGCAAGTACACATTCTGAGTAGAAATGCAATGAATTCCCAAGATGCAGAATCACTCTGGACAAGAACTGAGTGGTCTCATTTGTGGAGTATAAAACAACATAACATGAGGCTGACACCTAAGGATAGTAGATATATGGGACAGATAGATTTCTCCATAGCTAGAAGCCTGCCTCATGAGCAAAGGGGAGAAGACGGCTGGAACAGAGAAGGGATCACTAAGAAAAAGATGGCTGGAGGAATAGGTCGGGATGGGAGATGTGTGCAGAAAGTAGATAAAGGGCCAAACATGATAACCTCTCAGGGTCTGTATTGAAAATCATAATGTCCAAAAGTAGAGAGAGATTATGGGGAATCATGTCTGCGTGGAGGCAGGGGGAGGGTGGGAAAGAGGGGATATATCGGGGATATTGGTGGTGGGGAATGTGCACTGGTGGAGGGATTGGTGTTTGATCATTGTGTGATTGTAACCCAAACATGAAAGCTTGTAACTATCTCACATGGTGATTCGATTAAAAAAAAAAAAGAAAAAAAGAACTGAGTGCTGAAAGGAGGGGAAGTGATATACATGATAACCTTTTAGTTCCTGTATTGCAAATCACAATGCCTAAAAGAATAAAGAGAGAGTAAAAGAGAGAGAGGGTGAGAGAGATAGAGGCACAGGCTGTGGGGTGAGTTGGCAGGAGGGAAACTGGGGACACTGGTGGTGAGAAATGTACACTGCTGAAGGGATGGGATGGGGTGTTAGAATATTGTATGACTAAAAACCGATCATGAACAACTTTGTACCTATATCTCATGGCAGTTCAGTTTTTAAGAAAGGATTTATGACATAAAGAAAGTGCACATCTCAGGGAGAGATGCAGGTCAGTGTGCCTTAAGGTAAGAATGAATGTTCATATCACAGGCAGGGAGGGATGTTGGGCTATTTTCCCAAAATGAGGAATTTAACACCTTTGCCTCTGTTATTTTAGATTATATACAGTTTTCTAAAACTGCCCCACAAAATATATTGCTTGGGTAATTGCCACAGGGAAAGGTTTGAAGCTATAGTTGGTCTTGTGACTCTCTTTACCAGTCTTTGTTCCAGTGGAGGAGACTTGTTGGGCCTGAATTCTGCAACACATTGGTTTTCAACATCCTCCTAAAATGGGTTCTGTGTCTCAAAGACTTTCAAGTCTTTGGGCTGGTTTAAACTCTGGATAGGGTGTTTTCCAATATACATTAACAGGGCCTCTTATTATCTCTGCCTGAAAATAAAAGATGAATCTTGCAGTTTGCTATCACCTGAATGAACCTGGAAGGTATCATGCTAAGAAAAGTGAGTTGGAAAGAGAAGTACAAATAATGCATGTCTTCAGTCACTTGTGAAGTACAATGAAGAAAAGTAAAAGACTAGATAATGAACATGAAAATCTATTTCCTGGGGTAAGAGTGATTGCACATGTTGGACATAGGTTCAACATCAGATATCCCATATGGTTCCCCAAGCTCTGGTTCCTGATCAGTATCCCTGGGTATCATCGGGTATAGCCCCAAAGCAAAACTTTAAAAGAAGTATTTCCTTTTACTAGCCCATAATTTTAAATTATCATTGACTATAAAATGCCTAGAATAGTCCTCTGCCTAGAGGGATACTTAGTAAATAACTTAGAAAATAAAATTTTTCTCCATACTACCCTGGGAGCTGCTGCAACATACAGACACACATACACACACACACACACACACACACACACACACACACACACACACACACAGAGTTCAAATACAGTGAACTTCAAATGAATTCCAGGACACCAGACATTATGTTTAGAACATTTTCTGAATGAGTGTATAATTTTCTCCTGGCCTGGAGTCCTGACCTTTGGTATAAGATCCATGACCTTATTAGGCCACCTTCTCCAGGCCACCCCAGATGGGAGCAGGTGCTGTTCCTCTGTCTGTTCCCTGGGAATCCCAGTGGCTGCCATCTTCTAGAATTCACTGGAAAATCTAGGTGGCTACTTATTAAGCTCCTTAATGGCCATGATCCCAGAGACACACAAATGAATCTTGGAACCGAGCAGCTCTTGGTATAAATCTCTCCAGACCTAATTATTAAAATTTTAGAATTCCAAGATCGCATGGCTGCATGACATCATATGCTATTCATAACAGGCAATAGAAAACAATTTGTCTAATGTTGCCTTTTCAGCAGGTCTGAGTGTTGGGGTGAAATTTCAAATAATAATGGTGGGACTGGTGTCCAAATATTGAATGTGATCAAAGTAGAGAGAGAGTAATGTGGAAATTATCTGCCATACAGGCAGGGGTAGGGATGGGATGGGGTATACAGGGGTTGGTCACTTGATCACTTGATCACTTGACATCCCGTTACTCATTGATTTGCTTGAGTGGGCACCAGTAATGTCTGCATTAATCCCTGTCACATGCTAGTGTAGCCCAATAGCATCTGCTCACTCCAGGATCACAAAGAGCCTCAAACCGTTCATTCAGGGTCTTTACGAAGAACTCTGACCATCTTGTAGGTGGGTGGCCACATGATCTTTTGGCCTCCCATGGAATCCAGTCGGTAACGGCTCTAGTCCAGTGGTCATCTCTAAATCTCATTACGTGTCCAGCCCATCTGATTTTCGATGCCTTGGCAAACGGAGACAGTGTCGCTGATTCTTGACCATCTACAGAGGTCGGAAATCTGGATTCTTTCTCTCACTTGAATGAAGTGTGATACTCCAAGCATAGCTCTTTCAATTCCTCTTTGGGAGACCCAAATAGCATTCACATCCTGTTTTCATAGGGCCCAGGTATCAGGTGTATGATAATGCAGGAAGAACAGTGGAATCGAAGAGATGTGCCTGGAGCCGGAGGTTCTTCGTCCTCTTAGCTATTTCTTCAATGCTCTTGAAGGCATTCCAAGCCGCTCTCTTCCTCCTGCGCAACTCAGGTGCCATGTCATTTATCAACTGGGGTTGGTAGTGGTGGAAAACTTGCACTGGTGAAGGTATGGATGTTTGATCACTGTATGATCAAGACTCAAACATGGAAACTTTGTAACTGTTCTCACAATGATCCAATAAATAAATTAAAAAAAATTTATGACCACTGCCTGTTGTTTTGTTTTGTTTTGGGGTCACACCTGGCGATGCTCAGGAATTACTCCTGCCAGTGCTTAGGGGACTATATAGGATGCTGGAGATTGAACCCAGGTGAACCGCATGCAAGAGAGACGCCCGACCCGCTGTACTGCCTGTTTCTCCAGCCCCTGACCACTTCCTGCTAATCCATAGAGAGCACATTCTTCTTTCTAAAGAAGACTCTTTGGGGGCTAGAGATAATACAGGATTGAGGCACATGCTTTGCATGCAGCCTACCCAGGTTCTATTCTCATATCCACAAATATTCTCTCCTTATAACACCAGTAGTGACCCCTACGCAGAGAGCCATGTAGCCTTGAGCACCACTGGGTATGGCCCACAGAGTCAACCACTCAACCCTCCCAAATTGAGAGACCCTTTGGGGGGTCTGAGTTTAACTCCTTAAGTGAAAAAAGTTAAACTCATAAATGGCATGTGCAAGGCACTATACCAGCCTCCAAGCTGAGGGATCCTGAGCACCATCACCGGTCCACAATTTTTTTTTTTTTTGCTTTTTGGGTCACACCTGGCGATGCACAAGGGTTACTCCTGGTTTATACATCAGGAATTACTCCTGGCAGTGTTCAGGGGACCATATGGGATGCTGGTAATCGAACCCGAGTTGGCCACGTGCAAGGCAAACGCCCTACCCATCCTGCTATCACTCCAGCCTGGGTCCACAAAATTGTCAGACCTTTAGTGCAGGCTGAGTATTGTTAGGAGTATCCCTCTGCTCCTTGAGCACTTCTGGAGAGGTCCCTATTAATAAGAGACAGGAAAAGAAGATCTTTTCTAAGCAAGTCTCTCAGAGCAACTGATGTAAAAAAAAAAAGTAAACACTCTAGCTTGCCCTTTGAACTCTGACATTTCTTGCCAACATATTAATATTGCCAGTAATTGCTTTCAGTTTGATATTGAATTCCCAGAAATAGGTAAGGATTTCTTGCAAGTTCCGCTACTTGTGTTTACACGGATGCCAAGCCCTCGGACTTGGGTTTGAGAAATGCCAATGAGAAGAAACTGTGACCTATCATTCTATACAAGTTGGACTTTGCAAAACTAGAAAACTGAAGATTTCCTCCATACCTCAAAGGGAAAAGTGACATTTTCAGTTTTTGTTGCTCAATCAGGACTAAAGCTCCTCCAACTTAAGATGGGAAAACAGAAGTAATTCAGAGACATTTTAAAGGTCAGTAATATATGACATAGAGCTGAATTCTGTGAAGAAAATCACTACTCTGAAAGGATAAAGCTATCCACTCAACCTTCAAATACACTAATTAAAATGATACCTTCCTAAGGAAAAAAATGCAAAGTCAGATACTTCACAAAATAACAGTCTAAGTTTCACTGAAATTCAATTTCATATAACCAAGAGGTTCTTAAATGTCATTCAGATCCTTACATAAATGGTATCAATAGTGATATAAAGAGACTTTTTATTGATCATATGATTCAAATTTCTGATTTTTCTTACTCCGGGGCTTTATTTATTGAGAGCTAAGTTTTGTCTTTCTTATATATCTGTTTTAGAGGACAACTGGGGGTCATCCAAACCGCTTACCTTCCCATATAAAACTGTATATTCTTGAAAAACAGCTATCTGCCCATTCAGTCACTGGTTTTTAATCACTTGCATTTGATCTTTATGTTTTTCTTCTTGGTAGCAATAAAACTAAGAAAACCATCTTAATTGTAAACTATTAAAGTCTTAGTGTAAAATCTGCCTGTCAACTTTTTTGCACATATTTCTTTTTTGGTTACTTTTCAGCTTATTTATAATTTTAGCTTTACTGTAATAAGGTTTAAAATTTGTAGTGGGAGCATTAGTGGGCTCTTTGGGAGGATAGCAGCCTCAGCAGTCATGCATAGGGTCTGTTTCTCATGAGTAACTTGGGGTTATTTCTAATACACACACATATATGTATGTATATATATATAAAATTTTAGATATACATACAGTTTTCTCCTATATAACATGAAAAATACCCTTTGCTAAAATGCTTTTGTTCTAGAAAGCATAAAACATACCCACAAATGTTAATCTAAACAAGAGATTCAAGTTCCATTCCTTGAAACACAAGAGTAGGTGTCTTACTTGGTTTGAGATGCTATAATAAAACACCAAAAACGGAAGGCTTGTAAAACTCAGAAATCCATGCATCAAAGTTTTGGAGATTCGGAATACAAAATAGGATGCCAGCATGATTGGGTTCTTATAATGAAAGGTTGCTGATCTGCTTGTCTTCATACAATGGAGAAGATAGAAGCTTTCCAAAAGACACCCATCCCACTCCACAGGTTCCATCCTCAAGGTCTTATATAATCCAAATTACTTACCCATTTCTTTATAAATGTTTTGTTGGGGGTTGGGGAGAAACTATCAACACATGAATTTTGGGCAGGGCATAGACTTTCGATGAAAATAGAGCATAATCTTTATATCCAGTAGGATGTTAAAGGGGATCAGAACATACAACCCCAAAATACATCACTTGATATATAAGGAATATTCTGAAAACAGAACAAAAAAAGAGAAGACTTTCAGCCTTCTACACTTTTCTCTAAAGGAAGCATATATATTTTTAAGGTGACATAAATTTTCATTTGTACATGTGTTTCCCTCTCCAGAAAGAGCGGAACTGCTGATCTGCATAATAAAGCTTGCTCAACAACCCTTATCTGCTCTATATTTCACAGCCATCTTCCTATAATATACTGTTCCTAAGAGCCCAACACTTCCTTCCTGTCTAGTCATTGTTCTACAGTACATTGTCCTTTACTTACATGGTATATGTGCCCTAATTCTAATTGCCTCTTTGCTTCTATGAATCCTGAACATATCTAAACATATCAAAATCAAATTTTACACACGGGGCATAAATAGTACAAAGGCAATGCTCATACAGGTACATACCTGAAGCATCTATGATGTTGAAATGCAATGGTAATTATATTTTAAGACAAAAAAAATGTTTCTTTTCTCTTACTCTTCTGACAATTTAATTTTGGGGCACCCAACAATAAAGATGAAGACAATATAGAGGAAAATATTTCACCCTAGCAATTCTTTAATGAAAGAAAGAGAAAAGTTGTTGAAAAAAATGGACTTTGCTAAGGATACTTTGTTGTACCTATAAAAGTTCATTATGATAGGTTCGATGATAGGGAAGAATTGACAATTTGGCTATTTCATAAGTCCATTATACCATGGACTGGTATACCATTATATTATACCATTATACTGGTATACCATTATATTATACCATGGGCTGGAGCGATAGCACAGTGGGTAGGGCGTCTACCTTGCATGCAGCCAACATGGCCGACCTGAGTTCGATTCCTCCGCCCCTCTCGGAGAGCCCGGCAAGCTACCGAGAGTATTCGATATGCCAGACACAGTAACAACAAAAGTCTCCAATGGAGACGTTACTGGGCCCGCTCGAGCAATTCGATGATCAACGGGAGGGCCTTTACTTTACTTTACTTTACTTATTATACCATGAAGAACTTAGTTTTCTTCTTTCTCTTCCACACTGCTACTATCAGAATGTACCTATATATTCTCAAGCTTATCATTTTGTATGGCAAGATGGAGTTAGTAACTTCAAATATTACACCCTTATCAACAATACCGAAGGTATTCCTTCTATCCTTAAATAAGAACAGTGATGAGGCCAGAGAAACAGTACAAAGTAAATTGCCTCCCTTACGGTCTTCCCAAATTCAATCTCAACATACAGATGATCTTCATAGTACCAGCAGGAGTGATCCCTGAGCATAAAACCAGGAAAAATCCCTGAGCATTGCTTGGCATAGCCCTCAAATAAACAACCAAACAGAAGAATGACGAGAACAGTAGCAGAAGCTGTTCAACTGATTTTCTTTCATATCTCACTTGCCAAAATCCTGTCACATGTTCATGACAGAATGAATCACTTGGCAGGGGAATGGAATTACCATAATTGGCTTGGACTAATCAAGCTTCACCCCTGGAGTTGGTGAGGAAGCCAAACTCTCCTGATGCTCAATATCCCTGCGCAGAACAAAATCATTGAATGTTTTGTAGAGACCACCAACCAACACTGTCTGTCATGGTTGTCAGTGCCATCTTTTTGTTTTCCTCATGAATTCCTTTCTCTCTTATTTTCATTTGCACTTACAATACATTTCCCTCCCAATCCCAAGTTAGTAGCACCAGCCTTAAGAGTTCCCACTAGATCACTTTGTGGCATGTTTAATAAATAGGCTAACATCTAGTTCACAAAGAAGCACTTACATTCACATTAAGAAACGCAATTGTTCATTAACCTTCCTAATCTTTGAAGATGGGGCATATAATTCACTCAAGATACCTGAGGGGCAGGAAGAGCCACAGAAACACTCAGCAGTTTACTTTATTTCTTTAAACACAAAGATCGTTATGTTTGTAGTAGCTTATAAATTCTCAAGTGAAGACTCCCACCATGATGTTATAGGCAATTAATAAATATTTATAAAATGATTTAATAAATTTAGTGTACTATTTTTACCTCTCTTCCCCCATTGGACTAGGTGAGGATTGCCTTACATAGGACCCTCCTTATATCAATAATCCTTCTAGATTTATGGTGTGGCTCTCTTTCAGTCCAAATTAATCTAGATTGATCCTGCACAATGATCATTTGCTTCACATTAGTGGACCTTTTTATTTCTGAAACCTTGGTAGATTTACATTATTTTTTGACATATTGTGTTTTGGAGTTACAGTATTTCTTCTAGCATTACTGGGTCATACACATTCAGAATGTTCTAATACATACTGGTTTGCAAGGCATCTCTTGAGCAGGACTTTGCACACTCCAAGGTAATGCCTTTTTAACAACTCCCCCTGCCACTCAGTGTGCAATTTCATTAGCATTCTTCACCTGAAGCCTCTTCTGTGATTTTTGCCCAACCAGCTTTCTCTGCCTGAAATGCCCTTTCCTACTGGTATGCCTTTGGGATTTATCTTGAGAATTGCTCCTTGGAAGCAATCACAGTCAAAAGCTGCAAACAAAATTAGACACTCTTTGTCTAAGCTCTTTTAACTAAGTTTGGCTTTACCTTTGTTTGGTTTGTTTCTTGAAGAGTGATTGTTTTTATTCTTTTTAAAATTGAATTGCCTTTTATACTACTTTGTACTTAGAAAGTACTTATTAAATATTTGCCAAATAAGAAATTTGAATTGCACATAAATCTATACCAACAAAGAAAATGTCTAATGTCATTATAGGACTGGTGTCCTATGTGAATTATAGTACCTTACTTTTAATACTTTCTCAGTGCTTTCATAAGATTATAGTTAATCTGCCTCATTGGCAGAAATACTCTTGAGGGAAATATATTTCTCATTCAGTGCTGATGTCTCGCTATCCAAAGCACTTCCGGTTCTTTTCCATTTCTTCATCATTTTAAATTTTTTTCTTTTCTGTCAAGTTATTGTAGAAAATACAAATAGATAAAGAATAAGATTATTATAAGACAAATGTTTAATATCTATAGGCTATATAAAATATTAATAACAATATTATCCTTTCCAAATTCCAACAAGCAATTTCTTGCCTGCTGCTTTGGCACAAAATCCTAGAAGGAGATCCACTGCTTTGTGACCATGTCCTCTTTTACAATCAACACTTTGTTCATGTGCTAACATGACCGTCTCACTCACAATGGAATTTTCTATCTTCCTCTAGAATATAAACACCTCCAAAGGAGTAACTTTGCTTTATTCATTAATGTATTTTAGTCCCAAAGAATACTGACTGGTTCATAGTACAAGTATTCAATTTATTTGTTTTGGTTGGCAGTGAATGACTGTATTTATAACTACTGTAACTGCAAACATATATGTAAAAAGAACTTTCCACTTTAAAAAAATTAATATTCCTACTTATTCTCTTTCTTTGTAGTATTAAATCTTACAAGTATTTACATAATATAAAAAGTAACACCTATTTTTTTCTTTTCACTTCCCAATCTGATTTCTACACCATTGCTAATATTAACCTTCAAAAACAGTTGAAGACCCCATTCTACCAATAGCATCTTAATTGGAATCCAGTAGCTTCTACAATTTGGTCCAAGTTAGTTCAGCGCTACTTCAATGTAACCTTCCTCTAATGACTTCTGAACAAATTTATTTTAACTTTCCCACTTCATATATCATCTATTCAGACTCTTGCTTTTGTTTGGTTTGGTTGAGGGCCAGGGAGGGCTTACACCAGGCTCTGTACTCAGGGATCACTCCTGGAGGTGCTAAGGAGAACATAAGAGAGTTCCAGGCACCAAACAAGAATCATGTGTATGCAAACAAGAAAAAGCAAGAACATTACCTATTGGAATATAGTTTTGGTCCCCCAGCCCAGCCCCACCCCAAATCTTTACCTTTCCTAGAGTTCTCTCTCTTTTCTCTCTACACAAACACCCAAAGATATATTTTACCACTTTTGGGTCCCAGGTGATTCTTGCTTTTTCTAAGAATACCTCTCATTATTCCAACAGCTCCCAGTGCAGTCTATCATAGTTTTAAAGGTTGAGGAGAAATTAGTAGAATGTGAAAATCATCTCTCCAGAGAAACACACATCATATGTATCCTATATTCTCCTACAGAGTCACTTACTGTGAGACTCACAAAGTGTGGTATTTTTCTTTCCTCTTCAACTAAATGAAAATCTCTAGAGAATGGACCCTTTCATGCACACACATATAACCCCATATAACACAATATCTTTTTTTTAATTTTATTTTATTGAATCACTGTGAGATATAGTTACAAGCTTTCATGTTTGAGTTATAATCATACAATGTTCAAATACCCATCCCTCCACCCGTGCACATTCCCCACCACTAATCTCCCCAGTATAGCCCCCTTTCCCATCCTCCCCCTGCCTCCATGGCAGACAATTTCTCATATACGCTCTACTTTTTGGCATTGTGGTTTGCAACACAGATACCGAGACGCCATCACTTTTGTTACTTTATCTACTTTCAGCACACATCTCCCATTCCAACCGATCCTTCCAACCATCATTTTCTTAATGATTCCTTCTCTATTCCAGTTGATTTCTCCCCCTGCTCATGAGGCAGGCTTTAAACTATGAAGCAATCTTCCTGGCTCTTGTGTCCACCGTCCTTGGGTGTCACTCCAAAAATGAATGCAGTCCTCCTATGTCTGTCCCTCTCTTTCTGACTCATTTCACTTAGCATGATACTCTCTATATCTATCTACTTATATGCAAATTTCATGATTTCATCTCTCCTAACAGTTGCATAGTATTTCATTGGAAACACAATATCTTTTTTTAAAATTTTTATTAGTGAAACACCATGGGGTACAGTTGTAGATTTACAAATTTTTGTGCTTGGGTTTCAGTTATACAATGATCAAGTACCCATGCCTCCACGAATTCCCATTTTCCACCACCATAAATCCCAGTATCCCTCCCACAACCATCCCCCCATCCCACCCTGCCTCTGTGGCAGGGCATTCCCTTTTGTTCTCTCTCTCCTTTTGGGTGTTGTGGTCTGCAAAAGAGGCATTGAGTGTCAATCATGTTCAGTCCATAGTCTACTTTCAACATGCATCTCCCCTCCTTGGAGGATCCTCCATACACCCTTTATTTGGTGCTCCCTTCTCTATCTGAGTTGCCCTTTCCCCTAGAATGCCCAGCTGGCCTCTAAGCCATGGAGTAATCCTCCTGGTACTGACCTAGGCTATTCTTGGGTATTAATCTCCTATTTTGTTACTTTATGTCCCCCAGATGAATGCAATCTTTTTATGTCTATCCCTCTCTTTCTGACTCATTTCGCTTAGCATGATATTTTCCATGTAGTACTACTTGTATGTAAATTTTATGACTTCATCTTTTCTAACAGCTACATAGTACTCCATTGTGTAGATGTACCAAAGTTTCTTTAACAAGTCATCTGTTCTCGGGCACTCAGGTTTTTTCCAGATTCTGGCTATTGTAAACAGTGCTGCAGTGAACAAACAAGTGCAGATGTCACTTCGACTATACATTTTTGCTTCTCTGGAATATATTCCCAGGAGTGGTATTGCTGGGTCAAATGGGAGCTCAATTTCTAATTTTTTGAGAATCGTTCATACTGTTTTCCAAAAGGGCTGTACAAGTCGGCATTCCCACCAACAGTGCAAGAGTGTCCCTTTCTCACCACATCTGTGCCAGCATCGGTTGCTTTTGTTCTTTTGGATGTGGGTCAGTCTCTGAGGTGTGAGATGGTATCTCATTGTGGTTTTGATCTGCATCTCTCTGATGATTAATGATGTAGAACATTTTCTCATGTGCTTTTTGCCATTCGGATTTCTTTTTTGAGAAAGTTTCTGTTCATTTCATTGCCCCATTTTTTTATGGGGTTGGATGTTTTCTTCTTGTGGAGTTCAACCAGTACTTTATATATCCTTGATATCAACCCCTTGTCAGATGTGTATTTGGCGAATATCCTTTCCCATTCTGTAGACTGTCTTTGTATTTTGGTCACTGTTTCTTTGGAGGTGCAGAAGCTTCTTAGTTTAAGAGAGTCCCATTTATCTATCTCTGTTTTCACTTGCTTGGCCAGTGGTGTGACATCTTTGAAGATACCATTAGCTTCAACATTATGGAGGGTTTTGCCAACTTTGTCTTCAATGTACTTATGGTTTCCAGTCTGATGTTGAGGTCATTAATCCTTTTTGATCTTTTGTACATGGTATTAGCCAGAGTTCTGAGCCCATTTTTTTGCATGTAGCCGTCCAGTTTTGCCAGCACCATTTGTCAAAGAGACTTTTCCTTATTCCACTTCACATTTCTTGCACCTTTATCAAAGATTAGATGATCATATGATTGAGAGGAGATGTCAGGGCATTCAACCCTGTTCCATTGGTCTGCAACTCTGCCTTTGTTCCAGTACCATGCTGTTTTAATTATTACTGCTTTGTAGTAGAGTTTGAAGTTAGAGAGATTGATTCCTCCCATTTTCATTTCCCAAAGAATTGCTTTAGCTATTTGGGTAACACAATATCTTAATCACTGCTTTAACAACTTGCTACTTAGGGTCTAGAGGAATAGCACAGCCAGTGACTAAGAATGCCTGTCTTGCAAGAATAAGGCCACAGGCTCAATTTCCAGAGTTGCCTCATGCATTGAGTATGATCTCACAACTCTATTGTCTGTGATCCCCAGAGCTGCAAGCATTTCCAGCTATACTGCAGCTAGATATGTGTGAGCAGCACACCAACATGGGGTTCGCCCCCTGGAGAACACTGCTACAGTGAAAGAATGTGCAAGAACCACAGCCACGAATTGTTCCCCGTGATGGGCAGATGTGGAAGCACCACAGAGACTCTGGAGAAGCACCACAACCAGAATGCGTGTGAGTACCACAGCTAAAGCAGTGCGACTTTCAGCTTGTACTAGTATACTTGGTGTATAATCCCCAGAAAGCTCCAGAGCTAAAATGTATCAGTAACACAGCTAGATGTGTTTGTGTGTGTGTGTGTGTGTGTGTGTGTGTGTGTGTGAGAAAGAGAGAGAGAGACAGAGAGAGAGAGAGAGAGAGAGAGAGAGAGAGAGAGAGAGATCTTGGTCATTGCAAAAATATCAACAACAGTGATGAAGGAAAAGGAGGGAAATAAAATTTTAACATGTAAATTAGTAGCAGGGTCAGAGCAATTGTATAGCAAGCTAGGGAATTTGCCTTGCACAGGTCAACGTCGGTTCAATCCCTGGCACCCCATGCAGTCTACTGAATACTGGCAAGAGTGAACCCAGAGCCAGGAGTAAGCCCTAATCTCCAATAGGTCTGTCCCCTAAATAATATTTTTTAATTATTAGCTTATTGAAGATCGAGATATAAAGTTTTCAGAAGGCTAATAAAATCATGTATAGCCTTTTGCACGCACAATTACTTGTGTTTGTGTTCAAAGCTATACTTTAAGGACCTGAGAAATAGTGCAGATTGTTAAGGCCTTAACTAACTGGCCAATTGCAGTTCTACTACATTTCAGAAACTTTTAAAGACTTAAGTATAATTTTTGATAATTATTGAAAGAAAATTATATTTCTATTAGAGAAAGAAAAGACAAGCAAATATCTGGATAACTACATGCTTTCATTCACCTATTTATTCAATTTTTAATTTTGCTCTCTTATGCACACCCTCCCCAGCCACACACACAAGCAGAATAAAAACAGAAGGATATCAGTGCTTAAGTACAAAAATACAAAAATGACAATTGGGGAAAGGAAAGGTGGGGGACAGGGAAAGAGAGGAAAAGTGTTCTATAAGGGAGAAATAAAATTTTTTGTCTTTAAAAGTTTTATACTAACACTTAGAGAAAATGTTTTTTAAATCCCTAAATGGATATAATTTTATTATAAAATACACCTCTCCAGAAGAAATCACAATTCCTTCTCTATTATAACTTGTTCCTATAATCTTATCTTTACTGTTATAAATATGAAATATTGTAGCTTTTTAATATACAGGATTTAATTTGTAGAGAATTCTTAGAATCAAAAATAAAATCAATTTCAAAGGAATAGGTAACCATATTAAGATTCTTCTGCAAGAATATACTTGTTTCACTCAGAGTCTCCAGAGGAAATAAATACATTTAGAATATACAAAGAACCATTCATCATTTTGATAAAAGTATAAATGATCCACTTGGGGAAAGAGGGGGTGGGGAAGTCCAAAAGCAAAATGTGATTCTGGAATACAAAATTAGTTTGGACAAATCATTACAAAGTATACAGTAAAGAATAATCTTGTGCTCCCTAAAGACAAAACATACTGACATAGAGAGAAATTTACACTTTTGTCATCCACTTAATCACTTAATCACTTAACTTCCCATTAGTCGTCAATTTGCTTGAGCAGGCGCCAGTAACGTCTCCATTTGTCCCTGTTGCGTGCTAGTGTAGCCCAATGGCATCTGTTAGCTCCGGGAACATGAAGAGCCTCAAACCGATCGTTCATGATCTTGACTAAGAAGTCTGACCATCTGGTAGGTGGGCAGCCTCGCGGTCTTTTGACATCCCGTGGAATCCAGTCGGTAACAGCTCTATTCCAGCAGTCATCTTTAAATCTCATTACGTGACCAGCCCATCTGATTTTCGACACCTTGGCAAATGAGACAGCGTCCCTGATTGTTGACGGATGTCAGAACTCCAGATTCTTTCTCTCATTTGAGTGAAACGTGATATTCCAAGCATAGCTCTTTCTATTCTTCTTTGGGAGACCTGAATAGCGTTCTCATCTTGTTTGCATAGGACCCAGGTCTCTGAGGCATATGTTAATGCAGGAAGAACAGTGGAATCAAAGAGATGTGCCCCGAGCCGGAGGTTCTTCATCCTCTTAGGTATTTCTTCGACGTTCTTGAAGGCATTTCAAGCCGCTCTCTTCCTCCTGCGCAGCTCGGGTGCCAGGTCATTTGTCATGTTGACCTCTCGACCTAGGTACACATAGCTGTTGTATTCGGAAATGGTCATTCCGTTGAGAGCAAATGGGGCGTCAGGAACGAGGCTGTTTCTCATAAACATTGTCTTCGTAAGATTCAGCTGTAGTCCTACCTTTCCACACTCATGGTCAAAGTCGGCCAGCATTTGTGCCGCTTGGCTGATGTTTGGTGTTATTAAAACAATGTCATCAGCAAAGCGGAGGTGGTGTAGTTGCCGACCATCTATCTTCACTCCCATTCCTTCCCATTCCAGTCGTCACATGATGTTCTCAAGGGTGGCACTGAAGAGTTTTGGTGAAATGGTATCACCCTGCCGCACCCCTCTCTTGACATCAACGATCACTTCTTTGTAGAATGGTGAGATCCTGGTAGTGAATCCGCAATACAGCTCACGGAGGATCCTGATGTATTGGGCTTGAATGCCCTGATTGGCTAGGGCTTTGATGACCGCTTCCGTCTCAACAGAATCAAAGGCCTTCTTTAAATCTATGAACGTTAAACAGAGCGGCATCTTGAAGTCCCGAGAAACCTCAATAAGCTTGGTTATCATGTGGATATGGTTGATGGTGCTGAATCCTTTGCGGAACCCTGCTTGCTCGCATGGTTGTCCTTCATCTAGTGTTCTGCCAATCCTATTTAGGATGACTCGAGTGAACAACTTGTAGATGACAGACAATAGGCAGATTGGGCGATAGTTGCCAATGTCATGGATGTCTCCCTTCTTGAACAGTAGTACGGTCCTGCTGGTTTTCCATTGGAACGGAACCTTGCATTCAGACAGGTAGCGAGTGAAGAGCCGAGCCAGTGTATTGATGAGTACTGACGGCAGGTTCTTCAGGTGCTCGGGTCTGACCTTGTCTGGGCCAGGTGCTGTTTGTTTCTTTACCGATGAAATGGCGTGTCAGATTTCGGAAGGGAGAACGTTGGGAACGACATATCCATCCTGTGGAATTTGGTATGTCGGCAAGTGGACATGGCTATCGAAGAGATTTGAGTAGAAGTCATGGATAATCTTCTGCATTGCCGTTCTGGAGGATGTGATGGATCCATCAGGACGTCGGAGGGCAGTCATCTTGGTCTTGTAGTTGGCAAAGGACAGGAAATATCTCCCTAAAAAAATGTGAAAATAGGAATTAATATTCAACAAGATAATCAATTTCATGGGGTGGGGGTTTGACTGATTTGGGTGCTAGATATCAACCCAGGGTTTCAAGTATACACAGCAAAAAATTACACCAAAGCTATAATTTTTGGATTCTCAAAATAGATGCACTATATACTAAAAATTTAATGAGACTTGCAAGTATCAAGAAATTTCAGCTACTACTTCTGGAAAAACTACTCAGATAACCAAATATAGCTATTTCAATGAGCCAAAGAACATGGAACTGCCTCTGAATCTTCTTTTAATTATTTTTGTATTTTGTGTTGGTCCTGTTTGTTCTGTCTGTAGAATTTGTGGACTGGAAGGTAAGATATCTTTCTTCAGATGCCTCAAGATGATTTAAGATCATCAAATCCCTGGAAAGAGAAATTTGATCCACCTTTCATTATTTCAAATGCTGATATAGATATTCAAATCCCTTATTTCTTCAATAATTTGAAATCTAGAACCAGAGTGAGAATACAGCAGGTAGGATGCTTTTCTTGCATGCAGCTGACCTGGGTTTGATCCGCAACACCTTATAATGTTCCTCAAGCCTCACAGGAATGATGCCTGAGAGTATATCCCCCAAGAGTAAGCCCATCAAAACCCTCCATGACATTGAAGCTAATGGTATCTTCAAAGATGTCACTCCACTGGCCAAGCAAATGTAAACAGAGATAGACAAATGGGACTATCTTAAACTAAGAAGCTTCTGCACCTCCAAAGAAACAGTGACCAAAATACAAAGACAGTCTACAGACTGGGAAAGGATATTCATCCAATACACATCCAACAAGGGGTTGATATCAAGAATATACAAAATACTGGTTGAACTCCACAAGAAGAAAACATTCAACCCCATCAAAAAATGGGGCAACAAAATGAACAGAAACTTTCTCAAAGAAGAAATCCAAATGGCTAAAAGGCACATGAGAAAATGCTCTACATCATTATTTATCAGGGAGATGCAGATCAAAACAACAATGAGATATCATCTCACACCACAGAGACTGGCCCATATCCAAAAGAACAAAAGCAATTGGTGCTGGCGCAGATGTGGCAAGAAAGGGACCCTCTGTCACTGCTGGTGGGAATGTCGACTGGTTCAGCACTTTTGGAAAACAGTATGAACGATTCTCAAAAAATTAGAAATTGAGCTTCCATTTGACCCAGCAATACCACTCTTGGGAATATATCCCAGAGAGGCAAAAAAGTATAGTCAAAGTGACATCTGCACTTGTTTGTTCATTGCAGCACTGTTTACAATAGCCAGAATCTGGAAAAAACCTGAGTGCCCGAGAACAGATGACTGGTTAAAGAAACTTTGGTACATCTACACAATGGAGTACTATGTAGCTGTTAGAAAAGATGAAGTCATGAAATTTACATACATGTGGTACCACATGGAAATATCATGCTAAGCGAAATGAGTCAGAAAGAGAGGGACAGACATAGAAAGACTGCATTTATCTGGGGAACATAAAGTAACAAAATAGGAGACTAACACCCAAGAATAGCCAAGATTAGTACCAGGAGGTTTACTTCATCGCTTGGAGGCCACATATGCAAGGGGGAAAAGGAGCTCAGTTAGAGAAGGGAGCATCAAATAAAAGGTGTTGGGAGGATCCTCCCAGGATGGGAGAAGCACGCTGAAAGTAGACTATAGACCAAACATGATTGCCACTCAATGCCTCTTTTGCAAACCACAACACCCAAAAGGAGAGAGAGAACAAAAGGGAATGCCCTGCCACAGAGGCAGGGTGGGATGTGGGGGGTGGGGAATGGGGAAGGAGGGACACCAGGATTAGTGGTAGTAGAAAATTAGTCCTGGTGGAGGCATGGGTACTTAATCATTGTATAATTGAAACCCAAGCACAAAAATTTGTAAGTCTACAACCGTACCTCATGGTGTTTCACTAATAAAAATTTTTTAAAAAAAGAGAGTAAGCCCGTCTGCATTGCCAGGTGTGTGTGTCCCCCCCCCCCCCCCCCCCACACACACACACACATACACTTGAAATCTAAGATTCTAATGCTTATGTAACCGAGATTACCAGTATATCCAGACTAATTTGGCATGTCTATGAAAAAAAAAATGGAATGACCTTATAAACTGGAGAAAATTAATTCTGCATCAGCTCTTTCCTTTACTCCCTCAAGCTGCAGTTCCAGTTCTAACCTTAACCCACACTCACTTTCTTTTCCATAATACTTGTATTTACCTTTTTTATTGATGACGTTGTTGCTGTTGTGATCTACTCATACAAACACCATTTTTCTAATTCATTTTGGGTTTTGTTTTATATTGTTTTTGGGGGTCACACCTGGCCATGCTAAGGGGTTACTCCTGGTTCTGCACTCAGGAATTACTCCTGGTGGTGCTCAGAGGGACCATATAGGATGTCCTGGATCAAACCCAAACTGTCCACATGGAAGGCAAGTGATCTACCCAGTATACTATATCTCCAGTCCCCTTTATTTAATTTAAAATTCTTTATTCAACATCAGGCTGGAGCAGTAGTACAGAGATAGGGCAATTGCCATGCATGAGGCCAATCCAGTTCAATTCCTCTGTCCCTGTTGGAGAGCACGGCAAGCTATGGAGAGTATCCCGCCCACATGGCAGAACCCAGCAAGCTTCCTGTGGCACACTCTGTATGCCCAAAACAGTAACAACAAGTCTCATAATGGAGACATTACTGATGCCTGCTCGAGTAAATCAATGACCAACAGGAGGACAGTGATACATAGCTATTCAACATCATTTCCTGTTATCAGGCACTGTTCTATGCATAATTTTATTTTATTTTTAAATTTTATTTATTTATTTATTTTTGCTTTTTTGGTCACACCCGGCAATGCACAGGAGTTATTCCTGGCTCATGCACTCAGGAATTACTCCTGGCGGTGCTCAGGGGACCAAATGGGATGCTGGGACTCAAACTGGGGTTGGCTGCATGCAAGGCAAACACCCTACCTGCTGTGCTATCGCTCCAGCCCTTCTATGCATAATTTTAATTTATTCTTATTACAACTCTATGAGTTACATACTATGTTTTTTCATTTAAAAATATGAATACCTTTGCACAAAATGGATATATAATGTGCACAAAGTTTAATGTTGGTAAGTAGTGAAGTTCAGATTTGAATTGTCATATTATGACTCTAAGATGTTTGACTTAAACACAAGGTTCCCCAAAATTATCTCCTTAGACTCGAGACGAGAAGGCATTGAAGACATCACACAATTTTCCACACTGGAGAATAACTGTTCCTTGGAACATGCAAAAATAGAGACATCAGTGATGTCGATGTTCTTGTCAACATGAACTTACTTGATCATGAGCATTGATTCATTTGAATGCCTAACAACCCGAATTGTATGCTTATGCTTGAATAGATGTGGCTTACTGCCACATCATTGTCTATACACCAACATCCAATAACGATGAAGGAGAAATTGAGAAGTTCTACATGGAGCTGGAGAGTTCTATGAAGAAGACCACATCTTGCACAAGATCATTGTCGGTGATTGTAATGCCAAGATAGGACTGTGAAGGTCACCCAAAGAACTCCACATTGGGAACCATGCCTAGAATGGAACGAACAGGGTGAGACTGTCTGAGTTCATCATATTGACCAAGACCATCCATGGCAACTCACAGTTCCAGAAGATTGAATCTAAACATTGGACATGGAGTCTCCTGGTGGACAGGTCTACAGTGAAATTGACCACATCATAGTCAATCAATGGTTTTGCCTGATCTATGTCATCCCAAAATCCTAAATAGGATCAGACCACCATCTCCTTCATGCAAAATTTTACTTCACAGAGTGGGGAGAAAAGGCTGCAAAATTTAAGGGAACTCCCAGAACAACCACCAACTGGGAGCTCTTTGCATTATTGAAGCAATATGGGAAGATGCCATTGTTGACAACATTGACAAGGAATACAACAACTGGTTCAGCATCTCCATGACTGCATGAGAAATGCCAAGAATGGGAAAGCCACAAACAGACGCCTGTCTTTGGAAACTTTCAAGCTCATTCGCCAATGTGGTTTTGCACAAGCATCAGGCAATCACAGGCTAAAGTCTGAGCTCGCACAGCTGTACAGAGAAGCGATAAAAAAAAAGAGAAAGAAGAGTAGCAGTGTTGGCTGATGAGGTAGAAGTTGGGAAAGTATTCTCAACACCCATCTGTCCTTTGCCAACTACAAGACCAAGATGACTGTGCTTCGACGTCCTGATGAATTGATCACATCTTCCAGAAGGGCAGTGGAGAAGATTATCCACAACTTCTACTCGAATCTCTTCGAGAGCCATGTCCACCTGCCTACATACCAAATTCTGCAGGATGGATATGTCATTCCCAATGTTCTCCCTTTCTAAATCCAACACGCCATTTTGTTGGTAAAGAAGCAAACAGCTCCCGGTCCAGACAAGGTCAGACCTGAACATCTAAAGAATCTGCTGCCAGTACTCTGACGAGTTAGAGTACACTAGTCAGCTCTTCACATGCTACCTATCTGAATATAAGCTTCCGTCCCAATGGAAAACCAGCAGGACTGTTCTGTTGTACAAGAAGGGAGACATCCACGACATTGGAAACTATCACCCGATCTGCATGTTGTCTGTCATCTACAAGTTGTTCACTCGAGTCATCCTGAATAGAATAGGCAGAACACCAGACAAAGGACAACCATGCAAGCAAGTCAGATTCTGAAAAGGATTCAGCACAATTCACCATATCCACATGGTAACCAAGATCACTGAGGTGTTGTGAGAGCTCAAGATGCTGCTCTGTCTAACATTCATCAATTTAAAGAAGGCCTTTGATTCTGTTGAGACTGAAGTGGTCATCAAAGCCCTAGTCAAACAGGGTGTTCAAACTCATCAGAATACTCCATGAGCTGTATTATGCATTCACCACCAGAATCTCACCATTCTACAAGGAAGTGATCATCAACATCAAGAGAGGGGCTTGACAGGGTCATACCATTTCACTGAAACTCTTCAGTGCCACCCTCAAGAATGTCATGTGATGACTGGAATGGGAAGAAATGGGAGTGAATACAGATGGTTGGCAACTACACCACCTCTGTTTTGCTGATGACATCCTTCTAATAACACCAAACATTAGCCAAGTGGCACAAATTCTGGCCAACCCTGGCTGTGAGTGTGGAAAGTCAGACTGCAGCTGAATCTTACCAAGACAATGTTCATGAAAAATGAACTAGTCCCTGATGTTCCATTTGCTCTCAATGGAACAAACATCTCTGATTGAAGCAGCTATGTGTACCTGGGTTGAGAACTCAACATGAGGAATGACTTGGCACCAGAACTGCATATGAGGAAGAGAGCGGTGTGGAATGGCTTCCAAAGTGTTGAAGAAGCTGTTAAGAAGATGAAGAATCGCTGGCTCTGGGCGCATCTTTTCAACTCCACCATTTTTCCTGGACTAATATATGCCTCAGAGACCTGGGCCCTATGAAAACAGGACAAGAGCACTATTTGGATCATCCAAAGAAGAATTGAAAGAGCTATGCTTAGACTATCACACTTCACTCAAGTGAGAGAAGGAATCTGGAGTTTCAACTTCAGTCAACGATCAAAGATCAGGGACACTGCCTCATTTGCCAAGGCATTGAAAATGAGATGGGCCGGACACTTAATGCAATTTGGAGACAACCACTGTAATAAAGCCATTACCAACTGGATTCCAGAGGATGTCAAAAGAACACCTGGCCGCCCACCTATGAGATGGTCAGACGTCTTTGTCAAGACGCTGGACAAATGTTTTGCTGCTCTTCCTGTTCCTGGAAGTGAGCAGACGCTTTGGACTACAATAGAACGCAACAGGGTTAAATGGACACATTACTGGCACCTGCTCCAGCAAATCAACAAACAATGGATGACAAGTGATTACAAGTGATTACATGACACCATTTTTATTTCATAATGTCTATGTTCATTCCTCAAGGGAACAAGCAACAAAGAGGAAGGAAAACCCAGTTAGCCGACCTATGGTTATTAATGTTTATGGCAAAGAATTGCCCTGTTTGGCCAACTCTGCTATGTACAGCTAATATTCACTGATGGCCACCAAGGAACTTGGTTTCTCTTATAATGAACCTGTCCTTTCTGATGACCTAAACTCTACCTGTGTCTCCCTTCGTAACCTTATTACCCATGCTCTCTTTCTTTAAATGCACTTTTCATTCCAAAGAGCCCATTCAAAGGGCAAGCAGAACAGTAATCTATTTGAAATTACCTTACCAAAGTCATCATCTAATAAAATTTTTCTGTCAGATGGAGCATGACCTTCTTTCTGATAGACCACTACAACGCCTATTTGACTCTGACTACCTAGATGGATGTTTAGATTTGTTCCACATAGCTCATTTTGCCCTGACAGGATATTCACTATCCACTCATGATATTCTTCTTGAAACGTCAAACTCTTTCTTCCTTCAAACTATACTTAAAATTATTATCTTTATTTTTTTTCAGTCCTTTTCCCTGCCATTTGTTGTTGTGGGATTTCACATTTGATTGCCTATAAATAACACTTCAGTTGCTGTACAGACACTTTGCTCACAGGGGTGTCATGCTTGAGTGTGGTGCTGCCAACTTAGTTGTGGTGGTGACATACCTGTGCTTGTGCACCAAGATAGCATATTTTGTTGAGGCACTTGGGATCTTGCGGTGTACAGGGGTTACTCCTGGCTCATGAACTCAGGAATCACTCCTAGCGGTGCTCGGGGGACAATATGGTATTCTGGGAATCAAACCCGGGTCAGCTGTGTGTAAGGCAACACCCTAGTCAGTGTGCTTTTTCTCCAGCCCCACCACTGAGTTATTCTTGGCCCTAATATTTTACTTCAGGTTTCCGCAATTGTTTCTATGGTAGCATATTTAACATTACAGTAACACATTTTATATTCAGTGAGTTTACAATAGATATTCATGGAAAGAAAAGGAGTAAGAAGGAAGTAATGGAGGAAGAGGAAGACAGAGCAAGAAAGGGAGAACAATATAGGAAGGGCTATTCAATGGACTTTTTCAAGGAATAACTTTTATTATTATTATTTTATTATTATTACTTTAGTAACTTTCTAACACTCAGATTTTTAATCTAAACTTTGACCCACAAAAGACCATTATGACAATTAGCTTCTTAATTATACCTATGGCCAGAGAAACTAAAAAATACACAAGCAAGGAAAATACTTGAAACCACCACCACTCATAAAAAAATTATCTAATAACCTTGAATTCTGTTTTAAAGCCCAATCTTTTAAGTAATGATTTATTTTTTATCATTTCTACAAATGTTACTCCAGGGGGAAAATAAGACCCAAAAAGATAAATGTTAGCAATTAAAGTAGAATCTTCTATCTTATGCTAGATTGTGCATTTATAAAGCCACACAGAAAAATATGAATCATCTTTATGACAATTGTTACAAGAATCATTAGTACTAGTCTTGCATTAAATAAGGAAATAAATTGCTTTGCTCAAAATTTAATCTAACTATTCCTTTACATATTCACTAAGGTGAACAATGTTTTACATTCTAGAAGGGCAGTTAAGAACTCTAAACTCCCACAGTAAACAATTAATATGCTCTACTATTACAAAGCATCAAAGAGTTGACAGTGTAATTAGACTAGCAGTAGACTTATTTTACTGTTTTCATATATCTGACTTGTCAAATCAAGTCAAAATCTCAAATATAACATGGACCCAAAATAATTCTGATACAAGAATCTTCTGTTTCATAAACTATTATAACAGAGATTTTGAATAGTGTAAATAAGAGAATTTTTAAAAAGGACATTTTCTATAACACTAATATTAATAGGGTTGGATCAATAGTGCAGCAAATAGGGCATATGCTTTGCACACAACTAACCTCGGTTCAATCCCTAACATTACACATGGTCCCCCAAGCATCACCAGGCATAAATACTGAATGCAGACTCAGAAGTAAACCCTGAGCATCACCAGGTGTGTCACAAAAACTAAACCAACTCCATAAGGAGTTGCTATTTTCAAATATTAATGGTATTTTCCCTTTCCAGTCTTACATAATACAATAATTAAATTATCTTTTCTTTTCTTTCTCTATTTTTTTACCACAATGAGCAGTACTCAGGACACGCTCCTGGATACATGCTCAGGAATAACTCCTGGTGCTTCCCAGAGACCATATGGGGTGTGGGGATTGAACCCACATTGGTAGCATATAAGACCTGCTATACTGTCTCTCCAGCCTCAGAATTAAATTAAATTTAAGTGTATTCTTTATTCATACACTTTTTTGAAATAAAATAGTATTTAATTTGAAATTTAAAATAAAACAAAACAGCAAAGGGCAGGATTAACTACTACAAGCTGTAAGCCAATAAGATAAATGTCTATTCTCGAATAATTCTATAAACATAAAACATATTAGATACTCTCAGAAAAAAATTAAAAATCACAAGATTCACATAGAGCAGACTGAAAGATAGTCAGAGACTCCCAACAATAAAAATTCCTGGACCAGATGAACTCCATACATATTTTAAAGAAAGATTTAAAGAGAAATTATAGCAATTCTCACACACTTTCAAAGTGTAAACAGGAGAAAAAGAGTTGAAATAATTCTTATAAGACCAGCAGTACTAGAATATCAGAGCCAAATAAGACGCTATAAATAAAGTAGCTATAACTACAGCCTGTGTTATTGTTATAATATTGACATGAAAGCATCGATAAAGTATAGAAATATGAATTCAAAACACATTTTTAATTCTCAACCAAGGAAAGTGATTAGTAATTCCTAGAATTCCAAGGTATTTTATCTGGTGAAAAACAGTAAAATATTAGACTATTCATTATCAGAAAGAAGACTGAAAAGTAGAAAATCAACCAACCAACACAGATAATTTATCTGACAATATTCAACACAATTTCATGACAAAAACACTCAATTAATTGGGGCTAGAGTGATAGCACAGCAGGTAAGGAGTTTGCCTTGCACGTGGTCAACCTGGTTCTATTCCCATCATCCCATATGGTCCCCTGAGCACCGCCAGGAGAAATTCCTGAGTGCAGAGCCAGGAGTAACCCCTGTGCATCACCAGGTGTGACCCAAAAAAGAAAAAAAAACCTGCTCAATAATTTATGCAAGTAATTGAACACAAACAGAGACAACTTCACTCTACAGTTGAAGACTGAAATCTGTTCCTTGATAACAAAGAAAATGCAATCACCACTTCCACCTCACATGGAACTGGATCCCTCCCATGCTTGGCAATGTCATTATTCAAAACATTATTTAAAAAGTTTTCAATAATAATTATTATTATTAATTTATCTTTTCTTCATTTTCAAGATTCTTCCCTGGCTCCAAAACGATGACCAGTTCTGGCTTAGAGACAGTAAACCTAAGGAAAACAGGTTTAGCTATGATATTTTAATTTTATACCAGCTTTCTTGATATCTATGGTTTTGAATAAAAGACAATAAAAGCTATAAAACTAATGAAATGTGTTCTTAGCTGGAGGAAAACTAGTTATTTCAAGGAAAAACCCCTCCATAGTGATATGCTAAAATAAGTAGTAGAAGGAATATAAAAACGGGATAAAAAGAGAACATGAAAAGCAATCTCTGCATTTTCTACCACCAGTGATAAATGAGTCAGTAAGCGAAAGTAAGTCCAAGATAAGAAAATCTTAAATGAACCACATCCCTGAAATAAATTGGTTGAGAGTTACCTGTAGAAATGACTACTAATTTAAATATTCATTTTTTTTTGTTTCACAGATCCTCATTGTAAGACAACCAATATGCAAATCCTTGAAAAGCATCATTCCTGAATCATCTGAAATGTTTCTGCCCTGAAAATTTGGGGAGGAGGAGAACCTGGCAAATGTAATTTGCATGTGCAGGATAAATTTATTTTTCCTAGTAAACTATATTGGATTGGGGTCACATTATTAAAGCGTCATAACCCAAAATAAATATCAGAAAGCAGATTTTGTGTTTTTCAATAATTTTACACTAAAACACTAAAGAGATTGGATCAGAATTACTGAAACCCTAGTTAGAGCAGATGGATTCATTATCTAAATACACCGATCTAGAACAGCAGAGCCCTGATGGCTCAGGGCTGTTTACAGGCCCTCTTACACAGGTAAATTGCCAGTATTATTCAGGATGAAATATCCCCACAAATATCATTATAAACAAAGACAAAATTTACATATACTTTTATGTGCATATCATATATATAAGACATCTCAAATTAGACCTTATGGACCACTTAGAGAAAAGCTATATTATAATTCCAGATGGCTTCTTAATTTTACCATAAAATTTATTCCAAAATCTTCAAACATTCTGCCACTGATAAACTCTATTGGCAAAGATATATGTGATTGATTAAAATTGATGTTTATAGCAGGTGGCCAAATTACACAAATCTGCTTTGCTATGAGGCTGTATTAAAAATACCACTTGTAAAACTAATCTGCCATTTGAAGGAAACAGTGAAAGCCAATCCAATGACTGTTGCTTTTTACAAAAAAAAAAAAAATTGACCACCTCTTACCAATATGCTAATACCCATCTGGAATATAATCCATCAAAATAATCAAAAAATGCCAAGTGAAATAATGACCAGACATTTTTTGTTTACTTCCCCCCAAAATAGCAGCCTAAAAATATGCAGAGAGCTTTAAGTTCTTCAGCTACTTTAAGTTTTATAGTTTGTAGGAAACATGGTAGGAAAATGTCAAACTGACCTCAGAAGTGTCCAAGTCCTCAGTTCTGTTATGTACTTGGGTTATATTGGTGAATGTTTCCCTGTAAGCCATCTGCCCACTCCTGTTTCCAGAACACAACACTATTTACAGAGATTATATCTAGGAGATAACCAAATTATGCAGATGATAATGATAATAAAATAATTGATTCACATTCCTTCTCTCATGTTTGGTAACAATGTTGATGGAGACAGGGTAGTGATCAAGCTCAAAACCAAGATGTGATTTTGACTAGTGAGAGGACGATATCAGCTGTGCCATTCGCACAACCCAGAAAACCATTTTATTAAAAAAATTAAAAATAAGGAAACCAAGAAAACTCAATTGGCTTACTTTTCTAATTAAAAAAAATTTTAATGCTAAAAGTAGACTATAGATCAAACATGATTGCCACTCAATGCCTCTTTTGCAGACCACGACACCCAAAAGGAGAGAGAGAACAAAAGGGAATGCCCTGCCACAGAGGCAGGGTGGGATGGGGGGGATGGGGGTGGGAGGAATACTGGTATTCATGGTGATGGAAAATGGGCACTGGTGGAGGGATGGGTATTTGATCATTGTATAATCGAAAGTCAAGCACAAAAATTTGTAATTCTACAACTGTACCTCATGGTGTTTCACTAACAAAAATTTTTTTTAAAAAAGTAAATGATGGAGAATGGCCACTGGTGGAGGGATGGGTACTGGATCATTGTGTAACTGAAACCCAAGCACAAAAATTTGTAAGTCTACAACTGTACCTCATGGTGTTTCACTAATAAAATTTTTTAAAAAATTTTATTGTATCACAGTGAGATACACAGTTACAAAGGTGATCCTGAATGGGTTTCAATCATACAATGTTCCAACACCAATCCCTCCACCAGTGCACACTTCCCACTACCAATGTCCTCAATTTCCCACCTGCGACCCCACCCCCACTCCTCCCCTTGCCTCCCTGGCAGATAGGACCTCTCTCTCTCTCTCTCTCTCTCTGTCTCTCTCTCTGTCTCTCTCTGTCTCTCTCTGTCTCTCTCTCCCCTCTCTCAGAATTATGGATTGTAATTCAGGTATGGAAAGTTTTATATCCCTTTACCTCCTTGTAGCACTCAGTTCTTGTCCACAGTTATCATGTTATCATTTCCAACTACCATTGTTATAGTGGTCCCTTCTCTGTTATAGTTGCCCTCCCTCTCACCAGTTATGGGAAGACTCCAACCATGGACTAGTCCTCCAGGCCCTCATTTCTACTGTCCTTGGGAATTAATCTCATACTACATTTTTTTAAATATCTCACAAGTGAGTGCAATCATTTTATGTCTGTCCCTCCCTCTTTGACTTATTTTACTTTGAATGATACTCTCCATGTCCATCTATTTATAAGTAGATTTCATGACTTTATATTTTCTGGTGACTGAGTAGTATTCCATTCTGTAGACAGAATATAGTTCTTTATCTAGTCATCTATTCTCGGCCACTTGGGTTGTTTTCAGATTCTGGCAATTGTGAATTGTGCTTTGATGAACATAGGAGTGCAGATGAATTTTCTGCATTGTGTTTTTGGACCCCCTGGGGTATATTCCATGAAGTTATATTCCTGAGTTGGATGGAGCTCAATTCGTAGTATTTTGAGGAATATCCATATTGTTTTCTATCAGTTGGTTTATTTTGTGTATGTGTGTGGTGCCAGGGATTGAACCCAGTTTACTTATACTTTTGTTTTGTTCTGTTTTGTTTTGTTTTGAGGCCACACTTGGCAGTGCTCAGGGTTTAATCCTGATTCTAGGCTCATGGATCACTTCTGGCAAGCTCGGAAGACCATATGGGGTGCTAGGGATCAAACCTAGGTCTGCTCTGTGCAAAGCAAGTGCCTACCTGCTGTACTATCATTCCAGCCCCAAGTTTACTTCTAATTATAAAGCTATAGGTCTTATGTCAAAAATTGCTGTAAAATGTGTACTTGTATCAAAATACTAATGAATTAATATTTTAAAATCTTTGTGTTATGTCAGAGCCTGGCAAGCTACCGTGATGTATTTAATATGCCAAACACAGTAACAAGTCTCAAAGAGACATTACTGGGCCCGCTTGAGCAAATTGATGAACAATGGGAGGACAGTTGTGTCATGTAATTTTTCTGAAAATTTTAATATTTTAGTGTATATATTTGTATTTGTATATAGTTGGTAAAGGCCCTCCCGTTGTTCATCGATTTGCTCGAGCGGGCCCAGTAACGTCTCCATTGGAGACTGTATTGTTACTGTGCTTGGCATATCGAATACGTCATGGGGAGCTTGCCAGGCTCTGCCGTGTGGGCGAGATACTCTCGGTAGCTTGCCGTGCTCTCCAAGAGGGGCGGAGGAATCGAACTCGGGTTGGCCATGTTGGCTGCGTGCAAGGCAAACGCCCTACCGCTGTGCTATCGCTCCAGCCCATATATAGTAGAAATTTATATATTATTAGAATAGTATAAATTACTATGTTTTGTACAAAAAAATCATATACACACACCTATATGTATGTATGCCTGTGTGCATATACACGCACATACATACACACAAATACATAGACAGAAGCTTGGCTTTATCACTCCAGCAGCAGTGGTTATAGACTCAACTCTTGCTAGTAAAATTTAAAGCCTCTTAACATCACAGAAAAGTGCCATTGGGCTTTGGGAGAACCAAAGAAATTATGAATCAGTTATAGCTCATAAGATACTAAACCATTAAATTTATATTCAAAAACAAGATGTTTTAAAGTTTCTTTACCATTTATTTGACTCACTCCTTTCACTGCCTGTGGCCAACTTGACATAAATTTAAATATATACAGTGCCAGGTAAAACTATTTTTTAAAAAACAAAACATTTTCTCGAGTTTCCAACCTGAGGATTTGCAACTGTGCTTTACAAAAAAAAAAAAAAAACCTTAAAAATTCTGGTTACAAAAAGGGAAATTCCTTAAACTCTTTATATCTCCTTGCAATTTTTTAAGATACAAAGTCAGACCTTCGGGTAGGGATTCAAGCAATTTGTTTTTCTATTCACCTACTCAGTCTTCATAGAATGTAGTTGTAACTGCTTCTATGCAAACACTATCTCAAATGCATCTAATTTTACACCTGACTAAAACAATATACACATGGAAATTTAATTTGACTTATCTATCCACTCTCCACACCCACCCCCCAATACACCTTGTATGTTTTCATAATTGGTGTTTTCACATACCATTTCACACATAGATGACACTAAACCAAAGCTTAGGCTCAAAATTCCTAATCAGGAAGTCTGTGAGCTTCTATGAGTAGAGAAATTGTTTTTTTAATCATTAAATTAAATTTTAACAGTTCTCAATAATTCTCAATAATTACTCACCACAAGAGGAAAAATACAAAATAGAAGATCATAAGAAGCTAAGGTCATAAGTTGCATGCATATTTTTAAAATAAACTTACAATAAACAATGACATTAGTAAATAAAAATAATTTGGAAAGAAAAGGGACAAAAAGAAATAAAAAGTACCTGCCACAGAGCAATGCTGTTATGAATATACCCTGGGGGCCCAAAAACACTGTGCAGAAGTCATTGCACTCCTATGTTCATTGCAGTAAAATTCACAATAGTCAGAAACTAGAAACAACCCAAGTGCTTGAGAACAGATGATTGGATAAAGAAGCTATTGTACATCTACACAATAAAATAGTACTCAGCCACCAGGAAAAATAAAGTCATTAAATTTGTTTATAAACAGATGGACATGGAGCATATCACACTGAATAAAATGAGTCAGAGAAAGAGGGACAGAGAATGATCAAACTCATTTGCGGGATTTCTTTTTTTAAAAAGTATGAGAATAATACTCAAAGACAGTTGAAACAATGAAGGCCAGAAAGACTCGTCCATGGTAGGGAGTTTGACACAAGTTGTAAGAAAGTGCAATCAAGATGGAGAAGGAACTGCTATGACAATGATAATTGGAAATGATAACACTGGACTAGAACCGAGAGCTGAAAGGAGGTAAAATGATATATTTGATAACTTTTTAGTACCTATATTGCAAATGACGGTGCCCAAAAGGAGTGAAAGAGAGAAAGAGAGAGAGGGAGAGAGAGAAAGAGAGAGAGAGATGTCTGCCATAGAGGCAGGCTGGATGGGGGTTGATAGAGGGAAACAGGACATTAGTGGCAAAAAATGTACACTGGTGAAAGATTCGGTATTGGAACATTGTTTGACTGATCATGAAAACACTGTCACTGTGTGTCTCACAGTGATTCAATTTGAAAAAATGAAATTTTTAAAAAGTGCCTACAAGAGACAAGCTGGGGGTGGAGTGAGGGAAATTGATGACTTTGGTGGAGAGAAGAGGGCACTAGTGAAGGGATGGGTGGGTTCTGAAATTTTTTATACCTTGAACTTAATCACGAATAACCTTGTAACTTTTATCGCAAAGAAAGAAAAAAAGAAAGAAATAAAGAAAGAAAGAAAATAAGAAAGGAAGGAAGGAAGGAAGGAAGGAAGGAAGGAAGGAAGGAAGGAAGAGAAAGAAAGAAAGAAAGAAAGAAAGAAAGAAAGAAAGAAAGAAAGAAAGAAAGAAAGAAAGAAAGAAAGAAAGGAAGAAAGAAAGGAAGAAAGAAAGAAAAACCATTTGGGCAGATAATCCTTCAGTATCAGTATCTGTATTGCAAGCCACAATGTTGAGAGAGAGAGAGAGAGAGAAAGGAAAGAGAGAGAAAGAAGGAAAGTGCCTGCCATAGAGACAGGCTAGAGGCAGGGTGGTGGGAGAGAAACTGGGGACATTGGAGGTGGGAATGTACACTGATGGAGAAATGGGTGTTGGAATACTATTCAATTAAGAGAAAGAAGGTACATCTTTACATTTTAAAAGATTTCAATATTAGGAGACTTTGTAATCCAGTCTCTCTCGTCTCAGCAAGTCATTTATCTCTGCATCTATGAGTCATATCTCCATGTGATGACTAACAGTCACGTTTGTAATAAGTTTCTTTAAACATATTCTTATTGATAAATTATCAAGATATGGCCCAGATAGAGAATATAACACTCTGAAATACAAAACACCCCATCGGGCGTTGGAGCGACCATTATTCTCCCAAAGCAAGTCACCTTTTCACTTCATTTAACCCAGTCTTCAGTAGGGCGTGCACTGGCCAGAACACCTGCACTAGCCTTTCACCTGTCTGCTTGTTTCCAATTGTGGTGCCTCATAAGTTATTTAGAACACATCAAAAGGGATTTGTTCTTAAACCTGAAACCAGGGGAGACTAAGTGGGTTTAAGAATGAAGCCAGAAACCTGAAACAAAATACTTTAAATGGCACTTTGATTTCTTTCCCTTTCCTTATTGAAAGAGGGAGGAAGTTTGTTGTTGGTATTGTGGTGGTGGTGGTGATTTCAGGTTTTTTTTTTTACTTTTTGGGTCACATCCTGCAATGCTCAGAGGTTACTCCTGAGCCTGCACTCAGGAATTACTCCTGACGGTGCTCAGGGGACCATATGAGAAGCTAGGGATTAAATCCAAGTTGGCTGCATGCAAGGCAAACACCCTACTGGCTATACTATGGTTCCAGCCCTCTTGAAGAGATCGGTGTTGGAACATTATGTGACTGAAACCCAATTGTGAACAACTTTGTAACTGTAGTTCACTATGATTCAATTTTTTAAAAGTCAATTTTATGTAAATATTTACTAGTAAGTAAAAACAACATAAATAATTTGTTACTGTGTACTTAACTGTTTTTTAGTTAAATAATAATAATAATGGAGTAGGGCAAGAGAGAATGAGAAAGGGTACAGCTGCCTTCAGCTTAGCACTTTTTTGGAATGATTTTTTCAGGTAGTTTCCTTGGTCCAAAAATCTACAAAGAAATATGATTTGATATTATGTGACTTTTTATAATATTACATAGCTCTTTATGACATATCTAACAGCAAGATTTAAAACAATGTAAATAATGTTCCAGAGAGAAAATGGAGTAAATGTTATAGGTCTTGTATAAGTGGTACTCAAATAATTTTTGTTGCAAATGATCATCAGTGAAATTTCCTTTAGATTTAAGTTGAATATTTCATTTTTAAAAACCACTGTCATTGTCAGAGTGATAGGCAAGAGTTAGGGTACTTGCTTTGCATGCAGCTACACTAGTTCAGTACCTGGGATTGCATATGATAACCGAAGCACCATCAAGAGTTATTCTTGTGCATCCTGGGCACTGCCAGGTGTGGCTCTAAATACAAAAATTTACCAATTAAATAAAGCAATTTTCAATATCGAATGCACAGTCAGCTAAATTAGAAATCAGGAAGGTGTGCAACCTTGAAGGGGAGGAAGGTGAACATTTGACTGTGTGGGGAATTGTACAGCACTGAAATTTCTCAATTTGGGTACTATGGCAAGTTTTAAACTCTGGCATGTTCACTATGTGTAATCTCAATTTAAATGGTAATTTTTTTGGTTTTACTTTTTAAATAAAATAATCTGTTGTCCAGTTAAAACCCCAACATTATCCACTGTCAAATAATTTTTTTTTTTGCTTTTTGGATCACACCCAGCGATACTCAGGGGTTACTCCTGGTTCACACACTCAGGAATTACTTCTGGCGGTGCTCAGGGAACCATATGGGATGCTGGGAATCGAACCCAGGTTGGCCGCATGCAAGGCAAACGCCGTACCCGCTGGGTTATCGCTCCAGCCCCTGTCAAATAATTTAGAGTTTCTTTCAGCGTGAGATTTTTCTGCCAATACAGAAATGGCCTTCAAGTTTAGTGTTGAAAAGAGGAAATGATGGAACAATTTCAAAATTAAGGGGTGAATGATATTGAAGCTAATGATATCTTCAAAGATGCCACGCCACTGGCCAAGCAAGTGAAAACAGAGATAGATAAATGGGACTATCTTAAACTAAGAAGCTTCTGCACCTCCAAAGAAACAGTGACCAAAATACAAAGACAGTCTACAGAATGGGAAAGGATATTCGCCGAATACACATCTGACAAGGGGTTGATATCCAGGATATACAAAATACTGGTTAAACTACACAAGAAGAAAACATCCAACCCCATCCAAAAATGGGGCAATGAAATGAACAGAAACTTTCTCAAAGAAGAAATCCGAATGGCAAAAAAGCACATGAGAAAATGCTCTACATCATTAATCATCAGAGAGATGCAGATCAAAACCACAATGAGATACCATCTCACACCTCAGAGACTGGCCCACATTCAAAAGAACAAAAGCAACCAATGCTGGCGTGGATGTGACGAGAAAGGGACACTCCTTCACTGTTGGTGGGAATGTCCACTGGTTCAGCCCTTCTGGACAACAGTATGGACGATTCTCAAAAAATTAGAAATTGAGCTCCCATTTGACTCAGCAATACCACTCCTGGGAATATATCCCAGAGAGGCAAAAATGTATAGTCGAAGTGACATCTGCACTTGTTTGTTCATTGCAGCACTCTTTACAATAGCCAGAAACTGGAAGAAACCTGAATGCCCAAGAACAGATGACTGGTTAAAGAAACTTTGGTACATCTACACAATGGAGTACTATGTAGCTGTTAGAAAAGATGAAGTCATGAAATTTACATACAAGTGGTACAATATGGAAAGTATCATGCTAAGCGAAATGAGTCAGAAAGAGAGGGATAGACATAGAAAGATTGCATTCATCTGGGGGATATAAAGTAACAAAGTATGAGATTAATACCCAAGAATAGCTGAGATCAGCACCAGGAGGATTACTCCATAACTTAGAGGCCAGCCGGTTATCCTAGAGGAAAGGGCAGTTCAGATAGAGAAGGGAGCACCAAATAACGGATGTTTGGAGGATCCTCCCAGGAGGGGAGATGCATGTCGAAAGTAGACTATGGACTGAACATGTTTGCCACTCAATGCCTCTTTTGCAGACCACAACACCCAAAAGGAGAGAGAGAACACAGGGGATTGCCCTGCCACAGAGGCAGGGGGGGATGGGGGGATGGGGGTGGGAAGGATATTATCCATGGTGTTGAAAAACGGGCACTGGTGGAGGGATGGGTATCTGATCATTGTATAATTGAAACCCAAGCACAAAAAATTGTAAATCTACAACTGTAAAAAAAAAAATTTAGCATTAAAAAAAAAAATTAAGGGGTGAGAGAGATAGTACAGTGGACAAGGCACTTGCTTTGCAAGCAAACAGCCCAGGTTCAATCCCTAGCATCCCATATGGTCCCCTGTGCATCATCAGGAATAATTCCTGAGTGCAGAGCCAGAAGTAAGTCCTGAGACTCATTGGGTGTGATCCAAAAAAATAAATAAGTAAAAATTAATATAAAAATGACTTTTTCTCTATGCTGACTTTTTTTCTAAATTATGACATACATAATTTAAAATAAATAACATATAGTATTGAGTCAAAATGGATTAAAGACTTGAATATTAGATCCCAAACTATAAAATACATAGAAGAAAACAAAGGTGATATACTCCAGAAGCTCAACATCAGAACTTCAACATCAGAGATGTATTGAAGTCTACTTAATAGACAAAGGAAACAAAAACAAGAATAAACAAAAGGAATTATATCATGTTAAAAGATATCTACACAGTGAAAGAAACTATCATAAAAGCAAAACAGGCAACATAGCAATTAGGAGAAGATATTATACATCATACATCTAACAAGGGGTTACATCAAAAATATATCAAGTACTTACACAACTTAACAACAAAGAAAAGCAAACTGCCAATGAAAAGGTGAGCAAAAGACCTGAACAGATATTTCTCCAAATGCAATGACCCACAAACATATAAAAAATTAAGAAAGATGCAATGAAAACACAATTAACTTATATCTGTGATAGTGACTTATATAAAATTATTGGAACATCAAAGCTTGGAAAGAATATAAGGAAAAAGAACCTGGTACATTTTTGGTGGAGTATCTATGAAAAACAGTATGACACATATTTGAGAATAAATGAAGAGAGACTGGAGAGATAGCACAGTGTGTTAGTACTTGCCTTGCCTGCAGCCAATCCATATTCAATTCCAGGCACCCTGTATAGTCCCTCAAGCACTCCCAGGAGCAATCTCTGAGCATAGAGCCAAGAACAAGTCCTGAGCATCTTCCGATGTGACCAAAAAAAACAAGCAAATAAATAAAATAGAAAATTGGAACAGTTTGCTTTTTCTAGCTTTAAGCTATATTATAAAACTACAGTAATCAAAATAGTGTTGTACTAAAATGAAAGCAGGCTCTCAAATATGAATGAGAGTCCAAGTTTTTTTTTTTTGGAAAGGGGTTGCTTGTTCATTTATATGTTCTTAGGCCACACCCAGCAATGCTCAGAGGTTACTCCTAGCACTGCACACAGGAAATATTCCTGGTGGTACTCAGGGGATCATATGGATGAAGGGGACTGAACAGGGGTCAGCCACATGCAAAGTAAACACCCTACCTGCTGAACTATCACTCCAGCCCTAAGCTCAGAATTATGGATTTATGGCAAACACAAGAGTATAATGTGGAGGAAGGGAAGCCTCTTCAACAAATGGTGCTGGGAAAGCTAGATAGCCCCCAGGTAAAACAATAACATTCAATCAGAACATTCACCATATGCAAATCCTAATTCAAAATTATTAACAATCCCAATGTTAGACCAGTTCTTAAATTACATCAAGGAAAACATAAGCAGAACTTTTCATGCTATAGATTTCAGATGTATCTTCAAGGATTCTACTTCATTGGCAAAGAAAATCAAAGCAAAAACAAACAAATGGTACTATATCAAATTAAGAAGCTATATTTTATTCTTTATTGTGAAAGAAACTGTGACTAAAACAAAAGTAAACCAAGGTGAAAATATGTGAACAGCAGGCATCTGATATAGGGGTAAAATTCAAGCTGCATAAAGCACTCACAATATATAACAATAGAAAAAGGAGTAACCCCATCATAAAAAGAGGGGGAAGAAGGGCTGGAGTGATAGCACTGTGGGTACGGCGGCTGACCCAGGTTCAATTCCAAGCATCTCATATGGTCCCCTGAGCACCACCAGGAGTAATTCCTGAGTGCAGAGTCAGGAGTAAGCGCTGTGCGTTACCACGTATGACCCAAAAAGCAAAAAAAAAAAAAAAAAAAAAAGGAAGGGGGAGAAGAGTTGAGCAGACATTTCTCCAAAGAAGACATACAAATGGCCAACTGATACCATGAGAAAATGTTCATCATCACTAATTATTAGAGAAATGCAAATCAAAACTACAATAAGGGTTTTTCTGTACAACTATTATAACATTTCCTATACTACTGTAATACTATCTTCACCTAACACCAGTAAGAATAGTATATATCAAAAGTTCCACAATCAACCAGCACAATTGGGGATATAGTAAATAGGAACACTCATTCTCTGTTAATGGAATTATAAACTGGTTCAGCCTCTATGGACAACAGTATGGGTACTTCTCAAAAACTTAGAAATAAAACCACCATCACTTGATCACTTGATCCCCCGTTATTCATCGATTTACTCGAGCGGGTGCCAGTAACGTCTCCATCCATCCCTCTTGCGTGCTAGCGTAGCCCAATGGCATCTGTTCATTCTAGGAACATGCAGAGCCTCAAACCAATCATTCAGGGTCTTGACAAAGAAGTCTGACCATCTTGTAGGTGGGCGTCCACGTGATCTTTTGACGTCCCATGGAATCCAGTCAGTAATGGTTCTAGTCCAGTGGTTGTCTATAAATCTCATTACGTGTCCAGTCCATCTGATTTTTGATACCTTGGCAAATGAGACAGCGTCCCAGATTCTTGAGCGTTGACGGAGATCAGAAATCCAGATTCTATCTCTCATTTGAGTGAAGCGTGATATTCCAAGCATAGCTCTTTAGATTCCTCTTTGAGAGACCCAAATAGCATTCTCATTCTGTTTTTGTAGGGCCCGGGTCTTTGAGGCATATGTTAATGCAGGAAGAACAGTGGAATGGAAGAGATGTGCTCGTAGCTGGAGGTTCTTTGTCCTCTTAGTTATTTCTTCAACACTCTTGAAGGCATTCCAAGCCGCTCTCTTCCTCCTGTGCAACTCAGGTGCCAGGTCATTCATCATGTTGATTTCTTTTTTTTTTTTTTTTTTTTTTTTCCCCCTTTATTTTATTTTATTTTTTTTAAAGTTGTAGATTTACAATTTTTTGTGCTTTGGTTTCAATTATACAATGATCAGATACCCATCCCTCCACCAGTGCCCATTTTCCACCACCATGGATAATATCCCTCCCACCCCCATCCCCCCATCCCCCCGTCTCTGTGCATGTTGATTTCTTGACCTAGGTATATATAACTGTTGAATTCAGAGATGGTGGTTCCGTTGAGAGCGAATGGAGTGTCAAGGATGAGGCTGACCACCATATGATCCAGTAATTCCATATCCTGGTATATCTCATGAACATAAAAATACTAGTTATAAAAATTATATGCATACTTATATTCACTGTATTCTATTTATAATAGCCAAGATCTGAAAATAAACCAAATGCCCAATAACAAGTAAATAAATGTTGATATATATGAATTTGTACATGTAAATCATAATAAATACTGCTCAGCTATGAAAAAAGAAATATTAAGTATTTCCTTTTAGTATAATTTTGATGGAACTAGAGAGTGTTGTGTTAAGTAATGAGACGGGCAAATACTTAATTCATATGTGAAATATAAAGAGACAAGGTGAGGGAACAGAAAACACTCAATGAAAACAAACCCTTAGAAAGTCAACAAAACTGAGCTTAGTACTTGTTGGAGGTGAAAGAGATGAGAAGTGAGGAAGAAGTGGACAAGGGACCTAGGGAGAGAGGTGAGAATATTTTGTCACTTTGCCGGTTTATGTAGTAAGTGACGTTGCAAGCCTGCCTTAAGCATAAAATTTAATGCTATTGAGGCAGGCAGGTAAGTGGGGTAGATGGGAGAGGGGGCCCATGTCAATGGAATTCCTGGGAAGTAATAAAAGCAACTAGCCCTAGGGCTGTTAGGGTCCATCTTGTGGACACAGAAACTAAGGCCTGATAGACCAGAGAAGGCTGTGCCTGCACATGAACCCTGCCTCACCCCCTTCTGTCCCCCAATTCCCAGAGAAACTCCAGCAGGAACAAAGAAGGCCAAGGAAAGGAATTTCAAAGAAAACCATCAACCTTACCCAAATCTACCCTCTAGGCAACCACTCTAGCTACAGACCTTTACCTAGGTAGAAAACCCCACGTGGGGCAGGTTGAAAAAAACCATAAAAGTTGACTTGAACAAAGGAAGCATGTATATGTTGCCTGAGCACATGTGCAGCTTATGGCCAAGTGTTGTGGCCAAGCACATGTGGTGCCCGAGCACATATCACCTCCATCTCCCCTCTTGAGGTGTGTACTTTCATGCTTTTGTACCTAATGCTGGGAAGTGGGCTGGGGTTTTCTGCCTTTGGAGAAGCCTGTGTTCTCTTGAGCACATTACTCTCTGCTCTGTCTCCCTTTCTCGCCTTCCTACCTCTTCCTCAAAAAGAATCTCCAAATAAAACCTGTTTTTATTTTATTGCTCATCTCCTCATGAAATTATTTTCTGCGAAAAGACAAGGAACTGAAAGGCCTGGGTAAAGCCTAGGATTGGCTTTCCCTTTCTGCAAAGAGCAATTTTTCCCCCCAGCCTGAGTCCATGGTTTTGGAAGAAATCGGGTGGTGGGGATTAACTCCCTTACTGTAAAGAACAAGTGGACATCAGGTGTGGCTTAATGGCTACCTAGTCGAGCTGGCAGGATTCAAGGTCTGTGTCATGCAGAATTTATCAGTCCTAGTCTTCCCAGCTGGTCCTAGGGTGGCAGAAATGGATTAGGAGAAAGTGATTGTCTCTCTCCTCTCTGCTTCACATAAGTCACTTGGGGACTCACCAGCATCACTATTATGAATCATCATACCTTAATTAAAATAAATATAAGTGGAAATACCACATGATCCATTTTATCATACCTTATAATAATTTCATAAATACGGTTATTGACCCTAGAGTCAGTAGAAATCTATGGTAATATCAGGAGAGTGGATAAAAGGGTAGAAGAATCTTTTAGTTAATGGGGATCATTCTAAATCTTTGATGGTGGATGTGAGGTAGATCTTGAACTCAGTGGAGGTATTAACTATACCCTAAAGCTCATTGAAAAGTAGTAATACTCTACATTACAGGAAAATAACTCCATTACAAATATTGTGGGCTTGTTTCTATTATCCATTTCTTTAAAGTTTAGCAACAACAAGTGATAGTGTCCATGATCCTCTGCAAAGAAAGAATGGTTACAAGACAATTTTTACATTTTCATTGGTACCCAGAGTGTGTTGAAATGTCAATTTATTTCTCTCTTCTTATAGCTCCTCAGGCTCTATCAGAGTCTTGATACTGATCTCACTTTTAAAATATTTGCTTTTAACAGCTATTTACTAAGAAACTCTGCGTTAAGATAAATTTAAGTTGTTCCCTAACAAAGATGGGAGTATTTATTACAATGCTATCAGCTTAATACATGTGACTGAAGGCAGTCAGATGTATAATGTGCCTGGTTAGCTGACAAATTTTCCTATTTGAATTCACTGCCCTCTCTTCCAATGGTAAAGCCATTTAAAAAAAAAAGATGATAGATTCAAAATTTAAAATAAAACAGCACCCAAGGTCTTCTGTGGGTGGAAGCAAAACACACTTTATTACCTAGGACTGTTCTAGTTGCAGACAATTGCAAGTCATGGGTTCTTAAGGGCAATAAAAAAGATAATTTATAGGCTCAAGAGTCTTCTGCTGTTTAGAATGCACTAGATTCTGCCAAGGGGGTTAGCTCAAAATAGAATGCTACATGTGTGAGGCCCTGGGTTCAATCCCCAGTGTCACTAAATAATTAAATACTTAAAATAGAATGACTAGGTCTTGTGGCCTAGATTCTATCAAAAATAATGCTGTCTCTCTTCCTCAGGTTTGCTTTCCTCTATATGGACTTTGTTCAGTGAAGCATCTCCAAAGGAGTGGCAAAATGGCAGCTGCTGGTTCCAGGAATATGTTTTCTACCTTCAGCTACACAATAAAAATGCCGCCTCCTTTCCTATAGTTAATCCCTAAGATTGCTAAAGCAAGTATGTTTGTTCTCCCCTCAACCATGGTCCGTGAGGGGGAAATTAAGTGCCCTCATTGCCACGAACTGAATCACAGATTGAATCACATATCTGGAAATACTTTGGCATTCAACTCCCAAAACAAGCCCTAAAGTGGATGTATGATAGTTTTCCAGAGGTAAATATTGTAACAGGGAGAAGGTTTTGTATTGGTATAGTAACAAATGTTGGTAACAAATACATTTAGAAAAACATCTCATATATAATATCAACTTCCTAAAGACTGGAAAAAAACACAGTCTTATCAATCAAAATAAACACAAATATATGTTCAATGTCCTAGCCCAGTCTGGATTAATATTTTCAGTACACCTGATCTAGAATATTATCCAACAAAGACACTAGTTTATCAATCTAAGTATCCTCTTTTGCAGAAACAAATCTTTGCTTTACCTCTGTGTCAACAACTACCTACTCATCCATACAGTTCAAACCTCTCATTCACCTTTAATCTACTGCCAATTTAAAGACCCTTCCTTGTTATATCTTTAAAACCTTATCCACAGCCAAAGAGTAAGCAACGTAGAATGTAAAATAAGACAGGATCTCTCTATATATAAAACTAAGGGAAAAATTATGTATCATTTCAAGGGAATAAATATTTTCTCCTTCTCCAAAGTATATTAAAGTACTAGAATGACATGATAATAACAAGGGATGCATCGGTACTATATTAAGAAGAGACTAAGAAAAAGCATAATCTCCGAAAATGTTCTAAAAATAGACTACCAATTATAAGCTTTCCAAAGAACTTGTAAAAGGAAAGTGTGGCCTCTCTTTCACAAAAAGATTTTTAAGAACCTAAAAGAGTGATGTTTTCAAGGTAGTTTGAATGCTATTGGGGAAGTAGTCAGGAAAATAGACTATAAGACTTCTCAGCCTATGATTCAGGAACAGTCAAAATACTCAGTAATGGAATAATCTACAAACCAATTGTTAGATGAGACACTCAGGAAGAAGTTCAGTAAAAAACTTAGAGGTAAATTACAGGGTAAAGTCCTGATCTGCTAGAAGATGGAGTCTTTTATCCAATTTTACCTGTTGTTCTTGATATTTTATTAGCTGTTACAAAGTACACTCTCTCTGGGGAAAAAATAACTTTCAGTATCAACTACTGAAAAAAATCTGTACCATAAAATCTGTACAGTGGTCTTCTTAATTCTTTAGGGATTTTAACATTCTAAGCTTTTAGGCTTTTGTTTTCTTTTCTAACTTTAAATTTTTAAGACTGTTTCATGATGATCAGAACTTTCTTCTCTTGAGAGTTACAATTTTTATGTTTGCTGTTCTGCCAAACTTCCATTGATTCTACTATTTTACTTTTACCTACCCACAATAAAAATGATTTTTAGTATTATTATAGATTTATTTTATCAGATTCTTGTTTGGATTTTGGTTTTCTTTTTCTTAGAGAACAAAACTAGGTGAAGTTTTTTTTCCCTTCCTTTCATTAAAAAAGATATGGCAAATTTCCCATTCCAGCAAATGTCATCAGAAGATTAAACTATTCAACCATTTTAATTATTCAATAACTTTTTCGTTGTGGTTCCTAGCTAGAGATGCTGTAGAGATGATCAGAGTGGTGCTCAAGAAATGGTGTGGTCCCAGGAATCAAAGTATAAGACACATGTTCCAGCATAGTGAACCATCTCCCCAGCCCCATAGATGTAATATATTTACCCATTTTAATAATATCTAATTCTAATATCTAAGATCTATTTTATCTATTTGGATCACTTTGAAAGTTTTCCTCCTATTTCATTGTTACTAAGTTCCACAATATAAAAGTCACTAAGCCTATACATCATTGTTCTAAATATAAAAAATAAATACCTACTAAACCTCCTATATTATCTTTTTCCAGAAATATTATAATTATTATTTACCTGATTTCCTAACTGATTTTTTCATTTGGGTACATCCAAAGCTTACTCCTTCCTGTCTCTGAACTCAGGGATCACTCCTGACATGGCTCCGGGGCCCTTAAAAGGTGCTGGGGATCAAACCCAGGTTAGCCATGTACAGAACAAACACCCACATGCTGTACTTTCTCTTCAACCCTCCCTAATCAATTTATAAATGTTTTATGTGTTGATACTGTGTCTAACACTATGGAATGTCAGCCCTAATATACTTCCCTCCCAGTTTACAGTAACATATTATCAAAAAGCAAAATGTATGTTAAGGGAATTAGGAAAGGGTATGAAAGCATTAATGAGATATTTCAGTATTTGGAATATAGTTGAATCTCAATAATTTATTTAACAAATTAATGTAGACTGGTATTTCTATATTTTTAATTCATATTTAGTTATCAGTATATAATGTAAATATTGTGGGTAAAATATAATAATAGTAATGAGGAGGTGATTCATCAATGACTTGGAAATAGAAGAGGGAAATTTCCATAAAAGAATAACATAATGTGAAAACATATGGCTGATTCAAAGTTATGAAAGCTAACCAAAAATAACTCCAGGGGCTGGACCAATAGTTCAGCAGATAGGGCATTTGCCTTGCATGCAACCAGCAAGGCTTTAATCTCCAGAAAACTGCATGCTCCTGCCTCCCACCAGGAATAATCCCTGAACCATGCCATAAGTAAAACTCTGAACTCAGAGTCAGGAGTAAGCCCTGAGCACCACTGGGTGTAATCCAAAAATTAATATCTAAATAAATAATAAGTCCAAAATTAACCAGTTTCGAAGTTATGAGATTATTATATATGTATATATTAAATAAAATATATGTATATGTCTCTAATATGTGTAATAGAAATACAGATATTAGGTGCTCATCTGGGTACTATCCAGAAAAGCACTAATGGCCCAAGCACATGACCTATACAATTCCCACAGTACATATATTCCTATTGGGCAGAGGAAGGTGCCAGGGTCTTCTTGCCAATAACCATTAAAGATCATTTTATATAACAACTCTTCTGTTCAGTCAGTGTATTTTCACTCTGTTGTGTCTAGAAATCCCATGACAGAGCTGGGCATTCAACTACAGTTTTTTGGTTTTGTTTTGGCCTTTTTTTTAAGCATTTACTTTTTTGTTTTTAATTGAATCACAGTGAGATAAACAGTTACAAAGTTGTTTATGATTGGATTTCACTTATATAGTGTTCCAACACCAGTCCCTTCACTAGTATATATTTCCCATCCCCAATGTCCCCAGTTCCCCTCCTGTGTTCCTGTTCCCCCTACCCCTGGGCCTGCCTTTATGGCAGGCATGAAACAAAACTAGTCACTTGAGAGAAAACATCTAGTGGCAGTTGGAAATAATGTCTATTTAGACCCATGACTGGACTATAAATATAAAAGAACTAGGCTAATGGGAGCAATTAGGAAAGAGGTATAAGATAACAAGAGTTAAACCAAAGGGGAGAAAATAGATTCAAGGAGAATTAGAGCCATAATGATCTAACTGTATGTTCATTTTCTGTATAGCAACATAAATTCACTGCTTGAGACTGATCTACTTGGGATGTGTGATGAATCAGACATCCTTGCTTGAAAAATTGCAGGAAAACCTGATATAGTAAGACTGCATTAAGAGAAATGATGCCCTCTGGATCATTACCTTCTCAAACTTGTGTGTCATTTTCTATTTTCTTAGAGATATGAGTTTCCAGCTGGTAATAAACGTTACACTTTTAACATGCCCAACAGTTATTGAATATTGACTTTGCAATTAACTTTTAACATTCTTTTGTATCATATCTACTGTTACTTATTTCCCTCCTTCACCTTAATATCATCAGTTGGCTACCAGAAACATAGAAAGTATTTACTATAGAAAATATTATACCTCCTGAAGAAGTAGGGGCTATACATCTCATTGCTGGGTTACTATTCCTGCATTAACTCATGTCCCTTTCTAACATTTGCTCAGTGCTGACCATATATGTTACCAGCCTTCCACAAAAAAGGCACTGAAAAGAATACTGGATTATTATACTGTCTCCTCTCTCCTTTTATGAATACAATAAACTACCAAAGTTGGTCTTATCAGAAAGACAAAAGTATGTTAGAATAGAAGTAAATTCAATTGCTAGTTCTATGCTTTTTTTATATGGAACTAATTGATCTGAATGTAACCCAATGCAGAGTAAAAATCAGGATAAGAAGAGCTTTTTGCTAGTGTAGAAGATGTTACTTAAAATTTGTTTAGGTAATCTAGCCTCCAAGGTCAACTTGATCAATACATTAAGCTACAAGTAGGAATTTTTTCTCTTTGGGTTTCTTCGCGATGAAAAATAGAAGCAGAACGTACAATGCTGCTAAACCGCAGTGCTCAAAAAGTTGCTAAAATTAAATTCTAAATAAAGGTGATTCAAAATTAACTTTGGTACATAAAGAATGATCTGTTTTATTAGCCTTGTTTTCCAAAGAAAAGATAAAGTGGATTGATAAATAGTACTTTGAATAATGCCACCATATACATTATTTTGAATGAATTATGAGAAAATAAGCCAATAAAAATTATGCACCCTCCCACCATACACACTCAAATCTAAATTCTCCTGTTCCTCTTTGATATAATAGCACAAAGGAAAGGGAATCAGTCACCAAGAACACTGAACAGAACTGAGAAGCCAGGTTAGAAGATCCTTTCATAAGTTCTGAGCCTTAACCACATAATAGAACAGATGTCAGTGTCTTCCAAGATATTTAAAAGTCTGTCTTCCTCCTTGAAGAGAAACTTAGGCAACCTACTAGATCAAACCATGATGTAGAAGGAAACTTCAACACTAGAGCCAGTTTAAATTATTTATCCACGAGTACTGTCTGTTCCAACCAGAAGAAAATAAGAATGAAAATGTTGGCACTCACTGGACACTATTTTTCCTCTTTTAAAAATAATATGTATGTAATGATTATTTTGGCTGAAGCTTCTAGTCAGGGTAGGGAGAATTTAATTATACTTTACAATTAGTTACCAGCCAAAGAAAGTTAATACACAAGATAAAGTGAATCATCAGTTATTTTCCAGTATATTCTATTTACCCCAACTTAGTCTAACTAAAGAAAAAATATTGTTTCCAAAACCTGAACCATTTTTTTAAAATTTAGATGCTATTGGCATATAAGTGTGTCAGTGTCTATATACATTAGCTATATGATATACCATTCCAAATACTTTTCCACTACAACCAATGAATCTTTCAAACCCCTACCCCAACCTACCCACCTTGGTAATCTCAGTGTTTTGTCAGAGTTTATCTTGATTGGATATTGTCAGTACCCTCAATTTGTCTCTTCAAATTTCCCATATGAGTTCAATCTTCTGGGATTTGTCTTTCTCCTTCTGACTTGTTTAACATGATATCTTCTAATTGTATTCAATTTGTTGTAAAAGGCAAGATTTACTCTTCCCTAATAGCTGAATAGTATTCTAATGTGCATAGATAGTACAAAAAAACTCTCTTTGTTAGTTACTTGGGTTGTTTCTAAATATGACTATTATAAACAGTATCACAATGAATGTAGATGTGTATATGCATTTTCAGATTTGTGAGTTTGTATTTTTTGGCAAGATAGATGAGTATAACTGTTGGATCATGTGGTGTGGTAGTTCTATTTTGATTTTTTGTAAGAAATTTCTATACTGTTTTCCATATCCTCTAGATCAATTTATATTCCCAATAGTAATCTATGACAGTTTCTCTCTTTTCCATTTTCTGCTAGCAATTATTGTTTCTGGTCTTTTTAAAATAGACCATTCTCACATGTATGAGGTGATATCTCATTGTCAATTTGATTGCATTCCCCTGATAATGTGATAATGAACATTTTTTGTACCTAAAATATCTGTAAAAATCTTTGATGGAAATAAAATAAATATCAATCTAAAGTATTCAATAACTAAACTTAATATATAATCTTGAAATCTAGCATGCAAAACAAAAAATTCAAATAATTCACAAGTAAAAGATAAAAAGTAATATTTTACAAACAATATGAAAGAAAAATATACAAAGCTAAGACATAAAAGGCAACTTATTTTTCTCCAAAAGCCCCTTTCTTTATTCTATTGCACTAGTAAAGAAGAAACTTCAAATGAGACATTGTGTTCATGCACAGAATAGTATTTAAATATTCTTCATATAGTACAGTTTTCTTATGTAAACATTCTTCAGAGATGTGATAAAAAATGTTCTTGCATTTATAACTTAGTTCCATTTCTAAAAATACTATCTGAAATTGGATATAATCTTGAAAATCAAGAAAATCACCGCTATTGATTTGGTATAGAAAAATATCCTTAATTTTATGTTTACCTCAATACACAAACTATTAAAAGTTGAGACTGTAATCTGAAGAAATCTTGCAACAGCCTTTAACAAGTTCCTTTCACAACACATAGTTTAAAAATATCCCCTTTCTGACATTTATCTCCTTTGCTTGTCCATGTTTTTCTGTTCCTATGTTTATTAACCAATAATACATTTAATCATTAATCATTAATCATGGAGCTGGAGTGATAGCACAGCGAATAAGCCTTGCACGCAGTTGACCCGGGTTCGATTCTTCTGTCCCTCTAGGAGAGTGTGGCAAGATACCGAGAGTATCCCGCCCGCATGACAGAGCCTGGCAAGACCCTTGTGACATATTCAATATGCCAAAAACAGTAACAACAAGTCCCACAATGGAAATGTTACTGGTGCCTGCTTGAGCAAATTGATGAATGATGGGAAGACAGTGCTGCAGTACTACATTTAATCAACTTTGTAGGCTTTAATCAAAACATAAAATTATATTTAATTAAAGCACATTTTTGCATGAATATTAATTCATTTAGATATGGCTAGTCCTTTCTATTATATATAATTTTTCCTTTTAATTGTTCTTAATATTTATATACATGGGTTTTAGTAATTTTTGTTATTTCTAAAAAATATAAACACTTCACAAGCACTTTACTAGTTTGTTAACATATAAAAACCCATTCAAAACCTTCATGAACCAAGTGAATGACCCAGCTTCACAGCTTCACAATTAATCATGGAAAAGGTGCTAAGCCAACCTTATGAAATTCACAGGTGCACTGGTCTTCTGGCTCAGGGGCCCCTCAGGAATGGGGTGGACCAAGAAACATCCTAGTTCTACAGATTCTGGAATCTCTGGAGCACACAGTTACACACAGCACATCCAAATTTCACAGTAATGATAATCCAGTAGGAGCAGAGCAAATTAAATGTGAAAGGAGCATAGAAGCCTACTAAGCTCAATAAGCAAAAGTAACACCGAAGGCTCAACTAGCAACAAACACTGAAGGCTCAACTAGCAACAAACAACTCAATAAATCCTCAGGCAGACTTCAATAATCCCATGGTGATATATAACAATTTTGACAAACTTTCTTTGCTTGTATAATTTTATTTACCTTTTTTAAAAAATAATTTCATTTACCATTTTGTTGTAACAAGCAATACAAAATAAATTATTTTGTGCCTGCAAGGGGACAGGCTTGGGATGGTGGGCGGGACAATGGTGGAGGGAAAGTCAGACTGGTGTTAGAACACTGAATGCCCAAAACAAAAGAATTAAGAAAAACTTTGTTTAAATGGTACTTAAATAACATTTTTTTAACTTCAGGAACTAATACTTTTTATCTGCATTTTACGTATGACATAATTGAGATTAGGAAAGAGGCTTACATATTAAATATATCTAAGTCTCTCTGATTTCCAAGTATTACTTTTCTTTGACATTTTAAAGTAGAAACTTTCAAATGTATCTGGCTTACTAGCCCTTTTTTAAAAAAATTTTTCTATTAGTGAAACACCATGAGGTACAGTTATAGACTTATAAATTTTTGTGCTTGGGTTTCAGTTATACAATGATCAAGTACCCTATAAATTTTTGTGCTTGGGTTTCAGTTATACAATGATCAAGTACCCATCCCTCCACCGGTGCCCATCCTCCACCACCACGGGTCGCAGCATCTTATTTTGGGTACTGTGTTTTGCAAGAGAGGCATTGAGTGGCAATCATGTTTGGTCTATAGACTACTTTTAGCATGCTTCTCCCACCTTGGGAGGGTCCTCACAACACCCTTTATTTGGTGCTCTCTTCTCTATCTGAGCTTCCTTTTCACCTAGCACGTGTGGCTGGCCTTCAAGTTATGGAGAAAAATTCCTGGTACTAATCTCAGCCATTCCTGGGTGTTAGTCTCCCTTTTTGTTGCTTTATGTTCCCCAGATGAATGCAATCTTTGTGTGTCTATCCCACTCTTTCTGACTCATTTCGCTTAACATGATACTTTCCATGTAGTACCACTTGTATGTAAATTTCATAACTTCATCTTTTCTAACAGTTACTAGCCTTTTTTCAAGAAAAAAAAATATATATCACTTACTATCCACCCTAACCTTCCACGGGCCTGAAAATCTACGTCCTTTTCAAAAACAAACAGAAGACACACCTTATTGACCCAAAAAAGGCTACTACCACCTCCCAAATCACTACAGAAGCATCTAAGGAGCAATATCACCCACTTTGGGGAATATAGAAAAGCAAACCGTAATAAAAGATTAAATGTTATTAGCATGTAAGAGACATTATTAATCAAATTTTAAAATATTTTTAATATTCACTTGTTTTAAAAACTGTACATAAAAAATACAGATCCAGGAGTAAGCCCTGAGTACCCCCTAAATTTGACCCAAACTACCCCTCTCTCAGAAAAAAAAAGCATATCCTCTGTTTGTTGACATCTCAGTTTCTAATATATTTCTTCCTTACCACTCCTTCCTGCTTTTCTCATCTATTACTATCTTTCCTTTTATGATTTATACTTTGCTTCACCTTCTGTAATGCAATATTTTCCAAAACTCATCTTTATCCATTCCAATCTGTCCTTTCTACTTGTCCATCTTTCTTCTCCAGATGCCAAATTTCTTCCCACAGTAATTTATATACATCAACACTTGGTTAGACTTGACCCTACTTGTCACAACAAACTTTAAAATCATTTTTTAGGAAGAGGCCATGGATAATATTCATGTTACAGTGCTCTGTCACCAAGATAAAAACAGTTATAATTCAGAACTTCTTTAGATCTGGTGTTTGTAGTTTATGTCTATGATGTACTGTGTACACATAACTGAAAATCAATAGGAAGTTAATGGAAAACAAATACCATAGGGAGAATCAGGCTCTACACATAACATACTTATAGCGCAAGAGAGAAAACATTTCAAGAAAATAGTTAAGAACAAATTTGGAAAGTTGAAGAAAAATGGATGAGCTGTTTTATGTGATGTGTACCTTTAGGGAATGTATAGCTTGGCCTTAGGTTTAATATTCTTCCACTTTCTCATTCTATATAAAAAAAAAGTCTATGGAACACAGTGAGGAAAACTCCAGAACAAGATGATTTACTGGCATGTGCTAGGAGGTTAATATACCTCCTTATTCTCAGAATAATAAGATATGAACTCTCAGAGGCTGAGTATCTCTGAAATGATGGATGTAATAAGCAACCAAGCTCAAATTTGTCCAGGTCAGACAACTTTATCCAGAAAAGTAGTACTACTTTGATCTTTTGAATATTCTTAGTGATCAAATTGCTACTCTTTTGAAAGTTAAGGATTGAATTCTGTATTTCCTGAGCAATTCCTATATGTGCCACATGTACTGGCTTACATATTTCAACACATTCAATGATTAATTAAGAGGAGTTTGTATAAAACAGTGGTTGAGAGCTTGGGCCATGTAAACAGAGACTTATTCAAAATTTCCTACTGCCCTTTTTATAAACATCTAATTGTAAACTTGTAAGTTTTTTTTAAGTGTTAAGTAATATTTGGTTGTATAAGTTCATGTCATTTCTACCTGAGTTTGCAATTAAGTTTCTTATGGTTACTAGAACAAGTTCAGGTACTTAAAAACTATGTGGATTTTTTTTAACCTCAAAATTCTGGTGGTCAGACTTTCAAAATGGTCTCACTAGGCTAAAATTAAGGTGTCAAGAGGATGGCATTCCATCTGGAGACTTACAGAGAATGTGTTTTCTTGCCTTTGCCAAATTCTAGAGGCTGCCTGCAGCCCTTGGCTCACATCCTCCTTTCATTTTCATAGCTTGTGATAGACTGGTGAGTTACTCATATCAAATCTCTCAGACTCTGGTCCATCTGTCTTCCTCTTCCACATGGAAGAGTCTATGTGATTACATGTGCCCACCCCCTTAAGCCAGGATAATTTTCTTATTTAAAGTCAGTTGATGGGCAGCATCAATTCTATCTGCAACCTCATTTCCCTTGCCTTAAAGCAATGTCAATATAATTTATTCAAAGACTGAGGACTAGAAGACTTATATACTTGGGAGGCCATTACTTTGTTTAGCATATACTAAGTAGTTAAACATTGTTACTTTACTTTTTAACACTTGACATAAAAAGAAAGGCTAATACTTACAAAATCATTTTTTGTTTTTGTTTTTGTTTTTTGGGTCACATCTGTTATGTTTAGGGGTTACTCCTGTTTCTGCACTAAAACTGATTTCTGGCAGATCTCGGGGAACCATATAGGATGATCATATAAGATTGAACGTGGGTCAGCCACATGCAAGGAAAATGCCACCCCGCCTCCTCCGCCACTCTGCACTATTGCTCTGGCCCTACAAAATAATTTTTTTGAATCTTCGAAGTATTACATGGTTAAATTATCAGGGCCAGAGTGATAGAACAATGGGGAAGTTGTTTGCCTTGCATATGGTTTAACAAGTTTGATCCATGGAACCACATGTGGTCCCCTAAGCCCTATGGGAAGTGCCAAACCAGAAATAAGCCTTGAGCACAGCAGGGTGTGACTGATTAAAAGAAATATCAATCAACTCTATACATATCATATATCAGAGAACACTTTATTCTCATTTTTATTGATGAAAGATTTCTGGAAACATAGTCAATATAATTATATACTATAAAATATATATTATATGAATTATTACCATAAAATTTAACTTTGTATATGTTTTTGTTTGTTTTTTAGGCCACACACAGCTTACTCCTTTTTCAGGGCTTGCTCCTGGCTCTGTGCTCAGGGATCATTTCTGGTGGTACTCATGAGGCCATATGGGATGACAGAGAATAAACCCAGATTTCTGTAAGGCAAGCACCTTATCCTCTGTGCTATCTCTCCAGCCTCTGTATTAGATTTTTAAGTAAGAAAAAAATTAGTTACCATATGATATTAAATCTTAATTTAATATCAATATCTATTTAAATATCTTTTTTTAAAAGGAAGGTACAAAAGGCAGAATTATATTTCTAGGGTACTGATCCTTCTTTACTGACGAAATGGCATGTTTGATTTTGGAAGGGAGAATGTTGGGAATGACATATCCATCCTGCAGAATTCGGTATGTGGGCAGGTGGACATGGCTATTGAAGAGATCCGAGTTGAAGTCATGGATAATCTTTCCCATTGCCCTTCTGGAAGATGTGATAGATCCATTAGGACGTCGGAGGGCAGTCATCTTGGTCTTGCAGTTGGCAAAGGACAGGTGGGCGTTGTGAATACTTTTCCCGGCTTCTGCCACATCTGCCAGCACTGCTGCTTTTCTCACTTTGAAGTCTTCCTTTATTGCTTCTCTGCACTGCTTTGCAAGCTCAGATGTTTGCTTGTGATTGCCTGAGGCTTGCACAAAGCCAAGTTGGCAAAAGAGCTCAACAGTTTTCAAAGACAGGTGTCTTTTTGTAGCTATCTCTCTCTCCCTCTCTCTCTCTCTCTTTCTCTCTCTTCTCTCTCTCTCTCTCTCTCTCTCTCTCTCTCTCTCTCTCTCTCGGAATTCCTCGCACAATCATGGAGGTGCTGAACCAGTCAATCATATTCCTCGTCAATGTTGTCAATGACAGCATCTTCCCATGTTGCCGCAATAGTGCCAAAGAGCTCGCAGTTGGTGGTCGTTTTGGGAGTTCTCTTCTTAAACTTTGCAGCCCTTTCTCCCCGCTCCGTGAAGTAGAATTTTGCAAGAAGGAGACAGTGGTCTGATCCCGTTTGGAATTTTGGGACAACAGCAACATCGGTCAGGCAAAACCGTCAATTGAATATGATGTGGTCAAATTCATTGTGGAACCGTCCACCAGGAGACTCCCATGTCCAATGTTTAGAATCGGTAGTCTGAAACTGTGAGTTATGATAGATGGTCTTGGTTGACATAATGAACTCAGATTGTCTCTCATCCTGTTTGCTCCATTCTAGGCCATTGGTCCCGATGTGGAGTTCTTTGGCTGATCTTCTTGGTCTTATCTTGGCATTAAGATCACCAACAATGATCTTGTACAAGGTGTGGTTTTCTTTATAAAACTTCTCAAGCTCCATGTAAAAATTCTCAATTTCTCCTTCATCAAAATTGAATGTTGGTGTGTAGATAACGAAGACAGAAACTGCCGGCAGTGAGTCACATCTATTCAAGTGTAATCAATTTGGGTTGTTAGGCATTTGAATGAATCATTGCTCATGGTCAACTTCATGTTGAAAAGGACACCAACACCACCAATGCCTCTTTTGTTGCATGTTCCAAGGAACAGTTTTTCTCCAGTGTTGAAAACAGTGTGATATGATTGATGCTTCTCGTCTTGGTCAGACCAGTGATGTTGTACTTGATCTTTCATGCTTGTACCATCAGGTCCTCGATGGATGCATCTGATGCCAGCATACATGCATTGAAAGTACAGACAGTCATTTTTTCCTTCTTCATTTTGGCAACCTAGTTCAGCCCAGAGATTTTATCATCCTCATCCTTCTTAATGCCGCTGTATTGGTGGCTCTCTCAAAGTCAGGGGAATGAGACCCATTGCATTTACTGGTTTTGGCATATTGAATACACCATGGATAGCTTGCCAGGCCCTGCCATGCAGGCAGGATATTCTGGTAGCTTTCCAGGCTCTCCAAGAGGGATAGAGGCTTTTATGGTGGCCTTTAATCACCCTTGCAGGTGTTTCCATGGTTCAAACCATATTTAAACTCTATCAAATATGGTGCGGTAATCTTGGAAGATGGGTATTAAATGTCTTATGATGTGTTGGTCCAGAAAGCATCCTGGAGCATGGCGGCAGCTGGGTAGTGGAGGTAGTAGAGGTAGTAGAGGTCTGCTGATGAGGTATTTATCTGGTACAGGTAGAGTGGGTCTTCTGTGTGTAATCCCTGGGTCATTAGAGGTTGGTGGAAGCAAACAGGACAGGGTAGGTTGGGGCTTCTGGGTTTAATTCCTTGGTCCCAGGAGATTGATGGGAGCAGGCAGAGGATCTCTGTTCCCGGGTCCCATTGAGCCTGGAGTTAAAGGTCACAGAATTCCGCTTACCTGGTTCTGAGGGGCTTCACTTGTGCATGAGTCTTGGCGGGAGCATCCGGAAAGCAAGCAGGACTGTACTAATGTACAAGAAGGGAAACATCCACGACATTGGCAACTATCATCTGATCTGACTGTTATCTGTCGTCTACAAGCTGTTGACTCGAATTCATCCTGAATAGGATTCACAGAACACTAGATGAAGGACAACCATGCAAGCAAGATGGGTTCCGAAAAGGATTCAGCACAATCGACCATACCCACATGATAACCAAGCTCATTGAGGTTTCTCAGGAGTTCAAGATGCCACTCTGCCTAACATTTATTTATTTAAAGAAGGCCTTTGATTCTGTTGAGATGGAAGTGGTCATCGAAGCTCTAGCCAAACAGGGCTTTCAAACTCAATACATCAGGATCCTCTATGAGCTGTATTACAGATTCACTACCAGGACCTCACTGTTCTACAAGGAAGTGATCATCCATGTCAAGAGAGGGGTTTGGCAGGGTGATACCATTTCACTGAAACTCTTCAGTGCCACCCTCAAGAACATCATGCGACAACTGGAATGGGAGTGAAGATATACGGTTGGCAACTATACCACCTCCGCTTTGCTGATCACATTTTTCTAATAACACCAAACATCAGCCAAGTGTCACAAATGCTGGCCGACTTCAACCATGAGTGTGGAAAGATAAAAACACAGCTCAATCTCAAAAAGACAATTTTTATGAGAAATGGTCTTATTCCTGACCTTCCATTTGCTCTCAATGGAACGAACATCTCCGAATGCAACAGTTATGTGTGCCTAGGTTGAGAAGTCATCATGATTAATGACCTGCACCTGAGTTGCACAAGAGGAAGAGAGCAGCTTGGAACACCTTCAAGAGTATTGAAGAAATAGCTAGGAGGATGAAGAACCACCAGCTCCGGGCATATCTCTTCCATTCCACTGTTCTTCCTGTATTAACATATGCCTCAGAGACCTAAGCCCTATGAAAACAGGATGAGAATGCTATCCAGGTCTCCCAAAGAGGAATCGAGGGGCTGGAGCAATAGCAGAGCAGGTAGGATGTTTGCCTTGCACACAGCCTACCCAGGTTCGATTCCCAACATCCCATATGGTCCCCTGAGCACCACCAGGGGTAATTTCTGAGTGAAGAGCCACGAGTAACCCCTGTGCATTGCCAGGTGTGACCCAAAAAGCAAAACAAAAAACATAGAAGAATCGAAAGAGCTACACTTAGAGTATTACGCCTCACTCAAGTGAGAGAATGAATCCAGAGTTCCGTCCTCTGTCGATGATCAAGAATCAGGGACACATGGGGCTTGAGTGATAGCACAGTGGGTAGGGCATTTGCTTTGCACGTGGCCAACCCAGGTTCGCTTCCCAGCATCCCATATGGTCCCCTGAGCGCCACCGAGAGTGGTTCCTGAGTGCAGAGGCAGGAGTGACCCCTGTGCATTGCCAGGTGTGACCCAAAAAGCAAAAAAAAAAAAAAAAAAAAAAAACAGGGACACTTGTAGAAAAAAAATCAGATGGGCTGGACACCTAATGAGATTTGGAGACGACCGCTGGACTAGAGCCATTACCGAGTGGATTCCATGGGACATCAAAAGATCACATGGCTGCCCACATATGAAATTGTCAAACTTCTTCGTCAAGACCCTGAACTATCGGTTCGAAGCTCTTCATGTAACTAGAATGAGTAGACGTCTTTGGGCTACACTAGCATGCGACAGGGACGAATGGAGATGTTACTAGCACCTGCTCGAGCAGATCCATGAGTAACGTGATGTCAAGTGATCAAGTGATACTTCTAGGGACTTTCTATCTGTTCTATGAAGATGATACTTATTTTGCAAACAATCAGGTAGCATGAAATTCAGTTTTTCAGAAGTACTTAAATACCAATGTGGGCTAAAGATTGAGGACAGAAGAGAATAGTGGACAGGTACTAAAGAAAAGGAGGAGAGGGAGAAATAAAAGAGAGATACAGAGTTTTTGAGGACAAGCAAGAATTTTGAGGAGTACATAAAATTTTAATTAATAATTTATCCTAAGTCTAGGTTTCTGATAAAAAAATATTTTTTTAAATTCCATAAGGCCCTCCCATTGATCGTAGATTTGCTCGAGCGGGCCCAGTAACGTCTCCATTGGAGACTTTGTTGTTACTGTGTCTGGCATATCGAATACTCTCGGTAGCTTGCCGGGCTCTCCGAGAGGGGCGGAGGAATCGAACTCGGGTCGGCCATGTTGGCCGCTTGTAAGGCAAACGCCCTACCCGCTGTGCTATCGCTCCAGCCCATACCATTATTTAAATTCCATACCATTCCAAAATCAACACACACTACATATACAATTTCTAAGTAATCAGTGATGCTCTGAAGTCTCTGTACAAATTTTAAAAGTCTATGGCCTTGGTACAAAGTGGTAAATATAAATAAACATCTCAAAATCTCTGCTGCGCAATCAGCCTTCTGTGTGCAGTTAACCACCCGGATGATATTCCCAGGGCTTGTTTGGAGCCAGAAGCAGATTCCCCTCCCATCTGCCTGGGTCCCAGCAGCTTCCATGCCCAACCTCTACCACTTCTATGAGCCCACATCTGTATCTCAAACCATCTGTTTGCTCATTCAACATTCCAGATCCACATCCACACCCTGTGCCCATAACTCAACACTGAACTGCACAGCTGCAAAAGCACACATGACAGCTCTGCACATTACATCTCAAACTACATGCAGTTGTTGGGTAAGTACCAGCAGGGAATTTCTAGAAAGGAACAACACTTGATCAAATCTCTCAGAGACTCCCAGTGGAGCAAACGATGAAGATTCACCCTTGCAGGACAGCAAACACAATGGGAAATTTGAGTAGTAGCTCACTAAGATCAATGACTGAAAATTATAAAATGGAAGGGTATAGCAGTACCGACCAGCCCTATAACCTCTCATATAATGACCCTAGAGACATCATGTTGAGGAAGTTTAATGAGCTCAAAGAAATTATGGCACAGGTAGTCAGCAAAGTACAGGAAAGTATGAGAAAAAAATGAGAAAACAAATCAAAAGTGACAAAAATTAGTATATTAGGTACAAAATGAGTATGAAATAGAAAAAAAAATCAGTGAAAGTCCTCAACAGCAGAATTACAACAGCTGAGGAAAAGATCTGTTGAGCTCTAAGATTAGATGCAAAAAGACTTTATAAAATAATAGAAGATGGGAAAATTTCTGAAAAGAAATGAGCAGCTTACCAGAGAACTATGAGATGAAGTCTACAGATATAATATAGAATCAGAAAAATAGGAAGGTGAATTTGATGAAGAGTAATCAAAGAATCATAGATAAAAATTTCTTAGAGTTCAGGAGTACAGGCCCCTAATCCAAGAGGTCCAAAGTGTCTCAATGTAAATCGAATCAACTAGAAAGACTTCAAGGCACATTATAATCAAATGACAAAAGCCAAAAGATCACAGAAGGAATTAACATAAAAGTGAACTTCCATAAGAGTTACAGCAGATGTACCAAATGGCATTCTACAGTCCAGAATGGTGGGCTATAATTTTTTAAAAATTCAATGAAATGAACACTTCATCAATGTTATCATTCAGATTTGAACAATACAAAACTCCAAAGACAAACAATAGCTTAGGAAGTTCATAACCTAAAACCCAGTCTTTCAAGAAGCATTAAAGAGTGTCTTTAAAATGATAAACCTCACACCTTCCACAAAATGACAGCAATAAATTCCTTCAACTCAATGATCACATTGAATGTCAATGGCCTGAACTCACTAAACAGGAGACATGGAGTGGCAGGATAGAGCAGAAAATGGAGTCATGCTTTCTGCTGCTTACTCAGACAGTGAGAATAAACACAGGCTAAAAATCAGAGACTGGAGACCAATCTTATAGGCAAGCAATTTTTTTAAAAGGATAGAGTGGCTATAATTATATCAGACAAAATAGACTTCAATTTTAAAAGGCAATAAATGAGGGACAGACAGAGAGGTCATCTCTCAATAAGTAAGGGGTCAAGATATCAAGAACTCTCATATGGTCCCCTGAGCCCCACTAACAGTGATACCTGCATGTAGGGTCAGAAAGAAGTAAATCTTAAGTACTGCTGAGTGTGACCATATGGGGTACCAAGAATCAAACTACATGCAAGGCTAGTCAACTACATGCAAGGCTAATAATACTATCTTTCCAGTGCCTCTTTTAAATATTTTTATGGTCTAGTATTAAATATATGTATGTTTAGGAAGTTTCTTCTTGAAACTTGAACACAGAACCTGAAATAAACCTTGAGCACTACTAGATGTGGCTCAAAACCAGAAAACTATGTATATATGTATATATATGTATATATTTAAATCAGGAATTTTTAGAAGTTATTAATTCACACTAATTATATGTATTTCTCTTCAAGCATGGAATTCACCTTTGAAAACCAAACTAAAAAAAATCAACACATAAATGTGAATTACTCATTTATAGGAATGACTCATTTATTAAGAAATTCTGAAAATTCTAAGTCAGATAACTAAGATTGTGATATGACAGCAACTAAGGATACTTCAAAGGTATCACTGTAAAAGAGAAGGGAGTAATCAAACAAAGGTCTGGCAACATGCCCTAAAGAAGAAGGAAAGCAGGAAGATTACATTCAAGGGTCTCCAGTAACTGAATCCAAAGAAAAGAATAAGTCAAACTTTCTTGCCTATATGAACCTTCCATGACATTGAAGCTAAAAGCATCTTTAAGGATGAAATACCACTGATCAAACAAGTAGAAACTAACATAAACAAATGGAACTACATTAAATTAAGAAGCTTCTGCACCTCAAAAGAAGCAGTGAGCAAAATACACAGAGAGCTCATGGAATAGAAAAAAATATTTACCCAATACCTATCTGATAAGGGGTTAATATACAGGATATATAAGACACCAGTAGAATTTTACAAGAAAAAAATTCCAACCCCATCAAAAAAAATGGGGAGAAGAAATGAACAGAAGCTTCCTCAAAAAAAGAAAGACAAAAGGCTCGTGAATAAATGCTCTACATCACTAATCATCAGGGAGATGCAAATCAAAATAATGATGAGATATCAAAGAGAACAAGAACAACCAGTGCTGGCATGGATGTGAGGAGAAAGGGACTCTCACTGTTGGTGGAAATGCCAACTGGTCCAGCCTTTTTGGAAAACAAGATGGCATTCCTTTAAAAGCTAGAAATAGAGCTTTCATATGACCCTGCAATACCACTTCTGGGACTATATCTTGAGGGTGCAAAAAAAGCACAGTAGAAGTGATATCTACACCTGTATGTTCATTGCAGCACTGTTCACAATAGCCAGAATCTGGAAACAACCTAAATGCTCGAGAACAGATTATTGGCTAAAGAAACTTTGGTACATCTACACAATGGAATACTATGCAGATGTTAGGAAAGATGAAGTTATAAAATTTGCTTATAAATGGATAGTCACGGAGAGTATCATGCTAAGTGAAGTGAGTCAGAAAGAGAGGGACAGACATAGAATGACTGCACTCATTTGTGGAATATAAAATATCATAAGATGAGACTAACCCCCAAGGGCAGTAGAGACAGGGGCAGGAAGATTGCTCCAAAGTTGGAAGCCTGCCTTATGAGCTGAAGGAGAAGGCAGCTTGGACAGAGAAGGGATCTCTAAGTCAATGATGATTGGAGGGATCGCTTGGGATGGGAGATGTGTCCTGAAAGTAAACAAAGGACCAGACACGATGGCCTCTCATTATCTGTATTGCAAACCATAATGCCCATAAGTAGAGAGAGAGTAAGAGGGAAACTGTCTGCCATAGAGAAGGCAGGGGGAGGAATGGGACATGGGGGGAGTTGTGGGGTTGGGGATACTGGGGACATTGGTGGTGGAAAATGTACACTGGTGGAGGGATGGGTGTTCAACCATTGTATGACTGAAACTCAAACATGAAAGCTTTAAAAGTGTTGCTCACGGTGATTCAATTAAGAAAAAAATAACTTTTTTGCCTACCAGTAATAAGGAGCTGGAGCGGTAGCACAGCGGGTAGGGCGTTCGCCTTACACGCAGTCAACATGGCCGACCCGAGTTCGATTCCTCCGCCCCTCTCGGAGAGCCCGGCAAGCTACCGAGAGTATTCGATATGCCAGACACAGTAACAACAAAGTCTCCAATGGAGACGTTACTGGGCCCGCTCGAGCAAATCGACGATCAACGGGAGGGCCTTTACCTTTACCTTTACCTTTAGTAATAAGGAAATGATAACCTAAAATCACAACAGCATTTTATTTCTCCAGTGCTAAAATCAGAATCAATGTTTTGTGACACCAGGCAAACCATTAAGATCATTTTAGAAAAGGCTATGGCTAGACCTTCATCAGCTAAGTGATAGGCAGAGGCTCACAGAGTTTCTGAAATCCTCAGAGAATTTCCTTTTCTTTCAGTCTGGTTGAGCTATGACTGGTGTTTATTTGTGAGGAAACACTATAATAATGGGAAAGGAACAACCTAAAGGGATTTGAAAATGCAAATTAGAAAAATTCACAAAGTAGTCAGAGTACTAAAAAGTGATCACTTTGGTACAACAGTTCTATTCAAGCGAGATGAAGTTAAAGTTGGTAGAATACATATGCTGACTATTTTCCTTTGTAGTAGTGGTATACTGAGCTGTGCTGATTCTGTCTAATAGAGTAAACTTAAGGCCTAAAAAAAAGCTATTTGCAAGTAACTTAAATATTCTACAGAACCAAGCACAATAATATTTCTAACAATACAAAAAAAACAAGTACCCAAAAAGAAAATAAAAACTCACAGAATATATCCTCTAAATTTCAATAAAAAGGAAAATAAGATTCATAAGGAGGATGGTCACAGTCCTCCTGTTATTCACTGATTTGCTCGAGCGGGCCCAGTAACGTCTCCATTGTAAGACTTGTTGTTACTGTGTTTAGCATATTGAATACATCACAGGTAGCTTGCCAGGCTTTGCCGTGCGGGCGAGATACTCTCGGTAGCTTGCCAGGCTCTCCGAGAGGGGTAGAGGAATCGAATCCAGGTCGGCTGGGTCAGCCACGTGCAAGGCAAACACCCTATTGCTATGCTATCACTCCAGCCTGTTAATGAGACACTGACTTAAGGAGGATAAGATATATAAATCAAAACTGGTCCAAAATTATGAAGATAGAATTTGTGAATGAGAATATTAAGTAGCTATTTCAGTATAGCCATGTGTTTAAGAAGCAAGAGGGGAGATCAAGCATTTGAAAGACAGACACATGGCACGCAAAAGACCTAATTCAAAAGGGGATTGAAAATTATGATATGTAAATAAGCCCCAACTTGTATTTCAAATTGTACATAAAAATCGCATAGTATGAAAAAAGAAAACTAAACTTGAAACAGATCAAAGCCCAAAGTTAAAACTATAAAATTTCTAAATTACATGAGAAAAAATTTTTGGTCTTCACGTATTATTTTTACTGGTTTTGTGTTATTATTTTTAGGTGGTAAATAAAAAGTACAAGTGCAAAAGTGATGCTTCATCAATGGTAATTTCTCAATATTAAAAAATTAATGCTCTGGGAAGGGGGTGGGCCAAGTTCCCACCCTACAAAATTACCAGCAGCTTACTTACACCTCAACAGTTGATGCCATACCTATGGCTGTACTCCACTGTCTCACAACTGAACTCCACAAAGATGCCAACCCCTCAAAAATTTCCATGCGTTTTAGCTGAAAATACCAGGCCTTCTTGGCTTGGAGTTGAGGTTGCTGACTTTCCCCCACCTCCCCATACTTCTGGAATCCCTGGCAGCCACACCCACATTCCACCAATACTGTCATGCACGCTTACTTACCAGTTAAATGTTCTGGATTTTCTGGAGCAATATCTTCAACTTTTTCAACACTGATATCCCAGTAACAGCGTACAAAATTGGATGGGATGTAACACAGAAGCCAATCAATGACAACTCAACAAAACCATTAGCACAGAAGGCTTAACTTGCAGCAACAGCTTAGTAAAACCTCAGACAAGGACTTAGTGTCCAAATGGTGAGATTGTCACAAAATTTTTTTGATGAAAATAATTGTTCAATTATTCCTTTAGCCATGGAATGGTAACAAGCAACATAAAACAAAAAATTTGGGGGCTGCTAGGGGTACAGGCTTGAGGGGTGGTTGGGAAAATGGAGACAATGGTGGAAGGAACATGAAAGTAGTAGTGGAATTGGTGTTGGAATATTGAATGCCTATAAGAAATGCATCATAAACAATTTTGTAAACCATGGTATTTAAATAAAGGAGAAAATATAAATGCTCTTTGAGAGTCCTTTATAAAGATAAAAACATGTCATAGGGAGGAAATATATGTAGTGCATATATTAAAATTAAAATAAACTATTTAAAAATACAAGTTTTTTCTAGTTGATAGGAAATTGGGAAAAAGAAGTTCAATGCACAAGCACAAATTCAAATCCTTAGTCAAATGAATAAACCATCTTTGTGGTTCTTAATTTCAAGACAGGACAATCCTCTACAGATATCTTTCACTCAGATTTCAGTTAGTCTCAGCATATTCATTTCCAATGAGTTTGTATTATACTATATGGTCTAGCATATTTAAAGTTAAATAGTGGAATTGAAATATTTTTAGAATATGCATAATTTTTAGATTATTAAAATATGACATTTAATATCAGAGGACATTAAATGATAAATGAATTTAAGCTAAAGAAAACCAAATTCTAGTTTCTGCTCAAGAAACATTTTATGTCATGACTAAAATTTAGAGTTCTGTATAAAATTAATCATAAAATTAATGCTGACTTAGAAGAGATCTTTAGGCATGCATCAACTTAAAAAAAAAAAAGAACTTCCATAAGCAATCTGAATAAAAACTTACTTCTAAGTATTAAAAGTTTAAAATGAGAGTTTTCTGTTTGCGATTTTGTGGTTAGCTTATAAAAAGATTATTCTAACTTAATAGAAATTCCTTGTGAGTGTCAAAAAGAAATGTTATGGTCGATTAATGATCCTGGTAAGAGCATTTAAATATTTCATTGTTACAAAGAACCCATCATTGAAATCAATGAATATGTATTCCCTTGCCATAAGTTAAAAACAAGTCTAAATTAAAGAACTTTTTCATTAAAGATCTATTTAGCCTATAAGAAATAAATGAAGCTTTTCCAAGTAAAAATAATACTGGCCTCTTGCTACATTTTTAGCATACTGGCAAATGACATGCCGATATGCAAAAAGCTAGACAACTACGGTGAACCTAAATGTGCTTCTGGCACAAAGCTAAACAATGTTCTAGCAGGCAATATTATTGTCTCCTCTACAGAGTGACACCTAAATCTATCAGGAACATCATTTTCAACTTCCAGATAAGCTTCACTGTTGACATGTTTCTCTTAGCTCCAAGTGACAAGAGAAAGTGTCCAGTAAAAATTTCTGAACTTCAAACACTCCAGAGACATGACAACCTATGCAACATTCAACTAAACATTTTGGTCAACTGATAAAAATGTAACAACTGACAACCAATTATGGGATAAGTTGATCCCAAGGCAAATGCACAGAGGGAATACCTGAAATTGTTCCAAAACATGTTACAATGCAGTCTGAAACAACGCATGACCAAGAAGAACCAGAAAGTGAGATTAGCAGAGTGCTATAGCATCAGAAGTGAAGCAGAAGAGAATTGAAAAATACTAAGGCTATTAAGTGGAAAGAAAATAACAAAAAGCAAAAAACTTGAATTTGTAGAAATTATCTGCAAAGCAGCCTTTTCTAAAGATCAAAACTTGGCACGGGGGAACCAGTTCTGGATATTTCTAGGCAATATTGTTTAGTCCTTTCAAAATGTAATGATTATTGAGAAAATTATAATAATTGATTTTTGTTAAAATGAGGAATCAGACATTATATCAAATATTTATCTTATTAAATCCTTGTGACATTATGTCAAGGTAGTGATTATTATCTTCATTTTATAAAACCAGGAAAGTAAAGTTGACAAGTCAAATGACTTGTCCTAAATCACACAGCTGATGGATAAAGCATAAAATCATGAAAAAATTATTTTCAATTAAGACAATTGATATGAGCCAAACATATGTAAACTGGGGGAGGCAGGGTGGCAGTAGGTAAAGGTAAAGGTAAAGGCCCTCCTGTTGATCGTCGATTTGCTCGAGCGGGCCCAGTAACGTCTCCATTGGAGACTTTGTTGTTACTGTGTCTGGCATATCGAATACTCTCGGTAGCTTGCCGGGCTCTCCGAGAGGGGCGGAGGAATCGAACTCGGGTCGGCCATGTTGGCCGCTTGTAAGGCGAACGCCCTACCCGCTGTGCTATCCCTCCAGCCCTCATATAGTGGGTAGAGCGCTGGCCTGTATGCAGCAGACCCAGGTTCAATCCCCAGAACTCTGTATGGTCCCTGAGCCTGGCACAAGTGATCCCTAAATATAGAACCAGGAGTAACCCCTGAGCATTGCTGGATGTGGCCCAACCCCCACAAAGAAGAAAGAAGAAAGAAGAAGAAAGAAGAAAGAAGAAAGAAGAAAGAAGAAAGAAGAAAGAAGAAAGAAGAAGGAAGGAGGAAGGAGGAAGGAGGAAGGAGGAAGGAGGAAGGAAGAGGAGGAGGAGGAAGAGGAGGAGGAGAAGGAGGAAGAAGAAGAAGAAGAAGAAGAAGAAGAAGAAGAAGAAGAAGAACAACAACAACAACAACAACAACAACAACAAGAATGACATGCGAACTGGAACCAGAGAGATATTTCCCTGGGTAAATTGTATATGGGAAACCTGGGTTTGAATACCAGCATTGTACATGGTTCCCTCAACATGCCAAGGTGACCTAAGTACCAAACCCCTGAGCACCACCAGGTGGCCTACAAATAAAAGGAATATGCAAACTAATTTTAGTCAATTTTCCGGATTTTTTTATATTACTAAAACAAGTTCCTCAGAGTAGATGGCATTATCATATATAAAAATAAAGAAATGATCATAAGGACTCAATAAGATTTTATGATGCACATTAAGTGAAAGTTTTGTCTCAGAAAAAATAAAATACTGTTCATATCAAATGTTCTTAAATAAGCAACTTTGGGAGTGCTGCAGAGGATAAACTGAGCTGCAGAAACTGGCCCCCCCTAAATGCAGAAATTGGTGGTTGATTTTCTAGAGAAAACTAAAAATATACTTCTGTAGTAAAGATGGTTCTGAAGATTAGTAAATGCTCTATTTTCTTACATTTTTTTCCTCAGTTTGATAAAAAGAATGAACTCTTCTTTGGCTTACTTAGACTAATGTTGCTATCATAAAATACTTCTGTTATTGATTGCATTAGGTGGCTTTTTATGTTCTCTTTAGCTATTTTTAAAATGTTATTCTTTGCTTTGATTTAGTCAACCTAGTAAAAGGTTCATAATATCTCGGATGTGTTTCTCCAGTAGCTCAGGGGAAAAACCAAGGGAATAAAAGCACCTGTGTTTTTAAGTGACATAAGAGTAAAGCAAGATTTATTTCTAATTCACTGTGCAAATTTAGCAATCCAAAAGCTATGTTTGGCTCTCGTTTTTCTCCATTATAAGATAAGAAAATTGGACTTGATGACATCTACAAATTTATTAGTCCTGACTTCTGTGATTCTGTACACTCAGCTGTTAACGAGGCTAGGTGGAGTTCCATGGGGTATCATAAGACTTTATTACACTCCTTTCCTTGTTTACTTGATTTAGAGTAATATGCATCACTTTGCAAATATTAATTTTGATATTTATTTCACTATTTTGTGATAATTGACACAGCAAGTTTTCTTAACTTTAGTTCATATTTTGACAAATGCCTGCTGTCTTCTGGAAATAATTCTCTGGCCACACATTTTCAATACCTGTCAGAGTATCCACTCTTCCTCCTTTTACATTCAGAGGGAATGGACTTCCATTGGCTCTTTTAGGAAATAAATACCCCATTCTTTTCAATCTTTTCCTTTCTTTCCCAACTTTATTTTACTTTCTCGTACACTATCTGACCAAACTCTATGCGACTTGAACCTTTGAAAAGAAAACCACTTTGCATTTCCCTTTTGATCGTTCTAAGAGTATGTCAATCTCTGAATATCACTTTCTTGTTCTACCCAGAATAAATCTGGACGCCACCGCCGGGTTGTTATCAAATGTCTCTTGCTTTTGTGATAAGCGTGTGGGATTTCAACCGAGTGAAGGAAGGCTCCCTGAGACTGTCGCTGCAGTTGGATTCCCTGAAAGATCTCCATCTGTTGCACATCTCTGGGCATCAGGGAAGCTAAAGCCTGACAGCTAGATTATAATGTTGCCTTTGTGCAACATGAAAAACTTTTCTATTTGTCTGTCAAATGTAAATTTACTCAGTCTGGCCTCCACAAGGTAGTTTTGAGGAAAGAATGTTTTGGGGATCTCATTTGAGTCCTGATGCTGTAGTAGTGTTTTGTTTTTGCTTTTTGCTTTGCTTTGTGCTCATCACTTAAACCATTTCTTTCAAAGATCTGCTCCTCAGGTTCAGAGAAGTCAGTCAGGAAATCTTCCTTCTCTTAGTTCCCATGCTGGAAAAACTCTAACATAGACCCTATTTACTAAGTTTCGAAATTTTTAATAACTCCAGGGATTATCTGGTCCCAGTCACCATTCTGTACTGCAATTAAAACAACTTTATTTCATCTGAACTGTTAAATTTCGTATCTCAACTAAAAGAGAGATTACAATACTCATGAAGTCTATTTTTCTATTGTTCTCTACTTACATATTCAAATTATTTTAAAATAATAAATGTTATTGATATCGTTGTACACTGAGATAGCTACCAGCACTGCTTAGCTGCCCTTATACAATGATTTTGTCTTTCATCACATTAAAGGCAGAATATTTCCATCATTTTTAATGACTTTTTATTAGATTCTCCTGCCCCCGCGCCAGGCTCTCTTCACTTTCGTCCTTGTTGGAGAGCCCATCAAGCTACTAAGAGTATCCTGCCTGCATGGCAGAGCCTGGCAAGTTACCCATGGCGTATTTAATATGCCAAAAACAGTAACAATAATGGGCCTCATTCTCCTGACCCTAAAAGATTGGGCAGCATTGGGAAAGATGAGTAAGAAGAGGCTGTTAAAATCTCAGGGCTGAGATGAATGGAGACATTACTGGTGCTGCTTAAGCAAATTAATGAACAATGGGATGACAGTGATACAGTGGTACAGTGATATTATTATATTAAAACATTAAATAATTTTAAAAAATAAATTAAATAAAGCATTAAAGAAATTCAGGGTATAACTTAGTACCTTCATATGTGCTGTTTCATCTTTATTTTTTTTTGTTTTATTTTTCTTTTGTTCTTTTTTAGGAGAAAATTGAGTTCACACCCAGTGATGCTCAGAGCTTACTTCTGTCTCTGAGTTTAGGGATCATTCCTTGGGGAGCTTTATTTAGGGAGTATCAGTGACCAAACTCAGATCAGCTGCATACAAGGCAAGCTGCCTATCTGCTGTACTAACTCTCCAGTCCCTTATTTCAACTTAAAAAAAAAATAGCATTCAATTCAGAATATACACCCCAGCTTGTTTACTCAGTCATTTGTAAGCAGTATTTAGATTTCACGTTTTGAATATTATAAGTAATATTGCCATGACATCACTTAATCACTTAACTTAACTTCCCGTTAGTCATCGATTTGCTCAAGAGGGTGCCAGTAACGTCTGCATTTGTCCCTGTCGCGTGCTACAGTAGCCCAATGGCATCTGTTCGCTCCGGGAACATGAAGGGCCTCAAACCGATCGTTCATGATCTTGACGAAGAAGTCTGACCATCTGGTAGGTGGGCGGCCACGCGGTCTTTTGACATCCCGTGGAATCAATCAGTAACAGCTCTAGTCCAACGGTCGTCTTTAAATCTCATTACATGACCAGCCCATCTGATTTTCGACACCTTGGCAAATGAGACAGCGTCCCTGATTCTTGATCGTCGATGGATGTCAGAACTCCGGATTCGTTCTCTCATTTGAGTGAAACGTGATATTCCAAGCATAGCTCTTTCTATTCTTCTTTGGGAGACCTGAATAGCGTTCTCATCTTGTTTGCATAGGGCCCAGGTCTCTGAGGCATATGTTAATGCAGGAAGAACAGTGGAATCAAAGAGATGTGCCCGGAGCCAGAGGTTCTTCGTCCTCTTAGCTATTTCCAAGCCGCTCTCTTCCTCCTGCGCAGCTCGGGTGCCAGGTCATTTCTCATGTTGACCTCTCGACCTAGGTACACATAGCTGTTGCATTCGGAGATGGTCGTTCCATTGAGAGCAAATGGGGCGTCAGGAACAAGGCTGTTTCTCATAAACATTGTCTTCGTAAGATTCAGCTGTAGTCCTACCTTTCCACACTCACGGTCAAAGTCGGCCAGCATTTGTGCCGCTTGGCTGATGTTTGGTGTTATTAAAACAATGTCATCAGCAAAGCGGAGGTGGTGTAGTTGCCGACCATCTATCTTCACTCCCATTCCTTCCCATTCCAGTCATCGCATGATGTTCTCAAGGGTGGCACTGAAGAGTTTTGGTGAAATGGTATCACCCTGCCGCACCCCTCTCTTGACATCAACGATCACTTCTTTGTAGAATGGTGAGATCCTGGTAGTGAATCCACAATACAGCTCACGGAGGATCCTGATGTATTGGGCTTGAATGCCCTGATTGGCTAGGGCTTCAATGACCGCTTCTGTCTCAACAGAATCAAAGGCCTTCTTTAAATCAATGAACGTTAAGCAGAGCGGCATCTTGAACTCCCGAGAAACCTCAATGAGCTTGGTTATTGTGTGGATATGGTCGATGGTGCTGAATCCTTTGCGGAACCCTGCTTGCTCGCGTGGTTGTCCTTCATCTAGTGTTCTGCCAATCCTATTTAGGATGACTCGAGTGAACAACTTGTAGATGACAGACAATAGGCAGATCGGGCAATAGTTGCCAATGTCATGGATATCTCCCTTCTTGAATAGTAGTACGGTCCTGCTGGTTTTCCATTGGGACGGAACCTTGAATTCAGACAGGTAGCGAGTGAAGAGCCGAGCCAGTGTATTGATGAGTACTGAGGGCAGGTTCTGTCTGGGCCGGGTGCTGTTTGTTTCTTTACCGACGAAATGGCGGGTCGAATTTCGGAAGGGAGAACGTTGGGAACGACATATCCATCCTGTGGAATTTGGTATGTCGGCAAGTGGACATGGCTATCGAAGAGATTTGAGTAGAAGTCATGGATAATCTTCTCCATTGCCATTCTGGAGGATGTGATGGATCCATCAGGATGTCGGAGGGAAGTCATCTTGGTCTTGTAGTTGGCGAAGGACAGGCGGGCGTTACGAATACTTTTCCTGGCTTCTGCTGCATCTACCAGTACTTCTGCTCTTCTCTCTTTGAGGTCTTCCTTGATCGCATCTCTGCACTGCTTTGCGAGCTCGGACTAACAACAACTACAACAACTAACAACAACTACAGTTGTAGTAACTACAACTGCCATGACATAGGTGTGTAAATATCTTTTCAGGTTAGAATTTCCATATTCCTTAGATAAGTATTTAAGGGTAGTATTTCTGAATGTATGATGCTGTCAGCAGATCAATCTCTACCCATGGGGCAAGAGTATCAGCAGCCCCATGGGACATTCAGGCTTCCTGTTATCCCAAAACTGCCACTGTGTATCTGCCCAGACCCCAACAACTCAGGACTAAGTTTCCCAAGAAATTAAATGGCCAAAAGTTAGGTGTGTGGAAGCCACAGCACAAACCACCCCTGCCTCAGCTACTTAAGCTCATTTATCAACTTTGCATCAAAGACCCATAAATAAATTTTGAAAAAGATGAAAAGTCTCAGTTAATGTCGAACCTGCACAAGGCTGAACAGACCAGAATTGATGGGAACGGTCACATCATCCTGTTGCCTGTCTAAGCAACCCAAGCACAACCCATGGATTGTTCTCACAATCCAAAATTGATACCACACCCCTGGACAGATTCCACTATCTCAGGACATATCTCACAGAGATGTTAACCTGTTGACAATTCGGATATGCATGTCTTGTGACTGAAATCTTCAGACTTTCTTAGAGTTAAGATGAGTAACTTTCCCCTGCTTTCCCTACACTCCTGGAAGTACCAGCAGTCACCCTCACGAACCAACTCCAGCACCACATGTAAGCTCTTCTACCAGCCTTGCTTCAGATACCCATAAATAAATCTTGAAAGTATCAGCAGTTAACCTCAGACCCACGCAAAGCTGAACAGACTGGGGTAAATCGGGGGGGGGGGGGGGGGGGAGGGGAGTCAGCCTGGTACCTGCCCAAGCATCTTAAGACAGACCTCGCCAAGATAAAATCTGCAGAAAATTTGAGTATGCAGGTTTTGTGATTGAAATCTCCAGGCTTTTCTCAGGGTCAGATGGTCTACCTCCCCCCATCTCCCTGTACTTCCAGAAGCCTTGGCAATCATGTCCACAACCCAAAGGCATCACCGAGTTAAAAAACCTAGTTCAACCTGCTCGAGCAAATCGATGAACAATGGGAGAACCATGACAGTGATACAGTAATAATGTGGCAGGCTAAACATTTGCTATAAAGATCATTCAGGTGTCCCCATACCTAGTTCTTTATCTACATAGGTCTGTTCTTAGAAATGATGCTGATAAATAAAACAACAATAATAAGAGAAGTTGAACCATGTTTCTAATATATTTAAACAACTTGGGCCACTACTTTGAAATCTATTGAAATCTTTTTGCCCACATTTTTATCAAAGAGAGCTTTTTATTAAAAGTTGTATCTGAGTTCTTTACTCTTTCAAATGTCAAACTTTTGTCAAACTATGATGTATAAATACTGTCTGCTACTTAGTAAGTGGTCTTTTGTCTCGGTGGTAGTCTTTTTTACTATATGAAAGCTTTATTTTATATAGTGTGATTTATTTTTTTCTCACTTTTGTTTTACCTATCAATTGAACTGACTCTCCAAATACATCTCTGGTAGTTAGATTCTGTATCAATTATGTATTCTTCCATGTCTGTAAGTTTTGCGCCTACAATTCCTTAATCCATTTTCAGTTAATTTTTGTGTGTGATCAAATTTTATGTGATTGGATAGTGATTTAATTTCATTTTTCTCCATGCTTGTCCAGTTTACCCAATATCATTTGTTGAAAAGATTTTCTTTTTTCTGTTGTATGGACTTAGACAAGTACAGCACTTAGAGTCATGCTTTCTCCTAAATAAATCATCATTAAAACATTCCACAATGTAAGTTGTTTTAGTTAATGTTATTTTTTTTCCCTAAGGGCTACCATAACAAATTACCACAAAGCTAGTGTCCTGAAATAGCAAGACTTCATTCCTCAGTTCTTTTTTGTATTTTGGAACACACCCAGCAGTGTTGGAGGTCGAGTAGCGGCTATGCCCAGATCAAGATCAAACAAGGAATTGGCTGTATACAAGGCAAGCATTTATCTCTTATACTGTCTCTAGAGCCATCCTTCCAGTTCTAAGACCAGATGAAATAAAGTGCATTCAGGTTAATGGCCTTTGACAGATCACTTTATTTTAGAGACCAGAACTCTGAAATCAAGATGTCAGTAGAGCTGTACTGGTTTTTTTTTTAATAGCCTTCCATTCCCTCCTTTACTCTTCCACCCTAAAATGTCTCCCAGTATTTTATTGACTATAGCGTCATTCGAGTCTTTAACTACATAGTCACATTGCTTCCTCCTCTAATGTATGTTCTCACTTTTGTGTGTCTATCTGCCTTCTTTTTCTTCCTCTTATAAGGACACTTATGGTTAAAGTTATGGACCCTTGGATAATACAGGATAATCTACTCATCTCAATATCTTCAACTTAGTCACATTTGCAAAGAACCTATTTTTTTAAATAAGGTAATATTACAAAATCTGAGATTAGAACTTGATTTTGTTCATTGGCTAGTATTTAAATTACTATAGTCAACATGGGCTGGAGTGATAGCACAGCAGTAGGGCATTTGCCTTGCACGCAGCCAACATGGCTGACCCGAGTTCGATTCCTCCACCCCTCTCGGAGAACCCGGCAAGCTGCCAAGAGTATCTCGCCCGCACGGCAGAGCCTGGCAAGCTACCTGTGACATATTCGATATGTCAAACACAGTAACAACAAAGTCTCCAATGGAGATGTTACTGGGCCCGCTCGAGCAAATCGATGAACAACGGGAGGGAGGACAGTGACAGTGATAGTCAACGTAGTAACAATAAGTTTGGATCAAAAGAAATTCATTTTTGACTCATTATAAATCTTTGGGGAGAGAGCATAATATGATTCATCATAATTATGTCACTGGACCCTGTGTCAGACTGTTTCATTCTAGGCAACCCTGAGGGGGATGGGTGAGTTCCCTTCCCTACCCCAAGAAGCCAGTCGCAGCAGCTAAAAATCTCCAGAACTCAACTACTACTATGCTCACAGCAACTCTCTACATCCTCACCCACAAGTGAATCTGAAGAAAACCCAGGTATGCGAGACTGAAGACTGAAAACTCCAGATTCAACAGAACCAGGAATGAGTGACCTATCCCATCTCCCCCTGTTTCTGGCAACTTGGCAGTCATGCCTGCAAGCCACCTCTGACTGGTGCCAGATAATTTCATCAATGGTCATGATCCACACCCTGGGCTGAGCCCCCTGCCCCCCCATGAGTGATGGTATTCCTGGACATCTCATACCTCACACCACTAATATTCCAAGAACAGAGTACCACATTCAATGGGGTTTAAAGTAGGAGGCAACCAATCTTAGAGAGAAATATATTTTACAGATACATATATAAGCACATGAGGCTCAACCTTTAACAACATGTTAGAAATCTCATATAAAGGACTTAATGGCCTCTGGGTGAAATACAACAATCATCACACACTTTCCTCTAAGGAAACTTTTTTGGATCATTTTTGGCGGCTTATTCATAACCAACAAAACAAAATAAATTATTTCAGTTATGCTTGGGGCAGGGGTTGGGCTTGGGGCTAGAAACATTTGAAATATGGCGGTGGGAATGTGTAATTGTGATGGGATTGGTGTTTGAATATTAAATGCAATCAAATATTGTGAACTACTTTATAAAAATAAAATAAAATTTAAAATCAAAAAAAGAAAACAATTTTTCCTTAGATCTTTAGAAGAAACAATTCACAATTTCTCTTATTAAAGAGTTTGTATCAGGACTGGGAATAGTTCAATGGGTGTGATCCCTAGAATCACACAATCTCTGGAGTACCACCAGATAGATGTTGCCCTGCTAGCCCCAGTATCTCTGTAAAAAAAAAACAAACAAACAACAACAAAAAAAAAACCCTGTCTACACAAAAACAAACAAAACGCTTTATCAAGCATCTGAAATTTAATTAATGTTATATAAGCTTGGTTTATCCTTTGTACCATCCTTATGAACACTAAATACTATTTCAACATAGTGAAACCTCAACTTATCTAACTTTAGAATAATTTTGTTACCTTCTTAATTTGTCTTCTCTACTCATTTCTTCTGTGAAAAATATTTGCTCTTTAGTTTTCATTCTCTTAAAGGCTATCTTTATCTCCTTCTGTATCCGTCCTTCATCAATTACTTCTAGAGTTCCCAATATGCTCCAAGATCTGCAAGAATCACTTAATTTTCTTGTCAGATGCTTCCTCTGCATCTATTGAGATGTCCATAAAGTTTTTATCTTTCATTTTATTAATGTTACATATCACAATAATTTATTTGCATATTTGAACTATTCTTCCATCCCTGGAATGAATCCACTGGCTCATGTCATATGGTGCATTTAAAATAGTTTTATGCTCTTTTTGTAAGGATTTCATTGAGAAACTTTGCATGTATGTTTATCAAGGATATTTGTCTAAATTTTTCTTTTTTTTACTAATAGCTCTATCAGCTTTTAATAGCAAAGTAATGTTGGTCTCAAAGAGTAGGAGGATTCCTGTTTCACTTTCTGGGAAATTTAAAATCATTGAATAGAATTTCCTCTTTGAAAATTCAGAAGAGCGGGGGTATGGTGCTGCCAGCAGGTCAATCTGTACCTGTGAGGCGAGTGCACCAGCAGCCTAATGGCACCGTCAGACTTTCAGATACCCCAAAGTTGCTGCTGTGCCTTTGAACAGACCCCAAAAACTTGGGGCAAAGTTTACCAAGAAAGTAAACAGCCAAAAGTTAGGTATGTGGGAGATACACCCACAAACCACCTCCGGCTCAGCTATATAATTGGAGGCATGACCTCTCTGGTTCCTGATTGAACTGCTTAACGGCCATGATCTCAGTAACGAATCTTGGAACCCAAAGGCTGTTGGCAGAAATGCATCCTGTTCCTGCAGTAGGTTACTGGCGCTGGAACACTCCAGGTGGGAATAGTTTTCATGCCTTGGCCTGTTCCCCTTGGCGGCCCAGTGACCACCATCTTCCAGAGGTCACTGGACAGTCAGGTTTGGGCCTACAGTGATGAGGCACGCTGGGCTCACCAGATGGGGGTGGACCGGCCCTTTCCTCCCCATCGCAGCAAGACCCCGAGTCACCACCTACAAATGGCCTCTCTGGCTCCTGATCAAGCTGATTAATGGCCATGATCCCAGAAACTCAGAAACAAATCTCGAAACCCAGCGGCTTTTGGCAGAAATGCATCTGGACTGCATACAAGGTGGCCACCGGCTCAGAGCTTATTGGAAATCCAGGTATGAGCCAGTGGTGACGGGGCAACTGCAGTCTCATGGGAAGGGGGATAGCACCAGCTTGTCCTTCACACCCCACCAAGGTCACGAGTTGCCACCCATGACCAGCTCTCCAGCACAGCCATGGCTCTAGAGGCAAAAGGACTTAGTCCAGAGCCCGGCAGCTTGCGGCATAAAAGTGAATGGACCATGAGTTAAACTATGGCGCCATGCCTCCCCAGGAGGGAAAGGGTGTTGCTCCCTTCTGCCTTTCTGCCCCCCCCCTGCCCCAGCAGCTAGGTGGCTGCTGCCTCAGAACTGATAGGATAGCCAGGTATGAGCCGGCAGTGACGGGACAACTGCAGTCTCATGGGAAGAGGGGCGGTACCGGCTCATCCTTCATGTCCTACCGAGGTCATGAGTTGCTCCCCCCACAAGCAGCTCTCCGGTACAGCCATAACACCAGATGCACAGAAACCAATCTCGTAATTATCTGGCTCTTTGCAGAAATCCAAAATCGCGCAGCTGCTATTGTGGCCATGTGACATTATGTGATTCTCATAACCAGCTATAGAAAACAAAGTATTTCACTATGTCTTTTCAGCAATTTTGATTGTTGGGAGGGAAATTCTAAACAATAATGGTGCATCTTTTGTCAAAATAATGAGTGCAATGAATGTAGAGAAGTTAAGTATAAATCATCTGCCTCACAGACATTGGGAGGGGTGGGAGTGGGGTATGTTGGGGTTCTTGGTGGTATAAAATGAGTACTGGTGAAGGGAAAGGCGTTTGATCATTGTATGACCAAGACTTAAACCTGAAAGTTTTGTAACTTTTCCCACAGTGATTTAATAAATAAATATAAGAAGAAAAAATAAATAAATAAAAATTATGGAAAAAAAAGGAAGGTGGATTTCATGCCCAATTCAATCAGCTAATCAGTGGCTGAATAAATAGCAGTACTCCTACATAAAAAAAAGAAAAAAATAGAAAATTCAGAAGAGCTCACTTTTCAATCCTTCTGAACCTTTGCTTTTGCTGATGAGACTCTTTTTATTATTTTCTTCCTATTCAGATTTACTATTCCTCTCAATTCTATCTTGGGAGTTGTGAGACCCTAAAAATTTCTTTTAGATTGTCAAATTTAGTGGTGTAAAGATGTTCATAGAAATCTCATGTGATTCTTTATATTTCTCAGGTATCTATTGCAACTCCTCCCTTTCATTTGTGATCCTATTCATTATTTCTCTCTGTCTCTGTCTCTCTGTCTCTTTCTGAGTCTCTCTCTGTCTCTCTGTCTCTGTGTGTGTGTGTTTAGCAATAGGTTTGAAATTCTTACTAATTCTCTACCAAAGGGCTCCGGCAGCCGAAGACCTCCAGAACCAGCCACCACCATGCTGAGACCACTCTCCGCACACATGAAGGTACCAGCAGAGGAACAAAGACACGCGGGTCCCGGGGCTGAGATCTCCAAGCCTACTCGGATCGGGGCTGAGCATCCTCCACCCAGATCCTCCAAATTCCAGTAGGCGGGGGTCACACCCACCAAGTGGCCCCCTGGCACCGTGTAATCCCATCAACAGCCAAGACTCAGAGACTATGAAACCCAGCTCCCGGAAACACGCAGCAGCATTTGCAGCCGCGCGACATCTTATTATCTCATTCCTACTTTGGACAAACTGACAGGCTACTGAATGTAACCTGCCCACGTGGCAGAGTCTGGCAAACTCCCCATGGTGTACCCAATATGCCAAATACCAGTAACAATGAAGGGTCTCATTCTCCTAACTCTGAAAGAGCCTTGAATATGGCACTTTTTTAAAAAATCTCAGGGCTAGGACGAAGGAGATGTTATTGGGGCCTGCTTGAGGCAATCGATGAATAACAGGATGGTTGTGATCTTGTGATCTCTACCAAAACCAGTTTTATGGTATTGTTGTGTTATTTTTGTGGGTTTTTTTTAATTTATTATTTCTCTCCCTTTGTTGTTCTCTCTCTAGTTTCTTGAGGTATGAGGTTAGGTTATTTATTTGTGCCTGTTTTTATTTCCTAATGAATGCCTATAGTACTGTGAACTTTCCTTTTAGTACAACTTTTGCTATGACCTATATGTTGTGGTAGTTCATGTTTCATTCTTATTTTTCTACTCAGGAACTTTTTATTTATTCTTTGACTTCCTCTTTGAGCCATGATTATTCAGTAATGTGTGGCTAAACTTTCAAGTCTCTGATTCTTTCCAACCTTCTGTGGTTTATTTCCATCTTCAAAGCATCATAATCTGAGAGAATACTTGATGTGATTTCTATTTTCTTGATTTTATGGGATTTGTTTGTGTTCGAGAATGTGTTTCTTCACTGTGTCTAGTGCTTGTAGATGGTTGTACTAAGGGTCTAGTTTTGTACACATCAAGGTATCAGTGAACAGTTCTCATTTGCTACTAGTAATTTGCTGTCTGTAGCTCACTGAATCAGTTCACTGGGTATAGATGGTCTATCCTATCCATCCTCTCAGAGTTAACATCTGCTGGAGCTTGACTGCAATCTTGATGTAATTCCACCATTTTATGAACAAACAGATTATTGGCTCATGATAGATCCCAGATGTACTGTACCTCCAAAACAGACTGAGAATGCAATAAGAAACCTGGGTTTAGGGGCTGGAGCGATAGCACAGTGGGTAGGGCATTTGCCTTGCATGCAGCTGACCCAGGTTCGATCCCCAGCATCCCGTATGTTCCCCTGAGCACTGCCAGGAGTAATTCCTGAGTCCAGAGCCAAGAGTAACCCCTGTGCAACACCGGGTGTGACCCAAAAAAGGGGGAAAAAAAAAGAAACCTGGGTTTAGCCTCTTCTTCTGACTGGCTGTTGGAGACAAGGTGATCTGGGACACATTCACTGCTGTTTACTGATGGATGCCTCTGAATCTAACCAGGTCCAGTTCTGGGAAAATGTCTGATTGGTTCCACTGAACTTATACACAGAAATCAGATGTGAATAGGAAAAAGTGGCCTTATTACCCGTGAAGTTGCAGCTGTCATTTAGCAATCTGCTCTTCTGCCCTGGGCAGGGGATGTCGCTCTTCCCCTATGTCTGATGATACTTCAATCTACCCATGAGCCCTCCAAGCCTGTGCAGGCTTATTCACCCTCCTGTCTCTATGGGGCCACTCCTCCATAGCAGCAGGTGTAGTCCAGTCACCAGAAGTGGGGCACAGAGCTGCCCAAGTAAATGGTGGAGCTAGACTTCACTCTCCCACAGGTGTGGGGTCCTTGCTCAGCTCTTCCCGTGATTCATTTAGGCAGGCCATAGTTCTACCATCACTGATGGCACTGGTGACCAGGCTTCACCCTCTCATGGGCTATGGAAGCCTGATCTTGGCTCCTCCTGGATCAGACTTGGACTTTACCATCAATTGACATGGGAAAAAAAAATTGTATCACTCCCAGACACTTCAACCCCCTCTCTCCACCAATACACACACACCAAAAAGAACAATAGTATAGAGCAATAGTATAGACTTAAGGTGATTGCCTTGCATTCATGCAACCCCAATTTGTTCTCTGATACTCCATATAGGCCTCCAGAACTGGGAGTAATCTGTGAACAAGAGCCAGGAACAAACTTGAGCACAGCTGAGTTTGTCCAAACTTCCCCCAGGAAAAAGAACCTACAAGGTCATGCCAATAAAACCTAAAATAATGGCAACCTCTACTAATGCAGGCATAATGTGATAAGTACACAGCCTGTATAAAGTATGTAGGAGAAGGGGCTTAGCAGGTTCAGACTGCAAACTGTCCCTAGGAAAGCTGCTGCAAAACAAATCCTAAAAGCAACTTCACTTTTCTGTTGTAAAAATTAAAATCCTCTTTAGATTTGTTTCCGTTAGTAAAACCATGCAGTAATATTGGTCTTTTTTAGAAGCAAGTAGCGTAATTAGAACTTTCAAAAGGCAAAGGATACTTCTATACAAATTTCCATTCCCATTTCCATCCCCCTTTAACTACACTTTTATTGGACTTACATCTCTGGCTCTTCTTTGAATTTTGAAGATTGACCCAAAGTTCTAGCCATGTACTAGTACCAACTCTTCCTACCCACTGGTTCTGCATTGGTTCCAGGGTTGCCACTTGCTATCTATCAATCTCTTTAAAGTGAACATTGGAAAATGTTCCACTGCGGATGCAACATTACCTTAAACCTCATATATTATTAGTTCATGCTGTACATAGCTTACATTTTCTTAAATTTGGGGATAAGGCAGAAGGATTTGCCCAAAACTGATCAGAGGAAACATATATCCATGAAAATCAGATATGTTCTATATAGTTCAAAATCCTCTAAGAAATAGTTTTTTTTATTGAATTCAAACCTTGCCCCCTAAGAAACTATCAAGGTTAATTTTCTATTTCATAAAGCATTCAGCATATTGTTACTATGAAGATTTGCTTTTCTCTATTTCTCCTATTTTAAAAAGCACTTTTGGTTTGATACATGGAGTTGTATTACAGTTGCTTTGCACTTGAACATAAGTATGATTTATAAGGGTTTCTTTCTAGTGTGTGCTATACAATCCGAAAGGTCTGACCTTTCATCACTCTCAAAATTGGGAAGGAATTAGCTCATTAAAAGGCAATATCATATCCCTTATTCAGCTGTCATAAAGTTCAACTTGAAATACAATATATTTTAAGTTTAAGCATGTATTTTATCCAAGTATGGGTTTAATATTGTACTTTATACATTTACAATGGTAGTTCAATATGTCTTATGCAATTCTGTAAAATTTCTTCCTGTCTCTTATAATAGCAAGTATTAGGCTATACTACAAAAAATAGCAAGTCCACTAACTTAAACATGCTCATCATAAATTTCTCTCATTTCATTAATAATTCCATATGTTGCCAATAACCAAATCTCTCAGCACCACTATTCTAAGTGAATGCTACTATACACCATTACCAACTATAGATATTACATGACTTTGACTTTGAATGAGGTATATTAAATACTGCACATAAATTACATTTTCTATAATTTGGGGATAAGGTAGAAGGATTTGACTAAAACTAAACAGAGGATAAATATTATCCATGAAAATGGGACATGTTCAATGTAGTTCAAAATCCTCTAAAAAATTTATTTTATCCAAACCTTGCTCCCTAAGAAACTATCTAGGTTAATTATATGACAGTCATCTCAATTTAAAGATCAGAAATGGGGTTTCCAGCCATAAGTTTATAACTCTCTATAACATCATTCATGATGTATTTGATTCCTATTTCAGATTGTGAACAAAAATAAAGGTGAATAGCAACTTCTGAGATATATAAGGTAAATACAATTATTACTCTGTGCTAGCAAAATACATAACCTAAGACTTGTTTAAGGGAGGGAACATGTCTTACTAAACTTTAAAATAAATCTTGGTATGGTGCACATAGTAGAGATTATATTTGTACAGGGAAAGTGGTAAGGGATTTAAGTAAAGGAGAAGAGGAAAGAGAAGAAGCAAGAGAAAAAAGGAAAGGAAGGACAAAGAAAAGAAGGAAAGAGATCAAAGTAACACATTACTGTATTCTCCCACACACTGCTTCTGGCCAAGCTATATTTAGACTCAGATGCTATAATTATTTATACTGATTCATGACTATTGTCATATTTAACCTTGATTTAGTTACCTGGAATTTTCTTTTATTGCTGTGGGGTTGTTTTTTTCATCCTTACTAGAAATGTGTTGGGCTTGACTATTCCCAATTACTAACTCTAGGCTTCTATTCAAAGGGTTTTTTTCCTTTGTTACAAGATCTCTGTGACCTACCACTGGATTATTTTGAAATTTTCTACATTGAACCTTGAGTAAAATTTCCATTTAAACCAAAAGTTCAGAATCACTTATGATGAATATTTTTCTTACAAAACCCAGATTTGCCTAAAAAGCTAAATATTCCTCTGAAGGTAATGTAACATACCTTTGTGACTTGGCAATAGAAGTCAATAAAATTCAATAGGTATCCTTTGTGCACGTTGGAAAGGGCTTTTAGTTTCACACAAAGAATAATGAGCATGAGGTAGTTTAAGATGAGAATCAATCAAATATAAATTCAACCCCGCTTTTACCACACACACAATTAGTACTTTTCCTTAGACTTAGGTTGTTCATCTTTGATCATGGTGGAAGGAATATAACCTTATATTTTTAAGTGAATTCTAATATTTAAAATGCTATGATAATTTTTAAAAACTAAAAATTTTTTTTTTATTTAAAACGGAGGGCTAGTGATTAGCTCAGCAAAAGAACACTGACTTGCATATGTGATCCTAACACCAGTAAAAACATAAAAAAACAAAAACTTGAGATATATTTGCTGTCATAAATTTAGACTAAATAAAAGACTAAAAATGACCTATAACTTAATAACTGAAAATAAATAGCAAATGTGCCTTGCTATGGGTAAAGAGGTGTATAATATAATAAATGTATATATGTGCACATATATATATACACAGTATGGTTGTGTAACCCATTTATTTTAACAATATTTAGTGGGTATTTTATTACTAAATAATAATAGACCAAAAATTTAAGCATAATCCTTTTTCTGCATTCCAAAAATATCAATACACCACATCTTGTTCAATCAACTTGTTCTTCTTTGAAGAAGCACAAAAAAAATCACACCATGCCCCATATCTCTGGTTTCTTCAAAATCTAAGCAAATAATTAAACAAATGCCAAGAAGGACTGATAAGGGAAAAATTAGAAAGTTTATTAATAACCTGTAGACTACAGGCATAAGCTGTGGAAGAGACCAAGCAGCCTCCGAAGACCTATAGAGCTAAAGCCCAAATCCTAGCTGGGAAATGGGGGCTAAATCAGAAAAGAGAGATTAGAGAGAACAAAGGTATGCAGATTTTAGTTCTGCCTACTCCACTTAAAAGATAAAGTGATGTGGCAAGAGAAGTTTACATGCAAATATCTTCACTCAGTGCAGCCCCAAGGGCCCTGAGGGCCAGGCGCCTCTCCTGATTTTTAACCTTGTGCCAAGATATGGGGGTGGGAGGCACTGCACTGGTTTATCACTCATCTACAGTTTTATAGGTCTTTTAAGTTATTTCCAACTTCATTTATTCGTTTTGCTTCTGCCATCTCATAAAACAAAAAGTCCTCTCCAAGTTTAGTTACCTCAAAAGAAAGTTCTAAAATAAAAATCTTGGATTAATCTTTTCTTAAGTGAGGTTTTATTTGAGGGTTGGAGGGGACTCCCAAGAAGTACTCCGGGGTCCCCAGGGATCACTCGCATCATACTCAGTGAACTAGGTATGAGGATTCAATGATAGGGCCAGTGGTGTGATTCTGAGAGTCACCAGGGATATCTGGGCAGTGCTGGGAAGGGGGTGGGGCCTTGGGTAGTGATGCATTGCTAGAGATGGAACTCAATCCATATACCAATTAACCCCTTAGTCACTTTCTGGCACCAAGAGTTTATTTTTCATTTACCACACTTTTCCAAAAAGAAATTATCCAATAGTAGAAATATAAGACCAAAAAACTAGTTTGAAGGCTGCAGTTCCAGCTTGGATCCCAGACTCTTAATGATCCTCTGACTTCCGGGAGTAGCACCCAAACTGAAAATATATTGAAAAGTAGGCTACTAGTAAATATTGCTTGAATTACTAAAAAGTATTTATAATATGATAAATCTAAAAATTGTCTTTTAATGCTATTTATAGAAATTACAAGTGAATTTAAATGACTTACTAAATTAAATCATCCTGAATTTAAAATTGAAAGATTTTATAAAACACTTAAAGAAAAACATTTTAAAATTACTTCCAAAAGCGTAATGTCTACTTTATAATATGCAATTAATTTTGTGGTTTGCTTTAGAATAATAAGAGTAGAATGAAGCCAAAATTAAATAAGCTTAAGGACAAGAAATATATCTCATCACTAAAGCTCTCACTTGTATGTATGAGACCTGGGTTCTATCCATCCCAGCATCACAAATCAAATACCGAAGTTTATATTATTTAATAGAATAAAAGTAACCACTAATCAATGTCAAGGACATTACTCTTACAATACATATTTAGTGGTTTTTATAATTTAACACTTTACTATTTATTTTAGAGCTTTTGTAATTTTCTTTTGTCTAGGGGTTACACTCTAGTGCTCAGGGGCCATTTCTAATTTGGTGTTGGGAGAACTCCTGCTGGTTCTTGGGAGACCATATGCAGTACCAGGGAATCAAACCAGGGTAAACAAAGAAAAGGCAAGTGCCTTAACCCCTCTACTATCTCTCCCCCTACAAAAAAAAATTACGTGGGGACCAGAGAGATAGCATAGTGTGTAGGCTCTTGCATTTGATCCCTAAGTTTAGTGATCCCTAGATCCCTACCCTGATAGTATAGTGGGTAGTTTCTTGCATTTGATCATATGTTTCACCTGAGCACCATCAGGAGGGATCCCTGACCCAGAGCCAGAAGTAAATCTTAAGCATTACCAGTGTGCCTCCCCCATCCTCAAACACACCCCACTAGCACCTCTCAGTAGTGGAGGAAGGGATGCCAGGAGATAGCTCAAGTGGCAAAACAAATGCCTAACCTGTACAAGTCCCAGGATTCAATCCCCAGCACCAAATGGCCCCGTGTATGTCACGTATAGTTCTGGTAGTTTGGAATCTGAGTAAACATACAGACAAGTTTTGTGAGGAGTTAATCCTATGAACATTTTATGGTTGAGTCCTTAGGGTTTATATATATAATATGATGTCATCTACAGAGAGTTTAAATTCTTTTCTAATTTGAATCTTTTCATTTCTTCTCTCTTGTCCAAATGTCCTGAAGGCCAAGATATTCAAACAGTAATTGTAACTTTATTGAGAAATTAGAAATATTTTCATTACTGTTGTCTGTTTCCCTCAGATGGACAAGATGACAAATGTAAGGACATTTTTACTTATTCGCCAAAGAAACCTGGACTTTAAAAGGGATGCATCTTTTGGAACTTTGTTAAATTGAACAGATGCTGCTTATTGAGAAAGGATTGCATTAACTTGTAATAAAATATGTGATCATGTTTTTGTACTAACCACATATTGCAGGTGCTTGTGAGATTTTATCTTTGGCATTCAGTTCAGAACTTTCTTTGCTTTCCAGTACTGCCCAAAGCTATTTGTGTTTTTTTGATCGCTTTACTTTGAAATAGAAATTGGCCTGTTGTTTACAATACTGTTTAGTACAGGCACAGATTTGTATTTCTTGTAAGTAGTAGAGTAGTAAGTAGTACAAATTTGTATTTTCTTGCCTCTTCTATATTCATTGTTCCCAAAGTCAAATTTCATGTATGATGTCATAAGCTGGAAAACCTGAATCAGATAGAGAGAAATCTAGTTGTGAGTATAAATCTTCTCTAACACTTTTAATTTTGCTGGTTAACTTGTAGAAGGTTTTCTTCCTAAAAGATTATATGGCCTAAAGAAAAACGTTTAATTATTTTTTATGTTCTTTCAAGATTTATGTTTAATTGCACACAACAACTATTACATAGAGTGTATGCACATATACATATATGTAACTGTGATATATAATTTCATTCCTATTAGAATGATTATTATCCAAAAAAAAGGAACTTTACTTGTGAATGACATGAATTAAGTGGTTTTGATACATGGCACTGTCACTGTCACTGTCATCCTGTTGATTGTCGAATTACTCGAGCAGGTGCCAATAATGTTTCTATTCCTCCCAGCCCTGAAATTTTAGCAGCTTCTTCTTACTCGTCTTTTCCCAACGATTGGAGGCTCTTTCAGGGACAGGGGAATGAGACCTGTTGTCGTTACTGTATTTGGCGTATCGAATACACCATGGGGAGTTTGTCAGGCTCTGCCTGTGCAATACATGAGTTGGTAGAAATGTAATGTAATGTTATTTAGTCAATTAGAGAGAAGAAAAACATAATCATATATGGCAACATGGATGGACTTATAGGTCATTGATGTAAATTTAATAAGTCAGACTGAGAAAGATAATTATAATATGATTTCAGTTATATGTGGAACCAGATATAATGAATCCATAAAAAGAATATAATTGTAGTTTCAAAGATCCAGAAGAGTGGAGAAAAAGGATAAGGCTGGCCAAGTATATAAACTTCTAATCAATTCATAACTAACTTTTTGTGAGTTAACATATAGCATGGTTACTGTATAGATATAGATTTTGCATCATGTATTTAAGAATGGCCAGAATTCTTCTTGTTTTTCTCTTTTTCCTCTCCTCCTCCTCCATCTCCTTCTCCTTCTTTTTCCTTCTTTCTTCTTCCCAAAAGTGTTACAGTTAAGATGAGGAGAGTTACTTCAGGCTCTGAGCTCAAAAGACATTTCCAGTGGTATTCAGGAAACCATGCCATGTCAGGGATATGGAATCAGGAAAAGTCACATGCAAAGCAAGTGCCATAACCGCTGTAATATTTAATTAGACTAATTTAATTACACAACTATATTTGTGATAGAGTAATTTAGAAACTTTACTGTAGACTACAATTCTTTGGTTTTAGTGATAATTTTTATTTTACCTTCAAACAATTTATAGAGAAAGCCATATTTATTTTCTGTAATAATGAGAAAGGAAAGGAAGGGTAATGCAAAAGGGGAAGGAGGGGAGGGGAGAGGGGAGGGGAGGAGAGGGGGAGGGGAGGAGGGGAGGGGAGGGGAGGGGAGGAGAGGGGAGGGGAGGAGGGGAGGGGAGGGGAGGGGAGGGGAGGGGAGGGGAGGGGAGGGGAGGAGAGGAGAGGAGAGGAGAGGAGAGGAGAGGAGAGAGGAGAGGAGGAGAAGAAAGGGGAAGGGAAGGGAGAGAGGGAAGAGAGGGGAGAGAAGGGGAGAGGAAGAGAGTGCGGGGGGCGAAGAGAAGAGAGGAGAGAGACTGGAGCCACAGTAGAGAGAGACTGGAGCCACAGTAGAGACGGTAGGACATTTGTTAGTGTTGCATGCACCTGACCCAGGTTCCATACCAGATATCCTATATGGCACCACCAGGAGTAATTCCTGGTGCAGAGCCAGTAGTAACCCCTGAGTAACCCAAAAAGTGAAAGGAAGAAGAAAGAAAGAAAGAAAGAAAGAAAGAAAGAAAGAAAGAGAAAGAAAGAAAGAAAGAAAGAAAGAAAGAAAGAGAAAGAGAGAAGGAAAGAGAGAAAGAGAAAGAAAGAAAGAAAGAAAGAAAGAAAGAAAGGAAGGAAGGAAGGAAGGAAGGAAGGAAGGAAGGAAGGAAGGAAGGAAGGAAGGAAGGAAGGAGAAAGAAAGAAAGAAAGAAAGAAAGAAAGAAAGAAAGAAAGAAAGAAAAGAAGAAAGAAAGAAAGAAAGAAAGAAAGAAAGAAAGAAAGAAAGAAAGAAGAAGAGGGAGGGAGAGAGGGAAGGAAGGAAGGAAGGAAGGAAGGAAGGAAGGAAGGAAGGAAGGAAGGAAGGGAGGGAGGGAGGGAGGGAGGGAGGGAGGGAGGGAGGGAGGGAGGGAGGGAGGGAGAAAACAAAGAAAAGGAGAGAAAGAAAGAACTTTACTGTATAAAATTCTTCAGGGGATCAAGATTATCCTTAAAGAACCTTTTGTTTAGCATGTTATAAAAGGTCCTCAGTGATCAATCTCCTGTTTATCTGCCTCAGCTTCTCATCAATGATTATTAAACATAAATTCTACAGAGAGAAGACTTCAAGTGATAGAGAGTTATTTGATTCTTTAGTATCTTTACATATACTTTCTTTTTATTTGAAATACCCAAACTGTAGCCATCACACACAGGAGTGCACTCTCAAATAAATGCAAATATTTTCTTTTGGATGCTACTGTTTTTGCCTTCAAAAACTCATCATCACATATAATTGCCCTTAGAAAATATATAAAAACAAAATTAACTACTTCTGTCACTGTCCTCCCGTTGTTCATCGATTTGCTCGAGGGGGTCCAGTAATGTCTCCATTGCGAGACTTCTTGTTATTGTGTTTGGCATATTGAATACTCTCGGTAGCTTGCCAGGCTCTCTGAGAGGCACAAGAGGCACAGAGGAATCGAATCTGGCTCAGCTGGGCTGGCTGCATGCAGGGTAAATGCCCTGCCACTGTGCTATCACCCCAGCCCTATTTCTAGAGTTTAAAAATAAAAACACGTCTCTGGGGCCAGAGAGATAGCACAGGAGGTAAGGTGCCTACTGATAGATTTAGAAAGCCTGTTGGGCATAGACAGAAGGACAGAGACGAATAAAGTGAAGGAAACAAGAGAAGCTTATTGGGGAGCGCTCCTGGGCGGACTTTAGGAAGCTCAGGTGAGACTGTGGTAGAGTTGTGCCCTGGAAGAGACTAAGGGGGCTTTTAAGTTGTCTTGGGTGGGAAAGGGAAGAAGGGAACAAAAGCCAATGGAACTGGTGCTTTTGGCCTGACCTGTTATCTGTAGGGATGGATATGAGGAAGCATGGAAGTAGCTTGGTGGCTTCCTGTCATGAGGTGGGCCAGAAGTCCTGTCTTCCATACTGCAGGCAGGGTGATCTGATTCCGAGAATGTTGTTGTCTCATCAGCCAGTTGACATTCGGTTTCGTGCAAACCTCACTCATACTTAAATTTCTTGCATCCAACCCCAGTACAAATTAATCCCTGGAACCACAACAGATTCACACAATACCGCCACTCCAGGGCAGGAGTAAGCCCTGGGCATGGCCAACTGCACCTCCGAATAAGTGCCTCTCAGCTGTCATCCTTAGATATCATGTGTATTTTTCTATTATATTACTCTATTATAATCTAATAAAATTTTGGGTTTTCTTCTTATCATTATTCTGTAAAAGACAGTGAGCTTCAACAGATCATATATTGCATTCTTCATCTCTATATCCCCAGTATATCACTGGTATTTAAGTATGTATTTTTAAACCACTGGGTTTGTGAATTAATCTTTTACTAAATTAGAAGTAAATGGGTTGGAGTGATAGCACAGTGGGTAGGGCATTTGCCTTGCATGCAGCTGATCCAGGTTCGATTTCTCCATCCCTCTCGGAGAGCCCGGCAAACTACCGAGAGTATCCCGCCTGCTCGGCAAAGCCCGGCAAGCTCCCTATGGGGTATTCAATATGCCAAAAACCAGTAACAACAAGTCTCACAATGGAGATGTTACTGGTGTCCACTGGAGCAAATTGGTGAACAATGGGAGGACAGTGCTACAGTGCAGAAATAAACAAATGTTCTAAGACAGATTTTTCATTTATTAAAGCACCATGATTTACAAAGTTATTCACAGGTTAGTTTAGACATACAACATGGCAGCACCAATCCCACCACCTGTGTAAACTTCCCTCCACCAAGTTCTCTCCCCTATCCTCCCAACTCCAGCCTGAACCTCTTGACAAGTACCTAAGTTTGGTTGTTAAAGTTTGTACCTCTTGAATTCAGTGTTGTTGACTTTGTGGTTTGAACATTTGGCTCTGTCATTCATTATTTGTTTTGAAAATTTTTTGACTTTCTTTAGAAAAACTTCTAGCTTAGAATGTAGCACCTTTGGGGCTGGAGCAATAGCACAGCGAGTAGGGCGTTTGCCTTGCACGCATCGACCTAGGTTCGATTCCCAGCAACCCATATGGTCCCCCAAGCACCGCCAGGAGTGATTCCTGAGTGTATGAACCAGGAGTAACTCCTGTGCATTGCTGGGTGTGGCCCAAAAAGAAAAAAAAAAAAGGAATGTAGCACCTTCTCACTGCACAGAATAAGCACTAAACAAATAACTGTTCTACAGTTTATATAATAGACACTGAAGTCTAAGTACTAAAATGAAAATCATTAAAACTAAATAAAACTTAAAATGCATTTTTATATATTTTTAAAATTCTGTATGAAGCAAAAACTAGTCAGTTAAATAAATTAGCCTTAGCATATTTGATAGTTTTATCATTAATTGGCTTTTAAACTGAAATTTATAAGCCTATTAACCAAAAAAGATAAATTGCTTCTAGTAGAAAGTATGTGAAGAAATTTGGTAAATGCTAACTAACCAACATAAATTATATAGAAAATTGTTTTTTGGGGGAAAATTAGCTCAATTAAGGAAGATAAACTTGTTATAATTAGCTTAGATAGTACTTTAATGTCTTTATTATGTGCAATAATTATTACATAAGTCAACTCATCAGGTCAGCTTGTATTTGTTCCTATTGAACATACAGTTAAGAGTTACCATGAAATTGAGAAAGAATAATAACGATGTATACATGATCACCCTCAAAATTTATTTTAAATATTTGGCTGTCAGCCAAAGTTATTTATAATCTCAAATGCTGAAAAATTGCACAGCAAGTTTATGAAATAAAAACAGCCTTTGTTTTTATTGCTCACCTGGCCTGTTATGTAATCACTGCATATAGAGTGTGTAATCAGAATCCAAGGTAAGATAACAGCATTGCAGCCACTGACACAATCAGAGAAAAGATTCAACTCCAAGTCTCACTATACTCTCACTATACTCTGGAGGTGCTCAATACCCCGTCCCTGTGACCAGTTTAACTCCCCAAAGACTGGAAATCTGGGCCCAAAGCATTATTCAAGGAAACTCTGCTTCCTCTCTTTGGTGTCCTTGGGCTTCCTTCCTTCATTGTGTGGCCTCTAATTACCTACTGAACTCTTATCTTTCCACTTATTCGGGCTGGAGTAATAGCACAGCAGGTAGGGCGTTTGCCTTGCACACAGCCAACCCAGGCTCGATTCCTCTACCTCCTGCCTGCATGGCAAAGCCTGGCAAGCTCCCCGTGGTGTATTTGATATGCCAAACACAGTAACAACAAGTCTCACAATGAAGACATTACTGGTGCCCGCTCGAGCAAATCGATGAACAACAGGAGGGCAGTGCTACAGTGCTTCCACTTACTCAATTATTCTTTCACAAAATGTGTACTGAAGATTTGCTCTTCTACAAGTTTTGATCACCATGTACATTACACATGGGGGTTCAAGATGAAGGAAACCAGGAATTTCCCTCCCATTGTGGATGGTTTAGTTTACTTGTGGAAAGAGATACTCAAATATCTCAAATATGTATAGCTCATAACTTACCCAAAGTCAATAAGGAAAACATATACAGGGTGATGAAAACATCTAAAAGGAATATACAAGAAGGTTCTCCTTCTGCAATTTAATAGACTCCCTTTCTGAACTCCTTTTGCTTTCATTTCCTTGCCTCCTCAGCAACTGTCCTATTGCAGCCCACTGACCAAAATTTCTCAGACATCTTCATGGCTGTGGCATGCTGACTGACCACACAGTTGTCATCAAGGACTATTAATTGCATTTCATAGTATTTTAAATGTACCCATAACATTTCTCAGAACATCTAAATTTTAAAATGTCCATTAATATGCTTTATATAGTCAAAGAGAGATATATATATCTTTAAATTTTGTATATATTTGCAGTTTGTTTCGATATTTTTGGATAATGAGCCTATAATCTTATTTTCTGTTTTATAAATGTAGAAAGAGATATTCAATAAATGAACAACCTTTGAAACAGCTTTAAGGACCATCCCAAATGCTGAAGCTTTGATAGAGCTGTGCAAGAGTGCTAGGGAAATGAAAATTTAGTTAAGGCCTTTTCTGTGGGTTTGTAAGTAGAGTTAAAATAAGAGAGCAAAGGAAAAGTTTTGAAAGTCTTTTGTTTTTTCTTAAAGGGAGATAATAAAAATTCTCTTGGTGGAAGTGCTTACTATACATTGAAAGTGGTCCAACCCTCACCCCTACTACCACATGTCTATGCCAAGGGAAGATTCAATTACACTGGGATGGTATTTAAAGCATTTAAAAAAAAACCTGCAAAACTGGGACTGGAGTTGGTAGCACAGCAGGTAGGGCATTTACCTTGCACTCAGCCGACCTGGGTTTGATTCCCAGCATCCTATGTGGTTCCCTGAGCACTGCCAGGAGTTATTCCTGAGTGCATGAGCCAGGAGTAACCCCTGTGCATTGCTAGGTGTGACCCCCCCTCCAAAAAAAAAAAACCTGAAAAACCTTTATATACTCTTTGAAAACTGAGCCTCACTGGTTTTGCATACAGAAAAATGTCTATATAAATATTAATTTGATAACTGTCAATTCAGATATTCAGAGTGTTACTTCCATAAACTGTCAACCCACAATCAGGCTGAAAATGAGGTGGGTATACTCAGGGGAACCTTTCTTATCAGTCTACCCCACGTTTTCCATTTTTCCCTGAGGAAAGGAGCTGACAGAGTCAAGGACAAAGTAAGGAGAGCTGCACAGATTGTACAGCAACTCCCAGGTTAGGATTTTACTGTTTAACCACAAAGGCATCCTTAGCTTTAAAATCCCTCCCCCTTTTCTGGCACATACTCCCCTTCTTCTGACAGTAGGAAATAATATTACTACTGAGATCAAAGACAAGCTCTAATTCACGGCACAAAGCTATCCCTGGGGAGGCTGGAATAGGATCTTATTTTCATGCGACAGGACTGTTCCTAAATTTCTGAAACTTTCGGACTTGGGCATCCCACGCCATTGGGGAGAAAAGAGTGACCGAGTCGCCAGAAATAAAACAACTTAGAGGCCAGGCCTCCAAGAGAAAACTCCAAGTGCATGGGGCCCTCATCACGTCTGCCTCTGCCCCACCTGTCTGGCCTACTTGACTCTGTGCCAGTTCAAGTCTCTCAGATCAAACCACCTGCTTAGTCCCTCCCTCCACTGCACCTTGATCTAAGCCACCTGCAGCTTCTCAGCCTGAGGCAAAAAGCTAAGTCAGCTCTTTAGGCACAAAGGGGCTGCCACCAGCACAAGGCTCCCTCTGACTTCTGTTGCTTCCCAATCCCTCCGCCCCCCCCCCCCCCAAAGCTGCCAGAGCCTTAGACACACCAGCTAAGTTTTTAGTTTTGAAAACCACAATCACAGTCAATGCCTTCTGCACAGCCCCATCCTGGGAATTGCAGTTCAACTTCCTACTCAGATGAATCGACTAAAAACGTTTCTTTAAAAGAACTCCTGCTTTGTAGCCTGGGCCTGTTCTTTTACTTTTAATGTTGTTTATTTAGTTATTCACATACTTATTTTTGTCTATTTCTGGCATCTCTGTATTTTTCATATCCACCCTATCAAAAAACTATTCAGATATCCTGAAGTTGTCCCCTTACATACATCCTGCTGAACACAATCATACCACAATCCAATTATTTCTTTGCCCAAGGAGTTTTGAGATTGTTATCTCTATCATCACTCGTTACTTAATTTTGGCTTGCCAATGACAATGATTTTTTTCCGATGGAACCTATTTGGTAGAGCTTACTAAGCCATATAGAAAACTAGAAAGTGATATCCTCTCCAGTCTAAAGTGTTATATCCCTTCATGAGTGACTATTTGCAAAGCTGATTTACAGGGTAGCAAATAAGAAAATGGGATGATATACAGCAGCTGAGATACTGCAAGAATTGCCACGCAGGCACTGTTCTCAAGTACTGCTGACCATAAATTCTCACAAGATAAAGTGCATACCAGAGGAAGCAGTGAACCATTTTCTTTATACTTCTTCCATTCTGCCAGAACTCCAAAATTAGAACAGAAAAGAGTGAAAAAGAGCCTCCACTTTGGAATCAGAGCAGACAGCCCCAAAGAGCCCATCTGTGACAAGCTACAACTCTCTATATGGGCTATATGACCTTGGACAAGACTGAATCTCAATTTGCTCGGGTGCTTTCTGTTGTTTGTTGCTATGTTTTAAAGGACAACAAATATTTTCTCTGTTAGTATGAGGGTACTATAAGTTAATACAAAATGGCCACCTATCACTAGTGGGAATTACATACAAGTATGTAAAAAAAATCTATATTATTTGGCATGTGGTTAACGGATACAAATGAAAGAGGTCATAAAGGAAGTTTCCTGGTTGCATGCATCTGTTTACTAGGGATACAATTTACTAGAGATAGAATAGACTAGTTTGACACTACACTAGTTGTTGAGATTTTTGAGCTCACCAATTACATGAAAATTCTCATTGTTGGGTAGGTAAATTTTTTATGTGCTTCAAAAAAAGGGAATAATTTTTAAATTATGCCTTTGATTTTTAGGGTTCCTTTTTTCTGTTTTGTCTTGTTTTATGCATTTTGGACTACATACCTGGTGGTGCTCAGGGCTTATTCCTGGCTTTGTGCTCAGGGATTGCTCTTGGAATTCCTGGATCCATATGTGTTGCTGGAGATCGGAATGAAACCAGGGTCAGTAACGTGCAAACAAGAGCCTTATGCCTACATATTCTCTCTCTCTCTCTCTCTCTCTCTCTCTATATATATATATATATATGTATATATGTATATGTTATATATTCTATATGTTTTAACTAATAATATTAGAAAAGACATAAAACCCAATCATTAGAACCCAGAATTGAAACCAGTAAAGCATACAAAACAGTAGAAATTCCTTACTATCTGATACTAAGTCACATGTCTCAGATACGGATCACTTGTTAATGAAAGGAGTCAGGATCTGGGGAAACTATTTATACCAGGGATGGTGATAAACTTTGATGTTAATTTAAACTTTGCTTCATTATAAAGATTTGTATATAATCCAAAATATTGGTGAAAATGTCTTTTTTGTTCTTTTTAATTTCTAGGGGCTGGAGTGATAGCACAGCGGGTAGGGTGTTTGCCTTGCACGTGGCCAACCAAGCTGACTCGGTTCAATTCCTCTGCCCCTCTTAGAGGGCCCAGCAAGCTACTGAGAGTATCTCGCCCACACCGCAAAGCCTGGCAAGCTACCTGTGACATATCCGATATGCCAAACACAGTAACAACAAGTCTCACAATGGAGATGTTACACTCAAGCAAATTGATGAACGGGAGAACAGTACAGGACAGGACAGGCAATAACAAGAAAATTATCCTTACTATAACAACATTTCAAACAAATCTATATTAAAGAAGAACTTTTCAGGGAATAGAGAAATAGTTCAATGAATTGGAGAACATGCACTACATGTAAGAGGCCTGTGGTTGATCATTAACATAGCATGATCCCCTGAGCACTGCCAAGAAGGACCCCTTGACACCAAGCCAGGAGTAGCAATGAGTACCACTGAATGTGACCCAAAAACCATATAATAATAATTTCAGGAGCTATTGTAGATGCTAAAAATTATAGTGGCTGTGTAAACTTAGTTAAAAGAAAATTGGGAGTCAGAGAGATAGATTGTTGGCAGGGCACTTGCCTTGCATGCAGCTGACCCAGATTTGAGCCCCAGTACCCCCAAATGCTCCCCCAAGCCCTGTCAGGAGTGATTCTTGAGAAATGAGCAAGGAGTTAGTCCTGAGCACAGCCAGTGTGGGCTAAAAATGAAAGCAAACAAAACAACAAAATAAATTAAAGCACAATTTATGAATTTAACAATTAGAGTTTTCTTCAAGGTCAGTGCAATTTGGCATGTATAAAGTATATTTTTGGAGTAAATTATCTGGGAAAGTCATACACTGTAATTATTTAACAATTACTAAATGTTTACTATACAACAGAGAAAATGTTATGTTTTTGTGAGGGAGAAATATATCAGTTTGGAAGACTGATAAATTTTCTCCCTTCACAGAGCTTATACCATCAAGAAATATACAAATTAAGCACATATCTACAAATAATTATGGAAACACAATGAGTTACAAATGGCACAGTTGGAATGCGCACATAACCAACAGAAATAAAGATTTGGGGCCCAAGATATAGTACAATGGGTAGAGTGTTTGCCTTTGCACACAGCCAACCTGGGTTCAATTCAGGGCATCCCTTATGGTCCCTCCAGCACTACCAAGAGTAATTCCTGAGTGCAGAGTTAGGAATAAGTCCTGAACACGGCTGAATATGGCCTAAAAACCAAAATGAAAAAAAGAAATAAAGCTTTAACTGGATAAAGAAGATTCACAGTAGGGAGTCTGAGTCACTTACGATTCTTCGGTCATCAGATGAGAATTAAGCCAGTAAGGGAAAATAATGATCAAAACTGGTAAGATGGACAGACCAGTGGATCCAGAGACCAGCTCAAAGAGGGCATTTGGAGTCTTTTTGTTTTTTTAATCAAGAATGATCAGAAATGTAGAAGCACAGAGAAAAAGAACACTGTTTCACGTGAATCTCAAGATTTATGTTCTTATGAATTCTGAAGCTTAGTTACTCCAGGATCTAACAAAACAAAATTCCTGGGTGTTGTAACTTAAAGAGTTAAAAAGAGTTGTCTAGTTCAACATAATTTTCTGGAAGTTAATCAACTCAACCAATTGCCCTCAATAAAGGAGAAACATAAGATTCTTCTTTGCGATCATAAATTACACATGACTTTTACATTTTAATTAAAATAGAGGAAATAAATTAAAGTAAAAATTAATTATTGAGATCTCAAAAGACACTTCAAAAAATTCTACTTTTACAAACATCACCCAAATACAAATTTATTTATAAGAAATCACCAGTTTATTGAAAGAAAAACCCCACATCACCCACCATCCCTCTCAACCCTGTCCCCTATGCAGGGGGCGCTGTGGGGCTCAAGCCTGAGCTGGAGACTGGCTGGAGTGTCTGGGTAGAAGAATGAGAAAAACATTTTTCAAACAAAGTTCTGGGCCGAACTTGTGGAGGGGTGAGAGGATGGTGGCCAAGCTCCAGATTGCGTGCAGGAGGTGAGCAGGGCTGTGCTCTCTCTTCACAGGTGCCCCTGAGTTTGGGAAGCCCCATGCAGCACTCCCCATTTCTCTGGGGTGGGAGAGGAGGACTATACCATGGTTGTGCTCAGGGATCACTCTTGACAGTCCTCGGAGGACCATACATAGTGCTGGGGACTGAACCAAGGAAGACCATGTACAAGAAAAAAGCCTTAACCTTTGTACTCTCTCTGTGACCCACCCAAACTTAAATTTATACATACAATTTCTAGTACTTACATAACTGTACTCTCCTATGATTTTTAAAAGGTTGGGATCAGTTTGGGGAGGAGTATTTTTGCAATTTTCATATTAGCTTATCAAGTACATGACCATTCCTTCTTTCAGAATTATTTGACATTCTTGAGCTTCAGTATTCTTATTTGCAAAACTATAATATTTTCTTCAAATTTTTGTGAGATTCCAAATGTGAAAGACTAACCCTTGACTAACAGAGTACGCTTCCAAATTTTTTTCTAGAGTCTCCTGCCCAACCTCTACCCTTCCCATTCTGCTAAATCCAAGTAAAAGCAAAGAAGTGGAAACTTGGCTTTGTAACTGGTCTTTAGTAAGAAATTCACCAAGTGGATGGGATATTTATGACAAGGGGATGGGATACACTTGGACAATGGTATAGGGAAGTGAACACTCTGGGGGAGGGTATGTGGAAGGGACTGCGTTATGCATGAAACTATCATTAACAGTATTATAAATGACAGTACCTAAAATAAAATTTAAAAAACAAAACAGAAATTGCTTCTCTAAGAGCCAGACTCCAAACGAGAGATGTGTTCCAGATACAAGGAGAAATTAATGAAGATAAATTTGCATTTTAACTAGCAGGTGATGACTGGGTGGACAATCTCTGTGTCTACTTCAGTGGTAATTACAAAATAGCTGCTTAATAGATGTTGAATGTAATGAAAAGAAGACTAAATTGAATATCTGAGTTGAAGAAATAAATGGAATGGGGACTTTTCAATTGCACACAAATATTTTTCGGTGTTATTTTCTCTTAGATCAGTGGTTTGAAATCCTAACTAACCTAACAAAATTGGCGATTAACTTTTAAAATCATTATGCCCATATCAAATGTTTCATAATTCTGAAAGGGGACATTATAGCTTTTTCAAAAGTTCTGCAGGTAGTACCCTAAAGCTGCCATCATGCCTCTGGCCAGACCCCACCACCTCAGGACTGAGTGCCCAGAGAACTTAATTTGCCAAAAACTCTAGGCACATGGGTCTTTAGTGCTGAAAACTCCAGGCCTTCTTTAAGTCAATGTGGGCAACCTCCCCCCATGCCCCTGGACTTCCAGAAGAACCAGTAGCCATACCCAGTTAACTGCCTCATTGAATATTCTGGATTTTTTGGGATGCATGCAGCCTTGTGACATGTCCAAACTCTGTAACACTGACATCCCAGTAGTAGGACACCAGATTGGATGGGTTATAACACAGATGCTAACCAATAACAACTCACAAAAACATTAACACAGAAGACTTATCTTTCAACAACAGATCTGAAAATCTTCAGACAAGGATTTAATGTCCCCATGGTGAAATACAACAATTTTCACAAAATTTTTTTATGGAAATTATACTTTGATAATTCTGTTAGCCATTGAATGGTAACAAGAAAAAGAAAATAAATTATTTTGATTCTGCTAGGGGGCAGGCTTGAGGGGTGGTTGGGAAAATGGAGATAGTGGTGGAGGGAAGGTGACAGTGGTAGTAGGATTGGTGTTGGAATATTTAATGCCTATAACAAATCATCTAGAACAACTTTGTAAACCACAGTGTTTAAATAAAGTGAGAAAAAAAAGTTTCACAGGTGGTTATAAATACTGTCAAAGTGATGACAGATTCATCTCTTCCATACTAGTGTATGTTGTGCTATATGTATTTACTTGCTAACAAAAGCTACTTTTTTTAGTCTCTCAGTACTTTTAAGGCAGTAATTACTCTATTTTGTCTTTGTTTACTAACAGATGAGGATTAATGGATACAGTCTTCATTGAAACTTGGTTTTCCTGGTAACTAAGATGGATATGGAATAGTTTGTAAATACAGAAGTAGGATAGATTTTAAATGGACAACAATTCTAAGTTTTGGCAGTGTAATAGAATGGGCTAGGGAGCTGCTGCTCCTCCTCTTCCTCCTCCTCCTTCCCCCTCCCTCCCAACCTCTCTCCCCTCTCCCCCCATTGAATTAGAATCTCTACAGTTGGACCCAGGCATCAGAATTTTTTATAAGCCTAGGTAAATTCTCTATGATAGCAACGTGTTCACATTCGTATAGAGGTGACTACTTGCCATAAACTTCCAAATTGTCTTCAGTTGTTCACAGAGAGGGCAATATATAGTAACCAGACCCTCTTTTAAACATACTGAATCTAGCTCCTTTTGAACTTTGCAGAGTTTCTACCATTTGAAGAATCCAAAGCCCTCAAGCCACCAGTAATTTTTCCATGGCAAAGTCAACCATCTTACTTACACCCTTCGATTCTACAGAAGACACAGCACATGTGTTAATGTACAACTTTCTTTATAATTCCACATATCAGAGACTGATATTCAGATAAAGTGAGGCTGCCCATTATTGGCCCTCTCTCTAAATACTAAAGACTTTCTGCAATAATACTACATAACAAAGGTATTTTCTGTTCTCCATGATTTTAACAACCATGCAGTATAATTAAAATAGTCTGAAATATCTTATTTGTCTTAGCATAAAGGAAAGAAAGACCTCAAAGGCCTATTATTTTGACTTTAACAATTACCCTTTTGCTCCATCACAACTTACTCTTCCATTCCTGAATTTGATAATTTGGAAAATACAAGAGACATGTAGGGAAAAGAATTGTATTTTTAAAAAGAGGCAAAAAAAAGAAAAGAATTGTGTATGACTACCTCTTTTATCACCAATTCAACACTTTACTTTGAAAGTGACGACTGTATTTGTTATTTAATAGACTTATAATTTCTAGCAGTGACTCCAAATTTTATAGCAGTCAGGGCACTTATTTTTTCCAGGAATCTTGCCATAATGGAATAACCATTCAAAGTGCATACTGTTATTATTCAATAGCATTAAAAACTCCTACTGTGGGTGTTAATTTGTACAAACTACCATTGCACTTGCCATAGATGAAAATACAAATAACAAGTTATATATTGTATAACTATTTATGAATCTGAAAAAGTGTCCAATATCACTCATTATCCTGAATAGAAAGAACCACCTATGTGGGTAATGGGGTTAAAACATGACTGGTTATGTCTATGTTTTTTAATAAGAGTTTAATGTGTGAAAAGGAAAACTAGTTACAACTGTGAGGACTGTATTTTTGTAAACCCTCCTCAAAAAAGAATTTGAAAAAAAAAGCCATATAGTAAAATTATGTCTCGACATAAAATATATGTTTGGGTATGTAAGACACCCCCTAATTTTGTGTCAGATATGGCAACATTAATAAAGACTAAGTTCACATGACAGTCACTATCTAATAGAGCAATAGCATCAATTTTTTAAATCTAATATGGTAAAGATCTAATGGGACAACAAGATGTGATGAGAGCTATATCAGTTACGATTACACTCATGACTATAATGGAAATATAGATTAATTAAGATTAATATCATAAAAAAACTTCTCATTTTCACCATGATCTGCCATAGGAGTTGCTTGTTGAGCTGTTTTGGGAAACCAGCCCCCCTTTTTCCCTATAATTCTGCTATCTTCGAATATAGTTTCTAAGATATTTTTGAATATTTTTTAACCAGCCATATGAAAGTTTAAAACAGTTTAGAAGGTGACAGTTGGGAGGCATTTAGAGAGCAATCCTAAGAATATACATCGTTTCCACTGACATTTTATGGCCATGTCAAACACAAGGTGAAGCAAGGAGATATTTTGCAATGTCAGAAATCTACTTGGCATTCTGAAGAAATTATTTTCTTCTCTTTCTGAAGACAAAAATCTGATTTTCAAGGTGTTGTCAGGAATGTTTTTTTCTGATGCCTTAGTTCTTCCCTAGATGGACTTCTCCCTCTCATATTTTCATAAGGATTGCCTCTTTGTATATGTATATATTTCAATTTCCTTTGATTCTTTTTTGGGGGCGGCAGGGATTCACTTGGCTGTGCTCAGGGCTTTCTCTTGCCTTGATGCTCAGAAATCACTACTGGTGGGAGTTAAAAAGCAATATGGGATGATGGGGATCAAAACCAGGGCCAGCTACATGCAGGACAAGTGCCCTACCCACTGTACTATCTCTCTTGCCCTAAATGTCCTTTTTTTTTTTTGCTTTTTGGGTCACACTGGCAATGCACAGGGGTTACTCCTGGCTCTGCACTCAGAAATCACTCCTGGCGGTGCTCAGGGGACCATATGGGATGCTGGAAACCGAACCTGGGTCGGCTGTGTGCAAGGCAAATGCCCTACCCACTGTGCTATCTTTCCAGCCCCAAAATGTCCTTTTCTTATATGAACATTCACTGTATCACTGTATCACTGTCTTCCCGTTATTCATCCATTTGCTCAAGCGGGCACCAGTAACATCTCCATTAATCCAAGCCCTGAGATTTTAGCAGTCTCTCTTTACTCGTCTTTCCCAATGGTACTGTACTGGAGGCTCTTTAAGGGTCAGGGGAATGAGAACCATTATTGTTACGGTTACTCCTCCGCCCCTCTCAGAGAGCCTGGCAAGCTACCGAGAGTATCTCGCCCGCACGGCAGAGTCTGGCAAGCTCCCTGTGACGTATTCGATATGCCAAACACAGTAACAACAAGTCTCTTGATGGAGACGTACTGGGCCCACTCGAGCAAATCAATGAACAACGGGAGGAACGTGACCGTGACTAATGTTTATGGACATTAGTCCTGTTGAATTAGGATTCACTCAATCTCAGGTTCACTTAATTATTACACCTTTAAAAAATCAATAAAAACATTCACATTCTGAGATATTAGGGAGTAGACCTCAGCATATGAAATTTGAGAAAAAACACAACCTGATTCAGGATGAACTTAGACTGGCAATCAGCATACTCATGTCTGGAATCAGAGAGATTGGTCCAGTTAGAGGCATTTTTCTACCTAGAATAGTGTTTTTGTTTCAGTTTTGAGGATTGCTAAGAATGTGGAAAAAAGGAAGATCATAATTTATTCTCTAAGACTTCTGGTTGTGAGATTAATGCAAGTTTGGAACTTACCTGTAAGCCAAGAATTTTTCTCTCTGAAGCTATGTGAAGAAAACGTATCACAGATTAACATGAAGAAAACTGACATGAGAAATTGGGAGGAAAAGAGAGATTTTTTAAAATATTATTTGACTATACATATGTAACATGTATAAACATAGGAAATTCATAACTTTTACTTGAGGCCATACACTATTGCATCACTAAACCAGTTTTATTTGAAATTCTTTCACTTCCAAATAAAAAGGCCTGAAATGTACACTTTGGATAGATAAGTACTTTTGGCAGAGTAAGCTAGTTAAACTGTTTTATTGATTAAAATATGAAGTGACATAGAATACCAAAATTGTTTGTAGTCATGGCCAATGAAACAAACGTAAGATGCGTTGTTGATAGTTACTTATAGTTGCATTGCAGAACGGGTGATCTGTCTAGAACACCCTCCAGAATATTCCCCCATACGGGATTTCCCAGGGCCAGAAGGCAATGTTAAATCCTTTTGATAACCTGAGAATAATTTAGCTCTTCAACTATCTTTTTATTTGTGTTTTGGGGCCACACCTAGCTGTGCTCAGTACTTACATCTGGTTCTGCACGCAGGGATCACTCCTGGTGGGGCTTAGAGACCTGTAGGGTGTCAAAGATCAAAACAGGGTCGGTCACATGCAAGGCAAGTGCCCTACCCGGCACTCCTCAACCATCTTTTAAACTAAATTCCTTTAGCAATCAGTTTAGTATGCTAAGGAAAAAGAGCATGAATAAACAATTCATTAAGAACAGATTTCACAACCTCTCTTCTAGTGTAAGTGCAAAAACAAATTAAGTTGTTACTTTCCAGCTGTGAAATTCATAGAAACGTGTCACAATCCCAGTGCTGTTCATGATGTAGTTTTTTAGTTTTCTGTTCTTTTTTACATAGCAGATATGTACTTTCTGGGAAACTTGTGATTGGGTAAGGCCATTTGAGAAGTGAGTGCTAGTAAGATGGTGAGTATAAGTGCTTCCACAACTTCTCCACCCTGCCTTCTGGGCCAGAGTATTTCACTTCAGAAGCAAAATCCACCAGAGCTTTCCTGATGAGAATTCTAGTGAGAATGTAACTTACAAAATTTGAGCAAGAAAAAAAGAAAAGAAAAGAAAAGAAAAGAAAAGAAAAGAAAAGAAAAGAAAAGAAAGGTGCTGTTTATCACTGACATCCAGGGGTTGCTTGCTACTTTGGATGACATAGTCTGTTCTGAGTAAACTGCAACAAGTGTTAACAGCCATTTTGATTAAATGGATTAAAATGCTATACCTCTATCCTACTAGTGTCAGGTAAATCTGAAAAAAATTTTAGAATTTGGCAGGCTCACCTCAATGATATCTCCACCCCACCCAACTCTGCATCCAGCAATAAACCAGATATTGAAAAAGGAAAAATAGGAGTGTTAGTGCTGACAATGAAATTTTTATTTTCTAGGAATTTCAGAGGGAACCCTGTATTAACACAGTTGAAGTGAATTATAAGGAATCTACTGAGTTCGGAAGATAGTACAGTCAGGATTTTAAGAGAAATGGGACACAAAGTTATTATTTACAAGTGTATTATAAGAGAACTACACATGTTTAGTTTTTCACATGATTTTATTATAGGAATTGACTAACCTGGTTATGAGACCAAGAAGTCCCACCATCTCCTATCTGCAAGATAGATGGAAGAATAGCTGTGGTACAGTTCATTTCAAATTCCAAAGTCTGAAAACATCAATAATGTAAATCCAGATTTGACATCAAAACCACAGGAACCAGGAGTATGGATGTCCAAGGGTAGGAGGAGATGATTGAACCAGAGAGAGGAAATTCCTTCTTTTTCCTTATATTTAGTTGCTCAACAGATTGAATAGGGCCCACTCACACTGGTGAGAGTATCTTCTTCACTCAGTTCAGATTCAATCTCTTTCAAAGACACCCACAGATACCCAGAAATAATCTTACCAGATATCAGAGTGCTAAGTTCACACACACACACACACACACACACACACACACACCTACCTTTCTCATTATGAGTTAATTTTTCTAAAGACTTAAAAACCTATAATTATACTTCTGCCATTAAGATGTCAAGCATATCTGTTGGACACTAAAATGAGTTTAACCTTCTTCAGTCCTTATAGCACTGGATTTTTTAGTTCATGAAATGCATATGATCTCTCTCCCACAGCAGTTCAGGGAACAGTTGTACAAGATTATCATTGCATGCACCTTTCAATACTTTTTTTTTGGGGGGGGGGTCACACCCAGTTATGTTCAAGAGTTACTCCTGGCTTTGCATTCAGGAATTACTCCAGCAGTGCTTGGGGGACCATATGGGATACTGGGGATTGAACCCAGGTTGGCTGCTTACAAGGCAAACATCCTACCCACTGTATTATCACTCTGGCCCACCTTTTAATACTTTTAGTCTTTCTCTTAATCTCTCTTCTTTTTTAGGACTCTTACCACATGCAAGTTTTCAGTGGAGAAATTTCTTTTACATTTTCTTCTTCTGTCTGTCTCATATAAGCCATTCTTCTTTTTTTTTTTCAATCATGCCTGTCTGTTTCAGATTTGTTTTATTTTTTGTTTGGTATGGCAGATTAAATCCCAGACCTTACATATGCAAAGTAAGCAAACACTATGACTGACTGACATACCCAGCCCCTGTTTTTCATAAGTGTTCTTCAGATTAGCATTCAACCTTTTCTACACCTGAGAACTGTCACTTGTCTGCATATGAGTTCTGGAGTAGCAAAACAATAAAGAAACAGCTTTTTTTTTCCATTTATTTTTTAACTGAATCACAGTGATATATACATTTACAAAATTGTTCATGATTGGAATTCAGTCATATAATGTTCCAACACCAGTTCCTTCACCAGTGTATGTTTCCCAATGGTCCCAGTTTCCCTCCCATCCTCCCTCCCACCATCTGCCACTATGGCAGGCACTTTTTTTTTCTTTTTTTTAAATTAGTGAATCACTGTGAGGTAGTTATAGACTTTACAAACTTTCGTGTTTACATTTCAGTCATACAATGATCAAGTACTCATCCCTCCACCAGTGCCCATTTTCTACCACCAATGATCCCAGTATTACTCCCACCACCCCCACCCGATCCCCCCTACCCCACCCTGCCTCTGTGGCAGGGTATTCCCTTTTGCTCTCTCTTTCCTTTTGGGTATTGTAGTTCGCAATAGAGGCACCAAGTGGCCATTGTGTTTGATCTATAGTCTACGTTTGGCATGCATCTCCCAACCTGAGCGGGTCCTCCAAACACCCTTTACTTGGTGTTCCCTGCTCTATCTAAACTGCCTTATCCCCCAGCATTTGAGGCCGGCTCCAAAGTCTTGGAGTAAACCTCCAGGTCCTTATCTCTACTATTCTTGGGTGTTAGTCTCCCATTCTGCAACTTTATATTCCACAGATGAATACAATCTTTCTATGTCTGTCCCTCTCTTTCTGACTCATTTCACGTAACATGATACTTTCCATGTTTATCCACTTATATGCAAATTTCATGACTTCATCTTTTCTAACAGCTGCATAGTATTCCATTGTATAAATGTACCAGAGTTTATTTGGTCATCTGTTCTTGGGAATTCAGGTTTTTTCCAGATTTTGGCCATTGTAAATAGTGCAGCAATGAACAAACAAACGCAGATGTCATTTCTACTATATTTTTTTGGCTCTCTAGGATATATTCCCAGAAGTGGTATTGTTGGGTTAAATGGGAGCCCAATATCCTTCATTGACCCTTCTGATCTTTTTCAACCTGAAATCTATGTTGTCATACACTAGTAGGGTCACCCCAGCTTTTTTTGAGGGAGTTATTTGCTTGCAGGATTGTTTTCCATACTTTGACTTTGAGTCTGTGTTTTGACTATTCAGTTGTGTTTCTTGTAGGCAGCAGAATATTGGGTTCAGTTTCGGAATCCATTTTGTATGGCAGGCACTTTTTCTTTCTCTCTTATGGTTTACAATAGAGATAATGAAAATTTATCAGGTATATCCCTTTGCCTGTGCCCTTCACCTCCAACACAGTCTTGTGGCAAGCTTCCAAACACTGAGCTATCCTTCTGCCCCTGTTTGCCCTCACCTTGGATATTAGTCTCATAATCTTTCTCTCTCTTTCTTTCTCTCTCTGTATATATATATATATATATATACATTTTATATCCCACAAATGAATACATTCTATACCTTCTAGCCTACTATGTCCTTTTCCTTCTGACTCATTTCACTCAGCATGATACTCTCCATGTCAATCCATTTATAAGCAAATCTCATGACTTCATTCTTCCTAACAGCTGCACAGTATTCCATTGTGTAGATGTACCATAGTTTCCTTATCCAGTCATCTTTCTTGGGCACTCTGGTGAAACAACTGATTTTCAGCCTTCCTACACCTGTGCAACAGTGTTGGCCTGCAGACCAGCATTTGAATCAAGCCAATGAGTTCTCTATGTTCAAAATCATTTATAGTTTACCTTCAACATGCTAGAATGGATAATCTCAACAATAGATTAGTAAACTCTGGTCTAAATTTAATCTTCTTCCCAGCTTACCTTTAATGTGGTATAATTTGTTTTCCTTAAAAAGTCAATTTCTTCAGTTTTAAACATTTTCCTTTAGGACACAGGACTCTTCCTGAAGATTGCCTACCAGTATTAGCTTTGTCTCCTTGAAACCTATTAGAATTTTTTTTGATGAATTTAGGCTGATCTTATTCTCAAACCTGCTCAAACTTTTATTTTCTGTAAAAGTTTAGTATTTCTGTCCAGTCTTTAAAGAATAGTTGACACTCTGCATCTCCTAATGGTCTGATTAGAGTACAAGATAAGTAAGTAGGTTCCAAGGCCTGGCCTGCCTGGAAATGAGATAAATGGCATTAGTCACGCTGGTCAGCCTATATGAACTTAAACTTCCAGTTGCTTTGGTTTCTTCAAAGTTTCAGTTGCATCTGTAAAATCAGGACTGGCTTACCAGTGACATCAAACTGAGGAGTTCAAATTTGAGCCTGGAGTATTTCCTTAGATTCACAGATTAGAATGATTCACGGAGGGAATCATATTTCAACAGATGAAATACATATTCATTGAAAATAAGATAGGCTGGCCCAGGAGATAATACAGGGGTTAGGCTACATGCCTGAAATGCACTCAACTGGACATCATGTGATCTGCCAAGCATATCCTCCAGGGTGCAGCCCTGGAGGTCACTGAGCACTGCTAAATGTGATCCTGGAAGTGACCAGCTCTGCAGTGCTGAGTGGGTATCTCCAGCACTGGAGGGCCTGAGTAGCATCACTTTCTTGAGCCCTTGTACTTCAGCATTGGCCTAGTTGGAGGAGAGTCTCAGGTGAGGCCCTGCGGTTGTCTGAGCACAGCTTGGGCCCTCCCTTCCCCCACCCTTCCAAAGAAAGAGATTGACATTTATGGAGATTATTGTTATGATGTGTTTTTTCCTTAATTCTCTTAGAGGCAGTCTTGTTTGCAAAACCTAGAAACCATAAGACATGAAGAAGACAGAATAAACTGTCATTCACTAGAGTAGTTTAATTTTTTTTTTTTAGAGATAAACACAGCAAATTGTCTCTACTGAAATCAGGTGATAAGTTTATTGTGCTAACATCTATATTGTTTGAATGCTTCAAGTAGTTTATGATACAAATAATAGAAAACTAAAAATTTCCCAGTCTTGGGCCCAGCCAGTCAAGCAGGTTTTGAAAAAAATGTTATACATCCCTCCAGCCCCCTAATTCAGAAATAAGTGAGGAATAGAAATGAAAAGGTTAGAACATCCATATTACTTGTGCAATCACCTTGAGTCCTGTTTAGACATTGAACCAAGAAACCAGAAAAACAGCCGAGTGGACTAAGTGCATCTTTGTATGCTCAAGGTCTGGGTTCAACTGCAGCCTTGTATGGTTCCCAGAGCACTGCCAGGAGAACCCCACCAGTCACTAAGTAACAGTCTTCTGGATAAAAAACAGATATGCCACCAAATGAATGAAAATTTAAAAGTCAAAAGAGATGTTGAGCCAAGCAGCTGGCTGGCCATGACTTCCTTCAACTAGGTACTGACCTGATGGAGCCCAGAGAGGCAGTGTTTCCCCACATAAACAAAGGTGGACCCACACACATGTAACCTATTGGCAGATCTGAAAATGCAAATACTAAGTTTCAGGAGGGGGGGTTGTTTTGGGATGTTTTGGGTTTTGTTTTTGTTTTGTTTTTGTTGTTTTATTAGTGTTAAATGGCATGGGAGAACATCCATACATATTGTAAATGATCTACAGCTGATCCGTGGTGACTTAATGAGAACATAAACATGAAAAATCTCTCAAACTGGACATGTAAGATTGTGTATCTCTCCATATGTGTTTGCCTGCCATAACAGAACACCACAGACTAGGTGACTGAACCAGCTGGAATGTTGTTGAAGTTCTGGAGACTTAAACTCCAAATTCAGTGTCAACAATGTTTCCCAAGGTCTTCCTGCAGTTCCCTGTCTCTTCCCATCCCTTTTCTTTGTACAGGACAATCTTTAATACCCCTTATTTTTGTATTAGAAGATAAGGAATAGTCTAATCATATTGGAATGGCACTTTTTTTTTTTTTTTGCTTTTTGGGTCACACCCGGCGATGCTCAGGGGTTACTCCTGGCTCTGCACTCAGGAATTACTCCTGGTGGTGCTCAGGGGACCATATGGGATGCTGGGAATCGAACTTGGGTTGGCCGCGTGCAAGGCAAATGCCCTACCTGCTGTGCTATCACTCCAGCCCCGGAATGGCACTTTTGACTTTGTTTAATCTTAATTAGATTCTTAAGGGTACCTCAACTTTTTAAGGCCTCTGCATATAATCACAATTAGTGCTAAAATTTCAACACATGGATTTGCTGGGGAACATAGCACCATAAATATGGTATGTTTCACAGCTGCATGTATATAGTATACTTCAATAACAAAGGTTTAAAAAAGAAACAGAAGTTCATGAAACAGGAGCACTTCAATATAAACCACAAGATTGAATTCATCCTATGAGCTTAAGATAACCCAGCCTTTCTGAGAGTAATTTGACAGTGAAGAGGGGGAAGGGCCTTGGAGAGGGATTGGTGGAGGGAGGGATATAGGGAAGGGAGAAAGCAGAAATAAAAACTACCTGTTCCAGATCTGCAGCTAGAGGTTAGGTTGGAAGTGGGCTGGAGAGACACTGTAGCACTGTCCTCCAATTATTCATCAATTTGCTCAAGCGAGCACCAGTAACGTCTCCATTGTGAGACTTGTTACTGTTTTTGGTGTATCAAATATGCCACGGGGAGCTTGCCAGTCTCTACGGTGTGGGAGGGATACTCTCGGTAGCTTGCCAGGCTCTTCAAGGATGGAGAAATCGAACCCGGCCATGCACAAGGCAAATGCCTTACCCATGTGCTATCGCTCTAGCCCTAGATGGAGAGATAGTACAGGAGTTAAAGTACTTGCCTTGCATGAGCCTGACATTGGTTCAATCCCTGGGATGGCATGTGCCTGTGCCTTGTCTCCCAGTACTGCCAGAAATGATCCCTGACACAGAGCCAGAAGTAAGCCCTGAACACTGTCAGGGGTAACCCCCAAAACAAATTCCCTTAGGCTAAGTCACATTCCATTATTTGAAGTGGGAAATGGCCGGGTGGGGGAAGGGGTGTTAAACGGAGCCCAGGTAGAAACCATCAGCTGATCACCTATCAGTGAAAGAGAGAAGGAAAGGGAATGCAAATGGGAAGGAAAGGGAAGATGGATGGCATATGAGGGAGGGTAAAAAAGAGGGAGAAAAAGAAAGAGAAGACGGTGGAGATGAGAAAAAATGAAGAGAGCAGGGAAAGGGGAGGAAATGCAAGAGAAGGAGAAGAGGTAGAGATGTGGGAATGAATAAATGGCTTACTGTTTAAGGAAACAAACTGAGAGGCTGACTGCTTGAGTTGCTGTCCTAGCTCAGCCATGCAAAGGCTATGTGACCGTGGAGAAATCACTAAATTACTCTGTGCCTCAGTTTCTTAATGAAGTCCAGAATATTGCCTATATCATACAATACTTGATGGAATCAAATAAGCTGATGTGGACGGCTCTATATATGTTTAAGCGAGTGCAATATAAAAGTCTACTATTATTACCCTCATTTAAGACTTCCTACAGGGATCCCAAGTAAAAACAAAAATGAGAAGGATGTCCTACCTACCTCTGAAGATTCAGTGACCGGGCACGGCTCAGGAAAGCTTCTGTTTCCTTTTTACTCTCGTGCTGGCATCTCCTGCCAGGCCCAGTTTGTATAATTACGGCCAGCCCTGAGCAGAGCAAGCCTAGACAGATTGCTCTATTTAGCTGTGCTGAGGTGGCTGGGATGCAAGCTGTAGTTCTCATGTGATTTTATTTAAGCCTGATATCTCCAGCTAGACCTTATTTCCCATCTAGGAAATGCTGATATCTGGCCTTCCCATGAGGAAACTGAGTGAGAAGTCTGCAGTCCTCAAATATAATTTTTCTACAGGGATTATCTTGCCTTTTTTTCTCCCATTGAAACAGGCAAAGAAATTTATAGCAAAGACAATTTTACTCGCTTCCAATTCACTGTGATACAAGCTGATAGACCACACTCCCCCCAAGGAGAACTTTTTTCTATAAGTTGAGTACAGATATTTTTGCTTATTTTCTTACATGGAAACTTTTTCCTTGCTGGTGCCTAGCTACACAACACTCACCAGTAACCGAGCACTAAAAAAGCCACAGGTAATGTTTACTGCACTTGTTTATTAAAAACTGTTAACAACTAATTGCATAGCATCAACGACATAAACACATCTCCAATGGTATTATTACTATGAGCCTGGGGAACAGACCCTTGACATAGATTTTTAATAGCCTTAAAAATTTATATATGATCCTATAGGAGCTTCCAAATTTGTGGCTTCAGCCAGTGTAATGCAATGTCAGACAGGATGTGGTTGAGCAGTTATGGGGGTTGCAATGAGTCAGCTATGGAGACAAATGTTTCCATGGTGACCTTCTGCATGCATTCAGGGTGAGTCCTCCATATCCCCATAAGCATTAATGACACGGCATTAACACTGATAATCATAATGAAGGGAGCTGTCGCACAGGGGGCAACCAACCCTGATATTTGTGAGGAACTAAGCTGGAGGAATTTACCAATGTGTAGAAGAAGAAAATATTGAGCTGCCAGGAACTCCTCTCTCTCTTTCTCTCTTTTTTCTCTTTCATTATTTCTTTTTTCTCTCTTTCTCTCCCCCATCTCTCTCTCTCTCCTCTCTCTCTTTCCTTTCTCTCCCTCTCATAGTTTTCCTTCGAGATAAGACACTGCCGTTGACAGATTCCTGTATAGAAAAGACGCTGCAGCTGACAGATTCCTGTAGTCTCTCCTCTGGGAATTCTCAGAGTATTACAACGCTGAGAAATAAATAACCCAAAGAAGTTGATTGACTTGATGTCAAAAGAACCAGGATGAGGAAATATGGGGAGGGACCCACGCTTTGACCAACTCAGTCGTCTTGTTTGCCTTGTTTAATTGCTTTAATTGTTCTTTAAGAACCCTCTTTGGGAAAAGTCTTTTTGCTGACAATTTTGCCTTATTCTATAATTTCATAGTATCCCTTTTATTCCTTTTAGAGAGGGAAAAAAACCACCTTTCACATAGTGCTAATGGCCAACACTTACTTTCTGTGTACAAAGAAGTGGGGTATTGTACAAACTGATAAAGTGAAACCTTAGGAGTCTATAGTGGAACCCAGATGCCAGACTGGGTAAAATTGTCGACACACAGAGAGATTACACTCTCCCAGAGCAGGAAGCAGATATCCACAGGCTCCCAGAGGATTGGGCCTTGTGATTGAATGAGTTGTTTGCATGGTTATCTCCTTTATTACATTTCAAAATTCTGTTGAGCAGAAACTTCATCTTTGGAATTGCCAGCCCCACTCCCAACACACACACACACACACACACACACACACACACACACATACACACACCACAAATATACCTATGCACTCACACAAACATTAATACAGCATTCTTCATGTATTCTATGTAGCATTATTAATATCAATTAAATAAGGGGGTTTTACTGGTGACAACCTTAGATGAGGACATTAAGCATTTTGCATCTGAAGTTTTTTGAAATCCAAAGTGAAATTAGAATGGTTTTTAAAACGATGTAACACTGTTTTGATTTTTTTAGATGTTTAGACAAATGGATTTGACACAAATACAATAAAGCCTGAAAGGCAATAAGTGAAAAACATGTGTGGAAAAAAAAATCAAGATGCTCTCAAGGCAGCCGGACTCTTCAGGTTGATTAAATGATGTCTGCAGAATGCTGATGGTTGGAGGTATTGTGGCATTTATTCATCCATCAAATATTTATTGAGCACCTACTTTTATAGCTTCTTTGCTCTGTGCCAAGCACTATTCTGCTTTATGAATTTGAACTGATTTAATCTTTCCTAAGAGGTTCATACTTTTATTATTAAAATAACATGTTTTTCAATAAGCAAACCTAAGTACAAGTAATTTAAATCATTGCCTAAATCCATACAGAGAAAAGAGGTAGACTTTTGTTTTTTGGTTTTGACTTTTTTAACTGAGTAGCCTGGTCCTAAACCACAAGATTGTTAACCTCTCTATGATACTGGGCAAGAAACTGGGAATCAAGCAATGATTTGGAGGTACAGTCATCGCATTTGTTTTCATAACGCTTCTTTTGAAAGGGAAGACCACCATTAAAGTCCTGAATGGCAAATTTCTAAGCGCCAGGAAGAACTCCCTGGAGAGGGCAACTTAAGATACCCAACATAGCATCTGACGCTTTCATAATGAGAAAATATAGAAATGGTAGAGAAGAAGTGATTGGCTTTTTCTTCTGACCTTATTTCCTGGTGAGATATGAATAGCTGATATGTTGAGTCATAGCCAGGAGGGAACCTTTCCAAGTGGTTCTCGAGGTCAATTGATGAACTCTGAGTCACTTGCCCCAAGTAAGTGTGTCACAAGACAGAGAGATAGCATTTGACTAGATAGGAAGTAATGTACCTGGTAGAACCTGTCAGCAGAGGCTTTTGGAAGGAACCATATATCCACAAAGACAGAAATGTAAATGCTGACATTCTAAAGAATTTAATAAAGAAAACTGATAAGCTTTGTCAACAAAGGATTTTGGTTAGTTCTGTTAGGGTTAGACAGAATGTCATAGACATGAGAATTTCAAGAAGTCATGCTTATCCTAAAGAAATTCCTGTAAAAGACTATCTCTAATTCTGTGACTGAGTAACAGTACAGCGTGTAGGGAACTTGCCTTGTACAAGACCAACCTAGCTTTGATCCCTGGCGCTACATATAGTTCCCAGTCCCACAGGAGTGAGCCCTGAGCACAAAGCTAGGAGTAAGTCCCAAGCATTTCTGGGTATGACCCAAAAGCAAGCAAGCAAACAAACAAGCAAAAAACCCCATCTAATTCTTAGTGATTTATGATACATTTATATCATCGCCGTAATAGTTAACACATGTTGAGAACTTTCTATGTATCAGGTTGTCTGGCAAATAGGGAAACTTATTATTCTTGTCCTTATCATTATCAAAGTTATTGCATAACAGAGCTGAGATATGATTCTAAGCTCAAATGATTTCAAAACTTGACCTAATATTACTATCGTTTATTTCCAAAGTTCTTGTTGATGTTTGCAAAGGAAGCAAAATTAATACCAAATTAATACCAATCCACAAATAGAAACTAGTTACTGCATCTCGAGAGCTTAACCCATGATTTCTTACAACCACAAAGGGTAATTTGTCAATTAATGTCACAGATACCTTGAATTTAAAATTAAAATCATTAGATCTTTATAATGATCCATTAGATCATTCTAAAAATATCTAATATTAATATCTAATATTCTAATATTGCTGAAGTGATAGCACAGCAGGTAGGGCGTTTGCCTTGCATGTGGCCAACCCAGGTTCAATTCCTCAGAGCCCGGCAAACTACCAAAAGTATCCCACCCATACGGTAGAGCCTGGCAAGCTCCCAAAGGCATATTTGATATGCCAAAAACAGTAACAAGAAGCCTCACAATGGAGGCATTACTGGTGCCCACTTGAGCAAAACGATGAACAACGGGAGGACAGTACTACCAGTGCTACCAGATCTATGAGGAATAAATTCAATATATATTGTCATTCTTCAAAATTTTATGAATTATGAGTTGATTTACTTCTTTTATGCCTCATTGATTAAGAATATTTCTAAGGGACAGAATAATGTAGATGTCAGTAGAAGCACTATAAGAGGAAAAAACATATTTATAACATAAGAGGAATGGGTAAACAGTTTTAAGACGATAGACATAAAGATTGTTCATCGATTTGCTCAAGTGGGCCCAGTAACGTCTTCATCGTGAGACTCATTACTGTGCTGGAGCGATAGCACAGCGGGTAGGGCATTTGCCTTGCAAGCAGCCAACATGGCCGACCCAAGTTCAATTTCTCCACCCCTGTTGGAGTGTCCGGCAAGCTACCAAGAGTATCTTGCCAGCATGGCAAAGCCTGGCAAGCTCCCCATGACGTATTCGATATGCCAAACACAGTAACAAGTCTCACAATGTTACTGGGCCTGCTCGAGCAAATTGATGAACAACAGGAGGACAGACATAAAGATTGTAAGTCAGATAAGTAAAGATGATTTTGAGGTGCTGAGCATAAGTAGAAGAGGGAAATAAAAAATGTGAGGTCAAATGAGCAGGGCATCAGAAATTGCCATCAGAGGAAAAGACATTTATGAAGAGGAGAAGAAACAGAAAGACAGGCTCAACTTTGGGGCCTGAGTAATAGTATAGAATGTGGGTGTTTCCTTTACAGGCAGCCAACCTGGACACAATTGCTGGTACTCCGTGTGTTCTCCCAAACCCTACCAGGAATGATCCATGATTGCCGTGTCAGAAGTAAGCCCCAAGAACTGCCAAGAACACAAAAACAAAAAGATGGAACTTAACTCTGACAACCTGACAACCTGCCCTCCTGCTCTTATATCTGGGATTCCTTCTCACCCTGCTGAAAATAGCTGAACCTGGGCAAGGCACCATACTTAGTCAGAGCAGACGGGAGGTAAGTGGAGTCATTCAGTGGGTTGGTGGGCGGGGCATTAGAGCTGATCATAAGGTATTTTAAGTAGTTAACAGCAGTATAAATTGACATCAGTGTTTCTTCTATATCTACCACAAGTGACAAGTATCTTAGGAGGAAACACCATTTATTTTTAAAAACTAATTTACTGAATTTTTTTCTTGAATTCTATTTGGGTCAGACAGATAGTACACGGGTTAAGGTACCTGCCTTGCACGTGACTTATATTTGGGGGCGACAAAAGTTAAAGTTTTCTAGGATATTTCTCCCATAATTCAATTATCATGGAACTTGCTTTCTGAAGCTTCTCTGGACTTCTACTTCCAAGCCCTTCAAACGGATCCAAATGTGGTATATTTGGGCATCAGCACCTTCATGTTTAACTGATATTACTGCCTGTATTGTACCTTTAAGGATATTTGTTATCCTTTCTTGTGTCATGTATCAACTGTTGGGGGTTGCGTAAAAGAGCCCATCCTAACAATCTTTATGGCAATATTTAAATACATTTTAATTCCTAATTATAACCTAATTTATACGAGTCTTTTGAAAGTGTAAGTTTAACAAAAGATTGCTTCACTCAAATAGTATACTTACCCTTTGAAAATCTTTAGCCGAATGAGTTTCAATGAGTCCTCAAAAACCAAACAATTTGCCAATAGTGTGGACCAGAAGAAGCTTTCTTAATTTAACAGTAGGAAGTATTTTTATTACCTTAGTACTCTGGGGGGTACTTTGGGGAATTATGAAATGAGAATTTCTTTCCCTGCTTGCAACTACCAAGTTATTGCCCTTGGTCATGGTGCTTTTTTTTCTGACTGGCTTATTAAAGAATTGATTTATGTCTTTTGTCCTTTTGGTTCTGGTCTATCTTTTCCTTTCCTTTTCATGGTATCTGGCTGGTTTGGGAATCTCCTTTTTGGTTGCTTTTTCTCCTTTGTACAAAATGTTGTCTTTCAGTATTTCAAAACACTTCCCCAGTGACTCGAATTTGAAGAAAGCTGCTGGGTCATATTTCAGGAAAAGTTTAGAATGACAGTGAAGTCCCTAAACGGGGACTTCTCTTTCTGAATAGGGAAACTGGAAAAATAAACACTGTCTGCAGCTGGGACTATGTGCCAAGACAACTATTACTGAAATGCAAAGAAAATCAAAAAGTATAAATAAAAAACAACCTTGCGAGAAAGGACTAAGGTGTTAAATTGGTGAAAGGTTGATGCCAAACCAACTTCACAGCAGCTAGTTTATTACCCACAGATAGTTTGATGTGGTGGAAATTTGATTGTTCTAAGAAATGTATCCCCAAGAATGCAGGGGACAGCAGAGAGACACTCCACTAGTTTAACTTCCATAAATACCTAGAGCGCTCTGCATCCCAAAGCATCTCTCAGTTTTCCCCTTTTTCACAAGGATCTGGGATTTTTGCTGGCTGCCTTTTCAGTCCCAGTTCTGAGTCTTGTCCTACCCCATTCCTTTATTTCTTCCACATAATCCCAGTTTGGGGTTCCTTTAATCTCAGTCAACTATTTTAACACATTTCACCACTTAATCCTGTAGGTCACCCTTGAACAGTTTCACTTCCTTTGCTCTGCAGTTTAGACCATGTCCTGGATTGTTTGTATCCATTGGGCAAATTCCCAAGTATAAATTTAGAGCCAACACCCAGGCTGTGATAACATTTAAGGAAAAAGAAACATACATACAAATGTGTGCATTGTGCTACTGAAATATTATATTCACCCCTTTAGATGGACCATGCAGGCTGTTGGCAATCTGTCACGCTAACTCTTAACTATGAGCCACAAAAAGGGTCTAATGATCCTCTTTATTCTATAACCCTGTTTTTTAAACCATACACTAGTTTTTTGTTATGATATGCTGTACAAAGCACAAGAAGAAAAGTAGCACTGCCTAGAGCACACAGAACTCCAAATTAGTCCTACCTATGTAAGATATCATTTCTGTCAACATCACTGAAAATGAATTTATTAAATGCTTCTTATTTGATTATCAATTCTTTAGGCTTTTCTTAGATTATAGGACCATCTAGTTTAGCAGGAAAAAAATAAAATCTCTCAAACCTCTGCCCCTTTCTAACTACCTGTTCTGCTTTCTTCCTTCCTTTATTGCTAAGGAAGATAACCTTCTCTGCTATCTTTCACTCATTGACTTTCCCACACTTTCTCAATTTTAAAGATAATTCCTTTGGGGGCTGGAGAGATAGTACAACAAGTAAGGAACTTGCCTGGATGCTGCTGACCTGAGTTGAATCCCTGGCACCCCTTGTGGTCCTCAACACCCCAAGCATGACAGAAGTGATTCCTGTGTACAGAACCAGGAGAATGCCCTGAACATCACTGGATGTGGTTCCCAAACCAAAATAAATAAATTATCTCCCCCACCTCTACTTCCATTGTTTTTGTTGTTGCACTGAGGTGAGATTAGATACTTGGATTGCAGAGGTTGCAGTGTTCATACACATCGATTGTGTTATGGCAGTAACCCTCGACTTTTTTGTTATTGCACTGAAGATCACCCTGGTATATGGGGCTGAGTCAGGCAAGGATCAAAATCAAAGCTTATGTTGGCAACGCAGATGATGTTACTCACCCATATCCCTATATCTCCAGACCTTTACGTAGAATTTCTTAACATATACAAAGTTTTAATTAAAACACCCTAATTTACAAACTTATTCATAGTTGAATTTCAGGTATGCAATGTTCCAATACCAAGCCCATCACAAGTGTCAACTTCCCTCCACCAATATCCCCATTTTTCTGCACATACCCAGCCTGCCTCCTTGATCAGCACGTTGGTTGCTATAGTTTTGGTTTCATGATTTCACTGTTGTTGACTCTGTGGGATATATATATATATATATATATATACATATATATATATAAACCACACCTCAACACCATCTATGTGCAAGGCCCCAGACTTGTAAACTATTACCTTCTGCTTGCATCTTCTTAATTCCCTTCATAAGGTTCCCCTCATAAAGGAAAGAGATTAATTTATTTCCTTCTGTCTTTCCTATTTCTAGTGTTAAGAGTAATATAGGTACCCCCTCTTTGTATTCCATCATCCTTTTTTTCTTACCACAGATAAGTGAGATCATCCAGGATTAGTCCTCTTTTTCTGACTTACTTCACTTTAAATGATCTCTTCCAGTTCCATACAAGTCACTACAAATTGCATGATTTTATTGTTCTTTAAAGCTGAGTTGTAGTTCATTTGTGTATATATACCACACTTTCCTTATCAACTTAGACTAGCTAGACACCTAGACTAACTCGTGTGTTATGTACTGCAATGAATAATGGTGAGCATATGTCCTTGTTAAAGAATATTTCTGTATGTTGGGGAAGATATCATGAAGTATTATTGCTGGATATGGAAGTTCTATCTATTATGATCACTCTGAGAAATCTCATTACTGTTTTCCATAAAGCTTGAACCACACAACATTCCCATTCTCAGTGGATGAGAGTTTCTTTTTCACTGCATCCCCACCACCACAGATTGTTCCCAGTTATTTTTGATATATGCCATTCTCTCTGGTGTGAAATGATATATCTCAATGTCACCTTGGTTTGTATTTTCCTAATTAGAAGTAATGATGAGCACTTTTTCATGTGCCTATTGGTCAATGTTTGATAGCATGGAACAAAGTTAACACGCAAAAATCTGTCACATTGATTTATGCAAATAATGAACTAGAAAAGAAGAAATCAAAGTGTCTACACTATTCAAAGTAGTTTTCAAAAATATTAAGTATCTAGGCACAAGAAAATTATGGCTACTTTCTACGCTATCATTCAGTATAGTTTCGGAATTCCTTGCCAAAACAATAAGGGGGAAAAAAACAAATCAAGGGCACTCAAAATGGAAAAGAATTAAACTCTCACTATTTGCAGATGGCAAGATAATAACATAGAAGACCCTAACAATTTCACTAAAAAATTCCTAAAAACAATAAACCAGCACAGAAAATTGCTTTATTTTCTGTGGATGAGAGTTCCTTTTTCTGTGGATGAGAGTTCCAGGCTAAAAAAATGTCAGTTTACAAAAATGAGTTGCATTTCTATATGAAAATTTCTATATGAACAAACTAGAAGAGAAAAAACCTCCATCTGAAATAGCATTCGTAGACAACAAGTAAGTAGGTATCAACAAAGTATGAAGAGTACTTACAAAATAAAAACTAAAAGTTTCTTTTGAAAGAAATAGAGAATATCAGGAAATGAGAAAAATATTTTACGTTCATAGGTTGCTAAAATTAACACTATCAAAACTACCACTCTATATCATGCTAAATGAAATAAGTCAGAAGAGGGATAGGCATAGGATGATTGGGCTCTTTTACGGGATATATATTTAAAAAACATAATATGAGGTTAATACTGAAGGATAGTATTAAACAAGGGTCATAAGGATTGGTCCACATTTGTAAACCTGCATCATGTGCTGGAGGAGAAGAAAGTTGGGATAGAGAAGTGACCACAATGATAAAGATAGTTGGAAATGATCACTCTGGATAAGAACTGCATGCTAAATATAGGTGAAGGAAAAAACATGATAATCTCTCAGTATCTGAATTGCAAACCATGATGCCAGAAAGGGGAGAAAGAGAGAGAGAGAGAGAGAGAGAGAGAGAGAGAGAGAGAGAGGGAGAGAGAGAGAGAGTGCCTGTCATAGAAATAGAAATAGGTAGAGACAGACTGGGGGGAGGGGAAACTGAGGACATTGGTGGTGGGAAATGTACACTGGTGGAGGAATAGGTATTGGAACATTTATGACTGAAGGCCAACCATGAGACCATAAACAGCTTTGTAACTCTGTATCTCATGGTGATTCAATTTAAAAAAAAAATCCTACCCTTCCACTCTACCCAAAGCATTATACAAATTCAATGCAGTCCCCATCAATACTCCAATAAAATTATTTCAAGACATAAAGCAAACATTCCCAAAAATTTTCATGGAATCATAAAACTTCCTGAACAGATAAGGCTACTAAGAGAAAAAAATGGGGAAATTTTTATTTTCTGACTTAAATTACAACATAAAGCTATATTATTAACATAGCATGGCAGTGGAATAAAAAAGACACTGTCAGCCTAATAGAATGAAATTAAAAGTCCAGAGACAAATCCTTAGCTATGTGGGCAATTAATTTATGTCAAAAGTGCTGGATGTACAAAGTGGAGCAAAGAAAGCTTTGTCAATGAATGTTATTGGAGACACTGGGTCTATTTCTGACACAATTCACAAAAGCTAATTGAAATTGCCTTAAAGACCTTGTCATTAGACCACAATCCATAAAAGTACATTGAAAAGAGAGGCAGAATTCTTTAGGATACGGACCTTAGCCTTATCATCAATGACTGGACTCCATTCGCAAAAATAAGGTAAAGGTAAAGGTAAAGGCCCTCCCGTTGATCGTCAATTTGCTCGAGCGGGCCCAGTAACGTCTCCATTGGAGACTTTGTTGTTACTGTGTCTGGCATATCAAATACTCTCGGTAGCTTGCCGGGCTCTCCGAGAGGGGCGGAGGAATCGAACTCAGGTCGGCCATGTTGGCCGCTTGTAAGGCGAACGCCCTACCCGCTGTGCTATAACATACACAAAAGTAAACATATGGGACTGCATCAAATTTAAAATGTCTTGGATATAAAAAATCAGGCTTAAATTAAATATCAGCCTATTGAATAAGAGAATATATTTGCATACCATACATCAGATGAAGAACTACTATCTAAAAGACATAAAGTACTCGTCACGGTCATGGTCATGGTCCTCCCGTTGTTCATCGATTTGCTCCAGCGGGCCCAGTAACGTCTCCATTGTGACACTTGTTACTGTGTTTGGCATACCGAATTCATCACGGGTAGCTTGCCAGGCCTTGCTGTGCAGGCGAGATACTCTCGATAGCTTGCCAGGCTCTTCTAGAGAGGTGGAGGAATCGAACTTGGGTCAGCCATATTGGCTGCGTGTAAGGCAAACACCTACTGCTGTGCTATCGCTCCAGCCCAAAGTACTCGTAAAAAAAAAAAAAAAAAAAAAAAAAAAAAAAAAAAAAAAAAACCTCAGCCATGGCCCCAGAGGCTCAAAAACCAAATTCAGAACCCAGCAGCTGTTGGCAGAAATGTGAATGGACTATGCATTAAGCTACAGCGCTGTGCTCCCCTAGGAGGGAAAGGGTGTCTGTCTCTTCCACCTTTCTCCCCACCAGTAGCACGGTGGCCTCTGCCTCAGAGCTTATTGGACAGTCAACTATGAGCTGGCAGTGATGGGGCACCTGTGGCCTCATGGGATGGTGGGGCAGAACTAGCACATACTTCTTGCCACACCGAGACCACGAGTTGTCTCCCACGAGCGGCTCTCCGGCACGGCCTTGGACCCAGAGGCACACAAACCAATCTCGGACCTATATGGCTTTTGGCAGAAATCCCTCCAGACTTAATTAGTAAAATATCAGAAATCCAAAATCATATGGTCTTCATAACCAGCAATAGAAAACAAATTATTTCACCATGCCTTTTCAGCAGGTCTGATTGTGGGGGGGAAATTCCAAATAATAATGGTGCATCTTTTGTCGAAATAATGAATGTAATCAAAGTAGAGAGAGAGTTAAGTGGAAATTATCTGCCTCACAGTCATGGGGAGGGGTGGGATAGGGGGTACATTGGGGTTCTTGGTGGTGAAAAATATGCATTGGTGAAGGGATGGGTGTTTGATCATTGTATGACCGAGACTTAAACCTGAAAGCTTTGTAACTGTTCTCACAGTGATTCAATAAGTAAAAAAAAAAATTTTAAATGAAAAAAAAAACTCAACAAAAAAAACTATAGCCTCATTAAAAAAAAAGGAAATAAACAGGCGCTTCTCCAAAGAGAACATATGGACAGCCAAAAAGTATGTGAGAAAGTGTTGATCATGACTTTTTATCAGGGAAATGCAAATCAAAACAACAATCCTGTGGAAATGGTATATAATAAAGAGACTAGAAACAACCAAGGTTCACAGAAATATGGACGTGAAAGGAACACTCATTCAGTTGGTGCGAATTTTATCTCACTAAAAAAAAACTATTAAAATGTCTCATAAAATTATGACTAAAAGAGCTGGAGTGATAGTACAAGGGATAGGGTGCTTTCCTTGCACGCAGCCAACCTGGCTTTGATCCCTGACATCCCATATAGTCCCCTGAGTCCACCAGGAGAGATGCCTGAATACAGAGTCAGGAATAAGTCCTAAGTGTCACTAGGTGTGGCCCCAAGCCCCCCATAAACTTTTACACTAGAGGTTCCTTATGTATTGACCAAGCAATTCCACTCCTTGATCTCTAACACCCCCCAACACAAAAATATTAATTCAAAAAGATACATGCACATTCATATTCACTGTAGTACACTAAGTACGATAATCAGGAAATGGAAACAACCCAAGCGTCCAACAACAGATGAATGGATAAAGTTGTGAGATATATATATATATATATGTATATCTATACATATCTATTGTGTGTATATATATATACACAATGTGGTAGATATGTATATATACAATGCAATATACAAATGTATATGCATATAGTGCAACTTGGATGAAACTGGCATCATTTTAAGTGAAATAAGTCAGAAGTGAAGGATAAAGAGTAGATGATCTAATTCATCTTTGATAAATAGAGATTTAAAAAAACAAGAGAATAGACAGTACTGAAGAAAGAAAATCATAAACCTTGGATTATAAAATTAAAATTACTGAGCAATACAAGGAGATTTGGGGAGAAAGGAAAGTAGTGGCAGGTCCTGGGCCCTTTGGATAGTTTTAACCACTGTGGTAGTGAGGCACAGTAACTTTATACATCAAAGTCCAAAGTGTTAAAATTACTATGACCATGTTATCTAAAGTATTTATATATATATATATATAAAAAACAGGTTTTAAAGGCTGAAGAGATGGGAGAGATAGTACAGTGGCTAAGGCACTCACCTTGTACATGGTCCATCAGGAGTGATCCCTGAGCATAGAGTCAGAAGAACATACTGAGTACCGCTGGATATGGGCCATACCTCTCTCCACAATCTTTAATATGTATCATGTAGACCTCATATAAAAGGGTGATACGTTTAAGAAATCTAAACGGTCTTTAAAAAATCTGGTGGTCATTAATACCCAAGAATAGCTGAGATCAGCACCAGGAGGATTACTCCATAACTTAGAGGCCAGCCGGGTATCCTAGAGGAAAGGGCAGTTCAGATAGAGAAGGGAGTACCAAATAAAGGATATTTGGAGGATCCTCCCAGGAGGGGAGATGCATGTCGAAAGTAGACTATGGACTGAACATGTTTGCCACTCAATGCCTCTTGTGCAGACCACAACACCCAAAAGGAGAGAGAGAACACAGGGGATTGCCCTGCCACAGAGACAGGGGGGGATGGGGGGATGGCGGTGGGGGGATATTATCCATGGTGGTGGAAAATGGGCACTGGTGGAGGCATGGGTATCTGATCATTGTATAATCGAAACCCAAGCACAAAAAATTGTAAATCTACAACTGTAAAATAAATAAATAAATAAATAAAGGGGAAAAAATCTGGTGGTCTTTGTCATGTAATTGAATTATTTAAATCATTCGAATTATAATCATTATTGATATAATTTGGACTGGAACAATAGCACAGCAGTAGGACACGTTTGCCTTGCGTGCAGCCAGCCCGGCCAAGCCAGGTTCAATTCCTCTGCCCTTCTCAGAGAGCCTGGCAAGCTACTGAGAGTATCTCACCCGCACGGCAAAGCCTGGCAAGCTACCCATGACATATTGAATGTGCCAGTAATCACAAGTCTCAAAATGGAAACGTTACTGGGCCCACTCAAGCAAATCAATGAACAACGGGAGGACAGTGACAGCAACAGTGATTGATACAATTGCATCTAAATCTTTGATCTTGCTTTGAATTTTGTTTTTGTTTTTTTCTTTTCGGGTCCCACCCTGCGATGCACAGGGGTTACTCCTGGCTCTGCGCTCAGGAATTACTCCTGGCAGTGCTCAGGGGACCATATGGGATGCTGGGATTCAAACCCGGGTCAGTCACGTGCAAGGCAAACACCCTACCCACTGTACTATCGCTCCAGCCCCCTCTTTTTATTTTATGTACAAATTTGTTCTTAATGCTTTTGGGGGATGGGAAGAGTCAGGCCCAACCTGGCTCAAAGGTCACTCCTGGCTCTGTGCTCAGTAATTCCAACCAGTGAATATCAATGGGGAGTCAATCAAGGATCAATCACCTGGAAGACAAGCACCTTAATCCCTATATTATCACTCTGGTCCCTGTTCTTTGTTCATATTTTTAAAGCTTCTTTTAGATTACATGAGTATTTTGTATGATTTTGTTTTAGTTTACTGTTAAATTTACTATGATATTTAGTTTATTAAATTTTTAATTTTTAAAATTAAATCACCATGATTTTCAAAGTTATTCATAGAAGTTCTTGTTTCAGTCATACAATGTGCCAACACCAATCCCACCTTTTCTCTACCAACAGACTCTCCTTTTCCCTCTCTCTGCCATAGCCTGCCACTTTAGCAGGCACAAAACAAATTTTACTTGCTCAAAAAAAAAAAAAAAACTTAGAGGAATGGTAAATGCAAGTATCAGAAAATAAATCAATAGAAGTCAATTTGTGACAACTGTTTGAAATATGATATTAACCTATGTAAATAAGGAAATTTAAATAATTTAATAGAATATAGTGTGTAAACACACAAAAAATAAAACGGCCGGCGGTCTGGCCGTTTCCCCACTCCAGGGAGGTCGATGGCGATGGTCAGGTGAAGGAAGGAAACGAGGCCAAGCTAGTTGGTCTTAGTAGCCGTTTATTACATGGAAGAGATGTATGTCATGGAGGCCTCAGGAATCCTCGAGCACGTGCGCCTTTGTTCTCTCAGCTTCTGTCCTCAGCCCCATCTTCCCAGGTTCTCTGGTGCACGTGTCCCCCCGTTCTCTGGTGCACGTGTCCCCCCAGAGAGCCCTGAAATCTCCCTTATATAGATCATAGTACCTCTAAAGGGCGCAATATAATGATGTCATCAGAAGGAGTTACAGAAAGAACGTTGAGGCGGCAAACCATACATTGTTTCCTTACATCCGCAGGCCAGTAATCCTGGCCTCACCTTTTCACAAGCTACAAGCACTTAGATTAGCACAACAAAGACCAGTCTGCTAGAGCTTGGAATCTACATCTCCAAAAAAGCAGTCTCATCCAAGCTAGTCAGGACACACAGAAAACTGCTTCTAGGACGTGTTTCTCCTCTCCTTGTCCAACCAACATATAAGCATACATAATATTAATCATTTTGTATGGACACAGTAAGAAATACTTTGGGCTTATAGAATTGCTCTCCTAGGGCCATCTCGATCTCAGACTGCAGTGCTCAGGCCAGATATCTTTCCTATTCCTAGCAGCAGGGCCCTAGTCTTGTCGTTACCTTTGGATCATGACATCATTTGCCTATGATCAAACTCTTAACTTTTAGTTAAGGATCGTGGCACCTTGGCCTGGCCCATCGCGATGCCAGGGTAGCATATAACTTACCGGCTTGCCCTGGTTCCATCCAGTCCCACGTCGGGACCCTGCCCTTGGGGTGCTAGGAAGTAAGGGCAACTGAGGCTTAAGTTGAGAAGGCAGATGCCCAGGAGTGAATAATATTCAAAGCCAATCAATTCCTAAGTTATAAAGCATAATATTAATTAATTGTCTTCCTGTATCTATACAAAAGGACATTGCATTAAAGTAAACTGCTCAAAGACATAAGGAGAGGAGAAAGGCAATATTGACTTACAGTACAGCTTCAGTGTCTAAGAAGGATGAGACCTTACAAATTGGTTGGGGAAGAGAGCATAGAAGAGGTTACAGACAGACAAAGTAATGGGAGTGACTCGGGAGCACTGTGATGGGCACAATCTGATAAACCTAAGCTCCGTGTACTCCAACATCTCACCCTTTTCTGTTTACAAAAACACAAAAATTTGAAATAGACAAAGGAACAATTCCAATCACAAAACAGTCTCATATGTAGTAGTAGTAAAACTTCAGTCCGCCCCTGAACCCAGAGCAGTGCTTGTTGTAAAGTGTCCAATAGTCCTGCACTGTTCAAGGGTAATCAGAGTCAGTTAGTTGCTTTTTGAAGAAATGAGGTGTCAAGATCACAATTTGAAGAGCTGTTTTTGCAACATCAGCAGTAGTGGTCACAGCAATGAGTTCCAGCAATGAGTCCCAGAGAAACAACTGTCAAAGAGTCCTATGAACTTCAGGAAGCACTGGATCAAGCAGGGAGCACTGGAACAGGAGCACTGGAACAACTTCTGTCAGGAGCTCTTCAGCAGGGGAATGCAGCCATTCTCTGTTCAGGTTCACTGGCAGTCATAGATGTGCAACCTAGCTTATGTCTGGAAAAAACACTTTTTAAAAGTTATCAGAGGCTTTGAGCATTGGGGTTTGGTTCATCTCCATGTCTGGGGGTAAAGAAAGAGGCAAGGGGAAACTCCGAGAGAAACAGTTATCCTAGAGAGAAATTAAAAGGTGTTCCTATTAAAAGTCATTCCTTCCTCCTTCAGGAGATGAGGCACCTGTGAATTCCAAGGAGAGGGTAAAAGTAAAGAATTGTTAATCCAAAATATGGGGTCCAGGCGTTGTCCAATCCACAACCTATAAGAGAAGGCTATAAGGAATGTTCTTAATTTGATCTCGTGATATGTTAAAGGAGTTAGAGGCCTTTTCTGCAGGCCTTCTGATGCTGGTTCCTCTGATTTCCTTGTGAATTCCAGGTGAAATCAGCTTGGCGATGGCTTGGAGCTGGAATTTAGAGAGCTGTAAGACTGCAAAGGTCTGAAAGTTAATGCAGGTAGATGAATTCGGCTCCTGATGAAGTGCAATGGGACCCAAAGTTTCTTAGTGGAGTTATCTGTTGAAAGAAAAATATAGCCTTTTCCTCGAATGAGGTGTCTCCCTGCTACCCAGTCTTTGTCAATTTTTAATCAAATTAGGAGAAAGTTAATAATTTTCTGAGTCTGTGCATCTTCCTGAAAATGCTTTTCAGCTGCTGTATATGGCTCCCCTTGAGGTAAATTCAAAATTTTAAAGAAAACAATGTCAAAGAATAGGAGTCAAACGGGGCATTTCTCCTTATTTATTTATTTATTTATTATTAACTATGCCCGATTCATAGGTCCAGGAAGACCAGAATGAGATCTGATAACAGTAATTAAAACAAGTTCAGAGCACTTTTGTAAAAGAGCCTGTTGCTGCTGAAGCAATTGTTGAGCTCAGTTACAATACCAGGGAAGAGACCAACATAAACTGAATCTGAGATGATATTAGTAGGCCCTGGCACATGGGCGAGTGAAAAAACTAATGTGGCGAGTTATAGCCTTCATTGGAAGCTCTTTCCTGATATCCAAAATAACCTGATTTATAACCATACACACACACATGCAGAAGTATCCTAGTGACAATGCCTTCTGTCCCTCACCAGACTCAGCGTCTGTAATGGCTGAGTGGGTGAGCACCCAGGAATGAGGCGTCTCTGTGCCTCCTGGGTCAATAAGCAATGGCCTAGTGGGAGAATAACCTCGTACCCATTGGCCCTGAAGCTGTTTTCCCAGAGGTGGCATCTCATGAACTAGAAGTAGAAGTTCACTTCCCCAAAAGTAAAACTGCACCGGTCTGAGTTTTTGAATAACCTTATTTGGAACTAGCACTTCACCATTGGTTCTGATAAAAAACCTGAGAGTTGGTTGTCCAGACTGAGTTCCTGGCAGATATTCTTGGGAATCAAGACTAGAAACTAGAGGCTTTCTCCACCTCTGACCTGACTGAGGTTTCTCAAGGTAGCTGAGCCCTTTTACACAAAGTTCTGCTCGGTTTGCCAGCGCAAATTCACCAACAGACACAACGCTTTGATTCCAAAGTTTCTCACTTTTTTCCTGGCTCAAAACCTGATGCACGTTAGGTGCAGAACTCAGCTCCGCATGTCCCATACACAGGATAGCTTGTTCCCTGAACTCAACCGCTTGTTGGTGAGCCTCTGTTCCATGAGGAACAGAGTCTGGGATCAGAGATGTCTTTCCCTTCACTTCCAGACAACCATGAAAAACTGATGTGCTGCTTGTAACGTTTGCTTGAGCAAACTCCCTTTCTACCTGGGGGTTCAAATCTCGTCCCTTTGCATCAGAATTTAATCTGCAGGGACTCTGGGTGGGAGAAATGCTAACTGTATCAGAGAAAGAAATATCCAAAGCAGCGCTCCTTGCCGTGGCTGGCTGTAGTGAATCTACTGACTGGAGCTCTGAAGCTCCACACTGGGGAGAAGGGCTGCAGCTGGGAATGTCCCCTGATTTTGCGGGGCCTGGGGCTGGCCCCACTGCACGTTTCCCGAAATGGGGTCACCAGCTACGCCAAGATTGGAGGGGCAATCTCTGGCCCAATGGTTTCCATTATGGCCTTGTGGACAAGGTCCAGGTGGTCGTCTCACAATTGCACGTTTTGGAGGTGCCCTGCAATCCTTACGGAGGTGGCCTGACTTCCCACAATTAAAACATTTGACCTGACTTTGTCTCTGTATGGCATAGGCCTCAACAGCATTAATACGTGCCTGATGTTTGATAGAACCAACATTCCGACATGCCTTCAAGTACCCCATTATGTCCTCCTTCTCCTTAATGGGGCGCAAAATGGCCTGGCAATCCTCGTTAGCATTTTCAAAAGCCAATTGTTTGGACAAAATCTCCTGCGTTTCCTTACCCTTAACCTGCCTTTCAATGGCTTCCATCAACCTTCCTATGAAGTCTGCATAAGGCTCTGTGGCACCCTGAATAATCTTTGTATAGCTTCCCTTGAATTCAGCATCTGCATCAATCCTCTCCCAGGCCCACAGGGCAGCATCACGGACATGAGCAAAAACAGCACGAGGCAAGGTGACTTGCTTCTTAGGGTCGTGCCATTTCCCTTCACCTATTAACATCTCATAAGTCAATTTAATTCCTGAAAATTTTCGTCCAGCATGGCCTAGGCTCTGAAGTTTTGCCTTAGCCTCATCACTGAACCACATCCTCCATTGGGTGTACTGAGAAGGGCTTAAGCACGTCTTAGCAACCACGTGAAAATCTTGAGGTACCCAGTGAGCTTTTTTACTCCAGCCTGTAAGATACTCCTTACAGTACGGAGATGTAGGTCCGTACAGGGCACAGGCCTTTTTGAAATTACTGAGTGAATCCATTCTTAACCCTTCGTAAGACGGAGACTGATTCTCCTCCAGCTGGATGGGAAAAAAGAGACGGAGCTCATGGGGTCTGGGTGGGATTGACCACTTACGGTCGAGAGGTTTCAGCTGTAAGCTTCTATCGGGACCGTGTCCCGAGCGGCCTGGAGGCCTCTTGACTGAGGAGCGGCGGCTCCTATGAGAAATCTCCTGTACCAAGCCGCTCTCAGACTCAGAATCTGAGGAGGTGGTAGCTGGCTCATCATATGCATCACTTTCCTCTGACGCACTAGAAGTGGAGTCGTACAGAGGAGTTGGGGGTCTCTCTGGCTTGATATCAGTAGGGAACGTTAATTCATCAGTGGCAGAGAGATTTTTGCTCTGAGAACGTGTTTGTACTGGAAACGCCTTGAGCTGCTTTCGGGGCTTGGGTACAGGAGCAGTCAAGCATTGCGCATCAGGCTTCTTTCTAGGCTTGGGTATGGGAGGAGCCGAGGGTAAGGCTCTCTCAGTAGTGGGAACTTTCTTAATTTCATCCTTAATCTTAAAATCCTCTCTGTTTAGCTCCTGAGGAAAGCCTTCCATAGTATATCTGACATCCTCCTCCTCAAAGCTATCTTCCAAAGCCTTAAGGACGGAATAGACAATTTCCCAAGTTACCCAGAATTGTTTAGGGATTTGAGCCCCTCCCTTAAATTCCCTGAAGACATTACCTTTAACCTTTTCCCAAACCTCAGGCGCCAAAGTTCCCTTATCTGGAAACCAGGGATGAAATTTGTAAACAGTTTTTAGGCAGGACCGGAGTTGGTCCCGAGAAACACTATGTCCAGTTCTCTTTGCAAAATGCTTAATCAATTCAATAAAAAAATGGCCACGATCAGTTTGGCGTGAAGAATTTTTAGAGGAATTCACGCGACTCTGTTTATGTCCCATCTTAGTGGAGGAGTACAGCTAGCAGTTTAATTCACCGCACCACAAAATCTAAGTTCTCCCACTAAAATTTTCTAGAGTGGGGGTGTACCGAAACGCTGTTCTTACCTTTAGTTGTGCACCGGTTGGAGGCTCGTGCCCACCCAGGGACGCCAGTTGTGTAAACACACAAAAAATAAAACGGCCGGCGGTCTGGCCGTTTCCCCACTCCAGGGAGGTCGATGGCGATGGTCAGGTGAAGGAAGGAAACGAGGCCAAGCTAGTTGGTCTTAGTAGCCGTTTATTACATGGAAGAGATGTATGTCATGGAGGCCTCAGGAATCCTCGAGCACGTGCGCCTTTGTTCTCTCAGCTTCTGTCCTCAGCCCCATCTTCCCAGGTTCTCTGGTGCACGTGTCCCCCCGTTCTCTGGTGCACGTGTCCCCCCAGAGAGCCCTGAAATCTCCCTTATATAGATCATAGTACCTCTAAAGGGCGCAATATAATGATGTCATCAGAAGGAGTTACAGAAAGAACGTTGAGGCGGCAAACCATACATTGTTTCCTTACATCCGCAGGCCAGTAATCCTGGCCTCACCTTTTCACAAGCTACAAGCACTTAGATTAGCACAACAAAGACCAGTCTGCTAGAGCTTGGAATCTACATCTCCAAAAAAGCAGTCTCATCCAAGCTAGTCAGGACACACAGAAAACTGCTTCTAGGACGTGTTTCTCCTCTCCTTGTCCAACCAACATATAAGCATACATAATATTAATCATTTTGTATGGACACAGTAAGAAATACTTTGGGCTTATAGAATTGCTCTCCTAGGGCCATCTCGATCTCAGACTGCAGTGCTCAGGCCAGATATCTTTCCTATTCCTAGCAGCAGGGCCCTAGTCTTGTCGTTACCTTTGGATCATGACATCATTTGCCTATGATCAAACTCTTAACTTTTAGTTAAGGATCGTGGCACCTTGGCCTGGCCCATCGCGATGCCAGGGTAGCATATAACTTACCGGCTTGCCCTGGTTCCATCCAGTCCCACGTCGGGACCCTGCCCTTGGGGTGCTAGGAAGTAAGGGCAACTGAGGCTTAAGTTGAGAAGGCAGATGCCCAGGAGTGAATAATATTCAAAGCCAATCAATTCCTAAGTTATAAAGCATAATATTAATTAATTGTCTTCCTGTATCTATACAAAAGGACATTGCATTAAAGTAAACTGCTCAAAGACATAAGGAGAGGAGAAAGGCAATATTGACTTACAGTACAGCTTCAGTGTCTAAGAAGGATGAGACCTTACAAATTGGTTGGGGAAGAGAGCATAGAAGAGGTTACAGACAGACAAAGTAATGGGAGTGACTCGGGAGCACTGTGATGGGCACAATCTGATAAACCTAAGCTCCGTGTACTCCAACAATATAGTATGATATCTACTCTCATTTACATAGATAGGCTTTCAACTCTGTTGCGTAAAATATATCACATTGATTTTTATCCTGTCTTCCCTGTCATTGATAAAACTATTTTTTAATTCTCTGCTAATATGTCTTAGCATTTATGTGAATTAGGTAAAGCCTACAACATGAAATTTAGGACGAATTATATTTATCCATACCTGTCCTGCTATTGTCGGCATATATAGTAGTGTTACAAGCACATGATTTCTAATTTAATCATATTGTTTATTTATCAGTCATCAATTTAATTTTTTAGTTTGGCACATGAATTTTAAGGAAACGAATGAAAATAATTTTATATTTACAAATTTAACAAGAATTGGTGAAAGAGATTAAATTAAGGACCAGTTGTTAGGTAACTGTAGTCCCAGAAATATATATCTTATTTTTCATGATATTCTATGAGAAAGCAGCTTTTCTCTCTCTGTGTCTCATACTTTTGTTTTTATCTATCTTAATAGAGAAATTGTTAATAATAAGCAAGAATTAGATTCTGAAAAGTTTTGTTTCTATTTATTCTAGTACATGGTGAGTTCTTCAGATTTCTCTAAAATATTTATGATACATATTTTATATAAAAATATATTATTCATTTAAATACACATACCTTTTACTTACGTATCTTGCTTACTTTTTGATAATCTGTCCTTTTCTCCTTAATCCATATTTTGCTATTTAAAATTCACATGCTATCTTGATATCATCTGATAGTTGGGTCATGCCTTACTCATGTGTCTTGTCCTACACTTCTTTTACCAGGATCTGCTACTTGTTACCTGAATTCACCCTGTAGTTTTCTGTTCTGGGCTTTTCCTCTGAGTATCCTGTAACTATTGTACCTTCATTACCATTGACCATGTGGCAAAGATTCCCTTGTACTCTCAGTCAAGAATCTTCTATTCCAAGTTGGGTTCTGTTTCACCACCCTTTCCCCAGAAGGTAACAACCATACCTTCCTGTGGATCCCCAGTATGTCCAAAATATTCCACTGCCTTTGTTCTCATATTATTCAAATGCACTTGTGTGTTTGCATTCTTCCATTATAAAACACATTGCTTGCCTCTGCTTGTTTTAGCACAGTATTAGCCCTAAAAGATATAGGATGAAAATATAACTGACTAGACACAGGAGGAAAGGAAAACAGGTTTCAGGTGGTAAAAAGTAGTGGGTAAATTGAAGTTGGTGACAATTTAAATAAGAAGGAAATTTCTTAAACTAAGTATTTTTAATTAAAATGAATTGTAAATATTATATAATAATCCCTGCCCAAAAAAATCTAGCTGAGATTTCTAAATGTAAATTGAATTTCTGTGAATTTTCTTCTAATTTTCACTGGGAAATACAAACTGTCATGTAACCTATTGCTGATTAGCACAAAATATTCACATACATCTGACCAAACAGAAGAGATCATGAGAAGGAAAGAGTTCAAGAAAGGGAATGTCTTTCTGGACAAATAAAATCCATATGCAAATTTGTTTGATAATTTTAGGAATTAGTAGAGAAATGGATTTAAAATTCTCAAAAATGTAAGTCCAAAGCAGAAAAAAATTTGTCTTTTAAAAATCAGGGTTTTAATGATGAACAATTTTGGCCAATTAAAGTTTAGACTAATTGCTATGGTGATTTTGGGAAAGAATGAAGATAATGAGTTTCTGAATGTCAACTGCAATTTTTGAGTATTTTAATTTGCAATCTCTTTATTTAATGGAGAAAGCATTGAAGACTCACTGTGAATGTAGTCAAACTGCATTTCACTTTTACAGCTGTACTTTAGCATAGGAATTATATCTTCCGATAATATCCACTCAGTTTGGGGGAGTAAAGATTTAGAAGTCTCCTTTAGAAGTGTCAAATCATGTACTCTGTCAGGTTCCAAAAATAACTTTGCTCAACATTATATGGGATAAGAATCTGGCCTGATACACTAATCCTATGATCTGGAGGAAAATAGTTGACAGATTGCTTGACCTAGCAAATCATTCAGATAACTCTGCTAGGAGCAATGGCTTGGTCATTTTTTAAAATAAATTTTTGATTCATATCAATTTTCACTGGGAACTTTGAGGAAAATGCCTAGGGATTTTTGAACTTATTGTGTCGTTTAAATGTCTTTTTCAAGAATATAGAAAGCAATCCCCCTTCCTCCACTTTTTCAAAGACAGATGGGAAAAATGATATTGACAGCATCTATTTCCCTTCATGTTTTAGATATAATTATAATAAATGTATGCTTTTGAAAACTTCAACAACCAAGGCTGCAATGATAGGATAGTGGGATAGGGTGTTTGCCTTGCCCATGGATGACCCAAGCTCAATCACCAGCTCTCTATATCATCTCTCAAACCTGCCAGGATTGATCCCTGATCACAGACCCTGGAGTTATCCCTGAACACTGCCAGGTGTATCCCCAAAGCAAAACAAACAAACAAAATGGTACAACAACCTATTCATTTAAGTTGACTTGCTAGACATTTACCTGAAGACCAATAGTTAGAAACCAGAGAAACCTATCTGCATACTTGATGCTTTTCCTGTATTACATTGCAGAATTTTGCAATTTCATAATTGACATTTTCCCTTACATTTCAGAATTTTGCTTTTTTATTTGCTAGCATTGGTGTATACAGAGGAAGGAATGAAATGACACTACAAAGTCTAATGTACCAATCCTATGAGTCCAATCAGGGACAGGAGAAAAGTAATGAGCTGATTTTCTCATTTTTCTGCTTGCATTTTCCCCTCTGATATTTCTGCACCAAGGTAATACTTGATATTGTGTGTGTGTGTGTGTGTGTGTGTGTGTGTGTGTGTGTGGAGCGGGGGGGAGGGGGATGCATAAATAGGAAACATAAAAAGTCCCCCAAAAGGCATCAAACTAAGGGTGACTCTCTGTGTCAGCATTTCAGATTCACACTGCCAATTATTTCAAGCCCTGAAAACTCGGAGCTACACAGAGTACCTGCGCCTACAAATGCATTATTTCCCCCCTTCAGTTGTCAGCGTGACAGACAATATGAAAACAAATGTGATTTATGATGTTTTTGTGTTTGATTAGTAGTTTACTAATCCAACATTCCCAAAATTGAACGACTGTAGAAAAATATCTGATTTCTTATTCTCCTCCCCTTCCCTATCTTATAAATAAAAGAGCTGTAAGCAGAAATACCAGTAGCCACGTCTGAAGCTTTTAGTTGATGTACGTCAGACTGATTTAAGAGCTTCGATCTTTTCCTAACTAACACAGTAGCACTGATCTTTGAAATAAACTTTACTCAAGGTATACATATACACAAATGAGGAAGTTTGTATAATTACTTGAGCACTAGAGGGCATTAAATGTAACAAGTAATATGGAGGTAATGATCCATGCTATCTAAAAATATATTATGATAAACTGTATCTAACTGCCTATATTTTTACAGTCCGCACTCCTGTATTTTTTCCACCATTGTTAATTAAGGGAAATAAACAAGTTTTAAGAGAGAAATGGTTCTTGTCTTCAGCAGTGGTTGGTCAGTGAAGCAAAAGTACATTTCAATGACACCTCTGGGATTTTTTACTCTTTAATGAGCAGTTCAGTGGAAAATGTGCACTCAAAATGTTCTTCTATAAGCATTTAAATAGTTTTTAAAAATCATGTCATAGTATCCAAGTAATTTTTTTTAAGATTTCAAAGTTGTTATTATAAAACTTTTGAAACTTCTTCCTTTGATACAAGGAAATCAAGACCTTGCTAGATGAAATGAGCATAAAACCTTGAGCTAGTAAATAAGTCTGAACTGGAAAACAGGATCTCAATTTTGAGATGTATTAATCAGTACTAGATAACATTAAGATATCAGAATTGTCTCAATAGCTCTTTAAGACCTATTTTACCCAATAGTTTATTTTTATAAAGGCAGTATTTTGTGAATTATTTCCTCCACAACTCCCTACAGTATTAATTTTAGAGCCAGAAAGATTGTAGAGCTGGTAAGGCACTTGACTTGCATGCCACCAACCCAGGTTCAATTTGCAGTACCTCATATAGTCCCAGGCTGGAACAATAGCACAGCGGGTCGGGTGTTTGCCTTGCACGTGGCCCACCCAGCCAACCCAGGTTCAATTCCTCTGCCCCTCTAGGAGAGCCCGGCAAGCTACTGAGAGTATCTCACCCGCTTGGCAAGGCCTGGCAAGCTACCCGTGACATATTCGATATGCCAAACACAGTAACAAGTCTCACAATGGAGACGTTACTGGGCCGGCTCGAGCAAATCGATGAACAACAGGAGGACAGTGACATATGGTCCCTTGAGCACTGCCAACAGTAATCCTTAAGCATATCTCAATCCTTAAGAAAAGATCAGGGACTGAAGAGATAGTACAGTGGGTAGGTGCTTGCCTTGCACACAGTCGACCTAGGTTATACTCCAAAGCAGCACCAGGAGTAATTCTGAGTGCAGAGCTAGGTTTAACCACTGAATATTGCTGCATGTGATGAAAACACACACACACACACACACACACACACACACACACACACACACTTTTAAATAAAATAGTTCTAACATTTTTATATAAAATATTACGTTCATTTTCAACTTTCAGGGTTGTTTTAATTAATTAAAAAGTGCTTTGTGAACTCACAAGTAAATCTCAGAAGAGAGCCACTAGCTGCAGAGATGTCTCCAGATGCTGTGCCAGGCTGCACCTCATTTGCAGGGCACCCGGAGGGGGGTGGATGAGCCCAGTATCAGCCACGATAGAACCCGGCAGCTGAAAAGCTCCAGAACCCAATAGCTGCCAGCCATGCTCATGACCTATCTCCACAGACTCAGGATGAGCCCCTCATGCATGAGAATGGATTTGCTGAAAAACTCAGGCATGCGGCTTTTGTGACCAAAATCTCCAGGTTCTCAGAGTTGGGAATGGGCGACCTCCCCTGACATTTCCTTGTCTTTCTCTCTGGCACCATATACACTTATTAGCAGCCATGATCCAGAGCCTCACAAATTAATCTCAGAAGAGAGCAACAGGCCGCAAAGATGCTTCCGGACGCCAAAGTCATCTCCAGTTGCATCACACGACTTAAAATTTTAGAATCCCTGGAGCACGTGACCATGTGAGATTCCATACTCTACTCCACTGATGCACCAAATGCACACCACATTTGATGGGGTTAAGGTAGAAGGCAATAGAGCTCGATCCAAAAATAAATAAATAAATATTAGCACACAAGGCTCAACATGTAAGAACACGTTAGTAATCTCTTATACAAGGGCTTAATGTCTCTAGGGTGAGATGCAACAATCTTCACACATTTTCCTCTAAGGAAACATTTTTGGATCATTTTTAATGAATTATTCATAACAAGCCATAGAAAATAAATTATTTAGGACCTACTTTGGGGGCAGGCTTGGGTGGTGGTGGGAAAATTCAAAATAATCATGGTAGGAAGGTGTTATGGTGGTAGGATTGGTGTTGGGATATCGAATGTAATAAATTATTGTGAACAACTTTATAAATATAAAATTGGGGAGTAAAGTGCTTTATGTTTAATGCTGAAATGTTTTGTAAATTATGGAAAAAATAGAACTTATAAACTGACTGTAAATTTCTAGAAATATTTGTCAGTTTGCACATGGTTCCTCAACAGCTATTTGGCATTCAAATAGCTTAGAGATACTTCTTAGTGTAATGCCAAAAGTCTATAAGTACAATTAACATTTTATTCTGGTATTTTTTCCTCTTTCCTATTGTAAGTCTGGTTGTTAAATGGCCACAAATAGAAGACTAAAATTTCAGTAGGGAAAAATGTTTCAAAAATTTTAAAGTTAATTAGTTTTCATATTTTTTATGGAATTTTATACTGTTCAAAGAATAAATCACACATTTGCAGTCCTGGGAACTAAGTCTAGTCCATTCACATAATGTGTAATTATGTTGAGTTTTTGAAATATAGACATCTTTGTAAATAACATTAGCATTTTGGGATGAGTATTTTGTTAATTAATGGGACCTTCCACAGAATTCAGTCGGTATGAAACGACTATTAGTGCAACTTATCTGAGATGACTGCCTGGAACTTTTTCATTGTATAAAGTAAAGAAAATATTATTTTGGAAGATTTCTGTAAATGTAAATGCCTAAAACACTTAACTGTGAATAATTGGTGAAAACAATAAAGACTACATTTAAGACATTAATCATAAGCTACCAACAAAGTCATCAAAATGTCCCAAATTAGGCCAGAGAGAGAGCACACGGGACTAGAATGCATGCAAGAGGCTCAGGCTCTGCCCCTGACAGCACATATGGTCTCCTGAGCACTGCCAGGTACGTCCCCTCTCCCCCCAAACACACACACACGCACACACATACACACACACAGAGCCCCAATTAACAAATGTATTAATTAACGTTTCTGTATATAACTTAATTACTGTTAACTTTATTATTGTAGATTAGGAATTAAATCTCAAATACACAAAATGGCCTAGGGTTCTGTTTTGTAAGATATGCATAAGTAATTATTTTTAAGTGGGTAATTATCAGTGTCACTCTTAGAGTGCATCCTGTCATATCGCAGTGACAGATGCTGTTCTCCCTGGGACTCACTTTGTATGTAGACCTTTAGTCTAACAGTTATAATAATGCTCTTAATCATAATCACAAAGCATTTAATTGCACAGAGCAGTTTAGAAAACCATCTAGGTCAAGACAGATCATAATCTAAGACAGATAGTACAGATATGGAAAACATAGAAAGTATTCAGACAACAAAATAATAAGCAGTGAATTATGACAAAGATAAGACTTAGCAATTTTGCTGTATTTCTGTCCAGGATGAGTGTGTTTTAGAAATCTCACCTTTGATTGCTAAATGCTTAAGAGGGGCGTCAGGTGCTATTATTTCCTCACTAAGTTTTCATGAATCCAGAAATCATGTTCTCCTAATACTGTAGCCCTGGACAAGAGGAGGTTGTAAATAAAGTGAAAGATAAATAAATCCAAAGAGTCATTTCTTATGTTTCTTGCCTATTCCTTTGTTTCTTTGTTTGCAATGCCAGTGATCCAACCCACATCATACTAGTGAAGCAAGTACTCTACTGCTGAGCTATATCGCTGGCCTCGAAATCAGTTGTTTGAACACAACATTACATGTGATGGCTCTCAGGAAACTTTACCCTGAAAACATGTCACTTTGGCATATTGATTATTTTAAATTACACTTAATTGAAAATAGAAAAACACTTCCTGCAAGAAAGGTACTCTAACCCACTCAGTCTCCTCTAAAAGCAGGACACAAATCTACTGTTAGAGTTGCTCTCCTGTTCCCGGAAGAAGAAGAATCCAACTCATGGGTGAGAGGGAATTCATAAACCAGAAGACTGTGTAAGCAAGCACAAACAAAAGCACAGGGATCTTTTTTTTCCTTCACTAATTACAGTGCTACAGTGCAGTGCTACCCAAGACCCGGCTGGAGCAATAGCACATTGGTTAGGGTGTTTGCCTTGCATGTGGACAACCTGGGTTTGATTCCTCCATCCCTCTTGGAGAGCCCGACAAGCTACCGAGTGTATCCCGCCTGCACAGCAGAGCCTGGAAAGCTACCCCTGACATATTCGATATGCCAAACAAAGTAACAACAAGTCTCACAATGGAGACATTACTGGTGCCTGCTGGAGCAAATTGATGAACAACAGGACGATAGTGTGACAGTGCTACCCAAGACTAAAATTTTCTTGTCTTACTAATTTAATAGATGAAGTAGTATGTAAACAAATACAAAATTTGCCTTGTGCTAAACTCATTTCCTAATATATCAATTGCAGTGAAATAGTCATATTCAAAAATAGCAATAGTAGGACTAGAGCGATAGCACAGTGGGTAGGGCATTTGCCTTGCACGCGACCCAACCCTGGTCCAATCCCCAGTATCCCATATGGTCCCCTGAGCATGGCCAGGAGTAGTTCCTGAGTGCATGAACAAGGAATAACCCCTCAGCATCGCCAGGTGTGACCCAAAAAGCAAAATTAAATAAAATAAAATAAAAATAGCAATAGTGACTTAAAATGCTTAAGTTCAAAAAAAAATTTTTTTTTAGGTTTTTGAGCCATGCCTGATAGTACTCTAGGAACCATATGCACATATGCAGTTTTAGGGATAAAACTTGTGCTGGCCACATGCAAGCCAAGTGCCTTAATCACTGTACCATCTCAAAACTGTCAATAAAATTTTACTGTTCCAAAATATAAGGAGGAAACCATTTTTCCAGAGACTCTGGTATATCCAGAGTTACCTGGTTTATCCCAGCCTCAAATTGTAATTAGATGAGAATTAATATGAGTGTTAAGAACACATGTAGACCACAGGATAGTCACAATAGAGTAACTGTTAGACCAGTGATTCGCAAACATTTTTATTGACCCAACCACCTCAGGGAGACCACAGGATTTCAAGCGAACCCAAGTCAGCTCCTTCTTGGTGCATTCTTGCAAAAGCAGTTTCTGGGCTATACTTAAATTTGCTTCAGCTGAAGGTTTGGGATCCCTGTCCCCCTGGAGCCTAGATCACAGGAGGGTTTTGGAACTTCCATGGGATTAAGAAGAGATTTTACTCTTCCAGTCAGAGATGAAGAGAGCAAGAAGCCTCAATCTGGATAACAGTTTCTTTGTCTTCATGGGGAAAAGAATTCAGGGATGAGACAGAGTGTACATAAAAAGCAAAGGGATTTATTAAGGCAAAACACACACCAGAAGCATGGATTCAGGTGTTCCTAAAGAAGACCTGTACCTACTGAATTTTGGTTTAGGGATTTCAATGGTGAGTTGACTAAGATTAAAGTATTCACTATGGGTTAGGGCTAGTGTAGTATGATCTGATAGTACAAGTTCACGATGACATATTGGGATTAGTAATGCTCATCATGAGCGTCTCAGTTGGGTGTGTAAATGATTTGTATTGTGGCCTTGATAAAGGCGGAAATGAAATCAGAATCAGGTATCTCTTTAGTGAACACTAACAGTTCCTCTGAGTATCCTTATTGTCAGAAGGGAGACCCAAGAATTGCAAGAATTCAGTTCTGCATGCTTCTATCACTCAGGTCCGTTTTTTTTTCTTTTTGGGTCATACCTGGCATTGCACAGGGGTTACTCCTGGCTCATGCACTCAGGAATTACTCCTGGCGGTGCTTGGGGAACCATATGGGATGCTGGGAACCAAACCCGGGTTGGCTGCATGCAAAGCAAACTCCCTACCCGCTGTACTATTGCACTAATCTCTCGCTCATTGTTATTTTCTACACAGCCTTTCCTACCTCAACGGAATTAGAATGAATGTCAGTATTTTTTTGAAGCTCATGTTTGCTCCCAATTTTCTGTTTAAATGTTGACATTTCTAAACGTCTGCAGGAAATACTGCTGCCTACGACCAGAGGCACACTTAAAGAATATCTAGTTAGACTATCCTAAGGACTAGCAAAAGCAGTTGACAATGCTGCATCTCCAGTCCTTATCCAAAAGAGATATTCATTTCATTATCATTACCATGTCCATTAAGAACGTGACTTTGGGACCAGGAAGATTACTCAAAGGATTAGAGTGCATGCTTTGATCCATCCAGGAACTGCTTGGTCCTTTGAGCATTGCCAGGTATAAATCCCCCTAGGACCCCACCCCTCCCCCAATGTATATGGCTTAATCATGTAAAAAGTCCCAAAATCTTTCTTGGCTTTCTTTGCTCCCCTGTTAGTAGTAATGAACAATAAAGAGAACTAGCCAAACATAACGAATAGATTCAGAACATTGTCCTGCACATTTTTACTACCTCCTAAGGAGCATTTGCCATTCTCTAGTAGCATGAAGCTAGGTACTTCTGGTATAGTTGACCACCTCCAGGGATAAACCCTGATAAGAATAGAGCAGTTAGGTAAAACTCATTCCCCTTGAACATGGATGATTGGTCCTTTCAGAAAGAAATTTAGTGTCAGCTCAAAGACTTGGGGAATAATGTTCTCTTATTTTCTTCAATAAATTCAGAGAATCCAGTCATTCTATTTGCTGCTGGCACCAACTTATTTTATTAATTATTTAATTGCTGGAGGTGGTGGTGGGAGGTGTTTGAATCATACCCAGTAATGCTCAGGGGCTACCGCTGGTTCTGTGTTCAGTGATCATTCCTGGCTGTGCCAGAAATCGAACCAAGGTCTGCCATATACAAGATAAGTGCTTTACCTGCTGTACTATATTGCCAGCCCAGTCAGCCATTTTATAATCACAAGGCAAATGAGATTGAGAACAAACTTAAAATTGCAGGATTCCAGAGTCAACAGGCTAAAAGAAAAATAGAGTCAGATTCTTCATTGAAGAGAACCTGAATCCCACGCTAAAATTTTAAGTGAGTGGATTAGTCACTTCTCAGTTTTAAGTCAATTTGCATTTACTTCTGCTAAAAGTAAAACAAACATTAAAAGAAAGGGACTGGAGAAATAGCACACTGGGTAGAAACTTGCATGGCAGCCCACTCACCTTGGATCCCCAGCATCCCATATGGCCCCAGAGCTCCACCAGGAGTGATCCCTGAGTGCAGAGGAAGGAAGGAAGGAAGGAAGGAAGGAAGGAAGGAAGGAAGGAAGGAAGGAAGGAAGGAAGGAAGGGAGGGAGGGAGGGAGGGAGGGAGGGAGGGAGGGAGGGAGGGAGGGGCAACAAAATGAGAAAGGATACTAATTAAATTAAGTAGCAAACATATCACAGGGGTGCAGCTGGTGCATCAAAATCTATTAAGAAGCCTTTTACTTACAGTGAGTTTTGACTCTTTACACATGCAAAGAAGGATTCTATAAGTTCCAAGCGGTACTGCTGGATAAATTGTCATATGGGTCAAAGGCTACAAAGCATCCAAAGCAATTAAGTATGAGAGTTATCTCTGTAGTCAACCTAATTATTGATACAAAAAATAAATATAGTTCCAATTTCAGACCCATTCTGTCTGACACATACAAATATCTGGACTGAGTAGCCACTATTTAATATGTAACATTTTGTACAAAAATGTGAGCAAAACTAGTTCTGCGGTGCTACTTTTTGTCCAACTTACAATTTTCTGCCTACAAAGTTACTTCTGCCCAAGACTATTTTGCCAACAAAATAAAAACGCACATATAAATGGTTGCAGACAGTAAAAGATTCATAAAACAAATATTCAGGGGGCTGGACCAATAGCACAGTGGTTAGGGCATTTGCCTTGCATGCAACCTACCCGATTCGATTCCCAACATCCCATGTGGTCCCCAAGCACCGACAGGAGTAATTCCTGAGTGCATGAGTCAGAAGTAACCCCTGTGCATTGCTGGGTGTGACCCAAAAAAGAAAAAAATTCATTTAATTTGCCAATTTGCCTATATCATAAGAGAACTTTATTCATTTAGTCTATCATCAAATTATGCCCAGTAAGCTGAATGGAAAGTAGAAGTATTATCTCCCAAATAACAAAAATCTGAGTTTGAAATCCCACTTCTGTTGCTTAATTTTATTTTATTTTATTTTATTTTGCTCTTCGGGTCACACCTGGTGATGTTCCGGGGTTACTCCTGGTTCTGCACTAAGGAATTACCCATGGCAGTGCTCAGGGGACCATATGGGATGCTGGGAATCGAACCTGGGTCATCCGCCTGTAAGGCAAACGCCCTACCCACTGTGCTATTGCTCCAGTACCCTGTTGCTTAATTTTAAACAAGGTATTTCACTTGAGTATCAAATGTATCATGTGTAAAGTGGGATAATATGTATTTTATAGAGGGATTAGTTTGTGGTGAAACAGAAAGAAGGAAGGAAGGTAGATGAAAAGAAGGAGAAAGAGATGAAATGAGAAGGTCATGAAAGAGGGGGAGAGAGAGAGAAATAAGATACTTTACAGGGCCTGATAAATATATTAGTTAACTAACATATGATGACTTTCTGAATTTAATTTACCCTAGATAATCCCAACAGTTCCTTAAAATATTAATAGCTATATTTCATTGGTTATTTAGTCTAAGGGGGAAATATAATTTTTTTTAAATTTTAAAAATTTCAAAATAAATCTTCCCTAGGATCCAGAAACTCTATTCCAAGTATGAAAGAATATGAAAACACAAATTTTAAAAGTTGTATACAGCTTTTTGTTCAATGCATTACTTTTTACAAGAACAAGATATAGAAACAACTTAACTGTCCATTGATAGGTGAATAGATAAAGAAGATGCAGTACACACACGAGAGAAAGAAAGAAAGAAAGAAAGAAAGAAAGAAAGAAAGAAAGAAAGAAAGAGAGAGAGAGAAAGAATGAGAGAGAGAGGAAGGAAGGAAGGAAGGAAGGAAGGAAGGAAGGAAGGAAGGAAGGAAGGAAGGAAGGAATTATTTTATAACTACATAAATGAAATAGCAGGGCAACATGCTAAGTGAAATAAGTCAGAAAGAGAAAGATAATAATGGATGACTTCACTAATATATAGAATGCATAGAAACAAAGTAAGCGAACAGATGGAACAGAACAAAACAAATCCTTGGATTCTGACAGCACAACTGAGATTACCCAAAGGGAAGCAGGAGTAGGGTGGAAGGTTCCCAGGGGTCTGCCTGGCTTTTACATCATTGGTTGCAATTTTGTATAGTGTTACACAACTTTTAAAACGTGCTTTAAAATAAATGTCTTTATGATTTACTATGAGTCAATGCTATTTTTGTGCAGTTGTTTTGTATATCAATATACTCCTGCTCACATAAAATCTGTATGGGGCAATCACTGCCTTCCTAGGACCCCATCTTGTTTAGAGGATGAAATTATTTGGGTAAAGCTGGAGAGATCATATAGGCTAAGCATTTTTATAACTACATGTTCAACTTACTTACATGCAGCCCTTTTTCTTGTAGGTTTCAAAACTGTCCTTACATATGTGAACTAAACTGCTGGAAATCAGTAAACTTTCCCTTCCCCAACGATGGTAGGGGATCTCAAATTATTGTTGCTTTTTTTTTTTTCTTCCTATCTTCTGGGTTCTAAGTTATAATGCTCCATTTTGGATTTTTTTTTTCTCTGCAGGCAGTCTCTGATAGAGATTGACCCTGGAATAGTAATAGAAAAATAATATACAGCAAAGTTTGACACACCACCAGCTGGGCTGTATTGAAGGTATATCATAACTTCTAATAAAAAAAAAGTTTATTTTGGCAAAATAATATCTTTCTAGGTGTCCTAACAGATCCTGATAGAAACGCCTTCTCTGGCTACGACGACTGTAGAGAGACAGCCCATCTGCCCGTGGCATGCCCTTGGAGAGGAATTTCATTGCAGCTGCATCAGTCAAACCTGCTCTGGGACAACACCAGGTTAGCTTTTTATCCCTGCTTATGTTTTCCAGTTAATCTCTTTTGAGCTTCTATTTCTTAAACCCGGAAGCAGCAGGCATATCAGTTTGGTGTAACAGCTCTCAGTTGCTTTCTAAGTTATTTCCTTGTTTACTTAAGAGTGTGGGGGGGAAGGAAATAGAAAGATACACATAGTTCTAGGTTAAGATTGGGCCTATTTCCATGTGTAGATCTGCTTGCTCTCCCCCATTTTAAGCAAAATAGATTTAAACCAATTATCTAGAGAGTCTAGATATGAAAAGATAAAAATAAATCATTAAATGTTCTCTCCACCTCCTGCTTGTCATTGAGATAATAACCATAATGTTCTGATTTAGTCTGTCTATCGAAATCTGAGCTTCCTGTGGCTGGAGGGGACTCATTCTATTCAAGTGGGTTCTGTCAAGCTTGGTAGGCTGTGTCTTCTCTTTGTGTGGCATCAAGAATTTAAGCATTTACTGGAACATGTAAACAGAATTAACCTCCTGACTGGTACAAAACGTACCGTCTATTGCCTTGGTTTTACACTCAAATCTGCCCAAGTTGGCATTGGCATATTTTGATCTATCAAAAAAATCTCCAGAATCACATCAGGGGATCATTTTGGATAAACTGACATGTGCTCCACATGGAGTTTTATCCCATTTACTTCTTCCTTCCATATCTATTTAGTGTACATAATATCCTGGGTTCTGTGCTATATTTGAGGGTCAGGGAATTCAAACAAAATATACTAAAAAATCAGATTATAGTTGTTGGATTGACAGACAGATAAATCAATGGCTATAATGCAATGTGAATGAATGTTTGTATAGAAATATATATATTTTTAAGCTTTAAGAAAATAACACGCAACACCATAGTACATAACATGACTAATGCACTCACACCCAAAGAAAATATACATTATAAACATATGCATACATATGCACTAAGCAGATATTAGTAGTAAATAGTAAAGTTACCCCAAAATAAAAATCCAAAATTTCAAGCACAATGAGTATTCCTATGACTTGCTTTCAGTTGTAGAGTAGATTAATATGTCTTGCTTTTAGTTGTATAGGAAATGAATCCAGTTGAGCTGGGTTCGATTCCTCCGCCCCTCTCGGAGAGCCCCACAGGCTACCAATAGTATCTCACCCGCACGGCAAAACCTGGCAAGCTACCCATGACGTATTCTATATGCCAAACACAGTAACAACAAGTCTCAAAATGGAGACGTTACTGGGCCCGCTCGAGCAAATCAGTGAACAAGAAGAAGACAGTGTGGACAGTGTAGTCGTCTAAGGAATAAATTGACTGGGAAAAAATAAAACAAAAGGGGCTAAAGTGATAGCACTGGGGTTAAGATGCCTACCTTGCATGCAGCCAACCCCAGTTCTATTCCCGAGACCACAGTAAGTGCTTCCAAACTCAAAGATGGGATTAGTCCCTGAACATAGTCAGATGTGGCTCCACACTGCCCCTGTCCACCCAAAATAAAGGTTTACCAACAGGGAAAGAGATCAAAGAACTGGAGGGGCTGCTTGGCATACATAAGATTGCAGGTTAGGTTTCTGACAACATAATGACTCCAGAGCACTAGTACGTATTGCCCTGGTGGTCCCCAGTGCTGGTAGGTTCTAGCACTGAATGGCTGGGCAGTGTACTAATGGAAAGTGGCCAATGGACTTAGCAACACTGGTGGAATACACCCTGAAAAACTTGTTTCTTTGATTGTATCAGTATCCCCATTATTTTATAGGATATATATTTCTTTGAATTTTCTGCATTTGCTGACATATAAAAATATTTAACCAAAATGTTTGAAGGAGAGAGGTAAATACAATTTTTAGAAGTACTAAACTTTTGGTAGGATGAAACACAAATACACTAATGTAAGGATAATATTCAATAAAATGCCATCTCTTTAAGAATTCCGTAAACTTTTTGAGCAACAGTTGTTGGCTTTAACTTTAGGTATTTATACAGATAGAAATATAGGATTAAGAAACAAGTGGGTTTTTACATGACATAAAGATCTTCATCATCTTCTTACATGAAAAGATCCCTAAATTTACTTTTCTACATGTATGGAAGAAAAACAATGTATTTCTTGACCATGAGAGAATCATAATTGGTTTTTCTTCCCCCACATAAATCTTTAAATAAAAATATGTAGTCTTCTCTCAAATGATTTCTATATTCTCTGAAAAATTCTTCACTCTCACTGTTATTTGATTTATTATAGCACAGAAATCAATAATTTTTTTCAACCTATCATTAGGACATGTGAATATAAACATAATTTCTTATGTTTCATGTTAATATGTTGAATAAGTAGATTGAACACTTACTATATGTTGTTTCATGAGTTCAAGACACATCAAGGAATAGTCCAAATTCTGTCCTCACAATGTGTATAATATAGTATTATTTAGCTAAAGTAACTCATTAATTTCAGATTTCATATTAATGTATTTAGGAAAGGAACACTTAGTCATTAAATATTTTTCAATTGACAATGCTCTGTGGAGAATATAATTTCATTAAAATATCACAAATAAGGTAGGCAGGTAGATGTTATCAGTTTTGAAAGTGCAAGTGAAGAATTTGAGTTTAGACAAAGCACATTATATTTCTCAAGGCCTCACAAGTATTAAGTAGCAGGACTGTGAATCCAGAATGCTTATTATTTCAAAATTTCCTGTATAATTTTTAAAGATTTATTTTAGATTTGATTTTCACAATAATCTACATGCTGTTAACTGATTCTCCTATAATTTTTGTATCTAATGGTGGAATTGTAGGTTTGTCTGTCCAAGTCCATTCTACTAGTAGTGGTGGAAATGGAAATCGAACTTTGTTTATTGAAAAAAAATCAACTCTGCATGTAAATCACCAGAAAGCATTTTCTTTAATCTATATTCTCTTAGACAAAGGGAGTACTGAAAATTCATCATAAATATGATAGAAGTTTTGAATGTTTTATGAATTAATATCCCATGAAATCAATTTTTCTTATAATATTAAATATTCTGAATAACACCCGGATATAAAGTTTGAATAATGAGGTGGCAGTGGCAGGCAGCAAAATCACAAAACTATTGCACAACACATTCTACTTTTCAAACTATATTCTATAATTTTTCTTAGGTAAAACCTATCATTCAGTCCAAGCTTTTAAAACATACATACATTGTAGGTGCCAAAATAAGGTTAAAACAACCAAACACCAAGATGATAGCCACCCAATCCATTAATATATACCTTGTAAATATAAGCCTAGAAATTTATATTATTTTTGATGGATAGAACTTCCAATAGTGCAGGTTTTGTGCACAAAAGACAGCAGGATTGGAATATACAAGAGCTGCTATAGTATTCTTTTTTTTCTTGAGTGCAGTGATTTGCTATTGTTACTGTTTAGTAAGCAGGAGTAAAGTGGACCATAATTTCACCAGCTTTTTAGATATATTCAAGAGTATGATGTTCATAAATGCTGCATTCATTTTTTTGAATTCATTCAAATTGCTGTCGCTTCATTATTTGATGACTTACTCTCTAGGGACACAGTTAGTCCTTAGGTTTCTTGCCCCACTGCCAAATGTGAAAGCTGCTTGCAGAATTCAACTAGCCCAAGTGGCATATAAAATGTTTCATAGGTGGGCGAGAGATAGCTCAGAGTTAGCATGCTCTTGTTTTGCATGCAGAAGGCCTGGGTTCAATACCCAGAACTGCAGGGTCCCTTAAGCACTGAGAAAGGGGCTGCCCCTCTACAAAAAAAAAAAAAAAGATAAAATAAAATAAAGGGCTGCAACTTTTTGGTTAAAACAAATACTTGATTGAACAATCTAGTTTTTACTTAACAAATTTTTATCTTTCTTACATGTGCCTCAATGTTTCCGTGTTTTTTTTTTGGTTTTGATGTATGAATTGCTAGAAAGATTCCAGTGGAAAATTCCTTACCCAATACTGTATGGACTACCGTCAAAATGAACAATCCCACCAAAACAGCAGTGCACACAAGGCTCCTGTAGTCAACAGATTAAAATTATTATAAATAATTAAAAAAATTATCTTAACAGTGAAGTAACACTGGTTTATAACTGAGGTTTTAGGTTGTACTTCCTCCAACTTATTTCACTTCACCATCCCCATTCCCCATATGCTAAAATCCCTGTATCACAGATTCAGGTGTCTTAGACTTTTTCCACTCATGACCCCTTCTACCTGAGAAATAAACCATACCCAACTTCCTTGAGCACTGCGTAGGAGACACCACACACACACACACACACACACACACACACACACACACACGATTTCTTTTTAAGTACAGTTTCTTCTAAATGTGTGTTGTTTACACTCAATGACAAAGTTAAAACCCAAAAGTCAGAGACTGCAATCTGTCCTCCTTCTGCCCTTGCAACCCAAGTCTTCTTAAAGATTTAGTTTAAATGATCCCTATTTAGACACCTTCCCTAAACTTTCTACCAGTAATATTTTTTACCCTATTGGGATTCCTTATGTGTTTCTTCATCAACTATTTAAAAAATTGTAATTATTTGATCCATTTTCTTGTTTTCTTTTCTCCCTCTCCCTCAGTATAAGGAATGTATATTCTCAAAGGGAATAATCTTTATGTATTTGTCTGATCTGTCTTACTGATTATTGCATTCTCAGCCTAACTCTCTGTTGACTCTTGTTAGACACAGGAATGAATGAGACTGTGTAAGCTGGTATTGAACAACAATAGTTCTTTTATTGACATATTTATGTATTTACAGTATAATCGTGAGTGCTAAATGCCTCCATAAGTTTCTTTTGGCTTTCGTTCTTTGTAAAATTATAAAAGTTCTGATGACATAGAGATGTTGTAAACATTAGATAGAGTAGCATGAACTGGGAATATGGTTTTGTGGTCAAATACTTGTCTTATATGTGTATAGTCCTGGGTTCAATGCTCAGCATCGCAAAAGAAGCAGGAGAGAAGGAAAAATAGTGTCTACCAACAAAAATTCACTGTCACTGTCCTTCCATTGTTCATCGATTTTGCTCAAGCGGGCCCAGTAACATTGTGAGACTTGTTACTGTTTGGCATATCGAATACGTCACGGGGAGCTTGCCAGGCTTTGCCGTGCAGGCGAGATACACTTGGTAGTTTGCCAGGCACTCCGAGAGGGGTGGAGGAATCGAACTCGGGCTGGCCATGTTGGCTTCGTGCAAGGCAAACGCCCTACCCACTGTTCTATCGCTCCAGCCCATAAGAATTCACAATAATTATAAATTATTTGTGCCAAAATTAGAAAGTGAGTGAGTAAATATAAACAGGAATTGTATGGACGTTCATGGGAAGTAGAGAAAGTTTGAGGTGTTGATTGGCAGTTTTTTGGTGGCAAAGGTCCACCACCTCCTCCATCACTATTTGACTAGAATGTGCATACAATTCTAGAGATGGAGAAAATCATAAAGACTATTTCTTCATTAAGACACCCAAGGGAAAGATTGCCTATAACCTACTAGATTATATTTAATCAATTTTTTTTCTGGAACTTAATGGTGTATTCTTTTTATACACATGCCTCTGGAAGGAACTGTGTAATAGTTCTGAGAACAGAATCATTTGGACTTTGTGTTCAACCCTATCCTACATCCTCCCATCACCACGTCAAGAAAGGAAAAGATTGGGAGGATATTTCTGAAGCAGAATATCTGTCAGTGCTCTATAAAGGAAGTCAAAGAAACCTGCTAGAGGCTCAAGTTTCAGTTGTAACATTAGAGGTGAAATTTAGGCCACTGCAAATGTAGGATGAAATTTGAAACTCTAGATTATCATATAAATGTAAAAAATTTAAAAATCTTTTGGTCATGAATTATGTTACTAATTAATTGAAATTTAAAGAATCCACTCAATGACTCTTTTGCAGACCACAACACCCAAAAGGAGAGAGAGAACACAGGGGATTGCCCTGCCACAGAGACAGGGGGGATGGGGGGATGGGGGTGGGAGGGATATTATCCATGGTGGTGGAAAATGGGCACTGGTGGAGGGATGGGTATCTGATCATTGTATAATTGAAACCAAAGCACAAAAAATTGTAAATCTACAACTTTAAAAAAAATAAAATAAAATAAAGGGGAAAAAAAAAAAAAAAAAAAAAAAAAAAAAAAAGAAATTTAAAGAATCACAAAATAAATACGATGCTATTTTCAGGTGAAAATGTGCTCACATTACCATTAAGACAGATTTTTAAATTTTAGAAAAGTTACAAAAATAATCTATTTTTAATTAAATTATTTCAGTAACGATCAATTTTCAACTATAGTTAATTCTATAGAACTTTATGAAACTACCTTAGAGGATTTAGCTTATTTTTCAAGAAATCAACTTTCTATGGTTAGTACGGTGAGTCTCAATCTTATGATAGTCAATTTTCCTTTTTGATTGTAATTATTTTCTTATATATACTTGCTATCCTGAAATTTGTATAGATTGTAAAGCCTGCTAGCACACATAATTTTACAAAAAGAAGGAAGTCCTAACTATAGAAGCATAGCAGGAAAATAATTTCTATTTTTTCAAGAGGTATAGATCTAATTTACTCACCTTTATTGAGTTACTGCTTATTAGCAGTATTAATAACATTTTTTTCACATGCTCCCTTGAGACATCCACCCACCTCCCTTGCAAGCCTCAATTCTCAATCGTGTGGACAATATCTCAGTTTGCTAAAGTAATTCATATTTTAACTTGCCAGAACTTGGACAAAAAGTATATCAGAAGACATATTGAAAGTGTTATGTATTTATACATACATGAAATGAATAACATATGACTTGCGTCAAGTAGAGTGAGGTGAATTTATTTGTACAAATACGTATCTCTTGGGTTAGAGTGATAGCACAGCGGTAGGGCATTTGCCTTGCACACAGCAAGCCCGGCCGAGCCGGGTTTGATTCCTCCGACCCTCTCAAAGAGCCCAGCAAGCTACCAAGAGTATCTCACCCTCATGGCAGAGCCTGGCAAGCTACCCGTGACGGATTCAATATGCCAAACACAATAACAACGAGCAAATCAATGAACAACGGGAGGACATATCTCTTTATATATGAAGAAAATGAAATAACAAAGGCATATAAGAGCACTAGAACCAAAAAAGGTATTTATAAATCCTCTGTGGAAGGCAGAATAATGTTCCCTTTCTCCCCCACTGAAGATGTCCACATCCTGGTCCCTGGAATATGTAAATATTACATGATTTTGTGTGATGAAAAAATTTGAAGGTTATTCCAGTAGAATGAAGATCTCTGATTAGCTTATCTTAAAGTGGAGGGAGTCTGCCTGCGTAGATGGACCAGATATAATCATGAGGGTTACTCAAGGTGGAAAAGAGAGTCCAAGTCAAAGAAAGCGATGTGAAGACAGAAGCAACATTAGTGTGATGTGATTTGAGAAAGACACAGCTTTCCTTTGTTAGCTTTTGCCAATTGTAAAGATGGAGGAGTTAAGTAAGGAATGCTGGTGACCTCTAAAAGCTGAAAACAGAGAGGAAATGATTGACTTCTAGAGACTCCAGAAAGGAATACTACTGTGCCAAAACATTGAAATTTATTCACTGTAAACCATGTCAGATGTTTGACCCACAGAACTGTAAAGTAAGAGATACCTCATTTAAACCATCATGTTAGTAGCAGTTTGTTAGAAAAACTATAGAAAATTAAAACAATTGCTTCTAACACTTTTAGCTAAGCTCAAGTAAAATTTAATTTAAAAGGTAAACAGGCCAATCTTACTTACATAAGTAGAGAAAGAGCGATATGCCCTTAATTAAAATAAGGATGGTAAACACTATTTAGAAATTTTTGTGGAGGGAAATGGTACCATCACAAGTGATATAAGTTTGGTCAAGAGAGATAGTAGTGTAGGTACCTGTGTGATTGGAGAGATGAAACAGAAGTTAATATACTTGTCTTTCACGAGTGACCCTGGATTACCCTCCCCCTCGTACAACATTCTAACCTGAGCACTGACAGAAGTGAAACCTGGGCACAGAACCATGAGTAGTCCCTGAGCACCACTGGTCATGGCCCAATCCCATCCCTCCCTCAAGTTAATTTTACCATTTAAGACAGATCAGTAAATTCCTAAATTCATTATTTCTCCACATCAATGCTTATCCATATAATTTTTTCTAGACCTTAAATTATGGATTATTATTAATAAATTTCCTCCCTTTATTTGGTCTTAAGTGACTAACATACAGAATAAGCATCACCAAGCTATTTAGTCAACTTTCATTCAAATAACTTTTGTAGCATCTCTTATCTATGCAAATCTGCATAAAAACCCCTTGACTTCGACTTTAAAATTGTATATTTTTAAATATTTTCCTTGGTACATATAAACTGGGATGGAACAATAGCACAGCGGGTAGGGCGTTTTGCTTGCACAAGGCCAACCCATGTTCGATTCCTCCGCCCCTCTCAGAGAGCCTGGCAAGCTACCAAGAGTATCTCACCCGCATAGCAAAGCCTGGCAAGCTACTCATGATGTATTCAATATGCCAAACAGAGTAACAACAAGTCTCACAATGGAGACATTACTGGGCCCACTCAAGCAAATCGATGAACAACAGGAGGACAGCACTACTTATAGACTCTTTCCTTCAATCACTTGACATCCAGTTACTCATCGATTTGCTCGAGCTAGAGCCAGTAACGTCTCCATTCATCCCTGTTGAATGCTAGTGTAGCCTAATGGAATCTGCTCATTCTAGGAATATGAATAGCCTAAAATCGATCGTTCAGGGTCTGGATGAAGAAGTATGATCATCTCATAGGTGGGCGGCCACGCGATCCTTTGAGGTCCCGTGGAATCCAGACGGTAACAGCTTTAGTCCAGCGGTCATCTCCAAATCTCATTACATGTCCTGCCCATCTAATTTCGATGCCTTGGAAAATGAGACAGCGTCCCTGATTCTTGACCGTTGACCAAGATTGGAACTCCAGATTCTGTTGTATTGGTGGTGTCTCTTTCAAGATCAGGGGAATGAGACCCACTATATATCGAATACACCATGAATACACCACAGATAGCTTGCTAGGCTCTGCTGTGCAGGCGGGATACTCTCAGTAGTTTGCCAGGCTCTCCAAGAGGATAGAGGCTTTTTTTTTTATCATTTTTTTTTATTAGTGAAACACCATGAAGTACACTTATAGACTAATAAATTTTTGTGCTTGGGTTTCAGTTATACAATGATCAAGTACCCATCCCTCCACCAGTGCCCATCCTCCCCCACCACGGGTCCTAGCATCCCTCCCACCCCCCATCCTCCCCCCCACCCCCCCCGTCCCACCCTGCCGCTGTGGCAGGGCATTCCTCCCTGTTCTCTCTCTCTTCTTTTGGGTACTGTGTTTTGCCAGAGAGGCATTGAGTGGCAGTCATGTTTGGTCTATAGACCACTTTTAGCATGTCTCTCCCACCCTGGGAGGGTCTTCACAACACCCTTTATTTGGTGCTCTCTTCTCTATCTGAGCTTCCTTCTCACCTAGCACATGTGACTGGCCTTCAAGTCATGGAGCTAAATTCCTGGTACTAATCTGAGCCCTTCCTGGGTGTTAGTCTCCCGTTTTGAGAGGCTTTTTGGCATCCTCTAATCACCCTGTAGGTGTTCCTATGCTTCAAATGATATTTGAACCCCATCAAATATGGTGCGGTAATCTTGTATTAAGTGTTTTATGATGTGTCGTGTTAGTGGCCAAAGCATCCTGGAGCATGGTGGTGGCTGGGTAGTGAAGTAGTGGAGGTAGTGGAGGTCTGCCGGGCTGCTGGGAGCAGGCATAGGATCTCTGTTCCTGGGTCCATTGAGCCTGGAGTCCAAGGTCACAGAATTCCACTTCCCTGGCTCTGTGGGGCTTCACTCATGCGTGAGTCTTGGCCCAAGTCTCCGGAAAGCATCCTGGAGTGTGGTGGCAGCTGGGTAGTGGAGGTAGCTTCAATAGCTGATGTCAATCTGAATTTAGATTCTTTGTTGATGCTCTACCTTAGAAACATTTACTTATATATTTTATATGTTTTTCGCTACTCACCATCTTTTTTTCTTCCATCATATTCCAAATATAAATATCTTCCTCAATTTTAAATTCATAATCATTTGTGTTCATTTTTATCCTTCTATGGGTATCTTTAACCTAGATTATCATTTTGATAATATTATACTCTATTATTGCATTCTATAAACCCCTTTTAACTAGAACTACCTCCCCAGATTTGCTGCTCATTATGATTACCTATAAAACTTTTTTTTATTTTTTATTTTTATTAGTGAAACATCATGTGGTACAGCTGTAGTCTTACAATTTTTTTGTGCTTGGGTTTCAGTTATACAATGATTGAGTACCCATCCCTCCACCAATGCCCATTCTCAACCTCCAGTGCTCCCAGTATCCCTCCCACCCACCCCATCCAGAAAGAGAATTCTTGAATCATTTGATTACTCCATGTTTAGCATTTGAAGAACTGTCAAACTATTTTCCAAAGTGCATCTTTTTTACATGTCCACCAGCAAACATCTGAATGTTTCAATTTTCCAATATCCTTAACAGCATTTGGCATTGTCTATTTGATTCCTATAAAACTTTTAAATATCCAAAACTCTTCAGTGCCACCCTCGAGAATGTCATGAAACGACTGGAATGGGAAGGAATGGGAGTGAAGATAGACCGTCGGCAACTACATCACCTGCGCTTTGCTGAAGACATCGTTATTATAACACCAAACATCAGCCAAGCAGCACAAATGCTGGCCAACTTCGACCGTGAGTGTGCAAAGGTCAGATTACAGCTGAATCTAACAAAGACAATGTTTATGAGAAATGGTCTTGTTCCTGACGTTCCATTCACTCTCAATGAGACAAACATCTCCGAATGCAACAGTTATGTGCACCTAGGTTGAGAAGTCAACATGACGAATGACCTGACACCTGAGTTGCGCAGGAGGAACAGAGAGGCTTGGAATGTCAAAGAAATAGCTAAGAGGACAAAGAACCTCCGGCTCTGGGCACATATCTTTGATTCCACTGTTATTCCTGCATTAACATATGCCTCAGAGACCTGGGCCCTACGAAAATAGGTTGGGAATGCTATTCAGGTCTTCCAAAGAGGAATTGAAAGAGCTATGCTAGGAGTATCATGCTTCACTGAAATGAGAAAGAATCTGGAGTTTCGACCTTCTTCGACGGTCAAGAATCAGAGACACTGTCTCATTTGCCAAGGAGTCGAAAATCAGATGGGCTGGACACGTAATGAGATTTGGCGACAACCGCTGGACTAGAGCCATTACCGAGTGGATTCCACGGGACATCAAAAGATCACGTGGCCGCCTACCTATGAGATGGTCAGACTTCTTTGTCAAGACCCTGAATGATCGGTTTGAGGCTCTTCATTTTCCTAGAATGAGTGTACATTAGCATGCAACAGGGACGAATGGAGACATTGCTGGCGCCTGCTCAAGCATGTTGATGAGTAACGGGATTTCAAGTGATCAAATGACCCAAAACTGGATCTCATTTTGTAATAATTGAATCAGACTATCAAGGAGTAATACTGATGTAAGTTCTTTTAAAAATTTACCAGGTAGGGGGCTGGAGCAATAGCACAGTGGGTAGGGTGTTTGCCTTGCATGTGGTTGACCTGGGTTTGATTCCCAACATCCCATATGGCTCCCTGAGCACCACCAGGGGTAATTCTGAGTGCAGAGCCAGGAGTAACCCCTGTGCATCGCTGGATGTGACCCAAAAAGAAAAAAAAAATCACCAGGCAATTCGAATGTGCAACAAATTTGCAAACCACTATTGTAGAAGTATTAACCATGCTGTTTGTCAATAAGTCATAGAATGCAACTATTTGTATGTTGTGTGCTGAGATGGGGGTGGCATGTTAAGGACTTTTCTATGAAGACTACAAAGAACTAGAAAAATGAATCCTCATCTGGAAAAACACTTCAGACCTTGATCTCACCCTTCGTAGAATCAGCATTAAGAAATACTCTTTACATTATAATTCCCTAGTACTGAAAGGCATAGAGCAAAACTTAAAATTCAGAATCTCTAGGCCATACCATTAGTCAATTAAAGAAGCTGTGTGGATGGGATCCAGAAATTATTATTATTAAGATTTATAGATAATTCTACTGGGCAGAAAAAGTTGAGTACCACTGTTCTGAGAATTTGAAGATACATCTGAGGACAGATTTTCTGCTCCTGTTTTACTTAGATTATTGGAAGGAAGAGCTGCTTTATTTCCCAAAATTAATTCTTGAAGAGGCTGGACAAGAATTGAATGGGAATTTAGAACATGTGCTATCTGTCCCAAGAAACAGGGGATGGAGCAACAAGAGCAGAACTATCATTATCCTCTTTCTATGTTAGTCTTTAGTTACCCTGCTAAGATGCACCCTATCCCAAAGCATAATGATCTGCATGCATACACACACACACACACACACACACACACACACACACACACACACATCTTACACCCCTGCACCAACTAATCACCAAGAAGCAACAGAAGAAAAGATACTTTTATAAGATTCTTTATTGTCTTCTGATTCTTGAAGGTAGAAATTGGGAAAAGGTTCAGGTGTTGGGCATATTTAATATCTTGGTTAAAATTAGCATCAAAATAAGTGCATATTAAGATCATTAAAATAAATCAAAAGAATTTGATCATGAAAAATAATTTCAGCCCTGGACTGAGATGAAATATTTAACACCTTGTGGCGAAACGGAACATTGAACACCTTGTGGCTATTGAAAGTCAGGAAAGATGTGAGATGAATCCATGTTTTAAAAAACTGCCTTGCATAGTACTGGACATCCATCATCCCTGGCTCTTGCCCTTCCCCACAAGTGATAATATATTGTGCGATGGTTTGAAGGGTCCTGCAATTTCTGAGAAATTTGACCCTGATAGTCACTGGAAAAGAGTAAAGATTTTTTTCAGAAAAGAAAATACAAGATTCAGTCTAAACAAGTTAAGTAAACTAGGTAAACTAGACTATCAGTTTCTTTTTGTTCACTTGTTTTTTCATTCTCGGTCCACATCAGCAGTGCTCAGGGATTATTCCTGGTTCTGTATTCAGGGATCATTCCTGACGAGGCTCAGGGACCATATAGTGTTCCAGAGACGGAACCCAGGTCAGTTGCATACAAAGCAAGCGCCTTACCCACCATACTGTCTCTCTGGCCCCTAGGTTATCAATATCATAAGTTATGTACCAAATTGGTATCACCATAGTAGCACTGTAGCACTGTCCTCCCATTGTTCATTGATTTGCTGGAGCAGGCACCAGTAACATCTCTGTTGTGAGACTTGTTATTGTTTTTGGCATATTGAATATGCGGAGTTTGCCAGGCTCTGCTGTGCGGGCAGGATACTCTTGTTAGCTTGCCAAGCTCTCCAAGAGGGATGGAGGAATCAACCCCAGGATCGGCTGAGTGCAAGGCAAACACTATCACCATAGTATCAGTAGGAATTAATCCAGAATATCACTTGATCACTTGACATCCCGTTCCTCATCAATTTGCTAAAACTGGTGCCAGTAACATCTCCATTTGTCCCCGTTGCGTATAATGTAGCCCAATGTTGTCTGGTCGCTCCAGGAACTGAAAGAGCCTCAAACCGATCGTTCAGGGTCTGGATGAAGAAGTCTGACCATCTCATTGGTGGTTGGCCAAGCGATCTTTTGATGTCCTATGGAATCCAGTCAGTAACAGCTCTAGTCCAGTGGCCGTCTCCAAATCGCATTACGTGTCCAGCCCATCTGATTTTCAACGCCTTGGCAAACGAGACAATATCCCTGATTCTTGACTGTTGATGGAGGTCAGAACTCCGGATTCTTTCACTCATTTGAGTGAAGCATGATACTCCAAGCATTGCTCTTTCAATTCCTCTTTGGGAGACCCAAATAGCGTTCTCATTCTGTTTTCATAGGAATAAGGACTCTGAGGCGTATGTTAATGCAGGAAGAACAGTGGAATCGTAGAGATGTGCCTGGAGCCAGAGGTTCTTCGCATCCTCTTAGCTATTTCTTCGACACTCTTGAAGTGTTCCTAGCCATTCTTGTCCTCCTGCGCAACTCAGGTGCCAGGTCATTTGTCACGTTGACTTCTCGACCTAGGTACAACTAAATGTTGCATTCAGAGATGTTCATTCCTTTGAGAGCGAATGAAATGTCGGGAATGAGACCATTTCTCATAAACATTGTCTTTATTTGATTCAGCTGTAATCTGACCTTTCCACACTCACGGTCAAGGTCGGTCAGCATTTGTGCCATTTGGCTAATGTTTGGTGTTATTAGAATGATGTCATTAGCAAAACAGAGGTGGTGTAGTAGCCGACCGTCTATCTTCACTCCCATTCCTTCCCATTCCAGTCATTGCATGACGTTCTCGAAGGTGGCATTGAAGAGTTTTGGTGAAATGATATCACCCTGCTGAACCCCTCTCTTGACATCGATGATTACTTCTTTGTAGAATGGTGAGATCTTGGTAGTGAATCTGTAATACAGCTCACGAAGGATCCTGATGTATTGAGTATGAACGCCCTGATGGCTAAGGCTTCAATGACGGCTTTCGTCTTAACAGAATCAAAGGCCTTCTTTAAATCAATGAACGTTAGACAGAGCGGTATCTTGAACTCCCGAAAAACCTCAATGAGCTTGGTTATCATGTGGATATGGTCGATCATGCTGAATCTTCAGAACCCAGCTTGCTCACATGGTTGTTCTTCATCTAGTGTTCTGCCAATCCTATTCAGGATAATTCGAGTGAACATCTTGTAGATGACAGACAACAGGCAGATCGGGCGATAGTTACCAATGTCATAGATGTCTCCCTTCGTGTACAGTAGTACAGTCCTGCTGGTTTTCCACTGGGACAGAACCTTGCATTCAGACAAATAGTGTGTGAAGAACCAAGCCAGTGTACTAATGAGTACTGATGGCAGATTCTTCAGGTGTTTGGGTGTGACCTTGCCTGAGCCGGGTGCTATTTGCTTCTTTACCGACCAAATGGCGTGTCAATTTTGGAAGGGGGAACATTGGGAATGACATATCCATCCTGCGGAATTTGGTATGTGGGCAGGTGGATGTGGCTAATGAAGAGATCCGAGTAGAAGTCATGGATAATCTTCTCCATTGCCCTTCTGCGAGATGTGATAGATCCATCAGGACGTCGGAGGACAGTCGTCTTGGTCTTGTAGTTGGAGAAGTACAGGCGGGTGTTGTGAATGCTTTTCCCGGCTTCTGCCACATCTGCCAGCACTGCTGCTCTTCTCTCTTTAAGGTCTTTCTTTATCACTTCTTTACACTGCTTTGCAATCTCGGGTGTTTGCTTGTGGTTGCCGGAGGCTTGCAGCAAGCCACATTGGCAAGTGAGCTCAAGAGTTTTCAAAGACAGGCATCTTTTTGTGGCTCTCAGCATTCTTTGCACAATCAGGTGCTGAACCAGTTGATTGTATTCTCATCAATGTTGTCAATGACAGAATCTTCCCATGTTCCCGCAATAGTACCAAAGAGCTCCCAGTTGGTGGTCTTTCTGGGATTTCTCTTCTTAAACTTTGCAGCCCTTTCTTCCTGCTCCGTGAAGTAGAATTTTGCATGAAGGAGTTGGTGGTCCAATCCAATTTGGAATTTTGGGACAACAGCAACATCGGTCAGGCAAAACCGTCAATTGAATATGATGTGGTCAATTTCGTCATGGAACTGTCCACCAGGAGACTCACAAGTCTAACGTTTAGACTCAGCCTTCTGGAACTGTGAGTTTCCATGGATGGTCACCATGATGAACTCAGATATCTCTCACCCTGTTCGTTCCATTCTAGGCTATGGATCCCAATGTGGAGTTCTTCGGCTGACCTTCTCGGTCCTAACTTGGCATTAATATCACCGACAATGATCTTGTACAAAGTGTGGTCTTCTTTATAGAACTTCTTCAGCTCCATGTAGAACTTTTCAATTTATTCTTCATCATAATTGGACGTTGGTGTGTAGGCAACGAAGATAGAAACTGCCGGCAGTGAGCCACATCTATTCAAGTGTAATCATCCAATTTGGGTTGTTAGTCATTCAAAATGAATCAATTCTCACGGCCAAGTTCGTGTTGACAAGGACACTGACACCACCGATGCCTCTTTTGTCGCATGTTCCAAGGAACAATTCTTCTCCAGTGTCAAAAATGGCATGATGTGACTGAAGCCTTCTCATCTCGGTCAGACCAATGATGTTGTACTTGATCTTTTGAGCTTGCACCATCCGTCCTCCATGGATGCATCCAATGCCAGCTACCTCCACTACTCAGCCACTGCCACACTCCAGGCTGCTTTCCAGATGCTTGGGCCGAGACTCATGCACAAGTGAAGCCCCACAGAAGCAGGTAAGCGAAACTCAGCTACCTTCCACTCCAGGCTCAACAGGACCCAGGAACAGAGATCCTCTGCCTGCTTCCACCAATCTCCAGCGACCCAGGGATTACACCCAGAAGCCCCACCCTACCGTTATCAGGTAAATACCTCATCAGCAGACCTCCACTACCTCCACTACCCAGCCACCTCCATGCTCCAGGCTGCTTTCTGGACCAATACATCATAAGACACTTAATACCCATCTTCCAAGATTAACGCACCATATTTGATGGGTTTCAAATATGGTTTGAACCATGGGGACACTTGCAATGGTAATTAGAGGCTGCCCTAAAGCTTCTATCCCTCTCGGAGAGCCTAGCAAGCTACCAAGAGTGTCCCACCTGCACAGCAGAGCCCACCAAGCTATCCGTGGCGTATTTAATATGACAAAACCAGTAAATACAATGGTTGTCATTCCCCGACTCTAAAAGAGCCACCAATAAGGCAGTGTTAAGAAGGATGAGGAAGGAGAGGCTGATAAAATCTCAAGGCAGAACTAGGCTGCCCAAACGAAGAAGGACACAATCCAGAATATGAAGATATAAAATAAATAGATGATAATTAGATGGATGGGTGGAGAGAAACAGGGAAGAGAACAATATAGGGGACAGGAAAAAAATACTTATTGGATGAATATTTTAAAAGGTACAGATCAAAATAAGGAGTAAATACTGAACAACAAATCAGTGGAAATATTTAAAATAAACAATTGATAGGTATTATGTTACTGAGTAACTTTAAGTCTGTAGTTTAGATAATTCCTGATTGAAGCAGTTATTCCTATCTTTGTTTATATTTATTTATAATGGTGGTTCTTATTTGGGGGTAAGGGTTTGAACCACACCTGGCAGTGCTCAGGGATTACCAGTGGTTCTGCACTCAAGGATCATTACTGTTGGACTTAGGGGACAATATAGGGTTCAAGGATAGAACCTGGGTAGGTTGCATGCAAGGCAGATGCTCTACAGGTCCAGCAATTATTCCTTTTAGAAATAAAGAAATCATAATATTACAAGTCCATAATTAAAATTATCAAGTTATTCTATTGTGAATGGTTGCATAGTTTCTCAAACACTTTCGTAGGTGCATACTCTTTTATATGCACTGTAGCACTGTCCTCCCGTCATTCACTGATTTGCTCAAGCGGGCACCAGTAATATTTCCATTGTAGACTTGTTTTTACTGTTTTTTGGCATATCAAATACATCACGGGCAGCTTGCCAGGCTCTTCCATGAGGGCGCGATACTCTAGGTAGCTTGCCAGGCTCTTCGAGAGTGGGGGAGGAATCAAACCCAGGTCCCCAGGTCGGCCACGTGCAAGGCAAATGCCCTACCCGCTGTACTATGGCTCTGGCCCCTGAAGAATCTTATCTTTAAGAATGCATTTTGGTGCTGGGGTAATAGCACAGAGGGTAGGGCATTTGCCTTGCACGTGGCCAACTCGAGTTCAATTCCCAGCATGCCATATGATTCCCTGAACCCCACCAGGAGTAATTCCTGAGTGCAAAGCCAGGAGTAAGCCCTGAGCATCGCCAGGTGACCCAAAAAGCAGAAAAAAAAAAGGAAAAAAAAGAATGCACTTTGCTAATCTAGAAGCAAACTAAACTATAACAGCAGTTTATGAATCAGTTTGGGAGTTAAATATTTAATGAACTTGAAAAAAGAAAATATGCAAAACAATGAAAGAGAAAGAAATCATACATATTGATGGAAAGAAAAAGTAAGTCCTAGCAGTGCAGAAGACTTGAGATTGAGTGTAGTATGGATAGAAAAACCAGAATGGATTATAGAGAGCATGTTGAAGAGAGATTTAAGAGAATGAGCAAAGTTCATTAATTGGGTGGTACTTTGCCTGTACTACAAAGAGCCAAGTGAACCCTGATCATGACTAGTTATGTCCCCCCTAAAAGAGGGGGGCTTATTAAGGAAAGAAAAATAAATAAATACAAAACAATATTTATTTTAGCATTGTTTACCATAGCCATGTTGTGGAAACAACCTGTTTTATGAGGGAATAAATGATTAAAGATATGACATGCATAGATATGCATATATAGATGGAACTATTAATAATTCAATGGAGTATAAATCAGCATGAAGACAAAGAAAATTCTGCTATTTATGACCTTGAGGGGGTTAGGTGAGATCAATAAAATAAAGAAAAATACCGTACATTATTTAAATGCAGAGTCTAAGAAAGCCCAACATGTAAAATCCAAGTAACATGGAAGCAACCCAAGTTTGGGGATGATAGAGAACATGTTGGTTGATGAATAAAAAGCAAACAAAATTCACCAAGAAATAGTGAGAAGAATAAAATACTAACCTAAACATATGGTCTTTATGACAAGTTTTTCTATGTTTCAAATGAGCAAATTTTTTTAACCCATCCGAACAGAGAACAAGCAAAGAGCAGCTTCCAAAGTTGTTAGAGGAAAAAGTACCTGAGAAAAATTAGGAACAGGGACTATAGCGAAAGCACAGCCCGTAGGATGTTTATCTTGCATCCATCCGACCCGGGTTTGATTCCCAGCATCCCATATGGTCCCCTGGCACCGCCAGGAGTGACTCCTGAGTGCATGAACCCGGAGTAACCCCTGTGCAACATCGGGTTTGACCCAAAGAGAAAAAAATAAAAGAAAAATTAGCAAACAAGATAACCTGTTCATTTGTTCTCTATTCTAATGTGAGGAAACTAAATTATAGCAACACAAAAATTTAAATGTTCATTTGAGGGAGCAGGGCTCCCAATTGGTGCTCAGATGTCTGGAGACCCTATCAGTGATTCCCGGCCAATGATAAGAGTGGTTCAAAGCTCAGAGAAATGTATTCAGACATGTGGTACCAGAGTTGCCAGACCATCCTACCATCCTACTCAGGGGCTTCCAGGCTGCACCCAGTGATGTTTAGGGGTCCTAGGAGTGCTGGGAATTGAACCTACACTATCTCCTGCCTGTATTATTTCCTGGGTCCTAAGTGAACTCCAAAATATATTTTGTTTTATTTGGGGGGCCCACACCTATTTATGCTCAAAGAATTCTGTCCATGTAGTACTTGGGGGACACTTCTGGTGGCACTTGGGAGACCATGTTTAGACTCAATGCATAGTGTGCATTGAGTCTAAACTCCCACATGCAAAGCACGTATTCTGGCTCTTCTATCTTCATGGCCTCCAGAGTATATCCTATGACTCCAAAATCTAAAGGAAATTAAGATAATTTGAATTAAACCTACTATCCATCTCACTCTCACCTTCTACTTTATGGAATTATAAGTAGAATTTTTTTATATGATAGACAGTTTTCTTAGGCAATAGAAAAAAATAACTAAATGAAAGAAATGATAAGAAATGATGTAGCATGGATTAGTGGGTGGTGAAAATATGCATTTTCCAATTTACAGCACTTTGGAAACAATGTTTTTGAAGGCAAAGGCAGTCATCAAAGTGTAGAAAATGGAAACTAATTGGAACAAAGGAAAAATAGCATAGATAATAGAAAAGCTAACAAGATGGAATGATCTTATAATAATAATGCTTATGTTTTTAGTAAGTTACTGACAGCAGATCTTGCTAAATTATAAAACATTTCTTCCACTGCATTCTTTTCTTGCATACTTTTTGCCTTCTGTCTAATCACAGCAGCAGCAAATGAGTTTCTCATCATATGAGTAATTGAGTGTGAATATTATTTGAGCTAGTATGCCTTTTTATTTTCTTTTTCCCTTCCCTTCGATACAGTTTTTGTGATATCAAGGAATCACACACACTTGACTATGGTGCATTGGGCGTCCCACCACGGCAGCGGGAATTTGCTCAACTTTTTGGGTGGTGCCAGGGATCAAATGCTAATCCTTACTCAAACAAGGCTGGCTCTCTACCACTCAGTCACATTCAAATAAGCTTTTTTGTTATCCTTATTATTTATCTTTTTGTTTGGGTGCCACACATGTAGCTGCTCAGGGACTACTCCCAGTTCAGAGGTCACTCCCGGTGGAATTAAAAGGCCCATGCAGTGCCAGGAATACAACTTTGGCCTCCTGCATGCAGGGCACGCATTTGAGTCTGTTGCACTATCTGGCCTCAAAACTTCTTTTTAAGAACAAAGTGTTAGGGCCAGAGAGACAATATAGGAGTTAAGGGGCTTGCCTTACATGTGGCCAAATGGCACCACATATGGTCCCCTGAGCACTGCCAGGAGTAATGCTGAACAAAAAGCCAGAAGTAAGCCGTAAGCAGCACTGGATGTTTTCACCGCCCCCTTCCCGCCCCCGCCACGCACACACCAAAAAAGACAAAGAAATTAAATAATTAAATCAAATAAGGTGTTGTTTATGTTGGATATCTACATGCATGCACACATAAATATAAAATTTGGGGCTGGAGTGATAGCACAGTGGGTAGGGCGTTTGCCTTGCATGCAGACAACCTGGGTTCGATTCCCAGCATCCCACATGGTCCCCTGAGCACTGCCAGGAGTAATTCCTGAGTGAAGAGACAGGAGTAACTCCTGTGCATCACCAGGTGTGACCCAAAAAGCAAATAAATAAATAATAAAAAATAAAAATAAAAAATTGATGTACAAAATTGAATACGATTTTTATATCACATTTTGTGAAATGGGTTAAAATATTTTTCTTCTTTTAATGGACTCACCATGAATTACAAGCTCCATATATAGTTATGACTGAGTTTCAGATGTATACTGTTCCAACATCAGTCCCCTCACTAGTGCCCTCACCCTCCACCAGTGTTTCCAGTTTCCCTACTGTCCCCAGCCTGCCTCTGGAAGCTGCCACTGGGGCCAGGGTGAGGGAGGATAAGTTAGGAGGCAATACCAGGACAATAGGAAAGGGTAAAGTATTTTTAAAACCTGAATTAGTAGCAAATAACTATTAAAAACATCTAAAGAGAAAGAGTACTCAAACTTGGGTCAGAAACAGATCAATAGATTGTAACATACGCTTTACATGCAAGAGGTCCAGGTTTAATCCCTGATACCTCATGGTCCCCATGAGTAGACCCTGAAGAGTTTATGACCACCAAACAAAATAAAACTACATGGAACATATGAGTCTTAAGTTAATTAATATCATGTAGAATATTAATTTAAGACTAATGTTAAAGTGCTGATGGGTATATTTCAGAGGTAGAACACATGTCTTGAGAGCATGAAACCTGGGTTCAATCCCTGACTAAAAAAAGTAGTGTCATGGCTTCTTACTATATAATTTTTCCTATATTTTTATAGATAAGTCTATTATAATATGTAAAATCTTTCCAATCACATATTTAATCAAAAAAGTTGCAATTATATAATTCTTTCATTAGTTATATTGAATCAAATTATCATTTTTGTAAGGATATTAATGGAATTACAATCCTACATATTATTTAAAACATTCTTCTCAAATGCAATTTCTATTTCTTTTTTTCTGCCTCCAATATTGTTTCCTTAATATTGTTTCAGTCCTCCCTGTTTGTCCTGTTTGCCAATTCCTGATTCTTCCTTTCCCTTGCTTTCTTTGCAGTGTTTATTTTCTCTTCTTGATGTAATGTGCTATCTTTTAATTATTTTGTGTCCAGTCCATCTGTCAAAGTTCTGTTTCTAGCACTTTCTTCTATTCTACCAATCTAATACATTATCTTCTCTGGATCCCTTACATTTTGCTCTCTCTGAATTAGGGGCTTACAAGTATTTGCAAATAATATCATAAGTTGATGCTGGGTTGTAATAAGATGGCCAAAATGCAGCCAAAAATAGTAACAAGCTGAGAATTGGTACAGAAAACTTCCAGCCTTAAATAGCCCAATTTTATTAATTGCTATGTCTTAGGATTGATCATTCTCTACTTGCTAATTTCTTAAACAGTGCTTTTATAAGAATATCAGCAATGTTACATAATTGATAAATTGATGAAGCATATTTTTATGTTCCTTTATCAGAATTTCAATATTATCAGGAAATCAGAATGTACACTATTATTGTATTTGGTAGCTTATTCATTTTTGCTTGGTGTCATTTTGAAATTGTGCCCAAGTATATTATGATGTATCTTCCTCTGTTTCAAGCTGTTCTCTTAGCAGTGCCTAAACTTCCAGCCAAACTATGTGGTATGTAGGGTTTGAAGAGCTTTCAATATAACAGATTCCCCTTGATTAAATCTCACTTGGAAGAGGATACTGAGTTAGTTTCCTGAGGCTGCTGAAAGAAAGTGCCACAGACCCTGTGGCTGAAAATAATAGACATTTATTGTCTCCTGGTTCTAATGACTGAAAGTCTGAAATCAAGATGTTGGCAAGGCCACATCTCTCTGCAGGCTTTAGAGAACTACTCTTTTCTTACCTCTTTATAGTTCTGGTACTAACTATCTATCTTTGATGTCCCTAGGTTTGTGGCAGAATAGTTTCATGTGTGCCTGATAGAGTGTGTTTGTGTGTGTGTGTGTGTGTGTTATCTTCTTCCTATAAGAACCCCAATTATTGGGTTAGGATTCACTTTGATCCAGTTAATCATCATAACTTAATTACAATTTCAATAATTTATGTATCCAAGCTCAAATTCATAGGTATCAGAGTTAGAACTTCCCTATTATCTTTTTTGGGGGTGTGTACTTTGCGGGCTACTCCCAGATATATGCTCAGATACAGCTATATATCAGAACGAGAGATCAAACCAGGTTTTCCTGCATGCAAAGAAGGCACTCAATCCTTTGCTCTCTCCTTTTAGGTCTAGGACTTCAACATATCTTTTTAGTTATACTATTCAACTCATAGCAGATACTTAATCTGTTTTTCATTTGAAGTCATAGTGATAAATTATCCAGTATGATATTATTGATACATATTTTCATTTCTATGCATATAAAGCTTTTAATAGCCATTATTTTTGTAGTAGTGGAATAATAAAAAAATGCCCATTAAAAATTATTCTGTAAAACACAGGCTGAAATACAAGCTTATTAATAAAGTATCATGTTTTATTCAATAAGTTGTATTTTGCCCTTAGTTATTTTAGTTTTACCTTTGGGCTGGAGCGATAGCACAGCGGGTAGGGCGTCTGCCTTGCACGTAGCCAACATGGTCGACCCGAGTTCGATTCCTCTGCCCCTCTCGGAGAGCCCGGCAAGCTACCGAGAGTATTCGATATGCCAGACACAGTAACAACAAAAGTCTCCAATGGAGACGTTACTGGGCCCGCTCGAGCAAATCGACGATCAACGGGAGGGCCTTTACTTTACTTTACTATGTTTCTGTAGTTGTTTGTTGTGTGTGTGTGTGTGTGTGTGTGTGTGTGTGTGTGAGATGTGGGCAGGTGGGTGGAGTTTGGTTTTGGTTTTCAGGAGACACCTGCTGATGTTCAGAGCTTACTCTTGAAGAATCATATAGGGTCCCAGGGATCAAGCCCGAATCAGTTATATGCAAAGTAAGTGTTCTACTCATTGTACCATTGCTTTGATCCCTTCTTGTTTATTTGGGTTTTTTTAACTATATATTTTAAAATCACAAGTGTCCACATAGAAATAACACAGAATTATGCCAAGGGTCTGGGTGTGAATTGAAATACTACCTTCAACTTAAATAATACTAAGACTAATTCAAAAACAAAGTAATATAACTCTGGCTTCCTTTGAATTGAGAGCAGATGTAAGGACTAAAAGATTCAATAACTGGTGAGCAAAAAGAAGAAACCTCTTATATTCTTATTTTTGTTGTTGTTATTGTTGTTTCAGTGGATTGCACTAATTAAAATTAGAACTTCCACCATTAAAATTACCTGCAGTTGTATAGTTCCACTATTGTTGGTATGCATTGAAAATACTCCAACAGAGGGCATCAAGAATTGCTTGTGATCTACACACCCTCGCAGTCTTGTCACTTTGGAAAGATTTCAGACAGCATAACTAATAAAGTTATTGTGCTCTTGTGAAAGAATAATAGCATGTTTGAAGAGAGTGTATTAACCCTGTTGTAAAGTATTGATTGCACTCCGTAGTAAAGGAAATGAAAGAACAAAGATAAAGTGTTTTTAATTCTTACCCTGTTTACTCTTCCTTGTTTTATTCCATTTCAATTTACACCTATATTCAAGAACACTAAAAATGTAGCACCCAGCCTCAAAGGCAGTTTTATTTTTCCTGCACACTTTTGTAACAATTTGATGCTTTAAAGAACAGATGTGTAATCTAACTTAGAAAGTGATGAATAAGAAATATCGTCCAATCTCAAATAGCTGTGAACTCAATTTGCTATGTTTACTATTATAAAGGGGGCTGGGGGCATTGAAGACGGAAAGAAGGAGACATAGTAAGCCAGAGAGCTAAGAGAGTGAGATTTGTTATTTTGTTTTATATTTTTGTTAACTTCAGCAGTATCTCTTTTCTATGCCACCAAAACTGTGCATTAGATTTTCGATTCTAAATTCACAGAGAATATGACTATAGTCAAGCAACCACTATTTCTGAGATCACATGATTGAAATTTTAATAGAGTTCTGATCCTCATTAAGGACTATTAATGACAATAAAATATTCATAGATGTAAATATTCATCCAAACCATCACCTTTTTGGTGGTAGTGCATGTTTATGTGGGTGGGGGGAGGGAGTGGTATCATATCTACTGGCATTTAGTGCTTACTCCTGGCTCTGTGCTCAGGAATCACTCCTTGCAGTGCTCCAGGGGACCATATGCTGTGCCAGGGCTCAAGCTAGGCTGAGCTGCATGCAAGCATGCAAAGCAAACACCTTACCCACTGCACTATCTCTCCAGATACAACAATCTCTCTCTTAAATAAGCAGGCTCTGAAAGGTAGATACAATAGAAATAGACATAATGGAAATAATTTAAATGTTGTTATTTCCTGTTAAATGAAAATGAGATGGATTTTTAAATTTTTTCATTTTTATAAGATATATTGTTGAGAGTTTATTAAAGAGCATATTTATTTATGCCTACTTATATCAGATTTATTTATTATTTAAAATAGGTTTCTCATATAAATATTTATATATTATAGAAATATATAAATTAATATATTGAAAGTATATTGAAGAGAGTGTATTACCTATTATAAAGTATTATTGTACTCTGTAGTAAAAGAAATAAAAGAACAAAGAGAGTGTTTTTATTTCTTACCCTGCTTGCTTACCCTGTATTTATTTATAAATATATAAATAATGTAAATATATACTATATACAAAAATGTATACAATAGGTTCCTTTGTTATACTATTTACATAAAAACTACATGTGTAGGAAAACAAGCAATACTGACATATCAACTGCCTCTATATTCATTGTAATACAAAAGGCCCTTAGAGTATAACTCATGAGTACTACAAGTAAAAATAAATTGGATTCCAGGTAAAAGAAAATGTTCAAGGTTTAACATTTGAAAGATTTTTTTAAAAAACAAAACAATTAAATTATAGTCAGTTGATGGACAGACATGCATCATTTATTATTAGGTATAAATTTATAATTTCAAAGCAGATGAAATTGTCTTTCACTATTAATTAATGTCATTTGTAATCATCCTTGTGTGGTGATCTGCTAAGTGTAAAATAATCTTTTCTGAACTGTTTTTAAGAGCAAACTTTCTTGTAATTGCCTCTCTCTCTCTTTCTCTCTCTCTGTCTCTCTCCCTCTCTCTCAAACGTTAAAGACATTTGGCATTTCATCAGCAAAAACAGTAACTGGAGGAAAGGTCTTCCTACATGCTTTGTCAAGGGAATTGCAAGTTTAGGTGTGCTTTTTAATACATCAAGAGTAGACTGACATAACATAGATTACATGCTTTCACTCTACTGTTTGGATGAAAATGAAAACAATTGTAAAGCAGAAAAGATAAGCTTCTTGTTGGTCATACGTGTTGAATCTATGAGAAGGTATAAACCAACGTATATTCAGATATGTATGTATAAAAGTATTTATAAGTCAAATTTTTCATTTTTCATTTCATCATCCTGTTATTCGGCGATTGCCTTGAGCAGGCCAGAGTAACGTCTCTTTCATCCTAGCCCTGAGATTATATTCAAGGCTCTTTAGGAGAATGAGACCCATCATTATTACTGGTATTTGGCATATTTGGTACACCACGGGGAGTTTGCCAGACTCTGCCCTGTGGGCAGGCTACATTCGATAGCCTGCAAGTTTGTCCAAAGTAGGAATGAGATAATAAGATGTCATAAAAAGATGTAATAAAATAATAAAATAAGTCAAATTATAAGTCAATTATAAGTCAAACTAGCTCAATTTAATTCTATTACCAAATTTTATGTCAAACATCTGTGAGGATCTGGAGAGATAGTACAAAAATCAAGTCACTAGCTTTGCAGGCAGTCAGCCCTGGTTTGATTCCCCCAACTACCATCAAGGTTATCCCTAAACACAGAACCAAGCAGGAGTAAGCCCCAAGCACCAAGAGATGTGGTCACATACCAAGAAATAAAAGGGAGGAAAAAATCAGTTAAAGATGACCCAAGCCTACAAATCAACAACTCAGCAATAGTCTATGTAAGTGAAGAAAGTTTTTGTCATTATTATTTTCATCCAATAGACATTTTCCTAGAACTACTAGTAATTATCTGGAATCCCTGGAAGGTGCTAGAAATCATCTTTACATTTTGAATGTAAATAAGTCATTTTATAAATTTCTCACATTTTTAAAAAATAAAATTTAGATGACCATTACTTGTAATCTTGACTGAAGATTTCCTTCCCACTGGGCTGACTTTCTTGATAGCCATCCTACAGTAATCCTACATCAATGATAAATAATGTCTCAACAAATGAAGTATCAAATCTTAATTTAAGAGATAGTACAAGGGTTAAGACGTGCACCCATCACGCAGCCAGTCCCAATGTGGTAGTGGAATCCATGGTCTACCAGCATTGCTGCATGCAGCTCTGAACAACCCAAATAATGCCTCTGCTGACCCCAAGATTCCCTGGTACCACAGAGCTGGAGTAGCACCACATTCTTAGACCCTCACATAGAACTCCCGAAACCCCCGGGGACCTCTAGATCACCACTTGGGAGGCGGCCCCAACCCCCCCAAATAAATATAAAAAAAGTAACTTTTAAAACATGCTTCTTGGATTTCTGTTGAACACAGAGGATGTGAACATTTTAAAACAGTCAATTTACTCTGTGTGTGATTCATGCTTAATTAAGGAATCATAGAAATAGAGATGGAGGTGGCCTCATCTGTCAAATGCAACATTCATTTAAAATTAACTTTTTAAGGTTTTTTAAGTGAAATCTCATTTCTCATGGTAATTTTAGAAAACAGATTTCATTCCAGCCCCTTAGACAGAGCTTTTGTTGTGCCCACACCCTCTGAAAATAAAAGATACAAAAGTAATGGGAAACGATGCTAATAAAAGAATACCTACAAGGACAAAGAAAATTAGAGGGAAGGTGACAGTGGGTGAGAGATATAAAGTTTTAGAAGATGAAAAGCAGATGGAAAGTAATCAAATTGACAGAGCAAAATGAAGATTAAACCAAAAACCTGCAGAGGAGAATATTAAAGAGCAGCTAAGCTAGTACAGTCCTCTGAGTCCCAGAAGGGCCTGGGTCTGGGGTGCTCTTGAAATCCGTACAGGCAGAGAGGTGCTAGGAGCCCTGAGGTCACAGATCAGCTTCCCACTGCAGCAGAAGATCCAAGGTGTGGTTAGGTGCACTGAAGCACTGAATGGACATAAAAAAAAAAAAAAGGAAGAAACGCTGATAATAAATAGTTTTAACTATTTATTTGTTAACTCCCATCCCACATCTCTACTGCCCTTGTCCAAGGAAACAAGCAATGAGCTAGCTATAAGTTCCAATACATTTGAAGAAAACCATCAACATTTAACACAGAGAACAGTTTATTTTGATTTGGGGGGAGAGAATCACACCGAGACAGTTCTCAGGGGCTATTCCTGGCTCTGGGCTCAGGGATCACGCCTGGCAGAGCTCAGGGACTATATTTGTTGACGTGAATTAAAACAGTTCAACTTCATGCAAGACAGGTGCCTTCACCCCTATTGTATCTCTATTCCTAATATATTTTAAAAGCGAGCATACATTCTCTCATCAGCAGCATATGGGAAAGCTTTTTTCTCATTATCTTTTAAAATTTTACTTTTTCTTTTGCCCAGATGGAGCGATAGCACAGCGGGTAGGGCGTCTGCCTTGCACGCAGCCAACATGGCTGACCCGAGTTCGATTCCTCCGCCCCTCTCGGAGAGCCCGGCAAGCTACCGAGAGTATTAGATATGCCAGACACAGTAACAACAAAGTCTCCAATGGAGACATTACTGGGCCCGCTCGAGCAAATCAATGATCAATGGGAGGGACCTTTACTTTTTTATTAACATGTATTATTTTGTTACTCTCAAGTGCACAACATGATGATTCAACATTTTGATACAGTGAAAAATAACCAATATAACTCCATTCACATATTGAAGAATTCTTTTCATGGAGGTGATTAACACCTACACTTAGGATCAGGCGTGTGGCTCAGTGGTACAATACATAGTTCCCTTGTATGGGCCCTGGGTTTGATTCCAGTACTGAAAGGGTATTATTCTCCAGCAACTTGCAGATGTGCAGATGGGCAATAAGTTATAATAAATTATACATTAAATTCCCATGAGTATCTTACAATTGTAGTTTTATACCCTTTGACCATTTTCATCTACTTTTCTTTTTTTTTATCCACTGATGGACACTTAGGCTATATTCATGTCTTGGCTTTTGTAAATAAAGTACAATAAATTTGGAGGTTCATACATTTTTTAGGTCAGTGTTGTTGTTGGTTTTTTTCTTCATGTAAGTACCCAGAAGAAGAACAACTATATCATACAGTTGTTTAATGTCTTGTGGATCATCCGTGCTGTTTTCCATAGTTCCTTCAATAATTTGCATTCTTATAAGCAGTGCAGATTTTTTTGCATTCTAACCAACATTTGATTTTTTTTTTTGTCCTTTTGGAAATAGTCATTCTGGGCTGGAGTAATAGTACAGTGGGTAGGGCGTTTGCCTTGTACATGGCCTACCCAAGTTCGATCCCTAGCATTCCATATCGTCCCCCGAGAAATACCAGAGCTAATTCCTGAGTGCAGAGTTAGGAGTAACTGCTGAGTACCTCCAGGGGTGACCCAAAAAGAAAAAATTAATATAGTTATTCTAAGAGGTTTGAAATAATATCTCGCAGTAGTTTTAATTCACAATCCACTGATGATTAGTGATACTGAGTAATTTTTTGTACCACCTAGATATCTATTTTTAAAAGTTTATTTTAAGGTATATTGATCATTTTAATCAGATTGATTTTTTTAGTGATGGTATTGTTGGGTTGTATGAGTTCCTTGGGGTTTTTTTAATATGTTAATCTCTATTAGATATATCTGCAATTATTTTCTTCCATTGACATATCTGCAATTATTTCTTCCATTGACACAATGCCATTTCACTTGTTAATGGTTTCCTTTGTAATATAGAAAAAGTTTCTTGCTTATTTGGTTTTTGTTGCTTTTGTTCTCACTACAAGTCCCAAATAAATCATCCATATGAACTATACCAAGCAACCTACCTATTTTCTTCATAGATTTAGTTCCAGGTCCAGTATTCTATCTTTAATTCATGTTAAAGTTGATTTTGTGAATGGTATAAGACAGTGGCCCAGTTTTATTCTTTTGCCCATGACATACTAATATTCCCAACCACTTATTGAAGAGATTATTCTTTCCCCATTATGTAGCATGGGGATTAGCGCAGGTCTCACTCATGCAAGTCAACCCTCACCCCCCACTTTTCCTGTTTTGTATTATTGCTTATTACATTATAAATACATTGACCATATGTGCTGGGTTTCTAACTCTATCTGTCCCATAATGTGTTTTTTATCTCAATACTACACTATTTAATTAACATACATTTGTAATATAGCTTAAAATCATTAAGTATGGGACTGGCAATGAAGTTCAGTGTGAGAACACTTGCCTTGCATATATGAGGTTCTAGATTTGGCCTCTGGCAATTAATTATACTTTACTTTTAAATAAATTAGATCAGGGAATATAATATGTATAAACTTTGTTCTTCTTTCTCAAGATGATGGTTTAACTGATGGCCTTTGAGGGTACAAACATGTAGTGAGTATTAAGCATATGATAGAGATGTTACACAGTGCAATGAATATGCAATGTTATTATACTATAAATTAATATAAATATTATATCACATATTTATACATAAATTTTAAATATCACTATGTTGACAATCATTTTGTGTGCTAGAGTAATTCAAAAAACAATTTATCTGACAACCCGAGGTCTTTTGTGATATGCTTCAAATTTTAGGATTTTCCAATTTCAGGGGGGAAAAGTCATCAACATTTTGTTAGGGATTGCATTAAATTTGTAGTATCATTTGAGTTAAAAAGACATTTCAACAGTATTTTTATGTCAAGGATTTTTCTCTCATACTCATGCATTCATAAACTGTATACAGTACAACTGAAATACATTCCCATTCCTGAAATTTTATTTTTTCCCTTCCCTTCCCTTTCCTTCCCTTCCCTTCCCTTCCCTTCCCTTCCCTTCCCTTCCCTTCTCTTCCCTTGGTTGTTACAACACCCAGGGATCACATATTGGGCTTGGTGCTCACACACTTTTAGTTTCATTGATTACCAAGTCTGCACTCTTTAGTTCTATGGCTCTTGTATTTGGTTGTGGTGCATGGAAAAAGCACAATTTCTCACTGCACTATGGATCCCAAATAATATGATGTCAAGCACTAATGCCAAGATCACACTAAGTCATGTAGAGCAGTGCCAGAAATTGAGCATGCAACAATCACAAATACAGGGCAATGGGGCTGGAGCAATAGTACAGTGGGTAGGGCATTTACCTTGCATGTGGCAGACCCAAGTTCAGTCAGCTGCATCCCATATGGTCTCCCCAAGTACCATCAGAAGTGATTTCTGAGTGCAGAGCCAGGATTAACCGCTGAGCGCAGAGCCAAGAGTAACCCCAGGTGTGATCCAGTAGGAAAAAAAAAATCAAATACAGGGGAAGCTCCATACCACTAGTAACATTCCCAGACTCTGTATATTAGTTAGGGGTTTTTTTTTTGGGGGGGGGGTAATTTTTTAAATTTTATTTTTATAAAGTTGTTCACAATAAATGATTACATTCAATATTTTAACACCAATCCCACCACCATTACACCTCACCACCATTATTTTGAATTTTCCCACCACCACTCAAAACTGTCCAATAGGCAGATGCTAAATAATTTATTTTGTATTGCTATTATGAATAGTATGAGATGTCATGCAGCTGCAAAAGTGGCTGTGCACTCCTGGAATTCTAAAATTTTAAATAATTGGAGTCCATGTTTGTAGTGTGTTGCTCTCTTCCAAGATTCATTTGTGAGTCCCTAAAACATGGCCATTAATGTGCTTAAATGGTGCCCAGAGGCAGTTCATGGGCATGACTGCCAGGACACTGGAAGAGCAGGCAGATGGGAGGAGGGTCGCCCATCCCTGACTCCATGAAGCCTGGAGTTTTCAGTCACTAGCCCCACATACCTGGGGTTTTCTGTGGATTCATTCTCATGCATGGGTGTAATGAGCCTGTGAGGATGGGTCGTGAGTAACTGAGTTCTGGAGGTTTGTGGGCTGCTGGGGTTCATCGGAGCATGTGGAGGCACTCATTTGTACCCCTACAAGGCTCCCCAGTGAAATCAGACCTGTATGGGATAGGGAGATATCTCTGCAGCATGCTGTTCTCTTCTGAGATTCATTTGTGAGTCTTAGTTTTTGTTTTTAAGAAACAGTGAAACTGAGGCTGGGGAGATAGCTCAAAATCCAGGTTTGATCCTCAACAACATATGGCACCCCAAACACTGCAAGGAGGGATCCCCAGAAAACCATGACATGTGGCCCAAAAACCAAACAAAATGAAATAAAAAGTGAGAGTGGTTGTGGTACTTCACATTCTTAATATCAGGTATAAAATATCAAGTTTTTCTACTCACATTCTTACCAGCATAGAGTGTGATAACTATTTTCAAATTAGTGGTCTACACTCCCTGGTGATCTAGTGGTTAGGATTCGGCGCTCTCAAATTAGTGGTCTAATTTATTTGAAGTAAAAATGTACCTATCAAGAAGGCGGGCTGAAAGGTGAGAGAGAAACTGGGACATTGCTGGGAGGAAGTTGGTATAGAGAGGGTTGGAGTGGGATTGGTGTTGGAATATCGTATATCTGAAATTCAACTATGAGTAACTTTGTAAATTAGGGTGCCTTAATAAAAATTACTTTTTAAAAAATCCATTTCAAAAAGTTCCCTTGTATTCTAAGATTTTTTTAATTGAATGATATTACTATTAAGATGGTTTATAGTGGTGTTCATGTTTTTGCTCTGTTGTATAAAGATATTGTATCATAACCACCATTAACGTGCCCAAAATTTTCTACCAGCCTCCTTAGGTCTCTTCTAGTCCAGTCGATCCATCTTCCCTCTCCCATTTGGTAACCTCAGTTCTGTTGTCAGAGTCCAAGGATATGTTTTTCAATGGACACTGTCTTTTTCCCTTGATTTGTCTCATTATAAACCACATATGAGTGCAATCATTTGGCATTTATCCTTCTCTCTCTACATTATTTTACTTAATATGACACCTTTAGTTCCATCCAAGTTTTAGCAAAGAGCAAAGTTTCAACTTTCCTTGTAACTGAGTAATATTCTTTTTTGTATATAAACCACATCTTCTTCCACTCAAATATTACTAGACATTTGTGTTGTTACCAGATCTTGACTAATGTAAATAGCACTGCAATGGGCATGGGTGTGCATGTGTATTTTCAAATTAATAATTTTGTGGAATGGGATAGATTCCAAGGAGTGGAATCACTGAATTTTGTGGTAGTTTCCTTTTTCAATTTTTTGACAAGTCATTATATTGTTTTTCATTCTATTCAAGTTTTCTTAGTTTTACAAAGAATAGAATTTATATTTTTGTAAAGTGGTCTTGTTTTGTTTCTTTGTTTTTGGGACAAATCCAGCAACACTCGTGGGATACTAGCCCATTGTCTTGGAGGGCTCCTTTGGGGCCAGAAATCAAATCTGTGACTCAAGCCCTTTCAACTACCTATCAGCTTCAAATGTAAAATGTCTTCGTGGGGTCTGGGGATAGTATAGTGGGTAAGGGACTTGCTTTGCATGCTATTGACTTGGGTTCAATCCCCAGCATCCTATATCCCCAGCATCCCATATGGTCTCCTGAGCTCATCAGGAGTGATTCCCAAGTGTGGAGCCAGGAGTAACCCCTGAGCACCATGGTGTGTGGCCCCAAGAAAAACAAACTAAAAAAACTCAAAAAGCTTTTCTGTACCAATCGATATGATCATGTGATATTCTTTGTTCTATTAACATGTATGTTGACTTGTACTGATTTATTTTTAATTATTGATTTAGCACTATATTCCTAAAATAAATTCCACTATATCATTGTTTATAGATACTTTTACATTACCCAATTCTATTTGCTAATATTTTCTTAAAATTTTTGGCATCAGTATTTGAGAGAGATATTGAGGTTTAATTTTCTTTTTCTTTTTTTTTTTTTTGTATTGTCTTGGAATGGACATGGAATCAGGAAAATATTTGTTTGATGAAATGAGTTAGGAGATGTATTCTCTTCAATTACACAAAAGACATTATGGAAAATTTGTGTGAATTCAGTAGGGTTTTGCAGTGAACCCAGGTGGACCTAAATATTTAAGGGAAGCAATTATAATTATAAATTATTTTTAAATTTTAATAAGGTTATTTACATTATCTATCTCATATTGAGTGGATTGGATCAATTTGTGCATTTTGAGAAAATGGTGCGCTTTAGATAAGCAGACATATTTATGAACTTAAAGTTGCTTGTAGTTTACCTTTATTATCATTTAATTGCTGCAGGATAGTGGTAATTCTCTAATTTTATTACTGATGCTGATAATTCACCACAACACCCTCCCCTTTTTCTTTTCTTCTTTACTAGATGTCATCCAATCAATTGGTATATTCAAAGATCCAGTTTTTAGATGTTTTTATTTTTGTATTTCCAATTTAATTTGCTCTTACTCTTTATCATTTACCTTTTATTATCATTTACCTTTTATTATATCCATCCTTCTGGCTACCCTGAGTTTATTTTTCTGTCTTTCTAAGATCCTTGAGGTGTGGATTCAGATTACTGATATGTGAGCTTGACTCAATTGGTTGAGCATGCCCATATATGTGTGAGACCCTGGGTTTGATTCACAGCATTTCAAGCCCCTACATCCAGCACTGTCAAGAATGGCCTAGACATCACAGGGAATGGCACCCACAAAGAACACAAATAAATAATAAATAAGGGCATTATTATTCATTTAATTTTTTCCACTTTTCTAAAGTAATCATTTAGTATCATAATTTTTTCTGTTGGCATTGCTTTACCTTTGTGACACATGCTTTAATTTTTTAATTGAAAATTCAATGCGATTTTGTTATTTCCCTGACACTTCTTTTTTGCCGTGTAAATTATTTAGAAAGCTGTTGTTTAGATTCAGCATGTCTTTTAGGTTCTCTCACTATCTTTTTTTTTGTTGTTGTTGTTGTCATTGATTTCCAGTTTGACTGCACTGACAAAACAAGTGCTTTAGGGACTGGAGTGATAGGACAGCGGGTAGTGCGTTTGCCTTGCACTCGGCAGACCTGGGTTCATTTGCCAGCATCTCATATGGTCCCCCGAGCACTGCCAGGAGTAATTCCTGAGTGCACAGCCAGGAATAATCCCTGTGCATCGCCGGGTGTCACCCAAAAAGAAAAAGAAAAAAGAAAACTAAAACAAATGCTCTAAGTGATTTTTATTTCTCTTAATTTGTTGAGCTTCCTTATGTGGACTAGGATATGGTATATCTTGATCCATGTTTTCTAGGACTTTCATAGACTCTATATTTTGCTATTTTCAATAATGTTGCTGAGTTTTTCTAATTCCTATCTTATTTTTTTTTACAAATATTAACAGAGGGACCGAACTCATAATGTAATTATGAAAATTTCTTAGTTTTCTTTTATTTTTTTAGTACTACCAGTTTTGGTCACACATTTTACCACTTGTCCCATGCAAACATTTAGGATTTCTACATCTTCAGGGTGGGTTGGTTATATTGTTATATTTTCCTCTTCCATTATAGAAAATTTTTCTTCCCTAAAATCTACTTTATTTGTAATTAACACTTTTTTTCTTGATTTCTATTAAATGATTATTTATGTAGTATGCTTTTTTTCTATTTCTTTCATATGTTCTTTCATTTGATCTATTTTGTTACATTTTAAGTTTTACATTTTGGTAAGCAGACTCCTTGGGCCATAAGTTTTCATCTGTGTCTCTTGTGCATTTATGTGTCTCTTGTGCATTTATACAATTTATATCTATCACTGTGCTAATATTGTTATATGCCAACACTATTTTACGCACTGTGTGCAATTTTGTTTTCTGTTTGTTCTCTTATTCAATTTTCTCCATTAGTTGTGCATGCTATTTGGACAATTTTTACATTTCATTAATTTTCTATAGTATTTTAAAATAGGCTTCTTTTTATATTTCTTTTCTGCTATTTTTGTTTTTGGGTCACATCTGGTGGCCCTTAGGAACTACTACTAAATCAGTGATCAGGGGACTTTCTGGTGACAGAACTAAACTACTGCTCTCACCTGTGAATCAGGTACTCTAGCCCTTTGAACTATCCCAAGACCTTATATTTTCCTTAGTCACATCCTTGTTTCCTGAAGCTAGGAAGATAGTAGAGCAATCAAAGTCCTTTCCTAGGATATAGCCAACTTAGGTTCAGTGACCAGGGCTACATAAAGGTAAAGGCCCTCCCGTTGATCATCGATTTGCTTGAGCAGGCCCAGTAACTTCTCCATTGGAGACTTTGTTGTTACTGTGTTTGGCATATTGAATACGTCACGGGGAGCTTGCCAGGCTCTGCTGTGCGGGCGAGATACTCTCGGTAGCTTGCCAGGCTCTCCGAGAGGGGCGGAGGAATCGAACTCGGGTCGGCCATGTTGGCTGCGTGCAAGGCAAACGACCTACCGCTGTGCTATCGCTCCAGCCGCTAGGGCTACATATATTCTCCCAAACACTACTAGGAGTGATCCCTGACTACAGAACCAGGAACAATTTATGAGCATCACTGGATGTGCCCCCCAAAGAAACAAAAATAATTTGTTTCCTAAGTTTCTCAGAAAAAAATTCTAGTCCTAGATGGCTGGTAAATTCTATTAAACATTCCATGAAGATATGACACCGGTTCTCTAAACTCCAAATAAACATTAGCACTAACTTGCAACTAGTAAAACCAGACAAATATTTGCGATAGATTAAATAATTCTTGACAAAGTACTGTCAAATTTTAAATCAAAGGCATATAAATTAGCTTAGACAATTTAATATTTTTTAAAAATGCACTGAAAGTATCTCATAAAATCTAACTTTTATGACTGACTAAAACTCTCATTCAAGATTAAAACAGAAAATATTTATTTATGTATTTATTTTTATTGAGCTATCATGCAATAGCACAGCTGGTAGGATATTTGCCTTGCATGAGGCCAACCCAGCTGACCCAGTTTCAATTCCTCTACGCCTCTCGGAGAACCCAGTAAGCTACCAAGAGTATCTCACCCGCACGGCAAAGCCTGGCAAGCTCCCTATGATGTATTCTATATGCCAAACACCATAACAACAAGTCTCACAATGGAGACATTACTGGGCCTGCTCGAGCAAATCAATGAACAACGGGAGGACAGTGACAGTGACAGAGTTACCATGAGATACATAGGAACTGTTCATGATTGGATTTCAGTCATACAATGTTCTAACACCCATTTCTTCACCAGTGTTCATTTTCTTTCCCTCCCTCCATCCCTCCACCCGCAACCTGCCTCTATGGCAGGCCTCTCTTTCTCTCTCTCTCTCTCTCTCTCTCTCTCTCTCTCTCTCTCTCTCTCTCTCTCTCTCTCTCCTCCCTCCCCTCCGCCACCCCCACCTCCCCCCGCCCACTCAGCTCTTCCTCTCTCCTATTGGGCATTATGGTTTACAGTACAGATACTTTCAGCATGCAGTAAAACAGAAAATCTTGGGGCCAGGGAGATAGCAAAAGTTGTAGAGTATATGTGAAGCTCTAAATTAGATCCCCAGCACAGCATGTTCTTCTAAGCAGCCCCCTGGCATAACCTTGATCAAGCCCAAAGTAGAAATCAGGCTAGAGCACTGAAATTTCAGGTCTGCAGCACAAGGCTAAGTAAGTACTGCTAGAAGTGGCAGGATTCCTGATGTAACAGAAATGGAGAGACCCATCCTGAATGAAGTTAAGGGATCTCAACTAAACAAATAAAGGCAAGTCCAAAATATCCAAAAAGGGCTACAGAAGCATAAGGAGTTCTTTACCAAAGAGAACGAAGACATTAAAAAATTCCAAATTAGAGATACTGCGTATAGAGTACAATGAATAAATAATCTAGTATGGAAAGCACAGCAAGAGAGTCCATATCTGAAGAAATAATACTAGAAATTGAAATAGAAGTTACAGCCATGACTCAAGTAGAAGAGAGAAAAATATTTATGAAAAATTAAGGAAATTTATGAGTAAATATCAGACTCCATTACAAAGATAAGTATCAGAGACACAAAGGTACCAAAAGTGAAGAGAAAGACATAAAATTGAGACAAAATTAAAATAAATGATATCTCAGAGCTTCCCAAATCTAAGAAAAAGACTAACCACAGATACCTAAGAAGCTGAAAACATAATGCAATTTTTTAAAAATTTTTATTAGTGAAACACCATGAGGTACAGTTGTAGACTTACAAACTTTTGTGTTTGGGTTTCAGTTATACAATGATCGAGTATCCAACCCTCCAGCAGTCCCCATTCTCCACCACCACTAATCCCAGTATCCCCCCCCCTTGTTCCCTCATCCCACCCTGCCTCTGTGGCAGGCATTTCCTTTTGTTCTCTCTCTCTCTCTCCTTTTGGGTGCTGTGGTTTGCAAATGAGGCATTGAGCAGCATTTATGTTCCGTCTATAGTCTACTTTCAGCATGCATCTCCCATTCTGGGCGGATCTTCTCAACACCCTTTATTTGGTGCTCCCTTCTCTATCTGAGCTGCCTTCACCCCTAGCATGTGCGGTTGACCTCCAAGCCATGGAGTAAACCTCCTGGTACTTATCTCGGCGATTCTTGGGTGTTAGTCTCCTATTTTGTTACTTTATGTTCCCCAGATGAATGCAATCTTTCTATGTCTGTCCCTCTCTTTCTGACTCATTTCACTTAACATGATACTTTTCATGTAGTACCACTTGTTAGTAAATTCCATGACTTCATCCTTTCTAAAAGCTACATAGTACTCCATTGTGTAGAAGTACCAAAGTTTCTTTAACCAGTCATCTGTTCTCAGGCATTCAGGATTTTTCCAGATTCTGGCTATTGTAAACAGTGCTGTAATGAACAAACAAGTGCAGATGTCACTTCAACTATACTTTTTTGCCTCTCTGGCGATATATTCCCAGGAGTGCTGGGTCAAATGGTAGCTCAATTTCTAATTTTTTGAGAATCGTCCATAATGTTTTCCAAAAGGGCTGAACCAGTCAGCATTCCCACCAGCAGTGAAGGAGGGTCCCTTTCTCACCACATCTGCGCCAACACCCATTGCTTTTGTTCTTTTGGATGTGGGCCAGTCTCTGTGGTGTGAAATGATATCTCATTGTTATTTTGATCTGCATCTCCCTGATGATTAATGATGTAGAGCATATTCTCATGTGCCTTTTAGCCTTTCGGATTTCTTTTTTGAGAAAGTTTCTGTTCATTTTGTTGCCCCATTTTTTTTTTTTTACATAGGAGTACTCTATTTATTCAGCCACTGATTAGCTGATTGAATTGGGCATGAACTCCACCTTACTTTTTTTTTTCATAATTTTATTTACTTACTTATTTTTCATCTTATATTTATTTATTGAACCACTGTAGGAAAAGTTACTAAGCCTTCAGGTTTAAGACTCGGTCATACAATGATCAAACACCTTTCCCTTCACCAGTACTCACATTTCACCAAAGAACCCCAATATATCCCCCCTTCTACCCCACCCAATGCCTGTGAGGCAGATGATTTCTACCTAACTCTTCTCTACATTGATTACATTCATCATTTCAACAAAAGATGCACCATTATTGTTTAGAATTTCCCCCCCAACAATCAGAATTGCTGAAAAGGCATTGTGAAATACTTTGTTTTCTATAGCTTGTTATGAGAATCATATAATGTCATGCGGCTGCTATTGCAGCCATACAATTTTGGATTTCTGCAAAGAGCCAGATAATTTAGAGATTGGTTTCTGTGCGTCTGGTGTTATGGCTGTGCCGGAGAGCCTCTCGTGGGAGGCAATTTGTGACCTCAGTAGGGCGTGAAGGACAAGCCGGTACTGACCCCCTTCCAATGAGACTGCAGTTGCCCTGTCACGGCTGGCTCATACCTGGCTTTCCTATAAGCTCTGAGGCAGCTGCCACCTTGCTGCTGTGGGGGAGAAAAGGCGGAAGGGAGCAACATCTTTTCCCTCCTGGGGAGGCATGGCACCGTAGTTTAACATATGGACCATTTACTTTTCTGCCAGAAGCTGCTGGGCTCTGGATTAAGTCCTTTTACCTCTGGAGCCATGTCTGTACGGGAGAGCCACTTGTGGGGGGCAACTCGTGACCACAGTAGGACATGAAAGATGTGCTGGTACTGACCCCCTTCCCATGAGACTACAGTTGCCTTGTCACTGATGGTTCATATCTGGCTTTCCAATAAGCTCTGAGGCGGCAGCCACCTTGCTGCCAGTGGGGAAAGAGGCGGAAGGGAGCAATACGCTTTCCCTCCTGGGGAGGCATAGTGCCGTAGTTTAACTCATGATCCATGCATTTTTCTGCAGCAAGCTGCCGGGCTCTGGATTAAGTCCTTTTGCCTCTGAAGCCATGGCCATGCCAGAGAGCCGCTCGTGGGGGGCAACTTTTGACCTCGGTAGTTGTTGCCCCATTTTTAGTGGGGTTGGATGTTTTCTTCTTGTGGAGTTCAACCAGTACTTTGTATATCCTTGATATCAACCCCTTGTTGGATGTGTATTCCTTTGCAAATATCCTTTCCCATTCTGTAGACTGTCTTTGCATTTTGGTCACTGTTTCTTTCGAGGTGCAGAAGCTTCTTAGTTTAAGATAGTCCCATTTGTCTATCTCTGTTTTCACTTGCTTGGCCAGTGGTGTGACATCATTGAAGATACCATTAGCTTCAATGTCATGGAGGGTTTTGCCAACCTTGTCTACAATGCACTTTATGGATTCCGGTCTGATGTTGAGGTCTTTAATCCATCTTGATCTTATTTTTGCACATGGTGTTAGGCAGATATCTGAGCCCACTTTTTTGCATGTAGCTGTTCAGTTTTGCCAGCACAATTTGATAAAGAGGCTTTCCTTGCTCCACTTCACATTTCTTGCCCCCTTATCAAAGATCAGATGATCATATGCTTGGGGGGAGATGTCCGTATATTCAACCCTATTCCATTGGTCTGCAGCTCTGCCTTTGTTCCAGTACCATGTGGTTTTAATTATTACTCTTTGTAGTAGAGTTTGAAGTTGGGGAGGTTGATGACTCCCATTTTCTTTTTCCAGAGAATTGCTTTAGCTATTCGTGGGGGTTTATTGTTCCATATGAATTGCAGAAGTGTTTGCTCCATTTCTTTGAAGAATGTCATGGGTATCATAATAGGAATCGCAATGAATTTGTACAGTGCTTTGGGAAGTATTGCCATTTGACAATTCTAATTCTCCCGATCCATGAGCAGGGGTTATCTTTCCATTTCCTCATGTCCTATTTTATTTCCTGAAGTAGTGTTTTGTATTTTTCTTTGTACAAGTCTTAGGTAGCTGATTTTCTGGGGCACAATTGTGAACGAGATTGTTTTTTTCACTTTCTTCTCTCTCACTCTTTGCATATAGGAAAGCCATGGACTTTTGGGTATTGATTTTAAAGCCTGCAACTTTACTATTACAAGTCTATTGTTTCTAGGAGTTTCTTGGTAGAGGTTTTAGGGTTTTCTAAGTATAGTATCATATCATCTGCGAATAATGAGAGCTTAATTTCTTCCTTTTCTACTTGGATGCACTTAATATCTTTTTCTTGCCTAATCGCTATTGCATGTACTTTCAGTACTATATTGAAAAGCAGTGGAGAAAGTGAGCATGCTTGTCTAGTTCCTGATCTCAGGGGGAAGGCTCTCAGTTTATCCCATTGAGGATGATGCTTTTGTAGGCTTGTGGTAGATGGCTTTAACTGTATTGAGGAAAGTCCCCTCTATCTCCAATTTGGTGAGGGTTTTATCATAAATGGTGCTGGATCTTGTCAAATGCTTTCTCTGTATCTATTGATATGATCATATGATTTTTATCTTTTCTTTTGTTGATATGATGGATTATGTTGATTGATTTCCAAATGATAAACCAGTCTTACATCCCCGGGATGAATCCCACTTGGTCATGGTGTATGATCTTTTTGATGAGTTGTTGAATTCTATTGCTAGTATTTTTTGAGAATCTTCGCATCCATGTTCATCACGGATATCAGCCTGTAGTTTTCTTTTCTTGTGGTGTCTTTGTTTCCTTTTGGTATTGGAGAGATATGGGCTTCATAGAAACTGTTTGGGAGAGTTTGTGAATCCATCTGGACCTGGGCTTTTGTTTTTGGGAAGACTTTTGATTACAGTTTCAATTTCCTTGATGTTAATAGGTCTATTCAGGTACTCTAGTTCTTCTTGATTCAGCCTAGTGAGATTATAAGAATTCAAGAATTTATCCATTTCTTCTAGGATCTCTTGTTTCGTGGCATACAGACTTTCAAAGTAGTCTCTGATGATCTTTTGTATTTCTTTGGTTTCTTTTGTGATATCCCTTTTCTCATTTCTGATTCGGTTTATTGGGGTTTTCTCTCTCTATTTCTTTGTGAGTCTTGCTAGTGGTTTATCTATCCTGTTTATTTTCTCGAAGAACCAGCTCTTGGTTTCATCGATCTTTTGGATTGTTTCTTTAGTTTCCATGTTGTTGGTTTCTGCTCTAAGTTTTATAATCTCTTTCCTTCTGCCTGATTCGAGCTCCTTCTGTTGATCCTTTTCTAAGATCTTGAATTGTGAAGTAAAGTTATTTACATGGGCCCTTTCTTCCTTCCTCAGAAATGCTTGCAGAGCTACAAATTTTCCCCTTAACATGGTTTTAGCTGCATCCCGTAGGATCTGGTAGCTCGTGTCTTGATTCTCATTTGTTTACAGGTCTTTTGACTTCGTCCTTGACTTCCTTCCTGACCCACTTGTTGTTCAGCATTGAGTTGTTTAATTTCCAGGTGTTTTATTTGGTTCTCCGTGAATGTGTGTGATTCACTTCTATCTTCAGTGCATTGTGGTCTGAAAAGATTGTTGATATTATTTCTATCTTCCTGATTCTATTGAGGTATGTTTTATGTCTTAGTACATGGTCTATTTTAGAAGATGTTCTGTGCGCACTGGAGAAGAATGTGTATTCCTTCTTTTTGGGGTTTAAAGCCTTGTATAGGTCTATAAGCCCTTTCTCTTCTATTTCTTCTTTCAAAGCAAAAGTGTCCTTGCTGAGTTTTGTTCTTGTTGATCTAACCAGAGGTGATAAGGTGATGTTGAAGTCTCCAGCTACTATTGTGTTGCTAGCAATGTCCTCCTTAAAATCTGTTAGCAGTTGTTTTAAATATTTAGCTGTTCCCTCATTAGGTGCATATACATTTAAGAGTGTGATTTCTTCCTGTTGTACGGATCCCTTGATGAAGAGAAAATAGCCTTCGCTGTCCCTTCTAATCTTTTTCAACCTGAAATTAGTGTTTTCGGATACTAGTATGGCCACCCCAGCTTTTTTGAGGGAGCTGTTTGCTGGCAGAATTGTTTTCCATCCTTTAATTTTGAGTCTGTGTTTGCTCTGTTGAGATGGTTTTCTTGTAGGCAGCAGAATAGTGGGTTCTGTCTCTGAATTCATTTTGCCACTCTGTGTCTCTTAATTGGTGAATTTAGATCGTTGACATTGAGAGAGATTATTATGGGGTTTTGTGTCATCTTTCTGTAAGGGTTTGTTGTGCTTGTAGGGTTTGTCTTGTCTTATAGTAGCCACTTTAGCCTTTCTTTTTTAGGTTTGGTTTTAAGTCTATGAAGTTCCTGAGCTGCTGTTTATCTAGAAAATAGTGCACCATTCCTTTGATTTTGAGTGAGAGTTTAGCCGGATAGAGTATTCTTGGTGAAGCATTTATTTCAGTAAGTTTTTTCATTATATCCCACCATTGCCTTCAGGCTTGTAGGGTTTCCTCTGATAGGTCTGCTTTGAATCTAAGGGGTGCTCCTTTGTATGTGATTTCCTTCTTTGACCTTGCTGATTGCAGTATTGTGTCTCTGTTGGCAGCATCGATCATTCTAACTAAGATATGTCTTGGAGTGTTTTTGTTAGGGTCTCTTTTACCTGGCACCCTTTGGGCTCTTTGAATCTGAATGGTTTCATTGTCCAGCTCTAGAGAATTTTTCAGCAATGATTTGTTTAACCGTGGTTTTTTCATTGGGATTGTTTCCCTGAGCTTCTGGTACTCCAATGATTCTAGTGTTGTTCCTCTTGGAATCATCTCCTAGGACCCTGATTCACTCTTTTTTTTTTTTTTTATTTATTTATTGAATCACTGTGGGAAAGGTTACAAAGCTTTCAGGTTTATGTCTCAGTAATGCAAATATCAAACACATTTCCCTTTACCAATACTTATTTTTTACCATGAAGAACCCCAATAAAACCCCACCCCCCACCCCTCCCCGTCCCTGTGAGGCAGATGAATTCTAGTTAACACTCTATCTGCTTTGATTAGATTCATTGTTTCAATAAAAGATTCACCACTATTATTTAGAGTTTACCCCCCCCCCCCCAAATCAGACATGCTGAAAAAGCATTGTGAAGTGATTTGCTTTCTACAGCTGGGTTAAAGAATTAAATGTTGGTTTTGGATTTCTGCTATTTTACCTATTGACCCTGGAAGTATTTCTACTGAAAGTCAGATAGTTAAGAAACTGGTTTCTGTGTTCTGGAGTCGTGGCCGTGCTGGAGAGCCGCTCGCGGGGGGCAACTGGTGGCCTCGGTAGGGCGTGAAGGGCGGAGCGAAACGCCCCCCTTCCCATGAGGTTTTAGTCGCCCCCACACTCCCGGCTCATACCTGCTGTCCACAAGGCTCCCATGTGGCCGCCATCTTTCTTTCCAGAGAGGAGAGGGCGAATGGGGCAACACCCTTTCCCCTCCGGCAGACTTGATGGCCTGGGTCAATGCATAGTCCGTTCACTTTTCTGCTCCAAGCTGCTGGGTTCTGCATTAAGTCATTGTGCTTCTGGGGCCATGGCCGTGCTGGAGAGCCGCTCGCGGGGGGCGACTTGTGACCTCGGTAGGGCGTGAAGGACGGACCGGAACGCCCCCCTTCCCATGAGGTTTTAGTCACCCCCACTCCCCCGGCTCATACCTGCTGTCCACAAGGCTCCCATGTGGCCGCCATCTTTCTTTCCAGAGAGGAGAGGGCGAATGGGGCAACACCCTTTCCCCTCCGGCAGACTTGATGGCCTGGATCAATGCATAGTCCATTCACTTTTCTGCTCCAAGCTGCTGGGTTCTGCATTAAGTCCTTGTGCTTCTGGGGCCGTGGCTGTGCTGGAGAGCCGCTCGTGGGGGGCAACTGGTGACCTCGGTAGGGCGTGAAGGACGGACCGGAACGCCCCCCTTCCCATGAGGTTTTAGTCGCCCCCACACTCCCGGCTCATACCTGCTGTCCACAAGGCTCCCATGTGGCCACCATCTTTCTTTCCAGAGAGGAGAGGGCCAATGGGGCAACACCCTTTCCCCTCCGGCAGACTTGATGGCCTGGGTCAACGCATAGTCCGTTCACTTTTCTGCTCCAAGCTGCTGGGTTCTGCATTAAGTCCTTGTGCTTCTGGGGCCGTGGCTGTGCTGGAGAGCCGCTCGTGGGGGGTGACTGGTGACCTCGGTAGGGCGTGAAGGACGGACCGGAACGCCCCCCTTCCCATGAGGTTTTAGTCGCCCCCACACCCCCGGCTCATACCTGCTGTCCACAAGGCTCCCATGTGGCCGCCATCTTTCTTTCCAGAGGGAGGAGGGCGGAAGGGAGCAACACCCTTTCCCCTCTGGGCAGACTTGATGGCCTGGATTAACGCATAGTCCTTTCACTTTTCTGCTCCAAGCTGCTGGGTTCTGCATTAAGCCCTTGTGCTTCTGGGGCTGTGGCCGTGCTGGAGAGCCGCTCGTGGGGGGCGACTGGTGACCTCGGTAGGGCGTGAAGGACGGACCGGAACGCCCCCCTTCCCATGAGGTTTTAGTCGCCCCCACAGTCCCGGCTCATACCTGCTGTCCACAAGGCTCCCATGTGGCCGCCATCTTTCTTTCCAGAGAGGAGAGGGCGAATGGGGCAACACCCTTTCCCCTCCGGCAGACTTGATGGCCTGGGTCAACGCATAGTCCGTTCACTTTTCTGCTCCAAGCTGCTGGGTTCTGCATTAAGTCCTTGTGCTTCTGGGGCCATGGCTGTGCTGGAGAGCCGCTCGTGGGGGGTGACTGGTGACCTCGGTAGGGCGTGAAGGACGGACCGGAACTCCCCCCTTCCCATGAGGTTTTAGTCGCCCCCACACTCCTGGCTCATACCTGCTGTCCACAAGGCTCCCATGTGGCCGCCATCTTTCTTTCCAGAGAGGAGGGGGCGAATGGGGCAACACCCTTTCCCCTCCGGCAGACTTGATGGCCTGGGTCAACGCATAGTCCGTTCACTTTTCTGCTCCAAGCTGCTGGGTTCTGCATTAAGTCCTTGTGCTTCTGGGGCCGTGGCTGTGCTGGAGAGCCGCTCGTGGGGGGTGACTGGTGACCTCGGTAGGGCGTGAAGGACGGACCGGAACGCCCCCCTTCCCATGAGGTTTTAGTCGCCCCCACACCCCCGGCTCATACCTGCTGTCCACAAGGCTCCCATGCGGCCGCCATCCTTCTTTCCAGAGAAGAGAGGGCGAATGGGGCAACACCCTTTCCCCTCCGGCAGACTTGATGGCCTGGATTAATGCATAGTCCTTTCACTTTTCTGCTCCAAGCTGCTGGGTTCTGCATTAAGCCCTTGTGCTTCTGGGGCTGTGGCCGTGCTGGAGAGCCGCTCGTGGGGGGCAGCTGGTGACCTCGGTAGGGCGTGAAGGACGGACCGGAACGCCCCCCTTCCCATGAGGTTTTAGTCGCCCCCACACCCCCGGCTCATACCTGCTGTCCACAAGGCTCCCATGTGGCCGCCATCCTTCTTTCCAGAGAAGAGAGGGCGAATGGGGCAACACCCTTTCCCCTCCGGCAGACTTGATGGCCTGGATTAACGCATAGTCCTTTCACTTTTCTGCTCTAAGCTGCTGGGTTCTGCATTAAGTCCTTGTGTTTCTGGGGCTGTGGCCGTGCTCCAAACTTAACTCTGACTTTCAGGGAGAAAGATTGGGTGGTTTACTTCTCATTGATCACTTTGTATATAGAGAGATGTCGCGTGGCCGCGTAAGCGGCCGTGCGGTTTTGAGAAAAAGTCCTCGTTCCCGCATACTCGAGCTGTGTTTGTAGAGGCTTCTGGTCACCGGGGTTCCATCTGGGGGAGGTGATGCGGCACCTACTCCATCTGGAACTTGCGGGTGATCTCGGCTCTTTTTGGAACCTGTTTTTTCTTTTTTTTTTTTTCCTCCGGGATCCCGCACCCTCCATGTGTTTTTTCTCTTATGCTGAATGCTTCAAAGATGGCGCTGGGGGGCGGGCTGTGGGCGTGACTTCCGGAATCAGAGGTTACCTGGGAGGTGTAGTCTGGCAGATTTGAGAAAAAGTCCTCGTTCCCGCATACTCGAGCTGTGTTTGTAGAGGCTTCTGGTCACCGGGGTTCCATCTGGGGGAGGTGGGATGCGGCACCTACTCCATCTGGAACTTGCGGGTGATCTCGGCTCTTTTTGGAACCTGTTTTTTCTTTTTTTTTTCCCTCCGGGATCCCGCACCCTCCATGTGTTTTTTCTCTTATGCTGAATGCTTCAAAGATGGCGCTGGGGGGCGGGCTGTGGGCGTGACTTCCGGAATCAGAGGTTACCTGGGAGGTGTAGTCTGGCAGATTTGAGAAAAAGTCCTCGTTCCCGCATACTCGAGCTGTGTTTGTAGAGGCTTCTGGTCACCGGGGTTCCATCTGGGGGAGGTGGGATGCGGCACCTACTCCATCTGGAACTTGCGGGTGATCTCGGCTCTTTTTGGAACCTGTTTTTTCTTTTTTTTTTCCCTCCGGGATCCCGCACCCTCCATGTGTTTTTTCTCTTATGCTGAATGCTTCAAAGATGGCGCTGGGGGGCGGGCTGTGGGCGTGACTTCCGGAATCAGAGGTTACCTGGGAGGTGTAGTCTGGCAGATTTGAGAAAAAGTCCTCGTTCCCGCATACTCGAGCTGTGTTTGTAGAGGCTTCTGGTCACCGGGGTTCCATCTGGGGGAGGTGGGATGCGGCACCTACTCCATCTGGAACTTGCGGGTGATCTCGGCTCTTTTTGGAACCTGTTTTTTCTTTTTTTTTTTCCCTCCGGGATCCCGCACCCTCCATGTGTTTTTTCTCTTATCCTGATTCACTCTTGAGCTATTTTGAGGTCTCCTGCCATTGTTTGTTGTTGCCTGTTGGGTTGGTGCAGCTGATCTTCCAGCTCACTGATTCTGTCTTCAGCTGTAGTCATTCTACTGTTGAGGGCACAGACTGAGTTTTTTATTTAATCTATGGAATCTTTAATTCGTGACATTTCTGTGCGTAGCTTTCCAATTTCTGCTCTCATTTCTTTCTGGATTTTCTCGATTGTCCAATTCATTGTTTCTTTCATGTCCTCCTTCAATTTACTGGATATCTGTCTGACTGTTTCATTGAGTTCATTGAACATCTTCATGATTTCATGTCCGAATTGTTTGTCAGAGAGGTCCCTTAGGTGAGTAGCACCTACTGAGGCTTCTGGACTCTTTTCATCGTCCTCCCCACGTGGTGGGGATTTGCATTGTTTCTTCATGTTGGTGTGTAGGTATGGGGACTGTGATGTTACACTAGATTTCTTGGTATGACTAAACTACCTTTGGCTGTATGAGCGGCTGCCCGCCTAAAATTAGGCCACACCCACTTCTACTGAAGTCACACCTACTTCTGAAAAGGCCATGCCACCACGGGAACCTGGTGTGTGGGGAGTGTAAAGGCTGGATGGGGAAGAAGACCAGCACAGCATTGGGGATGAAGAGGTAGAGGCAGAGGCTCAGGGCTGCTTTTGTCTCAGAGTCCTAGAGGATGCCTGGGGCGCTTGCACAGAGAAAACCAAGTCCCGGGTTTGAATACTGGTGGATAAACTGATCTGGACGGGGAATAAGACCAGCACAGTGTTGGGGACGAAGAGGAGACGTATGCAAATTTTTGAATACCAAAGGACCTTATAATAAGTCATATCATTACTAAGTGTTAAGTCTATAATTATATGTATATATCTGTGTATACATACATATGTATATAGTTCATTCTTCTAGGAAAAAGAAGAAATAATATATGGCTTTTATCATATTTTATCTTTTATCATATTTCTCAGCACAAACTTTAGAGGCTCTAAACTGACATGTTCATACTACTTAAAGACAAAAATTTCCAGTCAAGAATAATTTAACATGCAAAGTGATCACTCAAGTGTGATGGAGATATAGGCAAGAATTTTTCAGAGAAACAAAATCTATAGTTTACCACCACCTGACCTGATCTTCAAAAAAAAAAAAAGGAAAGAAAGACAAAAATGTTAAAAGGAGTTCTACCTGAAAAAAAAAGAAAATTAAAGGGAAAAAGTATTAAGCTAGGGGATTAAATAGTAAGGAAAAAACAATGAAATGAGATCACAATAAAAGATAACAGTCACAAAATGTATAAAATAGATATAGTCAAATGATGGCATGCTGATATAGCAACAAAAAGGCTTTTTAGATATAGAAAGTACGATACAATCTCCATAGTAACCACCAAAAAATGGAACAAAGACAATTAAATGAAAAAGTTAAGAAATTGTATCAGTAAAGAAAACTATCCTCACCAAAAAAAAATTAAAACTGAGTAGAAGGAGAGGTAACAGAATTTGAAATTATGAGGAAAAAAAGATAAAATGATAGTACATGACCCATCCTATACTACCCTAAGTGTGAATAGTGTGATTCACCAAGCAAAAAGCACAGAATAAAGAGGTATATACTGTTGCATGTGTAGTATAGAACAACATTATAATACAGAACTAGTAGATGCATACTATTGGATGCACTGCATAGATGAATTCTGCTTTTAGTTTGACCAAACAAAGCAAACTAAAAGTATAATTCATCTATACTATACTGTGGAAGAGTTTCACATCAGTTATAAAGACATACATAAGCTCAGAGTAAAAGGCAAGAAGAAACAAATGGGAATACATCAGATGAAACAGCTTTTATACAGTAAAAAATTCATCACAAAATGGAAACGCAACTTAGAAAATGGAAGGAAATATTTGCAGAGTATTTATCTGACAATGAGTTAATATCCAAAATACATGCATAACTCATATAATTCACAGAATTCCAATAAACAAGTATCCAAAGCTGGGAACAAGAATTGAGCAGATGCCATTCTATTCTTTAAAGATTTCATTAGGACATAAAAGAAAAAAAAAGATAAAGAAAATATGTGAAAAAATATAGAGAGGAATTGTACCCAAATCTATAAAGAATCCCCATATTATTTTTTAAAATTTATTTATTGAATCACCATGAGAACAGTTACAAAGCTTTCAGGTTTAAGTCTCTGTCATACAATGATCAAATACCCATCCCTTCACCAGTGCGTAATTTCCACCACCAAGAGCCCCAGTATACCCCACCACTCCCCATTCCTGTGAGGCAGATGATTTCTACTTAACTCTCTCTCTACTTTGATTACATTCATTATTTCAACAAATGATGCACCATTATTATTTGAAATTTTCCCCCAAACAATCCAACCTGCTAAAAAGCCATCGTGAAATAATTTGTTTTCTATTGCTGGTTATGAAGACTATATGATGTTGCACAGCCACTATTGTGCCACAATTGGCCACTATTGTGGCCGTGCAATTTTGGATTTCTGATATTTTACTAATTAAGTCTGGAGGGATTTCTGCCAAAATCCACATAGTTCTGAGATTGGTTTGTGTGCCTCTAGGGCTATGGCTGTGCCAGAGAGCCACTCGTGGGGGGCAATTTGTGGTCTCAGTGGGGCAAGAAGGATGTGCCGGTTCTGTCCCCCATCCCATGAGGCCACAGTTGCCCCATTATCACCGGCTCATACCTGGCTGTCCAATAAGCTCTGAGGTAGCAGAGAATCCCCATATTAATGAGGAAAAGCAATCTAATTTTTAAAGTGAGTGTAAAGACAATGAAGTTGAAACATATTTGATATTAGAAAGTAAGGAATTAGAAGTAAACAAACATTTCATACGGAGATATGTATGAATACATGGTCATAAAAAATCAAGATATATATTAAATATGTGCAACTTATTGTATATTTGTTCTTTGAGTTGATTTGAAAATTTCACAATTTAGGAATATTTACTTTCAGATTCTTCTTTTTCTATCCACTGCAAATGTTATTACCCTATGATCTATGTTTTTGTATTTGATAAAATCATGGTATCATTTAACCAAGTGCAATCTAAAAGCGTTTCACAAAAGTTCATTAGAGATTTTTAAACAAGATAATACTTTGGAAACATAACTTTATTTTCTCAGTTTTAGAAACATTTAGTTGTTCTTCTAGTTTGTTTATGTATTTGAAGAACTCCTGAGGGTTGCTCAGAGCTACTCCTAGCTACTCCTAAATATGCAGGGGTCACTCCCAGCAGTTCTCAAGGGGCCATACAGTGTGGGAGTTGTGATCCACAACTTGTGCGTGTAAAGCGTGTACTTCCATGGAGCTTTCTCTATGGTCAAAGTTGAATCTTCATATGTGGGGAAACATGGTATTGCATGAAGATTCAATTTGTATCAAAATTTCTTAAAGATAATATCTTGTTGAAGAAACAACAAACTAGAAGGAGGGAGTAAAAAGAAAGGGGAGAATAAAGGAAAAAGAGAAGACATAAAGGAAAGGAGAAAGGCAAGCTAGAAGTTGGAACATACTAACAAAAAGAGAGAGGAAGGGAAAAAAGAAGGAAGAAATGGGTGACTGAGTGAACAAAGACATTTATTATTTTCTATTCATTTAAGTTGATTTCTGAATTCACATATAGAAAACATAAAATGTTTTAAATTCAAAAAAAGGAAATATAAATACTATTGGTATGTATGAGATCTAGTACTAAATGGGAGTTAAATGGACCGGTACAGTAAACAATTACATGATTCACAGAGCAGGGTGGCAGAGCACTAAGGGACATCCATCAAAAACTTTGAAACAGCTGGATTATGATGGCAAATCATAAAACTCTTCACATTTAGTATGTAGCACTAGGCATCTGCTTTTGAAGATGTGTTGATAAAATCAAATGTATACTTTTAAATAAGGTTACCTGGAATTTAGCATTCCATTGTTTTCCTCCATAATAAAGAATTACATACTTTTGCTTGTCTGCCTTAAAATGGATACTTACTTTGTTTGATCTCTAGTGTTCTCCCTTGTTCTCTAATAGAAATAAATTTAATACCACTTTTAATAGCTCACAAAAGAGGGCCTGAATTATTAACCTCTGATCAATTTCTAAACACAGCTGACCTTTAATGTAATCCAAGTTTATTGAATTTTTAAAAATAGAAATAAAAGAAAAGAAAACTTGAATCAATAAAACAGGTGCAATTCTGAAGGAAATTCAGGTCTACCATTTCTTTCCTGTAATATGGAGCATGATGTAACTCAAAGTTTAGAACTTTTAGAAATTTAGAATAGTAATATAGTACTTAAACCACATATTACATATATCCACAGTGGCATTTATGAAAGCACTGTATTCAAAGTCATGGCTACTTTTTGTGGAGAAATATGTTAACATCCAGGTGTGTGTAAAATAAATGTCATAGATAGCTTCTTGCTCAGCTCAATTTTGCTATCATGTGAATTTTGGCCTTCAGATTATTTTGGTTTTTATTTTCAGATAAGGTATTGTTGTCCTGTGATTGTAACCATGTTTGAAAAGAAGAGAAATCATGACACAAAACTGTAGAGAATGCGCTTATACATGCAAATATATGTATTATATAGTATATGTACATATTTTAACATATTCACCTTAACTTTTAAAGTGCTGATTATGTATGGCTTATACAAATGTTGCATTTCAATTTTTCCCAGAGTTTCAAACAAGATGGTAGTGAAGTTTCTGAAAAGTATATTTATGAATTATCAGTGTTATAGTTTGTGTATTTTGACTAACAATTAGTTAAACTAGTTGCATTCTTGACTAAAAGTGAATCAGACAAAAAAGTATATATATGAGTTAGTGTAAGCCTCCCAATGCTACCACTGTAATGCATAAACCCAAGAACTATAAATGGTGGTATGGTAAGTAATACAACAAAAATAGTATATATTACTTAAGATAGTGTATTTAAGATATATACGTAAGGGTTAGGGCTGGAGCTATAGCACAGCGGTAGGGCGTTCGCCTTACAAGCAGCCAACATGGCCGACCCGAGTTCGATTCCTCTGCCCCTCTCGGAGAGCCCGGCAAGCTACCGAGAGTATTCGATATGCCAGACACAGTAACAACAAAGTCTCCAATGGAGACGTTACTGGGCCCGCTCGAGCAAATCGACGATCAACGGGAGGGCCTTTACCTTTACCTTTTACGTAAGGGTTGGAGCGATAGCACAGTGGGTAGGGCCTTTGCCTTAGCACACGGCTGACCCAGGTTCGATTCCCAGCATCCCATATGATCCCCTGAGCACTGCCAGGAGTGATTCCTGAGTGCAGAGCCACGAGGAACCCCTGAGCATCGCCAAGTGTGACCCAACTAGAAAAAATATATATATGTAGGTGTATTATATGTATACATAAACTTATATTTTTAAAACATAAACATAAACGTTTCTATTATTCTGAAACTGCATTGTAACACTATAATGAGGATCTAGAACAACCTTATAAATAAGACTATCATAATTGTTTTCAGGCTTTAGTTGTTCACGGTGGGCTGGGGGGTTGGAGGTGTTTCTTTTGGGGGTAGTTTTTTTATTTTTTCTTGTTTTGTTTTGGGGCCACACCTGGCAATGCTCAGTGTTTACTCCTTGCTCTGCAATCAGAAATCACTCCTAGAAGTGCTCGGGGAACTATATGGAATGCTAAAGATCGAATCTGGGCCACCTGCATGCAAGGCAAGTGCCTACTTGCTATGCCACTGGTTCAGCCCCTGGGTTTCTGTTGTTTTTTTTTTGTTTTTTTTTTTAATTGTTGTTACTGTGAGGTGGGGGCTCATGGTGGTTGGAGCCATATCCAGCAGAGTTTATGGGCTATATCTAACGCTGTACTTAAGAATGATGCACAAGGGCTCTTGTGGATAATATGTAGTTCTGGAAATTCAAACTAGGGTCAGCAGGATGCAAGGCAAACATCTTAATATCTATAATATCTCCCCAGTTTCATTGTGAAATCTTTTCAATCTAAATACTAATACATAAAGATCGTGATCTGATGACTAGTCCTTCATCTCAAATGTGGTAATTAAAGAAAGAAATCGAAGTGTATTTCTTCCTGATGAAAAATGTATTACTCACTTTCATGTATGATCGGGGAAATTGTTAGTGCAACCTTCCTGCTTAAGTTAAAACAGCACTTACTTAATTTTAGTATGTTTTTCATATGTAATGTTATTTGTTAAAAGTTTTTATTTTATTCAGATTGGGTTAGACTTATTTGATAAATAAAAAAATATATATTCTTAGTTTAAATTAGGGCTGGAGAGATAGTACAGGGGGTAGGGAACTTGCCTTGCAATCAGCCTGCCCAGCTTCAATCCCTAGCATCGGTTAACTCTCCAGGAGGTTCCTGAGTAGAGAGTCCGGAGTAACCCCTGAGCATCGCTGGGTGTAGTCCAAAAACCAATTACACACACAAAAATATCAAAAAGAACAAAAAAGAAACTCTTAGTATATAAAGCGTGTTGAGTTCTTATAGAGAAAAAACAGTCCAAAAGTCTTGTTTCAGTTCCCCTTCCTTAGCAAATATAAACTGTAATCTTATGTTGTGAAAAATCTAATGAATAAAACATTCTCCTTATTTTAACTTTTCCCTCAAATTTCAAAATATTTGGCCATGTAAAAACACAAATGTATTATGATTAATTATAAAAATATAGTGGGCTGGAGCGATAGCACAGCGGTAGGGCATTTACCTTGCACGAGGCCAACCAAACCAACTGGGTTCGATTCCTTCACCCCTCTCGGAGAGCCAGGCAAGCTACTGAGAATATCTCGCCCGCACTGCAAAGCCTGGCAAGCTCCCCATGACGTATTCGATATGCCAAACACAGTAACAACAAGTCTCACAATGGAGCCGTTACTGGGACCACTCGAGCAAATCCATGAACAAGGGAAGGATAGTACTACAGTGCTATAAAATATAGTAAATAGTTCTCTCTTAAATATCACCGCCCAAGAGTAAATGACCTTAGATAAAGGGGGAAAGCAACAATTAAAACAATAATGCCACTCTGTTCCAGCCACCAGGTAAAATCTATTTTACATGCTTTTTACATCATTGAGTCTTCATCACACAACCTCAGGTTATACTGTTTATACATTTTAAAACTAAATGGAAGGATTTACTTGTCTCACAGTTATGCAAAATTTCCCCATCTTTAGGGTTTTTTTTTAATCAGATCATTTTCTTTTGCTCCAAATTCCACAAAAGATTGTCTGTGGAGTCCTGTAGATATTTCCCTATTGTAGGAACTTTATCAAACTCTGAAATCATTTTTCCTAGTAAAATATCAAAGTATACATATTTCTCACCTTCCCCACCAATGTTTTTTGCATGACCTCTCTAATTATTCCAGAGCTACACAAAGTATGAGAAGTTATAGCAGGAATTCCATGCTTAATTTGTGCTATTATCCCCACACATCCAGCCTGCTAATTGTTTTCAGCTTCAAATAGTCCCTACCCTGCAATTTAGGGCTCTTGATGCCCGTCAGCTTTGTGTCTTCCTGTTAGATTGAGGCATTATAAAACGGAATGAAATTAGAAATGCTTCAAAAGGAGTTTCTCTGAAATATTATCACACCCTGTTGTAAACTACACTTCTGTCTCTTTGACCAGAATGTTCAGGCAACTTCAAGTAGTACCCAGATGTTTTGAGACATTTGATTAGCAGGAGTTATTTCTCTGAAAGTGTGAGGGATTTATTTTGAGATGTGTGCTGTTACCCTGGCTGCTGCTATAAAGCTGTGGGTTGTTCTTTCCTTTTTGCCATAGGAGTACTTTATAATTTCACTAAGATTCTCTCTGCATGAAATAATGCACTTTAATGTAGATTTCCTGCAGCAATCCACAAATACTTCTCTGTGGGATTTTACGTTTCAGCCAATTCAATGTACTCATATCACTTTTAAATTCATTTTTTACTTACATTTTTTATAATGTTCACCATGACTAGTAATTTTAGCTTTCCCATGGATACTTTTTGTCATGTTCTTTCTAAATCTTAAAGCCCTAGAACTCTGAACCAAAAGTCAAAACTTTTTCTCTCTCTTTTGCTCTCTCCGACTACTGTTCTAATATAGAACTACAAGTTTAAATCCTAAGATACCAAATAAAATGAAAACTTTCCTAACATGTTTGGCCTGGCTTGGGGAATAAAACAGATTGGCTTTTGCTAATTTGTATTGCAATCTGGCTGGAGGTAGAGCAATATTCTTATTTGGATATAGCCTACACACAGATTTTTCCAACCCCTGGACTTTAAGTTTAAGCCTTTAATTCCAGTTCCAATTCTAATAAATTTTATTGGCATGGCAAGGAATGCAAGCATGGCTACAATCTATAAAATATGTTTGTAACTTTAGGGTAGCAAGTTTCATGGAGGTAATGGGATTTTTTTTCTTGCATCTTCACTTTCCATTAAGTAATGGAAATGGAAGAGAATATTTCAGTTCTAGTAAGATAGAGCAAAAAAGGCAGTATGGGGAAACAAACTTCTCATTGAACAGATTCCAGAGATGATCCTTGAGCAGGTAGCGGGCACCAAGGAAATAGAAGAAATGCCATTTCAACATTTTATGCCAAAAAGAAATGGATACATAGAAAACCTGGTTTTTGTGAGGCTTTCCAGCAGATGAGTTTTAAATGAATGGTGAAAGTGTTATTTTCAACTTCACAGTTGGTGTCATGTCATTATGTATCTTCGGATGGAACACAAAACAGGTGATTTTAAAACCTGACATACAGGGCTGGCTTCCTAGTACAGTGATAGGCAGGGTGCTTGCCTTGCATGTGTCAACCCAGCTTCAACCCCTGATATCCTTTAGGTTCCCCTGAGCACTAATAAGAATGACCCCTGAGCACAGAGCCAAGAGTAGGCCCTAAACACAATAAGGTGTGATGCCAAACCAAAAAACATATAAATAGATAAATAAAACAAAAAACCAACATACAGTTTGTGGCACCTCTTAAGGGCTGAGTTCTACAATATGAATAGCTAAATAAATTCCCTCATGCCCAATTCTTATTTAAAAGAGAGAAAAAATGGTGTATTTATAATTGTGCACGCTACACTCTTAAGTTTCAATAGACATTGATTTCTATTTTGAGCAGGTATACTCTTAATTTCAAATATTCAATGCTCAGAAAAGTTATCTTAAATAATTTTGCATAAATTTCAAAACTTCTTCATCCTCTAAGACCTATATATTTCTGTTGTTCATTACTGCTGATTCTATTATGTGGTGATATAATCTCTGGTTTTCTGTTGTCACATCTTGACCCTGAGTAAGTTGCATGTAAAACTCATGGGAATCATTTCTATGCCAGGACAGCCAGGAAAAACTTTTTTTTTTTAATTTTTATTAGTGAAATACCATGAGGTACAGTTGTAGTCTTACAAATTTTTTGTGCTTGGGTTTCAGTTATACAATGATCAAGTACCCATCCCTCCACTAGTGCCCATTGTCCACCACCAGATGCCTCTGTGGCAGGGCATTCCCTTTTGTTCTCTCTCTCCTTTAGGGTGCTGTGGTTTGCAGAAGAGGCATTGAGTGGCAATCAGGTTCGGTCTATAGTCTACCTTCAGCATGCTTCTCCCATCCTGAGAGGATCCTCCTAACACCCTTTATTGGTGCTCCTTTCTCTATCTGAGCTGCCTTTTCCCCTAGCACGTGTAGCCAGGAAAAAACATATTTATTCTCCTAAAAAAGAATTTCTCAACCTTGGCACTATTGACATTTGGGCTCTAGTAAATTGTATTTGGTGCTTGTGTTGGTGGTGGTGTGAATTGCCGGGGGTGTATTGTGAACCTCAGTGTTGGAAAGATATTATGATTCTATAGGGCAGAATAGTTTCCACCCTGGGTCCCAGTGATACCAAAATACATCTCCAGATATTGCTGAATGTGTCCTAGAGGGCAAGGTCACCCTGTTCTGTATCACTGTAGAATTATTTGCATACAAATAAAATTATATCCCCAATTCATGAAGTTAACTGAACAATTTTTCAGTGAACTGAAAAAGTTCACTGCTACTCCAACATCATCCAGTGAGAAAAAAAAGCACAGGGTAGACCTGCGAGCTACAACAACAGGTAAGGTGTTTTCCTCCTTTATGACTCACCCTTTTGAATTCCAGGTACTGCCAAAATAATCTCTGAGCTGAGAGCCTGGAATAAGTACTTCCAGAAATGGCTGCTAACAAAATAAACAAACAAACAAACAAAACAAAATTAAAAACCTTAGAGGCAATCTGAGGAGAAGGAGAAGTCTAAACAAATCTAAAGGCAGAACTTTCCATGACATTGAAGCTACAGGCATCTTTAAGAATGACATGCCAGGGACTGGAGTGGTAGCACAGCAGGTAGGGCCGACCCGAGTTCGATTCCCAGCATCCCATATGGTCCCCCGCGCACTGCCAGGAGTAATTCTTGAGTGCAGAGATAGGAGTAACCCCTATGCATCACCTGGGGTGACCCAAAAAAGAAAAAAGAAAAAAAAGAAGGCACGCCATTGACCAAACAAGTGGAAGCCAAGATAAACAAGCAGGGCTAGTGGAGTTCATCATACCTGGTTCAGTCAGCTTAATTAGTGACTGAATGAATAGCAGTACTCCTACATTTAAAAAAAAGGGGGGAGGACTACATTAAATTTTAATTTAATGTAAGGTTTTTAAAACTTCTAAGGAAAATCATGATCAGAATACAAAAACAGCCCACAGACTGGAAGAAATTACATGCCTACCATAAATTATGAGCCTACTATAAAGCACTGGTAAAACGACACAAGAAAAAGAAAACCTAACCCCATCAAAAAGAAGAGATGAACAGAAACTTCCTCAAAGAAGAAACACAGCTGTTCAAAAGGCATGTAAAAATATTCTAATCACTAACCATCAGGGAAATGTAAATCAAAACACTATGAAATATCACCTCAGACACAGAGACTGGTACTCATCAAAACAAACAATACAACCAACTGGTGTAGATTTTAGGCAACAGAGACCCTCATTCACTGCTGGTAGAAATGCTGACTGGGCCAACCTTTTCAGGAAATAATAAGGACATTCTTCAAAAAACTATAAATTGAGTTTATATACTACCTATCAATTACACTTCTAGAAATATACCCTGGGTCTAAAAAACAGTGCAGAAGAGACATCTGCACTTCTATGTTCATTGCAACACTATTCACATTAGCCAAAATCTAAAAACGATCCAAGACCCCAAGAACAGACAACTGGATAAAGAAGCTATGGTACAGGGGGCTGGAGAGATAGAACAGAGGGTAGGGTGTTTGCCTTGCACGTGACAGACCCTGGCTCAGTCCCTAGCATCCTATATGGTCCCCCAAACAATGTCAAAGTAATTTCTGACTGCAGAGGCAGAGAGAACCCCTGAGCACTACTGGGTGTGACCCCAAAAAGCAAAATGGAAAAGAAGCTATGGTATATATGCACAATAGAATGTAATTCAACCATAAGAAAAGAGGCAGTCATGCCATTTGATGATACAGATGAATTTGTAGAGTATCATGATGAATGAATGAGTCAAAGGGAGAGGGACAGACACGAATAATTTCACTCAGATGTGGGATATAAAAAAATCATAGTACAGGGATTACTAAAACCCAAAGACAACAGAAACGATGAATAGGAGAACTGATGAATAGGAAGTTTGTTACTTGTGGTAGAGTAGGGGATGATGGTGATAGGTCAGGAAAGGAACCATTCTGAGGCTGATAGAGGGAAATAGTCATTTTGAACAAGGACTGGATGCTGAAAGGTGGTAAGTGATATGCATGATACCTTATCAGTAACAGTATGGTAAACCACAGTGCCTAAAGGGTGAAAGGGGAGGGGAAGAAAGGGGAGGGGGAAAATGTGCCAGCCAAGGACTTCGAGGAAAACTGAGAACAAGGTGGATGAAAGTAGACAAGGATGAAGGGATTGGTGTTGAAACATTGTACACCTCAAACTCAGTCACCAATAACTGTCATTTGTGGTGATTCAATAAAAATAAATAAGCAAATAAACTAACTATAGGAATGATACATTTATTTTGCAAAATTTATAAAAAAATATGAACACAAGTATACATTTTTAGAAATCTTCCATGGTTTTGAAAGGAATCCAATGCAAGGGAGCTTATAAAGTGTTTCATTGACTTCACAATAAAACAGTTGTACTTAGACTATAAAGAAAATAAATATTTCTGGTTTGGAGTACGTTTTTCCCCCTGTCATATAAGAGTCCCTTAACTTGGATGAAAAGGTTTTTATGAATAGTGGTTCACCAGATCACTGACATTTTTCTAGATTTCCTCGTTCATTATGCACCCCTTTTGTATGGTGATGGGGTTGAAAGTTTGTCAGTGAAAAACATATATGTAGTATCCAGATAGATTAAGGAGAAGGACCATGTTCAATTAAATGTGTTTGGGGGCTGGAGTGACAGTACAGCGATAGGGCATTTTCCTTGCACGCAGCCGACCCAGGTTCAATTCTCAGCATCCCATATGGTCCACCGAGCACCACCAGAAGTAATTCCTGAGTGAAGAGCCAGGAGTAACCCCTGAACATCACCGGTGCGACCCAAAAAGAAAAAAAAACTTAAATGTGCTTCTTTCTGCAAAGCTCCTGGACGATGAAGTCTTTTCATGTAACAAAATCATTTTCTCACAGGATATATGTTTCATTTAGTAAAAAATTTGGTGAGTGCTGGGTTTGTGGTAAATAGGTGGCATTTGGCATCAGGTAGTTTGTGGTTCAAATCCTGACTCAGTTTTTACTGGTAACGCATCTGAAATAAAGTTGATTGGACTTTCTATGCCCATGACATAGCACTATAAGCTGGAATGAAAAGATCTCTTGTGAGCTTTAGTACCTGTACAGTGCTCATCACGTGGTACATGTGCCAGAAATTGTACCTCCTATCATTGGTTTTGTTCCCTGAAGAGATTTTTAAGGAAACATTCTTCTGAAGTCACAGAGGAGACATCTGTATTGACTATTACTTTTTTTGTATTGACTTTCAAGAGAAAATGAAATCTGCCTGGGTTTATTAAGACTGGTGAAATATTCAATAGCTGTTTGGGTGAAATTTCTCACATTTAAAAGGAGCAAACAGTTTTTTTGTTTTCTTATTTGCTTAAAGTCGAAAATATCTCACTGTTAATTTAATGTAGACTTACATGAGAAGGCCCTCCCGTTGATCGTCGATTTGCTCGAGCGGGCCCAGTAACGTCTCCATTGGAGACTTTGTTGTTACTGTGTCTGGCATATCCAATACATGAGAAAACAGTATTCTCAGTCTGAGTATATCCAAAGCATTAACTATAGTTCTGAGGGGGTAGGACTTGTGATGTTTTATAATTTAACTTTTCAATTACTTTGAAACAACATGTGCAATTTTGTAATGGCCAAAAAAAAAAGTTATTTATGGGCTGGAGTGATAGTTCCATTGGTAGGGAGCTTGTCTTGCACATATGGTCTACCTGGGTTCGATTCTAGGCACCCCATATGGTCTCCTGAGCCCTGCCAGGTGTGATCCCTGAGTGAAAGAACCAGGAATAAACACTGTGCGCTATGAGGTGTGGCCCAAAAATGTCCTCTCTCACCCCCCAAAAAACAAACAAACAAATAAAAGTTACTTGCTCGATCGATTTGCTCGAGCGGGCCCAGTAACGTCTCCATTGGAGACTTTGTTGTTACTGTGTTTGGCATATCGAATACGTCACGGGGAGCTTGCCAGGCTCTGCCGTGCAGGCAAGATACTCTCGGTAGCTTGCCGGGCTCTCCGAGAGGGGCGGAGGAATCGAACTCGGGTCGGCCATGTTGGCTGCGTGCAAGGCAAACGCCCTACCGCTGTGCTATTAAATTTAAAGTAATAAAACCCTGAGTATTTTTATGTCTATGATGTGGTAATGCTCAGGATCTTAGCAGGAAGAGCTTGTCTCTATTTAGATCGCGCTAAGAACAGCACAATCTTCCAAGACTAAAAATCATTACAGCCTTTAGAATTGAAAAAGATCTTAAGGGTCATCATTTCCTCACAGTTCCTGAAAACATGTGAGGAAATGGATCCTTGGGAATTAAGACACTTGCCTTGTAATGCATCCGATCCCAGTTTGATTCTTTGCACTGCACATGGTCCCTGGAGTCCCACCAGGAATGATCCCTGAGCACAGAGTGAGGAGTAATCCCTGAGCACAGCTGGGTGTGGGACCAGTTCACAATTTTTTTAACTAAAATAGAAATGGATTCCTGGAAGTTTTGATTATTTGCATATAATCAGATAATGATGGAACCTCGATTTCTAGGTGTTTTTTTTTTAACATGTTCATATGTAACAATGCAGATCCCAGGTGACTGGGAAAGACACTGATTAAAAGGTATGTCAGCTGTTCAAGTAATGTCCCTTCCGGTTTCATAGTCTGATTCCTTCCCAAGTGTCCTCCTAGTGTAACCCTAGATGCCTTGATTCTTTGCCTCTGAAAGAAAACTCTCCATTGCAAAATTCAAAAATAGTTACAGACTGTCTTACAATGTTTCCTTATCTGTTTCTCCCGTTTGGCATCTTCTCCCAAATTCTGAATCTACTCCTCAACCCACACTGTCCTTTGCTATTCCTGGATGCCTGAAGACTCTATTCTGGCCTTCACCCAAACCCTGCCCTTTCCCAAGTGTTCATAATTCTCGCTCCTCCCCCATTTCCTAGCTTTGGCCAACTCTAACTTAAAATTTCAAGATGGTCGTGTTTCTCTCTTCTATCAATATATGTTAGACAACTCTTAGTCATTTTTTTCAGTAACATGTTAAAGCCTGTAATCGATTGCAGGATGAAAAATGACTGAGTAAAGTAATTAGCTACCTGTCAAAGGTAGCTCATCTCTGTTAGATGTTTAGAGAAATTGATTACGATGAAGTAATTCAAACTAAGGTATAAATGACTGATAGGATTGTTCTCTTTCCTCACATTGGAAGGTTTGATAAAGCACATAAAAGGATGGGCATTGGGGGTAGAATGACTTTGGAGTATGCCTCTGAATTTGTAACACAAAATACATAGGCATGGAGGTCATCTTAATATGTTCCTTAAATTAATCTATACATGAAATATGAAGAACCTAGATTATAACCTGGTGCAAGGAACTAAAAGAGGCAGCAACTGGAAAATACCTGGGAAGTTCTAGGAAGGCTTTGGGATGTTGGTGAAGGGAAAGAGAACTGGGGAAACGTGATTGAAACAACTTATATCAGAAGTCCACAAGCAATTATTGGCTATAGGCATCTAGGATTGTTTTTCTTTTTAGAGATTTGGTCTCCAAACTGCTCTTTCACTATAATAAGTTAAATACAGCATCTTCTGTGCTTGACATCAGAATAAATTTCATCCTCCAGTTTCACATTTCAGAAGCAGAAACTGACAACCCAGATCCCAAATTGTCCCCATTAGAAGTGAGAGAAACAGATGGGAGGGGAATAGCAGAGTGAAGATATTTGTCACCCATCCTTGCTAGAAAATGACAGAAATTAATTGCTTCTTCATCTGTGTTTTCACAGCAGGTGGTTTGTACCTCAATTGTGCCTATCATTTTTGCCTTTCTTCCTAGTTCCTTTTTCACATGTCACACGCTTTGCCCCTGTGTTCACCAGTAGCTCGTAATATATGCTTGGGATGCCTGTATTTCATCTTGGTGCTCCTCAATATTCAGAACAGAGCATTAAGTACAGGACAGAAGGATATGAAATATTGAGAATGAAGGAGAGAAAAAAAAGGCAGGGGAAACTGCCCTATTAGGAAGGTACCAGTTAATATGATGTAGGTGGATGTGGGCGGGGGTGTGGAATAATTTAATAAGTTGGGAGTGGGAAAAATAGGGGTTGAAGGTTAAGAGGAAGAAAAAAGAGATGGTGATAATAGACCAATTGCAAAACCTAGTTTCAAATTCACTTGCATTTTCTGTGATTATTGCTGAGAGATTTGCAGAGTATGGTGTTTCAATTTATATTGAAGTACTTAGAGCCAACTTTTCAATTTATTCCACTGCTAAATAATTAATCTACCCTTGGGCTCCTTGGTAAACTGATCAGCAGCTGTATAACTACTGGACAAAATAGCTCAGTGATGGGTCTTGTCACTTACCAGCGAAGGTGTCATTTTTCTTCTTTGAGAAACCATACCTTTGGATCTGAACTGCATGATTTCTTTTCAAATGCAGAAGTAGGCTGCAATAATTTAAAGGCATTTCTAATGTCTTACAAACTCTCCTTAAACATGTGTATTTGCGAAGATTTATAGATTCTATACCAAGATTTATTTTCCTTTACAGTTTTCTTAAAATTTGGAGGACCCAGTGGGTCATCCTAATCTATTTCTCTCACCAGAATCCAAGGATAACAGGCAGAATGTCACATAGAGGAGATAGAAACTTAAAAGCTAGTAGAATTATGTGATTTCAAGATGAATAACCTTAGATTACATTGTAACCAATAGTCTTTCATAATGGAAAAATCGTCCCAGGGCCCATTTCACCCTGATAAGAGGCTAATTAGCACATGCTTGAGGATGCATTATGAAATCTTAGATAAGGCCCCCTAACTGGGCATTTTTCATCTAAAAAGATTTAAGAAGCAGGAATATAGAACATCTGATCTGTTCTGTGAATCTCACAACTTAAGTACTCATTCTCATGCAATAGTTTTATTTTTAGCTTGTCTATGCAATGAAACCAATACATTAAAATGCAAATATATAAATATCGATGACAGATAAACCATAGTTGAATAGTAAGATAAGACCACTATAAATCTGATAAATAAAAATGTACCTATGTGATGTATTTGTAGTCCTACCCACTACTAAATAATATGATTGTACATTGAGTTCTGAGGATCATAATGCCAAAGCAAAAATGGAAACTCTATAGATATGAAATTATTCATAACATATAATATGGTTAATAAGAAAAATATTATCTAGTGACATCCATTTTTATATACAATTAAAAATTCGGTAACATTATTATATTGATTCTACTCTTGGTTTTAAAAATCAATACAATAAATATATTTTCTTCTATTTTTGTATGTCACAATAGTCATTGTAATTATTGTCATGAGGTTTCTTTTTCTTGCCATTTTCTTATTTATTGTTTATCTCCCTCTGCTAGAATATACATACAGGACAGAGGTTTTTGCCTGCTTTGTGCCCTGCTATAGAAACAATACTGAGAATTAGCACTGTGGGACAGACATTGATTATATATTAAATAATTGAGGAAATGGCCAGAGAGATTTAACAAGAAGTAAGTCTTGCAAGAGGTTGATTTGGTCACAACCCTGGTTTGATCCCTAGTACTGCATAGGAATATTCCTAAGCACAAAAACAGAAATAGACCCTGAGAACTACTGGGTATGGCTCCCAAAACAAACAAATAAATAACTGAAGGGAAAAAATCATGTTGTACATGGCAGAATAGCAGGAGAGATATCTTGTCACACTACTTTGTATCAGGGGTTTACAACTAGTAACTGACTATTAGGCCATTCATTGGTCAAAAGTTGCTGACTGAAGTATTTCATAATCAGAAGACAATGTTTTTAATAAAGGGACTAAACTTAGCTTTATCTTTTTGAAGCTACCAAGGAATGCAAAAATCCAAATACTCTGTAAGGTAACTTGACCAGCCGCAAACTGATGTGAGGTACATTACTACTTTGTCCAGGATTCCTTAGATTTAGATTCATAATTCTCATTTTGCCATAGGAATTAAGTTCTAAGTATCATGCAGCGAGCTGTGGATAGAAAGCCTGGCTGTAAATAAATGATGTTGACAGCTGTTTGTTATGCATGAAAGAAAATAGTTCATCACCGAAAAGTATATGAAAAAAGAAACAAAGTAAAAAGTGTTCTTATTCTTTTCTCTTTTTTTGGGAGGGGGCAGAGTCAGCAGTGGTCAGGGGTCATTTCTGGTGGTCTTGGGGGACTAAGTGGTGTCAGAAATTAAATCTGGGTCTCCAAAGTGCAAGACCATTAACTCCAGCCCTTCAAGCTACCCTCTGGGACTAAGTATGTAATTCTTGATCAACACTGTAGCAATAAATTTTAAAAAATTAGAAATAAAGAGGGGAAATGGCTTTAATGTCTTGTATCAGAGTGATATTCTGAAACCTAAAATAGTCATTGTGTTAGGGAAAAAGCAGATTTTTTTTTCTGCATGCTTATGACTTCTTGAGAATTGTATGAAAAATTTGCATACAAACTCAGGTGCTTTAGAAATCAAAATTTATTGCACAGTTCAAGTAGTAGATTGCTCTGAATTTCTCACATGTAGTGTCTCTAATCCTGTGTGTGTGTGTGTGTGTGTGTGTGCGCGCGCGTGTGTGTGTGTGTGTGTTTGTGTGTGTGTGTGTTTCTTTTGGATTACCACTTCCTAGTCACACCCAGTGAATGAATGATCTGGTGTGTTTCTACAAAGTTCTTGCCTTCAGTGATATTGAATCTGTCTAGCAGATGTCACCTGGGTCCCCTTGATTGCTGCTCTGTAACCTGCCATTAGCCTCTCTGGGACTCTACCTCAGCTGTTACCTAACATCTAGGCTTTCTTTGGTCTCTGGCCACATGAGTGTAGGTGAATTCCCTGCCTCTTCTGGTGTCAGAACTGGCCTGTTTTTTTTTCTATCAGGGTGTAGGTGGGTGGGCAAGAGAGAGCCCTTCTTTCTGTTCTCTATATTGCTGCTCTGGGGCTTCATTTTATCTGCTGTAACTTCCCATCCCAGTTATTTTATTATCTATTTGTTTGTTTTCCACAGGCACAGCATGGCGGGTAGGGCGTTTGCCTTGCAGGCAGCGAACATGGCTTACCCTAGTTCGATTCCTCTGCCGCTTTCAGAGAGCCCGGAAAGCTACCGAGAGTATCTTGCCCACAGAGCAAAGCCTAGCAAGCTACTCGTGACATTTTCGATATGCCAAAAACAGTAACAACAAATCTCACAATTTGTTATGAGACGTTACTGGTGCCCGCTCGAGCAAATTGATGAACAACGGGAGGACAGTGCAGTGCTTGTTTATTTTAGGACCACACCCATACAGACTTCCTGGAATACCTTTCTTTGTGGGTGAGATTAAGTTGATTTTAGATTAATTCCTTTATCTAGTTCTCTGCCCTTCCCTTCCACTCCCACCATATCAATAGGAATTAAGATTTTCTAATTCTACCTCAGCATAAGAAAAAAATCTTATTTTGTTCTGTTATTTAATTCACTGATTCTTTTTGTAGGCCACATCAGGGGTGTGGTTCTCAGGGGTCACTCTTTGATTCAGAGCTGTGGATCCCTCCCTGTCGTGCTGGGTATTGAACCCAGGAATCCAGCAGAACACTGAGTAGGCACTTCAGCCCCAGGCATCTGTTTTGGCATTTCAGTTTCATTTGTGGTTGGGGAGAGGGTAGGTCTACACCCTGCCATACTCAGAAGCTATTCACAGCTCAGTGCTCAGGGGTCACTCTGGCTCAGGTCAGGGCACCATATGCAGTACCAAGGATGGAACCAAGGCCTTCAGCATGTAGAATATGAGCTACCTGTCCAGCCCTGTTAAGTTATTCTTAAACACTCATTCCAGAAATTTGTCCTTTCATGAGCTCAGAATTCTACATGTTCTCCTGACAAACTATAAAGCTACTTTTTTTACATTGAAAAGTCTTTCCCCATTCACTCATTTCTTCACTCTTTCATTCATTTTATTCATTCCTCAGTTATCATTAACTGCACATCTGTGTGACAATAAGTTTTGTGGACAGAGATAAACAACATATCATTGACTACCAGGATATTAGAATAATTAGCTATGTACCATTTAAATAAAAGATTGACATCTTTTCTTCTTTCCTTCCCTCCCTCCTTCCTTCTTTCCTTCCATTCCCTCCCTGGCTCCTTCCCTCCCCTTCTTCCTTTCTTTCCTTTCTTTAGCAAATTTTTTTATTTAAAGAAATTTACTCAGAGAAATATGAGTAGAAAGAAAGAGATGCATGTTCAAGACAGAATATGGGCTTGTCCCAAGGGGAAAAAACCCAAAAGGTTGATTCCTAAGGAAGTAATCTCATCACCACCTCCTCCCTTCAAAAATTATTGAGTAATTGATCATAAATAAAATATTCAGGTAAGTGGACAGGAAGATATGGGCTACAAATTTTGTTTAAAAAATAAAAAACACAGAGGAAATATAAACCCAGCCCCATCAATAGTTTGCAATCTATAGAAACAATATCATGATAGTTATGATAGGAATAAATATAAATGATGTTAATTTTTATGATAACTACTGACAAAGACTATCTCCTAGTACAAGTATTTCTTTGACTAAACAATGTGATTGTTTCAGAATCGAATTTGATTTCTATCATTTATAGTAATGGAAATCAAACAGAATGCTAAAAGCTGTACATAGACTGGTAATAACTCACTGGGCTACAGTGCATGCTTTGCATACAAGAGTCCCACATTTGCTCCCTGGCACAGCCAGGGATTGAACTGTGTATATATTGCAAATACAATAAGAAAATTACAAATGCATTCAAATCTTATAAATTTTCTATCACACTGTAAATTATGATATTCTTGCTATTCAAAATCAGTGTTTCGAAATATCCTGTTTCTTAAACTTGCAGATTTGATCAAAGTGCACTGATTTGCACTTCAGCTCCTCCACTTAAGCAAATTGCTTGCCCCATTTGAGCATCAATTTTCTCATTTTTCATCTGAGCATGTAAAATGGGTATAATAGTTTTAAGGACAAGTGAAATAACCCATGTGTATTAGCTTTCTATTGCTGCTATAGCAAATTATTGCAAATTTAGTGGCTTAAAACGCTACACAGATTTATAAGGATAGAGAGACAGAGAGCACTCAGGAGTCAGCAACGGATGTTTGATTTGTGCAAGGCCCAGAATTCAATCCCAGGTACCACATGCACCCACCACCCTCCACCATGCAGATCTAGAGAACCCCAACATAACAGGGCGACCCTGGTGGTCCCTTGCACCTGGGCCATGCTGCCTAGCTGCAATTGACGAGTATTGCCAGGAACAGCCTCTGAGCCTTCCTGTGCTTCCCATCCTTCATTCGCCCCCTCCCCTCCCAAGAAACGAAAATAATATAGATTTATTATCCTACATTTCTGGGAGATAGATATCTGAAATGGATTTTTCTTGGCTAAAATCAAGGTATTCAGAGGCTGCATTCCATAGGAGCCTCTAGAAGAGAATCTATTCAGTTGACTTTTTGTTTTCTGGAAGCCACTTGCAGTTCTTATCTCCTGCTCCCTTTATCTTATCTTCAAAGCTATCAGTGTAACATTTTCTCTCCTTTCAGGCATCTGCTTCCTCCTTTATACCTTTTCTCTATTGCCTCCCCTTTTGTGTGTTTGTGTGGTGGGGACATGCCTAGTGTTCCTAGGGTCTACTGACTTCGTTCTGGGGTTAGGTCAGAGGAAGAGATTGTCCAGGCAGTGTTTGGGAAACAGGTAATGCTTGGGGAATAGGCAGAGCCAAAGATTGAAACTGAGGGACCAGAGCCATAGCACAGAGGGTAGGGCGTTTGCCTTGCACATGGCCGACCCGGGGTTAGATCACCAGCGTCCCATATGGTCCCCAGAGCACCGCCAGGAATGGTTCCTGAATGCAGAGCCAGGAGTGACCCCTGAGCATCGCTGGATGTGACCCAAAAGGAAAAAAAAAATTGAACCTGAACCTGAACTTCTGCATGCAAAGCATGCCCCAGAGTGCTCTGTCTCTCTGTCTCTGTCTGTCTCTGTCTCTCTGTCTCTGTCTCTGCCTCTCTCTCTCTCTCTCTCTCTCTCTCTCTCTCTCTCTGCCTCTCTCTTATAAGGGCCTGCAGATTACATTGAGCTCACTCAGATATTTTATGATATTTCAGTCAAGATCCTAAACTGAATCACAACTCATCTGGAAAGTCTCATTTGCCATGAAAGGGAACAAACATATTCCACCAGTTCCTGAGACATGAATATTTGGGATCAGGATGTTCAGAGAGGGTGGTTATTATTTTTCCTATCACTCAATTTTTCAAAATTAGCCATTATTATTTCTTATGTATTGTCTATTGAGTTTCTCAAAGGTTCAGAGAAGTTAATTAAATGACAATATTTTATCATGTAGAAACTGAAATAAAACTAGTTTTTGCCCACCCCAACCTCTGATATTTTGCCAGACTATTGTAACATGTCAACCTTTGATTTTCTGCGGATATCGGTGGAGCATTAGTTTATCAACTGATGTTGTCAACAAGTAAAAAAGCTAATGGATTATTTCATTATGTTCTCAAAGACATTGCATCTAATTTTAATATTCCACTGTGCTCATAAGACTATTTCTTAATGAACTCCTGCCTGAGCTCACTGAGCCTAGGCAGTTGGGAAGCTTTAAGAGCATATAAACTTCAAATATGAGAAATATTTCAACAAAGCTTCTCAGAATATTTGAAAACATTCAGCTGTAAAATAAGCACCATTCTCTGAGACTGACAGCTATCACAGTCAATGAGCAGCATATTTTGGTCAGATATTAAGAACACTGGGTTTGACCCTGATTCAGTTCCTGGAACTGCGTATTCCTGAGCACATACAGGAGGGATCCCTGAGCATAGAGCCAAGAACAAGCCTAAAGCACTGTCCTAAGAAACAAACAAACAACAACTGTAATAACAAAATAGTTGTCAAGAGCAAGCTTCTTTAGAAAACAGTTTGAGTAAGAAGTTCCAACTGCAAAAAAAAATAGTGGTTTGTCGAGCCAGGGATGTAGCTTAGCATGTAGAATTCTTACTTTATATGTGTGAGGCTTTGGGTTCAATCCCAGTCATAGTAACACACACACACACACACACACACACACACACACACTGTAAACAAGAGACTTTAAACTGTTCATTTTGCTCCAAGGCCGTCATCTTGAATTATGCTTTATTATAACCTATTATTTTGCTTTTTATTCCTTCACATTTAGAAGATATCCATAAACACCACACACATAGAGGTTGTCATCTCTCTCTCCCCACCCTGTTTTTGGTCCACTAACTCAAATGTAAACTACTAATTCTTCTCTATCCCCCGGAGAGTAACTAGCACTGTGCTGCACACTTAATAAATGCCTGCAAATGACAAAATGAATTCTTTGCTTTGGTTAAAAAGGACTTCAGCCCTGAAATGAGCCCCTGTGTTTATGTGTAGTTTCTAATGGTTCATTTTCTTGTCAGACTTCCCTGGTTATGAACGCTGTGGCGGCACCAGCAGTGCAAAGGGAGGATTTTATTGGAGAACATTTGGAGGATTAGAAAAATCTCCAGAGTGTTGGAAGCATCACACTTGGCTTCCAGGATTCTATTTCTTTCTGTCTCAAGACCAGAATAAGCAGAGAAGAAGGATGGCAAGATGCATAGGGTTCCATATGTGAAGCCAACTCCACAACCCTTTGCAAGTGGGAGGAAAGCGCATCATCATTAGAGAATCTTGCGTTCAGCTGTGCTAATCCTCCCCAGGCAACAACTTGGCATATGAGCTCTTAACCCTGCAAAATGTATTATGGAACACAAGATGTATTTAATTAGTGTGAACAGTCCCCTCCATACCTTACTAAAATCACAATAAAAATACACCATAATTTATCCATTCACTCCCTAATAAGAATTCAAACAAGAGAACTGGAGAGATAGATTGGGCTTTGCCTTGTATGTGGCCAATCCTCTGAACACCTCCACAAATGACCCCTAGCCCTCTGAGAACAGAGTTAAGGGTAAGCCTTGAGCACAGCCCAGCATAGTCTAATGCCCTCGATCCCACTCAACCCTACCATATACCACTTGTGCTCATTAGACCTTTTTTTTCCTATGCTGAGAATCAAGGAGAAATCCTTGCATAATTTTATGGCAATGGAATTACACTCCAGTATGAAGGATATGTAAGGCATCCTATAGGATCTCAGAAAAAATAATTTATTAAAATACCTACCTACTGAGAGTATCCTGCCCGCATGGCAGAGCCTGGGAAGCTCCCCGTGGTGTATTCAACATGCCCAAAACAGGAACAAGTTTCACAATGGAGACGTTACTGGTGCCTGCTCGACAAATCGATGAACAACGGGAGGACAGTGCTACAGTGCTACTCTTCTAAAGGATACCAAACATTTTCACCTTCGGAGTCCAATCTTTCATTAACTTCATTAGACTAGGCTTTTTGAAAGTGGAAAGAGACTCTAAAGTCAGGATATACCAGCTCTAGAAGTGACTGTCACTGTCCGATCCCTCCACCTCAATCTAATTCACACTTTTATGATTGGCTTCCTTTTGACCCATGCGTGTTAATTATATCCAGCTGTCAGCAAATTGCTCTTCCAAATTGGCAATACTGAGCTCTCAAGCTGCTCACATTTTTGTTTTTCTCTTTCCTTGGAGAAAACCTTCAGATCATGCATTTTCTTGACTAGGGTTTTCAAACTCATCCCCAGTTAGAGATATTTTAAAGGATTCAAGGGACTTAAAAAAAACCTGATTTTTAAATATAGTGTATTATTTCGATTGATCCAAAATTACTTAAGAACCTATGGGAAGAAGACTTTCCTTAGAGACTTAGGCACATGGCTATCACTAATCCATTTGTTCCTGGATGCCTTCGATCTTATATTGACTCATAGGTTCCAGCACTACTCCAGCGAACAACTGAGCTTTGCACTATAGCCAAAGACTCCTAGACTGTCCAGATCAAGAGCTTTCCATGGCATCATAGGCACTCCCCGCACCCCTTTCATTTATGAAAGTCCCTGTTCTTCTGCTCAAGGGTTTTATTGTCATGCCTTTTTTTTTTTTTTTTTTTTACTTTTTGGGTCACACTTGGTGATGCACAGGGGTTACTCCTGGTTCTGCACTCAAGAATTACTCCTGGCACTGCTGAGGGGACCATATGGGATGCTGGGAATCAAACCCAGGTCCGCCGCGTGCAAGGCAAACGCCCTACCCGCTGTGCTATCACTCCAGCCCCAGTCATGACTTTCTTCCCCCAACCTTCCTGGACAACTGTGCTGGCACACGTAAATACCTGTGCAAGAATAGTTCTTTCAAAAGTGCTTTAGGGTTTTTTTTTTCTGCATTTTTTTTAAAGTAGCAAAATAGCTCATTTCACCTACTCTTTTCCCATGATCTGTTCTCCAGTCTAAGAGGCTCAGTGTGATGAATTAGCATTGAGGATTTTGACACCAAACTTAAATAAATGTTTTTAAGAGCTGACAATTAGGTTCACATATACTGGGTGGTACTGTAGATTTGAGAACAAATCAGAACATCCAAGTTAGAATGGTGTTTTGCTTTTGACCAGATTTATATCCTTGGCCAACTATTTAGTTGCTCTAGGCTTACTTTTCCTTATCAGTTAAGAAAAATTAATAGTTCTGTTTACTCTGTCTATGTCACAGGGCTGGAGTGTGGATAGATTGAGATTTTTCTGGGTGAACAGGTTTTACAAACTAAAAAGTATAATATAAGCAGTTACTTATTAACAGCTCAGAGCATTATCTAATTGCTTATAAATACGTACTGTGGGTACATTAATGGTTTGTCACTGCATAAATAAACCTTGCTTTTGCCACATATGGGTTTGCGTCTGTGGAAAAAGAGAAGGAAAATAGAAACTGTTCTCAACCAGGCTCTTTCATATCTGTAGCCATAAATAAATACTTAGCTACATGGAAAAATATTAAAATACATTTATTTCATTTAATCCTTGGGAAAACAAATCATTAACCTTGTTTTCATGTGATACACTTGAGGTATGATATTAAATGATGTTTGAAGCACTTCTTCCCTTATTTTGTTTTCTAGAGCCCTAATCATGAACTCTATCACTCTATGAAAGAGTTCTGTGGTCCAAAAGATGAAGAATTGTACCCTATTGCACCACATAGACTGACAGCATGCAATGCCATAGTCATAACCATGGCAAATGCCTTCGAGTTGGGGCTGGAGCAATAGCACAGTGGATATGGTGTTTGACTTGCACGAGGCCGACCTGGGTTCGATTCCCAGCATCCCACATGGTTCCCTAAGCACCGCCAGGGGTAATTCTTGAGTGCAGAGCCAGGAGTAATCCCTGTGCATTGCCAGGTGATCCAAAAAGAAAAAAATAAAAAAGGCCTTCTAGTAAAGAAGCCTGCTATAGTGAAGGAGTTTATTTCACTTTGCTCTGATCAGAGTTTGTCAAGTTTATTTAACCAAAACACTTTATTTGCCACTTATACTTACATTTGATGGAACTGGGATTCTGCAGAAAACATTCTGCCAAATGTGGATCTAAATTCATGATTAGAGTTAATAGTGTGGTAAGTCTGCAATTAGAATACAAAGTGTTTTCTTGAAACATATACACTATAGGAAACTGGCACAAAGGTTAGAAAGCTCTGTCTTGAGAGGCTGAGTTCAAACTCAGGTACCTCCCAAATATACTGAATAGCTCTGCTCTTTGGGCCACTCTGCCATAAAGAATTGAATCTCCAGAGCATCACAGCCAGGTGTGTGTGCAAACACTGTGACTAAAGATGTGCAGGCGCCACAGTCAGAAACTGCAACTTAAAAAGAGAGAAGGGCTGGGCAGATACAAGGGCAGGTAAGGCTCTTGTCTTGCATATGGCTGACTCAGGTTCAGTCCTTGGTAACCCACACGGTTGTCCCCCAAGACTGTCAGGAGTGATCACGGAGCCAGAGAAAGCTCTGAATATCCTCAGATGTGGCCCAAAGCCAAAGAGAGAGAGAGAGAGAGAGAGAGAGAGAGAGAGAGAGAGAGAGAAGAGGGAGGAAGGGAGAAAGAGAGAGAGAGAAAGAGGCAGAGAGAGAGAGAGGGTGACTATCATAACCAAATGAGTGAGTAAAACAACAATGTGTGTGTTATTTCTGGTCATTTCAAAATCAGTGGGAAAGAGGAAATTTTTTAAAAATTAATTTTAAACAAATAATATTAGCATAAAGCCAGGGATGTGACTTAAGTGGAATATGCCTAACATATAGGAGGCCCTGATTTAGATCCCCAGCACTCATCCCTCCACTGACAGCAGCACATTCCAAGCTTTTCATGGCCCAAGCAACAGCATTATATATATGTAAACATGTAAAAAAGAACTAGATATACTTAAGTATGTCAATATTATATATTTTATCTCTAAGTGTATATTTTATTAATATATCATTACATTACATTACACGCGGGTTCCGGGGCCGAGATCTCCAAGCCTACTCAGATTGGAGTCGAGCATCCTCCACCCAGATCCTCCAAATTCCAGTAGGCAGGGGTCACACCCACCACCTGGCCCCCTGGCGCCGTGTAATCCCATCAACGGCCAAGACTCAGAGACTATAAAATCCAGCTCCTGGAACCACGCGGCTGCATTCGCGGCCACGCGACATCTTACTATGACATCTTTTTTATGACATCTTATTATCTCATTCCTACTTTGGACAAACTTGCAGGCTATCGAATGTAGCCTGCCCACAGGGCAGAGTCTGGCAAACTCCCCGTGGCGTACCAAATATGCCAAACACCAGTAACAATGATGGGTCTCATTCTCCTAAAGAGCCTTGAATATAATCTCAGGGCTAGGATGAAAGAGACGTTACTGGGGCCTGCTCGAGGCAATCAACGAATAATAGGATGATGAAATGAAATGAAATGAAATATCATTACATGGGCTGGAGCGATAGCACAGTGGGTAAGGTATTTGCCTTGTACGCAGCTGACATGGCCGACCCTGGTTTGATTCCTCCGTCCCTCTCGGTGACCCCAGCAAGCTACCGAGAGTATCTCGCCTGCACAGCAAAGCCTGGCAAGCTACCTGTGATGTATTCGATATGCCAAACACAGTAACAATTGTCACAATGGATATGTTACTGGGCCCACTAGAGCAAATTGATGAACAATGGGAGGACAGTGACAGTGACAATGACAGTGATGAATACATATTCATCTGTAGCCTATATTGCAATATATAGCATATAATGCATATATTTCTATGTAGCACGTTATTATATATAGAATGAATGCACCTATGTACTATGATATATGCCAAAAAAGAAGAAAGTGAAAGGTAGCTATAATATGTTATTACTGTGAATGTGCAAGTATTTTCAACTTTATGACATGTGATTATTTTTAGTTTTCCTTTTTCCCTCTGCCCCTAGTTTTCTTTATTAAGTTGATTTTTGTCTTCTGATTTGTTATAGTAAAATATTCATAAGCTAAAGAATGGCTATTTGAATCATTGTAAGCACGTTGTTTAGGAGCATTTCTCATCATCACCCATTCTCAGACCTCTTTCATCTTCCTAAACTGGACCTTTGCACTACCTGCTGCTACTCTCTGTCTACCAATTCACACAGCCATTTTCCTATGTTGCAACTTCTTTTTTTTTTTTATTTTTTAACACTTTTATTCCTAGTGGTTGCGAGATATTGTGTAGATAACACTTAGCAATTTGCCTGTTGACATTCTTAGAAGGCCTCACAGTTCTTAGCTGGGAGATGGGTCCACCTGGACAATTCAGTGACTCAGCGTTACTTTTCAGATTTGTTGTGAAGATGTGCTATTTTTTTGTGCTAGATGATGTCAGTACGGGCCTCTGTGCCTTCTGGTAGGGAGGGGAATCTGCTTGCCCCCAACTCTTCCTACCCCCCTCCCCAATTCTGAGAAGGCCCCAGGGTTCTCAGTTGGGACAATTTCTTTTTTTCACTCTTTCAAATAAAGACCAAATGAATTCCTAAGAGTTGCCATGTGCAAGACACCCATATTTAGATGGTGCCAATTTTCTCTGGCCAGCTTTAGTTATAGTGACATTAGTAATAAGTAAAGATAATCAGAATGACCCATTTGCCAATTGTTTTATTGTATATCTTTGCCTTGTGATGAGAAAGCATCATGCTTGTTTGCTGAATCTTTTAGAGAATGTCCTTGTTTTTCTGCTTTTCCGCTGCCATTTCTCACCCATACACATGTCGTTGAACTAATTACTCAATTTCTAACTTCATTTCTTCACTTGTCAGATGGGAAGAATAAAGGTAAGGTAAAGGTAAAGGCCCTCCCGTTGATCGTCGATTTGCTCGAGCGGGCCCAGTAACGTCTCCATTGGAGACTTTGTTGTTACTGTGTCTGGCATATCGAATACTCTCGGTAGCTTGCCGGGCTCTCCGAGAGGGGCGGAGGAATCGAACTCGGGTCGGCCATGTTGGCCGCTTGTAAGGCGAACGCCCTACCCGCTGTGCTATCGCTCCAGCCCAGATGGGAAGAATAGCTATTGTAATGTCATGGGATCATTGTCTGAACCCAGCAAGACATTGTAAATATCTCAGTAAGATATTCTCTATCTTAATATTTAGCCCATAGTAAACTTATATCTTATTCTACTATTTTTTCAGCAACAGAGAGAGTGATATAAGTCATCTTTCAATTGACCCTAGGAACGGGCAAGGTAAGAATATGGGCATGTTGCCATGGCACTGCCTAGCATTTTAAAAAATAAGTTTTGTTTCCTCCCAGGAGGGGAGATGCATGTTGAAAGTAGACTATGGATTGAACATGATTGTCACCCATTGCCTCTTTTGCAGACCACAACATCCAAAAGGAGAGAGAGAACAAAAGGGAATGCCCTGCCACAGAGGCAGGGTGGGATGGGGGGGATGGGGGTGGGAGGGATATTATCCAGGGTGGTGGAAAGTGGGCACTGGTGGAGGGATGGGTATTTGATCATTGTATAATCGAAACCCAAGCACAAAAAATTGTAAATCTACAACTGTACCTCATGGTGTTTCACTAATAAAAATTAAAAAAAAAAGTTTTGTTGTTTTGCTTTTGGGGAGGAACCCTGGCATTGCCTATGTTTGGGAGGGTCACCCCAGGCAGAGGTCACACCAGGGACTTACTGCATGCAAAGCAGGTGTTCCAGCCTGTTGGGCTGTCTCCCAACATTAATGTAGTTTGCTTTTTTGCCTGCGCTTCAGGGCGGTGGGCCACACCCATCAATGCTCAGGGCTTCTTCCTGATGCTGCTCAGGCTCAATATGGGATACCGAGAATTGATCCCTACTTGGGAGCGCCTTGCACACTTCGTGGTTGCTTTGACTTGGTGTTCGGCATATTTAGTTTTAGTACTTGCACATTTGGTGGGGGTGCTTTTTTGGGGGTTGGCCATGTGCCTGCATTTCTTACACATTTTAAAATTTTGTTCTTCCACATTCAAGGCAAGCATTCAACCTTGAATGTTGAATGCCACATTCAACCCTACCTATTGTATTAAATGAGGCTCCTGCTTACAACCTGTAGCTGTGATCTCTGGGAGCATACACTGTGCTATAAGGTGGTGCTGGGAATCCCCAAAAAGCAGAGGAGATGATTGTTCTCAGCAACCATGGGCACTTACTGCTTGCAAGGCTGGAGCTTTCTCAGAAGCTACTGAGGGATCCTGGACCCTCACTACATTCTCTGTGTGTTTACACAATTCTTCTAAAGCATGCCTTTCCTTCATCTTTCTGATAAGAATATGACAGATTTTTTTTTTTCAGTATATAGCTGGTGGGCTTTTGTTTGTTTTCCTGAAGTATATTGCCTGCTCGATTTTGCAAAGTTCTGTAAAGTCCTTCGAGAAGAAAATGAGGTTTATTTTTGTTATCTAGGAGTTGAAAATTTTCCTAAATGAAAGAATGAAGAACCAGTGATGTGTTAACAGTTAGGTTAATGAGTTAAAAAAAAATCTTACTTCACTGTAAGGTCTTCCATTCTTATAAATTAACTATGCTGAATTGAATTAAATGTTGGGTAAGTCAGTGTACTAATGAGCCAGCCTAAAGACTCCAAAAACTGTTTAATTAAGCTTTTTTCCTTAGCAAATTAAAATTATTTTTCTTTCTGATTATATGTATATGTTTGTGTATGGACAAGGTGCATATACATATATATACATATATATATATATATGTCCAGTTTCAGTTTATCATAGTGACGTATTTTTTTCCCATAAAGAAATATGCAGTTTGGCAAATTATGTTAATGCTATGTTAAATTGAGTTTCACACTGCTTTGACTTACAAAGGCTAAAGATAAGATGTTGGAGTAACTGACATATGCCAATCAAGAAACTCTTTTGTCCTAGGAACTGAATTAAATGACATCAAAATTCTGGGAATTTTTTTAAAATTTTCTAATTGGGATAGTTTATTTGATGCATGATAAAAATGAATCAAGTATGCACTATAATCTTTTTACAGAAGCAATGTGACATATGGTATAATCACTTGAAGCTGTAGAAGAAGTAGCAAACTGTAAAATACTTTACTGTCATAATATAGCATTCTTTTCCTCCAGATGGATCATCCGTTGCTGTTTTCATTGTCGGTGTAAAGTCCTTTTGTTAAATACGTAAGTCTTAAAAGGCTTTTCGACTTTAAAAAAAGAACCAAAAAACTAAGCAAAACCCTTGGGCTGCCAAACCCTTGGGCCGTCCAGCAAACAAGGGAAGGACTCTCAGCCCTGATGTGACTCGGGTCTGTCCTGGAGGTGAGAAGTGCAAACAGGCCACCAGACGGTTTCAGAACCAGCAAAGTCACTGAAGCAAGGAGATAAACCCAAATATTCGGCTAACGACAAATAAACCAGAAAAGAGACGCGGCAGCTGTTCACACTGGAAAGTTACCGAACGTTTATTTTGGTTCAAGTTTTATTTTTATATGACGGAGGAACAATAAGTTTTCTATGGGAGTGGGTGTCTGATTCCTTCTTGCAAGGCTGCGGAACCGGGAGTTCGATGCAGATGGGTGCGCGCTCCCTTCGGGGCGCTGCCGCGAGCCCTCCCGGTGGCCCGGCAGCCGGGGCGGTGGGACCCGCACGGGGAGGTGGGGTGCGCGGGGGTGCCGGGGCGCCCGACAAAAGCCTCCGCTCCGACGGTGGGTGCTGCTCCGCGCCCGTGCTCGGTCTTCCCCCCGCACCGTGTGCCTCGCCCGCTCCCATTGCCACCCCTAGATCCCGCCCGGCGCCGGCTCCCGTTTCCCGCCCGTTCTTCGAAGCCGGGGGCGGCGGGCGCCGAGGCCGGGCCCCGCCGAACAAAGGCGACGCGGGGCTCCGGGCTCGGGGCGCGGGGCGCGGGGCGCGCGGCCGGCGTTGGCGCGCGTCTCCCTGGCAGGAGGCGGCGGCGGCGGCGGCGGTGGCGCGCCCGAGCCTGCATTCCGCCGAAGCGCCCGGCCCCGCGGGGCGACGTCACCCCCGGCTCCGCCCCCCGTCCCTCCCCGAGCAAAGTAACTCCGGACTAACCCGAGCAGCCTTCGCCGAGCATGGAGAGCTGCCGCGGCGACCGGCCGGCCCCGCCGGCCCCGCTCGCGCCCCGGAGGTAGTTTGACCCGCGCCCCGAAGGCAGAAGTGCCCGGCGGGCTGCGGTGGCCCCTCGGTCCGGCCCCGGCCCCGCTCCGGGAGCACCTGGCCGGTGGATCGGGCGGCGGACGCCCCGCTCGCTCGCTCGCTCTTTGCAGAGCTGCTTGAAACTTCTCCCAAAGTCGACATGGATACGACGGCGGCGGCGGCGGCGCTGGCTGCTTTTGTGGCGCTCTGGCTCCTGTCCCCCTGGCCTCTCCTGGGGTCGGCCCAAGGCCAGTTCTCTGCAGGTGAGTAGTCGGGGTGCAGGGGTGCGGAGTGGGGGGGAGTGGGGTGCCCGGGCTTGGGACGAACGCCCCGATCCGGGGCTCGCAGGGGTGTGTGTGTGAGGGGGGCGCGTGGCGGGGGTGGGGTGGGTGGGAGACGGGCTCCTGGCCAAGGCCCGGGGCTAGCATTTGGGGATCGCTTTGGAAGTCCGGAGAGAGGAGCATTGGGAGGTGCACCCGAGAGGTGGAGAAACGGCCCCGGAGTTGGTGGCAGGTGGGACGCGTTGGTGAAGTGGGGGCGGGGGGGCAGCGGTTCGGTAACTTTCCCAGCCCAGACCCCCATTGTTCCCCGCGGAGCCTCGCTCGGGACTCAGGTTGGCGGGCTGGGAGTGAAGCTCCGGCTTGGCTCGGGCAACTGGTAGCTGCGGCGTCCAGCGCGGCCGCGGGCAGCGCACCGGGAAGGAGAGAAAGGAAAAAGTAATCAGGGGCTCTGGGAACGGCTACTCTGTTGCTCGGGTTGTGGGCTTGGAGCGGTGGAACAACTCCTGTGGTTGCAAAGCAAAAAAAAAAAAAAAAAGGCAATAAAACCAAACCCCCTTGCTTGGCCAGCTATTGTCAGAAGCGTGGATACTCCGAGGGACCCGGCGCGCGGCGCACTTTGCCAGGTGCTTTTTTGTCCCGGGAATAACCTCCCTTGACTATTGTCTGGCTACTTCCCGGTCCCTCCCCCAGTCCCAGTTCTCCTCCCCCCCCCCCCACCGCCTGCGGGCGTTGAACTGTCCAGAGGTTTGCCCTGCGGGGGGGGGGGGGCGGGGAAGGCAAGCAACAGTGTGAGGTGTGGGGTGTGTGTGTGTGTGTGTGTTGGCGGAGATTCAGAGATTTAAAAAAAAATGCTCCAGTGATCCCTGCGGAGCTGTTGTGGGGAGCGAGGTCTGGGCGCCGGATGTGGATGCCTGACCCCCCCCCCCCCCACACACACACACCCCTTCCTACCAAGCTGTCCCGGGTCCTCCCGGAGCCCGCCCGGGTGGCGGAGGCGGCAGAGGACGTTCCCCCACCCCCGCAGCACAGCCTCAACTCTGGGATCTGGCGCCGACTCGGAGTTAGCCTCTTGGATTCTAGCTAGGCACAGCCACTTAAAGAAGTCGCTGAAAGCCCGGTTCGGTTCCCGTCTGGGGTTTGCGTACAGTTTTGTGATCAGTCCTGTGGGTTGATCAGTTTCTTTAGATTCCCTTCTCCTCTGGAGGGGGCCCTGAAGTTTCACCAGGTGGACACTGGGCGCCATCAGCTAACCTCCCACTTGGTCGCTGGTCCTGACAACTTTCCAGCTTGGCTGGCGCGGGAGTCTGCTGGCCCCGGCTCGGCGTGCACAGGAAGACGCAGAGGTGGCCGAGGGGGGTGATGATGGAGAAGCTCGGGAGAGCGGCCGCAGCACGCCTGGCTGAGATGGCTGGACCCGAAGAAGCGAGTTACTTTGTACTTGTCAGTTTCTCTCTTTGTTGTGGCTACCCGACTTCCTGGAAATCGGCTGGCTCCCTACTGCGCTTTCCCTGCCGAGAGATGTTTATTGTGGGTCCGACCCCTTTTCTCTCCTCTGAAAGGACTTAACCAAGTAGATTCTTGGACATCGTGTCGTAGGCAGATTATGAAATGCACCGTGCATAGGAAAAATCGATGTACATATAGGTGTTGCAGGCAGACGATAGCGACTCTGTACAGTGAATGATTGGGTGATTTAATTCTTCGTGGAGTAGGTATTCCTGCCTGCCTCTCTGCTGTATAATGCCTGTTAGTAGAGCGGCTGTGCCTGCTGCCTGTCATTATAAGCAGGCAAGTTGGAGTGGGTATCGATTTCCCCACCAGTGTTTGTAGCTGCACGGAGAGCCCCAGCTGAAAAGGCATGTAGTTTGTTAATTGAAAGTTTTAATTCTACCAGTTGAATGAGTAGACTTAACAAGCATTCAACTATTCTTGGCTCAACAGCTGATGAATGTGTTTTCACCAGTAGACAAACTTTCTCCTTTCATGTGTTATTTACACATCCATGAACAAGTAAACATTACATTACCTCTAGCAGGATATACAGAGAGGCTTTTCTGATGACAGGAACTCAGAAATCTGCAGTGAACTCCTGTGTTCTTCGACAGCTGGACCCTATATGCTTCACTTTTCCTTAGGGACAAAGCTAGATATATGACTTTCAGTCATGTTAAATAATGTGCAGCCCCAGTAAGTGCAGGTCTGTGTCTCCAAATGATGCCCAGAAAGAAGTGCCTTCTGTTCCTAGAGTTCTAGGGCAGATTTTTGGCTCTTCCTTGATAATGAAAAGTTTGCTCTGTGCAAATCGCTATTTTCTGGATATCTAAGTTATTTTGTAATCCATAGTCATCTGATTTCATTGCAAGCAGATTTGATGCAAAGACACATCCAGAGATTGGAGGTGTATTCCTCCTTGCTTTTATTTTCTTATATTTTATTTAAAATGAGTTTTTATGTCTTTTGTTAAGTTTTAATAAAAGATTTTGAAAGTGTAAAAATTTTATGTTTGGGGGCTGGAGCGATAGCACAGCGAGTAGGGCATTTGCCTTGCATGCGGCTGACCCGGGTTCGATTCCCAGCATCCCGTATGGTGCCCTGAGCACCACCAGGGGTAATTCCTGAGTGCAGAGCCAGGAGTAACCCCTGTGCATCACCAGGTGTGACCCAAAAAGCAAAAAAAAAAAAAGAAAAGAAAAGAAAAAAATTATGTTTGGATTTAAAAAACATCCTGGCAAACATGTCTTTTAAATCACACCAATTAAGGCCACTTTTAACACTTCTAGGTATAATCATGTGGTTTCTGACATAGTAAATTTGTAAAGCAGTTTTTAAAACACCTAGGATTATTTGAGCTTTGATATGTCATGCACTCACCAGTTTGCTTTGTTTAAATCACAAATTTAAAAGTATTTTCTGGATTGTGACTTTCAACTTTCTGTAGCTAAATTGAATAAAGCTACATGATGAGCCTCCAGGATTTTTATAAACTTTATCTTATTTTTTGTTTTCAGTTTAATATCTCCCTTAAACTTGTGTGAAAGCTGTGGAATGAAAGCATAAATATGTATTGAGGTTTTTTTAAATTGAGTTTTGATATCATAATGTAAACATTTTCTATTCTCAAAATGTTTCAGGATTTAGGTGACTGACAAAACCAGTCACAAATTATTTGGAAACTTTGCTTTCTCATCTGTAAAATGGACATAATAATAGCCACCTTGACCTTTCCACATGGTTTTTATGAGGATTATATAAATAATTATGAGAATTGGTGCTGTGAATTGTAAAGCATTAGGCAGCTTTCTGGGGTGTAATCATCATACATTAAGGTAACAACTGAAGTTTTTCTTTTATGGCTACCCAGTTTTTCCTAGTGAGTACAGGATGTGTGTGTGTGTGTGTGTGTGTGTGGTGGGGGAGAGAGAGAGAGAGAGAGAGAGAGAGAGAAAGAGAGAGAGAGAGATACTTGGCTAGTTGTTTATTTTCTGTCTTCTGGTACTGTGGATTGAACCCAGGGTCTGATACACGCAAAGCTTTACACTCTACCATTGTAAATAGAATTACACTCCTAGCCCCTTAAATTATTATTAAACATAAACATCTGAGATTGGCCAGATCATTTTGTCAGTACAAATTATTAATATTTTCTTCATTAGTCTTGTGTTTATCTTTAGTTGAGGTAAACTCATGGAAGTTTACTGTGAAGGTTCCTCATATTCCATAGAAGAAATAAATGTTTTAGTCAATTGCTTTAGCTGTTCAACTGTTGATGGTTCAGTTTTTCATCTCAGTCTGGAGAAGGATCTGCAGCTTTTTAGTTGCAGTCTTATCAGTGACCTAGAGAGGGACTATTGTCTCTAGTATGATGTGAGCTAGAAATGCAGTTTAAGATCTTTCTGTGAAGAAGGTTCCTGGCATGTTGCTGTAATCATTTGTTCACTTGATCCCTTAGGACTTTGCAAGTCATCTAAGCCGACTAGTGCCTCAGTCTTTGATGTCTATATGTAGTTAATTTCTCTTACTCTTATTACCTACTAGTAGATACAACAGTGAGGCTGTTTTTAGATTTGTCTTTCAATTTTTTTTTTTGTTTTTTTTCTGGCCAGATCTTTTTGCCCCTCAATTCATTACAATTCTGCAAGTTGCAGAACACTCATGAGAAGATGTAACAGGACATTTCTCTCTCTATTTCTTCTTTCACTTGTCTCCTTTCTTCTGACTTGATTTTCCTAGATAGCATGATCTGTTTTTTGCATTTGGCCTAGCCAGACGGGGAAGAGGTAGGTTTGGCTGCTTCTGGGACAGTGGCATGTGTGCTGACAGCTCTTCTCTTTGTATTCATAAATGTGAATTTGGAAAGTAAATCCAGCCCTCTGCTGCTCTGTTCTGCCACTCTACTGCCGCAATAAGCCCCACATACACAGTCAAAATCACAGCTCTCTTGTCACCGTATATTTGGTGCTGGATGTAGTCTTAACTATTGCCAATATGATTCAAATATGAATCCAGAGCTCCTATTTGGTGGCAGTGATGTTTTTTCCTCCATTCCTATGGCCTTTAAAAAACATTTAATTCATGTGATAGGATCCTGTATAGAGAAACTGTGTACTACTGCTTTTGAAGTGCTATGTTCTATGTCTGCTCCAGGCGGTTACTGAAGACCGTGTAAACCATACTAAATATGGATCTGCTTTTCAGAGGCAGGGGAACGCTGTCCTCATCTGCCCTATGCTATTCCCATTTCCCCTACTGCTCTTCATTGGGGCAGGAAGATGAGAGCTAAAGATTGAGAGCAGGAAATATCAAGAGGGTTTCCAGATTGTTCTTAAAGACAAAACAAAGGACACTGTGTGTGTATCTGTTTATGTGTGTGTGTGTGTGTGTGTGCGCTTCTGTGTGTGTATGTGTGCTTCTGTGTGTGTGTGTGTGTGTGTGTGCTTTTGTGTGTGTGTGTGTGTGTGTGTGTGTGTGTGTGTGTGTATGTGTGAGAGAGAGATCTTTAATTTTCTAAGGTGGGAAAAAAGCCCTATTTTGACTTGTTTATTGGAACCCGATTTTGTCTTTGTCCAAACACACTCATTTCTCATTCTGTGGATGTAAAGATTTCCCTCTGTGTATTCCTCTGACTTTGCCCTTTGATCATGTTTCTGGTTTGTGTTCCTTTATCAAATAGTGTTTCTCTTTGCCTAAAAAGGTTGTAATTGCTTTTGAACATGACTTGTGTTTTCATCAAAACTCATGCTGCTTGTCATAGTTACTGAATTTTATCAATTCATGTGGTGTCTTAAACTGGTGTTTGATAACAAAATAAATGAGTGTGTACATCAATCAGGCTAATTTTTATTTCAGTTGAAGCCAGAAACAAACTTGAAAATCCATGAAATAATCTGTTAACATTGCAGAATATTTGTATGTGTTTTCATATCTCTGGATGAAGAAGGGTTTAAGTTGCTTTTTGTAAATGGGAATAGGAAATTTGAGTATCTGATATGATTGCCTGATTAAAAAAATTTTTTCTTTATTGATTTTTGGGCCACACCAGGAGATGCTCAGGGTCTATTCCTAGATCTACGCTCAGGGATCACTTTGGTGGGGCTTGGAGGAGGGTGGGGGGTGGGAGGGAGCTATGGGGTATTGGGGATTGAACTCAGGTTGGCCACATTCCAAACAGGTGTCCTACCTGCTATACTGTCACTCTGGGTTTCTATTTCATAATATTTTAAGTCAAGAAAAATAAACCACATGTAATTATGGTTTGGAAAATTAAAAAACAGACAAAATATGTTTGAATATTTGAAATCATTTCAAACTATCTCAGAGGAAATATGGTCAATGAAAAATGTTTTAAATATTCCTAAATAAAATATTATATTTGTCCGATGATTCTGTTTTAAGAGTTCTTAGGTAGTGTTCTTGTGGAAATTGTTTGGTTCATAATCTATTTTTAGTAGTAGTTAAAAAACTTAGTTTTCTGAAGTTTTCTAGATTGTTGACAGAAGTTCTAGGGGAACATCAGGCCTGCAATATAGGATCTCCTGGGTTCTTGTGGGACAAACATTGTTACTTTCCTGCTTAACTCTGGTTGAAATTTTGGCATGCTCCTCCATATGGTGATAATGCATATGCGTTACAAGTGGTTTATTCCTCATTTATAATTCTTTCAGGAGCTGATCAAGTCATTGTCATAATTGATTCATGTTTTTACTTTGCGTGATTGTGAAGGTCTGTTAATCAAAATGATGAAGACCAGTGCTGACTGAAGTGTTCTGTAGGTGGCTTATTTTTATGAAAGAAGCTTAGAAACAAATAATGTCTAGTTGGGTAATTGTTTGCATTTATTTTTCTGGAAGACCTGAAAGATATAAATATGTATTTGTATTTGTTGTGTGAATCATGCACATACTTGTGTGCATACACACATATCTTAATAATAGTGATAAAACTACAGTGTCCAAAGGACACTCCATGTTTAAAGAAGCTAAGAACATCTATAAATGGATATCTGTACTTATATTCTTTGGAGTTTTTATGTCACTGTCACTGTCCTCCCATTGTTCATCGATTTGCTCGAGCGGGCCCAGTAACATTGTGAGACTTGTTACTGTGTTTGGCATATCGAATACACCAGGGGTAGCTTGCCAGGCTTTGCCGTGCGGGCAAAATACTCTCGGTAGCTTGCCAGGCTCTCTGAGAAGGTTGGAGGAATCGAACTCAGGCTGGCCATGTCAGCGGCGTGCAAGGCAAACGCCCTACCCGCTGCGCTATCACTCCAGCATTTATTTGAAGTAGATATTTATCTTTTATAGATGGGAAAAGCAAAATAAATGGCTTATATGCATAAATATGTACACACGTATAAACATGCACATATATGTGTATGTATATACACATATACACACATGCACTCTACCTACTGTACTTTTATAAAAGAATAATGCATCATTCTCTGGATTGGTGCCTATTTATATCAGCCCTTCCCAATGCAAGTTCCTTAATCAGCTGCTCTCCTAAACCCTATCCAGAGCAGCAGCTGACCAGCCACAGACATTTCCCTTATCCAGTTGGATAACTGTTGGTCTAACAGCTGCTGAAGTGGCAGACTGGCCACAGTTCTCTGTGTGGTTGTTTAGGTCATTCACATTCAAAAGCGGAGAGGAGGAACACCCATGATACCTACGTAGGGGTTGTTGGCTGATTGCTTCTAGGCATTGGATTTGTCACCTGTAAGGTACCCTAGAGTTTTACTTTATGAACCGTGGACAAGAAGCATCACCAGCACCTGGGAACTTGTGTGATGGTTTTCTAAGCACCTATCAGAAATCACTGTAGACAGACTGATGCAGAATCTGCATCTTTAACAAAACTTCCGTGTGAACATTTAATTTTGAGAAGTATTGATGTAGGACAAGAAAGCTCAGTGTGGAAGGATTTGTCTCATGCAGTTATGTAGAACTGTAAGAGTATTGTGAGATTAATTACAGCATGAAGCAAATTTTCCTAGAATTACATTTCTGATCAGTATTTACGTAATTATAATTTAACACTCCAGACACATATAAATAATAGTACCATAACTTTTTTTTTTGTAAGAAAACTCTGACAATCTTAAAAGAATTTTTTATAAGAGAATAATAGTATGTTTTGGATATGAACTTGATAAAAAATATTCCAAATATACATCTTTGAGAATCAAACATGATAAGTGCCAGTAATTTTTACTTATCATATTGATACAGGAACTAATATTCCCTCTGACATTTCTGATAGAGGCAGTTTTTATATTTCTCTTCTTCTAAGTATAAGGAACTTTGTAAGAGGAATGCATTTATAGGACAGTCAATTTTAATGAATGGGATTTAGGTAGACTGCATTAAATATCATTCTTTTTACAGTCTTTTGTGCTCATACCTAAGAACAGAGATTCTTGTCAGTTTTCTCAAGAGAAAAATTATGATGTAATAGACAGTGTACACTATTCATGTCAAAACACAATTTTACTAGCATTTATAGCTCACTCTAGCATTCTTTTAGAAAATGAATTTTCCCAGAAGACCTAATTGCCTTCTTATTAATGAGCCTGTAAGTGTGTTTTGTTATCCATTTACTATTCTAAATGTGTCTGCTTTTTCTGGCTGTTTCAACAGTGAAGTCACTGATTAAATCACAACTGCTGTATTTCTTTTTGCCATTCACTAGTGATTTGAAAAATACTGGCATAATGACATGGTTATGTGAGAGATTTATGAAGAGCAAGTATAAATTAGAGTTCACTCATGATAGTTGTTTGTATTGTGATATTGAAAGCGAGAGTTTGTGATAGTGCAGAGTAGAATTCTTTATGTTTTTGATACTGAAAATGAAAGTCTGCTTAACCTATATTGTTTGAAGTACAAGGAAAAATAGGTGCTGGATTAATATATGAACTGCAAATCAATGATTTCCATAGTTACTTATTTGTGGAATTAGTTTTATCATAGATAGATCAGTATTGAAATAGTTTGAGTTGGAGGGAAACTCGGGTACTTTCACCTGTGTTTAAGAACGTTATTGTGTGAAGGATTCCACTCAGTTTTTTCTAATTGTAGTCTAAATTGTAGAATTTGCCTTTCGTATTACTTCTGCTTTATTTCTGTCAGCCGTAAATAGGTATCTTTATTCTCTCACACATAGGAGAGATTCCCCAAAGTAATTGCAAAAACAATGCATTACTATTTACTGAATATGTATAACCTGTAGGCCTTAAAACCAATGCTTTACGTAATTTTAAATATCCCATGTTCATTCTTTTAAGATTACAATCATTTCCATTTTACAGACGAAGTCTGGAGAGGTGAAGTAATCCCTTGCTTTAGTTGTCTCTCTTAGACACTGTTTTGGTTGCCTTTGAACAGAAAATCCAATCCAGACTGGTTGCATGCAACAACAACAAAAAATCTGTCTCTTCTGAGAATTCAGGTGGAACACAGATCGTCACCTAGTTCCACTGGATGTGATTTTTTTCTGATTGCTCCACTTAGCCTGACGTGTTCCAGGACACTTCTTCCTAGGCACCATGTAGAGATCAGGTGGCTTGGGTAGGTCCCAGACCACTAGATAGCGAACTCTATTCCATTAGGAAAATAAAACTCTCATGTGTTAATTGTATCTGGAAAGACTGAAATTTATCCTGATTGGATTCAGTGAGTCAAAATACAATCAGTTACTTAAGGAAGAAAGAGCACTGATTCCATTTATTTCAAGTAGGATTCAGATTATAGCCCCAGATCCTCACCCAGGTTACATGAACTTGAAAGAGAGGAATAGGAAGGAGATATTAATTTCTACTTCCATCAGTTGCTAAGGATATGGGTTCTAAAAAGGTAGTGCAACTAGTGTAGTTGTTCAAATAATTGCAATCCAGTCAAGTTCTGAGCAGTAGCACTGTAGCACTGTCCTCCTGTTGTTCATCGATTTGCTGGAGCGGTCCCAGTGACGTCTCCATTGTGAGACTTGTTGTTACTGTGTTTGGCATATTGAATATGTCACGGGGAGCTTGCCAGGCTTTGCATGAGGGCGAGATTTTCTTGGTAGCTTGCCGGACTCTGAGAGGGATGGAGGAATCAAACCCAGGTCACCCAGGTCGGCCTCGTGCAAGGCAAACGCCCTACCCGCGGTGCTATCGCTCCAGCCAGTAAAGTAAATAATAAATGGTGCATGGTGCACACCCAAATAAGTGGTTTGTAATCCTGAAGGGAAAGAAGGGAGGTGGTGGATAAGAGAGCTGGATCCTGGACCAGTAGATTTATATCTGGGTGACTGATCTCATGGTCTAAACTTTTGAGTGTAAGGGTTGGTGGTTGGGGATGGAGGAAGAAAAGAGGAAACTTGTCTCAAGCCTGTTTGTGTGCACTGTATACCAGTTCTTCATAATTTAGAGTGTTTCTTCTTTCTTTTATTTATTTTTTGGATTTTGCTCCAGACCCAGTGAGGCGAGACTTAGGAATTGCTCCTGATGGTGCTCTGGGGACCACATGGAATGTTGGTGATTGAACCTGGGTTGCTAGCATGCAAGGCAAGCACCCTACCCACTGTACTATCGCTCTGGCCCCAGTGGTTCTTTTTCAAAGTTTCCCCTTTCAACCCTGCTTTAAAATATGAATTTTATAAACCCTTGGTTTTTGATAACTGAGTTTACCTTTAAGGGAGGGGGATGGAATAAAGCATAAATTCTTGATTGAGGGTCCTTATGACCTCCATCTGGGGTCCCGGGTTAGTTCCAAAGAATCACAGGTGAAAATTGTGCAAATGGGGGTGTCATGACAGGAAACTAGAGAGACAGCCAGAAGGACAGAGGAATTACAGGAAGGAAACAGTGTCAGTAAAGGGCTTGCTGGGAGGAGTTTTTTAGGATTCAGTCCTTAATGAAAGGATTTTTAGAAATTACTGCTCCTTCATTTACTGTCACTCGTCCAAAGTTATACTTGTTTAAAGCTTGGAAATTCTTGAACTTTCAGACTTTGAATTTTGGTGCATCAGTAAATGTTTTTCTACATTGTTTTGCATAATAGAAATATATGTAGTGAGTTATTTTTCCTGTTCATTCTTTGGTTATGGAACAGTTGAGCCCACCTGGGGTTGTGGAGGAGGTGGGGACCACCCCTGGCTTGGAAATTCTGTGCTCCAGCCCTCTGAGTCCTCCCTTTACCTTGTAGTCAATCATTTAAAAAGTTTTCTTGAATTATTTTGGTTTAACTGTGCTCCCAAGTGAAAACCTGATTTAATGGTTGGCTTTGACAAGAATAGTAATCTAAATGATGTGAAAATCATTTCAATGAAAAATGATCATCATAGATAACTGCTTGCTTTCAGTTATCCTAGAGAATTTACTAATATATACTATTAAGGCACGCATGCACGAATAGGAGTCTTAAGAATCAAAAGCTAACCTGTGATAAATGATACTGACACAGAGAAAAAATAAAATTAGTAACTCTTTGGAAACTGTGAAGAATAGGATACTTAAGTTGGAAGGTTTGTAACTTTGTTCTCACCTCTCCTAAATAACTGCCGTGGTCTGGTTGAACAACTTGGCCAATTGGAAGAGCTGCTGTAAGAAATATCTTAGAGTCCTGAATAATGAATAAAATGCAGAGAAGTAACAGCTGTTTGGCCAGCTTCCCCTCTTGCAAGGAGAGCCCCTGTGAGATCCATTTGTACACTAGTGCCTAAAGCTGGGAGTGTGCGTCAGTACGGAGGCTAAGTGTAGCTGTGCCTTTGAAACCAGAATGTCATATCCCAGGCACCTCTAAAGATTAGGAAGGACCTTTCTCTGTCCTCAACAACTTGCCTGGCACCTAGGGGTGCAGATAAGTGGTTATGGATGGAGGCCAAATGACTTCTAAGACCTTTCTTTTGTACTGAGCCTTATTTTCACACCCCTTTGCCTATTGCCTTAAAAAATGCACTGCATTAATTTCTTCCTTGTGAATTTCCTGCCTTTTTCCTTTCCTTTTCCCTCCCCCATTTTCTTCTGTGCTAACAATTGAATCTACAGCTTCGCACGTGCAAAGTTTGAGCACCAACAGCAATCTCTTTGCTTTCTCTTTGATTCCCGGTACCTGTTATTTATAGTTCTTATCGGGATGATAGTTGGTGACTCCTGAACAGTGGGGTTTGACATGATTTTCCAACAGCTGGCAGAGTGCTGGCAGATTGAGGCAGCGTGATGTACCTAATACTGCTGACCCCTTATGGTTCCTTTATTTTAATATTTAAACATCTGCAGTGATTTGCTTCCAAGCAAAAGGTTTCTTGGGTGCTCATGCCTGGGGTGGTTTTGGTGCCCAGAGCACGGGACTCCATGCTGAATGGCTACTCCACTCTGTCACTTTTTGACTTAGAAGGCATTTGCTTTCTGATCCTTGATTTCCTTATCACAAAAATAGGATTGTGACAATTTCAGAATTATTTTGAATATTTTTCTTCCAATATTTTATAGGATACTTTTTTTGGGGTTTCTTTCCTTCCTTCCTTCCTTCCTTCCTTCCTTCCTTCCTTCCTTCCTTCCTTCCTTCTTTCTTTCTGCCACCCTAGGTTAGGACTTCCCCTGCTCAGTGCTCAGCAGTCACCCTGGCAAACTCAGCGACCATATGGGATACCAGGGATCAAACACGGGTTGGCCACTCATATAAAACAAGTTCCCTTCTTGCTGTACTATCACTCTGGCCCTCTCTAGGACACCCCGCTATTTTTTTCTTTTTGGATCACACCCAGCGATGCTCAGGGGTTATTCCACACAGGAATTACTCCTGGCAGTCCTTGAGGTACCATATTTGATGCCAGGGATTGAACTTGGGTAGGCTGCTTAAGAGGAAAATGGCCTCCGTGCTATACTGCCGCTCTAGCCACACTATAGGACACTTTTACAAAAGAATGATATATGGGAAATTATATTTTACAAATGAATAATATATGTGAAATTACAGTTGTAATTTGAAATTTGTTTAAAGACCTTATTTTTGTTGAGAATATAAGCTTTGGTAAGATAAGTTATGGATGGTACATAATATATACAGACAAATTGAAATCAAAATAATGCATGCCTTGTAGACTAGCATATCAAAGCTTTACATTGCATATTAAAGTTGTTTGCATATCCTAATTTTGAGAGTGGTAAGAAGATGGAAGCAGTATGATTCTTGTGAACAGTGAGTAATTGTTCATAAATTGTTCATAAATACAGCCCTACCAGGATCATTTTCACTTATATATGTATTTTTCTCTTAATGCTGAATGTGACCTTTATGCTGTAATGTTACCAAATAAAATTTTCTCCAGATGTCAATATAAGCATATGATTATAAATATTTTAACTAATTCAAAAGTGTTCTGTGATCCAATAAATTTAAGCACATATGTATATATAGTAAATTATGTGTATAGATTTGTATATATTTTGTATAAATTGTGTATATTCCTTTTGTATGTTTTTATGAAGATATTTAAAAATACTGTAACCTTGTTTGCATCCTTGAGCACTGTCCTGAGAAGACTCTCACTTATTTTTCTGTTCCAAATGTCTTTGAGCATCTTCTTTGTGTTCATTCTGCATCCCCAATTGAGAGAGTGCTTGCACAGTTGAGTCAGATATTGTTTATGGGAAAGTCTGACTTTTGCCATTAGTAAAGCGGTCACCTTTGCATAGCTCCACATCAGCCCTTCCAGCAGGAAGCCTGGGGCTACTTTGTATAGACCATCTACCTCTGTGGCTTGGCAAGTTTCAAAGCTCAGTCTGTCTCACAAGTGGTTGGTCTTTTGGACCCGCTTGGGGTCAGTTCATGGGTAGTCTTTCCATACCTAGAGCCCTCACAGACGTGCTTGAAACCTAGGAAAGAAAGAGTTGCGCAAAAATTTGCCACAGTGATAGTAACATTCCACCAAGTGGAATTTCCCCAAAGTTGGGTAATCCTAAGTGTAAACAAGTGGGCAGGGGAGAGAGCACATCTGTTTCTGCGAGCACCCAGTCCCTCTTGCTCCAAAAGTAGCATCTCAGAGGTTGGGGTGTCCCTCTGTGTATCTCAAGTGAGCATTCATAACCTGAACACACTCAGGTCCCATGTCCTGGCTGCGTGGCTGCAGATTCCTTTTTGCTGTGACCACAAGCGCTCGCCAACAGCCTGGGATATCTCCCTCTCATCAGCCTGCTCTCTGCTGCAACTGCAGTGGGAAGAGGAAAGGGCAGGCCCGCAGAGAGGCAATAGCCACCAGGAATGTGGGTGGTCCATGTGACCATCTTCTAATTGTCCCTCTACCTGCATCTCCCCACCCCTTTCCTGGAAGCAGAGAGAATTCTATTCCTGGCACTTTGGTCACTTAAATTGGGTTCAGGTTGCCATCTAAGGAACTATAGACACCATATGAAAGTAAGACATAGTAGTCCTGTTGTCATTTGATTATACCTGCTGTCCTACCAGGAAAAGGAGACTTTTCTTTCTTAACAGCAGCATTTAATGGATGTCCACAAGACTTTTGGTGCACAAACTAAGAAAAAAAATACCACAGAGCCCGAGTGATAGTACAGCGGGTAGGGGGTGTTTGCCTTGCACCTTGCCAACTCCTGTTTAATCCCCAGCATCCCATATGGTTCCCCAAGCCTGCAAGGAAGTGATTCCTTAGCACTGCTTGCTGTCACCACCTCCCAACCCCCCAAGCCTCCAAAACAAAACTTATGGTGATGTAAACATTTTATTCCTAAGCAAAATCAAATCTGTCAAATTTTATAGACACAAGCTTCGAAAGTAGAAGCTTGCAAAACTTTTGTTGAAAATGTTGTGTCCATAAACCCTTTTTTTTGGGGGGGGGGCGCAGGGAAATCTTTGGCCACAGCTGGTCTATGCATAGGAATGACTCCTGGTGATGCTAGGGGGGACAATATGGGGTGCTGGGGACTCCAATGTCTGTTGCAGGATGCAGGGCAAGTGCTTAAAAGCTGTACTAATCTCTCAGGCCTTGGGTTCATTTTTCATTTAAGCAGACGACTCCCAAATGCTGATATCCGCTCATCGATAATAGAGCATAGTTTTAAATTTTATTTTAATTTTTTTGATTTTTGATCCACCCCCGGTGATGCTCAGGGATTCCTCTTGACTCTGCTTAGGAACTACTCCAGCCACTGTTCTCGGGGAACATATGGGATGCCAGGCGTCTGAATCAGGGTTGGTTATGTGCAGGGCAGATGCCATACCTGCTGTACTATCTTTCCAGTTCCCATCAAGTAGAGTTTTAAGGTTATAGACTTTACAGGACTTTGGGACCTGACTGCCTGTGTCTGAAGATTAAAAGGTAAAGGTAAAGGCCCTCCCGTTGATCATCGATTTGCTCGAGCGGGCCCAGTAACGTCTCCATTGGAGACTTTGTTGTTACTGTGTCTGGCATATCGAATACTCTCAGTAGCTTGCCGGGCTCTCCGAGAGGGGCGGAGGAATCGAACTCGGGTCGGCCATGTTGGCCGCGTGTAAGGCGAACGCCCTACCCTCTGTGCTATCGCTCCAGTCTGAAGATTAGTTCCTTTTTTTTTTTTTTTTGCTGCTTTTCTGTTTTCTAAATCTTCACTTCAGTTTCCCCAAGTTTCTCAGATGTTTGTGTCATACTGACTTAAAGTGTTTAATGATAAAATCACTAATACAATTCATTTACTTTAGCTTTTACTTTATCATCATCATCATCATTATTACTATACTTAATTAGCCAATGATTACAGGATATCTGATCCCATGCTGTTATCTTTTAAAATCTCTAACTGCACTATTCTTGATTTCAAAATACAACCAACAGAGTAGATAATAGGATGCTGGACATAAATCAAGTCAGTATGGGGATTAGAGCACTCTAGAGAATATAAATCAATGGTATGAGAATAGAAGGCAAATTTACACACACAGAGTGAGAATTTTGCAATGAGTAACAAAGAACTAAAACTGATGGGTGGGTCAGTAAGACTCAGCATCAAGTTTTAGGTATGGAGTAACTCAAAGATCTTTGGAAAATGCACTCAATATTTTAAAGCAAAGTTGGAAGAGATGGGGAGTTTAGCATTCATCGTCAAACTGCATACTCTTGGAGGTATTTACTTTCAGATAAAACACGAAAACTGGAATTTAGGAGTAAGATTAAAATGGAAGTTGGAGTTGTATATATGCTCTTCAATTTGGGCGCATCCCAGGGAGATCACTTCCTGGTGTTGGCAAAAAATTCAGATTGAGAAATGAGATAAACTGAATTGAGTTAAGAGAGAAGAGGCCTCCAAATTCCTAAGGAATTTGGTTTCTGTAAAGGTTATTGAAGGAGAAAGGCCTATCTGTATTGCTCTATTTACATTTAACACATGCTAAGTAAGGGATTACTGTCATTTAGAAAGTCCCTTTACTTACAAATTCTAGATAAAGTAGCTTTCTTTTTGAAGGTTGCTATTGATATTTAATCTTTCTTAGCCTGGTAGTTTGCAAATCCATTTAAATGGCAAGACATTTTCAAGCCACTGTATGTGGGGAAAGCTGTTATTGAGCCTGCCTGTTAGTGCCAGGTCTGGACTTGACAGTCTTTGGTTTATAAAGCAGGATGCTCTTAGCAGGGGAAAACATCTCTCAATTTCAAGGAGGACTTATGTTCCCCTCAAACTTTCTTGCCCTCAACTTTTTTTTCTCTTAACTCTCCTAGCTTTAATTGAAACAAACTTGCCTTTACTTTGTGTTATACTTAGGAAAATATTTGCTCTCCAGTTATAATAAAAAATTCCTGTCAGCTCTTACAGAGAAGCTCTTTTATACTTAGCCTGTTTGAATCTTGCTGCAATAAATATCCTTGAATTTTAAGTTCACTCTAATAATACAGTTTTGTATTCAGACTAGTTGCTTCTGCTAACGTAGTACTTTGTGATTGTGGTGGTGGCTGGTGTTTTCATAAACTCTTCTCCACCCCAAACTTAAGTTTCTTAAGATGTCATGTTGGTGCACTGTTACACCGGACTTCTAGTTTACTGCAAAGAAGCTTTGAAAAATGACAGCCCCCTCAGCATTAACTTTTGTAGCCTATGTATGCTTAAATTTGACTTCAAAGAAAGGGTGGGGGGGGTACAGGAAGGAGAAGCATATTGCATATCTGGGCTGCTTCAGAAGAACCATGTCCCAGTTGTAGCAAAGGAGAGTGATCTGTATACCTACATGATTACATATGTCAAAACAACGTATAAAGAATACGGAATTAAAAAAATCAAGACAGATTTATGAACGGAATGAAAACGCTACATAATGTATTTAAAAGCAGTAATATAGAACTAGAGAGGTAGCCCAATGGACTGAGCTCATGCTTCCCAGGCTTCCATTTCTGACTATACAGGGTTCCCCAAGACTACTTGAAGTCACCTCAAAGCACAGGACTAGGTATAGCCTCTGAACACTTCCAGGTTTATCCCCCCAATGGAAAGAAAAATGCAGTAACATACACAGGAACCATAAATTCCAACTAGTGTGCTTAAGACTAGCTTCCGGTCTTTATTTGTACGGAAACTGAGGGAACTTTAACCAGGAAATGATCACATGACCCATGTACTTTCTCTTGCCCTCAAGACAAAGACTTATCTTTAGGCTCCATTTTCTGGCCTTCTCAGGAATGCAGATCCTAGGTGTAGCCAGTTCACTACTTTAGTGTAGATAGAATCACGCTTTGACATTACCACCATTACAGGCTGTTCACTTAAGTATCCATTTAAGATCTCTTCTGGTTGCTCAGCCATTGGATTACAATTTGGAGTCAGGATACCAGATGATGAACTCTCTTCACCCCCGTAACTCATTTATAATTAGGCCACACGTTTTCCCAGTTGCCAAACATTTAAGATTTTTTTTCCCCAATCTCTCTATTACGTATTAGGCCCAGGACCCTACACTTGCAGGGCTGGTGCTTTGCCACTGAGCTACATCCCAGGCTCAACACTGTCACTGTCACTGTCCTCTCGTTGTTCATCGATTTGCTTGAGCGGGCCCAGTAATGTCTCCATTGTGAGACTTGTTACTGTGTTTGACAAATCAAATATGTTACGGGTAGCTTGCCATACTTTGCCATGTGGGTGAGATACTCTTGGTAGCTTGCCGGGCTCTCCGAGAGCGTTGAAGGAATTGAACCTGGGTTGCCAGGTCGGCCACGTGCAAAGCAAAATGCCCTACCTCTGTGCTATCGCTCCAGCCCAGGCCCAACACATTTTATAAAAACATATAATTTTCATTTCAAGTGTCCAGTGTTGCTTTCAAACGCAGTTAATTAAAAGAAAGTCTAGGAAAGGCTTATCAATATGTAAGTATAGAGGTGCCAGTCAGTACTTTGAAAGTAGTGAGATGTTTCTTTGAGCTGGAGACGTATCCTCATTGGCACTTCCATCTGTTGTCCTTGGGATAAAAGCTTCATCAAGTATTTTCTTTGTGAGTCATGAAAGAAAGGATGTATCTACTCTGTACATATGGCAGTAGCCTTGAACTTTAACGACAACATGTCAAATATCATATCCTTCTGAGCTTGCTAAAATAGGTGATACTGGTCTATATTATTAGCACTTCTTGGCCATGCCTTGTTGGGGCAGGCATCATTGATTTGTGCATTCATGGGATTGATCAGTTGGGATCCTTGTTAGGCTGGTGAACAAATGGTTTCTTCATTCAATAAAATGTGTTTGGCAGAGCTTGTCTCATATCTTTTGTGTTAATTCAGTTAAGTTCCCCACATATTTCATACTTGTCCATTTTGTGTCAGGCAGTGCATTTAGCATAGAGAGGAAAAAAAGGAGGGAAAAAGAAAAGCGTTGTGTGTGTGTGTGTGTGTGTGTGTGTGTGTGTGTGTGTGTGTGTTAGGGGAGAGGGGTCTCAGGAAATAAATCAGTACTAATTCAGGGATGGGGTGGGGGGAGAAAATAGGGGAGCAAGGAAAACAGGTGGAGAGAGGCGTGGAGAGAGGGGGGATGGGGGTGAGAGAGAGAGAGAGAGAGAGACAGACAGACAGACAGACAGACAGAGAAAGAGACAGGGAGACAGGGAGACAGGGAGTGCACAGAGTCCCTTACCCTGGGCTCTAACAGCTGTCAGAAAAATAAATACTCAAACTACCGCTGGTTGATCGTTTGTCTGTTTCCCTGCATCACTGAACCATAGAGTTGGGAAATTGCTGGGTCAGGGTGCCTTGTTACATAGTATTTCCACCATTCTGATACACTTACAGGTTTAAGTGTAAACTAGTAACTGAAGAGTAGAGTAAAATAAAAAAGATGGTGATCACTTTTGAGTCAGTTCCTCAGTGTTCAATGAATAATTCAACTGGAAGTTTTTATAATATAAACTTTAAATATATTTGTGCTTAATAACTGACTCTTGGGGGAGCTGGAACAATAGCACAGTGAGTAGGGCATTTGCCTTTTAGTCAACCGACCTGGGTTCGATTCCCAGCATCCCATATGGTCCCCCGAGCACCACCAGTAGTAATTCCTGAGTGCATGAGCCAGGAGTAACCCCTGTGCATCGCTGGGTGTGACCCCAAAACAAAACAAAAAAACAAAACAAAATAAAAGAACTCACTCTCAAAATTTCTGTCAGTTATTTAATAGTGGTGGTCAGAAGTTGGATTGGGCTCATACCTGCAACCCCACACTGTGCCTTACAATCTATTGTGAATATGGGCTTGAGAGGTTCTGGGAGCAAGTTTTCTTTAATTATGGGTCCTTCCTCTTAGCATTGTCACACTAGCCTGGAATGCACTGTGAGAAAGACTAGTCCATGTGGAAACTCATTTGTGAGGGCCTAATTATCAGTCAGAGTTATGCTCATAGCTATAAAATGTTGGCAGCAGAGACTTTTGGAGCCTCTATGGAGTACATCTCAGAAAAAGTCTTCCAAAGACTTCTATTCAGGTCTCCTCATGGCAGAGGATGAGTATCTGGGGTTTCAGGTATTGGGGTAAGGTTTCAATAAAGCAGGAATAGTTCATGTTTGAAGAAAATATACAGTGCTAAATGAAAATTCCTGTGTTTGTGTGTTGGCTAAGTTTTCTCCATAAAGAAGTGAGTGTATTAAAGAAAGATTATTCTTTTATGTTGCAAAATATTTCTTGAAATGAGCAGATTGTGAATATGTGCTTACTGATGTTTTTCTAATTTGGTGTTTGTGTGTGTGGTGTCTGGGAGAATGGGGGAGATGTCTCTTCCCTCATTTAAGTATAATCTCATGAATTTAAAAGCATTACAAACTTTACATTTCAAAACTAAATTCTGTAACTGTTTCCATGTGTTCAAAACAAAATCTAGACTTTAGTTCTTCTCAGTGACAATTACAGATAAATGCAACTCATTAAAAAGGTGCATTAAATTGACTGGAAGTTTTATTTTATGCTCTTACCTGGTCATTGGAAAGAAAATGTACTAATCTAAATTGCTTTTTATGGAGAGCTGTGTTAGTTTTTGGCCACCTGGTGCTCAGACAGCCGTGATAAGGGGACCATATGCAGTGTGGAAGATTAAACCAGGGTCTGCTGCCTGCAAGGAAAGTGCCTAATTCACTGTATTGTCTTTTTGCCCTTGGAATTTACTTTTAAAAATAAATTTCTAGTCTTTGCATAATGTGAGTTTACTTTAAACTCAGTCTTATGTTTGTAACACTATAGCAATTAATTGATATTTCAAATGATGGTTGAATTGGCTAATTATGATAAAAATTTTATTATTCTAGGAATATATTACTTCATTGGACTGCAAAGCTTATCAGTTGTAGTGATTTCAAATTGAAGACCTCCATTTGAGTTTAACCATTTAATTAAATTATGAATTATTGTATTATAAGTGGATAAACCCATTTTAGAGCTTCTAGTTTTGACTACTACTATTTTCATTTATTTTACATCTCAACATTCTTTTTTCAGAGGGCCCTGACTAAAGATCTCTAATTTATTTTTTATTATAATTAGTTATTCCTTCATTGATGCCTAATAACATCACACAGTATGTGCTTATTAGGATTTTATGTGATTCTGTGTCAGAAACTGAAGCCATTGGACTATGATTCCCGGGGCTCTTAAATTGTCTGGACTATCATTTCAATGACAACAATTATATCTTTTAAAATGTAGGTTGGTTAACATTAATGTTGAGATATATTAATTTCAGTAGCTAATCTTTCAGTGTTACTGGATCTGGCAACAAACAAAATATTGCATAAGCTTCAGCTTAGTGTTTTTCAAATGCATTTAGCTCCTCATTGGTCATTGTTGTAAGTATCAACAAGCTTAAATAATATCTGAGGTCTGGGATGTGGCTTAGTGGTAGAGTGACTGCCTCACCTGTCTGAGTCTGACTTCCATCTTCAACATCGTCCCACGTTGCCAAATATCACTCCTAGCTATGCCAGTGTGATTTCTGGAGCTTCTAAGTTGCAACACCAAGCCCAACACAACCAACTGTGCCATCCTTGGCATCTCAGTAAGAACAGCCAAGGGAAGGGAAGGGGGAAAATCATATTAAAAACTAACCTCAGGGAGCCAGAGCAATAGTACAGCGGGGAGGGTGCTTGCCTTGCATGTGGCCGACCCAGGTTCAATTTTTGGCATTCCATCTGATCTTCCAGTATAGCCAGGAGTAATTCCTGAGTGTAGAGTCAGGAGTAACCCTTGAGCATCACTAGGTATGACCCAAGAAGCAAAAAACAAACAAATAAACAAGCAAACAAACAAAAAAGCCCCTCAGAAAATAGAAGTGACTATAATAGTAATAAAAATAAGTTTCAGGAGCTAGAGATGGTGAAATTCTAGGTACCCCATCCTTTCTTTCCAAGTAGCACTGGGGGCATCTCCTGAAGACTTTTGGTGTGGCCCCTACTCCTCCATAAAAATAAACGTGCACCTCTCTTTTGTCGAAATAATGAATGTAATCAAAGTCGAGAGAGTTAAGTGGAAATCATCTGCCTCCCAGGCATGGGGAGGGGTGGTACGGGGAGGGGTGGCATGGGGGGATATATTGGGGTTCTTGGTGGTGGAAAATATGCACTGGTGAAAGGATGGGTGTTTGATCATTGTATGACCGAGACTTAAACCTGAAAGCTTTGTAACTGTCCTGATGGCGATTCAATAAATAAATAAATAAGTAAATAAATAAACATGCACCTCATACAGGAAGTACTGCCATGAAAATCTGATTTTATTTGATTTATATTTGGATCACACCTGTCGATATTCAGGCATTTATCCTGGCTGTGCTCTCAGGATCACTCCTGGATGAGCTTTGGGAACATAGAGGGTGCCAGGGATTGAATTTGTGTTGGCTGCTTGCAAAGCAAACACCCTATCCACTGTACTCTCACTGTCCCTGAAAATTTGGTTCTATTTGCATAGGTTTCTGTATCTTTATATATTTATACTGAGTTACAGTGCAAATGATATGTCTGACCAAATAAATGAGAAATTCACAATATTGTTTCATGTGTTCTCTGCCAGCCTATGAAGTAACCATGGTCAGTCATGTGCTGAAGTTCACACAGTTAATGAACTACAAGATCATCCTTTAAACTTCATTGAATGTTGGGGCATTCCTGGTGTAGCCCAAGCTATATAGAAAGCACAGGTTTTGCTTAATTTAGCAAATGATTTATCTTCAGTGAGTCTCTATTCATTATGCTCTGTTGGGGGAAAATACCACCAGCACATACCTAACTAGGGGGTTGTAAGGATCATATAAAACAATTTATAGGGACATGCTTTTCCTACCTTGAAAGAACTATTTGAATATAACATATTATTACAGTGACTTCCTGTCTGGCTCTTCAAACTCAAAAATTGACTCTGAGGTTTCACTAGAGGTGGATGGATTAAGTAAGTGCTTTCTGCTGTACTTTTCAAAATAAAAACCCTACAATTCAGAATTTTTGTGAGTAGAGATCACGTCTGCTGAGTACTTTTTAGTCTTTTGTTTCTTGTTTATGACAGGATGTTCTGAGTAAAGAAGCTATATTTATTTATATTTACCTTTCCAATTTCAGTGTTAGTCTTGACAAAACAACAGAAGGCAAATGTACTTTGACTATACCTATACAAACTCATTATTCACATTTGTCTTCAAATAAACCTGCATTTTAAATTTGCAAACAAAATAAGACTAGGTGAATAAAATTTGATTAAAAAATATGTGAAGCACTCATAGTGATTTTTAATGCGATATCCAAAGATTCTGAATAGATACTTAAAACTTTAAAAAAATTGGTAACTAAGAGTAGAAACCAAATGCACACCCACCAACTGAGAGAACTTAGTGGAGGTATTTCAGCGACTAGCAAAACTGCAAATGGCCTGTCCTTAACCTTCTTTCTGTCATTTAATTGTACCACCATCCATCCTTATCTCTCTGATCAAACTTAAGATATGCTTTTGCTCCGTGTTCATTCCTAGGCTTAAGTCCAGGATATCTTAAGTCCAGGATATCGTGATAAAAATACATAGTGTGCATTTTGTATACTAGTGTGATAGTGTGCATTTTGCATACTAGTTTGATAGAACTTCACAGTGCAGTTGAATGCTAGAGTCATGGACCTTAAGATAATTCAACATGTCTCAGCATTTAGAAGAATGGACAGTTGGCTGGACAGGGCAGCATTGATGCCTCAGTTCTCTAGTATCTCCTTTGTCCAGTTTTACTAAAAACAGGATAGTGTTGGGATGCAAATTAGGTAGAGGAAGGCTCTTTGCCAAGTGTTGTTTATTGAATGAAGGAGCTGCTCCCAAGTGACTTGGAGAGAGCTGCTTAGGTTTAAGTGGGCAGGAAAAGTCAGCTTACCTCACAGAGCTGAGGCTTTACAAATGACTGTGTAGTGTACAGTCCCTGGGTCTGTGCAGGGCGTGGCAGGCCTGGGGGGCCCACCTCATCCAGGGAACTAGGTAGCAAAGAGGACTTGTCTTGAAAATGGGATGCTTGGGTATTTGGATTGGAATGAAAGCTCACCTTGTGACTTAATTTTTTGACAGAAAGTGTTAAGGAAGTAGAATGACCACAGTTTTAGGCAATTTATTTATGGTTCTTACGAGAACCAATTGTTTTACTTTTTTTCACATTTACAGTGTCACTTAATGCAACTATCCTTACCTATTCATGACAAAAGTTTTTTAAAAAATAACTTAGCTTTGGACTGAAGAGATTAGCTTGCAGCTTGCCTCCACACTGCCAACCCGGGTTCACTCCCAGGATCCCCTGGGCACTGCCTGGACTCACTCCAGAGCTCAGAGCCAAGCGGCCCAAAGATATATTAGGCCACATGCTAAAAAACACCATGAGGAAAAAAATGCTTTAAAATATAAATGAGTTATTTTTAAAGTATTTTGTGATTCATATTTTAAAATTATTCATGGAATCATATATATTGGATGAGATTTTATTGTATACGTTAGCTTCATTTAATAGAAAACAAAAAACAACCTTCTAATAAGCAGTATTTTAATTTTGTGTCCAGAATAAGAGAACAGGATTATTAAAATATGGATGAATGAATGCTAGAAAAAAAAATGTAAGGTTTATAGAGTAGGAAATGAATGAGAAGATTAGAAGAATTTAGTCCAAACTAGAAAGCAAAGTGTTTTAAGTGTATAACTCATTTGATGTTTGCGCGATGGAATATGAAATTTTACTTTTTTGGGGGGAGAGAGATACCATCCTTGCAATGGTCAGGGGCTACTCCTGTCTGTGTGCTTGGTGTCATTTGTGGCAGTGCTACGAGGATACTCCGAATATTGAAGTTAGGCCTCTTGCCTGTCGGGCTGTCTTTCTTGCCTGTGAAAATTAAAATGTACGCATCTCAGTGAAATATAAAGATTTCACATACAGGGCTGGAGCCATAGTACAGCAGGTAGGGTGTTTGCCTTACATGCTGCTGACCAGGCCAACCCCGGTTCGATTCCTCTCTTCTTCTTGGAGAGCCCGGCAAGCTACTGAGAGTATCCTGCCCGCACAGCAGAACCTGGCAAGCTCCCCGTGGCATATTGGATATGCCAAAAACAGTAACAACAAGTCTCATAAGGGAGACATTACTGGTGCCCGCTCCAGCAAATCTATGAACAACAGGACAGTGCTACAGTACTACAGCAGAGCTAGAAGTAATTCCTGTGCATCGCTGGATGCGACCCAAAAACCTTTAAAAAAAAAAAGATTTTACATAGAAAGCAATTTTGTTTTAGTCTGGTTTCTGTTACAATTTTTTTCGCCCCAACATAAGACCTGGGAAAAATAATACTTTGATAATGCTTGACCCTCAGGACTGATGGGGGTGCTTGGGAGACCATATGGGATCCCAGGGGTTGAACCCGGGTGGGCCATGTGCAGAGAGCAAGAGGCTTACTCGCTGTACTGTCTCACTGGCCTTGAATTAAATTTTTTTTTTCTTTTTGGGTCACACCCGGCAATGCACAGAAATTACTCCTGGCTCATGAACTCAGGAATTACTCCTGGCAGTGCTCAGGGGACCATATGGCATGCTGGGAATTGAAGCTGGGTCGGCCACGTGCAAGGCAAACGTACTGTGCTGTTGCCTCAGCCCCACAATTAAATTTTTTTAAAGGGAATTTACTTTACTGTTACTCCCTTTCCTTCATTTCCCTTTCCTTTATGTCCTCTGTGTTATTCATTCCCTCTTATTTTCTTTTCCTTCATTTCCTTTATGACTTTAATGTTAATTTTTTCTTTATATTGTCAATCTTAAAATATTGACATCAGTATTCTGCTACTGACTGGCCTTTACATTTGCACCTTTGAAGTCAAAATGAACTCTTGGGAGTAGAGAATGTAGTTATCTTCAACTTTGACATTTGATATAAGGCAATTTTATAAGTGATTGATCATGTGTTAGTGTGTAGGGGGGATGCTTATGGCATAGAATTGTTACTCTTTTCAGATGCTATCTTTTTTAGTTTATCAGTAACCTGATATATGTTACGTGTGGTGTTTTTCTGATTTCATAGCTAGCCATATTGATTATTATTATTATTATTATTTTTCGGGCTTTACCCACAGTTACTGGAAGTCTTCTGCCATCTTGGTGCCCAGGGGCAGTCATCCTGGTGCTAGGAGATCATGTGTCTGGGATTGAACCCACATTCTCACCCATGAAAGTACTTTACCAGGGAATCATGTCTTTCACTTCAACTTGGCTGTCTTTAGTCTGATAAGAACTCTTCAAACTTATTTTGAGTAACTTGATTTCTGAGGAAAACTTCAAAATATTGGTTTATAATAATTTTTTAATGAGTTGAGGAGTAAGTTGCACTACAGATGTGACCTTGCATCATGATTTGTGCATTATAATTTGTATAGTATTTATACTTTTTTATAAGCCTGAAGCATTTTTACTGTTTCCATATTTGTTTGGAAGATAATTTTTCAGAATGTTAGTCATTTTAAAGGTACATACACGCTTTTTTTTTTTAACATTGGAGATTGAACATGTCAGGCATGTACTTCAGTGTGGAGCCACATCCATGGTCCATAGACTGCATATTTGATTAATAGCCTCTTGGAAGGAAGTTATATATTTGAAAGATTTAGGACTTTTTAATCCTTTTCCGACTCTTTCTAAAATCATTTATTATGTTTGTGACTTCATTTTGTCTTAGTATTGTTTTATTAAAGCCTATTTGTCAAGCTTTTTGTTAGCAACTGTAGTGATAAAGACACGAACATGTCTTCACATTTCATTTCACAAGGATCACTCTGAACACAGTGGAAAATTGTTTGGAGGGGCCACGTGGGTTTGGGTGAGCTCTAGGAGGACACCATGATCCTGCCGAGGGTGGAGAGGACAGCAGGTGTGAGAGGAAAAAGCGGTGTTACAAGGGTAGGTTAGGGATTCGAGGGTCCGTTGGTGGTGATGAACAGGAAAGGATCACAGACTGCCTTAACAGCTGATGGAAAATGTAACATTTTCCAAGAATGGGTACATTTAACTTAATTTGGTTTTTGGTCTATTTGCCTCATTGAAAATTTAAAAACAAATTTGCATGTAAATTTCCCCCCAGTATTTTACATTCTTTTTTTTTGTGTGTGTTTTGTTTTTGTTTTTTGGCTTTTTGGGTCACACCCGATGATGCACAGTGGTTACTACTGGCTCTTCACTTAGGAATTACTCCTGGCGGTGCTCAAGGGACCATATGAAATGCTGGGGATCGAACCCAGGTCAGTCGCGTCCAAGGCAAACGCCCTACCCGCTGTGCTATCGCTCCAGCCCCAGTATTTTACATTCTTATGGTTTAGGCACCATACTGAAAGATTTCTATTAGTAAAAATTGTTTAACTTTCTAGTGTGGTGTAAGGCAGCTTTTATCAGCCAGGGACTAATTGGCAGCGGGTGGGACCTCATAGTATTCCAAGAGGGCCATAGATGAAAATCACGTAAATGATGTTGGGGGAAGGGGGGATGCATGGAACAAGACTAGTAGGACTAGAGGACCATAGGAAGTAAGTGGTGTCAGAAGGGGGCTGGGGCGAGAAGTAGGTTGAGAGAAACACCAAAGTAAGTTATGTGTGAGTATTTGTGCTCAATGTTTATGAGAAACAGCCTCGTTCCTGATGCCCCATTCGCTCTCAACGGAACGACCATCTCCGAATGCAACAGCTATGTGTACCTAAGTTGAGAGGTCAACATGACAAATGACCTGGCACCCGAGCTGCGCAGGAGGAAGAGAGCGGCTTGGAACGCCTTCAAGAACGTCGAAGAAATAGCTAAGAGGACGAAGAACCTCCGGCTCCGGGCACATCTCTTTGATTCCACTGTTCTTCCTGCATTAACATATGCCTCAGAGACCTGGGCCCTACGCAAACAGGATGAGAACGCTATTCAGGTCTCCCAAAGAGGAATTGAAAGAGCTATGCTTGGAATATCACGTTTCACTCAAATGAGAGAAAGAATCCGGAGTTCTGACATCCGTCGATGATCAAGAATCAGGGACGCTGTCTCATTTGCCAAGGTGTCAAAAATCAGATGGGTTGGTCACGTAATGAGATTTAAAGACAACCGCTGGACTAGAGCTGTTACCAACTGGATTCCACGGGATGTCAAAAGACCGCGTGGCCGCCCACCTACCAGATGATCAGACTTCTTCATCAAGATCATGAACGATCGGTTTGAGGCTCTTCATGTTCCCAGAGTGAACAGATGCCATTGGGCTACACTAGCATGCGACAGGGACAAATGGAGACGTTACTGGCGCCTGCTCGAGCAAATCGACGACTAACGGGAAGTTAAGTGATTAAGTGATATGTGCTCTTGTGTCTGCTGAAATGTGGATTAAAACGACCCATTTCAGGGCCAGGGAGTTAGCTCAAAGGGCTGGACATGTGAAATCCCAGTTCAGTCCTGCACTGCATGGACCCCAAGTATTGCCTCGGTGGTCCTGGTAGCTCCCTGAACCTATGGACCTAAGCAGGAATGGTTTCAACCACCTCTCCAACCCCCTCCAGATTTACCCATTTCAGTTCCAGTTAACTAGGTCCTTATTCATATATGTTTCTGTGTCATACCCAGCAGCTCCCCCGAGTCTGAGCTTGGGAGGCCATCAGGTGCCAGGGATTTAATCTGGACTTCCTGTGTGCAAAGCAATTGAGCCTCTTTTTCCAGCTCTGAATTTATTTTTTATGAAAAATACATTTATCTACTTCCTGCGTGGCCAATGGTAGGTAATATCCTTCACCCAATGAAATATTTGCTATTTTAACAGGCACCCTGACTGCTGTCGGCATAGTCAGAGAAATACTTGGAAACCAAATCTCTAAAAAATGTACTTTACAAAAAGCTCTTGCTCTATAAACTTACTGAGTTTTTAGAATCTTTGTGACTACCTGTGGGAGTATACATTAGTCTACAATCATACATATCTAATTTCTTATAGGTTGCATTGAGTTGTGTACAATTAAAAATTTTAAAAAATAATTTGTTTTCTTGAATAGGTTACCTTCAAAAATGGACATGTACTGGAAAGTTAAGACCTGGATATCTTTAAAATTTTTTTTTTTATATTCTATGTTTTTTCAGCGGGGTGAGGGAGGGCAGTGAAAGTAACAAAAGTTTTTAGCTTTTTTGGTTTTATACTAGAGTCAGAAAAATAGGAATTTGACTCACATTTCCCCCCACATACTTTTAGGGCATTATGACAGTTTTAATGTGAACTGTAAAATGTAGGAGGTACACTCTAATTCCCTTCCATGCACATAAATCAAGTTTCAGGCCCTTTCCGAAATGTTTACTAGGAAACATCATGGGCAGATTTTAAAATGCTTTTGGATTGCATGACGGCATGGTGCCACTTCGATTGAAGGCTTGTAATATTTTATTTTCTTTCCCAAAGAGTCAAGATAAATCCTGTAAATGTTATTTCTCATTTTGTTGTTGCTGTTGAACCATTGTGTTTGGCTCTAACCTTTTACCCCCTGGGAAAGGAAAGTGTTTTCTTACTCCAGTGCTCCTGCTGAGTGCTCTAGCTATTGGGCAGCAGTTTCAGAGTTGTTGTTCGTTTACACACTGTAATTGTGGTTGAGCAGAAAACTTCCCAAGTCTCATCTGAAGTATAATATACTAATTTATGGCATGTATTTTGAGGAGAACTCTGTCAAAACTAACCACGATGCAGCTCATTTTTTTTCCTTTGCTGTTGTAAAGTGTAATTAAATTACTATATTTTTTTTAGGAAAATGATGATGGGTGAACTCAAAATGAAAAGCCGAGTTAGTGTACAAAGCCTGAAATCCATCAAATAGTAGGTTCTGGTAATTCTCTTAAAAAGTGTTATTGTAACAAACAAAGCAGATGCAATAGCCACCAGTGTATTTAAGGCACCGTTTTTATCTTTGGACTCTACCTTCCAGGAACTTCCTTCTGTTGAGAAAAATGGACATGTTGATACAGGCTCTGTCTGTCTTTGGAATGAAGTGCTGAGAGATGGGCGTATAGACGGGGGATGAGCTGCTTCAGGCTGGTAATGTTGGGAAATACCATAGGTGGTATTTGTGTGAAATCTTACTCTCAGAATTTCCAGGTGAATTCTGAGAATGACTTAATTCTCAGAATTAAGAATGACTTAAATATTTTCTGTGGAACAGTCACTTGATCACTTGACTTCCCATTACTCATCGATTTGCTCGAGCGGGCGCCAGTAATGTCTCCATCTGTCCCTGTCGCGTACTAGTGTAGCCCAGTGGTGTCTGTTCGTTCTAGGAACACGAAGAGCCTCAAACTGATTGTTCAGGGTCTTGATGAAGTCTGACCATCTTGTAGGTGGGCGGCCACTCAGTCTTGACATCCCGTGGAATCCAATCGGTAACGGCTCTAGTCCAGCGGTCGTCTCCAAATCTCATTATGTGTCCAGCCCATCTGATTTTCGATACCTTGGCAAATGAGACAGCATCCCTGATTCTTGACTGTTTACGGAGGTCAGAATTCCGGATTCTTTCTCTAATTTGAGTGAAGTGTGATACTCCAAGCATAGCTCTTTCGATATATATATACATATATATATTATATTTTGATATATATAGTTCCAGTAGTATATATATATATATATATATATATATAGGAACAATGTCACTGTCACTGTCCTCCTGTTGTTCATCGATTTTCTCGAGTGGGCCCAGTAATGTCTCCAGTGTGAGACTTTGTTGTTACTGTGTTTGGCATATCAAATACGCCACAGGGAGCTTGCCAGGCTCTGCCGTGCTGGCGAGATACTCTCGGTAGCTTGCCAGACTCTCCAAGAGGGGCGGAGGAATCGAACTCGGGTCGGCCATGTTGGCTGCGTGCAAGGCAAACGCCCTACCACTGTGCTATCGCTCCAGCCCAGTGGAACAATATACGTGCTAAATGAGAGTGCTAAGTTTTGGTGTTGTGGGGAACAAGACTAAAGTTAAATCATCACTGGGGAAGGCGTGTACCTAGGAAGTGATGCCGGTATTGAAATATAAAGATGCGCAGAATTACAAGGGTCAGAGAAGGTGGGAGGATTTTCAAAGCAGCCTGTGAAAGACCTAGAAATAGAGCAATGAGAACAGTTGCTTTCCTTGAAGACACTTTGGATGAATGTTGCAATTTGTTGGGGTTCGATCATGAAACCCTGGGGTCTTGTGCCAGCAAGTGTTGACTTTATCTTGGAGGTACTCTGATTGCACTGAATTTTAGGTAGGGGAATGACAGGGTCAGACTTTAACAATTACAGGATTATGTTTCATTCGAAATGAAAAAAGAAAAGGAACATTGGTGAATCAGTTCCTTGGGGAAGCCTCATCACCAGAACTCTTATGCCTTCATGCTCGGGTTATCAGTTAGTTACCTTGCATCATTAGCTCTTGGTGTATTCTGCTGGTGAGAATTTTGCTTCCCCTATCTTGTTGCCATCCACCATTGTCTTCTGCATTTGTCACATTAGTAGTTTATAGATCCCCAGCATGAATCAGGAAGGGCTAATTGAAAACATTCAAGAGAAAAAAAAATGTAAGCTTAATGTGCATTTTGGTGGTAAATGTTGATGTTCATCTAAGTCTAATTTAATAGGATGTTCTCTTTAGTTCTGACTCTGGAATTGACCTTAGGTGAAATAATTGAAAATTTTTGTTATAACTCAAAGTATGTTACATCTGCCAAGTGTGGGTATACGGGAATCAGGCTGCTTTTGTCTGCTTCCTCATAAACATTCTTTCCGCATTCTATATCAGCACATAATCCTGAGACACAAAAAGCCTTTGTGCCCCACTGGGAATGTGAGAAAATCAAACCTATATATTGGTTTTGCTCCTGGTTTAGAAACTACTAACATTTCTGTATTAACCACCCAGGTTTTGAATTGAGATAAATGTTTTCAGCAAGATGTGGCCTACATTTTCCCCAAAGATATCACCATTCCAATACAAGAAATCTTAAAGACAAACTAAAGAAAAGGTCTGTTTCCATCCACCTGAAACCACGATTTCTGTGTTCATATTAGCAGTGTGATTTAATGGTGTTCAGACTCAGAGTAAAAACATAAGTCCTCAGTACCAGACACTTTATGTAAATTAAAGCATTTAATCTCTGCCACAGTCATCTGGAATTGGAGTTGTTAATGTTATGCACCCTTTTGAACTGGATTGTGTTTGCCACGACCCCAAATTGAAGTGACTAACATTCCATGTGATCATATGTGGAGATAAGAGTTTTAAGTCATTAGGGTTGAAAGAGGTCAGAAGGGCAGGGCCCTAATCTAATCGAAGCAGTGTCCTAATGAGAGGAAAATCAGACCCAGGGAAGGGTGCAGAGAGGAGAGGCCAGGTGAGAACACAGCGAGTGGACAGACAGCTATCTGCCATACAAAGTGAAAGACTGCTGACCTCTTGACTCTGGTCTTCGGGCTTGGAACATCTGGAAAATAAATTTGTGTGTAAGCCACCCTCTCTGTGCTATTTTGTTACGGCAACCTGAACAGGTAAATACTTCTATGTATTTTCACAAAGGAAAAGGTGGGCACAAAGCTCAAGATAGATTTGGATTCACACTGGCAAGTGCAGCTAACCATCCTGATTGTCCCGAAGCTACAGCTTTCAATATCTGGATCTGGGTAGTGTGACTGCATGGAGTATTTCCCTCCCCCTCCTTTTTTTCTACACACCCCTCTGCATTCTAGTGCACAGTATCCCAGGGCTGCCCCCTTGAGCTATACTGCACAGGAATGATCCCTCTGCAAAACCCCTTACTCTTATGGTTAGTAATTTGCTGTGATTCAAGCAATTTCATGGTTCAGAATGAGCAGGGTCAGCAAATACTGATAATTTTTTTTCTTGTCATGCATTAACTTTTCAAGTCATAGCAAAACCCACTTTCACTTTTTCTCTCCAGTGTTTGTCTCATTATATCTGTTAAAGACTGCTTTTGTAGTTATATCCCGGACTGCCCTCTTTTGGAAGAGAATTTCTAGGAAAGGACAGGAAGAATTTCCCTTCCTTTCAGGGAAAGAAGGGGACACATTTGAAATAAAATAACCACGTTAATGCCTACAACTGCTGGTGCGAGTGATAATCGACCTATTAGATATTAAAAAATGTTTAGTGTGTTTTTTGAAAATAAAATATAACTGCATTTTGATGCTTCTAGTTTAGTTAGCCTAGAGGAAGGATCAGGTATTAAGATTGAATACAGTGCAATTGAGGATCTTTCCTGAACTGCATTTACAGAATGGAACACCTACATGCATATCAATGTTTGAATTGGTCTGACAAGCAATAAAAAGTTTATTGTTGAGCTTATTAATCATTTCCTATGAATTCACAGTTGTGTAGTTGGCATAAGAAAACACAACTTGTTATGAATGACTTGTAATAAATTAATTTTGTCCTGACTCTCCTTTTAGAATGTAATAAAGAAAGACTGGTTTGACTGCATTTTCAGGTATCTTTTGTATTAGTGTAATTTGATACAAATTCTTAGGCACATAAATTAATAAAATTACATTTTAGTCATTAAATTTCACATTTTCCATTTCATATTTTATATGCTTGACAGTGACATGATAAACGTAGTTTCTAAAGGCAATATTAGTATCTCAATATTACAACAACAAAGGCTTCAGAGCGTTCATCTTTCCCTTGTGAGGCTTGTTTCTAAGTCTTTATTTCCACTACCTGCAAAACTCTTAACTGATTTAGAAGAAATGGTAGAATGCATTTCAGTTTATTCTAAGTGTGAAATTCTAAATATAAATTGTCCTTGGACTTTAGTATCTCTTTTTTTTTTGTGGTACTGTTTTAAAATAGACACTTGTTTTTAAAAGTTACCTCGTTTAATACCAAAGTGTACGCTAATTGATTCCCAGTACCGAGATTGGTTGCTTTAGAAATGTTTTGAAAACCTTAGGCTTGTGCTTTGTGAAAGTGTATGAGAGAATCCTGCCTATTGTCCTTTTTCCAAAAAAGTACTTTTTCTCATTCCTTCTCACAGTAAAAATAAGCAATATGAGCTATGAAACAAAAACCATTTTCACATGCAATATTTTCTTTCCCAGATCAAAATTAAATATTGTTTTTTAGAGGGAAATTATCAGTAATTTTTCTCTACTTTAAAACCATTAGCTTTATGGTAAGACTAATAATTATTGCATTTATTATAGCTAAATTCACTATAATTTTAGAAATTTTATCGGGTTTAAGAAAATTGACATTTAAATAATTTTTTAAAATGACTTCAATGGTGTGTAATAATTTTCTTCTTAAATAGCATCTCCTCTGTACCCACTCCTTGAATTGCTAAGTAGGTCTTCCTCTTCAGGCAACTTAACATTTTTCTTTTTGTTTTGTTTTGGGGTAGTAACAGGGCTTACTCCTGGCTCCGTACTTAGGAATCATTCCTGATGGTGCTCAGGATAGAAGGAAGTGCCAAGTGCCTTAACTTCTGTACTATCTCTCCAGCCCTGCATTCAAGTCATTTTAATCTAGCATGTTGCTGAGGTTCTAACACAAGTTCTTTTTTTTTTTTTTTTGGCTTTTTTTTTTTTTAACTCCAGCAATGCACAGGAGTTACTCATGGTTTTGCACTCAAAAATTACTCCTGGCAGTGCTTAGGGGACCATATGGGATGTTGGGAATCAAACCCGGGTTGACCACGTGCAAGGCAAATGCCCTGTGCGGTGTACTATTGCTCCAGGCCCCAGAAACAAATTCTTATTTGGGTTTTTTTCCAACATCACCAAGCAATTCACAGAATTCTGAAGCATTTGATCCCAGAGGTAAAAGATTCAGTTCTACAAAACTTCTCCTTATTCTTCCTGTCAGCAAGTCCAGATTGTCACCTATGATTCAAATTGGATCTATAGATTGGAGGTTCTTAAGACTTCCTTCTTCCTTGGGTCCAGTTAATTTACCATGGGGGCTTATAGAATGCAGAGCCATTTTAATTAATATGCTACTCATTTATATGAAAGGCTCTAATTCAGAGAGAGCAAAATGGAATAGGATGGAGGGACATTAAAAAGGAAATGGTGTGTAGAGACTCCGTGCCCTCTCCCTACATCCACATCTGTTCACCAATCTGAAAGCTCTTTGAAACGCCACCTTTTGTTTTTTTTTTTAAGTTTTTGGGTCACCTGGGATGTTCAGGGGTTAATCCTGGCTCTATACTCAGAAAATTACTGCTGGTGGTGCTCAGAGGACAATATGGGATGCTGTGGATCAAACCTGGGTCTAGAGCTTGCAAGGCAAGTGCCCCTTTTTGCATTTTTATAGGGGACCCATTACTAAGACATGATTGATAATCAGTCATGTCATAGACAGCTGAGTTTTCCTCTAGTTTTTCCCTCTTTGGGGGTGTGGGAATGGGTTGAGACTGAAGGTTCCAACATTCAATTATGTGATTCATTCTCAAGTATTGGTTTATTCTCATTTTATTCTTTGTAATTTTCTGAAAATCGCCTTATTAACATAAACTCAGATATAGTCAAAAGGGGTTTGTTATGAATGATGATGAATTTATTCTTCTTAACATGGAATTCCTAGGGCCTGCAGTGCTCTCTGCTAGAATCAGAGAAAGACCAGCTATATATATTTTTGGGGGACTGGGATGAGGTGTTGAGATACTCCCAGTAGTACTCAGTGTTACTCCTGGCTTTGGTCAGAAGTGACCTGGTTGTGTTCAGGGGATCATATTCAGTGCTGGGGATCGAACCAAAATAGACTGAGGTGGTTACCTGTAAGACATGTGTCTTAATTCCTGTATGATCTCTCTAGTCCAAATATGTATATATTTTTTGTGAATCACAGCATCATGGTGTTCAACATGAAAGGTAGTGTGAAATTCCTGCTGTGTAGAGGTCCCCTTAACCATGTTGGATCCTAGAGTTGGCATTGGTGGCATCAGAGCATTTATTCCTTAGTAGGATAACAATAGTCAGACTTTGTACTGGGCACTTAAAGGGTGGGAAATCGCCCTCTCCCCGCCTCCACCCATCCAGGAAAATAAGAGACTACCCAAGATTTCTTCATCTGGAGCTAGGAAGTGATGTGCCAGCTAGTGGGGATTATTTCAGGACTTAAAATGTGCACATGTGACGCAGATTTTTCTATCACAGTGAGAAAGCAGTGGAAGGTTACTGTGAAGGGAACTGGGAACTACCTGCCTTGTACCCTTCCCCCGAAAAAAAAAGAAAAATCCTGACTTTAACTGCTGAAAACAACAAGACAGTGGACCCCAAATGGAGTTCTTTAGAAGCATATCACCAAACCAAGACTTAATTACAAGGATTGCTTGATGAGCACTAGATACCTGATTGACAGACCCAAGAAACAAGACAACTTTGTAAGAAATGACTCACTTTCAGTCCTGGAATTACTTCCTTGTTCCTGCTCTATTTTGCTTATAAAAGTTTTTCATTTTATGCAGCTCTCCAAAACTCCATTCTGTCTGCTAGAGTGGATGCTGCTAGATTCATGAATCATTGAATAAAGCTGATAAGATCTTTAAATTTACTCAGTTGAATTTTTTTTTAAATCAACTGTTAAAGAGAACTAGCTTTTTCCTTGCATCTTCAATGGTTGAATTATTCAACATTTTCTTTAATCCCACAAGTCAATACATATCTTTTGCCTAAACTAGTTTAATTTCTTCACAGTCAAACTGATAATCATCTCAAACATTTTTTCCTGTGTTCTTTCATCCTTTTTCATAGGCGTAAATTATTTTCAGTAGTTGTAATCACATCCCAGACACAATTACGTTTTCCGCTTTTCCTTCCCATTAACACATCTAGTGAATACATGCTTTTCTTGTTTTTTTTTCTAAAAATAAATATTTTTGTTATGTTATAAACAGCCTATATGAATTAATTCTACAGTTTATTGTTTTACCTACATTAAGTACTTGGGCTACCTTTAAAATTTTTTTCTAAGACAAAATAATGAAGTGTGATTTAGTATGAGACTAAATTTTTTAATATAATTCCACATGGAATTTTTAGATAGGTATTTCATATTTGTACTGACAATAGCAATGTATGTTTTCTCAACTTACCAATAACTGCACCAGCTTTCTCTCCTATAGTTAAACAACTTACATTTTAATAATAGATTCTATAATATTTAAGTCATGTATTTTTATTCTAATTCTTTGATTTTGCCCTTACAATTTTTACTGTTTCTATCTTTTTTTTTTTTTTTGGGTCACATCCAGCAATACTCAGGGGTTACTCCTGGCTTTGCACTCAGGAATTACTCCTGGCGGTGCTTGGGGTACCATATGGGATGCCGGGGATTGAACCTGGGTCGGCCGCATGCAAGGCAAACACCCTACCCACTATGCTATCTCTCCAGCCCTGTTTCTATCATTTTAAAACTCTTATTTATTAATGCATTATTTTAACAAATTTCTAGTTAATAAAAAGTGCCATTGTCACTCATATTTCAACTCAAAATATGGGTTGAAAAAAGGAAAAAAGGTTACCTTATAATGCTTATAGAGTGCTTGGTGTGGTTTTTGTCACAAAGAATGATAAATATTATAAATTATTTAAGCAGTTTATATTTCATTTCAATCATTATAAGTTGTCTATTTTGGGGAATTGGTCTTTTTTAGCTTAAAACTGTTTTCAGGATTTCTGGGAAATTTTGTTTGTATAGAGAGGATCTGTAGGTATCCCTCCCTTGCCAACTTCCCTTACACTTTTTGAGGGCATATTTGGGTCACAGTTATCAGAGGATAAAGCTTCATTGAACCAAAAGAATATAGACGTGAAACAAGTATGGAATCCTTAAGGATTCTGATTGTCCTACAGTCCTTGTTCACAATAAAGAGAGCTCTATGCACTTGCTGACGTTAGAGAGAAAGTCAAATATGAAGCAGAGTGTATTTGGGATTGTAGATAGGCATTTACTGATCTTGTTATAGAATTTAGAACAAAGCCCTGAGCATACTACAATAAAACTGAATGTGAATACAAACTGCAGTTGCTTATCTAATGACTATTGTTTCGCTTCTTGGTCAAAGTGCAGATGAATGCAGATAAAATACCTGTCTTCTTGCTCTGTTGCTACCATAGATAAGATGAAAAAACATGGTACATAGATAAAAAAAAAAAAAACCCCACGTGTTCGACATACAAGAAAAATGGATTTATTTAATTTCTAGAAGGAGAAAATTACTGTTACAATGAATGTGTTCTCTGCTCATTTGTTTCTTCTATCAGGCACTTAATTTTGTTTCTTCCTTGGATCCTGTGGGCTTCATTCCTTTGCCTCTGCGACCTGTGACATGGAGATGGATCCCCCTCCCAACCAGGTGCCCTTATGGGAGCCCCTCATTTCAGTCGGATTGCCTCTGCTCCCGTGCATTTCTGCTGTCAGAGCAGGGTCCTCTTTTCTTTCTCTTTCTTTTTCTCTCATTTTATTACAGAAACACACATGAGCTATTTCTGTGTCTCTTCCCTATGAATGGGACATTTTCTTTGTAAAAATAGGACATTCCATATATTTCACACTAAGTGAAATTAGTTTTGTGTATGAATCTGTGCAGTTTTTTATTTATTGGGAGTCTATTATTTTTACTTATTTTTTTAAAAATATATATATTTATGAGGGCTGGAGAGATATTGCAGCAGCTAGGTAATTTGCCTTGCAAATGCTGACCCAGGTTTGATCTCTGGCATCCCATATGGTTCCCCAGATCCCAACAGTAGTGATCCCCCAGCACAGAGCTAAGAGTTAGCTCTGAGCACAGCCAGACGTGCCCCCCCAAAATTTATGTACTTTATGAATATAGTTGTATGGCTTTAATGTGTTATCACATTATTAGTATGTTAGCCTTCAAATGTGTTATTACAATATTGGTATATTGTATAAAATTATATATGCAAAGTTTGATAATTTGATAGCTACATAGTGAAATGATGACCACAGTCAAGAGAATTAACAAATCATGTCCAATGGTTAGTATTTTGTGTGTATGTGTGTGCACATATGTGTTACAAGGGGAACCCACCCTTAGAATGCTTCCAATGTTCAACACAGTATAAGATATAGTTATCTATATGAATTATCAGTTATTGATAGATAAAATGCTTTTTGTGTGTGTGTGTTTGAAGTGAGATAGTTTTTATTGAAACTTAGTTGGAAATAGTGAGGGAAAAGAAAGAAATACACATTCAAGGGAGAACTTAGGCTTCTCTCCAGTTGAAATAAGCAAGCAAAGAGACAAAACAGTAACAACAAGTCTCACAATGGAGACGTTACTGGTGCCCACTCCAGCAAATTGATGAATAACGGGAGGACAGTGCTACAGTGCTACATTTTTTAAGGTAACATTTCATGTCAGACAAATTTTGTATTTTTCATTCTGCTTTTCCACAGTCAAGGAAATTGTTAGAAATTTGAAGGCAGCAGAATTGAGTGAAGACTAAATGACACTATAGTTACCTGCATAAAAACTGGTGATAAGTATAATGTACATGAGGATAAATAATTGTACTGTATTTAGAATCTGATTACTTATTCAAATAAAGTGTCAGTATGGGTTGATTACAGCAATGTCACAGTTTAGCAGTTTTATAGATTATGATATATGAGTTTCATTTGATAACTTGTCTAACATAGTTGAATTGTGATTATATATATATGGCACATTTAAAACTTAACATACTTGAAATTGTTTTTTTGTAGATCATTCTTTTCATTTTATTGTGGGCTCTGAGATTCTGCTATAATTCTTTTGATCTTATGAACATCCTATTTACAATGCTTGAAGTGGAAATTTAATTTTTATGCGGTTTTTATGTGCTTTAAAGCAAATTAAAATTACAGAAATTAGGGTTATGAAATTGATTTGTATTTTCTGAAAGGAAGGAAACTATTGAGTTTAAAATTGTCATTTGATTTGAACAAACTATGCTAATTAAATTTATTTTTAAGGACACAGTAAAAAAATTCAAATGGGAATACTTTTCTGTTTTGTCTTTTTGTATTTCAGAAACATAGCCTAGAATTTTATTAACTTTGTTTTTAAAATTGCATGTAGTAAAATTCATTTGCTAGTTATTTATTTGTGTTTTAAAAGTTCACGTTTTAAGTGATTACTCAGGAAATATTTTCTTTCCTTCTTTACTTATGACCATGGGAACAAGTATTATGTTAGTTTTATGGTTAGATAACTGGCCTAACAACAATGAAATTACCAGCTAAGGCCCAGTCTTGTTCAAATTTATAGGAAATTGTTTTGAATTGTTAAAACTTGCAGTCAAACATTTCTTGAAGGTTAATGATTACTTAAAAAATTTACTAATATTATATTAGTGACCAGTAGAAAACATTTTTCCAAAGGAGTTGAAGTTATAATTTTACTGTCAGGGTTTAAAATACTGCTAAGCATTTGTAGAAGGGAATAGAAGAGTAAGTGATGCCTAAACTGTTTCTCTCTTTTTCAGTATATATAAATTTGAAAAAATACTACTGTTCATTTAACATCCTACATATTGTTTTGGAAGAAATTTTGGGACAGGAAAGTTGAGTTATTTCACACATACCATAAGAAAAAAAATGAGTTTTTTTTTTGTATTCAATTAACATAGCTCTTATAAAATGTGCATATCTCGTATTTTATTTGAAGAGCCTGTCAGTAGTTGGGGCATGTTCCTAGGGAATCAAGGGACACTGTGGGTATATAACTGAACCGCTAAGAGGAGATTGAGAAGGAAATGAGTGACTCTGGAAATTACCAGGACATCCTGCCCAGGATGTAATTACCAAACCTGTGTTCTATTATTTTTATAAAAAGATAAGATCTGTATACACTGAAGACAATGGCAAACTGAGATATAATTGCTCTGGTGATAAAGGATATTTCATATTCCATTAGCCTAGTACTTTTAATTAGAGTTTTAGTTTAATTGCTGGATCATTTTAAACTAGGTGCTGATTATATGCTGATAGAATGTAGAGGTTTTATTTAGGACTAGCTCTTTTTGTTCAGCAGAGGGTCCATGACCTAGGCAGCAGAGAAATGTGTGTGTTCCTTTAGTAGACTAGATTTCCTTTATAGTTCTCTCTCTCTCTCTCTTTAACTGTTCCCTTGTTTAGCTTAATGAAAAAAATAGGTTCTCAGAGAGTCAGGCTCAATGTGATTATATTTAAACTTCATTAATTAATAATGCTCAAAGAAAAGAAGATGCCAAAGAGAAGGAAGTGGTAAAACAAATTATGTTCGTTTTAAATTATATTATTTTTATGAGATATTTGCTGCTTTGCTTTTAAGTGCTCAGAGTGGCAGGAAATAAGATATGAATGAGTCAATGGGATAAAAATAGGTTGATAGAAGAAAATTGTGACTTGTAAATATTGTGGAAGCATTTATAAATGAATAAAGACATTGCTAGGGACAGTGTTGGTGGCATTTCTACAATGGTAAGAGCCCATGTGTAAATATAGAAATTCAGATTAGTATTTTATTTTTTTTCCAGCATCAGACATCTAAGGAAGTTAGCCTTCAACTGGCTGAGCTAAGAAAAAAAGCATAATGTCGGCACATCAAGTGGTTTTATGAGCAGGATGCCACCTGGTTCCTCCTTGCTCTGACATCATTTGTTGTTGTCTGGAATAATGAGAATTCTTCATTGGCTTAATGCCTTTACTTGTAAGAGACAGATGCTATCTGATCCCTTCTGTTAGAAGAATTCCCAGAATAAGCCATTCAGTCTAGAACAATTGGTGGCTTGTTGATTGCATACAGAAGGGAATTCTCTGTATTCTCCTGTACCTTGCTTTTTTTTTCTTTCTTGATCTTGCCTGTCCCTCACAGCAGAAACTGGTGACTTGACTTACTGGAATGGAACATTGGTGTTCGATGGGGTTCCTTTTCTGTGATTTGACTGTTTTTGAGTTCTTTGATGAGACCCATTAGTATTAAAGATATCTGCTTGCTAGCTCTAGTTTAGCTTATCTGTTTATCTTTTATTTTTTTGTAACGTGTTTGTATTTGTCACTTCTGATATATACATTTTATTTTAGACTTTTCTATTTCTAGTCCTCTCTCTCTGCCTTCTTTCCTGTTTCTCCTCCTGAAACCACGTATCACTTATAATCAGTTCGCTTTATATCCATTTCCATTTCAGAGTAGCTTATGCCAAACAGTGAAGAGAAGTACAACCAAGAAAAAAAGGTAGAGTAGAACCGTAGGATTATATTTTCAATTTCCCCCATAGGCTAGATGAGATTAAAGCTCTGGCTATTTCCATAGACTCTCCACATTTTATGACTCTTTAAAGTGCAGTAAAATATTGTAGAGATCTTATATCTCTTGTTCATCTGAAGGAATAAATAGGTACTCAGAGAATCAAGCTCAATATTACTACACTAAACTAAATTCAGACTACATTCATTCATAATATGTGAATGAAAAAAAATAAGAAAGTTAAGAAAAAAGAAAGTGAGAAATGTATTTATATACATATTTACAAAAGGTGCTTGTTTTTGTTTTAAACATTACATATTTTTAACTATTTGGGTTTCTTGAGTCAGTTTTCTTGGTTGAAGAAAGCATGTTTGCTTTCTTGGTTGAAGAAAGCACCTTAAAAAAAAAAGCAATGGAGACTGGAACATAGATGGTAAATTTCTCATTTGTCCTCATGCATAAAATCCCTATCTGTAGCACACCCGGCAGTGCTCAGGGCTTACTCCTGGCTCTATGCTCTGGTATCACTCCTGGTGTGGCTTGCAGGACCTTATTGAGTAGTAGCAGGGATCATACCCGACACAGCTGCTTGCAAGGCAAGCTCCCTGCTCACTGTTCTATCTACTTCCCCTACTCGCTCATTTTTGTATATTTTAATTTTTTGACAACACTTTTATAAGAAAATAATTAACTTCTGAGAGAAAATGCTCAGCGGACAGGTGATCTGTATTTTTCGACGAAGTGTATGTCAGGATCAAATCCAAGATCTCAACTCAGTTGCTTTTAGTATGTACACCTTGTTTATTTTTCCTTTATCGGGGGACCCCTTGATGATAAATAGAGCTGTTTTGTGTTCTCAGTTGAGTCCCCCATGTCTTCGTGAATGGGGTGAAGGAAAGGACCCAGCCCCAAAGACTGGGGAGTGGAAAGAAGTAGGTGTGAGTGTGTGTGTGGGGTTGATTGAGAGGCAGATTGTGAATTCTTGTTTTACTCTTTAAATTTATTAAGAAAGAAAAAAATTAAACAGAATTAAAAATATATATAATAATTTTGTTAGAAATGGAACTCCAGTTTTCAATAAATTAATAATGCTAAATTAAAGACAGTTGAACCAAAAGAACATATTGTGAACAAAATATCTCCTAGATAACTAAGAAATGATTATTGAATCAGGTCAAGAAAGAAAGGAGGTAATTTTATAACTGGAAGATAGAAAGATTTGAAAGCCATTTAAGGTTTTTTTGTTGTTGTTTTGTTTTTTATTTTATTTTATTTCAAAAAGCTGTCCACAATAATTTGTTATATTTAATATTCCAACACCAATCCCACCATCATTACACCTACCCACCATATTTCATGTGTTTCCACCCCGACCCCCAAACATTGCCCCCAAAGCAGAACCTGAATAATTTATTTTGTATTGCTTGTTATGAATAATTTGCTAAAAGTGTGATCCAAAAATGTTTCCTTAGAGTAAAGTGTGTGAAGATTGTTGTATTACACCCTGGAGCCAGTAAGCCCTCGTATAAGAGATTACCAACATATAAAATGTAAAATGTCCCTAGGCCGCATTCACTCCAGAAATTCTAAAATTTTAAATATGGTTGGTTATACAGCTGAGGTTAATTACATTTTTTTTTTCCAACTGGATGGTGACTTTGGGTCTCTCTGCGGCGTATACTGTGTTGCTCTCTTCCGAGAGCTTTATTTATGCATCTCTGAAACATGGCTGTTAATGAACTTAGATGAAGATTTTTTATTTTCATTTTCATTTTTTTAAAATTCTAGTAACACTGGCTTACAGGAGTATGTTTATGTACTTCAGGGTTTGATATTACTATAACAAGCTCATGACCAAAGTACCAATATATAAAGGGTTCCCTAGTAAAGTGAGAAACTGGAAAATGGAAAAAGAGAATTCCCATTTATTTCTCAAGGTCCTTTGTCAGCCTTGGGAATTAATGTATGTCACATGTGTCCAGCAGCATAAAGTAATAAAGATGCAAGTGACTTGGTATGTCAAATAGAAAATTGTTAAAAAAGATAATGGATTTTATGCTTTACATCTTGGCAATATCATTGGTAAGGGAGATAAGTGATCAATTAGCAGTTGAACCTAGGTAATTGACTATATATTTAGTCATAATTGTAGAACTAAGTTAAAGAATATGTATGAGATGATGAAAATACATTTGAAAATTACTTTAAAAGATAAGGTATAATTAGGGCTTTTCAAATAAACATTTTACTTTGAAATTGGAATTGGAAAGGCAATCTGATTTGATTTCCATATTTGTCTTGAAACGTTTGTTAGGGCTCAGCTATGTAGCAAAAACAGAATAGACTTGAGAGAATTGGTATGCAGTATGAACTTGCAGTGAGACTAAAAGTTGTTACAAGCTTAACAAAGAGTCATGTAGGGGGATGGGCATGATGATGAGTAATGAGGAGTGAATTTGGAGAAGCAGCAAAAATATTTCTCAGAACTTGAATGGTACAGTGTAAGATTTTAAGCCCTTTGATACTTTGGTGGTTCAGAAGCTTTATATACTGAAAACATAATATTGTAACCATTTATCTCAACCACATATCAAAATAAAGACTTCAAACCTTGTAGAACTTGATGGGTAAAGGCTCATAGTGGGTCTGACCCTGGTGGCTGATGTTGGTATTGGGAAGCATCTGGAAAGATGGGTGGAACCCTGGACAGGAGGTTTTGAAACCTGTGTTTTGAAGCCTGGTTCTACCTCTAGGAAGTAGGTTTGGGTAAGAGACTTTATCTGTTTGTTGCTTTGTTTTTTCAGTCAGGAAAATGAGAATATTGCTAGATTGATCTGTAAAGTGCCTTTCATATTTGAGGGAGGAGTTTTCAACAGTTTTAGGCAGTAGAAACAAACAACTAGAGGTGGATGAATGAATTAGGTAGGAACTTGTTAATGCATGTGAAGAATTTGAGAATGCAGAGGAAGGAAGACAGCAGGGAGATATGATAGAGGTGAACCTGGTAGAATTATTAAATCTGTTGACTGTTGAGTTAGGAAGAGTTAGAGCATTAAAAAAAAACTTGAAAAATACGAGTCAGAAGATTGGGACAATAGAGTTAACATAGAGTACTAACAAAAATTAAGAATACTCGCTTACTAATTGGGGAAGAAGATGAGTTTTGGTTTTCACATGTCGGATTTTGGCTAACCTCAGAGTGAGAAGTCCTGAAAACTCTGGAAGAAAGTGAAGGAGTGAGAATGGTCAGACCTGATGAAGAAAGTACCTTTGTGTCAGCCTAGGTGAAACTGTCTTTAGAACTGTTAATGAAGGAGCTCTTTGAGCCTTATGTGGGCGGAGAAAGGAGCATTGGCCTCAGGGTGGCTTGAGGATTGGAGAGAATGTAATTGTTAGCTAAAGGTTAGCCTATGGACACTTAGAGCAAATCTAGGTTATAGAAATGAAGATAGTCAAGGGGACTTGAGTGGTTGTGGAAGCCACTGAATTTCATTATCAGTTAGTAGGTGGCATCGGGTGGTCTCTGGACTATTTACAGAATGTTAGAATGTAAGAAAGATTTTTTTGGTTTGTTTGTTTTGGGCTTTTTGGGTCACACGGCAGGGGGTGGGGTGGGGAGGAGGCAATGCTCTGGGGTTACTTCTGACTCTGCACTCAGGAATTATTCCTGGCTGTGCTCTGGGACTGTATCGGATGCTGGGGACTGAACCCGGGTCAGGCACACGCAAAGCAAATGCCCTACCCGCTGTAATATCACTCCAGCCTCAAAAGATTTTTTGGATGGAAATAGAACTTGTAGGACTCCTTTGACCATCAAGCAGAAGATAGAGGTTCTATCAAGTAGGAAAACAAAAGAGTATTAAGTAAAGATCCAAGAGATTTTGTTTAATACTGTGCCACAGAAAAGGGAAAACCTTTCCCCCTTTTCATTCTGTCTTCAGCGAGTAGTTGACAATCCTTTTTATCATTCCTCTTGCAATTTCTCATGAAAATGCACTACTCTCTATCTTTGCAGAAAGACAGAGCGAGAAAATGCTGTGTATGAAACCTTTTCTTTCACAACTGCTGAGATTAAAAATACACCCCCTCTCAATCTGTTTACTACAATGAGGCCCTGGGCCAGCTTGGTTTGATCACCCCCATCTGTAAACACTGTGTGTTAAGATGGATTTAGTTACAGTGGAATTTGGATGGTGGGATTGAGTCACCACAAGACTCTATGACTGTTCAGTTTGTAAGTAAAAACTTAGACCAAAACTCACAATGAGTTATCATTGTAAGACTAGGCAAGGTTACTATTTTTCCATTCTAATTTTCAGTGTCATGATTATTTTTAAAACTCTTCTTGATTGAGCTTCTGTGATTTACTTTACTGTTGATGGTTTCTTGTGCATATATAATTCCAACACCACACCCATCACTAGTGTTCTCACCTCCCTCTCCCAAGGACCCTCCCTCAAATGCAATTGTGTGGGTTACTTCTATTGTCTTTCCTTTGGTCTTTTGTGTTACCTTGCTGTGTATCTTTAAATTCACACATGAGAAAGATCATGCAGTACATATTACTTACTTTCCAACTGCACCCAACAAGATTCTAATTCTGTCTACTTTGCTCATTGCCATAATGTATTGCAGAAGTAAAATGCATTCTCCATTCCCCAGACATCTAATTAGTTGCAGTACTTTCACATCAGAGCCATACAGTTTTATTGTTTCATTTTATTTTATTTTATTTTTTTGCTTTTTGCGTCATACCCAGCAATGCTCAGGGGTTACTCCTGGCTTTGCATTAGGAATCACTCCCGGTGGTGCTCAGGGAACCATAGGGGATGCTGTGACTCGAACCCAGTTGGCCATGTGCAAGGCAAACGCCCTACTCACCATACTATAGCTCCAACCCCTATGCAGTTTTATTGAAGGTCATGTTAAGTACTAAGAATGTGTGGACCTTTGACACACCTGTGTAGTCCTGTGGCTGGACTACAAACCTCTGAATTTCAGAGTTTGGGTTTTTCACTCAGCAACTTTTTGTTAACTAGTATCAGGTGTACATACTCCAGTAAAGTATTAGCCAAGGCTTTACCCCAGCCTCAGCCAGTTTCCATTTTCATCCTACTGACTGCGTCTCTTTGGCTTTCTCTGTAGGTCTCTAGAAAGAAATGAGAACCTGGTTACTTTGGGTGAGCAAAATAAGGCCCAGAGAATGGCTTATGTTGAGCTAAATGTTTGACTCACCCATTAGAGAGAAATGCTACAAAGAATAAATGGTTCCTAAATTTTATATCTTGGAAATTATATTTTCCGGCAACATATTTTAACCTACAGTGGAAGACGCTTCTTAATTTGCCTAGAATTTAGAATAGCTTAAAAAATACCATTTCATATTTTTCTAATGGTAATACTGTATTCATTTGATACATGCAGGTGATAAGTGAGGCAACTATGACAATGTTCTGCTAAGCAATAAACATCACAAACATGACAGTCTTTCTTTAAAAAGGAAAGACCCCACATGTATTTGAGATGATCACATTCCTAGAGAATAGAAATGTAGAGTGAGCTGTGTCCATGTTCTGGTTTTGTAGCTTTATTTTGCTTGCTTTTGTCAGGGCGAAGGTCATTTTGAATTCCCTAGATACACACATTCTGCATTTCGGAGTAGATGGACAGGACAAGTGAGGTCATTTTTTAGCACAGGTAACCTAGTTGTACTAGGGTTTATTCTTGGGGTACGCAAGGTAAGTGCCTTTATCCCTTTCCCTCTTTCCAGATCCTGTCAGGTAAACAAAAGCACCAAGCAGTACTATAGGCCACTACTGTTACACAGTGGGTGAATCAGCCGAGTCTATCTCCATTTGGTGGCTGTGTCTCCCTTTTTCTTTTTTTTTATTAGTATAGGATTTTATTTTTAATTTTTTATTTTATAAAGTAATTCACAATATTTGATTACATTTAATATTCAAACACCAATCCCACCACCATTATACCTCCCCATCACCATATTCGGGATGTTTCCATCTCAAACCCCAATCCCTGTCCCAAAGCAGAACTGAAATAATATATTTTGCATTGTTTTTTATGAAAAACCGCTGAAAATGCTAAAAAAAAAAGTATCCATAGAGGAAAGAGTGTGAAGATTGTTCTATTTTGGTAGGGGCCATTAAGACCTTCTATAAGATATCACTAACTAGTTGTTAAATGTTGAGCCTTGTGAACTTTGGTATATATATGTATATATATATACATACACACACACACACATATATATAAATATATATATATATATATATATATATAAATTTCCCTCTGTGATTGGTTGCCTACTATTCAAATGTGTGGGGTAGTACTCTTGAAGTACGGGTAGGGTGTGTTGCAGGATGCGCCCTGCAGTCCAGGAATATGTTCACTCATGCATGAGACTCTGCCTGAGCCTTGAGCATGACAGCGGTTGGGCTCTGGAGGTTTTTGGCTGTTGGAAATGGGTCCCTTGGGGTGAGGAGGGCTCCCACCTGCCCCCCCTCTGGGGCGCCCCAAGTGAAACAGCCTGGCGTGGGGTTCAGTGGCATGGCTATGGCGAGCGTCATGTTATGCTCTGGCTGTGTCGCTTTGCAGCCACCAGTGCTTTGGTTCCGTGATGACTTGGGAGTGAATCTAGTGAGGAGGCAAAGAGTTGAAGGCCATGTGTAAGGGGCAATTCTGCTCTCAGAAAGGAATGTCTGAGGCCAGGGAGATCATGCATCAGGTGAGCCACTTTGCATGTGATCCTGGCCATGAATGTATTCAACTTCCCAGCCCACATATGGTCTTCTGAGCGCCTCTAGGGTTTACTCCTGAGCCAAGAACTAGTAATAGCTTCTGAGTGCTGCCTGGTATGTCCTCTCCCCTGTCTCCCCTTTCCCACCTCTCATCCCCATCTCCCCATTAAATAAAAGGAAAGAAAATAGTGGCTTGGGGAACAGAGATGGATGGGTAATTTAGGGAAGGGTTCATGAAATCACAAGCAAGATTGTGGCAATTCTTTTTTTTTTTTTTTAATTTTATTGAATCACCATGAGATAGTTATAAGCTTTCGTGTTTGGGTTACAATCACACAATGATCAAACACCCATCCCTCCATCATTGCATATTCCCCATCACTAAAATTCCTGGTATACCCTCTCTTTTCCACCCTCCCCCTGCCTCCATAGCAGACAATATTCCTCATACACGCTCTACTTTTGGGCATTATGGTTAGCAGTACAGACACTGAGAGGTCATCATGTTTGGAAGATTGTGGCAATTCTTGCACTGTCTAATCTTGGTGACTGTGTCCTTTTTTCACTGAAAGAAATCAAGGCAGTGACTCCAAAACCTGCCTGAATTTATCAATTCCAAGTAGGTAGAATTACATCACCTCCTTTCAATTACTTTTAAGTAGCATCAATGTTTCTAAGGTGGTATTTAACATGCCTTCACTTGGAGCACCTAGGTATTTGCCTGGGCATGCTTATTTCGTGGCAGCGCCAATGGCATATGGAGCATGATGGCTGGCAGAGGGGTTATTAATTTGTCCCCAAATGTCTCAGAACTCAGCTGTGCCTTTACTCTCAGATTACAAAAAGTGGGTGGTTTTAAACAGGAATTTTTACCATCACTTTTGCTCTATCATTAATTGGAAAAATGTTACTGTAAATCCTATCTTTGATCAATTTCCATGTTTCAAATTTATGGCACTAATTGATATTTTCGCTAATTACAATTTAAAAAAAATTCTGACTGTTCTTAGAAAACTAGGGAAGAGTAAGCAGCCATTTCTTTAGTACATTTAAATAGTATTACTTCATTTGTGGTGGTTACTTCTGAAGTTCTCTAGAATGTGTTGGCTACAGAAAAGATACCATAACTTTGTGACAAGCTTTGAATGCTACTATGAAAATAATGTTACTTTTCCCCCTCTTTCTCTCTCTCTTGCCTACAGTCCATCTGCCAGAGATTCTTAAGTGTAGTTGTGTGTGTTTTCTTTATTAGAATTGGTTAGCTTCCTGAAATAGAATTGGCTCACTTTATTTGTCGTATGTTTCTTTTTCTAAAATTTAGTTCAGGGTAATTTCACACCAAACATTTTAATTCTTCTTGGCTTACTTGCTTGCTCTGATTTCTTCATAAAATTTGGAGCACTCATTTTAACTTTTTATTGGCTCTTTATTAAGTATTTGGGAAACTCACCACATGGATACAATCTTATTTTACATACTACTAGTGTAATAAACTAGCATAAGTCTAATTTTTAAAAACTAAAGGTTAAAATGAAGTGCTTTAGAAAGAACCCGTGATTGTTGACACTTATCATCACCTAACCCTTAATGCACATAGGTCTAAGGTCCTCAGTAATTACTTAGAAATCTCCATAACCTAAATCAGAAATAAACCATAAACTTGGAAAGTAATAATATGCTGAGTTACCCATAATGTAATGAAATTATGTTTTTTAACCATGAACTAAACTGAATAAAAAAAATAGTAGCTTAAATACTGTATGTTCTTATAGAAATAAACCTGCTTTGTTTAAGTACATTTTTAACACTTATGGTATTCTGAGATACTATGATGATGGTCCTGGTTAAGTTTGTATGACTTGAATAAAAACTAGGTTGCAGGGTTAATATCTAAGATATATGAAGC